>NC_134757.1:12500-10012500 GCF_050436995.1 Anticarsia gemmatalis
CGTTCATTTCATTCACTTCGTTCATTTCATTCACTTCGTTCATTTCATTCACTTCGTTCGTTTCATTCGATCGTTTATTTCATTCACTTTTGTCATTTCATTCACCTCGTTCATTTCGTTCATTTCATTCACTTCATTCATTTTAGTCACTTCGTTCATTTCATTCACTTCGTTTATTTCATTCACTTCGTTCATTTCATTCACTTCGTTCATTTCATTCACTTCGTTCATTTCATTCACTTCGTTCATATCATTCACTTCGTTCATTTCATTCACTTCGTTCATATCATTCACTTCGTTCATTTCATTCACTTCGTTCATTTCATTCACTTCGTTCATTTCATTCACTTTAGTCATTTCATTCACCTCGTTCGTTTCGTTCACTTCGTTCATTTCATTCACTTCGTTCATTTCATTCACTTCGTTCATTTCATTCACTTCGTTCATTTCATTCACTTCGTTCATTTCATTCACTTCGTTCATTTCATTCACTTTTGTCATTTCGTTCATTTCATTCACTTCGTTCATTTCATTCACTTCGTTTAATTCATTCGCTTCGTTCAATTCATTCTGTTCGTTCCTTTCATTCACTTCGTTCATTTCATTCACTTCGTTCATTTCATTCGATTCGTTTATTTCATTCACATTTGTCATTTCATTCACCGCGTTCATTTCGTTCATTTCATTCACTTTATTCATTTCATTCACTTCGTTCATTTCATTCACTTCGTTCATTTCATTCACTTTTGTCATTTCATTCACCTCGTTCATTTCATTCACTTCGTTCATTTCATTCACTTTTGTCATTTCACTCACCTCGTTCGTTAATAAAATGCCACGACATTTTTTGTAGACAGTGATGTGAAGTTTTTTGTTTTTTTTACACCTTGGGTTAGGTTATTCAAATTTTAATAAGCATTCCTATTTTTTTTTTTTAAATGTCACATAGCCTATGTTACTCGGGAATAGTGTAGCTTGTCAACGGTGAAATAATTTTTAAAATCGGTCCAGTAGTTTCGGAGCCTATTCAATGCAAACAAATAAACAAACAATAAAATCAATCATTTCCTCTAATAATAATATTAGTATAGATTTATAATTCTGTGGCGTAGCACCATATTTACGACAATATATCTTATTAAAAAAAAAAAAAAAAAAAAAAATACTACATTAAATAAATCATACATACTATTAACTTAAATTTCCATTGCAAAATAACAAGTCACAAACTCTCGGAAAAACACACGTCAGATAACGTAATTTAACAAATGATAACGATGCGTTCACTTCCGATGCACAAAAGTAAGTGTAACAAATAAATGATTACAAAACTTTTTCTACCCTCAGGTAGTACGACTAATAGTTCGATATTAGACGAGGAATCATAACATAAATCAAGCAATGTGTTTGGAGCCCTATGACCTACTACGGTACCACCGTGCGCTGTTGTGGGACTCCAAATGTTCAACGAAACTAAGACACGGACCTACTAAAAAAAAAAAAAAAGAAAAAAAAAAAAAAAAAAAAATTACTACTGATTACAATACCTGCTTGAGGTTTTATTAACTGCAAACATAAGTTTGTCGTACTCAGCTCAGTTACGACTTTATTTAGCACTTGGGGATAGTATCTTAGAAAACAATGATTAATATAACATAGTAACTCTACCTCGCCAAACATACATTGTTTCTATCGTGTTTGTGTTTTTCAATCATGTATATTTGGGCATTTTCCTCTGCTGTTGAACGCAGACCCCGCACGTAGGGTCGACGTCAGGCAGGCGGCCGGTTGGGGAAACATTAGCCAAATCTCTTCACAGCACTTTATTGAGAACGAAAACATTTTGTTGGGACTATACAACGTGGGATAAGGACAATACTATATATACGAAGAGGGTGAAGTTTGCTTCTCGGTTCATGTCAGCATTTATCAAAAATCCTTGATCGCAGTTTCTTTTCTTTAATAAAAGCTTACTTCCTTGCAGTCTATTAAGATATTTTCCATTTCAACTAGTTTAGTCCCCGTATGGCTCAACTGGGTTATCCGGTATCTGGAGTATCTTAAATGTATGGCGTTGCGTCCGTGAGTGAAATGTTCGTAGTGCACTTTAAATACTCATTCGTAGATCAATGTATAGATGTTAGTTGGTTGATTGAGCGGCGAAGTAGTGCGACGAGTGAAGTGCGCGCAGTGTTCTAATAATAGTAGGCGTTTCTGTGCCTACCTTGTTGACAGTATAGAGCGTAATGTAATGTTGTTATCACGATCATCTATTGTAATGTTACCGAGACACAGTTAGGAGAGGGGCAAGCGGGGCGCGAGGGGTGCGGGGGGCGCGGGAGTGCGCCGCCGAGTGGTTCATATGGCTCCTGCTATATTTTCAGAGTATATTCTGCTTAGTTGCAGAACTATAAGACGATTGACATATTGAACTTTTATAAATAACAATTAACTTTATTAGGTCATCATCAAACATTCAGAGCACAATGAGCACATTTATTATAATTTTGCCGATACTCATTGCTATACAATATAGATAGGTAGCGCAGGGTAGCGAAACCTATGTATACATATATAACTACCTACTACTGCGCTGTGTTTTTTTCATTGTTACTTTCAGTGCAAGAATATGACAGCTGATCATGAGGATGACGAGGACAATGTAGGTACTGTGTGTATGTGTGATGTAATGTTTCGCAATAGTCGCCACGAATTGTGGTAACGTGCTCGGTAAATGAGAACAAATACAAATACACCTGTGCCCACCTGTCTCCGACTAGTAATGGACTTGGATAAAAATAATGTAAGCCGGCTTGTTTTTACTGGGTGTACTAAATCGTATACCTATGTAACCTTCGATGTATTTTCACCTCGTATGAGAATAAGGCATAATAAACGTATCTTCGAACAATAATAAGTGTGTCCACCGCTTACTGATCGATAACATACATAATTATAGACATACAGTTACTTGTCCTGGCTGACTGATGACAATCATTGCAGTCTTGCAGAGCCTAAGCAACGGAAGTTGGAACTGAACATGAAATTTGGACAAGGGGTGCATTTTATTATGTAGGTACCTATTAAGATCTTTTTTTGGGGTTTGATTATATTATCAGAGAATGAAAGTTTGGATAGGAGTTCGTTTATATTTGGAGCTAGAAACAAAAAACTTCATGTTATGGGCTTCTATTAGATCCCCTTTAGATTTCGTCCGTCTGAGGAATTCAAGCGGGAGATGAACGTTTATATAAGAGGTTGTTGACTTGCGGAGCTAGAAGCACGAAGCTCCATGTTATGGTCTACGATTAGAAATTAATAAATAACTGTTCTGGTGAAATTCCACTTTTACGGATGTTACATTTTATATGTGTTGTGTTTCGACGAGAGCTATAGAGACAATCATATCTATATCGACTTAATTCTTCTTTTGAAGTTCTATCATGATTCCTTTTCCTTCACCGATGAACTTTCTGAAAGTCGTTCAAGGTAACCGGTTGTATTAAAATAATAACATTGATTATGCGCCTTCGTTTCCTGACACGTGAAAAGATAGAAACAAACGGTAACATTATTGGAACTTTCAAACATAAAATATAAGATTTTTCGATAGGAGATTTTTTCAAAATGTACTTTATGTAGGTATTTATTTTGACAAGATTTCACAAAGATACTCGAGCCGATTAGTGCAAACAAATGTTCAAAAAAAATATCCGTCGTTTCGCTTTGAACTACGTGTATTAAATGTGATACAACACGGATCTAGGATCCATGCACATGAGCCGGACAATAAACATCAGTCGACTTTACGTGTGCTATGAGATAAACCAAATCCAGGAAGAGTCGTTCATAATAGCTTAGTCACAGAGTGCCTCGAGGACAACGCAGAATGGTTCATGGTTACCGGTTACTCTACACAAGTACACCCGAGGACTCGTTCAAAATATGAAAAAACAGCAAAATTCTTTACATCGAGCTCCCTTGAAACAATGCCAGCCCTAACACATCTCTCAACCGGCTACAATATGAGAACGAAAAAGGTCGAGTTGATGTGTCTCTCGCCATGCAGTTATAGTTAGACATCAAATAACTGTATTGTGCGACAAAACTTCACGATTCAATGCCATTATACTTAATAGTCTTTACATCGTCTCAAGAAACAATTGATGCTTTAAGAATACCCGAAATCATGATGAAGTAGTTTTTACTCTAATATTCACCATTTTTTATAGTAAGGCTCAAAATATAAAAACGTGATCAACGTATTTATTCATTATAGAATCCTCAAGAAATTTTTAAATGAAGTCGGTAAGAAGACAGAAACAGAGAAACTACTCGCAGTCTCTATTCGCACTTTTCCGGGATATAGGCCTCCTGACGCATTCTGGGGTTAAAACCTTATACAGAAGGGTCTTGTTCATTTAATAACAATATTGTGTCAATAGAAAATATATATAATCACAACGGAATACTCTCGTTCCTCAAGTTACACACATTAGATCATCTCGTGGAGCTAACAACTACAAGTAGATATGTGAGGTATAACTATTGCACGCATGAAGCACAGAACATTTACAATTCAACGAGCCTCACAACACTCAACTTGTATGTTCCCTGACACTATCGCAACAAATGTGTGTATCAAGCACGCTCAACGGCGTAGCACGGAAGGGCGTAGAACATTCTGCTTGACTGACTCACTGAGCCGTGTTATCACAACAAGTGACAAGTGGTGAGCCTCAGTAGCGGTCATGTTCATTGATGGCGACGAGTGTAGCAGAGAGCCAAGTCATAGTGTTGGCTCGCGGACCGCAGCGACATGTAAGGCGCGCGGGAGAGCCGGCGAGGGCGCGTCGGGGCGGAGGGTCGCACAGGTGTATGTAAATAGCGGGCCGCCCGCGCCGGTCGTCGCCGAGTATCTATTTTTTCCTATCGATGTAATTAGCAATCGCGAGATGCGGATGATGCTCTTAAATGGCAGTCGCGTGCGTGTTGTCGGATGGGCGGCGGCGGCGGCGCCTTGTAGGGGCGCGCGCGAGTGCCAAGTGCCGCCGCGCGCCGCGTATATAGCGGGCGGCCGCCGCGCTGCGCTCACTACCGCCGCTGCGACCGCTGCGACACCGCCGTGAGTGTCTCTCTCCGCTCTCCTCGTTCTCTAATACAAGTGCTCTTATAATACTTGATTCGTTGGAAGACTAAAGATTAATTAATAAGTCAGAAGTATATTATTCAAAATTAAATAAGCGCATACGATAAGCGCTGTTCGCGAGTTAGGTGTTAGTTAGTGGTGGTTGGTGGTGTTGTGTGGTGTAAGTAACGCGGCGTGTGTGTTGCAGGTGTGACGGAGCTATAGTTGGAGCCGGTGCGAGACCTCAGAAGCCAGGATGTGTGACGACGATGCGGGCGCGCTGGTAGTCGACAACGGCTCCGGCATGTGCAAGGCGGGCTTCGCCGGCGACGACGCGCCGCGCGCCGTGTTCCCCTCCATCGTGGGCCGCCCGCGCCACCAGGGCGTCATGGTGGGTATGGGTCAAAAGGACTCCTACGTCGGAGACGAGGCCCAGAGCAAGAGAGGTATCCTCACGCTCAAGTACCCC
This sequence comes from Anticarsia gemmatalis, assembly GCF_050436995.1. NCBI lineage: Eukaryota > Metazoa > Arthropoda > Insecta > Lepidoptera > Erebidae > Anticarsia > Anticarsia gemmatalis. The sequence continues at coordinate 18,098 of NC_134757.1, forward strand.
ATCGAGCACGGCATCATCACCAACTGGGACGACATGGAGAAGATCTGGCATCACACGTTCTACAACGAGCTGCGCGTGGCGCCCGAGGAGCACCCCATCCTGCTGACGGAGGCGCCGCTCAACCCCAAGGCCAACAGGGAGAAGATGACGCAGATCATGTTCGAGACGTTCAACTGCCCCGCCATGTACGTGGCCATCCAGGCCGTGCTGTCGCTGTACGCGTCCGGCCGCACCACCGGCATCGTGCTGGACTCGGGCGACGGCGTGTCGCACACCGTGCCCATCTACGAGGGCTACGCGCTGCCGCACGCCATCCTGCGCCTGGACCTGGCGGGGCGCGACCTCACAGACTACCTCATGAAGATCCTCACGGAGCGCGGCTACTCGTTCACGACGACGGCGGAGCGCGAGATCGTGCGCGACATCAAGGAGAAGCTGTGCTACGTGGCGCTGGACTTCGAGCAGGAGATGCAGACGGCGGCGGCGTCCACGTCGCTGGAGAAGTCGTACGAGCTGCCCGACGGCCAGGTCATCACCATCGGCAACGAGCGCTTCCGCTGCCCCGAGGCGCTGTTCCAGCCCTCGTTCCTGGGCATGGAGTCGTGCGGCATCCACGAGACCGTGTACAACTCCATCATGAAGTGCGACGTGGACATCCGCAAGGACCTGTACGCCAACACGGTGCTGTCGGGCGGTACCACCATGTACCCCGGTATCGCCGACAGGATGCAGAAGGAGATCACGGCGCTCGCGCCCTCCACCATCAAGATCAAGATCATCGCGCCGCCCGAGAGGAAGTACTCCGTGTGGATCGGCGGCTCCATCCTCGCCTCGCTCTCCACCTTCCAGCAGATGTGGATCTCCAAGCAGGAGTACGACGAGTCCGGCCCCGGCATCGTGCACCGCAAGTGCTTCTAAGCGCCACTCCACTCTCATATACGGGCGAACTTATCGCCATGCAAATGTATTTATTTTATACTCTCTGTCGGAGACTGCACGCTGTTGCGTTATCATGTAAGTGAGCTACGTTTAAGTGTATGTTGTTTAATATAATTTTGTAACTGAACGTGTGTTTACTGAGTACGTATGCCCCTCGAGAGCCCCGAAGTGCCCCGGTGGGCCCGGTGTAGTCGCATGCAGGTGTCCATATAAGGCAGTGCGTGCAATGTGCAGTAGCACGTATAAATAGCGCGCGGTGACAATCGAATGGTTTATATTGGTATCTAAGTGCGCGCCAATCGTGCTGTCGATAGCGGCGCGCGCGCATTGTCTCCGCGCGCCGCCGCACCGCGCCGCCGCACCGCGCCGCTCGTTATTTATATCGGTGATAGATTTAGCGAATCAATTAGAGCGCGCATTATGTCACCGTGACGCCGCTCTTGCTCACCACAGGTATTGTTATGTTAGCGGCTGACGTCCACTGCTCTGTCATCTATTGATGACAATGATGACAATCACATATTATAGCAGCTTTTACCTTCAATTCTAAATAAAACCATAGAATTCAGAAGTCGAACCGTGAGGTATTCGAGGAGAGTGAGATCCACAACGAATAAGTGTGTGACATACATACACCTCACACATTACACACACACACATCTTGTCATATTGAGTGATACTACATCGATTGTTCGCTGTAGCTTCCGCTCTGTGGTCGTTGTTGTTGCCAATAAAATGACCTTATCGATTCAATAATTAAAATTCTCGAAACCTTTAAACAAACGAACTACAGTATTATAGTGTAAGCGTGAACAGTGTGAAGAAAGGGGTGGGTGGAGAATGACTGGTGAAGGAATAAAACAGCACAGATCCTGTAACACCCTTATATTTTTATTTTATAAAAATATTTACAACTATGTACAGGACTACTTACACCAACAGTCAACAGAGCAACTTAGTTATACTATCGTTATGTACTGTCGCCGAGGGAGCGACGTCACCGCTCACAATACACAATACCCGTTAGGCCCGGTACACACTGGGTACATTAAGGTACACACTGGGGTCACACTAGTCTGCGGGGGAGAGTTCAGAGCGCGCTCACAGCAGGCGCTTGTCGGGCGGCGCGTCGTCGTCGCTGTCCACGCACTCGAAGCGGATGTGGCGCGCGGAGCGGGCGGCGGGGCGCGGGGCGGCGGCGGCGGGGTCGGGGGGCGCGGGCACCTCGCCGCCCGCCGCCAGTCACACCTTGTCCTCCGGCGCGCCGGCGCCCGAGCGCACGAACTGCAACACGCGCACGGATGAGCGGCGCGGCGTGGAGCGCGAGCCGCGCCGCGCGCCGCCCATACTCACCGACACCGTGGTGGCCGTGGCCGAGTTGGCGCGCGGCCGGAACGTCAGCACGCGCCAGCGCCGCCGCAGCTGCGCCAGCACCTCGCCGTTGCAGAAGCAGTACAGCACCGCCACGCACAGCCCCTGCAGCGACGTCGTCAGCGCCGACACGTACTCGTACGCGAGCCACCACGACGCCGTGTGGTCCGGCCGGAACGGCATCAGCAGGTACTGCAGCCCCAGTAGCGGCGCCAGCAGGCACGTGGCGCGCAGCGCGTGCAGCGCCGTGGCCGAGGGCCGCGCCGGCCCGCCCGCGCCCCCCACGCTGCCGCCCGCGCGCAGCTTCGTGCACAGCACGCGCACGATGTTGCACAGGAACGCCACGTTGAGCAGCACCGCGCCGCACGCCAGCACGGCCAGCTCGGGCCGCGGCGAGCCCTCGTCCAGCCAGCACATGCCCTCGTCGGCGGCGGCGCGGCGCCCGGCGTACACGGCGGCCGACGTGAGCGGCAGCGCCCAGCCCAGCAGCAGCAGCGCTCGGAGCAGGCGGCGCTCCGACACGAAGGCGCTCACGAGCACCGTGTGCAGGTACAGGCCCTCGCACAGCATCCACGTGTAGGTGGTGAGCAGCGCGTACTGCAGCACGGCGTTGAGCACGCGGCACCACGCGGGCGAGTCGCGCAGCGTGTCGGGCGAGCGCATCACCAGCCCGTACCACACCAGCCACAGAGAGTTGTTCGCTGCGAACGACGCGAACAGGTTCATGTGCACCGTAATGCGCGCGCATCGCAGGCTCCTGCACAAACAAATACGAACGTGAATCAGCTTTACCGAGGGATGAGAGATGGAGCGGGTGCCGGGCGGGCGAAGAGCGACGACTCACTTGAAGTAGAGCAGGATGAAGAGCGAGAGCAGCAGCGCCACGAGCGACACGCTGTAGCCGGTCTCGTACACCGCGATGATCTCGCTCACGTCCTGCAACACGCGCACACATTAGTCCCGCGGCGGCGCCTCACGTCACACGTCGCGGCGAGCGCTCATACTGACATCCTCGGGCTTGATGCACGTCGTGTAGTTGGACCACGGCCGGCCCGTCTCGGGGTGTAGCCACCACGTGCCGTTCGCCATGCACTCCTTGTGCGCTTTCACTGTAACGGGAAACGCGACGCGTCAGTGAGTACGAGGTTTATTGGTTTCTGCACACTCACAAACGTTAAGAAAAACAGACGCACGCTCGGGACTGAAGCCTGGCACGAACTCGGGGCAGGGCCGGTAGACGGTGGAGTTGGCGCGCGCGTGCGGCCAGCACAGCCACGAGTCGTAGACGCCGGCGCAGTAGGGCTCGGGCGGCGGCGCGCTCGCGTTGTTGGCGGCCCAGCACTCCACCTCCTCGCGCGCGATGCGCTCCGGGTCGTCCATGGCGCCCGCACTCCCGCACTCCCGCACTACCACCACCGCCGCACCACCCTCACCTCTCCTCACCTGTCCTCACCGCTGACACATCATACGACACCTGGAAAATAAAACAATGATTCATCATTATCGGTAAAAGTAAAAAGAAAGAAGTATTCGAACCTACTGCTTGTTTTGGAGGTCGGAACAGGTTAGACATACACATGTTCCTGAGCATTATCCCACGCTAGGTGGGGTCGGCACAACTCAGCGGCACTCGGTGGGATCAGCTAAGATAAATAGATATTTAGCGACGGATTGTCCCGCTATATGCATGTTAGTATTGTAACTAGAAGCGTGACAGCGCTAGACCGTGTGACATGTGACGCGCGAGACGAGGATGTAACAGGACGCTGTGTCGCCACACGACACCGGCGACACCGGCGACTAGCGGCGCGGACTATAATTAGCGTGTAATACTCGTACTAACGCAAACCAACACCACTGAATCGGATTGTGATTAATATTAATTACATTATAGTTATTTGTTGGATGTAGTCTCTCACACAAGTATAGGATGTTCGCGTGGAATATGTCGCGATGTTCTCGGTATTCGGCGCTAATGGAAATTCTTCACTTTACTACAGCGAGATAGTCTATAAACATTCCGGCGAGTGTAACAGGTGAGTGTACATCACCGCAACTACGTGAGTGTGAGTAAGTGTATATGTGTGTGTGTGTGTGTGTGTACGCGTGTGTGTGTGTGTGTTAATACTCCAATCCGAAACCGAAAGTAGTTTCATAAAAAAAATATATTTCCTGTGATTGTACGAAGACTCGCTCCGGTGATAAAAATGTTTCAAAATAAAAGTTAATTGCGTTTGTATATACTCGATCAAGTGTTGTTACTCATATGAACAAGCTGGCGACATAAACCCTTCATATTTCATCTAAAACGTTGTAAGCATGCTACGACCTGCTGCTTCCATCGTTACTTCCATATAATAACATGAACAGTGTATGGACGGATAGTGCTGAGTGCACCACAGTCGTACGACAACTGCACTGTGACGTCACAAGTGCCGCTTTCACGTTGATCTTTTTAACACTTCACGCCGTTGTGTTAACACTTATTTAGTAGCGGTGGACTGTGAACTTAAATAACAGGGAAAAATATAATCTGTGTCATGTTACAGTGATAAGACTGGTGTGTGGCGCAGAGGAGACACGCGCTGGTGATGGTACTCAGTGCGGATAACACCGCGCTGTGAGTCGCTCGTACATCATTAGCTGCAGAACCGCACACAACATAAGCCGTACATAAGACTTGTTGTCGCCACACATGACACACAATACACACAATACACACAATACACATGATACACGCGGCGAGTACAGCACTAAGCCCACTGTGCGGCGCGGTGTGCGCAGCGCGGGGCTTTGCCTTCATACTCGTAATTAGCATACTTCATGTGTGTCGAGGCGCGCGCTGATAAAGTTGAAGCGATCGCCTCTCTACCTGCGCTTGTAAGAGCAGCGTCAATCTACAGCTTGTTTGCTGCTCCATCGTTTGTTTGTTGCACCACCCTTCATATGTGTGGGATTGCCTATGAGTACGTACGTACGTGCGTGCTTGACGCTTGTATACACAAACGTACACGAGTAGTGCGTGAGTGTGTATGTAGCACTTTGTCGCTGTCAAATTGAATTGATTCGGTTTCGTGAAGTCGCGCGTTGCCCGCGCCTACCACGTATTCGTATCTACGTGTGCATAGCTGAAGATAACACATTATTTCGATATACAAGCTTATATACAACCCAGTGATACTGAACAACACGTACAATAGTGACATCCTCCGACCACAAGTGTGTGTCGCTACACACGCTGACATGATGGTGCAACACAGCGGCGTGACGTCGTCTGCTCAATCCGTGTGTCACGATGATGTATGTATGTTTGTATTTTAATAACATCATTATAGTTCATGTTGAAGGAGGTGCTCTCTTTGCGACTGTGACTAGTGGTCAGTGGTACCGCCGTGTACGTGTATATTGTGTATAAGCCTCGCGGGCGACGCCACGGCACGCGCCACTGTTTGTACAACACACGACGCACTAACACTAACCATGATGTTCTCAACAAACGGAATCTGCCAACATATAGAACAAATACAGTTATTAGATGACGTCACTCCCTTAAAAAAAAAGATTTATTATAATAAACGCAGTTAACATTGTATTATTTTAACAAATAAAAGAATTTTGTTCAACATTTTCTAAGTCATTGCCAACAATATCACCTAAGAGGTTGTCTAAAACGATACCTTGTTATGTTACGTAATAGCGTAAATGTAAAGTAAATAGTGGTGGAGTGTGCGGCGCCGCACCGCGCCCGAGGACGGAACCCGCGCCTCCCGACATTAATTACAACGGAAGTGAACCTCTCTGCAAGTTAACAACAACACTCCCTCCGGACCACTTCGCCTACTTACACTTGAGCTACCTGCCGCTACGTCGTAGCGCCGCGTGTGTGCTACGAGGCTACACGCCGCTACACAGCTACGAAGCTCAATGCTTTCAGCTATGAAAACTCTAAGAGAGCGGTCGAGTGGAAGGTATATTAGTTGAAGCGATTTTACACACAAGTTGCTCTGCTCTGCACACACTCACCAGGCATTTGATCGTCCCTACATTTGTGGTATTTACGTACTTCAAACGTAACAAGTTGAAAAGCACAGAATTATTATTGTGTTTAGTAAAATCGTGTGGACTGGTGGACTGCTTGTATGTATGCGAGTATTCAGAACTGCTGATCGTAACTTTTATACAGATATTCGCTGCAGATTCTCTGAACTATATTTGTACTATTAGCAAATTTTTAGCAGACCTCTTCTTGAGTGCCTTTGGACCTAAACGTATCTGAAAAAATGGTGTGTAATGATTTAACATCATCTAAGTTATACAGTTGGATGTGAGTAGTTCTAGATACAAACACTCGTTGACACAGCACAGTATTAGTAGGTGAGTGAGGTGAGGCGCCTCTCGTAAATAACCTGTTGTGGCGGAAGTCTCCGGCGACGGCGGACCGCGCCGGCAGCGGGGGCGGGTAGCGGGGGCGGGGGCGGAGGCGAGGGGCGGGAGTGCTTCGTCAGCAGATCTCAGGTTATTATATTTGATCCGCACGTGTTGCGTGGAGCGCCGCACACCCAGCTCTACTCTTATTGAATTGACTCGCTCGGTGAGAGAGCGATAAACGTACGGTTGCCATCTGGAGCCTTAACGGGAATAAAAAACTTGCGGGGTTGATTTATACGTAATAGTGTGCGTCCACACTGCGAGCCTAGCGCGGTTGCGACGACGGGCGCGAAGTATCAAACATATGAAACGCGCCTTTGCGTCCATATTGTAGTGACTAAGGCGGAAGCCTAGTGCGACGGTACTGAGCGAGACAGCGCGCGTAAGTTTCAAACGCTTCTGTCCGCGCGTTCTGGCCGCACTACGGGCCTAGTAAGCGAGCGACCCAATGCGCGGGAGGCGGGGGTAACAAACCAGTTCGGTCTTGTCGCTCGGTGTATGAGCGTCTGTATTTGTTTGTCGTAGTATGTAGTACGACAGTATAGATGTTAGTATGTAGTCAAAAGTTGACACGGGCATTCGAGTATACCCAAAGAATTTTGTGGGGTATAATCTCAATTCTTCATATAAATTAAAGAATTCGCCGGTTATTGCTCTGTTTTTATTTATTTCGTGCACGCCATCTCTAATGTTCAACACTTCCCATCTCAGGATCGGACTGTCTAGTAAAAATAGCAAATCCTCGTCCATAGTTTGTAACACCTGATAATACGTCGAACCGCTACAAGAGCTCGCGCCTCACTGTGGCCACCGCAGGCCCCCGCTCGCCGCGCCCGCATCAGGCTCCAGTCACCGCGCATTCAGTGTGGACGCACACATACGGTTTTGTTAATCTCTGATCAGTCAGGTTTGATTTTATAACTATATATAGTAGCTAGCAATCACACGATCACGAATCACACAAGATACTCGTAGTAAGTAGTTCACATACACAGTATTCTTGGTATATTTTGATCCCGGTCACAATATTGTGAGAGTACGTACGTCGTACAGTCGTACAATCTTCACAACATTATACTCAATGCCATTGTTGATGTGCATGTTACGTACGTATGTGTGTGTGTGAGTGTGTGTGATTGTGTGTATGTGTGTGCGAGGGTCGGCGTCATTACGTGGTGCGGTCAGCGGAAAAAATGCGATGATCGCGTATAAACCCACGGCGGGGGTGAGGTACACACGTGGAACACGGAGAGGGGGAGGGGAGGGGGTCGAAGTCTAATTCAGAATCAGATATTCGCCGTGGAATGCACTTATGGGACGCGGCGCGGCGGCGATCACGCACGCTCGGGCAGCGGGACCGACGCGTGCGACAGACGACTCGTGCTGTCTGACACGCTGATAGCCTGTTGCGCTCACAGGTCGGTAAACTATGGCCCTTAGACTCTAGGTTGACCACTAACCATACGATAAAATAAAAAATTCCGCGCTCGCCTCGATAGCTATACGATGACAATTTCACATAAGTACTATTATTTCAGTAGCAAATTATGTAAATGAAACATACACTACACACACTTTGATACTATAGACGTTCAAAATCTGGGGGCACGGAAGTGCCCCCGCAAGTCGAGCAAAAAAAAGCGGCACGGCCGTAACATCCTTTTCTCGAAGCAATTCGGGCTATTTTTGACACCCCTATAATTTCGTTGTGGATAAAACAAGAAGCCTGGATTTTCAGCAACCAATCAGTCATTGTATAAATACGGTATATTTAAAATTTCAGTCAATTTGAACCAGTAGTTTAAGAATGACAATTTGTTAAAATTTTGAATTTTGTCACTCACTGATTCACTGACTCACTGACTCACTGACTCACCGATCATCAAAAGTCTAAGGTACTTCTAGCAGACTTAGAAGCTTAAAATTTAGAATACAAATAGGGTTTAGTGTCTTAATCACGGGAAAAATTTAATATTTTCTAATTTCGGTCCAGTTTTCTAAATACACTAACTGCAACAATAACTTTGTAATCCTATATAAATGTATAAGATTACAAGGTTACATTTGCAGTTAATGAATTATTATTACTGTAGAAAATAAAATAAATAGGTGTAAATAGGTACCTACTATATGAGGCATAACAGGAGGGGGTATAGGGTGGGTAAGGGTGTTTAGCCCATGAAACTGAATAACATTCCTATAGGAAAATATGTTGAATTATGAAAAAAAAACAAACTCTACAAAAAGAAGTGAGATGCCATCAAAAACATTCTGTAAAAAACTCAAGTCTCGCCGTAAAAAGTTGTGAGATCTATATAATACCAAGTCGATTAATCTATTTAGTCTCTACTTAAAGGACCTTCTGTCTTAAGTTATTACGTATGTTATTATCATGCCAATTAAAAAAAATACCTTTAAAACAAATAGATCGACTTGGTCATCGCAAGAAAACACAAATTCGCCATTAACATTTCAGGAGCATTAATTTTTCGTCGTGCTGTGTAGTGTGATACATACTAATAATCAAATCATGCGATGGCCAGGTCGGTCTATTTGTTTTAAAGGTATTTTTTTTAATTGGCATGATAATAACATACGTAATAACTTAAGACAGAAGGTCCTTTAAGTAGAGACTAAATAGATTAATCGACTTGGTATTATATAGATCTCACAACTTTTTACGGCGAGACTTGAGTTTTTTACAGAATGTTTTTGATGGCATACAGTTTAATAATAATAATATACATTATGGTAACCCTTGTTGTCACACACATTAATACATTTTATGAAGTTCTATAATTCTGTGTTCATACGTGGTCGTACAGTCAGAGTGACGCGGCACCAGTGCAGCAGTGCAGCAATGAGTCGTATGAACGACTTCACGTCCTCGTAGCGCTCGTAGCTACGAGTGCTACGAGCGCTACGCGTGCTACGCGGAATATTTATGCTAAAGCGTAAATAAAATATTAAGAGCACTCTTTGCGATTTAAAGTGTTACATTAAAATAAAAGAGAAACACAGTAAACCTAAATAGCTCTTGATTCAGGCCCGGACAAAGCTACCTAGACAAAGATTAGATTTAAGTAGCAATGTAGAAAAGGTATTACTCTAACCGGAGTAAATATTTAAATGACCAAACAGCTCGGTGATTCGCCATCTGTCTCCTTTTCCCCCTCTTACTTTATGGGGGGAGGGGGTCGGCAGGTATCGACTCGCTACAAATATGATAATATAATTTGTTTAATCAAAGCCACGCGGGGATATTTAGAATTAATTAGCCTCCTTTAATCTCGGTTTAAGCATTCTATTTATAGAATTATTTTCATTTTACCTAGAACAGATCATCAAGCTAATTATAAAAAGAATTGAAGCTGTCAACCGAGTTCGAAGAAATCACGCCTCGAGAGCTCGTCAGCGTCCGCTGCGTAAATGATAAAAGTAGGACCAAAACAATGAACCAGTGAGCGAATCGTCCACCTTTATAAAAAAGTTCCTAGTAGTATATTTACCAAGCATGACTCACAATAAAAAAAAGTTACTTATGTCTTTTTTTATAAAAGAGAAATAATAACGCAAAAGCTTTATTCATCGCTGATAAATTTTTAATCGAAGTCGGTACGAGGTACTCGCTATTTTATAAAAACAACATTGTTAGAAAATACAGATAAGGAGATTGTACCTACAAAGCTTAGTGTACATAGTGATATAGCAAGCAGCAGAATAAGACAGTTCGATACTCGTGATATGTCGTATACGTGGTGGTAGTGATTCGTCATGCTCGGGGACGTAATACGCCGCGTCATCCGCGTCATGCTCGGTGACGTGACGTGACGTGACGCGGACACTGACGCAACAGGCGGCTCTTCTTGTCTACTCATTGTTATAACAACATCGTCTCATACAATTTATTCTCAGTCAATAAAGCAGCAGAACCTGCATGCAACAGGTTGTATTGTTTAAGTGAAGTTCCGGTGTGAGAAGTGGTCGCAAGTGACCGGTACACTCAGGGTCAAGTGTATCGACAGTGGCGCTCTTACTCTAATACACAATATACACATAGTACCTGCCTCTTAGCTGAACGTTCAACAAGTAACGACCATCATCAACGTTTGACCGTAGTTACATGAACCACTTGTGTGTGTAATAATAGGATTGTATCATGAACAATACCATAAATAAATAAGTAACTTTTAGAATAGACTGGTGTTAACAAAAATAAATATTAGATATAGATTGAATAGATCGTTGTGCTCAAGCTCCGGTGAGACAGTGGTTACCTGGATACGCTAGTACGCAATTAAGCCTACGTGTATCAATAATGTTGATAGTGTAGTAGAGTTGTGGATATTGCAATAACATATTGATACGACTGATATATGTGCAGTGAGTGCGGCGAGGAAACAATGCGTGTAATGAATGAGTGATGTCATAAGTGAAGTAATAACGTCGCCGCGCTGTGCCGACTCACGAGGCGCGGCCGAGCGCGGCGCTGATGTTTGAACATTTCATTGGGAGAATGTTCACTTGATGACATCAGCAAAAGGGAGCGAGTGTGTTTACCAAATAAGTCTATTATCTGTAAACATTGGGATATTGTAAATATCAACAAGCACTATTACATGTATTTGTTATCTTACAACTGTTTATTATGTCATTGATATTAGTACAATACAATAGTTATAGTTGAATGAATATTGAATCGTTAGCTAGTTTATTTGTAGCAGTGCATATGTGGTGTGTTATTTAATGTTCGTGATGAGACGAGGCTTAGTCGAGAGTATCGGAGGATCGTGACTCAATCAAGACGCGATTACGCGCCTCGCTCCACGTGCACAGTGTGTGTGTGTGTGTGTGTGTGTGACTAGAGCCATACAGCCAATTTGATGCATCTATCATCTGAGTGAGCCGGTGTTAACGACCACACGGGGCAGTACTTCCTGTACATGTGTGTATAATGCATGGCTAAATCTAGCGCGTTCCGATACCAGCGACTCGTTGAACATTCTCACCAGATACCGGTGATTCTAGTGCACACTACACATACAGATGTCGCTGCGAGTGATGTGAGTCCGGTGGAATGTGCGCGTTCACGTCCTCGAGCGGCGAGCTTCACACTGCACGCACGTGTGAGGGAATGTACGCCGTCACCGGACCAGGCCGAGTTCAGGAGGACATACAGAGCGAACCCTCATGGAACCTCTAACGTAATGATACATACTATAATGTATTTACTGGTGAGTATATATAGTGGTATATAATGTGCGTGTCGCTCGTTACTTATCAGCGGGTTGAGTTGAATGCTGGCTCCGCGTCGCACTGCACGCTGTGTCCCGGGTAGTGAATGCAATCCCGATCTCGCGGGATCCCGATCTCGCGGGATCCCGATCTCGCGAGATCCCGTGTATTTTTTCGGGATCAATCCCGAAGCATAATATGACGAGATCCCGTTCGGGATTGTCGGACAGGGCATTTTCAGCAGCTGGCTACATTGCAATAGATTTAAGATGCCGATTAGAAGCTCGTACTATTGTTACACTTTGTGATTACTTTTTATTTTGATCTCCTGGAGCTACACCTACTTTTTTGATTATGTTCATGTTATTACACCTGTTAATTATGTTACGTTGTTAGTAATATTGAAAAATAAAGGCTTTTATTTTCTTTCAAATAATAATTTATTGCATTCACCACACTATCACACACATATTACATTAAACAAGCCGTTCGAATTGTATTATTTTTACTAACTAGACGGGATCCCGAAAATCTCGGGATCCCGCGGGATTGATATCTCTGATCGCGAGGGATCTCGAGTTGACGATCTCGAGTCGGGATTGCATTCCCTAGTCCCGGGAGCCCTGCACCAGCGACACGCGACACGCGACGCACGCTCACCACACCACAAACAACACATTGTGGAGGTTTTATACGAAACGTTTTTATTGACAATTGGACAATGGACATGTATAATTTGATCATTAATTCGTTAAACATTTCGGTTCATAGCGACTCACACAGAGTCAAGTGTGAGCACAACGTGAGACACTGTGGGGGCCTCAGAGGCGGGAGATATAAATATATGAGTCGCGGAAATACGCCGTTTATTGTAATTTGTGAGGCTTAATCGCCAATAAATTAAGACACGAGGCAGCACTGAGGCGCGCCCTCTCTCGCACTGTTACCGTGTATTTGTGGTGTTGGGACGGGAAATGAAATACCGAACCGGTCATAAGATAGACTTCGAACTCAATGCCCCTCGTCTTTACATTTATTAAGTTTTATATGCTACAATGTACGTGACATATTTCTTATATCTAACATCTTACATTATCTTAGCAACTACGTGATGTACGTGACTACACGCCACACTACACCACCACCCTTAGAGAAAAAAAAAAAACAAAATAAAATACAGATATTTTTTTTTTTTTTTTTTTTTTACTTGTAGTACAGCTTAGTTCTATTCTTATGTACTAAATCAATTTTATTTTTTAACTTAACTCTAACATTTGGTGACTCATCACTAATAACTTCGAAAGGGCCATCATATATACAATCTAACTTACTGCCCGTTCCGTTCCTTACCAATATGAGATCACCTTTCTTATAAACAATAGGATTTATATTCTTATCATAACAGTATTTTCTAGATATAGGTAGTTATCAAAATTATATAAAGGTTCTATACTTCCACCTTGCAAATTACTTGGCAATTTACATAATTTTCCAAAAACTAGCTCATACGGTGTATACTTAGTTATGGTATTAACTGTTGTGTTGTATGAGAAACACCAGAATGGTAACCAAGCACTCCATGAAGATGTACTGTTGTTAGTTTGAATTCTTAAGTAAGCGCCTAAAGTTTTATGGACATTTTCCAATGAACCAATACTTTCATGATGATATGCCGTAGATTGTAATTTAGTGATGCCTAAAATATCACATAATTCTACCATTACTCTAGAAATAAATTCGGTACCCCTATCTGTCGCTATTGCTTTAGGTATTCCGTACCTTAAAATAAAATTTTCTGCTAACGCTCTTGCTACCTCATTTGCAGACTTGTTTTTTAAAGGATAAGCCTCTACAAACTTGGTAAGCTCAAATTGCAAAGTCAATATGTAAACATTTCCATTGTCATCTTTATCAAACGGTCCTACCAAATCTAAATAAATCTTTTCAAAGGACGAAGATGCAGTAGATGTTATTGTCATCGGTTCTTTCGTATTTTTGTAATACTTTTGCGTCTGACACTTATCACATTTACGAACGTATTCAGTCACATCCTTCTCAATAGATGGCCAATAGTAATACTTTTTTATATTATTCACCATCCTACGTATTCCTGCATGACCACTTGTGGGCAAAATATGGAAATCATTCAATATAATCTTTTTTTCATCCCTTCCTTCTATCTTGCGTACATTCGCTACTACACAAACTTTAAAATCTCCACAAATTGAATCATTATTCTCCTCTATATACTGTGCCAATTCTTTTATAAGTTGCATATTATAACAATATTTCAAAATAAACACTTCTTTTAGGCCTTTCTCTATACAAAAACTAACTATGTCTTTCGATAACTCGTCTCGCGATGAAACCGATAAAGATTCATAGTTTATATAAATACTCGAGTTTTCTGGCACATACATTAATACATTGCGCGACTTAGAAAATATTTTTGTACAATCCTTGCTACGTAACAATTTTTCCCACGTCTTCGAACAAAGGAGATCATCCACGCTCCATACATTTTTGGGCCTTTTTTCAAAGTGCCGGCCAACAAAAAAAAGTGGCATTTATCGATAGAGCTAGCCATTTGAAGCAATAGTTAGTATGGCACGAAACCGGTAGGATCGCTTTGAACCGAGTTATACAGGTTTGAAGATTCATAATATTCAAACATTAATTCATTTCTGAAAGTGCTGTGAAACATAAAATAATGATTGATTTTGCTAGAATTAACTATCTAAAGCAAATGACCACTCTGAAGTTGATTTAAGGTCGTAAGCACACGTATCAACTCGGAAACGGGTCGTCACCGTATCAACTCGAGCTCATCAGTATTATTTGTATGTAATTCCCTACTGTAACACACTTATCGGAATCGTTATGTGATCGCCCCGGCTCACGACGATGGGAGTGGTGCGTATGCGCATTATGCATACACCAGCACCCAGGGTGGAGTGCGGGACTATGTGCAAATTCCGATAGAAAGGCGGGCATACCTTCTAAACCGCAACATGTGTCCTCATAACAAGGGCCCTCATCACAAATGGTGCCCGAAGCACAAAATATTGTTCCACATGCCGATGAGTCGGACATAACAACCCAACGGCAACACTCTAGGTGACCTCTTACCTAGACGATGGTTTGTTAGTTGCACACAATCGAGGGTGCGGCCCCTTGGACGTTGGAATGTGTTAATTTGTCCTACTAACGTACACCTTTCGTCTTCCGCTACCCTAATCGCGTCTTTCAACGATGTTAAATTCCGAGCCGTAATAATTGTACCTAATCGGTGATCGCGAAGACCATCTGCGAATTTTTTAATAGCATATTTCTCGTTCAAGGGATGTAGTATTTTGTATGCATCTTGATTCTCCCCTGCTTGAGAAATCGTCAAATCAGTCATTAATTTTTCAATTTCGGCACCGTAACTGGAAATTGACCTATCGCACTGCCTAACACGAGCGAGTTTCGCTTGAATCGCTACGTCGGACTTCACAGTTAACAAATGTTTCTTCATATCAGACAAAAGACTCTCAACCGATACGTAATTTGAACACAAACGCATTTTAGCTGCGGCTGATAACCTAGTGCTCAGAACAAACTTAATCAAAAGTACCCTATCGCTATCTTTCAGCATGGAACTATATAATTCAATAGCATCTATTAAGTCTTGGGTCATTTGTTCATCTCCATTCATTTTTGGGAGTAGGCTAACCGCAGTTTTCAAGGAGAAGTTCTCGGACTCCATTTTGGCGTCTAATGTACTTCTATGTTCAAATTTAATTGTGTTCTGATAGATATCTTCTATTTTATGTATCAATTGCGTTAGTTCTTCGGAAAATTTATCTACATTCGAAATAACAATTTTAAATTTGTTATAAAGAGCTCGCACTTCGTTAATCTTACACTCAAAATTTTTACCTTGCCTTCTAGTTGGGCCTAACTTAACTATATACTCTCTCAATAACTTAATTTGTATGAATATTGACGTTAACTCTATTTCCATTGAACTAATTTTATAAAATACGTATACCGACAATCAATGAAAGAAACAAAGAGAAAAATAATAACTAAAATCCTTAAACATTTAAGCAACTGCACTTACTAATCACTTCTTGGCTTTGACTGGCATCTTCTTCAGGCTTGTACTGCGCGGGCAACTTCTCTCCGATTGATCTCCTGCTGGATCCAACTGCTGTGGCATCTCTTGTAAAAGTACGCCCCCAGGCCTACCACGACGACTCCGAAACAGACGGCGATAAATAACAACGTCGTGTGCACCTGTGACATTTGCTGGCTCACAGACGCTCCGTTTGATCCTCCAGAAGCCGTTTGGGCGATGACCACCTCTTCCTTTGAAGATGATCCTCCCATAGTGGTAGACGAAATCCTCTTCTTCACTTACATGCCGATTGTTTGCCTGTTGGTTTCTTCATTGGTAGAGCGGGCGCGCAGCAGAGCTCGATCGGGTTACGCAGTCCCGTTCAGTGGCAGGGTCGCCATGTGGTGTTGGGACGGGAAATGAAATACCGAACCGGTCATAAGATAGACTTCGAACTCAATGCCCCTCGTCTTTACATTTATTAAGTTTTATATGCTACAATGTACGTGACATATTTCTTATATCTAACATCTTACATTATCTTAGCAACTACGTGATGTACGTGACTACACGCCACACTACATATTATTTAATATGCAACACATTGACAACACGTAAGTATTCAGCTACGAGACTGACTTCAATAATAATTGTACTTTTCTATGAATTGTCATAGTGGACTTCATGCGAACACAGTAATTACGATGAGGACGCAACAAGCTATTCAGTATCACAATGTGCAGAACACAAGGCAGCACACAGAGGCGCGCGCGAGCAACGCGTGCATTGTGTGACGTCATCACATCACCGCTCCGCGACTCCGCGGGTACAATGGTAGGTATTGTGAGTCGCGCTCGTACCTATGAGTAATGTACTGCTACTGATTGTCATATACGTACTTTAAAAGTGTACGAGTTTATCATTTCCTGATCTATTATTAGCAGAGCTGATGAGGAGAAGTTAGTTTTTCAATATCTCTGACGTTAAAATTGGCACTTGTATTGTTAACGATTTAACGTTAAGCCCAGCAATACGGAAGGAAATTTCTGAACCGACTGTTGTCAGTTTCGCCGCAGTAGTGGTTCAGTTTATAATCAAAAGCTTTCCGTCGGTTTGAAGAGCGTTTACAACAGATGAAGCGCTATGCTTTCCTGCAGGACTTGTATTTTAAGTTATAATACTTAATATTACGGAGTACGCACACTGTGTTTTGTTTTATTTTTCATTAAAAATTACGTGCTTAATGTAACGCCAAGCTCAGCCTGAAGCTTGAAGGAAACTTAAACGTTAAAATATATAAAGCGTGCGTTGTAAACCGTCGCGGAGGTAACGAGCCACAATGGCCGGAGGTGCGGGGGGGGGGGGGGGAGGCGATTGGAGAGTGGGGGGGGAGCTGCTGGAGAGGGGATTAACATTATTTTAAGAAAAACTCCCGGCGGAAGCAATTTGGCGTTGTTTACTGAGGCGAGGGGACGATTAATGCGCGCCAGTTAGTTAGTGGCGCGCCTACTGCCGCCCGCCGGCCCGCCCGGGCCTGCGACCACCACCACCGACGCACCACCGACGGACCACCGACCACCACGGACACACTACAAGCGTCTTGTGTAAATGCACATTACAGTTTGGACTTTGCAGCAGAACTGAGCAATCAAAAAGTTAGATATTTCGCCTTATAACATTAGTTGTTTGTGAACGTTCAGTTCCATTATAAAACCAAAGTTCTCACGCGGCGATAACTCAGTTGACGTAAGATTGAAAACGAACAAGGTATATTATAACTAGTAAGTGAGTTAGTAAGATTAGTTTGTGTAAGTGTTCGCTAAACTTAGATGACGGACAGGACATTACTCAATCTGTAGCGAATGAATGAGTGAGCGAGTGAGCAGGCGTTGGTGGTGAGTGATGTGATTAATAGTTCACAAATGGTTTGTGTGGTGGAGCGTGACCACCACCGACCATGTTATTGATGATACCACTACTACTATCGATAAACATTCATTCACAGCATGATTTAAAGCTGTTGTTGATGGCACAAGTTTTAAAGCTGTTGTTTAATTACTTTTGTCCATAATCCTTCCGGGCTTTATATTTTTGTGTGAGGTTTTCGTACGCATTTTTTGATGACAGAGTGTTGCAATTAGCTCCGGCTTACAGGAGCGCGACGTGATGCGCGCCACCGCCGGAGATTACACATGTATGTTATTGAAAAAAAGTCAATAATAATGGAAAGACTGCAAAAATTGTAACTTTAGTGAAATAAATGCATCGTTCTATTGCTTATATAAATTCCATGAAGCATGTTTTCAGTGTTACGTGATGAGTGCTCTTGAAGTGCACTGATCACAGTTACAGCAAACCTGCAGTTTTATTTATTTATTTATTTATTTGCAGGTAACTCAGTAGTTGTATGAACCACGTAGATGTTATACGACGTCTCTGAGCAGCTCCTCGTATAGAGCGCACGTAATAGCGCGCGTGCACGTAACGCGTGGCTGCAGGCGGCCGCCGCTGACAATGAACAGCGCACTTGAGCTCACTGCTACGTGTCTCATAATCCTCGCACACACTGTGTGGTGTCTTGGTAGGAGGACAATGTATCCTCGCTCCACACACCACACACCACAAACGACTGACTGCTCTCACTGCTCACTTGTACGTACTGATGTTCTTGATACAATGTAGATTTCACGGCTACTAAACTGTTACCTGGTTTGATACGTCGACTTATATTCTCGGCGGTATTGTGGTGTGAATCGTTATGAAAAAGCGCTTTATTTATTATTCTCACAAATTGTTTGAATAGTAATCGCAATGAAAGAAGAATGTAAATAGAGCAGTAATTAGTGGCGTCGTTAGATGTCGCTCGCTAATGTCTGTATCGTCGGCGCTAATGTTCTCCGCGGTCGTGCAATGGGCTCAAGTTTTTGATCAAGTGTCAGGTTGTGGAAGTGGTTTACGATGTTACCATACCTCCAAGTCCTCCAAGGAACTCTCAGGCATGCGAGGTAGCATCATGATAGTTTATAATGAAGTAAACATCACAGCTGCAGGTCGTGTGATACACCGACATACATGTGTGTGATATAATTGTACAGTTGTGCACGAGTACGTATGTGTGCGCGGGGCGGTGGCGGCGGCGGTGTGAGCGGTGTGAGCGGTGTGATGTTGTCGCGACGCATATTTATATTGATGCGATGGATTTAATCCTGTTCGTTATGGAATTCAATCGAGCGTGATCCGCGGCGACAACTCGATCAGATAACTCCATTACTGTACCGCCCCCCCCCCCGCCTCCTACTGCGACACATTCTGTGCTATGAAACTTGTGCAACAAAATACGAATATTTAAGCACAGAATACACTGTGTATTGTGTGCAGAGATCGGCGTTTGCAAGACAGCGTCGGTAAGCCAGCTGCAGCGAAGAAAGCTTACACGATGGTGTATTGTGCGGCGCGAGCTCTGTGGGAGTCTGTAAGTACACCACTGAATATACCTCGAGCGATGGACTCTTATTCAGAATACAGATGGTATATCTGAACGACCGCCGCCCCGCGTCCTCTGTGCTGCCGCTACAGCGCGCCGCCGAGCTGTTCGCGTTCAGTGGACATCGATGCAAATGAATTGTTGAATCTATTCCACTTGAATCTATTTACATAAAATAGCAAACTAATATTATGCTAGTGGTGTCTGGTTATTGAACCGTAAGATACAACCCCATTAGCATATCAAATAATTACATTACATAAACAAATCATAAGCAGCACCATTTCAATATTGTGTTGGTAGCGAGCACGCCGCCGCGCGCCGCCACTCGGCCACTGTACCACCGACCTGATCTTACAAGAAGAAGGTAATTTTAATTAACGGGTTTGTCTAGAGCGAACAAACTCAAATTATGAAAAAACCTTTTGTACTCACCGTACACACAAAGTTGTATCACGTCTGTTATTAAAAAATACATAACATTTAAAACGTGTGGTAGAGTGTTGCGAGTGTGTGTGTGTGCGTGTGTGTGTTTGTATAGTGTGTAGAGAGGCGGTCGGGGCGCATAACGAAGTTTGGCAACAACGGCGGGCCCACGCGGGAGCCCGGGGCTCGCGATGTTTAGCCTACATTGTAAAGCGAACAAGAGGCTAATGATCGTGTAAACTTGTTCAACATCCTCCCTCCGTGCCTCCGCGCCTCCGCGCCTCCGCGCCTCCGTCCGGACACCGGACAAGCTTCGTCTTATATACCAACCGATATTCAATTTTAAGTGCACATATGTATATCGACATTGCTTCACATTAAATTATGTTATTTTATAAAAAAATATTATAATGTGTAGTAGGAGCTTAATAAAAAAGATCGCTAATTGGCCGCGTATAATTTACATTGTCATTGAGTTTGTCAGTAAGTTAACATGCCTGGTGTTTGTTCTGTTGTTTCAGCCGCTGTTGTAGACATTTATTATAATTTATAACAATAATGAGAACGACATTTGTTGTTATGCATCTTATTTTTGGTTTATATTTAATATCATGCAACAGGATGGAATGAAGAAGGAACAACTCGCTGATGTTCTATTTGTATTTGTCTTATGTTCGCAATGTTGGTAAAAGCTGTGTTTATCGAATTCTTTTGTGGGGAAGTGAAAGTGTAAAACGGTCGTAGAGCGCTGTGGCTGTGTGATTACTGACGCAACGCAGGTTGTGTCGCGGACGTTGAGTGGACGCGAGTGGACACGAGCGGGCTTCGACACACCGATACACTGATAGTATCGGGAATCATTTTCACGCGCTCACCAGCAACCACATTGGTTTTTGCTGTATATTAAGAGCTTATGCATGCCATTTTGGAATGCATGCAGGCATGTCCTATGGAATGTTATAGGTAGGTTGTACATCCTTTTAATGTTCAAAATTCTAGTCGACTTTTATTTGATTGGAATATTTAAACAGCGTATCGTATTTGCAAAGTTATACATACATACATATATAAATCATGTTATAATTGAACGGTACATCAACTCAACAACTTTAGCACTTTAGATATTTTTTTTGATAGAAGACTTGTAACAAATTGAATAACTATTGTGGAAATCGTTGTGGGTGACTGTACACTCTCCGTTAAAAGGTTGTGTCGTCGTTTTGTTCGTCGCCGGGCGCCGCTTCCCATTAACACGGCGCGACGCGGGCGTGTGCCGCAGGTACACTCGCGTACGACACACGCTCACTCGCGGGAGGTGCATTACTGAACACTGGGTATATTTGCATGCGGCTGAGTGCAGCGCTTCGTGTGTTCATAATCGCGTTACAATATAATGTATCTTTTAAATTCAGATAAACAAATTGACCTACTTGAGCCGGGGTAAATACATCAACTTATATTTTTTAAACTTATTGTTTATTAAGGGTAAAGGTAAGGGTTGCCGGAGTCCGATGGATGAGGGCGGCCCAGGATCGGTCCTATTGGCACTCGATGGGGGAGGCCTTTGTCCAGCAGTGGACGATTCCCGGCTGAGATGATGATGATGATGATGATGATGATTGTTTATTATATAACATTCTGACAATGTAAGAGTATGTAATAAGATAGTAATATTGGTGACATACCACGAGGGCGTGCGGGGAGCGCAGTGATGTTGTGAAGTCACCAGCGTGTGTTACAAGTGGATGTGACGTTGTCGTTGTTGTCGCTAGGTGGCGCCACACTCCTCACTGAACAGCTAACATGCACTTCTCTTTCTTCTTGTCTCACGCCTCACCTGTGATAATTCAAAACAATCTAATTTAATATTTATGTGTATATTATTATATGCAGACACTTTTTACAAAATACAACATCATTTCATCTGTCTTTGGTCTATTACTAATATTTGTTAAATCTCTTCATTTATATATTATAACGTCTAATGTGGTGTTTATTCCTTGACAGCTGAGTAAATCTGATTAAAATTTGTTGTTTCCCTGTTATTTTAAATACAACTATAACCTCCTGCTACGAGTGCGGAAACTAACCAATATGAACAGTTTTCACTACGCACGCGCCTCGTAGCACGGGAGGAATACAAGTAGTGCATAATGAGGGCAATATTGACTGTCAATTGTGAATAAATCTCAGCTGGAGAGCTTTACATTAGTCTGGTGCCGCGAAGATACTAATACAGAGTAATGTACGGCGTAGCGACGCTACGAAGGTGCTTGCGTACCACCTACGTAGCGTCGCTACGCCGTAGCACTCATACAGGCATTGGCATTGGTAATTTAGAAAATTTAATTTGATTTGTCTATTTATCACGTTTTCAAAATAATAAAATGTAATTGTCATATTCAAGTTTCAACCATTTCCCATTTAATTTTAGGTATATAATAATACAAAGACGTTTGTATAAAAAAAAACAGCGACAGAAATATTAAATTCGCAAGTGTGTTTGTGTGAGCTGTGCTAACTGCGTGGAGGCGTGGTGTTTGCGGCGCTGCGGTGTCTGCGGTGACGCGGTGTCGCTCACGGCGCACCACGCGACACGTCACGTCACGTCACACATTTACGACACCGTCATAATAAACACGCAGTTTTTCATTAAACATGCACTTTATAAAACAATAAGGATAGTATCGTTTGTTATATTTTGACACAGTATGCCATTATATTTCTACATATACATCGTTTTTGTATGACGTTTAACTTACTTTCTGCTATTAGAGAAGTCTGTGTACAAACATACACTCATCAGCTAAGACTGAAAGTGTTTCAGCATCATTAGCTGATGTTGAGATAGATGTAGATCGTGCAGCGATACGCTGTTATTTTGTTCAGTTAGCCGCAAGCAAGTACAGCAACACTCGGAGCCACTCGACGCACTCGGTCCTCAGTGCCCACTGTCAGAGGGAACTATCACAACGACACTGATTCCACTCCCTTTCAGGTCGAAATGGTTGCGAAAAACAAGATGTATGAGATCGCAACTCTTTCTGCGTATTACACCATTCATTGGATAATACAATTAATTGGGCAATTACACGACGAGACTAAGACCTTTACTGACTGCCTCCGTGGCGCAGTGGTTTATGTCGCGTCGGGAGGTCGTGGGTTCGATTCCACAAGGGACAATTATTTGTGCGATCCACATATAATTGTTTCGGGTCTGGTTGTACTTTGTGTCTGTTGTTAGTATGTTTGTAAAAGTCCCCGCGACGCAAGAGAAATTCTTAGTGCGAGAGTTGTCTTTTTAAAACAAAACAAAACAATAACGACCAACAATATGTGTTAAACCCTACAAAATTTATTTAGAGTACCTATATCTATGAACACAACAAGTAGTGATGAAGTATCTCAGTGGTGAATATGAACATAATATGACAGGTTAGTTACTGTTGTGTGTGAGTTGTCATCCAGACGGATGAACTTTCACCGTTACTTCTATCGTTTATTTCGACGAGAGTGTGACTCGACACTTGTCATTAGCAATAAATAAGATTGAACAAGACGATACGAGTTTAGAGTCACTGTGTACTTATGTAAATGTTGAGTGAATATTTGCTTCATCGTAACATTGAGGACGAGTCACAATAAGCCTGTGTTCTCGTGCAGTACTGTACCTACTGTGCGTGAGGCGCTTCCTCAAGGAAATCAGAGCGACGCGCTCACCACTCACGTACGTCTCAGCACTGAATGTATGCATAATGTATACTCATCATCATATTTGTGCTCATACGCGTTACTCTACACATCTAAACACATTGCTACTATTGTCCTATAAGAGAGACACCAACTATTATTGTAAGCACAGTAATATTACTGTTGTTATATCAATGTCCCTGCTCAGTTCACTGATGTAGGCAAATTTGTATCTTTTGTTGAAATAATTCTAGCAATTATATCGCGTTTTAGATAAAATATGTGTTAAATAACAACACGTGAGCGCGTACAATGTACCTACATGATTAATGTTGCAAAGTGTCGTAATAAATAACAGAATTTAGCGCCGATAGCAATTAACAATGATATTAATATCGCACGCCGCCGCGCCGCGCCGCGGTTCAACGGTGAGAAATATTGTAACAACAGCTTCTCATTATTATGTTTATTTCGTTCAAGACGCACTCAGTTGATACGTGGATATAAAGTGAGTGCGTACCTGCCGACTTGTACGGCGTATATTTGGAGCAATGATCATGAATAACACATGTTATGAGCGTCGTAACTCACTCGTTGTCTTAACATTAACATCATATATCTCGCTGGCGCTGCATCGTGCTGGCAGTCGCGGGCGACTACTTGCGGTCACTATTAACTGTTTCGACGAGACAAGCGCGCTGCAGTTGTGGGTGCGCGTGCGCATACAACTGCCTCTTGCGGTCCTATATTACAGTAATTTGTATGAAGTTGGCGCCTGGCGGGTGAGCACTACTGCGTCGTGGTGGCTGCTTGTAATAAAACATGTGGTTGTCATAACGGCGGCAGGCGCCGGCGCCGACGCTCCGAGTGCGCAGTTATCTAGTTCAAGGGCCTGCATGATGGTGATACTGGCTGAATGATAGATCGACGTCATCACATGTGCTGATCGTTATAGAACGGTACTACTTTTATTACGCTCGTAGAGTCCACATACTGGTAATAATTTATTACGTGTTCTATGCGTCTGACCCGTGGTTTGAACGAGCGACTCTTGTCACATCGTGTTATTATTATTTGCGTTATTAAGTCAATTATCTAAGATTTATAAGTATCTTAAATTAATTGGACTTAATAAACTCTTCGAACGACGAAAGTTGGAACATATCGTAAATGTACCTATTGTTTAGTATAAAATGGAGCTATTAAGCGTAGAGACACGTGTTGGTGAGGCGTACAGTATTGTTCAGTAGTAGTTCAGTGTGTCGGTATAGATCGCGAGGAGGGCAGCGCGCCAGGCGTCGGTCGCGCGCGCCGACATATTAACGAGCGCTCGCTCGATACCACTGATATATCGAGCACTTAACGCGCCTCATAAATACACACATTCTATATTAACTACTAAATATCTAACAAATATCTAAATGGACTTGAAAATTACATTTTAAATTCCGCAATCAGGTATGTGCTGTAACAAGGCCACGCGTTCGACTTCCAAGTCGACCACTGCTTTAGATATATTGGCCTATTATTGGTTAGTCATTGACATTTTTATGTTGATAAAACTCTACTTCCAAATTCAAGCGCAATTTGCGTGATGCTTTAAAATATAATTACATAGAGATAAAAATATTTAGTTGGTGGTCATATTTTCAGCATTTCTCTGAGTGTGTCTGTTATTGGAGGAGCGAAACAAAGAGCCGTCATGAGGCGCTA
Organism: Anticarsia gemmatalis; assembly: GCF_050436995.1. Taxonomy (NCBI): domain Eukaryota; kingdom Metazoa; phylum Arthropoda; class Insecta; order Lepidoptera; family Erebidae; genus Anticarsia; species Anticarsia gemmatalis. The sequence continues at coordinate 43,486 of NC_134757.1, forward strand.
GTAAAAACGGCAACTTGTCTGTGAGGAGGTGGCGGCGATAAACTTGCGTTAGTGGCGCCCTCTGTCGCCAAACACGTGTTAACAACTGTAGGTTTGCCCAGCCTCGCCTGACAAAGGAAAATGAACTTTATCAAGTCACAACACGGTTTGAAGTAGAAAACAGTGTGTTACGACCGATGTGAAACCGGCAGTAGGAACGCTATCAATTGAATCTAGCAACGCATTATAGTGCTTTTATTAGGTAAACAAAGTCACGTGGAAATTAATGAATAGGAGAGGGATTAAGAAAAGCTTTCAATTTATATTTATTCTCTAAGTGTGTGTTGTTTCTGATTGCGGCAGGGATCAGTAACGTCGGCGTGATATTATATTATGTGATGAACTCGTTTCACACTCCGCTATGTTATTATTATGACGCGAGCACGCGACGGACGCGAACACTAATTATATTATGTCGGACAGAGACGCTACAATACTTATTATTTATTATCGTTGCTCAAATAACAATTACAATGATATTATTTGTGTTGATTTAGTTATAAGCTTGTACACGCGACGTCACTCATCTGCTTGATATTGTTATAAATTCAGATGATAAATTAAGAGGTTTCCCTGCTATCTAAATAATCTTAAGTGACCTAGACCTAAGTTTAAGTGTACCATCCTGAGAAATAGAATCACCACTGAGGTGTTTAATATTTAGCTCATTACTAGGTTGCTCAGGGGCACCAGTCTCCTTGCCCATCTTGTGAAATAATGCGAGATATTAAAAGCTATGACCCGCGGCAGTGTTGTTTTAGTACAGTTTTTCAGACTATGCATTGTCTAATATTAGTGCAAGAGCGTGTCGAAGTTTCTTTAAACTATTATAACAGTCGTTCAGGGTGTTGACTCATGTTAATGAAGCGAGGATGCTGCATCAAGCAGTGTATAATGTAGGCTACGAGTCCCCACAGTGGTATAACGCGCGCTAGACTGCTCTAACTCTCATATAGCGCTGAATACTCTATCAATTTTTAAGCTCGAGCCCTGAGGCGCGGCAGGTGGGGGGAGGGGAGTGGGGCGGCGACATCAAAAGCTAATCCTCGGCTTAACAAGCGGCCGCTCAAAAGTTCATATTATTAAAAGGCAACACCAATTTTGTGTTGCAAATGTCGGGAGCTCGCCCCCCCCTGCGCCGCCGCCCGCTCCCCGCGTGTCAAGTGAAGGCTTCAGTGACGTCGTCAGGAGGCGGACATCCGCAAAGTTAGCGCCCTGTGTGACAAACTTCAGCTCAAGTAAGTTGGCGCGATCCTCCGCCGCCGCCCGCGCCGCCGCGCCTCACGCACTTACACAACGGACCTGATCACAGGAAAAACGCCGACAAGAGTTGACAACTCGCCCCTTTGGACCAACACAACTTTATCAACGCAACTCACACTAAATTGTATAAGTTTTAAGAGCACGTCCCCGCCGTCACCCCGCCCCTCCCCCCTCTCGACCCACGTCGCTGAGAGCTGCAATTACTGTGTGACAAGTTTAGGCACAACTACGTACAAACCTTACAATAAAAATGCCTTTGTTAGCGCTCGGCGAGAATTCCACTGAATATTTAAGTGTATATTGAGAGCGAGTGCGGCGACGGGACACTAATGTGTGGCACTACCACACCTATACACCTATGGCACCGTGCGAATGTGCTTTTAACATTCTTTGGCCAAATTATAATAGACACAGACTGTTACATTTAAATATTTGAAATTAATAGAAAATAATCAAGTATATAGCTATTACTATTATGTAAGTATTTACCGTCTGACGATGACTGTCTTTACGTCGGCACAATGGAGTCCCGGATTTTTGGAAGGCGTGCGTGGGGCCGAAGCCAACACGCAGAGGCCCTTTTCGACTGCTCTAATATTTCGATATTATTTTGTTATTATTATGTCACAATCCGGTGATGATCCCTGTTTACACTGTAAAATGCACCCAGTCATCCAGTCAGGACAATCACCGGACTGTGTGGAACTATGGCAAAACTAATGGGAAAGACTACTTAGGCTATTGGGATGGGGTGTTATTATTACTATTTATTTATTAGATATATAGCTTGCGACAGGAGTACCCAGAAAGTATAGCGCTGAAAACATTATTGTAAAATTTTGAGATAATTACAGGGAGCCTGACGACATGTTTTGTTAACTTAAGCTACTAAAATGTTGGCCAACCTGCCGTACACGTCACTACAGAGCATGTGTACTGTATCAAACACGCAAGCTAGTGCGACACGTACTTGACTAAACACCGGCGCTGTCACGGAGCACGAGTGATACATCAAGTACACACTATAAGCAGGTGAACGTTATCAGTCACAGTCACAGGACACACTCGTCATTATCTCCGGTATCCCGCACTCACCAACATACTCCGTAAGAGGAGAAGAGTGTTAGTGCCGTTCATAAGAGTGCGTGTTGTGAACTGTCACTCCTCACGCTTGTCACTCAACTGCAAACAGACTCTTTGAACACACTCAAGGTTTAGACACATTCACTGTGTATAAAATTAGGTGATACCTAATGATTGCGCAGTGATGATAGTGTGTACGTGCCCTTAGCGCCCGGCCTGTAAGCTTTATTAGACAAACTCGTTAAGTTGGGTAATTGCACAACTTTCACAAAGTACTAACTAAATGTTTCACGAATTACTCTGGACATTTTTAGCTAGACTACAGCGTGACAAGGACGGCGCGCGACGTGGGACAGAGAGGGATATAAGGGCAGTTAGCGGTGGCTAAGTTATAACGATAGAGGCGTGGGACAGAGGGCGCGCGAGTGGCGCCCCGATATCGACACTTATTATTTATTACCACTCTTAAACCCATAATAATGATTAGAGCGGAACCAAATACGCTTTACGAAGAAGCTTTACGAGATAACTCACAACAACAAACTGCGAAGGTCAATGGAAATGAAAATAATATACATTTATTAGTGAATATAAGATAGAATCAGCTTCAGTCACTCGTAGTACGAGCGCACGGGCGTGTGACGATACGAGGTAACACGTTTTAATTATGTTGTACATATTGAGTGCGGGCGTTTTAATTTAAATCATATTGAGTGTTCATACCTCTGTAGTCGAATATTTTCCGGATCTGATTCCAATATTTATGAATAAAACAGTATTTTAAATTGTCCAGCGGCAGCGTAGGTACTACAGATATTGAGAACGGAAACATAAAGCTTGAATGAAATATGAATGAATAACATGACATAAAATAAAAATAATATGAAGTAAGTATTATTTGATGTCAAAATAATATATTAACCGTGTGTCGTTCTGACAACAATATATCATTTATATTTATAAGAAATTCATGAAATTGAGACGTGAATACATCGTAGTGGAGCACCGTTGGATGATCGCTAGGCTACTGTCTACTACATCTCATGGTCGCATATATCTGAGACACGTTATTGCTCTCCTCCACTGAAGGTGTAATGTAGAGGGCAGGTAAACTGCGATTAGTAGTGATATGGCAGGGGCACTTGGAGTCGGCAAGAATTAACGACAAGGTCGAGGGCTCGGGCCTCAACCTGCAGACATCGCCCTCAGCGCCACGCTACGTGACCACTGTCGCTATGTACTTTACTTAATTACATCTCAAGCTTGTGTTAGTTCATAACGTATCGTGATTTGAACTTAGGAACAGCCGCCAGTGAAATAAAAGTGCTCTTAGAGTAAAAGTAACAATAATACATGGCACAGTATTTCCTGAACTTGTATAAATAAAACATTTTCATGCGAGTTCCTTGACTTTGACCTTCAATAACTTTGAGTTGAACTTCCTTATACCATGGATCAAAACATCCAGCCCACCGTAAAGTTGGTGATAGGCTATAAAGGGGGGAGCACATTCAATCGTTCGTCAACGAGTAGGAGCAGGGACGCGGATGGTGTGTGTGTTGGCGCGTCGCCAGCGCCAGTGTGGACTGTGGCAGTACCCGGAGACCATGCAGTCCATCAGTGCGTGACAAACAATCACCGCGCGACTGTTGTGACTGTTGCGACTGATTGTGATTCATGGGACTGCTGTGACTGCTGTGACCGGCCGCTGTCAAAACAACTAGCTCTGTCTCATTTATTACTTGCCATTAATCACGTTATTGTTTTCATCTCGTAACATGGTTTTTTTCTGTCAAATCGATTTTGTGGATGCAGATATATACTAAGGTAGAGGTAACGTCAATACATAAAAGTGTTTGATACATTCCTCGTATTGCACGAGTGGGTTTATTGTGATGGTGTATACTACTAATATATGTATATAAATATTAATACGACATAAATATATTATCTACTAAACGTATTAAGTGTGACAGTGTGTCATAACATAACACATAACACTGAACAAGACGGAACACTCCGTGTGAAGCTTCACCTCGAGGCGGATCACACGCACACACATACATACATATTATTATAACACACGTTATATTAAGAACTAAATTAAATTTAATAGTAAAAGTATATAACATTGCATTAATGTTAAATCAGTTACTAGGACAAATAAAATAATAGTGGCCTATTACAAAGGAGGTTATTATTGCTTAGTGTGTAGACTTAAATTGAACTGCTTTCAGCGAATTTTGATGTTGACGGTACTCGGTAGTGAAAGCCACTCACATTCCTGAAATGTTTGTGTTGATAGAGACGCGCGATCTTATTATTTTATACGATTATTGTATTTGTTACTGCTAAATGAAAAGCTGTTTACCTCCTAACCCGGATATTGGTATGTTTATGGCCAATAAAGTTGCCTACGTACTAGTTCTATATCTATCGAATTGTATTACTGAAATATTTGGCATACTTTCAGAGAATTCAACATCAAAAGAAAGATATCATTTGATTCGTTCGCTAACTACAGTACTGTTTATTAATATTTTGATAGCTACAACCGTATATTAACTGAACTCTGTTTTCAACATAAGCTAGCATCGTGTCATCGTGGTATTCTCGCTTCAAGTAGAATAAACCTCACAATTCACTTATCTGGAGAAATTGTACAGAGTGCAGTCGCAATATAGTTTGTTATTTAAATTCCACTGAGAGACGTCGGCGGCGACAGCTTGTCCAGCCACTGCCACTGATACAATATGTCTGCCATCTACTACCATCTTCTACTACACAGTTAAATATACAACATATACTTACGTAATAATGTCGAAATGAAACTGAAATGTGTCAGCGAATTGATTGACTGTTCTTATTGTCTCGTACGTTTGCGATCACCGCAGATCTATATTAATTAATTGTAGGGTACTGAATTTTTCGTTATTTACCCAAATCCGTAAATGTGGATAATTTCAGTTAGTTTCGTTAATATAATTGACAATTACTTTCACGTTGGATACAATAACGTCACACCTCTTCCTTCATAACTCCTCTAAATAAGCTGTTTGTCCTCTGAGTGTTACTCCACATTCTCTCATATGTATATATACAAAGGCCTTCACGTGTGTGTGTGTGTACGTTCAATATATTCGGCGGCAAGTTTTCTTAAGCCGTACATTATGGAGGGTAGAAAACAATTTAACTTTATTCTATATCGGCGCATATCGGTTTACAAAGTTGTGAGCCAATTTCACTTAGTAGCGCGTTTGTTCAACTTTCACTTGCTCATATTATGTACGTATATTGTTATGTATGTATGTATGTATGTGTGGGGTACGATTGTTCTCCATGTTATGATCTACTGACGAACTTGTAATTGCAAATGAACATGTTCGCGTGTTGAGCATGTTGTGAACGATACAAAGTGATCATGATATGCTTCAAAGTACGTGTTTACATTATTTAATTTGTTTCGTTTCATCAATTTGTAATGTATTCTATTGTTTCCATCTGGAACTGTAGCTTCTGCCTGGAACTTTGTTAATGGATTTCTACGAACAGATATGTATCTGTTCGTAAGGTGTATGTATGTACACCCTACGAATTTACTCTGGTTAAACTATCAATGTGACAAACATTACACAATAATATTTTTTTACAATCATCTAAATACACAAGAACACGTAAATAACGCACTTATCGATTAACAATAATAAGTGAAACAGTGAGTAGAACTAATACTTATCTAACAGACACCTGGCACATAGTAACGCGAGTGCAGCTCTCTATGTACCTACACAGTGCACACAGCGGGCTGTTGCTTCATTTGTGAAATTGAAGCACAAATACAAGGCACAAACACGCTGTATACACACCACCATATACAGCACGTTCATTTTATTTCCTAATCTGTTGATACAATAACAACACTGTTGCAACTCTTATTGAAGCAACCAAACAAACAAATTGACTTTTAAAATACTTTATCTTTTAAGCTAGAAAGTCCTCAGAACAATTCAGTTTTATCTGGGTCTTCAAGTTCATACAAAATACATGAAGCTCACAAACGTAAATTGCACTGAATCCTGAAACGGTTTGTCAGTTAACACACGTAGTCTCGTTTGTAGCGGCGACTGGGAATAGAAGCTGGAACATACAGTCATTATGCGGTGACCATTTTGCAGGCTATTATTGTTCAGCTCGGCTTGGTTTACGTACCATGTGACGTCACTAAGTTAAAATGACGTTAGGTAGTTAATAACTGAGACTTATTGCTGAGAATTGATAGAACACGGACAACGTCATAATACATTACAATAAGTAGATACACATTTATGTATATACATATTATTATATCAATATTGGAAATCACAAGAGATTAAGCTTGTTTTTTTTTTTTCGTGGCTGAACCGCAGAATCGCTGACTTTTCTACCGAATTATGTGTTGTAAAAAACAAAGTCCCATCGCATAAACAAGTCCGGAAGCTGATCGTCGTAACGACCTGTTTCACGGAGCACTACCCTCCGAGCCGAGAGGACCGGCCTCCGTTGATCCTTCAGTGTTGACCCACAGTTAACACACGCGGCACACATCCTCGCAGTAGGTCCTAGTGGGTGGCAGGAGGTCGCAGTGAGCAACGGATTTATATCCAATTTGTGCGTGGCGATGCTCGGCGCCGTAAATAAGCCTCTACAAGATGTAGTGCCGTACTGTACAGAGTGTACACACTGTGCTCACACTCCTCACACAGAACAACGATGCGACTTTACTAAGATATGCACTTACGAGAAATCAGTCTAGGAATAGTCTTGAGATATTGAGACTGTCGTTTCTTGTTTATCTGTTGTGTTTAATATGTCATGTTAAGTAGTATTGTGATGAAGGCAAAACTGTTGGCTTTTGCTATAAGAATCTATAGTAACCAATTAATGAACTTCCACAAATACTATTTGTATGTATGTTTTACTTACAGGTCTTCATTAAAAAAATCAAGCCAGTCCCCTTCTCTTCACAAATCGACAAAGTCAAGCGTATAAGATAAACGGAGCTTATTGTTGAGATTATACGGTGAAGTCACAGTAACACGCGTGTACTGAAATATTGAGGTAACGTCAAGTGACTATTAAAATTGCGAGCAGTCGGTGGGTCACGTCACACGTGTGTCATTCAAGGACGCAGTACATCTCGTGCTGGAGGTGGATGTTAAAGACGCTGGCTCGTCGTTAAGCGCCGCTCGTGGAGATATATATTGCGAAGGTGTACGTTTTACGTGTCGTAAAGTGAGCGACACGGCGCGAGACAGATTACACGGGAGTGACGCGACTCGTTGGGCTCACGACTCACGGAACAACTAGTGGCAGGGGATTTAAACAAAGAGCCCGCTTTATATTGAGCGTATAAATTGTGACCCTGCTGAGGTTTCCTTACTAAATGAAGGGTTGGAGGTAATATGTCTTCAGAGTAAATACGGAAAGGTTGGGAATAGTAGCATTTGCATGAGACTTACCGACTGAATAACGAAATTTTATGAAATTTCGAGGTGTTTTAAAGGACGCAGAATAGTATAACTACATGGAAGATTATAAATGTTTGCTTCAACAACGACAAAACCTATCTCGGGAATAACACCGACCAAATAAATCGTGTCAATGTCCGTGTGAAGATATCCTTGAACAGATCCTCACATAGCCCGGACATATTGATAGTAGCGTACAATACGGTCCTCTCACGGTCGGTATGACCTGCACGAGGCCTCACTCGAACACACGTCACTGTGTGTGAGAGGTGTGTGATTGAAGTGGGTACCGACTGTACCGAGCGCGAGAGCCTCCCTCGTCACTACCACGCTACTCACACTACTCTCACTAGTCACACTAGTCACTAGTGATCTATTCCGAGGCTTTCAACCAGCTCTGTCATTGTCCTCAAACTACTGACCTTCAAGCAATATGTTGAAGGCATTCCATTAATTTGCAGATCTTATCGATATAAATCGATTAAGTAGATATTATTCATTCATTACTTTAAGAAAACGAAAATGGACGTTGCTAATTAAAAAACATCTTAAAACGTTATCGAAGTTAGTAAGTTATCTTTACTTACGACAGTTTATAACAACCGCGTTTCGTTCAAGCGTGCCGTTACATTGAAAATGTGTGTATGTGAGGACAAGGCGTTACTCGTTTGTTTTATTAATTATAGTAATGGTTGTCCAAACTGATGAATGCTTGTTTTAATCAGCGTTGTTAATATATCACATTATTAGTTTAATGTGACGCCGCGATGACGCGATGACGTGGTGTCGCGTCGCATGAAATATCGCCCCATAGCGGCAGTACACATTAGAGCTTTTACATAGCATTTTAATCATCGAGTACATAAATACTATAAATTTTTATCGATAATAGCAATTTAATATTGAATATTATGGACTCTGATAATTTGTTGCTTGACATATTCGTCCGACATATATTATGATACAGGTCTCTAGATTGTTAGAAGAAGAGTGCAGGTAACAGATGCAATACCATGACTCACCGTCATGAAAGTTAAAATATTTCGCGTTGCTCTCATGTGTAGTGAGGTTTCCTCGTCGATTATGTGCCATTAACGTGTTATGTAATTGTGCAGATTTATTAATGATGCTGTATTGTTCATCTCACGTTCAGAGTTAACGGACTATCGAATATGTGTCGTGGACGCTTGTATTACAATCATTACATTTAATTTTGCTTTTCACGTAAGTATTTAATGTGCAAACAGTGATAAACTTTATAATATTTAAAGTTACAAATATCTGGTGAATACTATCAGATCTATTTCTTCCATGTGTAATGAAGTATGAATAGTGCTTACCCCGTGTGTGTGGAGATTTAGCGCGGTGGAGGCGCGGGTCGAGTGAGCTCGGCTGAGTCAGGGATCGCGGGATCTCGCGCCGAGCGCAGGATTGTACGCGCTGATAATATTGAGACCATCGGCTTTATAGACGCGACCTTTCCCTTCTAAAATACGCTTCTTTATAAATAGACATCTTCCGCCGAATTCTATAAACCTGTGTTTCATTGAACTTTACAAATGTCCAAATCATAGGATTAGTAGAATTATATCTAAATTTATCGTGATCACACAAAGGAGAAAGCCTAATAAACTAAATTACACTGATAAAATGAACATAATGAACACGTGTATGAAAGTATATAAAACAAGAGATCAATCAACAGCGGCTATAAATACCGGAGTGGATTACTTGTAGATCACACCTCACGCATCACGGCGTTATTGATGAAGTAATCTATTTCAGTAGTTAGCAAGTTTCAGCCATAACCTACACCACGCCGTCTCGGAGTACGCACGGTATTTATTCTCCGTTTATTATAATGCTACAGACGCGTAACAGTGCAGGCACAAACCGCCATTTCTGCAGTTTGTAATCGACACTAGGATTTGTCAAATCAAACCTAGCTTAGGTTCTTTATGTCCCAACAGCTAGTTATTGTGAAGCTCTGGGCAACTGCACCTCTGATCACTAAACGTATTTTAAAGCATAAACCTGACTTGAGCATAACAATTACATGGAATGTTTGACATTAAACTGAGTTTATTGATAATCCATGTTTCGTTATACGTGAGCCAGTGTCGGCAGATATGAACGCAGGTTTAATAATGATTAAGTATGACGCTGGGAACACTTAGTTGTTCACAATAGCGCGTGACGATAACTCTATTGTGGTGGATGGACACACACACACACACACATGTGCCCACACACACAGTGAGCTGCTGTGATTGTGTCTCGTCAAGTCATATGAGACATTTTATATTAATGTGCTCACATACTACCTACTATACATTTTAGAACATCTTCAACTTAATTATTTTGCCAATTACTTCAACGTGCTAAGATGTGAAGCAGATTATATAATCAGTAGTAGTATTACGAATTGATACCACCATTACCCGGTAGTCCGGTACCTCCCCTACTGGTAGCAGTTTTTTACGTAACACTCTATTCAGGCCTTTATTCGGGGCTTAAATTCTTCGTAGAACAAAGATAATTCTTGATTGGAAAATTGTCTGATGTCTGTAATTAAACCGAAAAATAATTATGGAAAATTCAAATTGCATTAGTTGATTAAGTAATTAATATTTAATTTATACTGGAGTTGTGAGCTCGAGCCCAAATTAAATTTAAATTACCGATCAGCTCCGAGGCCGCGATGATATAAGGCAGAGGCAGCGAGGTACCTACCGGGTACACGGTACGTACTGTACGTAGGAGGTAGGTACGTCGTAGGTACTGTGGGCATACAGCCGTCGATGGATTTCATCGCAAATTGGATTTTAAATTTAAAGCCTCCAATACTGTAGCGGATATTAAACCAAACACGCCCCCTCCCCCCGCGCACCCCACCTCTCCCCCGTACCAATTATATTATTAATAATTTGAAAGTTTGAGTATTTGTTGCGTAGAAAGTGTTCGTGTATTAAAGATATTGCCTCAGTGATTAATGGCGGACGTGCTTGATTGTAAACAATTATTTAATGCCTCGGGTTTGTTCTGTGTCGGCCGCGATTGTTTGCTTCATTTCATATTAATTCGTTGATGTCGTGAGCGATTATGAATCTAAATTCATCATTCTGCGTTGTCTTTTCTTTCAATTAAGTATTTCAGTATTAAATCAATCAATTACAAAATGTTAATAACTCTAATACAAACAAAAGAAACGATTAAGCAGAGTTATAACATTATTAAGATAATAACCTCACATAACTGCGCTCGAGCTACAGCTGTAAGTCATTGTTCCCGCAAATGTAAGTCAGTGCTTCGTTGAAAGTTGTGCAAGTAGAAGTAGAAATAGTTGCAGTTGTACACGTTACAGTTACCGAGAACACGGAGAACTACCTCACAGACAGTCACTGAGCTTGAGACAGACTTCATTCACCGCGGGCCACACACACACACTCACACACACTCAGCTACTTACTGCGTAAACGTGAGTACATATTAGAGCGGCTCACTTTCAGCAGACCATACAACTGCTATAAAGCTTGTCGTTATTCAGCGAACCTAATGTTCACAAACGCATTTTGCTAATGTTTTCGTAAAACAAAAGTTGTTGAGACAGACATGCTAGTGAAGACTAAACTAACAATATGTACAAAAGTTTAAGTTCTATGAACATATATTATTGTTTAAATCAATATCGAGCATTCGATCATATGTGTAGCATGAACCTCTATAAAATTATCTGTAACAAATGATATTCTCTAATGTGTATCTCCGCCTTTAAGCTTTGCAATTGTTCTGTCGAGTCCACGACTCTACGTGCAACTATCTGATAGTAAAGTCGGAACATTACAGCGGATCCCTCAGTGCGACTGACAGCGTGATGTTCGCCTCGCTGTTCAAACGAGCAACATCGCCCACACCCCGCCAACGTTGCCAACATTGCCAACATTGCCCGCGTCGCAACATTGCCGACTGCTCGCTGTGACGCAGTGAAGTTTCAATTTACATTACAACTAGTGTTCTGCTTTGTACAAAGGAGCAGTATTTCGAGCGAGTAACGCTTCGAGATGGGTTTATTATAAATATGACTTGCTGCCGTGATTTGGTGCAGTTCTCGTAGATTCAATATGCGAACATAAACTTAGCGACTGAGATGTTAAATGTTAGTGCATTTACAAGTTTTCTTAACACTATTTTCCTCTTCAATAAAATTGATAGTCAGTATAGGATTTTATTGTCTCAATGTAGTAACATTTTCTTTGCTTTGGTGCCTTTTGCACGGTTTCATTTGAAACTTTCGTTAAACATTACAAATCAGTTTAAGTTTGTTGTGCTCTTGCTGTGCACGTTGTGCTGCAGCATGACGTCACTGGTTGCTACTGATGCATGTTTCGAGGCAGGTTCATTACTCGCTGCAGGTTAGCGCTGTGCAGAGTGCAATCACACGGCGTTAGTTATTTCATCACTCAAGGACCGCGATACATTCATACATCGCTTATAAACTTTCCTTATACGAGTAACGAGAGTTAGTTGTTTGAACTATCGTCAATAAAATTCAATACGCAACATCGCAGTTCTGATTTGTATTTGAACTTCACATTACATCTGCCTCCTGGATACACATACTCGACTGGTAATGAGAGTTATGGCGCGTGTTGTCGGAGTGCTTTAGCATGTTCCACGTATTCAATTAACTTTACAGAATTTTAACATTTTTTGCTTGTTTTGTTTAGAGCAATACAGCTTGAATCTGAAATCATTGAGTAACAATAATTGCGAAGTAAGTTTTACTCATACAACAAATTTTTAGCTATTAAATCGGTGCTTATGTCATCCATTGATAGACAGATCAAGCACTTAATATTCAACGTAGTGTGTCACAATTAAGACACGTGTGCCACCTGTTACGTTTGGCACGTGTGTGACCGTGGCGTGTGGTCCCTCGCGCGCCGTGTCCGTGCCTCGCCGGTCGCCCGCCGGTGACACGCAGCATCCATCGTCAATCAGTGTACTTTGTAGCCGCTCATAACTGACGTGACAAATAGACGCGTCTCACACACACTCTATAATGACGACACACGACTGATACTACGTCTCAGTGTTGGGCAAAATTTAGTTTGATTGATGATTGATGATTAAGATTAAATTATTTATTCATGACTAATGAATAATGACTAAAAAAATTCAATCATGAGTCGTGATTGATGATTAATTAGTGTTAGTGTTAGTTATTCAATCATGACTAAAATTTTAATGACTAAAAATAATCTATACTAATATAATAAAGCTGAAGAGTTTGTTTGTTTGTTTGTTTGTTTGAACGCGCTAATCTCAGGAACTACTGGTCCGATTTGAAAAATTATTTCAGTGCTAGATAGCCCATTTATCGAGGAAGGCTATAGGCTATATAATATCACGCTACGGTCATTAGGAGCGGAGTAGCAACGAAAAATGTTACAAAAACGGGGAAAATTTTGACCCATTTTCTTAGGTGACGCAAGCGAAGTTGCGCGGGTCAGCTAGTAGTTAAATAAAACTAAGCTTTTCAAGTCTACGTTCCATGACTGTTGATTTGTTAATCACAGGTTTTTAATTAAAGCTAGTTTTACAACAGAATCAGTTAATTTTTTTTTTAATTTACACAGGTACACATTTGCAAAAATAAGTTCGGGCTAATTTAGTTTAAAATAATTTAAATTGCTTTTTAAAACTACGCGTTTTGAAAATAAAATTTTATAAATAATGGAATTATCTTCTTTCAGTCAACTTAAGGCGGTGATCAGTTATAGTTTATAGATGTGTTCAATTAAACTAAAATTATGTCACCTGAATTATTTTTTTTAGTTTAATCATCATACAAAAATACAATAAATTAGTCATCAGTCATTTAATCATTAAATGATTGATGACTAATTTATTTAATCATGATTATGATTATTATTTTTACTCATGATTAATTCAATCATGACTAAATAATTCATGACTAAATTAGTCATGACTAATCAATTGATTGAATAAATTAGTTGATTGACCCAACACTGCTACGTCTCGTACTCCATAGGGTTTACATCTACAAGAAAAAGCTGAATATACCTATATTTATATACGTTTTCCTTATGTTATATTAAATACAAAATGCAATTATTGTTTGCTTTAACCCAACTCAGCAATGGCTTTGAGCCGAAAATGAGTACAGAAGTACACCCCCGTTTATGTTTATATGCATTAAGATACGAGCACTCAGACAGAGAACTGTTTCATACATCTCCGTTGGCAAAATGTGCGTGACGTGAGTGACGTTTATAGAAATAAACCATTTAAGTCCATTGATTTATTAGTGTTCGTTTGATATAAACAGATATTATTTACGAGTCACACTGACGCACTCGCGTGTTTTCCTGCACACTGTACATCAGTGCTACATTGCTGCCTACACTCTTTGAACAAGTAATGATATTGTTACATTAGCAGACCAACAGACGCACGGAAGTGACGACATCGTGGAAATTTATTTCAAAATGGACGTAATTTGGTTATATTTTGTGAATCAAATAAAATAATTTGTAGCAGATTGTTGTAGATTGTTCCAATTTTAAAATACATAATGTTGTTATGATTCTGATTCTGTTGTTCTCGGATAACCAAATGGCAGGCAATGCAAGAATTAAACCAACTCCTTTCAGTTGGTACATATTTTTTGACTGTGAATAAAACATACTTAATTTTAGAAAACAATATAATGAGTCGACAATATTAGTCTACTTGCAAACAATCTAAAATGTTAATAACTATAAAGCAAGTTTACGCAAGTTATTTACATATTATATTTAATCAATAATAACAAAAGTGATCTACAAGATACCTTTACACTACAAAGCTCAGAAAGTTTCATTCAATTGCATTCATAATTTAATATCGTCAAAGTTTAAATACCCGCTCTTATATTTATAATTTAAAATACTTAAATAAATTAATATTCTCTTAAATATTTTTCTTGAGAGTTGCAGGGGAAGGATTCATTTGCGGGAAATGAATAAATTGTAAGTACTTACTTATATTAAATAATAATTCAGTACCAAGTGAACTGTCAGTGCAGGGTTGTCGAGCAACAGTATATTTGTTCTTTATAACAGAAAGATGAAGGCTTTATTCACATATAAAAGTCCATATGTCGTGGGTGTCACACAAATATCTGCGAGATGAAACGTGCCGATTTGCACACACGTCACAGAATACATACACATTTTCAGCTAGGAATTCTTCAGCTTTTCAGAAAAGTATCTCTTTGTATATGCACGAGGAATGTTTCCAGAACTCCATTCTAGAGGTAAATCATCTATATTTGTAAGTTAATTGTCATGGTTTGTGTTTAAATCGACTTAAAAGACTTAATGTTTGAAACTATAGTTTTCTAGCATACTTTTCGACCTTTGCCTTAGGATGCAACAGACAATGGCAGCCCTGGTCCAGAGTACCTCACCCCGCACGAGGGTGGTTATGGCGGCCGCAGCAACTCACCTAATTAAAGACAGATTAAAAAGCTCCCCCCTCCCCGCGCCACTCCCCGCGAGCCCCTACAAACGTCACTTTGTCAACTCTAATTGATATTGTTTATTTGTTTGCAGAAGAAAGCGGCGCTCCGCTCTGTGCCTCCACTCGGAACGTTCGGAACACTCGGACGACGACTTAATTGAGTGGCGAACTTTTAATTCGTACACGTAATGAGCGTAATAAGATCATTGCGGAGTTCCCGACGTTCTCTGATGTCAATTAATGTAGCGCTTAATAAATACGTTGCCGTCTTTATATTATGTTTACAAACATTACTCTTAAAGTTCTAAATAAATATATTTTGCGAATAGTAAAATAATTATCAAACGTAATACATTGCATGATATCCAATCTTATCTCAAACGTAAATTTAAAACAGAAACAACAAATCACAAAAACGTTTTAAAGTGAAACATGAAAGAACGTTTACTGATGACACGTATTGTTTGACACATTCATTGACCATCGTAATTATGTGTAGTTCGTAGTAATGTGTAGTAATTAACGAGTGCTCGCCCCCGCCCCCGCACTGTTCAGACAGCATTAGACACGCTCCCACAATGTTACCACAACACGTCTCAAAAGACACACATGCTACCCCGCTACAAGGTCACCGACGCTAAATGCGGCACATGATGCCTCTTAATATTGTTTCATTGTTTGTTTACTTCTTCCATCGATTGTCAAAGTTAAAGATTGTATGGGAAGCGCTGAACTATCTAAGAGATTATAACGTTATATTATAACCAGTACATGAATTCTGTATAATATAATGGAGCAACTATAACTTTCAGGTTTATTTCTCCACGGGACCGAGCAAACCAATATGTTTTAATGCATTACTTGACGTTGCGTACACGAATGTACTTTAATTAATTACACTCTATATCGTATGTCAGCGGGGAGCAATTTCACCCACATTCACTAATTATTTAATTTATTAGAAATATTTATAAATTGAAGGCCAGGCATACATCATTCGTTTGGCGCACTTCCAAACAGGGTCTATCCCACTAGTCCCGTTGAGTTGTCCCGTGACGGGACAACTGGCACTATTTTGTCCCAGTTGTCCCGTGGCGGGACAAGTGACACTGTTTTGGTGCCAGTTGTCCCGTTGCAGAAAAATAACGGGACTAATGGGACAGACGGAAGGGTCAAAACAACTGGTTCCATTGAGTTGTTGCGTGATAACAGGTACTTGGTACTTTGGTAAGATAGTAGATGATGAATTGTATGCTACTCTATGTAAACTTTAAATTCACAAGAAGTTTTTTTTACCATTTGGGCTTTTCACTTTATAATTAAATTGACAAGAGTGTCTATATCTATGACCTTCCATACCATAAATGTAAAATGCTTATCCGAAATTCCATACTTGAAAAAACATAATGCAAGGAAACTAAAAATATTTTGTAAACAGGCGCCTGGAGAAGCTCAAACACTCAAGTCAATTCAACATGTACCTAATGTAATTTCAACTTATCTACTAGAAATTAAGAAAAAATGTACTACAACACAACGTACAACGTCTGCTATCTTACTAAAGTACCAAGTACCTGTTGTAACACAACAACTTAATGGAACCAGTTGTTTGACCCTTCCGTCTGTCCCATTAGTCCCGTGATTTTTCTGCAACGGGACAACTGGCACCAAAACAGTGTTACTTGTCCCGCCACGGGACAACTGGGACAAAATAGTGCCAGTTGTCCCGTCACGGGACAACTCAACGGGACTAGTGGGATAGACCCTCCAAACGGGATACCACCGACCACAACAAATTAATTGAAAATTGCCTTTCTTTTAATAATATATAACTATAGCGACTGTTGATCACAAGAGTTCGAGGGCTCGTTACCGGAGTAAGTAAATGTGTTAAAGCCTAAATTGATTTCAATGACACGAGTCAGTTGCTCACATAAGTTATTTTCATCATGAAGCACAGATAGCGTATTGGCGAGGTTAAAAGCCAGACTAAGCTGAATAGTATACTCTTTTCAGTAAATGTTTTAGTGTTTTATAAATGAAAAGAGTTTGTGTTTCAGCTAAGTGGATAAGTAATTGTAGTAACCGCAGTAGAGCCTCACTCGCACAGTCGCGAGTAGCGTGCGGTCTCGCTGAGAGCACGAAGCGGGGCGAACGTGTGCGTGACACCGCGCGCATTAACTATTCACTCAAACGACGTACACTAGCCACCAGACACTGACAGAATAACAGAATAACTAAGAATTACCTTAACACTTACTTTTTATTAGAAGTTGTATGCTGTTAATAACTTAAACGGCAGACGGTTGAGACGGTGGTGATGTCGATCAAAGCCACTGCTCTGAGTACCATTCTGATGCATATTCCGTTAACTTCGAATCTTTTAAGGAAGTAAGGAAGTTCTAGTTAGTAGATAGCATTTAGTATCTTCGGCTACCGAATCTGTTAATTTCTTTCAAAGCGATACGTATTTGGTTAGTACAAATGTGAGGCTAGCAGTACAATTGTATTGTCAACTCTGTAAGAGGAAAACCCTACAATCAGTGACATGTGACACATAATTGTTTCACGCGGGTTCACCCGTTGTGTTCTCACAACACTGCACTTGTTCATAACTTATGAGTGTCACCGGCCCCGCCCCCCGCACTCCGCACTCCCCCGCGCCGTCACCCAACACGCGGACTATTAATCTTGTCTCTGTTGGTACAGAGTGTACCGAGAGGCAGCAGGCTCGGCGGCCCGTCACACTCACCCGCCACGCAAATATTATGATAACACAAAAGTACCGCTGTCGCCGGTAATACTTCATTTATTAACGTAAATATTTTCCTCTTAAATGATGTCTAGGGAACATAATTAATTTTGTGAAGCCTCCTGCGACGACGAAACCTTTCAGCTGTACTGTCTATCTATTCGTGTGTTTGTGTGTGTGTGTGTGGTACAAGACGCGGTGAAGCGGTGATTATCCGCGTGGCTCGAGCTCAGCAGTTCATTAGCCGAGGCTTAGCGCCGCTGACACAGCGCCCGTTCACTTAACTGTTAAGTGACACTTATTTACATACAACATGTACCACATAATAACAAGTTTATAGACTCACCAAAATATTAAACTAAAATTAACTTTCAAACACCAAAACTAGTAGTTTCAAAAGAAATTTCAGGCTCGAGTTAGCCTCAAAAATCGTTCCATCATTTCACCAGATGCGAGAATAACCAAATAGAGTAAATTTAGGAAAGTTGGAAACCTTAATCTAATATGAAGTACCTCTCAAACTTTATTTACTGGTAAGCTTTAAGTTAGTTAGCTTCACAAAAGGCAGTGTTATGCCTGAGTGTGTGTGCACTGTGCCAGTAGCCAGTAGGAGGTGAGTCGTGACACATGGATGTAGGTGTTTTACGAACGTGCTCTGTTATTGACGGTATCAAGTCTGTTGTTGGGTTTGTTTGTTCCCGCGATCGTGTAGTGTGTAGTCAGCGTTCCCGCCCGCCCCGCCGCCCCGCCGCCCCGCCGCGCCGCCCGCGTCTTCAGCGACGTCGCGTAAAAACTTCTTTATGTGCTTGTATGTTTGTTGGTGGTTTATAGCGCCCTTAACCCGTTTATGCTGAACAGCTCCACACCTAGGCGGCACACTGTATAAACTATTTATAACTTTATTTATATAACCAACTTTTATTTTTTGTAGCAGCATCAAAATACGCCCTGCCACTCGGAATTCCTTAATAAAAACATTATTGCTTTTATCGTCCCCAAACTCAAGACTTTCGAGTCAGTAGCTCAGGCAGGGGATCAATGAGTAAGATCTTTTCACGAATATTTAAAAAATAAACCTGAAAAAAGAAATGTTCAGGATGAAACGCATATTTTATCGAAACTTCAGTTAATGAATCCATCAGTCGTGCGCGTGACACTAATGACATAATGAGATCGTTTGTGGTGGAGTTATCGTGTTCGTAATACTGTGTATAAGCTCGGCGTCGCTCGTATATCGTCGGGCGCTGTCGTGTGTCGCGCGCGCACTGATTTACGAGCGCGCCGCCGATTTATCACTACTATAAGTATTATACCGACCACTTGAGATTTCACACGTGAAACGTAATTGTAGCGAATTTAGAAGCTCTACGTATATTTGACAAGTTTTATTGCGAGTTAAATTTAATTGGAATTGTTCTGAGTAAAACCTTGAAGACGCGATTACATCTTGCGAATACTGCACTGAGGCAAGGGATTCAGTTAGTTTTGGGTCAGTGTCTTATTCGTTTGCCAAAAAGTAAATGAAAGTATTTTAGTCAAGTAGTGAAATTATTTCATTGGCACACAGAAGGAAAATTTTTGTAAAAATCGACGTTAGCGGCAATCTCTATCGGCACCCGCCATGGGAACAAAGGGTTTTCAGCCCGAGCATGTCAGTTTCTTGTCACTCTTACCATTCAGTCCATACCATCATTGTTTTAAAAATAAACCAATGGTCATATTTCATAGGATTAGTATCATTGTATTGTGTTGTGTTATGCTCAATGGTGGTGGCTTACAGGAGGATCGCGCGTGAAAGAGCGCTCGTTCATGTAATCTCCGTGAAATATACGACGCATAAATGAACACACATTACTGAATGTACACTTTATCGGAAAGCAGTTTCATGTAATGATATTTGTGGATGCTGTATGTTCAATGCGTGTAAAGTTTTTAGTATAGCATTATCATCATCATAAAAGGTGCAAAACCAGATTTAAAAATCTATCTTAGTACCTACTACATACAATATTGCTCTCAACTTTTTAATACATAGATACAAAAATTACACTGATGTTAATGTACAATAACATAAACGAACCTCTAAAGTTTTTAGTTCAGCGGTTTGCAATTTACTGTAAGTGAGTGTACGAACCTGAAATACATACGGTGTATTTCATTTCCTGTAGCACATGGTCGCCTATTTAAATAGTTGTTGGAAACATCTGCGGTGTCTGATATCTGGGTGTAAGGTTCAGGGTCACACGTAACGTGTAACATATAAGATGTAATGTGTATCAGATGTGAAGGACGCTCGTCAGCTGTGCTCGTTCACACGCTGTTCACACGCTGAACATACGGCGTCACACGGCGTCTGTCAGCCACAGCGCTTAGTTCAAGTGTTTACTCAAATGTGTATCACGCATCTCCTACACATGATTGATTACGATTCTGTATCGTAATACAACATCACTTCCGCTTCTTTGTAATCGGATAACATATTTTTTAAATATTTATGTTGCCAATATTATTGCAAAATCTAGAAACATGCATCTTAAAGCCGATATGTACCCAACAAACGAAAAGTTCTGAATCAACTCCACATTTGTGCAGTTGCTATAAACGTGATTTTGATTATAAAAAACATAGTGAAATGAAATCGTAACGTCGGATGCAGTAATACCGGCATGCCGTATGCGCACGCGTGGTTCTCGAGACCGGCGGCGGCGCAGTACACCTCTATAAATAGCAGTACAAACAGACACACAGCACAGCTGTAATCACACGCGCGTGTGTTTCACACAACGAGCCCCACACTGGACCAGCAGCACAGCTCATGAGCTCACACAGATCGTACTGTTATACGAGCCTACTACATGTACCAGCAACACACGCTCACATCACGTGCAACACATATAAACATATTAATATTCCTTAATAAACTACACAACCCACACGAATTACGAATTGCGCAAAAAACTATTATAATGGTTATGTAGAACTTACAAACATCATAATTATATTTTCAGGCACTACGCTGATCAGTACTGAAGGTGTTTTCAGTGCTGTATCGACGTTCGATTCTATTTTCAGTAGGCGCAACAGATATTCCATCAATAGACAAAGTATATAATAGTGTCTAATCGTGAGTGGTTGAAACAAACAATTTGAACTTTATCCTGCCCATAGTGGAGCCGCGAGGAGATGTGGACGGAAATCCGCAACACTCGTTACACACTTGACACACTTATACAAAGTTAAATGCAGATGATGCGGGCGTACCTCCTACATATGTACATACATACATACATGACTGTCTGTTGACTATGTAGCAGAAGTCTCGCGGCGGTAATGTGCCACATTTATGTAAATATCAGCGCACAGCTTGCAAACTGCCTCCACGACGATATTATGTATACTACATGCTGTAGGAAGGAAGACCTACATACTAAACACTGTGTTATGAGGCGAATGGCAAACTCACTTTAAAAAATAAAACTTTATTTATTACACTTAGAAATAATACATGAGTTATGAATTAACACTGATTTACGACTAAGATTTGGAATTGATTTAGAACTGACTATATTTAGAACTAACTATGAACTGAATTAACTATGAACTGACTGTTCGTACATCGAGGACGAGCTTATATACTAATACAATATGTGAAACGTTAACTTATTAGCTAATGGTTTTAGGGCTAAAGTAAATATGATAAGCGAGTCCTGAGAAAAGACAATAACAAAGTGATTAGTAATTATAGTAAACAGGATACATTAAGATGTTTTGATTTAGATGATGTTAAAATATGAGGACTTTATAGTTATATATTAGGTTACAAGGATTTATGTATTAATATGTCTTATGTAATACTACAATGTATGACTTATATGCTATTATAACACCTCCCCCCTTAGAACAAAGATTGGGCGTTGGCGCCTAAACTTTGAGAAGATGGTGGCAGTATTCTTGTAGCATTATTTTCTTCGTCTTCGTCTTCTGAGATACATGAAGTATTATGAGTGATGGTCCTCATTGGGATACTAATTTGACTGGATCGTCTTCTGGAGGAGTTGTCAAAGCAGTTATTAAAGATTTGTATACATCCTCTTTCGTTTGTACATTGGGTAAATCTATACCATCGACTGAATAGTTTCAACAGGAGAAATGTTAACATGAATATACCCAATATAAAACTACTAACGAACGAACTAGTTTTTCATGGTTCTAACCATGAAAAACTAGTTCGGTTATTCTCTAAGAACCTTTGAGATGCTGATTTAGACCGTAAGTTTTGTAGTTCTTGAGAGTAAGTGTCTAGATGATTCTTGATAGTTTTTAATGCATCTAATGGTACATCATTGATGGCTATAGGAAGTAGAGTTGGAGTCTTGATGTCTTCGGGTATTTCAAAGCAATCTTCAGTTCTGATGTCGGGCACGATGACTGGATATGTGACATTGTCTTCTGATGACTGATATGCTGACAGAGTGCTGTATCCGGTGTGGAGTTTACAGCCCTCAGGTAGATTTATGATTCCGGATCCTTGAAGTTTGTGGTTGGAAATTTCATTCAAACATTGTAATACACAGTGAGTATCCTTTGTTAAAATGTAGAGCCACTTATTGTTGCCAAGAGGTTGAAACGTTTGAATTTCGGCAGGAAATGTTGTGGTTGTACAAGTCGTAGGGATTGTTGTCGATTTACTGAGGAGGATATCCATCTCGCAGATTGGTCGTGCTGAAGAATCGTAGATCACGAGGTCTTTACAGATGCTTTTTCGTGAAGCGTAGACTTTGCAGTTGTTCAGCAAACTCGTTGAGACATATCTTTGTTCACTAGGGTTAGTGGCCAGGTAAGTATGCTCAGGGATAATAGTTGAGTGGAAAGAGGAATTAGGATGTTGGATAGGAATTGAATATATATGATATAAAGTTAAAGGATCATTCTGAACTAATGGGAATTCTAAAATATAAACTAGTCGATCAGAGAAGACGTAGGCTGATAGATATGAAGAATCTAGAAGTGTATGGATGTTTTCTATAGAGACGGAAGTAACTAATCTTTTATTCGTTCTTAATTTATTAGATAGTAGTAATTCATTATATAATTTTTTCAAGGATATAATAGACGGATGGATAATGTTTGATTTAGCAAAGAGGATACTTGTAAGGCAGTCATTGATATCGTTTTCGAGATTTGTAGCCAATTCAAGGATTTGTATAGTAATAGATGTAATATCTTCAGTTATCTTTAAATTAAACACTAGATTTTCGGTTTTGTTGAAGTAGTCATTTAAGCGACGTATATTTTCGTTGATAATTTGTTCATCGAATGATATTTTAAATATGGTTTCATTAAAGTTTTTTATAGTTGAGCTAGTAATTTGAATTTGTTTTTGCATTAGTTCAGACATTTCTAGATTTTGTTTCTCGAGAAGATCTATGTATTCGTTGTAATGTTTGGCATCTTTGGCATCAGGAGTACCAATGAGCCATTTTAAAACAGAACTCAAACCATCTAACAGTTCTCTCTTTTGGCGTGAATTCTTACCTAGATACATACTTAGTTCTGAGAGTCTATTTTCGATTTTATTTAAGCTAACATTAAGATAAGATTTAGTTGAAAGAACAGTAGGGAAATTCAAATGTTTAAATGACATAGAATTAAAATTATTTGAAAGTCGTTGTAAGGACTCATAGGAAATGAATAGGGGCTTCAGATCACGATATATGATTAATTTCCATGATTCTTCGCTAATTAATATTTGGCCTTCTTCGTTATAAAATATTCCAGCGTTGGAAGTGAGAGGTTGGGAGAAATTTATATTGGCAACGATTCCGTTGGTTGCCCTGCAATAGAAACAACATTGTCTCTATTAGTTTTACGATAATTTTGAATTCGTATTTTAATAAATTTATAAATTTTGTATAATAATATTACAACTACGAGTTTAATAAAGGAACAGATTATAAAATTGAGTATATAACTAGGACTATAAAGGGATTGGAGTAAAGATATGTCATTCTGGGCTGTTGTAAAATGACAGACCCTGGAAATTATAAATAAATTTTACTTAATATATATCTAACATTAATTATCTCTACTACATATTATTATCTAAATAAGGTCGCAAACGGTTTGCATGCACTAATTGATTTTTACCTGCCTTTCGAATCAAATAATTTTCATTAAAGCCTACACGTAACACTTCGTATGGACCATCCCATTTTGCATCTAAACTATTAGGATTAGGAACTCGTAACAATACCTTTGAACCTACTTTATATTCTATTGGGTTTTTAATTTGACTATCATAGCGTTCTTTAGCTTTTTCTTTCATTCTTTCTAAGTTAATCAGAGCTGTATCACGAGACACTCGAAGACGTTCGTTTAAGTCCTTTAAATAGTCACATGCGTTATATTCTGGAATTGGTTTTAACGAATAAAATGGACGAGGTTTAAATCCAAAAAGGAGTTCATGGGGAGTGTAACCCGTAGAAGCATTAGTGGAAGTATTGTGGCACATGATTGCAAATGGAATTATGTGATCCCAGTTTTTTAAATGACGATTATAATACATACGAATATGGTCGCGTAATGTTGCATGGAACCTTTCTAGAGCACCGTTTGTTTGTGGATGGTATGCAGTATTGAATGTTTGATTGCATCCTAGAAATTTTACTAATTGTTTCATAACTTTATTCATGAATTCGGTGCCTTGATCAGAATGAAAATGTTTGGGAACCCCGAAATGTTGACAATAATGTAGTAGTTGCTTGGCTACTGTTACGGCTTCTTTGTCTGGGATAGCATAAGCTTGTACAAAACGCGTTAAATCATCTTGCAAAGTTAAAATATACTTGTTGCTGTTATCACTTATTTCTGAGTATGAAACAAGATCAATTGAGACACGTTCAAATGGTTCAGTGGATTGGGAGGTAATAACCATGGGAGCTTGAAAATTCTTTCTCTGAATTTTATTCCGTTGACAGGTGAGACAAGAGTCGATATAATTTTTGATATCATTGGTCATTCCTTTCCAATAATATTCTTCGCGAATCTTTTTTGTTGTTTCAGAAATACCACGGTGTCCTGAAAGTGGTTCATCGTGGAATGTTTTAAGAATTTTCGGAATTTCTTCTGGTTTAGGATATTTTACTTTGTTTTCGCAAATGATAATTTCGCAATTATAATATTGGCCTAGGTATGCTGAAATACGCAGTTGCTCATTATTTAATAATTTACAAGTTGTATCATACTTAAGATCGGGAATATAAAGAGTATCTATATTATGGTGTTGTAGACAGGACAAAAGTGCTTTGAAGTAACTTTCACTGTCCCAAGGATCGAAATGGTTGGGTCTTGTATAACATAAATAAAAATTTTGCTTTTCACTTGAAATAATGTGATCTACACTATAGAGTGATTTTGGTTTATCTAGGTTGACAGGTGCGCATAAAGATAAAGCTTGATTTAGTAAATTATTATGGTCAGCGTGATTACAAGATATGGGTAGAAATATGTTTTTATGTCTAGGATCTAATAATTGATTCGGTGAGATTTTTATAATAGAAGGATCAAAGCAATTAATATCAGGATCTTGTAAAGAAAGGAAATGTTCATAATTAATTTGCATATAGTCATCTTCATCGGATGGGAATTTATTGTCATTGCGTTCTACGTGGTCTGAAGGACTTGGACTATCTTGAGTTAAATCGATTACGTTAGAATTCAAAATAGGAGGTCGGGATAATGCATCTGCATTTGTATTAAATTTACCTGATTTATGAATGATCTCGTAGTCATATTCTTCAAGTTTTAGTCTCCAACGGACTAAACGACTACCGGGATCTTTGATACTAAATAGCCATTTAAGAGGCATATGGTCAGTTACGACTTTAAATTTACGACCGTATAGATATGGGCGGAAATGTTTGACTGCCCATACGATGGCTAAGGCTTCGCGCTCGATCACTGAGTAATTAGATTCGGCTTTGTTTAATGTTCTTGATGCGTATGCAATAGGTAGGTCTTTGCCTATTTCTCCTTGAGAAAGTATAGCACCGATGGCATATAATGAAGCATCCGTAGTTAAAATAAATTCTTTGTTAAAATCTGGATATTGAAGAAGGGGAGTTGTGGTTAAAATTTCTTTACATTTATCAAAGGCTTCTTGTTGGCTTTCACCCCAAATGAATGGTGTGTCCTTTTTAAGAAGACATGTTAAAGGTTTAGTTAGTTTACTAAAGTTTGGAATGAATCTGCGGTAATAACCTGCAAGACCTAGAAATGATTTGATATCTTTACATGATTTTGGAATTGGGAAATTTTGAACTGCTTCTACTTTACTCGGATTAGGTTTAACACCTTCACTTGATATAATATGACCGAGATATGCTACTTCTTTTCTCATAAATTCACATTTATCTGGTTGGACCTTTAAACCATGCTGCTTAAGGCGATTAAAAACTTCGGTTAATTTTTGCTCGTGTTCTTGAAGGCTTGATGCGAATACCACAATATCGTCAAGATAGACAAAGCAACGGTCACCTTGTAAACCTAAGAGAACATTGTCCATGGCTCTTTGGAATGTTGCGGGTGCATTTTTCAATCCAAAAGGCATCCTAAGAAACTCATAGTGACCATATGGAGTGCTGAACGCGGTTTTAGGTATGTCTTTAGGGTCCATTTCGACTTGATGAAAACCAGAAGCAAGATCTAATGTAGTAAAATAAATTGAATGACCTAATTTGTCTAGAATGTCTGTTATGTTAGGTAAGGGATAACTGTCTCCGATTGTGATTTCGTTTAATTTGCGGTAGTCTATCACCACACGCCATTTTTGTTTTCCTGAAGCGTCTAGTTTTTTAGGTACTACCCAAATGGGGCTGCTCCAAGGCGATGTGCTAGGTTGAATTATGTTTTGGTCTAGCATTTTTTGAACCTGAGATTTGACTTCTTGCTGATGTACGTAAGGAAACCGATAAGTTTTAGTGTTGATAGGAACATCTGAGGTAGTTGGAATTGTATGTTTTGTATGACTTGTGAATGTAAGAGGCTCATCTTCTATATAAAATATATCTGAGAAGTTGTTGATGATTTTATCTAATGACTGTTTCTCTTCGTTATTTAAATGATCTTGTCGAATTAATTGTTTTACCTTTAACCTCTTATCATGGACGTTGTATTTAATATTTGTTGAGTTAATTGTATGAATATTCTGAGATAAGTCAATAGTTTGAAAACTCGTTGCTTTAATTATAGGAATATTTATTAATTTGTCTTTGTCACTAGTGTTTACGCATGTAATTAGAAATTTGTTATTTTTGACTGTCACTAGTGCGTTTGGAATAGTTATGTCTTTGTTAATTATTTGTTTGTCTATGATTGCGGGACCATTCTGTACATCATTAGTGAGACATGTGATTACTGTTTCGGCCCTTGACCCTATTAACTGGTTTGTATCTGAGGATCCCTTTGTGATTTCACCTATATTGAACAATTTATAGGAACGGTCTCGTACACGCATTGTTTTAGATTGAACATGAATACTAACATTAAATTTAGTCATAAAATCATTACCAAGAATTCCGTCAACTTCTATGTTAAGATTAGCTACATGAAATTTAAACTTAGAGAAATTGTCTAGAGCAATTTGTGCTGTGCCAAAGCTTTGTATTGAAGAATCTTTTCCAGATATACCAACTATAGATACGATGTCCGATACATCTAGAGGTGCGTTACCAATCTTTTCCTTTTTGAGGACAGAAATGGCTGCGCCGGTATCTATTAGCATAGTAACTGGGTTGCCTTCAATATGGAATTTGCAGTGTAGAAGATTTTCAGGAGGTACGTTTAAAGAAGATATTCTGATGGATTTCGTGATCTTTGATTTTGTTGAGTTCAGACGAGATTTAGAATTAGATTTAGTATATGATTTAGAATTAGATTTAGTGTCAGATTTAGTATTAGATTTAATATTAGATTTAGTTTCAGATTGAGCGTCAGATTTAGTACAAGATTTAGGAGTAGATTTTTGCTTAATACTAGAGCTAGAGTTATTAAATGATATAGGATTAGATTTAATTATTGTTTGGATTTCAGCCTGAATACATGCATCGCGAAGTTGTGTCCGATACACTGGTAGACTTGGCGATGTTTGAGAATCAGTCTGAGTAAAAGCGTCGCGAAGTTGTGTCCGATACACTGATAGACTTTGCGAAACTTGCGTGTTTTTTATGTGTCCCCGATGGACTGGTCTAGAAATTTGTTTTGTTATAGCTGGAGATCCTCCAGCGGGACTTGATTTTGGATCATTTTTGTCTGGACATAATATTGAGAAGCGGTTTCCTCGGACATGTCCAGATCCGGGGCCGCTTTGGAGTTTAAATTATGAATTTTAGGCTTAGGAGCTGGAAGCGCACGTTGGTTTACCTGATTCGACTGTAGATTTTTATAATTGTTAAATTGCCTTTTTCGGCACTCTGAAATTAAATGACCTGGTTTTTTACAGTAATTGCAAGTTTTACTGGTATTTATATGATTATGATTTGTTGGTGGAGTTGGGTTTGTTAACCGAAACATTTGCTGTCGAGCACGATTCATTGCACATATTTTCTCCTCTTGTATAGCGAAACGGCCTGCTTCAGAAAGAGTTGTAAAGCCTTTGGTTCGCAACATTACTCCTATCTCTGCGCTTATACCGTTAACGAAGACGCTTAAAGCTGTTTCTTCGGTAACCGCTAATCTACCGTAAAGAGTACTGTCAGTGATTTCTGTGCTTAACTTTTCGACTATTTTACTCCTGCATAGATCTACTCTATTAAAATACTGGGTTACAGATTCATTTGGTTTTTGAAACATAGATTGAAGTTCTAAATTAAGATGCGATATGGTTTTTACGTTTGAAAATTGGCTAATAAGAGAAGATTTCAATGCTGCCCAGTTATTATATTGTCTGCAATGGATATTTGATGCTCCTACACCAGTAATGTTATTCAGGACGTACACTAATAGAATTTGCTTTTGATCCTCTGTGGCTAAATTAAAAGCTGAATCGCAGGATCTGACGAATCCGTAGATCTGGTCAGGTACATTTGTTTCGAATTTGGGAATTAGTTTGAGGAGAGTCGCTATATCCAGAGAAGTTGAAGTTTCGCTTTTGATCGACATTTTGTAAAAAAAAATTTTGGTAAATATACGAATAATAAAAAGGTTAAAACAACTTGGATAAGATTTAGGAACTAGGAGTTAGATTTAAGGATTTCAGGCAAGGAAATAGAGCATATGAGTTTGGCCACTTACCACAGTAACATCAATATGTTCAGGAGCTGCATGTTCGGCGAAAACTGTTAAAAGCCGTCGGCTACCACACGATGACTGGGCGATGCTGTCCCTACGTGCGTTTCGTCTTCACAATTGCAGTATCCTACCGACTGCGCCAAATTTGTTATGAGGCGAATGGCAAACTCACTTTAAAAAATAAAACTTTATTTATTACACTTAGAAATAATACATGAGTTATGAATTAACACTGATTTACGACTAAGATTTGGAATTGATTTAGAACTGACTATATTTAGAACTAACTATGAACTGAATTAACTATGAACTGACTGTTCGTACATCGAGGACGAGCTTATATACTAATACAATATGTGAAACGTTAACTTATTAGCTAATGGTTTTAGGGCTAAAGTAAATATGATAAGCGAGTCCTGAGAAAAGACAATAACAAAGTGATTAGTAATTATAGTAAACAGGATACATTAAGATGTTTTGATTTAGATGATGTTAAAATATGAGGACTTTATAGTTATATATTAGGTTACAAGGATTTATGTATTAATATGTCTTATGTAATACTACAATGTATGACTTATATGCTATTATAACAACTGCTTAACACTAAACGACTATTACTGTGATAGTCTTTAGTTTGTCGCTCGGATCAGTTGTCTGATTACTAAAGAACAATTAGATTCCTTGACTCACTTTCATTCATGTTTCACGGAGGCCGTGAGCTCTGTAGCATTGAGCGGTCATTAAATACGGGCTTGCTGTGCTAATATTTGCGCTCCTAAATCATAGTTAATACCAATTAACGAGTGCAGTAGTGTAGTACAGTCAGTGTATGCAATTAAACATCGCGAGCGAGGATGTTTGGCGACACTCACACACACACACACACACACACACACACACACACACACACACACACACACACACACACACACACACACACACACGCGTCATAACAAGTGTGATTGATGCGCGTCGTCCGTCATCGCGCGCTGAGCTTTCAAACAAATGCACTTATTGCGACTGTACTCTGTACACAGCACACACGTCCTTCACAAAACAATGTGCTGAAACTACAGTCATACAAAGCTGTTAGAAAACAAGATTTATAAAACTGAATAATAATTATATAACAACATGTGAAAATAAACACAAGCTTAGTGTATCAGAATCTGCACTCTTAAAAGCTCCCTATTTTGAAATGCGTTTTTATTGTGTAAATGATAGTCTTGAATTAACCAACAATTTCAGAAAATAGCAATAATTTGAACTTTACTAGTTAAAACGAAATACAATCCATAATTGCCTTTGCATGCATGAGGAAAAAGCAGGCGTAAAAAATATAAAAGCACATGACTTCATCAGTGGGAATACAGCGCGCGCCCGCCGTCTGTCATTACAGTGTGACGTTACAAACAACGCTCGCCTCTGTTCACGACGTATGTAGTTTAGTTCTCACCTCACGTATATTTATATCAATAACTGGCATACTATTGGTAATAAAACGCCGGCACGTCGCTTGCAGATAGTGTAGTACCCCGCGACCCCACGCGATAGAAGGCGACAGTGGGCGACAGAGGGCGACATAAATCACTTGCGTGCTTCGATAGATAAAGAGAGTTCGTAAGAGGATGGCGAGGTAGAACGACGCGGCGACGTATCGCGTCCGGACAGAACGCGTGATGTATGACGCTACGATCACCTGTCATGGTGACACCGGCAGATATTGGCAGGTAATCTGACACCAGCTTCTTCACACTACGTCATTCTTAAGCAGGGACTTGTCACATTAGTTTTGACCAATGTTAACTAATTGGTTTATTGTTATTAAGTATTTTAGTTACTTGTATTTCTACGTGATTCACGAGAGACTATGATCCATTTCGTGAACTTATATTCTACAAACTTTACCTGATTGTGACTTGCATCATACGCTAAAGTTTACTTTGCTTCTATAGCATCGAGTAAGTGACGAGACACGCGTCACAAGTAGGTTGTGTACATCGATGCGACGCGTTGTTGACGTCGCCGCGACGTCGCGGCGCTACAAACTGTAGCACTCAGAGTGTTAACAGTTTAGCCTCGCTTTGCTTCACTTTGCTTTACTTTGCCTTACTTGAGTACTCGGCGCCTGTCAGGGCATGCTCCGCTAAGTGTTTATAAGTCTTTGACTTCCTCTTACACTTTAAACTTCAACAGACGCTAGCCTTGTACCGGGACTTAAATTTTAGCATCTTTAATAAATATTCATTTTAAAGCATGTTTTGTTTCGTGTTCCTTCTGAAGCCAAACCTCCTATGATGTTATTAAACTACAGGTTAACGATAAATGGCTAAAATAATCTAGGATTTCGTACTTTAACTTCCAAAGACTTCTTCTATTTATAGCACTGAAGCAATATTTATTTATATTATTTGTACAGTACGGTAGAAACCAGCTTAGAATGTATTGGTAGTCCACAATTAAACGCGCCGGCCGCTATAAACGTAGCTGAATGAAAGCATTTTTACGACGCCAACTAAATATAGCGTCGTTTTAGTTTTATTCACGTCAATAAAACTCACAGTCAATAAAATGTGGAAATTGTGTCAATAACGATTTGAAATTATTTATCACGCTCATGCACGCGACACGCTATCAACGCTCGGCAACAATTACATTTTATTCACTCTGTGCAAATGCAACGACGCACAGTCGCTGAGTGTGCACCGAATGTTGCACATTCAGTAGATTTATATTGAACGAACATGGCTCAAAATGGGTCATTTGGATCCAAATGATTGTGTCAGTGGCTTGTACAAATACCGGAACTTAAAAGTTATAGGAGAATATACACCCTATATTCTCCTATAACTTTTAAGTTCCGGTACTTAAAGGGGAAACATAAAATTATATTTATCTAGAATAATCAGTGGTATTATAAACCGGTATTACTAGACTATCAACCATTTAGCACTTATATAATTAACAACTTGGCGATACAACTAATAATGTTAAACAGTATCAAATAAAATCTTTCTCTACTATCTATTTCCAGTTCCTCATTTAGCTTTATATATTTTGATTTCATCAGCGATATCTGTCATCTTGTCTCAAAGCAGGCCACCCCTCCCCCCTTCCTCCACGGAAGGCCGGGGGAGGGGGTTGGTTCAAACAAAACAGTATTAAATCAAGTTGTGGTTAGATGTGCGATAACGCGCGATGTTTTTGTGAAGCGAATATAAGTTGTTGGTATAAATCCATCACCAGTGAACGCCAACAGCGACGAGTCGACGATAATATTTGTGCACTTCACGTAGACATGATATATCTTCGTGCCAGTCATCACGGAAATAACTACTGTCTTATTTTTTTCCCCTATGTTAAGTGGATTTGTGAGTTACCCAGCACTAAATTGTGTTACCTTACCAAGAGGTCAGAGAGAAAAAATGGTTAGGACTTAGAATTTAAATAAAGAAGGTAGATCAATGATGTCAAAAAATAAATAAATAAATAAATAAAATTAAATGTCCTAATTCATAACACTTGTGAAAGATCAATATGTGTTTTGAAACCCAGAATTCAGATCATTATCCACTATTCGATCTCTACCTACACTTGAACGTCTTTCAGCAAGTGTAAATGTCTATATTTACCGAGTGTAGTGGAGTTAGTGTGCGTTCACAGTCAATGTCAGGGGTAATGAAGGCGAGGTCAAGTACAGCGGTTTAATTAAATCGCTCACAAACTGGTGGAGCGACTGTGATTACTCGCGAATTAATTTATGTTAATAGTACGTAACGTGTGTCGCCGACCGACGCGACCGGGGAGGGACTGACGTGGAGAACACAATTTTGGTGCAAAGTTTTTAATGAGAAATAATCTCTTTCGAAGTAAGTGTATATATTGACTTGCAGCTGTTTCACCGTTTTCGTTCCCTTTTCACTGGATAAGCTATTGACTCTTATTCTGTAGTGGTAAAACTAGGACTACGCGTTTGTATCATTCTTCAACCAACAGTAGAAAAAAGTCCTCAACACAACTGAACACTCCACTCTTGTTTACCAGCTAATACAACATCTTCTGCATAGTCAGTTTATTAGCTCCTTGTGTTGTGTTTTGCTGACGGTACATGAGATATTAGCACAAGCATCATGGTCTCGTAGTCTAGGTCCTACAGGCTCGCCAGAGTGATTTGTGATGCAGATGAGTAACACTCGAGAACTGTGACACAATATAATGCTGAGCTATTACGAGGCAGACGTTAGCGTCGACCTCATGCCTACTAGTTCAATTAGTACTTAAACGTACATTCAACGAATGGTTAGTGGTCAACCTAGTGTCAAAGTTGTTCAAGCCGCCGGAAATAGCTTAACGAATGTTATCTTTAAATCTGAATAAATAACGATTGAGACTGACTTTTTACGTGCCCTGCGAAGCACAGAGACGCCCAATTCAATTACCATTACGGCCACCCATCTATGTAATGTCCCATGCTAAGGTTACTTAACTCACTGATAGTTTTACTGACCAATGAGCAGAACTAACTATGAGCGCCTCACTGAGTACTAAGTACATATATCACATTATCGTGGTAAAATTAAGTACAAATACTGCTAAGTAATGTAACACAATGTAGTTAACACAGGACATTTGTGTTTCACTTGTTTGTTACTAACTACTATTACAATATGTATTGAGATTCAGTTGTTACTTGTTCATAATATATACATCATGTAGTTTCAAACTCAGGGAGACATACAATTTCAACAGTTGTAGATTTCATTCTAATTTGATAAATTACACAAGTGTTTGTCATGAGTTAGATCTAGGTGCTAGAGTAACACAGAGGCGTGAAGATGACTGGCAGTATTGTACCACAGTCATCGCTAGTCTGCTTCTAAAAATATATTTTAAAATGAAACTACAGAGTTGTCACAAGACTTGTTCTTTTATTATAAAGTTCAGGGAGGTATAGCGCAGAGTTCAGCGGTGTCTGTCGTCCAGTGATCCAATAACTAACACTCAGCGGTGATCGCACTGAACACACTGACACTATACAGTACTGAGAGCGAGCAGTCGTCGTAAACTAGTCAACAAGAGAGCCCCGACGTCGCCTGCACGTCGTGCACTTTACGACGCTGTACTGTGCAGCACTCGTCCTCCTTACTGGCGCTCTCTTAAACCCTAAGATATATTATTTGGGCTGCACATGTGGTGCATGTGAATGAATGATCATCCTGCAGAATATCAATACATTTTTCAGATTTGATAACCAAGTCAGACAAGGAACATAGAGTAAATATTAGTTTGTCAAAGTCAAGCGAATGTTGTACGTCACTGCATACGGACCTCAATATCTTGACAATAAATCTAATTGGTTTATCATCATTTGAAAATGCGTAAGTCAACGGCAGGCCCTTATTGGGAAATCAACAACTTTGGCGACCAAATAAGACCAGACACCAACTCTAGGATTTTAAGAATAAGGCTTAGAGAAGTAACTCAAATATTGGCTACTTTGTGGCACCGATACGGAAATAACAAAATCTCTTGAACGCACTTGAACATTGAGTGTGACCGAGCGATGAATGCGATGATACAGGGAGGTCAATAGCAAGCGATTTGTTTTATTAAGATGGCCTCACATCGTCACATCACGACGGCGGGCGCGGCGCGGCGCGGCGGGGTCGTGGACTCTGTGGACTGTGGACAAATTGTCTCACAATCGACACTCGTGTGAGTAATGGCGGCAGTTCCGTCACTGAGCTGAGAGGTGCACGGAATTACTCTCTTGAGACGTGACCCCTACTGACCTCCCCACTAATGACTGTGCTAGAGCAATTTAAAAACGATAAACGTTTTGTAGCTCAAACAGAGCCACAACTGCTACAGATTTTTATTTATGAATTATACAAAAAATATACACTTGGCCACGATGTTAGACTTAGCAATTAGCACGCTGTTCTGTTCATTCTCTCATTTCAGAAAAGTCAATGTTAACTTCTCAAGTTCTTTGTTACTGAATGCTCTACAATCAATAACGTAAAGTTTCAATGTACGTTTCTGATCTATGTCTGTTGCTGTTTCAATAACACCCTCATATGAATGATAGTAGGAGTACACAGCACTGTGAGGCCAACAGACAACATTCAGGTTTTACAGCGAGTGATAAAGCCGGGTTTTATGAAAGGCCCGGGGTTAGTGCCGGCGGGGAATGCGCCGCTAATACGTGCCCTAACATCACTGACACCACCACACATACTGACATAGCTGAAGGTGCAATATACCATCGTAATCACTATACGGGTAGGTACTTGTATATAACGTTACGTTGACGCTACCTATTGTTAGTTTCTACTAAAAGTCTTTACATAAACTAGTAAAGACTATGTACATAAAACCATTGAATCTGCAACACTGCTTCTGATACAAGTAAGGTAACTTCGGAATCACGCAGAAGGTCAGTTTTACGCCCATGTATCGTATTATTTATTATGTGTGTAATCATTTTCAGTCGATCATAATTATAATTCATTCAGTCATCCATAATTGCGATGAGAGAGACTGAATCAATAAAAATTAAGTATCTATGAATGCAACAACAACGTAAGTTGGTATAATTACACGTATTATGACGCTCACGTCACTCGGGGCGGGTCAGAGGTGCTCCTCCGTGCAGGCTCGTGACGTGTGTCCGTCTGTTAGCGCACACATGCGAAACTTCACACCTCCTGTACATCGCGCTATTTATACCTCGCTATACAGGATGTGTGTGCCGTTGTGATTACAATTAGCCGAATTATTCGGGCTGTTGACTGTCGCCTTCCGCTCCAGATAATCTTTGGACTTTGATACTGTACCGAACATTCAAGAACATATGATGCTAACATGTGTGTTTGGCCAATATTTTCAACCATGTGATAATGATGTGGTCAAATACGCAATATACTATGAAGAAATTGAATTTACGTGCGAATGAAATGTAAATTAGATATACCCTCAAGATGAAAGCGGAACAAAAAGCGCGTCCCTTCTGATCTAAGGCAGTTAAGAAACAAGTGAACCGGCGCGTTGCGGCCGACGCTACAAGATTGATGACGTAGCGGCACGGTGACGACGGCCGACGGGCGGCGACGGGAGGCGACCACGTGTCAATCAGCCCTTATTGATGAGCAGGCCGGCCCTGCGATTGTGCCGCCCTGACGACGACGCACGCGATATCATAAACCAGCAGTCCTCAAACTTTTTGTGACGAGGAGTCGTTCCATTTCTTTTACTTTAGATCGTCAAAAATGTCGATTCCAATTTTAACTTTAAAGTGCGGTATGTAAATAAACAAACATGCCATGGTGTACGTTATCCGTTTCTTGATATATTTTTTTCTTTAATAGAGCACCTAATGAATCTTAATAAAACTTGTAAATAATTCAGAAATAAAAATTAGACAGAGTTAGTGAACATCCAGTCTTTTGAAAAGCTCACGATGTGGCCTTGCGTGCTGATCTGTGGTCTACGGTGCACAGTTTGTGAACCGGTGTACAGATGGTAGCACTACGACCTGAATATTTCAGGACATTTATAATGTGTTGACGTTTCACCACGTCTTCTATTTCTTTATGTTAACGAGCGAGATATTATGCTAATTGTTCGATACACTTCCATCGTTTATTCAAATATACTGTTTCTAATGGAACCACCATATTTGACTTTCATGACATGAGAAGCGGAAGCTCTTTAACGATAATATAATAATATGGATTTATAACGTTGTATTGAAAAAAAAAGCGAACTGAAACAGAAATATACATTTGTAGTACCACTGTAACGTTATTACATTATATTACTACTACACACAGTGTTGAATAAATGTGTAAAATAAATTAAGCCCGCGTAAATCCGAAGCACAATTTCAATTCACGAAAATGAAACCAGATTTACAGAAGCGCTCCAAATAAACTGAAACTCGATATTAATTCGAACACATCACACCGTGTAATACACGACTCGTTCAATTATTTCTATACACACATACACGCA
Organism: Anticarsia gemmatalis; assembly: GCF_050436995.1. Taxonomy (NCBI): domain Eukaryota; kingdom Metazoa; phylum Arthropoda; class Insecta; order Lepidoptera; family Erebidae; genus Anticarsia; species Anticarsia gemmatalis. Next base: position 80,962 of record NC_134757.1, read on the forward strand.
GACACACACACACACACACACACACACATAGTACTGAACATAACAAATATTCTATGAAACGTTTTGAGAGGCGTATTATAAGCCGTTGATACACTTAAAGTTTGGATTAAGTTGTGTTTACAATAGGGGACATTATTCTCGAACATGCGTCCCGACATAAAATGTTGTTGTCGCTCAACGTCGCCGCGACATCCATGAGTCGCACGGCGTGTTGCTAGCTGTTGCTCTGCGAGTGTGCGCGTAACAGTTATCTAACAAGCTTAAATAATGAAAACAGCCTTCATTTTGTGTTCTGCTGAAAGTTGTTATCTAATCTAACAAGAGCATATTGAATTACTTCGAGTAGTGCGAGTGAGGCAAAGAGAAACGATATCAAGCGATACAGTCATGCAAAGCAACTTTACCTACTCTACGGCAACTATGTCTCAGCAATATGTATCTAGTGAAAATGTGTCTTAAAGTTCTCCATCAAGTAAACATGTAACAATAATCTGTGTATAATCGAGCACAGTGTGTGATTGTGCACAGTGTGTGATCGCGTGGTGTGTTTGTTCAGCGGCGAGGTAATCAGCGCGGCCGCAGCGGCTCACCGGCTCACTCGGTCGCGGCAACAATGCCTTGACGCTGCGCAGACTGACGCATGACGCGACTGATAGTGATTGCAGACATCTGCGCTCTGTCACGCTGTCTTGTGCGAACATTAACACATATACACAAACTGATTGTGGATTCAATCTAAATACTACTGATCTAATTACTATATTAGTTGCCCATGTTGTAGAAGATAAAGGAGTTAACTGCTGAAGGAAATCTTTGAGTTTGAGTCCCAAGTTAAGAAACCTTCTTTGATGTTAAGCAGAAGTCTGGAGTTTAGAAAAAAGTACAATAAAATATGAATAAACTCATGGCACTGATGTAAATGAAGATGATGTTATAAACATGTGTTTAACGACTAGGCAGCAACACGGTGCGCGTGTTAATTACAGTCGTCCATAAACTAGTAGTTCGATGTGATAGGAGCGCGTCTATTTAATATGTGTTCAGTCACGACTCGTGTAAAACGTGCGCTAACTAACAACTAGTTATCTAACATACCTAATGATTTACTATATACCTACAGTAGCGCAATTCTCTACAGGAGGTACTGTCAAGTAAGAGAGTTTTATACTTAAAATGTACTGCCAAAATAGTTCCTACGATGCCCGTTAGAGGCGCTGTTCAGATTTTCGTGCTAAATTCCTCGATATCCAGCCGGTTACCAGTAGTTAACAGCAGTAGAGAATCGAGCTACTGATACTACTATTTATTCTTAAACCACGGAAAATTTACGAGAATGAAGTAGAAGAGGCGAGTGTCGAACACAATGTTGTGCTCTTGTATTGTATCGTGAGTGTATTTGTTCACGGTGACAGCTTGTGACATGTGTCGTATTTATAGCACATTGTGTCGGAGCGTTCACCTCGACGCGTACGTCACGCGAGAATCGAACCCACGTGCCCACACTGATTGACACTCAGTCTGCTGGGAGTGCTATGATATGAAAGAATAACTCAATAAGTTGCTAATAATGAATATTCGCTAGGATTCGACGTCAACGCAGGGCAATTAGTACGAATAGAAATGACTTGTAAGAGTTATGTTTCGAATTCTTATTTTAAACGAGTGAGGACGCAATTCTTCATGTACTTATATCAGAAAACCGATAGAGAAAAGCAAATACAAAAACCATAAAGTATAAAATCTGAAAATATTTTAGAAAAGAACTTAAAGAAAATTGTATCGCGATCTTAAATAACAACGAATTGTATTGTGTTTTGTTGTCAGTCGAAGTATTACCGACGAAATCCAATAGAGCGAGAACAAAATATAACTTGTGCATGATACGAGCAAATGTTGGTGTTCGTGAAGTCAGTCCGCGATGTAGTAGTTGTTCCCGCGGGATCGCTCACCGTGTTGAACGTGTTCAATGTGTTTCACTCCAGTGATACGAGCAATCGAGCTCTACAGTCAATGTATCGGCGATCTATTTCTGTTGCAGACGCACAGACAGACACATCTATGTAAACATTAGACGTCTGCTCTACTTGTATATTATCAATCTTGGTAATTGAAACTAAATATGTAATGGCATAATAATGTAGTCGTGGTTGCCACTGTCCTATATGCCCTTTGAACCATCTGAAATATAAGTTAACTGACCAATGAGCAAAATGCTCAAAAATAAAGATTGTTTTATTTCAAAAGCATTTTATGTTAGCGACAAAATCCACAGTTAAAAGTTTCGTCACGGACTAAAATGTATTTCGTAAAATCTAAGTTCAGTTCTAAGTAAGAGGACTCACTAAGTGGAAAGTGAGAACGTTGTTAATCTTGAATCTGAAAATCTATTTAATTTATAAGTCGCATGAAATTTGCTTTCTCTAGTTCAAGGTTAAAAGTGAGCATTAGCATGCATTGCTGGGCTTTAGATCGAGAGAGCGCGATAGCAGTTTGGAATTTACTCCTCGAGGAGAGCGGCGCCGAGCTGAGCTGTGCGGAGCGACGCGGAGCGAGGCGGGAACTAATAACTGTCAAGCATGTCTTCACTCTTTCCAAAGGATCTCAGCCGTTATATTATTATCTAGACGTAAATATTGTCAGATTTAAATTATAATGAGAAATAAACAGTTGTTCGTGATATTGTTGACGTAAATATTAACTTTAATTAATTGCTTGTCTCGTAATAATTGGATTACTATAATATTATACACTTTGTTTACTTTTTACTCTGGAAAATAATGAAAGTCGAACGTGATTTTAAAGTCTACGCATATTGTATCAACGATATTCAGGTAATTTTATTAAGTAAACTTAATAACGTGTTTCGTATATTGTGTATTATTAATACTACAATTCAATATTTTCGTTTTTATTTCAATGACGATCAGACTTCAGTAACTATAAACTAAAATCAATAAATTGTTGACGGACGTAACGTAATCAAACACCGTACCCATGTTAACAACATAACAATTTCCATGGCGCTCTTCAACTAAACCGAAGTAAACTGTCAGCGCGAGGGATCCCACCCTTAATGAACAAAGACATAACCCAATATTGTCCGCCACCACACACACACACACACAAGCAAACAATCAAAACTTAACACGTACCACACCCGACGTCAACACTTTACACCATGTTTAAGAGCCTTTTCACACATACTCCATACTCTCTAAACGGACCACCACCACCACAGACCATCATCGAGAACTACGAAGTAGGACAAGTGTGTAAGTTTCTCGCATGTACACTGTTTACGCATGCTATCACTGGCAGTATTGTCGAGTTATCTTACAAAAGACGTTGCTTTACATCACAAAGAAAAGGCACGTATGTGCGGAAAGCTGTCATATTAACTCATATCCTACTACTTAGAGCGGGCTACAGCCCGGCGTCGGTTTACTCCGGTGCGTGTGTAAGGGTCCTACTGTATCGGATCTGTGGCCGGCTGTCGGCGTGATTAATGTGCTCATCAGTTTCGCTTCCGCGGCGGTCCGGCGGGACGCGCCGGTTGCCGTAACCCGCTGTGACGTTATCACAATATTATGTACAAAACTTCCACTTGTTTTGTTTCCCTGAGCATGTTGTGAAACGCCATCATGCTCGGATTTCCCGCGAGACGCGACTGTTCTTGCACATTTTATAAGCTATTTTTAAACCTCTGGAATAGGATATACCTTGTTATCTTCTCTTTGATTAAAAGATGCAAACAATGTCCTATTTCAAAGACTGTTAATGCTCTATCGGAGCAAATATTAAACATAATCAGTGGAAAACTGCTAGAAACTTGTTCATTCTCTAAAATAAAAAAGCAGTGACATATTATGTAATTTGTATAAAACATTTTTCCTGCACAACTTCATCGGCAGCACATGTACGAAAGAACTAAATTTCAGGGTTGTCACTTGCTTGAAAATAAAAACTTTCAACCTTCTACAGTAGCAAAGCTGGTGACTCAATTTGGTAGCAGAATGCAATTTCATTAGGTTTTCTCGTTCATACGAGTCTTCTTCTTATCGTATGGTTAGTGGTCAACCTAGTGTCAAAGTTGTTCAAGCCGCCCGAAGGCCTTTGACGTGGCTTAACGACTGTTATCTTAGTAGACAACAGCCGGGACCGACTTTTTACGTGCCCTCCGAAGCATGGAGACGCCCAGTTCAAATACCACTATGCGGTCACCCATCTATAGAGTGACCGCGCCAAGGGTTGCTTAACCCACAGATCGTTTACCGACCGGTGAGCGCAACTGGCTATGGGCGCCTCAAACGAGTAATAACTGGGTATAATTTGAAAATGGGTATTGCTAGTCTGAAAAGGTCAGTCTGTCTCTTTGTTTAGATGAAGACATCTAAAAGCAAAGTGAGTGTATCTCGTTATTGGTAAATAGATGTTAAAGCTCAGCAGTAATAGTATTGCGTCACGATCCGTTGACCAGTTGTACCGACGACGACGTAGCGACGACGTCCAGGGGGACAGGGGACTGAGCTCAGCGGACAGGGGACCGAGGAGTCACGTACGAGATTAGATCACGCTTCACGGACATTTGAAGCGGGACATTGTTGAATTTGAACAGTCGTCCTGATACATACAGAAGCGATTGTCATTATTGAGTTTGTGAGGATAACACGATGAAGCGAATAAGTTGATTCACTATTAGATTGTAGCTTCAGTCAGGGTTTATGTAAGACTCTGAAACACATAAAGTTTCCACCTATGTTGCAGTTTGAAAAGTCTAGCGGTGGTACTTATCATTTTTTTTAATTGTTATGTACAACTACGAGTAAGTATCTTTCTAGAAAAGTAAGGTAAATTAATAGTTAGTACTAGAACTAAGCGTTTGGACACCTAGGTGAGTCGCTAAATAATAACATAGAACGCGTTTAAGCGTTGGCAGCTCAGCATAGTTCATAATTGTTAGATAATAATCAATTAGAATATAGCTGTATATTTAGTTGCCTACCTCAGTCCCCTGTGAGATATCGATCTATTAGGGTTTAATTACTACATCGCATGTCGACGCGCCGTAACTTTGGCGGGACTTTTAATTTGGTCAAGTGAATTATAACGATAGTTGATAACGCCTGTCTGACCCTACTTGTTTATAAAATATATGGAAAATAAATAACAGTTTTACCAATCCTTCGATAACTTAAACTGGGTACTCTCTAGTTACCTTAACACAATTCACTCTTGTAGTTTGAAAACATTTATATAATCTTGATAAAGGTACACTACTTATAACGATATTTGTATTTGAATTTTAACATTTGTAAGTGTGCAAATAATTTGAGATCATTATGATCATGTAGCTACATTTATCTACTGCAGATGATTAAGACGTCAGGTGTGAGACAATTTATGACAGTATTTATCAGTGAGGCATCCCTAATGCGCTCTAGTGATATGTGGGGCGGTGCAATATACCATCTGTCAGTTACGGTAGAGTGCACTCCTTGCTGGGAGCGCAACGACGCGACGCGACGCAACGCGACGCGACTTCCACTGACGCGACGTCGCGTCGTGCCCTCATACACACGTGTTCCGACGCGACGCAACGCGACGCAACTCAACACGACCAATATTCCCTGGGTTATTTCATTCGGCATGCAAACCGGCTGCCATATTGCAACTGTCAACACTATGCAGTAATGCAATGTATTGTGTTCCACTTGGTTTGTTGTTGGATAAATTGCTGATTATATGATGTTTAATAACTGCTATTTGTATGTTATATTACATCTATACGTGCGACAGAATCTTAATAACAATGATTCATTAAGTTCTCATGTAAAGTTACTTTGTGAAGTTTACGAGGTGTTTTGTCGTAAATAATGTGCAGACAACAATAATAACAGTTCGTTCTGAATAGTTTAACGAGCGATTACTAATTATAGCGTGTTGCAGATAATATCAGACAACAGAATAATTATGTATTTCACTCTATTAACATATTAATATTATGCGGTACAGAAATAAAATGAAAATTAAGCATAACGACTATTACACTTTTTTACTGCCTGAATTTTGGTAGGCTTCAGGTTTCAGGACTTCTATACCGTAGTACTATACCTAGTCTTTCAACTTTCAGTGTATAATTGAAACCGTAAAAAAGTTTTTATTTACGTAAACGCGGACAAAGTCGAAGGCGAAACTGAGTTCTTAAATAAAAGTAGCTCAGTTTTCTTTATCACTTGTATATTTCGGTTGTTGTACAAAACATTTATTCTACTCAATACAAAGTTACAGAGCGGAGCCTATTATTGTTTATTCACAAAGTATTTTATTTGTTTTTCCTGTAGGTACATTGTACAATCTCGCTTGTAAATGGCTTAATTACTGAAATCTGTAAGGCTCTGTAAGGAGATTGCTCACCGGGGTCACTTAATCAGATAATCGCTTTTAACTAAATGTATTAACTTATTACTCCTGGATTCACTGAAAAATCAGAATAACATAATATTTTTTCTGTATGTGTATCAAATTTGACCGTGCGATTATGCCTTGTTACCTGATTTTCTTGTCCCGGTACTATCAAATAGCATGCGTTTGATATTTGAAATAACCTTAAGAAGATAGATCTATATATAAACTAGGAGCACTGACCAGTCGTACATAAATAATATCGCCAGATACTTGATTGTTGATAGTCCTTTTGAAATGGACTACTTTATTTAGATGATACGTAAGCAGATTTAAGGACAAACTCTACATAAAATATATTAAGTAGCAATCAGTGCTATGATTCGTCCTTGTACAGGCAATATGCGTGATGTGACGTCACAATACACGTATACATACGAGTATGTACTAGTAGTATGTATGTATTGTGTAGTACCGCGAGACGCGCGACGCGGAGGCAATGAGCGTTCGTCGCGTGTGTCTAATGACATTTGTCGCGCTCTTTACTCGAGCACTCGTGTCGTACGAGGTTCACTTGGAACGTAGCATTCTTGTGAATATTTGTGACACGTAATAAGTGCTTATTTGTTACATTGCTTCTGTATTGTACGTTCAGATTGACAACGTCTCTAGTGCTGCGATTAAAAGGTAGTCACCACGCATTTACTTGGTGTACTGAATCATCTCGAGTCTACACGGATTCAAATATTTCGTCTAATTATAACTGTTTCGCGTCTGGTGTTATTTTGCGTCTGCTAATTATAAAGTCCCCGCGGTTCCAAATACATAACTCCAGACAAAAACTCTAAATAACAAATCAGATTTATTAACTGTATGTGATTTTTGAGAAAAGCTACGATTATTGATTATTTTCAGAGATATTTACGCAACAAATACACTATCTACAAAGAAGAAAGTCGATATTAAATTATTTTTATAATCCTCCAATGTGAAGTCGCACAGTTAGCGTTTACGTGGCACATAACACTCTACTATCGCATATCGAGGCGAGACGTCTAGTACACTAATAGTCAAGTACAATACAATACACGTTTGTCACACGTCACTGAAGTGGCGAGCAAATTGTACCGCTCAATCTGTGCACTCAATCTGTACGCATGACATTGTTGAGAACGATTCACTTACACACTAACTACTTATTGTATGATACACTGCGGCTAGTGGCCAGGCGGCTTCAGAACTTAGTGTTAAGTCTTCATTTCAACAGGTAACTTGCTTTAGGTAGCCGGAGATAAGACCTGTGGCCGGAGATTACAAAAGGTTATCTTACTTTCCTTTTTACAGATCTTTGTAATCTGTTTCAGTCTTGTTTCTGTCTAGTAGGCAACTAAATAAAATGTGCTAAAAACTTGTCTTGGAGGTGGCCTCAAGTTAATATATTTCAATTCAAAGTCCGTCTGAGCCGTAATATAAACTGAACAGAAATAGCAAACGCTCATAGTTTTACAAGACGGTAACGTCAATACTCCTAGCGGAAGGGTAAACCACACACACGTTGTTAACTTATCCTGTTAGAACATTCTTAGAAACGTTATAACATGGGATCCCATACAAATCTAAGGATATGCGGCGTACACCTGTCCTACACCGTACACCGTCGAACCCTTCAAGGAAAACAAGCGTGACCTTCCAGCTCTGTAGGGCACGGACCCTTACCCCTCACCACCGTGCACTGGGGGCTGTTATTACCCTAAATTACGTTATTTATGTCAACATTACAGATATGATCTAAACAAGAGGGCGCAGTACAGGGCGGCCACGTCTGATCCGCTGTGAGCCACTGATCCACTGATCCACGCAGTGATTGTGTTACATAATGTTGTGTTACAGTACACAGGGTGTCGTTTGACGCGTATTATATAATTCAGAAGAGGAAATGAACCCGGCGAGGTGGCTCAAAGCCGCTGTTTTTAAATGCTGAGCTCGTGAAATATGGATAATCTGTGTTTACAAACAATATGCCACAGAGTGATGGAGGCAGTGAGACAACAGCGAATGTTGTTTACGAGTTCTTAGTTAGTAACGGAGAAATTCTTGTGCTGAAGTTTGTGCTTCACTTTTAGGAAGGTATATAACTAAATCTAGACTGCTTCTATACGCTGGTAAATGCTTAAGTTCGTGTATCGAGAAGATGCGTCGTACTTCTGTGGATAAATGAGTTTGAAGTAATCAGAGTTTAGATAGTTTTGTAATCAGTGTTACATAGAGACTTTCCTTAGGTATCTAATGGTAATCATGAATATCGAGACCTTCTGTCGTATGTAAAGTTATTGAAAAACAATGGTACTATTGTAAGTCCACTATAACAAAGTATACGTCGCGGTATACTGGCTCTGTATTGAGCGAGTGCCAGCAACTCCATAAAGCTGAGTTATCGCGGCGGCGTGCGTTAACAAACATACAAACCTAGCGCACACGACGCGCGCGTGCCTCGCCGTGCTTCTTACATTGTTCACTACATTATTAACATATTAATATTCACTGTGCATTGTTTCAGGGTCGATGAACTTTCATCAGCAGCATGTGCAACAATATTAAGTATATTTTTCAAGCACTGCTTGTAAGAGGACAAAATTTGTATGAAAAAATGATATGAATACTCATTTTAATGAGTCTGGTAAGAAGTATTGGCGTAAATTTGAGTGGCTGTAAAATTTTCAGAAATTCATGGACTTTCACAAATGACTATCTAGTCGACGACTACACGCGGTGAATTCATGCATGATTTATGATTATATGACACGCAGGGATCACGGAGGTATGTTTTGTAAGTACTAATCACCTACATAGATACGTTTTTCACGGTAATGTTCAGGTTTGCAGCACTTCGAGTAACGCCATTTGATTAGAAGAAATGAAAAACACAAACAGGATTCCTAGTAAAAGTGTTGAAGTTTTAATTGTTAGTTGTTAATTAAATAACGGCAGCGCGACGAGAGCGACGTCATCACGTAACTGAGTTAATTACTACCACTGTTGACTACACACAGGCTAGGACACAGTATGTATATTACTGTTTTATTGTGGAATCATAAAAAATACTATAAATAAATAAATGATAATAATTTGATTCGTGATGATAATTTACATTCTATTGTTACGTATTTTATTTTATAGTAAGATTAAATCCATTTGGTTAACACTTCAACATTGAGAGGTGTTCAGACAGTCTGTCGTAAAAACCAAATGTTTTAGAAATAATTGCTACCGAAAAATATGGGAATAAAATGACATAGAAATTTAGAGAGGATGCAATTATTCAAAAAATCGTTACATATTTGCGTGGCACCGTATCGTTTAATTAACAAACATAAGCCCTATTCAAAAAATCCTAGCACTATAAGCGACACTTTTTCCTTGTTATATTCCCATGTATTTTGCCGCGTAAGAAGCACATTGTAGCACTGCTTCCCCTCAGTCTGTGGCACGATGTAGCAACATCGCGTGAGAGCCACCTGTTGCCGGCGCCCTCCACCGCGGGGCGGCGAGGGTCGTAGCGCGGGTAGTAGCGGGCTCCAGGGGCTCATTATTACGTGTTTATGTGACCTCTCGTCATCATGACCAGGGGAAGAGTCAAGAGTCAGGGCACCATCCAGAGTTTTATGAAGATGATGGTTTCAAAAACTACTGGTAAACATTGTCTAATGGGAAATGCATTGCATCTTTGATTGCTGGACGTTTCGGCGTACACTGGAAACGGTCGCAGGCTTTTAAGCAATATAAAATCAAATTGTGTTGATGCATATTAGCGTTAGTTCTTATGTTGGTGATATTGTAAGTTATGATAATAATTGCATGTCACTACTATTAAAATATTTAATATATTTAAGCTTTTTTAATAAGAGTTCGTCGACCGTATAATATGTTTACTTTTTATTTTTGATGTGAAGATGCTGTTTTCCCTCGACATCTCATGTTTTATGAACAAACATGACGTAACTTCGGACTAGTAAATCTATGTTTTATTTTTATTACTAACGGGTAGTTTTAAACTTAGATCAAAGAGACCAAACATAAAATAACTTGTAGAAGCTTACTCGACAGTAAGTATTTCTTTTTAACCTAGGTATAGGTACTAAGGTAATAAGGTAAAGAAATAATGTTAAAAAAAACCTAATTAAGTTAATTAGCTGAATAATTTATTTGTACTCACCAACGAATACAGCTTCTTTTGATGTTTGATAGTGTACCTGTAAAACAAAAACACACAATTATTTATCAATTCCATTGTAAAGGATAATGAAACAGTTCGTGTAATTTCCTGGAACATGGGATATAAAACAAATAATTGTGTAAACAACTTTGATGTTAATTGTTTGTTTGAGCGACGCGACGTGGTACATTGTTGCGTCCTACGTGTTTCACTTGAGCCCACGCACGCGGTACAAGCTTTGTGTTAGAAAAATTCAGACCACAAATTACAATATTACTTATTACGAGATGCCACAAATTGATGGACGATTTTCATGAACAAAATTGATAAATAAGCGTTTCTTCTTTTGGTTTGATCTTGTTTGAACTGGTACTACTAAAAATAAAAGCAAAAAGAGTTCGTATCCCTGGCATAGTCTGCTTGTACAAAAAACGAAATAAGTACTTGAGCGAAGTTACAACGATTCGAAATCTGCATCTGTTTCACTATAATATCACTCTATTACCATTCCTATATTTCGGCTTAGGAGTAGGTTAAATTTATTTATTTACCACTCTTACACATAACTATGTGTTGTTATATAATTGTCACTTACACGTGACAAACCCTTCAAGTAAACTAGTTACATATTCATGAATGCATCATCTACATGCTCATAATAATCGGCATAATGTGAACACTGGCAGGTCAAGTGTAATACATAGTGACGTCACATGCTCGTAGTGATAGGTGTACACCATACAATGTACACGTGTGAGCTGCGGCGCCGGCCAGGCGACCTCATCACTGCACCTCATGCTCATTATGTCATACACACACACAGTACACACACATAACTGTCACGTCTTGTGCTCCAACCTTTATGACGCAAGGCTTCTGCCCACGCACTTTGCTACAAGGAAAGATTTTCCACGTTTCCCTTACCTCGGGGTCTTATAAAAATGAATGTGTTTTAAGATTGCTTTGAAAGTTTCAGTAATGATTCATCTATAGAATGAAGAGACTAATAAATAGATTGTAAAAGGTACTAAAAGCCATTTTTATTTATAGTTATTTATAACTCAGTGCGTCGGGACTTATCAAAAGGAAGTTTTCGGTGAAACTTTTCTCTTTTGAGTATACATAATACTGTTGAACAAGCCTATATGAAACCAATCTAAACTTAATCTTCCCTTACTTTACAATAACCCCATAATATCTCAGTGTTCGGTGTTCAGTTACGAAGCACCCTAATTAAAGTATGAAGTTTACGAGTGGAGCCGACGGCCGGCGGAAACGCCCGACCGCTTCCGATGTTGCTTATGATTTAATTACTATAAGATCGCAGTTTTGGCCGGTTTCGGGAGAGTCGTTATAACTGATATAACTTAATAAGTCATCAGGGAGTGGAGATCTTACAGCGATAAAAGAGAAGTTATGGAGCAAAGAAATACATTTTCGACATATCCAACTAAAGAATAGATGCCAATTGCCATCATTTATTTATCGTATTAAGCAGAATTTTCTGAGCATTTTTGGTTCAACAAAGCTGTTAACTTATTCGAAATCTGACGTAATAATATTTACAACCAGAAAAAAATGTGTCACGCTATAAGTCGAACAATGGCCGTAAAACATTGTAAGAGTGGTAAAAAATCAAATTGGCTAATATGATCTCCGCTCCGTTCATCTTTGGCGACGGTGTCGTCCGGAAGGACATTACATCTAAGTGGGCACGCTCGGCGGTAGTCCGGAGTAGTCCGGAACAGCCCGGGACTAGCGGCACATCTGCGACAACACCCGCGTCTGTACCGCGCCGCTAAACGATTTATAAACAAACAACTTTGTTACTAATGTTACACCACGCTGAGACAAAAAGTTTACTCACTCAAGGTCGAGAGATATTGCTCATTAATAGGAGAAATAATGTTTTATGTCTTCTGTCGAAGACATTTGGATCTTCAAATCCTATATAACGTAGGTCTAGAAAGCCTTATTTGAGAAGGGTTAATGATAATAATAGTAAACAAATAAGTAAACTACTCACTTAAGTAGATTAGTCGAGTAGATCAGCAATTATATTAATTACTGCATCTTGCTGATCGACTAATAGAAGTTTAAGTAGGATATAAGCATTAGGAAGCTGCGATTAGGTACTACAAACTATTTATTTATCTCACAACAAACCACAATCCAACAATTATTATTTATCTAACAGTCGTCTATTTTTGCAATTACATTTATTACAGAACAGTGCTTCAAATAATAAAGCTCGTCTATACGAATGGTCTAATGACCATAAGGTCAGTAGTAAGGTCACAGATCGTAATTCTCAAGCGTGTTGTCCTGCTTGTTGACCGAGCATGAACATGAAGCACAGTGCGTGGAGCTCTGGGTAGAGATCGTTCGTGTAATAGTCCCTCAGAGACGACGGGTTAACTTGTAGTGCGCGGCCACACGCGGCTTCAGACCTTGCAAATAACTGGAACGTGTTGATGCCTAGTTATATAATTACGTCAGAATTTATACCTCAGTGGTCTAGTTGTAATGTATGAAACTGTTGAATTCGTGGTCTCTTACTTTGAGACTAAGTTTATTTCTAATTACTCCAAAGGTTGGTATGGTACTTATGTTGAGTGAAATCTTGGAAACAGTGTGCTTACGTGCCGATAGCTGGCATATTTGGTGTTGTAGTAAGCATCGTAAACGTTCTCTTCTTATGATTTACATACTTTATGCAAAACTGAGTAAGTTTAGTGTGAAGTTTATACTATAATTTCATGTGACAGTACAAAATACGTGAACAGCGATTGTCGCTTGTATATTGTTATACAATATGTAGAACATCTACGTGCGTGTATTCTCTATGAGCATTAATTTTTACAGCGCAATACTAGGCGGCGATTTCCCCGGGGTAATACACGAGCGTTAATACACGAACACACTGTACAATCTCGCGATAACGTCCACAGGTTCACGTTTACGATCACTTATTACAACACTCGTCAAGTTATTTTTGTCACAAAGCGAGTTTGTGTCTACTTGATGTGTTTATAAACAGAGACCATCATCCAGCTGAAGGATGATGTGTTAGAGCCATGCCACTACTGAAACAGCTTTTTTTACGTAGTGTTTAGTAAGTATGACTGGATTATTTTTCAAATTGCCTCTTGCCAGGCAGGTGTTTACTTCTGTACTGTTGTCGAGGACTGGCTGATTTATCAAGGAAAGCTTAATTTTGCACAGTTAAAGGACCAACGCGAGATTTTAATCTTTTCTAGATTGTTTCTAATTAAAACTTTCCACAGTTGTAAGTTAAGTTATCATCACCATTCTATTCAACGCGATATTGACGATAGATACATTAATTCTATACACGACGGTATTTTCTTAGAACTCGAGGTCTCTATCCATAATGTCAGTAATATTCAGTAATAGCAGAAACCTTTACCTGAAGTCTGTTAATGGAGCGTTGTATCAGGAGTCGCGGCGCGGCGTTCTCTCACTAAGTGCTTTCACTTGTTGTTACAAAACGAATCATTTCGATGCCAATCATATAATATAACTCATAGATACTCGCGGATACATAGATTTTCTTTATAATACTGGATCGTACATCGGCGCGGTATTTTTAGATGGATGGAATTTAGTCTATCGGATGAATATTTGAGAAGAGTGTCAGTATTATAATTATATTGTGAATGAAAATAAGGAATAGATTGTCTCACCGCGCCTAAATTAAAGTTTTGAAAATTGAATGTTCAGAAAATGAAATATTTTAGGGCAAGTAAATATTCTAACACGTCGTTACACCGTTTAATTCCAATGTTTACTTCTAGCTTTGAAAACCATCCACCTCCCAAGATCTCTCTTTGACATCACAAAAAAATATAATTTTTACTTAGGTGAGTCTTAAAATAATGTCAACCTTTTTTATTACATAGGTACCATTTTTTCATAAACTCGTAACATATTCTAAGCATTTACAATTAAACATTCACCATGGCTTCAAAATCCTCGCAATCACCTCTCCACAGAACTCTCGCGCCTAGCGACAATGTTCGCGCGAGTAATTAAAATGTTTCTCTCGTACCAACAGCCGCGAACTTTCCCTTCAACCGTCACTAGTTCAATGTTAGCCGACACTAAGTGCTGTTCGATTGTGTTACTCGTTCCTATCGCTCCTCGCTCCTCGCTCCTCGTTCATCGTTCATCGTTCGCAGATCTGTGTAAATGTTATAACTATTGCTTTAGTACTGTTAAAGCATCTGGTTTAGTTTCCAAGATGGTCGAGTTTCTTGAAGTCGTGTCCATAGTTGTAGACTTGTAGTTGTTCCAAATTCATAGCTAGATGTACTAAGTTGGGTTCGAGTTATCAGGGGAATAAGCAAACCTCGAAACAGCTGGCGTATCGAGTTAAAGAATTTCTGAGTTAGCAATTGTTAATCTTCATGCTATGTTTATTGTTTAAATGAGTATTTTCGTCGATATGGGCGAGGTTAGAATCAAACGAAAGAAAGAATTTTCGCCTAAATCGTGAGTAAGTCGTCTGTCAAAGATTGATGAACGTTTCAGATCGTTTATCAATCACTGAGTGAAAGTGATTATGAGTCCAGATAGTAAAAAGCTGACGTGTGTTAAGGCGAGTGTACACTAGCGCCCTAATTTATTTTCCACGATTTACTTGGATATCGCGTTTAGTTCAGACGTGTATAGAATTTTGTTAGAGACACTGATTAAGAGTCTACTACAACTAGGCATTTGGATTCAGTCCCCGAGGTGCCTAAAATACTGTATTCTTTATACCATTGTGCTTGTTTGTAATGTACATTTCTAATTCGGCAGTAGATTAGTTAAATCGTGTCACATCACAGCAGCGAATATTTTTTACAAAATGAGGTCTCTAATACGTAGCCTCAGATAGATTTCCTATCAAAAAAGCTTAGGAAAATTAGCGGCGCGATGTCGTCACAAGAAGGAGGCGATGTGATTGGGTTTCTTGCGTCGCGTCGATGACAAATGGTCCACACCGCGCCACACCGCGTTACACCGCGCCACACCGCGTAGCCGCTGGCAATTAATGGCACAACTTTCTCACTGTTATTCAGAACAATATGACAATCTTACAGTTTAGTTCCAGATGTATACATTAACTTGGACTATGACAATGACTTTTTGTTCCTACGATTCGGTTTTTGGTTCATTGTTAAGCATAGTCGAAAGTGGTACATTATGCTCCACTTTCGATGTCTTTGAAACATAAAAACGCTTTAGTTTTTAAATTTTTTTTTATTACCAAACCAAAAGTTCTGCCGGGGAAAATAAATATTCTTTTCACTTATTACGATTAATTTGAAATTTCATAGATACTCATAAAAAGATTAACGGTAATTCGAATGATTTTGTAATACCTACATCCTTAAAGGATATCATTTACGATTTGGGAGTTTTTTTTATAAATATCAGGTCTAGCGTCATCCGTGCTGTCATCTGGTTTAGCGAAATCTGTAAAATATTTTTGAAGTATCCCGGAAATAAGTGTCTTGTGCCACATAATAGACCCAGAGCCAAGATAATGGAAACCTAATTCTCCATGAATATGTCTATTATATGCCGTTACCAAAAACACGTTGTTATGAGTTGCAAAGTTGTTTGTCGTTCGTGCATATTTCATGTGACGCTATTTATAATGAGCGTTACAAAATAAAGGCATACCTCGACCCCCCCCCGCGCACCTCATCGACAGGGAAGCGCGGGTGTTGCGGGGCGCGGGGGGAGGAGGGGGGGGGAGGGACGTCCAGGTTCACTTATAAATAAACACTGGAACGTCTGATGTTTTTCAATATTTTATTATAAACACAGCCGGGAATGTTTCCGTTTGAACGCAATGACTCCAGATACAGATATACAGACTTACTCATCTGCTCATATATTAGTGCTCATACTATTCATAGCTAATTAATACTCATCAGTCAGTAAACAATTAGTAAGGTAAGCAAACCACTTCGATAACTGTCCAAAGATGGGTATTTGTAAAGAATATATTCTTCAAAGAATCGTACATTGTCAAATTATAAAAGCTGTAGCTGTTTTCAGGCGAGGCAAACTCCTTCCAACGACTTGAATAACTTTAGTAATGTTCCCCACTAACCGCATGAAAGATAAATAATTCTACAGAAATATTTATTCTACAGTTCGTATGATGAAAAACTTGTAAATTACCTGAAATTTTCCATTTTATATAATAACTCGACGACGGGAGCGCTTAAAATTTCACAAGTACGTAATTTATGGTTGTTCCCGCTCATAATTTATGGTTCACTGTCAAAACAATCGAAATAAGATCTAAGATGAAATTTATTATATGGTTTTTTATCTGTAGGGGTTATAAATATTGATAAAATATATTTTTTACGCCAAGTATTTAGTTTTTATATTTCTCGTTGGTGAATTACGATTTCTAATTTAATGATAATAACAGTAATTTCAGTCGCCAGAAAAGAGAAGAAGATTTTAATAAAAGTTTGCTATTAAGGCAATATGAATAAAGATAAAAGAATAGTGTGAAATGTAAACGAATCAGTTTCCAGTAAGTGCAGTATCATTAATTACGCGGACGGCTCAGTGGGAGCAATCAGTGGATGCTGCGGCGCGACAAAAAGCGGCTTACCCTCCGCCCCTCTCCCTCCCCGGAGCTCGGGACCTCCGAGCCAGTGAGGCAGTGAGGCAGTGAGGCTCGCCCTCCGACAGCAGTGCTCACCGGAAAACACTCAGACACCTACATTTTTAATCAAGCCTTGGATCTCGGCGTTCAACTAAGTGTATTTGTGCCTTTTCGTTTCATGAGTTTACAAGTTGATTAGAGGGAAGTGAGGGAAATACGAGGTTATGTACACGTCATGTTACATGATCTATACTAATAATAAATCTGTAGAGAGGTCAATTCTGTACATTGAATATATTTAAAAAAAAACCAATGGGGGATGTTTAGTAACGGATACTGATACCGAATCTGCAATTTATAATTTTCTTTTCTGTCTGTCCTCCGTCTGTATGTTACGCTGCCACGTAAAAACTAACAGATAGAATGCACTGAAATTTGGTATATGCATAGAATAAGTAGTGGAGCAACTTATAGGATACCTTTTATCGCATAAAATTTCAAAGATTTTTAGAAAATTGAAAAAAATACTTATAAATCGTTTGAGCCTGCGTTTCCCTAAAGAGAACATAGATGGCGTTGCAATCCATTTCACAACATTCGAAGTATAGTGAACGCGGCGCCCGCCGTATCGATACCTGTTGTTCGTACCAACCAATAGATAGCGTTACAGTCCGCAACACAGCATGTTTTTCCTAATTAATTTATTTTAATTGCTTTATTGTAAAAAAATACCTCTGAAACAGGCTATACACTTATAAGATTTTCAAACATAAATGTTGTATGATATATTACACAAAAATGTTGATTTACGTGGGTTTGGTGCGGTCGGGATATCCTAGATGGCAAACCGAGTAATTTCGTTTGTTGTCTTTGTTCGCCGCAACTAACAGATGGCGTTGTAGTTCGTAACACATAACCAAATTAATTGGTTGCATTAAAGAAATAATTGGATAGCTATGAAACAGACTATGTGGTAAGTTTTAAAAAATTAACAACGGATGATATAAGTACAAAAAATAATTACGGGTTACGTGGTTTCGGACGTATCATCGCAAGTATACATTATTACGCGTGTGAAGAGCTCCGGCGCAGATAGGTCTGTCTGTACCTATAATAATATTCTGAATCTAGACGGGTAAGCAATGGTCAGTCTATAATAAGGTATTATATTTTACACTGTAAACTGCTACGGATACAGACGAGAGCGGAAAAGAAGGTAACCACAGGAAATCAGGCCTGCCTGAGCCTGTGTTACATTGTGTGCCCTTCGGGTCCCTTTCGTAAATAACCATTAGATGACATAAGTGTATCGAGTGCTTCGCAATTCGCGTGCTCAAACGAATAAGCAACAGTACGAAATTCACGCGAGCGGAGCCGCACGGGTCAGCTAGTTAATGAAATAAAATAAAAATCTGAAGATATTTCACAAAATATCTGCTATTTCTGCTGAATTATGAAATCGACCTATAGAAAATTGTTTTATTGAATGTGCGATGCTCCCATTTTTCAAGGAAGTGTATAGCTTCCGATTTTGATTGTAATCTAAAACATTATTCAAAGGATCATAGAAGTATTCAAGTAATTCTAGGAAACATGTCGGTCGGTAGAAACTTGTTCACGTCAATCACGTCGAAACTCTTAGAAGGAAAAATGTTCGCTATGATCGCTTATTTGATGTAATCAATTTATTAGCATTCAAGAATAATATCATAAAATAATATTTCTTCATTATTAATAGTGTTAATGGCCGACAATTGGATAATCCCGTACTGTCTAAGTGCCGACTATTAGCACTACACACACACACACACACACACAGACACACATAACTATTAACACTAACCGTCACGCACACACAGGCACGGGGTATAGAGGTTATACCCCCAGGTAATACCCGTCTGACGGCTAAATTATTACGAATTAACTACTTCACCGCTTCATTCGGAGTTGACTGACCTCTACTAATAACACTCATCTATTTTAAATAGTTTATTAATTATTTAAACTCGTTACCTAATTAGATTAAAGTAGTAGCTCAGTGGTTAAGGTGGTCACCACAGTCATCTGTACAAGCAGGGGTTGTGAATTCGATCCCATAGAAAACGATGGTTTCTTCAATGGTTATTCTGCTATTGTAAGCAGGCTATTGTCGCTGCTTGGTCGAATTTTCCGTTTGTGTAAAATATTGTACCGATAGAGCATGATTTATTACATTTTAAGATAGAGATGGACCGAGAAAAGGCGTTTCCTTTGAATTCTATAAATCTAACTGTTGTATTGTCGCATTGGACTCTCGAAATATATTGCTTTTAGTTGCATATTAAGTACCAGCTCCAGTTTTCCCACTTTTACTTTGTTTTACAAAATGGAAGCGTAAATATTAAAGACTGTAAGAGAGACATAATATATGTTTCAATAAATAAATATTCTACTCATTCAATATTGAGGCCCTGTAACGTAACTGAAACAACAAATTACGAAGGTTTTTCAGACAATAATTCAAGTACAATACACAACACACATATTGAGTAGAGCTGGCCATGAATAATGTGTTCGGTTGTGTTTCCAAACCGCTCTGACACGAATATTTGCTTCACAATGCGAACATTACCAACATTACGAACAATAAGTAGCCTTTACTGGAATTTTGAACTATGTGATGACGTCAGAGGCGTTCATAGAAAATAACATAATCCCATAGAGTCTTTGTACGCTGTTTTAGACCATTTGAGACACTTTTTATTGATGGGCTGAATAGGAGGAAATAAATCTTAAAGAAAAGGCATTGATTGGTAAAATGAGCCATATATTATAATGGCTACTGTACAAGGCGGTAATATTTAACTACAGTTCCCGCTGCCGTTGTTCTACAGTTCGTGAAACAAACGTTTGTTTCAGGACTGGTTGTATTTTATTAACAAATTTTAGTATATTCAATAATGTATCCTTGAGATTTGTGTCGATTGTCGTATCATCGTTGAGCTATTGTTACGAAACGCGTCACTACCTACATACTTCATATATTACCGTAGTACAGCATATATTACCTACATACTTCGTTTGTTATAACTATAATACTTAGCAGATTCCATTTAAATTATCGAGAAATACAAAGAACTACAAGTATTGTTTTACTAAATATAGCAGCATGCATATGATCATGACTTGTTTGCAAAGAAATCTCAGATTTCTTCCTAGTCTTTTTATAAGGCTATATGAAAGTGGAGCTAGTCTTTTCTGGCTAACTGCAGGTTAAGTTTGCGCGTCGGCGTCGCTCGGAGCTCGGAATAAAGCCAGATTGATCGAACTTTAACGATATTCAGATAGTTCAATAAACTTAGTCCCACCTTAGTTTGAACTTATTTTAAAATTCAAATAGATGCGCTCATAGTCCGTTGCATTCCCGGGACGGGAAAAAAGGAAGTAAGCACCTCATCGCCGGCTTTATAGGTATTTGAATGCAGTATCATTGTTCTAAAGGAACCAAGTAGAATATAAGGTTTATCCTTTAGGCGGTCGTAAAACCAAGAGAGTCGTCGTTTTTATTTGAAAAACTTCGATACAGAGTGGACCCTAACTAAAACGTTAGAAAGAAAAACAATAAAATTGAAACGACTATAAAGATTTAAAACACCATTTAACTTAAATCTGTCGTGAAAGGAAGGCGACGCAGCAGCGACATCTATCGATATATCACTACAGTTTATCACTGAACTGTATAGAGTTGAGACTAAACTGTTGGTATTAAGATAAACGACGTCGAGCGGTACTCTCAGCTCTTTGTTCAGCTAGTTTAAGTAAAACGACACTCAGAGCTCGGCCCTTACCGTCTTGCGTCTCTGCCGGCGGTAAATTATTGTAGGGACCGCAGTCTCTTTCACTTTAACGTTTGAGTGGACGAGAAAATACGAATTTGGGAGAGTGGAGGATAAAGTGATGGGTAATAAGGTGCACAACAATAACAATAAAAGTAGATAGAATATTGGCAACATTTAAATGAAAAGAAAACTATATTCTAAATAAGAGCAAGACTATAGAGACTATTGTCATTGTCTAGGGTTTTCAGTCTGGGGACTGCAGAATACCCAAGCATTGCAAACTAAATTAAAATTCTAAATTCTACATTATTCATGGCATAGTAGCTATACCTACTGTAACGAGTATTACTCAGCTGTGAATAAAGTTCCATCTTAATGACTGACCCTAATAAAACCAGCCGCGTAAAAACAAAGATGTGAACAATTCTATGACAATAATTTCAATGTAAAATTATCTTCCAGTAAATGTGAATCTCTTGAATTATTAGCGCACGGAAGTGGCGTACACGTCAACATAAATATCATTATTATGTTCCCAACATCCCGGACTACAAACTACTAAATATTAATTCAAATAAACTAATAGTTGTCCTTTACACACACACATACATACAATTAACAGATGAATCCCATTAATTTGAGGATTCAATATCACGCACTCCTGTCTCTTGTGTTAGTACATATTTAATTATAAGTACAACGTAATACGGTTCATTAATGTAACACACTGTCATACAAATGAATAATGTAAGTACACTGCTGATTATTATAGTCTCATGTCGGGAAAACCTCACTTTCTTGGAATATAATAGAAATATGTATTTTAGATTTTCATCATGACTAGTCACCATATAAATACATACATACGTACATACATACATAAATAATGTTTATAATATCACGTAATTTTTCCCATAAGGGTGGGCATAGACCAAATAACGCCGCTTGGTACGATCCTTACAAACTTTCCTTGTTTCATTGGCATCCATACATCTTGTCATACAGGAGCACCGATTACGAGAACTTCGCATCTTCGATATTTGGTGTCAAAATATCAAGAAAGGTTAATTATGCATTTTTGCGTTATTCTAGAGTACTGTGAAATAACAGCCAGACTATCTATTTGCCTATGTTAGCAATGCCATCAAACCCTATTCGTCTGTAATTGAATTACCAGACATAATGATAAGAGGGCGAGCCTACAGCCACTGTTCCAAATAATATCATCTCCTGTTGCGATAATGATACACAAACTTTATGTGATACTTATTACATTCACTCATAAACATAAATGAATAGTTCGCAATAAAATAAATGTCGATGACCAATATACATGGACATAACTGCCTCTGTGGCGCGGTCGGTAGTGTATGCGGCTGCCGTGCGAGAGGTCTCGGGTTCGAATCCTGGGTCGGGCCAAAAAGTCTTTTCTGAGATTTTCTGTTAAGAATTTCTTAGAGATTGCCCGGAGTTGGGAAGTTGAGGTCGAATACCTCCGTGCTTTGGAGAGCACGTAAAGCCGTCGGTCCTGCGCCTGACCTCTCACTGGTCGTGTCGGTTATCCGTCCCACCAAACTATGAGAGTGACGGAATAGAGAGTGTACCTGTGTATTGTGCACACACTTGGACACTATAAAAACAAAGTCCTGCACAGATGGCCAGTTTCAATGAAACTGACCGCCGTAGCCGTATATCGGCTAGGAGGACATTATTATTAAATAGAGTAGGCACAAAACAAAGTACTCTGTATTTTGTATAGCAGATGTAAAGTGTGTATATTCAGGATATTTTCAGTTAACCTATAGCTGAACAGCAATAGAGGAACATAATAAGTAGTCATATACTAGTAGATGTACTTCCTGTTTGAAATGTTATGAAATAATATGTAATTGCTGAAAATAATTCCACAATCAGTGTGTTATCAGCGCCAAACATTCGTCCACCGCCCACCGAATTATCTGACGGAGACCTTCAAACATGAGCCGATTTACATTATTTATAGAAACACGACACTTCCGCAATTATTGTATTATCTCGTATACATTATTTATAACCACAATTCTAACTCCTAAAAATACGAACTGTTGCTATTTTTCTACTATCCGCCAAGCACCGAAAATAGGTGCCTGGTTATATACCTAATTATATAATCCAACGCGAAATATACCTTACTTATTAGCAAAACAGAGTTTTCTTATTTAAATGCAGGTCAGTAAATATACCTCCGTTATTCTAAAAACATCTTAGACGGATCTTTGTTTGCCTTCACCAATACTCAATTTTTAAATTCAGCAAAATATTGGAACAACGACGTATTTGTTATGAAAGAGAACCTGTTGAACGGTCCAATAAATAAATACCACTCTTTTATTTGTCTCCGTTCTCATTAAATCAGAAATGTTCAATGGGAATATTAAAACCGCCCGATGGTAAAAACTTCTAAACCGCGAACATTCCACCGCAAGTGTGCAATAACGAGGCAGCAATATGCGGCCTCACACAAAAAGATCACCACAATGGCGTACTACGTGACAAATACAATAATTATATTGGTTTTTGAAGAGCAAACTTTCACGAGCTCGACCCGGAAATTAATCCGGCCGCCCCGGCGACATGACCTCGCGACAAGTCGCCCTGTCGCGTGTCGCGTGTCGCGCTGTCGACATGTCGCGCGGTTCGACTGTCGCTCGCTCGACACTTTGTTAAGAGGACTTTCATAAATACATTTCATTTAATGAACTCATTTTGAAATTTATTTAATATGCTGAAAACTACTAACGATAGCAAGAGCCTTAGTAGTTTAAGTGACTCTATAGGAATATACGGAGCATTTAATTTCAATTCCCTTGCGTTTGGATTACGTTTAACTGTTAGAAATGAAAATCAATGCCCCATTTTACCAATCAAATGGTTCATCAATATAAATTTCTGAAAATATTATTCTCATTTTCCACGAGCACTTTTCGCTTCACGATTTTCGTATGATGTTCATTGTCAGTCGTCATGGTGTCAGTTTGGTTTCACACTCGCTGAGTATTCGGACACTTTACATTCCCGCCCTTCAAGCCGTCACACTAAAGAGCCGAGGAAATGGAACTGTGAAATAGAATTCATGCATTTTCACACATTTTCCAACTCTTCTTATATCATCGTTATAGAATTTTTTGACACATTATTTGTGGAATTTCTATATTCTACACATCTGTCAGTTAGTTAACAGACAGTTTTGTCGACTACTGCAACGCTTTCGACTTAATTTTTTAGCACTTTATATGTACATACGAGCATAAACCACGCCTTTTTCCAGAGAGAGACCAGAGAACGTCACTTTGCTACGATTCTTACAAACTTATTCATTTCGTGTATTATTTTAGTCTCGTAATTATGAATTCATGAAACATATTGTAACGGTTAGTCCCTCTTTATCTGAACACAACAAATTCAACTAACAAGCCAAAGGGTCAGTGTTGTGTGTAAGTTGTACATTATAGCTAATACAAGCGCGTATTGTCCCGGCGTAATTAACTTGTTCACAATCCACAATGTACACTCGTTACAACTATGGCGACTCGAGTGGGACTTTACTTGTTCATCCCTAATATATTGCGGCCCAATTTTAAACTGAAGTATTTTATTTAGTTTGATACATTTTGAAGGGTCCTACATAATATTGAGGGTCTTTTCATAATGGCTATTTATTTTTATACTTGTTTGTTTCTCTTAGAAAATGTATAAATACATTTTTATTTACTTTTTGATTTTTACTGTAGTTTTGACAATTCATTTCTACTCTCAAAGTATACTACTTTACTACCCTAGCCCACCTCTGCACGTGTGGAGATAGGTGACCGCTTAATAATACTCGCTCTTTTCATTCTTTTGGATTTTAGGATTTGGTGATTCTATGCAAAAAGTTTCCTGGGGTTCACCGTACCGTCCAATAAAGCCAATGCCCACGAGCGGCTTATAAACGATGCCACCAGATTTATATAATCGTACATAAACTAGACATCTTACTAAAAATCCGTGTTATACAATTTAAAAGTATATAGTGTTAAATACTTTCAAATCTACTAAACTATCTGAAGTGAAACATTCCCTCAAGCTTATAACGTAGCTCATGTTGGCGCAACACAGCGTATAATGAACATTTATCTAGCGAGTGCACTCCTCTGCGCCGCGGCCGTGGCGACACCGGCGACACTGACGAGAGTAACGAGAGTAACGATACAAATTAAACACATCACGAGAGACACTCGCGCACTCATACATTAATTAAACCGCTCATCTTCGCTCATCTTAAGCTTGCTTCGCTCAACCTCGCTCAGTTAGAGTCGCTCGTGCTTGTTGCTTAGTAAGCTCTAGTCTAAGGTTGCTACGTATTTAAGACTACGAGAAGTTTTTAACCTGAGTAAGATATAGAAGTTGTGAAGTGGTAGAGGCATTACCAGTGCCATACCATAGCCTAGCGTGGGTTTGATCCGTATACGATACAAAACTGTTAAGTGTGTCTTACCAAAAGCACAGGTTGGTAAAGTTTGAGTTAACAAAAGAAGAAAGGTTTGAAAATGAATACGAAACTACTAAATAATTTAACATCTATTACTTACCCGTTCTGTACCTAAATACATAACGGGTCACGAACTGTAAACACAAATATCAAGATTGAACGAAATAATACAAAACACACTGACTCTATCTCCCATCTATTCTAAAGCTCAACTCAGAGATTATCATAAAGATTTCAAATAAACACAAAACCTTTTCCTTCCATAAAATAAACATAGATCCTAAATAAACAGACAGAATGGAGTCGGCTTTCTGAAGACATTACGATAAAACTTTTCAAGATAAAGCTATAATCTTTAAAAAATATATTCTCGTCAGTCACTGCGGCAGCCCTATGCACGTATCATAGTAATTAGTGGTGTGGTGTCACCACGCGACAGCGTGCAACGTCGCGTCACGTCACTTTGCGTCGCTGTGTCGCCGCGTCGCTGCCGCGTCGTCGCGTCGTCGTTGGAGCGACAAAACGCTGGGAGTCGTTATGATAATCGTCTCACCTGCGCGCTGACACGGACACGCGGTGACGCGACGTGACGCGAGGTGACGCGAGGTGACGCGGGGTGAAGCGAGGCGGCAGGGAACAGTTTACCATGTTTGTACGTGACACTATCAATTATGAATGATTATGTAGTTCAGATAATAATTGATGATCGTCCTACTTGTCAATCATTATAACATCACATTATAACATCCAGTAGCATCATAAAACGACTGCTCTTCTATGCTAAAGTTTACAAGTTTTGCACTTATTGCGTGTTTACAGGAAATACTAAATATATTTAAAAATAGCCCATTTTATCTGTAGGTATTTGCTTTGTCATTGACCTTTTTTAATCAAACAAACAAATGTCCTCTGAAAAAAGAAAGTTCAATAAAAGTTTGAAGATAGACATTAAGATGAATTTTCTATAAATGGAGTTCAATATCTGTGGCCACTGGGCCAATAAATTAAGTTTATTGGTTCAATAATAAAGGGGTTATTATGTAGTTAGTTTCATTACACAAAGTAATGGATTTATGTTCAGATAGAATTTAATATTATTACTTGAAGTTACGACTTTTTACAAAGTTTTATTTTTAATTTATTTGAGTGATAACGCAATTGAAATACTCGAACCATAAATTACAGTTTTTTTTACATAATATATTATGATGTACTTTAAAAAGCAATTCTGTCACATAGAATGAATTTTTGTGACGTGTCAAAAGTTAATCCTAGTCCGTAGTTACTCAATTAGTTGTATCGGGATAAGTAAAAGTATATAGGATAAAAGTACTGTAAAAAGTATATACAAAGCATAGCAGTTTTCATGCCCTCGTAAGTTTTATTTATAGTCGAGAAATAACAATATTTTCTGTGAAACTGTCCATTCTTTCTTTTAACTACAATGAAAAAAAATAGTTGTCTATTGTTTATTCCGTCCATCTAAAGTTGTACAATGATTAAAGTAAGGTGATACAAAAGAAAGCAGTACTTACATCGCTACATAGTTAATAGAACGGTAGGCTGGTCTTATGTTTCATTGTCAACTATGAGACTGCAGTTAAAGGCTTTTATTCTAACTACAGCGAAATGTGGGCTTTGAGACTTGTACAGCTTCTGCTCTGAAGTCTACAGTTATTGGAGTAAAGTTACAAGTTGTAATCTGTTGTGTTTTAAAGTCTTCCTTTATAATGATTATCGTGAAAAGTAAATCTGATACTTTGATAAGTACTGAAGTAGTTTGATAAAGTTTATATTGAAGACGAGAAAGGCTTAAGTTAGAAATGGTGATTAATAGTCTGAATATGCAAAAGGATGTCTGTCTGTAAAACTTTTATGCATAAACAGCTGAACTGATTTTGATGTTTAGCATGACAAGCAAAGAAATAGCAAGGACTGAAATTATTTACTTGAGCATAGTTATATTATTCGAGAAACTGTGTACCTACAATATTCTTAAGATTTGTTTCGAAATGAACTTTTCACAAGAAATACCTGTTGAATGAAAACCTTGCGAAATCCAAGCTTGAAAGGGCGTCTTTTTCATTGCCTACTTTATATAAAGGTGGCGTAGTATACAAGCAGCCGATGTATGAAGGTATAAAGAAAACTCTATAAATAGACTACGTGACATTGACCATCTCTGAGAGTCGGCCCGAGGACGCTATGTACCGGGTCGTCACCTTTTAGGGTACCTAATTGGCACTATTGGACAGACGACCATCTATTTTTATATACAAAGCCAGATCCAAGACCACAACACACACAACCAAAGTAATCAAAATCAAATAATGATATGATAACGTCTAGACTGTAGGTAGCTTGATAAGCACCTAGTAGTTAACGGCATCTCGCAAATAGTTTCATGAATTTGACTGTTGCGATAGAAGTCAAAGACAGTCACAGACTTAAAATGCTACGCTCGCGAAATGCTAATTTTCGTGGCATGTGTACTGTATAGCATCTATACATAAATAAATACATAATATCACGCCTTATTCCCAAAGAGGTAGGCAGAGACAAAATAAGGCTACTTGGTGACAATTTTGACTTGCAACTGAAAATTGTCAGAATCGATTTAAGACCCAAAATTACTACAAAGTTACTACACTACTGTCGTTGACTCGCGGAATTGTCTCGATAAAATGAATATGTTTGGCAACTGCGTATATACGTACCACAGTAACTCATTGAGTCAAGTATCATCTAAGTAGTAAGTACCTGTACGCGGGTGTCGTGAGGAATGTCACAAGTGTGTGTCAACTGTGGATCTCTGAGTGGACAGGTTCTCTGTTTATAGTTCTCACGATTGATACATACTTACATACGTACATACGTCAATCGATTACAAAATAACATCGTAAAGTTAATGGCGGATTTATAGAAGATATAAACTATGTTGGTGGTCCTAGCAGTAAGATACATCTACGTATAAGGTATGTGTACAGTTGCAAAATTAAAAGGACTCTAATATTCCGTTGGTCTAAATAGGTGTATCAGTTAATTATTGTATTGTTTACCATATTTGGACTGGGCCTCTTTTAAAACATGCCTAATGCGTAGGTATGTGGAGAATTAAGAGAATTATACCGAAAAAATCGTACTGTTTAATAATGAAACATTTTGAATGTGCGTTTGCTTGTCCCATGTTCACATGAAAATGGTTCAAGGGATGTGAATAAGGTTTGGCAAGGTGATAGATAATATCACGGAAAATAACATAGGCTTCTCTGATACGCGGATGGAGTTGTGAGAATAGGTTAGCGATAAATACTTAAACATTCCGAAAACTGATTTAATCATTGCTGTGTTAATCATTGCTGTGGAATAATTAAAGCTCCAGTCTTCATCAAAACATTATAATTAGGCAATAGGTGCGTAAATTCCTGCTCTAATGATGTCTTATTCTGACCTTGATCTAACATAAGTGATGCAAACGACAAGCTATTTTTATAATTTTGACATTATACCATAACAGACGTAACTAATTGAAGAGTTAAATAATAAAAATAACTGGTTTGTGTTATCTGGGGGCACGGAAGTGCCCCCGCAAGTCGAGCAAAAAAAAAGCGGCACGGCCGTAACATCCTTTTCTCGAAGCAATTCGGGCTATTTTGTCACCCCTATAATTTCGTAGTGGATAAAACAAGAAGCCTGGATTTTCAGCAACTAATCAGTCATTGTATAAACACGGTATATTTCAAATTTCAGTCAATTTGAACCAGTAGTTTAAGAATGACAACTTGTTAAAATTTTGAATTTTGTCACTCACTGATTCACTGACTCACTGACTCACCGATCATCAAAAGTCTAAGGTACTTCTAGCAGACTGAGAAGCTTAAAATTTAGAATGCAAATAGGGTTTAGTGTCTTAATCATGGGAAAAATTCAATATTTGCTAATTTCGGTCAAGTTTTCTAAATACACTAACTGCAACAATAACTTTGTAATCCCATATAAATGTATAGGATTACAAGGTTACATTTGCAGTTAATGAATTAAATTATTATTTCTGTAGAAAATAAAATAAATAGGTGTAAATATGTATCTACTATATGAGACATAACGGGAGGGGGTATAGGGTGGGTAAGGGTGTTTAGCCCATGAAACTGAACAACATTCCCATAGGAAAATATGTTGAATTATGAAAAAAATACGGCTTTCCATACAAATTGGACTTATGTTTGCTCTATTCGCTCTACAAAAAGAAGTGAGATGCCATCAAAAACATTCTGTAAAAACCTCAAGTCTCGCCGTAAAAAGTTGTGAGATCTATATAATACCAAGTCGATTAATCTATTTAGTCTCTACTTAAAGGACCTTCTGTCTTAAGTTATTACGTATGTTATTATCATGCCAATTTAAAAAAAAATACCTTTAAAACAAATAGATCGACTTGGTCATCGCAAGAAAACACAAATTCGCCATTAACATTTCAGGAGCATTAACTTCTCGTCGTGCTGTGTAGTGTGATACATACTAATAACCAAATCATGCGATGGCCAGGTCGGTCTATTTGTTTTAAAGGTATTTTTTTTTTAAATTGGCATGATAATAACATACGTAATAACTTAAGACAGAAGGTCCTTTAAGTAGAGACTAAATAGATTAATCGACTTGGTATTATATAGATCTCACAACTTTTTACGGCGATAAATTATATCATTTAGCACTAGTATGTTAAATAACTGTTATTTATTATATTACAACACAAACATCAGCAGTTGTCCGTACTTCGTGAGGAGGAAAGATTTTCCTTAATCATATTGGGCTATAAAAAGTATCCCATGTTATTTTCAGTGAAGTAGCTTTTTATCTCTATATCAGTCTGGTAAATATTTTTGAACGGTTGAGCAATTTAGGAGATTAAACGTTACAAACAAAGTTACCCTTTTTATAATGTGTATGTTTTGTGCTCGTCACCGGCGGCCATGTTTATCAAGATCATAATATGTTATCTTTCATGCCCGCTGGCTAGATAAAACGAAATGGCGTTTTTGAGACCCTTCCCATAGGATCAAGATACGTTTTTGTATTTAGTTGTATCTTTGAGTACTAACTTGTGCCCGCAACCGCATTGATAGATTTCCCAGGATAAAAAGTACCCTATAATATATGTTGATTCAGGTTCTATTAAAATTTGCGGTAAAGAGTTACAAACATCTATTCGCGAAACCTTTCGTATTTATTACCTAAGTGGGATTTAGTGTTTAGGTGGGAGATGCAAACTTAAGCTTTAACAAAAAAAATAATTCTAAACTTTATATATTGCATTGCATAATATACATATTAAGTGTGTATTAAGTACAAGTATCTTGTAGTATGTTAGGTGTGGGACAGATGAGTGGACCGCGTTGAGATTGTCACTCGACCTACTGAGATGATCGCTGAGCGTCGCTCTGTGTCGCCCACACTTGTTCAGACTTGTTCAGTGTTATTCAGTGTTGTTCAGTGTTGTTCAGTGTCGCGATCACCGCCGATGCTATCATCTGCCTTTGTCTCCACATTCACGATAGTTTTGTATCTATGCTTAGACATTTATAATAAAATATATTTTTAACTGTGTCAATCCAATTTATCGAAAATTTTTCTTTAGATTTCAACTTGTTTCTTTCTTGTTATATGATCTTCAATTAATAGGTAATTCAAAGTCGACCGAAAAACAAACTTTGATGTGATAGCGTTTTATTTTAAGCGGATTCAAAATGTGCTATTTCTTTAAAAGAAAAAATCCGGAAAAAGCGATATTAATCGATGACGAAACTGGAGTCAAATTAAATCAGTCAAATGACGTGAGCAAATTAAATCAGGTAGCTCAGAGGATTTTTAATAGAATATTTATTTTTAGGAAAATTGCACCACATTGTGAAATCGTATGCATGTTATATTTACATCAACGTAAATGCGATGTAACTTGTACTCATTTTCATCCAGCAAGAAAGAAAATGAGCAGTGTTAGTATTTCACAGTAACATACAATGTTATTGAAACAGACAAATGAGTCTAGATGGAATGAAACAGACGCGGCTGAGATTATAATTCCTTGTGAACTATAACAAACAACCGTCTCACCTCTGTACGAATAAACGCTACACCGACTTTACAACGTGTACAGAGAGTTTTGCGTGGCGCAGTTGTTAAGGTCACCACGCCGTCGGGAGGTCGTGGGTTCGATACCCACACGGAACAATAATTGTGTGATACACAAAATAGTTGTTTTGGGTCGGCTTGCACTCTATGTCCAATGTTTGTATGTTTGTTAAAGTTCCAGCGATATAAGAGCAAATGTTAGTGCGGGAGTTATCTTCTTTTAAAAGAAAAGAAAAGAAAAAAATTGTTGTGAAGATTGGCTCTTGAAGGGGAAGATGCATCTGCTTGCAAACTGGTGCAGTGATCGATCGCTCTTATTAATCCACGCTGCTCTGTACAATATCCATCAAATGTATTATAAACAGAATGATGTTTTACAGTTTGCAGCTTAGCTGTAATCTTCAGCCCTAGATCTTTTAAGAGCGGTTCAATTACCTATCCACTTGTATTTACATTGTAATGATACTATGGTGTATTCGTTTAGATTGCTTTATTATTCTTCCTATGTCTCTAGCCTTTCTTGGTTCATAATGTTAAATCTTGCAAAAATTTAGCTCAGCCTGTTCAATAGTTTAGCCGGGAAAGCGTAAAAGACACACATAGTTACTTTAGTTCTACGTAAAATATAGTTTTAGTCTTGTAACACAAAATAGAAAAGTTTAAGGCATAAAAAATAAGTAACAGCAGTTTTTTCATCGGTATATAATAATAATAATATCATCAGCGTGTACTGTATAATTGTAGAAGTAGGCACTGAAACAAACACGGTCGTTAGTTATAAGTAACAACTGGCGGGTCGGAAGCGAGGCGAGCGCGGCCGGCGCCGGGACGCGCGCGGACACTCTTTTTGTACACTCTTTATTTACTAGAGCGAACAAAACAATCATACAGAAGGTCACTGACCTTGTGTATGATTAGCCCTCTGTGTTGCTAATTATATATTAGATCTAAGTGTTAAAGCGCGATTCTTAACACTCGCCGGTTTAATATCGCGTTAGTCTTAACATTTTAAATATTTTCTTTAAAATTATCAATTTTCTATATTAAATGTCTCGATAAATACTCACAATTTGGCTTAGCATTGATGAAAATCGTCCCTCAAGACTGTGGTCAAACTTTATCACGTATGATTATCTTAGAAAATTTGGGGACCGTTGTTGTTTCACGCCGTTCAAGTTTTTTCTGGGACAGAAGTAAATAAAGGGAAGTACCTACAGCATTTCGTTACATAGACGAGAACATAAAAAGCCGAGTACTTAGCGAGAGTAAACATTAACACACACCTTTCTATTGACTGCTATCGGCTGCTCAGTGTTCAGCCTAGCGGCCATTAGTGACGGGTCTCAACTTACAAACACACACACACACAAACACATCATACATACACACACATACACACGAGCGCCTTTGTGTCGCGAACAATTGTCGGCGACGGTGGCAACAAGCAACTGCAAGTGCTCCATAAATAACTTTTCTATGCCACCCCTACTATGGAACTACTATAGTTTCAGTTACTAACAGACTGACGTTACGTTAAACTATCATACTTAACTCTCTATGTTTGTAGCATTTGTAGCAATTTATATTTAAAACTATAAATGAATATTAGATGAATTTGCAGTTGTTAATAAGCCAAACTTACACTGAATATGTCGAACTCGTATTACGAACGGTATATACGGCAGATACTTATGGTTTGCAGTCAAACACTCTATTTTTAAGCGTTTCCAAGAAACACATTATCAAAGCTGATGTATGCACAGTCTTATTTTAAATAAATTGTATTTTAAACCCAAAAGAAATGAGCTTCAATGTAATATAATGTGAGAGCAGGGAGCGAGGCTGACATCCGTGCCGAGGGGCTCATAAAATCACATTTGCGGAGCTGCGTACAATTTGAGACAGAAATACATCGAAGCAAGTCGGGGGCCGCAGTTAACATACACCTAATGTTATTACTTTGTTTTTGAAGGATTTTTGCGTTCATTTTGTCTTAAATTAGATATGATAGAAGATAATGGCATTTTAATGGCTCAGTTAAATGTGATCAGCTTCTGTTAACGTTAGTATGTTTTATAGTATATTATAGACCTGTATTTTTTTATGTATTTTTGCATTACAAAACTATTTAAATAAGCACACTAATTTACATTGATAACTTAGGTGTTTTAAGCGTTCTCAATAATTGTTTTACGAACTAAACTCTTAGTAAGTTTTCTTCTACATTGAGTATAGTTCAAGAACTACGTACGTAGTGACCACTAGTAGGAGCTTTCAACGTTCCTTCATAGTTTGTTCAGAACCAAGCGAGAAGCACAAAGCGAGCTCAAATTAGTTCATTATGCCATTGAACTTTCAATAAAATTAATTTTAAGGAGCTAATTTGTTTGGTATAATAAGGCTATTTACTGAAAGTTCGCTACAAATGTTGGACGTTTAGAATAAGTGATTAGTGAATTATACTCGCGGCGAGTCGCGCTGATCTCACGCTGAAGACGTTGGAAACGATGGTTTTGTGAGATGATGTAGCTTATTTCTGGCTTTGTAGGCATTTAGATATAATTTCTGTGAAAAGCCTGCTCTTTAATGTTTTGGTAGGAACGTTTGAACGTTTTGGATTGAAGTGTTTATTCAATTGAGTTACTTTCTTACGTTTTTATTAGAACTCTCTATTTATTGACAAAGAGCAGTCTTTTTGATAGAAAACGAAAGTTTTATTTAATAGGCTGATTTTTATAACATTAGTACGAATTAAGAAAAAAAAATACAAAGATCACCCGTAGAAGGGCTCTACTAGAAAATATTTTTGAATGAGACATTAACACCTAATGTCTGAATACTAATACAAATAGGATTTTGAATTTACAAAAATCTTATAAAATTTCAAAACAAATACATTATTAGCACCTTTATCGCCGGAAACTCGAAATGAGATTGTTAAAAGAAAAGTAATAAATGTTGTCATCAAAAGTAGCAGTTAGTTTTGATTCGACTCCCACGGTCTGCTCCCAAATACTCCGGATTGTTTCATAGTGACGCCACACGTATATTTAGATGTGAACCGTGTAAAAGTAACACAGTTGGAAATAGCAGGTGATACAAGCATCCTGTCATATTCTTATATTACTTAAACCTGGCAGTTTTTGTCCAAGAGATTTTGCCGGCTTCTTTCATTGCCTTTTCCTTCTGAACTGGCGGCAAATTAACTAACAGTACTGTATGTGTATGTCCATCATAAGTTTCAGTATTTTATGTAAACGATTTGGTTAAGATTTGCGACTAATATTGACTATCGACCACCGAAAAGTTACCGAAAAGTTATGGAAAACATATTGGTCTTAGTATATTTCGCGAGAACTTTCTTCAAGTATTTTTATGTGACAAACGATGATCATTTATAAGTTCTGAGTGTAGGAAATCGCGCTACAGGTCAGGTCAGGTCATTGTCTAGTCAGGTAGGAATGCGTCTGCGTTCAGTGCTCACGTTACAAACAAAACTATTATGACGTCTGTTACATTATACAACTATGTTTATTCATTTATTCGCTTTGTGTGTGTAGAAATAAAATAGATCGACATACTAAATCTGTGTGGCCTACGTAAGAAATGTTCATTTTAAATTATATTGTTCCATCTATTTTCACGAAGTTTTACTCTGCCTATAAATTTTATCTACCGAATAAATTGGGTTGTTGCTGTCAATTAAAAAGCGAGTTATTTAAAAAAAAACACAACCACATTTTTTCTTGTTATTGTTTTTTCAATAAAGCTTTACTTTGACAAGTAAAGATTAAGATACGTAAAGATGTATTTGCAAGAGAATGAAGCTAGTTTTTTAAATCATGTTGTTTGAGTTATATTCAGCTGTCTAAAAATAAACTATCCAAAAAGGTTTCGGGTCAGATTA
Organism: Anticarsia gemmatalis; assembly: GCF_050436995.1. Lineage (NCBI taxonomy): Eukaryota > Metazoa > Arthropoda > Insecta > Lepidoptera > Erebidae > Anticarsia > Anticarsia gemmatalis. The sequence continues at coordinate 116,584 of NC_134757.1, forward strand.
ATCTACGAAATGGGTAATTATGTACTTTCTCATTACAGTACGACTGAACGCCTAAAACTTTAGTAAAATCTAGCGACAAATCTTTTAATATAAAATAGCAGAACATATTCGAGACATCGCGGATGATTGGAATCTAATATAAACTGTGAATGTGATCGTAAATCACGGCGCACTCGTTAATGCAGCGCCTGTACGAGCGAACTGTATAACAGTTCGCTCGTAGTTGTACCGAGTTCATATAACTATATCAGATATTATACATAGTATTACATTAAACGATCTACAACATACATACATAATAACACGCTTGTTACAGCCGAAGGCGTAGGCAGAATTGAATGAAATACACCCACGTTTTACCAATTACAAACTTAGTCCTATGTAACAAAGGGGCACATGACCAAATTGCGGGCTAATATCGATATTATATCGATATAAATATTTAAAAATAAATTAGAAAATATCAAAAGTACTTTGTCCGACCCGGGAACCAATCCCGAGACCTTATGATCCTCTACCGACCGCACCACAGAGGCAGTAAACGATCTACAACTGATGAAAAATTACAGCCTCGCCAAATGGACGATTTAAAAAAGTGGCCACATTGAGGCTTCAGAAATTGGTGCTCAAACGCTAATATTGTAAGAGCTACTTGACGACTCGTGCCGCTAAATTACGCTCTATTTTTGTAAAAAGAAGGGAAATTTATTTTATCATAACTTTCAACGGTTAAGTGTCTTAATTTTAGGTCTAGACGGTTTGAATCTACTGCCTTAATATCTTAAATTTTTTACTATAGAACTGTGAATACTACAGAATAAATTTTAACGTTTAGCGTAATATTAACAATGTTTAGCTCTAGTCGCGTTTAGTCAGAAAAGTTTCGCCACTGACAGCGGTAGCGCATAGCACCAAGGTCGGAATAGGTCTTTTCTTAATTTTCTACATCTTCTCGATTGCAAGTTTCTTCTCCTTTTTTTCTTTTATTTTATTATAAAGACAACTCCCGCACTAAGAATTGCTCTTGTGTCGCGTGGACTATTACAAACATACAAACTACGGATACAAAGCACAACCAGACCCGAAACAATAATTTGGGGATCACACAATTAATTTATTGTTCCGTGTGGGAATCGAACCCACAACCTTCGGACGCAGTGGTAGCGGCGTAGAAACCCAAACCACTGCACCACGGAGACAGTTTTCTGATCTATCTGATTTGTTTTTCTCTCGTACATACACACATAACCTAGAAGTATACACGTGAGTTGGCAAGTAGTGTTCGGTAACATTTCATTAAGTCTGATTGGTTCTTGTAATTTGGGCCGAGTGTATCAACCCGTCTGGAAAACACTGACGCGAGGGAAACATTACGATTAATAAAACTATATTCTCTATCTAGGTTTACCTAACTATTTAATACTTTCAATCAATCAACACAGAGAGGAGTTAGTAATTGGTTCATATACAACTGATATAATAATATATAGAAATAAAATAAATCACCGATATATGTAGGTACGTATGAATGCGTATAACTATTAACTATTGAACAACGAAACCGAATTGGATAATTATTTTTGATATGTTTTTAACTATCGGGACAAGCTTTGTTTGGGATCTGTTGGATCAAAATTTTCATGGGAAAGGAATCAACGGGATAAATTAAGGAAAATAAGTACAATTACTATACCCGGACGAAGTCAGTCCAGTCCGCTAAGTTATTTATAAATATTGTCAGTATTTTACCTTGGGTTCTGGGAATAAAATATGAATCTAATGTAAGCGGTGGCTGGAGGTAATATTGAGTGATTAATTTCAATTATAATTGTAACAGTAATCCATCGCGTTGTGAAACCTCAGCGGAAAAAGAGAGCGATATCTAAAAGAGTGGGTTTCCATTGTCCCAACGACAGTTTGTCGTCTTGTTTAGAATTAAATGTTTCCCCTTACCTAAGTACTAGGGTATTTAGTAGAAATAAACTGTCACAAACAAGAGATTTATTATATCCTTCCGATCTCGAATTCGGACAAAAAGAATAACCTTGTGACATTGTTGCTTGCGCGGCTTTTACAAGAAGTATCTCCGCGCCGACAGTTAAACTTAATTATGTTTATTATATTTATAAAACTAGATGACTTAACTTATTTTATTAAATATCGAGAAATAATTATTTAGGACTTATTACTTAATTATGAGAACACAGTTCTGATCACACTATAAAGAATCCTTAAACGAGAAAGTTCCTCAGTAATAAATCAAAACCTGAAGCTACCGTGACCACAGTTAACTAACAATGGAAACACGCTCTCCTGAACTCGTCAGACATCCGTCATTATTAATTTGAGCGCAGCACTCAGCGACTCAGCGCCTCCTTCACTTTCATCACTCTCACTGCTATCAGCTGAACAAATCACTAGGTATTATTCATATCGAAGGCTGTACGGGGCCCACTGTCCCGCCTTGTCCCGCCTTGTTCCGCTTGTTCCGGCTTGTGAAGGCTATTTATAGCGCACACCGCAAGGGCCCATCTGTTCCTCTACCAAAGGTCAGTCGTTCACATGTTATATCTACTACTACTTTTAAACTATACATAGAATATTGCGTTTAGTAAACCGTTTTATGAACATCTTACTTTTTTTCCTGGAAGACATTCACATTATATATTTTTATGTATGTTGATTTGGCTTGGTTTTTATTTAGTCCGAAGCTCTTTTTCCCGTTAAAGGAAAGTTTTTATAAATCTATTCGAAACAGTTTAAGTTGTAGTTACGTTCTATAGCTTAGATATTTAGGCTAGCATTTTGTGGATTAGTGAAGTAAGTAATCACTCAACGGTATACAAACAAGGATACGTGTTAATCTATTGCAAGTCTTGCATCGACTTTTAATTAACACTGAGAAGTATATAGACGCTTATATACAAAGGTATATAGGCGAAAATTACAGACTAGTGAAAACAATATACACGTCGAACTCACTCGTACTCGTCTATAAAACAGAGTTTATTCTAACAGCTGGTTTGTAATGATCGTATTAACTCGATAAAACAAAACAAATGATTCCCAGTCGTTGTTCCCAGAACACATCAGTAAGGAGACACGTTCCTACGTTTATATTAACAACACCTCACTCGCCCCACTCGCCTCACATCTATAGATTAACAAAAAACTGGAGAAATCGTCGTCTACACCACATTGTAGAAGGAATTACTTTACGTGTGTCGCTTCACAAATATATGAGAGATCTAACAGTTTGTGTTATTTGCTCAGTATCTTGTTATTCAGGGCTTTTGTTCTACGTAACGAGAAGAAATTGATGACACTGTCACACACGAGCGCGAAAATATAATGAGGGGGAGATCTATACATATATGCCTAAGTTGATAGTGTTTGTCTTAAAAGGTTCAGTTTCATGGCAAGTGTTGGTAACCTATCCGATAGTTAAAATGAAAGCATATGTATGAAAACATCTGTTATTATTCTACTTGATATGTTATCTGACACTTATTACTAAAGCGGTGAAGTAAGATTAAGGAGTTTTGTGAAAACCTCAGTGGCCTCAGTGGAAACCATCTTTGGTCTACCGATTAAGGTGTTTGTATGTTAATAGTTCATGCCAGGATTTTTGTCTCTAGTAGTAAATCACTTGATCCCCAAATAATGTTTAATTGTCGCTAAGACTCTCTAATAATAGACTTACTACGATTATGAACAATGATTTTCAGGGAATATAACTGATTTCAATTAAACACTCCTATTTCATCACTATACATTTCACTTAAACTCACCAGTTGTTAAAGTTACAAATATATAAACATACGCAAGTGAAATAAAACAAATACGCGAGTTAATCCTTAGCAGTGATACACAGTGGAACAAACAAATAAGTTCAGTAATATGTATTGTGTTGTAAGGGTATAATAACGGGCTGGTACGAGCCTTACGAGCGAATATTCCAAATTGGTTGCATGCACCACCGCGGCGCGGCGCGGCGGCATCGAGAGAACTTTGCTCATAACTACATGCTCTGTTGTTCTTTCAAACATAGCAGATATATGTAAATGAAGCATTATATTTAAGCCTTTGTTTAAGCCACGAGTTTTATATTTCATGAAAAGTTTTAAAAGTACCAAAGTTATATTTAAATTGCCTTAGTTGCCTATTTAATTTATTCTTTAAAACTGTTTTTGAAAGGATGCACAGTCACTTAGCCACACCTGGCCAGCGAGGTAGACGAATAGAGAGGGAGCCTTGACCCTCTTCCACGACGAGATCCTTGCCCAGCAGTGGGACAGAATTGATTACATTTATTCAGTCTACATTTTTATAATTCGTGTATATTGATCCGGAGTATAATTTGAAAAATCTATATATTATTATAACCAAATTTCCCGCTTTTATCTATTTCATTCATCGTAATTGAGGCGTACAAATTACCCTTTACTGAACACATTACTGAATTCCATAGAACCTCCTCACTACAAGAACTAATAGCACTTTGTTGAAAGCAACGTAAAATTACTAAATTAACTCGACACCTTTTCTTGAAAATTTGGATTTTCACGATGATTTTGCAATTTTCATGATTTAAAAGCGTAGATGATTTAAAAGTGTGGTTTATACAAGTAACGCAATTTAATCGCTTTGACGTAGGGATCCAGTTGGCGAGGTAAGGTGTGGCCGCCAATTTAATGGGTGTGAGGTGATTTCAACTGAAAAGTTTGAAACTCCTACCCGATTAATACTATAGGTACTATTATATAAAAGTTTTTAACAATTACTTTGGGATTCGATGGATTGATTAGTTGAGGGTCTGTCGTATGCTATAATGTATTGTGTAGCCTTGTATATTGACCAGATGGGGAAATTTGTGAAATTGCGTTATAGACTTTATTTACCTTTTTTTCTTCGAAAAGATATGGGCTATACTGTTATGAGTCTAAGTTAATCTTCAAATCTAATACATTATCATGGCAGCATATACTAAGAAATTTCAATAAGAAATATTAGAAAGGTACACTAATAAGTCGGAAAATAATTTACCTAAAACCATCTCCCTTCAGCGCAATAGTAATTGTAACTGAATTAGCTTTTAATTCGTCTGATTCAGTCATTATGCGATATTTACAGCGGATCGTTACGATGTACCGTAAATATCATAATGGCTAGGTTTATGGGTCCCATAGCGTCGTGGCACTAACGCATGGTGCTCATACACTCATGCCCATGTTACAGTACCGCCGTACTCCCACGGCGCGGGGTAATTAAGCGCGCGACGGATAATTACGTCGCCCGTTTAGCAATTACTTAGAACTATTCGTTTATTACTAATTAATTGTTCGTTTTGCATTCAAGGAAATGTTTTTGCGAAACGTGAGATTTTTATCAAGCTATGTAGATAGGTTTTCGTGGAATAGGGTAGCTACACTAGTCAAACTCACTACTTTTTATGAAACGTTAAAAACGCATTTTATTTTTTGGTGCAGAAATTGGGACATATTGCGTAATAACGTCCCAGCATTAAATTTTTTTAAGGGTCCAAATATCCGATTTATTTATAGTTTCAAAACATCTTTATATCGAATTTCAGCGGTGAAGGAAACACTTACACAGCATAGTGTTAGTAGTGCCTTTTAAAATTATTTCCTAACATATAATTGTGTAATTTAGTACCTCAAACTGGGTATACATATTTTGCGTTTATAAATTATGCTTTAAAGCTTTTTACTGTGCTTTTACAGTTGCCAGTTATTTTTTTTTTTGGAAAATGGCAGAGTCAAATAAAAAATATTACTTAGTACCTTCTTCCTGCAACTACGTCGGAGTTATCGAGTAGTCAGACGTAGTTAACCTATATTTTTTTCTTATGAATATCATATATTAGTCCGGATTGTAAACTATCCGGGTAACTATTCCAATGCTTTCGTATTTTTTGTACTTATCTATCATCATCATCATCATCATCTCAGCCGGGAATCGTCCACTGCTGGACAAATTATCTATATTAGTAGAAAAATATAACGATCGCGCACATCGATCGTGTCAAGTTCCGATATCACGGCCTTCACTTGGATAGGTGACCGTATCAACCTAGCCACACCCCTTTTGGCTGAACAGTACGGAATAAATGTGTACCGTTATGAAAATCTCATCATATCGCCACCATCTGTTCCGTGGAGGTCAGATTACGATCGAGCTGCCATTCATGCTCACATCTTGTCACACGACACTCCACTTACGACGTTCTGTTCATGATAACATAACGTACATAATAAGTGTATTAGTTCAGTAGTTTACATACTATCACGACTGTAGTGCTGAAAGACCAGGCAAATATATCTACCTACTTTTTTGTGTAAATTTTGCACATTTTTTATCTGGGGGCACGGAAGTGCCCCCGCAAGTCGAGCAAAAAAAAAGCGGCACGGCTGTAACATCCTTTTCTCGAAGCAATTCGGGCTATTTTTGACACCCCTATAATTTCGTTGTGGATAAAACAAGAAGCCTGGATTTTCAGCAACTAATCAGTCATTGTATTAACACGGTATAATTAAAATTTCAGTCAATTTGAACCAGTAGTTTAAGAATTACAACTTGTTAAAATTTTGAATTTTGTCACTCACTGATTCACTGACTCACTGACTCACCGATCATCAAAAGTCTAAGGTACTTCTAGCAGACTTAGAAGCTTAAAATTTAGAATACAAATAGGGTTTAGTGTCTTAATCATGGGAAAAATTTAATATTTTCTAATTTCGGTCCAGTTTTCTAAATACACCAACTGCAACAATAACTTTGTAATCCCATATAAATGTATGAGATTACAAGGTTACATTTGCAGTTAATGAATTATTATTACTGTAGAAAATAAAATAAATAGGTGTAAATAGGTATCTACTATATGAGGCATAACGGGAGGGGGTAAAGGGTGGGTAAGGGTGTTTAGTCCATGAAACTGAACAACATTCCCATAGGAAAATATGTTGAATTATGAAAAAAAAAAATGTCTTTCCATACAAATTGGACTTATGTTCGCTCTACAAAAAGAAGTGAGATGCCATCAAAAACATTCTGTAAAAACCTCAAGTCTCGCCGTAAAAAGTTGTGAGATCTATATAATACCAAGTCGATTAATCTATTTAGTCTCTACTTAAAGGACCTTCTGTCTTAAGTTATTACGTATGTTATTATCATGCCAATTTAAAAAAAATACCTTTAAAACAAATAGATCGACTTGGTCATCGCAAGAAAACACAAATTCGCCATTATTAACATTTCAGGAGCATTAACTTCTTGTCGTGCTGTGTAGTGTGATACATACTAATAATCAAATCATGCGATGGCCAGGTCGGTCTATTTGTTTTAGAGGTATTTTTTTAAATTGGCATGATAATAACATACGTAATAACTTAAGACAGAAGGTCCTTTAAGTAGAGACTAAATAGATTAATCGACTTGGTATTATATAGATCTCACAACTTTTTACGGCGAGACTTGAGGTTTTTACAGAATGTTTTTGATGGCATATATTTTTCCTCTTATTCTAGTTCGTTTAACAATAAATATACCTATATGTATCGCGTTATAACATAACACATAAGCACATTGGTACAGTTTACACAAGCAATAACTATTTCCATATTGAATCTGGTTCCGTCGGCAGTTCGGCCCCGCGCGTGAATCACAACTTTTATTCCCAAACTACGAGATTTACGATATTTAACGCGAACACGTACGTTTATTTATGTGTTCCCTGAAACACGGGGAATGTGGACTATTTAAATAAACCGATAGTTTTCAACTGTGGAATTATTTGGCAAAAGTTTTAGTTTTAGACTCACCGGATTGTTGTTTGTTGTTTATTATGGTACGGTAAGACACGGCACTGGGTACGTGTTGCACTGGTCACAGAGGTAAGTGGTAAGTGGTAACTGGTAAGTGGTAAGAGTGGTCACTGCACGGCGGCACGGTCGCGAGCGGTAAGCGTGGCGGCGGACAAGCGGGGAGCGTCAGCGGCGCGGTCGGCGCGCGTGGCCTCACACTCTCGACTGCCGCGCGCCGCTCGCGAACACTCACTCTACTCACAAACTCACGCAACTCGCTCATCACTGCAACTTGCACTTCTGAACAGCTCCTTATGACAATGATCTTGAAGAATTAGTATTTTCAGGACTTAATGGAAAACTGAAGAGGCTTTAGTCGAGTTTTCCTTGTTGCCATTCCGTATATGAACAAAATATTAATTGAACTTTGTTCGAAAATTGCTAGCTGTTGTTTTGGATTTAGTCCGTTTTACCAGGGATTGTATTGTAACAGGTATTTACAAGGTTAAATGTAACAAAAACTTTCTGGAATAAAAATGAGTATTGAAGTTTTGTTTCCGTGAAAACGTCTGGAGAATCAATTTCCACAAACAAATAAACAAAGTTCAAGGCGTTTGTAACAGAGTTCTAGGGCTCAAGTAATGAATGGTTTGCATATTAAATGTGTCTGAGTGAGACTTGGTTTAGGATTGCTTAGTTAACAGACAGCTTCTATGCTATCTAAAATCTATTTTTCTTAGTTAGGATACCAATACATTTAACTACAGACATGAAATAAATATTTCATAAATAAATCTTAAAACTATTGTATGCATGCGACGTCTAATAAGGTGTAGCATCTTCTCTATGACATTATCTATCACTTTGCTTAATTTTATCCAAATCGGTTCAGCCGTTTCTACGTGAGAAAACTACAGATAAATAACCTTTCACGCTTGATATTATATTGTTCAGGAATTTTATATACCGTGAAGCAAAATAATGTAATTTTTCGTTTCAAAGTAATTTCATAGACTATTTATAAATTCAGCGGTATTTACTACAAACAGTACGCTTAAAATCTATAGTCAAAACAAGTTTAATACGTGTGTATATTAATATAAGTAATAGTTTGTTTGTCGCGAGTTCCACGAAGATGAAAGAGCGTTTAACCAACATTCAATAATGTAAGTTATTACTCGCTCATGAAATAGTTTCCGTTTATATTAACATATTGACATTATTACTACTATGCTTATTACATTCTTTATCTGCTTTCATATACAAATAATCCTTTTATTACAGTAATTGCTTTGATGCTGGAATTCCTGGGATCGATTCCTGGTTGGGTACAATGTTATTGGATGCTTTTGTTGGAACAGTTTCGGAAATAATCTGACATGAAAAGAATGAAATATGCTTTAAGTTGTCTAATCACATTTGTTACATTTGATCAGAAGAAGATAGCAGCACTTTACGCGTTGATTTTGTGGATGGGTGAACATTACGTACCTACAGTACTAATTACAACTAACTTCATACAGTTCGTCAGTAATTTTCAATAGTTTGTTATTATAATACCAAGACGCAACTACTTCTATTATGTCAAATTACGATCCTTTAGACAATTAGAGTACATCATCAGCCTGGCCTTCCTTCTAACTATGTTGTATGTTGTAATCGGCTTCCAGTCTCACTGAATGCAGCTGGATACCAGTGTTTTACATGGAGCGACTGCATATCTGACCTCCGCAACCCAGTGACCTGGGCTAAAGCACGGAATGTAAGAAAATAAAAGAAAAATAGTTGAAATATTCTGAAACCGAGTTAGTTAATAATACGTTTATAATCATACATCACACAGATGTGCGATAACGACGTTTATGCGCGGTGTTGCGCGCTCCACGTTTAATGCGCGCTGGATGTTTCAATGAAACACATGCGCGCGCGCGTATATGCGCTGATCGTGTATGCGCTGATCGTGTGTGTGACTGTGTGAACCGAGTCGCGCTGATTACTTGTAGTGTGGAGAATTGACCGAGCGCTGGAAAATATCGTACTATGGCGCGTGTCGGGAGCCTGATAAGACGAGTTTTATTATTGTTCGAGGCATATTTGAATGGTGTGGTTTTCTTGCTACTATTGCAGTAGTGGCGCGATTGATACTCCGAGGTTTTATATGCGAATTCTAATAAGATATGGGTTCAATTCCCACGCGGAGTTTTCGTCTGCGTTTGGGTTGTACTGTGTTAATGATTGTGTTTGGCTCCAAAAGCTAAAGCTATTTTGCGGCTGTAGTATTAAATAAAACGTTTTTTATTGGACGGAGTACGTAAGTTGAGAGAGCACGTGCTCTAAAAATCGCACGGCTTGCTAGAGCCCTCATTGACTATGTTGACCAAAACATCAATAAATTGAATCCCCATGACTATTTATTCACTGGCACATATCGTAAAATTAAATTCATCACAAAATAAACAATCTCTAACAAGCAAGCCTAATAAGACAACAAAGTGCCACTGTAAACTTAACTAAGTAAAGTGATCGAACTATCTTACACTAACTAGAGCTGTCACAACGATAACTTGCTTCATAGTACAACTACACAGTTAACTGTTGTCTCAAAGTTGCCGCCACGCGACACGACGTATTATCATCACAGCTTTGTTACACATACCACTGGGTAACTAATAATTGATACATAACTTTTGAGGAATTTGTGTCAATATTTTGGGAACACAAGTGACAGAGGATCGCGTTGCTGTGCTATTAATTACTGCCAATATGTGATGCTTATAAAGAGTAAGTGTAGAAACGGTTATTCCATAGATGGTTGACCACTTAGTGTGTTTTAGGTGGTGGTGTCGTCTCCTTTCTTTCTTGTTGTTGTCTACCAAAATAACAATCGTTAAACTATGTCTGCTTGAACGACTTTGACACTAGCTAGACCACCAACCATACTATAAAAAAAAGCTAATTTGAAAACATTTAATCAAGAAGTTAGAAGAACTAATGAACATATGGTTTTATTAGCAACTCTTACTAAAATCACTTCAGTGAAGGACGGAACTTCATAATATATGATAAGGTGAGGTGACATAAGGTGCTATCAATGACTACTCAGTAAGTATAGTAGAGCTATCTGTGGAGTCAGTCACGTTATAGAAAGGCTGATAGATCCAGTCAAAAGCCTTAAGGCGGCTTGAAGTAAAGCCGCAGGTCTCAGGTCTACCACTAATCACATGACGGAGAGGATCTATATACAGCCTTCATCGTAAGAGGTGAAGTAAGGCAAATATTGTAAACACAAGATTGTTCGCTGCGGTCCGTGGTGTCTGTGCGGTTATAACTTTGTACATGTTATGTATGTTACCATATGAGGGAATTAGGAAATTTCAACAAGTTTATCTTAAGTTCGGTTTGTTTCTTAGTGGAAAGTGAGGTTAGTTGTATTTATAACTAAGTTAAATAACACGTTTAGGCACAATAGTCATATAATAGACCACATGTCCCATTTATTTTAGTGTTAGACCTAAATCGATATTATTAAAAAATTACACGAAAATGCATTTTTGTTCCAGCGCTAATCCCCGTATCGTAATAAAAAATGCAGCCTAAAAGTAAATAAGAATTACTTTGAATTTTGGCAAGCAAACTCGACGATCTGTCACACTTCGGAGAAATTTAATTTTTAACTTAAGTGAGTAACAGTGATCAGTAGAAATCGACTCCATAAAAATGAAATTTTATCTAGATAATAGTAAAAAAAGGTTAAACTAAAGTCCGGAAGTCATTTAAAAGTATAAAGTAGTGCAATATAGTATGTGTGTCACGTCCGTCGCGCGTCGCAGTGATAAGCCATTAGAAAGCGATTATGATCGTTTATAGCGTGTCGGACCACCCGCGGACACTCGCGCACTCTCGCGTACAGACACGGACACCCGCGGACACTCGCGGACACTCGCGTACAGTACGTACACTCGCGGACACTCACGGACACTTGCGTACACTCTATAGCTGAACAGTCGCTCGTCCCTAGAGGGCTATCACAGTAGACAGATGATTTTTATCGCTGTGCTCTTTGTTTTAAGAGTTCTGTTTAATTTTATGAACAGAAAGAGTCAGTGAATAGCAACTGGCCCTGAAAGTGATAAAATTTTCAGAATTATTACTGTAAGATAAACTGACTTTTCTTATTTTACGCTTTAGTGGGTGCATAATGACTAATAAATAATAGTGAAAGCCTTTGGCAATTACCATACACAGTACAAAATTAAGAAAATAAGCTTATAAAAAAGTTAACCATTTCTATGTGCAAGGTATATATAATTTGCTGTCGCATACACTACACAGCGCTTAGTCACTAATCTAGTGAGCTACGCGTTTTAAGTGTATAGAATCGCGCACTACAATCATTCAAGATAGACCACCACGGCAGCATCAGATAGCAACACTTCTACGTAAGGCTATCTTTACTTTAAATATAAAATAGGAAAGGTGAGCATGACATTTCCCCTGAGCCTAAATTTAACTTGGACGTGACCCGACGCCGACAAAAGGTTGCTAGGGGACCAAGGGGACTTTAAAACAAACTTTCTAATACGTTTAATTCCTCAGTGGCCTGTAAAAAGACAGAATAGAGGCGCCAAAACTTAGCGATTAAAATAAAATAAAAAAACTTAATGTCAAATGTTTTAATAATTTGTGGTCCATCTCATGTGTACAACTGTTTTTTCAAGGGATATATTAATAATTATGATAAAAGATATTATTAGCACTCTCGTCTATTTTCAACAGCTATTACTTGAAGTTGCAGATTGAGGATTTAGCTTGTAGTAAGATAAGGTGTAAACTTATTTATAGTGCTCCTTAAATCTAGAGAAAAAATTGTAGTTTAGCTTAGAAAAGCCGGGACTAATTTTTGTCACATTCTCAGAAGCATAACGCGAAACTCAAACACCGATAAAACGAGACCACTTTTTAAACTGTCATCGTAATTAGTCACTTAATTCCCAGATGGTTAAATTAAGAGTATTGATAAACGACTTAACAAGGCATGTTTTATTGCCTGAGAGGTCCACATGTGAGCGGTGAACCCGGTGATCAGATACGATCGCCATTAGCCGCAGCATCCCCACATTAGTTCTCCTTAATAACACACACTACGCACAGTTTCGCTAATGAGATGCTACCAGATTGGGCACAATGGTCATATATTTATATACCGTAGAATGGGATTACTTAAGGTAAAGAACAATGGCAAAATCTCATACATCATAATCACTAATTTTAAAATGTTGCGTCTTCAAATAAAACCAATGTTATAATATGCAGCATTAATTCCCGACTCTAAATATATAAATATGTTCATTAGGCGCGCCGGAGATCCTGAGTAATTTGAGTTTATATTTTTATAGGTTATGTCATCATCACTTCATTAAAATGTTATAATTGACCGTTAGCTGTCAATTACACCCTGTATTACTATCGTCATCGTAGTGAAGTTGACTGCCTTAACCTTTCGAGCAGGTATAGCCTCAAAACTAATATGTACCCAGAGATTTCCGTATGGTAACCTCTGGGTCTTATGTCTACATTTCCAATTCTTTGCGTTAATAAAGAGATAAAGAGCCGATAGCTGCTGATAAACCATTTGTAGCCAACTTCACTCCGGCATATTTTAATTGAGTCATTGTTCCTACAACTAGACTGTTATATTATAAAACAAACTGTTTTATGGGGTATTTAAGTTATCAGATAGTATAAATCAGCTTGGTTGTAACAACAAAGGTAAATAAAAAATGAAAAGGTTATACATTATTTATTTCTTTCATACACATCTCTGATTATCATTTCATTTTAAAATTCAGTTGGTACATTATCTTGATGCCTGGGCTATCCTAAGTACCAGACTAAAGTCAGCACAGCAGCCTATTGTACGAGTATGTCTATCCACCGGACAACCTATTTTCGTGAGATATGTTATTGGATAAACCCAGCTAATCAGCAATGTGGCAACTCTTGTATTTTGTTCTAAAGCAGGGTATCAGCGGAAGCTATTCTATGTTACAATTCACGCACAGAATTCGAGTCAGTCTGACACGACTTCCCATACTTGAAGAAGTATACTAGTTCACAAAATCCAAAAAGCAAGGGAAACGTCCATGATGAATCAGTAGAAGTCATGTAGATGCAATCCAAATCGAAATCCGTTAGAGATGCAGGGTTGACAAATAGAGCAGAAATCCTCAGTAAGTCAGAGTTGTTTGAAAATAGGTACGAAAAAGCAATAGTAATCGAAAAACACAACAACACGTCAATGCCGAAAATCACCAAACGTCAACGACAAACAATCAAATCGAACCGAAGTAGACAATATATAGTTGCCATACTTTAAAAAGATAATACTACTAAAATATCTCTGTTGACTGTAAATATATCTTTGTATGAGCAAAATAAATGAGAAGTTTTCAGTTTATTATTATTTTTTATTTTTTTATTTTTTTTTATTAGTAACTGTTTTTAATAATTTGTCATAACAATATATTTCACGTTGAAGACTATTTAGTTATTTAAACAATTAAATAGACAAAGACAACATAAATCTACTTAATAAACAACAAAGTACCTAATGGCAACATTTTTAATCTAAAGGAAATGGAGAATCATTCTTAGATAGTCAATTTTTTACTTTTTGTTTAATCTATTAAATGTCGCTTTCAGAGGTAAAAATGATATTCCTGAAATTCATACGATAATTAATAAAGTACATTGGTAATATTGAGATTCGAAGACGCTCAAAAAATATAAGTGATTTTTTTGCCATTGTTCTTTAGGGCTAATTTAATTATATAAATAAGTAAATAGCTCTCATAAATATCTAGTGACCAGGTCAGTTTTCTGGTTCTTGGTACTAAATATCACTATGAAAAAAGAAAACATTTCAAATAGTGTAATTGATCTTAAGCATACCAGTTTCTTTCCATTTTAAGGTAACCCCTGTATTCAAAAGTAACCCCGTTCTACCGGTACATACTTGTTTTACAAAAACACTGCTAGCATTTTTCAGAAAGTGCTATAGCACGTAATTCGTAAAGGTCTTTTTGTGTATTTTTGTGATGCAAACAGTTCTGAGAGAATTACTATTTTTACTCTCTGTCTGTTCTGTAAGTATTGAATGTAAATAAAGTATAAAAAGTCTGTAGAAATCCTAGCAGATTGTCCCGACCCCCAAGAGAACTAGGCTTAATTAAGTAAAAGCATTGAACAGTAGACAGTCTTTTAGTTTATTCACGATCAACTTAAGTTTCTTATTAGTGGAGCGGGCTCGAGCCGATGACGACAGAGAAGAATTTAAAATCGCAATCACAAGAATCAAACCTTAGAACTTACGAACTCACTATCACTTTCTTATTACACAATATTGAGCACTTTCTTAGATCTAATATTTAAATAAACAGCTTAATGAAATTTAAAACGATAATCCCCCTTTATAACTTATGTGCCAAGGAACACAACGAATGAAAGAATATTAACACAAAAGCAGGACATAATACAAAGACAGAAGTAAATTAATTAAAACCTTCTCTCGTCTTCATAATCTCAATGTGTTTGTTTGTTCCTGAGGAATTGATCAGATGACCAGTGATAATAAGCACACGATTCATACCGACTGTCCACGATATGTACCGAGCGCAACAACTAATAATTCAAAATGTTTAGGATCTTTTTTCATCACCATACACGAGCACCGTTAGTACAATTATTGTGATTTACACTATCAATAATCTGTAAAAGATAAAACATGGTCAGTTAGAAAAGTAAATTTTGGGAGCAATTAAAAAATTGGGGAACGCTTTAGATACAGTCGAAATTCCGTAATAATACACATAAAAAAATCCTTTTTCTCAAGCTATTAAAATTCGCAGCACGAAAGGTGGAACATTTTAATAAATAAAAACGTAAATATGATTATATGCTGACTGTAGTGCAGCTATGTATGTATGTGTATGTGTATGTATTGAAGTGTATATGAAATTCAGCGCAGTCGACAATGTGTCTGCAGGGTTTCAAAACAAAGCGATTTCGTTGCACTGACCCTACGTACATTGTTATATATGTATACATACATATGTACATACGTGCTCGCGAGATCAATTCAAAGATTTGCTGTTTTTATTGTGATTGGATTCGATTTTAGATATCGCAGTACTTTCTGTATGACAAAGTCTCGATACTCTATAGTAGTGACATAGTATACAGTATAGATAACAGGAACTCATCACCGAGCACAGCTTTATACTACACTATTTAATAGAGTTAAAAGTCAAATTATAACAGTATTTAGTGAATATCGCGTGACAGCGCGCCGACGTGACTGTTACACTAAATAATTATATTGACCTTTAAAGTTTTAATGAAACGATACTTTGTACTCATTTGTTTGTTTACTCAAACACTATATTATGGGTAGTTTATAATTTGTGTGTTGTTTTTTTAATGGAGCATTTTGTTGTTTTCAAGGTCTTTTCGTTTTCAGAGTCAATAGATATTATAAGTATGAAAAGCTGTTGGACACAAACATATTAACAATGCAACGTGTGTTTTATTATTACGCATATTACATAGTCACGTTACATGTGTAAAAAAATATACTTGTTTATGAACCGGCCAAGTGCGAGTCGGATTTGCGCACAATTCCATAAAATATCATTGTTTTTAAATAATAAGGCAAATATATGGTACTTGTCCTCCAAAATGAAGTTGGTAGAGAAATTGTTTTTTCAAGAAATAGTAAGGTAAGATTTAAGTCACAAAAAATCTGAATCTAGCAGCAATAAAAGCAAATCCTAGAAATCCTGGTAAATTAATATAATTCCATAACTAGACTCCTGTAGCCGACAACTAAATAAACATGTTCAGTTAAACATTCACACGAGTCCGCCAAACTGCCCGAAACACGTACCAATATAACATCAAACTTACTACACATGGAACTTGAAACTTAGTTCATCTAGCACTAGGTACCAAGTAATACCTAGTGCTTGTAGTTTGTAACCTGACACGGTGCTAAACCACTCATAGTTTTAGTTCTAATTCTAGTATAGTTAACAACTTTATACACAAAATACACACTTAGGTACAGCCAACATGCAAATCTTTGTGGACTATTAAGTTGAACAAAAACTATAGAAAAACACAAGTAGATCAAAAAGTAAAAAAAAAAGCTTGTAATGAATGCCCTTTTCGGGCCCACCAAAGATGTTGGCAAGAATAGTTAAATGTAATTTTTTTGTCCCCCCTAAATTCTGGAGGTATTGGGTTCATATTTGAATCGAAAATATAATTCACGTTATAATATTTAAATAATTCTTTTGACCGATATGAATCATAATCATATTATTAATCAAAATCGTGAATTTTCATAACTTTTGCTACTAACCGTACTAAGCTAAAGGATCGACACTTCTAACTTTACTTCAAATACTAGCCCTTAATTCCAACTAATCGCTACGATTCAGACACGCATTCACGCCAGCACCAGGCAGTCATTAGACTTAGATGCTGAAAAACTTTCAATTAAACACTGTTCTAAAAATGTGGAATTAATTGTTCACTTCAGTCACAGACTTTATAAAACTTTAATAACTTTGCTATGATATTATCAGTGTTCAAGACACAATAGCGATTTCTTTATTTTACTTGTTTTGAAAGACAACTTTTGCATTAATTATATGAATGTTTTGTTATGAGACGCTTTAAAATACTTTATATTGTACGCATACTTCCTTTGTGACGCGGTCGTTTGATAGTGTATAGGTACAGCCGTCGCGCAGAACTCCAGGCTCAAATCGGGTCGCGCCAAAAAAATATTCAGCGCTTTTCTGTTAAAAAAAATCTGTTCAGAGATCCTCCTGAGTAAGGAAACTGAGGCCATGGACCTCAGTGCCTGGGAGAGCACGTTATTCCTTCGGTCCTGCGTCAGACTAACTACCAGTTATCTGTCCCACTGGGTTGTGAGAGTAAAAGAATAAAAAGTGTACTCGTATGTACAAAGTAGATGATGAAAATGTCATTGTACTATGCATTGAGTAAGTTATTCAAATATTGGCAACCACCTGAGATTGGCACAGATGTCTTCATAATAACTTGTTTACTTATTCTATTTCATTGAATAATATTGTAACCAGTCTGTACGTTGTATAAGAGGGCAGCTGTGCCAAGCCATTTTATTTCTCACTACAATTTGTAAAAAAGTTCCGAGCTTAATAAGGCATCGTAATGAAACAATTATTGAGCTGAGATAAATAGATTCACTACGGAAGCTGAGAGTGTAGTGGCGCGATATAGTCATTCTTCTCTAATTCAGGGCTACCACAGAAAGACATCTACAGAAAAATTGCTTTTACCCTTTGGTGCTATAACTTCAGAAAACAATATCGCGATTCTCTACAGTCGGTACTGTCGAGTATCGAAAGTTTGACATTAAAAATGTACTGCCAAAATAGTTACCACGACGACTTAAGCTCAGCCGACATCTGTCCTATGTTACAGTCAACTTAAACTCTTTACGCACAGGTTTGCCCCTCTCTTACACTACATGCATCACGCCTTACTCCCTGATCAGCTGGCAGACTGGCAGAGCGGCAGTAAATCAAGCGGAACAAATATAACGCGAGTATTAGTCGCAGTGAGTAATGTGCGGCGCGTGCACGGCGACGATACTTAACACGTCGTTTACTACGCCACATACGCGACGCGACGCCACGCGACCCCACGCGACGCATGGGGCAGCGAGATGCGGGACGCGTGCGGCTGTGGGGCCAGGAGCGGGACACGCGATGTGAATACTACGTCACTCTTTAAGCTACTGATATTATATTACCATGAAAAATGTCGTTTTGGTAAAAAGAAGATAGCTTTTGTAGTAAATTGGACGAGTTTTGAAATATAGAAATAAGTGAATATGTTATGAGAGATTTTATTTGTTAAGTAAGAATTTAACTGAAAACGAAACCATTTTTTTTCATTGTTGATGAACAGTCTTTCGGTTCACCTTTCTGCATATTATGTGAAAACTCCACATTAATGAGCTAAATATTTCATCGTGTTCAGCACGAGTTATCTAGAAAGAGAGAAAGCAAGTTTCTGTGGTTATTCTACTACATTAATAATGAATTGAATCAAAAAGTAAAACTCTGAGATATCAAAGTTATCTCACAATGTTTTATCATTCACTTCTCCACTGTAGCACACAGGACGCTAACTTCAGAAACTTCGAAAGGTCAGATTAAACCTAGTGTGTTATATGAGAGTGAAAAGAAAAAATAATTTGAAAACATTGAGATAAATACTAGCCCGTGTATTTTTTATTAACATAATAATATCTAGAAACAGCAGCGATAGTTTGATGCGTGTTTTATGTGATGTTTATGTATGTGTTGTTTCGTACGCCATCACTTTTATAGTGACAGTAAAAACGTTTATTTCTTATATTTTTGGCAATCAGTACTACAATTCTCTACTACTATCGACTGCCGACAACCGGCTAGTCATCAAGAATTTTGTATGAAAATCTGATCAGCGCCTCTATCGGGCATCGTAAGAACTATTTTGGCAGTACATTTTAAATGTCAAACTTTCGATACTCGACAGTACCGACTGTAGTACATCGCGCTACAACGGACAAAACGTAGCGAGATTGAGGCCGCTCCCGGCGTCCCGGAGTTATTAGACTAGAAAATAGATGTTTATTTCATTGAATAGCAAAAAGAGCGTATTCATTAAAACGCTGAAATACTCAAAGTGAATTAGGAGAAACGTATTTTGTAAAAATTCTGTGCGAAGTCTGTAGTGGGGAATACACATTAGAGCTTATTTTTTGTGTAGGGTTATTTGTGGGGCTAAAATTGAATGATGTAACGTAACTAAGAGTAAAGTAAAGTAACTAGAGTTTTATATTTCGTTGTATTCTATATTATATTTTGTTAATAATTTTAAAGCAATAATTTCGTTAATATTATACTTTTTTCCTGATGGCAGTGCAAAGGCATTATAGCATACTGCTCACACACTTTTACACGTTTTAACGATAAAAACAATCAAAAATGTTACGACGACAATAAAATGTAATAATTATAAACATTTAATTACGATGTCTACGATTTAATCCTTCATCAAAACATAACATTGCTGTATTTTTTTACTGTAAACGATTAAAACGTGTGCAAATAATGTTTAAAAAAAATTTTTTTCTTACTCACATGTAAACGAACCTTATACAACGGACGAATATAATATATAAAAAACCTTGTAATATATCACAGGTTGTATATCACCTCACGTTCATAACACCCTGGTACATCGCGGTGATGGTTTAATGCACCGAACTGTGAATAATTATTTATGAGTACGTTTATTGCACAGTGAACACATTTACCACACCACTTGCACCCACGCAAATAACCACTAAACGATTATTTACTATCATTATTGAACAATATTGTACGTCAATTTATTAATATGATATATTTGCACTTATTGGTCAGTAATATAAGGTAGGTTTATAGCAGCTAACAGCAGCCGCACGAATCGATCTCTGAGGTTAAGCTACGCTTGCCGAGGTTGTTTTGTGGATGGGTGACCATATTATACGTATCGAGTTCCTCCGTGTTTCGGAAGGCACGTTAAGTTGCGGGCTGTCATTTTCCGGCTCTTGCGACCGACTCTAACTTAGTTGGAAGGTCGATGACGTTCACAGAATATCGGTAGCCAATTTTAGCCATTTGGAGCCAGTATCCTATCTGCCAAATAAACTGATAGCAAGTGTATCAAAACTCAACTATTTAATGAATAGTTAACTAAACCTCAATCGACAGATTGAAACCTACATAAACTGTCCGAATAACACCGAACCTTTAAATGTGAACTGAACAGAGCTTGGTACATAATACATTGTAAATAGCCGGCTATTATCCCGAGTGAAATTATTTCAATGATAAATATTAGCTGTTCAGAACGGGTTCGCTTCATTAATGGTTTCAACACGGATCTGTTAAATACGAACACAAAACGACCTATTAGTCACCATTATTGACAATATTTAAATGGATAAATTAGATTTTCGTTTGCGCTAAAATGTTTATTAGAAATCGTGGCATATGTCCTACTCTGGGATACAAAGAAATATGGACAAACAGACCCACTACTACTTCTTCTTATCGTATGGTTAGTGGTCAACCTGGTGTCAAAGTTGTTCAAGCCGCCAGAAGGCCTTTGACGTGGCTTAACGACTGTTATCTTAAGAGACAACAACCGGGACCGACTTTTTACGTGCCCTCCGAAGCACGGAGACGCTCAGTTCAAATATCACTATGCGGTCACCCATCTATGGAATGACCGCGCCAAGGTTTGCTTAACCCACAGATCGTTTACCGACCGGTGTGCGCAACTGGCTATGGGCGACTACTACTTAAGTTCATGCTTTTAGTTATAAAGTATGGATTGACCAGAGTGTAAACTATAAAAACACTATATTCATAAAAGCTATATAAAACTTTCCCTGAGATCAAACTATCACGATTTTTCATAAAATATGAGGACAGACCGCTGAGCGATTTATCTTGCCTGCACACACCACACACACCTCTCATAGTATATAACACATTATATATAGAGCACACATTGCACATAATATATGACAGTGAGGAGACGACGCGCGACGCTCCCGGCGCGGTGTGGCGCGGTGTGGTGCGAGCCATCGATATTACACCGACGTCTTTGCATTATAGCATACGACGTGATGCATCGGGCACTTTTGTAATTTTACCTTCACACGTCATATTTTATCCACAATATACCCAGAAAAAACTTGCAAGATTACTGTTATTTTATAATTTTTAATTAAAAAAATTGTTGTGTTGTTTGGTCCAAAAGTAAAGGTACTTAAGGATCTAAATAACAATAAACGCTAAATTGAGCATTCGAAACCCAATCATAGCACTAACGAAATAGACTCGTTTCTTCAAATACATGAGTAAAGAAAGCACGAAAAACAAAATCCTCCCATAGAGATTAATATTCTTGATCAAAGCAAGGTCCACCATCCAACCATAGACGATGAACTAATTCTGTAGCATTTATTAGGTCTATATAAAAGGTATTTAACGTCTCTCACGGTTCGTCGCTACAAATTAAATAGATGCTTCTAATCTCACAAAGTGTCGTATATCTTAAAGAATATAAATAAGGTTGCATAGCTGTAGTTTAATAAACACGAGCGAGGCGGCGCGTTCATTGTGAATACCTCCTGTACGAGTATTTAATACAAGCGCTAAGGCTTTGTACTGTGATCTACAGCCTTCCGATACAGATTAACTAATAGGCTTCAAGTACTTTGACATTTTAGTAATTTTATTTCGTAACATTTTCAAGAATTTTCATTTTCGCTTTTTGTTTAAGTTGAAAAGATCAAGTGTCGCCGGCCGTTTTTAATGAGAACAACTAATGAGATATTATAATATTATAACTATCCCGAATATTTCATAATATTGTTTTAATTTTTCGAGCATAATGTATTTATAATTACACAGGAAAACTGAACAGATTTCGTGATCGCAATTTAGACTACAATTAGTACTAATGGCGAGGTCTCGATTACCGGGTTAAGGGCTATCGATTATCTTTTTTGCAAAATTCTTAGGAGAATTTTTGATAAAGGGTATTTTACAAAATATTTCACAAACAGAGGTACAGTCCTAAATACATATGTATCTATGTAAAGCGACGATGACAGATCTATTGCTCTAAAAAATGGTCGAAATATAATAAATTCAACATATTAGTATAATTTATGCGCGTCGGGGCACTTTGTCAAAGTTCTTGTAACGCGCCCTGTTTACGACATCAGTTAAAAATTGTGTCATTATCAACAGTTTTTACTTCAGTTAGTTAAGATTCTGTTTAAGAAAAAGAGACACTAATTACAATAATCTCCACTTTTTACTTGTCCGTTATCTATACTAATATTATAAAGCTGAAGAGTTTGTTTGTTTGTTTGTTTGAACGCGCTAATCTCAGGAACTACTGGTCGGATTTCAAAAATTCTTTCAGTGTTAGATAGCCCATTTATCGAGGAAGGTTATAGGCTATATATCATCACGCTACGACCAATAGGAGCAGAGTACCAGTAAAAAATGTTACAAAAGCGGGAAAATTATGACCTATTCTCTTTTATGTGACGCAAGCGAAGTTGCGCGGGTCAGCTAGTATTGTATATCTTCACACATTTTCAGTATGATTATTTTTCGATTGTATAAATTTTCAGGCGCAGAATATATTTTTTTATGTAGCATTAAAATCAATATTTTAAACTAGAATTCAATACCTAACAAACTTACTAAGTATATCAATTTAAATGACTAAACGCGTAAGGAAACAATTAAAAGAGTATTAAATAAATCCGCTTACACGAGACCGATTGATACTAACACAAGAGACGTGTTTAAAATAACTCTCTCATAAAAATAAAACCTGTTGCCATTCACAAAAACACAAAACATTTCCAGTGATAACACAATCAATTACCTGATTGTAAATTGTGGTAACACCGGTAATCAACAAACAGACCCTCTAATTTATTCCTCCAATCAAAACTTTATTAGCGTTGTTCGAAAGAGGACCATAAACCTCTGACCGGAGGGCCATAGACAATCAAATCATTGTTTTATTGATCAACCACTCGATCTGTCAACTGTCATTCATCAAGGTGCTTAATAAAGTAGTTAATTAGGAACAAAAGTGCTGTTATAATGACTGCCTGACTGTGCCACAAAGGAGAATGGAACCCGGCACGGTGGCGCCCTCTGTTAACAATGGCGTTTCTTATAGAGTTGAAGGGTGGGTTTTGTTGTGGGAATATGTCCTCAAATGTCAGTTTGAAGGGTTGTGGTCCACTATGGTTTGTTGAAAATGGTATAAAGGTGCACCAAAGATTTATATTTACGCTTGCGTATAGTTAAGACACTAAATTCATAACTGCTGAATAGACCGAGCCTATCAATTATAATGAATGTTCGAAGTTTGGGCATCTGTTTAGTACAAGGTAACATAATTTTAATTTAAAAAAAGATGTCAACATAATATATTTCTTACTATAAATAACATAGTAAAAAGAATGTCTATTTTAATAAAACTCTCAAACCTTATGAAATAAGGTTTGTAATTTTTTTTGGTCATGTTATTCTTTTATTGGTCACGGTGGGTCAGTGTCCTATGATTGTTTATACCACCGATACTTAGAAAAGGTTCCGGCGGGACACGACGTGTGATGACGTACCGATCATAATGCTACCTTCAATGTGACTACATAATTTAGTTCATATGATACATACTTATATCTACGGTTACGGAGATATTACTATTAATAGATTAAGGAACGGGTCAATGAACTTATGTTTGTTGTCATAATTTAGAGTTTTAAAGGGTTATCAATTGATTAAGAAGATATATGAATTTTTCAAAAACAGGCCGAAAGCAGAAAAAAATATGTACGAGTTTAATCCTAAAGACTGGGACTGTAGTATAAATAAATGCTTCAGCTTTTATTACGCGATGGAGCGAAAACTGTGCCGATACTAATATTACCGACCGCAAATAACTGCAGTCGTCATCGGAATCCTAACTTAACCTAATAAGACTGATGATTTAAATATACTTAATTTTTTTATTAAGTTTATAAATAATTGAATTAATTTGCAATGTTTGTGTGTTTCGTGTCATGTACAAATCTACATATATGAAACGAAACTCAGATATACACAGTTCTGTGTCGGAGAGCTAAATTTCAATTAACGCGTGTGTTTTTTGTATTTGGCTAGTGGCATCCATTAGCAAACTGTAAGTGCTCACATCCATCGATCATTTAAATGACTGCTCGCGCGAATTGGACCACTCGCTTTATAAACACACGCTCGGCTACGATTAGGGTTAGCTGTATTTCGAATACTAATATTTAAAGCCTCAGTGATACTATTGGTAGTGTAATGAGCACTGTAACATATCAACAACCTTTTCAAATGGAATTGTTAGAAAACAACAAATATATGAAAATAACTGTCAAAGATCCACCCGGTAAGTTATCTGATAGATATGAAATATTAATATAATATCTTAAGTTATTATATGTTAAGCAGGTAGGTGCTAAATTTTAAGGCAACATTACGAGGTAGGCTACTGTGTTGAATGTCATTTTACTTTGGCTGTTACTTTTGATGAAGAAACTGGCCGTTAGTTTGGAATTCACTTATCTGTATAACTGTTACAGTTAAGGTTAGCTCGGGTAATGGAGCATTAGATTTTCAACTGCAAAATGGTATTCGTAGCCAATACGCGACCAGAGCCTTTATAACGTTGCGTAGTAATCTGCTATCACATGGGAATCTGGTCCATTCAGTCCCTCGCCGAGTTAATTGAAAAGAGTCGGCCGTAAGTCGCCGCTCGCGAGTCTATGTATGTATGTATGTATGTACAATGTACACAACATCAATTTAGTAATCCGTCAAAAGGTCCCTAACGGATACAAAGCGATACGTGTAAAGGTTCCTGTAAATTGTTTCTGTTTTGAATTACATACAACGTAAACAGATTAAAGGGAGAGTTTTTGGTTCTAAAAATACCGTGTTACTTCATTAATTTGAATACGAAGGGTTATAGATACACAATTTATCGCTTAGGTAAGTAATATACCACTGAAGTAAGCTGCAAGTACCATGTTGCTTTATAGTTAGTATAGCAGCTGAAATTTTGAAAGCGAAGTGTGAAACCAATCAATTGCAATTGTAACGCATCGGTCATTTGCTAATTGAAACCTGAACAAATTATTACTTAACGTCAATCGTAAATCGTTACAACACTACAACAATAACAAACACTTATTTTACAATAACCTATAATATACAGTCCATTACGGCGAAGACCTTTGCCCAGCAGTGGGATATTGATGAGTTAGGTTTATTTTTATTTCTATATGCTGCCCATAAAATTAGTTTCCATCGCGGTACTACAGCATACTCACCTAGATATTTGTTGTATACACGTGTACTGTCTAATATACGGTGAAATGCTCCCGGACAGGCGGTCCACGGGCGGACAGTGTAAATACGATTGCCGCCGGTTAATATAAAAAACGCGGAGGCGGCGCTTTGATGTTGATTCAATGTAAATATCGCGGGAGCTGGACACCGCACACCGACACGACACCGACACAAGCACGACACAACACTCGCTAAGCGACACAATTACATTTACACTACAGTAGGATGGATTGTGAACATAAACTTTTTGAAACTCTTTGCCAGATCGAATAGGTGAGGACAGAATGGAATTCGTTATCGTGTTTTATTTTGTTAATCGACC
The DNA here is from genome assembly GCF_050436995.1 of Anticarsia gemmatalis. Lineage (NCBI taxonomy): Eukaryota > Metazoa > Arthropoda > Insecta > Lepidoptera > Erebidae > Anticarsia > Anticarsia gemmatalis. The sequence continues at coordinate 142,803 of NC_134757.1, forward strand.
CTTTTTTCCGACAGGTAGCTATTCCAGAAATGAGAAGTCTATATTTCTTTTAGGAAGTCTATTTAGTTGACATGACGTAATTAATTGCTTTTGGTTTTTCATAAAATTGTCTTTCAAAAAAAGTTAAGCACTCGTTGATTGAATCTTTAACATCTTTACTTAGCAAAGTTACCTTACTAAGAGTCGAGATAAAACCTAAGCGAGAAAATATCAGCAAACTGTTTTTAATGTCTTGAAGCACTAAAAACATTGTGTAGTCATCATTAAATCTTGCTTTTTAGATGCTCAACACACATGTTTTGAACATAAAACACTCTCAGAATGAAAATTTACATAATTGGGATACACATATCTTTCGAGAGCAAAAATACTTTTTATTTCTTCATCTAGATTCTAGATCAAGTCACAAAGTCAAGGTCACATGTACGAGGTCTCAGACTAAGCTGATAGTCTGTACAAACATACAAACAAACGAATACGGAGAGATTTATAGACGTCTAGCAAATACATAAAAACAAAAAGCTATACGTAACCGTACAGTAATAAACAGGTTTAGTAGTAATAAGGGTTTTTGTCTGAAACAAACAACGAAAAATAAAGCTTAAACTTGCAAAAATAATGTCTATCCGCCCGAAACATTCAGACCAAAAATCAATATCAAACCGTTTCAATTAAACTGTAACAAAAAAAGCATTTAATTTCGATGTCAAATATTGAAAGCGGTTTATAATCTCTCAGCGGTTTGATAAACAACGCGGCGTAAAAACCCTTTCACTTTGAACAATGAAAAGGCTGAAGGGAACAGAAAAATATTTCAATTGATTGCGAGAACACAGCAGCCAAGCGGCTCTGCGGTTCACTGGGGCGGACCGGCGGCGTATCGGCGGCGTATCAGCGGCGTATCGGCGGCGTACCGTCGACGGCCCGGTATTGGCGGCGTATCGGCGCGCAGCGGTTAATCGGCGCTGGTGGCAAGATTGAAATCAGCTGCGTCAGCTAAATATCGCTTTAGCGGCTATTTTGTGGTTTTTGTTGACGAATGCTTGATCATTATTTATTTAACGAAATAAATGGTGAGGTTGGTTCGTTCGTCGCTTATCCGCTGATATCAGTGAGCGTTGTTTAGTTTACTGCCTTATTTTTATATTATTGGCATTATTATGTTGTTTTTTGTGTCTGTTTTAAAATATTTAAGTGTTTATTAGTTCCAATAATTTTTCACCTACAACATTATTTTATATGAAGTTTGAAAGGCAAAGGTTGCAGTTTCTGTGTAATGGTGTAGAAATGCAGTTTTCCTTTAATCCGAAATGTAATACTGCTGTTACATTTCAATACAATAATGTTACTAAGAGCAGTGCGATCATACAGTAGTCCGTCACTCGCTCTCCTCCCCGCTAGCCCCCCCACTCAGACCGTAGTCCGAAGTAATCTGAGCATAAAGAATATAAAGGCGAATGAGTACACAATCAGCGCTCGCACTAACAATGAAACACATACGAGTACGTGCCTCATGTACGTAAGTACTCGCCAATGATACTACCTACTACTATGTAGAGTGTGCGCTGTATGGACAATAGACTGGGGTCAATGGGTTTGATAGCTATGAAAATATGGTGTATTGATATGATGCATCTTTGAAAAGGTCGAAATTATTTGCGATGGAGATCCTCGATGGAGGCTGTCGACACTATGTGTTTATGCAGGATGGAAGTTGTAGACAGAGAGATACTAGGTGAAAGTGTCAGTTATTATAATATATATTTTTTTGTAACATGATAAGGCAAGGCGGCGAGCTTTTATAAAAAATAATATAATGAATGTGTATCTTGAAATTTCTTTACATTTAAGAAATGTTGTAAAAAAGTATCTGTATTCGGACATGATTCCATAATAACAATAAGCTTGCCTTAATATTATAATATTATATGAGACTAAAGCACAATACCACTCCTACCTACTCGTTTGAAGTAAACAAGCATAATGTTATAAAACAGAACTCATTAATGATTTATTAAAGACATCGTTCATTGATACAAAGAGTAAAGAGTGGCTTTTATCTCTGGCAGTCCCCCACTACCCCCCCCCCCTCACTGTCCCCCCACTGTCCTGTCCCACCGTGTAGCGGGACATGGCGGGACAAGCAACAAATAAACAGATCACCTCTTTTAGGCTCAGTGAGATTATGAGTGAATAAATAATAGCAACGTAAGAGTATTACCCTCTTCATGTAAAAGCTTATTATAAACTGTATAAGCGTACTTAGATCTATTTTCAGAAACTAAATGATTATTTGTTAGTAGTAATCTGAGCAAGACAAAACATACCTGTGACTTTACGATGTTTTGAGATATCAAACTTATATTAATCTAGCTGTTGCCTGCGACTTTGTCCGAGTGACTTAGGGCATAATTTCCATACAAACTTTTATCGCCTATTTTATCCCCTTGGGATAGAATTGATTAAAACCCTGTCTTGGTGGTTTGGGCTGTGCGTTGGCAGATCACTATAACGCCAGTCAGTCACCTTTGAGTTGTATAGAGGTATATATTTAGACTTGATAATACAGAATATACATTGAACCTTTCAATAATATTAGAGATTTCCTTTAATATACATTCTTCGTTGCTGTTATCATTAGCAATTTCAGACAGCCACAGTTACTAACAAACAAAATATATTTAGAGTAATCAAATAGTTTTAAGACAGTAATTTCCTATTAAAACAAGAGACAATATAAATCATACATACAAAATATCAATTAATCATACATCGTGGTTTGCGGCGAGACAGACAGACAGACACACACTACGACTTCATTATACAAATACATATAATTATATGTCATATTATGTGTAGTGTATTGTGTCGTGTGGTGTCGGGTGTCGGTGTAATTGTGTCGCGACTATTATTGTACCCTTCATTAATTACTCGTACTAGTGTCACGCTGATGATAATTAATTATGTTGTTGTATCGTGTTACACACGGTTATTTGTTTATTGATTGTTGAAATAGAAAGCTCATAATTCTATTGGAAATTGATAATTTTGATTTGAAACCTTTTTTATTTTATCTAAGGTCTAGTAACTAAAGTAAATGCAAAAGTTTGTGTCTCTTTTACGCTACAACTACTGAATGGATTCTAACGAAAATATTTTTTTGTTTTGGCATATGTTTTTAAGCGAGAGTTTTTAAGTTACGAGCAAAAGTAGTGAGTTATAGGTATAGGTTTACGACGATATCTCTTCGTCGAAACACACAAGTCTAATTAAATTATTTATATTTAATAAGCACAGAATACACAACTTACTCTGTTTACTTGAAAATAATTATAATACGTTTCAATTGGTTTCTGACACTGTTTTTAAAGCAAGGTTAATGAACTATTGGCGTTCTGCCAGCGTGATGTGCAACAGGAAACTGTTGTTATTACTGAAAATATTTACACGTATTAAACGTATTAAGTTACTTACATGTTGTTTTTCACGGACAGTTGAAATAAGTACGAGTGCACTTGGTATTATTTAATAATGCAAAAAAAAGAGACTAAAGAGAAAATTTATTTATTTAATAGCTATGCCAAATGACTAGTGAACTGAGAAACTTTGATTCAGCAGATGCTATATAAATTGATTGCTAATTAAATTGAATATTATTAAGAAGAAACCACATTAAGTTTCGAATTTACGTCTAAATATACAATTGCATCACTGGTTTCTGACGGCGACGATACCGCCCCGAGTGGATGCTCGAGCCTTTCGTAAAAGACAAGTAATAAATAAGAAGAAAATATAAAATTATACCAACTATTTTGTTAACGGGGGCACTGATTTTTTTTTCTAGAAAAGGAACTTGAATTACATACTTGATAGTGTTATCAATTCCTGTTCAATAAGATCAAACGCAAAACTTCAAAGTAGCCACCAGTTCCACCAAACACCTCATATCACGTGACACTGTTCATCCTATTGTTGTCACAACTATCTGACACCTGACACGAAGGAGGGACACGTACCTCTCGAAGCACTCGACGTGCCCTCGTGACGTCACAGCCATAGTGACAGCTGACCTAAGGCTTCAATAAGTGTTAGTGTGGGTGTTGATCACGTAAATAGGTTGGTTGATAATGAAAAGATAACAAAGAATCGTTTTTGTGTGAAGTTGGTATAAGTTGGCTATTATTTCGAAATGAAAAAGAGTTACTTACTAATAATGTTTTTGAAAAATCATTGTTCATTATGTTATGAAAAACATTGCGACGGCAAGGTAACATACTAAGTCGAGTTGTCATATTATATGGTTTAATAAACTTTTAGATATGCTAGTGTATTTAGCTATAATTTCGGGAAGGACAACAAGGCAACCAAGGTAACATAAGTAACAAGCAACGCAAAAGCTAGAACTCATTACATCTTCAAACGAGAACACTCGTAAAACTTTGAATCCTATGTCAGTAATTATAAATGAGTACAACAGCATTACAATTAGCTGTGTAACAATTATACATCTTCTAATGTTATACTCGTAGTGTGAGTGCGGTGAAGTGGCGTAAGACCGCACTTAGCGCGGTGCTCCACCGTGCCGCTATGAGATCTGGTAAGGGTTGCCATGTTTATTTATAACATATTTGTTATGCAAGGGGATGGTTTACCATTGAATCATTATACTAAGAACTAACCGTCATTCCCATCAAACTAGGTGGAAGTCATAACTTAAAAAGTCTTCTAACTTGAACTTCACATCTCACATCTTATCAAATCAACGTTAACTGAACATTTCGAGTAATGCTCAGGCCTGAAAAGATTATCTTCACTATGTCATTCTAAACAGTTATGATTATGAGTGTAAGGTTCAAATCCTTGGAGTATCTGTTTTGAACTCAGATGTATTTTGATCTATATAAATATGTATTTAGAAGTATATAAGTACATATGTTTATTCGTTATTTGGTAACCATATTACAAGCTCTGCTTAGTTTTGAATCAAATGACCATGTGTGAGTGGTCCAATTATATTTCTTTAATTATTTTTCTATAAGTATAAAACTTCTTGTTAAATTCTTGAACTACGTAGTATTACTTCAAATTAAATACATTATAACGTAGTTCTGAAATATTCAGGAGCGTCTGTCTCGTCTCAGTACACGTTGAAAGAAAGTAACCCTTGGTACAAAGTGTGCAAACTAACCGGTTCTTATATTAATACGAGTAAGTGAGTGTGTTTGAAACTTTCATAGTAAATGTTGAAGTTTCTTAAGATTCTCACTAACTACCGCTTGTACAGAGATTACTCTCGTAAGTTGGTATTAATAATAAATTGTATGGACGTGTTATCTTGGAGTTGTGTTTGTGTCTGATTATAAAATCCTAAGTTCGATTCCTGGCATGAAACTTCTTGTTTTTATCATTCGATGTGATTGTAAGAGTAGTCATCCCTCCGTACCAATGCAAACATTAGAACTCCAATCTAGACTTCATTTCTAGCATTTCACTTGAATTTCAAACAGTTATTTAAACTTACAAAATTAGTCTAGCATTATTTTCAAAATTTGTATGTTTGTAAAGTCTCTTATAACACAGAATAGTACACAAACGGAACTTAAAACAATTGCCGTGTCATTACCATTACTCGTGGCACTTATATACTACAAGATAATAAAAAGCTTATGCCACATAATCCGAACGTTTAACAAAACATAACGTTCATTATGATAATATCTCTCGTACATTGTTTGTTTCAGCGTGTTTCAGGACTAAGCCGAGGACCGAGGTGCCGGCGGAGGTCCCGACATAATTAACTTAATTCGTATATAAACGACATTTCATTACTAAATGAGTTGTTTTTTTGAGATAGCACCGCGCGGATGTAGCCTCCCGGCACTTCCGCTTCCGCTACAACTTGTGAGCGGGGCTTTTATAAAGCTGTAAAAAATAGGGGAAAATACAGTCACGTTCACACAAACGTATTATTCGCGCACAGGAGTGTCAATTAAGTTAAAATTGAGAAAATAAATTTGATGGAACGATTGATACGCCGCCGCGTTATTTAGGCTTCAAAGTGATGTTGGATAATACCATTTCAAAACATTTTACTAATAAAAGAGTAGGTATTTCTAATGTTTTCTACATATTTACTTTAAATTTCGACTTAAACTTTACCGATAAATGTACCTCAGAAATCGGGGGTGAGATACCCTCAGTAGCGTAATAGATCATACATACCCTAACCTCAGGATTTGCTGATATTTTAACAAATGTTTTCCTTCTGTACTTATCTGGGGGCACGGAAGTGCCCCCGCAAGTCGAGCAAAAAAAAGCGGCACGGCCGTAACATCCTTTTCTCGAAGCAATTCGGGCTATTTCTGACACCCCTATAATTTCGTTGTGGATAAAACAAGAAGCCTGGATTTTCAGCAACTAATCAGTCATTGTATAAACACGGTATATTTAAAATTTCAGTCAATTTGAACCAGTAGTTTAAGAATGACAACTTGTTAAAATTTTGAATTTTGTCACTCACTGATTCACTGACTCACTGACTCACTGACTCACCGATCATCAAAAGTCTAAGGTACTTCTAGCAGACTTAGAAGCTTAAAATTTTGAATACAAATAGGGTTTAGTGTCTTAATCATGGGAAAAATTTAATATTTTCTAATTTCGGTCCAGTTTTCTAAATACACTAACTGCAACTATAACTTTGTAATCCCATATAAATGTATAAGATTACAAGGTTACATTTGCAGTTAATGAATTATTATTACTGTAGAAAATAAAATAAATAGGTGTAAATATGTACCTACTATATGATGCATAAAGGGAGGGGGTATAGGGTGGGTAAGGGTGTTTAGCCCATGAAATTGAACAACATTCCCATACGAAAATATGTTGAATTATGAAGAAAAAAAACGTCTTTCCATACAAATTGGACTTATGTTCGCTCTACAAAAAGAAGTGAGATGCCATTAAAAACATTCTGTAAAAACCTCAAGTCTCGCCGTAAAAAGTTGTGAGATCTATATAATACCAAGTCCTTTAATCTATTTAGTCTCTACTTAAAGGAACTTCTGTCTTAAGTTATTACGTATGTTATTATCATGCCAATTTAAAAAAAATACCTTTAAAACAAATAGATCGACTTGGTCATCGCAAGAAAACACAAATTCGCCATAAACATTTCGGGACCATTAACTTCTTGTCGTGCTGTGTAGTGTGGTACATACTAATAATCAAATCATGCGATGGCCAGGTCGGTCTATTTGTTTTAGAGGTACTTTTTTTAAAATTGGCATGATAATAACATACGTAATAACTTAAGACAGAAGTTCCTTTAAGTAGAGACTAAATAGATTAAACGACTTGGTATTATATAGATCTCACAACTTTTTACGGCGAGACTTGAGGTTTTTACAGAATGTTTTTGATGGCTTATTTTGTGTAGATAGTATGCAGCACACGTGGCGCCCCCTATGTCCGAGTTGGGATCAAGCTGAATTATTTGTAACCGTTGTGCTGTGACTTACATATTAAATGAGAACCGCGGGAGTTTCAACGTAACTTTTGCTGTATAAACATTTGTATGCATTGTTGCATGTTTTGTTTTGTTTGTGGCTTTAAGAATTTGAAATGGAATGTGTTCGAATGCTTTCTAAACGTCAAGTTAATGTTTTTGACGGCTAATTGCCAATAGTGCACAAGCGATCCAATTGTGCACAGGAACGGTGGGTTATAAACTGCCGCGATTCAAAGTGGGGATTTGAAGCGCGATCTATCCATGATTCATAATCCTGGATCGCGGATAATGGGATTCCCGAAACAAGATGAACCGTGCTATTGACATTAACTAATTGTATTTCACAATAATTTAGGAATTTTTTTTCTATCATTTTGTAACTATGATAATTAGATTACGCGAAATTAAAGTAGTTGAATGCTAAATAAAAATAAATTTGTTTATATCGTAAAAAACACACAGTCATTAATTTATTTTCATGTGTTGGACTTTAGTGATGTTCAGTTGGGGTTAAGAACCTTCTTCTTTACATACCTAAGTTAGTTATAAATTACGTGATAGGATTATACAAATTTTACGCCTAAACCAAGTAATTCAGTAGTACATACATAAAAGGTTTATAGTTTACGACATAGATTACTATAAAGATAGTAGTAACACAGTAACTTCATGTTATCATGTTGTTTGTTTGTCTGTCCCTTTGCAAATGAGGTGGGTACTGCGGGTAGTTCCGAGGTTATATTTGTTTTATTACTTCTGATAATGCCCGGTTTGTGCTCTGTATTCATTCAATTATTGTTTCACTGTAACGAGCATGTTTTGTCACAGAGCCTGTTTGAAGATATAAACTTGCTACATAAAGTAAGGGTAAGTTATCGCTGCTATTTGTTTTGTAGTTTTTTTATTTCTATTTCGACAAGAAGCTTTATTAACATCTGTGACAGCCGAATTGTTGATATAATAATTATTGGTTTCTGTTTCCAATAATAATCGGTTTCTAATAATTATTATGATATAAATATGCATCTGTGTTAAAAACACATAGAAGTTACCTGAAAACACATATGAAGTAACATAATGTGTTTAAGAAAGCAGCCAAAGAAGGCGTTGCAAACATTTCTGCCCTGAATTGCGATGATAGTGAATCGAATAATAAAAAACATTATAACTAAACTACAGGAGTATTAATTGAAAACGCAACGAGATCTCATCTTTCGACTTACACAAAAACCTATGTTACTATTTTACTAGCATAATACGATAAGTTAATAGGAATCCCTTCTTTAAACATTCAGTGTTCATGTTGAAAGCACAGCGGCTCGGCGAGCTACAGTCTAGTACTAGACCTTTAGCACTAAGCAGCTTACAATCATATTACTTGCAGTCACCTGTAGGACGGGCGTTCAACTTATAAGGTAGGTACAGATACGAATGAGTATTTATTGACAATAATGTAACATTACCAAATATTTGAGTAGAGTCGATGTGTTACATCGAATAAGTACTTACTCTTCGTAATTAAATAGTTTTTAACCATTCCTTCCGAGTACTTTGAGGTTTTATAGACTACTAAATAGGAACAAATCTATAAAATAGAATCAAAACATATTCATCGTTCACGAAAAAAAGACGTTTACTGTGACCAGAATAAGAATGTATTAAAACTAAATATGAGCCGAGAGCACGTTTTCTATCGATTTATGGTGTATCAGACATTTTCCTTATTCACCTCACAATGAACATCTCAAACGCTTGATGCACGCTCCATTTGTCACCCAACTCTCTGTTACAGGTAAATGTTCAGGTATGTACCCACCTTTATATTAATTACGATGATGAATTATTCCATTAAGAACAGATCTATTTGAATTATTTTAAAGCTTTTCACATTAATCACTCAATTCGTCTGCTTTGAAATAAAACCTGGGATCATTTGTTACGCGTGTCAACTTCTCTCGTATTATCTATACTTACTTATAATAAATCTGTAGAGAGGTCAATTCTGTACATTGAATATATTTAAAAAAAAACCAATGGGGGATGTTTAGTAACGGATACTGATACCAAATCTGCAATTTATAATTTTCTTTTCTGTCTGTCTGTCTGTCTGTCTGTCTTTCTGTCTGTCCTCCGTCTGTATGTGTCGCTATCACGTAAAAACTACCGGATAGAATGCACTGAAATTTGGTATATGCATAGAATAAGTAGTGGAGCAATTTCTAGGATACTTTTTATAGCATAAAATTTCAAAGATTTTTAGAAAATTGAAAAAAATACGTAGAAATCGTTTGAACCTGCGTTTCCCTATAGAGACCATAGATGGCGTTACAATCCATTTCACAACATTCGCATAGTTAACGCGGCGCCTGCCGTATCGATACCTGTTGTTCGCACCAACCAATAGATGGCGTTACAAACCGCAACAAAGCATGTAATTTTTTCTAATTAATTTATTTTGATGGCTTTATTGTAAAAAAATACCTTTGAAACATGCTATACATTTATAAGATTTTTAAACATAAATGTTGTATGATATATTTACACAAAAATGTTGGTTTACGTGGGTCCGGTGCGATCGGGATATCCTAGATGGCAAACCGAGTAATTTCGTTTGTTGTCGTTGTTCGCCGCAACTGACAGATGGCGTTGTCACACGTTGTCAATCACATAATATTTAATAACCAAATTAATTGGTTGCATTAAGGAAATAAATTGGATAGCTATGAAACAGACTATGTGGTAAGTTTTAAAAAATAAACAACGGATGATATAAGTATAAAAAATAATTACGGGTTACGCGGTTTCGGACGTATCATCGCAAGTATACATTATTACGCGTCTGAAGAGCTCCGGCGCAGATAGGACCTATAATAATATTCTGAATCCAGACGGGTAAGCAATGGTCAGTCTATTATAAGGTATTATATTTTACACTGTAAACTGCTACGGATACAGACGAGAGCGGAAAAGAAGGTAACCACAGGAAATCAGGCCTGCCTGAGCCTGTGTCACATTGTGTGCCTTTCGGGTCCCTTTCGTAAATAACCATTAGATGACAAAAGAGTTGTTAACATTTTTATGTGTAGGTGTATCGAGTGCTTCGCAATTCGCGTGCTCAAACGAATAAGCAACAGTACGAAATTCACGCGAGCGGAGCCGCACGGGTCAGCTAGTAATATATAATTATATTTGAAGTGAGTTTGTGATTAAAAATATTATATCAGAAAGATTAGCTTACTCGTGTTAAATTTTACAAAATTCATGTTTAAATCACAGGGTTAAAGTATAGGGGTTAATGGTAAAATCTTGAAAACCAGCATAGAATAGAAATTATGAGGCGTTTCCATTCTATGCAAGTTATAGTCTGAAAATTGTGTTTAGATTCGGTTTGAAAACGTGTTTCCCATTTGATGTACATGTTAACGGTTTTAATAGAATCAAAAAGATTTTCTTAGAAAGCTATAAGTACTTTCTATAATCCCTATTAATGTAACGTTTGTTTGCACATTACAACCGCAGGAAACAATGTTGTTTGCCCACTTGCCCAGTCACCCCCGTGAGCCGCGAGATAGCCATCATCTCAAATAGAAATAGGAAACAATTACCGCGAGCACAAACATACCCGTACGTATATAACTGTACATCCCTGTACATTACTATACATATAAACAATAACACACCTCTTATTGTTAAGACGTGGACACAATACTGGCCGAAAATTTGCGAAGCGAATATTGTTCTCATAAGGAAAGCCTAGGTTGTCACACTTCTTTTTGGTTTAAAAGGAGAATGGGTACTCCTGGGCGGTCGGCGGCCATTAATGAAAGTAGTGTCAAATTAAAGTAATGATAACTAGGAACAACTTTTACTAAGAACGTTTCGCTGCAATCCTTTCAGGAAACAATGTATTGACATGTAAATATAATGGAATTTCATAGAACAAATACAATTATTTCGTGTCTGTAATGCATTTAATGTTGTGTAATAACATTACATCTTCTTATAACGATTGCAATGCCATCAAAATGAACTATAATCGTAACTCGTATCTATCTATCATATGGTTCACCTACTTTCAAAGTTGTTTAAGCCGCCCGAATGTTATCTTAGTTGACAACAACCGGGACCGACTTTTTACGTGCCCTCGAAAGCACGGAGAAGCTCAGTTCAAATACCACAATGCGGTCACCCATCTTCATCATCATAGAATGACCGCGCCAACGGTTGCTTAACCAACAGATCGTTTACCGACCAGTGAGCGCAACTGGCTATAAACGCCTCGTTTTTAAGCTGAGCATTCAAGACAGATAAGTCGTCTCAGTGAATATATTATAGAAGAGCAAGATGTTTACTTGTTACGATATTTATATATTTACATGTTATGATTGTTCGAATATTAATAATGTCTACATTTGTATGCAATAATATGAATAGTACTTTTTATTTAATCTCCGAATATAAGCCAAAAATATGTCCTATGGTATAGAGAGAGGTGTATGAAGTACACCCTCTGAAAAAAGAGTCCTACCTTTTGGCGCATTTCGTTAACCGTAAAAAATGTGTTGTATAATTGGCACAAACACATTGTAATTGATTTGAAAGTAGATTTAAAGACTTAAAGATATAACAAAAGCCTCTTACACCCCTTGAACAACAAACCGAGAATTACACGTCGATTCGTGGAAGCATCGTGGCCGCGACCGGAGATACGTCTCCGGGGAGAAAAACGGCACAAAACAAACATCGGCACAGATCGAGGGCGGAGGGAGCCCTCCAGGAATCTGGCCGCTGAATTACATACACTCCATTAACAGACGTCTTACCCTTCAATACTTTTACAATATACGACTAAAAACGACGTGGATTGTAAGAAAAGTGCTTTAAGTTATATTCAAAGTTTTAAGACGTAAACTATAGCTTATTGACTGTTAAACTAGTAGGATTCCAACAACGTTGGATTACAATTTAAAATCTTAATGTTAATACAGCAGCGCGACATTTAAGATTTGTTAGATGGTTTCTAGGTTTAAATTATACATTCGTAGAACACAATAATTCTCGCAGTAAATAATATTTGAGGAAATTTTCTATGTCAATTTTATTCATAGCTGGATACATTTTTGGCTCTATTATTGCAAAATTATAACTCTAACAACTGCATTTCTAGAGCAAAATGGGCTTTATTGGGAAAAAACTTTTGTCTTTATCGAAGATTTATTCTACAAATGGTATTCTACTGTTGATATACAGCAAGTTTGTCTTGTTGTTGTTCATACGAACTGTGAAGGAGCAAAAACTGAATCCAATATCGTAACTTATAAACGTCGTTCTCAGCAGGGGAGGGGGGCGGGGTTCAGGGGTGGAATGCAAGCATATTATAAACCCATTACGAGTGAGAGGCGTCACGCGACTGCCGACCGAGTGAAAAATGCGAGCGTGATGATAATGCCATTGTACACCTGAGGACACCCTGTATACAATGACGCCGCTATACAGGGTGCTGCTGAGACGAACCAGATGGAAATAAGTACAGGGGAACTTGTGTAGCAATATTTTGAAGTAAGCAATATTTATTTGCCGTTTCTAAAAAGATTTATGTCACTGTGACGTTATTTATCATTTAAATGTGGGTGAACTATTAATTTATACAATACATATTAGGTTTCATTGCTAATCCAAACTAATTTTGATTTTAGATTATTTCAGACAGCTGTTCGATTAGTCTTCTAAGAGTTTGAAACTTGGAAAATACTATATTAGAAGTGCACAAAAGCAAGTAATCTGAACCTAATCATTAATGGATCGGGTGTACAAAAATATGCATTTCCATTGAAATATTCCCTCTTTCAAAATATTTTCCCCTTTGAAGCAAGACGGCAGCTTTTGTGCAAGATGGTAAACAGCGAATGGTTTTCAATGAATTGAAAATTTCATATTTTGAAAAGATATTATTCTGAGACCGGTAGATACTTTTCCGTAGCTTTGAAGTGCAAAATAAAACCTTTCAGTGGGAGTATACTTGTATTTCAAACACGTACATACATGAACATACATACGAGAATACACACAACATACTTTGACACCTTGGAGATATACTAACAATGACAACTTTAGCTATTATTTTCCACACACCACATTTGTAATTTACCTTGTGTCGCGTGATTACCTATAAAATTAGTAAAATTACTAACAATTAGACTCTTAGAATGCAAACAAAAGAATTACTTGAATTTTACGATTTTCACCGGCGAAGGTACCATTAGCCAGATACTGGTTTATATATCAACGCAAGAAAGAATAAACTTATAAAGGGACAAAGCCTTTTATATGGAGTATGTGTATATAATGTGTATAAAGAAATATCAGCTGTCCAATAAGCTCCATTATGTATAATCTAATAGCCGCGGTAGAAGACAGCGATGGGGTAAACAACTTGTATCTTATATCTATACATTACATTACTTGTTGAACTGGCTTCTATATATCCTTAGAATAAAAAAATGCTCTAAAAGATTACAGTTGTTTTTTTTAACTGTATGTATTAGTTATTTTGTTTCAAATCGGTTAAAATTTTGGGCATATTTTGGCTACATTTCTTTGGTTTTAAAAGATCAAACAAAATTATACAATATGCTATTTTCACATAAATTTTCACATAACTTTTAAAACAAACTTGAATGGTAATAGTTTCCACCCGCATAAACCCTTCATCATATTTGACCCCGTGCCTTATAGCAGAGATCGTAAACCTTTTCTCATGAACAATAATTTACATAAATATCTTAATAGCGTCTCAACAGAAAATTTACCAGATTAAGCTAAATATTCTTTTTTATGGAAAAGATTATACGTTTGGAAGCCCTTGACGACCGTCATTGACGGCAAGAATCGACGACTCAAACGCGAACATAAGTTTTTATTAAATGTTCACTTATCTATAATGAGACTACGGTATCAACGATATTATTTAACTGATGCAAAGGGGCAATTATCTGCTTACTATCGACTTACAAGATATCGGAAAAATAGTGGATTATGGATTTTAACAGATAAACTATTTTGATTCAATTTTAGATTTATGAGAATCTAATCAACGCTGCTGGAACAATTTTTAGCAGTGCATTTTAAATGTCAAACTCTTGATGCTCGGTAGTACAGACTGTAGAGAATCGCACTACAGATTAAGCAATTAGCGCAGTGCTACTTTGTAAGGTTTCAGTGAACAAAGGTTCTTATGCATTTCCTTGGTACACAATCTGCCTTTCAACTAAAATGTAGTTCAGTTAAGCTTTCAAAGCACAGACAGATTGAAATACAAACTTATAGTATTAGGATGGATTCACAGCGTGACTATCTGCCATGGGTTTACTACCCCTGTTTTTGAAAAGGCAAGGTTAGTACCTCCCAGCATTGGGACCACGCATGGGACCACGGACCCCATGTCATGGGCACGCGTGGCCTCGACTGATAACAGCCTATTTCTGCAACCGCAGTCGACCGGAAACATCGCAGTGACGGACGTTACGTATTGTTTCCAAATTATTATTAAAACTGGTATTTTAACTCTTTGAAGTCAGTATGGAGATCCTATTAACGTAAAAGCTGCGAAATGGTTATATGTTTTTTTTTTACTTTTTTATATGTATCAGATATGTATGTATATAAATAATTTAAGTGGCAAAGGAAGATGAGAGTTTGTAGCATGTTTGAGTCGTAGAATTTGTGTATTTTTACATACATTCAAAGTATCATACGTTTTTCTCATAGAGGTAGGCCGAGAATTTTTATCTGGTATATATATGGTCGTTGCTGCTCCCGCATATACCTTTTGAAACACCAATATAAATGCGCTAATAATACCGAACGCCACCTCATCTACTACAAGTGAATAGAGCTAATGACAATGTAATAATATGAATGGATACAATAGAAAAGTGAAAGTGCTTCGAAGTTAGGCTTGAATTAAATGATCTTGAATGGTCCTAAATGCTTATTATACAAAAACTTGTATAAAACATACAAACTCTCGTTTGTTTTGTGAACAATATACCTTAAATTCTTTTAAAATTGTAACAAGAGCATAAAAGTCTGGAATGTTTTCTGAATACGTTATCAACGAGTTTAAAAACTTCGTAGATAGTTACACATAAATTTTAAATTGTTAAAATCTTCAAGCATGCAAAATTACTAGCATTTTTTAACGAACCACCCATTCTATAAAATAATGTATTTCATTTTACGAATACGAAATTATGTATATGTGCTGGACTCAAACCCCGGATATTATAAGCAAAATAGTGACATTGTCATCTAAATTATTTGACAAACACGCCGATATCTTTTTTGTATTTTACTTCGTTAAAATAAAGAGGTTATTACAAAATTATACGCTAGTGTCTTACTAATAAACGTCATATAAGTTATACATTGTTGTCTTTTTCACTCATATACAGTTTCAAAATAAATTGAAAGTGTCAAAATCATGTGTAACTACTCAGAGCTTACACGACGTTATTAGTAAGACCCATTTAATAAATACATTTTTAAGCAATATTAATTGTAATAACTGTGTCATATTGCTCTAGTTAGAGTAGAATTAGTTCATAAAGTCTATCTCATATTTAGAAATAATCTAGTCGTTACTATAACTTTATCTAGTAAGACTATTAGAAAGCCTATGACCTCTACAATTACATTTAACTTTGAACAAGATTTTATAATTCACTTTTAAATCAATTTTCTTAGCTTTATAGTTTTGTTAAAAACAATTTGTTTCTTACAAATAAATAAGATTGAATTAAAGTTTTTATTTAAACATTCATCATAAGTTTTTGATAAATTAGAACACTTTAAATAATAATTCATCAAACGCGAAGATAAATGGCTGAGACAGAGGTCCCAGGTTCAAAACAAGTTAATTGAATAACCTTTAACTTTTAAAAGTTATCTAGTAGGGTAATAACTAGAAGTCGTTCAAGAGGTCAACAGAAGGAGGTTAATATCTACTTGAAAATACCTACTTGACGTATAAATAAAGGTGTTTCTATATCCAAAATGGTTGTAAAAATGAATTAAGTCTTTACTATTATTTGATCTAGGCTTAGTTTTAAGTCGAATAGTCACGTATAATCGCGGCTACTTTCCATGAGAGTCAAAGACTATAGAAAGCTACTATATCTGGAGGTAGAGGCGGGGTGTTTTGCCTAGAGTTTGAGAGTACCATTGTGGTGAG
Organism: Anticarsia gemmatalis; assembly: GCF_050436995.1. NCBI lineage: Eukaryota > Metazoa > Arthropoda > Insecta > Lepidoptera > Erebidae > Anticarsia > Anticarsia gemmatalis. Next base: position 159,548 of record NC_134757.1, read on the forward strand.
AGGATTAGTCAGCCTAGGTTCTGCGTTACCGAATCTAGCTGCTTCCAGGGTGCGCCGCGGGGAGGCTCCTATCATGCACCTACTTACTACCATATACCATTAAACTGATAACTGACTGCAAGGCAAACTTACAATATTTTCAATGCTCATTAACTTAGTAAAGGCGAGCACTATCTATCATGTTATCGTTACTTCGCTTCCTAAAACGCATTCATGAATAGCAATTTTTACAGAAATCGGTTAAATATAGATAATTTTGATGTAATTATCTTAGTTTTCAATCTATCTGCACCTTTTAAAGAACACCTAAAATTAGCCGTGAGTAGTTTAGTACTAACAGCTAATTCATACAAATAGCACAAAAAGTACTCAAGCGTAGTAATTCACTCGCCTAATACCAAATGACGCGTCTCCGTGTCTTATGAGGCTATAAGCGCGGTAATGTCAGCTCTAAGCACCGAGAATTAGACTGACGGAGGTAATCTCAGCCACGTCTCTCAGCCTAAAGCCTAAGTGTTCTAGACGCGTTGAAGACCTGAATAAGTGTCGTTAGCTAATGTTCTTGAAGAATACTGTTTAGTAACATGGGTCCTGATAAAGTGTGGTTAGGCTTTTGTTAGATGCTTGTTATTGCGGGTATATTAGGTTGAAATACCTACCTTTTAATGTAAGTTGTTTGTTTGTTTGTTACATAAACGTGGAGTTGGATTCGGTAGAAATAAACACATTTTTCAGTTTTTTGCGGACAAGTTACAACTACTTGTAAGAAAGTATAGTCTCAGCCATAAAATTTACTCAGAAATAAATAAGAAAAGATAAATTTTATCAAATGTGCGTTAAAGGACACGCGTTTTTTAAATTATTTAATGTTATTCAAATGAAATCCCCAAAAATGCGACGGAATTTTCGATGTTTTGTTGCTGTTTATTTTCAAAACACGCTCATTTTTACACGTTTAAATAACATAAAAATGCAAGGAATTATTTCTGAATATGTCTGTAAAGACGCGAGAGGAAGACAAACATGAGAAATATTTTCATTCTGAGAATGTTGTTATTAATATAAAGATATGAAGGAGATTGTTTTTAAATGCCAAAACATTTTCAGCCCACATTAAGCACACTACAGTTATTTAGAAGCTCTAAATATCTTTATTTTAACGTAAGGTTCATTACACATAGGATACTTTAATTTAAGCACTATAAAGGTTTCTGGTGTCTAGATAATTGGTGACAAGTAAGCATCATTTTTTTATGCAGACAGTTATGCAAGTAAGTGCAAGTCCCTCGAATGACTCACCCACCGAGTAACTTAGTGAAACTGTCGGCATTTTATGTTTTCAATTTTTTTTAAACTATTCCGATAACTACACATTTACATAATAGTATAGTCTCTAATGTGTTATGTCCTTAAAGTTATTACAATATTTTAGCACGACTGCTCAATTCCGGAGCAATAAAATAAGTGATTGAGATGACTGTCATTAGTTGGCGCGCTCTCAAGCGTGTCAGGTATTCGCGAGATCGTAAACACTGGACAGACTGACACATTATGTGCTGCGTTATTGCTGTGACTAATGCACGTTGATTGAGCACTTGGTTTCTGAACCATTTTAGTTTATTTTGTATATAATGTTGAGGTTATGTATTACATACAATTTTGCGGGTTAATAGTTTAGCGTAGATGATAAGTTATCACTGAGGTTTCTGTACTGTAGTACGATTCTCTACAGTCGATACCGTCCAGTATCCAAAATTGGACATGTATAATGTACTGCCAAAAAAATGACTTCGACGTCCGTCAGAGGCGCTGAACAGATTTTCATACAAAATTTCTCGATGAATATCCGGTTATCGGTATTCGATAGTAGTATAGAATCGAACTACTGTATTAGTGTTACAGAAGATAGGTAAAGTGGGTATAACTTACCTGAAACCAGCGGGTCCGACTTGCTCGCGTTCCTGCAAGGTGAAAAAGAGTGTTATGTAGTTCTTTGGTTGTAAAAGATCCTAATTATTAGAATTCTCACAAAAAATCTCACTACATTTCTCATTTTTCAATTCAATTTAACAATAGTTCTCAATCTTTACTGTTCCATTCTATTTTAAAGGAGATCATCCACGCTCCATACATTTTTGGGCCTTTTTTCAAAGTGCCGGCCAACACAAAAAAGTGCACGCACCCTCGGTTGTGTGCAACTAACAAACCATCGTCTAGGTAAGAGGTCATCTAGAGTGTTGCCGTTGGGTTGTTATGTCCGATTCATCGGCACGTGGAACAATATTTTGTGCTTCGGGCACGACTTGTGATGAGGGCCCTTGTTATGAGGACACATGTTGCGGTTTAGAAGGTATGCCCACAATTCTATCGGAATTTGCACATAGCCCCGCACTCCACCCTGGGTGCTGGTGTATGCATAATGTGCATACGAACCACTCCCATGGTCGTGAGCCGGGGCGATCACATAACGATTCCGATAAGTGTGTTACAGTAGGGAATTACATACAAATAATACTGATGATCTCGACCTGATACGGTGACGACCCGTTTCCGAGTTGATACGTGGGCTTACGACCTTAAATCAACTTCAGAGTGGCCATTTGCTTTAGATAGATAATTCTAGCAAAATCAATCATTATTTTATGTTTCACAGCACTCTCAGAAATGAATTAATATTTGAATATTATGAATCTTCAAACCTGTATAACTCGGTTCAAAGCGATCCTACTGGTTTCGTGCCATACTAACTATTGCTTCAAATGGCTAGCTCTATTGATACATGCCACTTTTTTTTGTTGGCCGGCACTTTGAAAAAAGGCCCAAAATGGATGATCTCCTTTCTATTTGCAACATTTTTTCGTAAAGAATCCATTAGATTTAATTTTACCTATTTTTTGTAATATTACTCTCGTCTATTAATTTCAAACTATTTTCAAACACAATAGTTTTTCTTAAACATTGTACTTTCAGAAGCGATTATTAAAAAGCCTACATACGTGGGAGATAAGAAATTACCTTCAGGTTTATTTTCCGTTCGCCGTAATTCAGCTATATACCCGCGATTCTAGGTAAATATGTAGCTATTTATACAGGAGTTTTGAAATAAAGCTGTTAACTCAACGATTATGAATGAAGGAAAGTTATGTGTATTTATGTTGAAATAAATTTTAGTTATAGACGTGTGGAATGGTGTGACATAGTTTTGGAATTTATTAAACTAAGGTGTTTGAACTCAGCTGTCATGTTGCCAAATGGAATGGAATGAATCATGAGTTAGAATTTTGATGCATCTTAAAAAAAATGTGGAATAAGATTTTAATAAACCCATTTATCCCTCTTTTGGTTACGAATTACTTACCCCCGGTTTCTCAGGTATATTTAGCGGTAGTTTATTTAAGTGCTAAATGGACTCAGAAAATGAGGCTTAGTGTTTTGGTCAGATAGCACCTGCTGTAGTGAATTCGGTTAAACAGTTTAAAATATGTCACGATAAAATCAGATTAGGACCCTCAAGCATTGTAAACAACCAAAGATAACAGACAATAGGTCTGCACTAATTATTATCTCATCAACTGCACTACAAACCCTTTCAACCAGAAGATCGTTTGTTTTACTTTATGTCTGATATTTTTCCTGTTTTCGAGATTATCTTCCAAAACAACGGCGGTCCGGCGCCGCGTCAACGAAATGTTCCCTGTTCCCTGTCTGTTCCCGCTTGCTCCGGAACAATGCCGTGATGTTCCCGCTCGTTCCGGAACAATAGTGTGATGTTGCCGACAAGTTTGTTCCTTAATTAGCCGGTAGAGGGCGCTGCTTTAATTTGTTTTGTGCGTGAACGTCGTGAGATTAATATTGTTATTTTTATGAGCGCCGTGTCGGTGAGGTTGCCCGCGGTTGCTCGAGGTTGCTCGGGGTTGCCGGATGTACGTTATAAGGAAACTGCAGTAAATTCAGTTTGTTGTACTTAATTAAGATGGTTTAGTTTCACTATTAAATTAAAGCTCAGACCAGAGGTTTAATGAATATTCTACTTTATATTTTTAAACTGGAAGAAGTTAATGAGGTAGTATAGTTTACATGATAGAATATTATAAAAACTGCAAAACAAAATACATTATTACGCTAAGAAATCTCAACTAGTGAATTATGGACTGGAAACCGTAACTTATAAAAAGACGTCCTGACACTAATTTCAAAGAATCCTAATCAAGCGAGCGACTAATCCCAAGAGCTATTGTCGTTTAGATACTCATCAATTCTGTAATAAGCTTTCCTAACGAGATGTTCCTTAACAGCAACTTTGAATTTTGGCAGGGGTAAATCCATGATGTCAGCACTTAGCACTTGACCTAAATGAATAAATGATTTGATTTTGATTTAGCACACCATTCTGGTACATCAACGGTCAAGACCTACACAAACATACACAACATACAACAAAATTACTTACAAAAAATTCAAATACAAACGCACCATTTCATAAAAACAAAAGTCAGTAGTCAGAACAAATGGTAGATGATCGTGGAGATAATATTGTGTATACCGCGGTCTGTTCGCGACGGGTGAGGGTGAGGACGACGCCGGGTGACGAGGGTACTCATCAGTATGCCGGCGACCGCGCGGCTGATGGACTGCCTCCAGACGCAACGAGAAGGTGAATGAAACGATAGTACAGTGTAATGAAGTAGGAAGTAGGTTGATGAATTTTAAGATTATTTGTTGATTAGCTTTCGACATATTGACTTTATTTCTAGTTTGCACTAGTCACTAAATTGCATTACCCGAAAGTCAAATTTTTCATATTTTACATTAGACATTAAAAGTACTTTTTCTCGTAATGAGGGAGGGGTTAGGCCTTGAGTCCACCACGCTGGCCAAGTGCGGTTTGGGGACTTTGCATGCCCTCAATAAATGTATTAAACAAATTTTAGGCATGCAAGGTTTCCTTACTTCACTACATTATTTTCAATTATGTATGTATGATGTACGTATATATAAAAATAGAAAACACCATACACACATGAAATTGTCTCCTTTAAGAAAGAAAACGAATACATAAACCAATTTGCGTCCAAATCGTTTCATTCAAGCAGCAGAATCGTGTAAACTCGATGCATAATACAGGCTGCTCTCGCTGGCTGATCGACTGTATTCCTAGCATCCGTGCAATATTTGCAGCACAAACACAAGTGTCGTGCGCCGGCAGTAACTGGCAGTAACCGGCAGTAACCGGCAGAAACTGGCAGAAACTGGCAGAGCACACACACACACAATGGTCCATTGGGAACTACTCGATAGAGATAACGAGGACTTGTTGAACTGTACGGATAAAGGAAGCTCCAGGGACTGTCTGGTGGACGTATTGAATAAGAAATCTAAAACTACTTTTTTTAAGACTGGTATTTTTTTTTGTTTTTATCAGTATAATAATTACATTGGTCAACACGAATTTTGAGTCTGAGTTCTGTACCTTTGATTTTGATTACGTATACCTAACTAAATAAGGAAATAATATTTTTATCTAATAAAGTTTGCTTTTGTAGCTTTTAGAACGAATTTTAAGTTTTAATGGTAAAGCTCTTTTTTTCACATTCAATTATAAATATATAAGAGTAAAAAAGTTATGATTTATATATTTTTATTAATTTAAATGATGAAATAAGGCATAAAGAAACACAAAATACAAAAAGGATACATTTATTTTTTTGAAATGAATACTTTTGGTTTTTTTTTTGTGTGAAAATAGGAACTTGATGTGTCAGTAGGCTCTCTCCATATTCATGGTACTTCAAACTTCATCTATTTTTCCTCTCCTCAGTACCAGGCTGAAAAAAATATTAATAACATTAATTAACGATGTACACATGTAATGTATATTTAAAAAAATATGTATATAGGCATATAAATGTTCATTCAATATAAGGAGGATTTTCTTACCTTCTAAAGTGTTTTTACAGTTATTACACAAGAAGTGAGGTGCCCATATTTTATCCTGATTTCGTACTGACATGTTAAAGTAAGCTTCATAGGCTTCACAAAATGCCTTATTTGATGATAAACAAATTTTATTGGCTCTCACTTTAATAAATTCATCACAAATGTAGCAAAAAGAGTCCACGTCGTTTTTACACTTTTTCGATGCCATTTTTAGACCCCGTGACGCAAAAAAATGTGTTATTCCTTTTAAATGCGCACGCGCATACTGCCATGACACTCTGCTACCACCCACTTCGCACCCCCAGACCCCTCACCCCTGGTTTTGAGTCATAAATGCAACGGCTCTTCAAAAAATCTGCCAAAACCCTATATATTTAGTTTTCGTTATATAAAGTACAAAAGCAAACTTTATTTATTATTAATGTTATTCCTGTTTTCTTTTTGATTAATATAATCAGAAAATATTCACTAAAACACAGGCTCAAAAAAAAAATTTTTTTTTGTCGACTTAATTATTATTGTGATGCAAGAGTTTGGAATGACTTATGAAAATTGATTGGAAAATTGAGTAAACTTGTAGAAAAGTCGTTTTATTATTTTTGTCTTGATTTAAACTTAATCCATGACAACAAAAAAGTATGCAATTTTTTCTAGACTTAAATTAGTTACTTTAGAATTAAACGAGTGAGATATCCGTATTCTTCGCTATAGTTTCGAACTACAATAATTCAGCATTAAAACCACGACAAAAAAGATTCAACTAAAATGATAAAACATGTTTCCACCCTTAACAACCGTGTAATATTAACTACATTAAACCTACCCCTAACAGATAGTGTGATAGTGTTGCGGTGGTTTGTCGCCAGGGGGCGCTAGTTGTGCGATTGTTTTAATTCATTACATGAGTGTTACTAGGCCCTGATAATGTTTTGTTACAATTTAAGACATTTGTTTTGTAGAATCGTGTTTGTTTACCTTTAGTGGAGTGGGAAGGGTAAATTAATGTTTGGATTTATTTGAAAATGTTGGTTATTTGGAAAGTAGTTAGTTTACTTAATTATCGGTAGAAATTATGTATTTAATATGGCTTTATTTTTATAAAGTCTTTTACCTGTTTCTTTGTAAAATCTGCAAACAGACACAACATTTTGCATTTATAATGATACAAGTTTAGACGACTTGAATGAAATAGTTTGAATTGAAGTCGAATCGAATTGAAATTACTTTGCGCTTTGCTTTTAACTAAGTAATAAGTTGTAATGCGTTACACTGTATTTGTTATTTTTTACTATGAGCGAATAAAAACAAGTAGTCTAGGAATTGGTAACAAAGTCTACATTTTCTTACTAAATATTAACTTTACATCTACACAGTATACTTGTAGAATTCAGTGCAGCAGTATCGCATCGCGTCGCTACAACAAAAGCTTACAAGTTAGCAGAACAAACATGTCGTTATCAGCGCTCCTGCTGCAGCTGTCCTGTTACTGTATCGTGTGTGTACAGACATTGGAGATGTTACTGTATATAGACACGGTCGATGTAATCCGATTGAAACTTCGGGTAAACAAATAAGGTATCCTAATCTTTAATTTTCAATCGTAATATTATAATATTAACTATATAGTAGGTAGGTAGTGTTGTGAAGTCAATTATATCTGTAATCTCTATGATTAGGGAGCCAATTGGTTAGTGAATTATTCATAACTAATTTATAATATTTAGTTGTATAGCACATGCACTAAATTGCAAATATTAACGGCTATTACAAGTCTATATATAGCACACAATATTCCATAAAGTTAAATAGTGTTATACAAATAGTAGTATCTTATACCCAATCAAAGCTGCATTTTAACATTTAATAAATTTCAAAAAGCATTACCAAAAAAATCATAATTAGTATTTAATGCTGCTATTCAAGGTATACTTTAAACAAAGATGTACTTTGTCTACGTGAGATGTTAAAAATAAATTTCTAGAGTAAATAACATTTTAAAACACCTTCGTATTAAAACGCTAAAAACAGCATTATTTCTACACACTATAAACGGCCACAATTTATCTTAAACAGGGAAACGTAACATTGTCAATAATTCAGGAAGACACGTGTATTTTGTATTCAGATCGCGTGGTGAACGTCGGAACGACTGTCGGTAGTGACGGGCAGCTCAGCCGACGATTGACACGGGCTCACCGGGCCCATAGGCCCATCGGCTCGTGGGCTCACGGGCCCGTGGGCCACCGGTGCGCGAAGTGGAGGCTTAACCGAGCGGGGTGTGGACCGCATTGTTTAAAAGATATGATGTTAATAATAACTATTAATAAATACGATACTTCTGAATTTGTGAAAACAACAAACTTAAACCTTATTTTACCCGACCTTTACTAAACTAAACACACATTGTTATACTATCACTAATTACTCGCCTACATCGCTAATCCGCCGCTACGTCGTAGTGCCTCTACGGCGTAGCTCATCTACGGCGTAGCTCTTAAGTCGTTGACCCTGATCTTATCTGCTCGAGATCGATTGGTCGCTGAGTGCATCGTATGCGCGATGTGGAAGTGTATCAATATGTGGAAGCTCTCCACATCATACTTGTGCTAGTTCAAGTGGAAGTTTCTATTCAAAGGGAGAATTTTTAAAATTTCATTCATATTTTCTATTGAGAGTATATCGAGATGTGCCATGGTGATGTTTAGAAGAGTTGAAGCTGTTTTCAAGTTTGCTGATAAAAAACATGTTTTTGTTTTGAATTGATTTATAATGGCAGATTAGAAAGAGATTTATAATGTGGTTCTTAATAAAACATGAATCATGTATTCCATAGCATAGCTCTTAAATTCAAACAATACCAAGTATTTCTACACAGTTATCTTCGTTTGAAGAAAATAAAACCTTCGTCAAATAAGTTCTCAAAACTCTCACAGCGGTAGATTTTCTATTGAAACAGATAAAAGCGCATCATTTGTTGTCGATTGTCCGCCTCAGAGCCGCCGCCGTCGGTTCAGTTCTCCTCACAGTTCACAGTTTGTGCCCAACTTCAGGCGACACTTCACAAACTCACTGTAACTTATCGCTCGAGCTCGTGCATTCTAAACTGTTCAACTATTTATGCACTGACGCTTTGTGACTTTGAATATTGTTTTATAGATAATAATAGATTTAAAAGTATTGTTTAATTTTGTTATTGGTAAAAGTTTTAATTTGAAATTGTTTACTTGTACAAATATTGGCCTAATTTTGTTAAACTCTTTGGCTTAACGTGAAAGACATCAAAATATGTAGTTGTAAAAATAAACATCTTTTCCTTTGCTACGTGCTTATTCTGTATTTAAATGGGGTAAAAAAACGTAAAATCATCCGTTTACCTTGAATTTATAAGAGCCGATGCTAAACCAAACGAGGAACTTTCGAATAACAACAACACTGGGTTATCTAACCACACCAAAAAATAAGCAAAATAAATAATTCTAAAGGTTTTGCGCCAAAACCAGTATATTTTGATATCGCCACATACACAAAGGTCGGTAGTCGGATCACAGAACTAATCCCACTAACACTACACAATGGTGTTCCGACAACACAAAACAACAAAACACGAAACATAAACAAATCAACAAAACTTTGTTTATCCACGCCGCGCCGCAACACTACGATGTTTTACAAAAATAACAACTACTCTTGTTAAAAGTTTTGGGTGATTTTTTGTAAAAAACAACTAAACTTCGTTTTAAAATGCAGCAGTAACATTCAAGGCGTGCCTTATAAATAGAATAGGACAAATAAATAAATTAGAAAATTCTAGGTTTATATACCCGGCTTTAAGTAAGAGATACCTACCTTGCAGTTTTTATTTGTTTGGAATTCGCTAGTTTTTTAAAGATAGACACTAACACTACTATTATATTTCGAAAACTTAGTAGTCAGTCTTATCATGTACGATTTATCATGATTATAATGAATTGTCTTGTGTGTGTGCAATATAAATTAGCTGAAGTAAATAGACTGCCAACAGCTGCATAAGCCGGCCGTTTTCAAAAGTTCTAAATATTGTATTCCTCCATCAGCCGCGAACCTTGCAAGCACGGCTCTCTACTAAATTGCGACACTATAATGGGAGTATATTTTTTTTATAGTAGCAATAAACATTTCAACGCTACCATTCGTAAATAGTACGTTTATTATATTATCCATTCAACCTACCTAGCAAATCCTGTGGAACTTTACAAAGCTCAGTTTTGAATCCCGTAGTGCAAGACTGTCAAAGTTTGAAAGCACTTCAAAAGTTATAAGTATTGTGAGCGCTCTACAGTTCGATTCTAGTGTCATCGAAGCTATTGTTTAAGTCTATTGATGAGGAAATCTGTTTGATCCACTCTTATAGCAGTGATTATGCTACGAGAATTAATAAAATTGATTTCCCATATATTCAATTTGATAGTAATAGTTTGATTCGGACAATACCCTTATCTCTAATAGCAGTAATTTTGCTTCAAACATTGGCTTGATTTTCCATATTTTGTAGATCAATAAATAGAAAAATAAAAGTAATTAAAATGATGAGTGAATTTCTAGTTCGGCTCTAAGGGCTCTGTAGTTGAAAATATTGTATGTAGGTATAAACACTTGTTCTTACTTCAAAAACATTAGGTGAAAATAAATTAACTTTGCAAATATAACAAAGTAAAATTGTGTTTTAAATTAAACTTCAGACGAAAAGTCTGAAAGCACTAGTGCATGCCCTCGCAGATGACACACACGGGTCGTTGTTATATCATTAAACTAACTTTAACTAACTACTTACTTACAACCACGTGTGTAACGTTCAACTCAGTGCTCCTCTGTGCGACGTGACGTCATCAACATCAACTTTCAAATACATACTACGTGTTTCATTACTTTTTCAACCTTCTGCTTCAACTCTTGACACAAACACAGATCTTCGTGTGTGTCTGCGGTCGACACAGTGTCTCGAATCACAAGGTTTTTGAACACGGTGTTGTGTAGTTGGAAAACGTATCGTGTTGTGTATTTTGTATGGATTACTGGCAGTCGTCCGTGACTGGAGTGCGGTGCAACTGCAATGCTATCAAATCTCTAAATAAACATCATTGTGCAGAGGTGCTCAACTTGTGGCCCGCACACTTACTAACTACAGCTGGCAACTACTTTTCGAAGAACAGAATAGTCATCCTTAAAAGGCAAGGCAATCCATACTAATATTATAAATGCGAAAGTAACTCTGTCTGTCTGTCTATCTGCTACTCAATCACGCCTAAACTACTGAACCAATTTGCATGAAATTTGGTATGGAGATATTTTGATAATCGAGAAAGGACATAGGCTACTTTTTACCCCGAAAAAATAACGCATTTCCCGGAAAAATTCAGGTGGCGTACGAAGTCGCGAATAACCAATATTATGATGACATTGAATTAACAAAATTCCGTTGTCATGGCAACTGTTTTAATGGCGGATATGCCTTAGCGCGACTTCGTTATATTAAGAGATATAAATAATTTTGAGAATATTTTTCGTGAAAAAAAAAAAGCATATTTTGTTGTTAAGGAATAATTAAGCTTTGTATTAGTAAAAAAAAATCGTGAAATAATTCAGTAGTTTTCGAGAAAACCCCACAAACGTATCATACAAAGTTTTTGATGAAATTTGGTAGACAGATCCTACTAATATTATAAATGCGAAAGTTTGTGAGTATGTATGTATGGATGTTTGTTACTCTTTCACGCATATACTACTCAACAGTACACAAGGCACAATAGGAGCAGATTACCAGTAAAAAAAATTACAGAAACGGGGAATATTATGACCCATTCTCTTTTATGTGACGCAAGCGAAGTTGCACGAGTCAGCTAGTCGTCTTCTAAGGCTAAAATTTCAACACATGTTATATAATGCGCAATATAATGTTATATAATGTGTAGCTCTTACAGACAGCTCCTGTATTTTATTAGTATATGTTATTTATTTACGAGTGTCTTGGGTGTTGAGTTTCATCATAAAATAGAAAGCTTTTATCAGTAAACTCTGATAATAAAGTGTTTCCTGGCGGTATTGTCACCTTGGTGTCATCTTAAAGGAAAATATATCTTAAAAGCAGATTCAATATTTATGTTTTAACACAAAGCTTGTTAAAACGTTTTTAATATGTTAATAACAGAGGTTTGTTCACGTGCTACTATATTCTCTAATTTTCAAGGCTTTTCAGGACTGTGTATTCTAGTTAAACGGCTTACATATCCTGCTAATATTATAAATGCGGAAGTTTGTGACTATGTATGTATAAAACTACCACTGTATGTTTGAACTATTTCACGAAAAAACTACCGAACGAGTTTTAATGAAGTTCAATACTCAGATAGTTTATAACCTATTTAAAATATTGGATACTTATACTACGGTAAATATAAACACGCGAAAGAAGCCCCAGGCGGAATCTTCTTGTGAGAAGGCATTAATCCACAAAGATGCGGCCCACCAACAGCACCAGTTGATCTGATCTGCTCTAAGATACTGATACATTTATTCCTCTAATAACATTTTTATAACGAGTATCGTGAGTGGCGAGCTGATGACGTCACAGCGCGAGTTATTCCTGACACTTAGTACAAGGGGCTAATGGTTTGTCAAGTTCAGTAATGGGCTGCTGAAGGCTGTGGATGTAAAGTTTCAAACGTGACGGGTTTGTTAATGGAGTGGAAAATAATAACCAAAGCAAGTTCTTCGAAACAACTTAGATAGCCTTCGTAGAGTGGTTAAAGTATACACTACAAATAATACTCCCAAAGGTCCTAGATTCGATTCTCATACAGTTTAAGTATGTGTGTCCTGTTTAGTTGTGGCTTGTCTTTGTATGTTCGTAAAAGTCTCCACAACCGTCTGTGAAAGTTAGTAGAAGCGTAATAGCTTATTTGTTTAGCTTTCTTATGCTTCAGAGTCGACTGGAAAAAGCTTTCATTTTAAATGCCTTAATACCACCTAAACGAAAACGGTTAAATATTTACAATTCATACGATTTACAACATTATTCAAACTAAGTTTATGAGAAAGCGAAAGGAAACAATACATTCTCCTTTTACCCACTTATTGTCACCACAACTTCATAACAGCAAACTTGGGTAACATTCATAATTCACGACATAGTGACGTCACAGCTCATTACTCAATCACACATACTTACGCGGGCCACCTCCAGGGACGCACTCGACAGCGCTTTTTATATATTTTGTATGAAACTTTCACGTGGTAGCCTTTATTTATGTATGGACAAAGTTTGGCTACTGTTGAGAAAGTTTGTGTGTTGTTTGAAAGCATAAGTGCGTAGTAGGTTAAAGTCTTTTGATGGCTAGAAAAATAAGCTTCATTTTATATAAAAAAAGATCTTCTGACTACGTCTTTGCCCGCGTGTGAAAATCGTGATTTTTTCATTGTGTGACTTGTTACTACAAGTGCAGTCAAAAAAATGAGCTGTAATAGCTTATAGTTCGTATAAAAATACTTGTTTTTCGAAAATAAAGTAAAAAAAAATCGGTCCAGTAATTCTAGAGAAAACGCGCTACAAACAACTAATACAAAGTTCGCGATTGCTAGCCTCATATGTTTCTATTCCTGGTATATAACAATTAAAAATTACAAATTAATGTGCCAAAACTCCCAAAAAAACATTAATTAAAAAGCCACTCGATCATATTTACATTTACATCCCACAATACAGAAATAAAGCAAGTTCCCACATTCGTTCGTCACCTGTTGCCCTCATTCCCGGGGGTGATGTCGTGTGCTGCCGTATCATACATCGGGGGTGATACGTCACATACCATCCCTGAGGGCGGAGTGGCGAAGTAAGGATATGTAATACATGATTTATTTTATATCTTAGGAGTGCAATTACTGCTGGGTAGAGGGCTCAAGTTTGATTCATTGGTCGTCAAGAAAAATTGTTTCATATTTGCTTAAAAGGGCTGTTTAAGGAAATAAACACCTCATCATCAAATTAATAAAAGTTTCGTTTAGGTAAAGGAAGGTTGTTAAAGTTACAGATCTTAAAAATTCCCATTTTGAAAGGTAGCTGGTTAAAGGTTAGCTGTCTCATAAAATTATGAAAACTAACAGAAAAAGTAATGCAGACTAAGCCTTTTTTAAACTGAGAAACGTAATTATGTAGACTGTCGTAATTCACTGAATCTTCAGCTATAATTTTACTCCACCGTACATTAGATTCCCCACAAAATACTCCATTACGTAATAATCTTATTTACGACATTAGCACAGAACTCTTAAACATATAAATCACGCACATTACTTGTTTACACGTAAGCTTTTAACTTGGCGATACAAATACACCGCCATTACGACCTCCGCGCGAGACTGATAGCCCTCTCACAGTATTAACACACAGTTAGACATACTCAGCCACTCTTAGCCTTGTAAAGCCACATTTAGCCATATTCAGAGAATTAAACATTAGAGCATTTATTTAGTGTAACTAATTCTCAAAGCCTGTTACAATTTTGAAGTATTTATTTACCTATGTATACAGTTCTATTTACTGCATTTTAATCATAAAAATCTATCACTCGTTACGTAAGCTCTGTAAGTAATACCCTCTTGGTAAAATGTTAAAATTAAGAATATTGTTAAATTATTGCTTGACTATGTATTTGTATGTACTGCTATCTACCACAGCTGCGGAATACTTATTTATATTATGATTCTTCCTACGTTAGAAAATTGAAAAGTTTAGGTTTTGGGTAAGCTAAAGTTAGCGTACACAAATAGCGTGGGCAACGAACAACTTGCGTAACAAAGAAGAGTCTGTATGCCTTGCATTATGCTTCAACATTTATACATGTGTATACAACATACAACATTTTTAAACTTGTTCCTCTACACATAACAAAATTAGCAAGATGTTCTATTACGAGTAAATGTTCTTATGTGTAGATGGTTGAAACAATTATGTTATTATTAATAGACACATAAAATCAACAGTTAAGTTTTTGAAACTCAGTTTTCCACGATAAAGTCCCTACTTGATAATAAACCTGCTACAAACCTGCTACAACAATATTCCTTACATAATTAAACAACATCACCAAGCGTATAAACTCATAAGACGAACACTTATTTGTTTTCAATCGTTACACAGTTCAATACAATCGATCAGAAACAAAACTCCAACTGATTTAAAAGCGTCGTAAAACTTTGGAAATTCGACGAAAACTTTCAATATCATCGAAGGAAAAGAAACCGAGGGGATAGATGTGCATTTATCTGAGAAACTTTGCCATTAAGACCTTTACAATACACGTTGTTATAGTGCATTTGTCAAAGTTTGAAAGGCGAGGGGGAGTCAAAGCTTTGTAACTCTTTTTGTGTTCATATTTCATGAAGAAAGGAATAATGTCCGACTGTCATGGCGGTGGACGATCTCCAGGGACATCATTACAGCTTGTCGCGTGTTATGTATTGTTGAAATAAAAAAGTGTATGAAGTTTCTAATATTATCTACATTAGTCTATCATAATGTGACATTAAAGGCTTTTGCAACGAGTTCTATTCTAATAACATGTAGGATTATATTTTGCTTGAAACAGCGGCTCTAATATTTCCATGCATAAAATATTATCTGCAAGGTCATGTACACAATGAATAAAGAAGGAACGAAAATTAAACTTGCTCATTAATCCTTTTTTATCAAATACAAAAATGATCTAGCAAAATGCAGTTCTCTCTACTGAGTACATAACTTAATATTTTTACCAATACTCAAGATTAATCGAGTTGATTTTATCCTAAGATTAAAATTGATCAAAATATTTGCTGAGTCGAGAGGTTCACCCGGACTCAGGGCTTACTGACACCTGCAAACCTTCACTTTAAAATAAATTCAAATTTAAAATAGGACGGCCACACTAGTGCACTTTCATTATTTCGCTTCTACCTAAACTTAATGCCGAATCAGCCAGAATATGTTACACTTACAAAAGCGCATAGTTGTAAACACTATTTTGGATCCGATTAATGCCAATCATGGCTGCATTTAATAGGTTGGTCTCAAACAAAATTATAAGCTACACAATAGCTTTTGACATGACGTATATTCTTTGATGGTTGAAGCAAGCGAGGAATTTCTTCTAACTTTAGCTCCAAAATGAGAAATAGAAGCAAAAAATAGCAGATATTATATTTACAGGTATGCCCACCGCTCATATCTTGTGACCGCTGATCGTTTACAGACCGTTAAGTAAATACCCAAGAGAAACGTGTAAGCGCACTGGTGTGGCCCCAAAGGTCAAACAGATTCAATCTCATTGAAGTATTTATAAAAGTGACGTCTTGTTATTTCAGTTTAATTAATTAAGTTCTTAGTCCTCCCCGCTCCCCGCTCCCCCCTCCCGGCTCCCGGCTCAGGCTCCCGGGCTGACGCTGACGCCCAAAATTGTATAAAATTGGTGTAACTCTGCCCCGGGGGCTATTATTGTAACGCGAGTTAATTCGATTAACACAACTCGATATATTTTCGTGTATTTTTTTTAGAAAATAATGTTGAATTAGTCCTACAGATGATTAAATTCCAAGTTAACTTGCTTAAAATTACGTGCTCGTGAGATCTTGTTCAAATTACTTACAAGATAAGTAGGTACTTAAATTTTATTATGAGTCATCAACCTTTCTACCCTTATATTAGTAAGAGTACACGTTTTTGGATCACACAGTTATGAGATCCATGTAAGAATCAAACTCACAACCTTCGCGCAGAAGTAAAGGTACACTAGTATTTTTAATTGCGACATCATTTGGTTTTCAATATTTTCAATTCAATAAAGTATTGTAAGTTTAAATTATAACCATTCTAATAGGTGCCATAACTTTTGAATACGACAATCTGGTTTGATATCTCAAGATTAACTAACGCCTACATACTTAATCGCAGGTTGATGATTTTAATTTAATATTAAGGTATACATGAAAGCATTGACCCGCTACTAACAAATTATTTAACTTAATAATTAGCGTTAAGATAATTAATTAATTTGATAAGCAAATTAAATATAATTGGAAGTAATTTATAAACAGCTGAGTGATCAGATTACAACGAAATTAAGGGTTTGTTTACTACAAGGTTTATTTAACACTAGCTGACCCGCGCAACTTCGCATGCGTCACTGAAGAGAATGGGTCAAAATTTTCCCCGTTTTCGTAACATTTTTCGTTGCTACTTCGCTCCTTATGACCGTAGCGTGATGTTATATAGCCTATAGCCTTCCTCGATAAATAGGCTATCTAACACTGAAAGAATTTTTCAAATCGGACCAGTAGTTCCTGAGATTAGCGCGTTCAAACAAACAAACAAACAAACAAACTCTTCAGCTTTATAATATTATAAGTAATAAGTAATAAGTATAGATTAACATTTAAAGTCTGATTAGAAATTATTATTTTTTATGTGAAGGAAACAAAAATAGCAACTTCGGAATAAGTTATCAGATTAGTACTATAAGAAAATGTGTAATCAAAGTCTTCTTTCGTAAATAAATAACATAATTTTAAGTAAAATCACACATTGCAGGTGAAATAAGACTGTAAAGTTTCAAATAAGTACTTTTATATAATTAGTACAAATTTCATTCATCTATAAACATTCGTTTCATTAAGATAAAATAAAGAATTTTTATTTACAACATCAATTCTAAAAAAACATTTTAAAACCCCAAAGATAAAGCGCTCTTCAGTCACATAAATCTCAATAAAAGTGTACGTCACTACAGAATACGTGTTTTATCAGCTTTGATCGTTTCAAAAACAAAACATACATCAAAACCACTTCACAGCGGCTCGCAATCGTTCGCACAATGAATCCTCAAAAAGAATCGACCACTACAAGCGACTGACATTCGATTACGCATAATTGCCTACACCCAGCGAACGAATCTGCCCATTGAGCCATCAAATCGTTCACTCGTTCAATCATTCAATTATCGTTCACTATAAAAGAGTAAAAAGTCCGCCGGTGACAGCCCTTGACGTCGTGAATGTCCAATCACGGTACACACGGGGGATTTATCGAGAGATACGTCGCAAGATATTTGTAGATTTAACACACTTTATACTGATAATTTAGGGACTCCGATTTAGTTTTAAATCTGAATAAATTATAGAAATTCTTAAGATTTCCACGAGAACAATTTTTTTTTGGTAAATCACTACTTACATAATAATAATATTTACTCTACATTATGATTTGTACCTTAGAAAACCCTGCCAAGCGGCCGAAGCCAGATGAAAAAAGGAAGAAACTAGTGCACTACTACATCAGTCAAACCACAAGATTGTATACATATAATAAATATTTTAAGCATACTTTATAATGCTTTTATGTAGAAGCAGTATGTTTTGTTGAGAGTGTACAAAAGAGCCGGTGTATTTACACTTGTAACGTAACGAGCCGCTGTAATTGGGTCACGGGGGTCACGGGGGTCATGGCGCCACCTGTTACACCCCTAGCTGCATGGTACAGTCGCGCACGTAAATTGATACAAGCCAGCTCCAACACAGAATCGACTTTGCTGCATTAGTGTCCAATACAATTCCTAGATAGATAGTATATTTTTGTTAACAGCGCTTGTGTTTTGTCATAAATTTTCTTAGTTTCATGAGGTAAATATATTGTTGCATATCGGGTAGGGTATGAAGAGAGCATTTTTGGAAAGGGATTTGTTTCAAATTTTAAATTTTTTTTCGACCTAGAATGTTATTTATGACAGTTGTTTAACACTATTAATTTATCACAAGATCAAGTTAAAGTAGTTTTTGTTTTCAAAATAGATACATAAAATCACGCCTTGTTATACTCAAAGGTACAGGCAGAGTTGCATGTTATACACCCACATTTCGCCATTTATAGTGTCAGTCCCAGAAAATAGGAGCGGTTTGCCTTCTATTTCCACGAAAATATTTCATAAGTCTATTAAAAATGTTCGAGAAATATTTATCTAACACTTATTTATGAGTGACTGTACTTTGTAATAACAGTATTACAGGAAGATCGGTTAAATATAACGTTATTAAGCTTATGGTTTCGTTTCAAGAGCTGTTCAGTAAAGAGGTTGGTTTCATTGAGCGTAATTATGGCGGGCACGAGTTTAACGCGCGGTTTGTTGTCAAAATTAACCTGTATTTGAATCATATCACGCGTATTTAACCCAGAAGAGGTAAACAGAGAAAACGTTGTTTATTATGATATATCTCACTGAGTCTGGGGTCAACTGAAATCATGTTAACAGTTTATAAATTGTAACCTGAAATCAAGCATAGAAATTGAAGAATAGTAACCTTTTACGTAGGTAGTAGTGAACCACCAAGTTATGTAAAGGTATGCTGTCCAAATATATTGTCAACTTTTGAGCAAACTATTTTTAGGAAAATCCTAATTTATCAACCTCTAAGTTAGTATTAACTCAAAGATGCACTTTATATTAGTTTAATTGAATTAACTTTACTCAATTATAACATTGAATTACATTCTACACATATCTGTACTCTCTCTCTATACGTAACAAAAAAAATACAAAAATACCTACACATTAAATTTGTATTATAGTTAGCACAAATGAAATTCGTTAGAACTGAACTACTCAATATTCAAATCACAACCCGCTGAAGTTGGTAATTGTTTCTTTTTAATAGCGCCCCTTTACTGCCCGCTCCCTTACTTTACTACTGTCGTAATTATACGTGTACAGATGCAAGTAACTGTTCCAGGAATTAGAGCTTTTCATTTTTGAGGAGGGAACTTTAGTGCTTTATTTTTATACTGCTGAGTATTTTCAATTTAGTGGGAAATAAAGTCAAAAAGCATTCGTTTAATTACATAATATTTTGTAGAAAAAAGTGTGGATGTTAATAGATATTTTGGGACAGTAAAATAAGATAATGTTTGATTTTGCCTAGGATTTTATCGCTTTACAAAAAAGTCTTCTTTTTCAATCAAGAAACAAACTTGATACCCAAAATGTATATTCAAATATTTTAGTACATCGTACTGTATAATTATGTTGGCCCTACTTATTCTATACTAAATTACCCAATCTTTTATACCACTTCATTCGATCTCAAAAGTATAAAACTAAAGATGAAATCTCATCAATTTTTACGCTGATTGTTATATCTATTCGTTGAACAAAGAATCTTTAACCTCAATACCACGGAATATCGCCGATCACCGACCACTGACCTCCGCCATCTCATATCGCGTTGACACATCAAATTGTTCACACACACACACACATACATGAAACTGTGCACTCGATCTAACGCTTATTGCAAAAGATAAGATATTTTGTCAGATAAAGTATTTTAACAAAATTGGTTTTGGTATTAAAGGTTTTTACTGCTGAATATTTAACAAAATAGAATTGTGCATGAATGCCATTGTCATACATAAACCAAATTATGAATTAATATATTTTAACACACGGTCATCAAATTCCGAACCAAGCAGAGTACTATGTATGGTAAAGTGCGCATTATTTTCCATATTGAGAAGACAAACTCGTCCCTGACCTAGAAATCACACCTCAGGCCCAATGACAATGGATTCGCAGTGCTTACAGGTCAGACCACAGTGACATTTCTTTAAAATTATTTCCCCAAAATGCTTTGTATTTCTCTCAATACATTCACCCCAAGCAGAACCCATCAGAAAAGTTCACATCACATGAAACTTTACACAAAGGAAAGCCATCAAAAATAAATTCTCAGTACAAACAAGTAAAATACAGTGCGAATGATCAATAACAAACGTTTCTTTACTCAATAGCCAAAGCCATTTTCTCAAAACAATAGAAGGCGCGGGACAAACAGGAAAATACCGCAGATCCGTACAAAGTGCGTTACAGCACGCGCCCTGACACGAACCACACCAAATATACCTCCAGTGAAAAAGGGTAAAAAAGTACGATTTTGTCCAAAATGAGTTAAGTATACTTCCTCTTCTTATCGTATGGTTAGTGGTCTACCTAGTGTAAAATTTACCTTACTACCTTACCGACAGTTGTATTAATTGACAACAACCGGGACCGACTTTTTAACTGCCCTTCAAAGGACGGAGACCCCCAGTTCAAGTACCACTTTGCGATCACCCATCTATAGAATGACCGCGCCAAGGGTTGCTTTACCCACCGATCGTTTTTCGACCGGTAAGTTCAACTGGCTATGGGTGCCTCGGCACACTATATTAGTGAGCTTGATATTGCTTATCATTAAAAATAAGAAAGTTAGCAATGTGAAAAAGGTTTAATTCACAGTAAAAATATTGAAAAAGTGGGATATGAGTGCACTCTAATTTCTTTACACATTTTCGACAAAATCGGACTTATACCCTTATTCACTAGAGGCACAGCAATAACCCGTCACATTTCGTATAACAAATAACACCTGCTTTTGTAAACGAAGTATAAATCTTTGTAAATTATTGAGAAGTTACCATTCAATCTGTAAATCGCTTTGTATAAGACGAATTCGCGATTGATGATTGACAGTCGAATGCAAAAACATCATTCAATTGAAGTTGTTTGATTTAAAGTGATTATAGAACCTATGTCCTATGTATGATGTGGCATCAGTGACAAAAAACATGCTATTCCACATTTGCTGAAATATAAGGGACGTTGCATCGTTGAGTGAGATAGCATTACTGCATAAAGCATAACTTTATAAGCGTACCACATAACCCGAAGAGGTACTTCTTGTGTATGTGACAGCGTATGCACGGCCGTAGACATTTTGCATAAACCTCACGACAAAATATCTTGAAAATCTTTACTGTACGGCGGGAAAATAGTTTACTAGGAAAATATTTTCGTTCTACGAGCATAAAAGCAAGAAATTGAGAATTTTCACAATACTACAGCTTTTATATTGTTTCGAATATACCTAAATATACTCGTATTACTATCTCGGGCCAATTACTAAGTTTGATAACAATTTGATAATTAGTGCTCACGACAGCTCAACATGCTTCCCGAAGCACGAAACATAGTAATTAAAAAAACTAATATTTTTCATAATAAGTTTGTGTAAAACTTACAATGAAACTTGAACAATTACTGAACAAATTAACGGCTGTCAGAAGTTATAATTAAACTTGTATTGTGAAGAATATTTCAAGTTATTTATAGACGACGACTTTGAATTGATCATAAACATATTTAAAATGCCGCGCTCATTCAAATTCAATTTAAAATTACTTCGATTTAGCTTAGAGATGGCGACGAGAGAGGAAACAGGCCAAGCGTAAAACGGAAGCGTGTTTTAATACGCTGCTCACAAGTTATCTTTTTTTAATCCACGCATTTTTAATGAAGTGTATTGGTTTTCCGAAGGATTTTATGAATATTTTGTCACTTTTTGGCACATAATAAAACTTAATCTCTTATGTTACTGAAAAAAATACTAGTGCCAATCAAAATCAAAATCAAAATCAAATCATTTATTCATTTAGGTCAAATATTGACACTTATGATAGTCGTTACAATTACTGAATCTACCACTAGCTCGGAAAGGGGGTAGAGCCTTATGAGAAGAGCTAGCGAGAAACTCACGGCCACTCTTTTCAATCGCCAAAAAGTTTTACAATGTGGTTGATACAATAATTGATCATGCGAGGAGCTGCCAACAATCAGCGATATAGACTAAACGTCAATTAGGTTAAATGAACATAGCTAGGTTATTTATTAATCTCTGATCATACCGTATGTTGGGAGCACCTACTAGCATGTGATAATAAGAATATGGGCAGCAAGTGAGCACACTGGTTGTGAACATTATAAAAGAAAAAAGTGACAGTTTTATGAATAACATCAAATTGTACGTAACATCACCTATTTGCATCATTAATTGCCCATATTTTACAATATTTAGACCTACTGCTACTGAGTTTATACAATTTATAGCAAAGTTCCCTAATTTCAAAGAATCCTAATCAAGCGAGCGACTAATCCCAAGAGCTATTGTCGTTTAGATACTCATCAATTCTGTAATAAGCTTTCCTAACGAGATGTTCCTTAACAGCAACTTTGAATTTTGGCAGGGGTAAATCCATGATGTGCTTTGGAAGCTTGTTGAAGAAACGAATGCCGAGACCTACAAACGAATTGTGCACCTTGTGTAAACGATGATGGGGACCTACTAATTTGTGTCTGTTTCTAGTGTTGTAATTGTGTCTATCGCTATTTGTTGCGAAAGTCCCTAAATGTTGTTTTATATACAACAAGTTTGCAAGCACATACTGTGATGACACCGTCAGTATCCCTATCTGCCCAAAAAGCTCTCTCAAGGAGTCTCGCGCTCCTAAACTATAAATTGCACGGATAGCTCTTTTTTGAAGGACAAAAATAACATCTATATCAGCAGCCTTACCCCACAGTAATATACCGTAAGACATGACGCTGTGAAAATAACTAAAGTAAACCAGTCTTGCCGCATCCACACCAGCAAACTGTCTTACTTTTCTGATTGCGTACGCGGCGGAGCTGAGTCTCCCCGAGAGATGCGCTATCTGAGTGCCCCATTGGAGCTTGCTATCCAGACTGATACCTAAAAAAGTTGCCGAATCTACCAAATCGATAGTTTGCCTATTTACGACTATGTTAGTACCTAAATTCCTCGCGTTGGGCATAGTGAACCTAATGCACTTAGTTTTGTTAGAATTCAATAACAGATTATTACAAGTGAACCAGTTGTGGACCTGTTCTAGAATACTATTGATATCGACAAAACAGGACTTCGAACGATCTACTTTAAAAATGAGAGAAGTGTCATCTGCGAATAATATAATATCACATAAATCCTGCACCTGAAAGGGGAGATCGTTTATATATACGAGAAAAAGAAACGGACCGAGTATCGAACCCTGAGGCACGCCGAGAGAAACAGCTGAACCTGAAGACCTAACACCATTGATATCTACTCGTTGAATCCTATTACTCAAATATGACGCAAGTAAATTGAGCGCTGTATCCCTAATTCCATAGTGGTGGAGCTTCCTAAGGAGCGTATTATGTTGGACACAGTCAAATGCTTTGGAGAGATCGCAGAACACCCCAATGGCGTCCTGGGATGTCTCCCAAGCATCATAGATATGCTTGACGAGCGAAATACCTGCATCGATCGTTGACCTACCCTTTGTGAAACCATACTGTTTACCATGAAATAGCTGATTCGAGTTAAAGTGACTTTCGAGCTGCTCTAATATGACCTTTTCGAAGATTTTGCTAACCGCAGGCAAGATGGAAATGGGCCTGAAATTGCTGGGCTCACTCTTAGATCCCTTCTTAAAGAGTGGTACTACTTTACTGTGTTTCATTAAGTCCGGAAACACACCAGCATCTACGCACCTATTAAATATTAAAGCCAAATGGGAGGCTATTTCCAGGATGATACTTTCTAGTAATTTAACAGAGATGCCCCAGAGGTCAGGTGTTTTTTTGGAGTTGAGCGACCTAAAAGCCTTAACTACATCATTAGAGTTGATATGTTTGAAGAAAAAAACACTACCACACTCTTCTACACTATTTCGAAGTAAACATTCTGCCTTGGCAGGACAGGAATTCAAGGAGCTAGTTGTAGCTGTGGGAATATCAGCGAAGAAAGTATTGAACGTCTGAGCAACCTCTAAGTTGTTGGTGATAATCGTGTCATTTACTTTCAGTTCAAAATTATTTTCGCGCTGGATAGCACGACCTGTTTCGTTGTTAATGATATTCCATGTGGTTTTGATCGTGTTGTCTGAGCTTTTAATTTTGTTGCTTAAGTGTAAGGATTTAGCAGCAACACAAGTTCTCTTAAAAATTTTTGAATAGTTCCTAACGTATTCAAGAAATTTTGGATTAAAATTGAACTGTTTCATGGAATAAAGCTCATACAACCTAGCTCTACTTTTATAAATACCTGCTGTCGCCCAATCGCAAAAAATTGAGTTTCCTATTGTGATCTAGTATGGTTTTCTCTTTGAAGATAGTTTTGAACTTGGATTCAATAATGTTGAATAACGATGTGTAAAGGTTATCCGGGTGTTCTTCGGTGTCGTCTAACTTCGTCATAGCACTAGCTATCTCACTATTAAATAATACTAAACGATCCCTAGTAATAGGCCTACAAGTAATTTTCTTTAACCTATTATCTACCCTAACAGGAAATATAGCCTTCTGTCCACAATGGTCCGATGTTAATTCACTTAAGATTTCCCTACCTAAGCATTCGCAGTTGCAGAATATATTGTCCAAGCATGTAGCAGAATGTGCAGTGATTCTAGTGGGCTCATTAAATAAAAAAACTAAATTAAATGATTTAAATAATGACTTAAGTCTCGTACTAGTCGAAGATTGCTCAAGTAAATTTACATTAAAATCACCACACACTACTACATACTTGTTGCTTATACTTAAACGCTTTAATATGTCCTCCATTATCGACTCAAATAAAGTAAACTCACTATTTGGTGGTCTATATATACAAACTACTATGTGTCGCTCTAACTCGACACAGGAAACCTCAGCCGTGCGTTCTATTGACAAATTAACTATGTCCCTACGTTCTTTACATTTAATACTGTTAGCTACCATAATCAGTGAACCACCATGTCTAGCTTTGTTCCTAATATACGCACTAATAATTGTATAAAACTCATTGTTTATTGCTATTTGTTCCGTGTGTAGCCAATGCTCAGTCACACAGAAAATACCTACATTATGTTTTTGTAAAAACAATTCTACTTCTAATTCCTTGCTGGATAAACCTTGTATGTTTTGATGTACTAAATTTAATGAGCCTAGCTGTTTATCCATTGTCCTACCTGTCAGTTTAAAGAATCGGATACATTATTCGTAACCTTGTCGCTAACTACACTATCTATACATTTAATCACAGTATTGTTAGAATAACTACACAATACTGGGTCGTCCCTTAACCTAAACTGCGTTATAGCACCTATAACTGTGTTAATATTATAAGCTAACAATGTAGCAATTTGTCGTTTGTCCGAACTATTAAGAAACATAGTTTCTTGAGTATAAATAAAACTACTAATAAACTTATTAGTGTCAAAAAACAATAACTTATCACTATGATAAGATGTCATTAAATGTAATTGATTATTCAACCTATGTATACGCCTATTTTCCCTTTCTGTAAGAGATTGTGAGTACGGGAATGCGCAGATAATTAATTTACCTAAATCTAATTGCAATAAACTGCTAATACTATCAATAATATCAGTTTTATCTAAACCTAAACTATCACCTATCAGTAAAACTACTGTTGTATTTATATCTAAGCGAGTGTTCCTAATTCTATCTACTATTTGATTTAATTTGAGGTTATGGTAACAGTTATTTTTAAAACTACAATGTAAGTTGTTGTTTATTATAGGTCCTAAGTTAATGCCTAACTTATCTGAGAACATAGCTACTCTGTTCTTTGTGTTAAGATCTATAAAGGAAGAGGGAATACAGTCAGATGAGTCGGTCAGTGAAGTCTCAGTACCTAAACTAATTTGAGAAGGTTCTAACTGTTCTAAGTCACAAGGGAGTCCCTGAGACTGAGAACACCTAGTGCATGGAGTGCTATCAGCTAAGGCCCTAACACGCTCTAAATTTTCCCTGCCAACTTTAGCAATCTCATCGTATTTTAGTATCCGCTACTAGGATTCTGCACTTAGAACAGAGCAATCGTATACATGTCCCAACCCATAGAAGTTCTAAGTAAAATTCATACTCTAATCAGTATAGCAAAAAATCTTAAAATCAAAAATAATTTATATGTATTCTAGTCTCCGCTACCCGTGCCTAAGTTCGCTTCCTTACCCAGGTCTCGGCACAATTTCATTACTGCACCGGCTTCAAATGATTTGTGAATATTTTAATGAATCGGCGTCAGCTCGCACTCATTAGAATTCCATCACCGTGGGTGCAGCCACTCTCCGCGCGGGGCCCGGGGCCCGGCGCTCAAGGACACGGGCCCATCGAGACCTTAATTGAATCCTTATCGGTAACCCTCAATTTCCTAAGCCTTCGCCCTGTCTTGGTTATGTAGATTGACAACTTTTCGTTGCTTTCAGTTAACTGGGGCATTTCAATAGGGAATAGCCGTTCGTAAGTTAAAGTTTACAGTTAAATAAGGGATTTTTTTTAACTATCTGTAACTGTATAAATCTTGTAATTTAACTTGAGAGATGCTTATGACAATAACTATAAAATTACATGTATATGAGTTATTCATTTTATAGCACTTTTGTGGAGGAACGAGGTGATCGTGTTCCTCCATCACAAAGGGAGGATCCTCCGAACAGGCGAGGTGATCGTGCCTGGTGGGCCTAGGCTGCCCGACTGTTGTAGTCGGGAACTTATATATATAGTCAGTTGCAGTGCAAACTTCGATAGCGCGATTAAGGACTTGTGACGTCAGTCACACTGCGCGTGGTGGTTGGTTGCGCGTTGGTCCCAGTAGATGTCGCTGTATGTAGCGAGCCGCTACACTTTCATGTAAAACCTTTTTCGGGACTATTAATTAAAAACTATCGTAAAATTGTCATTCCCTATTTAAGTTAGAGAAAATATTTTTTTTCCTGTAATAATATAAAATCGCACAACAAAACATTGCCAGTCTGCCTCATTCGTAATCAGAGTCCATATTCTGATTGATCAGGAATCAATTAATGCAATGTAAGCTATTGTTCCGTGAAGGTATCGCCTCAATTACCGGGGCCCCTCCCCGCGGGCCCCGGGCCCTGGGCCCCCGGGGCGGCGTGATTACGTGTAAATAACAACGATCATATAAACAATACTAACACTGGTTATATTCGACGTTTAGACTCGTAAGGGTTGAGTTAAGGGCGGGTTATTGGGACCGGGTTGTTTTAATGCCGATGTTTGTATGAAGATTGCTTATTTTGTCAATGATATTTTGAAATTGCAGTTTTAAAATAATACATAACATGAGAAGTACCTTACGTCATTTAAATTATACTTCTAAGTATTGACAATTATCGTCGTAGCTATTTTTATAAAGTTTATGAAATGTAAGTGTTTATCCCTTGCTTTTTCACTGTTTAGCAAAATGTTCACAATAAAAAGATCTAAATTAAAATGTTATGTAGAGATCTACATCAAAATAACTATCTCAACAAATACTCACGGCTTCTAAAAACTCATACGCAAAAATACATGTTGGTCTAAATAAATCTAAATATATAGCCTAAATCTATATATCATTCTCCCTTTTAACTGTATTACTATATCTTTACATAGCAACAAAAGCTATAACACCCAGGTATATAGCAATGAAACTATTAGCAATAATAACAGAGTGGTCGGCAGTACCTCCACTTGTGTTGACTGTCATAATATTAGCAGCGGGTTAAATGTTCATTGTGTCGAGTCGCGCACAATTACGTGGAACTGACGGGAAATTACTTCATTCACCTGTTTAGTTGCCGTTCACATAATATTTACTTTATTTAGATGTACCTGGAACTAGAAATTAGTGACCAATTGTGAGAGCGTTTGCATGTAGGAGTATTTTATTTTGAAAGAAAAAGGGCCCATTGTCGGAGTGCTATTAAAGATTTTTATGTAAGACTAGCCAAATGTCGATACAATAATTTACCTCTTTGGTTCCGTAACATTTCCACACAAACAAATTACTTAGCCCCAATGTCTTTCTCCTAAATATTTTCAACACCATATCTCCGATACGATAATCCTATGATATGAAAAATCTTGTATAAGTCGCAAATTGAATTCACTAACTCAGTTTTAAAAATAGTGGCCTAAAAATCGTAATAGGTTAAAATTACCGTGTAACCGCAAGCGAAAAGTCAGTACACATACAATTTCCACTTGTCTTAAACGTTCCCACTAAAGCAGGCTGAATAAGAGAAAGCTGTTGCTTACATTACGGAAAGCCTACACACACACAAAACACACAGACACACACACACACACACACACACACACATAGCTACATACACAAGTATATTTAAGTACCCCTCTACGAACGTTCTTACTTTATTCGTCTCGTTTCGACGTTGATTTTATTTGGTGCGCCCTTTAAAAACGGAGTAAAGCCGGGATTATGTATATGTGCTACAACGTTCCTTCAATTTCCACAATGAAAGGAGAAAAAACTATTAGATTTGGAGCTCTCTAAACGATTCTGTTCAACGTAAATATAAAGAAATGAGGTTTTTATCTGTTTATTATAGTCTAACAACTTAGTAGAGTGCTTTGTATGCAAGGTTTGTGAATACAAAATTCTGAATTTAGCATACCAGTGAACTGCGGGCTTATGCAGCTGACGGTGGCCTGTTTGTTACACATACTTTTGCTTGGAAAACCTCAGAAATATAAGTTAAAATTTAGATAAATCGTGCATGCTAAGGCTGACTACTAAGTGGTCCTGCTATATCAAATGTTTCATGATTAAGGAAAAGGTATAAACAGTATTTGAATCCGTGAGTTTTATACCTCTCGGTGAGATGATTTGAAAGGAAAGGTACTGTTTATGACCGTGTTTGAGAAATATTTGATACTCGGCCCGAGTTTCTCTTGATTCCTTTCACCGATATGAAACGTTCGTATTGATAAAGTTTTCATTTCACGCTTTCATTCACCTGACCTTACTTTTCTTGAAAGATCTTAAAAGCGGTATGAAAGAACACCGTATTTTAAATTGAAAATGTTGCATTTCCTTAAAATATTAGAAATATGGTTTTTGATTATTACTTGTAGATATGAACGTTACTTCGAATTTCATAAAACGTTAAAATAGTCATTTAGAAAATTAGCTCAGATTCCGAATTAAATTGCTATGTGTCACTTAATATAGATGAGACTAGTAGCGTAGGTTAATTTATTTGTAGGTACACACGTGTCGGAACACAATCCGTGTTTTTAATTAATCGTTAATTAATAGCGTTTCGATACAAACAACACGCTTTAGGCATAGAAGTTTATTTACAATTTGTTACCACGCGTAGATGCGTAGGTGTGATGACTAACCGAATGTTTAAAACTAACTTCTACCCACGACTTGGTTCGTAACAAAACGATCACAATTTCCTAGAAACTTATAGGAATTAGATATAATAAAGCTATTCCTGGAATAAAAACATCATCTAACGATATTTTATTATAAACACAGCGAGATTTCAGGAAGTATTACTTTAGAATTCCCAATCTTTGGTTTCCAATAAAAGATTTCTCGATAAATCTGTTACTTATTCTCTACTTTGTTTTTACTTGTTTTTTCCTGTTGGTTTTATCAATTTAGTAAGGTTTTTGTATGCACGGCGTGTAGGGCTGGCCTTTATTGAACCCTTTCAGGGCACTGATTGCTATTTATTATTCATTCACAATTTGTAGAAAGGGAGCGACTGTCGTCTGTGGTTGTGTATCGCCAGAGATTGGAAATAATTGTGTCTTCGATGACACGTCGGTGGCGAAAATTATACTCAAAAAAAAACCTTTATAACATTTATTAAGCTATTCCTCAAAAAATATATGTTACAGTTAACAATATGTGTTCGGCACCGCGGCCGGGTAGAAGTGAAGTTCCCAATGAGTGACATTATATAAAATTAACAAACGCCTTCTCTTAGAAAGTTAGCAAATTACGATTAGAGCGAAATACTTAAAAACTTAAAATTTAGAAAGGCGTTGTAAGCCTAAACAAATTGTATTCTATTGAGATTTGATTTAAAGCATTTAGGAGAGCGGGGGAATTGAGGGACTTAGTTCAAGGATACGATATAAAAATCTTATAAATGCTTCGCAGACTAGTAGACTTTGGAAACATTGGCGCCAGGAAGTGAATCATCAAAAAGTCGCTACTAGTTGGTACAAACGTTTAAATAAAGAAAAATGTCGTTACCTTCATAACACAAGATTTACATTGTTTTGTTATGTGTACACGTCGCTTTAATTTCAGAACGTGAAATAATATGAACGAGTATTCAACAAACGCAATAGTTTAAACAAAAAAGGTGTTGTTTTGTCTAGCTGGGAATCTTTTATATAACTTCACACCTAATCTATATTTGATCCTTTTGCGAAAATAGTTGGGATGAATTCAAAAGTTTATCAATAACACTTATTGCACTCCGCGCGTTACATGCATCAAGCAATCAGTTAAGTGAATTGTAGTTAGTGGCAACTAACTTATCGACTTAAACAAATGCAGTTTATAAAGCAGATACGATAAAAACTAAGCTTTGTTTGAATACATTAAGTGAGAGGAATTCAAGTATATCCTAAGGTTTTTGCCCAACAGTGGGATTTACTATAACGCTAGTAATGTCTAGTAAGTAATCCATTTTCTATCTCCGAATGAACAACATTTTCTCAAACATTCAACGACGGCTCACTCTTGACTAATAGCCGTTTGTCTACTCCGACGATACATATACTGATTTGAATACTACCTCGTACCATAAGCACACAATCTATAGCCATAGACAAACTCGTATCCTGACCATTGCTTGTTGTGTACTGTTGTCAAAATCTCCGTTTTGATAGAAGCTAGCATTGGATATGCAACAACTCGATGTATTGGTAGATTTGGTGAGGGGTAGTTGTATGTATTGGTAAAGGTATAGTGTATGCATAGCAAGGCGCTATTGTGTGATATTTGAGTGAATCTATTTTAAGGACCTGCGGTAGAGAAGTCAGGTCATGAGGTTAGTTAAGTCTTTTTTTATGCGGAAGATTGTTGTATTTCATATGTATGTTAAATATTTTAAAATGTTCTGTTATTACCAAGTTTAAGAACTAAGCTTTTCTATGTACTTATGACAGCCTTGGTTTGATCATAACTTTTAAACTCTCGCATTGCATGTTTAATGTATAATACGGGAATTAACGCGAACACGCATTTTACCTTAAAATGCCTAACGTTTCGGCGCAGGTTGCACTCGCCGTGGTTTGCACTTTTACTATTGTTGCAAGCAAGTAAGACAAAACGGCTTTGGAGGGCTAAAATTAAGCTTAAGATTTTAAAATAATTAACCATAAAAATCTATACTAATATTATAAAGCTGAAGAGTTTGTTTGTTTGTTTGTTTGATTGCTTGTTTGTTTGTTTGAACGCGCTAATCTCAGGAACTACTGGTCCGATTTGAAAAATTCTTTAAGTGTTAGATAGGCCATTTATCGAGGAAGGTTATAGGCTATATATCATCACGCTACTACACATAGGAGCAGAGTACCAGTGAAAAATGTTACAAAAACGGGGAAAATTTTGACCCATTCTCCTTATGTGACGCAAGCGAAGTTGCGTGGGTCAGCTAGTAACAAATAATACGATAAAATAAAAATGCACACGTTTTAAAATTCTCAAATTTCGTGTAAGTTCATTGTTTGTAGTAGTTTGTACCCACGAAAAGTTGTTCGTGTGTTAAAAGAGGTGTCGTCACGTCGTCGCCCCGCGCCGAGAAAGTCGTTAGCACGAAGTTGAGCTCTTATTCATAAGTTGAAGGTGTGTTTCAAGTGTCTAACTATGTTGTCACTCTGCACGTGAACTTTTATTTGACACGAATTTTCTTGTAAAACACAAGTTTTCTGTACTTCCTCGAAAGAATACGTTCATAAGATTTTATTTTAATGTGGTTGTACGCCCAGTTTTTCACAATACAACGACTTTAAGAAACTCTGCTCTGAATTAAGTCATTTCTGAAAAATAAACCACCGATTCAATATGGACGAGAAATTGCTAAATTTTACCCGAATACCTGGTAAGTCGTAACCACCAGTTGCATATTAACTTTTAATTTTAAAATTCATTCTCTTAATCTAAATGCATCGCCTTCTCAATTGCTCTCAGAGAATTTCCCGACTACCTACAAAGTTTTCAACTTGGCTGCTTTTCTACTTATTTTTGAGCGATACGAGGTGAAATCTGAGCGGCTCAACTAGCTGTAAAATTGAGCAAAACCTTATTAAGCTGTCAAGTGCAGCGGCGAGGTTATAACATGAGAAGTAGTTGTGTGACGTCACAATGTGTTTGAAGTACCCTCGTTCTATGTTGCGGCATCCTGTTGTGAAAGTTTCTTAGAAACGTTTATTGTAAAGTTTCATAGAATTACAACTTTTCTAGTTTATTGTATGAATAATAAGGTAACTTGTTTTGTTTAGATTGTTTGCTTCGCGTTGCACCGGTGGTTCCAGACTGTTTGCAAGGTAGATGTTTGTTCATTCAGTTGTATATTCCGTCTGTGCAGGGCAGTGCAAACAAAAACCATAGGTTTTGTAGTCTGCAAGTTACTCTTTTATCGTCTACTAGATGCTATGTTTTTATATTTTTACGTATTATCACGCCTTTTTTCCAAAAGAGGTAGGCAGAGACAATAAAACGCCACTTGATACGATCCTTACAAACGTTCCTTGCCTCATTCACATCCATACATCTTGTAGTTTTTACATGATGTGTGTGTGTAATTATCCTATTCCTTAAATGTAAGAAATTTCCCTCAGTAATGACAGGAATATTTACTTAAATGTAAAACTTACAGTGCTTTTGCTGAATAGTCCATAATCTACACAGTCAAAACGCATTTAGCATCCATTCATTGTCTTTCAATGTTTATTCCTAGCGTATCCCATCTAAAATGTTAGCCCACATGTTTTCTAAAATAGCTCCTCACATCAGCACTTACTCCACTTCTGTCAATCTTTACGTTGTTTTCCAAACAATTATATTTAGCTTAACGTCTTGAAACGAACAATAAAGACAGATTGAGACATAAACGTGTCTGTACGCGTGTTTGTTTGTTTGTATGTTTGTATGTAATGAGCTATCAATCTGCTTTACCGTTTACGATGAAGCTGTTGATCTTGGCTGCTGAATTATTGTTGGTATATTTCAATCAAAATGTCTCGTAAATCGTAAGTGGACTATCGATGCTTTGTTTAGTCTGAATTTAAAGTAATATTT
The DNA here is from genome assembly GCF_050436995.1 of Anticarsia gemmatalis. NCBI lineage: Eukaryota > Metazoa > Arthropoda > Insecta > Lepidoptera > Erebidae > Anticarsia > Anticarsia gemmatalis. Next base: position 193,496 of record NC_134757.1, read on the forward strand.
GGAGTGCAAACTGGGATTGGATTTGATGGTAACAGAGAGAGAGAGAGAGAGTAGGTATCTTTTTCTGTGGACGTAGCGTTTGTACGTAGTATGTTATTTTTAGGATATTTTTTCGTATAAGAGGCCTCAAAAAGGTTGGTGCGATGACTCGGACACCTACGTAGAAGTACCTACTAATAACGAAAGAACGAAAGAACGAAAGAATGAAAGAACGAAAGAACGAAAGAACTGAAGAATGAATTAATGATCGAATGGATAACTAATGAGTGATTGAGCACGTGAATGAATGAATGAACAATTGAAAGAATGAATAAAATAATGATTGAGCGCGTGAATAAATTAATGAAAAAATTAATGAATGTATATGAGTGAATTAATAAATCTGTCGACAAAAACAGTAACAATGATCATACTTATTGTTTTAATCTGATGGACGTAAAGTCTTCTAATTTGTTATGAAACAGGATTATTCAGTAATAAGATATCGTTCGAGTTTAATGTTTTAACTCGAAGCGTCTTGAGTTTGAGATAAACAATAATAACATTTAGGAGATTACATCATGAGCTGTATTGATTCTGAAAGAGATTACTTTTATGAACTTTATTATTTAACCAACTCTCTACGGGCCTACCATAGTTCATTGCGTTATCTGTTTTGAATATAAAATACTGGGCTATGAGAGTAAAGAGATTGTGCATGGGTATTGTGCACACACTTGGACACTATGGACCTGCATGTTTGGCCAGTTTCAATGAAGCTGACCGCCGTCGTAGGTGGTAACTGGTAATCGAGTAAGATGTTGTTATAAAACACATTAAACGCAAACACTTCTTCTACTGAAAAAGAGCCCATAGCCAGTTGCACTCATCGGTCGGTAAACCATCTGTGGGTTAAGCAACGCTTGTTATTGGATTGATGAGTGACCGCATAGTGGTATTTGAACAGAGCGTCTCCGTGCTTTGGGGGGTATGTAAAACGTCGGTTCCGGTTGTTGTCTATTAAGATAAAAATCATTAAGCCACGTCAAAAGCCTCAGGGCGGCTTGAGCAACTTTGACACGAGGTTGATTAACCATACGACAACAAGAAGACTGAAAAAATTATAATATGCAAGTCTAGGCATCAATTACCTTCAGTACCACTTAAACTAAAAAAATCATACTTAAAAATATAATGCTAGTTTTCAAGCTATAACCGTGCAGCACAAACGTAGAAAGCCGCTTCATTAGGCGGCGACAATTAGCTAAGTTACGTGTGGTCTGGCGCTAAGTGAATGAGTGAGAACACTAGACGCGGCTTGTTCGTCGCTTATTAATTACTTAGGTGAAATGAACATGCTTTTTAACGTTTGAAATAGTGTATGTGTGGTTTTATATAGGTACGGAGGAGTTATTTTAGTGTGGGATTGTAGGATGTATTTCATATTAAATATAAAAAGTTTATTAGTTTGGATGTAAGTAACTAATTTACTCTTAAACAGATGAATGTTTCGTTTTGTTAATTTACAGGTATATTTATTAATCAAGCTAGCTATTACTGTTCACTTAAGAACCAATAGTGATGAAATCCACTCATACGACTGACGAAATCACAGGCTTCATTAAGATATCTTTATGAATCTGATGAATTACGTCCTTCGTATTTAGCGTCTGCCCAACGCGAAACTTCAGGTTCCTTGCTGGGATATAATAATTCATTTTAAGGTACCTATTAATAGTTCGGATACTACGAAGATTGAAAAATACAGGGTCACATGACAACTGGCCAGCTGCTTATTACATCTAAACACCAATATCTAAACTGAAACGTGTCTACCACAAACCTACCTCGCGGTAAAACATAAGGACAGACACATTGTTTCCAATTTGTTGTTCAGTTCCCAGTACAAGATAAAACATAAAAACATCGTTTATATTTCTACGTAGAGTCTTTACGTATTGAGTCAACAACAGAGAACATGTCACGAACATTTCACTCGGCTAATTAATTTTAAACGTGTAATTAACGTGCGTTGGTAAACTGGACGCCAAACAGCTTTGAGTTAACGGAAACTGAACATATTTTACGGACAATAAAGTATCATTTTTATTTAATTTTTGACTGTGGTAATCACTCTGTCTGTGGATGATCATCATTATAGACAGATTTTTTCATAAACCTTCTCTGTTAAATCATCCTTATTAATGAAATGATCACAAGGAACACATATCCAAGCTTTTCTGATAAAATAACCCAGTGTCACAACTTTTCACATTCCCAAGTTACCCTACATCATATCATAATAGGTGTTGAATATTTTGTGTAAAAGTTTTCTAAATTTGTCTATGCCAGTTATATTGCAAGCAAAAACAATGTCACCTAAGGATAACTGACGATGTAGGCTTAAACCTTAGCCTAAGCCTTCAGAAACTGTCACCTGAATGGCAAAACTCAGAAAAACAGAGACAAAGAACCTAAACAATAAACAGATATATTTAAAGGCAGGTGTTCCATAACTTTGGGTCTCAGTAAAAAGCTTGATAAATGTTTAATAAAAACTCCGTAAAACTCCCCTACAATATAGTAGGGGATATCTGTAAAGAATGTGCGAGGGTATTATTAAAGACGTGATATAAATAGACTCTCAAAAGTTAAGCAATCTCTTGATTTACGCGAGTCGATGAACGAGAGGGGATTGAAAACTTGCAACTTTCCGTCGCCGTGTGTTTATCTGATATTAACATAGGATGGGTATGAGATCAGTAACAACTAATATACTAAGACTTCATGATCCTGTTTCATCATATCTTGGTTAATGAATGACTAGTCTGGTGCTTTGAGTTTTAAGGAGGCTTAGCAATGAAAAAGATAGCTCAGTTTTAAAATTTTCAACGCGTTATCATTGTAATAATACAATTACTTACTATTCTTACTTCCCTACTCTGACACCTGCTCCAGTTTTGTTGCTTCTTCAAACACGTTACCAACACTTTTTAAGTATATTACAGCTCAAATCAGAGCTCGGTTGAAGGTAAAGTTTTAAATCGTCTAACAACGGATTAAATAACAAATCATCTAGGCACAAAATTAACTTACAAGACCACTTCAAACTCTAAAACAAAAAACACTGCCAAAGGTTAAAAACTTTACAATTTACACAGATAATCTTCTGGTAACTTTGTCAAATAAAATCAGATCACACCTCGGCTCGCATCGATTCCTTCACGAAAATAAAACTTTGTCCATTGGATCTGAACGTGGGCTCGAAGGCTTGAAGCCAATCTCGAAGGCTCGGGGCTACAATGTCGCCAACTTTGAACGACTAACTACGAACAAAGTGGATAAGTTTTACACTGTTACATGAATGGCTACAAAGATGATTGTATGGTGTCTAATCTAGACTTTCGGAATACCTTGTTTTGAGGTAAACAAGTTATCCGTGCCGCGTACTCATTTTGGTTCGGAGCTACTTCAAACACGTAGATTATAGTACACGCCATTTATGTTTGTGTGTCTGAATGCAGCAGCAAGAACTTCTATCATCATCACTCACTCGGCGGTGTAGGTATTACTACTCTTACTAGTTTAATTGTCTCTCTAGTCCAGTGGTTCCCAACCAGTCCAACCAGAAGTAAAATATGGTCCGCGAATGATTTAATAAAAAACAGCATCATTATAACAGTTTATTTTTAACATACTCAGCAGTGATAGCCGAATGGTATAAGTTGACACCTCCCACGCCAGTGGTCGCAGGTTCGAATCCGAGGCAACACACCAATAACTTTTCGAAGTTATGTGTGTGTGTTTCGAAGGTATTAGAAATAATTATCACATGCTCGAACGGTAAATGAAAACATCGTGAGGAAACCTTGCATGCATAAAATTTGTTTTATACGTTTATTGAGGGCATGCAAAGTCCCCAACCCGCACTTGGCCAGCGTGGTGGACTTAAGGCCTAACCCCTCCCTCATTACGGGAGGAGACCCTTGCCCAGCAGTGGGACAGTAATGATTTTTTTTTTTTTTTTTAACGTTCTCGCATAGTGGTCCCTCCTAACAAGAATAATATAAAAGTGGTCCCAGACCAAGAAAAGGTTGGGAAGCCCTGCTTTTGTCTCAAGAGCTTCTTTATTATCTCTAGAATTTATTTAAAACTTTTCGAAGCTCTGCATACTAATTCCTCCCAATATATTAGATAGGTCGTTGTCATGACAACAATGGACGCCAACGATCTCTATGTGGTTTAGGTACTGCGAGGATGCACTGCATGAGTGAGTCAGGCATCTGATAGCTAACTAATTAATATTGACGGTTCAATGGATACCAAAGGCTTCATGTCAAAGTGCATTAATACGGAGCTACTACCACATTCAATATCATACTCAATAATAGTACTAATATATTACTGATAAACTATTCAACCTAATTCTAATACTAGTAATATATCAAACAAATGCTGGTCTAATGTCCAGATTCAAAACTTTTTGAGCTTCACTTAAAATCACTAGTTTAAAAAGACTATAACATATTTTATGACAATGAAATTAGTTTTACGATTTAGCACCTAAGTCAGCTACACCTGCGGCAGCGTTCAACACCGACCGTTCGATTGAACAAGTTTGCTGTGTTATTTAAGTAATTATTATCTGAAATTACGTCGCCTTCCGAAAAAACCTTACCTCACCTAAAGTTCCATCATACCATGAAACAATAAAAATACATTGTTCCGAAATTCTAAGGACGTGTTCTAAAAATCCCTTGACGTAATAAAACTCTGTGACGAAGGCTTGATGCGACAATATAGCTTGATCATTGTTGTGACTTGCGACACAAAGTACACAGAGTAATTAAAGCCGTATTAAAGCCTTACAAAGCTGCTACACTTTCCTTCGAAGCCTACAGCATATTGTATGCAAGAACCTTTTTAAGTAAAAGATAAATTGATGAAGGTTTCGGGTTAAAAATATGAAGCTTTGTGTCCATTTATAGGGTTAATGGTGGGCTAAAAATAAAGTATAAAGGTTGTAATGTTGTTGGTCATGGTGTTATTTAGCAAAAGATTTTTCAAAGTAATTTTCAGGTACAATCGATATCCGCATCACAGTACTAAATATAGTATAACTCAAATAGTTCTACAAATAGTGATTTTGGGTCAGCCTTCTTAAGAGTGAACTCTCTATATTGGTAAATCCAGATCTTCGTTTAAAAAGTACATACATTATTTCAAGCCTGATTAAGCCTATCATACCTGAAGATGATATTAAAATAAATAAATTAATTTAACCCAATATCTCACTGCTGGGCAAGGGTCTTCTCCCGTAATGAGGGAGAGGTTAGGCCTGAGTCCACCACGTTGGCCTATTGCGGGTTGGGGACTTTGCATACCATCAAGAACTGTTCCAAAAAACTCTCAGGCGTGCAAGGTTGCTTCACGATGATTTCCTTCACCGTTGGAACAAGATATACTATGTCTAATACACACATAACTTTGAAAAGTCATTTGTGTGTTGCCTCGGGTTCGAACCTGCGACCACTTGCGTAGGAGGTACCAACTTATAAGTTTAAAAGTACCTCATAATCCTAATTTCCTTCCCTCAAATGAAAACTAATGACATGAAATACTCGCTCATCATACATGAGGCACGCATCACCATCATGTACATTATCACGCTATTTGCCTTCCATCCCACTGTCATAGCCTTGTTCCACCGTACAATAGTAATTAAAAAATACGACGCACTGGCGGGGAGGGTGTCATGGCGCCGGTGCAACATTTACATACACGAATAACTTCTAACAGCTTTGAATTGCTGCAGGTAATTGTGATCTTGTCATATTATTATGTATCCCACGTACATAATATCACGCTTGTTGTATCCGAAGGTGTAGGTAGAAGTATGAAATACGCACGCGTTTCTTGTAGCAGGGGGGCGAGCCTATTGCCATAATGCCAAATGGGTTCACTGCCGAACTTCTGACTACAATTGAGAAAAATCTAATTTAATTATAAAAATACTTATATCACTGTGTCCGACCTGGGATCGACTTCGTGCCTCGTGGTTAGCAGACGTATACACTACCGACCGCGCCATAGAGGCAGTCTATAATATTTATGTAACTGTGCAATGTTTGTGAGGTACAATATTTTGGTTTTCTTCTACAGAGTACAGAGATAAAAACTGAGATTCTATTAGGATAGGCAATAAGATTACATTTTTTATCCTGCTTCTACTTATATGATAACAGGATGCGAGCACCTTCTTTTCTTAAAAATGAGATCAAATCTAAGCTTATTGTGCTGTACCGTAGATACCTGGACTGTCTTTCTTATGATTGTCTTATTTAAAAATACTCCTAAAAATAATTATAGAAGCGCTAACTTTCGCGCGATTCTCAACCACTATCGAGTATCAATAATTTAGGTATCTTATATAAAAATGTGGTCAGCATCTCTAGCGGGCGCTTAAGGAACTAATTTTGAAGAAAATTTTAATGTCTATCTTTCGATACTCGATAGTACCGACTGTGGGTAGTCAAAGTAGTTCTATTAGAGTAACATACTAGTTCGCACATCTTATCTCCACTCATCTGGACTTTAACGTCATTATTTACAGTTTCTTTTGAAGCGTAGTCCAAAATATTAGTACACATAAAGTTATTTACAGTGAACATTATTGCGTTCCCGTAAGGCCGAGCATTTCGCTGTTTCTTCTCGTAAACAAATTAAAATACTTGGCCGTATTTTTAGAATTTATTCCACGTTACTTGTTTATGAAATGAGCAACGCAGTTTTAAATTTTTTTGTTTATTATTCCTGAGTTATTAGTACAATATAACATGCGTGGTTCTTGCTCATTTTATCATTTAGGATTTATGAGTACAAGTCAAATTGATTGAATCATAGACAACTCTAGCATTCTCTAGATTGTAAATCTGTCATTCACAAACTGTAACTTTATTTTTTATAGGTAGTTTTTCAAAAACTAACCGTTGGGTTTATTTAAGCGGAAGGGACTTTAAAATTTAGTATTTATCGTATTTTTTTAGTATCGAGTTACAGGTATTGTAAAAGTGCTTGATGCATCGTATATCGATGAAAACAGCCTAACTTTCAATTACTTTAAAAGTCATCACCAAATAATAATGTATTATAAACATTGTTACAGAAAATCTAGTTTTAATAAATCGTCTTAAAGTACATCATGTCAATATAACTGGCCGCTATGATATCCTTCCTGCTTCGGTATAATAACTCAAATATTTGTGAAACACGGAGGCTTGACGCAAGTGCCTATTGTGTACCATTCACTAATACTGGTCCAATGGCACTGTTATAAGGGACCTTACACACTGTTGTCGGAAAACGTCCCACATTCCAGCATAATAATAATATGTAGACACTGCTTTTATATCCTGGATACTCACATTATGTCATAATTTTCCTCGTTTTTGTAACATTTTTTACTGGTACTCTGCTTCTCTTGGGCGTAGATGTTATATAGCCTATAGCCTTTCTCAACAAATAGGCTATCTAACACAAAAAAAATTTCGTCAATTCGCACCAGTTTTTGAGACTAGCGCGTTTAACCAAACAAACAAACCATAATTTTGTAATATTAAGTATAGATATTTTGAAAAACAAAAGGTCCTAAATTGACATACTTACTAATGAATACTTGCTAGCATTATTTCATCAATAAAGTGCGCAACTAATTGTTCTCTGGCCAGCAGCACGATTACGTCGCCTAAGCCCTCTCGATACAATGGAGTCCCGTACACTTCCCTATCGGAATGGGGGGCGGTAAAGCCTGTAATCCCTCCCATACAGGCTTGCTATTATTTAGCCAGCTCTTTAGCTGACGCTTACACAATGGAGTCAATGTTTCGTTTACTTAAAATATGATTGTGATTGTGTGTATGATTGTGTAGACAAAATAAATCTATCTTTTGATAAACTATAGGGAATAACTCCAGACTTAGTATTCAGCTATCTGCATAACAAAATATAACGAATAAATTTAAAATCGATACAGCAATTTATTATTACTTATTACGGTTAACGAATTTAACATGAAAAAATAATAAATGACCACAACATAGGTACCATAGATACAATCATAGAAAACAACGTTGTCGAATTTCTATGGACACAATGTTTATAATCACTTCCTTCCAGCAATAGAAACAAATATGTACGCCGTCATATAATGTTCAGAAAAGTTTGAACATAATGCCTGAATATATCAATATGAAGGCACTGCTACGATTCTACGCACCTTACGTTCACATGTGGACCTGTGCAAAAGAGTTCAGATAAACGATCAGATTATAAAATCTTCTCTTCAGTATAAAGTATGTTCCCGCATGGCCCGTGTCGTAATAAACGCGTCTATTTCGGCGAGGTGTGCAGTACGTGAGTGTAAACAAGCGAACTATTGCGAACTATTGCGAACGTGTTGTGACAGCTTTATCGCCACATCAATTATACTCTTTAATAGTTTATAATGAACTCACACGCGAATATTCCGTGCATTTTTGATTGAACACCTACTTTGTGTTCCGTTTGAGTTATTTTGTTGGCAGTTTGTTTTTGCAGGTGTGTCGTGTATTGTATTTCTGATTTATAATGATAATCAAAATGTCTTTAAGACTTGCTATCTGCACAAAATATTTAGTCTTTAACGTATACTATGAACGTTTTATTATAAACTAGCGGACCGGCCCAGCTTCGTCCGGGTATGATACAATTTTATCTCATTGATTCTTTTTCCGTGACCATTTCGATCCCCCTGATCCCATACAACCTTGTTCCGATAATTAGAAACATATTAAAAAAATAAATATCCGATGTGGCTTAGTTGTGCAAAAGTTGTGCGTGATTTTAGTGATTATTTTTTATTAATATAGAAACATACTTTCTTCAAATCACTCCTTCCCATAGGGGTAGGCAGAGACCGGGGTAAAAATATATGAATAAAAGGAATACATATGAGACACTTTTTTCAAATTGTCACATTTTCTTCCTATAGTATATAGTAAATCTGTTGCCTTTTATGTACTACTATGCGATAATATCAAAATGGTAGTATCGAGTTACTATTGTTCTAATGTCAATGTTAATCTTACACTATTGACCTTTGAGCTCAAGTCACGTCTTCCCATTAACATGAAAGTTTAATAAAACTCCAGTTATCTCACAACACCAATAACATCTTTACAATCGTAGCCCGTGTCATAACGGTTATGAGTTTAATTGCGAGCCGAAGTTGCCCGAGCGCCGGCGGACATGCCCGAGCGTGGCCGGCTCAATCCGTTGGAATCCGAAGCGGTGCGGAATGAAAGTGGAATCAATTATGTTGTTAGGTATCGATTGTCGTTTAGGGTTGATAATTGTATGATTGAGGTTTTAAAGGTTTTTTGAAGTCATTCAGTTATTGTCATTGGACAGACAATAGCGGTTAAACACTCAGTATTTGTGCCCACCTTTAATAAGCCACCTTAATGCTTTTGACCGATCATAAAAGCTTTGCCTAAACGGCAATAAAACCGGCCATCTAATTAGGTCCTCAGTTTGACTCCAGGTTTGAGAAAAGAGTCACGAGGCTGTTGGGTAAATTTAGGTAACCATCTTCTTTGAAAATGGGTTCCGATGCCTCATTATTCGCTAAATTCTCTAATCGAAATGGTATTTGAAATTGAAAATTACTGTTTCACAACCCTGGAGCCAGTAACGTTAGCCCGACGTTAGTAGCAAAGGCTTTAAGTAATGGAAGGTATCTGTGTGTCTGACTGTCTGTGTATCTGTGTACGGTAATCGACTATTAATTGCCACGCGCTGATTCTCTAATAACACTGATGAATCGTACCACCGGTCGTGTTATATTTCCGACTAATGTTTTAGTAGTAATGGTGGTCTATTTTGGACACATTGATTGCTGTTTTAGTTCGTTGAATATGTTTTTGACGGGAAGTCGGAAAAATCGGACACTCTATTATATTATTTTCTCGTAGTTGCTTGGATAATGTGCTACGGGTACCTTTAATTGCCTTATATCATGTTGCTTAGCTATTTAAATTCAACAAACATATAGAACCCTAAAATGAATATCTGAAAGAATACGACATTTTAATTCAGGCAAAGTTATACTTTCTTAAACACACATTTCTTAATCATACCTTCCGGACTGGCGGTAATATCACCAACTGTATTTGACGTTATAAGTGTCTGTACTAAACCTAAATTAATAAATGAATTGATTTTGATTACATAAAACTACATTTTTTTATCTAATGCTTAAGGCAGAGAGGAATGCTACGATACTAACTACGTTCTTTTGCTTTAAGTAGAACTATAAAACAAAAAAGAATCAATTTTCCTGTTGTTGGATCGACTAAAGAGCTACAAAAACATCTCACTGATGGGTATATGTTTACACTGATATTGTTTACACATCATAGCTGTTAGTTTCCGAGTCAGTTGCCGGCGCCACGTGACCCTGGACCTCAAGGTCAGTTCTTCTTTCATCTCATGTTCCGGACAAACTGACGGGTGTGTTAAGATATGATTGGAAGCAGTTGTAAGTTTAATTGATGGTTGATTGATGTTCATATTGAGTTGCCAGATGGTTAACAGGGATCAGCAGATGGTTAGCAGAATACCGTCTGCACCTTGTCTCATCTTTCGTTACTGGCAACCCTACTATGGACAAATCTTCTTTTCTTTATCAAGGCTAAAGACTATGAATGATCATTTATCTCGATATACTATGGGTTTGATAAATTCTGGTGCGTCATCGAAAATATTTCGTCCGTAGATAGATAGTACTCAATATAAAACGTAAAAAGCTCTTTTCACAAAAATATAAGTTATAGATATAGTGAGGCTATTGCCATACACAAACTCTGCAAAACGACAGTTCAACCATATGAAAAAGCTTCCTAGGATTGACTACTGTTTTAATAAAAACTGGCAAGATCTCAATTCCATTCAATTAATCGAAGAACCATTCAACTCCCACCTTCATACTATTTTCGCTGTATCCATCATCATTTACACATCGCCACTTCAGTCACACGTAATTTTTGTCCGTTCTATTCGCGCGCTCATAAACTGTGCGTTGTTTATGGCATGTTTGTAGCTGCGCCGGCCAGCTGTCGCTCGCGCCTGCCCATCACACGGTAAGGGCCTGATGAAGGATTTGTATGTTTGTACAAAAATACGCGTGTTTGTGTTAAAGGTATGTTAGGCTCTTATTCGTCATCCACACTAATAATAAACGTTACAGAAGGTAGATCCGTATGTGCCTATGACTGTATCTATGTACAATTTTACGGCTGTACTGATTAAGACAAACAAATTAGTCTAACCATTCTTTCAACTACAACAGACATTGTGGTAATATTGATTAGATTTTGAGAATAAATTAGGACACCTTTTCTAATGTTTCACATGCATATTCGTATGCATAACTATAAGAACTTCAGAAAGTCAGGATTCAAATTACAAAAACATCAAGAAGAGGCGGCCGAATCACAATTTTTCAGGGATTTATGCTGGCTTAGAGATTTTTCTATGGTTTTCTTGCTAAAGCTGCGATAAAGTATTTGATCCGTGTTAAGATTGTTTGTGAGCCCCTGACATGGCACCGACGACGGAAAATTCTGACCTCCGCTTATAGCAACGCAAGATAGGATTTTCAGAGATCAAGTACCAGATTTCTATTTCAGACCTCTATAATATACATTGTTATAAACGTATTGTGCATTATTCACCACGCTTTGTAGAGAAGAATTTCTACGGTGAATATAAAATCAAACGCATTACTGCACTACTTTTAAACGCGGATCTGCTCCGGGAAACAATGGGTCATAGACATTTCACGTATGTAGTTTTGAGATAACCCATCTTTCAACAATTCTCAGACATGAGTTTTGTTTAAAGTTTACTCACTGTTTTTTTTACAGTTGGTTTATTTTATAGTCATCTCACTATCAACTCAATAATGTAGTGCCTAGGTTACAAGCCTCAATCGTTAGCATCGGAAGAGACTACACTACTAAGCTTATACAAGTAAGTTTCTTCTAAAACCTTATTATCCATACATTATTATTAAGACGTCTACATCTCCTACAAGCTTCACAAACTCAGTCTATTATCCTCACGTGTCTCAGTATGTTCTCAGCTCGGATTGCGTATAAACTATGCAGGCGTAGTTATGAGCTGCGAGTTACCGAGTACCGGGTTTAGTGCCCAAGTTGTGCCATTTGCACCTGTAGTAGTGTTAGTTTGTTAACAACATGTTTAATATAAAGGTGTGTTCTATAGTGCGAAAATTTAAGAGGAATATGCATTATTAGATGTAGGAGTAGAGCTTTTTGTCAGAGATTTTAATTGTTATGTAGGATATAATAATAAACTAATATAATGTTAACAGTATAAAAGGATAAACATTAGTTGACGTTTATCGCAAAACTAACAATTTATCGGTGAAAATGGTGACTAACGCTGCTTAAAGAAGTAACGCATGAAACATGTATAAATGACAGAAAATGAACAAAGTAATTATGTGGGACCCTTAATTAATAAACAGATTATTTCCTTTTTTATCGCACAGTCGGGTAAAAAAGCGATCACTCTTCAAATGTAGTATCTCATCTCATATTCCTAAAACAACGAAAAATACCTATGTTAGAAACAATTACCAAATGATTCAATAAGTAACTAAAGACTTAAGAATTTAGAATGTTTCAGAACACATCGTACCACTTAATGAATTTTCAGGACGTCTTCTATTCCCACAAGAAGGAAATGAATTTTATTTTATTCGCTCGTTTTCCTCGTTCTTATCAAATGGATGTTCTTTATCAGGTCTCTTGAAATCATTACGAACTTTCTTTGACTACTTTGCAGTTAAGCTGCGTTTGATAAATGTGGAACTTAGTACTAAAACATTACTTTTCCGGGTTTTAGCCACTTTAAGTGTCTCCGGCAATAGGTTTAGATTTAGTCAGTAATATGTACAAATAATATACTGAATACTTTACAAGCCCAGGTCTTAAACATTTTGTACTATTTCGTAAATAAGCATAGCATATGATAAGCAGCGTTAACTACTGAATAGATAACCAAAATAGTACCTTATATAGTACAAAATAATGTATACCAAAATGTAACAAAAACTAATTAAATATTATCAAACAATTTAAAAGTAAAACAGGCAAAAAGATAATCTCACGTAAGCCGAAGGAACTTTCAATCTATTCCGATATTCAGAATTTCCACATAAAACGAGTTCTTTCAAAATTCATATTAAAACTTTCTACGTAAAGGAAGCTGGAACTAGGTTTAATTTAAAACCTGACTTAATTAAACCACTTCTCATAAACTACCCTAAACCTCAGATCGTTTGAGGGTGCTTCACCCTCTTGTCTTAAATAACCGTTATCCGATAACTTTATTATCTGGCTCGTTCAGTGTCGGTTTTCTTCCGGGAATCGATCCCGGGACGTAACGTATAGCGGTTGTTAGTGCTGTAATACGAGGAGGGTGAAGCAACTAGCGGCTGTTAAACGATCAGTTAAGCAACCTTTCATATGAACAATCTACATAAAGTGTTCTACTTTGCAGTGTACCTTATAAGATAAATATGGCATATCCTACTTCCTACTAATATTATAAATGCGAAAGTTTGTGAGAATGTATGTGTATGTATGTATGTATGTATGTATGTATGTATGAATGTTTGTTACTCTTTCACGCCAATACTACTTAACCGATTACCATGAAATTTGGTATGTAGGTAGCTGAAGCCCCAAAAAAACACATTGCGTACTCTTGTATGGCATAAGATAAGGTAATGAAGTATTTTGTAATTTAAAAGCAGCTGCGGGCAAGAAATAATACTTTTTGGCAACTACAATTATTTGATAAAAGATTTTTTAAGCTGCCGTAAGAAAAAGTTTCATAGATCAGCATATAAAAATTTCCAACTTATTCTGAAGCTTCTACCTTTGCTCCTGAATGGACCCGTACTCAGTAGTAGTAACGGGTTAATTAAATTAATCTTTAAAATGCACATTTTCTCTTTTCTATACTATTAAAACACAAGTAGCAATTAGTCATATTCTCAAAAAGAAGGCACTCTCTTTATCCTACACAATGAGTCGTTGTAGAGTAGAAGTAGAAGTAGTGCAGACAGTTCAAACACGGCGCTCTGGCGGCACGTCATTACTGCACGTGAAATAATAATCGCTGGACGACACGGCACGAGACTCGGTCTCACTGGTAGCGAGTAGCGGAGATGAGAGAGGAAATCTCTAAGCTTATGTTGTTTCGTAATACTTTATTAATTTGATGTTTACCGTAAATGAAATATTATGGAATACTTTATCAAAGTAGTTGCCACAAAGCATTCACTAGTGTCTTAGAGCTGGTTTTTTGAGATTATTGGAATAGATTGGATATTGTGGCTAATGATAGTGAGTTTTAAAATTATCCATGACCTCAATTGCTAGTACAGGATAAAAAAGCATCAAAACTACAAATAGCAAAATATACAGTTACCAGTAATTTCAAAAAACTGTTAGTAGAAACAAAATAGACACGAAAAACATAACAATTTTGAAACCTACTTAATCTTCACTAAACCACAACACTAATTGACTTAAACTGACAACAGCAGTAAAAAGCAGAAGACTACGGCTTATTTCAAATTATTTTATTTCCGCCACTAAAACCTGGCTACCCGCTTACAGTGCGACCTCTACTTGTACCCCTAAGACCATCCATCAATAATTCATCCCATCACTTGCGTCTCATACAAGTACCAACTCATACATCCATACACGTTCATACACATTCATACACATGTTAGAGGTGTTATAATTACGCCGGCACTCATCTCGCGAGGGTAATTAGCTGTAATTATATTAGGACAGTAATGACACGTTACTTGAGAGCTATTAACACGGGCGAGGGACGCTACGGATTTTAGCTTTTAATATTGTTAAAAGATGGCGCAGAGCAGTGATAGCCGAGTGGTATAAGTTGACACCTCCCATGTAAGTGGTCGCAGGTTCGAACCCGAGACAACACACCAATGACTTTTCGTAGTTATGTATGTATTAGAAATAATTATCACATGCTCTAACGGTGAAGGAAAACCTCGTAAAACCTTGCATGCCTCAAATTTGTTTAATACATTTATTGAGGGCATGCAAAGTCCCCAAACCGCACTTGTTCAGCAGTGGGGCATTAATGGGTTAAATTAATTATTTATTTATTATAATATTACCTGTATTGTCGGACTACTAAGAGACCATACATTACCTATAGTATCTACTTTAGCATTGAACTAAAAATTCCCGAATCTTATCGCGTATCATGTGGCGTAGACTTTCTTTTTATTACGTTCATGGTATTCACAGAAAAATCCTCAAAAGAAAAAAGTCTTTTAAAAATGTAAACAGCCCATAAAGCCTTATAAAAAGGTTCTCGTTAACACAAACGTTTGTGAATGTTTCAGTGAATTGTTTGTTATTACATAACTCGCCAAGTATTCAGATTAAATTAAAAAATAAACAACTTGTACTAACTTTTATCTGCCGACAACTTCCCGGCGGAGTTGAGATTGAAAATATAAAAATATTATCAAAGTATGAAACTCCGACGGACTAAGGAAACGTGCACGTTATGTACGTTTCACTTGGACTTTCGGTTACCCTTTTGAGAATCAAGATGAAACCACAACCATTTTGAGGTTAGTTTAGTAAATAACAAAGTTCAAAATTGGGACAGGAGCTTCTTACAGACTCTTCTCATTGGTCCTACCTTCCGAACTGGCGGTAAATTCACTCTCTGTATCATTGACTATCACAAGTGTCAGCATTTGACCTATATGAATATATGATTTGATTTTGATAGAATAATGCATTATGTTCATTTAAAGAAAGAAGTAGTGGTATCCAGTGGCGAAGGCTCCATACAACTCGATTCCTATCGGCTTCCCTTTCTGGACAGACTTAATATTAGTGTTAAATTAATTGTTTACTATTGCCAAATAAAACACAATTAATTAATAATCACCAATATTTAAACCGAAATCTTTAACTAGAATCATTAATCTAATCGAAACAGTACGAAAACGCCTACACTTCAAAAATTACGCTCCGCTAAAAACGCAACGTGAGGTAATAATAATGAAATAAGCCGGAGGCGCTGATCGAGAATCGCGTACAATAAAAACTATGGCGGCAATGTCGCTTACGACCTTTTGGATCGCGCTTCGCACCGCGC
Organism: Anticarsia gemmatalis; assembly: GCF_050436995.1. NCBI lineage: Eukaryota > Metazoa > Arthropoda > Insecta > Lepidoptera > Erebidae > Anticarsia > Anticarsia gemmatalis. The sequence goes on from NC_134757.1 coordinate 209,768, forward strand.
TGCATAGTGGCGAGCAAGCCGGAGGAAGAGCGGGTTGCCTCGCGCTACAGCGCTCGCGCCGCGGCGGACACATGATCTTCTGTCGCGGTGCGAGCCGCGTGCAAGAGCGAGATAGAAAATATAAGCTAAGCATCCTGCATAAGTATTAACGTTTTTGTCCAGTTTGACATTAGGTCATGTTTGTTTACTGTTTACATCTTTCGCGCACTCTATAACAAATTAGAATATTTGTGTTTATCACAACATTATTCCTTAATAATTGTGTTTGTGCATAATTGTGAATGTATCGGTATATTAAACAGTAATTGTTTTGCATGTTTCTATTAGAGTAAATTTTCATTTTGTCAGATTTATAGGTTAAACTCATAACAATAAAAGTGTTCTTGCGTTGCGTTTATTCATGATGTGTTTGATATTTTATTGTTGATGAATACATTCTAAATTGCTTGTATAATATGTTATAAAACAACCAGTGCGAGACAATCATCAATCGTTCGATATACGTTATCTTAAATGTGCTGTTGTGTTACTACGTGTTACTACTGAAGTCAGAGTAACTAAATACAAAACAAGCATGATTAGGTAGCACATGGTAAGTACCTATGTATTATTAGTCTGTAGAGAGAGAAATAAGATACCTACTGTAGTCGAATGTAGATAATACTGTCATATTGTTATTATGCAGTAATACGCTACTTTTACGTCGGCATTCTTACGATGTACATAATATGTAGGTACCTACTATACCTAGACAATGACTTATAGCTCCGGCTTACCTTTTGTAAAAAATGACCCTTCGCCACTGGTGGTATCTAAACTTAATTTCATTAGGTTCGGATGGACAGCTTTCGTTATGACTTATCGTCATCATACACTCATATCCATAACAGATGTAGGGCATTCAAATAAAAATCGCTCAATCATATCAAGTCTTTAAACCTGGCACTACATTAATCACAAACTACACCAAACGATCTAAAATAAATAATCACATTCTAAAACAGCTACTTCTTTCAGTAAAAATTTTCGTATATACTATTTTCTAAGTAAGAAACATATTCCTCGAAACCCAAATTCACTATAATACAACCTTCCCTTATAATCCAATCGCAAGAACAGACATATAGACATGGAATCTGCAAACGATCGTATTTGATCCGTATTAGATGCGTACACGAATACGTCACGAAGTGGGTCACAGAGTCACGGAGACACGGAGACACGGAGACACGTAGTCACGAGGACAAAACGAACCACTTGTTACACCCTGTGCATTGTACAGGATGTTGCTGATTGTACTATTTACAAAAAAGGGGAAATAAGAATATTGGAAGGGTTTGTAGTTTGAAAAATCTTTCTAATATTGTAGATGTGAAAGTTTGTGAACGTGTGTATGCATGTTTGTGACTTACGCAAAACTACTGAATAGATTTTCATGGAAATTTTCGTTTTTAAACCTGAAGGGAAGATCTGCTAAGCTTTAGATATATTTGAAACTTGCTGACCCGCGCAACTTCGTTTGCGTCACATAAGATAGAATGGGTCATAATTTTCCCCGTTTTGTAACATTTTTTATTGCTACTCTGCTCTTATTGGTCGTAGCGTGATGATATATAGTCTATAGCCTTCCTCAAAAAATGGACTATCTAACACTAAAAGAATTTTTCAAATCGGACCAGTAGTTCCTGAGATTAGCGCGTTCAAACAAACAAACAAACTATTCAGCTTTATAATATAATATAGATATATATATATAGATGTGATTGAGTATGTTATTTGATAACGCAAAATTGTCTGGACGGTTCGAATGCAATAACCTAGATTACACATAGAATACTTTCTACATAATTTCAGTAGATACTTAAATTTTAGTAACAAAACATTACTTTCAGAAAATGAATAAAGTAATAATTTTACCCCATACTCGTTTATATAGCACTGAAAACATGTTATAACATTTCTTATCCAGCACATGTGTGAAAGGAAACCCATAGGATGTTCTCTTTACGGCATTTTTACTGCGAGAATATGTCGCGTGGCGTCGTCAAAATTTAACAGCTTGTATGTCGCGGTGATAACAATGCTGCGTATTGCTACTTGCACCAGTTTCAAATGAGTTTCATATTCACATGAACTAAAACTTTCTGTGTTATTTCAATGACTAATAGAGAAGATTGAAACATATACAAAATAACCCACTTTTGCGATAACGTTTGATAAATTCATTGTTATGGTGATAAGTCAATGTTGCTAAGTAAGTAAGAAAACAGATTATTATTACTGCTCAGAGCAGAACCTAGGTTAAGTAAAGAATGTATAAAAACAAAGCTCAGGGACTTATTGCTAGGCAATAAAGACTTCACTATAAGTGAAGTTCATGGCCGTGAGCAAATGATAGTAAGAGAAAGAAAGCTTTGATTGTAATGTTTGTTTAGTTGTAACTTTAATATTTAGATAAGTATAAGAACTTTATTAATTTCTTCCATTTTTAAACATAATGCATGCATACATGTACATAAAAACATAATGTAAACGAGCGTATCTCGCCAACAAGCTGTGTAGCTTGGCGAGGAGAATACATGCAAAACAATATTTTGTATTTTATATGAATAAATGACTTAAAAAAAAAAGATATCTTTGGAAAACTACACACACATGTACAACATACGCACATATTTCTTTACTATTTTATTTTATGGGAATTCTTGATAGCAAGCAACGAGAGCCGGAGATATTAGAAATTCATAACTTTTCAAATATTATATGGAAATTAACGTGGAAATGCATTGCATGCATCACATTTCGGCAGGTTATACCGGCCGTAGTCGCAAGCTGGCAAGCAAACTGTTCTCATATATTATTAGAGATAGACCTTAACCATTGTACCAAATTGTACAGTCAAAATCTAACAGCTCCTTTGATCACGTTACTGCCACTACCGATATTCCTAGAGCTCCTATATTTAGGTATCTGAGCTTGAGAATTCAATTACCCGTCGCACAATGTCTGCGATAGACCCCTATACTGAACGTGGGCCAATATGCGTCAGTAAGCAGCGGCATGCACCGGCATAAACCAGTATGAACCGGTACATACCGGTATGTACTGACACACGGGATATAGGCTCTGTGCTCTGTATTGTGTATTGTGTGTGGCAGTTGACCGCCAATCACTTGACAAGATTGTTCTCACAAAGCGTCGGCGGATTAATAACGCTCTCGATTGCTTCACGTCGAGTTTGAGTGGAATAATTACTGTGGTTTGAGGTTAACCTTTTGCATTGATTTGCAAACTGTACATGGCAAATAACCTCGGGTATGGCAAAAGATGATCTTTTTGATGATGATGATCGTAGACAAAGCATAGATCTACGTTTTATCAAGAAAATAGCATATTAGAAACTTATTTCTTATGCGAGATCGTACGCGTTCCTCTCAAAAATAGAAAAAAATATAGAATTAATACACAATAAACATACCTGATATTAATCCATGGGTCTCCAAAAACTCTTCTCTCACATTCACTGATTCTAATATAATATCCACAACTACTTTTCCACTTAACACTGAACACTCGCGACTTGGACGCAACACTAACATGTACAACACACTTAATACGATTAATTTAAAAGTAACGATATCTTATTAATTACCAGACGTTTTGACCGAATGAAGTCGATCGTGGTCACGGGTAGACTGAGGTATTTGCTAAGCGTCATCTTCTTGTAGCGCGAGTTTTTACGTCTACCCTCAATATTGTTCATATTTTTATATTTTTTGAAATTGACGGTAGTTCGACACAACACTAGGGACATCTTTGACACACGTTTAACACACTGGTGTAAAACGTATATACATCGACAACTTAGTAAAAAGCCTTGGCTTACACGATTTGTAAAGATTTGAATAAATCGTTCTAAGGATTTCTAAATGACAATATCTGTATTAAACAGGCCACCGTTAGCAGCATAAACCTGCAGTTTTCACTAATCTTTTAAATTCTGAGTTTGTATACCTGCACCACCTATTTAGTTGAAATATATAACTAGGTTTATTTTCCACTTATTATCCCTTCATACAAAATGGCAAATCTGCTTAACTTCGTCATCATTTAACTAAGCCGTGATTTGCATTAACCTAATGTAACGCGAACCCACCCGTCTATTAGCTAACTAACCAAACTATTAGTTAAACGACAAACGAATTTAAACTCTATGTCGTTCACATAAGACTCATTAATTCATGTGTTGAAAGACGTTTCTATTTGCAAAATATTTGACAGCACAAACCAAAGGTACAATTGAATTTAAACCTTATGTCAATGTCATAAGATTGTTATTTCTAGTAGGATAGAGGATTTCTATTAGTAGAATATTAATTTACCTGCACTTTAGCTAAAATTAATTCTAAACTTTACTACAAAACATACATTGGTTCTCGATTTAGTTGCTATGAGCAATTATTGTTCTTGACAACTGAATCAAGAATGCAATTGCTTATTATTTGTAAAGAACAATGAGTTTTGACAATTGGAAAACTGGCACTGTGAACTTCGATGGAAAACTAAAAATCATTAAAACCAATATTTTGTGATAACTAGTTCTTGCTCACTGGTCGGTGAACAATCAAGTGGGTGAAGGAAACTTGGCGCGAATATTCCATACGCTGACTGCTGACTTGACTTGACTGCATAGTGGAATTTGAACTAAGCGTCTCGCCTTGCTTCGGAAAGCGCACGGTAAAAGTCAGTCCTAAAGTCATTTTGTCGGAAAAGTAGGGGCTTCTTGTTTATCTAAAATCTATAAGGAAACTGCCAACTTAGTATAAAATAAAGTCTAAAACAAACACATCGCTAGCCGTGGTGCCTTGCTCATACACCGTGGTACGATATTGCCGCGTCAGTCGCGTCGCCGTGGCGCGGCCACGTGGGTGCAAATTGAGATAATTAATTTAGCCACATCGCAAGCTCACCTCACTTCGTACACAACACTCAGTGGAAAAGTGACACACTAAAAGTATATACAGAAGGTCAACTTGTAACTAAATGTAGAATATCGAATGTAAGACAAACGCTCCCGAAAAGATTGAACTATAGATTACTTAACCTTTATTGATGAAGGTTTTTAAATTATATTTTAACGATTTGCGGTATGTTAAATAAAATTGAGTTCAATTAAAGCAGTACTTTTTTGGATTGTGATTTGTTTGTTTAATGAGCTAAATACAAAACTATTATATGAAACACTTTTCGCGGTAGTATTTCATACACCTCTTTCTAACTTCGGATATAACAGGTGTGATAATGTTATAAATAAAAAAACTATTACATATACTTTTAAGAGCAATTGGTTTTCATGTACCTAGTACATCAGTATTTTATTGTAATTACCAAAGAAGGTACGAGTGAGCGAGTCCCATCAAAAGCCTCTTTGTGACTTCACCAACGCTACATAAACAAAACACAAACAGCACCAAAATTCCACCACTATCAGCTTCCTAAGCCACAATAAAATAGAGAAATAATATAAGTGAGCAGCTTTCGATCAGACGACTAGTAGTTGTTACACACGCGATACTCGCATCTACATTCATCTCCGAACACTTCCTGTACACACCCTGTTGTTTACAGCCTCTATTCAATCGCTATGGGGAATATGTTTTTCAATGTTATTCGTATAGTTCGATATTAAAGCTAATTAAATAGGCTACTTATTCGTATACCTGTTTTTTATTAAGTTTATTGGTAGTTACAAAATTGTAAAGCTTTTGTGAATGTAGGACTTTTACAGCTCTATTGAAGGATACCTAGAACATTTCTGTACACATGCTTATCCTACAACAAATCGCGCTTCTAAGGTAGTTAGTAAATAATTAAGAAATGAAGTCTCCTTTCAGGGAGAAATTTGTATAGGAGCTAGATATAATGACGAAGACACAAATTATAATTCCATTGATTTCTTAATGGTACTTTATTTATTCGTCTCTAAGAAATCAAATAATCGGCACCTTATTTAACGTGAAATGAATCTTTTCTTCTTTCAACATAGAGTGGATCTTCTGAGTGTATATTTTGTGTACAGTATAATACCGTGCAGTCCAGTCACGTCTAACAAACAAAAGTTTAATTAGGCGCTGACAGATGGCGCTGTAATTGATAAAGGCGCTCGGCTTCAGCGCCAAATGTGAGCAACACTCGCCGTTCATACACTTCACACAATTTCATACATTATGTGTTTAGCTAAGTGAAACACGGTCAGCAAGAAATGCTGATTTTGGCTTCAATAGGCACGAAATAAATCTCGTTGATTTTTCTCTGGTAGTTTGGTCTAAACAACTGATAAAAATAAATCTGATATTTTTATTATATAAGCATCATCAGAAGCAATGTAAGAACCAGTCAAAGTTTAGTTCGGGGTTCGTATAACAACTGATCGATTATTTTATAATTATAAATTATTAGCAAATTTAAGGGTCATATAGCACATATTAAGAGAATATGTATTATGTTAAAATGTTACGAAACCCGCTCGAGGCGTTTATTTATTTTTATATAACATTTATCGAAAGCTACTAATTACCCTATAAGTAGTACTTATTCAACATCAACTTACGGTATTTGTTAAGGTCAAAATCCAACTCCACTCGGTAACTATGCTTGCTGACGGTACACTAGTTAGAGGTGCAGCGTAGTGTAAGAAGTGCTGACAAAAACACAGAGTGTTTCATTTGTATTAGATACAGTTGTGTTAGTTTGAGAACTAGTTTGTACCATTGTACCAACTTCCTGGTGCCACGGACAGCTCATCAAAATGTAACGTTTCACTTTAACACTCAAATAGGAAGTTTAACTTAACTACCATTTTATGTACATAGGTACTGAATAAGAGAGAAAACCTCTAATTAATTATTAAAAAGTTAGTAAGTTTACCTGTGGCTCAATTTCCTACTGTTGCTACTATCGAGTAACGAATTTTTGACATAATTAACTGAAAAAATAGTGCTTGTAGGTGACGACAGAAGTGCTTATGAGATTTTCCTTATAATGTGAAAAACTACTCGTTTGCAGATTCGATGGCGGTAGGAAATCGCCCTTTGTTTTCAAACACACACTGCCCAACGATTCTTTCAAGCTAACACTTTTCATTTATGACTTCACACCTGACATACCGTAAGGTATAGGACAGGCGTATAAACTACACACAAAATAATAATTTTCAAAGGAAAAATTAAAATATCTATACTAATATTATAAAGCTGAAGAGTTTGTTTGTTTGTTTGAACGCGCTAATCTCAGGATCTACTATTTTTTTTACAAAAACGGGGAAAATTATGACCCATTCTCTCTTATGTGACGCAAGCGAAGTTGCGCGGGTCAGCTAGTTGCAAGATAAAGGCCACGATACCAAAAACAATACTACTATGTATTTTCAAAAGGAATATAATACCCACTTAATTGCACTCTGGAATAGACGCACCTAAATATTACCTAGATCTGTACTATATATCTAGACATTGACATTTCTCACTTACGTTCCATTAGTTGAAAGCAATTAACAGATAGTGCAGTTCTACGCCTAATCAAATATCAATGTCCCACTCAATACACAATATAAGTAATTGCCTCGACGTCACTCGTATTCACTCGCGCTTTATTAATTTATAAATATAACTTATTTAATAATTATATTACACTTTCACGGTTAATTAATTAATTTTCAAGATAATTTAATTATAGTTCTGCTCAAAGTTGAATACATTAATTTAGAGTGCCTATTTCAAAACTAAAGAAATTAGTTTTCATTGAAATATGTTAAGTTATGCACTCCTAAAGTTTTCTCTTTGCTTAATAATATGGTTTTCGTAAAGTTCCTTTATGTATTTAAAATAATAAATATTTTTCCTTGATAACGAGAAAATCAATTGTCTTACAATAGTTAAATGTCGTTTTATTCCAACAATCCGTTTGTGCACTCTATACTTCGTAACCAAACACAATCAAATACGGATGAAGTTTTCACTGGCCTTTTGGAACAATCTTCAGTTTAAATTCTAGCGATCAAGTAAAACTTCAGCTGATCGTAACACCTTATTTATTCATAACTGTTAAACTTTCGCGTTGCCTGTATATAATAAATACGTGTGTATATGAACACGTCTTTTACCATATTTATTAATTTCAGATACCATAAACATTTAATTAGCTACGTATCACACTAGTTACATGACATAGCTTACCAAACTTTAAAGTTAGTTGCAAACATTTCGCAACAAACTGTAGCCAGTTAGCAAAGTTTAATTAAAATGAGTTTATAATTAGATTCAGTTCTGTGTAGACATTGTGTGCACTGTAATGAGATGAACCTTTCATCTCGTGTGGTATCAAAAACATAAGTTGATTTCAACTTATTTATGACTGTGCAGTTACAAAGGATTTTTGTTTAAACTAATTTGAATAGTTGGAGCGTAAAATTGAAAAGAAGTTAATTTGTGTCCTTAAATATTATATAGATGCTAGATTGCATTTAAATGTTTTTTTAGAGATGTGTAATGGTAGACTTAATCTTTTGCTTTTTGAGAAATAACTAATGCCGAATAGTAGAGTAATCATAATGTGTTAAGCCTTTTGAGCCACAAACGAAAGTGTACTATTTCAATTTGACACTACCTTAATCATTAAACAAATTAAATCTTATTTAACGCGCTAGTTAATTATTTTTGGCACAAATCATCGTTGGCGAAAATTATGATTATTATTGATTATGATATAAATATTATTAACATCTCAATCAATAATAATCTGAATCCTATCCCGTATAAGTACTTCTGAAACTGGAAAAAATATCCTGAGTTATCGACAAAAAAACTTCTAAGCAAATATATCTGAAACGTCGACACTAAACAAAGAAAAAGCTACAGTTTGCGAGAGTAACGTAGTTGACAAACGACAGTACACTCTTTATGTTACGTCGGTACACTCGCGCCGGGACCAGCAACAAGTTACTGAAATACGCCCCGGATAAGTAGGGCTGCTCTCTGGAAAAATACGTATTAAGCAGCAGTAATTTTTATCAAATGCTTTGAGAGTGCTAAACCGCATTTTCTTCGTATTTAAGGGCTTAGCAAACTAGTATTAAATAATACGGGAATTAACGCGAACACGTATTTTACCTTAAAATGCCTAATGTTTCGGCGCAGGTTGCACTCGCCGTGGTCGCAGGCTGACTGGAGCAGCGATGACAGGACTTTATTATTTAGTATTAAATATTTAGTTATTTACTTATCAAAAGAAATACTATATTAATAAGTCTTTGAGTTATATAAAACTAATAATATTTTTTACTCCTTCAACTAAGCTGGTGTTTGGGATTGGGGTTTGAATCGACGGTTTCTCGACCGCTTTTCTTAAAACTAAATTCATATTATGTTTATTTAGTAACCTTGCGACGTGTCTACTTCGTGGGTATATAACAGACGCATTTAAAGATATTTTTATTCAATTTTTTCTCAAGCTACCAGCCCTACCCACATCTCATAGTCCCTTGTATCAGACTCTGTCGCTCGCATCTCTTATCAGTTGTTATCAGCGGCTGTGACAGATCGCGTCAAAGAATGCCGCCCGGAGTTAGACGCGCCGCGCTTTGAACACTGTAGGCACGGATCATGATAGATAAATGATTGTATGAAGTTGTATGAATGTATGGCTGACATGTAAGATACAAGGATGAATTTGTAATAGATTGTAAGGAAAGGCTTTTCTGTACATGTTTTGATTTCGTTGCTTTTTGGTAACGTAACGTTGACGTTGAAATGATAAGCAATGACAATGAATATAAAGAAAATTGTTTGGTTTAGTGGTTACAATTTGAATAGTTCCATCTTCCTATAGATATAATTTCTTGACATAATACAAGACATTTGGTTGTCTACTTTAAGAATTGAAGTAAACTTTTTATAATGTTGACTCCCAAATGGTGATGGGTCATCATCTTTTGGTTTAAAACCAATATCTTTTTTAGTGGCTTATTAACCTATTTTTATATATGGTTATTAAACGCAGTGTTTAATTAAATAATTAGAAAGTATATTGTTCATTAGTATAATAACCATTTTATTTCTTGCATCATACGTAAATAATAGTACCGAATACAGATGTCATTTACAAACTATAGTCAAAATATAGTTGTATTATATTAAAAGAAAACTTTTCATACCCACCTAATAACAATAGAAAATTTAAAAGCGAAATAAAGCGCGTTTTATTGCAAAACGTCTGGACACAAGATCATCTAAAGCGAGAATAAATATGCTTAAACAATATCCCGTAAAATACAGCAAGCAAACTGCATAAAAATAAGCTAAAAGAATATCTTATAAAGTGCAAAGTTAAATGATATTTCCTGGCAAAAGCGAGTAGAACTGTATAACGTAATATCTCAGCTCGGAAGGTGTTAGTTCACGATAAAATAACCAAGAGATACTTTATCCAATTAACGGGTTTAATCCAGACGGGGTTAACACTTGCAGCAGGATTTTAATCTGTTTTGTACAATTATCTAGAAAATAAACGTGCTGAGTTATGTCTTGTTTTTGTATGGATTTATTTGATGCTAACTAGAAGTGCTGTATTTTGTTGCTGTTTTTGAGAGTTGATTGTGAAGTTCTGGATGTAATTCCAGGATAAACAATGTTTTTATCATTTAATTAGCTTATTCCCGTGGATGCGCTTGCGTTTCTAGTCACGCTGCTTTTTATACTTGGGAGTGATTACTTCTCAAGGTGTAACTATTCTGATGTGAGATTATGGATGTGAATAAGGCAAGAATAGTTGGTAATGATCGTATCAAGTGGTGTTCTTTAGGCAATAAAATGCATCACAGATGTACACGGAACCAAACTAAAACATGGTAGATCAATTTCTAAACATATTGTTGTGTGTATATAAAGGCCTCACAGGTTTATAATGCAAACTTTATTGTTATGCCTTTACGATATTTCCACAGTAAACAGCTTACGACGTCAAGTAAAGGAAGCGATCGATAAATTATATGTTAAGGTTTATACATATTAGAGTATCTACTTGTAACACTCCTTTATGTTTTCATTTAGTGTTACATAATTTACATGATACGCTCTGTATCTTTAGCATGTGTTTATACTATTTCAAAAATATATTTCACTAAACATCCGCTCAATTACTGAAATGGATTTATCACTTAATTCTTTAGATACTAAATTGCGTGAAAATTAGCCATAAACTAAACAAATTATCAACCTCCCCATCGTTTAAGTAAATTAATCTTAGGAAAAAAATAACTACCCCTAAAAACTTAAATCTCAAACTCCACTTAAATTTTCATATTGTTTTCTTGTAATTTCTTACTTTTTTATTAATTATTACGTTGCTATATGCGCGTCATAAAAAGTAATCAATCTAAAAGATGCTTTTTATACAAGTAATTCACAAACGAGTATTTACCCTTGTACATACTTATAACGTTGACACAAAGTCGTCGTCTCAGAAGGTTTATCTCATCGGTGACAAATAACACCGCTGATAACAACAGATAATATCAGAAACCTTTGATATCGTATCATATTTACTGCCTCCATTTACTGAGGAGCTGAGCCGTTACTGTACGGGTTTGAGAATCATTTGTAAGTTAATAGTGTGGCGTTTTCCTTGATTGATACAGCATTCATATTGTTTCGTTAAGATATATTATGTGTGTATTATTTTAAAATCGTTGTTATTTTGTTACCTTGTTTTTGGTTCTAAACCAATTTAAGTCTTGTGTCATCGGTGCTTTGAAAGCCCAAAAAGTCACTATTCACAAATATTTTTTTCTATGTAACTTTACGACACTTAAAAAGCATTTAGTAATAGCGATAGTGTGCTACCGTTACGATGGCGCTGTTTTAATTATGTACAAACACACATACATACATAATATCACGGTTTTTTCCCAAATGTCTAAGCCGGAGGAAAGAACATTCACACATCCTGTCATGCTGTCTAAATTAGTAACGTATGTTCAGTATAGTCAAATAAATCGTCTGCAAACAACTGACAACTGTTTGACTTAAATTTCTTCTCGCATAATAAGAAATCAAATCTTATATGTAAAGTAAAGCTATTAGACATTACCTTGGTTTGGCTGATATTTTAGAGCAGGTTAACCTGCGCTGCGTAGCCTTAATTTCAAGGACCAAGTATTAGCCTTAGTAATCTCAATCATTTTATGCTTATCTTTCGCGATCTTCCTTTCTAGAAATAAATACCAAAGGACACGTCAGGACGCTCTCAAGGCTTGTACACGTCACACTCGTCCCTCACAGAAGTACGCTTCATGTAGTAAGCTCCAGAAATTGTATTGTACTTGATTGAATCACTCGCAGACAGGTCACCCACTCAGGGAGGCCTACCTTTTGTCAGCGACTTACCAAATTACCTGTACATAGAGTTTTTATACAGAAACTCATTATCTGTGTTAAATCGTTTTAGAAGGTCTAGTTTTGTGCTATTTATTGAATCCTTTTTTATATACTCGCCTGTTCTCATTGCAGTGTCACCTTTTCTCTTTTTGTAGAGGAAATTCTTAATTAATTATTACACAGTGGAGTCATGAAAGTGCTTCATGACACCAGGAAAGTCTTTGATGTGGCGAACTAGATGAATTGTTCACCGAAAGCAATTATGTATCTTGTGAAATAGGACGATAATCAAAATTCTTAGTAGTCGTCATTATAAAATAAATTACTTTTATTCAAAGTTCAAATGTCATATAAATTATATATCAGAAAAACTGAATAACTCACTACCTGGCCCAAGATTTTAGCCCATTACCTCAACAGTCACGTACCTAAGTACTGCAGTAGTTGATCCTTGTTAATTTTTCCCCGGGACAACATTATACAAGACGTGGTGTAAGCTAATTTTAGTAAGTTAATGGCGAGTGTGGGCGAGCATACATTATGTTCTAAGTGACGAGATAATAACTATGCTTGTGCCAACCTTATTTACCTTTAAAGAGCATATAAGTTGGCATCATAATAATATGTAACTATTTTTGGCTTCTCGATTCAATTAGTCTGATGGAGCAGCGGTGTACCGAGTTTGATTTTCGGGTCAAGTAAATATTAATCTATATTTGCTTTGATGCTTTGAGAAAAATAAGATTAAAGTTTGTTTAAATACGACTTCTTTTCTATTGATAATATACAACGGTGAAGTACTTATCTTAAAAAATATTTTTTATGGCAGATTTTTCTACAAAAATAAATCTTCATATTTTACGTGACCGATCAAACTAAAGCTTATATTTTCCTTCTAACAATAAAAATAAATACAATGACAAAATTACACACGAGGAAATAAAACTAACAAAAAATGTTACCTCGTAGCAACAATCTACGGCGTAGACGACGTAGCACGTAGCGCTGCTACGAAACTATACCACTAACCAATACAATATGTTGAGGGAACACGTACAAAGTCCTTTATAATAACTTATTGATATATTGTACCTTAATGCAAGGTGACAAGGTTGATATTTCCTTGTTTATATTATTATAAATAAACAATATATAAAAATAGGCCTCGTAAACTATAAAGATTGAGTTCGACGTTTTTGAGTTATTACAAAGTAGTTTTGGGTTCGATTCCTGAGTCGAGTAGAGTATTGTCGTATTTCTGGCTGGTAGTTTTAGTCGCACTAGATTTTGACTAAATTAAACTCATTCATATAAAACGGGTTTGAAAGGTCGCAAGTAATTTCAGTATATCTGAGATCAGTTATTACACTTTCATACTACCTCTGCTTACACCTTCATATTAAAGAACCATCTTTATCTTTTGTATCTTTATTGTATTATATACGAACATATACGAATTTTGGCAATAAAACGGTCTGTTTATTGTTTGTTTTACGATGTCAATTAATTATATGTTTATGATATTGTTAATGGTGATTGTGACTAACCTGTCTGCGTCAGTTGGGTGCCGGGTGAAGGACAAATGTGACTTCAATCATAGACGACTAGACATTTCATTACCTTCCTCCTTTACACCGTGGTCTTCATGAATCGTTTTCACTTTTAATATATTTGTAAGCTTAAACCTTTACGAAATTGGGGTATATTTCATAGTCTTTTCTCAAAGAGTAAACACCAGCATATTTGTTTAAATTTAATTATAATACTGTATGTGCATTTTATATTAAAGTTTCCAATAAGATTTCAACCTGCCTATTGGTTTTAGATATAGTAATAAAAAACTAAAAAACAGACACACGAGTAATTATAAAAAATGTTAAGGCTTAATTACATAATACTAAACTGCTAAGCGGGACTCCAGGCATTCCCTCGTTCGGGAAGAGATCCTTGCCCATCAGTGGGACAGCCACGGGTTAAAAAAAGCCGTGACCAAGGCCGATGTAAGTCGATCGAAACGTCAAGTAACAAATATGGTACCGTAATCTTTAGTATCGTCGCCTTTAAGAACCTTTCATTATTTTAATGCTACAGACACACAGCGTTATTTAAGATTTCTCCGTTTTTGCTTGTTTTCAGAATAAAATACGTATAATTTCATTTATTTAACTGGTCTCTTGAACCGTAGAGCGGTTAGTGAGTAGATGTAGGTGTGAGACCCTCCCGCATTCTGTGCCACTAGGTTAATTAACCGGCTCGAGGGGCTGCCGGCTGTTCCGAAGGTGCAGGAATTCCGGATTAACCCTAAATCGTGGGGCCATGTCACGCATACACTAAATAACGAGGAATTTTTTATACAAACAGTTTAGGCGTCGGTTTATTTTGGAATTCAGTATAGTAGTAGTTTTATTTACAGTTTTTATTTTGAATAGAATAGTTATAAAATCGTTTAATTCCTTGTTTTATCTTATTATAGCTTACTAAATAATTGATGAGTGTCTGAGCTAAGTGTTTGAGAATTAAGGGGTTGCCAAAATAATTATGAGTCATTGATTGTATTAAGTAAAACAAAGAGCTATCCTTATTATTCATATGCTATTTTTTTAAAGCTTTATATCCCAAAATTAGGTTGACACTGTGAAGTACACAGATTTTTCAATAATAATATTCTGCGTTAATTAATAAATGCGAAGGTTCTAAAATAACACTCCGCTATTTTAGTTCTAAAACATTGAAAGTCCATGTTGTCTAAAACACGGGGCTCATGACGCGAGTGGCCGCGCATAACTTAATACTTCAATCAATACGTACACTGTACATAATATACATACATACATACACAGATAGTGACGACTGTGTATCAGTCACTAGTAAATACTTTCAACAACAGGCTAAAAATAAGGCTGCAACTATAACGCCTCGATTAGGCAGTTTTATTCTCGAAATCGATATATTATCGGTGAAGGAAAACGTCTTCAGGAAACCTTGCACGCCTAAGATTTGTTAAATACATTTATTGAGGGCATGCAGAGTCCCCACCCGCACTTGGCCAGCGTGGTGGACTCAAGGTTAGGCCTTGCCTCTTTTTTGGGAGGAGACCCTTGCCCTGCAGTGGGACAGTAATGGGATAAATAAAAGTATGTTTTACGAGATTGTTAAATGTGCAAGATTACGCTGAATGAAACAAACGCAGGGACGTTTTAAGTGGAGTATAGTGGCAGATTATTTGGCAACTAGAAGAAATGGGCTCAATAGATAGAGAGAATATGATTCATAATAATTTAACCATCCATGCAATGACCTCAGCTCGGCTTAGACATGATTATACGTGTAACATGTTTGCGTAAGTTCAAAATGTACATATGTTCCAAAATACAAACTATTAAAAATTCTGTAACAATGTTTAAGTAGGCTCATGTTATAAGAAAGCGAAGTTTTGTACAAAGTTTGAAGCCTCCGGCTGTTGTTGTTATTGTTTAATTAATTCACGTTTTTATTCACAGAATCGCGGCTCAGAACTTACTTGTGTTATTAAGAGGGAGTACACATTGGAGCATTTACTTTCTTTTAGTGAGAGACCATAGAATTGCACTTGTGTAAGTATACTTTTAATTCAGCGCAGATTTTCAAAATCTATAAATATAAAATAGAGGTTTTTATTAATTAAAGAGTAGTACAAAAATAGCATAACACAATGACAATCGCTTGCCAGATAATGGTCCCCATGTATACTTATTCTAAGCATTATACGCGGTCGATGTTTGCTAGAACGATACAATGACAAGTACTTGTTCTAATGTGTATTGTACTTTCAGCTCAGCGAGCGGTCTGAACGAAATATGATGACTAAAGTATAAGTGATGTTGGACTCCAAGTTTTGAAGAGATTCGCCGAAATAATTCTATAACTGCTGTTTGAAAGGATTAACTGAATTTTTATTTAATATACTTTTTGTTAATATTGTAAAGTTTATTTTACTTTTTAAGACCAGCGATGATACGCAGTGGCTTCGTATACTGATTTTAAACTATAAAAAATACTTCAGAGCTTTGTTGTCAAACATTTTTAGTGGGAGTTTAATCTCATCTACCCTTGACGTGTAAATATCATGCAATTTAATTTTTTATCATCCAATTCAGTCTTGATTAATTCTAAAGGTATTGTTTTATCAAAATTATTGTCATAAGTTCGCCCTGGATAAGGATTTATCTTATATTTCTAATATAAACCTAACATTTTTATCCAAACCAGCACAGGCCCGTGCAGTGATGCGTAGTAAGTAGTAGCACAGACAATATAAAACCCTCATCGCTCGTACGTCGTGGTGGACAGAGCTATTGTTATACACGGTACAGACCGACAGACAGACGAGGATGTGACGTGTTTGCTACAATACGGGCTCGATAGTAAGAATGTTTGTAAAATTGTTTGTAACTGGAGCAAAACTGATATCACTGTCATATGTCAGAATTTTACATAAAAATAAGTATTTGCATAACTAGTGTTTATAGTACTTTAGGACGATAGCATGAAGGCGTTTGTTGTCTCTAGTCTCACATCGTAGTTAGTAAGACTCTCAAGTCTAGCAGTATTTTACTTGTTCCTACAGGTAATTATGGTGATTATACCTTATGCTGAAGCACTTAGTGCGAGGTTTATATTTTCTATTGTGACTAGTATGACAGCACTCAAAATAGTGTCATTGAAGATACCTTTTATGACAGAAAGCCGTTAACAGTGTTCATAAAGTACCATCACATAAATTGACAAACACCTAGTCAGTAATCTTTATAGGCAAAGTCGCGAGCAGAAACTAGCAACACTAAAACAAACAGGGTATTACCTAAACCTAAAGAACCGCAAGCCTTTTACCCAAGAATGTTGGTTGATCGTTACGAGGCAAATATTTGAGGCTGCCTCGATACCCCACTATACCCCTCGATACCCCGCGATACCCCACAATACCCCTGGGTACGAGCCAGTTCCGCGTCGAACAAATTGTGCGAGTGAAATAACATCGCTACACAATATACCCATGAGTAAATAACGATACCGGGAAGCTTAAAAGATTTACTTTGAGAAAAAATACTGGGGTTTTTTGTTTTATTTGTAAATCTAGCTTTGGAGCCAATTTTCGTCGTGAACTTTGTAAATATACGAGCAATATACTCTAAGGAAATTGCTGCTGTGGTGATCGCACACTAGTACAGTCTATCATTCAGTCTGTCTTCCTATTTTCCCGTTACAAATTAACGATCTAAAACAAAGAAAACTCACCTACCTATTACGAATTATCACTTAAAGTGGTTAATTAGATCTTACAGAGTAGACAGTGTGTGTCTAAAAAAGGATATAGTAAGTCTACAATAACATGAGCCCCGCACAAATTTATTTCAGAGCCTCCTTCATTCGAGGCTCGTAAGTCAGTGTACACTGCATGGCTCATGCTCCACTCATGCTCGGATTCTCGAACTAAAAGCCACCTTGCATTATAAACAAGTTATTAATTAGTACTTCTTAAGTCCCAAAATAGAACTTTAAAACTCAATAGCAAAGTTTTAAAATGAGCATCACCTCGGTCTCAAGTCTGAAATAAACACAAGTTGGTAAGAATCAGTGGTAGAAGTCGCGGTGAGTTTGTCGACGAGTTTCAGACGTCGTTAGCACGAACCTGCTGTTAAATTGTACATCTACTTCTGTACTGTGTGCTGATAAGGACAAGTTCTTATATAACAAAAGATTTGCGCAAAAAATACGCAACATTTCTTACTGAAAAGTAAAACAACGTTTTGTAAAACAACGCCATGTGTATCTTGTTAAATTTACTTTTCAATTCTAAATTGACAAGATTCTTGCTAATCACATCAATAGTAAACATTATTAATTGATAAGAATTACTGCAATCCCGAAACATAAAATATTTGAATCTGGGGCGTCATAAACTCTCTTGTCACAAGACAGGTGATATATTTTGCATGCCATACGAAAAAACGTCTTTAACTAAACAAACTTCAAAACCACTTTCAGATACTCATTTAATAACATATTATTTGCTAAAATTGTATTACATAAAATCCATCTATCCATTAAAAAGTACAGCCAACAGTAAGCCACAAACTCTCAGCCTAATACAGCCATCGTTTAACCGGTGAGCGGTCACGTATCCAGTTGAAACAAGTTCGTTATGTGCCAGGTGTGAGAGCTGTTAGGTTTGAGCGCAGTTCACACAATTAGGCAATAGCTCTCGCTGCTAAATCACATTTATCTGTAGTTGGAGTTCAATGGACGTGGCTGGAATGACTCAGAGTCTACAGTTAATGTGTTTTAGAGACCTTCGCTGCTTTACTAATAGTGTTTGGTTAGTTTGAAAGTAGATTTGTAAAAGCTTTTATAGCGTAACAGTTAATTTACGAAATGATACTAATATTTTAAATGAGTCTTTAGTTTATTTTAATGTTTTTGTATGCTTTTTCAGCTGAAAACCACCAGACCGCGGTCGAAACCGCAGAGATAAGCTAGGCTTTCTAACATTATACTAGCACAATGGCGCAGCAGTAAATACTACTCAGTTAAACTCCTAGCTTTGAATCCAGGTTAAGTAATATTGTTCAAAAAAAATCATTAATTACTCACAACTACAAAAAATTGTAGGTAACCACAAGGAAATGGAGACCATACCTAAACATAGTTCTTATAACATAACCTAATAGACCACTAAACTTACTCATTTGATACTAGATACCTCTATCGCAAGACGCTGTTTCAATAAGCTAATCTACTACTAACAGTAGCACATCTATCCACTAACCCCTGCAATAGATTAACGTAACGACATTGACCACATAACTGCGTTACTGAACGTCTGCAGATTATTATGTGATTAGTTAGCGCTAATTGTTCTAAGACACTAATGTTGATTGATGGCTGTGAATGGGAGTATGGATGAGGATGAGAGACATAATTTGAATAGAATCATAAGTTGTACGTTTTAGGACAAATATTGACATATAGTTAAAGTTGCGGTTAATGAATTTATTTGAAATTGAATTAATTTCTTTTCCTGTTTGAATGTCCCACTGCTGGGCAAAATTAGTGTTTTTAAACTTTATTACGATGAAAACCTAGATAAGCTATAGATAGCTCTATCATGTAGATATGGCTTTGTTGTAAAAGTATAAGGTGATATCACTATTTAAGCAAATATTTGTGAAATCTCTTTATTTCCTTGATTTGTCTGTGAGATTCAATGAACTCTTGATGAAATATTTATCAAAGTTCGCTTAAGATTTTCTCCACACGTAAATGTTATTAAATTATACAATATTTATATTAACGTCAGGTACATAATAAATCAGTGCAAATAGCAGAAAGTGCATGCAAATCTCAACCAAGTTATCTTAACCGGAGCGCGAGGAGAGCGCGTGCGGTTCTCAGCGGGGCGCATTCGTTAATTACTACGTGTTCAGCCTCACTACAGCACGAGATATATCATATCACTTGAATACTTAAATAAACTTTACTCAAATAAAAATTACTGGAGGGTCTTGTGTATTTAGTTTCCTTGCTTCTTCATATTATTATGTAGCTTTTTCTCATCGCGCTATGTGGGTGGATGAGTTAATGGAAAATGCAGTCGTTATATAAAAATTTGAGATATTTAAACAAAAATTACGTGTTTAAACCGGCTCAGTAGCATTAAAAATGCAAATAGAATGATAATCTGGGCAGAATTATTTGGACTTTTTATCTCTCATTAAGTCACTGGGTTTCCTAAATGGTCGTATGGCGAAAGCTGTTTACACCCATTACACAATACATTATAGTTTAATCCATAAAGCTAATTAAACCTAAAACAAATACACACAAGAAAACATGCTAAAATCCTTGTAGAAAAGCCAGCAGCAGTATTAATGACTTATGCAGTAAACTCTGAAACTCGTGTGTGTGTGAAACTGTAAGCTAATACGAGTGAATGCAATCTCCATACACAATGAGACGCGACTAACGAGCTGACGTGTGACGAACACCAGCGTGGTATCAACGTGCACACAGCGACATCTATCTCTTTGGACACGCGAATTACACTTGCATAAGGTATCAGTTGCTTAACAACTTCATATTTTCAAAACCTCTTTATTATAAAATATTAATAATTATATCTGAACAAAATAGCAGTGATAGCTGCGTGCTAAACGTTGGTTCCTACTCCCACGAAACCTCCCACGCAAGTGGTTGACGGGTCAAACCCGAAGAAACGTATATAAGAAATAATTATCACTTGTTGTCAAGGAAAAGAGACTTGCATGCCTGAGAGTTCTTAAGAACAGTTCCGGAAGGTATGCAGAGAACCCGCACTTGGCCATTATGGTAAACTCCAGGCCTAACTTCTTCCCCATTCTAGGAGGAGACCCTTGCCCAGCAGTGGTACATCACGTTGAAATCGAGTTGAACACACAAATTTCACACTATTTACATGCATACAAATTATAATACACCCACACATATTCTTCATCTAAAATTCATACACACTAGTGTCAGAAAACTAGTTATCTATAACTAACCCGTGGGAAATAACCGTCACTAACACACGCTAGTACGAAGATGGAACACATCCACGGTGGTCGGGCACGGCGAGGCACGGCGGTGCACGGAAGGTACGGCGGTGCAAGCGTACGGAGCCAAGTGCCAACGTTTATTCAACTACAAGCGACGTACGCTCGTAAATTGCATTTTCTTATATACACGGTGAAAGCGACAAATAAGCACTTATTTTGTGTAGTAAAAACATGTGGTTGTTGCGCTTTGTCAGTGTTGGAGATGTGTTTTGTGGCTTGCTGTGTTGTTGTGTTATTAAAAGACGTGTATTGAGTCTTCGACTTGTCGAAGGATGTTTTGGAAAGTTATGTGAGTGTTAAAAGACTAGATTTTTTAACATTGATTATAAAGCATTTCGATGACAAAGACAGCATTACTGAACTGCCAATGCTAGAAATATCTGTTTTTACATGAAGCCCCCATCAAATAACTCTTAACTGTCGTACACTACAAAACAAAGCTTATTGATGTCAAAACATCCCGTCACAGATTGATCCACTCACTGTAACTTCACTAATAAGATTCAGTATCAAGTGATTGTAATCGCAAGGTTTCTGCCGTCGCCCTGCCTCCAAGCGGCTTGTAATTTATCAACTTAATTCACAACAGAGCGCTAAACTTTCCACTTTCAACGAACAACTTGTTTAAGCCAATTTAATTTTAATTTTTCATTAAGTTCTCCGACGGTACAAAGTTATATCTCGAGTAAGGGGAGTTTTATTCAACAGGAGATAAAATATGGAGTCTTTCTGTTAACACTCAGAAGTAATGACATAATTAACCATCTTTAGGTTTCTTAACATTATATTCGATTGTGTGCTACGTAACACGAAACCATTTTTAATTAAATTAAATATGAAAGTTTTCCATAAGATTTAGCAGTACCAAATGCATATGTCTACTTTTTTTATATCTACATGTGTGTAGATATTATTTTTGTATACTACATTTTTCACAGTATAATTAATTTGTACACATTATATAATTATAGTAAATAAAAACATTCAACAGCACATATCATCATTTATTATCTTCCAGCACAAAATCAGCGACTCTCTCACCCACTGCGATAGACACCGCAGCAGGGTTCGCGCGCGGGGCACGGGGCAGCGCGCCGAGGTCAGCGACCCTGAGGCGCTGCACGCCGAGCACGCGCAGCCTCGCGTCCAGCACGCGCCCCAGAGCCGCCGTGCCCGCTGAATGAAACACCGCATTCGTCATATGCCGCACATAACACCGCCAGTACAACTCCCTATCCACCTCATAATCCGGACATCCAGCCAACTTCAGTATCAAAAACGACGCGTTACGTTTCCTAAAAGCTCTAGTCTGCAACAAATCTTCCACAATTCTAACAAACGTTATTAAATTATCCACATCTGCATCGTCTCCTAAATAGTTCGGGAAAATTGCTGGAGGTTTAAACGGGTCTTTTGAAGCAAGTCGCACAGTGCCTTCTGATCGTGGCTCGAGTAGAACTGGTGAGAAGATGATAAAAGCGTGATCTCTATTCGCATCTGCTAACTGATCAATGACATCTTCGTTGAGAGGTATCGCTTGTCTAAACAGTGGCTTCACGAGCGTTATCAAGTTCCTTTCTATATAAGCGTGGTTAATTTGCAAGTTAGGTACCTGACAGTCGCTTCCGTCTGAGCTAACGTTGGTCGGTCGATGATCAGTAAAGTCGTAACAATGGCTGTTGGTGAATACATTGACGTCAGTGATACCGTTTGAGGCCAGTGCCCCTCGAGACGCGACTAGAAACTCCCCCAGCTGAGTGACTGCATTCACAGCCCGTTGTATTTTCCCCACTATTGAAAGACCTCGGTCTACTTTCACGATTAGCAGCGGCAGTGCATGATCTGTCAAACCGTCACCTACTGGAAGGTCTTGTTTCACACTGATACCCATCGCTCGCAAGTGTTCAGCTGGACCGATGCCTGAGAGCATTAATATTTGAGGAGTTCCGATAGCACCTGCGCTTAAAATTACTTCTTTTCGAGCATATAGTCTCAAATCCAAAAAACCTTGCCTTGCAGTGACTCCACGTGCAATATTTCTCTTGATTATAACTCCAGTACAGAAGGTATTCTTTGCAACTATCAGTCTTTCCTTAACATCATTTCTTGCTAAATACCCTCTAGCGGTACTCATCCGCTGTCCTTTGTAAACGTAACCAACAATTTTGGTCACTCCTATCTGTGTCTCGGCGTTCACATCGTAGTTGAAGGGGAACTGCAGGGACATATAAGACCTTATAAGTCTGGACTGCCACGGATTTTCGGGATCATCAAAGAATTCTATCCGCATATTGCCTGTAGTGTTATGAAAAGGTATGGAGGAAGGTGGTAGTTCATCAAGGTCTCTTAGGCCTTCGTAACGGAGGAAGTATGGCATGAGGTCGTCGAAACTCCAGTTAGGGAAAGGAATCTCTTCGAAGTCTCTGAGCCTGTTCCCGCGGGAGTACAGCATGAAGTTGATGGAAGTGGATCCGCCGAGGCACTTGCCGCGGCTGAAGCGACAATGCTGCCTCGTAGAGGAGAGACAAGACTTGTTGTTTGATATCGTCTCGTACTGCCAGTCTATCTCCGAGCCTAGCAATCCCATGGCGGCTCCTGGAATCTTTTGAGACAATAAACAAAAATATTATTAAAAGCAAAAACCTCTCAAAAAATATTCAATACTATACTCAAAAAATATTCCAAAACCAACTAAAAAGTCAAAAATAACAATATAGAGGTACATTTTGACTCACACAAAATTGGCCCACTCAGTATAAAGTTATGGGGTAGCAAACAGAAAAAAAAATTAAACCGAATTGAGAACCTTCTCCTTTTTTAAAGTCGGTTAAAAAGCATATTTAAACTTCTCCAACCAGTTTTTCTGCAATTAGGCTTTAGTAATTAAGACATCGTTTACCTTGGAGATGATATTAGGGTCTCCTCCTGCCTCTATGAGCAACACCTCTTGTCCGGCGAGCGCGAGTCTTGACGCTGCAGCAGCTCCCGCCGCCCCCGCACCCACCACAATGTAGTCAAACTTCTGACCATCTGAACAGTAAGGTAATATCATTACAATGTTCAAAAGAAGCAATAATGACACTATATCGTAGTTATAAAAAAGAAAAGCGGTATTTATTGTTCTCCTTAGGGACTATAGTGCGATTTTCTGTGGCCGTCGAACTGTTGACGTATAAAATTATTTGACAAAATAGTTCTTGCGAAAAAAACTGTAGGCTATCTATTTTTTCATACAAAATCTGTCTGTGCATAAAACTATTAAAGTTGCAACCTATCATTAAGCTCATCACAGATGGTATTGTAAGTATGCAAGCTCGTGATATATTGGGAGCTGTCAGAGGGGTGCAACTTTCAGCCGATAGTCTAATGGAAATAGTTTGTAAAGCTCCACACCTCTCACAAGCGGGTGCAGGGCTACCACTGCACACTCTGAGAATTTTGACAATTTTTCTATATAACTTAAAATGCCTTTGATTTCTGTTCGGTATAGGTCGAATAAAGCGTTAATTGGATTTTTCGATTTAATTTGTCAGCTCTCAATAGTACGGCAATAAGTAATAAGCCGGCCCCCTATAACAAATATTATGTGTGAATGGCAAAATGTGCATAATGTATGTATTTCATACTCTACAGCCTATACCTTAGGATACAATGGGCGTGATGTTATAAGTTTAACAATCATAATATTATGTACGAAGATTTATTGGCACGGTTTCTATGGAGATCTGCTAGCGTCACATTGTAAGCCATAGAAATGTTGTGGTATGATTGTCACTACTGAAAACCTTTCAGGAAAATTGCCAAGAAAATTGAAATCGTGTTGAATAAATATGAACACATTCACGTGTGAATAGCGGAAAAGAATCAGTGTCGAAATCGATCGAATCGAATAGATTCACTACAGTCGGTGCTATCGAGCCATTTAAAACAGAGACATTTTAAATGTCAAACTCTCGATGACTTTCACATCTAAAATAGTTCCTAGGACACTAGAAGCACTGATCTAATTTTCATACAAATTTTTTCGACAATTAGATGGTTGTCGATAGTAGATAATGACAGGGAATCGCGCTACAGAAAATGTAAATTCTTGAGATTTGAAATTTCTGTTATCTTTTTACGATTCTATTTAAAAAAACGTTATTTATTTTCGATCTATAGAACATTAAACATGTCAAAAGCAATGCAACATCGTTCCACGCTTCACCAAACTGCACATAAATCTTCTACTATCAAAGCACAAGGTCTGTCATTACAATTTCAAATGCTCTCAGATCCGTGCTCGTTACGTGTACTGTAAGCCGTATCTCGCGGTAACCCTAAACCGCCGGCTCCGGCTTATTAATGTGCAGCAAATGGCAGGCAAGCGCCAAGCCGTGCCAAAGTGCAACACATACATATTTAAATAGCTTTACCAACTATGCTAATGTTGGATGGATTTGAAGGACAATTTGTTGGCGGCTGCATAAAGTTTGATGGTCTGGTTATTTGAGTGAAATGTGTTTGAAAAATTTGCGTGATTGTTCTTGCGTGAACTTTTTAGCTGTTGCTGTTGTGACTAATGATTTAATGTATTGCTTACGCGGTTTATACAAAAAATCGATTGGAGGCTTTGTTTTAATGACTAATTATTAAAGCCAAGAAGAATACTACCTGATGGAAACCAGAAGAACGTCAATGTTAGAATTATACTCAGGAATTAAACATTTTAATCGACGCTTGAATACAGGATTCGTACAATATAGGCGTAGGTACAAGAACAAAAACACTTACCTTTCAAAAGTACCCCAGCCGGGAACGTGTAATCTGAGCCTAGTACGGCTTGCACCGTTGGAACTCCGATACATCGTAGTAACACCACCACCACCAGGAGCCTGGAGAAAAACAACCCTCTAAGTACGTTCAGTGAATCTATAGAACGTGTCAGAAAGTATGTTCAAATCACGAAGAGTGCTCAATAATAATGATAAAATACCACGCGAAAAATAAAAAGTACCTTTTTCAACCATAGCATCTACAAATAACCGCAAAAGTAAGATGATATACATAATTTCTAGATTTATGCATAGACTTGGTATAATTCTGTTTTTGATAAAAATAGTCAATACGATATAACAACAGGTGTCAGTCTGTTTGTTACATTTCCACATCTAAATCAATGAATCTATGTTGACGAAACTGAGCAAGACGTATGTTTGAACTACATAGATTTTTGATAAAACACTCTATAGTATAGGGGATGGAAATTCGTACGCGAACGTAATTGAATAATAACAGATATATACCTATCGAAGCAACTCACATATTAAACAGTTTGATAAAACATAAACTGTCACGATGCGCGTTAATTTTATATGTCATGGATATTTTTATACCGTCACGAACTGTGTTATCAGTGCAAGAGACGAAACATTGATGCGCTTGGTCGTTACTTTATATATTAGTTTCTTTATTAAAGTAAGTTAGTGTGACTGTCTGTTTGTACGTATTTTATATTATTATTTTGACTGCCTCTGTGGCGCGTTCCGTAGTGTATACAACTGCCGCACAAAGGTCTTAGGTGGAATCCTGGACGGGGACAAAAAGTCTTTACTGAAATTTACTGTTAAGAATTTCCCATAGATTGCCGGGAATTATGAAGTTGGGGATATATACTTCCGTGTCTAGGAGAGCACGTAAAGCCTTCGATCTTGCGCCTGTCCTTTTTCTGGTCGTGAAGGTTGAGTCGTCCCACCCGGGTTATGAGAGTAAAGGAATAGAGAGTGTACCTGTGTATTGTGTACACGCTTGGACACTATAAACAATGTCCTGCACGATTGGTCGCTTTCAATGAACTGTATACGTATTTTGAATAGATCAAACCGCGTGTAAGAGTGAAGTTAAATTCTATATTCACACGAAATAGCCGTATGAAATTAGCGGTAAAAAATAATTGTGATTTATATTAGCACAGGTGTCAATGATTCTTGTTACATCAAACTCATGAATTTTAATTAATTAGCTTTATTATGTGATAACTATTTCAATTGTAATAAACACTGTATTTATTATTTTATTAACGGGTTTTTCGTAAAGTAGTCAACGGTAGTTCAACGGTAATTTCAGTAAAAACAAATTGCTTATTTTAGATCCTGTAGCGTACGTCAAATAACTGTGTGTCTTTGACCGAATGTTTTTGTTTTTACTATTTTACATTTTTTTAGTGGCTTAAGACTATCTTCAGATACACAAAGTTAATAGGCGCTTACGAATAGTAAACAGTCACATTACTAGGAGTCAGATTGTTCATATTATTTTGTGT
The DNA here is from genome assembly GCF_050436995.1 of Anticarsia gemmatalis. Taxonomy (NCBI): domain Eukaryota; kingdom Metazoa; phylum Arthropoda; class Insecta; order Lepidoptera; family Erebidae; genus Anticarsia; species Anticarsia gemmatalis. The sequence continues at coordinate 237,112 of NC_134757.1, forward strand.
CATTAATGTGCCGGGCGTATGAGAAAGAATGCGAATCAAAGATTTGAAAATGTTAGTTTATTTAGTTAAAGAACACGTAGGCCGCGGGGTAACTCATGTCGATTTATGAGTAGGTAATAAATATACAGACTTTTTCATCAATTCTATTAGATTTCTACAGAATTTATCTAAACAGGTTGATACACTAGTTCCGGACACATGTTTTAAGATTTTTTTTATAAAATATATTTATTTTATGGAGACACTTAGAATAATTTAAAAACAGAATTGAGTAGATAACTCACATAAAAACTAGAAAAGATATCAGTTACCAGATACCTAGTACGAAAAATATATTATAAAAAAATATGATTTAAAGAAGTTTAAATGTAAGTATAGTGTGTGTTAATAACATCGCTGAAACACCAACAAATAATTATTATCTTTGTATCTACTGTGTGTATATTTTTTAGACCTTCCAACAAAAGAGCATATGAAATAACAGGAGTTATCATATTGCACGGTCCCCATATTAATTACTAGCTGACCCGCGCAACTTCGCTTGCGTCACATAAGAGAGAATGGATCAAAATTTTCCGTAATCGTTTTTGTAACATTTTTTACTGGTACTTCGCTCCTATTGGTCGTAGCGTGATATATAGCCTATGTCGCCTAAATGGGCTATCTAACATTGAAAGAATTTTTCAAATCGGACCAGTAGTTCCTGAGATTAGCGCGTTCAAACAAACAAACAAACTCTTCAGCTTTATAATATTAAGTATAGATTAGTAACACCCTGTATTTTAAACTTTAGCTTTTCCATTCTATTCATGCGTTTGACGTAAAAACTGATGGATTACGCGCATTCAATATTTTACTACGAAACTATTCTTTGAAGTGATTCGCTCTATGTAAATATACAAATGAAACAATGCGCGGTTATTTCGGCTGATATATTTATTTATTATATAAATTGCCTTTTGTAATATCCGTTGTATTAAGCATTAAATCTTGTTTTATAAGTTTAAAATATATTATGAGCTATGCACATAGTTTTGGAATCGAATGGAAAAAAAACTTCCAAGATTAAAAGTATGTATTAATAAGCTTTTAACATTCTCATATTTCTGGGTAACCATAAGACTTGAACGAGACAATACGTATATACGCACAAACATCCAACAATACACTTTTAAGAACAAAAAGTCGATATTTTTACACGCTATTCAATCTCGCCAAACACACGTTGCTTTAACAAATATATTTATTGTTAAAAAATCAGACATTATTTTACCTATCTCTGCGTTTCTAATAAAAAAAATTAAACCTTATCTACAAAAAACTTCTTAAATATTATTTCTTAGCGCTAGTCGAGTATCCATTCTACAGTCCACACTAACCTGGTATTCCAACTGCGATCTTTAGGTCTTTGAGTGAAGAAAAACCACATCTTTCAGCATCATACACAATAATAACTGTAAATTTACTCACGTAACTGTTACATGACATTAAAGAAAAACAGGTCTTTCACGATTACTGTTTATAAGAAAACTCGTAATAACAATATATGACAATTAGCGTTTATCAATTGAAGGCAAACTGAATGATACAACAGCTTAATAAACCAAAATGATTTTAATTAAGATGTATGTCTTACTTAAAGTGTTACGTACTAATTCTTCAAGGTCTTAGTTTCGATTCCTGAATGCCACCGGATGCAGGTGAATACCAGTTTTTTAACACGGAGTCCCTGCCTATCGGATTTCTAAAATCCTGTTACCTGGGTTATAATACGATACCCTTCGGTAAGACTGGTTGTCAGACTTTCAAGCTTCTGACTACTGGTAACGACTGTCAAAAGTCTTTGAAAATTATAGCCAGAACCTACAATTTAACGTGCCTTTTGAAACACGAAGGAACTCGATATGTATAAGATGGTCAGCCATCCACAGAACAATCTCGGCAAGCGTAGCTTAACCATCCGAGTGGCTGTTGTTACTTAACCACGAGTTTCTCCTACTATTTCCGTCCCAACTGATTATTAACAACAAAAATATAATATCTACATAGAAAAATAACATCATTTGTTAGTCCGTTGATGCAAAAGTTTGTCTATTCCGGCGTAATTCGCTCTATCAGTGATTTATGTGAGACAACAATATGATATATGAGACAAAAAATACGTGGCTTTTGCTCCAACTTGTAGTTATATGGGTTTATGTTAATAGTTGGTGCAAAAGTAGAAGGTTTGTGTCAAAGTTGACACATTACAGAAGTCTTATTACGTGCAGATCAACAATTTCTATACGTAAATAAGATGAAGGGACAATTTTTGTTTGTTTGCAAAAAGTACGGAAGATATACGGTATAGTAGTGAGGACTGGCTAGTTTATGTAGCGTACGAGTTGTTGTTTGTTGAAACAAGTATTTTTATTTCATCATTGGAAAACTCACACATTCGAAGACATTTCCAAACTAAGCAGAGCTTGTACTACGGTAACCAAATAACTGATAAACATACTTATATACTTCTAAATACATACTTATATATGCATAGGTAAATTAACTACCAGGATGCGAATAGATACTCGTGCTCATCACACAAATATTTGTCCCGGGTGGGATTAGAACCCACCACACGCGGCTACAGTCATTACAGCGAGGTGACCACTTTAACCACTGCGCCAAACGAGCAATTAAAACAATTCCAGTTCTGTGAAAAAAACATGTTTTGACTATGTCCGCACTACCTCATTAGTTCAGTTAAAGTTTGGCGCATTTATATTTATTTCTTCTACCCTTACTCTTGCTTGCTACTTTGTCAGATCTCCTCATCCAATCAGATCAATCTCTGAAACATTTTTTGCGGCGTCTCAACATCCCCAATATCGTCGTAAAGTCTCGTAAACCCCATAAATCCCGGGGCATTAAGCGAAAGAACAATTAAGAGTATTTAAATACGATTTAGTTAATTGAAATGGGAAATCCTTGGCTTTATTCCATCGAGTTTGCTTTAACGTTCTCAACGTAATTACGCCTTGATACGATACAGGATCTACTTTAATTCAACGCGAAACGAATATTCGATCTTTGGAAATTGAAATTTTGTATTTGTTGCCTCCTGTATATTCGTTTTTCAACGATTAAACTGTGATACGAGAAAATAGGTCTAACGCTACCTCCTGAAATAATATTTATTAGCAGACTTATTCTTTTTAAATGCCTAAAAATCTCTAAAACGAAACTCTGTGATGATTGTGACCTAATTAAATTAAATATATGTATAAAAAATTAAATTAATTTTATTATATTAAATTTATTTATTTATTTTATTTTTATATTTAATTCACCCTGGATTTAATTTAGCTACAATGTACAAATGTATTTCTTGTTACTGAAAAATATACCAATTAAAACGAATATATCGACATTAATTTGGTCTTAAAAACAGAGAAAAACTTATGAGAAAGACGTCCGTTAATTTGTAATTCTTTCACGTCAACATAACTAAAGCTGGTTTATGCCCACCAGTTTCTAATATAAAAATATCAATAACTATCCGGAACCTAATTCAATATTGGTTGGTAATACTCCCCAATATAATCTAGTTGATAAAAACGTCGTCCCTACCTGCGTCAGTCAATTGTCAGCTCAGCTCCTCGAGGACGCTCGCTAAATCAAACGAAATCAATCCGATTGAGACTTTGTACGTCGCCCCGTCGACTCTTTGTCAACTAACCTACGTAGAGCCTTCCATTATGAAGACACAACAAATACCCTACATTGCCTTGATGTAGATAAGAAATGATAAACAAAATACATATACGTTTGACAACTTGTCTTTGTAACCTCAAAGAATATGACAATTTGAAAAAACGTATTATGTTGATACTAGCGTCTGTCCGTAGATACACGTGATTTTTTATGAAAATCAATACTTTGTTTTCTTTTGCCCAATTTTATCTTAATTTAAATAAATTCAATAGGTAATCTTTCAATATGTTATAACAGAGAGGATAATATTTCACTTATGATACTTGTACGAAGCTGTTTCTATTAACAAGCAGTAGTATTACCAAATGCGATTGTAGCATAAAAATATTTTAGCTTATAAAAAAATTTCTTAGAATATAGCCCGGCTCATATAACGTGCATCTAGAATCAAACCCATTCGAGTATGACTACTTATACAGATTTGAGAATGCACACAGACTTCGAAATACTCGTGAGATATCTCAGAGACAGAACAGAATAATCTGGAAACTTCAAAGCAGAATTGAATTCAGTTCATATGTATGTATGTGATTGAAAACTAACGACTGACTGACTGGACAGATTCAATTCCACGCTACTGTGAAATGCATAGCTTCAGTTTTCTAGGACTGTACCTACAAATACGTTTGGTACATGAAGACTAAAGACATCCGATTTAATGAGAAATGTCGGCAAAAATAGGCATAAAAATAGGCTGTTTTGAAGATAGGCAGAGATGTATGAAATATACCTACGTTTCGTTAAAAAGCTTAATCCTATGTAATAGGCGGCAGGCTTGTTGCAATTTGCCGGGCCATGTGTCGTAAACTCCGGGTTACGATTGAGAAATAATACTTTGCCCGACCCGGGTATCTAACTCGACACTTCATGAACATGACAACTGATCGCGTAACAAAATCACTAAAAGTTCAGTAGTTAATACGAGATAGAATAACAAACATCGTAAACTTTCGCATTTATAATAATAGTAGGTTTAATAACTATACTATTAATAAGTAAAGTAAACAAAAAGACAAGTGCACTACAAAGTGACATCAAGTTAATGAAATGTTTACCGTCGTCGCTCGCCGCGCGTGTTCAGTGTTCCCGGAAATTGCAGGAAATGTATTAACCTGACGACTCATACACCGGTCATTTCCGATGCACATAACATGTAGGTGTTACACGTGCAATGGGTATTATGTGACCTGGATATGTGTTTAATATTGGGAATATTTATGACTAATGATTTTTATCAATAAAAAAGTCTTGGTGTTTTGAGAAACCAGTTGACGATTGAAAAGAAGCTGTTTTCTTGCCAGCTTTTCTCTTGTAACTCTACCCGATGGCTAGGTGAGGCTTGCGTAAGCGTTATGACACTTATGATAGTTATTACGATTTCTGAATCTAAGTGTCCACTACAAGCTAGATACTTTTTTCGAGTTAGTAGTAGAGAGATAAGTATCATCATGCATACGCATCCCTCGTGGGATTGGGAGTGATAATAAGTGCGACTGTTACTCTGTACGCATAATTTTATGATTCTAATCCTACGTCGTTGCACAATTCATACATTTTTCTATAAATGAATTATTTTTTATTATTTCATCGAAAGTTCAGGTCTTAAACCTCCCAGCCCTGAAAAGCACATAAAACCGTAAATTCTTCGAAAATTTAAATACCACCTTCAAAGCACATATTCCATTCACAAACATAAAACCTCACTTCAATAAACGATAAAAAAAAAGCGTTCAAATGTATTTATCACATAATACCCCCAACCTACCGACAGATGGCAGTACAAACAACTTTATCGTCAAAACATTTGTAAACGTCTCTTACCACATTCTCTCGAAGACAGGATTATTATCGTCAATTCACGATACAACGATTTCTAATACATATTTCTCTTTGAAAAAACACTGGTATCTAAGCTTCCTATGTTTCAAAATACATTTATTATTTATCACAAACACCTTTTTTATGTTATTTCCGTGGTTTTTTCACGCGTAATCACTGAGTCCCGGTTGTTCAAAGTACAGAAAGCTTTTTTCAAATTTGTCACGGCGTTGATTCGCAAAGATGAATTTTTAATGTACTCAACACATTTGAGTGTTGTATTAAAACTAGAGCAAGTTTTGAAGCTTCTCTTTTATAAAGATGATACTACAATGAGGTACAGTCAACGCTAAAAGTTCTAGAAATATTTGAATATGCAAAAGTCTTATTAATTCTGTCATCCATTAGTTATCAAAGAGATAAGTAATTGACTCTTTGTTCAGTTTTTCAGTCACTATGAAGAGTAAAAGATCTTAGATTTATAAGGTTTTGTTTTCAGTTTTCCATAGGTAGATTTTATATGCAGTTCATTACGAATGAGTGTCGGATATATATCTCCTATATGTCAAATTAAGTGCCTTAAATAAAAGTGCGTTATCTTTACAAAACAATCTATTATTATTGATCATAAAGTATAACTTTAACAATGTCCATAGAATTTTAGCATAAAAGATGATAGACTTTGAACATCAGCTCTACTTTTGCTAACGACAGTACCAATAATGTCCTTAGCTTTAATAGTTAAAGATACAATAATATACGTGACCTCTAATCTAGGCTTATTTTAAAGACCTTGAACGATGCAATTGTCATCTGAATGAGATCAATCTGCTGGATGCGTTCCATTGCGCAATTCCTTCGAGAAATGTATAATGATAGTGATTAGAGAGTACAATGCACGTTGTATTGTGTGTGTGATTGTGCGGATATTTATAATAAGTGCGTATCAGTCGGCCGTGACTTTGTTATTTGTTAATAAGTATAATTAACGAACAATGTACTGTTCTGAGAATTCGTTTGATCGATCGCGGAATAATGAATTTTCTAGACAAAAGCATTATTTTCGCGAAACTGATAATAATGAAAACGAAAGGGTCTTTGTGATTTTTTTACTTCGTACGTTTATATTGTAAAAAAGACATGGCTTAAGAAAAACTTTCGTAAAACTATCGGAGGTTTATACCTGACTTATAAATGCAATGAGCCGCCCTATAAGACTGAAGGCGATAAACTCTAAAACTATCGAACTGAACTTCATAAGATTTTCTCGATGTATTTTCTAATGTGAACTAAAACAATATTTATTGCAAAAAATAGACCTAATATAATAGTCGGAGTGATAAGATTTGATTTCAATTGGCTAAAAACAATGGTTGTTAAAAAGGCAATCATGACTCTGTGATTGGATTCCAGACTTGGACAGAATAATATCTGTATTTTTCAGTAGGTTGTTTGAAAATAACTTATTTATGACGTAGATCACCTGTATAATAGGGATTAGATCTCTTAACTCGAAAGCTTTTGCGGAGTAGGGTCAAGGACTCTGAATGAAATTTAAGAACTAGGGAACAAAGACTACCTTTTTTCATAAGTTCAGGTAAGTCGATATTTCTATAATATCGACTTCGATTGTGAATTAGTATTAGGTTTCGATAAACCTAATACTAATTCACAATCGTATTTATAATTAATTTAATTTTATGTTATACCTTTACCCGATGGTAAAGGTATAACATAAAATATATTTAACTCAGTATAGCTACTTTAGATTCTCTGAAGTTTCAGATGGGTAGCCATGTAACATTTAATTGCTGAGGTTTGGTGATGTAGCCGCCAAAGCGCAACAATTAGGAAAGAGTATTAAGAAAATTTTGGGAAAATATGTTTCTTTTCGTTTATATGTATTTTCGTTTATATTTTCTGATATCGACAAGTGCGCATATGTGTTATTTAATATTTCCAATCTTCGAATATACGAACCTAGCTATCTGTACTTTATATTAAACATGAAAGTATATAAAGTATATTTATATAAGCAACTACATCGGCGTGTGTATTGCGTGGTTGTCTGCGCAAATGAACAGCCTCGCTCGCTGCTCCAACATGCTGAGTTGTTGACTGACGGTACTTGTTTCAATTCCGACTGCACATGTTCATTGTGGCACAGTACTATGTTCTTTTATTAATACAACTTTATAAAAAATAGCCTTACCCAGAATTTACATACAACATTTCCGACACATGATTAATTCTTAGTGCGGGAGTGGTCTTAAAAAAACTAATCATCATTTCTAAACTTTAAATAAAATATTGGAATTACCGGTGAGTGTAACCTGCCACGAAACGTTAGGAATTCCAAGGTGTAATGCGTTTATTCCCATATCCTATTATAAAATATATTATAAGAATAAAATAAGTAAAAAAATATAAAAGGATTTTACAGAGAGACAAAGTTTGAAACAAAAAACTGTGTGAAACTTTCGCACCATCCGTTGAGTGAATAAATGCAACTTAAATAGTTTATTTAAATTGTTTATTTAAATTCCATTACTGGACTACACTAGAGATTTTGTTAAATTCTGCTGCAGAAAAGAATAACAGGGCTAATGAGGAATCTTACCGTAATTATTCATACTAACATAATGAAGTTGAAATTATTTTTGTTACAATGTGCTTATTTCTGAAACTACTCAGCCAGATTGGAAAAATAATATTTGTTGTGCCATTCCTAAAGAAGGGTTGAAGTTAAATAGACGGCCTGTTGAATCCCCTTACCGCGTGGTTTTACGAGTAGAACATGCCGTACCGAGCCTACGGCAGGTAAAATAAGTTGAAGACAATGATGATGATGGGCTTGATCCATGAATGGGTCCTATAAGTTATCTAACGTCAAGCTACGATCAAAAAACGCGAGCTACACTGAGTAACACTACTAGTTCAATAAAGGTAATACAAATCTCATTAACAAAATACTCATATCTCCTACCTGAACGTAGGTCCTGTCGTCCCATTATGCTCCTATAACAACGACAATTGAAATGTATAGCCATATGTCTGTCTCCCACGCACATTGTTAAGTACTTAAGTACCGCCGGTTACAGGTTAAAACGACAATTACGCCTCATTATAACGCCCTCTCGAGATCTCTCGTGTCCCTTAGAAGGCAGGTTCTATTTATGTTCAACTAAGCTGCTTGTAAAATCTAAGTACCTACTTAGTACGTAAATGATTTACTTGTAAGCTATATTCGCGTCCAGTAGCCAGTTTCGATTAAAACTAGCCGACCATGCAAAAGTAAGTCTAAATTACCTTAGTGTGTGTATAAAATAACTCTGAACTGACACGATTTGTAAGAAATCAGCACTGACAAGTTTACGAGGAAAAAAGGTTTCGAATACTATACATCCACGTTTATGCCTCGAAAAGCACCTTGGGTGTTGTGACTCAGGAACTACAAAATTCTGAGTCTTAAAACCCACAGAGATATGTGACTAATTAACATAAGAGAATTGTGATCCGTGTGATGAACATTTTCAAAACTAGACTAACTTAGTAGTTTCTATTTTGTACTATATCGATCGATAATGAAAATCTTTGCGACTAGTTTAACAAATCCCTGTATATTTCAATTCCATAGAACGCAGAAGGTATATTTGGAAGAACAGAGGCTTTCAGAACCAATGCTGTAAAGATATTGCGAGCCGAGATACAGGTGTACCTATTCTATTTACGCCTGACAAAAGCAAGAAGGCTTACCTTTGTATTATCCTAACTAGATAACTACAACCGATCTCTGATAAATGTATTTAGAGATTCGTTTAAAATTTAATCTGAAAACAATGCGTGATTTTCAGGTAGGTAACAACTTTAGTCTAGTCTTTAATCTAAGCAGCTAAATTAAGTAGGTGAAATCCCTTGGTAACAATTAGTAATTAAAAATAACTGCGTCAATTGTCGTTTGGTTCAACATACCTACTTAATACTTAATTCATTTTTATTTTAAAACACCGACTAAACTAACTTTACAAAGCAATAGTCTTACACGTCCTCTCATCATATTAGAACTACATAAATGCTTGTTTCCTAACCAGCCTATTTCACCTTGATTAAGTGGTTGAACTCACCCCTTGTTAAGGGTAACTTCAAACACTTGTATTCAATTGTCACACGCCGCAACTGCCACCGCCATCTACCGCGTGTAATGGAACTACATTAAGGCAATCAACACCACATTGACATGTCAGCCTTGTTACCACTAGATTTGGTTGAGACCCTTGTGTAGTGTACATACCCACAAGTACATACCTATTTAAATACATCTGAAGCGATGGTAGAAAATAAGATTGTAATACAGATGTCTTGGGTTCGTTACGACAATATTTCTGGCAATTATTGTTATTTTTTAATGTATATTAATGTGTTACATCTATTCTGAAAGTCGCTCGTAGAGTCTTTCTTTTTGACTGCCTCCGTGGCGCAGTGGTTTAGGTCGCCACGCCGATACCACTGCAACGGGAGGTCGTGGGTTCGATTCCCACACGGGACAATTAATTTGTGCGATCCACAAATAATTGTTTCGGGTCTGGTTGTGCTTTGTGTCCGTTGTTTGTATGTTTGTAAAAGTCCCCGCGACACAAGAGCAATTCTTAGTGCGGGAGTTGTCTTTTTTAAAAGAAAAAAAAAAAAGAGTCATTATAAAACCATACGAAAAGACCTTTAATTAAATATATTTTTTAAGCAGGAGAAGGTAAGTAACAATAGGCCATTGCTTATCAGCGGAGGTCTGAGAAACGTACGATATACTTAATTATAAAAGTAGCGGCAACGGAAATAAATGATTTGTAAAAATTTCAGCTTCTTAGTTATTACAGTTTATGAGTTAGGTACAGACGGACAGACAACTTAGGCTTGGTATTAAGCTTTTACCCTTTGGGTACGGAACCCTAAGAATAACTTACACAGGCCTACTACCAGACACGAGTCTCCTCTCCGAGTGAGAGAGAGGTAAGCCTCAAATCTGTTACGCTGACTTAAATCTAATTGAGGCTTGGCATTCCTTTAATACCTATAGAATAATATAAGTACTTTTTACAAAAGCCTTTAAAAATCTCATCTAAAACAATCCACATGATAAGATCACTTCTTTTAAAAGTCTAATTAAATCTCTTCTCTGTTGTGCGTGACGCCGGCGGCCATAGCTATGAGCAAATTAAAAAAAACTTCATCACAAATATATCCAAAGATGTTCTCTCGTTGGGAATATTTATGTTCTTCTTTATGTTTTATTATATTTTTACTAATTAATTGATATGTAATGAGAGTTTTTTGTTAGAAGACTTTTCAAAGATTGTCGTGGTTTTTTAGAGTAAGATATAAACATATTTTGTGTCGAAAATGTATGTATGTGTGATGTGTGTGATAGTTTGTGGTTCGGTATAAGTTACATAAGCGCTGGTCGTAGGGTCCTTGATTTGATTCCCAGGTGCCACAAATGTTGGGGAAAAGTTTTTATAGGCTTTTTTGCAGTTTTTTTTGGGATAGTTACTTTTAATAGCAGCCTAGGATGTTATGATGAGCCCGTCATAGACTGTTCTCCTTATTTACGAGGGACATAACAACCTCTGCCTACACTTTCGGATTAAACCAACACATTTTAAATAAGTAATTTACTCTCATAAACAAATTCACATCAATTTTACAAAGTAACCCTTTCATTTCCCTTACACTCACATATTTTATTCACAACTACACACAGCAGCTATTATTTGAAACACAGTCAATTGCTTAAACCCAACAATGGTAAGTTTTAAACAAGCAGAAGGCCCCATGACCCCCGTCCCGTGACCCCACGCGTGTTATATTATAATCCTTTAATCGCCACTTACAACTTTACCGTACATATTATACGATAAGGTTTAAAGCTTATGTTTGGATGTAATACCGCTGTATGCTGGTTTGAAAGTTTGTTTTAGAGTTATAGTCAGTGTTTTGGGAGTGAAATAAGGGCTTTTTTTATTTCGTAATAGTTCACACGTAACCTCTCTTGTGTTATGGAAAAAGGCTCGTGCTGTGGGACTGTAATGAGTCAAGTTTGATAAAAATGCCATAGGTAGGTACATATTATAATGTTAAATATTAAGATCAGGCACATACAAGAAAAATAGCAATAAAAAAGTGTTAGTGGCGTTAAATGACTTATTTTGACATTACAAAAAGGTGCTATAAACAATCGCAGAGAAAACTTTTATAACAGACAGTAGTCTCCAAGTTCCTTACTTTTACTGATAGATTCAACACCTTCGTAATATTTCTCCAATGAAACAAAATTTTAAATGTCCCTTAACCATTTGTTAAATTAATGATCTAAATGCTAGTTTCTCTTTGTTTAGACGCAGGTATTAGGTGACTCAAATGAATTACTAACCTATAAGTATCAGTTCTATTCGAGGAGCTTTAGCTATTAACCATAACTACATTAGGGTACCATTAATACCATGGGTCAATGACAACAATTAAGCATTAAGCCATCAGCGGGCACATAGCATTAGTCCCTTTTGTCTCCAGCCATCAAAGCACTCGCCAGGCTTCGAAACATAGCCCCAATTATCAAGTTTAATGTTCAAGGAAACTCATTGTTCGAGCATAATATAATGTGCTTCATTTTTTTGTTAAAATGGGTACTTAATTTCTTAACTTATTGTCGACTGTTATGTGTTGTGTAACGCCATCTTCTGATGTTGTTTGGAGTTAAAACTGTTGAGTTTAGAGACATCTTTCTAAATTTTGGGCAAGAGCTTGTGTTGTTAGTACGTGGCGTGCTATCTAAACCACAGCGACTACGCGTCTGAACATTTGGAACTTTGTTGAATAGAGGGCGTTACTGAGTTCCCAATATCTCTTCAAACTTTACTCATCATATCATCGGTACAACCAGCGCGCAATTTTTTTCCAATTTTAAACAAAATCACTATGCATAGTATAAATAGTTCATATGGAATTCTAGGAAACGTAATGATCTTTAATGCGTGAACAAACTCAAAAACGCAATGCCATTCAACGCAATACAGCGCGTGTTGAAACAATTCAATGCAAAATCCTAGTCACTGATTCCTTGCGCGAGAAGCGATGATTTTTAGAAGGTAAGGTAATGAATAGGGCTCTGAATGAAACAAATGTTTATATTTCTACATTTATTATATGTTACAACATACAAAACATAGAGTAACAACAATATACGATCATTATCATAACGCCTGCTCTACTCTGGACACGCGGGACTAGACCAAATTAACAACAGTCGGAATACATAATAAATATCATATTATATAAACAAAATATAAACTTTTAAACAAATAACAAGTATGGAAGCCTTGTAAAAACGTTTTATAGAAGAAATTATACAAGAAATCGTTTTGCATCTATTACAATATCGTACTGACAAATGGGGTGTTTTTAAGACAAAATGGGGGTTTTTCGATAAGTGAAAATATGCCCCTTGTAAAATTATCCACAGCTATTGCTCTGATTTATGTAACCAACAGATTTGTTATTATAGTTGTTTGATTCATACTTACAAATTACTTTAAAACTCATTTGATTAACTTTCAAAGCAACCTCTAAGTTTCACTCTATTTGCCAGTATATGATTGCCGTTAGTACTCCGAGTACTATTAATACAAAAAGAACATAATTTCAAATAATAACTCATTAAGATTTATTCTTGTATTGTTCTTTCATTTCTAATTAAAGCTACACACGACGTGCTTTGGGGTTTTCCTTTACAATTCAAGTTTTTAGTTTGACTACATTAGACACTAAAAATAATACAATTTAGGTACATTTACCGACATAGTGGCAGACACTTTTAGCTAAGACATAAACTGCATTTTGTACACGTAGTTGACAGTCGGTGTGTATACGTACACATGCGCAATACGCATTGCTCTTACGTGCAAATACACGATCAGAATTTTTCAAAATAAACTGAATTAATTCATTCTAAATACACTGATGTATATTTCATAAGTGTCTAATATCATCAAACTAACAGTCTCTTAAATAAAACATAGTAAACACAATAAAAACCTCGCCATTGCGATTCTAACGCCATCATTGGGAAGTTATAGTAAATGAATTTTGATGAAGGGTACACAATTAGCGATTTATGATAGAAGCGACGTTATTATGTAGCACAGAATATTATAACATACGGGAACTGGCTAGATTTTTAACTGAAACACTTAACTAATACTCAAACGTCTATTTTTATTTCATCTAGTTGTATGTTCTGAGTGTATAAAGGCATTGCTTTCAAAGAGTTTCCGAGTAATGCTATCAAGAATGGGGAATGTAAAGAAACCTTGACACTGAAATATTTGTTACCCGTCACATAAAATGTATTTAAAAGACTTTTGAGCGTGAGCTAGAAAACTTAATAGTATTAGAAGATACCCTCAGAGGCTCAGACCTGAAACTTGGTATAGTTTGAAAACCTAGTATTATAATATTCCGTGCTAGCTGATGTACGTATAATAACGATAGGCCTAAAGTAGGGAACACTTATCGACATTATATTTAGTTCAATTCCTTCACGTCTTACGCGCTACTTAGACTAGGTGCGCGCCCTCACCCCTCTCCCTCCTCCCCCCCCCCCTCCTCGCCCGTCACAACACGCACGTACACGCACTCATATACTACTTTATATTTATTTATTTGTATCACCACACTATGTTTAAAAAACGGAACAAATAAGTGAAAACAAGCAGTCAAATTTCTCGACTTATTTTGTAAATTACACGGAAAAGGTTTTTATGTTGAAAAACAAATCAAATAAAATATGTGAAAAGTTAAAGTAAAATGGACTAGAGAAGCAAAAAACTGGAATATAGTTAACTTGAACAAGACTTGTCAAAATTGGATTATTCTAGTTAAAACAAGTATAAATCAGTTACACATAGTGTGGCAATACTACATTAATTTCTCCAAAATAAATCCTAAACTGTTATTAGTTCAGCCTTAATTGTATGTTACAGTTCAGCGTGTAGCGGTCAACACGAAGACCTAGGACTTTCCCCAACTACCCACGTTTCTGATGATGTGCACACAAAGACAGACAAACATCAACCTTACCGCCTCCACTCATGGTATATTATACAATGGAATTAACATATCACTTAATATAAACCTTTAAATATTGAAATATACTCCTTATTCATATAAAAATAAAGGCTAGACTCGTATAAAATAATCTCTTTGGTGTATCAAGATTAACAAATGCTTTTTATTTGACTATTTTTAAATGAAATATTATAATTTATTTGTGGCTAAGAACTGTAGTACGCAAGATAAATTTGTGCTATCAATCTTTTAACCCCCAAAGAGGTAAGCAAAATTGCATTAATTTCGCAGTATTTTAACACCACGTAAAGGGTTACTAATGCCATCTATTGGGCTCATTATCAAATTATGACATTGATATCGGAAAAATGCAAATTATACTCGACTCGCTAATCAAACCCAGGACTTTGCAATCAGCAATTTCATACATTTGTGCTTCAGTCTAAATTAGTTATCATGCACTACAACAGTCCTTAACCACGCCCCTTTTGGAAACATCTTTGGTGGCCAGAACCAAGTCTACTAGACTTGTAAATAAAAAGTTATTTGGTCGCGAACACTTACTCTATGGACTCTTAATCTAAAATAAATGCTACGCATTGTTACATAACGCATAATAAATTATAATCCTTTATATTTATACTTTTATCGTCGCACTGACGCTCAAGTAACGGTCTCTGTTCACTATGACGTAACACACTTATAAACAGAATGAATAAGGGCACAAATATTAACATGCCAGTTGTATGTTTAGCGTTAACATTTTAAAGTAACTAAACTATGAAGTAAAAAGATAATTCCCGAAACCAAATTCAATTCCAATTAGCTAGCATTAGAACAAACTTAAATTAAATCTTCCAAAAAACGTTAGTTATTATTGGTGCCCGTAAATTTGCACGTATTCGTATATATTTACGTACACGCATGTATCCATTCGAATAACTTAACGTGCTAGCAAATGCTCGATCGAATAAAGACTTCATTTACTAATATATTGCCATAACAACTTTTGGCTTGCCATTGCCGTCAAATTAACCAAAGTTTCTACGACATAGTGACCAGAGACCCTAAGCTAAATGTGTAAAAATATTTGTATGTATGATACATCAACACGCTTACAAAACATCACCGGCTCATACGCCAGTGTTATATAAACTTTGTGCCAAACACATCACTAATAACAACGAAACTATTTGTGCATACAAAGCGCTATATTTTAACATACAAAATATTGTTGTAAATAAAAAGTTCTCTAAATTTATATCTAATAAAAATGCTAAATGGAATGAAATAATAAAAAAAGATCTATATTCAGATCACCAACTCACACTTGGCCAGCGTGGTGGACTCAAGGCCTAACCCCTCACTTATGACGGGAGTAGACCCTTGCCCAGCTGAGGGATTGTAATGGGTTACATTTATTTAATCAGATGTTTTTCGAGTTTACAACCCCATTTAAATTTAAAAGTATACTCAATATAGTACTGTCTTTGTCTTCTCTATATAAACGAGAGAAACAGCATGATTTAAAAAATAAATAATGATTGCAGTAATATGGGGTTCCTTGTATTTGGCGATAGTATTTTACAAATGATTTGTGTATATTATATTGTTACAAAATTGTTCTTATTTACAGCTTTATAATAAATTAAACAATTAAACATGATTCCCGCAATTAGCAAATACACAAAAAACTTTGACATTTCAAATATCTTACCTGTCAAATTTTTTAAAGCAAGTACCGAAATATAAGTGTTGACATAGATAATTTCATGGCAACACTGTCTCAAAAATCAGAAAAAATAAAGCAATATAATTCACACATTTTCTGCTAGTAATTTTGTTTTCGTAAAGTTTTGAGTAAATTTAGCATTTGCTGACTATTTATCTGGATTTCTAGTCAGTATCTTCTGTACTTTATTTTGTAACAATATAAGATACAGTGTGTAAACGCTTACAAGTTTAAGTTACCACAGTTACAATAGTTACAAGTAAAGATTGGCAGATATACATTCCCTTGTCATAACCATACTAACATTATTTGTTTACGTACTTCAATGGTTCGTATCATACTTATAGATGTTATTTCATCTCATACATTTACACTTAGATTCCTTTATTTTAAGTCTAGCATAGATATACCTAATATTTTGTTGTATATATTATTTATAGAATGTATCATGCCTACCATTCCTCCTTATTCTTTTTTTAGTGACTTTGTAAAATAAAACTGGTTTCATATTATATGATATTCCATGACTTTATTGTTTTCATACTCGCTTTATCCTAAGGTTCGTTCTTGAATTTTTCAATTTAATTTGTCGATTTGAAACAATAAGAGAAAGAAATTTATACAGACATAAATGTATTATTTAGGTATATCTACGCTAGACTTGTTTTGAAGTAGTCCAGTACCTTTGTTTCCAGCTCGTTGCACGGTCTTCTGTAAAAGTTGTTGAAGTGTTGTTGTCTTATAAGAGGGAGCACTTGCCGATCTTTCGGCGACGACGCGTCTTCTCCTCTTGCTGAGGGTGGTTGCGGATTATACGGACCAACTGGAATACAGTAATTTGGGATAAGAGTTCAATAATAACAAGGATATAGAATATAGTGTTCATTTATGCTAGTGACAGTAGTTAAGTAAGTAGTAAAATGTTAAAAAAATCTATACTTAAATTAACTAAAAATACCAGGTCCATATTGTAAAATCTTAAAGTAAGTATTATAATCACTAAAAAGGAATAAAGGATCGATGTTAAGGTCTACAGTCAATATGGTTTTATAATATGAATTGAAATAAATCATTTCATTTCTGACGGTTCAACATTTGGACATTCGAAAACGTTGACTTTTAACTTGAACCATTGACTCCAGGGACCATCATGTAAATGGTAGCCGAGTGATGTACAGTGCGTACCTCGTGGAAGGCGGCGTCGATGTTGAGCGGCGGCTCCTTGGCGCTGGTCTCGATGTAGGGCGCGCCCAGCGAGCGCGCCAGCTCGCGCCCCGCCTCCTCGCTCACGGCGCGCACGTGCACCAGGTCCACCTTGTTGGCGGCCAGCAGCATGGGGTACGTCTCGCGGTCCTACGTACAAGTGTAGATACAGCCATCATTACTTGAAAGATACACCATGAAAACCAAAGTGTCCAGTGTGATCACAGCTCATGTACTACAAACATTAACCAAAATAAAACATGAATGCATTTTTGTACTAATTTGAATGTCGTCCTTCTTTATCAAGAGCTCATCGAAATGTTAGGCTCTTCATACGCAATTAGTCCAATATTCTCCCAGAATCATTACACTGAACCTGATTGGCAGTGGGTATTCAAAGATTTATTTAGAAATAGCTTGACCTGGATGTGATATTACTTCAAAAACTTGTTTAGATAAAAAGATTTTTAAAATATCCTTAGTCTTACCTTGACCCTAAGTATCTGTGTGTGGAAGTGTCTGATGTTCTCGTAAGACTGCTTGTCGGTGACGGAGTACACGAGGAGGAACCCGTCGCCCTTGCGCATGTACTGCTCGCGCATCGCGCTGAACTCCTCCTGACCCGCCGTGTCCAGGACTAAGAAGAAAAATAGCGAAATCAATAAAAGAGTCACAAGAGCCTTTGAATTACTAAACAGGCTGAACGCATGGTTATTCCAGAAATATAAAACGATAACCAACTGAGCGCGTTGGTAAACACCATCCAATATTTGAAAACCTTTTTTATAATATGCTTAGTGAAAAAAGGGAGGTGCAATTTTCAACAACAGGAAAAACATTATTTCTCGTGCTTATCTATGCTAAAATTGCTTGAAATTAATTCACGTTCTTAACTAAAATTAATAAGTTATCTTGACTTCTTGTTTTCAGACAAACACCACAAAATAATCTGATTAATGATTAAGATCAAGCAAAGATCTTGCTATAAGTTCCACGTACCATCTAAAATACACCATTGTCCGTCGACCTCCGTGTGTTGTATATAAGAGTCTTCTATGGTGGGGTCGTAGTCTGTCACGAACAGCTTCTGGAAGAACTGTATCGTGATGGCGGACTTGCCCACGCCGCCATCGCCGACCACCACGAGCTTGATCTAAACAACACACGTTACTTACAATGATGCAGAGGAACTACATTAAGGGGAGTGTTATGAGTTTAGTCTTGTTTAGGACTTGGGAGAAGTTAAATACTTCATTGTTTGATTGGGTTTCGTTGTGTAGAAAAAAAATAAGGTCCGGTATCACCACTTCTGGATAAAGTATGGAATTACGTCAGTTGTTTTCATACTTTTGCTGTTATTTTATCTAGTAGAAAGCTTATCTGACACTGCTTTAAGCTGTGAAACTGGCCCTATTTTTTTAAAAGGATTTGAACAGTTTTTTCTGGCAACACATTGGATTTGCTCACATGAGTGTATTGGTAACTCAGAAAAAAATATTTTATGAATAAAAGATCGAAATATTGCTTTATCTATTCTCCGCGTAGTATCGTATCGTTACATTCGTTAAGAAGTAAATAAGTCGCAAGATAAATAGAAACTTTGCTGATTTTAAGCCTGACTTTTGTATTATTTCTTATCTCAATGTGTTGCCAGAAGAACAGTACAGACACATATTCTATTCACATTCACAATATAATAACAAATCGCACTAACACTGTCACTGTTTCTGAACAACGACATAGCTCAACTCAAGCGCATCTGCTTGGCACACTGCAAACAAATCGTAAAGCTTAGGAGACGCCCCACACCTGAGCTGTGCTGTACTGTGATGTGCTATGTACTACCTACTTTTGAGAGATTTTTTTAACCTGTTATAGTCCCTCTGCTGGGCAAGGGTCTCCTCTAAAAAGAGCGAGGAAAATCAAGGTCCAGTTTGTAAGAAGAATGTCCTAAAATGACTCGATATGCTTGTTTTAAACGAAAGTTTTAGAACGCATCTGCTCTCTTTGCATTAGAACACTATTACATGGAACCATTAGGTGGTTAGGAGTTCAAGGGACTGTTCGGAACTCATCTATCCCTTCGTTTCCTTCTAGCAGTTGCCAGATTTTATGGACTGATTTGTAGTTTTAAGTCTACAAAAGGAACAGACACCGTGTATAACGAGTTCAGCTTTTTTCTAAAAATAGAAGGCAGTGTAAAAATAAGTACGAAGATAACCAATGAGTTATTAGTTAGCACGTAATTATATTTGCGTTGGGGTAATCATTTTGTCAAAGATAACTTATCTGAGCGTTATTTTGGTAAAATTAATATTTTCGTACAATACATTCATATTTTATTTCGTGTTGAACCTGCAGATTTTAAAAATAGTTAAGATTTTTCTTTTAATTGGTCTTACTGACTACGAAACGAAACTGCTTAAATATTGATAGGAAAAAAGAAGCTATCGTTTACGACTTAACACAATCCTAAAACTCCTATATAGGGTACTAAGGAGTCATCTTAGCACAGCACAGCTCAGTTCTAAGGCCTCACCCTAAAACTATAGCAAATTAAACATAAAAATTAAACAAACGGTATTCGCTTTGATGTGGTTCCTCCGCTCCTCTCTTAATTGAGTTCAATTGATACACATTGTTATTGATACAACTTAACATTAAAACAATAAGAAGTATTTTTGTATGGCATTTTAAGATGAGAGTCCTAATGACAGCCTCTTAAACCTCATAAATACTGTCCCACAACTGGGCAAGGGCCTATTTCTGGAATGAGTCTTCAACTTGCACTAGGTCAATATTATAGATTCAGGGCCTAGCCTCTCCCTCATTCCGGGAGGAAATCCTCACCTAAACTCGTTAAATTAAATCCTTGCTCTTACACTCCCAGATCAATTTCATACTATGTAAACACATTTACTGCATAATCACAGTCATGGATTTTAAATTCAAGATCCCTAAATACTCGCTAAGTTGTCTGATTCTAGCATAACCCCTCTAGTCTTTTTCTTAAACAAACTCATACCTACTTCTGAGTTAAAATAACAATGATATCATGCATAGGTAGGCAGCAAACACTGGATAAACACTCACATAACTCCACCCACTTTCTAAATTCTACAGATCTTTTTTAGAAATCAGCAACCTCTTACTCATTCAAAACATACAAACCAAATAACACCACAGCAAAACCAATAACAAGGCAATAAAAACTAATTATAGAAGCACATTGGTAAAGGAATGTGAAGCGTTCGTAACAAACTAATATTGTTTCAGCAAACATACAAAACAATAACTCATGATAATTGTGGGAGCTGAAAAACATTACACATATAGAAATGAGAGAAAAAAGCTTCTTGAAACTGTTTTTCAGTGCATTTTTCTGCTAGTGGAATAGGTCAGTATAGAATGGAGTTACTTTGAATTACATAGGGTTCTTTAAAATTGAAACAAATGGTTATGTTTTACGTCAATTATACTATTTAACTTAACAGATTAAAAAGTTACTTTTTTGTACCAGTTATTTACTTATTTCTGTACTTAAACAACACTCCAGTCTTAGACAGTGATTTTTAAGACCCGGTGATGGGAAAAAAATCATATTCAAAATAAAACTCTAACAAGATAGGTAAGTACTTCTGCTTTACATCTTCTGCATAAACCAGGTGCAGAGAATATAACAATTTTTTTTTTCTCTGTATTAAATTCTGTGTTCTACTATTCTTGTGAGATGCAATAGTTTATGCAAAGCTCATCAGCTCTGCTTTTGATTCAAGGCTGGCTGTCAGACAGTTGGAAATGATATGAACTTGATTACTCTTTACAAATATTTTAGTAGCAATTTCTAGGGTACCTATAATTAATCTTGAGATTGTTTTTTTCTTGCCTAAATTACAACTTCTGTAGAACAACATTTTTTCTCTTTTTTTTAAGACACAGATATTTTACTTTGTGCTTTAGATATTAAAACATTGAATAGAAAACAATGTTGACATGTGACCCTTCTGTTTTTCATTACTTACTAGGAAAAATAATATAACACAGAAACCTTACTTAAAAAAAATTACTGAATCAATTGACAAAACTATGTTGGTTGCATTATGCATTGAAAGTTGCAGTAATTTCAATTACCAATGCACTGCATATAACGAGTTTTACTACATACTTAAAACATTCCACATAACACAGAAATAATTTTCATAAACACTTTTATTGACTCACACACTGTCCATACAATCACAGATGATACATCAACATAACAACACAATCAAACCACCACTGCCCTACCACATTACAGCCTATGAACGTACTCATAACAATCACATGAGCCCTATTAGCTTTGAATAACAATCAACATATTGTTCCCACTGCGGACATCTTGGTAAACAATGAGACTACCAAATTAAGAAGTTAATAGGCATATTAATGGTAGTAGTGATAATGATAAAAATGAGTAGTTAATGGAGTATGATTGTATAGGTAATAGGGTTTTATTGATTCCACTATACAACACGGCAAGATGTGATGACAGAAGGTGGCCTAAAGCAATTACGGACTGGCTACCATGGAACGGGGAACATGGAACGGCGAAGATCGCAATGAAGACCTCCAACTAAATGGTTGGATGACATAGTGAAATGTGTAGGACTGCAATGAACGAGGCAGGCGCAGGATCGTAAGAAATAGTGTACTGAGGGGTAGGCCTATGCTCAACAGTGGGTAGAAATGGGCTGAATAGATAGAGATAGTGGATAGAAACCACTAGAGCAAAGATACTAAATTATCAGAGAACATTTTTAAATTCTCTCGTAAAAAGGTGCCAAGCTCAACAAGATCTACTGCACTTTGATCTCCTGATTGGAACATAAGTGCGCTGAGTGCACTCCTCAATAGGTCTATGATCAGTTTGCTTACTACTCCAGCTTATGCTTTATGTTAAGGAATGTTTTTCTATCAAATAAATAGGTAATACAAGTCAATAAATAAGGGTAATGAAAGGGTGTTAACCGAGTAAATCATTAGATTTTAAAGTAAAGATTATTTATGTTTTTATAATTATTACAATAACAAAGAAGGATTATGTATATAATATTGTATTACTGGTAGATATTATAAATCAATTTTCTGACTAGTTGACCTGATTCTATTATCCCTGTACATATTACAATGTGTTACTTATTAGGGAAATTAAGAGAAATAATAATTATTTACTTTATACCTAATCACACCAAAAGTAGAACACTTGAGGTAAATAACAAACAAAAACATTGTAAAAGCTATTCCTACATTATACCTACTACCATAGATAACAATTCTAGAAACCCAACTAAAAAAAAATGTGTTACTTGCAAGCACAAAACAAGAAAAAATTTCAAGCAAAGGATGTTCTAATTTGACCTTTTCAATTTAACACTGAATTTGGTGCTTTAAAATCAACTGTGAACTAACTACTGAAGCCTTCAAATGACTTAAACTTACTGAACTAAAAAGTATCTTACACCTGCAATTTACATTCTTGCTCTTCAAAGAAAAAGTTATAATGATTTATGGCCATCAAAACCAGACTGTTATTATTTGTATAAATAATCAACAAGCTTTTGATCTCTGGTTAAGTAAAATAGACAAATACATGATAGTTTATCATAAATCTATCATGATTACAGGTTACTTTTACCTAGAAGCATAAATCTTCACCCAAAAATTTTAAAGAATAAAAATTTAAATAAGTACCTAGCTTTGTTAACAGATAAAAATTATCAGAAAAAAAATTATGAATTTGTGAATGGCAAAGGTAATGACATGTAAGTCCTACTCACAGTGGGCAGGTTCTCATTTGGAGGTCCCGGGCGCGTCATCTTGTACCAGCGCCGTTGCGCCCCGCCACCTTCCTATGCTCGCTGGAGCCACACACATGGAATATTATCTGCGGAATTACCACCGAGCCCCATCAACAAAAATGTTTTCCTCCCGCAGTATTTTCATGTTGGTACTCTCAGTCCTCCCACGCCCGTCAGCCGAAATACAGCTGATGGCCGTGAAACAAGTAATACTCACTTCATCATAAATATAACTCTGTGGTGTAAACTGTGTTTGGACGGAACGTTTTCTGTTCCGTTGTAGAAACAGTGTAAATGAACACAAACATGAACTGAAAACTTGAAATCACTCTTCGATTGAAGAAAGAAAGAAAATCTCTATCTCCGTGACGTTTGTAGTGATGTTCGCATGTCGATACTTTCCCACGATCAGTGATGAACGAAAATGAAGTTACAGTTTCAGGTAAGTCAAATGACAATTTTATGCACATGAACTATTATTGAAGAGTACTTACACATCAAAGATATTTTCTGGTCATTAGACGCTTGATTCATGAACTTAGTTTTCATCTCAATTTTTTGCAAGAAACCGTATCTTCGAACTAGTTAAGGCTACGTCGGATATTATATATAGGTACAACATAAAATTCCAACAAGTAACTATCGTCTTTGCAGTCGTTAAGTTATTAATTTCATCATGCGTTATTATAGTGTCGATACATTGCAAGACTCCTGTAAGCCCGACACTAGCAGATGTCACTTCACAGTGCAGCCAACATTGAAAAATTTACAGGAGCGTTCTAACTTAAACAATAAGTTTACGTTCTTATTTAAAGATGTGAAATAACAAATAACTAAAAAAGATGGAGAATCCAAAGATGCATTTTAAACGGTCAATCTTTCGTGTGAATTTGCAATAAGTAAAATACTTGGCTGCATAATAACATAAGTATATTTTTTAAAGCATTTTTAGCATATCATACAGAATTTATTGAGTCCTCTCATCTACTCACGCAATTAATGGGCGAAACAATGAGATCTACGAGAAATACAAACTATCAAAGCAATAATGCAAATCACGCTGATCACCTACTTTGGTAATTAACTAGGTTTTCCTTATAATTGTTAAATCTCCGTGTGAGAGCGGAATTATCACATACATAGCTATGAACCTAACGGTCTGAGTTCATTGTAGCGTGTGTAGCAGTACAACAATGAATGAATGTTACGTGGGAATTTCTACTGACACTGTTTAATTAGTACGATAAACTAGATTACGTCTGTTACTTGAAATCATTCTATTCTTGAACAAAAATAGGTGGATGACCTAAGAATAATTCCTGTGTCTGGACAAACGTGTTTTATATGCAAATCATGGACACTAACTTGTTGCCTAAACTTGGGTGCAAAAAAAACTATTTTGTCTGTCGATCACGCATATTTAAATGACTTTCGTGGAGACGCCGAAACTGCGGCAACGGTGTTCTTGATAAAAGTGCGGCAATCATTTAGAATTTTCAATACCGGACATTTTGTTAAGCCTCCCCTAGAGCGTGCCACGTTAGAAACACGGCCTATATGTTCAGCAGTAGACAGTTTTAAGCTAATAATTATGACCTTTTGTTACATAATGATCTTTACGGTAATTAACGTCTTGTAGTATCACTCAAGATTGTGATTATAAGAAGTGAAACAAAACGAAATTATAATATATGTAATAATATATGCTTATCTTCTAGGTAAGGTAGCCCACCCCGATATTACCCTGGAAGCTTATTAACATAAGATCTTCCATAATCAGCCTAATTTTTATTTAATTTCCCCACCTTTCACAGTAAACAGTCCATAAAAAGTAAAAATATTCAAACGCAGGGCGAAACAACAAGTGTTGCCATACTCCCAGTAATAAATCAGAGGCTGTTTATGCGGGTGCACGATCAGCGTGGTGTTGCCATAAATAAAGGCTACACCCTCCTTGATGCGATTTTTCTTGTTTCACCTGTGACGGTACATCAAGGGGGCAACAAGGGGGAGGGGTGGGGGATGAACATTAAACATTTATGAGATGAATCCGTAATATAGGGGGGATTGATTAGGCTAATGTACTTTGGTGATGTTGCGTATTAATTTTAGACAAAGTTTATGATAGTCTGAATGTATCATGTTAATCAATCAGAGAGATAGTGATAGCTTATCATTTTATTGGATAGGCACGAGTACTTGAGGTCGTGATTAAGTAGGATTCCATTCGTTTTTTGGATTTTACAAGTCATCGATGTACTTAGTATGCGCATGCTTATTCCAGGTTTGATTCCATTCAAGACATTCTATTCAATTTAAGGAATAACACTTTGAAACTTTTAATACATTGCAATTATTATTTTATTTTAATTATTATTAACTCAACTTACCTTTTCACCAACTTACCACACGATTATTTTAAATAACTGCAACTACAGATCAAACGGTAGCTCATCCGTCAGCCGATTGCGACATCCCGGGTACGATTACCCGGTCGGATAAAGCTTGTTGTTTATTTTTCAGTTACGCGCCCGGTATTTGACAATAATATGCTCACTCTCTACTTCACGGGTCTGACAACAGAATACTCTAAACGTATCTTAAACACCGCTACCTCCAACTTCGAATACGATATAAAAAAATCCATCCATCCCATCATCCATTTTGAGTCTGTAAAAAGCTTACCCCAAAATTATATCACTATAGAAAAATTGCCACTGAAAGGTTATTTTTTAATTCAATTTAGAAAACAATTAACATTGGTTGTTGCTGGCCATAAATAAGGAATCGTTCTGTTTTCAACTGAATGTGAAATGCAACAGTTATGAGATTGATCGGCCAGGTGGCGCTAATGATTGCACATCATGCACATCAAAGAGAATTATTAGGTGGGCGATCTAATCAACCGTTCAACCGTGTGTTCAAAATGGTGGTCGGAATTTATTTTTGATTAAACTAAAGATGAAATAAATTTAAAACCCTAAAATAACCGCTCTCCCATGATACCCGCGACAAGTTCCAAATTACAAAAACGTTTACTACTTTTTTAAAAACCGGCAACAATTATTTCAATAAATAATTGGATGGATAATTTTACTGGTTTTGTGTCACCAGGACGTTTATAAACATAAATAACGAACACAAAGCTCAACCAAAGTCTAAACAATTTTTAAAATTGTAGATTGCTCAAATATTTGTTTGGGAATCAAACCCACGACTTCCGACGACGTAGTTATTGTGGTACGACCTTAGGTAGCACTATGGAAACCGTAAAATTTTATAGCAGTTCCTAAGCTTCAGGAAGTTTGGCTGGAGCCTTTACGCCTACAAGACTTCTCAAGATTCCCGTATTTCATACTCATCGTGCCATGACAATAGCGACGTGGACAGTGTAGCAGTGACCATGTTTGCACTTGCAGATTTTAATTTGAGATAACTTTGCTCCCAGCTTTCCTGTTTATAACTTTGTAAGGTGTTTAGAACTTGCTTACTTAAGTGGGATTATTTCTGTATTTGTACAAACTGGTAATAACTGTTTAAGGTATCCGTAGAGCAGAGATTATAGCAATCACCGCTCCGGTACACTTTCACATGCATGTTTTTTTGTACACGCAACAAATATTGGGTCTTTTAATATTTTGTGTTCGTTTTATGATTTTCAAAGTCCTTGCGACCAAGAGGTTATCTCGGTATCACCGCCTTTTAATGAGTATCGTTGAATTATCAGGTGGAATTTTGACAGTTGTTTTCATAGGTACCTTTTGCCCACTTTATCTTGTAGATAGGTTTTCGGAAACTTTTCCTTTAGGCGTAAAACTCTTATTCTTATTGCAGTAGCTGTCTTTGTAACGACTTTTACTTACACAAGATTTCTCCTTCCTGCAAGAGTTGTGACGTCATCACGTCAAACTAACTTGATGACTTCTAGTGTAGCTCTTTAATGCTAGTTCACTAAGCATGAGCATGCATGATCATCATCAGGTCGGTGTCCCAGTAAGTCAAGGTGCAGTATATTAGGGGGCCGCGCCCAGGAGTCCCGCGCTGACCCACTTGCTCCCCTCCAGCCAGCTCCGGATGTACCCACAGATTAGTTTCTAGTGAACCGTTAACGACATTGTTATACTGCAAGCTATGCTATAGATACAAGAGGGATACCTATCTTGTTTATTAACAAACAAAGTGGACACAAAGTAAATAAAATCACAACGATTTTTGCGATAGAGATAGCGAAACGATGGTGTTAACTGCCTTGTAGAAGGTTTTGCATTCCTTAATAAGTAGGAATAGGCCTATATATAGCTTCAAATGTTTCTGATAAATCTGAAAATTGATAGCGATATCGCGAGGATTACTAGGATATCGCGGTCTTAGTCTTAAGCGTGAAGACAGAACTAAACCACTAAACGCGGAAGAGCTATAAAAGAGGTTGGCTAAGCACAGACTCCGCTAAGTGAACTATTTTCAATGACACTGATCTTATATCGGTCTGAAGAACATTAGCTTAGCAACAGCGGTGTGCCCAATCCTCTCGTGAATGTCATGTCAGCGGCTCGTAAGCCGCTCGGCTGCATGTCGCGTCTCTATTCACAAGCCCATGCCCTCCATGCCCTCCGTGCCTCCGTGCCTCCCGCCCTCGAGGAAGGGTTCCGACCTTCCACCGACCTACTTTTATTTATTTACTCACCTTTTTGCGTTTTCATGTTTATTTTTTTTGATGAGAAGAGGTTTTTTACATTGTTGATTTCGGGTTTAAATTCGGTCGTGTGTCTTGTTTAAGGGACACACAGAAACTTTACCTAAGCACTCTTTAAGTGCTCCGTACCTACATAGATTTCATTAAAAATTTAACGGGAAAGAAACACATTCATGTATTCCTTAATTGTTTCTATTGAGTAACACTACATCAGGTTAAAAATGTAGAACGTCTCCTTCTTTATACGAAATATCTTTCAACTGCTTTCCTGACATATGCATATTAGCCTAGGCTTTGTTCCAACTATGTTGGAGTCGGCTTCCAGTCTCACCAGACGTAACTGAAATACCAATATTTTACATAGAGCGACCGCCTATAAATTGGACTTTAAAGATTCTGACTACTGTTAACGATTGTCATAGATGTCAGACAATGACAGCCGGGACCCATGATTTAACGTGCCTTCCGAAACACGGAGGAACTTTGTATGTATAACATGGTCACCCATCCAAACAACCTTAAGAATCGTAGCTTAACCTCAAAGATCGATCCGAGGCAACTGCTCTCCTGAGAAAATAAACTTAACAAAATAAAAAAAAATATTTCAAAAATTCACATTGAAAGAAGGAACATTATTATTTGAAATCTCGTTCCCCTAACGGTTAAGTCTGAAGTGGCCGGTAACATGGCAGTCTCAGGTGCTTGCATCACAGGTACCCTCTAAAACGCAACTACATAAATATTCGCCTGTACGCAGGGCTGTCAGCTGGGGCTTTGCTAAAGAAGGGATCTACCTGTGTATTTATGGCTTAAAGGGGAACGAGTTTCAAAATTGCGGTAATATTTAAATTGTGTGAAAAACTAGTATGGTTTCTTTATAACATATTTTAGTCAGTTTTCGTCAGTTTCCATCAGTGTCCTGGGAATAACTGTAAGGTTCAGGATACACGAGAAATGAAAGGTCCGAATGCAGAGATGATACCCACTTTATTTAGTTTGAAACAAGATATTGAATACATGCTTATAGAGATATACTTATTAATACTTTATGTGCTACTAGTGCACTACCATAGTGCCGGGTACTGTACATAGTTCCAACTTTTACGTGCCAAAACAATTATGTCATCTATTTCTTCCGAATTTGCTTACAAAATAATCAAAATAGTCATATAAGGAACATAATAATATTATGACTATACATAAAGAGAATTTAACAAAAATATAATGCCTAGTTTTCCAGTAGCACTCTCTAGCTTTCTCTAGCGATATTACGTATAATCATTGCTATAATTCCACTTTACGATGTCTTGACAGCCCTGTCTCACACAGTTGTTCCAAATTTCACACCTCATACCGTTTACTTAACGCTACAGAACACTACCGATGGGACTCTTTGTTTTATCCTCACCCCTAACTATAGTACCCCTACGATGGGGGACAACACTCCCTTACACGGGGCTTGTTGCACCGTACGGTTAGTAATTGATGATTGATTGTGGAAACAACATGTTATCCATCATTGCTACAGTTTTGACATCCTTGATGAACAGGTGAGAAAAAATATAGCTCCTACGGAACGTTGATGGATGATTGAGGGCCCTCGATATCAAGATGTCTTCGAATTCTCTTGTGTAGTTATATTTTTGTGACCCAAAATGTACCTTGTCTTGCGTTAGATTTGCTAATATGTAGGTATGGTTTAAAGTAATAGAACGTTATACCTACGTGGCGTGGTAATATTTATTATAATAAGAATTATAACTTTTACTATATTAATGTATACCTCTGTGTATTTGTTTAGGGGAAGTAGAAAACCAATTTTAATCTTATCTCCTAGATAAAAAGATAAATCAATTCAAGGCTTCCACGAACTACGGATGTTGATAATAAAACAAAACAAGATTTTTTATCATTAATTACTTTACGGGAGCAGTCCTCATTACGGCTATCTCGATCTGAATCACTTTCGTCTGGCCGGTTGTCATGGCAACGCAAGTAAAATGGCGCGTCGACGGCTTCCCGCGCTTTCCTCGCGTTCCCGCCATCCCGCCATATTGATCCGAGCACGTTCCGAAACCCTTTATAGAAAATATTTATTGTTGAAATTGTATGCGGTGCTAAAAATTATTGCGATACTTCCCATGAGTTATGTGGATGTTTTGAATGTTTGGTAACAGGTATGTTTTTGAAAAATAGCAGGGTGCGTTGTTCGGTATTTTTATCTTCTTTGTTCTTAAGTTCTCAGCTTGAGGTAACAACCACATTCTCGCGACATTCTTATCGTGTTAGGGTAAAGGAAAATAAAATATTTAAAAAATCTGAGCGCCGTTGCAATGACTTTTAGTGTTAACCGAAAACAAAGCCTCATTGATGAAAAAAAAGAGTTTCATAAAGGAATTTTGCTGGCGAAATTGTGAAAGCACATCATCTCAGGCGATTAAGCTTCGCAGAAAAATATCTCAAGGAATTTCTGAAAAAATAATGTTATCTCATTCCAATTGGCTGAGTGAACTAAAGGCTGGAGTCTCCCGGGCCGTAGGGTAGGTTCATTGCCCTCGGCCTTGGCCTGCTTACGTAACACACCGCAAGTAGCACTTTGTTCTGAACACCCGCTTGTACAGACGCTTACAAATCGGAGTAAACAACTTTAGAGCCGTAACAAGTTGATTGACGCGTAGGGAATATGCATAGAAATTGGGTTATTAAATTTCGAGGAATTTTATAAAACTAGCTTTTTCCTGCGACGCCGTTTACGTAGAGTTCATGAAAAAAGTTTGAAGCTTCGCCCGCGTAGTATGTTTTTTGCTGAATATAAGTAGCCTTTGTAACACAGGTTTTCGACTATATCTAGCTCAATTTCATAAAAATCTTCTCAACGGTTTAGCCGCAAAAGCTTAAAATCTAGACTGTGTTACTCTGGACTGTTAAAAATGTACCTAACGAAATAAAAGTAATTCCATCGTTCACAATATTAACCAAAATTCTCTTTACATACCAAAACGACAATTCTACCTTAATTTTATAAGGTATAACGGAAGTCCATTGTAAAAACGATCGCTTTAGGAAGCCCCTGCCCTTCCCCTAGCATCGTTGGGCTATAATTAAAAGCTCCAATCGTCCACCGGAGTCCGAATACCGGGCCCTCTTGCTAACGAGAATACCCCTACAATTGGCTACGTTCTGGAATTGTTCCAAATAGGCTATAATTCTTGTCATTTGTCTTTACATTACGGCTTTGTCTCCAAGAATGTATCATTAATCTATTTTCCGAAACATTTCCAAATATATTTTTAACTACTTTATGATTTAACTGTTGTTTCAAAAGGATTTATGTATCAATCTTTGTGCTAAAGTACATCAAGAACCCATCAGTAGTTATTGTTTCAAAGCTTAATAAACTTCTTTACATCATTACAAACTTGCGGATATGTAGATAATTAGATAGCATAGATTGGAGGATATTTTATGATAGTAACATCACATTTATATTTAGTACTTTTCGTGCGTATACATATAACCCGTCTTTTCAGAAATTTTAAAGTGTTAAATATAATTCTGTAAACCTTTTAAAAATAACTTGCAAATGGAAAGAAGGAAAATTAATAAACAGGCTAAAAATTCCAACTTACTATAATAACAACATAGTTCCGACCTACGATATAATTGTCTGCAATTTGATATGCAAACGTTGTGGTGACGTCACGTGTCGCCTAAGCGACAATCACGGAGGTAACGATGTCGCGTCAGTTTAGCGTCCTCTGACCGGTGGCTGCGCGACGCACCCTCGCCACTCTACTACAGGGTTGTTGGTGAGGGATGTTACCCTTGAAGATGGGAGATTGTAAGATTGGGAAATGTAAGGTGGTGATTTTTGGCGGTAGTTTGAAATTTGTTTCAACTGGATTTGTCTTGAGTTATTGTAGAGTCAGATTTTTCTTTTTGGTGCCGTTTCATTATGTTCAATTAATTGTTTTATCCACGCAAATTACGCGTTTACATAATAAAATGTAGTATTTATACATTCCCGGAATGCTTGTGAACTGATTAAATACTTTGGTGTTAACTACCTTTGAATATTTTCATAACAATCTAAACTAAAGTAATTTTATTTCCGCGGAATGTTGTTAATCCAATATCTCATTATGTTTTCAAAAATATGCATGATATTACATACCATAATTATCCAACAAGGAAAACTTTATTTATAAAAATATTTTATGAAGCTAAAGATTTTCTTTAACACATAAAATATTTCCTCAATTTCCGCCTACAAAAAAGCCTCCGAAAATTTTCACTCTGGCAGCCCACCCACGCTTCAGCAGTCAGTGCGTCGCGCGTCGGCGTCCCAGACGCGCGTGTCTTCCTTCACCCTCCCGCGGCCGGACAAAGAGTAGTGCTGTGTTTACTGTTTACCCCTCTATTTGGAGTACTTGGACCACTGACTGCAATCATGGGGAGCCGGTAAGTGACGCGGTTTACTTACATCTGTCCTGTAATTGCAAGGGGGATGTTTTTAGGGGGTACTTTTAAAAACGGATGTGTATGCCTTGTTTTTGTATGTTTGTATACGGAGAGGAAATGACATAGACCTGAAACTCTATTTAATAATTAAGCTTGTTAAAAAATACCTATTTGGAATGTTACATGACTTTAGAAACCGAATTTTGTTACATGATATAAAAACACAGGTACTTGTGTATTCGGTCACGTACTAACCTCTTCCTATCTTTACGCGGAAAATATACAAAACATATTATACTACAAAATATTTTACCAGCCATAACAGACATGAAAAATGATATTCTAATACAAAACTCATTAATAAAGCAACACGGACATGAAAATAGGACATAATTTAGTTCACCATTTATTAGGTTTTTGTTAACATTACTACAAAGAACATGAAAAGGTTTTGTATGAACAATAAGAGACAGTGAATGGCCTTGTGACCCGCTTCCATATAAGACCATTGTATCAATGAACTCGTACATATATGAATTTAATCAAATAGTGCGGACGAACATTCGTCTTGGAATTGGCGCCCAACGTGGGATTCCTTCAACCCTCATTAATGTTGATTGTATCATTGAAATTAGGGGATCCTGGAGGATTTCGACCTCTATCATATAAAAGTAAGGCTATTTCTTTTGAATCTCCGTTAAATATATAGGTATGCGATGTTTCTTCAGTCTTGAGAAAACATGTTAGTTTTTAGGAAGGATGTTAGTAGGCTCTTTTATTTATATGTAATAGGAAAACTTCAACAACAGTTTATTTGAGTCCGCAATGTTAACTGAAATGACTTTTAATAGCAGTTGGATAAAATTACCAACTTTAATATAAGATGGTATCTTTACCAAAATATCATTAAATATTTTTTATAAGACAAAGTAGTTTATGGTATGCGGACCACCAAAGAAGTCATTTCATCATTGATTATTAAGAAATCGAGGGGTTTTCCACCCCTATTGATACAAATATTGTATTTATTTTGCCGGAGCTCGTTTACGAAGTATAACTTATGTCCTGAAGGCGTTATATTAATAGATACAGCCTTAGGGGTGTTTATCGATGTATACAGACTTTACGAGGGGTAAAAATAAAATGAAGTATAATTTTGTACTAATAATGGGCTTTCTATAACTCTGTTTAGGGTTGATTTGATTGATAGTAAATGCAATAAGAATATCGCATAAAATTATCATGAATCGCATTATTAAATTATATTTATACATACTCATAGTACGACGGGTAGACAAATTTTAATTATTATAATATCACCTAATCTGGGGGCACGGAAGTGCCCCCGCAAGTCGAGCAAAAAAAAAGCGGCACGGCCGTAACATCCTTTTCTCGAAGCAATTCGGGCTATTTTTGACACCCCTATAATTTCGTTGTGGATAAAACAAGAAGCCTGGATTTTCAGCAACTAATTAGTCATTGTATAAACACGGTATTTAAAATTTCAGTCAATTAGAACCAGTAGTTTAGGAATGACAACTTGTTAAAATTTTGAATTTTGTCACTCACTGATTCACTGACTCACTGACTCACCGATCATCAAAAGTCTAAGGTACTTCTAGCAGACTTAGAAGCTTAAAATTTAGAATACAAATAGGATTTAGTGTCTTAATTATGGGAAAAATTTAATATTTTCTAATTTCGGTCCAGTTTTCTAAATACACCAACTGCAACAATAACTTTGTAATCCCATATAAATGTATAAGATTACAAGGTTACATTTGCAGTTAATGAATTATTATTACAGTAGAAAATAAAATAAATAGGTGTAAATAGGTACCTACTATATGAGACATAACGGGGGAGGGGGTATAGGGTGGATAAAGGTGTTTAGCCCATGAAACTGAACAACATTCCCATAGGAAATATGTTGAATTATGAAAAAAAAAAACGTCTTTCCATACAAATTGGACTTATGTTCGCTCTACAAAAAGAAGTGAGATGCCATCAAAAACATTCTGTGAAAACCTCAAGTCTCGCCGTAAAAAGTTGTGAGATCGATATAATACCAAGTCGATTAATCTATTTAGTCTCTACTTAAAGGACCTTCTGTCTTAAGTTATTACGTATGTTATTATCATGCCAATTTAAAAAAAAATACCTTTAAAACAATTAGATCGACTTGGTCATCGCAAGAAAACACAAATTCGCCATTAACATTTCAGGAGCATTAACTTCTCGTCGTGCTGTGTAGTGTGATACATACTAATAATTAAATCATGCGATGGCCAGGTCGGTCTATTTGTTTTAAAGGTATATTTTTTAAATTGGCATGATAATAACATACGTAATAACTTAAGACAGAAGGTCCTTTAAGTAGAGACTAAATAGATTAATCGACTTGGTATTATATCGATCTCACAACTTTTTACGGCGAGACTTGAGGTTTTCACAGAATGTTTTTGATGGCATACATATTACTGGTCTTAGTTCACGCTATACAAATACAGGCCTTGATACTTTAAAAACTGAGTACCTAAATACATTCGGGCGTCAAAATATTTTCTCACAACATTATATTTTTCCGCTGACGAAGCTATTATTGTATTTCAAATACTTACACAAATATTTTACGAAAGAGGAACGTTATATCATCAACTTTTTGCGTGGGAAGAGAATAGGCAATACTCAGCTTTCAGCCTGTCTGCCGATTGTATGTCGAAATAGCACATAAAATAGTCCAACTATGAATCATGAAAACATACTTACAGACCATAACGCTGTAATATCATGTTTATGAGTCACAGTTCGTAAATCAATTACTATAAAGAGGAAAGGTCAAGTTTACATGAATAGATTCCTAATTTAGATATACTATAAAACTATTTATTATTGTTTTGTTATATACAAATTGTTGCTATGGGAAAAGCGCTATTTTCTAACCGAGGAATCAAAGCCTTAAGCAGGGATAGCTGAGTGGTCTCAGCTAGAGATGAATTAATTTTTGTTGGCCGACGTCGAAGGTTATTTCGGGAGGAGAGCCTTAATGTTATAATACTTTTTTTTTAAATAGATTCAACACCTCATTTTTTTGACAATATTAAAATTTAGTTACAGATTGTAACCAGCGATATTCTCGTATTCCTATTGTTAGAAAACGTCTATATAAGGAATACCAGCTGGGAGGTGACAATGTGTGTTTTTAAGAAATTAATAGGGGTGGAGAAATTAATGAGATTGGTAGAGCAGTTATTTTACGTTAATTACCAAGGGATTTCGAAATGTACGATTCGTTTACTAATACGAAAAAGCGGTAGAAGTCCCACATATGTATACTACATGTTTATTTTGCAAAAGCTAATTGATTGACTAGTTAACGTTTTACTTTGTAGTTTTCTTTTAGGATTGAATGAAACAAAATTGTCATTACCGTCCTACTGTATGATCTCTTCGTATTATAAGAGACTAGTCAGGTTAGGTTAGGGAATTTGCTTCCCTTGAAGAACTCTCGATAGAGTCATTAACTTGTCAAATCAAATCGTCGCAACTAGCATAAATTGTTTATTGTAACTAAATTGTACTCTCGACAAAACCAATTTACAGTGGCAGCTGACCTAACAGTTACGTGTACTATTATTTATTCGGTGTTATTATTGCTTTGCTACTATACGGTTTGCAATATGATTGTATTGAATTCCGCATTATATTAGATATTTATTAGATAACTGCGGAAAAGCTTCGAGGCGTCAATTTTCAGGCTCGTAGTTTATCTTAATCGAACTAGTGTCAAGGAATACTTCTTTATGTAGCTGAATGAAGTGAATTATTTTTGGATAATGGCAACAATGTGAATTTGCAAATTTATAGAGTCATGCAAAAATAATACGAAGTTTCGATGTTATTTACGCAGAACATGAAATTTACACCCCCCCAAACCACCCCGGGTAATAATTCCGATAAGGAAAATCCGATGAAGTGTCTTCACAAAATTTTCCTTGTGCTACCGATGATATGAAAATATTTTTAATTCTCTGTCTCTTGGAATGTCCTGAGTAAAGGCCTAAATATTAATAAAAATAAGTTGAAAATTAACCACAAAAGTTTGCATGGCATAAAAACCCGTAAACATTCTAACTACCGTTGCTACATAAATCTTTCAAATTCTTAAAAGTGCAACACCTTATCATATAACTATCAGCAATTTACAAACAAAAGCATAAAAGACAGACAAACAACTTATCCCGAATACAACATGCTATAAAAGTGTACATCACTTGGAACAGTAATACGGTTCATGGTGCGATCGTATGGTGTATGGTGAGTATGGTGAGTGAACTGTACGAGGTCACTCGAGGTCAGTGTTGCTGTTATATAAATAATGTAATACATATGTCCAAGATCATTAGATTAAAAGGAGCTTCTTGCTTTTGTTTTAGAATAAAATTTTACATAATATTATAATGCAACGGGTCTTATACGCGATTAAAAAACCCGTTGCATTATAATATTATGTGTACTAGTCGCGAGAGTTTAAAAACGTTAATAAAATTTTAGTTGGAAAATAACTTGGGCTTTATGAATGTGCTTAATTAGATAAGTTATACCTAAGTTGGTATTATGTTTCAGTGAACACTAAAGTACTGAAAGATTTAGACACAAATGGCATGGACAGGCTTATGTCTGGCAGTGGAAGCACCATTGCGAATCAATCTTTGTCAAGGTACAAATGCCGTGACATCGAAATTACTTTCGGGAAATGTGTTTTCTTCATCGATACTATAATTTTTGCAAGGTTTTAAAAGTCTTTAATAGTATTGTTCCAACTTAGGCTTTAGTAATATAGTGGTTGTTTTTGATAAGGCTACTTTTGACATCCAATTTTTTTCAGTCAGTGTTCCTAATGTTATATCAACGTCTCTAAAGTTTACATACATATATTTATTTGTTCAAATTCACATCTCATTATACCAAAAAAAAATAGTTCTTTGAAATCAATTAATTAATAGTACAACTTCTTAACAAACCCTTATTTCCACCCCTAGCTAAGTAAATGTGGAATAATTAACAAACACTATATAGTTAGTGATTGAATCGGCTGTGATTTCCGGGAACCAATCAACTGAATGCATCGAACCGTTTATTGAAACATTTGCTGTATCGCTATTCTGAACCGGGTAAAGACACATTAGAGCGTTTCCTTGTAATAAATTGAAGAGCTGCTGTAACATGATGATGAAGTGAAGCAACGACGTTCGATATCTTGTTTGTGCCGAGAAGGCATACGCATTCAAATTTTACAGTACAGTAACTAGAAGACTTTATTAAAAATAAACAGGAGTGAAATATAAATAAAATGCAACAATCTGTACGTTGTATTTGTAGATCGAATGATTATTTTAATTAATTGTCCGCTTTACACAGTCTAGCTGAATAGACCCATCTTATAGACTATCTGATAATAATATGTTGTCAAGGGAAGGCTAAAGCGAAGAAACACAATACAAGGTGTAAGTACAAAACAATAATTCACCGAAGAAAGTTTCGAGCATACGCGTAAATCCTATGAAACTCTATCTAATCTGTCGTCACCTTGTCTCGTAGACTAGGCAGTATTGACAGTCCACCCCGCTGTTGCATAACAGTCGTAGGGGTGAGGTCATTCACCCCCACTATCGACCAACAAACGGTAAGCAACTTTAAAACTACCCCCGCGAACATAACCGACATAATCCTACCTCTATTGCAAATTAAACCTTATTATTCATGACATAGAGTTTACAGTTATTAAAGTAATGTGACGTCATCCCTTCCTTTAGTATAAAAATGCTAAAGTTTGTTAAGATGTATGGACATTTTGTGACCCTGTCACGTAAAACTACTGAACGATTTTTGATTAATTTTGGCTAACACGTAGTTTATAGCTAGATAATTTAAACGCAGATATTTTTTTCCACACAGACGAATTCGCAAGCAAATGTAGTATTATAGTGTGTTTAGGTGTCTTTGGATGCTGTAACGGACAAACAGCTGGAGTAATTTCGATGAAATATAACACGGAAATATTGAAAAACCGAAATCAAAAACAGCCTTAAAAAACAACCCTAAAGGGATCGAAATAGGGGAAGTTTGTGTAACACGAGTAAAGCCGCTTGTCCAACTAGTATTGTATATTTGAAATTAAACTCTATAGCGATTCCTATGGGTTTACACTGTTGTTTAAATTTGAACGTTAAAAATATACAGATAAGGTTTGTTTTTGCTTGTAATGGGGTTGTTTCGTCATTTGGATTAGGTGCTTGATTGAATTCAGGGTTTAATGTAATTGTAATTTGATTATGGTGCTCATTAATATGTAACGAGTATTAATCAATAGATGTTCTGACTTCCCTATTTTATATGAATAACGAAATTGAACAAATTGGGTGGTTCTATTAAAATTTAAAATTGTCCCTGATGATACGTGAAGACAGGGAGAATAGTTTCTTAAATAATGCACGTCAATGTGAACAGAATTAGCTTTTTGTGAGGAAGGCGAGGAACCGCACGTTTTAAATTCTACTAATCTGGAAAAACATAGTCTGCGAAAGGGCCCAATTTTTTCATCTTTTAGGACTGAACAGAATACCTGTGAAGTTTTGGTATATATTCTGTGATTGTTCATCGAAAACCTTTAAGTTATTTATCCAATAACCTTATTTTATCATCGACATCATCAGTCTCACCGGATGCAGCTGAATACCAGTATTTTACATGGAGCGACTGGCTATCAGACCTACAACCAATTAATCTGACTATGAAAAAAATGTTACTAAATCAAAGTATGCATTCAGATAGGTGGTCTACAAAATGCACTAGTAAAACGCACAGTGACCTCAATTGGTTAATATTGGTAGTTAATTCTTCTACGCATCCTGACGTCTGTGAATGAGATAACCGCCTTGAACCTCGTCATTGATACAGCCTTGAAAATGTGCGTATTGATTAACTATGCAATTGCAACAAATTAGAACACCCTATATCTTTCATGGTTTGGTTAGAAATAATGGTGACTTGATGTAACTGTGAAGTAGACAATCGTGATGAAACCTTACATGCCTGAGAGTTCTTTTAATTTCTTTAAAGTATGCAAAGCCAAACGCCTCCTAAAAACTATGGATTTCTTATCTTTCCCTAATTTCTGGAATAATTGGTTTGGTTTATAAATTGGCATTTTCACAGGAAGTGCAAGAAACATTTCGTTACATTTTCTTAATTCATAAAAAATTTTAACTTATTACAAAGTAGCGTTAGTAATAGAATATTGAGCAAATCTAACTTATGAATCTTCTAAGCTTCTAAATTGAAGTATTTTTTTATTTTATGTAGAAGTCTTCATTCTTTACCAAATTAAACTTCAATAGATTAGTATACTCGTATATTATTAACATACATACATATTACAAACTATGTTAGAATAATCTTTGTACATTATGCTTAAATTAACAATCGCAGTATATTGAAAAAATAAAATATCATCTGAAGTTCATTGAAAGAATCAATTATTTTGGCATACAATTTCTTATCTACATTATTATATTAGTTAATAATAAACAAAAACAAACATACAGTTAAATACATCTTAAATGTAAAATAATATCGTAATAATAATAAATTCGCATTGTTGCTTAATAAAATACAAAATAAAATTCAATTGCTTTAAATAAGAATAGAAAAAGGAAAAAATAATTTAGTAATACCAAAACAAAACACACAAATTTACTTTCTTTATGAGATATGGCAGTAAATTCAAATTCACTCTACTAGAAGCTCCAAATAATTCAAATAATTAAATCAATTTCACATTTATTAACAAACAAAAAGCAAACCTTTCTACATCTTGAATTCACTTCCTTGCAAAGACACAGCACAATCAAGCAGTATACGTCACCACATTTCCACCTTGGCAGTTGTTCTTTACAAACTTGCGAGCCTTGGGTCTGCAGCGATGATAATATATCACATAGGTTACAGTCAACATCAAAAGCACGACCAGGAAAGCCAGGTACAGGTCAATATGGACCACCACAGTACCATGGGAGGCGCCGCTTGAAGGTGTGATGATGACCTCGTCTCTTGGCTGGGTGTCACTCATTGTGATGATGTATTTGTGAACTGTGTTGCCGATCCGAGGTGCAACTGCTGAATGAATGATTCGAACTGATGTGGGGAGCTGCAGTTGAGATGTTTAGACTTATTTAGTGGCCGTTTACATGCACTGGAACGTGAAAAGCGATATAATAATATTACAAATTAAATAGGTGATTTTCTGGTCTGATAATTACGCGTTACGTAATCGATGGAACCTTTGGCAATGACCAGGATACGACAAGGACCCCGGACCTCATATAAAATGAATTGACATTGCGTGAACGCAATCGCAGACAATCACACTTAATGTGGGTATTTATTATTTGGTAGGGTCGCGATTTGCACAACTATACCTGAAATGTCCACTCTGAATATACATACTATTCTAAACATGCTAAAACTTCAGAAAAGAGTAGAACCAATAATAAAAATTGCCGGAGTAGTCTAAGCTACTATTAAATTGCTTTACAGAGTGTGAGATGTAATATCAAAGAAACTCTATGACGAGTTAAAATGGTAACAAAGTTGCCTATCTTTGCTTTACGGTACGGTATGTGAATAGATCTTAATATCTATCAAATTAAGAGTGCGGACAGGATACTAGTACGACAATACCTATCTATGCAAATTAGATACACTAAATAGAATAGAAGAAACTGATATCCTTCCCTACCTAGATTATTTTCCATAGAAACAATAATATTATATCAAAACCGGTTCACTATTTATTTGCTGCAAGTTTCCGGCCTGAATTACACCATTTTCCTAAATAAATAGTCCAACAGGATACGATGTATCATCCCTGTAATTTATTTCACAAATTCGTTTAGCATTTTTTCGGGGAAAAACACAAATACCTTTTGCATTTTTAATAATTGTTATTATTAGTGACTAGGTTTTTTTATTATAATATTTGAACATAATATTAAGGACCGTTATCCTTTAACATTTCCTACCGCTTCCTCACATATTTATTCCCTACTTTCCTATCTATTTCTTAATGCTACATTAGCATCACGGTAGTCTTTTAATCCCATGGACTTCGCCCTTATCCTTCTAGCCGTTTGTTTTGTTTACGTTTCGCCTAGTGACATTGATAACAATTCAGTCACCGGCCGGTATCTGTTAGATGAATTACGACCTAGATACTCTATTGGGTCTAACTGACAATTGAAATAGTTTGCAGTCCAGTGCAACAGACTGTATGCGCTTATAATAAACTTACTCTATACAGCGTATACATTTTACACATACATAAAATCATGCCTTTTTCCCCCATATTAGTAGGCATAGACCAAAAAACATTTAACTCTATGTCAAATAAATTAAGGCTCACAGAGATATAAACATATTCCAGAGAAAGGAAGGCGCTTAATGCTAATTAAAATCTACTGTTTGATTGGAGAACTTTTTTTATTTACAACTCCTGCACTAAGAATTGCTCTTGTGTCGCGGGGACATTTACAAACATACAAATAACGGACAAAGTACAACCAGTCCAAAACAGTTATTTGTGGATATATAAATAATTGTTCCGGGTGGGAATCTAACCCACGACTTTCCGTCGCAATGATAACAGCGTGGTGACCTGAACTACTGCGCCACGGAAGCAGTCAGAACTGGATCAAAATCATAATTCTTTATCAAAATACTCTACAGTAATTTAACTCATTATATTAGGTCAAAGTCAAAGGTCTTACCCACGCCCTAGAGTCCTCTGCCAATAGACCACATAGAAACAACACATTATACTAATAGTAATACTAATATAAATAGTGTCAAGGCTCAGTCGTAGGTCTTTTATGCAGTTAAGTGGACCAGTTCGTCCGTCAATTGGGAGCCGAGGCCTAGTAGTGTAATTGTTTTGCACTTGGCAACATTGAATAGTCATTGGTACAGTAACTGCATCGATGACTGAAGTGCAATTGTGTTTAGTAAATAGAAAGAATGCCCATATGTACATAATAATAAAATTTACTACCGCTACCTTACCCTACCCGCAGTTGGCCAGCGTGGTGAACTTAAGGCTGAACCCTCTCCTCATTACGGGAGGAGATCATTGCCCAGCAGTGGGACAGTAATGGGCTATATTTGTTTATTAATTCTTTCTTATACTGACAGTTTGAGAGCTTAGTTCAGGATATTGGACCCTGGTTTAGTTAAGTTTGAGACGAAATCGTTTCCGAGCCAGGCAATATTGCCCAATATTAAGTAACCTCTTATTCCATGAAACTTGTAACCTACCAAAACCAAGTTTATGTAACTCAAAACCTCTACTGAGAACTGGATAAATACATAAATGTACTACAATACAGTGCAGTTGAAATACAGAAACTATCCACGAGCCATCAAATACGCTCCAAAACATTTGACATCAGGAAGGCCACAGTATAACGATAATAGCAGCTAATTAGTTCAGTACGTAACAGCTGTTAGTCTGCAGCTGCGCTCGCCTGTATCCAGGCTGCATTGCTCTGCTACTCTGTAACGATGCCCTACTTTCGCCCGGAGTCTGGGCACGGACCACTGGCTCAAACGAAGCAATTTAGATTTTCTTTGCTTTTGTTTTATTCCTTGTAGGCAGTTGTGTTGTGGGAGAAAATTGTTCTTTTGTTTCTATTTTTACGAGTTATTCGAATTTAAATTGAACATT
Organism: Anticarsia gemmatalis; assembly: GCF_050436995.1. Classification (NCBI taxonomy): domain Eukaryota; kingdom Metazoa; phylum Arthropoda; class Insecta; order Lepidoptera; family Erebidae; genus Anticarsia; species Anticarsia gemmatalis. The sequence continues at coordinate 280,506 of NC_134757.1, forward strand.
TCAAAACATGGCAAAAGACACTTCAAAAGTTATTACATGGGACTAACATTGTAAGTATCGAAATTGGGTGTATTTAATTTATTTGTGCCTACGATATTGCAGGCGTGATATTATGTATATAATGTAGGTATGTATAATGTGGAGGTTAGTGCTTAAGGGTGGTGGCGATAAATAACGTACTTCATTATACAGGATGTATATTTACTGGTACCAGGATAAACAATATATTACTACATATTAAATACTAAATATATGTCCTAACTAAATGAGTGCGCGGAGACGAGTGCCGCGCCGGACTATTGCAGGCGTGCGCCTGACTACACAATGTAGCGTCAGCAGTGTCGCTACAATACTACCCCTGTACAAAACAAAATTTTATTTAAAAAATTTTGACATTGATAATACATATTGGTATAAGAACAATAAACATTAAACAAATCAAGAAATAACGAACAACAAAACCATAGTGTACTTATTTCGCTTACTCTGCGTTCTGACTAAGAATATCAATTCTGACACTTGATACCATGAACGCTATATGAGCTCTAGTAACATTCCAAGTAATGATAATTTATAATCAATGACTTCATTATTATAAAACACCATAGCAAGAACAAATTGTTAACACATGAGCTAAATTATTTCAAAAACAAATAATATATTTATATTAAACAAGAAAACAAGCCAAAAATTTCACGATCTTTTTCTGCGACCATTTTCCGCGATCCTTTTCCACAATTTTCATTTAATTGGGCCGTACTGAGGTAAGACAAGGTGCACCATCCAACACTGAGCGGTATCCGTCCTCGCTTCCAAGTGTGATGAGTGGCTTCGACGCGTGCACTGTTCCATAGAGTGCCACCGCCGGTCCCTCGTCGTCTACCGTCTTCGGAGCATGCTGCGTAGTGTCGTACGCCTCTCGCGTTCTCCGCAATATCCTCGTATATACGAGGATATTGCGGAGAACTCTGCCCGTGTCGCCGTGCTGATCTTCGTCCTTGCTCTCGACGATTCCATATTCCGGCAAGCTGGCTGCCACGTGTCACATGTTGCGATTTTCGTCGTCGCTAACCATGCGCGTGTTCTTCGTTGCCACATTGTACTGCTTCGGAAGGTCGTGTCTTCAGTTGTCGAGCTTGTCATGTGTGTGTCACTGTGTTCATGATGGTACCTGCTGGCTGTTGCCACGCTGCACATGCGCTATTTCGGGTTCGCTGGCCATGTGCACGTGCATTGATGCCACGTTGCTGAAGCCTGAAGGTTGCGTTTTCGATGTCAGGGGTCACCAATATGGAGGTATATATAGATGATTGCAGGGAGATGGCGATAAATAAACTACTTCCTTCTACTGTAATCCAAGTGTATATTTGGGTTAGGTAATCATTTATTTACTCCAGCAGTTTTATAGAATTAATTGACTATACGTTTTATATTGCACCCCAGAAGTTACTTGAGCTATGTGACATTTCCATAAGTGGGTTTGGAGAGTGTTTCAAACATAACGAGTATATCCGCGTCTTCTAAGTCTCTTTTGTTTCAACCTTTTAATTGCTAAAGTTCAAGCCTTTAACATTTCCTCGCGACTCTAAAATGCCGCTATGTATTTCTATGACTCTGTAGAACCTCCTTCATACAAATATTCTCCCTCCAACAATGCCATTATCCCGTTAAACGTGGTATAAACATATATCTTAATAACCTGACGGTTATGTGTTTACCCTCGAGCAGGCAAGGCGCTGGTCCACGAGATATGACCGCCTTAAGTCACGCACAGATCATCGTAATACAGCCTTCTCAGCTCTGTCTAAGGCTGTGTTTCTATCAGAAATGTACGAGAAGTGTTAAGGTCGCCACGCCGCTTCCGTTGCGTCGGGAGGTCTTGAGTTCAATTCCCACACGGTACAATTATTTATGCGATCCACAACAAGTTCTTTTTCGGGTCTGGTTGTACTTTGTGTCTGTTGTTAGTATGTTAGTAAAAGTCGCCGCGACACAAGAGCTAATCTTAGTGCGAGAGTTGTCGTAAGAAGTGAGTTTTGCTTTGGTACTGCTAATCACGTAATATTTAAGTAGCTTTTTACTGTCCCACCCTTCTTTTCCACCCTTTTCCTCCCTGTTACGTGGTGAAGTTTGAAACTTAACTTCCCCTATTCAAAATCACGGGCACTTTGATCGCGAAACCCTTTAAGAATGCCTTCCCTCAAATATTTTAATGCATGGTACTTATAAATTTCAAACCCTGGTACCTACATAGGGAAAGAATAGAATACTTAACTAGACTGTCGTAACATTATGTTTTAGTAAAGTTTTCCTCCGCACCGCACATCCCTGGTGGAACCACGGTCTGTTGTCGTAAACTTCACACTTTATGTCTTCAGATGAGGACACGAGGAGGTATTTAATGGTATTATTTTACAGTTTACTAGCACAGTCGGCTACAGAGACGGCAATTTTATTAATTCATCTAGCTAAGTTGGAAAAAAGTGGTAGTTAGGAGTGTTTAATTCCGATATTTGACTGGTTTTCATGATGATAGAGTCGGTCTGTAGGATTCCCACGCATTTGATTTTATTTTATTCAAAGAAAGTCTTTAAAAAAGTTTACTGTGAGCAAATTTTTTACTACTGTAAAGCCAGCAATTTAATACCAGTCCAGTTTCGTAGCGCATTTTGGAAGAATTGAGTAAGCAATTAAGTCATACAATAGTACTGAGTAAACTAAATCATGTTACAGATGTATTAACAAAGTAATTTATGCACAAAGAAAGACATCTTTAAATCTGAACTCACAATTCCTGCAACATTCCATTCATTTCCGGACAGCAGAAAAGCTTTCCGTTTCTTGCAACAAAAGAACATTCAAACAACATCTCCGAGACTAAAGCGTTACATCTCAAACACAATATATTTACATAAACACAACACATACACACATACATACATACATACATACATACATAGCTAGCTAGCTTCATCCCCCGGCCCCGCGCTCACAATCCGCGCTCTTTTAATTATGCAACGAGTTACGTACTCGTTCCATGGAACTGTACTGATATTAATTATATTATGCTGGTTTTTTGACAAATGTGCTACTTTTTCCTGTCGTTGCTTACGTGAAGATGATGTAATAGAGTCAAAAGTTAAAAGTTTCACAACTGTGATGGCTGTAGACTAGTCCTTAAGACTGCTGTCTTAATTAATAAATATACCACAAAGCAAAATTCAAGTTAAAACGTTTCGGTTTACTAATCGTTTCCCGTAATAGTTAGTTTAACTGTAAGCGATAAAAATCAATCTGGACTGCAAAATCAGTAGTTGAGACTGCATCTTCTGAAAATGTTTATCTGTTTACTATTGTCTTTTGTTGCAGTGTCTCAAAAAAAATAAAGTATCATGTGTTGGTAGGAATTCTAAACTGTCTTTTACAAACATCTACAAAACCTACACAGTCACACTATAACCAACAAATAATCAACCATCCATTCTAAATGTTAAACCAAAATACATCAGAAAAACCTTCAAAAAACACAAGCAAAGTCATGGCCGAAACTTAATCACAAAGTGCTTCCTTCAGATCGATAATCCCCGCCATCCTTTCCGGCGCTCATCTAAAACGTTCCGGCCATTAGAGGCGATAATTTTTCACATCCTTATATCTAACCGCGTGTATAGATAGTGATTAATGAGAGATCCCTCGTTATCAGGCCGTTTGAGAATGAGGCTGTTCATCTTAGGAGGCTTTGTGGTGTAACGATTGAATCTGATTATCTGGGTATCTTTTGTGAGTGTTGCTATGGGATAAGTTTTTGATTGTCGTACAAATTGCACGGATTCTTTGTGTTCCGATGTCTGTTGAAGCCGAAAATGATTTATTTTCTTTTTTCGTGATATTGAATTGTTAATGGATAGGTTTTTAATTTTAAATAAATAAATATATTTAGTATTTACTTGTAGCATAGTATGTAAAACAAAAAAAAAACAATAATTGAACTCTGAAACGAATAGCATTATGAATGAACCTAAATTTAGATTTTCCTAAACTATCCTAATTTGGTAGAAAATCTACCACGTTTTTGGTTTATAACCCAGTATGTAGGTTTTTTTTTAACCCATTACTGTCCCGCTGCTAGGCAGGGCAGGGGTCTCCTCCCACACGATGGAAAGTAAATAGTATAATTGAAAGAGAAAATAGTAAAAAAATATATATCGCATTTATTCGACTGCTAAGTAACCATGTTGAAAACCCTACTTCGTATATAACTCGTCAATGAATGTACATATCCTCACATCTCTCACTCAGGCTTAATTACCTACAATCACATTTGGCAACGTTAAGACAGAGTAAGCCGAGGCGAGGGTGGCGGATACACGACGCTGAGGGGCGGCTGCAGGGCCACTTATGTAACTGGTAGTTAGCTATCCACCCTATAGCTTATCTGTACCATTAATTGACAAGTTTCTGATAGTATTCATGTGTATTTACATGTATGTATGTATGTACGTATAGTGTGTCTTTATGAAATTGTATCGATCGTAGCCGTGGTTGTTTTAATTTTAGACTAGAGTTTGTCAGGTATTTTTGGGTAGATATAAATAGCTTTTCTTAAAGGTTGTTGTTGAGTTTGTTATCCTAAAATAACTTAACACGGCTATAGGTTAACTGAAGTAAATATCTACTAGCAATAGAGCTTATCACCCCAATAATCTTAGACATGTCGTGGCACAGGATCTTTTAAAAATGACAAATGCATGCATTTGCAATATTATTCCCATCGTACATAATACTGTCTTTAATGATAGTCCCTGGTTTAGTTTATTACTACTTATTTAAATTATATTATGTTCCTTAATTACTAGAGTAATACTGAAACAAATGCCTAAGGCCACAATTTTTCAATACATTACACTTTAAAACCAAAGCTAAACGCGATTCATGAGAGAGTTAATCTTCCTCTGAAGAAAAACTATCAATATTTTCTACACACGCATATTCCATATTTCCGTGTATACCAATCAAACAAGCTCCTCGTCAAATCGAACACATCAATACAGTATCTGTAATCACAGCTCCACAACGCTACACTATCTCTCATCAGTCCAGTCCACCAGCCTCCCAGCCACTATTGTGATCCACACAATAAGGCTCATTGTTCTACAGACTGACCACCGACGACTACTGATTACAATGTGTTTTTGTGTCTGAACTGTTTCAGTGAAAGACTGGCAGTGATTAGTTCGTGTAAATGAAAGAGTGCTCATCGTTGAGCCGATAGGTAGGGAATTTGCGGGAAATGAAGCAATTTTTACAAAAAAGAAATGGGTAACTGTGAAGCTTTTGGTCAGGTTTTAATTTTGCTATTAGATATATAATACTATATATCTAGTCAAACTTGCAAATAATTTCGCGTAATTTCACAAGTGCTTTAATTTTAAATTCATCACCGCTTGTAGACGACCACTGCTGGGTATAGCTACAAATTGATTTCTGCAAATTCGTGATCTTCTACTTCCTGCCTTTGTTACCAATTAAGTGTCTAGTCAATTTAATGCCACAGAAAGATCCTGACCCAAGAAAACCTTTGAGATCGCGAGCAATTTTGCCATTTCTAAATAAAGAAACTTACAAAGAGCGTATCAATAAGTAAATAAGTAGGGCAAAAGATATCACTTTCACAGAAAGAGCAATATAAGTTATTTCTCTCACGCCCGCGACTATACCGTCGTAACTGTCAATTACGAACACCGCTGTCACTCAAACTGTGGGTTTCTATATCTACCCACATACTGACAGTAGGTCTACCTTGGTTTACGGCTATCTAATAATGCAAGGATCAAAGTTCGCCTTGTAAGTTTTGCTGTTCTATCACTATTGAAGATATACATTATGCGGTTTTCTTCTTTTGTTAGTAGTTTTGTCGTGGAATCTGTGTTAGTATGTGATATATTATGTTTATCTGCTGATTTTCTTCTTTTTCTTACTCGTGGGTAGTGGTGAATTATTGTCAAAGTTGTTGAGAGCTCATCGTGTCATTATGATCAATAGAATAGCTGTTCTGATGGTCTAATCATGGTAGATGTTCAGTAGACTAAAGAATTTTCTTTCTTCTCGAGTACGAAGATTCCCAATTTGGGCAAAAACTTATTAATATAAAATTACTGCCTCCGTGGCGCAGTGGTTTCGGTCGCCACGCTGCTACCATTGCATCGGGTGATCATGGGTTCGATTTCTATACGGAACAATTATTTGTGCGTTCCAAAAATAATTGTTTCGAGTCTGGTTGTACTTTGTGTCCATTGATTGTATGTTTGTAAAAGTCCCCGCGACACAGGAGCAATTCTTAGTGCGGGAGATGTCTTTAAAAAAACAGAATGTTCTCAATCTATCTCGAAATTGGGTTACGTAGCATGATTTCTATTTACCACAAAACTCTTCAAAACTGCTATCTCAAGTAAATCAGTAATGAATTCCGGTCACATGTCGCAATTCCAGCGCACTGTATCAGCAATGAACAGTTCCAACAGCGCTGAGTTGACTCTTCGATGTAGACGTGCTAATACATACTAATAGGGGGACAGTGGGGATATCTGGTCTGAAAGGCATCGGTGGTTTTCAGTAAGATGACCACTAAAAATATTTTTTTGCAATTTACGATGCCAGTGTGGATTTATTTCCGTTTTGGATAAGGGTAGGTGATATTTTCCTCGTCCTGCCTACTGTTATTTACAAAGAAAATCGTATTTTGGAGCTTCCCGGTCGTCCTATATTATGAATTTTGAGATATTTTTAAATTTTTTCTTGTGATTTCTAAGAAGTGATTTATGTGGGAATTTATGCATAAAAGCATTCCTCGCAATCAACCATTAAAGAGCATTTTGAAAACCTACGATACACAAGGAATAAATAGTTTTAAAAAATCCACATCTTGCGAAAGACCTATGCTAATGCTACAAAGAAAGGATCACCATAGTTTTCCATATTCCACAGAAATATTCTTCATAAATCAAAACCGTTCTCTCCTGATCGTGCAAAGCCGCTCCACCTCAGTACTGGCGACAATTACGCACCTAAATCCAATTTATTCCCTTCTCCCCCCTTCCTCGCACCCCCCACCCCTCCTCCCACCTGTCTGGAATCGCCCTTCTATTGTGTACATCATATTATGGCTTGATATCATATCGATAGATGAAATATAGCTGCATCGATGTTGGACAAGTAATTGAAGGATTTTGAATTTGCACGTGATTTGTAGTAGGGAGGTGCAGTCTCGTTATTTGAAGTTAAACTGCTACTGCAGAATTTTAAACTACTGCTAGGTTAACTACTAACACTTGTGTACACGAAACTATTCCTTAATTAAGTCCGAATTGTGGTTGAGTAAATTTTGGACCCATGGACAACTTGACTGCATACAGAATGCAAATAGAATACTTTGCTCAATGTTGGTATTGTTTTTCATCTTACTACAACACTAATTATCTCCTTCTTTTCCTCAACATTTTTTCTTTCTTTTCACTCCTGAGGCAGACCCAACACCAAAAATTAACTACTTACTACAACGTTTAGTATATTTTACAAACAAGTACTGTGTGCTACAAGTTTACCAGCGAAAATCGGGCATTCAGGACTTTTACATACTTAATAAGTTGTTTTTGATTATTTTAAACGATTTAAAACTTAATCCATTTCCAAACAACAAGTAAACAGAAATCAAAAGCTACAAAACGGTCGGTTCCCCTCCATCAGTCGGCAGCCAACACAAGTATCCTGAGTGCACCCTCGCTGCAATCAGCCGTGAGGGAGAGAGGGAATATTGCCTTAATTACTGGCCAGACAGATTAGTACTCTCGTACCTACATCTACACGTAGATTGGCTTAACAGGACCTTTCTGTGGTTATATACACACTAGACTGGCCCTTTCTCTTACTTTTATGGTGATTACTCGGCTCCGGTAAGTCGTAGACGTGATCTTAGCATTTCTTTTGGATCTGGGTTCCAGATTGATAATAGTAGTATATGAATATTTACAATTGATGAAGATGAAAGATATTTGAACTATGCTTAACTATACAAAAAAATATGCACAATATCGCTGTCCATCGGGAACGTTCCTATCACGCTTCTAAACTGTATTTTCTATTGGTAACTACGTGCTTCGGAAGGCACGTAAAAATCCGGTACCGGTTGTTATCAAATAACATAACAGTCGTTATGCCTCGTCAAAGGCCTTTGGGCGGCTTGAACAACTTTGACACTAGGTTGATGATAAGAAGAAGAAGATTGATAATTAAAGAAAAAGAAACGTTGTATTACTATCCAATATGATGCGCTTATTAACGCAAACGTGTCAGCTTGCGAATCCGGATAATATAATCTGAGCCGAAACGTCCAACAATCTAAGGTACAGTGCGTCTGCGTGTTAATTCCCACACAATATCGATAGAAATACAATCGTAGGTACATAAATGAACATCACTGAAGAACTGTCTTCAGTCTTCATATACCATACTCCCGCCATAAGCCAGGACTCAGCGAACTCCCAAAGAGCACATAAGTATTTATAGCCCACTAGCTGACCCGCGCAACTTCGCTTGCGTCACATAAGAGAGAATGGGTCAGAATTTTCCATGTTTTTGTAACACTTTTTACTGTCACGAAAAATATTCTCAAAATTATTTATATCTCTAGTATAACGAAGTCGCGCTAAGGCATATCCGCCTATCCGTTAAAACAGTTGCCATGGCAACGAAATTTTGTTTATTCAATGTCATTATAATATTGATTTTTCGCGACTTCATTGAATTTTCAGAATTTTCCCGGGAAACGCGTCATTTTCCCGGGGTAAAAAGTAGCCTATGTCCTTTCTCGGATATCAAAATATCTCCATACCAAATTTAATGCAAATTGGTTCAGTAGTTTAGACGTGATTGAGTAGCAGACAGACAGACAGACAGACAGACAGACAGACAGAGTTACTTTCGCATTTATAATATTAGTATGGATAACTACACGGTGTTTGCAAGACATCGCGTGTCGACACTCGACACGACACCTGACACTCTCCCACGTGTCCCTTCACGGGGTCAAAGGTCAAATGCCACGGACGTTAATTTTAGAAATAAAGGAATTTGAGGTCCTACGGATTCGAGGTTATTTCGTCATTCGTATTTTATGAATATTAGGTCGGGGAAAAAGTCTTTTCGCATTGTAGCATGTATGAACTTGTAATAAAATCTATTTGGCTTCAAGAATTACAAATGAGTACACGGTTCATTAGGTTTCTTTCAGTGAGCTCGTGAGGTACCAAATATCGAGCTTTCTTGTATAGAGAAAAGATTTTATTACAAGTTCATACATACTATAATGCGAAAAGAGTCTTTCCCCGACCTAATACTTAGATTATATGTGCGAAATTATATCTGTCTGCCTATTATAAGTATACTGCTATTGATGCAGGATCAAACACAGGTTTGGTAATTTTGTGCATATACTTTTAAAAAATGGACTGTTCAACACAAAAAAAAATATTTTCCATTCGAACCACTAGTTTCTGTTATTCCCCCATATAGTGTCATAGTCATATGATTACTAAAGTAGCGTCCCTCAACTTAAATTAACTACAAGCAAGCGGTTACTTAGCTATTAAACAACGCTTCAATATTGTTGACACAATCTTCCCCTAACGACTAAATATGCTAAGGGCTCGTATACTTAAGGGTCGTTAGCAAAATCAGGCACTAGTCATACTATGCTTATAACCAGCCTGGTATTAATGCGAAAGTTTGTGAGAATAGATGTATGTATGTGTGATTGTTTGTTTGTTAGTCTTTCAGTCAAAACAATTGAACGAATTTTCGTGAACCAGATTGAATATCCTTTAATCCAGAAATATTTTTTCATGCGGACTAAGTCGCGGGCAGGAGTTAGTAAAGTATTATACATATATGTATGTATACGCAAAAGTTTGTGACGATGGATGTATGTATGTTTGTTAGACTTTCACGTTAACGTTTTTACCCCGAGAAATATTTTCAAACTAACGAAGTTGCGAGTAGAAGGCAGTCGACATTAAAAATATATTCTTCGAAATATAGAAAAAAAGGTAAATTTCTCAGCTATTATTTTAACACGTGATAAAGTCGTTACTTATAAAACAGACATTATTAAGAGAGTCACGTTCTAAAGAAATATTATAAACTATCCAGCTTATGTAAAGCGAGCTGTCTCAAGTATCACAAAGGAAGATTAATGGTAAGAAACTGCCGGGAAAATACCGTCTACCTAGCGCAGGGATCTAGGACAAACTGTGTTTTTCTTGTCTTTATTAAGATTTTCTCTGTAAAGTTCCGTAGAACTTGGAAGAGTCTTACGTTTAACTAGTTAAAGGAAGTTAAATAAGTTAAACTTTAAATGACTAATAATGTTGACCAATATTTGCAGACGTTTTCTGCTTCTTGATTCTTCCAAGGATCTATAAATCCAATTTACATAGTTCAGTTGCAGATAATTTTAGATAAAATAATACTCAGAAACCGTTTTCTGAGGATATAGACCTTAAAACCAAAACCTATGTGTAGCAATAATGTCGCTTTGGCGCAGTTTTAAGGCAGTTTATCTCATAGGTACCTTCAAAATCAAAATTAAATCATTTATTAATTTATGTCAAATGCTGACACTTATGATAGTCAATGATACAGAGAGTGAATTTACCGCCATTTCGGAAGGTAGGACTAATCAGAAGAGCTGGCAAGAAACTCCTGGCCATTCTTTTTAATCTCCAAACGGTTTTAACAAAATTTTATCTATACTAATATTAAAAATATGGAGAGCTTGTTTGTTTGTTTAAACGCGTTAATCTCAGGAACTACTGGTCCGATTTAAAAAATCTTTCAGTGTTAGATAGCCTATTTATCGAGGATATATCATCACGCTACAACCAATAGGAGCTGTGTAGCAGTAAAAAAGGTTACAAAAACGGGGAAAATTTTACCCATTTATTTATTTGACGCAAGCGAAGTTGCGCGGGTCAGCTAGTTAGGTATAAATCTTAAACTGAGTATTCTCTTAAAGCGTCAATATTTCATAACAGCTCAAAAGTGTCAATGCAACCTCCGTCCATCTATGGACCATTTCTCAGGCTTTTATAAAGCTATATCGTAAATGTCGGACGTTATTCTCGTCACGTGCTCCCTCGAGGCAGCCGTACAGCGGCGCTAGCATCAGGTCAAGACTTCAGATCCTCCGTGTTATGTAACTGTGACCGAGTTTCAGGATACTTACGATATATAAATGACTAGTTTTTACCCGCGACTTCGTCCGCCATCTAAATTTTTCCATGGGAATGCGTCATTTTCCTGGGGTAAAAGTAGCCTATGTCCTTTCTCGGGTATAAAAATATCTCCATACTAAATTTCATGCAAATTGGTTAGTAGTAAAGGCGTGATTGAATAACAGACAGACAGAGTTATTTTCGCATTTATAATATTAGTATAAGTGGATAAAGCTGGCAGCATTCACCAGATGATAAACAATTAGTGACGTAAGGAATTAGGGAAAATATGGCTTTTAATGACCTTAGCGCCATGTTAGTCCTTTACATCACTATTGCTTCATTGCGAGATGGTTTTTTTTAACTCATTAATGTCCCACTGCTGGACATGGGTCTCCTCTCCAGCGAGGATGGGGTGAGTCCTTGAGTCCACCATGCTGGTCGAATACGTGTTGGAGACGCAATATTATTTCTTATTTAATTAGCTTTGATGTATCGCTTAGAACAAGAAACCTGTAATCTTCTGTATTTTGGTGTCAAATATCAATGTCCAAAATTATTGCTTTTCGTAAAGTGATACACATTAAGCCAAGAGTCTTAGGGAAATGTAAAATAATATTAAGCTAAATATAACGTACACGAAAGAAAGAAAGTATAAAAGAGATATATCGTGAGTTCATTCTGAAAGCGAATTATACGAATCGTTTATATAAATGGGCACATAATTTCAGTTGAGACAACCGGCGTTACATCATGTCTGAAATATGGAATGATTTATTTTCTGAATCAGTTACATGACAAGGCTAAAGAACAAAGAGTTTTGTAAGAAAGTGGGTCAATATACCCATCGTTTCAGATGTTGAAACGGTATATAGATATTTGTGAAAACAAGAAAAAGCTGACTCTAATAATAAAACCTATCTATCTACTTATATACTGATGGAACAGTACAATTCCAGACTGCTTCTCTCAGATCATTATGAAAGCCTACCTTGATTTAAATCAAGAAATATTAGCAGGCTCAACTCCTGATCTTGAAAAAAGCATTGCATTGCTGGCAGAATCCTCGTTAAGGGCTTGGGAAGCTTGTCACATTTTAGGGGTTTAAATCTGACATGTTAGGAGGTGAGCTAGACATCTTGTAATAATAATGGGTTTCAGGCCCAGACACAAAAACCATTTTAAAAAAATACAAAAAATTAAAGGCTAGCATGACTCCAAAACAACACTTATATGAAAATCAGTGCTGTGCCTAGCACAGCGTATACTGATCTGTAGCCCTTTGTTGCACATAAATGTACTGACTTGTTATTAAGTTCTGTATTTGTGATGTTTCTTTATGTGTAACAAAAATAAATGGTTTATATTCAGGTTACATGTGAACTGGTTACACGGTGTTGAAATGTTGGCAGACATAGTTGAAATGATTGCAGTGTAAAGTTTCAGCGTTCGTTAAAACTTCGCGCACTTGAGTTGTTCGCGTGATTTTATATCAAGTTTAACTTCGTGTTTACCATATTTATGTTGCTGGGATATGTTGGATATTTGTTATATTGGGATTTATGTGTTCACTGAAACTGTTTAATTTGGAGTTACGATTTATATTATAACTAGCTGACCCGCGCAACTTCGCTTGCGTCACTTAAGATAATCATAATTTTCCCCGTTTTTGTAACATTTTTCACTGTTACTCTGCTCCTATTGGCCGTAGCGTGATGATATATAGCCTATAGCCTTCCTCGATAAATGGGCTATCTAACACTGAAAGAATTTTTCAAATCGGACCAGTAGTTCCCGAGATTAGCGCGTTCAAACAAACAAACAAACAAACAAACTATTCAGCTTTATAATATTAGTATTAGTATAGATATTGTTGAAGACGTATAATTAGGTTTTATTGTAGTGACGTATTTCAGTTTCTTATGTTACTGTTATACATGTTTTTACGATATTCATTCCACCTTTGGATATTTGATTTTTAGCAAAATGTTTTTCATTCTTTATCCTAATTAACCAGTTTTCCTATTGATAATTGCCTGATTAGTTTAAGTATAAACGCTCTAAAAAATACATTGGTAATATATTGAGTAAATATTACCTTTTAGTATACCTACTCAACTCAAGTAGATTTTTAGCTTTATATTTAAATACTTTAAAAAACAATGAAACACTTTTCCCTTTCTCATCTTTCTAGAGTCTATTCGCTAACAGACATTTTCCCTCGTGAGCCAGCACCACTGATGATACAAAGTTAAGAGCTATTAGTGTGATCAGCGCGAGGCGCCGGCCATTTCACTGATGGCTTCCATTTATTTCAATGTTCTCAACGCTAGGGGGCGCAGGTGTGCAGACCAACCTATTACAGTGTACGGTTAATTTTAAATATGTGGTTTTGGAGAAATTTTGTAGAGTTTGTTAACTTTTTTTTTCAAATGAATGTTTTTGTTTACTAGACAGGCGGTAAGCTGTTAACTTAACTTAAAACTAAACCTTAATTTGTAAATACAGAAAATCGTGCAATTTTTTTGTGAAAACTTTCATATCATTGATTGCCCAGCCATTTATTTGTACGTGATAAATAATAATTTTCAATTAGATATCACTAATTTTAATTATTTTTTAGTAAAGTTAAAATAAAACACTAAACTTATATACTGCTTCAACTACAATGCAAAAGTATAATCATTGTATTACTATTGTATTATTTTTACCTACTGAAAAGCAGGTTAGTATCCCAATAATACAGGTCAACTAATACAAATTAAAACTTTGGAGGTGCACAACTACGAAATAACAAACGAAAATAAAAACTCCTGAATCACAAACATTTACACGCTACATACATTCAAAACTAACGTAACATATATCCTAAAACAAAAACCTAATAACATCCCTCGTAAAAGTTTATATTGAAATAAATAAACATAGCACGCTCGCCCGGCGCCGCCCGTAAAACAAAAAACTGATATTGCCTCGTAAAACTTACTGTACATATGAAATTACAATACATTGACATACATACATAATATCACGCACTGATATTTACATCACAGTTTCTAAGGAAATTGGTTTTTGGTTAAGCAACCTTTGACGCGGACATTAAATTGATGGATAACATCTTATTAGCAAAGACAGATTCCCAAAACGACACAGTACGTTAAAGTAGTATTTCTGATGAACTTAGCCGTGCTCCTAAAAGCACAAAGTTAAAATTAAAAAGGCATGCCATTTTAAAAGATTTCACTCTAAAATTATTATGATAACTGGTTATCATATAAAAAAAACAATGCAAGCAATGTAAGCAACTCTCACTCCTACTCTATCATACATAAATAGCAAGATATTAAGAGTATATAGAACTGATGGACACATAGCCACTCTTAATTTTGCTAAATATTTGCTTCCTGTAATTATGGCCCCGTGGCCTTTCGTGACAATTACCTTAACTGCTGTGCAGATATCGACAACCACATTCACACTCTATTGATTTTCAATTTACATCCCTTTTAGTCTCTTTTCATCCCCATGACCAACCCATATAATCATACCTTTCTCAATATTTGCATACACACATGCCATTACAAAACCCTTTGCCAGCAGAGTATTAACGATATTTTGCATCCCAATCGAAAAAGGACGTAACATGATGTTGTCGTGTCAGCTTCCTTTCAGCAGCTTAGTACAGTAGAGCTACCAGGCTTTGGAATTGAAAAGCCGGACAGACAATTTAGTTTTACCCGACTTTTGGTCAAAAGTAAAATAAGACTTTTTATCGTCCACACTATTTCTGCTTCGCTGTTTAATTATAAAGTACTTTCTTTTTTTTTATTCGACCCCTGAACTGCTATTTTTATATAACCCAAAATTACAAGCGAGTAAAGACACACAGATCAATATTTTGGTACATACTTTTACACATATTCCTACAAAACCATTTTATGGTTTGACTGTAGCCGCCTCGAACTAAACATAACTAAAAACACATGTAAAAAATAAGCTAAATACGTAATAATAAATAGCTTACAATCAAAGCTTCTCATTCAAATGATACCACAGAAAATTACAAAAAGTCCTTTTATAAAACCTAATAAAAGCCGAAAAAGCCGTATACAGTCTAATTTCACTTGACTCACTACTGAAAAGCTTGCGAGTGTCCGGCTTAATCCTGACGCTTGGCAACAGTACCCATGTGTTGTTATTGGTGTCAGAAGCCTTCTGGAGCTGCCGACGTAGTGTAGGGCACTCGTTAAGAGGAGGTAATGCCCTCTCATCCCCCCTCCCCTACACCTCTCTCCTGCCGTCCAAGCCGTTTACAAGCCGTTCAGGAGCTGAATAGGTATTGAATGTTACAGGTTTTGTATTGAAGGGATTGCGGATTTCTAAGCGGTTGTGAAATGGAAATTAGGGCAGCAGTTCTCAAGCTTTTTGCAATAATAAGCCTGTAATGGTCCTTTAATACATGACCTTATTGATTTCTTTGATATCTTGTTTTTTTAAATAGTGGTAAAGAAAACTAGTGTAGGAAGGTTTTTATAGAAAACATAACAGAAATATTATATTTCCCGACTTTTTCCGATTTTACAGTGAGCTTTGGAGATGACTAATCGATATAACTTGTTATAAATATCAGCATCATGACGTTAACAGAAATATAAGTAATACAAAAGTTTAAAAGCATTGGTGTGAAAAAGAAAAATCTATGTTTAAAATTAAGTTAAAAAGTAAATCTTGGCCCAAAAATAAAGTATATTAGGGAGTTTGCAGAAGTTGTAAATGAGTTGAAACGCTGAAGATTATTAAACTTGTGACCGTGTCGATTTATACTCAAACTTCAGCAATTTGGACCGAGACCTTGAAACTTGGCGACGCACTCCCACAGTTTGTTTAATAGGGGATAATAGACTTTTATCTCCCTTTAAATATCTGGATTAATTTGATAAATTCGGAAGTTAGTTTGACAAGTTTTGTGACTTGATAACTAAAGTGCGGAACTTATTTTGATTATCTAATTTAGATTTCGTCACTTAATTGAGGCGTAAAAAAAATATAATATGGTGTTTTTATATACATTTTTTATCTACAATATACAGTGCATACGGATAAAGATCATTCAAGTATTGTTTCAACATATCCCCGGTTTCTGCGTACATTTAGCGGTATTTTATTTGAGAGATAAACTACTGCTAAATGTACCTCAGAAACCGGGGGTAAATCGAACTATCTACTCGACTTACCTACGAACATTTCAAGTAAATTCTCATACAGACATCTACAGTTAAACATATCAGTAGGATTTCAAACAGATAAAGCCACAGCAATTAATCTGCACAAAACTGCGGGGAAATCCGTTTACTATAAGCATAGCTACAGACTCATTGGTGATTAACAGTCGTCTACCGGTCTCCCCCGACCACTATACCTAGAGCCTTCTCTCCCCCCTGTATTTTTGTTTACAACCACCAAATGTACCAACACATTCTAGACGAAGGGTCAAAGTTAAATTGTCAAACGTGACAGCAAACAAAGGGTTCGGCCCTGAACGGTGACTAATTATAGAGCTCTTGTATGGAAGGCTAAATATTTTATGTGAATACCTTTGGACGTTTTTATGAAGGGTCGTAAAGGGCTATTTGATGTTATTAGGATAGGATTATCTGGCAGCTCATGATTTTATTATGCGTTGTACAGTCAGCATCGAATAATATTATATTGAAACGAGGCTGTTGTGTGTGGGAGCGTATTGTGAGAGAGAGAGAATCTTACTCTTTCACTTCTTGAAATAGGGGAAAAGAAATTACCAACACAATACTCAATTTCATTTGTAAATCTTAAGACACTGGTAACAACGACAAGCTTTTAATCATGATTTTTCAACTGTTGTTGATCTTACGATTATGGCAGCTACAAATGACAATAGAAGACCGTGATAAACTTATTTCAATATTAAGAAAGTTATTTCAGTGTTACTGTTAATTAACGGTTATCTGATAAGAATTTTAGTTCGGGATTAATTCAATCGTCGTAGGATATAAACCACCCACAATAACATACTCTTATTCCTCCGTCATTGCGAACTGTACCTTGATCAAAATGATTCTGCCCTGTAGCAAAACGTAACGGTTTACGGATCGTTTTGATGTGTCACAACTCACACACGGGTTCATGCATGTTTGATGTTGATGGAGGTTCATATGAGCCGGAATTAAGAACTCATATCCCGACCAACCGGAAAGTAATGCGTTATGGCCGAGATAATCATAAAAAGGCTATATATTTTATACTACAAGATTCCCGTGGTTTCGTCTGTGTTGTGGTTTTTACTTGTCGAATAATATAACCGATGTCCCTAACTGGGATAAAATCTATAATC
This sequence comes from Anticarsia gemmatalis, assembly GCF_050436995.1. Lineage (NCBI taxonomy): Eukaryota > Metazoa > Arthropoda > Insecta > Lepidoptera > Erebidae > Anticarsia > Anticarsia gemmatalis. Next base: position 298,143 of record NC_134757.1, read on the forward strand.
TCTATAATCTTTTGCCAACCCTTTGTGACGTTAAAACAAAACGAAACGTTACACTCCCGCATTTATAATCTTAAAGTAGGGATTACGTTTGTATAGAGATAATTCTCAAGGAAGAAAATGGATTCTCTATAGTCGGAAATTAAGACAGAGTCTTTTCAGTCAAAATAATTATGATAGAGTAAGATTCAGTTACATTTTGACTACTACTTACAATATACAGAGAAACGGTCGTGACTTTAGATATAAACATCTAAGATTGTTAAGAAACATCGACACAAAAGTCACAGAACCAAGTATAAAGAAGACACTAAACAATCGTGAGTTCCTCTCTAAATTCGCTGAGTATCTTGACAAATTGAAGAGCCATTTTTTCCCTCGACCCTCGCACATTCGTTATCCGTATATTGAACTGAATCCTGGCGGGTTGCCAGCGAGAAATTGTTAAGTTCTACCAAGTTTTAATCTATGTAATGCTGTGGTTTACTAAAGTTAGCTAACTAACAGTTATGAGAACAATTTATTGGAATAGTTCGGATTGTTAGACAGGTGTTTGTTTGTGCGCGGAGACTATTGGCTATTACATTTACAGTTTTACACGGGAACTTTGTTCCTATTTACTCTGTTTGTTTACATCGTATTTACAGAGATAAAAATACTCCATACCTGATAAATTCAGTGCACAAGCTTTGCAGTTAAGAAAGAAGATTAGATAAAAAAGAATTATTTTATAAGTCATCTTTTTAAACAGGCATAGGCAATGGCGCCATCTCAAAATATGCTTTATTTGCCAACGTACTAAATGGCTTACACAGATAATTACATGAACATCAGCCAAACAGACGAAGTTAGCAATCGCACTAATATTTGCTCGTTGTAAACGATAACTGTCAACAAGTTCACCGCGCGGGGAGGCGAGCAATAGGCAATAGTTACCGACGGCACTGTTGGGGGCCCAGCGACGAGCCCTGAGGGAGCCCTCACGTTTCATTCACCCTCCGAATATGCTGCTGATTTCTATGCATGTTGCAGTTAAACACTGTTTTTTGAAGGAATGTAGATTTGCTGACGTGTATTATGCAATACGAAGTTTTTACTTCTTTACTTTGTCAGTGCAAAAGATTCAAATGCTACACAGTATTTTTTATGGTATGGTTAAGTTTCTAATTATTAAAATTCACTCTTAATTTTTAAGTTTATCTTTGTATTACTTTTAAGTTAAATGTGTTCAGAAATATAAATAAACATCAAAGAAATGTGGAATATATTTAATCCCGCTTGATTGGATACAAAGCCAAAAGGTTTGCAAAAGTATTGATGTATTTCAACTAGAAAATATGAAGAGCTAGCATGTTTTCTTACACATTGAACAATTCACGGCAACATGCACAACATGAGGGGAGTAATGCATTTATCTGAAGGGAAGCTTTGAACTCGCAAACTTTCGATTAAAGCAGAGGAGGGAACAACGCAATGTGGTGTACTTTGTCGAAAGCCTTCGAGCGTACCATTTTGATATTTCCTTCAAATTTCGCCAACGTATTAAGATGGTTTTTATTTTTACTTTGAAGTCTCAGTGTGTAATATTTATTTTCTGCGGATATTGCTTTTTTAATCTTGTAAAAGGTTTTTATACTTACACGAGAATGGTCTTACGTAAGACTTGAATGTTTAAACTACGGATACGTGTTTACTTTTGTAAACGCATAATCAAACTTAATAAGCTAAACTGTTTCGAATTAATTGAATCTAAATAGAATACTATTAAAGGAGGAAATGGGTAATAACTTTATTAAATTCACTTTTACAAACCTTATTAACTTCGGCTTAATCAAGAAATAAATCACATTATTTAGTGAATAAAACTTGTATGCACCGACGATGATCTTTTTGTCAAACTCGTGCTAAGACTCTTCATAGCAAAGAATACAATGTCTGCCTGTAGCAGCTATACATTCAAAGAAAGTTCTTCTTTAAGTATTGCATGCGAGTGCAACTGTAGCACATTTCGTGATGCAAATTCTCATCTTGTCCATGTTTAGTCGTAAATAAATAATTAGGTAAATGTCATGTAATTTATGTGTATATTTATTTGTTCAGATGAGATGTGGAGCAGCGTGGAGAGCGGGTGCGGGTCGGGGCGGGCGGTGCCGTGCGCGCGCGGCAAGCACTCGGCGACGCTGCTGGCGGGCCACGTGTACGTGCTCGGCGGCCGCGGCGCTGGCGGCGCTGTGCCGCTCCGGGACTTCTGGAGATATAGCCTTGGTAAGACTTGATCAGCTATAATCATAGACTTAGAGTGTAACACGCAGATGAAATGCAGATGGTTTAAAAATGATGGATTAAAAAGAAAAACAAGTTGGTGTTCAAGTTTGGGACAACTTACATACATATGCCCGGCGAGCGGTGCTTGTGATCTAGCATTAGTTGTAGAACAGAAACGAGTCCTTTCTACATGTTTACTGTCGAAAGCGTCAGGTGGCATGTTATATGGGCATAAATATGAGCTCATTCATTCGCATGCACGCGTTTGCAAATTGTCCTTTTAGGTAGTAAACTCGCCTATTCTTCCTTTTCTTTTAAGAAAAGACAAAGATCACATTTATGGTATAAAAAGCGTGAATAATAATGAGTAGATAGAGTAAATAGCGAGAGCTCGACAAACGCTCGACCTAATTACACGTAGTGCTCGAAGCGATCGACTGCGGAGGACACGTGCTCGAGGGCTCAGCCCCGGCCTGGCCCGCCTGCTGACGACAGACTCTTGAGCGAGCGCGATTGTCTCACGTGATAATGACGTTTAGTCGCTGTTTGTTTAGACCGTTTGATTTCATTTCCTTTGTGATAGTTGTTTTAGAAGATGTATTGCAATAATGTAAATGGATTGATGTCAAGATTTAGATACATTTAAGATTGCTCTGTGTTCGCAGTACCTACACTTCTTGATTTGTACAATTTGTTTGGCACTTTTAGATGAGTTCTACTTTTCGAGTCAATGCCTCAGCACTTTCATTAACAGTGAGCTAAAACGATATACGCATACTTTTTTTTTTCAACTTTTTACTTAGTTTCTCGTTGTGTTATTAGGTTATGCGGTGGTATACCGCATGTCATATACTAAATAAGGATTCGGAAGCCTAAATCTGGAAAGCCAGGCTTGGAATGAGTTGAGAGCTCTATGAACTTAAACTAAACATCATCATCGGCATTGTGTACTCCCAAGACCTACAGCTATAAATCGTCTTGCAATATTCTTCTACCACGTTATTCTTCTGTTCTTCCAGCGACTGGTAGGTGGGAGAAGCTGGAGTGCCGCGGGGAGCCTCCTCCGTCCCTGCAGGAGCACAGCGCGACGGCTCATGAGAACAAGCTGTACGTGTTCGGAGGCGAAGCCGGGGCTCTGTCCAATGAGACGCCACTGTGGATATATGATACTGAGGTATGTATGATCATAACGTGATATGACATGCTATAATAATGAAGGAAAACAAAGTCATTAAACCTGCACGCCTAAAAGTTCTTTAACACATTTTTTTTTGAGGGCATGCAATGTCCCCAACCCGCACGGTCAGCGTGAAGGACTCAAACCCCTTGTTCGGGGGGAGATCCTTGCCCAGGAGTGGGACACTCATTGGTTAAAAAAAACTCTTGCGTTAAGGTTTGATCTTACAATTGTTAAGAGAATTTCAGCCATAAGATAAACCCAGACCTGAAACAACTATTTGTGGAGCACGCAAAATATAGATGATGATAGCGGTACATGGTTTAATATTTTGAAATTCTGGCATATAAGTCAGTATAAGATTGTTAGTAATAAAAAGAATATGAATAAATAGCACTCCAAATGCTTGAAAGCCTCATTTATAAAGGCCTTATTAATTTACTTCAAAACTTTCAGTATGAAAACATTTCCGACATAAAAATCTTTATATGTATAAAACATACTTCACAATAATTGTGAAGGTTGTTTTCACCCTAATATGTTAAACGAGGTAAATGTAGGTTGATAGGTTCCTTGCATTGCATGACTCAGCGTGAGTACACAAGAAAATATAGAAAATTGCCTTCCGTATACACTTTACTTACTAAAATTAAATAGTTACGAATACTTGCAAATTTTGAGAAACGCGTTTTGCTACCTACAATGTTAGTCCCAGTAATACAGGGTGAGTATATTACCATACCCTGGACGCATTACTAAACTCCGCTTAACTATTGAGAAAGAAAAACTCAATAGAACAATAGTGCGACCCGGGACTCGAACCCAAGACCTCGTGATTAGCAATCGGATCAGATACACTCTCTGGTAGTGTATTAACGGGCTAAGTCAAAAAACTATTTGGATTTAAATGCTTATTACATCAGTATAGATAAATTTAATCAGCCTAGCCTGTCTTCCAACTTTGCTAGAGTCGGCTTCCAGTCACATGGAGCGACTGCCTCTCAGACCTCCACAACCCAGTTACCTAGGTGATAACACGATATCCTACGGTAAAACTGGTTGTTAGACTTTCAAGCTTCTGAATACTGGTAACAACTTCGAAAATGACAGCCGGCTAGATATACATCAGTAGAGACTGAACGACAGTTGTAATTTGTCCCCATGTCACGGGATTGTATAATGCCATTGATTTTCCATTGTTCGAGTTTCGCAAGGAGCTATGCCCTTGGAAGATTAGCATATAGTTGCGTGCTGCCTTCAGTGCAGTATTGAGCCGAGCCTTAAGACTCGAGAGCTACGGGGACACACGCGAGGCACTGACGCATAAGGGTTTACGAGTTGTGGCCAATTGTTTAGGGTGATAAGTAGGGCGTATATTGTGACAGTGTAACATGTTATGTTTGTTACTTAGGTTTTGTTTTTGCCGAAACATGTAACTCTATGATGTCCGTACTGTAAAAAACTTATATGGTAAGAATGTTTGGTTGGATAAACCTTAAATTACGACTTCCAGATGTTGAATTTGCCTACATAGCTTAAAAAACTCATGAATGAATGTGTTTTCTGGAGTCTCTTGAAATCATTTCTCACAAGAGTCACAAGTCAGTACGTATTGAGTATAAAAAAGAGGATCAACCTTCTTTATTAAGCAGAAACTCCTTAAACTACTTATACTTCTAACGGAATCAAATAGGCTAGTTTGTCGTTTACTTCAAGACTATCGTTACTTATTTAAAATTCTCAATAATTTCAATACAATCTTCTCTCCCTAGACTCAGATCTGGCGCAAGCTGGCGGGTCAGTCTGGCTACACGTCAACCCTGCGCCGGCGCGGGTCACGGGAGCCTCGCGGCGCCGGGCTGGGACCGCGCGGACGACGAGGTCACTCCGCTCATGCCCTCAAAGACTGTCTGCTCATCTACGGCGGATATAAGGACCTGAGGGGCTCTACCAATGAACTGTGGGCTTTTCATTATGGTAAGTGTTGTACATTGTTATTCTTAGCTATAGTTTGGTTTCTGTGTCTGTAACTTAATGGTGAAAAGAGAGACAGTTGTGCAGAGTTTCCAGGTCAAACGTCGAACTATCTCAAAGTATAAAGAAGAAAGTATTTTCCCAAAGATGTTATAAAACATGAGACTATAAACTACAGTAATCCAAAGATCACAAAAAGTTGTCTGATTTGTGTTCAATTTTACGCAGGCTTACATTGAAAAGAGTGATAAAATAGGGAGCACTTGACAACTGTCCCCACTTGATTACTCTATAAACAGCTCCTATAGAGTGTACTTCTTTTTTTTCTCTTTAACTCTAAGGCCGACGTGGATATGATTTCGGATATAATTTTGATAATTTTTCCTCGTTTCTTTCAGAGTCGGAGTCATGGCACCAGGTGCGCACGGTGGGCGCGGGCCCGGCGCGGCACCGGCACGCCGCCGCGCTGCACGACAACCGCCTGTACGTGCACGGCGGACAGTGCGACCTCAGGGACTGCAGCGACCTCTGGCACTATGATACTAGTATGTACAAACTTGTTAATAGATCCGAATCATCCAAAATAAGAAACTTACGAAGATTTTCAGGCAGGTTTACCGTACCCAAATCAAATTCCTTCCCAAAGTTCTTACGTTCCTTTGTTTTGTGTCAAAGTCATTTTCCTATTTTCAATATAAGATTCAAAAGCAAACTCATTAAAAGCTAACGCTACAAGGAGCACTAACAAAACGGACATATTCCTACCCATCTAATTAAACGAACGTCCTACTCAGAAAGGTTTTTCTAAAGTACCCCTACATCTTCTAGTGTCTCGCGTATGGAGCCAGGTCCGCTCGCCCGCCAAGCTGTCGCCCTCAGCCCGCAGCGGTCACGCGGGGCTCCGCGCCGGCGCACACCTCTACATCTTCGGCGGAGAAGTGCATGGACACTCCACCAACGAACTGTGGAGGTTCCACTTTGGTAAGTGCACTTTTATAACGGATATATTATGTTACAAGAGTACCAGTAATGGGAGCAACACGATATAATACTACTATTGAACTATTGCTGGTGCATACATGGTGATAATAACAATGTCATTAACATAATTATCGTATTTTTACCTTTCAGCAACAGAAACCTGGGAGCGAATAGTCCAATCCCTCAAGTGGCCGTCTCCCCGCGTGGACAGCTGCGCCCTGCTGATCCCGGCGGCTCCGCCCCGCGTCCGCTCCGCGCCTGCCAACAGGATGCACGCCAACAGACACTCGCTCAACACACGACCCGACCCTCCCGCCAGCCTTCTCAAAGAGATCTCCAAACTATCGTCCTTCCATATTCGAAGAGCAGCTAGGTGTTCATACAGCGTGTTAGCAGGAGACAGGGATTCTACTGAAAGTCTCGTTCGTCAAGAAGCAGCTGCACTGTCCAAGTCTCACTCCGCCTACGTCATCGATAAACGACAACCAGCCGATGGAGACGAAAGCCCACGAGAAGGAGACGTGCCGGAGTTCAGATCCGAAATGTCGAGAGAACCGATCTCCGTGCCAGATTTCGCTGATATGATTCTACCAACGCCTGTACTGTCTCCTATTGAAGCTACAAAGCTGGTATACTTGGACTCTGAAGAAGAAGAGGATATGAGACGAGAGATGGACAGTATGAAGAAGAAAGACATGTCTTTGAAGGACGGCAGAGTGACAGTAGTCACGATGCCTAAGTCTGCTTCAGTCAGGTTCACAAAAGACACCATTATTACTGATGAAGAAGACACGGAACTTTCTACTTCGGACTACGCGAGTGCAGAACGTGTGAATAGACTGTCAGGGAACTCTCTAGGGTTCAGTAACCCTCATTACCTTGGACCTGATGTTAGGAATCTAGGGGCTGCCTTGACGCCGGACTCTGGAGTCGGCCCGGGGGATATAGAGCTGCAGGACTTGAGTGAGAGACGTGCTAGAAGTGTACCGAGGAACGGAGAGACCCAGCTGCATCTACTACTCGTCGGTGGCAAGGAACCTCCTCACTTGGCACTCCTCCAGAACCCTCTCTCAATGTGGACCTACAGGTTGTTGTAATAGTGTTAGATCTTCGTCCATTAGAGGAACTAGTCTTCAGGTAGCCGTCGTCTTGACGTTTCCAGTTAGAATTCGTGGTTCGTTGAGATGTTTTTAAAGTTGTTCTTGAGCGACGCTTTTCGGAAAATTACGTCCAAATTAATTGATGTAAAGAAATTATGAGACTTTAGTGTTTAGGATGAAGTGCGCATGTTTTGTAAGAAACGGACATGGGTAACGCAAGAACACAAAAACGCCTTATTATGTAACTTGGCTTAACTGATAAACCTACGTTTTAGTATAGAATTTGGGACTACAGTCAAATCAAGTTTCATAATAAAGGTATAAAGTGTCTATTCTATACCTATGTGTAAGGTATCTCTAAACCAAAATTATATTTCAAAAATATATACTTACTACTTTATAAAACGTAAGAATACTCTAACATTTGTGATTCAAAGACATTGCCTGAAATTCACCAACTTATATAAAATTATTGAAATCGACTGACAGAGTCAATTAGTCATGAAAATGTGAACATTTGTGAAAACTGTAGTGCGTTACCGATGTCGCGAGTGTGGACAGTGTCAGGTACCGCCGAGTGCCAATACATGTATATTTAGATGTACGCCGTGTTTCATCACAATTACTGTGAGAATCGGGCAGTTGAGACTGTTGAGTACACCGACTACCAATATGTAACTTAGTTTTAAGTTTTATTGACTTGAACGTATGAAAATTAGTAGGTACCTTAGTCTTGTCGTACGTTATATTATTATGATTTAGTGGCTCTCGTGTTCTGACGGAATTTAAATAAAAAGTCGGATACGATCAGAATGAGTTTCTTAATAACATACCTAGTTTGGATAATAAGTATGCAGGTGCCTGATAAATAGTACAACTTACTATTTCATGGGGTTTTAAATTGCCTATAACAGCAACACAATCAATCACTGGGTTTCGTCTACCACATTGGGAATAGCGTAGTTGACGCTTACAATTTTTTTTTTTTAAATAAATCCTGAGATTGCGAAATTTGATTTACATAGGTACTTTGTTCAGATATTCAACTGCCTGATTCACAACAAATTATAGCTAGATGTTTCTTTAACGTTATTAGTTCCAATAGTTCCCTACTTCCAGTAGCTGTTATTCTGTTGTATTAAGTTTTATATTGTTACTTACTATTTGTTTTTATAGTGCAGACATCATTGTTTTGATATTATTATACTTTTTACTACAAATAATAATAATGTGTCCATAGTTCTGTGTGTTTAGCTGGCTAAACAAACTTACATGAAGGTATAAATTTGTCTCTTTTCTTTTCCATATATTAGAAAGAGATGCAAAATATTTTACCGTTTATTATGTAGATCTTTGTTAATTGAATTAAGTGTATAATATTTGTTTTGTACATTTAGAACATGAATGACGTTTCTCTATACATTCTTTTATTCTTGAGTTAGTTATAAGCAATTATGAATCTTGATTATTGAGATTATGGACAAAAATGCAATATTGTGTAGAATAAATCATTCCGGTTTAATGAAATCACAGGAAAGTCACTTCTTCGAACTATTACAATCGTGCGGACTACGTCACAATCAAAGAAAAAGTAAGAATGTGACATTAGCCCCCTTTACACACACTCTCTATCGCGTATGAAACAACAATCGCGCGTGCAAGGGAAAAGGAAAGACCACGTGCCGCACTCATCTGTCAAGCCGAGAATCACAATCGTAAGTGCGATCGAGATATTGTGCCATCTAACTTATACGGATAGCACTGAGCATGTCAACTTGCGAAATAGTGTGGCAAATTTTTATCACACGTTACTAGACAATTAGTGACTGGACAATTTAGGATAGGTGACTTTCTTATGGTTTTATAAGAAATATGACATGCTTTTATTTAAGTACATTGACTATATTATTTAATTTATCGTTGTGAACAGTTAGTTAATAAGCCATGTTGTGGGTATCTACTTAATTTGTTTATTGTTTAAATTAAGTTTTACATTGTTCCCTGTTTTTTATACTTTTTATTATGAATTTATGACATTATTCTTATGATATGGACGCGGGCGTTAATTAATAGTTACCTTCCTTTCAATATTAAATAAAACATAGGAGGTGTTTGTGTAAAAAGTGACCAAAATAAAGTCCCATCAATAAGGTTTGTAGAGCTTTTCACTAACAATATTTTTGTCTTTATTAAAATGTGGTCTTGCCCTAAGATCATATAAACAGAATTACAGTCGATGTTTCGATTCGTACACGGAACAAAATAATATTTATGTGATCTACAAATATTTATTTCGGGACTGGTTGTACTTTGTGTCCGTTGTTTGTATGTTTGTAAAAGTGTCCGCGGCACAATTGCAATTATTGGTGCGGGAGCTGCCTTAAAAAAGGGGAAAGAAGTCAGGCTATTTCATCTATAGATACTAGCCTTCCATTGAGTGGTGTTTGTAGCCCGCGTCCATCGCCAATGGCGTCCGGCCATTAGCTAGTATTGAGAACTGCGGCAGTAGCGTAACGCTAAGACTGAGTAGAGTAGCGCTCATCGTTCATTGTGTCCTGTACCGTTAGCTCTTTACCTTACCTTAATGTTCGTACACCCACACCAGGCGTATTATATTAAAATTAGAAGGTATTTCATAATGATTTTTGGATATCGGCTATGCTATACGCTGAATTTAACGCTGACATTCCATGTTTTACTAGATAACATTCTGATTCATATTTGGCAAGACAATTATTTTGTAATACGGCAATTCTAGATAAATGAAGAGTGAGGATTTTTTGTATTTTGTGTTTTGCAACTGACTTTTTAAACCATTTGAAAGTACATGTGTATTGTATCATATTACTTTATTTTCTCATAATAATTTTATTTTTAATGTTTTTTTTGTTTGTTATGTTATTCTATATACACCTGGTGTGGTTCCGATAGCCGTGTTGTATGTTTCCTAGCCACTTTTATATCGAACTACTGTGACAAGTGACAAGCATGCGTTTCATCAAATGCGATATTCGAAATGTTAATAAATGTAGTTATGTCGAATTTTTGCATTTTATTTTAATTACCCAAACTAACCTCTATTGTTAGTGTATATTTCAGAGCCTACAGCGAATAGATTCACAATTATGTTTCCGTAAATATGTAAATAAACAAAATCTGAATTGTCATAAACACTGAATAATAATGTCATATTTCATTAGATATTTAAATTTGTAGATATGTGTTCAATGAAATCGTAAGTTATAAGGCATTACAGGTCATATTTACAAACGATTATCATTCATTTATAATATAAACCAAACAAAATATGTGATATAATTCCTTATAAACAATGGTTATTCTAAAGAAAACAGCAGTTATAATGTATAAGTGTATTTAGCACATGGCTACACATCAATTAAATAAACAAATAATTTCATTTTCTTCCACATTACAAACCCACAATACTACGGGGTTTCTCACCATTCTTCACTTACAACTAACATCGAGACAGTTATGAACAAACATTCATTACAGATTCATAGTATATATTCATCTCTTTCTCTCATAGCACTATTGACTTACACTGGAAAGAGAACACCGTATCTTTATTGCACTAATGCAAAAAACTGCAATTTCATAAAAAGTTTTTGGCTTTAAAATTATTATTTATGTATGATCCTAATTTTTATTTTACACCAGGATTTACGTGATCAAGTATTTGTCTTGGCTATTTTCTTGACGTTTCGGCACAGATTGCAACAGCCGCGGTCGAAAATTAGCATCAAAAAAATTCATCACAATTATTTCTCTCCGTCGTGTAGCCTCTTCAGAAGATTAGTTAATTACATTAATCATGTAGATACATAATTCGTCATAAATATGGTAATTTCCACCAAAATAGTGTTATTTATTGTTAGGGCAACACACATCAATTTGGTTTAAAATCTCTATGTATTACATAAATGTTACATTGAAAGAAAGTAAATAAATATACAAAACAATTAATCATTCAATCATATTCACATTTTACAGAACATAACTTTAAATTATAATAAAATCATGTACAGTCAAATGGAGTAACTTAGATTTCAGAAAAAAATATAACATATTTTTACTTTTGCTTTTTAAAGTGACCCCATTTGACCTTAGTCAAATTACAAATTAATTAATCGATAATATTCTTTCGGCAGTCAATTGAAATAAAATAAAAATACTAACATTGTATAAATGTTCTTATGTGATAGAATATAATGTCAATTATTTGATATCATTTAATTATTGTTATAGTCATAGACCTCACTACCGCTAATATTTTCTAGTTGGTAATATAACACATGTATACACGTACTGTATCGGAAACATCAAGATAACTGCTGTATATAACCTACTGTTTAAAATGACTGTATAATCATTACATTTGAAAAATGTTATTCAGTATTTAGATTGAAAATTGGGACATTTATCTAATACATTGAATTGCTATTTATTGGTCAGTTTCACAACTTCCGAATAAGTACTGGATAGCTTAACACGAGAAAATTTCACACGTTCTTTAAATATTTTGCTATGGCAATACTGTTTTGAACGCTATCAATACAATAAGGTGTCTAGTACCTTATATTATGTTACTCGACGTTTCGACCGAGTTACACCGGTCGTGGTCACTTTTTCTCGAATAGCTTATCCCACACTTATCTGAAAGGAGTCAAACTGGGCCTTATTCTATTAAAACATGTTATAATATTGGAACGTTGGATCAAAATATGGATTGTTATAAACAGTCTGTTCAGTTACATCGTGTGACCAGTACCATTGCCAGGTGTCGACGGGCACGTGCTACTTGTTCCCCGGCTTGGCCTGCGCGGGCTTGGCGGCGGCGGGCTTGGCCGCGGGGGCCGGCTTGGACGGCGTGGCCGTGGGCGACTGCTTGCTGGGCGTGCTCGGCGTGATGGGCGTGGCGGCCGACGGCGTGGGGTCGAACTGCACCTTGAATAGAGATATGCACGCGGAGCGCGCCGCCGCTTTGCGAGCTTCCTTCTTGTTTGATGCTGGAATTATTAGAAATAAGTGCGTTAATTACGAATTATAATGCTAACGGGAAGTTTTAATAGTATTTTAGGTTTACGCCTGAAATTATTACTCCATACTTTTTTCAATGTGTAACTGTAAAGAGAGATCATCGTTGATGTAAGCCTATTCGTTGAAGCAACGAATATTTGAAGGATTTTATCACGAATTATTTCGCCAAAAACCAAAGAAAAATATTTTGTTATAAGAACATAGTCACCTTTCCCAACAAAGGTGTGTCCGTCCACGTCGACGGCCATGGTGAAGGTCATGTTCTGCGGGCGGTCGCCCTCCACGGCCACCTCGCGGTACTCCAGGTGCGGGCGCATGTACGTGAGCAGCATGGCGGGGTGCATTGCGCCCGCGTTCAGCGGCAGCTCCTTCAGCTTGCTCTTGGGCGCCGCCTCGCGGCAGCCGGGCGGGGAGGGGGGGCGCGCCAGCTGCGCGGGCGGGGCCGGGCGGGTCGGCGTGCCCGCCACCGACGTCGAGTCTGATGCCGTGTCTGATGCTTGCAGCACTGACTGTGGCGAGAATTAGTTCGATGAGTTGTTTGAACTGTTTCATTTTTGTAACTTGTAATAATAAAAAGAAACCTTGAGATACTTCTAGCAAAAGTTAGAATTTATACAGTAAAACATGAGTGTACGTATACGTTAAATAGCGTGTGCACGTTACGGACTTCAATATTTACGTACGCAAAAAGAGATTTTATTTAGTTTAACAATTTTCTTTGCTGGCCAAGTTTATACCTTATAAAACCGAACCATCAATGTTTAAAATGTTTAGTTGCAATATTTTATAATGTATTATATGTAACAATACAGTGTGTATACTGACGGCGAGCGTGGGCTTGAGCTGCGGCACCTTGTGTCCGTCGTACTCCCACTCGGCGAACAGCTTGTGCAGCGCGAACGACGCCAGCTGGATCATGGGCAGCGCGTCCTCCTCCGGGCTCTCCGCGCCGCCGTTCGTTGAGCCTGCGACACACATATTTTACTATATATAATATCTGTGTGTTTCTCTTTTTTCTTTTCTTAATACATGAAAAGAGATTCATAAAGTTATTTACTTACCATATAGTTACTAAATAAATAGTATTTAATTAGTTGAAATATATTAGGGAATAAAAATGTACCTGTATCACTGACGGCTTTGTTCATTTTCTTGATGATGAGATCTCGTATCGCCTGCTCGGCCGCCGCGTTACGAGCCATTAGCTTGTTGTCACCTGTAGCAAACATAAATTATTATTATAAAATTTCTTAACTGTGGCCATTACTTTTTAATGTAGTGACACACTTTCATTTAGACATCTACGATAAAATATTATTTTTTAAAGCTGACGGGATAATATTGTTGTAACTGCCTCTGTGGCATCAGAGAGAGTCGGATACAGATCGGTAGGGAGTTCTATTGCCGCGCAGATGTTTGAATTTTATTCCATGGTATGGCCAACAAACCCATCTTGCGTCTGACCTCTCAACGGTCTTGTCAGTAACCATGCCATCGGACTTTTAAAGCTTAGATTATCGACAGGAAGGATATTATCTAGCGTTATACTGACCATATCCCTTATAGCTGTTTCCTTCAATGGTGAGGTCTGCACAGAAGTTGTGTGTGTTCATAGTCTTGTAGGCGGTGTACTGAGAGTTGGCGGCCGGCTCCACCTTGAATTGCTGAACACAACATTACAGATGTTAGCTACAACTACAAGTTACAACAGTAGTTTAGTAGTTTGGAAGTTTTAACTTTCGTACCAATGAAATTATTATAGGGAACTTCCGAGATATACAGGTATTATTATTGACAATCATTTCATTTTGTTGTTATTGAGATAATTCTCTACAAACCCACAAAGGAATAACAAAAATATTTTTAACAGACAAGTAAAATGAAAATCATTGCATATGACATGAACCAATTATTTGATACTCACGTTAGCGACTTGTTCATTAGGCATCATCTCGTTGAGGACCATGAGAGCGTTCTTGGGAGTGAGCAGACGACGCAGATTCTCGTTCTGTCGCCGGCGACGCTCCTTGTTCGATACTTTCTTCACTGTAATAAAAAATTATCACATAGTAAATAAGAGTGAACCTTTGTTTATCCCAGATCTTACTATTTAATCTCTGTAGTATTTCATGAGAATTATGAAATAGTAGTTTCATGAAGCATAACAGACGGACAGCAGACTTTAGCATTTATTGTGGGTTGGGATTAAATCAATTACTGCGAATTCTCCATCGAGATATGGTAAGCTTAGTAAGATGATATAAATAAATTAATTGCGTGAATGTGAAATGTTAGTACTAGTCACTGTACCTCCAGGTAGTTTGGTCTTCATCCAGTGTGGACGTGGGGTCGGTTCCTCATTCTTCACGGTCGTCTGGGAAGGAGACTGCGGCTGCGCCTGTGGTGATACTTGCGGCTTCGAGGGTTCTGTCTCCATTGGAGTCTCCTCATCTTTGGGCTACAGTACAAACAGACTGTTAGACATACACACAAATAAATATTACAATAGTAAGTTTAGTTATTGCGTAGAGCTCAGAAACAGTTTCCGAGTTTTTGTATGTTTTTTAGACTAACGGCTAAATCGGCCCAGCATGCTAAAATCTAATATATTTAGATGAATGCTCGAGAAAATTTTAGCCCAATACTTAATTGTCGCCACGCCGCTACCATTGGGTTGGAAGATCGTGGGTTCGATTTCCACACGGAAAAATTATTTGTGCGATCCACAAATCATTGTTTAGGGTTTGGTTGTACTTTTTGTCCCCGTAAAAGTCCCCGCGACACAAGAGCAATTGTTATTACGCGAGTTGCTTTTAAAAAAATATATGTGACAAGCTTTAATTAATGACAAAAAAGGTTACCTTGATAACTGGCTGAGCTGGTGGAGCTGGTTGAATGGGTTGTAGATTCTGTGCCTGCATCTGTTTGCGAGGAGGCGGCGTCTGCTGCTGGTGCTGCACGAAAGGCTGCCATACATATTACATACTACATAACAACTTATATCTACACTCAATATACAGGTTACTACTCTACATTATATTAATTACTTTGTGATCTAAATACAGCAACGTCTTATACTCTTTTTACACCTGCAAATGTGGATGTTTAATTCAGGTATATACCTATTTAAAAACTTTGATTTGTAAAAAGAGAAAGAGAATCTAATAGATCGACTATGCAAAGAAGTCAGTAATTTTATTTCTACCAATAGCAATGGTTTAAACGTGTTATCCTGGGAGCTTCAACATTCATACTCATTCGAAGTGAGTGAAGCTCATTAAACAGTTTGAAGTTCCCTCCCGGCAACTCCTGGCTCTGCTACAATTTATATTCGAGGCTGTCAGCGCAAAAGCGGCTTCACCCTCAATCTTTCATAAGTTGAATCATTATCTACAAATGATCCATAGAAGACATTTCTATCTGAAGCAAAACGAATTTTTCTTCTGCGCTGACAGCCTGATTTGGGCTTATAAAAATGTTCATCAGTTGTTTGTATGTCGCCGAGTTGTTAATAGTACGTGTGGCGTACTCACGGGCGGGTTGTGTGAGTTGTGCCTAGCGAAGGGTGGCACGTGGCGCGGCGAGTAGCCCCCGCCCGGCGCCGGCGGACCCGACAGCTGGCGTCATTCAGCCGTGTGGGCGATGCGCTCCACCGAACACGACACTCACATACACACACTCATAGCTAACTCTCGCTTTAGTACACAATTGAATTGTGAAATAGACCATTCAGTGAAGATTAATTAAAATGTGAAGATATAGGCAACGTTTTCAAACGCAGACGTATTACTTTTTAATGGTCAGAAAGAACACAGCAAGTGCAAATGAAAATATTATTTTGATGTTCAGTCATTCATCCCTTTCGTCATTCACTCAGTGTCGGTGGCACACATCACTCATCAAATCCATATTCCTATCATGTCTGTCTCCAAGTTAAATTGCAACCTTATACACCAGTAAAAAACCTCATGAAAAATGGTGTTAACCTTCACAGTTGCAATTTGCCAAGGTCGTCACATGTTAGAAATCTGGAGCAGCTTACTTCTACTTAAGTCTAGAGAAAGCTGTATGTGTACGAATTAGGTCCTTCGTGACCATACATCGTTCTCAACCCACTGGGCTAGCCTCTGAGAGTCTTGGACCTACATCATCTAGGTCCCACCACAGGCACAATATTACAATAAAAGGTACACAACCCATGATGGTCACCGAACATACTAAGAGATTTTCGCAAGCTTGTTCGTTGCGTATGTCTCGTAGGATATTTGGTAGAGACGTGTGGGCCCATGAACAGTCAGAGGGGAGCCGTTGACTATAGCATGCCAATACTCGGGCTGGAGTTCTGCGCTTTGCTGTGTAACAGATATATGACATTTATTTCGTTATCTGGTTGGTTTATTTAATAAGTTGGTGAAATTTGGAAATTGATTGATATATCCTGCCAATAAAACACAGCAAAAAATTTACAGTAATTGACCAATTCGTTTTCCATTAGCTTTGCCACTATAAGTATATCTACATAGAAAGGTGGCTTGCTTAGCACCTAGCCTTGAAATATGATTCATGAAAAAAATATGGTTTTGAGAGCAGAGTTATTTTTTTAAATATTTGCTAAGCTGACTAAACGCTAAATGAACCACCTGTCTGGGCAGACATAATCATAATGGTTATAAAATAGCTGCTTAACTGCTTTGTTATGTACAGTTTTAAATCTCAGTTTAATCATAGCAATATGACTAGTAGCTTTGTTTATAAATGTTAGTAAGTCACATATTAACTGTTAATTATAAATACTATGTTATTATGAGAAGGAAATTAATAAAGAAATGAATAAGTTACCTCTCCTGCTGATACAAATTGACCTGGTGTGTTGTAGCGGCCTGAGAATCTTGTGTTATCTGTCAACAAAAACATATCGTAATTATAATGACGTGTATTATAAATACATGCTAGTAATTGTATGTTTGATGAAATGGTTAATGAGTGTGATCACAGTATTGCCTCTGAGCTGCATTTTATAGAATTCAAATTCCACCCAGATCTAATACATGAACAATGTCTAAATGAGAATGAGTGATTTGAAAGTTATGGTTAGTGAAATAGAGGCTGCAAGAAATTTTTGGATATTCTTTTATTCATTCAGTAGTTCTTTTTTATAACTATTGCACAGGCATGATAAGTACATAGGTGATGTAAGTAGCTGCTGCCAATAAGAATACGACCAAACACACTATATGTCAAGTCATAGTATATATAACAATGTTATAATAAAATGTTCGGTAAGATAGTATATTGGCAGCATCTACTTACAAATAGTTTGAAAAACAATAAAAGCATCTCAAGAGCATACTGTGGTACAAATTTATTGTTACTTATAACATGTTAGTATGTCAAATTTTACCAATCTCATCGAAGTGCCGACTGGGTTGCGGAAAGTAGACCCGCCCACGTGGATATCTCATAGTCCAGTCGTCACCCCTTTCACTCATCTTAGAGTTAAGGATGTGAGCCAGGATACAACGCCACCACAAGCAATGAAAATTTTGTTAGCAGAAGCTATGAAGTATAACTCAGGCATCGGAGCCTAATGTGTTAACTATATTACAAATACCACTGAAGCTTTTGAGATGAAACTCGCAGAGCATATAAGTAGGTATTATATACATTTAAAACCAAAATAAGTAATGTTATGTTCATGATAAACAAACAATGAAACAAAAATAGAGTGGTTTTTGAAATGTTAGTGGTTTGTGAGTGCATGAATCAATAATGTTATCAGGCAATGACCTCAAAGCAATTGTTTGTGGTTGGATAAAACCACAGACTGATAATAATCAAAATATGTCAAATGATAACCACTACAATAACAGTTTATTTATTGAATTTCAAATAAGTTTCTGTATCTTTGTCTTGAAAATATGAAATAATTTAGACATTGCAACCAACAGAACTGATAAGCATGATATTATATGAATTTTACACAATTGAAAGTGCAGGCAGCTATTTTGTTTTCACTAAAATTTCGCCCATAAATGAATTTTACAATACCTTTGTAACCATGAATTTTTTCATATCACTTAAAACCAATTTAATATCACAAAATACATATAAAAAAGTGAAAAATGATTAAAATACTACTTTAGAATATTTAATATTATAGTACGCAAAAATTATCGTGAAAAACTAATGATTTCCTTTACATTAATTGGCGGAAAGATAAAACGAGTGCGTAGGGCGTAGTTGCAGCATCATGCAAGTGCAAGTAGTGCATCGCTTTGCTTCTGCGTATTGGGGTCGACAGTAAATCAATAAGTTTATTATTCAATCATGACTTTTCAGTTAGCCATCGCCCTTTTCAGGTGTGAGTTAGATAGATCCACAATATAGTACCTAAACGTAACACTAATTAAACCTATCTCAAATTACTTACAAGACGAGAAAAAGACAATGAACGGTGGAAATTATAGAAAAAATATAAATGAGATGACTTACACTGTTTATTGTATGACATTCTTGCGGCTTGATGAAACAACTTGAAGAACTTATAAGCACTTATTTTTATAATCTTTAGAGTTTATTGATAAAATCACAAACATAAAATACTATGTTAGATCGTCAATTCAATAGAATACTGCACGCGCCGACGGATTTTTGGATAATAATAAAAATGGCGTCGGTCGTGAGCGTGACATACTTGACATTCATGACAGACATGATTATTGCGGCGTGCAATTTCGTCGAAAAATAATAGGTTCTTACATGAAAGCAAATTGTAGAATAAAGGAGTATATTGGCATATATAGATTTAAAAACGATAACCAGAATAATATAATAATAGGTGCGTATTTCTCGTTACCGGCGAATCTGTATGAGATGTATGGATGCGAATGAAACAAAGTGAATTTTTTTGTGTTCTGCCTATCCTTATGGGATAAGGGCGTGATTCTATGTATGTGTATAATAATGTATAAGCAGAATAATCATGATTCATAATAAATTAATGTTAACACCACGTACTGTACAAGTACTCAACTGAATAGTGTAACATTTCGTAATGTACTTCCATGTTTCTATCTAATATGATGTGAAGTTTTTGAACATTTATCAAAGGTACCTATTTATTTATTTTGGTTGTTGCACGTAGGCCACGTAGGGGCAAAACTAGCGATTTGGTTGAAAACAGTACCTATATAGTTTACCCACCACTTGTATTTCATTGTGGATGTTTTCGTTTTATATTTTGGTATTTGTATAGTGGCAATTTTTTTTGTGCGTTCAGAATACCATAATACCAATAGTTATTTTTATAATCGAAATGTATTCTGAAAAGGATGATAAATAAATAAGAAACGACCAAAGTTCTAATTTCTTTGAAATTAATGCAGTTTTTGTAATATTGATTTTGGTTTATATCAAAGTACACATTAATAGGTTTTTTCACAGCTAAATTCCTCAATACAATTTCCGAATGGAACCTAGCTGTTAGTTTTATCTGTCATTCATTAAATTTCATTGACCAGCAGCTAACTTGTTTCGCAAACAATTATTGAAATTAATGAATCCAAACTATTTCTAACTTTATTAAAAGTAGTAATGAGTGTCACGAGTGTTTATTGAGACGCTCCTAGACAACTTTTAAGTTGTTTATACAAATGGCGGGGGTGTTATGACCAGTAGCAAAAGTTAGTTGTTAAAGTTCTTCTCGATGTAAAATGTAATCTAATACCAATAACAAACTGTGGTTGGCGTCGTGTGGATACTTTGTGTTATTCGTCACGGCAGGTGAGTGCTGCATGTAGTTTTATGCGTTATACGTGTACATAAATCAATTGCCTTATATGGTACATATTTTCCAATTGAACTCATTAGTTGGTCATTGCGATGTGTAAACAATCTGATTAACGTCTAGAAGGTAACACAAAGGGGCAGTAATACAGTCGCGATTGTGTGTCCTCGTTATGTAAATTGATTTAATAACAATCATTGTGGATATTTGATATTTAGTGTGCATGTTGTTTGAAACAAGTCTGTGTGTTGAATGATTAGTGTATGTAACAGATTGTATAGCTACTTGTGAACAGATGAGTTGTAATGTAACTATAATAATGATATATTATTGACTAAAATGTCCTTATTCATTAAATAATTTATTCATAAAAGTGGTTTAATGTCATTGTAAAGTCAGTCAGTAGTTAGTACAAGGCAATGTTTTTGGATTTTGCGGCATATGGGTGCTAGTAGACAGTCTGCAGTTTGTATACTTAGCTGATGGTTTGTTAAGAAGCTGAATTAGATATTTTGAATCTGTAAGGATTCTTATAAGGTAGGTATTCAATATGTGAGTTTACAAGTTATTGGCACTGGTTACTATAAACAGAGTGTGTAATATACTTTTTTATTTGCAGCTCAAATGTTATAGACAATGTCTTCCGTCCACTGTGTGGTGGTGTGGGAGTGGCAGTGCAACGGGCAGTGGTTGCCGCACACACCGGGTGTCACTCGGACACTAGAGAGAGCTCATGCTAAGAAACTGACCCGAGTTGTGCTAGCGGATGCTGACCCTTCACTCAGAGGACATTATGTGAATCTGCGGACTCTTACACAATGTTTGGATACACCAGGTATGTATTAATTATTTTTGCTATTGTGTGCAATGCTATTGTTAAATTACTTGTCTTTTTAAAACGAAAGGTAGATTATCTAGAAATAGTGGTAACACTACTCCCTTTTTTTTGATCTTAATGGAGAACTTAATCATAGTAAGAAACTAGTACCATTGATGCTACAAAGTTACTTAATAACGCCTTAACCAATATGCATTGGGTCTAAATTTCCAGTTTCAACAGTGAAGCTTCTATAGCTTTAGTTTAAGAGCATTTAAATCTATTTTTGTCACTGCGGAAGTATATTGTGAAACTGCGAAATAGGATTAAAAATTAAATTGGAAATATGAAATGTTCTAATAGTTTTTTTGTCGTAGATGGCGGCAGTGTGGAGTGTGGTGTCCGAAGGTCTCTATACAGTGTGCAGTCACCAGCAGGGCGCGGCGCGAGATGGGAATGGGCTCGATTTGTGTCTCCACCACTTGGAGGAGAGCTCAATTATGAACCACTGCCAATGGAGGTACATAGCATGTCATTCTCCACATATAATACAATTAACAACATAAAATTTTTATATTAGATTCAATAGACCCAATATTTTGGTTGGTCGGTTACTTAATTACTTTTGTTGACAGGTTCAATGTCTCCTAGAAGAGTCATGGTCGGTAGGTGGAGATACGGTGACGTTCGACGGCTGGGCGGCGTCCATCGGCCGCATGACGGCCCGCAGCGCTACGGGCGGGGCGCTGGCGCTGCTGCGTCGCGCGCCGCACCCGCCCTACCCGCTCACGAGGAGCGAGCCGCGAACCTCACAGCACCCGCCGCCACCGCCAGAGAGGGCACCGCTTGAAGGTCAGCCTTACATCCGACGCTAGAGGCGATAGACTTAAAAGTTCCGAGTATCTAAAAAGTAAATTTGATTTGCTTCATAGCGCAGACGCTGAAATGGGCTTCATAGCGCAGAGCCATACCGTTGCGTCATTCGATTCCCACACGGGAAAATTATTTGTGCCCGTTTCGCGTCTGGTTGTACTTTGTGTCCGATGTTTGTATGTTTGTAAAAGTCCCCGCGACATAAGAGCAATTCTTACTGCGGGAGTTGCTATTTTAACAAAAAAAGAAGTATTACCATTTACTCCGCTCGCTTGTACATGCCTCAATCAAGCCTTAAACACGCTGTTCACGTGCACGTACGGTGTATTTCTGTGGCTTGCATTAGCCTTTACCTTTGACGGTATTTCATAATTTGGTACTTTTTTAACACTACTCTCTACTATAATTCATTAACCAAACTCATCATTGTTGCAGGTCGTCGCCCCCGCATTCCCCAACAGCACACTGGTTCAAGCGTACACTCGGTACAATCAGTGCAGTCCATGCACTCTCTACAGTCCATGCACTCTGTACAATCGGTGCAATCATCACAATCAGTCCCGTGCACTCAAACACGCGCCGGAGCTAGGAGCGCCTCGCCTAGAGACCGCAAACCTGGCTTCAGACAGATATTGCATAATTTGAATATATTTAGTAAGTATATAACAATTTACCATTTTGTTAATTGATATGCTTAAAAGTCAAAGTCAAATATTCTTTATTTCATAAACTTTAACAAGTATTTGAAATCGTCAAAGTATTTTTTATCTACCACCGTTTCGGAAAAGCTGTTGCTCGTGAGAAGAAACGGCAAGAAACTCACGGCTTGGTCTTTTTAAATGTCATGTGCTTGAGTTCCTTGCGAAGTAATTAACGGTCGGCTAAGTAAGATTATTTTTTATTGTGCTAAGACGTAAAACCTTACTAATAAATAACTTGACTGGCGATAGTTTTTGTGACTGCTAAGCCAACTGAAAAAAAAAAACAAGTTTTGAACTGCGAAAAGTGTTGTCTTCGCTATCTAAATATATTTAAGCTAGGTAAAAATAGGACTACGAAAAATTCATTGATTCAATACAACCTGTATGGAACATTTAAACAGATTTCTCATAAGCAAACCTTTTCTACAGGCCACAACAACAAACAGCCCGTGCAGTTAGAAACGAAACACAAGGAGGAGCCGCAAGAGGAACAGAGAACGGACACAGAGTGCAGCAGCACGAGGTCCGGCAGACGACACAGTGTCGACACCGTGTCCACCTACCTCAGCCACGAGAGTAAAGAGAGCTTGCAGGTAAACACACACACTTAGTTGGAAAACAGAGCCTCGTAATACCTTCATTCTTTAATTTTAAATATCGATAGTGGAAGGATTCTTAATTATCTAATTTTATTCCATTAACACCATAACTATGCATCTTCTAACGGCAAAACTCCCATACGAAAGGCATACGTGGTGACGAAAGTTCATATCAAAAAGTATTGCGTGCATATTCATCCACGTACATAAGTGCATACGCAATAGTAGCACGCATGTACGCGCAGAAAATATTTGATAAATCATACAAACATACATAAATCACGCTTAGTTCTCATAGGAGTGACTTGGTATCTCGTTCAGAAAATATTATAACCATACCAAACTTAATTTATCTATTTTTGTATTTGTTTTAGCAAGCGACAGTAGGCGAGCTATTAAACTGTAGCGCGGGCAGTGACGACGTGTTCGAGAGCACATCTGCACCACTATCACCTAGCATCACGGACCCTGACCCTGATATACCTACCTCGGACGGCAGTATAGTTGGTAAGTAATTACTAATGTTTAGTATGAGAATGTTTTTAAACTTTTCATTGATAGACCTTGATAATTCTTGATGGACTTCTATGATCCGTGGGTGCCAAAATGTTCAGAGTAAAGATTGTAAGTTATGAACTTTCAATTAGACTACTCTATTAGATTGAAAGCCGTTTTACCTTATTACATTCCGTGTGCCGTTACATTACTTTATACATTTTTAAGTCGTTACGTACGTATACGTAAAGTTTTAAAACACATATTATATGGATAATCCCCGGAAAGTTCTCTTTTCTATTATGTATCGGGCCATTCGCTGTCACGATTTCCACACATACGTTCTACATACGATAGAACGACGTCTAATCGCTTGTGACCTCGGTGCAGGCGTGGACGCGGCGTCGTCGCAGGTGTGCGTGTGGGTGCGCGCGGCGCCGTGCCCGCAGTGGGGCGCGCTGTGCCCCGCCTGCATGCGCCCGCTCGACGCGCCCGGCGCGCGGGCCGCGGGGCCCGAGCCCGCCGTGGCGCTGGTGGGCTGCCAGCACCTGCTGCACCTGCACTGTCTCAACCGGCAGCTCGAGGCGCTCCGGGCTAACCAGGTAACTATGACGTATGCGATTTAACCTGCCGGATTTACTCGATTTTATTTTGACAATTTTGCTTCATTCCGAACTCTGGATAGGGACATACAACGTGCGATCTGACTATCAATATACATTTCACGCTTTTCTATTTTCAGTTATGAATTCTAAATCTTCGAGTATAAAAAAATCATGAGATGCCTACTCGACTATAGTATTCTAATCATGTACCGTTGTTCGCAGGAGGCGCTGTACATCGAGTGCCTGGTGTGCGGGCGCGTGTACGGGCCGGGCCCGCGCGCGGGCGGCTCGTGCGGGGAGCAGCCCGCCGGCAGCATGGCGTGGGCGCTGCAGCCCGCCGCCCTGCCGCAGCACCCGCCCTGCACCTCCTCCATACTCGTCACCTACAAGTAAGTACCGAACCACCACACTTAAATCTCATTGGCTGATTATATAATAATATGAAAATGATTTATATTATTGTATTGTTTATAGTTTCCAGTCGGGTCGTCAAGGGCCGCAGCACCCAGTGCCGGGCGCTCCGTACTATGCGGTGGGGTTTCCGCGACACACGCTCCTACCAGACACCACGCTCGGTAGACAGGTATGTCATATTTACATAAGAAGTTGTACATCTGTCTATTTAGGTACTGCCCGAAAACTATGAGTATGATTTAACGACTATAATGTCCAGTGAAAAATATTCAATTAGGTGACTGATGATGACGTAAGTCAACCTATTATTCGACTATCGACGAGTTAAGGCATCCTATCCGAGTAAGCACTTCTAATGTAAAGTTAAATCAAAAAACTTTCACCACCTTATCTTTTAATCTTTAAATTTTCCTGCAGGTTCTCTCAGCCCTCCGCGTGGCGTGGGAGCGCGGGCTGTTGTTCCGAGTATGTGCATCAGTGACGACAGGTCGCGAGCACGTGGTGGCGTGGCGCGTGGCGCCGCCGCCCGCCGCGCAGCAGCACTACGCGCCGCCCGCCGACCCCACGCGCCTGCTGCGTGCCGCGCTCAACCGCCTGCACGCGCTCGTGCCGCAACACTGAACATTGCGCATGTAGCAACACACCATGCACATGCGGCAGCACTGAACTATGCGCATGCGGCTGCACTGAACAGTGCATATACCGTAATACTATACCACGCACATGCCGCAACACTCAACTATGCACATACGGGAACCCCAAAAGATGCGCATGCCGCAATACTGAACCCTCCGCATGCGGCAAGAGATAATACGCATGCTCTAAAGTTGAACTACACGTATGTCAAGAGTATCTTAACGCATGCTGCAATATCCAACATCACAAGTTTCAAGTTAGAAAATGACGTTATATAAGGTACCGTGCCTTTCAACCTTACCTTACTATATTTAGTAGTAAAAAAAATAATTTTTCTGTTAGCTACGGAATTGAAGATAATGTATTTAACACATTATTTCAGATATTAATTTAAATAAAACGATTATGAACGCCGAAATGAGCTCGAATATACGAAATTGTAGTAAAACAAACGATACAACGAAACGATTCTAATTTATTAGCACGAATGTTCCAAGTTTTAAAGTGCACTTATAATAATATTTTTACGTATTTACTATTTCAATACAACAGTATTTTACATGCATTTGCATACGACTGCAAACTAGATCTGCATTTATATTTAACTATACAACATTTAATCAAAAATGTTATTAACATCAAAAGTACTGAAAATATTAGTATTGCGTATACGTCTACGCAACAAACGTATACGTACGAATATTGATTTACTGATTCAATAACTTATCGTCAGTAAAAGGTAGGCCTATCTTAGTTAGCTATTCAAATCACCTATCACCTATCCAAAATAATAGTTAATTAATAAATATAAAAAATAATATTATTTGACAACTCATACACAGTCATTTGATTCCAAACTAAGCAGAGCTTATACTATGGTAACCAAATACCTGATAAACATACTTATATACTTCTAAATACATAGTTTAATGTAAGCAAACTATAGTAGCTATACCCATTGCAGCTGATAGGTCAAGAATTTTATATAATAAATACCTAGGTATTGTTACATATGTACTTCATTCCATGACACTGAAACTCGAAATATATTGTTTTTTTACTTGTATTAGTCTTCCAATGTAAAAATGTTCTTCCATAGTTATATTATATTTGGTAGCTGTATTATAAATAAGAGACTGAGATATATACAATATGTTATATATACTTGTTTGTTGTATACTAAGTTTTTATATAAGAAATAAATACTGCTTTTAAAAGACCCTTGGATGTGTATAGTTTTATGCCTGGTTTCTGAGGCACATTTAGCGGTAGTTTATCTTTTTAAATTGTCATGTTTATATGAGCTTCAACGCTATTGAATAGATAAACTACCGCTAAATGTACCTCAGAAACCGGGGGTTAGTGATATAATGATGTACACTTTTTTAAAGTATAGAAGAATAAGGCCAATTTTTTTCGGTGGGGACTTCATTGTGGGTTTGATTCCCAGCTTAAACAAAAGTTCAATTTGCTTATATTTATCTCGAGAGGTTGTACTTCGTGTCCGTTGTTTGTATGTTTGTAAAAGACTCCGTAACCATAGAAAAGGTGTCATCATTTTATCACATAATATAAATATACGATCAGTATTTAGTTGTAATAGTTAGAGTATATACTTTATAGATATCTTGCCAGTACGAGCTAGTTATTGATATTGCGACCAGTGTTTGTTTTGGCGCTAGTATCGACACTTATGTTAAACGATGTACTGAACACACCGAAAGCCTGCGCAACTCTTTGCGGGAGATAAATATCCCTGAATGACGAATAAAATGAACAAAATGAAATAGTTTTAATACGATGTGTGATTTATTAATACGGTGGTAAGAGAAGGTGGTATTCTGAAAGACAGAAAAGTGCGGTAATTTTACGCGGGATTTTTAACATGCCAAACATAAAGTTCGCTTAAAAATTGACGATTATTATATTACTAGCTGACCCGCGCAACTTCGCTTGCGTCACATAAGAGAGAATGGGTCAGAATTTTCCATGTTTTTGTAACACTTTTTACTGTTACCTACTCTGCTCTTATTGGTCGTAGCGTGATGATATAAAATATGCTTTTTTTTCACGAAAAATATTCACAAAATTATTTATATCTCTTAGTATAACGAAGTCGCGCTAAGGCATATCCGCCATTAAAACAGTTGCCATGGCAACGGAATTTTGTTAATTCAATGTCATTATTATATTGATTTTTCGCGACTTCGTTGAATTTTCTGAATTTTCCCGGGAAATGCGTCATTTTCCCGGGGTAAAAAGTAGCCTATGTCCTTTCTCGGGTATCAAAATATCTCCATACCAAATATCATGCAAATTGGTTCAGTAGTTTAGACGTGATTGAGTAGCAGACAGACAGACAGACAGACAGACAGACAGACAGACAGACAGAGTTACTTTCGCATTTATAATATTAGTATGGATGGTTAAAAATAAATAAATACAACAATGACCTCTATCGCAACTAGCGCCATCTACACACAGCTCAATACGTATAGTGCCTTAGTAGATTTTATATTTTGGAAATAAGATCAATTGAAAATTCAGTTACATTATTTTTTTAGAGATTGACTGCCCCTGTGGCGCAGTGGTCGCCACGCCGCTACCATTGCGTCGGGAGGTCGTGGGCTTGATTCCCACACGAGACAATTATTTGTGCGATCCTCAAATCATTGTTTCGGGTCTGGTTGTACTTTGTGTCCGATGCTTGCATGTTTGTAAAAGTCCCTGCGACACAAGAGGAATTCTTAGTGCGGGAGTTATCTTTAAAAAAAAAGATTGTTGACCCAGCGTCTAATCGGGCTTAAGCTAAAATATCAACCAAGAAAACTTTGTTTAGCTTTTACACAGATTATACTTTTAGCTGTCTTATTGATCTTATTTCCAGCCCTACGCAATATCTTGTGTAATATAATTATATTTAGTTAATAATTAATTAGCCACCGTCTTCCGACGCTCTTCCATTAAGCTTTACTATATTATTTATATTATATATAGTTTACTTTATATAGTACATAAGACAAGCATTTATTTCGACAATTTATAATTACGTGCCTTTTTGTATAGATATATAGTTATGATGTTTGCTCAACCAAAACATCCCGGCAGTAAAGTTAAACATACAAAGAAAATATACATCTGCCTTTGGCCTAAGCAGAAGATATTATGACTGCTGTTCACAGGGTCTCGGGTTTGATTCCTGTTACTTACTAGCAAATCGTTTAAAAAAGACAGCCAGAAAGACAGACAGCAAAAAGCATTTGGTCTAAGCCAGGGGGTTCCCAACCTTTTCTTAGTCCGGGACCACTTTATATTATTCTTGTTAGCAGGGACCACTATGTTAGTATATTAAAAATAAGGTGTAATAATCATACTGATAATTTTAAATTTTATCATCATTCGCGGTCCATATTTTGACTTCCACGGACGACTGCTTGGGAACTACTGGTCTAAGCAAAAAAAAAATATTGTGACTACTGATCACTGGGTTGAGAATTCGATTCCCGCGGCGGGTAAAATGTTAAAGAATCTTAGAAAAAGAGCCCGGCTAACAAGTAAGTGACTATACGCTCCCATAATATAACCGACAAGTTAGACTGTCTCCGTTGCGCAGTGGCTTTGGTCGCCACGCCGATACCACTGTGTCGGGAATTCGTGGGTTCGATTCCCACACGGAGCAATTATTTGTGTTTGTGTCCGTTGTTTGTATGTTTGTAAAAGTCCCTGCGACACAAGAACAATTCTTAGTGCGGGAGTTCTGTCATAAAATAAAAAAAGTGTGTATTTGATACATCTCTGGGTTACACTTTGATGTTTAATACGCGTGATACTATAAAAACAATATGTCTGGATGATAAATTGTTTTCTGTTGTTTGTTGTGACTGAAGTTTATTAGAGTAATCGTAGTTAATTTAGTTCACGAGTCCAAATTATGTTTTTGTTTTGATGATTTAAATCGTTACGCCAATTACGAATTGGTTGAGCAAACAAACATACTACAAGATCATGGGAATTAGTCATATGAAACACTAGTTTTAGCTCGCGGCATCGCTTGTCTTGTTTATGTTTTGTAAAAATGACCTGTTTGGGATACAAAATGTAAATAAAAAAATCTGATTGGCTGTTTTGGCGTTAAGAGGGACAAACGAACACACACACAATTAAAATCCTTATACTATAAATGCTAAAGTTTGTGTGAATGCATGTGCATGTGTGTGTATGTTTGTTACTCTTTCACTCAAAAACTACTGAACGGATTTGACTGAAATTTAATACATAGATAGTTTAAAACTGGATTCACATATAGGATTATTTTTACCCCGTGAAAAGCTAATTAAATTATTTAAATGTTTGTATGATTGATTCCCTTGATATTGTGTCGATTGCCGCAATGTAGCCAAATGTTGCCATATTGTAGATTCAGTTGCCAAAGTAAACGTTGTTAGCGCACTTTGGTTTATTTATAGCAGCTCAGCTCCACAAATATTTTATTGTTTAATAAATATACGTTATTTATGAACTACCGTTGATTTTTATTGCCTTTAACATAAATCATCATCTTCAGCGGCTAATCATTTTATATGAAACTTTTACGTGTATAAGAATAAGATTTCTTTCATACAATTAGTAGTTAGTTTTTAAACTACTGCTTGTACAGAAACCTGATACTAATTTGTTAAATGGGTCCTGAACAATAACCTGAACAATAAGAAATTTTACAACATTTCATTCATTGGTTTATGTGCTGAGGGATGAATGATGGATGAAATGCACTGCCTGACAAATAAAGGGAAAAATTGTTTCAAAGGGCAATCTACTAAAATCTTACTCATCGAGATGAATCTCAAAACGCATGAGTTCTACTGAAAATTATGCTACAGTTTATTTAGCAGTTCTATATAGCAAATAAGAAAGAATAGATTCCCACGATATGATTATTACTAAAATGTTCAAGTACATTTTTTAACACTACAATTTAAGTAAAAAACTTAACATTTCAAAGTAAATATATTTTTATGTAAAATTGAAGGTACATATTACATAATTATATCATTAATATGTAACGTGGGCTTGAAGGAAACAACAGTGAACATGCAAGGACGATTATGGCGTCGTAATATAATTGAAAACATCACGTTGATCGCAAATGAACGCGTCCGGTCGTCCGCTGCCCACTTGACACTGAATATAGACCATATTAACACAAGTAATGTCTTGATACTAGGTCACAATATATTTTGGTAATGGAGCATAGGACCTCGTGGCTAAGCAAGCCGCCGGGATCAATCTCTGAGGCTAAAGTGCGCTTGCTGAGGTTTTTCCGCGGATTGGAGACCATAGCATAAATGTCGAGTTCCTCCATGTTTCGGAAGGCTCGTTAAATTGTGGATTCCGGCTGTCATTTTCAAAAGTCTTTGTCAGTTGTTACCAGTAGGCAGAAGCTTGAAAGTCTGTCATGTCCAGGATAACCATTGTATTGTTTGTCTTTTGAGGCATAGGAAATGGTGGTCTAAGTGGCAGTATAATTATTTCCAGGTAAATGATAATGGTTCGATCCTGTGTCAGTCAGAAAAAAAAATGTCATTCAGAAGTTCAGCAAAGCAAAGAAATGTGTCCCATTTGTATCTCAAGTCTTGACCTCATAAAGTAAAAAAAAGTAATAAAGATATTGGTGAATGTCCTTCTACTTCCTAATAAAAATCCTTGTGCGTAGTTCCTGTTAAGTTGAACAAGTGTCAGTGCCTAAAAATAGTCTGAATAATGACCTACATCTCATCCTGTAGACTAGTTGGCGTCGCGTCGCAGGAACTGTGTAAGGCGAAGTCTAGAGTATGTGTTACATAATAATATAGGTTTTACATTAAGGGTATCACAGCTTAGGAATATGTGTCTAATCTGCCTGCTAGATATAGTGACAGTAAGTGTATGAAAACGTTTGTCATATTTTCTTCAGATCAGCTTATAGTTATCCAAAAGTAAAAAAGACAAGGCCTAAATAATGTGGTATTCATTTGATAAGAATATGAAAAAGGTTTTGTTTGTAGAAATTATCGAAGTCAATCTATTTAGAATTATTATTTAATTTTCGAAAGACCAGGGTAAACTTCTCCGCCCTAATGACCCTACAAGTTCCTACAAAATTTTTACACGTGTGCGGGAGTAATTTCAGTATCTGCCACTATTAGGTAGATATGTATCTTCAACTCCCAGCAAATTTCAGTTATTTAGCTCATATTTAGTGTTTAAACCTAATATTAAAAAGATTAGCTGTTGCAACAAAATAAATGCAGTGAAATTTACTCAACACGTGTAAATTGCACTTATGAATAGAGTTAAATTAATCCAACATATAAATAATAAAAAAAAAATACCCAAATCAGGAAAAAAAATTAAGTGTGAGTACGTCAAATTATCCTTTCCTTGTATAGGGGTGCGCAGAGACCAGAGAAAGCCAAAAAATTTTTTTAACCAATTTTTTCTTAAATATTGTTCCTATATTTAGGTACTTATACAATTTGGACCTTAATACTACGTTTTGAGTTAGTTTACGACCTTCAATAACTTTCTTGCTCCTAATCTGAAATAATCTAATATTACTTACTCCATATGAATGTTAAAAAAAAAACTATATAATAATAGTTTTTTTTATTATTAATAATTTATAAATTAACTATTATTAGTATTTCTTATGTATTTCTGTTAAAATGTCAAGTTATTACCAAATATTGATCATCAACATGAAAAAGTGGTACGCAATATTAAGTAAATCTACTTACTTATGAAAAAAACAACAATGTCCTGATAAAAAATATGTTCGAACTGTTCGAAGGTCACAAATGTTTTTGCGTAATGTAAACCATTGCATGTTTCAATTTGTAATTAAAATGTGATTAGTCTTATTATTAGGTATTTAGAGATTAGAAACGCCGTTTTTAGCTCTTCTTATAATAGGCGTGTTTATCAAAACAAAATTATTGTTATAGATAAAATCGAATGAGGAAGAATAATAATCAATAAAGTATTTTTTTTGCAACTTTACATTTGGATAGCCGAATAGTTTAAGCATTTGTTTCCCATGCAAATTCGGGGTTTATAACTAAACATACTGATATACTTTCGAAGATATGATATGTATCTCTACCATTGTGTCGAAAGGTCGTGGGTTCGATTCCCACACGCAACAATTATTCGTGCTATCCACAAATATTTGTTTCGGGGTTTCGGGTCTGGTTGTACTTTGTGTACCTACGTTGTATGTATGATTGTAGAAATCCCCGAGACACAAGACCAATTAATGCGAGAGTGGTATTTAAAAAAAAAAACAAAGAAAAAAAAACTTACTTTAACAGTAGGAAACATCGTGCAGAAAACTTGCATGCTTGAGAGTAATTCTACTTTATCCATTGGATAGTCTTATCCCGCACTTGATTTTTTTTTATATAAATTACTTTAATTAATAGGCTTAGCTTGATACAGCAACTAAAGTACTAAAGTCAAATGGACTAAAATGTTTGCATTGTAAGTATATGATAATAATATGCGAAGAAGCTTGCAAAACTATAATATAAATTAGATAATC
Organism: Anticarsia gemmatalis; assembly: GCF_050436995.1. Lineage (NCBI taxonomy): Eukaryota > Metazoa > Arthropoda > Insecta > Lepidoptera > Erebidae > Anticarsia > Anticarsia gemmatalis. The sequence continues at coordinate 331,203 of NC_134757.1, forward strand.
CTTGACATAGAATACATTTTAATATTCTAAAACTTTAAAACTAAACAGTTGTCAACTTACTAACAATATAGGTAGGTTGAAAATAACTTCAAAATTTAAATTTAAAGAATTTGGCGTGAAAATTTCGTGCTCTTATAGAGCCTAAGATTAACAGAAGAGAAGGGGTGGGTCTACTATTATTTAACAAGAGATGGACAAATTCTTGTGTTTTTTAATACAATTATATTTATTTTAGAATCTGCTGTGTTTGAAAATAAAAGAGACTGCGGTTATAAACTATCTATACTAATATTATAAGCTGAAGAGTTTGTTTGTTTGATTGTTTGTTTGTTTGTTTGTTTGTTTGAACGCGCTAATCTCAGGAACTGCTGGTCCGATTTGAAAAATTCTTTCAGTGTTAGATAGCCCATTTATCGAGGAAGGCTTTAGGCTATATATCATCACGCTACGACCAACAGGAGCAGAGTTACAGTAAAAAGTGTTACAAAAACGGGGAAAATTCTCTCTTATGTGACGCAAGCGAAGTTGCGCGGGTCAGCTAGTCAATAATATGGGTATGTAAAAAAAAAAAGTTCGTACATTTATTTAATACTAGCTGACCCGCGCAACTTCGCTTGCGTCACCTAAGAGAATGGGTCAAAATTTTCCCCGTTTTTGTAACATTTTTCGTTGCTACTCCGCTCCTAATGACCGTAGCGTGATGTTATATAGCCTATAGCCTTCCTCGATAAATGGGCTATCTAACACTGAAATAATTTTTCAAATCGGACCCGTAGTTCCTGAGATTAGCGCGTTCAAACAAAAAAACAAACAAACTCTTCAGCTTTATTATATTAGTATAGATTTCCGGGAAACGCTTTGCTTGACGTTTCGGCACAGGTCACCGCAGTGGCGTATCCATTTGCGACTAGCCTGCCTTGAAGGAAAATTTGTTTAAGGTTTTATACAAACAATACCTACATAAAGTCTCCCAATTTTTTAATGAGTATAGACCGACACGAACGCCTTTTGCTACGGTATCTACAGATTTCTTTTGTTTTTCACATTCCTATCGTCCTATTACCAATTCGACTACTTAAAAAACATTTCGTAGAACAATAGTTGGCCTCTTCTACAGCACAAACTACGCAACACGCAACTGGGATGACATTATTTATTAACGCCACGGATTGTCCTTGACATTTGATATAACGGGGTATCCTGAGACCAAACTGGTTGCTCACTCATCATTGTAAACACAATAACAATATTTGGTACTTACATACTTAATATCATGCATGTCTATTATTGTCTATCCAAAGCTGTAGGCAGAGGTTTATGAATACACACCTTTCGTTACTAACAATGTTAGTCCCACATAACAGGGGGCGAGCCTTTTACCATTTACCGGGCACGTTACTAAAGTCCGGGCTACGTTATTAAACCCGTTACTTTCCCTCTGCAGGGCAAGAGTCACCTCCGAACGAGGGAGAGGGTAGGCCTTGAGTCCACCACGCTGGCCAAGTACAAGTTGGGGACTTTGCAGCCCTCAATAAATGTATTAAACAAATTTTAGGCAAGGTTTCATCATCGCGAATGAAAAATATTGTAAAAAGAATTGAAAAAACCAAAAGTGGTTTGTTTGACACGAGAATCGATTCGGAGATTCTTGAGAAGCAGTTGTTTACGCTACCGACTGCGCCACTGAGGCGGTCAATCTGTGGTCTCTACTGGTTAATTGGTCTGTGGTATATGACCGCTTTATAACGATAGACGCGGACTAAGACGCGATTGTTTGTCCGCATAGACTGGTGGAGTCAGTGGGCTGCAAGCTCAGTACGATTCAATTTTAAATTGGTGTTAAAATAATAAAGCGAATTTGTGTTGTGGTTTGTTTTGAGGTGAGTTTAATTTCTTGTTTATATTTTTGGTAGGAAATATGATGGTAGTATTATTTTGTGTTGTGTGCTGGGTTCGAATCCTAATCAAGGTGTGTTTTGTGTAAACAGATATTTCATTTGATAAAAAAAAATAAGTTGTGGCATTTTCCTGAAGGTTGTGAAGTCCCTGTAGTAGTAATGCTTTTTTAATAAGTTCAAAACGTTTAAAAAGTATTTGTTTTTGTGAAAGGCTTATAAAGATTTGTATTAGCTTAGTAAGCAAAGCAGTCGTATTTGTTTATTTTGTTCTTGGTTCCAAGTTGTAAAGAGAGAACCCTATCAGATTTATCAAGTAACGTAATCAAATTCCAGTTTTTTCTGAAAATTTTCTTAACTATTTCCTGTAACCATTTCCATGTGTCGAGAAGTTTAGTTCACGAGACAGTTTGCTCAGTGTGCATTCGTAAATTTTCCTATCTTCAGTCTCTATTTGGTTACCGGTATTCCCTATCTTACGACCAAATAATCAATATTTACAATATGACAGTGACTGTTTGTTAAAAACTAACTGAACAATGAAAGTTCAATCTAAAACGGTAGCACCTGATCCCTGAGTCAACATATTACTACGTGCGACCTCTTCTGTACAATGTTCTATGTTTACAATAATGCTAGCTCCTATTACAACTACATAAGGTTCAATATACCTTCAGAAAATAGGGGAAAGTTACTGTCTTACACAAAGGACAAAATGTTCAGTGATAAAATTGCTTATATAATGCTGAAATAGGTCGATGGAGCATCAGACGAAGATGGGGGGCCAACGAAGACTCGTGCTTGAAGAGATCTTGAATGAGAAGCAGATCCACCATGTTCTCAAACAGGTTATTGGTGATACACCCTGGGATCTGAAATGGAGTGAAGTTAGACCAGCTGTTGATGGCATCGCTGGTTTCTTGGGAGACCATATGAAGGCTGTTCTCTATGTAGACGTTCTGGGAGAAATAAAAAAGGTTCATCTCTTCGTGAAGCGTATACCAGAGAATAATAAACCTAAAGCTGATTTCATTGATGAATTTAATTTCTATAGACGCGAAATGTTGATGTTTAAAGTCTTGGAAGAGATTCCTAAAGAAGGTGAGTGTTTCTAAATATTATGTTGTGACGTCACTGTTTATTTAGTAGGCAATGATTAGGCACCTGTGTAACTGGTTTGCGAACTGTTACACCGAATAGTAATGAGGTATTTTGTTTGTTTATTTTATTTCAAACCGACAATGTTATGTGTGCACAATATTTTTTGGCAATAAACGAAGGGCGTTTAGTGATTACATAAGTAAAGCGAATGGCCTGGTTTCATTGACATGTCTTAAATTTGGTCTATCTTTCTGTTAGTCAATTAAAATGTGACCTAGGTCTATTGCTTTAGTTGATTTTAAAATATCTTTGATTGCCTTTCTCTTTTAAAGCAGTTTCGGAGGGTAAAAAAAAAATATCAATATTTTGTATTTTCATCTTCAGGTCCGAACCCGTGGTGCGGCAAAGCCTACATCTACTCCGAGTCCATATTCGTGATGCCAGACCTAGCAGTCCAGGGGTACACCACCCGCCACTACCTGGACACCCTCGACACTCAACACATCTTCATCACCACCACAACCATTGCGCGCTTCCACGCAGCGTTCGTCAATTACGAGACGAAGAAAAGCATCATGCTAAATCGTCCGTACAATACGTTACAGGAATACGGACATTTGTTAGTAGAGTCTACCTTCTGTGACTCGCCTTGGATGAATCCATGTGCTAAATTATCAACCAGTTTGATTAAAGCTTTCTCATCAAAGCCATACCGTGATATGCCAGATATGGAAGAGAAACTACGAAAGCTTTTCTTGAAAGGTTGTTACAGTTTGAAAGAATATGAAGACACTGTGAATGTCTTGGTCCACAAAGACCTGTGGGTGAACAACATCATGTTTAAGTATGAAAATGACACTCCTGTCAATGCAGTATTAGTAGATTATCAAGCTTTAAGATACGGACCACCAGCTTTCGACCTAATGATCTTTTTATACGTAACAACAGACAGACACTTCAGAGATACTAAAGAAAAAGATGTTTTCAATCATTACTATACAGTATTTGAAGAAAGTCTAACAGATGATTCGAAGAAACGAATGGAAGGTCTTGGTTTTGATAGAGATAATTTCCTTGAATGGTGTGAAAGGGCAAGAATGTTTGGAATGGTTGAAGCTATAGGTATATATCCGTTTATTTTGATGGATCCTAAAACTGCGCAGAAGGAGTTCGATGACCCTGCAACATATGAAAAGTATATGTACGAGGATCGGTCTGAACCGGTGCTCGCGTACTCGATGAAGTGCAATGTGTATAGAGATAGAAATCTGGAAGCATCGGAGGAGTTTGTAGAGCGATATGTGCTAAAAGAATTGTGATATGTAGTTATAATATTGTTGTTTGTATTTTTCGTTAATAAAATTGTTTTTAAGTTTTTTGTTGTTATTTTCATTTATAACATTAGTGTGAGAAAAATTATCTCACTAACGGGTAAAAGATACCCTATTATTTTTATTTACGCAAGTGCCTTTTCAAAATGTTGACTATAACTACTTAATTTAAAAAGCTCTTTTGTGTGTTATTTAACCCCGAGAATATCGCTTCTGCTATTTTGGCATTAAAACTTCAGCTCTTTAAAATATTGATGTAGTATCTTCACTATTAGGAAGGGACCTAAGACTCAACCTTGCGTGACGCCATGTTCGCAGGCTTTCTAATAATCTTCATCTTTTACCCTCAGACTGCTCACTTAAATACACCACAGAGTTTACCTTGAATCTTACGTATCTAAAGTATAGACTTATATTCATAAGTCAATACTTTAGAAGAAAAACAAGAACATTTTAAAGCGCTCTCTTTTTATCATAATTGAATAGTCTTGGCAAAAAAACTATTCTACAAAAACCAAAATTAATAACTTCACGCCTGTTTTTTATTCAGTAATGATGATTAATGATCATAATAATAGGTACCACAACAATAACAAACATAAGTTTTTAGATCAGATGGGGCTTTCCTAAACTGGGCTGCTGGTAATAACAATAGGTTTTTTTTAAGAGGTAACTAGCATGTGTAGGTATATCTTATTTTATCTTAGGGGATGGTGATCCCTCAACCGTTGGGGGGCAGAGTTCCTCATCGGTAGAAGCCTGTAATCTTCTGATTTGGGGTATCTGCATCCGAGGAGATACATTGTTTTCCTTCCTTAAGTTTTACGTTCACATAAGTAATATATACTTCTGTAAAAGTTACGTTTTTACTATAGAGGTACTAAATACATCCCTTCTCAGTTAAATTAATCTTATAGAAAAATTAGCAAAAATGTATATTTTTTATCATCGTGCACACTACAAAGCCTTTGTCTTCCAAGTCCAGGGCATAGCTTTCCCCGTTTGCAGCAGTCCCTTTTCTGTGAAAGTCTTATCCGTGTATTTTTGACTCACTTAAATTGAGTCTAGTTTAAATAGTTTTAACCAGTTACTGTCTCACTCTAGGGCAAGAGTCGACTCCCGAGCGTTTTGGTGACTGCATGCTCTCAATACATTTTTTAAACAAATTTTAGGCAGGCAAGGTTAGATAGTTAATGGAGAAAACGTAATATCGTTTAAGTAAGAATGTTTATTTAGATCCATTATTTTTCCACCTACAAGTTCTTTATCTTTTATCTATTTTGGTCTCAACAACAGTATTATACAATATTTGTTTTACAACATACAAAGTTTATTTACTTGGAAAATTGAATCACTCCGATGTTTTGGCAAATATTTTGTTATTTTTATGTACTTTTGAAGTCTTGGTTTTTTAGAGGAAATAAAAGCAAACTTTTGTTAGGGTCTGTTTTTCTTTTGCTTATCAGATCGCAAACAAAATAATAACATAAAATAATAGAAAATTAGTACAATGCAACATAATAATACCTGTCGTTTAATTGTGGAAGTAATAAGTACCTAGGTTTTAAAAATAGTGTAGTATGAAGAGTAACCCACGCGGCTACTTTGTATTCTCTAATTATGCCTTTACTTTGTTATAACCTCAGAACAAGACTAAATCACTAACCCCCGGTTTCTGAGGTACATTTAGCGGTAGTTTATCTATTCAATAACAATACCTCATATTAAAAGAAAAAAACGTTATTGAATAGATAAACTACCCCTAAATTTTCCTCAGAAACCGGGAGTAAATCTTGTAATTGTATTCGTCGACGATATAAGGAATAGGAGTAGGTACTCTCATCTGCATAATTAGAAAGTATTTATTTCCAATCAAGAGTTTGGCTATGGTCCGAATCACTATTGTTTGACTATCCCTTGGCCTATAACATACTGCAAAGATAAAATTATTATTCGTGCCTTTTCACATGTTATACCGAATTTAAATTTATGAAGAGCCAGCTCTAAGCGATCTTTGAAGAGTTTTAAAGAATCTGCTTTGGATTGTTTAGTTTACTGCGACATTTTAATTATCATTAGGATCTGTTACTAAAGATGTTTTAAAGAAGTCAATTAACCAGACAATAATAACTGGCCCATTAATACATAGACACCAATTATTCAGGGTCAAATGTTTTATTACTGGTCACATGGCTTTACAAACAATTATTGAAGAGTTATAGTCACAAATAAAAACATTGTGAGACAAATTAGTGGTCCAGAAACAGCAATTATGTACTTAGTAAGAGCAATAATGAATTATTTATTATAAAAGCATCTAAACTGTTTTAAATGTTTTCTTGATTCCACAAAATTATGTTAGACTGATATGCTATTACATTTTATATCAGAGGGAGAGGTTCAAAGTCTATATGTAATGTTGTAAATGTGGATGTGTTTGTTAGTCATTCTTTTACGTCTAGACGGATGATCGAATTTGGTAGTGATCTGTGGAACGTAATAAATAGGCAGTTAGGTAAAGACATGAGTGGAGTATGAGAATAAGAGCGAATAATATAATTTTAACTAAGAACACCAACAAACCAGAATAATAGACAACATTCTTAACTTTGAGTGTCTACTATGTATTATTGTTATTTACAATACGCATTTATGTACTTGTTAAAGATAATATGAAATTATTCATAATTTCTAGTTATTATTTGATCAGTTTTTACATATCAACCTTCAACCTGCAAGAGCATAGTGTATTTTTTTACAACAAATACGTGTTTGTATTATTTAAGCGTGCCTCGAATCAATTTCATAATGGTAGCCCTTGACTGCAGTGTCACATATTTAAGGCGCTTTCAAGTTATGAATTTAGCACTAAAACAAACCTTGTTTCTAAGTCTTGGAGTAATGATAGACCTATGAGTAAAGCAAATGTTATTAAAAAGAACCCTTATTCGTTATTGACACTGCTTAGCAATTAAGATTTTGACATACTTCTCAGTAGACTAAATAACGAAGATACGAAGCCCATGAAATTATTTTCTTCATTGCTTTTCATGATTCTAATAAGTATGCAGTTAAAGGCATAAGTGGAGTATGAGAATAAGAGTTATACGAATTATAAATATCGCCCCCGTAGAGCGAAAAGTCATTAACTCGAGTTAATGATTTCTTTTTTTATGACACCATTGAAATCGCCATATTTTTCTCTAATTTTCTGTCTAATCCACATACCTGTAGCTATTATAGTTTTTGTTTTATAGAATGTGAAAATTAACCAGGTCAACCCTTTTGAGCTGAAAATAAAATGAGCAAATTAACTAATTTTAGTTAATTAATATTCATTTCTTAAGATTGTATCTAACCCATACTTAAAAATACCTAAAACGACTTAATTACTTTTCCCTTGAATTATCTCTGCATATTAAAATTATTATTAGCAATTGTAAAATCACTAAATGGATTTAGTTATTTTTCACATCGGTTCACGCATTTCATACTGCGTTAAAAATCACTAACTCTGATCAAAAATTAACTAACTCGAAATTATGTTACATATTTAAAAAATAGCCGAGTGGTATAAGTTGACACCTCCTACGCAAGTGGTCGCAGGTTCGAACCCGAGGCAACACACCAATGACTTTTCGAAGTTATGTGTGTATTAGAAATAATTGTCACGTGCTCCAACGGTGAAGGAAAACATCGTGAGGAAACCTTGCATGCCTAAAAAATTTGTTTAATACATTTATTGAGGGCATGCAAAGTCCCCAACCCGCACTTGGCCAGCGTGGTGGACTCAAGGCCTAACCCCTCCCTCATTACGGGAGGAGACCCTTGCCCAGCAGTGGGACAATAATGGGTTAAATTTATTATTTATTTATTATTTAAAAAATAAAAGTAACCAATTTTATATATTTTGATATTTCCAAGCGTTCAGACAATATTTTCTTAATGTAGTCTATATTAAATAAACTTTGTTATAATTTCCTTCATTTAAGACTATAAACGTAGAGATAGGTTACTGCAATCGTAAGTTATGAATTTTTATATTTTTAAAAACTTTGAACAGCCATATCTCAAAACAAGGTTTTTCGAGTTAATGACTTTTCGCTCTACGGGGACGATATAAGTATTTTGGGACAACTCACACACGGTCATGTGATTCCAAATTAAGCAGAGCTTGTACTATAGTGACCAGATAACTGATAAACATACTTACATTTTGGTAAAATAAATCTTTTCCACGAGATGTATTGACTTGTTACCCTACAAGGGGTAAGTAATTATTTCGAGAGTTAACAAATGTACAAATCACGGACACAAAGTTCACCCAGACCCTCAACAACTATCTGTGGGTTACACAAATCGCTCCTTCAATGCAAAAGGGCCACAACTAAAAAAAAAATGAAAATCGTTTTATTGCAAAAATGACACCTGAACCGACTATATTTTATAGTAAAAAAAAAACCCCCATCATTTTTGCTTATATTATGGCTGCACTGACTTACTGCCCTTTTTGCATTAGCTCACTTTGACAGGTAATGTCAGTGCAAAACAGCCACTTTGTGAGTTGCGCCCGGAGATTCAACGCAAATGCTCGTCAGTTGCATGAAAAAGTGCCACAATCCAAAATATGTCTGTGTTGGGTGCAAAATTTCAAGTTAATGTGATTATATTTTACAATACAAAACTGCCATATTTTGGAAAACGTCCTTTTTGCATTCTAACTATAGTATTTGTTACCATATTTCGTAATACAAAAGTGCCATATTTCTGAAAACGACCGTTTTGCATTCAAACACTAGTATTTGTTATTATATTTTGTAATATAACAGTAGCATATTTTGAAATACGTCACTTTTGCATTAAATTATTGTGGAAATTAATAATAATTTTTAGCGTGCTAGAATGGGAAGGCCAGAAATATGACCGTTTGGTATGATAATAATTTTAGTTTTCGTTACAACTTTAAAAATAAAATAATAGATTTTGATGCAGGCAAAGTAAAGAGGCACCCTTTCCTTTCAAATTCCTCTTTCAGGGGCTAGATCCGACCAGTCCTTTTCAAATGCGTCTAGATCATCCCGCCATCTCCATTTAAGTCTCCCGCGTCTGCTATGACCATCTTCTGGCATCCAGTTGGTAGATATGCGGGTCCACCTTTCCGAATGCATATGGATAATGTGGCCGGCTCAGTTCCATTTCAGCCAGGCGGTCTTCTCCCTTACATCGGCTATGCGAGTTTGGGAGCGCAGTATAGAATTTCGGACGTGATCTGTTCTTTTGATGCATAATATACTATGCTCCATCGCTCTCTGGCTCTTTCTGGTTTTCCGTAAGGGACCATGTTTGGGCAGCGTAGGTAAGGACGGGTAGTAGGTATAAACATGTCGACGAGCTTTCACTTCAGTGACAGTGGAAGGTTACCCTTCATTAGCTCTTTCCTGGACCAGGATCTCTTTCAGGCACTTGTGACACGTTTGTCCAACTCTTTGTCCCGTCGGTTGTTAAAAGAGGTTATCTGGCCCTAGCAAGTGTACTCGTCGACATAGTCTATGACGTGCCCGTCTACCTCGACCCTACGTTTTGTGTTGTTGGTCATAACCTGTGTTTTTGTACGGTTCTTAATCAGTTCAATCTGAAGGTTTGCCGTGCTCAGATCTTTGAGCATTGATTCGAGTTCGAGTGAATGCCGAAAAAGAGAAGAGGACTATGTCATCTACAAAACAATGGTTTGTTAACTGTTTACCACTTACAAGTTACAACTATGCTTTTGATTGCCATAACACCGCCAGGCTCCTGAAAATTTCTCTGAGGGTGCTGGTAAATAATTTGGGAGATAGCGGGTCTCCCTGTTTCATGCTTCTTTGGATTTGGAATGATATTGTTGTCTATTGCTTTGATGAGTTTGATGTATGAAGGTTCGATACTACATAGTATCTTTAAGTAGGACTTGGATGGAGTGATGATTCTATGGCGGAATGAGTAATGCTGTCAAAAGCTTTGGAATAATCCACGAATGCTCAATATAAAGGCTTATAAAACTCAAAAACCTTTTCTATTATCTTATTTCTTTAATACTCCTGCTGCACTCAGTCTACTCGTCACGTTACCCATTGATTGATGATGATGATTGATGTTTAATTTTACTAAATAATGAAAGTTACGCACAAAGTTGATCTCAATAATTTTACTTACTTAATAAAAAGTTAAGATTTTTTCATTTAGATTGTTTAATACAATGTTTTCCTGGTCTATTCAGTTATGGTTTTACTTAGTAATTATTATTAAACTTTTTGATACGGTTTTTTTTACCAAAAAAGTACAATTAACCATTTTTATTTGTAAAACTGTGTTTAATTTTTGACATATTTCTCATAATATTGGTTCAAATTTTGAATGCAAAAGGGACTTATATGCTTTTTTCTCTTAATAGGTAACAGCTATTACAAAGTTTATTTTGTAGAAAGATAGAGCTAAAAAATACGCATCTAATGATATATTAACATCTTATATTTAATAAATAAATATATGAAATGTTATAAAAAAACAGTTTCAAAAATTTGTTTTGGCTCTCCTGTAAAATTTATAGATTTCGATTTGTGGCCCTTTTGTATTCAAGGAGCGAAATATTAACATCATGTGTAACTTTCAACATTTACGTAGTTGTTCAAATTTGACTTTTTAACGATGTAGTAGATGTAACTGTAAACAAACGAGATTACAACAAAACCAATAACTGCTGTGATGTAAGCGAAATAATTTACAACCGTTATCATAACAATCGTGTATTTAATTAGAATTCTTTCTAAATTTTCCTATCTAAGTAATTATTTGTTTCTTATACAATATTTACGATACGTCAGTTGATTGTGTGCATAGACTCGAACTTGAAACACGAACAATGAACGTTTAATCTCACACAGTAGCTGCTTTAATACTTCACCAAACAATTGATATTTGCGACCTCTTTTTGCATGATAGTGTCTATTTATATTACCAATAAAGTCCACTTTTATTACCGTTACATAAGGTCGTATTCCGTTGCATCATTTGATCTGATGATATGAGAACAAAGGACAAAGGACTGGTAAATTAATAGATAAAGTTGTACTATATAATGTGGAGACAGGTCGGAGAAAAGTGAACATTCCAAAATGGTTGGGGAAGTGCGACGGTATGTGCTCGAAGAGATCTTGGATGAGGAGCAGATCCACCATGTCGTGAAGAAAGCTATAGGAGAAGGTGTGCCATGGGATTTGAAAGGCAGTGAAGTGAAACCAGCCATGGATGGTATAGCTGGTTTCCTCGGAGATCATATGAAGGCGATACTACATGTGGATGTTCAAGGAGAGACGAAGAAAGTGCATTTGTTTTTGAAGCGTGTTCCTGTGTACAACAAGCCTAAGGCTGAGTTTATTGATGAGAATAATTATTATAGACGGGAGAGGTTGATGTTTAAAGTGCTGGAGGAGATATGCAAAGATGGTAAGGAAAACGATTGTTTTTGAAGATCATATTGAATTTATTTATTTCCTAAAAATCTGAATATATGTCCAGATTATTCTAGTGCAATAATTCCTTATCTTTTCAATGAAATGCTACGTCCCACTTTACCAAAATAATATTTTAATGGGCTAGTTTTAGTTTCGTAATATTACTGACACTTATAATTACACTTACATTTCTCTTTTTACTTCAGGATCAAATCCCTGGTGCGTGAAAGCCTACGTCTACACAGACTCCATACTAGTGATGCCTGATCTCTCAGTCGAAGGATACAAGCCTTGCCACTACCTTGAGACTCTCGACACTAAACACATCTTCGTCACCACCACATCCATTGCTCGCTTCCACGCCGCATTCGTCAACTACGAGACGAAGAAAAGCATCGCCCTAAAGCGTCCATATGCAACTATCCAAGACCACGCTAAAATTCTCGAAGAACCTACATTCTGCGACTCGCCTTGGATAAAAGCCTGCGCTAAACTATCCGTGAATCTATTAAAAAGGTTTTCAACAAAACCCTACCGTGATCTCCCAGATTTAGAAGCCAAATTAGCTGAACTATATCTAGAAGCTTGTGACAGTTTAACAGAACATAAAGATACTGTTAATATTCTAAATCATAAAGATCTTTGGGTAAACAACATAATGTTTAAATACGAAAACGGCGTTCCTATCAATGCTGTTCTAGTAGACTATCAATGTTTGAGGTACGGACCTCCAGCTTTCGACTTAATGATATTTATATACCTAACAACTGATAGGAAATTTAGGGAAGAAAGAGAGAAAGATATCCTTGATTATTACTACTCCATATTTGTTGAAAATTTAAGCGATGATTCTAAAAAGAGATTGGAAGGTCTAGGGTACGATAAAGATAACTTTTTGGAATGGTGTGAAAAAGCAAGGATGTTTGGTTTAGTTGAGACTCTTGCTATTCATCCGTATATTCTTCTGGATCCGAAGACAGCTGAAGCGACATTTGACGACCCTGAAACGTATGACAAGTATCTTTACGAGGACAGGTCAGAACCGGTACTGGCTCATGCAGCAAAATGCGAAGAATACATGATTAGAAACCTGGAAGTCACTGAGGAGTTTGTAGAGAGATACGTACTGTGATTAAAGTTTTATGGAAACCGAAATGTGATCTTTACCTAACTATGGCTTTTTTGTATTTTTTATTAAATTTATTGGCATTCTAATATGCTGTTATTATTTAACTCTGCCTTTAATTAGATTAGTATTAGTTTTAATGAAAAGTAGGAAGAATTTACCCTTGATTATCTAATAGCAACGATTCACGAATAGCGTGAGATGCTCTGTGATTTAAGTAAGGCGTTTGACTTAGTCTGTCTTATTGCAATGAAGACGTACTAAGGCGTTATAAAAAGTAATATAAATCACTTAATATCTTTAAATGCCTTCGAGAAAATTATGATATATTTAGTTGATAGGATTTAGAACTTTGATGTGAAAGGTATATTATAGGACTATAGATACAATTTAAGGTCCTGGCCTTGTTTTGACCCGAGTCTTATATTTGTATTCACTCTCATAGTGTCACAAATTATGATAACTAATGTGTAATGTAGGTTTATGAAAACAAATACTCTATATATGTAAATAAATATATGATACAGTAAGTATGAGTAATTTACTGCGTGATTAAATACAAACTTGCACAGGAAACTGAAACTATAATGTCACAACTAAAAATTTTACCAACGCAATATCACTCGTATTTTTTTCATATAGAGTTCTATTTTGCCTGAACTATGCTTACCATTGTTATCTAATAACTATGACAGAATAGTAAACCAATAAGGATAAACGTAGCGTAAAAGATGTGCAGTTGAAGCTAGCGACAAAATGGCGAGCGTTGAAAGAGTTTTGTTGCTTGAAGATATTTTAAATGGGGTTCAAATCAGCCATATTTTGGAGCAAGTTATCAATGAGCCATATGTTTTACAAGGCAGTGAAGTTAGACCAGCTATGGATGGTATAGCTGGATTCCTCGGAGATCATATAAAGGCGGCACTACATGTGGAAGTGGGAGGGGAAATGAAGAAAGTGCAACTGTTTATAAAACGTATCCCAATGAAAGACAAAGAGTTTATTGAGAAAAATAATTATTTTAGAAAGGAAAAGTTGATGTTTGAGATCTTAGAGGAGATAAGGCGAGATGGTAAGTTTTTATTTTACTAAATGACATAAAAAAACATGACAAATATTTTTGTTATATTAAAAAGTGTTGAATGTTTGAGAATTTTTTTATGTAATTTTATACAAAAATTCATTTAAAAGTACCTGAGTGAAAATGTCTTCTTAGAGTTCTTCTCTTTTAACAATTCCTTCATTCTATAATTTATCAACGTGTTTAATCTACAGGGCCTACACCTTGGTGCGTAAAAGCCTACATCTACACAGACTCCATATTTGTGATGCCGGATCTCTCAATAGAGGGGTATAGCACACGACATTATCTCGATACACTCGACTCTAAGCACGTCTTCCTGGCGACCACGTCCCTTGCTCGTTTTCACGCAGGATTCGTCAACTACGAGACGAAAAAAACCACCGATGTAAATCCATACAGAACTTCTCAAGAATACGGTCATTTGCTAATAGAACCAACGTTTGCTGATGCTGCCTGGCCTAAATCTTGCGCTAAATTATCTGTTAACCTTCTCAAAAACTTCTCCAGAAAATTATACTCTAGCATCTCGGATTTAGAGCCGAAAATGGCAGATCTTTATGTTAAAGCTTATAGCAGTTTAAAAGAATATGAAGATACATTAAATATCTTACTGCACAAAGATCTATGGGTGAACAATATCATGTTTAAGTATGAAAATATCGTTCCTATTGATGCAGTACTCATAGACTTTCAGTGCTTGCGGTACGGGCCACCAGCATTTGACATTGTTGCCTTTCTATATCTAACTACTGATAGAAAATTTCGGGAAGAACATGAGAAGGAAATCTTTGATCATTATTATTCCATATTCATTGATAACTTAAGTGAAGAGTCCAAAAAACGTCTGGAAGGTCTGGGATATGATAAAGAGAGTTTCTTAGACTGGTGTGAAAAAGCAAGAATGTTTGGTCTGCTAGAAGCTGTAGGAATGTTTCCTCATATTCTTATGGATCCAGAAACTTCTGAAACGATGCTCGATGACCCTGGAAATGGGGAAGATTTTCAAGAAGATTGGTCAGAGCCGGTGATTGAATACGCTACTAAATGTGAAGTGTATAGAAACAGAAATTTGGAGATTTCTGAAGAGTTTGTTGAGAGATATTTATTAGAATAACTAATTGCAATATAAGTGAAATAAACTATTGATAATATACATGTCTTTTTATTATTATTTCGACTGCAGCTATTTATACTACGATAACTTGTAAAAGTAATCTTTACGGTAGAAGCATTAAAAGTGAAAAACCTTTAAAACTTTGTAATGAAAAGTATGGTTAGTATGCGCTTATAATATTTGTAACAACATGTTTTAAGTCATTTAGCATACTAAACTATTGTACTAAAATTTAAGTAAGCGTAGGACAAACGGCTGCTGTCAATTGAATATTTGATGGTGTTTTGGTATGCCAGTACCTAGCATCATTTAGTTGCCACTATTTCACATTTTAAACGATGATTGCGTAATAAAATAATATCAATTAGATATCTTAATAATCAATATTAAACAACACATATCAGTTCTTTGTTTATTCAAAACAAGAATCATGAACAATGAGCATTTGATCTCAAACAGTAGCTAACAAATACTATTTATGACCTTTAAAATAATTCCAACCAGATATACCCCTTATTACATAAACGAAAAGTTCAATTTACTATAACATATATACGATCTAACATCGATAGCAGAACAAACTAGTCTGTTTTAACATCTAGATAAAGTTACTCTATAAAAGAGATGTAGACATTTGAATATGAAAACTTCAAAATGGGGGACGATGCGAAACGTTTGGTTCTTGAAAAAATTCTGGACAAAGATCAAATAAGCCATATTCTAAAGGAAGTCATAGGAGAAGATGTGCCATGGGATTTGAAAGGTAGTGAAGTCAGACCAGCTATGGATGGTATAGCTGGTTTCCTCGGAGATCATATGAAGGCGCTACTACACGTGGATGTTCAAGGAGTGATTAAGAAAGTGCATTTGTTTTTAAAGTGTATGCCAGCGTGTAAACCTAAAGCTGATTTTATTAAAGAAAAGAATTTTAATATGAGGGAAAAGTTAATGTTTAGTGTGCTTGAGGAAATTTGTCAAAATGGTAAGTTATTTTTATTATTTTTGATAGGTACCAGTTAGTAATTGATTAAATGGAAAGTATTTTGATACTTATATACTTAAACGTTATCTTGTATTCCAGAAAGCAATGTTATTCAACTACCTAACGTTTTCAATAGTACCTATTAGATGTATGAAAAATATAATATATATTTTTATTCTTTTGAATAATTTATTCATTTTTTTTAAGAAATTTAGATCGAAAATACTTCATAGTTATTCTCCCTCTTTCCAGGTCCTAAACCTTTTTGCGCTAAAGCCTACATCTACACAGACTCCATTCTCGTCATGCCAGATCTATCTCACGAGGGCTACACATCACGCCACTATCTCGAAACTCTTGACACAAACCACATCTTTGTCACGGCCACTTCCATTGCTCGCTTTCACGCAGCATTCGTCAACTACGAAACGAAGAAAAGTATAAATCTAAAACGTGCATACAATACTTTTGAAGAGTTTGGACATTTGTTAACAGAAGCAACTTTCGTAGACTCACCGTGGCTGAAAGCTTGCTCTATCCTATCTGTAAATCTTTTGAAAAAGTATTCTACAAAATCCTACCGTAATCTACCAGATTTACAGTCTAAATTAGCTAAACTACATGTCAAAGCATGTGAATCTTTGAAGGAATACAAAGATACTTTAAACATATTGATACATAAAGATCTTTGGGTGAACAACATCATGTTTAAATATGAAAACGATACTCCGGTTAATGCAGTTTTAGTTGACTATCAATGTATAAGGTATGCACCACCAGCATTTGATATAATAGCATTTCTTTACCTTAATACAAACAGACGTTTCAGAGAAGAACGCGAAAAAGATGTCATTGATCATTATTATTCAATTTTCGAAGATAATTTGGACGATGATTCGAAAAAGCGATTGAAAAGTCTACACTATGATAAGAATACTTTTTTAAACTGGTGTGAAGAAGCTAGAATGTTTGGTTTAATGGAAGCTATAGGTATTTACCCGTTTGTACTCATGGATCCCAAGACTGCGCAGAAGACGTTTGATGACCCTACCACGTTTGATAAGTATGTGTATGAGGATAGGTCGGAGCCTGTGATGGCTGTGGCTGATAGATGTGAGATGTATAGGGAGAGGAACTTGGAGGTAAATGAGGAGTTCATTGAGAGATACCTGTTGAAGTAAATTTCGTAGGTACATTTGCTGTGGACATTGTTTTTTGTATTATTTGACAGTTGAATATATTAAATCGTGTTTTGTTATGTAACCGCTATGGATTTATTTATGTAGCGATTTTGTAATAGTTTGAAGATTTATCTAAGGTATCGAACAGTCAGACATTGTTAGAAGAATATATTTGTCAAACTTCAACTCGATCGAAACGAATTTTAAATATAATTTTTAAATAATCCTTCGCTGAAAGTTGAAAACATTTTGTGCAAAAAAACTGGCTACACTAACACCTTCTAAATTAAATATAAAAGAAACTTGCTCTAAATGTATATAATCAAAACATTCAATATAAGCCTTGTTTTCTAGCCAAAGCACACCAACAAAAACTCAATTGAAACCTAACAAAAACCTCTCATACAAGCGAAGCACACACTATAGAGAGCTGAATCATCTTCTATTTTTCACAAAGCCTAATTGTCATCTAAGCTTGTCATGTGCCTAGTACGGCTTGGAGATCAGTCTAGCTCGAAGGTAGGTGACAGCAGTGACGTGGTGGATGAGGCAAGCGCCGCCAGATGGTCGCGGACATATGCCCGCTGCCCGCTATGGGCACACCGGCCGGCTGGTTAGGGGTGACAACACCGATACGACTGACAAAAAGTTCTGGATAGATATCTTTTTTGGATGAAATTAATTAAAAAACTAAAAAAAAAATCGCAATTTTTAAGGGATTTCGTCATCGTTTGGCGCTAATGTTAATGTTACGTGATGTTGTATTTGTTTTCAACGAATAAATAACTATAATACTTTTTCTCGAAGTCCTCTGTTTCTTACACGTTAGTTTTTAATTTTTTATGGCTTTATGAGACTTCTGATAATCATACGCAAATAATTCTTCAAATACTTACTAGTAAATTACTTCATGTTCACTTACTAATATTAGTTCATATCTTTGTATTTTCATAAAAAGTCTGTGATCGACGTGCAATCACTTTAGATTCAGTCTAAAAAAACATTCAAGTGATTTCTTTAGCAAACTTATGCCGCCTTAAAGCTTTGCAGTTTAGCCAGCCCTGTGTATGACACAGTTAGCAATAGTATGGAGTTGTCACGAGTGTCCTTATCGAGAGAGCAAAACATCGCTAATGTGCGCGTTGCGATCAATACTTGTGTTTATGTAACGTAAATAGTAAAAGTGCTAACAGCTGCTCATTGGACGTGACTGAAGATTGAGGAGAAAGGAGCATAGAACTACATGGCTCTTCATGGAAATTCGCAAAAATCTGCTAGAAGCACGCTAAAAGTCGGTTTTTATAGTACGAAAATAATACCAATCTGCACTTCATAGTTGAGTTTTCAATGTTTGGTCCATTCTTATAGAGCTATGTTGTAGCAGTAAACAGCTTTACAATATGAGTACGAGAAGAGAGAAAGCTTGCGACCACGGTAACCTACGCCGAATTGACAAGAAAACAGTGTGCATGATTTCGTGTAAAATAGTAAATACACTAAACCTCAAAAGTTTTCAGTTCAATGTTGGTTTGATCCCAAGCTCCTGCGTAGATGCTTATTATTCGATTCTGAGTAATATCTAACAAAAAGTGGTCAAAATACAGCTGTTCCCATTTACAATTGCACTCAAAATGTCATGTTCAATACGTGTGTAAATTGTTATTTATGAGAGTTTACCAAAACACCTGTCTTCAAGGACTCCTAGTGGATTCCTTAGAGACAACTGTCACTTGGACAATATGCTGCAACAAGATATTGCGAAGTTAATAAAACAGATCGCTATTGGTAGAATAAAGGAAATTATTGCATAAATCATTAAATAGCCTGGAATTACATTTACAATTACAGCAAATTATCAATGTATCATTAAAAATAACTGGATGTTGGGAAATTAGACAACATTAGCAAGTTAGTAAAAAAAGTCTGGAGTTATTGAGATAAAAAAGGTTTGGTGAATAAAATGGGAAAAATTACGAGATCGAGTGCCCTAAAGACACAGTAACAAGACTACTACCTCGTTAAAGAATTAAAATAAGTACACACAATCAATAAACTTACAAAGTTGTATTCCTACCGAACTTTATCTTGCTTTTACATACTCTTTAACTTCACAATTTATCCCAAACAGAATACTCTACAAATAGCTACCTCAAGCTGTCCACGGGTGCTATAGAGTGTGCAATATGCACTGCACCTGTTGTGCAACAGACTCGGCAGAGCAGCCACCTTGAAGGGCGCCGAGTGACACCGGTTTGACACAATGAACCATTGTTTGTGACTGCTACTGTATTGCTACTGTTCACGTAGGTACGTAGAAGGTTCCTTGTGGACACTGATGACTTAGGTTGTAAGGTGTTTAGAAAATATGTCTTTATTGGGATTTTTGTGATTTTGTTCTGCCGCACCATATTTTAACAAGATTGTTGCCAATATATGGTGAATTAATTCAGGTAGCCTAGTCTGTTAAACTGAAAATTTGTGTTAAGAGTGGGATTATCTTATATCAACGCGATTTATATAAATAGGGCCAACAAGTAGTGAGTAAGTTAAGACTATTTCTAATAGAAAAATGTTTTTATAGTATAGAGGAATATTTTGAGGAAGAAAAATAGAGAAAATTAAAGAAAAAGATCCTCATATAATAAAGTATAAATATAATATAGAAATTGATGCCTTGTACCTGAAAATTAAACATATGTATAAGATATAACTATAGTATTGATACAAAAATATAATAGTCATAAAAAAAAATGTATGCCTACCGTAGTATAATGCAGTATATAATATTGCAAGCAACATAAATGTAAACCTAGAGTTTTAAGCTAGTCATAAACTTCTAATAATAATATATAATAATAAATAATTTTACACAAACCAAATAATGTAATTTACATATTAATCGCAAAACATTACACCGAGTTAATATTTAAAGTAATACGTGGTTGTAATAATAAAGAATGTAAAATAGTTAATTAGGCAGTGTACAGGAGCGTAAGGTCAGTCGGTTCGGTGCTCGGTTGCATCACGTCGTAAATCTGTCTGCTGCGATACCCATCGCACGATTGTCGTACTGTGTGATTCAGAGCTTTAGGGTTGAACTGAAATATTAAGATCTGGTATTGATTACAATTGAAAAATTCAATGGGTGCAAATCAGATTGTTATTCAAAACCTTGTCTTGCGGCAATACGTGATAGTCGATAGTAATAATAAATTGTTCCAAAGATTTAGTTCTCAGGATAATTTATAGGCCCGATAAAGACATATTTAAGCAAATAAGCATTTGTATCTTAATCTGAAGTTTGGTGACGTAATAGGTGGCTGGCGGTTAAAGGTAGAACCTGTTACTCCTGGATAAAAATGTTCAAATGCTAGAAACACAAAACGTATAGCCAGCGTAAATGTTTAATTATCAGCCTCTAGCATTTATACTTTACTAAATATATTGAAGTCGGCTTCCAGTCTCACCAGATGCAGCTGAATACCAGTGTTTTACATGAGCGACTGCCTATCTGACCTCTATTACCCAGTTACCTGGGCTATAACACGATACCTTTCGGTAAGACTGGTTGTCAGACTTTCAAATTTCTGACTACTCTTAACGACTGTCAAAGATCTTCGAAAATGACAGCCAGGACCCACAATTTAACGTGCCTTCCGAAATTTATGATTATTTAAAATACCTCTATTAAGAACCTGTTGTAATTTAG
Source organism: Anticarsia gemmatalis (assembly GCF_050436995.1). NCBI lineage: Eukaryota > Metazoa > Arthropoda > Insecta > Lepidoptera > Erebidae > Anticarsia > Anticarsia gemmatalis. The sequence continues at coordinate 352,216 of NC_134757.1, forward strand.
GTGTCAGCCCTGTGATTCATCCCCGTGTGGGACAAGGGCGGCGGGTCGCCCTATACGGTGTCGTCAATGCCTGCCTCTCACGGCGCGCAACTGTCTCGACACATAATGTACGAGTGTTATGTACTGCTACTACTTACAATAAACTTACAAGTTATTACACCTATTGCTTATGTGGGAACGGCTTTTAACTTTGAGTTATTAGCTTTGAAAAGCTGTTAAAAGTTTTATTTGCTTTTGTTTCTTCGGATTTTGCGGGAAAAAGGATACAATCAAATTTATGAATTAAAGGCAATGTCGTGAAATGTAACTTTGCCATGTTTCTATTAAAAAAAAAACTCTTACATGATTCGTACTGCGAAGTGTAGTGATGATCCAGCTTGTATAAGGTACCAGATTCGATTCCAGGTTCGTTGAGTGTCACTGAGTTCTTTTCTGAGAAGATTTTTTTAGGAGGAAATGTTAAATAACTAATATTCACATGCTAGAACACAGCTAGATTTGTGGTTGACGTTTTAGATATAAAAAATATCTGTATTTTTCTTGACCTATTTATTCACTGGATCGGATCATCTTGTTACTATGGACTGTGCATATTTCGCCGAAACGTCTAACAAAATTTAAAACAAGTGAGTTTAATTCATCATCCCATTAATTATTCACCAATCAATGTATTTAACGTGTAAACAAATCAGTATTTCTCAGAATAACTTCCATAGAACAGTGTTTGTCCTCCAGACAATGTCGGTAACACCATATATAGAATTAGATCAATCGTAACCAGTGATTAACAGGAAAACTTGGTTAGAACTGCCTTGAACTCATTGTGTAGGTTATTCATGAAGTCTGAGAAATATTTATCTAGGTTATTAGGGTAAATTGGTAATGGATTTACCTGTAAATACAAAGGGTAAAGGTTTTCAAGTATTGACCTAGTAAAGTTTTAGTAGAACAACGACATTGTAGGCCGAGTGGTCTTCACCGTCGTCATCGTCGTAGCTTTTGCCGTTCATGCAAGTGGTTGTGGTAACTTTGCACTACATAATAATGAAAAAGAAAAGAAGAATATCGATTGTATACAAGGAAAAAGCTTTACTAAAGTAGTGACTTTTTAATGTCTATTAGAAATATTCTTTCACTTGTTCTAACGGTGGAGGAAATCATCGTGACTGAAACATTGTATGGTTATGAGACAAAACTACCCTTACACTTCTAATACCAACCTTCAGGCTTAGTTCAAGGAGCTAGCGTGATACTGTGTAAATAATTCCTGTAGCAATAATTTTACAAGTCCATAGTTTACTAAAACGTTTATATTAAGTGCATTATGAACGCATCACCAAACTCAGTACAATAGTTCTACAACATATGTTATTTTGTATTTCTCGTCAACTTGTATACAAATCAACATTGACCTGAATGAGTAACCGAACTCCCACCGTTGAAGCAATAACTCACAATACTAAGAAATGCTTGCATCTTCTCAAAATAACTGCGGTTTTCGACCATATTTGTTTATAATTTTGATTTCTTCACGTCTATTAATAATACAATGATCTAAAGGTTGAAATAATTGGAAGTTTGTTCTTGTGGTCAGGTTTATTTTGAGGTGATAGCAAAGTGTAGATGTCCCACGCAATATTTCATGTTAAAGCTCTGTGCTTTGAAAGTTCTTTATGAACTTAAAACAATGTGAAAAATTTTAACGGCTAACTTAAGATTTACTTTCGGTAGTAGTAGAATTTAGAATCATTGTAAGCGGACGGAACAAAGATTTGCAGGTATCTTAGCTGGTGGCATTCTTTAGCGTGTACAACATAAAGGACAGACAAACATTTCACATATTTATGGTTAAGATCTTAAAGTATCATTCGTTATTATGTGAGACTGGACAGAATTTCACTTCCAAACTATCGTCAAAACAGATCTGACATCATTCAAATCAAAATATAATTAGTAACCCATAACTTATATTAAAATAAGGCAATTTGTTAAAAGTAGACTAACCAGACATAACTCTCACTTTCTTAAGTAGGTAGATAAACAAATGATCATTTAAAAGGATCCATTAGTACAATCATTAATTATCTTTGTTTGAAACTGGTTGATCTTGTTGTTTTGGCTTACTATCGTTAGGTTATTAGGAACCTAATTTCTAACTTTCATGATTTGGTGAGCAATTTAGGATTCAAAGCTTAACCATTTCTAAATGTAAATAATACCATTCATGAGGCGTATATGCACGTGCAGTATAATTTAAACGTCAAAATTCTGGACTACCTCTTGAAGAGATCTGAATTTGATGAAGTAACGTGTAGTAGAAATGTTATATAACATTTATATTATTTTGGTATTGTTGATTTAACTAGCAAGATAAAAAGAGCAAAATAGTTAGATTTCACGAAATAAAAAATAGAGCTTTTGCCAAAGAAAAGAGATAGCGATGTACCTAAATTGAAGACAGCATAAAACCTTAGTGAATACCTACGTCATAATAATAATTCACTACAGTTGATTAGAATTTTGAACACTACAGACTATTACACTAGACCATTTCCTTCCGTGTAAAATAGTAGTGTAGTTAATCGATTAATGATGATCATTGTATCATTTGTCAAGTGTTCGTGATCGTCAGTCGTGATAGTTTTTGTTGCACCACTCTCTCTGCTGCCCCTCACTTAACTAGCGTGTGACAATATGCTTGCACCTAACATCAGGAGATTATACTCGTAGTGTCGCGTCGTTTATCTTTGTGTTTCTGAATACAACAGCAAGTCGACGAAGGCACAAAATGTCGGGAGTACACCATTGTTATTAAGTCTTCGCCAAGCACTCAACAGTCACTGCATGAACACTGAAGCTAGCAACTTTTGGGCCGTCGTTACGGTTTGTTGATAATTAAGGCAATATGCTCCAAGCTAAGTTTAAAACTTTTAGGAAACTTTTTTAAATTTGACACCAATTTCCACGTTTCTTTCCATTTAGTCTTGACTCATGCTCTTATATTTTAAATAAAAAAATCACTTGCTCATTTAACCGTAGAATTTGCAGCTCTATTTTTATGGAATACACGGAACATTGGCTATGTATCGAAATAGGATTCACGACTCTACAGCATACATACTTATATAAGTGTATGTAAAAACCACATATTCTTAAATCGATAGGTAAATGCGCTATAAATACAAGCAGTTCTCCTTGACGATGCAACTAATAATAAGTAATAGGTATAACGCAGGTAACCTACACATTGTCTGCATTTTCCCTATTTAGCGGCCAAGAATCGAAGCGGTGACACATTGCACTGCCTTCAGTCTGAATGACATATGCCATCATCTCCTGTTTATGTCATTTCATTTTTTGTAGATACTTTTTAAGATGTTATAATGCAATTATTTTTGCTTTATTGATAAAATGATTTTGAAAATTATCTGACCTGGGAATCGAAGCGCTGAGTCTTAATTTAACATTTTAATCTATAGAGTACTAAGTTCCTATCATTTAAAAGTTCACGCCTCTTCTTGGACAAGATTTAAGCAGAGATTTTTTCTCTTATTTTTGACTCCTTTTGACTTTGAACTCCCGCACTAAGAATTGCTCTTGTGTCGCGGGGACGCTTACAAACATACAAACAACGGACACTAACTATATATTTGTGGATTGCACAAATAATTGTATCGTGTGGGAATCGAATCCACGACCTTCCGAGGAAATGGTAGCGGCTTGGCGACCTGAACCTGGCGACTCATAACGTATTACATAGGCATAAAAGTGCCTTCCAGCGGATGTATTTCAGTACATCTCTTCCTTTACCACAGTATAACAAGCGACACGTTACAAATTACAAATACAAAAAAATCTTTACCTGGTCTACCCACATACAATGCGTACATTATCAAGATGGTATATAAATACTACCGTTACACAAACCCGCGTTAAATCTTATAGAAAGTGATTAATTATCGCATTAGACGCTTTTATCCTTATCTCAGTTAAGTTAATCATTTGTACAAAAATGCTGCGCCATTTGCGAGTGTCCTCATCTAAATTTGTTTGTGTCAACTTGAGAGGTTTCTTAGAAATTCGTCTCATTTTATTCCTGGTATTTCCTCAACTGATTGGATTGTTAAAGGATATGTTAAGGTATGTTTAGAACGTGAAACATGTAAATCTTAAACCTGTAACCTAATTCATATGTCCATAAAACTACACACAGTTCTCTATTTTTAAGTTTTCAATGGACTTATGTATGAGGAGTCGTAGGTTCAAATTTCACGCGACCCTATTCTTAATTAATTAGATTTAATAGATTGTACCGCTAGTGATCACTAAAAAAGCAAAAAAAGTGTTTTTAGTTACATTCTTGACCCATTCTCGGGTATCAATCCTGAGACCCCGGCAGTCGCATACACAATCACGCGGAGGCACTCAATATAATGTAGAAGTGTGATTCACTCCAGAGCTTAACCTTCCCTTATTCCGAGAGGAGCACCAAGACATTGGAGACGAGACCCTTGCTCAGCAGCGCGACATAGGACAGTATTAGAATCATTTAGGTACTAATTATTCACCTGACTGAAGTACATGGTGTATAGGATATGTTACAGAATGTCGCAACATCGCAAGCAAAGCCGCAGCGCGCGACATGTCGCAACAACGTCGCGTCGCCGTCACTGCCGGCAACTCGACACCGACCACACCGCCGCGCGGGCGCACAACTTACATTACTTACGTGCTAATTAATAAACAACACCCTCTTGCTTCATTTTACCTAAGTTTTAGACGAAATTTTTAAATTTTAGAATAAATGTAGAGCAGAAGAAGCTTGGGTTTGAATTCCAGTTCGGACTTCTTTCACTTGTGCTCAGTGGCTCAAGTGTCAAAGCTGTTCGAGCCACCTATGGGCCTTTGAAATGGCCTGTCGATTGTTATCTCTCTTAATTTCGTAATATAAACAAAAACGTAAGCATTAATGAAGTGAAGAGTAGACTGTTTTGAATCAGAACATGTCTAGTGACTTTAAAAGCTTGCAACCAGTTGAAGATTTAAGCCAGTCTAGAATAAGTAACAACTATAATGAGTAATTCTGAGTTAACTATTGATATAAAGAAGATTTTAAACATGCTGTACTAGTTTTAGCATCTTAAACAAATTGTATATTTAGAACTGCTAATTAAACTAGATCTCTACACAAAAAATCAGTTGTGTTTACTTGACACGGAAGCCCAACCTGGGACATCAATCCGTCTTCGTCTCAACAAGACAAGGCTGCCGGCGCCTACGCACATTGATTCATAGTTTTACGACTCTGTATGATGCAGCTGTGATCTCAGTGGTACGATATTGAAAATACATGTTTTTTTACTGTCACTGATTATACAGCCTTGGCTTATGCTTGAAGAGGCAGGGTGAAATATTCTTTCGTCGTAAAGCTCAATAATTCTTGTGCATATAAGACAATAATATGGGTGACGTACTTATGACATACATTTAAGTGACCAACTTAACTTTTTAAATGTTATTCATAACCGTCTAGCACTAGCATAAAATCACGAACAATTGTTATTTGGACGAGTTTTCTAGTAAGCTTAAATTTATGCCAGCTCACGTAAGAGCCATTGAAAATTATAGTATAGGAAAATATCGTCGATTTTTTTCGTCGATTATTAATGCGGTTACTTGATGTCTTCGTTTATAATTCTTGTCATCACTCATCGCTTTAAAAACAATAAAGAAATGTAATAGTATCGTACACGGCTATCGTAGTGCGTGCGTATCGAGCTCACGCGCAAGACTCGCTCGTGCTGCGTGTGGCGCATGCGTAGTGGACGCTGGTAGCCATCATGCACCATGCTATGAGCTGTGTTAAAAAAGGTGTTGATAAGGTTCAAATTAGTTAATTATTGAACAATTATTTGTTGCTGTTTCAAGCTTTCATAAACTTTCAGTTTAAGTTGTTAAGAGTGATGACTATGTCTGCTAGTGGGTTAAGAATCTTTCAATGCTAGAATTGCTCAAATTGCCGAAAAAAATGCAAAGTCTCACGTCATCTCATCTTATGTCTAACTGTGGCTCAGCAATGTATATGTTACTGTAAAAGTCCGAATGGTGGTAAATCCTAAGATTTTCCGGTATAACCTAAGATTTACCAACTCGCAATGGTAAAAGTCCGAACAGTTCTTTTATTTCGAACTTTTACCTATGTTCACTCGATGATATCGAGATGTCGCCGGAGCCCCGCTTCGCGGGGCTCCTCCTTCTGGGTGGTTAAGAAAAATAACCACGAAGGCTAAGGTGCACCTTAGCCTTCTAACCTAACCTACCCATGTCGCTTTGCCCAAAACTCCTTCTTTATAACTATGTCACAGTATATAATTATACCGTGAAATAGTTAGAAACATAGTTATGAAGGAGGATTTTTTTATATATCGTAACATAGTTTTTAAAGTCTGGCTTGTTCGGACTTTTACCATTGAGAGTTGGTAAATCTTAGGTTTTACCGGAAAATCTTAGGATTTACCACAGTTCGGGCTTTTACAGTAACATATACATATAATAGACTAGTAAAACTGCCTCAATATTCATACAGGGCAACTGGAACTTTTTACTCAGTATTTACATCCATAGAAATCATGGAAAATCTCGAACTATAAACAGCGAATCCTTCCACTACATAACAGTATATATAAGTAACAATATACATAAGTAGGTATTATCTACATGCTGAGGTGATTTCATTGATGTGGTGATGTCGCGTGGGTCGTTGACGTCACCGCTGCGCGCGCACCCTTATATGGCGGGCGGCACTCTCGCACAGCCTCGCGGAATACACCCAGCGCGAAATTATAAGAGATTTGTAACACGTAGGCCATTTTAATCTGTTCGTCTAGATGAATCGGTTCATTGCCTAGAAATTAAAGCCTCCTTTGGTAGATGTTTTTATGAATTTGTAGAATTCCCAATATTACTGTTTCATAACTATAGACACAAGGCAGTTGTTGCAAGTAATATAAGACTTGAAGACCGAAAATCGGATGGAAATATATAATTACAAAAAACTTTGACAGAAAAAATCGACAAATTATAAATATATATATATAAAGGATTCTTATATTATTTTTTAATAACGGTGAATCAATAACGAAATGAGGACTATTTTTCAGCTTTCAGCAACTATGGTTTCAGCACATTTGCTATTTCTTCTTTCATTTGGCTTACAGTGCTGAAGCCGTACGTACTTACTGAATAACTTTCTTCGCAGAGTGCCATTGATAAAGATCACTTAATTAAAATGTGCGCCAATGAGCCATGGAGCGCAGCATATTGGGTGTTAGGCTCATAGACAGGGTCAGAAACACCACACTGCGCTCCAAAACTAAAATAGCAGACGCAGCTCAAACGGCCGCTAAGCTGAAATGGAACTGGGCGGGCCACGTATGTCGAATGCCGGATGACTCATGGGCCAAAATAGCAACAAAGTGGACCCCGCCAACTGGGAGACGGCGACGAGGTAGACCCCGTAAAAGATGGAGAGACGACCTTGACACCTTCACACCAGAATGGTATCAGACCGCCGGAGATAGGCTACAATGGAAATCTATGGGGGAGGCCTTTGCCCAGCAGTGGGACGATACGGGCTAATAATAATAATAATAATTAAAATGTATCAGATATTGCGACACCACATCAAAAGACTTTACTATTTACTAAGTAGCTAAGCCAATAGCCAATCTACTGCCAATTTCCAACAATGTACGTGTATTTACAAACAAGCTTACGTACTGCATGTAATAGTTCATAAATAATATACATTATAGAGCTGTTATTATCTACCACTATTATCTACATGATAAACTATATAATAGACTAACATCTGTGTAATAGTTCTACGACACGGTAACTAGCTAGTATATGAACGTAGATTATTTTGCTTTATACCTATTGGTCTCCTGGTATGTTTTATAATAAAGTCTCTTTGCTGCGTCTGCATTTCTGTCTGCTTGTGGTTAAATTCCAAATGTTCCGAATGGATGCTCATGCGGTTTTCACCAGTAGATAGAGCAATTCTCGAAAAAGGTTTTAATGTATAATTGGTTAAGCTTAACCCAGATGATCTCTGTATTTAAGAAATATGTTTTGACTATCTCCGTGGCGCATTGGTTTAGGTCACCACGCCGCTACCATTGCCTCGGAAGTTTGTGGGTTCTACTGCCATACGGAACAATTTGGGCGATCCACAATCATTGTTTCGGGTCTGGTTGTGCTTTGTGTCCGTTGTTTGTATGTTTGTAAAAGTCTCTACGACACAAGAGCAATACTTAATACAAGAGATGTCTTTAAAAAAAAATGGAAATCGTCTCCCGTTGTCTGACTTATTTCGCAATCATAATGACGATGCGTGTGTTGTCCAAACATATTTATTATTTACAACAAGTATTCATGTTTATCTGTTAAATGCATTTTTGTCGTTCAGTGAATTGAATAATCTTGTCTGTCAACTTAATTACCTGATTAGTGTTTGTCGACATACATCAAAGACTTCAACAAGTAATAATTATTCCCTTTTCAATATTCATTGATGTTCCGTCTCTTCTACATTATATTATCTTATCTGATCTAACGCCGGCAATAATATCTATTTCTATATCACCGTCCATTTGCATGTGACTGTTCAAAACTGCTTATTGTCTGCATATGGGTGCGCGTGGGCAAGCAATATGCAAAATTCGGTAGACGGAGCTCCTTTGTCTGCCAAAGAGTCTGGGTGATGAACTTGGATTTATTCAGTAGTTTTAAACACAAAACAAATAGATAACTCTATTTGAAAAAAGCCTCTAAATCCTGACAGAACTGATTAGGCTCTATATTTAATTTAGAAGATTATAATTAATCGAAATGTCAATTACCTCGACATGAAAATTACGCACGCATCAAATCTGCTCATAGTCAAAGACTGAATTCATGATATTACTTAGCAAAAAAAAAAAGATTTGAGTTTAATGGAAACCAATCAACTTGCGTTTTGTATGAGTAGTATAATTTCTAATGCAGAGAGCCTTATAATACTGGACATGGACATCTTTAGGAATGGAAATGTTTTGTTTTGAGCACAGTGAAAATTTTCCTTGCGCTATTCTTGAAGAAAGCTTGACTTGCTCTACATTTTTAATCTATTTAACTAAGAACTTTGTACTTGAACTTGACACTTGATCGTGGGAAGTGAACAGTTACACCATTAATTATAGAGATGATTTAACTAAACGCAATAAAATAAGGCGATTCGCTATTAAATACCACCAACGCGGTGCCGGCAGACTTCACACTAAGTAGGTATAACTATAATTATATGATAATGTGGTTTTATGTTTGTTTGTTAGGGGTAATAAACAAAACAGAAATAGTAGCATAGTAGAGGGAGGTAATCCTTTTAGCCTGGAAAATATTCCTTAAGTTTATAAAGCTAGATAACAATCGTTCAATCGTTGTTTTTACTTATTTTTTCCTGATCTTTTCTTACTGCATATATGTAAATGAATTCGGTGGCAGCATGCGAGCTGTAAACAAAAATCTCTTGTACCTCAAATACGGGGTCTGGTGACCAATGAAAATGAACCTTTGAGCTTTCAGAGATCGATCAAAGTTTCAGAAAGAACGTATAATCTATTTGAAGCCTAAAACACGACGACACAAAATTCCAGATTGACCATTTGGTATAGTCACTGCATGGAAAATCTCACGCGAACAAAGTCACAGGACAGAAGTTATAGTTCCATACAAGTTGATCTATGATTTACAATGCGATTGATTTATTCTGTCATTCTCGTTTGTTTATCTGCTGTGAGTTATAACTCAGCCTTTTAAGTGAAGGAATTGATGAAATATGGCGTTGAGAGCTAGATCTATGACTAAATAGAGTGCTTTGTTCGACCACCCAATCTGTCTTGAATATGAAATTTGAAGCATAATAATATTACGCCTCTATTTCAGTTCAATTTCATTGTCCAAAGAAGCATTTTTATACTCCTTATTTTAAGACTAAGAATCCTACAAGAAAAATCATACTTACAATTTACATTCAATAATAGATTTACTCATGAACATTTCTAGCCGGCCCTAAGTTTTTAGACTTATCGATTTTTCCAGGATCCTAACCATCAAACCTAATCACTATGAGACGAATTTTAAAGTATCCCTATCAATCAAAAATGTGTTGAAGAGGCTATTGAGCGGAACAGGGGCTCTAAGGTGTTTGCCAGGGATCTGTCCATTGGGCAAAGCAAGCTGACCAAACTGAAGACCGAGGACGGCAAGATCATATCTTCCAGAGCTGAGCTCATGGGTGAGGTAGAGAAGTTCTATGGACAGTTATACACGTCCACACGATCACCTGTTTGCAGTGCGGCAACAGATCCAAGAGCGGCACTAACCCGACACTATACCGAAGATATCCCGGACATCGACCTGTGCGAGATTAGTATGGCTCTCAGACAGCTCAAGAACAACAAGGCTCCAGGTGATGACGGAATAACAGCAGAGCTTCTAAAAGCGGGCGGACAGCCGATATTAGAAGCTCTCCGAAAACTGTTTAATTCCGTCATTCACGAGGGTACCACGCCTAAGGCATGGCACAGGAGCGTGGTGGTGCTGTTCTTTAAAAAGGGCGATAAAGCTCTTTTGAAGAACTATAGGCCCATCTCGCTCCTGAGTCACGTCTACAAGCTGTTCTCGAGAGTTATTACGAATCGTCTCGCTAACAGGTTCGATGACTTCCAGCCTCACGAACAAGCCGGTTTCCGAAATGGCTTTAGTACCATAGACCACATACATACGCTGCGGCAGGTTATACAGAAGTCCGAGGAGTATAACCGGCCCCTATGTTTAGCGTTTGTGGACTATGAGAAAGCCTTCGATTCGATCGAGACCTGGGCAGTGCTACAGTCTCTCCAGAGGTACCAAATTGACTATCGGTACATCGAAGTGTTGAAGTGCTTATGCGAAAACGCCACAATGTCAGTCCGCCTTCAAGACCAGAACTCGAAACCTATCCAGCTGCGGCGTGGCGTGAGACAGGGAGATGTAATATCTCCGAAACTGTTCACCGCTGCACTGGAAGACGTCTTCAAGCTTCTGGATTGGAGAGGACTCGGCATCAACGTCAATGGCGAGTATTTGACTCACCTTCGATTTGCCGACGATATCGTAGTCATGGCTGAGACCATGGAAGACCTAGGCGCAATGCTCGATGACCTCAGTAGCGTATCCCAACAAGTGGGTCTCAAAATGAACATGGACAAGACAAAAATCATGTCGAACCACCATGTCAGACCCACCCCTGTCAAGATCGGCGACGCTACACTCGAAGTTGTTGACGATTACGTCTACCTAGGACAAACTGTCCAGTTAGGTAGGTCCAACTTCGAGAAAGAGGTCACTCGTCGAATCCAACTCGGCTGGGCAGCGTTCGGGAGGCTCCGACACATCTTCTCGTCCGAATTACCGCAGTGTCTCAACACGAAAGTCTTCGACCAGTGTGTGTTGCCAGTGATGACCTATGGCGCTGAAACGTGGTCGCTCACTATGGGCCTTATCAGAAGGCTCAAAGTCACCCAGAGGGCAATGGAGAGGGCTATGCTCGGAGTTTCCCTGCGAGATCGAATCAGAAATGAGGAGATCCGCAGGAGAACCAAAGTAACCGATATAGCCCTAAGAGTTGCAAACCTCAAGTGGCAGTGGGCAGGGCACATAGCTCGCAGAACCGACGGCCGTTGGGGCAGAAAGGTTCTGGAGTGGCGACCACGAACCGGGAAACGTAGTGTTGGCAGGCCCCCCACAAGATGGACCGACGACCTGGTAAGGGTTGCCGGAGTCCGATGGATGAGGGCGGCCCAGGATCGGTCCTATTGGCACTCGATGGGGGAGGCCTTTGTCCAGCAGTGGACGATTCCCGGCTGAGATGATGATGATGATGATGATGATCAATCAAAAACAATATTTTCGAAACCTTTACAGTTACATAACGATCGCTGTATTTTCAGTTATACTTTCCTATGCCTTCTACACTGTCCTACGAGTAGACACTAGAATTGTAATTTAACACAAATATAAAGCAAGTTGCGGTAAAGTGACACTCAACATCACGTTTTGGTTATCTCTCTCCATATTGGTGAGATGAAGTCATCGCTCGAGTTCTGCTCCAATTCCATACATTTACTTCTCCTTATTTGTACTGTATTGTAGCAAATAAATGTTTTAAACTTTATACGTATTTTTACTGTTAATTCCTGTTAAAAATAGAAGTGTAATCATTTGCTTTAATTTCTATAGTAATGCAGGAATGAATGTATTTTGTTCTTGACTGAGCATGACGAGACAGACTCTCAAAAACGTCAAAAATAAATCAGCCTATCGATCCACAAGACCACTATAAAGATCCTGGTAACTGAAAAGCTGGAACTTAAAAATATTTTAAGTCTTGCCGAGATACCACGTAGCACTTAAATCCCTCCGGGTTGAGCTTTTACTTGGCCCTTTTCATCCGCTTAGGTCATAAATGGACAATCTTATTCCTCTTTGAAATTTTGTTTCAAAGTACAAGTAAGCCAACTACTATGTCCAAAATACTTGGATGTTTACAATACCGTCACGACGCGCCACATAGTGTGGTATGTCAAAACATACAATCTTATGTGTCACTATTCATATTCACTACAATTCGACGGTGAGACGACTACGGGAAGTCCACGTCACGCCTACAAAGAATTCATAACATTGCGATCTATTTCATAAGTAAATATTTTATTGTAATTATAGCCAAGTTGTATAAGCATCGACTTTTCAGGTAACCGGGTAAGTTGGGTCGGTATGGCTGATTCAGTATTGCAATACATGGGGTATCGTTTTTTAACCTACCTCTAGGTAACTCTGTTCCGTTGTATCCGATAAGACTAGAAGCCGACTCCAGCATAGTTGGAAGAAAGCCTAGGCTGATGTTAAAGAATACATCAATAAGTTATTGTTTAAGTGTTTAAACCTAAGCAACAGTCCTATCTTCCTCTCCTTTTAAATGTGTTAGAAACACGGTGAAGGAAAAAACATCTTGCAAACGTTACATCCTTGAGAATTTATAATAACAGTTCTTCCAGGAATGTACATTGAAGATATTACCTCTCTCTCATTTCGGGAGGAGAACCTTGCCCAGCAATGGGTTATTAATAGATTAAACATGAAATAAGGTCAAAGGTCACAATTACTCCATTTTAATATTTTATCACTTGTGAGTCTGGTCACACCATCATTGTTCCCTATAACGCTGGCAACACAATGCGTGGTGGCGCACGATTGTGATGCTAATGTAATGACGTCATCATGCGTATGCACCTAACGTGGTTTATGCTGATGGACAGTGCAAAGTGCAGTAGTATAGGTGTAAGGTAGTTTAATAGAGTGATGTTCTGTCATGTTGTTTCTGGGGTAGTGAGTTCGATTTAAAAACTTTTGATCGAATTTCGTAATGGTTAAATTTGTAGTAACGTTGCTGGTCGTTTGACGAAAATTGCGGGTTTGATTTTCATTTGATAACAACTGTTTTACTCTTTGATAAGACTATACCTTATGTTGCGTTGTTTCTTGTTTGTAAAGAAAAACAACATGAAATAAATTATGTAGTACAGTACGTAAATAAATAAATTTTGCCTATTAAGGTCACACTACTGGGCAAGGGTCTCCTCCTGTAATGAAGGAGCGGTTAGGCCTTGAATCCGTCACGCTATAGATATAAATAAAAAAAGGTGTTCAAAATCTGACTTTTACTTTTTTTTTATTTGTCCCATTCTGTATGTTTCCATGTACTCTCTTTCCATAACACTTAACATATTCCTTTGATCATATAAACAAACACACCTATTTACCAGTTTCCAGGGGACTGATGTATTCCTCGATCTAAGTTAACATACAAACAAGCATGCTAATCACACACTGACTCACGCTCACTTTCAATAGCCTCTGATACATATTAATTAATTATTCCTTATCTACATACAATATCTACACAACACTGTTCTGTACATCTATAGGAAATACACCCGCCTTCGGTTTGACTTCCCCGTTTGTTTGTTGTTTGTCGTAAGGTCAGTGGTCAACCTTTGGCGTGGTTTAACGACTGTTATCTTAGTAGACAACAGCCGGGACCGACTTTTAACGTGCCATCCTAAGCACGGAGATGCCCAGTTCAAATACCACTATGCGGTCACCCATCTATGGAATGACCGCGCCAAAGCTTAGAGGTATAAGGTAGAGTTTTGGCAGTTGTTTTCATACATTTGCTGCCTCTATATCCATCGGATAAGTTATCAGATGGACTCTCATCTATGAGTCTTAAAATTGGTATTACGGTTATAAATGTGAAAAAAGATTTATCTGTCACTTTGGGGTATACTTGTATTTAGCAATAATTAAAGACATTATATCTTTTTCACATCTGTTGTAGTAATTTTCTAGATTATATTTTAAACATAATCATTTTTTCGACGACATGCAAAGTCTTCAACCCGCACTTGGCCTGCGTGGTGGACTCAAGACCTAACCCGGCTTCATCACGATGTTTTCCTTCATCGTTAGAGTAAGTTATAATTATTTCTAATAGACACATAACTTAGAAAAGTCATTGGGGAGTTGCCTCAGGTTGACCAGTTGAGTGGTTAATAATGATTAAATTAAATTAGTTTTTAATGAGAAAACGTCGTGAAGCGTTGCCAGAACATTATACCGATGGGATTTATGGTGGAAAGAGACCTATGCTTAATAGCTGGCTTCTATCAGACAAGCTACCAGCCAGTTTACTGCGACCAAAGGTTGTATAACCGACAATCGTTTACTTAACTTATGTGCTGTAACTGTTTCCTGATACATTATAATTTATACCATATTCTCTGCGACCGGTGTTATTATACAAATAACCATATTTGTGAGAAGTAATTATTTGCTGACGTTATGTATGCATGGATTTAATAGTCGTACGATTTCGAGGCGCCCATAGCCAGTTGCGTTCACTGATCGATAAACGATCTGTGGGTTAAGCAAACCTAGGCGCGGTCATTCCATAGATGGGTGACTGCATAGTTGTATTTGAACTGGGCGTCTCCGTACTTCGGAGGGCATGTTTAAATAGTCGGTCCCGGTTGTTGTCAATTAAGATAACAGCCGTTAAGCCATGTCAAAGGCCTTCGAGCGGCTTGAACAACTTTGACACTAGGTTGACCACTAACTTGCTCGGACAGCTGCCTACTCTTGAAAAATGATCGCATTAACACTTTTACTATGCCCATAATTATTCTTAGTTTCATTGACAAGTTAGTCATTTCCCGTTGAGATGAGGGCGCCTCCATTCCACTCGTGTGCTGCAATTACTTGCTATTCTAAAACAATACAGCGAAGGTTAGGCTATTCTTGGTAGATCTGATTTAATTAGCAAGGATAAAACTGCGGTTAAACCGTTTTTGAGAAAAATGATTACAGACAAAGCGACATAGTCCTTGTTATATGCTGACGGCCAGTTTTATTTGTCGAGTTCTGCAAAAGTTGGCCCTAAAGTTTTATGTCTAGTAATTTGCTTAGGTTCGCAATTTGGATATTTGGTTTACTCATGAATTACAATGTGTATTTGTTTGTGAAATTAAACTTTGTTCTTTATAGAAATTACTTTCCTGAGACCTACATTTCGTAAAGTCCTCTGCTTTAAATAAAAATTAGAACTAATTTAAAAACTAAATCCAATGATTTAGTTTTTAATTTCAAAAAATAAATTAATTTCAATGAATTTGTTGTATATTTCATATTTTTTTTCCTAGATCAACATTGTTTTCCAACCAAGCTGTACACTAGTTCTTATAACTAATCCTTTCTACAAATACAGTTGATGTTTCAAATCCTTGCAAACACCCGGTGTGTTTGAGTAGGCGGTCCTCAGTGACGTCATACCTCAAAACTGCCTACTGGACCACTGACCTTTATGTGTCTGAAGGATTTTATTTCGATTTCACGACGTGGGATGATTATATTAACGAGTATTCATTCATGATTCTTGAAGGATTTTACAAGATTTATGATGTTGTTCATTTTGTAATTCGAAATTGAAGTTAAAGAATTTTCTTGCTGGCCTTTTTTCGACTTTGTTTAGGTTATAAGCCATCTGTATGCATTTTTAGTTAAAGGTTTTAATTCTTCCGAACTTAGGATTTAATACATTATTCCTTACGCCTAGAGTTTACCACATTGACTCAGTGGAGGATAAGGCCATAGTTGTAATTTCTTCGAGAATTTGTTAAGTAAAAGTAGAAATTATATTATTATGACAAAATCATTATTATGACATTGTTATTAATTTGGAAATATTGACATTTAAAAAAAGCAAGCCGTGAATTTCTTGCCGTTTCTTCTCACGAGCAACAGCTTTTCCGAAACGGTGGTAGATAAAAAATATTTTGACGATTTCAAATACTTGTTAAAGTTTATGAAATAAAGAATATTTGACTTTGACTTTGACTATATACATACATATATAATATCACGACTTTTTCCCACATGTGTAAGCAGATACCAAAGAACGCTACTTGGGACAATCCTTACAAACTTCTCTTGCCTAATCCACTATCCATACATCTTATCATACAAACATGACCGCCGCTAGTAGAAACTTTTTTAAATTTTGACTATATAGGTACTACAAACTAATCTTATATTGTGACCCACATACAAACCACTGATTCAAAATACACTCCGTCCGAAAACCCACTTCTTTGTAAGGGAATTAGGCCATAGGCAGCCTTATGCAATGGCTGTCATAAAGATAAAAAGTTAACTTAGGTTATGCGCTATTAAGCTTTTTAAAAACACTTTTGAAACTAGTTCTGTTAATAACAGTAGGCGATAGTTTTTGGTTGATGTTTGTTCCATATGAGGATATTACAAGGAACAGCTCCTACTTATATGATTTGATTCCAAATAAAAGCTATGTGTTAATGAAATCACTTACACACAACATTTTTATAACACTCCTCTGTAATACATCCTACATTGTAACGCCAACGAAACATTAAAGATTTGAAGGTTTTAAAACCAAAATGGATCCTAGTTACTTGATTTCATCTTAGACTTTTTCGTGATAGCAATAACCCTATTTTCAAATTGACAAAAGTTATGATTTTCCATTCGTTATTCTGCTTGATTTAAATAAATCAAATATTATGTTATTTTCTCTCGTATATTAAAAAATATTTTATCTACCACACCAGCATGTTCATACTCCCTGTGCTACTTAGTTGCACTAATTCTTTGCGGTTTTTTTGTTCCATGAAAACAAGCCTGTTGCCTTAAATTCATTCTAATAGAATTTTTAACCTTTTTATCAATAAGTCGGGTCCATTAAACGGCGTCAAAACCTTATGATCGGCAATTCTAGAGGCTAACTATAAGGCAATCGTGTCACAGCGACTTTACTTTGAGATTTTTGTTTACGATTTTAATGATTTTCTTATACCATTTTTTATTTAATTCCAATAAATAATCGAGCCATAACTGAAGTAATCTAGGTCTGTAAGCTGGCATTCTTGAAATTGAACATGTTTGATACAAGTACGGTAGGACAAGTGGCCAGACGCAGGTATTTTTATGGTCCCCATCGAGGCCGTGCGACCTGCGCCTCGTTATGTAACGTGCTTAGCTTGATAAGGACCGGCTTTTGAGATTACACTCATTTTACTAATAGAGACTATAGTCTTAGATCATGATTTAGGAGTCCTTTTGGACCTTTGCTAAGATTTCTGATTCAGAGCTGGCTTTAACCGTTTTTGTAGCAGAAATGTTTCCCCGGGCGCAAAGGTATGAGTTAGGAACGTAATGTTACAAAATATGTAAAACAAAACTCCATTTTTTTTCTGTTCTGGACGAGACAATAGGCACTTTTAGGTATACACAATCTGAGGTTAATGATTTTTCTTTACTTTCAAATAATGCTTGGGTAACGTCTTTCCATTAAATAATTTGTCATAGAAGTCATATTTGTAATTGTTTTCATAATTTATTACATGTGTGTTTATGTATGCTTTTCTGGCTTATGGAATGATTTAATTCAAAAAATGTTATTCGGAATCTAATCAACTTGGGATCGATTCCGAATTCTAAGTCTTTAGGAATGACATGACAGCCTTAAGGTTTCCTTCAATCAGCGGAATTCAAACTAATCTGAATGTTTTCTCATTAAATTAAATGATTGAAGAAATGAACATATGGCAGTATTACCAGCGTGAGACAACGCCAAAATAAACGACGACTCATAAAAATAAAACGAAACCCGTTATTTCGCGAAGGTTGACCTCGAATCATTATTTAATGATAAGGTCCTGTCACAATTAGTTCTGTTGCGATAAATTCACAAATATTTGCATATGAAGTAAACAAATTCAATATGTTCGGTGTCGCTGGTTCGTGCCGGATCAACGTTCCGGTTTGGAACAATGGTCGGGGCGTCATTGTCCGGTATCTCGTCATCTCCTACCATTGTGCAACCGACATCACTCCACGATCCGTTATTGTCTTCAAGATAATCTTCACGAGCATTTATCTCAACACTATGATCAAATGAATCACTACTTTCATCGTTGATTTATCTTCCTCCAGATTGTTTTTATGTTCAACGATCTTCTTATCATCTCCAATTCGAATCGGATAAGTGTTCTCAATTTCGGCTTTACAATCGGTAGTAAAAGGAGTGATAGTAACACGGAATTTGTGTGTCGTTACATCTAGCCCCCAAAGCGAAGAAGCTTTTATCGGTTATATAAATAACACACTTAGACTAATTAGAGTCGTATGTGTATTGTACGCTTTCTCGGAACGCGGCTCGATAAGTTTTATCTTTTAGGGCACGAAAGCCTGCGGGACAGGGTTGAGGAGGCAGGAGGAGGCAGGAGGCGGCAGGAGGAGTAGGAGCCGCGCATCCCGCGGCCTGCGCAGGCGCACCGCCGCGCGCCACAGCCAGTGATCGCTCGGACGCCGACCGCGCCGCACGCACGTACACACGCCCCTCGCCCCGCAAGCCGCACCACGCGAAAAAACACAATAAAACCAATCGACCCCGAGTGACCCCAAAAGTGCATACCGAGCGGCCGACACGAACGAAACGACTTCGCGAAGACACTCACCATCTGAATAATACAGACTAACACTAACGCTTAGCATAACACGTGAGCTTCATTAACTGTTAATATTAAGTTATAATTAACATAAAGGTGGAAATTATACTGTGCACTGGAAGATACCCGAGTTCTGAGCGAATTGTTTTAAAATTTAAATGGTAACGGGCGACTCGTAGCTGCGGCGGCCACAGGTAAGTCCAATACGAATTATTTCTCACATTATCGTCCGCGCCTCGCTCAGCTGAGCGGCATTTTTGACACTTGTATTTTTTAAACGTGTCCACGCATAAATTAGGCAGACGTATTCATTCACGAGCCACGGAGGTTAACAGTTTCTCGTGTTTTTATTTATGAGTTAAATGGGAGGTGAGTTAGTGAGTAATACGTGTGTTATGATCGAATGTTTAGTGTCCGTTGTTTGCTTGTGTCGGCGTTTGTCTCCGTGGAATGCGCCGGCTTTGTCCCGTGTTGTGATCATAACAAATATCTCTGTGTCTAGGTGTGCGGTGGCTTCGGATGTTCATGTTTGTACACCTGTTCAGTGGATTCCTGTACTTTATAATCTTGCCTTACCGTCTTCAGTTCCTCGGCGTTATTACCTTAATTGTTTGGGAGCCTTGTATGCTTAAATAAGCAATTGTTTATCGCCTAGTTGGGTGGACGAACAATGCTCGTGTTTGCCATTCAAATGTTCTGAGTCATATGATTGAGTGTATAATTCTTTTTGCTTGTAGTTTCGTCTCCATATTCCGAAACAGCCGAGGATACTTAGGCTCGCGTTAGTCACAGCTCGCTTTAATACCTGCTCCACCCACATTTGACTTATAAATAGGCAATACACCTCCGTCTTCACAATATATTTGGTCAACATTTCTGTGAAGACGATTACTCTAAAACACCAACAGTTAGCTACCTATATCACTTTGCATCTGTCACAAACGCCAAAATTACATGTCAAAAGTAATTATTATTCGAATATAGAATATTGTCGACATTACCAAAAGTTGCCATAAACAAAGATCGAATTAAATTAAGAACACAACAGTCAATTTAAAAGTTTCCAGATAAAAAAACAACATTAAAAAAAGAAGAAGTAATTAAGTCACAGCTTAAGTAACACAGAACTTAATTAACATGTATTATTTAATTGTAATTTTATTCTCTGAATGAGTCAGGTACCGAGAAATGAACCTGTTTACCCCGGCCCAGTAATATCATGAGCCATTCGTAAGCAAGATACTGGCCATCATTTCTTATAAAAGTTGATTATACATACATAACTTTACATCATTGAGTTAAGTCATCGACTAAATACAATTGATGACGGGAAATATGATTTCATACTTTCTGATTAAAATCTATTACGTTGCTCTCTTTTTGTTGCATATTATTGAAATTTAAGCACCCGGTTCCACCAGTTCTAAAATCTATCAGATAGCCAATGGGGTTTGCTACACAATCAAAATCAAAATCAAAATCGAATCATTTATTCATATAGGTCAAATGCTGACACTTATGATAGTCAATGTCAATAGTCAATAGTAAAATCAATGTCAAGTCAAACACACATTTTCGGTTCGGTATTAATCAGCCTAGCCGGGCGTCAAAACCGAATATGTGTAGATGAACCCGATCGGCACAAGCCTAACAAGTGAGTCGAGTCGGATTTGTTGTATGATAAAATATTGCCGAAGACTAAATTTCCCTTTATTTCTGGAATAACATTAAATCAATAATTTATTCTTCCACTAGAGGCCGTCCGCAACTTCGTCCGCGTGGAAACCCTTCCCGTGTAAATTCCGATCCCTCGGGAACTCCGGAATAAAAAGTAGCCTATGTGTTATTCTGGGTCTTCAGCTACCTATATACCAACCGTAAACGGTTTATTAGTATTTGCGTGAAAGAGTAACAAACATTCATACATATATACATTCTCACAAAGTTTCGCATTTATAATATTAGTAGGATATCACATAACCAAAAATGTCAAAACATAAGCTAAACTTTACGACCCAATATTGACACTATCAATTATCGAAATCACATGCCAATGGCACAATATTTGCAACTCTCACCTCTACCCATACATTCATACACATACATACATAAGTGTATGGCGCATGTATATATGTATAAATGTATGGTGTGTGTAGTGTACAAGTTGCATGTCCAGCCTGGACCAGTCGGGGAGGTTGTTGAAATTATCTCGCGTTGTATAATCGTTCCCACGTTTTAAAACGAGTTGTTTGAATAATTATTATTATGTTTCCTTGTGGATGTGGATTATGGTTTATTTGGTGAAATGGAGCGATGGAGGAAAAAATGTTTTTTGCCGAATATAGGCTAGATTTTTTTCTTTTGGTAGATGTTGTTTACATAAATATCATCATCGAAATATATCAAAAAATCCTATAAAGGTCTCCGTCTTCTGTAAACAGACTCAAGTTGCAAATTAAGGACTTAGCGACCCTTCCGAGTCCTTACTCAGAAGCGTCTTTATACTTATGGCAAAAGTCATCAAAAAAGTTTCATACAATTTTGTAGAAAAACAATTAATGATTTACCTGTCCTATATTGACTTATAAAATACATATTGCATCAATGCAAAAACGTACATCAATGTCAAACACCCCGAGCCGGGCGGGCCGTAAAAAGCCTCCGAAGGTTCCGTTGTAACAGCCCACGCTCCAAAAACAAAAGATATACCACTATTAATACCCACAAATTAACAAAACCACTAATTATTATAATTGTAGTCTACAATGCAATATATGAAAGATAGTCTTCAAATTCAACCACGTTATGACGTCATCTGCGCACGCGCACAAGGCTGCAACTAATCCATTCTTCTCTATCTCTTTTTAATGTTTGGAGAGACCTCGGATCTCTCGCTTCGTAAAATTTGTAGGTTTATTAACAGTTTTGTATTTATTTTGTGTGTTTAGAGCACTCACTCGAATGGAACCAATCGGTGTTCGTGTATGTTTTTGTTAAAAAAATGTAAGACTAGTTTACTTGTGATATTTTTTGACAACAGTTGGTTGATGCCGGAAACTATATCCTGAACTTGTTGTTCTTTTTGGGACTTCATTTGACTGTTCTACAAAACATCCTCGGTAAATAGGCCTTGATCTTTTTGAGATCATAGAGTCATCATCATATGTCTTATCTTTGTTCCTTAGATCACACTATTCAATAATCACCCTAAATATAATTTTCACTTATAGTCCTCCAAACTGAAGCAATATAAATTAATCTTACATTTTGTCAATTCTTATCCCACCAGCTGTTATAAATTCATAGAAATATATGAATAAAGTAAATAGCCTCAATAATGACGTAATGATATTAAATCACTGTCGCGTAGGTAGTGTGAATACAGCCGTCAATATTGTATGTTTGTATGTTTGTTTACTGGCGAGGCGTTTATTGACAGGCTTCGACGACCGTGACATGATCATTACATACTCAATAACTAAACTGTAATATTACCATTTCTTTTTGACACAATAATGAAGATAATCCGAGCCGAATCCCGGGTCGAGCAAAGTGCTATTCTGATTTATTTTGGAGTTGTTCTCAATAGTATTCCGGAGTTTGGTAACTTGCCCGATAAATGGCAATATGTCCCTCATAACATAAATCTAATTTTGGATAGAAAATAGAATTTGTCAAATTGTTCTGGATATCAGACTACCTGAATGCAATTGGCCTAACTTTTCTCTTTTCGACATTAGACCTTTGTTCAGCCGCAAGTCAGTAATAGGTTAAAAAAAACTTTTTTGTCTTCTCCTTATCCCACGATAAGCAGGATCTGTACAACATGTTTACGTTCTCAAAAACATGCTGTGAAGAGATTTCGCCGAAGTTTTTACGACCAGTCACCTGACTTGACTGACCTGACTTCAACCCTCTTTAGGAATGCTAAGGTAAAAGAATTTAATGACTAGAGGAATTACATTCCTTATAAGTACTTTTTTAATTCTCTCTGTTAACATTACCTGGCTTACCTGCCTTGTGATTTCCCGCTTGCCGGTAGTATTTATTCCCTATTCCCATTACATTTACTGACTCTTCTTATTATTTCGTGTTAGTTATACTTACATATAAAAAAATAAATAAATCTTACCCATTAATGTCCAACTGCTAGGCAAGGATCTCCTCCCGTAATGAGGTAATAGTTAGGCCTTGAGTCCACCACGCTGACCAAGTGCGGGACTTCAACAGTATCTATCTTTAATATTTTTTTAAAACTACATTTATTAAGGCAAACACCTATTTTCTGTTTCGATTGACTGGCATTTATGTCATATCGTTCTAAAACAACACGTCCAAAATCATGATATTGAAATCAACAAACATGTTATTAAATTAGTAAATCTATCGCGATAACATCTTGTAGATAATTTTGCACAATACCGTGATGACCTTTCATAGACGTTTTATACGCTATCTTAGAATAAAGACAGCTAGACACATTGTGTCGTAAGTCCAGACGTGTCTTAACACAGCGTGTCTATCTAGGCACGTGTTAGTCTAGCATTGGTAAATGTCTGGCGCCGCCGACTGTTTTGATTTGTAAATATTATTGAGGAGTTCCACAGGGAGGTGGCCTTGGTCCTTTCCTGATAAAATTGTAAATTGAGGAGGATTCTAGGGAACCGATTATGTTGTTGTTTACGTTTGTGATAGTTAGTTTTATGATGATAGTGGTGTTTAGATCATTATGCCAAATTGATATTTGAGTATTTAAAATGTGATTAAGATAAGAAAAGGTTCCCAAAGGAAAAAGGTATTTCGATTTCATTATTATAGTGATACTAGCTTTTACCCGCGACTTCGTCCGTCACCTGAATTTTCCCATGGAAATGCGTCATTTTCCCGAAGTAAAAAGTAGCCTATGTCCTTTCTAAGGTATCAAAATATCTCCATACCAAATTTCATGCAAATTGGTTCTGTAATTTAGGCGTGATTGAGTAACGAGCATGTTACCGATGGACCCTTTGATCTTCTTCAAAGTAAATCAACAATATTTCCCTTGAACTCGCCGCCATTTATCAAGTAAATAGTTTATCTAACCACAATTTATTAGCACTGCATCTAATTCATGTTATGACAAGTACAAATACAATAATAGTTATTGATACATACATACATACATACAAACATAAATACCAGTGTTACTTGTGTGGGAGTCTCACTTATTGATAGAAACGTGACTTATTTAGTTATTCGTGGCTATGAGTAAGTTTTGATAGACCATTCTTTGTTGAGCAATGAGACAGGTGATTACTAAGAATCGTGAAGGAATATGATGTGTTTTAAATGGAATTTGTTTAGAATTAGGTCAACTTTAATGTAGGTTACAAATATCAGTCCAGTAAGTTAAGTTTTAGTTCTAAATTATTTTCATTATTTGATTTTTACTATCTTTAAACCAAGGGCTTTACGTGAAACTATGATTATACACGAGCATTAAAAAATACGTAATTTTGATACAATTGAAGAACTTTCTGTCGTTTTATACTTTTAGGCAAAGCATAAGTTTTGTCTTTACTATTTTATAAATACAGTTGACATATAATAAGATAAGTATAAAACGACAGAAAGTCTTAGTCTCAAAAACAAACAAAATAGTTATAAATGTCAAAAATAAAAACAATACACAGATAATCACATCAAAATTCATAACAAATAATAAAGCTACAAGTTCTAAACATCATAATAATCTTCCAAACGTATATACCGTCTTAAAGAGTGGGCAACGATTAAATCAGCGAAGGTAACCAGTGTGTAATGACGTCACGGCTCGGTGGCGGTCCCATGAGCCCGCAGCCCTGCGCATGCGCACCCAGTGGTAATGACCACGACAAATGATTAATGTTTAACTACAACTTTATACCATAGTCCGAGAACTTAGTAGAGAGTATTGTAAGTAAGCTTTGCTGCTGGAAAAAAGTATACAAAATTCAAAATTCTCTAAAATTCTTAATACACACGGCGTATGCAGCTGACAGTGACCTGTTTGATACAGCTACTAAATTATGTAAATACATAGAATTATTAATTGTAATCTAGATATATTGTACAAGCTAAGGCTCTCTACGAAGTTGTTGGACTATAGTAGTCTTGGCATTCCTGATTTTCCAGATTAGAGTTAACATTTATTGTATGTTCCAAATAAAGTAGCCGTAGCAAAAAGGTGCCTAAGGCATACGCATGTGGTTCACCACAGTAAAAAAAATCTAAATTTTGTACACCTCCTCTGGCCGCGAACCTTTCATACACGAGACTCTCTATTAAGTTGTCAGGCTGTACATACTGTTGATTTTATTATTACTCTGATTGTTAATTAATTCTTTCTTCGGGAGTTTTTATTTTAAATTAGAAAGTCTTTTTACGTGGTTCACATGACAAACGTTTCAGTTTTGAGTTATTTATTTGCACTTAATAATGGAAACCTTTATTTGCAGTATGTACTTAGTTCTAAAAACCATAATTAATTGTGTATGTTTGGATGGCTGTTTGTTAATCACGTGGAAATTACAGAACGTTTTTCGATTAAATTAGGTACATAGAAGGTTTATAGTCTAGATTAACACATAGCATAGGTTTTTTATTCCTTACTACACAATTTCATCCCGTTGATTACATTCCCATGGGAATTGAAATCCCATTAATCCTATTCGAACCATGTTATTCATTTAAAAATAAAATGCATTAGTTTTTTAAAGTCTTGCGCGTACATACATTTTGAAGATATTTTTTTATATCTATAGATTATTTCTTACTCCGGTATAAATCTTTTCACAAACGAAGCCACATGACAGAATCTAGTATCTCATAAGTTACAAGTAATTTTCAAGTAGTGTTACAATGGCTGTAAGTATATGAATCAGATTGCATCGTAAGATAACACGTCGTTTAATCAAGCACAGATGAGTTAGCGTGTAATCGTTTAAATGATTGAAATGAATCCCATCACTTACGTTGTTTATATTATATTATACAGATAATTTAGCGAGTCGCATTGTTTATTAACTGGTGTTATGTGTTTTTAAATAGTTAAATACAATACAGCACCTAAGTAGCATATTACTGTATATGTGATAGGTCTCGAGGATGTTTGGTGTAAGTTATTCTTTACCGTAAAAACTATGTTTGTTACGCTTTTGCGTCAAAATAACTTACCCCTTCTTTTCAACCTGTCATTTTTATATGAGCTTAAAACTGTATTGAATGGATGAACTATCACTAAATGTGCCTAAGAAACCGGGGGTCAATAGATTTTGACGAGTTTATAACCTGTATTGACACATATAATACACTTTTTATATTCGAAATTATGTCCACTCGGACGAATTCGCGAGCAGAAGCTAGTCGAAAATTTTCATTGTACATTTTAATTTATTTCTTTTCGATAGGTAGGTCTGCCTCGTTTCATAGTATTTTAACTACTCAAAAGCCTTAGACAAATCATAATTCTAACGTTATTATTGGTCTATTACAATTTTCGTTCAGTTAAAGCTCTCGTGTAGCAGTGAAAGCAGACTCGAGCTCACTGCGGTGTGCAGCGAGTCAGAGTACATGACGTTCATTAGACGGTACATGGACCCTACACATAGACCCAGCATGGGAACCTATCAACACCGTGGAAATGTACCGTAGACTACTATGTAATCTATCCTACAGCTAGCTGACGTTCCGTAGTTTTAATATTACTGATTAGTTTTTATACTTTTACCAAATAATATTATTTATTGATACTCAGTCTCGCCTTACATTACATGACATGGTGGTGTATCCCACCAGTGGGACTAACTTGTAGTTTCACAGCCCAAACATGTACATAGTGAGAACCAAAATTTTGTTAACAATTTCAAAATGATATGATGCTTCACAAACAAATCTTGGATCCAACGAAATTTTTAACCCGGGAATTGAATACTTCTTTTAGTTAACGATCGTAGAAAGTTGGTACGAATTGTCCTTAGTATGCAAATAATGGCATTTTCATTGCTACACGTGCGATCAATATAAATATTCTAACTTTAAGTCCCAAACAAAAACTCAACCCAAGTCAAAAATCAAACAAAAAATGAGTGAAAAAAGGTGTTACAGCCATTAACACTAATTGTATTGACATGAACAGTTTGACAGTAGCCGGTGTGCACGTGAGAGACGATGTGCCAGTACCGTGTAGTGGCAAGTGACGTCATCTGCGCACGCGCGTACATTGTCGCAGTCAGCTGTGAATGCATGGTGATCTATATTTAGCGTGACTTATAGATATTAAAATGTATTTACAAGAGGTAATTTAAGTCATCATAGGCATGTTGTTTCACACCTAGAGGATTTTATTACATAGTTTTTTGAGGGAGAATATTTTCACTGAAAAGTATAGCTATAGTTATAGCTATAGTATAAATCAAAAGAAGAAGGACTTGGATCCTCTTGCTTTCTGATAAATTTTATTCAAGGCGGATAAACCTTCTTTTCGTTGTTAATAAGATTTGTTTGCAATAACCATAAAATCATGCATCCCGTGGAATAGACAGATTTAAGACTTTTCTATTCTAATATTCGCGTATAAAAAAGTAGTAGTCGTTGTTCAGTCCTAAAATGTAATTCTAGACCTACAAGGCAAAGTAGTTTTCAGAAAGCAGTAAATAAGTCAAATTCTATCTTGTTTTTTTCTTTCAAAACATTTAAATTAAGTATCGTATTAAACCTTACGTCATAACCTCAAAAATACAATAACATCGGTTACAGCTCACTTTAACAGTCAACTTTATCTATGTAAATAAAATGATGTGAATTAGTACTCAAATTAGTGTTTATTGAACTAATTACTATTTGGAGTCAATGACCTCTTTTATACAATTAGTTGTAATTATTATTCTTGGCGCTACGAGTGACGTAATATTATTAATACTACTGCTATTGCGCTGGTGTTGCGGGTTCGATTCCCGTGGGGAACAAATATTCGATTTATTATTTTCTTCGGGTCTAGTTGTACTCATATAATTGTCTATTGCTTTTTACGTTTGTTGAGATCCTTGGGGGATAGGATACAAAAATAATTGTTATAAAGTAATTACGGATTGCCTTTCAGTTCAATATTTCAAGGGAAATATAGTTTGTTTATTTCCACCAGCCTTTTCGAAAGGTAAAACAATCTATAAGTTTTCTTTATAAGCTAATCCTTACTAGTGGTTACAGTCTCATCTTAATCCTTCCCCTGGATTGAATGCACCCCTAGCCAAATTTTGTTTCAATTGGTACAACCGTTTAGCCGTAAACTTGCACGTGGTAGAGATAGTTTCGCATTTATATTCATGTTAAAGATACCTTATAGCCGTTGTTTCACTATAATAAAGCGGTTTATATCCACGGTGTGTGACTGCATAAAACACTAAATTATATACACTATTGTTCATCATAAAAATTACTTGTTTTGCATATCATTATCATAATGAGGTATTTTTGTGGAGATGTTAAAAAGACGGTACGCGTTGAACTCTCTTGTTCAAAATGTAGCGGATGCATGCTGATTATATTTTTATGAATTGGATACTAAAGAAAAAGAAAGATAGTACCAACGTTTTTGTAAAAAAGTACCTAAATATGTTGTTAATATAAGTTAAAAACAGTGCGAAGATGGGTTATTAATGAAAACCATTTTGTCATTTTTGTGTTAACTAGTGTTAACTAGAATCACATATAAGATGAAAAGATTTTTTAATTTGAGAAATAGTGCCTATTACAAAATCACTGCTTAAAGCATCGAATTCAGATTTAAATAAAAAAGATTTAAAAAATGGCTTAACAAATACACAGATCCTTGAGTTGTACATAAACTAAACTCAAAACAAAGTTACCTATCTATTACACATATGTAAAACAATCATGCAAATCCAAGCCTCACTTGACAGACGAACCAATTATTTAATAAACAAAAATATACGTAAAACAAATAAAACAGTTGGCCATCTGTCGTCGTCGCGTAGGCGCTAGTTCGAGCGATTGTTTCATCCGTGCGGCCCTCTCACGTCGCCGGCCGACACTTGCGCGCGCGCACGCAACTCAGTCGATTGTGCTATATCCTGCGAGTCCTGGAAGGATTTGAGAACTACCACTCTTGATAGTGGTGAGTACTTGTGTTGTATTTTGAGGTTGAAAAAATTGTGGTGTTTGGTTTTGAATGGCCTTTTTGAAAGTGCTTTTTGCAAGTGGCAGGATTTTAGAGGGAAATTCGATGATAATTTGATATTTTGGTAAATTGGTATTGATTTTGTGTGTCGGAAATCGTCTTATGAGTTTTATGTATTCAAAAATCTGCGAAAATTTGACGTTAATAAAAGCATCCTAAAATAAAAATAAATGCTTTAATCGCGTTGACATCAAATTGTTATTAAATTTTGCAAAATAATAAACAAACAGATATTGGAACAGGTTAATAAAACGAGGTGACTTATTTAGAGTACCTTTGTGTTGTTTAACAACAAGAAAATTATCTAAAACTAAGAGTGCTAAATGCGGAAGATCGAAGTGTTTAGTAACTAATCATCCGGTACGGATAGCTCTAAAAATCGGTGGCTTAGATATTGTATTAATGACTTCGAAAAAATAAACTATCTAGATTTTTTTAAAGACCATTCCCGCGCTGTTAACTGCTTTTGCGCGAACTTTTACAAACATACAAACAATGGACACAAAGTACAACCAGTGTAGGAATCGAACCCACGGCCCCGGATGCAATGGTAGCAACGTAGCAACCTAAACCACTGCGCCACGGAGGTAGTCAAAGACTATCCTTAACTAAAGATAGGTTTTGAAACTTATAAAGTGTCAAAACAACATCAAAAAATTATAATTCTATTTGTATAAAGTATAAAAAATCAATGTCTATGCCGCGTGTGGGATTATGTAGGTTTTATAATGTCGAGTCACCTTAGTCATTAATATTCCAATACTTGTTATTAAATCACTAGACTATATGAGAATTAATCTGATTTACTTTTAGACGAAACCACTTCAATTGGCGTGAGTCGTTTTAATTATTTCATCAACGTGACTTTAGATTTAAATTGATTGTTTTAGAGGTCGTCAAAGGATACCTACTTGTCTTAGAACTAATTTATTGGTCAGAACTTTTAACTAGTCTCCAAAAATATATTTAATTTAAGGCTTTCATTCGGCTATTTACTTCAGTAGCTCAATTTTCTTTACTCTAACTGTCATGTCACGTTCGTTTTAACCATTTCTTACTGACAATTCAGATTCGGTTTTACCAAAACCACTTAAGATGCTTAAAGGGTTTCCATAGACTACCATTTCTTTATAGTTAATCGGTAAAACGCATCGCACTAGACTTGATTTATTTATTGCCTAAACATCAACAGCTCAAAAACAATAAGATAAATATTATAAAAAAAATGGTCCATCTAGCCTACTAATTTTGGTGTATATTTTCCAAACAATATGCCCAAATATTCTTATTGCATTAAGTTATATTAACAAAGAAATCATCTCAACTTCTCAACGGAACACTCGCCAAAATCTTCAATGTCAACATTGTTTGTACAAACGGTGTCAAAACATGATGTCACCAATATGTTTAATATTTCTACTTAAATCTAGACATACATATAATACTAAGTACTATTATTTCCTCGCCGATTTCAGCCTTTGGACTCTTTTTCTTTGAACTTTGAACTTACTAATTGACTTAGACAATGATGCACATGACATACCAAAATACATAATAATTTATTGTACTTTATAACTGTCATTATTAATATTCTCAAATATCAAAACACATTACAGACTACCGAAAACCGGCTAGCTATCGAGAAATTTTGCACAAATATCTTATCAGCGCCTCTAGCGGGCTCCGTAGCAACTATTTTGGCAGTACATTTTATATATCAATCTCTCGATACTAGACAGTACCGATGGTTGAGAATTACGCTACTACACACGTGGTTTAAACAAGCGATCAATTATAAAAACTGCTACTTTTCCACCAAGTTCCTCATTGATAGATTATCTTACAATCTAGTGGCAGAAGCACAGTGGCTCAGTGTCTCGCAAATACTGATGACTTCATCTTCAATGCCATTCGTTAAGTAATAAGGATCATCAGCTGTAATTTGAGTCGTTTGCTTTGGAGTTGGGACACGTGGGCTACAAGTGCAGTTATTACGTTATCAGGATCGTGTGTCTGGGATGATCATTAACCTTGGGATGCTTACCTGTTGGGAGCAGTTTGATTACAATCAGTATTGCATCGGTTACAGTGATCGTCATGTTTCTACTGTTGCTCGTGTTGTCATAGGTTCAGTTTATACGGAGCACAAATGTATTGGAGAAAAGAGTTATTTTGTATTTTGTATCTGCATACTGTTTTTTGTTTTGTAAATACCCTGGCGTCTATTTAAGATGCTCGTGGAAAGTTGTCCTGTTTCTATAAGCTGTATTTAACCAAATTCATTTAAAAACATAATACTATTTACTTATTATTTTAAAACTTACATAACGTGCAAAATACACAGTATACAGTTTAATTTTTTTTAATAAATCCGTAGAACAAATTTTAGAGCATTGACTTATTTTTAGATTTTAGATTATTTCTCCAAAGTTGAGGAAAATACGATTTACCTGTTATTTTGTCTTGCATATAATATTCTACAAACATCCTTAACGACATACCTTAATTACCTCAATATATTTCAAGAAACATCACCTGTACCGTCATTACAAACAATGGTCTTCTCTATCAAAATTCCTAATAATTTACCTTATATAGAGCACGTAACTTGTCATTTTTGTTAAGGTAAATAGTCATAATTATTCTTAGTATTCAGCCATCGTGACCCGGATTTATTTATATGTAAAATTGATGCCATCAAAAACATTCTGTAAAAACCTCAAGTCTCGCCGTAAAAAGTTGTGAGATCTATATAATACCAAGTCGATTAATCTATTTAGTCTCTACTTAAAGGACCTTCTGTCTTAAGTTATTACGTATGTTATTATCATGCCAATTTGAAAAAAAAATACCTCTAAAACAAATAGACCGACCTGGCCATCGCATGATTTGATTATTAGTATGTATCACACTACACAGCACGACGAGAAGTTAATGCTCCTGAAATGTTAATGGCGAATTTGTGTTTTCTTGCGATGACCAAGTCGATCTATTTGTTTTAAAGGTATTTTTTTTTTAAATTGGCATGATAATAACATACGTAATAACTTAAGACAGAAGGTCCTTTAAGTAGAGACTAAATAGATTAATCGACTTGGTATTATATAGATCTCACAACTTTTTACGGCGAGACTTGAGGTTTTTACAGAATGTTTTTGATGGCATCTCACTTCTTTTTGTAGAGCGAATAGAGCAAACATAAGTCCAATTTGTATGGAAAGCCGTATTTTTTTCATAATTCAACATATTTTCCTATGGGAATGTTATTCAGTTTCATGGGCTAAACACCCTTACCCACCCTATACCCCCTCCCGTTATGTCTCATATAGTAGATACATATTTACACCTATTTATTTTATTTTCTACAGAAATAATAATTTAATTCATTAACTGCAAATGTAACCTTGTAATCTTATACATTTATATGGGATTACAAAGTTATTGTTGCGGTTAGTGTATTTAGAAAACTTGACCGAAATTAGAAAATATTGAATTTTTCCCATGATTAAGACACTAAACCCTATTTGTATTCTAAATTTTAAGCTTCTAAGTCTGCTAGAAGTACCTTAGACTTTTGATGATCGGTGAGTCAGTGAGTCAGTGAATCAGTGAGTGACAAAATTCAAAATTTTAACAAGTTGTCATTCTTAAACTACTGGTTCAAATTGACTGAAATTTTAAATATACCGTGTCTATACAATGACTGATTAGTTGCTGAAAATCCAGGCTTCTTGTTTTATCCACTACGAAATTATAGGGGTGTCAAAAATAGCCCGAATTGCTTCGAGAAAAGGATGTTACGGCCGTGCCGCTTTTTTTTTGCTCGACTTGCGGGGGCACTTCCGTGCCCCCAGATCATTTATTCTAAGAAAATAGCTTTATTAATAATTGTCACGTAGGTGTCAACCGTTCATTGAGTTAGTCTTTGATAGCCTATTAATTTAGCGTTTGACCTGACCTAATAATGAGTATATAATATGTATTCGTACCTTACAAGGGCACCTATTAGGCTATTCGGAAAGTCATTTTGTCAAAATTTACCAACAGTTTCTGACCACTTCAAAGACTTGGGATTATCCTCAAAGCTTGAAACTATCTTTAATTTCCACAAAAAAACGAAATGACTATCCGAACCACCTTGTATAACGAATGGGTATAACTGATTTTCCAAGCAGGAACTTTACGTTTCTAGGAGTTTACTATTGAGTTTTGAAGTTACGTGTTCAAATGTGTGAAAAGTGAAGATCTTAAAAACAATGGTGTTTCCTTACACTCTGTCAGTTTACCTTATAATACGTGGTTTTTCCCTAAGACTGAGTTATATTTCACAGTTTTTATTTTGCTTCTCCTTCAGTATACGAAAACAGCAGATACATTGCTTAATGCACGTCTTCAGTTTTATATCAAAACAATATTTTAAGACGTGCATACAATATCTAGTCTACAAAAGTAAACAATCAACAGTCTTCACCAAAAATAGTAATCTCCTATATAATTAAACAATACATACAAATACATAATCCTTGACACAAAACGTCTGGAACCTGTCTCTGACTAATATCGGAATACAACAACATGTATAACATCAGCCTGTATAGCGTACACAAGTATGTGTGTGTGAGTGTACCTGCGCAGGCGCATTGAACAAACAAACCACACTTTGTTCAAGTAAATTATTTTAAAGAGTCATACGATGTTTTCAGTTATTGTATTATGTATCATGTGTTATGTAATTTAAGGTTATTTTTTAACAAATTGATTGTGTGAAAGTGGTATTGTTTTTGAAAAACTGTTTGAAATTTTTACGTTTGTGTTGAGACAGTCGTGTGGTGACAGTTGTGAGTTTTCTTTTTTGTGTATTTATATTTTGATTAAATAATTATATGAGTACAATAGTATCTGTTCTGCCGTTCTGAGCCTGGTTGTGAATGTATGTTTATCAGTTATTTAGTTTCTACAATACAAACTCCGCTTAGTCTGGAATCAAATGATCGTGTGTGAGTTGTCCAATGATACTTATTTAATTATTTTAGGTTAATTCAAAAGGATACTTTAATTCGAAATAATTATAGATCTAGATGTTGAATATACAGTGGATGATTGCACTTTTATGCCTATTTGTGTAGGAGTAACAAAATTTATGGAACCGGTTGACATATTGTCAATTTTTTTAGGGAATATTTTTTAAGGATACTATTTAAAAAAACTTAGTCATCTTTAAGCCTATCTTTAAGACCTAATATCTTCATAAAATTGTGAACAATGTCACTATTCATAACTTTAATACAGGTCGTACCTTTATATTTATTTTGAAGAGATGATGTAATGCAAAAACTTAATGCCATATTCGACCTCCACCGGGTCACATTGACCAAATTTCTACACGTAAAATAAACTACATTCGTAATAAGTTATTTATAATTCTTGTTTCCATAATATGGATATTTTAAACTGGTTTTAAAATTATGTTTTCTTTGGGATTGGTAAACAAACTAATAGGTAACTAAGAATTTAGTTACAAAATATGTTTTTAATGTAAGTAGAAAGACCCGTTTTATGTTTTTTTTAATAAACTGGAAATGCCCTCGGAATTTATATATGTATTTCACTTCTACTTACTATGTTTCATCAGATAGTTACAACAAAGTAAAGACGTAAGAACAATTTATTATTACACGGCTCCCTAGCAGCAAATGACAAAATGTAGAAGATATAACGATCGTTTCTCGTTAATCAATAAAACAGAATTAGGTTTAAGATCTAAGTTCTTCTAGAATGTATCTTTACAGTAATATTTTATCACGTCCATATATCTACCTAACTTCACAATCTACATCAACACCTTCAAAACTTACCTTTACACAAATTGTTACTGATCTTAATTGTCAAAATTTACACTGCATAGTATCTGTATATCTTCTTCTTTCATTCTCTTCTCGGCAAGCCTTCGTGCTTCTTCGTGAATCCTCGTATATCTTCGGGACGGGTTGTCTTGTCCTAGTTGCGCACAATACGAGTGCCGGAGCGGAGAGACCGGCTGCGGGTGTGCAGGACGCGTGAAGGCTGTCTCTGTAGCGTGGGCTCATCTGTGCACATGTTAACTTAGGTTAGGTTCACTAGAAATGTAGGATTTTATGGCCCGCATTCCCCACCATAGTAAATATCTATCAGTTGGAGTATCAGGTGGATTTCTGACAGTTGTTTTCATACATTTGCTATCACTTTATTTAGCGGATAGGTTATGCAGTACTTATTCATTAAGCTGTCAAACTGACCCTGTGACTATTAAAAAGATGGTAACCTCTTTTTAATAGTTAGACTGAAAACGGAGTTTTAAGTTTGCGTCTGCATTTTATGAAGCTTGGCATGTCTATTGGTCTTTAACGACTTTAGGAGGTTTGATGTAGTTTCTGTTGCAGTAGTCAAAGATTTGTCATTGTTCTTTCATATATAAAGTAACTTCATTCAGTAAATACCTGTAGAGGTATTTTTATAGAATTCGCAAATGAAATGAGTTTATTTTTTATACTTATTCATTTTGCTCATGCTCATAGTGTGACCTTTTTATTCCGATGAGTTCAATTATATTTCCATAGAATTGACTCAATATTGTAAAAGGACATCGGCATTTCTATAAATCCCTGACATACAAACAAACAAGTGGCTTATCCTTTTCTTAGAATATTGATCACTCATTATGATAATGCCTTCTAGCGATATTGTCATGTGCTGTTTACTACTTACTGTTTTTCATATTTTACTGCCATAAAGTTACAGGTTCTATGGCCATTAGCCATTTTCCTCTCGTGAGAGTCTGGTGGAATCCAAAGCTAAGGTTTAAGGTTTTTCAGGACTGAAGTGTCTTACTTTAATGAAAAAAAATTCAACTGAAATAAACCGTGGCTTAAATTTGAGGCTAGACCTTCTTCGGCTTGCATTTCGCAGTATTTGTGAGTGTAGATTTTAAGAAATTTGTAGAGCTGCGTATTTCTGGGTTCGGCTTTTTACCTTTACGTAAAAGTTACGTTACGTTATATTTTTGAGTAATCGCTATGGTGTTTTAGGAGAGGCTGTGTATGTACTTTTTTAAGAGGTTGGTCTTACTTTTTTTGACTTATGCAATATCTATAGTAGCTGCTTAGTCATAACCCATCCTTGCTCTAACGCAATACTGAATGTATTATATTTATTTTGATGATTTCAAATACTTGTTAAAGTTTATGAAATAAAGAATATTTGACTTTGAATTGCGTTAGAGCAAGGATTAGAAAGAAATTTAAAGGCTGGGCCAGATTTACAGTCAAATAATTGTCTTTACAAATTTCACTTTTTTACTGTTATCAGAGAAACAATCGTTTTAAAACTGAATTTTGACTGTCGTAAGATTGCAATAGATTTTACTAAGGTCTGCGACGAAACGACTCAAACGAGTCCGATAGGTATTTCAGACTTTAGATCAACCAATAATTCTCAATATAAACTCAAATCCTAGTAAAGGACAAGCAGAACTAAATCCAATTCAATAAGTTAAGCAATTTCTCCATGTAGTTACAATAGTGTTAGTAGAAAACGTACCGGTGTGACTGAGATGTGGCCGTGTTTTGAGAAGTGGAGGTGTCGCGTTACGTTCCTACATCGCCAAAACATGGCGTTACTTGCTTCGAGGAAACACTCGCCTTCCCACGGAATAAGACGCTGTTTGAACTAATATAAGCTGAGTTTGAGATATGTACATTTGCACTTTAGTTCAAAATATTGATGATTTTTGGTATATATTATATATTGTTCAGAAGTTTGGAAAAGATGGAGTAATTAAAATGTGGAATATCAATTCTCAACAGGATAATAATAATATGCTTGTTCTTATTTATAAGAAAGATTACATTAGCAACATATTGACAAAATAATATATTGACTAGCCAAATGGTTGTTGCTAAGCTGTTGATGTAGCAGAACTCAGCAGAAGTAAATGGAGGCATGTGTGACTATCATATGTTAAACTTTTCATCATTTGTGTCTTCTATCTATTTTAAAAGTCTTCAGGCACTGTTAATAATATTAATATTGAATTCTTCTCCTGTATTTTCTTTTGGTCATTATTTTTTTGATTATGGTCGAATATGTTGTAACTTTTACCGTAAAGAAATGCTCAGTAGCAAACGGTAAATAGGCTCGCCCCCATAAGTCTTCAAAGTAGAACAGCTGATTAAATACTTTGTTATATTGCTACTACTATTTGATAAATTAAACTACAGATAACCTTTACCAACTAGCAAATAGAAGTGACATTTAACAAACAGTCACCCATTTAAGATTCGCTTATCAACGATCTATAGCTAGGAGGAACAAATGCTTTAAAACCACGAGTGTGATGTTACAGTCGAATTATCTCATAACTCAGTAGGCGGCACTCTTTTAAGGCATTTAGCCCTCCTTACAAGGAGCCAACAAAAAATACAGCTCTTATTTACAGTCGAATATTTTAGCCACTTTCGGTAACTTGACTTGCTTTGCGATTTTAAGCTTTAATGTGAAGGTATAAGATGTATTTCTGTTGGTTTGTAAATGCTCGTCCTTTTGCCATCTTCGCCCGATTTGGAAAGTTGATTTGTTGAAATATTAGTGTTGGTTTTAAGCACGGATTGTTGTGATTTCAGAGTTACTTGGTTTTTGTATTCTTTAACTCGGCATTGTCTCATTATAATACTTACTTTTGAAGTCTTGACACGGCATTTTTCTATGTTTCACAGTTCCAATTGCACATGGTGGACATAAAATTCGTTTCTAATAGTAGTTTTTTAATGATAAAGCAGGAATTTGGGTATAAATCGCATCTGTAACTGTTCCTCTCTTTCTTCTTCTTAGCAACACAAGATATTTTTTCTCTTAAAAGTGAATTAGAAAAACAAAAACATGCTCTCGCTTTCATAATTATTGGTTCAAACATTTGCTTACTCCCAACATTTGCTACAAATATTGGCCTTAACCCTACAAACAGATGCGTCTGCCTCCCACGTCTCGTAACCAGTTTGCCACAGCCTGCCACAGGTTAGCCCTGCGTAGTACCTACACTACCTAGGCTAGGTATAAGCTTAGATCTTAGAGCTTATAATATACTTGGCATTATGGTAATGAAAATCCAGTTTAACGATTAGTTGAATCTACAGTCGTTTGATTATAAATTTATAATCGCATTATGAATAAGATTTATGGTAGGAGTTGTGTTCTAACGTGGCATTTTATAAATTAAGCCAGATGATTTTTTAACGTTTACTCTTAAATTAAGTTCTTCAACACATTTCATGAGCCACTCACTTCATTTGGTCAGCTTTTTGGACTCAAGGCCTAACCACTCTCTCGCTTAGGAGAGGAAGACTCTTTCCCAACAGTGGGACATTAATGGGTAAAAAGGTTTGTCTTATGATATGTCATCCTGTTTCATTTTTATTTTTCTTAAGTTTAGTAATAAACATGTAACAGACACACGCAATTTCGTTTGTTTTGTTTTGATAGTGTAAAAGTGCGGAATCATGGAATGTTGTATTCTTGTGAACAGATGATTCAAAATATTACTTCATAGTCCAGGACATGCCTAATTAAACAAATTTTTGAACAAGTATAAAAATTGGACTAACAAATCCAGAACTTATAACAACAAATTAACCTCTCTATAATATGCATATTCGTCAGTTCTAACTAGTATCAATTACAAGCCACTATTATGATAGATCACAGCTCAGCTCGCCAGGTGTCAGTGGGAGGACTGACTCAGACTCTGTTTGATTTTCCTTCAATGTTATTGGCGAGGTCGCAGCTCATTTATAAGCACTAAAGCACTAGACTTTACGCACTTTCCTTTTGTTAAGCTTGACATGGAGTTTGGACTGTTTTTAGGTTGTTTCTTCTGCAATAAAAAGTCCTGTGGTATAAAAACTTAATTATTCTAAAGATGTTTTTTCTTTCTAATAAAGAACATCAGGAAACAGTTTATCTAGACCGTGAATATATTTTCACTGTACATTTATATTCTTTTGTCTCGGTCTACCTTTATGGGAAAGACATGATTTAAATATTTACGTTGATTAGTGAGAAGCGTATACTGAGATTCATACTCTTAACTGATTCTCAACATTCATATACATTATGTACTTCAATCGTGTCAATTTTTAAAAGACCTGATGTATCTCTTTCATTGAGAGCGATCTCAGGCATAAGAGTTGTCTTAAACATATCTCATTAAAACCGTAGACAAGGAAAAGGAAACGATAATAGAGCAGAGTTTGCACAGATAAAGCTAAACGTGAGATCATTCTATATTGTCTATGTGATGACGTCAGCAGGAAGTTTTTGAGTATTTCATTGCATTTTATTATTGTGCTAACATTGGAGACGTGGGCAGGACCGTTTGGACTGTTTGAGGTAATTCCAACGTGATTGGTTTCAATCTGGGTTTTACGACAAAAGTCTAAGTGAGTTCCTGGTCTCGGCTCTATTCAAGGTCACTTGGTTTTAGATTCTTAAGTCCACCATCTGCACTTGACCAGCAAGGTGGAGTCAAGGCTTAACCTCTCCCTCGTTTGGAATGAACCCTGGACCTTTGTTTGGGAGCAGAACGAGGAATGGGTTAGGCCTTGAGTCCACCACGTCGGATAAGAGCGTGTAGGGCACTTTGCATGCCCTTAACAAATGTATTCGGAATAAAATGGCATTTAAGGTTTTACCACGATGTTTTCCTTCATCGTTGAAACTACTGATAATTATTTTTAAATTTCTTCTTAAAGTCATTGGGGTGTTGCTTCGGGTTCGAACCTGCAACCATTTGCGTGGGAGGTACCAACTTATACCACTCAGCTATCACTGCTCTTTATACAATCTAATATATCCCGCGGTAAGGGTTACACGTTGATTGATAAGAGCAATCTCCACACGTAATCTAAGTCGATCTGTTTCTATTGTGTCACCTCTATGTATAAAGTACCTCGCTCCCGTGTGGGGACGCCCACGCAACAGGGACTAGGGGCTACCGCTGAAACATTGACACCGGTCATTGAGATGAAAGTCTTCCTGCGATGTGATTACTCGGGAAGGTTTATTGACTACTTGTTACCGTTGCAAGGCCTTTTATTCCTTCTGAGCATAGGGACTTTAAACAAGAAAATTATATAAGGTCATTTATTAATTGAGGACACAGGTTGACACTTATGATAGTCGTTACAATTACTGAATCTACCACTAGCTCGGAAAGGGGGTAGAGTCTTTCGAGAAAAGCTAGCAAGAACAAAGGGCCACTCTTTTCAATAGTTAAAAGATTTACAATGTGGTTGATATAATAACAAGTCCCTCTAGCATTATCACAAATCTTACCACCTATATCTTTTCCCGGTATACAATCTCTCACTCTACTACTTTGTACTATAATTAGATTAACCTTTTTATATAATGATAAACAAGCTAAAGAACTTTCATATTTTTATAATTAAAATTAAATTATGTTGTTTACGTTATGCCTGTATGGACCATTTTAAGGTTTGGTGTAGCTCACAGCCTGTGAAGTCCTTGATTTTTCAAAACAAATATAAAACTCCTTAGCAATTATATCTTTAACAGAATCTGTATTTGGTGAGACTATAAACTCGACGACAACATAAACATCTTAGAAGCAAGGTCGAAACTTAGACAAATTAATTACAGCTGACAGCTAAATAATAGCTATTGGAGTTTATTGGACAGCTATTAGCATTCTATCTAGTAGCAAATATTTATAGGTAATACACGTGTATTGTGAAGTGCCAAATTGGTAAATTCTTTTGACAATTAGAAAGCAGGTGAGATTCTAAATTTGCTATTAATAAACTATGATGTAAAGAATCAGAAAGGTGTTTTTGTATAGTGTTAATAATGCAATTGTTATTGAAATCTAGTCCTACAATAACATTTTCCGGTGTTGCTCATATTTTGCGCACATTTTTATTTATCGGGTACGATACTGCCCTCTGTACTGCTCCTGGGAACTTGGTAATCCTATCCTATTTATAGTCTTCCACGAATCCTATTTTAGATTTTGGGGATCTTAACATTTTGGGATGCTAAAATTTGAAAAGTTTAGATAATTCTGCTATTTTTTTTGTAAAACTAATGTGTATAACTGTATATATAGATACGAAACCGAACTCTTCTTATTGGCAAAACTACCGCTACCGCGTGGACCACCATGATAGTTAATCACATATGCTCATAAAATAGGCGTGTATTGTAACTTCTCACTAATTACATAATATGCAAAAAATACTGTTCGGTAAATGTCGAGAGGTTTTGTATGAAGATGACGTCACCGACGCGGGCGCATCCGCTGCACCAACTAGTTGCACAAGGTCATGGACCAGTCGCAATCAATCTGACTATTTACTTTATTGTGTTGTCGCCTGTAGTGTGTGATGATTGAGAATTTATATTTAATGGCTTTTATGTGTTAGGCTCGCTACACACATATTCGGGTCGGTACGTTTAAGCTAAGCAGAGCTTGTACTATGGTAACAAATAACTGACAAACATACTTAAATACTTCTAAATACATACTTACGTAGATAAAATGACAACCAGGCTCTAAACAAATATTCAATTTGACCCGGGTGGGATTCGAACTCACCACACGCGGCGCTACGGTTGTTGCAGCGAGGTGACATTTAAACCACTGCACCAAACGTGTAGCTATTTGTAAGATGTTCACGGTATATGTTATTATTTGTCATTTTAAACCAAAATCTAAGAATATTGGAATCACGGACATTTACTTACAATTTAAAATGTCACTGCAACAAGTTTGTTTTGATCATATCATCAATAACATAACACATCCTGCATTAGTATATTAATTAAAAACACATAATAAAGATATAATCGATATATTTATAGAGCGGTTTTAAGCTAGTCTTGTGACCTTGAACTTAGAAATATTTACGTAACCCGCATACTAACGTGGAACACTTTCTTATATGCTAATATATACCTCTGTATACATGTTATGTGTGTTAAATTCGGAATCTTCGGTATAAGAAGGATATTATCCTTATTTATCTGTTTATTCCATTTGCGAAGGAAAAACAGGTCAAACAGATGATAATGATTTATTTCAGTGTTGCCTCTTGTAAAAGAACATAGAGTTACCTCCAGCTTTAATGATTATTTACGGAAATTAATAATATTTCTTAGGTTTCTAAATAATTATATTTTTTAGGATTGTAGTAGCAGCTTATCACTTCAAAGTTTAGGGAAACATTGCGCATATCATTCCGTCAGATTAGTATTAGTACCTTCTTGGGAATCGACCCCACGGCATTCAATGCAAGGTGGAGTAGCAATTACAAATCCTATTTTTATTAATTACGAAACTTACATTACGTACCTTTATTCGGTTTGAGCTATACCATAAAAGAAAAATGTAAGACTTCGTCTAACCCGAGCACCAAACCCGGGCCCTCACGTCCTAAAGCTACACTTACTACCGAAATAGTATACTTTCATCTCAATATTACCACAAATGTAACTCAAACACGAAACAGCATCAATTTGCTTTCACTGCTCACTCATTGATTCTCACCATGTATTTGTATTTGTATTTTGTATTCAGGGCGCGAGTGACACGTGCTGCCGGTACTCTACCGGATACGTCGTGAATATTGTGTCGTTCTCACGAGTTTCACTGTTTTAGGAAAAAGAATAATGATATGGTTTCATTCTTAATTGATTTATTTTACGGAAATGTTTGGTCTCATTGTCAAATCGGTGTCGTTAATAAAGCATTTCAAATTTTAGTTACCTTTTTGAGTCGACTACTCTGCCATTCCCATATCATGTCACTGTGCTTAACCTTAAATAGTTACAAGAGTAACTTTAGTTCTTATAAAAAAGTGTTAAAGGTAATTAAAAAAAATACCTGACACAGAATGTAATTGTAATTTTTTTCATGTCCAGGGGGGCTATCACGTATCTTATTTGACAGCCATTTGAAAGCCACTATGCTGTCCATTGTTTTCTCCCTTAGATTATAGTGATTAATACGTTATGTCAAAGCAGCAATGTACTAAATAGTGACCATAGATTTGACGTATACTAGCAGCTGTCAACTGAGATACGTGATAAGCCCGCAGGAACGCTATATCCTAAGATAACTTTCGCTTCCTAGGTTTATCTGAGATTGTTTTTCTTGAGAATTAAATAAACATTTTCAACAGTCTACAGCACGTCTCTAGTCTGTATAAAGCTATTTATACATTAATCTCAAATCTTTATCCTCAATGATGACATAAAATAAAACTTTAATAGAAAACCTTTTGACATTTAATTCACAACTAATCTGTTTTTTATCGATCAATGTTTGCAAAAAACTAATGTTTATGTTGAAATGATTACACATTGAAATAATATATGATTTGCAATACAATAATATTTCTAAAGAACCAGCCTTAAATGTTATTCTATGTAGGTATCTATGTGTTGTGAGACTATGTTTATAGATTAGGCGCCAGATAGTATATTTTTGTTTCTAAAATTTTTAAGGTCTCGTGTTAGATCTTTGGGTAAGGCCAAGAAAGTCTTGACGCTGCTATAACATTTGTAAATATTTGCAAATGTGTTTCTTTCTCTTGATTTTTTTAAAGACAACTCCCGCTCTATAGTTTCATTTTGCGTCGCGGGGACTTTTACAAACATATAAATACCGGACACAGTACAATCAGACCCGAAACGGTTGGTTGTGGATCCCACAATTAATTGTTCCGTGTGGGAATCGAACCCATGGTCTCCTTAACCACTGCGCCACTGTCAATATGGGCCTAATATTGTTAATGGTGAAACATGGGTGTATTCATACAGCTAGGGGCTATTTCAGCAATTATATTTGGAAGAAAGGTACTTATCGCCTATTAATGTTAAAAAATTGTCCTTAACTTCAGGAAAACTAAACATTATTCCGTATATTATAATGCGTAAGTATCTCCGTGTTGCTAGGGCATACCCACGGTCAAACGCTAAGACTAATTTTTCCTCAATATTTCGTTACAAAGGTTGTGTCATTTCGGTTGTAAAAAAACATTATCATACAGCCATTACCATAACAAAAGGAAGAAATTTCAATAAAATTATGAACCTTTTGTTTGCTTTAATTGTTCGCAAATTCCTTTGGTTCTCATTCCTGAGTAATTTCGTCAGTGGTAAGGCATGCATCCCCGCGGCGCGTGACTCACGGGCAGGTTGCGCTCGCACTCGCCCGACTGCCGGCCAGTACCGGCGCGGGCGCAGGCCTACCTGCCCGGGTCCTCTGACCTC
Organism: Anticarsia gemmatalis; assembly: GCF_050436995.1. Classification (NCBI taxonomy): domain Eukaryota; kingdom Metazoa; phylum Arthropoda; class Insecta; order Lepidoptera; family Erebidae; genus Anticarsia; species Anticarsia gemmatalis. The sequence goes on from NC_134757.1 coordinate 396,940, forward strand.
TCCCCACTATGTCATGTTATAATGTAGGGTGTTTTTGCAGGAAGAAAAGTCGTTAAATTTGAACTTATATCTGAACTAGCTTCGTCCGCGTGGTTTGTGACTTAGGACAGAATTTTCATACAAACTTTCATCCCCTATTTTATCCTTTTGGGAGAAGCACTGACATCTACCTGCATGCCAAATTTCAGCCAGATCCGTTTAGTGGTCAGGACTGTGCGTTTATAGATCACTATGTCAGTCAATCAGTCACCTTTGAGCTATATATTTTGCTTGTGACTTACAGGGGCCTAAGTCTTTTCTATCGCCTAGTTAAACCTCTTCTAAAGTGGTTTAGTGAGTTCGTCCTGAAGGCGTATCAGAGGCAGAGGACACATTTACGTGATATAGCACTAATAATGTTAGTATTTATTAAGCTTATTAAAAATAAGTAATAACAAATATAACTCGAGGCTTTTATTCTTAAAGTGTCCATCTTTTATTACACTTACATAATAAAAATACTGTAATCTAGCCATAAAATGACCGTTACTCCATATTCTTGAGAACATAAACAAGATTTAATGAGTGCAATTTTTAAACAAAGACAGTTGTTAATGAGGCAGGCCTTAGTTCAACGAATTCTAAGTGACAGCTGCCTCTATTACACTAGTTAATAAAAATCTTTAATAGATAATAGTGCTATTTTACCCAAGAGGTGACTCATCGACAATTTATTTGTTCTAAAGAAATTTAAGCTGTCTCGAATAGGCACAAACGCTCATGTAGGTATACAACAGCAGATCGAAAGTTACAGGGTCTTTTCTTATAAGATTTTTTTATTTGATGAGACTTTTTTTCGGTATGTAAAAGAAAATTTGAGATATCGTAAAGAATTTGGCTTTGGTAAGCGCTGCATTGGAGAGTTCTCCGAACACTTTTTTAGTGCGACAAATCTAGCACTTATTATTGTAAACTTTGACTTCAATTACTCTTTAGTGTCACCCTACCCAAAGGGTAAAAATGGAACCCTATCTGTTTGACTGTCCATCTATCACCAGACTGTATCTCATGAATCGTGAAAAAGCAAGAAAGCTGATTAAAGTATTTCCGTTCCAATTTTTTTATAGTATCGGTTTTGTGTTGTGCAGTCGCTTAGGTCCTCACTCAATCAAAACCTTCAGAATACCCTTACTTCCTTTCAAATCTTAGACTCGAAACTTCACAGTTTCAAAACCAAAACACCTCCTGTTATCAGTCACGCAAGTGTGTTACCTAGTACCTTGTTCTAAGTGTCCATTACACATTGCAACACTGACAAAGCCAGGTCCCATCAACACCATTAGTAGTTACAATCGTACAAAGATTATGTTCTATTACACATCATTACTGGCTCGCTGACGACCATTAAGTAAGACGTACTCTTGCGGCAAGACATGGCAAGGGATTTGTAGTAAATGAATTAAAGCATGACTTATAGATACACGGCTTATTGACGAACTAGCTTTTGCCGACGACTTTGTCCACGTGTAACTTATTTATTTTCATACAAACTTTCATCCGTTATTTTATCCCCTTGGCTTGGCTGGCTTAGCGGATGCCTTCGTCATAACATCTACCTGCATGTCCAATTTCAGCCCAATCCGTCCAGTGGTTTGGGCTGTGCGTTGATAGATCACTATGTAAGTCAGTCACCTTTGAGTTAATAGAAGATATTGGCCCCAGTGCTTCTTAACCTGTGGTCCGCGGCCTTACCTTGGAAATTTGGAACGAACTTTTTTTTTCTAGTAAGTCTAAGCGCTTAATTCTTTAGTAGCACATTACTTATTTTTGCATACCTTATGCCTCGGTATCCCCCGGAATGCGTAGGTACTCTCCATAATACAAGGGAGCGTTCGTGCCCCGCATTCATTCTAATTTAGCTTGGAGTCGCAAACAATTTTGGAAAATTAAATTTTTATTTTTCTAAAGTTTTCCGTCAGTCAACCCTGTGGTCTAGTGGTGTCAAAGAATACTTTGCCGTGATGCTATTGTGCGCCGAGCCTTACACATCATTACAGTCCCAGTGACAGCTGACCATTAGCGCACATGACGTCATGCTCGTATGTTTACTAAATAGTGTGAGTCTGAGGGATGTGTTGGTGATTGTTGCCGAAATATTGTCGGTTTTACACTACATTTGTTTGTCATTTTTATGTCTTTTCCGATGTAAACAGAGACGTAATCTAAGCTGTATTGTTGAATATTTTTAACTGCAGTTTTGCAGGCGTGTTTAAAAATTTTAGAAACACTTTTAAGTGATAGAAAACCTAACATATTCGATATATTCCTAAAATACTTAGTTGACCTACCTCGAAAAGGTACTCACTACCTTTTCGAGGTACGTCAACTAAGTATTTTCTATATACATACATTATATCACGCCTTTTCCCATAAGGGGTAGGCAAACTCTAAAGAGTGCGACTTGGTACGATATTTACAAACTTCCCTTACCTCATTCATATCTATACATCTCGTCATACAGGACCGCCTGTTACGAGTATTACGCACCTGACCTTTTTTCTAGTCATCTAAGTATTCTCGTGTAAAATATTGTCACGTAGACCTAACGTGAGATATTGCCATATTACCAGGTCTGATCTCTACGGAATTTTAATTAAATATAAAGGATAATATATCAAAAAAATGCATACAGCTGCAGTTAAAATTAAATAAGTACCGCGACCTCCATAACTAGGGCACGTCAAATAATTCCAATATGTTTTTTTCTCGTTAAATAAAAAGTAATGCCTCCATGTAAGTTTTAAAGAGGGACAAGGGCGCCTGGGAGGTCTTTATATGGTCACAACCTTCTTGGCATATGACCATATGGCCATGCGACCAGGCGACAGATGCAAGTGTATGCTTTAGGCATGATCCAGTCTATTTATTTGATTTAAATGTTAATCTTAAATAGTTTTCTAAATACGGTCTGATTTGACATGTATCATTGCATAATGCAGAATGTAAAGGAGTCTGTACACCAAATCTGTTGACGGCTGACCTACCCCGGCTTAAATTCGACGGCTTTTTATTTCAATAGAATGATACAATTGTCGGAGCAAAGACGCTAACATCAACTGTCAGTGGGTAAGGTGATTCGTGTGTAGTCTACTTTAGACAGTATGTATTACTATTTGCGATTAAAATAGAAGGCTAACACAGGTTCTTTTGCTTCTTATAGGATTAGCGTAATCTTTTCTGTGAAAGTACTAGGCATGTATTGATTTCATCTTGTGTATTCAGCAATGATTATTTAAAAACGCTAACAAGAAACCCTTCTCTCTTCTCATTTTCAATTGCAGATTAGAAGAATACTCATTGCTCAATTTTGGGACAATTTATGATTATCGGCAACCACTAGATAGCTTTTATCTTATGTATATCATGCAGGTATAAAAATAGTTTAGCTAAATTGTCTAGCAATCGCAGGTAAAATGTTTGATTGCGTTATTTCTCGTTTTTCGAAATTAGATAACAAATATACAACGAAAATTTAATAAACTATAAAATAGCTCAAATTAACACAATTCATTTATCAAAACAATATCAAACAGTCCAGTTTAAACTGCAACGTCTCAACAAACACTGCATCAGAATCATTTCATAAATCTGTCAATGATTGCTCCAGACTGCCACTAATTGTCCCAAGGCCTCTGCTAACGACACAGCCGCAGGCGTGATGATACGTGATAATTGTCATATGTCACAGATGACATGAGCGAGGCAAATAGATGATTATTTTTGTTTTATAATTTATTTATTTTATTTAACTAGGTTTGCGGGCTATTTGTATGACATTTTAAGATTACAATCAATCAGCCTAGCAAGCTGAATACCAGTATTTTACATAGAGCGACTGCCTGTCGGACCTTCACAACCGGTCGGACTTTCAGTTACCTGGGATATAACCCAATATCCTTCGGTAAGACTGGTTGTCAGACTTACAAGCTTCTGACTACTTTTAACGACTGTCAAAGATTTTGAAAATTACAGCCAGCACCCACAATTAAAAAATTACAGCCAGCACCAACGTGCCTTCCGAAACACGGCGGAACTAGATATGTATAAGATGGTCACCCATTCACGGAACAACCGCGGCAAGCGTAGCTTAACCTTAGAGATCGATTCGTGCGGCGATTGTTAACTAAGAGCTCAAGGCGTGAGCTCCAGTTTTTTCGATAATCATAATCACTCTTTTTGATGCCTTAAAATTATAAATTTGTCCATACAAACTATTACTACATATCTACCGTCACAGTTAACTATTCCACGAAAAAACAAACTGTATCACAAATAAACATTTACAATTGATACGTCGTTCAGTTCAGTACCATCAATTACTGACTGCGATTGTATAATATTGTATAATTAAGTGTCAAGTTTGTAATAGAGACATGAATTGAACTGACTGTGTCTAATATTAGTGTTCTAGGAAGTCTTCCTTCTGTTGATGACAGTTTTAAGCTAAATTATCTCTTGTTTAGTAGGGTTTAAGGGTCAATCTCGTTTGGAGTATTCGTGTAATGTAGATGTTTAGAGTAGGAAGGAGGATACGACCAAAAGTAAACGTCGATCCAAAATTGTTTTTGAGCTAATTATATGCCATATTTTTTGGTAATAAGTGGTTGAAATTTTACAACAATTCATATACTTATATCCGGCCTTGTCCCCTTGGGAATAGGCAAAATAAGGGACACACGGTTAGTGGTCACAAACAGAATACAAAAATACACTTAAGAATCGGTGCTATTACAAAGGTCAACATCAAGCAAAGACCGGGAGCAAGTAATAGGGTGGTTGACTGGGTTAATATAAAATTATTAAACTTGTAAAAGGTTCATATAAAATGCCCAGGCTTTGTAATTTTGCTGGTAAATAATGTTGAAATTGTACTACAGACTGTAACATTTTATTAGGCACTCATTTGATGCGAAAATACGACACTGTGACGTCACTATTTCGTATTCCTATACTAAAATGTATTTTAGACATTTTATAAAGAGAAGTTGATTTGGCTGGTAGTCATCTACCCTATGGTACCATATATGGTGGCACCATATATTTGAAACTGCAGGATACGCCTTGTTTGGTATATGGCAAGATGATCGTTTCCCCAATACTCCATACTATAGCAGTAAAGTTGAGTTAAACCTAGTGTAATAACAAGTGTGTGACTATGAATGATCGAGTCGTAAACTGTCACGTGGAGCGTGGGCTGTGGTTTAATACCTAGGTGTCTAGCTAGTACTAGCTATACGGAAAATACAGTGTTCATGTACGTTTTAATATCTAGTTTGTGTTTACAGAATGTCTGAAGGCGACGTGTCGTTGATTCGCGACGAGGACTTACTGCGCCGTATGGTGAGTCATTATTTATTACTTTGTTTTATTGTCTGTTAATTATATAACCATTTAAATTTGTATACAACAGTAAAGCTTAAGTCAGCGCCTGATAAAATTCTGCGCGCAATAAATTTTGTTGCCGCCATGTGATTTGCTGTTTATTTATTAGCAGGCGTTAGGACAATATAATTTCTTCGCAAAGACTTTTTTTTTGTTAAATAGTGATACCAACATCTAAACATATTCTTAAGTTGTAATTTTTGTTTATAACCATCTATACTATGAAAAAAACATATTATTGTTATCTTTACTTACAAGGAATAGCAATCTCTGTAGCGTAGCTGTCCGCTAGCAAAATTAAAATAAATTTAAGGTTTAAGTAGCTACCTCCTGTATACTAAAACCAATATACTATACAATTCCAGTGGCAGCAGACCGAGGACTTCTCCCGTAAGAAAGAGATCCGCGCGCACATGTACCGACTGAGAGAGGAGCGCCTGCGCAACCTGTACTCCCCCGAGCCCAAACATGAGGGGAAAGGTAACCTCACCTTCACTTTACACTGTAGGGATAGAGCAGATATTACTAAGAAAAGAGAAGATACCTACTTTCATCATACTCAAACCATTTATTCGTTTCGGTCAAACACTGACGCTCATGATAGTCAAAGTTACAGAAAGCCGTTACGTGACCGATAGTTGTTAGTAAGATCTTGGTTTAAGCATAAGAGATCTTTAATATAAATCTTTTGAGTGCGACATAGAAGAGGCGCCTTAGCTAAAAGGTCTTACAGCAATATATCTTATAGCAATAATAAGAGTTAAATATCTAGCAGGTTTATTTATGATGAGCCGTGTTCATCGCTATCCCCACCACGAATTTTTACACTGGAATTTCAATTAGTTACAAAGTTCATGCAAGCCCTGAAGAATCTGTAGTGAGCGTGGTTGTGCCCGAATCCAACAGGTAGTGAGTTCACGGCGGCGCAGGACCACGTCAAGTCCTTCGCAGACCAGAGCTTCCAGTCCATGAAGAGCAAGGAGGTCCGCGACGCGGGCTCCCCTCCCAAGGAGTTCACTTACCGCGGCCAAGGTGCACCCCTGCACGATACAACAACCCTAACAGAACTAACGCTTATTAACCGGTAACGGTGATGATCTTCCACTACGAAGTACTAATGAACATGTTTTTACAGATCTCAAGGCGTTATCCAACGCCGGCTGGAATGTGGAGTCGGAGAACAAGACGACAGATGACGGGCACACGCACGTCAAGTCAGTGCACGCGAACATCGAGGGCAGGTACGACGTCGACGGCGGAAAGGGCCAGTTCGCTGCCGTAGACCATCACAAGGAAGCCGTGACGGAGTACCACGATGCGAACAGCAGCCTCAAACGCAACGAGACCTCGTCCAACACGGCCGCGCGCGAGCACGTCGTGCGACAGACTGACGACGGAACCCACATCTCGTCTACAACCAGCTCTTCAACTTCGAGCTCGAAGTTCCAGCAGTCATCTTCGACTCGACACGAATCAGTGCCATACGTAACCAACGACGACTATGACCTACGAACTTATGATACTAACCGCAACGAGGACAACTCGCTAACAAGAAGACAAATCACAAGAACTAATGACTACGAACAAAATTTGAGAAGCAACGAGAGGAGGAATGATTATGAGCAGACGGTGAGGAGGAGTGATTACGAGACTGGAGAGCTCGTGTCGAGGAAGGTGGACTACCCTGATGATAACACCAGAGTCATCGTGGAGACGCGGTGTCTTCCAGACGGGACTCGAGTCACGAGTACTAAGAGGGAGTTCCGCGCTCCGGTCCAGAGCACTCGTTCTGAACAATCGTATCAGACACGAAGCGAGAACAGATCCTACTCCACACAGCAACGCTCAGACATCAGAGACTCCTCCTCAAAAGTCATTCGACACGTGATCGACAACCGCGACGATCGTTCCACAAATATCGTTGATTCTCAGAGAAACGTTGACGATTATGATTTTAAGAGGCAAATCGCTGACTACACAAAGGATTCTGACGATTATTCTAATAAGCATTACGAGACAAAAGTGAATAGGAAAGTGATTGACCATTCTAAAGCTGACGATGATTATTCTGTACAACGTGTGACTAAAATCAACCGGACCGTGGTGGACCACGCTAAAACTGATGACGATTATTCTAATGTTCAGAGATATGAAACAAAAACTAATAAGAGAGTAGTGGATCACTCGAAAACTGACGACGACTATTCTAATACTCAACGGTATCACACTACTATTAACAAGCGAGTTATTGACGATTCTAAAACTGATAATGATTATACGAATGTACAGCGTCATGAGAGGATAAACCAGCGAGTGGTTGACTCTAAAACGAATGACGATTGTCAAACAACTCGGCATGTAACTAGAACTCATAAAGTCATACAATCAACTGACAATGATGACGTGCAGACTCACCGTGACGTCACTCAGCGCAGATATGTCACTCATGATGACCAACGAGATGTTGTGACTACTCGTGATGAGAGAGTTGTTCAACCTAAGGATAATAGAGATGCTCCGCAAACCAGGGATGTACCAACTAGAGATGCACCAGGCAGGGAGGCTCCTAGGGGTGATGCTCCAGGCAGAGACACTCCTGGCAAAGACGCGCCAAGCAGGGATACTCCTGGACGATATGCACCGAGCAGGGATGGCCCGGGAAGTGACGGACCTGGCCGGTATACACCTGGTAGGGATGCACCAGGCCATTACACACCAGGTAAACATACACCTGGTAGCGATGCGCCGGCCCATGACACACCTAGCAGGTATGCACCAACTAGGGACTCACCATCTAGAGATGCTCCAGGACGGGATGTCCCTAGGACTTCTGAGGAGAGAATCCATCACATTACACGAGACAAGAAAGTTGAAGAAGTTGTTGAGAAAAAAACAAACACTGAACAACACCAAACTACATATCAAACTGATTACTCTCAGAAGAAAATCAGCAATGATTGGAGCCCTTCGCACACAGCTTGGGCTAGCACGCTCCGTGCTGATACTCCATCTACCACTCGTCCGTCTACTCGCGCTTCTTCTCCAGGCAGCAAGACCTTCAGGTCCAGTACATCTTCGTTGAGGAGCAGCGTTAGTCCTGACAAGACCTACAGGAAACCATCTAGTCGTGGAGGTAGTCCTAGTAAAATCGATAGGTCTTCTCCGACCCGTTCTGTTTCTGACAGGCACTCTACCACGCATTCCACTCACTCGGTAACTGAAGTAAAGTCCCACAGATACACCACTCCTGATGACCGCAGACCACCTACCGGTCGCTCTCCAACTAGGCCTGGCTACAGTCCCGAAAGAAGGCCTCAGGATCACCGTCAGAGACCCAGTACTAGTCCTGAGAAGAGACCTCAGGACTTGTCTTTCAGACCCAGCTCTAGTCCAGACAGGAAGACTATATTGAGAACGCCGACTGACGGGCAACCGAGAGTAGGATCCCCAACTCGACCGGTAGATCGTCGTGAGTCACCAACTAGGCCACGTGAAAGTCCGGAAAGAAAGCCAGGGCAACAAGTTACTAATGTGACTGGCTATCCTTCGTCTCCTAGTAGAGCTAGTCCTGAGAAAACTACTGACCGTCATCCAAAGGACACTAGACCCAGTCAAAGTCCTGATAGGAAGCCGTCTCAACAAAAGCCTTCAGATGGCCGTCCAGGTTCTGTTTCCGATCTTCCTCGAACCACTTCGCCCACTCGTCCATCTCCTTCAGATGGCTCTAGGAAGCCTGGCACGAGTCCTGATCGGAAGCCTGGCTATCCAGGCAGCCCATCAGACAAACCTTCTGACAAACAGCCTAAGGATTCTTCAGCTCCAACCAGAGGAAGTGTGAGTCCTGACAGGAAACCTGGCTACATGCGGCCTACTGCAACAAGCCAACCGTCTGATGATCTCAAGTCTCCGACTAAACCTTCAGACAGGAGTTCTCCAACAAAACAGGCGCCGTCTACCAGTCCGACTCGTAAATCTCAGGATCACACTACTACTACATCGAAAATTCAAGAAGACCATTACAAGTTCATTGATGAAGAGACAAAGATGTATACTCGTGTTGACAAAACTCGTCCAGATCAGCCTAAAGAGACCACTGCTCCTAGACAACCAGCTCTGAAGGATAGGAGTCCTTCTCCTACTAAAAAAGCTCCCATCAAGGACACTGATGATGTCAACAAGGTACCTAGAAGGTCACCATCACCGCAGCACGTCACTGTTACAGAGAAACATGATCGTATTGACACTACAGTCAAAACGACCGATGTTACTGACAACGTGACGGCAACACATCGCACTCCTAAAGACAAGGATGCCCCTACCCCTGACGACAAGCCTAGGGAACCATCACCATCTAAATTCGGGACCTACGATAAGAAGAAGAAGTCTCATACTGAAATAACTGAGGTGACCACTACAGACACGAAAGATGTCAGGTACGATTCGTTGACGCGTCGTGACAAGTCACCGAAGAAGTCTCCTGAACAGCCAACATCTCCCTTAAAGAAAGCACCAGAACAACCAGAATCTCCCACCAAGAAAGCACCGGAGCAACCATCTTCTACCACTAAAAAAGTACCTGAGCAGCCGGGGTCGCCTACTAAGAAGGCACCTGAACAACCTTTATCTCCTATGAAGAAATTTCCGGAGCAACCAGGATCTCCAACAAAGAAAGCACCTCGTGACAGCGTTTCTCCTGTTAAGTCTCCTACAAAAGACACTAAGTATAAACACACCACCGACTTCCTGGCCACTGAGAGAACTACTGAGGAAGTCAACAAGAAGACGACAAAAGAACATCCTCGCCAACTAGTTACTCCATCATCAAGCCCTACAAAAAAGCCTAAAAAGCCTACGGATACTGAACCTTCTACTGGTCAAAGTTCACCCACCACCTCTGTCAGTGGATTTGTCTACTTTAGCTCGCCTCGTACTGAGCGCACAATAGTCACTGATTTAGATGACCATGAAACTTATACTGAACATACAGAGACACATACAGTAGATGAGACTACATCTTACAAGAGACCGGAAAGCCTTGACGTCAAACGGTCTCCTTCTCCATCCAAAATTCCTTGTCGTTCACCATCTCCTGAGAAGCATGTTCCATCAAAGGATAGCCTTCCAAGAAAGAGCTCTTTGAAGAAACCTACCACTGAAATTACTCAGGCATCTCCAGTTGAAAAACCACCATCCAGTTTCCGTGTGTCACCTACTGAGGAGCCAAAAGACTTCCCTGAACACAAAGTGGTAAAGAAAGATCGTCCTGAGGGGCCTGAGAAAGCACCAATGAAGGTAAAGCCTCCTCTAGAGAGACGTGAGACTTATGAAGACCGTTGTCGCAAGATATTGGGAATGACTGATGATACCACTGAGACTGTCAAGAAGACCACATACTTGAAGGAACCAGAAACTAATCTTAGTTCTCCCAGCATCTCTCCTTGCCGCAGTCCAGCTCCTAAGGAAACTCCATTCGAATACCCAACAACAAAGAAAGTGACTAACACTAAAGTAGACGTGACCGACTTTATTGCTCGTGAACAAGAGAACATCATAAAGACTACTCGTGTTGATGAACCTACTGACAAGAAACCTAAAACTCCACGGGACAGTTCTCCAACTAAACTACAAGATATCATTACAACCAAGAAGACCGTTGTAGAAGAAACGTTGGATGATGTGGAAAAAACCAGCCTCAAGAAGACCACAACTAAGTACCCTTCACCAAGGCAGAGTCCAGAAAGGAAACCATCCTACCAACCTTCGGAAGATGCACCATCCAAAACGCCTAAGGACAAACCTAAATCTGTTGAAAGTCCTGAACAACAAAAGCCAGATGTTCGTTCTACTTCTCCGGCTAAACTCCATCCTGGTAGCTCTCCTCGCTCCAGCTTGAGTCCTGAAACAAAGCCAGGATATGAACCAAAGGAAAAGAAACCTTCGGAACCGTTGGACAAGACTCCAGGCTACATGAAAACCACTACAACCGTTTCTTCTAAGTATGACACTGCTAAGGATACGGAGGAAATTACTGTAACAACAAAGACAGAGAGGAAGCCTTCTCGCTCATCTGAGTCTCCTACAAGGAAGACCCCAGGTGATACTTCCAGGCCTACTTATCCTACCGACAAGAGCCCACAGCGCAAGCCGGAATCTAAAAAGCCTGGAGACAATTATCCAAGGCAGACTTCCCCGACCAGACCAGTGTATTTGGAGAGTACTACTTCTATGGTGGCTGAATATGGATCTACAGAAGACATCGAGGAGTTAGTCACAAAAACTACTTCCACGAAACGCACTCCAACTCAGCCGTCTAAATCTCCCACACGCAAGCCGTCTAAACCAGATGATTCGCCAACCAAACCTGGCCAACCTGCTGATAAGAGCCCTACCCGTAAGCCAAGTCATGAAACATCTAGGGCTAGCCCAGAGAAGAAACCGGCAGATAAACCTAAGGATACTTCCCCAACTAGACCTGGTTATACAAAATCTACAACAACAACGACTAAACGGGACTCTACTACTGAAGATCATGTGACTTCTGTCTCTGAGACCACTAAAACTAAAACCTATAGGATCTCCGAGTCTCCAACTCGTAAAGCTCCTAAGAAACCAGACGACTCTGCGACCAAACCGGGTCGTCCTTCAGACGTAAGTCCCGATCGCAGACCTTCACATGGTCGTGAGCCTTCTCCAACAAAAGCAAGTCCTACAAAGAAACCGGGAGACAAACATCCTAAGGATTCACCAGTTCATGGCAAACCAGACAAGATCCCCGGGTATATGAAGACTACAGAATCTGTATCATCTAAATATGAAAGTGAGGACGTTGAAGAATTTACAACTTCGAAGACTGAGCGTCACCATACTACACGTTCCGATTCACCAACTCACAAGACTCCTAAATCAGAGGATCATCCTCGCAGAAGCTCCTCTTCCAGACCTCATGATACGGACAAGGTTCGTAGACCTTCACATGAGCCTTCACCAACGAAGGGTACACCTGAGAGGCAAACCGATAAACATCCGAAAGACAAATCTCATCCTCATTCGGAGAAAACTCCTCATTACATGCAGCCAATAACTCACCACCGCCATGTTCATGAAACAGTACAAGTAGAAGAAGATTATGAGGTCCGTACTTCTACTGTGGAGCATTCAGCACCGCTACGGTCTCATTCACCAACACAAAAGGAAAAAACTCCACATTACATGAGGCCGATTTCTCCTCACCACCATACTGATACTCAATCAATTGAAGATCAAATTGTTCCTCACAAAACAACTGTGGAACACTCGGCTCCATTGCGTTCTCATTCACCGACGCACAAGGATAAGTCTCCTCACTACATGAGACCGATCTCGCCTCATCGCCATACTCCAACTGAGGTCGTTGAAGATGAATTCGTATCTCGTAAAACATACACTGTACAGTCTGCTCAACAGCGTTCTCATTCTCCAACTGGAAAGGATAAAACTCCGCATTACATGAGACCAATTTCACCTCATCGTCATACTGAAACTGAATCTATTGAAGATGAGATCATTGCTCGCAAAACATCTGTGGAACACTCGGCCCCACATCGTTCTCGTTCACCAACAGATAAGGATGAAATTCCTCATTACATGAGGCCTATTTCTCCTCATCGCCATCGTGAAGTTGAACCAGTTGAGGATGAGTATGTATCTCGTAAAACAACAGTGGAACACTCAGCTCCTCGGTCTCACTCTCCTACACACCAGCGACTGAAAGAGGAGGTTCCTCACTACATGACCCCGATTACTCATCACCGTCACATCCATGAGACAGAAGTTATAGGAGATGAACAAGTAACTCGCACTCATACTCACGATTCTCTCACACGTAAATCTATCACTGAGAAAACTCCACATTACATGACTCCGATTTCATCTCACGTCCATACACATGAGACTGAAATAACTGAGTATGAAGTGGGAACTCTTGAGGAGAAACATCCATCACCGCAGTATGTCGACTCACCTACGCGAAGACCTTCAAAACCTGGTGATAAATCGCCGGAGTCTGATCATCCTCGCACAGGATCTCCGTCCAAACGACCATCAGATAGGAAGGAGAGTCTTGAGCGTAAACCTGGATATCAGCAACCATCTGAATCGACGAGAAAACCTGTTGACAAGCATCCTAAGGAAACGTCACCATCTAGACGAACAAAGAGTCCAGACACACCTGGATACATGAGGAGTACGACTGCGGTAACATCTAAACATGACACAACGGAAGACTTTGAGGAAACTACTGTTACTCAAACGGTACACAGCAAGCATCCATCGCGACCATCTGAGTCACCGACTCGTAGGCCATCCAAGCCTGATGACAGCACTAAGAAGCCTTCCTACAAAGATGGAAGTCCAGACCGCAAGCTACGGCCACAGGAATCGTCACCAAGCCGTAAGTCGAGGCCTGAGGAATCTTCACCAAGGGCTAGTCCTGAAAGACGTCCTAGTGATAGATACCCCAAGGAACCATCTCCAACAAGACAAACTCCTTCTGACAAAACGCCGGGCTACATGAAGAAGACTACTTCAGTAACGTCTAAGTACGATTCCACAACAGAGGATGTCGAAGAACATGTCACATCAAAGACAACTGAAAGACACCGTCAACCCACTCGTCCCACAGAAAGCTCGCCAACACGTAAGACTCCTAAACAAACGGATCGCCCTCGAACTGAGTCCCCAACGAAACCACGTCCAGATGGAGCTACCAAGAAACCATCTACGCCTTTGGATACCCAAAAACCTGAAGACAAACGTCCTCAAGATTCATCTCCAACGAGGACTGCTTCCAGTCCTGATAGAAAACCAGGCTATATGAGGCCTACAGCTTCAGTGACGACGAAACACGAGACCACAACTACTGAAGATGTTGAAATATTCGAGGTCAGAAAAGGGCGTACTTCTCCTAGGTCTTCAGTGTCGCCTCCACGTCGGTCCCCAGACGAACCTTCACGGTCGAAGCCTGGCTATCTCAGAGAGCCTGAAGAACCGAGGCAGCTACGCACTCCTTCTCCGACCAAGAAAACTACGAAAGTTACTGAGGTCAGCACAGACTTCATCATGTCAGAGAGAGAACAAGAAGTCTTGGATAGAGTACAGAAATCTTTGAGAAAGCTTTCACCCGATCGCAAGGAGAAATCTCCGAGCCGTGAGAGAAGCCCAGGTAAAACCACAACCAGTTTACAAGACCTTGACATCACGACACACACTGTTAAAGACAGTGAAATCATAACGGAGGAGGTAACAGAATTCACTGAGAAACATGCAGCTAAGATTGACATTTCTCGACCAGGAAAGCCCAAGGATGAAAAGCCTAAAGATCAGAAAGTTCCTAGCAAGCCATCTTCAAGAAATGTTTCTCCAACGAAGAAGCCGTCAGGAATTGTCAGTCCCACTAAGATCGACAAAAGTACAGACTCCAAACCAAGAAGTATCTCTCCTAAAAAGCCTGTTTCGCCTACTGAGAGACCGCAGTCACCCCAAGTACCAAAGGCAAGTGGCATCAAACCTAAGGAACAGATTCCTTCACATCTGACCCGCAAACCAACTCCTGCGACATTGACCGTGACTAAGGTGGATAAAACAGTTACTGATTTGAAGAGAACTGGTGTTACAACTAAACAAAACAGTTTTACAAAGACAACAACAACTAAAACTACTGGTAAAGTAATCCAATCACCGACTGGCAAGCCAAGTGAGCGAGCACCAACTCCTAAAGGAATCAGAGAAAGTGGTATTCCCAAAAAAGATGATACAAAAGTCACTCGAACTGTAAGCGATATCACTTTGAAGTCTAAGAAAACGTCACCAACATCACCCCAAAGGGTCAAGTCCAAGCCTGATATCCAAGTTAATGACATGTCTCCTACTAAAACGCCTGGTAAACAGAAATCATCTTTGAAAGAACCTCAGTCGAAGTTACCTAGCAAACCAAAGTCTGCTACTACACTGAACACTCCTAGTGATGAAGACGACATTATCATCGATATGCAGCAATCTAAATCATCCAGGGAGAATTCTCCTGATCGTATCTGTCCTACTCCAGTTAATTTCGATGATATGGGTACTCCTCGCTACCCGGACGAAGTGAAGGAACCTGATGATGAGTTCCGCAGGCGTACGTACCATACTATCCACGAAGCTGAATCTATTGTTGACGATATTGTAGAGATTTGCGAAGATGATGAACTGTTTGTTAGGAAAACTGATGAACAACATCTCACTGAGGAAGATGAGAGTCTTTTGAGTGTAACCGACAAAGTTTCTAGATTCACAAAGGGCATTGATACAACTACAAAGCCTAAGGATACAACATCGTCATTCAAAGATACTGAAAGGCGAGTTCACTCTGATTTCGTTGAGGAGAACTTGAAATCTGACGAATGTTTGCTGTCCGTGTCTGAGAAGGTCAACAAATTCGCTAAAGGACCCAGAGATACGAAAGACAAGAGCCCAGCACGTAGCGTTGTCGATGAATACGACAAGAACACCGTATACATTGATGACTATACTAAGCTCAGTGTTCACGACAAAGCTCACATGTTTGTAGAGACTGCAGAAAACGTAAAGGCGCCTAAAGTAAAACCAGCGCCTCAGAAAGTGGAACGTCCTGATTTAACTAATGTTGATGAAGCCTTGAAGAGCGACGACTGCTTGCTCAGTGTTTCAGACAAAGTACACAAGTTTGTTAAAACGGCTGAGCAATTCCTGACGGAGACTCAAGAGGTGGAAGAAAAGGAGAGGAAAATCAAAGAGCAACATGAAAGAATTATGAAGAAGATTGTTGATGATGACGATGACGACGAAGGTTACGAGGTGGAGACTACTGAGGAGGTAGTCGTCACTAGGACTAAAACTCCTGAAGTCCGTGTTGACAAGCCTAAAGACAAACCTACCAGAGAACCCACTTCTCATACAAAGGTTAAGGACTATAGCAGCCCTAACAAACCAACTGAAAGGACACCTACAATGAAGATTACCACTCTCCGTAGCAGCGAAGCTGTAAAGAAAGCTAAGGCTCTGTTCGAAAACATCGCAACAACTCAGAAGAAGGAAACTACGCATACCAAGGCTACTACCAAGTTAACTGACATTGGCGTGATGAAGAAATCTCCAAAAACAGATTCCACTACAGTTTTACACCCATCTACCGAGGAAGGTTCTCCTAATATAACAGACGTGGATAGCGAAATCGATGTCGCTCCTCATCAACCTAAAGAACGTCCTACAAGTGGAACTCCACGCCCACAGCATCTCCGTCCTGATGACAAACCGAGGGCGAGTCCTACTCGCCTATCTGTTCAGTCACCTGATGGACGCAGGTCTAAATCACCAATGCGTCATACAGTCGAAACTACAACTACCACAAAGACTGTGGTGACTAAATATCCAGCCACTACCAGAGCTGAATCACCGATGCATCGTCCTGAAAGTGACAAGCCAGACAAAGTCCCTGGATACCTCCGTCCTACTAAGACCAGTCAGATTAAGGAGGAGACAAAGGTTGTGGAAGAGGCTGAGGTGAGCAGCCGAAGAGGAAGTGGCAAGTTTGGAGTGGAGTTGCGTAGGACTAGTGTGGAGCGGTCTACGGCTAGCAGTGAACGTCGTCGCAGCGTAGAACATCCCTGCATCGAAGATATCTTCGACCTGGACCTCCTGGAACAAATGGTCAGTAGCCACACTATATGCATGCTCGCACTTGCTATCTCAATCTCTATGATATATTTAAATTTTTACTGACTACATTCTCATTTTCAGTTGGAAAAGGTCGTGGGTTACGAGCAGAGGCGACGCATCCGAGCACAAATAAGGATCGCTCGCAAGAAATCAGAGACCGATCACGTAGACTCTACTCACACAAGAACTACTAAACAAACTGTTACTACCACTACTCAGAAGGCGAGGACACCTGACCGTCATCAGACAAGTTCTCCAGACCGTACCCCTAAATCAGCACCTCACAAAACTGCATCTCCTGATCGTCACGCAAAGACTCCACAGCGAACGATTCCTGAACGCAGCCAGCCTAGGGAACAAGTTCAGCCTGTGCTCAATGGGCACGCTAAAGAGCCTACAAAGACCTTGACCGACAAGCGCACACGTCCACAGAGTCCTGAAAAGCCTGCTCCTAAGTCTGTTCTAAAGACAAAGAGCCCAGTTCGTCAGGCCAGTCCTGATAAGAAGACCAGAACTCAGTCTCCTATCAAAACTGCGACTCCGAAACCTAAAGCAAACAGATTCAATGAATACGCATCTGCATACATGAAGAAGGTAGGTCTGAGTGAGGCTGATAAACTAAAGTTCGCTGAATCAAAGAAAAAGGCGACAGAAGACAAGCAAAGAACTGTGAAACAGGTGGAAGAACATCAGACCGTTGAGGAATATTCGACAGCTAAGACCTTTACCGAGCGAACATCATCTAAAGATGTGATAGAAATCGTTCAAATGAATGGAAGTAAACGGTCGCCATCTCCCGAAAAGCGGCTGAGTCCAGAACGCAAAGCTCAAAGTCCTGAAAGGATCTACGAGAGAACACCAAGCCCTGTACAGAAGCAGCCTCTTCAACAAACAAAATCTGAACCGACAAAGAAGGAAACTATTATAAAGACAGTATATGATATCGAAAAGAAAATACCGCAGAAGCCAGCTCAAGAGGAAAAGCCTTCTTGGGTGACGAACAGGAATCTGAAGAAGATAACTTCGGAGACGAGGACTTACAGCAGCAAGAAGATTGAGGAGAAGCCGAAGTACAGGGCTCCGAGCCCTTCCAAGGTGATCACGAAGCCCATAGATGTGATCACGTCGAGCTATGGACCTGGACCGCTGGATGCTGAAGGAAAACCGCTGTTTGGAATCAGAGCTTTAAGGAATGGCGCTAGTAACTATCAAGGTAAGCTTCATCTGTTATGTAATACATTGTGTAGTTTAGGAAAATATAGTCCTTCTTATTTTATTTACGCAATGTATATTGGCGTAGGTTGTAAGAATGGCCATTTTTATTGCCTTTTAACACACTATAATAGACCGTAATTAATAAGATCATAAATAAATGCTAAATTTATTGTAACAAACTTTGCCTGCAATTCCGCCGTTTCTGACGTATGATGGTGTTTTGACTTATAATAATTCTGGTATCAAAGTTTTTAAAGACGCTAAAATACCCGCCTTCCTTTCCATTCCTATCTGTTGCATAAAGTGTCAAATTTTCATCTAATAAAAGGTGTAAAGCACTTAAGATTAAACAATAAAATATACAAAAAATCATAAATAACCCACTGCGAATAGTTAGAACAAACACACGGTCCGTATCTAAGTGGGTTCAAATCTGTTATGATTCACGTTGTGCAAGTAACAGACATAATCGTGGCTCACTGTACAAATATTGTCTCAGCTGCAGGCTACACTATTTCTGGATGTCGTACAGTCGTCTCACTACACCGGTGTGGACGTGGTCTAGCGGTGAATACATAGTACGAATCAGTGATGTTTATTAAATCAATTTTAGGGAAAATAACAACATTTTTTTTAGATAATAAATTGTGACGCGAAATAGCTCTTTTGGTTATTTAATCTGTTCGAATGAATGCTTGTAATATTTCAGTTTGAGTGAAATGTTCAATGCATGAGTAGTTTTGCCACTTACATATCCGCTGATAGTTAAAGTTTGTTTGTTGTTTTTCAATTGTTTTTAAGTTTTTCCGAGCAGTTTCGTCACCAAAGTCGGTATCGACAATTTTGACAGTTTTAATTGAGACACTAATTATAACCAAACCACTCTTGGTTATATCATTCGAGCTATAAACAACTAAAGTTACCTTAGAACAAATCTTGTGTCTCTACTCTCTAGTCATCAAGCAATCTAACAATTTCTTTCTTTCACAGTAAAAGGCACAGTGATCCGCTCAGAGTACCACTCACGTAACGGCGGCGAGCCTGAAGGTACCGTCTCCGTGACGGCCTACTCCACGGAGCCCGAAGAGCTGGAGCGCCTGCTGCAGCGCCAGGGAGACCCGCCCTCCAGGATACACGGCCTCGCTGCCATCACCACCACCAAGAAGTTCGGAGGAGAAACCGGGACCACGTTGAAGGAGATTCATGGAGTAAGTGGGAAAAATCTAGCTAGTCTTTTAAAATATAAGACCTTTATATGTGCTTCCAAAATCTTGATTAATTGATAGGTTTCAAATTAGTTACAATTAAATAATAAGCGCCATTGCATATTGAGGAGAAATTGGTTTATTTCCTATGCGTTACTGAAGCGCCTTAACAAATTGTGAGAGCAATGCCTGAATTTTTTTCGCGGTGATGAAAAATTGTGCGCCTATTAGTTTTATCAGAGCAATTTTACTGAGTACGTATTTCATCATTTTTATTACGTAGTTTCTTCATTCTTGTTTACAGTCACATATTAAAAACCTTAAAAAGCAATTATGTGTAGTTCTATTATCCAGTTTCATATTCATTTTCATCGATTTCATCCATTCATAGTTTCGTTCAGCTGCATAAGGAGGTTAGTTTTTTTTGGTGTACGATGTAAAATGTATATTTTCCAAATAAAACTAGGACACTTACTACATAAAAGCCGAACCAAATAGTCTGAACTATTTATACAAAAAATGTCCCCTCCATCGTAATCTACATGCCATTTTGATAGGTATTTATTACCAAGAAAAAATGGCTGACTGAAATTCTGTACATGTCCTTGAACATTCACACATTTTTACTAACAATGGAGCTAAAAAAATTCCTAGACCGATCAATTCTTATACCTGAGCAGCTTTAAGTGCTCATAGTGAGTCGTAGGCGGTGAACGAATTGTGCTAAGGAAGTTTAAGAAGTATCGACATAAGATTAAATATATTTAAATTTTCACGAAAAGAAGGTAATATTATATTAAGTGTATCTATTGGGAAAGAGCAAACGTGAAAGTGTTTTCAAAGGCTGCAGAAGGTTTTGTGTTCAAATACATACGTGTGGTTTATAGTTTATCGTAAATTTACCAGATCAACACACTATCCAGAGATGTTCAGTTCCAATACTTCTATGAAGTGCCTGCTCCCTTTACCAACTATTAACATCCTCTGATGTTAGTGAATTTCACAATAGAAACCTTAAACTAACCATATTTCCTCTTGCAGAAAGAAGAACGTGCAGCCATAGACCAGTTCACCCACAGTGATAGAAGAGTCAGTGACACTAGGATCGAAGACATTACCGAGAGCTTCGGACGTCAAGAAGTGCTGGGAGAGACCAGACGTGTGGAGACCAGGAGAGAAGAGATTGTAGGAGATATCATTAGGGACAGGACAGAGAGAACTGATAAAATGGAGAAGACAGACAGGGTGCAGAAGAAGGTGGAGAGGAAAGGAGACAGAGTGGAGAAGAAAGAAAGGCCCGATGATAAGAAGACTGTTAGACAGAGCTCTGTGAAGTCGCTGACAGAGAAATATATTAAGAGTGCGAGTGAGTACCAATTTTATTTTAACTTAAGTTATTTAAGAAGTCGGCACGACGCATTTTATTGTGTTGCAATGGCGACTACTTTAAAAGTCATGTAAATTGCGTGTATTATCAGAAATTAATAATTTGGTTGAAAAAACGAGTTTGAGAGACGTTCATTTATTGTTATAGTTTACAGCCGCCACTCTACTGTCATTTATAAAGTTCCGTACCCAAGGCAAACCCGGGGCCTTATTACTGAGATTCTAAGTATTATATATACGTCAAATATTTAACAAAATATTCCTATACTCAACAGTGAGTGGATACGGGCTGATTAGATAGATAGATAGATAGATATAACAAAAAATGTGTGATCTGCTTTGAGTGTATATAGGCTGCTGTATTCATAGTTACCCTGTTTTTCGGAAGTTATTCGAAAACATTGTCCCCAACAACACAATCGCTATTATGCCGTAGAAAACTATAGAAAATGTACCGTAATAGTTATAACAATTATTTGTTGATTGCGTGTCAGCCATTGTCAACAAAACGTTTCACTTTCAGTCTGTTTATTTATACAAGTTTAAAACGTGATGGTAAAGTGGTGCAATTATTTGGTAATACTTATAATGCTCACTGATTCCGTTTCCCATAGATTTCTATAGTTGAAGGTTTTTTACTGTTCCACTCAGTTTGAGCCGCTTTTTAGCTTGTTGGGTTTGAATTAAATATTACTGACGGTTTCCGTGATCTGATCACTACTTTATGAGGCAAATTTTCGAGTAGAGTCGATAAGTAAATTAATATTGAATTTTGCCAAAGACTGTTCGAATAATCTTAATTATTGTAGTGTAGATTTGGTAACATATCTGCTAACGTGCGTATTAACGTATGGTTAGTGCTCAACCTAGTGTCAAATTTGTACAAGCCGCCCGAAAGGCTTTCGACATGACTTAACTACAGTTATCTTAGTAGACAACAACCGGGGTCAACTTTTTACATGCCCTACGAAGACGCTCAGTTCAAATATCACTATGCAGTCACCCATCTATAGAATGACCGCGCCAGGGGTTACCGATCTTTACCGACCGGTGAGCGCAACTGGCTATGAGCGAGCACGGAAACGCTCAGTTCAAATACCACTATGCGGTCACCCATCTAAAAAATTACCGCGTTAAGGGTTGCTTAACCCACAGATCGTCTATCGACCGCTGAGCGTAACTTGCTATGAGCGCCATAATACATGGTAATGTAGTTGTTGTATAAAACCTTGTATTCGTATATCAAATCGATCTGTAACTGTCGCACTAGTCACTGAGCACGAGTGACCTCTCTCAGCCGAGAGGTCAAGGGTACCGGCTTCGAATCATACGCAAATATTTACAGGTCAATTTATTGTCTGGTTTTTTATGTAGTTTACAATAGGTAAACTAGCTTCTGGCCGTGACTCTACTTGTGTATCTTTTAAAGTTTAGAATGTGTTTAGGAAATGTTATCCAAATAGGTTTAACTGTTTTGCGGTTTGACATAAACAGACAGACAAACAGATATCTTCTTAAGTTAATGGCTTATATTATAAACAAATGAATTAGCAGTATAAGAAGATGGAAGTTCGAGTAAATTACTTAACCGATTTCAATGACATTTGGTACAGATATAGAGCTGGCATTTAAAAAAATCATAAGGCTTTTTATCAATGTTTGTATTGAAATTCTGTCTTAAGTCACTAACCTACGCGGTCAAAATCACAGGCAAAACCTAGTATTATTATAACACATCAACGCTGACAGTGACCAGTTATGATCAGTTAAGTTGGTCAAACAGTTGCGGCTGATCTAATGTGATTCAACGGTACATTACGTGGGTCCTTACAACTGGCGTGCTAGCGTGTTAGCGTGATAGCGTGTTGACTAACAAACACGTTGTACTGTTTAAGTAATTATATAGATAGTGACGATACAAGTTTTATCTATGCATATATGTACAATATACATGCTTGTTATATAGTGTAAGCCAAGGTGTATGAAATATGCTCGTCGTTCGCCGTTAACAATATCAGCCGCGTGTAATACGATTATAGGGCGAACTTATTGTTATAAATACCAGGCACGTTACAAAACTTCGAGCTAACATTTGAAATATTGCATTAATTAATTGTGTCGATACTTTTTTAATTTTATGTAAATTGGAAAACTGATATCGCTTTGTTCGACCTGGAACTCGACTCCGGGTCCTCGTGGTTAGCAGTCATGTACACCACAGCCCAGACAAAAAAAGCAGTGTTGAGTATTTTAACTATTTTTGTATAAATCTCATCATTTCATTTTTTTTATCAGTTCTTCTGTAAAGAAGGTGTTAAAATGGACAGAATCGATGTTTATTTAAAGTTTTCTTATTAAACAGAAGTCATCACAAACATTGAAACGACATACAAAACACATCAAGACAAACTATTTTTAAACCAAACGGGAATTGAACCAGCACTACCAGTATTCACCAGTACCGATAATTAGCAAGTCAAACACGTTTCCAGAGATAACTGCATTAAAAATTATTGTCATTATTTTCAAAAGAAATAATTTTAATAGCAGAAGTAGTATAAGGGAATAAGCATTTAACTCTCATACCAGTTTTCGATGGTCCAAACCTAACACACCAATGACTTTTCTAAGTTATGTGTGTATTAGAAATAATCTATCACTTGTTCTAACGGTGAAGGAAAACATCGTGATGAAACCTTGCAGTCTTTATCACAGTTCTTGAAGGCATGCAAAGTCCTCAACCCGCACTTAACCAGCGCGATGGACTCTAGGCTTAACCCTAGCCCCCCTACCCTTAGGCCCAACTCTCATTACTTTACTAATTTGGCGCAGTGGTTAACATAGTCCCCTCGTCACAATAACTGTAGCGCCGCGTGTGGCGGGTTCTAATCTCACCCGGGACAAATCTTTGTGTGTGATGAGCAAGAGCCTAGTTAGCAATATAACTATGTATTATGATGTATATAAGTTTATTTATCAGTTATTTGGTTACCATAGTACAAGCTCTGCTTGGTATGGAATCAAATGACCGTGTGCGTTGTCCAATGATATTGATTACAAGTAAAAATACAGTTTCCATAAATGGGATAATAATGATTTTAAAACACTTTTATTTTCAAACGTGAGACACTACGTTTTCCAAACCGTGGAAATTGCGTACGTAACGTAAACGCACGCGAGCGCGTTACCACAAGCCTCCTTATATAATTACTTTCGTAACTTTCATATTGCACGGTACGCGTTAACGTTTCAGTCGTCAATTGCCGCTCGGACTAAGTACACGTAGTGACAAGTGACTTGAAATAACATGGATACTAATAATAATTGTGGATATAATTTTAAGTTATTATTAAGTATATATCAAAAGTTAGGTGAGTTGTTTGTTTTTTTATGTATTGTGTTAGTAAATAAACATTTTATTTGTAAACAACAAGTTAATAAACAAACAGAAAATAAGTTAAATGTCGTAGTTTTGTATCTTCACTATTTCTACTTAACGTGCAAGTATGTTAAAACAAATAATTAGGGACATATTTACGGCAAATTTTCATTTTTTGAATAATTGGCTTTTCATCATTTGTTGTGTCAACAAATTTGTTATAATTCGTTGTTAGGCAACCGTTGTTTTGTTGATATCGTTTAGTTTGATGTTAGTATCGAATAGTTAACTTAATTATTATTGAAGGTGAATTATTGCATTGTGTATTATGAGTTATTTAAATATACATATGTTCTTAAATAGCTGCTAAATATTTAAGTTTTGGTAACTATTTTACTACTAAACCACTAAACCTAATTAAAACTAAATAAGACATGGTTGTAGACTATATCTCGAAGGACATTTTTATTAAAACGCGTTTATAAGGTCGAACTGTAACTAATATATTTAAAAAGCAGGTCCTCACGGGTGTCGCCACGGTAATGACTAAATTAATCAATATAATAATTAAAAATAAATACATTACGTGTATAAATTGAATATATTTAAACAAGTGCAGTGACGTCATTATCAATTAAATTAATTGAAAAACTGTTTTATTATAATATCTATTTATATTTAAAATTTCCGTTTTGCGTTTGGTCTTGGGTTCGATTCTCTTCTCAAGCTAATTTAGTGTTATATTCTGTTTGACTAATATGGATGGATTTTACTGTCTGTTTCATTCAAATATTACTATAAATTCCTATGTTTGTTTACATTCAAACAAATAGTTTTACAAAAGACTAGTACTTTACTATTGTGTATTGTTTTATCACAATCGCTTATTATATGTAAAAATAATGCCCTATTCATTTTATTACATAAGTATAACAAGATATATTTCCGTTTGTTACTTTTTTATTTATTAAATAATATATTGTCCTAGGCTAAGCATTTGTAGAAATCTTATTGGAATAGATTCTAAACACTGTCTTACCCGAGAATTGATCCTGTAACTTACTATAGCTCCAACATAAAGAGGGTCAATTTTCTACTACTATCGACCATTGACAACCGGCTAGTCATTGATAACTTTTGTACGGCAAATTAATCAGCGCCCCTAACGGCTGCCGCTAGAACAATTCTTTGTTTATTTTAAATACGTACCTACTTTATGTACTCTCGATAGTACCGGCTGTAGAAAATAGCTCCTTCTGTCCCACTGCTGGGCAAGTCTTCCTCCCGAACGAGTGCAGGGATATCTCCTTAATTGTCGATAATAATGATTAAAAAAGCGTTAATTAATAAAAACCAGTAGTCTATAGACATACAAGCATTGTTCCCATGAGGGTAGGCAGAAACCTGCTTCATCCACATTCATACATCTTGTCATACGTGTATTCCAGTTCTACATACCAGACCTTTTTGGAAAACGATAATTATACTCTATAATATATTTAAAACCTGCTTTAAAATGTTAAAATAAGTTCTCGTGGGAATTCAAGGTCTAACTTGTTAATGCATATAATTGAGAGGTCTTAGGTTTGATTCCCGAGTTGTGTATTGAGGAATTTTTGGTAGGAATTAGAAAATGTTTTGCTTCTGCGTATTTCATTTGGAAATTGTCTCGATAATATAAAAAACCCGTCAAGTGCGAGTCGGACTCGTAGTGTTTCGTGCCAAAAAATAGGAAAAAACACACGATTATTGTATGGAAACCCACCTTAATATATATTTTTTATATCGGTTTATGAGTAACAGCCTAGTGACAGACATACAGACGGACGGACATACAGCGGAGGCTTAGTAATAGGGTCCCGTTTTAACCTTTTCGCTACGGAACTATAATAAAAAAGGTATTGTCAGAGGGAAAAATCCGTGACTAAACGCGTCGTCTACATGGACTTCACTGACTGTCCTTATGCGTCATTTCATCAAAATTTGTTCAGTAGTTTTTGTACAATTGTTACATTTACAACATTAGTAATTCTTATTTACTTTCAATATTTATATTTGTCAATGACATTTGTTTCACCTTGAGATTATATCTGCAAATACCTTTCATCTCAATTTGATAAGATTGTTAAAGAATTTGACTATCGGAATAAGATAAAATTATCAAAACATTTCAGATTCAAGGACACAACCTTATTGTGCAGTAGTGGAATGAAAACTCTTCAGTTCTATTCCCGAGTAGGGTAAAATGCCGTCGAGTGTTTAGTTATAAAATTCAAAATTTTTAGCGAGAGAGAGAGAGAGAATTAGAATAATGTTTCAATAGAGGTTTCTAATTGCATGTAGGGATGCAATTTTATGATTTTACAAAAACAATATCTATCCGTATGTGACACTTTCTTATCCGAACTACTAAACCAATTATGGTAAAATTAGCAGAGCTAATAAGATTTCACTCTTGGAAAGGATATAAGTAGAATTTTTTAAAGCAATCATGATCTACTAGACATAATTGCACTTGGTGGTATTACTATAAACCGGAGCGACACTTATCGCATGGGGATATTTGGAAAATTAAAGTACCTAAAATTGTAAAATTTTGTCAAAATCCGTCCAGCGGTTTAGCCGTGTAGTAAGACAGACAGACTTACTTAATAATATTAGTAAAAACACTTGCATCTACGGCTAAAACGGCTATAAAGTTACTTACAAATGTCGAAAAAGCAACAAAAACAAGATGTTATCTTCCTTCCCCGTGGGAATAAGGCTTCATATTATGTATGTACTAGCTGACCCGTGCGGCTCCGCTCGCGTGAATTTCGTACTGTTGCTTATTCGTTTGAGCACGCGAATTGCGAAGCACTCGATACACCTACACATAAAAATGTTAACAACTCTTTTGTCATCTAATGGTTATTTACGAAAGGGACCCGAAGGGCACACAATGTGGCACAGGCTCAGGCAGGCCTGATTTCCTGTGGTTACCTTCTTTTCCGCTCTCGTCTGTATCCGTAGCAGTTTACAGTGTAAAATATAATACCTTATAATAGACTGACCATTGCTTACCCGTCTGGATTCAGAATATTATTATAGGTCCTATCTGCGCCGGAGCTCTTCAGACGCGTAATAATGTATACCTACTTGCGATGATACGTCCGAAACCGCGTAACCCGTAATTATTTTTTGTACTTATATCATCCGTTGTTTATTTTTTTAAACTTACCACATAGTCTGTTTCATAGCTATCCAATTTATTTCCTTAATGCAACCAATTAATTTGGTTTTTAATATTAATATGTGATTCGAACAACAACGCCATCGGTCAGTTGCGGCGAACAACGACAACAAACGAAATTACTCGGTTTGCCATCTAGGATATCCCGATCGCACCGGACCCACGTAAACCAACATTTTTGTGTAATATATCATACAACATTTATGTTTAAAAATCTTATAAATGTATAGCATGTTTCAAAGGTATTTTTTTACAATAAAGCCATCAAAATAAATTAATTAGAAAAAACATGCTTTGTTGCGGTTTATAACGCCATCTATTGGTTGGTGCGAACAACAGGTATCGATACGGCAGGCGCCGCGTTAACTATGCGAATGTTGTGAAATGCAATCCATTTCACGCCATCTATGGTCTCTATAGGGAAACGCAGGTTCAAACGATTTCTACGTATTTTTTTCAATTTTCTAAAAATCTTTGAAATTTTATGCTATAAAAAGTATCCTAGAAATTGCTCCACTACTTATTCTATGCATATACCAAATTTCAGTGCATTCTATCCGGTAGTTTTTATGTGATAGCGACACATACAGACGGAGGACAGACAGACAGACAGACAGACAGAAAAGAAAATTATAAATTGCAGATTCGGTATCTGTATCCGTTATTAAACATCCCCCATTGGTTTTTTTTTAAATATATTCAATGTACAGAATTGACCTCTCTACAGATTTATTATAAGTATAGATGTTTGTAAAAGATAACAGCATACTCTCATTAAAAGAGATGTACTACGATGACACATCAGGAAAGTGTAACAACTCTGACTCACTACTGAACTAAATATATTTGAAAAGGCTTCTGTAATACATTTGCGTTATTTGTACGTTTGTTAAGTACTTTGTGAACTAAACCTACCTAAAAGAAGTTAGGAATGTAAAAGATTTTGTGTAAACTTAAGTTAAGTTCTTAAGAACAATCAGAGCAGTCATTTATTGTTAGCCGAGTTTATACACAGAATAATTTTGACGTATTTATCATATAAGTGATTTAGGTATATTGAAAAAAATATATATTCCTCAAATAAATTCAAAACTGAGCTTCAACTGATATTTTTAAATAAAAATTGGACATTGATAAATCGAAATTGATACCTTTGATTGGCACTTTTTCTAAAGATCTTGCGATATGAACGCTTATAATAGCAATTTTGTAATAAAAGAGAATGCATTTCCATAAGAGTAGCGGAAAACAATTGACATTTGAAACCGACGTGTTATTATTTCTTTACACAATTATAATTATTAGGTAGGTATATGTAACTAATAGCGGAAGTTACTCTTGTCTGTCTGTTACATTTCCGACTCACCTATTGATCTGATTTCAATAAGACTGTGGAAGAAACGTATACCTAAAGAGGATTATTACAAAATTGAGACGGTTATGTCAAACTCAATGCAATAGTTCATTTCCCAAAGTAAAATATTGATAACTTTTCCTATAAATACTCGTTTGCGAGGATCATTTTTATTTTATTTTTTGTTTGAAATAAAACTGCTCCCGCACTAAGAATTGCTCTTGTGTCGCGGGGACTTTACATACTACGGACACAACGCACTAGACCCAAAACAACTATTTGTAGAGGAGAAATTTAAGGAGCAAACCTTCCAATTTTGGAATACATTTATTTTTTTATTGTTATCTACATAAAACAATGTTTTCTACTAAGTCGTCGGACTATGGTAGAGATTATTACGATGGGGCGCCTTCAAGATGAGGTTTTTGCATTTACATTGATGTTTAGTCAATTTCGAGTAAAACTATCGCGTTATACCGTACATAAGCATTACAGACCAGTTCTCTACGGACGGCACTTTCAAGTATCGAGTGTTTGACATTTAAAATGAACTGCCAAAATAGTTCTTACGGAGACCGCTAGAGGCGCTAAACAGATTTTCGTGTAAAATTTCTCGATAGCTAGTCGATAATAGTAGAGAATACGATATAAATATCAAAACAATTATATAAAGGTCAATTAAACATAGTCCTTATAAATAAAGCAGAGGAAACGGTCCACTTATTACATGAGAAGTGTAACTTGCGAAATGTAATTGTAATGATGTTATTAATGTCACGATGACTCACTATGTCTTTATGTTTTGTTGTTATGAGCAACTGACGCCGGAAACACCTCAATACTTCGGAGATTATTGACCTAGGCCAAGAGCATATAAATACGGTACTCTATAAACTTAACTTTGAACCATTTTGCAAAGTTTTTGCTACAATTCATTGTCGTGTATTTCGGAAGTTTATAATTTGACGATGTCTAGAAAAAGGTTCAATTGTGTAGTTCGCGTAAACGGCTGTCCTGTATGGCAAGATGTATGGATGCGAATGAGGCAAGGAAAGTTTGTAACGATCACCAAGTGGTATTCTTTGGTCTTTACCTATCACTATGGGAAAAAGGCGTGATTTTCTGTATGTATCTATAAAAATTTTGCAAGTTAGAACAAATTCTAAGGGATATAATTACTATCAACTGGGCCAAAATTAATATGTTTGATTTACAGTTGAATGCGAATGTAACGGGGCTTCTGCCATTCTTTTTTTTTAACTTATTTCTTAACCAAGGATACCTCGTATGAACAAAATCTAGCTCCATGGGGATCTTTTTAGTGGCTCTTATTCGAAATATGTCTCATTTTTCAAATAAACACGTTTGCTCATTTACGTCTTCAAAGGTAGTCCAGTAGAAATCGTTTCATAAAAACGTCGTCTATTGTACCTTTTTTGTTAAAGTTTTTCATTCCATACCTTATTGTGAATATTTCATAAACTTGGTCTATTGTTGTACAGATGAGAGCTCGAAGGCTGAAAGGACGACATACCCTAAGGCTGGTCTGATCCTGAGGACCACCACGATGAAGGACAGCGTCTCCAGCGACTCCTCGGCACATGCTGGTAAGTGGAGTAACACCTGAACTTTAAGGCAATTGTCGCAAGCGAGATGTTAATTCTTCACTACACAGTGGCTCATAACTTCTGGAAAAACCATTATAAAATTGTGAACCATTAGGCTTTTAAAGCCTTGAATTTTAACACGCCAATGATTTTTCGAAGCTATCTGTGTATTAGAAATCATTATAACTTACTGCAACGGTGAAGGAAAATATTATGATGAATCATTGAATGGCTACAAATTTGGCCAGCGTGGCGGACTCCAGACCTTCCCAATCAACCGAACAAATAGACAATGAAAAAGGCTCTCTACCCTGATCTATAACTATCTTCAGGGGTGCTAAAGTTATTCCAATTTGTTCATAAAATGATAATAAAGGCCTTAAGTATGAATAATATTTCATTTTAGAACAGACATGTAGCAATGTATAATAGAATACGGGAATTAACGCGAACACGCACCTTAAAATGCCTAACGTTTCGGCGCAGGTTGCACTCGCCGTGGTCCCAGGCTAATTCCCGTATTCTATTATACATTAAACATGCAACGCGAGAGTTTAAAAAAAATAAAAATAAAAAGACATGTAGCAAATTTTGAAATTGCTCTTAGGTTTGTCATCGCATTAAAACAAAAAAGAAGATAATAACAGGTACTTAGGTCATACTCTAAGAATTTGTTACCGTTTATTTGTTTATCATTTAACTTAATCATATGTTCCCACCGCACATTGTGACTCACTTGCTCAAATACTATCAAGACTTAGTCACTCTTACATTAAAAACTAATTACTTTCTTGATACGATCACAATTTTTTCTATTTTGAGATAATGTTAACTTAAGATCGTTAAGAAAATGAGTCACTAGTAGCTTACAAAGTTCCACATTTAAAGCTTGCTTCTCCAGGCTTTAAAACATTGGTCCTATCTATCTATGGTATGGTTAGTGGTCAACCTAGTGTCAAAGTTGTTCAAGCCTTTGACATAGCTGAACGACTGTTATCTTAATTGACAACAACCGGGACCGACTTTTTACGTGCCCTCCGAAGCACGCTCGCTCAGATCAAATACTCGGTTACTCTGCGGTCACCCATCTATAGAATGACCGCGCCAAGGTTTGCTTAATCAACAGATAGTTTACCGACGCCTCAAGACACCTCTGTATTCATTACTTGTTCCTTGTCCTCAGGTCTAACCCGTACAGACAGTGAACACAGCCTAGGTTCAGTGGAAGACACAGTGGTGACGACAGAGCGCGTGGACGGCGGAGTGAGGACCATCACCACCACCACCCGCAGCCACGGTCACGTCACACATGGGGTCACACATGGGCAGGTCACACAGGTCAAGGACCGACAGAGCGACAGATCGTTCTTGGACAGTAATACGAAAGTCACTGGTGTACAAGATATCTTGACGAGGATGAAGAATGCTGATATTGGTGAGTTGGCTTCTAATTGTTACTCTGTTGGACTATGGGATTATTGGTAGGTTTAGGGTTAGCTAGCGTGTAAAACTTAAAAAAAAAGTGTTTTTACAGAGGAAAACAAAAAATAGACTTCTAAATCTAATTACCCAATCACTAAATTTTTGGGTAGGAAAAAATCTTTTTTTTTCATAATATGCATAATTATGTTTGTTTTTTACCGCAAAATAAATAGTGACATGACGGTCCTAAATAATCGGAATATAAGTATCCTAGAATTTGTTATCAAAATCTTTAAAGAACGTCTAAAATCACATCCTAAAGCACCTATCTATCTCCTCTCAAAAGACCATGAAAAGACCGTGCTAACCTGGTCTTCTCCCCCAGTGATCCAAGAAGGCGACTCGAGCGAGGACACGGAGGCGCGCGCGCTGCTGAACAAGTTCCTGGGCGCCACGGTGCTGATGGCCGGCATGCAGTCCTACGTCACGGAGAAGCCCTCCGGCAAGGTCACCGTCAAGCAGGTCAGTCACCTTTCACTTATGTAGAACAACTGCTAATGGGATCACGAGTTACGGCGTGTTTGTATTGAATCAAAGAAATTGAATTAACTGCGGATATTTAGTGACCATTGGATTGTAATCGATATTGCTAAATGCGTTTCACTAATTTCGGCGCGATTTGTGTCAGTGTCTTACTTAACAAAACTACCTTTATGATGTTTTCATACCTTTTTCTGTGATTAGGACACTTTATTAGTTATATTATATTTTTAAACTTGACATACGAACCCCCTTATATCACTTTTTATAGACAATAAAGGGGTGCGTATCACTGTGGCTTTTTAATATTTCCATTCAAGTCTTCGTTAAAATTATCGAAAGTACCTAAAATTTTGGAGATCGGCAGATTTCGTACAGCTTAAAGTTTGTGTTGTTTCGCAACAGAATTTGTACCACTTATTAAGGGGACTAAGTCACTTATTTTTATTTGGGAGTATTATTTTTAGAAGTCCGGATTAATTAGAAAGTATTTGTTTATTTAAATAATAATTTTTGGTCTATGGCTTATATTTGTTGACAACTAAAGAAAATCTCATGAGACTTCACTGTTAGTCTGACGTCTACGCATCCGCTAATTTGTTGTTGTTTTGGATTGTGGTTTTGACGGCATCTGAGCAATTGATAGTAGCGAACTATCGGGGCTTCTAAAAATGGACATAACTTTTACCTCCCAACTTTTAAAAATATAAGAATTTTAAAATAAGCTTGTCTATCATATTAGCTACCAATTAAACAAAAAGTAAACCTAAACATGACATTTTATAAGCTGTACGAATTCTTCATACAAACCTGCCGTTCGTCTTTGCAAAGTGTAAAAACAAACAAAAGTTTCTTACAAAATCGGAGTTGGAACGTAACCTCCTGAAACATAACTTCTTTACACACTTGTTTTATTATTTCACACATTACTAACCAGTGTACATAACAGCTATTATATGCATATGTATATATTATATACCAAGTGTACAGTAACGGCGTATGCATGCCTATGTCCCTCACCTGTCAATCATTGATCAGTACTCCTTACTACGTGTCGTCATATTCCATCGTCCTACAAAACTACCGCGAAATGTGTTGTTTATTCATGACACTGCTCACTACCGTTTGACATAAATAGCGCAATACTCATAAACTTGAACCACTTTTTAAATGTTTTTGTATACGATTTTTTTTTATGAATACATATTATATTGGTAAAGAAAACTAACTGCCTCTATGGCGCGGTCGGTAGTATATCCAAGCTATTAGAATTTTCTGACTTATATCATAATTTTCTTAATAATAGTGTAGAAATTGGTAACGTGCTTGATAAATGGCGATAGACTCGACCCCATTACACAGGACTCATATTTGTTAATGGCGAAACAAGGGTGTATTTCATACACCCTTGCATAAACCTTCGGGTGAACATATTATGTGTGTATGAATTTTCCTGATAAAGTTACATGCTCGTAGTTAAATAGAAAGAAAAGCATGCCAACGTAAGAGAAAGCCAGTCTTCTAGCCAGTATTATTATTATTATAAAATCAACCTAACTACTGAACAACACAATCATAACTTTTAATGAAATCAGTGTAACCTTACACGTAAGACTTGTAACATTATAACATTTCACGTAAGCTTTGTAATTAGTTACACACGAGCAGTTATGAACGTAACAATTGTTTGTTTGACTGTACTTTGTTACATTGTAAACATGAAAGTACAGTTGGCAACAGAATTGCCCAACATTTGAAAAACATGAAGCTCCTATTATTATGTGATCCACAAACATATAGATATTTAGTGTTTTTCGCACTAGATAAAATTGTATTTAAAAGGTACCTCCTTAAAACAGGAAATAGGTAACTAAATACTGAAGTTATGGAATACCTACATTCAAATAATCGTACTTATGGCATCCTATTACCAAAATTAATTAATTACTAGCTGACCCGCGCAACTTCGTTTGCGTCACATAAGACAGAATGGGTCTTAATTTTCCCCGTTTTTGTAACATTTTTTACTGGTTCTCTGCTCCTTTTGGTTGTAGCTATATATAGCCTATAGCCTTCCTTGATAAATGGGCTATCTAACCCTGAAAGAATTTTTCAAATTGGACCGGTAGTTCCTGAGATGAGCGCGTTCAAACAAACAAACAAACAAATTCTTTAGCTTTATAATATTAGTATAGATATGATATGATTTTCGTTGCCAACGTTACTATTACATACAAGTGCAGTATGGCGGTTGTTTCAGCTGCGCTTGGCTGCCAGTGTGATGTGTGAATCATGCACGTGCTAGTTTAAATATAATATCATTATTTGTTATTATTTGATAAGAGTTGGTTACGTATATTGAAGGTTGTGGGTTCGATTCCAATACCCGGCAGTAATATGATTTTGATTCATAAATTACTGTTATTATTATGTTTCTAGAAGTCCCCCGAATGTAGAAAAAATCGGTAATATTTTTTTATAAATCTTTATGTACAAAATTACTTGTTTTTAAATAATTGCAAAGGCTTAAAGATATCGTTTCCTGAATTTCAAGTCATGGAAATGTGATTGAGCTTTTTCAGTAGGCAAATTTTGTTTGGCACGAAGCCCGATAGATGGCAACACGGTCGCTCTATTGTAAAACATACACGCTGAAATTGTGGGCGTTACGACACACTTCTCTGTTTTCCTTTAGGGAACGTAAGCGTGATTTTGTTTACAATATTTTTTTATAATTATACATTTTATGAACCCATGTAAACATAAAAAGGTTACTTACTGAATCTAGAAATGGAACTTTATTGGTTTCGTGGGCCCATGTATGTAGAATTCAACATAATATTTATATTTTTTTTAATACTGCATCACACCTGTCATACCCGAAGTTAAAGACTAAAGTGTATAAAATACCCCAACATTTAGCAGTGTTAGACTCAGTAAAGTCTTATAACAGGAAAACGCTAAATACACTTTCTCGAATCAAGAATCAAACCTTAAACCTTATGATCAGCAGTCCCATCCACCAAAAAGGCAGCAGAATACTTCTTTGAAAAAAATCCTCATCTTTTAATAATATTAATATGAACTAGACAAACAAAAAGCTCTTCATCCCTATTTAGCCGAGTACTATAAATAAGTAAATACGATCAAGTCCTTATAGGGCGATGTGTGGGTGCATCTGTCCGAGTGGCGCGTATAAACGATGATCTATTGCGCGAGTACATGCAAGTACGTGTTATACGTGCGGCGAGCGAGCGCGTGTGGGGGACTTGGTTATTGCGTATTACGCGAATGTGGGGCAGTGGTAAATTGTTTTTGGGATGTTTTTGGGTGCTATATGCAATATTGAATGGATGAATGTAAAAGAAGGTTGTATGGATTCAGAATGAATGAGAAAAGAAACATAAAGAGAAAAATTACATATTAGGTGCTTAAAAAGTGTGGTCAAAAAGTGTGGTTTTTGCCCTATCTTCCATCCTAGCGGTAAATTCTTTTACCGTATTTGAGTGAAAAGTGTCTATATTTGATCTAAGTGAATAAATGATTTAATTTTGATTTTGATTCTTAGATGTCTATATTCCTTTTTTTAGATTCCCATATTTAATGCTGTATAGTTTTTAAATTACTATTATAAAATTGTAATGCTTGTCCGTCTGTCCATTAGCAACAAAACTGTATCTAATTGTTCAGTGTCTGATCATTTACACGACAGACGAAATAAACAAAAAAGTATTGCAAGACTTCGTCAAAATTCCTCCTGTTTAACTAACTGATACTTATTCAGAAGTTGTGAATAATAATAAATTGTTTATACATGACATAATGTGTTGTCTAGACCGGGAGTCGTACCTGTAACACGCGGTAGTTTAATGGCTTCATTGCTTTCTCACCTCAGCACACGTGGTGCGGTTTGTTTATTTACGTATTTAAAATGTAGGGCAATGTTAACAATTTTAGAATGTGCGTAATCGAGAGTTTTCTTAGAAAATGTAAATGTGCTTGTTAAGTCATTTTAAAGGAACTGGGATTATAAATTGTTGTTAGGAAGAAAAGTCTTTGGAAAATGTGAAATGGCGGTCTTTGGTCTTTGCCTGCTCCCAAGTTAAAGGTTTTATGAATAAGGAAGATTAAATAGAAGCTTTATATAATCTTACTTATATTAAATAAACAAAAAGGGGCTAATGTATAAGCATTTTCATAGATATCACACGTTTGCCTCTGCTATCGAGTGATAGTGTATGCGACTGCTGATCACGAGGTACGGAGTACGATTCCTGGGTCGAGAAGTGTCATTGAACTTAATTTGTTCAATGAGATTCTCATAGTATACTAAAGTGTGTTATCGTGCATATAAATGGCAAAGATTCTCTATTACATAAAATGTTATGTTAATTGGTAATTAATATCGAAATAGAGCGATTTTAATAATGTGTTAGGCAGAGCAATAGGCTAAGTGACACAATAAGAGTGATATGCTTGTATTCTAGCCAAATTAAGACATCGCTCCTTCCTCAAAACAGGTGCATTAATATATCATTATAAGTATTTATACCTTACTCCAATAAATCTGATTACATAACTATGAATAAATTGTGTTAATAGTATGTACTATAAACACAATTTACGTCTGTACAAAAAACTATTTCCTATAACTTACGGAATAGTGTGATATTTGTTTGTTTGCCAATTTTACGCCAACGCCTATTAGTAGCCACAAAACTATTTTCTTGACCTACAGATTATAAAGATTAATTCAGTACAATATTATTCGTTTTGTATGGCCTGAGGTCAATCTAGTGTCAAAATCAAGTCACATAAAGCCTTCAGCTAAACTACTGATGTAGTCATAAGTTATAACATCCAGAACTAGAAAAAATATAAGGACGTGATCAGATGCACTTCTATCACAATAAATTAGGTTACAATGAAAATTTTCACAAAGCTAATTTCGTTTTTTCTCATTTAAAAGTAATAAAAAACGATAATATCGAAGTCATAAAAGGTTTTACTTAAAAGACTTGGACTTTTTACTCAAAAAAAAAAACACTTTTATCTTGACCCCTAAAGCACCCACAAATATTACATGCCAACCCATCTACGAAACGTCGGTATTAAGCGTGCTTACCACCTCACTTCTTTACTCCCTCACGGCTCATACACCGCTGTCTGCAAAGCGTTACCACTTAAAAGATAACTAATAATGAAAACATCAGTTTTATGAAAGAAAACCGCCAGAGCGTAAACCGTACGGTTAATCTAAACCGGTAGTTTTTATCCTTTTACCATTTACTGTTAATACATTCTACTGATTCTATTATATTATATCTAGATACTAAATATAGATCTAGATTTTTTGTTGTTATTTTCTAAATCGTAGTATTAATTCTTCAATGCTTATAAACCCACTATCAACAGTACAATATCTTTTTAAAAGGAAATCCATGTGCTATGGATGTGTAAAGAAAATTAACGAATGAAAATAATAACAATACAAAATCATAAAACTATACCTTTGTTGAAAGCACTCGTCTAGCCTTTCAGAAAAACTGGTGACAATTAATAAAATCCAAAGATGTGTCCTTTTAAGGCAATCGTAATACTCTAAAAATTATTATTAACATTTTCAGAAGAAAATTCCTCGACATTTTCCGCCTATATCACTATAAACCAATCACGATGTTACAAACTTGACACAATTTTCTTTGTGATACAAACAATATAAGCATCACTTTGTGTCATTTGCAAGCAACCCACAATCATTTAGGTACTTCGCGCTGTGTTAAAAAAGCATACGCCTAGTCGCAAAATATTGATGGGTAAATATTGGTCACCTGTTCACATTAACATAGTAGCCTATATACCATTACTACGAACTAAACAGAAGCGAACGCCCGTATTGCCGTTTAAAGACACGATGAAGCGCGGAAAACGACGAAAATCTCATGCAAAAATAACACGCCCGGACCGACATTTCACTGTACTATCTAACAAAATGACTTAACTCACGAATGTGGTCAAGGAAATTTCAGCTTTATTGTGTTTGGT
This sequence comes from Anticarsia gemmatalis, assembly GCF_050436995.1. Lineage (NCBI taxonomy): Eukaryota > Metazoa > Arthropoda > Insecta > Lepidoptera > Erebidae > Anticarsia > Anticarsia gemmatalis. The sequence continues at coordinate 435,458 of NC_134757.1, forward strand.
GTGGGAAATAAAGTTGTCGAATTCTCCTTCAGCGTAGTACAGGACTATATTTGGTTTCGTGACGTCAAAGCGAGGCGCGCGCGCAGTCCGCCGTCAACTCCCGCGCAAGCACGTCGCGAACGCCATGAAATTTAAAATATTATGAAAAATACCATAATATAATGGTAAAATAAATAATTAGTGCAGTAGTACCCATTATACGGTGTAGACTAGTGATTGGATTAAGGATATATTAAGGAATTATTTTTCGTCTCTACTTTTTGTGGTGAGTTCACGCTTGACCGTTTTTATTTTTTAAATTTTTTTATTATTCCAAATATTTTTAAATTTATTTTTCGTGTTTATTAATATTCATAATAATAATTAATAGTTTGTAATTAATAACTACAACAAATTTATTTTTTTTTTTTTATAATAATTAACATTTTAATAAAGCTCTTGAGCACTTAATACCCGCGCGTGACGTCACAACGGCCGGACTTTGAACTTGTACGCTGGTATAACGCATGCTTGTCTGTGCTTCAGCTTTTTATCTTTTCAAATAGATTTCCTTTTTAAAACATAAATATAGAGAAAATAATATAAATAGTGACGTTTACTAATCTCTACTTAATCTTATTAGAATAAAGCGTGATGTTATGTGTGTATTTTTTCCATAGAGTGTTTCTTTTCTCTAGTTGCATTTTTTTATAACATAAAGCTTTATTTTCAGTCGTGTTTATAAAGGCAACTGCAATATTCAATCAATACCTACATATTTTATTTACCGCCAAAAAATCTTAATCCATAAATTTTGGAACTAGATACCGCCTTTAATTCAAATAACTACATAATAGGTACTTTTGAATACTTAAGTTTATTTCAAGCACAGTATTATAATAACCACTATGATCTTCAAAATAGAGGCAATCCATACTTTTGTTTATTTATTTTATATTTTAATTTTAATCGGCTGCACCAACTTCAGCAAAATTTTGATAATTTAATAAAATATTATCCTGAAAAAGAACAGACGACAATTTTCAACATCATGTTTTCTAATATACATACATACATAATATCACGCCTTTTTCACATAAGGACAGGTCAAAGCATTCTAATATTTTTAAACAATATTCTAGAAACCTTTCAGCAGCAATTAAAAACATTTCTATACCGTAACTACGTACAAATGCAACAGTGTAATATAGGTTAGTGGTATTTAATAGGTTATTGGCCCGCGTCCTACAAATACAAGCGTTCCTCATATTGTAAATAGCTTCGTTACTTCGTTACTATGTAAACTGGAGCCAGCACTGATTTACATCGCTCTCCTTCACGATTTATTACCAGATTTCTGGACTGCAATCTTTGTAATAGATTGTGAATTAGAATTGCTTTAGAACCACGAAAATGTGTAAGATATCTTCAAAAGTCACTATCTTTATCGCTCTAAGCTTTTCTCTACAAAAGGCAAGGTGTAAGCTTCCTGTTTAACGAAAAAAGAAGCAATCAAAATAAACAATATTGACCGTAAAACCGCCTTCTTATACTATATCGCTGTAAGTCACTATCATGACAGATAAATAACAATTAGACAATTTGTCACTCCAAAATTATTAAGAACCCACATTTTTCATATAGGTATACAGATAAAACAAACTGAAAAGCACTGTTCACTGAAAATACCATTTTAGGAATGGAATGTTAAGAAATAGCAAAGATAGACAGAACTTTCTTTATAAATCCTATAACTCGGAACTTAAAGAAGGGTGGCTCAAACACATTTTTTTTGGAAACTTATTTATTGTACAAGTAACTACTTGACTTAAATACCATAGAAAGTTTCCCAAAAAACTATGAGTCAACGAGAAAAATGTATGCAAATAGTACTGACACTGGGTCGAGCTGTCAAATTTGACATTGTATCTGTCAAGAGCGCGTCAAAGTGAGGTCAACGTTACGACACCCGCGTCGCCACACCGCGGTTTAAATGTTGTGTTATTTATAAGTGTCAAAATATAATCGTTCGTTCATTTAGGTCAATTGACACGTTGAGTGTAAATGATTTTGTATTTCTTTGATTAAATCGAGATTATTCGACTCGATTGATATGCCATTTGTATTTGAATGAGTGAGAATTGAAATGGTTAAAGATTAGGACATGAGAAACAATTAATGTTGATTGTATTACACACACTATATGATTGTTTAGTTCTTCTCTTAAAATATTTTAAGTGACAAAATCAATATAGCGCCTCAAAGAGCTTATAAGGTCAAAATTAACCGATCTCATAAATATAAAACTTCGGTAGTATTTATTGACTGTAACTAAAAATTCGGCCACATTTTTATTACTTATCTCGCATTTACAAAAGCACTCCTAAAAATAAAATAAATAAAGAATCATTAACATAAACTAATATCAGTACAACAAAAAAATTTACGAAACACAATTTTCTCAAACACACAACTTCACAAACAAATACCTCATAGAAACAAATAGTTGATTTCAGATTTTCTCTCAAATTATCCGCGGGTAAGATTGGCGAGTAACTGGCTACTACGGTTTACAATCTACAATAACTCCGGTTAGCTATTATACGTAGAAAACTGAGAATAGCTTGATATTTATTTAACTACATAATCTACGGTGATTGTGGAGATGCAGACTAGGCGACAGTTTGTTGCTTTGCTGGCAACTTTTTGTTGCTTGATATTTATAGTCCGTTGAAATTATTTATTAGCTCAAAATATGTGTATACAATGTGTATATAGGTGTTTCGTTGATTCTGGTATATCAATCAAATATTCAGTCCCTAAAAGATTACTGCTCTACCTCTAAGAAATTTATAAACGACGAGTATTAGAGATTTTTGTAAGAAAATATTCAAGTAGATCTTTTGTTATACATAATATTTTAATCTTGAAAATGTCTAATTAGTCGCTTTCAGTTTAAACTATGGTAATATTAATGTCCAACATTTTACTTTTAAAATATTTATGTCCTCTAAAATTCCCCTAGGCCTCCCATTAGCCTTAACTTAATCTCCTATTATATTCGAATATCTATCAGAAAAAGGCTTTAACTATATCACACAAACAGTTGCCCGTCTGTCCAGTTCACTCTAACCGCAATTATATAAAATTACATAGTGTAACAATAATTCAGTGTTATTACGTTTCACTACTTAGTCGTATCGCAAGTAAACGTAACTACACGTTTGTTTTCTAGAATGTTCTATAAGAGCTTTTATTTCATATCTTCAGGCACTTTTCACTGGAAACTTAGCAATCTATAGCGATAAATCAAAGAAATAGCTAGTTCGAAATAATATACCTGATTTTACAGACAACTTTTAAACGGTTTTAGAGCTAGAATGATTGAGATATAGAAAATCATCCCCAAAGTGGCTAATAAGTATGCTAAAGGAAAGGTGATAATATAGAAAAGGCTTTCCTTTACCTCTTATCATAACAAGAGCAATGAACTTTAGTTTATTATGTTTGACTGCCTCCGTGGCGCAGTGGTTTAGGTCACCACGCCGCAACCATTGCGTCGGGAGGTCGTGGGTTCGATTCCAACACAGGACAATTATTTGTGCGATCCACAAATAATTGTTTCGGGTATGGTTGTGCTTTGTGTCCGTTGCTTGTATGTCCCCGCGACACAAGAGCAATTCTTAGTGCGGGAGTTGTCTTTAAAAAAAAGAAAAAAGAAACAAAGTTTAGTCACAATAATTTCAACTTATTAGTTTATTTTTTTCGGTTAGGTACCGTTTAGTATGTGCAACATTGTTCTACAATGATCAATCGAAGCTAGTATGTACTATACATTTTACTATTATTTTACTATATACTATACTTTATGAAATAGAGAAATCATATCAAAATTCAACCCTCTGTCTACTTACAAACTCATCAAAACATACACTTTTCTCTTTACTACGAAAATAAACAATAAATCAATTATTCAATCATATTTACTACCAAGTTATGATTACATAAGACCTAAAGTCTCTAATCAAACACCGCACAGCCTCTCTCAATGACATGCAGTTATAAAGCCTTAAGATGGCCGCTTTCTTATGATGTAATGTTTACTAACACTGCTACTCGCTTATTACTTGCTTGTTCATAGTATTAGAGTCATTGCGATTAGCACTTTCACGAGATGTGTTTTCATAAATTAAGATTTTAAAGTAAAGTTTTAAAATGTTTTGTTTCTATTTATGATTAGTGTGAGTTGCTGGGTCTAGGACTGCTCTATTTATCTAAATTTATAAATATAAATGACCTGTTAACCCACACAGCTCCTCACGCTTTGGATTTTTTGTTATTTTTGTATTTATTTCAGCCCCTAATTTAAAGAAAATTTTACAAAAATAAAAATCAACTTGGTTGAGTTTTCGAGTTTTACGCTAAGCAACACATTCACTTACGACAACATCGATATAATTGCGTTTTTAACATAGTATTTGTGTCATTAAAAATATAAATAGTCTGTCTCTCTAAACTAAAAGTGTAAGTAATATCAATAATTAAATTGATTACCATAGCTGTACAACCAATAAGTAACAAAAACATTTGACATTAATAATTCAGAACAGACACAACATTGTATTCATTTAATTTCACAAAATTTATGTGTCCGGTCATCAAACTCACACACACACATCACAACAACATGACACATTTGACACACACATTCATATAAATGTAATGCGTTATTTGGCACCTCTGCCTACCCTTTGTATTGAAACGGCGTAATATTATAACAAAAGATTTAGTACTGTGAGATGACGGGAACATGAATTTAGATGTCGAACAAAAGTTTTTAGGGCTGTCTCATGTCGAAGTGGGCTTTTAGAATATTTATTATTAACATCACGTAATCGAATAAAGTAAGCGAAGTTGTCTAAAATATAATTGCGTTAAGCAATAGCCATATACTGGACGTATTACAAACCCCTTAGCCACATTGAGAACTCTCCAAAATATATTGTAAAAATCGAACCCTTTTTCCCCTTTTCGGGAATCAAATCCGAGGCCTCTTTATCCGCTCCCTACCGCACAGACCGGCTATTTAAACATGCGTCTACAATCATTATTTCACAATAAACATATATTTAATAAGTTTATTCTCAGTAGATTGCTCACGCCCACGCGACTTAAGATTGCCAATAGGAATAACATCTTCATTGTGTAACTGATACAATAAATAAAGCGAGAAAACAGTTCAACTATTTATTTTATCGCTGAGACAGCCCTAAATACTTGGATTTAAAGAAGGATGTAAACGATTTACTGCTTTTGGCAATCGTTTGTCTTACTTGAGTTTGTACTAACCGTGTGAATGTATTTTTTAAATAAATGACCTTTCATTCAAAAATAATTGGGCCCCAGTTTCGCCAGTAAGAGGATAATCAACATACTATTGGTCACGAAATCTTTAACTATCCTAATGCAATTTATTGTCGATAATGGTTTCTCAGTTTCGTGGAAAAGCGCAACATACAGAACTTCGTCGCATTGATAATATTCGATAAATCGTACAGAAGTATAAATTATACAATATCTAGTTACCATTCAACAGTTACTCATCGCAAAAGAGATCACCCTGAAAATGGTTTGATCAGCTACATCATAATAGTTTTTTTATATCAAAATTAGTAAGTCATCGTTCATTAACAAAGATCATTCAATATTTACAGTTAACTCTAGAACAAAAGCTATTATTTACACACATTATATAACGTGTATAATACATTGTTAGTAAAAGACAATAAAAAGTGTAATGTATTGGCAATTATCGGCCGCCGTGACACCGCCCGAAATTGAACGTATCGAAGGTTTGTGCCGCTTGCCAAATAACTGTTAGATAGTGCACTTAGTGGGAGAGAGAGCGGCAGCGGGAGCGAGTTTACAATTCTAAAAGGACTATTTCTATTGACTAGATAAATATCGTACTGTTATCGTACTTTTGTAATACGAATTTCTCCAATTAACTTAACAGGTGGTACGTTGATAGTTGTTTTCGTGTATTTGCTCTTACTTTATCTATTGGATAGATTATCTGACAGGTATCTGAAAACTATGAAAGTGGTCCATCTAAATAGTAATCTTATGCCTCAAAAGTGTAATTTACCTAGATAACAGTGGTATAAATGATCTCTGACAAACACTATGACTCGCAATCTCTCACCTTGCCAGGCCAATAATCAGATATGTCATAAGGATCATATCATTGGTAAAAGGTGGTCAAAAGTCAATGAAAAAAAAATATTTACTGGCTCTTTGAAAGTATATTTACAGTAAATTAACATATCAAAAACAAATATCTATGTACTAAAGAAACGAACCTACATCTATCATCGCTATCGCTTATCGCTTTTCGCTACCGCTCTCACAATATCCTCTCCCCACAGGTCAATCAGTGCTGTAACATAAGGTCGTTCACCTCTCTAATTATACGTGTCCACCTGCAAGCGCAACCAGGTCAATTGACTAGTTAATGAGACCTAACTGAGAGCTCGGATCACTAAGTGCCTAAGAAAGCTATTTAGGGAATACTTTAGTTATTGTTAGAATGGAGACTGGTCTAAGTCTAGACTGGTATGTCTAGAAATAAATGTGAGAGGGTCATTCACATTATCACGAGTTTGGTGAAAATACTTTTCAGACTTTGTCAAATTTTAGTGTGATCTAAGGAAGTGTATTGAAAACTGTGTTTAATGACTTTTTGTACAGTATTATACAGGAATTACTGCGATCACGTGTTATAGATTTGCTTGACGTTTCGGCCATGTACGGAAATAATTAATGAGATCTAAAAATTAAAAAAAAAACGGCGGAACGGAACGAACTACATCCTGTCCTAAATTAGAAAAAGATAATTTATAACTATTCAGTTAATAATACATTGATTTTTATTCTAAGCTTTTAAAGACAAGTTACTATATCAATAAAAAATACAGACTGCAAGAACCTTACCCACTTAAGATTCTCCGTAACTTCATAAAACTCAAATAATTTCCCAAACTATTAGAAAACACTCTAATAGCGTATATATTTAGCTGCACTTACAACATACAAGTACGCGCACCTGCTTCACCTTGCGCCACTTGAACACTAAATATAACTCATTACACTCACTACACTCACTACTCAATATTAATATGAAAGCTTCAAATACTCGTTATTTACTCCACTTAAACTGTGTTTATAATATCTTAAATGTAGAGTAATTTAGTATTTTAGGTTGCAGTATTGCGGCCTAAAATACTAATTGTTTTGGGGTTATGAAATACTTAATTGTAACCCATTACTTTCCTAGTTCTAGGCAAGGATTTCCTCTTAGAATTTGGGACGGGTTAGTAAAAAAAATTGGTGGTTTAAAAATACACTACTGCGACACTGCATTTGAGTTGCACTTGATAATGAAAAGCATTGTAAATAAGCGAACAATCGACTTTTTTTAGGGTGCCTGGGCTGACCAATTCTTCCTGAATAAATAAGGCTAGGACTAGGTTTTCAGCCCAAGTAGACAAAAATGAGTGCAATACCAATTTAAATAGTAAAAGAGTCAGACCTCAAAAAAAATCTTGTACAGTTGCTTTCGGAAAGGAAATGATAATTTTCTTCTACAGAAATAAAATAAAACGTATTTTCCTTTTCATTCGGGAAACTCTTCAACCATTCTCAGTATATTTTCCTCAAACATATACAACTATATATAAAATTGTCTTTGTTGTTCTGTAAATACAGGCAAGTGACGTCACGATACGTTTGACTAGTCACCTCGTGTACTGCACCTGCCAGCCCTCGCTACACGGAAACATATCACTCTTGTAAAATATTGTTATTATGATTGCATGACAGATTCTAAACAACGTGCATTAATAAAATCATGTTTTGTTCCTTGTCTCTATACCTATAGACTTTTCTTTATGTTAAAATGCAAAACGGGAACGCGGTTCAAAAACTATCATACTTTCCTTCTTACTCGACGTTTAGACCAACTTGAAGCGGTCTTAGTCGCGGTGAGACTGTTGGCTCCGCTTTCTCAAATTGCCTTTTTAACTGCCTAAATATAATTACTAATTTGGTTTGCAATTCGTTATCAACGTGATAACGCACTACAGAAATAGGTTTACTTATCCACGTAGAGCATAATCTTAATGAAAACTTTTAATAATAAAACCATATACTAAAACATGAATATAAAAGTACCGCAGCACTTTCAACAACCTTAAGTCTCAGAAACGGCATGTACAGACAATGGCACATCTCATATAAAATACTTCTCACCAAAAATACAATTGTCCAAAACAGTACGCGTGCGCATCTCGTCTGTCCATTGATCCCGTGCCAAATTGCGTTCTACACGAGCTAACGACCTTACAACCCTGCTTCCCCCTTTTCTATATATGGAATGAGGATAGTTCGGAGAAAAGGGACCCAGTTCCAGACCTTGGGGAGACATGATGGTAGAACTGCACTTTTGGCGCAGTGGTTTAAGTGGTCATCTCGCCGCCGCATCGTCGCGTGTGGTGGGTTCGAATCCCACCCGGTACAAATCTTTGTGTGATGAGCACAAGTATTTGTTCTGAGTCTGGTTGTCAATTTATATACTATATAAATATGTATTTAGAAGCATATAAGTATATTTATCAGTTATTTGGTTACCATACTACAAGCTCTGCTTAGTTTGGAATCAAATTACTGTGTGTAGTGTAAGTTGTCCAAAAATATTTATTTATTTTGCAATTAATAGCATTCTATAAAGTGATTTGAATCTATTTATAACTCAGGAAGTAAGGAGACGTAGATTTATTTCTATGACGTAAATGTTTCAAGTTTGTAGTTCATAAAATGAAGACGTAATAACAGCTCTCGTGATTCAGGGAAAACTACAGAATGTGTAGTATTTTATAGTGTTTGCGCGTCACCTACGCGCCCTATTAAAGTTTTCACAATTCATGAAAGAACAACGTCACTTTTATAAAAGAAACTTGAAACGTGTTTTCCCTCCATTTTTCACGTTTGTTTTCGAGAAGGTGACACAGAAATTAACTGAACGGAACTGAAAGTCCATAATGTACTAATTAGTTACTACAGACTCATAATTATATATTCTAACTTTGCTTGCGACTATGTCCTCGCGAAAAGATTTCTGTTAAAAATTCGCTACGTGTTAGTCCAGGGTGTAAACTATCTTTTTAACCAAAATTCAGCAAATGTCGTTTGTAGTTTTTGCTTGAAAAAGTAACAAACACACCCCCTCACAAACTTTCGCATTTATAATATATAGGCTACAAGCTCATTTTTCTTTTTCAATATCAATTACCTGTTTAAAGTAGCATCCAAATAATCTTATTCTTATTTCCATTGAACCGCAATATCAATTTCAAAGACACCAAATCAAAAAACCGTCTAGACACAAAGAAGTTTTTTTGTAACAAAACTAATGACATTGACTCCTTTCATGTTTATTTTTATTTACAACATTTATTATTGTTGTGTTATTAAGCATGTTGTTCAAAGAATAAGTGTTGAATTGGACTAATTGTCGCGAGAATTTCCCAGAATATTGCTATATTTGGACTGAAAGGGAAATTGTGATTCACTTGATAAGTTTTGTCAATTAAATTGCGCGTGTACTGGTTTTATTTTGCCGTTGTACTTTGTGTGAATCATAAACAAATGCGTTTTGATGTAAATAAACATTTTTAAAACGGAGACTTTTCTTGTAATGTTTTGTCGTACTTTTCTTAATATTTAGGTATATAAATATTTTTGTAAAACGAGCCTCGGCCCTCGAAGTCATCGTTTTGCCGAAGATATTTAGTGAAAATTCGTTAAATCAAATCATTTACGGTTTTGGTTTTTCTAACGTTCCAGTTAGATAATGCTTGTTATATTACTAAAAAAATAAAACGATAACCATCTTATATACGAGTACATACATAAAATCATGCCGGTATTCCATAGGTATAGGCAGAGAGCAAAAAACGGATCTTTACTAACTTCCATCTTTTCATTCAGTTAATTGCATTATAAAAATACAGACAAGATATCTAGATCCAACCACCGTTATTAAAAGAAATATAATTACGAATGTATTAGACACAGTAATGAGAGGTGTATGAATATGTATGTGTATTGCGGATGGGCATCACCGTGAACATACATGTATTAAAATGTATGAACGTAATTAACACGGCTTGCAATGAGAGCGTGACTGTACACGTGATATTTCTTTAATTAATTGTTATCTATCTGAATAGATATAACTCTCAAACTGGCTGACTGACATAGTGATCTATCAACGCATACCCAAAATGCAAATGCAGTAAAATCTTTATATATATAATTCTTCTGTAAGTGTATGTCACTGAACTTCTCTTAAACGACTGGACCGATTTTGATGAAATTTTTTGGGTGTGTTCAAGGGGATCTGAGAATGGTTTACATTCACAATTTTGTCCACTGGACAATGTTTTTTAAATTATTTTTTACAAATTAAAGACGTGTAGACAGGAAAACGTCTGTCGGGTCCGCTAGTATATGTATAAATAGTTAATGTTTTAAACAATTCGATTCAGCTATAAGACTACTTACGAACTTACCGATTTGTCGATCGATAGATACAAATGTAACAATGGAAATGTAAAATAATTAATAAGACAAAACTCGATAAAACCTTTGACGCGAGAATTGACTATAACTGAAAAATTAGGGCAAATATATTAGAGCCTACAAAAAAGTGATTTTTGTGAACGAAGCCAAGTTCTTTTCATACATTCCACAACAATTTAACAAAACAATAAATTCATCTGGAAGCTGACTTTCGAACAGAGAAAGAATTTTTGGAATCGTTCCAGTAGTTTTCGAGATCACTTCGCACAAAAACAAACAAACACTTGATAATAATAGTGGCAGTAAGTTGAGAAATGTCGTTTGTTTATATTTATTTTATTATCTTTTTATTTTTATAAATGTAAAGCTAAAATTAAATTGTGGGTCCTATTATTAGGGACTATTATTTTCAAAGATCTTTGACAGTCGTTAACAGTAGTCAGAAGCTTGAAGTCTGACAACCAGTCTTACCAGGGGTATCATGTTATAACCCAGTTAACTGGGTTGTGGAGGTCAGATAGGCAGTCGCTTCATGTAAAATACTGGTATTCAGCTGCATCCGGTGAGACTGGTGGCCAACTCCAACAAAGTTGGAAGATTTAGGAAGTTTGAATTTTTAGGAAGATATCATAACAGTTAGAAAAAGTTTTAAACTCAAATCATTAATTATTGTCGGCCTGAAATTTACGTTTCTAAAAATTTTTTAAGAAAAAAACACAGTGTTTCTAATTAAAAGAACATACAATAAAATCACTGACATGCTTATTTCTTAATAGTACAACTTTCTTTGTTGTTATTTACTATGTTTTGTAGCGAGTATAATAATTAGTATTTTCTCTAGACATAATAATAAATTAAATATGTATTATACTTGTAAACGGTGAAGTTATTTAATTATAAAAGGTTTCCGTCATCCGTCACTTTCACGACAACACGATAGTTTTTGTTCAAACTACAATGAGCCAAGTTTTTATATCAATATTATAACTTTCACGCTAGTTATATTATTATTAGAAAACTTTTTACTGAATATAATAATGTAAGAAAAGCGTTTTGTGTATTCAAATTGGTCCGATATTATCTAATTTTATTATAATGGAGAGAGATTTTTTTACCGTTTAGGAACTTACAAACTCTTTACGGAATCTATTGTATTTTTTAAATATTTTATGGGATAATATTATACCAGTCTCTATGCGTATAGCTCACAAAAGCAATGCTTGCTATTCAAATCTAGATATTATTTTGCACCTTTGAATGTGTAACAATTCGCGAAATCGCAATGGGTTAGCATAGGGGACACAAGGCACCTTTCTTCTCTGAAGGAGACCCGTAAATTTGAAAAAAATCTTCCCATTCATAACTAAGCTCATTCACAATACTTCCATTAAGCTGTCAATAGATGTCGTTAATCGCAAAAAGCACGTGTGTTAATCGCATGCGCAGTTCACGCATGCGCGTTACAGTCCACTGATGACAGCCTCGCGTGATCTGTACCACAACTTTTAACATATCGTAACTCGGTAAATGAACATGATGATTACAGTATTAATTACTTTGATTATTAGTTATGTAGGGCATCGTAACTGATGGTAAACGAAGTAACTTTAAGAAGATTTTTGTATCTGAGCTTAGTGCCTCTATATTTCAGAAAAGCCACTGAATGTATAAGAGCAATTACTTTGGCAATATTTGACCATTTTCATGAAAATTTAATTACATTTTTTTAAGGTTTACCTTGAGCATGCCGAAAAATTTACTTCTCGTTAATTTAAATTACCTACATAAGGCATACTGAAAACAGGAACGCACCGAAATTAAATAATATAACCACAAGAAACCTTTTTTTTGTTGAGTTAAACCAAAAGACCATTCGTATACGATAGTTTTAAAAGAGCCGAGTTTAATTCTTACCCGTATTTCAGATATAACGTTTTCCTTAATTTCAAAAAGCAAGAAATACCAATAAATGGCTAATAAACTTCAATAAAAAGTAATAAAATAAATTAAATAACCGGTGTCATCGTACAACATCATACTTTACATGCTAATTTGCAAAACTTCAACAACTTTACGAGCTACCATATTTCGTACAATATCAGAGCGCTTTCTTAATAATTATTAAATTTACTTACTTTTACCTGCAACTTCAGCCGGGAGAATTTTACATTGAGAAATAAATACTTTAATATTAAAAGATAAAAGTCCCCAACCCGTACTTTGCCAGCGTGCTGGACTCAAGGCTTAAACCCTCCCTCACCTCGGGAGAAGACCCTTGCCCAGCAGTGGGACATTGGAAATGTATTTATTATTATTATTAAAAGATAATGGCATATAATCACAGGTTATATATCTAAAGCAACATGCTATATTTATTTACCGGACAGTGTAGTGAGTTGCAAAACAAATAAATTTTTTGTGATCTACATTCACAATAGATAGTTGTCTATACCGCTGCGCTACCATCAAGGGATTTTATTTAAATGAATTTATGGGTTCAAACAACAATCATAAGTATTCATCAGAATCAGATCGACAGTTTAACGCAATAAGCGTGACAAACGTACAAGCACACTTATAATCGAATCCACTTTAATATAGTTCACTTTACGATCAATATTACAACACATCTCTTGGTATTAACATATGCAGCAATAATTATCTGAAATACGCACTTTCTTTTAACTCAAAGCCTTATAAGGAAATAATGATAATTTATGAGCAATTGTTAATTAATATATCGTTATGTATATCAGTAAATGTTACGTAAAATTTAACAATAAAATGATTGATGAAATTATTCACAGTAATCATTATACAAACATTAAAATCATGGTCCCAAAATTAAAAATATTAAACAATTAATTGCTTTTTTACAAAATGTATTCAGAACCACCAGTGCATTAACAAAATTTTACTCCATCTGACTAGTAGACCCCATAACACCAACACACGTCAAACAGAAAAAACCTTGATCAATAAATAAAAACCTATAAAAAAACCATTGATATTTCCTGCAAATATATACTCGTTACCGATAAAATTGTATCATAGCAATGTGTTATAGATCGTTATAGACGTAGCAGCGGGCGCAGACCACGTTATTTTTAAAATGGTGGCGTCAGCGCGACCTGCCAACTATTCGGCACACTGATCTTCTCAAATAATGCTACTATTATTAATACTATAGCATAGTTCAATCATTGCAACGTGCTATTTCTGTACTTTTGAACAATAGGTATTTATTTTTGATGCAGTCTTTTGTAACTATATAACTAAGCGCTTGAATGCGTGTGTTTGGTTTGTCGTTTCCCAATTTAGGTAAAGAATTTTGAGGATAAGCGTGATAGAAATGAGAGGAGAGGCTTTTATTTTATTACTTACTGGCTGTTTAATTTGCTTTGCTGGTTGTTGTCATGTTAGATATCCTATATCCTTCCTCATTTTCGTAAATATTGTGACATTATAATAATTTCTGAAATATGGTTCTTCCAAAGGATAAAAATAGCGGTTTGAAATTCAGAAAAGCCCTTTTATTCGCTTTTTTACATTATGTAATAAAGATAATAACAATTTAAAACTGTGCAAGTAGCCCTATATGGCAAAAGATGACATTCATGATAGTCAAACTAACGACATGCGTTTGCGTTTTTCTAAAATAATACACAATAATGTCTTCAAAGTCAACGCCCTCATAACTAGCCAAAAATAAAACACCGAATTTTCTACTGTTATACTAAACATTGTCAATCATCGCGGAAGTTTAAACACCAATCAGATCGCATCATTTTGTCGCCGCTTCACATCAAAGTCCATTGGCATGCGGTGACTGACTCATGTCGATATCGCGCCGAATATTCGGCATGTCAACGCATGCCAACGCACGCATGCCGCATGTCAATCTTTTGGTCGATGACTTTTGATTTTATGATGTTTATTATTAGAGATGATTTCGGTGACTTTGGCTATTTATAAGTAATGATCTTTTAGGTATATTGATAGTGTTGAGACAATACAATACATGAAATCATTGTCATTAATAGCTATCAAATAATTATTAAATGCAGTCAAGAATAAGGTGCTTACTTTAATAACTTAAAAACGTCCTAAAAATTTTACTCGACACCTCTTTTTTCTGCCTGTAATCCTTTTAAGAGTTGCCGGAAGTATTTCTTATTGTTTTTAAATATACCTTTTCATTCACTTATCCATGCTTTTCGGCGCCAAGGTATACTTTTCAAACTAATGTCTGTAATGAAATAGCTTTTTTATTTAACCTGCGTCGGTTTCCCACTGCTGGCCAAAAATCTTGTACACTTCCAGAACCCTTTGATGCTTTTTTATGAATAAAAAAAGAAACAGCCTCTCCCGTAAATTTTCAGACCTCTCTCGCTTGCTTATTGTTAAAGAAAGTAATTTTAAATAACAATGGTATTCAAAAACAACCTCGCCCTTCGTTTCAAAACAACATGCACGGAAATATCGCGAAAACTACTCTCTTTGCATACCTTCACAAGGCCAAGTGACATTGTGCTGAAATTAGAGTCGAACCCGCACCCATCCCGGTGGAATGCAAAGACATTCTGCCATGTGATTTGTGAGTCATTTGGTATAAATAGACGGTTAGTACAATCGGTTCAAACAGACTGGTCGTAGACGGTAATTGGTTGATGACACGTGAAAATTGTGAGGAAAATAGGGTTTATGTGAATCGAATTATAATAGTCTATAATATAGTCTAGATGTTGATGATTTATAGTTTAAATGGGATTAAAGGAATTGCAGACTCTTTTTTTTAGGCTAATCATGATAAAGAAAATCAATGATAGTTATTGAAGGTTTTTTATAAGAATAATGCAGAAAAACTTGCTTGAATTGCAACTCCTATGAAATTAAATCCCTCTCCGTTTTTCAGCTGTTTTCTTAATGACTTTCTGATTTACTGCAAATTTTCTTTCATATTTTGATCCTGAATCCCATGATTATTGTGTTTAAAAGTTGCTTAAATCTTCTCTTTTAAAGAAAGTTTTATAACTTTTACAGTCCCTAGAGACCTATCCAAATAAATAAATATTACGTAGTTACATATATTTCTACTGAATCAATTATCATATAAAAGGCCAGCAATGACAAGGAACAAATGAATCGTGCATGTATCCCAACATCCTCACAATGAGATCTGGCGCAGACGGACGATTCAGCGCTAAATCAAAACACGCTCGTATCATCGCGAGCTCGTACCGCGGTTCAGTTCCGCGTTGGACTCGAGCCACGGCTGGAAAATTAAATAAACATACAATTATACACTTATTATACGAATATCATGAACAAGGTTGAAATAGTTCTAAAGTTTATAACGAAATTTGAAACGCTTGAGAATTTGCGATGCAATTTTCTTTCATTATCAAGACCAGCTGAAATTTTACAGGAAAATTGATCAGTACCTTTAGCTTATAAGCTAGTGTTATCGATAGCAAATACAAGAAGTTGTACTTTGGCTATAAAAATACACTTTTGGTAGAAATTACATCTCTAGCAAAAATGTTAAACGCGTTTATTTAACTTTTTAGGAGTTTACGTTATTGCCAAACTCGAAGAAATTAGCAAAGAATCAAGCTTATGTTAATGGCAAAAACTACAAGTCTACCCTTATTCTACACAACTCTCTATAAAAAAGATGTTGTTATATCAAAATCACGATGGAAAATATCTACGCATGACAGACTATTACCACAAAGGCATAGAACTGGCCAAATGCGGAATATCACTATTTCTTTACTACTCCACGTGCGAATCCAAATATACATCACACGATAAGAACAATGGTTTATTTCTCTGCGTATAATGTTTTTTTATATAATAATAGTACGGTATTGTTTATGTATCGATTCATGCTGCGTCTCGTGACTTATTACTCATTCAATACACTCGTGCCAAACTGAACAACTGGGGAAGCGTCATGCAAATTGATACAGTCGTTTTGCCGTGATACGAAAACAAACAAAAAAGTATATGCTAGTTCTTTGGCTTCTTTTGCTTTTGTAAGGACTTCATTGTCTACAGAGTTTTGATGTCTATTTCAGCAACGTAGCCTAACTTTGACTTTACGTCAGCTTTTAGTTGTGTTAACTCATGAACGCTTTATAGAGACACAGATAGATGTACAGACTTTCGCATTAATAATGTTAATATGGCTGGCAGTATAGACCCTACTCGTAGGAAGGAGAAAGTATTTATAAAACTATTAAAAACCTACATTTCGAGTAGTCAACGAAAATCTTAAAACTAGCATTATCAATATTAAAAATTCAAACAAAACTACAAGCGGCACGTAGCCCAAGGTCAGCATCGATGTGGAAACTCGTCTATGAATAACATACATTTCCCTCCACTTTTCACCGACACTCTATTAGCGCTCCATCAGTGAGTAAACAACTAAACGCATTTATTTGCTTTAGCTTCTATAAGTTTTCTACTTTTGTGTTGCATGTTTAAATGTTTATATTTATTATATTTTAAGTATCTTCTCCTCTACACTTCTTAAGGAATCTTCATTCCAAATATCAAGTTTCTAGGCTCAGTAGTTTCGGCTGTGCGTTGACCATCAGCCAGTCAGTCAGTCAGTCACTCTTTCAGTAACCGAAGAGTTTTATATTGATACGGGAGTTAACACGAACATGCATTTTACTTTGGAATGCCTGTCGTTACGGCGCCGGCTACACTAGCCATAGTTGCAGGCTGACTGAATCAGTAATGACAGGATTCCGGTATATAAGGTGTATCCACCCTTATACGAGTATTTTATTTTCCATTTTATCGTGCGGTGCGCCGAATTATAGAGAAAGGTTTTAAAAAGTACCTTTTATGTTAATTCAGGTTATAAATTATTTATGTTTTTGCGTGAAAGAAAAACAAACCCACATCGACACAAACTTTCGCATTTATAATATTATTAGGATAGGCCGATACGTGACAACAGCTGCTTTAAAACGAAACACGTCGTAAAATATACCGCAGACACTCGTATTTTCTAAAAGATTAGCTTTTAAATAAATAATCTTTGAATTGCTGTTACGTATTTACCTAGAAAAAATTGTTTGAAGGTTTTTATGTGTAGTTTTGTTTTGAATTAAAGATGTTTATGTTGTTCTAATTCTATTAATCCTAAATTATTCTAATTTTGTTTGAAACGTACTTAGACATTTCCTTCGAGTAGGTACAGTTTTCATAAATCTTTAAAAAGTTCTTGTAAGACTGCACAGTGCACAGTCTACTTTAGTGTGCTATTATAGTAATCCATTATTAACACTAGTTTCATCGTTAACTATAGTGTAAGTACTAACTATAACATATTATGCCTTACTATTACTATAATAAATTAAGCCTTATTCAACTTTTTAAGTGTAAATGAATATACGCATAGCACATTTCAGCAAATTGCTTTTATTTCTATCAATGAATGCAAACCAAATAAAATACAAGAAATCTAGATAATTGCTCTTTCATTCTAGAACACTATCTCTATTAGTTGGAAATGAATTTTCTTTTAAAAAAAACGTTGTTATTTTAGTAGATGATTGTGCAAGAAACATTGACCTGCCAGTTGCTCACATAACATCTTATTTCTAGTTCAATATTGGCTACGATAATTCTCTTGAAAAAATACACTTTATTTTCATTGCACGCTTACTGCATTGCTATTTGTAATTTTATTGCTTCAGGTGACTATGGTACACTAAAAGTAGTTGAAGATTTAATATGATACTTATGTCATTAGTTATCCGACTCAAAAATTACGATTTTAGTCTCAAAATTGACCTCTAACTACACTAAAGATATATATCTTCTTATAATCTATATATATAAAAATGAATTTCAGTTCGTTAGTCTCGCTAAAACTCGTGAACGGCTGGACCGATTTGGCTAATTTTGGTCTTGAATTATTTGTGGAAGTCCAGAGAAACACCTTCTCTGGACATCCACAAAAGAAAGGTGAATAAATTTGAAAATGCGCGGTATTAAATAAAAATAAGAAAGCGTGAGCGGAGGAGTTTTCATACTTTCGCTATAAAAGTTGCTAACTTATCCGTCTGTAATATAACAACTTTTTTATAGAACTAACGCACGAAACCACCAGTTAATATTTGATCTATTTTAGAGTCAATATACCAACTTTCATGGTCACATTCAGATAGCTTTCAGACGTATTGATGAACAAATCATGTCAATCTCTCGCTAAAAGCTAATCGAAATACATACTCGTTTTACAAACAAACAAACAACTCAGACATTAATAAATGCACTTAAAAACGTTTGAAAAAATCAGTTTAAATATAAATAGTAAATGAGTCACTACTTCAACCGTTGAAGGGCGACCTCACGTAACAAGGTCTGGCTATTTTCTAACCGCTAAAAGAAAATATAAGTGGGATTGAAAATAGTTACGTTGCGAAACGAAACATCTTTCTTTCGTGGTCAAAGTAGAGATACGTTTCATTCGCTTTTAATATGGCTTATATTCCAGTTTCTAATGTTATTTTAGAGATATATATAACTTTTTAAGATGGGTTCGGAGCTCTAGCGTTAGTATGTTGGACAAAGTGTCGACTGGTAGTTACATAGTTATGAAGTTGAATACAAAATTTACATGTTCTTTGTTTTGCTTGTAGTGAAAGTTTTGACAAGTACAGCAATTATATTGTAAGGTTATCTTCCGAGAGCATGTAGAAACAAAGATATTTATCGCATTTTCTTTCACTTGAACACTATTTCATAAATTGAAATCTGTTAATATTTAAACTATATTTCTTATATTACAATCTTACCATTCAAGACGAAGACGTATACATTTAGATTAATTGTAACGTTGACGGTCGTTAAATAAACATCTCTTTTTTAAACAGTAGATATTTGCAACTCTAAAGTACTGTAAACTAATGTTGTTTGTATGTTTGTTAACAGGAGACAGTTCGCACAAGCAGCAGCGGCGGAGGCAAGGTGACGAGCTCGCAGAGCCGCAGCGTTCAGGAGTTCGACATCGACCAGTGCTGGGACGAGAGACTCCTTAGGAAACTCGTGAGTAACACACACACACAACAGCCCTACTACGGGTGCTAAATATAGGGTTATGACTCTCCTTTGTGCTCTTATGTGTCTATTGAGACTGCACGATGAATAAAATGGGTTTATTTCACTTAATAGTAGAAAACAAAATAACTGTTTCATTCGGTAATGTTTAAAATTCTTAACTAAGACGAATAGATAGCAGAAACCCACACACGGAACTAAAAAAAAGAACGGAGAAGCCAAGAATAGTTAATATATGTTTCATTGGTCAGGCAAATCACAAAAATGGTGGTTATTATCAATTCCAGTTTTCGAAATCAATAACTATAATACAAGTTCAAGCTATTTGTAGTCTAAAACCTATTTACCTATACGAAAATGTGTTAGACAATTAATATCTAACAAGTCAATTTCCGCCTCACCATCAGCATAGTTAGCATTACGAGCTAGTCTATCATCAATACAGGTATATCTTCATCCCGGGAGCGACAGGAAAGTGGGCAGAAAGCTGCGTGACGGGTACACACTTAAGATCAAGTTTTCTTTCATTAAACACTCTTTATAAGGCGTTATTGATTCAAATACACACGTTCTAATATAACAGCAACTTTGTATGACGATTAATTTATTACACTTTCTGTCATATACATCACATACAAACATAAAAGCACGCCTTCTTCCCATAGTGGTAAGCAGAGACCAGAGAACGCCACTTGGTACGATCCTTACAAACTTCCTTTGCTTCATTCACATTCATCACATCTTGTCATATAGGACCAGCCGGATTTCTTATAATAACTCTTCATTACTGTCCTACTGCTGGGCTAGGGTCTCCTTCCAGAATAAGGGAGGGTTTAATAATAGGCCTTAATTCCACCGAGGTGGAGATATGCGGGTTAGAGACTTAGCGTTAAGAATACTATTGTAATATAGCTGGAATGTTTTAACGTGTTTACCTCTAAAACTAACGGTCTGAATAAATAAATTGTGTTTGTGTATGATAGCCCCGTTAATGAGGAAACCTGTGAGCCTTATAACATCACGCTACGACATACAGGAGCGGGATAATCAACATAAACACAAAACTAACTCTATAAGCTAGAAAATAACTTATCGAATATCTCAATCGAATGAGTCACCGACAGTTAGACTCGTCTCGACTTTCATTCACGTCGTCACAGACAGACCGGTTGACTCACTGTCGTTATTACCTGTATAGAACATAACTAGTGGCGCTCAGTGATCGGTAAACGATTATGGAGTTAAGCAACCTCAGCACCGATAAAACATAGATGGGTGACCACTTAGTGGTTTGTGTGCACCAAAAATAATTGTTTCGGGTCTGGTTGTACTTTGTGTCCGTTTTTTCTATGTTTGTAAAAGTCCCTGCGACACAAAAGCACTTCTTAGTGCGTGAGTTGTCTTTTTCAAAAGAAAAGAAAGAAAGAAAATTCAGGCCTTCAGATGTCTTGAACAACTTTGGCAGGTTGACCACTAATCATACGATTAATTAAAATAAAAATAAATTGATGTATTGTGTATAATCTATGGTCAATGGCGTAGTTAGTGTTGTCGGTGCACGTGCGCCGGCCAGTTAGACACACTTGTTACGATGGATTACCATTTTTATTGAGAGATTTGAGGTCGATTGTACTTGTGAGATGGTAAAAGATCAGTACAGTACGATTAGTTGTATTATGGACAGTAATGTTGTGTTAATTAGTCGATGATGAGCTGAATGATTGAATGCCTTTACAATTTAAAGGTTTCGGGATTGAATAGTAATCATTTAATATTTGACAGACAACTTTAAAGCAAAAGTCTACCTTTATATGATTGTGAAAAAAAATTAATAATTCGAAATACGCTATTGCTGCAAACTTGTCATTTTTAATTTTCATTTTGTTTTCATTATAAACGCCGTATCAATCTAAACAAAGCCTGATTGTATCTTTAATTAGAATACTAATTTAAACCTATCAATTACTACACTACTTATCATGATCAAGCCTATTAATTTTACTAGCGGTTAAAGCACATGGCAACAAGTGAACACCATCACTAAATAACTGAGAGTCGGTGTATGGAAAGTATTGCGAGAAAGCCTTACATGTCGTGCGTCGCGCGCCGCACGTCGCGTGAAACTTGCGCCGAAACTAACTGCGCGCGCACTACCTTCGTGCC
This sequence comes from Anticarsia gemmatalis, assembly GCF_050436995.1. Taxonomy (NCBI): domain Eukaryota; kingdom Metazoa; phylum Arthropoda; class Insecta; order Lepidoptera; family Erebidae; genus Anticarsia; species Anticarsia gemmatalis. The sequence continues at coordinate 457,328 of NC_134757.1, forward strand.
CCACAAGTTATACACTTATAGAGGAAAATTACATGTATAAATTTGGTCACAATATACGATTTTTCCATAGTTAATGGTTTCTTTTCCTTATTTGGAAGGAGACCCTTGCCCAGCAGTGAGACAGTTATGTGTTAGAAATGGTTCTTAATTAAAGTTGTCTGATTGATAAATCGGCCCCCTAATAGTATACTGTAGGTGCTAATTGACGCGAAAACACTTAAAAATCTGGATGAAAAATTCCATTCACGCTCGAGACTATTTTCTAATTCACGAATAATAACGGCATTGTTGTTGATTGATCATAGTCTTTCTTTTCCAATTATATTGGTAAAATTCTTTGCAAGACAAAATTATATCCTAACGTGAAAGTAATATAGAAAAACATTTAAATGTACCTTATCATTTCCTAATTAAAATAGCTAATAAAACACAACCTGTTTTGCTAAATTTTTCATTTAAAAAGTAATTTCAGGTGCAAATTCCTATTCTAATGTTATCTTTCTACATTTGCATCATCGTCCAAATAACAATAGAGTATTGGCAGTATTCCACTAAATTGTTTAGTTAATTAAATACAAAGATATATTGTTATAACGATCGCTAATCGCTTCATCTTATGACTCACACCGTACAATCACTTTCATTGAAGACTATTTGCCAGTCATCGCGTGTGTGGAATAAATAGTATTATTGTCATTACAAAATTAATATTATTATGTCTAGGTATAGCATGGATATTATCTCTGTATCCGAAATTTTCGGATATCCAAAAGAACAGATCTAAAAACTAGCCGTAATCGAATCGTTATAATGTTTAATTTCGAAAAAATCTATGTAACCTTATAACTTATTTTTTGACAACTCCCGCATTTAGAATTGCTCTTGTGTCGCGGGGTCTTTTACAAACATACAAACAACGAACACAAAGTACAACCCGACTCAAGCAAATAAAAGTATAAGTATACAAAATAAATAGCGCAAATAAAATTGTGGATTTTATCAGATTTTTCACGATATCTAACAAAAACCATTTCCCATTTGTACATACAAATACTAATACAATAATTTTCAGTCTTACTTTTTCAAACACAGACAACACAAAGCCTCTTCGCATCCGATACGTCTAAATAACAGTCTAACCACAAACCTACAGACTGTCATTGACACTTGTAATACATAGCACTCACTGTGAGTAAATAATAAAAAACCATCACTATTTCATTGCTAGGCTCGAGTTTTTTCGGCAATCAGAGAGGAATAAAACGAATTACTGTTTTACTGCTACGAGTCTTTAGTGTAGTCTTTAGTTAGTCTTTCGCGAATCAGAAAGGGTTAGGTATTGAAACATTAAGCAGTTATTTTAAAACTGTTGCTGAAAATATCTTCGTTTATACACTTTTAAACATCACGTCTTTTATACCCGAAAGTGTAGATAAAGGTATAAGAAATATAGCCACGTTTCACCATTAAAAGAGTTAGTCCCATGTAAAAGGGAGCAAGACTATTTATTCCGGGCTACTACTGAGAATATTCAAATATACATTAGGAAAGAATACTAATAGTTATCCTGACTCTGAATCGAACCAGAGACCTTATTATCAGCAGTTAAATACATTACATATTCTTGAAGACAATATCTTTTTCATAGGTATATTTCTGAATAAATCTCGTAAAAAATCCGCTGGCAAATGAGTAATGACAATTTACGTATACAGTACGATTATAATCAAACTAAAATGTCATTAGTAATAGTAAAGTCATGGTTGCAAGTCATCAGGTCACTCAACAAAGAACACTTCCTGTTTCCGGTGAGAGAGCACTTCCGGCCGGCATTATGCTGACCACAGTATTGACTATGTTCAAACACAAGTTGAGGTCTATTTACACTGATAGTTAAAGAGAGAGGGCTACCTAAATAAGTAACATTTGAAAATATTTTTTTCATAGGTAAATATATTTTACAAACATAGAACATTAGAGAACGGCTGAAAGTGTTTGTTTTGTACATAAGTCTGTCCTTCTTTACCTACAAAACAGCTCAACCGAATAAAATTTGGCAAAGTGATGGATTAACTACATATATCCTGATAAAGAACTTATTCTCATTTTACCAAAATAATGATTGGGGGGACATTTTAAATTACAATTATATTGGTTAGGTACTCCCTATTATTATCTTTTTACATGGAGTTTAGTATAAAAAAAAGTAATAACAAACCTAGTTACCTTGTAATTAAAAGATTTACACAAATACACAGGAAACACAAATCCACAAAATATTTACTTACTTAAGTGTTTTAGCTTAAAAAAACAAATAATAAAGTAAGTCGTAATTAAACAAACCAGTGTGTACAAGCCCTAGCTCATTACCGCAACGCAAATATCGGATGAGTACACACCGTCGTACAGCGGGCTCTGTGACGCTAGTGTGCACACGCATGACTCCGAACAGTGCTGTGATACTACGTTCATTGTAAATCGTTTTTGAAAATATTGATTTATATTTGTGAGAATATGTTGAAAGGATTTCAGGAATTATGTGTAAGTTAATATATACGTACATTTTTTAAATAAAATATAGTGCTTAAGTGTGTAAATTAAATCAGTGTAGTAGTTTGACTAACATTATTTCTTAATGGCGAAACGTGTGCGTATTTTATACATTTCTGCCTAGACCTTCAGGTATAACAGGCGTGATATTATGATCGTGATAATTAAACCTTGTTTTATATAGAAGTCTTACTTGTTTATCTCATAATCTTACTTTACGTACTTGTACAAATTATTAGAGACAATATTGGTTTTCCTATTTCAATATTGTGTAGTAAATAATACATAAGTGGTACGTATTTACGCAGTGTGTATTGTAATATTGATGTATTGTGTTCCAGTTGGACGAGTGCAACGACTACGAGCAGCGTCGACGACTGCGCGCGCGCATACGCACACTCATGGCTGAACAAGAAGGTAAATATGATACACAACCTTACATCACTTGCACTGTTACTTAATTATCATTCCTGCTTAAATAAGCGATGTAGTTGACACAAGTATATGTCGTTTTAACATGATTGTGTTGTGTTCGTAGCATGCGCGAGCGCGGTGACGGAGGCGCTGGCGGCGGCCGGCGAGACCCCGGAGGATAGCAACGAGGCCCGCGGTGAGTCCCTTCTGTTACCGCTGCTGCAGGGCCTGCTGGGCGGCGGCGGCGAGCGCCTGCTGGCCGGGCTCGGCGCCGCGCCCGCCGACGTGGTGGCCGACGTGCGCCGCTCGCTCGCGCGCCTCCGCGCCGCCCTCGCGCCGCCCGCCGCCCACCCGCAGGCGCGCGCGCTGCTGGCGCTCGCCGACAGGCTGGAGGACGCCCTCGACGCCGCCGACAGGCTAGACGGGTGCAGGCCGCGCCGACCCAGGAGGCGCTCCCGAGCGGCCAGACATACCGTCGGCGTCACCAGGGAGGAGCTGGAAGAAGCGCGGCGCCTCGTAGACGGCGACCAGCTCGCCCTCCCCGCCGACAGGCACGGCTCCAGCGCCACCTCCACCGCCTCTGTCAACACCACCAGCGCCGACGAACCTCCCACCCCTGAACGTAAACAGAGCATCGACGAGGGCGTCAGTTACCACGGCGCTGTCGCGTCCCGACAGAAACCCACCCCCTATGCCCACTCGGTCAGCTACGAGCCTGCCCCCACAGTTAACAGAGACGCGCGGGTCGTTGTCGAAAAACGCGCCCCCACACAACGTAAACCTGACTTTTTCCGACATTCGGTGGCAGAGCTTGACACTCAACGGAATAAACCGCATCAGCCCGAAGTATCGCAACAGCCGTACCAACAGCCTCAGCAGGCACCGCAGCCCCCGCAGCCACAACAACCCCCGCTACGGCAGGTACAACTGCCGCAGCCGCAGCCGTTGCACCAGCCGCAGCCCGCGTTCCCCCCGGCACTCATGTATCAGCCGCAGCCGCTGCATCAGTCTAATCGCACGGACCGCCGTCCCTCTGAAACTAAGAGCAGTATAGCTGCTATCGCTAATAAGTTTGACTCTCACGCCCGAGACACGTCTAACGATAGAAAGGAGAACTTCCCGCGTCGCGCGCCCGTTGAGCCGGCTCAACAAAGAGAGTACAAACGCGAGGACCCGAAGCACATGTACATGCCGCTTCCCCCCACGTACAATTTCGCAGCGCCTCCGACCACTCAGGACGACTCTAAACCTCTTAATAGATTTTCAAATAATAGTAAACGGTTACGTATGAAGCGGGCTAACACTATAGACATAGGTCGTCCACTCGCCGGGTACAGGATGGACAGTGATGAGGACGAAAATCCTGTGCAGCCGAAAGTGCCGGAGTTCCGGCCGCAAACAGAGAACGATCGTAAATTCGTTGCTTTCATGAAGAAGAACGAGGCGGCGGAGCGCGAGGCTGCCGGCACCGTGCAGGCCAACTGGAGCAGTCGGTTTGGCAACATTAAGAACGCGTTCGAAAGTCGCGAGCGCGAAGATCACAGCCGATCGTCCAGTGCCTCGTCCGCACGACGCTTTTGGCGGGGGGCTGATGAAACTGCCATCAACCCGGGTGCAGCGCGCCCGAGGAAATTCTTGACAGAAAATAACGCCAACATAATTAAACCTCCATGGGTATCTGAACGACGAGAGCCGGCGCGCGTGCAGATCCCGCGCCAAGTACAGGCCCCCCCGGCCCCGCCCCCGCCGCAACCCGCCCGCGTGCCGGCCCCGATGCCCGCCCGCAAGCCGGCACCTGTTCACGCGCCTACGTTGCCCCCGGCCCCGGCGCCCGCACCCGCGCCGCCACCACCAGCTGCTATCGCTCCGCCGGCACATATACCTCAGTCTCCGACAAAACCGCTCGTCGTTAAGCCGTTCGTGGCGCGTCCTATTCCTGTCAATCAGTTCTCACATGCGCCCATGTCTGCCTTTAAGCCTCCAACGAAGGTGGCATCGCCCACCACGGCACCCGCGAATGTATGGAGTCCACCGTCAGTAATTAACAATATTACTTCCCCGACGGCTGACATGCCGCCCGCGTTCCCAGTCAATCTCCCGCCCACGTCGGCGCTGAGCCCGCCCGTGACGGGCGCGCCGTGGGCCGCGGCTTCGGACAGCGACAAACCGCGGCGGGTGGCCGGCATCGCCGCCGCTAAATTCAGTCAGGACGGTCACAAGCTCGAGATCGCCCCCGCCCCGTATCGCGACAGACCGTCCGCGTTCCATACGCCCCCGCAGCCGACTCACGCGCTCCCGCAAATAAATAACTACCCTGTTAAATCTATACCGAGTCAAAACGATCTCGCCGCTCCGGAACTAGTGCGTAAAATCGATGACGCCAAATTTCCACCTCAAGATTACGTACCCGTCGATGCACAAAAACTACAAATTGAATTCTATGAGAAGCAAATTCGTGAGAAGACTCGCCGTGAGCCTGTAATGAACGGGCACCGTGACCCCAACGAGCGCAAGCCCCCCGCGCCCCCCGCCTACACGGTCACGGACTACACGCCGCCCGGGGGCATCTCCACGTTCATGCCGCTCCAGCGTACTCCTGACATAGAGAAGGCGCGCGCCCACAAGGTGGACTACCTACCGGATGTGGTCACCAATGACACCGACCGACAACGTAGTGGTGCCTCGCCCCTCGCGCCCCACGCACTCACCAGCCCCCTGTCACCGCGCTCCGTCCACCCGATAGAATCACCCCACGCGTATCAGAACGGTGACATACCGTACACGAACGGAGTAGACGACAGCGTAACGACGGAGCACAACAGTGTAGAGACGCGCGTGATGCGGGGCCCCGTGCGCGGCGCCGCCACCATCACGACGGGTGTGCGGACACGCGGCGACGACGGCCGCCGGGGCTCCGCCGCCGACAGCCTCCGCGGTGCCCTCGACAAGCTGTCATCCCCCAAACACGATGTCATCGCACAGATCGAAAGGAAAAAGCGCGAATCGGCGCGGTCCCAGGTACGGGCCCCTGTACATACCGGCCGCTCCCCCCTGCCCGCGCCTGCCCCCCCGCACGTCCGACCCCCCACCATCGACCTGGGCGGCGCGTCCCTGTCCCCCGCGCTCGCCGCGTCCCGGTCCGTGTCGAGTGAGTCCGTCGCCAGCATCGGCTCCAGTCCGCTCAGTCGGTCAGGATCGTGGCACCAAATCGCAGCTAGCCCCAAGTCGGCGTCTCCGCGACGAGTGGTCGCTCGCGCCAAGTCCATGCACCTCCTGGCGGTACCGAAACTGTACGAAGGTGGTATCGCCCGCGAGGAAGTCACAGAGAAGAAGCGTACCGTGGAGGCGTACTTCTCGGGGCAGCCGCAGCAGCAGCCGAGATCGGCGGCGCTGGGCAGCAGTCGGCCGCGAGCGCTGCGGCAGTCGCACGGCTCGTCGCAGTCCTACTCGCTGGGGCGCAGCCGCACCATGCCCACGGTGTCGGAGCTGCAGTTCCTGGACGAGAGCAACACGGACGACGCATTCGAGGACCTGGTGTCGGCGCTCGGTTAGCGCCGCGACACATTCCACTAGTTAGGAGCGGGAGGCGAGCGAGACGCGCGTGAGTCGAGTGTGTGTGACGTCATGTCGCTTGTGCCGCGCCCCCGACCCCGCCGCATGTACCCCACCCCGCGTGCCCGTCTCTCTGTACATATGTGCTCGTAACATCCGATCATCATCACTCCGCGCCCCGTAACTGTGTTATTTGACTAATAGCTTATAGGTATCGTTGTACTGTCTTGCTGATTGTTTTCCAGTGTTTCGAGTTAGTGTTTAGAGTTGTGTGCGACGGTCGTGTTGAAGTTCCCTAATGGAGAGTGTTTTGTTTGCAGAGGAAGAGGAAGTAACTGTGACATCGAGCGTGAGGAGGAACTCGTCAGAGAAAACTGTTAGCAGTAGCACTACAACCACTAAAACTTCTAAAGGTTAGACACGGCGCATGCTCGCTCTATCTTATCCTTGCTCTCTAACATATCCCATGATGTAAACTAACTGTTGATGTTCCGCAGTGATAGAGAGTATGACAAGGCCAGCGCCTAAGCCCGTGTCGCCGTTCGCCAAATTCCGGCAACTCGAGAAGCAAAACTCAACCAACAGTCCCAAGTAAGTGAGAACCACATCTCTTCACTACACATTCACTTTCAATACAATAAGAAACATATGGACTTCATATCAAACATCAAACTACTATATTGTATGTATAAGATCCTGTCGCTTGATAAGTAATTTAATGCAATATATTTTATTTATTTGGCAGCCATATCTGTGGATACGAATAAGGATAGATACAAGTAAATATTCAAGTTAAATATGCATATAACATGTATATTAGACGCTTATACGAATCATTTATTCGAGGCTAAGTACACACGCGGTCGCGGCGCTGCGGCGCTGAGCGCATGTGTACTCGACCTGCCATGAGAACATTACATCACTAGAACGAATGAATTAAATTCTAGTTGACATGAGAACGCACGCGTTAATAATATTGTAAATAACAGCGATCCCCATTAATAAATAATATGCACACGCGTTACGTAGCACACGATGTGTCGAACTAATGTTTGAACTAGGCCGAAGTAACCGCGTGTTCTGTGCGTCTGCCATGAGCGTCATGAGCGCCATGAGCGGTCCAGTCTCATCTAGTCTCATGGGACGCGTATCTCGGTGACTAACCTTGCCCCCCGTTGTAGCTCGGCCAGTCCGAAGAGCCCGGGCTCTCCGGCGCCTTACTTCAAGTTCACCGAGCCCGCGCTGCAAGCGAGCGCCGCCACTATTAAAGAACGGTTGCTGCAGTGGTGTCGCGACAAGACCCGGGACTACGAGGTACAGAGCACACCTCCGCCCCTCCAACCCCCGCCCCCCTCTCAGCCCACAGACTGCACACCCCCCACTGCGTACAATCACATCGTCCAATTAGTTTTACTTAGTAGCTGTACAAAAGCACGATTTTAGTTTGTTATATATTATTTTGTTGGTAAATAAACGTATTGGGGAGGTTATATATGCGGTAAGAATTGGCAAATGCATATTTTTTGAGTATATTAATATGATGGAACGCTTGAACAAGATCCATGAACAAAAATCTGCATTATGTCGGGGCGTTCAGTTGTAACGGAGTTAACCGCGTTGTCGAGAGGCATGTTGTTAGCGGTCGCTGCGCACACACACTTTGTATTAACACACACCTCACTATCACTCATCCCCTCGCTTCTCTTATCGCTTCATTTCGGCTGCTACCTCTGTATATATGTATCTTGTACGTTTTGTGTATTGTATGTGGATTTACGACCAAATTATATAGCATTGGTTTCAAAATTCATAAATTATACTTCCGTTTTATACCTATTTTATATATTTATTAAAATTATTCATAATTTATTATATTGTTACAAAATATAATGTAAAAGCGACGCGAGTCTCACTGTAACAGAGCAAAATTAACGTATTTATTTGGTCTAAACAGTAGAAGCATGTATTTTGTTTAAAAAGTGTGAAGTTAATAGGTTTTTGGAGAGAAATGCATGATTTTTGTGTGTTGATAACACGTGGAGAGATTGTCAGAAGGAAAACATATATGTAAATATGGAAACAGAGTCTGTTTGTGATGTGTTTAATGTGAAATCTGTAAACAGAGATGTCCTTATATGTTGGTGATGATCTAATAAGCAACGCAAAGTACCCGAGACAAACAAAGTTATTAAGTTATAGTGACATGCACACTTTAGAATTCTTACACGTAAATAGACTGCACAAGAAAATACTGCAAGATATCGAAATACTATTAAAAAATACCTATTACTAGTAAAATCTGAGACAGGTTATTTTAAATTAAATCATAGGTATGTCTAAAGACGAATTAACAGGCCCTTTCATCAAACTCGATTATTACTAATTACTAAACAAAATTAATTTGTTCATACAAATACAACAGCCTATCAAAAGCTAAGATTCTAAATTTCTTATTAAAAAATAATTTGGATCTCACCTAAAAAGGTATATAGGCCCTATTTCAAGCCATATTCCCTTATATATCAGGGCTGGCTTATATTTAACAAGATTAGGCCCGATATTTTATTTGTAACTGAAATTTTTCATTATAGAAAAGTTGTCAGAGAATTTGAGGGTACTAGACTTGACATAAAGACTGTATTTAAATCTCTAACTGACGTATGTAATAAACACGTGATCTGATGTGAATGTTGAACGTTGTACAGAATGTGAAGCTGGAGAACTTCTCGACGAGTTGGGCGGACGGGCTGGCGTTCTGCGCGCTGCTGCACCACTTCCTGCCGGACACCTTCGACTACTCGAAGCTGAGCGCCGACACACGCCGACACAACTTCACGCTCGCCTTCAAACTTGCCGAGTAAGAACTTTGTTACTACTTTAAATAGTCACAGAGGTTTACTTACCGTTTATGACCTTACCTTGGCTTGCCAAGCAGATAGTGCTACCAAATGGTGACAATAGTAAGAAAAACAACATCGATAATGACATCAGTTTTGTTAGGAGTAACACCTCGTAACCCATCACTGGCTTTCAAAAAGACCAATTGCTCTTTGGGAATGGCCTAAATTTAAAGCTACAACTAAAGCATCGAGAGCCTATGCCGATCAAAAAGATGATAAAAATGTTCTTCAAACCTGATCCTTAGTGCCCTGTGCCTATCTCTGTGTAAAGACTTATTTATTGTAACTCTTTTGTAAAGACTAATTTATTGTATATTCCAGTGAGAAGGCGGGCATCTACCCCCTGCTGGACGTGGACGACATGGTGGCGATGCGCAAGCCGGACTGGAAGTGCGTGTTCACGTACGTGCAGTCCATCTACCGCCGGTTCAAGGACCAAGACTGACCGCCGTCGCCCACCCGCCCTGTCTCCTGCCCCTGCACGCCGAGCCTCGACGAGTAATTCATTAGATCTTCTAAGATAGCGATTATTTTTAGAGAGCTCTTGTCTATAAGTGCACGGGCAGCAGGCACGCGTCCAGCGAGGGGCCCTCAGCGTCGAGCAGTAGAACGTCGTAGTCACAAATAGTTCGTACGAAGTGTTATAAATCCAAAGAGCGTTTGTTGTTGATTGTTTTGTTATAAATGTTTTATGTCAGTGTCCGCCCAACTCGTATCTCCATGCGCTGTCTCGACAGACCTCCTATTTATTATAATCTCAACATGTGATTTTTTTTCTACGTTTAGTTTGTAAGTTTCACTAACAATTGTATATCGAGCGACTAGTAGGTCATATCGTTAGCACTGCTAAGGATCGCTTGCACTTATATATCACACATAAGAGAGTAGATTCCTAGTTATTCAGTGTACAGACCGTTTCACGACTACTTTAACAATTTGACATTTATTAATAACTGCGGCTTGATGTATTCGCCTACTGATTTTATGAAATTTGATATTATTATGATTATTATGTTAATTTATATTGATAATGAAATAAATATTGATTAACAAAACATTTGTGTTTTATTAGCTTTTTATTTTTTTTCATGTTTTACAGTGAAGTAGATATCAAAAATATTGATCGGCAATAAAATATTCCTTCGCACAGAACCTAATGTTTCCATAACTCATTCATTTTATATTTGACCATTACTTTAAACATTATAATTTCAGTTTTGAGTTTCTTCTTCATTTTCATAGACATAATAAGAATAGATCCACTATCATTGAACTTGGGATCTTTCATATTTATAAGCTTCTCAATTTTTTCCGTCGTTAAAGACATTCGCAAACAAAGATCATTTGACAGGACACTTGAATTTTTCAAAGTTAAAAACCAAAATTGCACGACTTTTATATAAGATATTTTTAGTTATTTGATCTTATAGCACGTGCTGAGTGTAATTTGACCCTTATCTGGGACTCTACCCAGAGGGAACACATGGTTAGGTCTTAAGTAAGTAAAATGTAAATAGGTGAATCAGCTTTGGACAATCAGTTACACGTGCCTTAGAATATTTTACTGAATGGCTTCAGAATCTTGTAATCTCATAAAAGTTATTATCGATAGTAGAATGATTATGGACAGAAACGTTGATATTGTGAATATAACTATAGAAATTGACATAATCCGTGGAAATCAAGTGTATTAGAAATAAACACTGGTTTTATATAACTTGTACTGTTCACAGTCAATTGCCTAGAAATGTCGCCAGTATCTGTGGACAAGCAAATTGAAATTGTCCATTAGTTTATTTAGTTCGACCTCGTAACTCATATTAAGATCACGATGCATAATTTGCGTACAAGAGAAAAACTAAACAAGTTGTCATATGGTCCTACTAAGCTATGATCAAAATCATTCGAGCCACCTATAATTTTGTAAGAATTACAAAAACACACAGAATCTAGATAATCTCACTCTTCATTCATCACTGATTAAAGTTGCCATGTATTTCAGTTCTGTAGACACGAGACGAGCTCAGCACGTCAACAAAGGTATAAAACTACTACGCTAGACAGAAACGCATTTGACCAGACATTAAAGGCAATGTTTTATCCCACGTTTTATACGAAATTTTGTATGAATGACTGTCAAATACTTGCCACACAATGGTACCAAAATTCGCCAAAGTTGTCAAAAATTGCAATTACTATCATGTTGGACCTGCTACGTGTTTACCGCGACGTCTGTAGAAAAACGGAGCATAAAAATTATTATTACGAACCAAAAATATTGTAACCTCATACCAGGGATCGGGCAGTGTGTACGGGAGGGCCACCATGAAGGGATCGGCTACATTGGTACTTCGGTCAGTGGTCGCGTTGCCCTCCTCGTCGCCCACCACCGTCGTGTCCGAGGGGTGGGGGGTGAGCGTGCTCTCCTCGTCCGCCAGCGTCACGTGCACGTGCAGCGTGCTGTCACGCCACGCCTGCCACGACAGCTGGTGCTCTTGGATCTTCAGTAGCATCCAGGTGGTGAGGAGTCCATTGAGAGCACCTAAATTAAGGCAAAATTAAGACTGGTTTAATAATAACATAGGTACTCGTATTCCCGTTCATATATTTAGTCAGCCCGATGAAGTCGCTAAAGCTAGAGTGAGGATTCGTAATTATAAAACGATAAGATTCTGAATAACGAGCCTGCCTGGTCAAACCCTAGAAGTTTGAGTAAGAAAAATGATAGTTCGGGAACATAAAAGACGATTTACTTTTTCTAAGTACATAACTACGCTAAATCGGTGTCAGTCATTAGAAGGAAATCCTTCATACCGATGACTCCGATGAGCAGCGAGGAGAAGAGGTTGGCGGCGAGCGCGGCGCCCCCGCCCCGGCGCGCGCCCGCCTGCAGCACGGCGTCGCACGCGTGCAGCGCGCGCGCCGTGCCCAGCACGCTGGCCGTGCCCAGCGCCAGCGCGCGCCACGCGTCCGCCGCCAGCGCGCGCCCGCGCCCCGACACCGCCCACTCGCACATCGACCGCATCCACGACCATCTGCACGCACAAACACCACGTACTCTCGTGTTCGACACAAACGAGACCTTTGATCGTCACACATCGTCACACTAGTCCCATTTCGTATCAATACTAGACAAAGGCCAACTTTATGGGAAACTATCATAAATAACCCTAGTGTGGTTATAAGAAGGTAATTGGCGGTAGAGGTGTGATGAAAAATAGTTATCACTAATCGTAAAGGTACTCATTATGTTGAAGACATCCGTAAAATTATTTCAATTTTACTTTTTTATCCTATATTTCCCATCAATCACAAAAATCTACAAATATAAAACAAGTACACTGAAAATAATATAAAACTCACTTATGACTCCTAGTGACAACATAATGGTGCCTGCAGAGCTCGCAGTAGGACGTGGCGGCCTGTAACAGCCATCGTTCAAGACAGGAGCGGTGCACAGCAGCAATGGTACCGCGGCACGAGCACGGCCGGACGAGCCGCTCGGCCGACTCGCCGCCGAAACATATGCGACAGATGTTGTCTGACCGAAGACTGCCCGTCAGGCTTGAGACTTCTTTAGCTGCTGGCGAACCCTGGGAGGAATTTGGAGATTTTATGCTTTGTGTTGGGGTAGAAAGAGACTTTTGAGTGGCTATTGTAAACCTAAGGTCAAAGTTTTAAGCATCTTTATCGTACCAACAAGTGGGCAATCTTGGAGACTAGTGGAAGTGCTTTTAAAAACATGAAGAACTAAGTTTAATTGTTCTAAAGGTAATATTCTAATAACTGCCTTATTTGTGTGGGTGGTAGTCCAAAATTACAAAGTAAGAAGGGACTACTTGGGAGCTCAACTAAAGGTCGTTTAACCTAACAATGGCTTCTACACATTGTCATTGATTAGCTGCAATATAGAGACATCAGTTTATTCTTCGCAGCCAATGCAAACTGTCGTAGCAGGAATCGTAACAAAAAACTCTCCAAATCAAGAATAATTTCAAGTATTTAGATGAATAGTTGAATGATACCGCGTTAGTACTGTACAGGACCCACCTGTTTGTTGAGCAGCAGCGCACACACGGAGCCCAGGATGGACATGGAGCGGCCGCCGGGCTGCAGCAGCGACGACGCCGGCGACGAGAACGTCAGAGAGTCCGCGATACGCGCGCGCATCACGCGCTGTTCCTCTGAGTCGTTCACATTGGCTGGTGGGAAGAGGGTTAGATGACGTCTTCAAGACTTTAACATAATTGCTTTATTTTTACAACTTCTGTAGTAAAATCCTTGCCGAAGTTAACTGCAGGCTGTGATTTTAGGATGGGAGCATTTAATCCACAACGCAAGCCATATACAGATAAATCAGATTAGGGAATAGCGAATACTTCCCTTTAGAATTTAAATTAAGAACTCAGTCTTCCGTAATCATCACAACAAACGACAGATTTTTTCCAATAAATTGCTATCTACCATAACTTTGAAGAAGCAGTCTTCAAGACTTAACTTGGTCGTGTATGGTAATGTGTAGATACCTGGTGATGAGATTCCGGGAGAATACCGACAGCTGATGTCTGTCTGCTGGGCCGTGGAGCGCAGCTCTTTATCCCGCTGCTCCCGAGGAGGAGAAGACTGGTTTTGTCAGATCAAGGCATATTTGAATTTGAACTAATAGGTAGCTTGAAATTCGTTTAGTGGGTAGGTACAAATAGTTGTATGTAGATTGTAGGTAGATATGAAAAATCATCGGTTAAGAAAAGCCTTAAAAAATAAAAACAATAATAACGCGGTATCGAACAAAAAATCTTCAAAAAAATCAACAGAAGTTTCCTGATTGCCGATTGGCAAAATAAATAGATATTCTCATGTTAAATATATTATGTATCTGGAATGAATTTATGTAATTAGGTACTCACAGGCATAATTATCGACGAGCAACTGGAAGCAGACATGCTCATAGTAGCCTTACTGTCCGAGCGCTCATAGCCCCAGTACATCAACAGGGTCTCGCCTTCCCCCACATCACACTCCTGAAACACCGTGGGCATATTACCATCTCACAATCAACAACAGAAGCGCCTACGTTATATAAATAGCAACGCACTAATTTACAACTTAAACCAATTTTTTATTATTTAGTGAAGCTTGATTTATAAAAAAAACGTATTAGGCGAAGCAACGGTCGAAAAATGTTTTAGTCATATGCTGTCTTATGTAAAAGTCGGTCGCCTTTCAAGAGCTCAAAAATTACCAAATTCTCATATTCATAATTCAAACCCAAGACCTCGTGAATATTAGTTCAGTTGTCTCCTAGAATTCGACACGAATGAAGGGAAATTCATAGGTCCAACTAACTGCTAAATTGGTTGGTAAATCAAAATGCTTTTAGTAACCTATTTGGTTTGAGTACCTTCTTTTTTCGCATCGATTTAGATATAGGCGCGCATCTCATTGTTAGAAAAAATACATGAGCGTTTACATACGAATAATAAAATTATAGAAAAAAATACCCGTATTAAATTGGAAAAGCTGCAAGTCCTGTGGAATGTGAAATTAACTCTTTGTAAAGCTTGCTGGATCTTCGGTGAATAGGCGACAGGTGCTAATATAGCCTGTCTCAGCTTTTGTATATCATCGCTTGGGAACGGCTCCGTATCATTACTATCCACTAAACAATTTAATGTTACGTATTTACGCATTTTTTATCTTCATTGCGTTGAATATATTTTTATTTTATATCAAAAATTTAACGGTTAAGCCTACAAAATATGGTCCATTGTAATTTGTGATGTTTGACGTTCTGCGTCTAGGCCAATAGATTTACATGTATTTTTTTTATTTTATGTCAAACAAACTGCAAGCTTGGATTCGGTTTAGACTTTGCTATCGGCTTCCCGATTTTACTAATTTTGAACGCGACCATTGTATACGCGTTCCATGTACCTGGCTAAATGCCAGTAGGTGAATACATATTGGCGCATTAGAGCGAGATAAAAAGCGAGGTGTTTGCTATAAGAGAAAGCGAGAAAAAGACATTGACGTCATTATTAAATTCTTATGTTTGGAACGCAACAACGAAATAAAAATGTGTAACCTCTTGTCAAACTGACGTAAACCGAGCCATTTCAACGAAGATCCCCGTGTTTTTCTCCCCACGTGAAGCTTTATTGTTGTGAAATACTTTGAAATTACACATAAACGGCACAAAAATGGCAGTTCGCGTCCAATTTGAAAACAACAATGAAGTGGGAGTGTTTAGTAAACTAACAAATTCATATTGCCTCGTCGCTATCGGGGGATCCGAAAACTTCTACAGCGTGTTCGAGGCGGAGTTGGCGGAGACTATTCCTGTAGTCCATGTAAGCATTGCGGGGTGCCGCATCATCGGCCGCATGACGGTCGGCAACAAAAACGGCCTGCTGGTGCCCTCGTCCACAACAGACACAGAATTGCAACACATTAGAAACAGTTTACCCGAGAACGTCAAAGTGCAGCGCGTGGAGGAGAGGCTGAGCGCGCTCGGTAATGTAATTGCGTGCAATGACTATGTGGCCCTCGTACATCCCGATTTGGATCGGGATACAGAAGAAATCCTTGCAGACACATTAGACGTGGAAGTGTTCAGACAAACAGTCGCCGGGAACGTCCTGGTGGGCTCGTACGCTGCGCTCAGTAACCGTGGCGGTCTCGTGCATCCTAAAACCACAATACAGGATCAAGATGAGTTGTCATCTTTACTACAAGTTCCGCTGGTGGCAGGCACAGTGAACAGAGGCAGTGACGTGATTGCTGCAGGAATGGTTGTCAACGATTGGTGCGCGTTCTGCGGCCTAGACACAACATCAACAGAAATTTCAGTAATAGAAAGTGTGTTCAAACTAAATGATGCTAAGCCCACAGCCATCACATCCACAATGCGAGCATCTCTCATCGACAGCATGTCATAACAATGAGTAATGTGGACGGCAGATTGTTTGTGATTAAGTTTATTACGTAAGACCTGCACATACACACTGCAAAAAGAAATTAAAGAAGAAATATTTTATCTGTTGATCAGATTACAAACCAATGCATCTTTGGACTATTTTTTTGTAAACATAAGAAAATAAAATTGTGAATATTAATTGTCTATGGTTTGATTGATGAAACAAATATGTTCTCTACGTTCCTGTGTACAGAAACTACTCTGTGGATCATATACCTCTTTTTCAGGAAACCTAAAAAGCAAAAATTCTATTTATACACACTAACAAGGGCAAACATAAATCGAGTGTACTGATTTGACATCACAATGCATTTATCAGACAACAATCATCACCAAGTGCGCTATTCAGATAAGGGCAGTAAAACAACACAGACTTATAATACAATTTATTATAAACATTATACAGTCCATCTATCTACAGTTGCCACATTGTTTCTCTGGAAGTTCGCACCAATAGGAACATAACATTAACGTTTGCAAAGCAATTACCTAATGAAAACATAATTTATTCACTTCCATGTATGTGTAGTGTAAGAAGGATGTGTGTTGTTATTTCCTTTGAAATGTTTTGTTTAGTGCATGTTACCTGCAGTTTACAATGCAATAAGGTAAAGTTTATGCAATATTCCTCACACAAATATCAAATAAACACATTTACTTACTGTCTTACTTTACTCAGGCCATTACAAAAGTCTCACGACTTGTCAGAACCCAAAAATTTGCATTGGCCCCAGTACGATAAATGTCATGCAAGCTTAGATAATTTATCAGTTGTCTTTTTGCCCCTCAGATAGCCTAAAATCTGATTGAAAGAGACATAATATAGACCAATCAATGCTAACATTACTTTTTTTAGTAAGGCAGCTTTAAATAAAAAATAACAAAATCCTTGCTAGAATTGACTTTCCTTTCTATTACTGTAGCATAAACAGTTTTCTGACAATATTCTAGCTAGTAATACTATTATGTAGTGTCTACTTCAAAACTTAAGATAAAAGGTCATTGACATTGAGCCTCTGCAGTTTACAAAGTAGGTAATTATGACGAAACAATTCTCACACTACACATTTTTGGCGCGAAAGTCAAACTCACTATACTAACTCATTGACGAGTAAAACAAAATATTGCGCAATAATATTATGCAATATTTTACAACAAATACACTAACATCGGCAAAAGAGCTGCCGATTTATTACATAAACTTATATCACTGATTTAATTTAGCGCCTTATTTCACCAAAAATAAGGGTCATATTTTAGGAGTATACAAAGAGTATATAATTTATGTCTGTCTAGTGGTGAAATAGGGCATTAGCATTAGTCATCAAATCAGAACAAGATTTCCGCAGAAACATTTCTCAGTATAAGATGTTCCAATGTTTCACATTTCACCATTGCGTATGAGTCATTGTTTTGGTCGTAAACTATTGCGCAATGTGTATTGACACGAATGTGGGCTCCAAACAGTTCCGAATATTGGTGGGAATTACTTTCTACTACTTACACTATGAGAATTAGTCACTTGTGACGTCATTTTCGTGCAAAAAGGCAAGCATTATTGCAAACAGATTGCCAATCTTGACTTAAGCTTGTAGTTCGGACTTTTATTTGGTTATATATGAATACGTATTTCATCAAACATGCAATACTTTCTAAACTATTTTATTGCACAATGTTATTCACACAGTAGTGTAAATTTGCGGTTACAATTTAAGAAAGGTGCAATGCACACATTCTCTCTTTACTAGGTCTATTGTGACAAAAGGAAATGACCTAGAAAGTAATTCACGGACAAATTACTTAAGACGTTAAAGTGGCTACTGATATCAATACGGGCAACCAGAGGGAATGATAAGATCAGATAAGATATAATGTCGAATTCTTTCATATTTGTCTATCCCTGTCTCTATCTGGGTCTTACCTAGATATTACATTATGTAAATCAAACTTATTTTGGGAAAAGAGTATATTACTCTTGTACCATCAAGTTTATCATAAGTATTCGAAAGTGGATCCTAAGGCCTGCTGAAAGCTTATTTTACTGTGTTTTGAAACACCAACAGTGACTAATTCTCATATAATTCTATCCTAAAATTAATCTATATAGCAATTTTGGTACATAATATCTACATAACAACCACATTTAAACATAAATTATGCTGTTTTTATTCGTTTTCCATCATTTATTATAAATATTACTTGTGCAGTACTATACATCTAAAACTAAAATATACAACAAGACAGATGGCGGAACAAATACATTTATGACCGAGCTAGGACTTAGAGCTGGGACACTTCAGTATTTAAATTTATTAGTAATAGAGACACTATACTTTAAAATTATTGCATAACTTATACAATAACAAACAAACAATAGTTTAGTAAACAAATAAATAAGATAAATAAATTATCATTAATTATATTATCCAGTTGTGGTGCAATAAAATTTCAAAGGATTGATCAATGACTCAAGCTTCTAATATTTGTTATGGATGGACAAATACAGCGTTTAGTGTCTATCTGTCTATGGCCTGTAGGTCTACAAAATAACTACCCACCTGTGTTTTAAACCAGTACAGTTATATGTTCGTAAAACCTGATTAAATAAAGAGTAATATAAAAATCAGATAAAACAGTAGGCCTTTATAAAAGGATCGTTTTAATATGTCAGCGATATTAAGTGCTATTTCAGTAGTTTAGTCTTTATTGCCTATTTTATTTAATATTTTGAAAGACATTTACATGTTTGAAGTAAAAGTGTCAGGAATTTTAAACATATTTGTTCAGCCACCTACCAAAGAACCGTTTCGAGCCACAAGTGAAAATTAAATAAATAATTAAACTAATTATGCGTTACATATAACATGGCATCATCAGTCAAGCTCTTACGCTCCACCTAATTAGGCACGTACCATCCCTATACAATAATTAATTATATATTAATTAATAAAAAACACAGGGACATTAGCCTCGCTAGATATATCCAAAAGTTTTTGAATGCTATTACACCTTATGAAAGTGATTTTTGATCAGTAAAGTCCTTCGATACAAGGCAGCTTTGTTGAAGCTCCCAAACGAATAAAAATGTTGCGCCTGTTTAACCCGAAGGGAGTAAAAAGTATTCCTCTGTCGCAAGCTCATTTGGATCATTTATCTTAAATCACCTTTTGCCATTTGTAGAACCAACAATAGCTAGGCTTGAAGATACTGCATCTTTTTATATAAATTAATAATAGGTATTGAAGCTAGGACCTCGCTACTGTTTCTACGAGAGGTTTGCTCTTGGTCAAAATCACTTTATTTCAATGTAATAGCATTCTTATTAGAAAATTTGATTTTCAAGACAAAATTACATAATTGTTATGTACAGGATAAGTGAGAATTGTGTAAAATAAATGCAATAGTAAGTACACAGATATTTTGGCGGCAACTCATTATGAATAAATTTGATTTTGAAAATACCTTTAATTTTGAATTGCTCAGAAGTCTGTCTAAGCGACTAATAACTTTGTAGATATTAAGATGTTTATTTAGTCAAATGTTTTTTTTTTTAATATGGTACCAGAATGAGTAACCGCCATTGAGAAATAGAAATGCAAAGACAATATACAAAGTCACATCAAAATACAATATTGAGATACAGAATAACCCTCTGAGCATAACCATACGGGTTGCAACCCCCTTAATTTAAACCCAACCCGTTTTTGCACAAAAAAATGAACCTTCGAACCTTGCTCATAACAACACACAATGGACGAATTAAAATATACCAACCGATTTATCAACCAACTTGCTATCCAACACGGGGGTGAAAGCTACCCATCGGTCAACAAGTTGGCCAACAAATAGGCTCTTAAATTGTACACGATCTATTCGAATATAGTTATAAATTCATTTTCTATTAACATCGAAACTATTGGGTCTATACATTGAATGTTACAGACACGAAACAATGAAATGATAACGTAGATATATTTGTGCTATATATTTTAAACCACACAAAAGCAAAATTATGAGGTCATTTACCATGGCACACGTTGATTCAAGTCATACTTGGCTAAACTCAAAAATACACTTATGGCCGAACGAAACCTCTCTCAATTTTGAGTAACAATTAGACTTCCTATCTCGGCGTTTGACAAATGTCGCAGTAGTAATACTTTTGAGTGCTACTCTAAATTGAGTAAAGTTTTGTTATTCGACCATTCTAGTGTTTTAAACAATTTTGTTCAAAATATGATCAAAATTAGGAATTGATCGTTTCATTTGCTGTTGATCGAATTATATTCGAAAATATAATATAGTTGAGTAAATTCACATTTTTCAAGTACTCGTGTGCATTAAAACTAATAGAAATTACATCGATTGCAATATTTGAATAAATGCCAAGAATATTCCAAACATATTATTATACGTTTTTTATGCGTATACGTGCACTAACGCGCACGCAGTCTGCACCGGCATTGAAAAAGGGACTCTTACAATACACTGATTACTGAAACATTGAAGGCCAGTTTTACGACCTACGGATAAATGTCTGATAGCAAATCTAATAGATACTCTCACAGGAAGTTTATGAAAGTATCTGTCAAAATTCCACTTGTGATGAATCGTTATGTGAAAGCTAACCGAAACTTATCCAGTAGTAGTCAAACCGGCAGTTAGAATTATATTACGTCTAAAACACCCATTTTCTACGGCACTATTGCATACTATAAAACTTGACATGGAATTATAAATAAAATTCTACATTCATATTTCGAGGTGTTATAAAATGACTGACATGTAGATAATTCGCGTACGTACTGTACTAGAAGTTAAAAATATATCGTGGAAGGAAAGCCACGTGGAAATGTTATAGGTGGAAAAATAGATACTCTTTTTGTTAAGTTTAAAATGGTGACACTAGAATTTTGTATGCTTGAATATTATGAGTAATTTCGTTAAAGTCAGGCAACATATTGAAAATAATTATTATCTAAAACTTTATATTTTGTTGTTTATATACTAATATATTCTGTTATTCATCTTAGAGATAAAACAAGGAGAAATCTTTAATTTTGTTAAATTTTTCGTCTTTAGTTAAATTTTTCGGTGTATTGTAGTAATAGAAATACTGTAAATTGACAAATTATTCGATACGATTTATTTTTATGAAAGCCCTTATTTTTTTTTGAAAATATTCAAGTACACAAAATTCTAGTTGAGAAACTACAAAAATGACCTCTGGGACAGGGGATGAAAATTAAATAGAGACAGTTTAGTTTAGAAACATGTCAATTTAGAACATTACGATTATTAACTATAGGAAAGTTTTTATAGGGTGTATTTTACAATAGAAACTACAGTGACTCACAAGAGGTATGGACAGACAACGTTATTTTGTTTCTAACTACGTATTATTATTTAAATTTAATATTTATTATGAGACGAACAACAATTGTATCAGTTCTTAGTAATAATTGTAGATTAACATACATTTATCTTGGGGAAGGAGAATGGTATACGCACGTCTACGGAGATACCCGAGCGTATACGTGCTTGCTTCGTTCATATCCATACAAGGCAATGGCCAACTTTATAGTTACTCTATCGCGCGAACCAGTAGACCTATAGAACGTATTTTTAATGGTCATACAATCTCTGACTTTCGGTAACTTGTCAACGACTTTTCTAAAAGTCGCTGACAATTTTTTTCTTGCAAATAATGGCCGTTGGTCCTCAAGATGACATGTGTCGACGAGTCGGCATTCCTTATCTGTGAGGCTTACTACACATATTCGGTGCGTTCGTTTCGGTAATATTCATCGAACAACAAACCAACTCGACTCACTTGTTCGGCTTGTGCCGATCGGGTTTTGCCGCCCGGCTAGGCCGATTAATGTTGAACCGAATATGTGTGTAGCTACCCTGAGAGGCCCGGTGTCTGAACATATGAACAAAGCTTCACATAGTTAGTATACTCAAGAGCTTATATGGGTTGATAATACGCCTATATAGTAGAGGATATTGGGCCTGATGTGATGTTGTTTGTGGCTTGGTGGTAGTTAAAGCCGTTTGGTGGCTATCCTCTGCCAAGTTTGAGGGTTAATAACTCCCAAACCTGATGAAGGATCACTTTGCCCACAATTGATGAGGTGAATTGTACACTTAACTATCACTGACAACACTTTTTACACGCCTAGCTCACGGATTTCCCGAATAAGGATTTTTTAACGCGGAGCTATATGTGTGCCGTGTCACTATTTAGTGAGTACCCAACTACACATAAGTTAGTTTTCTGTTGCGACTGTGTTTTATTATATTCATTATTTATTTATCTTCAATACCACTGTCCCAAATATCTTCGATATGAAAGTCTTCTACATGAATCCACAAGATATGTAGCGTTTAAATGCACGTCAAATACATAGTAACTCTTAACTAGCAGCTCGATATTGAACCTTATCTATTACAGAGTAGGGACCAAATTTTCGTGTAAGAAATTTTTGAAGGATTTCTTTTCAAAATTGTATGTAAGTACACTGGTTATAGCCACAGTATTATTATATAAGGTTTCAAGCAGTATGGAAACTCGAAACAAAAATATTTAGGTAAAATATGTTCAAAGGCCTTTGACATGGCTTAGTGACTATTACCTTAATTGACACCCACAATCGAGTTTAAGCATGGAAACGCTCAGCTCAAATATAACTTAACGATCACCCATCTTTAGAATGTCCGCAGCATAGTTTGCTTAACCCACGGATCATTATGTAAAGTGCTGTTTAAAAATGTTGTTTGTAGTTTATATACTGCTTGAAAGATTATACTGTGTTTAGTGCCTTTAGTGATTAAAAAGAGATAGGACGATAAAAAAGAGGACGCAATGTTATTTAAAAGTTTACCAGTGTACTTAGTTAATTCACATTTAGTAATTAATACTGATAGAAATGAGCGAAAAGTGATCTTAGAAATGTGAGTGAACACAGCCAAAATTTTAGATTTTAGTCATTAATTAGTCAAATTTTAATTAATTTTTGGGAGAATAATTCAGTTCTTTAAGTGTTTGTTTATACAGTGTCGCCTCCTGGCGGGATTTAGAGAGAACTAGTAAGAGACTAGAGCGCTGCGCATGCGCATAACATTAATAATACAAATCTCTTGTATTTTCTGCATTCCTAGCGACA
Source organism: Anticarsia gemmatalis (assembly GCF_050436995.1). Lineage (NCBI taxonomy): Eukaryota > Metazoa > Arthropoda > Insecta > Lepidoptera > Erebidae > Anticarsia > Anticarsia gemmatalis. The sequence continues at coordinate 480,889 of NC_134757.1, forward strand.
TTTAAGTCCTGTATCATGATACTGTCTTACTTTAGTACCTAGAGAATTCACTTCAGAGGCAATTTTCTACTACTATCGACAACCGACTAGCTATCAGCAAATTTTGTATGAAAATCTGATCAGCGCCTCTAGCGGGTGTCGTAGGAACTAATTTTAAAGTACATTTTAAATGTCAGACTTTCGATAGTCGATAGTATTAAAGTAGAGAATTGCGCTTCTGTAGTATATTACAATAATTCGATACTAAAGATATCACACCTGTGTAAAAGTCATCGGTACATTTAAGTTATTCCCTTGTACCATGATACTCCACTTTATACAGTATTCTTATACTCGTATTCACAAATAACACTACGGGGCTTTACAGTGTAATTTTTTATACCATTACTATCCCACTGCTGGGCAAAGGTCTCTTCGTAAACGAGGGAGGAGTTAGGCATATAGTCCACCACGCTGACCAAGTGCGGGTTGGGGACTTTGGGGACTTTGCATACCTTCAGTAAATGTATTAAACTAATTTTTAGGCATACAAGGTTGCATCACGATGTTTTCCTTTACCGTTAGAGCAAGTGATAATTAATTCTAATACACACATAACTTCTAAAAGTCATTAGTGTGTTGCCTCGGGTTCGAACCTGCGACCACTGGCGTGAAAGGTATCAACTTATACCACTCGGCTATCACTGTTTAGAATCTACCAACAGTTTTACTTGTGAATACGGGTATTAACCCTTTTTAACTCTTGCACTATTTATCCAGTATCATGATATTCCTTTCTCTGATATACGAACAGCTTGCTTTTCACGTATCTCATTTGACAACTAGTGAACGTCAAATTAATGGTCGGTAATCAGTACATCGCTGCTTTGACGTAACGTGTTAATCGTTATAATCTAAGGGAGAAAACAATGTACAGCATAGTGGATTTTATAGTTGTATTGATAACATTTTGAATAGTTGTCAAATGAACTACGTGATAGCCTCTGGAAGGGTGTATTTAAAAGTGTTGTGTGTTGTTATGCGCGTACTCGTGCGCGACTCGCTCGTAGAACAGCAGGTAGGCGGAGCAGCGGAGCACTTCCTGTAGCGACACCTCGTGCACCAGCGTGTCTGACGTGTACCACCATCTGGAGAAAATACTTTTGTTATATGTTTATTTTTTATGTTCGAGCAAAGGATTACTCATAATCATTTTGCTTTATTAGAGAATGAAACCTGAGGTTTCGTGATAGATAAATTAAACTAAAGACGTTATTAAAATTAAAGGTAGTTTTCCTGTTGGTTTTGCGATTTGATCCTGTATATTGAATTATTTTTTTTGTCTTGAGTTGAGACTTGAGTCTATGAGCCTAAATAGATGTCATAGACTCAACTAAACATAGTTTTTGGTTAATAAAGTTTAACTTATCTCGAGAGGCTTATTTTATTAACTCATAAATACGACCATTACTCAGCTGTGGTAGACTAAAGCATGAATAATGGTAAAGTGCTGGTGTGGTACCTCTTGGCCTCGAAGCCGTTCCCCCGGCGGTAGGTGGCGAAGTGTCCGGAGCGCGGGCCGCCCACGTGCACCACCACGCCCGTCAGCCGGTACAGCGCGCCGCCCTCCCCGCCGCCCGCGCCGCCCGCCCCTCCCGCCGCGTTCAGGGTCGATAGCCCACAGCGGAGACGACCCTCGCCCACCAAGGAGACTAGATCCAACTGCGGAACATTATGAACCTGGTATCAAAACTGTTCAAGCCGCCGGAAGGCTTTTGGCTTAACGACTGTAGTCTTAATCGAAGACGGCTTCTTACGTGCCCTCCGAAGCATTGAAATACTCACCTTGACCATCTGATCGTTCACCAAACTTTAAGCGTTATTAGATAGTTGACTAAATTGACGACAAATTGTTAAACTTGTATTCGTAAATAGCTCATATAAAATACCCAGGCTATATAATTTTGCTGGTAGATAGTGTTGAAATTGTAATGACTACAGACTGAAACATTTTATGACGCACTCATTTGATACCAACAAAAATACGAAACTGTGACGTCACTATTTCGTATTCCTATACTAAAATGTATTTTTGACATTTCATAAAGAGAAATCGATTCGACTGGTAGTCGACTGATTTATATTGACCAACTCGCCGAAATAGTAGGTCAATAGGATCGAGAGATCACCTTGGGCTGCTGCACGGCGGCGTAGGGCGCCATGGAGAGTGTCTCGGGGAAGGCCACGAACTCGCCGCGCTTGTTGAGCGCGCCGCCCAGCCACTCCACGCGCCCGATGTGCAGGCACAGGCAGTACGGCAGCTGCACCACACACAACACAATCTAACAGTCTAGTAAGGATCGAGAGATCACCTTGGGCTGCTGCACGGCGGCGTAGGGCGCCATGGAGAGTGTCTCGGGGAAGGCCACGAACTCGCCGCGCTTGTTGAGCGCGCCGCCCAGCCACTCCACGCGCCCGATGTGCAGGCACAGGCAGTACGGCAGCTGCACCACACACAACACAATCTAACAGTCTAGTAAGGATCGAGAGATCACCTTGGGCTGCTGCACGGCGGCGTAGGGCGCCATGGAGAGTGTCTCGGGGAAGGCCACGAACTCGCCGCGCTTGTTGAGCGCGCCGCCCAGCCACTCCACGCGCCCGATGTGCAGGCACAGGCAGTACGGCAGCTGCACCACACACAACACAATCTAACAGTCTAGTAAGGATCGAGAGATCACCTTGGGCTGCTGCACGGCGGCGTAGGGCGCCATGGAGAGTGTCTCGGGGAAGGCCACGAACTCGCCGCGCTTGTTGAGCGCGCCGCCCAGCCACTCCACGCGCCCGATGTGCAGGCACAGGCAGTACGGCAGCTGCACCACACACAACACAATCTAACAGTCTAGTAAGGATCGAGAGATCACCTTGGGCTGCTGCACGGCGGCGTAGGGCGCCATGGAGAGTGTCTCGGGGAAGGCCACGAACTCGCCGCGCTTGTTGAGCGCGCCGCCCAGCCACTCCACGCGCCCGATGTGCAGGCACAGGCAGTACGGCAGCTGCACCACACACAACACAATCTAACAGTCTAGTAAGGATCGAGAGATCACCTTGGGCTGCTGCACGGCGGCGTAGGGCGCCATGGAGAGTGTCTCGGGGAAGGCCACGAACTCGCCGCGCTTGTTGAGCGCGCCGCCCAGCCACTCCACGCGCCCGATGTGCAGGCACAGGCAGTACGGCAGCTGCACCACACACAACACAATCTAACAGTCTAGTAAGGATCGAGAGATCACCTTGGGCTGCTGCACGGCGGCGTAGGGCGCCATGGAGAGTGTCTCGGGGAAGGCCACGAACTCGCCGCGCTTGTTGAGCGCGCCGCCCAGCCACTCCACGCGCCCGATGTGCAGGCACAGGCAGTACGGCAGCTGCACCACACACAACACAATCTAACAGTCTAGTAAGGATCGAGAGATCACCTTGGGCTGCTGCACGGCGGCGTAGGGCGCCATGGAGAGTGTCTCGGGGAAGGCCACGAACTCGCCGCGCTTGTTGAGCGCGCCGCCCAGCCACTCCACGCGCCCGATGTGCAGGCACAGGCAGTACGGCAGCTGCACCACACACAACACAATCTAACAGTCTAGTAAGGATCGAGAGATCACCTTGGGCTGCTGCACGGCGGCGTAGGGCGCCATGGAGAGTGTCTCGGGGAAGGCCACGAACTCGCCGCGCTTGTTGAGCGCGCCGCCCAGCCACTCCACGCGCCCGATGTGCAGGCACAGGCAGTACGGCAGCTGCACCACACACAACACAATCTAACAGTCTAGTAAGGATCGAGAGATCACCTTGGGCTGCTGCACGGCGGCGTAGGGCGCCATGGAGAGTGTCTCGGGGAAGGCCACGAACTCGCCGCGCTTGTTGAGCGCGCCGCCCAGCCACTCCACGCGCCCGATGTGCAGGCACAGGCAGTACGGCAGCTGCACCACACACAACACAATCTAACAGTCTAGTAAGGATCGAGAGATCACCTTGGGCTGCTGCACGGCGGCGTAGGGCGCCATGGAGAGTGTCTCGGGGAAGGCCACGAACTCGCCGCGCTTGTTGAGCGCGCCGCCCAGCCACTCCACGCGCCCGATGTGCAGGCACAGGCAGTACGGCAGCTGCACCACACACAACACAATCTAACAGTCTAGTAAGGATCGAGAGATCACCTTGGGCTGCTGCACGGCGGCGTAGGGCGCCATGGAGAGTGTCTCGGGGAAGGCCACGAACTCGCCGCGCTTGTTGAGCGCGCCGCCCAGCCACTCCACGCGCCCGATGTGCAGGCACAGGCAGTACGGCAGCTGCACCACACACAACACAATCTAACAGTCTAGTAAGGATCGAGAGATCACCTTGGGCTGCTGCACGGCGGCGTAGGGCGCCATGGAGAGTGTCTCGGGGAAGGCCACGAACTCGCCGCGCTTGTTGAGCGCGCCGCCCAGCCACTCCACGCGCCCGATGTGCAGGCACAGGCAGTACGGCAGCTGCACCACACACAACACAATCTAACAGTCTAGTAAGGATCGAGAGATCACCTTGGGCTGCTGCACGGCGGCGTAGGGCGCCATGGAGAGTGTCTCGGGGAAGGCCACGAACTCGCCGCGCTTGTTGAGCGCGCCGCCCAGCCACTCCACGCGCCCGATGTGCAGGCACAGGCAGTACGGCAGCTGCACCACACACAACACAGTACAGTCTAGCAAATACTGAACAACTCATATACAACAATATACTGTCAACCCACCAAAGTAACAGAAATTTACTTAAAATTCACGATGTCATAAAATAGAGGCGCAAAATTGACAATAGTTACGTTACTTACTCGGCACAAAAGTGTACGTGCCCGTTTACGTAACACACGGATATTGGCACGTCAAATAAAGTGCAGCCATAGGTCAAAAACCAAATAACATTCTAAATTATTAAAAATAGTTTGTTAAAAAACTTAAACAATGAAATGTGTAAATTATTATTGCTCGTTACCTTGCCGAAGCTGACGGTGCGTATATGTTTGGTATAAGCTGTAGGAGGCGCGGGGGGCGCAGGCTCACTGCCCTCGGGCTCCGGGCAACACTTGCTGCAGCGCACGCCCTTCACCATCTCCGGGGCGGTGAACGCTCGGAGCAGACCTGGACAAAATATACGCTTACATTCATAACGAAAGCAGCCCCAGACAAAGCCTAAGCCCTAAAAAACGTTTTGACGAATTATATTAAAGATAAGTTTTTTTTTTGTGTGTGGCTAGTGGTCAACCTATACTCTTTGAAATATAGCTTGATTAAAATGACAGTTCTAAGCAAAACAGAGAACACAACTTTGTAGCGACGTCTAACGAGTATTACAAATTGAAACACGAAAAATCTGTCTTGTCTAGCATTATAACTATTTTTTAAATACAGATCCTCAATAAGAAATCAGAATAATTCAATACAATCAGCCTTTAAACTAAAAATCAGTATAATTTCTTTAGTTTTAAAAATAAACCTAATAATTTTCAACCTCTCTACAAGGCTACGTCATGTTGCAAAAATTTTAGTGAGGAGACACAATAGATCAGAGTAAATCGACTGATTAATCGTTAATCGCGAAGTAGACTTTGATACTATTTGTGACCAAGAATTAATAATTAATCTCCAAGGTTGTTCCAGCGATTCTGATGATAGCGATGAGGATAATACTGATTTAGGATGCGGACCATTAACTGCGCATCCTATATTACTATCATCCTCATCCCTATCATCAGAATTGCACCATTAACTGAATAAATTAATTTTATTTAATTGTTTTCATTGTTTTATTTCATTGTCCTAATTAATACTAAACTAGGAGAGGTCTCCGTGCGGTGTTAAAAGTAGGGCTGGTCGTCCTATACGAATTTGCTTAAACAATAAGATTCACAACAACAATTCGTAAAAAGCTAATTCAAAAATAATTGAATCGAATATAATTATTTTAGATTCGATTTTTTCGCTATCGATTTTGATCAATACTTTTACAACCCTAGTCAAAACAGTTTGACATCTGTCATTCTAATCAAGCTATATTTTAAAGAGTATAGTGTCAAAGTTGTTCACGCCGTCCGAATGCCTTTGACATGGCTTAACGACTGTTATCTTAGTAGGCAGCAACCGGGATTACGTGCCCTCCGAAACACGGAATCGCCATAATGTAATACCACTATGCGGTCACCCATCTATGGAATGACCGCACCAAGGGTCGCTTAACCCACAGATCGTTTACCGGTGAGTGCAACTGGCTATGGGTGCCTCGAAGTTAAGTGTAAACGCCAAATGATAAATAGATAAAACAATCTGGCCAAGGAATTTGTTGTAAATACTGTCAAAACTTTGGAGTCATTTATTTTTAGGACAATAGTGGGATTAAAGATATATGTTACTTACCTGCAAGACTGAAGGAGCCGGCGAGTCCCGCGCTGGCGTGTGTCATAGACAGTGAGATACTGTCGAACTTGTCATAGCGGATCGGACTCTGTAATAAAATATTATAAAAATAAGCCATATGATATACCGCAATTAACGTTTTTCAGTACGAGTCATACAAATCTATGAGTCTGGATATAGCAACTAGTTGTTGATAAAAAAGCGAAAAATGAATACAGGAGACTTGCTTATTTATTTATTTTTCTCACTGTGTTCTTGCTTTTTATCACCCACAGTTTTAACACATATCTCTTGTATTTACTTTCAGCTTTCAGCCGGGTAGCTAATTACTATGATACACATAGTCGGTCAAGTGGTCAAGTCGCCAATCTGCAAAAACCTTTTTTTCCAGGAGAGCAAAAAGAACATTGAAATCGGTCCTGTAAATCGGAATCTTAACGTATCTTTCTGAAATTTTAAATTTAGTATCAAAAAATAAATGCCTTTAAGTGTATGTTAAATTAAATAGTCATTTATTATTTATATTTGTAAAGTCAAACGCTAAACTTTAACTCAAAACACCAAAATGGCAGATTGGCTACTTTAACATTGCACCGACGCCATGTATTGGAGAGAGTTACCTTGTGCGAGCACACGGTGCACTGCAGGCGCGAGGCCAGGGTCCCGCGGAAGGGCGGCGCGGGCGGCGGCCGGGCCGTGACCGGCGTGACCCAGCGCCGTCCCACCGAGCTCAGGTGGCACAGCGACCGCGACACGCCCTTCGTCAGCCGGGGCGCCATCGTGGGCTCTGCACACAACAATCGTCTAGTTAAGTCTTCACATTCTTGACTATACATGTATACACTCAACCTATTTATTGGCCGGCTCTACACACACACTCTATCGCACGTTCTTAGGAGCGTACAGGATTACGCACGGGAAAGACGGCGCGCTCTTCGCTAGCGATTTTCCTCGCGGGCGCGGACAGATGGGCGCGGTACACACTCTTTCCTTTCTCCTTGCACACCCTTTATACGCAATCTCTTTCACACGCGATTGTTGTTTCATGCGCGATAGGGTGTGTGTGTAAAGGGAGCTATTAAGATAGACATATTTGCTCAAATAAAGTCAGTTACAAAAAACCTTATTTTATTATAAGGATACACTAAGAAAACTCCGCAAGCTCGATTGACTCATAACAATGAAACAAGGGTAAACTATTACACGATAACCGCCCCTCAAAATGATGATTAAAATTTCAATGTAGAATCTTGTAGAAGTGCTACCTGGCTCTATCAGATCGGGTTCATCAGTAGGCGCAGCGGACGCAGGCCTAGCTGACAGAGCAGACGGCGTGGGCGGCGTGGAGTCCGCGCGGAGCGGGTGCGGCGCCGCGGGCGGGGACGCGGGCGACGCCAGCGCGGACCACGCGCGACCACCGCCTAAACCCAGCGCGTCGGACAGACAGCCGGGCTGGGAACGAAATAACATTATGGAGCCGTTTGACATATCTTTTCATACGGCGGCAAATATAAAACGGCCTCCGTGCCGCTGAGGTTAAGGTGGCCGCCACCAGTGCATCGGGATGTTGTGGGTTATTATACGGAACAATTATTTAATTCATATCAATTATTTGTGGGATCCACAAATAGTTGTCTCGGGTCTCGTTGTACTTTGTGTCTGTTGTTTGTATGTTTGTAAAAGTCCCCGCGACATAATAGCAATTCTTAGTGCGGGAGTTATCTTTTAAAAAATATAGAAATAAGATAAATATAGGCCCAAAACGATAGGCAGTTTTAAAGTGTGTGTAATTATAAAGACCTCGTTCCTTATCTTAATTTTGTTGTGGAAGATAAATCTGTTGTACAGTGATTTTCTACCATCCAAAAAGTTTATTAAACATAACTACTATACTACCCTTCGATTTTAAATAGTAGGTTGTCATAGATTGCTACATTATAATGAAAAAAATTAAAAAAGATGGTATAATAGTACCTTTCTGGCCATAGTAGCAGTCTCCTCCTCTATACAAGACAGCAACACATGCAGTAGTTCATGAGCATCTTGCTGGTCTGCCGGCACCACCCAGCCGGCCGCGCGGAGAGACTGTAGGACTCCTAGTGGACATACTGGTGTGCCGCGCGCTGACTCGTGGGTGCCGTTTACCACTGCAAAGGAAATATTTACTCTATAAAAATTTTGATACGGATATTATTTCACCGATTTTTATAAATAGTTGACGGAAAAGTATTAAGTATGTGTGCGTAAAACAAACCGAACCGTATTTTGAAATGGTGTCTTTAAATCGCTTCGATACAATTATCCAAAAGCAGGACAATTGAACATATTATTATGTTACCTGATGACATGTCTGTAAACCATTCAATGTTCAGAAGCCAAGTAATTTTGCTATAACAAGGTCGTAAGTAATCTTAACAAGCCTTTATAGGCTCAGGTGACTGCTAATTACGTAAGAAAAGATGGAGAATCTCATCTGTATCAATACGACACATTGACAACTTTCGAAATGTATAATAAGAGATATTATTTGAAAGTTATTGATAAGGTAAAGCAAGCTTTCGAATGAAAGCGCGGGACGCGACAAACGTGTTTGAGCGAGTTAGCAAAAGAGCGCTCTCCTCGTATTAGTACAGTACAATAAAATTCATTGAGTGATTGTTCTTCTTAAACCTGCTACTGGCTAACTCAAACTAAACATATTAATTGGCATAATATATGTAAATGTAAATTGCCGATGAAAATACCGTAAGAATAGGTGGAGACTAACACATATAATGAGGTACAATTAGCATTCTCATTTAACACAGTCCCTTAGGAAGACACAAGAAGATAGGCGCAATACATGGATGAGTGACGTAAACAGGAGAAGACTAAGGTTTATACACTGACATGGGATGACGTACGTATTTACACGATGTTCTATAGGACACAGCATAGTGACGCTGATGTGCGCGGAAAATGATTGAATGCAATACACAACCAATGGCAATGGTATAAGATGGCACCTCCCACGCAAGTGATCGACGATTCGAACCCGAGGCAACACACCACTGACTTTTCGAAGTTATGTGTGTATGAGAAATAATAATTATCACTTGCTCTAATGGTAAGGGACAACATCGTGATGAAAACTTGCATGCCTGAAAATTGGTAATACATTTATTGAGAGCATGCAAAGACTTAAGGCCTAATCCCTCTCAAGTGTTTGGGAGGAGATCCTCGCCAAGCAGTGGGACAGTAATACAGTGGGGTTAAAAAAGGCAATGGTGCATTCAACCAATGTATGCAACTGATGTGGCATAGGCAGAAGGGAACCCTGCAGTAATAATAATCATTTACAGACAATAGCTATCTTACAGCCTGCAATATAAAAACCATAAAACAGCCTAATAGTGTATTTCTAGTACACATCACATAATAAAGCAATTGCTGTAACATTTAACTGTAACAAATTCTTATGCATTAGACATGCATGTTGTTTTGATGTGCATGGATGACATGCATGGTGTTTGTTATGATGTGTGTGGGTTAGCCTAAAGTTATAGCGAAGGTGTATGAAAATATACACCCTCTTCATCATCAATATTACACACATAAAATATGGAATGAGCCTTTTGTCATTTGCTGGGGCACAATACTCCAGGCAGTAGCCTGGAGTATTTTGCCAAGAAATATTTCATACAAATTAGAAAAGAACATTAGTACTTTGCTTAACCCAGGAATTGAACATGACACCTCATGAACAGCAGGATACACTACCCACCGGCCTATGGGCGCAACACTCTCAGTGCAAAGATATTATGATCGGAATATTTAATTAATAGGTATTACATTAATGTTACACGGATAACAAATTGGCTGTCTATTAAAACAACAACAGTGACATGCAGAATGACTCTTGTTTTTAAAAGTAAAGAAATGACAATTAACTTGTACAGATAGTGATGAGATTCATATCATTGTATGAATACCTAGTTAGGTAGTAATTATTTGTTGGGCATCACTCTACCTTTATGAAATCCCTAGGATATTAGCTCTGTCTGTCTGTGTAATTTTTATGCCTAAACCACTGAACCGAATTGGATGACATTTCACACAAAAAATATGTTGATATTTACAATTCTACCTAAGACAGTTTAAATCCTAAAATCCCCCAAAGAATATTCTGATAATAAGCCATATACTTTAGTCCAAGCCAATGCAACCACTGGCAACAGGTAGTTTTAAATAATTTTAATGAAATAATACATTAGAATTTTCCAAATTCTATTAGTTCCTGAGATACGCACATCACATAGAACAAACAATATAGGTCGAATTCTCACCAGCCTCAATATAATAGGAGTATAGAAATAAAGGTAGCAGACACAACTATTATCCATTTATATATTGTTTCATAAACATAATGCATTATTTTCATAGCATAGAGTAAACATGTGTGACATCAGACAGATCTAAAATAGCCCAATGTAGATGTAGTGTAAGATATTAGGTAAAAATAACAATGTGATATAATCACAAGGTCACTCGGAGACCGGCACCCACTACCTGTTATCTACACAGTGTATTATGATTGATTGGACATGCATACTTTATGTTGGTTTTTTATAAATTTACCGCAGGCGTAGTAAATAAGTAATTAGCATACATATTATGCAGTTCAATTCTTATAAGTATTTATTTTTCGATGATTTTACTAAATTCTTAATGAAAAATTAAGGAAAAATAAATACCTTCAATAACTGTGTACAATGTAGTAATCATACTGTTGTGGCTATCGGCCTTCGCGTATTTCTTCAGCCACTCGATGAAAGTGGGGCAAGCTGCTAACGCCTGCAGGAGCGTATTCAGGAAACATGTCCTGCCCAAGTTCTGCAGCCCGGCGATCTGCCCCCGACGTTTCCGCACCTTCGGAGCACCACCTGGACCCCACAGCACGAATGCACCCACCACCACAGCCGCGGTCAGGCCCGCAGCCACCAAAATCCTGTCTCCTCCATCCATATCGGCTCGATTCAATAAATAAACCCCGCACTATTTTTCACATACTAACGGCTGTACAGCATCGAAAATACCTAGCAAATAATTACAATACCAATACGCTGTTATTGCGTTTTTTCCAAAAAAATCCATGAAAAAAAGAAAACCTGCGTTTGACATAAACGTTCTGATTCTGACAATATACTTTTTTTTTATATTCCACGCAGATTCAAAATGATCCTTACAATATTTTATTAATTGCCCAACTTAAAAAGTGGGTTACCTTTATAACTAGCTTATTTATGTTTTATATGGTCTGAATAAAGATACAGCAGGTTTTTATTTGGTCATCGTATGCAGTATTCGGTCATAAAGAGGATTTGAAATAAGTCGCGTACTGCTCTGATGTAATATTTCTTTAGGTTACCGTGATGCGTAACGCATCCGTCACATAGCAAAATATGTCAAGTCTAATGACATTTGACAAACAACCTCAAAACTCAAAATAGTCAAAATAAACAGGAGCTTTGTATTGTTTTCTTAAATTTTAAAGTGATATATAATTTTATATTCCACTATTTAGTATGCAAATATAATTATAAAAGTAATTAAGCACGGAAGTGTGTGACAGCAATGTGATTCAGTGATAAATTGATGGTTCGGCAATTCGTTTAATTTATTGTTTTGATATCAGTTTATTAACAATGATACCGTCGAACACAATATGCGTGTCCCAGGAAGGGCCGGCGAACGCTCTAGCTTTAAATAAAGACTGTACACAGGTCGTCATAGCTGGCCGCAATGGTAAAACCTTAATAAATACACTACAATATAATTTGTTACCTTTGTTTTGTATAAGACTTGTGCTATGATATAAATAAATTGTTTTGTTGCAGTGTTTAAAGTGTTCTCCATCGGTGAAAATGATTTTTCCGAAGTTTGTAACTTGAGAGTGGGAAAAAACTTAAATTTGAATTTTTCATCTATTGATGTTGCTTGGAGTACTATTGAAGGTTTGTTATGTTAATTAATTTATGAGCTCATTTATTCATTTTCATTGAATTCAGAAATAGATGAGCACTGAATCTTGCTACTTTGTACATTGCTTTATTACTTGAATTTGAATATAAGCGGAATGGGTATATGGATATGTTTAAGTTTTTTTTAAATTAATTCAGAACATTACTTCCCTTACAGAAAACACTCTAGCAACAGCAGCTACAAATGGAGCAGTGGTGGTGTGGAACCTGGGCAGGTCCGGAAGATCTAAGCAGGAACATGTGTTCTCAGACCATAAGAGAACTGTTAATAAGGTAACATTTACTTTGAGTAAATTTTCTTCAAGAAAAAAATATCTTCTAACTTACTTTTTATGACATTTTGTCTGCAAAACCAGTACATAAAAAATAGTAGGTACATTTGGCAATGCTGTTGTGCTTTATGATATGGTTATTCATTTTGATTGCCTTTGCATCGTTCTCAGGTGAGCTTCCACTTGACAGAGCCAGCACTTCTAATATCTGGCTCACAAGATGGCATGATGAAATGCTTTGATCTGCGTATGAAGGAAGTTGCCAGGACTTTTATTAGGTGAGAAAAATCCTTGTTTTAACTGAAAATTAATGCTTTATTTAGCAAGTAAAGTAATGTAGTCAGCCATACTGTAGTTCAGAATATCACTAGACCACAGTGGGGTCTTCAGGATGTATCCCACACATCACAAATACTTCAGACATCTAATCATAAGTTGTTATTGTTTTGGGTTCATTGCTAGTTTCTAGTATAAGTCCTGATGATTCTCAGTGGAACTTAACTTAAGCATTTTTGTAGCTTGCTAGCAGAATCCGAAAAATATTATTTAGTCACATTGGGTTTAAATTTACTATCAATGATTAATATCTAACAAAAATATTATTAAAACCAGGAGTTTCTTGCCTGCTCTTCTGATTGACCCTACCGTTCGATCTGGCAGTAAATTCACCTTGTATCATTGACTATCCTACGAGTCAGCATTAGACCTAAATTTATAAATGATTTGATTTAATTTTAATTCTAAAAACTATTCAAACTAACAAGTAATTATACTCCAGCAACACAGAATCGATCCGCGATGTGCAGTTCAGCCCGCACCAGGCGCACACGTTCGCGGCCGTGTCGGAGAACGGCAACGTGCAGCTGTGGGACGTGCGGCGCCACGAGCGCTGCCTGCTGCAGTTCACGGCGCACTCCGGCCCCGTGTTCGCCTGCGACTGGCACCCCGAGATGCCCTGGCTTGCCACCGCCTCCAGGGATAAGACTATCAAAGTGAGTTTATTGTGTTGTTCATAATAATATATCATCTATTTTTTCTTTCTCCTAAAGTGTGCTGTGCACTCCTATTTGCAGTAACATGTGGTTTGGCAAACTTTGGGACACAATTAATAATATCGAAAGTCAAAAAGCTATTGGCTACTCCTACCTTGTTTTATCTCTACACCCTAAGGTAGTCAGAGAATGCCTAAGGTATTTATTTAGTCTGTATACTTTTGTAATTAAAGTCAATAAATAAAGAAGCTTATGCCTCGAAAACGCATTCCAGACCTAACAATAAACATATGTGTGTGGAAAAGATGGCTTGATTGACTGGTCATTGAAGGTTTAAGAAGGATCAGAATTATATTACCATCTTCTCCAAACGCATTCCCATCTCTCTCAGATAGTTTTTAACAAATTTTTATGGTTAAATGTAATATTGGAAATATAGGTTCAGAATGTGCTAAATCTGACTGATTTTTTTACTAGTAAATTTATATTATTGAATAGTAATGAAACAGCATAGCATATAAATTCAGTATATATTAGCGACACGTTCTTTATCTGCGTGACCCATATGTTTATCTAGCAGTGATAACGTGAGTGGACTCTTTGTATTAAGTTATTTATATCCGACTAGATTAGTACTTGCTTCATAAATATTCATGATTTCGATGTCGGGTTAAACTAGGGTTATTTTATACGTCTCTCACGCACTTACGTTAATAAAATTATACTATTTTACTTACTAAGCTGTGTATAAAAGTTTATTCTGATTTAGATACATATAATAACCATGTTTTGCCTCAAGTTTTAAACTATCTCCATGCTAGATTTAGTTGAAATTGGTTTAGCCGTTTAGCTGTTGAAAACGGAAAATTACATGTGTAATATTAGTTTATTTATTTATTTAATTTAGTTTAGATATTGGTACAGCTTCGTGCCTATCCACTTCAGTGTATAAGCATATTAAAATTTGTAAGAGAATTCCATAGGCGACTGCACTCTTGAACCCTAGACCATTAGTTAAAATTGGAAACGTATTCTTCACACCGTATTCTCACTATTCCAACGTGCGCACTATATCAGGTCATTTTACTGGACTCTCGCACTTTCACATTGTCATATTCCTATGATTCTTTTGACCGTCGTAATTCACACGTTTGTAATGGCCCGAGTCTCGTCAATTTCACTAAGCATTGCCAGTCAACCAATCAACAACTTCCAATAAAGTCTATGATCTGAACAATAATCTCAAAGCTAGCGAGTGTAACACATGCTGTAAGGTCATAAAGGACGTATTACAATAAGCATTATATAGCTTATTGTCAAGTCGCCGTGACCCCGACCAGCGTGGTGCGGTGTATTGTGTCTACCGTCTAGCGACCCCTTATCAGTGGCGTGTGCAGATCGTTAACAATAATGATAATGTATAGTACTTACTGTAATTGTTAGACGTCTGTTATCTGAATCATGCTTGAGTTGTATGATGCATAATCTTTATTTACTCAAAGGACTGTTTAGGTGAATTGAAGATTTTTGTCCGAAGGAAATCGATGATAATAGTAATGATGTCTCGCTAAAGTTGTTTTCTGTAAATAAAATTAACAAGAATTTTTTTTTTCGTGCCTACTGCCTTATATTCACTTACAAACTTACATAAATACAAATATGTAAGACTATGTAGAGGTAAATTGACAAAGTTCTAAATGTACTTACAGGTATGGGATATTTACGGCAAACCAAACTTAGAACACACCATATACACCATAGCATCTGTAGGACATGTGAAATGGAGACCTCAGAAAAAGTAAGTTTATGTATAATCTCAATTAATGTCTTTCCAGGGCGTCCCCTCCCGGCGGTTCCTTTTGCGACGCACAGTAAATTTTATTCGTCATTCTACATTCATTCGCTTTACATGACCACCAGATCTAAACATCCATCTATTCGACGTAATTCGTACGTTTGTAATGGCCCGAGTATAATTCACAACACTAAATGCTAATTCGCAGGTTCCAAGTAGCGTCGTGCGCGCTGGTGCTGGACTGCGCAGTGCACGTGTGGGACGTGCGGCGGCCGCACGTGCCGCTCGCCACGTTCGCCGAGCACCGTGACGTCACCACCGCCATCGCCTGGCTCGCCGAGCCGCAGTCATTCTTGTCTACCAGCAGGGTGAGTAACTTACTTATTAAAGTCCCAAATCCATGCCTGACAATCCGTTTCATATACGGCAAGAGTTTCATATACCGCTGCACTCTACTCAGAGTGCAGGTGTATACGTACCTAATGCGTTCCCTCCGCTAAATTATAGCATCAGTCTAACCAATTTCCTCTATAACATCCACTGGACTCTTCACCACACCCATTCTGTAACTCTTAAGTTCAGCGAAATGAATTGCAACATCGTTAATTGTGTGTCGGGCAGGACTGCAGCCTGTACCGGCACCGGTTCAGCGAGGCGGCGCACCCCGTGCTGTGGGCCAACCCGCACGGCGTCAGCGTGTCGGCGCGCGGGGAGCTGGCGCACGCCGCGCCCGAGCGCCCGCTGCCCGCCCTGCCCGCCGCGCCGCCCGCGCCCGAGCGACACGTGCCCGGGCTCGGGTACGTACACGCACGCACGTACTACATACATGCGTCATTGTTCTTCAATTAGCATACCACCATCGCTCCACATCCACGTAGAATCTACGTAAATACTAACTTATGTACTTTTCTACCACACAGTCGTAAGCAACCAACAGCCGGTTCTCTCTCAAGCGTAGCACAAGCGCAACTAGAACGAGCATTCCCTGGCGGAGCATCATCAACTCTATGCCGATACCGGGCGGCAACTGACGCGGCAATACCGAACAACCTGCCACAGCCGGCTCCACCGACACCTGGGACTTTGCCTCGAGCAGCGTCGGTCCCGCAGGCAACATTGCCCGGGACAACTTTGCCTGGTGCAACTTTGCCCAATGGTGTTACTTTGCCGGACGCAGCAAGTTTGCCGCACGCTGCCAGTGAGCCCCGCGCCGCCCCGTTACATGCCACGCTTGTGTATTGTGCTCTACATTATAAGATCAGAGGAGGATCGCCTCATGAGCTAGCGGCACATAATGCTGAAGTAGCCAGGTCACAGAATAGACATATGGTAAGTTGTTCAACTTATAAATTGTGTCCTTCTTTCTTTCTTCTTCTTCCTTTAATTGTGTCCTAATATGTCATTATAGTTAAGTTTACCGTGTTTAGGTTCTACGCGTTTCTAGGCCACAATTTTTACTTGTGTCGATATTGTTTGTTGTTTCTTTCATTGAGTTAAAATAATCAAGAATCAAAATATAAATAACAAACTTGTATCGATAATAGTTCTAAACCGTTGTCCGTCGTAGGTGAGTCACGTGTGGGAGGTGGTTCGCTGCGTGTACAGCGCGCGCGCCGCAGCAGGGCGGGGCACGCCAGCCCCACCCCCGGCGCGGGACAGCCTGCCGCCCCGCCCCGACCCGCCGCCCCTGCCGCCCTACAGCTACACCTACCCTACCAAGTTAGTATCACTACTTACTTAACTACTTTTGTAAATGCATGGAGCTTGAAATTTTGGTTTTTATGTCAAATTATCAGTCAATGAGTCAACCTACTGTCAAAGATTTCAAACATCCCGATGGCCTTTGAATAGTCAAAGGCCATCGGGATGTTACAAAAGAAAAAGTGTTTTATAATGTAAATAGGGTAATTGATTGGAATAACTAAAAATTATCAAACTTTCTAAAACAAGTATATAGGTAAGGTAAGATTACCACCCGAAAAGTTTGTGACATTAAAATGTATTTGTTCAGAATATTGTCATAACACTATTTTCTCCCTTCAGTGCAGTAGAGGAGGAGCCGTTAGAGGAAGAGGAGGAGGAGGACTGGGCGGAGACTAAGTTCCACAACAGTGGGGTGCTGGGCAAACCCACGCGTAGTATATACTTCCCGCCTGCGAAACAACCTGCGCATCTCAGAAATGATGGTCAGTAATAAAAGAGGGTTCTTTCTGGGTTTGAGGATTGTTTCGTTAACACTGTACGTTTATAGTCTTGTCTGAAAGCTATGAGCCCAAAAACTTTATTTACCCCCGGTTCCTGAGGTACATTTAGCGGTAGTTTATCTATTCAATAGCGATAAAACTCATACAAAAAACCGGGGGTTAATGAATTAACAAAAGAATTCGCTATCTGTACCTCTGTTATTTTGAAATGTACAATGACTTGGATATAAATCTGTAATGTTGTATGTTTATGTATAAATAAATAAAAATCAATATCTGTCCGTATGAAGTAGAAAATACTTAACAAATAAACTTAATTGTCATCATCATCATAAATTAACCAACAAAACATAATTATTTTCATTACTTTTATTTATTTACTAGCTGACCCGCGCAACTTCGCTTGCGTCACATAAGAAAGAATGAAAAAAAAATTCCCGTTTTTGTAACATTTTTCGTTGCTACTCCGCTCCTAATGGCCGTAGCGTGATGATATATAGCCTATAACCTTCCTCGAAAAATGGGCTATCCAACACTGAAAGAATTTTTCATATCGGACCAGTAGTTCCTGAGTTTAGCGCGTTCAAACAAACAAACAAACTCTTCAGCTTTATAATATTAGTATAGATTTTATTTAAACTTCTTATACGAAATTTTCGATCTTATGACACAATAATTCATGCATAAGTAACGGTTAGCTGTAAAGAAATTCCAATTTCGACTAGATTATGTCTAAGAGAGACAAAAGACTAAAATTTTCTTTAACAATCAATATATCATTGTCCAGACACTGCAGGCTGGGTATCAGCTGCATCAGCTCACTACGTAGACGTAGACGCGGCTGACTGGACATTACCAGAGGAGGCGTTCCCGCTGCGTACAGCCCCGCCCCCGCCGGCCCCGCCCCACCACGCCCCTCATCACACGTCACCCGTACATCATCAGCATCAACATCATGATGATAAGGAAACTAATGGTAAGTGTCACAATAAAAATAAATATATTATTGGACAACTCACACACGGTCATTTGATTCCAAACTAAGCAGAGCTTGTACTATGGTAACCAAATAACTGATAAACATACTTATATACTTCTAAATACATACTTATATAGATACATTAACATCCAGGCTCAGAACAAATACTCGTGCTCATCACACAAAGATTTGGCCCGGGTGAGATTCGAACCCACCACTCGCGGTGCTACGGTTGTTGCGGCGAGGTGACCGCTTAAACCACTGCGCCAAACGTGAAGAAGAAAAAGAGAGTGACAAAAGCGTTACGGAAATGACGTCATTTGTTCCGTCACTCGCATTCCTAAATATCTTGCTTTTAATCATGTTCTGAGCCGCCCATAGCGAGTTGCCCTCACTGACCGGTAAAAGGTCCGTGGGTTAAGCGAACCCTAGCGCGGTCATACCATAGATGGTTGACCGCGTGGTAAACTTGCGTTGTTTGTATGTTTTTTCTTTATATATATAATTCTTCTGTAAGTGTGTATGTCACTGAACTTCTCTTAAACGACTGGACCGATTTTGATGAATTTTTTTGGGGATCTAAGAATGGTTTAGATTCACAGAAAAACAAAAAAAAAACCTCGCATCTCAGTTTGCGTTGCCATACTCCTCCGAAACTGCTTGACCGATTCTCATGAAATTTTGTGAGCATATTGAGTAGGTCTGAGAATCGGCCAACATCTATTTTTCATACTCCTAAGTGACAATATATATTTTTTAATTTACATGGCAAAACAACGTTTGCCGGGTCCGCTATTCATTATAATTTTCTCCCGTTGTATAGTTCATCGGAACAGTGGTAGTGGCGGTGGCGGCACGTCCCCGGGCGGCAGTTCGTCCCCCGGGTCGGGCTCCAGCGGGTCGGCGTGCACGGCGCCCCCCGGCCTGCACGCGCACTACCATCACAGCATGCATGTATGTTTGTATATCACTCATCTACTTGCCTTATTGATATACGTGGCGTAAGTAGTTAATGCCTGATTTGTCTTTCTTAGTCAAAGAAACAAAATATGGAATATTTAAATTAAAATCAGGATGATCAAGATTCAGGAACAAAGAACTTTTTATGTATTCACGGCTGGCAGCGTAGGTTAGAATATTCTCTTTTTCAGTCTCTCTCTTTCATGCTATGAATCCTCTATGATAGTGAGGTCAGCCTTCCTGATCTTTCTACTCCACTTCGCTCTGTCCTGGACACCGTCTTCGGAAATCTGACACTGATATCTTTTTGCACTACAGTGTCCAATCCAGTTTTGTAGGTTAGAATATAAGTGGCCCTAGAAGAGTGCCTTGTAATGTAAAGAAAACATTTCATTTTTTAATAACACAGTTGAATTTATTGATAAATAACAATAACCACAAACGCAATTCATCAAAAACGTAAACGTATACGACGACAAAATTATGTTAATGGTATCGAATTAAAATTTTATAGAATCATAGCTTTGTTTTGATGTCAACATTGTGCCTGCTACCTTGGTATAATTTAAACTTCAATGTGTTATTGTAATGGCTGCTACATACATGCCGCTGGCACGAGCCGTGAAGAGCTGTCAAAACCCAGCTTTATCGCTCGAATGCTGGAAACAAATGACGTCGGCAAGCCGCGTAACCCGCCGGCACTGTGTGTAGGTAGCAAAGTTTATGAGGATATATGACAAACTAATCGTTATTTTGCGTAGATGGACGATGTATCAGGCGAGGTGGGCGAGGGCGGCGGGCTAGCTGTTCGCGTGGGGTCGGCGCTGCGGCCCGCGCTGGAGCTGGCCCCGCACCTGGCGGCCGCGCTGCGCCACCACGCCGAGCTGGGCGACGTGCAGACTGCCTGCTCCGTCATGCTGGTGCTGCAGGAACATAGGTAACTAGCTCCCCACCTGGCGCCACCACGCCGAGCTGGGCGACGTGCAGACTGCCTGCTCCGTCATGCTGGTGCTGCAGGAACATAGGTAACTAGCTCCCCACCTGGCGCCACCACGCCGAGCTGGGCGACGTGCAGACTGCCTGCTCCGTCATGCTGGTGCTGCAGGAACATAGGTAACTAGCTCCCCACCTGGCGCCACCACGCCGAGCTGGGCGACGTGCAGACTGCCTGCTCCGTCATGCTGGTGCTGCAGGAACATAGGTAACTAGCTCCCCACCTGGCGCCACCACGCCGAGCTGGGCGACGTGCAGACTGCCTGCTCCGTCATGCTGGTGCTGCAGGAACATAGGTAACTAGCTCCCCACCTGGCGCCACCACGCCGAGCTGGGCGACGTGCAGACTGCCTGCTCCGTCATGCTGGTGCTGCAGGAACATAGGTAACTAGCTCCCCACCTGGCGCCACCACGCCGAGCTGGGCGACGTGCAGACTGCCTGCTCCGTCATGCTGGTGCTGCAGGAACATAGGTAACTAGCTCCCCACCTGGCGCCACCACGCCGAGCTGGGCGACGTGCAGACTGCCTGCTCCGTCATGCTGGTGCTGCAGGAACATAGGTAACTAGCTCCCCACCTGGCGCCACCACGCCGAGCTGGGCGACGTGCAGACTGCCTGCTCCGTCATGCTGGTGCTGCAGGAACATAGGTAACTAGCTCCCCACCTGGCGCCACCACGCCGAGCTGGGCGACGTGCAGACTGCCTGCTCCGTCATGCTGGTGCTGCAGGAACATAGGTAACTAGCTCCCCACCTGGCGCCACCACGCCGAGCTGGGCGACGTGCAGACTGCCTGCTCCGTCATGCTGGTGCTGCAGGAACATAGGTAACTGTGACGTACTGGCTACTGCTTATGACGTTGATGACAAGCTATTGGTGGTGAAAGCAAGCAACGGCATCGTTAGAGACTTATATTACAGACTCAGTCAAGAATCATAGGAATTTAACAATGTGTAAGTGCGAGCGAGAGTCCGATAAAATGATATGATGTAGTTCGCACGTTTTTAATGTATCTATCTTCAGTGATAAATTTTCTTGTATTTCTTATTAATACTCATTGTATGTGCTTGCTTTGTGTTTGATGAATTGTTAATGAGTACCTACGTAACTTTACAGGAGCGATTTGTTCCCGTACATTGAAGAAAGCTTGCAAGAGCACTGGTTGTTAGGCTACATCGAGCTGCTACAAAGACACAAACTGTGGAACGTCGCTACTGAGGTAAGAGATTACTTACAAACGTCAGCTTTACCTTGTGTTTTCCTTCTAATTTATATTTTCTTTGCATTTGCTACCAACAAGTTGAAGCAACGGGCTTTGCATAACATATTAAAATCCCTTTTTTTTAACAAAACAAGGAAGAGCTTCTCAATTTGACCGTATTTTTTTTCTGTTTAAAATCTCATGACTTTTTACTGGGTGTTCCAATTTCGATGATTGTTTTTTATTTGAAAGCTAGTGTTTGCCGTGTGTACCTAGATTGTATGAAAGTTTGTCATAGAGATAAAACCGAAAAAACTTTGTGTTTGACATATCGGACAGGTTTGCTTAATTCTTTATATTGCAAAAAAGGGCGGAGGGGGTGAATTTTTAGCATTATTAAATACTTTTTAGTTTGTTTTAAATAGTTTTTGTTTGAAGTCGGTTTTTGTTGTAATGTTGTTTTAAAATTTCTTTTTTTTGTTTGGTTTATTCCATTACGTTTACCTGGGCGAATATAGTGGAATATATCGACATCGTGACGTACTATACCAATCTTCGGCGTCCATTTATACTTTAGCCGTGCCTTTACCCGTGTGTAATAACAACACGTGTGTGCAGGTGGTCCGGTGCGCGTGGCTGAACTCGGTGTGGGTGCTGTCGCAGCAGTCCAGCGTCGTGGCCGTGTGCTGCGGGCGCTGCGGGCGGCGCTCGCGGCCGCACGCCGCCTGCGACGCCTGCCACCCGCACCTGCGCCACGCGCCTGACCTCTGCGCCGTCTGCCACCAGGTGACGTGCACACTACTCCACTATTGTACTGTCAGCCTCTTCTTCAGGTTTCTGAGTACATTTAAAGGCAGTTTATCTATTCAATAGTGTTTTTTTATATGACTTTTAACGCTATTGAATAGATAAACTACCGGTGAAATTAAATGTGTCTCAGAAACCGGGAGTTAGTTTGCCCAACAGACTCCGATAGGCTGAATTCATAACTACTTCTTTTGCCAAATCTTTAGAATCCCATACCCTAACGCAATCACCAGCACTTTAAATCTGAATAATAAAAGTGTACATTATAAACCGTATGTGAAGACTAAAGTTATTTACTTAAAAATGTGATATTTTAAAAGTTCACCCGATTGGAACTTTTCTTCACAAAAGATAGTTAACCTTGCACAGTTTTCAACAGTGTATCTTACATTCCCAGGTGGTGAGAGGCCTGTACGCGTGGTGCCAGGGCTGCTCTCACGGCGGCCACCTGCACCACATGCGCAAGTGGATGGAGCAGCACCAGCTGTGCCCCGCCGGCTGCGGACACTCGTGCCAGCTCGGCTGACCACTCCCTGAGGGTATGGCCAGGTAATCTGCGCTACTGGAGACAATAGACAGCGAGCTTCAACAGACGGTTCTATTGAAAGTGTGACATTTAAAATGTACTGAGAAATTAGTTCCCACGGCACCCGCTAGAGGCGCTGATCAGGTTTCCATATATTTTTTTCGACAGCTAGCCAGTTGTCAATAGTCTATAGTGGTAGAAAGTCGAGGTACTGTAGCTATAACTGTTTGGTAACTTACTAAGAGACGTGTACGTATACTTATTACGTACATATTATACGTATGTACGGTATCTGTTAGAGCAGTGGTTCCCAACTGGTGGTCCGCGGACCACTAGTATCCGTGAATGTCAAAATATGGTCCGCGAAAGATTATAAAATTAAAAATTTCAGGATGATTACTACACTTTATTTTTAATATACTTACATACCCTGCTAACAAGAATAATATAAAAGTGGTCCCGGACTAAGAAAAGGTTGGGAACCTCTGTGTTAGAGTATGACGTATTTATGTATATAGGGTTACCAGAACACCGAGGTATTCGGGATTATTCCGGAATTTTACGCCTTGAACTGTGTCCAGGAAAGAGAGTTGAATATCTTGGATTGGTTATTCCACTATTTGAAACGGGGAAGGGAGGGGGGGGGGGGTTGTTAATGGTGACTATGTCCTTTATCGCTCAGGTTGTTTGATAAAGGATGTAATAAATATGAAGCACGTAATTTTGAAAAATAATGGTGTACTTTTCTTCAATATGTGTTATATGATTAGGTATCCTAGTCGCTATCTAGTCTTTATGTAATAAAGACTTCTTTTATATAATAAGGTTCTCAAAAGTTCTATATAAGAAAATATGTAAGTAAGGTTTCTTAAACATTGTATATTCAGGCTTATTTTCCTTCCATACGCGTAATATTAAGGTTTACTATTGATTAGGTGAAGAAAACAGCTACAAGAATAACTGCTGAACAAACTACAATTCATACTATACTAAGGCCGTAACAAACGTGCTCTCTACGTCATAATCAAAAGAATCATAGGAATGTGACAATGTGTAAGTGCGAGCGAGAGACTCCGATAAAATGACATGACTTATAGTAGGGCCGCTGAGTTATTACCGATTTGACACATGACAAATTGACAATACTAGTGAAGTGACTGAACCAGTAACCCTAATATAATTTTGGAACAGTTTGTTTTTAAATATCCTAGTATAGAGTGTAATTAAATAAAATAATAGTTAAAGACACAAGTTGAATTTCATCAATGAAATAAAATAAATATCCATATTCCTTATTCCTATATTCCATTAATATACCTTGAAATAAAAATCATACCTATTCCAATGAATTCGGACCGAATACTATTAAGCACATCACTATGAAAACTAGACGCACGAATCCGCACGATGTAACTTTGTACAAGCGCGCCAAAGAACAAAAAATACATGTTTTCATATTATTTACAAACTATTTTAAGTTTTGAAACAGTGCTTATTGGAAAATTACTTAATTCTGATATTTTGACATAAAGTTTTATATTAAAGTGGTATTCTAAAACATTCGGCAAATGTGTCGCTCGTGCAAGGTTATATCGATTAATTTAAAGAATAATCTGTCAAATCGGTAATTACTCAGCGGCCGTACTATAGTTCGCACGTTTGAAATGACTGGAGTATAGTCTTATCACTTCTATAGGTAATGTGTTTTTTTATAGCAAGACTATAGACAACACAGGCATTACTTTATCCTGACTCATTAAATTATTAATATATACTTCATTATTAAATAATAAATGATATAAAGACACTAAAAGTGTGTAAATATGATTGTAAATAGTAATTATAAGTGGAATGTGTGAATCGAGGTTATATTTTGTATATGTATGTTTTGTATTCAATAAAACGAGTTAATATAGACAATTGTTTTATTATTATAGTTATTATTTACAGTATAAAGGCGATTATCGCTTGGCAAGGCTACGTCTAAATTGGCACAAGCGGCTTGAGATTGAAGAAGATATATTACAAGGTTTAGAAAATTACTTATTTATGAAACTTACGACCGATTTTATTAAACGTCACAAAGTTTCATAAGCACTTAAACCTTTTTATCGCCTGAATGTACCATATATTATGTAAAGGCGAAAAGACAACTTGATATTTAAGTGGTACTTATAATGAAGTTTTCGGCCATTAATTAATGGAATGAATAGAGGTCCATAATAAATCAAACAAATATTCAATTACATAAATAAATATTACAATACATTGTTAGTTAGGAACTTAGCTTACACATTATGCTATTTGGCTACACTATTCAAAACTCTCTTAGAAAATAAGCATACCTTGTTATGAAAATCTAGTAGGTATACTAGCAATAGCGCATTTTTGTTCTGCTTATAGAAGACAAACTTGCAGGTCTTGTAAATACCTTTTTCTGAGCCTACATCGTGAAATAGTCGTACTACAACGGTCAAATTCGTTTTTTGGTGCGTATACGCTGCGTGCACGTATCCGTCAGTATCCGATCTGCACCGGTCTTTATGTAGCAGCAAGTATATTATGTTTAAAACCTATACATACAATAAATATCGTAGGCGTGGATTCTCTCATCACTTATAAAACATTCCAGTGATCTAGAAGCACTGAGTTCAATTGATGGCAGTGTGTTCATACAAACTTGGATAACAGTCACCCTAGAAAGAATACTAGAAACTATAAGACGACAGACACAGTAGCCGAGGCAAAAATTCTTAACCCTTTGACCGCCACGGTCGGCTATACTTGACAGCCGACCGTGGCGACCTGATTTACCTCTTGATTTGTCTCTTTTATTATAGGAATTAAGGTCTTTGAAGGTGATTGGTAGAAAAGTCGAGTAAATAACCTACTTAAGCTAATATTCTGAGGGTAAACCCATGTTTTCTGCAGTCCAAGTTTGTTCATATATCAGTAAGTGTTGCTAGCACACAGCACAGCATGGTGACTTGTTCTTCTCTTCTGCTTCCTCTTCTTCAACTGCTAGACCCTTCTTCAAGCGCGACATGCTTCGGATGAGAGACAGGAACGCCTGGGGAACATAGTGAGGGAATGGTGTGATCATAAGACCGGTTCGTTGGTACTTTTTGAACAAAATATGATCTTAATACGTACCTTATTTAATTGAATGTAGGGTAGTACTTGTGTATTGTATGCTTTACTCTTAATAGTTGTATTAGAATAGTAAAAATAATTTAGAAAGAGTGTCTTAGTGTTGTTACAATAACATTGAACTGTAGATGTCTAAAATTTCAACCTATATCTATTAGAAAGTATGAAACTGTCTTATTTGGGAAAATAAGTATATCCCTAATTACTGTTTACGAGTATTAGTGCTACCAGAATGAAAAAAATAATACACTATATTTTGCAAATCTGTATATTTCCTGCTTTATATCAATCATTTGTTCCTGTGACTTCAATATACATACACGTAGTACATACTCATACATTTGTGAACTAAAACGACTATTCTACGACAAATTACAAGTACATAGGAATACATGTTGGTACAGCGACATCTGGCGGCGGTCACCGACAACTTTAGTTATAAAATTAAAAAAGCTGACTGTTACCACCGACAGATGGCAGTATAGGGACATAAGTTATTTAATTCAATTTTAATTTTAGCCTTTAGCAACGTATACTTTTATAGAAATATCAGTAGATTTTTGTTTTCAAATTGTAAATCATATTGAATAACATTTTGTAGTTTTAACATAGGTATTTAATTTCCAAATTAATTACAATCAAAATAAGACTATTTTTGAGCTTCAAAATGCTCTCATTTACATCAAAAAATTCATAATACCTACAAATTATCACTCAAATATGACACAATACAATTTTAAACTCAAAAATCTACTAACACTTCTACAAAAACTCTTACTAAAGGCAATAAACCTGAACTATATGTTTTGTAACATGTTATATTCGTTATGTTGGCAGTCGGGAGCCACTCTCGGGTACACGATGGCCCCTTATTATGCTATCATCGTATTACTAACGTGCGGGCGCACAGAGTGGACATATAGTAATGGCATAATAGTACATACACATACACCGAGTTAGAGAAAGAGAGAGAATACACCTATCTCTTTTCTTCCCTAACAGTTCCTTTATACCCTAAGTAGGTGCCTAATATTGAGTATTTTTGTTCGACAACTGTAAGGATCCACAATGAAGTCCCTAATTTATAATATTCTCGGGACATTTGCCAGCTGTTAATAAGTAAATGATTGCACTATTACTTATTTCTTATTGTTAATTTAATCATTTTTCAACAGATTCTCCATGTATCAATGATACTTTTTTTTGTGTACGAATGTTGAAGTATTTTTGTCTCCTTTCTCTCTCTAACTCGGTCCACGTACAGCGCGTAGACGCTTATCACTTAAATATTACTATAACAAGCGATATCCTATCATTTGAAACGCAACGTAAAGTAATATTTTCCATCTAATATGTAGTTTTACTAATTTCATGTGTTTATTGTGAAAAACTAGAAATATTACTGTCCAACAGTTCGGTATTTTGGCTTTCATTTAGTTTTATACGCAGTTTTAAAAAGGTCACACGTCCTTTCCTTGTAATGTGAACTATGCCCTTTTTGAAATTGTATATTCGATTAGTGGAGTAATATAAATAAAGTGTTTTCCACAATAAACACATTAGAAAGTAAAGCCAACAATCCAAAATGGCGGATTAACAGCCAAATATCAAAAAAACATAAATCGTGAAGATTTAAAAATATCAGACTTTGTTGCATACAAAAAACTTAGAGTTACTTTTCATTTCGTTATAACTTTATGAAACGACATACCATATTACATTGAACCACCCTCTTATTATCAACTCATTAAACACATCTTTAACAAAAAATCCGATTTTAAAACTTCATTGAGTATATAAACCTCAAAATATTCAATCTACAGTTCCCAATCTTCAAACTTCATCATGCTATCCTCTTCTAATTATGTTAAAAAGACAAAGACAACATGCTACAATTCACAGTTTCATTCAATAGATGTCGCCAGCAGTATCACGTGTAATACTTTACAGCATACACGAATAGATGTCGCTACTAGTAACACGAATATTAGTTTACACTATACGTGTAAGATGGCGCTAGTAATAAAAGTATGTCGTTCACAAAGTTACAACAGTTACATATAAAGACGTGACATATACCTGCGATACATAGCGACAATCACATGCTATGTACTAGCAAATAGTATTAATTACAAACATCACGTCTATTATCCCAAAAGGTGTAAACAGAAATGAATGAAATATATCCACGTTTCAAAATAAGAGTTAATATTAATTTCTTTTTTTAAGACATCTCCCGCACTAAGAATTGCTCTTGTATCACGGGGACTTTTACAAACATACAAACAACGGACACAAGTAAAACCAGACCCGAAACAATTATTTGTGGATAGCACAGATAATTGTTCCGTGTGGGAATCGAACCCACGACCTGCCGACGTGTGTTTTGTCCACGGATATCGGAAGGCATATCCAATGTTAGTTAATTTCGAGATTCTAAATAATACTTCAATTTGTGATTCTGACTAGCTTTAATATTGCTTAGTCTATTCTCATTTACTCACTGTTAGTATTTCAAAGCCTTATACATAAATACTATTTGCCAGTACATAAGTCCCTCTTACATTACACAATACATTTAGCGCTTATTACATACAAATAAATACAAAACTTATTCTAACATCCATGCGTGGACGTGTGGGCTAAATGTTGGGCATATCGTTGCATTACTATCCCACTGTTGGGCAAAAAAATACTTATAATTTATAATCATATTGACGATACAAAATTAATAATTATAGTATTTTGGTGGGTAATGTCTCGATATGCCCAACACGGTAATCAAACCTGCTACCCACACGGAGTGCCGATGCGTTTACAAGACTTACACGTAAATAATAACGCGAAGCACTAAGCTTTGATACAATTACAACAATCGTTTTAAAAAATATTATGGAATACTGTTTGTAATGAATTTATTTATAAGAAAAACCTATTATTACAAAAAAATCTGCTATCTGAGTCCAAGGAACGTATAAGACTACGGGCGTATACGTGCACGTAAAACTTAACTGTCATTGGTTGATAGAGGTACGTAGTAAAATTGCCTTTTATGTGAATCAAAGATATAGGGGTCGCACATCCCCTAACATCATTTGACGCACACAGACCATTAAACTAATCCATACCCCTTTTTAATAAGACTTCTGTTTATATTTCTGTCTGTTACACCTTCCTGGCTATAACTCTGTACCCATTTCGATGAGAATTACCATTTTGATAACTAAAAAGTACATAAATAGCCGCGCACTGATTGACCGAGCAGTTTCGCGAGGCAATATCTAGGTCTCTTTTCTTTCATATCAAAATGAGCGAGACAGAGATATTGCCTAGCGAGGCTGCTCGGTCAGTCAGTAGGGAGCTAATACTGCATTTTGGGATTGAAATATTGCTCCAGTTTATATTAGTTCCATTACAAACAGCATTCAATAAATGCGAGCACCAAAGTGGGCGAAATATATTAAACTATACAGTAGGCGTCTTAGACTATGTGCCGACGTTAATCGGCGTTTATATCAGTGAGTTAAACGTTACATTGTGTCGTGTGGGTGCGTATGAACGCTGTACGCATTAACTTGCTACCTCTACTGTTGCATTATTTGGCTATTTTATTGATTTTCTAGTTGTTGGTATTTTTTTTCGAAAGCTTTGTGTGTAATTACGCCTTTTGAGATCTAAGATATTTACTTGATATAATCCCTATAAGATTTTTATGCCTCATTCATATTCCGAAAGTTAGGCAAATTCGATTTTTTTGATCATTTTTATATTATAAAAAAATTGTAGGGCAAAGTTTAGAATCAAAATCTTTGTTTTGTGATGTGGTTAAAATATTTTTTTGAAAAAAAATACCAACAACTTCAAAATACTTTAATCTGTAATAATAATAATCTATTAACATATTTAATTATTGGAATCTGTGATTACTACAGCGTTCATACGCAGTTGTGTGTAGTGTACAAAACAGTACAAACTAAGACATCACTGGCGAACAACACGAACATTGCCGACAGTTGCCGAAGACTGCCGAACGACCGAGCGCAGTCGACACCGGCGACACACGACATCTACCGGAGATAGCCGACACGACCCGAAGCCTACGACTTTCCACACGCATATTTACATAACATCTCTCGCACTACGAAGTAGTAATAATCCATATGAAAAGTCCTTGTCGTAGTATCGTGGTGTATTCGTCTACAGAATGGTGCACTTCATTCGCTTTCCCTTTTTTTTCTTGACGTCACCGTTGGTAGCGCGGCTGTCGTCGGACTTCCGCGAGCGGATCTCCCGCATCAGGTCAAAGAACACCTGCGGACCAGCACCCCACAACCGTATGACAATCACATAAGCACCATACATTAACTAAGGATCCCATAACCCAGGTAATAATCGTCTGATATTTTGGGGGGGTGTTTAGAGTTGCGTATCGCATCGCCTAACTTTTTTTAAGAATTAAATGATGCTTTCATAAAAGTATTAATTAAGAAATTTTGATTCGATTTCGGAAAAGGAGGTATTTCTGAATTTTACTACATTTTTGAAAAAAACTCAAATAGATTTGCATAGATCGTTACAGCAGTAATCAGTCTAACTGCATTCTGACTGCAAGCTGAGTTTGAAGCAAAACTCAACTGTATTTTTTTGCAGTTGCCTTGCAGTCGGCGTAAATTAATTGGCAATTTAGCTGACAGTAACCGACTTTTATAATCGAAATTTCGTATTTTTATTTTCGTTATTTTGTATAGTGAGTGTAAATCTGTATGTATGTGTATAATAGTAATAATATATTATATAAAAGGTAAGCTAGCGGATGCGCGACGCAACTCTAACAAGCCAGCCGAGCTGCACTCAAACACTAACTCAAAACAAAGCGTGCTAAGCTCAGGCCTGGCTCAAGTGGGGACAAGTCGGAAATTTAACTAGTATAGTAAAAATAACTTAATAATAGTGTCTTTAGTTTATAGTTTATAAATTAAATCATGCTTTTGCAAAAACACTGTTATTAAGTAAAAAATAAGATTTATAAGAAAAGAAAGAATGAAAAATTTAATTTCATTTTATCTTTTTTAAGGTTTTTTTTTAATTAATGAGGAAGATGTAGCCGGTTAAGTTTAGAACCATAATACTGCACAAAATCTTTCAATTTAACTTGAGTTAACTTAACCGACCACACTATGCCTGCTCATTAAATCGTTGATGTCATAATATAACCTAATGCAGGACTTTCCCCTGACGTCAACTTTATTTTGAAATAAATGATGACATTAATCAGTATCCTACCATCAATTCCTTATCATTAAAACCACCCACTTTTAACGCAGAAGAATTAAATTTATGCGATTCAAATTGGGTTGTCTAAACAAATAAACCTTTCGACTTTGATATAAACTCCCCTCTTCTAACAAGTACCCTTCTTTATTTCTTCTAAAAAATCATCGTTCCTATAGCCATACTCATCCAGTAAGATTCTTTCCCTTCATTACATGATACCCCAACATTAATTTCATCCTGGCCGATACAGTGGCACAGCAGATAACAACCCAATTCCACAAAAAAATATTTTCAGTATATCCCTACTATCATAAAGTAATGCAAGTAGTGTTTCTGTTACCTTGTCGACATTGTCCCTGGTCTTGGCGCTGGTCTCCACGTAGGGCACCTGCCAGTGCTGCGCGCGCTCGCGGCACGTGTCCAGCGGCACGCGCCGCTTGTCCGCCAGGTCCGACTTGTTGCCCACCAGCAGGAACGGGATGTTCTCGTCCGACTTCACGCGGAGGATCTGCTCCCTGGAACACAACACGTAACATATTATTATTAACACTCGCATATAACTGATACTATTTTAGTTTAGTAAAAGGACCTCTTAAGCCTGGTTTTTGAGGTACATTTAGCGGCTGTGTATCTATTCAATAGCGTTTAAGCTGATTTATACGAAACAATTTGAAAAGATCTACCATCAAATGTACTTCAGAAACCGGGCATAAGACGAAGATAATATCTTAAACTGATTTTGAGTTAATTCACAACAGGCAGCATTTTTTGTCGAAGAAGCCTTCTAGCGAGGCGATGAATGAACAGACATTTTTTCTTATACAAATGCTAGTCCGATTTATGTGATCAAAATTCAACTCCAAATAAACCAGGAGTGTACTTGGATCTTCTGCCTGAATCACGTAGCCTAACCAAGGTCCTGATAGCTAGAGAATTGTATTTTTAAATAATCTGGTACCTGAACTCTTGCGTAGCATCGAAGCTCTCAGGCTCGGTGATGGAGAAGACGCAGAGGAAGCCCTCCCCTGACCGGAAGTAGTTGTCGCGGATGGCGGCGTAGTCCTCCTGACCCGCCGTGTCCAGGATGTCGATCTGAACCTCCTCACCGTCCAGCACCACCTGGAAAGAACCACGGATAATGAGAGTATGTCTATTGTATTGGCCGTCAACATTTTACGGCTGGGCTGGAATATAATGCTCGAACCTATTAGTTACATCCATATTTTTTTCATCAACAGACTTTATGCTACTTTCACGCTATTGAAGTTAACTTATCCTACGTTACTTGGTCGCCATTCATTTAACACCTTATCGCATGGAGGTGTCAGGTAACTTCGATTTGGCAATGAGGGATGTGCTACACTTTCTTAGCTGCAATTTGCAAAAGACTTATAGGCCGCCTTTACACACACGCTCTATCACGCGTTCTAAGGAGCGTACAGGAGGACAGGTACACACGAGAAAGACGGCGCGCTCTTCGCTCGCGATTTTCTTCGCGGGCTTGAAAGATGAGCGCTCTTTCCTTTTTCCTTGAACACCCTTTACATGCACCCTCTTTCACGCGCGATAGAGCGTATGTGTAAAGGCACCTATAACTACAAAGTATTCTTACCTTCTTCCGATAGCTGTCAGCCTTAGTGGGCTCGTAATCTTCAACGAACTCGTCGTACATGAACTGCAGCGTGAGCGCGGACTTGCCCACGCCGCCCGAGCCCACCATGATCACCTTGTGCAGCGTGGGCTGCGCCGCCGGCTTCTTCGACATGCTGGCCGGCGATACGAGACACGAACACTAAAACAACAACACAGAAGTTTTACATGAGACATGGTTTCTTTTAAGAATATAAAAATAGATTAGGTAAGTTTCTTCTAAAGATTTTTTGGATTAAGCTGAATGTCTGATATTTCATGAAGCTACTGCACCTAGAGGTCAACTGATATTCAAAGGGTATTTTAATGGTTAGCGTTGAAGAAAAATACTTAAGTCAATCCCCATCACCGAACATTAGGGTTGACAAAGAAAAATCTCAACCATATTACGCCGACTCGAATTAGTCAACTTTCTAAAGAGTTCCTGTGTACGGCGTTGATTCCGAAATGTGCATAAGCAGCATAAAAGCCAACATTTTCGAACGGTGTGGGGATATCAATCATTTTATAATTAACCGTTGTTTTAATCATTTATTTCACGACTATCTTAACTAAACAATGAGCGCACAATCCATCGAACGGTCTTTATAACCTAACAAGTGCAATAACAGTGATCTGACGTAAGCAACGCACTTGTAAAATGAATTAGTGGTCAGTTATGTTGGGAGCATCCCGGTGATGTCACCGCGTTGTCTACAGTTCGACACCCACACATCGCTCATTACCAAGGTTTTAGGTCATAGGACTTTTGGAATTGTACTTAGTATGCTTGGTGAAAACCATTCGGGTTTTATACAGCTCATAGCAGCGAAGTCATTACTTCGATGAAACTAGTGATTGCCTAAACGCTTGATGTTATTTTTAGTTACCTCCATAACTTCAATAGGTAGGTAGCTATTAAAAGAAATTAAAGCCAGGAATAACTTTGCATATTCTAGTAACCTTTGACGCGACTGTAGATGGATGGCTACTTCGCTGCAGGAATTGGAGCTGAACAACTTTTAGGGGTACGTAAAAATACGATTTCAATAATTCGTATTACCTTTCGTAAAAGGATTTTGAGCAGCAACAAGATAATTTTCATCAGGTTAGCTACATATAAAAAATTGATGATCATTTGGCATTTAAAAAAATATGGAGTCTCGATGATAGAGTCACAAATTGTCTTATCTTTAACAATACAGCATGTCAAAGACCAATAACTTTACAATAGTGGGCGCTAGGCTCACAGTGTTTGAGGCGCCGGGCTCCATATTCAGTAAGGCACCCTATTACAGCACATTTAACTATTTCTATTGGGTGTCGCTATTCCTACTGTCTTCTATGTAAGGAGTGACAATGAACTTGACTGTCGCGTGGATGTGGGTGTTGAAATGTAGATAAAATGAAGAATGTGAGTGCTTTTATGAATTGAAATCTATAAACTGCTCAGAGCAGATTTCTCCATGATATTTTTTTATGTTATGTATGATGTCTATTTGTCAAAGACGACAAAATCATTTCTTAAAGAAAGAGCGATGGACACATAAGAAATAATATATGTCAAAGAATAGTCACCAAAAAAAGCTTGCTAGTCTAAAGTCTAAAATACAAACTAAGTGTGTTAAAAGAGGTCCCGTGCCCAATACGTGCTGTTGATGAGTTTGACCTATGTTAATGGGTTGTTAATGAGTTTACATGGTAAATTTAGCTTAGGCGTAAGATATTGCTTTTGCTAAAGACAGTTTCACGATGATGAATAAATTTAAGACCCATTTTTTCACCGAATTAGACCCAAAAATACTTCTAATATAATATGTTGAAAAGACTAAAGTATAAGATGCTAAAATAGTCTTTAAAACGAAGACATACATCTAGAGTTAGTTCCTGCAGATTAAACGTAATAAAAATACCAATATCGCAGAAAAGCGATTTAAAATAGAATATCAATAAACATATCAATTTATTTTTATTGCCCATAAAGTGGGCAGAGAAGCCATTAGATTAGAATATGTATAGTAAAATTAAATCGATATAACATTTGGCAGTAAAAGATCATTCATGGAGGTTCGTATAGACGTAGATATTATACCGATGCTATGAAGACCGTTTTCTTGAGATAACGACCTAAAAGACAGTATCAATAGAGAACCAGGATAACTGGAGTTAAGAACATGAGGCCTGGACTTCAACGGCTAGACAAAGTCGCGTTTCCTTTTAACTTCCTCGCAGATATCTGATGAAAACGCAACCTAAAAGCCATTAAAAAAATTGGACATGCTGTTTATCTCGTAACAAAATAATGTCTTTCTATACAGCTAAACCTGGAAAAATCTTTTAGTTACTTAAACTCTGAATAAAGTGATCCAGAGTTCAAGTAGCCAAACAGGATTTCTCAACAAAAATGAACTTTACTCCATAAAACGAACTTAGCCTATAGCCGCATACAGTACACCGTCGTTCCCGATAACCTACCTCCAGTATCAGATAAGCCCAGTGAAGCAACACGCACACTATCTCCAAGATAAAGTAAATACATCACTATCACAAGATACTGATCGACATATAGATATCGTTATAATCTTATAGATTATATATTTCTTTTAATTTGAATATCATATCTTGTATTGCTAGGGATTATTGTTTATACTTATGATAAGTATTGCAATTATTTGACCGAAGACATATCAAGCATACCTTCTGAGATATAGCAGGGAAAAATGAAATTTGAATGGAGATTTTGTAAGTGAGTATATTTTTGGAAGTGCTTGTTTTACCTCAAATACAGTAAAGGTATCGTTTATACAAGTCCTAGGTAATAACAGTTTATTTTTTATATTTTAGTTGGCAAGCAATGGCTACCAACTTAACGGTAAACTTGATCGTATATCGTAACAGCAACTAAATCAACTTATAACTCACGATAAGTTATTGAAAACGGTACATAGCTATCGAGATAAGTAGCTAGTAGTAGTAAGGGGTACGATTAGGGTGCAGAAAGTGGCCAAACAGTCTAAAAGTCGCTAAATTTCCCATAACTATTCTAAATCACACAGACCAATAGCAATTTCTCTGTTAGATAAACAATCACAAACAAACCAGTCAATTTGTAAACCAAACATTAACTTCAACATAGCTGTAACATGATCCCTGAGGCTTTCACTTCGACCTTGGAACTAAAAGCCTACAGTGACATCACTCAATACTTCGCTTTACTAGTCTTGTTGATGTTTGGTAGAACGTTCGACAAGTGATTGACGGAGTTAATTGGAAAGACAAAGATACACAATATTATATTTAAGCAGTATTATAATTTTTTGATATGTTGTAGTTATAACTACAGAACAAAATATACTAGCTAATAACTAACTACTCTAAAATGACCAAAAATAAAAGTTTGATTCTATATTATCTCATTCGTGATTATAGATCTTCATTCCAGCCATGGAATGCCATTAGAAATAGTCTGAACGGACAAAAAAATCACAAAATTCAGATGTAAATTTTAAAATATAAGTTTTTTTCGTCAAAAATGCTCTTGCTTTGCTATACAGATTACAGACAATCTTTACAAGCAACTTGTGATCTCACTACCAAAGTCTATTTAGCAGCACATCAACAAACAACAACACAAAGTACGCAAAGATTAACATCTTTATCTTAAAGGAAGATGCACAAACAAAGCGGAGTCTGCTTCGAATATCAATAGAGCCACCTGGACCGGAGCGACGACGTGAATCCATCATGTCTCAGCCGGAAGGAGCAGTCGTGAAGCGATCGTATCATGCTAATTGCGATAAATACGGGCTTTTCTTTATTTGTATATCGGTTTCTTATCTTTTAATCTAATCGATTAACTTCCAATACTACTTAGAATTACGTTTGTTTGCGTCAATTCTTCCGGTTTAGTGGTTTAATGCAATCTGAGACGATCAAAATTCATGTGAGACGAAAGTAACTACTATAGTCCAAACACTCGTAAGAGAGCCTTAGAATGCATTATTTTTCTCAAGTATAATAATTAAGATACATCCTATCGCCGTCCCACATTTAAGTTTACGGGTGAACAAAATTAGAATACATTTTTTTTTATACAAGGCTCTCGACTAAATTGTCGAAGTAGGTATAGTGAAATGTCGTAAGTAATACGACCCTTTTTTCCCCTTGGAGAAAACAGCACTGACGTCAAAACAAACGTACTTACATATCTGATTACATATTAGAGAGAAAACAACAATATTGGTTTCTGCTGAAACGTCAGCATATTTCTAACAATCCATCTGTTTTAGATCATAGCAGTTTCTTCTCTCATAAACTACCAAAAAGTAAAGAATCCAACAAAATAAATCGCGCAGTTTTTGCGTAACGATAAAACAAACATACAGTTACAGAAATAGATTGATTAGTATGCGGGCCGCGGGGTACGGTGTGCATTTATTAGCATACAGACAGGTTTCCTGGTCAAAACACAACGGTATTTTATTTGTACGATATGAAGGGCATAGTAGGAGACCTTGAACTCGTAAGATATCGTAAAATACAGTTCATTGGACACAAGTTACTTAACTGATGGATATAAAAGCCATAGAAATTACATAGCGTATATGAAACACACCAACGTTTCGTCATTAAAATATAATGCAACGGGTCTTACACGCGATTAAAAATTAAAGGTTACGATCGAATTGCATCGACCGTGGTAGGAGGTAAGGGATACAAGCTTGGCCACTGAAGGGTAGGTAAATAACAGGCTTCGTCAACATGTGGCCAGCAATGACCAACAATACAGTCCAACAACACATGCCCCATCAATCTAATGGAACAATAATTACCGCGCAGTTAATCGTTCAATTAACGACTGTTATTATATGCTATTAAATAATATTTTCAGTTTTGTCGATGCTTTCATACAGTATGTTTTGTAACATGCTAATATACCAAAGGGTTTATTCTTTAAACTAGCTTCCACCCATAAAAATAAATTCCGGGGTAAATGGTGTATTATTACGATGAAAACATACTTATTTCTTGAGGATACCACACATCTAAATGCACAAAATCAGCTTGTAAAACGTATTGCTCTTTCAATTATAAGAGACTAGCTGACCCGCGCAACTTTGCTTGCGCCACCTAAGAGAGAATGGGTCATAATTTTCCCCGTTTTTGTAGCATTTCTCATTGCTACTCCGCTCCTAATGGACCTAGCGTGATGTTATACAGCCTATAGCCTTCCTCAATAAATGGACTATCTAACACTGAAAGAATTTTTCAAATCGGACCAGTAGATCCTGAGATTAGCGCGTTCAAACGAACAAACAAACAATCAAACAAACTCTTCAGCTTTATAATATAGTAGTAGTAGTAGTAGTTTAGTATAGATTATAGCATACTCAAAAAAGTCCTTAACACGCACTTGGCCAACGTGGGCCATAGACCGGGAGGAGACCATTGCCCAGCAGTGGAACAGCCACGGGTTAAAAAAATGGTATATCAACAAAATAAATTCAGTATTTTTTGCGTAAAAGAGTAGTAATAATCTATATGAAATAGGATCTTCGTGTACATTGCGTGCAAGTAGCTCTAGGCTAGTCTGCATTAGTGTTAATGGCTGACATAAAAATATTTTTACACCTACATTAACAAGCGTGTTAGTAATTAAAACCGTCATTACTTTTATCCTCGTTATATTTTTAAAATCATTATTTTTGAACTGCTGAGTATCATGCAAATGATTGACTTTTCCTTGTGTGCTCTCACTTTTTAATACAATTAAAACCAGCATTCTTAGATGAATTCAATGAGAGGTATTTGGTGTAGATATATATTTTTTAATTAATTCAACGAAATTTTGACAGCTTTAGGACCAGTTTCACAGTTTATATCTATTTAAGTGTCAGATAATCTATCTGCGGAATAAAGTGACAAACAAATATTCTAAAAAAAAAGTTGTATGGCGGGGACTCTTACAAACATATAAAAACAAGACACAAAGTACAGCAACGTAAAATGTATAAGACAATTTTCAAAATTAATCTGATAAGCTATATGTTAGATATTTAGAAGTGGTGAACTGAGCCTTTTTCTTCAAAAGCTTCTTTAGCCTCCAGATCCTATTCAATATTTTCTGCCGTCGATTAAAAAAGACAGTAATATGCAGCTTTTTCTTCTGCAGTTAGTGAACGGCAACAAAGTTATTTACAAGCACCTACTTAACACTATAGCGGGAAGAAATATCCGAAATAGACTAGACAGTACAAGAGTACGTCTAAATATAGACTTCCTTTAATTAAACGTTCAAACTGGAGCGTGAACGTCATCTGTGTACAAAGAAACATCTTCCGTCTCTCTCTCTCACTACCATCTCGTTCGGAAGTCGTTATTTCTTAGCTACCAGTGTTTAATGCCGGGGTTTTATCAAAGGAAGGAAATGTATTATAACGGGGCTTATAACTCTTTGAAACTATCACAGTATCCCAGTAGTTCAAACGTGTATGGAGCCATTTTCTATATTTAGTCTTAACGTTCCCAGGGTTTCACATTTTAGAAATGAATAATATTTCGTCATAACTCCATTGTTTAGTTTTAGTTGATCAGCTTTTCATGCAAAATGTCCGGATATCTAGTCGATAGCCGATCGAAATTGACAGTATAATTTCCTTTTACTTCCGGATTTGGTTATGGCACTATTCCTGGGTGTCTTTTTGTTAAAACTTTAAAATCAGTACAGTAATATGTAGTAGGTTCCACTTGCCAGGTTCTATTTAACAAGATTTTTATAATATACCTGCTACTACCTTCTCGGTGAAGTGTTGGTGAACAAGAATTCACTCCGGGGAAGGTATAATTTTGTAATAAACGGTCGGAAGTCATAATTTAAAGCAGAACCTCTTAACTTTGATCAAAGGAAGAGAATATCAAAGATGTTATTACTCACACATAATTTGACGTTTCTATTAAAGTTCACACAACTCAGTCAAAATAGAAAACCGTATATTGAATTCGTAGATTTCAGACTGCGCTAAGGATTTGAAGAAGTAACTTTTTTGCCTTTGTTTTTCCAAGTGTATCCTAGTCTATTCTCAGTTATTATACAGCAATTATAACAAGTGCTGGTTATGTCATAAGTCGTAGGTATTAATTAACACAATGAAGATCATGATAAGGAACCAAGAACGCAGCGAGGTAATGACTTGAAGAATCACAAATGAAACAAACTGTAGATTTAATAGGACTATAGTCTGTCCATACTAATATAACATTAACGAAAGTCAATCTATCACGCTTACAATTCTACACCGCTGACCCGATTTTGATGGAATTTAGAACAGAGATAGCCGAAAACCAAGGATCAAACTAAGTCTTCTTTGTACAAGAAACTTTTAAGGGGCTGCAATATGGGATGTAAGATTGCACAGCGCGTAACAGTTAGTAGAGAAAAAATGTCTCCGTGTCTATCTATACTAATATAATAAAGCTGAAGAGTTTGTTTGTTTGTTTGTTTGAACGCGCTAATCTCAGGAACTACTGGTCCGATTTGAAAAATTATTTCAGTGATAGATAGCCCATTTATCGAGGAAGGCTATAGGCTATATATCATCACGCTACGGTCATTAGGAGCCGAGTAGCAACGAAAAATGTTACAAAAACGGGGAAAATTTTGACTCATTCTCTTAGGTGACGCAAGCGAAGTTGCGCGGGTCAGCTAGTTACTAATATTGTTAAGTAATGACAATAAATAAAGAAAAAATAAGTGTCACAAGCAGGACAGACAATCAGGACAGATTCTCCAGCACTCTACGCACTGAAGCCTTCCAAGTTAATGAGATTACCATCGAGTTGTTTAGAAGATGCGAGCCACAGAGTATCACTACAGTTATGGATCACTCATGACTCATAGTATGATAATAACACAAATATACGCGGAAAAAACGCTTTAATTATATTTTTGCATTATTTGATTTTAATATATTTTACCCAGTTTTGTTATATTGCAGGAAGAGTTTTAATTTGGAGTAGAGAAAGAAAAGGCTCGAGTCCAACAAGTTAGGCCGCTTTTGTAGGAATTTTAGTGCAGAATTTTATTTCGCAATATAATGGGCTCTGTTACATGTTAGCTGTCACAAATATTGCACAATATTACTTGTAGTATGACTTCAGATTCTTACAATAACTGTTCAAATTATTCTTCAACAGTTCTTGTAAATTTGGAGAGCAAAATTATCAAACTACAACTTGTTTTTGGAAGGAAAAAGATGTTAACGATGAAAAAAAGACTCTGTAGTCTAAACAAATATGTAGCTCGTAGATATAAGAAGACTAAACGAAGTTGGAGCCTTCCTCCATAAGCTTGAAATAATAGAACCAGAAGATAATCTTGGATAAAACTAGTCTAAACAAAATCCACAAGTACTCACACACCACCAACGTCGATATCCCATAATAGCACAACACAGTTACACGGAAAACACGACTTTTATTTCAACTAGTATAATCTACTACACACGTCCGGGCGCCACACACTCTGTATGGGAAATGTCGCGAAACAGACATTAAACTATGACTAACGACAATTATAGCAAGCGTCATAACCAATAAGGGGTTTTCTGGACACGTAAAAGTTAGGAAATATATAATATTCTTTACTATGTTCTGCGACTACGAGCAAAATAGTTTCCCGGGGTAAAAATCCCTGTACTATGTAAAGTTATCCTATGCGTTTATCAAACTTATCCTGTGTACCAAATTTTATCAAAATCTATACCAAACATCCAACCAAAATCTTGGCATTTATAACATTAGTAAGATAACAGTTTCTGAAAGAATAAGTGCCTAACCCAGGTTTAACAACTATCCGAGGAACATGCCCCTAGCAGAGAGACAGTAGTAGATAATTACTTGAGAACTAATAAATGGGTTACTGTGAACTTGTGAAGCCTCCGCTAATGTTTGCAATATCAAACCATTGTATTAGATTCGAGCCCTACCCAGACGAAGAAGGAGATAACCACTTATTTCATGTTTTAAATATTTCTACGATGAGTTTAAAATCTGGTTGTCAATTTTATCTATGTGTTTATCAGTTTGTTTACTATAGTACGAGTTTTGTCTAGTTTGGACACAGATATCCACGTGGGAGTTGTCCAAAGATTATTATCTTTCTAAAGGCTTGTCCACACTGTGGGAGAATCTTCGTAGCGGACGAAACCTTAAAAATTATAATATTAGTTGTGGTATTAAAGAGCTTATTACGTGTAAATGTTGATTTCACAATTTATTTACATAATATGGTAAATATAGAAATGATAATACTATGGTCGCTCTTTGAATCATCATTGTTTGAGGAAAATCTATTGTTCTAATTATGTTAATACTATTATCAATACAATTATGTATAGCGTATGAAAGATTTTTCAACATTTCCTTGCCTTGTTCACGGTTTTATCTGCGTTTTCTGCCGAATTCCTTACATGTGCTAAGTTACCAGCTAGCTGTGCTAAAATTTTATCCCAAACCGTACAGTACAGTGTTAACTTGAGTGAGTAATAACATCTTAAATCTATACTTATAAATATTATAAATGTAGTGAATGACTATCATTCAGTACATTTATAATATTTATAAGTATAGATTTGTATGCTGTATATTTGTTACACTCTCACGTCTAAATCAGTGAACAGTTTTTTAAAGAAATTTTGCGTAAGATTGAAAAGATTGTGGAGAATGCTGAAGAATCTGACAAGGCCATCTATTTTTCAAAAATCAACCCC
Organism: Anticarsia gemmatalis; assembly: GCF_050436995.1. Lineage (NCBI taxonomy): Eukaryota > Metazoa > Arthropoda > Insecta > Lepidoptera > Erebidae > Anticarsia > Anticarsia gemmatalis. The sequence continues at coordinate 523,866 of NC_134757.1, forward strand.
TAAGCAGCTGTTATAGGCTGAAACTTTGATCTACAGGCCAGCTAGTTTTTAATAAAGAAACATAAATACCATTTCTAAATGACTATCTCGCATTTACAATTTTATTGCGATCACAAAATTAGGTTAATAAATTCTATATATCTATACTAATATTATAAAGCGGAAGAGTTTGTTTGTTTGTTTGTTTGTTTGTTTGTTTGTTTGTTTGAACGCGCTAATCTCAGGAACTACTGATCCGATTTGAAAAATTCTTTCAGTTTTAGATAGCCCATTTATCGAGGAAGGTTATAGGCTATATATCATCACGCTACTACCAATAAGAGCAAAGTGCCAGTAAAAAATGTTTCGAAAACGGGGAAAATTTTGACCCATTCTCTCCTATGTGACGCAAGCGAAGTTGCGCGGGTCAGCTAGTAATATTATAAAGCTGAAGAGTTTGTTTGTTTGTTTGTTTGTTTGAACGCGCTAATCTCGGGAACTACTGGTCCGATTTAAAAAATTCCTTCAGTGTTAGATAGCCTATTTATCGAGGAAGGCTATAGGCTATATAACATCACGCTGCGAACATTAGGAGCGGAGTAGCAACGAAAAATGTTACAAAAACGGGGAAAATTTTGACTTATTCTCTTAGGTGACGCAAGCGAAGTTGCGCGGGTCAGCTAGTCTATACTAATATTATAAAGCTGAAGAGTTTGTTTGTTTGTTTGTTTGAACGCGCTAATCTCAGGAACTACTGGGCCGATTTGAAAAATTCTTTCAGTGTTAGATAGTCCATTTATCGAGGAAGGTTAAAGGCTATATATCATCACGCTACGACCAATAGGAGCAGAGTAGCAATAAAAAATGTTACAAAAACGGGGAAAATTTTGACCCATTCTATCTTATGTGACGCAAGCGAAGTTGCGCGGGTCAGCTAGTAGGTAATACTGCGTGTTTTAATTCATTTAATTTAATTAAAACATGCGATAAACTGCCAACATTCCTTACATCATAAAACAAGGATTACTACTTAACGTTACTAACAATAAAACTCAGAAATCGTTTATAATCAATACCACTGATTATCGTGGGAGTTCTCAGCAGACGCCGCTACAACATCAAGGCTGTTTTCTTTCTGATATTACTATTGTTAATTGCGGGTTATTAACCTCTTTTGAGCTTTAGCTGGCCTACTTTTCCTATAAATTGTATAGAAGTGTCAACTTTTTGCCCCCATCACATTAAAAAGCTGCAAATTTAACGAAAAACTTCGTTTTTATACTACACACAACATCAGGCAGCCGATGACCACGATCTATGTAATTTGATCGAAACGTCGGGCAACAAGTACGGCATCTTAATTTTAAGACATGTTTAGCTATTTTGTATCAAGCCGAAACTACCGTTCATTGGCCTCACAAAATATTTACCAGAAATTCATAAACAATATGCAAAAATACCAAGTGAAAGTGTATCAGTAGATTACATAAACAGGTTTTTAATCTACCGTCGTCTACAGCCAACATTGTTCGACTTCGACGTCTCGCACTAACGCTTGCGCAGATAACAATCGCTGTTTTTATGTGTACGACATTACTCGAAAATTACTGTGACGAATAGGCGTTTGTTATAGTCGCTCTGTGATTATTTTGTTAAGTAACTTTCGATTTCTAGGTGAATATTGAATACACGTGCAGAGTGCGCAATGATGGCAACATTTTTGGGGAATCAGGTTAATTCTGCAACTCTTACTTGGTTAACAGGTTTTGAGCTTCCTTTCAAGCCATGTCACTTTACTTTTCTGATAAAAAGGTGAAACTTGAGTTAAACGAGAAATATTTTAAAAAAACCTTTTATCGAGTTTTGAGGAGTCAAAAACATTCTTAAAACTATTTTCATAGCCAAAAAACATATGTTAGATGCAACACAAGCAAACACTCCCCAATCTAAGAAATGTGTACGGAGTAATGTACTATAGGTACAACAGCCACCAAAAGCAGCAATAAAATTGGCATCTTTGGTTTCTGCTGTGGGAAGGCGTCATTTTATGTATGTATGTCTATATTATCTTCTACCTAGTTTCAGTCTATTTAGGTCACCATCTAACTAGATTACAACCGAAATTCAGTTTCATAAGCTATCCATTTCCAAATTCAGTTGCCAATACAGCCGATCAATAAAACGATAGATACCTCGTAAGTCGTTACGTTTCAGTTACGCTTGCAAATATGTAATATGCAATAATATTTCGATTACAAATATTACATGAGTGGGTTAACGGCATAACGTGACGTGGTGTGCTGCACGAACGTAGATTGGATGAGAGATATCTACACTTGATAGAATTGAGGAATGCTGGTAAAGAGCAAGGTTGTGATCGGTTCTGTAGACAAGATTGTATTTGAAAGTATCTTGGTGCGTCTGTGAACGCACGTAGCAACAGATTCTCAGTTCAATTTAGGTATTTTGTAACCTACTTATATTTTGTTCTTTACATAAGTGACATCAATAAATGATTTTTTCTATATTTTGGACATAGATTCATCATCCACTACATATGATATATGACTGATGAAGTCTTCTTTTGTTAAAGAAGTCACCTTTCTTTTAGTAGTCAATAGTAGTCATCTAGTCAACTTAATTGTCTGAAATCGTTTAACCAAGCCCAAAGACAGTTTGGATTCCATCTGTCTTTACTTCTACGAAGAAATAGCCTACGAAGAATTAGCTATCGAATAATCCGTTTTTAGGTAAACAGAAAAAGAAGAACAATTTTTACGTGCTGGGCAACAACCTCCCCAACCCTTACATGGCCAGCGTGGTGGACTCAAGACCTTTCCTTGTTCGAGATGAGACCATTACTCGGGGGCCATTGCCCTAACGGGTTTAAAAATGCAACAATTATACAAATTCACAAAACTAAGCACCAAAGGTCGGAATCAAAGATAGTTTACCAATCGTGCAACAAGCAAAGATCAGTAACACGACTGTTTCAAACCTCGCATTATCGGAGTCATTGTCACACAAGTTTTCTACTCGCCGCGGTGGAAAGCGATGAACTTTTTTACTCGACGACAGACTATTAACCGTTGTTTTATGAACGCAGAGCACGCGAGGGAAATCTATTATGTCATTGTAAAATAATCATCGTTTGTTGATGACATTTTTTATCATAATTGATCATTTATTGATTTTCTTGGTATTTTTACTGATTTTTGCAATTTAAAACTTGCTAATTTCCTTATGAAAATGTCTTTCCCTGGGATGTAATTTCTCCCCCTACTAAATTATGTATCAAAATAGGTCCAGTCGTTTATACGTGGAAAAACAAATAAACATACTTTCTCATTTATAAAAAGGGCCAGAATCACGACTTATGGGTCACTGTCGAATAACCTATTCAAATGTGTAGTGACAGCGAAAAGATGCAAAAAAAAAACTATTAAAAATACTCTTTGATGAGCTAACTAATAGCCATAGGTACTTATAAAGGTAAAGCCAGGCGTAATTATATTATGTTTTGCATCTTACCTTTGTCAAATCGTGACTTTAAAAATCCTTTAGAAACAGATGGTATACTACCACAAACTTCAAATTTCAAATAATTGCAGAAATAGGAAAGTATACAGATCTTGAAATGGAGAGACACTCACAGATATTATATTATCACTACACAGAGTCACACACGTCCGTCACAGCCCGTGATGATAATACAACTGTATTGTATTATGTATTGTATTGATAACGATAAGAGATGAGTACATAGTAATATGTATTAGGCTTATTGTTACACTTTATGATTCATTACGCGTTATATAGTTATTATGTATGTTAGTTGCCGATTTAGTTAGAGGAAGGAATATAATGGTTGAAATCCTACTAATATTTTAATGCGAAAGTTTGTTAGTATGTATGGATGTTTGTTACTCTTTCACGCAAATACTACTGAACCGATAACGATGAAATTTGGTATGTAGGTAGCTGAAAACCCAGAATAACACATAAGCTACATTTGTCTCGGAGTTCCTGAGGAATCGGGATTTACACGGGAAGGGTTTCCACGCGGACGAAGTCGCAGCAGCTTCTGGTGTTGAATATTCTATTTTAGTTAGGCAGAGGTTTATGATACACACCAACGTTTCGCCGTTTACAATGTTTAACCCAAGTTTTTAATATTATGGTCGTGGGTTCGATATTGAAGGTTTGTTGTGTTGCGAACTAACGTTAATAATTTTTGAGAGTGTAACCAAACAATTATAGTCATAAAGGCAACGACAGTCATTAACAGAATTTAAGACCACTCATTTTCGTATACAGGAATTAAAGCTACGTATGGAAATATTAGAAACTGCCTCTAATACATTGACACTGTAAGTTTCAATTTAAAAACATTACGTTGTACTTATAAACTTTCGACACTCTCGTATCCTATCAATCACAGAATCAATAAATCTATTATAACTTAATAAAATTCAATCAACTCTATGAAACACAGTTACTCACGACGAAGAAAGTCGTCCAATCAATCAAAAACCACTGATTGAACATGATCATCAATTTTAATTCACATACATACATCAATACCGTACAGAACTGCACATCACACATCACTTTCGCGGCAAAAACATCACATTTCTATTTTCAATCAACACTAACACACATACGTAGGTTCATTGAAAAGTTTGACGTCATTATATGTACATACACACGTGCACACATAAATATTTGATGTATACTGTATCATGGACAGAATTTAGATCTATACTATTCGTGATCAGCGTGTATGAGAATGAATCAGAAGCTTGTGGAAATCGTAGCAAGTACCGTTATTTTTTCTCTACCTACCCACGGGCCAAAACGCAACTCAAAAGCAACCCTTATTTCTATGGAGGAATAATAACATCTACAATACAATGTCAATTTTTAAAGGCTGAAGAAACTTTATGATTAGTGTTTCAATAGCTAAACCCAATTAAGTTGAAAATATGCAGAGAAATAACTATTTTATAGTAGTTTATCCAGTTTATCTCCGAAATCAACTGCCTCCTTCTAAATATCTTTTTCTATAAGAGAAATACTACTACTATTAATTTTAGACCAATAATCTAAAACGATAATTATCATGACTTGCACTTTCCAAGAACAAACAACGAAGAGATTTTATTCGTAATCGATGCTGTAACCAATGACTCATTTAACGAGATGACGAACTCCATATATACATACATATAGTACATTTGTACATACATACGTCATTCACTGATAAATGATAAAACAGTTATTGATGACTAAACGACCGTTTACATATGGCGTGGAGAGGAAGGCAAACAATCATAATTAGCTATTATGTACTCAAAATGAAGTTTTCCTTAATTTATATAAGGTTATTATCCTATTTATATACGTTTTGTGTAAGTGGATACAAACAGGAATTATGTAAATATATTTTCACTATAGCACTTACATAGTAAGTAATCTAATGTTTTTCGCGGCGGTAGGTGGAAAGCGCTAATTTCCGAAAGTAGCAGATCGAAAGAATATTTTCTGCAAATTTCATCAGAAAGGCGAATAAACTCTGTAAAATTACGCTACGATTTACAAGACAGAAAAAATCACAATAAAAAAAATTCAAATCATTAATTAATTTGAAATGATTTTAAATACTTGGATTACAATTAAAACTGTTTGAAAACCATTAAAATTCGGTCATCAATGTGAATGGAGACTAATACGACATCTGCTTATCTGACTGTCTTTTTATCTGCTGTTATCAAAAACCATAAGTGGGTTTACAATAGTGGAAAAGCCAAATAGTTTTTAACGAGTGGCAACATTGCGTGACTAACCACTATAGGGTAACCCAGACACATTAATACACTGTCTGAACTAATTTTAGTTTTGCATTTAGATTAAACATTAAACTGACATAATGTTGTAATGGCTTCATAATTTTAACAGTTAGTTTGAGAACAAAGCATTTATGAAGATACCATGGTTCGTGAAAACGAAGTTTCGTAAAATATTGAAGGTGTTTGTTTATGACCTTTTCTTATTCCATTTTGACACGGAGTAGGCAGTATTGGTTAAACATGTACCATATTCTTGTACCATAGTTCGACGGACAGTTAATAATGGTTAGAATTGTGATAAGAAGCAATCAACTGAGCCCCAGATGCTTTTTTGGGGAGAGGCATAAGCCATGATTTTAGATCTCTCAAGTAATACCTGGGTCAAATAAAGGCCAGGTTCAAAATAAATATCCCATGCCAATAACCCTAGATTTATCCTATCAGGTTCCATACGAGGTGGAAAGTGCATTGTTTGTTTCATATTGTTTTTGAAAGACAGGCTTTTCGGGCCCTCGTAATATAAACAAGTGCTATAGAAAACAATAACACCATATTATGACATCCGGACATTTTTGACAATGGCTAACGATATAATAGAGCTACCTACAATAGGACAATAGCCATGGTAGGTATCACGACATAGATTATGTATAATCCACAGTGAACTAATGACCATAAGCTTAAGTCATTAGAGATTGAGTAGGTAGACATGAGAGCACTTGTAACGTAATGTAATAACGTTTTCGCTCGATAGTCTGCATGTATAGTAAAGTAGTGTAAAAATTACTTCTGTAACCCTGTACATATATTTCTTTAAAAAACAATTAACCCATATACCCATTATTGCCTCAATGCAGAGGAAGTTCAAACCTCGCGGAGGGGTTAGGCCTTGAGTTCACCACGCTGACCAAGTGCAGGGTGGGGACTTTCAATCCCAGTTTCATCAGGTATATTTGGAGTTAGCTTTTTTTCATTTTTGCAGTAATCATTTTAATTATTTGGATTTGTATTCTAATCGTGGTGAACTTAAATACGTTTTAAGTATCTGTACCTACCGATTTTTTCTGACGTGGCGCTAAATCTTTGATAATAATCATAATATAATAGGCAGCAATTGGAGTCAAGTTTTTGCATGGAGGCCTTGCTAGGTCGCCACGCATGCATGGAGAAACCTTACTGATTGCTTGCATCACTGCTCAGTTACCAGTAAGTGCAAATGCCTATTAGAGAACCAGAATATAGCACTGCTCTAGACATATAAATATTAATTTAGCTGGTATTTTTGTTTGATTTTTGGCTGTTAAATGTCTAAAACCGACCACGACGCAGGTGGCTCGAGGATATAGCTTATATAGATTTTTGTGTATGATAACCACACTATTGAGGTAGACTAAACATGTATATGCTTAACGTTAGACCATAAGTCAATTCGCAAACATAACGGACTAAATAATTATCTTTGAACAGATCACTGGTTCTTCAAACATGACACATCAAAGCAGTTCGATGAAAGTAAGTGTTCTGTTTACCTTTCAAGGTCACATGCAGCGCCGTGATGTATGACTCTGTATGACTGTATGAGTGAGTGAACCCATGAGTCACGGACCACTGACCAACTTAATTCGGTAATAGAAAACTACTTGTTTGAGTCAATTTGCATGTACGGCGTGTTTCGCTCGTGTTTTGATAGGGACAGTTACTTTTTGCTACAGTGGGAGGTCCAGTACGTGGTCTGAGAATATTGAAATTTCAAATCTTCGACTTAAATTCTGAAACTTAATTCATGATCAAAACTCAGAAGATATTAAGATGACCTGTCCATCTTTGTTTCGTTGGATTCGCTTCTGATTGAGGATGAGTCTCTGCTCAAAGGTAAAGGAGGCAGCATTCCATTCTTAACCTCACGAATCACCTCATCCATTGGTGAAGGAAGTCAGTTCTAAGCAGGCTTCTGAGTCTGATTTCGAAACATCATAGGTATGTATAGATAGTCAGATTATCATCACAGTTCTTAATAATTCATTTCTAAACCAGGAACAACAGTCCAACAGTTCTTACTTTATTTGGTACACAATGTGGCAATATCACTTAAAATACTGTACGTGTCGTAGAAACCTCGCCACTGAGTAGCCCGTATGTAACGCTTTCACGGTGATATATATACAAAAACACACCAAGCCATGGTTTCACTGAATCACATTAACCATTGTGAGGGCATGAAGTATGGCATTCCGTTTTGGTATATTGTTTGTTCAATAAAATTGTTGTACGGGGTGTTGGGAAACGCTTAAGTTTTGGACCCACAAAATTTACGGCTTAGCCGATACTCATGTTGCAATCTCGGTAGCTTCTCTGCTGGGCATTATGGCTACGATTTAACATTATTGCTGGTAGAAACTTGTTGTTTAACGATGCCTACTGGCTCGCTGAAAATCAACTGGTTTTGTCGATAAAGGAATCCTTACTATCAATCTCGTCCGAATAAACAATTTTTTTTGAGTATCCATGGCAACCATAATGCCGTACTTAATCTACCCCAGAAAAAAAAATATTTCTAGTAAAGATGCCGTATAATTTAGATCTTTTAATTTCAGGAGAAGATCAGCGTCTGCCAGAAGTGGGACAGTAATGGCCTTCTACTTTACTATTATTTTTCAGTGTTGTCGAAACTTTCAAGTTTCAACAAGCAACAGAGATAGTAATTCTATCTTAAGAACAATGTCAATGTAAATTGTGTGACGAAGGCTATATTATAATTACATTCAGTTGCTGACTCACAGCCGAGATTACACTTGAAATAAACATACTAACTTCATACAATTACTTGGGGAAAATAAGGGCTCTTTATACAGCTAAAGTACAAGTTTACAATGGTAAAAGTCTTCTGCAATGTGTCCAATTCCCACACTAAACAAAGGTTTGTGAGATGCAGATAAACAGTGTGAATGATTTTCTGCCCTAAACTTCGTATTGAATGATATCCCATGATCATTAGACTGTTTCTCGCGATATACACCGCCTTTGTTAATTAAAGACTCGATTTACACAAGATTTTATCGTATTATGACATGTTGATTAATTGAAAAAAGCTTCTAGAGAACAGGCAACTTTCAATTAGTGAAAGAAGTTCCATAATAGGTTCATCAGTTTCAGAGATCACAGCCCATAATAATATACTTTGTAACAATATAACATACGAGAAATCAAGGCTTGTCATAAGGATATACAATCCCTACAAATATAATTTGTTAGAATTACAGCATAAAAAAATGTTGTATTATCAAAATGTTAATGAATTTCCAAATCAAAAACGGTGAAGCGTACACCATAAAACTAACAAAGCGGTCACCATACAAAATAAACATAACAATTAATTATTCAAATGCAAACAATAAGTGTTAACAGAGCATAACTAATTAAACATACTAGACCTTCATACACACACATAAACAACACACACTAACAAAAGAAAGAATAACTGAATATAATGCTGGCGATAGCAAACGTTTTCACACTAAAGAAAAAATTATAAAATGGGATGAATTTTCAGGAATGTAGTCTGTGGGACATGGAACTTTCATAGAAGCAAGTATAACATATCGTAAGTATAGCTTACTAGCTGATACTTAGCGGAATGTTTTGTTAAAAAAAATATCGAGAGAGAGAATGGAGTTCCAAACAATTTCTGCATAAATTGTTTTTGATTAATAATATCAATAGAAACAGCATCAAACAAGAAATAACACTAATAGTCTTTTCGAAATATTCACATGACATAGTACAGTTGGAAAGTTACATTCATTATCAACAAAACAAACTGTGTGAACCTAATGATGTGCCCTTGCAGTGTCTGACTGATAAAAAAATGTTTAATAATTTTTAGTACATAATTAAACTGCTATGTAAATATCTCAATATCAGAAAACTACAACAAAAATACTATTAAAATTAGTTGTATTGCATCCTAAGATAATCAAGAGTCAGTTTCATAACTTACAGATTAGTGTCTGATTGCATATTTGATAGATAAAGTGCAGCAATTGTATGAAAATATCGCATTATCGCAATTATATGTGCTAAGCTAATCAATACTTGAGAACTGGTGAAACTGTCTATAAAAAAGATAATTCTAATTGTTAGAATCGGCACTCTTCCTTATTCTTTGTAATTTCATACATTACAATCATTGCATGTAGACACAAGACATATGCAAGCATGAACAATAATGAACATACACAGCAAAATGCAACGTTCTTTAACATCCAATAAAAAAACTTGAAAATCACATAATAATATGGATACTTGTAATGAAAAAAATGAAGGCACAAATGAAGTGACGAACTGAATAAAAACAAAAACGTCTTGTTGGAATTTGAACCTTCTTTATATAAAAGTGTGTTAGGAATCCCCTTTGTATTTAATTACTGTGTTTGTATAAAGAAACGAACACATAGTTAGTCCCATCCATTGTACGGCAAACTTAAGAATGAGAAAATGTGCACAGAGAAATTTAATTAGAATAATATGAGAAAGTTATTTTTTTAATGATACATTTTTTATAACTAGGTAAGTATGATATTAACCTTTAAAGCAGATTTATAAAAACGAAACATAGATAGATTAGACAAAATATTTTGGGAAACTATCATAAATAGCACAATCATTCAAAGTGGGATTATATAGTAGAAACCCTAAAAAAAATCGAGTGAACACAATAATAATGTTTATTGTACTAAGTATTTGACAATATGTATGTAAAGGTTTGGTAACACATACACTGAATATTGCATCCAATATGTGAAAGTACCATCACTTATTCCGCCCTTGGACTCATTTAATAGGTCAAAGATTAAGCGTTTGTGTACTGTGTTGACTGCATCTATATTCAAACCCTAAAGCCTCATGAATGTAGTATAATAACAGTCTAGACTTGACTTGAATGTAAAACACACATCTTGCAATTATCATAAATGACCATTATCATACAAACAATGCCCACAGACATAATAACAAGACAATAAAAAGCTACAATGTACAACACTCATCTAATACAACATACAATGTATCACAAATATCTAACAACAGGTTTTTATATCACAATGTGAGTGCAGTTATAATTATAGCCACACATTCTTACCAAACAACATAATTAACTGTGAACATCAACTTAATTAACTCTTCTCACCTTTTGTTCTTCCAGAAACTTAGTAGATAACTGATAAGCTAGCGCTGAGAACATCACTGGGCACTCAGCACTGTCTCCGAGGGGCGGGAGACCAGAGAGAGGGCCCAAACACAAACATTATACACAACAATCCGATATATTGCACGCCTATGGACAAGAATGCAATCGTCCGACGCCTTACCACCGATTATCGATGCGACAACGGGTAATTGCGAGGAAAATTCGCGGAAAATCAATCACAAACCGTGCGACTGAGTGAGTCACGAGAGTAGACCGTATCGACGCCTTATGCCTCCGCGTACAAACACTTAACTGTACCGTACGCGGTACACAACAATAACGTAGTAGCCCACCACCTAACCGGGTCGGGAAAAGTGCGTTAACACGTGAGAACCGTAAGACAATGCGCGAGAAACTGTGGGAGAACGCGAGGCGTTGCCATTGTAGTAAACATTAACATCACGTCATTGACCCACACACTACTGCCGATACACTTTCTGAACGACACTGTACATGCATTCTAGAACTTACCTAAATAATAACACGGCTCCGGTTTATCCTGAGTTTTAGTGTTTCTGTGCAAATTGGTTTCACTAATTTCGTCAATGGTCACTCACTTTACGCGACTGTCAAAAAAGGGTTGATGATCGGTGTCGATGTCGTAGGTGGCGACCTCTTTAGGGCAGTTCATTAAATGTGTAAAAATATTTCCTAATAAGTAGGGAACTTTTATCATCAAACTACACTATTTGTGGGTAAATAATGAATAATTTAATATAACGATTGAAATCCAAAAAAAATGTGTGACTTTCAATAGTTATAGGAATACCACAATATTTGTATTGTAAAGAAACTAAAAAGGAAGCTTTGATCTGTATATGGATTATTATTGAATTTGAGAATGTTTTACTTGTATATATTGGTTTTCGATAATAATGATAATTTTAGCTAGGGATTTGGTGATCGCAGATGAGAAACTCGCTATAAATAAAAATATTAGTTAAGAATTTATTTGTAAACTCAGGAATTTTTAAACCAGAAGCTGGCAGTACCAAACTCATGTGACATTAATAATATCCGTTCAAAAATGTATCATTTCTTAGAAGCGTTTCGATATTGCTATCGTTTATTCAAGTTAGAATCTTCAGTTAACGTACAAAAACGATGTTTTTATTAGTGTAATAACAAAACTCGTCAAACGTCAAAACATTCGTGGAGAGTTGCGTATTTACTTGCAAAACAATCATGAATAACAATTAATTCGCAGTTAATTGGTTTAAGGCGAGAATATAAACATGTCGGGCGTTAAATTAGATGTCCTTTGGTCGCCTGTACATCACGATAAATTTATCATATGGGGTCCAGACATAACCTTATACGAAGTTTCTCGGATCAAAGAAATAGAGAAGAAAACTACTTGTACGTATATAATTAATGCACATAATATGCCACATGACTAAATACTTGCAATAATTTCCCACTAGAAGCAAACCCTGAGTATTTTTTTCTGAGATAAAGCAGTTTTCATATTATTATTTATGTTCATATTGTTATCAAGTTTGAATGAACCTTGACAATATGAATGTATAATGAGTTTGTTATCTAATTTATTGCTGTGACTGTTTGTTAATGTCACTAATAAATAGACAAAATAAAGCATACAAAATACATTTAAAAAATATACCTATTTATATACTTGATATAGCTTACTCATTAACTGATTACCTATATACTTTTTAAGCCTTAAAACATTGGCAATTTTCCTAATAAATACAGCATCAATACTATATTGTTCTAATATTTACACATCATAAATTTAATATCTCAGATCACTCTTAAGATTCAATATTCTCTTTATTCCAGTTACTCCAATATCATCAACTAGAGGGGCCACAGTGCTCGCATCACAAAGTGCTAGCGGAGTGCGTTGTGCAGACATCAGTGCTATACCTGAGCAGCCAGAGCCATTGCTAGCACTAGGATACTCTACAGGACGAGTAGCACTTACTACCCTCAAACAGACTTATGATCCACTTGGACTGGTCGGCAGGGAGTTCTGTAAGTTCTTTTTTCAATATTACCGCCTTACTGTAGTTAGCTATTGAACAACTCTTTCTAATAACTTTGCTTTCATTTTACTAAAGTTACCCGTATCTAAATGGAGGGTGGGTATGAAAATCTCAAAATTATGAGATAAATTTAAAATTTTATCTAGGAGGAGAAAAAAGACATGCAACAACATTTAAAAATTTATGTTGTGATTGATGTTATTAAGGCATAAACCACCCTTTTAAATGTAAAAAACTATATGTAATTGAGAAAACAGGTTATTTGAAATCACAGACAAACATGAGGTCAATAAATAGCCTATTTCCCCTCTATTGTCCCCAGCTCCCCGTCATCCTAGGCTATGCAACTCAGTATCATGGAGCCACCAGGAGACAAACTTGCTGGCGGTGGCCATGGAGAAACACCGCAGTGACCACTGCATTCTACTGTGGGATGTGTACCGAGGATCTGTGCTGTGTGATGAGGCTAGAGGTATGATGTTACCTTAGATTTTATATAAATTAGACAATAGTGCTGTATTTACATAATTGTGTTAGAAAATTGCAGTTTCTGGCCCATAGCTTTAATTAATATTTATTTAACAACTCTTGAAGCAACGCAAATTGATAACATGCATTTGGTTATTTGATTAGTATTGTAGACTTAAGGCCTCCATCTTAGTTGAAAAGGTAATTATGCTTAGCTTGGACTGTGTTGAACTTACCACACTATAATTCAGTTGAAACAGCTGTTGTCTGGTATCTTTCAACTAAATTATAAAATTTTCCTTGGTTTAATCTCAGCTGGTGAAGCGGCCACTCCTCCCCCCGACCCCGCTAAGCCGGTGGCGGAGATGGGTCTGTCGGAGACAGCGCACTGCGTCACGTGGGCCAACTTCGCGCCCAGGACACTTGTCGCCTCCATGAACTTGAAGTATATCAAGATATTTGACCTGAGAGGTAAGTAAAATTAATGCTGTTTTGTTGTTCATTGAGGTTCTCTAGATCAGTAGCATCATGTTATTGTTTATTTAGAATGTAATACTTTGGAAAGTTATAGCTGTCATTTAGTTGTTGTTGATAAACCAAACAAATATTTTTTAGACCCAATCTCAATAGTGATCTATCAATGCACAGTCCAAACTACTGGACGGATCAGGCTGAATTAATGATAAAGTACACGTGAAAACGCTATGCGGAATGGAGCGACTTCTGACTATAGTTAACTGTGTTATTGTTGTATGTCAGACTTGTCGAACAAGGCGGTGAGCACGACGACGACGCGCTACTGCTACGGCGTGTGCGCGGAGCCGTGCGGCGGCTTCCAGCTGGCGTCGCGCGGGGACGGCGTGGCCTGCGTGTGGGACGTGCGCGCGCTGGCCCGCCCGCTGCTCAGTCTGCAGCATCCCAAGCCCATCACGCACCTGCAGTGGTGCCCCACCAGGTACGGGCGTGTGCGTGCTCGTGCACGGCCATTACAGACGTGCGAACTACGTCATGACATTTTATCTGACTCTCTCGCTCGCACTCACACATTGACTCATTACTATTCTTTTGATTATTACGTAGTTCGCACGTTTGCAATGGTCAGACTTATTTGGTATTTTTAAATTGTAATGTGTAGCGTAATCATCTTGCTATAAATGTATGTGTATTGTTGTCAGACGCAATCTTCTGTTGTCGCTACAGCGCGACTCGACCACGTTGCGAGTACACGACATACAACAAGCCAGCGAAAACAAAGTACACTTGCCTGACAACTTGGTGAGTCCATTCACTTCAACTATGATTGTGAATGATTTCTTACTTTTTTTAAGTAACGTCATTTTTTAAGGTATTTTCGGCAGACAAAATTGCCTAACAAAATAGATATAGAAACGAAAAAAATATTGTTTAATTTTTATGCTGTTCAGTTTTTCATTATTCAATAATTCATAACATTGTGTTTGATAGTATGTAATTATGTATGTGTATTTCCGTGGTTGTACTCAGCCGGCGGGCCCGGTGGTGGAGGCGGAGCCCGAGGAGCAGTACTCGCGCGGGCCCAGCGTGCTGGAGCGCGACGTGGCGCCGGCGCCCGTGCCGCTGCTCACCTTCAGCTGCCACCCGCGCCACGAGGCGCGCCTGCTCTGTGTCTGCGCTAACGGTATGGCAACTAATTAACAGTCATGTTATACCGATTTCGGACATTTTCGAGTACCCATGGAGAAATGCAAGGCCTTTGAAACTTTTATGCTAATTCGTTCACAATTGGACAAAAATTTTAACATATTAGGTCGGGGAATATATGGGGGGGTTATAGTATGTATGAACTTGTAATAAAATCTCTTTGGCTTCAAGAATCACAAATGAGTAGACGGTTCATTAGGTTTCTTTCAGTGAGCTCGTGAGATATATCTATTATCTAGCTTTTTTTGCGTAGAGAAAAGATTTTATTACAAGTTCATACATACTATAATGCGAAAAGACTTTTTCCCCGACCTAATATTTCTGATGATACAACTGTTCAAATAGTAACCGTTTTGTTAAGGTTAGGTCTCTCACTAGGTATGTAAGATACTTATCTAAGCGGGTGGACCCGAAGGCAAAACATTGTAAGACCTATTTGCCTGCAGGCACGTTAGTGGACTACACGGTGTGCGAGCGCGTGACGGTGGCGTGGGGGGGCGGAGGCACGCTGCTGTGGACGGGCGGCAGCGGAGCCCTGCGCATGATGCGGGACGACTTCTACGCCGCCATCAAGGACATCTCCTATGTCATGAAGAGGAGGGCGCAGACTGACTATGGACTTAAGGTAACTATAAAATAACTGAATACTTTCATATTGTCCAAGTTCGTTTGCGTGGACTTGGAAAAGGTCTTTGTTATTTTATAAAAAAAATTACATTATCTATCGTATTTTTGTTCTTATGAGATGTGTAGCGAATGGGCACATAATTTCCTTCTTTTAATATTGTGTTTATATTTGTGTTTTGCAGCCAGACTTATGGCAAAACGCAGACTTAGCGGACGATGAGTCTCTAAGTGCACTGTGGCACTTCTTAGCACTAAGCAAATCACTTGTTGAAGATGGTAAGATTTTATACTCACATGTATTTTTTTTTTCACAGTGAATATCGGGTTGTTTTATTTTATCTACTGAAATTTATTTATTTTATATTGAAATTGTCTCTTTTGTTTGGTTAATGATTACTTGGTTTTAACGTTGTTTATGAGTTCGCCAAAAGTGTTTAAAGTAGAAGTCAGAAAAATAATATTTTAGTTCACGTAACATATTTAGTGTTCAATCTTATTGCTTTTAAATCTACTTTGTTACGAAATTGTTATAAATTATTGTTTGTTTCTTGTTAATGATTAGCGTTTAAAATATTGTGTCGTGTGTAGGTTGTATACGCAACAGTCCGTGGAAACACCCGGGTGTACGCACGGTGTTACGTTCAGCGGGCGACGGCGGATACCGCTCCGAGATTGTACCGTCGTTGTTACCTGACTTGCCCAACCGACGAGTTACTATCTACAGGTGAGAGCTTGTATAAATTAGTTTATATTGCACTTTTGTTTGATTTATGTTTTGTAGTAGTGTATTGAAAAATAAATTTAATTGTATTTTGGAGAATGTATACATGTATATATTTGGAGAATGTATGTGAAAAATAATGTTGATTATTTACATCAGTCTCTTAGTGCTCATTCACGTTGACTCGCGGGCGCGGTGGCGGGCGCGGTCGCGAAATATCAAACATATGGCGATGTACCGAAGTGTTCACGTACAAACCGTTCGCGCGGTCTAAGTCGCGGGCGAGCTAGCGGCGTCGCGCGCGGCCCGCGTGGCGCGCTCGCGCCAATATCAAACAAGTGAAGATGTTCGTGTGTGTTCACGTCGAACTAGCGGTGGCGGGCGCGATCCACTCGCGACGTCAAGTATGTTGAACCAGTTTGAGCCAGTTTGAGCCAAACACCCGCCTGGCGGCCAACGTGAACACAAATCGCCACGTCCCCGCGCTCGCGACCGCCACCGCGCCCGCGAGTTCCAACGTGAACAAGCACTTAAGAAGTAGACATTCGGACTTGATGATGTTTTTAAGTGGTTTTAAAAGGAAATTTAAAAGTCTATCAAAAGTAGTACATATATAGGGTGTCCGAAAACTCAACGATAATCTGAAACCAGAAGAAAGGCCAAGTTATACCAGTTCTGGGAAAAAAAAAATCTATGTCACTTAGTTCAGCAATAATAGACATTTTTAAAAAAAGCTGAAATTTCACAGCCTTGGTCGCATTTTTTAGCCCTGTGATCACCAATTTCACAATTTCGATGTATTTTTTTTTAATTTCGTGATCTTAATTAAATATGCTATTAATTGTAAAACAAATTAATGCACAAAAAATTGTTAATTCAATAAAAAAAGTTAAGTTTTAGTGAGTCATGGTTCAGAAAAATATCGTTAGTTAACTTTGACGCTTCATATTGAAAAAAAAAGTACTAAACTACCCTTGGCAAGTTATTTCAGAAGATGGCGCATTTAATCGAAACTTCAAAAAGGTGCAACACTTGCCACTTTTCTTGCCATTAAAAATGTTAGTGCTTGTTCACGTTGGAACTCGCGGGCGCGGTGGCGGTCGCGAGCGCGGGGACGTGACGATTTGTGTTCACGTTGGCCGCCAGGCGGGCGTTTGGCTCAAACTGGCTCAAACTGGTTGATCTTACTTGACGTCGCGAGTGGATCGCGCCCGCCACCGCTAGTTCGACGTGAACACACACGAACATCTTCACTTGTTTGATATTGGCGCGAGCGCGCCACGCGGGCCGCGCGCGACGCCGCTAGCTCGCCCGCGACTTAGACCGCGCGAACGGTTTGTACGTGAACACTTCGGTACATCGCCATATGTTTGATATTTCGCGACCGCGCCCGCCACCGCGCCCGCGAGTCAACGTGAATGAGCACTTATTTTTATTTGAACGAAGTGTATCGTCGCAGATGAATCGGACGCAGTGGTTCAATTTTATGGCCTCCTCGTTCCCCCGATCTAAATCCAGTAGATATTTTTTACTGGGAATGCATAAAAGAAAAAATCTATTAGAAATCAATACAAAATCATCAGAACTTCGCCAGAAAATTGACACAGCGTCAGAGGAAATAAATGCAAGGAATTTTGCTTGACTGGTGCAAAGTCTTTTGTAAGGCGTTGCAGAGCCTGTATTCGTGCCATAAAATTTAACCACTGCGTCCGATCCATCTGCGACGATACACTTCGTTCAAATAAAAATATTTTTTTTAATGGCTAGAAAAGTGGCAAGTGTTGCACCATTTTGAAATCTCGATTAAATGCGCTATCTTCTGAAATAACTTGCCAAGGGTAGTTTAGTACTTTTTTTTTTCAATATGGAGCGTCAAAGTTAAGTAACGATATTTTTCTGAACCATGACTCACTAAAACTTAACTTTTTTTATTGAATTAACATTTTTTTGTGCATTAATTTGTTTTACGATTAATAGCATATTTAATTAAGATCACGAAATTAAAAAAAACACATCGAAATTGTGAAATTGGTGATCACAGAACTTAAAAATGCGACCAAGGCTGTGAAATTTCAGCTTTTTTTAAAAATGTCTATTATTGCTGAACTAAGTGACATAGATTTTTTTTATTTTGCCCAGAACTGGTATAACTTGGCCTTTCTTCCCGTCTCAGATTATCGTTGAGTTTTCGGACCCCCTGTATTTTTTTAATAGCTTTTAAGATGTGTTTTAAGTGAATGCAGGGATTAATTTACTTCAATCAATGTATTTTTACTGGTCTGCATAACGCAGATGACGGTTATTTGTTTTCTGAATTTCTCCTGTATGTGTGTGTTAGGAGTGCGGAGCGCACCCGCGCGCTGCAGCTGTGCGGCTGGGGCTGGGGCTGGGAGAACGCGCTGGCCGGGGTCGAGCGGGCCGAGGCCGAGGGGACCCCGTGTCGTGCTGCAGCACTGGCCGCCTTCCAGCTGCGCGTGCGCGCCGCGCTCGACGTGCTGGCGCGCGCCAAGGAGCCCGCGCTCAGGGTCGCCGCACTGGCGCTCGCTGGGTACATGACATACACACTCTTTACTTCAGC
Organism: Anticarsia gemmatalis; assembly: GCF_050436995.1. Classification (NCBI taxonomy): domain Eukaryota; kingdom Metazoa; phylum Arthropoda; class Insecta; order Lepidoptera; family Erebidae; genus Anticarsia; species Anticarsia gemmatalis. The sequence goes on from NC_134757.1 coordinate 543,022, forward strand.
CGCGCTCGACGTGCTGGCGCGCGCCAAGGAGCCCGCGCTCAGGGTCGCCGCACTGGCGCTCGCTGGGTACATGACATACACACTCTTTACTTCAGCCGCGCTCGACGTGCTGGCGCGCGCCAAGGAGCCCGCGCTCAGGGTCGCCGCACTGGCGCTCGCTGGGTACATGACATACACACTCTTTACTTCAGCCGCGCTCGACGTGCTGGCGCGCGCCAAGGAGCCCGCGCTCAGGGTCGCCGCACTGGCGCTCGCTGGGTACATGACATACACACTCTTTACTTCAGCCGCGCTCGACGTGCTGGCGCGCGCCAAGGAGCCCGCGCTCAGGGTCGCCGCACTGGCGCTCGCTGGGTACATGACATACACACTCTTTACTTCAGCCGCGCTCGACGTGCTGGCGCGCGCCAAGGAGCCCGCGCTCAGGGTCGCCGCACTGGCGCTCGCTGGGTACATGACATACACACTCTTTACTTCAGCCGCGCTCGACGTGCTGGCGCGCGCCAAGGAGCCCGCGCTCAGGGTCGCCGCACTGGCGCTCGCTGGGTACATGACATACACACTCTTTACTTCAGCCGCGCTCGACGTGCTGGCGCGCGCCAAGGAGCCCGCGCTCAGGGTCGCCGCACTGGCGCTCGCTGGGTACATGACATACACACTCTTTACTTCAGCCGCGCTCGACGTGCTGGCGCGCGCCAAGGAGCCCGCGCTCAGGGTCGCCGCACTGGCGCTCGCTGGGTACATGACATACACACTCTTTACTTCAGCCGCGCTCGACGTGCTGGCGCGCGCCAAGGAGCCCGCGCTCAGGGTCGCCGCACTGGCGCTCGCTGGGTACATGACATACACACTCTTTACTTCAGCCGCGCTCGACGTGCTGGCGCGCGCCAAGGAGCCCGCGCTCAGGGTCGCCGCACTGGCGCTCGCTGGGTACATGACATACACACTCTTTACTTCAGCCGCGCTCGACGTGCTGGCGCGCGCCAAGGAGCCCGCGCTCAGGGTCGCCGCACTGGCGCTCGCTGGGTACATGACATACACACTCTTTACTTCAGCCGCGCTCGACGTGCTGGCGCGCGCCAAGGAGCCCGCGCTCAGGGTCGCCGCACTGGCGCTCGCTGGGTACATGACATACACACTCTTTACTTCAGCCGCGCTCGACGTGCTGGCGCGCGCCAAGGAGCCCGCGCTCAGGGTCGCCGCACTGGCGCTCGCTGGGTACATGACATACACACTCTTTACTTCAGCCGCGCTCGACGTGCTGGCGCGCGCCAAGGAGCCCGCGCTCAGGGTCGCCGCACTGGCGCTCGCTGGGTACATGACATACACACTCTTTACTTCAGCCGCGCTCGACGTGCTGGCGCGCGCCAAGGAGCCCGCGCTCAGGGTCGCCGCACTGGCGCTCGCTGGGTACATGACATACACACTCTTTACTTCAGCCGCGCTCGACGTGCTGGCGCGCGCCAAGGAGCCCGCGCTCAGGGTCGCCGCACTGGCGCTCGCTGGGTACATGACATACACACTCTTTACTTCAGCCGCGCTCGACGTGCTGGCGCGCGCCAAGGAGCCTAAAACATAATAAAAAAAAGGACTGTAAGCGGGAAAGCCTTTGACCAGCAGTAAGACACTCTGCTAAACTAAATAAAAAATTACAGACCCAAAATGAAATATAACTATCACTATCTCCCCGCAGCCTGAGTGACGAGCGCCTGTGGCGGGAGGCGCACGCGCACGCGCACGCGGCTCTGCCCGACCCCTACCTGCGCGCTCTGCTGCGCTTCCTGGCCGCGTCTGCACCCGCTCACCCCACGCACCACCAGCCGCCCGCACACTATCCTGACCTGTCTGCTGTACTGGTAAGTAACCGTATAATATTATAAGAAATTATTTTATATTGCAGAAACTATTGCATATATGTTATCATAAAATACCATCAAACCTTATAAAAATCTAAGTTCTTGTACCTTTATAGTGGCGTAATATCCACTTTAAGACTACATACCTACATCATATAAAAAAACTTAAACTTAAACTAACATAACACAACAAAGGAAATTCCATAATCTATATTTCTGCTCTTATAACCTGTTATTTCTCTTTCTATTTCCGTGTATAAGAGCGAGACGGAGATGCGTCTGGAGGACCGCGTGGCGTTCGCGTGCATCTTCCTGTCGGACGCCAAGCTGCACGACTACATCCGACAGACGTGCGACCAGCTCATCGAGGCGGGGGACCTCTCCGGGATACTGCTCACTGGTACGTGCTTCTGTGTTATATCGTATGATTAGTGGTCACCCTAGTGTTAAAGTTGTTGACACTCGAAGATTGAATAACTTGATGAACGTAACTAACTTTTGTTACGTATTAATAACAATTGAGACTAAGACTTAATATTGAAAGAAATACCTCCGAATTACTAAACTGCAACCTGTCTATAAAATGTCCTCATCAAGGGCTGCTTAACGCATTCTATATTAATTGCTCGAGCGGAGAGTGCAACTGTCTACGACCTTAATATTTAAATTTGAGTAAAGTTGATGAAAAATAATTTGAAGCGCCAGGTTGATCTCGTATTCTTTAAGCATTTCCATGCAACATTTCATCACAGGTTCATCATATTAACCATGCAAGTTTTAATAACGGACCTACCTCCTCCCTTCTAATTGTGGTATAGATATTAACTTTCTGACTATAAGTCGTTGCCATTACAACTTTTATCTTGGTTCAGGTGCCAGTCCGGAAGGCATCTCCCTGCTGCAGCGCTGGGTGGAGCACACGGGCGACGTGCAGTCCGTGGCGCTGCTGGCGGCGCGCTGCTTCACCGCCGACCTGCTCAAGGAACATCGCGTGCTCAACTGGCTTGACAGGTAACATGAACAGTAGCTAAAGTAGACGACCATATTGCATGGTATTTAATATTATAATTTAAACTCTGCCAGTCCGTCAGTCAGCTCGTGATCCTAACCTTTAATTTTCGTACAAGTCGCGAGTTTAAAATCGTTTGACTTACAAAGATGCATGCTTATAAATAAAAGATTTTCAGTCTTGATTACTATTCTTGTTTAATATATTCCATCAGTCTATAATCCGTTTGGAACTAATGTTTTAGGACAGTGTCATCTCTCTACATTTTACGTATAATAACATGTCTTATCATTATTCAGATTTCTTTAAATAATTTTGGTGGCCTGTGAGTTCATTTTATATGTTTTTCAAGTTTTTATGTGAAAGTTTGTATTCAAAACATTACATTGGCATTGAAAATGTAGTGAGATGATAAGATTTAACTCGATAAATGTAGGGTAGCGTGGCCGAGCGGTCTAAGGCGCTGGTTTAAGGCACCAGTCTCTTCGGAGGCGTGGGTTCGAATCCCACCGCTGCCAGATGTGTTTTTTACTAAAAGAAAGTATTTTTCTTTGCCAATAGTTTTTCTTATACAATTGTTCTAAATAAGTCATAGTAGTCAAGTTAATTATAATGGGCAAATAAAAAGTAAACTGTATAGGACTATTATACACTGGTTTCTTTTTTGGATTCGAAGTAGATACTTATGTCAAAGTAATATAATATCATTATAAATGTTCTTTTGAACTAGTTATCTCCATAATGCTATTAATAACCATTTTTCGTTTGCAATTTTTAATTAATCAACAAAGCAAAACAGTAGTATTAAGCTATAATATTATTCAGTAAGAAATATATCATTATGTAAAAAGTACATCTGGCAGCGGTGGGATTCGAACCCACGCCTCCGAAGAGACTGGTGCCTTAAACCAGCGCCTTAGACCGCTCGGCCACGCTACCCGTGACCATCTGCCATGTATACTTGCATCAGTTTGAGTCACGAGCTAATTTAAGACAACTTAGTTTGTTGCACTTGGCATTCGTTCAAGTTGTATGACTTTAAAAACATACATACGGTGTAATATCAGTTCTTGCAGGCATAGTATTGATGTCACCCAGCCTTTCAATCTGTCCGTCTGTTATGCTTTCATTAACTGAACCTATTACGATGAATTTTTGCATGGAAGCAGTACTATTATTTTTTGGCCTAAGCCGTTTTTGTTGATATGTTGGTAAGTTATTGTTAAAGACTTTAATGGCAGCCTACTCTTTGCAAAAAAAAATACGAATAAGCGTCGCTTCCGGTCTATGCCAGTTTGTAATGAAATTTGTGTGTATGGAAATGGCTCTAAATAGGCTCTAACAAGCTGTAAATTTTAGACCATTTTAACAAAATCTTATATTTATCTACCCACAGTTACCGAACAATCCTAGACAGCTGGCAACTGTGGTGGGCTCGCTGTGCGCTGGACACGTGGGTGTGTGCGGGGGAGGGGGGCGGCGAGTGGGGCGCGGGGGGCACGGGGGGCGGCGGGGGCGTGCCGCGCCACGTGTGTGTGGCGTGCACGTACTGCGGCAAGTCCGTGGCCGCGCCCCCCTCACACAACAGACCTCGAGTTGCCTTCGCCAGGCTACCTCCACCTGCTGCTAAGATGAAGGTATGAAGGACTTCTTGATATCAACTTTTGAACCTAACGGCACGTTTGGCGCAGTGGTTAAAGTGATAACCTCGCCGCAATAACCGTAGCGCTACGTGTGGTGGGTTCGAATCCTACCCGGAACAAATCTTTGTTTGATGAACATGAGTATCTCCCTAATATAATTTCATAACGTTCAGTCAATAAAAATTGCATTTGTTTAGTGAAACAGGCCAATATTGCCGAAAATTAGCTGAGATATTTTTTTTTATTAGATTTTTTATATCTAAAACTTTAAAGCATTCGCGTGGCACGTTTATTTTCTAAAATGATATGCATTTTTTTCTATATAATGTGCATTTTACGTTATTTACTTGATATTTCAATTCGGGCCACAGTGGCCTTAGCAAACAGACTGAATATTACTACCATTTACTTGTTGAGTACAGAGCTTCTTTTGTTCAGCCTGGCCATTAAGTAACAATATGTGTTGCCAGCAAATTTCGTCCTGCCCACACTGCCGCAAGCCGCTGGCGCGCTGCGGCGTGTGCTCGCTGCACCTGGGCACGGGCGCGGCGGGCGCGGGCGCGGCGGCCGGCGCCACGTTCGGCGGCTGGTTCAGCTGGTGCGTGGCGTGCCGGCACGGGGGACACGCGCAACATCTCATCAACTGGTTCAAGTTTGTACTATACTACTACTTTTACCTACATTTAATAATTGTACTATTGTAGGAAGCTTTCTCACAGTATTCTTTGTAGTAAGCTATAAGCTGCTGGGCACGGGTCACGTCTCATAATGAGAGAAAATTGAATCCATCCCGCAGGCTTGAACTTAACTGCACGGTCCCGAAAAGAAAAAGACGGGCTAAAAAGAAGTTTGCATTGCAGCAATCTGTAAATGCGCGATATTTAATATATTTTCTTTTATTTAACTGCAAAATACTTTCCTGTAATTCTATTATGTTTGTTTCCTGCTACGAAACAATACCGAAATAACCAAAAACACATCTGGCAGCGGTGGGATTCGAACCCACGCCTCCGAAGAGACTGGTGCCTTAAACCAGCGCCTTAGACCGCTCGGCCACGCTACCCGTGACATGTTTTTCTATTTTAAACTCCTATTATTGTTGTATTGTAATACGCTCTCATATTGTATCACAAAAGCGATTATTTCTCCTAAATAAAAGATTTTTTTTCGTAACCGTAACCCACTGAGACTGTAAAACAGTCACTTTAAAACCGAAAAAATGCTATTAGTTGTTAAAACACTTCTCAAAATATCAATTGAATATTCATTTTATATTAATATAATAAATAGTTATAAATCTATATTTTTTTGCCTCAACAGGGAACACACCGAGTGTCCAGTGAGTTCATGTAACTGCCACTGCGCGACACTAGACCCGCCGGACAGACCCTAGCCGACAGAACAACTCTGACTTAGCTTAGCTTAAATTATATACGCTCACTCATGTTCTATACGTTAAAGATTTATGCAGACCATTCTGTGGTGCCTACTCGACGCTAGAGCAACGAAAGGAAGTAAGTTTATTATAGCCAAAGCAAAGAAGAGCCGCGGCGAAGATACGGAGACACCTGAGAATATATGAATATATAAATCAATATATATTATTAAGTAGGGGAAAAAGTCTTTTCGCATTATAGTATGTATGAACTTGTAATAAAATATTTTCTCTACACAAAAAGCTTGATATTTGGGTATATATAAAGAAACCTAATGAAACGTGTTCTCATTTGTGATTCTTGAAGCCAAAGAGATTTTATGACAAGTTCATACATACTATGATGCGAAAAGACTTTTTCCCCGACCCAATATATAAAACTCTTACGTTACTGAGTGATGGACAATGAACAGCCGAAAATACAGAGCGTAGAAAGGTAACATTTGGCGTGATGATTCCTAAGGAAGTGTAGAAGAGCACTAAGAGAGGACTTTGGTAAATTCCCCCCCGAAGAGGGTGACATTTCATTTAAATTAAACTTCTATGGCATGTGGATTATAACGGAGGTCAAAGATCGAGTACAGGGCGATACGTCGTTAAGCTGTCTTGAACCACATGTCACAGGAGTTAAGGTTTATTTTAACTTGATTAATTCTCAATATCTTCGCCACACCTCCACTGGTTTGAATCGGTTGTAACTCGCTATAAAATTGCTATCATCACTTCATAGTAGTTTATTGAAATATGATCAACCAAGGTTCATTGTATCTTAAATTAATCTATCAAATGTTATTTGGGATATTTAACTAATGTTTTCTCTATATTTGACGGTAAAAGGCAATCGGAAACCGAAATGACATCTCAATACTCTTATATTACTGCTTAATAAACTAGGTGTGAACTTGGACTAGTTAAATAACTCGTCCTGCAATCAATCACGGCCGTGATTGACTAAAGCTTGCTACACACATATGGCATATACGAGCCGGGCGGTAAAACCCAATATGTCTAGATGAATTCAAGCAGCATAAGTCGAACAAGGGAGTCGATTCTTTTTTTCTTCTATATCACAAACAATGTGCCCATATTCTTATTATCACATGCTAGTAGGTGCTCCCAACATACGGTATGATCAGAGACTAATAAATCACCTAGCTGTTTTAATTTCCCTTAATTGACGTTTAGTCTATATCGCTGATTGTTGGCAGCTCCTCGCATGATCAATTATTGTATCAACCACATTGTAAAACTTTTGGCGATTGAAAAGAGTGGCCGTGAGTCCCTTGCTAGCTCTTCTCATAAGGCTCTAACCCCTTTCCGAGCTAGTGGTAGATTCAGTAATTGTAACGACTATCATAAGTGTCAATATTTGACCTAAATGAATAAATGATTTGATTTTGATTTTGAGTAGGTTTTGTTGTTTGATAAATATTGCCGACCCTAATATGTGTGTAGCAAGCCTTAATATCGGTCAGTGAAAACACTGTATTGTAAGTGACAAAACTAAGCCGAGTTTATACAGTTTATTAATTATTTAGTATTTGTTTTATCAGTCTTCCTGTTGACTCATTGTCTGTAGGTAAATAAATATTGACCTTATATTACTTACTTATATATTTTGTTAAGAGATATGTCACTACAGGTGTTCAATTTATGTAAACAACATATTTTTTATGATATCATCGTCCCTATTTCATTCTAGTCGTGTTTCATTGTTGAAAGTTAACTACAGATTCAATACTTTTGTATGCTTATTGCTGTACTCGCAAAAGTTTGAAACTTAATATAGTTGAACAATGTTTTAAAATATTCAAGATCAGTAGCTCGATTATCTACCACTATCGACTACAGACTACCGACAACCGGCTAGCTATCAAGAAATTTTGCACGAATATCTGATCAGCGCCTCTAGCGGGAGTCGTAGGAACTATTTTGGCGGGACATTTAAAATGTCAAACTCTCGATACTCGACAGTACCGATTGTAGAAAATCGCGCTACAGGTAGCTAAAGCTTTTAAGATACCTAGATTATTCTGTGAATTGTTTATCAGTGATTTGACCAACTACCAGTTTTTACTATCGTAGTTTAGTTAAAGCTTACTACAGTTCAGCCACTTGACAACGACAGTTATGTTTACTTAAATGTAGATTATGTATATTTAACCAACCTTATATTATTACAACGGCCATTGTCAGCCAAAAGTTATTCCTCAAATTACTATCATAGAATTTAGTAAAAACTACAAAGTTTTGTGTTCATAAATATAAAGCTATGTGTATATTTTATTTGTAATTGTAAGGCTAAGTGTACACTATTATATTTTTGTATCTAGTTCATAAGAGATGGGTTATTTTTGTACACAATAATCGTTTATTTTGTAAATATGTCCTTTTGTTGCATTTTATATTCTTAATAAATTAAGTTTACCTTTAAGACTAATGTTTATTTTTAAGTCCCTTGTATTGATGCTTAGGTCTCTCTAACAAAACGTTCGAGATTGTGGTGGAATTTACTAGCTGGAACCAAACTCGTAAAGGGTATCGAAGATAAATGGATCCACTACACATATCGGGAGCTTCTATCCGATTAAGATTATCTTTTGTAGCCCAAGTGACTCTTTTTCAGAGTAAACATGAGACAAACACCTTTGTAGAGAGGTTTTTTATTTTCTGGTTTAATATACTCAAATACTCGCATTTTTAATAGGTTGTATCAAGTGCTATTAAACTTTCAGAGCGATTGTAAGTCAGTTGTAATTATGTGAATGTTAAAAATAAATCTAATTCAGATTGACGTGTGTTTTGATATTTATGGTCCAATATCGTTTGCTGGGCGATATACTCACCTTCCTCTAGTTTTTTTAAACTGACACTGATCTTTAATGTTTTAGCAGCTTTAGGTGTTGCCATCGAGAAAGGTTTTAGGAATAAATAACTCGAAAAGAATCGAAATAAAAATTCGTTTATATTTCCAAATATATATATAATATATATACATTTATTAAATAATCATTTCATCTTTATTCCAATTTAACAATAAAATTCTCAAAGACACAACATTTGTTTAACTCTGTTTATCGTACAAGGATCCCATCCCATAGGTACGTTGTATACACACAGACAGCCGTCATACAAAAATATTTATATTATAGAGGCGCGGCCGGGCATCGAACCCGCGCCGGACGCGCCCAGACAAGTCGTCGGCTACACTCAACAGAAAGTCCAAGTCATATTCTGCTAGTTAAATATAAGATTCTCATATAAACAAATAATATCTGAGTCGGTCGACTCGTAGACACAACGTACGTATTATACGTATTACAAGTATGTATGTATGTTTGTATGTATGTAGGTAGGCGCCGAACGTGACGCAGTGAAGTGTTACAACATGTCAGCTTATATACAAAGTCATAGACATCTCTTCAAAAATTCTAATTCGTTTCATATTCAGTTATCACACGTTACAAAAACGTTACGTTGTAACAGTTATCATATGTATCTGTATAAACATGAGTTTCACTCGATACAAGTACACCAAGTGAACAACGGACAACACTATATATATAAACACCGGACGAGCTCCGGACGAGCGCCGGACGAGCGCCGGACGAGCTCCGGGCGCGGTACAAACAACAAGTTAAGTGATCACTCGACAAAGAGCGTCGTGTACAATACACGTTACTAACATTTTATATTCACCATCGAACATTTATTTTAGTTTACAACAATACATTTGCACAATTTCCATTATATACACATTGAATAAATACTTTTTGTAACATCAGAATTGTAAACAATCTTTGGTATAGTAGAAAGTATCAGGTCGGGGGCGAGAGGGACGAGGGGGCGGGGGCGGGGGGACAGTCGAGCTGCTACTTCTACGAGATTGTTCGCGACGACACTACACAACAATTATATATCAATATTTGTACACATCACCTCCGAGTACACCGTTTAAAGCTTTCAAATGATTGGCGTCGCTCGCGGCCGGAGGCTGCGGGGCCCGCGGCGGCGGGGGAATGTCGAAGTGTGGGCCGCGGCCCGGGCTCACTTGCCCTCGTCCTGCTCCATGGGCTCCTCCGACGCCGAGCGCGAGCCCTCCGCCGAGCGGGGCTCCGGCGCCGGCCCCGCCGCCCCCGCCGCGCCCGGCGCCTGGTGCATGGACAGCGTGGCCATGGCCGCCGCCGTGTCGGCCGCGTCCCGCTCCGTCTGCAGGCGGCCCAGCCGCGCCGCCGCCACGCCCGTGCCCGCCTCCAGCGCCGACAGCCCCACCGAGTCGCTGAAGCGCTTCAGCTGCGGGAGAGAGAGGGGCGGTCAGACACGAGTCACAGTCGATATATCAGTACGATACAGCACGCACGCAGGATACTCACGGTGGGCCAGTGGTGCTGGTGCACGGCGATGGTGGTCCGCAGCGCGTCCTGCGCCTGCGGCAGGGGCGGGCGGGCCAGCTCGCTGTAGGCGGGCGGCGCGGTGCGCTCGCCCAGCAGCGCGCGCACGCACTCCTGCGCACAGTCGCAGACGGCGGGCAGGTCGTAGCCGCCCTCCAGCGCCAGCACCAGGCGGCCGCCGGCCAGCGCCTGCAGCTCGCGGGTCATGTGCGCGAAGCACGCGGCCGACACGTTGTAGCCGCCCAGCGGGGCCGGGTGACCCGCCGCCGCGTCGAACCCGCACGACACCAGCACTATCTCGGGGTCGTACTCCTGCACCGCGCGACATCACACCGTTAGAATACTCGAAACAATTATGAGCTTCATGCTCTAAAAGAATCCAGCATTAAAAAGTGTGTGTTGTTACCTTAGCGATGGGCATGATGACGGAGCGGAAGGCGGCGAGGTACTCGGCGTCGGCCAGCGGCGGGGCGGAGGCCGAGCTCCAGGCCACGTTGACGGTGTAGCCCAGCCCCGCGCCCGCACCCGCCTCGGTGGCGGCCCCGGTGCCGGGGAAGAAGTTGCCGTCGTCGTGCCGGTGGATGCTCATGTACAGCACCTGCGACTCCGAGTAGAAGATCTGCTGCGTGCCGTTGCCGTGGTGCACGTCCTGCAATACGAATAAGACAATTAATAACAATAACCTGAGTTTTTTTCAATATTTCTTTTTCCTTTGGCTACTCCATCACTATTTGTTGTAATTCGAAGTCAGAAAGAAATATTTATATACAAAAGAATATTACTTTTTTTAGTATCACAATATTTTTTGCAGAATTATATTTCAAAATATTTTACAGGTAAGTATTACAATAAAGAATGTTAAACGTATAGTACATACCCAATCGACGATGAGTATCCTCTGCAGCCGGTGGCGCGTGTTGAGGATGCGCGCCGCCACCGCCACTGAGTTGAAGAAGCAGAACCCCATCGCCTGGTTGGGCTCTGCGTGGTGACCAGGGGGACGGACCACCGCGAAACTACACCATACAAATATCACATTAAAATTGCAGGTTTCAAGTTAGATTTATATAATACGTGATCATTGATGGGACTTGTTATAATGCTTTGGGCTTCATTTTAATGGTATGTAACAAAAAGGTAAATTTAATAGAAAATAGGCACATTGCTTTTGAAGATTCGTTCAGGTGGGGAGTATAGCAAAGCTAGTATAGTAGTGTGTAACACAAAGGTCAGAATATAAGCTAAGTAGCAGTAATGTTCAGTTACCCGTTGCGCAGGTCCCCGCGCGCCGTGCGCACGGCCAGGTCCAGCACGGCGCCGGCCGCCATGCGCGCGGCGGGCGCCGTGTGCGGCTCGCTCCAGGCCGTGTCCGAGTCCACGCCCAGCCCGCCGCACGCCAGGCGCACCAGCTGCCGGACCCCGCCCGCCGCGCCCGCCTCGCGCCGCCCGCCGAACACGGCCACGTGCGACTCCGAGTGCACCGACTGCGGACACGCGCGTTAGTACTGTGCCACCGTCACCCACGCGGGCTCGTGTCGTATCTACTACCCACCTGCAGCTCCTCGAACGTGGCCTTCCTGGGCCGCGTGCGCTCGGCGCGCGCCGCCAGCCCCGTCTCGCACAGGCGCGCCCACACCGACTGCAGGCGCCCGCCGTGCTCCGGGTGCGTGGGCGCGTGCGCTCCACACGCACAACTACCACCAAAAATAAACTCATTACATTAAATACGCTTGCAAGAGTATAAAAGATAAGAAACTTTAGAAAATATTTTCAGAGTTCATTTCAGAGAAATTTGTTCTACCTTACGAGAAGGTGTTGAAAAACAAAGTACACATTATAAAACATCGGTCTTATTAAGAATACATACCCGTGCTTGAGCATGAGCGGGTCGTACGCGAGCCCGGTGGGTGGAGCGCGTGCTCCGACGAGCGGGGAGGACAGGGCGCGGGCCAGCGGGGCGGGCTCGCACGCGGTCCCCACCAGGGCCGCCGTGGCGGTGCCGGGGGGCACGGGCGCCGCCAGCCCCGCGGCCAGCGTGGGGGGCACGGCGGGGTCGCTGGCGCTGGGCTGCGGCCGCCGCGCCGTCAGGTCGATGACCTCGCCCTCCTCCTCGCGGAGCTGCGCCGCAGCCGCGTCGTGGGCTCGCGTCAGGACCTGCAAGCGGTCTCTTCATGAGCTCGAGCGAAATGTGTATTCGAGAAACTTTCATCGAGAAGATTATTAGTAAACGATTTTTAAAATGTAAATCTTAGCAAACAAAACAGAGAACTGTACAAAATATAACGGGGAAAAATAAAATAATAGAAGTGAGTTCATACATCGAGGATGGTGTGTAGTCGTACCGTTTTCCGTATCTGGTCGCGCAGGTAGTGGTGCGCGTTGGGCGGCTGCAGCGCGGGGTCGCCCAGCGGCAGCGGCGCCGAGTGCGTGCGGCCCAGCGGCCGCTTGGCGCCGCGCGGGGCCCACGCGCCGCCCGCGCCCGCCTCTGATACTGCCGCCAGGGGCACGCCCACGCCCAGGGGCAGCGGGGCGCCTACCTGCGGGGGGGCGGGCGTCAGTCACACGGTCACAGGTGAACAATATCATTTATGAGAAAATGAGTTTCTGAGGTGATGAAGAATGGCGATGAAGATTCAATGTCAAATATTAGCCAGAATATTTGAATATGAATAGCTGGAATAATATTTGACACGTGAACTTAGCGAATAACAACAAAAAAGCAAACGATGAAGGTGAACACCGATCCCATGAGGCGGATGATAAAATAAAATCAAAAGTCGGAATTACAGAGATGTTGCAGCCCCATACCGGCGTATGCGTGTGGGGCGTGTGCGGGGTGTGCGGCGCGTGCGGGGTGTGCGGCGGGTGCGGGGGCGGCGCGGGCGCGGGGTGGTGGCGCGGCGGGCCCGCGTGCGGCCGGCCCAGGCTGATGTTGGGCATGGACGGCGACGAGAACAGCAGCTCGGCGGCGCGCGAGCAGCCCTCCTCCTCCTCGCGGATGGGCGCCGTGGCCCCCACGCCCGTGCTGGACCCGCCCGCGCCGGGCGGGGACCCGCGCGGAGATCCACCTTCGCAATCTATATAACACAAAGAAAATCGTAAGTTCACCGTCTTCTACTGTATGACATCACTGCTTTTTAAGTTAACCATCATTTGACAACTTCAAATTATTAATAAAGAAAATTTAATACATTTAGGGACCATGTGATAAATCATTTGTAGCAGCTACGCCACTTGAAAGTGCCTGTTTAGGAGACATAGGTGGGATCACAGCGTTGAGCGTAGTTTCATTACAAAGGTGTGTACTCACTGCGGTGCTTGACACGTTTGAGCGGCCTGCGCGCGAGCGGCGAGGCGCGGCGCTCGATGACGCGCGCCTTCAGCCGCACCTTCAGCATATTGGGCTCGGACGCTGCGGGTTAGTGCACGCGCATGCTTACTCACCATACAATACAGTACATTACAACACACTAACACGCGCGCATACGGTTAACGCAATCGTTTCACTAAATATTGGACAGTTAACGTTAGTTTTGGTCATTTGACTATCAAAATTGTCAAGTTAAAAGCATTATTTTTTTTAACTAATTACTGATTTATAAGAGTTAGAATTTCACTTGTAAAATTAGCTCAATATTTATACTAATGTAGAGTCCAGTCAAAACAGACCTTCAACTTTTATACGTCTTAGTCATTTCTCATTAACAATATCACATCAGAATTAACTTCACAAAAAGAAAAATCATTCATTTAGAACCGACTTTTTGATCCTCGTGTCAAAACAAATAGACGTTTCAACAATCAAAACCTTATCGAAACATCAAATGTATCAAGTTAAATGACGAGCAAAATGTCGGTTTGTAAAACATCAAATCACACAACAAGTAACACGGATGCAAGTATTGTAAGTACACGTATGTGATGACGTCATACCTGTCTTCCTCAGAGGGAAGTCAGCGGGCGAGGGCTGTGGCGGCGCGGCGTTGAGCGCCAGCGGCAGTGGCGCCGCCAGCCTGTAGGGGTGTGTCGCCGTCGCGCCTGTGGACGTGATCGACTCGCCCGATGATGACTTGATTATACCCCTGGAACAAATACATTTATGTTAGTAAACTTGTGGCATGCAAAGAAGAGGTAGAGAAGAAAAATACATAAATTGGTGCGTCTGTAGATAACTATTGAGCGATAGAAATTAATGTCTAAGGGAGACACCTAAATCCATGCGAAAATTCCAGGAGAATTTTGGAGATAAGTATGGAAAGTCAAGAACCTAATACAGAGAAAGTAATTGCCACTGATTAGAGACTGGCTGCTGAAGCCGCAAGATTCGTATAAGAGAAATTAACGGAAGTCCATCAATGTATAACATTAGTATGTACCCATGATAATATACGTTGCTACGAGATCGGACATTTTTCTAACTAAGTTTGTGTTACCTTAGCAACAAATACGATATAGTAACAATATAATAACACGAAAACGAAGCTTGTATTCTGACTGATTACGATATTTACTATACGCACTACTGTGTAATCCTTCTGGGAAATTCTCACGTAATATGTTTGTTAGACGATAGCAAATAAAATAATGTAATTTATTTACCTAACAAAGGAACAAAACATATTAGAGCAATAAATATTTTACAAGCATCACTCTTGAGAAAAGATGATTTTCAGAAACCATGAAGCATATACTGTGCGAATGTGGCCCTTTAGAAAGAAAAAGAATGGATCTTCTTAGATGTGGATACCCCAAACCAGACGATTATAGGCTAATACCGATGAGGAGAATAACAAAACTCAGAAGTTACCCCAACGTCTGGAGTTGCAAAGGAGATGATGACAAAGGATCAATAGTGGTCGAAGTGGCAGCTGGCTATTAGCTGGCACTGGCACCCCCACTTAAGATAAGATAAGAGATGACTCACCAATTTCTATATGAAGATCCAGGGACAGTTCCATTAGCGCTGGCCTGTTTCTTCTTCAAGAACTGCTGCAGTTTCTGTTTGACCTCCGTGGAGGCGTTCGCGCTGTGTTCGTGCTTGTCCTTCTTGCGCAGCAGCTCGACGCGGTCGCGCTCGTGCCGCTCGCGGGCTTCACGGGCTTCGAGGGCTTCTCTCGCCTCCCGCGCCTCCCGCCGCGCCGCCTCCTCCATCGCCTTCTGCTGCTCCCATAACTGTAATGTTAGTACTCACATTACAAAAAGGATAAATTTATGATAAGGTTATATTATAATCACACATCTCATTCTCATTTGATTATACCTATATACTAATATACAGGGAATTGTAATCTCTCATGAGCATTGTATTTTGCCATATAGTTAAGGTTACGTTACTACCACTGTGCCGGGATATCGAGGGTTCGATTACCACAAGGAATCATTTTTGTGGGATCCACAAATAGTATCGTGTTTGATTGTACTGTAGTCCGTTGTTTGTATGTTTGTAAAAGTCTCCGCGACACAAGAGCAATTCTTAGCGCGGCAATTGTCGTATTAGAAAAAATTGTTTTTAGAAAAATTTAAAAAACTGTTGTATCAATTCTAAGAACGTTAAGCATCATTCAATATTATTCGATAATGTATGCGATGAAGATAACAATATGACCGATCCCAGATCCTAGATAGGAACAACGTGTTATTAATTCGTTCATCTAAGATTACACACGGTAGCATTGATTACACAAATTTTATCGTTAACATTCATTCATTCATAAATAATACGAAAATATATGAAAATGGTTAGCTTGATATTGTGCACATTGACACTCAGTAGGTACTTATAGACATTTCTTAAAACGACTACACATTTTGATCGAAATACGCAGATATCTACGGCCTTAAACACTATACCGAATTTTCAAAATTTAAGGTAAAGTCTTGCATATAATCTTTCAGATTTAAAAAACAATATCTATCTTACGAATATGTCAAAAAGCTCAGGTGTGTAATACACGTAACTGTATGACAAGATGTATGGATGAGAATGACGCAAAGCAGGCGTGTACGAACCACACTAAGTGGCGTTCTCTGGTCCCTGTCTACTCCTATGTGAAGAAGGCGTGATTTTATGTATGTATAAAAACTAAATAGACTCTAAAACTACTACCTAAAGTCGTTAATACCATTAATCACACGCCCACTCTCCTATTAAAAGCTATTAAAACGTCTTAATTCATCATAACTCCTTTAGCCGAGTATATGTTCACGATGCCCGGTGAGATCACCTGAGAATTGAGAGAATGTAGCTGTCTAAGGCGTGGTCGACTTTGACCCTAGTGACAGATTTACCTTATGCATTGGAAAAACCGCTGCCGAGTCATATTTCTGTATACAAGGTTCAAATTTAGGTCGAGACAACTATTTCTACAGTTTTGAGTCTAGATGTAATTTAAATCCGTTAATTAAAACGTTAATTGAGTTTAAGTAGCGCTCAAAATGGTTTCTGTCATCAACTTTACGGTAAAAACGTAGTCACATCGCAAGATTTCATGGACAATATTTCAGTATGTGAGTGAGTGAGATCTATTGACCGAATTCGGCCATGGCGACCACTTCGACTCCTAATTAAAACGGCGCTGATTCGCACGCAGATGGCTCAGTATGTATTAGCATGCAAAATACAGACATACATAAAATTACGGCATGTTCCCCATAAGGGTAGGCAGAGAACGCTACTCGGCAAGATCCTTACAGACATCTAACATCCCTTGCTTCATTCAAATCCATACATCTTGTCATACAGAAAAAACAATTTTTAAAACAAGAGTCGCGATTCGAATCTCTCGAAGCTCGATACTAATACCAATCGCGATTACAATCAAAACAAAAACAGAAATGATTCAGTACAAAACAATGTTATTTACGACAATCTAGGATACTTTCACAATGACTAACATGTTACAACACGATGATCAAACATTGGTACGAACTGAGTAACGCAGGAATTTGGACATGTTCAACTAATTCATGCTGAGATGACATTGTTTACGTGGACACTCGACATGACTCAGCATCGCACCTACGCAATAATAATATGCGGTGCTTGTTAAAGAATTCGGGAAGAAAATTGAGCCACATATTTAAATTATTTTGGGATGATTCATGAGAAGAAATCTGGCAAATATACTAATATGTTGCAAAGTAACTTCGATTGACAGTGGGTGATATAGATTGTTGAAATTTACAGAAAGTGTGGCGCCATATCGCTTAAAATCTATACTAATATAATAAAGCTGAAGAGTTTGTTTGTTTGTTTGTTTGTTTGTTTGTTTGTTTGTTTGAACGCGCTAATCTCAGGAACTACTGGTCCGATTTGAAAAATTCTTTCAGTGTTAGATAGCCCATTTATCGAGGAAGGCTATAGGCTATATAACATCACGCTACAGTCATTAGGAGCGGAGTAGCAACGAAAAATGTTACAAAAACGGGGAAAATTTTGACCCATTCTCTTAGGTTACGCAAGCGAAGTTGCGCGGGTCAGCTAGTTTAGAATAAATTCAAACCTTGTCGAGACTATGTACTAACAGAAATGTTTCCTAAACTAGTATACGCCTGTGATACATACGTACATAAAATCAGGACTTTTTCACATAGGGGTAGGAAGACACCAAACGCTATTTGGTACGATCCTCACAAACTTTCCTTGTCTCACTCACATCTAAGGATATTGTCACACAGGTCCGTCAGATAAAAGTTCTACGCACCTGACCTTTTGCCAAGACATAACATAATAAAACCCTAGAAAAAGTAAAAAATAAAGGCGGGATAAAGCTCTATTATACACAAAGTCACGGTCACAAAATATGAGTCAGCCAAAAAAATATCGCACTTATTCTATTAATCAAAATATGAACAAGTTGCCACATTTGAACCAATAGGTCACCTTCATACACAGACAGGCTATAAATAGCTATTCTTATAGCCTGTCTACAGACTTCAAAGTGTCAAGTGATATGCGTATTCTCGAAAATAGCTCAAAATCGGTCGCGCAGAGGTCGACTTCACTTAACCTTAGGTCTACTTTTGACACACATTGTTCTGCCTATCTATAAGTTAAATAAAGTACATACACATCTTTATAAAACAATAATATAGTCTTGTCTAGTATTGGCATGGATGATTTATCGAAAATATAACTAGCTAATAATTCTGCGTATATTAAAAAAATCCGACGAATTGAGAACCTCCTACTTTTTGAAGTCGATAAAAAATTAGAAGCTGTACCAAACAGCTTCTAATTGTAGCAGCTGTCCGCTAAATAAGCCGTATCACTTATGACAAAAAATTCAAAATTTTATATGCTTTTGCTAGCGCAAACGTTGCATAAAAGGCTCTATTCTAAGTTCTTAGACTTAAGATCATCGTTGTCATATAACTATGAAAAAAAATCTAACTAAAATTGTGTTTAAAAAAAATATATTTATGTAGGTACTCACAAGATATCAAACGACATCCATATACTGACACTACACAGCAGTGCGGGTGCGCACTCCCAACTACTGTCCCACACGTAAGGGTGTGGCCACTGACCCGCCGCAACGAGGCTAATACAATTACTACAGTACCTATGTACTCGCCTCGTGTAATTACTTGCACTCATTCTATTCATTACTATTTATAGAGCACGTATAATAGCATATATTACGTAAATTTTGTCACTATAGAGACAAATAAAGCTTACATTATGCTTAGATTTGCAAGTTAACTAATTTTAACGATTTTCTAATTATTGCCTAATGGAAGACTATTGCTATGTCAACCAGTCAAGCCTTTTTTCCAACTATGTTGGAGACGGCTTCCAGTCTCGCCGGATGTAGCTAAAAACCAATATTTTACAGGGAGCTACTGTCTTTCGGGACACCACAGCCTACCTGGGTTATAACACGATACCCCTCGGTAAGACTGGTCTACATACACCACAGGCCAAATTAAATAATAACATCTTCTAAACATACAGGCTTAAACGCTTCTTCTTGGACTAATGTAAGAGATTCTTTAATCAACTTTACATTATCATTAAAGAAGCTACAAATCAGAAATTACTTAACAAAACAACCGCTCTCCTCAAGAAACATAAAAGGTATACCATACAATACAATAGACATCCGCAATGAAACAAGCTTCAAAACTATAAATACTCAATCAGATACATCATCTCATCTCGAAGTGAGCTCATCCCGTTAAACAGAACTCAATCAACGTATATGAACACATTGAACACGTTTGCTACGGAATAAAGCAATCACAGCGGATCACGAACTTTGAGACCGGTTTGATCACGTGATCTGTTAACATACCTAAAGGCTTTACACGTTGTGTTAACGTTCTGATAAATACCTGCTTATTATTATGTAACACTAGCTTCTGTTTGTGACTTCGTCTGCGTAAAATTTCCCGGGGAAAAGTATCCTATGTGTTAATCCAGGTTATAATTCTTAAAAAAAACCATTTAGTTGGTTTAGCTCAATACATCAATTTCGAATTTTTCGCATTTATAATACAATTGTAGGACTAGCAGACCCGGCAGGTAATGTTCTGTCTGAAATCGTAGCTAATTTACATAAAACGAATGAATTAAACATTAAAACTTCCCTAATCAATTACTCCATTGGTAAAAACCGCTTGAAAATAAGTTTAGTAGTTTTTGAGTTTACCGCGAACAGACAGGCCCAGCGGGGGCTTTGCTTGTTAATGTATGTGAATGTACTCAATGTAGTGTAACATACATGTGATACTCATGGGAAGAAAGATTCTATGTACAATTCTATGGCGTTGGTATCGAATAATAAAGAAATAAACGTGTAACAAAATAACATCGTATGTTTGGCTTGTGTTAGAACAGTGTGTGCACACCCTAATAGTCACGTTTCTTAGCCAATTTATTATAAGTTTATAAATAGACATGACAGATAAGCAATTAAATACAGGATTTGAGGTTTAAAGTTATTATGATATTTATATCGCTATCGAATAGTAGCGGGCCGAGAACAGGTCCTTGTAGAACACCTTTTGAACGTAGAACTAGGTACTTAACATGTTATATTGAGAGGTTGTCTTATGATTATAGCTCTTGTGAACTTTTAAACTAATTCAGTTGTGCTCACCGGTCAGTTAGCAATTTCTAGGTTAAGTAAGCTTTGGCGCGGTCATTCCGTAGATGGTTGATCACATAGTGACATTTGAACTGAGCGTCTCCGTGCTTCGGAGGGCGCCTAAAAAGTCGATTCCGGTTGTTGTCAATTAAGTCTTTAAGCAATTTCAAAGGCCTTCGGGCGGCTTGAATAACTTTGAGACTAGGTCGACCATTAACCATACGATAAGAACAAGAAGTAATTCAATGTTTGATTGTTTATAGTGATAAACTAATATGTAATGAAACAGTCTTCGCCTTTTAAACCTTAATAAATTGTGTTGTTCACTCACATTTACCTTCAAATGGTGCATGAGTTGTTGCTCGTGCTCCTGCGCCAGCTGCTGGCGCTGCTGCTGGAAGTGCTGCAACAGGATCTCCTGCTGCAGCTGCTGCTGTTTCTTCAACTGCAACATTAGTGGCAACAGTTAGTGGAAGGAATCCGGCAGGATCCGGGAATGTTAGATCATGAGTGAGGTTAGTTTTTGGTATCAATACAGTAGGAGCTATTATGATTAATGATTTTTTTTATAAATTATGTGCGTTATTTATAATATTAAAAAGAAAAAGCCGTGAGTTTCTTGCCGTTTCTTCTCACGAGTAAAAGCTTTTCCAAAACAGTGGAAAATTAAAAATAATATGAAGAATTTAAATCCTAGTTAAAAGTTTATGGAATAAAGGATATTTGAATTGTATTTGAGCTCCAATTGCATTGACACCAAATATTCTTCAGTGGAATTATAACATCTGCGCCATGATAGCATTTTTGTTACGAATACATCAGTGCTAATTCTATTGCTATGACTAAACGTGTCGCACATACAATATCATTAACACATATACCATCAACATTAGTTACAACGATATCACCATCACACACAACCTATGTGTCTCATCCAACTACTTCACATTCTTTTACCTTAGCTTATATTCTCTATTGTTCATTAACATTATGTTTAAAAGCACATCCAAACATTTGTCTCGTATTTCAATTTCCATTTGTTTTAGTAAAATGATTTGATGTTTTAAAGCGTCCGATTTTAGACAAGCTTGTATGACTGACCAATGATTAATGATGAATTTATGGTCTTCGACAAATGTTTGGATTTTGTCGTTTTTGGATGAGACACAAAACACATTTGGTACACAATTATTATCATAATTTTCGACTCACTTGCATCAGGAAACTACTCTCTAATGTCTGTTTCGCCCGCTCAGCAATATGGTTCTTTCTTGGGTTTTGATTCTGACAACGAGAGATAGAATACATGTAGGATACAGTCGACTCACGACCGAAGAGGGGTTAGTTGAGGGTCCGGCTTTACACGGAGCTAATGTTACACCAGATATTGTGACGGCACTTGATAGTATACACAGAAATTAATCACATAATTGTGAAATGAAAATTAATTTCTGATATTTTTGTAATAGATTTTATAAGCAAAAATAAACGAGCAATCAAATTAAATGAAAGAAGATGTCAAAAGAAAAGTAATTCATATAAATAGGATTGAAAACGTAGCAAGAGACGAAACAATAAGTCTGGTGTAATCGCTACCCATTTGGGATAAGCTATTAGTATTTCGGACTACTGGAGAGTCCTTTCACCTCACGTTATCATTGATCGTTGCAACCTTGCACCGTGGGACGGAAGCGACGCAAAAAACATCGAGAGCGTCGGTTCGAGGTGCGCGTGCGCTTATTTTTGGCGACGCGCATTATATTTTTGTTCGATGGGGAAAAATGGCGGGCGGGTGGAATGCGCGCGCGCCGCGAATAGCACGCGCGGACGGATGTTTTGCGTGCGCGCGTGGGCGGGATTGTCGTGGCCCCGGGTTCGAGCTGTGGGAACGAACGTAGCCCTTTTAACCTGAGGGTGTGACACATTTGATACATGGGATTGTGGGGATTTGATGCGTGGACTTGTAATTTATTTGTGATATTTGGGGAGGAGTTTCAGGACATTAATTAAGCTCTAAGGTGTTAAAAAACGGTTATAGCGAATAATATACTCAGTTATTCTCCATAATATTGATATAAACCGCAGTTAACTTTATTATAAAATAGATTGGACGAATAAGAAACTACGACTTCATTTTACATACATTTTACCCGACAGCTTTAGTTCAAACATCGAAAGAAACGACGCAGTACATTTCATATCTAATTTTACCGTATATACAACGAGAATATGCATATACCGTACACAAGCCGATATATAAGCCGGCGTATAAATAGAGGCGCGCGCGCGGTATTAATATCTAGTAAAAATAATGTACGTATAACACATATACCGGTATATTTCGGTAAAGGTCACGAACACACGGCTTCACCTGCATCGTATTGTACTATTTTTGTGTAACTACGTAGTTTTTTGATTATTGCGTTGTAAAGGTATACTAGCCATCAATGGTAAATTAATATCTAAGTATTGTTGTAAAACGGCGACTTTATGCTCTAAATAGTAACTGTTTTTATTTGTGAACTATAAAGGCCTTTATTTCTGCAATGACCCTATAAAGTAACATTCCCACAATGTCAACAATACGAGTATTAGGTATGTAAATGACCCTATAAGGCCATTAACGTGCGCCGTAGTATTCCAAATTAATTCATTAATTTACCTCATTGTTAAATATATAATTACTTCTCAAGCGCAATAGTTCATAATCTCAAAAACAATGAAATTCTTCGAACTTCAACGATTTTAGTCGGAGTACATAACAAGTAATAAATATGTTTGTTATCGCGACGTTTTATAGTTGTCAGCTAAATATACACGCCGAGTTATCTACAACACATTTTATTTATATCTGTATTACGCATTACAACACTACATCAAAGTTTATATTTAAAAAATCGGACCATTTCGTACAACTATATGATATCTCTTTCCTTATACAAGGAATGAAAAAAGACAAAAACATTTGAAAACATAAAACTTTAACAAAAGTACACTGTAAACTTTCTGCTGTCGAAAAACCTTCATACTATTATAAATTTAAATATTATTATAATGTCATTGTGTTAGGAAGCTTTAAAATCTCTATTCGTATCTAAAAAAAATAGTTATTTAATATATTCAAATGAATAACAAGTCTATTTCCAGTATCAATAATGTTTACACAACGATATGAGGTATTTATACAACGATATCTTGAGTGCAAGTGCACTTATCAAATGATTATGAACTGATATTATTAGTGCGATTGCTATCTGATTACTTGTATTCAAGTTAGAATGGGTTCGTTAAGGCAGTGCAGCCCAGCAGGTGAGCTGGTCCTATTTTCTAATAGAGTAAACTTACTAATGTGCTACTCTTATTACTAATCTACTACCTTTAACGATGTTTAAACAAATTAGATACAAAAATCATCGTTTGTTACGATTAGATTATAATTTCACGCATTTTTTTTGCAAGTAGTTTATATGAACTATGAGGAAGAAATTATATGTCAGTTTATTTACTTAAAAATTTGGACTAAGTTTGCTTCAAATTTAGAGCTTTTCTAAGGGTCACATTGTCAAATGGAAAGAAGGCTGGAATAGGATATATAAAGACAGTAGAATACCGAGAGTTAGAGAACAGTATAAGGCTTTTAGGGGAGGGCTACGTCCACCTAAGACGATCTACTGCAGCTTTCATATCTTCGTAGAGCAAGGACTCTTCACATTGATTGAAGAAGCTAAGATCTAATAGCATCTAAAATACTTTTAAAATGAGGACTGTTATCCTGTAGCAGACCAATATAGCTGTGAATAAATAAAGTTATGTTCCAAAGGTTCTCCAGAAGATCTTCCTTCTTCTTCGTATGTGTAGAGGAGGGAATAAGAGGTGTGTACCTGCATGATCTGGTGGTGGAAGCTGGTGTCGGCGAGCGGCAGGCGCGGCGCGTGAGGGGGCGACGGCGTGTGCTGAGGAGAGCCGTCTGCTCCCCCGCCGCTCTCATGCGCCATCTCTGCTGCAAAGAGAAGAACACGTTAGGATGGAAGACTACAGAAAGTAAAGGATATTTAAGACTATTTAAGACAGATAGATATGATTCTTTTTTAAGTAGCTTGGATTGTGAAATTAATCAATTTATTGTAATTGTAAAATGCATAGGATCTGGTGATAGGGATGACTGGAATAAATTGGGGGAGGCCTTTGCCCAGCAGTGGGACAGTACAGGCTAACAATAAAAAATAGGTATACAGTGAGGTAAACTTATATTAGCTAAGGGTAAGAGCTTCGTAGTCTTCGTAGTAATTGTTAAGTGGTGTGGTGGCTATGCTTTTTAAGTTTGTAATAGTACTCATAAAATGTAAACTGGTCTCATTCACTGACTGCTCTCGCACTGATTATAATGTACTAAACATCAAAAAGTGAATACAAGCATTTTTCCTAGGATCAACAACCCTGATGGTACGTTTGATGCCGGTGAAAATTCCCAGTATTTATATAAGCAGTTGTTTGTTATAAAGAATCACAGACTAAACACTATTAGAGCTACGTGTACAAATAATAGTGAACCTTTCTGCAAATCCCCCGCTATGTATCCTCGGAGTTTTGCTGGAGCGAGAGATTATGCGATAAGAAAATGTACAGATCAGGATATCTGAGGATATGTACGATATCGAATGTATGTAGAAGTAAGAAATGTATTTCAACGGGGGTTAATTTTTAAGTCCTCCTTCAAAAAATATAGTATGCACCTTCAGTTTATTTGGGTTGAATGTCGTGCAGATAAGAAGACATCTACAAAGTGGACTATAACATATTACTTGATATATTGTTGCAATAAATAATAGTATACGAATGACGATTATTATTGAAGAGTCATAACTTTTACATGAAATCTACTTAATCAAGAATAAACAAAACTAGTCCCTTTTCACCCAATTTAAACAAAAATGTACGGATGAAAATAAAAACTTACATTTCAAACACACACGAGATAAAAGTACGTAACTACAAAACTACGTAAATCCAAGTATTTATTTCTATAAATCTAAGAAAACTATCGTAAATATCTGCTACGTCAGCGAATACGATAACACATAGATGGCTATACGTTCGAGATGTTTTACATCACCACGTAGGCAAACTGATAAGTATATTTGTTAATCTTACTGAATATTTTCTAGCTTTTTATTCTCTAACATACGCTAAGTCATGAAAACGTAAGATAAAAATTAGCTGACTAATATTTTTCTAAGTCTCTATTAAGATAAATACGACTCGAAATCAAAATACTAAACTATAACAATTTAATTAGGGTATTATAATTCACTATTCAATTCCTAAACCATCGTCATCTACAATTAATTGAATATCACGTCATTTTATGTTTGGTACAAACCTTCAGCCATATCCATATAAAAATCTACACTACACAATTTTACACATCATTAAAAAATATCACCAAAATCACTGCACTCAATTAACACAATTCACACGATCGATTAGGTGGCCTGCACACACCGTGTAGTACGGAGCGTCGAGTGCAAGCTCACCGCACGTCTACGCGCGGTCGTTTGTCGCCAGCCTGTGACCTAAATAGCCTAATCTAGGGTGAGGGATGTACTACGTTAGTACGAATTGATGTTTTTATTATTGCGATACCGCGGTTGTTCTACATGTTTTTGCTCTTTCTTTTTTCAGTTATAGGAAGAGGATAGAGTTATTTATGACAAGTAGTTAGCTAATTCGAGTTCCTTGACCATACTTTTTACATATTATGTATTAAATATTGTGTACAAAACCTCCACGAATAAAAGTCTCGATAAATGCACATTTAAACACCTTTTAATTTTGACCCTAAAAATGACAATCAGGATTAAGACCGTGTATATTTTTCTGCAGTTACATTAGCGAACATTCAGTCAAACTAAAGCATTGTAAATCTACCTACAAATAACAATACACATTATTCCTACGAGATAAACAATAAACGTCAAATAAAAGTTCACCCCATCTTTTAACCCTTTATTATCAAACTGCATTTAAAATTGCATAGTGCTGCATACCGGAGTCCCGACCCCTAGACTCATTAAATGTAGGTCGCTGGGGGATTGCGGCGAAGCCTTCGAGAGGGGAGAAACACTCCCATCCATAACACGTGGGAGGGGGGAGGGGGGTGACAGTTATTTTCGTCCACAGATATATTTAGCCGAGCTGGCCGCCCGGGACAGAGGACTTTTGCTTTACAGCCTCTTGTTGGAGGTCAATACAGCCTTATTTATTGCTACCTTTTGTTGTTTATACTGAGAAATCGAGGCTGTGAAGGTTATTGGAAAATATAGGTTAAATTAGTGATTTGAACGTTTAAATAAAGGGTGCTTGCGGTAAGGCGCGTTATAGGATGTAATCGGCAATATTGTGAGTCTGTAACTTCTCATTGCTGGCGTATTTTAATGTATGAAGAATCTTCTTAGATGTTGCCAAAACGATTATATGCGATATGATCGTGTTAACACCACATTCACAACTTCAGGTACATGCTATTTTCGATTATTTGCTTCTAATACGTGCTAAAATAACATTTCACTCTTAAAATAAGTAAACCATAAATCAGATATTTCAATTAATCTATATTTATTTTTGGAAAGTAGTCCACATCTCGGCGAGCCTAATACCTGATTAGTGATATTCTTAGCGTCTGTCATCTAAACCTAAAATAACCTAAAACCGTCCGTTGGGAATAATATATTATTCAAACGATATCTCCTCTTAATTCAGCCGAGACTATTCCGATAATTGGGTTAAGTACCACTGAATGGGATATTCCTCATTATTTTATTAATTGGAAAGTTTTATATTTAGGAAGAATTGGGACAGTATATTTCGATATGTGGAAGTAGCTCATTAAATGAAAATAGTTATTTTTAAAGATAGATACAATTTGCCGAGATATTAAGCGAAATGAGCGTCGTATTTCAGCCTAATAAGAGCTAGTGTCAATGCTTTACCGATTGATAAAATTAATTTCAAAAGTAAAAAAATAACAACCTGTAGCTACTTTAACATTAGTCTACGGGAAGGCAAGCTACGAGCGGGATGGCCTCTACGCTCGTAGCGCGTACTACGAGCGCCTACGCGTTGTCTAGCCAGCCCAGACATCAACACAAGGGACTTTGTTTTACACGTTTATTTATAAGAACAAAAAACATTTTTCACTAGATTAATACGTCATTCGTTTTGTTATATTTTTACTGACAAAGGTGTTGTACGTTTACTTAGAATAGAATGTGTTAAGTACGCAATTGTAGTATTTGACAAGTCATTTAGAAGTACTTCAAAGTCATAAATAAGGAGCTTGAAATGAACAAATGTAGACAAAAATAGATGAACTTGAACTATTTTAAAAGTGTGTTGTAAGAAAGGGATTACTTAGCACAATAGCAACAGCACAGTTAGTTTAAAATAGCGTTGAACTAAAATAGTGACTGCTTACTGAACCGTAAGGATTCTTGGATAATTCAATTATACTTTCACTGGTAGAGACGAGGGACTTCACTTGCCTACTTCCCGCCATCCACTACCGGACTTACGAAGACTAAAGCCCTATTGAAACTTGAAATTATCCCCTAAATGTCTTTTTATAGAGAGATCTCTAAATGTTTACTACTGATGACCATAAATCAGCCTGTTCTTTTCGAAAAGGATAAAAGAAGTAAAGGTGCTATCAAAAATTTGAAAGAGAGTTCCATAACAGTGTGTGTCTTAGAGTAACCTCTTCGTTTCTGAAGGAACATTGTCTTCCTAATTTAATGCTACATAATAATCCACTTAAACTATGTGTATTGTCTTTCTGAGGGTGAGTCAGGTAACTATTATGAAGTGCTATCGACTATGCAATTTTTAAAACGGCACATGTCTTCTTTGCTTGCAAAGGGACTTGTGCACTTAAAAAATTGCAAGTTGTTATTCATCTTGGGTTAAAATTAACAAAGATAAATACATAAATGTATATAATATGTATAATACGACCAAATTATAACGAGCGTGTCCTCCAAACATACACACAAGTTTGTTCAACTCTGCACGCGTTTCAAATTGTAAGTGTTACAACTTATTTGTGCTGTTTATACATAATTAATTTATGTATATTTTATTATTAATATTTTTACCGCAAACAGGATTTTGCTTAATTTTCGAAAGACGTTTATTAACTTTCAAGGATTTTTGAATCCCGTATTAATATGGTTTTAAGGTTTTAATTGTTACTATTATATCCAGATTTTTGAAACAAACTTTCGGTCGTAATAAACAATGATAAAAAAAGCCTATTTCATATTCATGATTACACTAGCTATTAACATTTAACGGTTGCGAATACGCATTTGACCTCTGTCAAGGACAACATAGTAGATATTATACTGTAGATTAAAACTTAAGGAAAACGCTACTGCAGACAAATATACGTATTTTCGAAATGTCGATATAACCGTGTAAAAAACTAACCTAACTAAAAATATATAATGTAAAGCTGTCGGTACATGGTCTTCGACCGACTTATAGAACTTTGACACTAGGTTGACAATTAATCATAATATCAGTATATATAGCCCTTCGGCGGCACGTGTAAAGTTAGAGCCCTTGGCTTACACGTGCCAAGTTAAATGCTTCACATCCGGTTTAACGTCACACGACTTTGTACAAACCTTGACCAAAACACACTTAATGATTTCAAAAAACTATTTGTTTATGTACTTAGAACAAAAATAAAAATAACTTGTATGATGAATGCGAAACATTGTGACTATGTGTGTTTGTTACTCTTAAGGCGAAAACTACTGACTACTAACCCTCGGTTTCTTCGGTACATTTAGTGGTAGTTTATCTATTCAACAGCGTTTAAGCTACAAAAATTACAGTTTGAATAGATAAACTACCGCTAAATGTACCTTAGAAACCGGGCATTAATGGATTAGACACAGTTTAGAACCTGGATGAACGCATTGGATACTGTTCACTCCGCAAAAACTTTCCACGTAGAACGAAGTCGCAGACAGAAGCTAGTTTGTTAGTAATGGGAAACAACTTTTAATGTAGAGCATATGAGAAAGACAACTTAAACTTAGTGCCAAAGTTGTTCAAAGGTTCTCGACTTAGTTTTACTGCTTTGTTAACTGGCAATAAACGGCTCGCTATTGACGTAAGTTAGTTTCTTGGAAACACCTGACTAAGAGTTACATGCAGTCAACTTGACTGGCACAACGGTTTATACCCTCGGTTTGCACATTATTGCGAAATTGGGTACAAAGAGCAATAAGTTTGATATAAATGAAGTGTCTGGTTGTAGTGTTTGCTTAATCCCATGGGAAAAATCTGTGATAATGTACAACAAAGCTAGGATCAACAAAGCCGGTGTGTCCCGCCGCCCGCGCGCCCCCTCCCCCGCACGTCTATATTTAGAACACCCGGCAACGCGAGCGCGACAAGTGAAGGACGCGCCCCGCCCGCGCCTCAATACACCCTCTCTCTCGCACGCGCACCACGCAATCTCCGCCAAAGCGAGATGAAGCACAATACACAACGAAATTATTGAGTTATAAAAATAGAACATACACGCGAGCTACGAAACGTGACACACTCGAATTATTTTATCAATTTGGCGGAAATCTGTGTACGATTGTACACAGTACACAGCGAGTACACGCGAACTGCAATGCATCAAAACACACCAATTAGTTTTGTTATTGGCGGTTATTACGTAATTGTTTTTCAAGTTAAGTTCGCGTAAGGAGTGCTTTAGGTGCGAACACATATGTAACATTCCTTTCGTGTATTTGTTCGGCACAAATACGTTAGTATTTGTTCACAGTAATCGAACAAGCGTTGTGCTCGTTGCTCGCTGTGGAGGGTTGATACAGGTGAACGCACAAGTGAATACGAATTATATCACTAACAAATAAACGCAGGTCGTTACACCGACACATAGTTACGAACTTCAAGCATTCGTTAAACAATAAACTTTGCCTCGGAGCCTTAGACGAGTGTAGAGTTTTATTTTTTTGGTTGTTTTTCATTAAGAGTGGGTAAAAAATTGATTGGCCGCGGTGTTTTCGCCACGTGACTAGTATACAACATAATAGACGGTGTTTTTGCTCCACGGTCCACGTGAGCGTCTCGTCAGGTGTAGCCACTTATTATGATAATTGTCTTCGTGAAACGTTTTTGACATATTCCGTTTGAGGTTGAATTTTAATTATTTTTGGTGAGAAACTATACTTAATTACATTTTTGAGTTTTTAATTTATTGGTACCTACCTAGTTTGATTTGCTGTTTGAAAATCAAGGGCAAAGTTGTAATTTTCTGATGTGGTAAAGTTGTCAGGTACTACGATATCACTAAACTTGCATATAGAGACTGAGGTTTATCGCTAATCTTTTGAGTAAAGCTTTAAACACATTGTTGGAGTATCTAATCAAAAGGGTACGTAAATCGGAAAGCTTAAGAAACTATTTGAATACAAACAGTCACAATCAATAGATGTGATTTACATCGTTGTTTTATAGTAATAGATTCGTTGTTGAATTATTTATAAACAATTAGAGTAATTATTTATTTTGTACTTTACACGGAACCTTGAAAACGGTTCCTGGCTTAAAAATATATAGAAATACACAAATTTTATTCGAAAGCCGAAATAAACAACATTACGTATTACAGGATATTTTGTATCCAAATTATATGTAAAAAAGCCGTCATACCGGTAACTATAATAGCTTTTTGACGTTTTGCTCTTTTTATTATTTTGATGTTTTCGAGTTAATTAGCCGACAGTTTTATAGCAGATTCTGTAATTTGACATTATTTTTTAAAATTTTAATTACGTTCAAGTAACAAATAAAATTTACATTGTTCAAAAAGTTAATATTTGAAATAAATAGCCATTATTTTAATTAAACGAAACTAGTTTATTCGCGGCTGACCTAATTGACTTGGTAATTATCAATTCATATAGATTACGCAAACACTGTGTAGGTCACAGGTTCAAATTAAATATATTTTAGTACATACCTATTTACTTTTTAGGTACTATACCTTTTAACATTGTTACACTTGATACTAAATAATACAACCCTTATTCTTAAATAGTATAAGCGTAGAAACTCTGGCTACGATCTTTACATACTCATTTCTCTTTATCCACATTTATATTGCGAGTATTATATTATTATAACCACTTTTATATTAATTCATAATAACTTATTAAAAATAATAAACACAAAAAATCACATACCACGCATGCATATCATCACTTCAAAATATAAAAAAAAACAGAATATATTTTAAAAAAGAACACTGGCTAACTCAAAAGTTTTTGTAAAATGACGTCTATTCGCGTCAAAGTATGAAACACGACTGACTTCGCACTGTTTATGACTAATGAGACTGTATATTAAAACACTTAATTATCCTTATATGCTTCACGAATTGCAGGGAAAATAAACAATGGAAAATAAGTTATTTTTATAGATTATTAATAAGTATGTTCAGACTTCAATATTGAGGTGGCAAAGTTAGTGTTAGTGGCAAAGTTGACAGAAAATTAGTGGCAGGCAACTTTGCCTACTAGGACATACATTTTGTGTACAAAGAACAACATATGTACGAGAACTTATACTCAGTTGGCAAATAAATGATTTAAAAATCATTATTAATAAACGTCATGTCAAAAACGAATCATACCATTTCCATTTAAAATTCTAATCTTCAAGGCCTTTTATTCGAAAATGTTTTTTTTAATACCTAAACTTAAACGAAAATACCCAATACTGTGTCATAAGGTCGTATAGAATTAAAATTTAAAATATATTGTCCACGTGCAATGTGAGTGTTGATTACAATACGCATTATAAATAATATTACAAACAAAATAATATATTGGAAACCAAATGAGGAAAGACTTTTTGATATAATCGAATGAAAAGTTTTGTACACTAGGCCAGCGTAGTGACCGATGCGATGATCTCAAAGCCTAACCCTTCCTTCACTCCAGGAGAATGATAAGCAGTGGGACAATAATAGGTATAATTAAGTTTACTATACAAATGTAAGCATAAGACCAATGCTCGTAACATAAAATGTTTTAAATACCATTGCAATCCGGTATCAGTGTCAATCAAACCGCCAAACTAAAGCTTGACAAAAATCTTTTACTCGCTTTAACTTATTTCGCTTAACTTTAATTTTCAGTGCGATAATTGAGAAAAACCTGGGTTTCCCAGATGCCGCATCACTTTGTTCGTAGTCGGTGTAGGTTGGGCCAAAATAGCCGTCCATAAAAGCCAACTCTTCACCGTGCCACATTGAGCGCGAACGTCTATTTCTGTAAAACTGTTTATTTGATTGGAGGCGCGCGTGCGCAGCTATTTTCATACTAAATGCAACGCCGGATACAATATACTTGCTTTTTGGTTTATGCTAGCTTTATACACTAACACAATTCCGTATGTAAATCTATTTTATAGACTAACTAAAAGCCTCAGATAAAGCCTTTAGAGCATAACTATACATCTAAATTATTTTTCAGCGTGCAATATTAAAGAACTGCTCATTTATCAGTCTAACTTTTTGGGAGCTAGAACGTATTTAAATATTACATTTAAACATACAGACGGTGAAACGAGAACGTCTAAAACAATCAACACATTTGCATAAAAACCTATTTAAATAACATTTACATTACACTGACTGTGTGTGTGTCTGTTTGTCTGCTGTGTGTCTGTGTGTGTATACACAAAGGATATGTTTCAACTGGGTTCGTTATGGTGTAAGCGACGAAAAAACATCGTGAACTAAAAATATGTTGTGTAAAAATAACATGGAACGATTCGGGACGCGAGTACACACGGGGATATATTGCGCTCGCGCACGACGTGGCCCATTCAGTAACACGGCGGGATATACGCAGACACTGTAAAGGCTATGAGCAATTTTAAACATCTCTTTCTATTGCTAAGCGTTTAGCAGAGACAAAAGTACATTCCATTTAATTGTTTTTTTTCTTACTATCGCTGTGCTGCACTTTTTTAATTAGCCAGTTTTCCTGTTATTTATAGATAAACAAAACATTTGCTGTAATACTATGTAATTTAGAGCAGTAGTTGTTCGTCACATGACTTACCATAGCCGCTAGTCATGTGATTCGCATGATATTGCCTACATTACAATAGTATATTAGCAGAAATAGTGTCATTATGAAAACCGTTATATTTTGCTTGAATACTAAATGCAGTGTATTGGTAAAGTCATCATCTCGCCATATATGACTGAGATAGAACTTCGTATGACTCACAAACTTATTGGCTTCCTACTTAGTTTTTACCTTAAGTATAGAAACTACTTCTATAATAGAAGTAAACACCACTAAAGGATTTTTGAACCAAAACTTCTATAGCTCTTTGCGTTCGTTAGTCCTCAAAATATGAGTCCTACAACTATGGTCATGGATGTTAGAATAAAAAGCAATAACAATGGGCTACAAGTCAGTAGTGTGTTTGTTCATAGTTAGCAAGAAAGGCAGTAACTATTAGACAACATTGTTAGCCTTGCCGTGTAACCCCAGCGCTATAATTAAGTAATTTTCTCACTCTACAATTAACTAGCACTTATTAATTTTCTTTCACACTAATTACCGGTAAAGGGAGAACAAAATTAGCCCACTTTGAAAAAACACGATCTAAATATAATCGTTTGAAAACTTGTATAAAGTGTTATCAGGAAAATTGTATAAAGTTTGTTAAAGGTAAACCAATATGAGAAGAACTAGAACTAGGAACTGTCGTAAAACTAAAAGTAGTTTTTATTAGTTCGCTCTTGTTATTCAAGTCTGTTTGTTTCAGAAAGAGTTTCAACAACAACTACTTGCACGAAGTGTTACACGTAATAATTCTCATGACAAGTTTCTAGTTACCTTTCATCACCAATTTTACCCCCTTAGGGGATGAATATTAAAAAAAAATTCTTAGTGAATGCCTACGTTATAAAAGGCACTTCTTGTCCGAATTTCATGTTTCTAACAAGCGTAGTTTAGATTGTGCGATGATTATCAGTCAGTCAGTCGTCCGGACATGCAATATTAAATGTACGTATTTAGCCCGTACAAAGACTGAATTGAGACTTCAGATAGTATATTGCCTTATAAACAACTGAACTAAAGTCGACACATACATTTTAACACAAACTTTCTTTAAATATCTTTCAATAAACTTATTTTTATAAAATGTATATGCACTGCGTAATTGGCGTTAATTCTACAGCGTTCACAGCCGCAATAAGAATCCATATGTGTTATTATATTTACGTACGATTCCGTGAACCGGCTCCACTTTTATAATAACGCTAAACACACACACACAACGGGTAAAAGCAGCGATACTAAATATAATTATGCTGCATACAGTTTGAATTTAAGAGAACATTTACCCCTTCCTTGGCAAGAAAAAGCAGGCAGTAAATGTTCGATGACTAAACATACATCGGAATTAACGATATTTAAAAACACAATGAATTACGTAAGGGAATGTAAATTAAGTTGTATTTGATAACTTACTAATGCACATACTATGCTGATTACATTTTGCTAAGGCAAAACTCCCGCGCTAAGAATAAATCTTGTGTTACGTCACAGGGTACTAACAGGCTTTCAGATAGTGAAGACAAAGCAAATACAAGTCTGAAAAACTACTATAATCCGCGAATATACGTCACATGTAAAAATGTAGAGAAAATCTCTGCTGTTATGCCACTATGTCAGTTTTACATATCCTATAGATACAGATTTCCACGAAACACTTAGTCTATATTAAAAAGATAAACATATAATATCTTTAATTATCCTTATTAACATTCCATAGTACAATAATTCATTAGAGATGACATCTTCTTACGTATTTGTATATCTTATCTGAGATTACCGTGGAAATGAGGTGCAAATGAATGGAGAACTCAAGGCTAGGCTTAAATGTCTGTTCATTGTTTTATTCTACGATTGTATTAACACTCATTTAAATTTTAAAATCTAGTTTGTCGCTTATACTAGAAATTGTTGTTGTTTTTACACTAATAATACGACCATTTTCAACTAGCAACTTCACGGGTTTTTGTCAGGTTGTCATTCCCGTGATTCTTTTTAGCAAAAAAAAACTGTGCTAGTGAAGATTATAAGAAGAAATAACATTGGAAATAAATAAACATGATATTAAACCCTTGATGCTAAGTTGTAACCACCATAACAATACTAGACTCTTTCAGACGTTAACAGACTATCAATCTCTTACTGAATTGCAGCAAAGAGTCGCTTTAAAACTATCCTTGATACTCCCGTGGCACATAAATATAATAATAAAAGCGATATAAACGTATATCTCAACTGAGTTAATAGTTTAAGGTTACTTACTGCTTATTCTTTCACTTTCAGTTACACTTGCTTTTTACAAGCATATAAGTATTGTTTTTTATAACAGCTACGCCAATAATGCGTGTTTTTAATGAGACAAAAAACTATAACAATCGATGTTTATGACATTTATACGACACGCAAAGTTTATTTATCCATACAAAGTCAAGAAGATGACCATAAAAAATAATAACATGGTCAAAAAATATTTATTATAAATGTTGTTTAAAGTTTTGTTGAACATATAACAAGTTGTATTGATTGTGGTCGCTTGAGTCTGAGTCTGATGACGATTAGCAACCATTGTTCAAACCTGCTTTATCATCTTTAAATGTCAAAAATAATTTGTTATTTCAAAATAAGAGACAAGGAAAATATTTAGCTAAGGTAATATTAAATATGATTTAGATACACATATATCAAATAATAATGAAGTCATCTTACGCAAATACACTATTATAATAGTGAACACAATGCAACTATAAATAAATATAAACATAAAATCTGTATTATAGTTTCAGTTTACGCTAACAATAGACATGAGCTCTGTTTCCCCAAAGATCTAATTATGGACTATACCAAAACTCATTGTACACATGTGTAAAAAATAGGGCACGTAGCCACATGCAGGCAATAATTTACGCCTATTAAAGCAGACACAGAGAGCTGGAGTGAATCACAGTTATTTATAGATGATATTATAATTAGTTCGCCATACAAAGGCTAGTAACGCTAAGTATCTTATTGAGTCATGATCTCTTTGTTTAGCTTAATCGTATGGGAACATACACACGTGCGTTTTTATTTAAACTTGATGATAAAGACACCATAAATAACAAACAATTGAATAATGGAGTACAAGTAAAAAAACCAAAACAAATGTGAGCAGAATAACAAAAAGCGCATCGCAAAAACTTTGTAAACAAAAACGAAGATACAATCAAAACAAGTTTCGTCACCTACTTCACTAATGAGTGAACTAATTTGCCTCCCTTGAGCGGCGGATGCGACATGTGTCACCTGTTTCAACCCTCTCATTCACTTGTCAGTGAACAAGTTCAATTTTTTGTCAACCTGTCCAGACCTGTCCCCCTTGCGCTCACAAATAGAATAGTAAATCTCCCCCGCTTGCTCTATAAACAGATGGGCGCATTCCGTCCTGAGCTATTTATAGATGGACCTAATTCGGGAATCACCGACTCTTGGTGGGTTTTTTTATCTTAGTTTTTATAGAGATATGATTTAGTTGCATTTGGGTTATGGGAGAACTGTTTTATTTTGTTGATCTTAATGTATTTCGCTCGAATTGATTATGAACGGCGAATTCTTGGTACTGATATTGAACATAAACATTTAAATTATATTTCTACGGTCAGGATGTTTTGAAAACAACACATTATAAAATGTTGAATGGAAGTCACATTAATTACGTATGTATAAGATAAAAAATAATCATTGCTACTGGCGATACAATCTTATGTCTAATGTTAAGCTTGTTTCAGCTAATAATAAGTACAAGAAATGAAAACCACAAAACAGAAAAAGTTTCACTCACCGACATTAAGTGACGTCTTCATATTAATATGAACACAAGAAAACGAACACGTCGTTCATATAAACAGTTTAATTTTAGCGCGTGAATCATGCGCAAGCAACATTAAGTTACGCCTCCACAGTAATGCAAACACAATCAAATGCCTTACTAAAGTCGCTACACTAAACCGGACTGTACCAAAAATATCCCGGAGTAAAACTCTCCAGCCATGGAGGGAGGGGTTGCATGGTTATTTTGAACCAACAAAGAGTGGAACAAGTTGCCTCGCAGCCTCTAATAATAGCTCGGTCGATACTTTCCCACTAGATTTATTCCCAGACTTGGTTATACAAGGAGCTATTCTGGGACCCGTATTGTTAGTTGGAGCAACAAACGCCAAGTTTATGTTACTCCAACGTTGTAAATTTTAAAATAAATTGTTGGGTGCTATTTCAAATTTTCGGCAAATGTAACCTTGAATGGAATCATTAGCATTTTTGCACGTTTACCTGTAGAGTCACATGTTTCAAAATGGCCACGTAATTGTTTTTTGCTATGAATGCAACTTGATTTCTATTTATACATCTAGGAATAAGATTATTCAAATGAGCCGATAAGAAAATCTAGAGCATTAAAAATGTCTATAAAATATTTTTATAATTTCATTCTATTTATAGTTGTTGCGCTATTTATCATTCTGGTTTTTCTCCACGCCGGATTTTGTATGCACGGTATATTAATGCGATAAGCTAATTTGTTAAATCCGCTTCGAGCTAGTTCATAGTGGTACGTCGTTATGTGTAACAATGGGTGTATGTGAGCTGTACGTAATAGCACGTGTGGTGACAGGCCATTAGCCCGCTAACGCCATGGTGACCCAATTCCCATTAACATTTGACCGTGAGAAGTTCCGCGATGGGGTTTAGCCATGATGATAAGCGGTTTTATACATTTGTTTGCTCGTAGACAAGTGTGTTGAACATTACTTATACTCGTAATAATGTATTCAGTTCTATTTATGTGTGTAACGCAAACCTGTTCAAACATCGCAGCACGTTTATTACAAAGGCTTCCAACTTGAAACGATTGGTCACATTCATTCATTTGTTTCTATTTTATCTTTACATCTAGTATTTTCGGACGGCGTAAACATGTTTGTGTGGAAACTATTTTCTCGAACGTGATTTCTAGACAATAACTAAGTATTTCAAAGTTATTTGAACTGCTTACTGATGATTTTAAATAATCTGATATGGAATAATATCACATTCTAATCACGATGAAGAAGGCAATACAAAGGCAAAGATAACACAATACCAATATACACTAAACCAAACCAACTTTGAGAGAAACGTAAAATACAACAAAATAACATCGAAGCATTGTACAACTGTATAGTGAAAACTCGCAAAATTTACTAGTTCAAGAGATGTTTTCACCTTGAGGGGTAATGACCGTTGAACTAGCAAACAGCAATAGACTTAAGTAAACAGACCTTTGGAACATCAACAAAACAAATGTGTATGAAAAATGTACTGAAATGCTCACCCAATATTGATTTGTTGTTGAGTCTAGACATGAGAAGACGCTCTTAAATCGACTTGAGATTTATAGAGACAGTTGGCTTGAAATTTATGTTTCTAGTTGAAATATTATTCATGGTAACTGACACTGTAAAATTGCACAATACTAGTAATAATGTAAAACAAAAGAGCAGAGGTTACATAATTTAGGACTATGACATCAAAACGTTTATCATTTGGTTTCTGCATTTATTAACTAAATATCTGCACAACAAAGCATACTGAAATGCTCGTTTCAATGCAGCCAAGAAACTAAAATGGTTTACAATAAATTTTCCACCTTCCTCGAGTCAAAAGAAGACTCGCAATACACCTACACCACAACAATAACTCACTCAAGAAATACTTAAACCAGTCAACAGAAATAGCACAAAAGTTAGAACTACGACGGCAAGGCTAAAATACCACGATTGAAATATGAAATAACAAAAGTAGCGGGCTATATATAAAGTGGCACGAGTGCGAAGCGTGATTGAAGGCAGGAGCTAAATATAGCCCAGCGTTTTATAGACTGTATAGCCGATCGGTGCGAGGGCGAGCCAAACAAACAATCAAACGTCATTTCATTATACACTGAGCTTGCTGGAGGCCGGATTGAAAAGGGTGTGACTGGTTTAACAATAAGTCGTAGAACAAACAACAAAACTGTGGCGAACTTGATTGGAAGTAATCTGGGTCCTTTAACAATATTGGTTTTAGGACCAGAACAAAAAGAACCTGTTTCAACACCTAAGTACGTATTAGTGGATAGTCGGACAAATAATCACGAAATTATACATTTTAAGTTAACTAATATTGACCGAAATAGATTCCTTAGGACGAGCGAAGTAGTATCACTATTGATGAAGGTATTTTTTGCAAAGATACTTCAGTAATAATTGCCTTTAAGGATCAAAATACAAGCTATTAACATGCACTTGTTCTATAACTGAGAATTTCAATTAAACCAAGTACCAAGGAAAAAAATGTTTCAATGTCCTGATCTATGTACAATGATTGGAAACCGGTCGAGAATGATCATGGCCAGTGGAAAAAATGTCATAATATG
The DNA here is from genome assembly GCF_050436995.1 of Anticarsia gemmatalis. NCBI lineage: Eukaryota > Metazoa > Arthropoda > Insecta > Lepidoptera > Erebidae > Anticarsia > Anticarsia gemmatalis. The sequence continues at coordinate 583,043 of NC_134757.1, forward strand.
TCTAATGATAGATAATAATGGACATAAGTATGTACATTAAAGAGCCAAGAGGTTTTTTCTGCAAATCGTTTTTATCGCGTTTGTTAGAGTACTAATTAGACGTCATTTAACATTCAAAGATCGTGTACTTTTTGTTCGTGGTCCAAAGTTTTATATGATCTAAAAAGTTCAAGCGATTTCTAGAATAGATTTCGTTATTGACTTTTGTATGAGAAAAAAAGTAATTCGCAGGGATCGAAGCAAATGGCGTTGTTTGGTCTCTGCCTGTACCTTTACAGAGTAAGAAGTAATTTATGTATATATGCCTGTATGACAATGTATAGTCTATATCTAATAGAAGTTGTTTTTTTTTGAGAGTCTATCAAAGGATAGGATCCAGCGAATAAAAACTTGCTTAAAATAACGTTAAAGTTACAACATCCAAAGAGAAAAAGCTTTTAAAACAATATATTATTATAATGGCGTGCTAATTAAGCAGTTTGTGTGTTAATAGAGTTAATAACGTACAAACAGACGGAGCGTGTACACAGCACATTACTTACAGAGTCACGGCTCTCTTCGACAGCGGGTTTTTTTATATTAGATTTTTTATAAACTCGTTATTTTATATATATCGGTGTATATTTGAACACTGGTTTAAATATGATACCTTTAGATTTGTATAAGAATTAGTTGGTTAAAAGCAACATCTGTTATTTAGAATTAATGTTATTTAAGAACGTGTAAGCAAAAAATTGGTTACTAAGTTTATGAAGCTTATTTAATTTTCTTATAAGATACAAATACAATATCGTTTATTTCTTTAACAATATTCATACACTAAAATTGTGATTGGAGCCTTCTTTTAAGCAGAATAACAATAAAATAGCCTATAGTAAACGTCTCCGCTTAATAGATCTAGAAATTATTTACAGGCTAGACAAGGTACAGACTTCAGCTTTAATATACACAAACCGTGAGAACCAGACAGCCACACACCGACTGTCAATCAGATAACAACACAGTCACAAACTGTCGTTTTAGAATAAGACTATTTCTAGAGTTAAAATACAAAAAGTTTTTAAGAATTTACAAAAAGCTGAATTAAACTTAAGTTTAACTTAGCTTAAATAGTGTTAGAAAGGACCCACTTATATTTAGCATAAGCATTTTTTCAGGTCACTGACCACGCTTTAAATAACCTATACTGAATGCATTATCATTGATCGTGGAAGTAAAAAACAAAGTCTATTTCAAGTAACCGGAAGAAATCGTTTACACAAATAACTTGGACTGAAGGTGGCGGGACTTTCAAAGAGCATGGCTTCCGTCTTTCTACGGGTGAATATTATTATTGAAGTTAAAGGTAAACTAACTATTTTTATGTTGCAAGTTATAACTGGCAGCATGCTTCGATGTTACTTTACAGGATTCTGTTCTGACTTACAAAATGCATATTTATTGCAACTTATCGTCGTCCTATCTACTTCTTTAGCGATATGTAGAGTGTATATTTTTCTAATGTCAAATCAATCAATCATTGGCTTGTATTCATCTACCGCAGATGAAAACGGTGTGTAATAACCACCAACAATAAATTCATAGAGATAGAGAATAGAAAAAGCTATTTCAATATTGTGCAAATAAAATTAGGCAGTCACTGTCTTTGAATTGACCACAATCTATCACTAAAGACTGTTCAACCGCCAGGATGTACTAATTAGATCGCAAAAGATTAGATTTCCGATTGAAAGAACAAAGCTCAGTTTATTTATATTACACAGAGTATTCTCGAAAGCGGAAGCAATAATAACAATAAAAGTCATTTAACGCATAAATGTAACGCGATTAACTAACCGTTTCCGTGGCTAATAATAACTGGCCGATGACTAGTAAATACTACTCGTACCTAGTACTAACCTATTATTGTTTATTCCTGCTAGTATTGTATAAACAAAAGTTTGAGAGGATGTATGTTACTCTTTCAAGTAAAATCTAGTGAACAGATTTTCATGAAGTTTGGAACATAGATAGTTTATAACCTAGATTAACATATAGGAAACTTTGAACACGAGGAATTTACGCAGCCGTAGTCGCATATAGAAGCTACTATTGTAAACGCAAAAATTCATGAGTATGTAAGGACGTTTATAAGCCTTTCAAACAAAAACTACTGAATCAATCTTGATAAAATGTCAAATAGATGTAATTTTGAGTCTTAGTTAGAGGGGCCGTGAGTTTGTTGCAAGCTTTTGTCATAGGCTCTACCCCTTTTCCGAGCTAGTGGTAAATTCATTATTGTAGCGACCATCACAATTGTCCATATTTGACCTACACGAATAAATGATTTGATTTTTTTTCTCTTTTATGCAGACGAAGTCGCGGTTTGAAGTTAATTATATATTATAAGGCATATCGCCAAGTCGGTCTCAATTCTCAACAATACAGTATTTATAACACCGTGTATAATTTACACAATGGCGTGCTATTTATACATGTTATATAGTTTTTCCTGTAACGTGTTATATATAGATTATCTCGTATTTATTTATATATTTGTATTTAATGTTCAGTTGTAAGGTCAGTCTAGTTGGTTTATTTTAATGCTGGATAATTAATAGACAATGTTGTGCGTTTAAACTTCCCTCTGTACCTACATTGCTATTAACTCATTTTAACATAGGCTTTTAGATTTCGCTTGAAATTTTATTAATCAAAGTATTTAGTAATCCACATTGGTATTAGTAATCTTAACGAAATTAATAAGTAGGAAACGCTGCACTTTATGATCTGAAGAAAGAGAGTACCATATTTCAATTGAAAAAATTACCACTTGTTATTTAATACAAGTTTACATAGAGTTTTTTTTGTAAGAAATCGACTTATATCACATGAGAATAAAACGGTTCTTTTCAAAATCTAAAAATCTTAGCCAGTTCTTTCCCTCTTTACTCTCAAAACTTGAGGCAAAATTATCATTCATATCATCATCATTACATGACCTGCATCAAAACATTTTGTATTAAACTAAGTTATTTCAAGCCCAAATAAGGTTATAAACTCACAATAATTACTAAAATTGTACAGTTGATTTAAACAAGGAAACTTTACGTATAATACCGGTTATTTATAGACTGTATCGACAACTAATTGAACAAAATGAGGTCAATTAAACGGCCAAGTTTATTACACTCCAAATATAATTAACTACAGGAAGTCCCGGGATATTGAACTTTATATTACTGAAATAACATTGTAGGTACATACAGGTTTTACAAGTAGTAACTTATGGTTTTGGTGACAATCTTACTTTGAAATACTACTAGACTCTACCTGAGTCTTCATCCGCATGAAAAGAATATCCCTGGATAAAAACTCTATATGTTAATAAAGGTATAACTGATCTGTATTTGTGTTAAATTTCATCCAGATCCATACAATAGTTTTTGAATAAATGACTGTCAAATATCCATCCGCCCATCATCTTTAACTAAAGCATTGATTCTATGTATGTAAGACTAGGTAACAGTGACAGGAGTCTATATATAAAACTTTCAAACGCATTATATGCAGTGCCTTTCTATAATGTCTATATCCGTAAATAAAAATAGCATGGCACATGCATAATCCAATAAACGAGTTTATTTATACAAACATAATGTTATTGCGTAACGGCGGTGGCCGGTGCGCCGGTGAGTCGGTACAATAATAGAAACATTATAATATAAACTATGTATAAATTTACCTCTCCTGCATATGCATGGTATACTATATTTTAAAGGACCCAGTATACTAACTAAATACGGTTGTAGCGTCGCGATAAGGATGATTTTTTCATTAGATATAATTAGGAAAATAGTCGCGAACTTTTCAATGCATTCACTGTATCAATTCAAATAATATTTATCAAAATTGATCAGATCAACAAGATTGACAGTTCTTTGTGGACTACACAAACTACTGATTGCTTTACTAATTGTAATTTATAACTTTTAAGGATGCAATAAAGTAATGTGCAAAATTTGCTATCATTCAAGAGCTTGGAAAGAATTACAAACTTTTTCATTTTGCTGAAGATAACTAGTTTTATGTACGTCTTAGTACACACCAAAATAACAAGCCGGCTACGAGCGTGCTAGGACAGATGTGCGTAGCAAACTCCAGTGTATTAGCATCTTTATCACTAGCTTGATATAATAATACTATAGTCTTAAATAACTTCAGTAAACCTTTACTGTCAAGTTATTTCATTAAAATGACATCCCAAATCTTAGTACTTCGTAGGCGTTACTGATACACCCACATTACACTAGTGCCTACTATGTTTACGTCCCTGCCTCACCCCCGAGGTGTGCGTGGGCGTGATGTTATTTGATATAAACAAAGGAATAGTTTTATGTGTAGTTGCAAAACTGGTAAAACTTGAATAACTATTTATGTTCTAAGAAGCGAGACTTCGAGATTTAACTCTCGGCTATAATTATATTATTAGATTGTAGGTAGGTTATATATTATAAAATATATATTCGCTTAGCCTTTGTTCCAAACTATGTTGGAGTCGGCTTCCAGTCTCACCGGATGCAGCTGGATACCAGTGTTTTACATGGAGCGACTGCCTATCTGACCTCCACAACCCAGTTACTTGGGTATTAACACGATACCCTTCGGTAAGACTGGTTGTCAGACTTTCAAGCTTCTGACTACTGTTAACGACTGTCAAAGATCTTCGAAAATGACAGCCGGGACCCACAATTTAACGTGCCTTCCGAAACACGGAGGAACTCGATATGTATAGGATGGTCACCCATCCACGGAACAACCTCGGCAAGCGTAGCTTAACCTCAGAGATCGATCCGTGCGGCTGTTGTAAACTAAGCCCTAAGCTCCTAAATAATATAAATAAATATAACCCATTTTAATGTCCCACTGCTGGGCAAGGGTCTCCTCCCGTAAAGAGGTAGGGGTTAGGCCTTGGCCGCACTTGGCCAGCGTGGTGGTTATATATTAACATATAATTATGTTTTACAGAATATTCTGTAGTAGTTCTAGCTATAGCAGGTGATTTAGTTAGTGCTAATGAGAAAACATTGCAACGAAACGTAAATGCACTTTTAGGGCGCCAAAATGCTTCCTTCCGAGGATCAAACAATCCATTTCTTTCTTATTTTATATAAGCTTTATGCACTATAATATACTTTATCTCTTTCTACAACTACAAAAATAGCGTAAAAAAAATACAATCAAAATCTGTTCCAACATGATTTGCACAAAGACGGAAAACACTAACAAAGCATTTTTTATTTATAATTATATTATGCATGTAATGTAAGAAGTATGAGCAGTAAATAGCCAGTTCATCGTATCAAAATATTTGCACAATCATACAAAATAATGATTTTAAACGTGACTGGTAGAGTGCAGTAGTTGATAATGCACAGTAGACGATGTTATAAATAGTATCGTTTCGCCCAATATTTTTAGTGTGCAAAAAAACTTGTTACGTTGTTAGATTAGTTGTTTGATATTTAAATATGCGTCAGTGTGCTTCTAGTAATATAGTGTGCAAAATTATCTACATATGTAGTTTTACTAAAGGTGCCTTTTTAAATCTATTGTTTATTGAATTTAAGGCTGTATGTCAGGCTCATCGTAATAACTAGTTGTCAAAGTCGTTATTAACGTCCTAATTCAAAGACTTTCCTTTCTTTAAAATACACTTTCTTTTAAAGATTTTAGGCATTCACACAGACATATTCTTCTTTTCTTGTTATTTCAATCCGGAACATATAAGGAGCGAAATAACGACCATACAAAATGGTACTATAATAAAACGTACATAATAATATTGCCACTAAAGGTTGTTTATTTCGCTAATTGTTCACCGACCAACAATTATATATAATGGAATGTAATACTTAGAATTGATTTGTCACATTGACGTCACATATGTTCTAAATAATCAAGCAATACTTTTAATAAAGGCTAGGGGAGTCCCATACCTGTCTAGGGTCCATTATACGTAGTACTAAGGTAATATTTATACGTTATTAAATAAATTTAACCCATTAATGTCCCACTGCTGGGCAAGGCTCTCCTCCCGTAATGAGGGAGGGGTTAGGCCTTGAGTCCACCATGCTGGCCAAGTGCGGATTAGGGACTTTGCATACCTTTAAGAACTGCGTAAACACTCAGGTTGCATCACGATGTTTTCGTTGGGAGAAGTGAATATTATTTCTAATACACACATAACTTCGAAAAGTCATTGGTGTGTTGCCTCGGGTTCGAACCTGCAACCACTTGCATTATGGTACTAATTTATACCATACGGCTATCACTATAAATAAGGAAGTTTAAAAATAAAACTTCACCGTGTAGTTCCCTACGTACAAAAACAATAAAGTTTACTATTATATTTTCCTGGTATGTATTGAATAAATAGTGACATACATAGACATAATACAAATATTTGTATTGCTATAACTAGTTTGCGAATGCGTGTCACGACCATCAATAAACTACTATTGGGTATTTGCTGTTAAATGAATTTTAGTACACAGTTTTATACATACATACATAATATTATCACGCCTTTTTCCCCATATAACAGTATTATATCATAAGATAACGACGAATTTTTAAGTTAATCTAGATAATTTGTAAAATTTGTATTGCAAGTCACTTTTATTTTATACTTAGTTGTTAGAGCCTAAAAAGGAGTGCTTTAAAAGACCCTTGTTTAGTGGATTACAATGGTCCTTAGATTATAATGACAGGAATCATAACATATTTTATAGACAAAGCTATATACATTACCACGTGGATTCTACATTTAATACAAGTACTACATCATTCGATTAAAATGTAAAAATACTACTTAGTAAAGTCAAGCTTTAAAACAAAAAATTCTTCAACTCGAAATTAACTAACAAATGAGAACACGCCCACATTCTAAAACAATTACATCCAAAACAGGTGACAGATTGACTAACACATAGTGACTTAATGACGTCACAGTGCTATAAATAACACCAACACTACCAACATGGCCGACAACAGGCTTTAGTACATTCTCTATTAATAGACAAAACGTTTGAATGTCAAACTATTATGGAAAATAACACGAAAATAGTAACATACTTATAATATATCGTCTATCTAGGACGTTTCAAAGTCAAGTGAGTTTTACATATTAGGAATACTTGATTCTTGAAGGAATTAAATGATATCGGCTGAGTTAAAAATAAACTACTTTATAAAGCTATATGATAATATGACTAGACTGTTTGTGAAGGAAAAACAAGTTAATTTTTGCTTCATATAATTTTTGTTTAGAAGTTCTTACTCATGTCGAAGGCAAAAATATTACTTAAGTCTTAAAAATAGATATATTATTATCTATTGTTGAAATTAACATGTAATTGCAATACTTATTTGTCTAGTAATCTGTCTTCTCTCTGTACTAGTTGTTCAGTCAAAAACTATAGTTTTGATCGACATGTATTTTATTTAAATAGTACCTAAAAAATTAACCATTCTAACAACTACCTATGAAATATAATTAATATAAGTTCCGTCTAAGGATCGTGGATCGTGGATCGTCGAGCATAGCAGCCATTTTTACCTTTTCTGCGCACACGCCGGTAAAACAAATAACTATAACCAATTTAATTCCTGTTAACAACGATATTTGTATTATTAAAACCGCTATCAAAAACTGTTAATTACAACTAATTCAGTTAAGGAAACTCCGCAAATAACTCGCTTATGTTCCCGAGGTACGCAAACACGGACAAACAATGTAATGAGATCATATCGGGCTAATTTTAAATGTACGATAATTACTTTGTATTTGTGTATTTATAGAACTGCTCTGTTTCCTTGTTGTTACAGTGTTTTTGAATAACCGATATAGGTATATACCTATTTGGAATATCGTTACATAACCGGCAAATTTTGATAAAGTAACTAATTACATGGAAATATTTATGCTATGCTATTAATTAAACTATATTTTTTGTTTGTATGCGTGATGATTAAGATATGTTGCTTTAAACCTATTTAAGTTCAATACTAGATATTTACTAAATTACTTCAAACTTGAAGTGCGGTTTTACTACAAAAGATTAGTCGATAAATAATGCAATAATCTATCATATAAACTAATCAATAACAAGTAACTGAACTACATACATCAAAATCTTTCTCAAGTCAGAAAACTTTGACACTATTTACCGTTGTACTAAAAAGAAAATACTTATATTTACTGCTTAACTAGTCAAGGTTTAACTACTTAAACTAAATCTCCTACAACAGGTGTTATCGTGACTAATAAAACTGATTATGAAGCAGTTGGAGAGCGCTCGCTATCGGCGGCTTACTTCTAAACTTAGCTTATCAAACCTTATCTTATCTTGGCTTCCCCTCTCGGCTGCACCGGATTAACTTACCTGGAAGAATAGAGATAACTATTAGTATTTTAAAACATGACATATACATATAAATATTAAATAATATAAGTCATAGAAAGAGCCGTAACAAAGAGAGTTTAACTATGACATTAGCCCTCGGTTTCTGAGGTACATTTAGTAGCATTCTGTCAGGTAAGATGGAGAATGCCATTATTTTGACAGGCAGGGTCATGGTCAAAATTGTCATACTGTCACATTTTCAAAAGCATTCTTATCAGAATGGCAATATTAGGTAGTATGTTCTGCATATTAATTACAAAGTACTTTTACAATCACTGCGTATTCTTGCGTATCGGTTGTCGACTAAAAGCAATATTTAAATATTTTTATACAAGAAAAGTATTATTAAAAATGTTTTGTGATAGTACATATTTTCAAAGATCTTTTGTTCATGAAACATTAAACTGTGAGACTTAGATTTTGATAAGACTGATAGATTCTGCCAGCTCTACTGGTAACTAAAGCGTGTTAGATAGTTGGCTCAAAACGCATTTTAACCGGTAATTTCGTGTTGGAAATATACCAATAGTACCTACAGTCAATACAGGAATCTATTGCGCAACACAATACATTATTGAATAAAACTAATATTTTCCTTTAATTTATTTACGGATAGGGAAACCAAAAGCTTAAAACAGTACAAAAACAAGCATGTTATTAAACGATTAATTAAAAGCTAGTTTAAAAGTATTTTGTATTAAACGTTGTACGTGTTAAAATAATTCGCGGGCCGGTCGGCCGTTGTCGCGAACATCTATTTTAACTCTCATCACATACAAATAGGATTTCCGAGAGTTTTTTACATACTAGCTATTTTCATCGGTGTCGTTCCCAACACCTACGAGACGCTAGGGTTGCCATTACAACGATATTTTATCCCAACAATTTTTATTACCACCTAAAATTAGGTGATTACATTGAAAATGTCGCAAAACACAATTTATTTTTATTTTATTGGGTGAATATTTGCGTTTTGTAAAAATACGTTTTACTGTTGCGAGTTCAATAACAGGGTCACTGGTTGTGAAAGTTTGAATAAAACATTAATTAGTTTAAAATAACAGAGTATTTTTGTGTAATTACTTTGTTTACGCCAGATATAAGGCACTTCTATACTCTTCAAATTAGGTTAGTATGCTACATGTATGCAGGAGTGTGTAAGGGAGAAATGTTGTATTTTTCCGTAATGCCTCATCGAGTCGTGACTACATGTGGAAAAATCAAATGCGTGTCATGTTTTTCGATGACGAGTACTCAATCACCTGTCATTAAGTGGGGTCTAGGAATACATCGTGACATGGTTTTTCCTTAAAAAACAATACACGGTAACAATAACAAGCTAAGTAATTAACCCTTCAACTTTAAGACCAACCAGCGAACATCCTCCTCGGCACAAAATATACATTTGAATACTAGGTAATTCGTTAACTCTTGCTTTCCTAACAAACAAACAATATCGCTCTATGTGATATTTGGTTCGGCAATATCTATCGATCAGCAAAACCGACTCAACTCACCTGTCCGGCTTGTGCCGATCGGGTTCATCTACAATAATTTGCCGCCCGGCAAAGCCGATTAATAAATCGAATAAGTGTATAGGAAACGTGAAAGTGTGAACCCTACGGTGTATTCTAAAATAAACCCAGCGATATTGATACATAAGTTCGCGCGCGATGCGAGTGATGCGGCGCGCGTGACGCGAGCCAGGGGCGGCCCTGAACTTCCGCGCTCTTACTTAATACTTGATACTGAATGACTATTTCTAATATTTACACGTTTTTAAATTTAAATTTGATTTGAGATGTTATTTTATTAGGTTGGAGATTTAAAATTCTAATAAAATGAATGGCAATTTAATAATAAAGACGTTTTTTGAGTAGTTATTTGAGCCCTACACGAATCGTTTCAGTAAGAAAACAAACTACTTACTAGATAAATCACGAAAACTTAAAATGGTTGTAATGTGTGAGTCCTTTATTTTATGGAATTCGAATACTCGAGACTGCACTCTATATTGAGATCCCTCTGATATGAAGTCGAATAAAATTATCTTATTAATATTACACTTAATTCAATCATGGATTTAAATCCATACCAAAATAGAGTCAAATCCCAGACAAGCTACTCATGTCACTTAAATAAAAAAAAGTACCTACCATAAAAGCATCCATAGCCAAGTAAACCAGTGAAAATTTCGCACAGCAAATATAGCAAATACAGCATTCCCTTACAAAATGAAACAATGCAAAAGTTTTGCATATATCACCCTTGCGTTACCATCAGATAAGACTACGACACAGTGGGTGTGGGACAAGCAGCGAGCTCGGTGTGGGACGCCGGCTCCCTCGCTGATAACGCATCCGGCCTTATCCGCCGGGGTCGACGCACTTCCGCTGATAACAGTCAGCTGGACCACATGACATTGCTCGACTGTACTTTCTCTTATGTATATGTTAGTTACAGCAGTTTTGTAAAAATGGAATAAGGCTGTATAGTAAGTACATTGTAGTACTAACAATGATTTGTAATAATGTAACTACTATTATTATGGCCTATTTTTGCAACATCTACGGCCTATGACATATATAATATGTACATACTTTGTATGTCTACATGACTACTTTAATATTAGTACGCTGTTTGACAAGCGTTGAAAAATTATTAAAATCACATGGAACTTTCAAAAGTTGCAACTCTTATTCTCGCATAATAACTAGTTTACTACATACGAAACATCTCACTTGAGTGAAGGATTCATCACTTAAAACCCCTCAATGATTTTCATCTATATACAACACCACCCTTATAAACATTAGACAATCAGAAGCTCTTAAAAATAACTACAAAAGATTACAAATCACCTTCCCTCCTTAACAATTAACTAATCAAAAAAGCGATTTGTTATCATCGTTTTAACACGAATCATTATCTAGTCACAGAAATAAACTCCAATTAGTCCAAACAAACACATCATTATCTATCATTACACAATACTACGAAAACGTCATTCATCACGTTATTTTCCTACAATCAATGAACATACATACATACATACCTATAACTACATACATACAAACAAACATACATACATACATATAAACAGACATACAATCACGTCTTTCTATAGGCCAAAGAACGCTTTGGTTCGATCCTTGCAAACTTTCCTTGTCTCATTCGAATCCATCTTGTCATACAGGACCGCCGGTTACGAGCACTACGCACCTGACTTTCAAGACATCGCCGATGTGAATACAATCAATGAACTTAGCAGGAAAACAAGTACATACTTCCAATACAAGATTATGTAGAAGGCATAACACTAATGTACGCAAAGACCAGCTGCCAAAAACTGAATGAAATTGTCTAATAGATCTTAATAACACAAATGACGTCAACAAATGTGTATTGACCATTATTACGTCAATATTTGACAACAATAAACATTCCTATAAAGAAGAATAAGCACTCGTATCTTATTCATAAACTGTCAAACAGTACGATATAATGCCGTCTCTTTTTCACTAACAGAACTTTACCTAAGAAAGAAAGTGTAAGGAAAAACGTAGCGGCTTGATCTGTGACCCTTTCTTTCGAGAAGGGGACTTTAACTATTTCGTAAGAGGAAAAAGTTGTTATTTTCCTTAAGTTTTCTTGAAAGTAAAACAGCATCTAAAATTCTACAATGGATGAGATCCATCACGTCTTGATTACCACCAGCCGTTAAGTCTGCGCGGTGCGCGTGCGCCGGTAATTTTCCTAAGATTAATGCACTCACTGACGATACGATTCCACGGGAAATTCCTTTGACACACTTATAGCGAACGTTGAGCAATCAGACCTTCGAGTTCCATTCACATTGTTTATCAAGGGATGAGAATATGTACAACTTGTGTGAGATTGTTTATTTGTTCGATGCAGTTAGATAAATTTCCCTTTCGTAGGTGGGGTAATTATTATGTCTGATAGTATCATTTTCGTATCGCTTTAATTTTCGCTATCAAAAAAAGACAATAACAATTACATAGAATTAACAAAAATTGTCTCTTATCAGGTTAAAAAAAACAGCCTTTATTCATATACCGATAATATAATCCCTTTCAAAATAAGATTAAGCACCACATTTATTATTTTCTTTCAGTCTAGAGATCACTGATTTCATATAATAAGTTCATCAAAGAAAGTTTTGAAATGATTAATGGTTGCTAATTAATGACTAGACGCTTCATACTTCCGTTGCCAATTAAAATCGAATCAACGTTTCAAACATGAGATCGACCGGTGAGATAACTTAGTATATGATAAGTAATCACTATTGTACTTACACTATTTTATTTATATCTCGGATTAATGTTATCTACAGTGAGATCATGAAATTGTTTAGGCCAGGTGCGAGATAGTGCTATCGATTAATCAATATTATAATTAATTTTAGATACGATATGCGTAATTATTTGTTAATAACATAAGTTGCACAATTCTGTCGTACGTCGCTTTATGAACGAAGCCAGGGACGATGAGAACAAGACGACTGTCTGTGGAGATATTTAATTGGATCTATTGATGCCGTTTAGTCAGTAGTGCAAACGCCGAAAACAGCTAAAAAGACATGAAAAATACAAAGGTTACATTAAATAGCTTAGTCATGACAAAAATGAATACTGGGTTGACAATGTAAAATGCTAGAGCAATGTAAGTTTCCCCTTCAGAAAGAGACAATGCTATAAGGTCTGTATAGCGCTATCCTTTTCTTACGAAAAAATAAAAACGACTTTAGGACAGATTTTCAGATGTTTACTGAACACAAGAATGTTAATACAGATTCACTTGTTTACAGATCCAACGGGTCCGTGGTTGACCTCGCGTTACGCGGGTCACAGCAGCCCTTATCACTGCGTTATCAATCGCTATGTTTATCTGCAGAGAACAAGTCGCTCTGTGGCGTGTGTTTACTGTTTTTGAGGAAAACGCCCAGTTGTCTGGTGGCGTTTTCCATTCAGTATTTAGCAATAATTTTGTTGTAAACATTGGTATTAATAACAATGATTTCATTGCGAAAGTTTGATTGTTTTGTGACGCAGTACTGCATTTGTTTTAACCATAATTTTGGTGTTTAGTTATTTATGGTTTTGATACCAGTGTTTACATGCTACTGGAATTATTATACTCGATACATTCTCAGCTTGTAATTCTAGCTTGAGACAAGCATTGGATGGGAGCATTACTGTAATACAAATACAATATTATATATTAAGGTAGACTAGCTTTCCAGAATATTTTACTAGATGCCCTAGTGATTAGAAAGACACTGTAAAAACAGTTTTAAACTAAAATTAATATAGGTTCTTAATTAAAAGGTACCCTTAGTTCGCGACAAAACGAGTCACTGCCAAACTCTTTCCTTTTCATTCTTAATTCTAAGAGACAACAACACTCCATCTCTCTTCTACAACTAAGTTGTCATCGTAGTCGACCCGTAGTCTAAATACCAGCGCTCGCTTCCGCGCGCCGCATACATACGCGAGCACTTGGCGCCGGCCGCGTCCCATCCATCACAGCGCTTGATTGGCACACGACATACATCATTACTCTATGCTTTATTACGTGTCACATCGCACTGGCTGTAATGTTACGAATATTTCGTGTTTCATTGTAATGTGCCAATGTTTATTGAGTAATCGTGACAGATCAGAAAGGACGAAAATAAATTAATGTAGAGCACTGACATTTTGATAAAACCCTTATTAAAATCATGCAATAGGAATTTTCACGTTACAAAAAGTGGGAATTGAAAAGTAACTATTAAAGATTTCAGGAGATAAAAGTCTCAATCTATCGAAAAGGACAGTTGATATGAAAAAGTATGGTTCACCTACGTTTCTTTCTTAAACAAACTTTTTGTCACTAAACTTGGCTCTACCATAACCAGACGCACATTTTGAAAAATAATAAAATCGACCTAAATTACTAGATTTTCTGCAAACCTCTCACCTTTACAGCATAAAAAGATAGATTATTCGAGCTGATCATCATCCACAATCTTTCGAAAAGGACTGCAAAAGTATCGTTCCTTATGTTTCTTTGCTAAGCAAGCTTCTTGTTACTTAAGTGGCTGTACATCAACCAGATAGTTTTTGTTTTTTTATATTTGCCAGTACTCAAGTGGTAGTAATCAAGACCTAACCCCTCCCTCATTACGGGAGGAGACCCTTGCCCAGCAGTGGGACAATTTTGATTTTTTTATTTGCCCAGTAATCGATCTAAAATCTCAGTATTTCTCCCTCTCACCTGTACAGCACAAACCACTAGTAAATCTTCAAGGCATTCATCAAACATAACGGGCAGTGAGTAAGTAGTGAGCAGAGAGCAGCGGTTATATCTGCCGGACCTTGGCCCGTGCGTTGCACAACCGACTATTCTGATGCATCACCTTGCCTCTTACAACACAGGGAATCTCTGTACTACGATACTACACTCATTTGTAAAGGTGTTTGTACGACTAGGCTGTTTGATGGACTGTTTGAGGAGTTTATTTCCAAAATGATGGAAAATTTTGAATATTGACAAAGATTGTTGCGATGATACTATGTGAAGAATTCTAATTTGGAGGATGATTGCTAACTACGGTCAGTTCTATTGGCTCTAAGTGTAATAAATTTATTTTTTATTTACGCTCTAAAAAGGTAAGCTTATGATCTAATTTAAGACTAAATCATATGTGTATGTCTGATTGTTAAATAGCCCAAGAATGACCGTAATATAGCTGTACGTTTAAGTGAAATGCTTACTATAAAGTATTACAATATATTAATGCTTGTTATGATGGTAGTACGCAACGGTAAATAAGATATCAGATGAGGGGTGAGTAAAAAAGTTTGTTAGAAGCCACTTACTTAAGATATTTGCAAACATTCTTTGCTTCATTCACACAAAATATTCACTTTCTGCTTGCTCACTTTTCGATATGTAAAAATGATATTTGATATCTAATAAAACGATAACTTTAACTCTAATTCGTCTCGAACTCAAGGTTGGTATGAAATGTCGGAAAATAAAAGTATATTCTTTAGGAAATCTTATCGTAAATAAAACATAATCACTATGAATTGCTCTATAACATCTGATAACAATTAATTTGTCATCATTACACTCAATTATGAAGGTATTGCATTACTCGGTGGGTTTTTTGTTGATTTTATTACGTACTTTGGAACTAATTAAGATAATAGTTTATTTTTGTGTGAACACAATTTTTAAAGCTCTTTTGTCGATAGTCATACAGTAATCTTTCCGTATGAGTCGTCTGTATAATATAATATAATAATGTATGACGATGATTGCACATCCACTACATGAAGATAACAAAATAATATATCAATAGCAGAATATGGATAAAAATAAGCTTCTGTACCTTACTATAAGGTATGATGACACTTATTTTCTTTTTTCAGTCACTTCTTCAGACCTAAATTTTAATGCCATCTCTACTTCACTATAAGGTCGTCACTTACGTTCTTTTCTCACTCACTTTTGTAGTCCCTTTTTCTAATGCCATCTTTCATACAATATATCCATGATTGCTACAATCTCCAGTACGTCTTAGGTAGTTTAATAAAGTGTTTAATCTAAACCTCAGCGACTAACAGATAATAAATAATCGGATTACTTCAATCAACGTGACTGATTGCACACAGCAACAATTATCTGTCGTTTGCACAACAACAGGAAAGTCCTTAACACGTTAACTGCCACGTCAGGCACCGGTACCTGACGCACCTAGTATCTGTTAGGGCCATGTCAGACACGGGGGACTGACGCAGATGCATATATTTCAAATCAACCCAAGGAGCTGTCTGGCACGTTTATCGCATTTTTCTTTACGGTAATTGACTGACATGGCCCCAGAGAAACTATGTGCAGCTTGGCCCACCATTTTCATGATTGGAACGAAAATTAAATAGGAAAAATAAAATACGACGCTATGAAATTTTGCAAATGCTTTTTATTTGGCGAAATAATAACATTATTATCGGCGTTACCGCTGAGAGAATTAGAAATAAAATAAAATAGTAGGTATTAGAAGAAAAACAAAATTTTAAATTTTTTTATGTTCTTCATTGAAACATTTTAGACAATAATGTGGTTCATTGGGACAATTTGGACAATAGGTATTTACTTGCTTCGTTTTCCTTCTCGCATGATTTCTATCCACTGTTTCTACATTAATCTTATAACACCTCGAGCAATATTTACGAGATTTTTTTACATTTGATTTTTTTTTTTTTTTTTTTTTACTTTGAGTCAAATTTTGCTTTTCCAGTTCGTCAATAACTTGTAGATCAAGTAACGATAGTTCAAAATCATCCATATTATCAATAATCGACATTATTAGTAAAAGTAATCGTCACATAAATAACTTTATCTGAGAGCAATAAATTTACGCGCCTACTTCGACAACTATTTAGCAACGACTAAAAAAATGCATTTACTGCATGCTAGAGACCCCCGACAGGTTGCAACGTGCAAGGAGCGAACTATTTAGGTACTTACAGTCAACCGATCGCAGCCCGCAGTAAACGAAAAGTTTTCCCGCGCAAATGCAAAATACGCGCGGCCGCAATATTATTACTTGTTTCATGACAATGCCTGACAAAATGCCTGACATGGCGCAATAGGTATATTTTATACCGTTTGGGCTTTGTCAGTCACATATGCCTGACAAATTTCTTTTTACCTAAATCTTACATAAATAATCATGGAAATTAATACGACATGATCAATTATCGTAATTTATGTCAATATGTTACATTTCAGAAAAATAAAAAAATGACGTCATAAAATTTTGTATTTTTTTATCTTGGCAGTTAACGTGTTAAGATGACGATCTGTCTAGTTTCCTTTATCTAATAAACATGATCATTTACCTGCCTCAGATCAAGTGCACTTTCGTACATTTCGCAGACTTTTTAGTCTATAGCGAATTAGCGAATTTAGAAATTTCAGCCAACCTGTATGAAAAAGTGCAAAGCAAGTAATAGAAACAACATTTTAGGAGACTCGTGTACAATAATATGTTCTAGGTATACATACATTTTTTTTTTACCGGGGAGGAAAAATCCCTTCGGATACCCATCTTTCTTGGGGGAAGAAAGACTGGGTTATGTGGTGTAACCACTAAAAAACCACTCCGCGAAAACCAACCATTTGATGCGTGGTTGAAGAGGAACCCTGGGACCTAAAAAACACACCAGTGCCCCCTTCATTTGCACCTTGCCTCATTGAGACCCTGCCCGGAGAACTAATCCTCCTGCATTCCCAATAAGTGACAGATCAAAATTGCATCTCGGGCATACCTACTAATGTATAGTTTGCTAACTTGTTCATCGATTCCACCAATGGACTATTCAAACTAAGAACGGAACAAAAACTTATATAATAATATCATATGCTTTCGTAACAGCAAAATTGTCACAAAACTAACGAACAAATTAAATATAAATTTATCTTTTTAATTACAGTCTCTATCGACTCATACAATGTAACAAAGTGGTGGATAAGTGCCGCGCGGAGTGCGCGGGCGCAGTTCGGCGCAGCGCATGCGTGGCGACCCACCGTCTGCCGCATCGCGGTCAAGGCGTCTGCAGCGCCATGTCGGACTGAATCGTTACACTTCGGACCTGAATTTATTTCACATTACCGACCACTATTTATAATCATGCATAACATCACGGCTGTTGTACCCGATAGTGTAGGCAGAAGTGTATGAAATACATCCACGTTTCACCATTAACAATGTTTGTCCAGCCCATCCCACAACAGGAGGCGAGCCTATAGCCATAAACCGGGTTACTAATTGAGAAATATCCTAATGTAATATTTACTCAACCTGGAAATCGAACCCGAGACCTCTGCAGCACACAGCAGTCGTATAACCACAATTTGTTTAATAAAATACATTAACAAAACCCCGGTCTAGTTTCCAATAAACTATTGAGTATAATAGGTATGTCTGCAAACTCAATTCTGTCATCCATATTCAGATATACTGTCGCGAATAATATTTACGATCAAGGCCATGACAACGGGAAATTATGTGAAATCTATGCGCCCGTGCAACTTGAGTCACGAGAGAACTATGTATTGATGATTTAGTCATCGCCGTCGTTTAAAAGGTAGTTTTTATTTAGCAGAATATCGAACAAGGGATAAGAAAAGCATGGAATTTTACAAAGAAACATAATTTTAGTCTAAAGTAGAGAGAATATTAGCTGGAAGAAAATTTCTAAAGTAAATGTTTAAAGATTAGCAAAAGTATTTGTATGTTCAACTTCAGTTTTATATCACTCGATAAGCCAATGTTTCTAGTGAAGAAAATGCAATGTTTTCAAAACATTCGCGGATACTTTATACCTGAAATGAATCACGAATCAATGCACATTTATCTTCATTGATAAATAATTATAAACATGAGAAGAATTCTTTAAAATCAAAATGGACGAGGAAAAGAATTAACAAGACTGACTGAATATAGTTAAAAGATCAGAATAGTGTTGATCAATAATAAGTCTCCAACCGGTATTTGGCCAGTGTGGTGGACTCTCGAATTATAACCCGTCTCTCGTTTAGGAGGAAACCTGAAGTAGGACATTCATAGGTTTGAAAAAAAAACTTTTTTTGTTGTATGTTGCATAAGCATGTTGTGCAAAAATAAAAATGTTTTTCTTTCTTTTTTCTTCAATGAAAGACATTATGCGCAGAAGGTCATGAGTTAACCTGCGTTCACGGTCCGTGAAACTTACGTCAAAATCCCAAGTCATCCAATGCAAAGTTGACGTTGGTGATAATTCCCGTATATAATAAGAGCATAAGCACAACTTGATTAAAAAAAACCACAGTAAGAATAAGTAAGAACTGAATAAACGACACATATCTTTCTTCAACACAAACGCCTATAAAAGCACTCGAACAGTCATGTTTACAAACACAACCTTGAAATTCACCTAGAAATATCACCATTACGTAAGAGTCAATTAACATAGCATTGTGAATGATTTTTCGTATATTAACTATAGTAGACATACTCGTATATCAGTGGTTATCTGTCATATTGGACATGAAACGGGCGGGGCACGCGGTCTCGATGCCAAACGATCATCGATGAAGACACTAGCATCGCGACTGACATACAAGACTTATTAGCTTTAAAACTGATGGTTATTTTTAGTGGGAACTATTATTGAACAGTTGGTCTGAGATATTGCAAAGAAACAATAAACCACACGGTAGAGTTGACTAGAGATAAAGAAGGAAAGGCCTTTTGAAGTATAAGTTAATACAAATAATGATGATGATGAAGCTATACTTAAAGAAACTAAAGTTGACGAACTCACTATAAACTAGATATCACAAAGAATTGTCACTGAATGAAAACAATTAACAATCAGGGATAAAAGCTTCGTCTCAGTTTAGCGCATTACTAATTGCCTCAAATATGCATGATGTCAGGAGACTGTCTGTCTCCTCACTCTCATACATCTAAACACTAGTATGAACTATTTCTTTATAACAAACACTGACGGCTCGCCACAAATGCACAATTAGAAATAGCTCAGTTACTCAAAGCCATCCATCCCAATCATATTCGAAAATAAGTTGTCAAATTACAGAGTTATGTAGTGTATTGTAGTGCCAAGTGCACTCATCATATCCACACCTCGTGAGTGTAGGATAATTCAGTGGTGCTCGAGCCACGCGGCCGGTGCGCCGACCAATCGACTCACTGATATAATTCTTTTAGATTGAGCACTGATTCGGTATTGTTTAAAGCCAATTGTAAGTCACATGTTTTGGGAAATGTGTGACTTTAGTCTCGAGATTCGATTTATTTTTGAATATGTAATTTATACTGATGTACGTAGTTTGAGAACGTTGAAATCAAAGCCTTGGAAGATCCACTGCAATTTACATACAAGCTTTACGAAACATAAATCACTCATAAACGATTGCACATTCAAAACTGTAGCAGTCTGTAAGCCGGTCATAAAAGCATTTATTCGTGTAGTAGTACAGTTTAAGTGCACAACAAACAAAGGCACGCGATGACGAAACAGCGAAACGGCACATAACCCAGATAGTGCGTACACGCGGCCCGCGACCCGGCAACCGAGATCCGCTAAATCCGCTGGCATGGACGACCTCGCGAGCGGACGCCAACTCAAACAAAAAGTGATGACACGCCTCCACATACCTCGCTATACTATCTATAGTATCTATAACATCAACTCTGTTGCAACTGCAATCAAATAGATCATAGGTTCTCTGGAAAAGCAATCAAGACCACAAAGATAAATTAACTTGTTGTCGACGTACCACAAAACAATACAATACATTCTGGAGTACCGTCATTATTTTGGAGAACCCATTTTACTTTCCAAGTTACAGTTTTGTCCAGACCATGTTTTGTCATTTTCAAGTTATAGTGGCAGACCATGTTTTGTCAAAAAGTAAAATTGAGGTTTACCAGACACACTGTAACTTACAAAGTCCAAATAACACATTGCTGGAAAACACAACAGTTATAACCCGGGTATTCCTGTCACCTTTGGATTCCCAATCACTGCCATGAAATGCTTTAAAATACAAGGGCTGTTAAGCGAAAAACGTGGACATTCGTAGCATAGGATAGGCTCTTAATAGCAAGATACAGAAAAGTAGTCACTCTTAGTTACTCTTTAGTATGGCTAGAGTATAACCTATTATAGCCAACCAGCATGAATCATACAGTAATATTCCTCTCGTCACGAGGTTTAACCCTCAGTACTCTGTGGTCAGTGACGTCACACATTTCTCCCGTCATGTCATAAGTCGATGAAAGTCCTGCGGTCGCGTTAGGCATGATATCGACTCAATGTATTGTGAACCACTTGAAACGAAACGATTGAAAGAACTGTAGTAGCAGAAGCATGTGATTCAAATCACGTGCAGAGAAGACTCTAGATTGAACATTTGGGTTTTCTAAGAAGTTAATTTAAAACATAAGGAAGGATATTCGTCTATTTTCCTTTATGAAAAAGAGGTGTGTTGTATGTTTATGTGTATGTCTGTCTATGTAATTGTATCTAATAAACGAATAGACCAATCGGTCTTCTAATCACGAAGATGCTTATTTTATACGGTTGTATTTGTTTTCAATACTATACATTAATACATATTCATCATTTATAATATTATAAAGCTTAGTTTAAAAAAGTCTCATGTTTATCATCAGACTTATTTAACAACAATCAATTATTAAAACAATTTGTTTTATAAAACATGTTTAATATCAACGAGTTGTATCACATGACATGTTTTAAATAACGCTATTTGTCATTCGTGGCTTCTTCGCCTCATATTTTTAAGGTTCACAATGTTTATATGAATTTATACCATGGTATTTATACTAATTTATAAGTTAGTTTAAACCCATTCATGTCTGCCATTAAGGGTCTTCTGCCGGGAGTAGAGAAGGGTGAGGTCTTGAGGTCACCATGACAGTGTCCTGATTGGATAGTTAGGTTAGTAATATACTCCAAGTTTTATCAATCCAATCTACTTAAGTTTATAAACAGTCATAGTAGCATTTCAGTATATTTCTACCGAATATCGTATTAAACATTACTTTTTAATTTTAACCACAGTTACCGGGAGCATTTATAACGAATAACATTAAAACGGATTACCATCCGGTGCGGTAGGAAGCGGTGAAATTTCCAGTAAACGTATTATCGAGCCAATGGCAGCGCAGATTGATAATTAAGTTCCTGCAACGGCCTCTGACTAATCAACTTAACTCCGAGAATATCGGAGCGCACAGGCTAGGGTCACTGCTCAGCTTAAACCCTGATAAAATGAGGTGAGTATCACCTTATTTTTAATTTTATCACCAGGCAGAATATACCACAAGATTAAAATAGGTCTTTTTACATAACCTATGTATTCTACTACATAGCAAAGTTACAGTCTTGAGGTAGTCTATCACTGTTTATCAATGTAAATCTATGGCGCAAATAAATAAAAAGAATTACATGCTCAGTTATAAACTTTCAAAACGTATTCATCGTATTGATAGCTTATCATAGCTCATTAACTAAAATCATGATTAATTTGTCTGGAATTATTTCAGTCTCATAATAGCTTGGGTCCGTTCACCTGCAGAAAGTGCAAAAAACAAATTCAAAAATACCCCACCCTTGAAGAGAGAGATCATTAGTCAGAGCAGTTGGCGGAACAGGTAATACATCAATCAACACTGAACACATCACATGATTTGTTAGTTATTTATCTACAGATACATGTCTAAAATACACTCGTAATACTGTGGGTATCCTCAATGGTAAGGTCAGAATATACAAATGAAGATATCTGCAAACTTACAGATGTGAGAAAAGTTATGTCTATTTAGACAATCGAATCAGTGATAAACATAAATAGCAAGGAAGCTATAAAGAGTGCAAGAATAGAGTTGAAGTACCCCTTGACCACTCCAGTAATAACCAAACGTGACACTCAGATCCTGAGAACATAACGAGATCTAAATCTGGCCAGCATCCAATCAGGTGCGAAGTATGTTCGGGAGTCGCGCGGCCAATGCTAATAATACCCGGTCGAAGCGGCGCCATTTATAGCCTAACCAGAATAGCCGGCTAAACATATAGCACGAATAGACATGTACACCGCGACCGATTTAGACGGCGATGGGAACGCCATTTACGGAGCACTTACAATAGAAACGGATGCACCAGACGGTTTAAATTAACTAGATAAGGATATCGACGGAGATGAGAAACTGTTGCGAGATCTACTTACACTTGCTAATGAACATGTACAGAATGCTCCTAATAAGGTTTGTGCCTAAGATGAAATACATTTCAATTTATTCTTCGATTCCTCTAGTTTGCAACATAGGATTGCGTTGTATTTCTTGATACTGCAAGAATTCTAATCACATTCCAATCAAATCATTAAACGGTAAACTAAAAACAAACATTAGTAAAAGTGACGCAACGCACTTCCCAAAAACAATTTCTCAAACAAATCTGAAAGTGTTCCAGATAAGATATTCAGCGTGAAATACGGTTTCTGGCACATGTGGAACTATAAAGTTTTCAGTGAGAGCCATTCAGCCGAGTATGTACGAGTGCTCTAACGAGCCAAAAACACTAGCGGCCAACTCTGGCAGCGGCGTGCCCGCGTCATTTCCGCCGCTGCATTATTTACACTCCGAACCCTTTTAGATTTCCGGTAAGCCCGACTACAACACAAGTGCTGATCAAATTAGAATCAAATCCCGACACAAACTCCATATCCATGAAAAATCGCAAAGTTGATATGTTAATGTAAACATAGATGAATTTATCTCTCTCGGTCGCCGGACCAAAATAAATCTGTTTTGATTTTATATATTCGGTTTTATCTTTAGCGTCCATTTGATCTGACAGTTCTATATTTTTACTTGTCTTCATTGCTCAAAATATTAGTTAGAGAGCGGTTAGCTGGCATCATCAATTACCCAACATGTGTGTGAGACAGGCAGGCGATGATCATGAAGATAAATTTAGACGTTAACGCATAAGCCTTGCGACCACTAATTGATACCGCCTAGCCAATACACATTGTCCACTGAGAGGCGCGGTCTAATGTTACTACGTTTTAAACATTTACATTCATACAGACGGAATATTTTGAAGCAAAAGAACATTACCGTCCAGATTAAAAACATATTCGTACAAATATTTCGGGTTCGACAAATAAAAGACTTATAACAATGTAGAAAACGTTGAGTTTTATAAAAACACAGTAAATTCGGCACAAGAATTTAATATTTCGTCCATGTATCGCATAAAGTATAAAGTGTGAGATGTGTTTAAAGATATAGATAAGGCAGGAGCCACCTGTTGTAGGGGCCTAGACCTTCGGCGTGGGCGCGCGCGTCGCGTGCGGTAGGTCGCGATACCGGCCTGCCTACCAAGTACCCACCGGGAACTGGAACAACGTCACTTATTCCAAGCGAATAGGAATTTTGATCTAGATATCTTTTCTGTAGCACCTGATGTGGTTATTGATTATGTTACTTTGTAAATAGCAAGAAAATTGCAATGAGAAGTTTTTATAGATTTTTTACTTCCAAATATATAGAAAACAGGTAATTGAAAGGATGATGTTAAACTTTTGTACATTAGCGTATAAATAAATGAGTAAAAGCATTTATTTAATATTTTTCTTAAATAGAGTATCTTGTATTGAAGTGAAAACTATCAAAATCGTGATGAATTAATCAATATTACGCAGTACAACATTCAAGTCTATTTCCACCGCTATCAAACTACCGCAGCTATTTCTACAGCAATAAACGGAATCAAAATTTATGATTGGAATCTTCCAATATAGTGCATTTGCAGATGATATGCGCAGTACAACAGTACAAGTTTGTTCGTGGAATCAGAACACGTAGTATTTGATAAATGGACCATGTCTTTATTGAACCAATAGCGAACACTCATACTAAAGGAATGTGCATCAATTTCTTTAGTCCTGAGAAAATCTAAACAGAAATAATATAATGTAAACTTTTCGCAATTTCTTCCACCGTGGGTGTATGAACATTATACTCGACCTACGCTTCATGAATTATAGGAATAAAGGAATGTTTAATTTATTCACTTACTTGCTTTTGAATATCATGTTTTATATTCGAAATAGTGGAGGGCACAAAAACTCGAGTTAACCGCGCCTTACAAGTCGTTCGTTCAAAAAGTTCATTCAACTGTGTTTTACCTACAAGTTGCGTTCTCATCTGAATGCCAATGAGGTCATCTCGGACGTTTTTTCTACCATAACCACGAAGGGGACTAACTTATCAAGATTATTCAAAATATTTTCAAAACGTGTACTTATTTTATTACTAAAATTTTTTATATTTTTCAAAATTACAAAGCGTATTTTTAGCTTTACAAAATTGTACATCAAGATAGCAAGAAAAACAAAAACAAATTTCAATAACCACGTACAAGGTTAACCGAAAACAGAAGAGGCACAGAAGGCACGTAAACGGACCGTTCGCTAGTTCAAGATGAATGAACATTCATAAAAAGTTACGTGGACAATTATTCAATGACCCGACCTCCACGACACGTGTGTTACGCGAGCATTATCCAATGAAGGTTACTAGTGAGCTCTAGTACGCGCTGGTACCAACATGGCCAACGCTTCAGGAGACACCAACACCGACGCCAACGTGACGCAATGCACTAAGCTATATTTGTTCCAACATTGGATCAAACCGGCAGGTGGTGGTCCGCGCCGGTCAATTTCGGAGTTTGATCTGCTGACACTGGGTTATTGTCGCTTCCTGCCCACGCAACGAGGCCAATTGTCGTGGACCTTTAAGTCTATAAATGTAAGCAGTTAATTCCTCGCAGCTTAGCACACAATAGCGTGAAAACACTTGTGTAACGTTTAACATAAACAAATAAGGAAAAATAATTTAGTGGCTAGTTATGTACGTAATAACAAAAGAAAATTTGTAAACAAGCGACACGAAGAATTCATTAATAAACATTGCATGAATTACTGGCCATTATAATTTTATTGGCGATGAAAATAAAGCAGTAGATCCGCACACTGTGGACGTAGCTTGTGAAAATAATAGAGTTAAATTGGGCTACAGGAGCAACGGGCTATCATTACAGAATTTATGACGTCTAGCCGACGTTCGTTGTTCATATACGCTCACTGCGACCGAAATGTCTGGAGCCTGATGGAAATGTCAACATGCTAATTATAACAAGAAAGATTATAAGATAAGATATTACAACTACAAATAATACATTTAAAAGATAACATGTTGGAGCTTCAACAAATATAATAAACGTTGGCGTCACATATTCTCTTCAGTCTACAAGTATATAATCTTAGAACATCACGAACGCAACTCATAATTTTGACTTGGCACTATAAACTTTTTGGTAATTGCGCAACACACGAAAGAGGTCGACGTTTTGACTTTCACTCGACGATGGATGTTACAATGAGGAAACGAAAAAGCCGTTACGTACGCCTGACGGCTATACTTTTCAAAAACGAAAATAATTTTGATTTTGGCTATTAAAACGTTGATGTAATAAGTCAAATCTGCGATGTGGCCATTTTATCTAAATGTGTTACTTTAATAGCCGGTAATTTTGAATTTCTTCATGCAGAGAGTGAAGACTTTTCATTATTTAAGAGATAACTTGGTCATAAAACTCAATGAAGTTGCATAGTGGCAAACAAATAATTACCTACCTACGAAACAACACAACAAACAAACAAATCAAAATAGAGTGTTTTCTCACACTAAAAATAGGTGCTTTACAACACAATTATAGCACTATTTATAACAAAATCTAGATTTTGACATTTAGAATAACTACTTTGTTGGATGAACCAATTTTATAAAGTTATAGAAACAGTGAAATTGGGGCTACAACCTTTCAAAAACATGAAAGTGATGAGATAGTACATGTTGTGTTCAAACTTTCACAAAATTCAATTTCAATTTTGTAAACTAACAAACTAATTACTCTACACGAGTTGATTATAAAACTTGATACAAGTTGTGAAGGCTAACATATGTCCGGTCACAGACGGTAATGTATTCACTCAAGTATGAATGAGGGGTAATTTGAGGGGGGAGGCCGAGCACGTGTAGCGCTGACCGAAGGTGAGGGTGTACTGTCAATGACAATGAACCAGAATATATTATTGAAACACCAAACAAACACTTTAACAATAGCGATTAAGAGAATAATGAATAACCTGACAAATTACAACTTGTAACAACACAAGGACAGACATCTTGTGACGGCACCACTCGTAATTCAAAGTTCATATTTCCTTGTGTACTACAAAACAACTGATTCATATTTATAATCATGAATGAGCAGACAATAAGACCACACAGTGCTTATAAACGCAATGAATATGACATTAGATGAGCGATAGCCAACGAAGCATATAGAAACAAGTATAGTAATAAAATATTATCTACAGTCGTTTGTTGAAAACGTCTAGACGGTAACAGAAGTTCACGTGTTCAGTTTCGTTTTAAAAATAACATACCTACAGAATAAACGAGATACGATAATAGAATATGATGTCATCGCTCACTTAGTACAGGAGGTAGGTGACATAATTTTTATAACTAATTGCACGGAGATATATCATAATTAAACTTGCGACGTTTCATGTTTGCTGTGACGCCGGCGGCTCTTTTACTTGTTGCCACAACAAGTATGAAAAGATAAGTTTGTATACTCTCATAACGCAAACATTTTAAAATAAGCCAAGAACTACAGGAAGCTCTTAAATTCTCGGAATTCCAGAAAAATAAAAGATAAATCATAATAACAAGTCATAATTTCAATCGTAAACATCTTGAAAACGAGCAAAAAAGTATATAAGAAACCGTGTCAACGATAACCGATCACATTACTGAGGCGAACTCAACGCGACACCTAAAATCCCATAAGTAGAAAAGCTAATCGAGCGTCATGAGTCATCTGAAAGTTTTTCACTTACTCGTAAATAAACAAACAGGCGGTTTCCCTTAAACGATACGATTTTCTTGAGCGATTTTTCCTGGAACATCGTTGTTGGGTAAACAAGCCGCCCACGCGACTCCACCAAAGGTCAAGGAGTAATGTCACCACCCACACACGGTTCCAAATCAAATGAACGATATTCTCTTTGGATTACATTATCTTAGTGCCCACACACAGGTGGGTGTTGGTATTTGAGAGAAAAATGAATATGTTTCGTGAAAATATTACAAACAAATTAATAAAAGTTTTCAGCACTCGCTATGTTGAACTTGTTATTTTATATTACCTGCGAGCTGGCTACTCTAATATATACAGAGACGCTATAAATACGTCGTAGGTAGTGAAGCTTTGCGCAACTACTAAAACATTTACAGTTAGGCGATTCCCCACAGTAATGCCTAGACCGGTTAATCAATTACATTTTTTATTACGAAGAACGGATCGAATCACCATCATGGTCAAAACCTACTAAATATAATATAAATGTGACTTCCTACTCCAATGCTTTTGTCACGGAAGCCTACATTTCATAATGAAAAAAACTATTGAGTCGATTTTACGCTTCAACGATTTGAAATTGACTTGCATTTAATTCCAGGCGATTTCCTTGGAAGAGTTCAGCACAAAAAATCAATGAGTCTGTATTATCCTGCGTCGTTAGTGTCGATCACTTGAGATCATAATTGTCCGCACAAGAAACTGCTCATTACACAACTAGCTTCGACATTTGATGACTTCACATCAAATTGGTTCTACTGGTCTTGGTTATTAAAGAAAAAAAACTAAAAGTGCAAGTAGTAAAAAAGCTATTATTTGATAAAAATCAACAAGCAGCAAGAAACTGAAAATTTAAATGTAGAGTTAGACATCACGTAAAATTGTTAAAGATTTTTATTATATTCAGATGTTAATTGATTCAAATAACAGATCTCTCATGTTGAAACGCTAAGTGCTTTGGCAAATCCGACGCCCACACTAATCTGATAAATAATACATCAAACAACCTTCCCAGTTTTTAGTAGAGCTGCTGGTTTTCTAGGAAACTGTTGAGATCGTTTAATGGAAACTTGGTAACGGTAAATACGGAAAACGACATTACGGAAACCTTAAGTATTACAAGTAACACAAAAGGTCTCAAGGCTCCAGGTGTTTTTGTACGCAGTTCACGCTCTACTGGCGGGATGGAAGTAAACATTACGCAGACAGATGCAACCATGCGCGCACTATGTGGAGACAAGGATCAATGGAAATAGAAATTGTAGAGCACGGTACAATAACTATCAGTTAAAACGAGTTAATCGACCTGAATAACAATAAACACAAAGTTGTACAAAGGTCAAATACTTTGGTAGTAGACATGACGTTTAACCTTTCGAAAGTAACATTTAACGGTTACACGAGACAACAAACATAACAGATTATGACATGGCTCGCTATCTCCCCGAATTGTACAACGTTCAAGCATTACACGGCATAAACCCACGTTTGTTACGCGACCACTGACTTGAGCACATAACGGCACATAAGGTATATCATTATTATACTCTATTAAACATTCCCTTCTAGTGAATCATGGTAATTATACGTTGTAGCGGTACACGCTCTAATTTACCTAATAAATATGGTCAGTCTTTGTTGGTAAAATAATTATTGTCTGCGCAAATTCTTCTTCAGGCTAATCTTTTGTTATGAAATGTAGTCACTTAGCTGATCTGATGTAACTTGAAAGTTTGCATTACACGAAAAGATTTCACAGTATTAAGTATCGAGAGAAGGCGTTCCTTCCATGGATCGAATAACTCGAAAGTCTCCCGGAATACAAGACTAATCTCAAAACAGGAGTTAAGTCGTTGTTTCTCGATAACGTAACATGTACACAGAACAATTAGCAGCCGCAAGTCAGCAAGAAGCCAGTTCGATCCGCGCACAAGTACCTGGTGAAAACCGATCAATGGATCCGCGGAAACTCGAGTACTTCCTAGAACCGCTAATGGCAGTGTTAGTCAACAACCATTTCTGTTGTTTACCTATTGACAGTTTGACGTCAATGCGGTCACAATGTCCAGGCCCTATGCTTTATTATAAATGTCTTTATTAACTAAATATTAGTCATCAAATATTGTTGTTATTGACTCGTTTAATGACCTTATTTCTGATCCTGTAGAGTAGTCATGCGTTCCGTTGAATACACCTTAGTCTTGAATAGGAGCATTTGATTAGACTGTATTTTGTAATATGATTTCAATTTGTTCACTGCCAACTACTTCTACTTCGGCCTGAAGTCCCACTTGACCTAATTTATCTCGTTACTCATATTTACCCTGCAGAAATACCATCAGTAGACTAGTAAAGTATTTAAATAGTAAACTTTTATGTCATTACAGTATACGTGACGATTAACCACAACAGGACATCTGAATGGGTCGCGAACAACAATAAAAGTTCAAATGGGAATTACGAAAGCATGAATCAGTTTCAAATTGACATTTTGTAGGCAAGTTTTATATACAGGATAGTTTCATTCATGAATTAAAATGTATTTAGTTAACTCGTAGCCGGAAAGAGGATGGAAACATTGTATGAAACGAACATGACGAATTCTGTTTCTGCGAAATCCCGGGAATAAAGGGCAGGTTGAGTTTGTCTAGTAGAGAATAAAAGTGCGTCCTTCGGAGTGTTCCTGTATCACGCAGCTCACACGTCTAGACTGAGTTCCGTAATTATTTCTGTCGCAAATTCAACTGGTGCGTGCGTCATTCGATCTTGACGCAATGAACCGAAAAAATCGCATCCATTGTCACTCTGTTAATGCAATCGTGTCTAGATTTTGAATCAAAACATGTCATGATTTTTCCAGAAGTTATTTAATGTGTGATTTCTCCGAATATCCATATAACAAGAGACAATGCTACCAGACAAAACAAATACTCGTTTTTATTGTAGAACTAATTTAAAATTCATGAAAAATACTATTATCAGGCGGCTAAGCAACTGAGTATATAAGTTGGAAAACATGTTCCACCCAAATTTAGGCGATTTAGCATACAATACACAGGTGACTTTGCATTCTCGTTAATTCTGGAATATTATTAATTCGCGGTGATCTTAACCACTTTAAAATGCAAAATATATTTGTGTTGCCTAGTTCCTGGAGACACAGAAACTTCGAGAAACAAAATAAATGCTAAAGAAATTGTGGATGACATAGTTCGGAAACAGACATTCAGCATTTGGCAGACATACAGCCGCTTACCTCATTAAGTAATATTTTGTAAACACAAAACTTACTGTGTGTACGACACCAATAATTTCATAAAATCTTCACCTCGGGTATTACCGGCAAATATAATCGCAGACACGAAACCAAACAAAAAAGAGATTGTCGATAAAATTAGCGATAAATGTAATAAACACAAAGAAGAAGCCACTCTGTCGGTAGATTACACTCGATTCTAAACGCACACATCCATCACTTAATGCAAATTGTCGCGTCCAAAGATAGCCCCTGTTATCTGGCTAACGTCAATTAGGACTATTTATAGCACCGATAACGATTTCATCGAAGGCCGACATGAAAACCAACAACGCAAGTATCTACTTGATATTATTGAGAATAAATTAATTACAGATTCGCGTTCTGTAGTCAACAATTATGGTAACTGTTCTTGTAAACTTAAAAGGTGGTTTATAAATATTTATTGGATAATTGGTTTATATTACGAATTGATTAAATTGATATTTATCTGGATTCTGTATTTGTGGGTAAATCACAAAGAAAAAGGTGTCAATTCAAACCCTTGTCCCACAATAGTCAATTTAGCTGGACACATAAATAAACAAGAAATGATGAAAGACCAGATTAAAAACCTCACATGTCAATCAAATGACGAATCTTCAAAACTAAAAAAGCCATACCTGATCAAACAATACGATTCAATAAAAAACTTGAAATCAACTTACTCATTAACAAAAGTTAAACATTGACACTTAAAATTATTGACTTTAACATTTCGGAACAAGCAAAAGCTATTTTCGTGTACAAAAAGAGTCAACAAGAAGCTCACGACGTACGACGTCTTCATAAAACGAGAATCGTATTTCACAACATTTGATAAACAACTAGTAAGAGATTATGACAGTGATTTCGTGAAACGCTTATCTAAAGTCTAAGTAAATACGGCTCATCAGATTTGTGACAGCAAAACAGAGAGTATGTTGGTAGTACAACATAGCACAAAAGCCTCAATAGTGGGATCCGGCAGCGGAGGTCAGTGGCCTGCGCGCGCGCCGTCGCGTCTGCCTTCTGGACCTTTCCCGAGACAGGTTCCGCGTAACGGGCGCTGGGACCGTGTCAATCACAATTATTTAGCTCTTCAACCGCGTCTACTTATCGACGCGGCTGTGAGGTATTTTCCTTAACATTCTTCGTAAGAAACTTGTCAATAAAGACAGCTCGTTTTTTTACATTATAATGACGAGAAGTAAATTCTGCAATCAAGGTCTGTGAATGTAACACTATTTTCCTTTTTTAAAGTCACGAGTGCTATATCTAAAAATAACTTTGACTTTTCGAAAATACAACAAAAATGACAAAAGCTTCGATATTGCGAGCCTTCGCGAGTAATTATTTTGAACCGGAACATAAAAGGTGTCCGACATGAATGTGTCATTTTGTGTTTCATTGAACTTTTTGCAAATCATGGCCTTTATGAATAATGCAAACGCGTTATTGTTCGATATAAAATAAAATAACAAAATTTCGATTGAATAGAAAAAGGAGGTTCTTGTGTTCCTAATAACAAAAATAAAAAATATTACCGAAGTTGAAAACTCTAAGCAAAACTAAGAAAATTATTTCCAACTGTGCATAGTGACAGATAGTGCAAATAAAACTAATACAGACAAGGAAGAAGACAGTAAGAACAGCTCATTGATTAATATTCATGAATCTCTTACAACACAACAAGAATTACAAGTGACTGATAGAAAAACAATCGCTGAACATTCTTTGAGAAATGATTTCAAAGAAGTTAATAAACAAATACCGAATGTGGATTCAGATCCTGGTCAAGGGTAAAAGGGTAATGTATGACAGACTTAAATTATATGCTTTAAACGTATATAAAAGTTTAACGACCAGTTACGCCTTCCCCAAATAGTTATGGTCAACTTAAGAGACAGTTTTATCTTTGGTCATTTGTAAAACCGTTTTTGTTTTGAAATGGATACTTACATCTTAGTTACAAAAGCATTTAATTACACTTCTGTTATATCCACAAGTCACAAAGATCCTGACCCGGGCGTCGTATCGCCACTTTCTACTCGTAAACAACGACGATGACAACAAACGCAATTGTCTACAGTTAACTTGTTGATGTACAAAACAACGCAACCGTGAAATTTGTAAGGGACTTACAATAACATCATATAATTAATTTATAATTTCATTATTACTTAAGTGGTTAAAGCATCTACAATTTTCGAATCTAAAGTTCTAACTAGTTTTGAGAGCCACAATATAAAAGAAACGTTTAAAACGACTACTAATTATGAATTCAATGCTAATTATGAGAAGTTTTTTAATACCATCAATGAAAAAAACAATCTTGAATAGACCTACGAGTTAGCAGTCACATGGTACCGTTATCTATAGTACTATGAGTATTAACAATACCTATTATTCAGAAACACTACTAACACTTGCTGATCGTATGATAAGTAGCCTAGCAGATAACAGTTCTGATCTAAGTCATCAAGAAGATTTATACGGTGATAGATTTAGGTCATAACATGGCGAAAATGAGTTATCGTAATGAAATAGATGAAGTCAGGATCTCGATATCCGCTGCTGATTTCAATCTACTGGACGAGCACTAGTTAATTGATAATATCGCTACAGGCAGTTAAATTGCTGATTAAGTTAAACATTTAGTTTGATCGAGTCTGATTTACCATAATGTCTAAGCTGGTGATTTTATGGACTGTTTAGAATTTCTGAAAGAAAACCTTGACCCTGAAGCAACACCGCATGTTGTAATACTTAATATATGAAAGTTTGTAAGTATTGAATTATATTATATACCTCTATATACACTTGGAAACCTACTTAACAGTTCAGACCATTAAAAACAAGTTGCAAACTGACGCAAAACTAAATATTGATAGAAGCATTGTTAACCAAACAATAAAGAAAATAAATTGGAATACATTATCTTTTGGTGTCACGACGATAACAAGACACGTGTTGCTTTTATCTCGACGACAGGCGATGCCGGGCTGTGAGCTAGTCTAGCCTTACGTAACAAGCTTATGGTTAAGTGCAGATTTCAGATTAGATTAAACCATTATCGATATGAACTCATGTACTTATATTGTTGTGTTATGATTGTTTATCAACGAAAAACTGCATTTAAAACAGTTATAAAACTATATTCTGTAATGGAAATTAGTCGGTACATCACTTAGAACATAGACTACTGATTACCACCGGTACATCTGGTTAAAACATCTTGTAAACAAAAGTAAATAATACATGATCGCGTAAATTCCCTTGTTGTATAATTATATTCGTCGTATATACATATTCACGAGGCACCTCATCAACTTAGACTCGACAAAAGCCTTTGATTTAATTACATTGCGTGCTAAAAGCGTAAAAGAAAGACAATTGAAAAACTTGATAATGTAGTGTGATAGAATTATTTAGCTAGTGGAACGAGCGTAAAAAATACCGACACCTAAAAAGGAAACTAACTCAGACATGTAATATGCAAACACTAACAGCTTAAGTCAATTGCACCCAGTTTCTGTGCGGTCTGTACATAAATATAACCAGTTCTAATATAGAGGTACAAATGTTTAAAGACTGCTTTAGCATATTCAGAGTATTTTGACTTCGTAAGATAAAATAATTTTGGGATCTCACAAGGAACAAATCTGGCGCCAAAATGATTATGGGGAACATATTTGGAGTCCTTTAGGGTTCACACCTAGGGCCTATATAATTCAATATCACATATTAGTAGGTCGTTTTCACCATGTATTAAATATGCCATTAATAATAACAGCTATTGAAATCTTTAGTTGTTAAGCAATAAAAGTAAATAGCTTGAGAATACAGACAATTGTTTCTACGTTACTATTGACAATTATACAATTTACATGACAACTGAGTAAAGCAGCTTGTACGCGAGTAGGTACTCGAAGACAAACACATTATAATATTGTTTCGGAAAAACATGTACACTGAAGATATGAAATCTATGAAGAGTCTCAATGTACAAGCAGACATATAGACGACCTAAATGATTTGATATTACCTAATTACCGATGACTATTAAATTGTAATGTGTTAAGTCATGTTTGTGATTATACGTGATTATTTGTTTTAAAAATAGACGCCAGCGAGCACTCTATAAATATTGTAACTTTTGACATTTCCAACGGTGCTGGAACTTATGATTCCAGTCACGTCTCAATAACAACCTTGGCAGTGGTGAAAATTCCCCGTAAAGCACCACATTCAGCATTGTAATAAACAAGTCTGAGCGAGGAAAGGATGTTGACATAGTTTCTGCATCATTAAGATACGTTTTACCCTCAAAAACTTGAAGATTGAAGCTCGTAAATAAAAACAACTCGCAAACTTATTTAAAACGAGTTTTGAATGTTGCTAAATTTCCATAAATTAATTTAATTTGAAACGATAGTGATAAACCGAGACATCACGTAATTCGCAACAATATCAAGCGAGGAGAATGATAACAGGGCGAACGCGGATACGACGTCCATAGTTGCGCACACGCATACAACGCGCGACACATACATGCACGCACACACGCGCACCGGACCAAAATAGCATCGCCGATAGCGCAAACACACCAACACACGCCCACACCTTGTACGTGAACTGTAATAAAAACATACATACACACGCACACCGCGCTATGAATAACACACAAATTGAAATGGAATCATACGAGCGAGCTGATTACGAGCTACGCCGACTGCTGCTGGCACCTCCGGCGACCGCAGCCGGCAGGAGCCGCGGTGGTAATCCAAAACACGATCACAGTGAAAGCCGATTTCGAGTATCGACCTCGAATTTATTTGCATACCGCGATAAAAACTAGGCCCAAACGACAATACAAGAGGGACCTCTTTACGAGCGAGTACCGGTTCAGTCTAGTTCCAATTATAGGAGCGCACCGCAATTCTATGTCATGCAACATATCGAGGAATGTGGATCTGCGATGTCGCCGTATGTCGAAGCGGACTCACCTAAATTTATGACATACATGGCCTGGGAGCGCTCGAGCCTCCGCGCGTGCTCCACGGCCGGGTATAGTCCGCCGGAATCCACTTTTAAGGCACTAATAAACTGTAACACAAACAATAACCACTGCGTCAAGCGCAAGCATCTTATGTGGGCACTGGCACTTGCCGTCGAACGGCACCGAACCGATTAGTACGACACTCGATGAAGCGACAGGTGAGCTCGGATCGCGGTCGAACACTGAACGAGCGAGGCGCGGCGCGGCGGGCGGGCGGCGGCGGCGCGGGTGACGCGGGCGCACCGCACTCCGCGCCGCGCGCCAGCGCATCGCGCGCAGCGCTACAGCCGCTGCGGGCACCCGCTGCCGGCGCTGACGTGACGCATCGACGTTTTCGCCAAAACGACTTAATTCTTGGCAATAGTTTCCACACAAAAAACACGGTAGACTGTAGGATGCAATTTTCCGAGAACCGATTCCTCCGAACTCACTGAAAATTTTGCCGAATAAATGAGACGCTGACATGACTGACACTGATGCTAATATTCATATTATACTTCAAAAGTCATAAATATATCTTTATTAATTTCTAACGCGTCATCGACCACAAGATATAAATAAAATTATCAATTGATACAAAACGTTTTGTTTCATCGGTAAGTATCGCACGAGGATGTTTTGAAGTATAAAAACTGTCCGACTGACCAACACGTGAGTTCAAAGTTTTAATTCGGCAGTGACGCAATATTTGCTAAGTTATGTTCACAAAGATTACTCGATGTATTAATAGAACACCGAAAACAGGCAAACAAGACACTAGATACATAACAAAGTATAAAATGTATGACATGAGTGAGGTATTGAAAGGGGGATGAGCGAGAATAAATAATTTGAAGAATAATGTTGACGAACAAAACAAAAGATCAGAGGCGAAAGATACGTATGTAAATGTTTGTAGCACAAACATACTTTCACCGGTTGACAATTGACAACAACATCGTGTGGAGAGGCACAGAGATGGAAATAAAACAGGGTGTTTACGTGACAACTATTGTGATGAGGCCCCAAGTTGCGCAAGTACTGATTACGCGAACAAGCACACCAGGAAAATGTTGCACCGAAATATACGCGTACAGTTTCATTGTCAGCGACGCGGTTCATGAAGTGCTCAATTGGTTACAACTATTGCTGAATTCGGAGATTCTATAAATAGTATTGATTTCGTCAGCAAACCAAAAGCCTACTAGGTTTTATTACTAACAGAAATACGATACGCAATTGTTTGTGCAAGTGTAAATCGAAACATGTTCAACTGTATCGAAAGCCAATGCCAAATCTATTCACCTGTGCAACAACAAAAATGAAAATTAAATAGAAGCTCATTAATATTTTATACCTAAAATGGCATGATATATGGAAATTATCACCGGATTATTTATAAAATATACTGACCACTACTGTGATAATGTTGTTAAGTTTTATTTTTAAGTGTTTTATCATTGTTTATCGGTAAAATGTGAGAGATTATGGGTCCGTGAGCAATGGCGCCCCAACTTATCGAGCTATAGGTCACTTGTTGAATATTTAGGACGTGTGATGACGTAGGACATACGTCAGCTGATTGCATCTGTGATTGTACGTGTCCTCGCGTACAGTTTATGAGAATAACGCCCGCAGGACGACTGTTTGAATATTAATATGTTACATTAGTTATTACGGGCCGGTATATGGCAGCGGTTAAATGTATGATAGAAGAGAGAGACTAGGAAATGATGTTGACACGATATATGAAACTGAAGTCTAAAGATAAAAATTTCAAGATTTATTGACATAAGGGTTGTTATTTTTACATAGCCTTGATATCTTCAGACGAAGCATATTGCAGACCAGAAATACAGACTCCGCTCACAATGCGTTATTAGCATAGAACATTATTAGCATATAATAGTGAAACAGCTCAGACAGACAAAAAAACCATTATTGAAATTAAGCAAAGTCGAAGTGAAACTCATAAAATAAAAGTAACTCATAAATCATTGCCGGTGGATTTAAGACAAGTTAATCCTATGATTAACAACGTAATTTAAATAATATTTAGGCAAATCAAAAACACCATCAGTAAAATCAAAACTTTCGCAAAACTTAATCAAAAAATTTCCAAAATCATAAAGTCAAAAATGTAACCCGCCTTCTTTATAACGCAGACGAATTTTACAGTATTGAATGCAAATCAACTTTCATTTCTCCGTATTATATGTAACAGTTAAGTTAATAAATCCCCTATGCTGATAACAATAACCAGTTTCATTTTGGATACCACCTTATATAATCGGTATATTCCCAGTTGTCCCCTCTAACAATTTCACCCCGGGGTAATAACTGGGAATTTTCTTCCTACTGGGAAGACCTACTTCTCATATAATGGGAATACAACCCATTATATGAGACATTTCAAAAATACTGGTCAAAATCACGAAATCAGGATACGTTTTAAATACTGTGTTTCTTTACAAAAAAAAGGAAAAGGAAGCTTTATCTTCTATCTTTATAAAGTGTCAGTTTTTGATCTATATTATACAAAATCCTCAGTCATAAGATTTAATTAGGAGGAAATTCCCAAGAGCATAGATAGACATAGAATAATTTCAAAGCATCTATGTTAATAACGAAATAGTTTACCACGAACATCAACTGTTTTAAGGATAAACATACTTGCTGCTAGAAAAACCAGTACTTATAAAATTCTAGGATACCTAAGTGACAAACTGCATGCTTTTTGTTCCACCCACCTACATAAGGCACTTTAGCACGTGACCACAAGACCGCTGCTCCACTGCTCTGGCGAGCTCGACGCTCTCGATACCACACTAGTACCGGTATCGAGATTAAATTATAACTTTTCCTTATTCGTTACTACCATTAATCAAGCTGAGGACATTTTTTGATTCGGTTTTGAGTAAGTCAATGATGTAAACTGGTTTGATTAATGAAATCAGAGCCATTTTAAAGAGGTGAATTATTTTTATGGGAACACTGGATTACCTTAACACTTACACTAGTTATTTATGGTACTCAATGTTTTATTTTTATAAAAAAACCAATATCCAATCATTTATTCATTTAGGTCAAATATTGGCACTTATGATAGTCATTACAATTACTAAATCTACCACTAGCTCGGAAAGGGGGGTAGAGCCTTATAAGAAGAGCTACCAAGAAACTCACGGCCAAATTATGGCCCGAATTTGTATGAAGGGATGTATTTTGTAGTCCAACAAGCCTTCTGATATCAACCGGATACGTGACTACTAATAATTTTGTAACAGAAATTAAATAACCTCTCCAGAAACCACTATAGGATCCGGGACTACAAGAACAACAGTAGTTTCACTGCTGCAGGTCCGTGGGAAGTAGGTCACAACTTTGAAAAGTCATAAATACCTCAGCAAGAAGAATAAGGCTATCCCCACTTACCAATAAGACTATTAATATACGATTAGTAATAGATAATAATGGAGTGCTATGACTGACTGGTGAGAGGCGACGCAGTCATAACTGTGCCTCGTGACCTCGCAGTGACCTTGACCTTTGATACGTAATCACATAAACTGTTTGTAATATTTTGTTTTGCCATACATTTCGAAATCCTACTTCCGTAGTATGTACTTTGCTAGCTTTTGCCTGCGACTTCATCCACAGAAATGATTGTCTGGGATAAAAAATATCCTAGGTATTATAAGTATAAATATAATTTAAAATCTATCTGTGTACTGCATTTCATCAAAATTCTTTCATTCGTTTTAACGTAATTGAGTAGAGCAAGCAAAAGGCAAACATTCACCAAAACTGACGCATTTATGATATTAGTATAGTATAGATTTTTACTGCTTTTTGTGGTCAACCTCGTAAAGAAGGAACCAAAAGGATTATAGAGACATTTAAATAAGAATTTCCAAGTGGTCAACCATTATAAGTCAATACATTTTGATTTCGGAAAACGTTACTTAATTTTGATCATCTAACCAACCGGTTTGTTTTGAACACTTTCATTTTATTTTGTAATTTCAAAGGGTCAGGTGACGCCATGACGCCATGTCTACATGGCCACAACATTATTTATTACTACCAAAAAAAAAACAATGAAAATTATAGTATGCTTCTACAGTTTGGATGTAATATAACGAATGTAAGTCTAATTGAAACCAAAAATTTCAATGATAACATATGCAAAACCTTGTTAAACTACCCACATAAAAATACTTAATGCATTGAATATAATTTATTTACATATTTTATCGCGTAATGACGTCAGAATGGTCGCAAAATGACCTATCTCAATATATTACTATTTTGCATTGACTAAGCCTTGAGACTAGTTAATACTATTTTTGGTCTTGAGTATATTTTTATAAATAATAATTGTTATTCTAATCTATAAAGACGTAAAACCTTTAATTAAAACTGCACACGGCAATGACACAGCATATAAAGTAAGTGACGCTAAAAAAGTTTATCTATTCACGTGAATATCACTATAACAGAAATAGCACGAGGAAAATAATTAAAGTTTTCAACAAAATTGCACGAAGAACAATGACATAATCCAATTACATATGAATATTTTCTTTTGCAGTATTTCCCCAACCCGCACTTGGCCAGCGTGGCAGACTCCAGGCCCAAAACCACCTTAATTTAGGAGACCCTTGCCCTGCAGCGGGACAGTAATTGGTTAAAAAAAATCGCTGGTGATTTTTATACTTAAATCAGTCTAACAGTGTGTTGTTGTTTGTTTGTTCGTTAGTGTTATTACTTTTTATTTTATTTGAATTACAAACAATATTACATAAGTGTAACAAAAATACATAATATCAAGTTGACCGGAAAGCATAACATATTTTAATATTAAATATAATATGCAAATATTTGGAAAACACCGCAAATATAACCACATCCTCGTTCGCTTCAAATTAATCATAAACAACATACATATTCTAAGAAAAACGAAAACGATATCTTTTAATAAAAGCTGAACAATGATTATATCACCAGTAGGTATATCCTATATCAAAACATAAGGAGTTTGAATCACTAACTACGGAATTAACTCGTCGAGACGCGCACCCGCGTCACTCCATGACACACACAACCTTGTGTTTTACTTGCCAAAATACAGTTAATTTTAACATTCACTTTGTCAACGTTTGTATGATTAACATTTTGTTTGAAAAGAAAAAAAAATATATACAAATCATCAAATCTGTTATACTTACCTAATAGCATAGGTGTATGAAATACAGTCATGTTAGTTCCATGTAATAGCTATTGCTATATACCAAGCACGTTATTAAACTCCTAACTACTGTTGAGAAAGACTAATGAAAATTAGAAAATACTAATAGTACTATGCCCGACCCGAGAATCGAACCAAAGACTTCGTGATCAGCAGTCTATACACTATCGCATAGAGCACAGATCCAGTATATATTCTAATAAAAGAAATACAGTACCTACATAATTTTTTTTCGAATCGAAGACACTTTTGTTGCCTGTCCGTATTGTTGGATACGATTTTTATCATGAAACTAGACGATGTAAGTCAGATTTCAACAGGAAACATATATGTAGGTTGCATTTTGGTTGCACTTTGTACCGTCATTTTGGTTCTAAAGTCCAAGGCAATTTTTTTGCGAGAATTCTTAAGGTATAGCTATGAATACCGATTTGGACAAAGATTAGGACTTGTTATATAAAGTTAACAGTCATATGCGGAAACATCAATATACGTGAAAGTAATAAAAACAGCACAATACTTATGAAATTCATAGTTGAAGGAAGTATTTAGCCTTAAGACTGTCAATATCTAAGCACCGTCACTAAATTACTGCCAACTGCAAAGCATTTTAACATCTACTTTATTGACCTCGTAAAAAACAGTTATCATGTTTTCTGAATAATCAATATTATTAAAAAAAGAGTAAAATTTTCCAATCACTCCAATATATTCGTTAAGTCTAGACGAGATTGTGATAAGTTTTATTGAGCGAATTCCATCACGATTATATTAGCGATTTTATCAAACATCTTTGCTTAAATGTCAAATAAACTCGGTTAAACGACTACCATTTAACGTCCGCGTGGAGTTTAAGCGACAACTTAAGTATTAGATAGCATCTAATTATACATTCTTGCTAACAGCTTTGATAATCCTCTTAATATTTTATTAATTATAAAGTAGCAATCGTCCGCAGTGTCGTTCGTGTTTTTAATTTGTTTAAGGTGGGTCTATGGTAAAGGAGCTCGAACAAACGCACTTCTAAAAGGAATATGTACTAGACCCGTGCTCCACTCGTCTGACTTTAATATTTCTAAATTTTTTTTAGTAAGCTGCTCTACCTTTACCAGAAAATCGAGTAGAAATTGTTTGGCCTTTGCGCAGCTAACGCTGGTTATAACAACGATGTAGACGTTGGTTATCGGGTAAGATTAAAAAAACATGGACTAATATATCAATATAATTTTATCTCAAACAAGGAAGCCTTGCAAAATTCCAAACTCAATACCAAAAGATCGATAAAAATCGCTTTATGAGTTTCATATCAGCACGACAACTGGCACACTTCTCGTCCATAGCTCTTTCAATCAATTAGGATTTCCTAGAGATTATACTGTCGCTAATTTAGTACGACACTGGAGAATAATATCGACTATAAATAAGAGTGCGAGTGTTTGTGAGCGGCGCCGGCGCCGTGCCGGTCCGGCGTCGTGGGTGACCAACCTTGTCTAGACCTAAACTAACAGTCACGGCTATTTACGTAACCACGGTTATTGGTTTTGTTTCTTGGAAATTTTCGACAATTTGGCTCGGGATGTACTGTCGTTCACCCCTGGATAGGTGACTAGGTTCTTCCGCTAAATACAATTTTATAATAGAGTAGCTTCTGCTGGCGCTTTCTGTGTGACATATACCGATGAGTATTTCCCGGAAGAAAGGCAGCTGATTAATGATTTATTAGTTATATTTTTAAACCAAGGACACTGCGAACCCATCATCAGTGCTTACTTTTAAATAAGCTATATTTAAGATAGCTTTGCTGCTAATAATGTAGCTTTGACATGCTTGAGAAGCCTTTAGCGCTTAGAGTCTCCTCAACAAAAGCCTCTAGGTTCCCCTTTTTTGGAAGACTTGCCAATATGATCACTCTTAATTATTGTCAAAAGTCAATATTCACGTCGACATGTTATACGTCATAATTGTTAAATAAAACACAGCTATAGGTCATTGTCAGTCAGAGGCACACAGACGCCCCCGACGAAGGTTGACATAATTACTCGGTGAACTTCCTTCATACGAGTGATATTTTATATCGAAGCCTAGCAGGACGATTCATATGCAGATCACATCTTGTAACTTGAGCATGTATGTAGTACAATGAAAAGAAAAAGGAGTCAAAAACATTTTCAGGAATATCTTGGATATTTTTTTGTTTGTCTTTATGTTTCTATACTTCCAT
The DNA here is from genome assembly GCF_050436995.1 of Anticarsia gemmatalis. Lineage (NCBI taxonomy): Eukaryota > Metazoa > Arthropoda > Insecta > Lepidoptera > Erebidae > Anticarsia > Anticarsia gemmatalis. The sequence continues at coordinate 626,893 of NC_134757.1, forward strand.
AACCAACATATTTATTAGTTGGTAGAAGAATATTTTTCAGGTGTCAAATCACATTTTGTTCAGTTCAGTTTAGTAATATTGGTAAATGTTAGTCTTCCTTTCCAAATATTATAGATTGGTCCCGTGGGGTAAGTAAGATATTACATATCACTGGTACTACTACTAATTACCAGATTTCTGCTTCTAGTTCAATTCACATTCCTTCATAATATTAATCCTTGTTTCCATGGAGACACACGACCGGCCTCCAACAGGGCACTAATAACTCGATAATAAAACATCAGATAAATAGCGATAATATGTGACAAATCTTACTATTATTATAGAGGAGAAAGATTATATGTTTGGATGGATTTTTGTTACTCAATCACTCTCACACTGAAAGGATTTTTGATGAAATTTGGTACACATGTAGTTTATAACTTGGACTTCATGCCCCAAATAGTATTACGCAGGTAAAGTCACAGGAAAAAGCTAGTATATAATCATGATTACGTCACAGTTACTTCACAAAACTATTGAACTTTCAAAATTTGAACATGGTCGTGTCACAATCTAAACAACATAATTATGGTCATTTCATTATGATCCACGACCAGTTTGACGTGAACGTCGATTATGTGCTCATAGTTATTTTTATTTTATACATATATCATAAGCTTTATTAGAATGTCTTTGGATATGCCATATAAATCTGAGCCACCACACCTCCATAATAAAAATATTTTAAAGTATCAATCGGTTTTTTTTAAAGCGGCTGTCACCACCAAGATGTATGGTCTTCCCAATTGATACTCTTATTAGAAGACTGAATTGGTTTCCGCTACGTTAAAATACTCTTTGCACGTGTATCTCAATTTTCTATACACCTTTACACCTTGGGGCGTGATGGGATGACATAACTAATAACCAAAAACTTTCACATACAAAGTCCTCACAATTTGTTGTTATATTTCGCGAGCGAATAGATATAATGCGGGTGACGTGTAATATTTTTTATAGATGTTGTTGTGAGAGCAGACCTTGAGTGCCGTTTCCTTCGCATCTCGCTTCCTAGTTAACTGAGATGTTTCACGTCAAAATTGTTGAGAGAATATGACTTATTGCTAGCAATAAAACATTTAATTTTAAAAAAGAATACAGTTTTTTGTCGACAGGCAAGACAAACTTTCAATTTACGCTAACTTGCTGTTAAAAGAAATATGCAAGCTGGAGTTTTTGAATGAGGTTTAAGTCGCCAATTAGCATTTGACTGGCGTGGCTCCCTGACTCTTTTCAGATTGATAGAAAAGAAGCAGCAATTCTTGAACAATGGATGTCACTCCATGTGATAGAGTTCAGCACCAGCTTTCGACCGGAAATCAATTGAACTAGCGGCAAACAGGAATATTTTTTTTTGATTAGCCTCTGATCGAAATAAAAATGTTAACTCCAGAGGCGGCTCAATGGCAATCTTCAGCCATCAATGAATCAAAGACCAAGACAAAGAGTTCTTCACCAATAACATTAACATCAACATACAACACACTATAAAATCGCATCAATGAACTCATCCAAACACACCTCAGCGTAAACAAATCACGCACTATATTTAGTGTGTGAACACTCAACACGTATTGGCGCCGTGTCGGCACCGTGTCGCCGCCGTGTCGCCGGCGTGCCGTGGCGGCGGCGACTCATAGCGGACGGTAACGGCCGGCGCCTAGGACCATCAAAATAAATATTACTACATGTGTTACTGTACTGTTTATGTCATATGTGAATCATTTGTACTTGATTGTTCATATTGGATAGAAAACCATAGGTTATGATTGACTGCCTCCACTGATAAACGTTGGATCAGACCTATCCTGACCCTGGTTAGTTGGTAGTAATAGTGAATTCAGAATTTGTTGTTTAATTTAACATTAAAATGCTGGGGGGAACTTCATCTGGGTTACTTTAACACTGTGTCTAGTAGGAGGAAGCTATGTCGTCTTTTCTACCAGTACTAGATTCAGCAATTTATAACAGCTATTTCCAGCTGCTTACAGCTGGTTCTCTTTCGGCTCCTTACCGCAACAAATTAGACTTGAGCACATTCATGCCATGGCGAATCTGCAATACTTCTAGTCTAGACCAATATGCTTGTACCAATATATAAATTTGTGAGGCCTTGAAGATTAAATACTACACGGTTAACAATCTAGAACTAGGTAGCAACAAAACAACCCAACCAAAAGATTATAACTTAATATAAAAACAAGACAACCCATATAATAATAGTGAATAACCGCGAGCAGATCTAGCCGATATGCAAACTAGACTATATAAATAGCACACAAGTGGTTCTCCCACAAACGACTAATTCTAGACGTGGGCTAGTTCAGACAACTCTATTTTAAACGAAACATAACAAGTGCACGTTAGAAACTGACAAAAAAACTACACTAGGAACCTGATTATGCAAGTAAAATACAGAATAATATATATTCTCTTAGCCTTTGTTCCAAACTATGTTGGAGTCGGCTTCCAGTCTCACCGGATGCAGCTGGATACCAGTGTTTTACATGGAGCGACTGCCTATCTGACCTCCACAACCCAGTTACTTGGGTATTAACATGATACCCTTCGGTAAGACTGGTTGTCAGACTTTCAAGCTTCTGACTACTGTTAACGACTGTCAAAGATCTTCGAAAATGACAGCCGGGACCCACAATTTAACGTGCCTTCCGAAACACGGAGGAACTCGATATGTATAGGATGGTCACCCATCCACGGAACAACCTCGGCAAGCGTAGCTTAACCTCAGAGATCGATCCGTGCGGCTGTTGTAAACTAAGCCACGAGCTCCTCCAGTAAAATACAGAATAATATAAAGCATTATATTATTCAGTAAAATACAGAATAATATAATGTTTTAGATGTTATCTTGATTTTTTGTAAGGTAAGATGTTAATCTGTAGTTTATTTGCGTAGTAAATGTCAATGTAGCTTGATTATTTCCTTAGAATTGAACTTGATGCATTGAGTAGTGGAAAACTACGAGTGACTTTTAACGTATCAAGAACAACCACTCGAGTGGGTCCCGGTTTATAGACGACAGCGTAGCATACTACCTGAGTGGGTCCTGATTGGCAGACAACGGCAGCGTGGCAAGTCCATAAAGAGATGACGATATGGACTCTCACACTAAAGATCAGCTTCTTATAGCTTTAAACAAAGAGAGGTGAAAAGAGGGAAGGAAGGTATTTGCCCTGCAGTGGGACAGAATGGAAAGACTCTTCTTATAATAAGAGAGGATGATGATACTTGTCAGAAGTCACTATTTATTTTAGACTTGTTTGAGATTTTCATTTATTTTTGTAGTTAATAAAATTATTGTTACTCATGAATAGTGAAACTACGAATTAGTTTTTCTTACAAAGTCTAACACTTGTCAGTTTGTTAGTTTCGAAGGTCAACCCGATCAAAATTGTCCTTTCCATAAAAGTATAGATAGATGAAATCATTTGAGGTCTTAGGTAATACCCGAACCACCTATGAGGAAGGAAATAGATTTACCAAATTCCTATCACCTATTATCCTCACTCCAGTACATTCCTCTACAGGTCAAAGGTCAAATAAGTTTGAACTTAAAACCAAAGACTTAAAATAATAATGACTCAATTTACTGGAAGAAACGTTCATGTCATCCAAGTACGCACATGCAACGTTTATCATTTCCATGTAATTTTGATATTTATACGAATATTACGCTTTTGGCAGTGTCATATCTTGGTGCTTTAGTTGCGCGTGAATCACTGGCTTGTAAAAAATGAACCGCTTTGAAATGTAGTCGTAGGTGAATGTTATTCGTTGGCTGGAAAATGAAAAACGCTTACTGTGTATTGTGAAATTCCTAGGGTACCTCAAACAAAATACATAACCAGGCTAGCTCAAAGTATTACGTTTGAGCATTTAGTTCGACTTACATATTTTGGAAAATACTTAACATAATATTATAGTATTTTTAATATTAATTGTTTGAATTCTGTGACAACCTAGAATTAAAAAAGCCATAAACATCAGCTTTCTCGTTATTGGTATTTCTACAGAATCAGTACAAACACTAATAATAAAACACGACTCTTTTAGGTAAAAAAATGACCACATTAGAAAACATGCAAAGGAATACATAAAATTAAACATTATTTTTGTTCTGTAAATATTTGTGAATTGCTTTATACTTTTTCAAGCTACCTAGTAACCTACCTAAAACAATGTGTCCAAGTTAAACGCCTTTGTCTTAAATAACTGCAAATCACAAAGGCCGAATTTAAACGAAGTCCTGCTTTTTTTTTAAGACAACTCCCGCACTAAGATTACTCTTGTATCGCGGGGACTTTAACAAACATACAAACAACGGACACAAAGTAAATCCAAACCCGAAACAATTATTTGTGGATCGCACACATATTCGTTCCGCGTGGGAATCGAACCCACGACCTCCCGACGCAATGGCAACCTAAGCCACTGCACTACAAAAAACCCACAAAATAATTACTATCCTCACTTTTACAGAGCTAGTCTATCACAAAACTGCAGTTACTTATTGACACAGCATCAAAACTACCAATCCATCCATCTTTCGCTCTATTTACAAAACAAAAGTTCAGCTCGCATCAAAACATCCCGGGACACGTCTGAACAGCTGATATCGGCATACATACAAGCACACACACACACAAGAACTAGCACAAAACACATGTAACACACACATGGACATTGTATCAACGACTTCACTACTATTTCGGCAGGTGACATTAGCTGGTGACTCACTCTGGGAAATCCCAACTGCTATTGTGTAGGGCTGCCACTTAATTTTTATAATGGAGAGAGATTACTTTAAGGTTTTGACCCAATTAAATGGAAGTGGAAAGATTTTTCACAACTTTTGTGTCTCCGTGAAAATTTTAATTTTAAATATATATAAAAATGAATTGCTGATCGTTGGTCTCGCTAAAACTCGTGAAGGGCTGGACCGATTTGACTAATTTTGTTCTTCAATTTGAAGTCGGTGATAAATAAACTATAAAATAACAAGAAAGCGTGAGCGGATCTGCGCGGGTCAGCTAGTTTTAATTATAAAGATGTTTTTTACGGATTCTTCTACCGCAGCTAATACCTTAGAAATAAAACAGCGTATCTACATACAAAACTCTAAATAGTTTCACTATACCACTATTTAAAACATTACTAGGTGTCTGTGATTATAAGTAGGCGTTCTAGTGGTTAATTAACACACTTTGGAATGGAAAATTTTAATAGAAGGAATAAGCTTCCAAAATTTTCCTTTACACCGAAGAGTATCTAATTAGTAACTGGTAGGTACATGATTTTTAAGTATTTCTAACAAGCAATATAACAAGTAAAATAAAACCATTTACTTGCGGTAACTTAACGTTTAATCACTAATTCTATTATTTCTACAATTGACATTACATCTGTGAGTCAGGCTGTTGGGAAATCCCAACATTAGTTAGGGTTGTCGATACGTGGAAATAGGACACAACTAATTTTCTATTACATTCTCATGTTAAATAAAAGAAAAAGTAGATCATATTTCTGATAAATACTAACAGAAATTTAAACTGCTGTTTTAAATCGCGAAATATATTACGATTGTAAAATATTACACCAAAAAATTATATTGCGTAAAAATAAATTTACGCTAGTTAACTTGTTGCCTCATAGGCTTAAAATGTTTTATATCAGACAATTAAATACACGCATTTTTAAGATAAAACCGTTACGGTAAAGTAAAACGGTAATCAAAAATATTAAAAAGACATAAAAAAACGTAATAAGCCGCTATTTGGACCGTAAACAATACTGTTAGGCCTATCTACATAACTTTCGTAATATATAATTAAACTTTACACGTAGATAAAATGTTTTTACATAACATTATGTACATATATTCATGAGTAAATGAATTAATGTAACAATTGTAATGTATAACGCTTGAATTATCATAAATGTTTCCGGTTTTCATTAATTTCGATCACACGTGTATGGAGAGCACAAAACATGAAACTGACAACACCAAAAGCCTTCCTATTGGCAATGCTTTACGAAGACTTACCAAAAATCTAAAAAAAATAACCTAAAATACCGCAACCGAGGAATCGGACTACTTTAGGAATATAAGAGTGGTTTTTATTTATCATAGGCTCTAAGGTGGAATCCATGCTTACTAACATTATAAATGTATTCTTTAATGTTTGTCTTGCATTTACAAAACGGCAATATTTTTTGTACAAAATTAAAATAATTTTATAAAACCACCAAAGTATCTCAAGATTCAAAGAAGTTTGAATAGCTAGACATTAATTTCGCTACAAACGAAAGAAACGCATTCACTTAATTAACAAAAATATTACTTTCCTCGTATCATAAATTCACAAAAAACTAAATATAACAATGAACTAAAAGATAAGTGATACGATAAGCTAATTTATAAGTCATTTACATACAAAATCCTTCACACACATTTAGCAGGAAAGAATTATAACGAATTATAACTCTAATAGAAATAACTCAATGAATTTATGCGAGGTAAAAATACGAGAGATTTTTGTACATAGATAAAAAAATACAGATGAACTCGATAAGAAGTGGATAGCCAAAACCATTACATTAATATAAGAGTTTATAATTGCGAAAAATCATTTTCGTCGCTTTACATTATGGAAACAAAAAATAAAAATGTGTTTTTGTTTGAGTCCAATTAAAAATAATAATTTGTAAGTAGTCCAATGTGGCATCTTTACCTTGGCATGATAACTTTAAATTATTTATTTACAAATATGTTAAGTGCTACTAAACAAAGACTTTAATCAAAAACTATGACTTAAGTTAATAATACAAATACCCGTAACATGGCAAATTAATATGCCACACTTGGCGGTACTTTTTTTTGCAGAGAGAGAACCCTGTGAACGCTAAAGGTATGTGCGCGGGCGCAACTTGCGTCAACAATACAGTTGACAGTTAAACCCACCCATTTGTATATACTTCTTAATACGACCTTGACACGTCCGTAAATATAAAACACTCAAATATTTCCAAAATAAAATCACACTGGTAATTCCCCCAAATCAGGTTGATAGTTATATTAATAAATATGAATATATTTATTATAAATAGTTCTATAAACTAGTACAGTTATAACACAGCCTCTCATTTTTTTTATGATAAACGATTTAAAAAAATCTTTATACTTACTAAAAAGCTACTGTTCTATGAAACTTCTACGAATGGACAACGCACAGTCGAAACTACTGAGCGTAGAAAGTTGAAATTTGGCACAAAGATTCCCTATGAAGTGTAGAGGAGCACCGAGAGAGGATTTTTGAAAATTTTCCACCGAAGGGAGTGAAATTCCACGCGAGGGAAGCCGCAGGCGGAAAGCTAGGTTTTAATAACATTATCAAAAAACAACCGTAAAATAAATATTAGAGGCGTCCCTAGTGAATCGCAGGCGCACACACCGTGTCTCTGTGCGTCAATGCCCCAAATACACTCGCAGTTCGCGGTTAAACGTTCTTCCGTGTGTCACAGTAAATGTACCATCCAATACTGATGGGGTACGATCATGCCAACATTGCCAACTACGTTTGTTTTCAACTCCATTACTAATAACAGTGTTACAAATTACTAGAAATATATATTTATGCTGAATCGTCGAGCGTTTCATGAATGAATTTGTTTATAGTTTATAGACAGGTGTTCTTGTAAACGGTGTTTATGAATGTGTAAAAACACAAATATATTTTGTATGACTTGAATACAAAACAAAACATTTTTTAGAGATTACCGGCTTCCATAGAACCATACGATACATGATACCTTCTTCACTGACTGCTGTTAAACATTGCGACAATATACTAGTGAAAACCCAGAGTTAGCGATGTAAAACATCATTAAAACGATCAATAAACGACTATTGAAGCAGGCAGCTGCGATTACAAGTCTCGATGAACACTTCCAAGAGTAAATTAGTTTTTCTAATCTCTAATCAAATGGATGTTAAATGTTGTAAAAGAAAATATGCCCTAAGATCTGGAGCATTCGCCTGTCTGTTTAACCAGATGGAATAATAGGAAATGGTATTCAGAAACCGTCAGTAATATTTTCTCAAAAAAAAACTGTAACTGCGCATTTACGAAGTGAGCAATTTACCAGCAGCCAAAAAGCAAACTAAACAGGGTGATGAGAAATTATTTCTAAATGAATCGTCAGATATGCAACTTCCGTCATGAATGAACATGATCCTGCGCAGTACATGTATCATGATCTGTCAGCAGTGGCCGCAGTGGCCGCAGTGTCAGCGGTGTCAGCCCTACAGACGGTAGACACAACATGTCTCCGCTACATGCGTCAATGCTACAAATACACCCTCATATTATATGAGTATGAAAGTATCATTATAGTTTGTTATTCTGTTTGAAAACCAGTAATCCACTTTTCCGTGCGAATTTTGATAAAATTTATTTAAGAGATACGAGCTCGCACATATTTATATCAGGTATTTAAATACGAGTAGGTACTGTGAATACAAGTTCGGAAATGCAAAAAGCATGAGTTGGCCCATCAAAAATTGGCTGGACATTCTCTTAGTTATCGCCAAAAACATTAGTTTATAGCAAAAAGACAACGACTTTTAACAAACTCAAGAAAGTTAAGCCCAGAAGGTGAAGGAAAAAGCAGGGATGCAAGTTAAAATAAATGTGGGAACTACATAATAAATATTTTAGGTTTGCACGGGTGAATAAAGCCGTACGATATTTGTCTATATGGCAGTACGGCTAGGGCGCAAGCGATTAAACGCGTGTAGCACTGGTAAAGAGGCTAGCTAGACTGTCAAGGCGTTATTAGACCAGTGTAAATGTCTTCTTAAGGGGATAGCAGACCGAATTGATAAGAGAAAGATCGTCAAGGACACAAAAATCAATTGTAAATATAGTTCAATCGCACAGAAAATGTGCTAAGTAATTTCTATATACCCTCTTCATCTCTATAGACTAGTAATTTTCCAAGATATTCCTTCTGGAAAAGGGTTTGCGAAGTACTTGCCATTGTTATGCCTACTTACAATGAGTAACTCTTCGAGAGGTCGACGGACTGGTAACCGCAAATCGTACGATATTTCAGGCTAAATCAGTCGATGTTTAATACAATAGGCATTAGGCATATTAAATAGGTAATGGGGACTTTTTCTGTGGAAATTATAAACATTTAATTATATTCATACTTAAGATTGCGGTTGCGGTAACTGAAAGTATGTGACATGATTATAGAGAACAGTTGATGCATTGTATTTTTATGAAATTGTGTAAATAAATATTGCATTGAAATATGTGGTTATTTAAAAGACTTATTTCCACGTAGGTAAATAAAAAGCTTTGGAATTTATCTGCTCTTTTCAAGAATATAAAACTCAATTTGTTTGATCTAAAACGTATTCCAAACACGTTTTTGTCAAACGAAAAATCACGAAAATCCTTTCACACGGCTCCACAGAGAGATGCTTGAACAAATAAAAGTAGACTAGAGGCAGGTACAGCCAAAAATAGAAGCATTGTGTACCCTTTAACAGTGAACAGTATTGTATATCTCATGTTCAAATTGCGCTCCTTCCACGAAAACCGCGCACTTGACCTTTCCGTCAGATCATTATGGAAATGTCACAGGTACAAGACATGAATTACATACAATTACATGAAACTTTCCAGCGAAATTATTGAGGAGATATTCAATAGCAATTCATACGTTATTTGAAGACATAGACGTTTGTAAGCAAAATAGAAAGAGAATTGGTAGGCACCTCTTCCAAGAACAAAAAAAAAGCCAAAATTATTATCATCATGTCAGTAGTAGGTATAGTAGCCCACTTCTGGACTTAGAATTAGCCTTCTTTATAGAAAATAGTAATCCATAACGCCCAGTATGGGGTCGGTTTGATCAAAGACACTCCAGCGACCGTTGCCACGACTTATCTTCTAAAAAGAATATTAGACTCCAATTTTGTTAGAATAAATGGCAGTCAGATCTGTATGACTAAGCATTCGCTAGCTAATGCCGCTTTTTCTAGACCAGTCGTCGTATTTTTGTCTGTCTAAAACGATTAGTTCAGCTCAGTTACTACCAAACTATCTAGATAATATAATGAAGAAGTTGGGAGTTTATCTTGTAAGGTAACTGTAACTTCTAGAACTACAGAATAGAATATTATATAAAGGATATAATCAAATAAAAGCTTATAAACTACAATATTATTTTAGCGTTAAAAGGATAGATACGTACATAAAATCACGTTTTTCCCATGGGATGGGTAGAGACCTAAGAACGCTACGATCTCTACAAACTTCTCTTGCTGCATTTATATCACGGAAAGCTTTTCCAGGAGGACGAAATCGCTAGCTAGTAGATGCTCAGTATTTTTGAATACGTGACTAACTATATGAATTATAAGTTTTATAAGATCAAAGGTTACCTTCTACCTAAACTATAATAAGAAATTTCTCCACAAAATTAACTATTCATATTCAAATACCTTCAGGTAAACTCCCACGCATCCCTTTAACCTATGACGTAATGAAGTAAGTAGCCAGTGTAGCCACCAATTAGTTTTTCTCACGCGAGTCACGTCACGGCATCACGGTCGCCGACACGTCAAACCTGCAGTGACGTCACATCAGCAGTGACGTCACCGATGCCCTATCTCAACTAAATGGTTACTTCAGGTTTATATTTAGGCATTGTATCAGGTAATTGTAAGCCATTAAAATAAGTATGAGTTAATCATGCCAGGGTTTGTGTTATCACGTATTGCTTTTCTGGATTGGCATAGTAGTCATGTAAAAGGTATTCAGGCTGCTTGAATAACTTGAGGCTAGCTTGAGGTCTTTTTTATTTTATGGTTAGCCCACAATAAAATAGACAATCATAAAAGTTACTGCAATGTTTGTTGTGCAAATGTGGTCTACAAAATCTTTTGTTTGTTTATTGAAGTCTTTTTTAAAGACACATGAACACTATGACAATTGAGTTATTAACCTTGTTCTTCATTTCATTAACAATCGAACAATTTCATCAACTTTAAGTCTAGATTTCATCAGTTTAAGAAATATTCCCTTGAACTTCAGACTAAAAACAGAAAACCAAAGCCGTATAACGTAAGCGGCTAGCAATTTAGAATCCATATTTAATAACTATTCTACTACAATCATTCATTAAGTATATAGGTCAACAAACCACAATCGTATCAATTAAAACGGCATAGGACTACGTCATCGATGACGTCACGACATAGTACTGCGTAAAACAGCCATAACTTATTCATGTTCGACTGTTAACTGAAATTTTACAACATTGAAATGACCTCTATCTGGTAATAAGGAGAAATTTGATGATGACTAAACAGTGCGATGAGTTATAAAACAATCATTTTCCGTATATTTTACTTTTACGAAGAGACTGATAATTTAATAGGGTCTCTATCGAATAAATGACACATGGTGACAGCAGAGTGAAATTCCGTTTTATGTTTAAAATGGTGATGGTATGAGAAATTGTTTCAGCAACAGGAAAAGTCACGTTAGGGAGCCTCTAGAGGAAAAGAGCCAAGTCACTTCTGCAACTGAACGTCATCAAGATAATTTGGAAGGTAACTTAGGAATTTTCTAGATTCTAGACCAATCAGCCTAGTCTTTCTTCCAACTATGTTGGAAGAGGCTTCCAGTCTCACCGGATGCAGCTGAATAATGTATACATATTTTACAAGGAGCGACTGCCTATCGGACCTCCACAACCTAGTTACCTAGGTTATAACACGATACCCCTCGGTAAGACTGGATGTCAGACTTTCAAGCTTCTGACTACTGTTAACGACTATCGTGCCTTTCGAAACACGGAGAAACTCGATATGTATAAGAGGGTCACCCATCCACAGAAAAACCTCAGCAAGCGTAGCTTAACCTCAGAGATGGATCTGCGCGGCTGTTGTTAACTAAGCCCTAACAAGTAAATAAGAGATATCTTTGACATTCAAAGGTTTCTTAAGTTTACCAGAAATACATTGATATAGTTACAACGGTCGATTAGAAAATGCTGATAAGTTCCGTCCCTTGACAACAATAAATATGCGGAATCCTTTTCATTTTAGCTCACATCAAGTATAGATAGTATTATCAATTAAGTCATTGCGATATAACCTCCGATACCGCGGTTTCCTCATAAGCGCGTGATTTGGTTTAAGTGCATTATCTATTTATTTTAGTACGATCGGATAATTCAATTGCCATTATCTATATAATTTTCGCCGAGTGCATGGTTAGTGTAAAGCTGATCAGATAAACTAACATAAAAATTATAATTAGAACATTACTACTTGTACTATCTCATTATCACAAGCCACGGTTATTAATGTATTTATGTTTGATATATTTATTTCACTCCCTGCAGTGGCTTTTCATAAATATCACTTGCATGCCAGAGAGCTCCCTAGACTCGTTTTTGAAAAGATGAAAAGTCTACAGCCCGCACTTGGCCAATTTGGTGGACTCAATTCCTCCCTCATTCAAGGAGAACGCCCTTCAGCGGCAGAAAGACAGTAATATAGGTTCCCTTATTGAAAATACAGTCACTTGTATATTTGTACTTTTATGAAATTCTCAATCAACTTTCTTGTAAGAATCTCATGATCTCGAGAAAAAAACATGCCATCAAAAACATCCTGTAAAAAACCTCAAGTCTCGCAGCGTAAAAAGTGGTGAGATCTATGTAATACCAAGTCGATTAATCTGTTTAGTCTATACTGAAAGGACCTTCTGTCTTAAGTTATTACATAAGTTATTATCATGCCAATATTAAAAATATTTCACGTTTAAAACAAATAAATCGACCTGGCCATCGCATGATTTGATTATTAGTATGTACCACACTGCACAGCACGACGGGCCGGCAACCGAATTCCTCACTAGGGTCCTTCCGAATATAATGATTGAGATGAGTATCTTAAAGAAATTAATGCTCCTGAAATTTTAATGGCGAATTTGTGTTTTCATGCGATGACCAAGTCGATTTATTTGTTTTAAATGTGAAATATTTTTAATATTGGCATGATAATAACTTATGTAATAACTTAAGACAGAAGGTCCTTTCAGTATAGACTAAACAGATTAATCGACTTGGTATTACATAGATCTCACCACTTTTTACGCTGCGAGACTTGAGGTTTTTTACAGGATGTTTTTGATGGCATCTCACTTCTTTTTGTAAGTCCAATTTGTATGGAAAGACGGTTATTTTTTTCATAATTCAACATATTTTCCTATTGAAATGTTGTTCAGTTTCATGGGCTAAACACCCTTAAGTTATGCCTCATACAGTAGGTACCTATGTACACCTATTATTTTCTATTATACTACAGTAATAATTAATTCATTAACTGCAAATGTAACCTTGTAATCCTATATAAATGTATAAGATTACAAAGTTATTCTTGCAGTTAATGTATTTAGAAAACTGGACTGAAATTAGAAAATATTGAAATTTTCCCATGATTAAGATACTAAATTCTATTTGTATTCTAAATTTGAAGCTTCTAAGTCTGCTAGAAATGCCTTAGACTTTTGATGATCGGTGAGTCAGTGAGTCAGTGAATCAGTGAGTGACAAAATTCAAAACTTTAACAAGTTGTCATTCTTAAAGTACTGGTTCAAATTGACTGAAATTTTCAATATACCGTGTTCATACAATGACTGATAAGTCGCTAAAAATTCAGGCTTCTTGTTTTATCCACAACGAAATTATAGGGGGTCGAAAATGGCCTGAATTGCTTCGAGAAAAGATAGTTCGGCCGTGCCGCTTTTTTTTGCTCGACTTGCGGGGGCACTGCCGTGCCCCCAGATTAAACCACACAATTTTCCTCTGACTCCTATTTACCAATTCAACCACAAGCAACACCCACCACGAGTAACGACAATACAACACAAACACGAGAATAATTATCACCTCAATATTAGCAGACGTGTAGTTTAACCAATATGACGAATTAGCAAAACTATGGTACATATAGAGACAAATATTTCGTGGATTACGTGCATTCCGCACGGACAAACATCGTGGAGTTCGTGATTTAATCATCAGATAACATCACGATTAGGCCCTCTTTTTAAATGGTATGATATTTCTATACATTTCAGCAGATATAGGTCATTTATTTTTGATTCAGGCTTCTTTCAATCCTTACAGTTTGATTTACGTGGCTATACGAGAGCATTGAAAATCGTAAGATATAAAAGCAGAAATTAAGGAGAAGACGTACAAAGTGCGCTTTAAAATTTTGCAGATAGAAGGATAAACAGGATTTAAGTCTTTACACATTTATTTTATTTACAGATCAATAAGTTTAGCATCTATAAGTGTAGTTAGTTACCTAGCTGAGCTGGTCAGTTCATATCAAAAGAGCGCTATCTCCGCACTTATCGCCTTTTATTATTTGACACAGTCTAGAGCTTACTGTATACGCCAGTCTATGAGACATACTTATATTTATGTTCCAATCATAAGAGCGTCAAATTACGTACTATCTGGAAAACACGAAAATACTTGATGTAACAGACTCATGTGTGGTTCTCTTTTATGGATGAAAGTAGTATGTCTGTTTACCCAATGTTTTATTTACATACATACATCACGTCCTTTTCCCATAGAAGTACAATCCTTACAAACTTCCCTTGCCTCATTCACATCCATACATGTTGTCATACACGACCTGACTTGAACTTTTTTCAAGACATCTCTTTTTATGACTTTCCAGGGCGCCACCTCCCGGCGTTTCCAAAGATTTATTTATCATAGAATAAATCCTAGGTGGACAAGATTAAGGTGCATTATCGACAATATCGACTGATAGTCGTTATCGAAGCGACACTGTATTTCCCATAACATGGGATCACGCCGCCTTATCCGTTGTTACGTGGATCGATTACGAAATTGACGACATCATGTTCCATATTTTATCTTTATTCCGAGAATTTTATCCGCGACAATAAATAAAAAATCATCTCGTGTCGCAACGGCAAACGAAATAAATACAAATAATAATCTACCACATTTCTGACTTATTGTTGGGCAAGAGTATTCTCCCGGAATGAATGAGGGGCTAGGTCTCAAGTCTTCCGTGCCGAAAACATTATAGACTTTTCCGGATACGGGTAGGTATGTCAGACCCAAAACAAATTGGCCTCACGACACCGTAGAAACAGAGATGAGATTGTTATCCATAATTAGGCATTACAAGCACATTAGAGTAATAACTCAATGATAACAATTTCCTGACGGGACCCGATAATTCTGATAAACGAAGGTCGTAAATGATTTATCCAAATGTTGCCATAACAGAGGCTTGAAGCCAGTATTGTTTAGCAAACACATTATAAGAGGGGATCAGCCTTTCCGAGAAAATCCGAAGGTTAGTTTTTCCTAGAATAACGGGTCCTTAGACTTATAGTAGGATTTACGTTTTGTTATGGTACTTAATGTGCTTTCAACTATTCTTCTTCTTCTTACTTTTTCTTCTAAATAACTATTAAAAAAAGTTAATTTCAAGAAAACTACAAAAAACATCGATTAAAGTTAGAATTTTCAGAATCGGCTCACGTGTTTAGTCGCTAGAGTAACACAAACAAACATACATACAAATACAGAAAAAAAAATCTTTCCCAATTTCCAGTCGGAAAAAGATCCCTCGGTGAGAAGCGCCTGACGAACAAAACAGTTGAAGTATCAAAAAACATTGCTATGAAAAAAGAGCACACTCATAAACAACAAAATTGAATGCCGGTTTCATTGGATGTGTATCAGATACAATAACAAGTGGAAATTTGACTTATTCTTTGATTTACTGGTCACATTATTTCTTGAATACTCTTTGTTGAGAAACTGGCATTAATATCTTAACCACAAGAATTAGTCACCATCGATGTCCCGCCATTATAGTACACGTTGAATAGCGATTGCCGAAAATGTTTTACTGTATAATACACATCAACATGCTGCTCAAAGGTGAGATGGGTGTGAGATGATTCACTTAACATTTCTCGTGTTCGTGTCTGATTCTTGTGGTACAGTTATCTATTACTTAGTATTAATTTACCTTTAGCAACAGTGGTGGGATTGGCCGACATTGTCAAAGTTCTCGTTCAAAACACTCAAAAGCAACTACACTATCGTTATTCACGCTAATTTCACTCCTATTACATATTTACTACATAGACATCAAAGATAATAGCAGCACAAATAAGTTATATAGTTATTCTATATCATATACATTGAATAGTTTCTGTTATTGCGCGACACCGCGAAATCTGTTTATCAAGCGACTACGTCGCGACAAATAGTTCAGATTAATATTTCATATTCACGAAAAAACATCATAAATTGAGTCGGTATATTTAAATTTGTTTATAATCGTAGTACATTCCAGGTGTTAGGTCGAGAGCGTCGGGGTGCGGACGTGCGCGCCCCGCGAGCAGCCGACACCGACTAGCGCGGTCCGCCTCCGCTGGGGTGGGGACGCGCTCCCGGGGGTGGCCGCCGTGGAGGGGGAGGGAGACTCGGCCAGGAAGCACAGCCTCCGACCAATAATAATTATGTAAGTAAGGGTTGTTGCTATTTTTAGCTGGAAGGCGCATACGTAACCAGTTTGTATCGCAAAGTATATTATGCTATCGTCTCAGTATAAATAACATGTGCATGCAGTAGGCGTTATGTTCGCAACGTTTCTATTTGTGGAACTCTTAATGCTGTTTCTCTAGTTTCGCAAGTGGCAAGTTTAATGTGCCCGTTTTGTACGTAGTTATGGCAGCTTGTTTGAACTAGATCGCCGTTTAGTGCGACCACTTGGCGGTTTTCTTGTATCCATCCGAGTAATTAAACTTCGGAAAGCTTTTAGCGAAGGTGTTTGTTTTCACGTTGAATAATGTTTTTTTGTGACGAAGATGGATGGAGATCGGTTTCGTGGGTTATCTAACACTGTCGGTGTTGTTGAGCGAGGCTATTAAACTTGATTAAAGTGTCTTGAGGTGGAAAATGGCGAACATTATGACAAGCTCGGGAGGGTAGTTGATAATAATATTATGGACGTTCGACGGCCACCACTGCAGATAATAATGTCATCGGTTGCAGCGCCACCCCGTGCTAGCTGTAGGCGCTATAGGTAGTAGTCGAACAGCAGCGACATTCACCCCCGCCTCCCGTGCATCCCACTGCATCCTCATCATAAGGCCATAGATCGACCGCCACTCCCTCCTCTTATGTAACGCTGACACACTTCCGGCCCAATATAATATTTATGTTGTTTTCAACCCAAATGTGTCGTAACTCGGAAAATGAATATTTTACAACGCTTCACCATTTAATAGAGGATAATTGAAAATTCCAATTTTTCATCTTAAAACTTCCTTAAAATGTTAATTAATTTGAATAAAGATACCCCAAAAAAATCGTCGGTCGTAAAAAAGGCTCTACCTTCCTACTGACATTATCTTGAAACAGTATTTAGCGTTAGAGATGTGGTCGGATTGAAGCTACTCTTAAGCTACCTAATTTCTTAAACCGGTACAAAAACCACACATTCCATTGACAATACAATAATAGCCAAACGGAACTATCATAAAAGAATACTTATCCATGATTAATAGGAGAGAAAGCAAGACGCTTACGTGAACTAACGACACACATTTAACAGGAAAATCTTATTATAAACTGATAAACATGATGTATCGTTGAAAAAATGCAGAAATGCGTCTCCGTCTGCATTTTGGAAACAGCCCGATAAGAAGAAGATTAGAGTAAATGGCGTTACCTCTATAGTATTTACTGTCAGGTCCCATGGGTACATGTTGACTATTTACAGAAGTGGTGTCATACGCCTCAGTAATACCAAGATGAAAGCAAACTTGTCAGCTGTCTGACTAGTATCAGAACGTTCGTGTCGCATGAACATTATCCAGTGAGCACGGCCCGTGCAAAATGGTTGAAAAAACCCTGAGGCAAAAGTACGTGATCGCTATAATCTTCGAGTAAAATTTAATACAAGATGTCAGCATAGGAAATGTGCTGCAATAGTTTACTAGGACTGTGGGGCAAAGAAGCACAGTATTTGGATTAAGCAAGAAGCAAAGTTTGAGCTACCTAAAAATCAAATTCTGGATCCGTCATTGTAAGCTACAACAAATTAGTACACAAAAGAGAAAGGTTTATCTAAAACTAGATACAATAACAATTCGATGAGAGCTCCAACATAATCTGAGTAATATTTTTAAATGGCAAAACGTAATCAACCTTCAGGCTTAAACCAGTCAGCGCCCACGCGCACTTATTTAACAGAGATAACAACTAAATATAGCCTATACAGTGACAGACCAGAGTGGACTATTCAACAAACAAAAATAAATCATTCAATGGCTATATTTTTAGGTAGGAAGGGGTTTAGGTCCCTCGCAATCGCCATGCCAATCAAGTTACGTGCTCCACGCAATCCTGACTCCTTTCTATTTCTGTTTCAATCACAACAATTGCTTTGTTTTGTTCGTGGCAATGAGTTTCCAAATTGCGAGTTATTTTTACTTGGATACCTACGCAGGTGTATTGTTTTCCAAATCACAAGTAAAAGGGTTTATTGTTACATCAGATGTTTGGGTAATAGGCTTGAAATGGAAAGTGAATAGTCGACATGGAGAGACGTCACTGTGACCTAATCAGAAACTCTATTCTAAAATTTTCTCGAACCTCTAAATTCGTTAGTGCGTTCTATGAACCACTTTTTCGTAGGCCTAAGGGATTTAACTGAAAAACCACTTAATGGTTACGCATTTTCCATGAATTCACCCAAAATTAGTTTTTCTTACTAATCGTTCACCGAAGTAAGGGCACCTAACTAAGAGTATAACTGTTTCGTTATTCTTTTTTCATCGCTAACACGTGATCAAATCGATAATGGACCATGGTCACGAATTTCATGTTAACTAAGACCTTTGACCATAAAGAAATATGTCCAAAGTCCATCAAAAACCTGTTCAAAGTCCAAAATAAAAGCTTTCGAAAATACTCTCGACACAAATGCACTATGGAGTTACTGATCGATAGGTATATAACAAACTTGTTTACGTATTTCAATATATAATTGTGTTCGTATGTGCGAGCTGCTCGGCTCCTATACGATAGATTGAACGCAGATAATGTATGAAATATAACTATGTAGGATTTCGTTGATATTCCACTGCGCAATTTAGTCTAAGATATTTGACTATATAAATGTAGATATAGTAGTAATGTATGTTAAGCATACGAGCAAGCATATAGCTTGAACGGTAATCATTGTTGATACGAACAGGCATGATATGGCACCCTTTTTTCTTTGGAAAAGACCTTTTTTGTTTTCTATTATTTGGACATTATTTCTTTCGTTTCGATAAGAATAAAGATAGTTGTCTGATATAGAAGGCAAAAAGCTTTCTCAGTAATAGATGGGGTTTTTTTCCAGAAGACCATAGCCACACCCTAATTATTCAACCTGCAACAACACGAATAAATTCTAGTCACAACAATGCATTCACATCGTAAGATGTTGACAGTTCCATCAAACAACGACAAGTATAATATAACGAAATCGATAAACACCAATGTCAAGAGCATCGTGTGTGCCTTTACAAAAGTAAAGAAATAAGGTCGGTTTTATTCAGTAGTACCTATTTATAATAATACTAAACAGTAACCTACATTGTTCCGTATAATCAAGTAGATAAATCTACCAAATGATAACCAAAACAAGTCCATTACATCAAACATTTCACATTTAAATAATATCCGTACGTTATAGGAGCGATCCATCATCTAAAACACCGGCTTCCAGGGAGAGTATTAGCGAAATTCACCCTCTTCTGAGAAACGGGCCCTCACCCACCCCCTGAAGGCTTCCACCGGCCACCCCCTAACTCCTCGGCACGGTGCGTAGGCGTGTGTTGACAAACGATGTCGCTGAGTCTATTTCTAGCCCAAGCTGTGCCACGCCCATCACCCCCCCTGCGCGCCCTCCACCCTCCCGGGCCCAGCCCCTGCCCAAATGTGCCCTTGACCTTCGGTAACCAAACAACCGCAGTCACAACAAGCGGGGACACTTGGATCATCATTTGTTTTTTGAGATTTGTTTTTGTTTCGATGTAGTAAAGTATTGTAGTAGTTATAAATCATGTTATAAACTTGCTAACGGTTAAGCGCGAGCGTTTTAAGAGCTACTTGATAGTCAATTGAATTTGATTTAACGTGGGTTTACTTTTGAAGATAACAGATTTTAGCAAAATAGGATGTAGGATGATATATAATAAGCATATAACAAAAAAAATCTTAAACTTATGAAATAAATATGTCTGTAATCACGGAAGGGGTTGGCAGCGGTGTATCACACCCTAATTCCGCCAAAACGTTTGTGGTTCCATGTAACAGATGGCGCTAGTGTGGCGTGAGGGCTCGATTTATTGAATTGGTTATCTCTATCTATTATATTCAATCGTTTATGATATTAAATAGTAAAGGGATGAGTCATAACTCACAAACTTGTAATATTGATGACATTAAGTCATGAGTCAGCAGAATTTATAAATGAGGGTATGCCATAATTTTCACTGTCAGTCAAGTCAGGTTGATGTTCCTGCTATATAGTATTGCTATATCCATTTTATATTTTTATGGCAACGCTAAGCCTACGCCCGACCGTAGCTTCCACCCGAGTTAAATCCATATCGATATTCCCGATTCTACACAACTGCTTTTTCCCTTTACATTGCATTACGAATAGAAAATAGGTAGGTAACCTATACACATTTTTAAAGATTGTTTGGAATCTGTTCGAGTTATATCCGACTTACTTTGTCTTAGCCCTATTTTTACAAGATAAACATATCTAAATATCAAATGTTCCATTCTTGTGCAATACCTGGATAATCAAACTAAATTAATCTGATCCAAAGGATGCTTTTAAATAAGATGGTAGAAATCAGTCCTACGAAAGAAGGGCGGATATCAAACCCTGCACGGCGCAGGACAGTTATTATAAAAATACTTGACCCAAAATCAAACAGGATCAGGCTGACGGATGTCAAAAACTGGGGCAACGTGCACCGACATTTTGTTTCTCCAGAATAAGTTATATATCTCAATTAGGAGAGAAAAAGTAATGAGCTTTCTATTCCCATTGTTACAATTATTTGAAGAATATTATGATAGACACTGAAGAGTGGCCGTGAGTTTCTTGCCCGCTCTTCTCATAGGGCTCTACCCCCTTTCCGAGCTAGTGATACATTCAATATTTGTAGCAACTATCGTAAACGTTAATGTTAAATAAATAAATAATGTAATTTGAATTTCTTATAAACCAAGTTAAATATTTTGTAAATAATAATATAATAAATTTAACCCATTAATGTCCCACTGCTGGGCAAGGGCCTCCTTCCGTAATGAGGGAGGGATTAGGACTTAAGTAGTTGAGAGAAATATTTTGTAGAAAAAGAAAAATATTGTTGTCAGTTTATTACTACCATCTACCAAAACTAAATCTACTTTACTTCGCTGTAGGGTGACGACACACAAACATCGAAACTGGAGACAAAAACCCTTAGCCCATACAAATATTATATCGTTGTGTATAGAACGCGTTGTCACCGGAGAAGAAGATTATATTCTGTGATAAATAGATAGGTATTATTACTAAGTTATTCTAGAAATGAATCATACGTAAGTAATTTTACTTAATTCGGTAGATTGAAGAAAATCGTTTTTTTACGAGTTACTTCTTGGTATCTCTTTTATAGAACTTCATAAAACTTTATTAAATAAAATTGATAGTTCATGATAAATATGACTAATTATAAAATATGAGCGTCAGGGGACTGACTAACGTAGTAGTTTAGTATCATCAAAAAATCCACCGAATTAAAACTACCACAATTGTGATAATCGCGTAATGGGCGTTTTCAATAAGAATGGCGGATTTTTAACCCAAAGGTTAAACGGGACCCTATAACTAAGCCTCTGTTATCTGTCTGTCTGTCTCCAGGCTGTATGTCATAAATCAGGATAGCTAGAAAGCTGAAAATTAGGTATACAAAAAACGTGTTTTTTTGTTCTTTTTTGGTATGGAACCGTGCGCAAGTCCGACTCGCACTTGGACGCTTTTTTTTTACTCCAACAATACATTTATTAGACGTAAATAACGAAACTAAATGACGAAAATTCAAACTAGTTAACCGCAATCGGTAAATTTTAAGTGAAACACCATAGATAAACCCATGACGACAGACTACATAAACTTATACACACGCAATAACATGACAATCACCTATTGTATTCAATTACAACGTCACTGAAAGTATATGGCTATGATATCACAATGAATAAGTAAGTAACAATGATTATTACTAATATATCTAATTAAATTACAATAAATGCTTTTGAAGTCTAAATAATAGTGTTTGTAAGGATCGTACCAAGTGGCGTTCTTTGTTCTCTGCCTACCTCTATTGGAAAAATATGTCATATCATGTATGTATGTATGTCAGTATGTATGTGTGTATATAAACAGTTATCTGTCTGTTTCTCAGATTTTACACCACTGAACCAAATTTTTGCTAAATTCAGCCAGAATTAAGTGAAAAACTTCTAGGCTTTGTTACTTTATTGTCCAAAATTGTATGCGAGCGGAGTCGTACGTATCTGTTAGTCTATCTGAATATATATAACTCAAAGGTTTGGCATGCAGGTAGATGTAATGACGTAGGCATCCGCTAAGAAACGATTGTGATCAATTCTACCCCCAACGGGTATAAAATAGGAGATGAAAGTTTGTATGAAAATTCTATCCTAAGTCACAGACCACGCAGATGAAGTCGCTGGCAAAAGCTAGTACTATAAAGCACAGAGACTAACACTTATCTTTGATACAGTCATCAATCTTTACCTCGTTATTTCGACCACGTCAGCTCGCCTTCCTACTACCAATTAAGTGATGCAACTAGGTATTCAAAACAGTTTCAAAGTCCAAAGATACGGGCATCTTTTAAAAACAATAACACGATATAATCGCGCTGATATTCTAGATTGTAAAGAAAGGTGTGAACTTTCGTCATAAGCGTTTATTCATGTCGAGTCATTATTCACTTGCATTGCTCAAACTAGTGCAATTGGCAGGTATTTGCCTAACTCTGCACCCGGTTGAAACACTATACTTTTTGTTTTCCTTCATCAAAGCTATCATATTCTAGCCAATATATACAAAAGGTCATATTAAAAGCTTCATTGAAATGTAAAATCATATCGGCAATGTTTTGGAAAAAGGTCAGATGCGTAGTACTCGTGACCGGTGGTCCTGTATGACAAGATGTACGGAAATGAATGAGGCAAGGGAAGCTTGTAAGGATCTAACCAAGTGGCTTTTTTTGCTCTCTGCCTACCTACCTACCTCCTATGGGAAAAATGCGTAATTTAAGTATGAATTAGAGGCCGTCCGCGTGTAAACCCTTCCCGTGTAAATCCCGATCCCTCGGGAACTCCGAAAAAGTAGCCTATGTCCTATTCTGAGGCTTCAGCTACCTACATAACAAATTTCATCGTAATCGATTCAGTAGTATTTGCGTGAAAGAGTAACAAACATCCATACATACTGTCAAAATTTCGCATTTATAATATTAGTAGGATGTATGTATGTATGAAATATAAACTTTCCCATTAATTACTCTGTTGAATGGTAAAAACCACATGAAAATCCGTTCAGTAGCTTTCGAGTTTTTGCTAAAACACGATTATGCACTTTACTATGTAGTCATTATTAGTGGCGTAACTATATGGTGGCAAGTCGGCAAAATGCCACGGGCCCCCAGCCGGAAAGGGCCCCCGATCAGAGGAAAATCCCAACTCATTTTTTTTATTTATCGTACATTTCAGCATTCTATATTGGGAGAGGGGGGCCATCTGATGAATTTGCCACGGGCCTTGAACGGTATAGTTACGCCACTGGTCATTATGTACTGACAAAAACAAAAATAAGAAGTACGTCATAATCGGACAAACCAATTATTTCACACATTAAATAATAATTTGATTGATTAAACGATTAAAACAGTTTAACTCTATATCTTTAAATCTAATTGATACGTAATCTATGCGTACGCGCAGAGATAACAACTATGTTATCTGAAACGTGGACGAAGATTGCAGAATTTATATGACTCAAGGTTTTAATCAAATAAAATATTTTACTACATTTGGCCAAAGTATGACCCATTTTTTGCTGACGGTATCATTCATGTTTTATTTTTCAGATAATTTTTATTATTATTTTGTAAACCTTACATATGATTAGATTATAAGCGCATTATAAAAAAAATTGACTACATTTTTGAGGCAATTCACACAAAAAATGTAGACCTCTAGCAAAGTCAGTATGTAGGTATAATAAGTTATCGATGAGCAGTATCAATGTGACGCCATAGATTACACAAATACCTAACCAGATAATTATTGTTGCTAACCGAAATATCTTTTAATCACACCTAAAGAAAAAAAACTCATTTTGACGTGGAACTTTCTCGAAATAAAATATTGAAAGCACAATGTAAAGACATTTCCAATAAAGTTTTCCAATAAATCGGTAGTGAGATGCAACAATATAGATATTATCTGGACGGGCTCAGTCGACTGTGAGGGCGCGACGCGGCGACGTCGCCTGGCAACAAATCCCACTTCGCTTCTGACGAAACAAGCCTTCACCCCGGGACTGGGCTGTAATCTTTTACCAAGTGTCCACCCACGGAATTCTAAGAAATTGTCCCGGATTAAATCGTGTTGAGACGACTTTTGCAAAAACAATGATAAAATTGAGGAGTACGACATTTAATTAAAGAGTATATTGTACTAATTACAGCTACATAGTAACTACGCTAGCCGTGAAATTTAATCTTCAGAGTACTTTAAAAACAGTCTAACATTAAGCTTGATTTAAGTAGATTTCAATAATCCAGATAATTATATCATTATTTTTTAATTCGTATCAGTAATTTCGTAAATAACGCTACAAACAAACTTACAATTTACTACTCTATCTATGGATAAACAAGTTTATTTGCCGTAAATCGAGGAGGCAAAGGAATAAGCCACAGAAACATTAATCTCTCTCAGAGGATAGGCGCGGTAGATACATTTTAAATATATTTTTCGCATAGCAACAAAGCACCTATGTTTACTTATTCATGTTTAATGGTGCGAATGGAAGCCCTTGTAACAGTCAATTATAATTTATACCTGTTGTCAGAAGCGCGATGGTTTTTACAAAAAACGGGAACATCTTCGTATAAAGGGCGTGTTTTTCTCCCTTCCGCGGGATTAAACTTTCAGGGTTATTGAGGCAGGCCGGTATATCACTCTTTATATTTCTTATGTGAGCTGTTTCAAGGCCAGACAACGCCCTTCTCCGTTATACTTACTCAAAAACCATATAACTGATTTCCGGTTTCTGAGTACATTTAGCAGTAGTTTATCTATTCAATAGCGTTTTTTTTGTATGAGTTTTAACGGTATTGAATAGATAAACTGCCGCTAAATGTACCCCGGAAACTGGGGGTAAGAGTTTTGTTGCAAGAAAATATAGGAGAAAAAAATTATATTGCTGCCACCAAGTACGACGTAAACAAAACAATGTCTCCGCTATCCATTAGTAATTTATCAGCCAAAATTATATTTCCGTCACATAATATATCTCTGATAAAATTATAATTATATTGCTTTACTTAGAAGCAGGAACACGATGTTTAGAAACACTGACCAAGATGCCAAGCGGAAAAGAGACACCGAATACAATTTATTCGAGGGAAAAGAAGACGGAAACAAAATAAAGGCTCACTTTAACGTGCCACGTGCAAGCACCTTAATCTAGATTAGCTATTTTTACACATAATAATATAAATAATGGTTGTACATAATATATTAGTATCCGGAAATGTCTGCAAGAAGTAAGTCGTAAGGTGTAAGTCGATGAAAGATTCCTATCTCGACCTTGAAGGGCTCAGGTCGAGTAGTTTATGTCTGTAGAACAAATTGCTAACCCGTTACCATGCGTTACTGTGGCGCGTTCAATCTTCATAAATCACGGGGTTAGAGTTCAATTTCACCCCCGCCGTGTTTTGTGGGTTTAAAGAAAGCCTATAGTGATTGGTGACCAGTTCCAACCAGAAGCTGGTTTCTCTCCCACCACACTCAAAAGTGTAATTGCTAGTTGGACAATCTGTGGTCAATCTGACTGTGTTAGTAAAATTGGGCATAATTTTCAGTTTTCACGTACTAAATTGTACGAAATCAATATACGATAGTGTTACTGCAGCTAGCAACGTTATTACCGCACGTTGGAAAATAAATCAAGTAGGTACCCGCGACTTCAGTGGTTCCAAACATTTTTGTTCCGAGGAAAGATTTAGCATACTTTTGTTAAAGCCAACGATGTAGATATTTGTGACACAATAATATAAAATATACTAGCGAGGAAAGGACAAGTAGATCGTAAGTCGATAAACCCACAAGAAAAGCGTTTTTCGGAGCCATTAAAAAGCTTTATAAAGCGCTATCATTCTATAGATTAAGGATAGCGTCCGGATCGCAATTTTATCGTATAAAATGTCGTCTAAACAAACGTTCAAAACCCGATAATTACAAAACAATCACACCGAGGAACATAACAAGCGACATTATACCGCACCCGAGGAGCGCTCAACCACAGTACCAACCCCCAACCCAGCAAGACATACACGTGGACACCAAGCAAGGTCGGGCGTCGAACCTGTGCTCCTGGCTCCAGCGACACAGCGCATACCTACTAGGGGAGGGAAAACCGGGATGGCGGGAGGCGGCAGGTGGCAGGGGGTGGTGAGAGGGCGAGCTGGTGCTATTTATATAAAATCGATAGGACGCCCGTGGCCTTGGCGCCATCGATCGCTTCGCACATGGAGGGGTGTGGAAGCCGAGCCCCCGTTTGTACTACGACGCGTGGAAATTTCCCAACGGAAGATTGCACTGTTTATTACATTATATTGCTCTCAGATTTGACATTAATGTGTGATAACGTGAATAATTAAGTAGGGAACAAACTGATTTATATTTTAAGCTGTTTATTCGGGCTTTTTTATTGGGTTTGCCGGGGAGAGGCAGCGCCGTACATTGTCGAGAAGACTCCATGTATTATTTATGTTAAAAGGCGATGGAGCGGCATGCCATTTAGTAGCTTTAAGACAAAAAAGCAATAAAGGAAACGAGAGCAATAACACAAACATCTCGATTATCTTAAATAATTTTGAGTTCCTCAATTTTCAAAATTAAATAAATAGAGACGTTTTTCCCTTTTCATTTTTTAAAGATAAGAGATTAAAAAAATAATTCCTCTGACACGGAAAACTTAACAATTAAATGGCGGTAACAAATTACAAGCTATTTGAAAAATAGGTCACAGGAAAAAAAGGGCACGAACTGGGTTCGAATGCGGCGCACATGACAGTCCTTCCTGGGCTAGACTTGCATCCATTGATTGAAATTTTCGTACTGTAAACTAGGTCAGCAGAGTTGAACTTTTGCCTGCACATTATACAGGATGCTACATTAACACGCAATGTGTTGCCGTTATTACTTATTACGCTCATTACAACTCATTATCATACTTAATGAAGAGTAATGTTATGTTTTTCCTTCATAGGTGTTGTTTAATGAACATTAAATTTGTTTTAAAGCTCCATAGGTAGGCTACATGCAAATATTAACCATATACCTAAGTTGGTACTAGACTATTTACTATAACTAGTTTATATAAGTAATATTTTGGCTCCTTCTAGAGAGACATACCTGGATATAATAAAGTAAAGACCATTTTCAAATTTTCATACATTATGGTGAATGTATGGAAACTGGAAAATATAAAATGGAGAGGTGAACTTTTAAGGAAATTGAGTTTGTATTAAGGAAAAGAAATAAGAACAAATCAGTATGATTATTACATTTCATCATCTCATCAAAGTCTATCTTTTCCTCATAGTTAAAAAAGGTAATTGAATACCTATCTTCATACACATAGGTAACTAGATCTTTGGTTGGAAATATACTTCTTTTATCTTATTTATAACAAACTGTTGATAAAATAATACCGCATAAACATCTATCTTTACCTATCCTCTTAACGTACAGGCCTTATTGGGTAAAGGCTAGCCCAAAACGAATTCGTAATAAGTAATTTGAACATCACAATCCCACACCGATCACAGCCTAACATAAAGTACATACCTGACCCAGAGGAGGACCGGCCCGGATCATCAGCCATTTCTCCAACACCTGAAAGCGTACTTCTTTAAATATATATGAATATTGCAACATGGGTCACACTCATATAGAAATAAAGATTTAACTAAGTGACGAGTAGAAACTTGGACAATATTATGAACGTAGTTGTCCAAATAAATTAAAACTTATTACTGATGATGACTTTACATTGCATATGAAAAAGGTTTATTTTAAATAAAATTGAAGCTTGTATTTATGTATGGACTTTAATAATATGGGCTTTATATTATTGTATTGAACATAGATAAGTTACTTTACTGTGACAAAGAGTGGTTAGCCCTTGTTATAAAGCTTCCAGTCCTAATAAATTTTGCTGCTTTAAATCTAGGACCTTAGCATCTCATGTAAATGTAAAATTCAATGAGTAGAACTAAATAACTAACAATTATCTATGATTCTATGGTTAGAGTAGTAAAGATTAAATAAAATGTGAATATTTGTTTTAATTATTCAGAATACATCTAATAATTGGTAAAAATCATGCAAAAGCATAAACAAAAGTACACAAAGTAATAAAAACCACTTATTTACATGCATGACAATTTACCCATAACAAAAATGGTTATTTCATTTATCACTTTATTAATTCACACAGAAATTAATAAAACTTACGTTTATATAGTTATAGAAGTGTATATAAACATAGCACACAGTATAAATACTGCATTATGGCAAATCGAAAACAAAACGATGTCAACAACATACGAAACACGATAAATATTTTATTTGATTTATAGTATAATTACACGATACTTTAACATAGTTTATTAGAGGTGGAATACGTATTCGAAAACATGTTGATACTTTCAACAACAAAAACAATCATTTATTTATAAAAAATGACCTCCAAGCCTATAATGAACAATAATACGGCTCATATACACGTAAAACAAGCACACATATCAACCAATTTGTACCTTGCTTACACCAGCTGGGGTTCCAAACACTTGATTTTATTAATGTTCATAAAACACTGTCTTTAAAGTTTTACATAATAGTTTGTGTAGTTTTATACATCACAGTTAACACGAGTAACAACATTTTAGCTACGATTTCATCTCAAAGTTCACATAATATCGCTTCAAAACAAGCCAAAAATTTATGTTTTGACCAGATTTTGACGTAATACTCACGACGAAAATGTATTCGTTCGCATTTACCACATAAGTCACAAATAAGCAAATTCTGCGTCGTGTTATTGGCCAATTGGAATCTGATTGGAAAACGTGTCCTTTTTTCACCAATCAAAAAAAAATATCTACAATCACGTAAACGAGAACGGAGTGAATGAACCCTTTTAGTAAAACCGGTACTTATTCAAGTGCGATTTATTTAATCGATCGATTATAATTCTATGAATCTAATGTAGACAGATTCATCAAGTTACTGACGATGAATTTATTAGATAATTGGACTATGGTTCGTACTTCGTACAGACAAATGCATGATTAATTAGCTTAACTACGCCTGTATTAAGCTGATCGGTAAATCTAAATACCTACATAGGCTAAAATAACCGATTGGGTCCATGAAATGCTTTTTTAACGCATTTGTCGTTTGGAGGCAGTTCATAGTTGGATAGATTTGCGTGCCATGTTTTGATCGATCACAAGTTAGGGCTAGTAAGGAGTCAGACGAATATGTAGAGGAAGCATAAGCATAAGGTAGGTACCTATATCTTAAGAATAAGATGCCATGACCAACTTCTGAATGATTGGTATTTTTAGTAAAAGCTTAATCACACGTATAAAAACAGAAGAGAAATAAGTGTTGGAAGTGGAACTGTAAAAACATGCATTGTATAAAACTGCATCTCTGTGAATTATTATGATCTATATATTATTATGTTCGCATTTTACTTTGTCTCTTTTTTATGAAATAATATAAATAGCGTATACCAAATTCCTGATTTCGTCGAGAATATCCGTAACCTAGCTGTGTTATTGTTTTGGGTTTTGACAGTTAATCTGTTAGTGTCAGTGTCATTGTCATTGTTGTCATAAAAGTTGGTGATCTGCGAAAGTTGACTCATCCGTTATTATTGTACAATTTCTGAAAACATTGCCTAAACAAACTACCGAGCGCATTATAATTATATTCTTCAAACTTTAATCGTAAAACAATGTTCTCCTCAATATTCGGCAAGCGAAGATCATCACCAGTGGAAGATGAAACACCTCCAATTCCTGGTGCTGGACCCAGACCCGACGATGGTTTTGTTGTCATTGATTCCAATTCGCCAAGAAACAGTCTGTATCCGAATGTGAGTGGTGGTTCTATGCCTGTATACCCACAAAGGCCTGCGCCGCCCGCACCAACGCCAAAAAGAGCTTTATTCGATCCAACGTTCCACTATCTGCAAGGAGTTCCTTTCACTATGTCGAGAACACTTCTCATGGCTTCTAACAAGGATTCCTTTGCCACAGAAACAGCAGATCTTCTCGCGTTTCTTACAAATAAAGTGAATGTAAGCAGCTATGACTATGATTTCAGTGTTGAAAAAAGTGTTTTGAAAGAATGTTGATATGGATTCATAATAAATATTAAGTTTGTAACAAAAATCGCATACCGCCATGTAATAATTTGTTCACGTATTTTGTTGAATATATTGAAACATTTTATCAAACAAAAAGCAGAATGTAAGCTTGTATATTGAAAACATTGTGATAGTACATTTATTGAAAATTTTATAACTAGGTATATATATATTTTTTGTATTTAAGTAATAATCATTTCATATAGTTTATTATTTTCCAAAAATTACAATTATATTCAACTCTTTTTAATTTGGTTATTTAATTCAGTGCTTTGGTTTTAAAACGGAACTTTTTGCTAAAACTTATATGTTGGTTAGAAACAAAGTATATGCTTTAATAGCAAAATCAATGAGAAACTATTAAAATAAAAAGCTTTAAAAATAATACCTATTCTATTTACATAAGATATAAACTTCTTGATTTTTGTATTTTTACATTATTATGGAATTAAATCATGGAATCATTTAAGTTGATTTTAATTGACAATAATCTGTCAAGCATGACTGTTGATTATTCCTCACTTGGAAGTGCATGTTATGAACATATTATATAACATCTTAGGTTACAGCCTACCTCTTATGGTACAAGAAGTGACATAATAATATGAATTTTGTGAAACAAGCCCTATATTGTGAATTGTGATATTAAAAAGATCTGTTGAGCCAATAATTTAGGTGAGCTACAGCTACTCAGCTGCATTCTATCAAATGTTTTTTTCAAGGTTGCCATACTACAAGATAATACCATAATAATATTGTCACAGCAATTTATAAGCTAAAATTAATTAAATAATATTGAACCACTGTGTTAACTTGACTCTGATTCCACAGGCATAGAGGAAAACTTCCATGTTAATAATAATAAACCTGATTTTATGATATACAGAGTAATAATGCACTAATAATAATTAAGGACAAAAGTAAATAAAATAAAAAGTTCAAACAAAGAGATCTTTTATTTATCCATCCAACAACAAAATATAGAGGGCAGCAGTGTCGTCGAGGCAAAGAGGAAACACATAATTAAAAAAATATTTTATTATACAAACTATGAGCAAAATAATATTTGAAGAGAAACTTCACAATAATAAATTGATAATATACATTAGAATATACAATTTCATAGTTAAAATTAGGGTGTTTCGGCTCAATTCACACTGGAAAGACACAGATGCAGAGATCTCTTTCAGTCTAAAACAATTTTAAGCTTTATCAACATAGAGACCATAATCGCTTGAGAAGCTCGAAAGGGCGCAGTACTGACTCCTGTCGTCCCAGTATGATTGTCCCTTATAGGTCCAAAACAATACAAGGACCCTGAATAAAACACCCTTTTCTGTACTTTTAAAACCTGATATAATTTAAATACAATAAATGAATTATACATTTTCTATAACAATCTATAAATATAACACACATCACTAAAACCATTCACTCTTATTATAAGAAAAGGAATGAAAGTAACACTCTAGTGCTAAAACCAGGCACACAAACGTTAAATACAAATTTTGACAACAATTTAGAGCAGTTGCATTATTTTCTGCATAATATGGGAAATGGGTCGGTTCACATCTGATGGAAGATCCGTCTAGCGTAACTTAATTTGTATGGGCTTCGCACCGACGCATCATCGGTTGAATGTGAACGGTCGAGTGATTTTCTATACATTTGTACGACGACTGGCTTGGTACGACGGTAGTTGCTTGAAGGCAAAAACCGTTGAGTATCGGAGATTTGCATTGTATAATTGTGTAAGGTATGTCGTGGTTGATTTGAAACCGCGCCATTTCGTAAATTTTATACACTTTATAACATGTTTGCCACATTAATATAGTTTTTAAAATCCAAGTTAATACCAGTCTATTAAATAGAACATAGATTTTTAAATGAAGACATTTTTAAAGACAGAGTATAATCATAAAACAATGTATAAGTATACTTAGGCATTATTTCATTATGTACTATCTATATATATAAAAGAAAGTCGTGTTAGTTACACCACTTATAACTCAAGAACGGCAGAACAGATTTGGCTGAAAATTGGTAGGGAGGTAGCTTAGAGCCAGGAGATGGACATAGGATACTTTTTATCCCGCTCGACCGTGTTTGAACATGCTAGAAGAACAGAATATGGAAATAACAACACCAATTAGTCATGATCTCCTGGTAGCTGTGGATCTATTTTCCGATCAGAATTAGGCCTTAAAAAATTAAAAAACGGCTCTATAAACTCTAAAAACTCTCTATAAACCTTTTCACAGTTACCAGGAGATCATGACCACTTGCTTGCTAAACAACTTTAATTTTTATAGATTTAGCTTCAAAACCGACGTAGTTTCATAGAAACTTTTTCAACCCCGTTAAGGCAGAATTTCCAAAAATATTTATTGCGTCATTCTTAATTTATAACAATTTAACATATTTTTTATTTACATAGCCAAATATTAATTTTAATCGAATTAGCTCCAAAACTGACGGAGTTTCATACAAACTTACCCCCTCTTTCTATCCCCCTAAAGAGCGAATTTCCAAAGAAAATAGCCTATATGTTAGCGAAAACTAATAGCTATATAACAGAAAAAGTTTCATCTAAATTCATCCAGTTGCTTTTGCGTGAAAAGCTAACAACAAACAGACAGACAAAAAAAAATCATATTTTTGGCTTCTATTGGTTGTATGAAGAATCCCCATTTTAGTTTTTCTTTAATATCTATAATGTGCAGACATGAGGTTGTTATAATTTTATTATATGTATAGATTTACAAACACTTTTTAAAAAAAATATAATGCCATTTTTATTTTAGAGACAAATACAGAAATCTAACAAACTACATTCAAGATTTTTTTTACAATCATCTATACTCATATTATTAAGCTGAAGAGTTTGTTTGTTTGTTTGTTTGTTTGAATGCACTAATCTCAGGAACTACTGGTCAGATTTCAAAAAATATTTTAGAGTTAGATAGCCCATTTATCGAGGAAGGCTATAGGCTATATAACATCACGCTATGACCAAATACGAGGAAAGCAGCAGTAAAAAATGTGTCAAAAACGGGGAAAATTATCTCTTATATTAGTATAGATAGATGTGACGCAAGCGAAGTTGCGCGGGTCAGCTAGTTGTTTAATAAAAACGGTGTGGGATGCATCTATCTATCTAATATATAAAAAATAATTATGAAAACCATGGCTGTTTATGGGAACTGGAAGGACTGCAATCTTTTCCATTGGACGTTGCTAGAACACTCATAATTATTTTAATATTTCTTTGCTTCGTACAGCATAATTATCTGTTTGCGTTAACATTAATGTATAAGACGACATATCGCTTTACATGTGATGGTCCAGAACAAGATAACTGTCTCGACTTTAAAAAACCGAACCATAGAGACAATAGATCTGTAAAAAACCGATATTTGACGAAAAAGATTGCAGCCTTTGCTAACACATAAGTAGATTTAATTTAAAATAAATACAGGGTGTGTAGGGGCAGTGTGAAGAGTGAAGCGGAGAATATAAAAGTTTTTCTAGACCGTGTATATTATTAACTGCTAGTGTTTAAGCTATCCGCTAGCTAAGTCTATCTACGTTTATAATAGCCAAAAAGATATGCTTTTAAAATGACAGCAATAAAAACAATTTTACACACCTTATTATGAAACTTAATTCATGACAATCATTTTATATTAAACGTAGAAATGAACCTAGGACTGGCACATAATAATAATATAAGTTGAATGTTGTCTGATATCGCACAACGCTAAAAAGGCTAGACAACTGTACCGGTTCGGGTAAAATTCGGTAAGATAATAAATTACATTTCGGGGAAAGAATATCAACGAGCTGACCCACGGACGTAAGCACATAAAGAATACAAATTAAGTTTCATAATAAAGCGTTATATTTAAACAATTCCAGTATACAACAACATGATAAAGTATGAAATAATTTAAAATAGGCCATAATTTCAGGTAACGAATAACTCAGTTATATTTCACATTAAGTCTTATTATTGTACCATAAGTACTTTTACTTGCCTGGAAGAATCAGTTATTGCAAAGACTTTACAGAAATTAATAATTATTAAAGAGATACGACCACAAAGAGGCGCTTATCGACAGTTTAGCCATAAGTAGGTTAAGAAAACTTTAGCGCGGTCATTCTTAGATGGGTGATCACTTCGTGGTTAAAAATCAGTTTTGTTGTTTGTATCTGAATGTGTAATTTTGTAGTTAACCCTTTGTCCGCCACGGTCGGATATACTCGACAAATCAACTGCTCGCGAGGCTTTCGTCGGCAAATGTCTGAATGTGTTTTTTTTTTAAATTAACAAGTACTGATTCTCCCAGCCTTTACATAAAACGTAATAAAATTCCGACGTTGAAGGTATAAACATACAACCAGCACCAATCATCACTTCGTTTATGTCCAATATCATTATACATTACAATAAAAGTCGGCTTCATAATAACCAAGAAAATATTGCTACAATTTCACAATACAGTGCTTTTTTCTTATTTTATTGAACAGATTTAGAATTTAGATGTTATCTATACTAATATTATACAATTGTAAAGTTTGTTTGGTTGAACGCGTTAATCCCAGGAACTACTGGTGCGAATTGAAAAAAAAATGTAGTGTTGGATAGCCTATTTATTCAAGAAGGCTATAGGCTATATAATACGTACATATATCGACTATAGGCTACGATCTTATGGGACGCAAGCGAAGTTGCGCGGATCAGCTAGTTAAATATAAAACATGAATAAAGCAGCAAAAAACATTCTAGTAATTTTTCAACCTTAACACAGATTCGCTGTTCATTGTTCTCGTATTATTTTCCATTATTTTTATATCAGAAATTGGAAAATATAAAATACATAAATCTATACAATACTGCAACGCTAAGTTATGCTAGAGTAAAGATAACAATACATTTTCTTGGTTATTATGAAACCGATATTTGCGCTTGGCAACACAGATGACAGACAATCTGGCAACTCAATGAAAATAGAAACTGTTCATATCTCTAAACATTACCAGTGTGATAAAAGTTTTCCACTAAATAGGTACTTAGTTAAACTGGTCAGAATAAGCCAGAATCTAGATTAATATTATAAAATTGTTTAGTTTATTTGGGTCGGTAAACGATCTGCGGGTTAAGCAACCCTTGGCGCGGTCATCCCATAGATGGGTGACCGCATAGTGGTATTTGAGCTGGGCGTTTCCGTGCTTCGGAGGGCACGTAAAAAGGTCTCGCTTGTTATCAATTTAGATAACAGTCGTTAAGCTACGTCGACGGCCTTCCGGCGGATTGAACAACTTTGACAATAGGTTGACCACTAACTAATTATTAATATTGCACAAACGGTCTGTCATCTGCATTAAACTTGAGTATACAATAAATATAATAATAATCTATATCATGGCTGCTAACACCACTATAATCGCGACGATGATCAGGAAAGGTACCCACGTCTTCAGGAATGCAACAAAACTGAAACAGAACAATCAATATCACTTTATTATTCATGAAGGTCAAATGCCGACACTTATAGTTGCTACAATAAGTCACATCAGCACCTCAAAATATGAATATTAAACATACTGCATTTAATTTGTGTACTTATGCTGATAATAATAGTTTTTGTTTTATCAAAATCGGATCAAAATTACCGAAGTTACAGCGTTATAAAGTTTCACTGCTTTTTTAAATTTGCGTTGCTTCGCGCGCTATGCGCTGACGTCACGACGCAACAGACACGCTTGTTCGACTGCGGGTGATGCGGAGTTTTGATTTGAAAAGTGATTTGCATTTAATATTTAAGAGTCTGAGTATGTGTATGTGTTATAAATTTAATCATCGTGTTTTTTGTAAAATAAGATATCCTCGATCTCGATCGCCACGCACACAATCATCAACTAGACCCAGGTAAAGAAAGTTGAACTCGTATACTACTAATAATATTTTTGCGTGTAGTTAACAATAAAATGAAAGTTTGTTACAACTGGCATTACAAATAATGAGTGTTACGTACCTACCAAGTGTACATTTGGAAAACATAGTTTTAAAATAATATTATAAAAAAAAAAGTTGTCACCCCTGCCTCTGACTTTAGTCAGGTTGATGGCTATCATATGTACGCATGAATCTACTCTGTAGGTAGGTAGTCTTATATGATTGGGTGTGTAATGAGAACTTTTAAACTAACATTTTAATTTTGATATTATTAGATTTAATAAACATGGGTTCTTTTTTCAAAACAAAAAACCAACGCCAACTCAACCGCCGCGCTCGGCTCGCCGCCGCCTGTGAGGTCATTGAACTGCTTACTAAATAGTATCAACTGTTAGGTAGAAGTTCATTGCTAGGTAGGTATGAACATGATATGGCATCTTGATCTTGAGGAAGTGTTCAAAAGGCAATAAACTTCTATTTAACATTTGCGCTTGACAGTATCAGAACCGGGCTTTAAGTTTTAGATTAGGTGTCTTTTGCAAAAATATAAAACAGTTTACATGGTACAGAAAAAAACAATTTTTGGGGTGTTTTTACTGGAGTTAGTACACATAGGAACAATACAATATTTTCTAACCATTTTGTTTGTCCACTATAAGCAAAACAAATTATTTAAAGCGAAACCGCGAGAGCGCAACGAGCCTATGTAGGTATCGGCAAGTACTGACGAAATAGCAGTGTCGCGAGATAACGTCACACGTCCGTGCGGCCGCTTCGCCGGAGTTTGGCGCGAAGGCCATACTTTGACGTTTAATATCTCGGTCATTTTTGAAGATACGAAAAAAATTAAAACAGATTTTTTATCCTTGAAGTACCTAGTTTTTAAATATGCTCATAACAAAAATCATTGGTGTGACTCATTACTCAATCTAAAAGAAATGTTATAAGTATTCATCGATACTTTATGACCGGTCTCCGAGGCACATTTAACGGTAGTTTATCTATTCAAACTGACATGTTTATATGAGCTTAAACGTTATTGATTAGATAAACTACCGCTAAATGTACCTCTGAAACCGGAAGTTTTAGTTAGAAATGTGGTGTTTCAAATGGGAATTTGCCATGAACAGGAAATTCCAACGTAGTATAAAACAAAACCTGTCCCTATGTCTGTTTGTACTTGTATGTATGCTTAGATCTTTTTTAAAACTATGCAACGTATTTTGATGCGGTTAATCAAATGGGGTGATTCAAGAGGGGCTTATGTTAAAAGGTGAAAAGATTTTTTTTTTTGCAAAGTAGCTGTTTAAACTAGGAGAAGCCGGCGCGCACCACTAGTACACGGAAAACGCGGCATCAGGTAGTGTTTTTACATATTTTGCATGGCTAATCGATTGCTACATTATTATCCAGTAGGTCGCCTTGTGTATTCGAGTTAAATGGCTCATCTAATTGAAATAATCAATTTTATACGCAAAAATACATGAAATGGTCAAATAGTTCAAATATTTGAACAACATACATGTTGCTATTTTAAATCATAGGTACACTATCAGTATAACAAAACAGGAAAGTTTCACCTTGATTTTAGATAAAGCAATTTCTATTGTTTTGACACAATACTACTCATATAATTAGATTATAACATTGTAATCAAAATAACAGATTACATTACTATTGATTAGTTATTTATAGCTATGGTGCTAATAGGGTAACAATGATATTATTTAAATTGATTTGTCACATATTTTAAACCATATCAAAACAAAGCAACAATTCTGTAATTGTTATCGAACTTTCCATTTGAACCTTCCACTGTTTTATAGCAAAAATACATTTTCTGAACACATTTTAACAGCATGTTTGATGTAGACATTACCACTAGTTAGAGGTTTGAAAGTCTGACAACCAGTCTTACCAAAGGGTATCAATTTATTACCCAGGTAACTGGGGTATGGAGGTCTGATAGGCAGTTGCATTATGTAAAATACAGACATTCAGCTGCTTTTAGTGAAACTGGAAGCTTACTCCAACAAAGTTGGAAGAAAGTCTAGGCTGATGATGATTTCAATGACAAATAAAGATAATTATATGTTTAGTACCTGACATATTTTGAGTAAGGTATCATGTAGAATGCCAGTTTGACCATGTTCCAATTCTTGCAGCCTCCATAGTTCATGATGTTGAGCGCAGTAGCCACATGAGAGTGACAGTTGTCATAGAATAGGATATGCTGAAAGATTACAAAGAGTTTAATAGATTTCTTAAAAACTTATTTTAAACACTATTCACAGTTTTTGGCACTTATTTAAAATATCAACAGATATTGATTTTATTTATTGAACAAACAGCAGTGTCTATGAAATTGTGATAGATTATTAAATTTAATATAAATCAGATTAATTATAGAAGAATTCGATTTTTTAATTTAGTTCCATAAAGGGACCTACGGAAGGCCTACCCTTATATGGAAGAAATGGAAGTATATGTTTAAGAAACAAAGAATATTTAAATGGATTACCATTCTCTTTTTATATATCTCTGAAGCTTCAGCCACCCCAGCATCCCAGCCTGCCTGTCCATTGTGTGCCTTCTGTGGGGTCAACTGCCAGTACTTAGTGGGGTTGCCGAAAGCCATCAGATCCTCAGACACAAAGTAAGGGCCAGCAAAATCTCTGATGATGCCGGATGACATGCAAATACCCATGTGACCTAGGAATGGGAAGATCCATCTGAAAAAAATGCATACCTATTAAATTTAGTTTAGTTTAGTTTAGTAGTTTAGCTATGAAATTTAGAGAAGAGTTATACAATGTTAGGTAGTATTTTTTTTAAATTATTTTTACTTACTACATTTCTGTTGAAAATCAAGGTAGAAATGAATATTGAATAAAATTAATTCATAATTAATAATAAATATTACCCAATTCCTATAAAAAATCTTGAACATAAAAAGCAATACAAAATCAAACTAAGATTGAATATAAATAAGAGAAAAACTGCAAAAAAAGTCACGACTTAGTGAAAGTTCTTGGCTTCAATCCAAAATCTCTCAAAAAACACACATACTTTTTTATTTTTCAACTTTCTATAACATTGACAAGTAAAATAGTTGGTTCTTAGAAGCCTGCATTATACATCTTGACATTGTTTATAATGATATAGGTGATAAGGTATAATATAAATAAATCAACAGAATTTGTTTATGTTCAACTACCCACTATGTTTTTAAATCATAAAATGTAATGTAAACACATCTTGTTAGTGTTATATTTATATATTTTCTCGCTCCTAGACGTTAGGAAACCTGAATTATCTGTTGGAAATGAAATAATTATGGGTATAAAGTAATTAAATCTTACGTTAATACAGGAATTGGTGTCCAAACAATGCAGTAAGGATAGCGGCAACGCTCGTGATCTATAGGATCCATAAGTACAGCTTCGTCCGGATCAGCAATGTTGATATCACCCGATTCAGGGCTTTGGTCACTGATCATAGTAGAATAAATAAATTTATTTTATACCGTAAACCCTTCCATAACCCGGGGAAATACAATTTCGAATAGCGAAGCAAGCAAGTCAATAAATAATGTGACATTTATGAAAGTTCCAGCGCCGTATTTTTTTATTTGGTGTTAAGTTATTGAGCATTAATCTTATGAGCTACAGTTCAAAACACTATATTTCCTCAACTTTAAAAATTGACTTAATTTATTTTCCTAGGCATTAAGATAACTTATGGATTATACTGCAAGATTTAAACAAACAAGAAGGCATTATTTTATTAAAACCGTAAAATATTGTATAGTCGAACACGATACATCCTTAGCTAAAACAAAATGGCTGAACTGTCACTTGTTGACAGTTAGCGTTGTTGATGTGACGATGTTTGGCGCTAATAATTTATTATATTTATTGTGAATTAACTTGTAATTTCCGCATGGTAGTAAAAAGTTATTGAAAGACAGCCACAATGCCGGCGTTTTTGAAATATATTGACATGGAGAACTTCAAGTCCTACCGGGGACAGCACCGTGTAGGACCTCTGAAGTCCTTTACTGCTGTTGTAGGACCTAATGGATCAGGTAAGCGGTATATTAGCTTTATTAACTTAATTCACGTATTAAAACATTATAACTTCCACAATAAACTTCTGCTTAGTTACGATTTTGAGGGTATAAATATGAATGTAACACTTTGTTCAAGCTTCCTTAGACTGACGGTAAACAACGCTTGAAAACCGTTGTAGCTATATTGGTTAAACTTAACATCCATAGGACAAACAATACAACAATATTTAAAGCTTATAAAAGCATTACCTATAGCAAAACCTTTACTTTTTTAGCACTATCAGTACCTCAGAAAGTAGTGTTTGTCATTTTTTATTTACTAATTCAGATATGTATGATTCAAGCAATTTTGTTATGTTTTTAGGAAAGTCAAACTTCATGGACGCAGTGAGTTTCGTGATGGGTGAGAAGACATCTTTGCTGCGTGTGAAACGTCTTAGTGATCTCATACATGGTGCTTCCATTAACAAACCTGTTTCAAGAAGGTAATGTGAAATACTTACTGCAATCTATCATTTCAGTATAAAAAAACTTGTAGTCAGGGGATTGTATGTTGGTATTAAAACTTTTGATTATTTTAAAAAATCAGCAGCAGTAACATTATTAGTAAAATATGAATAAATCCAAAAGCCAGTTTCACAGCTTATAGTAAACTAGCGGATCCCAACAGATGTTGTCCTGTCTACACATTACTAATAAATTTAGAATTTATTTAAAAAACATTGTCCAGTGGACAAAATTGTGAATCTAAACCATTCTCAGATCCCCTTGAACACACACAAAATATTTCATCAAAATCGGTCCAGTCGTTTAAGAGAAGTTCAGTGACATACACACTTACAGAAGAATTATATATATAAAGATATAATAAGTGTACAGTCAACTTGGGTAACGTGGGAATTTCAACAAGTTTCGATTATTTTTTCATATGAAACCAACACAATTGATTAAAATTCATTTTAGTTTTGCGAACTTTTATCGACTGTATGATAAGCAAATATATAAAAACATATGTCAAAATTTTGGTTTACTACTTATCCAGAAGTCGTGATTGTAGCCTGATAACACAAGTCAACAAAAAAAAATTTTTTTTTTGAGCCTGTGTTTTAATGAATATTTTCTGATAATATAAATCAAAAAGATAACAGGAACAACATTAATAATAAATTAAGTTTGCTTTTGTACTATATATAACGAAACCTAAATATATGGGGTTTTGGCAGATTTTTTGAAGGGCCGTGGCATTTATGATGCAAAACCAGGGGTAACGGGGCTGGGGGTGTGAAGTGAGTGGTAGCAGAGTATCATGGCAGTATGCACGTGCGCGTTCTTAAGGAAAAACTTATTTTTTTGCGTCTCGGGGTCTAAAAATGGCATCGAAAAAGTGTAAAATCGACGTGGAATCTTTTTGCTACATTTGTGATGAATTTATTAAAGTGAGAGCCAATAAAATTTGTTTATCATCAAATAAGGCATTTTGTGAAGCCTATGAAGTTTACTTTAACATGTCAGTACGAAATCAGGATAAAATATGGGCACCTCACTTCTCGTGTAATAACTGCAAAAACACTTAAGGAAGGTAAGAAAATACTCCTTATATTAAATGAACATTTATATGCCTATATACATATTTTTTTAAATATAAATTACATGTGTACATCGTTTAATTAATGTTATTAATATTTTTTTCAGCCTGGTACTGAGGAGAGAAAAAAAAGATGAAGTTTGCAGTACCACAAATATGGAGAGAGCCTACTGATACATCAAGTTCCTATTTTCACACAAGAAAAACCAAAAGTACACATTTCTAAAAAAAAATTGTATCCTTTTTGTATTTTATGTTTCTTAATGCCTTATTTCATCATTTAAATTAATAAAGATACATAAATCATAACTTTTTTACTTTTATATATTTATAATTGAATGTGAATAAAGAGCTTTTCCATTAAAATTTAAAATTCGTTCTAAAAGTTACAAAAGCAAACTTTATTAGATAAAAATATTATTTCTTTATTTAGTTAGGTATACGTAATCAAAATCAACGGTACAGAACTCAGACTCAAAATTCGTGTTGACCAATGTAATATAATCATTCATACAATTATTACTGTTCTGGAATAGTCTAGAACACTAAGAAGAAGATGACACTTAACACGTTCGTTGCAACAAACTTGTTAATAAAATATTATTTGTGTTACAGTGCATCAGTGACTGCAACCTTTTTGCTGGAAGACATGACGGAGAAGCAGTTCCAAAGATCAGTTATTGGACAGTCTTCTGAACACAGGATTGATGGACAAGTAAGTGTATTTTATTTTGATATTTAATCTTAAACAATGCTGATATCATAAAACATAATTCTTATT
Organism: Anticarsia gemmatalis; assembly: GCF_050436995.1. Taxonomy (NCBI): domain Eukaryota; kingdom Metazoa; phylum Arthropoda; class Insecta; order Lepidoptera; family Erebidae; genus Anticarsia; species Anticarsia gemmatalis. Next base: position 670,281 of record NC_134757.1, read on the forward strand.
TTGATTTTTGTTGGTAGAGTTTTCTGTAATAGTCTTATGTAAAATTTTACACAGAGATGACGGATATGGGGGTGTTTTAATCATGGTACATAACTCAATTAAAGCTCGAGATTGTAAGTTAAAACATATTAAACATGGCATAGAAGTGGTATGTATTGAATTATTGAATTGTTGTCATATTAATTTTGTAATGCTACTCTATTGTCCCCCATCAGTACACACTAACCAAACAGATTGGGATGCTGTATTCAAATCTTTTAAAAGAAACTGTTTAATAGCAGGTGATTTTAACGCTCACCACACCAATTGGTCGAACAAAGTCGACTCTAGAGGAAATCAAATATATGATGCAGCTTTGGAACATTTCATTTCATTAAATAACGGTCATTCAACTAGGATCAAATTAGTTAACAACGTGGTTCAACAAACAGCCCCAGATATTTCATTTATTTCAAGTGATATAGCTATGTCTTGTGATTGGCAAGTTACAAATGACAGTCTGGGAAGTGATCACCTCATCATAAAAATGAAATTCAATTTCAAAGACGTGTTACGAGTACATAAAAAACGTAATTTTAATTCGGCTAACTGGACTGACTACAGTAAACATCTTGAAGGTTATTATTCTGCATATAATTGTGAGGGAAGTAATATTCAAATGGAATATAATAATTTTATTAACCAAATTAACAGCTCAGCGGATCTTCATATTCCGATGACCAAAGAATTTAATAATCCTTGTAGGAACTTTCGACCACAACCATATTGGAATCAATCTCTTTCCAAAATGATTGCTCAACGTAGACTAGCACTAAGTCAGTTTAGGAAAAATCCTACCCCATCGAATCTGCATTTATTACAAAAGATTAGTTGTGAGACCAAATTAGCTATTCAACGAGCTAGGAGACAAAGTTGGCAGAAATACTGTGACGAAATAGATGAATCAAAATCTATATCGGAAATGTGGAAACAACTAGGATGGCTAAAAGGACGTCGGTCACCTAAGACGTATATTTCCCAAGAAAAAAAAGAGATTCTTCTGAATAGTCTTACCCCGGATTATGTAATGCCATATGTACCAGAGATACGATCAGTGAATGTTATATTAGAATCTAATTTTACAATTCAAGAAATGTATCATTGTCTAAAAAAGAAAGACACCGCTACAGGTGACGATGGTATCACATATTCAATGATTTATCACTTACCTGATTGCGCCAAATTATATTTATTAAAATTATACAATTTAATTTTTATAACGGGTGAGATCCCCTTTCAGTGGCGTGACATTCGAGTTGTACCGATACCAAAGAAAGAAAGTTCTTTGAATGATAATATTAAACTACGTCCGATCTCTTTGATCTCTTGTATTTGCAAAATTCTGCATAGCATGATAACAAAACGATTAGAATGGTATGTAGAAAAAAATAAATTATTGTCACCTTTTACTACAGGCTTCAGAAAGGGTCAATCGTGTTATGATAATTTAGTGCGCCTTGTTACTCAAGTACAGATAGGTTTTTCCAAAAAAATTTCAACTTTGGCATGTTTTTTAGATATTGAAAACGCTTATAATAATATACTTATTAATGAACTTATTGTTTGTCTTGATGAAATAGGGGTAGGAAAAAGTATATGCTTTTATTTATGGAATTTTTTAAAGGAGAGACATTTAAAAATTAGGGATGATCTCGACGAAAATAAATGTATTATGCGGTACGCTAGCAGGGGCTTAGCTCAAGGTGACCCTATGTCTTCCATTTTATTTAATATAACTACAATCAAAATCAGTCAAGAAATTAACAATATATTTATCTGCCAATATGCAGACGATTTTGTTCTGTATAGTTGTAACAAAAATTTGTCTGAAAGTGTTAATAATATTCAAATAGCGCTCAACGTTATAGTTATTATACTGGATAAATTGGGGTTAACATTATCGACAACTAAAACCAAATTATGTTTATTTAATAGAGGACGGAAGAAATTACAGTCGGAGATCAGTATTAATAACAAGCCTCTTGAATCGGTGGTCACTTATAAATATTTAGGTTTTTGGCTTGATAGTTGTTTGAGATGGGGCAAACATATTAATGAATGTTACCAAAAGACACAAAAATACCTAAATTTGATCAAAGTCCTGGTAGGCTCGAAATGGGGGGTGCATCCAAAACACTTGCGCAAACTTTACATTACTTTAATCAGAAGTAGAATAGATTATAGTTCCTTTGTGTATGATAATAGTTCTAAGTCCAATACATATAAACTGGATAAAGTTCAGAGCCAAGCTTTACGTATTATAGGTGGTTTTATAAGAAGCACACCAATACATGTAATGGAGTCGGAGCTGTGTGTGCCTCCTCTGCATTTACGTAGAAAATATTTAGCCTGTAAATTTTGTTTAAAATCTCTATCCCAGTCTGATAATGTAACTATAAATTTACTATCAGAACTTAGTTCACTTTGTAAAAGTAGTTATTGGAACAATAAAAAAACTCCTCAACTTGTAGATCTGTATAACGATGTGATGAAAGATGAGATAATGTCATCGTCACCTACATTAAGACTATATTCGCTTAAAACATGGGTTACATATATCAATGTATATGATGTTATACAATTGCATTTAAAGTGTATTATCCACGCTAAAAAGAACCACGAGTACAACTCTTTAAAATATTACGTAATCAATGAGATTAAAGAAAAATATTACGGTTGGTACGCTATATTTACTGATGGTTCGAAAAGCTCTAGTGGTCTTGGTGCTGCCTTTTATGACCCGCATGTAACAGATCATTGTTCCTATAATAATTATTTTAAATCAACATTTGAATTATCAGTTATGTCGATGGAACTCATAGCAATTTATGAAGCCCTATTATACTCTAAAACAGTCCAACAGGATAAAATCTTAATTTGTACAGACAGCAGAAGCGCTTTACATCATATAGCTCGATGCGCCTCTGGCTACAGAGGTACATCGATAGCTTATGATATTCTCGCCGAAATACATGACTTTTATTTGAAGGGCATTCAGTTGAGATTGCAATGGGTTCCATCACATATTGGCATTAAGGGTAACGAGGAGGCTGACATCTTAGCGAGAAAAGCAGCAGTTGAGGGAAAAGAGGTGTTAATTTTCCCAAATTACACTGAGTTGCTACCCAAATACAAGAAGTACTGCCACAATAAGTGGACGGAATATTTTAATGTTAGATCCGTAGAGAAAGGTATTTGGTATAAGACGATACAATGTGAGCCTCCTCGAATCCCGTGGTGGGCTGATATTAATATGTGTCGGAAACTTCTGATTAAGGCTTTCCGTTGTAGATCTGGTCACGTTCCATTAAACAGGTTCATGTATCTTATGAAAAAATCCGATTCTCCGAATTGCGAGTTATGTGGCATAGTAGAAGATTTACACCACCTACTAATGGAATGTGTCCAATACAATACAGAACGAGAGCTTCTAATGAGGACTTATAACTTATCCGGTACTAATATAGGTGCCTTTCATGAAGTTCTGTCATCTCCCTCATCAGAAGCTGCTCAAACTATGTTTAGATTCTTAAGGGTATAGTTATTGTGTAAGTGTTAGTAAATAAGTAAAATTAGGTTACGATGGATTTGGCATATACCTAATGTATAAAAAATCCTTAAATAAATAGAAAAAAAAAAAAAAAAAAAAAAAAAAAATTACACATAAACTAGGGAATCAAGTTATATTATTATTATAACAAGCCTGCACTAATGAAGGCTTCCCTTTCCTCTACAGTATAAAATAAAGTGTTTTAATGTTGTCCACAGTCAGTACCAGTGTCCCACTACCTCAGTGAGCTGGAGAAACTTGGCATCAATGTGAAGGCCAAGAACTTCCTGGTGTTCCAGGGAGCTGTGGAGAGCATTGCCATGAAGAACCCTAAAGAAAGAACAGCATTGTTTGAAGAGATTAGTGGGTAAGTATAGCAGAGATTAAGCAATATTCATTATACAACAAAATTCTACATGCAGACTTGTGTAGATTAAAGTCATCTTGAAATTGGAAGTTTTAATTTTCATTGTTAACAAGACCACTTTATTTATTTGCGTAAATAGGGTATTTTAGTGGGTCAACAGTAAATTATAAAACTTGCAATAGCAAAAAAATTATTCAAAATACTCACCCTGTGAAAATTTTTTTCATTAAACATTTTGTAATTAAATTTATTATGGACTCAAATATTTTATTAGGCATTATCATTCGACACCAACCAAAATACGAAACTGTGACGTCACTACAACGTATTTCTATAATGTGTTTTTTGACATTTCATAAAGAGTAGCTAGTAGTCAACTACCTAGTCGTCTTAATACCCTCGCAAGAACAATATTATATTCTTCAAATGTTTTTGAATCCTTATTTGCATCTAATTATAATAGTAATTTAGTTTTCCAAACCCCCCAACTAGCACACAAGCTGCTTATACAGTCGTTATACAGCCTGATAGTTGCATAAGAGTCGTTCAAATGCTGTACAATTCTCTATAAGTTGTATACTAGCTATTTAAAAAACCCTTTAACAGCTAGGCGGGACAGTAGCCGTTTAGTAGGAAACTAATGACTTATAGTGATATATGAGCATGTAATTGCATCGCTAGACAGCCTAGGGAAGTATAACTGAGTTAATGGAATCTTCTATAACACCGTAAACTGTATAAGGGGACTTTAGGAGATAAAGGAGTTTAAACGGAGTTATGCGTTGCGCTTATAGCGCTCAAGAGCGTAAATAAGCTTTTTGTAATGCCTTAGGTTCTATAACAGATTTTTTTAGGGCTAGTGTATTACTCATCTATAAAAGAGTTGCGTAGGTCTTTAATAGCGCCTTGAGCGTTATATCAGATATTTATATGGCTTCTGTACGGCAAATAGATGTATAAGGTATCATTCGAAACATTTTTACAGCCATGGGGATTACAGAATTATGTTAAGCACCTAAAGCGCTATAACCGAGTAATATACCTTTATACTAAAGCTTAAAATTATTATCATAATATATTTACATAGGTGCAGTGGTGGTTCAGTCTGTCAACTGTTTTTAAAGAAAAAATAAAATAAAATAAAATAAAATAAAATAAAATAAAATAAAATAAAATAAAATAAAATAAAATAAAATAAAATAAAATAAAATAAAATAAAATAAAATAAAATAAAATAAAATAAAATAAAATAAAATAAAATAAAATAAAATAAAATAAAATAAAATAAAATAAAATAAAATAAAATAAAATAAAATAAAATAAAATAAAATAAAATAAAATAAAATAAAATAAAATAAAATAAAATAAAATAAAATAAAATAAAATAAAATAAAATAAAATAAAATAAAATAAAATAAAATAAAATAAAATAAAATAAAATAAAATAAAATAAAATAAAATAAAATAAAATAAAATAAAATAAAATAAAATAAAATAAAATAAAATAAAAAAGATTTTCAAACTATTGTAATATTCAACGACTGACCCCTAAAAGTACGAGTAAAATGCTGGTGTGCGACCAAAACAGTTATATTGAAGCACTCCTATGCCACAACTGCAAAACCTTGAGGTCTACAACAGCAAACACTAGAGCCTTTGTACAGCTTAAGGCGCTAGAGCAGATGTAACCAACTCTGAGAGCTGCTTGATCGAGACGCCATTATAGCATTTGGTAAACATATTTTTTGAGGTTATTACGATCTTTTGAAGATCATATAAATCTATAGCCTGGTAACGTTAACATAATTAAAATCATTTTTTATTACCTATAACCCTAATTAAATTATCTGTAACCCTCAAAGTCTTATTTATGTTCAAAATACAATTTCCAAATCCACATATCTATATAATTTTTGCACTTAAAACTGAATATTTTGAGGGCGCATGAAAATATTGACGATAATATACATATATATTGACAGCAAACTTGAACTCGCACTTTCATATCACGTACACAAAGAAATAAAAGCGATAGACTACTTGTTATTTTAATAATCCAATCCGTAAAAATAAAATGTCTCCTCATTTGTCACTGATGATTCATTTTAAAAAAATATATTTAGTTTACACCATAATAAACCGACTATATTACTAATTTAGAGCGTTAGCATTTATAACCGTTACACAGTAGCGCTAAAATAAGGTAAAGGTGGTATAATCGCGCTGCAAGAGCTTTTTCGAACGCTCGTGGCGCTAACCACCTCTGTACAACAGCTGGTAAGCGCCACGAAGCTGCGAAAAAGCTCTTGTAGCGCGATTATACCACCTTCATCTTATTTTAGCGCTCCTGTATTACTACTATACTACGTACTATTATAATTACTATTTACGGCCACTGTAGATCCAATGTCGAGCTATAAGCTGGACAGTATGGGCCTATTTGACGCTACAAGAGCTCTATAGCCGCTTATAGAACCACTATACTTCTTACTAAGGAGCCTAAGGCGTTATAAAAATCCTTTAACCGGCCATTGTACAGCTTGTTATAGCGCTTGTGTGCTAGTTGGGCCTTTTATTGGCTTTGAAAACTTTTACCTAACTTATTATCTTGTATGTAGGTCTGGTGTACTCAAAGAGCAGTATGAAGCTTGTCGCGCCGAAGTCAACCGCGCTGATGAAGAAGCGCAGTTCTCATACCAGAAGAAGAAGGGAGTGGCGGCCGAGAGGAAGGAGGCCAAGTTTGAGAAGGAAGAGGCTGAGAAGTACACCAGGTTGAAGGAGGAACTGGTAAGAGAAATATTGACGGATATTTCTTTAATTAGTTCATGAAATTATAGCTATTTAAAATAAACTACACAAAACAATTTTTATTGTATTACAATAAATTAATATGAATAACATTGAATTGATTCTTTTTTTGCTAGTGTTGTTTCATATCGATCAAGTTGGATGTTGAATACTGATATCTTTTTCAGTGTTTTTTAAGCTATCAAAGTATAATTTGCTTCATATGACTGGTATTGGTACTTGGTACAGGTTTTCTGTGCAAACAGATGGGCTTCATTTTGACTCCTAGTTTTACAGCTTATTCCAGTATATATTTTTTAAAGAAATACTAAATATTAACATCTACTCCACCAACACACTATAAATTCGTACATATTCTCCCAACTCCTAAAAACCTCTTTTCTTTTTAGCAAGAGAAAAAAGTAGAGCTCCAACTGTTCCACTTGTACCACAATGAGAAAGAGATCCAATCAATGGAGGAAGAGCTTCAACACAAGCAGTCAGAGCTGGCCAAGGTAGAGAAGAAGAGGCAGAAGGCAGAAGACGCGCTCAAAGAGAAGAAGAAAGAAGCAGGAACCATACAGAGAGAGCTGGCTAAGATTGACCAGGAGATAAGAGAAGCGGTAAGTGAAATTAATACTTCAATAAAAAATTTTGGCAATTGAAAATATGTTACTTATATTTTTGCCAGTATTACTTACTGTCTCTATTTTACGACCTGACTGTAAATGAAGCCAAAACTGTAACTTTTACAGTCATAAGAGTCTGTATTTGTATTGAAATTAAAAGTGCATAAAAACATGTAAAGTTGTTAAAATGCATCTAGATGTTTATCAGCATCTATTGTTTTTAATAAATGGGATTTGAATTTATCTTCTCCTCTTAAAACAGATGTGGTCCAATATTTTAACTCATTCTACCCTTAAACATAACAAATTCAACCATCAAAATCTTGTGCCTACAGGAAGCCGAGATCTCCAAAAAGCGTCCCACCTTCATAAAAGCGAAAGAACGCGTGACCCACACTCAGAAGAAGTTGGAAAGTGCTCTCAAGACCCTGGAACAGGCCAGGAAGGCTCATGAGGCTCACCAGGCAGATATTAAGAAGTTAGAGGACGAGTTGAGAGAGGTGGAGGAACAGAAGGCGCAGTGGGAGACCACCACGCTTGGCACTACGCATACTGGGAGGGCTGATGTGCATTTAGAGGAAGCACAGGTAAGAAAAAATGTTTTAGATCACATTGTCTCGACTACGATTTTCAGTTCCAGTCTCGCATTTAATATAATTTTATTATCTGCATGTTTCGTGGCGACACGACACCTACTGATGCTGCCTGGAGTCAACTATAAATTTGTATATTAAATCATCAATATTTCGATTGAACATCATCCAAATTTCAAGGCATATCTAGTTTTACTGACGTTCAGATTAACTTTATTAAAATCTTACTATTTTTTTTAGATCCGTGAATACGAAGAGCTAAAGATGGAGGCTTCCCGCCAAGCTGCCAGGTACCTCCAAGAGCTGGACTCAGTGAACCGAGAACAGAAAGCAGACCAGGACAGACTTGACAACGAGAACCGTAGAAAGGGTGAACTTGAGAACAAACATAGGCAAAAAGTATGTATATTTATTTTTTTACTTTAATGGTCATTATGTTGAATTAATTTCAAACAGAAGAAAAACATTATGTTTCCAGGTTCTTTTTAAATTATTCTAATCCTGTTGTTCTTTAGGGTCACGAGCGTAACGAGGCGATGAAACGTGTAGACAAGCTAAATGAACATATCAAGAGTTCGGAGCAAGCGCTAGAAGAACAAAGGCGATTACGCGCTGAACTACAGGTAAAATTTGCAAATTTACTAGTTACTAACACGACTTCATTGATGTGGACGTATTATAAAAATATAGACTGTCTATCAGCTACAGCGCTGCAAAATTTTAACAACATCTATTTTGCTATTTATTTGTTAAAATGTAACAAAAGACAAATATACAGTATATCATGAAAAATCTTCTTAAATTAATATTTTTGCTTCCGCATCCGAACCTGCTCTTAACCAATGTGGTAGAAGTCGTTACCATGTACTAATTGATGCTTCCTTCAGTCCGGGAAGAGACTCTTCCATGGGATATAAATGGGTAATATTTTTAATTATAGTTAGTAAAGCTACATACTTTGTTCCCCAGGCGGACGTGGGCGAGTGTCGCGGGCGCGCGCAGGAGCTGCAGGCGCAGCTGGAGGACGTGGCGGCCGCGCTGGGGGACGCCAGGGTCGACAAGCACGAGGAGGCGCGGCGACGGAAGAAGCAGGAGATCGTCGAGAGCTTCAAGAGGGACATCCCCGGCGTGGTGCGAGCACACACTAATTTAATAGTTACACATATTATTATGATCAAATAATTATGTCAACCATATTTTAAATCTATTTCCTAATTGAATAGAATGATTCATGTGTTTCTTACTAGCCTTTCTTATACATGCCTCTAACCTCATAATCCGAGGTGTCATAACAATACTTTCCTTAACTTGTGGTAATTATTTTTAATATGTACCTACAGTCTACACACATATCTTCGAAAATACATACACCAATAATTCGAGTCCAAAATTTCAACCATTTTTGTGGGAGGCAAATGCTGACCCCCTTAAAGAAGATGACGTTATGATTATTAAAGAAATTATTTAATGAATGTTTGTGTGCAGTACGACCGCATGATCAACATGTGTCAGCCGACGCACAAGCGCTACAACGTGGCCATCACCAAGGTGCTCGGCAAATACATGGAGGCCATCGTCGTTGACACCGAGAAGACTGCCAGGAGATGCATTCAGGTAAACTGATATTGTCTAATATACACTTATTATTCCGTTATAAAATGATTAGCATTGTGACAGCCTTTCCATATGTTATCTTGTTACTAATTTCTAATAATAGTAAACGCTTCTGAAATAATTTGCATATTTTTTCCTAAAGTAATTTTTATGATAGTTGAAAAACTGTTGTATTAGGTCGGGGAAAATTAAAAGTCGTTGTAATAAAATCTTGTCTCTACACAAAAAAGCTCGATATTTGGGTACGTCACGAGCTCACTGAAAGGAAACTAATGAATCGTGTACTCATTTGTGATTCTTGAAGCCAAAGAGATTTTATTACAAGTTTATACATACTATAATGCGAAAAGACTTTTTCCCTAACCTAATATACAATATTAGTAAAAAGAACGATGATATGTAATTTTTACGCTAATTATATTGTAAATTCATGTATATATAATGCTTCAGATATATACGTATGAGTCTTCCTTGAACTTGTGTGGTTTGTGTTTTGTCATGGTTTTATGAAGCGGTTATTTTGTTTGTTAGGTGCTGAAAGAGCGTATGTTGGAGCCCGAGACATTCCTCCCGCTGGATTATATTCAAGCCAAGCCACTCAGGGAGAGATTGAGGTACAGTACACAATAAAGTTTATAAGTTAAATAGTGTTTTCAGTGTAAAAAGTTGTTTCTGTACTGTATACTTATATTATGTCTCGGATAGCTTGTAACTTGTTGGTCTGCGGTGGTGTCTGTGCAGTAATCCATACATTAAATAGTGACTACCAGCGCGACATTATAATATATAGTATAGGACATTAATAATTAATTTTGATATGCATTTGCATGTGCAGGGACATCAAGGAGCCGAAGAACGTGAAGCTGCTGTTCGACGTGCTGCGCTTCGAGCCGGCCGCCATCCACCGCGCCGTGCTGTTCGTCACCAACAACGCGCTCGTGTGCGAGACGCCGGAGGACGCCTCCCGCGTGGCCTACGACCTGGACCGCAGCAAGAACAGCCGATACGATGTACCTGCTTACACTATACTACTGACTTATACTTACTGTTTCGGCTTCAATCTTCGAGTCGTGCAAAACGCTATTGTGATTTTGTCGATTCTGTGTTGAAATGTTTTCAATAATAGCCCAAATTTTAATTATGTGGTTAATGTTTTGCAATAACAGAGAGAGTGTCTATCCACCTCTGCATTCACAGACAAGAATAATAAGCAGAAAACTAAAAACATTCTAAGCAATAGCTTTTTGTGTATATTGTGACAATTTGTGTTATAAGAGACATCTAAGAATTGTCTCACAATGCTTCTCTTCTTCAGGCATTGGCGTTGGACGGCACGTTCTACCAGAAGTCGGGTATCATCTCCGGAGGTTCACTGGATCTCGCACGTAAAGCTAAACGTTGGGACGAAAAACATCTTTCACAACTGAAGGCTAAAAAGGTACAGTGTAAATAAAGAAAAAAATGATTTTTATACTGTTGTTTCTCGTATGGTTAGTAGTCAACCTAGTGTCAAAGCTTCACTTTTTATACGAATCTGTTTTAAATATATTTTTTAAGAATAACGCATAAGTATTTCATCAAAAAATTGTTAATTTGTTTTGGTTCTAAGTTTAAGGGAAAATAATCTGTGACTGAAAAAAACCACTTACCTAAGAAAAATAAATTTTGTTAAGTATTATTTTACATTAAGACTAATATAACATGATATGTTTGATCTAACAGGAGAAACTGACAGAAGAGCTCCGTGAGTCGATGAAGAAGTCGCGCAAGGAGTCGGAGCTGACCACCGTGGACTCGCAGATACGAGGCCTCGAGTCACGGCTTAAGTACGCCATCACCGACAGAGATACTACCGTGAGTTAACTGTTTAGTGATGTTTTACATACCGTGTATATAGTTGTAGTGTTTGCCTGATTAAATGTATTTTGTTCACAGTTGAAGCAAATCAAAGCACTGGATGCTGAGATTGCTGAATTGGAGAGGAAGATGGACCTGTTCGTTGTAAGTATGCTAGTATACATTACATAATATATAATACCTATTTACTTATCATATCTTAGTTTTAACCGTGACTTGTAAGTTAGCTATATAGGCATGTAACGGAGAATATATTAAATTTAGAAACACATTAATAACAGAAAACTCTCTTAAACTATTCAAACTTAAAAACATTTTTTAATAAACAGAAGTTATTTTTGAAAGGCGGAACTAACAATTGGTTCCTCTTCTTCTTCGGTAGTCATTTACACGTAGTATTGTAATAAATACTGCTTAGCATAGCATTATAACAATAATGGACTTGCATATGGCGACAGAGTATTAGCCATACGAGTAATTTAGTTCGATCCGTGTGTTAACATGTTTGTTTGTGTGTCAGCCTCAAGTGGAGGAGATCGAGCGCACGATCCACGCGCGCGACCTGAAGATCCAGGAGATCAAGGAGAACATGAACAACGTGGAGGACGTCGTGTTCCGCGCCTTCTGCAGGGACATCGGCGTCGCCAACATACGGTACGATTACTAACACTCATTATATTACTAGCAACAATGTATTAATTGGTTTTTTTAAAGCATTAGAATACTGTGCCTTCAAATTATATTTTTAATGACTTATTGTTCTTAAGGTTGTGTGTGGTATAAAAAACTCCTTTTCCTTTATACATATGTATTTATTTATTTATTGACAATTTGTACTTTGTTTTGACCTATAATAGTTTAGAAAAATTAGATTTAGTGTCGTAATGCCTAATAGATCCGTCATAACCTGCTGTTTCATTTCACAGTCAGTACGAAGAACGTGAACTGCGTGCCCAGCAGGAGCGCGCCAAACGTCGTATGGAGTTCGATGCCCATATCGACCGTATTACTTCCAATCTGGAGTTCGAGAGGTCGAGAGACACACAGAGTACGTATCTTATTATAGACTGTAATTATTTTGTGTTCTGTTCAATAAGTAATCTCACCATGATTTTTTATTTAAAATTAAAAATAGTGAAAAACAGAAATGGTTCCTGGAACAATGTACCACTGTCCACTATTAACTATTTAGTTTTTGAACCTATTTTAGTAATTTCATGTCTTTTATAACAGAAACAACATTTGTCTTTTATTGGGGTCTTTTATTTATTGATATTCGAATACCATGAAAGTAATCAGACATCAGTCTACTATAGTAGTCAGACATAATCTGCTACACATATTCAAGAATGATTAACTCATCTGCTACGTATTGTACAGAGAACGTGACGCGGTGGGAGCGAGCGGTGCAGGACGCGGAGGACGAGCTGGAGGGGGGGCGCCAGGCCGAGGCCAAGCAGCGCCAGGAGATCGACGCAGACCTGCGCCGGGCTGACACGCTCAAGGCGGAGCGGGCTGCGGCACGGGCTAGACAGGAACATGCCGACGAAGATGTTAACAAGGTGGGTGAACCATTAGATAAGAAATAATTCGATTTGTTCTATAAAATAATAACTTACGTTTTGTATAATATAATGTAGAAATAATGCAAAATCTTACAGCTTACTTAGAATAGTGAACATTTCGTATACGTGTATTGTTTATTTTGTAAGTATACGTTCTTTAAATAGACACGTCAAAATTCTAATAATTCTATAAGACATCTAAATGTCTTAAGAAAACACGTCTCCGCGATTGATTATCCATAAAATTATTGGGTACATAATCATAGTACTTATTTTCATGAAATTCAAAGATACATTGTAAGTAAAATAACTTACTTTTACTTATGTCTCATTGTTTTATTCCAGGCTCGCAAGGACCTCACGAGTATACAGAAGGACATCCAGACGATACAGAAGCAGATGTCCAGCATTGAATCTCGCATCGAGAGCAAGCGCTCCGACAGACATAACATACTTAGACAGTGCAAGGTATGTACAGCTAGCTTATTTGACCTATTTCTTACCTTCATCTTTATAATAGTTTATGACTCGTCTCAGATCTCAGTCAATACTAGTAATAATTTTTAATTAAAACACCTAGACCATACCTAGGTCCTAGACTAGAACATTTTGTTGATAATAATAAAAAAATATTATTTCAGTAAGGGGTCACATTAATTTTTACCTTTTGGACCACCTTTTAGTCGTTATGATAGCCTAAAAGCTAAGGCTTGCGATAAGATCGTAAATTCGCGTTTCATCCATTGCTCTACCGAACGTGAATCCACTCCTAACAGAAGTATTTGATCATAGATGTAAAATTTAACAGCTGTAAACTCCTTTTTGACGTGTAATAATAACAAATAATAATTCTAAGTATAATTAAGTATAATATTTGTTTTATGTTGTAGATCGACGACATAATAATTCCGTTACTAGAAGGCAACTTGGACGACACGGCGGACACAGAGTCAGACCCCTCATCACTTAGCACCACGCAGCAGTACCGCAAGGAGTCCAGGTAATTATAATAATTTTAACTTATGTTGGCGCATATGGTGCATCATCGTTTTTTTTTGTATAAATACTGGTCAACTTAGTGTCAAAAACCTTGGCTTAATGACTGATCCTATTTGTTAACAACCGGCACCGACTTTTAACACGGCCTTTGAAGGGCAGAGACGTGCAGCTCAAATATCACTAAACTGCCGGGTGTCTATCTACCGAAATGGTTGCTTAACCCACTGATCGTTTACTGACCAGATAACGCAGTTGCGTTATCTGCCAGCCAGTTAGCCAGTTGGCTTTGAACGTTTCAATTAGTCATCCTGATAAAGTATATGCTAACCTACTTCTTCCTTTACAATAATACTATGTGTCAGCTCGTGACCACGGTCGATGTAATTCGATCGAAACGTCGGGCAGCAAATAAGGTATCCTAACCTTTAAATTTTCAATCGCGTTTAAGACCCGTTGCATTATAATATTATGAATACTATGTGTGTTGTCCAGGATCCGCGTAGACTACCGCTCAGTACCGGAGGGTCTGAAGGACCTGGAGGAGCCGGACGAGATCAAGCGCAAGGCCGACAAGCTGCAGAAGGCTATCAACTCCATGCAGAACACCGTCGACAAGATACAGGCGCCTAACATGAGGGTAGGTAGTTTTTTATTAAGTACCAAGACAGGAGTAAATTAGGTCTCAAAAATACATTACTTAAGGAACACCTATTTCTACGATCCGTAAAAATTTTTCTTCATTCACATTCATGCCGTTTATTCACTTGACATTATTGAAAAGAGATTTATGTACGTATAAAAAAATATGTAGTTTTTATTATAGAATAACAGCGTTTTCCTTTTACTTTTATTTGACGTTATAATTGTTTTTAAATATGTTTTATGTTTCTAGGCAATGGAGAAATTGAACGAGGTCCGCGAAAAAGTCAACGCAACTAACGAAGCGTTTGTAGCTGCTAGGAAACGAGCGCACAAAGCTAAACTAGCTTTTGAAAAGGTATGTCATTTATTTACTAAATTACATTTCTATATATTTACAAATATTACAAATAAAGAAATCATTAATCTTATTATTGATTGATTTGAAATTTATTTATTATTTATTGAAATTATATATTATGTCATTATTTAAATTTGCAGGTGAAGAAAGAGCGTCACGACAAGTTCATAGAATGCTTCGAGCACGTCGCCAATGAGATCGATGCTATATACAAGGTACTGTTACTCCTTTCATATCAACAATTCAATATTTCCAGACAGAGTTACTTTAATAATAAAAAGATGGAGCAATGTGCTGAAATAAAACACGGAACTTCAATTATTAAATTCAATTTGTTCCATTGATCCAGGCTCTAGCAATGAACCAGTCGGCGCAAGCGTTCCTGGGCCCGGAGAACCCCGAGGAGCCGTACCTGGACGGCATCAACTACAACTGCGTGGCGCCCGGCAAGCGCTTCCAGCCCATGTCCAACCTGTCCGGCGGGGAGAAGACCGTCGCCGCGCTCGCACTGCTCTTCGCTATACATAGGTAATGTATAATTATGTAATACGCAACAGATATCTATAAATTAAAAATGCTTCTCGATAACATTTTCTATAAATTCTGTGCGATTACTGTAAGAAATATTCACAGTGTGCGCCATACAGAGCCCTACGGTATACGATACGATAAGTATTTAACATAGTTGCCCCACTACTACTATTTCAGGAAATATATTATAAGTAACTTTAAAAATACATAATTATAGGCATGTGTGTAATAAGTCGCAAATATTATCGTTATCGTATATGTATAGAAATGTCGACCATCATTGCTAAAGTTAATTGTCTGTTTGCAGCTACCAGCCGGCGCCGTTCTTCCTGCTGGACGAGATCGACGCGGCGCTGGACAACACCAACATCGGCAAGGTGGCGTCCTACATCCGCTCCAAGAAGGGCAGCCTGCAGACCATCGTCATCTCGCTCAAGGAGGAGTTCTACGGCTGCTCCGATGCACTCGTCGGGATCTGCTCCGAGGTGAGCTATACAACTGTTTTGTACCAAACTAGCGAGTGCAGAAAACATTGGGAACAAGATTTGTTTTCGACTGAGAAGTGAAAATCGTAATATTTGCGAATTCACACTCCTTGATGAAGAAAGAATTCAGCACTTGGTCGGTCTACAATAAGCCTTAGTACCATTTTACTTCAACAATAAATTACGTTACATACTTCAATGTAATTTTGGAATCATGTCAGTTACTGTACTTGTAAACATTACTTTTTTTTACCAGTGACCTCATTATTTTATCAATTCTATTTAAATAATAAAACAACAGCTACGTTCTATTTAATTTGATATTAATATTCAAAAATATTTCATTGTTTCAGCCGGCGGACTGCCTAGTGAGCGACGTGATGACCCTCAGCCTGGAGCAGTACCCGGACTAGATAATAATAAACAGATACATTACATATTGCTCGGAGAACACATCTGTGTGTCACAATTAACTTAGTAACCTCTATACTAGGCGGTTTAGTACGCTAATGTAACGAGATGGGTATCGTGCAAGGTGTATAGTCTAACCCTCTTATTCATAAAAATATATGAAGTTATGAAAGGCTTATAAAGTGTTTGGTTTCTTTCACTCCTTAGCGAAATGAAAAAGAGAAAACATATTTTAGTAGTGCTTTAACTAAAATAGGTTTATAGTGTGTTTATGAATAAGAGGGTAACAACTTAGTAGCCGTAGCATGCACAATTTATAAAGATTTTAATTGTGATATTGTGTATATCCAAAATAAATTAGCAGTATCAAACAGGCCATTGTCAACTGCATAAGCCGGTTCACGGATGTTCTAAATGTTGTATACGTTCAACCACGAACCTTGCTTACAAACTACTAAGTTGTTGGACTATAATACTTCCAAGTGTGATAAGTTTTGGCTACGGGAAGGAAAACCTATTTGTTGAAACATATTTGAGAAATTATAATTGCGGGAACAAGTAATGTTTTAAAGATACTAGTGACCAAATAAATAAGATTTAATATGTTTCTGGATAGTTATGACAAATTATGGAAATAGACATGTTTAAGTTAGTATGTCAAAAATAGTACAGACAAATATCATAATAGTATTAAATATTATGTCCCTGGTTAGGTTAAGTCTATACCTATGAATGAAGGGCAGGGCTTAGGCTTTAGGCTTGCTGCAAAAATATTCGATTCGGCAATGTTTATCGCACAACAAAACCGGCTCGACTCACTTGTTCGACTTGTGCCGATCGGGTTCATCTACACATATATTTGGTTTTGCCGCCCGGCTAGGCCGTTTATTGCCGAACCGAATACCTATGTATATAGCAAGCCTCAAGCGAAAAAAGAAATGAATTATTGACATGATTTTATAATAAGTTAGCAGTATTTTTGCAAATATTACTATTTCAAATGATTAACAATACGTCAAGGTGATTTGACTTTCTTTTTTCTACTGTCACAGGTGTTTTCTCCGAGTAGTATTACTATTTTATAGGTATATATATTTTTATACTATCTTTAGTTCATTCCCATTAAATTCGATGGTTACATTGTCTTCAGAAAATTTCGATTATTATTAAACTAAGTGTTAAGTTGACATAGTATTTGTGTGTTTTATTCTGAACCCGAATTATAAATTAGACAATTCACATACTCATTTCATTTTAAATTATGTATTAAACAGCTAAACATTAGATATTGCCTCAAACTACCCTTATTTCAAACGTTAATACTTAACGTGAATATCCTTTAAAACATTTACGGTGGCGAAAACGTATTCTTGTTAAATTCACATCATCAATGTGCCCTGTACAAAACAAAACTTTCAAAAACATAATAGAGATAATAGTGAAATAAATGGTCCATATGTAATACGTAGCTCTTTTATTTACAATAAAATATATTTATATTACAACTCTTAGGCTAGTGTATGCTATGTCAATATAATATTAAGTGCAGACTGCACATATCACTTGACCGACTGTCGGCTCTCACGCTACATACTAGCTATTATTATCTAGACACTACTTAAATATACAGTCATATTTAACACAAAACATTTATAAATACGTGCATATTTTTTTATAGAAGAATATAAACATGATCTAAATACGTAAATACATTTTTAGATAAAATATAATTATGAATAAATTACTTACAAAATTTTGACATTTACCAAATTGATGGTAGCTTCACAAATTCTGAATAAGTAACAATTAGTTTATCAGATAGAATTTTCTCAAACAAAATATGTTTTTGATGTCACTATCTATAAAGTAGATAATAATCCGCTACTTATCAGCAATTTAATATTGCCTACAATTCAACCAAAAGTGTATAATATATCTATTTGCAGATATCTTACAAAAGAAAGCAATTAAAAGTTGTTTTGTCTAGTAGTATAAGAGTAAATAAACGACTAATTACAAATTTTATTACCAATCGATCTATCTATAATACTATTAATTCATGATTCATATGACTGTATTTTCAAGCATGATTTATATCTATTTATTTATATGTAACAAGTTTATTTCTAGGTCCTGCTTAACAGTAAATGTTGAGGTGGATGCAACAGCAATTTTATTTAGTTATTTGGTGAATAAATTATAGTAAAATTCTTGAAGATAAAATTATGATCAGTTGTATGAAATGGTAAGTCTGGTTCTAACTTGATTTGAGTCAATGTACAATACATAATACTCTCTAACTAATAAGCGTCGTATAAGGTCTGATTAGTGATACAGTATTTTGTCAATTTTAATCAATTTTGAAACTGTATAAACGTGAAGTAGACTATATAACTTCAGAGCTTAGACAACGTTTATCATTAAGACAAATATTTTGTTTTGATTGGTTTTAAATCTATTCGAGATAATTTATCTAGGGAATATTATTGCTACCATGAAACTTGGAAGATTATTATGATTTTTTTGGATCAAATTCGTTAGTTATTTTCCAAATATTTAAAAGGACGGGTCGAAACACCAACAATTAATTTATCATTTTTTATATAATTTAACAATGTTTCAGAAATAAGTGATTTTCGCAAATTTGTAGTTGTAAATTCAACGATTTATGTTAAAAGTTGATTATCTATAATGAAATCGAATTATTACAAACTGTGTTCTATTTCAGACAGACTATAATGACTTGAGAACTAAGGCGATTTTCGTCACGATTAGAATAACGGCTTTTCTTTACTCGCGTTCTATGTAGAAGCTAGCGACGAGATGTGACGCTAAAATAAACAATGAAATCTATATATTGCACATACGCATTATCTCGTATCACGTAGTTTGTAGAACAACGATACAGTCCGTGGGCGGGATTCACCGGCTCTTCGCATTTCATCACGTTATGTCGAATTTGTCGTAGGGCACCATGCAGTGGCGTAACTAGGAGGCCAGTGGCAAATTTATCGAATGGGCCCCTCCCTTCCAATACAAAAAGCTGAAATGTATGATAAATAATAAATGTTGGGAGTTGGGATCGTCCTCTGATCGGGGGCCTCTTCCGGCTGGGGGTCTGTGGCATTTTGCCGCTTTGCTGCCCTGTAGTTACGTCACTGGCACCATGCCCGCTGTGGTGTGACAGTGGGAGGAGCGCTAGTCGGGTGAGCGCGGCGGGTCGGTGCTGAAGTAGGGCGCGGCGTGCGGCTGCAGCAGCGTGCGGCACACGGAGCACACTCGTGCGGGCGCCCGGCGCGGCCCGGACTGCACCACGTGTGACACACACGAGCCGCAGAAGATGCGCCCGCAGTGACGACAGTGCACCTGCACACACGGTTTTTCATTATTAATTTCCCAACATGACACAACAGCGAATATTACGTGGAGAGGCAGTTTAGAACCAGGAGACGGACATAGAAAACATTTTATCCCGATCGGGCGCTTTTGTACCTGGTGAAAGAACAGACTTGTAGCTCGATTCTGTACACTCGATACTAACGTCACGCTATCGAGTATTATACATTGCTATATGTAGAGCTACTCGTTAAAAAACCGGCAACAATCCGGCAGAGAATCGCGAGCTATTGAATATCGAAAACTTGACATTTAACGTGAATAAAAAAAAACACCATTCGTTCTGAAAATTTGTTCTTTAAACTAAATTTTATTAGTAATACTTGTGTATAAACTAAATTTTAAACATATTATATAGGGGATAAAAAATAATCATAAAAGATATTATTCTCATAAATAACGATTATAGTCTACGTTAAACCGTATTAGTAAAAACAAATCAATAATATAATATACGAATATGATAATTAATGTTGTTCAACGAAACATTATCAACACAAAAAAAGAATAGGCGTCTTTTTTTTGCCTACGTTAAAGCTGGCAAAGGAAACAATACCTATTCAGCCTCGTCTTCCTAAAAATATCCAATATAGATTACTTGAATAATTTATTTAAATTAAAAATAGAAAGAATATTTTATTTCGAAATTCGAATTTCGTCGATACTCGATATTTGTACAGAATCGCGCTACTGAACAGACCAGAATTGTTTTTGTAAAATTATATTTAAAAACGGAACGGGTTTTTTGGAGAGAACAAAAACATGAACGGAGCTGCGCCGCGGGTCAGCTAGTTTTATTTAAATAAGAACATAGGATTTTTCCGTAGTAACTGTGTGAGCAACACACGGATACGCTCTCTATTCCATTAATTCTATAATATGACAGACATTCGTACGGATTCCTAGATTGCTACAACAAGTCAAATTAAAAAAATCATATGAATCATTATTTCTTGTAAAAAAAACCTGTTTTCAAATCACCACTTACAATTACACACACAATTTAGATGTTCTCATTGTTGATCGGAAGTAAGCAAACGAGTATGTGGCGATCAACCACCACGACAATGATCACCTCGCCTGGTCGGAGGATCCTCCCTTTGTGTTGGAGGAACATGATCACCTCGTTCCTCCACAGTGGTGACCCCGACGTGATCATTGTCGTGGTGGTTGATCGCCACAAGTACAAACGTACCTTTTTCTTAATGTTAGGTAGATGCGTGTGGCAGGAGGGGCAGTCGTGCACGTCGTCCTCGTGCTGCCACCGCACCTCCGTGTCCGCCTCGCGGATACGTTGTAGCTGCACCTACGGAACAATATGACATTAGCATTTAACATACATATTATTATATAAAATAGTCGACAGTTAGCGGTAGTTTATTGGCATTTTATGTATCACCACACTAAATGCCACATGGCTAGGACTAAATTAATGATACCTTAGTTTAGACAACAACAATTTCATTTACTGAAGATTGTTTGCATAATTACTTGCGTCTAGAATGGAGCTGAACGGAATAGAGCGATGATTGGAAATTTTGAACGCTGTGATTGGTCAATTTACGATCCGCTTCAATTGAAAACGCTCCAATTGGCAGCCTATGGCATAGAGTAAGATCTTGTATTGTTATAGCAAGTTGTACATACCTGTAGCGACTGCGAGAGCCTCACGAAGTCCTGCTGCACCTTCTCACTGTTGTCGAGCTCCTGCTGCAGCACGGACACGCGGCCGCGCAGCTCGTGGCTCTCGATCATGTCTTATAGCAAGTTGTACATACCTGTAGCGACTGCGAGAGCCTCACGAAGTCCTGCTGCACCTTCTCACTGTTGTCGAGCTCCTGCTGCAGCACGGACACGCGGCCGCGCAGCTCGTGGCTCTCGATCATGTCTTATAGCAAGTTGTACATACCTGTAGCGACTGCGAGAGCCTCACGAAGTCCTGCTGCACCTTCTCACTGTTGTCGAGCTCCTGCTGCAGCACGGACACGCGGCCGCGCAGCTCGTGGCTCTCGATCATGTCTTATAGCAAGTTGTACATACCTGTAGCGACTGCGAGAGCCTCACGAAGTCCTGCTGCACCTTCTCACTGTTGTCGAGCTCCTGCTGCAGCACGGACACGCGGCCGCGCAGCTCGTGGCTCTCGATCATGTCTTATAGCAAGTTGTACATACCTGTAGCGACTGCGAGAGCCTCACGAAGTCCTGCTGCACCTTCTCACTGTTGTCGAGCTCCTGCTGCAGCACGGACACGCGGCCGCGCAGCTCGTGGCTCTCGATCATGTCTTATAGCAAGTTGTACATACCTGTAGCGACTGCGAGAGCCTCACGAAGTCCTGCTGCACCTTCTCACTGTTGTCGAGCTCCTGCTGCAGCACGGACACGCGGCCGCGCAGCTCGTGGCTCTCGATCATGTCTTATAGCAAGTTGTACATACCTGTAGCGACTGCGAGAGCCTCACGAAGTCCTGCTGCACCTTCTCACTGTTGTCGAGCTCCTGCTGCAGCACGGACACGCGGCCGCGCAGCTCGTGGCTCTCGATCATGTCTTATAGCAAGTTGTACATACCTGTAGCGACTGCGAGAGCCTCACGAAGTCCTGCTGCACCTTCTCACTGTTGTCGAGCTCCTGCTGCAGCACGGACACGCGGCCGCGCAGCTCGTGGCTCTCGATCATGTCTTATAGCAAGTTGTACATACCTGTAGCGACTGCGAGAGCCTCACGAAGTCCTGCTGCACCTTCTCACTGTTGTCGAGCTCCTGCTGCAGCACGGACACGCGGCCGCGCAGCTCGTGGCTCTCGATCATGTCTTATAGCAAGTTGTACATACCTGTAGCGACTGCGAGAGCCTCACGAAGTCCTGCTGCACCTTCTCACTGTTGTCGAGCTCCTGCTGCAGCACGGACACGCGGCCGCGCAGCTCGTGGCTCTCGATCATGTCTTATAGCAAGTTGTACATACCTGTAGCGACTGCGAGAGCCTCACGAAGTCCTGCTGCACCTTCTCACTGTTGTCGAGCTCCTGCTGCAGCACGGACACGCGGCCGCGCAGCTCGTGGCTCTCGATCATGTCTTATAGCAAGTTGTACATACCTGTAGCGACTGCGAGAGCCTCACGAAGTCCTGCTGCACCTTCTCACTGTTGTCGAGCTCCTGCTGCAGCACGGACACGCGGCCGCGCAGCTCGTGGCTCTCGATCATGTCTTATAGCAAGTTGTACATACCTGTAGCGACTGCGAGAGCCTCACGAAGTCCTGCTGCACCTTCTCACTGTTGTCGAGCTCCTGCTGCAGCACGGACACGCGGCCGCGCAGCTCGTGGCTCTCGATCATGTCTTATAGCAAGTTGTACATACCTGTAGCGACTGCGAGAGCCTCACGAAGTCCTGCTGCACCTTCTCACTGTTGTCGAGCTCCTGCTGCAGCACGGACACGCGGCCGCGCAGCTCGTGGCTCTCGATCATGTCTTATAGCAAGTTGTACATACCTGTAGCGACTGCGAGAGCCTCACGAAGTCCTGCTGCACCTTCTCACTGTTGTCGAGCTCCTGCTGCAGCACGGACACGCGGCCGCGCAGCTCGTGGCTCTCGATCATGTCTTATAGCAAGTTGTACATACCTGTAGCGACTGCGAGAGCCTCACGAAGTCCTGCTGCACCTTCTCACTGTTGTCGAGCTCCTGCTGCAGCACGGACACGCGGCCGCGCAGCTCGTGGCTCTCGATCATGTCTTATAGCAAGTTGTACATACCTGTAGCGACTGCGAGAGCCTCACGAAGTCCTGCTGCACCTTCTCACTGTTGTCGAGCTCCTGCTGCAGCACGGACACGCGGCCGCGCAGCTCGTGGCTCTCGATCATGTCTTATAGCAAGTTGTACATACCTGTAGCGACTGCGAGAGCCTCACGAAGTCCTGCTGCACCTTCTCACTGTTGTCGAGCTCCTGCTGCAGCACGGACACGCGGCCGCGCAGCTCGTGGCTCTCGCCCTGCAGCCGCCGCTTGTCCTCCAGCAAGCTC
The DNA here is from genome assembly GCF_050436995.1 of Anticarsia gemmatalis. Taxonomy (NCBI): domain Eukaryota; kingdom Metazoa; phylum Arthropoda; class Insecta; order Lepidoptera; family Erebidae; genus Anticarsia; species Anticarsia gemmatalis. The sequence continues at coordinate 694,114 of NC_134757.1, forward strand.
TCGATCATGTCGTTGGAGTGACGCAGTTTGTCACCCAACTCTTTCATCTGCTCACGTTCCGTTTGCAGACGGTCGAGTTCTTTGCTGTAGGGAACAGAAATATCAATAACCAGAAATCCCAATGACAACAAAGGAAAGAGCGCACGCCGCGGTCGTCTGTGAGACGGCGCGCTCTTCGCTCACGTTTTATTCGCGGGCGCCGACAGATGAGCGCGACGCGCGCTCTTTCTTTTGTTGTTTCACGCGCGAAAAAATGTGTGTGTAAAGGCACCTATTCCTAACAAGAAAATCTCGTCCAAAAATTATAAGACATTAATTAATCTCTTGACCATATTTTCTATATTGGTCTAACAAAACCACGCAACACAAAGGAAGGTCTGCAAGTTCATATAACTAAGTAACATAGTCCACGTACCGTGCGGCCGCCAGTCTCTGCCTCAGGTCGTTCATCTGCGCCTCCTGCTGGTGGAACAGCGTGCCCTGCTCCAGCAGCTGGTTCCTGAGCTCGCGCTCTGACTCCACCGCCTCCTCGCGACCGATCTGACAGAAGATCAGCTGCTCGCGCAAACATAGGATGTGTTCTTGCAACTCCTAGGGAACAAAAACAAAAATTATATGATAACTATATACAGGGTGTTAGGCAGACGGCTGTCCAAACGATACAGGCTTACTGCCGACGCGATCGTAGCATTCAACTTAAATTATAACCTTGGAGATAATAATGTTATACTTAAAAGTATTAAAATTGGGCTTTTTGTACTACACCGGGCTAAGTTGGGGATTTGTACATACATATTTACAAACAAATTAAAAGGGAAATTAACTGAAGAAGTTTTTAGGAAAGTTGAAGATTATCTTTTAAGAAGAGATTACCAGCAGCCAATGCGGATCGTTTAAAACCCAATTTATTTGTGTACTATCGAACCAACTGAATCATGACCCATTTTGCCGATAATTCGCTTGACACCGTCAAAACAGTAAGAATTTCATCTTTATCGTCAAAGTTGCACTTAGGACATTTTAAACACGCATACGACTGTGTTATGATGTATTACGACTACAATCAACTTTGACCTTTGTTATTACAGTACGTAGATACGTTTTCGATAAATCACTCTTAATTTGAATCTAGAACGTAAATAGTTTAAACTCTTTTCACTACGAAAAAACCTATTTGTGTCAAATATCGAATAGCACGTCATTTAGAAATCTGTGAAATGATTAGGGTAACCACTATAGTCATTGCCCATCATACAGTGATTGCCAATGTTAAGGAATTTTATACGTTTATTTTAATTTCTAAAGTAACCAGTTCAAATTAATTGCGATATATGTCACTTTTAGAATATTGGTAACATTTTTATTTTCTAGAACTCATGTCCGACGTTTGTGCGACAGGTGTGTAGTTCGAAAAGAAAAAGTAAGTTTGTTGCAATATTTGTTAAGGATAACACATTTGAATTAACAGTATTCGCTAGTATTTCTGGTTTTAGAGTTTATGTCAATGTTTTACTAAATAAAGATACTATTGACCAAAATTGTGTATCAATTCCTTAACCGGGTAATAACTATGCTGGTTACCCTATATTATTTAAATTTTTATAGTTACATTATTTCCTATAATGGCCGAATAAACCATGTCCTGAGTGGGTATCGAACCCACCCCTGACGCGTCGCAGTCGTAACATCAACCTACTACGCCACGGAGCCTGTTGAAAACGATAGCAAAGCATTATTGTATTGGCGCACAAAATATTTGTCGCAATAATGATAGATAACAAATTCATCACCAAGGAAACGTAGGTTCAAGCCAATTTCAACCTACGCGTATATAGAAGTGTTTTATAAAATGAGCACATGGTGGGTCATGATTCAGTTTGTTCGATAGTACCTGTTAAAAATACACTTACGGACTTTTATGCACTTACTTCTACATTGTCGGGTAGGTCAATAATGTCGTTCTGCATCTCCGCTGCCTTCTTCGTGTACTGTCCTATCAACATCGCGTTGTCTCGCTCTAAACTGTTGGAACAAACAAGAAACTATTTATACACCACAGTATCGAATTCTAACTGGCATTAAGTTAGACGCAGAAGCTAAATGTGTTCTCTAAAGCAAAAGGTAAAATCAAAGTCAAATCATTTACTTTGCCTTTAAACTTTAAGCCATTGAGACGTTTTTGACAGTGCCCTTTTTGCCCAGATCTCAGAGTCGAAGTTATGTCAACGACTGTTGCATCACAAAAGGCAAAATCAAAGTCAAATCATTTATTCATTAAGGTCAAATGCTGTTGCGATAGTCAATGATACAGAAAGTGAATTTACCGCCAGTTCGGAAGGTAAGGCCAATGATAAGAGCTGATAAGAATATCCTGGCCACACTTTTTAATCGCCAAATGGTTTTAACAATATTTCTATTATGTATAAATTATTGATGATGTAAGGAGTTGCTGCCAACGCTAGCGACAACAGAGAGATATGGAATCTAGACAATTTATTGGTTGTGAATGTTACAAACCTGTCGAGTTTTTTATGTAGTGTCTCTCGTTCCACGGTGAGCTCGGTGACGGAGAGCAGTGCGCGCTGGGAGGCCTGCTCGGCGGCCTTGGCGCGCTCGTCCAGCGCTCCCCGCAGCTCCTGCACGGCCGCCTGCAGCTGCTGCAGCGTCAGCCCACTGGCGCCGCGCTCCGACTGCCAGGATCTAACCGTCTCGTCGTGCAGGGAACGAACGCCTTCTAACTCCTCGGTCGCCTGGACGAATGAGATTGAAGTGAAGGGTTATTGTATACAATTAAAGAAATCTATGCATGCCTATGTATCTATTGCCGATTGTCAACGAGAATTTAAGATTTGTTTGTATCGGGATTGCTGTTCCCTTTTCAGATGTTGTGAACTATTAATTTGTGAGTCATTTCTATAACGGATACGTGCACGTATACGTACACGTGCAGTCACTGAGAGCACGACAAAAAAAAACAATTCCCTATTACATTACTGACCAGTTTCATGACAAGCATCTAACATTTTAGAGCTATTTACACAAACCCTCATCCCTAAAAAATAGCAGGTACTGAATAAGGAATAGGTTAGGTATTAAACCATAGCTGCCCAAAAAAATTATGCCTAAAGAGCGTATTACATATTTACCTGTTTCAGTGCGACTTGCAGTGTATTAACTCTCTCCCTGGCGGCGTCTGCTTTAGCCTGCTCGGAGACCAGTTGCTTCTCATAGTTGGCACACATGTCACACTGCCGCCCCACCTCCTGCTCCGACCGACCGTCACCGCTTGCCGCTGATGAGGAGGCTTTCGCTTTCTAAGACGAAATACACAAGATAAAACATAATATATTAAGTTTTGACATCGTTTGAAAATATTTTTTTATTTTTAACTGTTACTTTGTCAAAGTTGTGTCCAAGTAGCTAGCTAATAGCTGAGTCCAGATTAAGCGAGCAACCCCGCGAGGCAATATCACAGTCTCGCTCATTTCGATTTTAAAGAAAAGAGACTGATATACTGCCTAGCGAGGCTGCTCGCTTAGTCTGGACCCGGCTATTAGTATAATGTAGATTAAATTTGACTCTTAAACAACCAGCACAAATCCTTAATTATCAAATAACTTGCAATTATATTATTATTTCCTGTGTTTTAATAGGCCTGGGTTTAATAGGATCATTGTAGTTAGTTGGTGGATAATCTAATAAGCATATCTTACCGCCAGCGCATCTTGTAGCTGTGCGTCAGTTTCTCTTAGTTTGTTCTTCAGCGCTGATATTTCCATTTCTAGAGGTTGGATTATTGACTTGAGCAGTTCACTGTCTTCTACATTCTACGAAAAACAAAAGCATATTTACTATTTTATCCTATGTACAACACCAATTCGCGTTCGTGTGATAAGCACAGGATTCGGTAATAAACTCAAAAAAATAAACTTAAACGGCACAGACTGTTTAATTTGGTAAAATTCTCTAATAAGGTAGTTAGAATTTCATAAAAATATGTGAAGTTATGAGAGGCTTATAAAGAGTTTTGTTTCTTTCACTCCTTAGCGAAATGAAAAAGAGAAAACATATTATAATAGTTTTATAACTAAAATAGGTTTATAGTGTGTTTATAAATAAGAGGGTTAAACTTTAAAACTATTATTACCTACATTAATATCTCAATAACATTACATATTAACACCATTAACATTTATTACTAATAATACATCATCATATTCTCTCTCTCTCTACTCGTGTACATACCTTCCTGGGCGGCGGTTGCTCCTCAGCATCAGCGCCAAGTTTCCGTGCGATGGAGCGCACGAAGGTGGCGGGCGCCAGCGACACCTCCTGCCACACAGCGCGCGCGTTCAATAGCGGACTTATATCCATATTTATTACATTCACTGATTTTCTAGACATTTTTCAACTTATTGTGGCAAATAAATAAAGGCAACCCATTAATTTCCTACTGCTGGGCATGGGTCTCCTCCCGTAATGAGGGAGGGGTTAGGCCTTGAATCCACGCTGGCCAAGTGATATCATCATTTAGTTAAGAGTGGATTATTGTAGCTTAATTTGTATTGACTTTGAAACTAACTAACGTATTTGCAAAGAAACAATCATTTAGATAAAACAGGATTGTTATTTATTTATCGCATGGTTAGTGGTCACCCTATTGTCAAAGTTGTTTAAGCCTGTAGGCCGATGACATGGCTTAACGACTGTTATCTTAATTGACAACAGCTGGGACCGACTTTTAGCTTGTCTAACTTGCAGAGAGGATTAAAACCGCACAAATGCACTTTTATTATGAAAAACTATCGTCATTAACAACAAAATTATGTTGTATCACTAATTAAAAGATTTATCACAGATATATTTAATAACTGCGCTATAAAATAACTCCGTATATAACACACAGTATGCCACAACTGAATTAGAACTAGTTGGTACCCGAGTGATGGAACAAACAGGTTATTTTCCCAACACACTTTCCTTATAATAATTGAGGTAAAATTCTACCATGAGAAACTATTATGTATGGATTTTATACAATATATTATAACTGGTATATGATCACGACTTCATCAAAGTTTTTAGGGTTCCTTAGTTAAAGGATAAAACGGGATACTGTTACTAAGTATGCATTGTCCGTTTGTCCGTCACGAGGCTGTATCTCATGAACCGTGAGAGCGAGAAAAATGAAATTTTCATAAATGATGTACAAAAAATACTAAGAATAGAAAAAAAGGGTTTCTATGCAAATGTATACTTGTGAAAAGGCACTTTTCGATTATTTTTACGTTGAAAATGTTTTCTTTTCCAAATCAGTTTAATCGTTTCAAGATAAATTTGTTAAACACACTTTCACATTTATAATATTATTTAAGCTTACATTTATACACATCGGAACACTACTATAAAAATATAATTGAAAAAAAAAAGAAATTTAAACTATTATAGTCTCAATTTAAGACCTGAATTTACAAAAAACATCAAACATTGAAAGATCGTATAAAAATTAATATTTTTTATATAAAATCGATTAACGTGTTTAGTCGTGAACAAGTGATTATAAACTTGCATATAAGGATAAAGTGAGTGCATGTAATAACTTGAGTCATTGTATCGCACTAGAACTACTAGTATGGTAATTTTGTGATAATACGCTGATAGCGATGCTACAAGAAACTGTAAAGGTAGCTGACTTAGACTTAATTTTACCATAGTGTTACTCAATTTTATTACTATTGTTTCAGTTCCTTGTATTAACAGCCATTCTATATATGATATTTGTATAAAATATAAAATTCTTACGTCACAGTTTTCGTTACCATACTCCTCCGAAACGGCTTGATCGATTCTCATGAAATTTTGTGAGCATGTTGAGTAAGACTGTGAATCGGCCAACATCCATTTTTCATACGCCATAATTAAAAAAAATATATATATGGCGATACGTTTGCCGGGTCAGCTAGTTTGTATATAAATTGCGTGTTATATAATTTATATATTTCCTAATTTGACACGAGGTAATAAAACAGTATTGTTTTGAAAACAAAGTGCTAATACGTCGTACGACGTTACGTTTTTTTTCGCGTTTTAACTCAATCGCGTTAAAAGTACGGAACGATTCTGATGGAACTTGGCAATAACCCTTTTGTACCATTATAACATACTCTTTAGAAATACAGTCTACGCGGACGGATTCGTTAGTAAATATTACTATAAATATTAAGAAAGTGAATTTTAGACCTAACCAGTGAATTTTAGGCCATAACGTAATACAAAAATAACATAGAAATACATAATATCACCCCTTTTTTCCCATAGGGGTAGGCAGGGACCAAACAACGCATAATATACAAATACAAAAAGAATAATAACAAATTATAATGTACCATAGTCCCTATTATTCACCACAGTGCCTACACTCTTACATCGATAAGCTACATTACCATACTGATAACATACACGCGACTACTAGCGACATCTGTACCCCGTCGTGTTTACTTTAACACAGGTGCGTTTAAAACATACAACTAATATTTATTTAGTAAATATGTAGAATATATAATTATGTATTGATTGTAAAGACATGTGGTTTTGAGTGTTCTTTCAATGACTTTTGTAAGATTGATATTGAAAATGTAATAGCGTAGCGTTTCTTGAGTCTCTGCCTATGTTTATGAGAAAAAAGCGTTTTTAAATATGCATGTAATTTTATTTTAGTACGATTGGATGATAAGCTTGTTTGAGGACTTAATTACAACCATTTGACCGTCATGTATAGCCATTGGTCACGCGAAAGACTGTCCTAGGACTCTCTGTAACAGATCTCCCTTCAAGAAATTGATTTAGACTATGGTAGACCCTTGAAAGTTTCTAGATATAGGTATTTGTCGATAATTCAAATCCTGCTAGTATTCTTAACATTTCTAACTCCTGTTTAATTTGGACAGCAGTTATTTATACTACAATTTAAATCAAATTTTGGTAAAATCGTTTTATTATGCCAAATTACTTAAAATCTAATTTCACAAAGATATGTCCAAAAATAACGTTTAAAGTTTACTTTTACGAGTTAGCATAGTTAAAAAAGCTGTTGTCGATTTAGTAATTACTTTTTCATTTAATAATATTGATGTTTCATACCTGTTGTTGTTGCCTCATCTGGTTGAGATGTTGCTCCAACTCTAGGTTTCTGGTGCGCAGGCGCCGCACCTCTTCCGTGCCCGACGATGACGCCTCCACCGTTTCTGTTCAATGTAAAACATTTATTAATTAACCTTTTCACTCTTTACTTCTTACAATAATCTCATTCTCTCATTCCTTCTTTTTTCGCTAAAGGATCGTATGGTTAATGGGCATCTTCGCTACAGCTTGTTGCTGTATTTACATACAGCATGAAGGCGGCCTAGAGTCCAACCAAATATTGGATAATAACTTTACACTGTGTCTGACTATCCCAGCCTGCAAGTGTGTGAAAAACGGTAAAAATATTATTGCATTTGTAACTCATTCCTTGTTTTGTAGTTGTAGTGTAAAAACATGGCAAAATACGCAGATAGTTTATTTTTTGTATGTATAAGACCTTGAACAGAAAAAATTATACCAAATAATAAAAAAAAAATATTAAAGCTTTACCAGTGGCCCCCCAGCCCAAACAAAACGATTGTAACATGGTGCACTCACTAATATACCATAAAACATAATAATCCGATTAACATATTATTATAACATACCAATGTTGTTCCACGATAAACATATTATTTTCCTAATTTATTTATTTAATTAGTTTGATAACTACAGTTGTTTTTAGAGGTTAGTTATCAGTACTGTACTTTTTCCTGTTTAAGTGGTTGTATACCATAAATAAAAAACCATTATAGTTTATGAAATATTTAACAAAACTGAAAAATAAATTGTGTTAATCTTTCTAGGCATTTTGTTAAAAAATCTTTTTACCTTGTTGTAAATCATTTTGTATAAAACTTCCTGACTGATGGATAATGACAGCTGAAACTACTGAGCGTAGAAAATTAAATCTTGGTATGAAGATTATTTATGAAGTATAGAGAAGCTCTAAATGAAGATTTTGGCGAATTCCTCCCCCAATAAGGTGAAATGCAACACCCGCAAAGGTGAGTGTGTAAAAGTTCGCTATATAATGATTTTTTAGTTGATTGTTTTCAGGGCACTTTAAAAGTCCATAGTGGACAAGGTAAGTTTGAAATACTTTGGTCTATATACTAATGTTTTAATCCTTACATAAAATCTGAGCCCCTGATTTACAATTGCACATATTATTATTTAGAACTCCTGTGGTTTAAGCAGTAGCTTATTTATACAATTCTTGCTTCATAAGCTAACAATCTAATCATTACTCAAACCTAGAAAAGTGCTATTAGATCATTTGTATTTTAACCTTTGGTAGAGTATACTCATTGCTAGGTTAGTCCTGTTACCTGTTCCAATATGCAACAATAGACTCACCATATTTACTTGAGACATTATTATAAACAGTGAAAAGTATGTGTATTTTACGTTTGCCTAAAATATCATGTTAATTTGTATTTACATACCACTGACAAGCATCTGCAAGCTCTGTATCTCAGACTTCTGGTTCTCACTGAGGGTCTGCAGCTGCTGCAGCTCCGCCCTCAGGCTCATCACCTCTGACTCCAGCTGCTCTTTGTCCTGCAACATCTTGCGCATGTCCTCTGCAAAGATTAGATAATGCTGATGAGATTTATGAACATATTCAAGAGTTTTAATGGGACTTTTGTGAATAATGGTAAGATATTTTTGGTTATTGTATTTGTAATATGTAAACAATCAATTTTAAGGATTTTCTTGACTTTAATAATGCAATCAAAAAATAATGATTGAAGATGAAATTTGCTGCACTATGAAACAATAACATTAAATTGATCATATTTTTTATTTGATATCTCATTACATGGGAATTTGTGTGATTATTTTCAGATGAATACAAACACAGTAGCTATATCCTGCTATGCTAAAATGCACATGATAAGAGATATCTACATTGAAAGAGCCATGGATGACATCCAAAATACATTATGATAAACCACCACCATTTTAGATAAGTATCTAAATATTGTTTATAATTATTATTTTATCAAAACATGATGTTCTGCTAAATTAATACAATAATATTTGTTCACAATCACAGGATGCACATTCTGTATGGACATAAAACAATAGATTGAGTTGTTAATATTGGTATATTGTTGTGATAGGAATGCTTATAAGAATGTGTGAAACATTTGATAGTAAGAAAGTGTGTATAACAATAGTAATGAGCAAATGAACAATAAATAATCCAGAAATTATATAACAATAGATCAATAAGTGTGAAAAGATTGTGTAATATGTCATGCAGAAACAATGCTGTAATAAAATGATGTCAGTCAGTGAAACATAGCAACAAGACCCACTACCACATGTTATGATCAAACAACTTGGTGAATATTAACCAGCACGGCTGTACACGACGACATAACGTCCGAACTACATCATGAGTTAGTAAATAACGCAACAACTAACTGTACAATGCACCTGCATACGAAAACAACAACGAAAAGTTAGTCTGTGGATAAAACGTACATTCTCGCAGTTATTACACTAGTAGCATGCTGTCAAACCAACCAGAGCCAAGTCTACACATCACCCGCACGACCTACACCACTCTTAACAACCTACGAACCTTCTTTTTGCAAGAACAATTCTTTCATTTTCGCACGTTGAACGTTAAACTCTTCTTCGAGCGACCGCCTCGCTTGGTCCGGCGCCGGGCCGTTGCTCTCTCCTGCGGCCTCCACTTGAAACAGAAACACCGTTCAGCGCCTCCGCGGAACACATTAGAGCCTGAATTACCAAACAATTGAACAAAATAACACACCTTTCACAGACTCCGTTGTTTCACTTGACATGGTGGACTGGCTGTCCATTCGGATTACTGAACGCTAAAACAATATTATTCGTCGAGTTATTTGCATGATCACACAAATTTACTACTTTAAAAGTTCAAAATTTAAGAATAATAGTGAAAAAGATGAAATCACGAAAACTATTTGACGTTTCTATATTGACGTTTCTGACGAGTTGTGTTGACAGATTAAAAAAACATTAGTTGCGTTCAGAAAATATATTTTTGTTAAAATCTTATTCATAATCAGAAAACTGTAATGATTTATTAGAACTAACGTCAATTTTAACTTGGGGGATTTCGTATAAGCTTTAATTTCGGTTTTCATCTACAAACTTAGTTTTCTAGCGTGATCGAAATTATCTGAATACAAAATAAAAACTTCATCAGTATTTTTAGGGTACCTATTTGTCTAATAAAAAATCACCAAGTTCAGATTCCGTTAACCAGATACTTATAGTAGATTTTATAGTAACAAGAAGTAAAAGAACTTAAGATGGAAGAAGTTGCTTCCTTACCTGACACCGATTAGGGAATATTTTTCAGATAAGAAGTCATTACTACGTACTTCTTATATTCATTAGGGATCGTCAGAAACGATTCCTACTTACTACCAAGCAGTTTTTGAGAACTAGCCAGATAAATCTAAATTAGCCTGTTAAATTGTAGATTTATTTCATTCTATTTTATATTATTTAATAAACGTAAAAGGAAGTTATTTATAAAGGCTCAGTATGTAGTTCTCGTTTTAGCGGTTCTATAAGTCAAGAGGTATGAATGGGAGTGAATCAAAAGAAGTCTGAAGGGATAGTAGCAAGTGGCGTGTTTTGGTCTTTGCCCACCCCGGCTGCTCCCATATGGAAAAGGAAAAAACTGTATGTAGGTACGTTACCAGGCATCATTATAAATGCAATAGGAATGACACCACTTAACGCCGTTACTATTTATTATGTTTATATTTTAGGGTAATTAAACAAAGCATTAAGGAGTTAAAATAAATAATTTTATTTGGTATGAACTAATTCACATTCATTTCGCTACATTATTATAAAATATCTTGTTTTCAATAAACAAATATTAAACTTAACTATTGTTACATCATAACAATAGAAACTCTGTATGTTGGTCATGAATGTTTGTAACAAATAAATAAATATCTTATGAACTATCCAAAAACAATGTTTGTTTTTCATTTGTATAGCGCCATCATCTAACAAAAATACTCTCTAGTACATTTAAAGGCACAGACGTATCACAGCTTGATGTTTAATGTTAATATAAGAACATTATTAAAATTTAAAACATTATTTACAATCGTCCCATAGAAAGAATACACGAAGACTTACACAATGCAAAAATTTACAGCATCAAAAAAATCTGTGCATGCAACACACACTGACTACTAGATGGCGCTAGTCGATGAGATTAATTCAGCTACCGGGCACTAGATGTCATTAAAATCCGAGCCTGGCGTCGCGAAACTGTCTGCCGGTGCTGAGGTCTTCGAGGCAGGGCACTTGGACGAGGTTAAAGTAGATGTGTCCCATGAGGTGTGAGGCGGAGGTGTTGGTGGCCTTGAGGCAGTCGAAGAGCATGTCGTCGCAGATGCAGTGCGACTTGCTGTAGAGCGAGTTGTTGGTGAGGTTGTAGCGCTGGGAGAAGGCGCGCACCTTGGTGGGGCACAGGTCGTGCGTGCGGCAGCAGCGGTCCAGCCGCCGGTCCGCGCCCAGGTCGTGGTAGTCTGCCGCTATGTCACCCGTGCCGCACCATTTTGTGCCTGAAACACGACAACAACGATGACTTATAATCACAGAAAATAAATGAACTGGAAATAAGTATTTTGAAGGAGTTTGTTATAAAAATATAATTTTTAATGTCCATTGGGAAGAATTTTAATGACCGAATGATCTTTGCACTAGAATCTAAGTACACCTACCAGGTATGATTCCCTGCAACAGCGTGAGCGGGCTGCCCCCCAGCAGGCCTGCATGTGCGCCGCCGGCGTCGAGCCGCGCGCGCGCCGCACCGCCTGTCTCTCTCCAGCCACTCGTCGCTCGCTCCGTGCCACCCTCGTCGAACACCTCTACACCCTCCACCTGGCAAATAACAAATAATGAAATTACAATTAAGTAAACTAGACTACTGAACGTTTCATGTATTGCAGCAAGTAAAAGAGCTGGGTTTGTTGTAGGCTGCTGGGTGTAAAAAAAGTTAATAGGTTGTTATCCTAATGAACAGTGTAAAATTATTACAATAATTTGGCGCATTTCTATATAAAACTAGCTGACCCGCGCAACTTCGCTTGCGTCACATAAGAGAGAATGGATAAAAATTCTCCCCGTTTTCGTAACATTTTTTATTGGTACTCTGCTCCTATTGGTCGTAGCGTGATGATATATACCCTATAGGCTTCCTCGATAAATGGGCTATCTAACACTGAAAGTTTTTTTCAATTCGGACCAGTAGTTCCTGAGATTAGCGCGTTCAAACAAACAAACAAACTCTTCAGCTTTATAATATTAGTATAGATGTGAATTGCAAAGTATCAAATTAGCTACTTGCTACTAGATGGCGTGACTAGAAGTCAAAAGAAGTACGTATAAAAAATGATGTCGTCGTTTTTCGATAATTTTATTGATTCAAATCAACAGTCATATATACCTACGTTGCCATCATTGATTAATTATATTTCCATGCAGAAATACCTCTATTCATAATTCATCGTTCAAAGTTCAAGAACCCCAGTGTTGCAATAACTCACAAGAAACGGTTAATAAGTTAGTTTTTATTGCGCTCAAGTACGTTGCTGAACTTTAGCTGTAAAGATCACGACGTAAATGAAGACTGTTTGACCATCAACCGTTTTGTGGTAAGAAGTAACCTTTCATGTCTTACAAACAACCTTTGAAATGAGGTTTGAAAAGACCATTGACATACAGGGAGAGAACTTTGCTACCATTAAGTAGGTACTAAACTACTAACACTTCAAAATCAAAATCAAATCATTTATTCATTTAGGTCAAATATTGACACTTATGATAGTCGTTACAATTACTGAATCTACCACTAGCTCGGAAAGGGGGTAGAGCCTTATGAGAAGAGCTAGCGAGAAACTCACGGCCACTCTTTTCAATCGCCAAAAGTTTTACAATGTGGTTGATACAATAATTGATCATGCGAGGAGCTGCCAACAATCAGCGATATAGACTAAACGTCAATTAAGTTAAATTAATATAGCTAGGTTATTTATTAGTCTCTGATCATACCGTATGTTGGGAGCACCTACTAGCATGTGATAATAAGAATATGGGCAGCAAGTGAGCACACTGGTTGTGAACATTATAAAAGAAAAAAAAGTGACAGTTTTATGAATAACATCAAATTGTACGTAACATCACCTATTTGCATCATTAATTGCCCATATTTTACAATATTAGACCTACTGCTACTGATTTTATACAATTTATAGCAAAGTTCCCTAATTTCAAAGAATCCTAATCAAGCGAGCGACTAATCCCAAGAGCTATTGTCGTTTAGATACTCATCAATTCTGTAATAAGCTTTCCTAACGAGATGTTCCTTAACAGCAACTTTGAATTTTGGCAGGGGTAAATCCATGATGTGCTTTGGAAGCTTGTTGAAGAAACGAATGCCGAGACCTACAAACGAATTGTGCACCTTGTGTAAACGATGATGGGGACCTACTAATTTGTGTCTGTTTCTAGTGTTATAATTGTGTCTATCGCTATTTGTTGCGAAAGTCCCTAAATTTTGTTTTATATACAACAAGTTTGCAAGCACATACTGTGATGACACCGTCAGTATCCCTATCTGCCCAAAAAGCTCTCTCAAGGAGTCTCGCGCTCCTAAACTATAAATTGCACGGATAGCTCTTTTTTGAAGGACAAAAATAACATCTATATCAGCAGCCTTACCCCACAGTAATATACCGTAAGACATGACGCTGTGAAAATAACTAAAGTAAACCAGTCTTGCCGCATCCACACCAGCAAACTGTCTTACTTTTCTGATTGCGTACGCGGCGGAGCTGAGTCTCCCCGAGAGATGCGCTATCTGAGTGCCCCATTGGAGCTTGCTATCCAGACTGATACCTAAAAAAGTTGCCGAATCTACCAAATCGATAGTTTGCCCATTTAAGACTATGTTAGTACCTGAATTCCTCGCGTTGGGCATAGTGAACCTAATGCACTTAGTTTTGTTAGAATTTGATAACAGATTATTACAAGTGAACCAGTTGTGGACCTGTTCAAGAATACTATTGATATCAATAAAACAAGACTTCGAACGATCTACTTTAAAAATGAGTGAAGTGTCATCTGCAAATAATATAATATCACATAAGTCCTGCACCTGAAAGGGGAGATCGTTTATATATACGAGAAAAAGAAACGGACCGAGTATCGAACCCTGAGGCACGCCGAGAGAAACAGCTGAACCTGAAGACCTTACACCATTGATATCTACTCGTTGAATCCTATTACTCAAATATGACGCAAGTAAATCGAGCGCTGTATCCCTAATTCCATAGTGGTTTAGTTTCCTAAGGAGCGTATTATGTTGGACACAGTCAAATGCTTTGGAGAGATCGCAGAACACCCCAATGGCGTCCTGGGATGTCTCCCAAGCATCATAGATATGCTTGACGAGCGAAATACCTGCATCGATTGTTGACCTACCCTTAGTGAAACCATACTGTTTACCATGAAATAGCTGATTCGAGTTAAAGTGACTTTCGAGCTGCTCTAAGATGACTTAAAGTAGAATGTCTATATTTCGGTTTCGGGACAAACATTCAATTAATTTTATACTCCATGTACTTTGGTTCTATAGTATAATTTACCAATTTTATAAAGCCGAAGCTGTTAGTTTAATGTGCTACTTTCAAAAACTATTTGTGGGGAAAGAACCATTAACCAATAGTGAGTTTCATTCATAGTCTTGTAGGCTACTGTTTAGCTATAATAACGTTGACCTACGTTACTTTGATTGCAACATGTTCTATTTCATAACCCTGATGTATCATTGATTTATGATGGATTGTGTCTGTATTCAAGGTCAACCTCTCAAATCTACGTGATGGTCATAACACTATATTCCTAATGCATCATTATAAATTAACGTACATGAACTTTTGCAGCAGCAAACTGCAGTGAAACTAATTAAAACTTTCTATAACAGATTATAAAATTTAATATGATTACTTTGCGTGTATGACAGCACAAGCGCAATCAGAATCGATGAAAAACGGTGATATATTTTTATATAGCAGCACGTATAGCAGCACGACACGGCTCGGTCAGTATTGTAATTGACAGATAATATCATTGACTGCCCACCGACACGTTTTTAGACACGGGTTAAGGACAAATCTGTGGTCGATAGTCTAATTGCAGTATAATTTCGAATGGCATAGCAGAATATGGTAAAAATTGTGGGTAGTTCCAACAGGTTTCCTTATTTCTGGTTAATTTTGTGATATGTGTTCTATTTGATCGTGGTATTAGCTCAAAACATTACGTGTATATCTTGGTCTCTGCCTATCCCTATGGGAAAAAGGCGTGTCTTTATAATGTATTATGTATGTATGCACACTGCATCATGAAATATGGACCATGTAGGAAGAAAACTTCCAGTAGTAGCTCTTATTCCAAATTGATTAAGCAGAATGCCGTAAATGGAAAAGCCGGAAAAGGACGCCTTGTATGACTGCACTCAGATCATATCGGTGATGGTCTTCAAAAAGGTGCCAAACGTAATCGGCGGTCCTGTAGGACAAATGTATAAAGATTCCTGTACTGCAAGAGCATTAAATTTTTGTTTACCTCCACGAAGAAAAGGCGCTTTATTATGTGCACACCTCCTTGCAAGAAAGTAAGTTTATTAATGTTTTTATGCAATTGACTCTTGAAATCGCAAGTATGAACTTTTAATGAACTCTGACACACAAAAACGTGTAACACATATTATCTGTGCCTTCTCATACATTTACAAGAACAATCTACTTTCAGATGTCACAGGTATAGACAATTACTTTCTTAGCCAACAAAGAGAGAGAGCTGCATTCTTCACATTTGTGTGAACTGAACTAGGCAGATCGCTATCGAACTATAGAACATTCTTGTAATCAAGACAATAACTATATAATTAATGACTTAGGTATTATACCTAGCATTCTTGAAGTATAGAATAATGAAAAAAATATGTCAGGCAGAAGAGAATTCAGTTTGAGAAAGCTAAAATCTTTATCGCGACTTTCTATGGTCGACATACCGACGTCTTAAACTATTTAAAAAATAAGATTATGTGGAGTTTGCAAGGGGCGCTAATCGGCTTTCATTAATTCTTTTTCAATTATTGATAATGTTAGGAAATTGCCACTCTGTGTGCGCATAAAATCGAATAAATGTTTTTAAGTACTTTATACCAGCTACTACTTATTATGAAAAGAAAGAAGCCTAATTCCTTTTACGTGTTGCAATTATGCAAATAATTATCCAGCCCTTTTTCTCTGTCATGATTTTACTCATCATTATTGAGGCATTAGGCTGTAATTTTTTGGGAAATCGTATTTAAAAGGTACCAAACACAAACTAATTTGGGACACGACATTTTAAATTCAACACGTGACCTTGTATTTAGTGCGTGTAAAAGCGAGCGACACCGCGGCACGCAGCGAGTGTCGAGTTCACAGAAGCACGTGTGTACAGAGAGGTGGTAGAAAATTGTGTATTGTTCGCCAGCCCGGCCCCGCGCCGCCATTGTTGCGATAGACGTGTGACATACAAGTGTTATATCTTCGACGGAATTACTATTTCCTGTGTATTATTAAGAAGACAAATTCTTCAGAAAATAGGTGCACTAGATCTGTACAGTGTACAGGCAAGAAAAGTATTTTTTATGTCATTTTGACAAGTGCATCGGACGTTTCGCTACGTAGAAACGTACAATGAAACCAAACTCATCTAAATAAAAGGATGGTGAAGAAGTTTAAGGGCTGATAGAAGCCATGAGGAATTTTTACTAAAAGTTTAGGCATACAATTTATTATTGCAAGCTAAATGTTCCTACAAGACATGGACTCTTATGACATTAATTCGTACCTATTCTCGGGCAATTTTAATTTGTTTCCCCAAAAAATTCAGGAAGTTCATTCTGCTCAAAGATGTAGCATCTTCAATCTTTTCACCTATGGGTATCATACTTATAAGCCCGAGAAAAGCCCGGTCAATCAATGAGCCTGTATGTATGACATTTAAAAAGAGCAAGCCGTGAGTTTCTTGCCGTTTCTTCTCACGAGCAACAGCTTTTCCGAAACGGTGGTAGATAAAAAATATCTTGATGATTTCAAATACTTGTTAAAGTTTATGAAATCTATACTAATCTATACTAATATTATAAAGCTGAAGAGTTTGTTTGTTTGTTTGATTGTTTGTTTGTTTGAACGCGCTAATCTCAGGAACTACTGGTCCGATTGGAAAAATTCTTTAAGTGTTAGATAGCCCCTTTATGGAGGAAGGCTATAGGCTATATATCTATGTTACAAAAACGGCGAGAATTTTGATGCATTCTCTCTTATGTGACGCAAGCAAAGTTGCGCGGGTCAGCTAGTAAAGAATATTTGACTTTGACTTTGTATAAAATGTATGGAGTGTTGGTGTTACCTGTTGACACTGGCCCATGAGCTTGACCATCTGCGGGAAGGTGACGCCCAGCGGCCGGTTGATCCTGCTCAACTGGCGCAGCAACCGCGCTGTGTCGTCCTCGTCACTGCAATAATAAAACAATAGGTTACTACATGATACTTTAAGGCTACATTTAAGGAATTGGTAGGATTGTTTATTGGGGGATTGTATTGAAAATAAATAATCTTTATTGTTACAAAAATGTGTTTGCCATTATTGTGTGGTCCCTGATTTCTAAACTAGCGTGGCGCGTTGGGCATGTATGAAAATAGTGGATGTAATTGCGTCTACTACCATTTTGGGCTAGAGTAATTAGTAAATTATACTCAAGAACTTCAAATAAGAATTTGGTCAGTTCTTCATTGGCGAAATTGTATGAAAAAAAATACATATTATTGATTTTACGACTTATGTAAGAAGTTAACTTTTTTTTATTAGCCCTTTATGTGCCCCACTGCTGGGCAAAGGCCTCCCCTCTTTCTTTCTTTTTAATTTAGCTAAGTTTTATTTTGACTGAGTAATATTATTATTAACAACGTTAGGGTTTTCTGGCTACCGCTATTTTTTCTATGTTATTTTCTAAATATTTCAGTCTTTACAAAGGTAAAACCAGACATATTCTGAAATCTGCATGTATATAATTACCGAGAAGACAAAAAACCGACTATTTGTACCTAAGTTTATAGTAATGACGACAAAATCATTAACTCATAATTTATCGCAAAATTACATGTCAATCGCAACAAACCCTAGAGGCATCAAACAAAATAGGAAGTAATCATGTAAACCGGGTAATTAAACCTCTTTCCTCTATCCTCGGACGTCCGCTCCTATTACATGGCACAATGAGGAACTGGTTCCACCAGCAGTGGTGAAAGTGAGGCGCTGGTCAATGCCCTCGCGTCACCCTGCTCCAGTCAGCTGATACACTTGAAACCAGTCAAGGTGACGAGTGTTTCTTACGTAAGATGATGGTTTTAAGGAAATAGGAGATTGGAGGACTATTTTTCTTTTTAACTAGTTTAGAATGTTTTGAAGTAGGTTTAGGCAGTTGTTTATATGTGGTAGATTTTTTACCAGCCTCTATAGAGACTTTTCGGTTTTATTATTCCCTTGCCCTGTCTGCGGGATCGCAATTAAATCTACTGGACGGATTTTCATGCAATTTTCACAAATAGGTAATAGTCCCTGACAAAGGTTTAAGTGTACAATTTGTAAAGGTTAACGCGGGAAAAGACGAAGAATTTATTTTAAATGTATATTTTGTTAAGCTGTACCCATTATACTTAATCGACTATGTTCATTTTACATAATAAGCTAGAAACCATCCATGTAACAGAATAAAATGTGTGCATCTTGCCTTTTCACCACTAAGCAGACTCTACCTTTTAAAAACTCATGAAATATTTAACCTAAATGTACAGCTAAATAATTTTATAACAGCCCTGAGAAAATACCTATACTAATATCTATTCTATAAGGCATCCAGTAAATAACCGCACACATTGCGATGTCAGGACATATCAGTTAAGGTTCCATTGTGAGCCACTCAGCGCACCATTGTGCTTCGTGCTAGACTGCATGAGCTGATCGCGGCGACATTGTAGCCGCTAGCCAGGCCGACTCGCAGCCGACGATCTTTCTAGATCTTATGTCATACATTAGATATGTGTTTTATTGAAGCAATAGAAGAATTATTGTCCTAGGATCTATAACAGTAAAATAAATGTAGTTTGAAACACCACGCTGACTGCTAGTAAACAATGAAAGGTTTTGCTTTAAAATGCGAATATCTAACCTGAAGAGGCGCTATCGAATATAACAATGAAGTGTAGACTCTTGTATTTAAATATAAAGAATCTTAGTTCGTCTTCCATAAGTAGGAAAGCACTCGAATGGGATAGAGTGCTTTACTGTTGAAATTTTGGGAATGAATCAATGATCTAACCTTAGAATTTGGCCCCTGACTTCTTAAAGTAGGCACATTTATGCCAAAAATATCCGTAAAAGTATTTAATCCAGTTAGAATGACACCAGGCGGAAATCTGCCCTCGTGTTACACCACGTGTATATGACACGTGAACAATTATTATTTATTTTTGTAACAAATTATTGGTAATAGGATTACTTCTTTTGGAGGTCTTTGACTCCTGCAGCTTAGCTTGTCTCTATAACAATGTTTCTGCGTCATCAATTATTATGTATGAGAACCTTAAGACTGGGGTTTCTCCCACAAGAAAATTCAACCAGAAAGTAGAGAACGTAAAGATGACGAAAAAAATGATATAATTACGTCTTTAGTTACAAAAATAATTTCGTTTGAAGGTGAAACACTATAAAAAGTGTTTAAAGCAGACACATCGAGTAAACCATCACAGCTCGTCTATAATATAATTATTTAGTAACTCTTAATTTGAACCGTTAATTAACGTTTGTATAAACAAAATACTGAAAATACACTTTATCAGCACCAAAACGCGGTTTCCCAAGTGTGTGACGACACAAGTCACTTCTACACTGCAATGGCTTCAATAACCACGTAACATTCACCCAGAGAGGTGCAGTTTATTGAATTAACATCATTCACCCGGTTTACCCCCCCCCTCCCTCCTCCCCTCTATCGCGCCGTTACACAATGTCTCCTCCATCGATAACCTACTCAGATGTCTGAAAGGAAGCTAGCGGCAGAGGTATTTTTGCTGAAAAATAAACGTGCTTTTTCCGGTATAGTTTGTCAATTTGCAAGATAAGTCGGTTTACCACGTGGCTCGAAGTGTAGTGGCAGATCTGAAGGCACGCGAAGTTGTGGATTACGATATCAATGATAAGGCGTAGTGGAAAAAGGGTAAAGCATTGCTGACCCCAGTCCCACCATATTATGGGATATGGGACGTTTGCGAATAGCCAGGAAGAGAGAGAGAGAGAGAGAGAGAGAGAGAGAGAGAGAGAGATTATCCTTAAGTGTAATGGATGGACTGACAGTTTTACTACATAAGGTTTCTTAGGTAGGCTGATAAAAAGAAAATATTGAAGTGCTTTTAAGTAGAGATCAAGTTCACGAGCATTATAGTTTATGCAGGGTTTTCTTCTATGCCAAGTTTTTTTTTTGTGTAAGCGTTTTTTCTTGCTAATATCAGGAGATATATCATGTCCTACAGTATTTTTTAAGCAATCCTCAGGTGTAAGGTAGACCTGAGGGTTTTTTTTTAAGTTAGTTTGTTTGCCAGGGTAGTAAAGGTAACAGCAATTATTATATAACAATGGAACTGCACGATATATCCGATGCGTTCCGCATGGATGCGCACGCGCATGCCACCGTCTACAACCGGTATGTTCGTGCGATCCCCGCCTCTACGCACTTCCGAACACATTTCTTTTATAGAGTTAATTGGTTTAATTTCCTATGATAAGAAGAAGGAAATACAAAAAAATATTGCTATTATGTCATTAGCTTGCTCCTTTCACCAGAATCCCTTTTTGAAGATGGAAAGTTGTGCAGCTAAAAATACATATTTTATTTCTGTAGCAGCGGAAGATAGGTAATTATTAGCAATACAAATAAACTATCTCTAAGGTTAACTATAGCAAAATGAAGTCCCGACAATCTTACAGAAACATAGCAACTAACTTCGATATTGTATCCTTTGCCAACAAGTGATAAATGTGCTGTTTACTTTTTACTGCGGTCTACTGACTGCACTTTATTTTTCAGATGTGTAAATATCGAGTTTTCCTACATAATTATTATTACTGGACTCAAGGCCTAACACCTCGCCCTCGTTTGGGAGGAGACCCATGCCATGCAGTGGGACAATAATGCTAAAAAAAAGTTACCTAGCTAATGTAATAATCCTGTCATAGCAAGAGCTGGACCTACGTACAATGTAACTTCTCTAGAAAAAAAGATGGCTCCAACCGTCTGACAGTCGCGCCGTGAAAATGCGCACGCGCCGCTTTCTACGTCTCGTTAGTTTTCACCTCGGCCGAGTGGCGGCGCCTGTTCCAGGGTGAGCCTGAACACTATGGTTAACGGAAAATTATTGTTTGTGCTAATAAAATATACAGGTAATATACCGTGAAATTGGAAAATGGTTGAGTTGTTTATTATATTTTATTACTGTAATGGTAGGTTTTTACTTAGGTATACGATTTCTATTTAAGTTGGATTTTCTTATAAAGATTTCTAAATAATAACAAGGTTTGGTAAATGCATCATAAAAGCATACTTGCAGTGAAAAGGGTAATAATTTCCAGATAATGAAACACCTCAGTTAAATACAGGTGACCGCATAATGAATGTGATATATGTTTGTATGTACGTGGTATGCTACACGCCCTACACGGTCTCCTAGCAGCAGAAGAAATAAACGTTTAAGAAACAATATAGACACCTAAAATTCCGTAACAGGCTTTTCTTAATTTCCTTGCTTATTAAAAACTATTTACAAATCGCACTTCCTAAGGTCAATGTCAAAAGTAAATGACTCTTGCCAAAGAGCGGGTGAGTGCCGGCGACATAATGGATGTTTCCACGTTGCCGCAACATCCGCCAGCTGAAGCAACATGGTCGCCACGCGTCGCTGCGCAACATTCATTAGTGCAGGCTTAATTATGAGGGAAGCTAATGTCGCCGTTGGCAGGAACTATCGGCTGTCGATTGATAGACCTTAGCATAGCATAGCTACCTTTAGCGCAATTCTCTACGGTCGGTACTTTCGAATAGTCCCTATGGAGTCTGCTAGAGGCGCTGATCAGATTTTCGTACAAAAATTATCGATTGTCGTAGTCGATAGTGGTACAGAATTGAGCTAGTTATAGGCCCATAAATAATCTTACCGTGGCAAGTGGCTGTCGGTACCTATACTCATGGTATAATAAGAATTTGAATCAGAAGAAATCATGACATTGTTAACTTTGCAAGAAAATATTGCCATTGATTACAAACAGGCACCTAAATCATTTCAGTAACCAATTTCTATGAAGACTATGCTTAAAATCTGAACCTTGTTAATCTAAAAGAGCTAAAGAGGATAAAAAGGTGCTGTAAGTGTCAAAACTATTGCACACTGTCTAATTTTCGATTATTAAATTACTTTGAAGTAAATAGACAAAAGATTTTTTTAGTTTCATTGATAAAAATGCTTTAAAAAATGAGACCTACTTACGCTGACCGTACACAGATAAAAAAATAATTAAATAAACTCAAACACCTTGCATTCATAAACGCCAGGATAATTATCTCCCATCAAGCGCATGTCGCTAAACTATAATGATTTTGATAGTGCAATCTAATAACATATAATTTGTATGCGAGCTCAGTGGACGGAGCCGTGGACTGACCTGTCAGTAGGCATATCCTTGAGCCACTTGTGACATTACTGTTTCATAACTTAGCGAGATGAGACTGTGGTTTGGGTTAGCAATAGCTAAATATTGAGTAAGGTTATTTGTTACGGTGCTATTTTATTGTACCCATATCCAGTTATAATAAAATCTTCTGGAATTTTTTGAAGACCAAATAAGGGCAGATGTAGAATTTTGTGCTATACAAAGCAGAGGCAACGTAAGCCACATTATTCCACCCGAAGCCGATGTTAGTTGGCCGAAACGTAAAGAAATTAAAAGTGATGCATCTTATTGTTTTAAAAGTTTAGCATTATAGTCAAAAATTTACAGAGACAGTAGAATCTAACAGTTACAAATAGATTACATTTTAAAGAAACTCTTTAGTAAAAAAAAAAGGAGTTAAACTTGAGTTTCTGTTAATAAGTATAGTTGCTAATGATATTTAATCTTAGCATATCCATTCCACGGAAAGATTTTTAAACCAGCTCTCGAGATTAAAAAAAAAGATTGTAGCCAGTTGTGTTTGGGATTTCCCAAATGTAATCTTTCGATATAAACTGAACCTCACTTGTCTTATTTGAGATGTCATTTGGAGATCCGGCTGTGATTCATCATTATGTGAAGCAATGGGCTTTAATCAATTGCTTTGCGGTCGTAATGCAAAGAATATTTAGGACTATAATATTATAACGAGACGCTGCCACCATAGTGTAAGGAAAAGTATGTGAGTGTATACGTTTCTCTAAGTGATTGTTGCTTACGGCATCCTTAATCAGATTTTCAGTCAGTGAAAGTCAAAAATTGTCTGAAGTGTAATATGTCTAAGAAATTATTCTAGGCTTTGTTTTATAAAAAAAAATTGTTATTTAGAAGGATTCGTAAATTACCTTGCTTTACATAACTTAAAGGAAATATTGTTAAAGATTTGAAAGCTACAAAAGAGATGAGTCTGAGTCCGACTGCACATTTTTTTTTACCCATGCCTGTCCAACTGCTTGGCAAGGGTCTCCTCTCGGATTAAGGGACGGGTAGGACCTTGAATACAAAAAGAGTTAGACTAAAATAGTAAATATCGTTACAAACTACAGAACGTTATTTTTATAGTTCAAATATCACCAAAATAGACCTATCATACGACAAAATGGCCATGTCATTCATAGTGAAAACTTTCCTCAATAAATAACAAACATGTTTGGTATTTCGGCGCTCACGTGCCGGCGAGCCGCGGTGGACATTCGCGCGGCAATTTGTCCGTCTCGTTGCGTCGCGTAGTAAGGAACCAACCGTATAAGGAACTGGGTTATGCACGTGATGGACGTTTTATATCATAGTTAGACTGATAAATAAATGAAAATATACTTACTTTAGTTAAAAATAATATTAGTCAACTGATTTGTTTAAAATCTGGCACGTAGATAGATTATGTATTGACAAATGAGGTTAATTTTCAATTAAAGAAAATAAATGTGTGTAAGTATGTTTGTTACTACTTCCCACAGAAACTATTTAACAGATTTTCACGAAGCTTAGTACACAAATAGTTTAGAACCTAGATTAACACATAGGATACTTTTTACCCCGGGAAGCAGTTAAAGGTGTGTTTATTTACGGAAAAACTAGTTTAACCGTCTTTAAAAATAAGGTTTTAACGGGTATATTTTTTAATGTTTAGTAAATTACTTACCTATTAAAATACTTTCAAAACGTGTTTATGGAAAACATTTATAACGAGTAATGAGAGGCTATTAAGATTTCCGCAATAAACTCTGATTAGTTTGAGACGAAAGCGTGTTCGATTGCTTATATACGTATTATGGTTATTTCAATTAACTAACTCTCGGATAGTTGTTCGACTATGTTCGAAAAAGATAAAACGTATAAAATAACTGACCTGAACAACACGAGACTTCTTTACATTGGTTCAGTGCATTTACTTTTTTTTATTCAGTGATTTTCAAATATGTGAATCGCGCACGCGTTCCTATTGCAGCAGCGAAGTGGCAAAATCAAAAAGGGAGGCTATTTTTATGATCCTGGATAGTCCACTCCATGCCCCATTGATATCGATTAAGCTGTTAAGCTATACAAGCCTAACAAACCGATAGATAGAAAAACAAAGGTAGATACGAACATATCACTCTCTCTTTCTCTTTGTAGATCGTTTAGTGAAATTTTTTTTAGTTATTCTTCGCTAGTTAGTACTTAATTTTAACTTATTTCTGACTAAGGTACCAGCAAATTTCCTGTATGTATTCAATAAGCGTACAATAGTAGGTACCAAGTAAATAAATCAACTTGATCAATTAGTATTATAGTCTCTAAGAACACCAGAAGTAGCTGTCTAGAATTGTTAATGCTTTATAATGTAAATAACACTGTTTATGGCACATAAAAAGTACATTACCTGTGAACATAAGCAGTATTATAGAATATGCTATTAGAAGTAGTCTAGATACGGCAATGAATCATTTGGAAAATACGTTGTTCTTTGTGTTTGACCTTTTAGTCTATTCCGTTCTTATTATTAATATTGTCTACCGGGTGCTATTTTATTGAATTTAGTTCCGTGTACGATTAAGTTTATTTCTCTTTGTTAAAAATCTCGAAAATAATTGTTCTTGTTTGAATCTTGTATCACGATTCAAGCTTTAAGAAGATCAGAACCAATCATTAAAATCTTTCTTTTAACTTAGAACTGTCTCACTGCTGGGCAAGGCTTTCCAGCTGAATTGAGGGAGAGCTCGTGCCTTGAGTCCACCAAGGTGGTCAGGTGCGGGTAAAAGACTCTGCATGTCCTCAATAAAAACTTGGAACCAAACAAAAAAACAGCCCACTGAATTTAATTTCTGTGACTAGTTAATATGAGTTCATAAACTTTAGTTATCTTTGAATCTATAATATCATTTTTTTAAATTCTTACGTATAAAGTTACCTTATGCATGGCATCTTTGATTTAAGCAGCTAGTTTTACCGACAAAGATCGGTGGAAGCTAGTCTTTTACTACTTTACCGGAGCCATTATATTGTACCATACACGGAAATCATTTTTTTCCTACCTAACACTTCAGTATTAAGTTATTTACTATTGCGTGTGGCAATTCGCTAATGATACCTTCGCTTGGTGCCTTATTTGTCAATTTATGATAAAACGCATTCTGAAGACTTCTATCGATGGCAATACTATTTTAGATTTTACGTAGTATTGGCGCTTGACTTAACCTGACACAGTACAAACATGCGTATGCGGAGACTAAAGAATACCAGGCTTTATATCCCCATAGACTCACGACTACCAATTTTGATTTAGCATGTCGTCAGCAGTGAAATTCTGGTAATAATGACAGAAACACAAAATAAACCATATATCTTTAACTCTCTCAAAAAAAAATCATCATCATTCGCAGCCAAATATGAAAAATCGCAAAAAGCAGTATAAAAACTGTCCGTATAAAAACTGTCCAATAGCCCGATTCTCTATAGTCGATACTTGAGTATCGAAAGTTTGACATTAAAAATTTACTGCCAAAATAGTTACTACGACACCCGATAGAGGCCGCCGGATGTCGGTAGTTGATAGTGTTAGAGAATTAAGCTACAGATCTAAATCTTTTTAAGAAACATTCGTGGCAAAATTCTTCATGATTCATTTAGACTTTATACATAACGCGGTCCAAGCTACGCGGCAATTGTCCAATGATTCAATCACGGCGGTCCCCCCTCGGGCCGCGCCCCGCACCCCCGCCTCTCGCCCCCTGGCCTCAGCTCAGACTGGCTCAGCCTAGGCCGCACTTGACTCTTCTAGAATGGACTAGGAATCTCACCTACAAATTTAACGCATTCATTCAGGAAGAGGGGAAAAGTAGTACGGTCGTAAATATGAATGTAAATATTGCGATTTTCAGGTCAAAGTTTACTGTTTACTGCTGTTTTAGTTATGCGAATAGAGCTAGCTAAACGCGCATTCTATAAGGTAGGTAGGTACATTACTTATTTTCATAAATTAAGTCAAATACAAGAATATGTCTCATGCAAAAAACCAAGCAGGTACGTAATTAAAAGTTATGAGGCAGGCACAGATGCGTAGGCAAGAACCTCGTGATAAGTAAATTTAGATAGTTTAAAATACATTTTAAACTAAAACGATTGAGAAATGTAAGGAGTACGAAGGTATGCCCATCAGCTTTCTTTTTATTCTAGTATATAGTAGTAGTAGGAAAAGACCCCCGTACAAAGACATACGACAAAACATTTATCATAATAATAGCACATGAACATGACAGTGGAGCATTATTGCTGTTTCCTAGCTCCGCATTCTGAGCTATTTATGATGCCATCATAATTCTGCATTACCTCGCAGTTAGATCCTGAGACTAGTAGGTCAGGTGCAAGAGACATCACGATTTTTCACCTAAATGTTTGGAATTTGGGTAGTTATTAAGACCTAGCAGATCCGCGCTGGTTTGGTCATGAAAAATTAAGAAAAAATGAAGGGTCTGATATTTAAAAAAGAAAGGCATATTACTGATCCTAGTTCTTAATATATCTCCATGCCAAATTTCATTAAAATAAGATCAGCGTTTAAGACAGTCAGCGGTTAAAGTGTAATCTACCTTCATGTAAAATCGTCGTTCAGCTCCGACAGGGTAAAGACTGAAAGCCACACTTTCGCATTTAGCATGGAAGTAAAGATAGTGGGGATTTTGGGCAGAAAATCTTAGGAAAAATAACGTTGTTCTATGGTAATCGAACCCTAGTGTACTATAGTATCATCAAGGCGTTTAGTATTTAGTGAGTGTACGAGGGGCTTCTCGTGTTGTCTCATCGCTTGAATGATGAATAACATGTTACGAGTGTATTCCTTATCTAAGAATAGAGACAAGATCCAGTGGGTGTTGTGTAATCGATGATAGCCTGTCTGGAACAATAATATACGTAGTGATCCTGTCTGATGCCCGTGAGGTCCTAGATTTGACATTTTCGTCATTCTTTTGTTGTTGCAAGCACGGAGTCAATTGATCTAGTGAGATTAGAATTTCATATCCTGAAAAATTATTGTTTGGCCTAACTTGAATCGAAGATTAATGAATTTAGAGATAAAATAGCATATGGGATTACTTTTGACTTATAGAAATATCGTCGAATTTCCGGACGTCTTTTCCTTTGATTAAACGAAATGGCAAAGTCAGTTCTCTGATGAACACGTGACTAGATATTTTTGGGTATTCTGGCCTTCTGGTTATAAGAATTTTTGCATCAACTTCTGCAATTGAATCATACAGATAATTAGTTCAAGTCTTCTATAATAACTTACTTCTTAAGGGTATTTAAAATTTCGTGAACAATAAAGTTACAGTCATTCGTAGTACAAACGTGAGCAGTACAATAATAATATGATCGCGATTGAAATCAATCGAACATAGAACAATTTGTCACTGAGGCCATTAATATCAAGTGTATGTACCAAGTCGTTTGGAGGTTCTTGAACCTTATACTGTCGTAGTGATTTCAATATTTGCCAGTACATATTCAGTGCTTCAGTACTGCTGTAGTATATCCCCATATCTATATCCATAGCAGTATATCTCCATATCTATCTTAAAATAAAGGGTATGAGTAGTAAACTACGATAAATATGGGTCACGAATGAGCTGATTTATTTTAGCACTACGCACCTGACCTTGTTTATTTTCTAAATAAATAACAAACGTATACTGCATTATCACGATTCTTGTTTAGGATCGGGAACTAATTAGGACAACATTTTGTATAAAATATACAAAACTGTGACCTTCTATACTCTGTGATGACTCTAAACCTAGTTACAACCTTTTTTATCAGTTAAGA
This sequence comes from Anticarsia gemmatalis, assembly GCF_050436995.1. Taxonomy (NCBI): domain Eukaryota; kingdom Metazoa; phylum Arthropoda; class Insecta; order Lepidoptera; family Erebidae; genus Anticarsia; species Anticarsia gemmatalis. The sequence continues at coordinate 722,947 of NC_134757.1, forward strand.
TAACTATAACCTTATTTATAAATTATAATTCATCTTTAACCTGCTCCAAAAGCCTCCAAGCGGTTTTGAACGCCTTTGCGTAGCTTCACGACAAAAAGTGCGCCCATAGCCAGTTGCGCTCACCGGTCGGTGAACGATCTGTGAGTTAAGCAACCCTTGGCGCGGTCACTCTATAGATGGGTGACCGCATAGTGGTATTTGAACTTGGCGTCTCCGTGCTTCGGAGGGCACGTAAAAAGTCGGTCCCGGCTGTTGTCTACTAAGATAACAGTCGTTAAGCCATGTCAAAGGCCTTCGGGCGGCTTGAACAACTTTGACACGAGGTTGACCACTAACCATACGATAAGAAGTAAGAAGACGACAAAAAGTCCAGTGAAAATGTTCTAACACCATGACAGACATACACGTGGAAAGAAAGCGTCCTGCCTCTCATTAGCAAGCACTCGGTAATAGATGCACCACATTCAGAGAACAATTCACACCTGTGTGATACAGATACAGAGATAACTTTGTAAGACAAATGTGTGTCAGTTGAGAACATTTAGAAATACACACGATTATGATCTTATTTATTTATACGCAATTTATACGGCTTTAATAACTGTAGAAGTTATTATTAAAGCCTTTGCGTGGTTTTTTGAACTGAGTTAAAATTATAATGTTCTCCATTTAACAAAATGTTAAGTTTGAAAAGCTGTGTAATTTTTGTAGAACGAATCCTCTGGATTGAGTTCTATATCTAGGTTGGATATCCAGGATAAAGTGAAATGGAGGAGTAAGTTTAGGAAGGCTGACACTATTACACTACAGAAGAGAGAGAGAGAGAGGGAGAGAGATATAATGAATTCTGTTGATACATAAGTAACTTAAATGTTCATCCATTTTCCCTAGGGATAGAGGTAAACTATCTGCAAGAAAAAAACATGAATACCCATAGTTTTGCTTAAAAGAGTAATAAAAATACGAAAATCCAAAAACTTGCCTACATGATGTTAGTAGAAGCATTATTTAAAAACCAGTTTCTAAAATTTTCACAATATTGCAAAATGTCTACCAATTTTCTAGTTTCGCAAGTAATAAACGTAAACAAACACAAATTAACCAAGTCACCGTTAAAAAACAAATGACAGTTCACATTAAGTAAGTAGGTAGTTAAAATATTACTACAACGCTACTATCGTCTCATTTGTCATCCAAGTGTAATTTGTGTACAAAAATAAATATCAGTGACAATATCTAACATACGAACAACATAAAAAAGCTAATGATACAAGAAAATCGTCGACTTCTAAAACTTATTGCGCATTCCTTAAGTTAAGTTCTTACTTATTTTCGACTAAGACCTAAACTCACTCTCACGTAACAAATTTTGTGGAAATAGCACGGATATGGCTAAAGACATTGGCCAAACATAAGCTACTTTTTCTTTCAAAAAGCAACCTCTAAACAACTGAAACACTGGATTTATACATTTACACTGTCACACGGGACATCTAGAGACTTAATAAATGTGTAGTGCATAAGTACAGGTCTAAATAAAATTGACCAAAAATATTACAAGTATGCATTCCTAGAAACGTTAGCTAAACTCTAGTCAGTTTAGCGAGCGTGTTAGCGTGTCTGCTATCCACCTGTATGGAAATGGCGTGATACATCAATTGCGTGGCAACGGCCGGTCGGGTCCATTGTGTCATTGTGTGCTCGTCAGTCACCCAACACCTCCACAATGTCCCGGCTCGATGGAGGGGATCCATCGCGTATCGACGGCCATTCCGAAATATACAGACACGACAGCTTGACATACATCCGTTTGCAATATTCTGTCCAAGATTGCAGATAGATTCGTGCCTTAGATTAATAAGTCGAACAAATGTTGGTAAAGATTTCTATAATTGTTTATATTCTGAAAGAGATAGGTAGTAAAATGAGATAGAAAACGTTATGGCGACTGGTATAACCTGAATGAAATGATTAAGAAAATTAAAGTAACTATGGTAAATAACATCAATCGTGATTATCCAGGTATACAATTGAATTTAATAATAAAAACGTTGAATACGAAGCAATTTATATAAAAGACTGTATTATTTAATGCCATCGTTAAATACTTACCCTCTTATTCATAAAAATATATGAAGTTACGAAAGGCTTATAAAGTGTTTTGTTTCTTTCACTCGTTAGCGAAATGAAAAAGAGAAAACATATAATATTATAGTAGCTTTTTAACTAAAATAGGTTTATAGTGTGTTTATGAATAAGAGGGCAAGCCTATATTTTCTTAAAACTTTGGATAATTTACTTTAAGTTAGGTAACTAAACAAAATATTGGGTACCTCATTAAAAAAAATTGAGCGTCGCACTAAACGTCCGTGTTTAATTAAAAAGCAGTAAAGCATAGTTCTACAGAATACAAATGACAAAGTAAAAGTTGATGAAATAATTTTATTCGGTAGCAGTCCGTCATCTACATACAATACTTTGAAAACCTTTCCCTTCCTACTTTAAAATACATACTTTCTACCGGTTTTAAGAAGTCTACAAATTATCACATAGAATTTATTCACATCAAGAAGACTTTCTTATGTAGAAGAAGTAATCTTTAAACATTTTTTAACCAAATACTGTCCCACTGCCGGTCTAGGATCTCCTCCAGGAATGCCCTGATTCCTGGAGGAGATGTTGGCCGATGGAGAAGGATGTTAGGCCTCAAGTCCACCAAAACGGGTTAGGGGTGTACTTTACCTTTTTAAAACTTTAAGCTAAAAGATTGATAGAGAAAAGCTTAGATATCGAGAAAGGTAGCAAATTTTTGGCAAGTTCTAAGAAATTGTTTTAAATAGGTAGGGAATTGCTGCTGCTTTTCATTGCTCTTTAATTTTTATTACCAAAATGCTTCACACTAAGCTTAACCGGTAATAGAGAGTCTACTAACATTATAGTCAGATGTACTAAATCTAATCTAACAATCAAATCTGTAACTTTTTACCACAACGAACTACTAAACAATATAAGTTCGATAGCATTTATTCACGCCACGAGTAGAAAGTAATTAAGAACATATGTTACTTAATCATGTAAATGTGATGAAACGTAAAGAGAAAGTGTTATGTCGACCCCTCCTACGTAAACTATGGTAACCCACAAAAAAATCAATTTTTCCTTTTTTACGGAAATGCATATAAAATTAGTTAAAGAATGTATAAAAAAAAAATTGTAACGAATTTCCATAAAGAAGTCTATTTTCTCAGTCGTATAATATGGCAAGTTCTGAACGTCCACGATGTAAAATATTGCGAGAGTCGATGCGACCGTTTACGACGGGTGCGCGGGGAAGCCGTGCGGTCGCGAGCGCATTGTAAGTATCAGTAACCGTTGTTTACGCCGGACGAAGCGACTTGCGCGGTTTATTTGCTGAGTTTTACGAAAAATTGTTTGTACGTATTTATAATACTTTTATAATGACGGATAGATATAAAGTGTACAGGTAAGAAAATTTCGTCTATGTCAGACATTATATTTAATTTAGCCGTCAACTGATTTAATGTTAGCGGTGAAACAGAAGATAAACCAGGTAAATATTAGCTATGGGTATTAAATTATTACTCATTTACTTCAGTAATTACTTTTTTATAAATATTTAAATACTTAAAACGTAAAGAAGTCGAAGCTGTGTGTGCTATATTACTTGCTCATATCTCCGACGTATTTTATGGTTAGTGATACATACCATAATGTACTTCGGTAATCACATTTTTTCATGTAATGTATGTGATAGTTGTCATATTTTCCATTGGACCAAATAAGGAAACCTTATGTTGTACAATCACTTGCTATACTTTACACCGTAAATTACACCAAAATAAATATTGTATCTAATACTTACCACAATTCACAGTGGATAGATAATTAAAATACGATATATTACGTTTCTAAATATTATTGATTTATTCATATTATATTGATTTTTGTTGGTATTATTATATTTCAGATTCTCCTTTGCCCCCCGGAGCAGATTTAGAAGAAATAAATAGTTTAATGGATAATTTGCGACCCACTTGGCCGCTTGGTGTTGGTGACATTGAGATCTAATAGTTTAGTAGATGTTTCTGCTAATACGTGATTAACACTTGCAAGCAATCCTTTAATGATTCTATTCCTAACCTATTTTTATTATTTTGTGTTGGTTTGTTTTGCTGAGACTTCTTTTCTGAGACTTTTGTTTTCTTGAGCTACGAGAATTTATTATTTACCTACATTTTTGCATTCTTAAACTGATAAACTACTTTTATATTTGAAAAAAAATCATCTCTTTTTTTCCTAGTGCGAGAGATGTAGGTTTGGTATGCATAACGAAAAATATTTTTAACTGCTTAATATCGAAAGGTGAAAGAGATGCATGCAATAAAATGTACTAAGTTTACTTAAGCCAGCTATGACCAAACTATTGTTTACTGGGCATGTTGCAGTGTTTGCTTTCCCTATTTCAGGTTACACAGAGAGCCATGGCAGAAGTTGTTACATTCCAGATTCGGAAACTGAAATATTTTAGCTGATGAAAACGATAATTTAAATACTCCATGCCCATCGACAGAGTGTGATTTCATTAATCACCTAGATAGTGACTGCCATAATAATCTCTGTCCATGGTTCGTTTCAAAGAATACGGAAGACATTATGTCCATAGACTCACCATTTATGTGACAAAATAGTTATGCTTCTACTCTTCAAGCAAACACTCCACTCTCATGCTCATCTGTAACGACTACACCTCTGTCCAATAAACGAAAACTTCCAAGAAAAGACAAAGCAAATATAAGAAAAAGATGATGTTAAAAGAAAATCTTTAAGGAACACCGGCAAGTAATATACGAGTCGTAATGGAACTACTAGGCCAAAGAAGTCTCAAACATGTCGCATGAAATGCTGCAGCAAAATTGACGAACAAGAGCGCTTAAACATTTTTAAAAAATTCTGGGACCGTAAATATAAGTTAAAAACATTCATCATCATATTAACTTGTACTTCATAACTTTTAAACTCTCGCGTTGCATGTTTAATGTATAATAGAATACGGGAATTAACGCGAACACGCATTTTACCTTAAAATGCCTAACGTTTCAGCGCAGGTTGCACTCGCCGTGGTCCCAGGCTGACTGTCAGCCTGGGACCACATTGACACTGGGACACTGGGACAGGTAAAATGCGTGTTCGCGTTAATTCCCGTATTCTATTATACATTAACTTGTACTTGTACTCTTGTTCGTCAATTTCGCTGCAGCATTTCATGCGACATGTTTGAGGACATGGTGCTTTCATTGACTTCTTTGGCCTAATGGTTCCATTACGACTCGTATATTACTTGCCGGTGTTCCTTAAAGCTTTTCTTTTAACATCAATCCATTCAGAGACGTGTCTTTTTCTTATATTTGCTTTGTCATTTCTTGGAAGTTTTCGTTTATTGGACAGAGGTGTAGCCGTTACAGATGAGCATGAGAGTGGAGTGTTTGCTTGAGGAGTAGAAGCATAACTATTTTGTCACATAAATGGTGAGTCTATGGACATAATGTCTTCCGTATTCTTTGAAACGAACCATGAACAGAAATTATTATGGCAGTCACTATCTAGGTGATTAATGAAATCACACTCTATGGATGGGCATGGAGTACTTAAATTATCGTTTTCATTAGCTAAAATTTCAGTTTCTGTATCTGGAATATAACAACTTTTGCCATGGTTCACTATGTAACCTGTAATAGGAAAAGCAAACACTGCAACATGCCCAGTAAACAATAGTTTGGTCATAGCTGGCTTAAGTAAAATTAGTACATTTTATTGCATGCATCTCTTTCACCTTTTGACATTAAGCAGTTATAGATCTTTTTCGTTATGCATACCAAACCTACTTTACCTTACCTTACCTTACTATTATGTCTACTATTAGAACTGTTTTTTATTGAAATTTGATGAAAAATTTTCCGAAATTACAATTTGATTACTTGTTCTGTTTTATTTTATTTTTTTATTTAATAAGTAAAAAAAAATTTTTTATGTTTGACGGTACTTTTTAAAAGGCTGATTTTGTTGTTGATCTCAATGATTATTAAAAGTATAACTTTATAATTTAGATATAAAATATAAGGTTAACACATATTTTTTATAGTGTTTAATATTTTGTAAGAATGAAGATAGTGAGAATAAAATAAATTTGATTGAACAATATTTTGTGTTTTACTATATTTGGAAACCTAAAAATATTCCAACGTATATTGTAGTAAGTGTTACTAACGACTAAAATCCTTAATTAGTTTACCATGTAAAAAGTAGTAAGTTGTATATACCATATTAGCAGATATTTATTTTGCGATGTAAAATATGGCAAGTAGTACATACGATAAAATTACAAACATAATGCACGAAGTAAAATATGGTAACATCATTTTCTCAAAAACTAGTAAAATAACCTTATAAAATATAATAACATCTTGAAGAGCAATTGTTAACTAGTCTACGTAGTAATTTTCAAGCCAATATATAAACAGAACAAAATTTTATACAACTTTATATGTTCAAACAGCTCTACTGTAAAATTGACATTTTGGGGTTACCATAGTCTACGTAGGAGGGGTCGATGTGATCTCGATCACAGCAGCAGTGCTTGCAAAAACATCTGCTTTAGATAATAACTGATATAGAGAATGGCTGTTATGCAAGATAGATTAGGCGTAGCTTTATTGGTGTAAGTGTAAAGTTAATAAGTAGAGACAAGATTTCCAAGTGTCTTGAACAGGTTATTATATATTAGATAGACCACTACTAAAACAGTGGGTATAAAAATAAAATGCTTATTTTCGTTCAGAAGGAGATATCTAAATAGATAGCGAGTCCACAACCAATTTTAACTATATTTTAGGCAAAACCTGCTTCTGGAATAAGGACTCGTGAGCCTTTGAATCTACCTAGTTTGCATCACCCAGGAGCTTGGCCACTCTAGGAAAGAATTAATATTATTCTGATGATCACACAATGATGTCAATATATTTAATTGATATTTTAAGTTACCATTAAGTACAGAATTTTGTTTAACGGCTAAGATCTGTAAAACGTAATGATATACCTAATTTCACAGTAATAACAAAACACATACAGAGAAAGTGAAAGTGTTGCGAAGTAAAAAGCGTTATTTGGCGAAATATTTCAATGGCGTGGTTTTAGAGAGCACATAACAAATACGTCACTTATTGCGTTATATTTGTCATACGAGAAGAAAGTTTGAAATGTCGTAATATAACCTTGAAGGAAATTAATGGGAGGTATGACCAATGAGAGAGTGATGGATGCTGACCGTGTCGAGTAACTGGCTGACATAATCAATTCGTAACTCAACCTACACACGTTTGCTAATAAACTCAGATAGACATAAGTTTAGTAAGTTCCTAACCCGCGCTTGGCGTGTGTGTTAAAGAAAAAAAAGGTTAAAACCTCCCTCAATTCGGGAGGAGCTCCATACCCAGCACTGAGACAGGAATGGGTAAAAAAAACAAAATTTTGCAGATTCTTTTCTGCTAATTCCCACCATAGATAGTCCTCAATGAGTACCCGTAGTCATGGCAAATGATGTCAATTTTGCATTTAGTAATAGCGAGGAAAGGTCGTATTTGACTATCAGGATCTGCGTTTACCACAAAGGCAGTTCTAGGCAGGTCTTTACCGGCAAAGCACGTCAGTTACGATAATGTTTCTGGCAGTTGATGAACTATACTATTGTTCTCTCCTGTCAGTCCTTTTATCTTGAAGTGTCAAATGTTTTTCTATGACCTCTCTCATCACTTCTTAGAGCATTTTAAAAGACCTAGACATAATTTTAACATTTAAATTAGATTCCATTGTATTAATAACAACGAACCATGAAGAATAACTGTTCACGCTTGTTGATCTTTACTTTTGTTGTAATTCTGTGTATAGTGTCTGTTCAAGTAACATCTGCGAAAATGTTAATATTGCACTAAACACACGTACGAATCTGCGCTTCATGATCGCGGATATATCTTGCAGAATTCTTAGAAATGTTACATGACTAGAACAGGAAAATGACAGAAAAAATGTATACTTGATGTTACTCTAGATTTCAGTAATTATATGGTTGTATATGTAGTTTAGATCATTTTATGCCTTAGCAACTTCTAGAGGTAGACTACAGCACTTCAGTCTCTACTGGTTGGTAAAAATTAACAACATTTTCAGTTTGCTAAAAGATAACCAAAAACAAACGTATTTTTCTTTCTAGATGGTAAGTTTTTCGGAAAGACTTGTAAACAGAGCAAGGACGGCTGGTGTTAAAGGGAGAAGGATTACACCCTACACTGAGTAAAGAAAAGCCTTAAAAACGATGATGATAATGATGACTCAAAAAACAGTCCAGAGTCCATATATCATACACGAGCAGAATAAAAGGTTTGAAACCCATAAAGCACTTAACAACATATAACAAGAAGACAAAATAGCCAAGATGATAGCATTTCTTTAAATCTGCCATTATGTTAATAGTAAACAAATAATATAATAACAGTAATCTTCCGTCATGTACAAATGGACGGACTCACGCAACCATTGTGTGCACTTATTGTTTCATTATCGAATTATGTGATATGATCTTGACATTCTATTTTATTTTATTTATCTATTGTATTATTTAGATATTCTTAACACTTGAGGGATGTTTCAAAACATATTTTTAGGGAGTATGCGGCCTAGGGAGACAGTCCGCAGCTAGAAATATTCTAAAAGAATTCTCATTTTGGACAACGTAAATATCTGTTAAATTAATATTCAATTCTACTGACTGATTTAAAACTTGTTCAGTAATATAATCTGTATTATACTGCGCATAATAATTACCCACATTATGTCAGAAATTTATGATAATTGGGCACATATTAGTCCAAATACCAAAATGTAAATACGAGTATTATAACACCAACTCAGAATACTGTACGATACATTACTTCACCTGATGCCGATTATACGGAGTAACTGGAGACTTTATGGCGGTAAAACGGCTGTTAAATCATGACATAGCCCTTTGAGTCGGTAATAATAAAACTCGGACAATAGGAATCGATATCTACCTTCCATAAACTATAATTCATTTAATTGCCTATATCCTTGACAGACGGGCAATGTCAAGTGACTAGTGTTTAGTATCGATTGCTGCTTTATATAGCACTGATAGATGTACGTCGTTAGTCGGAACTGACGTGTTGTGTTTAAAAATTCAATGAGGAATGGCCCGCGAAGACGTCCTTGGGGAACTCCAAGTAAGAAGCCTTCAGCAAAGAAAGTATTTTAGAGGTTATGTTAGAATTTTTAACGAAAATGCAGCGTTAAATATTATGTTTCTTGAATGAGTTTATTGTATTGTATTTTAATTAGATAAGACACGAATTAAAGATAAATATTAATAAAAATTTACACAATGAAAAAAAATTATGAGTAGCCGTGAGTAAATCTCCCAGGCTTAAATATTTCCTGATGATGTTTTCTTTCCGATTTTAATAATTATATCCATGTTTTACTCAAAAATCTTGTGCTTATATTGTTTTACCTGAGAATTATGGTGCTGTGTTATTTTTAATGAAGATTATTGTTATAGTTCTACACTGAGAAGCAGTTAAATATTACACATCGGCACACAACTAAACTTTTAGTGGAGCAATTCCTAAAAACGAGTGAACCAACAAAAGCGTTTTGATATGTAAATCATATTGTAAACGTTTAACCGTACGTCACTTACAAACCAGGGAATCTCTCAGTGCGGTTCCAGTACACTAAACTGTCAAAATTTGTATCATGATACCTGAAATGCTGCACTTGAGAAAGAGCTGAGTCAGTTTATGACCTCTTTTATGTATGAAAGTAAGTCTGCAAGCTCGTTTATAGGATGCCAATCGTATTGCTCGTATCGTTTTGAGAGTACAGATGAACAATCAACCGCGATAAGATTTACTTTGATATTTCGGCATTCTCGCTGTTCATTTTGTCTATAATACGTGAGGACCGTGTGAGGTGATCAATTAAAGAGGAGGCTCATACCCATAGAAGTTGGCTGAATAGATAGAGATATTCTATGTACTGTCTGTGTGTTTCGTTTATATAGTTCTACTTAGAGCTTATTAAACGTAGTTAGTAGTTCTTATAGATCTAGCAGCGGTAATTATAGGTTAAACATTAAAACAGTTTTCCTCAAAGTTGCATTGAACCTTAATCGATTGGTTATCGTAGATCAATGACCATATTGTGTAAGACATTGCATCTTATACCCCAACCAGTTCTGTGACCGGTCCGTTGTATAATTTCTGAATAACAAGTAAATAAATATTACGTGTTGTTTCATAAGAATTTTGTTTTGCAAAACTATTTGGGGTTTTTACGTTGAGGACTTACCGAAGTTTTGGGCTGCAACTATGACTAATATTTTAACCTAAATGCAAAGTAGCAAAAAAAGTAAAGGCAATTTATTTACCTTTACTTTTTTATTCCACGTGTTGGTAACCATGTGTTAGTTAGTTGTGCATAGTCTACATTTCTTCAGTTTATTATTGTCTTTAAAAGTTTCAACTCTTAGGGATCCTACTGACTTTCATGAGCATCTTCTTACAAAATCATTCTATAGCACTTTGCTCGACCCATAAACTACTTTTGTGGATGACATATGCAAATACATATTTGTTACGTGTAGGTATCGAACCCAGGCACTCCACGTGCAGTGGTTGTGAAACGCGCTGTCATTTACAAATTAAATTTTATATAAATTATAATTTCAAAAACCTTCGATATTAATTTATTATAAATCTTATTCGAAGGCTTCTAGGCTTCTTTAAAACTAGCTGACCCGCGCAACTTCACTTGCGTGACATAAGAGAGAATGGGTGACATTTTTCCCGTTTTTGTAACATTTTTTACTATTACTCTGCTCCTATTAGTCATAGCGTGATGATATATAGCCTATAGCCTTCCTCTATAAACGGGTTATCTAACACTGAAAGAATTTTTCAAGTCCGACCCGCAGCTCCTGAGATAAGCGCGTTCAAAGAAACAAACAAACAAACTTTTCAGCTTTATAATATTAGTATAGATGTTACTGTAAAAGCCCGACCTCTGGTAAATCCTAAGATTTTCCGGTAAAACCTAAGATTTACCAACCCGCAACGGTAAAAGTCCGAACAAGCCAGAGTTTAAAAACTATGTTACGATATATAAAAAAATCCTCCTTCATAACTATGTTTATAACTATTTCACGGTATAATTATATACTGTGACATAATTATAAAGAAGGAGTTTTGGGCAAAGCGACATGGGTAGGTTAGGTTAGAAGGCTAAGGTGGGAGCGAGCGAAGCGAAGCTCCCACTTTAGCCTTCGTGGTTATTTTTTTTTAACCACCCAGAAGGAGGAGCCCCGCGAAGCGGGGCTCCGGCGACATCTCTATATCATCAAGTGAGTATAGGTAAAAGTTCGAATTAAAAGAATTGTTCGGACTTTTACCATTGCGAGTTGGTAAATCTTAGGTTATACCGGAAAATCTTAGGATTTACCATCGTTCGGGCTTTTACAGTAACATAGATAAGGTTACATTTGCTAATCACCCTTGAACAAACCATTGCTTAAGCAAATCTACAGGTAATACCGGCCTACTGACTACGAATATTTATTAGTATCTTATTTAAATAATTATAATGTCTGTGTGTGGAATACGAATGTTCTGACACAAATGTCGTAACGAGCTAACTGGCTCCGACTGAAGGCCATCGAAAGTTACAGAATTAGACGTCTGAATGTTACTTTAATTGATAACTGTACACTGTACGTGTAGTCACAATTTTAAGTAGGTTATATACCTATAGGTATATTTTGATCGCTAGCACTTCGCTGAACCCGACAATGGAACCCAAGACCTTATGATGAGCAATCTTATGCACTATCGACCGCGCCATAGAGACCTGTTTAATCCGTTTGTGAATTAGGATAAAAAATAATTGAATTTTGAAAGAAATACTTAGAAAGGGCACAAGAAATCTGGTAAAATTCTATTTGTTTTTGTGTTAATGTTAATAAGGTAGATATTCTTCCTCTCTTGGTTCCTCTCCTGTACTGATGAAGCATAGACATTGAATTTTATTATATCAATAAAAAAGAGTAGAAACATCATATAATTGGCTAAACAGGAGCTAATTACTGTCCGTAGGGAAGGAACTTCAATAATTAAAAGTTTTCTCTTTATAACTATATTATGGAAAAAAATATTAATGAGAGTAATTTAACTTTATGAGAAGCAAGTAATTTTCATAATAATAGCGCACTGTAGCTCAACTTAGTGAATATTTATGCTGTAATTAAACCGTAAAATTACTTAATTGGACTTTCATCAACACTTTTCACAAACAACTTAAGTACGAGTACCTACTTACCAATTAAAAAAGTTTCAGGAAAGTTTACGAAACTACAAAACACTATTTAATAGATATTAATACTGAATATTGTCCTTAAGACCGAAATTCGGCTAGGGCAGCCAGTTTCATTGAAACCAGCCAATTGCGGGACTTTTTTTATAGTGTCCAACTGTGTGCACGCACAATACACAGATAGACTCTCTATTCCTTTACTCTCATAGCTCGGTGGGACGGCTAAACCGACATAACCAGTGAGAGATCAGACGCAGGACTGACCGCTTTACGTGCTCTTCAAGGCACGGAGGTCTGCAACCTCGACTTACTAATTCTAGGCAATCTCTGAGATATTTTTAACAGAGAAACTCAAAAAAGTTTTTGGCCCGACCCATGAATCGAATCCGTAACAGAAAGCGCTACAGAGCAGTGGCGAAACGAGGAAGGGATACTAGCTAATTGTGATGTTAATTACCCTCATTATACCTTCACAATATGCGATAGAAAGCATATGGCTGCTTTAAAAGGGCCTGCTACTAAATAATTCAGCGCTGTCCTTGTGCGGGCCGCGCGGGCTATTGAAACACCGCGCACGCGCACTGACTACTAAACACTAGTTAGGGCTAGATCGACACCGTTCGGTTTATCTCGCACCAAATTTGAAAAGGAATGTGATTTAATACGACCATGATTTTATAGGTTTGAAGGTTTTTGTAGCTAATATGGTGCTAAGTAGACCTTAGAATTATCAGTAGTGTAAACTAACTAGTCTAATCTTCAGATATTTCTTTAATCTAGAGATTTAACACCCATCATCACTTATGAAAGTAAAATGGAGAGATGAATAAAAAAATATTATTCCTTGACAAGAGTCTTCTGTTCTTCTCACACAACAGCTGAGAGTGATAGAGGCCAAGAGATATTCATAAGTAATCAAATGAAATAGAACAAATATTGCCATTTATGATTGTCAAACTTATAGTAATCAGAACCAGAGGTAGAATCGGTAATATGAACCGGAAAAAAAATCTAGGCCCTTCTATTTTATAACAAATCCATAGTCAAAGATTCACTATGATAAATACTAATATAAATTGTAGCCGTATGTTTAGTAGTTCATTGGTAGCCGATGATAAAATTGATAATAATTGCGGCCCGAGACCGAGTGACATGAATCAATTGACAGTGAGTGAGAATGAGCACAATCTTTGATTCTTAGTAGGTAGAGTTATCTACTTATTTTGCTACAATGGGTCAAATATTCTTTTTTATAGTTTTCATTGTGAATATTGCAAGAGATTGCTAGTTATTAGAAAAAAACATAGACAGACATCCTATCTCGACTGTAATCGACGGGCTTATATGTATGCAAAAAAAGTATTTTAGTTTGAAGGGAGGGCTGAAAGTGATGTTTTTAGCCTAGTTGCGTTTATACTTTAAGATCAAAGCCTACTCCTATACAGACCCCTAGACAGAAACTATTCTCGAAACGGTTCTGTGACCTATATTCCACAGAGACTTTACTATTTAAAAATAAAAATATATATGTAGAGTCCACATCAATCTTAACGCCAGTCTTACTTTATATAGGTATACCTAATTTTTAGCCCAAAGAAGGTCAAGCAATCTAGGGCAAGACAGAAAACTCAAAAGTTCAAAAGAAGTTAAAAGTCTCGGGCTATTTTATACACAATCTAAGTGAATACAGCTCACAACATTAATCAGCCTAGCCTTTCTTCTAACTATGTAAGAGGCAGCTTCCAGTATCACCAGATGCAGCTGAAAACCAGTATTTTACATGGAGCGACTGTCTATCTGCCCTCCGCAACCCAGTTACTTGGATTATAACACGATACCCTTCGGTAAGACTGCTTGTCAGACTTTCAAGCTTCTGACTACTGTTACGTCAAACTTTACAATAGCCGCCTTTACACACACGCTCTATCGCGCGTTCTTAGGAGCGTACAGGATAACGCATGGGAAAGACGGCGCGCTCTTCGAGAGCGATTTTCTTGCGGGCTTGACAGATGATGCTTGCCTCTTTCTAAAGCGATTGTTGTTTCACGTGCGATAGAGCGTATGTGTAAAGGCACCTTATGTTCACATATGTGTTAGGAGTAGGTACATCACTATTGATGTATGATCATAGAACGGTCGTTAGTGATGGCCCATCACTTCGTATCAGACGATTGATCTGTATGACTATTGCGAATTCATCGATCAATGTAACATATTCACGGCATTACTTCTTGATGGATTAGGTAGAGAACACAATGAATAGTCATTTTAAAAATAAATGTGTTGTTTTTTGCCCGTAGTTACTATACATAAAATGAGTTGGGACTAATTTGACCTCATCATAAAGAAAGAATGTTGATAGATTATGTCATACACAACGAAAAATGGGTACAGAATAAAGAGAGTTCTGTAAAAGTCTTCCATAATACAAAATCTATCTATTTGAGAGTCAGATAAACTTAATGAAGCGTCATAAAGTGTCATCATTATCACCGGTTTTCATCACTTCTGAAGTATTGGTTAGCTTATTAGATCAAAATATATTGACCATAGTTTAGCCATCGGATAGAATTATCCGGTACTTTTATCTAAGCCGAAAACGGATACTGATATATTTTTTAAATAAATAATTTGCTTGGTTTTACCTATATTACACACACGAAACAGCCCATCTCAATTTGCTGTATACAAATGTACACCTCTCAAATACTAGTTGAGAACTCACAGAATTCCCACTCTTACTTTAAAATAGTAGCTAATATAGGTAGTATGGTTTATGTTTTATTTCTTAGAATGCAATAATAAATGGTATATTAAAAGCTACTGATCGATACACTACGTTTATAACGAACTGTCCCGTTACACGCATAATGGAACCGATACGATATTGCGAGCATTCAGCCGCGAATTGTATGCGTTTTTGTTACACCGCGGATAAAAACACTCCTTGATTGGTTTCTTGTGTGAATGATGCGTGTTAGTAGTATTTAGATCAACATTTCTTGTAAATACAGGCAATGATAGTTGTTGGTTTGATGAACGAGGTAAACTACCAAATCTGTCTGATCCTTCTGTTTAATAGTGCTTATCGGCCCATTTTCACCATTTCTGGGTAAATACCAGATGAAATTGTCATAAGTTACCTGTTACTTATCCACAAGCTGTGAAACAGGCAACTAATCCGGTATTTTTTCAATGCAACCAGACAACAAAACAAATTAATTTATTCAAACCCATACCCTTTGCGTAAAGTCCATACACACATACATATATTATTATGTATGTATATTACACTACACTATTTTTAAAGACGAACGCAAACGAAATCGCGAAGAAATAAAATAAAGCCTTAAAATTTTTACACATTTAAAAATTTCAATTGCTATTGAGAGTTGTGTAAAACATCGTATTAGCACGTAATCAAGTCGTAAAACACTTGCATAAGATTATAGTAATGTGATGTAGCATTTTATGTTAATTTATTACGTCAGCAATTTTAAGAACAAAATTCCAAATACATTTTGCACACCCTTTCAATATGTAACCAGCAAACGTATTGGCGCAATATTTATCCAGTCATATCTTGACACTCCTGTTCATACAGGAGGCTACGGATACAGTTATACGTATTAACTAGCTTTGCGCTCACGGCTTTACCCGGAAGAATTTCCAAAAATCCTTTCTTAGGGGATGCCTACGTCATAACATCTACCTGCATGCCAAATTTCAGCGTGATTCGTCCAGTGATGTGGGCTATGCGTTGATAGATCACTATGTTAGTTAGTTAGTCACCTTTGAGTTACATATATTTTGATTCTGGTTAGTTACAGAAAACTTGTCGAGTAGCTTTCGAGTAATGAAAATCAGATTTTTCCACAGCTCATTATTTTTCAAGCTATTTTTAAATGTCAAACACTTGATGAGAATTCGATAATATCTAACAGATGTGTATTTTTAGGAAACTTAATTCTGTGTCTAATATTTTATTTACTAACCACAGTCACATACGATATGTATGTTAGTAGAGTCCATAAAAAATCGCGCCACTGAACTCGAGTAAAGCTTTCAGGAGATAGTGTTACAGTATGAGGATGTGTTACGTAATGTGACCTGCAGTAAATGATACGTCATGGGTGTCGAGTATTGACACCATTTTTAACTTTTAATACTGTGGAGAACACACACTTAAAAGCCTACCTTGTACAAATTAGAGTAATTTTCAAACTGTTACTGATAAAGATCAGAATAAAACTGATAAAATTAACGAGAATTAATATCAAATAATCAGACAATAACTTTCTGATGGTTATAAAGCTAAAAAAATTAAAGCAGCTTAGATAACTTATCCCGGGTTTCATATTTCAATAGCGATTTTTTTGTATAAGTTTAAATCGGTCTGACAACGATCTGTGGGTGAAGCAACCGTTGGCGCGGTCATACTATAGATGGGTGACCACATAGTGGTATTTGAGCTGGGCGTCTCCGTGCTTCGGAGGGCACGTAAAACGTCGGTCCCGGTTGTTGTCTACTAAGATAACAGTCGTTAAGCCATGTCAAAGGCCTTTAGGCGGCTTGAACTCCATTGACACTAGGTTGATCGCCGTACGACAAGAAGAAGAAGACTGGGGGTTAGTTAGCTACGATACGCAGATCCCAAAACAACATTGAACTATGCAGCACTGTGCTGCGATTGCCTATTAAAATAAACATAAGTACAAGTTTAGCGTAATGTTTCTTGATCACCTTAGACTTTGGTCTAAATTGTATAATTATGGCCTTGACGAATGAGGCACTTGCTAAATGAAGTATCTAACTTATATTGCCAAAGGCAAAAGGCTGTATGGATATTTCTTACTTTTGCGCAAAAACTACTGAATGGAGTTTGATGAAATACAGGTAGTTGATGCTGCTCGCTAATATTTGCGTATGCAAATGTTATGTTTATAGGTTGATTAATTCGTAAATGATGTCAGAATCATGGTATCCTAGTCCATCTTGACCGAGTTTGTAACCAACCACGATAAATCGAGAAGTAAACAATAGTGCATAATTAATGAAAATCATTCGTGAAAAGTCTTAATTAACCGAAGTTAGACATGATAGGCACAACTTTGTCTCCATAACGCTGTGGCAAAGACTTTATCATTAAAATGAGATTTTAATGCCGATCACGTACTGGACTTTAAGCCTAATTTCTCTCTCTCTCTCTCTCTATCTCTTTCTCATACCATGCGAAAGTTCGCGTCATGTGGGTCGAGTCCTACCACTATCGAGTATCGACAACCGAATAGCTTTAAAAACTAATTAATGAACCGATTTTACAAGTACTTGCCAAACCGCTGATACTCGATAGCACTGCATGTGAAAAGTGTAGTATAACAGCAAGCAAGTAGGAGCAAATTAATTAACGTCAATTAATGATAAATTATTAATCTCCAGAGTCTGCCTATACCCGAGTCTGCCTATACCCGTATGGGAAGAAGGCGTGATTTTGTATATGTATGTATGTAAAAAAACAGAAAATAGTTTCTTACAAAACTTATGTATATTTCAAATACATAACAATATTTATTACAATAGGTATAATAGTCGTACAAAATAATTGTAATTTAATGACAAACATATCTGTCCTTGATCGCTTCAATACGATCACGTACGTCCATGATCTAGTTAAATAAAACCGAAGCTATTTGTCATTATAAATAATATAAATAATGGTTGTTTTCTACTAATGGATCCTGTCACACACTAGTTTAAGTTTTCAGTGGTATAACCTTTATTTTGACCATATTATTTAATGAAGCAAATCTCCCGGGATGCAATTAGAGTCAAATGTTGCAAGTCAATCATCATTTGGAATGTTTGAAATGCAATTTTATCATTTTAATGATTATTGACACAGTCTCATTTCACGGGTCAGGGTCTTGGGTGTTTATATACTTTAAACTGGGCCTAAATTGTGTTTAGAAAACACTGTTCCGAAGACAACTAAAGATACAATAATAAAAAGCTATCCTATTTCTAGGAAACATAGGATGTCACCAAAAACATAAATATAAAAATGGCAGCAACGTGCAGTATTATTCAGTGAGGTTGTCGACGTCAAGAATTGGGATCTCACTGGTAGCGAATTTGTGTAGACCATCGTTAAATGCTTTAAGCATTTTTCCTGAATTCTTCACAAAATTTTGTTTCAGTTAGAGGTGAACGTTTATGCATGACCCACTGTAACATCTATAAGAAGAGATTGGCCAATCTCTTTTTTTCTTTTCGTTCTAATTTTCATTGTCAAGAATGCGAGAAACAAGCGACATTTGACACAAACGTGTGAAGTCAAGGAAGCAGATCTCAATCAGTCTTACCTCTCGCGTGTTGTTCACGAGATAGCTGATAACTTCACGTGTGGACCACGGCGGGCTAATTATAGTGGGACATTCCGTAGGCGTTCGTTGCTAGGGAATCATTTACACTCGTTTACATTGATGGTCATGGCACGGGTACTATTCTCTTAGTTACGACAAATGCATGCTCATTTCGACAGTATTTACATAGTTCTTAACCAAAGTGCCATTAAATTAATTCTACGGTTAGTTTCAAAAAGAAAATGCATTTAAGTGACTTTTTTTGCAAGAGTCGATTGTAAACAGTTGTGCTCTTTGACCGGTAAACGATCAAGGGTAGCAGCTCTTCGTGGGTTTTTCATAGCTAATCGTTTCCGTGCTTTAGAGGGCACGTTAAATGTCGATCCCGGTTTTTGTCAGATTACATAAGTTGCTAAAAAACATAAAAAGTTTTCAGTAGCAGGTAGCTTGACCAATGACTAAATCTGCCACTGCGAAAAAATCTTTCCGAAACACACTTTTCGAAAGGGCTTAAGGTGTATTGCGACCACAAAAATGCCTTTTAAATGCGTGAACAAACTGAAACATTTTATTGCTCTAATCCTTTCTATATCTATCCTAAACTTCCCAGCCATCAGAAGTCATTGATCCCCAACATCACGTGTTAGTCCTCCAGTTAAAAATACAGTACAATGAGCACTGAACCACAAGGTCTATCTCTAACACTTAGAGATGAGTAACGCTCACAATGAGACCTCACTTCCTGCTAACACTGAGACTCCTATGCATTAAGATTGACTTGGATTATTTATAGGATAGTCTTCTAGACTCGCGGTTTTTGAAGCCTACCCTACGCTAGGTGAAATAGATTGCACCTAAATTTAGCAAGCGAGGTCTACATAAACCCTACTTTATATCAAATTAATATCTTTTATCTTTTTTTTGTTGGTACTAGAGACTAGTTAGTGGTAGGCATTTGAAATTATTTCAAGAAAATAATCTTTTCAGAATACGCTAGGGGCCTTGATTAGTACTTATATCCTACAGTATTTGTCGGTAAAAAGGTTGTCAATAGTTTATAGGGGTAAAAAATCGCACCTCAGTTGGTCTTAAAGCAATGGTAACCAATTGCAAGCATTCATCTCACTCGCAAGTGATTCAGGGTTAAAATTACAACCAATGACTTTTTTCAGTTATGTGAGCACTAGAAATATCTAAGTTATATTACTTGCTTATCGGTGAAGGAAACTTTACATGGGCGAAATTAATTTTAATTGTTCTTGAGCTCAAGCTAAGTCTCCAGCCCGCATTTAGCCAGCGTGGTGGACTAAGGCCTACCCCCTCTATTATTCCGGGACCTCGTGCTCAACAGTGGGACTATAACAAGTTAAATCTATTTATCTACAGAATCTAGAACTACGTATAATTATTATCTTCTAGAAGTAGCTTCTGTGTGAGCGTTAATTTATTTATTACACCTTGTTTAATTGTCCAATTGAAGTAAAACATGGCAATAAACAGAAAATTGCACTAGTATCTGTTCATCTTAACTACTGTTCATTGTGGTACAGACATTAGAAGAAAAAATCTACTCTAGGATAGGTTTAAAGAGTTTTTTTTTTTATTTATTGTAAGGACCGACTTTCTTAGATTGCCTTTCGGTAAAAGGATAAAAGGTTTCTTAAGTTTTCGCACAGGTTGTTTAAGGAGGAGGAGGAATTGGTAGAAGTCATTGACCTAGCACCGAATTTATGTAGTTTTAGGACATTTAGGTATAGGATACATTAAATTAGGTTACTTAATAGCAACTATGGGCTGTTGTAGCCTCGCGCTTCCACTAGAGGATAACGGATTCGATTCCTGATAAATTGCAAATCGTATAATTCGCTTTACAAACAGTTTTTCTTCAAATGACTTTTTAATCAATAATTTTAAGGGTTTATTAATTAACCCTTAATGTAAATTACCCTTAAGCGACGGTTTTCATGACCGAAGTCACTACTTTTCGTAAGTTTATTGCTCCACAACGGAAAATCATAAAACACCTGAAAAAAATTACATGAAAATTCCATCGCTGAATGTTCGTAATTGTGTATTGTTCAGCAGAGTTCAGGACGTGAAGTGATCGCTACAACACTGTAATAATGTGAGCACTCACTGTGTCTCGATGAGTTCGCAGTTGAGCAGCAGCTTGTTGGGGCCGAGCTCCACGACGGCCACCGTCAGGTCATGGTAGTATACCATGCGCAGCGTGTCGTTCGCGATGCGCCGCCCCGTGTAGGGCTTCGCCCCGGCCACCGGCTCCCGTCGCTCCGCGTCCTCGGACCTCGCCCCCACTGTCCCGACGAGCCCCGCGAGCGACCACCCCGCCGGGAAACTGAACGCGAACGGCTTGGCCGACGCCGAGGGTGGTGAAGACACCGCGATACAAAATATCACAACAACAGATAACAAGGATTTAAGGAGTCCATCGGCCATCGGAGCACCGCGCGTGATGGCTTCCCGCGCCGACCGAACCGCGCTCACCAGCCTCCGGAATGACATTTCGATTTTTTAAATTAACTTTTTTTATTGGCAAAGGCGTCGTTCGTCCATATCGCGTGCGGCGCGGGCGGCGGGCTGGCGTGCACTGCGCGCCGCGCTGCGACCACCACTTTCTTCGCGTGACGTCAGTCGGTCAGTGTCTCGCAGGAGTTTCACTTGTTTTAACTTCCGCGACCGCTGATATAGGTCTAGGGCTCCGACGTGCCACCGCGGCTGACCTAGTACCGGACATGAGTGGGATGTGTTTGTTTCTACTAGACGAGATATTATTAATGCACTTGAGTTATTTAGACAATACAGTCGTGTAAAATATTAGTCGGTGGTTTGATAGTGCCTACCAGTTGGCAGGCACTATACACACAGTTCTGTATAATTTAGTCGTCGGTCAAAGAAGCCTACATGAATTGATGATGATTTTGATCTTTGAAAGTCATACAGCAGCCTGGTGCATTACGGTTTTCGTAAATAATTTATGAAAACGCGAGAAAATTAATTAACCTCATGGATAAATTGAATAAAGAGAGTGTAAAATACTTGTAATTTCAAAGTTGGTTGCCTGAAATCTATATTATACCTCGTCATTTCATTGAGCGTATTTTTGAAAATATATTTTCAAACGTGATAGAGCACCTTTATCACTTTCTGTACCGAACTTATAACAAAGTTTCGTAATACACAATTTGTTATTTATTATTCTTTAAAAATATTGTTATTTATTGACGCACATTAATATTGTAAGACCTGCCAACTTTGAAGTTAGTTTTCAGTTTCACAAACATTGGAAACTTGGCAACACTGTGATAGTAAACTTTGTATAAAAGTTTTTATTGATTTCTAGCATAACCTTATGGTGCTACTAAGTATTGAACCAACTATACAAGAAAAGGAATTTGAGTTTAATGGTAAGTATGTGTGGGATCAACAAATGGATCACAGCTTCAAAGTGAATGAACCGATAATACGTTTGGATTCTTCTCTTGTAGGTATGCCGCTCTGCCGAGGATAGTCTGAACTAGGTACATTTATTGCTTAAGTGAAGACAATACTTTGCATTCCTGAGACCTTTTGTATTAATTAACAAAATATCGATAATTAAACCGCACTTGACCTGCGTGGTAATCTCAAGGCCTCACTCTCCTAATCCGGGAGGAAACCCTTGCATAGCAGCAGTCATGCAATAAGTCACCGATAAATAATTTGGCTCTTAAAATAAGAGTATTAATAAAAAAGCAAATAAGACAAATTAACGGACCTACCTTATTATTATTTCTACATTCTTTACCAAGTGTGAGTCATCGATTACAGCAAGAATTTAGCATAACAAATCATTATTTTACGTAACATTCGTTTGCAGTCTACATCAACGACATAGTTAATAGGTGTGTAGGTTATGTGCACCAATATTGCAGCATCTTTAAAATTGCATCATAAAGAAAAACTATCCCGTTTGAGAATTATGGTTTAGTATAACATTGTTTTTGCTCACATGATAAGCTGTTTTATATATGCTCTTATTAGGTACTGTTTTTTCCTGTATCCGTAGGTGAAAGGCTCCTGTACTCTTCTTCGTTTATAGCTGTAGTGGTCCTATTTTTTCCTGTATTTTTTTCGATAGCTGGTTCAGTAAGGTAAATTCCTGATAAGCAACCAAACTTGGGCTATAACTGAAATCATTCCAACATGCATTGAAAAAAAAAACACCGATAGCACTTTACACAACTCCGGAATCAAACCCAAGAAGTGAGTTCGTTTCGAAAACAAGCTTTCATCCCCTATATCAGTCGCTTAAAAGCTGCTTTCTGTAATAATACTCTGTTTGATCAAAACATTTAGACACGAACGCATATTGGACAGACAGACTTAAGCGTTTATAATATTAGTAGACTTAGATAGAGTATAGATTATGTCGGTCAAAGTCGCGATCCACGCGTTATGTAGAACAGTTGAAACTGGTAACGTTTAGAAGCCTTACGTAAACATTTACAATATGGAGGTACAAGAAACCTTACGATGAACTGTGAGTGAGTGGTCGCTGTACAATATTATGTAAATTATGCACTTTCCCAATAATCACACATGTTCTCTGCACGTGACGCTTCAGGCGAGGCGGTTTCCTACCACTATCGAACCATTATTTGGTACCACAGCTTTCTTACACACTGCCTAAGCATAATTATGGCATAAACCATATATTTTACGCCAGCCATTCTTCTTTGTTCCTCTTTGCTACCCCTTGTACATCTCTTATCCTGGTCTTCCTGATAAAGCGATGTTATTAATCCATCTTACTGAGCCAGCTACCGAAAAATTTAATACCTGGAAAATAGATTCGGTACCAAAATGATGCATCTAGATAATAATAAGTACATGAATAAAAAGAGAAATAAATTCCTGAGTGCAAATTTCGAAAATTGTTTGATTTATTTGTAATTTTTTTAAATATATGTTCGTTAGCGCTTAAGGGTGGTTATTATAGATAGAAATTCTGAAAGAATTACTAAGAAATTACTGAAATCACAAGTCAATTTCCACGAGCAGAAATTAGTAGTAGTAAAAAAATTGTGTTGACTTTGCATTTCATAAAACGGATAGATAACATTCTGATTTCTATAGCTGCATGGTGGACTCTAAGCTTACTCCTTGAAAGAGAGGGACTAAAGCGAGAGCCTGCCAGCCCAGCAGTGGGACAGTATTGGAATCAGATCACCGTGTGTGAATTGTCAAATGACATTTATTTATGTTATGTATTTAATAATATAGGTAATCGTCTAGCCAAGTAATATAATAGGCGACTAGACGGTAATGATCGTCCGTTATGTTATTATTGTTCAAAAACAATGAACAATCGCCTCTAAATAACACACGTAACATGCTTTCTAAATAATGACGACATTTTTATTATTGTTTATTATTGATATTGTGATATTTCGTAATAGGCTTGTGATATAATATGTTACTACGATGATCTGAGCTATTACACTTGATACTATCGTTTAGAGTATATCGTGTTATAACCCAGGTAACTGGGTTGTAGAGGTCAGATAGGCAGTCGCTCCATGGTATGGTGCATCCGGTGAGACTGGAAGCCGACTCCAACATAGTTGAAAGAAAGACTAGGCAGATGATGATGTTGTCCGAATAGTGGACATGACTGTTATTTTCTATAACGAGTGGTGATGGTTTTTTGTTACGTATTGTTTTAGTATTGAATGTGACTGCATCTTAAAGCAATGTACCTATTTGATTCCTGGAATGGGCAGTGTCGTAAGGCCTGAAATTTTATTGAGTCCAGAAATAATGGTCAATATTAGGGAATGCAATCCCGACTCGAGATCGTCAACTCGAGATCCCTCGCGATCAGAAATATCAATCCCGCGGAATCCCGAGATTTTCGGGATCCCGTCTAGTTAGTAAAAATAATACAATTCGAACGGCTTGTTTAATGTAATATGTGTGTGATAGTGTGGTGAATGCAATAAATTATTATTTGAAAGAAAATAAAAGCCTTTATTTTTCAATATTACTAACAACGTAACATAATTAACAGGTGTAATAACATGAACATAATCAAAAAAGTAGGTGTAGCTCCAGGAGATCAAAATAAAAAGCAATCACATGGCATTTTGAAAGTAGCCTCTTAAAATACAAAGTGTATCAATAGTACGAGCTTCTAATCGGCATCTTAAGTCTATTGCAATGTAGCCAACTGCTGAAAATGCCCTCTCCGACAATCCCGAACGGGATCTCGTCATATTATGCTTCGGGATTGATCCCGAAAAAATACACGGGATCTCGGGAGATCGGGATCCCGCGATATCGGGATTGCATTCACTAGTCAATATTCGTACAGCATTTTAACAGGGTTTG
This sequence comes from Anticarsia gemmatalis, assembly GCF_050436995.1. Lineage (NCBI taxonomy): Eukaryota > Metazoa > Arthropoda > Insecta > Lepidoptera > Erebidae > Anticarsia > Anticarsia gemmatalis. The sequence continues at coordinate 748,155 of NC_134757.1, forward strand.
TAGATGTTTACAAAGTGTGTTATATGTGGTTGATAAAAATAATATCTAACTTAAATCTTCGGAATGTAAATATTTATTTGCGACATCTAGTTGTGCAAAGTTTAACTAGTTTATTCTTCTATTCGACGCTAGATGGCACTACTTTACAAAACTTCTGTCCTTAATAAAAGCCAGTGAATTTGATCACAATTCTTTATTATTAAGTATTCTATTGATCCAGTCGATGTGCACGTGTAATGGGTACGCAATGAACACGTGCTCGTCAGTCTGCGCCACCGCTAACATCTTCAATTCACCATTCTGCTCCAATATAACTGGACCTCCTGAACTTAACTGTAAAATATAATGAGAGTTTGCTAATGCTAATGCTAAAAAAGGATAAATTAAAGCTTTGTTTTGCGTAAAATAGTTAATTAAATAAAATTCTTGGTGTTTAAGTAAAATAAAAGTTTTAATCAGCGCCTCTACTTAAATATTTAAGAAACAAACCACCAGCTGTTTCAGCAGCGTCGTTGTTTTGCTTACAACCTCTTTTTGGTAAAAAAAAAGTGTTCCTGTTATTAAGAATTACCTGCGTGATATTCGCTGCCTTGTCACTCAGCAAACATATGACGTCATTGTTGTTGTAACTATACATCGCTTGGCACTCCGCCGAGCTTAGGATCGACGCTGATATGGACTTGAGGCTCAACGTATCTAACCCTGATTCATTCTGAAATTAACAGAAACTTTAATAGTCATTCAATAGGAACGAGTGTTATATTAAGTGGGTAATACCTTTGGCATTAAGCCCCTCATTATACAGCTCTATATAAAAAGTATAACAGGGGTATTTTTCGTTGCAATGGCTTCACTATTTTACGAAAAATCTGACTGCTTTAGGTAGTCAATATAATTAAATATAACTTGCAACATAAATATCAGAGTAAAAGCTTGAAAATGGCGTTACATATTAATCTATGTTAACCCACATGAATATTTAAAGGAATCTACCTAATAGTATTTTAGATATCGACCATCTATATCTCCCGGCCTTCAATAACACAAGGTTGACACATAATCAAGTATCATTAATTAAAAATACAAAACACAATCATACCTTACTCAAAATCCATCCATAAATAACAACAGCGCCTTTCTTCACCTCATGATCCACTAGCGCCATCCCGGCACCTTCGAACACCGGCTCTATCCTCATCATGGCAAGATAAGGACCTATCTCCACGTGTATACTGCGCCTGTTCAGCGAGGAGTTGCCCACAAAGCCGTGGTGTTGGAGTACTGAGGTCACGTTGTGGGCTGAACCGTCTATTAGAGGGTCTACTGCGCCCGCTACTATTGTGTAGAGGGATTGGTGGTCTGATAAGTTTGTGCTGGAATAGATGTTGCTTTGAGATGAAATATAAAACTGTTGGTGGAATGTAGACGTGTTTTTAGATCTTGGTGAATAAAATGAACCTTCAATATAATCAATAATCTATGCTGTTCAGTGTTCTGTCATAACCAGGATACATATAAAGTCCAGTCTGAGATGCAGAACCTCTGTTTGCAAAATATTTTTTGAGTTTAGGCTGATGATATCAAATCTATAGAACAAGTAATATTAATCTTGATATTAACGGAGTTTAAAGGGTAGGTTCTATCGTACGTATATACGTATTGTATCATTTTTATGTTTTTGAGTCCCAAATATTAACGTCTCCTTGCGTCCTCTATAGTGTTAGCTATAATCTCATCTAGTTGTACTTACCTATTGGCATACAAATTACTCAATATATTGATGCAGTTAGCTGCAGTGAGCACCCATTGAGGCGCGATCAACGTTCCCGCGCAAGTTTGTGCAGTCACATTTGACAGAGTTTCAAATATGGCCACCAAAAATGGCGCGCTTTTCACTGACGTATCATTCTTCCGTTCAGTAATATTTGGTTTATTTTCATTAAAAGTACGACGAAAAACTTGACTCGAATCATCGGTTTGTAAATAGGTTGGTTTTTCAAAAAAATCGTCGACATTTGTATCAGGTAAAGTTGCTTCAAGCATAGCGTTGTATTCGTCATCTTGTGAATCGTTACCGGAGTCTTTCAAGAGCGAAGAAGGTTTTTCTTTAGAGTTAGATTTAAACGTAGGCACTATATCAACTTCTAGCTGTTTTCCAATCGCTCTCAGGATTTGATCTGATATGCCGATGTCACATTGTCGTAATACTGGCGTGTAACTACTGTAGTTATTCGGCGTGTTATTTATCACCGTTTCATTTAGAGAATTGTAGAAACCTGTTTACCAAAAAACCAAACAATTAAATTTGTCCGAAGTTTAAGATTCCATGATATAACTCAGATACATGCCTAGTATTCTTTTTATAATGCACTCGAAATTTTATTTAACTTTGAACAGAATATCAGTTTAATAGGGTTGCTCGATAAGTTAGAATTAAAAATACTTTTTAGAAGCAGCTTTTCTTACTGTAAAGGAGATACCAAACCGCCATCCTACTTTTAAAAGTCTTTCAACTGTAAGTACGTATAATTTTGTTGTTATCTCTGCATTGCCCTTTATAGTGATGTATGTGTATAAAGTTTTACAAAAACTTACTAATTCAATGTCAAATATAAAGTGGCGGTAGAACGGAGTTACTTTTGAATACAGGGATTGCTTTAAAATGGAAAGAAATGGGCGTGTTTAAGGTCAATTACACTATTTGAAAAGCTACAATTTTATTCATAGCGATATTTAGTATCAAAAACCCGAAAAACGAACTCGTCGCTAGCTATTTATGCGAGCTTATTTCTATAACCAAATCAACCCCAAATTTTCCAGAATTCTACGGTACAAAACAAAGTAAGCAGTTACTCACCCATTAATTGATCTAATAGGAACACGTAGACCACTACGTTCGACATCTGTGCCGATAATGTGCAGTGTTTGTTACACAATGTGCTATGTTTACATCACACACTAGAACTCGCTAACTGTAGTTTAACTTGAAAGTGTGTGTAGGTTGTGCATTTCAAGATTTTACAAATTAACCGTATTTTTTTATAGTGCAATGTTTAGCGAATTTTGTACGACGTAGACGTAGGCGCACGCACACGCAATTATTATTTCCTCGTACGCATTTGCGTACACGTGCGTGTACACAAATTTTATATCTACTGATCGAAGTTTCGTCCATATATTTCCGATTATATAAAATACTTATTATTCTGGGAAATCTTTATAAATCTGTAGCGGCTCGCTACATACAGCGACATCTACTGGGACCAGCGCGCAACCAACCACCAAGCGCAGTGTGACTGACGTCACAAGTCCTGAATCGCGCTATCGAAGTTTGCACTGCAACTGACTATATATACAAGTTCCCGACTACATCAGTCGGGCAGCCTAGGCCCACCAGGCATGATCACCTCGCCTGGTCGGAGGATCCTCCCTTTGGTTGGAGGAACATGATCACCTCGTTCCTCCACAGTGGTGACCCCGACGTGATTGGAAGCAGCCTTCACGAAGATCAGACCAGCAGCAGCAAAACCTTCGCACCCTCATCACTCCTCATCCCTACAGCAGCAGTCGTACAACTCCAGCCAGCATCTTCGGCCACACCAGGGCACTCCACGAACATGTCGCTCACGCACATGACTGGCATACCCTACGGCCTCAGCGGCATCCAACCTGGGCATCATCGTCACGCTACTCTGACGCACCCAGGGCACCGCAACGCTTCGTCTCAACTCACCGCAGACAACGAGCACCTCGCCCCGACTCACTGGGGACACTTCACCGCACACCGCACACCGCACACCGCACACCGCACACCGCACACCGCACACCGCACCTCTCCGACTCACTGGGACTAGCGGCATACAGTTCCGACTCACTGGAACTCATCAATGCATGGCACTGGAGAGACTGCCTGACATGAAGAGAAGATCGACCTACGGTCTGAGGGGGAGTGATGTAGCGGCTCGCTACATACAGCGACATCTACTGGGACCAGCGCGCAACCAACCACCAAGCGCAGTGTGACTGACGTCACAAGTCCTGAATCGCGCTATCGAAGTTTGCACTGCAACTGACTATATATACAAGTTCCCGACTACATCAGTCGGGCAGCCTAGGCCCACCAGGCATGATCACCTCGCCTGGTCGGAGGATCCTCCCTTTGGTTGGAGGAACATGATCACCTCGTTCCTCCACAAATCAATTAAGTTACAGATAAAAGCTGAGTAGTGTAGGTATGTCAGAATTATCAAATCAGAATACGTGTTTGTATACAAAATATTTGTTTGTGTGTAAAAAAAACATCGAGTTTACAATAATTCAAAATATTTAATTTGATTCATTTGTTCAGACATTCACAACCTTTACACACAAGCATTTATTACAATATTGCGATATCTTATACAAATAAATACAGCGTATTGTAAGTACCCATATTTTATATTAGAATCTTTTACATCCAACTGTCTTGGTGTTGCAATGTCTAAAAATCATTCTGGTTTAAAACAAAAAATATATATCTTTTCACAGCCAATGCTTGATATTCGCGAGGATTCCATTTAAATTTAAGACCCAATATGTAAATTTTGATTATCCACAATGTCTTTCTTATATTTTAGACAAAATATGGGCAATGGGCACGAAATCGAATCCTCGGATATATCAGCCGGTGCTAGTGAAAGAAACTAAACAAAAACAGTTTTGCAGATTCTAGAACTGGGTAAATAAAGATTTTTTTTATTAATTTCAAAGCCGCAATATCTAAGCTAAGCTAAAGAAGACCATCGACCACAAGAGAAAGTTGTTGACCATAGTCAATTTTAAATAGTTTTCGTTGTTCTTAGTTAACACATGTCATGTCATTATCTTGCAGATGATTCTATGTCCCGCATGTTCCCATTTAATGCTATGGCCTTAATAGCAAGGTGAAAATTTAAACATCACTCAATTTTAAGCAGCACACAGTATTTCTGTCCTAAAATATAGTTCAATATGATAGAGGCAATGTGATATTTAAAGCTTTACTTAAAGTTGAGACATGTTTAGTGTTGAAACATCAATAACTAATCTTTTGTGGTCGATTAAAACATTAGATATTATTAATTTAAATGCATTGTATAACAAGAAATGCTTACCTATATTTACAATAATTTCCTCTATTATAATAGAAATTGTAAAATTTGTAAATATTTATATTTTACAACGTTTTTTAGTAATCAATCACTGTCCCACTCTTGGGCACATTATTACAACAGTCGATTAATTGTCCAGCAAGAAGTTAACAAATTGTAATAATTATAAAAATCTACTATAGTTCAGTTGTCTTAGATTGGCCAAAAAATCCTTAATAATGATTGCCCAAAGAATGTTAAAAGAGGTTACTTACAATCTTTCGTGCCGCAGACCGTGTAACCGGGCTAAGATATTGATGGAATAGAGAGTGTATCTGTGTATTGTGCACACAATATACCACTACAAAAATGCAAATTTTGGCTCGTTTTTAAACAGGCCACTATGATCTAACATTAGCCAGGACAATATTATATTAAATTTTATCCAATGAATATCTAAATAACTAAACTATAGTAGGTCTTTACTAATGGTAACTAAATGCATGTATGACAAGTGTTTTTAAAAATATTTTTATTTATATTGTAACAAAAACCACCATTTTGTTATAAGGCGATAATGTGAATGTACTTTTATACTTTTTATTTTATTGCTATTTTTTATTTAGAATAATTTGTTCATTATTTAAAGAACTATTTTACAAAAACTGTTTAGTAATCTATAAAAGTTATAACTAGCATTTTCTAGAGAAAACAGTTCTACACTGAACTCAAGATAGAACTATGTCGTTAGTAAAATCTTTAACTGACATCTCAATGCTCTATTTAAGGTCATTTCTAAAAGTATTTGCGACGCTTATTGTTAGTTTCTTCACTGGTTGTTAAAGCAACAATGGGTTAAACACCCGTTGGAGCAGACATCTAAATGATGGGTGCCCAATTTGTTAAAAGTAATTAAGTTACACTCTGTATAATACTACTTAACAAAAATCTATGAATGCATGAGAGTGTTAAATAACTTTAAACAGTATTATCTATCTATCTATACAAATTATGAGGAAAAATTATAAAATAGCATCTGTTCTTCTGCATTTTTAAATTACGATACCTTTTTACATCAGTAGTCGTTTTAAAACGCTATCGTAACCTTGCTATAATATTTTTTGTTATACAAATTACAATATTTGTATAACAAAAATATTATAGCAAGGTTACGATAGTTTACGACACGTTATATTTTTGTCTTGTAAAAAACATGCTGACTTACATATTACATTATGTATATCTGAATCCGACTAGATGTTGATAAAAAACTTCTTTGTTGCAATCTGTAAACATAAAACAAATATGTAATGATTTAAATATTAATATATATAATAACAGTAGTCGTCGCCATTATTGAAATTGGTCTTATACATATCATCGCATCGCATATCGCTGCACTTATGGTTTGCAGTTTCATGTCGACTACAGTCTGTTTAAAAGTATATTCAAAGTACATCGATATCATAGCTTAAATTAGACACATGACTGAGAATGTAAATCTCCAAAAAGTACTCGCAAAACAAGAGCTTTTCCTTGTACAAGAAAAGTTTTTTCTATAACACAAAATCGCTAACAGGACCTAAACGCGATAAGAATTTTAAGGTTTACACTTCTTTGACGAAAAACGAAACCGCGATAAATTAAAACTTTGGTCTTTTCTAAGATAAAAACATTAACCTTAAACAAAAGCCTTAAAAGAAAATTATTATTAGCACATACCTTCAATAACTCCAATGGTCCTCTTTAACCTTCTGTGCGTTATTCTGTGCAGTGTATCCTGGTATGAAGGGCAGACCGGTGGGCACCTTGTCCTGGTAGGCGACGTACTCCGGCCCAAAGAACGTGAGCAGTGTCAGCTCCTCGGCGTACACGCGTTCACGGAAGAACGCCCACGAGGCTAGCGTGTAGATGATTATGCATACTGGGTTTAGAAGAGTGAGCTGGAAAAAAATATTAGTTATGGTTCAGGAATATTCAGTCTTATTATACTTTATTCCTTGAATTTAGAAAGGGATGATACAGATGATACCTTATGACGTTGTATAAAAGTATAAATGCGAAAATTTGTGAGGATTTGTTTTTGTTTTACATAAAAACTACATAATGGAAAATATTTATGGACTTAAGCATGGATATAGTTCACGACTAAGTCAAACACATGTTACTTTTCCCAAATATCACTGAGGCGATGAAAGTTTAAACTAATGGAACCGTGTGGGTCAGCTAGTATTACGACTATTACGTGAGACATATTAAAATATATATAGTTATTGTACCTGTGTGCCAATAGACCAGTAGAACCAGCCGACATAGCTGGGGTGTCGACAGAGAGAGTACACGCCATGCGTCACCAGCCTATGATCTGGTCGCTTTACAAACTGCACCTGTGGCAAATTATGGGTTCTCATTATACAGTGAAGAAATAATTCATAACAAAAGGTAGAATTGTAGACTAATTCATACCGGCAGCTGCATGTCGACATGTCTATGTTTCAATAGGTGTTTTTACACACACAATACGGCGCGGACAGATGGACGCGGCGCGCGCTCTTTTCTTTGGTGTTTCACGCGCGAAAGAGCGTGTGTGTAAAGACACCTAATGTCGAAGAGCATGACGACATAGAACGATGGAATATGCTGCTCTGTATGACTACAGTCTAAACAATACGCGAGTTCAAATTGTCGTGGCAAGTGCAGACACTTCACACTGCCGTCTGTAGTCTAAAGTTTACAGTTGTTTGAAAAATTTGTAATAGTTTTAGCCATTGAGGGTGTGGTGAGAGTAAATTAAAATTTAAATTATGTGACTGCTTAAAAATATATCTTACAGTATGATTGAAGTTGGTCCTGGCTGTGAACATAGCAGATTTTCTGAGCATCTCTCCTGTGATACATGTTATAACACCTATTGCTGACACCCAGAAGAAACTCTTCATATCTGTAACAAATAATGTCATTTACAGTGGCACAAAAATAAAAAGACAGATTTTGCATTGGTTTAGTAATTTGCCCAGCAGTGGGACAGTCATTGGTTAAAAATTGGTGACTTGAACAAGGTGGCCACCTAATGCATGTACTAGATAATATAATTTAGCTTAAATAATCTTGTGGTAATATGTTTAAATAGTACTATAATATATTATACAGAGGGAATTAGTACCTATTGTATGTCAAATTACCTACAAAGCTATGTGCCCTTCTGGCCCAATGCTAAACATCAACAAGCAACCAGGAAGGGAAAGTAATAGCATTATAATTATTCTATGTATAGCAGGTGATATAATAGATATCAAAGCCTTGGTTTGACTGCATAATCAAGGCAAAGAAGCCCTACACAAATAGTAGGTTGAATAAATAATGTAACAAAAGTACCGATTTTAGTTTACTCCATATTATTATGTACTAGCTGACAGCCTAACAGCCAATTTTTAATAAATAATAATAAATCACTTTTTCTCTTTTTTCTTTTATCTTCTGGTATGCTGAAGCACTGATCAGTGCCAACCCCATTATATGCGAAACATACTCGTGAGATCCCAGTGGTCTGCAGACCACAGGTTAAGCTTTTGTTTAAGAAAAAAATACTCACTGGGGAAGAAATAGTACTCCACAGCCCATTCAATCCAGCTAGCGACCGCAGCAAGCCCGTACTGAACACTATGGTTCAGTATAAATGAGTCTATCGTCAGAGTCCTGGGGTTGGTCAGTGCTACAGACAGGAACTCCGAGAAATGGAACATGGATAATATCATGGTGTAGAGACCAAAGACTCTCCAGCCATTGTCAAATGTGGTGAGGTACAAGCCCAGGGAGAATGCTGCTCCGAGGAATGCTGATCGGATTGACACCTGAAATTAAAGATATATATACTTCAAGGTTTGTTTACTCAAGGTTGTTTAAGTAATTTTATAGTATGGTGGTTTATTTATTAGGAACGTTAATATAGGTACATCAATTAGTATTTTTAAAGAATGTTAATATACATCCACGCAAAAAACATCTTTTATATGTTAACACATAAAAACACATTGCTAACATTATTCCTCACATCATTTAGATGATTTTATTAAAATCATCATGACTCATCTTAACCCAGATGTTATTTAGAAGCCCAATTACTCACACAGTGATTACTGTGCTCAATTAATTACTAAAATGCATACCATTGTAAGCAAAGATTCAGTTTTCAATTACAAAATTATTTTAGCTAATCTAATAAGAAAATCTTACCTCGTAAATGAAACCCGTGTAGCAGTATCTCAAAATGAAGTTAAATAGACAAAAATACAACGCCGGGCCCCAATATGTTAACGCCCATAGCTCCGAAGAGAACCCAAGAACACTTCCCGAGAAGAACGATATCGTAAATATTAATGCAGACACTGTAAAACATATTATCGCCTGTTTTCCGCCGGGACAAATATTTTTCCACCTTAACAGATCCATTTTGCGGAGTGTAACCTGAAAACTGGTGTTATATGAACGGTTATTGCTTGCCCTCGTTAATTTTAAACCATATCCCGGTATTTTTTGCAAGCAATCATTGAAAAGTTGCGAATTTTCCTCAACATTAACATGAAAATAACATTTTCCGCAAGTCCTCTGAGATTTATGTCACTTGATTGTCATTTGGACATTGACAGCAATTAATATTACAATCCGTTCTACGTCAGATAGTAAGGTCGAACATTTATTAGATTACATGTGTGACATGTATGATGTATGAACAATTTACAAATTGAGAACAAAAGTTTTCTTTGCTAATTATTATAAATTGTTAATGGACCTGTATTATAACACTCGGCAAGTATCTGAACATATTTTAATCTTATAATCCATTTAATCATTGTAGCCATGGCAACACGAAGTTTGTTTGACAACTTAAAATTCATCCGTTTTCTGTGAACATTTCGATGTTTGTTGTGCTAAAGCAGCATTGTAATTGGTTACTTAGACATAAACTTTACTTTTATCAAGACGTGATTGGTTATCAACAGTCAAGTATAACTTAACCTGATTCATGTAATTGAAAACCTCCTCAATTGTATTTAAAATTCTTGCTACTGAAGTACTGATATTTCCACCAATATTCGTAAATATATTTCGAAAACAAATAACAGTCCACAATTTATCTTCTTTCGGATAACTACAAATGAGAAAGTAAACTATAGCTAGTGATCGCTCCGGGGCCGGTTAAAATACTTATTAACTGACGTAATCGTCCGTGACAACATCTGTTATATTACGATGCTGTCGGCGTCTAATGAAATTAAATTTCCCCCGACATAAGGTTCAAAATCTGTGATTTATTGCTTTTGATGGACTGAAAAGTGCTGTGAAACTTCCTATGGCGTTGTTAGTGGTCGGATATTGATGAGTTAGCCGTTTAGTAGGGTGGTGACGGGAGCCGCGGGCACTCGGGCGCGGGTTGTAAAATGAACGATCCGTGGGATGTAAAGTCTGTGCGACAGTCTGGCCAATATGTATCCTGCATGAAAATTAATGGCGTACCGCTCTTGCCGCCTGTTGTAAGTATTTATTACATAAATCCTGTAAATTGTGTATTGTCTCTTTGTTCTAGACTACCGAGCTTGTATTTGTAAGCAAAACACGTTCTTGATGGAATCCTATTAGTTCTAAGTGCAGGCTTTTACTTGACCACACAGATATGGATAGATTTCTACTTTCTTTAGTCTAGTTTGTAAATATAGGATTCTAGTACTTGCTCCATAGTAGTGGATAAAATGATAGATACCTACATAGTTATAATAATATGTAATTCATATAGTAACATGTATCACAGGACAAACAACAACAACTGTTTCTGGTTGTAAACAGTGAATTATTGTTTTCATTTTATTTGCAGACCATTATTCAAGCATTAAAAAAAATGAGCGCCAACTAATAATGATTCAAGCTTTTATCAGAATAATATTTCTAATAATAAAAAATGTATTGTTAAAGGTATATTCAGTGACACTTGTTTGTTTTATTTGGTGCTTTTTTTTCTTTATTTATTTTTCTTCCATTGCAGTTATCAAAAGAATGTCGGAAGGAGATGCAATATTACAAATTACTTGCCAAAGAGGTAGAAAAACGTATATCACTCCTTGAGCCGTATGTATTTGATAGTGGTACAGATTCAGAGGACACTATAGATGCTCCAGAATTGCCAGAGTGTGAACAAAATTATGAAGTACATAAAGAAGAAATACAGGCCATTGCTTCTCCAAAATTTGTAGAAGATGAAAATCAAAATCAACTAACACAATTTGGTTCACCCGTATCCACCTCTGCAAAGTTTTACTTTGATAATCTTAATTGTAATAATACTGTCAAAAATATCCATGATTCTCCACAAAAGCTGTCAGCTCCACTGAAAGACTTACCTGAAAGGGATTACAATTGTGTAAAAAGAATAACACAGAAAGTGATAACAGAAAAAGAAGTGATTACTAAAGTGGAAACTAAAAGATATATTAAGAAAAACACTGATCAAAATTTCAGTTCACAAACAGACCCATTCTCTGAGTTAGGTTTGGATGGTCCAGCTTCTCTAAGTTCAAAGAGTTTTACTGGATCACTGAACGACTTGCACAGTGGAAGTGTAACTGACTGTCAGATTGAAGGTGGAAAGATGATAAGACAAAGGTCCTACACATTGTTGAAGCCGGGCCCACAGCTTCTCGCACATCTTGAGATCCACGCACAGAATAATGGCATTGAAGTTACCTCTATTTCTATGAGCGAATCGCTATCGAACTTAAGCTCTCCGAACAAGAAACGCAGAAGTTGGGATTTAGAAACTGCCAAAGAGAAATGGTCTAATATGGCGCTGGAACTACAACAGAAAAATATGAATGTTATTGGTAAAAAAAGTATTGCAAAAAGTGGTTCGAAAGCAGCACCTAAAAAGACGTCCACCTTGCGGGCCAAATCGGTGGTCCCGACTCCGATCAAACGCAATAATGGAAATTCTAGAGCAACGCCTAAGTCCGAACCTGTGTCGAAACGAAGAGCGGCAAGCCCTGTCAGGACTAATCATACTGTACCGCCTAGTAATAGCAGTAACAGAGCAGTGGAAACTGAACCGTTACCTCATAAAAGTAAAGATATAATGGCACTCCCTACAAAACCTACGCCGATATCAGACTCCGAGGATCCAGCGACGAGAGTAAGAGATCTTTATGAGAAAGTACAGAAACAACAGTTAGTACAAATGGCGAGTTTGGTGGAGAAGCAGAAACGGGAACAGATACTTCTGCAGCAGGTCTTTGAAGAGCAGAACTCTTTGCTTTTCAAACAATTAAAGACTATTTGCCCGAAGTCTCCTATCGAAGCTAAAGAAGCGTGGGGAGATAAGCACTGCGACGGTGATCGAGGGCCTGTCAGCTTGAGCCAGTTAATAAACTTCAAATCACCTGAACAAAGTCTCTCCAGCCCTGTGACTTCCACACTTACCGATACGAACAACTATATAAACCACTGCGACAATGTTCTGAAGAAAAGCAGGGATATAACTGGCAGTATAAAAAAGCAGCAGCCAAAGTCTCGCAGTCAGAATGGTACGAAAATACAGTCGCCTCGGACGCAGCCTGAGGGAAACAGGACTCGCACCCACTCACCTAGTGCGAGGAACACGGCGACGTCGCGCAAATTGAACTACGACACCTCGGCGTCTACCGATCGAGATTATGAGCCGGTGTTGACCGACCGAACGAACGATACCTTAGCCGATTTGAACGTGACATTTCCTTCAGATCATAGCGACGAAGGTTCTATAACACAGTATGATCAGATGATGCATCATCCAGTTGGTAGAGATACGAATAGCCACGGCATGTCGTCTCATACCAACTCTACGATACACTCGAGGTCTCGGGACAGTGCTATCAAGAGCATGGAGCGCACTATACAGAAGTCTATTACATCTTCAAGACCTGTAAAGGGCGCAGTTCATAGAAACCCACCGAAACCGGAGGAGGTAAGACTTTCTTTCCCAATTTAAAAGTTAGAGATTACATTCTAGTCAATAGTTTATTGTTCCGCGAACTGTAGTTTTAAAATCATAGATATAAATAAGTTTTAAAACACTTGTGTATGTATGTTTGTCATGTTGTGTGTTTTTGTTACACATAGATTTTCATAAAATTAGTATTATTAATTTTAAATTGAATATCAGATTTTTTTTAGTTTATTAGATCACACTGTGACGTCTTTGCAAATTGTCTGTGTTGTTTTTATAAGTCTTTCTTCTATGCTTCCCTACCTTTTCCTGTGCCCTTTGCGATATTATTCCAGTGTTTCCGTATTTGTCCTTGCCAGCTACTGTCGTTCATTGATTTTATGACACAATTGTTTATTTGGATGATGTCACCGGCTCAAATGCCGCGCTCTATTTGACGCATCATTCTAAAGTTATTAATCTTTGTTAACTGAATAGTTAGGTTATATACAAGTTGTATTAATATTTCTTATACACTTCAAACGTAATCTTTATGTATTCGAAGAATCGAAAATAAAAAGGTTCCCAAAATTCTCTCCTTCTTTAGAAATGCTTCTAGTATTCTACAAGACATTCGGAATCCCTTTCTCCCCGTTCCCAGTAACCAATGATTACTGTCCTTTCCCAAATCCCTTCAGTCCTTCTTGCATACGCAAAAACGGTCCCAAAAACAATTTTATGTACTTTCGTAGCGTGCAGCCGCGACAAAGATCGTAGCCCACGTGAAAGGGTACTTGGTTCGTCGCCTGATGCGCACTGAACGAGTCCAGGGCATCGTTCAGACGATCAAGGATGCTCTGCTCTGCGCCCTGCAGCTCCACCAAGACCGGGAGGGCATCAGAGGGGCTGATGTAGACCTTCACAGGCGGCTGATTCAACAGGTACGCTTGTGTGAAGGGTGCACCGGTATGGGTTGATGTGATTAGATTATAGCTTTAGTTTATACTGATTCTGTAGTCGTTTTATATTTATTGTTGATGTTTTGTTTATATCATATTTACCTACGCTAAAGAATTGATGTATGATTTTCCAACGCGAGTCTAGAAGTTTTGACTTAATTCTAAGCCAACTTTTTTGGTAAAAATCGCTATAAAAGATTTATTTCTCTGTACATTATGTAAATACGATTTCTTTTGTTTTATCGCCTCCCTATTTTGTATTTTAATTATTCTATTAGGCAACATTTTGACAGATCCTTTTCATGAACAAGAATAACCAAAGATAAATGTATTTTAAAACCTAATTTCAAAGACTACACCTATTTTACCCATTCAAAACACGTTTATATTTCATATCTACATAATATTTGACATTCCAGATCACCGCAGCGTGTTATTCTCTTCACGACACATTCGTGGCGAGCTCCCCGGCAGAGCGGTGCGCAATGATCGCCGCGGACAGAGGTAGGAGGCGATCGCTAGCTGCCAGACAACCTAGCAACTCGTTTAGGCAGACGTGAGTATGAAGTAGGCGGTGCTTGTAAATTGTCCAAATTATCTCTCTCTACTGTGGTGAAGGTTCTAATAATAAATTTGTATTGAAGAATAAAATTTGGTTTTGGATGCAAAATATATAGCAACACTATTGTTCGGGAACGATATTTTTCGGTAAAATTTGTGTGGCCTTATGTTTCGAGTGAACAAAAATGAAAATCTACGATGATAATAAGGCATTAGAGGATAAATTAATAACTGGCAACTCTATTATTAATTTATTAGCTTTATTTCGAATATTTAACAACTTCACCATAATAAAGCTGATAAAATCCACAAAAATGTTCTACAGAGATTTGGTAACGTTTTCTACAACAATAAAAACTAAAACAGGGACATAATGTCACAAAGCCACAGCGGATGTTTTCCCGCGCGCGCCAAACGACAGCCGCCATCGCTGATGACGCAGTCCAACTATGGTAACACTGCACATAATGTTGCCAGCTTCATGTTATTCATTTGCCGAAAAGCATGTGCTTTTTGTCGCAATGTTGCCAAGTTATTGTCTCGGTCCTATTTTTAACATTCCTATGTCTATGTTTTTAATGATTTTAGTATTTTTGTTCTTATACTAACATTTTATTATTTCTCATTGTTGTCGCATGTCTGTTCAAATATAATATTTTGGTTTGAATCCTCTGAGCTTAATTTCATGTGATGTTTCGTTTAGTGATCATAAATAGTATTAAGGATACTCTATTGTTCTACTTTAAGCCCTTGGATTATAAAAGTGAGTATGCGTTTTATTGAAATGACGATTAAAACCCTAGTTACTGAAACATGTTTAGTCAATAAATAAGACAGAATTCAGTTTCATACACTCTGCTGTCTGCCTCTGCAGCGCAGGAGGCAGTGGAGCTGTCGACTGCTGAATGAATATAAGGGTTCGATTCCCTGGCCGGGCAAAATAGTAGGTCTGGGAAAAAGTCTTTTCGCATTATTTCTAATATTTATATTCGAATATTTCACATTAGTAGCCCGGAGTTTGGTAACGTGCCCTACAAGTGGCAAGAGGCTCGCTATTTACAAAGGACCGACACTGTTAATGGCGATACATGTACAGATTTCAAACACCTGTGCCAACACTTTCGAGCATAAATTGACTCACAACTCACACAAGTATTCGTAATACATAAATTCCTATAAATTCAACATTTGATTTGACTGTAACAAAACAAAAGCTAATTGAAAGCACTTCAATGTTGACAGAGACGTTTAGCGGTGACAAGAGCTCCCCGGTGAGCCGGCGCTACATGGCGAGCCCGCGGCGCCGCCCCTGGCGCTGACCCTCGCCCACGCCGCCCGCTTGCTTCCCGCGCTTCTTCGCCCACTGCTGGGCAACGCGACACGACTATGGACTCTAACTCGCTCCATAGCCAAAAAGCTTTCTGCGTTTTGCCCACTGTTGGGCATAGCGGGGTGACGTCAATGAATATTACCATAACATTAGAATATTTTTGCCCACTTCTGGGCTATCTCATGTGCTTCAAATTGTTACATAAAACTGCCTATTTGATTGACTTTTGTAATAGATTGCCGACATTTCGTTACATTGATTATGATGCATAATATTTTTAATAAATTATAAAAATTGTAAACGATTATAAATATGAAACTTAGTTCGTTGGTTTAAATATACAGTTTGGAAAATGTTAATTTTGTACTCGAATAATGCAATTTTATTGGTATCTCTTATAAAACGCTCTCTTGAAATTTTAGGATTAATGTTTAGAGTAAAAAGCCGGTTGTATTGAAATAAGTTACATTTTTATGCAAATTGAAAAGACGCCGTAGCGAACAAAGTTCAAAATATAATTTAGAATTGTAAACAAAATTATTTATTTTAATATTTAAGTGATAAATTGTGGTTGTAATTTTCCAAAGCTTCCGAAGTGCCTAGTGTGCATGCACCTTTAGGTTAAGACTACACTAAAATGTTGCTATCATTAAAATTGAGATGTATTGCCAGTTTTAATAAATTCTTAGTCTTGTAAGAACTTTGAATACAATATTAATATATTTAGTGACCTGTTTTACGAATATAAACATCATTAAACTTTAATAAAACTACATGTCAGTGTGAAATAAAATAATAATAAATTTTCATAATTAAGTTGTTCATTATTAAGATTTTACTTTTGAAACCAATTTTTTTATAAAAACAGTTCACTAAATACTAAGTACTACTGGGAAGCAGCTTATTTTTAAATACACACTAAAAAGTAAAATAATAGTTCTAAATAAAATCTGTATTCTTCGTACCATTTCAATGAAATATTTTGATAGGCATTTTGTAGTGTTATTTTTTATTAATAATATTTACAAAAGCCTAGATTATTCGTATATAGTCTTTATTTTCTAGAAATATCATAATGGAAAACCCCCAGTCAAAATCTGAATTTAATATAATACGGCCGATAGCAAACGAAAGGTCTAATAAATATTAATTTCAGCCATTTCTTCTAGTTTAAAGACTTATTTAATATTATTAATTACAATTCTTCACGATATTCTTCCTCTAGTCACTTTCACAAATAATTATATTATTTTCTTCATGTTATTTAATTTGTATCATTACCAAACTACATTTATAAAAGCATGTACTCATTACTGTAGAAACAAATGGCAATACAATTTATAGGACTCTGTATTTTCGGTAACCACAAATATTTACGTTAATTAGTGAGATTACTGTATTTTCAGCATTTTATACCTACGCAATAAATATAATTATCAATATTTCTGTAGTTTTATTTATAAGCATTTTATTTACCAGTTCACATTATATTTACGTTGTTCTTGTTTATCTCGTAAGGTGAGAGGACATTTCACACACAACACACAATTTCGGTACAGCATCAACAAATGGAAAAGGTCAACAAGGCTTCCTTATTCTTGATATGTCAAAAGCTTTCTAGGTTCTGTGCCACTGTTAATTAATAAATAAAACAATAATGTGCTCAATTTTTATTTTATTTCTTTCCATATACAGACCCATCTGATTTCAACGTTTAAAAATATCCAATAAATTTTGTGTAAAAACTATTGTGGTATCACGAGACAAATAAAAAAGAATAAATGCTAGCGCGTTTGATGAGACGTGAGCAAACAATATTAACTACTATAAATATATGAATCAATAGAGGAAAGCGTGTTCCGAAGCACAAAATAATACGTCACACATAGTGTCTGTACACCGGGAGCGGTCCGGGGCCGGCGGCGGAGCGCGGCGGCTGGCGGCCGGGGCTCACAACGCGGTAACTATTATGCTCTGGCGCGGCGCCGCGCGGTACTAAGGCAGGGTGTACTTGACGTACGGCACCTCCACGTCGTCGCCCGCCTCGTCGTTGCAGCACAGCTCGAACACCAGCGCCTTGACGTGGGGCTCCAGCTTCTTCTTGGACACCTTCATCACCACCTCCGACATGGGCAGGTTCAGCCGCTCCTGGCGCTTGGCCTTGGGCATGAAGAACGAGTACAGCATGCACACGCCCTGCGACAACATCGTGATCTCCAGCTTGTGCTCGTTCTTGAAGTAGTCTAAGAACTGCTGGAGGGTGATCTCGCCCTTCACCTCGAACCTGTCCCACAGCGTCCATTTCTTGTCGTAGTAAGTATTTGTGGGCGCCGCGATAGGCTCGGAGAAGCCGAAGAAGGGTAAGGCGAGGTTGACGAATCCGTTCTTGAACACTTCGAGGGTATTGAAGCCCTGCGCGAGCTTGTATAGTTCGAGACAGACTAGACCGGCGACCACGGAGGTGGTGGTCGCGATGGCGGGGATGATTTTGCCGGCGATCAGTTTGGAGCGATGTCTATCCGCGGGAGGGATTTTGTAGTTAGCGGCGCGGAGGTTGGAGGCGGCTACGATGAAGTCCATGTGGAAGTTAGAGTCGTCGTCCTTCTCGAAGTCGAGGGGGGTGATCTTGAGGGAGCCGAGCTTGGTGGGCGCGGGCAGCTCTGCGATCATGTTCTCCACTTTGTCGTGGTCCATGTCGTCGTTGTTCTGTTGCAGCTGCGCGTCTGTTACAGCGATCTTTACACCGGATTTCGGGCTGAATTCTGGCACCTGGAATAATTGACAAAAAAAGTTTGTGTATTTATCACTACTGATAGGCACAATTTGATTCGTGTTATGCGCGAAAACAATGTTTAACCCAGGGAAGGACAAATACGATTCTTCTTTTTATTAATATTTTTCGTAGGCATAAGCTTGTAAATGAATGATACATACCGTCACACTGATAGCAACTTTAGCAATCCTCTCGCGATCCACACATGGGGCAAGTCCGTACACATTAGCTCTTAGATTAGCAGCGGCTACGATGTAGTCCATGTGGAGTTCATCAGCGGGGTCGAACTCGAGCGGCGAGGGACAACGCTTGGGGCCCGACCAGAAGGGCGCGCCGCTCGTCGTCTGCTGGTCCGGCGGGAAGTTGTACAGCAGCTGCTTGATCTGGTTGGAGTACTGCGCCTCCCAGTGCAGGCGGGCCCAGGTCACACAGTCGTCGAAGCTGAGGGGACGCTCGTTGATTGCGTTCTGGAATATACCAATATAACCATTTAAATGAAAGCTCGAAGTTTCTCTAATATTTGCGTTTTGACTTCATACGCGATGGTTTCAAATTTCGATGATGTTAAAAGATAATCCTGATATTTCGCAACAAAAATATAAAATTTAAGTTAGCGCTCAGCTTCAACATGCTATGAGAGAGACCCTCAGTGAACGTTTTAAGTCATTTGTCAACTATTAAACTTTTTGTGTTCGAAAACAAATGGACTAGCTACTGCACAGAGCGACAAATAAACTAGAGAAACATAGTCAAGGACTGAAATTTTATTAGTTTTCCTTACCCTGACACTCTCGATGGCGTCGAGCGGCTGGCTGCCCGGCAGCTTCATGGTGCGGTCGAGGAAGTGCGGGTCGCGCAGGTACTGCGCCGCGTGCTCGGCCGCCTGCCGGAACAGCCCCTCGAACTCGTCGCGCGCCCACTGCAGCGTGTGCTCGATGGCGTTGGGGAAGTTCTTCAGGGTGCAGATGGGGATGCTCTTCTCGGGCGGGTCTTGGGACGAGCTGTACGATTCTGTCAGGAATGGCACTACCACCTGGAATTTTAATGATGATTTATAAATGATTGTTTGATTTATATTTTATCATGGTTGCTTTTACAGATAACCTGTATTTTTGTCACTGAGAAACAAAATTATTTGTATCAAAATGGGATGGTACACAGCTTTTTATGTACATAAGAATACCACAAAATGTCAAGGCAGAGTTGAAAATATACCATATACCACAAGTAAGAAACATTTGTTTGACTATGTTTTAAAAACCAAAATCCTCGAGATCGCATGTAGCAAAACCCTAAATAATAAAATAACAGAACGCTTGGTCAGACCTGCGTGTTGCCCTTGGTGCCGAGCGTGCCGCTCTCCAGCAGCGGCTTCCTGTAGTAGACACAGCGGCGGTCCATGTAGATCCTGGCGTCCACGTTGTCCAGCGCGTTGGCCACGCCGTCCAGCGCCTCGAAGAACGCGTCGTCGTACACCGCCTCCGTCTCCGGACACACGCGGTTCTCCTGCGCCAGCACGTTCACCGCTGGGTTCATGCGCTTGATCACCTGAAAATAATGTATTGATATGTTAGTTAACATGTTTTTGTCATCCATAAAAACGTACATAAAAATACCCATTGTTCTAATAGAAGTAGGCAGGCTCTCCAAAAAGCCATCCGAGAGCTTTGCCGGGTATTATAGGACGATGGAATAGAGAAGTAAACGAAATTGGCGTTTCATTTACTTCAAACTCACTAGCAACAATCCATAAATTAAATAGAAAGTTGTTTATTAAATGGTGGTCACCTTAGCAGCGGTACTGGACTTAGGTTTCTGCACGTCGTAAGGTCTGAAGAGGAACTGTCGGTTGAGGTTGGACTTCTCGATGAGGTCCATGTCGGTGACGGTGATCTGGCCGCCGTCTGCTCCCACACCGATCATCGCGAAGTTCTTCAGCAGCTCGCAGCCGATGGCGCCCGCGCCTGACAAAAACAATATCAACGTTAAGGGATGCAGACTAAAAGGCATATATTCTTGTTCACTGGATTCAATGGACTCGTAGATCGACTTCACTAGATAGTGTTAGATATAAGAAAACGTACTTATGCCAATGGCTGACAAAATTCTCCTTCTGAATTGAGAGATTTTAAGTCGACTTTGATAGCCAAATGTATGTTGGAGGCTTCGCTTTCCTTCAAGAGTTTATCAATAATTTGATACATATGAGTCATAATGGTTTCCTACATGTATAAGAAACACAACGACCTTGAAAAATCTATTAATTCGTTAATTCTATGTTGTCTTAGATCTTTGGTATAGGTCTTCACTTGAGAGAAACATAAAGCTGTATTTATCTAAGAAATTAATAATAAAGTATCACTTATCTGTTTCTTAAAAAACCAGATATAATTTGAACCTTAATTTGAAGGTTTACAATTCCCTAGTTATTAAAATCACATAACTATCTAATTATCTCCGGCGTATATTATTTACTACGATAGTGGTGGTGTTATCAACTCGTGTGCAAAATACGCTTTATATAGACAAACAAAGGATTTCTTGAGTGATTGTAGAGATGGACATGTGACGTCTTGTATAGAGTTCATGGCACAAGTACAAAATTATTATATTAAATACAAATATATAATTTATATTTCAGGTTATTTTTGTACCCTTTTACATGTAGAGGAAATAAATCATATTAAGTGACTATTATGTCCAAATAGCATACTACTTAATATTATCTTTATTAAGGTTGTAAATACAAAAGTCTTGCCTGTTTGCTGTGGCTATACAGCTAAGCTCGATTCTATTAAATCTAGCATAAAAACAGATGAAAACTCGGAACATCAACTAAGGCCACAGTTGATGAAGTCATTTATTATTTTTCCAGTTACCCGAAGGCAAAGACGATGATCCGAATCAACTAGCCCAACGTTTTCGGATTGCATCAACTTTTTATAACTGCAATACACTATAACAGTGACGGAAAATGTATACATCATGAAGTGTTACTTAAAAACGAACAGAATGCGGCAACTATACCAATGAGTTATCTATACTCCATGACTAAGCGTTAACTAGTAACATTTTTTACACTAGAACAAGGATAAAAACTACATTTCCTACATAATAAGATAGCAACATGTCTATACAATAAGTGCAGTTGTTTTCCGGTTTCGTAGCCGCGGAGACAAAGGTATTTGTGTTTGTAATTACTTCACGAAGGTTATATCGACCGCAAACCGTGTAGGGACGAGTCTATTCTGTTTCAATGTATTATTACAGATGCCTATGTATACATTTTAGTATTGTCTATGTATTTTTCTTGTAAATGTGAATAAGGTTGATAAAATGCACAAAGGCTATCTATCCTAATTTTTATGACCGGTTAACTTCAAATTAGTTTAGTACTCCCTTTTAGGTGGAATACTGACACTTTATTTATTGAATAGGTTATCCGATAAAATGGGCTATAACATAAATGGTAGATACAATCTTTGGCTCATCTTTCATAAAATAGACTATGAATAGACATATTTTTCGTACCTACGCTGGCCAAGTGTAGGTTGCATCTTTTCAAAGTACAAAAGTTTGAAAGGAATCTCGGACCTGCAAGATTCTGAACCATCTCAGTGTAGGAATAGTCTATGAAAAGTTACTGTGTATCTTCTTTCGGAATAACATGACCTTTTGACAATCACCTTCAAGTACAAAACTTAGACATATCTAATCAGGATGAGCACTGTGCAGTACTCGGCAGTAGCGGTCTTTTGTACAGTTACAAACACTGATAACACGTGATAACAAATATAAACAATGCATCTTGTGACGTTATAGGGGAACAACCTTATATCTTGTTATTTGAAAATACGTCATGACGTAATAAGTAAAGTTATAAGGCTGGTAGCTTTAACGTTCGCACAAAAGTATATTGACCATTAATGTTACAGTTAATTAAATTCGCTTTCTTTTTTAATTTCCAAGATACTTGTTATAAATTAAGATTTATGAAAGAAACCTACTGCTAAATATATCAGGCGAAACCAGGTATTTTTTAAATAATTTTATTCTGCTACATTTGGCTTGAGTCGGGAATAGGACCCGGGACCTCATAGTCGATAGTTTAAGTTGCAAACACGGATTACACAACAAACACAGACATTAACTTTTCTTAAAACACGAAATTGTTAAAAATCTATTGTAATGACAAAAGTATTGGCAAAAGAACAAATATCATGTTTACTCACCAACAATAAAGTACTTCAGTTCACCCAGCCTCTTCTGGAAGTCCTTGCCGAAGACAGCCACTTGTCCATCGTACCTGGAGCCAGTTGGCTTGCAGTTCTCCTCAGTGATAGCTGAACGATCCTTGGGCAAGCATTCAATGGCATCCAGGTACAACCACTGGACGATAGGGTGGAACTTGCCGGAGCAAGCCTTCATTACTTCCTGAGCTACTACTCCTCCGATGGCTGCGTTCATTGGGTTCAGGTCACCGGATGATACCTGAGGAAGATGATGGAACATATTTAGCATTGAGGAAAAGTAGCATTAAGAAGTACAAGTACTAAATTTTGTTACATTGGGGACCTTGAATTCTACAATTATATTTAAAATTGCTAGATTAATCAGGTAATTATTTTCCGGAAACTGTAATATAGCTTAAATTACGACATAACCTTCCTATGTACCTTTGTAGACGCGAATACGTATGTACATATGTCTGTTAATCTTTCAAGCAAAAACCAATGCAGTAAATAAGTTGTTACAGCGACATCGCGACAAGATATATGGATGTAAATAAAGGGATCTTTGTAAGGATCGTAGCAAGTGGCGTTCTATGGTCTCTGGGCAACATTGTTTAAAAAAAAGGTTTCATGTATGTACATAAAGTCCAATCCGTCCAAATGTTATAAATACAAAACTGTTATTGAAAAAGGTTTTAGAAACGTGTTTTAACCTTCCAAGGGTCATTTAGCCATAAACAAGAAAAATACATTCTCTTAAAAACAAATTGTTATCGTCATTAGTGATTCACAAGTCATTGACCCCGTATTTACATATGGCGTGACGGATACCATGTCCTCTCCACGTGTGGTAGAATGTTAGCGGAAATAGACTAAAGAAATAGTAGGGTGGCTCTATTTGATCTCATGAAGTATTCATACATAATATAAAATTAAGAGCCTGAGAACCTCTTTGGCTTTTCACGAAAACATCAACAACTACGGAACGGAATTTCATGCGGTTTTCACCAATAGATAGATGTAGAATTTCTTAAGGATAAGGCGAAGCCGGGATGGGCCGCTGTGGGTATCGCGAGATATGATTATGTATTCATCACTTGCTTTGCACACAAGAGGTAAAGGGTTAAAAATCAATAAGCTAATGACTGTTCCAACTTAAGAAAGCTAGCCATTACTGAACAATCAAGCTGATTTTTCTCCCAGATACACTGATACATTATACACAAAAAGTACATGGTATATTATGTACAAAGTAGGTATGTTTTCTTTACACAAGCTTACTATGGTTTCTATTTACAAAGCCATATTTCCAATCTTATTTACAAACACACCATTATACTATAATGGTAGCATGTATCATAGATCTTTATCTATATAGCATTGGAGAAAAGATCAATAACATTGTCAAGCCTTTAGTGTAAAACTTATGTGGGTAATAACACAACACCACCTAGGGTAATATATGAATGTTCTATATTATGATAATTGTTTTTATATTAGACCTAGGACAGTCTAGAAGATACAGAAATTTGGGATACATCTGCAGCTAATAGGAAGCCTTTTCTGAGCTTATCATTTCTTTTGCTTCTAAATCTTTAATATACTAGCTTTATTTCATTTATTGATAGCAACATAAATGATGAAGACTATATAATACCTCAGAACATCCTATGAAGGCACAGTGATTGATATAAATTGAACAATAAGTGCCGAGCAGTCAATAATGTAATTAAAACAAAAACCTCACCTTGCAAAAAGTGTCCAGCAACTCAGCATTCAGTTCCAAATCACCATTCTTAAATGTATCAATAGCTTTCACGTAGTCCATGAATTTAGCCACATCAGCATCACACCAGGGGCCCGGGAGACGACCCTCGCCCTCCTCAAACTTGTGAAGAGCAGCAAACGCAATATGTAGTTGTTGAGGATAATCAAACTTGCCAAAATCAGTGATAACAAACTCCGGGTTTGCAAAAGACTCTTTTAAAGGTTTAAATTGCAGTTTCTTGGGCATCTTGACTTGTGTTACGATGCCTCCTCGGATGTACTTGGAGCAGTTTGTGGTGTCTCCGATGCTGAAGGTGTAAGGGCCCAGGACTTTGATCTTCCGGGGTTCACAGCCATTTAGTTCAGTCAAACCTTGAATCTGAAATGTAGGAAAGGAGATTTTAGACTTATGCAGTTTGTGAATCTTTTTAATACAAGTTTTTTTGTATTTATTAGCTAAGTATGCTGCTTTCACTGTATACAACCATGAGTTTATGTGCCTAAATAAAGATGTGTTATTGTAAAGAAAAATGTAAATAAATATATGACCGACATTAATTGCAGCATTGTTTAGCTGGTGATGATTATTTGATAGCAGATTATGATAATAATATATTGATATCAATCATGTTTTTTATCATGACCATAACCTACATCTAATTAGCAAAAACAACAACCTCAAGACCATAAGAGACAACCAACTCTATGAAATCTATATAATCATGTTCATAAAAGTAGTTTAGTAGACTATAAGTTAGTACTTTTTCTTATAAAATGTTTGAAATCATGTTTAAAGGTATTTGTATAGGTAGTTGGGCTGACAATAAGTTTCAGAGAAGTGAAATTGGTCATTGCTTACTATAGATTGAAGTAAATTAATTGTGCAATGAGTCACTGCTATTGTTGCAGATGTTAGTCTTGAGAGGAAAATTTAAGATAAAGGTATCTTTCTAGAAGGTTGATTTTAATTCTTAGCTTAATAATGTGGTTGATAATGATAGTAATTCTTTCTCTGTAAAGAATTATACAAGATAAAGGTTTTGTTTATATGAATCTATGTTATGTTACATAGAAGAGGCATATTTTTAGTAGTAGATAGACATCTGAATATATGATTCTTGTATTTTACTCAAGTTATCTTTAGAAATATGAATAACATTTGAGAAAATCTTTTTGTGTTGGGATAGCATGATTCATTAATTAGGCTATAGGCTACCTGGCCTTATGATAGTTTTTACAGGAGCTGAGTAATTATAAG
Organism: Anticarsia gemmatalis; assembly: GCF_050436995.1. Lineage (NCBI taxonomy): Eukaryota > Metazoa > Arthropoda > Insecta > Lepidoptera > Erebidae > Anticarsia > Anticarsia gemmatalis. Next base: position 774,091 of record NC_134757.1, read on the forward strand.
TGTAGTCGAGGCATAGCTTGTATTGCATAATACTGTGTAATATCATAAAATGGAATATAACCGAGATATTATCAATTATTCATGCTTTTAACTGTATCAGTATAAAATAACTTGTTGATACATGTTTTATTTATGATATTGTATTGTTTTATTCAAAACTAAGCAGAGATATAAACCTACATAGGTATTGTTTCATGAGACTGTTATACTATAGTAAGTTAAACACCAAATTATATTGATTACCTCATTTTGTTAATTATTCCATCATAAATATTCATTACTATGGGTTTTTTTGCTTTTTATATTGAAAAATACAATTAGAAGTCAAAAGATCAAGACAAATCACCTGATGATGCCTGATAAAGACATCAATAGCATAATATTCTATACAGAACAAGTGCAGATTATACTACACCTATAAAACATGATAGCTGATGCCATTACCCATTTTACCGATGACAACATAACGTTATCTGTGCTGGCAGCTAGTCAAAACCTGGTCAAGGTTGGCCAATGATACATGGGACTATAACATTGACCCCCAACTCTACATGATTGAGCATCTATATGTCAATATTTACTTAATGAGTAAGAAAACATTATGTGAGGTTATAAACCTTTGTGTGCTGCGAAGCGAGAATCAATTTTACTTTTTCCCAAGTGCTGTGTTAGTGTGTAGTGAAAAAAAGGGTTTATGCTGCACATTATGCATGAATAAACAGTTGGGATGCTATAGTTGCTGTTTCAAAAGGATAGTTAATTGGTCATGCTTATTAGTATGATCCGTTAATGTTTGTGTACATCAGTCAGCTGACTCAAGTCAGAGAAAAATTGTATGATTAAGTTGCTTCTGGTAATAACTAAGTATTAAGTAGAATACAAACCTCACTAAAAGTAACATAGTCTCCATCCTCCAGTCCGTGACGGGTGTCATCCAGACAAGTGACCACAGCCTCGTACTCGTGTGTGATGTCCGCAATCATGGCCGACACCGGGTTCTCCCCCGTTACGTCCACCACCGTGAACTCCGGCCCAAAGTCACAGAACACCTGCGAGAACAGCCCCCTAGTATCCGCTATTATTAGAGCTATGTTATTCGCATGGGTTATAGCAGCTATACGCTCCTGCTCACCCCATGAAGCACCAGTAAGGACTACAACTCTAAATTTACGTAAAAATTCTTCGGTCAACGGACCGGTGTACGCAGTCGTAGGCACGTAGTGGTTCAGCTCCGACAGCTGCTCGCACGACGCCAGAGCCCTGTTCTGACCGATCGCACTCTCCGACAGGTAGAACTGCGACGACAGATCAGCAATAGTACAGTTCCGCTCATCGTGAAGAGTCACCGACTTCACTCCGCCGAGGATCACGTTTTTCGCCACCTCCACCCCGAGACCTCCGAGTCCCGAAATAAGCACGTCGGAACTCGCCATCCGCCGCATGGCATCATGGCCCAGCACGTAGAGCTGTCGCGAGTACAGACTCTCGTCGATCTCGTCCTCCACGCGCGTCCCATTGTTCGCCATTGCCGAGTTGTTGGAACGTGATTCTCCTGTATTTAGTTTCCGCTTTTTCGCCGGGGGGTCAACGGAATTATCGGCGACTTCAGCACTAGACATCGGGCACGAACGCGCACAATTTTGCCAGAATTTTGCTTTGCGTTTTAAATTCAGAAGAAATAATCTTCAATTATTAGAAAGCGACATTCGCGCTTCGTCAAGGCCCGCTTACTCACTGTCCTGAAGTTAGTTACGAAATACGTGGAAAATGACCTGCGGAAATGATATTTTGTTTGGTTATTTTTCTGATAGTTCGGTAAAAATCTAGATTCTGATGATCTCTAATCGTCACTGATAATTTCACTTCCAAGTCCTTACAATTTAGAACTGGACTATGAACCAGCAGCAAGTAAAATGTACTTTTTCTTTGCCTGTGCTCTTTTTATTTATGGTAACATTACACATTCGCAAATAGTTGCAAAGAATGCAGTCCCACTGCAAAAAAAACATATCTCGTTACAACGTTTTATGATTATTGATTTTGATTGTGCATTTAGAAACTATGGTATTATTAAATTATTTGTTATTTTTATCAAAAAGTGTAAATTTTTGTGATAATGAAATTCGTTCTCAGCAAGATTTATTTTTTACATTTTATTTCAACTTAGTAAACAAATTATATTTTGGCTTTTTAAATTATGCATATTTATGTTAAGTGTTAATTTTGGATGAAAAAGCAGTTAAAACCCGTTACAATAATATTTAGACCGAATAATAAAGATTCACGCGAATGGTTTTTATATTTTTACAATTTGATACGAGACGACGTCTCTAAAGAAGTTATTAGCTTTCATATAATTCTGTCAACAAATATTCGGATAATGTAATGTGCTATTATGGATAATGAAAACTTTTAAAGTAAATATCTTAAGTTTTGAGCTATATTTTATAATCATATACCTATTTGACTAACGCACTAAGTTTGAGTCTACCCTTTTTATATCCGAACTTTTAGCTAATATTTCGTACTGCCAACACTCCACCTGTCAAATGTCAATCAAATTGGTTCGCAGCTAACTTCGGAGCAAACAAACCATTTTGTTTCAATCCGTGGATTCTATTTCAAGTTCACGACACGGTGTAATTGACTCGTCGTCCGATTATTTGTTGTGGTACTGATCGCGAGTGAAAGGAGCTCGAGCAGCATGACTATAGTGTGAAACTATTGATATTGAAATATTGTGAAGTCCTTGTATTATTTTATTTTGAATCGAGTGTTTAGATTTGTGAAAAATGGTGCAGGATTACGTGTCTCCCGTAAGGGTTCACAAGTATCCCTTCGAAATGGTGATGGCCGTGAGTATTTGAAACTTATCCTGTTGTTATTAGTGATAATTGTTTTTATTTACCCATATGGTAGTGACAAGGTCAGCGTAGATAATGACTGATAAAAAGTTTCGTTGAATGGGCCCCCTTAGTGCTTGGTCAACAAGATTTCTCAATAGAATGATTGCAATGTTTTGCAACGCTGACTTCTGAAATATTTGCTTAACACTACCAATGTTATGTTTGTGTTTTAATTCATAAAACTTGTGTGTAAATAGTGTACCAACTGAGTTATATACTTTTTATTTTTTATTTCTGCTGAAAATATTCCAATAGGAATATTCCATGAAGTAGTTAATGCATCATATATAATGAAAACAGTATGATACACATTACATTATGAAAGAATCCAATTAGATAACGGATAATTAAGGTAAATTGTTGTTATAAATACAATTATCATAACATTGACACAGTTACCATTGTAAAAGATTACAAACTTACTTTGATACAAAACATTGTTTTATCCTTGTATTGGGAGGAAAACTTTATTCTATAGCAGTAGAGATGTACTGTACAACCACAAAGAAACAACATAAACATTATATTTGTAATATATTATCCTGTGCATAATTTTATATTTCACACAACTTTGTTAGGGGATGTAAACCTCTAACAACATTTAAATAAAAACTTTTAAAAATCCTTAGAGGCATCTAACATTCAATTTCTCCTAAAACAATATTATAAACCTGGTTTTTAACTGAGCTTTAATTTGTATGGTGAAACAAAGGAATGAATGCATATCAATTTGTTAGCATTTTTATGTTAAAAAAGTATTTAAAAAAATCTTTTATTGTACCTAAGTATATTGTACCAAAAACTATACTTTGAATTGAATTCTGAAATATTCCAATAAGATGGTCAGATTCTACAAATAATGTAAAATATCCTTACAAACTATTAAATCAATAGGTATCTACCTAGGTACCTACTATTTACTAAATACAAAAAGCGTAGTGTCATTATATTTGGAAATATTATCAGCTACTACAATAATTGTAGTTTATTTATATCACCCACTTCCTTATGTTTTTATTATTGATCCTTATCATATAATATAAATCAGTAATACCTTTAATACCACAATATTACAATCAATTGTTATCTATAAAATAGCACACCTGCTAACATACAATGACACACTTTTAAACCATACTTTTGTAGCCCATAATTATCCCACTGCTGGGAAAGAGAACCTACCAAACCAAAGAAGAACCTTCTCCTTTCATGTTGAGGAAGGTGAGAGCTGATATTATCAGGGATTTACATAACTTGCATATTTCCCTGTTATTTAATCATTGTTAAACGGGAGAAAAACCCATATTTATGTAGCACACATATTATATTATTGTTATTAGATAATAACAATAATATTTGAATATAATAATATACTTTATTAATAACCTATGTGTGTCAGATTGTTAAATTGTAATTAAATATTACAACTGTCTGATTTATATCAGCGTATTACACAAGATATTTGCTGCAGTGTGTAAATAGTGATATAAATCTTCGTTATATTTAGACATCTAGGTAAAAACATAAATATTTACTAAAGAATAAAAACATAAAAAGTGTGAAAAAGAAAAGAAAATTCAGACACATCAGAAAAAAGAAAATCTGTAGTATTTGTCGAGAGACGCGTCGTCACTTGATGCAACCAAATTGTCAAAGTTTATAATCACTGTAAAGATAATACATAATTAGTTTAAAAAAAAATGTAAGTAATTATATCTTTCAACATGTTACGTATCAATGTCTGTCTCTTAAATAAAGTAATAACACATCACTCAAGTATTCAGAAAGAGTGCAAAAAGTACAAACAATAAAAATATATCGCATTCTTCATATTGCACACATTTCGGGCATACTTTCACGAGCGCATCAAATCTGTGGGCTTATGTTCTGTGACGTCATTATTCATACGCAGGGCTGTCACGCTGCTGAAGAATACTACCACTGGACTAAAAATATGTAGGAAATTTTCTTTCAAATCTAATTTCCTTAGTGGAGTTCCCTCCATCAATTTTATGCGACTTTAGCTAGCCCTACATCGACATAGCTATCCTGCAGTTTTCACGACCAATTGCAAAACCTTTTTTTGCATTTTAAATTGCTTTTTTCTACCTCAACCTGGCATATGACCTAAACATACCTATTAAACAATTGGCGATGAAACCCGGTCGTATTCAGAGAGGCGATTTCCTGTTCCTATCGAGCCAGCTCTCGAGATACTAACAGAATAAATCAGCGCTACTTGCATAAGTATTTTGAAAAAGCTAGTTTTCTTCGCAGTCGAAATATTTCGAGTAAAATTTTTCATGAATAATTTTTACGCGTATAAACAATATAAATTATGGTAAGTAGTATTAACCCTATATCCAAACAACAGCTGACTGCGACACGCGACATTATTCGTCATGTTTATAACTCGGGCTAAACTTGCCGATTTTGTCTTCAAACAAATGGCTGAAACGTGATGCGTATAAATATTAGTTTTTAATATTAAGTAGGCAGGAGTTGAGGAAAACCGCATAATATATGTTTTGTGGTTCATAATAAAACGAACATGTCTGTTGTTAGCACGGATTTGTATTTTTTACTGTTACCATCTGCTAGACCGAAAATCATTAGGCTTTTTGTCCAGAGACTTTAGAGATCTAGCTATACCTTGCAGATTGTTTTGTTTATATTGCTTATTTTGCTCTCGTAAGTCGAAGCGGGATGTTAGATAGCCTGTACACTTCCTTATGAATGTGGCTATAATACATAAACACTGTATAATCTAACTGGTATGAACCGAGCAAAAGAGTATATTAATGACCAAAAAATGATTTTGCAACAAATTATTCTTCAATATTTTTTGTAGCTTTTAGCTATCCAAATCGCTACGCAAATCTGTGAAAATGTAGTAAGTCGGTATTAGAGTATAGATATTAACTGTCAGTAGATATGTATAATAAATGCGGTGGAAACGTCCTTGCTCAAACAAAATGCGTAATTCTAGCAAGCGTAAGATAAAAATCGATTGCCGAAAATAATTCGCGTATCTATCTTTTATCAATGTTTTAATACGTAGGTCAAAACCTTTTAGTTATTCGATTAATTAAGCCTTAAGAACCATGTTATAAGACCATATCAAGTAGATATTGGCAACATTTGGTAGAAGTTGGTGTGTTTGTATCCCCTTGCAGAATCTACGAGGGAAGTGGAATCATGTCCGCCACGAGACTCCCGGTTTATGCCTGAGGCGTTTGAAATTTCAAGCCCGAACATGAGAGGGTTTGAAGTGTTTTGATGTTTAAACCAGTACCCCATTGCTCTTGCGTATCAGGCGGCATTGCTTGAGCTTTGGGCACAAATTTCCTTCGCATTTAAAGCGCCAAGATGAGGGAGTTTGAAAAGTTTTGGTGTTTAAACCATTGCTCTCGTGTATCAGACGGCATTGCTTTAGTTCTTTTTTTTCTTTTCTTTCTTTAATAGTTACGAATCTCCGCATTTGGAGAGGCACTGAGTTCTTCGCTGCTACGAAAAAGACTTCTCTCACGCTATTTAACTTGGCCTGAAATATTCCTTATATAAAGCAGCTCTCGACCCGGGTATCTCACATGGGACCTTGAACCAACCAGTATATTCAGTAACTTGTAAGGAAAATATTTGCTTATCGTACACATGTGGCTTGTGACTATTTGTTCTCTCCTAATGATATTATTTCCAAGAATATTGTGGGTCGTTATAAGAAGAAATGTTTTCTGCGAAACAATTACTTTGCGACCTCTAGCCAATAGCTATAACGGTATTAAAAGATTGTATCATTACCGATAGTTGTAATATTTGAAGATACTTACCTATGCCATTTATTGGAATTGTTGATGTTCATTTTTAATGTCAAACTCCTACTCAACATTAAATTTATCTAGTGTTGCGAGGTGTTTCAAACATTTTCGACCTAGACGATTACTTCTAGAACTCAGATTTGTTGTAATTATTTTAACGTCTTACTGTCTCAATTTTAGGCACTAATCTTCTTTAGTAATAAAAAAAGTGAGTCCACTTTGCTGGCCAAATGCGGATTGGGGAATTTGCGTTCTTTCCAAAATTATATTATTAAGGGTCTCTAGGTTTTTCCATGATTTTGCTTCAGCATTAGACAATGATCATTATTTCTAATACACGTCACACATATCTACCTGACTTTCGAAAGTTAATGGGTATTTTGTTGCCTAGGTTTTCAACTTAGACCCCTTACATAGGAGGTTTAATACCACTAGCAATCAACCATGCTCTAGTAAATACTTTTAAAAGTTTTTCTGGTTATACTCCGGTATTTAATAACATAGTTACCTATGTGTGTTGTCGTATGCGCGTGTGTGCGTAACACGTGTCGTGAAACCGTTGCCGCTGATTGATATTGCGAACTATAACCTATCTATTACCGCAAGTGGTAATGTACGACAATTTTACTTGAATCAATGCCTTTATTATTATTTATTGTTGCTTATTGTTACTAGTAGTATCGAGGTTTAAAATAGATGCATTATAAAGTGGTAGATAGACGTTCGAATCGATCTTTGTTGCGTGAGAATCTTTTCTTTATCTTTCTTTTGGTCATTTCGCTTCTGATACACGGGTTTACTAGCAATGCGGATGAAAAAAGCCTCTGTCGTTTTTTCGAAATATTATATTCTCGGTCTAGCTTAGTCGTTGGACTGTGATGACGTAACTGGCAGTTATCAAATTGTCTTTACGAATCAGCAGAAATCTAACACTAAAATAGACAGTCATACAGTAAATTTTCCCCTCTATAATTTGTATTCGTATAACCTTACGTGTGAGCAAATACTTTCAACCCTAGCTAAGATATAAGTATGTGCTGCTTGTGTTTAAATCGGTAATGCCAAAAAATTTACAGCTTAGTGTATGTAAATTTCAACTCCTCCACATTGTGTCCAAGTGTTAATGAATAACGTCGTCAACAGTATAGAAAGAACAATGGATGCTAATCGTTATATCAGCAGACTGCACAACTTGTACAAGTGTACAAGTGATGTTACCAGACCTGTCTCGTGTTGTGCCGCGTGAATGGGCCGTGCTTATTATCTGATACTTATTAGCTATTAGCTACATCGGTGACGGTTCGTAGCATGCGCACGCGCAGACAGCTGTTATAATAGATTTAACTTGCGGATCTGAGATTGTTCTCTGAAGTTTTAACCTTGCATTTATCTTATGTTTTACGGGAATTGCCAATATGTTTTTTTTTCGTGGATTGCTTGACGTTTCGGCTCAGGACACTAGATTGCATAATGTTAGACGTTGTTCTGCCCGAACTTGGAGTCTGTTCTAAGGTTTTAACTTAAACTTTTATCACTAACTAGCTGACCCGCGCAACTTCGCTTGCGTCACATAACCTCTCGAGCGCCCCACGTCAAAATTCAAATATACCGTTAAGCGTCCAGGCCAAAAATGGCGCGCGAAATTGAATTGGCGGTTGGCGTTTAAGCGCCGATTCCGTCATATTTTGATACTAACACCCTAGTCATACCTTATATATTTGAAATCTACATAAAATTTGCTATATATTAAAAAAATAAACCACAAATAATATTTGATAGTGGTGGTACAATAGTCGGTTTAATCTGAATATTGTGTGCTTTAGGCATGTGTTTGAAGAAAGTCTAAAAAATATTTTTAGGCATAAAAAATAATATGACGGAAGGTCTTATCGTGTAGTTAATGAATAATGACATTAAAATCCAACTGTAAAATATACTCAAATCTTTAAAATTAGTTAAAAAAAGTATTTACAATATTGGTCATAAAGGAACATGTCGTTGGGTCAGATGTTGTTTAAGGTGCTCTCTGGCCTATATCAACCACTTATTCAAGTGTGTGCATTAGATCGTCGTCTCGTTTCATCAGCTTCAATGTCAAATATGTTTGAAAGGTATAAACATAGTTTTAGCATTTAATTTCTACGTTTTTTTAATGTAAGATCGTTTTGCCGTACCACGGTGGCGGGACGCTTGACGGGGGTAGCACATTCAACCGTGACACGGTGGCCGGGCGCTTGAGAGGATAAGAGAGAATGGGTCAAAAATTTTTGTTACATTTTTTACTGCTGCTCTGCTCCTATTGGTCCTAGCGTGATGATATATAGCCTATAACCTTCCTCGATATATGGGCTATCTAACACTGAAAGAATTTTTCAAATCGGACCCGTAGTTCCTGAGATTAGCGCGTTCAAACAAACAAACAAACAAACAAACAAACAAACTCTTCAGCTTTATAATATTAGTATAGATTATTCTGTCTGTTGGTGAATGCTTGATGCAAATAGCTTTAAAAACTGTTAATTTGGTACAGGACTTTGTTTTAGTACTGAAAACTTAATCGTGTCTGACAACAACGTGGCTGGTTCCCAAAACATTCCCTACTCAAGCACATACAGGTGTTAATCATAACCTAAAAAGTCCCATAAACAAGTTTCCTTATAAAATGGTTCAACGATACCTTAATAACGAATACCCACACTACTTCAAACTCATTATATTTATCCCATAAATCACAGCCGTTTGCTACGTGCCGTATTTAGGCGACCTAATATAATCACACCCTGACCTTTACGCGGCCCCGGAATATACAATTATACATCCCTGTGCGTCCCGAAGGTCTAATTCTAGTTATATTTAGCCCGCGTTTAATTCAATTTGAAAAGTGATTGAAGGCTATAAATATGGTTATTTTTCCACGACGTTAACCAAACGATTAAGACAGTAATTTTTGTTGTGTACACTCCATAGATGAGTGATTCTGAATAGTATTTAAGTAGTGTCTCCGTGCTTTCGAAAGCCACATCAAAGTTCCCTGGTTGTTATTCATTAATTCAAAGATTTTTTGAAAGACTTCAATGACTTTGATTCTACCTAGGTTGGTCACTATAAAATCTTGAAAAGAATCCTTCTGTGCAAGTGTGTGCAACTGATATTATCACGAGATTTCGAGGTCGTTACCCTGGTTGAGGAAAGCTGTATAATATAATGCAGGTTTTAGTAGCAGCAAAGATTAAACCCGTCTCCAAATTGCCAATAAGGTCCTCACCACATGGGACCTAAATGACCGGCGGTAAATAATTGCACAATATGTTTTTGGGGGAATAGTGCTGTATTTCCACTAAAAAAACACGTTCGGCTAGCGTAGTGATGATGATGAAATATGCATGAACGGAAAAGCTCTGGGACTTTTAAATCTCACCCCTAAGCGCCCTCCACCTGCACTTTGTCTCAATAAGGCTCCACACGGAAAAGCCAATAGGCCTCTCATCAAATTCTACAGACAAAATGATGGTTGGTCGTAATTTTGGCTACTAAAATTATCACTGATTCTTCTCGAACCGCATCTTACCCAAGGCGGTTCAAATCCAACCCAAGGCGTTATCGACGTGAACCCACTTCTGTTTTAAGACAAGCCAAAAAGCAGGTTTCAATTAAGGAAAACGAATTAAAAATATTATATTAATGTGTCCACCCAACCCTTCTAAGAAAACAAACCTTAAAAATGTCACCGCCATAAACGTGTTTCCAGGCATCGAACCCTTGACCTCATGGACAAACAATGTTTCAAGAGCGTTGAACGAATACGTTTTGCTTGTTTTATATCAAATCTTGGTGATATGTCAGGTTTTTGATATGCACTATCTGAAATCGTTGTATCTTAGTCTTAAAACAAACATGTTGTTTTGATAATGGAAACAATAGAATAGTGGTATTTTTGATTCTTTTTATCATTGTCTTGACCTTATCCCACGCTACTTTAGGCATATGTTTTCTTCTTCCACTCTCTATCAGCCGTCAACTCTTATCTTCTCCCCCATGACAACATTTGCACAATTCGTCAATCTTTCTTTTACGCAAATATTGATATTTTTTACCTTCAAAGGACAAAAGACAAAACATCTGCACCACCAATTAACAGAAGTAAGTAGATGAAATTTTAATTAAGTTCGAGGATCAAACATCGGCAGTATTTATTCTAGGTAGTCAGTAAATTAAAATTCAACTCATTAAGTGTTAAAATGGTATTACAGACCTTATCGCGCGGATCAGCTTATAATCCATACAGGAAAGTTATTTAAAAAATACCTAATTAATAAAGTTTTTTTATAAACATGTTGTTGTATTCCAAAGCATCCCGACATAACTTTCTAGCGGTATTTAGAGCGTAAAGATAACACTATCAGTAGCGGGAAGCTAACTAAATAACTGTTACTTAAGTACTTGTTTATCTTAAGTAGTTAACAACTAACAATCGTTTTGTTTGTTTAACACTTTGAAAGATGTTTTATTGAAAGGCATTTTATCTTTGTAAAAGAAAATTCTTTATTTCTCCTAAGTTTTGATCTGCGATCTGAAGTCAAAATTATTGATGACCTTTTTTATGCTTGTAACGAGTTCTTTAAATGAAGAAGACGTGTAACTCAAATACCGTCTTCATAAAAGACCTTACATGTGAAACCGTCCTCGGTTAACGGTTCTAGTTATACTAGTATACTAGGCAATAGTATAAGTCTCATATGTTTTCAATAATTTTTGGATGGATCGAGGACTCAGTAAAGGTTGAGAAAATCTGGAAAGAACGACGTATTCGTAGTACGGAACGAGGAAAATTAGGTAAATGGAAGAAAGCTTACGCAATGATTTCTTGTAACTCAGTGAATAACAGCCGCGCGGATCTCTGAGGTGAAGCTAACTGGGTTATGCAGGTCCGATAGGTAGTCGCTCCATGTAAAATACTGGTATCCAGCTGCATCTGGTGGGAATGGACGCCGACTCCAACGTAGTTGAAAGAAAGACTTGATTGATGATGATGAGCGTCAATATACAGGTTTCTTTCCTCGCCATGATTGCGAAAAATCTCCAAATAAGAGTCCTACAATACGGCATTAGAAAAGATTGATAGAATACACTACATAATGTGCTAGTTATTTATTATACTACATTATACATAGAGACATCCAGCTAATGTACAAAGTGGATGTACTCTATTCCCTACTGGGCCATTAGCGATAAGTGCCCTATTTTTCATCCAATAACGAATATTTACTTGATTTAATCGCATTACCTTATTTACTGTGACCCATCCTAAATAGTTTAATATGGATAAGTCGTATGCTAAATTCTGGTCAATGACTTTGCGGTCGTATCTTGGTTAGTGATAATGTTTGTTGTTACTTTTTATTGTTGCCGCAAATTGTTATTGTTTGGTCATTAATGCCCGGTTTCTGAGGTACATTTAGCGGTAGTTTATCCATTCAATAGCGTTTAAACTAATATAAACATGACAGTTGGGATAGATAAACTACCGCTAAATGTGCCCCAGAAACTGGGTATTAGTACTTTTGAGGGTATCAATGTCTATTTTGAGAGGGATAAGGGTTAGATTCTCGGGTCCTATACACTGTGAAATTATGATTGGTAGCTTCTATTTACCTATGGTATCCCAGTCATCAGTACTGTTCTGTACCTCTCGTATCCAGGTATTTCCGATTAATAATAATTACATTGTACCCATATTCTCATTCAATCACTTTATTTCCAACAAAGAAGTACCTTTATCTTTATTTCTATATTAATGTGAGCTGTTTCTAATCAATAATGGTATTTATATTTTCTTCTTTCAAGAACAAACATAAAAATAAAGTTATAAATAAAATGCCTAATCCAAAACTCATTGCCGCTGCAGTAATAAAAACACATTTCTTTAAATCATTTAATACATTTCACCTCTAAAACGTACGTTCTTACGTCGTTTTTATAATAACGCAGTATTTTCTACAAACATATACATACAATCTTTCTTTGTATGTCCAGTCAGTTACAAAAGTCGCTTAGCAACTATATATTTTTAAAATCTTTTTACTCCGAAACTTTTATAAATACCTAAACAAAATCAGGTAGAATCATTTGGAATTAAACATTTTAATGTCAAATATTTTATCGATGAAATAGTATACATGCTTTAAAACGTAGTGTATCGAAAGATTGTAATTTGTAGCGACTGTTTTCAGTTTAAGTTCTCTTTTGTTAATGTATAAATCTAAATGTTGAATCATCTGTCTGTACACGTGACAGTTTAGATATTTTTAGCTGAGGAATAACTGAACGTTGGACTAACAGGTAAATGTTGTGTAAATCCTTCAATTATTATTTTCGCCAACATAGCCTTTGGTCACGTTTTTGATACAGAGCCCGTATAGATGATCCTTTTCTCGAACCTCTTAGGCGTATATTATTCTGAACTGAAATACCAAATTTCCAAAAAAAAATCACCACATTTTAAGTGATAAAAAGAAGTCAAATAGTTGTTTAACGTAAACAAATTTGCAGGCCTTTGAAAAACGACATAAGGTTTTCCACTAACCACACGACGCGACGACAAGAAAAGGTTGATTGTAAAATTTTACAAAGAATTTCAGTTTCTATTGAATGTTTCAGACGTTGTATACAAATCTGAGCTAGTTCCAGCCATTCGCAATACAAATAACAAAGTAAACAATCTATTTTATTCTTAAATGTGCGCCGGCGCACGTCTCGCCCCACGTGCGTTTGTACACATTAGTCATGTATCGTTATAACACTTACTGCTGAACGTGAAATGATTGTCTTTGGTTACGATTTTCATTTGAAAACGGCACGTGCCGAAGTTCAGGTGGTTGCGAATTGTCAAATAATCGATTCGATAATCGAGTCCCAAATTCTGCCTATGAAAGGCAATCTTCTCGTTTCGATAATAGCTATTCTTTTGATAATAGATCTTTTTCATTTCCATGGTATGATTCTTTTGGAAAAGCATAAGTTTATAATTATGAGTTATAGTTTCTCATTTTAGTTTACAAATCATAAGACTGGAAAAAAGATCAAAGATTTTCAACATGAATTCCTAAGGAAGTACTGTATAAAAGTAATAGAAAATAAAAAAATACATAAAATAGTAGATCGATAACAAATATCAAAGTGTTGTTGCTATTTTTCAAAGAACTTCTGCTATAGTGATTCTAAGAAGTTGCCTACTAAACAGAGTCGTGAGAAAACCTTGTGGGATACTTAGAAAAGTAATAAAAACTAAAAGATCCTTGGCGACATGGAAATAGATGATGTTTTTCACTCAGCTGGGCGCCAGTGACGTTGTGGCATGCGGAACTCGTGAGCACTGACCTTATTCCCGATGTAGGGTTGCACGATAAAAAATATGATAGTTTATTAGTTTAAAGTATGAATAATACAAGAAACTGTACTATTTGAAAGCCTTGGTTCTGTATATTAAGAAAAGAGTCTGATTTAATAATGGAATGTACTCCGAGGATCTTATAACCCTAGGAATTCTTTTCACGTGGATAAAGACACGAGAAAAAGCTAGTCATGTCTAAATAATATTCTGCAGCCGTACTTGCAATAAGGCGTAATTTGCCCCTCTTCTGGAAAGAAGTTTCTTAGCGTTTAAAAGAGTCTTTCAAAAGGCGTCGAATAATTTCACAAAGTCCAATTTCGGGGATATGAAATATGGGAGAAATGTCAGATTAAAGTTTGTCAGCCCTACACGGCAGTGATTAAACTAAACGTCGGGATGTAGATTAAACATGTTGTTTGTTATTGCACTGATTATTGAGAATTAAGGATGCACTGATAAAAACATATATTTTACACTTCCCGCTTCAGTTATCAGAAATCCAAATTTTTATTTACTTTACTCTGGTTTATAAAGAACCGGCCAGTTTGATAGCGCATATCCGAGTTTACACCCATCCTGTTTCTTCGTTTGATGCACCAAAACATCCGAACGCCTCCCGCACTCAGCTGATCATTTAGTTGCCTTATGTTTTGATGCAGAACAAATCTTAGAGTAGATTTTTTTGGGACAAGGGCCAGTCTGCTTAAGCAAGAATTTTGTTAGTAGGTATATTATATCAGCTGTATTGCGAAAATTGCAATAATTTATTTGGGGATTCAACATCGGAGAGGTTTAAATAATCCGATAATTACCCTATTTTTATTCCTTTTGGACAAAATCAGCTGACATTAATCTTTCTTTTCATATACATATGAAGTTATTGGTCCCCCAAATATCAAAGTTATTCAAGGCGTAAGTGCTGTTCATTGTTACCGATGCTTCTTATAATAACCGTCAATTTTATGTTCTTCAGTCTACAATAAAGTCTGGCATACATGGTTAATTGATTTGTTTGTATAATTAAAAGCAATTGCCTTATCTGAAACAGAGGGCAGAACGTGATGGATTATTGTAAACATTGATACTGTCACGTGTTTTCATTCAGAACACGTTAATTGAATCCTATTTCTACTTCTTTTAATATTCATGCATATTTGAAACGTGACTGCAAAGACTTGGCACATCTTACTAATATTTATAAAAAATTCCGCGACGTTGATTGCGTTGAAATTTTCAGTTTTCTTTGCTGTTTCTACAGATAAAAAGATGCGGAGTTATGAGGGGTAGTGTAGTTTTCCATTAGTGAAATAATTTGTCAAATTCAATTTATAGTTTCAGAGATGTACTATGACGAAAAAGGGATAAAAAATGAGTAGAAGTTATTGTTTAAGCAGTTACATTGTTTCTAATACTATAATCTATGTTTCTTTTATTTAAAGAATTCGTCAATTCGTATCTATAACTTCAGAGTTTTCCTATGCTTTAGCATAGGAAAGCTCTGGATAAGGGTTTAAAAATATGTTGAAATTATTAGAGATGGCGATATATTTTTGCAAAAACTTCTTAGAATAAAAATGCTCGTTAGTGCTAGTTGCAAAAGTTTCTATCTAAATATATCGTTTGCCATTTACCGGGTTTACGTAATTCTCGGTAAATTTATAACGAGTTCTTTAAAAGAAGACGTGCAACTCAAATACCGTCTTAATAAAAGACCTTACATGTGAAACCGTCCTCGGTCAACGGTTCTAGTTATACTAGTATACTAGGCAATAGTATAAGTCTCATATGTTTTCAATAATTTTTGGATGAATGATGGATGACTTAGTGAAGGTTGAGAAAATCTGGAAAGAACGACGTGTTTGTACTACAGAACGAGGAATATTAGATTGATGGACGAAAGCTTACGCAATGATTTCTTGTAACTCAGTTAATAACAGCCGCGCGGATCTCTGAGGTTAAGCTAACTGGGCTATGGAGGTCCGATAGGTAGTCGCTCCATGTAAAATACTGGTATCCAGCTACATCTGGTGGAACTTGACGCCGACTCCAACATAGTTAGAAGAAAAGCTAGGGTGATGATGATGAGCCTCAATATAGATTTCTTCCCTCGCCATGATTGCGAAAAATCTCCAAAAAAGAGTCCAACAAAAAGACATTAGAAAAGATTGATAGAATACACTACATAATGTGCTAGTTATTTATTATACTACATTATACATAAAGGCATCCAGCTAATGTACAAAGTGGATGTACTCTTTTCCCTACTGGGCCATTAGCGATAAGTGCCCTATTTTTCATCCAATAACGAATATTTACTTGATTTAATCGTATTACCTTATTTACTGTGACCCATCCTAAATAGTTTAATATGGATAAGTCGTATGCTAAATTCTGGTCAATGACTTTGCGGTCGTATCTTGGTTAGTGATAATGTTTGTTGTTGCTTTTTATTGTTGCCGCAAATTGTTATTGTTTGGTCATTAATGCCCGGTTTCTGAGGTACATTTAGCGGTAGTTTATCCATTCAATAGCGTTTAAACTAATATAAACATGACAGTTGGGATAGATAAACTACCGCTAAATGTGCCCCAGAAACTGGGTATTAGTACTTTTGAGGGTATCAATGTCTATTTTGAGAGGGATAAGGGTTAGATTCTCGGGTCCTATACACTGTGAAATTATGATTGGTAGCTTCTATTTACCTATGGTATCCCAGTCATCAGTACTGTTCTGTACCTCTCGTATCCAGGTATTTCCGATTAATAATAATTACATTGTACCCATATTCTCATTCAATCACTTTATTTCCAACAAAGAAGTACCTTTATCTTTATTTCTATATTAATGTGAGCTGTTTCTAATCAATAATGGTATTTATATTTTCTTCTTTCAAGAACAAACATAAAAATAAAGTTATAAATAAAATGCCTAATCCAAAACTCATTGCCGCTGCAGTAATAAAAACACATTTCTTTAAATCATTTAATACATTTCACCTCTAAAACGTACGTTCTTACGTCGTTTTTATAATAACGCAGTATTTTCTACAAACATATACATACAATCTTTCTTTGTATGTCCAGTCAGTTACAAA
Organism: Anticarsia gemmatalis; assembly: GCF_050436995.1. Classification (NCBI taxonomy): domain Eukaryota; kingdom Metazoa; phylum Arthropoda; class Insecta; order Lepidoptera; family Erebidae; genus Anticarsia; species Anticarsia gemmatalis. The sequence continues at coordinate 791,299 of NC_134757.1, forward strand.
AGTCGCTTAGCAACTATATATTTTTAAAATCTTTTTACTCCGAAACTTTTATAAATACCTGAACAAAATCAGGTAGAATCATTTGGAATTAAACATTTTAATGTCAAATATTTTATCGATGAAATAGTATACATGCTTTAAAACGTAGTGTATCGAAAGATTGTAATTTGTAGCGACTGTTTTCAGTTTAAGTTCTCTTTTGTTAATGTATAAATCTAAATGTTGAATCATCTGTCTGTACACGTGACAGTTTAGATATTTTTAGCTGAGGAATAACTGAACGTTGGACTAACAGGTAAATGTTGTGTAAATCCTTCAATTATTATTTTCGCCAACATAGCCTTTGGTCACGTTTTTGATACAGAGCCCGTATAGATGATCCTTTTCTCGAACCTCTTAGGCGTATGATATTATTCTACAATGAAATATAAAGATTCCAAAAAAAATCACCACATTTTAAGTGATAAAATGAAATCAAATAGTAGTTCAGCGTAAACAAATTTGCAGGCCTTTAAACGCCTTGAAAAACGACAAGGTTTTCCACTAACCACACGACGCAACGACAAGAAAAGAAGAAAAAGTTGACTGTAAAATTTTACAAAGAATTTTCAGTTTCTATTGAATGTCAGATGTTGTGTACAAATCTGCGCTAGTTACAGCCATTCGCAATACAAATAAAGTGTAAACAATCTATTTTATTCTTAGATGTGCGCCGGCGCACGTCTCGCCCCACGTGCGTTTGTACACATTAGTCATGTATCGTTATAACACTTGCTGTTGAACGTGAAATGATTGTCTTTGGTTACGAGTTTCATTTGAAAACGGCACGTGCCGAAGTTCAGGTGGTTGGGTATTGCCAAATAATCGATTCTATGATCGGACTCGCAAATTCTGCCGATGAGGCTATCTTCTCGTTTCGATAATAGCTATTCTTTTGATAATAGATCTTTTTTCATTTTCATAGTATGATTTGGAAATTTTGGAAAAGCATAAGTTTATAATTTTGAGGTATAGGTTCTCATTTTAGTTTACTAATCATAGGACTGGAAAAAGATCAGAGATTTTCGACATGAATTCCCAAGAAACTAGTGTATGAAGGTAATAGAAAATAAAAAAATATATAAATATCAAAGCGTTGTTGCTATGTTTCAAAGAACTTCTGCTATAGTGATTCTAAGAAGTTGCCTACTAAACAGAGCCGTGAGAAAACCTTGGGGAATACTTAGAAAAGTAATAAAAACTAAAAGATCCTTGGCGACATGGAAATAGATGATGTTTTTCACTCAGCTGGGCGCCAGTGACGTTGTGGCATGCGGAACTCGTGAGCACTGACCTTATTCCCGATGTAGGGTTGCACGATAAAAAATAAGATAGTTTAAAGTATGAATAATACAAGAAACTGTACTATTTGAAAGCCTTGGTTCTGTATATTAAGAAAAGAGTCTTATTTAATAATGGAATGTACTCCGAGGATCTTATAACCCTAGGAATTCTTTTCACGTGGATAAAGACACGAGAAAAAGCTAGTCATGTCTAAATAATATTCTGCAGCCGTACTTGCAATAAGGCGTAATTTGCCCCTCTTCTGGAAAGAAGTTTCTTAGCGTTTAAAATAGTCTTTCAAAAGGCGTCGAATAATTTCAAAAAGTCCAATTTCAGGGATATGAAATATGGGAGAAATGTCAGATTAAAGTTTGTCAGCCCTACAAGGCAGTGATTAAACTAAAACGTCGGGATGTAGATTAAACATGTTGTTTGTTATTGCACTGATTATTGAGAATTAAGGATGCACTGATAAAAAACATATATTTTACACTTCCCTCCTCAGTTATCAGAAATCCAAATTTTTATTTACTTTACTCTGGTTTATAAAGAACCGGCCAGTGATAACGCATATCAGAGTTTACACCCATCCTGTTTCTTCGTTTGATGCACTACAACATCCCAGCATTGTATGCTGCTGACAATTTAGTTGCCTTATGTTTTGATACAGAAGAAATCAAGTAATATTTTTTTTGGAGACTAACGCCGGTCTGCTTTTTTACCAAGCATTTTTTTAGTATATTATATCAGCTGTATTGCCAAAATTGCAATAATATTTGGGCATCCAACTTCGGAGAGATTTAAATAATCCAAAAATTACCCTATTTTTACTCCTTGTTGACAAAATCAGCTGACATTACGCTTTCTTTTCATCTACATTTTCATTTGGTCCCCTAAATATCAAAGTTACTCAAGTGTTGTTCAATGCTACCCATGCCTTCTGCACTAACCGTTAATTTTATGTTCTTCAGTCTACAATAAAGTCTGGCATACATGGTTAATTGATTTGTTTGTATAATTAAAAGCAATTGCCTTATCTGAAACAGAGGGCAGAACGTGATGGATTATTGTAAACATTGATACTGTCACGTGTTTTCATTCAGAACACGTTAATTGAATCTTATTTCTACTTCTTTTATATTCATGCATATTTGAAACGTGACTGCAAAGACTTGGCACATCTTCCTAATAATTTGTGTAAAAAATTCCGCGACATTGATTGCGTTTAAATTTTCAGTTTTCTTTGCTGTTTTTTCAGATAAAAAGGATGCTGTTTTATGGAGTAGTGTAGCTCTCAATTAGTGAATTAATAGTTTTAATGATTTCCTATGACAAAAAGGGTTTAAAAATGTGTTGAAATTATTGTTTAAGCAAATACTATAATCTATGTTTCTATTAGTAAAAGAATTTGTCAATTCGTATTTATAATTGCAGAGCTTTCCTTTGCTAAATAAGAGTTTAAAAAATATGTTGAAATTATTATAGATGAAGATATCTGTTTGCAAATGCTTCTTAGAATAAAAATGCTCGTTAGTGCTAGTTGAAAAACTTTCTATCTAAATATATCGTCTGTCATTTACCGGGTTTACGTTACTAAAGTTCTCGGTAAATTGCAATACATATAAGCTGTTCTTAACTGTTGCAGAAAATGTCAATACGGTTTAATCCTCTTAGAGAATTTTCTGTGCAATAACGGGGCAATGTGGATCAATTTTGTCCCCAAAAGACCTCTGCACAATGATAGAGAAAAGTCACTTTATAACTCTTTGTAGAATATACCTATTACCCTTTTGCTTCGGGTAAAGTTATTTTGCGTAAAAAATGGCAGGAAATCATAATGTGTACAAGTCGCGAGAGTTTAATATCGTTAATTATATTACGGGCTTTTAGCATTGTAATTTAAAGAGACGAAATCGAATAAAAATACTCCATTTTATGTCTTAATCTGGTTTCGATAAGTATTTATGTTAAAACGTTTGCCAAGTTATTTAAAAAAACAATTGTTCGTTTAGCAAGCAGACGGCTTGCCAGCGGAATGTTTGTGTTTCATACCTTAATTAATATTTTACATTGACCTCATAATACAGCACACGCGAAATTAATAACTACCTCTCTGGCTGAAATGGCACGGAGAACGGTACAAAATATACTCAAACCCTTTAACTGAGTACAAATGGGAACGTAATAAGTATTACGATATTTAAATTTATCAACAAGAAAATATATTATAACTACTATAGGAATAACTGCATAGGATTTTTGATATTAGAATGTATGCTGCAAAAAATGCTGTCACTTTTAATGTTGAAACATTTGAAGAAGGCGATTCATTGGGTATAAGCACAAGGGTCGGAGTTGAAGATATATTAGAGGCATAAAAACGAATAATTGGATTGGACATAAATTACACCCATAAACAGTACAATGATCTCAAAGGGTGGATTAAATAAATGTTGGTTTCATTTAGGAAAAAAAAAACGTTGAAGAAACAAAAGCAAAAGGATTAGTATACTACCATCTGTTGCACTATCTATACTAATATTATAAAGCTGAAGATTTTGTTTGTTTGTTTGAACGCGCTAATCTCAGGAACTACTCGTCGGATTTAAAAAAAAACCTTCAGTGTTAGATAGCCCAGTTGAGGAAGGCTTTAGGCTATATCTTCACGCTACGACCACCAGGAACAGAGCACCAGTAAAAAATGTTACAAAAACGGGGAAAAAATTTACCCATTCTCTCTTATGTGACGCAAGCGAAGTTGCGCGGGTCAGCTAGTATGTGATAAAATGTCTCACATTATACTTATAAATGAGTTTTCTCCTCCGTACAAATGCACCGGAAATAAATAAGCATAGAGAAAATCTCCCTCGTCCTCGCCTCTCATTGCCAGGTTGTGTAAATATTATTCGTGAAACGATTTACACAAATTATTATGTCTTCATGTGACTTGATAAAACTGCGTTGTATTTATTGCTAGGCTATTTTTGTGTAGCATCTTCAAGGCTGTGTTTTACTGGGGGATTATGCGGGGAATAATTATCTTGGTTGTTGTAAATTTTGATGCATTAATGTCCCACTACTGGGCAAGGGTCTCCTTTCGGAAAGAGGGGGAGGTTAAGCCTTGAGTCCACCACCCTGGTCAAGTGCGGAGTGGGATTTATCTTGGTTCTTACTTGGGTTAATGGACTAAAACATTAAGTGTAACTAAGTTAAGCAGTACTCTTAATCATAGCGGTCGTGTATGTATGGAAGTGAATGAAGCAGGGGAAGTTTGTAAGGATCGTACCAAGTAATGTTATCTGGTCTTTGCCTACCCCTATGGGAAGAATGCCTAATTTAATATACATATGTACGTAAAAGAATTGGTTCCAAAATAAAACACTTTTTTTGGAAATTGTAGATTCAATTCAAAATCCTGCTGACAATGTAAGCCGCATGGTGACCTCACAAAAACGGGACTGCTAAGTAAAATTTGATCTATATCTCCCTAATTCCGACGTTTAAAAAGGAAAGTCGTTAAGCCAAGTCATAAGCCGGCGATGAAAAAGATTTGACACGAAGAGGGAGAATAAAATTTGCAGTACAGTTAGGTATTTTTATCATCACGTACTTTATTTTATCTACAATGACCTCTCGACCTCTGCCAGTTTATTCTTGACCAGAAGTTTTGACGTCAAATTTCTTATTTAAGACACATTGTATAAGATTTGCGTAGATCAGTTAACTGCTCATAAAAATACATCGATGATGCTTTAAAGTTTATGTTTTAAACAATGTTGTTTAGATGAACGCTGAATATATGAGTTACTTTGATTTTAGCACTTGAACTGTGTTGGTAATGAATTGAGTTATGACTTTATAAGAAGTCTGAAGTATAAGCAAATGAAGTACTTCAAGCAAAATTATGACTTGCATGTCTATATGTTTTTTAATAATTCTTCGGTAATAGTCGAAGAAATATTTTTAAAATGTTTTTAGATCGATTTAACAACGATAATAAGATTAGATACGAATAGCTCCCAAATAATTGGCTGTTGTAGTTAAAACCCATGTTTAAATCTTCCAATTTTAAATTAATAATACAAAAATTGTTCTATCTAAAGTCCTCTCTAGGCTAGGTATCCAATATTTTAGTCATTTTCTCCTATATTTCTTTACCACTATGTGCCATGTTTTTTGATCGCAGAACTTTGCAGGCAACGTGTTACTAAATTTTCTTGATGTAAACCTATTTTTTTTTTAATAACCCATATGTGTCCCACTGCAGGGCAAGGGTCTCCTCCCAAACGAGGGGGAGGGGTTAGGCCTTGAGTCCACCACGCTGGCCAAGTGCGGGTTGGGGACTTTGCATGCCCTCAATAAATGTATTAAACAAATTTTAGGCATGCAAGGTTTCCTCACGATGTTTTCCTTCACCGTTAGAGCAAGTGATAATTATTTCTAATACACACATAACTTCGAAAATTCATTGGTGTGTTGCCTCGGATTCGAACCTGCGACCACTTGCGTGGGAGGTGCCAACTTAAACCACTCGGCTATCACTGCTATTATATATAAACCTATATAAACCTATTATGAAGATATAATTTGCAGAACATAATTTCATAATATATGACAAAAGCAAACATCAACTTTTATATAAGTCCCTTAAAACACCTTTACCATAAAGTAACCTCAGTCTCCTGTTAAATGAGAAACCATTAGTCGATTTCTAACGAATTCTTTCATCAAAGTGCTAAGTCGACGGTGTAATTGCCTCAGCCGGGGCACGAACGGGAAGCAACCAATTAGTTTGTCACTTACAACGAGGCTTTTGAGCTATGAAAGTTGGCTAAGACGCTGTATTACTATTTACATTACTAGGCCTTGTTAGTACTAGAATCACTACTTCTTATAGTAGGGTTAGTGGTCAACCTAGTGTCAAAGTTGTTCAAGCCGCCCGAAGGCCTTTGACGTGGTTTAACGACTGTTATCTTAATTGACAACAACCGGGACCGACTTTTTACGTGTCCTCCGAAACATGGAGACACCCAGTTCAAATACCACTTTGCGGTCACCCATCTATGGAATGACCGCGCCAAGGTGTGCTTAACCCACAGACCGTTTACCGCTACGGGCGGCTCAATTAATATTATAGAAGTGTTTTTTTTTGGCTGACTTCGATGATAGTCCCGCGGCTAGATTTATAGGTTTGTTGTTCACGCACTATTGGTGTTCAGAGACATAAAAATGGTATGTATTTCATTGCTTAATGAGTATGTTGTACGTAAAAGGTTACATATAGTGTTGTAACAACTTTTCGTACATTTGATCCTTCTTCTTGGTATTCGTAAAACTGCAGACTACAGCCGTCTAGTTATAGAGTAAAAGCTTTTTCGATAGCTGTTTTGCTCTGTTATAAGATTCATTGCATGTGTTTTGAATATTATCTGGTCATTTAATAGTAGGATCCTTCATTAGGATTTGGACATATATCCTCTTAGCGGACGTTAATGGATAGAAAATTTTTCAATTGCAACGGAAGCTGTGACGTCTTCCAAAGTGGGGAGTTTTTATTAAAGCCATTTAAGTGTCCATATCATACTCCAATATTCCTTCTCCCATATCTCCCCATACCGTCCTTTAAGCAATAAATCCCACAGATCCTTACCATCGTTCTCGCATGACCTACAAGCGTGAGGTTGAAACCGGCTCGATTTGTACTGCGACCAGTCGCACAACCGGTTTCACATCGCGTTGACGGTATGAATAGACTTGCATTGATTGAATCATTCAATTTGTTTTGATGTATTGTGTAGTAAGTAGTAAAGATTGTACGGGTAATCTGTAAGTTTTTTCTTAATATTATTTCTGATTGGATGTTTCTATGATTGAAGTAGTTGTAAGATGGCAAAAATGTTTCCAATGTAGACAAAAAAGTCGAAAAAAGTTGTTTTTTAAAAACTTCTAGTGATTTAAAGAACGTCTTTTATTTTTTTTGCGTAGTGTAATGTCGAGGTCAAATAAAAGCAACTTACCTACTAAATAATCACAGGAATGTTTGCTGTGAAGATGGCGATTTCTGCAACCTATTACAGCCATGCCGATCTTTCAACTTCTAATCGAATCTCATTGTGTAATTCAAATAACACTTAAATGCGAGAGTTCGGTGTATTTTCCTTCATAACAGATATTATTAAAGCATCAGAACATTGATATTCGTAACCGCGTGTAATCCAAGGTCTGGCGTCGTTAACATATTTTAATTGTACCGTCAAATTGGGCAAGCTATCAATACGAATATCATTTGCATACATTCGTACTGCTTTCAATGTCGACGCATTGTTTTTACACCCAACTGGATTATGGAAGTTTTTTATTTTGCCTTCCTCAAAAATAGGCTATCCAACAGTAAAATAATTCTTCAATTCGCACCAGTAGTTCCTGGGATTAGCGCGTTCAAACATACAAAAAAACTCTTCAGCTTTAGGTATAATATTAGTATAGATTACGATTACTTGCAGGTAAACCGTTCAGTATTACCCACATATAGTGTCACATAGGTTTCGTCCAATGTAAATCATACCTGTAGATATACAATAGTAAAGATAGAAATCTCAGCTTGCGAAATTGTTAAGCGCAAAATCGATACTACTTTAAATAGAAATCAAACAGGGTAATGTCATCAACGTAACATCCGAATATCATCAACAACTAGAGAACCCTTTATAAAAATGACACTAAACAGTTCTATCACGAAACAACTTACTGCTCTTTGAAATTTTAAAAGTGTCCATTTTTATTTCATGAACTTTCTTACAAGTTTAAAAGTCATAAGTCAAAGTTCCCGCCGGGACGGGGAAGTAGCTCATTCAACTTCATTCAGCTATAGTTTAGGAGGTAAAGTTTCAGTCTAGGAAAGTCTCCTGTTTTGTGTACGAACAACTTTTTATTTGAAACTAAGTTTTTATTAAAAACGACTTTGGATATCAGTTTCTAAAATGTTGTATCAAGTCTGTTTTTTGATAGATATTGAACATTATGCTTTTAGCCCATGAGGAGTAATCAGAGATTAAGACCCGTATTCATAGACTGGTGTTCATTTTGAGGCACGATTTTAAACGCACAATTTACATACTAAAATAGGTTCTTAAAACCGTACCTCGATGTTTATTACAGTTTAGTAATACAGACCTTTTTTGAGAAGATAAGATCCCTACGAATACCCGCCCTTCCATGGGGAAACCAGATTGGCATATGTGGTGTGACCACTCAAAAACCACTCCGAAAACCAACCATTTGATGAGTCGTCGTTGAGGAACTATGAGAGCTAAAAAACACAGGACTTTAAGAACGCCATATGATACAATCGATTTGCAAACTTCTTTATCAAACAAGCATCCCTAGCAACAATATCAAATATGACTTAGGAACTATTCAAACGACGTCCGCTCAAATATTATCTTAATTTATATAAAAGTTCAAAGTTGTTGAACAATAGTACTGATAAAGTACTATCACGTTTGGTATGCGTTCCTGCTATCAGTGACCCTAAATTATCGAACAAGAAATAGGTCGGATCCTACGTAAATGTAGGGAGCAATGTTGACATCGGACCGGCGATCGATATGTTTGCGGGTCCGAATCACCCTTTGGCTGTATGATGGAACTCCTTGTACAAGTGTTTAATTTGGTAAATCAGTTTTTAACGACAAAATAAATTGAATTTGAGAAACCCGTCTCCAGTTTGACCATTTCGTAGTAGTACTGGTTAGATTATCGGGTGGAAAATTTGCAGTTATTTTTATACATCTGCTGTCACTTTGTCTGTTGGATAAAACTGTGAAACTGACCCTGATTAATGCAAGTTTCACATCATGTAAAGCATTTTCGCCAAATCCCCTTCCCGCTATTGATCAAAGATTACACAAATAAAAAAAAAAAAAAAAAAAGTGGTGGTCTCAAAGCCTAAACCTTCCTCATATTCGGAAGGAGACCATTGCCCAGGAGTGGGACAGTAATGGGCTTAATACAAAAAGGCTTTTTGCCATTTCGTTAAACACTCACTTTCATGCAGATTTGCCAACACAAATAGCCAAGTAAAAGGCCAGGTAATGGTATAACTTTTTATACCTCTAAGGAAACAAAACTTCTTATAATTTTATTGTTTCTCCCAAGTAGGTATAATTTATATTTAGCTTCAATATTGGTGAAGTTTCGAGAGTTTACGAGTTCATTGACCTGTCGGCGACGCTTGATCAGCTTACCTTGAATTTCGTTATATTTGTTAAGAGTTAACAACGCTACTTTATTGTTCAGTGTCTGAATACTGAACAGTGTGCGACAGCTGTACAATGCGCAGGAGTCTATTCTGCGACAGTTTATAAACGATTTATATGCGTGTAGTATTTTTACTTAAAACTTGTACCTAATACGACTGCCTCTTTGGTTTGCGCGTATGACTGTTCATCACGTGGTCCCGGGCTCGATTCCTGGGTCTGACAAGTATGTATTTCGGTTTTTTTTTATCACAGTCAGGAGTTTTATAACGTGCCCGGTAATATAGGACTAATATAGTAAACGGCGAAATGAGGGAGAATTTCATATGCCTTTCCCTTCGGGTACAAAATGCGTGCTGTTATGTATTTAAAGCGTCTTTTTAAGCCTAGTAGTTAAGCCTGAATCATTCAAGTATTAAATACAGCTTTGTTGTACATTTCGAAGAAATGGCGACCAATTTTATCGAACTATAAATTAATAGCTTAGCATATAATTTGGCGTATAATTGCCGTCAATATAAAGTAGATTACTTTTTGAAGAAAGTCTAGGAAATTGATGACCTGGAAACGCCTATTTCAATAATTCAGTATCGATAGATCTAATTTACATTTTTCGTCATAATAACTGGTATAAAATCGTATAAAAGAAACTTTTTTGTTTGACTCTTTACGAATTTTAAACTGCGAGTCTGAGCGTTCAAATTACTCAATGAATATCTATCTGAGGTTATGCCATACCTTACTAACGATATCTTATTGAGAACGGTCGACATTAACGCAGTAGTAGGCGTAGGTTGGTAATATATCTGAATGATTAGCTGTAATAAGGATCTGTACATCTTCATCATAAACAATACCTCTAATGTAAAGGTACCTCGTAATCATCACTAATAAAATATTCAAAATATCGCTACGACTTGTGTAGTATCGATTTTGTTTTAATCATATACAATACCGTGAAACGGGGTAACTATAGGATGATTTGGGGTTATTTTGATAATAGAAATGAGTAAATAGCTTGCACAAAATGCTAGCGACGAGTCCACTTGGCAGTAAATATCAATATGAAAAGAAAAGCATTCTAAATAGTGTAATTGGCCTTAAACGTGCCTATTTCTTTCCCTTTTTGAAGTATTCCCTGTGTTCACAAGTAGCCTCATTCTACCGATACCGAAAAGTTGCAAGCAAATTGCGTGAAGTCCATCTAATTCGGTTAAACAATAATCTTCAGTGACAAAAATTGCAAGCAAACTACCATCACATTTTTTAATCTACCTTCCGATCTATCTGTATCCACCTTTACAAAATAATATTACAACATGGAGAAATATTATCAATCTCCAAGAATATTGGTTTACTCGTAAAAATAGCTCGGCTCAAATAACATCAGACTGAAATTAAACCGACGCTATTGAGATGAAAAAGACAACTTATTGGCAAATATCTTGGATTCAAGGCCGTATTATGTAGAACAGACATAGCTTTGGATAAATATTTTATCTAGATAGATTTGGGACCTAGGAATAATAGGGATAATATGTTCTTGCGTATGAGGAATACACAAAGAAAATGCTTATGATGATGTTCTATGACATTTTAAGGTCAAATTCGAAGTCACTATTTACCTGGCTAAGGTTTTTACAAGTGAGAAATCTCGTCGATATCACTAGGAATGTTTTTATTCAGAAAATACGTAGCAGCTTCTGTACCTATTATACGTCATTTTTGGAGAAATATTTAAAGGCCTATTTTTTGAACAAACGCTTTATCCATGGACTTTAAAATCTCATTGATAACTGCAATACACATATTAGATACTTAGAAAAACACCTAAACTACACAAATTTTAAGTACAAATAACACAGAAAATAACGCAATATTTATATAATACCACATACCACCGCAATTCGGGATAAAAAATCGTCTTATCAGGGAAAATTCGTCTTATTGGTGAATATAAGGGAGTCAAGGCCGATAGCGTATTATGTAAAAAGCTCTTGTTTTCCACTGGACATTTTGTAAGTCGGGATAAACAAGGGTTTAAGACCCTTAAAGATATATCGCCTACAGTTATGTGGCGGATATGTCAAGAAATGTAATGTATTTTTTCCTTAGGCGTTACAATAAAATGTATCGTATTTTGAAGTTATAGGTTGAGGTGGATCGAAATACCAAATATTCTGAATTTATAGACTGGGTTAGATTATTTTTTGAGTTTTGTGAGATAATATTATTAGTCAATACAATAGGGACTGTAAATGATTGTTATTAAAATGATGCCTTGGTTATAATTATTTCATCGAAAAACAAAACAGCAGCATTTTATGTATCTATTTAATAAATGGACAGAAGGCGAAGGTTTTTGTCACTTGCAATCTTTGTCTAAGTTTCTCGTATTTAATCATCGTCTGCTGGACACTCGAAATATCCTAGCGCGTACTGCAAAATAAAACTATTACTTCAAATATTGCTTTCATTCCTGTCGTTTATATTTCAGCTTTTAGTGTTAATGCTTAACGCGATAAACAAGATTTACTTCCACTAAAACAACGGTTTATGTTGTGGCAGACAACAGATTATAATTCATGAATTATTTATTCGGGTTTGACCTTTTCTGTATCGTCACTGTCTGGTCGCCTTCAGCATAAGCTTTCATAAAATTGTTACATCATATACTATGATAATAGACCACTTTTTGATGGACACTGCTTTACTTTACATAAAATCGGATTCGAATCCCTGGTGGGTTAGGAAAGCTGCTTCACTAGAAATCTATGTGATTGCCCGGAATTCGAAACTTAAGGTCGAAAATTTGTGGTTTCATACCCATGTATGGGTCAGGCGCAGGACTGAATGGTCGTGTCGGCAACCGTCCCACTGGGCTATGACAGTTATGAAATAGAGAGTGTGTAACGTGTTTATTTTGCACACACTTGGACTCTAAAAAGTAATTGCTGCACAGTTGGCTAGCTTTAATGACTCTGGTATACCACCATAGGTAACATCGGCTATAATGACATTTCCGCCCGCAGGAAAGGTGGCTTCCCGCGTCTGTCTCTATGTTTGTGTGTATGTATGCTAAGATCTTTAAAACTACGCAACGCATTTTGATGCGTTTTTTTTTTAAATAATTGGGGTGATTCAGGAGAAACGTTTATGTGGAAAAGTTTTAATTATTTTTTGATAAATAACTGCCTAAACCGGTCGTAGTCCTACATAAAATACACAAACTAACGTCTTATTCCCCGGGGAAGAGAGCAAAGAACGCAACTTGCAACGATCCTTGCCCTACTTTATTGCTAAAGAATAGCTCCTTTGAGTGTTCAAGATAGTTTTTCCGCTCTATAATTTCTTTGTGAATTTCCGATAAGTGCAGCAAGCTTATTCCTTTGATGGCATTCCTTTGTCAAAGTGAAGTGTGCTACATTTCTCACGGTACGCTTTCATGTATACTCGTTTGATGTTATTGATCGTTAATAATTGATCAACCTACATTAATAACACGTTATAATTTAATAGAAACTCTATTATTTAGAAATGTAGGACTTGAAGTTCAAGAACAAGAAAAGGAGGCATGTCTTTTAAAAACTGTTCAATGTTCCTTTCTTCAACAGAATAATATATTTATTGTAGAGGCGATAGCAATTTTATAGCTGTATTACATGTATGAAGCTGCTTTTAATAGAGAAATAGTATCTCGCCTCATTTGAAAGTTCATGATTTTTATGTGTGTCTCATCATCAATTAAACAATCAAGAAAGCTTTCTTATTTATCCAAAAGGACACTGATTCCCTCATTTTCAGTGTTGTCTTTTTAAACACAGTCCTTCGCTATATTGGCCTCTGCGTATAACCTCATTGGCTCCCACAATAAAGCTTATTGCAGCAATCTGCCTATGAAAGGAGTGATGTTGGCCGAATATTGTATTGTGTCCGTACATCGTACGTGTCCGGAGTGCCATGTTCAATTACGAACTGATTGTGCCGCTGCCGCTGTCGTGATTAATTTGAACCACAATATTCAAGCTAGTTGTGAAATAATGGTGTAGATGAACCAAGAACTGTTATAGGATAGATATTAGTTTGAAATCGAGTATTTTTGGTAACAGCATAGTTAGTTTTGAGGCACTTAAGTTTTTGTGATATTAATATTGTTTTATGATAAGTTAAACTTCGTGTCCATAAAAAAGAAAATAAAAAAATTAATGCATTAGAACCTGAAAGCAAACCTTCATTTAAAATATGTTGGTGATATTCGTTAATGTTTTGCGCATTTTAGAATTTAAGTTAATGAAACATTTTTGGTTGAGCAGTTTTACTTCTGAAGTAATCTGAAGATGACATTAACAATGCTCATGAAAAATCAAAAGTAAGTCCATGAATTCGTGTCTACAGATCACAGTAAAAATAAGAAGAACATTCTTCCATTAAATTATTCCCCTTCGTACAATGTCTGCAAAAAAGTCGTTTTATTTCTTTCTTAATGAAACTACAGGGAAACGATCAGATTTTAACGTAGGTACACAAAAAGTAGTGTTCTAACGAGTCTATTTTTACTTGATACTAAAAATAACGTTTAATTTATTGCTTTTATTTGATCGTAAAATGTCAAATAAGTAAGGTACCAAATATAGAGCAAAGTGAATGAACAATTTGTACATTGCGTGCTGTTCGCTATAAAATGAATGGTGGAACAACGTTACGGTTTCAGTAATACACGAAAATATTATGTAAAATGTTATGTTTTATAAGTCATTGTTATAAAATATGAGTTATTGTTGATTGGAGTAACAAGTTGGAGGGCAAACTGTTGAAATGGAGCTGATATTCGATTATCTTTGACTGAAGTTTCGATGGAGGAGTGTCCTAAGGGTTAAGGTTGATAGATAAATGTAGACCTTTGCATCAGATTTTCATACTTTTACGCTTTTGATATCTATTTGTACTTTAGAGATTTTCTCTTTTCTTTTCGGTTCTGTTCCTTTGTTCTCTGCTTTGTGGTGCGAGATTTATACCTATCCCTGGAGTATTTTGATTGAGTCTTAAGAACATCAGTCTTATTATTTTTTCGATCCTACAATATGACCCATTACGCTTGTTGTATTTAAAAATATCTTACATACTCTCGAAGGAAACTTCACTAGCAGGATGGTCCTCCATATTCTCTACATAGTAATATTTAATCAAAACGTACCATGTCTGTCTAGCAGACGTTACGAGTCTCTTGGGAAAGCGCAATTAGACTGCGACCAGCGACCAGCTACCCACATGTGGACACAACGCCGACCTTGACTCTGAAGCGCTGTCGCGTGAAACAATTAGTATTTACCTCTCCCTTGAGGGTAGTCAAATGATGAAAATACTGAGAATTTACTTGTTTTTTATAGTTGAAATTACCCTTACAAAAAAAAAAACAATATAATAGTCAGTGGCGTAGTGGTTTAGGTTGCCATGCCGCTACCAATGCGTCGGGAGGTCGTGGGTTCGGTTCACACGTGAAACAATTATTTGTACGATTCACAAATATTTGTTTCGGGTTGTTGTATGGCTGTAAAAGTCTCCGCGACACAAGAATTTGTCGGTACCTACTATACACTGTTTCGGCCTCCTGTTTTACAACAGTTTTCGTAGTACAGACTGTAGAGATACGACCATTTGAAATAACACTAAGTGGCTATGTGTCTGTGCAATGTCTGCGCCAAATATTGCTTAACCCAATGATTGTTTACTGACCGATGAGCGCTTGTGCCGAGCCGAGTGTCTCCTCAAGAGTTTTCTCGTGTTGACTAATATGTCTTCGCAAAAGTAAAAAAAAAATACTGAGCGGCTTGTAAGGTAAAAAGTTTTTTCGTCATAGGTTAACGACAAAATCCTAATGTCACAACGTTTTACGGTACAAACCTTACTTGGATCTCAGATCAACAAGTTTTACTTTGTACTAAACAGCTTACATAAATAAGACATGTAAGCTATTTCAGACCCCACTTGTTACTTGTTAAGCCAAACAGTGACCTTTTCTGAGACCTACCCTACACCTAACCTAAATGGCCGTTTCAGACTTAAAAAAATCATGGACGGGCTACCGTTTTTCGTAATTTTTTGACTGTTGAAATAAAACTATTAAGAAATATTTTGGGAATTTTTGATTTTACCACGAAATCGATCCAAGTTGCAAATTATATTTTAGTCCTTCTATTCCAAGAATTGACCTTCTGATACTCTAAAAGCCATGAGAATCAATATATCCATTTAATAATTAAACCGTTATAAAAAACATGACATTCGCATTTATAATAATAAGTGTGTATTAAGTGCGGGTTGCCACACTTAGCGGGGTTCGAACACGTGACCACAGTTGCGTGACTCCAAATTACTGAGCTATTAAGGTTTCAAAGAATTACACGCTTCATGCCACAGGTTTTAATTACAAATACGTATTTTGTAGTTTATTTTTATGTAATCGTCACGGGCAATCTAACTTGTGGACTGTACTTGTGTATGTGGTGATATTAAGGTATTTTTGATTAGAACGCCTCTGTCATTACTCGCACGCTATGCCGTGGTTGTCAAGAATTGGGTAGAATGGGTAGTTGGCTGGGTTAACGAAAAAATCTTATACTTGTACTCTTAAAATGTTCATCCAAAATGCTCACGCTGTGCAATTTTTTCGTAAATTTTGTCGAAATTGTTATTATTGCAGACTGAAACATTTAATTAGGTACTCATTAGATACTTACGAAAATAAGACATTGTGACGTCACTATGTCATATTTCTATACTAAAATGTGCTTTTGACATTAGTGATTGATTCGACTGGTAGTTAACTACTGTATTCGTGGAGTATATGATTGGTATTTTAAAACGTTACAATGTAAGTAACTAGGCCACAGTGTTGACAGTGCTTGCATAAAATGTAGGCACTATTAATGAACCAGGCCTGAAATAAATTTGCTGTCGTTCTTAGAAGATATAGATAGATCATACTCAGTTCAGTTGGCACGGCGTAACAGCCGCCGTGTCTTGAACGCTCCGTAATTTATACAAGCTTATAAAAATATAAAACACCTTTTATCGGATCTCTCTCCAGCAGACGACCTCCGACATCGTTTGTTGAAGGACACAGGTAGCACGAGTTAAACTTGATTAAAGCTCACCTGAGACCAAGAACAATTACCTTCAAATGCGCAGTATTTTTATACCCACTTACTTCCGAGAACCATCTTTTATACATTATCTGAAGCGCTCCAACAAAAGCGCCTTCAATAAAGAAACACTTTTCCTCAAAGAAAAACTCCAACAAAATATAGAATTGGCAAAAATATACGTCGTACACTTGACAGTATCGATCCTGTATACCATCGAAGACTCCGCAAGGACGTCCCACGCTATACCTAATTAATTTAATGGCGGTCAATAAAATATATCTACTTTTACTGTCTTTTTTCTAATACACTTTCATCGAGGTGCGTCGTTGGAATTTTCTAGAAATGCCCTTAAATCATTGAGAACGACAAACAAGTAATGTTGTTTATTTTTCTATTCATATTTAATGGCGCCTGGGTTACTAAAGGCTATTTCAACCTTGTATTTTCTTATGAAATCAGATAGTACTTGAGCAAGAAATGGACACTCGGGCACTTGAAGAATGGTACTTCTTCTCTTCAAACAAATTATTGTTTATTTTAGATACATTTCAAAAAAAATAATAGTATTGAGTAAATATGCCAATTGCCAAGAGATCCTCAAGTTCTTCGTTTTGATTTCCAATATCCAAATGGAGATAAACAGTTACGTGACAATTTATGCAAATTTTTCTTAGGGAACAAATTTTCTGCTACTGTATTTATTCATAGCGTTCGCCTCTTTCAAAATAGATCATAATTTTTCAAAATATTTTTTTTAGATGAAACTTTTATAATATACACATATACAGTTAATATCAAGTGTTTTTTTCTGAAGGTATAACATAAAACAAGCATGTAGGGTTCATTAATCATAACATGTTGCTATACTTAGTGTCTGCCTTACCCTATGATGCAAAGCATAATATTACATAATATGTGTTTGTAAATAGAAAATGGACATTGGACTCTACCGATAAATGTTCCGTTAATCGTCCAATTAGTGGAATTAGCATTAATCGAACATCTGATAAGGGTCAAGTGGTTGGTCGATCGTGGATTAACATAACAGGTGGTGTTGTGAATGCGGTCAAGATTGACAATTACATAAATATTATGTCGCTTAATTTTTTTGGATCCTTGAAATCGAATTTCTTGTCTTAGTACTAAAGAACGTTGGATACTCCAATAAGATGGAATTTAATACATTACTATCTCATTGTTGGACATGGTTCTTCTCCAAGAATTGAGGAGAGATCTTCAGTGTACCATGCTGACGAACTGCATGTCTTTGCATACGTTCAAGGACTGTTTAAAGACTTCTGTTATACAAGCTCTCCTTAAGATGTTACTAGTCTATTCCCTCGAAAATAAACCGTCAAAAGCAGTTGTTAAAGTGTTATGTTGTAAATAAAGAAACTTTCCCATATTCCGTGATCACTCATCCATAAGCCAAGCGTCTCCAAGCCGATAACAATAGATAATACACAACACACATACTCAAGTAAGTATCGATTATATTTGCCATTGATTAAAACGTTGATAAAGGCAAACTTTCCATAACACCCTATCGAAACGATATTCGTGTCTCATAAATATTCATGTTCCAATCCTTTGTTTATTCTGCCAACTCCACGAATTAATTCAAAGGGTGATGCAATGCGAAAAATAGAAAACAATAACCGTTGCTATGGTTCTATAGACCGTCACTTGTCTATGGTCCTTTTTCCTTATACTCTCTGGTTGATTAGTTTAAGTGTGAAGGTGCATAGGTGGGCCCTAATCCTTTACTTCTTGGATTTCAGGGTTCTAGTCGTGGTTAGTAGATTACAGTGGTGTTTTAATCTTTTCTTTATACGAGGCATTGAGAATTTATCACACTCTACCTTGTCGATTTTATAAGAATTTTATTTCACTCTGATAAAGTTGGAAAGTGTGAAATATCTACAAATAATATTTGCAAATCTCATATCTTTTCGAGATACATTTTAAATATAACTGATAGAATATTCATCCGCCAATCGCGCTTCCGTATCAAGCGGATTCGTTGATTGAAATTTGAATTTGAAAATGGCGAACATCGGCCTTCGTCGGCGGCCGCCGAGTGCGTCCGAACGGATATGAAATCGTTACGTTACGACACGATTATAAGCCGCGTACTGACTGACCGAGGAAATGTTTAGGTCTCTTTGCTTAGAGATCGAAATGAGCGGGACCGATATATTGCCTCGCGAGGCTGCTTGGTCAGTGAGTACGCGCCTTTACACGAGCCCCGTCGGGAATTTCAAATCCGAATTCTATATGTTAACGGAGATTGCTATGTGTTTTTTATTGGCTGAATATTATTTTAGCGTACACGAAATGGGTTTTCGGTTCGTGAGTTTTTGTTTTATTACTGTTTAACATTTTGAGGAGAAAACAGGCTGAATACGATAGGAAAACCTACTTTTTGCCTTCATTATAACAAAGCATTTGCTTCTTTTCTTAAACGATTTTATCAGATTGTAAGAAATCGAATACGACAATGATTGCAAAGTATTTAACGATAAATCGTTTAAATTATCTTTTAAAAGAGAAATGTCAATTGAATCGATGAAATCTGCAATTCGAATCATTAATTCAGACTGCGTTTCAGATTCAAGGTTTGGCAATTTGAATTGAAAATGCAACACTGAGCTTTTGTGGTTTCGACACTCGTTTCGATGATTTGATAGTACCTTCGAATCTGAAAGCAACTGCATTAATTAGCAACAAAAAGCAATCACTATAGTACAACACCATAACTGAACATGAAAGTAAAAATAAAATGATCAATCGATGAGTATTTCATTCAAATACCGCCAGTGGTTTTCATAGACGTCATTCATAAAACTTGTAATTAGTTCTTGTCTTATCGCTCACGATAAGACGTTTGTGCTAAAGCTCTTTTTGTCACAAAACTCCTATATTTCAACACCTGCGTGTCCACAATCTAATCTATACTAATATTATAAAGCTGAAGAGTTTGTTTGTTTGTTTGATTGTTTGATTGTTTGATTGTTTGATTGTTTGATTGTTTGATTGTTTGATTGTTTGATTGTTTGATTGTTTGATTGTTTGTTTGTTTGTTTGTTTGTTTGAACGCGCTAATCTCAGGAACTACTGGTCCGATTTGAAAAATTCTTTCGGTGTTAGATAGCCCATTTATCGAGGAAGGCTATAGGCTATATATCATCACGCTACAACTAATAGGAGCAGCGCAGCAGTAAAAAATGTTACAAAAACGGGGAACATTTCGACCCATTCTCTCTTATGCGACGCAAGCGAAGTTGCGCGGGTCAGCTAGTTAACTAATATACCGTTTAACAGATTGTATTGTTTTTCGTAATTTACAAAGGAAATTATGGCTCTAATTTCCTTCATTTTATTGTTACGACGCCCATTACTCATGGCTCAGTTTATTAAATTAATTTGTTAGTAGTTATCAATCATAATTATTCAAGGCTTTTATCATCCCGCTGCAGAGCGTAAGCCTACACTCATTTACGTCAGTCATCTGTCCTTCTGGATTATTTAAGTGCCGCCTTAAATCTTGAGCAGAAATAAATGCTTCATTTTTACTTATACTTTCTGATTTTCGTATACTTCGTTTCATATTATTTCCTTTTTTAGTGTGCCTCAACACAAGACCAACTTAGGATTGCGTGCTCCTGTAGTGAGATTGACATCCACATACAACCAGTACTGGCGATTACTGGATTTAGATATATTTTTTGATCATCCCACAAAATTCCGGTCTAAATTAATAAAATAAATAAATATATATATATATAACAATACTTACATATTTTTTTTTTTTTTTTTTAAACAATGATCCCCGCTGAACTACACACATGTATTCAATTAAGTTTTTTACAGTTCCTATTAGATATAAGGTATAGTTTATAAGTTACATTTTTATATTTTTGTATGTTGTTTCTATGTTACTTACATATAAATGTTGTGCATGTCTATAATTGGCGTGAGCACAAGACTTGGCCTTTACTATAATATTTTTGTATACTTTTGTGTTTATGCTGTTGATATGCCAAATAAATAAATAAATAAATAAATAAATATTAGGGTATTCTGACGTCACAGTGTCGTTTGGTCATATATAAAAAACGGCTTGTGCGTATGATAATGCAAAGGTTTTTAGTAAACCTCACCTAAGAGAATGGGTCAAAATTTTCCCCGTTTTTGTAACATTTTTCGTTGCTACTCCGCTCCTAATGACCGTAGCGTGATGTTATAGCCTATAGCCTTTCTCGATAAATGGGCTATCTAACACTGAAAGAATTTTTCAAATCGGACCAGTAGTTCCTGAGATTAGCGCGTTCAAACAAACAAACAAACAATCAAACACACAAACAAACTCTTCAGCTTTATTATATTAGTATATAGATTAACATTGGGCGAATATTTGTACCTTGGATAAAGTCAGTGACATAAGTATATGAGTATTTATTGAAAAATAAGAGTAACGGGCGTAAGAGGCACCAATGTAAGTAGCTACATATTATCATCTATGTAAGTTTTAGACTCGCAACATTATTAAACATGAATTATCGTCAAACTTCTGCTTAAATTTTTAGGCAAAAGAAACCCCATTCAGCGAAATGCGGGTATTTGGATAGAAACATATATATCTATTGCTAAAATTAAATCACATAAATAGTATGTTAATTTCAATTTAACACCTGCCAACCGAAATAACACGGACTTAATTCACAATAGTTTCCGAACGGCGATGTCGGGACACTCGCTGTCATGAGTGTGACAATTTTGACAGTTCCATACAATTTGACGTTTGAATACAGCCAGGATTTTATCTGATGGAGATGTTAGATGGTGTATAGAAACAGGACAATGAATTGAGGTGTTGATAATAATATGTTGTTGAGTATCTTTTGCTTCAGAAGACTGCTCTTAAATGTGGTTATTGATAGACGTTTTATTGGCTACGCAAGATTTGTTTCAGTAAGGGTACCTATATAGACTAATATGTTTATATATTCGCTTAGCCTTTGTTCCAAACTATGTTGGAGTCGGCTTCCAGTCTCACCGGATGCAGCTGGATACAGTGTTTTACATGGAGCGACTGCCTATCTGACCTCCACAACCCAGTTACTTAGGTATTAACACGATACCCTTCGGTAAGACTGGTTGTCAGACTTTCAAGCTTCTGACTACTGTTAACGACTGTCAAAGATCTTCGAAAATGACAGCCGGGACCCACAATTTAACGTGCCTTCCGAAACACGGAGGAACTCGATATGTATGAGATGGTCACCCATCCACGGAACAACCTCGGCAAGCGTAGCTTAACCTCAAAGATCGATCCGTGCGGCTGTTGTAAACTAAGCCACGAGCTCCTATAGACTAATATGTTTGCAAACAAAATTATGCATTGTTTTATCACAAAATTTCAATGTAATTTACGTATTGCGTTGTGGCAGCAAGAAAAGATATTTT
Organism: Anticarsia gemmatalis; assembly: GCF_050436995.1. NCBI lineage: Eukaryota > Metazoa > Arthropoda > Insecta > Lepidoptera > Erebidae > Anticarsia > Anticarsia gemmatalis. The sequence goes on from NC_134757.1 coordinate 813,494, forward strand.
GTCTTTTTTTTTGTTTTTGTGTACTGGTAATCAATTTTGTAGGGTTTTGTAGCGTAACATGCATTTTTTGACTTATGGAAACCGAACTCAAATCACCTGTCTAAGGTTTTTTAATACCTTAAAGTAATAACGTCAAAAAGTTTACAACTTTCGTCATCACCTTTTACGTTAAGTGCAGCAGCTTGCGGCATAATATTGGCAATTTAGTTTGTGCACCTGACTTATTATAAGAAACTGCACTTGAGTGGCAGTGCGATTGAAGCTCTAGGTTAAGAAATCTGAAACTGTATTTACATGCGATGTTCAACGTTCAAGAAATGTTAAGTTCTATAATCGCAGGTCATATATATTTCTTAACCTGTTACTGTCCCACTGCTGGGCAAGTGCCGGTTGGGGACTTTGTATGGCTTCAAGAAATGTAGTAAACAAATTTTTAGGAATGTATGTAGGTCTTTTATTATGACTTCATTTTTATAGTGTACGCTAAGTACCTGTACTATGACAGACATAATAATTATATAATGGACTTTTAGTTATTGCATGGAAATGTCGTTCTACAAATTTTATACTTTGGGCTTCGGAATGTATGGAAACATTGAAGTTTGGACAGTTGAATGGTCAGAAAATACGTAAGATTTTATACACGACTCAAAAAAATCCCATGTTTTATATTACAAACAAAATGTAACAGTGAAGTATCATACGTAAGCACATGCTGACTTTCTTTAAAATATATACCAAGGATAACAACCTACCTTGTTAGCGTTCATCAGCACTGACGTCACAGCACACGACACTTGTGACGTCACTGATGGCCTGTCACTGTCAGTCGCCGTCACCTGTCAAGGCTCTTCCGGATTATGCCGATGTGAGACGACGGTGACGCTTCGACTTTTGAGTTTAACACCGGAAGTATACAAATGAGGAAGACGTTTTATAATGACGGTTAATGGCGTTGTTTTATCTTTGTATTGGTGTTTAAACTCTTTGCTTGAGGTTGTTTGATAAAGAAATAAGTGTAATGCATTATTTTATGCTATTATATGTTGTTGAAAGTCAGTTCAAGTTAGTTAGTCACCTGTCTACTATTGAGGAAAGCTTATCTTGAATAGTTCTTGGTACCTAATGGCTCAAGTTTGTTAACCTGAACTTGACCGCATACGTTATAGTATCCATATTGTTTCTTACACTAAACGGTATAGCTTGTTCAATTTTTTTTTATACTTTGACTGTTTTTAGGGATATTGTTTCACAATTTGAGCAGTCAAGAGTATAAAAGAATAGAATGTGATTGTACCACATTTCACAAAATTGTCTTTCTAACTTATCTGATGCAAAAATATACGTGACAATCTTGTATTCAAGTTTTATTAACAAACCACTAGATAAACCCGCAATCCCATCAGTATTCTGCGCAGTTGAGAATTTCCTTAATATCTACCAAAACACGAATACCGAAGCGTGGAATCCGCACAATTCTGCTGCTCATTGCCAGGGATTAGTATTCTATCCCGGGACTAAGATAAACACGCGCGATATCCAGCTATTATCTGTGCCGAATTTGGATAAAGGCAAGTTCAGATATATGAAGTAGGTACTACATTATTTTTATAAGCTTCTGCAAGCGAATTCGTCCACATGAAAAAAAATCCCCGGGTAAAAGGTATCTTGTGTTAAACTTTATCAAAATCTATTTTGTAGTTTGGCGTGACTAAGCAATAGATGTCAAAATGTTATACTTGGCCCATTCTAAGACTAAGCTTTTCTCTTCGTGGAAGAAAACTCTAGATCCAGACGAGTCCTTCCAATAAAAAAATAATGAACTAACAATTTTAACAAAGTGCCTACAGATTCGTTAAATTGTTTCGCTGACGCCCAGGTAAAAGAATAAAAGTACTAGTAAGACTAATTTTCAGCATATTATCATATAATAGTCGCATAATGAGAGCCTGAAGTTAACTATGGAGAAGAAAACAAAGAAAATCCTGCTTAATTTCGCTAGATATTCACAGTTGTAGTAGCTATCTAAGAAATTTACTGAAGAGACAAAAAATCCTGCGCATTTTCGTTGAGTGTATCTGCAACTTATATTTTTAGTATCTAAATAGCTTTTAAGATGTACACAGACTAGTGTGTTACCGCATAGAGTAACTATATCGATCTGTTTGCGACACTTCTAAAGGCTGGCGTAATTTTTTCGGCATTATGTCTGCCGCAGGTGCGAATAATCTTCTATGAGGCTCGTATGTGGGTAGTTTTACATTTCCATATGCTGAATTATGAAATAACGTGCACCTGCAAACGGAAACGTAACTGTATGAGCTTTTATTGAATAAATAAAGAAGACTATGTATTATTTTAAAGTTTTGTACTGACTGCTAACGAAACAACACTAAAGAAACTGGAATCGCAACCCAAAATGCAAACGTATCCGACTTTTTACGTATAAAAATGAGGCTACTTAATTATTATTAACATTTGATCATGCGTTTTCACAAGTGAAGGGGCACTTATGACCTTTTGAAAACTGCACCCTTTTCCTACTTCAAAAGTCAAAGCCATAGGCCATCGTGCACGCACACTATCACTTTCAACCCCTTCTCTACTCAGCCTTTTACCCCTAACCATTTCTTTTTCACCTTTTGAACACGTTCGTTCCTCTTTCACAAAAGACCTAGTATGATGCAGTTAGGGCCACAAGTGGCAATTGGAACCCTTTAAGCGGTGGGTTAGTATTGCAAGGAGTAATTTCAATCTACTAGCGCAGTAGAAACTATTTTTATTTGTAATAAATACATACTACATGCATCGTACCACGTGGCGTTCTTTGATTTCTGTTTTACTCCTACGGGAAAAAGACGTGATAAAAAACGCTAGACTTAATTTTGTGGTTCAGGGTACTTGACAAGGGTATACCTTATTAATGTCGCAATTAAAATAAATAATTTGGAAAAGGACACGTTTCACACTACAAAGACAAAATTATGTCTTTTAATTGTATATTTAGTAAGATCCTCAAACGGTATTCTGTATTTGAAGAATTGGCAATCGGCATAACAACTACTTTAACGATTATGCTACAGGCTAGTCGAACAAAAGCCTCCTTCGATACTTGTGTAACCAGCTTTACAACGAAATTGCTCACGTACACTCAACTATTTACAATGTATTAGACCACTTTGATCGCTAATATTTCAGTAGTAGTGCTTCAAGCTTATATGGTTATAGGCCGGGCAGACTTCCAAGCTAGGTTTATTGATGTGGATGTTCCAAGCATATTGTAGACTGTAGTAGGTAATTGGCTCAATTCAATGCTATATTATGTATGTAAGTTATTTGTATTCTGGTATTGCTTTTGCCAATTTGTACGGGTTGTAGTCTATCGGCTATTTTCTACAATCTTCAATAAGAAATAATACTAAAGAAGGTTCTTCCTCTCGATATTTGAAACGAAATTTAATGAAGGAAGGAACAAACGATATAATTTTTATCTTTTTGCTGAATCTTAATTTTGTCGTAGTAAGCAAACCGCCTTCGTAGGAGCAAGGAGGAGCATGATTGCACATATTAGGGAATTTCTGAGGAAAAAGGAAAGATTTGTCCTGCAGTGGGGCACCACATAGGCAGTATCAAAGAGAGCATACCTTCCCTTCTTATTTCTTGCACCACAAGATACACGGAATGTTATCAAATATTCCTTAGAGAGCTCCAGTAACACAATTCCATGCAAAGATTCACACCTGCGGTACAGTAAGTGTCTACATGAGAGGTGAAAATAAAATCATTTACAAAGTGCTTCCACTACAAGGCGTTCGTAAATATTTGATCAGATCACAAAGTTATTAGATTTGAGAATCCATTCACGAGGCGAGTGACATTCAATAAATGTGTCGACGTCGTTCACGCGTGTAGGTCAAATTCCTCACAGTGTTACAAGTATTTATGTATTGTGCCGAGAATTTGTGTGAAATATGTGCTTGTATGCAGATTCGTTTGATGTCAAAGCGCTGAATTTTGGGTTAGGGGTTTAATCTGTTAGATTTTTATCTCATTTTGATACTAGGTTCTAACTTTCGAATAAATTTGTTCATAATTTTACAGAAAATAATTCCAATAAGTGAAACATAAAACAGTCCTTTAACCCTACGAAGCATTTCTATCTAGGAATACAGTAGTAAAATCATTCTCCCAGCATCGTACCTATGTACGCAGAAAGCTGGATCCTTATTTTTTCAATTTGTTACACGAACTACTCTCAAAAACAAAGCCCAGCCTAATAGCCCATTAAATATCCTTAAAATTCCCGTGGGAAACGGGATTTATGAGCCATAGACCTTTGTGAAGGTAAATATACATTATAGCATTTACTAATAAAACATGGAGCTATTTTGTTAGAAAAGAATTTATGTAGCTTAGCGAGCACGTAGGAAGAGTTAGCCAGGTAAAAGTTAAGATTAAGTATTTTAGAGTATTGTAATAGTGTTAAAACATACTATAAAATAATTATGATGACGATGTAGAAGCACACACACGTCAAGTGCTTTTATTTTTCATAGAAAATGATGTCTCAAGCTTTTAACATATTTTTATCTGCAAAGCCGTAAAAATCTTGTCTGATAATGCCAAAGGTTTTTAGATACCCAGAAGGGATTTTAAACAAATGTGACATTCAAATTAAAGGTACCCAGGCCTTGCAGTTATAATAAAAATTAATAAAATAATGTGTTTATAAGCATTAGAACTAAAATATATTTTGGGCTTTACAAATTTTGTGTAAAAATTCCCACGTTACGCTGCAAGCTCATATGTGTTTGCCAGACGTAACTTATTATTTTGAATCGTAAACGATTGCAAAGTGGCACAATAGCTCGTAAAATTCTATCGAACAAAGGTGCAACATTCGTCACGAGGGTTATGTAAAATATGTATGGAAAGGGTTTCGTAAATGGATTTTGGTAAGGCTTCTGATAGAGTCGCACACATCAATTTGTAAAATCTAGGTAATTGGGAGCTTTTCGTTTTCTTTTCTTATTTGACGTTTTAGAGAACTATCTGCTTCGTAAGGACTGTTTTACTAAACGTGGAAAGGGTTTCGTAAATGGATTTGGGTATGGCTTTTGATAGAGTCGCACACGTCAATTTGTAGAATCTAGCTAATTGGTAGGTTTTTGTTTTCTTTTCTTTATTTATGGACGTTTTTAAAGAACTATCTGCTTTTTTTATTTAACGTGAAAAGGGTTTTGTAAATGGATTTGGGTAAGGCCTTTGATTGTGTCGATCACATCGATTTGTTAAGAGTAAGTGATTTGAGGCTGGTGTTTCGTTTTGTCTTTATTTATTTGGGTCTGTGTCTCCACAGTTAGTGAAGACAATCCTATTGAAGGTAGATAAAGGACGTGCTGTCTTGAAAAGATTCATCACGTCTTTAGGTCCTTAGCTTGAACTGTAATTGTCTTTTTGATTTTGATAATAATTTACTTGTATTTTTTTCATTACTTGAGTTTTCTTTTCAATATAATTTAAGACTGTCTCATGGTGTAGGTGTCAATGCACCCCAAGTACCTACTACTTTTGTGCCAGTGTCACTGAACTGAAATATTACCTGTGTGTTTATCTATTTAATCTTATCTTTATTATTTCATCCATATGTGGACAGTGATAGTAATCTAGCTGTTAATTTCCTTATCCGAGTCTGGTTATAAACACTCCAAATAAATTGCTTTATATTGATGGCTTACTTTGTGTAAAAGTGAAGGATTAGTTATCTCATTGCAAACAGGAATCAAAAAACGCCGGTGAATGTGTATGAGTCCAAATACCTCTAACGCTTTAAAAGATAATTTTCCCTTGACCTATCTGTCTCCTTGTTCGATTAAAGTATCCTATATACTTTTCTATCGGTCTCTCTCTATCTACCTAATACTTGCCAATCAACCCAGATAGAAATAAATATTGAGTAAATAAAAAAATTTCGTATTTCGTATTATGTTTAACAAATTCTAAACTATGGACATAGTTACAGATATACAAAAGTTGAATCTAAGACTATTACACATAAAAAATACCTTTTATCGACTTTCTTGAAACAGAAATACAAGTTTACGGCATCCGGTGATTCCCATTGTCCATATAATTTAATTCTATTGTAGTCGAAAACATCACAGATTGTTATACGCTGTTGCAAGCGCGAGAAATTGCGACATTGTTTTGTATTGCACTCGAAGGTGATTCTCCTTGATCTTGGACATACATTGGAATGGTGACCTTTCCATTCTTTCGATTATGTTGATTATGCCCTGGTGACTCTTCTGCGAAACATTTGGTCCGAGGACGTTACATATTATTATGATTTTCATTGCTATATTGCTTCTGCATAATGTCTTCGTCTCGGGCATTCTGTACCTAAATATATATAACTCAAAGGTGACTGACTGACTGACATAGTGATCTATCGACGCACAGCGTTGAACGGATCGGGCTAAAATTTTGCATGTAGGTAGATGTTATCAGGTAAGCATCCGCTAATAAAGAATTTGTATCAATTCTACCCTCAAGGAGGGATAAAAGTTTGTATGAAAATTTTATCTCAATCACAAAACTGGCGGATGAAGTCGCGGGCAAAAGCTAGCTCTTATATAAGCTGATTGGAATTGTATAAAAACCTGATTAAAAACATTATACATTATGTATTTACTTTCAATATTTAGCATATTGTAACTAGTATCAGACGGCTAAGAAGTTTTTGGTTTTGTAATAGTCTTGTCGTTTTATTAATATAACAACAGGAAGGAATGTTGGTTGAGGAATTTATTTTATCGAGATTTGAACAAGTTTTTCAGTTATGAATTATTTTGAACGAGTTTTGCTATGATTACATTATAAGTAAACAATTAAGTAAGTAGCCACCTAACAATGGTATATAAATGGTATTGTGTTAAAAATGTCATAATTTGGATTGCAATTCTCCATTCTAAGAAATAAAAACTTTTGTATCAATCTGTCATTTAACAAGTTTTCTCCGAAATTCAGTGACACCGCGGTCATTCATCATTCATTAAACGCCTACTCGGCCCACTCATTGATGTTCCGTGTACTCGTATAACAGTGTATTGTATTATATTAAACACAGCTAAAAGTTGAGTTATTACTTAAATGAATAAAATTTGATAATGTTCTGTACGTTAGAAATTGGCGCTCATGGTGATAGAATTTAAAACGAGTAACATACAAGTTGTAAGAATTTACAATGAGTTCGAAACTCACACCCAATTTTTTAAAAGCAAAACAGCAATGGAAAGACATTTAGTGTATTATTTTATTAAGTGTTTCTAGTTTCTCCAAGTATGCTAAGCTGTTATTCTAATAAATTAACGTAGTGTGAAAACCTACAAGTCTCGGTCGTATTCAGTAATAGCCAAAGTTGGAGCAGTAGCACTCAAGCAAATGTTTGTGAACATTTCTACATCGTTCCCAGGAATTTCCAACTACCAACTGTTGGACAATTGCTACAAATCTAGACCTATATTTTAGGTTGTTTACGCGTAGGCTAGATGGTATATTCGGGCTTGGAGCTAGGTCCAATAAGTTAGCTATGTTTTATGATCTTCATACTTCGTTCACAGTCCATTTCATCAGCAGTGCTGGAGTCTATTTCTCTCTCGATCTGTGTCATGCTCCGTAATACTTATTGTCATTGAGTTTAAGATACATAAAATATTCAATACAAGATTGATTTTACTTTAATATTCCTAATGGCCTAATCTTACATGGTTTAGTTTTGTAAATTAAAAGGCGAATTGATTAAAATTCAACGTTAGGCGTTCAAATTCTCAAGACTCCTCATTTAATGGTAGTTCAATAATATTTTTTATATTAAATGCAATTCGATATGGTGTAAAATAAAATAAAATTAACTGCCAGCAACATCACCCAATTTAAAATTTCGTCTATAACGAATATCATATTAAAAGGGGTACAGTAAACACGTGTTAATTAATTAAAAGGAACAGAGCAGAGACGTTAATTGGCTCGTTGTGTTCGTCCATTGATCGCATGACATATTAACTTTATTACTTAATTACTCCACGCGAAATTGGTCGTTGTAAATATTTCTGATGCTATAGCGTGAGAAAATGAAGTTTGTTGACAAACCAATCGTTATTTTATGGCAATAAATTAGTTCTTAAATCCGGGTCAAATATAAACAAGAGCAGACAGACTTATAAACATTTTGCGCTTTCAAAAGTGTTTTCTTAAGATTCGTTTTTTAGTCAGCCAGTTTAGGCTCCGGGTATCGATGTACTGGTATTTAATTTGAAAGTAAACTTATTTTAGCCTCTAAAATATTTATGCAAATACATAGAAATAGACGCCATTACGTGAATTTCATATACTATAGAATAATGTGTACCATTTCCAGCTCACACCTTTCACACCCATATTGTTTTCGACCCCAATAATCCACCATTTTCCTTTATGAATATTACAGAGGCAACTGTGTTAATAAGTAATTCCTCAGTTGTAATTCAGGCTATCGGCCTCAATTCAAAGCTGTGAATTAAGAATTTGTACACGAAAGGAACATTTAGATGTTTATCGCTCTTCTAGGGTTTCTTAGAAACTGGGTTTTGATCGTTAAAATGTAATATGAAGAACAATTGGGAACATTTTGAAGTCTGACCCAAATGTGAAAGTATGTGACTGGCCCCTGTCTGACCTAAACGGGGCTCTAGTTGATCATAACTAACAAACTTTTAAATCTTCAAGTAACCATTGAAATGTAGTTCGTCATGAATCATTTACCAAACGGATACCTCATCGGAATACCTCTCGGATCACCTATATTTGGGTGTATTATCCAAAGAATTACAGACTTACGTTACCTTGTTGTTATGATCCATAACCTAAATATTGCTGATAGTTGCTTTACGTAGGCAATTAAGGCGCCTACAGCCAAACTCTAAACCATGTGCATAAATATACGACAGAAACTGTTAGTTAGTTACGCAAAGCAAGCAAAATCGTGGTGATTCTTGTCCATACAGCAGGCGCTTAAAAGCCTTTATCCTTCACTAGCTGAACCGCGCCACTTCGCTTGCGTCACGTTAGAGAGAATGGTCCCCGTTTTTGTAACATTTTTTACTGGTACTCTGCTCCTATTGGTCGTAGCGTGATGATATAGCCTATAACCTTCCTCAATAAATGGGCTATCTAACACCGAAATAATTTTTCAAATCGGACCAGTAGTTCCTGAGATTAGCGCGTTCAAACAAACAAACAAACTCTTCAGTTGTATAATATTAGTATAGATATAAACTTTCACGAACAAAGATAGCTCAATGTTGCTTGTTCTTTTGTCCCCAGGCATACGAGAGGCGGTTCCCGAACTGCCCCCAGATCCCGGTGGTGCTGGAGTGTGTCATCACTGAGGACAGCTGGTCCGTGGACGATTCACAGCGACAGACCACCAGACGATGCCAGCTCAACGTCGAAGCTCCTTATTTACTTAAGAAGGTAATGAAGAGTGTCATTAGGTATATCTTAAGATTGATGACCTTCTTAAAATGGCCCAGAAGATTTGCTAAGTTAATCTACAGGGAGACTTTAATAGTCTAGCTTGATAGAATGCATAATGATTATAATGGTTTTTAAAAGTGCAAATACTCTTTACATTTTGTATAGTTTACACCGTATACTCGTGCTATAATTTTCTCAATAAGCTTATGGTGAAAATTGATCTCAAAGTTGAACAGTCCTGAGATAGGGTTTGGTTTAGATAATAGTTTTATTTTATGTTCTTGCGCCTGTTATGCATAATCATTATCTCTTGCAGATGATCGGCGTCGACTACGTATACTTCATACAGAAGAACAGCTTAGACCTCAAGAGCAGGGTGCTTGAGATCGAAGCTACTAACGAGACCTTCGCCTCCAGGGTACAGGTCCTCGAGAAATGCAAATATTATGTGAGTACCCACCATATTATTTTGAGCCCTAATTGGATTTGTTAGTGGCCCTGTTTGTGAAAGATGTATGTCTGCAATATGAATGAGACAAGCTTAGGAGTGTAGTGGGGTACTGAAGAAGGGCCTTTTAGTCAAATTTGATAGTAGCAGGCAGAATAGATAGATAGATTGTTCCTAAAGTTGTTTTTGTCACTCGAACACCGAGGTACCCGAAGTAAATGATTTATTTGTTAAAGCAAAGAATTAATACAAATGCGATTGATTTTATTCGGTACTATTTCTCCTAGGAAGTGCGTATTATTACAACGCCTTTTAACGTGAAATATATTATTTTTGTAGAAATGTTGTTATTCCTGTATCCGTTGAGCCTTCTAATATAATAAGCAAAGATTCCTAGTAATCCAATTTTACCTAAATAATCCTTACATTTCATTTGATAAGGTGTTGTCTTCTCATTACAACTTCATGTTTTGATATACAAGAGGATTTATTTCGTGGAATACAGATACAATTACGTCAGCGCTTGATAAGGGTCTGGATCGTAAAAACTTCCTTCATTTTATACCTCCTGTGGTTTGCACACCTTAGCTTAAATAATAGAGGGATTACTTTAACAAACAGACTTCTAGCCATGGTTTTGCTTGGAAAGAAATGACGTTACGAGACAGAAGGTCTGTGGCACACCCTGGCTAATCAGGTGCTGTAATTTTATTCGTGTTTAAAGACTGGGCCGGTTTAAAACGCTTGTAAGTTGTAACCCATAAGCCACACTAGCACGATGCGTCTCGCGCATGTGATAAACTTACAAAAAATTGCAGCAGAAGGTGCCACATTGATGCTGGTGGGGTAGATTATACTTGTTTTCACTTATGAATTCTGCGAACAATTCTCCTGTATTAGTAAGCGGTCGCCGTAGCGTGGTTTAAAACATTATCTATATTTTTGTTCGGCAATATTTCTTACATTCCCTCCATTCTTCTATTTACTTGGCTATTGCAGTTTCAATGATAATTAAGCTATGTTTTAGCCTGGATTCGTAAAGCAGTAATTAACATTATTTCCACTGGTATTCATTACCAAATTGAAGGAAGGAAACGAATAATTTTGTTTAATTTATAACCAGTATTTTGGGGATCTGCATTTGTAGAAATAAAACTATACATACAAACATTTATTTTCTGTAAAGCTGTAGTTGAATTAGTCTAGTAACCCCCGGTTTCTGAGTACATTTAGCGGTAGTTTATCTGTTCAATAGCGTCAAACTCATACAAAAAACGTACGTAAGTCATTTAAGTTTGAACAATATTTGTTACCAATACCATTTCTCTTATATTGTAAAATGGATTACCTCAGTTGAAAACTATACTCCCCTAGCAGAAACCCTGGGGGAAAAGCTGCAAATTCACTAGTTTTGGTGTACAAATGACGTCGAAACTCCCTGCAGTATTACGGCTAATTGTTTCATTATTGATTAACGTGACTAAACTAAAAGCATTTTGCTATTAATATTATCGTCAAAGAATTTTGCTTTGCAATAGAAATACTTTAAGCTTTTTACATCATATTTGTTTATTTCTATTATCTATACTTAATATATATAATATTATAAAGCTGAAGAGTTTGTTTGTTTGTTTGAACGCGCTAATCTCAGAAACTACTGGTCCGATTTGAAAAAATATTTCAGTGTTAGATAGCCCATTTATCGAGGAAGGTTATAGGCTATATATCATCACGCTACGACCAGTAATAGCAGAGTACCAGTAAAAAATGTTAGAAAAACGGGGAAATATTTGACCCATTCTCTCTTATGTGACGCAGGTGAATTTGCGCGGGTCAGCTAGTTATGAATAGAATTCATTTCACGTTTCACGCGGAAACTCACAAATCTCTAGAGGCGGTAAAATAATGGCGGCAGGCGGCGGCGTAAGCAGAACCCGATAACATACAGACCAGTTCATACTTAACCAAAACTAGATATTTATCGAACTTTATCCATTACAAAATCGGTGGGAAGCTGCTAATTTACGAGTAAATGATCAATTAATAGTGCAATATTGTGAGGAAGGTGCATAAAGGAAGCTATAAGTATTCAGACTTCATTATACATGTGATGCAACGATAGAAAGTGTGCACGCGATGGCTGGACGCCTTCTGCCAGCGGTCAGCTTGTGGAATAACTGGACGAGCCCGTTATATGGGTCGATTCACTAGTGATTAGCTGTTATGAAATAGATTAGTTGGTAGTTAGATTGGTAAAAATGCGAGTGGCTTTACGTTGTTAAATGTAGTTTGGTGTGAGAGCGACGGTAGTCTGCGAAAAAATGGATAGGAATGTGTGAATGGTCTTGCAGGGACTTGCAAAGACACGAAATAAACTAATTTGGTTGCGTATTTAAAGCAACTATGAAAATACACAACAGAACTTTAGTTGTTCCAATAAATCGTTAACGTATAAATGCTATTTTGTTATATTATATTACTTGATTAGATTCATTAGTAGAGATACAACTTTGTTTTAAAATTATTTGATTTATTTATTCGTTGTATATTTTAAAAATTAGTCTGTCAATATTTATTAGTTCCCAGTGCCTACGATCAATCAGAATTTAGCAAACTCCCCCATTCCCAATCAGTATAACTCAATTTTACCGAATTACCTTTTTCACCTTTCATTACATTCTAATTTGTCAACGTCAATCACGGAGTTTTCGCAAATCAGGACTTCCAGTCGACTGCCTGTTCGATGTCAATAACAAAAACTGGAGCAGGTGTCGAACCTGTTACCCCGGGCCGGTTCACACAATGTCACATTGAGATTTTATTACAAAACTTGTCCGTAACAAAAAGAAAAATTGTTTAAAAATGTCAACGAACTTGGCATTCTAAAATATAGGTACGATGTTGAACAAAAATGTTTGTTTTGAAAGTAGTCTGTCCTTGGGATTCTTTATCTTTTTGATCAGATGTAGTGCAGAGGAATGATAAAGCTCAATATCAAATCATGTTAGGATTTTTGAATGGAATGTTTGCACATTTATTTGTCTAGGATTTGATGTGTGAGAAATAAAAGCGACGACAGATTTGATGAGTGAAAGAGTAGAGTGGAAGAAAAAACCTTGTGGTATCGAAGACACATAGCGTGGAATTAAATCAAGGCACTGATGATGTTTAAAGAACGACAAGACGTTACTTAAAAGTTATATAAAGGAAATAGGGCGAGAGGTAAAACCTAAGATAGCTGTAAGAACAAAACATATCCTGTAGAGGACGATGATGACGGAAGATGAGCACGATTTTCGTAAAGTCGTATATAGGAAAGATGCCGAAAACACTAAGAATGTGTTTTTTGTATAGATATAAGTAGTTCAAATTATAATGATACGTATTGCTAGGCTATAACCTATCTTGTAGACAAATATCCTTAGAGCTTAAACCTAATTATTTCTACACGAATCAATCATATCAATAGCAGTGTTTAAATGCAAATGAATGATAATTACATCGAGTTTTTTTTGTTTGTCGTGTTTATTTATGTATGTTAATCGGTTTGTATGGAATTTTAATTGGAACAGACACGTGATTGTTACATGGATTGCATGTGGCCATGTCGTGGTGGAACTATGGTCTGTGAACCTTCGACTTCGTCCACGATGAAAGATATCTGGGGGCACGGAAGTGCCCCCGCAAGTCGAGTAAAAAAAAAGCGGCACGGCCGTAACATCCTTTTCTCGAAGCAATTCGGGCTACTTTTGACACCCCTATAATTTCGTTGTGGATAAAACAAGAAGCCTGGATTTTCAGCAACTAATCAGTCATTGTATAAACACGGTATATTTAAAATTTCAGTCAATTTGAACCAGTAGTTTAAGAATGACAACTTGTTAAAATTTTGAATTTTGTCACTCACTGATTCACTGACTCACTGACTCACCGATCATCAAAAGTCTAAGGTACTTCTAGCAGACTTAGAAGCTTAAAATTTAGAATACAAATAGGGTTTAGTGTTTTTATCATGGGAAAAATTTAATATTTTCTAATTTCGGTCCAGTTTCCTAAATACACCAACTGCAACAATAACTTTGTAATCCCATATAAATGTATAAGATTACAAGGTTATATTTGCAGTTAATGAATTATTATTACTGTAGAAAATAAAATAAATAGGTGTAAATAGGTACCTACTATATGACCTGACCTAACGGGATGGGGTATAGGGTGGGTAAGGGTGTTTAACCCACGAAACTGAACAACATTCCCATAGGAAAATATGTGGAATGATGAAAAAAAACGTCTTTCCATACAAATTGGACTTATGTTCGCTCTTCAAAAAGAAGTGAGATGCCATCAAAAACATTCTGTAAAAACCTCAAGTCTCGCCGTAAAAAGTTGTGAGATCTATATAATACCAAGTCGATTAATCTATTTAGTCTCTACTTAAAGGACCTTCTGTCTTAAGTTATTACGTATGTTATTATCATGCCAATTTAAAAAAAATACCTTTAAAACAAATAGATCGACTTGGTCATCGCAAGAAAACACAAATTCGCCATTAACATTTCAGGAGCATTAACTTCTCGTCGTGCTGTGTAGCGTGATACATACTAATAATCAAATCATGCGATGGCCAGGTCGATCTATTTGTTTTAAAGGTATTTTTTTTAAAATTGGCATGATAATAACATACGTAATAACTTAAGACAGAAGGTCCTTTAAGTAGAGACTAAATAGATTAATCGACTTGGTATTATATAGATCTCACAACTTTTTACGGCGAGACTTGAGGTTTTTACAGAATGTTTTTGATGGCATATTCTTTACCATTTTACATGACGGATTGTAGGTTATACTTAACATATAGTAGAGTATTTTAGTCAAGGATATTGAAGAAATGTAACAATGCAACTGGTTTTTCGAAATCAGTGCATTGGTTTTAAAGATCAGCGCATTTAAATCAGCTATTTAAATTCATTCTGGCCAGGATGATACGCAAAATATAATATCGAATATTTTTTTATCGCGGGCTCTTTAATAACGTCGATAATAAAAAATATTTTTTTATTCAATGATTTTTTAATTACAGCAGTTTTCACATAATATTCAATGTTATACTTATTTATTAGCCAGTTTCCGGTTAATATCAATCCACCTACAAATTTTCTATTCGTCTAATTAGGTTTCCCAAGTACTATTAAATTAATAAGTGCTCTTTAGCTAACAACGCGAAGAATTTCGCTACATCCTCTTGCAGGGGGACATGCCAATCTATATAATTAATGTTTTCATGCACTACTTGAAAACTTTTTAATGAAAATTACACCTTACTGCTGTGCAATAAGATATTATTTGGCACGAAGACAAGGACCCCATTTCGCAAAGAGTCTATGAGTAAAGTTAAGTAGATAGAGTACACACTTCTCTGGTCAGACCGGTAGTATGGGACTGCTGATCTTGAGGTCTATTAGGCTGGGTTCCCGAAAATGGCTTAGTTTTCACTGGGCAAGGGATTTTTCCAGTTTATGTTGAACTTTGCTTAATAATTGTCTGAAGTCTCGATTACGTGCCCGATATAATGGCTATACGTTCGTTTACTTACCAACAACCAAATATAAATACATGTACCTCTGCATACACTTGCGGGTAAAACGAAATTTTACATATACATTTTGCGAATCTGAACTCTATACTCGCCCAATAAGGTTCAAATTGCTTTAATACTTTTTGTATGCAGGGTTAAGCAGCTCTTGGTATTATCAGGTGCTTCGTACATTGAGTTGATTGATACGATACGACAAGGACGTATTTGTTATGTAGGGAACAATGGGTAACCTTGCAGAGGGAAAGTCATTTGGGTAATAAGTCACTTTTATATACTTTGAAGTTGCGAATTTATCAAGATTCAAAGACATTCGGATTTCGTGAACGGATATTTTTGCAGGATTTATAGTGCTTACCTTTAGCTATGTCCTGGGTGCATTGGTGAAGTTTTCCATCTCCGCACCAGATTCGGCTACCGGGAATCGGGAAATCAGGTATCCGAAGGGACTTTTCCCCCGTAAAAAAAAGCAATGTCCTGGATGTGCTAGTTTGAAGCTTGTAGTCAATTTTGGATTGGATTTGAAGACGTTAGTTTCCTTTGTTGTTTGTGTTATACAGAAACAGGAATAATAAACGCGATGACCTGTTTGATTTGGATTATATAAGTCTTGGTTCACAACTGCCTTGCACTTGACTACACTAGAAAATGGCTACCAATCACTTTATTATTATAACTTTTAAAATATAAACACAAAACCCGTTTGATTGTAAAGAGTTACCTAACAAGAAATCCAGTTTTTTCTCTAACCGTCAAAAAAGCTGATTTTTTCTAGTATAAAAAAGTGATACTAAGAACTGGATTCTCTATCACTAAAAAGTAGTTCTAAACACGAAATGTAAAAAAACACTTGTTTCTTTAGCATTTGCCGGTGGGATTATGACGTCACGCTTAACTTAGCGGTACAAATTAGGCGATAGAGGGACGCGCGCGGTTGTCGCGGAGTGTGTTTCATCGGCAAACTTATTGTGAACGAGATTTAGCGTATTTAGGTTTCCGCTACGATACAGCTTAACAAGGTCGACTGGTATATTATTTGAAGGTTTCGGTACCATGTTAAGAGTTGCATTTAAATAAAAGTGCAAAAGAATGAATTATGAGTCGCCTAGTACTTAGCGTTTGAGCAAACTTGTCCGTGCTTCGAAAAAATACGCGAAATGTCGTACAATCTAAATATGGGCTTTTAAGTGTATTGAAAACTTTGTCACCGGATTACTGTACGAAACGAAAGAATTCATATTATTACCATTAATGTGAAACCTATTTGACTGTCGCGTTTTCACGGATAAACCGATTTACAAGAGGTATAGCAATAAAATAGTTTAAGAAACGGCATCAACGTTGGCAAAGTTGCAGGCTCACTGACCCCCGGTTTCTGAAGACATTTAGCGGTAGTTTATCTATTCAATAGCGTTCTTTTTTCATATGAGTTTAAACGTTATGGAATATATAAACCACCGTTAAATATATCCCAGAAAACGGCGGTTAATAAGACTATACGTAGATCCGTAAGCATCTAAATACTGTTATCTTATAACTTTACATCATTGATTTATTTACAACCGTTATTTACATCAGCATTTAAATATAGCTGATATTTAATTATATCTTTATCCTTCTTGTTACATCGCAACAGAATGCATCGCTGCAAAAACTAGTATCATTTATATTATGCATTGATATCAATATTCATATATATTTAATGCAAAAGATACTTATTGCTAAGCTTCCACGGTTAAAGTGCATGAACTTGAATTTAAAATAAACTGTAATGAGGAAGTATATGGGCTATTTATTTTACAGAAATTAGTAAAACTGCCAATCCATACATATACTTAGACTGCAGTCTAAATTGTCAATTACCAATTGTTCTTAACTTTACCTCTGTATACGAAAGTTAAGCAAACCAAGATCGCAATATTTCTTTACATAGGTGTAATAATAAGATTAAAAAAAAAATCAAATTCAGACCGGATCTACAATTTGAAACTACTTTATCACAAAATTTAGTCTGCGAAAAGTCAATTTTGTTTCTCATCTTAGGTCGAACTTTCCTTTAAATCTTGAAGATCAGCTAGTATACAATAATATACAAAGTTAGGGAGATTCAAAGTGCTTCAGTCGAGTACACTCCTGCCTACTCCACGTTTCACAGCGTTCGAGAGGAGGTCTGGCTTCCAATATAATTGCCACCTAACACCCTGTATTATTCTTCAACAGCCTTTGTTTCAAGAAATAGCTAGTGATTTATTTTACTTGAAAATGTAGTGCTTGTATACAGTTGGTAGCACGCTGGGAGGACGATATTTAGCATTGCGAGGGGCTTGCCTGTATGAGATCGGCACTAGGGGAGCGTTGCATAAAGAGAGGCCTACGCAGCAGTGGGTATAATTGGGCTCTGAATGCTGATGATACAGTAAATGTGATCTGCCATAGAATTATTTGGTCAGTTTGACATTTCTCTCGCATGTCATAAGTATACCATAAGATTATGTATTTGTTTTGTAGCTACATCAATGACTGCTTATACTTTGTTTTCCGTTATCAGGTAGAAGGTAGTCGTTTGATGATCTTGACTGAGATCTGCACCAAGCAATAAGACGGTAATATGTAAGAGAAAACAGCGTGTAGGTTTTCACTAAAGCTCAAACAGATTAACTCTGGCAAGATAACTCGTAAATTTTGAAACGGATATTGGACTTTATTGATTTCAGCTGATGTCAAACGTTGGATATTTCTTAACATAATATTCTCTCTTGGTCCAGGTACACCCAGAAAATCCAGAATGGACATGTTTCGAACAGAGTGCGCTATTAGACGTGAAGAACTTCTTTGGACTGGAGAGCACGGTGGAGAAGATTGCCATGAAGCAGTACTCAGCTAACATTGCCAAGGGTTAGTACATTTTAGTAGTCTATTATACCATGCACGCTTCAGCCAGTAACTTCGCACCCATGTACTCAGATTTGAAACAAGCAGAAAATAAAACTATTCGAACTATTAATACTAACTACTACGAAATATTAAAAATGTATAAAGTTAGAAATTAGAACAATGATATAAAGTACCAATGAATAATTTATAAGCAACTTTCCAGTTAGCGAGTTTCCCGAACAATTTCACGGCTTTCCATACTTAATCCTCGAAATGATTCGTTTTAACGTGACCGTATAAGCCGGCTGAGTGCCCAGGTGGTTAAATCTTATTAATGCGAGTTTTTTTTTTATAATAATGTCGAGACTAGATAATCTTAAAAAAAAAGCTATTATTTTCTCGCTATACGAGTTTGAGCTGAATTCTCGTTTTATAAATCAGTTTCAAATGTGTCTCTCTAAAATTTATAACTTAAACTCGGCGTCGACAATCACTATATGCCGGAAGTTTTGACGAGGTCGTGGTATCAAAAAAACTTCAAGTAACTATACAATAAATAAAATATGATTCGAAACTGCAAAAAGTAATCACTCTAGGAAGTTTGTGTTAAATTGAAGATGTCCAAAACCCTTTTATTTGATGAGAAATTTTACGACCCGTTTTAAATTTTAATGTAAATGATAGGTTGAATCAAAATCTTTGTGATTCTCGGTACCATTGAGCCGGGAAGAGTAATCACTTTGTTTCTTCCACCAGGCAAGGAGCTGATCGAAGTATTCATGAAGGAGGTCCACCAGGAAGGCGTGACGGAGCTCAAACCCTGGAGTATGGCAGACCCTTCAAGTAACCGCGAGCTGAGGAGGATAGTCTCGAGAGGAACTGAGCCTCTCTCCCCCAGACCGGTCTCTGAGGCCAAGAAATTCTCCCAACCAGGTTAGTAGAACAATTGATTTTATTATTGTTTGATTTCTTTGTTTTCCTGATACAGGTTGGATATTCTGGAGAATTTCTCTACTGCTCTTTAAGCAATTTTTATGAAGATTTTTACCCGCGAGACTACGGGTACGCGCTATAGTATAAACTACATTTGAGATTGACGATTTATTACTGACGTAAATACCTATTCCTAATCAAACACACTGATATTTTAACATTAGCTGGCTGACGTTTACAAGTAGACAAGAAAGTAATGTGTAGCTGTCGAAATTATTATCTTTTGTTCTGGTAAATGACTAAACCAAACAGCAACAACGAAACTTTAACTTCTATAAAACGATCGATTCTAACTAAGTAGGTATAATATTTCAAAGTGTAACAATAAGGAAGTGTATTGTATTGTCATAACGTATATAGTCCATGCTCAGTGGCCGGTGACAGCGTGATATTGAGGACATCGAAAGTGACTGCCACACTTGGACTAAGTTGTGCATTGTTTGATAGAGCTGTTTGTTTTGTACCCAGTTGACTAGGTGTTATAGTTATAGGACTGTTTTTATGCATTTACTAACGGTTACGACTACCTATATACGTTCGTATGTTTGGATAGAAGATGATTTTTCGATTTCGGAGTCGCTTAGATAACTTTGCGTGTCCAAGATTTTTTGCCTTTATTTTGACCTATAACATTATTGATGATAATGAATGTACCGTAATAACTGTTAACCGTATTAACTTAATATATTTACCATCAATAATACCTAATACGAGTATCGTATACGTACTATTGTACTCGTATAGTACTCTTATTACGTGTTAGTGATGGTAAATGTTTTGAGTTCATACATTTTTAATGCATTAAGGACTTTTAATATATTTATCATCAATGCACGTATAAGATACTCGTATTACGTTCTCCAGGATCCTATGCCTTCGATCAATCATTTTAGGAATTTCGTACTATTCAAAGTAGTATTACTAAGTTTGTTGCATTAAAGATCATTTACTATAATTATTCTTTCACTTTTACACTTACTTTCTCATTGATCTGCCAGTCCTATTACTGTTATAATTAAAATGATTAGCGAGAGATTTAATGAGTCCGCACATAAGTCGCGTTGTACGGAAACTTCCACACTACGTGTAATATCTCACAAATTGTACTAATTGCGTGTCTTCACGGACATACTAATCCTATTAACATAATGATGGTAATTTTATTATAACTGGTCCAGCTATTTACTAGACTCGAAGAGGAAAATATGATAGGTCAATGTCTTTACTACTTTTCCTTAATGCTAGTGTTTTTTCCTTTAATATTATATCAGTGAATTACTGGTAATTATAACATTGATAATTATTATATCAAATCAATTTTAAAACATTATTTGGTTACACCTTCTGTCCTAACCTTAATTACCTGAGGCGTTGCAAAGCATCTAAAGATATTTTTTTGATTAGTAATGAGTTTTTAGATCAACTCTTTATTATTTATCGAACACGTACAAAATCTGTGCCTGTCTAAACATTTACCTATTATATTAGTTTTAATTGAAAAAAACCTGACTATTACACTAATAAATTGACGTTCCCTTACATAGTTTAATCGATTACATATCCACATATTATAATTGTTAACGACGAGCAATACGTCACCATAAATGGTCGCGATAACCGATCTCGTCTCTGATTGGTCGAACGACGCGCGACCGATGCACGCGTGCAGTCGACGACGCGTTACCTTTTAAGGAATCGGTTTTGCGCGAGACGGCGTGGCGTGGCTAGGACGCGCGGCCTTAAAAGGAAACGTGTCGCTGCATCGCAACGCGTTGACCAATCAGGGACGAGAATCGTCGTTAGAATTAATACTTAAAATTATTACTAAATTGTGATTGGTCATGGATTTGGAATAAATACCCCTGCATTTTTGTACGGAAGTCAGTGCACAGTCAACATCGGAAGTATGAACATTAAGAATAAAGTCTGAAGCCACGAAGTTAGTATTATTATACAGTCCACACCCTCAAAAGTGGTCCATCGAGCAGGATTTGAAGAAGGAAGTACCAGCTCGAAGAAGTACCTCCAGACTGAAGGTCAAGCGGTCAAGCCCGAACCTGTCAACGGTCAAGCACGAACCTGCTAGCGGTCAAGCACGAGCCCGCCATCGGTCAAGCCCGAACCTGCAACGGTCAGAACGGACCTGCAGCACCTGCATCAGAACCAGGACGAAGCAGCTGCTGTACCTGCATCGAGGGTGAACGTGACCTGCGGCACCGGGAGCTGAGCTGCTGCACCGGAGCTGTGAAGAGGCGGAGCGCGACCTGCGGCACCGGGAGCTGAGCTGCTGCACCGGAGCTGCGACGAGGCGGAGCGCGACCTGCGGCACTGGGAGCTGAGCTGCTGCACCGGAGCTGTGAAGAGGCGGGAGCGCGACCTGCGGCACCGGGAGCTGAGCTGCTGCCGGGAGCTGTGAAGAGGCGGAGCGCGACCTGCGGCACCGGGAGCTGAGCTGCTGCCGGGAGCTGTGACGAGGCGGAGCGCGACCTGCGGCACCGGGAGCTGAGCTGCTGCCGGGAGCTGTGACGAGGCGGAGCGTGACCTGCGGCACGGGAGCTGTGCTGCCGCACGGGAGCTGAGCTGTGGCACGGGAGCTGTACTGCTGCACCTGCGACGAGGTGGTGCGCGACCTGCGGCACGGGAGCCGAGCTGCTGAAGCTGCATCGAGGTGAAGCGTCGAGCACCTGGAACCTGGCCTGCACCTGAGAGCGGCCTGGAACCTGCTCCACCTGCATCAGCGCCGGAGCGTCGAGCACCTGGAATCTGGCCTGCACCTGAGAGCGGCCGGGGACCTGCTGCACCTGCATCAGCGCCGGAGCGTCAAGCACCTGGAACCTGGCCTGCACCTGAGAGCGGCCGGGAACCTGCAACGAGGTGGAGCTGACTACTACACCTGCATTTGTGCCGATCGACGAAGACCTGGAACCAGACCTGCACCTGAGAGCGGTCTGGGACCTACAAGGAAGCTAGCTAGACCAAAGTAGGACCGGTCTACAAGCTTTCTGCAACAGCTGCGTCAACACCTGGAACACCTGGAAGATGTTAGTAACACGGAGTCAGGGTGACGTAGCGGAAACGAAGGAGCAGAGAAGTGCCCTGGAACGAAGGGAGCTAGAAACACAAGAAACTTTGCGGCGCGAGATGGAGCGCATCGAACGAGAACGAGTGCAAAGGCTTTCACTGGAGCCACCAAGCACTTTGCATTCAAGACTAGCTGCTGACCACACAGCCAGAGTATGCACCGCCAACACTGAGCTGACGAGGACGACGGACCGTCAGGTGATGATAGACCAACGCCGGCCAGTATCACCGGTCAGATCGACGCGGTCACGCCACAGTCGCCGTTCGACAGCGAGCGCGAGTACGAGATTGCGCATGGCGGAGCTGGAAGCGGCTGAGAAGCTAGCTGCTATCAGAAGAAAAGAGCTGGAACTAGAAGCTGATCTAGTGAAGAAGAGGTTAGCTGTCGAAGTATCGGCAATTCAAGATGACCAAGAGAGTCTGCACGGAGAACCGGTCACCCATCCAGAAGATAACCGCAAGGTGGACGAGTGGCTACAAACCAACCCACTCAGCGCACAAGAGGCGACCGGGCGGAGCAGGCAGGAGCCGCGACCGTTACGCTTCGACCTACCCCGGGAAAGATCACCGCCATCGTCGAGAGAGAAGAGCGACATGGACAAACTGGCGGAAGCGCTGGAGAAGATGGCCCGACCACGTGTACGGCACAGCGACCTGCCGACCTTCACTGGAGCCGTGAACGAGTGGCTTCCCTTCAAGGCCGCTGTACAAGATACCACCCGAATGTATCACATATCGGCAGCTGAGAACCTCCAACGATTAAGAAGCGCCTTGAAAGGAGAAGCACGGGACGCTGTAGCTGCACTACTACACACGGCCACGGACCCCGACGTAATCATGAAGACACTAGAACAGTGCTTCGGGCGTCCAGAGATAATCATTGACCCGACACTGGATGAATTAAGGAAGATGCCGCGCCCGGGTTCGACTTCAACAGAGCTCAACAGCTTCGCGATTAAGGTACAGAACGCCATCTGTGTACTTGAGAACATGGATCGCCGAGGATATCTGTATAACCCGCTGCTGACACGAGAAGTGCTGGAGAAACTTAGCCCTTATCTTCGATCGCGATGGTGCGACTACGCGAGTGAACACGAGGAGACCACAGACCCTGAGATCGTGTTGCTGTCTTGTTTCCTAATGCGAGAAGCAGATCGGGCGTTGAAGTTCACATACGCGCCATCCGGAGGATCAACACCCGCATCGAAGAAAGAGTTCAAGACCGTCGTCAGTGAGCAGAGGAAGAAGGCGAATACAATATACACAGTTATCGACCACAGCGAAGTGAAACCCGGCTGTCCAGCGTGCGGAGCAGATCATGTGCTGACTCGGTGTCCCAAGTATGAGGCGTGGACCACCGATCAGCGTTGGGATTTCGTCCGCAAGAATAAGATGTGTTACAAGTGCGCGCAGAGTACACATCGACGTTGGCACTGCAATGCGAAGCCCTGCGGCGTCAGCCAGTGCCGTCGCCCACATCATGCATCGCTGCACCAGACGCGAGAAAAAGCTGCAACTACGGAACCAGAGCCAGCTGTACAAGAAGCCGTGATGTCAGTGGCGCATAGATCTGCAGCCGGTCCGCGAGATGTTCTGCTCAAGATGTGCCCAGTCGTCGTAGCCGGACCACGGGGGGAGGTGAAGACATTCGCACTCCTGGACGAAGGCGCCACCATCACCCTGGTAGATGAAGACCTCACTACGAGAATTGGTGCCGAAGGACCGGCACGACCTCTACATCTACGTGGCGTAAACATGAACCAGAGCGAAAAGGACAGTAAACTGGTCACTCTGCACATTCGTGGGGTAAAGACGACCACACCTCACCAGATACGTGCACGCACAATGAAAGATCTTCGACTGCATCAACAATCAATACCGGAGTCCCTGATGAAGTTGGAACACCTTCGAGATCTACCACCAGATGAAATCTGCTACGACCTAGCAAGACCCGGTATCCTTGTGGGATCTGACCACTGGGAACACATAGTTTCCCGAGAGCTACGAGTGGGAGGCACAAACGAACCTGCCGCCTCCAAGACGCAACTGGGATGGGTGGTGCATGGAACCGCACCGCGCCATCTGATGATGAAGACAGAGAACGTACTGCACGTCTACGAATCAGAACGGAGCGAAAACAGACAGCTCCATGACTTCGTAGAGAAGCGTTCCAAAGGAGCAGCCGGCACCGCATCTGAACCACGAGCGAGCGACGCCGAGCAACGAGTAATCGCTTCAGCGAGAGAGACGGATGAGAAAACAAACAGCAGTTTCTCACGAGCAAGAACTAGAACCAAGAGGAACTACGTCGACGATGTTGTGGTAAAGTCTGATTCGCCACAACAAGTCTGGAACACAAGGCAAGAACGAAGTCAGAACAAAACACTCGGCTTGGATAGGAACGCCGAACGAAGAACTCAAGCAGAAGTATGCGCGCAGACTCGCGCGTCCAGCGATGGAAAAGCAATCCAGAGAAGTCTGAGTTCTGGTAATGCTTCGAGACGACCGGACCATCGCAGCAGTGAGCATGCCAATTGTCGCCTGGCTGTCATACCTGAACATTGTCAGCCTACTGCGCCCAGAGAGAGACGACAACTAAGTCAGCGCTCATGTCGAGTTGAACATGTCACCAAGTCAGGAGAAATTGAAAAGGAGAAAGTCAGACCGGCTCAGCGGTATCGTCGACCAAATACACACCGGAGGCGACGGCGGAACAAGGATCGTCGAAGAAAGGACCGAGACCGAAGTCTTTCGACGCCCCGTCAGGAAGCTCGTCGTATTATGGAAGTAGAAGAGGCTACGCGGGCTGCGCCGGGGGGAGAGCTGTTAACGACGAGCAATACGTCACCATAAATGGTCGCGATAACCGATCTCGTCTCTGATTGGTCGAACGACGCGCGACCGATGCACGCGTGCAGTCGACGACGCGTTACCTTTTAAGGAATCGGTTTTGCGCGAGACGGCGTGGCGTGGCTAGGACGCGCGGCCTTAAAAGGAAACGTGTCGCTGCATCGCAACGCGTTGACCAATCAGGGACGAGAATCGTCGTTAGAATTAATACTTAAAATTATTACTAAATTGTGATTGGTCATGGATTTGGAATAAATACCCCTGCATTTTTGTACGGAAGTCAGGGAGCGCCTCGGACCGTCGAGGCGAGTGCACGTATCGCTTCTCGCCGCGCCGCGCCGCCCGGACTCCACTTACTCGCGCACGGTCACTGCCGCGGTGTCCGCGGTGACGTCTGTATTCGACGCCACCGTGTACACCGAGGCCGCCCGTGTGCGAGCCTTGTGCTTCCCGGCCTTCCTTCCTTCCGCAAGGATTTTTATCGCCGTTGGGGTCGCGGCCACTCCGAAGACTGACCACCACACCTCATCATGGATCCGGACCAGGAGGTCCGCGATCCTGCACCGGCTGCCCAATGCAGCCCAACCGCCAAGACCGGCAGCCCGGGGTCTTCCCGCAGGACGCCGGAGGAGCCCACGCGCCCTACATCGCCGCGTGTGAACCCCGAAACCGCCGCGCCTCGTGCGAACCCCGCGGCCGGCCCGCGTGGCCGAGCATCGACGCGCTCTCGCGCGGCCCCTAGGCCTGCGCCCCCGCGCGTGTCCGCCGCCCAACGTGACCATAAGGTCCCCCCGCGCCTCGCCGCCCTCCGCAGCAGGCGCCCGACCGTCGCGGGCCGCCCTGCGCCCTCCTCGCGTACACTAAGTGACAGTGACACCAGTGTTAGTGCCGCGAGTGAAGTGAGTGCAGTGCGTGCTCGTGACACGGAGGACGACGCCCCGCGTGATGACGCGAGGGAGTCCCCCGCCGCCCCCGACTCAGAGATGTCGTCGAGAGCCTGCTCATCGACGTCCCTGGACTCCGCCGCCTCCGGAAACCCAGGTAGGTGCCGCTGGCGTCCGCAGCCGGACACATTTATGTTTTTGGCGAGGCGCGCGCGACCGATTGCGCGCGCCCACTCCACGTCGGCGCTGGACGCCAGACGATCGGCCCGCCTGGGTGACGAAACCCCGCCGCCGCCTCAACCGCCCTCTAGGCGCCCCCGGAGCCCAGAGGAAACGGCAGCGATGGCCAAACGCCATTGCGCCATGCCGCCGCCGGCTCGCGCGCCGCCTGCGACCGCGCGCCCGAGCGACGCCGCACGCCCGTCCGCCGCGGAGCCAGCACCGCTACCGAAGCGAGTGCCGCCCGCGCCCGCGCACCCCGCGCGCCCCGCTAACCACCCCGCCGCCGCCGCGAAACCGACCGCGCGCCAAGCGTGCGCACCGCCCGCCGCAGCGCGCGCCGCCGCCGCACCGCGCGCCGAAGCCGCGCCGCGCGCTCCCACACCGCCCGTGTCGCCGCAGCCAGCACGCTCATACCGAGCTGTGTTGGCGTGCTCGGCCCGACCTGCCGGACCGACCGTCGACGCGAGTACCAAACGAGACGCAGCCTCCGGGACGACTGCGGCT
Source organism: Anticarsia gemmatalis (assembly GCF_050436995.1). Lineage (NCBI taxonomy): Eukaryota > Metazoa > Arthropoda > Insecta > Lepidoptera > Erebidae > Anticarsia > Anticarsia gemmatalis. Next base: position 840,459 of record NC_134757.1, read on the forward strand.
GCTGCAGATGCCTCCAGCAGCACGCCGCCCCAGCCGCCAAACAAGGACTTCAACAAGAAACTCCGCTACCCTCCGCTGGTAGTAGAGCACCTGCCAAACTGGGCCCACCACCTAAAGGAGCTCAAGGCGCGCCTGGGCAGAGCCGCAAATGCCCGCCCATTCGGCAAGGGCATTAGATTTACGCCGACGGAGGACCACGAGTACCGCCTCATCCAGCGGTACCTCACTGAGTTGGAGAAGAGTGAGCGGGTGTCGTGGTTCTCCTACTCACTGCCAGCGGAGAGGAGCCTAAAAATAGCCATCCGGGGGCTACCCTCCAATGCCACCCCCGAAGAGGTCGAGGAGGAGCTCCGCGCTCTAGGGTACGAGCCCGAATATGTTAAAAACATACGGGCTCGTGGCGACCGACCCGGGTGTATCCTCTTCGCCATACTGAAGAGGACCAAGGACCTGACGCCGGGGATTTTCAACGTCGACGAGATGCTCGGCATCCCCGGCGTCAAGATAGAGGTCTGGCGGGGTAAGAGAAGACCCGCCCAATGCCACCGCTGCCAACAGTTTAGGCATTCCTCGCACCAGTGCCACAGGACAATGGCCTGCGTGAGATGCGGCGGTGAGCATCCCGCCCGGGAATGTCCACGTCCAAAGGACGAGCCCGCCACGTGCATTAACTGCGGGGGCGAACACCCCGCAAACAACGTCAAGTGTCCCGTGTTCCGGAAGGAGGCCCGGAACACGAAGGCGGGCACGGTCGCCATCAGTGGGAACTCGCGCCGGCAACAAGCTGCCACCGAGAGGCCAACGATTCCCACTGTCAACCCTGACATGGAGCCCCAGGGGGCATCGCTTATGGCAGCAGCGAATGCTCCCACAGAGCGCGGAGAACCCGGACCCTCCTCAAAAAGGGGGCGGAGAAAGCGGAGGCGCGGAAGGAAGTCCCGCCCCGCGACAGATGCAGACTCCAAGGCACCGGAAGAGGTGCCAACACCACAGGGCGGCCAAAAAGTGTCGCCGCCGCAACCCACTGTTGTTGCGACCAAAGGCGCAGGGCCAAACCAAGCCGTCAAGACTGCGCCTGCCCACAAAGTCGTCGCAACAACGACTAGAAGGAAGGCGGATCACTCCGCGGCAGGGACAGAGATCCCCACGGCGACACCCTCCACGAAACCACGGAGGGACGAGAGCGGCAAACCTCTCGACGACGCCGCCATTGAGACCGCGCTGGAGGTGCTCCAGGACGTCCTCCTCGCACTGAGAGCGGGGAGCGACACCTCCAGCATTAAACAGGTGATCCTGAGGGGCATGACGCGTCTATGCGCCCTATGCATAAGCCCCTGAGGATCATCCACTGGAATGCCCGTGGCCTCGTGGGAAAGGCCGCCCTCCTCCGCCCCCTGCTGCAGGAACAGGACATTGACGTGGCGCTGATAAGTGAGACATTCCTGGGCCCTGCAGACAAAATTAAGTTCCCGGGATACCTCACTTATCGGAAAGACGAGACGTCTCCGTGCTTCAGGTGCTACCGCGGCCTGGCAGTTCTGGTGAAGCGCAGAGTCGTACACCAGCAGCTTCCCTTGAGACCCTTCAACACCTTATACACGCTGGGTGTTGAACTTCACCACGGTGGCGCTCATCTACAACTGTTCGCCGCCTATCGCCCGCCCGGTCCCGTTCTCAACGTGGCCGACATCGGCGACCTAATGAGCGCCACCGCACCGGTCGTCATCGCAGGCGACCTAAACGCCAAACACCCAGCGTGGAACTGCGCCACCAGAAACAGGGCAGGTGTACGACTCCACGACGACGCCGAAGCGCGGGGGTACACAGTCGCAGGTCCGGAGGTACCCACACATTACCCGGACAGCGTGAACCTTACCCCCGACGTACTAGACATCCTGGTCCACAACGCCGCCATGAACTGCCAAATCACACAGCAGGTGCTTGACGACGAGCTACAATCGGACCATCAGCCTGTACTCGTCGTCATTGAGCAGCACCCCACACGTCTCGCCCCCCAAGCGCCACGTCCCAAACCGGACTGGACCAAATTCCAGGAACGACTGGAGACGATCACGCCGACTCGGCCGACCAATACCGCCGCCGATGTTGAGCTACTGGCCACGGATATAACTGCCGCTGTAAAGAGCGCCCTCGAAGCGGCGACGAACACGCACTCCACCCAGGGGCGTAGATACACCCCCCTGCCGGCTCACATTAGAAGCCTCATCGTCGCCAAGAGACGACTGCGAAAACAGTGGCAGTTCACGCGCTGTCCAGCGCAGAAAACAGAGCTCAACCGGCTAGCGGACAGAGTAAAGGCCGAGCTTAAACTCCACACCGCCGAGAGCTGGGAGCACACCATCACCGAGGCCGCCGACGACTGGTCCTCGATGCACCGACTCTGCCGCCGACTCACCAACACCCCAGCTCCGGTGCGTCCACTGCTTCACAGCGACGGGGCCCCCAGGTACCGAGCAGAAGACCGAGCGACCATCTTCGCCGACCACCTGGAGCGTCAATTCTCCCCGAACCCAACTGCCGACACGGAACACGTCGCAGCAGTCGAGCAACACCTTCGAGACTACTTCGCCACGCCGATAGCCTCAGAAGAAGACCCACTATACTTCTCCCCGGCCATGGTACGCAAAGCGATAGCGCGGACCAAGCCCAGGAAGGCCCCGGGCGCGGACGGCATCTCCAACGCAGCGCTGCGTCACCTGCCGCACAAATTCGTGGCAGCGCTGACGCGCCTGTACAACGGCGTCCTGCGCACGGGCACCTTCCCCACAGCTTGGAAGGAGGGCCGCGTTATCATGCTGCCCAAGCCGGGGAAAAACATCCTGAAGCCTGAGAGCTATCGGCCGATCACACTGCTGCCCACCACCTCGAAGGTGTTCGAACAACTCCTGCTGCGAACCCTGGCACCCCACATCACGCCGAGACCAGAGCAGTTTGGGTTCCGTGCTGAGCACAGCACGACGCTCCAGCTGTCGAGGGTACTGCACCACATCTCCGCGGCCCTTAATAAAAGGGAGAGCGCGTGTGCAGTATTCCTCGACATGGAAAAAGCTTTCGACCGGGTCTGGCACGCCGGTCTTCTCTACAAGCTGACCACTCAGACACCGATGCCCCGTCGCCTTATCAAGATAATCCAGTCGTTCCTGGAAAACCGGACTTACCGAGTAGCGGTTGAAGGAGCTCTCTCCCCGCCGAGACCAGCAGCTGCCGGAGTTCCTCAGGGCAGCTGCCTTTCGCCTGCGTTGTACGCCACGTACACGGACGACATACCGTCCCCAGAGGGGGCCCACCTCGCGCTGTACGCGGATGACGCGGCGTACGTGACGACGTCGCTGAATCCGTACCACGCCGCCGTCAAGATGCAGCGCGCCCTCGACCTCCTCCCCGCCTGGCTGTCGCAGTGGCGACTGTCCGTGAACGTGGGAAAGACGCAGGCAGTCTCCTTCTCGCGGAGGCTGATCGAGCCCCAGCCGCTACAACTCCTCGACCAGACCATCAATTGGGCCACCAAGGCCAAGTACCTGGGCGTCACTATTGACCGCCGCCTCTCCATGACGCCGCACGCCGAAAACGTGGTTGCACAGGTCCGCGCGGCCCGCGCCATACTTCGTCCAGTGCTCTCCTCACACCTCCCCACGAGAGTGAAGCTGGGTGTGTATAAGACCTACATACGCACCCGGCTCACCTACGCAGCACCTGCGTGGTATGCCCTCACGTACGAGAAGAGCCGGCGAGCTTTGCGCGTGCAACAATCGCTTGCGCTGCGCACCATCGCCGGCGCCCCAAGGTACGTGAGGAATACCACCATCCAACGCGATCTCCGCGTCGAGAGCCTGGACGACTTCGTGCGCCGCCTCGCCGCCTCCATGTTCGCGCGTGCCGACGCGTCAAACCTGGCCCATATCCGGGACATAGCGCCATGGCACGCGCGGCCACCCGACCGCAAGAGGCTACCACGCGACCTGCTCGCGACCACGCAGGCGGAGGACGTCCCTCCGCGACCAGAGGCCGGCGGCCAAGCCCCAGGTGCGGCCCAGGTGGCCCGCACCCCGGACAACACAACGCCCGCCGCTTCCGCTGCGCCGCACTCACGACCGAGTGCGTCGCACGCAGCGGAGCCATCATCACCCGCTTGTCGCGCTCCCGTTGGGTCGAGCGCGACAGCCCCACCGGACTGACTCACCGTGCACCGGGCTCCCGCCGCCTGCCTCGGCGGTAGAGCCCGGTGCAACACCGACAGGACGCGCCGCGCTCCCTCTAGGTTGAGCGCGGCGCCCACACACCGACCCGCGCTGGGCCCTCCGCCATCAAGGCGGCAAGCCCGGCGCCCTCGCTGCGCGAAGCGGCAGCCACGCCCCGCCGCAGTTGCCCCTCTCCGCCTGCGAGGACGACCGCGTATATTCTGCGATACGCGCCTCGTCCGCAGGAGACGGGGGCTCTCATCACGTCGGGGCGGTCTCGCCCCGCATCCCGCATGCACTCCACATCAACGCCTCGGCCCTAAACGCAGGGAGTAAGGATCGATAAAGCCTCCCCCCTGGCTGGCGCCCCCTCGTTGGGCCTCCTATGGGGCAACCATAGGTCTCACCCGACGCGGGGGCGACCGCCGGGAGGAGTGAAGCTCGATCCCCAAACCTCGCGACCAGGGCCGTAGGCACTCGTCTGCCATGGGGGAAATTCCCCCCACACCCAAACACCCGCCCCTAAGTTTAGGGGCGGCGAACAAAACACCCCAACAAGGGGACCTACCAGGTCCCGATGTTGGCTCCACGTGTCCCGTAAGGGGCACTGTGAAGACTTCAACGGAAGTCAGTGCACAGTCAACATCGGAAGTATGAACATTAAGAATAAAGTCTGAAGCCACGAAGAGAGTTATTATTATACAGTCCACACCCTCAACAATAATCTTACAGAAATATCAACAATACATGAATTCAAAAGACCTCGAAAGCCAAGGACATATACTATAATAAACTTAGTCCTTTTCAGGACCTGAAATATTTGGAAATTACTGATTGCCTTTCAGTATCGGTCCCCTTTGTACCGTGTAACCTTTTGTCGTTATAGGCTTCAACTATGAAGGTTATAGAAATGTAAAAGTGAAATAATAATGGTGTTTGTGAATAAATAATGGTAAAATTTGTATTGTTCGATAGAAAAGCAGAATGTTATGTCTGGGTTATTGTACTTTTTTAAGGGATCGCCTTGAGCTCTGTTAAAGGAAAAAATAGGGTGCTTTTAATTAAACGGTTAGTTCGGGGAATTTAAATCATAACCCATTTAATTTTATACTAGTTTGTTGAAATATATTTTTCCGGCTTCTTTTTAAAATTTCTTCTAAAACACAAAATGGCAATTTTTTGTTGTAATTGGCCGCTTTTTTTCGTGTGATTCACTTCTAAGGAATATGTCAACAAATCAGGCTTAGTTTCAATTCTTGTGATCGACAATTTTTATCTTCCAGATTCCCAGTATTTTTTTTGAACTTGAATCACTAACTAATCTACATGGAACATTAATTCAAAACACCATACATTGCTAAATCTACAAAGAATACTCTCAACTACACGCTATCAAAAACACCATACGTTCACAAGGACAAACCTAAAAGGTTCAAACGACGTAATAAATACTGTCCGTCTGTCATACGAGGGTTTACTTGGGTTTTAAGAGCTAATGAATATTTATGAGCAAGTTATGTAAACCCGGTCTGAGAGACCGTAGACCTAATTTTAGACGCGACGAAGTTTTTTTAGGGCTATCCGATGGGCATGACAGTTTGAAACGATGATTGATAAAACGGATCGGTATTGATGAATGGATCTTTTAGAAATTGATGGTTGGCTTGACTTATAAAAATAATGGGATGAAATAATGACATAGGAAATCATTGTAGTAGAGGTTACTGTTGTATTTATCTCCTACCCCTAATGAAGAAGGCGTGATTTTATCTATGTGGAGGTTATAAAACATCTAAAGTTTTTAGGAAAAGCTTGAATTATGCCCTAGTGAAATACTGGTGTTAGTGGAAGCCGACTTCAACATAGTTGAAAGAAAAACGATGATGATGACTTCTGAGTTGCTTTGCTTACTTGTGTTCATATAAAAAAACATATGATCTGTAAAGATATATCAATTGTTAAGTAGACCTTTCAGCTTAAATATGATTATTGTTAGTAGAAGTTCAGTACCTACTGCGTATAGTAACATCGATCGATGTATGTATATATTCGTACTACAACGAGCGACTTTCAAGGCTTCCCAAATATAGTGCCAAAATCAGGATACCGAGAACCGTATGGTCTTAAACAAACATGACTAAAATATAGAGCTTGCAAAATGTAGGTTTCTCTCTGTAATGTTAACTGAAATCTCGCTAAAAGCTAATAACAATAACAGTTTCTGTGGAACTAAGACACGAGTGTATTTTACTTGTGTTACGATAGTAAGGCGTGCGTGAATATTCAGTTCGGCAATATTTTCCGACCCGACTCGACTCACTTGTTCGGCTTGTGCCCACCGGCTTCGTCTACACATATTCGGTTCTGCCCCCCCCGGCCGCCTGGCCGATGTGAACGATAACGTAAACTGAATACGATTAATGCCGAACCGAATATGTGTCCAAGCCTAACACTATTCGCAGAAATAAGCCAGGAATTTCTAACTATCGGCTTTGTTAACGATTCTCTGGTAATTCGTGGTATATGTTTAGTAGTACCGTTTTGGCTAGGACTCTTATTCGTTTATAGAATTCATTGGACCATAGTTCGATTTTGTCTGAAAGTAGTTGTAGTAAGATACAAAATAAGACGTTTACAAACATTGTGTTTAAAATGATTTTGAACAAAGATTATTGCATTCGATTTTATACAGCTCTCTAGTTACAAGGTAGTTGACAATATAATTTCTTGTAAAAATCAATTACATAATATCTTCTATAGCAAAAGAAAACTGGGAGCGTAAACATTCTGGAACATTCATAAAAAGTTATAGCGAAGAATTCAGCTTTATTGAAAATTTAAGCACAAAATCCAGGTAATACTGAAACGTACCCGTTACAGTATTGTCAAAAGAGCCGCCGCCAAAAGAATTCCCAGCGAGTTTCACTTAATTAGTTTTTGTTTCGGCATTAATGAAAATTGTTGTTGCCTCTAAACGGTGATAGGGCGAGGCAATTACAACCGGCGCAGTTTCATCCCGAGTTATAATTAGAAGTATTTTCTTTGACCTTAGGGTAGTTAGACAACTTATTAGAGAACCTTGGCATGCGTAATTCATCTACATCAGTCAAGATCATTGCAAGTTCTGTGTTTAATTCCCGTATCCTATTATATGTTAAACTTGCAACGCGAGAGTTTAAAAGTTATAAAGTTCTATGTATTTCTAAAAAAAAAGTAGCTGTATGCCGAATTTTGTGTATCTCTGCCAACCGCGAATTGTATAAAGGGCTTTCTACTAAGTACTTGGACTATATCTACACGATATTGTCGCAGGCTATTAGGGTTTACAAATGACAGACAGTTAGCTGGAGAGTGCGGGTTTTTGCTCTTAATCTACACAGATGATACCACGTCTTGTGCTCATTAGGCCTCCAAGGCACTACTTATTATACCTACATACGACTTTTTGCTAATCCATATACTTATTTAGTAGAATCGCGTCTTTGAAATGCCCTAAAGCCTAGTATAGTGAGTTTTTTAACCTATTATTGTCCCTCTGATGGGCAAGGGTCTCCTTCAGAACGAGAGAGTGGTAATGCCTTAAGTCCACCAAGCTGGCCAAGTGCTGCATGCCCTCAATAAATGTATTAAACAAATTTTAGGCATGCAAGGTTTCCTCACGATGTTTTTCTTCACTGTTAGAGCAAGTGATCATTATAAAGTGATAAATGAATTTAATAAGATGTGGATTTTAGCTACCTGTTTCATAAATCTACGAACTCGTGCATATTTAAGAAAGTTCATAGTTAATAATGTTTTTAAATCAATTATAATGACTGAATATTGGGCACGTCATTGCATATAACGAGCAAATTCATTAACTATTTTATCAGCAAGCGAAAATACGTGAAAAATCACCAATCCATATTGACCCGTTTCTATAAAACTTATGTATAGTATTCATAGTTCGGTAACAGCGGCAAGTGTAGATAAGTTTCGCTCCACTATGATTTATTGTCGCGTGACGTACAAGAAATATTTATTGTTTTATAAAGGATACTTCAAGAGCACTCGACTATACGGTCCTTGAAGAAAAACTCGGGGTTGGGAAAATAACTACTGAATTTGATGTATGAGATAAAATATCTGGGGGCACGGAAGTGCCCCCGCAAGTCGAGCAAAAAAAAGCGGCACTGCCGTAACATCCTTTTCTCGAAGCAATTCGGGCTATTTTTAACACCCCTATAATTTCGTTGTGGATAAAACAAGAAGCCTGGATTTTCAGCAACTAATCAGTCATTGTATAAACACGGTATATTTAAAATTTCAGTCAATTTGAACCAGTGGTTTAAAAATTACAACTTGTTAAAATTTTGAATTTTGTCACTCACTGATTCACTGACTTACTGACTCACTGACTCACCGATCATCAAAAGTCTAAGGTACTTCTAGCAGACTTAGAAGCTTAAAATTTTGAATACAAATAGGGTTTAGTTTCTTAATCATGGGAAAAATTAAATATTTTCTAATTTCGGTCCAGTTTTCTAAATACACCAACTGCAACAATAACTTTGTAATCCCATATAAATGTATAAGATTACAAGGTTACATTTGCAGTTAATGAATTATTATTACTGTAGAAAATAAAATAAATATGTGTAAATAGGTACCTACTATATGAGGCATAACGGGAGGGGGTATAGGGTGGGTAAGGGTGTTTAGCCCATGAAACTGAACAACATTCCCATAGGAAAATATGTTGAATTATGAAAAAAAAACGTCTTTCCATACAAATTGGACTTATGTTCGCTCTACAAAAAGAAGTGAGATCCCATCAAAAACATTCTGTAAAAACCTCAAGTCTCGCCGTAAAAAGTTGTGAGATGTATATAATACCAAGTCGTTTAATCTATTTAGTCTCTACTTAAAGGACCTTCCGTCTTAAGTTATTACGTATGTTATTATCATGCCAATTTAAAAAGAAATACCTTTAAAACAAATAGATCGACTTGGTCATCGCAAGAAAACACAAATTCGCCATTAACATTTCAGGAGCATTAACTTCTCGTCGTGCTGTGTAGTGTGATACATACTAATAATCAAATCATGCGATGGCCAGGTCGATCTATTTGTTTTAAAGGTATTTTTTTTTAAAATTGGCATGATAATAACATACGTAATAACTTAAGACAGAAGGTCCTTTAAGTAGAGACTAAATAGATTAAACGACTTGGTATTATATAGATCTCACAACTTTTTACGGCGAGACTTGAGGTTTTTACAGAATGTTTTTGATGGGATAGGACTTTGAGGATCTTCAGAAAGAAAATGTTAGAGCACCAGATGACAAATAAAAGAAGTCTTAATATATACTGGCGCTTTAAGGAAAAAAAACTGAATTAGGATGGAAAAGGCACAATTCGTGTAAGTACCTTAATAAACATCAAGAAAAAAAGGAAGACGATTTAAAAAATCTTATCAGTTATTATACGAATGAAATAAGAATAGAGTAAATGAAATCCAATGCTAAATAAAAAAATCTGGTCCAGATTAGATACGAGCCATTTTATCACCGATACAACTAGATTTCTGTCCACAAAGACGCCGGTTACCGAAAATAACAAATTTTAAGGCAAATTACTTATTCAACATTTAGATCAAATACTTGAAAAAGAAAATAAAGTTACTGTCTATAGTTTTAATGAATCGTCAACTAAATCAACACACTTCACTCAAGAAAACAGTCCCTAAATATTTCTATATCTTAGAAAATTTCAATATCATTAGAATAGCTGGCAATTGTTCGTCGCTCGTTGATTTATCCGTCGAGTCCCGCGGGAGAAGTCTGAGAGCCATTAAAATATCTTTTATCCTTATCTCAGCAGACTCTGCTACATTTGCTGACGTCGGCTGGATTTTCTATATGTTTTATCACGTACAATGCGGGAATGGAATTTGCTTTGATACGTGGGGAATTAAAGTTATTGGATTACGATTGCTTGATTTATTGGAGAAATATTGTGATGATAGATGTGTGGTAAAATCATTGAAGAAATTTAAAATCAAACCCATCATTGGTAAGCTCAGCTTGATACAGTATGGTCCCATTGGTCACCCATCATTACTTACTTAATTGTTAGCTTCGCTGCCGAAGTAATTATACGCTTATCAGATTACTGGTTTTTAAACTACTAATGACTTACTAGATTTTTTTTAAGATCAAAATTAAAGTGAAAATCAAAAACGACCGCTGGTTTATAATCACCGAAAACTTAATAATACGTTACTTACGAAAGCAGTACTAACTAATAATTTAATCGTACTTTAAAAATAAAACATTCCCACAAAACCACTACACGTACTCTTGAACAAGGATTCCCAGTACTGGAATAATTCATTAGATTACCGCCAACGGTTTACTGGCTACAATATTTATTCGTTTAATGATTATTCCGACAGTAAAAGGTTAGTAAGGCAAAAGTTACAAGTTGAAAGTTAAAATATTTAAGTTTAAGTTGACTAAAGTATGAAAGAATTACTACGAATAAATCATGACAAAATAAATGGAATGGATGTACTTCAATTATTACGAGAGCGAGGACCAATTTCATAGCTTATGAAAAAGTGTTAGATAACCTATTTGTTGAATATATTGTCAGAAAAACTATAAAATCCATTGTCAATAATTGTCCTTTTATCAGATAAATTTATCCAATAGGTTTTCAGAAGTATGAATATAATACAGGGTTAAGTTTCAGTAAAACAAAAAGAAAATCTACTTCATCATTGGACCTTTTAACACCAATCGACATAATAAACCTTAGTTTCGATAACAAATGTGTCGGAAACAATAGGCTTGTCTGCACCTTTCATAACCCTTTCACCCTTTTACGTGATAAAGGACTTTGCTTTCGCTTACTCACGCTGTATCAAAACCTTTTATCTATCTGTCATGTTGGCTACATTGATAGCCGTTTTAGTACGGTTACGTGTAAATGATGGGTTAGTGGGACTGAAAACACTATAACACAATACTTATATTAATGAGATCCATTTGTAAGTGTAGATGAAGGGGTTAATCTTTGAAACTGAGGGTCTGATATTGATAATTCTATAATTGTTCGAAAGCCTTTACACTGGATATAGTCTCACATCACGGGAAATCCTTCAACGCTGACGAAATTATCGGTATAGCAGAGTATAGCTATTAAGAAACCAAAACTTAACCCATTTTCAATTTTCATGATACCTGTCAAAGAACGTAAGCATGAATTATGAATGAATAATTCCTGCATCGTAACCTATCTATTCAGTTGGCAGACACGAATTAACAAATCGTCCCCGTAGAACGAAAAGTCATTAAGTAACAAAATGTTCAAAATCGACTTATAAATACCAATAAAATCAGCAATTTTTTCTCCATATTTCTGTCTTACTCTCGTATTCATAACGCAATTATTTAGAAAAATGTAAATCGCGAGACTTAATTAAGTACATTATTTGATTTGTGACAGTTGAGTTACAAGTAACTAAGTCACCTGATTACTTTTTCTCTTCTTTGTTGAAAAAGATACTTACGCATTAAAGTTCCTTATCTACTTTTTCCGCATTACTCCCTATAGGCATGTCTTAAAAAATAGTAATGCGAAAACTCATCAAAGTGACTTAGTAATTTTATTGTATGTGATATTTTGTGCGAAAAGTAACTAACTACCATTAATTATTTTTCGAGCTATATTATTTAAGACCAGACGTTTAAAAGAAAAAACGACAACTAACTATAGTGTTCTGGTTAATATTTTCCCTGACTGTAGATGACATAACACATTAGAGTATTATAATTAAAATGTTTTGGCTACTTTTCACTCAGCAAAAACACTACTAGATGAAAGGTTGGTAACTATGTCCCGTGATACGATGCTACTTAGTGAGATTACGCCCTTTGACCTTAGGACCCTCGCCGCGCCCGCGCATTATTGCAGTCACTCGCAGAGGCGTACTTTAAGATGGCGCGCCCTGGGCTCCGCTAGCTTTCCGCCCCATCAAGGAATGAAAAAACTAAACTTTATTTTCATTTTTAACAAATTAGTTTTTTACATCGTCCTGATCAATTTTATTTATTAAATCGGCTTTAATCGACCTTCACCTCCTTCGGGCAGGCTGAGTCGTCCAGATCTGTAATGCTCAGTTCCGCGGTCTTTGTGGGCCTGGACACTCGGAAGGTGTCCTCCCCGATAACTTTCCTCAATTTAGAGGCCAGGGCATCCGCTTTTCCGGTCCCTGACCCCTGGGAGCTCAACATTCGAGCTCCCGTAGCCGCAACCCCGAAGCGGACTATTTCATTGTCGGCTTGGTTTATTTTGTCCTTTGCGTCCCTAATAACGTCTCTATATGTCGCACCGCTTTTTGCCGCCTTGAGCTGCAGCTGGAGCCCGAAGATTGGGCGCCTTCTTCTTCCTCCTTCTTTTATTACAGAATTGATGAGTATCTAAACGACAATAGCTCTTGGGAATAGTCGCTCGCTTGATTAGGATTCTTTGAAATTAGGGAACTTTGCCATAAATTGTATAAACTCAGTAGCAGTAGGTCTAAATATTGTAAAATATGGGCACTTAATGATGCAAATAGGTGATGTTACATACAATTTGATGTTAATCATAAAACTGTCACTTTTTTTCTTTTATATTGTTCACAACCAATGTGTGCTCCCAACATACGGTATGATCAGAGACTAATAAATAACCAGAGTTTCTTGCTAGCTCTTCTCATAAGGCTCCACCCCCTTTCCGAGCTAGTGGTAGATTCAGTAATTGTAACGACTATCATAAGTGTCAATATTTGCCCTAAATGAATAAATGATTTGATTTTGATTTTCTTGCCCTTTTTGTCGGCTTCCGTAGCCTTGGGCGCCTTGCTATTTTTCCCGACGAGCTGCTACTCTTTGGCAGCCGTCGGTTTAGTGAACGGCGGTTTGGAAGCCACTGCACTGTAAGACGCGGCTGTTTACCCTGCTTCTCCTTGGTCCGGAGACCTGTGAGCTGCGGTGCGGTGGCGGTGGCGTGGCGAATGCGTTAGCAGGTACAGCTGAGGACGCTGCCCCTGGTTTTTCTGGCGCGGGGATTGATGCCGTTGCCTGTGACATGTGATCGACCTCCTCTTGCAAGCGATAATTCTGGGCTTGACGCGCCAAATTCTCCTTCGTGGCATACTGCCTGCTCGACTCCGACACTGCCAGTTTGACGTTCCTGGCAGCGTCTTTGAGGGACTTTATAAAGGTCACCCTTGAGGTGACCGGATTTGTCGGCCACCTCCACCACTGCCTAGTGGTGAGTGAGGATGGTGTCCGCCAGCTGGATGGTGAATTTGTCCTTAGGGTCATTGTCTGACACTTGCTAAAACTGGGCGTGCTCCGACCCTCCGCAACTATGCTATGCAGTCAATACGGCTGGGCTTCTTGCCCCCGATCTCCTCGGGTTTGAGCTTCTCGCCTCTCCCACTTACATCATTTGGGTTCGTTTTCAAATTTATATTATCCAAACAGTTCCCGCGAGTGTGGTGGCAAGTATCGTTCCACCGAGGTAGAGGCCCCATAATCCGGTGACCCTTATACTACTGGAGGGCGGGAGGTGCCCCAGTGGCCGCTTGCGTCTGGTTTTTCTGGCGCGGGGGTCCCCGCAAAGCGAATGAACTCTGTCCACGCAAGGCCCCTAAAGGGGGCGCCACTGCTGGAGTTACTCGGGATTTTCACAGAGGTGGTCTCCTCGCGACCCAGCCGGTTAAGGCAAGGCCCTCGGTCAAGGATGGACGGATTTACGATAACTGACGGTTGACGAGGGCGGCAGCGGCCTGGCTCTTCGTCAGCTCGGGGCAGTGTGAGTGCCTACTGGGCCCGTCCTCCCACTGACGGCTCACCTGTCCCGCACCTGTGTCCTCTGCAAACAGAGGGACACGCGCAGTAATTTTTTGTTACTCGCGATCACTGTTTCCCCAACCTTTCAATTCTACTAAGCCCCCTCACCCCGACAAGATGCAGACCCAAGAGAGGAAACCGGCCCGGGCTATAGCCCTTCTAGCCCTAGGGTAAATACACCCCTGCAAGGAAAGATTTGTTAAATCTTTGTGTCAAAGGTGTCATACTAAGCGAACTTTATCCTTGGTATGAATCTTTACCTGTTAGTAACGATGTGTTGGATAGGCTATGTGAGCCTGACGTCACTTAGCTCGAGGAAGAAGAGGAAAATGATGTGGCTACATCATTAATGCTGTTCTATTGATGATTTTGTAACGTGTTCTTGTTCATTATGTTTTAATTAGGTTTTGTATACTTAAAGACAGTTTTTTTTCAATAAATGTTGCCTAAGAATGTTGTTTTACTTTTATACTTTTCAACTGATAGGACACTAGTTTTAAATTAGGCAATAAATTAATAAATAAGCAAAGTCTATTTAGTTGGGTATTTTATTTAGACATAGTTATGTAAAATATGTTTTACTCCTAAAATAACTAACTGATTTTAGTTACTAGTATAATATTTAAATGCTGATGCGAAAACTAACTAACTACATGTGAAAAGTAACTAAGTGACAGATAAATAGGAAAACCTTGGGGTAAAACAAATTATCCTTTACAGTTAATAATTTATATACTATTTTCGTGGTTTAATACATATAACATATACGTAATTAATATATCTTCAAAACAAAACCTTTCATGCATCGATAACTAATCTCCGAAAAAAGTTATATTTTTTTTTGTCATTTAAGACATAAAACACCTCGTATCTCAAAATCACTTAAGTGTTAGTTAGTGATTTTTCGCTCTACGGGGACGAAATTACAACCAAACTTGAAAAAAAATATCTTGACTAAAATTTGAACTCAGCAGACATACTGAAATGACATTGTAACGACGTGACCTTTTCCCAAAACGTCACGTACACGATAGCATGTTTTTATTTTATTTTGAGAATATTATTTATTTATACTAAAAGGTCACCTTGTTCAGACATGAATAGAGAATTACGGATTGAAAAACAGGAGGTATCACTGAACGTAGCCGAGTGGTATACCTCCTACCAAGTGGTCTATGGTTCGAACCCGAGGTAACACACCGATGACGTTTCAAAGTTATGTATAAAAAATAATTACGTTTGTTTAAGGCCAAATATTGAAAAACTTCAGTTTGAAATTAGTGTGATTAAAAAATCGTTTAACTTGTCTTGCTATTGTAAGTCAAATTGTACCATATCATGTCATTTTTTTATTATAAAGACAGCTTTACCTGACATATTAGAGCAACTCCAATGTTTCTCAACAAATGTTCTAACGCGTACTCTCCCTAACATGATGTATGGCCTCTCATATTCCAAGAGCGATATTTCATCCACTTTACAAGTCGCGAATGTTCCCTTTATTTCGACGACAAAATGGTGAATTTTTTATACACTATCTTTCCTTACATATTTCTTTTAGAAGCTTCAAAAAGGTGACTCGATCGAAATCGTGAGTGCTCCCTGAAATTATGATGACAGCGAATTTTTAATTGAATAAGGATAAGAAAATATTCTTAGTCGTTATCTTTTGAGATAGCACTTACTTCGTAACTCAATGTCTTAGTAACTGTTTATACAACTAGGTTAGGCTTGCTTTCAAGTTGTTTTTGATGTTGGATAAGTTTCGCAAAATATAAATTACATTTTAATAATACTAGTGATAAAATCTATATCAAAACCTTCTGCGTCCTACTAATTTTTTAAATATTATGACCCGTATTTTGTATGTTACAATTTCTAATACAGTTAAACGCTAATACATAACTTCCCAATCAATAGTAAATAAAAAAGCTCCTTGCCTAACTCGGCAATCCAATGACGATAAAATATAAGAATGTAACAACCCAAATATACTTGAAATATAAAAACATTTTGTTATTACACAACAATAACCAAAGCGAATAAAATACAAAAATCGATGATCAATTTTCCATCACATCGCTTATGCCGATAACATCCAATACCATAAAATAAATTGTGTTCGATGAATCGACAGTACGTATATATTTTCCGCACCATCTACTCCCAACTCTATAAATATTGCAGTCTGTCACCGCTAGCTATCCGTTGAATTACTATTGATGATTGATTTACTAATTCCTAATACGACCTAGAAAACTGAGCTAAACTTATTGAAATCCGATTAAGTTATCCGATTGGTGGAATGAAAAACCAAACGACGTTTTAATAGCGTTAAGAGGGAAACCTTTTCAGGGATTTATTTATTGGTTTTGATTTTCCGCTAAGAATATTGCGAAGGATTTGCTATTTAAGTTTTAGTGGATTTGATGTTTTATCGTCGGATTTACTACGTATGAAGATTTTTATTTCTTTGGTTGTTGCTTAGCGCTTATTTTCTATTCATACAAATATCTGACACAGTAGATGTGTATACTCTCGCGAAGCAGCAGTTTAGATGTTTACACCTATTTGCACAACAAGTCTATCCATTACCCCAAACCATTCCTCATCCCAAACCTAACCCGCCTATCCTGAATCCCTATCCTCAAACTACCTTTCCTCCCCAGGTTCGTCCTCCGCCCACGTCGGTACCTCCACCTCCTCCGTCAACAAATCCTCATATAACAGAGGAGTCACCATACCAAGATACAGAAGCAAGTCGAGAATAAGCCCAGAGAGCAGTCACCACGCCAGTTGCACCCAAGAAACAGACTGGAAACCAATTCAAGGCAGATCACAGTCTTTAAAAAGAATCGTATCCAGAAACTCGTTTAGCAGAAAGAAGACTCATGTGTCTTCGCCAGATCTTAGTATGAAGAGAGAAGAAAGACTGAGCTATGGGAGTGATGACTCAGTTCCTGAGTTCAGGCCTTGCTACTGTGATCAAAGAATGACTACGGGTAACCCGGCTATAACGGAGCTGGTGAACAGGTGGGACAATTTGCTAGTGGTACTGGTGTGTGCGATGGTGGTGCTTCTATTCCTCTCGTCTCCAGTCGCATCGATCTTCGGAAGGAGATAGTTTTAGATAAGTGTAAATATATTTTGTTTGTATGTTTTTCTTGTTTTTTTTTGGTAGATTTGAATTGTAGTTTTAGGTACAGTTTTGGTACTTTTTTTCGCAGAATTTCATCCTTTATTAGACATTTAGGCCAAGTTATTCTTGAACATCCTTCTTTGAGATGCTACAAAAAGTTATTTTGTAATGATAACTTCATAAGCCTACATCGCAGAATTAACTAAGAGTCAAAATCTTATGTTGTCCCTTACCTACTACAAAAAAAAACGAACCAAAATAGTATTTTACGATGTCAATCTACGTGAACTATCTTCTATCAAATTACTAGTCAGTAGTCCCTTAGGATACTCCATACTAAACTAATATACAGAAACAAATGGTCCCAATCAAGTCTTCAGACTCCGTCGTCCAGTGCCGTGGGCGTGCGATGGCAAACACCCACACACTGCACGACGCGACATGTTTACACGTCAAATGCAACTTCATCCATTCATTGAGTCACTTTGTAATGCTATTATATTAACAGTTGTGAATGAAATTATGGTCGTATCAGAGATTATATTTCAATGTTTAAGAAATTGGAGATGATTCTGTTTTTATGAATGGCTGCACGTGCAGTCGCAATGCCGCGTTATTAATTAGGTCGTTTAGATTTATATTCGAAATTAATTAGGGTAAGTGTGATACCTATATGACAAAACTAAAATAAATCTTTATCAATTGTGTTGGTTTCATATGAAAAATTAATCGAAAATAGTTCAAATTCCCACGTTAAATATTACCCAAATGATTCAAAGTTACCCAAATTGACATTACATTAGTTCTGTATTAGTACGTCTTACGGGGGTATCTTGCGTCTATAATTGATACGGAAAGGGGTCCCTTTTAACATTAAATCACATCACTTGGAGGACCTATAATGGAATTATTAGGGACACTATTAAGTGCTCAGACATGTCACTAAGTGATAGTATGGTGACCACATTAACCGCAACTGTTAATATTATAGCTGTTATGTCTTTTGACAACTCGCAGAACTGAAGAATCTCGGTGTGACTAAATTGTGCGTAAAATCGAATTCAAAAATTTTAGACAGCTTTCAACTGACCTTACCTATATTTAGCTCTAATTAATATAACTAGCCTATATCAACTGCCTTAGGGCAGCTTGAATAACTTAGACACAAGGTTGACCACTAACCATACAATAAGAAGAAGATAGCATAGCCTTCTAACAAAGCTAATAAGCTTGAATTTCAGTCTACGTAAAAGATCCATAAAAAAAACTAGCAGCACAGATATAAAGTTAGCGCAAATAGCCAATGCACAGCGAGCACGATTGCACAGAGGTCCTTGAGCGTGGGCGTTGCAGAATACGCCTACGCGACACGTGACCGCGCGCTGGTCACTTACATTGCACTACAATTACAAACGATGTAATCTACCAGATAGTGGCTGCTTTGTAATTACTGACACTTCTGGTTTTAATATATCGATGGTTTGAAGTGGGAAAGGTTTTCTCGTATATTTTTTATTAAAATTGTAATGTTTTTGCATAAGGGTATTTTACTAGGTTAACGTAAAATTTTAAAACTTAAATACGAACAATTAGAAACCCTTATCGTTCAAGCGAAGTATTTTCTTTACATCATTATCGTAATATTATTTTTTTTTATACAAAAATACTATACGTGTGACGTCAATAATTTAGTACATTTTTTAAAACAAGTACAAAACAACTTTATATTATGCGAGTAAAAATTCGATACTAGCGACAATAATGAAATAACCATTAAATATTTATGGCTTACATTTTGAAAACTATCGTTTTTGAGTGAAATCAAATTAAAAGATTTGTACAAAGCAATTTTTTATAAGCATGTTCTCAAAGAAAATACCGAGCTTAGAACGGAACCAACGCTACATATTTCTCAATGCAGTATTTCCAATACCTGCAAGTATTTTAATGATAAATTCCCGGTAAGTAGGGGTCGTCCCACGCATGCTCTATATGTCAAACGTGACCTAGTGTTCCTGGGCATGCATGCGTGTACCATCTTTTGTTGCCTTTCTCATCTAGTAATGGAAGAATATTGCGATACTGCTGCTGGATTTTAATTTATCGTTACCTACTTCAAGACGTGAAGGCAGGAGTATTTTGAAATTTTGGGTTTAATTACTTGAACTTGTTAAAGAGATCATTGATAACCGACCTATCTAAGTAACATCTGTCAATCTAGGCAAACTTAGTGATTGACACGAAATGATAATTTTGTTTGATTGTTTAGTAGTCGGAAAAATACTTTTAAATATTTTTTATTATATTCTATTCGATACTGTGTTATTGGCGGAATTAAGGATAATACTAAGATCGCCGCATAGCTAAACAAACAAATAATAGCGACTGACACTGCAAAAGCAATTCCTCTGAGAACAATTTTTCTAGTAGTTAAAATTTTAAACCTTATAGTCAACAAACTTATCATGAATTTAACATAGTCTTTCATAAAAAACGTGTGAATCCTCGAAAGGCACATTTCATAAAAAGCTTTTATCCATAACTCGACTAGCATATCTTTCATCCCATTCATACAGCCAGACCCTCTTAAAACAAACGTCATCGCTCAGGCGTCACGACAATAAGTTCAATCAGATAACGAATGTTGTGGGCGCCCCCTCTGACGTCACCAGTTACGTCACGACTTATCGTGGCACTGAATATGGGACTTATGCATATTGAACAGGGAAACTTTGTACAAAGTGTTATAATTTGATATCGATATTTAGATGATAAGTAAAAGGTAACTAAGTATGATATATTGTAAAAAGTGAAAACTAACTTTCATATTATAATTTGTTGCTGAGTATCTAAAGTGGTGGTAACTTTTATACAGGACTGTTTTAATTTTGTAAAAGAGTTTTAAAATTTGAATAGAGTATTATTGCATTACTTTAAATATACTTACTATACTTTGAAGTCATAGTTGTTTAAATGTATGTGAAATATATTACCTTCTATATTTTTACGCAGCGTGTAGGGACGTTTCGGACACAGGTTAAAATCCAAATTTTTTTATATTGTTTTACATTAGCAAACATAATAAATACGTGTTTTGCTAAAGGCGTCTAAAGGTTTTTTAAGGGTATTTTTTTATGAGAACTTTTCTGTTACACAGCTACAATCTCTAGACTTAAGAGAAACATTTCTGCAATAAAAACAACAGCAGGAAATGTTGAGTATTCGTAGAAGCTAGGAGCCGGTCCCTGCGGAAACATCAATAAACGATATTGACACAAGGCCTTGTATCCAGACCCGTTACGTACTAAGTCCTAGACTAATAGATACTTGTCGGATTGGAGTTTCTAACACAATATTGGTTTAAGGAAATAAATATGGTAGCTATGATTTTTTTTTAAATCATTACTGTCCCACGGGCAAGGGTATCCTCCCAAACGAGGGGGAGGGGTTAGGCCTTGAAGTCCACCACGCTGGCCAAGCGCGGGTTGGGAACTTTGATATTTTGTTTTACGAAAATAAATTTAAAATAATAATATATATGACCCCACTACCATAAGGGACGAATAGCCAAAAAGAAAGAGAGATTTACGAAAATATTTTAGATGTACAAAACTATGTAAATATTCACACACTAATGCCAAAAATCTGGTTAGCATTAATGTGGGTTTGAGCTTCGCATTGAATCTAATTATTGTTCACGCGTCTTCCAAAAGCACCTAAACTGCGTCATGTTTATATGGTACCCGCTCGAAGCTCAGTATTCTGTGCTTATAGCATTTATAATATTTATTCCTTACAAAGCATAATAACTTTGAAATAAATCCTGTATCCAATGTGAATTGCCATTTACTATATACATAATAGAGGACTAAGATTCAAATATAAATATATCAGATCTCCAAACGATATTGGATTGGATATTTCAGATGAAATGTTCATGGAATTATTTCGCGTAATATTCTATAATTATATTACTGAGAATCAAACCGCACAAATCGTTTTCTGCCTCGAAACTGCCGAATACCAGTGAAATCAATTGGCCAGAAATCAGAATCGTTGATAAAATCGAATGGTCCAGTTTCTGCGAATTCTTTGAGCTACAAATATCATTTCCCAGATATTTCCGAACGTTGAATGAATGTTGTCATCAATTTTTCGTATATTTTTTTACGGAGGACAAATTTTATGAACATTCTCAGCATTATTATTAATTACAAATTAACCCATGGCTCTGCTCACGTTTACTTTACTTGGATAAAGTAAAAATAGATTTCAGAAAGGGAAAGATCGACATGTGCAAACTGTCTTTACGCTAAATTTCATGAAAATTTGTTCTACAGTTTCGCCTTGGATTCCCCTATGCTTTAGATACTTAACACATTATTTTTATTTGAAGTGATTTGTATATTATTGCGGCTTGGGACACGAACTTTGTATGAAAGCCAAAAGTTTAAAACTAAAAGACAAACTAAAACAACAACTTATAACTCTACCTACCTGTTCAGAAACAGCGAGATATTACGCTGTTTACTATTCCCAGGTTCGGTCCCCGCGGAAGGATGTCGTTACGCTATTTGAGTTGAGTCAACGATTCGCGAACCATTATCATTTGATAACGCTTCCTCTCCTTTGTAGGGGAGCGACGAATTTATATTTGTTTTGCTGTACTTTCGGTTTATTCCTACGCAATAAGAAGGAAATGTATAAATAAGTTGAGGTACCTACTTTATTATCTACCTAAGCTATTGTCGATATTAGAAAACGTCATTATAATATGGAATAGGTGCTCATAGCTAGTTGCGCTTACCGGTAGGTAAACAACTACTGGGTTAAGCAACCCTTGGTACGGTTATTCTATAAATGGGTGACCGTATAGTGGTACTTGAACTGAGAGTTCAAGCTTCATGTTTTAGTTAGTTCATAGTTTTATCATTAGTTCATGCTTCGCATGTTATATATTAAGTAGGTCCTAATTGTTATCTACTAAGATAACCATCGTTCAGCCGTATCAAAGGCCTTTCGGGCGGCTTGAACAACTTTGACACTAGGCTAACCACTAACTAAAAATAAAATATAGAACAGACATGAGAAAAGGTTCTCCAGGATATACAAATTTTGAGAGGAAATCCGTCGCCATTAGTATTTCAGTAATATGCTAAAAATATTAGTTATTGTTTCCATTACGTAGGTATTTTGTTTAAACAATAATTTTGTACCTAATTATACCAATATTGTGCATAAATCTCGTGATCCGGAAAATTGGAACATAAATACAATAATTATGTTATATTAATACACAAACTCTTATTACATGATGAGTTAATATTTCGAAAAACAAACGTGTTGAAATTACGCGCAATTTATTTTGGAGTAGGATAAATACATAATTAAACACATTTATTACTGTCCTCGGCAAAAGTGTCCTCTCGGAATGGGGGAGGGGTTTCGTCAAGGCCATTAAGATAGCCAGTGGAGGGATCTGCTCTGCATCTCTTAAAGAACGGTTAAAGTAACTCTTATGCAAGGCTTCATCACGATCTCCATAATAATAGAATGCCTTTATTTAAAATCAGGAAGTGCATTCGTATCTCTTTTCTACAGTTCTGAGACACTTTCAGTTAGAAGAACAGCCTTCATGTGCGGCTCAAATGTTTTAATAGTATATTTATCATTCAATAGAAACAAATTATTCAAAAGAAAATCCCTTTTCCCACCAACTTCTAACACAGTCGTATGCAAATAGACTTAAATGTATTTCAATTTATTTCATTTAAACATTTCCAAAAATGTCTGCGTACTGAAGTTTTTTAATATTTCGCTAAAATGTTTTGAAACGTTTCTCCTGAAAGCATTTTAATATCGTGAAGGCTTTCGAACGAGCTCAGTGAAACCTCCTTAAGACGGAACTTAAGAGCTTTGCGGTTCATACGCTGTAAATGTTTTTTCATGTTAATTTCTTGCGTATGTTTAGCGTTTACGTTAAGTTTTGTATGTGAAATATTTTGATTAAAATACTAAGAGAAGAGAGAGATGTAGGTCCTTCAAAAATCTTGGATAATATTATAGATAAGGTTTGAAGAATATGCTTTAATTTTAATTATAATAAAAAAAGAATGATTAAAGTTAAAGTGCATTCTTGAAACCTATTGCTCTATTGATTTTTTGGTCGGCTAAATCATCTTTCCGCAATACTTGTCTCCAAAGGAGAGCGTGACATTAGAAACTACTATGAGACCGGATTATATTTTAATTAAAATTAATTATTCATCATTTTTATTTACGAGAACTGACCCTTGAATAGTATAATGCTACAGCATTACTTTAGCAGTAGCTTTTTTCAATGAGGTCTCCTATTCAAAGCAAGCCCCAACGCTACCCAGGCACACGTTTCCCAATAGATTTAAAAAGGCCTTTTTATTTCAAATATTTACTGTCCAATCATAAATACTTCATTTAAGTGTAGGTAAGCCTTATCAATATACGTAGTGTAAGATCTGATAACTAAATCTATCCATCATTGTCTTCACAAGCACCACTCTATCCAACTTTGCACATAAGTCCACTTACCCTGTTAGTTATAAATCTTTCTAAATATAGCTTTTACCCTTTAAGCCTGATTAATGGACACCGTAATCCGGAGGTAGTGTCAAGGTCACTGAAGGTCACAGGGTCAAGTGCCTACCGCTTGACCTTTGTGGACATAATGCCACGTCTATTTAGGGTAATAAGGATCACATATACATGAGGTCACTGCTTAGACTTATGTAAAATGGCAAAAGGTATACTTAAAGTATTTGTAGACTTGTATCAACTTAAAAGCATGGATTTAAGAACCTATTTAACATATGAAAATAGTTTAAAGACTGACCTAAAAGCTGGCTAGGAACCTAGATACTAACTAGTTGGCTAGGAAACTAGATATGATTGCAGAAATTAAAATAAAACAGCTTACATTTTTACAATATATTTACTTTCTGCTTCATTCAAAAAACACTAGAGCAAAGTAGAAGCCTTTTTGAAACATGTTGCGTATTTTAAGCTAATTATAATGGATAATAATATGGTTATAATTATTATATCTTACGACGTAAGTCTTATGTTTATAGATGAATTTAGTGTTAAAAGCTTTAAAGCTGTCTATAAAGCCATTTATATGGTTAATTGACTGTTATCAAAACATTTTAACGTGCACTCCAAAGCACGAAGACCTATCTTTGAACTGACTGTATCAAAAGTTATATTACCTACCAGTTTCAGCAACTGGATATGAGTTCATCATCAAGTAATATTCATTAGATATACAGTTATAACCGTCAGTAAAACCGCAGCTTGTAATGAAAACTAAAGGACTATGGGCGGAATCGTCTCCACCCATCAACAAAAATGAAATGTAGCTCAATTGATATATCTTGGCAAGACGATATTTTTATACTATGGCGACATTGCCCAAATGCATGGGGTTCTCATAGTATCTTACGTTTAAACAAATATCTCGTTAACGTATTATTGACGACTAATTCCAAAATACGTGCTCATTTATTTATTAATTAGTGCACAGCGGCGGACGCCGCATGCACATAAAGATAGCTGGGTACAAAATAACCCCCTCCCCCCGCTCTCCAACCCACGATTTTAGATCTGATCAGATTTTAATCTGCCAGCGCATCTGTTAGACAGCATTATAATTGACGAGTAAAAATAATTATTGAAATATGAAATCAATAACATGTATTAACCATATAACGGAAATGATATAAGTATATACATATGAGTGCCTCTGTGGCGCGGTCGGTAGTATATGCGACTGCGGTGCGAGAGGTCTCGGGTTCGAATCCTGGGTCGGGCCAAACAGTCTTTTCTGAGATTTTCTGTTAAGAATTTCCTAGAGATTGCCCGGAGTTAGGAAGTTGAGGTCGAAGACCTTCGTGTCTCGGAGAGCACGTAAAGCCGTCGGTCCTGCGCCTGACCTCTCACTGGTCGTGTCGGTTATCCGTCCCACCAAACTATGAGAATGATGGAATAGGGAGTGTACCTGTGTATTGTGCACACACTTGGACACTATAAACAAAGTCCGGCACAGATGGCCAGTTTCAATGAAACTGACCGCCGTAGCCGTATATCGGCTAGGAGGACATTATTATACATATGAGTTAGTACTGTAATATAACAATAATGTTAAAATAACTTACAAATGTAAAATAAAAATATACGTTAAATAATAATTACAAATTGTTTTTTTTTTTTAAATATATATTCCCACTGATTTATCAAAAACAAAGGATTTTAATTAAATAGGGGGCACTTTATGAACACGTTGGTATCAGTTCCATGTTTGTTGGTAGGTGGGGACGGAGCCCATACATTTTTGCCCATAGTCCTTTAGAATCGCTTTGATAGTTTCGAGATTACAAGCAAACAAAGTTTACCTTCGTATATGAACTTATGATATTTCGGTACACAGTACCGTATCTATGTTTGTATGTATGTAATGTTATAATGCTTAAGTTTGTGAGAATGTATGTATGTATGTTTGGTACTAAGTTTTAACCTTTCGCGTTAAATGTTTGTTATAAAGAACACGTTACACGTTTCTTTTGCACGCCGAAACTACTGAATGTATTTAGATGAAATTCGATACACAGATAGTTAATAACATGGATTAAGACAAAGGATACTTTTTACTATAAAAAATATTTTAATTTCTTTGGCCAATGCCTACACCTACCTAGAAAAAGGCGAGATATTATCTATGTAAATATTTTCTTTCATACGGACGAAGTCGCGAGTAGAAGCTAGTTTAATTATATAAATGTAATATGTAACAAGTAATCTTCCATCAAAGTTTGTACACATAGAGGCTTAATCCTTCGTTCGTGTAATATTCTCTATCGTAAACCCTTGCGAGGAGGGGTGATTTGTTTCAGCCGAGATATCGCTAATGATATTTTGATACCCTAAACCACGGTGTAACAAGTATAGGCATGATTATTCTAGACTAGTTTCACGCCGAGACTACGCCCGCATTTATATGCGTATATGATTTCATTAGGTCATTTTCATTCTTGTGGGAATTATTCTCAATTTCACTTAAGCACGTTACTAATATGTAAAGTAGTTCTCATTCATGGTTCGTGTTTAGTTAGTTAATGGTTAATAGTGTCATTTTTGCAGTAGTTCCTGTCGCGTTATCCAGCAGTTAGATAATCAGACACTTATCCACAAACATTGTAAGTAGCCCAAAGGCCTTTTTTAGTTTGACAACAGTTCCCTTGTTGACAATTACATTTATTACGAAAAAAAATAGGGGACTGAAGTATTTCATAATAACGAGTCTGATCAGTTATTTATATTGGAATGAGGTATTAAAAAGAGATTCTGCAATAAAACAAAAATCACAATTATATTTTCAGCTTCGCTAACGTTATCATTTCGGCTTCATAAAACTCTTCACAATATGACCCTAACAGTCGTTATAAAAACAACATACGATTCGATGCAATCAGATAACTGGAACCCTTCTGGTACCATTCAGTGTTAGGAGGTACCATCATGTGCATGTACCGGAATCAAACGTCATAGCAGTCGCATAGTAAATATCGTTACCGGTTACTGCTTAATTTATTGCATCCAATATGCTAATTAGAAAAGGCTATAGCTTGTTTAAATGCTTGTTAAATGCCTTCAATGATCAAGCAGGAGTATTTTTCTGGTCTTCAAGGAGGTAAGGTTCAGGTGGGGAACTAGAGAAATTTATAGGTTTTGAAGCCTTTCCGTTCACGCACCAAATGGTCGTCTACCGGTGTGTTTATTTTGGTGGAAATACACGACATAACTCAACATTTCTCCCCTTCATAGGTTAGACATCCGAAAGGAATTTACGACACGACAAAAATTGTCCGACCGAGTTTGGATCTTTTACTGTAGTGTTAATATTTATTTTATGGTTTAGCAGTATGTATGTTTGTTGATTAGAAGATATTGAATTCGATTGCCTAATTGACCAATACGTATTTTTTCTCTCTTTCTGTCGGGATCTTAAATACGAATTCAGCATAACACAGATTTCCAGTTTCTTTTCCGAAAAATCTTAAATTCGAACTCTGCCATACATAAGCATACATAAATCATATACATTACACAGTCTACTGTCACTACTAACTTTACACCACTCGAAATGCAAATAAAAATCAACTCTCCTTCAACGTACCATCCATACATTAGCTAACGACGTCAACCCTGCCTGCTCGCCCGGGAGCCGGGAGACCTTGACCTCCAGCTGCTCCCTTCAGCTCCAAGGATGAGGAGTTTCAATGTCTGTACCCGATACTTTGCAAGGACGTGTGAGGTGTTTTGAGATACTGAATAGGAATGAGTTTTGAAGGAGACGGCCTGGCTAATTATGAATGAAGGGAAGGCTGGAGGTGACAAAAATAAACATTAAAAAATAATGTCATTGGTGTAGTTATAAAATTATTGAATGCATAAAAATGTTGAAAAAAAAAATAGAGTTGGTTTCACAGTTTATATTCAAGTGTCAGATAAACTATTGACTAAATAAATGGACAGCAAATGTATGTCAAAATTTCATCTGATAAGCTATGTTATAGATATTAAGAAATTAAGTAATTGGGCCTCGGTCTAAGAAATACCTTTATTGAGTTAATTATATGACTTTTAGTTTCTTTGTTGGGTTAGGTTTTGATACTTTTATTTGTTTCAGTAAACTTTAACCTTTTCATATACGTTTAACTACTGTAGACATAATTTTTTATATGATTATAGTTTTAAGAAAATGACCATTTGGAAGTTACGTAAAGACATTTATTACAATTCCATGTTAAACAAAACCTTGTAAATTTGACACTACTAAAACAAATACTTCAGGGTCAAAACCAGGGCCAAAAGCAGGCCTCCACGTACATTGCATGCAATATATTAGCATATAACAATTGACATTAACCCGTTGGCTGCAGCCCAGCGCCCTTGACTCCAACCGCAACTAGTGTACATTGTACCAAGTTTGTTTCGTTGCGGGAAACTGACGGCGGTGGCAGGGTTGATAGTACTTATACTGTTACTGGATTACAATTTTGTTTAAACTGGCTGTGGGACCTTTTTATTTTCTGTTTGTTTCATAGGTTAGTGGTCAATTTTTAGAAGAAGTCATCTGGTCCTTGTTCAATAACAGTTGGGATGGACTACATACGTACATAATATCAAGCCTTTTTCCCAAAGGGTTAAGCAGAAACCAAAGAAATGGACGGAAGGATGGACTAAAACCGTGTATTTAAAGATTATCTAATGTCTTATCTCAAAGGCGTAGGCAGAAACCAAAGAAATGGACAGAAAGATAAATTAATACTGTGTATTTAAATAAAATAGTATATGTATTATTATGTCACTTACCCCTGTATCTAGTCTGGATTAGCCCCTTCGATAGAAAAGATTAAAAAACTGATACAAAATAAAATTTTGCGTTTAAATGGTCAACGGTCCAAATAGAAAATAACTACAGAAATCTATAAAAACACTAATATAAAGACTAGAAACCATCGGAAAGTTGACCTCGACCATTCATCAACTCACAATTTCCTTCCGAAATAACTATCTACGTCCTTGTACGAGAAGCCTTACATCCCTACTCAAGGCATTTTCCTCCAAGCGGTCGCTTTATTCAATCCAATGTAACTTTTATTTAGTTTCACTTCAAAACGAACTCTCGGAAACAGTTTTCCACTTTTATAAGAACGGAAATTTCTTGATTTTCTATTTCCAAGGAATTACGGCTTAAGAAAATGTTACTGTTTATTTCTTCTGGACTGTTGCTTTAAGATACAATTGAGAAAGTTTTCATTTCATAGAAATACTTTTATTTTATCTTAGACTGAATGCAACAGTTTGGTGGTCGGCATGATTTTGCCGTTGCACCGACGAAATTCAACATGAAATAAATATTATATATACGTGATCTACAGTTTCACACATCATTTTACGAAAATTAGAGCCATCATGCGTATTAAACTTGAATTTGACTTGACGTTTCGGCCAGCCTCGAGATAAGTAGATTCGGTCCCAAACTATAACATAGCTTATTACTATAGAGCTTGTGAAAATGACCTCAGGGTTGGAGTTACACTGAACCAATTTCCAAATCGACAATTAACTTGTCTTATTTAGCACCTCGAGTCTTTTTTTAAGCTTCATACACTGACACACGGTTAAAGTAGCCCTGCAATACAAAACTACACACCATACAAACAGATGTATCGCGTTGGTTCTGTTTGCCAACCGCAGTGGCAAGCTTCCAGGTTGGCTACGTATGCTTGCAATAAATAATGTTCTCTCTATCATAACTACTGTTCAGATATATTGTGGTCTACAATGGGGATAAACTGTGAATGAAATGGGAATATTACTCAAGTTATTGGAAATGTTCCAAAGTAGTGGAGATTGAAGAGTTATGAGTTTTTAACCTCTTGTTTACCTCACCTCTATTTGCTATTACGTGAAGAAAAATATGCTTATAATTCATAATAATATTATAAATGGAAAAGTCTTTCTGACATGCTATTTTGGCTAAACAATCGAAACGCACTTGTTGATTTTTACCTGGGATCATTTCTTTAGGTACTTCTTTTTTGCCGAAAATCAGTCCATTAGTTAAGCTGGAATAGGGAATGAAATTGGCACGCGGGTTAGCCTAATTTTATTTTTCTGTATCGTCAGCGTTGGTATTATGGTTTATTCTATACTAATATTATAAAGCTACAAAGTTTGTTTGTTTGTTTGAACGCGCTAATCTCAGGAACTACTGGTCCGACTTGAAAAATTTTTTCAGTAATAGATAGTCCATTTATCGAGGAAGGCTATAGGCGATATATCATCAAGCTACGACCAGTAGGAGCAGAGGAGCAATAAAAAACGTTACAAAAACGGGGAAACATTTGACCCATTCTCTCTTATGTGACGCGAGCGAAGTTGCGCGGGTCAACTAATTTATCCTAATCTTGTAAAATGTGCACAGTTTTTATTCTGTTATATTAAATGTTTCTGTTATTTCCAGATCAATACACACTGGATAGCGAGTACATCAAGCGGTACCTGGGTGAGCTGACTCCGATGCAAGAGTCGCGGCTGCTTCAGCTGCGCAAGTGGATCGCTGACTTGCAGAAGGGCAAGGTGAGATACCAAACTGTAGTAATACTTTTACTGTAATACTTTTACAAATGACGTTTAGTTCGCGCTGCAAAAAACATCGATAAATCTTACTGGTTTTTGTAAAGATGTGGTTTTAAGACAACTGCCTTTCAGCCAGCTCTTTTACACTTTTAAGTTTACCGCTGATTTTCATGAAATTTGAATTGAATCAAATGACGAGCTCCAGTACATAGCATACTTATCAAAATTAAATTAATATTCTACCTAAAACACCAGAATGGAGCTGGTATTATTTTTCAATAAAGTCGAAAATATAATATTCTGCTGATAGGTAGCTTAATTTTCCAGTTGAACTACAATAGTGTATTGACCATTACCTACATTACCTACTAAATTAAATGCACATTTCAACACGTGTCAGTTAAAAATAAAATATGGTAAAATAACGTGCGTTACCACCTACGTTCAAACCGCGGTATTTCATAAACAACAAGCAGTTACGAAGGCGTGCGATTTAAATTTATAGCTAGTTATCGCGATCTGAACTGTGGAGGAATTTCAGACAAACCGCCTGCTTGTTATTGTAACGATTGAAATGTTTACAAAAGGAACTGAAATACAGATATTGGAATGGAATCACGTTGTTTTTCACGTGTGGACTAAGATGTGTGGGAAGGTAGAAGCTAGAAATATAGCTGTTTAGTTTCATTCTGTTTATTTCGTGCACTTATTATACATCCATTATGCAAAAAGCGCGTAGAAAACTTATTTTGAAGTGTTTTCCATCGGTAACCGTATTTGATAACACACTAGACCAAAGTTTAATGTGTTGAAGCACGGAGACGCCCACCCAAGAATGGAAGGTTGGGACTAAAGGTTGCTTAACTATAAATTATGAATGAACATCTCATCAGCGCCACTAGTGGGCACCATGGGAACTATTTTTCGGTACATTTTAAATGTCAAGCTCTTGCTTTGATAGTTCTGTTTGTGGAAAATAGCGCTACTGAGGACAGCTAGCCATGAGTGACTTTTAATTCTATCTTCTGTTGTCCAGGTGCCAAGCGACACGACCCTGCTTCGGTTCCTCCGCGCCCGTGACTTCAACGTGGAGAAGGCGCGCGAGATGCTCTCGCAGTCGCTGCTGTGGCGCAAGAAGCACCAGGTGGACCGCATCCTGTCTGAGTACGAGACACCTGATGTTGTGAAGCAGTACTTTCCTGGCGGCTGGCATCATCATGACAAGGGTGAGGGGAGGGAATAAATTTTGTAGGATTCTAAACATAAACATTATTCATGAATTAGATAACGCGACCACACACATGGTTGATGTTTCCGAGCAGATTACACTAGCCGTGCTCGGAAGTCGACGGCTTTAAAATACAAATCAGGAATATGAAATTGGCTTTAAAACATGGATATTTCGCATTGTTCTATAACGAAATTAAACTCTTCTTACTAAAAACTAAACTTCTTTAACGTAATGTCAGGTTTTCAGGTAAATAGTTGGAATAATGCGTGGTGAGATTTGCAGAGGTATTTTTACCAAAGTAATTGTATTTTTAATCGATTTATAAGTAAAGATTTTGTTACGTTGTTCTTTCAGACGGACGTCCGCTTTACATTCTTCGACTCGGCCAGATGGACGTCAAGGGACTGCTGAAATCTATCGGAGAAGATGGCCTCTTGAAGTTGGTGAGTACAAAGTTTATTAACATCCTCTGTCCAAATGAGTATAATATCCTGCCAAACATCCAGAGAGTTGTCCAAGTAGTTACACAAACGCTAAGTAGTTGGCGTTATTTTTCATTTTATATTGTGCGGTCTTGTATGTCATTACAAGCTAGGTGTGTATATTTTAAGATAATCTTATAAATGTTTTGCCCGCCAGAACTAAGGAATGTGTTTTTATTCAACAGGTGTAATGATTTACGGAATTTTAATTAACGATGAAAACTGATTGAAGAATAGTACTTAGTAGTTCCTGCTTAACTTATGGTCAAAATTTCATTAACATTTTTACGCTATTTCTTACCCTAGTTAGTCTTATTTATGTATTTCAAACTATTTCCAGACACTTCACGTATGCGAGGAAGGTCTTAAACTTCTAGAAGAGGCGACTCGTTCATCAGAACACGCCATCCAGTCCTGGTGCCTGCTGGTGGACCTGGACGGCTTGAACATGCGTCACCTGTGGCGGCCAGGAGTTAGGGCTCTGCTGCGTATCATACAGATCGTGGAGGCCAACTACCCGGAGACCATGGGCAGAGTGCTCATCGTCAGGGCGCCCAGGGTCTTCCCTATATTGTGGACTATTGTTAGCACGTTTATTGGTGAGTAATTGATATTTTTGATAAAATATTTTTATTCATTGGAAGATTAGGCAGATGGGAATAACAGTTTTTTAAATTAAT
The DNA here is from genome assembly GCF_050436995.1 of Anticarsia gemmatalis. NCBI lineage: Eukaryota > Metazoa > Arthropoda > Insecta > Lepidoptera > Erebidae > Anticarsia > Anticarsia gemmatalis. Next base: position 873,258 of record NC_134757.1, read on the forward strand.
TAAGAATAAAACATGTCTCTAAGACACTGTCTTTAGTGTCCTTCGTATGTGCATTCGTTTCTTTTTTGTAAATAATAAATAAAATAGTGCTTATCCTAAGAAAGTCTCGATTTTAATTTGTACAAATGCTAAGATCGCTTGGCAATAGATAAGAGCGAACATAGAGCAAAGTACCAAAGAACTTATTAAAAATCTTTTCGAACCAAGTGACACAAATATTTATAACTGTATTGTGTACATTTCAGATGAGAACACCCGCAGTAAGTTCCTGTTCTACGGCGGTAAAGACTACCTCCAGCCTGGAGGTCTGCTCGACTATATCCCCAAGGACCTCATTCCTGACTTCCTCGGAGGACCCTGCAAGGTAACCAACCATACACTCATAATAACATGAATACAAATGGAAAATTGTAACTCCTTAACATATTATTTTTCATATCTTGTCGACATTTATTTGTTTTCCGAATGAAATAATTCGTTGAATTAAGTTATCTGATAGTGACAATTATCTCTTTTCTATTTATTTTTCTTATTTGGTTATTTTACTTGACAACGATGTTAGCGCCATCTATTGGCTGTTTATTTAACATATCTACAGGTTACATTATTATAGCTCTCTAGCCTTCAAGTGAGCTTATATATTTGTGGAATTGAGTGGTGAAGAAAAAATTATGAGTACATACCAATTTTGGTAAGGTTGGGAAGCAGTTACGATGAGGGAACATAATCAACCTTACATGTTCACTTTGATGCAGCCCAGCAGTCGGACATTGAAAGGGTTGTTTTATAATTGTGGAGTTATTTGAACGATTTGTTTGGTTTCATTGCGGCAGTCGGACATAATAGATGCAGCGTTAAACGTGCCGCACCAGTATTACGACTTTGTACGCGATAAGTACTACACAGGGCCTGCGGTATCACACACTACTATATACCCTAATAACATGACGATAAGAATGGACATCGAAATGTCATGATATTTGCAAAGTAAATTTGTCTTTTATGATGTGTAGTAGAAATAATCTGAAGATATTCTAGCTTGAATGGTTGAATTTTCAAGTTCCGAAATAGAAAAATATTATGATCTAGCCTTAAAAAGAATATTTTTTTTTACTTTTATAATAGAGGAAATAAAATCTCCCTCTAAAATACTTATTATGACTAGTCTGACTGAAATAAACGGTTTTTGAGTGTGTATACCGAGGCCCGTTATATTTGTTTAGTCCAAGTGTATCGACTAACGTGCTAGTGGTAGACAATCGTCACACTCACGGAATAAAGCCTGCCTTCATTATCAACTTATACGTTGATTATCAGATTGAAAGTTTGTTTTATTTAAATCAGATTTATGATTTCTTAAATTATTCTTATTTCATTTATATGCTGTGTAAATTAGTTAATGGGATTTTTTTGCACGTAAAAACTATGCGTACACGCAACATACGTACGCGTATGAATATGCGTTCGTTACACCACTAAGTTGAAACGAATAAATTCAAGCTTATACACTCATGTACGAATGTATAAGACGGCGTGCGTCGTAAATAAAGTTCGCATTAACAAAAAATCTATTAATTCCTATCCATTTTGTAACTTTTGATGTTCAATCTGCAAATCAACGTATATTTTGATTGTACCGGCGTTATTCTCTGTGAAGTCAATGGTAACACTGTGCTATGAGAACTATGTACTATGTACGATCATCGCACATCTATGTTCGAACACACTACTTGTTTCATCCTCGATACATAGGCTCTTCAGACTTCATCTATACATTTAAGACTTCATCTTTATCCACTATACATCAAATCAACACAAAGATATGATACTATTATTAACTTTTCCGTATTAAAGTTCATTGGTTTCGACTGTTATTGTCCATAATAATATTGATTGATGTTAAAAAAATATATCAATAAGTAGTCTTGTGAATAAATTCTGGCCATTTCAATAAAAATCTTTCCGTTAATTTTGAAGCCCGATTTAGTTATCGAGAGGAACTGATAGCATTAAAAAAAAAACGCAATTTTCCAAAATCCCTATGACTTTATTTTGCAATCATATAAAATTGTAGCAAATGGCGTTATTTAATGTCTGCCTAAAATTAAACAAGGCATGATTGTTTGCCGTCATAGTGACGAAATATTACCTTCAAATAAAAAAAACACAATATTTTTCCCAACAAACCTTCAACATCAATTTCACATAGCTCTACTAGTCAACACACCCATTACATCCCACACACGCTACACAACGCTAGCACATCACACACTACAATACCCTCCACTAACATGTCGTGTTACCTGCAGAGCTTCGTGCACGAAGGTGGGCTCGTGCCCAAGAGCCTGTACGTGAGCGGCGCCTTCACCGAGAGGGACGGGGACCCGCTGTGTGAGGACAGCATCTATCGCTCTGTTAGCTTGGGGAAAGGACAGGTGAGACGAAAAAATGATTTTTATTTATTTATAACTCTGGACTCAATGCCTAATCCCTTCCTCGTTCAGGAGGAGACCCTTGCGAAGTAGTGGGACAGTTATGGGATAAAATAATACTTATTTTTAAAATAAAACTAATTTTTTTGAGAATGGATGTTGGTTTTATCGCTAGATGGCAGTCTTGGTATTTGGAGCGCCATCTTTTAGCTTTAACCTCTTGTAATTTACAGTGCATTGTGAATTTAATATTACACAGGCCATAGAATCGATATAGAATTATTGATTTCTTAAGTTGTAATTGTTATATTTTACTGTATCATAAGTATGTTCCCTATGTTCTGGTGTTTGTTGGGAAGTATTCTATTGAATGTGACTTCCTTGTAACGCCGTAACGTTTTATATACGTCCACTACACCTTTATGTATAACTGAAGTATTTTTTCCTTTAGATTAACTCTTTATTCATTCAGAAACATGTAATAAACATTATAACTTTTAAACTCTCGCGTCGCATGTTTAATGTATAATATAATACGGGAATTAACGCGAACTATGCGAATTATGTAATAAACATAACAATGATTTTATTTCGCAGGTGCACGAGGTAATAGTAGTGAACCGCGACCCGCAGAGCGTGCTGACGTGGGACTTCGACGTGCTGCGCCACGACATCGCCTTCACCGTGTACCGCAGCGAGCACGAGCTCAGGCACCCGCCGCCTGACGCCACAGGTATACACATACACACCTTTATAATATACTAGCGGACTCGACAGACGTTGTCCTGTCTAATAAATTTAAAATTAATAAAAAAAACATTGTCCAGCGGACAAAATTGTGAATCTAAACCATTCTCAGATCCCCTTGAACACACACAAAAAATTTCATCAATATCGGTCCAGTCGTTTAACACGTTCCCTGCCCGCGACGCGTATGTGCGTTCTACAAAACGCACATACGCGTCAGGGGCAGCGAACGTGTTAAGAGAAGTTCAGTGACATACACACTTACAGAAGAATTATATACTTATATAAAGATTTTCACTCATTTGGGGTTTACTACTCAGCGTTCAGTAGCTCGATTGTTTATAGTCGGTACGGTCGAGTACCGAGAGCTTGACATTTAAAATGTACTGCCAAAATAGTTCTTACGACGCCCACTAGAGGCGATAATTAAACTTCCGTACAACATTTCTCGATAGCCGGTTGTCGAGACTCGACTGAAAATATGCTGGCTACTGAAAAAAAATAATCTTAAGATAATTGGTCTTCAAATTGTTTATTACCTTACACCAAATTGTTTGGGGTCGATAAATGCATAATCGATTATAATTCTTTTTTTAATGTTTTTTTAGTAACTTATATTTGTTTTTTCATACATTGATTTATTTATTACCTTTATTTTTATGATTTCCTTTACTACAATTTTTCTTTTGTTTATTTTTTGTTTTATTTTTTATTAATTTATTATAATTTGGTTGGTTGCCCGTGCCCGTTGGTTGACGCAGCCCTGTGTGTAGGTGGGGGTGAGGAGCAGAAGTCGGTGCTGGAGCAGAAGGGGTGGCGCGAGGGCGAGCACTTCCACCGCGTCGAGAACACCCTCGTCTGCCATGATGGAGAGAGCATACAGGTAGGGGACCATCACAAACATTACTTATCACCATCCATTATATTTCTGGACTACAGTGATTCAGGCCAACTTTTAGTGAAAACTTTAGGTTAGTATTTAAATGCAAATATCTACACAAAAGATAAATACTATAGTTTTCGGAATTTCCAAGAATAAAACATATTTCCATCCTAAGTGTTTTCATACCTACCATGTTGCACCCATCAATAGATTCTAGTGGAATATGTATCAATAACTACTGTTGTATTTTTACTTTCAGATCGAAGACTTTAAACAACTTTTTATAATTTAGAATGTCTCTTTTAAAACAATGAATACTGTTCTAAAAGTAGTCGTTGTTCATAATTACACTAACGACTACTCTATAAGTAATATTATTATAATAGTAATATAAGTAGTATCTCTAAGTAATATTGATGGTGTGTCCCGCAGGGCTCCCACGTGATGCTGGAGTGCGGCAGCTACGTGCTGCAGTGGCGCTGCGAGCTGCTGGACTCCACGCACCGCGCCGCGCAGCTCATGTACTTCCACGAGACCCTCGCCAGCCACCACTACAAGTGAGTACACACCGACATCTGGAAGCCAGGTCATGAGACTAGACGACAGGCTTCAGGTCGAGTTTTGAGACTTCAAACTCAAGTTTTCAGATCTTTGTTTAATCGAAGTGTACAATAAAATAAGTATTTTGTGTCTGTACAAGTTTGTTAGGAGAGTGGGTAAAGAAAACTTTTTTACAAAAATGCCCTGTTTCCGTTCCAACTGAACGTCAGCTGCGGCCATAACAATTGCTCTTAATAGTTGTTAAACGATGGTTTACCTTTGGAATCCACATTCCAGAAAATAGTTGAATTTTGCGCTTTCGAAGGTCAGGCCAAAATTTATTTCTATAGTCGCCTAAATTTCATGTGATTTGAACAACATGAACAGTTCGTTACCTTCAAAACATGTTACTAAATCATTTTATGTACTTCCAGGGGCTCAATGTCCAGCCTACAGTCGGGCACGAGCGGCTTCTCGTGCCTGTCGGGCAAGTCGGCGGCCAGCAGCTGTCCGTCACGGTGATGCGAGCCCTACGCGCCGCGAGCGCTCAGACCACCCCTCTGAAGGGCAGGTTTGTACCTACGCCTATCCTGTTCCAAAATGAACTTTAATACTACGGTGTAGAGTCGATTATCCGTTGTATTTATCACTGTTACACTTTTAAGTTTTGTTTTACGTTGTGGGACGTGAGCTGCTTTGTAAAGTTGATCTTTATTGCGATTTGTGTTAGGTTGATTTTACATTGTGTAGAAATTATGAATGTGTTTAAATATGCAGATGTAAAAGAGACTTTGTTTCTTACAGCATAAAGTTTAGTTTACGTTGAACGTATTTTAAAGTATGTGAGAAGGTAAAATTGACTTTATAGCAATCAGCGTAAGGTTCACATTTCGTATTTTAAAAAGGGATGACTAAATTGAAATTATTTGACCAGTCTTTGGGTGGAAAATGTAAAAAAAAACTATATATTTGGACAAATTTTGTATGTGTACATTATGTATTCGTATAAGTTTTAAACTTTGACTAATAAATGGCATTAGTATCATTATAGAGACGTGACTAGTTTTTAAAGTAAAACATAATTTTGACTCAACTTGTATAGAAGATACTAAAAAATGATAATGGATTATCCCTTTTCAAGATACGTATGTATATATTTTTATAAGCAATATGTAAATTTTCTTTAAACTAAGCTCATAATCACGACGTTTAAAACAAGCAGGTAAGCAGCTCAGAACAGGAATAGGCAGAAACTTGAATTAATAAATAAAATAGGTTTAAGTGAAAGATGATACATTTAATTAATTTAGTTCAAAGTTATTTTAAATATAATGCTATCGGATTTGATGACCGTTACTATTTTAGCTAGTAACTTAGAAAAATATATTGTCATTCGGGAAAGCTCGGATAAGTTCGGTGAACATCGTGACTCTAAAGAAAAAGTTTAAAGGCCGGTTTCACGTCTCATTGCTAAGTGTTAGATAACCTATCTGATGGATAAAGTAGCAAATGTGTAAAACAACTAACAAAAAAAAAACCATTAGATTATTGATGGATATTAAAAGTGGTTAAACCGGGTCTATGTGTTAGTATCACGGCAGATATGTGTTGTATAACCTATCTGGTAAATATATTGACACTTAATGAAAATATTTATCAATAATTCACTTGTTAAGGTAACTGATACTTACTTAAAAATGCTGACAGAGGCCATCATTGACGTAAATTTGAAATTCATGTTTTCTTAGATAATATTTAAAGTCTGTTTTCCGATGTTTACCGAAGGTTTCCGAAATATCCCGATTATAAATCCAGAATATTAATATGGATATATTACTGTATCGGTGCAAACCAATTAGACGTGATAAATAAAACACTAGAGTGGAATAATATATGATTTTATTGTAATTGACGTTATTTCATCTAAATATCGCTGGATATTTGCGTTGCTGGACAATGTTGATAATAACTGGGCAGTAAAGTATACTATAAAAAAAATCTTTTTTAAAGTTTGCTCTTAGTATATTAGGCAATGCAAGAAATGTGGATGACTGGACGAATATATCTACATCAGATATTAAATTGAGATCTTTTAAAAAGTCTTTTAAAAACAGTTATTGTCATCATTTTCCAGTTTCTTATATACAGCGCAGAACATACTTGTACCATCTCTTTGCGTCTCTCGCAATGTACAATTATGATTAAAGTCGCTGACTATAATGATGATTTGCCGCTATTGGCTAGCAGGGTTGACTTGACCAAACCCCGCAAGCCCAGTAGTGGGACAGTAATGGGTTTTTATTTCTTACTTATGACAGACTGTAGCTGATTGCATTGCAATATTTATGGTTTCTAAAATCTATGTAGTATTTCCAGCGATTTTACGTACTAACATTACGTAAAAATTGGAGTATATGATATGTATGTATATGTGTAAATATTGTCGTGTTCAGACGCGTTTAGTCGCGTAATAGTAAAATATTACTTGATTGGGAATATTTCATTGTCTATGAGAAAGTTCAGTAAGAGCTTGAATATAGGAATTGTGCCCAAAATGTGGCGGTAGACTAGTTTTATATGTCAGTAGCTGAATATGAGGGTTATAATAATATACATATTTAACCTTTAAATAGTTGAAAGAGGAGGTTATCTCTGCTAAAAGAATTAGATATGAAAATTCGCAAGAAATTAAATGTACCTAATACCTTTCAGCAGAAAGGTAAAATAATGGAAATGTTAAATATATAATGCAATTTACTATGAACATAGTAATATTTTAGAGATGATTGGTAGCAAGTGACGTTCTCTGGACTCTGGGTACCTCTATGAGAAGTCGACGTTATTTTATTTCTGTATTCAATAACTTAGTTTCAATGACGATTAGCCCCTTTTACATGGGAGTTAAATATATGACAAAAGTTTATGAACATTTTAAAATCTTGTGTTTATATTCAGTGTTGCTATCTCTAAGTAATTTGAGAGTTAGCAATAGTATTTTCCACAAGTGAAATAATATAATGAATATATATTTACCGTCTGAACATGTCATTATACACTGTGACAAATCCTTCTATACTAAGCTATTAAAATAAAAGAAATATATATTATACTAGCAAATACAAGTTGATACAAATTCACTCTTATGTCATGTGTTATAGAGTCTATTTTCAATTGTAGCGAATTATATGGGTAAGTGACTTCGCGTAAATGATGTTTGATAGTGGAATATATAGTTATTTTTCAGTACCGCGATTCTGTACAGCTGATACTTTCAGCATCGAGAGTTTGACATTCAAAATGTAGTGCGGAAATAGTCTCTACGACGTCCGCTAGAGGCGCTGAAGCGATTGTCAACAATTATTTTCGATAGCTAGCCGGTTGTCGGTAGTCGATAGTAGTAGAGAATTATTGCGCTACTGTTTATACTACAGAAATTATATTTTCAAAATACATACCAACTTTATTCTTAACTTTCTAAAATAAATGTATATAGAAATAATTAAATACTGTTTTAAATGACTATCAAACGTCATTTTCGTGTAGTATAGTGCTAAATGGATAACAGCCAAATTATTGCTCAGGATGTAACATAGGTTTATCGCATACAATGGCGGGTACAAATTGGATAAGCAGAGATATTAGCTAGGTTAAGAGTTCGAACAAAAACCTTCTAGGACATAAGAATATTTTCTATAAAACTATGTGTAAAGAATTATTCTTTGTTCTTCACAAATTGCTATTTTTTGGTTGAGCTCTTAGCTTAGCTATTGCAAGCATGTGTCTCATTTAGCGATATGAAATGTGCTTTTTGATACAAGTTTGTTTTAATAAAATATTTTTTATAAAAAAGTAGTAAATTTAACTTTAACTACAAACATTTAGTCTTAGCTTAGAAGTACTCTAGCAAATTTAGAACTATTGTTTTTGCTTATCAACTTAATTTAGTTAAAAATATATGGTTTTAATATTAAAACAAACCTAAACATGCTACACCTATAAAATCTTTGTATGTATACTATGATATCATACGAGTCTTAAAGTTTCATTTTCATATCGCTAGATGTCGCCACACGCACTATATTTACGTCAGCGCGTAAGGAATGTAACTCAATATTTGAGAGAGAACGTAGCCGACTCACGATATATAAACAGAATCGCGTATATTTTTCCATACATAATGTATATTTAAATATATAAGTGTATATAGAATATGCAATATTTTGTTCGTAGCTTAATAAATAAGTAATATAGTATTGCTTAGTAAATAAAAGAGTATAATATGTACCTAGTTACGGTTATATAATTGAAGAGATTATTCATCGCGCACTCGACAATGTTGCTTGGTATTGCTGGCTACACATTGCCATAAAACGTTTCTCGCATCAACGCATAAATACATTGGTAAATTAAAAGTGCGAGGATATTTCCCTTCAATATAAATTAATAATAAACAAACTTTAGTGTCTAAAACATAGCATCGATGTTATTTTGTACCTTATGTGTGAAAGAGTAAGACAGAATTGCTTTTCCATAAGTGAAAACGAGATGCACATATCTATCGATGCTAAATAAGCTTATGATAATAGCTAAATTATAAACAAAATATAAATAAATAAATGTCTACTTTAAACGAATAATACAACAATGTAGTAGTTTTAATAGACATACTATGAAGACAGCTGATAGAGACTGAGCAGAGAGACTCGAGAACTTTAAACTATTTCTAAAATTGTGGTCAGCAAAACGATTTAACGATTGCAAAAAATACGGGCAAAATAGTTTCAAAAAGTAACATCGAGTCTTAGACCCCAAAAGTCACATTTGATTCGGCCTCAGGTCTCTCTCTAAGGTATCTCTGCTGTCTTCAACACTAGTGACTTAGCAAATAGCTAAAACTTTACTAAAATACATTCAAAAAAATAATTATGAAACTACCTCATCAAAAATATATAAACATCAGATTTAAAAACTTACTTAAAAGAATTGATATGAAAATATTTTTGGTATAAAATAACTCGTAGAAAAATACATCTTTCTAGGTACTTAGCGACAAAACATTAAATAAAATTGATTACATTTTTACCTCATAATTGAAAATCCTTTCAGAAATTAAAAATTCACATTCAAGAAAAACCTTCGTAACAATGAAAAGTAACTATCAATTATTCAAAACTACATCTTTCATACAATTAAGCACTTTACGTAGTGAGACATAAAGTTGATTTTCTTTTGTGCGCGAGTAATTAGAATTGAAATCAATTATTTTCCAATTAGTGTTGGCATAATTGATAAAGTTTCACATTGTAGATGGCGCTAGTTGCAACAGAGGTCAGTTCATTATTAGAAAATGTTTATTTTTTTATGTTAATAATTTTTTCATAATGTTATAGACAGTGATATGTTTTGAAGCACAGTTCTTTTTTAGGCCTCTTCTATATTTGTAATATTTTTTTATAATAATCTAAGTATTTACAAAATTAGCGTGCTGCATACATTTTCGGGCTCTAATCGTTTTACAGTGCAAGATTAGATATGTACATAAAATTTCGGGTAATATATAGTTTAACTTGTATTAACAACAATTTCAATTTAAAAGTTAAATTGCAACTAGCGCCATCTGCGTGTATAGTTCGATATTTTTATTGCCAAACTACTCGGCGAGACAAAACCATTCAACAATTATTAGAAACAAGATCCAGGATTATGTATTGCAATAGAAAAAACACACTTACTAATAAATGTAATAAGCTGTGATTAGTAAATGTTTTGTCCTTTTCACTCATATACATTTTCGAAATCGATTGAAAGTGACAAAACACTGTAAAGTTAATCAGATCTTACTCCACGTTTATTAGTAAAACAGTTTATCAATTTAAAATACTTTTCTTTTACATTCAATTGTATAATGATTTTAATATGAAGCAGCTAATAATTTTGTATTAATTATAAACTTTTCAATGCTTTTTAAAGACACCTTTGCTCTTACTCCTCTAAGCTTTGATCTTACTCCTTCGGACAATACGCTCATAGCCAGTTGCGCTCACCAGTCGGTAAACGATCAGTGGGTTAAGCAACCCTTGGCGCGGTCATTCTACAGACGGGTGACCGTATAGTGTCTTTTTAATTGAGCGTCTCCATACTTAGGAAGGCACGTAAACAGTCGGTCTTTGTGGTCTGATAAGATGACAGTCGTTAAGCCATGTCAGAGGCCTTTCAGGCGGCTTGAACAACTTTGACACTGGGTTTACTACTAACAACACGATGAAATAAAATAAAAAACCAATGAAAGTTTACAAGTTGTCTGAGAAATGTTCTTTAAATAATGCAATATACTTAGTTTTTAATATAATTTGTACACACTACACACGCATATCGCTTGCTTAAATCATAAGGAATTGAATTTAATACATAAATATGTAATTTTGTACACAAATGCAGGGTTTTATTTTACATACAAGCACAATTTTTATTCTGTACATGCTTTGAAAAGATCTGATTTTTATAATTTCGCATTTTTATTGTATTTTGTATAATATATTTTATTATATTTTAATCTACAGTATAAAAACTATAAATGTTAGTCAAATATTAGATTAATGTTGATAATTCTTTCGGCCTATTTCATAACAATGCTATTTTTGTCTTTAAAATAAAATGTGTGAATGAGATTATTTCTTTATTAAATTGAAATAGGCCCTGAGAAACATCGAAAACATTGACACCTTACTTTTGCAAATACACTATCAATGTTTGAGAAAAAGCATTTGTCTCTTTTTGTCCCAATAATATTGCAATAAGAAGGAATGAGATAATAGTAGTTTTAACACTGTATTTTTGTTCTATAGGGGTCAATGTTTTAGTCGAATATTATCGATTCTACTATCGTTTTAACTAAATGATTTTAGTAGACTATCTCTATGAAAAATCGACTAAGTTTATTTCTAATTCTAAGTAATGGAATTCTTTAGAGTTGTGATTCAGCAATTTATTTGTTACTTTGTAAGTCACAAAAATATTATAATAAAATAGATAAATAAATGAAAAGATGTAATAAATGTAAGCGCGAAGTTGATCCTATCGAAGTGTTATTTATTTAAGTATTTCATGTTAAGAACAATAAATATAATGTTAGTAGAATTTATCGATTATTGAAATAAAAATCTATATGATAATATAATTGTTTTTCTACATCTTAGGATAGTTAACACCCATATCTTAACCCAAAATATTACAGGATGCTTCTTTTGAAGGAGCATAGTGGACCAATAAGATTTGCATTGTACCCCAGTGCAAAGAAGGGGGCAATGCAATATGGTTCGAGTGAGTGTCAGTAAGAAACACAAATTTGTTCTCCACACAAAGAATAAAATGACCCATAGCGCAGATCATGAACACTTCATGTAAAATTGGTAAGCTTTAGAAGACCCAAAATTATCTGCAAAGAGCTTTGGCGATTGAAACTATGACTATGTTGACGTAAGTACACACTACACATTATTGTAAAATAAATGAAAATCTATGACTGAGATAACATAGAAATCAATGATGAACAAGAGAGGAAGATATAATTAGAAGCAGATTTTGAATAAACCGACGAAAAAAAACTCATTCTGCTAATGAAAGAAAAAAATCATGATTGACTTAATTCCCATGATATATTAAACTACAATCATGCAACATGAAAAAATCAAAAGTTCTGCGTTCGCAAGTTAACGACACTAGCGCCACCTAGGTTATTTTTTTACAAACATACATAATATCATGTCGATTCATTCGAAAAGTTACCGAACCTGGTTTAAACCCGAAGGTATTAGACATTTTCGCAATTAACAATGTTTGTCCCATGTTATAATAGGGGGCGAGTCTACTTCCATTTACCGGGCACGTTACCAAACTCCCGGCTACTTTTTCAGAATTATACACTCTACCCAACCCAAGAATCGAACGCGAGACCTCATGATCAACAGTCCTGTACACTACCAAAGGCAGTATTTTTCTATGTACCTACTATATTCATATCACGTAATAAATCAAGAAAATAAATTAATTTTCTATCGAGCATAGAAACTGGGCATAAAATATATTACGGTGCCACAACGCAAAGGATTGCGGTATAACTAATGTCATAAAGAGCTCGATAACAAGGGTTATTGCTTAACACAACCTTTTATATAAACGTTTATGTTTTATATGAACAAATAGCTGAAATGTACATGGAAAAATATAGTAGTAAAATGTGTTACAAAAGAGAGTTCTTTTTAGGATATTAATCTGTTATATTTGCTACAATTAGGTTATAAGAAAATTTATGTAGGTTACCCATCCAGTTAGTGTTAGTCTGTTCTTTAAATGAGGTTGTAAATTCTATTTAAAGTAAAATCTTTAAAATCAGGCCCTATCAAGTTCTTTTCTTTCAGATCTAGGTCTAAACTAGGTATCTTTCAAATGTTTTCATCTATAAAATCACATGCACATATAAAAGCACAATGTTGATCACTCTACCCAAACCATAGTTATAATGAATATGGATACAAGTGATATGAGATATACCCAATCAGATCATTAGACAAAAAGATAGTTATGAGCACACGATTAATTAGATCCGATAAAATGAAATAAAAGACCTCAAAATGCCAATTAAAGACTTACAACTATTAAAAAACAAGAACAGAAAGAGATGCAAATATAAAGTTTTCCTTCACCTCAGATGCACATGATTACAACACATTATTATTGTCATAAACGTACTCGCCTGTAATTTATTTCATGTAACTATCACACAGAAATTTATTACAAAACCCGCGAGTAGAATGTATGAAATATTTTATAGCCGCGATAAGGCCTTCGACAATTTTACGCCATGAAAAAATCGCGTATATTTCTATAAAACGTACTTATGTTGTGCAAGCGGTGAAAATAGCGGTTTTTAATGTATTTTCAAGGATTTCCCGATTGTTGTTAAGAGCTGAAATGTAGAGCTTTTGATAAGAACAGTTAGAAGGTACCAATATACAGGCTGACTTTATGAAACCCCACTTACTAACGACTAACCAATAAACGTTGTGTAAACTCTAATTACTCACTTATACTCGTACAATGTTTTGTCACTTTTAATCAATTTGAAACTGTATATAAGTGAAAAAGACAAAACACTGTAACTTTTCGGAGCTCATAATATAACGTTTATTAGTAAGAAAATGTGTTAGAAATATTTATCACTGGTTCTAACGGTTAAGGAAAGCATCGTGACAAAACTTTGCATGCCTGAAAATTATTCAAAACTTCACCCTAGCCAAGCAGTGAGACAGCAATGGTCATTTTTTATACTCTAACATCAAACTAATGTATTTATCAAACAGTTGTTATAAAGCCTGAGAAAAAGCTTCTTACAATAACGGACTATAGTAGCAATCCTCCTTTATACTATTCATAGGTAGAAGAATAGTATTGTATGAGTATAAACAAAGATTGTCCATACCAAAAATAGTAAAATTTTTGTAAAATCAGCTGTGTAAACATAATGTAATGATAACGAACTTACACAAATATTGAACTTCTAAATAAGTATGAACTATGCTAAAATACCTACAACGGGAACCCACTTTATTGTAACAATAAGTAAGTAAGACGATTGAGCTTTTTACTATATTATTTTAACTCTTAATATTTTGTTGTATGGCATAGGACCTAACAAACATACATGGGGCAGAAATTCTTGTACCGCGGAGACTTTTACAAGAATACATATCTCGTAGGTACATAGAGTACAACCAAACCAGAAACAATTAAGATTTGTTAATCATATAAAAAGTGGTTTTGTTAGAGAATCGAACGTAAAGTTCTCAAGGCAGGCTGAGCCGTCAAATGTAATATTAAAATTAAAATTTAAAAAAAATTAAAAAAAATGTCGAGTAAGTTTAGTAACTTTCAGCCATATATAATGGCTTAGTATTTAAGCCTTTAAATCCTCGCATCGCCTCGCCGTAGTTAGGTAAAAGCAACCCTTAAATCTCTTTTATTTTACCCAAATTACATGCTTCTACATCGCTTGGTCAGATGGCTTAACAGTGGATAGATAAGATACATTATTGTAAACAGCCATTAAACAGTTCACCCATATGCCTTTAAGGCAAAAGTTTTATCGTCAAATGCAGCAATTTAAACTGCAGAAACAAAGGTAGGCCGTATTGGCCGTCGTGATATTATAAAGGAGTAACGTCAGCGGCCCTTTAACGGCTAGTTGGTACGTAACCTAGTTATTGCCGCGTTTTATGTACGCACTACGCATTGTTGTCGGGCAAAAATTTTTAGAATCGATGCTGATAATGTCTACTTGTACTCAGTCTTTATAGTTGAGCGCGTTCTAGCCCCGCGTAACTGGGCTTTTAGAACATTAAATAACTCTAACTTTAAGCTCTAGTGATCCCTACCCTATAAATGATCGCGTTTGCAGTGGACATGACAAGTTTGATCCCTACTGTTAGCCATTCATTGCCCAGGGGGGCTATCACGTATATCACTTGACAACTATTTGCAAGCCGCTATGCTGTACATTGTTTTCTCCCTAAGGATAGGGTGATTGTACGTTACGTCAAAGCAGCAATGTACTGAATAGTGACCATCAATTTGACGTACACCTTTGTCAACTGAGATACGTGATAAGCCTGCGGGTAACTGGCGGCCGTATTAAGTCTTCTGCAGACTTAATAGTGACAAAAGCGATTTGTGATTGGCTAGTCAATGTCTCTTTTAAGTTTCATGAAGGAAACTCAGAGAAACTCCATTGTCTCCTAAATCTTACTGCATGGAATTTAGTTAAAGACACCGAGTAGACATGAAGATTCTCGCTACATCATACTTTTGTTCAAAAGTGGAATAATTCATTGATAGTTAATGTGGCCAGGAGTATGGTGAAGCTTTTTTGTAACAGCTGTAGAAGACACTGGGTTCAACTCCTTGAAGCCAAGTATTCATTTAATCTTAGAATTATTTACTCAGCAGGTGCAATAAATTATTGTCAATGGATAGGTAGGTATACAATGGTAGCAGTTGGAAAATTATATGATCCCATGGTATTTGAAAAAACTGCCTTCGAAAAGACACTTTTCTTATGAAACGGGGAGTTATATTAAAAAGACAAAGTTACTAAATTGTATGATCCAGAATGGCAATAGCATGCTACTTTTAACACATTGTATCAATATGAATATTATGGTAAAGCTTGAATCCATTTAAAAGGCCGTCGGCAGAAGACAAAGACTGACTGAATGCCTAATGCACCAGACTATTAAGTTTGCCGTACTTTTTTAAATCTCTAGGCTATCAAACTTTATAAGCTTGAAAGGAGAAAAAGTAGAAACTATGCACAGTTAGTTAAGAAAGGCACAAGACACAATGAATATAGGTCATTTAACAATCATGCTGTTCTATATTGTGGCAGAAACGTAGCAGAAAGCCTAGCGCTGATTGCGAAAAAGATTTTCAGAAAGTGAAAAACCGTTATAGTTACACCTTCTTTGACTGCAATTAAATCTATATCGTTTTGCTACCCTGAGTTACGTGTGATGTAAATCACCATAAAACTTAGATAACGTAGCATATGGAGAGAATAAAAATCAAAGTCGTGAAGCAAAATTACAGCCCAGATTTACAATTTTTACATTCCACGACGAAACTATTCTTACATCAAGATAAAATTAATTAATCTGTAATTATTTGAACAGCTTTTGCCCACCCTTATACCAATTCAAGTTACGCCACGATTTACATAACAGAACGTTTATCAGGAAACTCAACTTGGACTAGGAAACAGCCGTAAAAAATGAAAAAAGAAATAACATCAGCCAATCACAGCGACTCACGTGTTGCGCCACATCACTGAGTTGAAGGTGCCTGGAGGGTGTATGACGCTAGGCGACTCGAGCCGGGGCGAACAAACTTGCTAACAGACAAATAGTTTGCTCAATCCGCTCGGGTCGCCTCGCTGTCATTCGGGTGTGTGACGTCATCGCGCCGCGTCGCCCGGGAGCTGCGCGCGCGCCGCCCGCTGAACGACAACTGCCCCAAAACGTAGTAGTGTATGCACAAGTGTTTTCTGAAACAATTGTAAAGGAGTTTTCTACTATTACTTTTGTGATGTTGTAGGTTTAGTTGGTTGTGCGGCGTTCGAGGAATTTACGATTTTTTGTTGCTAGGCCGGGTGAGAGAGCAGGCTTTTGAGAGGAACGCAAGGCAAGGTAAAAGCTTCGATGGCGTTGGTAGCCGGTGTTCCCGAAATTATGTTATAATCTCAAATTACCGAAACACCAATAAGATTAGTATCAGATCGCTTTCTCGCAGAATCTTCAATCTCACCGTTTATACAGTAAAGTATCATCTGCTGCACCCTCTGCATCCGGAAAAACGATTGATGAACTCACTCATCGATATCATATTGGCAATAGCGAGTATCAACGATGAATGGTGATACCCCCTTGAAAGATGCGAATTAGAATGAGGGTACTGCAAGAAGTGGGTAAGTTTCTCCATTCAGCTCCATCCATAGCTTTCCAGGAATTTTCTCAAATCTCCATTTTCCCACTCCACGTGTGCAGTGACAAACACAGGCAGGTAGCCGACCCACATACTGGCGATCGGCGCTTTATCGAATGTTGATAAAACTTTAACTGCCTCACTCCAACGGATAAGCCTGCCGTGAAATCGACGCGTGCGCACCTAATTACTGAACACCGTCTTGTGATATTTATGTCGAGACTAGCCTCTAGGTCTTGTAATAAACACTAAAGATCCCTTTATAATTAACACTTAAAATATTTATCCAAAAAATAGGGTAGAGGAAGTCCCAATTACCACTTTGTGTAGAAAAGGTTGCGTTGATACAAGTGCTGCCATCTTTCGAACGTTGTAGAAAACTTTGAGTCGAGATTTTCCTGTTGAAGAAAATATTTGTGTCTTACTCGACTGCACAGAGCCCTTTTTAGTACTTTTTGATAAGTAAAATTGTTAACATATTATTAAAGTCTGTTGTTTTATAAAATGCTGCCAAATGTTGGTTATAGAGGAATATTCTTAAGTTGAAAGAAATGTTGAGTAGTTAGAACAGCGCCTACTACGATGTTATAGCAAGTTGAGGCTTGAAGTTAAAATATTAGGCGCTTTCATTCTGCATATTGCTTAGCTACGAATTAAACATGCGTGCAATATTGGAGACTATCAGTTAAGCTAATTTTAGTAGTGATAACGTAAATTGAATTAGTTTTACTAGCAATTTGCTGGCCCATTGCTGTGCAAAGGTCTTCTTGAAAAATATTCGATAATACATTGTTAGCTAGTTATATTACAATAACGCAAATTTTCAAGAATAGTTTGATAAGCACTCAAGTAGCCAAAGTTTTACTCAAGT
Organism: Anticarsia gemmatalis; assembly: GCF_050436995.1. Classification (NCBI taxonomy): domain Eukaryota; kingdom Metazoa; phylum Arthropoda; class Insecta; order Lepidoptera; family Erebidae; genus Anticarsia; species Anticarsia gemmatalis. The sequence goes on from NC_134757.1 coordinate 891,262, forward strand.
TTATGGATGTCTTATTAAATAGGAACACGACTTGCAAAGAGCTTTGCTACCGTTTAGAACAGTGGTTCCCAACCAGTGGTCCGCGGACTTCCAGTGGTCCGCGAAAGTCAATTTATGGTCCGCGATGATTTTAAAATTTTAAATTTTAAGGATGATCATTACACTTTATTTTTTAATAAATTTACATAGTGGTCCCTGTTAACAAGAATAATATAAAAGTGGACCCTCACTAAAAAAAGGTTGGGAGCCCCAGGATTAGAAGAAAAAGAAGTGAAGTGTATAATTGTATGTAAATTAACTATTAGAATCAATTCGGTAGCTCCAGAGATTGCTCTCATAGAGATATCGTTTCTTTGTCAAGGGGAGAAATGCCTTCGGATGCCAAACTTTCTTAGCGGAGAAATGTTGGGCTATGTGGTGTATTTCCACTAAAAAACCACCCCTTAGGCTGCGTTCACACGAAGGCGTGTCTTACTTTGTCGGATCAGATTCTTTGCAGGATCAGTGGCAATTGTATTTATATGGAAGAGTTTTAGGATAGGAGGATATCTATCTCGATGTACCTACTTATTAGGCAATAGAAGGCATATAAGTCATATTGTTTATGTGGTAAGTTGATCTTGACAATGAACTATCTCATGTGCTATTGTAGTAACTTGTATTTGTGGGCGTACACATAAGCATAATAACGTACACACAGTGTTTACAGTGTATTAATACGGGGCAGGCAGTGCCCATAGCAATGTACTACATATTAGTTATATTAACTACAGGCCTATTTAACTACTTAATGATGAATTATCCGAAAGACCTGTCAATAGATGAAACAATATGCCAAAATTTCGCTTGATTAGTTATTTAGTGTTAGTGGAAGTGGCTGTATATCTTCTGTTCCCAGTGTCTAGTGCTTAACTCTATCTAAATATACTATGTCAAGAGAAATAACGTCATTTTTAACTGTATTCGGGATGCAGTGCACAATGCAGTCACACGTCTACGGATTAAAGACGAAGTTTACTCTTGACTCTACATATATTTTAATAATATTTTAGGGTATGGGTTGAAATCTCACTTTGACACAAATTGACACTCTTGGAAGCTAAATAAGAGCACAATTCGAATCGAATTCAGCGAAATTGGATGAAACTAAACAGTACCTATAGACGATCGCTAATACATTTTGGTGCCCTTCGTCGTTTAAAAACCTTTAGTGTCAATATAAAAGAGCTTCACTTGCTTTCTAATTCATGCTTTACTGAACTCTTAACCACTGTGATAAAATGAGGTATACTTTTATAAATAGACCTATTGTGATCAAGTTGTAAAGCTTCGCTAATGTTACATGTCAGCTTAAAGCAGTGATTAATAGAACATCGTGAGGATTGGTAGGTACCTATCTGATTGGTATGACTGGATGTCTATTGTTTAAAAACGTAGGTATCTTTGTTGTACAGATTGTTATGCTTAAAAATAAACATAGGATGGCTTTATTGGACTATAAAAGAGCTGTTTTAAGAAGGAATTAAATGAGTATCGATTGAAGAAGTTTTGCGTACTTAGAGAACTACGATCATAATTTATTGGTCAGTAAAATTGCATGACTATGCTCAACAAACAGTTCTATAAAATTTGCTCTTTTGTGCTGTACTTCCACGCTCTCTCTTTGTCAGGGGAAGAACTAGTGGCGAAACTAAGAGAAAAAAGGAGTAAATGACTATATTATGGTCAGACTGCGCATTGTGATTCAAAGTAATTTTTCGGGACCAAGTCCCAAACCTTGTGAAATCCAGCTTTTATTCTAAACAAATCTAAAATTGTATTAATTTAAATCTATTTATCTGATTTACATTTATAGTCAGATGTTACAGACAGCAGTAAAAGGGGATTCCAGAGTTCCTCTTTAACATAACAAGTCAATTCTTTGTGTCACTCCCTTTCAAAGGCCTCAGCCCTTTTTATATTCCTTTTTTACTGGACTTGGATCGTTAATGCGATGTAAAATGCAAGTAAGCGGTGCAACTAAGTACCTTCATAAGGTACGCGCGAGTTTGTTGACCCTACAGCCTACATTCTGATGTTTAATAACCCTACAAGTAATTAATGAATCTTAAGGCAAGTAGGTACCTTCAGTCACGGTGAAAAATAGAAGGTGACGCACTGCCTTGACTCAACTCCAGTTTTATACGCGTTTTATTTATATTTTTACCTACATTGCACAGTTTTTATCTCTGATAACAATATCAAACAATGGTCCCAATTCTAGGACTAAATAACTATCTAATGGAGCGCGAAATTCGAAAAACTTCGACTTTCACTTCTACATTCCTCTTTTTTCCTCCAATCAGAATTAGAAATTGTACATTAACGTAGGAGAATTGCTATTAAACAGCTGCAATTTGAGTAATTGCGTTTTAATATAGGTAAAGTGCAGTATTATCTTTATAAAGGTCAGTCGTTTCGACGCATTGACCACAGCGACGACCGACAAGGCGCACGTTATCAAACCTACACCTCTCAACACAAAAATCTCAAACGGGAATACCGGATACCGAAGCAGTACATCCAAACTAGTGACGTCTCGTTCTAATACATTGTGGTGGTGCAACGTTTTGTGTTTTGTCTCGCTCGCACAACCGCGAAGCGATATCGCGCTATGCTTATAGTTAGAAATATGTAACTGAATAGTTTACTTTTGTGTGTAGTTTTGCCAAGTTGATGTCGCTCCGAATTAGATTCTCTTTGAATCGCTGTTTGTTTCGTGGTAACGAGTGTGTGAACTGTTTTGAAAGTTAATTTTTACGGAGTGCAGTGCGTTGTGCGTGTTTTTTTTTCTTCGACAAACGTAAAATGCGATCGGGCGGACGATGGCGCGCAAACCCGACATATTTTAGATTCCAATAATGGACGAAAGTTAGTTATTTTAACAAGATTATGTGCAGTGTTTACAAATAGCAGTGTTTTTAATTGTGAACATGATTAACGGGAAGTTTTCGTTTATTGAAGTGAGTAATTAGTCATTTAATATTTATATAATTTTCCTTAAAAATATTTAATATCTAATTCAGTAATATTTTTCCTGAAAAAAATGCAATGATCAAGCAAATATAAATAGCCAGGTATTATCAAATATTTTCCTCGTTACCGTCAAACAAAGAGTTGGCATGGGTCCAAAAGAAACTTTAAATTTGTCGTTCAATATTATTGCGAGCGATCGAGTATTAAAGCAATATTATTTGGAATAATAAAGATATTGTAAGGCAATATTATGATAGATTATAATGTAATCTTTATAGTATGTAGGTAGGTGTTAAATCGTGGTTTGTTATATCTATGCCACAGTCAAATGCACTCGATTCTTGCAACATTTGCATTCGACACTACACATCGGCATCGACTAGAATGTCGGCTCAACGATTTTCACGAACAAACTAGAATTTTACGACACGTTTGAGGAAAATACGAAAGATTTTCGACTATAATAATTAATTTTGAGTAATATGTAGGTAAAGGCTAGGCGCTTTCCTAAATTACAGTATATTAATAATTAATCTTACAAATAACCGGGATAAAATATTTCTATTCTGTATTAATAAATTACATTACAGTCTGTTCTATGATTTCATTTGACCTAGATGCTCTGCTACCGTTTATTTTTATTATTTAAATACAATCTAAATTTATATTGTTAATTAACGAGAGAAATCTTTAAAATATTATATCTGCGTTTATTTTTATAAAGCATATTTTCATAAATGAAAATAAGTAAGATACTAAATGATGAATTCTAACTTATATACCTACCTACCTACTAAAAATAATATTATTTGGTGTCTGCCTAACCCTATGGGAAAAAGGTGATTTTATGTATTAAAATATGATGGGTCACACAAAACATTTTTACAAGAATTTTCGTATTCCTGTGTATTGATATTGACCATTTTGCAAACAAATAACCTACATATTAAAACAAAAGAACATCGATTCGTCATAATAATTCCTGTAATAAAACAACAAACAACTTGTTTATTTATTCGTTTCTTTTTTTATTTACCGCCATTAAATTGACAGTGCATCATTTAGTTTATGGTCTACTTCAGGCTATACAAAGAGTATTGTAGTAGAACTTTATGCCTATGGTTAGTCCTTATTGCCACTATTACTGGCTTTAGCTAAACTTATGTATCAAGATTTCCTGTTATTGAAATAATTGAGTATTCAAGGACTTCAGTTGGTTTGTAAGGACCTAAATAAAACCGCATTTTAGCCTAAAGATTTGAATTAGAATGAAATAAGTATGATTCAACTTGTTTTGACTAAGAACGTACACTTAGGAATATGACTGTCAGAATACTGGACTTAAGCATGTTGTTTTCTAACCGTGGAATGATTTTATAATGACTATGGTAATGTCTGTATCCCTAAAATGTTACTGTAAATATTTCTCGGGGTTAAAAGTATTCCACGTGTTAATCCAAATTATAAACTTTCCAAAATTTCGTCAAAATTCATTTAGCAGTTATTTGCGTGAAAGAGTAACAAATGTACTTTCATCACCATAAAATTTCGAATTTATACAGGCTGTTGTTTTAACTACCTGCCATCATTTTCACAGTTGAAGCCGAGCATGGTGTATTACCCATAGCTTCTAAGATTTATACCAGTGGAATTTTACACTGTGACCTATTGTGGTCCCCAGACAGCTATAATAAACCTCTTGCCCCGTAATAGAGCTATCAACTTGTCAACTGGATTACTGGACGACTCACCAACTCGATGACCCCAATATGAACCTCGAATAATCTGACCTTAGTGTTCTGACTGCGGGCTACTAAAGGATTTTTAAAGGATAATTTGGTTTATGAAACATAAGTAGAAGTACCAACGAAAGTGCACTCTTTCTACCTTCTACCTTTCAATCTTCTGCAAAGAAGCAATAAATCAACGCTTACCTAAATCCTCTTTAGAAATAAGAGAGATTCTAGGGTTGATTCTTGAACGAGACTTTCGAAGTGCCTGAATTAAATACAAGTCTATATATTTTATTTGTATTGTCATCGGTTCAGCAGTTAAGCTGTGAAAGCGAACAGACCGAAATACATACTAACTAAAGCATAATATTTATAGAGAATTAGGGATACACAAAATAAATAGCAAATCTCAGTCACTCCTTGTAAATTCTGATAAGCAGTAAATAAAGTATGCCAATTGCCGCTGCCACTTTATTCTCTTGCCTAGAATCCATACTTACCTATATTTAACAGCAGTATTCAACTCAATGATTATGGTCCTCTCGACAAGGTCTAAGAACATATCCGCCGGTTAACAACAGCATCCTGCGTCTTTGGCTAATAAGATAATATGATGCAGTTACCTAAGCCGAATACTGCTCGGAATAACTGCCATCAAAATAACTTAGTGGCCACTGGCCAGTTTTTGTTGAAACTACCCAAAATCTATGTAATTTTGCTGTCTTGGTCGACACTTGGCCAGCGTGGTGACTCAAGACCCAACCCCTCCCTCATTCCGGGAGGAGAACTTGCCCAGCAAAAAAAAAATGAAAAATGATGGTCCAGTAACTTGTTCACGTACCTTTCTAAAGATCATTGTCGACATTATAGGTAGTGAAAAGACCAATTTAATTACTACAAACTACGCCATTAAAAGCATAATCAAAAGTGGGTTAAATACCGCTGGCTGACAACCTATCTAAATACCTCCAAAATCAGATACATTCATACAAAATCACACAATATGAATTTCAATTAAAACAATGCATTCAGTAATTAAACTCTAACAATGTTTCGATTCAAAGCATGTCCTATGAACAATAGTTTTGACCACAAAGCGCCGTGTCATTGAGCGTATACACAATAGTGACGTCATTTCATTGTAATTATTCTAAATATAACAGGATGAGCCGCGGCGCAGGACTATGCCAATGTTTGTGAATCGTACTCATTATTTTTCCTTCCCACTAGTTTAATAGTGAATTAAAAAATGGTGCAAGGTAAAGTTTTAAATATAACAGCGTATCAGGAAAGTTGATATTGTTAATAGTCTAGCTATTGGTCATACAAATACTATAAAATATGATACAACATTATGATACAGCAATGTACAATGTACGACTAATAAATAAATAGTTAGAAGAAATTTAATATGTCATATTAAACTCCGTAGAAAAGCGTAAATATAGCCTACAGATAACAGAATTTTCACTCTTAAATATTGTGAATCAGTAGAACTACCTTAATGGTTATGGACTATCTTTAAGCCTCAGTATATTTTGACATTTTGCAACGCTTTTTTAAGATTTTAACACCAATACTCTTACAATAAATTCAAAGAACTACACACACTTAGCCACTATGAAAAAACTCTTGCGCGACTGGCCTGAGTGTTGAAACTAGCCGCCTTGGCCGAATATCCTCCTGGCGCTACAATAACTTCACCAGAATTTGAAAAAAAAGACACATAATAAATAAAAATCAAATCATTTATTCATCTAGGTCCAACGTTAACTCTTATGATAGTCGTTTAAATTTACTGAATTAACCACTAGCTTGGAAACATATAGTCTTATAAGAAGAGCTAGCAAGAAATTCACTCTTTACGCAAATGATTAACAAACACAATATTATTTTAAGACTTCAATTTGATATTCTGTTTCATATTAGTCAGAAATCTATATAAAATATTGTTATCTTACGGTGTGTCAACAAACACGCTGGTCGCTGTATAATGACGTCACTGCTCAGGTCAACACACAAACATGCTAAATATAAACGGGAAGATTTGTCACATGCGGGATTACTCGATTATTTTGTTAAACATGTGTACATGTGTATATTAATCTGTCTTGTAATCTTGTTGCCATAGTGATAGACAGGCAAATTCTAACTATAAAAAATAGCTATTCTTTCTATAATATATACCACAGCTAGTAAGTACTTATTTTACAATTCCTAAAATGCTGTTTTTGTTTGAAAGTACTAAGGTCAGAAACTATCAGTCCGATTTAAATGATCTCTCACTGATGGTTGTAGAGTTCCAGGGTGGGTTTTATTTTAATATCATGTAAACGAAGATATACATTTTAAATTTTCGTCAAACATGCTTTGAATTGCTGTGATATTCAGTCTTACTAACACTGGCCGTGTAACACTTGTCGTTAAGTCTTACTTTTTGTGAAAAATTACCGCTAAATATTTGCTTTCCCCGAGATATGTTTATGCTATAGTAACGTCAAACATCTATTAGATTGGTTCAGCAGTTTATAAAAAGCAAAACAAACAGAAGAAAAACGGCATAACTTTCCTATTTGTCATAATAGCATGAATGTTTTGACTGGAACCTAACCAAAGCACTCACTCATATATTTCAATAAGCATGAAATAAAGAATGTAGTTCTATTTAAATCGAGCGCAAAATAAATGTTGAGTACAGAACATATCTGTACGTTTTATCGTTGTTCCGCGTTATTTGTGCGCACGATAACGCGCAATCTGCGCCCTACTTGTACCACTGAATGCTGGTTATTCTTTACATCTAAATTATCATTAGTTGCTTTTATTCTAAGCCTATTTCAGGCGCAAGGTAAATAAGATTGAACCTAGGCATCTGCTGTAATGTTAAGGTCTGATCAGAAAGACAGAAGTCCATGTCAGCGATGTAAATCTTAGAATATACGTTTTATAAAAGGAAAATAGTTTTTAACAGTATCATTTATAAACCGAAAATGTAGCTATCCACTATCATCATCAACATCAGCCTATTCTTTTTCCAACTATGTTGATTGGCTTCCAGTCTCACCGGGTGTAGCTGAATACCAGTAATTTACGTAGAGCAACTGCCCATCGGACGTCTACAACCCAGTTACCTATGTTATAAACACGATACTCCTTTCCGAAATATTTATAATATTAGATAACTTTTCCTGTAGTTTTTCACTATAATCTAGTTTCAAATAACAAAATTAGAAGTTACTACGTTACACGTAGTTACACAAATATAACCAATGTGAATTACGAACGGTTATTTATTTAGAAAACCGCTAAACCTGTTCGCTTTCTCTGAGAAAATGTGCGCGCGTTGCGAAGGAAAACTGTCTTGAATATTTATTAAGTACTTGCAAAGTTAGAATTTGGAATAAAGTAAAATCATTTTCAAAAGTGAGTAGGATTTGTTGGTCATTTATGGTCGACAGTGATAGATGCCTGTTACAAACATTCATTGTTTAAATCCAATACAAGAACGACAATTAGAAATGATCTCTTGCTTAAATGGTTCCCCGTTTTACCCCCAGTTTCTGAGGTACATTTAGCGGTAGTTTATCTATTCAATAGCGTATAAACTCATACAAAAAAAAAACGATATTGAATAGACAAACTATCGCTAAATGTACTCAGAAACCGGGCATTAATGGTGTTAAATAGAGAACCTGACGTCCGAGTATTGTGGTCTCTTTAGGTTGCTCGAAGATCTTTTACAATGCACATAACCGTCAAATTCAAAATCAAAGAAAACGTTTACAATTTACTGTAGAAACTGTTAACTCTATTGAACTATAACCAAGGGAATAAACCCCGATAGAGCTGCTTTAAGATTTGCTTTACTTGCCGATTGATGATCGATTGTTATCGTTTACTGATGATATGTTATTGAATTCGGCTGCGGGCTAACACTCGTTTTGCTATAGATTATAAGTTCTAGATAGTCGTGCAGCAATAAAATATTGTCGTGGTGTACATTTTGCATAGGAACATGTTCTTTTAGATAAGAAATATCACCAGCTGTCATTTATCTACAAGTTCTTTCAACAGTTAGTGTAAATATTATATCACTTTTATATTAATTTATTTTGTAGTTAAATGTCAAAAATGTATCTGAATTGTAGAGCAAGAGTGTCATTATTGTCGTTTTATGCGGGTAGATGAATTCCATACAGATTTATAATATTATGATGGGCTCACAAACATGCAGGCTTCCTCTCATCTATTTAAATTTCGGCTTCCACGTAAATTGTAGCGTAATGTAATGCATTTGTGAGAGATTCTTGAAGGGAACTAAAGTCTTCTTCGCATTTAGCCAGCATGGTTCACTTTAGCCCTATTCACCCCTTATTCGATAGGAGACTCTTGATCCGCAGCAGAACAGATTCGCCATCATCATCGGTAAGTTAGTTAGTTCAATGCTGAGCTGGACATAATATATGTCTACCCAATCGTACGCCATTGAGCATTGTCTTCGGCTTTCCTCAGGCAGCTTCTCCTAGCGAAGATCACCCATTCTACAAACAGATAGAAAAGGTCAAATTTATAAAATAATGTTGTAAGACAGAATGAGTTAAAACTAAAGAAAAAGAAAAAGCTGCATTTTCTATAGCAATAAATATAGTTGCAACATCAATATAATAAAATACCAAATCACTAAACAATTACAAAGATGTGTAAACGCATTAATCTGAACGGTAAGTCAATTATATTGTATTGTAACGATGCGCCGGCGCACGCCGCGTGGCACACAATTATGAACAAGTGACACAATCGAGTTAGATGATTGACCTTTGACGCGATGATAAGCGATACTTCATTATTGTTTTGTTTACTAAAAACGTTTAGTGGCTTCGAGTATTTTATATAATATTTCCATATTTTTTGACATTAGACAGGATAAACAAAGATATCTGAATATAAATGAGGCGACGTAAGTTTGTAAGGTTCAGTAGCAAAATCAATAACATGCAAAATTAGTTAATGTTATATCAATTGATTACAAAAAATGATTTATTTACACTTTATTATCGCAACTAATCAATAGTCTTCATCTTCAGTCTTAATAGTCGAAATAAACAAATAATATACTTTCTTACACCATTCACAAAATAATTTCTATAAAACTACCATTCAGTCACAGGTACCTATATAATTAAACACCATACACATGGCCACATTGCAACAGAATAAAACGCTAGTTTTTCCTCAAAACTTGCGTCCATATTGTATAATAACCGTAGTACATATGTATATGTATACATAGTTACACAAGATTACCGCTAAGATATAATGGTTGACCTAAAACGTGTCACACAGATGCGCGCGTATCAATTAGATGCCACGGCTTGCCGCGAGACGATTGACGTACAAATAATTAGGTAGATTAATCACCATTTTTACCAACCAACCACCACCAAATATAATATCTTTTGCATCCGAAGGTGTAGGTATGAATGCTCACTAGTTTGGTAAATAAATATGAAATTATAGATTTGGGTCAATTACGATTAGTAGTAACTTCTCCTTGACCAGCGTGTTATTAAACTCTCCTCACCCAGTAAATATTTTTTCAAGCCATTACTGTCCCACTGCTGGGCAAGGGTCTCCTTCTTAACGAGGGATAGATTTAGGTTAAGTTATTAAAGAATTATAGTTGTCGTTAAGAAACCGTCGTTTCCGAAGGTAGAGCCAATGAGTAGAGCTTAAACTTTTAGCCATTTTTGTTAATAGACGTAGGTAGTAAATAAATAAATAAACAGAACAAGAACCAAGCATAAATTCACTATAGATCTATTACATGCATGTTGTACATCATTATATTATACAGTGAACGACGTTCAAACGATTTAATTGAGCCGGGTGCGCCTCTGACACGATTATGCGTTTAACGATATAATTCAATCGGGACCTATCAGTTACACGACTACTGTTAGACAGAGATGAACATATTTGCAATGAAACACTTTCAAGTAAGAGAGAGAGGGATAGAGTGATTCTGTGGGAGATTGTGGTGAACATTTTAAAGATACTTATGCCCGTAGGTCCTTGCATATAATCTAACTAGTGCGTCTGCATAAAAAGGTTTTCTGAGTTAAAAGATCCTGCACAACTGATGACTACTGACAGCTGCTGTTAGCAGCTCTTTTACAGGACTTTTTTCTTTCAAAATTAAGTATCTATAGGTCTTATAATAAATTAAATGTTGTTTTTAGGAGTGCAACGATTTTCCTTTTGACAATTGAACTCTAAGATCGAGGGTCAAATATAGGCTATTATTTTGTTGAGAATTAAAGTCGCACGAGCCAGCTATTAGTAGTACAATAGTGGCACGTGTACAACACACCATGACGCCCTTCAGTAGGTCGTTGATCTAGCGGGATTCCCGATGATATGCAAGTCAGTGTTGATCGTTTTCATATCTCTGACAATCTCTTTAGTGAAGGTGAACTTGATAGTCGATACAATTGTCGGTAATGCGAAAGTAGCTAAGTAGCTATGAGTTCTGCTTTTCGAACTGTTGAACCGATTAGAAGGAATGACAGTACAGTCCTGAAGATCGATTTTGGAGGCGGACAAACTGATACTTGGCTTTTCCAATTTCTAAAGAAATGTTCTTAAAAATAGCCTACAGTTAGGTTACAGGCTTGCTCATTGGCTATTAGTTTGTCCACTTTTTATTATTTTGCATAGAGCGAAAATTGTGTGCATTTATCTAAACCTATCATCTTCTGGTAACAAACGTGATTTAATAAAAAAAAATAAGCGGTTAATAAAATATACTGTGTTAGCCAAAGTTAAAACAACCAAAGTTAGACATTCAGTTAACCACTAACCAAAAAAAGCAAACGCATGCCATCAAACGGTTAATCGATAATAACAGTTAAGACTTTTTTGAGAAGCTTAAAAGTAGTTCAAAATAGATATTATATAGCCTTAAGCTACAAGTAATTTTACATAACGGTATCAACTAGTATTTTGTTTTATAATGTTCATGTCTACTTAGTGTCAGTTATATTCTGATTAACATGTAGTATGCAGATCGCTTAGTGCAAAAAATGTGTAATTGGATTCAGTACAAAATTGTACTTGAATATTTTGACCGTCAGTAATTAGTTACAAGCTTAATTAATAGATACTGCTGTTAGAAGGCAGGCTTGTGTATGCAAAATAAAGCCCGATGTCTTTGGGATAAAGGCTATGGTCTTGTCAATCTTTATCTTATTGGTTCAAAGTTTAGCCGTGCAAGCGTGACAGATAGTCTTTTACTTTCGAGTTTATAACTAGCTTTTGTTTGTGGCTACACCTGTATTTTGATAAAAAGTAGTTGGCTATGTCCTTCCCCAAATATAAGCTATCACACTATCAATTTTTCAATCGGGTCTATAAAAGCGCGTAGCAGTAAAACTTAAGCTTTTTAAGTGGAAAATATAAAGATTTAAATTAAAATCATGGCTACTAAAAACAATCATTTTTAAGGGATGAATTCTGGCCTACTTTTTTAGAAACACTAAACTGCACCATAAGTTTTACAAACAATATAAAACGTTTGTTTGTTTTCCACGTGTAAGAGCGTGACCCCACACATTTGCAGACGTGTGGAACATTGTAATATAGAGGAAACGGCGCGGACATCGCAGTACTTGATGACTCTGTGCTTATTTATGCTTATTAGTTAATGCAACCTAGTTTTGAGGAATTGTTGATTGTTATTTATTGTTTTTGTAAAGGTAAACGATATGAGTAATGACGAAATAGCTCTAGTTTTCAAGGTATTTAGATTTATATATAACCAAGTTTTTTTTTTGAAAAATGCGACAATGTTACTGTTATATAATTTTCAACCACTAAGTACAAAAAGAACTGACTAAACATAATTGTGTAATAAACATAAATTTTGGTGGGAAAATCAATTCTTCACCCTATTGCTAACATTTTTACATTCACAGATAACTTAATCCAGTACGAGAAATGTAGAGCGAATAAAAACAATATTAGCACTGCCTAATGCAGCTAACTTAAGCTAGGAAACGGTTTCATATTCACTCCTACTCATAAGTTATTATTTAAGTTTATTCATACTATGAAGCATCAAATAATATTGACTATTACACTTAGAGATTACTTAGTATCTAATTGCAAAGATAAACAGTCTCGATTTCATTCATTTCAATTTTGTAGTGACATACGGCATGCAAATATGCCGTGCCGCGAAAGTAATTGATTAAACAAGGCATGCTTAAACTTAGGGGAGTTTTATTGATTTTAAATAAGGGTGGGTAAAGCCTTAAATTAAGTAATGAATGAAGCCAGTGTCGTGCAGGGGAAAAAAGTAGTGATAACTTTCCATGCAAGTTATCAATCGAGTAGGCAGGGAATCAAATTAAAATGTTGAAATTAGACTGACAATAGTAGCATAAAGTTTGACAGCATTAAAGCTTAGAAATGTAGTTAGTAACTGTTCTTTATTAACAATGATCGAATGTATCATTTGCTTTTTATATTCACCTAACAACAGTTGTTCGATTTCTTACAATGTATGTGTGACCTGAAAGTATAGTCTTTTAAAGTATAGCAGGGGTGATCAATTTAGCATTTAGTCATTCTACATCGTGATGAGAGCATCCCTAAAATTTGTTTAAAACATTTTTGAAGGTATTCGACGTCCTCAACACGCACTTGGCCAACATGGTTGATTCAAGTTCTAACCTCTCTTGCTCAGCAGTGAAATAGGTTGAAAAAAAAGTACTGCAACTGGAACGTTAGGAAATCTTTAATAATTTATAATAATAAGACACAATACCGGAATACTTGTATACAACTGACATTAATAAAGTTATAAATCATCATTACTTATGATTTATTAATAGAATACAATACATTATTGTCCTGTTACCAGTGCTGCAGTGCCGCGGTGTACGTGGTCCTATTTCTAAGAAACTTCCTTATGACTAATAGGTTTATGTGTGCGAATGATTTCCCTGAACGATTATATGTTTTTCTTACTAGTATGTGAACTACTAGAAGTGATTTTTAACTCTCGCGGCTTGTACACATCTAACTATCCTAGTTCCTACTATCCTACTGATATTATAAATGCGAAAATGCGTTTGTGACAATGTATGGATGGTTGTTTGTTACTCTTTCACGCAAAGACTACTGTACCGAATACGATGAAATTTCGTGTATAGGTAGCTGAAGACCCAAAATAACACAAAAGCTACTTTTTATCCCGGGATTCCTGAGGGGTTTACACGGGAAGGGTATTCACGCGAACGAAGTCGCGGGCGGCATCTAATAATATTATAATGCAACGGGTCTTAAATGTCGAATAAACAATAACCCTCTTATTCATAAAAATATTTGAAGTTATGAAAGTCTTATAAAGAGTTTTGTTTCTTTCACTCCTTAGCGAAATTAAAAAGAGAAACACATTTTAGTAGTGTTTTAACTAAAATAGGTTTAAGTATGTTTATGGATAAGAGGGTAAAAAAGTTTAAATTAAACTTCGATTTTCCAATCCCAATAATAGAGTACCGATCAGGCCTTATAGAATCTCTTCCTATTTTAGTATAATTGAATGTTCAAGGCTTCAAATTAGTTATAAATAAGCCCTCCTATTCAAAAAGACAACAATCGACTTTGAATGTCAATATTCTATATGTTCTATATTCTAGAACCTACTACAAAAAATACAAAGCTCGTCAGCTTTGTCAAAACACAATAGTGTTATAAAGTTCCAAAGTCCAAGCTGTATTTTGAACGCACGTTTTAAAAACTGGTTGTTTTACCATTTAAAAGAAGTGAAGTGCGTCAGTTTGTTCATAAGGACTAATTTTCGGGAATATCATAACAATTTTCACACAGCGTCGTTTGATTTTATTTGTCTTGACTTTACAAATCACCGCTTAAGTTATTCTACTCAGATCAGAATTTGTCAGATTTTTAATTTTCCTGCTACAAGAAAACTGCATTACCATGCCCAAGCAAGGTTTATGTCAGGAAGGCTGTCGGTTGTAAAAACATCAGCCAAATCACTAGAAGTCATATTTTGAGAAGAAAAACGAAAAGTGCCGACTTATCCCAACGTAATGTAAATAGGTGTGTGTTAAATTTGAAAATACTCTGTAATTACATACCCTTTATTAAACTTAACGTGGGATAAGTATAAGATAAAAAAGAAGTAAAAAACTGCATTATCTATAAGTAACATAGGGCTTTTTTCAATAGATATCTATTTCTACAGCGTTTAGAAGCTTGTAGTAATATTGTGGTAATACTGCGTAATACTAAGTCCTTGCTATCAAATTACGTTACGCCTGTCGTTGTGTCGTCTCGTATAGAATTACAATCGTTTGTTTACAAAAAGCAAAATATTTACGTCTTTGTCAAACGACACGCCCTCGTATTAGTCAGCAAGAATGAATAATTCGCTCTATATAATTGCTAAACAACGAAATCTCTAAACCAAATCAAATTATTTATTCACTTAGGTCATATATTGACGTATGATAGTCATTACAATTATTATAATTTCGCTCTACCACTAAAAATTCACTTAACAAACCAGTATCTTTTAAGCAGAAAATGCCTCCTATCCTGCGCTTGATATATCGCTAGTCGCTGCGGATACCGTTCCACTTGGCTCTATGACTAATAGAAGAGAGACTTTACCTCTGTGTTGTGCACGAAGTAGATTACTGTGCAGTATTTTTCTTTTATAAGTGAAATCTTCTTATCGGCCAGGATACATCATGTACCGAACTCATTGGTCAATTTGATGCAGAATTTTGATTTTGGGCGCAAATTCTGGCACTAGAATTATTTTGTAGAAGAAAGTGTATTTTCTTAGAAACATGATTTATAGAATGAGGGGAAGAAGATTTATAAGTCTGACTCAAGAGTAGCCTAAATTCTATCACTTTTGCCTATCTAAAATATAGAAAATGGCGTCGGTTGTACAATAAGTCTCAGTATTGTCGAACAGTAAATAATTAATTTTATTTCCCACGTCCATTGAAGTGTTTTTTCTTTTCAAATGACGTAATAATTATAAGAATTAATGATTCAACATCTTCTCGGATTAAAGGAAGTATGTTTGTCTGTCGTGCAAATATGCCGAAATTACTCGATCGGTTTGTATTTGGTTAGGAGTTGGGCGAGATTTATGGAGATGATTGAGCATAATTTATGATATGATTGTAGGGTACCTCTTTGTGAATTGCGGTTTTGGTTCTTAGTCATTTTATTAGGTTTAAAGTGTTTTTTGCACCGTGTTGCTCTTTTTGAGGTGTTAATACCTACAATATAGTTTATATAATACCTGTTGGCTTGCTGTTGGATTTTAAAATTGTTGTTCTTAGGAAAGTAAAGAGCTTATAAAATATTTTGTTTTGTTATACCGACTTTAAAAAAGAAGGAGGTTCTTCGTTCGTTCGTTCGTTTAATTGTGCACGTAACATTGACAAAAACGTAGGCAGAACTTTTTTGATTCAGCCACTTTCAAAATTGAAAACCAAAATCGAGCAAAACCAAAGTCTTTGTTTAGTCGATCGAATGATGTTCACAAAAAACTAAAGTAACAAAGTTCAATAACCTTAGTTTTTTATTGATAACAAACTGACCTGTTACTATGTCATTTTTTCCATACATTTTTTCGTACACTTTTTCATAAATTTTTTTCTTATTAGTTGGAGGTTCAAATCGTTTAGTAGATTTTTTTCATAAATTTTTTGTACGATTTAAAGTGGGTGGTGTGATCAAATTAAATTTTATTGTGTTAATGGTCACTTTTTATTGTAGAGACAAAGATATTGGTGTTTTTTGCTGTTTAAATTGTGTTTATTTTGGTCTGATTTATGTCGATTATATATTTGTTCTAACTTTAGTATTTTAAAAGTTGAATTTGTCTGCTTTTTTGATAGCGAATGCGGTAAAAGATTACAATATTTGACGGATTTAATTCCTGGTTTAAATGATATCTATTTATTTCTTTCTGTCCCAAATTCTGAATTGCTTGGTTGGTTCGTTCCAATTAGAAAGAGTAGTATTTAATGAAAGAACATTCTTGAATTAATTTACACAAGATTTATTTTGATCATAATTAAGAATTCAGCGTAGTTCTAATATAAAGTAGCTTTATCAGGGAGGCCACTGTTAAAACGCTATTGAATAGATAAACTACTGTTTAATGTACCTCAGAAATCGGGGGTAAATTTTGTATACCTACGACAGTCGTAAACCTTGCCCACATAGCTCTACCAAGTCAGACTATAAACTAGCCAACTTTGTAGACTCAATTAAAGCACCTAAAACCCATATTTAGTCTTGAGTAGTTTCTCTTATTAGCTCACAATACCGTAGTTTTTCACCCAAAGGTCTTGAATCCATGGGTGGTCAACACCATAAATTGTTTGTCAGTAACACCGCGTGAGTCCAATTGTTTGTCCAGTCTGTTTGGACAATCGAGGGTGGGGAGTTACCTACTGTCGTTGGGGATTTAGGGTGTGTTTTGGTTATGGAAAAATACTTGAGAGGTTTTTATTAGAGTGCTTTTATATATTACTAGCTGACCCGCGCGAAGAGAGAATGGGTCAAAAATTTCCCCGTTTTTGTAACATATTTTTCTGTTTCTCTGCTCCTATTGGTTGTAGCGCGATGATATATAGCCTATAGCCTTCCTTGATAAATGGGCTATCTAACACTGAAAGAATTTTTCAAATCAGACCAGTAGTTCCTGAGATAGCGCGCTCAAACAAACAAACAAACAAATTCTTTAGCTTTATAATATTAGTATAGATATAGATATACTGTCGACTTTGAAAACTCTGCCTTGTAAAGTAAATTTTACCTTTTCTAGCTACTGATATTATAGTTATTGTGACTGGCATATCATTTAGTAGTTGTATGTTTTTAAACAGTACGTATGTACAACATTTACGTCGAATAAAATCTGTTCTTTTGAAAATCTATTAATTTATGTAAAGTTAGAATTTAATAGAGTATTATACCTTAAGCAACGGTGAAGGAAAACATCGTGAGGAAACCTTGCATGCCTAAAATTTGTTTAATACATTTATTGAGGGCATGCAAAGTCCCCAACCCGCACTTGGCCAGCGTGGTGGACTCAAGACCTAACCCCTCCCTCATTACGGGAGGAGACCCGTGCCCAGCAGTGGGACAGTAATGAGTTAAATTTAAATTTATTTATTTTATTTTATTATACCTTAAATAAAACATAATAATTTGTCCTTTTCTTAATAGTTTGTCGGTAAAAGTGCCATAGAAGCACAAAGATGCTAAAGTTAACCTTGTGTCTAGTTAGAAACTGTTCAGCAGTTTAATAGAAATGCTCACACAGCCGTACAAACAAGTTAATACTACCCTGTTACAATCTTTCCCAGTATGTCGTAATACCTAAATAACAAGCAAACAAAACTGATTCTATTTTCAGTGAGTATTTAGTTATCTGAGTACAAATACAGACTCCAAGGCTGTTCGCATGTTTGTTCTGTGCAATCTCGGGAACAGTAAACCGTGTTTGATAAACTTATGATACAAATTGTGCTTCGCAGTTTCGCTCACATTTGTAGTGATTATTTAGCTCTTGTTACAGCGTAATGTTAGCCAATATGATAAATGAGAATGGGTGAGAATGAATGTGTCCTCATAAATGTAGATATTATACATTGTCTTCAGGCAATAGTCTCGGGTTCGAATCTCGGGTTGGCTTTAAATTAATATTTTGCTTAGGAGCGTTTGGGATTCTTGGTCAAGGAATTTTCTGATTAATACCCGAAGGTAGGAACCAATCCCGCACTTGATTTTTTCTTTGTCTTGTGGCCACAAGTATTTGCTCAAATCAGTATAGTAGTTCTCTAGATAACAGCGCTCAAACAAACAAACTCTCCATTTTTATATAACGATAGTTGTATGTAGCTACGTGTATTCATATTTAGTTAGTATATAGTATAGTTATGTGTTTCAGGATTAAATAAGTGATGTTTTAATACTAAATACATAATGTATGTACGTAAGAACTTATAAATAGTTTTTATCAGACATTATGTTTATATTGCATATAATTTGTAACTGTAGGTAATATTCCATTGAATATAAGTGTTTATTTCAAGAAATCAAATTAAGAAAAAAATAAAAATTCTTCTTCTTATCGTATGGTTAGTGGTCAACCTAGAGTCAAAATTGTTCCACCCGCCCGAAGGCCTTTGACGTGGCTTAACGACTGTTTTGTTGATTTACAAAAACCGGGACCGACTTTTTACGTGCCCTCCGAAGCACGGAGTGGCCCAGTTCAATACCACTAAGCGGTCACCCATCTATGGAATGACCGCACCAAGTGTTGCTTAACCCACAGATCGAAGAAGAAGTACCTAAGTAATTTATTGAATATTTGCATAACGGTAATAAAAATCATTAAGACTCCAGTTTGATTCTTGTTCAAGCAAATAAGCTTTAAATAGTTGTTTAAAGTTTTGTGCGCAAATAGTTTTCGGGTTCAATGTCTAGGTTAAGAATGATAAATTCTTATTAAGCTACCAATAAAAAAACGAAAAAACACACTCCTCAAATGGGCATCTCTAGTAAGAATAAACTTATTTCTATACATATACTTCCCTATGGAAAATAATATCGCGTAATGTTACGCTTCTATGAAGACTAGCTAGACAAAACTGCGCCTCAGTTCTGTAGATAGATATTAACATACATACACACAACCTATTGATCGTATCATCATATTGATCACTTATTATGCACACCGCACTTCTAAACTGTTTTGAAATAATCGATATTGTCTATGTGTGGGTATTTTATAAGTAAGCTGTTTATATGTGCTGTGTTGTAGTCCAACAATCTATACTATGTACTCACTACTTATAATACGTTACACGCATCACAATCAACGTTTCGTCAACTTTGTTACTACCTTACTGACAGATACTGGCTACTTGTTAACTAGGTTTAAAGATAGATAGGTTCAATTCTAGTTTCATATCTCCTATTGAGAGAAAAGAAAACAGTAATTTTGCAGACTCAAAAAGACTTTCGTTTCTGAAACGTCCACGATTCTGTAGTTTAGGGATTAAAAAAAGAAAGATTGAAAATTAATGGAATAATGAATAATAATGTTTACCTGTTGACTGTTATGGTTTCACAGCTAAACTACTTACCCAATTTTCATGAAATTTTGCTTAGAAATAGTTGAAGATCAAAGAGACAGAGAGATCAAACAAGGAGTTAAAGGGCAGAGAGATAATTAATTCTTAAATGTGTGTATTCTAATTAGTGATAGGTATTTCATTGAAGCAATTCGTTCATATGTAAAACAATTAAAAGAATATACTTTAAATTCAGAGCCAAAAATATACTGATTTTTTACGTGATTTTAATGCAATTTAATGTGTACGGAAGTAAACCACTGACCTATACTGAATAAGGTGAACTCAATAACATATTTTGAAGTAAAAACAGGAAAATAACTTGATGCCCTCTCATTGAATACATTTAATGGGTGTTATGACCGGCCTTGTCCGTGGCTTTGAGGTCTCAGGTTCGAATACCAGGACTTTAAAATGCACTTGTATAATTTGTATATTTGTTTCATCGTATTACTAACCAAATTATTATAAACTTAGTAATAACCTATTTTTGTATAAATGTTAGAGTGTCTAGTCCTATTTATTACAGGTTTAACTACCTAGTATACAATCAGTTTAACCAACCGTTTTTAACTGAAAACCTAATCGAGTCTTGAACTACCGAATTCTAATTACAAGGCTC
This sequence comes from Anticarsia gemmatalis, assembly GCF_050436995.1. Lineage (NCBI taxonomy): Eukaryota > Metazoa > Arthropoda > Insecta > Lepidoptera > Erebidae > Anticarsia > Anticarsia gemmatalis. The sequence goes on from NC_134757.1 coordinate 911,832, forward strand.
TTCTGCCATAAACAAGTCAACTCCAAAATGAAATTATGAAATGCTATTTCTTTAAATCTAGTTTTGTTTCTCTTAAGTTATAAATCACGATGCAATTACTATTAATTTAAGATTTATAATTTATTATGGACTGCCTCCGTAGCGCAGTGGTTTAGGTCACCACGCCGATACCACTGTGTCGGGAGGTCGTGGGTTCGATTCCCACACGGGACAATTATTTGTGCGATCCACAAATAATTGTTTCGGGTCTGGTTGTGCTTTGTGTCCGTTGTTTGTATGTTTGTAAAAGTCCCCGCGACACAAGAGCAATTCTTAATGCGGGAGTTGTCTTTTTTAAATAAAAAAAAAATCATTCAAAACTAAACTATTTCTGAGTGAATCTTATATCGTGTAGTAGCACAAACCTTGAAGACACTTACGACAGCGATTTATTTGTCTATTCCTGGCCAAGTTCGTACTAACTCGTAATATTATGTATGTTGCGTTCATATAGATCTACAGATATTTAAAACTTTACTAATATAAAAGCAAAAGTTTCACGCAAAAACTGCTGAATATATTTTTAAGCTATTTAGTACATAATAAGTTATAACCTAGGATAATACGGACGACATTTTAAGGACGAATGCACAAACATTACATTATTAAATAAGATAACTAAGTTATAACCCCAAAAGAAGTGTAAAGTCTTACGAAGTGTAAGCAGGACTATCACGTATCTCAGTTGACAACTATTTGAAAGTCACTACGCTACACATTGTTTTTTCTCCTAGATAATAATGATTAACACGTTACACGAAGAACAAACTAAAGCACTTATCTAAATCGGTCCAGTAGTCTGTCCGTAAACGATCAATATAGATAAAACTCAAATATATCTGTCTATATGTCAGCTTATAACTCATGAGATCTGTAACCCTAATCCGTGGATGAAGTCGTTCAAATATTACCAATACACTCATCATTCAGATAAGATAAGTGTACCATATAATGTATGGGTAATATATGTAGTAAATAACACATAGTGACGAGAGAACAATATTTCTGATCGATCATTGTGATTTCTAGGTTATTATAAAATTTTATTTGAAGCCCTTATGAATGTATTTGGCAATAATTGAGTAAACTGGGTTAGCAAAAAAATATTAAACTTGTTCTCGTCAAAGGTATTTAAAATGCTCAGAGTAGAATTTTTTGTGTAAATAATGTTGAAACTGTAATAATTACAGACTGAAACATTTTAGTTTAGGCACTCTATTGAAACCAACGAAACTGTGACGTCAGTATATCGTAATTCTATACAAAAATATTCTTTCGATATTTCAAGACGAGTAACTGGTTACTGGTGGTTAAACATTATTTTTAAATACAAGCGGCCACCCATCAAAAACCAAAACTAGTTAAAGGTTGCTTAACCTATCAGATACTAACAACGTATATATATCTAACTATAGTTTCAAGTTTTAACCTGTCCCTTCAAGAATACCAGTAGTAAAGTTCTCTTGTATTTGAAGATCATGAGTCAAGAGCTACATTCGTCTTTGTTCTTATAAGGAAGTGACATATTGAATAATTGAGCGTCCGTCTGTATGTCTGTACCCTGTACCTACTGTGTAGAACTGGAGAATACGCTACAATTATAACTTGTATTGTGAAGGTGGAAATATGTTTAGCGTGATTCTGTAGGTACAGTATTAAGAGTTTGATATTTAAATGTGCTGCAAAAATAGTTTCTATGACGCCCGCTAGAGGCGCTGATCGGCTACTCATACATTTTTTTTCATTTGTGATGTTACTCTTTATGACTAAAATATTGAATGCAATTTCGATAAGTGATAGATTAAATCCACCTAAAAGTTTTGGGCTCCTTATGAACCTTAAATTGACTATTAAGAAGGATGATTTTGTTAGCATCCAAAAAGTAAAATGAAAATAAAACATATGATATATTTTTTGCAATATAGCGCAAGTAAAAACACAGATAAACGTTTAAAAATCTGTAGCATGTTTCATTGAAAATAATTTATATTATCGTTTACACGCAAACGGAAGCTGTATAGATAAACTAAAACATAACTTAACATCAAAACATGTAATGATTTAGATAAAATTGACAGACTGACAGTAATACAGCCACTAGTAGCTGTTCTAAGAAGTTATCTGATGATATAGTAGCAAATAGGTAAAATAGTGATTGGTTCTTTAAATATTTTTCAGATTTAGCGACATGATCATATTTAATTTTTATTGGTCTTAAATATATTAAATTAGCTTCTGCCCGCGACTTTGTTCTCGTGAAAAGATTTCTGGAGGTAAAAAGCATACATCTCCCCATACTCACAAACATTGGCATTTATAATATTTAAAATAGTTAAATTATGTGTGTTTCTTAACATATTTTTTTTGGGAACTACGAAGCCGCAAACACGTAAAAATTGATTTGAAACTAAATTTATAAAAAAAGGTTAAATTTTAGTTTATTTATTAAACAATACAAAATATAAGTCATATTTTACAAAAGGCAAACGCAATTTTTTTTTTAATATGTATTTGAAACTATATATTTATATAGAGTACCAAAAATATTGCATTTATTACCATGTGTCATGTTTATCGCAAAAATACTAAACAGTCATCACATATCTGATAAGTTCTGATGGTATTATATTGCCTGTTCAAATTGTCTCGTAATCTAAAACTAAGTTATGTAAAGGTTATCTTCTTTCCTGTCATAATGATACCTATCTATTTTTAACTACTTGTATTTATCTGAGAATTCTGAGACTTCACTTTGTTTTAATCAATAAGTAATCAGTAAGTTTAACCGAACAAGTTTCAAATTTATACCTACTTGCTTCTGCCCGCGATATATCAATGTGAAAAGACTTTCTAAGATATGTGTACGGAAGTTTCTTACTCATTAACATAAAAACTACTGAATAGATATTGATAAAATCAATCAATCAGCCTAGCTTTTCTTCCGTCTATGGTGGAGTCGGCTTCCAGTCTCACCAGACTGGATTCCAGTATTTTACATAGATTAGTAGATTATAACAGGAAATTTAAGAAAAAGAGGGTATGGATATATTTATATAGATTCGTACACTTTAATGCAAAGACAACCGAATGAATTTTGATAAAATTTAACATATAACTTGGACTAACCTATAGGATACTTTTAACTACAGAAATGTTTCTTACGTTTATGAAATTCTTGGCTGAAAATAAATCTAAATTTATTACGTATCTATGAAAAACAAGAGTAAAACATACTTAACATAATATCTACATAATAATTTGCAGTATGTATGAAACAATGTAGGTCGTAATTAATAGTATCGTAATAATGTAATAACAGATCAGATGTAAACATCGTGTGAGACTTATACACAGTACATACATACATACATACATATACATACATACATACATACATACACGTGTATGTACCAACACCAAGCATTTGTGTTACAGTGGAATGTACTTTGATATTATGATATTTATTTATAGCTAGCACTTGGGTGGGATTTTAATGTAAAATATCATCTAAAACATAGATCAAGTGTTCGGGCTTGACTTTAAGGGATCTACATTTTAAAACTATCGTTGTACTAACATTTATCCTGTGTTATAAATTAAACTTATTAATGTCTCACTGCTCGGCAGGGGTCTCCTCCCGATATGAAGAAAGGCCTTGAGTCTATTACTACAATAAAATTAGGTATTTTTATTATTTCTTTCAGACTACAAGATGAAAGTGTCGTAGAGTTATTTTCATATTTATTGCAGTTGTTATTCTAAAAGATATTGAAAGAGCCAATTTGATATTGGACGAAGCAATACGTATCAAACAAGTGCACCGTGAGTGCACCGGTATTTTGTTACTATACTGTCAATTTCAATAAAATAATTTAACTTGACTAAAACAGTAACAAAAATATAATTACTTTTTCTGATTGTTCAAAGCATTGTCCAGTCATGAATAGATTTCGAAAATAACACTTTTTCACAGCACAACACCTCCAGTTAACTCCTTAATAAAGTCATCATTAATATATCTCAGTATTATGTCTAAAATCATCGCCACCATAAATCATTTTGCAGCATCATACACATAAGATGTGAATCGTGGCCACATGTGAGATGAGTCAGCATGTGAAATAAACACATTACATTTTATATATCGTAATTATAACTGCACGGTATATGTACTTAGTATAATTTATTTAGTTTTAAATGTAGTTTTATTGACTGTTTAGCTATAGCCGACGGGGTTTATGGAGAAAATGTCCTTCAATTAATAAATAAATAAATATTGAGATTACTTACTCTTAATGTTGCGTAGAGTATTTTGTATAAGTACACTCATACCTTTTCTAGCGGTTTCAGCAACTCAAAAACCGACGTTTTTCGAAAATTTCAAGCTCAATTTGAAATGGTTATGGTTTTACCAAATATTACCGTCTTCCCCGGCTTCATACGAGTTAAACTCGATTAACCTTAAAAAATAATACACTAAAACCTTTCTCGACAATCGCTCTGCATACTGGTGAGAGTCACATGGGGGTCCTTTAAGTAGACTTTGATTTTTCGCTAACAGACAGGCAGACGCAGTAAGGGTCTGTAGTGGTCTTGGTGTTCCGGAATAGCAACTATTTAGGTATTGACAATGCGGGGACGACACCAAAAACGTTCTAAAAAATCCTTTGTGAAAATTTGTTATTATAATAAGACTAACATGTTCTCTGTGTTGTCTTCAGGTGTCACTATGGGGTCTGGTGGTGTTCCTGTCGCTCCACGTGCCACACATCGAGATGAGGGTCGATGACTTCGAGCAACCGGCGCCTACTGTACGTTGATTCTCGTAAAATATTGTAAAAAAACATAAAAAAATTACTATATCATGAATGTATACAAAGCATTTTAAATATTTCAATTATAAGCTGTCAAATCTGGATCAAATTTAAAATTGACTCCATTGGAAGTTATCAGCTTTCAAATAATAATCATAACTAACCTTAAGATACCTTGTACGAGATAAAAATGCTTAAATTAAAAAATACATGCGAATTAAGAACCTCTTACTTTTTAAAGTCGGTTCAACACAGGTCAAAGACACTATGTATAATTAGAGAAATACTTAAAATCATTCACGATCATTCAAGACCAAAAATAGCTTATGGATTTTGTCTAAAAAGGTATAATTAGCCTGGATTCTTAAGCGGTGGATTACCTTAAGAGTTTTCTTTAGAGTTTTACCGTTATTTTGGACGTGAAAGTCAATATTTGAGACATTTAAGATTACTTCTAAATACATACTTATAAAGATAAATTAACAACCAGGCTCAAAACAAATACTCGTGCTCATCACACAAATATTTATCCCAGGTGGTATTCGAACCCGCCACACGTGGCGCTACGGTTATTGCGGCGAGGTGACTACGTTAACCACTGCGCCAAACGTGCAGTTAATGTCACATAATATTTTCTGTTGCAGCAACCGCCAGCGCCGACGGCGGACCCGGAGCCTATAAATCAATACATGAACATGGGCAAGTGCTTCCACATGCCGCGCTCCAAGTGCCCCCCGGAGCCCAACTGCACGAGGATCGGACCCATCTCCGTGTTCTGCTGCGACCTGGACAATAACAACTTTAAGGACGCACTTACTTCTGCCAGTAAGTTTTTAGTTCAATACTGTCCCACTGCTGAGCATGGGTCTCCGACGGAGTATGGGCAGCTTTAACTTTAGTACCACGCTAGATAAGTGGGGGTTGGGAAATGGCTTGTGAGGATTCATCATGATATCCTCGAGAGTCTGTCTGTTAATATATTACACTTGAACATTAAAATATTGTGCAGTGTGCACAGTCAAATAGTAGGTTGTATCAATAATACTGGTCGCTATAGTCGAATAGCGGTTTAAAGCGCCTTACATAACAGTCTCGACCTGGCTGACATTTAGAAATTAGTTAATTATTAGAATTTAATAAGAACTGAGTATATAAGTATATTAGCGCAATTCTCTACAGTCAGTATTGTCGAGTATCGAGAGTTTGACATTAAAAATGTACTGCCAAAATAGTTCCTACGGAGCCCGCTAGAGGCGCTGATCAATTTTCGTGCAAAATTTAATACCTAGCCGGTTGTCGGTAGTCGATAGTGGCAGAAAATTACGTCATAATAAAAACAATCAAAGGAATGTGAGTGCAAGTGATAGTGTAGTTTGTAATAGTCCGAGTATAGGTAACCAAAGATTAGTCAGCACCCAACCTATTATATTTATAAAGCCTTATTTCATACTAGCTGACCCGCGCAACTACGCTTGCGTCACATAAGAGAGAATGGGTGAATTTTTTCCAAGTTTATGGAACATTTTTTACTGGAACTCTGCTCCTATTCGTCGTAGCGTGATGATATATAGCCTATAGCCTTCCTCGATAAATGAGCTTTCTAACACTGAAAGAATTTTTTAAATCGGACCAGCAGTTCCCGAGATTAGCGCGTTCAAACAAACAAACAAACTCTTCAGCTTTATAATATTAAGTATAGATAAACCAATCAGCGCATAAATATTTTATAGAAACTAGGTCGTAAAATAAATATGACCGGTCAATTTCTGTTCATACCTTAGTCACTACAATAAAAGGAAAACTTTGCAATAATTTATTATTAACTTAAACAATACGTTTGTTGACACCGAACGGTATAGGAAACTGCTTAATTATAATTTATATTGATTTTGCCTTAATTAGCACGTGATTGCTAATACCTAGGACCTAATTCTTTTCCTGGTAAAAGTTTTTTTGCAATAGTATGGTTAGGGGTCAACCTAGTGTCAAAGTTGTTCAAACCGCCCGAGGGGCTTTTAAGATGGCTTGGCGACTGTTATCTTAAATAGTCACAAAGGTTAGTATTAATAAACCGATCTCAATAATGGTTTTAATACCAAGATCAGACAAATGGTATTTTAAGTATCACAACGGGCTTAAACGCTCTGTTCAAATACTCCAAAGCGGTTACCCATCCATGTAATAAGTGCGCCAAGGGTTGCTTAACCCATGTTAGTTTACTGATTAACAGTGACTAATGACTGCAATAAGCTGCAGTTTGCACTAAAGGGGCAGTGACCAGTTTTTCGTACTTTCTAGAAAACGAAAGGAATCAATAGTCATGGTATATCGCCTTATACCAAGTGACATAGTGACATAATCTTATTCATTACTCTAAGGTTCACACTCAAATAGTTCTCAACACCTGCACTGTGTTTTTCCATGTAATGCCCTTCTAATAATGTCCCTGTCAGGTGTCGTCAACATTTTTTGATGATGGGTCGGTTAGTCACGATATATACAATATTCGCAGTTGTAATAAATGTAGGAATTTCCCCTTGCACAAACACAAAAAAATATGTTCAGAGTCTGGAAATTCTTATTATTTTTCGTGATGCATGCAAAGTACCTAATTCGCCCCTGGCTGGTGTGGGTCACTTGAGGCCGAAACCCTCCTTTTTTCGGGAGGAGACCCTTGCCCTGAAGTGCAGTAGCTTAAAAAAGGTCTGGAAAATTTCGTTTTTAAAGTAAAATAGAAAAACTGTTGCGCACACCTGAACTATGTAATGTTAATAGGTCAGCGTGCAATTGTTTTTAATTATACAGCAATTACCGACATTATCATAGCTCATTGAGTTAAAAATAGAAAAATATGCAGTGTATTATAATTTAACTATTATTATACTTGTTCTCTAGTTCCTGTTTATAATACACTAGCTGACCCGCGCAACTTCGCTTGCGTCACGTAAGAGAGAATGGGTAAAAAAAATCCCCGTTTTTATAATTTTTTTTATTTTTTTATTGCTGCTCTGCTCCTATTGGTCCGAGCGTGATAATATAATATAGCCTATAGCCTTCCTCGATAAATGAACTATCTAACACTGGAAGAATTTTTCAAATCAGATCAGTAGTTCCTGAGATTAGCGCGTTCAAACAAACAAACAAACAAACAAACAAACAAACAATCAAACAAACAAACAAACTCTTCAGCTTTATAATATTAGTATAGATTAGTATAGATTTACTTCTGTATGATATTGTTCGAATGAAAATACTTCTTGGGGTAAAAAGGATCTTAAGTGTCAATCAAGGTTTAAAGCTATCTGTGTGTCAAATTTTATCAAAGTTCATTTAATGGTTTTTACGAGAACATTCACATATAACTAACAGGATGTTGGCAGACGGTTTCCTAAACGATAAGGCATGGGGTTAGGTCTCCTACCGTCACGATCGTAGCATTCAATTTCTGTTAGGATTTTAAGATTCTCTGTTCCGGAGATATGATACTATGAATTCTTGATAGTCAGCTTTTTAGTCCTAGACCGGGTGGACTAAACAAGATTTACGATTTTTTATTTACCTATAATTATGTAATGCATACGGCACATAGTTTTTTAATGATATAAACTGAACCAAGTAGTTGAAAACCTCTCTATATCTTGTGACTAGCTAGTGTATTATTTAATTAGAGATAAAAAATAAAAATATTTATTTCTGTACAAGTTTACAATGTTTTTGAGGACAATGATAGCCACACTAAGCGTTGCCTGTATCGTGGTATCAATGCAATTGATTACCAGATAGGACTAGTTATAGAAGTACAATAATTCTGCTTACTAACTAAAAGTACTAACAAATATACAAGCTTATTATTATTATGATAGCAGAACAGAGATATGATAATAGCAAAGATCCGTTTGAACCTAAACCCTGTTACTTGGTATTTCCCATTAACTTGTAAGCTATCATCATAAATTATCTGACGTCTATTTAACATGACCTAATGATAAACTTAATTATCAAGTAAATATCAATGCGATAACAATATCAAAGTCTAGTGCATTTCTTAATTGGATAAATAAAATTAAAGTAGTATTTGTAAATATCTAAATTAATTTCCTGTAAAGGACATTGACAATATTACCTATAAGCCGACACAGTCACAAACCACAGGTATTGCAAAGTAAAATAAGTGTTCATGTTAAGATTTTAAGTTTAAAAGCCCGGAATAATCCAAGTTTAGACTAGTTTTAAGTGTAGATATATATATCGTTATTATATGTTCTGCTACTACAAGCCAAAGGTTATCATAATGATATATTGTATAATCGTGCTAGCTGAATGATGCATCGTACATTATAAGTACAAATTGCGCTGGCCCCGTGCCAAATGCAAACGTAAATGATGCCTAATTGTTTCTTATTCGTGTTGTGTTATGCCCCTGTAGCGCGGTGGGTAGTCTATCCGGCTGGTAATCTTGAGATCTCTGGTTCGAATCCTAAGACGTTAAAACAATTGTTAAGATTTTCAATAGCACATTGCCCGGGGTTTAGACGGTGGAATTGTAGTAAGATCGTATCTCGGAGAGCAAGTGAATCTTGACAGGGAGGACTTATCGGTCCTGCTTCTGACCTCTCTGGTCGTGTCAGTTTTCCACACTAAGCCCCAACAGGCCATGAAAGTGAATAGAGAATGTTCCAATATATTTTATGACATGAATACTCCTGTACACTATTTACAAAGTCCTGCACAATTTTCTGGTTTTATTGAAGCTGGTCGTCGTTGACAAATATTTACTAGAAAGACATTTTTTTATTTGTACATACTTATTTGCGTACAGCTATATCTGTGCGTGGAGGTTTTTTTCGCTATATTTGATAGACTCGGCATTAAAACCCAGTACAATACCTTTAAACTAAAGTGATAAATTTGTCCCTAGTAACTCAGAACACGACACTCCACCTTCACGTGCTGAACGCCACCATCGACGAGCTGAACGTGTCGCAGGCCATCTTCAAACGTCTCGACTCCATGGCCTTCACTGATGGACATATTGACAAGATTGTTGGTAAGTAACTACTCGCTTTTAAGATTCTTTGTCCTGCGAAATAGGATCTGATTAGCCTGTAACAAATTGAGCTGTTGCTGAAGGATTAAACTGAGAAAATAGTAAAAATTACAACAGTTGCTAGCACTTGATTAGGCGTCTTAAAAATGTTTATGTCCGAAAAAATAGCCGATAATTTCTTCCGGTGATCCAAAGAAATAACGCTTAACTGTCTACGGTACATATAAATCTTTTATTTCGATGTCTGAACCCGTTCCAAGCCAATGAAACGCAAGAAAACTTTAAAACTCAAATATTAATATTATGTTTATATGTCCTTTGCTTACATTTAAAAGGATTCGATGAGTGGAATGACAGTAAGTAATCATGAAATACTATTTGTATTTGTGTTCTACGCCTGAATACGAGATCTCGAGATCGATGCCTGAGCCGGGCAAAGTACTACTAAACTCTGTGAGAACATTCTAGTTGATATGAGATCTTTATGTTTATCTTTATATCTTCCGGAGTATGGTAAAAAAATGTGCTAACGTGCTCGTAATATGACTATAGGCCCACATGGAACTAACATTATTCATGACGAAACGTTGGCTTATTTTAAAGGCTCACCCCTTCCTACATCTTCAAGTATAAATAAATGTATGTATAATGAAATACTTGATTCAAATTGCAGGTCAATTTAAAAGAAGCACGGCAATGGCGTGTCTGAACATTTCCAACAACAACCTGACGTCGTCGAAGCTGCAGCAGCAACAGGAGCGGCCGTTCGCGAACCTGTTCAAGCTGAGCGTGCTGGACGCGTCGGCCAACAACTTGACTGAGTTCCCTCACAGCCTCATACAGAGTAATAAGAAGATCTCTGTAGATCTGTCAGGTAAAACCTAGTAACTATAAACTTCTATGATATTTTGCCTCTTGGTCATTTCAAATGTGCGAGTTGCGTCATGTTTTTTTATCGGTCTCTCGCTCGCTTATTAGAAGTAGCTTCTACCAAGTAAGCTCTTTAGTATTCGGCCAGCAGGGTGGACTCAGAGACCATCTCTGCTTCATTCCGAAACAATCGATATACGGTTAGGACAGCCTATATAGTTTTAGGTTCAAAAACTGTTCAAATAGAGGTCTCGCGTTCCAATACCGGTCCAAAACCAAAAGTAATTTCCTAGTTTATTTGTTAAGAATTTCTCAGTCATTGTCCGGAGTTGGAAATCGGAGGTCGTAGACCTGCGTGTATTCACTCTTTACCATCTAACCAAAGTAACACATACTTGATCAGTTTTGATGAATCTGGCTGCCGCACTCAAACATCGGCTAGAAAGACATAATAACTATATTCAAAATATCTAAAAGACTGTTCTTCAAATGCAGGTAACCGGTTCCTCCCTTGCAAGCACTTCCAAAGAGCCATGGATGCCAACAACAGTTCCTTGGTCACATTCCTCAATTATAAGAACACGTACTGCGCGCTGGACATCAGCTTCAACTGGTTCAAAGACGTCCGGATAGTTCCTATTGAACATCTTAAAGTACAGAAAGAAGTAAGTAGACATAATTTTGTTACTGGACTGATTATACAATTGGCAGGGCTCAGTAATTTACTTGCAGTGCTAACGACGTCTTTCATGGGTGGTCTGACAACTGGGTCCTGCAGATCTTAGTTTTAAATTTAGAGCGGGTTTGAAAACTGAACATGTTTTTGGATTTATTTATTACGCTCCGCTTCTTTCGCGTACTTAACATCTATCTCTGTATCAAAATTCGTTTTGTACTTTTGGTGTGATTGTGTAACAAACATCCATCCAAACATATAACATTTGTATGTGTGTAACCAGGAAATCTTGCAAGGAGGACTTGAGCCTGACCTCTCCCTATTCTATCAGTTTTATGACAATGTATAATGTCAGAGAAACATGGGAGCGGTGAAATGAAGAGTCTAGTGATCTGTCAGGGGTTTAGTGCATTACACATGTTCTTCTACTTAAATACTCTTAGCCGGGTATTGTGTTAACGTAAAGCATTCTCCACTCTTTGATCTACCTGTAGCTATAAATCAAATATGGTTTCTTTCAGATCACAGCGTCCTGCCGTACAATAAAGCCAGCAAACATCAACTGCACGTGCATCCCAGTGAGACTGGAGTTCAACGGTGATGACGTCACTAGCGCTGTGGCGGTCGACTGCTCGCAGCGCAACCTTAAAGAGATGCCCACTGATCTACCCTGCAATACTATCAAGTTAAACGTCTCTTATAATCATGTGAGTAGCAAGCTTAACTATTTGTGTTTAACCGTTAGTCATGAAACTGACCTCTTACCCCCGGTTTCTGAGTACATTTAGCGGTAGTTTATCTTATTCAATAACGATTTTTTTTATTTGAGTTTTAACGCTATTGAATAGATAAACTACCGTTAAATGTACCTCAGAAACCGAGGGTTAGACTACTTATGATATGAGTTTCATGACTTAGGGTTAAGTGGAGGATAACTTTGATGAGAAAGTACTTAGATACAGCAAAATAAATGTATGCAAGCAACTATTAAGATGAATCGGATTAACTTTCTAATACTCATACGAGAGTGGCGAAACTATCCTTTTAGATAGTCAAGTGAATTACAATATATTTTTGTTAATTTTTATATAAAAATATTTTAATTTAAATTTGAATTCTTTTTTTATTGGCACTTTAAAAGCATACAAGAGCAGTGCTAGCCTAGAGATTTAAGTATATACCATCAAGGAAAGTGGTCAACGATTCGAATCTCTAATTCAAGGCCTAGTCTCTCTCTCATTCCGTGAGGAAAGACTTGCCCAACAGCGAGAGAGTGAGGGGTTAAATTTATTATATTTTTATGTTTGTTATTTCAGATAACATCCCTGCAAGCGGTCAGTGACCCGACGTACGATCACCTGCGCCACCTGATCGTGGACCACAACGATATACCTAACATCTTGGAGTTAGAGGGCACAAAGTTTATTGACAACTTTATACTCTTCTCCATTGGATATAATAAGTTGAAAACTGTGAGTATTTCAGACATTATAATATCTTTGAGAAAACTGATTAAATTCATGCATTGCAATAAATCCTGTACAAATTACGTTATTATGTACCGTATAATTATTTTTCTTAGCATTTTCAACTCGTGTTTTCTCGACGTTAATTTTTGGTAACGCGGAGCAATGTTGAATTTGTCCACTATTTATACTTTATACTGAATACTATGAAGATATGCTACTCCTGGTGAAGCAGTTATTAAATGATTAAATTCCTGATAAGTTTCAAATTGTTTCCGAACATGTCTCTCTAGTCCAGGTTACCGAAACAGTGTTTTTGTTTATTCTAAATTAATATTAAACATCATGTTTATTAACTGTTACAGATTCACACGTACGTGCTATCAAATCGTTTCGACACTACCGGTCCTGCGTTCTCCATTGGCGGAAACGTAATACACTGCGATTGTAACACTGAGAAAATGTTAAAGGTAAAGCATATATAACTATTATATTTATGTAAAAGCCTATGGGTCAACTTTAGATTAACTATCCTTAATGGAGAACAGAAAATATCTCAGAGCAAATAGCTACATCTGGTACATAAAACAGTTTTTAGAAGACACCCGTGCTACTTTTACATAGTTCTTATGAAACAAAGACTAACAAACACACAAACAAAGGACCCAAAAGACAACCAGACTTGAAACAACTATTCGAAGATCGCTTAACATATTTTGTTCCAAGTGGAAATCGAACCAACGACCTTTCGACTCAGCGGTAGGGAGGCGGTGACAATCCTAACCACTGTCTAACAGATGCTGTCGTCGTAAAGTCTGATTATGTGTGCAAAATATATTTGAAGACCACAACTAATTCCTCTTTTATTTTCCAGCCGTGGCTTCTTGAAAACTTCAAAAACATACCTGACTACAAAATGCTGGAATGCGAAGACGGCGTTCCTGTGGTAGAACTAGTTGAATCCCACGTCTGCCACACGCCCCGTGACTGGACAGACTACATCTACTACATTATAGGCATAGAAGTCCTAATCCTAGTGTTACTAATTAGTAAAGTCTCCTACGATTACTGGGTTTTCAAAACCGCTGGGTACTTGCCGTGGCCCGCTAATAAGATGCCGAGGTTGCCATGCGATTGGTTATGTGAGTAGCTTTTGGTTGTTCTGATGTGGTTGCTGGCAACCGTGTACTACAAAGCTAGTTTTTGGGATTTTTTCGGGAAATAGATTTGAATACATATTTATTCAGGGTTATTTACTATGTTTAGTGAAGTACCAAGTGGCGTTCTTTGATCTTCGCCTCCTCCTATGGGAAAAAGGCGTGATTTTATGTATGTATGTATTTTACTATATTCATAGAAAAGAAAGGGTTTAGATACTATTGATTTTGTCGTATTTGAGATGAGGTTGCCAGCACCAAATAATATAATAATTGGGTGGTTATCAACAACCATAAGCTACGAACGAATTGTTTTCCATTGGTTGCTAGTAATTTAAGTAAATGGTTGCTGTTGCTTGTATATGTTGTCTGTATGTAAATCTGTATGTAGTTATTGGTTGCTAAAACCATATGGTGTATATTTTTTTGTATGGGAAGCAAATGGTTATAAAAAAATGGGTTATTCTAAGCTTCAGCTAAAATCTGTCCCTCTCGCACTTATGACGTTTGATGCGAGTGTGAAAGAGAGGTCCGATTTAGACTGAGACTAATATAGTCAGAAATAGTTGGGTTTAGTTTATTGTCGAATTAAATAACCATTTGAACTGTAAATAATATGAACTTGTTTAAGTTATCTTTAAGTTATTCTGAACCTAACGTCAACGCCTTATAAAAGTTTGAAGGTTTCATCACCGGGTAAGTGTCAGATACCTACCTTATCAAATGGAGTTTTGATTCCCTTCATACTTTTGCTGCCACTCTAGCAAAATATATTGAATATCTAACACTTATTCATAAGATCGGAAACTGTCTAAAACTGATAATAATGTTTTACAAAATCATTTGTTGTGCACATTTAGACGGCGACGTTAAGGGGTCAAACTTTTGTAAAAAATACTATTTGAATTTCAGATCTCTGTCCATTATTTCTTACTATTTCTTTGTATATTTTGGGATTTATGTAGTTGCCTTGCCATTTTATGTAGAATCTCTTTTCTTCTCGATTTAGGGCGCATACCAATACACAGTTTATTATATGAATAATTAAGCTATATTAGAAGAATAATATGGCCTGTGAAGATTTTATGAAATGTTACGTTTTGTCACTCTATGCTCTTACTAATGCTTAGGTACTTTTCTAACGCTGAATCGGTCGCGTACTATGTTCTCTATTTTTTAGAGTATTAATGGAGTTTGAAACTGTCATGCGTCTTTGTCGCTGTCCAATGTCATATTAAACATCGTGTATTTAATATGTATGTACGTACGTGTCACCGAGTTCAGCGTAGGAAGAAAGCAAGCCTTAAAGGGTGTAGAAGAAACGATTGAATTAGTTATGTCCGGATTTCGATAGTTAATGAAAAAGGGGTAACTTACTAGGTCATTTATTCTAGCTTACGAGGTGCCCTACTTACGTGGCTGTTTAGGGTCACTTGATAAATGCTGTTTTAGGTCTTATTGCGCCCATATTTCTAGTTTTAATCATTTTCCATTATCGATAGGCCGTCCTAATTTAAACCGGCCAGTTACAGAGGCTTGTATGATAAGTAAATAGAAAATACGTTGAGGCTTTTCGAAAATACTGAAATTATATCATTTCGATAAAAATAATATCAGTGCCATAATATTTTAATATTGGCTGAAAAATTTATGTTTGATAGAAATGTTTTTTTATTAATTATTGCTTGTAATGTTCCATTTAATATATTTTTGAGGATTTTATTTTATTAATTTAAGATTATTACACGTTTCTAGCTATTTTAGAAACTTAACAACTTTAAAGGGACCATTAATGTTGTAAAAATCTTATACAATTTAATAAAATCCTTAAAAAATATCTCTTCCTCATTCCCTCTTTATAGGGATAAGAGAGATAGAAATACTTTTTATGAAAACAGAATAATTTAGGAAAGATCTTATGTGTTTGATCAAATACTCAAAAATGCAGCCCATTATGTTATTGCAATGGATAATTATAATATATCGGGGATAACAGTCATTATATCGCTTTAACAACATGCAAGTTAGTGTGATGTTAAGGTCTTTCTACTTATACTTTTAGGGGAAAATGCTATATTACAAGCAGTGATTATAAAGGTTAGGTATAAAATGTATAAATATTTTTGTATAAACTACAATGTGAAGACTGTATATTTTGTATGAAAATTTTAATAGATGTTATCATAACGTATATGTTGTTTTATTTAAACTATGTCATACAAATGCTGCCCAATGTGATCGCTTTAGCGTTTCATTCATCTGATATCTTTACGTGTACGTGTGTGAATGAGCACGTATACGTGAAAAGAGGTGCAATTTTAATATTTAACTTTTTTAAACATTAGTCGATTCAAATCAAAGTTAACCAAAGGACTTTCTTTCAATTGGTAATTAATGACGTTCATATAATTATGAATTACCCCTTAGACTGCACGCACGAAAATTACGATTGTTTTAAAGAAAATGTATTGATATGATGTTGGGTCAGTGTTTTTAAGCAAGATGCTTTGAAGTAAAGGAAGCCTATAGTTTACAAAATAATTAATTAAAAAATAAACTATAATTTTCTTATTAAACATCCTATATTATCATTTTACATTCTTCTTATTTTTCTTATTTCCTAAATTCTTTTTTTTCTTGACTATTTCCTTCTGTCCTTTATTTTTCTGTTTGAATCCATTCTTCTGTTCTGGTTTGTGTTCACCGTTCTGTATTCTTCTTTGTTTCTTGTTCTTACTATTCTTTATATTGTCTGTTGCTTTAGCCTTTTCTTCTGCCTCATTTGCTGCATCTAGTTTTCTTCTGTAAAGAAGATTTAAAGGTATTTTAGTAGGAGTTTCTACGGCGTATTTAGACTGACGACAGCTCTGCCAACGCCCTACAGTCCCGGGTGTTATTCTGGATTCACGCATTGTTAGAATATTGAACAGAATTATCAATAGTGGTTTTGAATTTGGTGATAAACAAAGACTATATTATGATAGACAGTGAAACTTTAATACACTTGTGCCTACAACTTAAGGTACGTATAATAATCCTGCTTATCATAATGTAAAGTTTTTTATTGTTTGTCCTTTCACGCATAAACAACTTCAACGGTTTTGGTAAAATTTGCTAGAGTAATAGATTACAAATTCAATAAGGACACGGATTATCATATCATTGTGAGGGTATAAGCTAGAACAATTAATTTAAATAATATGTTAATACTTACTTGTCAGGTCTCTTGCCTAGAATAGTAGATATACCGTCTCTACTGGGCGCTTTCTTACTGAGTCGCTTGCGTTTGTTCGCGTTCTGTTTCAACTGTAACATGTACTGCGGGACCTCGCAGCCTGAAGACTTCATTACTGAAGCGATACTGAAACACGTTATATTGAAATGAGAAGCATTGCTTTCTATGGACATTACATAAAGTATTACTCTTGTATTGTATGGAGTGTTACATACAAATAATGGTCCCAAAGCAGAATCATACATGTATATACTAATTTTGTGGATCTCACAAATAAATAATAATATGTTAGGCGTGGGAAGCGAAACGGATTGAGCTTTTCACTTGCAATTTGCACTTATTTATTACTAATGCCTATACTTAGTTTGTAAGTTTACAATAACGTTAAAAAAATTAATTCAATATTACCTCCTAAGGTTGACGACATCGTCTTGTGTGAAGAAAGTGATGGCGCGACCTTTCTGACCCGCTCTACCTGCACGACCGATCCTGAAACACGAATCATTTGAACATAGGTATTAATTGCTATGGTTATTTACTATATTAAAACAACGAGGTTCAATCCTCCGTCTGGAAAAGTAGTGATATTAACTGAATCTGTTTAGATCTGACTGAATCTGGTATGCTCGTTATTAGTAGAAGAACAAAATTATTCGGGAACTCGATCCGACTGAAAAAATCACAAAATACAGGACTATAGACTACTTTAAAGAGATTACTGCGGGGATATGTCTTGTTAATAATTCTTTGTGACTCACAAAAATAACTCTCCCAAATTCTACCAATCACACTACACACTAGTAAAATAAACAAAATACAGCAATTACCTGTGTATATAAGAGATAGCGGACGGTGGGAAGTCATAGTTGATGACGAGGTTGACGCCTCGGAAGTCGATGCCTCGCCCCATGAGCTCGGTACAGATCAACACCCAGATACGACCCACGCGGAAACTGCGCACCACGTTGTCACGCTGGAAAAGTTAATAATAGATTAATAATAGCTATTTATCAAACCAACCTCTTAATTCATTTTCAATTCATAAAGTTGTTTATTCGCTAAAAATATATTCTAAAAGTAGCCAAATTCATTTTGATATCTAGTTGCATTATCATTCTATTTATCTATACTAATATTATAAAGCTGAAGAGTTTGTTTGTTTCTTTGTTTGAACGCGCTTATATCAGGAAGATAGTCCATTTATCGACGAAGGCTATAGGCTATATATCATCACGCTACGACCAATAGGAGCAGAGTACGAGAAAAAAATGTAACAAAAACGGGGAAAATTTTGAGCCATTCTTTCTTATGTGACGCAAGCGAAGTTGCGCGGGTCAGCTAGTTGTTAAATATTTTCCATAAAATTATTGTAAACTTGTGTGTTTTCCATAAAATTATTGAAAGGAAAACACACACATTGTTCTTTGGTAAAAACAAGGACAACCTTATTTTTATTATACTGTCGTGTATTCTTGTATATTACCTGTGTCTGAGTTCTATCAGCATGTATAACATCCACATTGATACCATCATAGATCAGCTCTTTGAACAACTGCTTAGCGCGGTCTTTGCTTTGCACGAACACTGCAAAAATATCACAAAATGACTACAATTTAGAAATCAAATATATATAATAGAAATATATTATATTAAACTATAACATTACTTGTATTTAAAGAGTTTCTTTGTACATACCTAACACAGGCGGCTTCAGTCCCTCTTGTACAAGTTGTCTAAATGCTACAAGTTTGCCATTCTCATTCCCACAGTATAGCAACTGTTGATCTACTAAGGTAGTTGCTGCATTCCTGAAAAAGTGATTAATTTTTTAATTACAATACCCAGACTCGGTGGCTTTGTTTTAGATCTATGAGATATACATATATGTTTTCCTTATTCGGTATATCAATAAATAAATTTTACGGCAATTTTATGTAGGCTAATTAACTAACTAATTCTGGGCAGAAATTCCTACTTTTTCTATCTTTCGATAAACACTAGTTTAGTAGTAGATACTGAGAATCTACTGATATTCGATATATTTAACAGGAAATTAAAACATCATAACATTCTTATGCTTATTATCTTATTGAATAGTTATATAATAATACTCAGAAAACTCCTTACCTCTGTCCCACAGTAACATTAATCAGTCCCTTCATATTATGTCGACACCACTTAGCTACGACCGGTGTATGAGTGGCACTAAACATAGCCACCCGGCGTTGTTTGCTGCTGCATGACGCCATGATCTGTTCCAACTGCTGCCTGAAGTCTGAAGCCTGGTCGGTCGAGCCTTCGAACAGTTTGTCCGCCTCGTCGATTATTAGCCAACGGACTCTGAAAGTGGTGAAGAAATAGCATATTAATCAGTAGTATATCTACATATATAAAAATGAACTGCTGTTGTCTCGCTATAACTCCTGAACGGCTGCACCGATTTGGCTAATTTTGGTCTTGAATTTTTTTGTGGAAGTCCAGAGAAGGTGTAAAAGGTGAATAAATTTGAAAATGCGTGGTATTAAATAAGAACAAGAAAGCGTGAGCGGAGCTGCGAGGGTCCGCTAGTTATATATATTACTAGCTGACCCGTGCGGCTCCACTCGCGTGAATAATTTTTTTTCACTAATACAAAGCTTAATTATTCCTTAACTACAAAATATGCTTTTTTTCACGAAAAATATTCTCAAAATTATTTATATCTCATATAACTCGCGCTAAAACATATCCGCCATTAAAACTGTTGCCATGACAACGGAATTTTGTTAATTCACTGCCATTATAATATTGATTATTCGCGACTTCGGTGGCGAAACCTGAATTTTCCCGGGAAATGCGTCATTTTCCCGGGGTAAAAAGTAGCCTATGTCCTTTCTCGGGTATCAAACTATCTCCATACCAAATTTCATGCAAATTGGTTCAGTAGTTTAGGCGTGATTGAGTAGCAGACAGACAGACAGACAGACAGACAGACAGAGTAACTTTCGCATTTATAATATTAGTATGGATATTTTTCAGAATTCATAGAATCAATCGTACAGAAGCCAACATAAGTCACATTAAAAACAATTGCAATTACAGAGTAATACTCACTTTTCAAGAGATATATTGACATTTTCTTGGTTCATTAAGTAGCAGAGTCTGTTTGGAGTGCTCACTACAATGTCTGAAAAACAAAAATGAATGCTTAAAGAAAGAAACAAATAATATCTATTTTACCCATATTCTACTAATTATTGTTACATTTTATCAAGCAATCAAAATATGTTTATTACTTAATTATGTCATATTTATTGCTTTAAAACCATTTTTCCAACCCGTCGTCGGCCAGCATAGTGGATTCAAGGCCTAGTCCCCGCCCTCTTTCGGAAGGAGACCCTTGTTGACCCATTATTGGGTTATTACCCCAATAATGGGGGAAAAATTGATTGCAAACTGTGTTTTATAAAACATAAATTCACATTAACTTACCACTCTTCCTAATCGTAGCCTCTCGTTCCTTCACCTTACTCTCTTTAATATTCCTCACGACACTGCACCTCAGTTCACTAGCCGCACTTAATCTCAGAGCTTCCCTGTATATCTGATGTGCCAGCTCTCTTGTGGGACAGAGGATGAGGGCGCGTGGACCTCCCTGAGGTGCTCCTAGTGAGTGCAGGATGGGGAGCAGGAAGGCAGCGGTTTTGCCCGAACCAGTTGGAGCACAGGCGAAGATTTGACGGTCCTGCAGATATAATAGTGAAAAAAGTCATATTATGTGTTTTTACATGTCTTTAACTGCGCTTTTTTTTATATGTGTTGGGCTGGTGGAAAATAATTTTTGTTTAGTGTAACTTATTCCATTTAAGTCATGATAAAAATACGATTATGAACTGCACTTGTGTTTAAGGATCTCAAGTAATGTAAAAAAAACAGCTATTTAACTATTAAATAAATATCTTTTGCATGTGAGAAACCTAACCTTATATACCTCAGCAGCTATGTATTGACTACTTTCATAGTTAATAGCATTCGAATATGAAAATATATACTACAATATTAAAACAATATCCTTACCTCTAACATACAAGGCACAGCCTGTCTCTGAACAGGAGTAGGCTCCATATAACCGCACTGTTTCACCGTGTCTACCAATGCTTGAGACACATTGTATCTAGCTGTCAGGTCCGCAAAGTCTTGTAGTGCAGGCGGCACATGACGGCCTACTGCTTTGATGCCATGCTCATTGCGGAAACGATTTTGCTGAAAGTAGCAACATTAATTGATGAGTGTTATTATATGACTCATGCTTATTTTGTATGTACACTAAATAACGAATTCTTACGGGTACATTGAGAGGCACATGATGTTGCACATACACAAATGACTGCAAATCCGATGCCAATAGGATACTGTCTGTCGTGTTTTACAGAGAATCAATGATGTACTTAACTAATTAACGTAGAAAATCTTTCCATTTATCTCAATATAGTCTATCAATGAAGTATGTATTAAAAACAGTTTTCTCTTGTTTTTATTGATAAAGATTAAATACCTCTTCTAATTCAAGTTTCTTCTTCAAATCCTCAGTCTTCTCCTTTTTCTCTTTTTTCTTTTTCCCACCGACTTTAACTCCTTCTAATAACTGTAGTTCATCATCTATTTCCTCCTCTGAATTTTCTTCTTCAGACTCCGGCTGTGACTGTTCTGATTCTCCCAAAGACTCTGCATCGTTGTCACTGGCTGGCTCTTCTTTGATTTCTAATTCTTCTTTCTTTATGACAGGTTTTTCGGCTGTTTGCTATAAAAAGTGCGAAATATTTTTGACAACTTCAACGGTGATTTTTAAATACAAATTATAAGAAAGTGTTAAATAATTTAACAGAAGTTCGTAGTTTTAAATTATTTTTATCTTATTATAGAGATTTTAATGCTATTTTTTTAGTTTATTTGGCGAAAATACGTAAATAATAGTGAGTATAGGTTATGTATACTTACGTTGTTTTTAACACCTAAAACCTTGTGTTTGAACGTCAAACCTTTAGTTAACTTCTTAAATATATCGTAAGCGTCCATTCTGTAACATCTGTAGTTTACTTTTATAATAAAACTTGTAGAAAACGCACGTGCGAAAACGCAAACTACATTTAGCTACTGTTGTCAAATTCAAACTGACAGTTGGATGGCTGTCAGTGCTGTCACAAACTTCGACAGTATATTTAATCGGATACACAACGTGCATTGTAAAATGAGACAGATAAAGTTTTACTAAGATCGTTATTTTGATTTTGCATTTACTATTTGATATAATAATTGCCTTAAATGACTTGATTTAAAAATTATATCCTGCAGTGTTAACTAAATTGTTATGTCAGGTGGATATTCTACCGTCTGTGTATCCAAATTATCAAAATGTGTTTTCCCACGAATATTCAAAAATGTTGCTAATTATGGAAATCTTATTGTGAATAGTTTATCTTTGGATTTACGTTTCCGATTCATCATGTTTGTTTAGCATTCGAAATAATGCAATTTAATATTATTTCTTGATTTATTTTACTACTGTGGTATTGGCTGAACTCCGCTTACAGCCAAGACCATCATCAAACTAAACAGAATAAAAAAAAACATTGTACAACTTTTTACAGTATACCTACCTACAAAGAGGATAATTTCCATAATAATTCGCAGATTCAGGATTTATTTTGTGCTGATAAATAATAATGTATAGGTAACGAAGCCACGTACCGTGCTCGACTCCTAAGCAGACTGGTGCTGATGCGCCTGGAGATGGCTCACCTAAATAGCCAATTATGACAAAAAACTAAGGTATGAATTTGTTGAATTTACATTTATTTAGTTTTAATTTCCTATAGGTATCATATATTTTTACCTTTTACCCTTTTGGTACCTACAGTGCACGGGTCTTCTACCGTCCGTCTTCGAGACGAGATGGGTGTTTTGTTTGTGCTGCCGCTAGTCAAATGCGGGTAAGTTGCTTTACTTACTTACACTATAAAGACATAAAACATGCATCCCTTGGAGTGTCTTCACTGCTTTAAGGAGCTTATGAACATTTTGTAAAACAAAAAATGGATGAAAAGGCGTTGGTCTTTTGACTCCTTGAGGGAATAGCGTGCTTACACTTAGCTAAAACGGCATATTATAATCATAGCAAGTAATTATTTTTATTGTTATACTTATTAATAGTATTATTATCCGATATTAGGTATTGTTTGTCGTATCAGTAGGGTCAATGACTTCAACTTCCTTCTAGCACTAGGTTTACTTGCACAGATTAAACGAATAATTATAAACATTATTTTGTCGTAACCATGTGTAAGTTTATGAGGTCATAAAGAGTAAGTACAATAACGGCCAGTCAGTACGTGTGTCGTCAACAGACTTGCTAATGCACATCTATACTAATATCATAAGGCTGAAGAGTTTGTTTATTTGTTTGAACCCGCTAATCTCAGGAACTTCTATTCCGATTTGAAAATTTATTTCAGTGTTAGATAGCCCATTTATCGAGGAAGGATATAGGCTGTATATCATCACGCTACGACCAAAAGGAGCGGAGTACCAGTAATAAATGTTACAAAAATGGGGAAAATTACGACCCATTTTTCTTATGTGACGCAAGCGAAGTTGGTCGTGTCAGCTTGTAATTATATAAAAAACTAATAAAGCTAACCAAAAGTTATGTCTAATAGATTAAATTCATATCAAACTAAACGTGAGATTAATTTTGTCAAATGATACGTCAAATCTTTTAATAAAACATTAGAGGTCAGTTATGTTATCGTGTTACTAAATTATGTAAAGATTATTTGGGTATTTACCGGACAAATCGTGGTATGACAGCTTGTGCGTTTGACATTTCTTATTCTTCTTCAACTAACTTCACTTCAACGAACTTCAGTATTTGCATGCGATTGCAGATCATGAAGGTTCCATTCTATTTCAACAAGAATAAAGTTCTATATTTTTTTCAAAACATGTTTTAGGGTACCTTCTTAATATTACCGCTACCCGCGAGGATTCGGTCGCAAAAATTTATCGATGTCGAAGTTTCATCTTAATTCGTTCAGCACTTTGACATGAAAGATTACCAAACATCCTAAAAACCTTTAACATTTATAATATTTGGTATTAAGCAGGATTTTCCAAAGAGTTTGGATTTACTAGTGCTCGGTGTTTTATTAGGATTCTCCATTCTTACCCCTAATTCCTTTGAACCAATTTGCCATTTGGGCTCTTACTTACCTATTTTGGACTTTGTGGGTGAGGTGTGTGAGTGTGTGACCCATAGGTACTGGGAGAGGGAAAATATCATCACGCTACGACCAATAAGAGCAGAGTACTAGTAAAAAATGTTACAAAAACGGGGAAAATTATTATGACCCATTCTCTCTTATGTGACGCAAGCGAATTTGCGCGGGTCAGCTAGTTATTCCATGAAATGACTCGTCGTTTACAGTGTAGGGTAAGGGTATGTCCGTTCTTTCTTCTGAATATCATACATTGTGTACTGAAAGCTTGGTCAGTATTAATTTTACACAAATATAAAAAGTTTATTAATTTTCAAGGATAATACCATTCGTTGCTTCAACCTTCTAGATCCGTTTGAACACTTAAGAAGTTCGAGGTTTTTTTGCTGATACTGGGTTCTTACATCTACATAATTGATATTAGGAGTTAATCGTCAATTATGTGATGATCATCAGTCTTTCATTGTCGTATGGTTAGTGGTCAACCTAGTGTCAAAGTAGTTCAAGCCGCCCGAAGGCCTTTGATTCGGCTTATGATCATCAGTTAAAAGCCTTTGTCTTTCGTTACCACGCTCACTGGTAATTTGACTAACTATTTGTAGGTAAAATGTCTCTCGGCGGTAATTCAATCGTTGGGTGGTCGCTGAATCGGTTAGTTGCATTGGTACAATACATATGAGGTATTCATCTGCGAATTTTAAAACTCCTTAAAAGTGAGTTTCAGTTATTGTAAATAAAGGGCCAATCAGGTTCACACAATATTATAGTACCCTTAGAATCAAAATGTTATTAAAAATATTGTTATAACTGTCATGAATTAGATTGGATTGCTTGTTGTTTTTCAAAGTGCCTGCCAGTATTAGCTGTTGGTAGTGCTAAAAAAACACATAGAAAGTTTTTCTCGCACTGATCAGTAATTCATTTATCGTAGGTACTTATAATTTGGAATCAAAATTATAGTAAGAAAATTCTACCAGAAGAAATATTTTAAAAACACTTAACTTGGACACAGATCAATCTAAAAATTAAAACAACTACTTTGCTTTTCATGCAACACATGTAGTTATAAAAAGAATAAAAGTACCAATCAATAGACTTACTTTTTGATAGTAAATAGTTCCTGAAATAAAGTGTTCTCATGTTCTTACACACTAAGGGGAGAGGTACTAAACTATGAAAAGAAAGGACTCAATCTCAATGGAATCACTGCGAGTTTATTTTATACTTTTATTACATTCAACTGTTATACGTCGCTGAGAATTCGAAACGCAGATTTTGTTAGAAACCTAAACTTAAAAATAACCGATATATTTTCTTCCATACAGTTTAGACGAAACAGTCAGATTCAAAGATACTTATAGTACTAAGTTTTCCGACTATCTGATATGTTCCTACCAACGCGACTGTTGTCACGGAAACGCGAGACTTTCACACCTTTTACCTTCCATCACTGCTTTTCCACTTCATTTCCTTTCGTCACACACTTGTAAAACTGCAATGGAATAGCAAAATGGTGTTTCCATCACGTGATTCCGTGGTAATAGTCCTACTCAACCCGAATTGATTCCTTATTCACATATATCAACAACATCAAAACAAGTAAAGACACCACTTTTAAATATCACTGAAACATGAGCTGATTACTTTTTGTATCAATGCAGAGTCGATTCGTTGTACATTGAGGGTTCAGTTTGAAACACTACAGATTTGTGTATTATTAAACGTACTTCAAGAGTAATGTATGACGAATTTGTTTCTTATTCTATTATTTATTTAAATTCAAGTTTTTATAGTAACTATTGCAATTGTAATACTGATTTAATCACTGCATTCATACGAAAAATATACACACAAATATTCCTTACATTAATTTACAGTTAAAAGTCTGATTGGAAAAATTGAGAAGCACACAGCCAGGGAGAAAAACCTTCTTTATCATTACTTACTACGCAATATATACTATAAAACTTAGAATATTGGCACTAAAAAGTTGCTTTTTTATTTTTCCAATTAGAGTTTTTTCATGGCTTCAGTGATGATTTAAAATCATTCGTTAACTCTTTCGTATCTACAACAATAGTACTGTAAGTGCCTTCACCGACGCGGTGTACCTTACAACAATGTTCAAGAGAAGCCTACCAGGTCCTATCGGCCCCACATCTAAACCTTATTCGATCAATACACAATACTATAAATCATTTTTGTACACACCACATCCCCGGACCCTTTAAAAGTATAACAAAACTCCATTTAACTAAATTTAACACATATTTTTTTTCATCTTTGATCAACGATGGCAAACTATAACTTTTACAAAGTAACACAATATTAGTTTAGGCATATTAATGTTCTCGAGTGATACCTACGCTGGACATTATTTTTACTAAATTTTATTAATCAAAAATTTTCTTAATTACAATAAATTATTAATTTATTTTTTTTCAATTTTTTGTTCGTCTAATGTAAGTATCACTCGCGACGACTTATAAAGAAAAAAGAAAAAAAATCAATGCTAATAAAAACGCAGATCGTGCATACATTAAATTACGAAAAAAAGAAAAAATTCTAATCCTAAGTGTGTCAGCAAAAATATAATGCAGTAAATTAGAATTGCCACTTAATTAACTTTCACAATATAAATTGTATTTTTTTTCTCGTAAAAAAATATTTCTGTGTATAAAATGTGTCACCCGAGCATAACAAGGAACAGCGGCACAGTTTTACTAAACAAGAAAGGGTAATAATCAAGTAAAACGACAACTCAACATGGAGTATACTAGTAATATGTAGATAACAGGACGCGGGAGAGTGATAACTGCTCATAACTGGATATAACTGGTCAACATGGTCAACATGGTCAACATGGTCAACATGGTCAACATGGTCAACGCTCAACACTCTGAGTCTAATATAAAATAGTTTATAAATTAACGAAGTGTTAGTAAAAGTGCCCCGCTGCGTGATTCATGTGTAGATATAAGTTACTTCTAGGATATAACTGTTAGTATATGTCATAGTGTGTATATTGTAAATACTTTTCATTTATGTACTGTTATAGACGGGTTATCAACGACAATTGCTCGACCAGGGAGACATATGTACTACTTAGTATATAATACTTATTATTTTTATATAAAAAGTTGTAAGTGCACTTTGAGTTACGGAACTATATTAATGTAACTATTTACTGTAGTTATAGCAGACTCAACACTGATATATAATCTTTGAACAATGAGGAGAGATGATTATGACAAAATATATCATTCATATATTGTCAACCTTTGGCACTAAGACAAATTTTTATATGCGAAATGTTCTAAATGTATAAAAATAATATCAGGGGTATTGAAATCAAAATCGTGAATAAGAATTTTGTTATTTCGAAAACTTTAAAAGAACATCACAAAAGAAAAAGTCGGGGGAGTTAAGATATTAATATAAAGTTTCTTAAACTCTTAATTGACATTAAAACAGTAGAAACCTGCTAGATTGTAGCTTACTGATATACATAAATGTAACTATTATAGTGAGGTATTGTGGCGAATTGGGAACTATTGCTATACTGTAATTATTTATAATTATATTACGTTTAAAGTGGAAGATACTGATATAAATATTAAAGCTATTGACTTAAGAATACATCGACTCATGATCCGCGCACTAGAACCGCACTGAACCGGCACTGTACCGGCACTGAACCCGCACTACACCACTACAACATCGTATTTATTAACATTATTTGTGAGACACTTTGTAAAACACTTAATAAAAAAATGCAGTCGATTTATTCTTAAAAGATGGCTGTCCCTCCGCCGATCGAGCAATTTTTTTAAATTATTTATAAATAACTATTGTATGATCTGGTTCAGCCCCGATCTTAATTAAAAACTAAACAGTTCTCAATTAAAACAGAGACGAAATAAACTATTGCATTTTAAACATGGATATGGTTCAACAAAAAATGTGTGTATGGGAAAAAATACTATGTAACAACTGTTATATCTTGTTCGCAATTTACAATATAATTAGATAAATATAAAACATTGTCCTGTCTGTATGTTGTATCTTTAATACATACATAAATACGACAGCCTGTATTCCACAGGCGTACCCAAGTTCTAAACTAATACATTACAAATTAAATTATATAATTGGAGGTAAGTAATACTTAAAATTATAGGAGGTAATACTTACGATAAAAGCATTTGATTCTCTTAAAAACTGTTTTGTGAAGCGGTTTGTGAACATTTGTTTATCAGGTGAGAGGTACAAGACTGAACTTACATCAATCTCCTATTAGTTTAAGTTACCCGCCTATCATAAGATTACGTAAATATTGAACTCCGCGTATAATTCTAATGATAGTCATGGTAAACCACATAAAATCATTTTTTTAAAACGATTGAGAAAATTTAAATTCGGTAGTATCAACTTGTGTAATAAAATTCAATAATTACGAGCGTTTGCAAATAAAAACTGACAATATAGATACTTTAAAATGACATTTGGAGGCAGAATGGCCCAGTGACTGAAGCCTATTTACTACATAACGCTACCAGAGAGCTAGCACAACCCGACCTCGCGGCTCGAGCGCTGACATCGTGGACTCGTGGACGTACCGGACACGCGGACACCACCTCGTACAACACGCGCCATCGCTCAGCGAGATCTTCATTATCTAGTATTGTTACTCCTTTGTAATAGAGCATTTCACTATCCTAGATACTTTGTGCAACCGATTTGAGACGATACTTGCGTCCAAATTATCATTTTAAAGTATGAAAAATCTTATTTATTTATCTACTGTAGGCTATTGTTAAAAGTTGTACTGTTCAGAAGGCATTCCGTTGTTGATTACTTTGTGCATTACGCTAATTAGTAACACAGTCTGTTTATAAAATTATTTCTTTAAACTTAACGTAGTTAACTGGCGAACAAGCGAAAATAATATATTGCAAATTGTAAGGGCTGCTATAATTTACACGTATATAAAAAAAAGATTTTCTCACTTTTCATCTTACTATTTAAAAATGCAGTATTTTGGTATACATTGCAAAATATACTTTAATTGTTGGTTTCGCTGTTTGTATTTTAGATTTAGCGATTTGATTTTGATTTTTTTTCATTTTGAATTTTACGCTGCGTTTTTGACCTCGTTTTTTGCCGACACATAATCCAAACTTAACACAAATTTCACAATATTAAGAACTAACAACAATCACCAACGGCTGTCTCCGGTATTGATGTAGTACGCAGCTGTCAACTGAGATCAATTTAGAATAATTACGTCCAAAATATTCAAACGACAAACATAAGGGGATGTAAAATCCATCGTTTCAACGAAGCACTCAACAATAAGCTCAATAATCAGCCAAACCGATAAGAAATAATTGCACAGCGAAAACAATAAACACAAACATTAAAAAAATGGAGACTAAGTCTAAGTTTCACTATTAATAAATCCATTAGTAGAATATATAAAAATCCTTTCCATTAATGATTTTATCTATTTACTATTTAGTTAATAATATCACGAGGCTTGTATGACCGGCATGACCGCATGACCGCTCGATGCCACGATACTTCAGTTATGTATGTAATCGCTAACTTATATTTACAATTCAAACTACCCGCTTGCTTTTTCCTTCTAAGCTCCAGCTAAATGATTCTATGACCGTTTATATTTCCCAAATTATTTCATCGACGTGTTTCTTTTATATTAAAAATAAAACAGCCTGTGTAACATTGAAATAAAAATAAAAAACAAAATAATATTCTTGAGGTACTACTTTAAATGGAGGTATACGGGCTTAACCTGCTAATGTCGACGTTATATTACTACTAAACTCAACCCGCCGTTAACACCTATTTAAGCTGACGATAAAATGATAAAAACTTAAATGTTAAAATATCTGGATATACCAAACAACTTCTCATTAAATGTATTCATATCACAAAGTACACATATATGTAACATTCCGAAAAAGAAAGTAAAAATACAAAAAAACCTACATTACGATCCTATACCCAAGTTACTTACGATGGAAAAATAAATGCAAAACAAATGTGCCTGCTCTCATATCGCACTTATATTGTTATATCATACTGTTAACTGTGTACCATGCGTGTTGCATTGATTGTTTACTAAATGAGAAAAACTTCTACGGGTTTTCACTTACAGTGAACGGTTACTGATATGTTCTGAAATTTGGAAAATTCTATGAAATCTTGTAAAATGGATATGGCACAATACATTTTAGTATTTTAACATTCTTCAGAAAGGTTCCCATAATTTTATTCTACTGGAAATAAATGCAGAAGAGCAAATATAATTCACATTAATTTTCTTTGGCTTTGTGAAATATCACGGTGTTAAAAATACTTTGTTTTATTTAAAGATATTCATGGTTTTGTGATATGTCGGTTTAAGAGTTGGATCTCGATATTATTAGTTATTCATGAAATAAAGTTCCATACACCCTGAATAGATATGTCGTGTTTTCGGAAAAACGCGGTTCGCAAGCAATTTCCTACGATATAAGTAAATAAAATAAATTTTTATACAATTTGCAGCCATCTTATGGTTAGGTAATCCTAAGATTTTTTGAGAATAATATAATAATAATAATCTAATAAATTTTCAATAACGAGACATCAGCTACGTTGGTCGACATTTAAATAAGAACCACTATACACTCATAGAGAGAAATCCGAAAATGGATACAGGTTAAATATAATTCTATTAATTAATACCTAAACTCTACGTATTTCTATACAGAAGAAATGTTTGATTTTGTCTCATGATTTGTAATCATGCACACGTATACGATCGTCGAACTGCTTTTCGAAGACCCATTCTCTGGCTAACCAGCGCTTCTATTCCCTACGTCACTTTACTCACTCTTAACCCTGTATTCAAGGATCCCACCGGAGTCTGGCAACCCTAAACATTTTCCCTTTTCGAAACGTCACTGCCAACATATGATTCGTCCGTGAACCGTCGCTTGCGCACTTGCTCATACCTCGCCACCGTCTCGTCGACTCTGATTCATTCATTAACTTGAAGAACGAAGGCACGGCTACTTACACATTGATCATATATTATTATTGAAGCCAAACGCACATAGATTAGATATTGTTAGACGTTAAATTTTGTACTTTCGAAATCAGATTCTAAGAAGTCTTTAATTTTTTTTTCTCAACATCAACATTTTTTTTTTCATTTAATCTAAACATTTTGTAATTAACCGCTAAATAATCTGTATCTTTTTAATTAATTTAGATTTGGCGTTCCGAAAAAAGTTTCAGTAAAAAATATTTTCTTTGCATTTCTTTAAAAATTTACGGTTTAAAATTTGTACGTTCTCCTTTTGTACAGTTATCGAATCTAATTTGACACTAGACAATTATCGAAAAGTGATTTTAAAAAATGTAATTTCATTTTTTAGAATACAGTTGGCATTATTTTGGCAGTACTAGAAATATTAATACTTTAGTATTGCTCTGGATTACATTGTCATATTGAACACTGTTGGAACATTTTCACTAGAAAATGTCGTAACTCGCGTACTGTTACGATAAGTCACGAAGCGATTTCCGATCCTCGAAGCGTACACTAAACGACTTCTATAAGTCGCGTGCGACAATACTGTTTATGTAATTTTAATCCTAACGTCAATATTTTACTAATTATAATACGATAAACCATAGAATGCGGCGTAAGTCCTGCATTGTTTTGGCATTGTCCGTTATATATTGCACATGATGCTATCCGTATCGTAAGCGCGTCCTGGGGGCCGGCTACGAGTGCGCTTGGGGGAGGCTGGGGGAAGGCGCCAAGGGTACTCGCAGGCGGGAGCTCTGCCACCGATCTAAGCCATGGTCTGTGGTCATTGAAGGCCGGGCGGCAGCTGCGGGCCGTGCTCGGCGGCGGCCAGGTCGAAGAGGTGGTGCGGCGCGGGCGCCAGCGCCGAGTGCAGCGCCGACGTCTTGAGCAGCCGCTTGAGCATGCCGCTGGAGCCGCGGTGCTGCAGGCTCTTGTGCGTGGTGAGCGAGTTCTTGGTCCGGTACCTCCGGTGGCAGAACTCGCACACGTACAGCGTGTCCGACTGCTCGTGCTTGTCTTGGAAGTGTCGTTTCAAGGAATAGTAACAAGAGAATGTCCTGCGGCAGTATGGACACTCTTGTGGCTCGTTGATACCGCCGGCTGTCGGCGGGGGCATACGGAGGGGCGGTACTGCTGGAAACATCCAAAACATTAGTTACATCCGGGCGGGGTCGGCTCGCGTGATCGGGCTAGTTTAGTAAGCTGGCGACTGCGAGACGAGGCCGAGTCGGCTGAGCGACCCTCTGTTAATAATCGTTCATAATACAATGTATGAGGTTAATAATAATAATCAATAATACTAATAATATGCACTGTACACATTTACTAACTACACAATAATCACGAGATTTTCATAATATTCAAAATCTTAGGAAATTCTTTCAACCACAATAACACATAGACACGTGATAACAAAAATGATAGAAGCATGCTCCAAGCAACACAACAACGTCAAAACTGCGAAACCCGACGGGAGTGGGGGGCGCGGGGTAGTAACAGTACAAATAATATAAAACAAAATTAACATAAACGTCTAAATCAACATTGAACCAAATAAAATGTAAATCAAAAGTTGAGAAGGACCCTTAAACCTAGCTTAATCTAATCAAGGAGTGTTCCATCATGTTAATGAGTTAGATCGTCGTTGGCTATTGTTCGTCTATAAACAAGTTCTAACCTTTGTGAGTGTTGCTATGTACGGCGGTGTCGGGGACGTTGGCCTCGTGTTGGTTCTCTTTGCTAGATGAATACTGCCGCACACCGCGCCAACTCCGTCCGAGTAGTCACTAAAAAAATCGTATCGGATCGTCCCCCGGCCTCGACTTGTGGTACGTGTATATATGGGTCATCAACGAGTTCCTCGAACAGTAAACCCTCTCACATATCGTGCATCTGTACTCTTCCTGTCTCTCGGCATGCTTGTCAGCTATATGCCGCTTCAGCGACGCCTTTGAACATAGTACCTTCCCGCATAATGAGCACGAGAATAACTTTTTACCTGTAAACAGACCGAAAAAACAAAAAATATGGGGTTGGTCCCCGAACGCGGTACAAATTAAAATAAAAAATAACCTAATCCAGGGAACTCTTTATACTGGCAATCTTTTCAAAACAAAAAAAAATGTGTGACTTAAATAAAATGATAAATAAAAATAGAAAAATAAACTGAAATGATGGCGAAGCTACAGTGGCTTATGAAGGGTGTTAACAGTCAGCATGCGGTCGAGGCGGGAAAATAAATATTTAGGCGGGAAAACTAGATATGCTAAGCGTGTTTTGAAATAAAAAAATAAACAGTGCACTATGGAAAATACCTAGTTTCCGCTACGAATAAGCTCAGTATAATAATTAATTAAGATACGGGTCACAGTCGCAGGATGTACTAATAAAACTGGCAATATTGTTTTTTGTATATTTGTTTTTATTAAAAACGCCATTATCATCAATATTAGGATTTATGAAGTTCGGTTTAACGATTACATTTTATGAGTAGTTACTTCAATTATTTTTAATTTAAAAAGTAAGGAAGGAAAAGAACTATTTATGAATATATAATATAGTGTTGCGAAATCATTTTTATACTTATTAGAATATAACTAGTTGCAGTCCATTAAAATAATTATATTTTTGGCGTCCCACTCTACGTGCGAATAGCTTTATAAATGGAAGACAAAACAAAAACACCGTATTTTTGGCACAATCTCGAATATCATTAAAATCTAATGGACTGCATTACACAGATGCCAATTGTTAACAAAAAATATCTAGATTCATGAATAGTAGAACAATAATTTAAGAAAAAATATATAAAATTTCAATACAACAACCAATAAATTAATTTAGATTCCTTATAAAATAAGTAAAAATGCCAACAAGAAGTATAAGAACACATTGGATAAAGTCGACGTACGCGCATGCGCGAGTATGAAAAAAATTATCTTAACACGTTAGAAAGATAAAAACTTAAACAGGTCACAGAAACAGTCTTAATCTTGCTAAGATCCTAACTAATATAGTTTTCGACAGGGATGTGTTCTGCTCCTTAGAACACGGTGTAGTGCTAGCCCTTCATCTCCATTAATAAACCCGAGGCGAGCGCCTCTCGAGATCCCAAAATAAACTTAACACCTAAATTTCGAACCAAAGATCATTTGAATCACAAATCAATTTCGAGTTTTTTATAATACCAAAATCAATCACGCTTTGACCGCCTTCTGTGCGCGAACATTTCTCATTTTTTATAAAATTATTAATTAATTTAGTAAATAATGTACATTTTTTATCTATAAAATACGCCTAATAGTGTACAAGTCAAACGCGTACTTACTCTAATCAGTCTATAGCGCTTATTATTTTGGCAATTTTTTTCCCAACCAGAGACAATTTTTTTCACTAAATAAATTCTTAATTCTCATAGCTATAATGAAAATAGCTGAAATACCGTACTGCCACTGCAGCACATCCCTGTAATCGTAAATTAAACATGTATTTCTATTATCTATATGAATTCAGATAAACCTTAATCCTATTTAATGAACTAACTTAATTTCCCAAACCCAAATTAACAAGAAAAAACTATGTCTAAATTACTAATCAAAAAACAACAATCCTACGTTTGAAACGTTTTGCAATGTTACGCAAATAAAAACTTAACATTTTTTTTATTAATTTTCGTTTTCGTACACGGAATGTTGCGAAATATATGAAAAACAATTTTGATTCCTTTTTCGATTCCCTTATAACCACTAGCACGAACATCGTTCCTTTTAGCACCAAATCTCTAGTCTTCCAATTGGCCAAACTATTATAATAAAGCTTACTAATTAACTAAACAAATAATGGCTAAGCATTTATGTATCTAGCAATAACAACAGAATTTGATAACATATAGCATTTTAGGAAGCCTCTTAGTTGTTATATACGTAAAGCATCGGTATCTAGGTAATACAGTGTTTCCAACACTACCCATTAATGCTTTAGACTTTACGAAAAATTACGCAAAATATGTCTTTTTTTTGTCAATAAGAACACAATATTATGAAGCAGGCACTAACATTACTTAATGTGTATATCGTTTTATAATAAATTATGTTAACATTTACAATTAAAGTTCACTTATTGCTATAAAAAGAAAAATGTAACAATAGTGATATTTTATCGACCATAGAGTCGTAGTGATGTTTTAATGAACTAGAATAAATTTTCACAAAGGAAAGACGCACATTGATTTATTTATTGGATGTTTTAACTTTAACGCGGAAAATAGAGCCTCTTTTGATTGTTTTATAAATGCACTTTCAGGCGGGAAAATACGCCTCATTATTGCTTGTACCTCATCTCAAAGATTAATTTATTTAAACGTTACACGAGTATTATAGTTAGTATTTACCTATTTCCGTTTCCAAAGTGAGATATCGCGTTGAAGTTTCCCCATCCAATGTTACGAATATATACTAAAATTATTTTATGGCAAGCAAAAGTCCGTGTGAAATACATCGACCACGGAACAATTATAATAGTTGAAAAATTCACACTGTTCAAATTTAGGAACATTTAACACTGAGAATTATTAAAAATTTGTTTTATACTATTACCTATTATGTATATAATAATAATGTGTAATTACAATTGTACAAAACAAAAACAAACTGTAAGTTTTTAATGTACAAAAAATACGAGTACAAGTTGGGGGTAAAAAGCGAAAAAAATATTATTTGAAAAAAAAAACCTATTCTAAAAAGACTCAACGAAATAATAATAGAAACGAACACAAGATTGTAATAAAACTAATGTGTGAAAAAATTAAAAAATCTGACTAAACTAAAAATTATAATAGCCATATGCATTTAAATGGCACCTTTCGATTCACTTGACATGATGCGATATTTGTGGACTGGTGTTTGCATTGTCAGTTATAATAAAAAGCAGCAAAATATTATAAGTCGACAAACAATAATAAATAAATAAATTGATAAAATAATATGGTCGACTTCTAAAGTAAAGGGAAAGTTTCATTGTGTTTGTAATAATATGTGTATTGTATCGGTTTGTCGCCTGTAGTTCTGTGCTGTACTGTGTATGGCTGTGTATGACTGTGTATTATTGTGTATCCTGGTTTGTGTATGTCGTAATAATCCGGTATATTTCTGTGGTAGTGCTATCTGCGGGTTATATATATTTATCTGGTTTTTGCAAAAACAACCTCTCATTTCCAACTATTGGTGCTATGTCCTGAATTCAGTCTTAAAATTGAACAAAAACACCTAAAATAAAATAATAATTTGAAAAGCCTCATAAGCCAATTATATATCTGTGTATATAATTTTTTTATATTTTTTACATATTTTCGTTTAGTAATCTCGTATAAATATCTAAGAGTGAGATCATGCAGATAAAATACAGAATAAATAAATCGCCGAAAATAATGAACACAATTTGAAAACATATGCCTCTTCTGTTACTTACACGAACACTGTTTCTTTTTTATATAAATTTAAGCCTAATATATAAATTTACAGCACCAAGATTTTTCATCTTTTCTCAAAATATTAATTTTTCTCTTTCGCCTTATTGTCGCACATTAAACATAGTGTAAAAATTCAGGAATTATTAATTATACCGCAGTATTGCACTCTCCGGGCGCAATCGTCACAACTAGTCACGAGACCTACAGTTACTGTGTGTCGTCTGTGTCGTGTCGATCGTGTCGATCGTGTCGCACGTGTCGAACGTGTCGATCAGACCCGCCCTCCCTTGTAACAAGTGGAATGTCAGTAAGCCGTTAGATATTGTGATGTTAGTCGTATCAATCCTTAATTACAAGTTCAAAGTTTATAAATAAATACTTTATAGAAAAAAAATCTGAAAAACATAAAATATATCGAGTCCCGTTAAAGAGATAAAAATATATATTGAAAATAAAATAGTTACTTTTCATTTGTTTTTAAATAGAAAATATCTTTTTGAAAAACAAAATTCTTATGAAACGTCACCAGTGTGACGGTGTTAGTTTAGACGTTGAACTGATCTTTGAACTTGTAGAAGTCAATGTTGTGGTGTGGCGGATTGATCTTAGTGTCTGGG
The DNA here is from genome assembly GCF_050436995.1 of Anticarsia gemmatalis. Lineage (NCBI taxonomy): Eukaryota > Metazoa > Arthropoda > Insecta > Lepidoptera > Erebidae > Anticarsia > Anticarsia gemmatalis. Next base: position 949,578 of record NC_134757.1, read on the forward strand.
CTGGTGGTGAGGTTCTGCGGCTGCGTCTGCTGCGGCACGCCGCGCTGCCGGCGGTGGTAGATGCTCTTATGGTTGTTGAGCGAGTTGAGCGTACGGAACACCTTGTGGCACAGGCTGCAGCGCGCCGAGTGCAGGGGCTGCAGGTGCTGCTGCTCCGTGTGCCGCTTGAGCGTGAGCCGCGTGGACAGCAGCTTGCCGCACACCTCGCAGCGGTGGCCCGCGCCCAACGGGCCCACTGCGCCACACATAACAACCAACATCAGCGCATTAGTCAACGACACACAACGCTTCGTATCCAACACCACTGCGACCGCTCGCATCCGACGGGTCCCATTGTGACGGAACCAATTGGCACAGTAGTGTACCACTTTTACTGAATTTTGAACCTAGTAGAGGCAATTCAACGTGTTCTGATTCGAATTTGACTAATGCGCTTTTTACAAAACGGTTGGTGGTTATGCGTGTACCGATCTTAGATGTCCCAATTGGTTCCAGACAGGTGTGCGTGCGAGCGCAGCGACGTCGCCGACGCGTCCGCGACTCATAGCGACGTCGCCGACGCGTCCGCGACACGCTGACGACGCGCTAGCGACGCGGGCGACTCGCTGCGCTCGCACCAAGCGTTAATTACGATTACGTTTTAGTGAAAATAATAAATTATACATAGATATAAGATAAAGTTTGCGATGCGCATGCATTACTATGCTATATACAAATGTTAGGAACATATCGCGTTACAATCGTTTAACTTAGAAGTTCTAGGGGCAAGAGTATGGCGTTTAGGTGGTTAGGATGGCAGCTCGGTTTCTTCGAATGGCAACGTGTGGGTGCGGGGTGCGGGGGTGCGCGGGGCGGAGCGTCAGTTGACCGAGTAGAAGGGGCCGGGCGCGGCGGGCGGCGGCTGCGGCTGCTTGCGGTGGTAGATCGACTTGTGGTTGCGCAGGCTGTTCAGACTCGAGTAAACCCGCCGGCAAATGTTACACACCGGCTCCCGGGACGGTCTCATGTGAACGTTTTGGATGTGCCGCTTGAGCCGCGTCAGGGACGAGAGGCTCTTGTTACATGGCTCACATCTGTAATCTTCTTGGGGGGTGCGTGCGCCACCTGGGTCACAACACAAGCAGTTAGCCCCGTCGATGCTCCGTTTAATGCACTCTCGTATCGTAGCCTCTGAATAAGCACCGCCACCCCCCTTTACTGATGACAGGCGTTCGTCGCCTCAAATGCGAAGCGGTGTATTAGTAACGCATACATTATTGATCCGCCTACTCCTCGATAGTAAAGCTCAGCAATGATTGTATGATGGACCGCGGTCCGTTGTCATAACATTACGTGACGTTTGTTTCGAATTTCCCGAACAAAAGCGTTTTTAATTCTTCAATGAAATAATTTGAGCGTATTTTATATAAACCGACACCAAGTTACCGTTACTAAAAATCCATTGTTCGAGATCCCCTGTTATTATATTTTCCGTTTCCCAAGACAATGTGATCGAGTGCAACCCGATCGCGTATTTAGAAATGATTCATGAGATCCGCTATGCTCCAACAATATGTTAACTCAACTTTTACTGATTTCGCCCAAACTCTACTTCGAACTTTTGATTGGATTTCTCGGAAGTGAATTTTGATGTTTTTTCTTCTTAGTTTTTCGCATGAATGTTTTTTTTCTTACAATTTTTTTTTTCGATATACATCGTTTACAGCCAATTGGTATACAAATACGTTGTACAATAATTTTTCGTCCGTGAAATGGTAAGGTAAATAATGAAATTGAAAAATAAAAATTTGCAAATTGAAAAATAAAGTAATTAACAACAAAAACCTAATTCGGAGACATGGGAGTGAGGGGTTTTCCTAGCACACAATTTTGTTTAACATCTATAAAACAAGCTAGCATATCTTGGTAAAGTTACATTACACTATGTTACAGTAACAGTTACATGCACGCCACATTGCGTTTTGGTTCAATGATAAACATACGTCCCGATCGTACAGATAATCCATACCGTTGAAAAATCAACAAAATCATAAATTATATTGTACCTACTACGTCTATTCTCCATCGAACCAGAACACAAAAAGCTAACATTAATTAATTTAAATACAGAAACACAGAGCACAAAATGAAGACATATACAAAGGTTAATAGTATATAATTATAATAATACATATATTAATAAATAAAATTATATGTCACGTGATAATTGCCTCATACATTTTGTAAACAAAAAATTATAATAAACAAAACCTAATTATGATATATAAACCTAATAATGACAGAGCAGAGAGGAAGCGGTGATGGTGGCATACGACAGACAGTGCATTAAAAATATCGTTTGTCTCAATATATGTAGGTAATGCAATAAAATAAATTCGTTGCTAGACAAGCTGGCACTCACCTTGCGAAGTGCTCGCCATGCCGTCCGGAGTCAGCGAGCTCTGTAGACCTGCAAACATCACACAGTTCATATGCTGGCCATATTCCCAGGTGTCTAAACTCTATGAAAACAAGAACATCTTTCTAAACTCCACGATTATACCTGGGGTTCGAACCGAGGTGTAATATAATATTCTTTTACTTTTACGAAGTAGGTAAGTTGTAGTTATATTCAAGTAAAAAGTAGCTGAAACACTATAAATCAAGAAAACTTTTCCAAGTTTTAAAACGTTTGTTTTATAAGTCCAACTGAATAGTTCACGACAATGAAACCGCAGAGCCACTGTTTTATGTTTTATAAACTGTATTGTTATTACAGTTCCTTTTACTTTACTAAGGAGTTTAAGAAAACCATTTTTTGTACAAAAATACACAATTTTTTAGTTGCGCATTCATAACAGTAAAAATAATATGTAGCGTGGAAAACATCGTGAGGAAACCTTTCTCCTCTAAGAGTTCAGCAAATAAATTTGGAAGAAAAGTATTCTAATCAGCACCTAACCTGTAAGATAAACTAAAATGCTTTCAGATTGAAACTTTTCGGTATTTCAGTACCAATAAAGGTACAGTTAAGACACAAAAATAAAACATATACATCACAAATACATTGTAATTTTTAACTGTTGTACCTTACACACACACACACAATGCAAACGGGACTTCAACACGAGAGCATAATCACAAATCGGGAACGCAAATTTCTGCATTTTTTATTCAATACCTGAAAATAGTTCTTGCAAAATACGCTAGGGGCGCTGATCAATTTTCATATACAATTTGCCAATAGTTAATAGTGATGGGAAATCGCTTTACAGGTAGCATATACATACTATATATAACGTAATTTTCGTCGTGTTAAAGGCCCGTTATACATAACCTCAAATTGTATTAAATTAATGCTTACCGGACAAAGATGTATGTAAGGCATCCATATGTGGAAAGTTGTAAGTGTTAGTCGGTGTGAAGAGTTTCGTGTCCGGGGGTATGAACGGGCCGGTCGGGTGCGGCGGCGGCGTGCACTCTTCGGCATCGGCCGAGCTGCCGCGAGACGGCGGGCCTCCTCCCTGAGAAATTAAAACATAGGCATTAAAGTTCACGTCCACTGATTTTTTAATCTTTGATTTTATACAGCGTGATATTTTTTTGAGATCGTGATATAGTGTGTTGTTATTTGGGACTGAAATCTTTTTTGATGGAGTAGTCTATGTTTGATCTTGAATTTTCGACTATTTTTGTGGTATATTTTATCGAATAGGTACAGTTCAGTAATGAAAGTATTACAGACAGACAGACAGACGTTTGAATTTATAATATTAGTTTGTAAGTATGAAGGTTTTTGCTGATAAATTGCTTAATCCATTTGAATGCGAATTAAAAACTAAAATATTGTTTGATGACTAAGATGTTGTTTGATGATTGGAAATTGAAGGTTTTATAAACATGTTTGTACGTGAAGTGAAATGGGAAAGTTTATATGAATAAATGTAATTTGAATGTGATTCAAGTTCAATGTAAAGTTAGGTTGTTAGGTAATTGGGAAATACTATTAGTTTTTCATGATCAATGAAAACAATTTTTACGTGTGACTACATTTTCAACTCGCAGTGTGTTAAATTGACTAAGTGTGAAGCATTCTTTGGGCATTGATATTAATATGACTGTCAAATACGATTTGTTTTGCAGATATTTAGGATATAAAGATTTTTTTTTTCCAATCTCTCCCATAAGCCTATGTCTTGCATCATTTTTACGCGGTATGCGAGTATAGCTAATAACATTTACTAATTACTGCCAAAACCAAAATTCTGATTCCGTTAATACTCCATGGGTGATGTCATAAACTAGGTAAATATGTCATTTATTTATATAAGAAAGTCTGGAACACAAAACACAGCTTTTATTTGTGGTTTGTCCAAGTGACGCAATCATGACTGCACTTTGACAGTTCCTCTTTGCTCTATGACGTATCACAAACGTCATTTTAGAAAAATGTAGACTTTTGTCTATGTGTCACTGCTTTCACTGTTTTTGTTTTGTTATAAACTTTTCTCTTAGAATTAATCATAGTTGGTTTACGGAGAAATTGCTGATGTAATTTATAGAATGTTAATTGGTTTTGGGAATCGAATCTGGGAAATCCTGCAGTATTAGCAGTTTGGCGCGTTAACCGTTCGATTTCTAATACAAAGCTCTTTCTGCTTAGGTTAGGGGTTTTTTACACTAAAATATATTTCACGTTTAATTTCATTCAGGAAAATAAATGGATATTTTTTTATTGTCAATAAAACTATTCATTGAAGTACAATTAACAATTGTTTATAATATGTAAACAACCTAATATTTTCCTGTACAAAATATCTTTTAGAAAACGTAAACCATGAGAATTTAACTATAGCAGAAATATTTCAAAAGTTGATGTATGGAAAATCTGAAAATATTATTATGTCGCACAATACAGAAAAAAGATAAATAAGATCTAAATGAAACTACAAAACTTTTCTTCATTTATAAATGTACTATTTCTCATTTCATCATTTTTTCATTACAAAAATACCGTGTTAAGGAAAGGTATTAAAATACGCGAAACAGCCCTAACTATTAAAAGTATACCTTGAGCAATTTAACTTCTAAATAACTAAAGTTTCGTCCTAATAAAAATATACGGATTCTTGCAGGAATCACAATTTTTCCAGAATTAGATTTTGTTTCATTACATCTTAGGAAGTATTTCTGAATTTCACACTTAGGTCTTATCACTCTCGTGTTTATATAAGACTTTAGTATATTAATTAAGACCTATGTGTAATTATGGGATAGCAATATTTCTATTTGATGAAACTTTCTTTCGGAATACGTGTTGGGCATTTCAGGAAGATCTGTTTTACGGAACTCTCATGTTTAGAAGGTTTTATCACATTACTGAAGTTAATTATGCCCATTGCAGGCGCACTCTCCTCATGATTATTATAACTTCTTTGTTAATTATTACGCTTTTGAAAATCGTGATTTTCTTACTAGCTCTACTTATAAGGCTCTATATCCTTAAGAAACTAATAGAGGATTTTTTTTTGGCTTTGAGGCGATCCTGGCTTTATGCCTAATTCCGCTAATAACACAGTAATAAATAAAATATATCAAAAAATATTTTAAAGTCGTATTTTTTCGACAGCTAAGCAACCATGTTAAAACAAAAGTCCATTCCCCAAAAAAATGACTTATTTTTACGAAATCGCGATGTTTGTCCAATGACTACAAGATTTTTCAGTACTACAAACATTGAAGAATCCGTTACCAACAGACTGTTTAGTACTTGAAATACCTTACTGAATGACATTACTACCGAGTATTAGAGCGTCTAGCGTCTACAATTGTACCCGGAACTTGTCACTCGGTGTCAAATGACGATCTGAGCGTCCAGTTCTCGACCACTGATAAACATCACCTAATTAACACTCATGACAATTACGCTATTGTAATTTGATGTTGTTGAATGTTTAGTAGAAACTTTTAAAATTAATTTTTAGATAATTTAATGCTAGGTTATGCTAGCGATTATCTCCGTAATAAAAGGTTTTCTTTAGATAAAAGTATGCTATGTTGTAAACTGTCTGTGTATCAAATTTCATCAAAATCCGTTATGTAGATTTGGTGTTATTGACCACTTAAACTTTCGCATTTTTGATATTTAAAGTATAGATAAGAGACATTCTTTAATAATATAAGTATGAATACTTTTTATGTAGGAGAAAGTCGATTAACTAACACTAAAGTGTTTTAGTTAATTTGACATAATATCAAAATTAACCATAAATCGAGCTAAGCAATCTATAACAGTAATATGATAATGCTTAGTTTAGCTAAAATTAGTACATTTAGTAATAAATCGTATGACCGACACTTGAAGAATGTGGTCGTCAGCTTTTTAAAGTGAAATGGCTCCCAAATATGACGCTTTTCGACTGCCATACTGAATTAGATTTAAACACTAAATATTAAACAAAGTTCCTGTCTGTCTGTGTGCTGTACCTAAACTTAAAAACTGTTTTCCCGAAAAAATATTTGTAGTGTTTTTGTCTGTAAAATAAACTGCCTACATTTTCCTTGTCACAAAAAACTATACTTTTGAAATTCCAGAACCGATTTTTCCTTCCGATTTTATCGTACAGGGTTCGAACCTGTAGACATTTGTTCCTGTTGAAAGCGAACCTTGTATGATTCAACACGTTTCACTATTACGTGTTTTACATTCAGTCATTATCCTTGATGCGAAATGGACAATCGGAGACCAGGACCAATGGAGTTGAAGTACCTAAAAATTTAATAAAGAAACTATGTTACCAACTCACAAGTGGTCGATGATGGGAATGCGGCGGTGTGTCATCCGTGCTTCTGTCAATATCAGGGTTAGAAGGGCAGATCATATCCAGTGGCTCATTCTTCACCACCTCCTCCATCAGCCTCGGCGACGGCGAGGAACTGCTGTTAGAAATCCCGTTGCCATTGTTCCCTGACTCGTTATGTCCGCGAGAGTTAGTATGGTTCTTAGTAGAGAAGTCAGTAGCGTGGATCTGTGGTTGTTCATTGTTGTTCTCGTGACGTGGACGTTTGATGACGTCTGGGCTGTTGTCAGCGCTTCGGCTGAGCCGGCGTGGGGGGAGTGGGGTGCGGCGCATCAGTGGGACGCTTGATGAGGCTGGCTGCATGAGGGCCTCTTCCAGACGCTCGTAGGAAGGCGTGTGGGCGATGTGCGTGGTGTGCGGGTGGGGCGGCGTGTGCGGTGACGTGGTCGACGGCGCCCGCATCGGCTGCAGCAGCGGCTGTGGAAGATAGGTTGCTTGTTAGCCTATACGATGGTTTATCAAGATGCTACTCAATTTTAAATTGGTACATATACATAGTATTTAATTGGCGAATAAGACCTTTTAGTTTAAAAATTGCAATATTGATGGACTAGGTTTTATTAGTGAGCTCTTCTTTATTCTTATTTCTTTTCTATTATGTCTGTATTGACACTTTAATATTATTTCTAAGTTCTTTGTATTACATCATCAGTTAACTAGGTATTCTACGCAGACAGTTACAATTTAGGTTATTATTGTAATTTAAGTAAATATGGCTAAACATCTGTTTCTCAGTCAACTGAAAATTTGCTTCCGGTATTAAACACAATAAAAAAAATTCAATACAGCCTTTTTATTATCACAAACAATAGTGTTTTAAGCCAAAATTGTAAATTGTTACAGACTCTAAAATTTTAAGATTTTCTTAATTTTCGTTATAATTGTATAGTTAAAACAAATTAGATATATTTTGCATATAAAATACGCGAATTGACAATAACTGTTTGCTTGTCAAACATTTATAATGACACAGGTGTTTGGACAAAATCCTTGAGAATGTGTTTGATGAATACGAAAAAACTATTACCGATGTAGGTAATAAGGTAACTTTGATGAATTGAGGTTAAGTTCTACATTATACTAACTTTTGTTATAAAATGAGAATTATACATAAATAGGGTATATCATTATTTTTAATCGATATAAAATTCAATGATAACTAAACTATTTCAATCATTTTTCAGTATTTGATTTTTCGGAATCGAAGCCGGGTCCTCTAGATCTGCATACACACTACGACTCAGACCACAGAATAAATTAAAGGGTTTTTCTTAGAGTACAATTTTTTTTAATGCATTTCAATGTTGAATACATTGTTTTCCTCTGAGCTATGTTCGAAAACCAAAGAGTGTTTAGACCTTTAATATATTTTACCAAAATTAAAAAAAAAACTAAAACTCAAATACGAGACCATTCATCACTTAAAAACTAAAATGGCCGACTCACACCTAAATAACTACAACAAAACTACCACGTCATTATCAAAATCATACAACTTACCCCCTGAGCGTTATCATTATGCGTCAGTCCGGACACGCGCAGCACCTCAGCAGTCTTCAGAAAGGAGGAGAGGCTGCGTTGATGCACGTTCACCTCCCCATGGTAGATGAACTCCACCAGAGCGTGAAGGTCAGTGAAGGCCACGTCTTGAAGCACTATCACTGGGTGCTTGCATGGAGTCGACTGCAAGTAGATTCAAAGTTAGTTGTTTAGAAAAACCTAAAAATTACTGCAAGACTAGCCCTCGGTTTCTGAGGTACATTTAACAGCAGTTTATCTATTCAATAGCGTTAAAACTCGTACAGAAAAAAAGCTATTGAATAGATAAACTACTGCTAAATGTACTCGGAAACCGGGGGTAAGAAATGTACTTTTGCAATAGACACAATATAATAATATTTGTATTTAGGGATCTAAAGGAATTCGGTTCCATGTGGGATTCGAACCCATGCTTCTAGAAAGCAGTGGTAGTGGTGTGGTGACCGTCTTAAGCACTGCGTCATCGTGTATCGTCGGAGTGATGTTGCTTAGAAATGTTGTCAAAAAATCGTATTTGTGTGAGTTTTGTTCCCCAAAAAGGTGTGGTAATTAATTGTGACGTACTTTAGAATGCTTTTAATGACAAACCATGTCATTGGCGATTCAAAACCTTCTCAAATAATTTATACTTTTTACTAAATTTCGCTCTTAATTCTTTCGGTTAGTTCCAATACGTTTGCAAAATAGATGATTCTAAATATTCATCTAAAAATCATAGCCAGATCTACCATTATTCATTCATCGGCATTTGAAATAAAAAATGTATAGATTCCAATCATAAATTTAAAGTTTGTAGTTAAAAATATTTTGTTTCGTCGTTCCATTTATGTTGCTTTATTTATTTCGCTAATTGAGTTTTTATTTATTCAGACCATAGACATGACGTTTTAATTTTTTAAAGCGATGCGTGGATGTTAGGACATTTTTCACGCGTTCCGATTTATTGTGTTTTGAATATTTTAACTCGAATTTGTTCGTTTCGTGTTTTGATAAACGTATTTACTTATACCAATTTATTATGCCATAAGTCATTCTCCGTGTCAAGTCACTTTGTTAGAAATATGCATTTAAAAACGATAACATTTTTCCAATAATATCGGTAAACGAATATTCGAAAAAAACAATTTTTTTTCTCATAAGCCGAATATGGACGATTTAAAACAATTGTTAAATCATTAGTTAATCAACTTACACTTCCATTATAAGTAAGTAGTATTGTATCGTATTATATGAGTCAGTATTTCGACACACCACGTCAAGTCAGGTTGGCCGAGTGGTCTAAGGCGCCAGATTTAAGCTCTGGTTCCCGAGAGGGAGCGTGGGTTCGAACCCCACACCTGACAGTTCAACGAATGAGTCTTTTTGCTTTTTATTATAAAACTTTAAGCATGTTCCAGTAATTGTTTATACTAATTTCATTGAAATATAAAGAAATTTTGAAAAATACCATCTTTTGTACGATTATTAGGCATGAACTATGACTAATGTTAGCAGACATTCAGATTGCGATAGTGCGACTATTTTCTCAGTCGCGCCATCTAGTAGTCGTTCAAGAAAATAGACTATTGTTAGATATTTTAACCTAAAAAAATATATTTTTTTTTATTTTTAGGTTTAAATCGTCTTTAAACGCATATGTAGTTTTAATTTATTTATTTAAATTATTCGGATCGTTATTTTGTGAATTAAATCGTTCTTATACAGCATAAAATATGGAATAACTATTTAGTTTATTTCAACTTAGCGGTTCATTCAAGTTATAATTCGTAAACAATATTCAAAGCGTGGATTTTTTCACCAAATGAGACATTCAAATACTTATTTTAGTTTCGATGAGAGAATAATCTTTTGTTTTAATGAAGTTACAACAAACCTATCGCAACGAATAATGGATTTTCACGGGTTTGTTTTAAAAATAAGATTAAATGTCAAAATTTAATCTGTACCATGAATGAACATGTTTTTTAAACGGAATTCTAGGTATGTGATATTGTACAGCCTATTTTTTATTTAGTTGTTAGTATTTTCATTTTATTATTTTCTTTTTTTAGGCTTTATTATTACTTTTTAGGTTATAGACAAAGAAGTGAAGTTAGTTACTTAGTTTCATTTAAGTCATTTTTTTTTCTTCAGGTTCTTTTAAATATTTCATAATGTATTGCAAAAAAATGGCAATTGAATAGTGCAAGTCATTAGTTTCGTGCCGTTTTTTCTTACGAACATAACGCTTAACGTAACGAAATGCATGATGATTTAATTACAAGTAAAAAAAACAATACGATTTTCTTTATTTGAACATTGAGTTTGAAGGCGTTATATCGAGACTAAAAAAAAAACATATATCAAAAATACATAAATAAACAATATTTGAACAGTACCTTTAGCAGTTCTCTGAAGTAAGGGCTGCAAGCTGACAGCACCACCCTGTGTGCCTTCAGACTCTTGCCGTCACAGGCCAGGGTGACGTCCACGAAGTCCTCGTCATCGCGCAGGTTCTCGAACGCGCTGGTGATGGAGCTCTGGTAGTTGTTCCAGCGCAGGCAGAAGTGTTGTGTGTCTCCCATGGTTATGGATTCATGTATGCTGTGATCTGGCGAACAAACATATTGTTAATTAGCTGAAACTTCGTACCGACCAACGGCCGATTTTTAAAAATAACTATTTTTTTTCTCGTACTTCAAGGAATAGTATAAAAAATATTTACTGAAATTGGTCAGGCCATTCACGCGTAATGGCGTGACCAAGAGAAATAGGGATTCATTTTTATATATACAGATAGAGTTTCTAAGATTTAAGGCTAGCGTAAGACTGTTCGAAGTACCGAAAAGTCTGTGCAAGTGGGCTGGATAGACACAAGTATATACATAATGAGAGAAACAAGTATGTAATAGAAAGAAATAACAAACTTTAGAACACAAATCATTATGGGCTGTACTTTAATTTAAACTGCACCTTGTTTCTAAATAGTCAATTTGTTGATTGGATAAAAGTTTTATTTAATCCGGTCCAAAAATTATGTATATCAAACACTTATAATTTATAAGAAAAGAAGTTACTTTTCTAATTCTGTTTTTTTTAGTAGATACGTATTACACACGACTAATTGTTGCGCGTTCACGGAAGGTTAGACTAAACTAAACTTTCGATACACAACTTTCCTTCAAGTAAAATTATTTTTTTTATTAGTACATTTTCCTATAAAATTTCACGTTACCTATATTATAAGGTAAACTATTAAATATATAACCAACTGCGTAAGTGGAAACCACAAGTGTAAAACAATTAATTGTATTCATAGTTGTAATTATAATAAAATAAATCGCTAATACAAATTAGTTATTTTTTGCGGTTATAGGTTTAATTAGTGAGTACTTTCATGTTCAGGAAATAAAACGAGTAACTAATTTATAGGAAAATTTAATTTCTTTTTTGTTGAATTTAGTAGTATGTCTTTTATGGGAATATAAGCTATTGTACTGACAAAATTGGTTTAAATCTGTTTATCGGTTTGGACGTAAAATAAGGATATATTAGGTATATAGTATAAGGATATATAGGTGTATGTAGATATACATCGTTATATTAATTTTAAAATAAATACGCATGTACTATGAAACCAGCATGATATCAAAGTTCACTATCTTAAAGTAACTCTTACGACCGTTTCAATAACCTATCTCTATCTAGAGATGGATAGTTGTATTTTGGTATGTCCGTCGATGCAATAGTTGGATGTCTAATAATATTCACGCGGAGGAACAGACCGGATATGAATAAAATTGAGCACATATAAATATAGTTTATAACTAAGGTAAATACATTGGATTTCCCCTTTCCGAGATAGTGGAAGTTGAAGATGATAACGACTATTGTAAGTGTCGACATTACACCTAAATTAATAAATGATTTCATTTTAGATATTTTTATATAAGTTAAAATCTACTATTCATATAGAAGTAGTAATTGAATTATATATTATATTATAATTTACAATTGTTTACTCTCCATTTCAAACAAACATACATTTTTTAATGAGAACGCATAATTTATATGTTATCGTGACAATAGTTGTAAATATAGGTCGTGTAAAACAATAATAAATATCTATGACATATGTTTATAAGAGTTTTTATTATCTTACGACCTATTTTACTATCTTAAGTTTATTATTTATAAGCTTTTAAGTGCGGAATAAAACTTACACGTCTATTGCACATGATTCTTTTAAATATGCAAATAAGTATACTCGGGCCTTTACAAACGTGCGAACTACGTCATGTTAGTTTATCGGACTCTCTCGCTCGCACTTATACATTGTCTCATGAGACATAGAGTATGTTGTTTAATAGGTTATATCTGTTTTCCGCTACGTCTAATACCTTTACGTGAGTAGGACAATTGCGATGTAATTTTTATTGAAAATATTTCAATTAAAATAAAGAATAAGCTTTGTTTTTACGATACTTATAGAAGATTTGTAATATTCTTTTGTAAAAATTGTTACCAGTATTTGCGCAAACACTCAAAATAATCCCTTTTCAAAAGCGTGAATTACGTAAAATTTCCGACATCGTTTCTTTATTGACGCAGCTCATGAACAGTCATAATCAAATGATTTGTAAAGAATAACATCGAAAAACATTGGAAAAAGTATTTTTCTATTCATTAAGGTTTCAGTTGAAACGGCTAAGCAAAAAGTTATGTATTTATTTTATTTTACCGTAAATTTCATAGGCTTCATGACTTTTTAACTTTGAATGACTTTGAAAACAATAAAAGTTGGAAAACTAAGTATTTGTATGGATTTTGTTTGGTTTTGTTTTAGTAAATTTGACCTTTTGGACTGTATTTGTATGAAAAAGCTTGCCCCATTTTGCGTAAATGTAGAGCTTGTATTTTGTAATACAATCTTGTTATATTCAACGCCCACTATACAAATATATTATTTTATATTATTTTTTTTGTTATTATTATGAACAGAAGGCAACTGACAGCCCGGGTTTCTTTACTTTAGAAAAAGTACCAGTTTGCTTATTGACCGGTATTTAGACAGTTGTTTTACTCCATTCGCTGTCACTATCCATCGAATAGCTTATCCGACATTTATCTATTAAGCTGTTAAACTGTCTCTCTCTTTCAGTCATAGAAGAGTTTACATTTCCATCTCTGACTAGTATATAAATTAGTGTGTTGATTGGGAACGTTACACTTTCACCCATCTATTTCCCGACCGCAATGCATTATTCTAATTTTCTTTTTTCTACTTGTAGTTAAATCTAAAAGCTTTCTCTATGACGGTCACCCATCACAATTCCCACCGCAACAACGTTCCTTAACCCTCGATCGTGTTATTTACGCTGTACCCACTCCGCCACGGGCCCGTCTATCCACTATCGCGAAACTAACCTATACATAGAATGACCGAAGGGGAGGATACCTTTGCGTGACGTAGACTCAACAGGTTGCATGCTCTTGCTATTTGCTACGATATCCTACGATATTTTAGTGCTCTATTTTCATAGAGTTTAGTCGTTGATAGAGACTTTTATTTATTCTGGCATTTATGTATATTGACCTAAATTACAGTGAGCGTTGTGTAAATATAGTTATTGTAGAAGCAAAATGATTATAGTAACTTTAAAATTTCCACTTTATATGACTATTAATGATAAGGGAGGAGTAAACGCGATCATGAATTTTCGTTTGCTTGACGTTGCGGCACTGATATTTACAAAGTATTTAGAACATTTACAAAACACGCAACTTCAAACATACCATTTTCTGATATTCATTTCAGTCATTGCGGGGTACTTAAGTATAGAAATAGTACCAAAGACCTATATCGCGTAAGTATTTAAATTTATTATCTTTACACCTGAAAATGGAACCAAAATTCAACAATTTTTAAAACGATTGAAATATATACAGGGTGTCCCAAAACTCAACGATAATCCGAGACAGGATGAAAGGCTAAGTCATACCGGTTCTAAGAAAAATAAAAAAAAAAATCCATATCACTTAGTTCAGCAATAATAAACAATTTTCAAAAAAGTTAAATTTTCACACCCTTGGTCGCATTTTCAAGTCCTGTGATCACCAATGTCACAATTTCGCTGTGTTTTTTTGAATTTCGTGATCTTCATTAAGTATGCTATTAATCGTAAAACAAATTAATGCACAAAACATTGTTAATTTCATAAAAAAAGTTAAGTTTTAGTAAGTCATGGTTCACAAAAATATCGTTAGTTAACTTTGACGCTTCATATTGAAAAAAAAATCTACTACACTACCCTTGGCAAGTTATTTCAAAAGTTGACGCATTTAATCAAGATTTCAAAATGGTGCAACACTTGTCACTTTTCTTGCCATTAAAAATGTTATTTTTATTTGAACGACGAGTATCCTCGAAAATGGATCGGACGCAGTGGTACAATTGTATGGCCTCCTCGTTCCCCCGATCTAAATCCAGTAGATATTTTTTACTGGGAATGTATAAAATAAAAAGTCTATTCAAAATCAATACAATATCTATCAGAACTTCGCAAGAAAATTGACACAGCGTCAGAGGTAATAAATGCAAGGAATTTTGCTTGACTGGTGCAAAGGTCTTTTGTACGGCGTTGCAGAGCCTGTATTCGTGCCAGAGGAAAGCAATTATTTTTAGTAAAGAGGTAATTGAGTCAGTCCATAACCAATATTTCATGTAATAAACATAATAGGTAATAATAATAAAAAAAAAGAATGAACGAATCATCGTTCTTATTTCATTATTCTCCTTAAACTAAAGTAATTCCGAATTGTTTTGTTGTGAACGAAATTGTGACATTGGTGATCACAGGACTTGAAAATGCGACCAAGGGTGTGAAAATTTAACTTTTTTGAAAATTGTTTATTATTGCTGAACTAAGTGATATGGATTTTTTATTTTATTTTTCCTAGAACCGGTATGACTTGGCCTTTCATCCTGTCTCGGATTATCGTTGAGTTTTGGGACACCCTGTATATATATTCAAAAATATTAGAAGACTTTACACCCCCCTAAAAAAGGCTTACATTTTTATATAAAAGATAAAAGTATTTTATCGTACATGCACACAGTTCGTGCACTCATCCGTTAAGATAATGCACTAAACCACACTAATCATAGTTTTTCTAAGCCTTATCACACACTGATAACGCGTATAATATTTTTGTATCACTTGATATTTCAATACAAATATTATATGCACTGTGACGTCACTGTGGAGCGGTTTCTATGCAGGATATTATGTACTAACTATCTTTTGATTTCCACTTCGCCCGCGTGAAAATATGTCCTTAGTAAAAAGTAGCCTATGTGTTAATCCATGTTATAAACTATCTGCGTACCGAATTTCTCCAAAATATGTTCAGTAGTTTTTTCGTGAAAGAGTATCAAATACATACATCTCGCAAACTTTCGCATTTATAATATCGACTATCTATAACCTAATCGAATATCGAAAAATATTGTATTGAAACTTCATCAGCGCCCCTAGCGTTTCCTACTAGAACTAATTTTTAAGGTATTTTATACGTCAAATGTTTGCTATTCAAAGGTACCTACTTGGGGTAGAAAATCACGCTAAATGATGATGTCATTAATTTAAATTTACCGATTAGAAATATCTGTCCTATTTCCTTTTAAAAAATGAGGAAATTAGGCTTTGATTCCACGAAATTTTATTTATATTTAAACAAATTCTATGTTATATAATTCTGAAAACGGTTTAGTATCAGGGAAAATATATGAAACACAGGAAATACTAGGTTTTGCGGTGAATTTTTGTGTTTTGGAATTTTTCAGGGAAGTTAGCAACTTTTGGGAACCATCATGGCGTCGCAACTTGCCATTTTCGTCACAAAATAAATTAGATAGCTGACATTATACATCAGTGTTTCGGTTATCAAAGCTGTAGTGTGTAGCAGTAACTGTATAATAGAATTATTATGTCTTGGGTTCGATTTCTAAGTATAGGCATGGTGTGCTATTGGCTATATTGCTTGGCCATATGTAAATTGGTAGAATGCATTACCTAAGTTGGTTTACGGGCCAAGTATGTGGTCATTTTCTTGCCGTGTTTTTTGTTTTTTAAAAAGACAACTCCCGCACTAAGAACTGCTCTTGTGTCGCGGGTACTTTTACAAACATACAAACAACGGACACAAAGCACAACCAGACCCTAGAGTCATGTAGGTACTAATTTCGAAAAATTGTGTTCTTCGTCTCTACCTACACTTTAGGGTATAACAAGAATGAAGTTAAAAAACTCATCGATGTCATAACACGACCCCTAGTTCTCACTATCGCATTTCTTGAATTCAAATCAACAAACTTGAGCCTTCATCCGTTCATGCATCAACGCCTTTATTGCTTCACCATTAAGAGTTAGTTTCTAATAGCACAGCAGCAAAAGTACATATGTTTCACTCTTTTGTTTGGAAACAGGCGAGACAATAAGAGTTCTTGAATATTAGCGACAATGATAGGTAATCGGGTTACTTGCATGCCGTAAGTACAAACATGGACGATAGATACTGTTTTGTCTAAGGTATTTGGTATTTGTTGCAGAAGAATATTTCTCTTAACAGTCCTGTATGACAAGATGTATGGATGTAAAAGCAAAGGAAGTTTGTAAGAATCGTACCAAATGGCGTTCTATGCCTACCCTACTCTATGGAAAGTAGGCGTAATTTTAAGAATGTATGTGTTTATAGCAAGCAGTCAAATAAAGTAAATGAAACTAAGAATAGAAATCAAATACATTGTGAGAAGTTCACTAAATTAATGATATTTTTAATTTAAATTTGAAGAACTCACACACGATCTTCTTATTACTAACTAAGCGGAACTTGAGCTATTATGACCATACAACTGAGAAGCCTCTAAACACTATAGTGTTACCACTTAGTAGAGAGTCTTGTATGCAAGGTTCACGGCTGGGTGAGTTATACAAAATTTAGATCTGAAAACATTAGTGACACGCAAGCCTATATAACTTACAGCGGCTTGTTTGCTCGTACTATTTTATTTGGGATTCGAACCCACGACAATGATGATCTAATGTCGAACTTTTGAACTTCTATTCACTTCTTCTTACCTTTTTTTGTATTTTTTAAGGAATTTTCATTCATGCAAGGTTTCTTCACAATATTTTCCTATACCAAATATTTTTCCTTATAAATATTTTTGACAAGCAGACCCGCGCAACTTCGCTTGCGTCACATAAGAGAATGGGTCATAATTTTTCCCGTTTTGTAACATATTTTACTGGTACTCTGCTCCTATCTATTGGTCGTAGCGAAATAATATGTAGCCTATAGCCTTTTTTAACAAATAGGCATTCCAACAGTGAAATATTTTTTCAATTGGCACCAGTAGTGTTTGGAATAAGAGTGTTCTATCTATCAATCTACCCGACCGATTTCGGCCATGGCGACCACTTCGACTCCTATTATATCGTTCTAGCAAACAAACAAACAAACTACAATTTTATAAGTATAGATAGAAAAGTATACACTTATATTCAAAAGTCAAACAGTATGTAACATTTTGTTCAAATGTGTTTTTGAAGCTACGAACACAATCCTTCAAAAGCCATTATGTACTAGTTCCCTTTATAACTAGTAAATAGACCATAATAGTGCGAAGAGTTAGAAAATGAAACAAAAAATCTTTGTGAATAGCTACAATGATGTACGAGACAGTTTGTATGAGACAAAACGGTTGTATTGAAACCGGCCGGGCGTTGTTTGTGACGCAAGTTAGGAGAGGTAGCGATTTTGATTTAAGTGGCGGTTTTGATCACATAAAATATTTATTTAGGTAAGTAAGATTTTTTACGTAAAAATTTCAAATTTCAGTTTTTTTTTATTTGTGCTTTTAGACAAAAGTGGGAACAGACGTAAAATATTAGTAATTTTGTTTTCACTGAATTTATAATTATTAAACAATTTACGTAAGACCCATATTTTATTACTTAGTCTATTACCGGACAATCTCTCTATCATTTTACATAAAGCATAAACTATTCACTCTTCAATCATTGGTCATCTTACACGTCACCTGAAGTTTAATGATGGTTGTAGATCTGATACATCCTATGCCAAAGCAGGGATCATTTTAATCTATCGTTTGAATCGGCCTTCAAACAAAGCCTATAAAAGGTGTCCGAAAAACAAGATAATGTTCAGCCTAAAAGAAATATATCTTAAGAACTACTATGATAAAAAAAAATGCATTACATATGCATTGTTATCAAATGCACGACCAAACTCCCACTTATTGCAGCGCTATCTCTAAATATTGTCACAATAAAATAATTACTAATCTCACGTATCAAATTTTAATCAAATTATGTCCATGTACAATAGATTTAAAGTATTAAATGTATGTAATAGCGAATTTATCTACAAAATAATATAATTAACGATAAAATTTGTAATGTAGTTTTTTATATGTCCTTCTAATATGTTTGTTTACGCCAAACTTTTCAGGTACTTTACTTAATACTCTTTTTTTAATGAACGATTAACACACAACAGCTTGGATAATCTTATTGAGGATACATAATTTGAAATGTACAAAGCAGGACAAATACAAATGAATAGAACAAATATTTTTGCTATGAATGCATAGAGACTTATTGGACTTCTAATTTTTGAAGGACTACAAAGTCTCTTAACCACACTAGGCTACTATGGTGGACTTAAAGTCTAATGCCTCTCTTAATGTGAAACATAATACCTACTCTAAGGAGAAACAGGACTATGCGAAATTAATACTATCAAAGCGTTATAAGCGTCCATCTTTTCTAGAGTAACACAATAAACATTGTCTTACAAAAATAGCTCCGTCACAATTTTATCTCCAAATTATAACACCCACAATCTCAAATAATATCTAAAAAACTGATAATAATAGTACTGCATTTGATATCTTTATATTATCACGAAACTAATGCATTATATCGACTTATAACATGTTTAGTAGAAAAATATTAATTAACAGACATTAAATTTGCTTAGAAGATTATCTTATGATAACACGTATCAATCATTGCACTGAAATCTTCAAAACGGTGACAGAAAGATAAGGTATATCATGATGTGTTATTTCAGCGGTAAGGCAGAGGAGTGGCCATATGAAAAAAATAGGATATCTTCCAAAAACGGTTTTTTATATACAAATTTTATACTTTATTCTGATTGTTTTATATGTTTTTAGTAGTATTTCTACGGTAACACAGTAACTAAGCAATATTTTGGCGGAAGACTAATTTATTTACGTCGATTAAACAAACCAAAATAAAGACAGAGGAGCTAATTCCTACTACCATCGACCGAATATAAAGTAAAATTTTGTATAAACCAACTGATCAGCGCACCGTAGCCAAATTAAAAACCTCAATAATGCCGACTGTAGGAAATCGCGCAACTGATAGATTTCCGCTCCGCTTATCGCCCCGCTCTATTCACCCTCTCTAAGCTTCTAACTTGGACACAACGTTTCATTTTACACCGCGTTTCAAAGAATTAGTTATGTGGTAGAGAACGAACACTATTGGTGCCACGTCTTTGACTCTAGCCGAGGTGTCAATGGGACACTTAGGGTCCTTTTTGGGCTGTTTATATAAAAGATTAAATTTTGAATAATTTATGAGCTACCAGAACAGTTTTTTTGCAAGATTTGGCTATTAGTTTTGACTTCCAATCCAGCGGTTGGTTAACCGAAAATGTTTTTTTATTGAAAAAGTTTAGTATTATTTTTCTCAAAAACTACTACTAGTTTTGCTACGATTTAAATAGCTATAGATTTGTCGTATTTTTAGCTATAAATGAATATAAATTTCATCAAAATAGGTCAAGTAGTTTCGAAGATATTACCACTTTAACAAACCACATATTTCGCAAAATCCGTTATAGTTATCAATCATGTGACAAAAAACTATAGTCAAAAAAAGAATAATTTTAATTGTATTAGAGAACAATTTTTATGTTATGACATTGGTCAAGATAGTGCATATGTTATCAATATGTTTTTTTAGCAAATTTAGCGTTTTATCAGGGACCTAGGTTGGTGATAGCTTATCACTTAGTTTAGGTTTCAACGGTAACTAGTGTCGAAATAATGTATTCGCTACATATTTTACATTATTACTGCCTACATGTTTTAGTGTTTTATTCATTTATTACGTAGTTTTCTAGAGTAAATTTAGTAGAAATATATCGTTTGGTATTGCAATAGCTTGTGTAAGTTTGGAGATCAGAAAAATCTATATTGAGTTTTATGAGAAACGAACACGTAATCAAATTTTGGATTCCTAAGTTTAAATATTTCCTAGAAAGATCTATTAGACATTTATTATTATTAGCGTAGAGAAAGCATCAGAAAATGTTATACATCTAAGAGTTCTTTAAACAATTCTTGAATGGTTGCGAAACCCATAACCGTATTTGGCAAGTGTGTTAGACTGAACGCTAAATTGTCTGTGAATATCTAAGCCCAGCAGTGAGATAGCAACGTTTAATATGTTACTAATATTATGAATAAACGTTTGTAATGTTTTTTACTCTTTTAAGTTAAACGACTTCATAGAAATTGAAGCAATTTGGCACATGTATAGAAAGTTAATCTAGATTAAGACATATTATGTTTTACTATAGAAAATCTTTTCACGTAGACGAATCAAGCTGCTAAATTGTAGACATAAATGATGAAATTCTTTAAATTCTCTAACTTCAATATAAAATTAAATATAATAGCCAGGCCTTTAAACAATGTATTGCGAATCTAATAGTGTATAATATAATAATAATATATGTATTATTTGTACATAATTCAGCTAATTACTGACCAACTGTTCAATTACTAGCAGCCTTCAGATTCGATACATTGGTTTGTAATTGTAAACTTTAGATACATGCTGTTAATTACATTTATGAACAACTTTTGATGAAAAGTGTTAAAAAAACGTCTTTTTTTGTAAATATATTACACTGTGTGCATAGAGAAGAGAGATCTATATTGAATAATAATTTAAAATTAACGCAAAACTGCCTCACCGTTTGGTAAAAGTCTGCTCCCGGAATGAGGGAGGAGTTAGGCCTTGAGTCCACCACGCTAACCATGTGTGCAATCCTCTTTGCAATCCTTCAAGAACTGTTTTTATAGAACCCTTTTTAAGCTAGCAAAGTTCCAAGCCAGCACTGATTTTGTTGCAATCGACGAATGTATTTGATAAATCTCTGAACGTCTACTTCAAAGATATATTTTCGTTCAATAAAATAACTTAAAGTACTTCTTATTAGTGTTACAATATTGTTGTAAGTACTAAAATTAGGCACCAACTACGATTAACTTAGAGGCTAGTTGTTAGTATAATTGATTGGCTTTATCTGACTTTTCCTGTTTGTTTAGGCAAAACTGTAGCCTAAGTTCATATCTAAGTGTCCTTGATAGGTCATACGGAGGTAATTTATACTTGAATTATATATTTTTACCAGCTGACCCGCGCAACTTCGCTTGCGTCACATAAGAGAGAATGGGTCAAAATTTTCCCCGTTTTGTAACATTTTTCACGGGTACTCTGCTCCTATTGGTAGTAGCGTGATGATATACAGCCTATAACCTTCTTCGATAAATGGACTATCTAACACTAAATTGTTCAAATCGGACCAGTAGTTCCTGAGATTAGCGCGTTCAAACAAACAAACTCTTCAGCTTTATAATATTAGTATAGATGAAAAGGTGCGCAATTCTCGACAGTCTGCACCAGCGAATTTTTGACATTTCAAATGTACTGAACAATTAGTTCCTACGGGATCCGCTAGGGGCGCTGAGCAGTTAGAAAAAATCTCGATATTCGGTTGTCTAAAGTCGATAGTAGTAGTGAGTTCCTGTGTACCTAAGCTACATATTTTAAATAAGTTAAACCGTTTAGCGGTAATAGTGTGCAGGCAGATAGTTAATTATTTTTTATAAGAATAAGAATGCGAACGTCTAGTGGTCTAGTGGTTTTTTAAATGAATGGTATATGGGTTCGAATTCAAGATGTACCAATAAAACCTATTTAAAGTTCTGACTGTGCACTGTGCAGTTGTTAGTTTTGTTTATTAAGATTACAGGATATTGCACCTGTTATGAGGAAAACGCTAATTTTAAAACTGCATCTAGCACTAAATATTAATTTATTAAAATAATTCAACTATATTAATGCACACATATATTATCAACCATACTAATAACGGAAAACGAAACTGCTAAGCTTTAAGTAAATATAAATAATGTAAGGAAGAATTTCAATTAAAACAATTTTGATACATTTTATTTAAGCTCGATCTCTCTTCTAGATGCTTTCAACATACATACATAAAATCAAACCTTATTCCCACAGAAGTAGGCAGGGACCAAAGAACGCCACTTGGTACGATCCTTACAAACTTCCCTTGCTTCATTCACATCCATACATCTTGTCACACAGGACTGTCGGTTACGAGTAAACGCTAATATACGCTTTAAACATTTACCAATTGCTCACATGATAATAAAGACTTACTAAAAACGTGTAAAAGAGCAGTGATAGCCGAGTGGTTTAAGTTGGCACCTCCCACTCTAGTGGTCGCAGGTTCGAATCCGAGGCAACACACCAATGACTTTTCGAAGTTATGTGTGTATTAGAAATAATTATCACATGCTCCAACGGTGAAGGAAAACATCGTGAGGAAACCTTGCATGCCTAAAAATTTGTTTAATACATTTATTGAGGGCATGCAAAGTCCCCAACCCGCACTTGGCCAGCGTGGTGGACTCAAGGCCTTATCCCTCCCTCATTACGCGAGGAGACCCTTGCCCAGCAGTGGGACAGTAATGGGTTAATTTTTTTTTTTTTATAAAAACGTGTGCAATGGTAATGAATTACTAATGAATTTAAAATAGAATTATTATAATCAAGAACTATCGAAAGGACCTTCGATTACCTCTAAACGATATCATAAAAGATTTATAACAAAAAACATATTATTCGATCTATATTAATACCTAACTATATTCGTAATTAAACGATGACAGATAGCCAGGGTCATAGCCGATAGCCCCGGCTAAACTAGATTGACTAAAATTTAGACTTTTTTGCAGTAATGATAACTTTATATCGGTACGTGAATGCAGTCATTATCTGACGCGCAAAGATGTTTTTAGTATTTAAAATTAAGAAGTTATAATTTTATTCCACGTTTAGTTATATACACAATATCACGCCTGATATACCACAAAGGTGTAGGCAGACATGTAAACGTGAATGTATTTTACTTTTCGCCATTTACAATACTAGCTGACCCGCGCAACTTCGCTTGCGTCACATAAGAGAATCAAAATATTCCCCGTTTTTGTAAAATTTTTCACTGGTACTCGGCTCCTATTGGTCGTAGCGTGATGATATAGATATACATAGGCTATAGATAGCCTATAGCCTTCCTCGATAAATGGGCTATCTAACAATGAAAGAATTTTTCAAATCGGACCAGTAGTTCCCGAGATTAGCGCGTTCAAACAAGCAAACAAACAATCAAACAAACAAACTCTTCAGCTTTATAATATTAGTATAGATGTGTGTGTAATAGAGGGCGAGCCTGTCCTTTACCAAACTCTCGGTTACTATAGTGAAATTGCGATGAAATTGTGTAACGTAAATTAGAAAGGCTTAATAACAATTTGCCTGACACAGGAATCCAACCCAAGTCATCAATCTCTGTTGATGGATCAGCAGTCGTTTACATTACATAGTTAGTAATATTTAAAATGTACAGAAATTTATTAGAATAAAACTTAACTATAAATAACTTTTAACAACTAAACTAAACTAAAATAAAAAATAAACTAACATAGTTAGTTATATTTTGAAGTGAAATAGCCGAGTGATATAACCCTCCTACGCGCGTTTTAAAGGTTCAAACCTAAAATAACACGTCACGATTTTTCAAAGCTAAAAATAATTTTACTTGCTATAATGGTGAAGAAAAACATTGCAAATAAACCTTTAGATCGAGGTTTTTTTAAACAGTTTCTGCAAGCTAACTATGGACTCTAGGTTCAACATCTCTCTTTTTATGTGAGATTCATGTTTAGTTGTAATATTGTATGTATCATAACATTGTGATATTTTAGTTTTTCTGAAGATAGTATGTCATTGACCAAATGGGGCGCCCATAGCCATTTGCGCTCACCGGTCTGACAACGATCTGTGGGTGAAGCAACCGTTGGCGCGGTCATTCTATAGATGGGTGACCGCATTGTGGTATTTGAGCTGGGCGTCTCCGTGCTTCGGAGGGCACGTAAAAAGTCGGTCCCGGTTGTTGTCTACTAAGATAACAGTCGTTAAGCCATGTCAAAGGCCTTTCGGGCGGCTTGAACAACTTTGACACTAGGTTGACCACTAACCATACGATAAGAAGAAGAAGAAGACCAAATGCAAGAAAAAATTCAGAAGCGGTTTGCAATTAATGTTTTTAAACTCTCGCGACTAGTACACATAATATTATAATGCAACGGGTCTTATACGCGATTGAAAATTTAAAGGTTAGGATACCTTATTTGCTGCCCGACGTTTCGATCGCATTACAACGACCGTGGTCACGAGCTGACTGATGTGGCTGCTAAGCGTCGTCTTCTTGCGGCGCGAGTTTCGACGCCTACCCTCACTTGGTTTTCACTTAGTGTACATTGTTCGGAATTGTCGGTACTTCGACACACAACACTAACGACGTCTTTACACTGGCGCGTTACGTCATGGCGGCGACGGCTGCACTTGCTGATGACAGGATTCCACGTAGATGATAAACGGTATCCCTCTTCACGGTTGAAATTAGTATGTTTTTTGATTTCAACCGCTTCTCGTACTATCCTGGAGTAATAGTGACGATCTGTGGAGAGGACCCGGGGTTGATGTAGCTCGATCCAGTGATTGGTTCCTGCTTCCAACAAGTGCTCAGCTATCGCGGATTTGTTGACTTGCCGGTTCTTGACAGCTGCGATATGTTCCTTGACCCTTTCAGCTATTGTTCTTTTGGTCTGTCCGATGTATGAACTACCGCAGCTACAATCCACCTTGTAAACGCCAGGTGTCTGAAGAGGAATTACATCCTTTGGCGTGCGCAAATGGTTAGCTACTTTGGAGAACGGACTATATACAGTCTTTATGGAGTATTTCTTCAGTACTGTTCCAACTTTATCCGTTACTCCTTTTATGTAGGGCATAAAAGCTGGTACTCTGCTAACACCAGTCTGACATTCTTGCCTCTTCAGACGTCGTTCGGTTCTCCTGTATCCGTTTCGCTTAAGTACCTCCTGAACGTGTGAGAGTTCACCGTCTAGGTGTTCAGGGTCACAAAGGTCGTATGCTCTAGTTGTCAGCGAAGCCACCACGGATTGCAGGTGTCGCGGATGATGATGCGAATTCGCGTGAAGATACACACACCGATAGGTATCTTCACGCGAATTCGCATCATCATCCGCGACACCTGCAATCCGTGGTGGCTTCGCTGACAACTAGAGCATACGACCTTTGTGACCCTGAACACCTAGACGGTGAACTCTCACACGTTCAGGAGGTACTTAAGCGAAACGGATACAGGAGAACCGAACGACGTCTGAAGAGGCAAGAATGTCAGACTGGTGTTAGCAGAGTACCAGCTTTTATGCCCTACATAAAAGGAGTAACGGATAAAGTTGGAACAGTACTGAAGAAATACTCCATAAAGACTGTATATAGTCCGTTCTCCAAAGTAGCTAACCATTTGCGCACGCCAAAGGATGTAATTCCTCTTCAGACACCTGGCGTTTACAAGGTGGATTGTAGCTGCGGTAGTTCATACATCGGACAGACCAAAAGAACAATAGCTGAAAGGGTCAAGGAACATATCGCAGCTGTCAAGAACCGGCAAGTCAACAAATCCGCGATAGCTGAGCACTTGTTGGAAGCAGGAACCAATCACTGGATCGAGCTACATCAACCCCGGGTCCTCTCCACAGATCGTCACTATTACTCCAGGATAGTACGAGAAGCGGTTGAAATCAAAAAACATACTAATTTCAACCGTGAAGAGGGATACCGTTTATCATCTACGTGGAATCCTGTCATCAGCAAGTGCAGCCGTCGCCGCCATGACGTAACGCGCCAGTGTAAAGACGTCGTTAGTGTTGTGTGTCGAAGTACCGACAATTCCGAACAATGTACACTAAGTGAAAACCAAGTGAGGGTAGGCGTCGAAACTCGCGCCGCAAGAAGACGACGCTTAGCAGCCACATCAGTCAGCTCGTGACCACGGTCGTTGTAATGCGATCGAAACGTCGGGCAGCAAATAAGGTATCCTAACCTTTAAATTTTCAATCGCGTATAAGACCCGTTGCATTATAATATTATAAAAATTCAGAAATCTTTATGTTTTCCGTCGTTATCAAGGTGAGCGTTTCCTTTCGGAAATGGCATGTAAAAATGTTTACAGTCGTCATCTAAACCCAAAAGTGCACTGAAAATCTCTGTGGATTTTAAA
Source organism: Anticarsia gemmatalis (assembly GCF_050436995.1). NCBI lineage: Eukaryota > Metazoa > Arthropoda > Insecta > Lepidoptera > Erebidae > Anticarsia > Anticarsia gemmatalis. The sequence continues at coordinate 976,523 of NC_134757.1, forward strand.
AGTATAATATATATGTTTACTAACCTTAAATATATATCTTGTCCTCTTAGTATATTAGTTTGTGTAAACCTGAAAATAATGAAAAACATTTTATAAATAACATAAATGTAAAAAAACACCATTAACATAAGTATTATTTAGAAGCTCATTGCTCAATGGTCGCCATTACATCAGTGAGGTAGGCACCTTTACACACGTGTAGCCAAAAGATGGGTGTCCATAATAAGCGAAGGAGTTAAGCATTTTTTTTATTTTTAGGCCCGGATAGTATTAATTAATTCTGTTCGAAATTTACTAGCAAAGGGTAATTATTTTATTTCAAAAAGAATGAATGACTTAGGAATGTAGGTCTTATTATATAAGTATATTTCTTGATGTAATCAGTAGTTTAGAAACTACTTAAGATTAATTATAGAAAACATAAGTTAGTAGTCATTAACCTAACAATGGAATTAAGTTCAAATATTCTATTATTCTTCTTTTTAATAGTAGGCGTTTAGTTGTCAAAATAAGTAGTATAGTAATATAGGTTTAAAACGTGTTTCAGGCTTCGGCTATTTCCGGGAGTGCTCGGAAACGAATGCGTAGTTTCGTTATATCATATTACGATGACGCAGTTACATTAGGGTTGTGCTTTGAGCTTTTGAATTTAAATTTCGCATTTTAAATTGACAAAGTTGATTAAGATGCTGTGAGTTGTCTTAGTGTAGATTATCGGATAGCGTTATACTTTTCAGCGCTGTTGTAGTTTTTTTTAATATTGACTTTCTGAAAACCTTATTATATTTATATTTTATTTAGTAAGCCGCTGTAATGTCTACTAGGCCTGCACTTCAGTCGTTAATTTCGATTTCTAAGTATATAATAACTAGTGTTTCCAAAGTAATACGTGATATTTTTGTAGTTTCATCTATGGTAGATAAGACCTTAAACCATAAAAGGTCTCTGCCTACCCTGAGGTCTAAGAATCAAGACTATAAAATATATACACGACAATTTGCAATAAACTAGTGGTGACCCTAAACATAACCTACATTCTGCCCACAAAAACAGAGACCCCGAGATTACATAGTAACTAAAACAGCCTTCATTCACAACACACACATACACACACTCGTCCGACACCTCACCCACACATGAAACGGCCACGTATCATTGGTCCACTTTCACTTTCGTACCGAGCCTACATAGTTCGAATTCCAAATACAGCCTCACCATTGGACGTTTCGTCTTTGACCTTCAACGCTATTGGTGGAAATCTCTCATATGTAATGATTATATATAGGAAGTGAGGTTATGTACTGATGGAAACGTAAAAGGTTATTGTTTAGGTATTTCGCGCTGTTTATTTTAATGTGCCTGACTTATCAAATATAAGGGTTTTAATCGTTTTTGTAATATTCTTCAGGATCGGGTTATTGTTATATAGGGTTTATTGGACCTCTGGCTTGTTAGATAGTCTTTATAACTCATAACTTTACACTATATAATACATTTTAAAAGAATCTGGAAATTTTTACCCCTTTACCTTAGAGTTTTTTAGGAGAAAACTACAAGACAGATAACTTTATTTTATGTGTTTACATACTTCTCTCGTCTCATACACTTTCATACATTCATACATCTTGTCCTATATGTTAAAAGAACTCTACACGTAATTATGTAAGAGAAGCTTGCATCTTTTAGACCCTCTCATTCCGCTATTTACGCAACTAAACCGCAAAGATTATATCAGATTCGTACATATTGGTTTAAAACGACACGTAATTTTGCATTTAAATGATAACTAAGTATATCTTTTTGAAATTCTCCACAGTTAGTGCTTTAGATAACTACAAAGTGCTTCGAAGAGTACGTCGTTACGTAAAATTTGGCGTTTGATCCCACCATAGTTTAGCACAAAGAATTATTTCATATAACATTATCTAATACAATGGAGCATTCATATGTGTAATGTTATTTTTTTCTCAACTAGAGGTCACGCTGATAAGTATTAGGAATCATTAACTAGATACTGTGACTTTACTTGTATGATATTACGTCATTTTAGCAATACGCAATTTACAACTATTATTATGTTACAATGTTAGTAGTGGGCTCAAGGCCTAACTCTTCCTTTTTTCCGGGAGGAGACCCTTGCCCAGCAGTGGGACATTAATGGGTTGTTTTTTTTTGTTACAATGTTAGTTACTAAGAGGACTAGGTTCGTTTCCAATTTGATACAAAAATGTGTTTTTGTATTCGGTCTGGTTGTCCTCGGTGTTCTTGATTTGTATGTTTGTAAAAGTCTAATTAGGCGTCATTTATGCAAGGTAAGGGTATATCCCATTATTTGAAATAATAATCATATAGCTCGAAAGTTTAGAATAAGCATGATTTTCTGACTAAAGAATAGATTTCGATCAATTTTTATGCACGTTAAAAATTAGTTTGTAAAGATCGTAGCCAGCGTTTTTTCTCTCGCTACTGCTAATCTCTGTCTACCTCTATAGAAAAAAGGCGCAATTTGATGTATGCATGGTTTAAGTTATAGATTAAAAGACTAATCTCTTAAATAAATAAATATACTTCAAAATTCGAACTTATTACACAAATTTTCTTGCGTCTAAAAATGTATGAGCCATTTTTTCAAAGGACCATCCCTATTAGGTACATAATCGATCAACACGTGTAAAGGTTAAAAAACTCATAGAAAAGTTGTGGAGGAAGAGTTGAACCTTTTATCAACAGTTTATATAATAATAGCATTATATTATAACATTTTTATAAGGAGCACTTTATTACTTGATACGTTTACGATGTCGTTACAATATTAGTTTGTAGTTATAGAGAATTGTCAGTGAGTAATTGTTCGTTTAGTTGCGAATTCCTATACCGTTGCATTTGAAAATATTTTACTCGAAAATGATTACATTTCATCCAGTTTACGGGAGGGTAGGGGGCAGTTTTCTGTATGAAAACTCTAGATAGTAACTTGTTCCTCGATGAAGATATTCAGAATATAATCAACAAAGTTAATTTTTATATTTAGATCATTTTATAGTAAAATTTGATATCAGAAAGTAATATTTGCCAAGTCAAGAAACTCTATATATACTTTCTTACAACTGTTTTGCTAAGTTTCGTATTTGTACTAAAATTAGATTAAATTTATCCCCAAAAAAACACACATTAGTTCCCTTATTCTTTACAAGTAAATCCACATTAAAAACTAGTAAACCAATGACCTACATCAACTGCATAAACACGAGAATTAAAAGAGCTTATGTGCATCGTACGAAGTTAGAACAAATAAAAAAAATACCTTTCAAGATTATTGCATATTTATCAATGATAACTTATCATCACGGCTTGTATCTATATATGGTATAAACAACTTTATCTGCATTAGAAAATGCATTTTTGTATCTACTTTATTTTAATATTACGCCTACATGTTTGAGGGATAGGCAGAGGAGTAGCTAAACCACTTTTTTGTTAAATGTTTTGTACTAACGTTGACTTTTAGCAACGTTAGGTGATTTTAGAAAGATTTCCTTATCAGTATGTTTTGTTAAAACGGTTGTTTACTTAGTTGCTAAGCAACCGTAGTTTAGGAATCACCTAGCCAAAAAAATAACAGCACTTTGCTTGAACTGGAAATCGAACCCTGAGACCTCACAAGCTGATACCACCACTTAGACAGTCCATACAATTATTATTGCTCACTTTGTTAAGATACTACATTTATGGTGAATACTTACAATGACATTTTATATTATTTACAGCAGCAATAAACTAAATTTACACTATATTTAATTAGATACCATATTTAAGAAAGGTAAAGCACCTATTATATCCTAGATCGGAGTCAAAATAGAGATCGAAATAAGCCGTTTTCATAAACATTCAATATACTTGTAAGAAGCCAATACCTTCAAATATTAAGAATTGAGGTCAAATGACAGATGGTTCGCAGAAACTCCGATATTCGTATCGGTAGATTAGAACGATTCTTAGAAATAGAGAAATATATTCTAATAGAATTTCTGAACCCGTTAAAAGTACTTTAGGGCTATCTTTATTGGAGGGATTATCCAGTTAGATCGTAGGCGTGTAGTACTCGTAATCAACGGCCAGGTATGGCTGCGGTATGACAAAATGTATGGAAGTGCTTGAAACGAAGTAAGTTTGTAAAGATTGTAGTATTAGCGTTCTTTGATGTCTACCTACCAACACTACGGGGATTAGGCGTGATTTTATGTATGTATATAACGAACTAGGTATCAAATAGTTATCGACAATTTTATAAAGAAAAATGATGCGATTTAAATCGTGTGATATGATAGAGATGCCTTTAGTTTCGAGATTATTAATCTAGCTATTATCTTTGATGTAAAATGGAAATTTGAAAGGTTCTTCCCAATAGTCACGCGTCAACCATTAGACATGAATAGTTGGCAACGGTCTTATCAAGGGATATGGTTATTTACCTTTGGGAATAAGGCATGATTTTATGCATAAAATTACTTATTAAAGCCACCACTAGGTAAACAACGCCGGGGGACATTAAAAGTGTTGACATATCACTCGATTCGGTACTACTATCGACTACCGACTAGCTATCGAGAAAATTAACATGAAAATCTTTTTAGCGCCTCTACCGGGCTCCGTAAGAACTATTTTGACAGTACATTTAAATGTCAAACCTCTCGATACTCCACAGACTATACAGAATTGCGCTACTATTGCTTGAATTTTAAATATTCTTAATAATATCTACGTCTAATACCGATATCATTGAACTATTCGCCCTGAACCATGCTCTGATTATTTAAGTATTTCATAATGGGAATTACGCTATTTTTAAAGCTGACCTTAGCTTTAATTAAGATTTATTTCAACGAAATAGCTCATATAAATTTACTATCTGGTATTTCAGAAAAATATCATTAATATTTTTTGTATAGGTATTTTAGGCGTCAAACTCCGGATACTTATAGTATAGTGTAGGAAGTCTAGCCCTGAGTTTTATATTCTTTACTACATACACAATATAACGCTTATTATTCCCGAAGGTAGGCAGAGTTGTAAGAAACACACCCGCGATTCGCTATTTACGGTGTTAGTCCCATTTAATACGAGGCGAGCCAGGGCACGTTACCAAACTCCGAGCTACTTCCGACTATAATCTATATTTAATTTCTAACCCACTGCTGGTCGAGGATCACCTCTCAAAGGAAGAGTTAGGCCTTGAGTTCACCACGCTGATCAAGTACCGGTTACGGACTTTGCATGCGTAATCTAATACAAATTAGGAAAGACTAATAACACTACGCCTAGTATTCGTCATGATCAGCAGTAGTATGTACTACCTATCGTCCCTCACAGGCTGTCACCTTGATACAGTCATTTTCTATACAAAACAGTTATCCAAGATAAAAAAATACTACATTAATAACTATATTTCATAGCCTGTTCATTAGCCTTTCCTTACGGCCAGTAGTATTTAAAAACATACACCGTTATCTAAACGAAACCAATATAAAAAGTTGTCTAGATGTTAGTGCACAAATATTTGAGCTAGGTATTAAAACGTTAGGTCTTTGATAAGCACTGCACCGTAGGGATGGGACACTGCGGCAAATTATCGATAATTTTATCGATGTATTTTAATTAAGTAAAAAAAACTCGGATTTTTAAAAATTAAATTGTGAATATTGTGGGTGCTTTAAAATAGTATTGTTTTAAATACTTTTGTAGAAAATTTAAAATTAGTTACTGTTATCTTGGATTTGCAAAGCTATCCAAACACAATGATATATTGCAGTTTAATTACTTAAATTCTTTCACATGATAATTTATATGCAGAATAAAAAAACATTTTATTAGAAACATAATTTATTTGTATCTTATCTGAGATAATAATGCTACTGCATTTACAAGTCATATCGACATTTGATTCTAGACGTGATCTAGTGACGTCACTCATAGGGCTGGGCTATCGAGAGATTGCGAATATGATATATCGATAGATAACGTGTGCTGAATTATGAGATTATATATACTATATATATTTTGATAGTTTTTTCTAGATAGTGTTTGGACTTTGAGTAGGTAGTTAGATTTTGGTACTGGTTTTTAAATTTGATGTTGGATTAAATATACTGTTAGATAAAGATGTTTTAGTGCAGTTTTTGGTAGTCTCATTGCTGATGTTCATAATTATTTATCTAGAAATGTTTATTTAAATCTGTTCTTAAATGTTTAGTTCAAAGAAAAATAAGATTTGAAATGTTCAAATTACTTTAAATCTATGACTTCTCTAAGACAAGATTTTTGTTCTCTTGTAAATGAATCGTATAATTTTGCATATACAAAATACACATATTAAATCACTACCAATGCCTTCCGTTCCATTATATATAATCTAAAAACTTGACAAAGTCAAAAATATATTTAGAAAAATATATTTTTTTTAAATCAATCAGTACTAGTACCTACCAAGAGAACTAAATCCGTACCCTAAAGTATTAAACCACATTAAAAGTGATCCTACATCAAAATATCATTGTTTATATAAGAAGAGCACAACACACCCCGGACGACACCGAACAAACAACACATATCTAGGCATACAGTTACAAGTAAACAACTCTTTTATTTATTATTTCTAAGTGAAAATGATGACTTATATCCTTTGTGCGTTTAAATTAGTAATTTATTTTTTTCTTGTTGTAAAAATAGACGGGTAATCAAATCCATCCTGCATAGTATAAATGCGAAATTCCGTCTGACCAATTGTTTTTCTTTCTGACTCTAATGTCTGCCAGTGTGTCTGTTTGTCTGACTGTCTGACTCTCAGACTGATTGTTTGACTGTCTGACTGTCTATTATAAGTTTACGGCTAAACCACAAACCGGTTTTGATATAGCAGGGATTTAGTTGTTGACATGGATTCAAAGAAAGGCAACATTTTGAAAAAATACTTTCCTATGCGTTTGTAATAGGATTTTTTTTTAACGAGAGTATTTGAATTTTATTTCTAGCGAGTTAGTATTTAGTACTATGTTTTTAGGTATTTCCCTACACATTTCTTCTGCATTATCCCTATTATTACAAATATTTTAACGCAAACCTTTCCAGGAATAATCTTTATTAGTATTTGTATATAATAAATAAACTACTACATAATTGTATATACCTAATAACCATTAATAAATGTCATTACAATGAATCAATGGAAAACCTTGAATTGTACGTGGATCAGCATAATATAGAGTTCTTAAAACAATATGGCGGTGGATTCTTTTGGCGCGCTTGCGCAAGTTTCGCAGTACGGTTAACTAACACAGTTTATACTGAATAGCTTAGATCGACATGTTTATTGTTTTGTTGTTCACCACTCTTAAGGACTGGGGATAGCGGAGACAGTGTTTCTGAGTAGACAACATTGTTATTTAAACCGGTATAATACCTGAAGGTTTAAGCAAAGTTGTATGAAATACACTCGCGTTTCGCCATTGACAAAGTCAGGCTTATGTATGGCAATAAGGGTCGAGTCTATTACCTGAGGAATATCCTAATATGAATAGAAAATACTAAGATCGGACATAAACTTTTTCAAAAAATACATGCGTCCATAATGTGACGCCTTTTTTATAGGCAGAGATCAAAAATATTTTGGAATAATTGGTCCCATAATGCCCTTTTTGAACCTCGTGCTCGCTACGTTAAGTTGTTGCACTACAAAAGCGCATTTTACTGAACTTACCGTGTTTATTCATAAGTTACTAAGCAAAGACTTGTACTAGACTGATATGAAAATTATCCTTAAAAACTAAATAATTAGTCTACAAGTTCATATATTATTAGCTCCGCTAATTAGTGACTAACTTATAACATTGATAGTTGCCGAATAGGTTTACATCATTAGGCGTTTTTCCTTAAATTCCTGGACAGTTGGATACTAAAGTATTATTAGTATTTACGTTTAAAACGCATTTCACTTAATAAGAATAAGTTCAAAGTTTAAGGAAATTTTGCTTTTATAACGTTTTTTTTGTCTGATGTAGTGTGTGTTTTTTTTATTGTTTGGAATTTGATTGAACTTTATAGCCATGTAGTTCTTACATCAGAATAGTACCTAAATATTAAAAAAAATGACGGTCTATTTGTTGCGATTTTACATACAAACGGATATAAACAAGTTTAAGAAAAACTTAAAAATAGATTTTTTTTGCAATAAGACCCTACTAAGCCAAGAAGGGGGTGACGTTTTCGAGAGCAGAGTAAATTTCTTTTTTATTTTAAATCGGAGAAAATAATCCAGTACCCTATTAATTAATAATAGAAATAACCCGAGACACTTATGTACGCAGCAGTACCCGTCCTATTGGCTAGACATATAAGGATAAGAGTGAAACGCACCACAACAAAATTGTAATTAGAATTATAACATTAATTAATACATACAAATGTATGATACGTGTATTAATATCGCTACTCCGAGAATAGTAGGCATAGTCATGTTAACACAAGGTTATGTTTAGATACAGAAATTGAGGTAAATGTTACTTATCCATACTATTGTGTCTGTGTGACTGTCTGGTACGCTTTCACGGCTAAATTGCTGAACCGATTTTCATGAAATTTAAGATAGAGGTAGTTGAAGATGAAGAGCGAAGAAGCAAGAAGAATAGATAGATCATATACGAATAGACTACCCATCTTCAAGCATTGCTGAACAATTTTTTTTTCACCATACTCAAGTCAAATATCATCGCGGCCACCTATCTTTAAAATATCCGCGGTCGACCCAGCTTAACTTCATAATTTTTTACTGACTTTTAAGCGCAATAGTTCTGATCAAGAACCCGGCCACCCATCGCTAAACAGCCCTTAATAACGTTGCTTAACTTAACGATATTTTCTAATTTGTGTATTAATATCGCTACTCCGAGAATAGTAGGCATAGTCATGGTTAACACAAGGTTATGTTTAGATACAGAAATTGAGGTAAATGTCACTTATCCATACTATTGTGTCTGTGTGACTGTCTGGTACGCTCTCACGGCTAAATTGCTGAACCGATTTTCATGAAATTTAAGATAGAGGTAGTTGAAGATGAAGAGCGAAGAAGCAAGAAGAATAGATAGATCATATATGAATAGACTACCCATCTTCAAGCATTGCTGAACAATTTTTTTCTCACCATACTCAAGTCAAATGCCATCGCGGCCACCTATCTTTAAAATATCCGCGGTCGACCTAGCTTAACTTCATAATTTTTTACTGACTTTTAAGCGCAATAGTTCTGATCAAGAACCCGGCCACCCATCGCTAAACAGCCCTTAACAACGTTGCTTAACTTAACGATATTTTCTGATTTGTGTATTAATATCGCTACTCCGACAATAGTGGCATAGTCATGGTTAACACAAGGTTATGTTTAGATACAGAAATTGAGGTAAATGTCACTTATCCATACTATTGTGTCTGTGTGACTGTCTGGCACGCTTTCACGGCTAAATTGCTGAACCGATTTTCATAAAATTTAAGATAGAGATAGTTGAAGATGAAGAATGTAGAAGCGCGAAGACGCTCAATTTCATATTTGAATCGACCCATCTGCAGAATGGCCGCGACGCGACGACAAGCGTTGCTGAACTTATTTTTTTTTATCGCACTCAGCTCAAATGCCAACGGGAACACCCATCTATAGAATACCCGCGGCAAAGTTAGCTTAACCTAACAATTTTTACTGACCGGTGATAGTTTCCGTTCATGAACTCGGTCACCCATCGATAAAGTGTCCTTAGCAGCGTTGCTTAACTTAACGATATTTTTCTGTTTTGATTATAAATAGTTTTACACATCTCCTAGATGAATAAAACGTAAGAATTTATATCAAAATATTCTCAGTAGTTTTAAACAATGGCGGACCACCCCGCCGAGGGTCTTGTTACAGTAATTCTAAGATTTTAACACTTTATCTATAAAAATGACTAATAATAAGAAAACGTATTGTTTGAATGTTTGTTACTTGGTTTATTGAGAAATAACAACTGCTTAGGTGGTCTTCGCTGGTGCCGGGTTCGATTTAAGTTGAGTCATTTTTAGAATGTTGATGCGATGTTTTTTGTAGATCAGAGTTTAAATAACTATACTGCTTTTAAGAATAATGTATATAATTATGTATACTATTATTGTTATTAAGAAAGTTTTATTCTTTGTCGTCAGTTATGCTTGTACGGCAAAATTGCTGAATCGTTTTAGATGAAAATGAGCAATTTTGTTAGTTATTTTTTAGATAATTTTCATAGCATTTTCATAATATATACATTTTTAGAGAGCTAGGAAAAATTGACAAGGTTTTTTTTAATTGGTGACTAACTTAAAATATGCTTTTTTTATAACCACATGGTTACTAAAGTCACACCCATAAGTTTGTTACTATGGTGTCGCCAGGTTTGATTTCCGGACGTGATAAAAATAAATTAGTGCCTAACTGTGTCTGTTTTTGCAAATGTAACAATATACGATAAGAGAAGTCTTGTAGTTTTTTTATCTTGAACTAAGCTAGAGTACTATATACCTATTTTATACGATTACTAGCTTTTACCTGCGGCTTCGTCTGCATTATTATATTTCTAGGGGTAAAAATAATGTGTTAGTCTATGTTATAAACTATATGTGGACTAAATTTCATGAAAATCGGTTGGGTAGTTTTTGTGTTAGGCAGTAACAAACATACTTACATTTAAAACTTTCCTATTTATAGTATAAACGTATAAGTTCTAAGAAATAAGATAACCGGCATTGCGGGTATAAGTGTGTATTTTTATATTCGTCATCGGAATTGAACCTGTGTTATCGAGTTCAAATCAGTTATTAGCAATGAGTTGTCATTACTTTTTATATAATTTAATGAGACATTTAATGTGCCTAATTTCTGTTTTTCTGTAATTTAACATTTTCGGATTATAAAATATTTTGGTTATCCATTTTTTTTTTGTTAGTAATATTTGCGTTAAAGGAGACTTTACAAACATACTTAAGCACAGAACCCTGCTTTGCGTTGCGCAGTCGGGTAAAAACGGACACAAAGTACAACGAGGGACAAGACAATTTTCTGTCGCATACATAATTTTATTCATACAGGAATCGAATCTACAACTCACGTTACCACACATAAGAATATCATTTTACTAAAAATATTCTTTATAAAAACACTTATCGTAAGGATACATAGTGAAATAAGTGTATGTTCGTCTGTGTGCGTACACACATAGAACTGCTGTTACATAAAGAGCGTCTCTGGTATATTTTTTTATCATTTGGTAAGCCAATGAACCTAGATAGCGCTGTATGTACGAGCCTAGATACCGTATGCAAACATAATGTGCAAATCGTAGCCTAAATATCCTCATTCCTGTAGAGGGATAAGCAGTAGTGTCAATTACAAATGATAAATTTCCTTTTTTTTCGCAGTTATATGCGTATTAGAAATAATTATCACTTGTTACAACGGTGAAGGAAAATATCGCGATGCAACCTGAGATTTTCTTTGGACAGTTCTTGAAAATATGCAAAGTCCCCAACCCACTTGGTCAGCGTTCTGGACTCAAGGCGTAACCCCTCCCTCATTCCGAGAGGAGATCCTTGCCCAGCAGTGGGAACTACAATAGGTTGAATTATTTTTTTTACTAGCAAACTTGCGGGGTTTCGCACGTGTTTAAATATTCGCCCCTAAATTATAGCCGTTAAGGAGCTGATTATAGGAAAAAATGGTAACTTATCAAAATCGGTTCAGCGTTTTAGCTGTGGAAGCGTAGCAGATACCTAGAAGTGAGGGTTTATATTATCATGTTTGTTATATTCGAAGGTGTTGGTTAGAGATGTATGAAACGCAAAAACTAAAACAATGGTAGAAGACGAGCCCATTACCGTATTTCGAACCCGAGGCTCCGAAATACGTAGTCAAAGCTTTTTCCGCAATGTTGAAAAATATTATAATACTACAATAGGCTACAGGTAAAAATAAGCAACTGAGTTATAAATTAAATCATAGGTATTCCCACGTTCTCACTCAAGTTGACCTATGATCAAATTTTTAGAACGACATCACAATTTCACGAGAATCAGTACAAACGTTTAGGAAGAAATACGTTATAAACAAACTAATTTCAAAACAAATTAAGCTCACATTCTTCCTTATGCAAAATTAGTAACTAAATTTCTTGTTATGGCTATCGGCTAGGCACGCATTTTACCTATACCTTTAAGAGTTATTCATAATAAACTCTCGGTTTCGGGAAATCCCGGTAGGTACCTGAAGCTTAAAATTTTATAAAGCATTTGTCTCATACTTTCCTATTGATGGGATTTGATTTTTCCTCGCATCCCATTTCTTTCAAAATGAGGTTTGATTTTTTGTAAAATCGTAATAAAAAAATTGTTTTCAATAATGAGGCTTTGGTCAACTCATCCCGCTTGATCTCATCCCGCGGGATGAGTTGTCCTAGTACAATTTTTGAATCGGACAACTCATCCCGCTGATATATTTTACGATTTGTACAGACTTGAAAATAAGTGGTTCACGCGCATTAGGGCTAATTCTCAGTGTGGCAACCAACTTGCTAATGGACTATTACTCATTATGTCCACTGTCCCTTCCCTTTCAGCTACTTCTTAAAATTCGGAATTGATTACGGCAGTAAGTACTACTAAGTCTATTCAACAAGTTTAAAAAAAAATGACGTTTTATTTCTTAATAAGTGTCCCAACATATATAATGGTCCCCGCGACACAAGAGCAATTCTTAGAGCGGGAGTTGTCCTTTCGAATCCCACCCGGGACAAATCTTTGTGTGATGAGCACGAGTATTTGTTCTGAGCCTGGATGTCAATGTATCTATTTAAGTATGTATTTAGAAGTATGTAAGTATGTTTATATTTTTTTGTTTGTAGTACAAGCTCTGCTTAGTTTGGAATCAAATGATCGTGTGTTAGTCCTATGATATTTATTTATTTAAAAAGAAAGGAAATAAAATATATCGATAAATAAGTGAGTAATGATATTCATCAGACATTTTTTTACTTATAACACAAAAAGAATATTTATTTAACCTCATCTCCTACTGTAATAAACTTAAGATCACATTTATAGCAACACTTTTGTTCACGAATGTACAAATATTTCAAATAATACACTACTTTTTTACCTTTTATTTAAAGCGGGATGAGTTGACTAAAGAAAAATAATAAAAATATTAATGTGGACAACTTATCCCGCGGGATAAGTTTTAAGTGGGATGAAATGACCAAAGCCTCTCAATAATTAGGTATTGAGTGTTTGAAGTTTAGAATTTGCTTTAAATAATAGGTATTTCTAGTACATCACGCCTTTTCCTATGGGAATAGGCAGAGGTCAGAGAGAAAAACTTCTATTATTTTATCAATTTCTTTTATCAACAAATATTTTTAAGTTTAGCTTTTCCTTCATTTTGTTTTCTAAGTATAATTAATTAATCTGTTATTTCTGTTAGATATTTTTATTTATTTTCCTAAATATGTACGTCACGGGGCAAATCTGTGAAATTTTTAGAAACGTGACGCTATCGGGACCCTGCCAATAGGAAGTCGATATTTTTTAAGGAAAACCTAACAGTTACGAATCACCAATGATATTGATTGTATTAGAATGAGGTATTTTAAAATTACCTATTATGTTTTGACTATCGAATGTGTGGTTATGTATTATTATTATTTATTAAATTAATTCATTATTTAAGTTCATTTTAGAATTTCGGATTTACAAAAAAAATTAAAACAATCACTTTTTTTAAATCATTTCTTTTAAACCTTTGTTTTTAATAATCTGTGTTTTTATTAATTCCCACGGCTGGGAAATAAAAAAAAAGTCATAAAAAGTACTCAAAATAACTCAATTAAAATAAAGTCTATTTTATACACTTAACCATTCAAAAGCTTTACACAACTAAGACTTAGTCTGAACAAAAATCTTACACCAAAAAAAATATTCATTCAATATCTCCTCCACAAAGAATAATATCTTCTAAGAAAATGTCTGGGTTTGTGCCTACATTTACAACTATAGTAGGCTACGTCACTAGGTTCGTTAGGCACTATCTAGTCCAGGCAAAGCTATTGACCTGGGGAGAGACAAGGCCACACTTGTTTACGTTTTGTACCTAGAACTGTAGCTAAATCTAAGCTCCGTTTGCGGATGATTAATAATAAATATTGTAGCAGTTTCCTTGTAATTTAATTATGTAATGTTACAGAAGGGTAGGCAGAGGAGTTTGATGCAGTTTTTTTACTAATTTTGTATTGAATTTTAGCGGCATAAAAAATGATAAAACATTTTAACTGACTTCTGAAAATACATAATTCTTTAAGTTGTTTATTTCAACACTGTTTTTTTTTTACTAGTTTTGTAGTGAATTTTGGCAGCATAAAAAATTTAACTGACTTCTGAAAATAATTCTTTAAGTCGTCAATAATTTTGTTTCAAAACTTTTTGTTTAAACGTTTAGATAATTTGTGATTATTTTATTTTGTGATACTAAAATATCTATTAAAATATATTTCTATCATACAATAGGTTTCCATATTTTAGCGTCCGTTTTACAAAGCTAATATAAAATAAAATGTAGATTACATTATTATATTATAAATTATATTTGAAGCTGAAATCGCACCTGAATTCAGATATACCTAAAAAAATATATATTCGAAACTTGTGCCCGGGTACTTAATTTGTGCATTATGTTTTTTACTAATAACTTTCTTAAGATATGATCCTTAAATAATTACTTATTTAATTATTACATTACTTATAATTCTAATCTTATAATTTCTGAATAAGCAGTATCATGCATTCAACGATACATTACTCATAAAAATCCATTCCTATCTCTAAAATTTTACATGAATCGTCAAAAGCAATTATATTATTTAGACTATTACAAGAGTTAACTTAAATTCTAGTTTGATCCACAAAACTCTCAGTACAATAATATTTAGATAAACGCGGCGGCGTTAGTTTAGCCAACCGCGGCCAGAAACACGACACGGAACTCTGTTTTAAATATATCTGTCATCTATGCTTGCTGTACGAAATACTTCTATACTTATTAAATATATTTTTGACGAATTAGGTACTTATTCTTTAATAATACCAACGAATTACTATTTTTATGTATTTAAAAATTCAAAAAATAATTACAAACAGTTTAGTAGAATACTTAATTTGTAATAAAATTTTGTCAGAATGGATTTATGGCATTTTGTATAATTTTATTAAAAAAATTGAATTGGGCCACTCATTTCCCTCTTAGTTTTTTGGGTTTGTTAGATTGTCGCAATAATGACGGAAAATTGTTTAATATGTTAGAAAATATATTCTTTCATTTCCTTCTTAAAGTAAGTCATTTTATTAACTTAGCTACAGTAAGAACAATCTAACAGCTGCCTTATAAGCCATTATAAGTACTGAATATATAGCTCTTTAATTACTGAAATTAAACTAATTTCTAGCACTATCGGTTAAAAATGTCTTGCGACGGTCTATTCCCATTCAATTATAACCTTAAAGTTCCTAAATACTTTGCCGTTATTTGATAAATAAAAAAGTATTCTTTTTCTCTTCTACAAAAATATATTTAAGGGCTTACACCCCTTTAACTAAAGCGAATATACGCGTACTATATTTAAAAGTGGCCTAATAATCCATCGATCCGGCAAGATTCGAACCTGTGACCTTTCGGTCGGCAACCAAGGCCGTTATTTGGGTATTTTAACAGTAATTACTATCTTTGGACTACATCCCCCTTCAATCAGTGTTGGGTTATTGAAATAGATGATAATTTGTTAAGTAAATAGGGTTAGTTAGTTCAAAGGAAACTGTGTTAAAAAAAAACTAATTTTACTTTTATTTTTTTTTCAATTAGAAATAAGCATATTGTATTTATTTTCGGCTTATTTCAGTTTGCGGTTCCGCTTGAATGAATATTTA
This sequence comes from Anticarsia gemmatalis, assembly GCF_050436995.1. Lineage (NCBI taxonomy): Eukaryota > Metazoa > Arthropoda > Insecta > Lepidoptera > Erebidae > Anticarsia > Anticarsia gemmatalis. The sequence continues at coordinate 992,543 of NC_134757.1, forward strand.
GTTCCAGAGTCTTTCATTTAATATTATTTAATTGCTTTCCAAATGCCAAAAAGAATAGTTTGAACTATGCCGTAGAAATTTATAACACGAGTAGGCAATTGTTTTTGCACTAATTCTTGTATCTCGCATGTATGTAAAGTTTATAAGGAATTATATTTAACAAATGTTTGTAGAAAAGAAGTTATTAAGTCTTAAAGAAAAGAAAAAACTAAGAATAGAAGGTTATTTCAACATTTTATTCTGTTTCAAAAGATATTTAGAATTAATTTAACGTCACAAAGATTTTTTAAAACTTAATAATTATTATCAAACTTTTAAAAATTAAATTAAATTATATGAACTGTTGTCTAAACCGCGACACACTGTATTTAACCGGGTATAACATGAAACGATAAATTTCTCTCGCATACAATCAATTAGATCTTAATTGAATTAAGCCGGATTTTATCACAAATCTTTACTATTTTAGAATAACTAGTTGTTTTAACGTAGTAAGTAGTTTCTTAAAAATAGACTATTTAAGTAATATCAAATATATTTATTCAATCCGCTACACAAAATATAACATAAAATTTGAAGATATTTATAACATTAGAGCTAAATAGGTTTATAAAGGAATTACAAGTATATGACATGAAAACATTATAATACTTTTGTTTCGGTCTACTCTCTAATCTCTATATTATGTACAAAAAATCTGATTTAATAAAGAAATTTAAAGGACATGGAATCCTGTAATTTCTGAAACTTTCTGGCGGGAAATTATTAACAGTTATTCTAGTAAAACTGGTCGCTATATTTACCGCGTGGTTGCATTTCGCGGAATATAAATGTCTTTATCCATGTTTTAAACTACATGATTGCGAAATTTAAGTGAATTATGTTCAGTAGTTTTACATATAAGAATGATAGCAAATCTTTGCATCAAGTTTCTTTCAATTCTTAATTATTTTTTACATGTAACGATTAATCATCTTCTCAAAGACAAACTTTCGCGTTTATAATAATATTAGGAATATCTTATTCTATAATTATTCCAACTTATGATAGACAAATAAGCTTATTTAAATGCCTATTTTGGATGTCTAAAGTTTATTCTAATAACGGTTTGTAATGACTAATAATATTTAATCAATGTTGTTATTGTATAGTTCTCAAATAGGTTAATTCGTCTGCACTATTTTAGTATATTATGTAGATTTGTCACAGGAAAAATGTGGTTTATTTGAACTTAACCACGAATCTACTAAGCACTAACAACACAAAACTATGTACTATAATTTAAGCTAAGAATAATAATTGTTGCTTAAATTTGTTCAATTATCATTTTTATTTTGGCGATAAATATTTTGAGAGCTTTTATTTTCAATTTAAAACTGGAAGTTAGTTATTCATTTTGGCAAAAAATAAGATAATATGAATGATAATTGTCGTATAAAATTTTTTACATATTCGCAATTCGGTATCATGTTTTTTATTTGAAACTTAAGTTATAATATTGTTCTACATAGCTAAATGGTTACTAATAATTTACTCGTCTAGTCTCACACTTGTTTAAACTAAAACTATTCAATATTTGAGCAAGTATTCAAATTCTTGTGTGTCGTTTCAAACAGCTACAGGTTTCAGTATGTTCATCACTATCATACAATCGTTTGTAATGTAATTAAGTGATCATATTACAACGCGTCACTTATAATTAGGCACCTATCTAAATCTCTTTATTTTTACACAAAAATATTTTCATAAAAACTTCACAAAAGCCTTTGCAAAAGTATTTCCAAACTTTGAATAGTTTCACAAACTTCCAACGAAATAATTTCATTAGTACATTCCGAATCGCAAATATCGTTTAGCCTAAACTCGATTACGAATGATAAATTAAAATATGCGAAATTAAACATAATATATATTACAATAGAGCGCGTTGTTCCGAAATGAGGTTATCCGTATAAGTCTAACACATTTTTTTCTGTGCAAATAAATTTATCACTATGCCACGACCTTGCTCCCAGCTATCGCCAAATTTTTGCTAGTCCTAACGTCACGTTGATAACTAGGCAATCTAGAAAAAACTTACCCGTTATAATTGATAATTTAATATTAAATCCTCACAGCACAGCACTTTGGTCACATTAAAAATAAATATAATTACGTTAAATAATGTCGGTTTGTATGTTGCGAGTGTGTCGATAGTCGCGAGTCCCGTGAGTGCAGTATGTTGTTGTGTATCGCGGACGGGTTTATGCACATCGCGCGCTCGCCGGCAGGCAGCCGACTGGCCCGGCGCGCACGCACGTTGCAGCTCCCCGCGCCCCCCCACGAAAAAATACAACCGCGAAAAATATGGCGGGATCCGACACGCAAAAACTGAAGGGGTGCGCACCGCGTTCTCTCGCTGAGGTTGTATGCTAATCCATCGTGTGCTCGGCCCTTTTTTCCGGGGTGGGGGATGGGGATGCAATTAAAAAGCCGCGCGTGCGTGTGGGGGCGCGATTAGAAAGGAGACGGCGGCCCGAATGAGTCTGTCACCGGTCTTTTTTTACTCTTTTCCTAGTCTGGCATTTTGTGTACGAATGCCTAGGTAGACTGAATCGATGGACTGTCTGACTAGATTATTGGCCGCGTACTGAGCGTAGGTAACTTAGATAAATGTATCGCGCGCGTTATCTATCAAATAAGATGATGCGCCATTTTTTTACTATCGATGTTTATTAATTGCATTGTGTGTGCTCTGAGATCTGTTATAAGTATGTTTTATTACATAATTGTTGCGAATTATTACTCTAGTAGATACAGTGTTTTATAGGAAAACTTTTATGAGAGTATAAACTTTGTAAACAAATTTTCTATTCTTAGAAATACAAATTCTAATTTATTAGATTACTTATTTCCGGCTCGAATTAAACCGGCAAGATAAAAATATCGCAGCGATATTCTGTAGATTATACATTTATTTTTACCTTAGAAGGAGTGGGACCTTCAAAAAGCGTATTTCCGTGCTGAAAAACAAAACATATCTGCTGCAAAGTATCTGTAAAAAAAGTACAAAAAATTCTCACATCTTTTAACCCGATAAAGTTGAATATTTAACCCTCTAGCTGATAAGTAGCGAGACTGCAAAATTAATTAATATTTCTTTGAACGAGAAGACGTTTGAAAACCTGCTCTTACTAATCTATGGACTATTCTGGACAATGGGGTCTCGGAGGGGTGTTTGCATGCATCGAGCTCGCAGCAAGAGCTCAGCTCTCCTGCAGAATGTGGGAATAACCGTATTTAGACTATTGTATCTATTATATTGTGTAGAAAGAGTTCGGACGGCGAAATATTCGAGCCGTTGACGACAATTGTGTGCGGTAAGATAAATATTTAATAAAGATAGATTAAAGATGGTAGAATGCTGTGATTTTAATATGATTTTAAACAATAGATACAAGATTTAGCTGATTTATTTTAGAGATTTGCGCGGTAGAATTTTGGTAAGTTAGAAAATTTAGTTAAAAATGAGTTGATGGTAACTTAGATTTTTTATTTGGGTTGAATGTATGTATTTATTAATTAACAAACAAAGTTCTACTGTTAATTAATTACTTTTAACATTGTTTTAAATATATTTTAACGTAGATCTCGAGTCAAATTAATGATATTAAGAAAAAATTAATAAGACTTGATTTTAAAAATTAACCCTTTAATATTAATAATATTTTGATTGATTAATTAATTAAAACCTAAATATGAAAATAGTAAGTTTTATTATAAATTAATTATATTTTAAGAGTAATGTATTTTAGTTTTAACATAGTTTGTATATAGTAAGGAAATAAACTAGTATAACTTTACGCGCGCTTTACTCTCGCACGCGATATTTATATTTTTTACTTTTTGTAGAGCGACGCTCTCAAATTTATTTACCAAAATAGAATTTATATTTTACGCTCATCTTTAAACAATAATTTCTTTTGTAATAGATTTTTATTTTTATAACAAAAAGTTTGGAACAGTACTTTTTTTGCAAAAAATTAAGTTTGAATAAATTAATTTGACTATGATTAATAATTATTATAAAAATATATATTTGTAAGTAATAAAAATATAAAATGTAGTTTGTATTTTAAAAATATGTTCGCAAATAATATTATATCTTGTTATAAGTGAGTTCTTTATGCAAAAATATCGTATTAGTCTAATAGTAAAGTGACACACTTAGATAAATATTTTTGCGATAAGATTACTACGTGAGAGTAGTTCATAGAAGTTCTAGGTTAGTATGTTTCTAGCCGTATCTAATATTGTTCACATTAATCAGTTCTTTGCGTAATAATAGATACTTGTATAATAATGAGCCGTTGATTTAAAATAAATGACATAAAAATTTAGTTTAAAAAACAAAAATATTTATTCCATGTAAAGCGCAGCTTAATATTCACCAAAATGCAACTTAATTATTTATCAAACTTTGATTCTAATTTAAAAATCTTTAAAGTTTCACAAAAATAGTGGCGGCAATAAAAGTTATTTAATAAAACTAACTTAATTTATGAACATCCAGTCTCGTTGTATTCAAGTTTCAGACCCGTTCAGTGGACAATGATGGGTCCAACGGTAGATGCAGTGTTGTAGCGATTTTTAATTATTTATGCAAGATTGTCTAATATCGAGCTCGGACGACACTTGCACGCTAGCTAGCCCCTGCACCTCGCCCGGCTCGCATTTACATAATAATACCTCACATACAGAGGGTCACACTAATTGTTCAGATATTAAAATCACAGCATCTATTGACTCAACCCATTTTTTATATGCAAATTTTTAATAGTAACAACCAAAATATTTGTGTAAAAATTAAATTTTCTACTTCCGGTTTCAAAAGACGTGAGAATTTTTAAATTCCGACGCATTTCCTGTGAAATAAAACAGCTGTCACTTACCTTTTCTAGCTGCCGCCGTCGAACACAAAAATGTAACTCAACAAAAACAATGAACAAAACTTCAACAAAGTCACTAGTATACGAGAAGCGTCCGGTAACAGAACACGACGGACAAATAAACAAACTTAAGTCGACTGTTGACAAAATATTCCACCAATAAAAACTATTCGGATAGTGGAATAGGTGATAGAAAGAGCGACGCGCGGCGCGACCCACCGGCCAATCAGTCAAGCGACTGCTGTTGTCCACATACGCACGTGAGAAAACTTTACTCCCAAGTTTCGCCCGAAAACTTTCTACACGCGACCGATAGTTGGAGTCTCCGCGCGCGCGACCGGAACTCCTAAAATAATTACGGACCGAAATTACAATTTCAAAATTTAATTGCGGCTGTTAATTTTCTTTTTTTCTTTTATTTTCTAAAAGTTTTTTTTTCCGAGGCGTCCACCCGTCCGGTCGGGTCCAGCCGGTCTGCAATATTAACACGAGCCGCGTCCACCTTTTGTAATGAAACGTTCACACATGCTTCCGCATTACCGTCCCGATGCCATCAATAATGAAGCCAGGCGGGAAAAAACAAAACGGGGCACCTCTCCCGGCGAGGCGCCCGCCGACACTACAGCCTCCTCGTCAAAGATCAGAATTGCATATCTGGGTTGCGTTAATGAGCGGGGGTTGGGGGTTCGTGGGGGGGTCGAAAAAGTGGCACCGCTCGCGCGCGAATATAAATTCATCGCCAAAAAATCATTACGCGGGGGGTGGCATTACGGGCGCTCCGCTGCGCGGGTTCGTTCGTATAGTTTTTAAATCGGGCGCTCATTCGGCGCGGCGCCGCGGCGGGCGGAGGCCGCGCCGCCACTGCACTGCCGCCTGCACCGCCTGCACCCTGCACTATGCCACTAGCCCACTACACACTACACACTACTCCAAGTACGAGCAGTGCTCGCAGTACTCACCACGCATGCACTTACGTACTCTTCCCTCCCAAGTTCAAGACTAGCCGAGCCGCCGCGCTCGCCTTTACCCTTTACACCTATCGCTCGTACGCTGCGACCGGCTAAATAGAACAAAATAACCAGGAAATTAATGACGTATCCCGAGATGGATTGATTTTCCAAAGGAAAGAGAGAAAAAAGAGTTCCACGTTTATGCAAATTCCTCTTTTCGACGACGATCGTAATCAATTTGTGCGTAGGAAGCTCGCCGCACACGCACGCACGCACGCACACACACACAACTTGTGCGACTCAAATTAAATCTAATACAAAATTGCGTTTTATGTTCACGGTAGTGTAGATGTGTGTAGGGGAACACAATGCGAGCTCGCGGTCTGTACAATCGAGCACACCCACATGATTAGAAAAAATAATACCTCATTTACATTTTATAATTTTTTCATTGATTATTGTTAAAGTTCAAAGATCTTTGGTTGGTAGTATTTTAGTAATGTTTTGTTTACAATCAACTAGAAATGTTACCCACGCATCGTCAATTATAGGCGTAACAAGTGGTTTTACATACCGCCTATGTTTTCAATTAAAACATATGAAACGCCCACCTCACACCAACTAGTTTCTAGTTGGTGTTTAGAATTAGAACGAATGATGCTTTAGTATTATGCATTATCGTTAATTAATTAATGAAATTAGGTATTTTTTCATATGCGCGTTCAATATGAAAGTATTTGGAAAAATGCATTAAGTTTTAGACCCTAATCCGTAGAATATTTTAATTTTGAATTTGAGTAATTAGATGCTAATGAAATATTTTAAGATAATTTAAAGGGTTTAAGTAAGGATAATCATTTAAAATTATTTTTTTGAATAAAATATAGCAGTATTTTGATTTTCAATTTTAATTAATAATAATTAACTTTAAATAATTACGGAAGACCTTCACAAGATCTGGAAAATTCGAAATTTATAATAATATCAAAATAAATGATTTACTTGAAACACCTAATTACTAATAACACATAATTAGACAAACTAAAACATAACATTTACAAACAATACAAAAACCTAACAATACGTAACATCTAACAAAACATTCAGCATCCAATCAACATGAACTTATTTCAGTGACTGTACTTTAAAACTCACACAAGGATAATGTTAAAAATGAATTACCAACACATAGCTGTGCCTCCCTTCCCCCCTTTATACTCATTTTCATTTCGATGTTTTTGGGTTTTTGCGCAGATAGGGGGTGAGTTTCAAACCCCACCTCCACCCCCGCCCTATGAAAATAGGATATATTTTTATGTTTTATTTGCCCGGAAGCCTCTGTTTAGTTGCATGTTTATTAGAAGTTTTTATTAGTAGATACAGTACTTGTATTCGGGTGGTTTTTTTTCCGGGTTTACGTTATGATTTGCGACGAGAAACGTATTGGAGTCAGTCACGGAATGTTTGTTTTTCCATTACGTGGATTGTTTAGTGGTATCGGTTATGATAAGCTATGAAATGCAAGGTTTCATAGTGTACTGTTTACTGTCGAGAATGTTCAAGAAAATAATGTAAAGCGAACTGCTTACGGTAGTTTCTGCTCATCCTTAATATAATACAGTAGAATATTATGTTTGTTTATGATGAAAATTGATAACTATAAAAAAACACACTGTCTTTTAAATAAGTCAATTCTACAAGATAATGTTTACAGCTTAAAAAATCTTTAGAGCTTCAACTTATTTTCCTACCAAAGAGATAAAAAACCGTACAGGTCTATACACCAAACGAACATAGCAACTATGATTTTCTTATTAAATAATATTATTATCTCCGTTCTAAAAGTAGTTCCATATAAATGAAACGTTAGAAAATATGTAATAAATTCTACTACTTTTTTAAATTCAAGATGTAGAAAACCTAATCATTAACTATTAATAATATAATTACCCAAATGTAACTAAACTTCCCAATTAACTCATCTTGAAATGATAATATTATCTTAACTTAGCATTTAAGATAACGAAAATCAAAACCAGCTAAACTGCTACGATAAGCTCTTTTTTGCAACTACAAATACTTTCAATACATTTTTTACAAAAAATTTAACATACATAAAATAAATAAGTATGTATATCCTTTCAACTTTCAGATTAAACCAGACTAATATTAGAGTAACCATAATATCACATAATCACAATTAGACTTGCAGAAAAACTGTCACGATTGCAATAGTATAATATTCCCCAATTCGTTTGCAACCCTCCCGTGAACTCCTGTCTAATCGTTGAACGACTGCGGGGCTCTACAATCTCTACTTTCCTTTCAAATATGTATTTGAAACGAAAACTAATGTTGCTTAGTTAACTATGTTTAGCTGCAGTAAGTATAGTTTTAATAATTTGCGTAAAAATACAGATTGTAAATATTCTTTTCATAATGATAATGCCATAAATAGTTGTAAAAAAGTATATACGATTAAAAACTTTGGTGGTCATATTAAATAGTTGAAATGCAAAAGTATTAGCTTCATAAATGGTTAAGGTAACAAGTATTTGTCTTCATTCACAATAACCGAAGCCAAATATTTACACATTATTTCAAAGATTATATTATCAAGTGGTCACCCATCTAAGTATTTCACAGCTGTATATGAACCCTCATAGTCATCATTATAACATCAAGTCTTAAAATCAAAATCTGACAATTATGATAGTCGTACAGTTATTAGATCTACCAGCAACTCGAAAAGAGAGTTAAGCTTTAAGAGAAGAAAAAAAAACTCACTCCTGAAGTTGCTTCTTAAATTTTTTTAGTCATTATCATATTTTAATTTATCTATCTCTTCAAATAAATGGCCTACCCATTTTATTTTTCTATTCAATAAAAAAAAACTAACTAAGAAAAAGATAACAGGTTTTGTTTTTCATTCAAACATAAGTATCTAATACTACTCTATTATTATAAGTTATTCTGTTTGTCAACCCGCACTTGGCCACGTGGTGGACTATAATGTAACCCCTCAAACGGCGAGAGGAGACCCGTGTTCCACACTGGAACAGTGAAAAGGGTTGTTTCATATAAATAATATACATGACAATGAGTATGGTGCGTTTTTTAGCTAAACTGCTGACCCAATTTTGATAAAAAACGTCAATGTTATCGTCTATTTTAATGAGACAGCTATGCAAGCAAAACATTTTCTAACAATTCTATACAATTACAGATATCATATGAGCATTTATGCAAGCAAAATCGTGAGCAATAACTTGTTTATCACCCAAAACTTCACAATATATTTCACTTACTTTGATCTACAATTTACTTCTCATATTAATACTCCGTATTAAACCAGATAATAACCTTTCTGTGTGCCAAATTCCATCAAAATAAATTTGGTCGTTTTCCTGTAAAAGAGTAACAAACATCCATACACCTTAAAAAAAACTTAAGTCTAAAGAAGCTGTTTTTCAAAATAACATACAAGAATACACGCTTATTATAAAACTATTCAAGTAAAGTCGCGTGTGTTAGCTAGTATAGTCATAAAAGTCCTCCATCTCCCCTCATATTAACTTCCGCTAGTTCATTTCCCATACAGTTACTATAAAAATTGCATCTCAACTATCCGAATAGGAATATGAGGAAAAACGTTATGTTGTGTTTTGATAAACTTGTTCTAAGATATTGAGCGATTTGTTTTAGAAAATTGTGTGTTTCATAGTCCAAAATAAAGATAAAAAAAACTTTGAATTACTACTTGATATGATGTAGTACGTTTATTATAAAGAAAGAGTACGATTGGAAGGTTTTTGAAAATATTTTTTGTACCTCGATATTTCAATCTATCTACTATGTATTTATAATGTATTGATATCTGTTTTAAATTGATCTAAACTTGCAGTGTGTATCATAATCAAAAATACGAATAGAATCTTTGAATTACTATTTGAAATGATGTGCTACGTTTAATGTAAAAGAGTACGATTAGAGGGATTTCGAGAATATTTTCTATACTTATTCTGATATTAGCATTAATCTACTATAAATTATAGTTTTATTGATATCTGCCTAGAATTGATCTAAAATACAGTAATGAAATAATACTTTATTTATATCCAAACATACATTTTATAAATTCAATCTCGAAATTAATAATTTTCATATGATATTATTGAATTGACAACATCACATCTCAATTATACCTATAAATGTATTATTTATCAAAATTAGAATAACAAATAATCCCCCAATTTGGAAATAGATTCATAGACGAAGCAATATAAAGAGGGTGCGTAAGCGCATCGACTCGTAGCCGCGTAGAGCTCTACGACTGTAGCAGCGAGCTACGAGTTACATCGTAGAGAAAACTCCGACTACTATTCAGTAAAACTATTCGACTATAGGTTGTTTACTATTATTTTGTACTATAATCATTTTTAGTATGACTGAAAGTGCGAGTTTTATAATAATATAAATATGTCGTAATAGCGAAGTAAATAATATGAAGAAATCATACTTGCTATTTTTTTAACTGTTCTTGAAGGTATACTAAGTCTTAACCTCTTATTTGGTTTACGAGTTTAACTTAACCTTAGCCTTTTTTATATACAAGAGGAGACAGAGAGGCAGACACATAAGCCACATAACTAGCAGCCGTGATAGCAGTTTAAAACGCATTGTGAAAATGACATAAAGAAACAAAATTTTTTGATTGGTATTTTTTTTTCTGTCTTTCTTTCTTCTATACTTTGTCGTACTATTTTTTATAATACCGTCAATGAATGAGAATTTTTACTATAAAATCTAAAGCAACCGTCTTCGCAACATAATTCCTTCATAGTTTCATTTATAAGTTAATACGTTAGGCGGTAGACTTCGACAATATTCGGCAACAGTCGGCAATAGTCGGGATAGAAATCTTTGCCAAGAAACACCGTAATAGATACAGTATCTCATAGCTTCCTTATGACTTACATTACTAAGCTTTGTAAGATGTCTGGAGATTCTATTGTACTATTTGAAGCTTTATATGATTTGAACTTAAAAGGTATTTATATGATATCTCAGTTATCTAATACGAACTCATGTAACCCGTTTCTATAATGGAAACTTAACTGTTGTTTTTGTTTAATCAAGTTAAGACATAGAGATTTGTGATAAGTGTACCTTATAATTAGTGTGATAAGGTGAGTCCGAAACCAAACTAATATTTTGTTCTTTGAGAAATATTGAGACGATGACTAATTTAAAATAACATTTTTGATTTGTGAAGGAAAATGTCTGGAAGAAATCTTGCACACATGAACTCTTAAACATCTTTTCTAACACATACTTGTCTAGCGTGGTGGGCTTAAAGCCTAGCCTCTCTTTTGGGAAGTACCTACATATACAGTAGCCCAGTAGTGGGATAACAACGCTTTAAAAAAATGTCGCCAAATACTTATCAGTATAATTTTCTTCTTTTAAAACAACGAACTTTGAGATAATTAATAAACCCAATACTACTACATAATGAGTTCCATCCATATTAATTACCATCATCAACTATACACAAAAAAACAATACGGAACCGAATCTTGGGGTGTCCACATATTCGGTGATAATCGATAATATCGCATTGACCACCCGCCACCACGTGTCATTATAAAAAACCCTCATACGAAAAACACCCACGGCTGACGATAAAAAGAGATAAAAAACAACACACACACACGCAATGACCAAATGGAAAGTAGCCATTTTTGCACCAATAGGGTTATTACGGAAAAAACTACAGCAGCAAATGAATTTATTATATGGAGTGGGGTAGTACCGCCCCCGTCCGATAACAATATTATTTTATTTTTAATATGCCGATAACGTTAAGTTCGATTGTGGTTGCAGTTCGCCGGATGGGATGTTATGATGATGTCGCGGTTTTCTGTTTAGGTTGTAGGTTAAGTTATGTTTAAAGAGGTTTGTATATTGATGGGAGATTTGTTAAGAAATTTTCACTACCGCATTTTTTTTTAAATTACGATTTTGATATGAAATCTATAGATTATGATTATAAAGGCAATAGTTCTTTCAAAGGAAAGAATAAGAAAGTTCCATATTCTTAGATATACCTCTTCAGGAAACAATCTTCACTCGATTCACAGTTAAAGCATATTATTTAAAGAATCATCACAAGAGCTTCTCAACACTCGTATTCTTAAAAGAAACTAAACTGTGGTAGGCCTATCCCTATTTGAAGATATTTAATTGAAATCACTTGTTTGCAGCATTTATGATAAGCATATCAGCACGTAAATAGCCGTATCTGTTTTTAGTTAAAGATATATAAAATTGCTAAGGAAAGCAGAAAAACTTATATAAAATAATAAGAAGAGGAAAGATAAACTTTTTAATATTTTCTTTCATTATTTCCCGATAAATGTTTCTAATTTATATTCTGTTCATTGTATTTGTTAAAATAAAATCAGTGCAAGATTATTAATGAGTTAGAAAATAATTAGGTGACTTCAACTTTATATAACTTATACTTACGGAAATGCCAGTAGATGCCGTAATTAATATTAATAAAATGAAATTCTATAGCTACCTCGTCTTGTAGATACCCAACGGCCACCTGAAACATAAAGAAAATAATTAAGTATAATATGCAAAAGACGAAACGCAAAAACGTAGAAAGGCAAAACATATATATACTATTTAGTGTGTTTCGTAAAAAAAAGAACGACTTTAGTAAGTTCTATGGATATTATTATACTAGATATCTAGATAGAAGACTAAAACTTATTTTCACTTACGCCCGCTAATCGTGTCTTTACGACAATACTGAGCGAGTCTTCCTAGCAAAGAAAACTTTAATTTCTCTATATAATGATCGTCTTTGATTCTATGGCAATAATCATTAATCATTCGTAGATGGATTCCACACAGAATATTTGCAGAATACAGAAGTAAGTTGTTTTGGGACTAATCGTCATGTCAAAATTAATGCGGAAGATTTTTTTATACATCTTGTACCAATTATTTCATTACTCAGAATAGAATACTAAAATTCTAGCCTAAAATATTTCTAAAACTGTGTAACATTGTGTAGTTAGTGTTCAAAGCGGTTAAATGGTGGCACTTGTCCAAACACATCGTCTACATTGACTGCTGTTAGAACAGACACACCTGTGTTAACTGCGCTACTCACAATACAGGTATACAGAATGATTATATTATCTATTACTGCTTATATTAATATGTGAAAATTAAGTAAGTATTATGATGTATTCTTGTTACTCTTACAGGAATAAAATACTGGTCGGAATTTTATGAAAAAAACCTTGCTTTTTTGAAAAAAAAATTAAATTGAAAAAAACCTTGTTTTAAAAGTATACTAAATACTTTTAAGACTAGGATTTTTTCATTTGGGCGAGGTTGCAAGCCGCAGCTACTGGTTTATAAGTATTACTACTAATACTGTCTCCTTTATCAATTTGATTTTGGACTTATGACAGACAAAGCGTTTTGGCACTACACTTGTGCCTATGGAAACGATCAAGCGCGTATACTGACATAAGTAGTTGAAACGCTTCTGCAACCCGATTTTTTTGGATTCGGAAGTATTACGGGTTTTCAAACACCCTGTATAAATAAATTTACTTTAGTAGTTAAGTGCGGAAATTTAGACTGATCAAGGACGTATTCAAATGTTGAATTTGTGAAACTATTATAATAATAAGATGTACAATTTACATATTTTTTGTAGGCCACTGTATCGTGTTCCAACATTTATGAATTAAGACAAACTTGATATAATTCGGAGAAAATACACAGATTTTCTTGGGAAATTATATAGGTTAATTAATGTAGTATTATAGAAGATCAAAAGGAAGTAGAATAGCCTAGAGCTTATACTTTGACCTTCAAGGAGGGAACGTCCGAAGGAAAACAAATACGAATAAACTAATTACACTGCCTTACTGACATAATTATATTATATGAGTGAGAGTTTGTATGTTTATATATTTACATACATACTAATATTTTTAAAAGGGAAAGTTTGTCTGTTTGTGGCTTTGTGTTCTGCTGCTAAACAACTGAACAGATTTCTTTGATATATTGCTGGAAGGTAGTGAAGACCAGTGTTCAAATATAGGCATACTAAACTTATTTCTTGGAAATGTACCCCTAAATGGCCGATATCGGGAGTGTAATAATAATTGTCTGTGTGAACACAGTACCAAAAATAAGCAAATACATAAAACAATACGTTTCGTTCCCGCGGGATAAGTAGACACAGAATGCGAGCATCAAAATCATAATCAAATCAATTATTATTTATGTAACTCTATACTATCTATACTGCTTACGATTGTGAAACTTACAGTTAGAGAATTTGCCCGCAATTTAAAAGGTAGAGCCAATAAGAGGAGATGACATGAAACTATTTACTCTTTTTAATCGTCGAGTAGTTTTTTTCTTTTAATATAATATGTGTCTTTGTTTCAGTCACTAATGAATAATATAACGATTAAACTTTCTCATTAACAAATTAATTAATTCAATAACACTGACACATTTAATCAAGTGTGTTCGAACTAAATCATGTGATTCTGTTATTTACATAAGAAAACATACAGTTTTTCGTTCAAATAATTATAATACAGTCGGTTAAAAGAGTTGTCAAATTAACCTTACAAGTGCCTCACACTTGTAAGGTTAAGTGACGTTTAACTAAACCACTTTATAGATGGGTAGTCTTGTGAACAGTAGCTATAATTATCGTTCAATACTAAAACAATCACTGTGTATTTATCGTATGGTAAGTCGTCAGCCTAGTGTCAAACTTGTTTAAGCTACCCATAAGTCTATGACATGGCTTAACGACTGTTGTCTTCTGCAAGAATCATGACTGACTTTTAACGTATCTGCATGCACCGAGGCACTATCCACTCAATGTCCGTACCAAACGTTGCTTTATCAACTGCTTACCGATTGTTGAGAACAACTTAATATACTTAGTACTATAGAGCCTACATAACAGGAAATCGAAACTTAGTTACGTTTCCATTAAAAATCGTATACCAGACAATCTGCATACATAATTCCCTGCCAGTACATCAAAACGAAACGTTCCAAATCCCATTCCCAACAGTGGGACTAAACCCATTACCCAATTTGCGCGTAAAAACCTAGTAAATGGAATACACGAATGCCTAGCGGAGACAATATGAAGATTCAACGAACGCCCAAAGTGGAATTTAAATATGTAAGGAATTAGGAGGTCCCCCCTCGCTGGGGAGGGGGAGGGCGAGGGGTTAGGGAGGGAGGTTTTTCAAAACTAGAAAGAGATGAACACCGTGCGTTAGTATCGCGATCTGGTGTTTGGAGTTCAATGGGATTGAGTTAGAAGATAAGTCCAGAGATATGGAAAGGATTTTTCTTGTTTGAGTTTTGTATGAAAGGGCTCTGAAGTGTTCAAAAGCTGACCGTTACGTTTTGATTATGGTACTCTGATAATAGATTATTTTCGCGTTCAGCAATCATTTTGAATTTAATTGTGACATAATATACTAGCTTAATTGACTGATGAAAGATGTTTTTTAAAGGAACAAGTATGGGTCTCCCACGAGTCGACTAAAGATAAAACTACACGATAATCTTAACGTTACCTTACAGATACTTGATAGGGAAACAAACCATCCTCCCTCATTTATTTATGTAGTAGAGAAACAGTCTTTACCCCAATCATAATACCTACAAACTATCATCACATTTTCCTATCTTATCCGGACTTCCGGGTGAAAAAAACTCGGATATCTTAAGACATATCCTAACGTACACTCGCAGGTAGTATGTGCACGCACGCGCCGTAATGAGTGCGCGCGGGGGGCGGGTAGTTAGACAATTTTACAACTGCGCCGGCTCGTTTTTTGGCAGACGCGCGTCGCTAGGTGTGTATGCATAGATTAAGGTGGAGATGTGACGGTAATACGTGTTAGGTTTTGTGCCTACATGCGGAAGTTGAAAAGGATGTTGGGAGGGAACAGAAAAAGTCGTCAAAGTTGTATGAGAAGATAACTTTGCGTTGGGGTCTTCTGATGATTGTAGTTGTTTTGGTGTTGTTATGATTAAAGTAGCTAATGAACATTGTTGGTAAGCTTAAATAGCATTAAATTGTCGTAAAATACCAATGTATAACAGCAAAATTACGTAACATATTAATAATCAGGCTAATACGGATGTATGGAGTCTGAAGTTGGAACGGTAGGTGGACTGAAAGCCCAAGGAATGTTGCATATCTATACTATACTATCTATACTAATATTATAAAGCTGAAGAGTTTGTTTGTTTGTTTGAACGCGCTAATTTCGGGAACTACTGGTCCGATTTGAAAAATTCTTTCAGTGTTAGATAGCCCATTTATCGAAGAAGGCTATAATAGGCTATAAATCATCACGCTACGACCAATAGGAGCAGAGTACCAGTGAAAAATGTTACAGATACGGGGAAAATTATGATTCTCTTATGTGACGCAAGCGAAGTTGCGCGGGTCAGCTAGTCTAAATTAAAAACATACAGGTGACTGGAAAGTCTATCAAGAGTTGGTCTAAAACTCTAATTCCTTACATTTAAAAGTCCACCAAAACTTATTTTGCTTCCTACAGGAACATTATACGTTCATACTATGCTTCAATAAAAACATCATGACTTTCCAACCGCTAATCTCTTCTATATTCCACCTACGCGTCCCATCTACACATTTAATCATTGTTAACATCTGTAGGTGCGCACAAATTTGCATATGTCGAAATAATTTAGGGGGTAACTCCACACTCGTAGGACGCTAATGTACCCCAGTATTGGCAGCGAGCGAATAAGAAATTCGTGTAGAAGCGACATGTTATGTGAACATTTTTATGTGTACATTATTATTTCATTAGCGAAGAAGGAAGTTGTGGAGCTGGTTTTTTTATTTTTATTTTACTTTAAATTTCTATATCTATTGGTTTAGCATTGGCAATTGTGTATAAAACAATGCTGCAGAAGTTTTAATAGAATGCTAAGACTATTGCATTTTTGTTTTAGTTATAATCGTAATGTTAGCTTTTATAAACCTTCCTTTCTTTGTATCAGCCGTCCCTTCTTTATTCCACTTATAGTCAGAGGGGAGATTTCCTACCACTATTGACTATTGAGTAGCTATCAAGAATGTTTGTATAGAAAAGTGATCAGCACCCCTAGCGAACTTTAAAAGTACTATTCTTTCAAGTCGATTCTAAACATCAAATATTAGATACAAAAGCCATTCCAGACCGAAAATGGAAAATTACGGTATAAATCTTACTATCAATACTTTTACTTTGGTTCTATATTTGTCAATAAAGATTTTTTATTAGAAAAATATAACTGTATTTCAGATAAAACACAGATGAACACATCGTTTAGTTTTAACGTCGCGTCGAGAAAAAATCTATAATAGTGATTAGAGTGAAAACGCCACCCCTCCGCATCAACCCCAATGATTGCATTAGAAAAAGCGTTGGCAAACAGAACTGCACTTATACATATACGTTTACTAGCAGTTCCCGGTTTCACTCGCGTTTATTACGATTATCCTGCTCTTAAAGTTTGTAGCGTGATGTTAGATGAAAAATAATGTTTTTTTTAGCGAGGGTATCATACATAGAAAGATTATTTATAATCCGATTAGTAATTTTGGATATAAACGGGTTAAGCAAAAAAATCCCTTTAACTTACTTAACTGTATTAATAAAAATAATTTAACTAACTTAATTTATGGTTTTCAAGTGTACTTTATATCAAATTTTATTTAAGTATATTACTAAAAGTTATAAGAAATTGACTGTCTCTACATTTTATAGTCTCAAATATTACTAGACTCAGATCTACGTTACACTTCCATGTTGGATAAAATTCCTCATATTTTACTATTTTTGTATAAATGTCGTGTCCAACCGTGGGATGGTAATTCGTCAAATTATTTATTTATACGTGGGCAAAAACCCCAAGTGAACTTAAAGTTTATCATCAAAATAGAAAATTTTGTTAAGGAAGCCATTTGACTCCGCCTTCACCCTATTTAGTTTCACCGTAATGATATTTGATACCGTTGGAGATTTGAAGCCTGGCTCTATTTACTACTACACTCTATTATTATTATAAAAATTAATATAAGTCAGCGTTTTGACAGTCATGTTTTTGATGTCATCAGCATGTGACTGTTTTAAACACGTATATAGAACCTTAGACTTTCTATATTCACGTTTAAAAAAAGTTAAAACTATTTACTTCAAAAATACGGGCGACATAGAATAAATAATTATTGGTACTAGATATATTAGATTCAGATATGTACTAAAATTTAAGAGAGAACTCTATCTTGCTCTACATTTATTCATTATACAAAGCCGTAAACAAACTCCAAAAACAAGAATCAAAATTCCCTACTCTACATAGAGTTCGTATATTACCTTTATGGCGTCTCTACCTCATTTGTAACTGTTCTAAGTGTAGCATCGAAGGAAAATTTTCGCTCATAACGTTCTGAAAATAACGCGAGGGAGAGCGTTTTAGTAATTTGCCGATACTCTACATATATGACTCTATATGTTCTAAGCTGGGAGGCTTATGCTCGCGTACGTTGATTGAAAAATTACGGAATATTTATTCGTAGAATGTAGAGAGGCGGGAGAGTAGAGTGGGTTATGGTGGTTACCAGTAAATGCTTAACGAACAAGAAATATTTGGGCTCTACATTTAGTATGATATTTGTTTTTAAGAATTACACATTTAATCAAACGAGATGGATTAATATTATAAAACAAGTCCCTGTAAATGCTTGGTAAATGGATAATCCGAAAAGCAAAGACTTTAGGTATTAGTTTTAAAGCAAGTTTATAGTATTTGCAGTAATTGTTTCTATATTTCAGTAAGGTAAAGATGATAACAACACACAAGAAAAATTATACCAAGTCAGATGGGCTTCAATAAGTTCCACACGCGATGGAAAATAATATTTCATGCTTTACTAAGTACAAATCCAAGATCTTAGGTGTGTTTATCTGTTTTTTATTTTCTACATAATTGACTATCTTAAGTGGTAATTGGACTTAAATTGATTCATTATTCAAATTATTTAATCATAGTAAAATATAACATGACAAAACACTAAAAACTAAACACAAAAGTCATATCAAATCACTAAAAACTAATCACACAAATAAAAATCAAAACGCAATATTTACATTTTCAGGAGAAAATGCCATCAATTAAACCCATCGAAAAAATAGCCGTGAAAAAACTTCACTATCCACTGAAAAAAACGTGTGAAAAAAAACTACGATTGTTAATTGAAGTTATAGTGAAAACGAGAGTGATTTTTTTAGATCTTTTTTTTCACGCGCCGCCCAAAATATTTTAGCCAAAAGGCCTTTTTCATGGTGACCGTTAGAACCTCGAACAGAATTTTTATTTACTCGTTTTTTCCATATGTATGTGTAAAGTGAAATATCCGATTTGTTTTACTTTCACACCCGCTTGTTATTTTAGCCGAATAGTGTTTATAAAAATGTTTTTAACGGCTCTAATATTTTTGTGAATGGATCGTAGTACTACGATGTTTTGTTTTGTTATGAGGAAAAATGAGATGTTTAGCTTCTGTGTATGTAAATAAATTGCTTAATATGAATTAAGATTTATTTCGCGTTGTATTTTTTAAAAGTATTATTTGTTCCATCAAAGTTAGAAGTGTTAATGATCTAATTATTTCCAAAGCTAGGTTTTTCCTGTCCTTAATAACACGTTCGCTGAATATTTTTTGTTGCTAGTATGTTCTTTTTTATTATGACATATTAAAATAATACTAAATAATTTTTTTTCTCAAATGACTCATTTTAAAGTAAGATTTAAATATTTATTTATTATAAAGAAAGCAAAAACTAGCTCTTTTCCTTACAAACTAATAAACTAGCGAGATTTTAATGCAGTTCCCGCGTTTGTCTTACGAATACATTGTCACGAAATGTTTTACTGGTTTAAGACTTGGCTTCTTTTAACATTTTGGTTTTTGAGTATGAATCATGTTGAAAAATGTTTAGCTTTATGTATAAAAATGTATTTGAGAGGCTTATTTAATAGAGTTAATAATTTATACTAACGTATTAAGTCTACTAATTAATAAATAAAAATAATATTATTTACAGACAAAATGACAATCACTGTCTCAAATGCGATTCAAATCAGATTAAGTTTTTAAAAGCATTGTTCAACCTATAAGTCTTAACAATTAATAAATGCGCCTTATCGTTTTTTCAAGTGATAATACTGTAGAAGACTGTATATTTTATTCGTATCTTAACATTATAACCATGTAGAAAAATAAACAATACATACACTTCATTTATACTTTGCAAACTTATCCTACGAAATTGAAAACAAAGAAAAACTCATTCAAAATATTCTTTAGAAACATCAAACAATATAATAAACGTTAAGAAGGTTGTAAATCGGTCACTGACCGCTGCCTGAAACAGGAAGACGATTCAGTGAAACATCGCGAGATACAGGACTGAAAACAGACTTTCATTTGAAGTAAATAGACAGTTTACAATCAATTACGTCATGAACTACCATCTTACTTATGTGAGTAAGCAGCAAATAATTACTTACCCCCGGTTTCTGATGTCCATTTAGCGGTAGTTTATCTATTCCATAGCGTTTTTTTATTTAATAGTTTTAAACACTATAGAATTGATAAACTACCGCTAAATGTGCCTCAAAAACCGGGGGTAAGCAGTCTTAATTGAGTTATTTCTCTACTTCGGCCATTAGTTTATCTATATAACAAGCTTTTGTGGCGTATTCGGAGGATACACAACATCCGTAGAGATAATTTTGGCTCAATTAAAAATATATTCTTAAAGTTTTCTGTTTATATAGAAAAGAAAGAAGAGATATACATAGTTTACGTCTGGTCTATCCGAGAATCACACAGTCCCTTAGTTTCGTAGTTCGTGCGCACGAAACATTATTTTATCAGATACTATATTGTATTAAAGATTGGCGTCTACTATAAACAGAATATTTGTTGGTCTTATAGATATAAATAGCAAAAAACCTAGACAAAAAACATAAAATAATTATATTTCGCATATCAAATCAAGTCAACACGAGTTTCCAAAGCGAGGGTCCAAAAATTCCACAATAAATTTACAAATACAATCACGTTTTTCTCCCCTGACCATGAATTGTAAGACGAGAGATATGGGTCATTGGATCTTGGCCGTCTGGGGTGAACAACCCCTATTGCACCTATGTGTATGACCGAGGGGCAAGACGACTTGCAATTGATCTGGGGGTGGCAACAGCTGATCTTACTTAAGGGGTGATATGGGTCTTTTGATAATGATATGTGTTTGTATTGAATATAGTTCTTTAGTAGTGAAGTTGGCTTTGTAATTAGTATTCAAATTAGTTTAGATCGTCATTTGTTTTCATGTTTCGTTATATTTGAAGTTTTGAAACTTTGTAGTTGTGCGCGATTCTGATGGTTAATTTGTACTCTTTTTGTATCCCACAAAATTTGACAATTTTTATTTTTATTAGTAATTTCAGCTGATATTTTCCGGGCGTGTGTTTTTTATATAAGATTTTTTTAATAAATCTAAACCAACATAAATTTCATATATTACTGTAACTATAAATTGTTATATTTTAATACAAAAGCAAATTAACTAAGGTCGAAGTCGTGGAATTATATTATTTTTGATATATTTCTTAAAAAGAAAATAGCGTATTTATCCGAAAGTGACTTAGCAACAACTACACAACATCCTACTTATCGCAGAAGAAAAATGTCGTAAGTGCCTAATAGAATTCTGAGAATTAACTAAAATTATTTCCACGTATTTAAGATAATTCGTATGATTTGGAAAGAAACCTCTCAGAGACAAACAAAAAGAAAATAAGCCCAAACAAAAAAGTAAAGGAAAACTTGTATTCGTACAAATTTTCATGGAAATAAATCTGGTATAGTTAGCGATAGACTAAAAACAATGCTTTGCATATCTACCTATACCACTATTTAAATTATGTAGTTAAATTTTTTATTTGAAATTATCTCAACAACTTTACTCTATTATAATAAAAGAAAGTAGCAATACTACTTATTACTATTTTTCAAACTATTGGTTCAAGCATAAGAAGCTTATAATCTGGTTATTAAAATATTTTTTTACAAACATAAAAAAACCTTTTTTATACCTTTATGCTCCATTTCATGATTTTTTCCTTTCAGAATAAGATATATTAGGCTTTAAGACCAAAACCTTTGCTGACCAAGTGCCGATTGAAGATTTTTCATCCTTTTAAGAATTAAAAACTCTCAGGTGCGCTTTTCAACCGACTACAAAAAAGGAGGTTCGCAATTCGACGTCTTCATTTAATGTTTCATAACTATAGTAGAAAGAAGTAGGCCTATGAGTAGGATAAAAGTAGGATAAAAAGAAATATGCTTATAAATAAGAAATTTTAATTTAAGGTTCAGTTTTTGTACCAATAAGTTAACTATAACTAAGGGTAACTAATCTTTAGTAAAGTCAAAAGGTTAGTGATCCCTCGGTGATACTTGAGCTGAGCGTCTTAGTGAGAGGAAAATGTTCAGCTATGATTGTGTTCATCTCACAAGTAGTATGTTCTTTTAACTTGAGATGTTAGGAAGAAATACCTTTCTTGCAAAAGAAAGACAACTTTGATTTGTAACTTTTGAAGTTTTAATCAAGGTATGACACTTTATTATTTTGTTTCTTGAGTTTTCAATTGTCATTTACAATGCTCTACTTTACTACTAGACATTAGCAGTTTTAAACACATTAATTTGATCAAAGCGTAGCTATTTTTATATTTTTTTGCACGAATCTTGAAACTTGCAATTAAACTCAGAATTAATAGTTTCGTAATAGTATTGAATATAATTATCATTTTGCAACTAAAGAAAATATCGAAAAATTACATGTCTTCATCAAATTACTTTGGAAGTTCATTAACCTTGGTCTTATTACACTTCCGTAATTCTGTTTATAAAAAAAAACAAAGTAAATCATCATCGTATTTATTTGATTTTGTGAACCCAATAGACGGTATAGAGCCTCTTAGTATATACTCTCATCATTCATTTTCTTTTCGACAAACGTCAGCATGTCATCGACCCATCGTCTCATCAACTTGTACCGTAATAAGGCAGTACATCCGTACATAAATACAACGGGTGAGCCTACAGTAAATAACATTTATGACGAGTTATGACTAACGAAATTACCAATATTACTGCACCAGCGAAAACTACGTGGCCCCAAAAATTTAACATGTGCACATCTAACACGTACCATACGACACCGATGTAATAAAAATTATATGCTCCAATTTACGATGCCGGGGAGGGGGCGAGGGGGGCCAAAAAATGCCCCCCTTTCCACCCCTGATTGCGGGATCGAATCTCGCTAAACGGGAGTACGAAAAATTTCGCTGTGGAGGGGTTTTCCCCCCTAGGGGTGCGATACATTTTTATCATTATCCCTTTCTCACAACTATGAGGGTATTTGCCAGTAATTATTTCGTGTATGTAGGTACCTATGTTTGTGTTTTTCGGGTGTGTTCGCGTTTTTTTTGCTAGTGTGTGTGCCCGTTGGTAATTTGGGGATGAATGTTTTAATGTAAATTGCTGATTTTTATGGGCGTCGGCCAAAAATCAGGCAGTTAAGTATACGTATTATGTGTGTGCTTTAATCGTTTATACTATTATTTGTATGTGTCGTGTGTTCGTTCTTTGTAGTTAAAATAATGAAACTGATTGTAATTAAGTACATCATTACGATTAAACGTTATCCATAATTCAAATAATAAAATCTAGCCTATAATCAAGTTTTGTAACACCGATAACCAAGCAAATTTGCGTAAGTAAGCAACATTTGTCGCGACCATGTTTTGGATGGGTCTCAGCTTAGAGTTCGTAGCTTTAACTGAGCGTTTCCGTGTTTAGGAGACAAGTACATTCCTCGCCCTGTATCCGTTTATTAAGACGTAGTAAATGAAGCATTCGTCCCGTTAAGTCAAAGACCTTTGACCGAATTAAACAACCTTGATACTAGGATCACAAAATAGAATTAAAAATGAACTCGAGCAATTTGAAATTTATTTGAAATGCTTGATTTATACAGACTGTCGGAGACAGGCTATATTAAAAAAGCTAAGGGAAAGCCTTTGCCCAGCAGTGGGACTATTGATTTGATAGTATTCAAACTTTTGTTGATTAATGATACACAATAATATGATTGTCTTATTCTAGTCACTGTTAAATAAAGCCTTCCTTTATCTATGTGCTTAAAATATTTCTAAATGTATTCGACTACCTGAAAATTCCTGTAAGAGTTAGTCAGCGAAATGTAGGGGATTTTTTAACCTCATCCTACGGTATTTATATGTCGTCAATATTATCATATATCTCTTTTCTTATGTTGTTCAAAAACAAATAAAAGCATGTTAATTAAAAATAAGATGTTGGGTTTTCAAAAAATGGAATATTTCATCATCAAACGTTCACAATGTGTTTCCTAGAACTCTGGGACTCTCAGAAATAATAATAAAAGTACCTCAGATATTTCTTTTTTGAACATTTTTCTCTTGTTTTTTAATGGAATAATGAATGTGGGAATTTCTGGGAACGTCTTACGTAAATGCAAGTTATTGTAGGCAATGGTTTTTGGGGAAATATTACGCAATTTTCGTTGATGTTAGAGGAATTTTCCGCGTTTTATTGTCTTGATGATACAGCCTTTTAGGTTGGCGTAGGTTTTAGTTTTTTATGTTAAAATTATTAAGTGATGTTTGTAAGTCCGGAGTGCAGTAGTCTCAAGAACTAAAAATGTTTTGTTTCCATTCTCTTAGGACTGTCTTCAGATTTTATTGTTATAGGAAACGTGAAAAACTAGGAAAATTTACGAAGATTTTCTTAGCTATAATGTATTGCAGTAAGCACGCGCGTGCGTGTACGCAGAGGTTACTATGGTATAAAGCAAATTGTTTTCGAAATAAGTGATAAGTAATAAAAAATCTTTGCAAATTGAATGAAAGCTCATGTAATGGCCAATATTTTTTCCTTCCAATCGAATTCCTTCATTGGTGACTAGTTTCATTTAAACTAGCCAAGTAAATATACTAAATTGTCTGATAGTAATTAACATACAAACATTTATAAAATCACTACTTTTTCCTATAGGGCTAGACAAAGACAGGCCTGTTATAGTAACGTTATATTCAATAAAAGAGAACCTTAAAATCCCTATGAAGCAACTGTGTTAAGCTAAATAACTATTGTTCGTGATCACCCTCTGAGAACAGTACAGCATTGTGACGCCATCAGTGACGTCACTAGAACATAAGCCACATTATTACTCTCGGATGCCCATCTTCTGTGCTATTATGCACCCCTAGTAAGAGGTTTACGTTATAATACTAATTCTTACGTGTTAACTGCGGTAGTTTCCGGTGGCACTACGGGGGAGATAGTAAGCTGAAAGTCTTGCATTTGATTCCCTGTTCAAGCTAAATTTTCTACGTGAGTTTTTTTCTCAAAATAAGTAATGGAGAGCCTAGAGATTTATGGGTTTGATTTATAGACTTGTATGCTTAGGAAAGCAGTCGTTCTGGCGTCTGATTATTCACTGTATATTTCGATCATCTCACCAAGTTTCAATAGTGACAGAACAGAGACTGTGTCTGTGTATTGTGCATAATTTTTGTCGCTACTCCGAATTGCGCTTATTTCAGTATAATTTACTGCTTGGAAAGAATATTGAAAGGAGAGACATGAAGATTTATGATGTCTTAGGATGTTAATTCCCATCCTTTTCTTCCCAAGACCCAGAATAATATGCACAATCAATGGAAATCTTTTTACTACGAACTCTACGTTATCATTTCCTTCGTTCTACGAAACATTAGCATTATTTATTTAATACATATTCTTCCTCCATTCATATACCATCGTAATATTTTGTACATATTATATTTCAATTCAAAACCATTTAATATTTAACAGTCTACCCATCTCTTTCTGAGCCTTCTTCTATGTCGCAATATTCTTAATAGCATTTGAAACAATCCCACAGCCTAACTTCCTCTTCCTAAAATAAAATCTGAAGAGCCGTCGGAAAAAAACAAAAAAACATATTTGCATTTCTACTTACTCCATATTCACTAAACCACACACGTTTTAGGGTAAAAATCTAGTACTAAAACGACATCAAAATCATAACAAAAGCCTAACCAAAATATACAGTTCAATATCTTCTAAATGAACAATGACGAACGCCTGAAAAAACTGCTCAAAATCTTGTTATTACGTCACACAAAATCGATATCCCAGTTGTAAGGAACTGGCAACCGTAGTACTACGAAAGACGACGTAAAAACAATATTTTCTAACGCCCGGCTTCTAATTATATTGTTGAAAGACTATGAATGAAAATTTCGCTCCAAACTTGGATTTAGTACTTGTTACGTTATGCTTTTGAGTCGGTTTTGTTATTTTGGTGTCTTAATTTGAATGGACAATGTTTTTGGACGAAATTATGGATGGTTTCTAGGCTATTTATGGCCAAAATTAATTCCTTTTTGGTCAAGTGCTTAAACTAAGATATTCGAGATATGTTTTTAGTTGTTTTGATAGGTTATAGACGCATAAATGTAACATTAAAATGCTCGGTAAGTAAAAATATTCTATTTTTTTGCCTCTAAAATATACATACTTTCAATTTAGATAATTTCTACACTGGGTATCAATAATATAACACGAAAAACTTAACAAGAAACGAATACAAATAGCAACTAGACCCGTTACAGTTCTTTGAAGGTGTTATTTTATTGTTATACACCGAAGATATTGCTAACGTGAGAGCAGTTTTTAAATTGCCTTTGAACTGAGTATTTCTGTTTTTTTAGAGACCACAACTGCGATCACGATTTGTGATGCGATTGTGAGATTGTTAATCTGGATAGCTTGATACTATCCCCACAATAGCTCATATCGTGGTATCGAGTTCCAACTAAATACAAATGATTACATACAAAATCACGCCATTTTACTTGTTACGTTGTAATCTTGTTATATTTATTAACTATGTGTTTTTTTGTCTAATATCTAAATTATAATAAAATTAATTTATTTAATAGTAACTTAACTTGAGCTTAGAAAACAATAATTTTAAACAACTGCGTATTTATTTGATCTGGGTACAGTGAGGTATTGCTAGTGTGAGTAACTGAGGTTGATAGAATCTAGACAGCCTTTTCAATAAGATATTATCATTGAAAAAGTAGCCGTTTTAAAGCAATTTAATCTGATTACCATAATTCAGTTTCCTTAAACTTTTGAATAAGGATTATCCAAATAAATATTATTATAATATTTAAGCTAACTCTCATTCAACAAAGTTAAAAATGACATGAAAAAAGAAAGAAAAATACAACAGGAAAATTTGTACTCGCAGTACTTATAACGTATTCTAAAAATACAAGGAAACTTAATATTTTATCGTGTAATGAAGAAATAGGTCAGATATATCGGTCAAGGAACTCCTATGTTTATAATGATATTTTCTTTCAAGTTAATTTTTAAGACGAATTACAAATATTTTTTTAGTTGAGATTTTTTGATGCAAAAATGTATGTATCGTTATGCAAACATATAAGGCATTATATACTGTTAGATATAAAGAAATTTATATGTGGTTAATAAAGTAGTATATCGTTTTAAAGTTTGGGATACTCGCTCTTTAAAATTGCGTCAGTAAGTATTTTTTCTAGTCTGAATTTTCAATAGCTCTCGAAAAGATTTCACACTTTTAATATTTTATAGCTTCTAATATATATACCTAATTTTGAAAGAGTAGATTAAAGAAAGCTTGACAAATATGGCTGTTCTTTTTCTTTGGCAAGTATGTATAATAACTGTATTCTTTTACGTATTATAAAAACGCATTATTACAAAGACATACGTCATTAAGACAAGACATAGTCGTATTATATAGATTTTTTCACCATTATTTAACCAGTGTCTATCTCTAGTAAATTTATCCTTTTAGGGATAGTTTACTAAGAGTTAACCACATTCAAATGACAAAAAATAGTCGTAGGACGATTGCTTTTCATGCATCAATTGTCACACAAACTCAACCTTTTTCTTACCTTAAAAATACTTAAAAACTGCGTAGTACATAGGGCAGTAAACAAGCCTCGTACAGCATTAAAAGCTAATATTTCGTGCCTGAGACTGTGTTCTTCCTATTTTGTCTGGCTTACCCTTCTGTCATCTCTTTTTGAAACAAAACTGCACCCCTGCTACATGCCCCTTTTATTTTTCTCTTATTAGGATTAGGATTAGGATTATTTCATAAACCGTTATTAGGAATTTTCTTCAGTAATTTTAATTATTGCAAAGGTTTCTGTAAGTATATAAATTGTAAATACTTTAAACAAAGAAATGTAATACTTCCTGTTTTAATTTTGCGGCAATTAATAATTTTGTATTATGGTTGTTAAATCTGTGAATTATTATAATTGTTAAAGTCTAATGCACTTTAAAACAATGATACTATTTTTGTTGCTTTTCAAAAATTGTTTGTGTATAAAACCGTTCACTTTTTAACTATTATCGTGTACTTTTCACACGGAAACTCGTGAGGAATCACGCATATCTTTTCATTTACGACAAGGTCATAGCATTAAAAAATACTGTTTTTTAATTGTTGATCGATTTTTAACGACTCGTTTATTGTTTAGAAAGTATAATAAATCGGTAAATAGGTATTCCAAGAACGGAAAAAGCGTACCAAAAATAAAATACCCTTTCTAAATCAGAGAGAAGGGGTTCCATATATACCCACATCAGATCAGACTGAAAGTTAGCCTTAAATTCAGAGAATCAGTGCGAAGGTTCGATTCAAAGTCAATTAAGTGAAGTAGACTGTCACTAATACTTAATTTAGGCTTTTGAGTCTGAAATACGCTGAAAACTAGAAAAAAAAACAGGTTGAAATACTGAAAACAACAGAGCTATGTAAAAACATGTTATAAAATAGCATGCTTAATAACTAAAGCTAATAAACTAAGCATGCTATATAAAATGTGTTTACTTATTTAAAGACAGCATTTGAAAGGACTCAACATTTCGTTGATTATAATTAAAATTATCATCGTACTTAAGTATGATTCCTTTTATTATTATAATATTCAGTAAATACATACATAAGTTGGCACAATTTAATTTAGAACGTAATATAAACCATTTTTTTTTATTTTTTAAGTCCTCATTCGACACAATTATCATTAAACAGAATCATTATCGTATTCTTATAACACTTGATAGAAATAACGAACGAATAAGGCTTTACAAACGAAACCTTCCACCATCTTAACACAACATACAACAAAAAAAAACACCACATCCTGAAAAACAATTCAATCAACAATCAACCAAAACTCAAAATAACTAATTACTACACGTTTCAAAAACAATACATTTCCTTACAATCTTACAAAAATACTTCAAAAAGCCTACTCATTTGCTGATAGATTGTCGAATCAAATTGTCACATACTCCGCATATATTATTATACATGGTATGAGGGGGGGAAAGTACAAAGGGGCCTGATTAAAAGGCATGACATGCGCAGAATAAATTTAAAAACTACCCGGAGGTTGGGTTAATTTTTAAGTATTGATCAAAAATTGCGCATATACGTAGGGATGTAGGCTTTCGGCGGGCGGGGCGTGCGTGAATTAGATGTGTTTTATGTGTGTGTGTGTGTGTGTCATTAGAATGTGTGTTCGTATGTTTTGTGTGCGTAGTTTTAGATGAAATGTTTTTTTGTAGGGTATGCTTGCGAGAGCGGGATTTGCTTTTTAAAATGTTTGAAATGATTTGGGTGTGTTAAGATTTTTGTGTTGAATGTCTTTCAGATACTTAGTCTAGTTTGGTTAGATAAATATGAGAGTTAAATTGAGACGATTGCGAGATTACTCATACACTTACACATAAAACCATTTAGAAATAAAATCTAGAAAGGTTTTAGTATAATATACGTGTAGTGTATAAGTTTTAAGATGATTAGTCCTTTTCTTTACATTATAAGAGAAGATAGGAGCATTAAAACAGAAGAACAGCAAGATTGAAAAATAAGAAGATAATTATTAAGAGTGGTCGTTGTTTTTTTGTGACTATTAAAGGCATACTTAAAAGAGATTTTGTTTTTTTAATTGCTATATGGTAATAAACGTTTTCATGTTAAAATAAGGTCCTCCTGATTTGTATCAAAATATTGTATTAAACTAATATAAATTACAGTTATTGAAAGTTTACTGAACAATATTAAGCATGTGAAATGAACGCCAAATTTATTTAGCGTTTGCGTAAATTCCTTCGTTTCGCATTGTATAAAATCGAATTTTAGAATATGAAATTGATTTCAAAATTGTTAAAAAAAAAATTGTTATCTTGTTCTTAAAATTGATAGAGATCTGTAGTCAGAGTTTTTTTGTTGACTCTTAAAAAATTTTAATTTTAAGCCTATAGAGCTAAAACTTTAATTTTATTTAACTTTAATTAGGCACTGCTTCTTCTTACAATATTTAGCCAAACATTAAGTAATTTTTTCCGCGCTTTTTTCAATTTATAACCGCTTATGACATTTGCTAATTAAGTAACGAACAACAAAAGTAGCAGCCATTTCAGCTATGCCTAAAAAGCACAACTTCTTGTTATATTTGCCTATCCCTCAAATATCTTTCAAATAAGCAATTTCGATGCACCCTGAAATTTTACACCAAATGACACAATACGTAGTTCTACTGCCAAAAATAACCTTTAAAACTGTTCAAAGTACTTGGCACTAAATCCTAAGGCAGCCCTTTGCAAGACAATGATACAATACAAGTACTATTGTAATAGAAAACCACAATCGACTTTTGTATGCCACTTGGCACTGTACGTTATATTTCAGACTATGACTGTTTGCAATTTTATACATAAAGAAGGTTTTTCTAAGGGAAATAAGTATGTTATGTGATAATTAGTATTGCAAATTGTCTTGATGATCAAATTAAAATATGTTATTTGGTCTCTACTTACCTCTATGGGAAAAAAGACGTTATTTTATGTATGTATGTTTATAATTCGTTATAATTTCGTTTGAAAGATATTTTTATATTTACGTGTAGACATTGCAAGATATTTCTGATGACAAAATAGCTTTCTGTGAGATATTTTCTATTTACGATATTAATTATAATCATAATGTTCTTATTTTAACCGACTTTGAAAAGGAGAAGTATCTCAATTTGTCCATATTTTTGTATTGATTTTTTCAAATTTATTTCTATAACTTTCGCGAAATTTTTCTATACCCATGTTACTAAGCTGAAATTGTATCTATATGTTATATTATTTTAGAAAAGTGGCGGTTTCAGTCACGAAATTTAGTAATAAATCGTATTAATTACATAGTATGTAATTGTTTTGTACACCATATTTTATCTCTAATTGTAGCTATTTACTTTCATAACTCGTAAAACGACCATCAATACATAATTTATTGATGCACAAAAAAAATAAATAAAAAATATGTCAAAGAACATGGCAATATTTTATTTTTCTATAAATAAATATCTGCATGAAAATTGAAGAGGTTAAAAATAAATACGAAGTGATTTTATTTTAAAAATATATGTTGTTTGACAAAAATACTTTGAGTAAAGATTCCTGTTATATTTTTGCTTTTGTGATGGAAATAAAGTTTTTTTTTATTGCATTTTAATACATACCTCAAAAGCTTTGTTAATTATTTGAATTGGCTTATCAATAATTATAGGTACTAAGATTATGAACAAATGATGGGTCAAAATTTCGAAATGAAACGAGAAAGTGACTGTAAACATAAAACAAGTATCCAAAAACTGGTTAGTACGAGTACATTACAACCCCAGCACGACAAACGTATATCTTACTATAAAACAAAGCTTAGAAAAAAAAACTACGCATCCTAAGCCACACCCTAAACAAAAAAAGCAAAGTATTTTTCATTATCCTAACCCGAGCAACGCAGCCTCCAAAACGCGGCTCTCGTATATTCATTTCCGTTCCGTTAATACCGCATACTTTTAACTGTCTAACTAGGTGGCTACACCCCCTCCCCTACCCCCACTACTTACACACAGTAGGCACAACTTTTATAATACTACGTACTCTCGGCTTTTTAACGAACCCCCTAGGGTGGCCTCCACCTGCCACGCATACCGAAAAATACGCAAAACGTGGGGGTGGGGGGTTGTGAAGTGGCTGTATTTTGCGTATTTTTAAATTATTCCCACATGTAGGGGTGCTTAGGTTTTTTTTTTCGGATGCTGCGTGTGACGCCTGTTTTTGTGTTTTACGTTTCTAAGCGGAGTTAGCGAGTAATGGGAAATTATGAAGTGAAATATTCTACATTTTAACGATTAGATGCGGGTTTTTTTGTTCGCTGTGTTCATGTCGCTCTACTCTCTGTTCCGTGGTAGTTGTAGATTCAGTTATTGTAACAACTATGATTACTTTCTAATATTTTAATAGTAATTTATTTAAATTTGATACCTAAATTGATATTTACGTGAATTTTGTATATTTCTGTACAAAAAAGAGAATATTTTTATAGCTTTCACTAGTTTTAAACCGTTTAATTGTAATTTTGAAAAGGAAATACAAATTAGAATATCATTTATGAATAGTTTGTAATTAAATACGGAATATAATTTTCATAATTCTATGTTTTAATTAGTAGGTGTACAATTTCACACTTGCACGTGTTATAGGACGATTACCTAATAATTAAACTGATTATATTTAACTAATTCTGCAAATAACTGTAGTTAACTATAATTTGTGTGACATTTGATATTATTTTGAAGTTTTGAAGTTCAAATAGTATTTAGATGTAATTATGTATTTTGTCTTTGTATTTATATTATTGTATACTTAAACAAAGTTAAAATAATATTAAATAATATTTCTCTAGACTCTGCCTACCCCTATGAGTAGAAGGCGTGATTTTATGTGAGTAAAAATGAGTAAATACTATTTATATTATTTAATACGTGAAATTATGTCCTAAATCGATCTTAAAACATTCACATTTCACATAAAAAATTAACAAAGCGTTCTTATATAATTACGTAGTGTTAAGGGCTGGGTTTCACGGCTTCCATATATGTTTTGGATACGCCAAGCTAACATAATATAAATAGCTTAAAAAAAGTTTATCTGGCAAAATGCTTTCGGTCAGCATCTTATATTTATTCGAAGTTAATGATTTTATAAATTAATAGTCACGACAATAAATTTAAAGCTTGAACATAAATTTTCCACATTTCACAAGTACTTGTATCTAAATGCCATGTTGCTTATTACGTTGTACAATTTTTACAACTGCTATTATATCAGTTAATTAAATTAATAACTTTATTTGTTTATTTGCATAGTAATTAAAGTGTCCCGTGCTAAAATATTTGTAACGGGAGAACAAAATTATAATATTTAGTAGCATTCATTATGAAAGTGTGTAAATTGATCGCAATTGATATGTTACTGTGAAAATGTTTAATAAAAACGTAGATTGAGTAATTAGGAATGTAATTTAATGAAAAAAAACCACTATCCATAATACTGTTATTACAAATATGAATGTGTACATATGTTTGACTTTATTTCCTGACAAAACCGCTTAATTGATGAAGATAACATGTCAGGGTGAAAGATTATAATTCCTAGAACAGGCTACTAGTTTTATTAATACACAGATGAGCAGTGCCGCCGGTATAAGCTAGCAATAATAATTGAGAAAAAAGAAATTGTTTCATCAAACTGCTAAATCAATAAGTCACTTTTTGCCGAGGTAAGTATATTGTATCCCTTGAAAGGACATAGACTAAACAGTCGTAAAAATTAAACCTTTGCATTACTGTTCATTTGCTGAGCAAGTGTCTTAACTGGTAACCTAACGATTGTAGGTCTATCTTTTACTGCAGTTTGGTTATTGAAAACGTCTGTTAACATATTGTCGAAGTGTGAATAGACTTGGCATTTATTCAAGCACTATAAAAGGAACTCAAGCTTGTCTGTAGCTTTTCTCACGATGTTTTACTCCACCGTTTTAACATTGGCTAGTCATGTTTAATACGCATATTTTAGTAGTGATAATTGAACGAGGGTATTATTTCCTAATACTTGTGTTTATCAATCCTTTTTTTACAGTTATACTTATTAATGACTGAAAAAAGACACTAAGTTGATTTTTGGATAACAATAACACATTTTTACACAGATAGATATAGCGTAAGATTCCAATCATTAGGTCATATCAAATGTCTTAGAAATTAAACAACTTTGACACTAAATTGACCATTTACCGTAAAGAAACAAATAAACAAGCGGCGTAGCTCATTATATTATTGCTTCAAAGTTAAAATAAGATAAAAATAACACAAACACAAGTAAAGTTTCGAACCTAAGACCACACTGAACCATTTGTAAAACAAAATGTTAGAGGCACTAAACCGAAGCATTAAACCTTTATGTACCAATTCACGTAAAAAGCAACGGAAAAAATTTACAAAAAACATTACTATTACGATCTTGAGTAGGCAAATAAGCCGTAGATAGTTGTAGAAAAGGTTTTCAACCCAAAATATACTCTACGGACTCAGAAATAAGGTTGATTTTAGTTCGTAAGTTTGCTAGTGAGAGTAATATTTTTTCAAGGAAGATTTTTATGGGACTTGACATGATACAGTGACGTGTGTGTGACTGACAGTTGTAGCAACAAGTAAGGCAATAGGGTAAGCAGAATGTAACGATCATGTTCTCGTTGAATCGCTTTAAGTAAAGGGGATATTCTTAAACGTTTGATGTTTCTTGTATGATTTGCTTTTTGGAAAAGTAGTTTTGTATTACGGTATGTTTTTGTAGACCTTTGTTTATATATATTTTGATATAATAAGTGATGTTATGTATGAATAATTATGTATCATGAAGACTAAACTATACTTCAAAAGTCATTTCATACAAGCGTTTATATTTCGCTCTCACATTTGCCCTTTTTAAGATATAAACTATCATTCTAGCAAACTTCTAATCCAATCAGTTCTGTAGTAAGTCACGATCGCGTGAAAAACAGACAAACAGAGTTACTTATACGTTAATGATACTAATAAAGACGAAACGCGTATA
Organism: Anticarsia gemmatalis; assembly: GCF_050436995.1. Lineage (NCBI taxonomy): Eukaryota > Metazoa > Arthropoda > Insecta > Lepidoptera > Erebidae > Anticarsia > Anticarsia gemmatalis. Next base: position 1,027,735 of record NC_134757.1, read on the forward strand.
ATTTTTAAGAAAACCGTATAATTTTCAACTCCATTGATAACTTAAAAACCCTTTTTAATAACATTTAACGAAGTGTCGAAGAAAATCTATATTTAGTCAAGGACGAGCGTGAATTATCTTTCATTCAACTTTACTGAAGCATTTTGTAATAAAATCTTTTGTTTTTATATAGAACGTCACTTTAAGAATAAACACAAAGTAGGAATAACAATTAAATTATATCTGTCTCGGCTTTTAGAAGTGTTTTTTTAACAGTAGATTATATATTTTTTTGTGATATAATCTACCACCTTTATCCAAATCGGGGCATTACTTTTTATTTAAAAGTAAATCACTTAATATTTTCTAAAAAAAAATAGTTCTGAAAAAAATGTTTTAAAACGTAATAATTAAATTCCATATTTAAATTCCTTTATTAATAAAAATTTAACCCTTATTCTTGTTATTCTATTAATTTAAATAGTTAACAATGATCATATCATTATTATCTCAATCATTTTGGTGTAATAGTCAAATAGTTCCCTTCATAAATGGTTCACTTTGAAGCAGGAAATAAGTGTACGAACATCCCTTCTCTTACGTCATGAGTACGATGTCATTTCTTATGGGGCCTTACTATGTATGTATGTTTTATGAAAGATGACATGGCACCATGTTTTGTAAAGTATAATTTTATAAACCTTGGTGTGTTTAAGACTTTTTAAATTAAATGATAACTTATTAACCATATTATTATGGTTTAGTAAGTACAGTAAGTTAAAAATGTGCCATGAATTCGGAAATTACATTTATTTTCTAATAATGCAGGTATGCATTATTAGAAAATAAATGTAATTTCCGAAATATTTTATGAATAATTTATCAGTTTAATTTAATAATTTAAATTTATATTAATTCTACTTTTTTAGAAATATTAATTGCCAAATAAATGCTAAAATATAAAACATTCAATATCAAACTTATTAAAATGTAGGAAAAGCTGTTAATTGACTATATAAAATTTCCAAACAAAACCTTTAATTCTTTCGACCAGAAATAGCTTTTATTTTGTTGCGGAAATATTGTTTGTAAAACATTCCCATGCGAAATAGATAGCACAGACCGACTAAAAATTATAATCCAGCTCAACGTTTTATCAAACAGTGCGCCAAAATGTCGAATCAAACTAAAATATTAAAACAAATTCGCTCTAGATACGTGTAAACCAACCTAAAATCAATTAGTCGCAACCGAATATCATTCTGTATTCATTGACGTTTTAATTCCTAACCAATTAAAAAGTTATCTAATAGAAACGTTGATGAAAATCAATACATTTCTATGTCGAGTTGAGTCGTTTCGAAGTTGCGTACAAGTTACATCGATGCGCCTAAAATTGCGGCATAGCAAGAAAGTTCAGCCGAGCGCATTGCTATAACATTTTTTATAGGCGCTTACGTTCGGAGCGCTTACTTATTATTCTTAGTGCGATGACGTATAAACTATCTTTATTTAATGTTGCTTATTGATATGCTATTCTATTATACGATTTATAAAAGATAATGTATTCCCTTTGTTATTATTCTTTTGTGGTTATAGTATTGAGAATTGTTTATGTTTGAATGAGATTAAGGTTATTATGAAATATGTTTTCGTGTTATTTCGAGCGATCGTAAATTAAACAAGGTTTCGAATACGTTTGATGTGTGATTTTACTAAACACACATTCGCTCGTAACAGCAAAACAAAGTAAGAACTAAAAACGTCACGGTCAATGAAACAAAACATTGGAGTAATCCCCGGGGTCTAAATAATAAATACGCGCCTGTATCGTCACACAAATACACTGAGTAAAACAATTTATTACAAAATGTAAACAGGAAGAACCGTATTTTCATTTAGAATACGATTTCTCGATTCCTACCACCCCGTTGTGCCCCCACCCTCCAAGACATAGACGAAAATACCCCGGTTATGATTAATACCAAATGCGAGGCGCATTGATCAAGAAAGCAGCTTTTTACTCCAAACTACCTATCTCTCGCCACCCGGCGCCCCCTGTGCGAGCAGGACTAATGCACCTCTCCCATCTCACTCTAAAACAAAGATGCTAAAACTTCTTTCGCTAGTATAAGATTTTAATTTCATATTTTTGACGAAACCGTTCTAATTTTACAGTGCGCTGCAGCCGAAATCCAACCTTAATATCTACTTAACAGAAAACAAAGTCGTGGAAACACAAGGAGCACTTGCTTCCGTCTTCTAATTCGGAATTAGTTTTCGAAGTGAAAAGATACAGTCCAAAGACTATACAAGTGGTACACACGAAATTGTGCTTTATTTCTTTGTGCTTAAGTGGAGTTTCGTGTGTACAAACATTGGCAAGAAATAATTCTTCAGTTGTACCCCCAAATTAGTCGAAATAGGGGAAGGGGTGCACACGAAGGGAGGTTTTAAAAGAAGCAAAAAGGTGGGGATAGAAAGATGCGCGAAGACTTAGTTCTCGCGGGCGAGGGGGTGGCGAGGGGGGTAGGGGTGGCGTTATAAAATATATAATTCTATACTTACAATACTTGTAAATACGGTACGCGGAAGTACTGCAATGTGTACGTTTTGATACTTGAACAATTCGCAATAGTTTTTAGTGCTTTGTTTTGACGGGTTAATTAAACTTGTTTATGTCATTGATTACGTTGTACAAACTATGTTCTCATTACAATTTCAGCTATTTTATAACTTTGTTCACATGTCATCTCGCTTGTTATACTAGGATTCCTTCACACATAGAGCTAGGTAATTAATTCTTTCGATCACAATTCACAACTGTAGAGGTACTACTGCAAGTAAAATCTTGCAAACATCATCCACACAGCTTAGAACGGACAAATGATTTACCATTTTTAGTACTATTACAAATTGTATTACTCATAAAGTTAATATATTTACTATATGACTTTCGTATTACATTTTATTTCGTTAATACTTTGGTATTCTAGAATTTAATATCTGAATTATAACCGAACATACCAATATCCAGCCAATATCCTCAAAATTATATAACATAACAGAGAAATAAAAAAATAACAAGTTCGTAGCTCAAAACAGTATAACCAATAAAAGTATCAAAACAAAATAAATATTAAATTCAGATTAGTTCCTTAGAAGGATCAAGATATTTTAGTCGCAGTACTGCGCTCACTCGCTGATATTTAGTCGCGAAACTGGATGTATTATAAAAGCGTAGTTGTTTAAAATAAGAGCAGGCCACGCTCCCCGTGGTGCAGTGGTTAGAAAGAGGAAAGTGCTAGGTTTGATTGTCGGTTGAGGTAGTTTTTGGGATTTGTGGTTTTTGATGTGTTTTGTTTTGGGTGGGTGTTTAGTGTGTATTATATGGTAATGGTTACTTAGGGAGTGTTCTTTTCAGTGTTTTAGAAAAAATAGTATTTCTTATTATTGTTAGTTCATATCATAATTTTGTTTTCCTGTTTTACTGTCGATGCTTATGATCTAGATAGTATTGTTGACTAAATAAAATGGTACGGAGATTTATAACTGCTTTCGAAAATAATAGTGTCGTTTGAGACAACTTTGAGTGACTTGAGATGGCTATAGTACCAAAAATAGTTACGATAAAAATGAGTTCTGAGAGTCATATTAGACTAAATCCCCAATCAATCTTTAAACTTATATAGAGCACTCATTCGATATTTACGAAAACGGGATTAGAATATGTTCCCAAAAAACTACCTTGTACAATTAGTACGAATTGCTAGCTTGCTCGTAGTAGTACATCATAATGAATCTTTAATATTATATCTCAACTGTAACCTTGAATCTATGTACATCTTGTAAAAACCGTTTTTCATAGGCATTATTCGCATCCATATAATCAAACATCTCTCGTTTTACGCAAAGAATCTAGGTTAATCCATTCTAAAACTTTACTATTAAAAATAATAATAACAACAAAATAATAATTATGAAACGTAAAGTGAAGCTACCTATGTTTTATCCACTCATTTCGCGTGGTTCTTAGTAAAAAGTTGTGTAAGGGGTGGGGGCACTAGCGCCTACGCCGTAGAGCCGTGGCCGCTACGAACGTAGGCCTTGCTACAACCGTAGCAGGGTTGCGCGTACAAATTATTCTAATTGATTAGATTTATTTATTTTTTTGATAAATTATTTTGTAATTTGTTGTATCCGGGGTTTTGGGGTAATATTCTTGAAGCCCTAATTTATTTACATCAAGTATGTAATAATCTTTTCAACATTTTATGAACATTAATATTAAAATCATTAATCGTTTGCTTTTTTTTAGATCTGGTCATTTCGATGATTTAATATAATGCATAGATGAAACTTTTTCTTTGTGTTGATTGAATTATAATCAAGATGATAGCCTTATCCGTGTACCGGCACAGATAAGTCCTTTAATGGAGCCATCCCAATCTTAATTAGTTTTCTATAACTCATTAACTATCAAAAATAATTAATTTCAAATGCATATTTAGATAATTTTCTTATAATTCACTAATAAAAGAACAACACAAAAACACAGTACATAGTTCATTAAGAGCGGCAGCCCTATTGCTTACTATCTTGCACGTTCCTAAGATGTCCCCCTTGGGGTGGTTTAAAACCCCCCTTTTGGTAGGGGGACGCGGAAATATGAAGGGTGCGCTCATTTATCAATACAGCGACTGTTTCTTTCTCTAAGAATTGATTATATTCCACTAAGAATATTGATGGCCCCCCCCTTCTCTCGAAGTTTCATCTTAATGGGGGGTTGTTTTCATTACAGTTTTTGATGTGTTTCCTGTTTTCCATACATATTCATACATGTGTATGACTTCCGGAATGTGGGGTGTAACGATTTTCTTTTGAGAATTTTGAGTTGATGATTTTATGTTGTTGATTCTCTTGTTTAATAAAGGCTGTAGAGATTTGTATGTATGGGATTGTGACTAATGCATTTGTATTGTACCCTTGATTGAGTCTTTTTATCAGTATTTAGAATATGTCTTTGTTTTCTTTATAGATGTTTAATTTGACCTAACTCTAAATAAATAATTGAGTTTATAAATCTTCTATAACGGCATTAATATACCCGTAAACTCATTAAATTAAATGAGTAAATTAGACAATATTCATTCAATTAGATGATTTTATTTGTGATTTTTAATATTATCGCCAAATAATTTGTGTGACTTATAACATCCTATATGTGTTATAATAGTAAAATTACTACATGTTACTAATAAAAAAAAATACACATACATATATACAACTATAAAATTTCCTCTTATTCCTATAGGTGTTAGCAGAGGCTACAGAATCACGTACAACATTTATAACTAACTGTATATAGTTAATGTCAGGAGATCGTTTCTTGTAAAGGGCGTCAACCCTCCGACTATTTTTACGAGAGATGCAGCATCTCACGTAATCTATATTAATAAGATAGATAATAGAAATATTATTAATTCGTTTCTTCATTAAGTTATTTAATTAGTCAGAAAGGGGGGACGTGTATAATTGGTAAAAAAAAATAAGTTAAATGTGAAATAAGTTCCAAGGACTAAAGTTTGATAGTCTTTCTTTTGTTAGAAATGATATGTGTTATTTTATATCAGTTTATTATTTGTTTATTAATAATTAGGTTTCTAACTACGTATGCAAAACACTGTATTTAATTCTATTCATACATACATACATAAAATCACGCTTTTTCTCAAGGTGGAAAAATCCCATTCAAGATGAATATAATATATTACATTATATATTATGTCACATGCTAACGAATTATATTTATGTAAACATCATCAAATTGACTATACAAGCAACATAATTAGTACCTATATGATAAGAGCCCGTATAAAGTACTCATATCGATTAAAATGTCGCTAAGGCAAAGAAAACTTGGTTGTATTTCACACGGTTCACATTTTTGTTAAGATTGTGAAGTTAATATTAAGTATATTGTCGAAAGTTTAAGACACTAGCTTAATTTAAATGTATGATCACATCAAGTTATTTCCTATTTAAAGAAAAGATACGAAACTTAGCCTTGAAAGATTTTAATAAGCATTTTTGTAGGTACTTTAAAACCATTAATGTAATTTCAGTATTTTTGCTTTTCCAGGAAGTGTTAGTTCAAAATTTGCTACAAGAAAGATCCGTAATCGTAAGTATACACATTACTTGCCATTATACCAAGCTTAAGTTCCTTAGAATTCATTAAAGATTATTCAAATTACGTACTTTACACTACGCATCAAACAACCTTTCCAAACGACTTATTCCTAGTACTCTAGTAGTAAGGATGTGCAGTAAGGAACCGGAACAAAACAAAACAATCTCGAAATCATTTGAAATCGTCCAAAAATCCTAACAGTCATAACTAGCAAACGTTACATAAACGAGCATCTGCATAGAAGCAACTAAGGAGGCAGTGTCCCCCCCCCGCGTCCCGTCCCCCCACTCACACGCCAACCGAATAAAACACTAACACAAATAAGTAATAAAGTACGTCCGTAATATAAAACTAAGGAACATCAACATCTTTCCCCCCTCGAGGGGCTCCGGGGCCCCGGCGGGAGGTAATTCCCCCCCCCGAACTTAGTAAAATACTAAAAACGGAGATACAGAGGGTGGGGCCCCCACGTTTCTTATGCAAGATCCTTATATTTTAAGCTAAATGTTGTACGTACTGTTGTAGTTATAAAGTTTTGATTTGTTGAGTGGAAAGTTGATGTATTTTGATGTAGTTTTTGTTTCACTTTAAGATTTCGTACTTGTTCTAGATCTTAGATCTTATACTTTAGTCTTAAAGGCACATATTGTCATTGTTTTTTTATATACTAATATCAAAATAAACAATCTACGTTATCATCCATGTAGTTACCTAGATTCATTTAGACAAAAGTAAAAACCTATGTCTTAATTTAGACTAAACTTGATAGCGGACATACAAACGTCATTAGTATGCGAACATATTCGATCAGAAATAGGTATATCTTCAATAAGTAAGTCTTTATACGCTATTTTCTGCGACATTCAATAATATGAGTTTATGGCCTACACAAATACACTTATAATATTGAGAAGGCCATTCAAGTAGGCAAATATTTTTATTGAGAGTTAAAGTAAGAGACAATTGCTAATTTTCTTCACACTACAGTGCTTTTACATAAGATATTAATAAGACATATTACTCATACTGACCTCCTTTTGAATGTGTGAGAAAAAGGCATAGCCATAAGGTTCTATAATCTACTTCCGGGTTGGACGAGTAAGTGTAAGGGCGTTACCGTAATAGATGATATTGGGACTTGACTTCAGAGATGCACAGAATTTCTTTCAAACCATGCATTGACTTGCAAACATGATTAAGTTAGCTAGATACTAATCCGTACGTGAGTTGCACCTACCTACCTACTCAACATTACAAAACTATAACCACTTTTGTCTTTAGTTACGTCATGCTTTCGTGATTGAAAATATCTACAGATTAAGAAGACATTTGAAAATAAGATAGAGATTTAAAAAAAAGTTATAGTCTTATCTATTTGTAAAAAGGTATATCGAATAATTGACCACGGCCGATGCAATTCGATCGAAACGTCGGTTAAGTCAAGAGAACTTAAAAAGATATATCGAAAAAGGTCCTGAGTAAAAACAAACTGATTTTCTACATAATTTTTGCATCTGTACATGAAATCCAATCAAAAATCTATACGTAAAATAACTAAAACTCGTTTGCTTTCTACTATTACGAAATTATACATAGAAATATTCACAAATAAGAAAATACAAACTAAAATATTAAAATAAACGTCGTCTTAAGTCATCTCCCGCACCCTCAACCAGTCGTCATGGTACCGTCTTACAAGTTTAAAATAATTCGCCATTTTAACTCACCCCAAATCTAAATAGTTTTGTAGTGAGGGCTGTTACAACCCCTGCCACCCTGTTTCTTTGAAAGCATTCATTATGCATCTTATAAGATGCTGATAGCGGCTCAAGATGTGTTTTGAATGAAATCTTTGTAACGCAGAATTAGAATTATAGTTATTTGAAATGAAATTAAAAGAAATTTGGAATACAGTCATGGTGCAGGAAGAACAAAGATTGTAGTGTTTCAAAAATAGTTAAGATTTCAAAATATTAGTCGATGTCTATAATTACTTCGCGATTCAGTTGCAAAAGTATAGCTTATAAGTATCGTAAACGTATTGTATATTGTATTCCGTTGTAGCAGACCTATGTAGTGTGATACTACGTTTCGGAAAATCATAGATGTCCTGACTTTGAAACCTAGTAGATAGGAATACTTATTTAGTTTAAGTTCTGAAATAGACTAACTATTCGTACCTATATAGTCTTTTCCTTCGATACTATATTTGTAATCGCTGTTTAATCCTTTATAGTCAACTTAACTGTTGGCCAGTCTTAACACTTACAGAGGCAGGGAAAAACAATAAAAAAGGCATTAAGTAATGTATTCTCTTATTGATCAAAATTCAACACAGACACACCCGGGTGTAATAACTAGTACATCATAAATCCGACACCCGATACTAAAGATCGAATACTTCAAGGGTAGTGATGTTTTAGTGCAGGGCGGTCGCGGGTTTGATGCCCGGATGTTAAAATATGTCGTTATTTTGATTGTAAAATTGATGACACGATTGTAAAGATTTCATGGTGAATTTTATGGGGGCTAGTTTTAAAGGGAGGGGGTAGGGGTGGTTTTTTAAGTGGGTAGATATATAACTGTGTGTCGCTGGGAGTCCATTTATATATAGAACAATAAGAAATATATATATTCGTGTTTTAATAAACGCAGTCGTAATAACAATTTATTGTTCTGTGAAGAGAAATGTAGACACTAAAACATGACAGAAAGAGTTACTGACAACGTATAAAAATGTATCACCAACGATACTAACTTAATTTTAAATTCTGTATGTAGTTTGATAAATAGAAAGTTTTCTTTTAAACACTAAACCGAAGTATAATCCAAAAACCAGTTGCATAAATAGTGTGTCAAAGTTTCCCCTCTCATGTCACGAAGTTAACCCTTCAAAAATAAAAACGCACGAGCGTCCCCAAACTATAAACCCATAAAAATATCCATCAAACCACCAAAATAACTCAATAAAGCCAAACGCGGCTTAACTTGCAAAAGAACGAAAAAAATCCCGTTGAAATCTAAACCACTCTACGTCGATCAACGGACGTCGACAATCCCTGATATGACACGAAAAAATCCAACTATCAAATGAAAAATCGTTGAAAAAACAACACAGAAAAAAAGTGGGGTGAAAATAATGAATAACCCTGAAAAGTTCACGCGAAAAAAAATATCCACAAACGAATTTTTACCGATCTTTATTTGCTTTTTACGAGCAACCGTTGAGAGCGAGAGTGGTTAAAAAAAAAACACTATTTCTATCGACCACGCGTGAAAAAACGGAAAAAATGGCATCTACTGAATGAAAGTGAGAGTTCTATATTCGGCCCTCGCTTTATATATTGGGTTCCGTTGACAGACTGCTGGGAAACTGACGGTCTTTGTTGTGTACAAACTAGCTCACTTCATCCATGCTGATCTTCATCTAGCTTGCAGCCAGGTTTGACAAGTAAGAACTTCAGACATGAGCCAATACAATAATAATTTTCCTTTCCATCTCATGTTCTGAAAAGCCCATTCTATTACTCTCTGTTCTTGAAAATATATGCTTGAAATAGGCCAGAAAATTCTGCCTTGGAAGGGTACCACTACGTGACTCTAGCAGTCAAAAAGTGGCAGATCCACAAGATCAAAATCTGTTTGCTGTAAATCAGACTATAAGGACAGCTAAGCAAGCTGACGTTTTGACGGAAACAAACAAAATAAGAAGACAATTGATCCAGATCATCTGTCAGTAAAAATACTGTTATATTCTTTTAGATTTTACATGTTTATAACGAATACATAAAAACGACCAAAAGAAAAAATAACAATAACATTATGGCATTAAAACCGTAATTCAACAGTATTAAAACGTACACAACATTCTCAGTCAAATAGAAAGAAACAGAAGTTAGATAAAATCTTGTCAAAAACCGCAACTAAATGCAATCGTCAGCGGGCCCCCAAAAATCTGTGCTGGTGGATTTTTTTTATATTTTTCCAAAAGGATTTTTCGGCCACGCGTCGGACCAACGAATAGCGTATGTGTTCCATTCAACGCACCTAGTTTTTTCATTGTTTTGACGTCAATTCTATTTGGTACTTTTTTTTTGGGATCGTCAAAAAGCCACGTACTACACTTTGATTGGAGTTTGTTGTGCAGTGAAAGTTTATTTCGTGTAAATACTGAAATACCGTTTTTGAGGGCTGTTTTGAAGGGTTTTTGCGGGGATTATGGTGTAACTAGTTACATCACAGGGCTGTGTAAATTGTAGGTAGAGTATGCATGACGAAATGAGCCATTAAGGCTGAATTAAAATCTGTATCAAGTCTTTCTGGGAGCTGATTGAAGATTAACCACGGTTAAACTCAAAAATAGAGAGTATAAGAAGTGAATAAGATAACGTCGACAGGATATATTTCTAGTATAGAAAAACTGAATTGTTTTACGTTAAATGAACAGAGAAGCCTTCATAGTCTACCGTTTATAGGAAAAAATACTACTTCCTACTACAGTTTTAGTAAGACTGCAAATAAGGCAATTGCTAGAACCGTCTTCTTTCCTTGCAATCTAAGGATAAAAGCTAAAAGCTACTTTCAAAAGCAGTTATAAAAACAGGCCGACGGATGGACATATCATTCAAATAATATTTTCATAGGTGTATTTACAAAAGAAGCTATTTTCATCCATTTCTTTCCGTTTTATTATCAAAATCTAGTAAACTTATCGCGATATCATTTCACTTAAACAAAGAAGTATTAAGATATAACTACAACGAAATACCAAGACTAAAATGTTGGTTGGCAACTAGTTTTCAACGGTAACCAGTTTGTAGCTAACTTTAATTCCCTTTTTTCCGTTTTATTAATAGGTTCTGGTAAGCTTATCGCAATATTGTGTTACTAAAACACAAAAGTATAAAGATTATGTAACCATAACGAAATACGCAGACTAAAATGTAAGTTGGCAACTGGTTGTCAACGAAATCAGTCTGTTACTTGCAATGCGGATAGCATCGCATCGTTTATAAAAGTAGGCCTAAAATTTTACCGTCCGATTTTTCTTTTCATAGGATTTCGTTTAGCTAGCTTCTTCTACTGATTCAGTATCAAGTAAACAACGTCTACTTATATTCTATTGACAGCTCACCATGCACTAAGCTACTCCATTATTAGTATTAGGAAAAAAATATCGTGTTTTAAATGCAGGTGTAATAAAAATAATAGCATTATTTTAAGTTTGTGTAACTCTATACAAAATCATTCACAAACATACATAACCTACAAACCAGAAAGTTTAGGCAGAGGTATGTGAAATACACCCGAGTTTTGCCATTAATAAAATAACAATTTAATATATTTTTTTAAATATTAATGGAATTGTGAAATAGTCTAAACTAGCAATCTCAAACCCTTTCAAGTAAGTTGAAAGACTTGCGTTCCCGTCGTAAATGCAAAAGGTAAGATTTAAACCCAAGAACTTTTAATTACAAGTCCAATTAACTATTATACTACAGTAATTACTTATTTATTATATTCTTCATTATTAAGTCTATATTTAAAACAATTTAGACAACTTTTGAACTACAAACCACTAGTCGTAGTAATAATAATATACCGTTGCGTATTACCGACTGATCGGTCACAATGCAAACATGGGTTTCGAACAAAGAACCCCACAAATGAACATACATACATAATGGACACCGCATTTAGTTCATATTGATACACTAGGTATGAATACCGACTTTGGCTGACTTGAGGCTGTATTTTAATTTTAGTTTTAGTTACCAAAAATCTAATTTATAGTGTGTAGTTTTCTTATGATGTGTTTTTAACTATCGAAGGAGTTGTTTAAAATCAAAATATGCTTGAAAAGCAAATAGGCCTTATTTTCCCAAAAAAATACAATAAAAAATAGGGTGTGATATTTAACAATCGAAGTTGATGTCATTTCCTAAAAGTAGGCAATATTTTTCAAATTACAATCAAGTAGTTTTTGAGATTTACGTTTTCAAATAATCAATTTTTCATCGATATTAAATCGTCAAATATTCTTTAACATAGAATATTTAAAAACAAGTTAAAACTACATATTTCAATTCTGTTTTTCACCTTTTCAAATAAAATAATATTATTATGAAAGGTAGTAAAACGTCTTAATAATTACTGTTACACACAGCTCATTCATGTGTAGTAATTATGTGAATATATAATTCTCTCCTAGACGACTTTTAATTATTTTGTCAGAAAGTTAAGTATGTGTTTCTTACACGTGTGGTAAAACTGAAAAAACATATTAATCTTTAGTGATACTTTATTTTAGATTTATTTCTTTAATTATATCCTTTTCTCTAACTACCTTTTCTTTGACATTTTCGAAAAGTTCTTGAAAATATACACCTAGCAAATACGAGCACCTGCAGTATTTACCTAACAAATTGTTCCACTGAATAAGAAGTAAAGTTAGTGGTCAACGGTATTTTAAAACTTCTTTTATTTTCCAGAAAACCTTTTTATAAACTTCCGCAAGACTTTCAAACATTGTAGTAGACACAAAGCACACCTAGACACATCACACTCTTGTACTTATAAATAAGTCTGAAAACTCTGTGTATAAACTAGTAGTCAACGATTAAAACTCCCTTTATTTCGTGAAAAACTTTATGACTACTTGAAAAAAAGAAGTTTATAAAACCTTTTAGAAACTTTCTTCACGTGCATCAGAAGACTTTGCTTACTTGTAGACTTGTAGACACAAAGTACACCTAGACACAATACATTCCTGAATTTCACCAGTCTTACTCCCAGTTTCTGAGGTACATTTAGCGGTAGTTTATCTATTCAATAGCGTTTAAACTCATATAAAAAACGTTATTGAATAGATAAACTACCGCTAAATGTACTCAGTAATCGGGGGTTAGAAATCTGTTGAGTACAGTATTCATTATAAAGGTAATGCAGCAATTTCCCCATAAGTACATCACATCAGGCCAAAAATCCGCCATTTTTTTCCAACAATCAAATTTGATTTTAAACAGCCAGACGCACCGTTATAAGTACCACCGCAATAACCAATAAATCGACGGACGGACACTGCAAATTATATATGTATCACATAACCACCTATATACCGTACATGCAGATTTAAAGTACATAGAAAAAAGTAAATACATGATAAAAAAGCCACATTTTATTATGAGGAGATCAGAGGTTTGTATGTGTGCGTTTATACAGGTTGTTTCTGATTTTAAAGCTAATTAATAATTTTCGGGAGTATTTTTTTATTTGGTGATAAAATATGGCTTTTTGTGTATGTTCAGTTTTTGATTTTTGAAGTATTGTAGAGAGATTTATTAGGAAATTAAAGGTATATTGTAATTTATAGAAAAATATCTTCATTTTTCTTTATTCACTCTTTGATTATAGTGTTATTGATTTAGGAAAGAGGTTTAATGCCAGTGTGGAAACGCATGTTTCGCAAATATTATGTTAGATTTACCGTATGTTTGACCGTTTAGTGATCTTAATTATTTAAATTAGTGATATTTGAATTCTGAGTAAAGCTTTCAAGGTGTTATACTTATCGAAATAAAATAAAGTGATAAAACCAAAATATGTTATAAAAAATATAATAATCGTAAAATCCTATATTGTCAAAATCACGTACTAAAAGTTTTATATGCAATCAGTTTACTTTTTGAAATCGCTTTTTTAAATAACATTTTTGAAAAACAACATTCGTCTTTGTGACAAATAGCGTGAATTAACTGTGCTGTAAATAGATGTGTATACAATGACGGAAAAAGCTCTTGAAAAATATATGATTTATATTCCTTCTTACATGTTTTCTTGCTAAAGCTGTCTAATAGCTTTTAGCAACGAGCATTTGATTTCGATTATAAGTAAGAAAAATACTTAACATAATTAACAAACTTATCTTTTCCTGATAATCAAGAAACCTGTTCAACAATATCTGAATAATAAACAAACGAGTTACGAGCTAATTTTATCACATTTTAATGTCCTAATAAAAAATTACATGCCACTAAAAAGTGACAATAAAAAATCGGAACAGCCTGTGGATACGAAATGCATATGTGTAAGTGCATCAGCGCGTATTAACACAGACGCGGTGGTGTGGTTGTGTGCGTGCATTTGTGTGCAAGTATGTGTGTATCGAGGTCACATTGCAATGTACAGGGGCAGGCGGCTGTGATGCAACTTTAAAAAAATTGCCTCCTGCATTGGAAAGTTTTGCCATTTTCTCAGAGTCAATGTTTTAGTAATTCACTCTGTATATTAGTTTTGTAAGTGAATCGTGCGTGTATTTATGTGTGTGTGTGCGTTCTCGTGAATTTTAAACCTAATTAGAGTGGGATTTTAGCTTTCTAGTATGTTTTTAAGTTGCGTACTTAGTTTTGTATTTTATTTTTATACATTTCACTTGAATTAAAATTAAGTTTTTTAATTCACGTTATGAAACTTAATTCATTATTTAAGAGCGGATTAAACCAACCTTATCTTCATAATCATTCTACAAAATAATCACATAAGCCGAAAATTATCAATATAAAAATATTACGAATCAAACATCAGCCTTCCAATATTATGAGACGCAATTCCCACTACTTTAAAATAATATGACACAGCATCCAATTGGTTAGTCATTACAAACAACATCATTCCGTTCGTTCCAGATTCGAACCCGCGCCCCGCCCCTCTCAATCCGTCTTGTTGAGCCACCACTCATGTGTCCTAGATTTTTTTGTAACGCAGAATTTGCTGTATAATATTATACAGGGCCAATAAACTCGATAGGTGACTTTCCCAATTTGATAAATATAAGACCGAAGCCATTGAAATTTTTGAGGAAAATTATAAAAAAAAATATTGTGAGATGTGGTTGTATATGTTTGTGATTTTATACAAAACAAAAAAGAAAGAAAAAATATGGGATTAAACAGAAAATCGTTGCATTTACTGAAGAAACTTTATTTTTTATTGCATGGATAGTACAGTGACAAAAACCGATGTAGTACATATTTCCTTTACTTTGTAATAAAGTTATTTATTCTAATTTTATGAACTATTTAACCTATGTTACCTAACTATAAATATTTTAGGTCAACATAAAGTAAATATCTCAATAAATGTGCCTTTTCTTCAAAGCGTGCATCAGAACAGTATCTCTTAATAAAAACCAAATAAATTACCATTACTTCGGCCATGAGCGTTCATGTTAACAGATGCAAACGAATTTAGGTCAAACACTCTCATTGTTCAAACTTAGGTACAAAGTATCTTTGGTAACGATTTTAAACTCTCGTGACTTGTACATAGAATATTATAATGCAACGGGTTTTAAAAGGTCCTGAAAAAGTTAAAGGTAAGGTTACTTAGATTGACCACGACAGCCCGTGACCATGGTCGATGTAATTCGATCGAAACTTCGGGTAAACTAAGGTATCCTAACCTTTAATTTTCAATCGTATTTAAGACCTGCATCTTTTTAACCCATTATTGTCCAAGGAAATGCAGGGCAAGGGTCTCCTCCCAAACAAGGGGGAGGAGGTAGGCCCTATGTCCACCACTTTGGCCAAGTGCGGGTCAGGGACTTTGTATGCCCTCAATAAATGTATTAAACAAATTTTAGGTATGCAAGGTTTCCTCACGATGTTTCCCTTCACCGTTAAAGCAAGTGATAATTATTTCCAATACACACATAACTTCGAAAAGTCATTGGTGGGTTGCCTCGGGTTCGAACCTGCAACCACTTGCGAGGGAGGTATTAACTTATACCACTCGGCTATCACTGCATTATAATATTAAAAGTATTTTTGTATTCGTAAAACCTCAGGTTTTTGTTATGTAAATAAACGTTTTAAATCAACACTGGGTTAAATATGTATTGATGACGAGACTGATTCGTTCAATGGTTACCCGTTAGTCTTTTGAAGGCGCTGTGTTATTTTGCGAAGTTAACGGTATTTTTAATGAGATGATGTTATTTTTGGATTGAGGTTTCGTGTTTTGTTGGTGCTGAAAGATTTAAATTGGTATAATACTAAACGTGAAAACTACGTCTTTAAAATAATCAAAATTATATGAATATAGATACCAAACGAATCATATTTAAGGATTTTTCCTAGACTTGTCCATTCTAAGTCTGTAGCAGTTAGTTATACTGTCTAGAAAGGTTTCTGTAAGATGAGAAAAAAACTATACTTTTCAGATAAATTAACTTTTTTCCTGCTGTGTGCCTGTATAGTAATACTGCTTTACTTATTATACAAATTGTTTAAAAGCTGTCTTTAAACCAAGTTTTAACGAAATCATAATCATAGATCACTTTGTCTCTAGGTGTACTCTATTACCGAAAATGCAAGGCTTGTCGCGGCACGCATTAAAAATCGACAATCGCGGTGTCCGTCGCAATGGCGGGACCACGTCTAGTTAAAATTTATTTTTATTTTGCTATTTTCTAAAAGTTTTCTGTAGGATACTGTAGAACTATATTAGTATATTGTATAAATAGAGCGCCATTGTCGCCAACAAACTGTTATGCAGGTTGGCGATTTTTTGTGAAAATTTAAATTTTATTGTTAAACTAAAAAATAGTTATTGGTTAAAAATCAAGAAAAATATTAATAGTTTTGTTTATTAACGTCAAAAGTGCACTTGTTTTGATATTGTTTTTTGACATATTTTTTTATAAACCAACAAAAAAACAGATTACAACATAATATTTATCGTGTAAAGATTTTAGTACAGTCGTTATTTGTGTAACGCGTCGTGTTTACAAAGTATCAAGTAAAGGACGGTAAACTTTAGCTTGTCCTTTGTGTAAAGGTTTCAAATGAAGGTTTTTTCCTTAGAATCGACTAAGTTGCGCACGATTTTAACTGAATCACATTTGATTCGTACCAAAAAAACAAAATTTGTATTCAATTACTCATACATTGTAGACTACAAGAGGCAGGTAAAACCCTTTAGTTTATGTTTTTTAATGTTTATCGTTGTTCATTACACTATTTAATTAAATCACTTAATTTCAAATTACCATTTGATCTCTTTGTGATTATAGAGTGAAAAAAATAGTAGCATTTCAATGTGCGTTAAAAAATAAATTTTCAAATTGTTGTTGAAGTAAGCAAAGCTGTACACGATGGAGCCAGCTGTAACTTCAAGGCTAACTAAAAGATCGGCACAATGAATAATCAGTATATTCTCAGCCCTACGACAATAGCATATAAAATACCCGTTTTAGGTATTCACAGAAGCGTTCATTGCATTTACTGCATTTCAAACTACAACCGGACCTCCAAAACTCTTTTATTTCTTTCTTTTTGTTAACCTAGTATCAAAGATATTCGAGACTACGCTTAAGTTCCAACAACTAGGGGAGTTTTTATATATTTATCAAAACATAAAGACTTCACTTAAACACTTTGTAATATTCGTGAAAGTTTGTCCATCTGTCTGTTTGTCACGCTACCACAGCTAAACTACTAAACCGATTTTCATACCATTTAGTAGAGTACAGCTGAATTTTATTCGTTTTAAACACATATAAATGTTTTTGCATTCAATCGAAAAGAGAAATCGGTAATGACATTTACAAAACACGCCTAATATAAGTAATGAGAAGATATTGATTGCATAAAATCGATTTCAATTGAATTCGCGAACCTGTTCGCCGACCTTTGTCGTTTTTGTGCCGGCTTCAGCCTTGTGAGAATATTAAACTGCTTGTCAAAATAAGAAAATTTATGTTCCCATGATGGTGGGATGTTTGAGATGACGGTTCAAGCTATTTTTGTAACGACTTTTAAAGAAAAATTACTATAAATCTAGAAAAAATCACGAACAAACTAGACGGGGTAAATAAATAAAATTTATCTCATTATACAATCAATGCAACATTAAATATTGTGTATTTATTTATATTATAGATTTTAAAGCAAAAATTTACTCAAGATTTGTATCAACAATGTTTTCCTTCATAATTATACACTAGGTATTTAAAGTACATTACAATATTATCATATAATTTAAGAGCGTTTTCCCTGCAGGCATATAATGTTCAATTAAATACCAGTTATGAATGACCTTTGCGAAACCAAAAGCCTTACATAAGGCTCAATAGATGGCGCTGATGCAACACACATTCAAATTACGTACAATTATGTGTCGTAACAAATAATATAAAAATATTTGAGATTTATTTATAAATGACATGCGATAAAAGTTGTTTGCCAGTTTACTTAATTATCAGGGCCGGCTGCACTTAATGATTGGATGTTATACATTTGAACAGTTCAGAATGACAAGATCGATCGTTATTTTTTTAAAATGACTGCAATTTGCCTGTGCCTTGACATTTTAAGACCGAATATTAGTGGTTCTTCGTGGTAAAGATTACACTTTATAGGTTTTATTGTTTTATTATGCGGATACACACTACTTGTAACGTACAATATTTTTTAACCTACTATTTTACTAGTTCAATCACTTTTAAAGCTTCCATTTTCGTCTATCACATAAATAATTGTAATATATCGTCCATTCAAGAGTTTAAATACTACGTATTTCAAATTGACACATCCAATAATTCATTCTCCACGGCTTCCGAGGAATGCGTATTTATTTTTAGCAGCCAACCAAAAAGTATAACGTCTAAAGTAACTGCATTCGTTGCACTAGAGCAGCTAACGGATCTCGAGCGCATTAAAAACAAAAATCTAACAACCGGCGCCTGCGCATACAAAAAGAAATGTGCATACTCTCTCTTTGCCTTAGGTTCAATAAAAAAACGAGTCAAGCGCAGAACACAGCGCGATGCGTTTATTTCAGCAATTGACCTAAATACGCCACATGGTCGCGCCGACTTAACGCACATCGCGTGTCCGTATACGTGTCAATGTGTGCGTGGTGCAGTTGTGTGCACGATACAGGTTGTATTGTGATGTAGAGTTCGAAAAAAAATAATTAGTGAATAATTTTTTTAATTTTATTTTGGTATTTTCGAATTTTTTAGTTTTATTTTTGACCTATTTGTACACCATAGAAGCCTTTAAGTAATTGAAAAGTTTAATATTATCTTAAGTAGATCAATATTTAATCAATTAAGTATGAATTATTCACAATGGCTTGTCTATTTATTTTCTTTCGAAGGTTTCAATTCAATGTAACTTAAAGCTGCCCATACCCCTTTAAACATCATATAAGCGCGGAAGCCTTAGTACTTCATTTTTTAAATTATTTCTTAGAACAATCTTTTAAATATTTATATGTCTTCCGTCGTTTTAAGTCTCTTTGATGTCATTCACTTACAGTTATTATGATTAGTTCCCGGAATTGTTGTAGACTCTACCCTTTTATGTTAATCTTTTAGAATCCTTAAATATTCACTGAAAACATAATTAGGTATATTTTCAAAGTTCCATAAGTGAGAAAATAGTAGCACAAAAATAAATTACAGATCTGTATACAACGTATATTTATATTCGAAAACATACATCCTTACAAATGATCTTGAACATTCTTTGCTTCATTAACCTTTCTAAGATATTCTTCAGTACTGAAAATACAATTAAATCCTCAATATCGGGCATACAGCCTCATTTTATTTAATTTCAAAACCTCAACAATCTTAAGTTGACGATAAACCAAAGCTATGTAATAATAAACTATCCAACAACGCTCAATTTCTATTACAATATCAACTAAAACAAAACAGTGCTACCAAAACAAAAAAACAAAAAAGAACATTAATTAAAATGCACTTTTATGCTGCCATTACTCGCAATGACAAGCAATATTGAATTGTGGCGGAGCTGTGTGTGTGTAAGTTTTATTCTTCCATACATTTTTGTGTTGTACACTTTTTATTCGTGCGTTTTTTCACCGTGTGCGTTTAGTTGTGCAGTTGTGTGCGTGCGCGGTTGTGTGTGCGCTAATTGCGATAGCTACTTCATTTAAATTTCGACTGTCAGACGTTCCGAAGAGAAATTGGTGTAAGTGTGGAATTGGGAATTTTTGGGCGTTGTTTTTTAGTGTTTTATACTGAAATGTTAGGAATGAAATGGTAGTTTTTAGGATAAATTAAGGTTAGGAATATTAAATGAAAAACATGTATAATACGGAGATGTTAAAAGTGGTATAGTCGCTCAAAGTACAATTAATCAGCCCAATAGATTTAGCAAGTTAAGAATATTTCCAAATTGTCAGTGCTATATAATCACAGATCAATTTAAAAGTATCTCTTTAATTATTATTCTATGTAAAATCAGGAATGCGAAGTCTTCAACCATCAGATGCACAGCATGGTAGATCCAAGGCCTACCTCTTTCTTTCCGGGAGGAGACCCCTGCCTAGCATCGGGCAGCAATGTCTTATGTTCCAATTTATATTTACTTGTGCTAAGACTTAATGTAACTTACTGACTTTGAAAATCTTTTGACGATAGAAAAGAGTGGCCGTGAGTTTCTTGCTAGCTCTTCTCATAAGGCTCTACCCCCTTTCCAAGCCAGTGATAGATTCAGTAATACGACTATCATAAGTGTCAATATTTGACCTAAATGAATAGATGATTTGATTTTGACTTAATATAATATAAAACATAGAATTACTTACTCTTACATATACTTATATGTTACACTAGCCAAGTAAGTTAAACCTTATCTTAATGATCAAAGTTCAGGGTTATGATTCAATACGTATTAAAGTCTACGCTCCAAAGTTTAAGGAAAACTTGTTGAAAAAATGTTTTTATTTTACCCAATTAACTGTATATCAAGATTATAGTGTCTTCTAGGTTTATTTGTTTCTTTTTACCTATATTCTGACAAGATTACCTAGCTTTTGAAAATAACAACGTATTAAATATCTGTGGTGGTGGTCTTATGTAAAGCTTGAATCGAAACATAGTAATTTTTGTGAGCACAAATGTAACTAAGAACGAAATTGCGTTAAGAAAATGTGCCGACAGGTTTGTAAAGATGGTTTAAGATTAATTTAAAATGATAGAGTGGTATTTTCAAAATCATGAAAATGGATCATTTTGATACTTTTATCTTCACATAGAATCATAATATAATACAAACAACTAGATATAAAATCTCGGAGTTATCGGGAAGTGTATAGAGGCACCTGCGGCAGCGCAGTCTCAGAATCCAGGCGGCCTTGCGCAGCCGGAGCTACGCCCAGTTCACATTGAACACTTTGTCGTTTGCTGCCGATCCACGCCGTAACGATCAAACTTGATAATCGACGCCATTGAAGTAACTTGTAGGTTAATTTTCAAGCTTTACTAAGAAACAATTTTGTTGAGCTTTTGTCCTGTGTAGTGTATATTATGAGTACAATGTTAAATAATATGATTGATAGTAATGTGATCCAATATAGTTTGGAAAAAAGGCTAGGCTATGATGATGATAGTAATGTGAATATGTAAATAATAATATGACTTTTAAAAATGGCCTTTATATGAGCATTTAAAGTTTACTTTTTAAAGTATTGCTCATGGTTTATATTACTTCTCTCATTTAGAAGTAGACTAGAGATCCGAGGCTAACAGCCGAACGAATTACATACGATATCTGATTCGAAAAATTAATAACTGTAGTTAACTTCCTTCTTAAACTTAGTTAAGAAATATCTTGTGAAAAACATTTCTAGGAAACTCAATAACTAATCTTTAGTATCCCGGATATTAGAATTTACGGCCAACTTAAAGTTTGTTAATATTTAATGAGAGTGTCAATATTTGGTAATACGAAAAGTTAGAGCGCTATCAAAGTTCCCTTGGAATCAATGAAGTCTTTATATATTCAAAACCTTTAAAATATTCATACAAAATGTCGTAAATTTCAGCTTTAGCGATACAAGAGCGAGAAGCTATGAAATTGCTTTAAATTGAGATATAATTCATGAAGTAACTAGTTGACCATGCGGATCCACTCGCGTGCATCGTTTATTTAACTATATTTGAACCTACATTTTCAACTCTTATGGTAACTGTATTATGGATCAATAAGTTTGAGCTCGGTAAATTCTGATTTGTATTCTATGCCAATTCATTTGTGGCTTAATTGGATTCGAACCTGGTATCTATCAAATAGGAAGTGCTGATGTCACAATACGTCAGTACGACGACGCCACCTTCCGGTCATATGTATCTATGCAAGTAAATACATATTTTTCTTACAGAAGGCTTTTTTAAATTTTAAAATTATTTTATCCTTAAAAGATAACTTATCAATAGTTGCTTGTTTTTTCGATAGTGTTATACGAAGGAAGTTCTCAAAATAAATATTCAAATATATGTTTATTTAAATGCATATCTTTAATAAAGTATCAATAAGCTGTCTCTTCAAACGACTACTTTATATCCCCGAGTCTAACCTTTCGATATAACCTCAAAAATCAGATTACAAGATAACTGGTGTCGATATTTTTACCATATATGTACGACTAATTATGCAAAGACATTTTTCATACATTTGCAAGCAAGTTGAAAACCACTTTCAGAAAATAGTGACGGTTTTGACCAATTTTGTTAAGTTTAAAACTTTCGCGTTGTGTGTTTACTTTCTAATAGTATATGTCTGTCTGTTTGTCTATGATATACATAAGTCAACGATTTGCTACTTAATTAATGTTAATATTATGATTACCACTATCTTCATAAACTGAATTCCACTGCACTTATTAATAATATCATTCCAATCTGTGCGACACTAATAGGGACAACTAAAGTAGTGGTACTTTAGTAAATCAAAACTATTTCTCCGAAAAGGAATCGAACCTTGATACTGACTTTGTCACTTAGTAGGTACTTATAGTGGTTTTAGGTCAGGCTGAACACTCAGTTAGCCGTTGGTTTATACTAAAAACCGTGGCAGTACTAGGTTAATTCCTTAATGCAGAAATTTTATCTTCACAAAAACCGTATGACAGTTACCACCCATTTTTTTGATTGAATATCAAAGTTGCCGGTGTAACATTTGTTGAGACATTTCTTTGAATCAATTAAAAGTGCATTAAACAAGTGGAAAGTTGAGGACTAAATTCCACCAAACCGGGTCACGTTGTGAGAGATATGTATCATAATTATTTGTGATTGTTTGGCCACAGGTACACTCACTTTGAGCGCCTTTAAAAATTAAGTACGTCGAGTTTCGGTGAGATTTACACCTGTATTTTGCAAAAATGTAGATGCAGCACAATTTGACTGGAATAATTTCATGCTCATTTAATGCAAAATTTGAATAGGATTATATGAAATCGTTATTATTGATTGAGCTAGTCATCAATATTCTTATAATTATTTTAACGAAATAGACCACAGTAAAATCTGATTGTAACTATATTTAGAACTATGCGAAATTAAATAACATTTCAATAAACTCTTTCATTTTAATTCTCCCAACAAAATAAAATTAAACCGCAAAATATAAAAAAGCATCGTTATCACAGTTTCCCTCGCGGGCCGTACACGATAAACGCTCGATGCAGCCGGACATTACGCCCTCATTTTTATTTGGCACATAGACAAAAACACCCTTTTTTTACATAATACACACGCACACTTATATACAACATGTACATAGCCGGCCAATACATAAGCCAGACGCTTTCAATAATTAGTGAATGTTTTTAAAACAGAAATTTCAAATGAAGTTTATTGTGATTCGCTTTTTTGGATTCTGGTATTCGTATTGTTTTAACGAAATTTATAATGAGATATGAGTTTTTATTTATATGTATATGATGATCTGATAATCCGGAACGCGATGATTAAAAAGTATTGAACGCTTTGTTCGTTGTACTATAGTGAATTGCGGAAATGCATTATGATTCATTTCACTTTAGAAGCTCTGTTTAGTCGACACACTCTCTTATCGGTATATGGCATTAGGTAAGACATCTTTATAAAGACTATAGACTGGTATAAGAAAGGATCATCTTATTTTTGACTATGTTTAAATTCCAACACACTTCTTGTCACGCATTGCAGAAGATCAGCATGGTTGAAAAGAAATGGGGGAGGCCTTTGTCCCAATCAAAAAAAAACTTCTTGCCAAATACACAAACTTTAAACCAAGTTAGACATTCGCGGCTTAAACAACTTCTCCTCTAAGACGCACATAAGACTAAATGAATCTAAGATCTACAAAATAAGACTAGTTTCCAAACTACTGGAGACTATTTACTTCCGTAAAAATCGAACTCACGTTAAACTATAAACGTGGCAACTATCTTAAGCCCATCTTAAGAATACTTTTTACGAACGACCAATTTTTGCAAAGTAGTGCTATACATTACATATTATCTTCACGACAGTAAGTAAGGGTGAAGGGCAGGTGAAGGAGGACCAGCGTTTCCGAGACTCTCTGATAATGTAAAGTCAAGAATTAAGTGTTCGTCGCCTTTTAAAGATATGTTTTTTGCTAATTAGTCGTTTTACTTTCCTCAATAAATTAACTAGTATTATGTTTTTGAGATAAGTTATTTTGTGAAGATATTATTTTGTAGTTTATTTCTTGCATTTAAAACTACCTACTGATTGGGTTTTGATGAAATTATGCACCCAAATTGATAACAGAACTAACGCATGGGATACATTTAAAACTTTTTGTTTATTTCGGGAAATCTTTTCACTGGGACGAAGTCGCGCTCAAAACATAGTTAACCATAAGATCATCTGAATCGTAGGAAAAATACTTAACGATTTCATTTTTTATCACTAAAAAGAGGTTGAATAAAACATAGCTTTAAACATAACTTGAATCTACAAAAAGTAACCTCTTCAAAAATTACATACAATTTCTTTTGAAACTTCAAAACTTGATCGAATATCCAATTAAAAGAAAAAATGTTCCCACAAATAACCCCATAGGATGGCATAGCAACAATATTAGAATCACTTTGCAAGGGCAAACCATACAAAGTATACTCTTGAGATGACCAATTTACAAAGACCTGCATCTCCCCGCTGCACTAAACAAAAATGTTTGAGTAAAAGTGTCTTGTTCTAAGAGAGAGAGGTCTTTGTATTTTGGACGGTAGTCTTATAAAAAGCTAAGGGCTCTTCAAGCTAGACCGAAGGGCAGAGGGACGGGAAACTGGATTGGACTGCTTTATAGTTATATCTATGTAAGATAATATATGTTGTGCTTGAGAATTTCGATGGTATCTTTGTCTGCTGTTTGATGCCGGCTGATGTAATTTTGGGAAGTAATTTTGGAGTATACATACAGTTTTCAATTACATATTTAGTAAAAAAAAAGATTTTTTTATAAAAAAGAGTATTTTGTTTATTTTGTGTAAAATGCGTGTTTAATATAGCTTATTATTGATGAATGTCATTAACAAAGACTATGTGTTTATTTTAGTTAGTTAATTTTATATTATTTTAGGTACTTAAACAAGGATAAACTGCACTGTTATTTATGTGAACAACAGTCTAATTGTTATTTCATTGATCTACCGGAAACCCCATTGATAAAATAAAACAAGTTTTATGAAATAGAATATCCGTGTCAATTATAACCATTTAACATTTCAATTAATTTCAACTAATAACCCAACTATTAGTAAAACAATTTACAAAAAACAATTCACAAAAACAATTCCCAAAAACAAACAATAAACAAATCAAAATCAAATTCAGACTAAAATCTGAACGATTCTACTAAATTCAAATACGGAACTATTGTGTGCTCACACGGACACGTTAACACACACATGCACGTACGTATGTGTGCGTCTATCCTTCCTTGACCTAGAGACGGTTACTATCGGTTCTAGGTCAGGAGCACTACACACTACATGGGACGTCCAACACAACATGAGCTCCTTCACCCCCCTCGCTTTACCAACACTCAGTCGTCTGCGCTGCATTTCAATAGGTCTGCGAAGCTCTCACAATCCTGGTCGACGACTAGACGAGTTCGCAGACGGAATGCGGTCGGGCGACGAGTATGGTAAAGTCTGTTTTAGTTTTAATTAGGGATGGGATTACATTAGTTATTTATGGTATGTGGTGAATTTTAATGGGTATTTGGGTAAATTGGCTAGTTAAATGTTTATTGAGGTTTAATGTTTGTTTTAGTCTATTAGAGGTTAGGTTAATTGTGATTATTGAGGGTTGTTTTTGTTTGAAATTAGAGATGTTATCACATAGTTTTGTTAATATTTGACTATTTAATTTTAGCTACGTAGAGAGAGTAAGAGATTGATGTTTGAGGATGGACTAAATAATAAAAATAGACAATTATGTATTGGTTTCAGTTGTTTGTAAGGTTAAAAAACTACAAATTATTTTAACCAAATATTAGTTTGCCTTTCTGAGTATTTACTGACAAGTTTTGAAAGATTTGGTTTACTTTTAAAATGTTAAACAATATTCAATTGCCTAAAAAATATATCTATATTTATATAAGAAACTACATAGCTACATACATGTAAAAATAATCATAAAATAATTACTTTTGTCTATTAACTTTGACTATCTTGCCGTTTATCACAGGCCGTGGTCGCAATGTCATTCATACAAAAAAAAGAGACAGGATCTAATTAATAATGTGAGAAACTAATACAAGATGGCGTCGCGAGTACGTTTAGAAGTCCACTCATGCGCAACGATGGATGCGCCGACGCATCTCACCGGACAATCGACCACTGATATTTTATTATCGATGTTATTCACATCACTGATAATGTGGACGGTTTTATGTCATAATAATAAGTTTATTTGTTTATTTTGTAATAATTATTGTAGGGAAATAAACTGGTCTCTAACTGAGGCTAATTTTGAAGATAGTGAAACATTTGTATGACATACGTCTCTGCCTATACTTTCGGACATAACAGAAGTGAAGGTATATTATGTGTTGTAACTATCAATTTACTCTCATCTTCATCATCTTAACTAAAATATTCTCTATGATCTTAACTGAGTAAATGCGTACTAATATTTCAAATGCATTTGTATGTCTTTTCGGTTTTCGCGGTAAAACTACCCGAAATATTTTAATGAAACAATGCAGGAGCTAGTTGAACTTCTTTTTTCATAAATAATCCTCTAAGCGGAAGTTAAAATAGGAGAGGAAACATGTGCGAAACGAAAAGCGTTAACTAGTAAAGGTTTACTTCTTGGAAATTAAATTATTTGTCATCTGTTTAGATTTTGCTTGCAGCTTTGGGTTAGTTAAAATAACGCTTGGGGTAGAGACTGCAAGTCCCGTCATGTTATAACGTTTTTCCTTGAAATAAGTTCTTTTTGCTTTCCTTTCGATTTTTTTTTTCTAAGCGAATATTTTTTTTTGTTTTCTTTCTTTAATAATATATACGACTGTTTACAACTTTTCATCAATTCATCGGAATAGTTTTTTATAACTTATCCTGTATTTGACTTTATTGTCACAATAAATAATTTATAAAGCCTTCACCTGAAAAACGAAACGAATTTAAACGAAATTAGTTCTTCAGTTTACCATTTTAAGTTAGAAGCTACATAACTTTATACTTCAGCTTCAAAGACCAGTCTACACTAATAAGGATTTATTTAGAGCTTTTGTATCAATCTACATCGTGCGTAGTGCGCACGTCATACCATATTGTTTTCTTCTCCTAATAACGTATATTTCATATAAATAGGGACTAACTAATTATAGTTAAACCGATTGTAAAATAAGCTTTTTTAGAATGTATAGAAGGAAAAAAAACAGCAGTTATTTTGAGAAACATACGTAATATGAGATTAAGACTATTTTTTTACCAATTTCCTGGTCTTATGATAAATATTTTTTTCTGACAGGAAATTGAAGTTTTGATGTTTTGACTATTATATTGCCAACTACAGTTTTTCAATCTGGTCTGAGAAAATTGTTAACACATTATCTTTAAAAAGCTAACTATCGACAAATTGTATATAAAGGCCTGATAAGCGCCCCTCGCGGTTACCATAGGAACTAATTTGTAAGTACATTTTATTTTTACGTCATGCGAGTTTGTTTTCTTTTCCTTTTGACGTATATTTCATGTAGCTACAAATTAATTATAGATAAACCCATTTAAAAATAAGTTTTTTTAGAATGTATAGAAGGAAAATAACAGCATTTGTTTTGAGAAACATGCGTAACACGAGATTATTTTTTTTTATCAGTTTCCTGGACTTACGATCAATATTTTTTTCTGTCAGGAAATTGAAACTTTGATAGCCAATATACTAACCATTATATTGCCAATTACAGTTTTAAATTGCTTTGCATTCTGACGTGAGATAATTGCCATAAATCTTTGCTTATCAATAAAAATATAGTTATGGACAATTTTTGTATAGAATTTGATCAGCGTCCCTAGCGGTGACAGAAGGAGTTAATTTATAAGTACATATTAAATGTCAAACTCTCGACAAACTATCATATCAACTGTAGAAAATCGCGCTACTGATGGTGAAACTGATCATTGGACTGAAAATATATCTATGTGTCTATTAATAAAATTTAACCTTCCCCGGGACATATTATGACGTTACACAATCCCGCGTATTTCATAGAATTTCTACCACGAACCTTTCAAATACTATTCTGATCAAGCCAGTCATCAGACGCTCATTAAGCCAGTCTTCAGGCCAGAACAACTCTGACCCAAGGTTACAGACAGGGACAGCACTACACCACACATCTTGCATCCCACTCGCACATGCACATAAGATGTTGCATATCCACAAAGTCAAGGGTTGCACCGGGGTGATTGACCGCCGAATCGCAAGGTCACGCACACTAGCGAGCCGCACACATGCAAAACGACCGTGAAATTAGAAATACTAGTGATGCGTAGTGCAATCGACTGGGTTTATCGATATCGATAAAATTTATTTCTTTTATTTAGTTAAAAATAGATTTGTATTTTTTAATTATTAAGATAATTAAAATGTTATTAATAGGTTATACTGTGTGAAAATGATTAAAAATATTTTAATTTAATAAGAATATAATTTACAATAAATTAAAGTTGAACAATCTCATCAACATTATTTTAAATAAGGAGTAATTGTTAACTTTAATAAAATAAGTAATTTAACTAAAAAATGCGCATAAGAAATAAAAAGTACTGAGTACATTAATTTGCATTAAAACGTAGATAGGAATTAAACAGGTAAATAACCCATTAAAGTTCTTGAACTGAAACAATACTTTTGAATAACATTTCGGTGGTTCGTTGTACATTTAAGTAATGCAGGGCTAGTTGTTCATACTAACTAAGTACATACATAATACATAAAAGAATCAGGTATATAGGGAAAACTTTACATATCGTATATTTAACATATTAAATCATTAATGCTACTAACTAACTTGTACCCACGATTTTGACCGAATGATAACGAAAATAGTTGCCTATGTTTGACTCATGTTTTTTAACTATATCTTTGCTGAATTTCACAACGATCGGAGTGTAGCTTAGACGTGAAATCGTAATAGTCAGTGTTAGAAATTTTTACTATGCCTCAATGTACGAACATGATTCTGAAAACTTCTTTATTTTTAAGCAACTTTTTTTTGGTGTGTTTGACATTTTCAACTTATATGTATTTGATGATTTAACCGGTCATATAAATTTATAATCTCATTAAATGAAAAGAGAAACACCTTTCTCGGTGACATTTATGATGCATTTACGATGCAAGGATATAACTTCAAAGGTGATTTTAAAAATGATTATCTTTACACTTTTATCTTGCTTTTCCCAAAGAGATATTTGCAGTGAAATCTATGCCTGTACAAAAGTTAACTTTTTACACAAATACATACATATATACTGAACTATAATAGGGAACGAAATACCTGTTAAAAAATGACTTGATAGAGTCAAATCTCAATCAATTCGTAACCACGAAACTTATGAACTTATGAACACCCAAAACATTTTTTCCACAACTATTAACGACGGAAATTCTTATAAAAAAATATTTTCGCACACGTTTTAGGCTTAACAAGCTTGAATAAAAGTCTATACATTGCTTTGTCGTCCGTCCAAATTATATTCAAATCTGTCGACCGTTGAATTATCGATCGCAGAGGCTGAATACTAATGAATATGAAGAATGCATCGAGGGTTAGGTTCAAAAACAATCGTTTCCTGAACCCACACTGTTGCACATCGACGTACAAAACTTGTAATATGGTAATAAGTGAATTGTAGACGAGTTTGTAACGTAAAATGTATAATGTGGAGCTTTCTTTAAAAACAGATTTTCATGGAAGTGCTTAAAATATTAGTATTTAGAATTTCTCTTTAGGTTTACCAGTTGTTTATAGGTTTTGAGATTGCAAGCTTCTTATAATATTAAACTTGTATATCATTAAAAAATGTAAAATAACTTGCAGGAAATATAGCTTTCAAAGATTCAATCGAGAGTCAAATCAAATCGTAACCATTGTAGTCATAAAACTAAAAATACATCGACAACTATCGACAAAATGTACCGACACAGTCCCATCCCTACAACTAGGTGTCGTTAAACTGTATGAACGATTCAAATCCATCACAGTTGCATACATTCATATCGATAGCCCCAACTACTGTTATTGTTACGTGAAAATGCAATTTAAAGGTCCCGTTGCCATCATATCTGAATAACTAAGCGTTCCCGGCTATTTTTATTGCGGGATTTGTTCGGGATTTTTCAATCCCATTTTAGATCTGTGTTCGTGGTTTGATTTTTCACGTTTTTTATCCGTTTTATAGCTCTATTTGTCGCTTCGTTGTAAAAGTGTGGATGGTTTTTGATGTTGCTTTTATGATGCTGCTAGTTTTACAACCACACGGAATGTTACCAATTATGTTGTTAGGTTATGAACTGATTGTTTTATAAGCTTTGTTTACAAGACATTCTAAATAAAAGTAGCTATTTTAACTTCTCATTAGTAAAGAACAAGAGTATATTTATTAATTATATTATATAACATAAGTATTATGCAAAGTCCCCAACTCGCACTTAGCCAGCGTAGCGGACTCAAGGCCTTACACCTCCCTAGTTTAGGAGGAGACCCTTGCCCTGTAGTGAGATAGTAATGAGTTAAAAAAGTGATTATAGAAAGAAACTTAATATTAGAATTGTTAAAAATACATATTCTATCTTTTCTTACTATCTCAAGGCGTGTATGTATATCGATATATCTATCGAATTTCTCATGCCCATCACTATCAAGTCGTTGCACTACGGTGAGTAATATCAGTAGCAAAACGTTGGTTTATTTTAGTAACGCATCAGACGCCCACGTATCACAACACTGACCAAAATCATAGATATATAACACATAATACATACATACATACAAATGTACATGAAGTTTTCCTTTACTTGGAAAAAGACGACTTAGAAGCTAACTTTTATACTTTTCATTGGCTAGTTTTACCACAGAATGATAGAATATTGGATACGAAGAGATCAAAAATGTACGACAAATTGTAATTCGGATCTTTTAATTTTACTTACAATAGATGTATATTTTCAATATTTTTCAAAGTATGCTAAAATTCGGTCCTTACGCGTATCGAATATGTTTGAATTTATCTAAACTTTTTAGGAAAGAGGGATGTTATTTGAGAAAATATTTTATTTTTATACATACATACCTCGGGGATACTATTATATATGTAAGTATATACTATAATAATATAACCAACTTTAATATTTCCACACTCTTTTTATTACAAAAACCTTCATCATAATTTTCTTTTTCAGCATACACCAGTGACCTTTTTGAAGGATAAAGTAATAATAATAGATATTATTTTATATTTTTCACACATTAATGCAATTATAATTATAATGATGACGGAAAACGCATTGTGCATACAATTATGAAATATTATTTAATTTTTGAATTTAATTAATTACGTCAATGGCAGATGTTTCTATTTTTCATTTTTATAACGCGTTTTAACGTAAGTGATTACTAGCCAAAATATAAAAACCCTTATAGCAAATCATGTTCACTAATCGAATAGCGACTAAAGATAAGTAATTTTCTATAGATTTACTAAATTTCAAACTCAAGTCTCCATTGCAGAAGGCTATAAAAATCTACCTAGTCCTTAAAAACAATGAGGCACAATTAGTAAAATAAATTATTTTAATCTCTTCTCATTGTTTCAAACTAAACAAAATAATATTCTACCCATGGATTAACATATTTAAAATTCCTCTCCATCAAAAAAACTTCAACATTTATTTTAATTATCATTTTACGAAATTTAAATGCAACCGTCCGAGCCTAGCGTCACCTTTGAAATACTCCATCCGTCAATTAGCATTTACAAACCATTCCCAACCTTATATCTGAAGCAATAAAGATTCAAATAACTCGAGCGGCAACTAAAAGATAATTCTTTACAACACATTAGAATTCCATCCTTAATTCAAAGTTAAAGAGCTTAAATTCATTCGCATTAACAAAAACGACTGGCGGGTACATTGTATTAACATCTACTAAACTAAAACCTACTTAATCCTAATGTAATACAGTCTACATTCGATCAATAGTCGTATACGGAGTTAGGTCGTTTTTAATGTGAGGAGAAACCGCCAAAATGCATCGGAAGGTCAACGAACCTCGCCAGCCAAGGACAGTGCATTCCATTTTTAAATAGCGCGCCAATAGAAGCCTCGATCTAAATAGGCCCGCCATCTTGGCATCATTGCGCGGGAAACGCATAATGGAGTCCATTTTTGTCAAAAACATTTTTTTTTCGACAACAATGGTTCGTTTCCACGTATTATTTCGGAATAATTAGGGAGCCGGTAACGAGAATTTCGGTGCAAGTTCGTTATAAAATGTTTATTTAAGTGAAAATTGAGTTTTTGTGTTCGATAGATTATGAGACTTTTTTTTACTTATGGAGATTATTGTATGTTCTAGGAAAAACATGTTTTCTTTTAGGTTTTGAAATATACTTTGTGCTTTAACAGCTAAACAGTTTCTGAGAATATTTGCGTTATACTTTATAATATGATAAAGCTTAGGTGATAATTTAATAGCACATTAACGTGCTTTAAAAAAGACGTGAAACAGGTCTTAGCCCAAAGAATAATCTTCCTTTGACCCTTTGAGAGCTCATAATAATATACGTACACAGGGCCGTAGACAGAAATTCATTACTTAGACTAAAAGGGAATTTCTTACATGCTTTGATACTTTTGGACAAGGCGGGATTTTACGATATTTTTTAAGGGATTTACACATCCACATTGTTTTTCGAACTGATTTTTGCTACACACTAAGTGATCTAGGCATTCGTATCCTAATGGATCCTAGTAGATGATTTCCATGCCAGTGGTCGAAGACTTTAACCTACCCACCATTTATCAGAGTTATATCTAAACATTAAACAAAACATAACTTGTTTAAACGGTAAAGAAATACCTGATGAAGCATGCGTGGTTGAAAGTTCTCGAAGTAATACTATGTTTTCAAATTTTGACATTAATTGCGTGATGAAATAGCGACATATCATCTCCCTCATCAAATGAGGTAGAATAGAATTCATTAGGTTTGACTTTTAATATTTTATTTGAGCCTGCATCTAAGGCCATGTATTCACTTGACAAAAAATACTTTTTATTTAAAGTATAAAGGTTTAACATCGGATAACAAAGGTAAATCCTCACGGCGTATGAAGGGCAGACAGCCGTCACGGTCTGCGCACACAATTTGTTCCATGAAATTATTAGCATATGAATCGTTTGTGCGTAATAAGATAAACATCTTATAACTTTAAATGCTAGTTTCTTTATATATAACTGTATAGCAAATATAGCAATGAAAATCCAAGCTTCGGAAGGCACGTTAAATTGTGGGTCCTGGCTGTCATTTTCGAAGATCTTTGAACCACTAAAATTTTTTTTTTCTCCAGATTATTTGTTAAACAAATGGTTGTCGTATTTAAAAAGATAATAAAATGTATACGCAAGTGTTTTCTTTCAAATTACAATTGTTTCAAATCTGCAAACATAATTTCTATACACTTCAGACTTTAAAGTACCAGGGTATCAGTAAAAGCAAGGAGGCTTAGTTTTCAATAGTTACATCACGTCGTTATAATGCATCACGCGCTGATCAGTGTTTAGCAATGGACCATGGCGGGACTTTCTAAAATATTCCATGTTACAACATTTGCACTTTGATTTGGAAACTTTAAGTAAAGCGCCTTTGTTGCGGTGTAGAATTAGATTGGTGTCCACTTTATCTAACTATATCTGCTGTCGTCATCTTAAAATTGTAAATTAAGCGGGAACTGTCTAAGGCACGGTCTAAAATCATAGAAATAGTATATTTCTATACAAGTAGTACAACCAGCTCCAAAACAAGTAAATTGATAAAAACAGAAATCGAATCCAGCTTAAACCTCGAACCTTAGTCAGCAAAACCAAAAATGGGCTACTGAAGCTTAGCACACAGTATTTTTGCATAGAAAAGCAATATAAACACTGATACACTGACATATTTCAACTCCACTCAAAAAGCCAATCGCTAAAAATTCTAAAACCAATATCCATTACTGAAAAAAAGCCTGTACAGTAATCCGTATAAAAACAAACAAACTACCGTACAATCAATTTGATCCGTTGTGTAAACGTACACATTGACGTACAAACTCTATTTGTGTAGAAAAAAACACGTGACACCGTTATGAATGAACCGTGTAGCGCGTAGACTCGTATCTATGCTACGAAAACTGTAGACCGCTACGCCGTAGTTTATCTACGATCTATGCTACGAGAGCGTAGAGGGTGAGTTAGAATTAGATAATTTGTTTGTTTTGTAAGTTTGGCTGGTTTATTATTTACTATTAATATTTTTTTAAATAGGGTACTATTGAGTATATTGTGTTACCTAAATTTTAGGTGCAAAAACATGCATTCGATGTGGCATTGTCAGTCCATAAATGGAAGACGACCTTAGTATTTGAGCAAAGTTCTTTCGTGTTTTGTAAGTCAATTAAATTATTATCAAATAATGCAAATAGCCTTTAAGAATGAAAGATCTTTGGGTGACTATAATAATTTATTATAGCGTTAAATACCAGCAAAAAAAAATTTTTTTGCTATCCAGGTAATAGGTAAGACAGAGGAGACCAGTATGCTTAGGGGACTTGCGTGCTTACTATTTTAGCCACTAAGTTTCAACTATTAAACTACCTTCATAAACCTAATCCTACTGACAAAATTCACGATACACATTTTGAAAAGGTCCTAACTCCAAACTTTCAGTGGTGGTTGTATCCCATGTATGAATGACGTCAGCGTGCCCACGCCGTACACATGTCCACAACAGAGCACGTCCAGTGCTGGGCTATTTTTACTGCCGATGTGCTGCTAAATTAATTGAGAGAGCTATTGATAGAGTGACATAGTAAGATGGGTCGGTTGCATTTGACTAATTAATACCTTTGGGACTACGTCATGGTTTTAGGTAACTGGTTTGACTTTATATGAGGAATATGTTTCTATGTATAGTTGATGATGGAATTAGTACATACGTGCGTAAAATCTCGTTTTTTTTCAAGGCGTATGCAAGACCTAAGAATAAAATTAGTTTTGTATTTTTATTTAGGTATTTTTGTGATTTAGTTTGATATATTCTATATGTATAAGTGATAGAAACTGTTTTATCATAGGAGCAGTTTTTAGGCTAAACCATAAATAAAAATTAAGTATCAATGTCTGACCTGAGAATTGAACGAGTATATCAGTCTCAGCAGTGAGGCAATAATAAAATAGAGTAATTAAAAAAATACTACCTTTTTTCTGCAAAACAGTCTATGCTTAGTGTTGCTTTAAATACAAAACTAAAGTTTGTACAGTTATGGACTGCTTATGTACTCTTTTTTACGCTAGCTAGCAAAAACCTTCTCAGTTGTTCAAAAATACCGTAATATAAATTATTCATGGTTCAATGAAATGCCCAAAAACTGTGTGACTGGTTGTCGTGACCACTTCCCTTGCAAATAGTTTTACCCCTAAATTTAGGGGATGTTTCGGCCATGACGTGTACGAGGGTTGCTTGTGACGTCATATTGTATTGGCAGGGGTGATGGCCGATAAAGTGAAAGTAGTTTGTTTTTGGCAGAAATATTTTTTTAGGATGTGTGTATTTGAAATGTTTTTAACGTATTAGCTTTAAGTTAACTTTATAGAAAAATCTAGACTTGTTTGTTAGAAAAATCTGGAGTAGATTGACTGCGTGTGTTGATGGGATGCCTTATCATGTATCCAGAGTCGTAGTCCTAGGTTTGATTCAATTAATTAATTATTTTTTCAATTAACTTAATGTCGCTTTCAGTGATACGTTCCCAGAATTATTTCTTCTTCATTATTAAATGGACTTCTCAAAGTATATGTTAAATTACTACACTTTTCGTAGTAAAACAATTTGAAAAACAAAATGTGCAAATTCTTGTTTCAAAATACAGGATAATAATTCAGAAACCAATATACCTACTAAGCCCTAGGGCTTACAGACTAACAGCCATGAGTCTTCATAGTACATAAGAGGGTCAAGGCGACGCGTTTGTGCAACTTTCCAATCTCCCCCCTCCTCCCCCCTACTGCATACATCGTCTGATGTACTCCGCCCTCCGTCGGACATCCTTGCACCGATATTTATGGGAGTAGATTTTGGAGTAGTAGCTTAAAAGTGGCAATACTTTATTATTTGACAGTAAAATAATTATTTCATATATTGCGCGAACTCTATTTAACTACTATTTTAAAGATAATTTTATTTGTAAATTGTAATTCCAAAGATAGTTGAATAGATTCTGAATCTATGTGATAGATAGATTTTTATTATTAATACTTTTTAAACGATAAGCAGCTGTATCCTTATAGGAACTATTTCTTATTTTAGCATGCACCATATACATCAATCAACAAATATTAACTTTTTATAGGAAAACGCATCATATGCCTTGTTTTTATCACGAAATTATAGCATATAGTTTACGTATTCTTAAACTGGAAGAAACCTCAAATTGTGTGTCAAAAAGCTTTATAAATGTTATAAGGAAAACACAATACTAGTTAAACCTACAAGCCTAACAGCTTTAGGCGTAATTACAAAGGGAGGAGTAAAAGATGCGCGTACGCACCCGGCGCTTACTCACCGAGACAGCCTTGATCAACCATCTTGCTTTTGTTACCGAACTTACACGAGTGCAGCCGAACTTGCACGAAAGTTACCGAAGTTGACTTATGGGCTTACGAGCGACGTTTGAGATTCAAGGATATGTAGTTGTAGGTCGTTTTTGATGTAAAATGTTTCTTAATTTGCTTATTGGATCTCAAGATTTAAACAATTAGCAGCCAGTTTCTTCATACATATCTAAAATAACAGCTAAAGCCATTGTTTCCTATTTGATATTTATTTAGATTCGTGTAAGAAAAAAATTTGGCTGTCATTTTTACGCTACCCCTATACTTTGGCTGTTACTTTTGATGAAGAAACTAGCCGTTAGAATTAGTCGTACTATATTCCGACGTATTCGTCAATGAGCCTAGTAAATAGTATCCGTTTCATACCAAAATCTCAATTTAGATGCATAAAATCACCCCTTGTTATATGAGAATAAGGAGAAAATATGAAGCAACTGTTGTTATTGGCCTTCTAAAATTTTTTTGCATCTTAAACAACAATAAATTCAGACTTAGCAAACATAAGAATATTTAGTATTTAATGAGCATCTCAAAAACATTGTATTTTTTTGGATTTTCCAGTGCCAAACAGTGAGACATCAGGAAAGATATTTCATTAAAACGAAGGAGTTTCTTATTGTCTTCTTTTGCGAATTTCAAAAACAATTGCAGTTCTTAGCACGTGGTTGGTTGTTATCAATAGTAGGTACAAATGTAGCGCGCAGTCGTTAATGCACTGAGACAGCCTTGCACACGTTTTGTTTCTGTTGCAAGTATTTTTATATGCACGTACAGGAAGGCAGACATGATTGATTTTTACCATATTAGTTCGCTTGTTGGCGCTTTGTTTGTACGCTATTAGAGCTGTTAAAATAATTAATTTAGGTTTAAGGTGGTAGAGTTTCTGCAAAGGTTATTGAAATATTTTCGGAGCGGACACTAAGTGTAACTAAAAGCAACAAGTAAGAATCAAACCCAAGTATTCTTAAGTAACTAAACGTAGTAGTCATTACTTTAAAATCCAAAATTGAATGAATTATAATTACCGTCTATGTAATACGATCTCAAAAACTGTTGATGCAAAATGAAAAACGTTTTTATGCAAATTTTACTAAAATTAAAATATAAGTCTAAGAAAAGCTGTTTCCGTAATCAAACACGGTACTCGAGGCCGACTACTGCAGTTCACCTTGAAACTTAACCGACTGCGCGGAAAATAGAAGAAGTTCTAGCGTGTACGAGCTTACTGTGTCATTGTAACCAATTTATTTTTTGGTTAGGTTTTTCCTTCAATAAAAAAAACTGGTGGAAGATCTTTGCCCAACAATTGGACAGTTAACGTTTAGTAAAAGAAAACTTGAATGATTTTCAAACATATCTACTGTTTTTAGAAAGATACTAAAATTTTGAATGTGATTGAGAATTTTTATCTATCTTACCGTCGTAATTATTGATACTTGATTTGACACCCTATGTAATTAAACTACTTATTAACCTTCAGTTTCTGATAAAAATATGAGTTTTCAGTATAAAAACATTATAAAGGCTTTAAAGAAAAGAAAGTTAATACATTATAAGAAAAGCTATACATAAACCTTTTTTGTGTGAAACAACTGCCTTAGTCTGGAGGTCAGATGCGCACGCGCAGGTGTCGGATTAATTTAGTAGCGCCTTGTTATGTGCTTGTAATGTTCAGTACGCAAGTTTCCTTATAGATAAAACGAATTAAATTCTCTCACCTACTTTCATTATATATTCTGTTTGGGTTCTAGGTAAATATAGAGGCCGTAGCGTGATGTTTCTCGATAAATGGAATATCAAACACTGAAAGAATTTTTAAAATCGGACCAGTAGTTCCTGAGATTAGCGCGTTCAAACAAACAAACAAACTCTTCAGCTTTATAATATTATAGTATAGTATAGATAATGTGGTGCCACCATTTTCTGCAGACGGTATTTAAAATTTAAAATTATATGAAGCAAATAGTTCTAGCCAGCTACGCTAGGGGCGCTGATTAGATTTCATGCAAAATTATTTGCTGGCTAACCGGTCGTGGATGACCAAGTAGGAAATTGTCCATAAGAAAGGTCATTTATTGCTATTGTCAGATAGCTTTAACGATTTTAGTTATATACTCCAATCATTTGTGCCTATGCCTGGCAACGCAGTCTCAAGTTCGAATCCCTAGTCAGAAAAATTGTGAAGAATTTGTCATTTCTGTTAGATTATTCTCAACAGCAATTTCTTAGTAGCTTCTTTTATTATATGGTTATCGACCCACTAATAGCATAGATTTTTCAAAAATCTACTTAAGTCAGTAAACCTACAGGTGAACACTATGACCTTCGCTGTAGTATTGTGTGTTTTGTATAACAAATTAACAAAATGGCGGACAATTATAATTGTTACGTCACAAATAGTCGCGTTATAATGTATTGTATGAAAATGAATTGTATTTAGGGCTTGCTTTAAACTTAAATTCTGGAAATTCTTTTTTTATGTATTAAAATCAACGGAAAACATTCTTACTCTACATTGCTATGCCACCAAAAATAAATTTTATTTTCTATAATTCTATTTTCTTTCTATTCAAAAATTCAAATGTTTACCCTAAACATATTTTCGAATAAGAAAAATACTCACGATTATTTATGAATGTTTACTGTCTATGTTTTCGTGTAGGGCATCAATGTGAATCTACTGACGATTATTTATGAATATCTGCCGTCTATCCTTTCGTGTATGGACGCAAGGGCATCGCGCTTAAGTTAGCGTTACAGACGAATAATGTTACTTTTGCATTAGTAGTATACTTATTTACATAGCAGTACTAATAAAAAAAACCTAGTTTCCTACTTCGAAAAGTACTCTATATATCTCGAAAAGTTTTTAAATGCGGGTTAGAAAATATCAAATTCTTTATGCTAAAGAATTGCATAAAAAAGTAAAAATAAACTATCGTTCATTCGTCAATGCTCGCTCCGCCTTCGGGAACGTTCGGCTCGACCGAAGATGCCCGAACATTGACATACAACTTCTAATAGCACAATAGACGTATTGAATAGTTTTCGAGTAATTTGCACACAGACATCTGATACGGGGGTCAGGGCTAGGCCCCGTTTCTATTAAACTATGGTTAATATATAGATATGAGTTTAAGATCTGTCTGGGTTGTTTTTAGACTGTTTTTTAAAGTGAATTTGGGTCGCCAGTCTGTCTAGCCATAGAAGATTTACTTAAAGATTATTATGACAATTTTCTTAGTAGTGCTTTATGTATTGCAAAAAAAATCATAGCTACTTGACGTGTAAATATGTATTTTTTTACTCTTACCTTATTAATTTATCGTAAAGAATTATGAGTTGCATAAGTCTCAAAATCAATAATTGATAATAAATTATGTTAAGTTCCTTACTCTTTATTATTTTTTTTAAATAAGGTAAGGTTAATAAATTGTATCTAATCCATATTGCTAAAAAACCCCACTTGCCAACTAGTATTGTACTAGATACATCTTAAACTACGTTTCAACATAAAGTCTTACACAAATTGTTTAAACCTTTAGGTCCATAAAGTACAATATTCTCACAATAACCAATATAACCTGACTCATATGTTACTAACTACATATATGGAAGCAAAGGTCAGACTAAATTGGTTTTGTTAACACACAGTCATAGATGGAAAGCCGAGGCTACAATTTTACATCCAATCTATCTTGAGCCGCATTGTAAGGTTTTTTGTTGTACTCCAGAGGTCATAATAAATTGGTTTTTGTTTTAACAAGACCGGCTTTTGTTTCCTATATTATTTGTTAGTTTATTTTCTTTATAAAAGGCATTCATTGAAGATTAATCGTGTGGGACTTGTCGTGACGACTTTAAAGTTGCAGTTTGAATAGCATTATTAAAGTCGCGTTTTCTTTGTTGTTTTTTGTTGTATTTGTGCTTACTTGAAATATGGGAAATAGTAAGAAAGGAATATGGTGCACTCGTAGCTAAGGATGCCATTGTAGTCTATTGTCTGTATAGATCTAGGTTCAATTATTGGCTTATGTATTTTCTTTATAGGAAGTTTATAAGGATCCTACCTAATGGCGTTTCTTGGTATCTGCCTTTTGCTATGGTAGAAGGTGATTTTATGTGTGTATGTATATTTTTTTATTTGTTATTTTAGAGTATTGTCAGTATCCATGTAAGATACATAAATATATTTGTATTCAATCGTTTTCCATTACGTTACCATTTTTTTTAGCACCTTAAAAAAATTACATTTACGCATTGAGAATTACTTAGTAATTTATAGCACAAAAGCTGAACTTATGTATAATCTAAGTTTCAACAACTCAATAAAATCATTAACAATCGCTCGTATATAAACTGAATCAATTTTATGCGCGCGACTGCAACCATAAAAGTCGTTGAGCGTCTAATCGGCCGTGAATAGCCAGCTTTAGACTTTGTGTTAGGACTTTTGTCCTTCGGTACACTTATAGATATCATTTTAAAACTACTTTTATATGAAAAAATGTATCGAGTTGTTAACTATACGACTATAGGCTGAATACTTATTATTTGCGACGTACATATGTATATTATGACTGGTAAATAGTATGTAGGTAAATTGTTTCATGTAGGTACTTAGATTAGTAGTCAAATACTAATATTTTATATGCTGACGGTTTAAAAAAATAAAAAAATGAGACTTAAATATATCTTTTCTCTTTTCAAGCAATACATGTGTTACGATGCATTTTTCATTTGCATTATTTCTATAATTTATTGAATAGACAAATTCGTGATCAGCCAGCAAAGCTTTTTCCAAGCTTAACATTACCTCTCTACAAAAATCCAATTTGACAAAATCTGGAAATCAAACCCACATTCTTCTCAGCATCTTCTACCGCACCATCAAAACCTATTACACAATACAATCCCAACTATCATAGACTACACACAAACACACATTACACATACACACATTCACAAACCACACACACATACAAACCACCACAGAATAGTTTTAGGCAAGCAAAACAACTGAATGTCATTTGAAAATCAAAAGTTAAATGACTCGTGAGCGGTCGTTGCATCCGTTTTATTTAGAATAGATGTTAAAACGCTATCTTTAAGATATATTCCAGTTTGTAATGCAAAGGGATATTTTATATTGTGTATTGCCGACGCGGTTACTGCCCGGTTTGGCTATAACGCGAGTGTCGCTCAAAAAAGACTGTACAATGTCTATTATTATAAAAAAAACTAAAATTATTATTTGATGCCATATCATATTACTATTTAACATTAATTAATTATATAAAAATGTGTTATTTATATGATAATATATTATCCTCTAAACATTTGCTTACTTCTTCATAATTGTCTTAAAAATGTGTTATTCTATCTTATGAAGCGTGGTTTTCAGCTTTATTTATTGTAATAATTAAAATAAAGTTTTTTGTCAAACAGTGAGTGT
This sequence comes from Anticarsia gemmatalis, assembly GCF_050436995.1. Classification (NCBI taxonomy): domain Eukaryota; kingdom Metazoa; phylum Arthropoda; class Insecta; order Lepidoptera; family Erebidae; genus Anticarsia; species Anticarsia gemmatalis. The sequence goes on from NC_134757.1 coordinate 1,070,581, forward strand.
AAGAATTGACGATGACTATTATAACTTGGCTTAAATCCAAATAGATGTTTTACATTTATAATTTTTATTTTACTTTGCACAATATTGTCAATTACTTGCAAAATAGAAGAGCTATTAATAGTCGATTATTCATATTCCATTTCTGGTTGTGTCTATTTTTATAATACGTATAAAATAATATGCTGGACAAATTATCAAATGCGACTTGGCACCGCTCTGTAAATTATTCTTGTAAAAATATTTAACATGTAAGATTTACAAAAAAATGGTGTATTAACTAATAAAATACTATATTTTTTGTACTATATCTGAGGATCTATAGACTTTTTGCAATCAGTAAAATCATTGTTAAAACCATTTTTATCTTGGTGATTAATACTGTACTAATAGTTCGACCTATCCCAATCAATAGTTTATATACCTAGTCGGTAACTAGTTGGGCAATAATTATTTGCTTAATAAAGCTTTAAAATAATATAATTTACAGTGTTAATTTATTTCTAGTACTGTAAGGAAGCTTTTCTATAATAAACGTTACTTATTTAGTAATTTATTGCTTACTTACCCTTTCTTTATAAATTATATTTATTACTATTGGTACATTTAACGTTACCTTAAACATCTTTTAGCTATATTTCAAATCCTATTGAATTTTTTCTACCCAAGATTTTAGCGCAAGCAAATTTTAGCAAATCTTTTAAACTAAGGGAAGTTTGTTAAAACCAAAAGCGTTCTTTTGGCGTTTAGTCTCTACCTTCTTCTATGGAAAAGGCGTGTTTTTAAGTATGTAAGTATATCTTTTATAATACAAATAATACACATGTTATTCATAAAACCAGATAAATATACTCACGGGCATAGTTTTATGGTAGTTTTTTAGACTTTTTACAAAAGCAGGAAGAACATGCAGTTGCAGTGGAAACTAGTTTTTTATGTTGCATATTATAACAAGCGCTGTCTGGTTTTCAAATTAAAATTCCTGTTCAATCCTTACAAAATTGATTTACGTAGATAATATTTAATTTATTTTATTTCATGAGTACAATTTTGGGAATAAAATTTTTGATGATATAAATCACAAAATCGTATCACTTTGTTTATTCAAATGGGTAAATTAAATTTTAACCATAAATATGTGAGTAAAATAAATATATTACTCAAACTATGTTAAGCTTTTCTTTGTCTCTATTTCACTAGAAAAAATTGGACTACAAATTTTTTTTTACTAAATGCTTTGTGTTAACTTATAAATATTATATTATAATGATTTGTATGCCTTTAGAGACAGGTTATTATAAATTAAATTTCATTTCCGTAGAGCTGCACAAAACACGCTACATTTGAAAAATATGTGTCCGCTACAAATAGGCCTAACTACAAATTATTTTCTCGTTAATTTCTCATAAAAATCAATAAAACATCGTCGTGAAACATACAGTACTTTAACATAATAAAAATAAACTGTATTATTCGCTGTAAATTCAAAATTCAAACATAAAGCAACATGGCGGGCCCGCGCCCGCGCACTTCGTAGGCTTCAAAAAAAGAACACACGATCAAGATGGCCGACTTTCTCGCCAGTGCCTAGTACTTCTGACGTCACACACGACGTGTCCTTGTGACTTTGTCTAGGGATTCATCCCGGTTATTAGAATAATATACGTCTGGACAAGTTCATCGGTGTTTTTACAAGCTCCCGGCAGCTAAATGTGATACGTGGTGCACAGAAACAGATAACTTATAGTTCCTTTGTGTTTTTATTTATAGAATTATTTTTCTCAATTTAAAAATTGGAATAACGCCGCCGAACTTCAGGACGGAATAATTCACAAAATAAACAGGTGAAAATTAATAACAAAATTATAAAAATAAAATAAAAAGTACTTACCCAAAAACAAAAAGCGGAAAACACAAAAGTCCAATTAAATATGAAAATAATAAAATCTAAAATGTTGAAAAATAACACAACACGACACTAGGCACTACAGTCTTTTCTAATCGATGAAAAATCTTGGTTTTTATTTAATAAAATAATTTTGCCATTATCGGTGATGTCTGAAAAATAAATCCGAATGAGTACTGCGCCCGACTGCCGCGGTATTATAGATCAAAATGCTCGCTAAATCTAATAAAATAATTCTATTTATCTATTAAAAAACAACTATGAAATTCAAACAAGATTCCAAATAGAAGGAAGAGGCGCGCTCCGAGTACTTTATTCAAAAAATCGCGACGTACTGCCACTCAATAAAGTTGCAGGAAGCACGCCTTTTCCTAGTGATGTAGACATAAAATTCTTTTCAAAAAATTACCAACGAGCGTTTTGAGCCAAAAAATCTAACCTAACCTAACCCAGGCGGGCGGGCGACTGGCGGCCGAGTAGGGGCCGCATTGCCAAATATTTTTTTTTGCATCTCGGCCGAATTATGCACTTGTATGCGACTTACGTCGTCCCTTCATTGTAGTGGTGCGACATGTACCGATTGGGCATTTTTATGTGGTGTCAGTGTGTGGAGCACGCACACACATGCAACACACGAAATTTTTGTCTGTGCGCGTTCGGAGCCCTTTTGGTGTGGAGTTTATTTAAAAAATTCGGAGTGTTATGTAAACACGGCAATTTTTTTTAGACACTAAAATACTTAGGTGTTGCCCGGAGGGGTCGTCGGCCGCGTTTTTCGGGAACTGTGAGTAATTTAGCTAAAAGGATCTGTATTGTACAGAGTCCGGTAGCAGAGGCTGTCGGGGCCCGAACACCCAGTTCCATTTGCGAACGGCGCTCGAGTTTCGGCGCGAACCAATTTTGAACTGCGAACGTTTATTTTCGAAATTTTTATGACTTTATTGGACGGATGCAATTTATGCTTAATCGTGATTGGTCGGTTTGGTTTTGGAACTGAATTTTTGAAAGATTATTTGGCCAGTAACAACACAATTTGGTCGATAATTTTATGATTTCCACCTGTTGTCAGTATCAAGTTAATTTTCATTACTATCACGTACGAAGCTGATAGAGCGCGTCTAAGTCTAGACAGACACTACATTAGACTAAAGTCCATTCGATTAGCTAGCACTAAACAAGATGCTTGTCCAAAAATAGCCAAATATATAATAAGTTCTATAACAATTTATGAGCGCGATATTTTCTTAGAAACGGTTTCATTACATTGTTGTTGCACAAAAAGGTCTTAACTGCTCATTGTGAGTATAGCATCGCGCTTGTGATGTTATGGGATGAATAGAAGTCTAGAAATACTTCAAGCGTTTGACAGCAGCGTAAGTATTTTTAAGATATCATTTTTATGGCATTGATACTATAGAGCTATAATAATTTTGTATCGTTTTATTCCCATTTAATATCAACATTACATTTGATTCTGAAAAAGGTAAGCAAAGAAAATAAAGTGACTCTTATTTCATATTATTCTTCGTCATATTTTTATATCATCAAATATTTACAAAGAAAAGTTCCTATTCCTACTCTTTTTCTATCTATATGTAAAAACATACTTAGTATTAAAAAATCGCACAAACTTACCAAATTATAATAACATACAACGTGATACTATAAACAGTACAAGACTCTACATTTAAAATCCTCCCAAACCATTTTAAAATTAAAATAGCTTTACCCCTATCATCCAAAAATTATCCACCCACCCATAACTTTCCGCTCCCACGAGACTCTATCGACTCTACAAAATATAAAACTAGATCCTATATTTATGGTACCCTAAACCATAGTGTATAAAGAGCACTGGAGCAAGAAAGGACAAAAGGTCGACTAACCGACACAGGTGTTTCAAAAATAGTAAAAAAAATCCTTTGAAACTATTCAGTGGCTATGATAGAGTCGACTCTATGTATAGAGGCTCGTCGCTTCGAAATTATAAATTAGTGAGCTCTACATTTTTTTATAATGGAGTGTTTTGATGTTGTTTTGTTTTAGGCTAGATTTTAAGTGATGTAGAGCTGCAGGTCTGTTTTGTTTGAAGTTATAATGTTTGGAATATGTAATACTACACATTCAGAAGATGGAACGGGAATTATTGCGTATCGAAAATATTATAGGCTTTATTTAGTTTCCTTATTTACAAGTCCATTTGAATTATTTTATTTTCTACAAGTATATAAATGTGCAATTCAATAAATAGTAAACAAAATTGGCATAAACATACTAGCATAATTTATTACCGAGGGAAAAATTACGAGAGATTTATAGGTGTTTTTAAGTACTAGCAATAGATAGCATCACATGAAATAAACATAATTTTACCAACTCCTAGATATAATCTTAAGATTCACTATGCGGGTCAAAAAACTGCATTTGACGGCAAAAGTCGTCTCGAGGTATATTATAGCAAAGTCATACTTTTGGTAATTATTTTATCACATTTTTTTTATATGCATAGACCAAAGTCTATGCATATATACAAAAAGTGTGTGGGCCAAAGCCCACTTTTTGTTTACTATCATCGATAGACAACTCATCAATAAAAAAATTAATTTCCAAATAAATTGTACAGTTTAACTCTACGTAAATTCATAGAACTCATTACACATGGCTTGAACAATATTTATTTGAATCAAGCATTATATCGAAGGCAAGGAAAAATTGCTCCAATAAAAACAATTTACCAGTATCATACTGAAATATACAACATAGTAGTATTAGCACAAACATTTCCACATAAAACCTATCTCTTCCTGCGCATACGTGTGTCGATACGTGCGCAGGCGCAGCGTTAGATCGATAGCAAGGGTTGCCGGCCTGTTGCCCTTGTTAGACAAAGGACGAATCGACTAATGCTTGCAGCTCAGAGTGGGGGACAGAGGCGACAGGCGGCTAAATACTGTAGCGTTTTAATAACGTTTGGTGTTAGTGAAAAATACTACTGAAATCCTTATTGATTGGGTACAATAATATAGATTTATTAATTTATTGTTATAGTAACTAACTAACATATCACTAAGTAACTAACGGCAAACTAACTTACAAGTAACTAGCAACTTTAAGAGGTGTACTTTAGTATTACTGTAGAAAAAAAAACTACTTAGCATTTTAAAAATACTACTAAAATTTCCCTTTAAATTGAATAGTAATTTGAGTAAGTTCAATCAATGAAAAAGCTCAGTAGCCACATAGCTTTGTGTATTGTACAGGTTTCAAAATAGTTAAGACAAAAAACTGTACACTAGTTTAGTTGTGTCCTTGAACCATATTGTACTACTTTTTAACGAGTCGCTATTTGCTATAATTATAGAGTTAAGCATTATAGTGAGAAGAAATAGGGGCCTCCTAAATGATGGTATTATAGGTTAAAATGTCACTGTGTTTGTCAAACGCCGGCGTCGCATCTTCAGCCACCGTTGATCTGTGTCAGTCACGCACACATACACGCCAGCGCCAGCGCAACTCGTAGACGCCCTTTGTTTTGGCACACTCGGCCCAAAGGATAAGGTTTTTTGTTCTCTTATAATCTTCAACCTCACGAGTTATTTCAAATAGGTTTTGACATTTTTTGTTCAACCATTTTTGGAGTGACGCGTTCTTTTAAGGTTATTGTTTGTCACTATAAAATAAAAGAAATAAAAAACTTTATTTATCACATCACTGAAATAATAGAGTAAATAATTTGAGTTATTAATTGTATTTTTTATCTAAGCCCTTATTTAGGTATCAAGCAGTACTTAAAAGTAAATAAAACATGCATGATGAAGGTTAACTAAACGAAACAATAGTTCTTAAAATAAGATTTTCTTTACGGGTCACTTACTTTTCGTATTTACATTATTCACAGAGTAAGAAAAACAACAAGCAATATTGAATACACCACAATGTCCACAATACACAAAAAAAATATTTGGAGGATGAAAATACTGCCAATTTTTTCCTGTCAATTTGGTAATTGAGGAAAGCTCATAGGGAGCTCACAAGGGAACTTATTACCCATAATTTTGTCATCATTATTTTAGCTTATAGTATTGCAATTTATACATATTGAACTGTTTTTTATACTTCCAAAAAGCGTGGCTTCTTTGCTCTTCGTATGGGAGGTCTTTCAAGATCTGAAAAAGAAAATAATTTTGATATGAATATTAGCTATGTTAAAGCTAGATTTCGTTGCAAGCAAACGGGGTCTCTACCCTCATAATCATAATAAATTACATTCACAAAAAACTTCCAAATTTGATACGTAGTACAAAACACAAAGTTCAATAACACATGGCTAACGAACACGCGACTCTCCACGTGACTCTACATCATAGATGTTTACTAAAACGTGCTAAATGCAACCGTTTTTTGCTCTACAAACAACCATTACAGTACAAACCGGTCAAGCACGAGCGGAGAGCACGCGAGTTGTGCAATCGCTCTATTACTATCTACTTATTATGTGTACGACTCTACATTTTCAGAAATAACTTCTAAATAGTGGGCGGTGGTCACGTCACATGAAACTAAGACACAATGTTCTAAATGCGCCATATTTGATTAATAAATTAGTGCTCTATGTATTTAATTTGAATAAAATCTTAGATAGAGCACGACCTATATATTTCAATACTATTTTTCCAACGGTAGTCTAAGAACTGGAACGTAACCTTGACTCTACCGTTCAATAACACTAGCTTATAAAAATGTAGAGACGCGCGACTAATTCTAATGCTCGTCTATTATAGCATGACCTACGTCAATGTCTTTCTATTAGTCTAGCACCGGAATAACCTTGAGTCTAGCGGTCGCTGACTCTACCAAAGCGAACGAAACAAACGTGTTACGTCTACTTTGACCTATGACAACATTGTAATTTATTCTAATAGTAGTCTAACTGCTATGACTCTACCGGTCGTTGACTCTACTAATGTGCAAAATAATGATAATGTTTATTCACGGCCACATAATAGCATATTTTTGCATATATTGCAGTTAAAAATAATTACTGGAAATATCTAAATTAAATTCATGACTACTGTACCATGACTGACAACAAAAAGTACGAAAACAATCTGTATTCAATTTTAAAGCTCATGTATGCATGATTATTCTAGCGACTCTACATAACAAAATAGCGCCAATCTATCGCAGAATTCAAACAGTATTTGACCTACACTAACGTCGTCTCTATTCGGCCATTGGCGCAACCTTGACTCTCCGGTCACCGACTCTACCAGCAATAGCGGCGTGACGTCACCAAACTAGTCACGATCGTAATGCATTCTTAGAAACTGTGTCGACTTGTATGTGGGGATTTTAGCTCGCTGAAACTAGAGCTCTACATAGAGTTACGTCAGTTTTATTTTGACTTGCGTTTGTTTATTAATTTTGAGCTGTATGCGAAAGTGTTTGAATAAGAATAGAATGAACTAGACATTTATTATTTACTGCAAAATGCAATGGTTTCAATTTCCTTAAAGCTAAGCTTTTATGTAGTTTCTGTAAAGGTTTTCCTCGTCCTATAGCAGTTTTGTTTGATTTATTTCATCGTTAATGCGCCTATTAAAGTACTACGGCTTATCTTGAAGAAGGAAAATAAGAGCTACACATAAATACACTTTGATTTAAAATTTCATCATTTTATTTTATAATTAGAATTAAATAGTAAGTTTGAATACAAATATTAATATTACCCTACTTTCTCTACCTTTAAGAACACACGCAAAAATCTAAGAATAAAAAAGGGATGGCTCTATTTAGAACCGGAAATAGCACAGCATGAACAAGTTCTTAGAGATCGACTCTACCATGCAATTGCAAGACCCTCGCCAAGGTCACATAGACCTGTGAAGGTCAACTGTTCAAGGTACTTAGAACAATGACTCTACATTATATTATTCTAATCATGTATCACATAAATACTACTAATACGTCTAATTGTAGAGTTGTTTATTTAAGAGAAATAATTGCATACGTGAGTTTTTTTCTTATTGATACTAAACAGCTCTAGATATAAATAAACTGGAATTTTACCAACGCTTTTTAGCTCATCTCTTAGTTTTTTTTTTATTGAAAATAGAGTCGAATATTTTAATTACACTTAGATTTCCAATTTTAAATATACGAAATTTTTTTCGTTGCGTGCTTTATTCGATATTAATGCAAATATCAAATCACTAATTTATTTTATAATCATAATATTAATTTCTACAGTAGAGTTTTAAATTATTTACGTACTAAAGCAACATAAAAAATTTTCTAACGTCAGTAAGTCAAAAATCTTGCCAGCACTATTTATTCCTGCATTTCGATCGACTCTACCGCTCTAACAGTGACTCTATCTATAAATACGGTCCAAGGATAGTGTTGTCCATGAACCCAGTGGCCAAGTTTCCGTTGCCCGTTCACCTTGGCCCTATGGCTAACCTTGACCGGGCTGCAGTGGGTCGTGCGCGCCACTCCTACGCCTATCCGGTCAACTATTGTCCGCTCTACATAGAGTCAATTGTAGAGTTTGGAGCAATTGTGCGGCCGTGACTGGTGAATTGGTAATGATTAGGTGTGTATGAGAGCTTGTTATGTTGTATGTTATATTGAAAGTTTTTATTGAAAGGTTTGTGTAGAGATTTTTGTGTGAATTAATTTATTTTAATTCTCTAACGGCATATAGAAATAATAACCCGGGGTTCGCTAATCATATTTTTTCTTAAACAAATAAATTATTTACTATCCTTATTGACAAATATGATACATGACCACTTATGAAATAGGTAAGGCCTTGTATTAGTTACTTTATTTAGGTGAGCTAAATCCTACAAACCTATAATAACTTAATGGATAGAAGAGTAGCAGTTCAAACAGTAATTATTTATTTATAAATGAAATTAATTTAATCAATTTCCGTCCACTGCTGGACAAGGGACTCCTCCCGGGATAAGGGAAGGGTTAAGCCTAGATTCCTAAGGCCCAAGTGTGGGTTGAAACTTTGCCTACCTTCTAGTACTATTCTAAAGAACTCTCAGGCATGCAAGATCGCATCACGATGTTTTCCTTAACCGTTGGAACAAGTGATAAATATTTTTTTTTTATAAAATACTTTCCCAAACTCAAATGATCCTCTTTCAAACTCTACACAAAAGTCCTACAAACAATAACTTTTAAAATAACTTATCTACTTTGATCCACACATAATTGTGGTCTTATCGTCACATAAATACGTTGATTTCCTTCGACAGCTGACGTTTTGTGGTCATTGATTGATGTAGAGTCATGTTATTGGCGTGACCTCAAATTATTGTACCATTTTATATATAATGTCATAATAATATCGTTTGTAGAGATCAAAAAAGTTATGTAGAGTAGGTACAAATTTTCAGATAGGCTTGTAAAATTACACTCATTACAACATTAAATAAGTTATTTTAATATTGCCTAGTCTGTAAGCCCCTCTTAGCTTGTGATAACTAAACCATAACTTTGGACAACATTAAAAATCATGAAATCGAACCTAGGACGTCATATTGTTTCCAGTAGCAGTAACTGCATATTTCTAACTGGATTATTATAAATATGAAAACCTGTCGGTCTATCTGTTACGGTTTCATGGCTAAACCTCTTATCCTGCTGACTCACAGAAATGTATCTAAGTGAGATCCATAAGAACATAAGTTTTTTTTATTTCAAAAATCTATTTTGAAAGCGCTGAAAGAGATGCTTCATGACGACGCGAGCTCAATGGCATATTTTTATATATACCTTTGAGAAAAACAGACCAAACAATCAAATAATTTTCAAAGCAGCCAGTAATAAAACTCATTTAATACATAGAATGAATATTAAAGACATGACTATCGCCACAAACAAGTCGGAGCCATTCACTAAACAGTGCTGCCAATGGCCGGTCCAAGGCCGGCCGACCATTATTTATGTAAAATTAGTCAACACTTGGTAAACAGACGAGAAATCCGAGACGTAGATTATTTATTATAATATTTGTAGTTTGTTTTTCACCTTTAGTATATATTTATTAGCACTGTTAAGTATATAACTGCTGCCTGAAGTCGATCACACCCATGAGTGTATTTGCGGACTTTACATCCCTAGGATGACTTTCTATAGATTTTTGCGTATGGGTTTCTCTCCTGTTTTTGTCGCTCTTTATTTTCTTTACATACATATACATAATATTACGCCTTTTTCGATAGGGGTAGGCAGAGACCTAATCACAAAGTTCCCTTGTCTCATATAGGCGCGCTATAGTTTTATGTGTATTATTTAAAAAGGTTAATATTGTGTGAGTTTGGACTCACAGTATTTTGATAAGTGTATCTTGAATCCAATACTTCCAAAGGAACAAATTATGACCTATGGACACAGGTATATAGGCAATGGAAGACCACTAAACAACCAAAGGTACTCTATCTCTTTGCATAGAACAGCAGGGACAAAATCTGTCATTTCTTTACGGTGCCTGCCCAACCATGCTCTTCTCCACACGGGTTATCCGGTTATTCTACGTCTGTGCTGTTACGTGTCTGTATAAACAAAGCTATCCATTGCGCGTTCACTCACACAGAAACAATGTGTGTATCTAACACATGAGTCAGTCTAATGCCGACCTATCGCAACGTCCGGCGTATTACTAACCTTGGCTAGCACATTGACACTGAACTATCGTGCCACTTGCCTGAAATTGAACGATGTCAAGTTTTGCTTTATATGTTTTTGTGTTTTTAGGTTAGAATACGTACATTTATGCAAATATAAAATGTAGATTTTCTTAGGGAAGTCATCGGAGATCAAAATAACGAGTAACATGTTTTTCTACGTGCGTAGTACTTGTAACCAGGGTTCCTGTATGTCAAGATCTATGGATGTGAGTAAGGCAAAGGATGTTTGTAGGGATCGTACAAAGTTGCGTTCTCTGGTCTCTGCCTACGCCTATGGGGAAAAGGCGTGATATTGCGTATGTATATATATAATATATTTCTGCTCATCATCTGCTCTCAATGACTGGATACATTATAATGACGAAGTTATTTATGTATGACTGTGATACAGAAAGTGAAATGGTAGCCATCTTTTATGACCTTCAAATAAGATTTATTTTGATCTAACATTGTTTTCTAATAGACGTTCCATAATGCTGAGCTTAAATCATAAAGTTGACATTCATATCTTACATTTAATTTTCCCTAAATCAGAGTGTGAAGTACCATTTCAATAAATGGTCACCCATCCAAAAACAAACCGCGAACAAAACTTGAAATTTCATTTACTTTATTTAATATTCTAAGATTCACCCACCGATTTTATAGCTCCTCAGTTCACTGACCGTTGCAACTTCGTCATCCTCCCAAATATATTCGGCGTTGGTATAAACTAGTTATGTTCTATTGGTCAGTGTCAATGCCCCGAGTTTGCCAAGGTTGCATGTGACGTTGCGGTAGGTTAGTTATTACACTGTATTAGAAGCACTATGTTATGATAGTTTGACATGTGACTGTGTGTGTGTATATGTATGTATGTATATTGTATGTACACTGTTTGTGTGTGTTTGAGAGTTTGTATACACACATTGAAGATTTTTTGTACGTGTGTATTTTTTATTATACCTACTAGCTTTTGCCCATGACTTTGTTCCCTAGATGATATTAAGATTTTTGCTTAGATTTTAACTTAATCGGTTGAGCCGTTTAGCCGTAGCAGAAGAGAGATAAATTGTATCTTGTATCTACCGGTAGACATTGGTATGTAATAAAGTAACAATAAAACAGTCTTCTATTTATTAAAGAATTATAACAACAATTTTTTACTATGCTAAGTGTAACAAGCTTATTTCGCTTCGAATTCTTTCTTTTTTTCATTCATTGCTTGAATTCTGACAAGATTATGCCACTCATCGTATCAGACTATAGTTCCCAGATTCGATTTTTGGGTCGTGGTAAAGCGTTACATAAAAGTAGTTTTGTATTACCCACTTCTGCAAACAAAGATATTATGAATACACAATACAAAATAATATTTTCGTAAAAAGTAAACAGAAATAAGCTTTCAGTTCTACGTAGTAATTTCAACGTTTGCCTGAAAACTTATTCGTTACTTGATAGTGGGCGTATAATCCGCCTACCTTTTAAAATAGGCGTGTTTTATGAAAAACTGAAAAATATTTTATACGGAAATTGTTCGGTTTCATATACACAGGATGTTATAGATTGATGTGGGCGGGACTGAGCTTCGAGCATTCAATGACTGTATCAAAAAATACACAACAATATTTTTTTTGGTATCGTCTATGTATTGATTTATGTATGTGTGTAAATATGTATGGGTGCAGATGTGTGTGTGCACACATGTTCAGTATGTAACACACATATAAAGCTATGTGCTATTGACCGTCTTCTCTATGTGGTGTATGTATTTTTAGACATATTTTGTGTGTAAATGTGTGTGTGTGTGTGTGTGTGTGTGTGTGTGTGTTTATTCAACGGTAGATATTTAATTAAATCTTAATCTACACGATTTCCAAGAATTATAGAAGAGAACGGCTCTACACATTATAAACATAGCTTTTTATTTATTTTGTTATATAGTGTATATGCGCACACACACACACACACAAATAGCGCACTTGTGTGTGATCATGTGTGTCTACTAGATCCGGTGAATTGTCACTACTAAGGAATTCAAACAATTTAATATGCTTTCCAAGAATTATAGACATTAATGGATTCTATGTAATTTGAGTCATATTTATGTTAGTTTTTTCTTGATACAGGAAAAATGACAGCTCATCAGTTAGTAGGTAAGGGGGTTTTTTATTTCAGTAGGTAATTATAGAAGGGTCTCTAATGATCGTGATACATAAATCATAATACCTACGATTAAAGTTTGTTTTCACGTCGTGACAGTACTTATTATATTATTTATTTAATTTGATTCAATAGACAAACGTTTTGAAAATTATAACGACTAGCATTTTCGCTTTCTTAACTCTTTAAGTTGAATACTATCAGGAAGCTGCACCTTCCCTCTCTTTACCGAAATCTATTTATCACGTTTGCATGTCTACACACAGCCTAAATGATTTTGCTGAAAATTGTCTAAGTGTTATATCATATCCTGAATACAAACCTCACATTTTTACAAACAAAACCATCCAAAATAAAAGTTAGGATGAAGATATTTAATGAAAATCGTATATTTACAATACAGAAGTCCATTGTTAAACAAAATATACCCAAAACGATATGTTTTTGTTAACTTTAGTATATACAAGAATACATATATACAGTTGCAATAAAGCAAGCTGCAACTAACGCGTAGACGGCGAACAAATTTAGTGGTTGTCTCAAGGCTAGGAGTTCGACAGACCATCAAGGTTGCAACTTATACCTACTCTGTACACTCTTTGTTTTGTACCGCTGTTTGTGTGATGAGTTCGATTCTCGGGTAGATATTAGGTGCTTTTGTCTTAAAACTACAGGCTTTTTATTTAAGGTGATAGGTCTGTCAGCAATAGATTAGAAAATGATTCTATTTTTCTATTCTATTCTGTCGTATGGTTAGTGGTCAACCTAGTGTCTAAGTATTTGATCAGGAAGTCGAACTTGGAATCACAGTTAAGGAATATGTTTTAAACTTTTAACTACCGAAAACTTATCAGCTGTTAATTCGATATTAATTATACTTTAGTCACTTTTACTAATAAGAACTTTTTATTATAGATTTGAATGTCACTTTTCTGGTACTCAAATCAAGGAATGTTGGTCAGTTTCAAACCGACGTAGGTCAAGATTCAAACATAAAGTCGAAGCTACATAAGATCACATTTTTTTTAGTTTTTATAGTACATGTACGTGTATAATATTTGAAAAAAAGTTTATCTCTGTTTAATACGCTTTAATTGCTTAACTGATTTAGTAAGAATTTGGCAGTGTGACAATCCATATTGTTGAAAAGATTGCAAAAACATGTTTTTGATAGTCTACTTGCACCATAAATGCTAGAATGATATTTTGTCTGCTTTTCAAGGCTACAATTCAGAACAAATTTTGTAAAGATAAATAAGTATCCTGCAGAAAATATTGGGAAAATTGTCTTGCAAAAAAGGGCCAGAAAGAGTAGGAATCGAAGCTTTGTAATTTTCAATATATCTTGTAGCAAGCTGCGTTTTTAATTTTCTACCTACCCCTATACTAATTAAATGTTAGTAATGGCGCGATATTACTAACATTTATTTACTATCCCAAACAAACTGCTGCACTATGACGTATAACACATTTGACCTTGCCAGTTCATTGACCCGTGGCCTCGCCTGAAACATATTAGTGTTATTGTTTGTTTAGTCCGTGTTTGTGTGTCCGTGTGTTTGTGTGTTCAGGGTATTTGCTCAAACAGGTAGCTTTTAGGAAATTGATTTTGTCAATTTATTTATTTAGGTTGTTTACTAATAGTAGTTTAACCTACTGTCCCACAGCTGGGTATGGGTCTTCTCTCGAGGATGAGGAGATAGGCTCTGAGGTCACCACGCAGTCCAAGGTGACTGAGTCGATATGATTTTTGATGTAAAAAGGTATGGAATATTAGAGTTAGCTTATAACTGAGTTTGATTACCGGGTCGAACAAAATGGGTGATGATTTAAGTGATCAAGGTCTGTTAAAACTATAAATACGGCTCTAAGATAAATTAATTCTAAATTAATTAATTAATTATTTTTTTGGTGTGGTCAAAAGCCGCATATCTAGAAAGGCGACTAAATATGGCATACTACCGAAAGTTCTAAAATCCTAAAAATGTATAAAAATTAGGAATGATTACGTCTGGGATTGAAAGGACAACCTCCCAGCTCAGGCGTAGCAACATAGCCACTATCACATCCACCGCACTACTTCTACAAACGAAAAAACTACACCCAGAAACATAAAACATACATGGAAAATTGCAAATGGCGTAACGAGAGGTTGGGATGAGACGGAGCAACGTTCGCGGAGGTTCAAGGCGATCAGACTATGGTAATCACTGCTTAGTGTTAGTTATATACACGATACAAGCCGGCGGAAGATCTTATCTACCTACTTTTGTATCAAAATACATTTGTTTTGCTGTGTAGGTAGGTTTTATTTGAAGACTCCTGAACTAAAGATTAATATTTCTCTAAAAGAAAAAAACACCTAAACTTTAATATTTCGCTAAGAGGTTTAAATACGTTACAAAACCCCCATAAAGTAGCCCAAAAATAACTATTTTTCGATCACACATTTTTTTCTCGGTGTGGGAGTCGAACCTACGATACCCAGATGCTATGGTATCAATCTTGGATGGATACTACAGATAAATAATGCAAGAAACTCAAACAGCTTTTACATCCGGAAAATAGACGATAATTTTCACTTCTATTTAAAAAGTAAGACAGAAAGTATTTCCCCAGATATTTCCTGTCATCTCATCGGTCACATAGTCTATTTAACAGTTTAATACTTTTTCCCAAAAAGTTATAAGAATCAATTTCATCACTATACAGAAAATAATATAAAAAAGTGTTAACAAACATAGGAAAAATCCTATCAAAAGTTCCTCAAATAACATATTATGTACCTTAAAACCGGCTCAAATATAAAACAAAAAACATACAATAAAAACTAAGCATCATTATAAACATAGAAAAAACCTACCCATACATACAAACATACATACATACATACAAAGTGAAAACAAAACTCGCTTCCCAATTGCGTTCCCGAACTGCGCAGTAAAATTGCATTAGTTCATTAAACTCGACCAAGTAGATAAACACATAGTATGTTGTTTGAACTCATCTCTACTGGGAGTTCGTACAATGCTGGCCGAAATATTTGCACACATTTTTGTACAGAATTTTATTTGAAACTTTCATGATACGAAGTTCTTTGGCTGCCTCCGTTGTGCGGTCGGTAGTGTATCCGACTGCGTATCATTAGTCTCGGGTTCCATTCCCTTGTCGGAAAAAGTCTAGTCTAGTAGTAGTCTCTTTTAAATTTATATTAGATCGGGGAAGAAGTCTTTTCGCATTATAGTATGTATGAACTTGTAATAAAATCTCTTTGGCTTCAAGAATCAGAGATGAGTACACGGTTAATTAGGTTTCTTTCGGTGAGTTCTTGATGTACCCGAATATCGAGCTTTTTTGTGTAGAGAATTTTATAACAAGTTCAAACATACTATAATGCGAAAAGACTTCTTCCCTGATCTAATAGTAAAATATTTGTCAATAGAAGCGGTATATGACATTAGGCTCGCCACCTTTTACATTGGACTAACGTTTGGATGTTTTGATGTAATGGACAAATTTTCACATTAATCATAATATTAAGGAAAATACAATTTCTCACTCAAAAGATTCGTATTCGTCAAAATAAGTTTCAAGAGCTAATACGGATATCTACAATCAGATCACACAGAACAAAAACCAAAGAATACATTAGCCAAGCCTCTAGAACAGAAACTAAAATCACCATCAGTTAGACCACCAGTCTAACTCTTAAATAAACAAAGGATAACTAAATTAAATTACCCCATACCGTTTTAGCCCGTATACCGCTAACACAATTATTTAGTCATCTAGGTAGGGCACAAGTGGTGCCTAGTCTAGCCCGCATCACTACACTCATTCAATTAACTACAACTTATCTGACGATGACCACTTAATTATAATTTTATTGCTGGTAGACATGGAATTCTATTTAGTAAAAGAAAATAAAAAAGCAGTGGTAGCCGAGTGGTTAAAGTTGGCACCTCCCACGCAAGTGGTTGCAGGTTTAAACCTGAGGCAAATCACTAATGACTTTTCGAAGTTATGTGTGTATTAGAAATAATTATCACTTGCTCTATCGATGAAGGAGAACATCGTGAGGAAACCTAGCATGCTTAAAATTTGTTTAATACGTTTATTGTAGGCATGCAAAGTCCCCAATCCGCACTTGGCTAACGTGGTGGACTCAAGGCCTAACACCTCTCCTTCGTTTGGGAGGAGACCCTTGCCCTGCAGTGGTGCCAGAAATAGGCAATTTAAAAACCTAGAAAATATTTCAGAATTACATTGAACGGTTATCAATCCAAAGCTATCTTTTATTAAAAACCTAAGCTTTAAATAGCCTAGTGTCATAAATCCATAGAAATTTAGTAAATTAAAGTTAAATTTCGATACATGACTATGAAAATTTGATTTTTTAGTTTATCATCGTATATTAAAAGACTCCTAATAAAGTTTCACATTCTGACATTTGATCAACCCGAGACACCATCATGGGACTTCATAATCTACAATTGTGTACTAAATAATGAGCTGTTATAGTATCGGTCTCTAAAACAGCTCTAAAATTGACAATAGTTCATGTCTGGTTTTACCACTTCTATATACATATCTATCTTCTAAATAGTTTTACGCATGGAACTTTTCAGTTGTTTTCACACTTTAGCTGTCCCTTTATCACAAAATGTAAACCTGGCCCTAAGACTTATTTTTCAAAAGTCATGTATAAGCTTGTAAACTCCAACAGCAATTGTCACGCGTAGTAAATTTTAAACTACATTTCATTATTGATTGTGTTTCTTCCAACAATAGATAATCATGTTGAAATAACTACTTCAATTCAATCGAGGAATCAAATAATATTTTATTACTTAGTACTCATTACAAATTCGGTGATTTACTTAGTACTTTAATTGGATTTATATTATCACTAGCTGACCCGCGCAACTTCGCTTGCGTCACTTAAGATAATCATATTTTTCCCCGTTTTTGTAACAATTTTCACTGTTACTCTGCTCCTATTGGTTGTAGCGTGATGATATATAGCCTATAGCCTTCCTCGATAAATGGGCTATCTAACACTGAAAGAATTTTTCAAATCGGACCAGTAGTTCCCGAGATTAGCGCGTTCAAACAAACAAACAAACAAACTCTTCAGCTTTATTATATTAGTATAGATTACAACTCAATATGTGAAGTTATTTATAAGAAAGGAAATTATGGAGCTTATAATCGTCGGAAATAAGATGATAATAATTAAAGATTACAGTAATAATACCTAATAACAAATTATGAGAATATACACTGTGACAAACCTTCAGTTCATAGAATAAAACTTAGATTTTTACCCAAACTTTCATTAAAAACCTTTTACCAAGTCTAAAAACAGTCTTCTTTTAGTCTTCCACCTAAAACACAAACAAAATAATAGTCTAAAATAGAAGTCCAAAAATAACTGGCAAATATTTTGGCTCCCACTGTAATACAGACTGAGCATTTGCCAAATATTTTTTTCTAAATATGTAACCGTCGGTTCATTGACCCCACATTATCGGCTCACCGGACGGGTGTTTTAGATCGGCGCACGCGCACATGTGTGTTTCACGTCGTATGTGCATTGTGCATGTGTGCATTCCACTTGTATTTTTTAGATGCTATGATGTCATTAATGAGGATTGTGGTTCTTGAAGGTTTGATTAGAATTTAAATTTGGCGATGTCGTTTTTTTACTATTATAGATGGTTTTGAATAAATTATCATTATTTTAATGGACAGACTTTTAAGGTATGATTTAGTTTGTAAATATAATATAGTTCATTTACATTATTACGTTGTAAATACTAAAAAAATACTCTGTAATCGTTTTTTGAGAATGAGTTAGGATACAAAAAAATATATTATTTGCTATTTTAAAAATAGTCATAGGTAATGTGTCTGTAAATAAACTACATTTCTTGGAAAGTCTCTTCAGACTTGTAAAGACAAAAAAAATCTAAGGATTGCACTATGAGACTGAAATAACATAACTAATCAGATGGTATTTCTCATTGCCAAAATAGACGATACCCGTCTTAATAATAAAGGTGGAATAAGCTCGGACTAGTCAATGATATTCCATGCTATACTACGTTTGAAACTACATGCTAGAGAGAAAGACAAAACACGGATTAATTACTGAAATCTTACATGGTCTTATTGTACATACAACTCTATACATTTTTTTCTAATTTCTACATGATCCACAGACATTATGTTGGTTTTGGACATATTTATATTAACTATACAGAATTAATAATTAGATACGAAATAAATCATACTAGTTAGTTGCTGGACTACAGTTTTACGACAAAATAGAATCTGAAATACTCCTTTGCAGGATTTCAACCTTAATACTGCGTTTGATACCTAGTAACTATTTTGATATGTAAATTCATTAAAATAAACAAAATGGTAAACTAAAAATCAAAGGTTCCGTGACTCGTTACTACGCCATACAAAACCATGTCTTTTTTCCATACATAAAATTAAACCATACAACTCATACAACCCTCTCAACACTATCATAACCCATAACAATGTCCCTTTTCCACAATAACCCTATAAAACGGGTTGTCCCACTACCCGCCATTCATGTTTACTTACTATAAACTCTATGGGCTATTTAGTCTATTAATATGTTATAAAATAAACCTTTTACATAACTTTAGGTAATTTTATTTGTTAACTAGTCGACCCGCGCGGCTTCACTTGCGTAATAGTTAGAAAAAAATAAGTTGAATTTCAACCTATTTTCCCACTAGAAGTAGATTTTCTGAGAACATAGATGCATGTTATTATTTATTTTGAATCAAGGAAACTGTAACTAAATATTAAATGTCATAGTTCAGCAGCGGGATTCTCTACAATAGGAACCATCTAGAGTTTGACATTTATAATGTACTGCTAAATAGTTTTTTTGACCTCCGTTAGAGGCGCTAATCACATTTTCATACAACATTTTTCGATAGCTAGCCGGTTCTCGATTCTCGATAATAGTAGAAAATCAGGCTACAAGTCCCAAAAACAAAAGAACTCCCATATACACTTTCATCCCCTATTTCAACGCTCAGGGGCAAATTTTTCTACAACAGTGAAAAACCCAATTTTTCTTTTGATAACTACTAAAAATCGAAATAAACAAGGACCGATTTTATCAACAATAATAAATAACACCTTATTTAGCATTAGTCCTACTCGTCACTATAACAAGAAACAAACCCTTGTCCCACCGACAAATCACTTCCTCTTTCGCACCCATAAACCCTTACAATGTCCAACTACCCTCAATATCGGTCCGTAAACTATTAACCCGTCGCCGCCGTCTAGACGAGAGGTCAAGTGCGGTCGAATAGACCCGACGTCTATTAGGGTTGTTACACATGTAAGTACGGTACTAGTAAAATGAGAGTTTAAAAATGCGAATGTTTGTAGGGCTGTATGTTTCTTAGACTTTCTGGTTAAAAACAGGTGAATGGATTTTGATGGAATTTAGGATTAAGATAGTTAAAGACTAAGTATACATAGGGTAAGTACATATTTTCGTAAATTCTAACCCCTAGGTGACTGAAATAGTGGGATGAATGTTTGTATCCAGCGCAAGAAAGCTAGCTGGATATATGTATATATATGAGATACTAAGAGGAATCACAAACTGACTATCACACCAAATCAATCATACCTTAGGAATTATTCAATATTCAAATGACAGACAAGCTGAATTTCAGTAACTGTTTAAGACAGTAACGCGGTTTTCCACAGTCAGTAAAATAGAGCTGAGAAACAATCTAGTTAAGCTTTTGCTAAATACGCTGGGAGCACTGATGTGTTTGGCATACAGAGACGATGGTTACCTAGTGGTTAACCGGAAGACGATAGTAGTGAGAAATCTCCACAACTTCGTTGCTCGGCAAATATAACCGTATCAACAATGCTCGTTTATATGTGTAGCAACCTTTACAAAAAGGGTCGGATAGACTCAAAGATAGTTATGTTGTAAGGAAAATAACGTGTGTGATTCCGTGTGATCCGGGGTGCTTGCGGGTGCTAGCGGGTGCTTGGGTGTAAATATTGAACCTTTTGCGGGTGATTCGCTGTTTTGATAGTCAACTATTGTTGGGAGGAAAATGTGTTGTTTATTGTTACTTTATTGGGGTGCTTGGGGACGGTTGAGTTGTTTCAGTTAACGATAGTGTTTATTAGCTAAATTAATTGCTAAGTATGTTAGAGTATAGAAGGTAGTAATTTAGAATTTCTGGGCAATACGTTATAGAAGAAACCGCCCACAGAGTAGAGAAATAAGTTTTAATTTTTTGTATTTTTGTTACTCAAGTTTAGTAGTCGCGACGATAATCTCTTTCTTTTTGAAGTTAGTCCATGATCTATCGATTTCTAGATTTCCAGTATTATTACTATACAATATTACTAGTAATTCCATCATTACTGAGAATGTAACTGTAATGTCAGGTACTCTTTCACGATTAAACTACTGCACCGATTTTTATGGCATAAAAGATTGACACAGCAGAAATCTTAAGATCAAACATACACTTCTTAAAAAAAATACATTTCAATCCCCATTTGTGTTTGACCTAAATTACACACAAGCAGAGCCACGCAAACCAGCCATTTCAAAATAATAAAACATCACTCATACATCTTTTCAACAATACAATCTATAACAATAGACCTACAAGCTTACCCTACACTAGTATAAAACAGGTACTAACAATAGGTCGATATCGCGATAGCCCCTATCAGTGTCTAGACATTATTGTCAGTTCTACCCTACTGCACTACAAACAGGTTTGTCACTATATTGACCCACCTATGTTCTATAAATAAAGAATTTGAATTTGAAGTTTATTTTGCACTTGTTATAACAGCATATGTGGGTTGAAATACACTTTCTTTTAGCTGCTTATAAAATAAGCCTCGAGCCACAGGAAGCAAATTTATAACCAACCGTACTCTTCGGAATTCATCAAAGATCATTTTCACGCAAATTGAAGAAATCTAAGAGTATTTTGCTAGACATAGAATTCGAATCCGAGACCCGAGACAGTTTATTGCAAGAATTGTTATAGTCGATGAGGAAATATATGCAAAAATCGTGCATAATGTCATATGTGCAAAAATCGTCATTAAGAAAATGGTCACATTTTAAAAAACCAGTGCTTCCTATAATCCTATTAATTTACTCTTTGAAAACTCTCTAGATGACACTTAACTAGTTTATATCGAAATAGTATAAGTAAAACTTCACTAAACTATAACTACAAAAACTAAATTAACCCTAGATACAAAGCCAATCTTCCTTACAAACTTAACTACACTCCCACAACAATATCAGCAAGCGTCCTGTTCAATCTATCAGAAACCCTACAAATCCCATACACTGCCCTTGAACGCTCAACTATCAATAGACTCGTATGAGCGAGAGGGCGAGTCTCGGCGACGGAGCGAGCGAGACGGAGATAATAACATAAGAAACGCAAGGTCACCGGCCAGTGGGTCATGTCGTCTAGTCTGCGTCTAGTACGCACACTACTGTGGAGTACCGATAGTAACGAAACTTATTGTTTATTTACACTATTTAGTTTTTGTCCCTTTCTGTTTAGTGAAAATGAAAGAGATGGAGATAGTTGAGTCAAAAGTAGGAACAAAAGTGATATATTTTACTAAAAAAGTTCTTAATTAAATATAGTTTTGAGTATCGTCTAATATGACAGTAAATTGCTTAGAACTTTTAGTACTGCTTAGTCTTTTGAAATGATTTCGTAAGGTGCCATTTCTGCTTAAAATTTAACCATTAACTAGAAACGGTAAGGTGGTGTTTACGTAAATGTCTTTATGGTGAAACGTCGGACAAGCTACAGTTGTAGTTACTTAGAAGATCAGTCAATAAGACGAGTCCGAGCAATTAGGCAGCGTCAAACTACGTTTAACGTAGTCTATTCTTAGTTAAAATACGATCAGTACCAATAAGTTCCACAGAAAAACTGATATAAAGCAGACATACAGATTTTATACAGCCAATATTTTTAAATTTATATCAAATCTCTCCAATAGTTCATTAAACTAAACTTAAACTTCATTTCTAACCATTCGAAAAATTGAAGACTATCAACAAATTTCTTTCGATTTCTCACAAGTTACCTTGTAAGTTGTAACCCATATCACGTCTATCCTTTTTACCCTTGTAAGAAAACAAAACTATGATTTGACATGCTTGTACAAGACCAAAACATGAAGCAGAGGTCAAAACACGCGATCGTGCAGTAATTAGGCACGACATCGCAAATTAACGCGCGGTCACACCAAATGTGAATGTTTAGTAGAGGCGATGAACTGAAACAGGAGCAGACGAATCAAAGACATTGTTATGTCGGAGTTACTAATTATCATATTTAGGTAGATATAGGATAGCTAAGGACTGATTTATCCACCAACAGATAACTTTATTTAGGGGTAAAATATATTTTCGACAAATTTACCATGATTTACTATATGTGTCAAGTTCTCCAGCAATCGAAAAATTGGCTTTAAGATAAGTTTAACAAAACATACGCTCGAAAATAGTACAGATACCTGTAGATTATGACAATAAATTTGCTGTTTTAATCTCTTAAAGTGTTTTCTTCTGTTAATGCAAGTTTTTCACGTATTGTTACTTTACACGCCCAATTAAAGCTAAATAACATTGAGAAAACGTAGCAACAACTTACACAAAATTCAAAACTTAGGGTAATGATTTTTAGAAATCAAAATCAACAAAAATCACATTCACACTATCACTATATTAATAAGCAATTTTCATTTACAAAAACCACCATTTCACAAGTTAAATACTAAATAATATCAACCCTAAAGCAACATTTCCTTCAATCAGTACCCCACACTAGTCGCATGACGACACGACACACACACACACTACACGTGTGTGCGATAGTTGGGAACACCCGGCATTGTGCCTCATGTGGATTATAGGATTATTTGTTACAAAGGAAAATGTAAGGAGGAAATCTACTTTATGTTGTTTTGTTACCTTGGAATATTTGTATTCCCATGGGATTATGGGTTGGTTTGATCTATTCTATTTAAGTGATGCGCTTAAGTTGTTTTCTTTTGACGTATTAAAGGTCTGAATGTATGTTAACTAATTATAGATAGTAGTATAGTTAATTAGTAACTACTTTTGTATAGTTATTAGTAACTGTAGTAAGCCTGTTTATATATGTATTTAAAAGATAGATTTATTATAGAACGTTAAATGAGGTAATTACAATTGACAGTAGAGCCTTAGTGTTTGCAATGTCCCGTAAAAAAAGCACTTATTAGAAATATCATCACTCGTCACGTAAATCATAAAAAATCTTATTATGAGGAACTTATGCAGCGACGAGCTCCTTAACTTCGCTCAAGAAATTAATTATTATTAAAACTTTTCACCAACTAAAAAATACATCTAGCATCTACTAAAATTGAATTGAACAGTTATCAACTTTTTACCAAGTGCTGAACACTTAAAGATCAGCAGTAAAGAACACAATTACCAGCACACACCCAGACAACAGAGCAAAGCATACTATTTCTACCAAAAAAAGCAAAAAATGGAATCTTTTGTTGGGTATAACTAGACATCAAACCCAGAACTTCCCAGAACAGCCACTTCAAATTCTCACTCACCACACATTTAACTAAGTATTAACAAACTTAACTTTCACATAAGGGTAGTGCGGTTAAGGTAAGGGTTTAAAGGTTTACTTGCGGTTAAGGGTGGTTCATCAGGGTATAATAGCGGTGATGTAGCGGTTAACACGGTTGTTTAAGTGAACCAGCGACTAGTGGTGGTTGCTGTGGTTAATTGACGAGAGACGAGACGTGGTGAGAAATAAGCAGGTAAAATAAAACAGTTTTATAATAATCTAACCATTCTGAAAGAGAATAAAAATAAATGGAATATGCACGTTAAGAAAACTAAAGCTTAATATACTAACATACAAATTCGCCTTTTAAGGGGTAGGCAAAGACCACAGAAAGCTTTACAATGAATCTAAATAAAAATATTCGCGTTTAAGTATTTGAGACACAATCTTAGTTATATAACAAGCGTCAAAGATCTACATCGTTATATAAACTGACAAATATACAAATAGAAATAACAAATCAAAGTGCCTACTATAATAGTTTGCAATAATCTATGTATGTACATTTGAAAAATAAAAACCTAGGACTCAAAGCGACATACTAAGGAAATAAGCACTTACTTCAAAAGAAAACAGTTCAAATTATACATAAATTAGCCGCATGCAAGTCTTCTAAATAGTTAATACTTTAACAAGTCACTTTAACTTGTAAACCTAACAAATAATTGCACATTATTCCTTTACAAATCGAAGAACAATTTCACTAAAATGAATACTCAAAAGAAACAACGACCAGAGGAACCAAACCATAGACTGGTTTACTACGCAAATATCACAAAAAATACCTCCTCAAGAAATTGAACGACCTCTCGTACACTTACATCAAAGCCTAGTAATTTGTATTAGTTGTTATTCATAGAGCTAGTACTAAGTGTATAGTAGCCCGACCTAGGCTAACAAGAGGCTAGACGGTGACGTCATAGTTGGCGCCGTTGAGGCCCCGACGGAGTTATAAGTGAATAATTATTAGAGAATTAGCTACTGTTAGTAAACTTAGACGGGAAGATATTTGCTAGCTGCTGATTTTTTGCGGAAATAAGAATCAAATGATTTCTTCGTTTAGGTTATATGTGGATGCTTATGATATTCGTTAGGTAAAATTACTGAATTTACCACTAGATCGGAAAGGGGGTAATGCCTTATGAGAAGAACAAGCGAGAAACTCACGGCAACTATTTTCGAATCAGAGCAAATCTTTTTATATTATAATTTTCTGATGCTGGTTGCTACTACTATTGATGATTGACATTTAGTATAAAAATCTATACTTACTATTTTTTTATTTAACTGAAAGTGTCAAACTCTCATTAGTGTACTTTTTTCTATTTATTACTTATTTATAGAAAGCTCACGATAAAACTAAATTCCCATGTTTCCGAAAAGGATAGAAAATATATTTTTAAATTATTGGATCTAGGTTCGAGGCTAAAATGTAATATGCAACACTTTCTTAGTTTTTAAGGAGCAAAGCATTTTGATAAAAAATAGAGCTTTTTATTAACTTTTTGTGTGACACAAAACAAATGGCAATTGACATCGTATTCACTTAAAACTAAAAATCTTAAGACATACTTACCTATTTACATATCGAAATGTAATTATTTCACTGGATAAACTTTCACGAAAAATACTATTCCCAAGAATTTCAACTAATAAAAATAGTTAATCATTTTCTTTTACATGCTTATTTCTTATTACTATTTTTTATATATTTATACCTAACCGAACTATAATCATACAACAACCAAAGAAAAATATTCATTTAAATATCATAATACAATTTTAATTCTAGGCCTTACACATTTCGGCCTCAAAAAAAAACAACAGCCGTCGGCAAGACGAACTACAAAAAAATCTCTACAAACTAGTTATATCTAGTTATAAGTTAAAAAAATACCGTGTTACTAAGTAAAAAGGTCTCTCTAAACTTAATCTAAACACATTATATACTGTATTATAAAGTTAATACTAAGTTTACAGTAAAATTGGAAGTTATAATGAATTCCTAAGAATTTATTATTTATTATTACAACGTAACGTTTCTTAGAAATGTTATACAGACATACATCCTCTGTCTAATAAGCTCTCGTTTGTAGAGAAAATAGAAACATTTAGAATAAAATTACTTGTAGAAAATATACTTTTCTTCATAGTACTAATTTACACGGGTCTTACACAGTTTTTTTCAGAAACTATAGTAAGTTACCGGTGTGGTAAGCAATATTTATTGCGGCAAAAAAATAGAAGGGATAGTAGCGAGGGTATAATAGTCGAAAATTTCTCATTTTTGTACTTGAAGCTCGATTCTGCTTGAGACATTGAAATTTAATAAAAATGAAACTTCAATCTAGGTGTGGATTAGCTTATAAAGTTTATCTTCTGCCACGGATATAGCCTCAAGAACACCAAAAGTATGTTTATTTTATCTCGTACTACCGGTATACTATTTTCCATCTTGACCACTACTCAGTTCATACTGCTCAAGAAATAAGACTTCCTTATTTCGATTATGAAAACTACGTCAAATCTCAAATGTATAGGTTGTATGTAAACCTTGTCTAAAGACAACTAGCAAAACCTTGTAAAAACTATCTTTAGTTATTGGCGATGAGAAAATACGCGCTGACAATAATTAAAACAAGAATTCAGTTTAAGTTTCTGTGTCAATATCTAAACTTCTTGTCCGTTCTAGAACACTAAAGAAATGGAGAATTTTCTTTCTTTAAGTGTCAAAAGTAGTTAGAGCATGTGAAATCTTCTACTTAAGTACAAGGCTCTCTTAATATGTGTAAGAAAAAGTTCCTCCGATCTGTTTACTCCGTAAAAATACCATAAGACAAATAAATTATCTCGCCATATAAAAGCAGCAGTAAAGATAGCCATCAAGCGATAATTCTTTCTTGATCGCCAGATGGACAAACGAAAACTCAATAACCAAACACATCTTCTTTACTGAAACACAAAAAACATTCAGGAATTAAACAAACAGTGTAAATTAAAAAGCGTATATATAAAAAACGATACCGCACACCGTAATTTAAAACGTAATGACGTTCAGTTTCACAGGACGACTGAACGAAAATTAAACATGCTTTGCTGTGTGCCAGTTAAAATTATTTTTTCTGCTTACACAGCTCACTGTGTCCGTTGCCGTACATACAGAAAAAAAAAGAAAAAGACACTAATACAAACACGCGAATCCATCATGTGAACAACAAAATAACGCTCACTTAAACACATTTTTATACAACACATTCAACCGTTCTACGATGCACTAACGCAAAAAGAATGCACTTATATACACACACTGAGACGCTCACACACACTACTGAAAAATTCGGTGTTCCTACAATCAAAAATGTGCAACAGTGTGCGTAGCGTCATTCCCACGCACGGGTAATGTGTTAACATGCTAGTTCTACAAACAACTTCACCCCAATCCAATTTCAACTTTAATGGCCAACTACAGAGCTGAAATTTCAGTGCACCGTTTTAATGATTGGGTTGCATTGCCTCTCCATGTGTGAGTGAGCGATTCGTTCGTTTTGTTCCTTTTTTAAATTTCACCGTTTAGTTCAATCTATTTATTGGCTGTTTGCCGTGTGTGCGTTGCGGTCGCGTGCATACACGTGGTCTGTTTGCGTGTGTGTGTGCGCGAAAGTGCGTAGAAAAATGGTGGGATATAATTATATATGATTTTTAACTAGCATATTATCCGACGCGGCTCGTTCTTTTGTGATAATGGCTGTAAAATTGTGCTGAACGTCTATGATAGTCTTAATTTGAGCGGAAGGATAAAATATCAACTAGTGGTTTCTACGGTTATTGAAATAGTGGTTTAAGTCTTTGGTGTTCTTTTCAAAGACTTTTCTTTTATAATTTCGAGAAATTTTCTCTTAAATAGACTTCGAAGACATCTAGATACTACTTTGAGAAAAATATGTACTTACTTTAAACTTGTTTTTTTATTTACTTTACGCTTTGAGTATTTCTTCCTCTTTGAATTGATAGTCATGGCTTGGATATGTTTAGCTCGTGTAGTAAACGGGATGAAATGTTATTTACGCACAAGTAATTATTCGGGGAAATACTCTAAATAATACTTTGAAATGAGTAGAATAATTGAAGCCAAGGAAACGGAGGAAATTGAAATAAATGCTTCTTATTTTCATTGCGAAACGAAAAATAGTTTGGGAATGGCTTACCCTATAGTAGGTACTATTTGCCTATTATATTAATATAGTTACTTAATGGTATATAATGGAGACCGTTAGAAGAGTTTTGAACAGACCATAAATACGTTAAGAAAAAATGTCTTAGCAAAAATATAAAACTTTTTTCGATGATAAAATATTATTTTCTAAATATTAAATGTCGCATTTCTTCGTAGCCGTTTAGAGCATGTTTATTGAAAGTTATTGTACAGGAAAATACTTTTATTTGTGACTTGAACTTTCGCCCACGTGTTCTCGGTATTATGGTTAAAAAGTTTCACGTATTTTACAGGTTTGAATCCATTTTTCTGTTTTTATTATTATTGCGAGTGTCTTGCTTAAGATTATCAGACATACTTGTGTAATAATTGATAAGGATTCGGATGAACTTGAAAACATGATATAATGAGTGCTACAGTTCGTTGTAAATGATTTTAATGAAGGAAAATAATCTTTTTCATAACTTTGACAATCACAAAAGTTTTCTTTTGTAATCGGGCCTTTAGTTCCATAGATTATTGCAGGCAAACAAGAAATCGAATAGTTTGACAGCTTTTTAAAACATTTACTTGCTACTTTTTACTTGTTCCACTTTTGTATTAAACATAATAAATGATTACATTACATTTTTACATAAAATCATGTCTTTTTCTCATACGAGTAAGCAAATTAAATTATTTTAAAACAATAAGACTATCAAAATGCAGAAAACCTCTTTATTTTGTCTTCGGACATAGAAAACATATTCTTAGGTAAATATAAATGTGTATTAGGTCATTGACCTACGATTCTAAAAATGAAAAAGGATTCACATTCCTTCAGAGCTTTCTTTTATTTCGGAATACCTAGAAAAGTTTCAAAAATAACCTGAAATATTTCCGGCTAGCAGATTTCTTTCAACTGTAGAAAAGTCTCTCGCATTTTATCCTCGTTATAGGTCAAAGGAATCTTACATTATTTTTAATAACTATTAAGACTAAAATAGACTCCTTTGTACGTTTTTTGACAAACTAATTCTAGAAATAATAAGTGTATATAGCTATTAATAGACTTGACTTAAAACAGACATGTGAATTCAATGCTTCTCGCGAAAAAATAAGAGCAACAAACTCATAAAACACCTATTTTTAATCCCAAATACAAACATACAAGAAAAATCCGTAAATATTCTACAATTACATTAAAACGCACTTAAAAAATATACACTTTTCAACTATTACAAATTAGGGTGACCCCCTAAATTTCGTAACTAGTGTGACCCGGCTGCGTCCGCTTTAAACTGGTAATAACCAGTCTATTCCCGAATTGGATACAGGTGTGCATTAGCGGGCACACATACACGTGTGTCTGTGTGCGTGGCCAGTGAAATTCAACCCGTTCTTAGGAGTAGAAAGACGCCAGTGGTGTACAACTGTGGAGAAGTTTTTGGCAACTGAAATGCATTTACGCTTTTTTATTATTAAGATTGGTTTATTAGTAGGTCGTTGAACTATGAAGTCATGATGCTGTTTTCATTTGATGCAGAAATAGGAGTTACGATGCGTCTTTATATCTTAGTGCTTATATACTTCGTGTAGATTGTTTTTATTTCTTTTTATAGCAGTTACTTCCTACCTTTATTTTTGGGATGCAAGGATTTCTTTCCATAAAATAATTTACGTAGCATTAACCACATATGGGTGATTTCTTTAGGTAAACAAGCATTAGCGCTAATAAAATTTGAATTTAGGCATTGATTGAAGTTTTCTCTGTCATTTTGAGTTATTCTGAATGTTTTGCTCTTTCATACACCAACTATTTAATGGTTTTTGGTAAAATCCGACACTTATGATTTATAGTCTCTACCAACACAAATAGTACATTTTCACGGGAAATCATTTCACGCGAACAGCTAATTCTTTAAAGATACTGATAATAAATTCTTAGTAGTAGAAACATTTTATATTCATTGCACGCAAATCAAAATATTCGAAACTTTTATTAAAAGGTATCTATACGTTTCTTTAAACTTCAGGTAAAGTTTAAAGCATCGAAATTGAATATTATATTACAAGGTACAACACCAAAATGGAAAAAAATCAGTGCATTTCCAAAAAACAACGTATGTCTATTATATTTCACCAAAGCGGGCATGATAGGCTTTTAAAGCCGACGGCATTCACCAGTTTCTAGGAATTAGTATAACCAGTTGCACGTGTATTGTTAAAATGTAATTGAATTACTTTTTGTTTACATTTTACGAATACAATTTCAATTTTGTTCTTAGAATCATTTTTTTACGGATTTTGCATTTTTCGTGCTTCGTAGAGGTTTTAAAAAAATAATATTATTTTTAAAAAAATAATTTTATCATATTTTTCAGTATAAATATACTATGACGAAAAATAATAAATATCAGATAGCAATAACTATTGTAGATTACAAATAGTAGAATGTACATGAGTAATAACGTTATAGGTATTTATTTATTAACACAAGGAAGATAATATTTTCATTTTATTTTAAAGATAACTCCCGCACTAAGAATTGCTTCTAGTGTCGCGGGAAATTTTACAAACATACAAACAACGGAAACAAAGTACAACTAGACCCGAAACAACTATTTGTGGATCGTACAAATAAAATTTTTCCGTATATGAATTGAACCCACAACCTCCCGACGCAATGGTAGTTGCCACCATCTTAACCACTGGGAATTACAAAACTGTAGAAATTTCTAGTGGAAATTTCAGGAGAAAATTCAGAAAAATACTTAGCGGCCAAATAGCCCTTAGTCTCAATCTTGCAACCATTATCTTAAAAACATGTTTCATAGAGGATACTGTTTGAAAAATAATGTTTCCCATACGCTTGTCTGCTGCAGTCTTCATGACATTTTAATCGACACTCTTGGAAAAATTTCTTACTTGTTGTGGTTTAACTTTGTGTCAAGTAAACCTCCGTCCTTTTGTTCTTTTGCTTTATACACATACATAAAATCACGCCTTCTTCCCGTAGGGGTAGACAGAAACCTGAAAACGTTTATTATCGCTAATCTATTCGCTGTATCTTACACTTTTTCACTAATTTCCTTTAAAAAATACGTTTTATAAAGAAAGTTAATGTAGTAATAACATAATACATGTTCCAAAAACGTTGATTTTGTACTAAATTCATATCTAAAACGTATTTAACTTAGAAAATATCGAAATTTTCGAGCTCGTTCAAGAAGTTTTCTTTTAAAAGTCAAAGTACAAATAGTAATAAGGAGAAGTAACGGTAAATACTTGTCATAATCGTAAACTGTTCTATTATAGAGAGAAAACTTTAAAACTTTTATTTGGATACGCTGTACAAACGGAATCAAAATGGGCCTACAGATACCTACGGACTGTAAAGGTTTCTTTTAGTATTATTATTTATTTGTTTTACCAACTTCAAATGGTGTTCTTAAATGTCAAATTGAAAATACAATGTGTAAGTTTAAGAGACCGCTTAGTACTTTTTTAGTGGTCAGTTAGAGGAAGATAGGTGAACTAATTATTTTTATGATAATAAATTTTGATCTTGAATAAATCATCGGTTTTTACGTTTTGAAAGAGATTAAGACATTCTAGAATATTTTTTAGACCGCTGCGCTGGTACCGGTGAAGAAAGAACATGAGTTCATTAAAGGAAAATAATGTCGAAGATGAATACTCCCTTATCCAAGAAAAGTCTTCACTATACCTTGAGATCGTGATTCAATTTCTACTTTTATTAAATCCCTAGACTCTTGTAAATACTATTTATGGGGGAAATATATTCGTAACTTTCATTATCACAAGCTAAACCTTCACAAAACTAGTGATTACGAACTATTTTTACCCTTAACACAATTATCATCCCCTATAACGTCTCATTTCAAGCCCAAATTAGCCTTACTAAGTCCAAAAACGGCCTACTTAAGTCCAAAACAAGCTAAATTTCGTGTGTATAATCGTAAAAAAGTTGGCAACACCTGACATAGAGTAATGTAACGTTGTAACAGGTCTGGGCCGACATTTTGCTTCGTTTTTTTAGTGCTTTCGAATTTCGGGCGCCTAGGCCAATGACCTCGCGGGCCCTGTACCATTTGCGAATAGGGTACTTAGTTATGTCGATGTACTACAGTTTTTTGGGAGTGAAGGGCTTCGCGTAAGGGTCTGTGTAGTTTGGTTTTGTTTGTATGTGTGGAGGAAAGGCGTTCTATTTTTGATGTTAAAGGTAGCGAAAATGTGTTTGATGGTAGGTAGTTAATAAAAAAGCTTTTAAGAAATAATATTATTTAAATTGTTAATGAGTCTACTGAAAACTTTGTAGAGTAAGTGACTTTATATGCAGTCTATCAGATAAGAAAGACAATAATAAATCGATATGCATTTTTCAGTGGTACTCACTGAATGCGGTTGATGACCACGTGGTCTCAGATTTAAAAGATTTATAGACTGATCCACACTTCTATCAATTTTGTGGGTATATCATCTTTAGCTTTTCTATTTCTTGTCTTGAGGTAGAAAATAGTGGCGTTTTTCTCGTAATTAGTTTCAAATATGTTTTTTTATTTTTTATTTAGCCTGTTTCTATGTCCCACTGCTGAACAAAGGCCTCTCCCCTGAGTTTCCAGTCCCCTCGGTCGATTGTCAAATATGGTTAATAAAGTGAAATTCGTTTCTGTATTTCTTAAATCTAATATACAATCTATTTGTTAAATTAGATAATACACAAACTCTATTCTAAATCGTTTAACAAAAAGATCTCTCTAATGTACTCGTAAGTAATAAGACTGAGGTTTTAGTAACATGAAAATAAGTTAGTTAAATATGATAATTTATTAGTTTTTCGAGGGTTTTCGTATAATTTATAATGTTATATTAATAGGCAATGTTATTCAGACTGGTCGAGAACAGATTTAGATTTCGATTCATTTTAATTTGAAAATCAGTAAGTTTTTGGACCTACGTATCACTTTAGTGGTAAAGTCGCCTATGTTAAAATATCATACTTATTAACAGATAATCTTGACTTGATACTATAGATAACTATAACCAATGCTTAAAGTCTTCAAATAACTGCAAAATATTTAAAGATTTTTCCGAACATATAAATTTCACAAAATGTACCACACATTAAAAGTTGTACAAACACGTGGTTATCAACACTATTGATATACAAACAAAGTCACAATTTCTACAAATAGTACGCCAACAACAAACAGAAAATAAAATAAAAAACAATTTTCAAAACCATCCTCTCTCAGCCGCCATCTAAACGTACCCAACCCTTAGTAAGTACATTCAAGATCAGTAATTACACCACTGAAGTTTAGAACTACTGTAAATCTATTAAATAGCCCAGTACTTAAGTAATTCCTCGCTTCAGAGCCGAGGATTAAGAGGGAAAAGGATTTAAAACGGTTTACTTTTGCTCCGTCTCTTATGGCAGATTTTAAACTGAATTCGTATAAGTATATCTTTGTATCCAGTCTGATTTTATCCAAAGTAAATCTAAAAGTATAGACTAAGACTAAAGTAATTAAAAATTTCATATTTGACATTTATTTATTGCGAATTTCAAGAAAATAGTTGTTACGAAATACCCTAGGGGCGCTGATTAGTATTTTACACAAATTTAGAAATAACTAAGACACCTTGAAAGATTTTCTATTTAATAATTATTATTATTTCGATTTTATTAACTAAGAGTCATAATAGTTGCTATTCACGAAAATCTTTCTGTACCTAGAAAACGCAACGCCGTCGGGGTCGGCTATCATGAACATCATTGAGTTTGAACCTGAACATATTATAACAAACAGTTTAAGATACAAAGGTCTTATTGCAATAGTTTCTTTTAACCCAAGTATAAGTGAAAATAAATGTTTTAACGTATACTTCCGTGGGATATGGCCATATATTATTATATTATATTATAATACAACTTACAGTCAAACGAAAAAATTACATATTTTTATTGAATTAATTATACTGCACATCCTGGACCAAAACAATTTATCATTACCCTCCCGCAGGCAATATATCACTGAAAAAATTCAACCACTAGCAGTTCCAAATTAAAATTTAACAGCAAAGGGTTGGAAACCGTTTGTAAGTTAACAAATTCGAAGGGTAGGTTCAGCCCCCGACCGGGTGGTGGGAGGGTTAGAACAAATACACCAAAGTGGCCAAAGGTCGCTAATTCGATTCCTGGCACACATATGTAATGTAAATATAGATTATGTACCAGTGAGTTGTGAATTTGGTAGGTTTTTTATTTAGCTCTTATTCGGATGTTGCTTTCTATTACAATTTATAAAGATAGAATATTAATACGCCCCTGTAGAACCATTCATGAAAATGTGTGAATATGTAAATATGAATTTCAGTTTTGTTACTGTGATGAAAAACATTACGGGCTAAGTTAGTTTCCTAAAACTTTTTGTTCATTTATTACCTACTCCTAGTAGTGAAATGCATTACAAATAATGCTATATAATGTAGATTTTTGTTACAAAAGGTTACAGATTTTTTAACAACGATTGTTAAATTGTGCAAAAAATTAATGTTTCCTTGAGATTTTTCATTTAGCTTCCGTAACTAGGGTAAAGACGGTTAGCCGACGCCATAGCTTTATATCACATCGTACCTTTAACAACAAAACTTACACTTGGCTAGCGTGGTTGACTTTCTAACCCAGGCCTGCGACCTCAGAGACAACCTCCACCCAACACTAGAATGGTATGAAGCCAAATGCGACAATTTAACTCCCACAACCCTCTCTCCACTAAAGACGCTCTTACAACCCGATCTCACCAGTCATAAGCAGTTCTTCCTAGACAAAAAAAAACAATATCTAATTCTACAAACACGTAACGTGAACCATTATTCAGGTACATCTCTGCAACAAATCATGCGTGTAAACTTATAATTCACTTCTACTGCTCGTATATAAGCGAATCCGAACAAAAAACTTTATTGGTGTTTGAAACGATGCCTTAGGGCGACATCGATCGTGGAGCGCGTACCTTCGTGTTTTGTAGTTATTAAGGTATAAGATGTAGCGACGAGCTGAGCGAGAGTTCATGAGAGGTAGCGGGGAAAAGAATGTGACTGATAAGTGAGGTTTCTTTGTAGTTAACTTTACCTTGCATGTTACTTTTATTCTGTTAGTTTAAAGAATTTTCTAGTTCTAAAGTTTTATATCAAGAGATAACTTATTTACCCCTGTTTAAATAACCACATATTTTCAAAATTTATTATATATTGAAAATTCAATTGCTTCTCCTACTTAGGAGATTGTGGCAAACTTTTTATGCCTCTGATGGTTAAAACACAAGCTGATATAACGGTATAATTACAGATGTCTCAAATATTTCCCTGTGGGACTAATCATAGCTCCTTAATTATAGTTTCAATAGTACTTCATATGCAAATTAAAGCAAGATGGTGCGTACTTTTATAAAAGGAAAGCGTTTCAAATCATAACTGAATAGTTATCAGGAGTCGATGTCTGCAGTTAACGACCTTCTTTTATAGTAAAATTGGGAAGTAAATATATAATAATATGTATTATGATAAAAAAACTTATTTGAAGCAGATAAATCGCAATAAAAACACGTTTTACGAAAATCTACAATTTATTAATTTCGCTCGCATAAAGTTTATGACTTACCCCACTCCCTAGATATGCGAACCAACCCCTATCTAAAATCGTTTGGAAATAAAACGCGTGCAGAGATCTCCGGTAGGAATTAGCCGGGCCCGATGTACCCACAACTAATAAATTGCTAAATAATAAAGGTTCTGGCCTTTTTCCACTCGTACGGTTCACAACACAATACATAGAGCTGTTTAAGAGATTATCCTGAAGTATTTTCTAGTGAGAGTTTACGTTATTTAGTGTTTTTTGAGGTTACAAACCGCACATTGGAAAAGTAATGTAGGAATACTGTAATACTGATTACATAGGATACAGTGAGGATCCGGGATCAGGGTAGATATGTATAGAAAAGTTTTATGTACTTGACTAGATAAAAAATGCTGATCTTGTCTTATAATTCATTTTTCATACCAGAAACATGCATGATTATATCAAGTAAGTCTCAAATGCACAATATTCATACACCCACTCGAATATTTTATGATTTCATAGAGTCACTATCCACAAATTACACGTAGAAAAGAGTTTTGACGCTATTGTTCACAGCCGTTTTCAGAAACAGACGAGAATTAAAATCATACATCATATAGTACATAATACAACTAAAAAATCATAATTATATTGTCATATTTCTAAAAAGAACACAAGCTTCAACATCACAACAAAATCTCCGTACACAATAAACAGTAGAGTTTTCAATAAGGACCATAAGTCCAGATCAATAAAGGGTCCTAGCTCTTCACAGAGACTAATTAATATTCGGCGGGACTCAAAGCCTCCCCTCGTCCCACAATTAAAAAAATCCGGAGGGTCACTACAGAAGCTCTGTGGATTAGAAAATATAGTGCGATGTATACGCATAGATGTAGATTCATTTTTGTACCTTTTTTCTTTGTTTTAATATCGATGTTGGTTGAAACTGACGGCTTTAACTGGTGGTGATTACTTGCTGTTTCACAGCCTTTTTGTAAGTTAACTACAGTTAGTGTAATCTGAGTGAAAGTAAACTATATTGTATCGATTACGATGCATCGTTTGAATAAACATCTAGATTACTTTTTTTTATTTATTTTTTAACCCATTACTGTCCCACTGCAGGGCAAGAGTCTCCTCCCAAACGAGGAAGGGGTTAGACCTTGAATCTACCACGCTGGCCAAGTGCGGATTGGGGACTTTGCATGACCTTACTAAATGTATTAAACAAATTTTAGGCATACAGGAATGCATGCACGGTTTCATCACGATGGTTTCTTTCACCATTAGAACAAGTGATAATTATTTCTGATAAACACATTTTTTTTTTACTCTACCTCCGAAAAGTCATTGGTGTGTTGCCTAAACCGTCGACCACTTGCGTGGGAGGTGCCAACTTAAACCACTCAGCTATCACTATAAAGAATCAATAGCTTAACATTTGAAATTTAGCAAGAATTTAGTCCTTACAGTTGATCCGGTGTCGGCTATTGATACTCGAAAGTGCTATAAAATTGAACTATAGACTCTACTCCTACAAATTTATAAATCAAATCATAATTTCAAACTTTGCAACCAACACTAGCAACAACAATTTTAACATCCCAACCACCAAATAACGAACGATCCACCTAGTATTTAGTAAACAAACATCGAAAATGAATTTAAATACTAAACCGAAATGTCGTGAATATTTCCACTGGCAGGGTAAGGTAACTTTATGAAAAGTTGGAATATTTTGCTTGCTTTGTCCAGCTACTGTTATGTGCCACCCCTGGACAGAGGGTAGTGTGTTGTGTATCGAGTGTGAACACTTTTTTGTTTTATGCTTAGATGAAAGTTTCAATGGTTTGAAGTCCATTTTCCGCTTTTTCGTGGTACTTGGTTATTGTTTTTGTAAGTCTGCTTCGTATAGATAAAAATGGTGTTACTGTCGTTTAGCTAAATTGTTTATTTGCTACTATATAAATATTTAGTGATTGTAATAAAATTCATTCAATAAAAATTATATCGGCTAAGAAATTCTAAGTTATAGAGCCAGACTTTCGCTAATATGAACTAAACGAGTAGCACGATTTTCTTCACTTGGTACTCTTGCATTTTCATTAAACATTCCTCGATAGCTGATACTCAGTTGAACGAAAGCCGTTTTTCTTATGGAAATCACCTGTTTTACCTTACGTAAGTATTGTTATCTGTTATCTAGCTTATAAAAGAACTTTAAACTTATAGGTACTTTGACCAAATTACCCAAAAATATTATAAAGTTAACTTATTTTTCCACACTCGTATCCAGAAAATATTCACACGTTTCATTCACATTCAAGATTCCATAGTCTCCTACCCTATTTACCCACAGAATATGGCACAACTAAAACAGTATTTACCATAACTTACAAGTACGAGTGAACCGGAGTTTCGGTTCAAAAGTACCCCCATACTTCATAAAAGTACACTGCCGTACTCCCTTTCACCGTTGTAAACCAACTTTATAACTTGCTAGTCCCTTAACTCGACTTTGTTCGCTGTTTTAGTATTTCTTCTTCAAACTAAAATGTTACTTGCATATTACAAACAATATATAGGTAAAGTACAAAAATGGAGGAATAAAAGCTGGATTTCATAGGCATCCGAACGTGCTAAGAGCTGTTCAGAATCAAAATTGAACCTAACCTTAAAATTACTTCATCCTCTACGTCTAATCAAAAGCCTTTTATCCCTAAATTAACAGAGTCAATTTTAAGCTACTATAGCTAATTTTATAAACTAGACTTTAGGCTTTCAAACAACATAACTTTCGTCAAAATCCATTCAGTAGTTTTGATGCAAAACAAACAAACAGTCAAAAATTTTCGTCAAAACAAAAATGATAGTGACTGTGAAAAGAATACTAATACATTTAGAAAGAGAGGGAGAATAATATAGGTTACTGTGACTTCCCCATCAATACAGTATTTTATTACATTTTTATATGAAAGGGGTTCATAGTTAAATAGGCTGTAAGCCGATCGATTCGCTTGAATCATTTAGTATAGAGTTTTTTATGGGATATCCGTGATCTGAAATAGTTGTTTATCGGTCTTGTTTTAGTGCAATTATTTATGAATGCGGTTTAAGCCGTGGCTTTGCTTGCGTGGAGTTTGTTTTGAAAAGTAAAGCCTTGGAAGTTGACATTTTATTTTAGGGAAGACTCAAAAAGAGAGAAAAATATGTAAAGCTAATCAGTCAGGACAAAATTTTCTTTAGAAAAGTATAAAGTAGCTTTCTTTTCCAGAATCAAATTTTTTAATGAATTTGGGTAAGTATATTACTAACACAGTTGTATTAATATCATTACAAATGTAACATTTACAGCAGTTAATATTTTTTTATTTATACATTTTTAATTTATCTATCATGTAGAACTGCAACTAATTTTCAAGGCTTTACGAACAAATGTTTTTCCTGTCACGTTTTGATTTTAGTGATGGACTAATAAGTGTGATTTGACACATTAAATTACAATAATCCCATAGCTCTTGTCCGTAGTCGTGAATAGAAGGGTCCACTACCCTTATAAGCCGGGGTAGATCTGCCAATTATTCAGATTTACGATATATTGCCACTGGTTTTTAATGATGTTTAATTTGAAAAAAACATTTGTTTAATTATTTATGAGCAATATCCAAATTTGTATCTATTCTTCGTTGCAAATATTATTATTCAGTTTTTTCCCTAGGCCTAAAAGATTATCTCCACTTCACTTCTCGAATATTTGTCTCATAGGGGTTCCCACTGGGCAAGCCTAGTCTTATACTCTTTTCTTGCCATAAAATGCATTTCCTTGTAAATATTAAGATAGATAAATAATAATAAAACACCTTTCTTACTTTTCGTAGCACCATTTTTTAAAGCACTAAATGAGCAATAATTTTGAAGCTAATACTACTAAAATATACTTAGTAGGTAATTTTCATGCAGACTAAAAACACATCTATGTTCTACTCAAAATCACCTACAATTTTTTTCTCATTCACATACAGTGTTCATGACAACACCGACGCGGCGACGGCATCGAATCTTTGCACGTATGATATTAATGTAATGTAATTAAACAAAACACTATCAATGAGGTTTACGTCTACATTAACTGCTTCAGCATAATTTCAGCTTCCTAGATATTACGGTTTATGACAATGGTCAATGGTTTTTAAGCTTTTAGATACCTCCAGTTTTAAATAAACAGTAAATAAATACGAGTATGTGTATTATTATGTATATATGTATATGTTATAATAATAATTAGATATATATTCAGATATATTTAGCCTGGTGACTGACGGACAGACAGTGAAGGCTTAGTAATAGGATTCCGTTTTTAGTTTTTAGGTACGGAACGCTAAAAACTAGCCATCCTTAATTGACCAATATGAGTTCAATATCATAATGTTCAATCAATACATTGTTAGAACCATTAAAAAGCTTATGAAGTTGTGACAAGTATAATTAAATAGCACTAAATCAAATCGTTTGTTAATTTAGGTCAAACATTGACTTTTGACTGTCAGAATTTATAGTGAATTTCATTGCGGTTACGGAAATGGATTAACTAATTTCGTTTATGTACTGAAAATTAGTTGTTTTACTGGTTTAGTTGATAGGCGGTCTTGATATATGGCTATTTTTATAGTAAACTACAGGTTTATTTTTATGATTGCTATGCTTGTACTATTATGAAGATTAAGTAGTTATTCTAAGGTATTTGTGAAAAGGATTAGGCAGGATTTTCTTATGTGTCTTATGCAATCTGCTTCCTACTGTATATCTTTAATAAGGAAATTAAGCAAGAAAGGCATGATTTACAAACTAATACTATTTCTTTTTTGTTAAATATTGAGTAATTTTGTAAGAAAGATGTCACTAATATTTTCCAAGTGTTCATCTCAACAAACTTTAATTACTGGACATATACATCATCCTTATTAAATACATAATTAAGAAATAGCACAGAAAAACGCATTTTAAATATAAAACTGCCTAAAATACACCATAATATCTCTCACCTCCTCTCTTTCTAATAAAAAATATTCATTCGCATTATCGCGAAGACTTTCACCCCGACTCTCAACTCCGAACGCCTTACCCATTAAACTATTGTAAGATTCACCCGATTTCACCCCCTGCGAGCTGCGTGCAGATAACATCCCTTTATAATGGAAGTTAAATACATCTTATGTTTATGTAAGATGTGCTTGGCTTATTGCTGCGATGTTTAGCTGTGGCTGCCGTTTCATGGCTTTTATTGTATGGAAAAAAGGTTGAAATTCTATGAATAATAGTGTTTAAACTAATTCTATCTGATGTCAAATCTATGTACGGTTTTCCTGCCCAAGAGGGGTAAGGTCTTGAGTCTGCTGACCAAGAGCCACGGGTTGCGGACTTTGCGTGCCTTCAAGGACAGATTAAAGAATTCTCAAGTATGTAAAGATTGCTTACAATGTTTTCCTTTGCTATTTCAGGAAGTGATCACTATTTTTACATGACTTCTAAGTAAACGTCTGTTCTTTCAACTAGGGCAAGTAATTAGATATATTTTACGATTGTCTTTGTTTTTCTTGATAACGAAGCACAATAATTACATATGTAGATTTTAGTATCTTTATTCCATTGAGTTTCTTTCATTCTTTCATTTCATTCTTTATCTCATTACAACTCTACTTAAATATAATTAACAAAAAAAGTAATTACGTAATAGTTATACACTAGCGAGTAATTCCAACCCGTGTCACATCTAAGTAGATCCCACCCCCTGATGTTTCACGTAAAACAGCCGTATTCCTCACAGAGTAATCTAGCAAACTTTGCTCAAACGTAATAACATGTAACAAAACAAAAAATATAAAAACCGACCCGAAAGGGTACACTAATGATTCGTATTTCGCAAACGGTTTTAATGCGTGCCTTCGGACATATTTAAAACACAAAGTTTGGTGCCCTCATCCCGACCCCTCGTAGTTAGCAGAGCAACCCCCCGAGGGGTAAAAATACCGTAGTTTTAGCTAATCTGTCGGGCCCGCGCAGCATTTTTAAACTCGGGAGGGGTGGTTTTAGGCATTTTAACACTGTACAAAAATGTGTGGGGGCAGGCGGTGTGTGTGGAATCGGACTTATGTGGGAATCTATTTATGTGATACCCCCCTCCGTTAATATCGGTTGCCATGGTAACGGGCAGATTACTGCATCGTATCCACTCGATTTTTCGCCGGTTTTTCTGTTGTAATCAAATGAGGTGCGACGCGTGTGTGTGCCCCCCTTTTTAAGGGGTGTTTTTTGGGTATCGCGGGTGGTGGTGGGGGGTAGGGGGTGACACGCGTGTACTCAATTATCCGCAGTGAATCAATAGCGGCGAGATGAGGGTAGTTGTGATGCTTGTGACGCTACTAATGTCTTTTCATCTGTTTAATTTTTTGTGGGTATATTTTTTTCGTTTTTTCTCGTTGTGTTAGGCTGTGACCTATTTCCTGTGTTCGGGAATGTGGCACGATATCCGTGTGCTTTTGTATTTTTTATAATTACATTTTGTCGGTTCCGCTATTCCTTTTTAGTCTTTTGCGCAGTTAGAAAAGAGTAATGGTATATTTTAACAAGTAAATAGTGGTGTAGGAATTTTAACATTTTGCCAAAATATAATTATTTTTTACGGTACAATTGGAATTAATGGATTCGCGCCAATTCTACATTTGAGTTAGGTAGACTGTTTATTATATTGCTGAGAGACTTGGCGCTTTAGTTAAATGGTTAAAACATCGGTCCTGCGTACAAGAAGTAGCGAGTTTGATTCTAACCTAACTATCCGTTGAAGCTAGTTGGACGGTGGAATGTATCTGAAGTTTAGTATAAACTACTATTCTTAATTAATTTGTATCGCAGTAGTCTTCCGTGCTCCTAATTACGAAATTACCTTTGAGATGTAAAAAATGTATATAAATCCAACTGTAATTTCCCGGAAGGTCTATGCCTGAACCCTTATAATAAGAGAAAGGAACATGTGACAGAAAAATTAGCTCGGTTTAGATTTGTTGATATTATTATGTGATATATGTGTATACTTTCACATTCTGGAATGAAAACTGTATCCAGTAATGAGACAGGAATAGGTAAAATTTACTTTAGTTGGCCGATATAAAATAGTTTACTATAACATAAAAATCTGATCGCCAAGTAGGTAACTTATTCGAAAAATAGAAGAATGTGTAGAAAACAAAATTTAAAATAACTGAATATGGAAAAAAATAAACTATGTGTTTCTACAGATACCCTGTTCGATTTAGACGTAACGGCTAAAGAACTGTAATTTCTATACATTTTTGACTACTGGGCCTATGTGGTGGATATACTCAGCTAACGCCTTTGTGATTGTAGCTCTTGTTTGTGGTGTCAGGTTTAATGATGAGCCTTTCTTTAAAATATGAAACTATTTCTTATTCTTCTTCTTCAGTACAATGGCTCTTGTGTCTGTTTGAGATGATGATGATGATGATTGAGATGAGATAATACGCAGGAGATTTAGTAAGAAAACCAAGACTTAAACTTACACAGTAACGTTTTAAAACGCGTAAATCTGCATCTTATATAGAGCCAAAATAGATTAAAGATATCTTCTCTAGTAATTCAAACTACTATCAATTCCTAACGTCTTTCACCACTTTTGAATAAGTATCGGTTAGCATATGAGGTGAATATTTAACAGGTATTTTTTCATCCATTTGTTATTTCTTTTTCTATCGGATAAGCTATCCAACACTTATCTATCAGGTGTAAAACTCGCTCTTAATATCGTACCTTATTGCATTATGTTTAATTTCTTACGATGTTAAGAATTGTCATGAGAAAATAGAGTATCGCTCCATCTTTTCCAATTTCCACGAACTTTTTACAGTATTCTCCGCTTAGCAAAATGGTATATATATTAGTACCAAAGCCTCTCTCAACCCCTACGTAGACAAAGTTTACCAACCCCTCGGTAGATGGCGTTGTAAAACACGCCCTCTGTAAAAACAATGAAAAGAAAACTGGATACTGCTAACGCCATCTATGAAACTTTCCCGGAACTGACAACCTGAACTACAGATTCATGTAGCATGGAGTTCAAGCAGTTGCTCATAGTGCTTTCATAATTTTGTGTTGAAGAATATTTTTAATTTGATATAAGACAAAGAAAAATTCTTCATTTTAGTCACTAAAGTAG
Source organism: Anticarsia gemmatalis (assembly GCF_050436995.1). Lineage (NCBI taxonomy): Eukaryota > Metazoa > Arthropoda > Insecta > Lepidoptera > Erebidae > Anticarsia > Anticarsia gemmatalis. The sequence goes on from NC_134757.1 coordinate 1,115,124, forward strand.
TTAACGTTATTGTAAGAAAATTAGTAAATTCTAAGTTTCGTTAAGCAAACAAGACACGTTTTTCGAGAAACGGAGATGTATATTAAATAATATTTTGTTTCCTAACCTGGAACCATATACTTGATTTTTGTGCCGATTAGATTATTTATAACTAAACAGTATACATGTAAAATATGTATATAGATGTTTTTTTTGGGATGAATAAAATAAAACACACAGAAATACTCCGCAAATCACTTTAAATTTATTTTATAAAAGTAACTTCAAATGAAATATTAAAATCATCAATGCGAACTTAATTAATTACATACAATCATTATCTTACACCTAATTATAATTTGTCAAACGCTTAGCTTCGGGACTAGCCTACAATCAAATTAATATCTTTTATAATTTATAATATTACATGACCGCTTTATTGGATAACAATATTTTTACACATATAAAATAATAATGCATTGATAGTCCAATCTATGAGTATCGTGTTATAACCCAGGTAACTGGGCTGTGAAGATCCGATAGGTTGTCGTTCCGTGTAAAATACTGTATTCAGCTGCATCTGGTGAGACTGGAAGACGACTCCAACATAGTTGGAAGAAAGAGAAGGCTGATCATGATTGTCCAACCAAGCCTTCGCTTCGATTACAGGGTTAACGACAATACTGTTTAATGTAAATATAAGTAAAAATCACAATTATTTTCAAATATTTTATGGTTAGTGAACCTAAACGAACGTCGGCTTCTAAATGACCCACCTATGGAGTATTCTGGCTTCTGGCTACTAAAGTCTGGGGACTTGAATAGAACAGCACTTACCCCCGGTTTCTGAGTACATTTAACGGTAGTTTATCTATTCAATAACGATTTTTATGTGACTTTAAACGCTATTGAATAGATAAACTAACATTTACTGCAACTCAGAAACCGGGGGTTAGACCGTCTCAAAGATATGTTTCCTGGTAATGCCAAAATATTCCCGAATTACTTTTTCGTCTTATTGTAAACTGCTCATTATGTCAAAGTGTGACAAATAAATAATTTATGTCAATAGTAAATGAGGAAGCCATTTCAATCATCATCAAAATCAAAGATGAAGTAGGGTGGTAAATTAACATATTTGATAGTCTGATTTCAAATTCAAATTGTGTGATTCAATTTGAAATGACACCGTTGTTATGAAATTGGTGGGAATCCGTTGGGAAATATCGATTGAAGTTATACTCTTTGGTTTTATGATAAAGCAGCTCTCTGATTCGTTATTCATTTTGCAATGCACACCTTCATGGGATTTTACCGACTTAATTACCATTCAACATTGGTTTTTTAACAAAACATTGTAGATACATTTTGGTCTAATTGTTGTGGCTAACAAGTTTTCAGCAGAAAATGTATATTTCCATTTAATTGTAAAAGCAAAATTGTAGCAAAATAACACCGTTTAAAGTTAATTAAACCAAAATTCAGTTGTAGCATGTCAAAAATGTTACACAATAAAGCGATCATGTATTATTTGCTATTATTTGGGCTCCAATTCGCTCAACCGTGGTACTTATTGAGCCTAAAATAAGCGTACTAAAACTTGTCTTTCCATTTTATCATATCGTATACACATTCAATAGTTGACCGACATCTGTCAAAAAATAACACACTCTCGTACCAGTATTGAGCATGTGTATTTTACGCTCAAACCAAGTACCACTTAGCGTAATTCTATCTAATAATGTTTGTATCACATTGTAGTTTAAAATAACACATTCTACCTAAGATAATAAACGCACTACACATATGCGGAAATAAATTCACAAAGAATAAACAGTTTCACTAAATTTCTTCGCTCATATTCCGTGCTTCAATTGAGCGCTCAAAATGAGCACTAATTGAATGGCGAAATATAAGTGTCTCTATAAACATAATGTAAGGACATACTAAGCATACAGATTTATACTATTTACTAATATTTGGGACCGTCCCATTTTCACAGACTAGCTAGCTAGTTTTACGAAAAAATGCACACATGCTTATATTTTCTCAAGTTGTACAGCAACTATTATTTCCCGGTATTAGAATTTACATACCTTTTAGTGCTTTAGAACCTGCTCAAAATAAAGTCAGTATTCTGTTTACGCAATTTAAGCGCTCAAGTCAAGTAAGGCTTATATTGAGCACATTGAATGCAAATGATTCGTAAAACTAGCTTCATATAAATGCAACTCTTTTAGGATAGCTTTGCTTGGCACGTAAAGGTTTCGTTTGTCACTCGGACGGCTCTAAAGCTGAAACTAAATATGATCAAAGGTATCTGTCCACTTATTAATATTACACAACATTATTATATTATTACAGTGGCTTTCAGTGTGATAATATAATAAGAATATTCAAGCAAGTGCTGAAAATTCTTGAAATAACTTTTGATTTCGTACTTGAGATGCAATATTTTCACATACTTACATTTTTATAGTATGTCATATTACTATATATTAAACTCAAGCATTTTATAATTACCTTACGGAAAATAAAATCTTTCGAATACGGAAAGATAAGTAAAACACAGGCAACTTGTATGTTTAATTCAATTAGTTTCAGTGTACACAGATACCTTTAAATACATAATTTACAATATCTATAAATTCTATCACAACTTTAAAAACAATTTAAAAAACTGAGCAAAATTAACATTTTCACTAACAAATATTTTTTTCTTATTATTTATAAACTCTATGATTATAACTTAAAAGTTTATCTTTGAATATTGAATCTCAATTCCTTATTTTATAAATTATTTTAACAATAATTATCTTAAACTATGTATTAGCGAAATTGGTGTAAACAGCAAGGAAAAATGTTGACAGTATTTTAAAAATGACGATGGGTTTCTTGCAGTAACTCGGACTAATGCAAATTATCATAAATAATTATAATTTAAAGAATTTAACTTCGTAAATTGTTCTATGTAAAACACTGGTATTCAGCAGCATCCGGTGAGACTGTAAGCCGCCTCCAACATATTTGGAAGAAAGGCTAGCCTGATATATTACTTTGACTATTACCTTAAATTGTGTTTATAAATTAATAGTTTTCTAATTAACCGTAATAAATATAAACTTTTATTAAATTCTGTCAACATTTCCCTCGATCCACTTAGACTACACGTACTCTATTTTGGCCACAACGTTGAAGAACATAAATTTACACGCCATACTGAAAACAACTTCATTCTACGTCACATGAGTAAATGTTAAAAGTGAACATAATATAAACGCAAGTACATTTCATAAAAAAGGAATAAAACTAGTCGAGTGTAAATAAGATTTCGTTTGAGCATAAATTTCTGCGCTCAATCAAAGAATGCTCAATTCAAGCATGTTTAGTTCTTTTTAATTCTGAACTAATTGTGGTGTATTTTATACCCTTTTGTATGTTTTACCAGTGCAGTGTATTTTTGCTTGATTATCCACTTTTATCATCTACTCATTGATTTGGTTATCGGGTCTCAATTTCGAAGTTTGCTTACTAACTAAGCTCTGGGGTATTAAGACAGATAGTGTATCTATATAAATTTATTCACTACAACGTCTTCATTCCATACACATCATCACTCCTTTTCTTTTTCTCTTTTAAAATTACTTTTAAGTTTTTGGCAATTATTAGCAGGATCCACAAATTTTCCACTTAAACGCTTGATTATTAATATCATTAACGGTGTTCTTATAAAAATTCCAGATTATATAACCCTTTCAACTTTTACATCTTTCTCGAATATTCTACGTATACCTTTCCTTCAATTGACAATCATCTTTAAGATATTATCTCCTTTTCTCTCATCAGCAAAAAGATATTTTACATCTCTTTCTAACCCACCAGCAGCCTAAATACCCCAGTGCAATCTATTTTATACAATACCTACAGAGCGACACACAGAACGGTCAAATACTACAAATTCTGAATATTCGGAATATTCTGATTTATTCTGATCAGACGATGTGACTGGAAGCTTACGACTACCGAAGATCCAAGTCACATTAGAGTAAAAATAAGGGGATATTCTACCAAACTGTCGGTAAAATTCTGTTCCTCTCGTTTCAACTTTATTGTGACTTTTAATAGATTTTACAAAGTTATTTACGTACTAATTCAGTGTGGCATCAAGAAAAACGTTTTGATTTCAGACTACAGTGTTGATTTTCGTAGATGTATTATCCCGTCTTGCCACTTTCATTGGTAATGTTATTGATTAAAGTTGTTATGTGCTATCGAGATGACAATAAGGAACATCCATAGCAAGGAGATACTACAATACTCTTGTCACCGTAACAAAAAATAAAAAGGTTATAACATAATTTTACTGAAAATCATGGTCTTAGGATATCGTTCTTCTTGACACCACACTGCAAAACATCAAAAAACAACCTGGAACACACTATATACACCAAACCCAGCGAATTAACTCGTGCCATCACTCTTGCTGGACTCACTTTCCTCCGTGATAGTGATCATGGGAGGAGAATCATACGTCCCATCTCCTGGCGACGTCTCATTCATCAGCTTTTCAAACTTTGGAGACCCTGAAGGTAGGATCTCTCGTACAGACTCGTACATATCCGTCCTGATAATCGGCAAAGACCCTCGCTTACCCTTCAAACCATCTTTTCCAGGACCTTCATCTTCTTTTATAGTCTCCATTGGAACTTTTTCAACCTCTTCGTCCTCTAACCGAACGGGAAGACTGTCGGCCCGATTCAAAGGCTTTGCACTTTCAATTTTCTCAGACACGGGAACTGCTACCCCGTTCTCCATTTTCTTCTGATCGTGGAGGTGTTGCAAGCTGTATTCTCTCGCTTGAACATCAGACAGTAGAGGACCATCAGTTGAACCTTCGATGCAGTAACCAGGTCCTTGTAAAGCATCGCTTCCAATGATGGAGTCTTGTTTGAAAATGGCTGCAGTGACCACGGGTTTATCAGGATCTGTAGGTGTTTTACTTATGAGAGGTTCTTGAGAATTGTCGTAGACGATACCTTCGGGGATATTGGAGTTAGCTACGTCGTAGCCAGCGTAGACTGGATAACCGAAGGGGCCTTGTTCGTAGCCCATTTGGCTGCTGTACGAGTAGCTCACGTTATGAGAGCCTATAGACGACATGCTGAGATCTGAGATGGAAAGACCAGTGCTCGACAGCGCCAGCGCCTTGGCTTCAAACTTCTCACTACTTCTTTCACTGTCTTCTTCAACCTTCTTCTCCACTTCCTCAGGGACGCGGTGTATGAGAGCCTGGTTGGTGGAGATCTGCGGGTCGTGGGGAGGCGAGCTGATGATGGTCTTGTTTGGTCTGTAGGCGGCTGACTGCTGGACCTCTACCACGAAGATACCGTCGTTGTCTGGTGAGTACTTCATCTTTGTTTCTCGGCCGTTTTTGGTGATATCCTGAAACATAACATATAGAAAAAATATAAGTACGTATTATTTATAAATCTTTTTTAGGTGGATACTGATAGACGTGTTTTTGTCGACTAACAATAAAATAATGTACAGACAGATATACTTATTTCGCTAGCATTTTTTGTTAAAATAATCCTCTATACCATGTCCATGAGTAAACAATATATTATTTTTAAAAACGAGGTAAGATCCATTTGGCATCTTTTGTAATCACGTCTTAATAGTAGACAACAGTTACTGGAGCGAGTAAACTATAAGTACGCTTTTACACCGACCTTGTTCTTGGTTCGTATTAGAGCATTCTACAACTGAACGCATACTAGAACATCTGTTTTCTTGTTCTATTAAATTTTCCATTAATAGTTTAAGTCTATTTACATATTATACTCAGCTAATTACGAGTAGGGTGTCCGACACATAATTGGCGTTCGTGTGCCATGCATGTTCTCCGAATAAAATTATATAAGTTTGTTTTTTGTTACTCTACTGTACAGGAGTAACAATAGATCATACATGGGTCCATTCCACCAGCCATTGTACCATGATGAAATAACTGCCACTATTTCAGTAGTCCCGTAGAAGCGTGTACGTTCGAAGTGAAAACTCTCTAGGCAATAAATTCTATGTTATTGGGTACACTTACATTTCTTTCCTCCGTTTCGACTATCAAATGATTGTTTTTGAGGGTCATGGTGAAGATGGAGCCGTTAGCTGGAGGCGCCTCTCCCTCACCAGTGCCAGTGCCCGTGCTCTCTTCAGTTGGAGATTTTAACTGGAAGCAAGAGAGAAATCTGGTTGTAGAACTGTGTTATAATAAGGTGTTGCTTGAACGGTTATTGAGTTCGTGTATTAAAAATGACTAGTGTTTTAAAGCCTAGAGAAAGTAATTATAGGCGCCCTGTTACATGGCGGGTTTAATAATACGTAATTTAAAAAAAAATATCGTTGGATAATATTATCTTTTAGGCGCCCTCTTACAACTATAATAATAATATAATAAAATAATGTCCTCCTAGCCGATATACGGCTACGGCGGTCAGTTTCATTGAAACTGGCCATCTGTGCAGGACTTTGTTTATAGTGTCCAAGTGTGTGCACAATACACAGGTACACTCTCTATTCCATCACTCTCATAGTTTGGTGGGACGGATAACCGACACGACCAGTGAGAGGTCAGGCGCAGGACCGACGGCTTTACGTGCCCTCCGAGGCAAGGAGGTCTTCGACCTCAACTTCCCAACTCCGGGCAATCTCTAAGAAATTCTTAACAGAAAATCTCAGAAAAGACTTTTTGGCCCGACCCAGGATTCGAACCCGAGACCTCTCGCACGGCAGCCGCATATACTACCGACCGCACCACAGAGGCAGTTTAAACTATACATATTCTTAAAATGAATGGCAAGTTTAATAATACTTTATTTTCAAATCGTTGGATATTATATTTTTTTCAATTTTTCTTAGGTATAAATGGGCTCATAAATTCAATTCAAATAAATTATTTAGTATAGGTAGTGTGATATAAGATGGTAACTAATATCCAGATAGATTTGAATGTTGTCGTTTTTTTAATCATGTTTTTGCAGAATACTTATACCTTAGCATTTCTGGTGGATTTTTTACACATCAATACAAACACATTGAAGTTCAAACATACAATTGAGTTGCCAAACATTGCACAAGACGCCAGCATCACCATGACCACATCTGGCTATTATAACGATGATAATGACAGTCGTAATGACTAAGTCAGCCACTGACAAAGGACTGCCCTACAGTTTGGGGGCCCGCTAATGACCTGCATTGACAAATCGTTCACCTTCGCCCACGCAATACGTACAAGTCATAAGCGGTAGCGAGAGCGAGTTTATAAAGCATTAGCTAAGGTTTGTTGTGTGCTTTAAAGTTTAAGTGAGATGTTAAAATAACAGCATGAATTAAATTAAAATATTGAAGTAAGTATAGCGGAATTTTATAATTCGTGTTCGACAGTTTCGCTTCAATTGAACTAGAAATTTAATATAAGATCTGAACTTGACTTCAATTTGTAAGATGGAGCTGAAATAATATTTAATTTAGTATGTAGTTATAAAGAAAACCGTTACAGAAATCTAGATCATTTTGTCAAATCTATAATTTGTAAAATGTAAGTGACTAAGCATTATTTAAACTGTTCGGTTCTACAATTTGTTAAAGTAGTGGTCTTGAAAACCGCTATCGCTACCTCTTAAATATTACAACATAGCACAAACCAGATTATAAAGATCTCTAACGTATCATAAAAAATCCTAATTCCATCTTAAAATTACGAGGCATTTGGAGAGCAGGAGGTCTTCCTAAATTGGTCGTCTCTTCATTTGATACGAAGGAATTTTGCTGTATTATACGAATTTAAGTATTATACTGACTGTTTAAGAATATTATACCTTATTTGTTTAACGATAAGGTCGAAATAACTATGGTTGGAAGTTTATGATTTGTATTTGAATGCAAAAATAAAAAGTGTTTCGGTATTTCAACTTTTTGACAGGTAATGAAGCTTGGCCAGGTGTTGCCAACCTTGATGTATAATTAGTTATTTTATATTTAAATAGACTCATTTAATTTAGGACAAAATTTGTGAAAGTACTTTGATTTAAATATTCACCGCTATCATTATAGTAGCATTTTGATTTCTCCGGAGAATAAATGTTTCTAAGTTTCTGAGTAGTTGTTTAAGGTCTGGTTCTGCGTACAATGGAGCTTACCTAACGTAAAATTAATTAATATAAACACAAAAACAATTAGATACAACTATTATTTTGACTACCGTTCCTGTCTAAATATCTGCTTTTTAGCTACGTTTTGCCACAGACTGATATCAAATGATTAGCTCAACTCGACTTTTTTTACTAGAAGCCCTCCTCTTCCTATCACTTATGTCTTCAATAACTATAGTCCTCGTCTACGAACTGTGATAAAAGAAAACTAATAGTTGTAAATGTTAGAGCAGGCCAACACACAATTCTAAAAACCAATTTCATATAATTTACAACACAAAAATATACAAAAATGCTAAAAAAATGCTAAAAAAATAAAAATATTAAAAGTTAATAAACTTTGCTTGCTAAATTATTCTAAAAGTTTCGTATAAAAAGGTACACAAAAACTGTTTGATTTTTATTAAGGAAAAACTGCGCAGTAGACTTAAATGCGTAGTTGAGATAAGTGTGTACAAGTATGTATGCTAGTGCTATGTCGTATTGTTTACAAAGAAATATGCTTGGTTCTAATATAATTTGTTCAGAACTGTTTCTAGTATAACAGGTCGACTACTTAGTTTTATAGCCTTGGAATGCACAATTTATCTGGATAATAATTAATAATCCTTTATATATGTATCAGCTACAAAAACCTGCGGATTATTGATGTTCTAATTTCTGAATTGTGTATACCTTCATCAGCCGCGATCTTTTTTGTTTTGAGAATATAGTACATTTACCTCAATAAGCTGTTCAGTTGATTCTAAACATCCTGAAAGACGGCATTTAGATCGGTATTCTAGGTATCCTAAGAGTATTTGAGTTTTTTTCACTAGAAACGACGGTGTAAGAAATAAATAGACCGGTGAGATATTCATGTGTTGAAAAACAGATCCACGTTGAAAAATATTGTTACTATTTTATCTAATAGATACTAGAACTAGTTTCCACTATCCTCTACGAACTCCTATCGCACGTTCGTAGACCGGTTCTACAGCTCGTAGCTTTGACGTAGACGATCACACTATTTTACTATTGTTAGATCAATGTTGGTATGATATCGTATTACGCATATAAGAATGAAAATTTGCACTTATCATATTATTATATAAAACCAAAAATACACATATCGAAGGCAATGGCCCTATTAACGATTAAAGATGAAATATTTATAAAGCAATAAAAAATACAACTTCATTATACTATTAATAGTATAGCAGCACGCGGTCCACGCGCCATCTATTGCGTTAGAACAAAAAATATATAAAGTACCTCCTAATAAACCAAGCAATCCTAAGCAATCTTCTTAAAACATTATCTCAATTTAAAATTATTCACAAAAGTCAACAGCCCCATAAATCTACACCTAACATCCCAAAAAACCAAACCTATTCCCAAAACCGAAGCACCACTTCGTAAAACGAAACAAAAACCAAAAACAAATAAGAATAAAAAATGGTACAAAACCTTGCCGGAGTGCCTAGGTCTTAAAGTTAGACCTAACTTAGGCCATCATCCGTAGGTCGTTGGCCGGTCGTCGCCCGCGCATTTCGGCGCGGAGTCTTTTATTTTTTTTCTCACTCCCCCCTCCCCCCCCCCCCCTCGTGAGCGGTGCGGGCGCAGGCTCCGAATCGGGTTGCAGTTTTTAGATGCACCTACTCGAGTCGTATGACTATCTAACGACCGGACTATCGGAATGAGTGGAGTGGTTGTTAGAACACTTTTTTGCGAGTGATAACATCATGTATTCGTTTATTAAAAAAGATTATGTACGAAGTTTTCTTTTATTGCATATAAAGTACTTATTGAAGCTTAGTTTTAATTAGATTATTTAAAAATATATATTTTGAAATCTTTGCTCCTATTGCGTCTTATTTTCGTCAATAATATTTATTTTTAATAACATTACAATTACCAAACAACCAAATAATGGACAAAGCCATCACTGAATCACTTATTGCAACCGAGTACAAACAGCAACTACTAAAATCTGACGTCACATCGTACGAACAACACATTATTATATAACCTTACAATATTAAATACACATTTACGTATCAAAGACTACATAATAAGATGTAGATGAACGGTAAGCAATTCAGTTTCATCCCCCACCCCCTCTCGTATAGCTCTCGTATGAACTCGAGTGAAAGGTACAATTTGAATTAATTACAAACTTACTCATCTGTTAAAGCAATTGACTTTAGTCTTTGAGTGTTATGTGATTAATGAACTAGAACAGATTAAATGATAGATTGAGAAATTCAATTTTGTATTCTCTATTTAATTTGCGAAGTTTTGAGTTAATGTTCTACGTATTGTTAATGAATTTTCGTTAGTGTAACTAGCCTGATTTCCTTTAAGAATGGTACGAATTGTTTTAAAAACTATTAGTTCTATAATACCTCTCAACTGTTGCATTTCTTAACTATCGAAAGTTACGCCAAAATTTTTTTTGACAAAGTAATCATGAAAATATACCAATATTTTTTTGAGATAAACTTATGTTAATCTGGAAAGACTCTAAAAATGACCCAACCGATACAAACTAGAATAATTTATCGAACAAAATTATTTTCTACTATGATGATATCCGATTTCGGCCACGGCAACCTCTTCGACTGCGCTGATACACTCGGAGATGTATTAAGTAGCTAATTTGTTCTCTCTCTTAATAACTTTAATATAGCTTAGATACAATCTAAACAATCGTCCCAAAAATGTAGCACAACACGACTCCACTCCACTCTTGCTCCCTGCACGCATTCATCGAGAAGTGCGTTGCACTATAGCGAGCCAGTTTGACTAGATTTTTGGCAACGAGTGCAACCTCCCCCCGCCCCCCGCTCCTTCCTTCCTCACCGGTCGCCCCCCGAGCGCCCGCGCAACGATTATGATCCCTGATGACTTGTAACATCGAGATCAGTTTTGATTAGTTTTCTAATGAGATGGAATGGCAAATGAGTTTATAATGGAACTTATGAGCTGAATAAATATAGACGTGAGTGTGAATGAACTACTATATGGAGGAAGGAGAGTTTTTTAGCAATTATGGTGTCCTTTCAGGACCACCTTCACGTTTGAAAGGGAAATATGGTGGTCTTTGCTCAGCTGTTCAACCGTTATAACTTGTTCAGAGACCAGTTTAGTCTGCAATCGCTGATTGGCTCCTAGAATAAGAACATTTCCATGCACGTGGAGACCCATGAGAAAGCTAAATATACTCTCTGAAACGGTTTCTTACTATTTGGTACCTATAAATTGGCTATAGTCTTTTATAAATATGTACGTATTTTTGATACGAATAATTAAAACAAATCAAAGAAATACATACATAAAATCTTTCACTTCCAAATAACCGATTAAAACACCCTACTTTTGCCAAAAAAAACACAAGTAGGTACCTAAAATGACTAAGTACTTAGGTACAAAAACGTTTAAATGTGTACAATGGTCGTGAAAACGTAAGATTATCTTGATAAAAGGTACTTTATTTCCTTATAAAGAGTGCTCGTGAGATGTAGGCCCTACTGGTCATACACTAAAATGGTAGTACTTACTACCATGTTACTACATGATGCTTCAATACACATAATATGCTGAAATATTCAGCGTAAACTATTTTAACAGTTTTATAGGGTTGTTTAAAGGGCATAAAGGAATCGAATCAATTACTGTTCCAATACTGGATAAAATTCTCCTCCTAGAATGACAGGGGTTGAATCTATCATTTAGTGGAGTGCTAGTAGACTGCATGCTCTTTCAAAAACTATTTTAGAGAAAGAAATATTTTGTTTTGTTGTTAAACTATGAAACAATTATTAATATTAATCATTGATGTATACAAAATATTGCAAAACCAACGGTTACGTTCGATTCGAACTGTTATAAACTTGCATAGGAGGCGATTACTTACGCCACTTCGCTATGACTTCTATATCGACTCTGGCTATACTTTGTACATACATATATACAGATGACTTTGTGTCTATTCTTTGTTTATTTTGAAAAGTCCGAAACAAAATTCCGAGTGCTTAAGACAGTATCAAGAATTTCTATACTTCTCTCAACTTATCAATATTTAAATACATCAACAATCTCTTAAAGGATTCCTTCAATTTGATTCAATTATCCACGGCCAATCACAAGTTATAAAACTGAATATTTAGGATACACTCGTAAAATTCTGTCATCCAAAAAGGAATAAATGCACGTAGGTATGAGGTAGGTATTTCACCTTTTATATACTTACCTATTCACATAAATAACTAGTTTGTGTTCGCAATTTTTGCTTAAGAATTTTCACTGCTTTTCATAGAAAGTTTTAACCTATGGTAATCAAGGATAGTGTAGTTTATTCTCTTCAAGAAAGCATTAGTTTAAGCTGTAAATTAACTTAAACTTATTTTTCAGTTTGTCTTGTCAGTCAGCCTTGCAGAAAAGTCCTAAATCATTACAGTCTAGAAACAGACTACTTTTCGAATCAGGTTTTCAATTGAAGATCGACATAGGTTCCCATGATCTTAGTACCGTTTAACACTTCAAATATTCTAAACCATCTAACAAAATAAAGTTACTGGTATTTCATTAAGCAACCTAAAAATATCATAAAGAATAAGGTACGTTAGCGTAAGTTAACTAACAAAATTCCTTACAATTTTCATCCTAACTCTACACTTTCTAGTCTAAAACTCAGGCAGTAAACTAAGGTTATATTCTGGTGAAATTGAGCGTGGTTGTAACAAATTCGGTGGAGTCGATAGCCGAGTATCGTGAGTTATGGCCGCTAACGACCGACGGACGACCGGCACAATACTGCTACCGTCTGCAGAAAAATAATAGACATTTAGGTTGAGAATTTCGTCTTAAATCGTTCACTAATTCCTTGTTTAGTGTTTGCTGTTCTATTAAGATAGATAATGTATTGATATTTTATTAAAACTGCAAATTTAACTCTGATTACTCATCACGATTTCAAGGCTCAACTGCACTTATTTAATTGAAATTGTCAAGCGATTTCGAAAGGACAATTGCTTAGATTGAAAATAAAACACTAGTGATTTAGTTAATCACAATCTGCAACCTACGGCTATTTTAAAATTTTTTCGTCGTGATAAAAAAAGCTCAAAGAAACAACTAGCAAATTAAGGGACATCTGTGATTTCTATCTACATACACCTAACTTTACCTGAAGTTGAGAAAAAGAAAAGAGTATTAGTGAGTCGTCAATGTACTTTATCTCCACTAACTAGGTACATTTACATACCTGATTCTACATCAATGTAATTCCAGCGCCTTATGCAGATGTATGCTAGTAGATTTTACATCATAATACATACATTTGACAAATTTCCCCTCAGAACAGAGGCAGTACGAGTAATCGCTGGCACGTTACAATAGGCGAGCTTGTACGTCGGATGTGTGGCCGGATGAATGTTACAGTCATTCTTCATGACCGGCTTGTGTTGAGTTATATGAATGCTGCGAAGTGATTAGTCGGCTTTGAGCGGCTTGGGGGTGGTGGAAGGTAGGTTATCGTGCGGAAGAATAAAGTTTTTAGGTATTGTAGTTATAAAATCATAAAGTTATCTTAAAATCTTGTCTACAGCTACGTTTACAGTTTCTTAGGTAAATTTCATGGAGAAAAACACATTTTCAAATGATTTGAAACAGTAATTTACACTGATATTTTTAGGAAAAAACTTAAAGCGACGTTGAGGTAACTGACTTGTTGATTCGTTAACTTATGTGCTTATATATTAAGAATTCAGTTAAGAACTTATAAATCGCTAAACAGAAAAGGTAAACAAACAAAGTACCCACAAAGAAAATGTTTATTTCATATGCACTTTTAGAAAACGTATTATTTTCCTCAACACACATACAAAAACAAATCAATAATCTAATCAAATTCATAAATACAGCCCTCCATCTCATTCTCAAATAAAATTAACATAAACATAAAAAGCATTTTCTAAGATTCAATTTCTCTGCTCCCACTACCCGCATTCTTGTTGGGACTATCACATATCGTCCCAATCCGGAAGGCCTCACCTTATTTGAATACGCTACAAGCACCCTACAATACTGCCCATCCCTTACAGCTTAATAGCTAGATACATTCTCCCTTATTGAGTGTTTTGTTAACAAGTAAATAAGGACCCTTATGTGTAATGTTTTTGAATTGTAGGTAACAATATGGGCTTGGGTTAAGGATATAGAACCTTTTTGAACAACTTAGAAGTTAATGTACTCAAAGGTTTTTTTTCAATTGGAGGATTAATCGAAAACTAAGATGTTCGTTCGTTTTGATAATATATTAATTTTGTAGTATTATTATAATAATATGTCCGAATCGTCTTTATTCTCGTAATCACAAAACATATATTACTTGGTTTTAAACACTACTTTAAATAGAACAACTACCAAAATGTATTTTTTGTGAAGTCAATAAAAAGACGCTCACAGACAAAAATATCGAATCGAAACGACTATTTTTATTACACAAATATTAAGTTTGCTTAAAAATCAAACCTATGAAACGTAGTTCAACAATATATTCTTACTACCTGAAGCAAAAAAACGAAAGAATTAAACGCTCTTCACACAAAAAAATTATATAATTTATTACAAATTGGATACATAAATAAATATATACTTCCACAATTTTTTCGCACATCAAATATGTACAACGAAATCTGTACGAAGTTATTTCGTTCATCACGCTGAACACCTCCAACCCTAAGATTCCTCATAGCAGTTCCCAAGTGAGTTGTTTGATAAATAATTCAGTTGCACGGTGATACGGTATTACGAGAGTTTTGCCACATTTACAACATACATCTACGTTCGACACTTACTGAGCACGTGTTAAGGTGTGTTAATGTGTATAGAATTTTCACCTGAATACCATGAATAATGTCAACTTTTTGAGAATAACTCGGAATTATTTGACAGCGAGATTAGGATGTGTTAATTAAATGATGATTTCATTTGAAATCAAACGGTAATATGTGTAATACTGTTTTTTTAATAAATTTTCTTTAATTTACTGACCTAGGGGGTCACACAATACTGTAATTTTTTAACTCCTCCGCTTAAGCTCAATCTATAGTAATATTATAAAGAAGAAAGATTTGTATGTAAGTACGTTTGAAAGGACCAATGATAACACTTCTTTTACTATTTAATTGCTACACTATCACTGATTAATGTAGGTCTTTTTATCTGCAAGATAAAAAAATTGTTTATATTATGGTGTCAGATCATGTTAGTATATGCATATGAATATGCACCCACGTCCTCTTAATTAACTTTGCCTTAGCCATTGAGCTTCTTGTGGTTGATTTTGTGTTCTATATTGTGTTCAAGTATCCTATCCTAATAGCTTTAGCTATACCAAGGCAAAACAGTAGATTTACGCATTCAAATGTAAAAAGTTAAAGAAATTATTCTTCAAACAAAACGATTCCCTAGTCAACGCTAAGCACATTCACCCATAACGAAGCAACAGTCGTAAACAGTTTTAATATGTTTTTTATTACAGATATAATCAGTACATATATTATATCGTAAAGTACCGAATCTTGGCAGCGTCATAACTCTGATTTTGCAACTCGTTTGTATGTAAAAATGTGTTAAAACACGACTTTGGGCTTTATGTAGTCGTTTTGAGATTAACTGTTGTTAAAGTTTATTCTAAAAGGAACAAAGGAATAAGTGGTTTTAGTAACTGATTCACATTCTTCTTTTACTCGCCTTATTTATGTGTGCATACACAGAAGAGGATGTCTGTCAGTAAACCAGGAGACAGTAAGACTTTACGTTTAACATTCTTACCAAAATTAAGCAAAGATCCATGTATGCAGCTTTTAGCTACAATGAAGTTAGCAAATTGTTTAAGAAACTAAAAATATTACTGCTTGCTTTTCGAGTTATATTATTTTCTTTTCGTACTACTCATGAAATAAAATCCATTCTTATCTATTTGTATAGTTCTGAAACTTCTAAGATATTACTACTGAAAGCATAACAAGAATACAAAAATGTATGACATTGAAAAATTTTAATACCCAAAGAAAACGACGACACGTATGTACTTGCATAATATACACCTCTGGCTACACTTTTGGGTATACCAGATAATAATATATGTACATATAATCACTCAAAACACCAGCGTGAAACATTTCATGTAGCCATCAGCTCACAATCCACACATTCCGCGACACGTAGCTAACATCGTGTGAACTACTGCATATCTTCACTCGTCACTTCAAACATGACACGAATACTACTGTGGAATAACTAACAGATGATTTGTTTGTTTGTATGTTTGTTAATTACCGAGGGTAATTTTAAACGAAAGTATAATATCAATGTGTTGTATTTTCAAGACGAAAAGAAATCTTTTTTTTTAAATATAGTAATTAAGCATTAACAAAAAAAAGTACCTATCCAATGTTTGATCATGCGTTTTCTCTATCTCTATATTAATTTCATGAAAATCTATTTAGAGGTTTAACTGTACAAGTCTAATACCTAGGCAGGATTTCGCACTACACTCAGACCGTTAAAAGCGAACTATGTTATAATCAAAAGAATCATATGTGACAATGTGTAAATGCGAGCGAGAAACTCCGATAAAACGACATGACTTAGTTCGCACGTTTGAAATGGCCCGAGAATAAAATGTTGGTTTCAATAGTTATACAACTATCCAGCAAAGATCAGTCGAATTCGATTAGTTTTATCATATCCTCTCTAACACGGAATAAAAATGAAAAGCCTTATCAATTAGTGAGAGGTAAAACCATAATGATATCATTATATTGCATTTCTGTGCAAAAATACCTGTCAAAGTGACTTGTATAATTGATTATTTTCCTTGAACAGATCTCCCAATTTCTTGGAAATCTTTTCATCTAATTGCTCAACAGTGCCGGGGACAAGTGACGTGCGATTTCGTTGTAAGTCATTCAAATCGTACGCAAGTGGGACGCGTGTTAGTGGAGAAAGCATCGGCGCCTGCGCACCGCTTTGTAGCTATCGATCATGAGTATGAACACCATATTTTTGTTATATGAAAAATATGTAGTAATAAAAACATGCTCAGTTAAAAATAGTGTTTGACTTAGAATTGAATATTTTTTCCATCCTAAGTCAAACATTACATTCGGACTCTTACAAAAATTCTTAAAATGCCCAAATTATTACGCGCTTTTTGAAAGCAGCTAAATAGCTGCGCACAAATAAATTGTTCCGTGTATGAATCGCACCTACGACCTCTTGACGCAAAGGTAGCGGCGTGGAGACCTTAACCACTGCGTCACGAAGGCAGTGTAACTATGTGGTGGTTTATGTTAAAAATATCCTAAAATATCTGGTTATATATGTACCCTGTCGGCTTCTGTGAAGGGACGCGGGTATTCTGCTAACGCTTGGGTGAAAGTGTACGACGTGTGTCCTCTGAAACCCGCCGCTTCAGTGTCGCGTGAAACACAACAATGTATTATCATAATTTGTTCTGGCTTTCAATAAAAGTTTGGAGGTATAGGCTGCAACAATTATACATCTTACTTAATTATTACAGGGTAAACGATGTCGCTATATTAAACTATGCGAGCTAGTGTATATATAACACATGGTCAGGGCCAGGCGTAGTGCGTATGACTTCATTCTTTCGCTTAATTTGAATAAGCCCTTCCTAGAGATCAACACGGAAATTGCATCAAAGCAATACACATCGCAGGTTTGATCATTGCATAGTTTGTTTTATATTTTCGCATTTGATATTTCTTATGGCTCCCGATTCCCGAATAACCCTTTTCCTAACAAGCTGCATGGTTATGTAAAGTAATAAATAATAATCTTAGTTACTTAGCCAATGTGCAATCTTTTAGATCGTTTGAAAACAGTAATAAATATAACAAATTACACAACGGCCTCCATTTTCCTGTTCGAAATAAGTTAAAGTTAACCCACATAACGTAACTTGGAGTTAAGTTTAACTGGCCGAGTTGTTCTCCGAAACAGCCTTTCTCTCATTAGCCAGGAGTCGAACCGACGACCCCTAACCACAATTTATTGGCTATGAGACAAGAGAATTGGGTTTTGGGATCAAGATTTTGGGTGAAAATATTATACAATGTTCGTTGATAATATTTTGAAATTACTATTTTCGAAATCAATAAAGGTTTCGGCGGGTCCAATCGGTAACAATAATAAACAAATATAATAGTTCATCGATTCATTACAAAGTTCTAAAGAAAGTTCCAATTTCTAATATTTTCAGAGATTCTAAACAGATTTTTTTTATCGAAATTACCAATTTCGTAATCAAGAGGGAAGAGGACTAAGCTAACATATAATTACCCGTCAAAAAGCAAATTGTTTATCAAAATCTAGATAGACCGCAACTTTTTACCTATTTCGCGAAAACAAACCTCCATTAAAACTATTTAAAAACTTAAATTATTTCCTAACATTACCAGAAGCTTAAACTACTCATGTAAAATTAAGTTCGAACAAACAATAGAAGTGCCAAAACTGGCGAAAGTCTTAAATATACACTTAAGTAATAACCTGCACACCTGCTAATTAGAAGGGTTCGGCAGATGTGCGCGTTTGAAAGTTGACATGGTGAAAAAATACAGGGTGTATCGACCAATCGACGGCCACGTAACTTTGTTATCCAGGGGTAATTTTTTGAAAGCGTCACCTATAACCAGTTTAGTCTATGTCAATGAAATTTTGAAACGTTTAACTAACTGTATTGGATAGTAGAAATTGACATTGAGATTTCGTAATAGAGATTTTTCAGTAACGAACTGTATTTAAAAAATATTTATTTGTGATGTTATAAATGTGAAATCTTAGAGTTTAAATCGTGAATATAAAATGGAGATGTGATCGAAAAAGTACTTTAACTTTTATCGAATTTCGGCCTAGGTTTATGTAAAAAGATAAATTGATTTTAAATCTACAATTAGAGTATTCTAGGAATAATCATATAGTATCCAAGAAGGAATTAGGCTAACTTATTAAAATGAGGTACAACCAGCAATTTGTTATTAATAATCACGAAAGCCTAAATATATTAACCATTATTTTCCTTAGCACTGTACAAAAACATCAAACATAACACATTTACCTCCGCAATATAACAAAACAAAGCAACAAAACACCTGTGACATATGAAACAAGACATTTCTGATCACAATTCATTGGATCTACAAAACCAGAGGAAAACAACATCGAGGGAGGACGGACGGTAATTGGTTGTGTCACCCTACACGTCAATAAATATTGAGTTTACCATTATTATTAGCGAAGAGTACCCTCACACACTTTCAAATTATTATGTGCTCCTTTTGTTTTCGTGAAATAAAGATTTTATTCCTTTGAAAAGGGAAATGTTTTATGTGATTTTGCAATTTTGTACATCCTGTGTTAGATCAAGTTGGTAGATGGTATTTAGCTATATTGTCAATTACAGAATTTCTACGTGTCTGATATTTTATTATGTACAAATAATCTTAATCTAAATTAACACTACCGGATATAAAATCCGGAATCTCTAGATAACATTACCAGGCCTTGCCTTAAAATGACCGTAGGAAGAAAACAAATTTTGATAATCTTCGATTACCTGAAACATATTTTATCATACAATAGTAAAATAATGAGTCTCTTGAAAATATTAATTTTGTCGCTAATAGAACTATCTCTTCTACTCTTCGACTCCTATAAAAGTTATTTCCCTATTCTACTCCTATTAAAGACAAAGACAGCAGTATTTTGGAAAAGGAAAGCACTAAGAATTGCGTGTACATAGAGTCATGTACTCATAACATTCTTAGAAAATATATTATAAACTCAACACAAAACCGCACAAAAGACATTACGATTTACGACTTCAACAAAACACACCATTTCGTTACATACACGTTTAAGAGGAAAAACCTTGCAGAAACTGTCTTTTTTTGTTTGTATGTTTGTCAATTTGATGTCATGTGTCATCATCTAACCGTTAGGTGAAATATCCTTTGTTCATAATTACTAACTAATACCAGTTATTTGCATTTGTGTGAATGTACGAGTCAGAGTATTTTGAGTGAGCGAGTGAGTATAGAATCATAGGTGACATCGACTCATGATTTGAGTTCTATGTGATAGTAAGTAACATTATAATTTTCTAACTTGAAATGTTCACATAATTACGATCCCTTCAACATTTCTACCAAATTGAATTTATTATCTATCACCACACTGAGGCGGCAATCAGTAGAGGATACATTTTGTTTTTACGATTTTCTTGTTCGAAGTACCAGTCAATCACTCAAACACATATGGGTGATGAATGAAAGATAATTACCCTGGATTGAAATATTAACACCCAACTTAAAAAAAATAAGATTTTTTTAGATTATAACCACTATTTTTAAATATATTTGCATTATAAAAGAGATCAAACGAATTATAATGTGCAATTCTAACAGTCATCAACCCGCTATACAAAAAGACATACATCACTTCATATCCAATGCTTATAAACGGAAATATATAACAAAGTGCAACACATACAAACATACAAACATAGTACATAACCAGAATTACCGTTACCTCCCGAAACAGCCAGTAACAAAGATGCTGTGGTTTCTTTACCACAATAAAAACACATCCACCAAACAGAAAAAAACACCTTATTACTTTTGAAATAAGGTATATATTGCAATTTTTCAAGTGTAAAAGATTTTTGTTGCAATTTATTCGGGC
Organism: Anticarsia gemmatalis; assembly: GCF_050436995.1. Lineage (NCBI taxonomy): Eukaryota > Metazoa > Arthropoda > Insecta > Lepidoptera > Erebidae > Anticarsia > Anticarsia gemmatalis. The sequence goes on from NC_134757.1 coordinate 1,136,075, forward strand.
TAAGGATTGTATGGTGTGGAACAATGGTGTGCGATGGTTTTTGTTGTAAGTACGACGTGTATGGAATGCGTTTGAGATCATAATAAATCGTTTTTAAGCTTCTGACTGTCCTAAAATTGGATTTTTCATATTTGGTGGAAATGTTTTGTTGGAAATATAACAGTAGAGTTTCTTTGAACGAAAGTCGTTCCATTTTTCTTTAGTTTACTAGTGTTTACTCTTTCTTTCTAAATACTACTGTACTCTTAAATTTCTGTATCTGATAATAAATGTCTGTGTTACTACATAGGCTTTTGACTTTTAATAGTTTAGTTATCTGGGTGTTAAGATTATCCGTGATTTTCTAACTGATTTCAAAATGAAACAAAAGTTTCATACAAATTATTAATCATAGTTTCTTAAAGTTTCATTATTGTATGGTTCAATATTGAAATCAAAATACGTATCGTATACGTATATGTCACGACTTATATCGACAGAGAAAAGACGCCACTAAGAAAACAAAAAAATATTAGGACAAAATTCAACTCAACTCTCGTTTCACACACAAATTCCTCATACATACATAACAAATTTCCTCAATAACCAAACCGAACGGTACTCGGTTCAATGGCGCGCGTTAATTTTAATTGCCAACTGCCAAACTACCACTTACTAACTTCTGAAGTTACTACTACTATGGTACATTGTCTGAGGAGGTGCTGTCGACTTTGTAAGGGGGTGGAATTAAATTATTCGTTCGGAGGTGATTAGAAGAAGCTTTGAATTTGGAATAAGTTCGTTTTTCCTATAGTTAAGATGGTGTTTCTTCGTAAATCTTTTCGCTGATCTCTTTGTAAATGTACACGCTCTATAATTGGCAGATGCTCTCTTAATACTTTTTTTTAGATTTTTTAATCTACTTCTAATCGTACTTTTAGTGAACAACCTAGTGTCAAAGTTGTTCAAAGCCGTTAATGACTGTAATCGTAATTGACATCAACCGGGGCCGATTTTTAAACACACGAGACACCCAGTTCCGAAAACCACACTGCGGAAAACCATGTATGGAATCACTGCGCCAATGTTAATTTAACCCATAGATCGAGAATAATACTGATACCATACTTACTAAAAGACAAAGTTATAATTATTACTAGACATACTAACAGATGTTAAGTCTAGTTATATAGAAGAAGACAGATATAAAAGAGAAGACGATAATTAAGAGAGACGTACTTAACATTATTTTCATTTTAAAGAAACTTCAGGAAACTAGTCTCATTTATCACTTGTACTAGTTCCAGTACGAAACGACTTCGAAAATTTTCTAATGATAGATCTTTTCTTCACAAACCTATAATTTCTCTCAACTTTAATTGATATCGATATACCTATAGTCCTTTCCTTAACAAAACTTGTTTATAAATCTAAAATTTTACCTTATCAAATTAATTTTCCATTCTTTATTTTTTTTTAAGTACTTATCAATTATTAAAAGGTCAGTCGATTTCATGATTCATAGTCGCATTTCATGATGATGACCTTTGTCGACTATCGAAAGTTCTAGAAAACTCTCGACTATAAAGTCTGCTCTCCTCAGCGCGAGCGTTCCCTCTACTTGTTATAATGGACTATAGGGCTATTTGGAACTACTTATCAACACTACCGAAACAAAAAAGAAAGGACTTGCATTAAAATAATGAGCTCTTCAGAAATTACCATTTTAATCCAATAAAAGTAACTAACCAACACCTGCAAGCTATATTCCCCGAAAACATAGTCTCAAATTACTTTCTAAAAAATGCCCTAACGTATCTTTTAAAGCAGCCGTATAAAAACTGCATGCCTCCCCATACTTTGTGACGAATAATCCTCCCAAAAAATTCTTGCCAGTCGTCATTAAACTATTTATAGGTGTATGGGTACCCTAAAATGTACTTTGGTAAACCGGCTTACACACACATAGGTGCTAAGTACAGGTATTATGTGTGTATGTGTGCGTCTGCGCATGTGGCTCACTCACACAAGTGAAAGAAGGGCAAAGGGAAATTTTGGCAATAATTTCGTGTTGTATAGTGTGTACGGTGAAAGAGTGTGAGTGCTTTTTGAAATGACTTTTTTGTAGTAGTTAAAAATTGCTGTTGCCTCAACTTCCTAACCTCTATTTAACGAGATCGTAATTTATATGAAAAGTAATCTTCTGTAAAAACACTTTTTATGCACGTGTAATAAAGGCTCTATCTCGGTACTTGGTTACATTATGAGTTAATCATCTTAAATTCTTTTATTAAAAATGTCATTTTGGATTGTACATGAAAGGTAAAAACAAAAACCTATCCCCTGAAAAACTAACTAACGTAACTACAAATAGTTACACTATCATTTAACTATAGACCAATATGCTTCATCATAATGATTTTAATTCGGCAACACTATGTTTCCTGTATTCTAAAACGTAACTTGGATCAAGATTACGCTGGACCTAGCAAGTTACCTATTATTGATTAATAAAATACACACTCCTTGAAAAACCGTACTAGTCACCTTACGCATATTTTATTTCCCTACAAAAACACGATAATAATAGACCAATTTTGGGCATGTACAAAATATTTTCTAAAATAATAATAATAAACTTAGCACCTTAATTCTTCGTCTCAACTTTATTGCAATGCAAGTAGTCCCATCTGTATCGGTGGTACGCTAGTGTGTGTGTGTTTGTGTGTGTGTGTCTGTGTGTGTGTGCAGGCGATCATTATTCGTAAGTACTAGAATACAGTAGATGTATATAGGTAGTTTGGTGCCCCGAAGTTGAACAGTTTTGTAACTTAAATTTTCGTTGAATGAAACTATGTTTTGATTCTTTTGGAAGACAATTTCATCGCCTTTTCGTAGATATTCGCGTGTCGTGTGATATAAGAATAGTTTACTGTACTTATGTAGATTTATAAGATTAGTTATAGGTATATTAAAAAGAGATGTCAAGAGTTTCTTACCAGCTCTTCTCATTACTAGGTTCCGAACTAGCACTAAATTATTACGGAGTTTTTGACAATTATAAATCGTATTTGATCTAAATCAATAAAGGGTTCGATATGAATTTTGATTGGCTGCATTGAGTATTAACTGATGTAACATTTAATGGATTATGTTCTCTTAACAATTAGAAAGAAAGCTAAATATGGTGTAGAAACGTCTCTATGTATATGTATTTTGTACTCCAGCCCTAAGAATGAACAGTGACAAAGATCAGATAGCAAATAACTTAACTCAAACTATTTCCTACTGATCAACTTTTGTAAATAAGACCAATGATATACAGTGAAACAGTGGAATGACCAAAATTTACACATTATTGGGTATGTATGTTAATATTAGATGTAGATGTAAAATATGTTTTCACTAATAAATAACAATAAACTAAACAGAGAATTTGAAATGATTTCTTAGTAAAAATACTTTTAATTACGAATATACCTCAGCCAATGTTTTAAAGAAATTCAGTTTGAAATACCTAAATAGTCGCGAGTAGAGTATGTACTTAGTAGGTAGGTATTGAATCCGCGAACAATTTTCAAGTAGAACAAACTTTCAGTGTATAACTGGATCGCTCTTATTAATTAAATCACGCTACCAGCGAATACAGAGCTGGATTGTGGAAGAAATGGATTGCTTTTAAACACAAGAAATAAAACGTGAGCGTTGAGAAAACATCTAATTATCAGTGCATCTATTTAGTAGGTACCTTTCGTCATGAACCAATGTTTGCTTCGAGTTAGAACTTGTGATTAAATATAAATTAGTATAATTAACTAACACATGTTGCCGGTTTTTACTATAATCTTAGGAGGGAACATAACTTAGTTACATATTCTTGCGTTTACGAAATCTTCAATATCATGTTGCTAAGGACGAAACTGCGTTTATCAAAGGATACGTAAAAACTCACTATTAACAGTTAAAGCTACAATTTAGTGCTCTGGCAATAGACACTACATTTAAGTTTAAAAAATGACTCCACCTAATTTTCACTATTAAGCACCCCCTTTGTACCCAATCCGCCCCTGAGTTCCGAGCACTCGTTCGTTCGTGTTCGCGTCGACTTGTCAAACAATCAGTTAATTAATACTTATTGTCTTTAGTTAAACGATTTTATTGTACGCCACCTAGCTCTTAAAACAACATGCTTTATCGCTGGGAAAGTAATTTTAAAATACAAGACTACTAAAGCTATGATGAACGCAAACACGGCATTCGATTTCTGAGTGCATTTAGCGGTAGTTTATCTATTCAATAGCGTTTTTTATATGAGTTTAAACGCTATTGAATAGATAAACTACCGCTAAATGTACCTCGAAAACAGGGGGTGAGTCTGTCCGTCTGTTACGCTGTCGCGACTTAACCACTGATCCGATTTGCTTGCATTGTGTATGGACGTAGTAGAATTACAGAATTCAAGAAAAGGCTACATTTTTCATGCTACGCTACTCAAATAACTGTTTTGTAGCTGTTCGGAAACTAATAATAGAAAAAACATCTTATTTAAGTGTGTATACATTTAGTTGACAACGTAATATATATTTTCTTTTTTTAACGTCTTTTTTCAAAGACAACTCCCGCACTAAGAATTGCACTTGTGTCGTGGGGACTTTTACAAACATACAAACAACGGCCACAAAGCACAACCAGAATGAGCCGCCCAATTTCAGGTTTGACTCTGCACACCCTTATCCAATAGAAATATCAGTTTCACATCCATCTATATACTACCATAGCAACTAAATATAATATACGAATGACATCCGAAATCCTTCAACAATAAATAGCAGCAAATATTCGTACACCTGTTGCCTGACATTTATCGAAGTATACGACAGCCGCCATCGCCGTGACGATCTCAGCTCAATGGGTGAATAATGAGACAGTAATTATGTAATCCCTGTCCAAGTATATGAAGAATATCTGGTATTTTCAAGGTATCAGGTTATTTTTCTCGAAATGTGCCTTGAATTTCTTGACAGTTCTTTTTAAAAACGCAACTAAGTTAGCGCTTGACTTCAATGAATAGATGATTTGATTTGGTACCATCTGGTCTTCGATTTGGTCTAAGTGACGTACTTGTGTCTTGTTGACTGTAACTTCATCTGTGTCTGTCTATCGTTTTTTTTCTTACTGTAAGAATACTGTCCCATTGTTGGGCAAAAGTCTGACTCAAGCTCCTCCACTGGTCGCGATCGACGGTTACTTCCTACCAACCATCTATATAGCCTACATAGTGCTACTTATACGAATAGAAAAGATTTGAAGCTACATCGAGTGCACTCTGGTGTATTTATCATCCGTTATATAAGTATTATATAACTCAATATTGAACAACCGATGAAATAAATAGCTGTTATTGCTGCTATAATTTTGTTTTAGTGTGTGCTTACTAGTGGCGCAGAAACGTTTGTTTTAAACTTCTCTATGTTTCAGAGAACACATAAAATAAACCTAGGCAATTGTTAATTAAAGCAAAACAGCAGCAATCCACTTTGAAATATTCAACAATAATCAATAGCTAACCTAAAATTAAGCACGTGTTACCGAAACGGAATGTCCGAAAAACTTTTGCGAGAGATTTTGATTATTTCCAAACCTTTTCTTATTATACGCTAATTAACGATACAAAAGGTATCAAATCAGAAATTATAACTTCACAATCGATCGAGAGAAGCCCGACTGCATTTTTGGTTTCTAGAGAGCTGTATACCTATCCCTTTTACTCTTGTGTGTTAGAGAGAGTAAGCGATAGTTTGACCTATGCGCCTGCGACCGATTTTGGCCGGTCGTTGCACATGAAAATGTGAGGTACTTTTTTGTTGATTTGTAAGTGAATGTATACTTTGTATCACATATCTACATATAGTGGCTTCATTAATTTAACGCTAATACAGTTCTTACTAAACGAAGATTAGAATCTGGGTATTCGCTGTTTAATTACTATAAGACCCCCAAACTAGTGAATGCAATCCCGATCTCGCGGGATCCCGATCTCGCGAGATCCCGTGTATTTTTTCGGGATCAATCCCGAAGCATAATATGACGAGATCCCGTTCGGGATTGTCGGAGAGGGCATTTTCAGCAGCTGGCTACATTGCAATAGACTTAAGATGCCGATTAGAAGCTCGTACTATTGATACACTTTGTATTTTAAGAGGCTACTTTCAAAATGCCATGTGATTACTTTTTATTTTGATCTCCTGGAGCTACACCTACTTTTTTTATTATGTTCATGTTATTACACCTGTTAATTATGTTACGTTGTTAGTAATATTGAAAAATAAAGGCTTTTATTTTCTTTCAAATAATAATTTATTGCATTCACCACACTATCACACACATATTACATTAAACAAGCCGTTCGAATTGTATTATTTTTACTAACTAGACGGGATCCCGAAAATCTCGGGATCCCGCGGGATTGATATTTCTGATCGCGAGGGATCTCGAGTTGACGATCTCGAGTCGGGATTGCATTCCCTACCCCAAACGTCAAGTTTGTATCGAGTTATTATTAATAAAGACTATTTAGAAATAGGTTCCTAGACTTGAAAGCAAACCCTTAAAATTAACATATTCTTAATTCCCCACTGATCGGAGTTTAGTTTTTTTTATACAATAAGCTGCCGTGTTCATTTCTTCACTTTAATTAAAGACCCTGTGTTAGAAGTGCAGTACCCATTGTAAATGCAATGAAAACGATTTCACAACTATTTTAAAAACCTAGTGTTAGTAATAAGTAGGTAAGTACATGTTATTAATGAAATTAACGTAATTGGTAACCTTTTTAATTTGTAACTTCTTTAAACCAAACGCTTTAACAATTTAACTATCGGTAAAACTTAAAATACAGCCTCTACGATACAAAGTTACCTTCAAAATCACAGATAATATTTAATCCGCGGATCAAAATCTAACCTCAACAAAACCCTCAGTTAAATCAACCTTAAAACGCAAAAGGGAGTGAGAATTACGTTCAAAGAATACACGCTAGTGTGAATTGTGAAGGGATACATCATCCCCTATCCCTGGGGGGAGGTAAATCGTAGCTGTGACGTCACAGGGGCCGGGGAACTCAAGTGTGAATTGTTTACGCTCACTCTACTGAGTGAATGAAACTGACAGTTTTTGCGAATTATATTTTTGTTATTTATGCTTTTTCTGCGTTTTTCAAGGATGCTTAGTTTTAACGTTTCAATCGCAAAGTTGACGAGGTATCGGTGTATTTACTAAGCTTATTAATTAAAAAGATTTGTATTAAAAAGAAAAATCGATTGATGATACTAACATAAGATCTTTATAATTTGATTTGAACATTTTATTACTTATTCTTTTCTTCCGCGGTCTCTTCATTGTTATATTACGAACAAAAGAGGTCACATTCCGTATAGTTTTCATTCAAAATTCATCGTGTTCTGACTAATAAAACATCTTATCTTAGTACTGTAATCATTACAATATTAGATAGTAACTTCAAAACAGAGACACAAAAACTACGAAAGAAAAACCAATCAGACTACATTAACTAACATTAATAAACCCAGGTCACCTTTACATTTCCCTCTGCCAACAAATACGAGTAATATTAGGTAACCTACATACCAATTTAGGGCACAGACTACATCCCTGAAGCCTAATTGAAACAGATTAGATCCAGCACAAGCCGAGTTGTGACAGTAATTCGCGCCAAACTGACAAACGCCTGCGGAATATATGCGAGCAACACGCTGCGCTGCGTTACGTGTTTGATTGATCAGGCGTTTAGTTATTTGTACAGGTTCCCCTTTCCCAGTCACTTTGTAGATTTGTCAGTTTGTTGGTGTGAAAAGATTTCTGCTTTACGTTCTTAGAACTGGAACTTAAAAGTTCTATTCGTTTAACAAGTTTAATCAATTTCCTTTTGAAAGTACGAATAATTAATAAACTTAAAATAATTTAACCAGAGGTTTGTTTCTAGAAAGTTATGTTATAGCGTTAATACGAGAAAGCAAACCAAATCAAAACAAATCAAATCTTTTGAAGTTAAAACTTACAAACACATTGGAACAAAAGAGTTTTAAGTTAAGCCATTCTTAAATAAGAATATCGAGCGCCTGAATTAAAAATAAAGGCAACCTGTAGCTTTGCGGTAACGAATTAATAAGCGTTCGACCGCAGGCGGTACGTGGAATTATAAAAGTTAATATTTGTTCTATAAAATGTAAGAATAGGTACTTTTTATTCCTTCTAACGGTAGAATTATATTCTCAATTGTTTGAGTTGAAATTGCAGAATTTTAATCGTGACCGGTGTCTAAGTTATGCTCATTATACCGCTTTTTGTAAGTTTAAGGAGGATCATTCACACGTCTATACATTGATAAATACGGTCATGTTCTTAGTCTTTTCTATCCGGTTATTTAACCAAGAAACATCAACCTTAGTAATTGTACTTTACTAAAACATCTTAACACAGAATAAGTTACTACACATACAACAGAGGTAAGTACCTGATACTAAACTTAACAATTTCTCAAAGCTATAGATACAAAACCATAATGTAGCCCATCGATATATCCTAACAATAAAAATAAAACTTCGATATAAAACGATCTCATTTTCCTTTGTGCTGTTATTTCTACAATGAAGAGAACTTTCAGTAATACATTAAGTACCTTTTTATTGATACATTCTTTGTTGAAAATTTCAGTGTTCCCGCGAGACGGTTTGATACAAGATTTCGGTTTGTGAGTGTTTTAGTATAATGAAATTTATGAACTAAGGCTTTTATGTAAGCAGAAAAGGTATAGAGCAGCGCGAGCGCGAGTATCGAGAGTTTGAATATTTAAATATACTTTACTCAAAAAATTGTCTTTGGGCCGCCCGCTTGAGACGCTTACCAGTAGCGCGATTGTTTAGGGTCGGTACTGTCGAGATCGAAAATGTTACATTTAATTTTAAAATGTAATGTTAATATAGTGCCTACAACGCCCGTTAGATGCGCTGATCAGATTTTCATACATCGTTTCTCGATAGCTACCCGGTTGTCGGTAGTAGTAGAAAATCGCTCTACTAGTAAGCTACAAACTAATATAAATAAATATAAATATGATTGGACAACTCACACACGGTCATTTGATTCCAAACTAACCAGAACTTGTACTATGGTAACCAAATAACTGATAAACATACTTATACAGGGTGTCCCAAAACTCAACGATAATCCGAGACAGGATGAAAGGCCAAGTCATACCGGCTATAGGAAAAATAAAAAAAAAATCCATATCACTTAGTTCAGCAATAATAGACACTTTTCAAAAAAGTTGAAAATCCACACCCTTGGTCGCATTTTCAAGTCCTGTTATCACCAACGTCACAATTTCGCTGTGTTTTTTTTAATTTCGGGATCTTAATTAAATATGCTATTAATCGTATAACAAATTAATGCACAAAACATTGTTAATTTAATAAAAAAGGTTAAGTTTTAGTGAGTCATCTTTCTCAAAAATATCGTTAGTCAACTTTGACGCTTCATACTGAAAAAAATATGTACTACACTACCCTTGGCAAGTTATTTCAAAAGTTGGCGCATTTAATCAAGATTTCAAAATAGTATAACACTTGCCACTTTTCTTGCCATTAAAAATGTTATTTTTATTTGCACGAAGAGTATCCTCGCAAATGGATCGGACGCAGTGGTACAATTTTATGGCATCCTCGTTCCCCCGATCTAAATCTAGTAGATATTTTTTACTGGGAATGCATAAAAGAAAAAGTCTATTCAAAATCAATACAAAATCTATCAGAACTTCGCCAGAAAATTGACAAAGCGTCAGAAGAAATAAATGCAAGGAATTTTGATTGACCGGTGCAAAGGTCTTTTGTAAGGCGTTGCAGAGCCTGTATTCGTGCCAGAGGAAAGCAATTATTTTTAGTAAAGATGTAATTGAGTCAGTCCATAACAAATATTTAATGTAATAAACATAATAGGTTATAATAATTTAAAAAAAAAACAATGAACGAACCATCGATCTTATTTAATTATTCTCCTTAAACTAGAGTAATTCCGAATTGTTTCTCTCTAGCATGAATTCAGGCTCTGCAACGCCTTACAAAAGACCTTTGCACCGGTCAATCAAAATTCCTTGCATTTATTTCCTCTGACGCTGTGTCAATTTTCTGGCTAAGTTATGATAGATTTTGTATTGATTTCGAATATTTTTTTTCTTTTATGCATTCCCAGTAAAAAATATCTACTGGATTTAGATCGGGAGAACAAGGAAGCCATAAAATTGTACCACTGCGTCCGATCCATTTGCGAGGATACTCTTCGTTCAAATAAAAATAACATTTTTAATGGCAAGAAAAGTGGCAAGTGTTATACTATTTTGAAATCTTGATTAAATGCGGCAACTTTTGAAATAACTTGCCAAGGGTAGTGTAGTACATTTTTTTTTTTCAGTATGAAGCGTCAAAGTTGACTAACGATATTTTTGAGAAAGATGACTCACTAAAACTTAACTTTTTTTATTAAATTAACAATGTTTTGCATTTATTTGTTATACGATTAATAGTATATTTAATTAAGATCCCGAAATTCAAAAAAACACAGCGAAATTGTGACATTGGTGATAACAGGACTTGAAAATGCGACCAAGGGTGTGGATTTTCAACTTTTTTGAAAAGTGTCTATTATTGCTGAACTAAGTGATATGGATTTTTTTTTTTATTTTTCCTATAGCCGGTATGACTTGGCCTTTCATCCTGTCTCGGATTATCGTTGAGTTTTGGGACACCCTGTATATTTACTTCTACTTCTAAATACATACTTATAAAGATACTTATACTAGCTTGTATATTTCTATATTCTATTAACTCGTATATTTAACTTAAACAGATGCGTGTCCAGTACACTTGTACATAAAATCACACCTCATGAGCCAACTATGAGAGTAGGCAGACAGAAATACACACATCTAAAATCTTTTAACTATGAGAAGGTCGTGAACTGGAAGTCCCCCCACATAAGTATAGAAGAAAAAATCTTGTTTACTAAAAATAAACTTCAAATGTCTAAATATTAATTACAAAACTCGTATGAGCCCACTTTACCCAATTAATTTTCGTCACGATCTCTCATTGTATTGTTTAAGCTCCCATCTCGGATGCTGACCTTTGCAAATATTTGTCGGTTTTAAACCCTTTATCTTTGCACCCCTGTCAATGACCTACCCATTTTTGACAAGTTTTAAGCATGAAGTACAAGTAATTTATCATGAGAGGACAATATTGCTACTATTTAGTTAGAAAAACTAACTTGAAATCACCAAACTCGACTTGGAAATTCGTCTTGGTAGAAAGATTTAAATACGATTTAACATTTTTTTTGCTCAAAGAAAAGTCTGTCGCTTGATAATTTGAAAAAAGTGATTGTCACGTAATTATAATCCTGAATTAGTGCTACATATTTTCATATTATTTCAATTTTCATATTATGTAACACACATATTATGTGGTATAAAGAAACAACCTAAGTATATAATTTATATAATAAACCTCTAATCGAATTCAATCGCGAAAAGCTGTCCCAAATTTTCCATCCGTAGCCAAAAGCCTAGCCACTAAAGTCAATCTTAAGAATTTTATCGCATAGCAATTCTTAACTCCAAGGTATAAATCTACGGGCACAGTTTGTCAGAGTCTTTACGATGTGTCCGAACTATTTGTGCCAAGTACGGTCGGCCGTGTGACGTCACTTTATCACTCGCCTTTTATAGTACACGCTCCTCTCACGTCGTTTAAGAAGAAAAATAAAATGTTATGTTCAAGTTACTTGTGTGAATTACGTGTTATTGGAAACGGTGAAATTCTTCAATGTAGGAATTCGGAAACCTTTACAATAATTTTCTAAATCATTTCGTTGTTTTATATACTGGTATAATCGGTATAATATGTGCGAAAATTCTCCTTGATGATGTTTTAATTGCTAGACAAACTAGCGACGGATACAGGCACGTATTGTAGCAAAAGTATCATATTCTGCGGACTTTAAATTCAAATGCATGAGACATGTTATATTGTATTGAATTACAAAATGTCTAGAATAGAGACTTTTGCATAAATAACCCTTATTCGTTGGGATTATAATATGTATAAACCATAATTTATTAATGGCTTATTCTTCGTTAATGTTCACAACATCTTCACGAAATGAATTGTTATTCTTCTTTGAAATTCAGGTAAAATGTACTTAAGAAGATTTGTGACTGACCTGTTGATGATTAGCATCTTGTTTGTCACTGCTCTCTGACTCCGTGGATCCAGTCGGCTTTTTGCAGAACGTAGGGCAGTAGCGTCGACATAGACACCTAAGGAACAAAAGCACAGTATTAGTAAGTAAATTAGCTTCTTTTTAACCCGTTACTGTCCCACTGCTGGGCAAGGGTCTCCTCTCAAACAAGGGTGAGGTTAGGCCTTAAGTCCACCACGCTGGCCAAGTACAGGTTGGAGACTTAACTTATCGAAGAAAAACTTTACGGCATTCAAAATCTACTATGTAAACATTGACTTTGACGTCATATTTAACCAAATTATTTTAATTTTTACTTGCCTAAATTTTAACCAAACGACCTTAAGGTACGTTTAAGTAAACGCGTCGTTTTTAAAAGCACTTTAGAATGAAATATATTTTCATAATATCCTATGATGCAATAAAAACAACATCTTCTTTCAAAAGCCATTCCTTTTACACAACATTACACCCTGTTCGATACCATTACGGTTGATAACTGCTCCATTCATAGCCTATTTCTTTCGAGCCACTAACTCCAAACTTCACAAACTAACCTGTTTCAAAACAAGGTCCAGACTTAACCAGTCGGACTGTGAAATTCAATAGAACACTTGGCAATATGCCAAGAAGTTCCAACGTTGAATTTATACCATTTATTTCGAAACGACTCAATTTTCCTTCGAGTTGTCTAGAATTTTTAGCTACCCGCAATTTGGTCGGAGTTTAATTTCGGTGTTCGTTTTTAGTGTGCTTTAAAACTTTGCCTGTAGATATGGATATGTAAAAGTTTGGTTTTTGGTGAAACTTAGGCCTGGCAGAGTTTTTGTGAGCTCTATTCTGCAACAAACAAAAAGTCTATGTAGATAGTTTGCGCCTACATTGATCTTAGTGTAGCTGTGTTTTTTTTCCCCAGATACAGTCTATTGTTGGTGTTTTCTTCAGGTGGAATTCAATTCTAAACGTTGATATTTTCAATCTGCCTCAATAACATACTCGTACAAGATACAACAAAAAAAATGTCTACTGAATAAAATGCAAACAAGACCAATGACCAAATTATCAATATAATTAATTATTAACATATTTTTACAAATATTTCAAAATGTACTGTGACATAATAAAATGTTGGGATCACATTTATTATATATATTTTCTTTTTAATTAGTCCACCCAATAAAAGATATGCAATAAAAAATCAGACGAATTGAGAACCTTCTTTTTTGAAGTAGATTCAAAATGGTATCTTAATACCGTAATTGCAAAATATTCGATCGTAGGTGATGAAGGTTTAACGAAGTTGTTCCAGGCTATTAAAAGTTGATTGATCGAATCCTGCAGGTGACTTGTAATCAAGAGCATGCCTCGTTTTTTCATCAGACGTCAACCCTCTCTGAACGTTACTGAAAGACTTAACATTTTTTTATTTTTACCAGTGCGTTAGTTAGAAAAAACACGGAAGGATTTGACCTAGTATTGACTAATTTGCATACTTCATTACATATTATAAAACAAAGTTACCCACTATGTCTGTCTATGAGTCAGTTTGCGGTAGACTCAAAATTGTGGAACGGAGTTTCATGCGTTTTTCACCTACAGAGAGAGTGATTTTCGAAAATTTTATTCGTCTAATTATATTTGTTAAGATTTCCGGGCGAAGCCGAGGCAAGCAACTAATAATAATAAAAAGTTCAGGTGATTCCGGGAAATAAAGTTTCATATGGTGAAGACTTCTTTCAAAAACCTACACCAGTTTTGGAGATTATCCATCACAATCTCACAGAATTTTCCCTAATTTATAAAAATAATTAGGTCTGCAATTTAGGCATTCTAATTAAATTCCCAATAGATATCTCAACATGTGAAATATGTGAGTAAATAGTCCAAATATGTAATATCTTAGGCCCCCGGTGTCAAGGGTCCCGGGACAATGTGCTTGACACAATGCCCTCTAATGGACTCCGAGGGACACTATTATGGACGTCGCGTCTTATTTAATTACTACGGCATTGAAGGGAGAATGAAGAAGGAATATACATAGTAATTGTGCCAAAAGTGTGAGGTTAAATGGAGTTATTCTATACAATCCTATAAACGTTTCATAATTTTAATAAAGACAACTCAAGCACTAAGAATTGCTCTTACGTCGCGGGGACTTTTATAAACATACAAACAACGAACACAAAGTACAACCAGTCCCGAAACTGACTATTTGTGGATCACACAAATAATTGTTCTGCGTGGGAATCGAACTCACAGCCTCTGTACGCAATGGTAGTGGCGTGGCCACTGCGCCACGGAGGTAGACAAAATTGTTGTGAATAAAAAAATTCAACAAACTTTTTATAAATATAAAGTATTAAGTTAAAAAATACAGTGTACATTTTGATCGCACTTCACAAAATGTACACAAAATTAAATAAAAACACGACACGCTTTAAACAAAAACTGGGTCGCCTGCACTCGACAATCCAATAACTATTTGTAAGTTCATCCCTCCGTGTGCAAGCGCCCTTATTATATTTATACCGTCAATACTTTCAGTAGTATAATGTAGGGTTGTCACTCTTAGGTTTTCAGGAAATCTGCCGCAGTGGTTAAGATGGTAATCATTGTATGACTACTGCGTTAGAAGGTCATGGGCTCGTTTACCACACGGAAAAAATACCCCCTCCCCTTTCCCAGTGTTGATACCCACAGATAGTTCTTTGTATCCATTTTTGTATATTTTTATAAGCCCTCGCGACGGACTGTAAAAGTACTTATTTCTAACATAAAATATAACGGGCTTTTTCCTATAATTAGTTAAAGATTATAATATCTAAATTAACAGTAGCTGTGAAGTTGGCCAATAGCAAAATAATGGCAATCTATCCTTCGCGTTTCGTTCCCTTCAATGCTGATCATGATTTCTTATTCTAGATGACAGACTGTGGAAGCCTTTTGGTCTGTACTTTGGCTTTTAAGATTTGAAGGACCCCAATAAGTAGATAGAAATCATAACTCTATATCTGGCAACCCTAATACAAACCCAAACGAAATTGATCTTTATCACTATTATATTAAGGTGGTATTTACCAGACCAGATGGCATATACCCCATACTCCTACAAAAAGGCAGCAATGTGTTAATACCACACTTGGTGCGTATTTACAGAGCATGCCTAGCCTATGGCCATATACCAAAACTATGGTCAAAAGTGAAAGTAGTATACCTGCCCAAACCAGGAAAAACAAACTACGAAGATGTTAGGTCATATCGACCCATCAGCCTTACATCGTTTCTACTTAAAACGATCGAAAAGCTGATTGACAAACATATAAGAGACGTACCTTTAAGAAACAATCCACTCCATGTTAGGCAATGTGCTTATCAACAAGGGAAATCGACCGAAACAGCTCTTCATCTAGTGATAGAACGAGCAGAGGCAGCACTGGAAAGCAAAGAAATATGCGTGGCCACCTTTATAGACATAGAAGGGGCCTTCGACAGAACCACCTTCGAAGCTATCCAAGATGCTGCTATAAAACATGGTGTGAACCCAACCATCTGCAGATGGATCGGGAAAATGCTGCAAAACCAAGTTATCAGTTCCACGTTAGCTGGCGATACCATCCACGTCAAAACAACCAGAGGCTGCCCACAGGGAGGGGTGCTGTCACCTCTGCTGTGGAGCCTAGTGGTCGATTCGCTAATGAAAGAACTGAACACAGGGCCATTCTACACGGTAGGTTACGCAGATGACCTAGCCATTATGGTCAACGGAAAAATTCCGACGATCGTCTCGCAGTTGTCACAAGAAGCGATCAAAATAGCAGAAAGATGGAGCAGAGAAAACCACCTATCCATCAACCCTAGTAAAACCACCGCGATGTACTTTACTAGGAAAAGAGACCTCAAAAACTTCAAAAGCCTAAAGATGGCCGGAGAAGAACTACAATGGTCGACACAGGTCAAATACTTAGGACTCATACTGGACAAAGATCTGACCTGGAAAAAACACCAGGAGCATATAACCAACAAATCCTTAAGAATTTTTGGCATGCTCAGGAGGGCCTATGGCAAAACATGGGGACTCCAACCAAAGGTACTATACTGGATCTACACAATGATGATCCTACCCATCATCAAGTATGGAAGTGTAGTATGGTGGCCAAGAACCAATAAAGAGACATGCAAGAAAGCGCTCAGCACAATCCAAAGGGTTGCCTGCATGTCTATAACAGGTGCCTTCAGAACAACACCAACGGCAGCAATGGAAACCCTACTTGGAATCACTCCATTGCACCTTACAGTCCAAAGAGAGGCAATCAATGCGTTGAAAAGACTCAAAGATGCAAACCTCGGGACAAGGAAGATGATGACGTGCAACCATACAAACATGGGCATAAAACCTCATCTAAAAGAGATGCTAGATATGAACTCTGACAAAATACAGACAATACTAGTCACTCACAGAAACTTTAAGATGACGATTCCGACGAGAGAAGAATGGAGTCAAGGTCTCTACACACAAACCAAATCGAGACAGATATGGTACACCGATGGCTCCAAAATGCAGAACGGCACAGGAGCAGGCGTCCACTCGGAGGACTGCAGCATAAGTACTAGCCTAGGCAGATATGCTTCAGTCTTCCAAGCAGAAGTACACGCAATCATCGAATGCACCCAAGAGATTATAAAACGAGATACAAAAAATCGCGACATTTATATACTCAGCGACAGTCAAGCAGCTATTAAAGCTCTTTGCTGTTTTAAGGTCAATTCGGGACTTGTACTGAATTGCATAAAGAACCTGAACAAGGTAGGTCGTACAAACAACGTTAGGCTAGTTTGGGTACCAGGCCACGCGGGCATAGATGGGAATGAGAAAGCTGATGAACTTGCACGGAAAGGATCAGAATCACTCCCAATAGGTCCAGAACCAATAATTGGACTACCTGATGCGACAGTCAAACTGGCAATAACCAACTTCACCAGGGACCGGCATCTGAAAGAATGGAAAGCCATATCTGGACTAACCCATTCGAAACTGTTCATAAATAACGTCAACAAAAGCTGGAGTAATAACCTAATAAACCTCAGCAAAGATAGCATCAAGAAAATACTTGGTGCTTTCACAGGACACTACGGCACGAACTACATGTTAAACAAAATAGGAGCCATAGATGACCCCAAATGCAGGCACTGCAATGAAGAAGCAGAAACCATGAAACACATACTGTGCGAGTGTGATGCTTTAGGAAGGAAAAGAATGGATCTTCTAGGATGCGGTTACCCTAAACCAGAAGACTACAGGCTGCTTCCGGTGGGGTGCATAGCAAAACTGATAAGTTTTGCCCTGCCCCCCAACGTCTAGAGTAGCAAAGGAAGGGGTGACACAAAGGATCAGGAATGGTCGAAGTGTCAGCCAGGCATTAACTGGCACCCCCACCCCTAAGATAAGATAAGATAAGATAAGGTGGTATTTTCTTTGTGCGGTTTCGTCTTTGGTCGTTAGGGTAGCGACAATGTTGTCATTATTAATAGCCTTTTGTATAGATATTTTCCTGTTATATTTATTGTCGGCGAGGGCAAGTATATTAGATTGTCTGTTTAGTCTTAAGTGTGTAGCCGTGAGTTCGGGGATGTCTTGCAATTTGATAGCAGATTCGATTATTTAGATTGTTTGTGTAAACTTAGATGAAATAAAAGAGCTTGTTTTAAGAAATAGAACTTGTTAAAATTAATGTTTATTCCACTGATAATTATTTTATACTTTTTTTTTTACACTAATAAATTATGTGGGTTTCTTTTGCAAAATCAGAGATGAAAACCAACTTTGAAGTAGGGAAATCATAGAAAAATAAATATATAAACTGTTAAGTTTTGAAAAGTTATATGACATGTAGTGAGCTATGAGGCGAACGATTGTATAACGCGGGTATTGTTTTTCTGCCTTTTATTAATACCCAAATTCAATCAACAAAATCTACACAGTTCCAAGTAAACCCGTACCAAGTCACTAGTCTACAACTCGTATAAATTCAAGCCAGTACAACATAAACGTCTCGCGCAGTATATATTATACATACACGTATAGGTAAGTTTCCGAGACGTTTAATTTTAATCAGTGCTCAGTAAGACATGAAATATTAGCGAAGATTGTGCCGTACTTGTACAGCTACGGTAAGACTGCGGGCTTAGACGAGGCGAGCGGATGTGTGATACGCGAGCAATATTTCGTACTTAATGGAAATATGGATAAAATGGGGTAGCTCGTGGCTAAGTAACGAAAGCCGGCGTGAGTCGTTTTTCCAGGTTAAGCTACGCTTGCCGAGGTTGTTCCGTGGATAGGTGACCATATTATACATATCTAGAAGTTATAATTTCTAGACAAGCTTGTGGCTAAGTAACGAAAGCCGGCGCGAATAAATTTCTCAGGGTAAGCTACGCTTGCCGAGGTTGTCTCGTGGATGGGTGACCATATTATACATATCTAGAGCATTATAATTTCTAGACAAGCTTGTGGCTAAGTAACGAAAGACGGCGTGGATCGATTTCCCAGGTTAACCTACGCTTGTCGAGGTTGTCCCGTGGATGGGTGACCATATTATGCATATCGAGTTCCTCCGTGTTTCGGAAGACACGTGAAATTTTGGGAGCCGGCTGTCATTTTCAAAAATCTTTGACTGTCGTTAAAAGCGAGAAGCTTGAAAGTCTGCTTTCGATACCTTTAAAGGATTTTATAATTGAATGAAGTAGTTGTGGGGTTTTGCACAAAATAAAAAATATCATTTTTCATTTGAAAGTGGCATGTATTTTTTTTTGTTTTTTATGTAATCGTCGCTCGCCTTTAAGATTTCTCCGCGAGTCTAGATATCAACCTTACATGGTTTACATTTCAGCAATTAATGGCTACACAATATGTAATCATAAAACAGTTCTAATGCTTCCGAATCGTTCCCAAGAAGCTTTACATAACATATCACATAATATACAGGTATTTTACTAATATTTTCCCTAAGGAATTTAAGGTACGCTGTAGATTTTTATTAAATTGTGGCTTGGAAAGATCACTTCTAGGTAATGAGTTGTTATTTTCATTTTTTTTCTTTCGTTAGCTGTTTTCATTCAGTACTAATGAAGCCAAAGACTTGTTAATATATACTGACGTTCCTATTATACAGTTATCCATCCTTTACAATTGGGTAGTTGACTGGGTTAACGAAAAATTGTTATTAAACTTGTACTATTAAATGGTTCACCCAAAATGCTCACGCTGTGTATTTTTTAAATAATTTTTAAATTGTAATGATTGCAGACTGAAACATTTTACTAGGCGCTCGTTTGATGTCACGATGTCGGATTTCTATAGTAGAATGTGTTTTTGACATTTCATAAAGAGTAGTTGATTTGACTGGTAGTCAACTACCGTATTAAAACGTTTTCTCAAAATTCAAATACTCTCAATTAGTTTTTCTGCTGGGTTCTCGAACAAAGCAGAAAATTCTCTCACATAGCAAATCAAAGCTCCATTCATGTGAGTTTTACTTTCTTTGCCATCACATAGCACAATAAAAGACGAACGAATTTAAAAATTTTGAACGTAGCCTCATAAGCCAGGGCTTTATTCAAACAACCGCTGCAGTTTTTTGTTCATTAGCAGAACCTCATATTCTACTTTTTGTATGTTTGTGCATTGAAATAAAGCCATATTTACTTAACGCTTGTTCAAAATTTTCTCATTTCAATGGCTTTTAAAACATTGAGGTCAAAAGCTGACCTAATAGTGCAGAATTTTTGATGCTGCGATAGTGCTTCGACGCAAGAATGACATAAAATCTAGGCACTAAAATGAAATGTTTAAACTTTTAGCTTTTGACATACGCTTTTTCGAATAAGCGTTTTTTTGTATTAAAGGAATACAACAAGGAAATTTAGTGCATTTAGTGCACAATTTAAGAAAACTCTGACTATGCAGCCTCTTTTTCTATAAATTTTTCACAATTTTCAAATTCTTACTTATCTATTTCCATTACCACATGGACTTCCGACCTTACATAAACGTT
This sequence comes from Anticarsia gemmatalis, assembly GCF_050436995.1. Lineage (NCBI taxonomy): Eukaryota > Metazoa > Arthropoda > Insecta > Lepidoptera > Erebidae > Anticarsia > Anticarsia gemmatalis. Next base: position 1,156,417 of record NC_134757.1, read on the forward strand.
ACTCAAATCTAAATAACAACAACATATTTTCAAACCCCAGAAATCCGAATGAGCGTCATTAAACTCGAGTGACGTTTCAGTACCCAGGGCCCAATATCATCGTATTATCCTCACCTGATGAGTAACGTCGCGAAGAGTACAGCAAGCAGCGGCAGCAGCGTCCCGAAGCAAGCCAGGAACAATGTCTGCACGTCCGTAAAGCCTGAGAACACAGACAAAACTGCGACAGGTCACATGCCCACAACACTTAGTATGTACAGCTCTAGGAGTCACACACAAATGGCAACGATGGCTAGTGAAGTGATTCAAGCATTCAGTAGAAGAGCTACTGGAAATCGATCTAAGAGATTACTAACAAAAAGAGGGATAATTACTGTACAAGAGAACTTTTTTTATTCCGTAATATTTTGATTGGCAATTTACATCCTCTTTCCTTGGATCAGGGGGACCTTACATGAGACACTTGCGCAGGAGTGGGACAGATATGGGTTAAAAAAATACACCCATAACGAGGTCTCCTCCCAAACAAACAAGGTTTAGGCCTTCAGTTTACCAAGGTATAATAAATAAGGTACCTTAGAAAATTTAATCCGTTTAGGACCTATTTGCTTGTTTATTAATATCAGAGATTATTACACAAAATTCTTGTCTTATCTTTTAACCAAGATTTAAAATAAACGACCCGATATTTTTTGGTTTTTGGCGAAATCTTTTTTCTGTAACAATGCTGTATTCAGCCCAAAATAGATCTAACTATAAATGAATAGTCACAAAGTCCATTATAACCTTGTTCACGTTCGGCCAATGACCTCTAAACTAAGTCCAAAGATGGCAACAGCTGATGATATCTACATTAAGCGTCCGCCTCACGTCCCGACCTAAATGTGTTCTGGCTTGAAAATATGCCCAAGCCGATACACCCTTGGAGAAGGTTAAAAGGTTAGGTCCTAAAATACACGTGCTTTTAGAAAAGTAAACTAAAAATATGTTATATTTGAGCTGCATTTATGTAAAACTAGCTTTTGGTACTGGCTACATGCGAAAAGATTGTATTATATGTATGTACTGATATACATATAAGATATACAGTTATATGTTAGACTGAAAACCTCCTCCGTATTTGAAGTTGGTTAAAATGGTCTCTATCCTTCCCTGGCATACAATGTATCTCGGTCTGATTGTATTAAGATCGGTTCAGTAGTATAGCCACAAAATATTAGTAGCTATTTTAGAATTCATAGAAGTAATATGAATTGGCCAGCTGTTATTAAACTAAGCTTTAATCAATATTTTACAATTACACTGACCCGAAATCAAACTAAACCAATATTTTAGATAGTGACTTATCAAACATTTGATATCATAATTCTCTGATCAGGTAATCATACTAAATAAATAGATAGATAAAATAAATTGCATACTATTTATTCCTAAATGCTCGTGCTTAGTTTACAACAGCCGCACGGATCGATCTCTGAGGTTAAGCTACGCTTGCCGAGGTTGTTCCGTGGATGGGTGACCATCTTATACATATCGAGTTCCTCCGTGTTTCGGATGGCACGTTAAATTGTGGGTCCCGGCTGTCATTTTCGAAGATCTTTGACAGTCGTTAACAGTAGTCAGAAGCTTGAAAGTCTGACAACCAGTCTTACCGAAGGGTATCGTGTTAATACCCAAGTAATTGGGTTGTGGAGGTCAGATAGGCAGTCGCTCCATGTAAAACACTGGTATCCAGCTGCATCCGGTGAGACTGGAAGCCGACTCCAACATAGTTTGGAACAAAGGCTAAGCGAATATATACTATTTATTCCTAAATGCTCACTATTCTCAAGAGTAACATATCAACATAGTTGTAAGAAGAGTCTTTTTGTACAAAAACTTATATCAATATTATCTTTCGATCCCCAGAGTACACGAAACAGAAAAGTATCCCAAGAAACGACACTTAGACGTAAATCTACTTAACGTAAGTGGAGGCAAGCCTTATTGGCGCCCCAACGTGGGACTATATTTAAAACGAAGAGAAAAAATACATTTTCGTAGAATTATGAACGTTTTTCGAGGCTTTTATTGTAATGGATATTCGTGCTGATATTATGAATGCGAAAGTCTGTCTGTCCATCACGCTTTCATGAGTTAACCGCTGAACCGATTTTCGGGACATTTTGGAAAAAATACCGTTGTTTTTAAAAAGATTTGTTTTATTTAAATAACACGCAAGGAGAAACGCACGTGTCTGCTACTTCTTAATATAAGAGAGTGAATAAAACTTGGGAATCGAAAAACCCTTATGAGAAGATGAGCCTCTCATAATACGGAATGATCCCTGTACAGCCATAAGGTGCCCTGCAACCCTTTACGCATATTTAAACAACCCTCTCACTCCACTGTGAGTGGGAAGGGTATCAAACTGTATGAAATAGTAATAACTAAAGAACGCGGATGTGTGTTATTATAATATTAAAAGATTTTTACAACTGTATTTTATGTTTTACTCGTAGAATCGAAATATGCATCAATATACACATCCTAATACTAATATTGTAATCAATAAAATACCTCAATCGAATCATACAAACAATTTTCAGGGTCATAGATTATATTTCGGGGAAGAACAAGAAAAAAAACGTTCAGTGATAACCGCCTCTTCAAATAACTCGCTATTCCTTTGCATTTCCAATAACGAATGAGTACTATATAATATTTACAAAATATATTGATATATAAAAAAAAAACATATTTTCTATTCTTTTATTTCTCAACTTATTGTCATCATAGCCTTAATAACAAAACCAACAGCCAAACTAACTTAATCAGAATGTCTCCCAAAACCAACACGCTGTACTGCAACTTTGCCTTCAGTAAACAGCATACATCGGTGCATTACCATCTCATGAATGTTAAATAACGCCAACATAACCAGCAAGTGACTGTAAAGTGCCTCAAAATGGTCGTGACACTCGCTAGATAAAAAAGCTCTTGATTCTCAAAATGCTTGCACGTATTACAATACTAATAAAATTCTTTCATGTGTGCGTGTATTATTCTGTGGGACTTTTGAGATCCATACTAAAATCTTCGGGCGGCTTGAACAACTTTGACACTAGTTTGACGACTAACCATACGATAAAAAAAAGAATATTAAATATGCAGAAGTCTGCTTGCTTACGCTTTCACGGCTAAATTGCTGAATCGATAGTAGTAGAAGTACCGGAATCAAACAGTAAGCTATTTTTATCTTAAACAACCTTTGATATGTGGTAAATTAACGTTAAACGCGATCAGAATCGTGCGATTCAGCTAGTGATAAAATACTTTCTACAATAATAATTGTCTTTCGAATTATTGTTCTAAAATCAATATAAATTCTGTTTTGTGCTTTCAACGAAATACTTTTTATTGGTTCCATCGATATTGACTTTTTTCTCAACGTTCAACTTCGGAAAAAGTGGTTTAAAAACTCTTTGAAGCGGGCGTCGCGAAGAAACTTGTATAATACCGAGGGAAGTGAAAGGTCGGAAGTAAAAAGAAAATACTCGATGATAACACTTTTATGAATAAATTTTGTTTTTAAGCGTCTTTAATAAGTTGTTTAAGGAGCTTTTCTAGCACTTTTAATATTTATAACTATAATGAAGTAGGATTATCAAAGCTATGTTTGAAACTGTCTGTGCAATGAATCTTCATCTCACTTAAGAAAGACATTATAATCTTATTTATAATACGTAACTGTGCTACTGACTTAAATAGTTGTATAAAACTTTAAAACTCTAATTAACCTCTAAATACTATCTTTAAATAGCACACGGTGTAAGTCAATTTCCGTTGCTCTCTGAAGCGAACATTCTAAGCGCGGGCATTGGTCCAATTGGCACCCTAACATGGGGCTACTGGCGCCCAACGTGGGACTTCGTATCTTGCCTCGGAATATCCCCGCTCTATGCCGCTACAAGCGTTCGCTTTACGTGACTTTAATACCAATTAGATAGCAGAAGAATTAGCCAATAATCAGCCGCAATGAATTTGGAAGGCCAATGAATAACATTATGGGTATTCGTGATTCGTTTTGAGAATTGGAGTTGGACTTTTCGGTGGATGAATATAGATAGGTTTTAATTTTTTGAGTACAAAATTAATCACAAAAATAACCACTTTTAGATTTGAATTCGACGTGAAAATAGGAAATAGCTAGTTGAGGTCTGCATTTGAAAGAGTGTTAATTAGTGCCCTATTTTATTTTTTTAAATTGTATAATTAACAAATGGAGTAATTGAAACTATGGAAGAAAATCAGATACGAATAAAAGTCACCTTTTATTTGCATAAAATATTAGTATAAGTCTGAGCTTTTTCCCCAGACCTTGATTTCTTATCTTTGTTGCACCTTGTTCTTCGTTAAAATACTTTACAAAAGGCTACAAAGCATCTAAGTAAGCGGATTACTGCTGAGCATACTTTAAATAAATGATTGTTTTGCACTCACTAAGAACGAAGCACTCTTTGCTCTCATATTATCCATGAAAATAAAACAAAACGCCTCCTCGCTTTGCTTGACTTCACTTTATTCTTGTTTCTTGAGACTCCAACTTTTATAAAGCTTTTTTTCTTTGAATTTTATTTTACAGTAAGAGAGATGTAGTTTTTTTGTCATCATATGCACAGCGAGGCATTGACCTTTTGTAAATATTGAAGTATACATATACTGTTTGAATAAGCTCATGATAGTAGGTAGGGATAACTTAGGACTATAGGATGGAAAATATAGGTGTATTTTGGTCATTAGGAACTCTAAATGACAAAAATGTCTGAGATTATTTAATAAAACCTTTTTAAATCTATGATATTGTGAATTTCATAGATATTTAGAGATTTTCTTAAAAACCTCCTTCAAGATAAAAAATTATATCAAGCAAGTACCTTAACAAAAGTTATAGCTGTTCTTTGATTATATTTCAAAGCTGAAGCAAATATAAGAAAGTTGAGATGAGGCAGGGGATGTGCCCGAATTCTTCGCCCTGGAGAATACGGAGGTAGCAGCGATCGATTTACAAGTTGGAACGGAACTTGTTACAGACTCGCGAGGCAAATACGCGAGACTTAGCTTAAATTAGAACTAGTATTTTGTACGAAATGCTATGAAAACGGACACTTGAAGAAAATTAAAACAAAAAAATGTGTAAACGAGTCAAAATTGTTAATGCATTCATATGTTTGTGAATTGAAAAGAGTAAATAATTATATGTGCATTAAAAAAAGGAATATAACTCACATTAAAAATACATAAGACAAGTACTCTTCCCGAAATGCATGTTCAATTTTGTGTGAACATCAAATAAAAATGTTTTAGTTTTTACTGATTAAAATACTTAGTTTCACATTCTTCTGTGACATGGGTGTCTTGTTTATAAAACATTGTAAAACATACTTGAGAAATAATATACAAAAGCTGATTTATTAATAATATACTTGCCTCCCACTTAATGAATAGTAGGTGTATTATCCTGCTTTATTGTTCTTTGATTTATTTTTCTCTCCATGTTTATTTTCTAGGATATAGAATAAGATCAAAGCGAACGGAAATAATAATATACTCCCACAAGAATGTGGATACTATTGTGATAAGAAATTATTACTGTGCCTGCGACTTCGCTTGTATGGATGTCGGATATTTTAAAAGCTTATGTTTCATCTTAGAAACTACTATTACCTGGAAAATAAACAATTATTATTTAGCGGTTTAGCTTAGAAGTTTAAAATCAAACTTTCTTATTTACGTTAGTATGTAGTATAAAATAGAACAGACATAAAACCGTTAACATTAATATTTCTCACCCAATTTTTCAAAATACAACCTCATATTTCCACCCCACTCACACATTCCACCACGTGACTAGCGCCCCGTGGGGACTGAATACAAATTCACACTGAGCAGTGACACCGGCCACATAAATTTTACAAAAGCCGCGCTAATTTGTCAAAAAAGCGTACAAAAAGGGACCAGCTAACAACCACGGTTGTTGTGAAGTAAATATACAAAAGAATGAGAAAATAACTGTCTTCACTGACCAGTTTCTGGTGTAAAGAAGGGTTTAAATAGGGGTTGAATAACTGCTTTTTAGAGGCAAAGTTGCGTGATCTTGTTAGTCTATTGTGATCATTGTTTGAGGTAAGAACAAAGAGAAAGATTTTTTTCGAAGCGTTAAGTGGAAGGTGAAATTTGTTTCTTACTCCTGGATTATTGAAAACATGTGGTTTTTTTCGAAACAGTTTGTATAGAAAGGTCACATTTTCCCACTTATTAAAACAACACATCTTTATTAATAAATTGCACGATTGCATCCTATGTATAATAACATTACAGGTTAAAGATTGATTCCATAATATGATTATTATACTTGACCATTCATTTTAATCAGCATATCATTAAGAATAGTTATCGTGTATATATTTATCTGCAACAAACAATTTCCACAGTATCTGCTACTGTTCTACGTCCAACGTTATCTAGTGTTTAGCTGAGATGTTCCGTAGATCAGATAATGTACAATCAAGGCGGTTTAGGCGAAACCCAGCGGCTCGGAACACTGCACACTACGGTGTTAGCTTACCAAGTACTTTATCAAGACCTAACACGCTATCTATCTTTTGTATAAATTTCGGACATCGGTCAGCTTGTTCGCCTCTTCGAAATACTTTCCTATTATGTAAATTAATTTCTATTTAACACTAGCTGACCCGCCCAGCTTCGGTGACGAATCTGAGCGTGCATTTTTAGTCTGCATTTTTATTTTGTTTTTTTTTCCTTCCATAAAAACAATTCCCGTGTCTTAAAGACAATTTTTCAAAAACAATAAGTTAAATTGGTGGAGCTATTCTGTAGATTTCCGCTTAACAAGACATTTGACGATCTATTTCAAGATTAGGTCATTTAACTAGGGAATAATGAAATATTGACCTTAATTGAGAGTTTTCACGACACATAAATAAGTTAACAGTATTGAACTGTAACATAAGAAGACCTGCACAAGGGTAGTAGAAAACAAGGTATGGGCCTGTCAATGGGAGAAGCTTTAAGCCTGACATTGAGTAAAAGCTGTGAATTGGTGATGAGAACGTGTAAGATAATCATGTCTTTAACCTAACTGCGCTTACTTCTCTTACTACCTCAGGTCAATATTAGAAGGCCAATTCTACACCATATCTATTTAAATTATATGACGCTTAATTACTGTAAAGCGAGTTTATTCTTAAAGATGCTGTAAATACAAATAAATGTTCCTATCTTATTTAATTGTTCAGTATCGTAGCTATAAACCAACTGTGCGAACAGGTCCATTCCTCTAAACCCATCGGTTTCGCTGAACAAGTTTTATATTTATTGAAATGGAAAACAGTAGCTATTGCAAACCAACAAAAGAATCGACATACAAATAAAACGTGGAACGAAATATTCAAACGGTTTTTGTATTTTTTCCTGGTATTTCAAAATCGTTTACTGGTAAGAGAATTCAATTAAAACAAAACAGAATTTATTTTCGTTGGAGAAAAGAAAATGACTGAAATCTAAAAATGTCTACATTATATACTTTTATTATTCCTATTGCGTATTATACACATAATACGTCACAAGTATCTTATTAGTTTGTTATGTTTACGCAAATAGACTTCTCGAATTTACAATAAAATCCAAAGACTCGGTTCAAGGGCGAAAAAAAAAGTAGACGTTTTAAATATGAAAAAATATAACTATAATACATTAATAGACACCCAACAATGTGAAAATGAACCAAATCTAACCACATCTTACATTTGTGTGATATTATGAATTGAACACGAACGATTTATTAGCAAGACGTGACCAAACGTAGAACAAAACAATACCGTGATTGACACTCTGATATAAGACAGCCTTATTACAAAACTTGAAGCAGATTTAATGCAAAAAAGTCAGTATTTTTAGCATAATCGATTTTGACTCTAGACAAAAAACAATGCAAAAATTTGCCATTAGTATTAAGGAATACTCAAAATTACAGACTTACCCTCTTATTCATAAAAATATATGAAGTTATGAAAGGCTTATAGAGTGTTTTGTTTCTTTCACTCCTTAACGAAATGAAAAGAAGAAAACATATTATAGTAGCTTTTTAACTAAAATAGGTTTATAGTGTTTATGAATAAGAGTTAGAAGAGAGATCAAAGTTCAATAACAGTCATGTCTTATTCTACATTTGATCACGTCTTTTCATATCAGAATACTCACTTGTATCCGGTGCCAAGTCGTTCTCCACCTCATGTCCAGTAATGTTCATCATGTACGCGCTCCTGTTCTCCTTCGAAGGCTTGTCCACCTCCACCAGTTCCACATAGTCCACCTTCTTCAACACGTCACTACTGTTCCTGTCTCGCTCACTCTCACTAACACTCCTATTACCGTACTCACTCTCGTTTATCTTCGCAGCGATCAGAAACTCAAACCGCGGCATATCCTCCGCAAATTCAGACTCAGGTCTAAAAAGAATATCGGTTATCGTATCCTCTCTATCCGTTTCTGAATTTATTATATCTTCTAGCAGACTACTTGATATGTTTAACTGCTTTTCAAAAGCATCAGCGTCGCGGCTATGTATTTCTAGAACTTTATTCTGATCCCTCATTGTCTTCTTTGATAGATCTTCGTCTCGGTCTTGTTCTGCGTTGACCATCGCACGCATGTCTGTTTTAGAACTTTTATCCGTTTCTCTCGTTTCTTCATCAGTTGCAACCTCGAGAGTATCAGAATTAGGATCAACAGGTAAACTAAAATTATTATTAGAATATTTTATGACAATATCTGTCGTGTTATCGGAGTATGGCCGCGCGTGAACGATGTCGGCTGTCAGCAAAGAATTAAGAAGGAAAAACATGAGTTTTAGCTTTACGTTTGTCATTTTCACGATCAAGTATTCATTATTCCGAGGGTCAGTTCATTGTTAATGAGGTCTTCAAAGGCTGTAGTTCCCCGAGCTCTGCAACAAAGAACAGTTAACTATTAAAGTTTTGAACAAACTTGATTAATGGCGGACAGTAACAATGGTTTTCTCATTAATTTTTCATTTGGAGGCTTCGCTTTGTGATGTTACTGCGAATTGATTGATGAAACCTACTGAATATTAAAGTATAATTAATAATAAAGCAAATTTTGATTTAATTATTTAGTGGATTGTTGCCGAGTTAATTTCGATTGTAATTTAAGTAAGTAATTAAGGTAATAACTTTTATTAAAGGCCTGAATTATTGTGATAAAACGACAGCTAACTAAATTAAAAATTAACGGACGTATTTTTAAGAATTGATTAAAAATAAATTGTACAAAAGCAAGAGCGAAAAATATCAAGCTTCAAGAACAAAAAACTGTTTCTCATTTATCCCAGACTTTTAATACCATCAATATTTTAGTCTAGAGCCTTAACGAAACATTATCTCGGAGTTCATTTTTTGCACATTAACCTTTTAAACGATAACGATTGAAGATTACGCCTACGTAACTCGTGGCCTTATCTCTACTACAAGTATAGATACATCTCCTAAATTTAGTCAGTGAGAATGTGTGGGTGTTATTTACTTAGTAAAGTTCGTGTATATAGAGCAAACTTTATTTAGAAGAATACAGCTGTATTGTTGTCAAGCGTAAAGAGTAATAGGAATACGAAGAAATCACATAAATACACAACTAAATGGATAGGATTTAAACATAAAAATAATAAAAAAATAAATTATACTCTGTTGCCTTTTTTTGTATTCAGTATAATATATTTTCTGTACCTATAAAAATCATGTCGACACATATGCGATTAGACAAATCGTTAGAGTTTTATTATCTACAATGCTTAGCTGTATTATGCAGTCTTTAAAATCCCCCTAATAATTTTAGAAATTAGCACAAACAAAGGAAAAAAATCACGATAAGTACTTGTGCTAGTAAGTCAATTTGTACAACATTTAAGTCTTGATACAGGACAACTTCAAATGCTTTAAAAAATACGAAAAAGAACCATTGAAGTTTTTCTATAAAACTAAAACATACAGTGTTATTTATCTATCCACACGTAAAATACGGTCCAATTGATCCCAGTCCTTGTATCGTCTCGTAATAGCTGCAGGTGACCCTGTGCGTTGGCCCACTTGTGCGGCCCTCTCGTGACGAGCTGCAGTTAACCAATATACCACTGACTACTGGACCATTGTGGACACGCAATCAGCCGGGATTACTATACGTTGAGACTGAGTAAATAATAAATTGAATCTTGTTTACAAGAAGATTCTCATCTAAGTTCTAATAAATTCCAGTGTTCTATTCTATAATAAACTTTGTCATTTCAAGTTGATCATAGAATAGTATACTGGAATTAACGCGAGCACGCATTTAACTGAGAATGCCTGACGTTTTAGCGTCGAAAAGTCAGGCATGCCAATGTAAAAAACATGCAACGCGATAGTTTAAAATTACTTAATTATATATAAATTATTAAATTGATATATAAAAAGTGTACCCTACTAATCTACTCGGCGAGAGTCTCCTCTTATTTAAAGGGAGGAGTTAGATGTATTTCACACCTTTACCTATGTATACATATCTTCGAGTGCAGCAGGCGCAGGCATATATATTTCTTTGAATTGAACCATTACTGTCCTACTGCTGGGCAAAGACACTTATCCCAAACGAGATGGTGATAGATTAATATAGATATGTATGTATATTTTTATTTAGATATACATATACACATGCTAGCAGCTACCGTCTCGTAACGCACTGATTCGTGCACGATCACGTATGAATTAACAACGTGTGTGCAATTTGTCAGCGTCGCCCGTGACACCTCATCTAACGTGCTATGAACGCTTTTTATTAGCTGTTTATATGTTACGTGTACATGTAACTGGCTGTATTGCGTCTTAGAGGGAGTACTGCTTCTTGATATTTTCGACTTCTTGTTATTAGGTTATTATAAACCTTAGATAAAACATACAAAAGGTAGGCTTGTACATTTTGACATGTGCATAGTTTTAGATTAGTTACCCTTCAAACATGATTGACAGATAATATGAATTTAACTAAGTGCCTTATGTAATGTTTCACTCTGTAATAGGTATATTTTCAACAACATTTACAAAAAAAAATTACACATCAGGAACATTCGCTCAATATTCAATTTTTCGCACAATATTTTACACTAACACTACGGTGTAACAAGCGTTTGACATTGTAAATAACTTATAAAAATCTGGTTGCTGACGAAGCTGAATAAGAGCGCTGATAATATATTTTATACAACTTATTAGATGGATACCTCGTTTCTTTGAATGCGAAGTAAGCAGTGCGTTTTACTACATAAATTTACTTTTTAACAAATTTTCAAACTTCCAAAGTGACAACTATAACTCTTACTTCAACACGAAACTAAATCCTTCCAAAAATTCTATCTCATTCTGTAAAAGTAGTTCAAGTGAAGTACTAGAAGTAAGTAGTTTAGCAGCAAGATAAGCACGACTCGACGCAATATCTCACGGCTTACAGTGCACTACGCTAGTGGCACACGAGGCGTGATCTTATCATTGCCGATGTGAGACGAGGTGGTTTTTGTTATTAGGTTTATTAGTTTAATACGGTTTTGTATTATATTTATTCGTTAATATGTCAAACCTTAGAGATATTGTTTATGAACGTAAAATAGTATTGATAAGTCATCATTCTGTCTTATATTAGTTGCTAATCCGGAATTTGTCCACATGGAAATATTTCCCGGGGTAAATAGTATCGTATTATGTCGAAATATGTATATACAGCCTATGAATGTCATCTAAAATCCATTTATTAGGTCTTGATTGAGATAGGGAAAAGCATCTATCACACAGAACGCCCATTTAGAATAGCCATAGGACAGTACTCCATTACAAAAAGTTATCTAAAGAACATAATGTGTTTATTTATACCATCCCCAAAAAGACATAAAAAAGATCATCAAACCACCAAATAAACTACATAAAATACATTTACAACAAAACTATCGCCATTACACCACATAATACCCAATAACATTCATTCAGATACAATTTTGAGATAAAAATTGATGTTATTTCATACGCTAGAGGCTCTCGGGGGAAATTTGCTGCAAATGAGCCTACTTTACACAACACCTCGTACTATAATGTATGTTTGATGAACTGAAACGAGAACGAATGTGACCTTTTCATGTATTTGACCTTTGTTAACGATTGATTCATTTGTGTAGCTGTATGATTAATTAAATATAAGCGAATCGGAATGTAAGGCTGTTCTGTGTAAGTTTAACCATATTTTTTGATTTCCACGATGCATGTTTGTATCACTTTTCCGTCCCGGTGCTGACCAAGAGGCTTCTTCCACAATAAGAGAGCAGACGCCTGCCTCTATCACGTTAGTGCAATGCTGGTTGACTTTACGTTTCCAAAACTGATTTCCAAAATTCTAAGACAATTCTAATCTTCGAAATCATTTGCATGCTACTTTTCTATCTCTTGCATTTCCAGTCCCCTTGCTCGCTGGTTGCGCCTGACCATTCACCTAGGAACGCGTCCAAGTCACTCTGACATCTCCGTTTGAGACTTCCCCGAAGTTGACATTTTTTTTAACCTATAAAGTACTGTCCCGTTGTCGAGCAAAGTTCTCCCCTAAACTCTTCCACCAGTCTCTATCGTCAGCCATTTCCTGCTACCCTTACAGATATTAGTCCTAATCGTTGCCAGCATATGTTTAAAATTCACGACTACAATATCCATATGAGGCAAATATTTGTTCCACTCGGTTATTCTTGCTTTCATAAAACAAAAAGACCTACTAATCCAACCTACAATTCCTCTACAAACGTATTATTGATATAAATTCCATACATGTTTAGTTTCAGTGTATAGCTCGCGGCCCACGTCTAACGCCTCCGTACGAAGCGGTATTTAACGACTGTATAGAACGATGTGCCATTCATCACTTGTTGTGTTGAATAAATTAATATCTGTCAGCGTGGGTAACCGGCAGTGGATGTGATTGTGATTATACGGTTGAATGTCTAGGAATAGAAGCAAATCAGACTATACCATATAATTATTACAAATGTGTATATTTTATAAAGAAATTCAAAGAAATAAGCAACGAGGTAGTAATGTCTAGTATTGCCTAACTTACTCATTCTAGGCGGAGACTTGCAGAGGGATTATGGGTTTTCGTTTATTTAAGTTCCTGGGAACCGAAGCAAGTGTCGTTCTTTGAAATTTGAAAAAGGAAAGAATTTGTATATTTGCCTAATGGACATGATTTTGAAATACGCCAATTTTACAAAATTATTGACTATATTACAACCCAAGATTTCAACCATGGACAAATTAATCACAAAATAGTTAATAATACAATAATAATGTTGAAATAGTTAATGTTAGTATTGAGATACTGAACTGAAAAATAAGAAGTTAACTCTTAAAATAACATCTAATTCTAATCTAATTCGCAAGCAAGCATAACCGCTAAAATTGTACCAACGTCAGCCATTACGACAAATGTAATTCCATTTTCCACCACCAAACGACCATGGCGCTAGTAGTCTTTATAACTTTAATTTTCCAAAGTGTTAATTTAGTTGTGGATTTAGAAATTGAAGGAAAATGTAGGCTAATATCATTATTATGTTATTGTTGAGTGAATTTTAGTAAAATTAAGCTTATTTTGGTATTCTTGTTGATATTAAGATGAGGAATGGACGAACGGTTGTGTTTGTGTTTGAGTTGTCGGCTCAAAGTAAATAAAGTTGAAGAGCCAGTTGGTAAATAAGTAAATATGTCTTTTTGTGATCTGTAAATAGTTGGGCTTTATTGAGGATCGGACCCTTTCGTTAAAGTTTAAAACGTGCCAGAATATTATAACAAACATACAAAGTTTATACATTATAACATTAAATGTCAAACTTGACATATGAACTTTAATTTGTCTTGATCAACTTATGGCGTCGGAAGTGTATGTAAATCTCGTGCAAATATCTTGAATTTATAATGAGTGTTTATGAGCTTTTCCATCGAAAGTACTTTTAAAGGATGCGGAAACTCCACTGTGACATTGGGTGTTTCACATATTGACTATTGTTTACCATGATCTTCTTGACCTTTCGGCCCATTAGCCGCCTTCACAGGCTGTCTGTAGGCAGAAATCTACAGTGCCAAAATGTCAAGAATAAATTTATAAACTACAGTAAGTCGCATTTAACTTTATACACACTATGCAAATAATAGTTTTCAATGCATAAATAGCTTTAACAGTAAATAAGTGTAGTGCAACCAGTAAAAGCCTAAGTAACACAGTAATCCAGTAATAAAACTGAAGTAAACAGGATAGAGAGACAGTTAGACAGAGAGAGCAGATTTACAACGACTTTTATTGGCTCTTATTGAAATTAAATCAGACGGATAGCTCTACACAATTTATTTTATTACGTTTGAAATAAAACACGCCTTTAATGTATTATTGTTAGGTATTGCGTACTGCAATTAATGGAAACCAGATTGTTTTGCTCTTGAATTGAAATGTCTTAACCGCTTCGATGAAATTTGGCAGGTTGAAAGATTATTTCAAAGGTAGGACATTGTTTTTTAGCACACGGGTGGAATCTTTGGTAAAATTTTATACATATTTAATGGTCAAAACCATCACTGACATAGTTTATTTCGCTGTGACTTATGGTCTATATTGTAGTAATATTATGAATATAGCAAACATAAGTAATTAAGCAGAAGTAATAAACCTAAATATATTATATTGAGCAATGAAAGTAACTTTATATCATTCATAACTCTGCAAAGCAGTTACTTAAAATTCAAGTAAAACTTAAAATTAGCCAGTAAGTGTGTGTAAGTTCTCACGTATGCCCCGTACTAGGTCATACAGCTTGTAGTGTAAGCGACAAGTTGCCTGCAGTTCAACGATACCTTACTTGTAACTTAAACTGAACTTGCACGCAGAGTTGCAATATTTCTTACAATGCGTTTTTTAACAAATCAAAATGTTTTTTTGAACTTAAGAAACGAAACGTAAAAGTAAGTGGAAATTGTGTTACACTTTTGCGTTATTGTTATTTGAAGGATGGCATTTTATGACATCTAGTGATATATAAAACCTGAAGACACATTATGAAATATACAAAATATTAAAATTTTCTATAAGTAAAAGCTTTTTTATAAATATAAATTTAAATACACTGAATAACTAAAAAGATTTCAAAATCGACATCATGTATTTTTAGTTATACGGTGTTAAACACTACAAAAAAAGCTGTAACAACTTAAAATCGTCACCTCTCTTAAACACAAAACATCTTCAGTCGTTATCTGATGAGCATCTTAACAATTTATAACAAAGCTCTCGACTCTTGTACTACAATCGTTTACATTATAACCTCTTTACTTAATGGCCGCTACATTTTTTATACATTTTTAACGCAAACACGTTAAAATATTATTATGAATAAACTTAGGGATAAAAACTTTTGTAATTTCAGAGGCTAATTTTTAAGACCTCTTTAATGTGTTTTCAGGTAAAATGATTACAGAAATTACGAAACCGCTTTTTATTTTATAAGTCGTAAAGTGAAATTTTAAAGTTCATCTTTGATTAATTTTGTAATTTAATTGCTAATTAAAGTCATGTTCTTTTAATCATTTCATAAAGTATTTTGCTAAAATGTTAAACTTTTATGTTTGTTAGATAGAGATTCAATGTGACGACGTATTATGTAGATTGCCTTCAGCAAATCCGAAAGGACACTGGATTTCAAAGCTGGAATATGCAATTTCGAAAACAGACCTCACATAACAAAAAGGTACCTACAAAAAATCATACACATTTCGAAATCGCTAATCTATCGAAATAACATCAAAGCAACTACACTCCACAACTATCACAAAGCAACTATCACCATTTAATTCGATCAATCGAGTCAATCTACTGAAAAAGCAGCTCCATTCTAACTCTTACCGATATAATTATTAAAGGGTACCCAAAATTCAATGGAAATAAGGTGGGAAACGGTCCCTTTGTAAAAAAACCCCAAGTTTATTTATGTAGAGGCCTCTTTGTAAGCCTTATGAGGCTTTAGCGGTATACCCAGTTGAGATATTGGAGTTTTTTCGGTATTATTTATTAATATTATACGGAGGGTATAAAAGGTTGGTTTTGCAAGTTACTGAAACTAAATGGAAAATGGTTTTTTATGTATAGTTTTTGTTTGAGAAGGTTATTAGAATGTACGGGTTGAAAATGTTTGATAGTTTGTTTTGCGCAGATGATGAGATCGGCACTTTACCACTGTAATATCATATATGGAGCATTAGAAGTCACACATGGCTTAAAATTTATGAACACAACAAAGAAAGTGTAGTTTGATGTAAATATGAGTCCATTATGAACACGATAGAAAAGCACCCATGGAGATACAATTAATGTCAATACTTTAAGCGAGATGCAAAATTAAATTAACGACTAAATTATTCAAACCTCTTACATAATTTGAAAATATCGACAAAAAAAAACTCAAAATTCACACCAAAATTTAATAACATTGTTAAGTTATCTTATCTTATCTTAGGGGTGAGAGTGCCAGTAAATGCCTGGCCTGCATCATTAACTTAACTTAAAGTGAGGCCCTAAGTTAAGTATTATAAACCTCCACCCTTATGCAAGAAGTTACATCGCAAGACTGGTGTGTAATAGCTAAATTAATTAATACCATACGTAATTATAATTGGCCGTGCTGCGAGTTCATTATAATTGACATTAATTAGATTTCTTACCCCTACCCTTATATATGGGAGGTTATGGTGCATTGTGACGCACATACATACATAATTACTTTTATAATAAGTTTGTAAGATTTCAAGAGTTGAAACCGTCTTCAGAACTTTCTTTGGAATATATCTTTGACGTTTGTGACTCTCAATCTGTAAAAATTTGTTATGGCAGTTTTTGACATTCTGTCAATCTGTCAAAAATAATTATGACAGCTTTTGTCAGTTTCCGAACAATTATATGTCAAAATTAATTTAATAATAAAATTTTTGCAGTTGAAAAATTGTTACTCAATGTATTTTGAACTTGCTGAAGTGCATATAGGGTTTGACTTGGTATTTGTGTTTTAATTTATATTTGAATCAAGTGGTATAGTGTGAGGGAGGAACTGTAACTTTTAAAGTAATAAAACTTGAGATTTTGATTGGAAAGTCATTTAAAATTGGTAATTAATGCTTTTATATGCGTAAAACTCGGTTTACCGAAATGGGATGTGAGGAAAGTAATCAGAACGGAGGAAAAGCATAAAAAAGTCTCAAAAAACATATTTTCAGAAGTATTATATACCGATAAAAATATTTTCCCTTTATTGGATATACAGGGTGTCCCAAAACTCAACGATAATCTGAGACAGGATGAAAGGCCAAGTCATACCGGCTATAGGAAAAATAAAAAAAAAATTCCATATCACTTAGTTCAGCAATAATAGACACTTTTCAAAAAAGTTGAAATTCCACACCCTTGGTCGCATTTTCAAGTCCCGTGATCACCAATGTCACAATTTCGCTGTGTTTTTTTGAATTTCGTGATCTTAATTAAATATGCTATTAATCGTATAACAAATTAATGCACAAAACATTGTTAATATAATAAAAAAAGTTAAGTTTTAGTGAGTCATCTTTCTCAAAAATATCGTTAGTCAACTTTGACGCTTCATACTAAAAAAAAAATGTACTACACTACCCTTGGCAAGTTATTTCAAAAGTTGGCGCATTTAATCAAGATTTCAAAATAGTATAACACTTGCCACTTTTCTTGCCATTAAAAATGTTATTTTTATTTGAAAGAAGAGTATCCTCGCAAATGGATCGGACGCAGTGGTACAATTTTATGGCTTCCTTGTTCTCCCGATCTAAATCCAGTAGATATTTTTTACTGGGAATGCATAAAAGAAAAAGTTTATTCGAAAACAATACAAAATCTATCATAACTTAGACAGAAAATTGTCACAGCGTCAGAGGAAATAAATGCAAGGAATTTTGATTGACTGGTGCAAAGGTCTTTTGTAAGGCGTTGCAGAGCCTAAATTCATGCTAGAGGAAAACAATTCGGAATTACTTTAGTTTAAGGAGAATAATTAAATAAGATCGATGGTTCGTTCATTGTTTTTTTTTTTTATTATTATAATCTATTATGTTTATTACATTAAATATTTGTTATGGACTGACTCAATTACATCTTTACTAAAAATAATTGCTTTCCTCTGGCACGAATACAGGCTCTGCAACGACGTATAAAAGATTTTTTCACCAGTCAAGCAAAATTCCTTGCATTTATTTCTTCTGACGCTGTGACAATTTTCTGGCTAAGTTATGATAGATTTTGTATTGATTTTGAATAAACTTTTTCTTTTATGCATTCCCAGTAAAAAATATCTACTAGATTTAGATCGGGGGAACGAGGATGCCATTAAATTGTACCACTGCGTCCGATCCATTTGCGAGGATACTCTTCGTTCAAATAAAAATAACATTTTTAATGGCAAGAAAAGTGGCAAGTGTTATACTACTTTGAAATCTTGATTAAATGCGCCAACTTTTGAAATAACTTGCCAAGGGTAGTGTAGTACATTTTTTTTTCAGTATGAAGCGTCAAAGTTGACTAACGATATTTTTGAGAAAGATGACTCACTAAAACTTAACTTTTTTTATTATATTAACAATGTTTTGTGCATTAATTTGTTATGCGATTAATAGCATATTTAATTAAGATCACGAAATTCAAAAAAACACAGCGAAATTGTGACATTGGTGATCACGGGACTTGAAAATGCGACCAAGGGTGTGGAATTTCAACTTTTTTGAAAAGTGTCTATTATTGCTGAACTAAGTGATATGGAATTTTTTTTTTATTTTTCCTATAGCCGGTATGACTTGGCCTTTCATCCTGTCTCGGATTATCGTTGAGTTTTGGGACACCCTGTATAAGAATGATAATTATATAAAGATTGTTTATGTGGTTTTACTATATGAAATCGATATATAATTACTTAGCACGCCTTTAAGAAATGTATTTAACCAATTTTAGGCATGTAAGGTTTCATCACGGTAACGAAAAACCTTAAAAAAATCAACGTTGAGCAAAGAAAAAAGAATACAATGCCCACGCAGTAAAAGTAACTCTAACGCGAAAATCGCGCATAAAAAGTTTTCTTCTTGAAATATTCATACATGAATACAAGAATAAAGCATGTAGTTATTCTATGCAAATATAAGGGGTGTTGCTAATAGACGTACAGGGTGTTGTAATGAGCAATTCCGCCGCCCCAACGTGTCTAATTACGAGTGAGGGAGCAACGCGCTGCCTTCTTAACTACGACGCACTTGTATTAATATGCATGGAAATATATTATTAAAGTCTTGTTACTTTTGTATAAGGTCTTCAGTTTATGCTTACGTTAATAAATTGTGGCATCTTCACATTGTTACAATGCAGAACAATCTGAAAAGCGATCAAAATTTTAATGTTATGCTACCTTTCTTATTTTTCGGCGTTTCGGTGAACATTGACGTTGCTTTTGAAAAAGACCAATTTAAGCGGTTGGTCTAGGTGCACGCGAAGTTTAAACGCATGATCTCGTTAATTGCAAATATCCATGCTTTGTAAAATTCTGTTGTTACGTTTAAACTGCAGAACAGATTTTGATAAACTGTTGTAAGAAAATTTCATGTTAAAGACTCAGTATTAGGCACAGGCAAAAGGAAACCTATATATCAAAGATACTGCTGAAATAATATGATAGTTTAAACCGTGCTTGAGCCCACGTGCAGCACACGTGTCAGCTAGGCTTTGCATATTAAAATTATCATAAAACAGAAACACAGTTATGATTGCAACACATACAACCTATACATAGATTACCTCCTAGTATAAAACGAGTGAGAAAAAAACTCGTTAACAAAGCATGTACCGTTTTTAAAAATAAACACACACATTTTAATCTCCAATCGCTTTATAAAAATACCCGCACAATTTTCATGTCACGTGTCGATTATAAAACACAGCCGCATCTGTCACATTCCCTTTCATTTACCAAAGGGAATATATCAACATGTGTATGCTAATCAAAATCCAACCGTATTTCAAAGCAATAAAGATTAATTTCCAATAAAAATATTGTACGTGCGAAAATTGGATTTGTCGGACTTATTTTAGGATAGGGGTAAATAGACTTTTTTTAAATTGAAAATTTTCACGGCTTAGATGGATTGGTCAATTATTATAAGCAATGTTATGTTTTCCAATTTTCATCTGCCAATAAGGCATGATTGAGATTATTTATTTTGTTTCAGAAATAAAAGAGTATCTGAGGTCGGTACTTGATTCTGATCATGAGGTTCAATCCCCAGGTCAGCCAGATACTACTGGGTTCTTAAAATTTAAAACAGAACTAGCGGCCACTCGCGACTTTGTCCTCGTAGATTTAAGTTTTCCCGATTCCATTACTTTATATGGAACTATTTTCCAAAAATCCTCTCTTAATGCTCCTCTACACTGCCCAAGGAATCTTCATACCAAATTTCTACTTTCTCAGTAGCTTCGACTGTACGTTTTCCATCAGTCAGTCACTCAGCAACGAAAGAGTTTTAAGTTATTGATTGATTGATTATCTAAAAGCTCGGTGTTAACATTGTTACACGCACTAATAAGTGAAAAAACATAGCCGTATTTCAGACACCTGTGCTTACCTTGTAGTACAGATGAGATTTTATAATGAAACTACAAAATATAATAAAATATGTTAACAAACACAATCATGTTATTACAAGGCTTCACACAAAACCTCTCATCTCATAGTACACAGTCTGTGTACTGTGTATTGAGTACACAAGTACACAATACACAACAAACAGTACACATGAGCACTTTGCGTACTGAACTGTGTTTGACACGCGTGAGTCGACAGATGTTTGGGATAGTTTGTAGCAGGTTTGATACCTGTATGATGTAATAAGATGTCATGATTTTTTTAAAGTTTCCCATCTTTTCTAATTAAATGTCAAAAGTGGCAAAAGTCATCCATATCCAATTTTTTTAAACTGAAATACGCTCATGACGTATAAACTGTTTTCTAAATTGACTCCCGACGGGACAGACTTTTAACCTGCCCTACAAAGTTCGGAGACGCTCAGCTCAAATACCATCGAGCGGTCACCCATCCAAAAAAGGTCCGAGGTAAGGGTTGCTTAACCTACATATCACGAACTGGCAAGTGACTTTGAGCGTCAATTTATACCTTATAGTATTAAAACCTTCATTACAAATCAACTCACGTCCTCCCAAAAGCCTAGAACCCGAGCCTTTTAGTAAGAAACAATGAACAAGTTAACACCACTCATCAAGGAGGGCTGAAGGGTTGATAGTTAAGGACGTGAAGGGTTAATGAGACGGCCTAGGAAATAGACACTATTTATGTGCTGTTTTATGAACGCTTCTTGTAATGTTTTTATGCCTTGAGCGGTAGTTTTTATAGCAGTGTATACTATATCATATTCCGTTACTTTTGAAATTGTGTGTTTTTGTGAATAGTCAGTTGTGTATGTGATTATAGGGATAAGAATGGCGTTAAGAAATTTTCAGTTTTCGCCTTGAGTATTGAAGTGAAGAATTCTTTTTTATAATATTCCTTAAATAGAAGACACGTGTTTTTTTACGGAAAGTAAATAAATAAATAAAATGTTTAATTTTAGCGATGACTGTTAGGCGCTACGGAGTTTACTGGGTCATCTAGTTATTAATATAAATGTTTACTTATCTACTTACCTTACAACTAATTTAACATCTTATTTCTTTCGTAACCATTATACTTTCGTCAGCTTGCAAATCTTACCAGCGTAATCTTTCATGTTAATAATCTCCTCATAATATTTGAAAATAACTACATCATTATCACCTACCTAATAAACTACATTTTAAAAACTGTAATAATATCGTCTAACAAATTTCCATAGCATACTGTAAGCGCCTTACATCCGCTGTGACCACAGCGTATATTACATCAGTATTCCCACACTACAAGATCCGCTTATACCAACTAGCACACAATGCGGACGGATTACAGAAGTATTAGTGTTTTTCGTCGAAAATATAAGAATTCTTCATGTGGAATAAATCGGTTTTTGGAAATGTGGATTTAAATGTTACATTAAGTTTTTTAGTTGCAGTTGCAATGGTGAATTCTGTCTTGTATTGTTTGTGGTTACTAAGATTATACAGCATTTTTTATTTTCTTTTTTTTAATATGACTTACATATTAAGTGCAAGATATTGCCACTATTTCGTTTTAATATACATAGGTTATTTTTAGCTACACGTTGCTTGATGACTGTTATCTATTTATTTCGTTCGTGTTTTTCTAGGACGGTTTACCCAAATATTAATAGAAGCGTAAATAATTCATAACAACTCATTATAAGAAACCATTTGTTATAAACAAAAGTAAATATTGGAAATAAATCTGTAGCAAACTCTACCAACTCAAGTAATCTGTAATAAATTCTTATTATAATACATTAAAACATTCACATTACATTATCCAAAACGCATTACGGCTACACCTGATATCCATTATATTTAACCAAAAACATCCCTAAAAACGTTACAATTCACCTCTCGATATTGCCTTAAATATACTCTACCAATTGGTACTTCTGTACTTTACCTGCGGAACACCGGATGTATACTACCAACAAATCATTGTAAGGAAGGGCTCTTCGCTATAAAGAAGCATTATAACCGATACATACCGACATAAACCGGTATATACCGGTATAAATCGGTATATACCGGTTAGAGCCGCTTCAAGTATGCCGTAAGTGGCCGTTCAGGCGATATCCAAACTTATAATGTGTTTCCAAAAGTGATATCAAGTTTTGGGCGAAATAGTTTTTCAATTTATTTTTGGGAGTTTGTATCTTGAGCTTGTGAAGTTATATATTCTTTTCATATGTTGACGTTTTATGTTAGATACAATGTACGTAATACTCCACGCTAACATGTCTCCTTGCAGAATTGTCTCTTGTCTCGTTGTCTACTTAGTGGTCGGCCATATATTGTGACCAAGGCCTGTGTAAGTCGAAACGTCAAGCTACCTAAAGTAGAACTGTACTGGCTCCTCAATGCTGGACAAGGGTCTGTTCCCGAATGAGGAAATTCATTATTAGCTGAAATTATTTATTACAGTTATACAACGCAGGTGAAATACAAGTGGATCAAAAACTTTAGCGTATCGACTCAGCTACTAGGGAATTTCGCGCTCACCGCTCATCCACCGTTGGTAGAAGCCAAGACGTCAACAAACGGTTGGCGGTCGCCCGTATCGTATCGGGTAGATATCCGGCACTACCTAATGGTTAGGCTTAGAGTTTGTTTAATACACGTGTTTAATTCATAATAAAGGCATATTGACTTCAAGTAGATTACAAATCTGAAGTCAATAACTTAACAAAACTAAATACAAAGACAACATAATCAATACTTAGAATAACCAAATTGCAGGAACGCTCGGGTTATACAATTTCCCA
This sequence comes from Anticarsia gemmatalis, assembly GCF_050436995.1. Taxonomy (NCBI): domain Eukaryota; kingdom Metazoa; phylum Arthropoda; class Insecta; order Lepidoptera; family Erebidae; genus Anticarsia; species Anticarsia gemmatalis. The sequence continues at coordinate 1,180,059 of NC_134757.1, forward strand.
GTACATTACCATTTGCTAAGCATATTAACTACCTGAGAGCCGTTACTGGGAATTCAGACTGCTACTGAATTCTCAGTAATATCTAGCTTTTCTTCTCGGAAGCCTTTATATAAGCTACTAGGAACCCTGGAATACAATAATCCTATGCATACAATAATCCCCTTATATGAATGTAAGCTCGTATTAGTATGTGTTTTGTCTCTTTCCGTCTAGTTAGAAACCATTTTCGATTGAAAAGGACAAAATATAGATTAACTTCTCCGAACTGAAGACACGATTTTTAATAAGTTGGTATCGTCAGTTGCGCTTTATTCTATTTTTGCGATATAAAACTTTTACTATGAATCCTCTCGATTACAATCTGACCAAAATGTCAAGATTTGTGAAACAAAAATAAACTTTTCGATTGTGTCATTATTAGATTGTGAACCTAGTACTGCCGAAACGTCAAGATTTGAGACGAAAAATAACTTTTTTTTCGCGTCTTAACGAACATGTACTAGTATTCTAATAAATATACAAAAACCCATCATTTGACATATAAAAATTCGTCCCTAAATCTTTCAGAAAACTTTACATAGATTACCTTTAATAATATATAAGTAGTGTATTCATTTCATTAATGTATAAAACAGTCTGGCTGTGTAGTATGGAAGTAAAGAAATAGATGTACGAGATAAAACTTTACGTCGCCCTCTATTATACCTTCGGGGACTCTGAGCGACTGTCTCACCTTAACTTGACCTTGAAGAGCCAAAGAGTGTATATCCGAGGTAGATTTAGGTGTTCCTTTGATTGAGTATTTGATTATTAGTCATTATTGATAGTTATATTAGTTGCTTACGTGATAATTGCTTTCAGATTTTTCAATTGCCTGTATAATTTTCATATTTTCTCATCGCAATAACCTTTCTGGTTCTTTACTGAAAAGGTGCTGAACAATAGCTGTTACTGTTACGAGCTTTTCTCGATATATTTGAAGAATATTAAATAAGAGGTGAAAATTAAGTCGCATTACTGGAATCCCAAATAATGCTACAAAAGCAGGCTATAAATAAATATGCCTTGATTACATACTTCTTCGGCCGAAAATAACAAAATTAAAATTCGCAATTTGGGCACCAGTCTTTATTCTACTTACAAAAGACGTTTAAATTCTGAAATTGCAACAGTCTTCAGACTAAAATATGTTCTTACTCTGCGGCATTTCCCAAAACGAGAGCACACAAGGCAGCCAACATCACCCCACTAAACAAAGCCTTATTCCTTACTTAATGACAACAAATTCCGACATATTCGTGCTCTAAAAGAAAATGGCTGCTGTTGAAATAAATGAGCGTCATTGTGGCAGTCAGGGGTCGAGACTACAACTGATTTATTTATTACTCACTCACTCTTACTAACACTGTATGAGAGCGAGCGAGAGGAGAATACATTGTTGTTTTATGTCATATAACTTTTTTTTGTATAATAGCTAAGCCCGCATCTGTGGTCCGAGTGCTAATGTATAATAATATGAATGATGATCTCGGGTATTCACGGGGTCTAATGTTTGGTTCCCGGGTCAAATAAGTTGTTATTCTGTTCCGATATCTGCAAAAGTGAGGTGAATGGAACCTAGCCTTCTTTTATATAGGCCATAGGGAACCAACACTATAAGCAGCGAAGCGGTGTAACTTAAATGGTGTTAGTTCCTAATACTGTAAAATACCTACGACATATTAATATGTATGTATATTATATAGTATAGTCATTCTTCTCAATCCCCAATCAATATTATAAATGCGAAAGTAGCTCCGTCTATCTGTCTTTCTGTCTGTTACGCTTATCGCGAAAAGGCGGCAAAGAAAGAAGGCAGAAAGGGTCAAAAGAGGGGATAAATGTTTGTTTGGAAATTCTGTACTAAGTCACTTAACCACGCAAAGTCGCGGGCAAAAGCAAGTTTCCACTAAAAACTACCTACATTAATAAAATCTAAGTTACTAAAAATAGCCTGAAATAAGAGCACAAAAACTGTTAATCGCCGTAAACCTGCTTTTAAGTCTAGGTAGTTACAGTAGCTCGGGTCTCGCGATCAATATGTAATGAGTTCGGTACTATTGTATGAAAGTTCAACTAATAGACTTTTGCAATACATTGTTGAGTGGGAGTAAGCTACATAGTAGCAAATGCTGCTATTTATTTAACTTAAATGTCTTTGGATAATAGACTAGTGGTCCTAGCCGATGTTCTGCCAAAATTCGGATCCCGATCGCGTGGGAGTGATTTTGTTTTAAATCTCTATGAATGTCTAGTGTACACCAATTATCATCATTGTCATCACCATTAGCCTGTGTCCATCTATTGCTGAAGATTCAAACAATTATCACCTTCTTTTAATTCTGGTAGCAAGTCTATTGTCTATTTGAAAATCTGTTTATTTAAGAATCTTTTCTTTGACTATGATCTGTCCTTACATAAATAGGCAAATCTATTAATATATCAGCTTATTTTAACGAAATAAATAAAAGGACGTTTGGATCGGTAAGTAAAGCAACCTTAAACAAACTCAGTTTCAGTGCCGATTCATTTCCGTGGCTTCTGACGGCGTAAAAATTATTATCTCGTCTTTAAGCAAAGACCCTTAAACGGCCTGATACCTTTAATATTAGAATAGCTAGTAATGAAACCTAAAACAAATGCGCGCATAATTTTTGCCCACAATTTGTAAAAAAAAAACTATATATTCTATGTAAAATCATCAGTGTGTATAGCATAGGTACTGGATTATATTTACCCATCCGTTAGTCTGAAGAGGTCACATTCTGTATCAAAGGTTCGGGTCCGAACCCTGCGAGGGTCTAATATTTGTACACCAAATATTGAATCTGTATGTACCTATACAAACCCGGAAATAGTATAGAATATATCTTGCAAAGAATGGGCTTCGGATAGGGGCTAAGGGAGAAGAACTTTGTAGGGTCCCGTGGAAACGCTCATAAGCTGTTGCACTTACTGGTAGGTAAACGATCAATGAGGTCTTTTTGTAGATAGTTTTATAGAACAATTTCGTGTTTCAAAAAGTCTGTTCTATAGTCCAAGTAACTTAGTAGAGAGCCTTGTATGCAACTTTCCTAGCTTGCGCAGGTATACAAAATTCAGAATTTAGTAACATATGCCACCCTTCTGACCGTTGTATATTTGATACAGGTACTTTAATTTGAAAATACTCAAAATTATAATAGTAACGATTATCTAGATAAATCATGCATGTTAGGGTTCGCTTCTAATTTGTCAAACTATAGTCGTTTAACAAAAGACCAATCATTTGAACACAAGTGACATCATTGAACCAAATAATATTAAATACCACACAGTTCATTAAATCATCACATTATAATTATTTATCCACCAATAGAGTTCTCATTAAGTTATGTTTAGCATTATGAATGCACTACTAGTTATCTACATAATGCCGTTAACCTCTCCAGCTTGTCTCAAAGGCTTGTGTAAGGAGATTCTCAGAATCTCGCCGTGTTGCACTACCGGGAATAATGCATCAACGGCTTCATGCTAAACTAGATTAAGATATTATATGAAACAAGGTGCCCGTCCTGTTTTGCTTATACTTTTTACCCGAGAATCACCCTTTCTATTGGTAATAATTACGTGCAAATACGTTTGGTTGATTTTGAGTTTATCGCGAACAAACAGACTGACGCGGCTAGAGGATTTCATTTTATAATATACTAGCTTTCCGACCGTGACTTTGCCCGCGTGGAATTTCACCTCAGGGGAATTCCCAAAAGTAAGAAAGAAGAAAAGTAAGAATCTTCATGCCAAATTTTAACTTTCGAAGCTCAGTAGTTTCTGCTGTGCATTGTCCATCAGTTAGTCACTCGGTAACGAAAGAGTATAATGATAGTGATAAAGCCATATTCCTATAAATCTTGGAGATAAAATTCTCTCTTTAAATATACAGCGATTCTTGATAGTAAAAGTACCGAGAATATTTTTAAAAACGCAACCTTCAACGTTTTAAAGCTTAAAATATTCGAATACTATAGTATTTCTACGAACAACTTGAATAGAAATTTATTTGATTTGTTACTTCACAGTTTCCAGGAAAGCAGAAAAGATTTTTATGAAAATTCCACACGAACGGAATATTTTTTGCTTCCATTTCGTTCTTAAACGATAGCTTATACGACTGCTAATTACAAAGTATCTAGAACGATTCCTGTATATAGGAAAATGGATATTGATAGTTAACTTTTATTTAAGTAGCGTCATAAATTACGAAGATTATCATTTGCAACCTTCACCTGGCCTTTCTCATTCTCCCTTCTCATAGTCATTATTGGAACAGTAATGGGTTGAAAGAATAACCTAAAGCTTGGTAAAGCGATATTATACGCGGCATGTAACTTTATGTCTCTGAATAGAGCAACACAACAAGCCGCTTTGCAGAAGACGAAACGGTAGTAAGTACCAAAGACGTTGGCATATATGCTGATGATGAAGACGTATCCATTCATTTCATCACCCGCACTTCTTGCTTGTTGCTATGTTCCGATACATAAACTTAAATGGCACATGTCATACCGGTTGAACATTAAATTGCTTGATTTTGCCTACTGTTTAAAGAGTTACTGTTTAAAGTGTTGTAAAATATAATTACTGACAGAATTTATGCTCATACTTGAATTGACACTTCAAATTAATTGACTTTTCAAGTACGTTTTAACAAGTAACAAGTACCTGTCAGATTTATGAAAATGTATTCTGAACCTTATTACCGAAGTGATAAGAAACATATTTTGTTGGAAACAAAATAGTCAAGGGCTTAAACTGTGACATTGTACTGAGCAATTGATGTTATTATCAATCGCTTAGTTCAATCTGTGACTGTCAATCTTACTCATAAAACATACAAACATAAAACTCATAGTTATTCTATGTGTATTTTACATTTTCTCTGTCGTTTACGAAATGCCTTTTAAGCGCTCATAAAAAAAATATCAATTAATGTCCCATTGCTGGGCAAGGCTCCTTCCATAATGAGAGAGGGGTTACGCCTTGAGTCACCACGCTAGCCAATTGTGGGTTGGGGACTTTGCATACCTCCAAGAACTGTTCTAAAGAACTCTCATGCATGCAAGGTTGCATCACGATGTTTTCCTTCACCGTTGGAACAAGAGATAATTATTTCTAACACACAAGTAACTTCGAAAAATCATTGATGTGTTGCCTTGGGTTCGAACCTGCAACCACTTACATGAGAGGTACCAACTTATAAACGTAATACATAGATGTAGTAAATTAGATTTATAAAATCGAGAAAAGGATGTTCCCGATTTGACAAGACAATCCAATAAAACGACTTTCACAATCAGATAAACCAGTTATGTTGGGACAGGGACTCGAATTTGGGACCTTCGGGCTCGATGGAGGAACCTGACAAAAGTGATACAACTATTGTATTGAAAACCGATATTTATTATCGCCAGATAATTTCGAAGAATAATTTTGACGGCGTCTCGATACATTTTCTGTCATTAACTTCAATATTGTAACGGCAATTAAGTGATCTGGCAATAGAAATTCGCCTTAATTACATAATTTTGGTTACATTTAAAATAAAACACTCTTTCCCACTTGTTAGTAAAGGGTTTATATAAAAAGATGATAGTCCGATTTACTAGCCAATTATGCGTCGGTATATTTAACGTCAAGTCAAAAAAGAACAGTCTAATGTCTTAAGTAAGGTGGCATAACGATGTTTTTCTTTTACCGTTATAATTAAACTAGCTTCGACAAGTTTGTGTTAATCAAACTTAGGTGCTACTTGTTGCCTACCGGTAAAAATAAATTAATATTTTTCATTATGAGTTTCAGTTAAGAAAACAATAGAAGCAATAAGCTCCCAAATTATATCACAAATTTTCCTCGAAGTACTTAACTGCTTACGCTAAAGGCAATAAATTACAAGCTACATTAATTTTACAGTTACAAACTTACCGTAAATCTCATTTTCCGAAATGTATTTCACAAATTCACAGTTCACTTAAACATAAAAAAACCGTAACAATAAAAGATATTCGTACTTTTTTCTAAAACAAAGGTCACAATCACACACGGAACATTCACTCTAACACAGGCCGAATATAAAAGAAATAAATTCCAAATTCAAATGTGACAGCTGTAAAACGCGGGAGGCGCATTTTTTGACAGTTCGATTACTTTTTTTCTAATTATTACGATGACACTGATCGAATTTTATCCGGCGCCCGGGATTTTTTGACGGAACGTTCGTCCGCCCGGGAGATGCCACCGGTTCCAGAGGCTGACTCTCGCCCGTCCGCCGATCGAAGCTCCATAGACTGCGCCTCCCCTCTTGCGTAACTGATATTGTTGTAAATTATAATAGTTCCTTTATATTACGTCATTACAACTTATCGAGATTGAATATTGCTCTGAAAATATTTATTAGTACCTTAAATATTAATTATAATGCTTAAAACCGCCTTTAAAAGTATAAAAATTTTGCCAAAAAAATTAAGTTAATATAACGTTACAGTTTGACATTCTAGAACAATAAAGACTTTAGCAAGAATAGGAAAATAGCACCTTATAAAATAAAAAATAATATTAAAAGTTCATATAAATTCATAGATTTTTTTACACCCTACGTAGCTTCGAGCGGCCCACATCTTTCGGGAAAACCCTCAGCGCGCATGCGTGAACTGGAAAATTAGAACGAGATGGAGCTACCGGTGTCGTACAAAGAAGAGAGACAACGATAGTCCCGAACATTGCATATAATCCACTCAATTTGTTGTCTAGGCACGTTCGAAATTTAAAAAAGATATTTTTCATAGCGCCGGCTTTTGTTTTTGTAGTTGCCACTATTCATAGACAATTAGGCATAGTTAAAATGAAAAAAAAAACCTTTTTTACTTGTTTTGTTTTGCTAAGTAAAGTAAATAGTAGTGCTTTGTTAGTACAATGATATTTTTGTTTGTTCACATGTAATAATATTATTCTTTTGTCAAGCATTGTCAAGGACCCTCTAAGCCCGAGGCAATACATTTGGTTCACAGATCGTGGTACACAACTTAACTCTTAAGGCTTTTACATAAGGAAAATGGGAGGAATAACCCGTGTTTTTTCAGAGCCAACGAACCATGGTATAACATAACATTTAATATTAAGAAAACGAGAAATAAGGTAAATCGTAGAATCGTACATTTATTTAACGAACTTCAAACGATTGATAAGTGCTTGTAACTAAGTAATTATTGTATCTACCACTGCTGGGTACGAGTTTCCTACCAGCAAGAAAGAGGTTAGGTCTTGATTTTAGTACACGGTATAACTTTTAAAATCTCGCTTTGCATGTTTAATATATTGTAGGATACGGGAATTAACGCGAACACGCATCTTACCTTTTTTTAAAAATAAAATTTTCAAAGTTTATTAATGCTCTGTATTCACGATAGTAATTAATCAAGAACAATCTAAGTGAGGCTTGTCAATAATTTCGCAGTCACAATCAGTAATAGATCATCATTATTATCCGGCAAGACGTTATCTATCACGATTACGCTTCGGTGGATTCTATAGATTCCGATTTATCTATCCGGCTTCTCTCCTAGATCTACTTATGTTAAAACGTCGAGTATAAAAAGACAAGCGTGAAAACGTTACTTCTTTTTTATATTATAATAGCGTAATAGCGGCCTCTCACACGGTCTAAAACGAGTTTACTTAAACAAATTAGATACTCAAATATTCCAGATAATTAGTCTTTATATCTGCTAATACCACATGCAAATCTATTCAGTAGACAGACGCAGCAAGAAGACATTTTTTATAATCTGTATTGGTAAACACCCTTTAATTTTTAGTTACCACTTTCATATAAATCAGTAACATCACTACTCGGCCCAAACGTAGTTTATTGACAACGGCCTCAAATGGGACCTACTACTATATTTATAACATAGATTTACAAAAACACGTCCCTAAAGGTAGGAAAGGGCCTAAGAATCCAATATTAATGCGTGCCTTGACCTTCAGATGGGAAGGGTTAGGGCCATAAACCTTCCCATGTTACTGCTATCTGCTACTGTGATGTCACACCTATATCTGGGAAGTTCTTTCAATTTGATTGAGAATACGGTATAACTAACTAACCTAACCTTTTCGTTTGCTATGATATGAAAAACTCAAATTTTCTTTTTTGATAATTGTTTTTGCATATTTTGCTAGTTGTAAAGAAATATTGACGGACTGACGGTTGTTGTTTTTCCTTCAGTAACTTATAGAATAACATACAGAAAAGAACCCTTAACGTCCCACTGCTGGGCAAAATTCTCCTCCTAGAATAAGGATGGGTTTAGACATTGAGTCCACCACGCGTCCCACTGCTGGACAATAATCTTTTTCCGGAAAGACGGAGGGAATAGATCTTGACTCCACCACGCCTAAAACAGAGCTTCATACCTTGGATAAAAATCTTCCTTCAATAAGAATTCTTTAAAAAAACGATCCATGGGGCAAGCCTTTTAAGTAGTATAGAACAGTTACAATTGTAGACGATCTGCTTAAAATAGTTGTATCAATATAAACAAAAAAATAATTAGTAGTGATTTTAATGTCTACATCTTACCAGCACCCGGAAATATCACCTACTCCTTCCACAACCCTAAGCTTTTCAAAAACATACCTTAAAACTTTACAACTAAAGTTCAAAATACCACTCTCGTTGAGTTTACTAAGTTGTTCGGTAATTTTCACATACATATCTAATTATTCGACTGTATTTAGGTGAGAGGTTCCGGGTCCGACCCTGAGGTTTAGTTGAACACAAGGAACTATAACTTAGTTATATTTGATCTTAATTACTGAATATGTACAGATTTGACGGAAATTTAATATTATACGCAAAGCGGAGTTAAGTAGCAATGGTATAATATATTAGAAGAAAGTTTGTAAGGCTTGTACCAAGTCTTTGGTATCCTACCCCTGTGAGAGAAAGACGTGATATTACGTATGTATGTCAAAATAAGGTAATATTTATTATTTAGTGTTTGATTGAGTGATTCTACATTTCACTCTAAATTTAGATTTCTTGATAGTTTCTATCGTCTCTAATAGCTCTACCTATTGTATTTCCTGTCAAATTTACACTAAAATAAGAACTACCATTTTGCCCATATTGCAATTGTGACAAACAAAGCAGCATTGCAAGACTATGCTTACCTATTAATTTTCTTAAATTTCTCTACACCCTAAGGAAATGAAATCTATCCTTTTAAATTATCAAAATACTTATTGTATGACTAAACACAAAAAGCATACACCGGTCCACATTTTCACTCGTGCTAATATGAAGGCCGCAAGGATTAGCTACTATGTATCAATCCCTTAAGAACTAACATTTAGTTAGTGAGAAACTTTATTAGTTCCTTACTCCAAATAAAATTGGTGGCGGTCAAAGGTTTCAGAGGTATTTTTCCAAAAGGCTTTGAACCGGTTTTAGTTGACTTAGAGATTAAACAGTAACATCCTAGTTTTCATTGTCACTTATCATCAGATAAGAGACAAAAGTCTAATTAAATAAAAATTAGAGCGGCAGCGGAAACATATCATTTGTGAATATTTCAGCTTTCTAGCTACCACGGTTTATGAGATGCAGCCCGGAGACAGACGGATAGACAGCGGAGGCTTAGTAATAGGGACCCGTTTTACCCTTTGGGTACAGATCCCTAAAAGCAATCATATTTCGGATTCAAGTTTGTTCTTCACTCAGTTTACCATTAAAGTATTATACTAGCTTGATAACTCTCAACTAACTAGCCGAAATAGAAACATATCGTATCCCGCTGTTTTCGCTTCCTGAGCATACGAAAATTCATTTTATCGTGCAACGGAAATCGTTGTAGTTTATGATAACACCTATCGAATAAGCAGCTTGTGCAAAACACAACTAGTTTACAACTGTAATGCAACCAGACATAAGCGACTTACACAGACACTATAGTATTGTAAATAAGATTTATAAGCAGAATTCATGACATTATCAAAAAAAAAATATAAAACTGGATGTATATTTATAAGTTATTTTACACATTTCTTGAGGGTATTCAGTCTTTAACTCACTCTTGGTGGCCCTAACCTCTTTCTCGATAGGGAAGATTCTTGCCCAGCATTGAGACAGTAAAAATGGATACATATATTTGTAAATTTACTAATTATAATAATAGGTCGAAGTCATATAATGTAATAATCATTGATCCCATACGTGTATCAGGTAACGAACGGTGGAACCATAATTAACTAATCATAACTAACTAGCGACGTACACGTGTCGGCAACATTTTGACTTAACATTATATCTAACGTTATGTAGGTACATATGTATACCTTTATCAACAAGCCCTAAGCTCCTAAAAGCACATTCCCACGCAACATAAAAGGCATAAAATAAAAAAATAAACATGACCCTTTTACAAGCTTTTATTTTATCATCACAATCGCGTTAAAAACACATAATTTTCGTGGTAATTTGCAATATGAAAGGTGAACGAAGTCAGATAACTGGCCGCGCTGGCCGTGAAACAAAAAAGGGCCATCGTGTAAAGGTACACACATAAAAGACCATTTAACTATAATAGCCGTATATTTTCAAATGTTTACCGCAGTGCTCTACAAATATGCCTTTCGTATTATTAGCTTCTGATTGCATGATGAGGTATAGGAATTTTGGTAATAAAACCTGAAACATGCCTATTTATATGCCAAAAGATGTCGAACCATTCGCTACATTTAAGTTTCTGCATGTGATCGTTACAACATGTTTTCAATTCTTTAGATAGATAGTTTGGATTTATTAGTCATGTGTGTAATAATATCTGGTAGAATTCTATAAAATGTAACTTAAATTCACCCTTTATATTTACTTTACTACTTAAATCTTTTCAGCTTCCAATATTAGTATAAAGACGTAGAGATGTTCGACGTTCTGTTACAAGTGAAAGGTCCTATGTATATTACACCTTATCTTACATTTAGGTTTTATTTCACGGTAATGACCTTCTACGCGGATTTTCCTTACTGTGTGGAAATTAAAACAATAATTTACTTGTTATATGAATTGGTTCGTTGTTCTGAAATAAAATTACGATATTTTGTTAATAAGTCATTCTTATACATATTTTTAAACACAGGTGTAACTGTAACATATTTCTTTTTTATTGCCAATAAAAAAATAACTAAATAATAGCAACACGAAATTTGATGTAATAGATAATAGTTTGAAATCGCATTAGTCAGAGAGGACTCAAAAAGGATAAATGGTATATGTTCTTAAACATATTAGAAAAACAAGTTTTGTGGAATACGACCTTAAAAAGCACCTAACCTTTAATACGGAAAATAAAAAGATTGATAAATCGACATATACAAAAGCACTCGAAAAACCTAGCATTTACAACAACTCACACAAGTCACACAGCAGTTATTACCTGTAAATACCAGAAACACCTTCTACCTTCTTTTACTTATATACTACATACATATAAGAAATATTTACATAAGGTATATAACAAATATCTGGAATATTCCACGAACAAACAAGTGTAAATCAGTAGCAGGAATAAATAAAAGTCGTCAGTGGTCCGACGTGGACGATGTGGTATAAATACGTACAATTTGCTGGGCGGGCACGTTTCAACACAATGTAAGTAATTGTTTCCTTGCCTTATTGTGTGTTGCACGTGGCGATAGATACTACTATTGAAACTCATGCAATCACTTCTCGATTGTATCCTTGTTTGTTTTTGTGTTATGTTTTAATGAAATTGTTTCTGTCATATTTTTTATACATGATGTAAACTAAGATATTGAAATTGTTCCGAATTTGATTGTTATTATAGACTGAAACTTTAAGTTATGTCTACTCCAATAATTTATAAAATCTAAATTGAGCACTGCGATTACGAACTTATAGTACATTCGAATCAATCTGTAATCAATTTCCAAGGTATTTTGCGCTACTGTAACCAACGCTGGTATACGCAATATCATAATATTGTGTCCGAATGATTGCTTTTAATTCCTGTCTTCTCAAATCACATTAACACTTTCGCTGCCCACAAACCTACTAAGTAGGTTTTCTGAACTCACTCGGTGAGTTGCTGGCAACCTATGTGTTAATTTCCAAAATTTCTCACTTATTTTTAACCCCAAACTCGAAGGTCAAAATACCTTCGAGAACCACTAGTACCTTCAATCTTGACAATCACGATCTAGCTTCGAGCGCTACGTTCTGACCGCGGCTAGGTGTCGGCAGGACATGGCCAGTTATACCATTACTGGCCGCGCATTGTGGCCGGTGCACACGGACTCGGCCTGGCATTGGCCTCCTTAATGGAATGTTAGAAGTATCGGTGTTGTGTAGATGGAGGTCGTTGAGGTCAGTTGAAATCAGCTGTTGAAAAGAAAATATATATTTTTAGAAGAAAACTTACCGCATTCGTTCTTGATAGTATTGCGAGTCATAATAATATGTTCTCACGTTCGATACCCAAGTCGGGGAATATGATACAAGTTTTTCCTCTTATAAAACCTACAGTTATCACCCAGACTTTGGTGCCACGGCGTAGATAAATACAGAAGAATGATTTTAATTGCTCCTTTATAATATGAAAGTAGAGTACAGCACACGCAAAATGTGTAAAATGGTAAAGTTATCAATACTATTTAAATGTAAACATTTATGTTTTTTAAGACATGAGTTAGTGTGAGGTTCCCTAAGACGATGTCCAGGACAGAGCGAAGTGGAGGAGAAAGATCAGAAAGGCTGACCCCACTACCATATGGGATTCATAGCATAGAAGAGAGAGAAAGAGCGTTTATGTTTTTTTAAGTATATAAAAACATCTAATCAGTTTTTAATAAAATGCACATACTAAATACATTTATGACGAGAATTCTTTCTAAGGCAGAAATTAGTAATAAATAGTAAAATGAGCTTACAATTTTCACAACCACATTTATTGAAAGTCATGGTCTGTTTCATCACAGTCCGCGGGGGACTTAAGCCGGGGACTTAAAAACGCGTCGATCACCCCCGTCGCTGGGGACTAATTATATCATTTGTGTAATGTTCGTGATCCCTGCCTACCAGTTATTGATGAAATGATGCCTCTTGTTTACTGTCATAGAAGATATTTTGTGCTTTTTATATTATACTAGCTGAGCCGCGCGACTTTGCTCGCGTAACATAAGAGAGAATGGGTCATTACCCGTTTTTGTATAATTTTTCGTTGCTTCTCCGCTCCTAATGGCCGTTATGTAACCTATAGCCTTTCTCAATAAATAGGCTATCCAACAGTAACAGAATTGTTCAATTCGCACCAATAGTTCTTGAGATTAGCGCGTTCAAACAAACAAACTCTACAATTTTATAATATTAGTATAGATTTGAAAAACTGAGCATGTACCTATGTGTGTTTTAATTATAAACATGATAATTAATTTGTAAAAATTACATGGAAATAACATAATCACGACACGTGTATTGTATACACGTGTCGTGATTAGTCAATGTAAAAGGTTAATTAGAAAATTAAACTCAGATGAATATCGGTATAGAGCCAAGGAATGGTGTATTCATAACAGAATTCGAAATATAGAAGCCCTAAGTTTGATTCCCAATTCGAGCAAAGAATTAAGCTTTTCTTCTTTACCCAGTCACTCACCCTGTCAAATAATTAACTATAAAATATTAAATTGAACTAACAACCGCTCTAATTAATTCACTAATAACTAAATCTGATTTCTTCAAAGTAAAACTAGCCCGCCTTACAAAAATAACCTTTTTTACCTAAAGCCTACTTTTTACTTAGGTAACAAAAGGAAAAACGTCCAGCTTTCTAGTTCAAACAGTAGTAAAGACTAACTTAGATAAGAAAGGAATAAAGTGTGGAGTCGTAACTCATTAGCGGACACAACTATACCGGCAGCTTTAATTACTAAGCTTCACACAATAGCACTGTTGCTTTGTTAGAAAGAAAGAGTTTGTTCGATAGTCTGTTTAGCTTGATATATACTTGATGCATGGGAGAAAGTCTCTCTTATGTTGGTTCCGTACGTACATATTATTATCACGCTTGTTAAGTTGTGTAAGAAAATACGCCCACGTTTCGTCATCAATAATTTGAGATACTTTTTAACGTGATCTTATCTATACTATAATATTATAAAGCTGAAGAGTTTCTTTGTTTGTTTGTTTGTTCGAACGCGCTAATTTTAGGAACTACTGGTCCGATTTGAAAAAATCTTTCAGTGTTAGATAGCCCATTTATCGAGGAAGGCTATAGGTTATATATCATCACGCTACGACTAATAGGAGAATAGTACCAGAAAAAAATGTTTCAAAAACGGGGAAAATTATGACCCATTCTCTCTTATGTGACGCAAGCGAAGTTGCGCGGGTCAGCTAGTATATTATATTTTGTGTGTCTTTCGATCTATTTGTTGAGGTAGTTTTGCGACGTCTATGAAAACGTTGTTTGATTCCTAAATGAATTTTATACTTTTTATACTTAATGTCCTGAGATATTTTTTTAGGCTTCATTCTTGTCTGAGTAAAAATAAACCTATACTGTATTATTTATATGTCCAAACATAAATTTATATACTAAATATACAATCAGCTATTAAATGTACCTTGCAGTATTTTTGGAGACATACACTCAAAATTTCCCAAAGCGATTTTCGGGTTCTTAGAAATCACATTGGCTAGAGTCCCCACTAGTTGTGAAGGGTTCTTCACTGAAGATGTTGGACGATAAGTTAGCCAATATGTTTGGTTCATGTCCAACTACTTATAAATTGAAATAGGCTTTAATTTCAGCTTTTACATTTTTATAATATATGAGCCACTATATACCAAAATTGAAATAAATATTATGATATTGTTATTTATAAAATGTTTAAAGAGTTCCATTATGTTAAAGAGTAATATTATAAGACCGATATATGCCTCTATTCTGTGTCCCTCATTGCGCGACAATCAAAAACAAAGCATAGATTAACTTAATACGCATCAAAACTTTTAAATAAACTTCCACGACTTTTCAAAACAATGTCGGTTAAATATGATACATGTTTCACACCTCCTTTACATTTACAAAATCTATATAAAACACAATTTCATTTACTTAGTAAATTATTTCCTCAATTCATTTCAAGAGAAGCAAATTAACATTTTGCCTAACATTCGTAGCACACTCGTAGCAGCTACGTAAATTACGTAGCCGCTGTTTTAGCTACGGTTCTGTTAAATGTAGACTACGAATAATAGATGTAGCTTTAAGTAGCGTTTATAAGATTAACATACTATATTTCTCTTAGCTATACTTTCTTTGATAATAAGTCTAGCAGTCTAAGTGTTTAATTCCAAATGCCAATGTTACTTGCTAAACGGCAAAGCTAAATCAAATGGAATTGGAAACTGCAAGCGAATTATACAATAAACATTAGTATGTATTAAAAATATAATCCGTTTAATTTTTATGTAGTTAGTCTAGCTCCGACTAAATAAAACCTTTAATTTAAAAACACCGCATTTAATTTTCTATTAAATACCAGTTATTATTTAATTAATAAAATGTAAACGGACCCTTATATCTTACGGGAATACAATGTAAGTTGGTTAAAAACACTATATGTTGTATTAGAAAGGATTTCAAGCATGACTGAACTTTGGGATCCGGGTTCTATTCCCAGGTGAGGTACATCATGTTTTGGGCTTTTCAGTCCGGAACTACCTGTCAGTTTAATGTTTAAATTAAATCTAACCGAGGTTATGGTCATCAAAACACAACAACACAGGGTGCAAAATCTTTATGTAAACAAAATAATACTTATTTTTTCATGTCTGTTTATATTTGTGTACTTTTTTGTGTTTGTAAAAAAGCATCCGCAACATGAGAATTTTTTTTTTTTTTTTTTTTTTAATAACCCATATCTGTCCCACTGCAGGGCAAGGGTCTCCTCCCAAACGAGGGGAAGGGGTTAGGCCTTGAGTCCACCACGCTGGCCAAGTGCGGGTTGGGGACTTTGCATGCCTTCAATAAATGTATTAAACAAATTTTAGGCATGCAAGGTTTCCTCACGATGTTTTCCTTCACCGTTAGAGCAAGTGATAATTATTTCTAATACACACATAACTTCGAAAAGTCATTGGTGTGCTGCCTCGGATTCGAACCTGCGACCACTTGCGTGGGAGGTGCCAACTTAAACCACTCGGCAATTCCACGTGCCAAGAGCATATCAAAACATCCAAATATTGACCGCGACATCTCTGCCGTCCCTTCTAAGAAAACCCATAATATCATCCATAATCCATTATCACAATACCTTTCAAAAGGACAATGCGATATTCCATATCACCAGTTATCGACATGTTTACTACCAACGCCGTAACCGGGCCAACCCGGCCTCTCAAATAATATTGATATTATTTAGCAGCATCCCGGCTACCCGGGTATAACCGGCCGATAGCCGGGTATAACCGGGTGCGGTAACGGCCGGTAACCGGATACAATAAGTGACAAACGCGCGCCGCCTATTTGTCGATGCTCGATACCACGCCGTGTGTTGGGTAGCTATGATTTTATGGGATATGATAGTGTGGGATATAATGGGTATTGTTTTAAAATATATGAGCGGTGCGTGGGATCCTTTGCCCGTAGACCAGTAGTGCCACGATATAGAACTGTATGATATGATCGTCCCAATCACAAGAATATTAAGTTATTGGTCTGATTCTCAGTTCAGTTCTTATTAGTTTTTCTGTGCCTATAAATGACTTTTACTTTGTCATGATAGTTTATTTGTAAGTGCATTAAACAATATACAACAAGGAGTTAAAGTTCGCGGAAATAACGAAAAAAAAAGGTTTAATATCCGTCGACGATTTTGCAGACTAAAGTCTGTCGTCTTCTTTCAACACTAAAATTAAAAGCAGTACTAGTTAATAAGTTATTTTTCAAAAAAATATTGTTAAAAATTAAAGTATTATTTATCAGGACTGTCCCACAAAACCCCAACTCACAGTATCCCTACCTTCAAGGCGAGCTATCAGTAAAGTTATAAGAAGTTTATATTAAAAGCTTGTGAGTTGAAACTCTTAATTCCGCGCCTTTAAAGAAACGAGGGCTTTAACTTCGCTCAAGTTCACCCTTCATACCGCGGTCAACGGTTTAATACTTAAGTGATCGATATGCTCATTAAGTGGAGTTTATAAAGATATCTTTATGGAGTTATTTTTGTAGATAAATATTACAATTTCGTCTTAGGAAAAGTTATTTTTAGTATTGTATTTGAAAAAACTCTCTAATGGCAGAGTTAGAGACTCTGCACTATTGCTAATAGGGTGTTGTGCGTTCAATCGTCACACTCGGGACCCGCAGTTTGTAATAAAACTAAAATTATTCTAGCATTCATTTATTTACAAAATAAACTTTATATTTCGCAAAAAATAACAATGATTTATTTATTCAACAAATAGTACAACATAGTAAGTCAACACGTAAGTACATGATACATTGTATAATTTTAATACAGTCTAAACTCTAATATACTTACTTACTTTTCTTGCAAATACAGCTTTGGTACAACCTTATATTATCTTAACAAAAAAACGTCTATAAAACGAATATTTTCTGACGATCACGAGTATGATGATGAATAAACTAACATTATATTATCAAAGCTAAGCGCGCGGAAAGTTCACGTCACCTAGTAGTTTTAGCACGCATTTTGATTCAATATGATTGCAGCCCTACAATCGCCTGACGAATTCTATCAAGCATTTAACCCTCTCCAAGATTCCATCAGGATATTACCGAAGGGTATTATTACACAATTATTATTTAAATCAATCAATTTAGATAGTCCAGAGGTATAATTGAGGGAGCGACCTATTTTGATCTATTGG
Source organism: Anticarsia gemmatalis (assembly GCF_050436995.1). NCBI lineage: Eukaryota > Metazoa > Arthropoda > Insecta > Lepidoptera > Erebidae > Anticarsia > Anticarsia gemmatalis. The sequence continues at coordinate 1,198,054 of NC_134757.1, forward strand.
CTTCCATATTGGACGTTGCTATGGCAACCGAAGCTTGTGCTATTCTGAGAATTACTGGCACTAGGAAATTATGCGTGATTCCCGACTCTAAGTCGCCCGTGGGATTTTACAAAAATATATTTTATTATTGCATTCCTATAAAGTTTTATGTAACTTTATACGTCGATATAGAAAACGTATTGAATACCTCAGAAACAGATTTTCACAACTTCAAATTGCTTTATTTTTGCTAAGAAACCAAGGCAAGATTTTCAGAGAGACTAGGCTAAGAAAAAAACATTTAAAATACATTACATCTGAAAAGCTATTTCTATTTGCAATTTACGAATCGAGACTAAACCCATTCATTTTACTCTATTAAATTACTATGTAATAAAGGAATGGTTGTATTTAAGAACCTGCTATAATTGTTTAACAACTCAACTAGTAGTAAAAAAAAGATTTTTGGCATACTAAAACTGCTTTAACACTCAGCAAGAAGAGCCAAAAATACTTCAAATAGCTATATAGCAACGATAACTATCAATCAATAGTAACCCTACTTAACCTATAAGAGTCACCCACCACTTCAGCAGTACTATATCTTTGGAAGAAGTTACTCTTTGGTTCCAATCCAGTCTCACCCGTCATGCCCGTTATAGCTGTCACCACATCATTCGTCTTTCTCCCACTTCTATGACCTAGAGTTATATTATACCTAGTTATTTCTAAACCTAGACTTTTAGAATTAAAACTTCGACCTAAGGATTTGGATCTTTTGACGGAAAATTTGTTTTTGGGCATTTTAATATCGTAGATGGGGTTTATGATGCCTGTGTATTCAGATTTTGGTGGGTTTAGAGATAATTGGCTGATGGTCGGTTCGAGATGAAGACGACTCGGTGGGAGGTAGTCTGAGTACCGGTTTGATGCCTGTAACAAAAACATTGTTTTTTACTAGGACTGGTACATTAAAACATATATTTTAAGAGCAGATTTGAATAGAATAAAGTATAAGAGGTATGCTAATGAGTAGGAGTGCCAACGGCAGGTGCAATAATTAATAAGCAGACTAATTTATCAACTATTTTGTTATTATTAGTTTTTCGTGAACCCCGGTTAATGAAAAACAAAATAATTTTCGTCTAAGACCCCACGTGTACCCATTATATCATTAGAAAACACATATGTTAATTTATTTATTGGATCACCAACAGTAGACATCTTTTTACAATCTAAAGGTTAACGAAATGGTTACATAAAGACAACCAAGTAGAACACTGCATTTTTTAGTAATTAAAGTTAAAAGAAATTATATTTTCCTACCTGTCTTCCGATACTGGAATGCCGTGGTAACGGTGGGGGCGGTGGAGGGGCTTCATCACCAGACATATAGTCTGGAGGCCTCGCCCTGTACTTCTGAGGAGCTTCTATTGAACTACCTTCAGCTTCTGGCAGACGCCACGAACTGGGAACAAAGCCAGCATTATTAGAAAGCCATCTTCTATGTTTTTACAACGTATTTTAAGGGCTTTAAGAAACTTTTACCTGGTAGCTCTTTCACTACTTCTAGATCTAGCCGCTCTTGCTAGTCGGTGTAATGCAAATAGTGCGCCTTCACTCGCTTCTCCAAGGAATGAACATAGTTCTTGAAGAATCTGTAACAAAGCAAGCAATGATAAATTTTGTAAGACTACTCTTAGTACTCTACCGATACTTCTTTCAATGACGATATAATAAGAAACTCTAAATACAATGCCTACAAAAAAATACCCCCCATCCCGTTTGTAACTAATAACGATCGTGCGATTTTTCAAACAGTTACCACCTACTATCAGTTACCATAAAAGCTGACAAACGTAGTATATATTATAGTCTTTAGAATTTTTCTTATTTCTCAATAAATACTTACAGTGAACCTCCCGGACTGCAACAGAGCCAGCACCAGGTCTCCCAGCGCGAGGTGCAGGGTATTAGCGCCACAGCACTGCGCTATCAAGTTCAAAGGCGCCGCCTGACCCACCAGCCACTCTTCTTCTAACGACCACGCTGAGTCTTCCGTGTCTGATGCTCCTGATTCTTCCACTAGACGATAGAAAGGCATTAGGTGAGTAAAACTTTTTACTTAATATCGTAATAATGGTATTAGCGTTATACATTTCTTACTAGAACATATTGAAGAACTCTATCATGATGAAAGAGGAAGGTAAAAGTGTAGCTATAGACCTTCAACAAGGCAAAACGATTTCTAAAAAATATTTTAAGTAACATGAAGAAGTAACGATAGCTATTGGAAATTGCTTTTGTATATTTTGAGTTGCTTGTTCTCTTCAAATTCTTACCAGACAGCATTTGAAAGAGGCAACTACAAAAAGAAGAAAATGATTAATCTGCCAAATCTTTTTTATGTTTATCTTGGTGGTTATCCTGGCTTTATATTGAATTCCACCATTCACACAAAATAAATAAAATAAATCAATAAATACGAACAACCATGATGAAACAAAAGTTCTATCAAATCATAAGACCTAAAAATCTAAATAAACTTACCACACAAAGCATTCTTCACACTATTAATAAAGTCGAGCGTCTCTAAAATACTCGGTCTACTCAACGTCTCCTTATTCTTGACAGTAGACCCAGCAGACCGCGGTCTTTCCCTCAACTCTCTGATATTCTCCACCGGCTCCGTATACACTAGACTCTTCAACGTGTGGTATTTCCGTCTCATCGTCTTCGTATCTGACTGGTTCGTGATAGAAATTTCTGGAAAGCCGTAAGAAGTAGCCGGTCGGTGTCTTCTCGATCGTCTTCTTACTTTGGGCATTTCTAGGGTGTCTTTGTTAATGTCTTGGATGGAGGTGGAAGGTATGATGTCTGGTTTGGTTGTTCTCCAATAGTTGCCGGTCTTTGCGCTGGCTAGGATTTCGTCGCTGCTCTCGTGTCGTGATATTGGTTTTTGTTTTGGTCTGCAACAAAAATTGGGAGCTATCATTACGTTATCATATCTTTTAAAGGGTTAGTTAAACTACTTCAATTAAAAATATGTTCATTTTGACGTTTTTCATGAATTGAGTTTTGATTATTCTATGTAGATTTTGTTGAAGGTAGTTATAGTTTTTTTTTATATAATTTTATTCTTTATTTTACTACCTAACAAATGTTAAGTAATACATACAAGACACTAGCTTAATTTTGGAATGTTAGCAGTCTAACAGCGAACTATAATCATCAAGTTCTTTTCAATTCGATTACTTTTCAATCTTCCAAACAAAAAAGAAACTCTTGCAATCCATCTTGTTAGGTGTAGAGAGATCTAGATGCTTAGCTCTGTCAGTTGGAACCTAACATTTATCACGATCACTATCAACGACTGTTTATCACTTCGCAAATACCTATCAGAATAAGTCTTTACAGTATTTAGGGCAAGTATATTTATTTTAAGTGAGTTTAACTATATTAGATTCGACAGAAAGAAACAGAAACCCTTAAGGAGTATACGGATAAATACGGACTAATTAACTATTTCTAGTCTACTGACTGGACTATAATAGACTAGTGCTCGTGCCCGCGACTTCGGCCGCGTGGTAACCCTTCCCACGGGACCTCCGGGATAAAAAGTCTTAAAGGGTCTTCAGCCAACTACATATGAAATTTCATCGTAATCGGTTCAGTATTTGCGTGAAAGTGTAGCAAACATCCATACATACTCACAAAGTTTCACATTTATAATATAAGTAGGATATTGGGCGTGTAGCGTAAACCAGACCCTAGAGGACAAAATGTCCCGCAACATATTGTAGTACTAGCTGACCCGCGCAACTTGTCTGCGTCACATGAGAGAGGATGGGATATAATTTTCCCCATTTTTGTAACATTTTTACTGGTGCTCTGCTCCTATTGGTCGTAGCGTGATTATATATAGCCTATAGCCTCTATAAATGGGCTATCTAACAGTAAAATATTTTTTTAAATCGGACCAGTAGTTCCTGAGATTAGCGCGTCCAAACAAACAAACTCTTCAGCTTTATAATATTAGTATAGATTAGTATAGATTGTACCAAGTGAAACTGTGCAACGTCGCCGGACGAGAACACTACTCGTCGCGTCGCTGCAAATGAAAGTCTTGCGATGTCACCAATGATGTCAAGCGAAATCTCAAAAGTTACGTTTGGCAAGTCGCCGATACATTTATGTCGTTGGACTTTTGTCTCCTAGTGCATCCCTAGCTTGATTAAAGTAGATTTTTATATTTTTGTGACAGAAATTATTGTGACCCACTTCTTTCCAACTGCAAATCTGCTGAAAGCTATAAAAATATAAACGATTTCGCAAGGCCAAGAATATCACGTTTTAAAAGAATATTGACTGACATTTCAACTAGTACTTTCAAAAACTTTTGGTAGAATGCAATAGTATTGAACTGGTATCATGCGAAGGCCAAACGTTTGCTAGTGTTTATTATTGTCGTTGTTTACAAAAAAGGTGAACTTCGAACTGCAAGTCTAACTAGCCCGGCTATATTGTCGGTGTTAATAGCACAATAGATGGTCGAAATGATCGCCACACATTCACGACCATGTAGAATATCGTGAATGCAAATCCTGCAGTACACAGCCTACTAGTATCATAGAACTAATATTGCAGTAGGGTACACCGATAGATCGAGGTTAATAATTAACCCGAAATTACTATCTCCGAGGTTAAGCTATGCTTGCCGAGGCTGTTCTGTGGATGGGTGACCATCGTATACGTATCGATTTCCCAGGTCCCGTCTGACATTATCAAAGACAGTCAATAATAGTAGTCAGAAGCTTGAAAGTCTGACAACTAGTCTTATCGAAGGGTATCGTGTTATAAGCCCAAGAAACTGGGTAGTGGGGGTCAGATAGACAGCCGCTCCACATAAAATATTGGTATCCAGCTGCATCCCGTGAGACTGGAAGCCTTCTCCAACATAGTTAGAAGAAAGGCTAGGCTGATAATTTACATGTTCATCACTCGGACACTTTGTCCGCGATGAAGAAAACAATATAATAGCAAAGAATTTCATAAAACAATACATGGAACCTACTATAACTACAACATATTATTATTTTTACCAAATATCAGAAATCACACCAATATCTACCTATTATCCCAATATGTTAATAATTCAAGTCACGAGTATCACATACATAGGTCGTCATCGCACTGATATGAACCACCCTCGTTCACGTGACAAATGGCGCACCCCTTGTTACCATGTACCAGGATGTATTGGGCCTTTCCGGGACTTATTTAATAATATATATTGCTTGTTTTGTTTGATTTAGAATTAGGATATGGGTTACTAAATAAAAAAAATAAGGTTAAAGAATACAAATGGAATTTGGAGTTGTAGTTTAGCTTATACTTAGCTGGCACAATTTTTGGTTTTTACAAGTATGTTATGCATTTAATTCTCGTTCAATAGTAAATCCGATACAAGATAATAGCAATAAAAACTCGATAGTAATAATAGCAGTAGAGCTAGAGCTAGCATATTTGAAAATTAATTGCAAGAAAGATCACAGTCTCTATTATACATTTTTTTATCTAATTAACTCTTGTCATAAAGTGCTCAATACAAATCAGATTAAGATACGCGTAGATCTACCTTCAGGTATCAAAAGGGCCGTTAATAATGCACCAACAACACTTAATACTTCTAACATTTAAACCTAACTATCTGACAAACAATCAATATCTTAATTATTACACAACAGCACTATAAATTCCAATTTCTAACTAACTCTAAAAAATATCGGCTACAATATTTCCCAATATCCGAAAGCTTAAAGTTTGTCTCGATGGTGGAGGTTTAAACGAGTGCGCTGTTGGCCGGGGGGCGCGGCGGCCGGGGCGAGTGTCAGCCATCGCGCATCGTTAAAAGTTGCCGGCTTTACGGATTACTTGCTAACCCACGCTCATCACATCGGTTAACGATTAGAGTGTTAACTATGAATATTTTAATATAAATAGTTTGATGGTTTTTGAAATAGAAACAATATAATGTGTAAGAAAGAACATGCATTGAAGTAGATCCGATGAAATGTATGTAATAACCTGCAAAGTACACTGACTAACTATTAATTACGAGTTAAGTTAACCTAGTTTCAGAAGTCTCATTAATTCCCAAAAAAAAAAAAGAGTATTTTCATTCTGAAAGTTAGCAGAGATAATTATACCATCGTGATTCGCAAACATTATGACATAAAAAACTAATTTCCGTATATGGCATTCCGAAGTCCTAGATGGCGAATAATGGTCACATTTCCTCAAAGGATGATGGGCAAAAGTGTATGAACCGTGGGCCCACCTCCAATACAAATGGGTTATATATTAAATTAAAGGTCTGTCTGCGAGCAACCATTATCAGAAAGGCGCATACCAGAATTTGTTGTGTGGTTGGAGTTATTATCTACATAAATAAAATTCTCGTAGATAATAATTACTTTTACTTTTCTCCCCTATAACATTTGATATTCCTCAATCATTTCTATATATAACAGTATTTGCTTTAGTAACCAACCAATAACACACAAAATAGCTGCAATATAAAAAACCTTGTGAACTATAATAAAATTGAGTTGTTCTCATAAGCGCGCGCTCGTTTTATCGGCACAGTTTCATGAGCGTTTATCAGCGGGTATCTGCTGGCGCCGTGCCAGGGGACTGACGGGTCACCTGAAACTACCTTTATTGATGCGGTTTTACGCTATTATCATTGTTATTTGGAGTCAAAATAAATGTATTTTATAATAATACGGGGATAGCTTATTGTGTGTTTTTATAGTGTAATAAGAGAAGAACGTATAAGACCAACAAAATCTCTAGAACTCCAAAAACCCATGACGGTTTAGACATTTGTAGCTTAAAAATCTTTATTTAATTTCATATATTTAAAAAACCGTAATTGTATTTCATTAGATTTCCGTATGATCTACCGAAATATACAAGTTACGTTTTAAGTTATCTTTCTCGTTATTTCCCAAACTTTCAGTTATTTTATTTTTCAAAAGATTCCTTTAGTAATTCTACACCCTCATCTTCTACATAACACATTCCTTAACTACGAAGGCGACATAATCTAATTTAGATGTTATTTATTCATAAAAAATATAAACACTCAAGACTTACCGTCTATCTCCTACTAGTGCATTAGCGAAAGCTCCAAGCACACATCTCTTGGCTAGCCGCAGCTTGGCTTCAGCCTTGTCTCGCCTGCTCAGAGTGAGGGTGCGAGCCGAACTGTGCTCCCTGCGGGACGGCAGCTTGATCGGGTACGAGACCGCCATGCCCTCGCCTGTTGGGAATACCAGGCGGAAGTCTGTGGACAAAAGTATCATAAAAAAAGAACCATAATAAATTTTTATTTTTACGTAAAAAGCCTAAGCTCTGATATAAATACATTTGGGTCATTTCGAATTTTTTAACCGTGTATGGTGGCGTGGTTACAGAATTGTAAATATAAATATTGCAAGAAAACCAACAAGTACAATAAATTTCTTCAAAATTCGGTCGAATTGAGAACCTGTTTCTCTTTAGAAGTCGGTTAAATATACCCCGGTTCGTACCGGATCTTATTAGGAATAAGATTCACAGATTCTTATATCCTATAGTGGCCTTAATAGAGAGCAGCTGTGTATGATGATGATCATGACAAATCATTTTCGAACAGTCTAACATTATCCAAATAATCGTCTATGCTCAATATCGGCAAACATTTCCGGTCATGGACCAACCGAGTTCCAACCACAGCGGTGTCCGTTTACCAGTAAATATCCGGCGTCATATAACGGGGTGAGAGCGGTGAGACTTGTGACAACGGCGGGCGGAGGCGGGCGGCGGTAGTTAGCAAACAGCGATCTGAAGTAACTCCGAACAGATTCCGCGCTGTAACCAGAACTTAGCGGGATTTGCGACTCGCCACACTTTCTAACTTTCACATCGATTTAGGGAAACTAGAAGAATCGTTAGCAATTAGAAAAAAAGGCACTGATAAACAAAATATTTTGGCGAAAATAATGAGAGCTTAAGAGCACAAGATAAATCAAAAGATAGCCAAAATAGCCGCGTTTTATATACACCCAAAGAGGATGGAATATAAGCTATATCGGTGTTTCACTCAAAGAATGTATGAAGATAAAACAACTATGTTTGAGTTATGCTATGGAGCCACCATGCTTTGCTTTAAATTATAGACAGGCAAAGATTAGCGTAAAACCATAAGTTCTATAGTATTTAAACAATATTTATGACCATTAGATAACATAAAAGCATGGTTTTAAAACGGAACAATATTTTTCATCGTATCAAATTCATATCTAGTCTCTTTAAGTCTCCACTCGACAGCCACAACCGGCATTAACTCTTGCCCAGCGCAGCCTGACCCGTGGACTTCAAACATTCCTCCCCGAACTGCCCACAAACACACTACCCACAGGTCAACTAACACTGGTCATATTAAATATGCTAACGTATTCGGTGCAATGCAAAACGATCGTGAAATTTTGATCCATAGGATTGTATGGAATAGTGGTATTTTGTTTCGTTCAGTTCTATTATTTGAAGTTTTTACTAATTGAATGGGAGATTTTTTACTGTATACCGTTGATCGGGCCAATGTATAGTGTAATGTCCTTCTGTATTGTATCGGTATGTAGAGTAGGGAAGCGGAGACAAGTAATACGCTCGGATGTTAAATGCCAACTGTTTTATTTTATTCTTGAAGCTTACACACTAACTTAACTCATACATACGTCATACACACTACTGCGTCTTGCATATGTCAGCATTCACATTCACACATCTATACAAGACCCCACAATAGGAACGGGACAGTTGAGCTTGTAGGTTCATACACATCGTGTGGTTGGAGCAAAAGAAGTTTACAAACACCTAAGCAAGTGGGGTTATCTTTCCTCCACCCATTGGGAAAAGCCGTAACTCTATGTATGTATGTATTTGGAGTATTGCCTAAGGACAGTGTCTACAATCAATATTCACAGCATCTTAGCTTTGATGCACAGGTTACCTAATATGTAAATGAGTTCCTCTTGCAAGATAATTTCAATAGCAACCAGGTAGTTTGACATAGACTGGACTTTATTAGAGACTACATGAAACTAACATGCGAAAATCATTTGCGATGTGCTCAATATCTATCTATCTATACTATAAAAATTGATCTGTTAATGTGTTGCTAAACGCAAATCTCGCGAGCAACTGAACCGATTTCGCTAATATTTTTTTTACAATATCGGTAAGGAATATTATGAAAAAGTACGAGAATGGTACGTAGAGAAAAAAAGTAAAAAATTACAAAAAAAAACATCAACTGTTAAGCGTTACAAAGTTTGTCGGGTTTTCTTAGTATCCAAATAAAAATAATTCATTTTGTGTGATATAAATTAGTATTCACACGCGGTCGGAAGCAAATAAGTGAATTATACAATAATTTTATTTTGTCGAGCAAATTTCACCGGATGTGGTTGCGGAACTATTCGTACACGGTGCCCGAATGAATGTGGTTTGAAGCCTGCGCAAGTTTCATGAGTTAATTAAAATTGTTCATAATTTTCATTTAGGTTTGTAATAAGTTATTGACTGACTCGAATATAGTCCAAATAAGGGCAATTAAATTGGTTTACAGTAGCGCAATTCAAATTAATTCTAGACATGTAAAATTTACTGTCAAAATAGTTCTTACAGAGCCCGGTAGAGGCACTAAACAGATGTTCGTGTAAAATTTATTAATAGCTAGCCGGTTGTCTGTAGTCGATGGTGGTAGAGAATTGAACTACAGTTAAAAAAATATAAAGGTTAATCGCTCCGCGACTGAGACATGAGACTGCGACCGTCCGATACGTAGACTGTCGATCAATCGACCATAACACGTCATGTTTAATATATAATAGGATACGGATACTTAACGGTTAATTAACGCGTTAATTCCCGTAGCCTATTATATATTAAGTCAAGTTCAAGTCGTGCAGTATTTAGTGAATTTGACGTATTTAAAGTACGTTACATTATTATTTTTTTTATATTTAGTTAAATTATAAATATTCGCAGCATGACTAGAGTGCTTTACTAGTATGGTAATACAGCGGCAACAATTAACTCGCTCATTATGTGCACTCATTCAACTAAATAACTCTGAAACATACTGAAACTGCGCTGGTCGGATTCATTCATTACTTATTTATAAGGTATGTTTTAAACACAAAATATATTATTTAATATATCTTAAACGTTGCCTAAACTAATGAACTATACTAAAAAAAGTCGTTCCCATTTTACTCTTTAGGTATATAACCCTAAAGATGTTTGAAAACAGATTTCCATATCATAGAAAAATATTTAGTTAAACAGTTCTTGAAAATATGAGTAACATTTGCCAATACGAACACTAATGTAATAACTACGACATGACTCCTGACAAACTAAATAAAAAAAAACAACGCCAAATCAAAAAAATATAACAGTTAACAAAATTTAACGATTTTAAACTGTCGCGACTTGTACACATAATATTATAATGTAACGGGTGTTAAATGCGTTGAAACTCGCGACACAAGGAGATGACGCTTAGCAGCCACATCAGTCAGCTCGTGACCACGGTCGATGTAATTCGATTGAAACGTCGGGTGAACAAATAAGGTATTCTAACCTTTAATTTTCAATCGCGATTAAGAACCGTTACATTATAATATTAAGTTAACAAAAAATACTTACCAATATGTCGAAACCGGTCCACAAAGTCCACCATAGCTTTAGCCCACGCGAACTTCTTAGCAGCATCCAACAGCCCCATACACACATCCAGACTCCCATCATGGACTCCCACGCAGTAGTCCCTCAAACCCTCAAACTCTTTGACACACTTCCTTCCATCAAAGTCTTCGATAAACCAAGCGTTCTCCACCGAAGTGGCAAAAAGACCATCTAAATATGGCTTTAGAACTGGTCCTAAGTATTTCTTGTCGTCTTTTGCCCCTTTGTAGAGCCAGTGGAGGATGCTCTTCATCATAATCGTGGGGTCTTTTAGGTCTTCTCGGCGGAGTTCAGGGTCTCGTCGGACTGCGTCGATAAGGCAGGCGGAGGAGGCGTCGTAGTAGTCTTTCAACTTGTTCCATTTTTTGGATCTAGTGGAAAAATAAAGTATCTTATACCCTTAATTATTGTACCTGCGAAGACCCATGGAAGTAAAGGGTCAGCAAAAAGTTTGAGTAGGTTAACAACAATAAATGGAGAGAATCGTGATCACTTACATACTTATGGAATGAGTGTAAAACGTATGAGTTTAATTACAATCCCAATTTTGTTTTTTATCCTCATGCTTGCTCTATTTCTCTGTTTATATTGGGAGAAAACATTACGAAAGTTCATCAAATAGTCAATACTACCTCAGCCTTATGCTAGAAGAATTGGTTTTAAAAGATTTGTGATATAAACTAACCTGTAAGCTGACAGTTCTCTATCAAACTCCCCCACGTTCCTGCTATGGAAGTTGTTCAGATACAAGTCTCTGGCTTGGTCCAACATGATAGCCAGGATATGGATTAAGTCTTCAGTAGACTCTTGGTTCAGCGACGTCGCTTGTATGAGGTTTGCACGGAAGGTGCTGTGGTTCTCCTGAAAATTTACAAGAAACTGTAAAAATTTATTAACTGACTCATCTTGGGTAATACGCCGTACTTAAGTTTTCTAAATAGGCAAAGTAAGTGGTTGACGATACGAATTCTGCATTTAAATTAGATTATCAAAACGATTTCGTTTTTCTATTCTAACTACAGATTCAATACCTAACCTCTCTCTTGTTCGGAGGGAGACCCTTGCCCAGCTTTGGGACGGTAACGGGTTAGAAAAAAAAGAGCAACAGACTCAGTTTATAATTTAAAACTATGTTCCTCAAAATGACATTTTAATCATATTAGAAGAATATATGCTAGAACCCTTTGCTTTCCCATACTATTCTTTGCCCTCCGTTTTCACCAACAACCATAGTCATTCCTTAACCTTTGTAAGTCGTAGCATAATGTTAAATAGCCAATAACCTCAAAGTAGCTCTAAAATAATAACTTAATCCTTCTAATAATCCACATGAAATAATTCGCAATCAAGATGCAAAGCGCTTGCAGTCGACAGTATCTTAAGATTCAGTGCACACTACAATCATACCGGTTACTCCGCTCAGAGCTCTGCAGGTAAATGCTTTCTGAATTGCAAATGCAATACGTCACTTCCAATGTTATTTAGAGGTATTATGGTTTATTAATTATGTTGCTACTTCGAATAAATTAAATGCTTAATCTTGAAAATATAAGTTGAAAATGGGATTTCTAACTAAATTGAACATTGTAGAAGAGTCTGTCTTTTCTAATTAGAACTATAATAGGAACTTATAATTTTGGTGCTTTTAGCCAGTTTCAGTTATTGCTTCGAAAATTAACTAATCCCTGTCTCGAGTTTATAAATGGGTGTTACTTGAATTTGAGCTGATCGTCTCCTTATTTCAAAAGTTTGCCAAGTTGAAACCCGGTTTTATTACAATTTTATATTTCTAGATAGATAAGAAATAGAAAATTGTATATTAATATAATAATGTATATTTTTCCTATATTCCCTTTAGAATTATGTAAAGTTAAAGGCTTGTTTTTACTAGTCAACAACAAGGTCTAATTACTATATAATCTACTTTTTAAAATGTAATATTATTATCAGCCTAAAGACCGCAGTTTACACCATCGTAAGGTCTACACGCTTTTAAAAGATATATAGTAGTAAATAACTTACATGAGTGCTCATACTCTTGCACGTGAGCAGTTCACTGGCGAGTCTCCACAGATACCTCATCTGTCTTCTAGAGTAGATGGGCGGGGTGCCGGCGGAGGCCTTCGCTTCCCTGTTCAAGTTCTCCCACCGACTGAACAGAGCTATCTCCAGGGTGTCTACCGGCGTTGGGGGGATGTCTTCACCTGGGTAAAGAATATGCCAGCGAAATTAGAATGCATCGGAATAATAGTAGTGGCTTTTTTGCTCGCAGAAATTTGTTTTATCACTATAGTAAAGTACCACTCGTCCATAAACTCTTATCTGCCAATCTGTTAGTTAAATATTAAACGATTAGTTAAAAAAATTAAGAGGTTTCAATTAATAGTCTCTTCAGCCATGAGTCATAAGGTAGATTAAAAAAAACATCTTATTAAAATAAAGTCTAGAATGTGAAAGAGCTAGAACTCACACATAAACCCTTTCTAGGCAACCGATATATTATGATGACTAAAACAAGATACAGACCTGCAACATGATGCAGCTGCTGCAAGCAACTCTTAACACAAGCGGCATCAAACAGCCAGTCAGCATCTCTGGCTCCTCGCCTCACCACCGACCCTCGCTCCACTGGGTACACGTACCCTGCTATACCACCACGCTCACATAGCGAATATAACCTGTGAATCAACGAGAATATGCAAGTCAAGAAACTATTGCATAATTTCACGAAGAACTGATGTAGATGGGTAATAACAACCAAAAATCATTCTCTTCAAGTTAATACTTTAGTTAGTTAGTTGGTGTTTTCGTGCGGATTTACTGCTTCATATCTTGATAATTTGTTTTTACTCTTGCTGTAAACTTTGTGAAGGTACAAAAACTAGTAAGCCTCGACATAAAATGGCTTTAATTTGCTTTCGCCTTACATTTGTATCTCCCGCTTTTTGATAAACTTTCGAGTTCTTTAGAAACATCAGTATAACAAAAGCAAATATTTATGAAGTTCCACAAATCGTAAGGTCCACTTACTTGTCCAACAGTAGCAGTAGATGATGCGCCACATGCACGGCAGCCACACATCGCGCGGCGCCGTACGTGTACGCACCACAGCGCTCCAGGCGACGCCGGACCTGGCACATCGCCGCGTAACGACTCAGTACGCGGAGAGTACCCTGCGTATGAGAAATGGAGGAATACTATCGTTACATGTCCAGAATTTTGTAGGGTTTTGGGTGTTGCTAGGATTCTTTTCATCAAAATACAGGCATGTTAGCTTTTATAAAAGCTGTACCAATTCTAATCAAGATGAATGAAGTTTCATTAGAAGTAGAATATAAGTTGTGATGTAAGTTGAGGAAGAGATACAGTTGAACGAAACCACTCACAAGGTGATCATAAATAGATAGTGAGGTAAAATATTCACTGTTACACTATACTTATATATTAAAAGGAGTTCTAAGTTAAGTAATGCTCAGTAATTGTTACCTGATAAACTCCCTCCCTCATCTTATCCACTAATGCATTAAGCGCTCCAGCTATCCTGGCAACAGCGGATAGCTCAGAACAGTGAGCGTCCAGCTCAGCTTCCAGGGATGGATGCCATAGCTGCCACGTGGACGTACGGTCTCCGCAGACCAGGGAGGAAGGTGGACCTACTGCTACTGCGTAGTAACCCTGTGAAAGTTATTTAGGGATGAATATTTACGACTCAAAATGTTTTAAAACGTATTTTCTAAATAGGATGTGATCAACTTTAAAAAAACATAATTTCAGTCGCTACTCCAACCGCTATTCCATTTTGCTTTACTCGTATAGTTATCGATTAAACTATGTGCCTAAAGGCAAAAGCTGTTTATGAAGGGATCGATTTATTTCATGAAAAGTCATGAAGTAGTTTAATATTCTTTACTTACTCCTTGAGTACTGCTATAATGCAGCAAAGCTAATGGATGCGTCAGCGGAATCCTGGTGGTATACGCTGCAGCATTGCAACCCTCGACCCTGGCTCCCAGCATGAGCTTGGCTTCAGCCTCACCAGCTCCCACTCGCACCATCACCCACGCTGCTCCTTCAACGATGGCTAGACGACGGTCTGTACTGGTTTGAGGTGAGGATCCTGATGAAAAAAAAACTTTATGTGAATTGGTTTTAAGATGACAACTCCCGCAATAAAATTTATCTTGTGTTGTGGAGACTTTTACAAACAAACAAACTACGGATACGATATAACCAGATCCGAAACAATTATACGTGTATTCTGTAAAAACAGCCCATAGATTAGGTTACATCAAACCTAGATCGCAGTGAAATTATGTTTAAGTATAAGAATGTGTGGTCATTGCTTGGTCAACGAAAACAATATGAAGCCAACTTATATCTTAAATCTTAATTATAGAAAACCTTTGAACAATTAGTAGTAATATTTCATAGATCTTTGTATTATATACCATGAAAATGTACCTAGCAACGAAAAAAATAATTTACAGAAACAATCCAACGAAAACTCGGTCTGGTTAGTAACTCTCCAAAAATATCACATTAAAAGCTTTCTCATTCGATTACAAAAAAATATTTTTGTGACAAGTTTTTTTACAGACCTTGAAACAACTCGCTCGAGCACTTTGAAACTCGGCGAATCTCTTACGCTTTTCCATTTACAATTAAATACAAAATGTAAAAAGGATAGTCTGTTGTACTCGAGGATTTTTACAATTCAAAACGAAAAACTTGATCCCTTGTTTAAAAGTTTTCATTGTTTTTCAATATCAGAAACGTTTAACTCAGTTACTAAAGCGAACCATTTAATGTGGCACAGAATTACACACGAGCATTACCTACTTACATTTGTTTTTAGTAGCCGCCTAATTCATTTTCTTGGTTTGAAAACTGATTAGTCCAATATTCTAGTACATCCGTTTCTCTTTCATAATAAATACCTTAGTTAGCTTATTGTTAACGCATTGTACTGCATAGCAAGCCAATATACGTATATATATGATCGCTTTAATCCCATTTCAATTTAATTTATTTAATACTTATTATTAAATAAGTAAAGTATATTTTGAGGCAGAAACTTGTTTTACAGATGGTAATTTTGGACTTCCTTCTAGATAATACAAATAATATTATTATACTGCCTCTGTGGTGTGCTGACATGAAGTCATGGGTTCGATTCCCAGTTTGGACTAAGTGCTATTGGTCTTTTTTTTATTTATATTAGACTATTCTCAATAGTTGTCCGGAGTATGGTAACGTGTCCAGTATATGGCAATAGATTTACCCAATATTATATGAGAATAACATTCATACACCTTTGCCGACACCTTTGAATATAACAGGCGTGATATACATTATTATATAGCTATACAAATGAAGCATTAAACTAGTTTCCTATCTCTCATCATGTCTGAAATGTTATCCGGTCATTGTCCGCACCACAGATACCGAATTACTAGGATTAGTTAGAGTAAGCCGGAATATCGATGATCAGTTTGAGGTCAAACGCTAGTTCACTCGTGAAACTATCGTATCAGTTCGTTATCTAGTTAGCCTAGAATCTAAACCTAGCTCGGTTTTGGGGAATTACTGGTATGAACTAGTTATCTAGCAAACGTAGTTGGTCATTTTCGGAGGTGAATTTTAGTGGTAAATATTGTATGGCTTGTTGAAGTGTTCTTTGATCTCTGTCGAACCTCATAGGTACAAAACGTAACTTTATGTATAGGTAAGTACTTATTAACATAGTTTTGTTTCTCTAATTATTCCTTCGGGTTGAAGGAACCCTAAGGAATAATTAGAGGTGTATTATTAAATACTTATAACATAAAATTTTACATATAACTTATGCCTCTTTTCTTTCTTGTTGGACCTTTGTCTAGCAATAAAACAACATAATATTACAAGAAGTTAAAGTATTTCTGTTGGTCACGATTTCCTAGTCTTAGTTCTATGGGAATGACGCTATGAACTTATAGCATTATAATAGCTTATAATATTATCCTACAGACCTGACCAGACATACCTAAACAAGGACACGAAATATAGCCCCAGCAACTTGACAGTTACCCAAAGCGGTATCATCAGTCTTTGCCAATATAATTTCATCACCGTTATTTTAATATCAAGTTAGATACGGGCCCTAATATTTCTACACAAAAAACCTCCAGGGACAAGAGTGAAATATGAAGACTTACATTTTTTAATAAATTAGGGAAAGCACTCGCTACTGAATGGGCAGAATGAATAAATGAAATATGCAGAGCGGGAGTTGTACTATGAGTTTACTAACGTCACTATAGTTTTACGATCTAACTATACATTAATTAGTTTTATGTGCAACGATTGAGAAGGATGTCTGTATTATAAACACGTGTAATTCGTATCAGTGAATGGTATATTGAGATATAAAAAATATAGAAATTATAATAAATGTACCTTACTCTTGAACTAAACTTACCCTTAAACTACTTTGATAAAATTAAAAGACACACCTTTAAGTTAAACTCTACATCAAAAAACTACAACCTAGTGAAGTAGAAGAAATCACATTATATCTCACGTATCCCTATGATAGTGACTGAGTACTGCAAAAATATATTGCACAATTATTCATACTACAGTTACTATAGTTAAGTAAACTATTAAAGATCGTAGTAGAAGGACTGAGATATGAGCGCTGTGTTCATGTTATTTAGAGTTATTTTTATTCAGGCCTGGCCAAGACGTAGACGGAACACTCATCATGGAGCCTGAATGTTCCACCGCTTATTGTGTTATTTATTTAAAGGTTTC
This sequence comes from Anticarsia gemmatalis, assembly GCF_050436995.1. Classification (NCBI taxonomy): domain Eukaryota; kingdom Metazoa; phylum Arthropoda; class Insecta; order Lepidoptera; family Erebidae; genus Anticarsia; species Anticarsia gemmatalis. The sequence goes on from NC_134757.1 coordinate 1,215,625, forward strand.
TACAAGGTCAGTTTAAATGTAGCTTGTAGAGGAAAAGATTTAATATTCGCCTAGAGATATTTTTGTTAAATCTCCACAGTAGAAATCGAACAGTACTTTGATTCTCTACCACAATCGAATAACAACAACCGCCTTGCTATCGAATTATTTTGTATGAAAATCTGATCAGTGCCTCTTGCGGGTGCCAAAGGAACATTTTTGAAGTACATTTTGAATGTCAAACTCTCGAGACTCGATGGTAAATTTAGCAATCATTAGTATTTGACCTAAATTAATAAATAACTGCATAAAGTTTGGAAGGCAGACTAGTTTAACTTTAAATTAAAAAAATAAACAATCAATAAATAATTTCAAAACGAATAATATTTTATGAACATTTGGATTGTACGCATACAAGCTTTATATAATCATCTTTCGTCCTCGTAGCAACTTTCATAGACACTCACTTACTCGCTAACCGTTCTCAATCGAGCACAATCCAATACCTGCCAATCGGCACCTCCAAGATCTAAGAAAATTCTCAATAAAATCCAGTTTCCGTTTAATATTTCCTTTACACATGTGAGAAGCGGAATCTAATTTGTTATTCCACGGGATATAAAGATGGGGAGCAAGCGTGAAGCCCGCAAACATTTCCGATAGGCCGCGGAACTCCATTACACGAACTGTCTGCAAGGCAATCTGTCTCACATCGCTGTGGCTCGATGCGCCCAAAATTTCCTTTTAATTAAAACTTTCACTTTTGTTCGAAACCGCGCTTCGTATGAAATACTCATATGTGTAGGTAGTACACTAACTTTTACTTGCGGCTGTGCTTGAGAATTCATTGAAAAGGATGGAGATTACTTCTTTTACAAAGGCATAATTTGCTAGTATTTTAAAATTTCGGGAAAATCTGATCAGCAGCTTCGAGTCTTGCTCATTCTCTTCCTTTACTTTAAACACATTGAAGCTCAGTTGCGGTGTTTTAATGCGTTTAACTACGTCCAAGTTGGTAGTAGAAGCAGTACTTACAATTTGTACATTTTTACTATCATGCAAGTCAATATTTGTCCGAAAGAAAAAGAGGTTTGATTAGGTGTAAGTGGGAGCGTGACAGACAGACGGACGAAGTTATATTAAGTGTATATTTGCATTCATAATGCGGAAGTTTTGGTATAATATATGTGTGTTTAGAATTTTATTGCCTTCCCTTGTTTGAGAGTTTAGAAGCACAATGTCTGCTGTCAGGAATGTCTTGAAGCGTTTAATTTGTTAGAGTTTTGACACGATAATTATCCACTCTAGTATATAAGACTATGTCTGAGAACTTACTAAACAAGACTACTTGATTATTCAAATACTATTGGCTAATAATTAAAAATTAGCTTAGATTTTCTTCCAACCACGTTGTAGTCGGCTTTCAGTCTCACCGAATGCAGCTGTATTACCTAACCCAGTTATCTAAGCTATAACGCGATATTCCAATATTTTTACTACTTTTTTCAAAACCAAGGATAATACGCGATAACTACTGATTCTAACTTTAATCGATGTAAAATCAAAATTATAAAAGTCAGACTTTAGCGTTTCATTCGAAAGTTTTAATTTTTTTGTTTGCCCATTAAAATACGTCTACCTAGTTGTTATTTAACTTATTCAGCACCAAAATACGTTTCAATAAGCAAAACCTTTAACTTACGGTTAACTACCAGATAGCCATTTCATTATGCAAGGTATATCCCTAAACTTAGTCCCAAGTACAGTTGGTATCGGAGCGGAATGTCATCGCATTCTCCGACAGACACCAGGCGATAACATGGCATTGTGGACATTCTCGACGTTCTAGCTGAGGGCTTAGTGGATTCTTTTATTATGATACTTTACTGTACTTTGATAATTAATTAATAAATGACTATATGTAGGCTTTAGTTTAGAAGAAATTGTAGTAATAAACTAATATGTATCACAATAGATTACACTTGTACTGGTGCAAGAGGTCTCAGATTCGTATTCCGTGTCGGGCCAAATTGTATTTTCTGAATTTTCTATAAAAAAATCTCTGTAATTGTGTGCGTCGGAAATAAGTAAAGCGTCAATCCTGCGTCTAATTTCTTACTGGTCGTACTGTTAAGCTGTCCCACCGGGTCCCCAAGGAATAGACAGTGTACCTGTGTATTGTGTACATACACTTGGACACTATAAACAAAGTCCTGCACAGTTGGCTGGTTTCAATGGAACTGGTCGCTGTAGCCGAATATCGGCCAGAAGGACGTTTAATATTAACTATGTGTAGGAATCAAACCCAGTACTTATACTTGCAACGCTAGCGACAGAGGTACGACTTTAACCACCGCGCTACGATGACTCGATATTTCAATATCATTAATGAAAACGTAAATATGCAAAAAAATATGTTCTATAAACATATCCTAAAATATGTACCATATAATATATGTAGGTATGTCTTCCGCGTGTGTTAAGTGTTAGACCTTCATAGTCCATTGTAGTGTATTGTAACACGTATAGAGGTCAGTATGTTCTGTGCGAATGTTAGAACTAAAGTAAGTTGTTCTATTGTGTAGGCCCTAATTTACGATAATTGACTTGATTTGTATTCAATGACATGGGTTTTTGAACTTAAAGTAGTAAGTTAACTTGAATAATATATTTTCTTTGTAGTCTCAGTACTGTAAATAGAAGAAAAAATAATTAGGTTGTGGTATCTATATGGTGTCAAAAGCACCAAATGCCGTGAACCCTGAGCTAAAATCATTTCATGAGCTTCATGAAATGATGTAACCGCGACGACCCAACCACTTCTTTTGATTGTAAATACTACTACTATTATAACACCTGCATTTCTAACAATTTATCCGGCAGCAGGTGAATCGGTGCATTGATGTATTTTTCACGGTAGCTTAATTCGTGTTCGAGTGAAATAAACGCCGCTACCATTGCACCGGGAGGTCGTGGGTTCGATTCCCACACGGAACAATTATTGCAGAAATAAATGTTTCGATTCTGGTTGTACTTTGTGTCCGTTGTTTGTATGTTTGTAAAAGTCCCGGTGACACAAGATTAATTCTTATTGATTGAGAAAAAGATTTTAAACTGACCTCTCTCCAAATAGCAGTAGTTATATCCAGTAGCACGTGCGGCAGCGCGTGCACACAGCACCCGCGCGCCGCCGCCGCCGCGAGCGTGAGCGCAACGAGCTATCAGCTCCACCCAGCGCTCTACCACTTTGTCTCTGAAAATAACGTACGTTATACTACTTATCAATAAAAATAATACATATACTGAAAGAAAAAAACTAAGAAAATAGTCTAAAAATGCTATGCATAATGAGAATACAGCTCGTTTCGGTCGATTGGTATAGGTAGGTTTTAACTTAATATTATTATAATTGAATTTCAGGCCAATCACAAGCACATCTTTATTGATTGCTAACTTAAGTTCTTAGACGATCAGCGCGTCTTCTTAAAAAAACTGATAAAAACCCGGCATTAACTGACATAAAAATCTTCGCAACAAATATAATCGCCTAGAACAACTTAGAAACAATGATTGTAGTAGAGTAATTGTTACCTGCATAAATATCCCGAAGGTGTAAGAAACTCCTCCCACTTATCAGCCTCTCGTCCTGACAGACGTATTCTTCCGTAACCAACAGGTCCGTCCTGCAGACGACAGTCTTCACTCGCGTTCAGAAGAGGAAGAGCATCTAGTGTGACCAGGTACTCCAAAGATCGAGAACGCATCTGGTAAGAACATAAATAAACTGTAAATAGACGTCTTTGGAGGACTATGTACTTTAAACGGAAATAGAAAGACACAAGTAACAAAGTGCTACACAAAAATCTACCAAAGTTATAGGTACTTCTACGTGATTCCTACTTAAAAAAAAATTAAAATTCATTATTAATGTTTAAGTATCGCGGACAATTGTATTTTACTACTGATAAGGGTGTTATATATGTATATAGAAAAAATACAAACATATAAAGTCTTTATTTTACATGACATGAACACTTGTTATAACCAATCGATATATTCTCAAGATACTTTTTTGTAATAAGATAGTACTAACAACTCATTTGGATATTCAGTTCCTTTTTACCCTAAAATCAACACGAATACCCAGTAGTATCGACTAGAAACAGCTAAACTATCTAGAATCAGTGTGAGTGATCCGATAGCGGCACAGATTACATCGAGTTAGCAGTTAGCAAGTATTTGAACACGAACTCCGACTGCACGCAACTTTGCCTGCCACTAACTAACACTGTTGCTACTTCTTATCTACTGGTACTTACGCTTATACGAATGTTATGAATGGCAAGTAATGAGAGTTTATTTTGAACTATAGGTAACTAGTCTACTTATGCAACTGAAAGTGCAATTCATTTCAATATTATAAATGCGATTTTTTTGAGTATGAATTGAACACTTTAACGGCAAACCTGCTTAACAGATTTTAATGAATTTTTTAACACCGATAGCTGATAACCTGGATGAACACATAGAATATTTTTTACCCAGGCAAATATTTACACGCAGATGAAGTCGCGGACAGAAGCTAGTTAGTTATAATTACTTATAATATATCAGACTTAACGTTATCTTACCTTTTTCCCTCTGTGCAATGCGATGAGATGACAGCATCTGAATCGAGGGTCTCTTTGTCCGGCACCATCTACTATTCTCTGTACCAGGTTTTCTACCGCACTTTCCAAGTCCGTCGATATTCGACCTGTGATAGAACAAAATAATTTGTGTATCAATAACTCCTAAAATTAATAAATAAAAACACCACATACATAAATAAAATCTTTTTAAACTAAACAATTTTTCTCTATCCCACGTTACACGGGGTTGCGTCGCCGCGTCGGCACATTATGCTTTCTCTCAAAAACATGCTGTAAAGGAATTTGACTGATGTTTTAAAAACCGACCACAGTCGTCAACCGTCCTTGGGAAAGAACATTTTGTAAACATTTCAATATTTTTTTTTAATAATTTGTGTAACTTTATTTTTCCATATAGTTTGAACTTAATGTTTAGTGGAAATCAGAACGCACATACTGGCAACAAAGACGTTTAAAATTTCATAAGAAAATTAATTATTGTGGGTAGTCCGTAAATTTCATCAACAGTATGTCAAGTGAGTTAGCATTTAGTAATAGTTTATACCTCTACATTACGCAATGCATTACTAACCTTTTTGATCTTCTTCCCATAAAGTGTCGACATAAGAGTTGAGTGTACGAAGCTGGTTGATGCTGAACCGAAATCCCGAAGCCGGGAGACGCAGATCACCGCCTGGCGTTTCGTTTGCCAGGCCTGATGCGCCTGACCCCATTCTGATGGTGCAACATATTGTTGTGAGTATTTTTATAACTTAACTATCCTTACGTGCAATAACTGATAGAGTATATTCTATTAGGCGAGATTCATGAGTTTTTAATTCTCAATTTTTTGACGACTCATAAAGTCTGTACAGTAGACCAGTCTTCGATAAATAGAATTACTCATTTATAATGCAATTAATGGACAATTAACATGTCGAACTTTAAATCTTTCTTTCTTTGTATATAAAAATAAATTGCCAAATGTGTTTGCTAAGCCCAAAACTTAAGAACGGCTCAACGAATTCGAATCACCAAATTTGTTATATTGTCTTTAAGACACGGGAAATGTTTTTGTGGAGAACAAAATGCAAAGAAAATTCGCGCGGGTCAGGTAGTTGGTTAGTAAAATGCATGTGCATCCAAAAATATTAGATTAAATGAGTTGAATGATCTTTTATAGGAACATTTACATAACTTGCATAAGTTAGCTAGATTGAACACGATCCTATGATTACAGTGATCGATCCTCACATCGGTTCAATAACAATCGATTGTGTGAGGTAATGACACGGTGTGCGCGGGCGCACAATGTGGCGGCAACATGGCGGCTACTTCCGCCGGAAGTGCTTTATGTGCCGCCGGTCATGCGCACAGGTGACCGTGGTGTTTATCTACTCATCATGAGCTGATGTGATATGCTATGGGAATTTGTAGGAAAATCCCAAAGACTACTTCCATTATGAAGTAGCGTAGAACAAGAAAATTTTGAGGAAAGGAAATAATGATTTGTTTAATTGCTTCACTGAAACTAAACTTATTCATTGCATGATTAATGCATTTTTTTAACCCGTTACTGTCCCACTGCTGGGCAAAGCTCTTTTCATATAAGAGTTAGGCCTTGTGTCGACCACGTGACCTAGTGCGAGTTGGGGGCTTAAGATCTTAAAAACATAATATCACGAAATTACGTATTATTTTTCTCATCTTACTAGACATTTAAAACGTTGATACACCAATGGAGATGAATAGAGCTGAGATAGGATTAAACTTAAATGATATAAGATTATGGGGTAGTAGCATAGTTCAGCAGTAAGATCATGAAGCCTTTCATTACTACCAGTAACTCAAAGTTTAGTATCTAACAAAAATCTAAGAAAATGTTTCAAATACATTTAATGAAGAAGCGGTTGGAGGTCAACTATTTACAATACAAAAGGCATTAAACCTTATTTCTTATAATTGTCTAATTACAATCTACGATCAGCACTGACAAGGGCTTCTGTGTTCTTGCTAATTTTAATTGATGCTAATGTATACTTGCAATATTATGCCCTTTGGTGTAAAGAATAGAGTTCAAAGTTCAATAGCTGGGTTATTATCGTCTCGTGATCTGCGGCTTATGAACATAACTCAGACTGTAAATTATTATAGTTGTTTATAAAATGTTCGAATAAAACTAATCTTGTAAAGTTTTGTTGATAAAATGATTTTATTTTTCCAGTTGGAACATTCTTGGAAGAAAAGTAGAGGGCGAGTTATATGGCTGCCATTATCACAATGCCTGTAAGAATGTTACCTTACGTTATCACAAGAGAGAATCAAGACTACTACACGTGCACATGTTGGTCCTAAGTTCCTTACGCATGTACAGATTCTCGCAACAATTCTGGTAAGTACCTTCGTAATGTTTCAGAGAAAATAAAATCCGCTACATGGGAAAATAATTCGGTTTTTACAACTATTTACAAAAATTACATGAAGAGAACGTATTATTTAATCTTTATGTCACAAAACCATTACACAAACATACTACGAACTTTCTGTCTCTTCAGTTGAAAGCCATACATAAAAAACAGATATGTATCTACAACAAAAAACCTACATATATATTGTAACTAGCTGACCCGCGCAACTTCGCTTGCGTCACAGAAGAGATAATGGGTCAAGATTTTCCCCGTTTTTGTAACATTTTTTATTGCTACTCTGCTCCTATTGGTCGTAGCGTGATGATATATAGCCTATAGCCTTCCTCGATAAATGGACTATCTAACACTGAAATAATTTTTCAAATCGGACCAGTAGTTCCTGAGATTAGCGCGTTCAAACAAACAAACAAACTCTTCAGCTTTATAATATTAGTATAGATAATTGTAATAATACATTAGAATTTCGCACGTTTTATGCTAAAGACCCCTAAGATCATTTTTCTTCTACTGTACAACCAAAAATACATAGTCCAGTAAAACAAAGTAGCTAACACACGAGTAACGAAGTGTTTTTCCGTTCAAATCAGTTATTTATTTCGGTATCGGTCTTCACAATGGGTAACGAATGACCTGTCGTTGAGGACGCTAATACCACTCATTATGACCCTCGTGTATGAGTATTTGTACGGAAATAATATATTTGAAGTATATGTAGGAAATGTTAGGTAGTAGGTTTTTCTATATTTAGTTCTGGGTTTGGATAAGTACGTTTATATTGAGTCTATTTTGAGCATTCTTACGTTTAATTGTTATTATGTTGTAATTAATAGCTAATATACAAATTCACGCCGTTTGGGTTCGGTTTTCAGTCAAAACTAAGTAAGTTTTGGGTTTTTTGATCTACGAAAGGGACACAAATGTGAAGGAAAAGAGATTAAAGATAATTTATATTTTATATTCTTCAAAATTTTGTAAATGAAGGCAATCTACAAAGAGGTAAAAAAATAGAATTGAATTATTTGCCTTTAAACTAAGTTCCCTCTATTTCACTGCTGGACACTGGCCATGTTTCGATATAAAATAAATCCAATGCGACTTAACGCACCATTAACCGCCTAAATCCTAGCAATCAATTTCATTTGACCAATAAAAGGCTTTAAACTAAAATCATAGGTGGTAATTTAATTCAATTCTAAAACATTTATCAATATTATTTGTTAAACGCAGATTTACCACCACGGCCAGGGTAAACTGCCATGAAACGTCAGGCATTGTAAGGTTAAACGCGTGCTCGCATTAGTTCCCGTATCCCATATAATAAACAACCAATGTGCCATTTTAAAAGTTATAAAAACCAAGATCAAAATTAATGTTTTCAAAACTATCGCGGCTTGTACATATAACACAAATATGCACAACGGGTCTAAATATAATTATTAGCCTCTATTGTCCTACTGTAGGGCAAAGGCCTCCCTTTCCTCTTTCCACCTATATCTCTCTAACCCCCGGTTTCTTAGCGGTTGTTTATCTAGTCAATAGCGTTGAAACTCATATAGAAAAAAAACGTTATTGAATAGATAAACCATCGGTAAATGTACTCAGAAACCTGGTATAAATCTATTGGATGCCAATCTTCAGTATTGGAGTCCAACCCATCTTCTATATTTTATCTAACTCAGGTCTTATGCGTGATGAAAATTTCTAAGGTTATTTACAGCCCGACGTTTCTAAACACTAAAAATCCTTGACTAGGATCTACTTTACTGTACAATGACGTCACACAGCCCATCTCCCATCGTTTAATCTCGCCTATCATGCGGGATTAGCGTGTCATCATAAAATCACCATGCTGACTCAAGCACGGGTATTAAGGCCACGGCTTTTTGCCACCGTAGCGATGACGTACATAATCAATTGGTTTTTTTATTTAAAAAGTAGTGTCATTGTTTTTGTTTGGCTATTGATAGGCGCCGTTCACTTTGATTAGCGTAGGTGACGGTTAAAAATACAATTAGCTAGCTGGTTAGTGGTAAGTATCTCTTTTTTAAGTTCTGGTAGTAAGTAATAAGTAATGTGTGTTTTACCGATTTCGTAATTAGATTTTTCTAGATTTTCAGTAAATTTTCGAGGAAAATGGTACATAATAACTGCTCATTATAAACTATTTCTTAGTGTGTCAATACAAGACTTTTGGATGCAGTTTGTCCCTGTCGTGACAGTATTCTGTATGATTCGTAAAATACGATGTGACATAAAAAAAACAGTATTCCAAAGAACAATATAAAACTTCATATCTTACAATAACTCTACTAATTACTAAATTAGCAACTTGCTAAATTTTCCTCTCCACTTCCAGAAAAATATTAATAAAAACTTAATGGTATTTAATCTTCTGACAAAATTATAGGAAAAATATCTATGTACCTGTTTTTTTTTTCACAATCCACACGAAAACAAATTCAGACACCAACTTCCATAGCTGTCAAAAATTGGCGGCAAAACACAAGTTTATTTTCCCGAGGCACAGGCGTCGCGCCACACAGCCGGCTCACAACAAATGTTTGGCATTCGGACACAAAATGTTTGCGTTGTCAAACCTCTTTTGTAACCATGGCTTGTGGAGGACAGGCAGGTTATTATTTTGTCCATTGTTGCACTCTTTCCGTGTTCTATTCGATTTTTAAAATGGTTTCCTCTATATTTTATGGCGTTATTGAACTATTATGAAATAATTAAAGGTTATCTTTTATGATTAGAACTATTTTCTGTTTAAATTAACCGTATGTAAAGATATTTATAGAGTTATCTATTTGAAACCAGTTTTTTTAATAGACAGGAATAATAATGAACTTTTTTCTTAACATCTTAGTAAACTTGGAATACAATTCGACTGCTTCCGTGGCACAGAGGTTTAAGTAGCCACGCCGCTACCATTGCGTCGGGAGGTCGTGAGTTCGATTCCATGGGACAATTATTTGTCCAATACACAAACAATTGTTTCGGATCAGGTTGTACTTTATGTCCGTTGTTTGTATATTTGTAAAAGTCCCCGCGACACAAGAGCAAATCTTAGCGCGGGAGTTAGTCTTAATTAAAGAAAAAACCATAAAAAAGAGCCACAAAAACCTTTGCCTGAGCCAAACCTTTTAACCTGAGATCATCGAGACGGACAATTTCAGCCATATTTCTAAAGAATTCTAATTTCTTTATCACAAAAATACTTCAACGTTACTTACCAAAATACGACAAGTTAAACACATAGTTACGTAAACGGGAATGCCTCTCTTATCGCAGTGAAACGGCTTATCGCGCAAGTTTCGTCTCCAAATGTAGGTCTTTAGTTGAAGCCGTATTAAAAACCTATTAGGAACAGTGTACGTGACTTTGGAATTCCCACTATTAAAGTTTATGGCTGATCTTTTAGAAAGAAGTTTAGCTTTAAATTAGTGCAAAGTTTCTGTGCAGTTTTATAGCTATTATTAGGTTAAGTTTTCTTTGAAATCTTATCTTCTTGAAAGAGTTTTATTTCTGAAGTTAGGTGCAGACCCTGGTCATTCCAGTGTCAAACAAAAAAACAGGCTAACCCCCAGTTTCCGAGGTACATTTAGCGGTAGTTTATCTATTCAATAGTGTCAAAACTCATACAAAAAAAACGCTATCGAAAAGATAAACTACCGTTAAATGTACTCAGAAACTGGGGGTTATTGATTTACTTTCACGATTATTTTTTCCCGTAACTCACTATTAATATTTAACTACGCGTAGTATTTAAGCTAGGATATATATTTTTAGACCACATTCTATTGAAAAACTACCATCCTCAATATATACCAACATCAAACACCTAGCCTGGCCCGACCAGGCATCAGGTAAACAGGTAAACCACGAGTGAAACAGCGAGTCAAAGCTAGTTAAATATAACTAGATCTTTCACAAATAGCTAGTCATCTCATCACCTTGTCCATCCCTCACATACTTTTAACTTATTGAATTTCATAAATACTTCCTATAATACAATCGCTGCAAGAACGTAGCTTATGGTTTTAAGTAAGAGATCAAACCGCTAATTCTGCTCCACTTTGATCTCTCGTTGAGGTAATAATTACATCACGTGTAGGATTAGTACACGATTAACTCGACGCGGCTAATCTTTGACTGCCTCATAAGAGTTTCATGAGTAGGGACAGATGCGATAGATAAACAATGGTAGTTAAACGTAAAAATAATAGGAGTAGGAAAAAGAGATGAATGAAGTGTAAGTAAGTTTATGTAAAAGTGAAATAAATTGTCACCATACATATATATTAGAGTTCTTTTAATACTACGATGATTTCGAAAAGGTTATTTTATAAATAGTTACATATATCTAGTCAGAAATCTGAGTAAATAGTCTTCGATGCAAGGTTCGGCTGGCGAAAGTGTACAAACTACTTAATATAGAAAATCAGTGACCCAGAGGCTTGCCTTACGGATGATGGCCCTACTATATTTTAAGTAGAAATACATAGAATTATTACTTTTAATCTAAATACATTGTGCATGCGTAGCCTCTCTATAAAGTTGACTAACTAAACTAGATATAAGTAGTTACATCATGTGCTTTTTATTTGTTTCAGAATGATCATCACGGAAGCATAAGCAAAACTACTGATGTAGAGAACTTCATACACTCAAACGCTTATAAAAAGATGTCTCAAATATAATGACACGGTGAGTACTTTATACCTAAATAATGTAATAATAGGACGCCATGACAGCACTCAGCTTTGTATAAAAACATTGGTAATTGACAAGTTAATATGTCATTTCTCATTTCCGCTGTTAGAGTATAAAAACATAACAAATTAACTTTAACTAAATAACATGTTTGAAGTAAGGGAAACCAATGTCCTGTGACGATTTACGAAGGAATAAGAACTGCTTAATTTTCACACATTTACACTATCTATATTGACATAATCGTCGGTTAACGATCAATGGGTTAAGCAACCTTTATCCCGAAGTGCGTCCATTTCCTAGATGGGTAGCTTCTTGTAAAAGCAGATAGCGTAATAGCGCAGCGTAAATAGTATTTGTGCAAAGTAATAGACGTTTTACGGCTTGAATATCTTTGACAATACGTTGCCCACTGGTCCAGAAACCTTTCATTAAAGAAAGAACACTAGAAAATTAAGTTACAGACTAAGAGTAATAATCTTTGAATCTAAACTTCATCAATAAATCAAAATGTTAAATTAACTTATTGATACACATACATAATATTAGGTCGGGCAAAATGTCTTTCCGCATTATAGTATGTATGAACTTGTAATAAAATCTCTCTGGCTTCAAGAATCACGAATAAGTACATGGTTCATTAGGTTTCTTTCAATGAGCTCGTGAGGTACCCAAATATCGAGCTTTTTTGTGTAGAGAAAAGATTTTATAAGAAGTGCATACATACTATAATGCGAAAAGACTTTTTCCCCGACCTAATATATCAACAGTGTCCCAAATTATTTCCCAATGTTGCCCACAGTAGCATGTAACACACAGTCAGAATAATCAGTGCACCAACTTAGTTGGACAGTTGCTGGGCACGCTCGGTCTCTGCGGAACAAAGTTGGAGACCCACTGCGAGATGATTCATCTGTCGTATTAAATCATGAATATTGGCTACTAAACTACATTTCATTAGTTAACTTATGTTTCTGAATATTTCTAAAAAAAGAATGATCTATTCTGTAGTTTTATAATAAAATAATTCACTAATGCATTTGAGCACTATGAGCATTTCGTCAGGCCAAAAGCAGCGCTTTTGTGTTCCAATCGCCACTTTTAGAGATAAACGCGTCCAGTAAAATAATATTTAACTTTATTATATTAAACATAAAATAGCTTTAACCTATTACTCCCACTGCTGGGCGAGGGTCTTCTTCCGTAATGAGGGAGGGGAGAGGCTTTGTCCATCACGCCGTCAAAGTGCAGTTTAGGGACTTAATTATGTATTTTACTTAATTATTAATTATTATACTTGTATAGATTAAATATTGCTTTACTACAGTTGACTCCAACTAAAACTAAATCAGAATAGCTAAGTATAGTCATAAAAATCTATTAAAGAACCAATTCGCGAAGCAATAAAAGAAAATTCACTCAGTAATTTTCGTTTTCACATAACACTACAGCGAATAGGTTCATTTAATTCAGCGCGAACGTCGGTGTGAAACTAAACGATCCATTTGAACTTACTCCATTATTCTCGAGTGAATGTGAATTAACATTTTACATAGTGTTGTTCGACAAACTTATGAATTCGTGAGGTTAGTGTACGCGGTAATTAGGTTATAAAGAATTCTGTAGAATGGCAGTATTATTGTGATGGTTCGACAATGAGGCAAACTTTTTCACTATCCGTACTCAGCTATGGGAGACCACTATTTCGGTCTGTATGAAAAAGTATTAGATGTGAATTACATAGAACATAGGTAAAATGAGTCGTATTTAAAAACTTAACAGTAAACTGGGTTTCATGTGTTCAGAAATGAGTAAAGAGAGTATACAGTATACAGAATATATGTATTACTTATGTAAGGACTTTTTTCCTTTGAAGAACTATAATAACATGAAAGAACTAGTAACAGTTTTGGATGAATCATCATCAACTCTATACATTCTCTGACGTGTGAATAGTTTTCATATTTCTCGCTCTACGGGTTACGAAAACTGTTAATAGCTTGGCAGAAGTTTTAAAGAAATGCCCTAAAAAATTGTAAAGATGGAGCAATGAATTCATCGTGGAAGGTTTTAGCAACATAGTGAAATACTTAGTTGAAGCAGTTTCGCGCTCAGATTACTATCTCGACACAGCCCCTTATCTAGGGAACTTACACCCTGGGGGCGAAGCGAGGCACATGTCATAGCTAAATTACAGAAGTATAGGTTCATGTAAAATAATGAATAATAAAACTACCAAGCTTTATTATAATTCTGAATAAAACAATTGTGCGAGAACTGAACCTAATGTTTTACGCCACTGTTACACGTGTATTTGGTATATATGTGTTGTTCCTTGTAAATTAATAAGTGGGATTGATAAGAACGTATAAAATAAACATATCACTAATTCTTTACACTCAACAAGTATTTGCTTCACACAGATATCGAAACCACGACATCTATTCTATCTTTACAACAATAGCTGTCAATTACATTTACATCTAAATCATTCTACTATTCGCCCGTAGTAGCGACCGTTTTCCAAAAAAACCTTCACGTTTATAGCTTAATCATCAATTACAAAGTCAACACGCCAACATTTAACCTACTGGCAGCTTCACAGTGGCGTTAAATTCAGCGATTCAGCTAAAGCTCCCAACTTGCCTTTTGATATAGTATGAATAAGTTGGCGAATAATGAGTGAACGGAACGACTTCCGAACCCGCCGTAGCGCCTCTAACCCGCCTCTAACCCGCCTGTAACCCGCCTGTAGCCTGCCTATAACCCGCCCCACAGAGTGTTTGATTTCATCTGATTATTACGTTGCTAAGCGTTCATATTTAACTACTATGAATTATAACTAGAATTCTAGTAAGATAGATGCGTGGAATTTAATTTAATATCTGCTGTCTTACTAATAAACCTTGTAGGTCTGATAAGATTTTAAGTACAGTATTTTGTCACCTTCAATATGTTTTAAAACAATACACAAGTGGAAAAGTCAATACTCGGAATCTAGTTAGTTTCCACAGCGTGACACAAGACAGCTAGTAGACAGTCTTTTTCGTGATGCATACTTTTGCTGTGTTACTTTATTTTTCAAAAAAGATTTCTGGTCCTGGTCCAACTTTCAAGTCAACTCACACATCTAGTTTTATCGAATCGGATGTTTTGATATTTGTCTTGGCTTATTCAAAAGATTTAGTTTTATTTGGTTGTTTATGTATCTTTATGTATGTTTTTAGAAGAATATAAGTATGTTTATCAGTCATTTGGTTACCAAAGTACAAGCTCTGCTTAGTTTGGAATCTAATGTCCGTGTGTGAGTTGTCCTATGATATTTATTTATTATTACAAAATACTTTTTTCAGTAGAAAGGTTAAAAATTCAACACAAAATTCAGACAAGTTCCCAAAGGTGTGTCTCGTATCGTACAATGCCGCCGTCCTGCTATTGCATCATTTATTTTAAAGACAACTTAACTTCCGCTAGTCAATAGATAACAAATTACATAATGTAGTTTATTTAAATGTATTTGTTCGGTTATCTAAGAACGTGCACTTATGTATGTGTTTAAAATTCCGTCGTTTCGACAAATAGCTAATAGTTGGATACGTTACTCAAGCATGTACCTCTAATATCGTCTTGGTTATTAAAACCTATTATATGAACACGTAGGTATAATGTAGGCTGGGAGGACACCCTAGCCCAGAAGTTGAACGAAGAAATTAATTCATCAAAAAATTGTTTCGATAATTTCATATTGTTAGTTAATTTCGCCATGAAAACTGCTGTTGCTTTATGACATTGACCTATACCCTTTAAATCATAAAATGTTAGCAACTTTGAATCTAAAACATACCTACCTCTATGAAAGTCATCACATTCGTTCAACACACGCTATTTGAAACGATTACGATCGAGTTCACCGCGATTAGCATTCACGTGGAGCGCTAATGGACGGCAACTTTTAATTTATTCCTTTAACTGTCAGTTAACACGAAATGTACGGATAGTTCTACGATAGATCCTGTTCGGTAGCCTCGGAAACTAATACAAAGTTTACGAGTTTGATGAATTCGTGTGCCCTTTTCCGTGAAGGGCGGGTAAAGGTGAAAATGAGTTTGGCAAAGGTATGTTCTGTAGTGAATTGGAATGCTAATTTTGGTGGGTGTTATTGCAGAATTAGACTTTTAAAAAACTTTTATTTCTGAATATACGGATAAAAAATATAAATTATCGCGGCAACTGAAATAAGTCATGTGTGTAAAATACAATTATCTAACTGTTACAGTTCATGAAATACAAGCCTGGTTGGTGACAATCAGACAGACGGAATACGAATACTCTGTAATAGGTTCTTACCCTTTAATACGGAACGCTAAAAATAGACACGAATACGGGAGAAACCTTGTTTGAAAAATATTTTTTATTTATCTTTTCAGTCAATCAGCCTTCAAGAGATAGAATTTTTTTGTAGAAAAAAGTAAGTTTTTAAAAATAAAACAATATAATTCGTTCAATAGCACTTTATTTCTATTTACATAATATTATTAGTTTAAAATATCATTCACCTAGTATGTGCTCAAAGGAATAAAATCCTTGATTCAGTTGACTGGTCACGTTTATTAAAACCTTGATAATTCACCCTTTAACAAACAGTTAAAAGGTACCAAAACAAGACGAACTGCCTCGAAACAATTACGAATATAATATATCGCATTTTATAAATATTCGTGATTTTTATTAACTAAATAAAATAATATGTCGTTCGCAATTTGTGTTTGCCGCTTTTAATCTCGACTGAAATGTGCCTTACACATTATAATTACTTATCGACTTATATTCCTCAATATTCTTATCGTGTAAGCGCGAAATTACTTCGTGAAACAAGACACTTAAGAGTGCAGGTGATAGAGACGTTACAAGGAGACTTTCTGTCACCTGCACTCCGTTCCTAACTTCCTACGTCTAGTATTTTAACCATGTGCCTTTCGCAAGATGCTGCTATAATCCGACACTCAAAGTTATATGGCGCATATTTTACTAGCTAATTTAACACAAGTGTCTTCATACCATAATCAGGTCTTAAAAACGTGGCCAGTCAACAGAATTTTAAAAACAATCCATATGATAAAACAAGTGTGTGGTACAAACAATAATCAACTCTCACACTGTACAAATAGAGTACCGTAAAACGGGGTGAATAGAAACAATTTTCAACTTTGTCCTAAAAATTTGTAGCGAATAACTTGTTATTTTTATTGTCAGGTTGTTTTATATCATGTCCGGCGCCATGAAGAAAGAGTTAAAACCATATTTGTCCAAAAATATGCATAGTTTTACGATATTTCATTAAAAAAATGGTCAATTTCTATTCACCCAGCGATAGGGGTGAATCGAAACGACCAAAGGGGTGAATGGAAAAATTGTGTTTTAAAACGTTTTTTCAGTTAACAATATTGTATCTTTATAGATAAATATACACCTAAAGAGATAAACACTCCAAACAACTCATTAGAAAAGAAATTCCACTTTAAATCTAAAGTTTTGAAAAAAATGTATGGACCATTAAGGCATTCGAGGACGGTTGACTTTGAAGCAATTTTTTGGGTATAAATATCAATTTAAACATTTAAACAATTATGACACCGCAGAGAAGTAATATCGACGTGTAATCATTTCAAATTTGAACAAAATTCTTAAACGAGGAGTACTCAAACATTGGGCTTGAAAACTTTCCTGATTTTTTTTCTATTCACCCCGCGAATTCTATTCACCCCGTTTTACGGTACATTTATACATTGGCCTACGTCAACTGCTGCCACTCTGAAAAAAGCGATAAGAGAGCGTTTAAAAAACTACGAAAACGAAATAAATAAATAAATTGTTAGTTTTTTGTGCTATTCACAAAAAGAGCTATTTAATACCTAAGGCACTGTTGCCTAGGTAATTAGTCTATTCACTTTAAGGTTGGTTTTCTATTAAATTTAAGAGTTACATAACGTAACTGTGTTGATAAAATGGAGGATGGTATACCGTATGGCGTTAAAATTAACCAAAATATTATAAATATTTAACGTAAACGGTGCATTTAAAATAAACAGACACTAATCTAAAATATATTTTCACAATCTCGATGTTGAGAAAACAAAAATGAAATTGAATATGAATTAAACAATTAACGATTTTAAACTCTCGCGACTTGAACACATAATAACAGTCATTAATATGTATCTCGCTTATTTCAGAGTCGCATACAACACGTTTGTAGAAATAAAACAAAGGGGTGTATTGGTCATCATTGCAATTCATTGCAGTACATTGCAGTTTACTGCAGTTTATTGCAGTTATATGCAGTTCATTGCAGTACATTGCAGTTCATTGCAGCTACACTATGTGGTGAGATAACTCGGCACTTACGGAGTTCGTTAGCAACTAACGGTGCGATGATTATTTCATACATATTTGTAACACGTATGCAATATTATATGAAATTTAGCGCATTTTTTGAGGAAGAACTGATGTTTTTGCAGGTTTTCCATACATTACGAGTCAAAACACTGAAATAAGTATTTGAATAAAGTTCTCTGAAGTTGAAAATCTCGGCTGTTAAGTAAATTAACGTTTTTATAACTTACCACCAGTAAAGGATAGGCTTACTAGAGATATTGAGGCGCCCGTAGCCAGTTGCGCTCACCGGTCGGTAAACGATCTGTGGGTTAAGCAACCGTTGGCGCGGTCATTCTATAGATGGGTGACCGCATAGTGGTATTTGAGCTGGGCGTCTCCGTGCTTCGGAGGGCACGTAAAAAGTCGGTCCCGGCTGTTGTCTACTAAGATAACAGTCGTTAAGCCATGTCAAAGGCCTTACGGGCGGCTTGAACAACTTTGACACTAGGTTGACCACTAACCATACGATATGAATGAATGAACTAGAGATAAGTTCTTTCGATAATACTTTCTTAACTAAACTATAGTAAGCAGTTACTCAAGACAGGTTATTGAAAAAGTCAGTTATTTTTCTTATTCAGATAACGGTGTTTTTCCCTTTCAAATACCTGCAAATATTGTAATTTTTAATAGTTGTATTCATCATATTATACTGCGTACGTGTCTTTTATATTTCTCGCTTTAATATTAGTTTATAAACATTATTACTAAATGTAGTAAAACTATGCATACCCTCAACTTTGGCTCAAAACATATTCTTACAAGTTGTACAATTTATGGAGATTGTTAATATCAAATATATTGATATTTGATAAATAACCACAAAATATACGACTTGTAAAACAAACTTACAGATGCGGAATATTGCACTTAATATATTATCATGGAGATAGATATATTTTTAACCCATTTTTTACCAGTTTATTACAATTTCAAAGCCGAAAAGAAAATTTGATGATTTTCTTAACGGAGTTGCCCACGACATTTCGTATAAAGATAACATATTTTTTAATTTATTGATTATTCAAAGTACAATAAATTAGTCATAATTAAAGAGGAACCAATAAGTGACCAGTGAGTACCTATTTATTGGTTTGTGGAGGAACGAGGTGATCGTGTTCCTCCAACACAAAGGGAGGATCCTCCGACCAGGCGAGGTGATCGTGCCTGGTGGGCCTAGGCTGCCCGACTGTTCTAGTCGGGAACTTGTATATATAGTCAGTTGCAGTGCAAACTTCGATAGCGCGAATCAGGACTTGTGACGTCAGTCACACTGCGCGTGGTAATTGGTTGTGTGCTGGTCCCAGTAGATGGCGCTGCATGTAGCGATCCGCTACAGGTTCCTCTTTAATTATGACTAATTTGAGTACTACTCACAAATTTAAAAAGGAATCCATATTAATGATGAAATATTTAAAATCTTATATATGTTTATATGATTATATCCGCACCTGTTAACAGATATGATAAGTCTATGTCTATTTGAGTGTAAGCAGGACTATGTGTCACACTGTAACTAACATTGCTTATTATATTGCAGTGGTAAGTTTTAGCGCAAGACAGACAGACAGACAAACATAGTCAACATCCTAATACTTTTGTAGGTTTGACGTTTTTTACTTGTATATATTTATTTTTCGTCATTTTAGCTCGGTGATAGCGGTTTTAGTCTTAATGTTGGGGACATTAGTGGTCATCCTAGTGTCCAAGTTGTTTAAACCGCCCGAAAGGCCTTTTGCCGGTTGCTATCTTAATTGCCGGCAACTAGGACCGATTTTTAACGTGTCCACTGAAGCACGGAGACGCTCAGTTCAAATACCAGTATGCGGTCATCCTTCTATGGAATGACCGCGCCAGGGGTTGCTCACCCCACTAATCGTTATTAATGTAAGTTTGTCTGTCTTGCTCTACAACTTAGCCACTTATGCTTGGTGTATCAATTACCTTGTAAGAAAATACATCAACATTTACATACTATTGTGTCTTAACATATTCAGCCATTATTTATTTATTATCATATACTTTATTGTGTGCCATATTACGATTTATTTATTATTTTTTCATAACTCTTAAAAACGAAAAATATATTTCCATTCTTGCAATTAACGAATATGTATCTTTTTAAATTTAATAATTTTATAATATTTTAAAATCGTTTTTATAATAATTCCTTTTATCTCGTAGCGATAGCATTAGATATTGAATAACGCTCATACAAATATTAAAATTTTATTAAGATCTCATAATTATATCCTAATTATTAATTCATTAATTAAAGAAGTCAACCCTTTACCCTCACACACACTCAGAGTCAAAGTAATAATTTCTCTAGAATTCCACTAATTTTAAACAATTATATTATTATGTGCGCACCAATGAAACGAAAGACAAAACATGTAAGTTTTCATGATAATGCCAGCGACGGGCATTCCTAAATATTAAGAAATTCAAGGCATTTCTTAAATGTTTCATCGCGTTGGATCCATTTATATAAGTTATTAATAATAATCTTTAATAATTTAATATGATGTTTATTTATAACACTGTATAAAAAGAGTTTATTCCTATATTCGTTAATTGCAAGAACTATGAAAAAGTTTATAGTTTGAGGGAAAAGAGCGTAACCTTTTAACTATGACTTTATAGAGAGACGGTTTTCAAACTTAAATAAACAATAACAAAGTTAATCAACATATGCGTAGACGTAGACGTACGTGCACGTGCACGCTCGTATACGCTCCTTTAAAAACGACAGTTAAAACTTAATATAATTATTTTAGCACATAAAATATAAATTTTACGTTATTCATGTGCTTTACTCGTAACAATAACAAAATAACTAAATTTTAAATAACAGGTGTATGTCTTTTTAGTGCTCTTTTCCCTCAAACTATATAAAAACATCCACCGATCACTGTCAGCCGCTAAACGATCACGTCACTTGTCTACCCCACTTTACCTTCGTGCCTTACTACTTGTGACATTTCATGCAATTACAAATATTTCAGTATAAGGACTGCATTTGAATGCACGTAATAAGTGTATTTAAGCGGCGTGTTAACGCTGTAACTGACTGCACGCAAATTTGACTCTTAACTGATTGATGTAACTCATGAAATCAGTATCCACTATGAGTACGACACAGGTATGTTGCTGCTACGTACTGTTTTGCGCGAAGTCCTTAGCGAGTTTTTAAAAAAAAACTATTTATTAAAACCCGAAATATATTTATTAAGAGACCCAAAATTACACTACTACACGAACTCAAACCGTTGCACCCGGGAGATGTTAATGGAATTACTGAGTGATGCTAACTGCTAACAACAACTGACTACTGGCCGCGTGGCGGTGATGCTTTTATAATAATTATGTATTGCTTGCACAGCAAAACTTATTAACTAATTTCGGATATAACACGTCCCCCCTTGAAAACGGAGCTTCATCTTAAATAAGAAGAACGCGAAGTTTTATAAACTAAACAGCGTGCAAGAGCTTGAGTTTTACAATCATATAAACATTAAAGTTATTACTAAGAAATAGAAAACATTAGTTTTATATTAAAATCATAGTGATATATATAAAAGATCACTTTATATAATAAAACTTAAGATAAATCATGAAACAAAATAGAAAAGTAAATTTTACTTCTAGAATATAGATTAGAGATAGTAATTATAAGTAGTTACCTAATAAATGCTTAGGTTGCGATTAGATTTTTCAAAAGGTCTAAATTTTACATTCTTATTCATTTTATTTATTTCAATTTCAGGTAAGCTTTGAATTGACCTTCTGTCAAATCCTTCAGAGTTTTCGGATACATTAGTTAATTCCATAGAGTGATTTATTGAAGTCTCATTACTACTTTTACTATCATTATAACAATGGTTATATATCTGTATACAACAGGATGGGTTAATGCATTTAGCAAAACATTTTTTATATAATTTATATAGTGAGTAAATGACAATTATACCAACTATTACATAAGTTAATGTTGAATAGTAATGACCATATTTAATAATGTGAGATTGATTCTTTACATTATTTATCTGGTTTTCTAAACTGTCTAATTTATGCGAAGCTAATTTAAATGATTCTAAATCTATGTTTGTCAATGAAATAGGAGAAATTTCGTGTAAACTGTCATTTAGTATATTAAATTTGCAACAATCATCTTCTGTTATGTCATAATTGATTGACAATTGACTCGGTAAAATTCTTTTATAAGTATGTGATGGATAGAATTGCAAGGTTTGGAAATACGCAATACAATCATTTTCCAAAGATAACAGGCCAGTGCCTTGCAGAGAATAATCTTTAATATTATGATTACATTTTAATGTTAACTTATTAGGTTTGGATTGGACAAATATGTATTTTCCATTATTTAGTTTTTGCCAAATATTAATGTTACCATAAATAAGCTTATTGTGACAAATATCAGGAAGTGACAAGGTTACTTCCGTTAACAGTTTTGACTCACAGGAAGGATTATTGATCGTTGACAGAATAGAAGGTAAAGGACATATCATATAATTTGTATTGACACTCTTACAACTAGTTATATCATCTAACATTGCGTAGTTTAATCTATCATCAGTTATTGCTATATAGAGTTTAGATGGGTGAATCAATACATATGTTAAAAAGTTATTACCTTCTTGAGGAGTAGGTAACGGTAGGTTTTTGTACACATTGAACCTCATAGGGTTAATCAGAGGAATTTGGATTACAAACATAATCTTATTATTATAATAATACGCAATTAATTGTGACAGATCTATAATATTATGTATATTTTGTAAAGATAAGGTAACAGGAAATTCAACATTCGATTTAAATTGTTTACTATTTGAAAGTTCGTTATATAATTTTGTAGGAGATAGGACATAGGGGTGTAAAATATTTGCCTTTGCAAATAAAATAGAATTTAAAATTGTATCAAGAATATTAGAGATTGACAATAATGATCCTTCTAAGACATTAAATAGGGAATTAATTTTCTCAATATTCATTAAATTAGTATTTGTTTTATGATTTTCAGTAAATATGTAATTAAGTTTTTGTATTTGCTTATCTAATTTAATTTCATTTTCATTTAATTTGTGTATGGAAATATTAAAGTTATTGATGGTGGACTGAACGACGTGTATGTTGTCCTTCATGAGGGAAAATATTTGATTTTCATTTTCTTGACAAGATGTAATAGCTTCATCGTATTTTCTAGCGTCATCTGCGTCTAGAGTACCGAAAAAGAACTTTAATATTTCGCCACCTAATTCGAGTGACCTTTTAGAACGATCATTGAATCTTTCGGAGATAAGGTGAGATAAAGAGTTATACTTAAGAAAATTAGCATTAATTAATATTTCTAAAGGGTCAATCGCATTTTTACAATCTAACGAAATTATAGCTAAATTCTTTGCTTTTTCACAGAAAGCAGATACACTTAAAATAGATTTTTGGATTTTATCTAAATAAGGTTTGATAGGGGCGACTTCGACGTGAGTAATCACATTCCAGAAGTCGTTGTAAAAATATGCAATTGATGACGGGTCAAAGTATATACCCTAGAGACTAAGACATATATTCGATGGGGTCAGCCAAAACCAATCTGTAACAATGGCAAATCACGCTGGTTTAATTTCGTTAACATGATATTTGACATGTTTTCTATTTATGCTTAAAGAAACATTGTTTTTACCATGAATTTTTACTATTTTATAGGGACCTTTCCAAATTGGAGATAAGGCTTTCCTTAACCTATGATGATGTTTTAAATAGACCATATCGCCGACTTTGTAAGTTTTAGATGAGGAATTTGTATCATAATATTTCTTTGATGCTTCTTTACTTTTAGTTATATTTTCTAAGGCCCTTTCGCGAGCAAAACGCATCCTGTATTGTAAGGCGCGAATATAGTCGTGATAGGTAGTGCTATCATTTGATTCATATAAACTACTGGGTATGGAAGGTTTGTGGCCAAATAATAACTCAAAGGGAGTATATTCTGTTGTACAATGAGGCGTTGTATTATAGGACAAGATGGCAGTCGCTAAATAGCAATGCCAGTCGTCGTGATTTTCGTTTACGAACGACTTTAGATACTCCTTGAGAGTGGCGTGGCTCCTTTCTAGAGCGCCATTAGTTTGAGGGTGATACGGGGTTGAAAATAGATTTTTAATTTTAAGAATTTCTGTTAATTGTTTGAAGAGATCGGAGGTAAAACAGGTACCTTGATCAGTAAGAATCATTTTTGGAAAACCGAATAGAGAAAAGAAATGAATTAGATTTCGTGCTACTTCGTCAGTCGAACATGTTATCATAGGATAAGCGGAAGAAAACTTGGTCAAATCGTCCTGAAGCGTTAGTATATACCTGAATTTTTGAAGGCCAGCTTCGGGCAGAGTACCGACAATGTCGAGAGCTAATCTCTCAAACGGTTTGGTACTGGAGGAGGTAATGACCATTGGTGCTTTGTTTGAAGAGCGCATAGGTTTGTTTATTTGACATAGCCTACAATCTTTTACAAATCGTTCAATATCTGAACGCATAGATTTCCAGTAATAGGATGCTTTTATCCTATTGTACATCCTTTTTACGCCTGGGTGACCAGCAATAGTGGTACCATGATTTTCTTTTAAAATATTCGGGACCTCAGCGGGAGTAGGATATATGATTTTATTTTTATAGATATGCACTTTAATTTGAGTGCCATGGAAAATATACGATATCATATTATAAATTTTAACATACACTAATTTTGTAAAAGGCTCTGAAAAATCGGATATAGCTAATTCTTTTTCATAATTTTCGTTAGAAATAATTTTGTTCCGTAATTCCATAAGTAATTTATATATTATTTTATAACTTGTTTCGTCGTAATGATGTATTTTAGTATAAAGAAAATAAAGCGTTCTATTATTAGAATCTACAGTGTGAACGGTTTCAAGTTCACGTTCACGAGCGCGTAACTCGTCAGCATTTTCTACAAGTGATAACAACTGCTCACAATGTGGCATAGAGTAATCAAGGTCCAGAGACATCGGGCATGCTATACATTTTTGTTTGGCTAAATGAAGGGATTGACTATGCTCTTCTATGACAGTATCGTTGTTTGATGCGGTTTTTAAAAATTGCTTTTTGAAGTATTGTTCATAAGTTGATTTATTTAAATTTGAGTTAGAAGTTAAGGCGTTTACGGGATATCTAGATAAAGTATCGACATTAGAATTTAGTCTACCTTGTTTATAGACGATTTCGTAATTATATTCCTCTAGTTTAAGTCGCCATCGTATAAGACGACTACCTGGATCTTTGACATTGAACAACCAAACTAAAGGTCTGTGATCCGTAACGATTTTGAATTGGTAGCCATATAAATAGGGGCGGAACGTTTTCACACCGAAAAGAATAGCTAGAAGTTCTTTTTCCGTTGTGGAATAGTTTCCTTCTGCTTTGTTCAAGGTCCTTGACGCATAGGCTATCGGTTTATCCTTGCCGATTTCACCTTGGGAAAGAATGGCTCCAATGGCATAATTAGATGCGTCAGTGGTAAGAATGAATGGCTTTGAATAATCAGGATATTGTAACAAAGGTGCTGAGACTAATTTATTTTTTAACGTTTGGAAAGCAAGTTCTTGTTCTTGCGTCCAATGGAAATTAACGTCCTTCTTTAAAAGAGAAGTAAGAGGTTTAGTAATCTTTGAAAAGTTTTCGATAAATCTGCGGTAGTATCCGACTAAGCCTAGAAATGATTTTATATCCTTGGCGTTTTTGGGAGATGGAAGACCTTCGATGGCTTTTATTTTGTCGGGGTTAGGTGAGACACCTTTATCAGTGATTACGTGACCGAGATAAGTCACTTCTCGGCGTAAGAACTCGCACTTGTCTGGTTGTAGTTTTAAATTATGTTGCCGAAATCTTTCAAGGACTAATTTTAGCTTATCGAGGTGACTAGGAAGATCTGGAGAATACAAAATACAGTCATCTAAGTAGACGTAACAGTGTAATCCTTGAAGACCAGATAGTACTGTATTCATAAGACGCTGAAAGGTGCTAGGGGCATTTTTAAGCCCAAAAGGCATTCTGTTGAACTCATAGTGACCAGATGTTTCGTTTGTGCCAACAATTGTGAATCCTGTTTTTGCTGCGTCAGCAGGATTTAATAAAATTTGGTGAAATCCACTTACGAGGTCTAAGGTTGTAAAATATTTAGAATGTCCTAATTGGTCAAGAATATCTGTTATCAGAGGTATAGGATAAATTTCGGACACCGTGACATCGTTAAGACGACGATAATCTATGACGATACGCCATTTACGTTTACCTGAGGCGTCTGCCTTCTTTGGGACCACCCATACAGGGGCACTCCATGGTGATTGAGAGGGGCGTATGATATTTTGTTTCAGCATTTTAGTTATTTGATTGTCCACTTCTTCCTTGTGGCATTCCGGGAAGCGGTAAGATTTTACGTGAATTGGAGCGGCATTTCCCGTATTTATAGAATGATCGATAGTGCTTGTATAGGTGAGGGGTTCACCTTCGAGATGGAAAATATCTGTGAATTGAGAACAACAGTCTAACAAAGCTGCTTTTTCTTCAGGATTTAAGTGAGAGGTTCGTATTTGATTTAGAACTAGATTTTGTCTATCAGTAAGAGAAAGAGAAGTTTTATTTACAGTTTCGATATTTGAAATTGGCAGACACTCTGTGAGGCTATTATCCACAGGTGTGAGATTAACGGAATAATTATTAACTTCAATTTCAGATTCAGTTGTATTTAGAATTGAAACATTTACTCTACGATTTGGCTTTAAGGTGACAACACAATTCGCGACATATACTCCTTCAGATATTTTATGATCAAGAACTAAGGCTTCTTTAAGAAGAGGTAACTCATCTGCACTGTTTGACACTCCACATTCGATTACAGCTTCGGAACGAGCAGGGATTTTATAAATTGGCAGTTTGAAACGTAAAGGTAAAGTATGATTTTGCATTATTAAACATTGCTTATCATAATCTATGACAGCTTTAAGATAACCTAGACAATCAGTACCGATTATGCCATCATATTCAAGATGAACATTATTAACAACATGAAACTTATAAGAAAACACGTCTGAAGATAAATAGAATTGCATTTGAAAAGTACCTAATGTTTGGCAATATGTACCGCTATCATTGATTCCTTTAAGTCTCACTATTTCTGGAGATAGATTAGGTTTCTGATAAAGACTTTCTTCTTTTACTAAAGAAACGCTAGATCCGGTGTCGATTAGTAGAACGAGTGACCGGTTAGTATGCTTAGTTAATAAGAAAACATGCGGAAGTGTTACCTTTTTATTAAACGAACTCGTTTCGTAAACTGGTATATTATTTTGATGAGATTTGGGACATTTTAAGGACTGGGACAAATCATCCGACGGAAAAGAGGTAAGTTTGCCTGCTGAATTATCATCATTTTCCTTACAAGGTAAGTTGTTTGTGTAGTACTTAAGAGAGTTATTATAAGATTTAGATTTATCATAAGATTTAGTATTATCATAAGATTTAGAATTATCGTAAGATTTAGTATAGGATTTAAGATAATCATAAGATGTAGTATAAGATTTAGTATCATTATAAGATTTAGTATAAGATTTAGGATTATCATATGATTTTGTATAAGATTTAGGATTATCATACGATTTAGTATAAGATTTAGGATTATCATACGATTTAGTATAAGATTTAGGATTATCATACGATTTAGTAAAAGATTTAGGATTATCATATGATTTTGTATAAGATTTAGGATTATCATACGATTTAGTATAAGATTTAGGATTATCATACGATTTTGTATAAGATTTAGAAATAATTGTGTCATTTTTGAATCCTATGGATTCCGATCGACACGCATTCGGAATCCGATTTAGTTTAAAGGTTCGGGAATTAATGTTTCATTAACGCTTGAATGGTTCATGGCCGTATCATTCGTATGGCAAAAATTTACATTTGCGTTGCCTCTATGTACATCACTACTCTGTGCATGAGTATTATTACGGTGTTGATTATTGTACTGCCGCTTGCGACACTCGGTTATCAAATGACCGGGTCTTTTGCAATATGCGCAACTTTTACGTGGGAAATTATTAGGAATTTGTGACGATTGAATTTGCATGGGAAAACGATTTTGATTTGAAAGATTTGAATTAGAAAAATTTGTATCATAAGATTTTACATTTTTGTTCTTATTTCGATAGCATTCTGAAGACAAGTGACCTTGTTTGTTACACGTCGAACATGTCTTCGGTGATTTAGAAGAGAGTTTGGTAGCGTTAAATAATTTTTCTTCTTCAATAGCATGTGTGACCGCCTCGTTTAGCGTTTTAGGGTTACGACATCGAACTATATGCGAAAAACTCGGATTTAGACCCATAAGGAAGGTATTGAGTGCTAAATCTTCAATACCGGCGACTCTACCGACTAATTCGTCCTTTTTATCACATGAGAAATGCACATCTGCTAACAACCGCGTAAGACATGATTCTATTCTCAAGGAAAATTGCGTGACTGTCTCCGACGGCAAGTTTTGTTTGCAATTTTGTAAGTCGGACAAAAGATGTGATGAATGTTTCTTCTCACTAAAGTTCTGTTTTAAGAAATCCTTGAGTTCTGACCACTTACTAAAAGTTTTTAAAGAACATGCTACTTGTGCCTTACCTTCCAATTGGGAAATAATAAATTTACATAAGATAGTTTGTTGTTCAACGGAGGCAAGTGAAATGGCATTGTCACAGTTTGTAAGAAAAGCGGGGAGCGTTTCCCTTTTACCATCATATGGTTTAATAAATTTGGTAAGGAAATTAAGAGTTATAGCATTGGACATTTTTGTAGGATTTTTATTTTCCTTTTCAGATTTTACTGAAAGTTCGGAATCCGTCATTGATAATCAACAATAATAATAATAGGTATATGTTTAGATAACCTTGAGATTTAGTAGATATAAATTTCTAATATAATAATTAGATTATAAGATTTAGATATACAGATTATTTGTTGTTACACGGCTAATTTAAAATAAAGTTTTATAATAAGATTTTCTTTTCAGGGTTGCAGAACGATGCACAAATTATTTCGAATACTTTTATCACAAAATTTCACTGCACACACAACACAGAAAGTTAAGACTTACGTTGATGATGATTTCGTGTTCCAGATGAAGGCGAAGAGGATCAGGTGAGTTAGCTGCATCATGGGAACTGGCAACAGTTGAAGACGTTGACAACACGGAGCTGCTCTACACCCAGAGGGTTTTATAGGCTCAGTAGAATTTGAGTATAAAAATTTCAGATTGAAGACGTAGGTAATTCAGGTCAGGGTTCAAGGTCTCGATTGCTGCGGCGCCGGCTCACGCTTACTAGCGGAGGCTGAAGGTCGGCTGCAGTCTAGTCAAGGTCAAGACTAGAATTTGGTTGACGGGCTAGCGCTGGCTCACGCTACAAAGCGGAGGCTGACAGTCGGCTAAGGGGTGTACTTGCGTGTCTGATGCGGGCTCACGCTGCGTGGGGCGGAGACTTATCGTCGATCTGACGTGATGCGGGCTCACGCTGCAAGAGCGGAGGCTTACCGTCGACCTTGCGCTGCTAGTACACACTCACTAAGAACTGTCCGAATGCTGTGGTCTGAACACGGGTCCAGAAAGCCAACAGCATCCCACTTCTGACACCAAATGTTTTGCGCGAAGTCCTTAGCGAGTTTTTAAAAAAAAACTATTTATTAAAACCCGAAATATATTTATTAAGAGACCCAAAATTACACTACTACACGAACTCAAACCGTTGCACCCGGGAGATGTTAATGGAATTACTGAGTGATGCTAACTGCTAACAACAACTGACTACTGGCCGCGTGGCGGTGATGCTTTTATAATAATTATGTATTGCTTGCACAGCAAAACTTATTAACTAATTTCGGATATAACAGTACGCTCTACGCAGTTACGTTTACGCTACGCACAAGTTACGTATACGCTACGCATGGGCTACGTATACGCTACGAACACTCTACGTATATGCTACGTAGACATAACGTAGTTGCTACGCCATGCGACATACAAGCTACCAAGAGGCTACGTACGTTTCGGACTTGCTACAGACACGCTACGTACGCGTATCAACACGATTTATTAATAAAACAATCTGTATATTTTAACTAACTACCTCAATTTTCCAACTAAAAACAATTGCATTAAATGTCTCAAGTAGTTTCCACTACGAAGTCACACCATTCCCTTCATTTCTGTCTACAGTTGAATAGTACCTACATAAGTATACGATACTAGTTACTCCCAGCGACTTCGCTTGCCACTCTTGCGGATCCTGTCGGCCGCCGCCTTGTCGTCGGCGGACGGCTGCGACGCGGGGGCGTTGACCCCGGGCTGGATCACTGGCCGCGTCTGCTCCCACGAGTGGTCTGTGGATGCTGTGAACTGCAAACGGACAATTTTTTTAAACTATAATATTACAAAATTAAAAAAATATGTCCCATTTGAAGGCCTCCATAACTCAGTGATGAAGGTGGTCGCCACGTCTCTACAACTGTGTCGAGAGGTCGTGGGTTCTCCCACTCGGAACAAATATTCTTGTGATCCACAAATAGTTGTTTCGGGTCTGGATGTACTTTGTGTCCGTTGCTTGTATATTTGTAAAAGTTCTCCCCTGCAATTCTTAGTGTGGGAGTTGTTTTTTTAAGAAGAAAACAATAAAGATGTTTTCCCTTCTCCCACAAACCACCACTAGCTTGAACCGCTACAATAGGAGTAAGCATGATTACCTGGTTGTACTGCGACCTGAAGGCGGCCTTGAGCGAGGCGAGGCGGTCGGTGGCGGGCCCGTGCGCCGCGCGCTCCAGCGCCAGCGCCGGGGACGGCTCCTCCTTGTGCGGGAGCCCCGGCCGCTCCTTGTAGCTGAACACAAACAATATTGTTATACAATGAGAACTAATAGTTGCACACACTGGTCTGACCTTTTATATGACTTAGGTCCAGTATTACAGGTTACAGTGGCGAAGGCTCCCTATAACCCGATTCCTACCGGCTTTACCTTCGGAACACTCCTTAAAATGCGTCACATAAATGTGTATTATTCTCAAGAAAAGATCGTTTATTTAAATTAAATTCTATATTTATTACGACATTCATCAATATTTTCAATACGACTAATTAAAAATAAATAAATGAATAAACGCCTGTTCTATTTGTCATTGCAAAAGTTGCATACCGAAAATTGCCGTCAAACAACTCGACGGCGCGCGCAGGAATCGCGTAAAGCGAAAAAGATGTCGATGACGTCACGCGGACGTACTTTTCTATGGCGCGTTTTACCGGCGAGGTAACCCGGAATTCATCGGCTTATTGGGCGACTAGTAGGTACGACAGGCGCAGCGGCGCGGGCGGCGCGGCAACTAGCGAATGTGTGAGTGAGATGTAATGATATTTAATGAGAGAGAGACAATGAATGCAATTGTTGTGATGACATTTATGATTTTAGATTTAGTTTTGTTTTCATTTTGCGCGCCTATTTTAGGTTATTTTGGATTATTATGTTTATTATATTTGGATGAGTTAAATTGTGTTAAATTATCTATGAATGTTATTATTTAGTGTAAAATCGTGGTGATTGTGTGAATGTACTGGTCGTATCTTACATGTATTTGTAAGTACTTATTACTTTCATTGTTATTGTTTGAGTATTGCGATCAGGGACAACAAGTAGGTAGAAGTAGAAGCAATAAATATTGTTAAATTAGTTATTAATCAGTAAATTAATGTTGTAGAGTGTAGACATTAGTATTGTATTAGTATATATATGACATTGTTACTTTAGTACTTATTATTCTGTGACATTGTTTTCAAAATGCTCCTAGTGCCAACATGTACCTATCTACCAAAATAAATAATACAGAATGCAAAGGATATAGGTAATTAGTATTTTAAACATTCCCTTAAGTTATTCGCTACGATATAACTTTATATATTTATCAATGGCTTATTGGTACCTAGCTGTAAAGTGTTTTTATTATTTCTCCGATTGTTTCTAGTAGATAGCATTTGGAGTCAATCAAAGTTGTATTTAAAAATTAAAACACTTATTTTAACATGAAATTTGAAGTAATAGGATAGAATCATTCCTCATCAATAATTTCGTTCATAGGTAGGTAGGTAGGCACCTACTTAGTTCTTACCTACTATGAAAGTAGTTTGGTAAATCGGATCGCAATACAACGATTCTGTTCTGTTAACGTATGGTTAGTGGTCAACCTAGTGTCAAATTTGTTCAAGCCGCCGCCCGCCATCGCGTCGGTCACCCACCTATGGAATGACCGCACCAAGAGTTGCTTAACTTTAGCTTTAGCAGTTTTAGCTCCGGCTTGCCTTTTAACAAAACTCACCCTTCGCCACTGACAGGTTATGTGTTGGATAGCCTATCCAATAGGTTAAGTGGCAGCCAGACCACCTTGTAACCTAAACTATATTTATTCAGAGGTGGTGAAACTGAGGCTAAATTACCAACAAGCTCAACTTTACTGAACTTTAAATTAACTCTTAAAATACTGACAGATTTGACGAAATCAATCAATATGCCAATATTTACAAGAAAACATACAAAGAAAAGTATTTGAATGAATTTTCAAATAAAAACATCTAAAAAATCTACTTGATAAGTGAACAAAATAAGTGGAGATCCATTTTACAAAAGCCCACGCTAATATGGTTAAAGTATTATAAATATTATCATACCCAAGTCCACAGCCGCCAACATTGAGGTTCTTGCCCTTGCCCTTCTTGAAGCGTGACTTGCGGAACCACGCCGACTGCATCGCTAACTGCATCAACTCTTCAGGCACCTCCTATATACCACACAGAAGAAATAAATGTTAAAACATTGTCTTACAACTTTACTGAGAATAAATGAGTCAGATACCAAGCGAGATTTTCATTAATAAATATTGTAATATGTATTTATAAATCGGCCAAGTGAAAGTCGGTCTCACGCACGAAGAGTACCGTACCAAAAAAAAACGTTTATTGTACATACTTTAGTCCGCTCAAAAAAGCAAGTGTAGAATGCGTGAGAGGGATCCTAAGTAATTTCTTCAGAAATTGGTTCAGGATACTTAGAGAATAAACATACTAAAAATCCCCGCCTCTAGGGGGGCGCCGGAGTGGGAGGAGGGGTTTACAGTTTCCATTTTTTAGTTTTTCACTAATATTTTTAAAACGGTTCGTCGTAGAGAAAAAGTGTCTTCTACATAATGAAAGATGATAAAATTGTCTACAACTTTTGTTATACACACTTTCTCAAAATTCTCAACAGTTTGCGAGCATCACGCTCCGACATAGTTAAAATGAATGTTTTTCAGATCATGAGTGAGTGTCATAAATGCGAAGCTTTGTTTTCACTTAACTTCGGAAGTAGATGACCTACAGACTTGAAATTTTGGATTTTAATTATGTGGTTATTGCTTATTGGTTAACTAAATTTTAAGCGTTCTGATCTTATCCGGTCATGAAGGCGGGCTGATCTAACGAGTTTTATAGTAATAGTTTCATTCTGTCCATTTCAACGACAGGTAACAAAAACCAAAAAACCTATATTGCACATTTACGCTAAGCTAATATATAGCTAATATATTTCACGTACGTGCACATGCACGTACGTGAAATATATTAGGACTTGGGTCTTGGACATTCAGACCCAAGTCTGTCTTGCTTTTTTCCTTCTTTGTCACTAGCGTGAGCGAAGGTATACGTGCATGTGCACGTACGTGAAATATATTAGCTATATATTAGCTTAGCGTAAATGTGCAATATAGGTTTTTTGGTTTTTATTTTAAGATAAATTGTTGATGATGTTTGTGTCCGTACCTGCTGCGCCCCCTCCAGGTTCCGCAGCAGGTGTCCGGCGAAGTCCTTGTCCTTGTCCCGCGCCAGCAGCGTCCAGGCCGCGCCCCGCACCCCGGCGCGCCCCGTGCGGCCCACGCGGTGCGTGTGCGTGTCGATGTCGCGCGACACCGTGTAGTTGATCACTGTGCGGATGTGCGGGATGTCCAGACCACGGGCTGCAGGACAATGGAAACAACTTTTATGGATAATCAACAGTATTTATACAAGCTATTTGTTTCGTTGGACCCTACTAGCCCTACTGATGTCATAAATACAAAAGTTTGTAGCATGGTTGAACGTTTATATATTTGTTACTCTTACACGAAAAAATATATATTCGATATACTGTAAGCTTGTACCTTAAAATTTAGTGTCACTTGATAAGTTAGTAGTCGAAATCATTCAAAACTTCTTTACCGATTTTTTTTACGCAGAAGAAAATAATGTTTGCCGGAACAGCGAATCAATAGACTTACTACCCTTCACAATGCTCTTTTAATATAAATACTTTATTAAAAGAGCTCGAGGCTTAGTTAACAATAGCCGCGCCGATCGAACTCTGAGGTTAAACTACACTTGCCGAGGTTGTCCTGTGAATGGGTGGCAACCCATCTTACCGAAGAGTATCGTGTTATAATCCAGTTAAATGGGTTGTGGAGGTCAAATAGTCAGTCGCTCCATGTAAAATACTGATATTCAGCTGCATCCGGTGAAATTGGAAGCCAACTCCAACATAGTATGTAAGAAAGGATAGGCTCAGAAAAATATTAATATAATCACAATATCACATATTATTATCATTAATCACACTGTACCTGCAACATCAGTAGCGACGAGTATATTATTCTCCTTGCGCTTGAAGGCCGTGATGACCTTGTTCCTGTCCGCTTGCTCCATGTCTCCGTGCAGCAACAGCGCGTCGTACTCCTGCACTCCCAGGTTCGCGGCCGTTTGTTCCGCTTCTAACTGTTACAACAAAACAAAAACTTTATTAAACAGTTTATAAAAATATTCAATCAAAGTCCGTCTGTTATGCTTTTGATGAAATTGGGCGATACTTAAAGATCCGAGATTAATCATAACTTTTAAATATATGTCCTTCTAAGGTGTTGTAATAGAAGATGAGACTTTGTATGCGCGGGTACAGGCCGAGCAATGTCTGTCAGACCCGATAGTTATAAGTTATAAAAATGCCTAAAATCGGCGTAAACTTTAATTTTAGAATATAATTGATTGTAAACATACCTTTTTGGTAACAAATATCAAGACACTCCCAGCTGATAGAAATTCTACTAAATTCTGTAACAACCACCACCACTTCTCTTCTGGCTTGTTGAATATTCTGTGAAATAAAACACCATAGTAAATAAACAAAATTAAAAGATAACTTACTTATTTTCTTTACTAATAGTAGACAAAATTAAAAGATAACTTAAACTAACGGATAAAGGCCTAATACCTCATTTAATACGGCAAAAGACTGTAGACTATGAAAATTGTTAATGATTTATCAAGGTTGAAAATCACAGTATTTCTTGAGTTTCCCGCTTCTCGGTATCAAATGGCCGGCAATATAATGTAGAAGTGTGTGTGTTAGTTAATGTACTGGCACCGAAAAGCGGTAAATAAAAAAGGGGTCTTATTAGGACATAGGCCTTATTTAGGTACCCCATACCCACGTTATTATTCAATACAGTATTCTCACCTAACATGTTGCGTGACCAAGTCACAAGCTTCCCCGGCGGCTCCGTGCTGCACCCGCACGGGGTCGTGCAGCGCGTCCCGCGCCAGGCGCTCCACGCGGCGCGGGAACGTGGCCGAGAACAACAGCGCCTGGCGGTCCGGACGCACGTGGTTGCAGATTGAACGGACTTGGGGCTCTGGAGGATATGAAACACAATTTTACACACAGGACCAGTAGTTCCTGAGATTAGCGCGTTCAAACAAACAAACAAACTCTTCAGCTTTATAATATTAGTATAGATTAACATACAGCTGACCTCTATTTATTTAAGAAGTAGGTATTTTAAGTTTTTGTAGTATCTTACTTACCGAATCCCATGTCAAACATTCTATCAGCCTCGTCGAGCACTAGATATGTAACCCTCTTCAGATTGGTCGCCTTGCATTTGATCAGGTCTATCACACGACCTGGAGTACCTACTATTATTTCTGCACCACCACCTGCAAAAGAAAATTCAATCACACATTTAAAAAATATTAAAAATATTGTAAAATGATTTATGTAGCGAAATACATTATAGGATTTATGTTCAAGAATAGCTTCCGTATGTCATTACGTGTACAACTGTACACCCATTAAAAGATTATTATTGTGATCCAACCTTTTTTTTTGGGATAATACTAATTATGTGTAATACAACATACATACCTTCTAAAGCTTTAACTTGTTCCCATTTAGATCCGCCTCCATAGCAGCACACACATCTAATGTTGTACACTTTGCCAAACCTCTTAGCTTCCATGTAGATCTAGCCACAAATAAAAAGTATTAATATAATATAAGGCCCTTACCTTGTTCGGGAGGAGACCCTTACTCAGTAGTGAGGCATTAATGGGTTAAAATTATATATAAAGACATCCAGTTCTCAAAAATTACATTTCTCCACATGACTAACAATATAAATGGTGGACGTACAGGCATGTATCAACATCTGCATCAAAATTTCACTGTCATAAGTTTTACTATACATCATGGTTACTTACTTGCTGTGCTAACTCTCTAGTAGGCGCGAGTATAAGTCCTATAGGTCCATCGTTAGGCGCCAGCTCCTTCTGGTCCATGATGTGCACTAGCAGCGGCCATAGAAACGCGGCAGTTTTACCAGAACCCGTGCGAGCGATACCTGAAACAAACATTACCAATTTAAAGTGTATGGTTAGCTTACAAAATTATTTGAACCTGTGGAAGATTTTGAAAACAACAACAAAGAGATCATTCTGAATGCTGATATGTCCAAGGTTCAATCCCTTGACCAAAAGAACACTCTTTGTGTAAAGTCTTTTGAGTCAAAACTTTATCAACAGTTCTAATTGGATAATCTATACGCTTAATGTGGATAAAACATATTTTATTAAATGTACTGACCAATCAAATCTCTCCCAGACAACGCGGCGGGCACACCAGCTGCCTGCACGGGCGTGGGCGACGTGTACTCGGAGCGACGTATGGCGCGCATCAACTGCTCGTCGAAGCCCAAGTGAGCGAAGCTGCTTACCGGCTTGGGAGGGTCCGGCCCTGTGATCTGAGAACGAGAGATATACCATTGTAGTTATTTAAAGATATATTTGTAGCTAACCTCCACAATATAACCAACCTTAAAGTGTTCATACGAATTGCAGATAAAATTACAGTAATAAGAAAAAAATGGGAATGCGCATATACCTATCAATATGAAATTGGGTGCTAGCTTTATTCAAAACGTATATTTTATGTTTGTATGAATTATAATAGTTGCACTTATTTAATTTTCAAAGTTAACAACATGTAACAAAATATTTTATTCATATTTATGTTAAAAGAATCGAACACTATCTTTTAACAATTTAAAACTTTAGAGTCAATAAAAAGTATAGCAGTAATCAACTTATTGTGTTTATTTACCTTAACTCCTAAGTTCTTCTTCAACTCCTCCACCTGCTGAGTGGTCAAACTCTCAATATCTTCATGTGGTGTGTAGAAGTTCTTCTCAAAAGGCTCATACTCTATCTCTGAGTGGTCTATGGGGGGCAGGGGGTCAATGAACTTCTTCTTTGGAGGAGGGATGGGGTTGCCATCCTCGTCGTATTCTATTTCCACGTCTGACCCGTCATCACCGTGATTTAGGGGATTTTCTTCCATATATCTGGGGAAAAAAGATTATTTAATGTTTAGAAAGTGGACCCAGTATATGGCAATAGGTTCACAACCTATTAAAAGTGACTACTATTGTAAATGGCGTAAAGTAGGCTTATTGTATACACCTCTGACTACACCTTCATTTATAACAGGAGTGAATGTTATGTATGTAGAATGTTTGTGACTGAATCACTCCAGAGCAAATGAACAGATGAAACTTGCCAGCGTTGTGTATCTTATGTCCCACAGTAACTTCTCTTATAAGCATTCTTCAGATCTTATAAGCATTCAATCCTACTATAATATTATAAATGCTAAAGTTTGTAAAAATAGATCTATGGTTATTACTCTTTAAAAACAACTGATTTTAATGAAATATGATTCCCTGATAGCTTAAAACCTAAATTAACACACAACAACACTTTCTATGTAGTGAAATCTCTTCCTACAGACAACTGCTAGTTTAATATAAATATTCACTCACTTATAATAACTCTCTTCATCGTCCATCTCATCAATATCTCCCCGAGTCCCTCTGCCGCTGTCTCCTTTGCCACTGGCCGCATTCTCCTTGCTGGCCACCAGGTCTTTAGCTGCTTGTTGCTCCAACCCTGCCATGTAAGCATCTAGTGGGTCCTCTTCATCCTCCTCTGCCTGTAATCATAAGTGTAGAATATGTTAGCTACATTTTAAAGTTCCATATGTGTCTTGTCTTGTGTCTTGTATGATAGGTTGTATAGATGTGAATAAAGCCAAAGTTTGTCAGGGATTTTAACAAGTTTCATTCTTTAGTATCTGCCAAAAAAGTGGAAAAAATGTGTTTATTTTTTGTATACATGTATGACCTTTTATATTTAATCAAAATCTATAAAACTGTTAGATTTCTAGAGTGAAGGAGTAGTGTTATTTGAATTGGACAACAAAAGTAATATAGAAATGGTA
The DNA here is from genome assembly GCF_050436995.1 of Anticarsia gemmatalis. Lineage (NCBI taxonomy): Eukaryota > Metazoa > Arthropoda > Insecta > Lepidoptera > Erebidae > Anticarsia > Anticarsia gemmatalis. Next base: position 1,254,550 of record NC_134757.1, read on the forward strand.
TATGGATGTTAAATACAGAAAAACAAACAAAAACAAATAAGTCTTGTTGAAAGGTTTTAAGATGTTGTTAATAAAAAATACCTAATTGCAAATGAAAAACAAAAACTATAACAAGTCTCATATATTCAAAGATTTATAATAACAAAATTGGCCTTAATACCTCAATCATTGAAATAAAAGCCAATATATACTTGTTGCTTTAAGCTAATTATTTATTAAATTCAGTGGTATACAGGTACCTTGGAGCCCGAAGCATCACCAGTAGGGCTGCCAGGAGCTGGGATGTAAGCCAGGGCTGGAGTGGGAGGCTCATCATCATCATCAAAGTATCTGCAACAATTTGAGTATAGAATATAGACTGCAGTTTTGGTGCCTCTTATAACATTACATTGAGTTGATTAGATAGCATTACAATGTATCAAAGACCACTTCAAGTAGATCATTAGGGACTTGTGATATAGGTATTATAAGATCTGATTTATTAACCACAATCATGTGAGAATTCATACACAATATAGTATTGTTAACAATCTTATGAACCCATCAAAGATTTCTGTTGCTAAAAATACTCACTCATCCTCAGTCTTGGATCTCTTCTTGCCGAGCGAGCCCCAGTTGCCGGTGACAGCGTTTTGTGTGATTGAATTCATGGTAGAGTAGCCCTGCTTCGACAAGCCGGTGCTCGGCGGAGGTACTGCGTTCATCGTAGCCGTCGGTGGGGGCACGGCGTGAAGCGACACGTTCGACGGATTCCGCTTCGGCATCGTGAAACCAGCGAAACCGAACCCCTTACTACCACTTCCACCCGAATTATAACTCATCTTGATCCCCTATAACTCTACCAATATCAATAAAAACACCTCACTGCGATTCTATTTTCATTCCACCGATAAGGTTATTTATCAATGTTTACAACTGTATTAGCCGCAAACACTTGGATTAAAATACAAAATGTATGTTTCTAAAGGTCATATTCAGTACGTTTAATGGAAAGGAACACCTATTTTCTAATAAAAACAATTTTATTCAACTTCAACGGGAATAATGATGACAATTGACAATCACGTTGACATCTGTTTTTAAAAGTTGCTATGTGAATAATATTTTCATCTTTAAAACAGGTTGGGCGGATATTCTCGTTACTAAATGTTACTAATATCGTACTCTTACGTAAAACCGATACTTTTCGAATCAATTTTATCATTGTGTTTATCACTAGGTATGCCTGAATGACATGACGTTGTGTGTGAGTCAGAAAAAATACAACACAAAACGAAGAAAACAGTGAAGTGAGCAAGCACATTATTTAATTTTAAATCATCTAAAAATGTATTTCAAGTTGTGCGTATTTGTCTTCACTCTCCTAAGCGTTACCAATGTCGAGGCAGCGACGGGATACGACTTCGGGGACTTTCTAGCAACAGTACTTGGAGTTGGAATCGCAGTTGTCGGAATTCTTGCTTGTTTAGGCAAATATGCCAGACAACAAGCGAGAAACGAATTCATATAGGACGTATTAACGTAAGTACTTTATAGTAGTGTAGTAGAGCACATAAATTCGTAAACCAACGTTTCAAGTAGACTTTTCGTGAGTTCTTTAAACAGGAAATTTGGTATTAGAAAACCGGTTCTAATGGCCTTGTCCAATTATTTATCAATTTAAATTCGAGCTCAGTTGCAACTTATTACGCCACACAGCCCATCAAACGAAATACCTTTAGAGAAATAGATTTCCAAGTTGTTGACATTGAACACATACATATTATTTAATATTTATATTTTCATAATTTATTTTCTATTCGTTGACTGACTGACTATTTGACTTACTTTAGTATGTTTACTGCATCATAAAACCTCAACATGATGAAAATTAAAAAGAAGTTATAACATTTTTTCTTTTTTTTTTCAGATAATGAAGCTATCAACTAAGTATACAACTAAGGAAATGACCAAATATGCCAATAATATAACACAAAAAAATAATGATCCTGCTGTTCAAACAACATTTGCATGAAAATACTACACCTTACTCATGGCCGAGGCTGTGTTATATACTAACAATATGTATGGGACATGATATGCAAAAATTATTAGATATTTTTATATGATTCCATGTGATATGGATAATGTAGGTTTAAGGATAATATTTTTGTGTAGAATTAAGGCCTGTTTTCAGATTATTCACTTAGTTTGGTAAAGAAATATGGTTTGTACCTATCTGATATTTTTTTTACGTAACATTCCCATTTTGTCTTTATATTATACTGGTTAGACAAGTTTTGGATGACACACAACACTCATTGTAATTTTTTTATAAACAATTGATATTGAAAAAAAAATTGTTTTGGAATATATGTATATAGATCTGAATTTATTAGGATGTAGTGTTATATCTGAAAACAGCGTCAATGGCCAATAGTAGTGATATTGTTTATATTTATATTTTTACTTCTTTGCTTCATACACTATTTCTTTATTTTGTTTTATTACAGTCATGTAAAATCTCTTTTATCATGATTTAGCATTAAATATTTTTGTTTGTTCATATTTTGGTTTCATTTAATAAACATCCTTGTAATCATTTGGGATTGTAAATAAACTAGGATCCACCTATTATGTTGTAAATAATTTATAATAAAAGAAAAATTCATTAATTCGCACATAAGAGAACACATTTCATTCATTCATGCAAACCATAGACATGATTCCACAGTTTATAACACTTAACATTCAATTTGGTAAAACTTATTCACTATCTTTTTCTAATAGTTCTATTTCTTTGATGATGTCAGTTTTCTTGGACAACTTTTCCTTTTGGTCCTTGTCTGGGTTTTTGAAAACACCAGATTTAATTTTTTCCTCAAGAGATTCAATGTCTCTTAGTTTCTTTCTTAAGTTTTTGAGGCGTTTGGCAGGATCTGAGGCAGTGTTGCTAGGTGTTGAGGGGGCTGGGGTTGAGAAGTCAGGCTCCTGTATTTCACATTTGGCAAGTTTCTCTGCAGCTTCATCAGCCCCTGCAACACAGAAAAAAAAAGATAACACCTATTAAAAAGAGCAAGTTAATTCACACAAAAAATTATTCAACACAAGATTGCATCTCAATTTGTATAATATAATAATAATTTGCATTAACTATGTATAATATTATGCTACTTATGTTAGTATTATACCACTTTCAGTAAAAATTAAGACTTTAAAAACAAGAGATGATTTGAAAACTGGTTTTAGAGACACCTACACTCAGCTGTTACATGGAGAAAGTATACTGGCAACACCTCCTCATTAAGTAAATACTTAAATATGTTCATGATATCTTACCAGTTAATAACAATAACTTTAAATGTCAGTTTCACCACTAGACAAATAGCCAATGCATGCACACAGGCAGCCATTGTATGAATATCTTATGATACTATTTAATTCAATAAAGTAATCTACATGTATGCAGAGATTGGTGATATTAACTATAAAATAAAAGTAATGTAATTATATTATGTATTATGTTGTATGTGTTATTTAGTGAAATAGATATACTAATAAATCATTATTTCTATATGTTTGTTTTATTCAAATAAAATTTGTTTATTATTAAAGAGTTACCTAATAAAGTTTTCATTATTATATTATATTATGTAGTTGTAGTACATAACTAATAGGTATTCATAATCAGATAAGTTAAACAATTGTAGATAAACTACAATTAATAACAATACTAATTATATGAACTCTTGATAATATTTAGTAAATACATTATTATATGATATTTTAAATATCTAGCCTGCAGGACATTTATTTCTTTAGGCTTATCTTTGTTTGCAGTAATAGAATAGTGTAGAGTCCTGTAAGTACTACTGAGGACACTCGAACAGAATTTAGAAATACCCATCATTACTTGGTTTAAAAATAAAAGAAAAAAGTGAAAAAAAATACACACCTGACTTCTTTTTTTTCTTCTTTTTGTCAACATTAATAAGCATGCCAGGTATAGGCTGCACTACTCCACCATTGTTTTTCTTCTTCTGTGCTTGAGCCACTATCTCAGGTGTCAGACCCACAGGCAGGCCAGTGTTTTGCCTGGCCTTGAACTGTTTGCCCTTACTCTCATACAGAGGGACTTCCTCTTGAGGTACATAGCCTTCCTTGATCCGTCTAGGCTTTCGCCAGGTACCATCTGGACGCTGAGTCGCCGGAATAAACTTACAACCTGTAATCAGTTTAAAAAAAATGTAGTACAAAGCCTTAAGTACTTGGAAAATTGATGTCTCGACAACGTTTTCACAGTACACGCGAGTTTTTCTTGAAGATCCCGCCAAGTTAGCGTGATGATACGGATAGATGATGCTTAATGTAGCCAATAATCAAACAGACTGGAATGTTTTAATTGACGCGATGTTATGTTAAAAAAATATCACTTAGAAACTTTTCACATCCAACTTTCACTGTGCTAACAGCTGTATACTGACCGCACGAAAATATGGAAAGTCAAGACAAATATTATCACGCACTTAATATTATAAGAAAAATTTCTAATTAAATAAACATGTTATGATCAGTTATGACGAAAAGAAATCTACTCACCGTCGGCATCGTGCTCATACGCTGTTGTGGCCATTATCAATCATTGAAGCACCACGATAAGATTATGTTAATTGAAACTATACAACCTGGTAGGCCTTGCGAAAATCTTGTCTCGCTATTTTCGTACACAACTATTTTGACAATTGACAAAAGATGAAAGCACGCGACCGAATGAGTAAGTGAATGAATTGTCACAGGATATAAAATATAATTCAATTTGTTTAGACGATTTTATGTTTACATTCAATTCAATAGACAACAGGAAAACCGTACTCAATCAGAAATGGACATCACTACCCTAATTTATTACTTTTTAGTGTAATTTACGAGTGACAGTTTCATTCAGCCAGATACAAATTCGAAATTACACAAATCTATCTTTTGTTTTGATTAAATCTTTTGAAGACTACTTACACGCCATGCCTAAAAGAAGGAGATTATTTACACCTCTGAAAAATAGAGCGAAAAACAGCTTTAGTAGAGATAACAACGATGCTAAAGGTAATTTAGAACGATACTTTCTATGTTAATCACCTTGTAATGTTTTTTTTCGTATTCCAAGATTATATTTGCAGATCTATTTGTCCCTAATCGTTATAGTGAACCTGGGATTAAAAAGGAATATATTTAAGATACTAAGAAGCTTTGATTCCGTCAACAATGAACAAAAATCAATAAATATGAAATGAAAGTCCGTTGTTGACTACGCCACGTATTTCGATATCGTAATGAGTTTTTTTTATCAGAATATGTTCAAAGTCATATTATTTTTACCACAAATACTGTCTATTTACTTATTTATAAACGTAAATACTTCATTAATAAGCCTGTGAAGAGTTTAGAACAAAGGAATTTTAACAAAAGATTGTAACAAGTGTCAACAGCTTGCTTAACAATATTATGTCTTCATATTTCTACTCTGTTACTGTTCTCACGGCTTTCCTTGCTAGATGAATAACATCACCACCTTTAATTAGTATTCAAGAGATTAATAATCTTTATCCATCATGTCAAAACTCCTTGAATGACTTGAATGAAGGAAAACAATTTGAGACTGGAACTTACCCCATGACCCATGTAGTTATGCTTCTTGGGTTGACAACTCTGAGATAAATTCAGCATGCTCAGAAAGCACCAATCTTGACCAATTGAAGGTGTTCGGGTGAAATATACAAGTTAAATTTCATAAAATAAATGCTAATTATTGAAATGCTTCTTTAAAAAGAAAATTCTTTAGAAGTGACTGCTGCTCGTGGCCGGCTTAAAGGAGCCTTGCGAGATGTTATGGAACCAACTGGAGAGGACTCTGACTCCTCATATGAACACAATCCACCCAAAGATGATAGGTAAGTGCTAATAATTGATGCATTGCAGGCAGATATGTCAAAATTAAAATAGAATATGGGATAAGTTTGTAAAGAACATAGGTAACAAGTGGTGTTCTTGGCTTTTGCCTACTTTCTTTCCCATTAGAAAAAGATGGTGATTTGATGTATGCATGGTAATAAATAGCGTCATTATAATGAACACTATTTAATTCGAAAGCAACTCCTTGTCCAAATGAACAATCTATTCACATACTATTAACCAAGTCAAAAATATTTTCTGTCTTTTTTTTTATAAAGCATTGTATTTTCAGCCAAGAACTGTCAGAAGATGAAGACAGAGAGAGACCAAGGAGACGGTCACCGCAACGGCAGTCCTACGTACTGAAGCTGTTTGATAGGAGTGTAGATCTGTCTCAGTTCACTGAGAGCTCACCTCTGTACCCTATCTGTAGAGCTTGGATCGCTAACCAGCCTAAAGCTAACTACAGTGAATTTGGGTATGTACACAAGTATACATACATTTGTTATTTTGTTGTACAAATAAGATAGTTGAACATAGATTTGGTTCCCAAAAATTGCCATTAAAATTAATGTAGTTGAAATGATATTGTGTCCACTTTACATTATATTAGGTGTAAGTTTATCTTTTACACAATTGTTAAGGTTATCGCCACGACACTCCCAGTGAGACGGGAGGTCGTGAATTCGATTCCCGCACGAAACAAATTTGTGCTATCCACAAATAGTTGTAAAAGTCCCTGCAACACAAGAGCTAAACAAAGTTATACTAAGAAAAATAACACTTTATGTTTACATTTGTTTTAGCAAATCTGAATTGGAGCCAGAATCAAACATTGACAGCGTGGAGCTGCCTGGTCCAGAAGGTGCACCTGTCTCTAAGATACCGCCGCTGCTACCTGAACAACTGAAGGCTAATAAGGACAATATCAACTTGAACTATGTAAGTTATGACACTACAAAACTTTATGATATAGTCTATTATGTTAGGAGTTACTTCATATACCTAACAAACTAATAAGGTAAATACATTCCAAAGTATGGATCATAGCTGTTATGTTACTATACATTTCTTCTTGTTATAGAACAATTACAAGCTGTCTGTAATTAATTTATAGCTAATTTTACTAACTGCTTTTATTGTAGGCAGATAAAACTCAAAAAAATAAGTTTTTAATTGTAGTTATATAACTTTTTACAGACCATTTCTTAGCAAAGGTTCTGTGAAGCTTCTGATTCATAAAACTAAGCTTTACAAATGAAATGGTATTTTCTAACAGCGAGAAGCGCCTCCTCCGTCCCGTGAGCAGCTTTTAGCATCACACTCTGTCCGATGGGTGGCGGTGCGTCAGGCGTGGCTGGAACAGGCCGCCAAGGTGGAAGCGAGATACGAGGGCGCGCAACAACTACTCAACAAGATCAATGTCAAGTATGTACACTAATGCATTGATACTATTTATGATGTACAAATTTCCATAATATGTTAGCACTGTCATATTTTAACAGCATTTTTATCAATGAATAAAAACCCATTAATGTCCCACTGCTTGGCAACGGTCTCGTAATGAGGCAGGGGTTACGCACGCACATTATAATTAATATTTCTATGCTTTGCCAAAAAGATGTTACTGTATTAAACAGGCAACTTTCTACTTCATAAGACTGCGCGACTAACGTTATAAATTTGATATACCTCCTGAAGCCGCGAATATTGCAAACTAGGCTCTCTACTAACTTGTTCAATTATAAATTTAAAGTATTTTATTTATTTATACATTATTTATTTTTACAATTAATAGTAAGTGCGATTTAAAATGTGACAGTGCGTCGACAGACGTATTATGCATATTTATGCTTGTGACTAACGGTTCAATAATATAATCCTGTCATTCTTGCTTCACGCAAACCAGAGGATGGTGAACGGAGCACTTAGGTACTAAAGAAATTACTTATATATATGTACATACATTATTCTCATTATATTGCATGTTTTATGTTAGATTTGCTACACACATATTCGGTACGGCATTAATCGGCCTAGCCGGGCGGTAAAACCGAATGTGTAGATGAACCTGATCGCTGCAAGCCGAACCTGTGAGCCGATTCGGTTATTTGCTCGATAATTAACGCCGAAGCGAATAAGATGTGTTGTGTTTTACAAACCTTACAAGCGTGAAATTAATATATTTTTTCTTGTTTCAGCGCCATTTGATCCAGCAACACAGCTACATAGAGAATCTTTACGTAATTTCGATTTATTTACAATCATTTGTATAGTTTTACCTTGATTATAGATTTAATAGACCTCAATCATGTTGATTTGACAAATTATAAATGAATAAATAAAAGAATGTGTGTGTTTTATATTTTATTGTGTAAAATAATAATATAGTGATTATTTTAACTAGGCAGTTTTGCGTTTCTTTTTGTTCCTTCCTCCTTGCTGCTGTTGGAGTTTTGGACAGGCAGACTTCTTATGACCTTTTTCATTGCAGTTGTAACAAGACTGAAACAAATAAGATCAAATTCTTAACATCAGTTTTTGCACATTTCAGACATACATTTTAATATTAATAAACATTTTTGGTATTCATAAAATTGGCATACAAAAGTAATGGATCATTTAACTAAAATAGACGAACCTTGTAAGGGCAAACTAACTTAAACTACTTCGTAAATTACATGACAATATAAAACACTAGTAACGAATCGAAGATGATGGGAAGAACTTTTCTAGCCCTCTCTTGTGTCCCACTGCGGGACAAACACCTCCCGTTACTCCTTCCAAAGTTGACTATTAATATAAACTGGATATTGAAGCAAGTTAGTAAATTAAAATATCTCACCTGGCTTTCAACAACGACCCCACAAACATGATTCCTCTGCTGACAGCATCGTCCACACTCCTTACAATGGAAGAACGTTGGCTTCACACAACGTTTACACACATCACAGTGCACATAAGTCATGCCGTTCTTGCTCGTACATCCTCCACACTTGTTACAGTGGTTGTTACTCGCTGAGACGTAGTACTTGCACTTGTTACACAGTTTGTAGTGACTGTCGTTTGATAAATCAATGGTGCGCAACGGCAGGTTGGTGAAGAAACGAATTGGAGACACAAATTTATGTCCATCTTTAGTCTTGTTCTGGAATTTTTTGTGGTTTGTGTATTCAATCTGAAAAGTTAATATTTTGTGTCCATTAAAATCATGATATTGAGTAAAAGGAAGAACAAACAGGTGCAGCAAAATAAGAATCTTATGCATTAGAGACATTTTTCACATAGAATCCAAAAGGAAAACCCTTCAGCCTAATTTTCCTTTCTACTTAAGCATATATGCAACTACTATAATACTTTACCATTAACTCCTGCCCTAAGGCTTAACTCACATTTTCAAAGTACACTGTTTTTAAAACCAGAAATTATAGGGTATATTGGTAGTTACCTGATAATCATGGATCTTAATCTCTGGCGCAGTATTAGTGATATACGGCTCGGAGAAGTACGGGAATGCCCACAATACTGGTAGTAGTTCGTCTCCAGGCCTGTCGCAGATCTTACGATACGAGTCTGTCAGCTCCTTGATGGTTTGGACTAGAGGCTCCACGCGGCCGCCGAACGGTGGGTCCATTACTATGCAGATTCCACCCTGACTGAAAGTAGAAAATTACATGTCTGGTTAGACGTACGCGATCGCTAAGATATTTACATGAGACAGAAAAACTTGTGTGACATATCAAAATTCGACCCTCTCGCTTCTTGTATATTTGTCTCACTTAAAAATTAGACTGTTGGACAAAATTAAAGTGCTTTTTAAGAAGAAATGTAGCTGTATTGTTCCATACTCCCTGGCAAATAGCACAGAGAGTATTCTACTTGACAGCATTACTGTACCCCACACTTGGCACCCAAACACGCCATGTGTTAGCGTGACGAGCGTGGCATATGTCTGGGGATTTTTATAAGCCTACAGCAGGTAACTATGTATCTGAACATAGCAACATATGAATATGCAGGTAGTGAAAAAGTCGTAAACAAAACGTACAGTTGACTGAGCGAAAATGCGCTGTCCTCTTTAAGTTTTGGTTATCATCAAACTGTTATTCTTAGTGATTATTTTAGTACAAAGTTACATTTACTTAGAATGCAAAATTACCAAGTAGAATGATAATTCGCATTATAGTTTAATTGACCTCTCAAGCAACCAACTATAAAGGAGATCATCCATTTCGGGCCTTTTTTCAAAGTGCCGGCCAACAAAAAAAAGTGGCATGTATCAATAGAGCTAGCCATTTGAAGCAATAGTTAGTATGGCATGAAACCGGTAGGATCGCTTTGAACCGAGTTATACAGGTTTGAAGATTCATAATATTCAAACATTAATTCATTTCTGAAAGTGCTGTGAAACATAAAATAATGATTGATTTTGCTAGAATTAACTATCTAAAGCAAATGACCACTCTGAAGTTGATTTAAGGTCGTAAGCCCAGGGGCCGAAACAGGTCAGTAAAGTCAGTAAAAGTCAGTATTTTTGGACCTGGTCAGTAAAAGTCAGTATTTTCGAAAATTGGTCAGTATTGTCAGTATTTTTCCAAATTCAATATACTTTTTTTGGTTTTCCTCTGCTTTTGGCCAATCCTACATTCTCGATTTGTCCAGTGATGATATCTGAGGGCTGGTTTGGACACTTTGTATATGTGGATGATCTACGTACATATACAGGGTGTAAATGACAGCTAACCGAAAACTTTACTGGTAAGTTTGTGACACTGTATGCGCGAAATTTACTCCAACGATATTTCTCGGAAATGATTGGTTCCCGAGTTAGTCATTTTTGAGCGTTCAATGTATAGTGAACAACGCGATGTATCTCCGCGCATGCCTACGAGACTTCTGGCGGCGGCGGCGCGCTGATCGACGACATGTCGCGACGCGTCGTAGGTACGTACGCGTACCACCACGTCTATGCGCTCACTAGTATGCAACCCTATCATTAGATAACAATCTTATGTATCGTTTATGGTATCGTAAGTAGGCCCGTATGTTACAATAGCTCATAGTAAAATTGTAAGCAGGTAGGTACCTACTTGGCTTACGTGAAATCAAACAATAATAGCAAAATGTAACCAATAATAAGAAAGTGCTAAAACATATTGTTATCAATGTCTATCAACACGCAAATACCTGGTGTATGGCGAGAGTTTGAGTACCTTTGGATCCGGACGTACAGGTGCAGAGCACGCCGTGCACTTCCACGTGCTTCACCATACATAACACATCAACATTTCTTCCTATTTACGAACACAACTGCACTTCGAAAACAATAACAACAAAAATAATAACAATAAAAACAACAACACAAAACCGAAACAATAACAAGTAATAATAAACAATAGTTCACACACGACACGACGAATAGGACATAACGAACGACACCGGTGAAGAGCTTCCGTCTTCCGCGAGCGAATTGCTCGAACTATCAAAGAGAGCCGCCGGCGCGGGCGCCTCTCCGCTCACTCGCGCCGCCCCTCGCCCGCGCCACCCGCTCCCTCCGCGCCGTCCGCCCGCGCGCCGCCGATTTGGTGACGAGCGACGAGTTAGTATCCCAGCGAGAGATTAGATTCAATAAAATATTGATGTGGCATTACTATTTTTACTTGTCACAGTTGTTACTGGTTGCATTGTAGTTTTATTCAAATACCAAATAACATTACAAACATTATTGATGTAAGTTTAAAATACTTTGATATTTATAACATAAAATCAGCTTAAAGTAAATAAAATAAACTCGAAACGATTATTTAATTAAACCATAAAAAATGTAGGTACATAACAATGATAACAATCAATATCCATTAATATTCTTATCAGAGAAACTAACTTATCATAATTCATAATCCCCGGAGAATTACTTAGCATCCATTTTGTCGCATCCCATCTATGTAACATCCACGCGCGGTCGCGGCGTCACGCGTCACTACGGCCATCTTCTTTTCGAGGCGCACCGCGCTTGTATGAAGTATGAATGAGCGTGTAAATATCGAATAGAAATTTGCAAGAACAAATGGAACAAAGCGACAATACATGTTAAATTGTTTATTAGAGATTTTTATAGCGCTAAAGAATATCAATAGGATTTTTTGTCGTTCTGTATGTATTTGTACGTGTAATAATAAGATATCACACATTTTAAATCTTATGAATTTACCTTTTATCGGAGAGCGGGATAATTATGTAATTTTCATTTTTAACATAGAACAAATACTAAGTAACGCTGCATACTAGTGAGTGTGAGGCTGACAGCTGTGTGCGTAATCGTGTGTCTGTGTGGCGCGCGTAGGTACGCGGCGTGACGTCGACCGTCGCGGCCGGCCGCCGCCGGCGCGGTGTCGTTGGCCGCGCACAGCTGATAGCGAATTTATACGTTGTTTTAATCCATTGCTGTTTTTTGTGGAAAACAGTAATATGACGGATTTTTTTTCATATTCATGTTGCATTATGTAGTATTAACGAAATAATACCAAAAAAAATTAAAAAAAACGCATAAAAAATCGGAAAAATCAGAATCATGTCTAAAGTCATTTTTTTTCGTTTTCGGTAGGCTGTCATTTACACCCTGTATATTTAAGCATCACATGACCTCAAAAATAGCATCTGTTTTAAATCAATATTTTTGGAGTGAAAACGTGTTTAGCGGCGTTGCGCACTTTTTTGGAATGGGTAAAAACTTCTCAACTCGTAAAAAATTCTTAAGACCTGATCGAAAATTCGTAAGACCTGATCGGAAATTCGTAAGACCTGATCGAAAATTCGTAAGACCTGATCGAAAATTCGTAAGACCTCATCGAAAATTCGTAAGACCTCATCGAAAATTCGTAAGACCTCATCGAAAATTCGTAAGACCTCATCGAAAATTCGTAAGACCTCATCGAAAATTCGTAAGACCTCATCGAAAATTCGTAAGACGGGAAGTTTATTAGAGATTTTGGTGTTTATTGGAGTTTAATGGAGTTTTTTTAGAATTTTTGGAGTTTATTGGCGTTTTTTTGTCCAATAGACTCCAAAAAACACAAATAAACCATTTGACTGCTTCCGTGGCGCAGTGGTTTAGGTCACCACGCCAATACCACTGCGTCGGGAGGTCGTGGGTTCGATTCCCACACGGAGCAATTATTTGTGCGATCCACAAATAATTGCTTCGGGTCTGGTTGTGCTTTGTGTCCGTTGTTTGTATGTTTGTAAAAAGTCCCCGCGACACAAGAGCAATTCTTAGTGCGGGAGTTGTCTTTTTTAACAAAAAAAAAAGTGTTTTTTGGAGTCTATTGGACATTAACACAATAAAAAGGCGGTGCTGGTTGTTTATGGGGATGGTGGAGGCCAATAACTGAAAATAAGCTTCATATTTCACACCATTCACCCAAAAAACGGTTTGGAAATGGTCAGTATTTGGTCAGTATTTTTGAATTTTTGGTCAGTAAAATCAGTATTTTCGATCATGGAACTTGTTTCGGCCCCTGTAAGCCCACGTATCAACTCGAAAACGGGTCGTTACTGTGCAATTTTTAACAATAAATACTTACAGAGAATTCTTTAAGAATTTCTTGAGCACCTTCTCATCTTCATTGCCATTGAACATGTAGTTATTAAACATGTTATACCAAATGAACTTGTTGGGCGGGTTGAACAGTCTGTGACGCTTGTCATAGTCTAGTAGTATGGAGTTGAAGTCATCACGAGTTTGAGCCTCCTCGTGGACTGAGGGAGTGCCAATGCAGAGGATGTTGCTGGAATTAAACATGGTTAATTAATATTTGTAAATTAAGCTACCTAACATAACTGTTTTCTTCTTTTTCTTGTCCTCATAGCATGTTATATGAGGCCAGCATAACATGCTGTATGGAGGATTTGGCTGATGTATTTAACCAGTTGCCTGCCTAAAGTTTACTAGTATTGACTATTTGAATGCCTATGTGGAAAATCAAGGCATATTTTTAAATTATATACAATGCAGAAAATCTTCCTTGTTGCAAGAATATAGATAAAGACTGTCTAAATCAGACAAGCTCTATAAATTAACCATAGCAAAGTTAATATATGCAGCAAATGTTATTTTGTTCTCAACACCAGCAATTTCATTTTGCTTATCAATGTTCATAAATAAATATTTACCTAATATTATTATTCTTGAGTATCCCAAACACTGTGCTCACAGATTTCTTGGTGAACATGTATTGTGCTTCAACCGAGTCATTTTCAAGCATCGGCAGGAATGTCGTGGGACGAGTGAGCTGTTCATCTGTTAGAGGAGTGATAAGCTTGTGTTCTTTAGGGTGCTTCTTGCTCTGAGAGGGTGCGAGAAGCAGCTCGCATGTGTTGCAGTAGGCTCGGTCGGCATAGTGGCGGGATTTGATCTGAAAATATATGAAATATAGAATTAATATTTACAAATACCATCTGTTACCGCATAGAGATAAAGGATAAAGTTGTACTTGTGCCGTAATTTAATAATTGTTTTATGAGGAAGGTGGTAAGTGTTTATGTTTAAAACTAACCTCACTAAAGTTACTCCACGCCTCTGCTTTATCAATTTTCGGTATTAAATTATAATATTTCTCATTGCGTTTCCTCACGTTCTCCTTCTGCCAGTCTCCCTCATCAATATGCACCGTACATTCCTTATTTCTACATGAAGCACAAGCGAAAAACCGTCCTTTTTCTGAAGAAAATAACAACGTCGGCCCATGCAAGCACAGTGGATGTGACGTTACATCTTCTATTACGACTTCAACGGGTGAAGACTTCTGGGCATTGGTCTCTCTTGACTCAAACTTACGTTTTCTAGGCATTGTAATGAAAATTTCTGTTAAATGTTAAGATTTAAACAACGTGAGCGTGAGTTCAATACGTCTCACATGTGTTTTTGAATAACATGAAATTGACAGATCCACTAGTAGTTGATTTCCATTCATTCTTTCAATTTAAAGTCTATGGTCTAATAAGGATTTCAGCATGATTTCTGACATTTACGGTTTTTTTTCAGATAAAGCTGCTGATATGCACGTTATCTCGAAAGGAATGGTCGAAACGTACTAATAATTTATTGCTGGCAACTTCGTCTTATCTCACCGGCAACTCGCGGCGTTCTATTGTGTCTTCTGACACATTTTCGAATAATTTTCAAGAATTAACGCAGCGTAAAACAAAATAGCACTAACAATGAATGGACTAGTAAAGACCGCGCAAAGGGTAATACAGAATTGCGTCAAAAACACAAGTTTAACGGGTGCTTTGGTATCCCGTACACAGGCTCCCGTAAAACGTGATTTCACCCGGGGGATATGGCACATGAGCTGTTCAAAGAGGTTGGATGGGGTTGCGGCCTCCTCCACGCTCTTACACAACCATTCAAACACATGCAGTTGCGGTTGCGGCCTGAAGGCAATGCACACAAAAGGTAAGATAACAAATTTTTGGGCATACATTTTTAGGTTATGTGATTACACCATTCAGTGATCATCCCAATAAATTGACCCCCCACGCTGATCTAACCTGTCAAAGCCCATAAGCATACAATCCTTTACATAATCACAGAAGGAATGATAAGTTTTATTAACCTTATATTTGCCTACAGCTATATTATACGAGAAATCCACTCAATATGATAAATCCTTGAAATCCAAAGCTCTTGGTGAGTCCTCGTGTCCTTATCCTCTCAGTAGCTTATAGAATTCTATTTTAGACTTATATCCATTCATAGTCAATGTAGATGGTAAGTGTTTAGTACCGTAAAATGGGGTGGATAGACACAATTTTCAACTTCTACATCGATTTTCTTAAATATTTTATATGCGAATCATTATTGAAGTATTGTAAAATCAGGAGTCACGTTGCAATTTACTAAATATTTATGATGAAAATTAATTAAAACGTGTCAATAACTAGTAAATTAAGAAAAAGTAAGCGTTTTCTATTTACCTGGAAACAGGGGTCAAAAGATACGGGAGGGGGGTGAATAGAGAAAAAACACTAGGGTTGTCAAAATCAACTTTTATTTTTAATCAGTGTTATTAAGACAATATTTGTACATATTGCACACAACTTTCCTAGAGTACACGGCAAACCCAGCTAAATATATATATCTATCGCGATGATATCGCGTGATTTTTACACAGGTGATTTCGCGATAGATACATTATATCTATCGCGAAATCACCTGTGTAAAATGAGGGTTTGATTATAAAAAAATAACAAATAAAATAATGTTTTAGTTATAACATAAAACTATTAAATTCTAAAAATACTATCTATTAGTTTTTGGTTTACATTTAGTAAAGAATGAGATCAAGAATCACAAATACTCATAAAATAATAGTACTTATAAACCTAAGCTGAATACCTACCTATTAATAAAACTCACATTAAGGTAAAATGATTGTATAAACTGCAATCAGTGGTAAGTATGCTATGACTGAAAAACTTAAGAAGACGAAAAAGTTAAAATATTATACCTACTGAAAGTACTCAAATGAAAGTTCGAAGTGATCATTATGGGATAATAATTATGAAAACTATTAAATCAAGTAAATTATCAATCGACTCTAATCTAAAGCCATCAAATCTTTTAGGATGTCATCATCAGACCTGTAGTAACTGGGCCGCCGCGAAGGGCATTTTTTTGAAACGGTTGACTTATCTTTATTTGACAGTATTTTCTTCAATTCCGCATCACTAACTTTCACATTGGAAATAATTTCAACCTTTTTCGATTTCTTTTCATTGGGATATTCATTTTCATCTTGTACAATGGTTTCAACATGACCTATACCATTTAGGTCATCTTCAAAAATTAAAGGCAATGTTCTTATATCATACCGGCTGATGTTAAATGAACAACTTGGAATAGCTTCGTCTAGTGATATTGTGTGTTCAATAGTCGGGATGGTTTTGATGTAGGAACTATTTGCTTCTCGCTGAACACGGTGATCTTCAAGTACAGGTGGGTAATTTTTAACTTTTGTTTTTTTTCCTTTTCCCTTGCCTTTAGTGACCATATCGTTTACTTCTTTATTTTGCTTTTCATTGTTTTCTCTCAAGACAGAACAAGGCAAGTATTCTGGGTCAGACTCAATATATTCTTCATCACTGGAACATAAAACACTTTTCCCTGCCTGAATTTGAAGTTTTTTCTTTCTTTTAGGTTCTACTATATTGATAGTCCCATATCGCATTTCCTTCAAAAAATTTAATACTGTCGTATCAACAGCTTCGGCTGGTTTAGATGGATCTTGCCAATCCGGTAATTTTTTTAATACTTCTGATGGGTCCAAAGGATTTATCCCTGTTTTCCTAAAGCCAGATATGACATTAGCTGGACCATTTTCTTTAAGATCGTCCATTAATTTGCCCAGTAATCTAGGAAAACAACCCTTTGGGATTGAAGATTGATTACGGCCATCAGTTTTCTTCCATTGGAAAATGATTTTTCGCCACGCTATCTTCATAGGCCGAAAAAAGGCCACATCGAGTGGTTGCGTAAGGTGAGTAGAATTCGCAGGTAAGAAAATGAAATGGATATCCTTTTCCTTACACTTTTTTATTAATTCTATTGAAAGGTGGGATGATAGATTGTCGCCTATTAGTAACTTTTTGCCTGGTTTATTTTCAAAAAATGGAAAAATCATAGTGGTTACCCAATCGTGGAATATGTTGGCATCAAACCAGCCGGATTGACTTCTATTATAGCGTACTCCTTTTGGACCCGACTTGGTCCACGTATCAAATAAGTTCTGAGCTTTATAAACTACATATGGGGGTATAATTTCTCCTACCGCTGTACACGCCATCATAATGGATACTGATGCCTTTGAGTGATTCATCACCCGTTCAGGATATTTTGTTCCCCTCTTAGCTATAATCTTTTTTCGGCCGGGATCATCCGTTAAATTAGTTTCGTCGTAATTGACGATGTTCTCGATCGGAACGTCTTTAATAGATATTTTTAAGTGCTCGAAATAGTCTTTTATTACATCGGCTGAAACAGCAGCCCGATTCCTTTTAATATTCTGCGATACCCTTTGTGTTATTTTGTCACTGTGTCTCTTTAGAAAACTTCGGGCAAATTCTAATCCAGGCATGTTATCTTTAAACCTTTTTTCTGTAACACCTAAATTGTCTAAATAGTTTTTTACTAATAACCTCAAGTCATATAGTTCAAGAGGATAGCCCCACTCAGCACATATGTTTATATATTTTATGAATTCCAATTCCGTCTCTTTAGATAGGACTGTCTGGCCACCTTGTGATTTCATATTTTTAATGCTATGTCTGTGAAGGACAGATTTGTCCATATCAAATTTTTTCGCGATGCAACTCAAGGAATCGTTACTTTCCTTGTACTCCCGGACAGCCTGCTCTATTAGTTCTTTGGGGTACCTTCTATACTTCCTGCCACGAGGATCTGGCTTGTAAATTCTCGGCATGGTGGGCGCACCGCAATGTAGCCCTCGCGTACCTATTCAAAATAATTATCAAATATTTAAAAACAATAAATATAAATAATTAACATAACATAATATCATGCCTGTACTCCCAAAACGAGGGTGGTAGATGGAGGTGTTAAAAACATCCACATTTCGCCAACTGTGTTTTTATGTCCCAACGTAATAGGGGGCGAGCATATTATCAGACTCCGCGGTGCTACCGGGAATTGCCTGATGGATGAACCCAATAACACTGCCCGACCCGAGACCGCGCGTCCGATCCTAACTCAAGCGCAAGCTTATGCCACGACACTAACGAATAAATACCAATATAAATCTAAATAATAATTAACTTCAGCTATTACGGCAAAATATAATCATCATCATCATCATCATCATCGGTAAAATATCCCATTCTATTTTAAAATATAAAAATATTTAATGGCTCTGTAGCCATGCACCTAATAATTTTAAGTTCAACACCTGTGTGTTGCACTTAAAATTATTAGGTAGTAGGTACCTATACAAATATGTACGTGCTTTGACAAACCATGCCTCGATTGACAACCCTAAAAATCATGTTTCTATTGACCTCCCACCCGTATCTATTAACCTCTCATCCGTATCTATTCACCTCCAATGGCGTATCTATTGACCCTAAAGGCGTATCTATTAACCTCCTTCCCGTATCTATTCACCTCAAATAAGATCAAAAAAGCTAACATTTTGAATTTGCTAGAAATGAGAATATTAAATAATCAAATACGAACTTACCTTTGTTTTTCTTAAAGATAAGTAATGTATGTATCCAATTACACACACTTACAGGGTATATTAACCGAGAATTTGCTATTTAGCCAAAAGTTCTACACAGCAAATATTGCTTGATTGCACACCTTAACTTTAACCGCTTTTTTTTCTATGACATTTCAACTTGACATAAATTTGTGTGTGCCAAGCCTAAAGAAAAAATGTTGCTGTGTAATAAATCATAGAGAAAAATATTCTATATAAAGCTAGTAACAAATTAGAGTAAGCAATATCAAAGTGCCGGACATTTCTCTATTCACCCCACGATATCTAATCACCCCATTTTACGGTAGTATTTTCTAGAAATATCTAGTTATAAACAGTATGTCCAAGTTTTAAAGTTTGAAATAGTAGATATATAATGTCCTGATCGTCAAACATCAGTGCATTAAACCATATGGCATTAGATATATCCTGTTTTATCATAGATCTTTCATACATCTTCCATACTATATCTCCTAATAACTAAAGTACCTAGTGTACCTACCTACTGTAGTTGTAAAATTAACACAAGTAAATATCTTCATAATTTGCAGTAAAGCTTTCAAACCATTCTCCCTGCACAATTGCCACACTGTGTCTTTCACCATGTAAGATGGAGTGCCAGTTGCAGGGTACATCAAAACCATGTCACATCCAGGGGCATTGACCCACTGTCTAGCTCCTGCATAGAAACATGGGACAATTCTTATTATATTATTATTACTAACTAGAAATAGAACTAGGGCACTTGAGATATACAAACGGAGAAAATAGAGTGCCCTCAGAAAGCTCTTAGGTTATCTTATCAAAACAAATTTTGGTTTATGATAAGCTTACACTCATGTCAAGATCTGCTACCTTGAATTTAAGACAGAGATCTTACTACTATGTATTAACTTTAATTAGTATTTAATTCAATTTATAGTATTGTAAGATACTGCTAAAAGTAATTAAATATATACTATTTAAAGCTGGATTATATTTTAGGTTAGTATATTATTTTAATGTATTAGCTGAATTGTTTATACAATAATAGTATTGATAAAGTATCACTTTATTTAGACAAGTAATACACAGCAGTACTGTGAGATAATTGAGATGTTCCTTATCAAAATAAATCCATGTTGTGTATAGATAAGTTATGATATCAAACAATGTAGTGATGCAACTTTTATAAAGATGTGTTATACTGTAGAATTTTTGTATATTTCTTACTAAATCAGATTTTTATACAAGAAAATTCATAAGTTATATTATAGTAAATGTACTACAATATTTATATTATAATAGTTTTTAAGTAACTAAATGAACAAAACAGATAATAGAAAGAATAACATACAATCTTTGTTTAATGTTATAGGTGAAAGAGAACTGGTAGAGTTCCTGACTGAGGAGATAGTAGCTGAGCGCAAGGCACAGAAGGTCAAGACTCTGCCTAAAGATGTTGATGGATTTGTGGTGGCCGGTGATGGTGCCGAGGTTGTGCTCACTAAGCAGCTGAAGGATGAAGTGTGAGTTCCACATTGAGTTTTTTAAGTAGATAGATCTTCTTCTTCTAGAAGAAGTAGTTAGTAGAAGTAGATAGATTATTTACAGTTGCATAGGGAAATCAGTTTTACCTATAATGTTTTGTTGTTGTAATATTTGTATGATTTTCTTGTCTATTACTTCTGCACTGCTGAGATCAGTATAGATAATAGACAAGAATAATATAAGGTATTTATCCCCACACATATGCCACGCTCGTCGCGCTAACACATGGCGTGTATGGGTGCCAAGTGTGGGGTACAGTAATGATGTCAAGTAGAATACTCTCTGTGTCACTTGCCAGGGAGTATGGAACAATACAGCAACAACAGACTTCATAAAGAAAACCACTTTCTTTACTGAGTATGTGCCATTATAGGATCTCACTTCTTCCTCATTTGAACTGAAAACATAACTGTTGTCTATCATTTTGACGTAGCGTCAAACAAAATTGTACACATAATACAAAATAGCTTAAATGCGATGAGAATTTTAAGGTTTACGATACCTTATTTTGGATTTGTGGTCACTAGAGTCAGCTTGTGTCGCGCACAGTTGCGTAGCGTAGCACAGTCGATGCAATTCGATCGAAACGTCGGGAGTACGAAAAATCATTTCGTAAGATCAGAATAATCGTATTATCACTTTGAACTAAGTACTGTTTCGGCATTGGTATGTTAGACAATGGCGTGTTGTTTTACATAATACTTTATAACAATTTGTTTGGTACAGGGTCAAAATCACATTCAACGTGAACCACACAGTAGACTCTGATGACTTGGAGGGCGAGGTGCAGCCAGACAAGCAGGAGTTCTCGGAGATGCGCTCGCGCCCGCAGTTCGAGGTGGACCTAGTGCGTGGAGACACCACCCTCGGCTTCACCTGCTCCTATCTCAATGAGCCCCCACCGGCTTCCGGCGATGAATACAGTAAGTATAATAATATAGAAATTGTATGATTGAAATACACATTTTTCATTTTTCTCATGGAGTTGCAGAGATCAAAGCACAAAATATTTAAATAGGTTTTACGCTTTTGTTACTTGGTATACGAATTTTAACTGAGATTTAACAGTTGTTCTGATTATAATATTGCATTACTCTAGACAAAAATCGTATAAATTTGCGTATTTTTGCTAATATGAGTAATGTTAACTTCCAGATGACATTTTCGGCATTGACGAGGTGACCATCTACAAAGGCGAGTGGAACGACAAAGTGTACGCAGTCGCTGGCGACGTGCTTGACGGGGTACGTAAATATTGCTTATATTTTATTATTATTACCATTTTTTTATTGAAGTTGTTTTAGGCATAACATTTGTTTAGACAAGTAACTTTACACCTTTTTAAAAAGGAAATCTTTTAATCTAACCAAAACGTAAAGGCTACGCGTCTACTATGGTTATTTAAAACCCATGACATAATCAACTTGATACTGAGTATACTGACCCATAAATTTGATTTCCACTATACTTGTCGCCATGGCTTCGAGGTAAAACACGCCTTCTACAAGGTCTCGGGTTCGAATCCTTGTCGGACCATTGCCCCATTTCTATGCCACACTTGATACTATTGCACATGTAGTGGTCAGGTGCCAAAATCGGGGTAAATTAATGCGTTGATGTGAAGTTGATCTGTTCACTTGTGTGAACGATATTCATTGATATGCTACACTTTTTGGTCATTTATTTTTACGTTTTTTGGACTTGTATTTTTTTTTAAACTTGAATTTGTGTATGCATTGATTGTGTCTTTCTGTTTTATATTGCTTATAATGTTTGTTTTATTAAATGTACTTGTAATTATGGAAAAATTGCAAAAAAAATTGAAATTTTTTGGCTTTTTGTGAGAAACAAACATAAACTTAGCTATTATGTCTGTTCTACTTTTTGTAAATACTTCGTAACTTAATTCCAAAAACTATGAAGGTATAACTATAACTAGCGAGAAGGAGGTGCTTTCAATCAATATTTCAATTTTAAAATTACCAATAACTTAGAATTTTTATCGAAAACTTCGTCATGCCTCCCACAGCCATACTTAAACATTTACAATTCACATTTTAACTCAAAAATCTCTTATTCCAGTACCTGTACGACCTTCTAATGAACCTGCTGGAAGAGAAAGGCATCAGCAACGAGTTTGCCCAGAAATTATCGGACTTCAGCACGGCGTACGAGCATGCGGCCTACATCAACCTGCTGGAGACCGTCTCCAAGTTCACCATCGGCAAGCAATAGTAGTTGACATTGTTACAATACAAGACTTTACAGCATCACCCTACCATGTTTGTGTAGTTACACACAGCCCACTGTCCCACTGCTGGGCAAGGGCCTCATCTTGAACTAGGGAGGGGTTAGGCCTTGAGTCCATATAGCATAGGCTGATGCAATGACTTACTCGAATGTCCCGTGCCAGAATAGAAAATTGTATGTGTAAGGTTCGTGTGGTGCAAGCGATTCTTCTTTAGGTTGGTTTCCAAACTCATACTATAAGTATCCGAGTTAGTTCTAGTCTGTGTGCAGAGGGCGCCACATGCGAGTCGGTCTTACAATATTGTTATATTGATTAAAGTTACTACATATTTCGAGCTTATTGAATTTCCTAAATAAATAACTATGTATATAAACTTGCCGTTACATGTAAATAATTCTAAAATAAATTGTTTACAATCAGCTCATGCTATATGCCCTTGGTATTACTTCATCATAGTAAATCTATGCAGTGACTACCCTACCTCATATGACACAGTAGCTACATCAAGTAGTTATAGAACCAGTAATAATGAGTTTCTTTGTCATAAACAGCTCGGAATAGACCTCTAATGGATGTCAATGTGCCCACGCCGAAGGATTCCATTGAAATTGGATGAAATGCGAGCCAAAGCTATGATAACTTATGTTAACTACAGAAAAAACTTCAAATTTATTTACTACGTTACAGTAGGGTGCAATATCGGACGCTGTATTTTTGTTTCAAGAAATTTGTTGCCATTACTAATAATTCAAGTTACATTTTTTAATGTTTTCATACAGCCTTTGTTTTGATAAAACTATAGTTCGTTAAATAATCTCTAGCTCGAGCACGAACAGCCTAATAGCTAGCTTTCGAATTTAACTACGGCACTATGGCAAATTAAAGGTTCGTACTGCCGATTTACAACTATTGGAACTTTAAAGTTCTGTCATACTGACAAAAGTATTCATTTCGAAGGAAGAAATATTAGATGTTCCAAAATGAAGACGAATTTCGATTCCCATACAAATTGGTTTCGACTTCATTACGAACACATTTTCGAAAGTTTTCGTGCTAGACATAATGAATACGAATGTAACTTGAAATATAGTATGGTGTAAAATTTGAGTGGAGTGAAAGCATTTACGCTGTAGACAGCTTTAAGTTAGTTAGACATGGTGATGTTTTGTTTAATGTTAGTGTTAAATGTTAGTTATTCTCAATATAAATTGTTCAAATTTATAACTTGTTTTATTTTCCTTTAACTTATTTCAGTATGACCTAAAAGACCTAAACCTTCAACTAAACTATAGTACATTCGTTTACCAGTTTCGGCGTCTGCGTCGTCATGCAAATCAAAGTCTAGATGAGTAGAATAATCAATTCAGAAAGCGTTTCGCACGCCTTCGTGAAATGGACGATGGCCTTTTAGTATTTAAATGATGATCCTTTATTTTGATGGCTAATAACGACCTACGAGCATCAATTCATCAATTGTGTTTCGTAAAAAAAATATCTCCCTGCTACTTTTATACATACACGTCTGTTCAACTATTTTAATTTCCATTCCATTTCTGTTCTTTTAAATAATATTAGTTTGTATAAAATATTCCTAATAGTTGCATTACAAATAGACGCGATTAAATAACACCAGGCGCTCACGCAATCAGAGTAAAGTTCGGTAAACCATATAAATGCAAAACTAGGTACAAAATCAATTAAAACTTACGCTTGTTCGAAACTCGCACGTTTTATATAAACCACGTGCGTAACAGTCACAAGGCTGGGTGTGCACTCGAAACAAGCAAACGTGAGATTTGACACGTGGTGATTGTAGGGGGGCGTGACGGAGTAGAGTTATGGAGCTTCCAGGAATGGGAATGTTAACAAAAGGCATTTAAACGCCTTAAGTTATCGATTAAGTCAAGGATTTTTTCTCGCCAACGGTCAATGTATATGAAACGACTGGGAGTGTAGTTTTAGCCTTAATTTGTACTAAGACTTCAAATTACTGTCTTCAGGATGGGATTTAGAACTAATTATTTCCTACACACTTGGCAAAAATAGTAGACTTGAATTCAGCCTATTTCAGACGGTCGACGACGCATTTGAACACTAAGCCAATTTCATATAGCCCACGTGCTTAATCTACTTTAGGTAATACTTTAAGTATTCACTACTGTGCCTGTTAGGATAAATAAGAACAAACGTAATAAGAACGACAATTAAACACCACGAGATAGTGTAAATTTTCAGAAGAGAAATATATAAATAAAAACCACTTTGCCTTTAAAATTTTACAGTAAATTAGATAGTAACCAATACCTAATTCCGATACCTAAAATAAAAAATATTACATACTAACACTATTTCAGTTTATTTATAAATGCATATGAGTAGGTAATGTTTAAATAAAATAAATCAATAAAGCTACAGTATCGCAAAACATATAATAAATGCGCATAATTAACAACGAAGGTGTCATATCAAATTTTCCCGCGTGGCTAGTCAGCTGACATATCGACTAAAAATCAGCTGTTATATAAAAAGTAGAGAGAACAAGTATATCTATCTTCCTCACAAATCAACTGTTTTGCTCCTTATCACCCTATTTCCAGCGTATGCTAAACAAAGAACGACAGTTCGCTGACAAGCTGTCTTCAAAATCAAAGCGGCCAATCAAAATCATTCTTACTTATAAGCTCAAAAAACGAAGCTCACGGTCGACCAATAAGAGCGCACTTCACCACGTGAAGTTCGTGCAAATCACAGCTGTCACATCGTCGAGCAAATTGAAGCGAGTTTTCATCTATCTCAGCAAAATGGCTGACGCGTCTTCGTCGTCGCGCGGAAAGAAAATACCCGATAATTTATACGAGCTGTGCCTGACGAATATAGTGAACTACTTGCAGAAATCTAAGTGCGATAGAAATGTGCTCCGCGGACTACCGGACAGCATCCTCACGGATGTGTACTACAAGGTGAGTTATGCTGCCACACTTCGCTCGTTTTGCTCTTATCGATAAAAAATACAGTATGACAGTGAGAATACCGTTATTATTGTCCGATATTGTTCTGAGTGGCGACGATAGCGTTATCAGCGGTGCGAGAGGATCGATAGTGCACGAGGTGATGCGTGGTGTTAGTATTTGGGTTCGTTTTGGTGGTGTGACCGTGAACGTAACCAGTGCGTGTGTAGTGTTGGAGCTAGTCACTTTCACTGGTACGCGTCGGCGGCGCTCGCCACTGCACACCCGTCATACGATCCGCTCTTTGTTACGAAACATACGGGCCAGTGCATCGACAACGTGCGTCGATATCAATCTGCCCACAATTGTGTTCAGTACGAGCCATGAAACTCCTATTCATCGCTTTGTATTGCAATAAAATGTTTGATTACATAGAACTCAAGTAGCCACTTCCCTCGTATGAATCAAGCTCGATCATTCCCGAGGCGTGTCTGAGATCCACTACTTTTTTTCACGTCTTGTTTTATATTTTTCATACCAATTAGCCTCAGAATTCATTGTCTATGACTCATAAAGAATTTGAGCACCTGGTATTTAAGCCTAGCATTCAGTTCTTTTATTAAAATGCAAATGTAGTTGTGCAATAGTTTTTGGTAAAAAAAGGAAACATATTCTTTACATTAATTTAAAACTAAACAGACTAACAAAATAGAGCCAAACTTGTTTACTGTCATTGCCAAATTTAATCTAGAAAGATCTTTTTAAGTAACTATAGAATAAATTAAAGAGATTCTGCTTGAAAAATGATTAACACATATTCATTAGAATGTATCAATAGTACAGTGTGCCTGTTACAAACAATTTTCCATGATATTTACAATTGAGTTTGTAATCTAACACTAGTCCAATTTTGTGATCACTCATCTCTTGACAATTGAAATTGGTCCAGCCATTATCATCATTACTATCTCATTATTCTCTCAGCAAAGAGGAACTAACTATTCAAAAACCAAAATTATTAGGCAGGCAATTTTACATAGGTACCTAGAAACAGGTCTCATTTTGGAAATACCTATATATTTATAAGAGGTTATTGAACAGATTACATATTTTTGTAAGATAGTCCATTTAAATGCTTATCAAAGGTAGATGATTTGTTTTGAAGATTCACAAGTATGATAGCAATATTTTAGCTCATCTATAGATTACAATTATCTTTTCAATTTGGACTACATTTTACAGACTTGAATAACTACTAAAGAGAGTAATTGCCTTCGAGATCAATAATTACTGTCCGCTGATTATGACAAATAGTAGCCATAAAATTATTGAAGAAAAAAAATATTAAGAATTTAAATTGTCTTTCTCTATTATCTATGGATAGTTTTTCGGTATGTTTTTGTTTAGAAGTAAATTAAGTATGTTTATCAGTTATCTGGTATCCATAGTACAAGCTCTGTTTAGTTTAGAATTAAATAACAGTGTGTGAGTAGTCCAATAATATTTATATTTAGGTATAGTCCAAAGCAGAAAGGTGTGTTTTAAAATGCTAGACCTAGGGTTATTGCACTTGTCTAGTCTAGCCTTTGTGCCTTTATAACAGTATTTTACAGTGTTGAGGTCATTGTCCTATTGTTAATGTATCTATGTTATTTATACTCATGTAATCTAAATTTAAATAGACTGTGGCTTTTAACCCCTAGTTTCACTACTCTGTGGGCTTTTGTACTTGAATTAAGAATGAGGCATAGATAATTACTAATTAGAGAACTAGGTTAAATTATTATTTTCCACAACAAACTAATAAAAAAACTGGCTCAAAAATTATTTTGTCCAATATTAGCTAGATTAATATAAATTTTCTTTAGTTCTTTAATCTTGATGGGCACCATTATTATACCGTATTTTATCGCACTTATAATATTGCTAAATTATTTATCAAATAAACATCATGATATCGAAATTGTATGTGTAAAAATTGAACACGATAACAGGTTAATAGATGGTTCGATGCACAAACAAAATAACTACCTGCATGACAGTTAAAGTAACCCCTTGTATCATTTTATGACAACACTAAATTTGACTCAATAACTCAATAGTGCATAAGTGCTGTGTCACAAAAAACCGTATATTCCCGAAATTTTAGCTCATGATTGTGATCTCGTACGGTTTTTTAAACGATCGTAATTTCAATAAATCAGTATTCTGATAACTTTGTGTACGTTTCTAATGTCGGGGTTAAGTCAAATGTCAGAGCCTAGTTTAATTTCCCGTTTTATTAAATAGGTAAATCTATATTTAAATAGCTGACTTAATAGGGTATTGACCGACCGTATTACGTGTAAACAACCGGGAATTGATTACTCTTTCTATTTGACTATACTATAAAAAGCTAACTGCCGCTCTTCCGCACTTAGAACTTACTAGACTAGTCTTATGTAAAGATTTACCCCACATTTTACCACTTTTACATAAGTATCGGTTAGTTTATCTATTCAATAAGTTATCCGACACTTATCGTATGGTTAGTGGTCAACCTAGTGTCAAAGTTGTTCAAGCCGCCCGAAAGGCCTTTGGCATGGCTTATGAAACTGGCTCTTACAATATTATTAAACACAGACAGAGGTAAACTTTAACCCGAAAAACTATTTGAGGAGCGTATAATTAATTGTATTCAACATCTATTTCCCTGTCTCATCGTAGTTCCTCCCATTGTATGAATGGTAGCTACTTAATTATGCTCAAATATTTTTCACTTTCTAACCTTAAATGCGCTAGAAAAATAAAACAATGGTTAATTAAAGTCTATGAATGAATGTTTCTATGTAAAGAGGTTAATGATTTGTTTTCGTTAACTTTTGAACTCAGTAAAAGGGAACACGGTTTTGTAAAGCGTCTTAAAACATTTTGGAACAAAGAAGGGTTATTGATTTTCTTTTTGAAAGACAAACCCCCGGTTTCTGAGGTTCATTTAGCGGTAGTTTATCTATTCAAGTGTCTCACTACTCATATATAAAAAACGCTATTGAATAGATAAACTATCGTTAAATGTACACAGAAACCGGGGGTGAGTACGATATTAGGCTTTAATTTAGCGCGGCGTAACCACCAACTGCACCTCAGGCAAAATAAAGTTAAACTACACAATAAATTGAAAAACAATATTGAATACAATAAAATTGTTTATCAATAATTCAAACATCAATAACACAATGAATTGAAACATTAATTTGCAATTCAGGACCCGTAATATTGTTTTGGCGCCATATTTCATTGTAGATTTTGTTTATGGTTTGCTTCTACTCTATGGTTAGCGAAAGAAGGCACAAGCACAAATTAGCATCATCCTAATAGTTTTGACTAAACACAATTTTTACTCGACTAAGCTTAAAATTGTTTGTTTTTTTTTTATCTGTGTTAGGACAATATTTTAACAAAATATTAAGTACAAATAGCCATCTGGCGGGAGTAACGGAGCTGTGGTCATTATCACCACGGCTTGTGGGCGGTGGTGTTGCGGTATGATGCTATGATGAAGAAGCTCGTTACTATGCGGATATCGGTGTAACGATTTACACCACCAAGCAGTTTAAAATAACGTTATGCCTTTTTTCAATGAACCTACTACCACATCCTGGAGTGAATGCCCTATTTTTTGACTGATTTTACTAGTCATAAACAAATTGTGAAGTTAACACAATTAACTTAGCTCCAATAAAATATCCAAAAACACCTAATTAGTTTCTGAAATGATTTATGCAATTGTTCGTAGTATTTTAAATGAGAACGTTTAACATCCTTAATGCTTAGTTTGGTAGAATAAATAAACAGAATTATCTGATAAAAATTATGATTACGTGTGCGATTCGCAACATTAATATTATGTTGACTTATTAAATACAAGGCTTATGATAGCGTTCCATTTTTACGTCATACAAAAATATTCGCCATATCTGGACACATTAAAATAAATTATTTTTCCAGACTCAACTTTTACCTGAATTAAATTTAAAGACTCTTTCCAAAATAGCGCGACTAACAGATCATATGCTTTACATTCGAACCAATGTGCTAATAAAGAAGAAAAACAATATATTTTTTCAATAATAATGTCATGTGACACACATGGGTTAAGAATTCAGAAATGCACCGACGGATATCGTGGTCTATTCCCGGCGATTCATGAGCGATGACGTCATACAGCAGTCTGCGTCATCCTTCTGGAAATTCACCATTCTTCTCGATCTATTACTCCCGTGTTCTTTAAAGTCCTGTCTGATGACGTCACACGGGAATTTCTCCGTTTATAATCTCGTTCTATTGTCACAATAATTATGTCTATGCAAATATTTTGTTAGACACGGTATCTTTTACACCCGTAGGTATTTTTAGTTCGTTGAACTTTTGTTTTGCAAATAAGTTGGACTCACGATCTCATTGTGCTCTATCTATAGAAGTATTCTAAGCAATATTTTAAGCTGTGCAAATACAGTTGGTTTGTCTGACCGTGGCTAATGCGACCTCGATTTAGGCCTAAGTTTGGACAAAAAAGAATTGCTGAATTTTTGCTTGGTTGATTTAGAAAGGCTATGAAATAGACTCAAAAGTTTAGATTTATAGTAGTCAATTTGTACTCAAATAATGAGCTGTTTGATTGATCTAATGATAATAAACACGCCTTGAATGGTCATTGGGATTCTAAGATGGCGTCAAATTAATTTAAATAGCAAATAGCACTGAAGAAAGCAGCCTTCACATAAAAATGTGCTACTGTATTCCACAGACCCAGGCAAATTACAGAATCAAGTTGTTACTTTGCTTGGATTCATTATCAACATTTATCATCCTATATCACCACCTTTTCATTATCGTCCCACTTTGAGCAGTCTTATAATACGCATGTCAAAACATATAATTCTATTCTGCATGCTTGTATTCTTCTGCATGATACCGCATGCGATCTTTTCTGTTATTAATCTATATTTTTATCTTTTACTCCTTAGCTTGATCAAAGACGGGCTCGGCAAACGGTTATCGGTATAGCGCCGCTATTCCATTTATATGCGTTGTACCGCAACAGGGAACGGCAACTTCAAGGGCTAAATGCCAATGAGGATGATTAAAACCTTCATCTTGTAGTTGTTAAGTTTTAAATCCAGGTTTTTACCGGGTGCTAATCATAAGTCTTTATATTCATTAATCATTATTAATCTATAATATCCCATGCTATAATCCTTATGTTATAATATTTTAGTTTTATACATACTAATATGGGTAGTTAACATTTTGATTTCTCGGAAATTCTATCAAGATTTATTCCTTTTCTTTTTCTTTAATTTAAATAACTTAGCTTTACTATTTCTATACGAGTTAATGCTTCCATTACTTAGGTAATAGGCGACTAACTGTGCCACAAGGATCGGAGCAAAGACGCTTTTTTTTTGTAGAATTCTCCCTTTAGAAATTTGGTTGGGTATGTTATATTGAAATCCCTATATTTTGTTCTTATCAAGAAATAAATTTATATGAAACTTGAAAGACAAACATTTGCGACCTTTGTATTTAAAAAATTAATTAATTAAATACGATTAACATATTGTATTATTGTGATATTAAAAATAAGGAACATATAAGACAATGAAGATACTGTAACAATGAAATAAACAAAAATGTATTGTTACTTGAAATCCAGGCTTGTGCCAGGTGAACGCATGCCTTATTAGACTTTAATTAAACTTTGTATTGAATAGTACAAGAATATATAAATACGTGCTATTTTTATATCACTCTTTGACAAATAATGTTTTAAATTAACTTGATGTTATATCAAACTAAATATTATAATAAAAGTAATATTTTTATGTCATTGTATCTTTCGTTCATTTTATATTTCAAAATTGCCCCAAGTAACCCTCTGCATGCATGAATAAAGAGAAATCATTTTTTTAGCAAAAACAAAACGCTATGAAATAGCATTTGTCTTTGATATAATGTCATATTATATAATTATTTCCCTTCTCGCTCTAACGTAGGGTTGGATGATAGTGTTGTCCTTTTCTTATCGTGTCATCTAACGTCGTTTGTTTTGATTTGGGTATAAAGTTATTTATTTTAATTTAAAATTTTTGTTTGTTGTGTAATATTTAAACAAAATACCTGTACTAAAATTTCTCAAAGTTTCTACGAGTCCCACTTAGACCTAAGGAAACAAGGTGTTTTTTTTGTGTGTGTGTTTTTATGTGATTTGGTTGGGTGATTACTATTTCACAAAAAAAACGTTTTGTTTTGTATGCTTAGTTAGCTAAGTTCTACAAGTTATTTTGCGCGAACAAGTCCAAATTTAATTCGTACCTATGGGAAGAAGGTGTGATTTTACGTATGTACTGTTTTATATTGAAAAGTTTAACTGCTAAGAAATTCTCATGTGTCAATTAGGTGCAGCCGTTTCAGAGATTAGTGACCATAAACAAACTAAAGCAGATTTAAATGAGCTATAATAATACTTAGTTCGTTGGTATGGGAAATACCAAATGAGTGTTATTTTTAAACAGCCTAGCAACCTATAGATGAAAGGTATTTAAATAACTCTGCCTTACCAAATATAAAAATATTATATAATAAACCTAATATGTAAATAGGAACTAGTTTATTTGCGACTTTTAGTATATTAATATTAAATTAGAAGAAATTTAATTTTATCGTAGCCATCGACCTTCTTTCAAATATTTTAATGGCTTTTCTATCATTCCAGCCGTAAAAAGTATCCTAAGTTATTTGGATGTGAAATACTAATATTTTTCGATCCGGTTTAGTATTTATAGCAATATCCAATGTCCGAATTTTCAATGTCAGATGATGTTGCTGTAAAGATGATTTTTGAGTTTATGATAAATAGGTACCTATTCCAGTTTTCCGTCAAAATACCTACACGAAATAATTCATCAATTTATCTGACAATGCTTTAATTTGCCTAATTTTTTAAATTATTAGCATAAAAGAATATTTCTCACAGGACAATTAATAGGAAAGCGTTAGATTAATATTCTTAAGTGAAAACTAATGTATTAATTATTTAAATTGCCAATTATTAAGATTCTTCACAGTGTTGTGGAAAGTGTGTGAAGTGCCTAGTCACAGTCGACTAGTTTGTCCAGATATTATCTAAAACAAGCTGCCATACTTTATCAAAGCAACATCCGATTTCGTCGCTACCGAACGAGAAAAGGGTTAGACTACGAAATTACATAAAAAATAATGCAAAATCATACCTATCTACATTCTTATGGAAACATCATAAGAATGTAGATCAATGAAAGCCACTAGCCACTACAAACTTATTTTGCTTCTTTCATATTCATACACTGTCTTACATCTTATATGCCAGTTACAAGTACTACACACCTGATCATTTTGAAAATCATTGGCAGGATTTGTGGCAACTTAGATTAAGTGTTAAACATTTATTCCCTCTATTATTCCTCTTTTTATCGTATACAATTCTAAATGTCTCTATCTAGTATTCAAACAAACATCCTTCAACAGTATTGGCACCATTAGAACAACAATGCAGTGCGCCACTGATGCAACGATTGCACAATGCGCACGCGCCGGTGAACGAACGTACGATTGATATCGATCATATACCTATAGTATATTAACTCTATAGTCCTATACGTTGTAGGCTCGCTATCATGAGTGTGATACATTGTTGTCAATGCTACTAATTGGCTTTAATATCACTACATTATTATTTAACAAACTTCTCCCTGTCCGACAAACTTGGGCTTGTAGTGTTTGTCACATCTCTCTCCTATATAATATGTACTTACTTAGTTTGTAAGCTATTGATTTATTATACGTTTCTATTATTGAACCTCTTTACAAACCCCGCAGTCTGAACACAAGAATCTAATTTTTTTAATCAGGTTTTCACCAATGGATTAAGTAATTCATAGAAGGTTTAGGTTTCGTGTAAATTGAAACATGACAATGATTGATCAAGATGTTTCATAATATTATTGGGCTTCTATGGAAATTTAAGGATCAGGTAGAACAATCTGCTGGATGAGTTAGATCCGCTAGTAATACTCAATTCAGTAGGTTTGTCGACCTACTAATATAAAAAGCAACATGACCCTATTCTTATCTTAGTGAACACTGTCCAGCCAGTGCCACTCCTTTCTGGAATTTTCTGGTGTAATCGTTCGTTCTTTCAACGAATTCAAGAACAAAAATGATTGAGGGTCTTCCCGGACGTATCAAAGGCGAACGTTTTCAAACATACATTATGCAGGCTGTCAAAATTCGTGGC
This sequence comes from Anticarsia gemmatalis, assembly GCF_050436995.1. Taxonomy (NCBI): domain Eukaryota; kingdom Metazoa; phylum Arthropoda; class Insecta; order Lepidoptera; family Erebidae; genus Anticarsia; species Anticarsia gemmatalis. Next base: position 1,288,795 of record NC_134757.1, read on the forward strand.
CAAGAAAAGTAAAAAGTAATGTGAGGCTCTTCCAATTTGCATTCGACCTTTCTCAAATGCATTGTTGGAGTGTTCCTTAGCGCAGAATACACAGTTATGCCAAGTACAAAATACGACCAGGAAAAAGTCATGTATGTCACATTTATTTATAAAAAGTCCGGCTCTCGAATTCTCGAAAGGTAGCCAATTGACATGCGTTCGAGCAGCTCGATCGAAAGTGATCGTCACATGGAATACTGATTGATTTCCATGTAAAAGTGAGTGAGCATTTATTTGTAACAGAATTCTTTATACTCTATAGTAACCCTCCAAAAATGCACCTACTTGATGGTTTCAATATAAACTTGTATTGAAGAGCTAAAAATAACAAGCAATTCATTTAGATCAACTTTGACAACTTACGGCAGGAATTGATCACCAATTAAAAGGCCTGGCTCTTAAACAGACAATCATATAGCGAAGTAAACAAGCCAGAAATTATTATGGCTTTAAAATCTGCTTTATTTTTAATGCTCCAGTCTCAAACGTCGAAATTACTATGATTTCCCAGCTCGTGAACATTCTGTCAAAAAATTTCAACTGCTAGATTCTTTAGTACAAATAAATATTTACCACATATGTACGGTAGCCAAGACACTATGTAATTTCCTTCGTAGAAAGCGATACAGCATCGAGATAAACTGATATAATCCTTGATGATGTAACAAGCATCGTTAGATGATGTAAACAAATACCTAATGTGGGGCTGGTTTCACCAAGGTGATTCGATGTTTTTGTAGCTTGGCAGCTGTATGACGAGTTTGAGTAACGTAAACACTATTTTTCATCGTCTGATTACTTTATTTGAGGAAGAATTTCTGGTGGTCTTTTAACAGTTGAGTTGTCATATGTCCGAAGGAATGTCTAAAGTCTTTTTCGGTTTATGTCAAAGACAATAAGTCGCCATAGGCCATGTCAAAAGCATACGGGAGGCAGTCAACTGACAACACTAGTTACCCCCGGTTTCTGAGTATATTTAACGGTAGTTTATCTATTCAATAGCGTTTTTTTTTTCGTATAAGTTTTGACACTATTGAATAGATAAACTACTGTTAGTTGGTTAGGCTAGTTGAACTAGGTTTGGATTTTGATATGTAGTGATTGTCCTCAATGTCTTTTATATTTACAAGCATTTGTTTACCGTTTTGATGTAATGGGAAATTCCACAGATCTAGGTTATTTAGTTGAAGTTTACCTGTTGTTCCTACTCTGTACAATAGGTAGGCTATGTTTTATATGAACTGAAGTAAGCTTATTATGTACCTACTCGACTGATTTGAATAATAACATGAGGCTTACACGTGGAAAAGTAAACTCAGTGTGATATCACTCAAGTTAAGGAATTTTTGATTGTTTCTTGCTGTTTAAACTGCCTGAATTTACAGATTGTAAAATCCTTGACCATATAGCAAAATACCAATACCTGCATGTCCCGAATACTGGTTAATTGGTTACTCATCCACACCGGCAAAGGTTGCTCAACCTAACTATGTCCCAATCGGTGAATGACCCTAACTTCAAAATTTCGCCAAAATCGTTGCAACACGCAAACGCGGATTTTGCATCAATTAATATTATTAAGGCCTCAATGATCCGATTGTAAGGTCAGTTGGGATTAATTAATTGTTAGTTTGCGATTATCTATTGAGTTACGGCCTAGTAATTTATTAGTGCGGTATAATTCATCTATTATGAAGTTATTATAGACAGAATCAGGCCGTGACTTCTGATGGATGAAGCTAGATTTTTATTCAATCAGCAAGAAAAGAGGTTTTATTTGCGGTCATCGACAATAGCCTCGTAGTAAATCTGGATCTATCTGACAATTATTTGTCCTTCGGGATGCGAGGACAACGATCGGACTGCTACTATTGTCGCAGGTTGCTAGGCCAAAACAAAAACTTTGAATGACTTAAGTCCACATGCTCACGTTTGCTATTCACCAGCATACAATAATAACACCTTATCCTTCCGCCACAACACAATTAATCATACATTTTCATGATAATAAAAGGAAAAATACATTACAACCAGTACATGTAATTACGTTTTACATCCAATACTAATGATACTTACGAACACATTAAGCTTATAATTTTATTCTTGCAAGGGCGTAGGGACAGGGTCTGAAACGGGAAAATAAAATAAAAATAAAGACAATTTATCCGCAACTCGCAACAATGTTGGCTTTGCTTCAATGCCCTTTAGTTTCCGGACAACGCCGTGTGTTTTTGTTGTATTCACCGGATCTGGCTGATTTCTACTTCCAATTTTATGCGGCCGAGTACTTGTTGCTAAATGACTTTAGGATATGTTTACATAGTGAATATACCCAAGTATCTTAGTCGTTGTATGTAAAAATGGAAACTATTCAACCATGAATAGGTGAAACATGTTTTATGGTAAAATTTCGAGACAAACATTATATGATATGGAGCTAATTTACCATCAGACTTGTAATGTAGTCTCTTTACTATTTTCGGACATTAATCTCTATCGGCTATAAAATAGCAAAAATGATGAATATTCAAAAAGTCTAGCACAATATTGATAGCAGAACTCTCTAAATTGACTAACAGGTTTGTCTGTGTACATTTGCTTTCACTAACCGAACGGTGTTTCGGCTATGCTAACAAAATATTTACCGAATACCTCTATGGAATTCGCACATCGTTTTTTGCTTAGCAATTTGCACGATAGCACTTGTGTCGAGTGTTTACGCCTCAAGGATGCTTGACGAAACGAAAATTGGTGGGTATTTCGAGAAAGTTAAGTTAATTTAAGGATGTTGAGTATAGAAAGTGATTTTTTGTTATATGTTATTGAAATTAAACTGGTTTTTGAGTACGTTGAAGAAATGGAAAGTTACTGAATGAATATATACTAGATATATTATTTATTTGACTCTACAAATCACGACATCACAGCTGTCTTGTCGCGGTAAACTCAAAATCTACGGATTTTGCATACAGTTTTCAATAGATAGAGTGAATTTCGAGGAAGGTTCTAGTATACAATTTGTTAAGGTTAACCCAATGTATTATCTAAAATTAAATGCTATTGCCGTTACCTATCTTATAAAACATTGCAGTTCTTATTTCTGTGAAAACGACCGAAGCATTGTCTCCATTTGGTTACAAACTTGCTGGCAAGTGACGACCATAACCTATGCCCACATGTCGGTCATTGAATCAGTCACATAACGGTCACTATATGACGACATTACTGCTTCAGCAGCTGTCTGCAAGTCTGGTATTCTTATTAAGAGCTATTACATGTTCGTGGAACACATACTGTAGAGTCGTTTGGACTATTTATTATTAGGTCCTGTCAACGATTTTCTTGGTGTAACAATTTACGCCAATAGGTCATTAGTCTTATTATAAGTATGTAAAAGATCGTAACAAGTGTCGTTCTTTGGTCTCTGCCTACCCCCTATGGGAAAAAGGCGTGATATTATCATTTTTTTATGATAAGTAGTTATTCTAGCTTTTTATATCTGAAAGAATCTTAAAATCGTCTCGAAATTCTAAGATTCTAAGTATTTTTGAACACATACACAACCGTTTGATGTATGTCATTCCTAATTCTAAGAATTAATCTATTTAATAATCCCGTTTGTTTTTTCTGTTAAATTGGCGATACCTAATGACATCATTTTAATAAGTTGTTTACATTGGGTTTTTCTATTGTACGCAAAATCTATTTTAAGACTCTCGAATCAGCTTTTTTTTAACAAGAACCGGCGCCTCTTATTTTATATTCATATCTCTTAGAGAAGCTTGCTCAACAAGAATATGTACCAACATTTCATAAAGTATATCTTCAGTGCTTATTAGTCAAGGTATAATAATATAAGACTACAATCTGTGGTACGAGCTCTCTTTTTTTCGAAACCGCGGGAGTTCTAATTTTAAAACCTTAACGTTTTCCTCATTCAATATTCTTTTTCACGCACGACCATGAAGGTCAAGGGAGATGTGTAGTTTTCATTGCGTAGTTTATTTCAGTGATTGTTTTCAGTGTTTTAGTATTTGCTTACGTGACGTGTATACAATAACCTTGCGACGCTGACAATTTGTTTTAATTTGACTAGTCATTTTGGTAGAATAATTTCTCAGAATTGTGTTTTTAAAGCTAGATAAATATATTTTTTTAGATGGAGTACGCTTTACCTACACCCAATAAGGCTCTGCTCTTATTATATCGTTTCAATTCAATATAATCTAGTAATTTGCAGCTTTTGCGTTTGTAATATTTTTTTTAGTCATCCCTGTTCCTAAAGTTGTCATGTAAATGTTATTATTATAAAATTCACTGCATCGTCATTTACCATGTATTAATTCGGTTGACCACTGACTTCCAACGGTGAGAGCGCTAGGATATAGAGACACTAGAATAAAAATATCTGTACCAGAATTTCCTTGAAGGGTATCAATAGTAGATTTTGAGGATGTTCAGTTACCTTACTAACTGCCCAAAGAGAGATTGGTCTTGGAGAGATCTTAGAAAAATCCTCCTTAAAATAAAGGCTGATCATAATTACTTACTACAAAAATAACAAACGGATATTTCAATTTCCTATTCAAAAGACTACTATTTGTTTTATGTCTTTTAAAACCCATGTAACACGTTTAATGTAAATGATGTACAACATTGTTTACCATCGTTTGTCGTAATAATTATGTCCACATGTAAGCGTCACGTACATAGTACATAGAAAATGACTGGAACAATTGACATGTGGTAGATTAATCAAGATAGATTGTTTGTATGGAAACAACGTTTGAGTTTCTTTCCTATATTATGTATGCTATTATGTGGTCCATTATTATCATAATTGAAAATAAAGACGGAGGTATTTTCTTTTTGTTCGTACAAGGTTATCTTTACAACTACAGAACAGATGTTACTAATTGATACTAGTAGATTAGATTGCTCTTCCTCTCCCTCTCACGAGTCCTCTCTCACTCCGATTGTCGCTTACCTTCAATGTGGGGACATTGAAGGTAAGCGACAATCGGAGTCTGAAGTTCAGACCTCTTCAGACTCTGAAGTAACGCAGAATTTAGAATTCACAGCAAAGCACTACATGACTATATTTCGCTCTAAAACTATTATTTAGTAACAATCCACAACATGCCTTACTAATAACATTGTCCAGTCCCCTGTCAGTATCAAGTGTATCCTTTGATGCCAGACGGGCTCAACAAAGCTCTTGTATCCTTTGTGCCCATGCTGGTATAGAATAACCGTCTCGAGTATTATTTGACCGTCCAAGTGTCCATGCAAGGAGGATGTACCTACACAAGAGGTTTGGGACATGGGACTTGTCTTAAGATAACAATGCATTGCTTGTTGTTATTTAGTAGTCTGTCATATTACAGGTGGAATTAATTTTGAACTTCATTGTTTCATCAGATAATTTGGATTGGGTGAACAGGTTACTAAACAGATCTTCGCTAAGAGAATTTTAGGGCTACGATATTTTATTAGTGTTTTATCAGCGTATATAAAATCTTTCCTGGACTAACTGGTTTTGAAGGGTGATGATTTTGTGTGTCGTAAAACGGTAATATCTGCCTTTCCGAGAAGGCCTTAAGGATAAATGAACTCAAAGGTATACAATATTTTTACCTTACATGTTAGTCCTCTTTTATTGATTGAGGGTGACGCAATCCACTGAATGGCATGTTATGGAATAAACTCCATTTATTAGCACTAATATTTTCTTTTATTCATACGCTAAAATGTCAATACATTATGAAAGCACAAAATCTAACGGCGTTCTAGAAATATCCAAAATGGAACGCAAACAAGCAAATCAAAAATCAATTAACTAACCAAGTGGTTGATTTTCCAAAACAAACTTAACCTTGCGTAATGAACGACTGTTTCAAATATTAACTAATGGTTAAGGTTAACAGATTCAGAAAGCGGGCCATATTTGTCAAGCAGTGATCCGATACCGGCGGTCAATAAACCAAGTTTGACGGAAAGTGAAGGGCAGCACAGCAATTATTACGACAATAGATTGCTATTGATAATGCAACGAATCTACTGTTTTATTCGTCGTTTGTTTATGCTTTTTAGTTCGAGTTTTGTAATAGGTGATAAAACTTTAGTTTTAGTGGCTCTTTGATTCTTTGTTACGTAATTGAATTGTTTTTCTGGAAGTATCGTTAAAATCAGAATTCTGTATTTGGGGGCTGACTTTTGAAATGTTTTGTTGGATTGATTTGTTAATTAAAAATGCCTGGGGCTTTGGTTTGACTCATTTATATGTATGAAAGGGACGACTTTGGTCTTAAGCGCTTTACATACCTCCCTTGATCCGCCATAAGGCACGAATACGATCAAAAACTTTCCTACCCAAATCAGGTAGTCGCTTACATTTTTATGACTACGATTTGACTCAAATTTATAAAGTAATTCTTACGGTTTCAAATAAACACAACAGTAAATCGATTCAGATCACATTTTTTATCGAGTACAACATTATAATACCGATATGATCGTTCGCCAAAACTTCTCGGGTTCGATCACGTTGCAAGTATTGTCGGATATTTTCCTCATTTCACTAATAACGTGTACTTTGTTGCGTAACCAAAGGTTATGAACACAAATATACGGGTCCTAAATTTTGTGTTTGATGTTCAAAAGTTAAACAAATAATATGCATTTTTCAAACAGCGGATGTACGCTTGTCCAAGATTACGTACAATCTTTAGTGAGATAGAGTTCTTCAAACCTATTACATATTTCTTCTCTTTTTTTGTTGTTAATGGTCAATCTGTATCCAAACCTATTGAAGGGCCTTATCCTAAGACACAAATCTAAGAATCAGAAGTTGTGACTCAAATAACTTTGAGGACTTTGCATGCCCTTAATAAATGTATTATACAAATCACGATGTTTTCCTTCACCGTTGGAACATGTGATAGTTATTTCTAATACACACATAACTTCGAAAAGTCATTGGTGTGTTGCCTCGGGTTCGAACCTGCGGCCATTTGCGTGGAAGGTGTCAGCTTATACCACAAGGCTATCACTGCTCTTGCCTTGTTAGAAAAATATTGATAAGGGTCTTTTAAGATCCCACAATGACGAATTCTATTGTGATAAACACTTCCTTAGCTTGATATTCTGTCAATATTAGAGGTTTATAACGAGGATACGACATATCTGTGATAATTCCCGCTCGTGAGTAAACATCATAAGCGCGAGATAACGAATAGTTTTATGAATGAACAAACAGTCGTTAGTTAATCTAGTCATTAAAGTTCATTGCGTACGTATGTCGTTTCTTTAATGATGTCTACGGTGTAGGTATCATTAGCTGGTCGTATTTGGTTTAAGGCCTTTGGCAACTTACAAGACGAGGTCCTCCAACTAAATATTAGCATTTTTTTGTATTTTTCCTTGTTACCAAGTAACAAATCAAGCAGTTTTAGTATAATATCTTCGGAGAGATTTTTATATCTAGCTGCAGGGGACGGATAGGCTAATCAAGATGGAAATAGGAAAAGTTAACTAGTAAGCAAAGTTTGTATGCCATAATTAATAACTCGAAATAACAGCTGTTGAACGAATAAAACATTTTCATGTTAATCCCTATATGAACGAGATTACTTTCAAGTTGTTATGTGTATATAAATGTCACGTGGCCGGCCGCAGTATACCATCAGAATAGGCATACGGTTTACTATAGTTTTTATGTACTCAACAATTTCCTCGAGCAAGGGATAAACATACAAACAATCGATGTGAATTACAACAATAGCATAATAATATCCTTCTTATTGGGGCTTCCCACTTTGCTTGTCTTCAGGAAATTTGATTTTTACTAGTCAATTTGCGTGGCTCACCCCTCTTCTTTATTTAAGCACTTTAGGGGTGGAGTTTTAAAAAAGTAAGTTGCCAACATTTAATACCAGACCTTCGAGTATTTCTATACAAAATTTCGTTAAAATCGGTATAAGCGGTTTAGCCGTCAAGGCGTAACAAACAGACAGTATAAGTATGGATTAGCCTCAAACTACCTGAGGCGGAAATAAATGCCTACAGAATATGGGTTTATTTTTCTCGACAGGTTTGTATTCATCTGATAATCCATCCTTCGTCAGCTTATGTCGATTTATTGATTTTGTATGAGTAACGGAATGCTGTCAGCTGCGGAAGCCTTGGGACGCTTACAAAGAGCTACGGATAATCGCGCTGAGTATAATTTGCACGTTAAAACTGTATAGTAATGGGACATTAAGTTTACGAGATGGTATAATTTAGTGAAGTCAAGTAATACTGAGAAAAATGCCCAAGAGTATGGAGAATTTTAAACCATATCACGTCGGATTTTTGCCCAAGGACCTACTTTGTGTATTTAAATGTTTATAGTGTCTCAATATTTCCTCGATTCAAAGATGTTTGTTTCACGATAGTTCGATTACTATCGATATCGGTGGCATCGATTTTAATACTATTAATGGAGTAGAAAATTGCTGTAGCGATTAAATTACCACGGTGTATCGAGTTTTATATGAATTCCTATATAAACACCGTGGAGTTGACTGCACCTGGTGTTTTAGTATTCATCGTTTAGTTAGCGTTCTTGCAATTTACTTGTATTTGTGTCAAGTTTATCTTGTTTATTTTAATCCTTCCGGTCTTGTAACCCCAAATTCTTTGTGTTTGTTAAGAAAGGAATGAGTTCTAAATATTTATGCAAATAGTTACTAAGACAACATACTCATTAAAGTTATTTCAAATTGGCTGACCCGAGCGTATGTGTAGGTATATTACTTATTTTAATATTGTCTCCACAAAAACATTACCCGTGAAAGATAATATGACAGAAATAATAAATCCATTGGACGAACCTTTCTCAAGTTTTAAGCTTTGCAGCACATTTGGCGTTTCATTTTATTGACATACCTACAAGTTTACGTGTACGTATGAAAATAAATAAGGCAATTTGATATTTAAAGCTTAAAATAAACTTTCGTACTTTCTATCAACATGCAAATCCAGCATCTACCAATCATAATTATTTATACGTTAATGAATAATTTGTAATAATTGGAGCACTTCGTCTGCAGCGTATTATTTAAGTGTCAATAGAGCTGATTGAATTAATTGATTCAGTTAAGTAAACTAGTTATTGAGTACTTGAAGCTGTGTCTGTTAACTTGTCTACCCACTTTTCTTGTTACAGTGTGTTAATGAGCGATATCCAATGCTTATGGTCGCGTTCAGAAACTTTATAAAAGCTAGTAATGTTTTATAGACCACAGGGTAATTTTTGGCTTGAATAGATAACTTTATTTTGTAGTATTCATTGTGATAGTTTGTGTCAGAATGCTCAAAAACCAAATTATTTTTCTGATAAAGTATTCTGACAATGAAAAATCAAGTTCAAAAGAGAGTTGATTATATAGAGTGTACCTAAAGTTGGCTGAGAACTTAATAAAATAGAATACAAATCAAAATGAATCCATATTGCACCACATATACCTACAATACATGATTCAGGCAAGTTTATACTACACATAGTCCAATAACAATGGAAATATTTATCTGATCCTCTTCGTTATCTTACATACTTATGGTGTTGATCTTTATAATCTTATCTTGAGAAAAACGTGTTTTGTTTAATCCATATCATAATCACATAGTGGGGTTAACTATAAAGCGTTATGTTTAAAATGGCCCTTGAAGACAAGTAGTAGAAGTAGGACAGTATCTAATATTACATTAGGAAATTACGGGTTATGGATAACTCTCAGATAGCCTATCCGTTGGTTAAAGTGACCCAAAAGCGAAAAATCAATGCTTATTCAGAAGAAACTGAATGGTTGATAATCTAAATACCTCTGCAAAATGCCACTGTTTACTCAATCAAAAATGTTTACTTCTAATATCATTGCTAAAAACCTTCACAGACCGCCACAAACTCACAACTGTAAAGCTAAAATTACTTTTTTTCACCACAGTAATCGTAAAACGTGACTCGATGGAAAAAAGTGAAAAAAAAAGTAAGAGGCGTGTTTGGACGGTAAATGTGGACAGATATAATATACAGTCCTTTACCGTTAGATATCTGGCCCGACTCGGTTACCGCTACAACGATTAGCATTTTAGGTGAAGGCAAGCCGGCCGAGTAAACTCAACAAACACACTACAAACAAAACTTTACTCTAAAGTCTACACTATAAGGGTGTATTTGCCTCGTCTGTTGTTCTGCAGAAAGAAAGTCGATCATTTAAAACAAATAATTTGTATGGCGTGAATCGAAACGTGTTGTGATGAATGTTTTTGATTTTAAACAAACGTTCCTTTGTTTTGTGTTTGTTTGTTTCATAGCTAAATTGTTCTATTGATTGTGTTCTATTCTTCTAAGTTAAATATCGGAATATTGCAATTAATAATGATGCGCATTCCTTCCACACTTAGTCAGGAACCTAATGTTTTAGAAATTCATCAGACTTGCTAAGAAAATAATATGCAGTTATTTATTACTTTTGAAACCCAAAAAACAACAAGCCATTTAAAAAATTGATGAAACAAAAATGTTAATTTAGCGCTCGATGGTTTTACATAAGACTTGTTTATATCATAGAAACATGTTTTGAGATAGCTTAGAACATTTTTATGATGGTAAAATTTTCAAAAATTTGTCTAGATATTATGTTGCATTTGGAAGCAGACGTAATTTTTCGTTATCAAAAAGATTTGGGTACCTACTCTTTTAAGAAATTGCATTCAGAAAGAACTATATTTTATGCGTATACACAATTTTAATACACATTTTCATAATTCTCATGCTTTCGTATAAACTATACTTCTGTCAGTATTCGTATGCAAGCTTTCAACAGAATTATACTTCACTATTATAGCGTTCAAGACGCCGTGGAACCTTCCAAAGACAGGGTTATAACCAAACCTATAGGTGCTATAGAAAGGGTCGTAATCATTTTACGAAGCGCCCCACCGAGGTGGGTGCAGACGTCTCTAATATTGACTTAGTATGCAGATCTAGACGTCTAGACTTTATGCTAGTCTAGGTACTAACGTGTCTGGGGCTAGTATAATATCATGTAATATGCAAGGAATAGGGCTAGAAACTTGGCGTTTAGAGTGTTATTAATATGTGTCTGCATATTGTTAACTAAAGTAAATGTTTAGGTAGATTTCTTATTTTTATGTGTTAGTTCAGGCAGCTCTCCTTTGTTTTGTGATAATTATTATTGATGTGTTATTAACAAAGAGGGCTGTCTTTTTACCTGTTCTTGAAAGAACGATGACGTTTGCTATACCTTTTATTGCTTGCACTAAAAATACAATCCATTCAGTCTTTGTATGAATATGTTTCGTAAATATTTATTAAACCCAAAGGCACTACAGCTGCAAGACTATTAAAGACACTATTTACTCAACTCAAAAAAATACTAACATTAACCCCTTCACCGATCAAAAACCTGTCGGTAACTGTCCTCTCGACCTTCACAATCTAATCACAAATGATGAAAGGTCATTAAACTCTGAGTCATACATTGTCTGCTCGTGTTGCCTCACAACGGTACAGACTAAGTCAAATTGTATGACCTACTCTGAATTTCACGTGAAAGTCGATTCAGTTATTATATTGCGATTTGGTTAAAAAACGGTTTGAATACTTTCACGGGTCCTTGTTTTGAATGATTACTTTTTAATGGTGAGAGAGATATTATTGCTTGTACTTTATATATCTTCCGTATGCGAGGTTTCCTCAGGATGTTTTGAATTATGTGTGATTGTTATCTCCAGTTCGAGATATCTCGAGCTATTATATCTTGGTGTTATAATAATCTGCGCTTCTAGACGGTACAATAAATGAATAAAACAGTAATACGAAAATCAACATTTTGAACTGTGAGTTTAATGTGACATTGTCGGGTGTCAACAACCCAGACAGAGTACCTATAAAAAGCAAAGTGAAAATAGTCTTCAAATTCAATTTAATAGCAGAGTAATGGCCTGTCTTAGCACTTCTTCCAAGGGAATATTTGATAAATTTTTCGTACGTATGCCGTTACTTTATTAATTATCTTTGGGAAAGTCATATTGCTTTGTCCAAATGATGGTAGTTTTACTATCAGACGATTTTAAATACTTATTCAATTTTTATTAGCCAGTCGTGGTGAAATTGCAATAAAATGCAATACATAAACCACTATCACGAATACAAATAAATATTTGTTATTTATTGTATAAACAATAATAAAATTGTAGCAATAAAATAATACACGGTGAGTTTGACCCCCGACACCGATACACAATACATGTATAGCAGATAAAAACTTATATCTCACGTTTTTTACTCGAGGTCGCAGAAATCGAAACTTTTTACTAATAGCTCTGCAATGTTATAACGATTTGGTTAATTTCTCGCTAATAGTTATCGCAGAAACTTAGAAAATATAAATATTCAGATTTGATTTGGCGTAACGTGTTTTCTTTGTTCAATCCTATTAAGAAAAGCCACTCTTGAATAGAAGAATATCAAACAATATTCCAGACAGTTCTCGAAAATATCTTTAGTAATAGAAAGCTTTTATTTTGGGAAGATTATACCAAGTCGTAGCCAGAAGCCTAAAAATAATTTGTAATATCCAGACATCAAAATGGAGACTGAATAAAAATCTACTGGTTCCTAAAAGAGTTTTCTTCTACAAACTGTTCATTGAAGCGATAATGTCAATCTTTTTGAAGGGCATCACCTATAACAGTCTGAAGTGTGTAAAAGGTGACCTCCTGCCATTATCCTACCTACCTGTTAAAATAGTTGTAAGTTATGAATAAATAAATAAATAAATAAATTATCACTGTTGCCACGTCCTGACCGTGACCTTTGTACAGGCTTCACCTTTGTCCCCTAAAAATAAATAACACAATAATACTTTGGCTTACTGAACTGTCAAGTTGATGCTTAGAGCACTTTCACTCTATATCAGGGGTTCCCAGCCTTTTCTTAGTCTGGGACCACTTTTATATTATTCTTGTCAGCAGGGACCACTATGTAAGTATATTAAAAATAAAGTGTAATAATCATCCTGAAAATTATTAATTTCAAAATCATTCGCGGACCATATTTTGACTTCAACGGACCACTGGTTGGGAACCACTGCTCTATATGGACACTAAGGCCCGTATTTATAGACTGGTATCAACTTGGAACACGGTTTTAAGATCCCGTGTGACTTACTAATATAGTTAGGACCGAAAATGTAGTATAAAATCAAATCCTATATCTATTTTGGTTAAATCCATTAGATAGCGAATGCCACAGGAAGAGTTAATGAATTGGGTTCGGTAGAGCTAGTGAAAAGTTGACAATATATAAATTCCATTTTTTTATTTATTGTGATAATCAATCTTGTCGAATAAATGTGAAATTGTTGTCCTCAATTTAAGTCATGAGACTTCATAAATTATCCACTTCTAAAAACGTGTGGGAGGAGAGAAAACAGTTTTCAAAATAAGTGTTAAATAACATCGCTAGTCTTGTAAGAGGCTTGTGTCAATATTATTAATAACTTTCAACAAATGAGATAATGTTATTTTTTTGTCCATTTTCCTCGTCTAAGTTACATAGTATTAAATAATATACAGAAGGTCAAATGTACAAATAGAGTAAAAGTGCCAGTGTTAAGCGTGATTGCTTATCGCTAGGGCCTGGGGTCGAATCTACGGTTTGGAAAAACGTATGACTGTAGAGAAATTGTTCGCAACACTAAAGTAAATTTCTCAGAATAGAGTATATACGTTAGTTAACAATATTACATCCAAGTATTAAGAGCTTAGGCGTGATATGCTGCACCTCCAACATTTTTCTATCGAAATAACTTTTCCTTTCATTAAATTCCATCATGCTTTAATATCTATGGATACTGTTACTAGAAAAATGTATAAAATTGAATAGAAATAATTGGACTGCTTATCCATATAAGGCAATACATTGATTTCGGCGTTAATTTCGTAATACAATACTTAAGTAGAACAGCCTCCATTACCGAGCGCCCAGCAACCTACTTGACCAAATCATGGTCACGTTGGTTACCTCGAAACCCCTTTCTCTGGTTGGTTAGTGTACCAAACTGGTTGTTTGGATGTTCGCGTCGTGGCTCCAAGCGCCAACACGTGATATGGACCTTTCGCTTTTCAACGTGAATTTCTCTAGCTCACTGTTAAGGCGAAGCTTTTATTCAAATGCAGCTTTATATACTGGTACTGCTGAGAATGATATTATATGTACCTAAGAGAAGAAATTGTATGCTTAGGAAACTAGAATGGGAGTCTAAATGGGATGAAATTAATTTATAGTGTAAAATTCTTGTTGGTGAAAGAGTCAGTCTTTATGTAAGGATGATGTGTTTGTTTCTTAGCAGGTAGGAAAATTCTGCCGCTTTCTTCGTCGTCACTTCGTCGTTTTAAAAGATGCAACTGATCCAACGTTTCATAAAAAAGTTGAACAGTTATCAGTCACTGTTTGTTTCCATATACCCGTGACTCTCACTGGGTAAATACCGTGACATTATGTAGACTTGATTCATAACGACTTAAGTAATAGGAGATAGCGATAAACACTGCGACGAAAAAAAGACTGAAGAAGACTTCCTTTAAAGTTTATTTTTGTTTGACTATGGATGATTCATATAAACTTACTGTTATTCGGGCGTACGTCTAACGCAATATGTTATAAATAAATACCAAATCGCAGAAATAAATCCTACATAAGAGCAATATATAGTTTCTGCACGTGGCATTAAGACTAATGGAAGCAATTAAACAAATTCACGTTCACATCCCTCGTTAGTCAGAAGATTAATGTCGCTTCTTGCTCTATTACTTGTAAAAGAACAGAGACAGCATGCTATTATATCATGTGGATAACGGTTCTCTTAGATAATTGTAGCTCGCTATTTTTGTATCACATCGCCAATTAGTATCCAAGGGCAAAGACCTCAACATAACAAATGAAAGATAATGGTTGCTGTCACTTTTTGGAGGATTGTAATTATGATTTTTGCGAAACGTGTAAATAATTAGCATCGTCAATCAATGTTGTATGTTATTTTTATGAAATTACGGTTCGGTGATCAAAAATGTATGCCACAGCTAAAGTAACAACAAATTATAACGCAAAGCATCTCAAAATGGTCTTCTTAGATACTGCTGGGGTGGCCATTATATATGCTTAACTCATAAATGATTTGATCAAATTATAAAGTTAACTTGTTGTCTTTTTTACCGTCAATCTGATGATGATAGCATATTGTTTTATAATGTAAGCAAAATAAAGTAATTGGCTCCAGTTCCTTTTTGAAAGAGAAAGGTATTTCTAAGTTTATCCTTCTAAATAACCCCTAGGTACTAGTCCATAGGTCGCCGACTACCGTTACTCCTAACAAATAAGGAAATGAGAATACCTAAGTTATGACGTCACATTAGAGTATTATAATTAGTACAATTATCAAACGTCATGGGTATTAATTATATTAAATAACAATGGTGTCTCTAGTAACTGTTATATTTTCCTCAAAACATGGAAGGAGGGGAAGCCGGTAACAATGATAGCGCGCATATTGTTTTGTCTTTATACGTTACAAAGGCGCTATGTACTGCGTAGTATTATAGGACTCCCCTATTATAAATTGACGAGTTTTCCGGTCTATATAGTTTACCAGACCTATAAATATGGTTAAGGTTCGTCGCAATAAATGTTCCTCTAGCGTAGACCCATCTTTAAGATAATACAGTTATAATCTTCTCGCCAATAGCAGATGAAAAATAACCCTTCCTAATGTAGGACATTTTGCCATTTTCCGGAAATTTTAGGACAGAATGTTCTGCATTCTCTTTCATATTCAATATTGGAATTCGTTTCCATCTGCTACAATCACAATACATATCTTGTTTTATTTAGGGAGTAGGGAAGTAGGAAGTAAATGTGTTTAAACTGTTGTATTTCATAGTTTTAATAAGATAATTACTGTGTAAATAATTTTGTTTTGTTATTATGGGGCTGACTCAACGTCACAGAGTTAAAATAAAGATTAAAAAACAACTAGTATTACAATACACTTGGTAAAAAAAACATTACTTACATATTGTACAAAGCTCAGTAGTCCCCTTAAGGCCGCGCGTCGGCGTCGGGCTCCACTCCGCGAAACTTCACTTTCGCCCGCTTACATAAACACAGGCGACCTTTTATCCGCTATCACGCGATTTGCAATTACGACGCGCTGCGTTGCCTGCGTGACTGTTGGAGCGCATCTCTACCTCTTTGTACTACCTACCTTTTTTTAATAAAGTTTCTTTTTTTCTCGCCATATTTGGGCCAATATTGGTCGACCTGATGCCATCTGACTTCATTGCAAAGTTGAATTGAAAGTCATTATTCAAGTAAATTCATTAGCAGTAACATTTTGACCTAAATACCTAAAACTATATGTATATTATCATGTCCATATTTTGAAAAGTGAGTCAATGAGTTCAAAATACTTTTGACTTGAGTACTAATTTAAAATCCTTTACTGAGTGTATCCGTTACTCATTGGAAATTAAGACTATGTTTTAGAATTTCTTGCTATCATAGAGCAATTTTAGTCGACCTGATGCCATCTGACTTCACTTAATTGCAAAGTTAAATTGAAAGTCATTATTCAAGTAAATTAATTTACTGTAACTTTTTGACCTAAATTCATAAATGATATCACGTATTTTGAAGTGAGTCAATGAGTTCAAAATACTTTTGACTTCACTGACTAATGAATGAATGCTAATAGTAATGAATTTATCAATGTATACCTTCTTTTGTGTACACTTAACTAATATATTTGGTATCGTGTCGGGTACGAGATAAGATCGTACAAAATACTATGCGGTAGGCCTGATAATATAATCTATGCTATAAATAATATTTAACCCATTACTGACCTACTGCTCGTTGACTCTCATCTCAGAATGGATTTTGGCCTTAATGACTTACAAATGTTTGCTCTCACCGATATAACATTAATATATGGTTTCTAATACACACGAATGGATGATCGTCTTCATTTAAACCATTTTAGTTTTCTTTATAAGACAGTGGTTTAAATTATATTTATTCAATGAAATGATTGTGTGGTGGTTTCATTCTTATTGTGCCTGGTAATGATACTTGTGTCAAAAAACATACTAGGTATATCTGTAAATTTCCAATTTTATGTTTTCCTGCTATTAAAAATTACGAAATATGTCTTATACCTGTTTATTAATTTTACCAAGTTTTTACCATATTGTACACAAATTAATAATTATTCTAATCTAATTATTTGGCCTTTGCCCAGCAGTGGGACACATAAACGGCTAGTAAAAAAAAAAAATCTATTCATATTGTACCAACTTCAGCTTTCTATCTCTTGCGTGGGAGGCAACTGTCGGCCATCAGTTGGCTATAACTGCATAATAATACGTGTATAAGTTACCTACATTACAATTACTATAGTTATCAATCATTATAAGTATAATGATAACATCATGGCTACTTCCTTTGTACTTTATCATGTTTTCATCACTACGTATTAGAAAACAAAGTCCTTCGTGTCTGTTTGTCCGTTTGCGATAGCATACAAACTTGTTAACGGATTTCTATAGACCGATTGGTGAAACCTGCATAGAAATTTATTTATTAGGCAGGTTTTAGTGTAGAGCTTATTAGTATTTAAAAAAATGTTGTTATATGAGGAATCAATTAAATTTATAGTGTCAAAAAAATATAGTTACTGTAGAATAGGGGTATATTTAAGGAAATTTTGTGCTTAATTTGATTATAGAAATAAGTAAATAGTTCACATAAAGAGCTAGTGACGAGTTCGCCTTTCCGGTTCTTGGTACTAAATATTGCTATGTATAAAATTTTAGCATTTCAAATAGTGTAATTGACCTTAAACATTTTAAAGTAACCCTACAGGGGTTACTTTAAAATGAAACCCTGTTTTACCAGTACTTATAGCCTCCGAGATCGGGTAATATTAATATGACAAAATTCTAAAATACAGTCTCCCTGTTATCTCAAGTGACGTTGTATAAAAATCTTAACAAATGGTCGGTTATCTTCGTATCATAAACATCATAATATATAACGTAATAAATAACTATTGATTCGTGTCCTTGTGACCCGGTAGTTGATATCAAATCTGCGCATCGGTTTTAAAGTTTTTTTTATTAGCAGTAATGCCTAAACATAGATCACACATGGTTTAAAGAAACATGATTTTTTTAGATTCAGATTAGTGTCTCACTGTTGGGCAAGGGTCTCTTCTAGAAACGAGGGGGGCGGGCCTTATATGCTCATTAATTGTAATTATTGATATTATAGAACTCATGTTTCTCTAGACTCTATCTAGAGCATTTTAGAGAAACGTTAAAACTGGCATGTGCCACAAAATGTAATGCAATTGTATTTACGGTGAAAACCTGCTGTAATTGGATACAAATCTGCTAGTTACCTATCAGGGAATGGATATACTACTGGTATACACAACAATATGTAGCTGAATCTGTGGTGGAAAGGGAATAGGTATACAAATAAAATGCTGTAAACAACGGTAAAACAGTGTGTTAAAACAGCATTTAATTAATATAATATCTGTAACCTCATAAACATGTATTTTATTTTAATAATGTACATTTATTAACAAGTCGACACTTACAATATTAACAAAAGACCGCAATAAATACAGTTATTAGCGTATGTATTAATTGTAATTACATACATACATACATACATAAATTGTATGAACACAATACAATGTTACTTGAGGTCCTTAACATTGTGGTAGGACATTCACGGCGTTAATTCTACGAATATGTTATGAAAAACTGCGCAGTTTGTTATATTTATTTTCCTGGATTGAAACCGTTGTACAGTGTAAAACTATGTTTTTGTTTTTATTAATTTCAATTTTTATAGGTACATTCTGCTAGTTACGTATAATTTTTGTCAACCCAAAATGTCATTGTCGTTCTTTTAAACTTGTAATATTGCTCTCAATCTTGTACGAAGCAAGTTTCACTCTAAATACAACATCTCTTAAAACAGTACTAAACTAAGGTCTCAATTCCAATCTCACGATTTCTGGATAAAAATCAGACAGTATCATATTGAATATTGATAGCTGTTGTTTTCGTACTTTGCTGCCATTTACCTAGCAGAAAGCTGGGAACCCTAGCCCTTAGAGTTTTTTCGTTCTGTGTTTGAAGTCTTAATAAACATTTTTATGTCGCAGGTATCAGCTAATTGCACAATAATTTCCTTTCCTTATTGATATGTTAATTGCATAAACTAACGATATGTTTGTTATTTTCAGGTAAATGCGCATAAGTTTTGCACCGATAAGCTGTGGTAAAGTACACTACATTACAAGTTACTTCATATAAAACAAGTATTATAACAAGTTCCCCATTTTACAAAAGAATAAAAAACATCCCCTACCTTTCTAAAACACCCATTCGCCCTTCCGATAGAATTCACAATAAGGGGTAGAGCCCTCATACCTAAAATTCTGTCTAGTCTAGGCTTCAAAAAATATCCGTGTACAAAATGAACGCAAATCAATATCGACCAAAATTTTGAAGGGTCAGAGATTATTTTTATTTTTAACCTAATTATATCCGAAACTATAGTTCCAATTTAAAATACTTCTCTTCAGTCCAGATTGCTGTCAATTAAGATAACAGTCGTTAAACCACGTCGGCTTTTGGACGGCTTGAACAACTTTGACACTACGATGACCATGCGATAAAAAGTATGGGTTACTCATTGAAAATTAAGGCTACTTTTGTTTAGAATTTCTCGTTATAAGAGAAAATTTATTTTACAATTTTATGATGCTTGTGTATTACGGTTGAAATCAATATTTCAAGCCCTCGGGGCTCTATTTTCTGTTTTCAAAGCAAGACATTGAAAGTATTAATTACTGAGTCTTCTTTGTTCATTGTTCAGGGGTAAAGATAATAAGTTTTCTTCGCGTTGTTAACGTTCGACCTTCAAGCGGATCGAAGGCCTTCGTAAACTCGCTGAGTTATTACAAAACTTTGCTTATCAATAAACCGGAACAAATTTCAACATATTGTGTGAGAAATTCTGATAAACATTTGAATTTATCGATACGTTTATAATGTAATTTATTCAAGTATAGACGTCATAGACTGTGTCATGTGACGTGATGTGATTGACATATGATTTTATAATCATTTCGTTTATCTCCTGCAACTTATGGGCTATTAGTAAAAAAAATCTACAAGTATGGGCTTTTAGTATGTTCCCATTTTCACTGGCGACATTTTATTTTTAAGTGATCCCCCCTTTATTTAAGTTATGGGGAATGTTTAGGCTCCTACTTTGGTGGCAACGTCACTAAACTTGAAGGTAATTGTGGAGACGTATAACAAAAAGAAGCCCGTGTCTTTTCTACCTCCATCATATTGTAGCTAAATCCCTATCAGATCTTTAGCTGTAAAAACGTAGTAGGCAGCAATACTAGTGCGAATAATCAGTACATTTAGTTGGCGAAATTGTATAAACTATAGCCAAATGAAGGTTGGCAGACCGAGAAAGGTTAGTATAATATTGTTCCAAATAATGTATCTGTTTGAATACAATCCATGTTTATATTGCGTATTACGTAAGCGTCTATATCGGTAGTACCGCGGTGCATCAGATAATTGCATGCTAAATTAGGATATTAGCTTTCATAATTGTTGCGTGCTACAGTTGAAGTATATTGCATAGTGTGTTATGAACACGTTACGGTGTTAATGCGAAGATGATTTAGGCCTAATTATTGGGTTATTAAGATAATAGGGTTGGATTTTATATTCACACTTAATTGATAAATTTAAATAGGAAAGCAAGAACGCTGGTATGTATTGTAATTTATAATTCAGCCAATGGCGCAGTTGTTAAGGGCGCCATGCTGCCGCTACCATTGTGTCGGGAGGTCGTAAGTTCGATTTCAGCACGGAACTATTAATTGTGCGATACACAAATTATTGTTTCGGGTCTGGCTGTAGTGGTTTGAAAACTTCTTTCCTCTTTTAAGTTCAATCTCATTTCACTTCGTCATCTTTGTTTGACGTAGCTTCCTTTTTGTCACAAAATCAATTCAAATCGGAAGTCATTGTCTGTTTCATAGTAAATGTGAATGAGTAAAGAAATTATTTACCCAATGACGTGTTTCTGTCAATAGGTGAACGTACAATAGACTCGGGAGTGTGTCATAAGTACATTGTGACGATAAACGTCGATAACATGCACCTTTTCATGAGACATGCGTCACTTGCCTGCATATGCGCAAGGCTTACATTTTATAAGCCATGAAAATAGGAATTCTGTCACCCTACCTCTATTGTTGTAGTCTTTAGTATTTAGTAAAATTGTAGATGTGTAATTTTGTTTTTAACGAAGAAAGAAACGATTGAACTATTATCAGCTTAGCCATCTTCCAACTATGTTGGAGTCGGCTTTCAGTCTCACCGGATGCAGCTGAATACAAGTATTTTGGACCAAATGAACCTCTAGATAAAATAAGACTTGAGTATACTTTCTTCCCCGAAGAATATTTCGAAAACGCGGTCAATGATGTAGCGAAAATTTAGATAGAACAGAAGTTACAATCCATAATACATAGTTTGTAATAACCAATGCAACCATTTATATCAGCTACATTACTAAGTAAACCATTTTTGCAATAGACAACAAGTTTGTAATGAATTTGGGGTCAAACGTCATTCGGTATCGAGCACGTCGCGTTATCGGCAATGTGCAGTAAAATGGGTTGTTGCTCCCGATAGCCAACAATTTCCTATTAAAATAGGTTGTGATTGTGCAATCGTATACGTGCATGATAGGGTTGCCAGCTTGTGGAGTAGTGAACTTTGTTTCCTGTGTATTGTAGCTAACTTTAATGTGCATGGTGTGTAACATTAAATAGTAGTGATACATACATTTAGTCGCACTTATAGCTTGGGGTTTGTAAACGATCAGTGTAAGAGCCTTTGATATATCCACTTACGATTAAATGAAGGGTGCCCGCGCAATTTTACTTTGTTACTTAGACTGGGTCGTCTTCATATTTTGGAAGGCGGGTATAATCCGAGTATAATCAAAAAGTGCAGCAGTTTTTCAACCGTTTGAACCGATGGTCGGTTATCGAAAAGTAGATAGAAAATTACCTAAATAACTTCACTATTTCATTGGTTAATATGCTTTTGGATGTGACAGTGTTATGAATACATTATTTTTGTCACTAATTGTTTTACCTAGAAAGTTGCCTGTCCCTATGAGTCTTTTAGTTGAACTGCAATTACACATATGAATAGTTAAAGGTGTGTAAGTCGACCAGTACGTAGTCGGACTCGTCCTACAATGTAAGTGGATAATGACTCCTAGGGCTAAGTGCCTGCGGGAAAGTACCATCACGTATGTATGAGTAACATGACAAACATTCGTTTGATGTGATACGCTATTGTTTACTGAACAGTAAATGATTGGTGTTATTTGTACTTGTTGCCGTATGATAGATAGCTCCCTACGCACTGTCGTTTAACCGCGGGAACGGTTAACCGCGCGGTTACAGTTTAATATGCAACCGCCTGTGATCTGCCACTTAACCGCCATGTCTAGCCGCATGCTTAGACTCTTCCGCGGTTTACCGCAAGTGCGTAAGGGGCATAGCTTAGCAATTCTTCCATGTTGTCAATTTCTCTATGATTGATTTTGATTTTGTATCTAACGTTACGTCTAGCATTCTGCCTTAATAGAGACAAAGTTCTTATATAGTATTTAACTAAAATTTATTGTCTCGTTTAGAAACTTTTTTTTTAAGTAACAGGCTGTAAGTATTTAAAACCCAAATCAACCCTACTCCAAATCCCAATCCTACCCAAAGGTATTTTTACCAGCAGTAATATTTAACGACATTCCGTATAGGAGTCGAACCCTACCAATCAAGAGCTATTACAGAAATATACCACCTGGCTTAATAATTTCATCATACAGAAATATTTATAAATGTTGATCCTGCATCATCATCATTACCAACGCAGCTAATCACTTACATTATCATTCAATCAATCTGAAACTTTCAATAACAAACTGGTAAATAAAATATAGCGTGGTGACGTCATTTCATAGCAGTCGGTTATTTCTGTGTGGTCGCAAATAGAAGATCGATACGTCTAGGTCTGCGGTAGACAACGGACGGACTTGCTCAGGAAATTACCGCGGAGATTGCACCGAGATTCCGATTGTTTTGTACAATAATGTTTCATATCCACTCGGGGACGACTTTGAAGAAATTATTTAATTAAATGAAGTAATATTAAAGCTGTATGTAGGACGCTAAAAAAACATGTCACATTGCTATAGCAGCAACTGTTTCGTACCAATTGAAACTAGTAGGTGCAAGTTCAAATATCTATTGAGGCATCGTACTATGTATAATACCTAATTATTTTCCAGTCTAGTTGTAAATAATGTTCATTTAGTTATGTGAAATAATGGTCACATACCTGAAATACCTACCATTATTTCCAATCTGTTATGCAATTGTTCACTGGACCTTATTTTCAATGCATGTACGTATGCTTTTGTAGGCACAGCTCATTGCAATGAGCAGAATATTATGAGGTGTTGATAGCCAATTACAAGTGATGCTCAGACAACAATAAGCAACTTATTGTCGCGTTCAATGCATTAATGAATGACTGCAGAACAAAGAGAGGAACTAGACGGCTTTTAAGACACAAATAATAATAATGAAATATATATTAATCTTCCGTTACTGACTGAACTGATGGACAACGTGCAGCCGAAACTATTAAGCGCAGAAAGTTGAAATTTGGTATGAAGATTCCTTAGGAAGTGTGGAGGAGCACTAAGAGAGGATTTTTGGATTTCCCTCCCAAAGGGCGAAACCGTGGGCTGAGAGCTAGTGGTGTACATATGTACATGCACATGCCCTCATATAAGTTAAGTGAACTTAAGTGTTTGCGTCAAAAGATGTTTGTTTTTTATCATCACAGTGGACATGATAATAATAATTATAACATCGCTAATCTCGTGCTAATATTTTTTTGCGGTACAAGCCCGAGTTTAAGACTCGTGATAAAAAACATAACGAACTATGGTTCAATGCTCTTTCGCCTGTGAAAAAACTGCCTTCGTTTCAGAAAAAATGTTTTGAAAGTTCGCTTAGGAATTTCGTGCAACCTTGAAGGTATTTGATAAGTAGGTATTAGTAAAATTATTTGGTCTCTGCCTACCCCTATTCGATGAAGGCGTGCTTTTTGGTACGAATGTATTATAAAAATTCTGGTGAACTTATCTCTCCCAATTTTTTGCAAGTTCCGTTTTCAGGAGGAAAGAATCCTCTATAGCGATGACCTATCTTTAGTTTCGACTGATATAAATACTGTTATATCTCACTCAAAGTGTTCTCTCAATATTGTAACTATCGCTTCACTTTCCTTCTGCAACCATGTATCCATTGCATTTAATAACAAAAGTGCGAATAGCACACACCTATAGACTTCTTAGACAAACTGATCACCGCCTCTAGCGTATTCAACAAGAACTAATATTTTCAATCAATTTGAAATGCTAAACACTATTTGAAAGCGATACGTCTAGTAAATCTCTTTATACCTCTACAATGTAATTCTTTATAACTCGTTTAAATTCTCGATAGTAAGTCTAAATCGTGTCCGGTGCTGTTTCTTAGTGTTTTGTGTCCAAGTCGTTATGCTAATACAACCTGATAAAAACTAAAAAGTATGTAACTAAGAACTGGTTCCTCCGTTCTCCATACATAGATGATAGAAAACTCATGTGGTAGGTTTTTTGTTAGTTTGTAGGCTTTAGGTGGACTTCACATTGAGGCAAGACTTAGCTTTTAAATACATACATACATAGAATCACCCTATTTTTCCATAGACATAGGCTGAGACTAACCGAACCTTACAAACCAAGTAAGGTAAGATTTTACGTACTATCCAATTTCCAGTACCCAGTTTCAATATACTATCTTCAGATAGCACCTGCCGCATTGCAGTGATAAACATATCTACTCGAAGCCTAATTTTTAATTGATACAAAATAGTAAATAGTGCTTAATAACTAAACAATTTGTGTGTAACAACACAAGTGTAAGTACGTTGTTGATAGGAAAGTAAATAAAGGATTGTACGGTTTGGACAAAGCAAATAAGACACTGTTACTAGGCTTTTAATCTTTCTTTACCCAAAAACTTCTATTAATTTAAACTCCTATTTACTGTAAAATAAATAAACATCAGTATGTACGCCACTTAGATCCCAGTAATCGCTGCTAAGCGAAGCGTCAGCACAATTTTTTGTCGCACTATTACGCTTAATGAGCGCAACTTGGTTTCCTGTTATTTATATAGCACCTCCATGTTTGCGCTCAATTTGAGATTAGCGCACACAGCAGCAGAATACTAAAGCTGTTTTATTTGATTAATTGAATATCAACCTATTAACTTCAATAATAGAGTTCCTTTTTTTGTCACATTATCGAACCAATTTTCTTCCCCATGGTTCTTAAGCGCTGCTGTTTTCTAACAACTCTTATAATTGGTGTCCAAATAGACGACGCACCATTGGTTTTTTTGCCTACCTGTCTTTGTTCATCAGGCATTCAGTGAGTGACGGACACTTGTTCACCCATCTTTGAATGTATAAATAAATGTTCCGCCCAGTCTCATTTTATCCTTGCTTTAGTCTTAGTGGCCTCATCAGATTCCCTTAACAATGATGATTTGATTCTAAATTCTGATAACTAATTTAGTTTTCAATTTAAGCACTTTGTTGGTCACTGTAAGTTAAACTTTTGTGTTTCGTTAGCACTTTATAATCGGTTCTTTGTTTCGTGTTTTTTTTGGCAACACTAGGTTTTGTTAGACTATGATTCATCGACATTTCATTTTTTTGGCTGCCAGCACCTATTTTTCTTGCCAGTTACAAAGCTTGATTTTAATTTATAAAAAAAATACGACGGCTACAGAAATAAACAATAATAAATATTGCATCTTAGTTGCACTCTAGCAATAAAATAAAATCACAGACAGTGTCTTCCGGAGATCGAACCCGGTACTAGATGGCATGGTAACCGCTTTCGAAGTCTACCAGGCCACGACCCAGGTCATATTATCCCGGACCCAAGCAAGTGTCGGTAATTAACAAACATAATAGTGAGTTGGCGACGCGACGCATACAAAAAGGTGCGCGCGCGCAAGTGTGCAAGCGGGCCACCGGGTTACCGGCGAACCTAGAATGTCTAGCACAGGTCTACGCAACCTGCGGCCCGACTACTAGATAACCATTTCAAGGCCATATGATTGCGAATATTATTAATAGACTACCATTAGGGTTTTACTGCACTTATTCTTAGTCCAAGGTTTTCTCACGACGTTTTTTAGCATGTGTTAATTGTTTCTAATTCACACAGGTTTGAAAAGGCAACGTTATGTGTATCTATGTGCCTAAAGTTAACCTTTTTGCATAAATTCGATATAATCCATCCGGCTATCGAAACGCTCTTTTGTTCACAAGCTTTTACAACGATGTTCTTTGACAATGTTCTTAACTTTACATCTAGCCTCAAATAGGGAGGATTTGACCACCCAAATATTCGTACTAACGAATAAAATTCATGACTCTCGGTACTTCTATCACAGACTAATAAAATCGCCGCAAATAACATCAAACCATGCAATTTTTCACGGAAAAAATGCTGAAAGAAAAACTAAAAGGTTGTGTACGTCTGCTTCAGTACTGGCTAGTCGCGGCCCCATCGACTTGTGTGAAACCCACGACACACATTATCGCTGTTATTAAGACAAGTGTACCACTTGTGGGGTCCCAGTACACCCTGTACATCCTAACAAGGACATAGGGGACGAAGAAAGTGTAACTTGGTAATAACTTGTCGTAAATAATGTCTAGGGAGTACTCGTAAACGGGCAGTGGGTATAAAGTTGGTATATTTCAAACGTGCGAACTAAGTCATTTTATCGGAGTCTCTCGCTCACCCTTACAAATTGTCACATTCCTATGATTCCTTTGATAATGAAGTAGTTCGCTCGTTTGTGCCTGAGTATAGTAAGAATGATGGAGACCCTAGAAATATATACATTTTTTTAACCATATTTTTACCATTCTGTGCAACGTCGGGTTAGTTTCTGCACCCTGATAATCACATAAGCTTCAAACAACATTTTCGTAGCATTGCACCCTTCAAAAACATGCACAGACAACATATCTCAGTTTATATAAAACTGAAAAGTATTAGTTAATGGTTGTATGAATATGTTTTTACGTAGTTTATCCTTTGACGTTTTGGTAAATAATCACCTTTGTGGGAAATATACCATTTCCCACTGGAAAATGGAAATTCAAAATTCATAATCATTACGGATTTTTGGATTAATATACTGTATATTTCCCATTACTCAACTTACTAATAAAAAAAACACAGTCGAATTGAGAACCTCTTCCTTTTTTGAAGTCGGTTAAAAATGTAATGTTTATGAATGTTAAAATTCCATTTTCCGTGTATTTTCTTTAGGCGTACAGTTTGCTGGTAGCCCTAAAGTCTTTAAATATAATGTGCAACCCGTAACAGTTCGCCACCCTACATTCACCCTCGTATATTAATATTAATATCTGATCTACTTTACTTTATACTAGGACGATATTATAGCTTTCAAGTAGCTAACTAGCAAAGACCGATTAGCATTGACACTTTAATATGGAAGATTAAATACTCGATATTAATATCTTGTTAATTAAAGCAGTCGAATGATAATTTCCTCAGTTATAATTTAATTGCTTTAATTGGAAAGATTCGTCTGCACCTTTAACGATAACCGATTTCAGTTTTGTTTTCTACTAGTTGCAATCGGGATTCCTTCTTTCGAACATTTATCTTTTGTTTTTCCTTTCGATTACGTCTTTTCTATGGTTTGCTCATTTGCTGTTATCTCAGTGATAGTTTTTAAAATTAGTTTAGTTAGTCTTTTGAACTGGTCCCTACTTCGTTAGTTGATAACAATCGGGAACGTTTGCCTTCAAAAACTAAAAGATGCTGATGTCAAACACCACTATAAAATGTAAATAGGTACCTAGTTTACACTATACATCGGTATATGATTGGAATCCACAATCATATATCGACCTGAACTACATGAGATTTGATGTTTGATCATAATTACATTCTAAATCTAGAAATAATCCAGTACCATAGATTTAGATTTCAATCTAATCGAACCACAAGGTTAGATCTAAGTATTAAATCGTTAATCTATTCTATTATTCAGCTCGATAATCGGAACGAGGAAGTATCGGTATTGATCGGACAGGCTTCGAACCTGCACCAATTGTAAAACATTTTGGCGGCGGCGTGAATGATAAGTAGTTGGATGACAGATTGAGGAAGTGGCGAGTGGTACGTATCAGGTTAAGACAGTAAATCACACATGTTATGTGGCAACTGAAGGCTTCGCTCCTCACTTGAATTTATTTGATGCACGTTTATTGTATCGGGAAAGTTTTTGCGTACTTTGTTTGCGGAAAAATACGCAAAATTATTTTTTTATAATATAATTCTGCCTCTATTACGGAGATGGCGGTATGACCTAGACACATTCGATAAGGACTGGTTGGATCTTGCCGCAGATAGGGGGATTTGGAAGGGCAGGGGGAGACCTTTGCCCAGCAGTGGGTCACACAGGCTAAGGAAATAAAATTGAGCCCCTTATCGTAACCATTTGTGCTTAGCAACTGGCTGAATAAACTTTATAACTCGCGGCTAAAAGATAGGGATTGCCGCTTTTGTTAGTATTAGACCTGATAGTTTTCGTATTTCGGTGACGTAAAAACTAGATTCTGTTTATGCATATCAATGAATGTACCTCATAAGTCGCGACTCGCCATACACTGGCTTGAAACTTAGGTACTAAGGTGACCACTAACCGAGATAATCAAATGACAAAAGAGTCCATTGTATTTTCAAACAGCTAATTAACAAAACTCGGGGTTTTGAGAAACGACGTCAATGCGGTTTAGTCATAGGTACCTACTGCCTATGTGACTACACGTTGGTCAGTCTAATTTTAGACAACCTTTTTGTTAGATATATACAATTACTAATTTGGCATATTTTTGATTATCGAGGTTGTACAATATTGGCATTCATATTAGTATACATATTGCGTGATTTCTGGGTATCGAATAAAATGATATAGTGTCTTTAACATTGAAACAAGCTTATTGTAAACAGATTCATTAATCCATAATCGACTTTGTCCATGACTTCCATAAATGAAGCAGGTTTTCGCGATGCATTCATAGTAACTATTTTCGTTGTTAATTACCATAAATTGGCAGTTAGTATTCAAGATAAAGGTATCATGACACGTCGCGGGCGATGTTCATAACGTAAGCTGGTGCGCGGCGCCGACATTCCTGCGCAGTCTAGAACTGTTCATCTTATGTAGATACAAGATGATGATGTATCAGACTTGCTACACTCATATTTGGTTCGGTATTAATCGGTTTAGCCAGGCGGCAAAACCGACTATGTGTTGATGAACCCGATCGGCACAAGCCGAACAACAAGTTTTGTTGTTCGATAAATATTGCCGAACCGAATACGCGTGCAGCAAGCCTCAGACCTTTTTATTCATTTTTTGGATCACCAACAGTAGGCAAAATAGTAGGTAAAATATAAAAACAATCCTAATAAATGTACCTATGAAAACAGCCTTCTAGACTCTACTTTTTCAAATGAATAAATAGTAATTATTCCTTCACTGCATATGACATACTTACAAAAATAGAAATGGAGTTTTATGAAGTTCTATATTAAATGCAAAGGAGAATGCTCAAAAAAAACCCAGGCTGTACACAAAAGTTATGTAACTCAAAAAATTAGTTATACTGTGTAATTGAATTCCCAATGTTTACCTCTATCAAATTCGATGGCTGAACATACTATTTTGCTATAACTTTTCAGTAGGGGTTTTCAATATATTTTTATATTTTCTAATATAGGTATGTAGTAGTACAAAACTACTACTACTACTACTAAATAACTTACCTATATAAATGTTTAATCTTTTTTGAGTCACACATTTTTAATATAGGTATGTAACTGAGTTACAAATTAAAAATATTAAAAAATATATTTTTGAAAAATGAGTCATCATCACCAGGTCATATAATATATGTCCCCACCGAGGGGCACGAGCCTCCCCTCTTAACAAAGAGGGGGATCAGGCCTTAGTCCACCACACTGGTCTAATGCGGGTTGGCAGACAATTGGAGGGCTATTATAAGGTAGAAAAGTGTTATCATGGTGGTAGATTGCTAGCCTATAGCCTATGAAGCACCATACCCTTCCATCCCTCTACTGACTTTTGCAGTATGCACGGGAAGAAATGCAGCTGGCACCTTCTATGTTTTTTTTTCGCTCTCAATCCAGCATGGGAGCAATGGGAGACATGAGTGATACTGTGTAATTAATTCCAGATATTTACCTCTATCAAATTCAATGGCTAAACATATTATATTGCTATTACTTTTCAGTAGGCGTTTTTAATGTATTTTCAATATTTTTATCATGAATATAAAAAGACATACCCGCCCACACTACTAGCTGGCGCCCGTAGTGCGGTTTCGATACAATTATATTATTCAAAAAATAATCATTGTGATGAATGTTTGAAAAATATTTATTTTTTAAATTCACCTTTTAAATAGCAAAAAATAGTATTTAGCCATCGAATTTGATAGAGGCGAATATCTGGAATTGAATCACTCAGTATCACTAAAATTCTGAGTTACACACCGTTTGTGTACGGCCTGGGTTTTTTTCCCATACATTTTGAGCATTCTCCTTTGTTGAAACCTTGTAGCCGTATCCGAATTAAATGAATAATGATCGTAACCATAGAAGAAAAACGTGACCGATATTTTGTTCGTATGGCCTTTAATTACCAAGGTTTTTGAAAACGTGCGTTTCCTTCAATTTTCCTTTAAAAATTAAAGTGTTGATTGTTCCAAGCAATCGTGAATTAGCTAGCTTCATGCAAATGATTATGTAATCGTTGTGATTGTTGCCAAATACGCTGTGTGGTGTTTACGTTTAGAATAGCTGTGTTTATATCTGAGCTGTGCTTTATGATGTATGGTACTAATGTAGGTAGGTGTAGTTCCTAAATGCAACATCGATTCTTAATGCATATCGATGTATAATTCGCTTAGACACAACAATATATGTATTATAAGAACTTTCGTTTTCAGGGATGGATTTTTCCATTCTTAGATAAATATGTCAGAAGTGATGTCTTAGACATATTTAATATGTGTTATTTCGAACATGCCAGAGCTGTTCTTAGAATCTGAGTAATCTGGAATAATACGATGAACAGACAGAAAAGATAAACAAACAATCGTCGCCAAGCAATCAATTAGCTAGGAAAAGTTCAACACACTTTAAAATTACCGCTCTCAAAGGTACATTGTAAGGGGCTAGATTTAGCACTTTAAACTACAGTACAGTCAATGATAAATTCGTCAGTCTTCAATCTTACAATATAAGATCGTTATACAATGTAGATAGACAGTACAATGCTGTTATTTATAGCCGTGGGGAAACTCCGCTGCGCCGGCGCCGTGGGTAGACTCAAACTTGGCTGTGGTCAGGTGCCAGATAAATGATGATAACTGGCGGAATATCTGACGTCTTTCTTACGTAGAAGTTGTTACCTTATAAGGGCAAGTGTTCGTTCTATGACCTGTAGTTATATTTTATAGGATTCAGGTTTCAGGAGTGCTTTGTGGTGGGTTTTCGATTTAGGAGATTGCGTGAGAAGTCGTCGTTCGGTCGGTCGGCGGCAGTCGGAAGTGATACGTACTCAATTTAGGCAGTATGTTAGGATGTTTCCTGTCTTCTTCTCTTCTTTTTCGTGTCAATGGTTTCCTGTTAGACTTTTATATAAAGTTATGTGCCTCGTAAATGCCTCCTAGTTCGGTTTCAGGTACGACATATAAAAGAATCAGTCAGAAATGATTATTATCTTTTTTCAAAACGGATGTTATATAACAATCATTAGAGTACTTGTATTATACAATATCTACTTTTGTTTTCAAATAAAAATTGTTATCAAAGAAAGTGGTTATCACATCGTCAGCTGTTGTCATGTTGTTATCACTGTCACCTGATGATTTATGACGAGCGTCACGCACGTCGCTCAGTCCGTTCTATCAAACAATATTGACGTAGAAACTCCTGTTGATACACACTAACTAAACATCCCATAATACACCATTGATGTTAGGGTTTTCCCATGTTTTCTTTGTCTTCTGTGATCATGGAATCTAACAGCGGAAACTTCTTATAAAAACATTGCTGGTCTAATATGTCTACACTAGCCTAGAGGCCGACAGTTTTCACATGAAATCATTGTTACAAATACTTACATACTTCCGTGCCTCCAGTTCTGATTCTCGTAATGAAATGAATGATGATTTACATAAAAAAAAAACGTTTTATGCAGATTTATAAGAGTCTAAACTGAGACTTGAATGATGATCTGTGATAAAAAAGAGTATTGAAATATTAACAGCGATAAATAAAAGAAAACTTTGCTAAGGAAGCAACGAAACTAGTAAGAAATGTTGACGTATTGATGACGAAACTACAACCATACGACATATTTCTAAACGTAAACATTCTACAAAGCATTTTGTCATAACACCAAAAATCAACAAAATAAATTGCGTAACGCGCCTCAGTCTGTATCGCCTACTTTCTTTCATTCAAGACATCACCAATCGAGAGGTCTAGACTATCAATAAATATAATAGGTGGAGAGACCAGCACTTAGGGAACTGGCTCAGTGTTCCACCGCGGTCAATTGCGGTGCGACGACCGCCTGGACGAGAGGTCAAGGTCACCGGTCGCACATACGTCCGGTGTTATTGTACCCACTTGCTTAATATTTGAAAAAGATAGAAAGAATTGGGTGTGTGGGTGTCAGCTATTGGATATTTCGGCTTCATTTTGTTGTGGAAGCTTAAAGCTAGATTTGGTAGACAAATGATTTGAACGGATTATTTGTCGTAAGATTGTTCGACATTGACCCCTATTCTGTATGTCCCGCCTGAAGTTTCATCACGAATTTCAGAGTGTAAGTTTAAGTAAGTGTTAATCTTTTAGCCAAGATTTTTTCGTAACCATCCTGCGATCCAAGATCCTCCAATCTATTTCTTCATTTCAATGGTTATTTCATGTTTAGTGTTAGTCTCTGTTTGTCCCATTTCAACGTGAGGTTTGTAATTTTCCATCTATTGTGTGTGACATTGTGTGCCAGGTATTTGGCAACAAACACTAATTTTGTGTTGATAGTTATTGCTACTACGCCTCGTTGCTTAGCGGAAGTTTTGGTTTAGTTCGTGTGAAGTGTATGGGAGTAAACGAGTGTTTCTGTCAATAATATATGATGATTAGAACCAGGCTGTACCATCTCGAGATATTATTGGTTTTGAAATTATCAATATGTATAAAACGCTTTTGTTACGAAGTGACAGGGTGACTGATAGACAACGCTCAGCCGAAAAGACTACCGTTGAAATTGGTATGAAGATTCTAGAAATTTCTTATTTCTGGAAATTTCTCCCCGAGGGGGGTGAAGCGGCAGGCGGAAAGCTTGTCGTGTATAGTTTTAGACAC
This sequence comes from Anticarsia gemmatalis, assembly GCF_050436995.1. Lineage (NCBI taxonomy): Eukaryota > Metazoa > Arthropoda > Insecta > Lepidoptera > Erebidae > Anticarsia > Anticarsia gemmatalis. The sequence continues at coordinate 1,322,672 of NC_134757.1, forward strand.
TTTCTCTATCAGTCAGGCTATCTGTAATCGTGTGTAGTGTAATCTGCAAGCAGGAAACTAATGTTAATCAGCTTGATGAAAAGAGAAGTCTTAACAACTGAGCTGATTAAAATTCTTGCATTTCTCTTCGTCTCACTTGATTTGATTATTTGGTTAGAACGAATGAAAGTGTAATTATGGAATGAATGTGATAATGTGTCAACTGACCATTAAAAAGGATCCATCGACCTGGTAGCATGTGTCATTGTCTGACTGGGCGGATACTACGAATTGTGACCATTATTATAGGCGCGAACACGCGAACCAAATCATACGTTATTTTATTATCATGTGATCAAAGGACTGATGAATTATTGATTTTTTTTCTGACTGATTCCTATAAATTATTAGTGTTATCATTTTTATTATTCATGTTTATAAATCATGATCTCAATCATTTTGTATGTGGGAACTAATATTATAAATATCTATTTCCCATTTACTTGTCTCACTAGATTCTACGCTTTGGTTTAACACACCCATAAGTACATAGACCAAGGTTTACCAGATGGTCGAGAAATCCGGGATGATACCGGAATTATGCGCTTTGCCTTGTGTCCAGTAATGAGACTCTAATATCCCGGATTCTGAGCACCAACTTTTTCCGCAAAATGTGCTCTAGTAACCCTTTTTAGGGATTCCTTTCTTGTATTCATAACTTAAAAATACCATCACATAGTATTATAGAAAACTATTTAGAGGAACTTGTGTGCTGTTACTACGGACAATAATTAACATGTAACGTCTATAAAAGCCCAACAAATATCTATTCGTATACAAATAGCGAACATTCAAGTGATTCGTCCCTGGCGTGGCGTGCCAATACGGTTGCTAAGTGCTCGTATAATTGGCTGTCAACTATCGCGGAGTATCGCCACTATTCAATCACTGGTACTGTAAGTGTGTATGTTTACAAGTTGTACTAAGTTCTACTCGTTATAATTAGGTGAAGTAGATTGTGATTGTTGGAATGTTTCTATTATTAGTTTAGTTTATTGGAGCAGTTCAGAATGTTTGTATTGGGTAGATTGTTGCAATGGAAAATTAATAAGTGAATTCTTACTTTGTGTGATTTTAGAACAAGCCAGTAGAGGACCGAGACTCCTTTTCTTTTTTTGGCCGAGCATCCCTATTTTGTGTCATTCCCTATACTATCTAGAATATAAGATCCACAGTACTAGTTGATTTAGGTTCCACTTCTTTTTACTTTATTATTGCTTATAAAAACATTCTTGTTGATCTTCTTTCGTCAACTGCTTTTTAAGAGAAATAATCGATACAATTACTTAAGCAATTGCCATTGAGTATTCGTACCCAGTTTCAAACTACAAATACAGCACAAGGATCAAACCCCTCTACAAATTCACACCACAACCGGACATGTAACCAGCGACCAGCATAACAAAGGCAAGTGGCAATAACCGTTCCGCACCACGGCTGAACTCGCCAAGGACAGTTCACTGCGAAAGTGCTGGTGCTGGTTAATTGATCGACATTCTACCTCACTGGATAAATAGATTGAATTGTTACTTCGCGGAAGTAAAAAGAACCTTTCTATTTGTTACCCTTTATTATTGCTTTTGTTTTGACTGTTGAGGTCAGTGATTCCGGATCCCTCCGACTTTTGCCCGGTTTCTGAGGCACATTTAGCGGTAGTTTATCTATCCAAACTGTCATGTTTATATGAGCTTAAACGCTATTGAATATAGATAAACTACCGCTAATTGTACTTCTGAAATCGGTGGTTAGAGCTGCTACTTTTTAGTTACTGTCGTTTTCTGTAGTCTCCGACATTCCTGGAGATTTATCAGGGGTCAAGGTTGCCGAAACATTGGCGTTTATTTCGTGTACTTGTCATGGTTGATAATGATTTCCAAATGCGCAAAAAATGCGGTAAAGGTATGTCCTTTTCACGAATGCTCATTGAAATTACCTCCTGTAATCTTAACGTCAATCGACACGTTTTACATTATAATCTTGAATGACACAAGGCCTGTTCAGCAATTCAAAGTATGTCAACAGCACTGAGTTGTCGTACAACAATAGTTGTATTCATTCATATAAGAATGCAAATTCTTGTCACCTTTCACCCTCGCGAACAATATCGGTGGTTGCACAATGTGCAGTGTGTTGTAACTTGCGAGCTCTTCTTGCGCGTGCGCCGGTCGCTTGTCGGCGCGCGAGCCTGCGCCGTGTCGAGGCCGTCACCCACACCATGCCTTATCGCTATTGAATTCGAATTAGTTCGTGCTTATCGGTGTGTAAAGGAAAATGGCGGGTTTTCTCTTGCTCATTTTCAAGGTGGATTTCCGTATTGTTTTGATTGATGACGCTAATCATGCTATAACATTTGTTACGATTCAGGTTACTGTTCTTAGGATGTTAGAACAGCTAACCTATTTATGATCGATTCTGAAGTTATATCTCAAGAAATCTTTTTACATCATCAACAATAAATTTATTATTTTTTTTATTTTATAATAATTAAAGTTGTTTATTTTTTAGCAATAGATAATACAAAAAAAATAACATTGAATTAATAACTATTTACGGATGTTGCCAATAGTCACGTGCAAAAATACGATCTAAATATAACAAAAAAATATCAAAAATATAACCAGCCTATGTAAATTTATGTAAAATAATCAACGTTTTAACATATAACACTTTTAATAACTTCCGGATAGCGAGTAAACAAATTAATTAGCACGCAACATTGCTAGGTTTCCTTTGAAATATTTTGTATGGAAACTTTCTTAGTAGCCGAGTCATAAAGTTTGTATACTTAATGTATGGAAATGACATACGTTTGTTAGCTTTTGGTACTTACGGCCGTAGGTTTTATTCTTTATTGGCTAGCGTAGAATAGCAGCGCAGGTTGTAAGGTGTTCTTTTATAAGACTAGGTTAAGAGGTTTTAATTAAGTTGTAGCTTTGTTTTAGGTTTATGATGATTGTCTTTTGTGTTATAATGGCGTTTACAGTTTGGTTTATTTAACTACTCATTTGAATAGAATATAAAATATGTATATATACAATAACTATGAAGTTGATATTTTAGCAATTTAGTCATTTGCGCGTACTTATAAGAAAACTATCAATATTGTGACTCCGCCTTCTGTGGTAATTTTTTCAGCAGCTTCTGAAACGAGAGAGCGAGTGAAAACTCAGTCCTATTTATTGTTTCTACAAGTCTTCAACGTAAGACAATTGCTACAGGGTATGAATAAAATAGCATAAAAATAGGGCCGATACGAATCACGCAAACCTGTTTGCCTCATGATAGTAAAGCTAATTTCTCCGTAAAGGCTTGAACAACTGCCACTAAGTAATCACCTAATACTTTGTTATAATACCAATACAATAGTAATGTATGATCGGTGTATATTAAGTGACGTGCGATGTTGGCGCACAATCACCGCAGTACTGACCTTGTACACATCTTTGTTAGTGCTAAATTATAAATACACCCGTGATGTTACACGAATATATTATACCTATATATTTATTGTATTGTGTACTACATAATATTATTATGTTCATTTATTTATACTTCACACCTTAATGGTCAGTTATAGGGCGATATGCGCATGTTTTATTTAAATTATGACTTTATTAATATTATTGACTATTTGCGTAGTTGTAAATGTCAGTAACTCCGTTTAATTTCATAAACAATTCTTGAATTGAAGTGACTTATGCGTGAAGTTGCTCTAGTTTAGTAGTTTATTGATTTATTTAAAGGTAATACAACACTATAGTTACTTTTAAAGTTGCTAGTTTTTTTACGCTGGTATTGCACAGTATTTTTTTCAAGTCTAGCCTATACGAACCTTTGCGAAAGTAAAGACACCCTACGTTTGACCTGATGACTTATTTAAGCTAATATTTATAAAGCACTTTGAATTGAAAACCTTTAACGCTCTTCAATCCGGGCGTTACCGCGATGCTGTCGATGCGATCGTACTTTACATGCTGCTGTGTTTCACAGACAGCAAAACAAACTGCCGTTGTTACCATGGTAACGAAGAAACATTGCTACGATCAACACAGTTTCCTCTTTCAGCACAAACTTTCAGCATTTTAAGCTGCAGGAATAAAAGGTGCTGCAAAACTTGGCACTGAAAGAAGAATTCCGTGAATTTGCAAGGGTAAAGGATCTTTAATGTTATTGTATTTTTTTTGGTTTTGAATAATTTGCAGTCTTAATTATTTTAATAAGTAGTTCATCGTTTGTGAATATTGATACATCCGTTCATGAAAGGTCAATATAATTACAATAATAAGCATGCTTATATGCAAAATTATATAAAAAAGCATATTATTTAATTTTAATTTATAAAATACGGATATATTTAATTATTTCGTTAATGCAGTCTTTCCGTACTAAAAAAATGTTTACGTCGATATGTTTTATTAATGGAACATTTTTTTATGAATTTTCGGACAGCTATGGCTGGTGTGTTTTTAGTATTTTTTTTAATAAATAAAGTCTTAGTGTATATATGTGTGTCTTATATTCTTATTAGTCTTTGCTCAGCAGTGAGACACTCAAACAGGCTAAGAAAAAAAAAGTTAAGTCTTATAAATATGACTTGACATTGGCTATGACTTAACCCCTATTGTTACACAATAGACGTCCGCCGGGCAACACATAATTGATAGCATTACGAACATTACATAATTATATGTTTACGTTTTTGACCTCACACCTCATAATATTTAACGGTGCAGAAAAACAAAGTGATTAAACAGGACTTTTAAAAACAGTTCTTGATGAAACGCAAAGCTCTCCAACTTAGCTAGCATGGTGAAATCGACGGCCTCTCTCGTTATAGGAACATCTATGCTCATGCAATAGAATAACACCTACAAACATACATACAAAAATCACGCCTTTTACCTATATGGGTAGGTAGAGACGAACAAAGTGACTTGATACAATCTCTACAACATTCCCTGGCTTCATTCACATCCATACATCTTGTTATACAGGACGATAAGGACAGTAACCAGCTAATTTACCTGCTTACTTATTACTATTTATCGTTTAACGAAATTGCTTCCACCACCTTTGAAAATAGATAAACTTTGACAGTAAAAATGGCAGTAATTTATCAGTAAATTGTAGTTATTAAACTGTAATCTTTCAGTCAATCTGACACTAGAATTAGACGCGTCACATGAAAATGCTAGACCGAAACAAAAAAGGTTCATTATTAACGTTAGCTCGCTAGTTAGATGTAGAATATTTCTAGAATCATTTATGTAAATGACAGTAGTTTGGTTAAATTTTTGCTCAAAAACCTGCTTATAATTTTAGGGTTATCTTAAAATGTTATGTTACTTAAATAGTCAAATCAACTTCGAGCGGCCAGTCAAGTTTTCAGTTAATGATATTTTAAATCAACCTCGTTCTTTTAATAAACACATTTATTATGTAATTGCATATAATTAGAGCTTTTAATTTACATCAATCCGTTTTAATACTCGTAAACATTACGCGTACATAGTCGAAATCTTATTGTAATTGTATAGCTCAAAAATCCTGTAAAAAATTGCATCTAAGACAATGCAAAAGTTTTTGAGGATGGACAATTGTCGTTCTGTTACACAAAATTCTTAAAAAGCTACTGTATTGATTTCAATCACAGTCATACAATAGATAGTTTATAAACACATAAGTACTTAAAACATGTACTACACTAGCTGACCCGCGCAACTTCGCTTGCGTCACATAAAAGAATGAGTCAAAATTTTCCCCGTTTTTGTAACATTTTTTACTGGTATTCTGCTCCTTTTGGTCGTAGCGTGATGATATATAGCATATAGCCTTCCTCGATAAATGGGCTATCTAACAGTGAAGAATTTTTCGAATCGGACCAGTAGTTCCTGAGATTAGCGCGTTCAAACAAACAAACAAACAAACTCTTCAGTTTTATAATATTAGTATAGATTAGATCAAGGGGTATGTTTCCATACAGAAAGTAACACACAGAAACAGGTTATAGAAATAAGTAAACAAACTTCACAGTTATTTCAACGATGTGCACATTTTATGGGACTATAAAACCCATCGAGTGCTCTATATTATCAACGCTTATATTTCATGGAATTCTTTAACGTTTAACAGCCGTATTTACGATTCAGCCTCACTTAATTGAGTTGTAAAATGTTTTACTTGCTAAACGGTATTTGTGTTCAATTGAATATTTTATGTGCCAAGTACGTTTTTATGTAGGTTTTTTTTATTTTCATACCACGGTTATCTTTTCTGAATGATTCTATTTGCACCTTGTTTACGTGTCGTTTTTGCTATTTTAAAGTTCTACTGAACATTTAATATTACATTGAATGAAAGGCTTTGAAAACTTGTGTCTTGCTGAGATTTGATGTGGATTTTACAGATTGTTGAAGTTATAAGTTTTGGTCTTTATTATCAAAAAGTTAAGGAAGCAGGATTATACAGTTCAACACGCGATAGTGAAGTAAATTCACATAAAATATGATAACAAATGAGGAAGCCTGAAACTCACTCGAGTGAAGCCACAACTCATATACATATATAAAGATATACAAACACGGCAATGTAACAAACACTGTCAAAAACACTCATAAAGTATTCCGCTAAACCTTTCCGTAAAACCTTCAGTCCAAACAATAAACAAAACAATGTAGCATGTTTGTTTAAACAATGAGTTAAACAAATGACTGACGTGTGCTAGGCGTACGATTGTTTATATGTTTAAACAGTATTTTGACTCGCCAATGTTTTATAGTAAAGGGATTCTGTAACTGTCTTTAAAAAACTAGACTCGTCATGTTTGTGTTGATGTTATGGCTAGCTCTTGCAATAAAAATAAGCTTTGTTGATTAGTGAAAGATATTTTGCAGTGGGTTCGTTATTCTGAGATATAAACTTAGTAGTTGGCGATAGTGTTTCAACGACTGAATAAGTTCTGCATCAAGCTGTTTATGTCTATTGTCCATATATTTCTGCAGTAAATTGATAAGCACAACTAAATTTTGTAGATTTTGGGCTGATTAAGTTAAGGTTAAAGTGTTCTAGTAATAATAATCCCATGTAAAAATCAACTCTACTAACTGTCTGAAAAAATCCCTCATACGCCGTGCCGTACCGTACAGCAGTCAGTCGCAGTCAGTTGGCGCCGGCCGGGGCCCTAAGCGCCACTTATAGAAAGACAAACAAGTTTTCTCCACGTACCTCGTATGACGATAGCACATAATCTGCATGATAGTTGAACGCTAACAGGGTTTAACTTAGTACTGTTTGCGCTACAATTATCATGCTAATAGCCGGTACACACGTGCCATTGTTCTACTATGTTGCAAGCCGCGGCTTAATTGTGCCGCGATTGTGTATACACTTTAAATAACCAATAGGAAAACACGCTATCTTTTACACGAAAATTTCAATGATAAAGATTTATTTATACCTAATGTCCTACTAAATTTAGGTAGTATACAAGGAAGGCAGACCAATGTCATGAATTTGTAGTCTATATACAGGCTATGCCTACTGGAGTTGTCATAGTTATGAGTAAAATTTTGAAATACTAGACTATTAAGTGTTTTTTTTAGTAATTCTTTACTCAAGTACTGCAGCAATTATTTCGTGTTGTGCTTCTGTTATCAAATGATCCGTTAGACTTATGAGGCGCTTATAGTTGCATTCACAAGTCGGTGAACGATTAGTGGTTTGAAAAACCTTCGGCGAGGCCATTTCAAAGATGAGTGGTCGCTTAGTGGTTAGTAAGAGGTCACGTTAAAAGTCCTTTTGGTTGTCAATTAAGATAAGGGTCGCTAACCTATGTATATTTAAGGTCGGGTGGCTTAGAACAATTCGGATACCGCTAGGTTGACCATAAAAGAAACGTCCGTATATAAAGCAACAGGTCTAACCACCATTTATAATGTTATGATTAAGACTATGGATAGATTGCTATCTTAGATTATTAAGTTCATCAAAATTATCTATTGTGAACTGATTCCGGTAGGAATTGCTATCCATGAAAGCGAGTTACCGATGAAAAGATAGATTACGCTTGTCTTTAGTAAGTAAATAGATAGATAGGGTATTGTAATCGGCCATAAAAGAGAAACCCATATGATTTATTATTACATAAGTCAACAGTCCCAATGACTCAGTGGTCACATGATTCGGTATCTTATTACACGAAGCCTCTTCAATTGATTGAAATTAGTATAGCTCTTGGTCAATTGAGAGGGACCCTGTTTAATGTATTGATTTTCTCCTCCCTCCTGCTGGGAGTGGACGGCGGGAGGGGGGAATCTGACAGTATTTATGACATCTGCAGACTTACCATCGGTATTAAGAATAGGTAATCGATTTTTGATAATGAAAAATATAGTATTTTTGTAATTTCACAGATTCAAAATGGTACAAGTAAAAACATATTATACTTACTTAAATTGAGTTCTAAGTCATCAACACAGTTTATTAATAAAAATCATGTCTGTACGCTAAACCAATTTTGTTCTACTCTTCCATAAGATTAGAATTTATAAAGTACGATATATAATTATAACCAATCGTCATTATTTATTCTCCCTTCTGTTACTAACTTACAATAGGTATACGTATAATTACATAATACGCCTATGTCATACTATAATTACGTCAACTAAATGAATATGTAGCAACGCCTGCTAAATATATAATAATTTATTAGATTTTGAAAAGTGAGTAGTAGTTTTACTAATTGTTTGTTTTTTATTGCATTTTTTTGTACGTCAGACTACGACCTTATGAACTCTTGAGCATAAATTATTTAGGTATGTTCGACAGCAAAAGTTACTTAAATATCAAGTAAAAAGATCTATATACCGTGGTTGCTACGCTTATTATTACGGCAATATCTATTATTTATTTTAAAAGGTGCGATGATGTTAAGTGACTTTCTTTAATCTTTGTTTACCATTATGGGTAGAAGGCGTGATTTTATCTATGAATGCCTGAACAATAAGTAAAAAGAAATTATCACTTACATACACTATCACAAATTAATTATATTTGATTTGATAAATACTCCAGAACACTTGAAAAAAATAAGTGCCGACACTTTTTCTTATTACTGTACGTGTCCGAATTTTAGGAGCTTATTATAGATATCTGAATAAAAGTAAATAGTAATTAGTGCATTAATTATCACTTATGCATATCTATTGTGTGTTAATTGATTGCTTTGATTAGTTATGTGTGACGAGTATGATGTGATGTGATTAGTCAAACATTTACTACTCTATGACGACATACCGACGCGTGTAAAAATTTAGGCGTTACAATTTAAAAAACAAATTTGTATAAGACAAAACCCCAAGGCTCAAACCGGGAAACCCTTGCTTAATAGTGGGACAGTAATGGGTTAAAAAAAATAACAAACTTCTCACTTTTTGTGCAGATTTTTCCATCGACAGGACAAACTTTCAGTTACAATAAAAGAATCTGGGGAATATGTCTAAAACGACGAAACACTTTTTCAAATAAACAAGAGACCTGAAAATCCAGTTATTTATATAATGCAGGAAATAATCACATTTTTAGAATCATGATAGGTCACTGTCCTCTTTTGATATTACGAAAATATGACACACACAAAATAAGTTTTGTAAAATTACCAATAACTGTGATTATACATTGATTAACAGTAATAATGAATTCAAATTGTAAATCTGCATTACTTTGTAACTGAGTACCATCTCACACACAGCCACTCGACTGTGTATCATAAGTCTTTAAAATGCATCAAGTGAGTACATTGGTTCATTGTGTTATTGTCCGGTACTCGTGCAAACATATCGTATCAGATTACACCCTCTTAAGTTTATTACACAGCTTAATATGTAGTTATTCTATTATTTTGTTAGGACTAGTGCAAGTCATGCACAAAGCATGCTGTTCTTGAGGACGTAAATACGTATTTACACGATTATGTTGCTAAAAAAGAGTTGTAATTTAGGAATTAATTTCAGAAATAGCTTAAAATTACGATTGGCTTAATCATAAGCCTTAATACAAGATATATATATTGGATAATTCAAGATAAATTTGCATAAGGTAAAGAAGTATTAGTTGCAAAAACTTCCCATTATAGAGATAAAAGGTCGAAACCACAGGTGATTTTGTTGCCTAATAAAAGAACTTATACAGAATAGATGATTGTACATATTTTAAGTAACTTGCAACAGCTATTCGATTTAATTATTTATATTCGTGATATTCCTAACAAGCACGAACAATACCGTTCTAATCTCACGCCAGGGTAGTGAACACCCTGTAATTAGCCCCCGAGGACAGCTTTCAATGACGAACTTTACAATAATTATAAATATCGACTGAAATGGAAGCCTCTCACTATAATTACACCTGGTGGCGTGAATTTTATTCCCACACGTAACATGATTTATAGGTATTTGTTATCGTACTAACTAGTATGTAAATTATGTCATAAAATACTCCAATACTTCACCACACTTAATCCATCTTCCTGCCGAGTCTTTTATTGTTTTTAATTTAATATATTGTTAAAATATAGATTATAGAGACATAAATGCACAGATTTTAAATACTGCGGACAGTTTTCAGGGACCTATAATCAACAAATTTAATATAAAAGTAGAATCAAAAATCAATTCGTGTTTTTAACATCAACAAATACAAAAGTATACCAAATAGCCTTTCGAACCGAATATAGGCACCTTACTTTAAATTATCCAACAAAATCAACAAAGGCGAAGCGCCCTCTACATTTACCTGCATTTTTTTCAAACGTCTTCAAAATAATACACGATTGTTATATTACACTAAGCCCGGGAATGAAGCATCCTGTTATCGGCTTCCGGCCGGACACCCTACACCTGAAGCCGCAAGGCTACCGTGCGTCACTTAAGAATACAATAACAACGTGAATCATTCATACCTACCTAAATAATTCTGTAATTTATTTATGTAATTAGAAGATTAATTAAATAATTTTCGGTGTTTTAACTGCATGTTCGAGGTGAATAGCCGTGTTAGGGGTGAGGCGATCATTCACCCTTAAGACGGGGTATAGACCTGAGTTAAGACTGGCTTAAAGTCTGTTTTAGGTATTAGACAGATTGTTTTGTCTGGAAGAGGTTTTGTTTCAAGTGTACCTATTTGCATATTTTATGTCTGTCTTTTGTATAGCCTGTCTATCTTAAGACAAAACTTGACTTAAGTCTGTACTCAACTTTATATTCCATAGTACCTCGGCTCTTGAAGAAAGAAAAATATTTATTCTGTACGACCATTAACACTTTATTCTACACAGACAGAACAATGCATAGTATTTCTTTATTGTTTCTTCAACATTAACTAGTAATGTGTTTAAAGAAATATCCGCATTTGAAGATGTATTGCTAAACGTCTGAGCTATCAAGTATTTAACGAAACGGACTATTGTGTTTTTCTTACACAAAGGTAATATTTTCCACCAGTATTGGTAATCATCGCCAAACATTAAAATTCTCGACAAACAGCATTAGTGTCCTGGCTTAGGAATTTTTATCTTCTTACTAGCGCGATCCAGAATCTGTCATTTCCTTACTAGTTCAGCATTGAACCGTTAGATGGCATTGTTCTTTTTGATTTTATAGCGTTCATACAAGTTAATACAGTGTTTTACACCACTATTTAGTTACATTGTACACAAGACAGGAGAGGCGTGTTGTCTTAAATAAATCTCAAGTTTGTTGCTGAACGGTAATCTGTTCCAAGAATGCGTGGAAGCTGGGTCATGTACAATGTATGGAGTTATGGAGTCTCGGGGAAAACTTACAAAATTGATGTTACGCGTACATTTTACACTTGTTTACAATCTTGTGCCCTTCCGTGATAACTTACAGTGTAGTTTAAGTGGATAAGTGAATAAAATGAATGTAAAAAGCATTGGCACGATAAGTGGTCACTTGGGCAACTAAGTTGAAGATAAACGCCTGATTTAATTATAGAACTTAGCTTTGAAGAATTAACATGCATTGATTTGATAGCGCTGTTAGTTGGCAGTTGTGTGTGTTCAATAATGAACTGACACACATATCAGACACTTGGTTTAAGTTGACAAGAACGTTTTCTATAAAAAGTGATAATCTCATATAAAATATGACCATTTAGCCACGTAATATGAAAGCTAGCTACTATAAACCTTTAATATATTTACATACTCGACTAATATCAAAAGTAAATACAAAATTGCCAGCATATTGACAAACGACCTTCCATAATAAGTTCTAGTGACCTTCCTAGCACAATACACTAAATAAACCAATTTGCTTTATAAACTCGACTACTAGTATATCCCTACACTATGTACGTACAATGTATTCACCGTTACATAAGAGCAGGAGCAGTTATGACGACGTTTGTTGATGTTAGCTTGTAAGTTGTAAGTAACTAGTTATTTTATTTATGACTGTGCGTGATTGTGATCTTAGACGTCTAGACTGTGTATTGGTTTTTAGGATCAGTTAAAAGAATTTCAAATCTGGGGATTTTGGACGGTTTAGATCCAATTACAAAAATTCCACTTATCTCTGGAGCAGGCTTTCTAATCAGATACTTTTGTGTATGATAGCTCATTTATAAGGGAAGTAATCATCTTGCAACTCTCCTATATATGGAAGTGTATTGATCACCATAAATGAGAATCAAATTGCGAGTTTAATTTAGTAACTTATAGCTCTAATCATTGTCAATGCTCTCTACGGTTCTTCGCCCTGAACGATAGCTGAGTTAGCAATTTATAGTCATTTAATTATAAGTTTCCAAAACCAACAACAATAAAATTAAGTACAACAAAACTACACACTAATTAAAACATCAAACCGGCGCCTGCGCAGGTGACATTCAGACCAGCAACAAAAGTAGTTGCACTTATGAATCGTGTGCAGTTGTGTTCAACGTTACAATGTTGTGTGTGTTCTGCGCCGACCCTTATCGAGCCGCAACTGAATGTATTGGTAATGAGACATTGTCATAGCGTGACGTAAAGTGCAAACTGATAGCGAGTTGTTTGAATGTAATCATGCGTCATTAGTTAATTCAGTTATCACTATTTAAGGTAAAATAATGTTGAATTGATATGCCTAAAATGTATTGTGACTGATTGAAACTTCCTTCATTTTCTTTCCAGTAATAACATTTGCGGGATTTGAGAGATTTTTTTTTAATAAGATCGCAATTATTCTGTTCATTATAGCAATAGACTATCTTGTCAACTCTAGTCTAGGACATTAGCAAGCCGCTTTGATTCATTTTAGTCGCACACGCATACCTATATTGAAATCGAAAAAAAAATTGTCTCTTAATGTACATACAAAAATTAAGTTAAGAGACAGCAGTATTTGCCCGTAGGCTAAATTCCTATATCAATAGTCCCGCTTCCGCTCTTGACGTACACCCTACACTCATAAGTATTGAATACATTGCAGTTTTTACAATGTTGGTTAGAGCGCGTGCGTTGACACACAACATTGCTTTTATTGGGTGTCGCCGGCCGTTGCCCACTGTCGCTAACCGTTGCCCAGTTTACTTTGCTATCATAGGGTTAGCGTTCATGAACGCGTCTTATTCAACTTTATGGCTATTAATTAGGTTTTAGGATGATCATATATTAGCTGCTTATCTGCTCATGTCTCAGTAATTAGGTTTTAAGATGATCATAATTATATTATCTGCAGTTACCGTATTTTCAAAGCGATTACTGTAGAGATTATAGGGTGTGACATTTTGTATGCTCGCAAAAGTCCCCGATTCGCATCTGGCAATGTAATGGATGTAAAAAGGTAGCAGTGTAAATTGTATACAAGTAAACAGCTGATAGTTTTTCTAGAATAAGTACGCGACTGACGCTTCTACAGAGACGATTAAACTTCAGACGATCCACAGCCTCTAGTAGACAAGAATCTAGTAATCTGAGTTTGCTCATAAATGCTTATGGATTGCAAGCAATTTATTAATTTAATATCCGTTCGACGCACTCACAATTAAGACCAAGAGCATAAATAACTCAAAACCTCATTGAATCAATAATGATCAGCGCGACTTGTAGGCGTGTGCCCTTAAGCCGTGGGACGAGTGAAACAATGTAGTAAGTGATACATTGTTGCTATATTGTTGTTATTTTGCACGTGCGACTTATTTATGTAACTACGTTCGTATACTTGGGCCTCTGTACAGCCGATACAACATTGTAAAGGTTTTTTTGGTTGCTCTTTAATTAAAAAGTAATTTTGTGTGCAATTTTAAGCTGATGAATGATATGACCGCGGTTATTAATACAGTATTTATTATGTATTTAAAACTACTGTTATAATTCCATCGTCGGTTTTCGAAGAATAACTTTGATGATTTTACAGATTAGGTATGCGTGTCTTACGGTGTCTTACAAAATTACGTAATTATTTAAGTTCACCTTGAATAAAGTTACCCTTAGGAAATATAAATATCGAAAATATCAACCCTTAGGCTTGAATTTTTATTATCCAAATGACGTAGTACTAATTCAGCAAAAAATATCATACATGAACCCACAAGACATTTCTCTTGTTTACCGTCCCTAGCAAACTGAATCTTACCCCTACTTACTATTATAATCTACGAATCCAATATTAAAAGACTGTTTTTTCTTTATTTGCAGATGCTGCAGGAGAAGACGCTCTGCATCCTGGGCGCTGAGCTCTCGGAGCTGGACATCTTCGAGCGGCTGATGCGCTTCGCCGGCGCACAACTTAGACTCTTACAATGCTTTCAGGTAACACATACCATTAGTACTATTACTTTTATTGTCCAGAAAAACTCCTCACAATAACTTACTTTCTAAATACATGATTATGTAAAGGATCGCTGTGATACGTAAGCTGAGTGAGCTAAGAAAAATATGGTTTTTAGGTACCTGTAAGTTCCTTAATGGTAAATTCTATTTATTTCGAAGTCGAACTTTCTGTAAAAACGATTCGTAAGCTGAAAGGCTTTCTTGCTTTATTATGAACCGGTCGAAAAAATCTTCACATAGTTCATAATAGTAAGTAATAAAACATAATTACAGCTACCGTTTGTCGATCTGACGCTTAAAATAATCAAATTTATAATCAACCCAACTGTTCCACTTTAAAACCCAAGATAACAACGAAACGTAACTTTCTGCACAAATACCTTCATTTATTTGTTTCCATCTGTTATCGCATTGCTGCGTAAGAATCCACATTGGCCATGCAGATAAGGTAAACAGTGATTCACTATAACAAATGTGTTTACAAACTTCACTACTCGGCCGTGTTTTTTAAAGTGCATTCTAGAAAATTAATGCTCTCCTTTGAGATGTTTTTACTAAGGAAATACTATTATATAGTCTAACGCATTAGTAAAGAGCCCCGTAAACAAGGTTCTCCGGTAACGTTATATCTAAGACGTTATGATCACCTGTTAAATACATACACACTTTTGTACATATTCAAAGTTATAAATTATAGTCTAGACTTAGTTGTTGTCTACACTAGTCGTTTAGATTCATAATTATGTACGAACAAATTCGCGTTCAGCAACTAGTTAATGACTACAATGTCAAGTCCAGCACGCAGGTATTGTGTCACAAATAAGTAGATAAACGTTTCCATTCACATCGTTATATACTACATAGTATATAGCATACATAGTGCTATGTACTTGTAGTAAACAAGCAATGTTTACACCGGACCAATGTCATTCTCATCAGATGCACGCGTACCTTGGGGTTGTCGATAAACATATGCGTTTATATTACTTGAAAAGTAGATATTTCTTTTTATGATTATATAGATAAACATTCAAATTTAAGAGAGAATTGAAAGTAAATTAGACGTCGCACCTGAAAAAGTATTTGAATTGCAACACATTTTAACAATCCTGAAGCTAGCAAAGCATTAAAGGGTTTGTCCCAAAATCCCTTTTCAGTCAATTACCATTCGATTTTTTTTGGTATTTCCGAGAAACATACACATTTTAAGACTTCTTAATATAAGACTTCAATATATAGGATTTTTTTTTAAAACAAAATGCGTCACTAAAATATGTATAAAAACAATATATAACGTCACACCAGATTGTTATTGTCACGCACTTGCTAATCGCCTCTAAATAAGTTCTCACAACTAACAAGCAAAGTGAATAATTGTTTTATCACGGTGACATTCAACTGAGGAAATAGTGGCGCCTAGATAATAACACTAGAACAACATACAACTTTAGCAGACACAACGATTGACCATATGTACTCAAATTCAAAAATGTTCCTTAAAAAGACATGCTCTTTGACTTGCTTCTTCTTCTAATCCTATGGTTATGGTCAACCTATGTAGTGTCAAAGTTGTTCAAACCGCCCGAATGCCGTGTTTGCTTCAATGTAACATACACTTTCCCAGAAACCCTTTCCAGTCCCATGTAAAGGGACGAACCTATTATCATTATGTCACGCTCACCCAGGCTCCAAGTTTCTTCTGAGAATATCCTTTGAAAAAACCCAATAACAAGACGTACGGGAATCCCGGGACATATGTATAATGACGTCTATTTTAATATACTTAGTTACGAACGTCTCTCTACTCCCGTAAAATGTATTTTGCACTCCCATTAATCAAATAGGATCTAATCCGATAATGCATTCCAATGCATTACCGTATTTCAGTGAATGCTGAAGCTTTGAAGTAATTACAGCAGGCACTAGATCTAATGAAATCTCTGTACGAGTATAGAAACTAAATACATTTCATTTTGGTTTGGACATTAATCACAGTACCATTTACTCTACTAAAATAATGTTGTTCGATGATTAGTAAATAAATATATTGAGTTAAAATATCCCTCCGTTGTTTGGGAGGATACACTTGCCCAGCAGTGGGATAGTAAGGGCTAGAAAATAAGATACACATACATAAAAATTCAGGACTCAAGCTCCATTCGCAGAGGACAGAGGAGACCCATGTCGACTAGACGTATAGGGTATAAAAGGTTCAAATAAATACTATTATTAAGCTTAAAATATCTTTGTTTTTCGGTACAGCCCTATGCGTGCATTAAGAATGATCGTCGCGGGAGTTCGCCGAGTGCGCGGCACAATCAATGTGCTGTTATGTCATCTACGAACAACCTCTATTACCTCTATTACTAGCTATTGTATATCTACATGTATAACTTGCAAATAGTGTTGTTATGATGGCTTTAAGTTTCAAAGATTTGCGAAGTGCTTATTTTAGTGGTGATTTTGACAGACCAAATGCCAGCTAAACTTTTGTGCCTTTACGGGCTCAAAATAATATTCTTCTTACTTGTAAAAATATTATAGTTAAGTGTTGGTTAAGATTTATTATCTTTAAATCCACCTTGAACAGTTTTATTGTGTGAGACTTTATAGAGACTGGCTTTTACTATTATCGACAACCGAATATCTAGTAACAAATTTAACATGAAAACTTTGATCAGCGCCCCTAGTGTATACTAACGAAAGTTTCGAGTGTTACTCAAAAGTATCGAGCGTAGAAAATCGCACTATATCCGCTAGCAGTAGTTATAACTGCGCAAAAGTCAAGTGAAGGCGTAATGAATAATTGATAGATTGCGTGACCACGTCAATACGAGTTAGCGTGCGGTAGGTCAGTGATGTTAATTGATATGTTTCTGTTGCAGGCGGTGATCGAGCACGGCTCCAAGCTGTCTTCGGAGCTGGCCAACAGCTACCTGGCTAAATGTGACACCTCCGCCAGGTCACAGGACTCACTTATACATCTTGGACTGAGGCTTGGTAAGTACAAAAATGAGGAATTAATTACTTGGTACTTACTTATTTGGATTACTTGGTAAGTACAAAAGCTTGCATTTAAAAAAAAATTCAGTACTGCTTTGAGTAAGGGCTCTCATTCGCTATTTTTGGTCGTGATTTCCGATTCAATTTCTGGGTTAGGCTAGTATCAGTGGTTACATCCGAAAGTTTTTGTTGGAACATTCTTATTATTGTCGATAGGAGTCCAGTTTGTACCAGTATAGCAGCAAAACGTTACTTTGTACATGAATAATGAGATTACATTTGCTTACAATAATATAGGTATAATAAAATAGCCAACTTATAAAATTCAGACTATCGAGAAATACAGGTAAAATTAACTAAAAATGTCGCTCCTTTCTATCCTCGAATATTGAAAATAGTTGCGTGGCACCCAAAGCTGCCCACATCCATTAAAAGAGCATTAAAAATGTGTGGTCCATTAGTGGCTAGACGCCCACAGTGCTTCGTTGTTAATCTGCGGGGAGATTAGTGAGATGTCCTGCGTCATCGCACCCCCGAGGCCCCGGCTCGAGACTCCAGAATGACATTAGTGGCTTACGATAATTGTGTGTTTGTTGTCGGGCTTTTTATCTTGTTAGGTGTGAGTTTGCCATGGGGAATAATTTAATGTAGCTTTTGTTTGCTGCTTTTTATAGACTATTTGGACTCTTAATGGTAAAATTGATCTTAAGAAATTTTGGAAGCAACTAAATGATATTAGGAAAGCTTTATAATGAATACCTAATTCTGCGTTCTTTATTTGCGATTGTTGGTAGCACCCAACAGATTACGACGTGTGCGACAAAGTCAAATTATTTCGTAATTTACCTTAATTTTGTACTTTCATAACTTGTAAATTAAAATCTTCAAACTATTCTTCAGCATCAGCTATTTATTACCATATTGATGTGATTACGTGTTTGTCTGCAGGTGGTTTCCTGAACGAGGCGGGATGGTACGCGGACGCGGAGCGCGTGCTGCTGCGGTGCCGCGCGCTGTGCCAGGCGCAGCCGCAGACCACGCACTACAAGAGACTCACTCTTGAGTGCTGCCATAGGTAACACACATATACACTATTTTTATCAGTCATATGTAATGAAAATAAACTTCTAACTTATCTACTAGCTGATCTGAGTTGCTCTGCACTCTTGGTGATTAGGTTGTCGATGCCTGAAATATAAAAGGTAGTTTGATTTGATCATGATTTTTAGTTTAATAAATGAATAAGCATCGACCATTTGTTTACCATCTTTGTCTGGTTTTCCTGGACTTACATACATATGTGTATCTGCTTCTTTCAGATTACTAAACACACAGTCGGCATACTGCTGCTTCCCGGCGGCGGCCGAGACGTATTCCCTGGCACTGCAGCTGCTGGGCGTGCCTGATGACGTCACCGCCGACATGCCCGACCCACCCTTCGCGGTGGCCGACCTGGAGGATCACGCCGATCCACATGATCTGGATGATAATAGGTAACGTATTCTAAGGACGATAAACTGGTTTATCGAGGACTAGCGGACCTGGCCGAATAAAAAAAAAAATATTCGTAAATTATTTTGGCCGAATTCGATGGATAATTTTGTTGAATTGAATTTTATTAACATATTCAACAATCATCATATTTTAGACAGTTCACATAAATTCACACAAATATATTGTTAATTCTATTTTATTCGTCAAAACTGTATGAAAATCCATTCAATAAATTGTGTGACTATGGCGTAGAGACAGACACGGCGAGGGACAAATACGTATCATGCAAATACGGTTAAATTCCGATGGTTTTATATTTTTTACTTATGAATCAGATTCTCTTGTTTTATCTCCGGATTGTTATAATATAATAATTTGTTGTGTTGTGTTGCGGCAGTCGTTCTGTCCGCTGCGGCTCGTGCGGCGGCAGCTGGTCGCTGGGGTCGTGGAGCATGTGCGGGCTGGCGGCGCGCGTGTGCAAGGAGTTCAGCGCGCTGTTCTTCGTGCGCTGCGACTACAGCGCCGCCTTCGCCTGGTCCATGCGCGCGCTCAAGCTGCTCACCCCCCACACGCCGCCCAAGTATGCATATAATATACTGTAGTATTATTCATTTATAGTTTTCCAAGATGATTAGTTTAATAAATATGCTGACTTGTATTTCTAAATTCTGTGTTTTATATAATATTTTAGTTGTTTAGGGTATATTTTTTGAAACAGTTGTCTAATTCTCCGGACTATTTTTTTCGTCGGGATTTAGTTTTTATAGACAATTTAACAAAATGTTGGATTATTATTTTCATTTTTTAACGAAAGCATGACAATGTGTCTTTTCATTGAAATATGATATTCAATATTTAAAGTAATTCTTTTTGTGGCCAATTTTTTTCACCTGTATGTTAATAACATTGTTCTTTGTGACGCAGGATCACGATCGAGGTGCTCCGCGCGTGCGGCAAGGCGTGCGTGGTGAAGCGTCGCTTCACGGCGGCGGGCGGGCTCGTGCGCCACGCGGTGGCGCTGGCCCGCCGCGCCTTCGGGCCCGCGCACCCGCGCTACGCCGCCGCGCTGCTGGACCTGGGCTTCTACCTGCTCAACGTCGACTCCATACAGCACTCCGTCGCCGTCTACTCGGTACGAACCACCATTACTAACTATCAAACCACCCTCCTTCATTTACCAAATCATACATCTATGACGTTACATTGTAGATCCACCACGTCTCTACCACAAAGAATCATGAAAGCTCTAAACGAAATCATATAATTATAATCCACAAAAAGTCAATTATACTCCCAGTTGTGCTCTGTTTACATTGTTTATAAAAACAAATCTTTTTTTAAGCTTTGCTCTAAACATATATAAAAAGCACTGCAATCTTGAATATAAAAATATCTAACCAAAAATAATTATTTTCTTCACCTGTATGATTACTGAATGAGTGATTTAGAAGGAAAAGATTCATCCCTTACACAGCAGTGAAATACTTAACTCAAATAACTCAATAACAGATGATAATATACTCTAATTACATTGCAGGAGGCGCTGTCGACTCTGCGCAGCGTGTTCGGCGACAGCAGCCTGCACGTGGCCACGGCGCAGGAGGACCTGGCCTACGCGCTCTACGTGCTGGAGTACTCCTCCGGGCGGTTCTACAAGGCCAAGGAGCACGCCGAGGGGGCTATCAAGATTATTGAGGTCCGTAGCTTTAAGATTGCACGAAATTAATTTATTAATTAAGACTTAAAATAGCTTAAACAAACGTGTTTATATCCGCCAAATGAAATAGGTTAAAAATATAAATATGTTGTCTCTTGACTACCACTGTGGCGCGGTTGATAATTTATAATAGTTGGGCCAATAAGTCATTTCTGTATAAAAGAATCTCTCTGAGACGGTCCTGCATTAGGAAGTTGAGTTTCGTGCCTTGGTCGTGTCGCCGGAACTTTCACTGGTCTTGTCGATTTATCCGTCCCAACGGCCTATGAGAATAAAAGAATGGATAATGTACCAGAGTATTTTGCGAACTCATAGAGACTATATTCAGATGCCTATATTTTGTTTGTATATGTTTACAGAACCTGGTCCCCCCGGACCACCTACTGCTGGCCTCCGCCAAGCGCGTGAAGGCGCTGATCCTGGAGGAGATCGCGCTCGACACTCCCGCCGGACAACAGGACATGAGCGGTACCTATCTATACTGTACTAGAATTACTAGATACAAGACTATTATACCATTTCACTAGAACAATATTGGGTCATGTTGGTAATGTGCCTTACGAAGCAATTTAGTCTTTTGTGTAAACATATCTCATATTATGTCCAACTTTTATAGTGCATATGTACTATAAAAGGACCAAGTCCTGACTATTGATCAAGAGTTCCCATATACGATTCCTGGATTAAATGACTAGTAGAATGTTCTCATTTCTAGTATCTCTCTATTAGATGAGTATAACATTGTGATACTACAGAGAAACATGAAAAGCTTTTGTCATTTCTGATATTCAAAAAAAAATGTTTTGATACAGTACACCATAACTATTTCGATAGTCAATTTAGATTCATTGGTAAAATAAAATTGGTTGGTTAGTCCTTAAAAATATATACGTTCCACCATTATCATTTCGCCAGAACAATTTCCATCTCCACTACTATGTATGAAGTGTGGCTTAGGCATGTTTCGCACTTCTAACCTCCGTAGCTCTGTTCCCGTCAGCGCCGAGCCTGCTGGAGGAGTCGGAGGCGCTGCACCGCTCCGCGCTCGCGCTCTCCATGATGGCCTTCGGCGAGAAGAACGTGCAGACCGCCAAGCACTACGGGAACCTGGGCCGCCTGTACCAGAGCATGCAGAAGTTCCAGGTATACACTCTACACTATTGAACATGCAATCCCAAAAAAGTGGATGTTTAGAAATATATACGACAGATATCCGAATGTATAGAAATTCGGACAGATAGATCTACATATATTATTTTGGTTAAATTTAAACTTGCTATAGGTACACATTAGGATATAGAAGAATTAAATATGATGTTGCTCTGCCATAACAATTAGAAACGCATAAAAAGTTGAAAAAAATGTATATACCATCACTGAAAAGCTATAATTAATTAATAAATTCTATCAAAATGTCATTTATGAAACTTATTCTTAAAAAAATTACCGAAAACATTGCAAATATCACATGCTACTATATTATTGTATGTCATTCCAGGACGCGGAGATGATGCACCTGAAGGCGATCGCCATCAAGGAGGAGCTGCTGGGCCCCGAGGACTACGAGGTGGGGCTGAGCATCGGCCACCTCGCCTCGCTCTACAACTACCACATGAACATGCACATCGCCGCCGAGAAACTATACCTGAGATCTATTTCTATCAGTGAGTACTATTATTTAGAACTAAATTCACACTGGTAAAATATATAGAAAGCATTTAGCATTGGTCGAACGCATACGTACACGCACGCTTGTTTGCAGTTAGTAAAAAAGTGCTTTAAACGTCATGACAATTTCAGATTTGAAAAACATTGACCATTTTTTATTAGTATTCTGATACTGCGATTGTTAAGTCGACTAAAAGTCGGTACAGTTGCAAAATCGTTGCAGTTTCGCAATTTCGTTTAAATATTTGTAGACGAAAACCACCTACCAGTCTTGATTGTAAGATTCTCCGGCGAAAAAACCCTTGTATTAAAAAAGGGCAATGAAGCGAATCACTAATTACCATTAATCTCTATGTTGCAGGTCTGAAGTTGTTCGGCGAGCGCTACTCGGGGCTGGAGTACGACTACCGCGGTCTGGTGCACGTGTTCACACAGCTCAAGAGACACGACCGCGCCAACCACTACAACAGACTGCTGCAGCACTGGCAAGGTAAACAACGATTATAAGATACTTGTATTGATGTAGTTGGCGTTGTCTGGTGTTGCCTACCCCTATAGGAAAAAGGCGAGATTTTTTGTATGTATTGTAACTAGTTGAGAGACAGTATGGAAATAAAGAACGGACCTCATTATTGATGTGAACTAGTTTGGATTCCAAGGTGGACTCAGGTGGTTATAATTGGTTTGAGTTTCATGATGAAAGCTTATTGATGATGTTATTGTGTTGCAGATCTCCGGGAGCAGTCGAAGGCGGAGCAGCAGCCGGCGCTGGGCGACGAGCAGATCATCCCGCTGTCGGAGCTGCACGCCAAGTTCTTCGGGCCCAACGACTGAGCGCCCGGCCATGTCCCGCGCGGACGATAAACACGACCACACTATCTATATCTAAGGCTTATTGACTACAGAACATTGTCTGTTATAGTGTAGAGGAACCGAGCGGCGCCCCGGCGGTCCCTCGCATATACGACTGTGCCTCATACATAGTATAAAATGCACAATAGCGTATAAATTACTGTAAGTATATTGTACATTGTCGAAGTAGCACAAGCGGCTCGGCCTCGAGCCTCGCGGAGCGGCCCGGCGTCCGTCACTCTCCATAATACTCAAGTATTTAGCTTTTATACTCGTACGTACGTACGTACGTACGTACCACTTAAGACTATCGCTGGACGTATGCACGTGTGACGGAGGACTGCTCAATTTGTAAATATAACACGTATAGACCGCTCCGCGAGACTTGAGCTAGCTAGTGTTAAGTCCGGGACACATTATTGTGTCTGTATGTAACGCCAAAGGCTACGAGTCTAAGTCATAAATTGTAAAAAGCGGCCGTGTGATAAATGGCCTAATATTTGTTGTGTATTTGTTTGTTATTTGCGTTATACGAGCAATAGTGTGTGCCGGCCCGGCCGAGCGACGCGCGGAGTAAACTAGTCCTTATTGGTAACGAGATAAGGACTCGACTGTTTCGGTAGCTTACTGCGGATGTTCCTTGATGTCTACTGAGTTACACTAACAAAACTGTTTCTTAACATTTATCTCACGGTTCTCCACTGTTCGGTGTCTGCAAATTATTTACTCGTTCGAGATGTCAAAACAACAAAAAAATGTGATATTTAGGGGCTTTTGTTAAATGTAGGTGAATTTGTAACGACTAACCATTTATGTAAGAAAACTAGCCCTTATTATGATTGTTCTATTATTATTCGAAGTAGGTTAATTCTTGTGGTTAAATATATTGAGAATAATGAAGAGTTGTAGGTTAAATGTTAATAAATAATTTTGATAATGTAATGTCAGGATGTGATTTTATTTCTGTATGTATATTTACATTAGTTATTATTTTTGCTTTCGCGTAAATTAGTTTTAGTTATTCAATGTATGAGTGGATGTGCAATGAAGTTTTGTATATATTGTTTATGTTCTTCGCCGATGTTGCCAGGTGCGGCCATAGCTACTATTATATGAATTAAAGCATAATATCTCATTTCAAAGTATAACTTATTGAAATCGTAAATCAAGATATAATTAAATGTATTTTCTTGTAAATTATAAAACTTCTAATTGAGAATATAAAGTAGTAGTAGGAAAAAGAACATATCTATTTTCGCTTGATTCAAAACGTTAAAATATTTCTTTAATTGATTACTGCTATGTGAGGAGACGGCGACTTGAAAAGTTAATATTCTCTAGCAGCTTGATGTGTGTACAAGTATTTTTGTGAATGTTTATAAAATATTGTATGTTAGATCATATCGGATGGCTGTTGCGCGCAATGGCGTGCGATTAAATAAGTTTTATGAAGACAAGCCTTGTTGTTTTATTGAAATTTACCCTGAAACCTCTGAATCTTCATCAACATGCAACTTCCTTAGATTAGTATCAGACATCAGTAGTCACAAGGTTCGTGGTTTTTCAGAATTATAAAATCGAACAATAAGTAAATAAGGTTCTTCGCATGAAAAATGAAACTAAATCCCCTTTTATATTTTATTCATAAATAAAAAATTAAAGCTACAAAATACAAAGACAATTCAAAATTGTGGAATGCAAACTTTCCATCTCAAATAAACATTTTATAATTTAACACTGATAATTGATTTAAATATTCAGAAACACCAATTTTATACTATAATAATGTGAATTGACAAACAAGATGAAAACAGCATCTGCATTTTGACCACTCTACAGGAATATTATTTTCATCATCATTTCATGTATATTCCGTTCATTATCGGTCGTTGATTAATTAATAATTAGCTTGTGTTTTTGCTTAGCAAGTCAGAATAAGGTTCGAAACCTTGTAATTCGCGTGAGGTGTACAAACAGCGCGTAGAAGCTATAACACTGATATTATTACACAAATGGCTCATAGGTGGTTGTTTTACAACTAGGGGTGTAGAAATACAACATTTATTTTTAATCTAGACATTACACTTAGTGCAAAAACGTGATTTTATAGAAAGTTTAACTTTTAGGCCTTTCGTAACAATCAAATAGTTGTCTTCAAATAATATAATTTATATATTTAAATTCTATAACAATTCTAAATATTTTAGCATTTTTTTCTACGGTTCATTTCTATAATAATGTAAATATGCATTTCTATTTGCAAAATAATGTATCTATCAACTAAAGGCACTGCTAAGGCAGGATTGTTTTACATAAATGTACTGTCATTGTATTTTATAAACAAAAATTAGTTGTTATTGTAATATCAGTCGTTTTCAGATTAATCGTTGCACGAGTTTATATAAAACAAATTTTAAATAACAATTGCGAGTGTAAGCGTACGATTATTTTCTAACAAACAGAAAATGTACTATGCATTTTGCAATACTTTCATTTACTCTTAAAATAACATAGTATTCGAATAAATTGAGATAAAAAAAAAAACAATCAAACAGCAAAAAATTATGCAAATATGTCTATCAAAGACAATCTAGAACACGAATACATTCACAAATACAACATAGAGTACGCATAAACCTTAAAATTAGTTGCTTGAACTACTTGTGTCTTCTCCAAGCCACATTGTAGCTTCGTCAAGCCACTTGTATCTTCGCCAAGCACTTAAACGGGTCCGAGAAGTGCTACTAAAGCACGTTTGTAGTCGCCCGAAGTCTCGCCCTGCTGGTGAGCCGCGGGAACAAAGATGGCGTCATCAAATAGTTCACGTCCACGTCGGTAGATGGCGTTGTGTGCAGGCGACAGGCGCATGCGGCGTGCGGAAAGAAACGCGGTAATATTAGTATTGTGAAGATTTATAGGAATATATTGTGGGTTATTTACTTTGCGATATATATATAATAGGTATATTTGAGTAAAATGTAATAAGGCGTGTAAATAGTCTGTAAAGTTGTATTGTTTGTCATGCTTAACTTTGTAAGCTCTTTTCTTTAAACCTTTTTGGAAACATGAAAGTCTATTATTTTGGCAGTATAATAATAATTAAAGTTATTGGTATAACGTCTTGAACATTCAGAATAATTCTACAATAGTATATTTCTATTTATTATCAGGGGATTATAGCTAATTCAATAAATTTAAATAATATAACTACATATTATTATTATTATTATTTTTTTTTAATAACCCATATCTGTCCCACTGCAGGGCAAGGGTCTCCTCCCAAACGAGGGGGAGGGGTTAGGCCTTGAGTCCACCACGCTGGCCAAGTGCGGGTTGGGGACTTTGCATGCCCTCAATAAATGTATTAAACAAATTTTAGGCATGCAAGGTTTCCTCACGATGTTTTCCTTCACCGTTAGAGCAAGTGATAATTATTTCTAATACACACATAACTTCGAAAAGTCATTGGTCAAAAGTCACTACATATTATATAACATAAATAAACAAATCTACATAAGTATAAAATCTCACCTCCTTTTCCATTCACAAGTGGCACAATAATATAGAAAAAAGTGGAAAATATTAAAACACATTACACACATAAAAGTAATGATCAATATCAGTGTTCATTTTCTCAATTTTAAATAAATATAATAAACATTGAAAGCTTGTAGCAGAATATTATTTAAAGTGAGCTTAGTGCACTATAAGATTTCTTTACATCATAACAATTAATTTAATCCCAACACCAGTAAAATAGTAAGGTTGATAATAGCTAGATGGCATTAGTTGTATTTGTCAACATCAATTTTTGAAAAAGAGTAATTAAATTGTCTTTATTTCGAAAAGAATTGAAATATTTTTTAATTCTATAGTGAATTTACTTGCACTTATCTGGTGGTGTTAATTTAACAAAGTTTTTGGACTAATGTCGAAGATATTTATCTAATCGAAAATCATATAGAATAGAACTAAAACGAAGCATTACTTTCATGCTTATAATGTGCTTTAATACAAATCCTTGTATCTGCTATCACTGCTATGTAGCGATACTTAAAGATAACATAAAGTAACGTGTAAGCAACGTGCGCTAGTTCATATATAAGTGTGTTTCAGTGCAATGTTCCCAAGCATCCGAACCATACAATAAATAGGAATAGTGTTTGATGATGATGATGACGGGAAATTATTTTCAAAGAGCAAAATCTACTATCGTTATATTTTATGAATATAAACGATAATCTATTAATTTTATTGATTAACAGTAGATATTGAACTGCGTTAAGTCCAGACAAATATAAGTTCTTTATAATAAATTTTTTAAAGGATATATTTTAAACAGCCTACACCTTTCGGTAAAGGGTATATTTGTTCCTCCTTCGGGTATAATCGGCATAATGTATGTATTAATTTTAAAAGTCAGTTTTATAAATCTAAATTGGGTTCAAAATTACTTAAAAAAAATCTAGTTTTCTATCACTAGCAAGAAACAGAAACAATTAATTTACCAATATTCTTAACTAAACTAATTATCAATCAGTCAAACACTATCCCACAGTACATACCTTCAGGTCGCTCTCAAGAGTCTTATCATACAGTCTTTCATACTCGGCCTTGATCCTCCCGAGGTCATACTCGGCGCGGCTGGTGATCACCCTAACGAGGGTCTCATCATCAGTGCCGGCGCCTTGCATAGCGCCCCTGATCCTCGCCGCAAACCACGCCGGAGCATTTTCCACACATTCCACTGGAAAAACGTAATTCTAATATAATAACGTACCCTGACTTCGCTTTCCAGTGTCTTATCGTATAATCTCTCGTATTCTCTCTTGATGGCGCCGAGGTCTATCTCGGAGCGGCTCACGATGATGCGGATGAGGGTCGTGTCGTCTGTGCCGAGGCCTTGCATCGCGTGTCGCAGTCGTGTCGCGAACCAGGCAGGCGCTGACTCCACGCACTCAACTGTAATTGGGTTTTATAGGGTGTGGGGAGAGATTAGTGGTCGACCCTAGAGGTCAATTTAGACAGCGTTTAGCTGTTTCACTGGAATCCTATTCCCTTTTAAATTTTCTCATGTTATACTCAACCATTTTATTTGTGCTAATTACATCCTTATTTTATGCTACTCTTTTTCATGTCGTATCAATTTGTTGGAGACCTGTTCAATATAGAAAAATACTGAACACTGAAAAATCAGATAAAAGTACGGAAGAGGAAAGTTGGTACAATAATAAAATTATGACACACATTTTTTAAAGTTACGAGTATAAAACTTTAACCCTACGTAAAGGTCATTGGTATAACCAGCCGATGCTTTAACAAAGCTTATGACCAAGTACAATGTTTAACAAGACGCATCCGCCATGCCGTGCGGCGCGTCACCACACAACTATGCGATACAATGGAGAATGTTAACAAATTTGGATTATTAGCTCTCCATATTCTCTGTTAAAAATAAAAAATACTAGTGAAAGAATTACTTTGATACGTCTATTAGTTTCCGATTTATAAGTAAAACAAGTTGTAACCGCGCCAGTCGGTGTGACGTCATTGTACATTACGCTAAGTCTGGCTCACATAGTCTTTTTTAATAATATTTACTATTATTACACTTTAAATGTAATAAGCAGACGAAAACACAACAAAATACTGCATAAGCTATTACATCTACGGCTGGAGACTTGATATTAAGCGGGACGCGGCCCGTGCGGCATGGTGTACTATGACGTCACGCTGTTAGCGGGACTCGATATTTTTTGAAACTTTGAAAGCTCGTAAAATCAAAACTACTTGGTATTTTTGACTAAAACAAAAACTAGTTTTCATGTACATGTACAGGCTTTACTGAGTCAAAATTTCAAGCGATTTGGCATACCTAGTAACATTCTCCATTGTCATTAATATATCAAGTCTCACACACTGGCCACGGTACAGTGCGCTAGTAGATTTATTTATAGAGTAGTTTTAAGAGCTTTTCTTTTGATACTATTTTAATGATGGTCAATGATATACTTAAACTTCCAATAAAATGTGCTGTAATCTGATTGATAGATAGTTTATTCAATTCCAAGACTATCAATTTTCTTAAGTGTGAGTTTGACGTGAATTACGTAACATAATATATATTTTTTTAAGTTTTATACGAAAGAAAACGTAATATAATCCTATACAGTTTTAGGTCTTAATCTCAAAAAAACGTAGCATTTCAATATTTTATAGACACTGTTAAGTTTAGTAATTATTTTGCCTAAATGTCGAAATAAATCGTATTGACACCTTTTAAATAGTGTTTCAGTCTTCTCAACAAGTCAGAAAAGTTATTGTCCTATTTGTTCATAGTGTATGTACTAACTACTAACCGATGGCTGAGAGCGCGTCCTTGAGTTCTCCGTCGATCTCGGCCTTGATGGCCTGCTCGATGGTGCGCCCCGAGATGTTTTTGTACTCCTCGAAGATCTGACGCAGCTGCGCGAAGCTCTCGTGCGCTAGGATCTGATACACAGTTACTACGTTAGTAACGCTGACTGAATTAAAGTTTACAGTACTGTCATTCGGTTATAATATTTATTATGTTCTTTTAGGGCTATAATATTTTTGACAGAAAGAACCAAGAGTGGAAAGAAATATGTATAGTTTTCTAAAGAACGGTAGCCAATGCTACTGCGTAGACGTCTTGAGTTCTAATCGCAGATGGGACACAGTTGATTCTAACTTGTTCTGTAAAAACACCTAGGTCTTTGGGACCCTTTGAGTCACCATCCTATACCTTTTCGCCAATCAGTCAGATCTCCAAACGATTATGTGTCGGCTTTAATAAATACTATACTTGTGCCTTTAACACATTCTTTGTCAAACGCGGACAGCTTCAATTGGTAGACCGTATCTGATCATCTGTCGAAAAGTTACAATCACTATAAAGAAACTCCACTCACTCTATTGAAGACCTCTTCATCCGTGCCCCACTTGGCCTCGCCCGCGTCGTACAGCGCCTGCGCATCCTCGCGCGCCTTGTCGGCGTCCACGCCCGCCTCCTCGTCGCGCGCGCCCTGACGGACAGACGACTGACGTCACACACACGTAGAATGTGCTCTAACATAGCCTTGGGTGGAAGCTGGCAGTTTGTGATATTGTTGGTAGTCGTTAAAGGTAAGAAGGTAAGATTTTGGTATCTTACAACGAACATTTTTCTAGCTGAGATTAGGTTGGTCATAATAGGTTATAAACTTTTGACAATAACAATTTTAGACCTTTACAAAAATTGATTATTCTTAATATAGAGTAAAAAAAACATTTTCGTAATGAATAATAACAACGTCTCTCGTTATTTTATTTTTTTTACTTACTGCATTATGTACAAAGCATTTAACTGCTCAAATAAAGCTAACTATGTACTGTGTAACATTGCAATATTTCGAAATGGTTCACCAAAGTTATTTAAACCACAACACACAATATAACTTTACAATATCATATTACTTTCAACGCACTCGACAAACCATTCAATTTAGAATTGACTAAAAAACAAAACAGACGAAAAACTTGGACATTGACAAATCACCTTCACGCTGCATACAATATTCACAAAGCGACTGCTCAAACCAACCCAAGGCAGTAAATATAGGGCACAAGCGAAAGTCAAAGGAAAGTTAATGGTGCTCGCTACCTACTATATCTTAATGTTTGAGAACGGAAGGAACGATTTATATGAGAAGGGCTACTTTCGGTGTCTTTGTATACCAATTCGAAATGAGAAATAGAAAAAACCTTCTTTAGTAACGACATGGAATACTATAATAAATGTAAATTTATAGATACCTAATATTAGTAAACGAATAATTCTGTACTAAAGAAAATCAAAGAATAAGTGAAAAAGCCGAATATTTTTTTACTAAAATTGCACCGATACTTTTTACTTCAGCGTTATTCAAAGAGAGCAATGCCAAATTTTAATTTGCACACACTCTAATATACTATATAATATAATATAGTATACGTTAATCTTACGTACACGCACGCACATACGTATACGCAAAAATAACGTAGGTATACATGCCAAAAACACCTAATTTAAAACACTATAAGAAAAATCATATAAATCAATTACTTGCATAGTTTCCACATGCATTCAAAAGTTCTATCTACAATATCGATCTAACTACAACGAAGGTTAAAGGTTGGAAACACATTAAAATTTCACATATGACTCACGATACTATAGGTACCATTAATTGAACTTGCAGAGTATACAGTTACTGATGGATATCGACGGTGTAATTGATAAATCAATACGGCTATTACTGGCTATTACAGTTTTGAAATATGTACAATTTGGGAAGTAACTTGGTAAGCTTGGTAGCTTGATATTAAAAAAAGTTATCATTCATGGACATATTCTTGCATGAATACAAATATAATTAACCAATAAACATGTTTTTATGCTATTACAGATATCTTCTTAAATCTTGTGTAAATCAAAATGACAGTATATCTGCCCATTTTTAACATTATCAATATAACATTAAAAAAACAGCGTAGAATTTTACGATCGCGTTACCTTTGTAATCTTTATATATATAATTCTTCTGTAAGTGTGTATGTCACTGAACTTCTCTTAAACGAATGGACCGATTTTAAAGATGTTTTTTGTGTGTGTTCAAGGGGATCAGAGAATGGTTTAGATTCACAATTTTGTCCGCTGGACAATGTTTTTTTAGTTTTTTTTTTCTTTTTTTTTTTTTTTTTTAAAAAAAAGACAACTCCCGCACTAAGAATTGCTCTTGTGTCGCGGGGACTTTTACAAACATACAAACAACGGACACAAAGCACAACCAGACCCGAAACAATTAATTGTGGATCGCACAAATAATTGCTTCGTGTGGGAATCGAACCCACGACCTCCCGTTGCAGTGGTATCGGCGTGGCGACCTAAACCACTGCGCCACGGAGGCAGTCGAAAAAAGTTTTTTAGTTAATTTTTACAAATTAAAGACGTGTAGACAGGACAACGTCTGTCGGGTCCGCTAGTATTATATAAGACAGTAGATTCATATTTAAGCCTGTATCTATTGATTATTCGGTTCCTATAATATCTGCAAGTTCCAATAATGGTGTAAATAATAGAAGCGTTACGTGCAAAACAGTACAATGCCAAAGCTCTTTATAATAGACATACAAAAAATAATACATGCAATCAGTTGTACCATGCGACAGTCATTAACATGGTTTTATCATACAATTATATATCTATAACAGTATATACTTACCTGAATTAATAAACCAGAATTTATATCAACAAATATAATTTTGAAATAATCATTATAGCCAATAAATAGAAAATAGTCTAAAAAAATAATACGACAAAAAATGGCTTTATAGAACGTTAATAGACGTCTAATTACAACAATTATGTCGTACCAATTTTGTTTATACGTTTGAAATAGATATAATTAAAGTTTTCACAATCACAATATTTTGGACAATCTAAGTGTACAATAAAATCATTCAAGATAAACAAATTTTCAATATATCACATCGATGAAAAATCTTCTAAATAGTTCATAATTATTAACAGAAGTCTCATTAAGCATGCATGGTCGAGCTATATCATAATACTTACAGTGACGATGAGTGTGAGCAGACGACGGAAGTCTCCCGATGTCTCGGAGCACATGTGCTCGGCCAGGGGACGGTCGTACACTGCACATAACACGATTACATAAGCAAGCTTAAAGATTTTTGTAATTTTAACAAAAAAAAATAAGGAGCTATCCTACAAAAAAAATTAAGGGACGTGAAGGGCATTTTTCTAAAATATGCTTCATGGACTAGTGACGAGTTTACGACTATACCTAGAATAGCTGGGAATAGACCTTTGTGGTCATCTGCTTTCAAGTTAAAGGGAAAATTTCGGTCAATCCAAATCCGGTCAAAAGTAGAATGCACTTCGCCAAAATTAAAAAATATTTTCTGTTTGTAAATTTATCTCTAAAAGTATGTATTTAGAAGTATATAAGTATGTTTATCAGTTGTCTGGTCACCATAGTACAATCTCTGCAATCTCTAATTGGTTTGGGATCAGAATCACATGACTGCGTGGGAGTTCTCCAAAAAATATTTGTTTACTTACTCCTCTCATAAGCTTCCACAATAGCAGCTATTTCAGGCTTAGTCCTGGTGCACAGTATCTCGACAAGCGTGGACTCATCAGTGCCCATGCCCTCCATGCACTTGTGCAGCTCCTTGCACAGGTACTCCTCGGGGGGCATCATCAGCGCCACGATCACGTCCTCGAAGTGACCTCCCAGTTCCGACTTCAAGTCTTCAATGATGTCCTGGGGAGAAGGTTGGAAGTTAGACATTTGAAAAATCTTGTCGATATTTTTTTCTTAAGGCTTTTACTGATGTTTTTTGGTCTTTTTTGGTAAAATTGCAGCCTGTGTGACCCTAATCAATGATCTGATGAGATTCTGTAATTATAAGACAGTAGTTAGATTTAATCATTTACGAATTTTAACTACTGAAATAAAGTTAGGAGAGTATGCCGTTAGCCTTAGCATAGTTTTAGTGCTATACAAAGATCCAGAAAATGTATTTATACTAAACAATAACCGATATACAGGTAAATAAATATTAGATTTAAATACCACCCGTTGATAAATTATGTTCTCGAATTTCGACATCATATTTCAGTCACATTAATTAGGTTTCCATCTAGGTTTCATTACGTTATTAACTAATTAAAACAATAAAAACAAACTAAAATATCAGGCTTATATTTCCCTCATGACTCATTCCATTACATTTTGGAGGTTATCACAAAATGTAACGAGGAACAAAAAGGTGGTAAGTAACACAAAGATCCCATGGAACTATAGCAAGTAGTTAGTATGAGTAAGGCAATGACGGGACGACCTTGAGAGTAAATTACCATGAACCGGACAAAACACTCTTTGAACAATCATTGTTGATTCTATGTAATTTATTGTACGGAATATGAGTACGTGCTACAGGTAAGAAACTTCTTTTAAGACGGATATTATGGAGCGTAGGTGTCTTCAATGAACCGATTTAAAGTAAATTCTGAATATCTAAAGGCTAAAAACTCCCCATTTAGATATTAGGTCGGGGAAAAAGTCTTTTCGCATTATAGTATGTAGGTATGAACTTGTAATAAAATCTCTTTGGCTTCAAGAATCACAAATGAGTACACGGTTCATTAGGTTTATTTCAGTGAGCTCGTGAGGTACCCAAATATCGAGCTTTTTTGTGTAGAGAAAAGATTTTATTACAAATTTATACATACTATAATGGGAAAAGACTTTTTCCCCGACCTAACATATGACTTCTGTTTCCTACATTGTTTTAACTACCAGCAAAATAATATGAATTAAGGTTGGTTTAATTCATATTATTTTTGTAAATAGAGCAGTATTTTGTCGTAATGCAATATGTTGACACTAATAGCTGAAGCTGATATTTTTTTGGATATCCCCGACCAGATAGCTATGCAGACAAGTCCAAGCAGTTGACCAAGTCTTAACATAAAGAAGTTGGTAACAAATTCATCGGAAACATCATGAAACATGTATTGTCTGCATCGTTGTTTGAATTGTTTCATTCAAAACAATATTTAAATTGGTTTGATCTTGCAATTTTGAATGTCATTGCTCATTTATTTACATACAGTTTTGGTGTGCTAGTCTAGCGGAATATAGAATAGCATAGAATTGTTTAGTAGTCTATTATAGGATTACTAGTACCTACCTTGGTATATAATACCTACCTTCATAGAATGGGTTGGCAAGAATCGTGGGCAAATAACTCGTATATATCTAAGGTTATGCGGCCTATAGTCCGATCCTAAGCATGAAGTTAAGAATAGCACTGTGGATAAAAGCACCCTTATATACATAGGTACTTGTTTCAATTTGCCAGTTAGACCAAGACCCCCAATTCTACTTGAGCGCGAAGATGTCCAAGCATATCGATTTGTCCGAAACGTCCCCATTACATGGCTATCCCCGTGACCCACATGGAACCTCGGAGGGCTGTATGACGTAATCTGTCCTATTTTCGCTAGACTATTATTTAGTTGTCATTATTTTAATGAAATGCCATCATTAAGGTGTCGAATAAAACATTTTAATTTGTTTACAAACCCACTAATTTACGACGTAAGACAGAAATTATTTATCGAATAAATGTATCGTCAAAAACGTTAGTCATAACGTGGCTTAGTAAATATAGTCAAGAGCGATTCCTTGAAACAATTAATGTCAATTATCCAAATGAGCCTGCTGCTTTTAAAATAATTAAAACAGTTAGTATTAGACATTTAGGTAGCTGGGCCGCTCTTGTTGCTAATCAAGTTACGAAACTATACCTCTTGAACTACCGCGTCAAAGGACGATATTGTATGTAACCCGGTCCAAACATCAAGTTGCAAAAGAGTTATCATAACCTTTCTCTCTCTCTTCCTGGCTATTCGTCCCACATGGCAGGTATCATAATACCCCTTTAGATAATATAAATGATGCGTTTTTTTATTTATCGTAACCTTTAAATTTTAATCGGCTTTGATAAAGACCCGTTTTGCCTTGTGATATAACGCGACTATCAGTTTTCCTCGCGCAAGTTGCTCCTAATAGTGACTTCAAAAGTCCCAGACGCATTACGAAATTACCGATGCAATCTTTCAATTTCTATTCGTCATCTTAGTGACTGTCCATAGAACGGACGTGATCACGGTCGATGGACATTGTTACTCAATTCTATACAGCCGTGACTGTGACTGAGTCATTGGTTTAAACTCTCATGGATCATGACAAGAGTGACGGAATAGTCAGCTGTGTTAGCTGTATAGTGTAAAACTATGTACTTGATGTGTAATTTATGATTGATTAATGTGTAAGTTTTACGTGTGTTTTTTTTTGTCTGGGCTTGCGATGCGATGTTTATGCTATAAATTTAGTTAGAATAGCCTAGCCCTTCTTCCAACTATGTCGGAGTCGGGTTCCAGCCTCACCGGA
Source organism: Anticarsia gemmatalis (assembly GCF_050436995.1). NCBI lineage: Eukaryota > Metazoa > Arthropoda > Insecta > Lepidoptera > Erebidae > Anticarsia > Anticarsia gemmatalis. The sequence continues at coordinate 1,359,309 of NC_134757.1, forward strand.
TGCCAGTATTTTACATGGAGCGACTGTGTATAGGTCCTCCACAACTCGGTTACCTGGGTTATAACACAATAAGCCCTCGATTAGACTGGTTATCAGACTTTCAAGCTTCTGACTACTGTTAGCGACTGTCAAAGAATTTGAAAATTACTGCTAGGGCCCACAATTTAACGTGCATTCCAAAACACAGAAAAACTCGGTATGTATAATACGGTCACCCATCTACAGAACAGCCTCGGCAAGTGTAGCCTAACGTCAGACATCGATCTGGGCGGTTGTTGTTACTTAGCTACGAGATCCTCAAACTTGGGAATATCAGACATATCAATGAAAGAGCAAATTTTGATATTCCGTCATTTTCTTAATTACTCTCTCCTCTTATCAACACTATGCTGATATCATGATTACGTAGAACAACAGTCAGTTGAGTAAACACTAGCACAATATAGTAAAGGCCTTATAAAAGTCACGAATGGTACACAGTACATACGTCATATTTACAGGTGATTCAGTGAAATCAATATTAATGCAGTATGACTGTTCTGTATGATCTACGTAGGTGCAGTACCTATTGTCTAGTTGGCTTTAAGCTGATCGTAAACATGGCGTACTGAAGTGAAGGCTTATATTCAACAGTGTATAGAGGTGGGCTTAGTAGATAGATAGTGTGTTGTTTCGCTTTAATGCGGATCCATATTGCAAGAAAACTTCCTTTTCGTCGTTTAAATACTTTAGGTCTTATTATATTACCTACACCTATATTTTTTACACAGTTGAATGTCATGTCGATGAACTTAAAGTAGGTTAGTAATAGTTACCAACGAGACCTCTGCCAATCAGGCTACAGCTGCAAAACGCAGATAACAAAATAATTAATATTGTTTTTGGTAAGTGCTAACTCTATTCTGTACTTATTCCGCATAGCATAAAATTTTGTTTAAGCAATTACCGTGCAGTACGTAGGTACTACTTTCGATGTGAATCACTGTTTCTATTAGCCTGTGTCAGTGCACCATCATTTCCATTTCCGATACTTTATCCTATGAGTCTAAGTGAATGGGTTTCTATAAGTAATAAGGGCAGTTCAACTATCTTACCCTTCCATACTCATGCGTGAAAGCCTTGGAGATGGCTTGTCGCTGTAAGTTGCTGCGCGTGGTGAGGATATCAATGATGGTCTGCTCGTCCGTGCCGAAGCCCTTCATGGCGCCTCGCAGCGTCGCCGCGTCCTCCGCCGCGTTGAAGTTCTGCACACCGACCACGGTTGGCTCGCGCTACACACAAAAGTATCTTTATTAGTCTAGATTCTAGATGTAGATATTGTATGGATCTTTGGTGCTTGTTTTATTTTTCTTGGTAGCAAGAAAAGGTAAAGTGAAAGTAGATGGCGTACTTGTGGCTCAATGACCCGTTTGCGTGTACGTTCGAGGAGTTTGTAGTACCTACCTACGTTATGAAGTGAGAAAAATTACGATCCTAACAAATGAAATTAGAGGTTTGGAGGATTACAGTGACATTTTTGAATTCTTAAAAATAAATCCTTACCTGTAATTTCATCATTGAGTGGTTACGAAATTTATAGATATTTCTTGAGTAAATACATACACTATAATAATATAGTGGCTAATGTGGCTATCCTAGAATGAAATTCATTCAGTTTGTTTACAACTTGCGCCTTTGTTACGTAACGTTAAACCGGCAACTACGTAAATGTAATTTAACGTAAAACAATCTTAATATTTAAGAGAATAGGGTGTTTTTTCTCTCAAACATATCTGCAGGCTATTAGGGTGGTTGTACTAATAATGTCTTTCAAGGACAGTAGGTGAAGGGAGAAAGCTGGCAACAAGCCAAACCTGCTGCTTAGGGATGTGAGATCTGCAGCCTTGGTGTAGTATACTATAATACATATTGCTTGCTCCACTTTTTGGGTGCAATCCTAATCACATTAAGCATATTGTTTTTGGATATAAATGTAATACCCAAGAGATTTTTTGTTTTTAAGAAAAGCAATTTCATTTTATAACATAGATACATAATTCTGTTTGTTGAATTATATAAAAGCAGCATTAATTAGACTGTTGGGCTTGAAAAGACTGTGATATAACTGTCTTAAATAGTTACCTAAATTAGTGCATTTTATTGCTATGATTTAATATTTCCTTATATCATAAGACACCTTTAAACCTCTACTGAACTCTACTGTAGGTGCTAAATGACTCAGTAAATTAATTTATTACTGCATGAATGCATGATTCATTTACAATTAATAACTGCTGTGAGTGTCTATGGCCAGTCAATGGAACTCATAGCATGATTGGAATTTAAACTAGTTCTGTGTATGCTATGCTAATAAGATATACTGTATCCTCTGATTTAATTATAAATAGGTGTGGTGTGATAAGAGTTACCATTTATCAATGTGTATCATTTATGAAAATTTTATTACAAGCACTTGTATGCTACAAAAAATCAAGGTATGGTATGTATTCTGGTATTTATAGCATATCATATTAGTCATAATGCTGAGTTACTTTAGCAAGCTTTAAGTAATGAATTGTGAACTCAATATTTTGTGTGTAACAACTGTAACCAGAGAAAGTAAATTATATTACTTTCACTGCAGTTGAGTAATGTAACATTTTATGTCAGTAGTATACCTACATTTTTTTTTAGAAAGTACACAGGGCCTCTACCTTTTTAACCATTTACTTGTTTTCTTTTGTAGTATAATGTTTGTGGTTCAGGTTTCTATATTAAATTTTACTATGTAATAAATTATAATAAGTTGTTCACGACTAAGTAGGTAGATATATAAAATATAAACAGACAATAAATACTATCAAGGATATTCACACAGAACCTAAAAGTACAGAGCCATTAAGAAAACCGGTCTAATCTTACGCCAGTTTTTTTTTATTCAAGAACAAGCCTTTGCCAAGCCATGGATATGTAAAATGCTAACAAAAAACGAACTAAAAGAAAAGTAAGAGAGGACAAAAATATTTATGGTTCTTTGCGTCCTATTAGTTGCGCATCCCATCGACTCGGGAAGTTTTTTTTCTGTTTACGGCCTAATAGCCGGGTCAAGGTCCAGCCCTACCCTACGCCCTTACTCATTAAGTGATGTCACCAGTTTCCGCCCACCAAAAATCGTAATCACTAATGTAATAGCATACTTACAACCATTTTTAAGCGTTGACGTAGCAAATTGAGAAAATAAGATGATACAATCACCGAAGTAGGCCGCCGATGATTGTTAACACAATGGTATTTCACTAGCACGAATTCACTGGGATATCTGTAATTACAACCGGAGAATATAAGCACTCTGCTGTATAAATTAAATAGTATTGAATAAAATTCGTAATAAAGATATTTTACGAGACCACTCACAACACAACACACCGGAACTTTCCGAGCTGTAAACTGACACTGACAACTCTGACAAGTGACAGTTTAGACTAATTTACTGTTGCCAGCTTTTAAAGACTATTTACCCAAACCGTAAAATTGTATTAATCACCATTATGTCAAGATTACTTCGAAATCATAAGAATAATGAAATACCATTACACATTTATACTCGAGATAATGTATTGGTATGATTAAGTAACGTATAAATGCAAATTCGCTTATAATTATTGTTTTGCTCAATAAAAGGGAAAATACATTAGTTTGGAACACTGAATTCTTTGCGTCATCATCATTGACACTACTCGTAGAGTTGAGTCACAGGTTAAATAAGACACCTTAAATTACAAAAAAGTATATGTAATGGCTCTAAAATAAAATAATTTTCTTGTTTTGCTAAATGTTTATTTGCTCAGTATAATTAGTAACTATCTATTCTGTTTTGATTCTATTTGTATTGCCCCTATTCCAGAGATGCATCCGCTTTGGGTCCCAAATAGGATAGAAGTTGTTTATCCAAGATATTCTTACAGATTTACCTTTCCACAGGCTAATCATGCCAATGACAGAAAATTGGGCACTTCTGTGCATACAAACATAGAATAAAACAACAATAATGTTTTCAGGGATTTTTAATAGAAAAATAACCACAATACGAGTATTGTATTCATTTAATTTAACTAGAAGACTAATATCTATACACATACATCTGAAAATATTTCATAATACTTGTACTTAGACGTAATAAAAGACAGGTAGAAATACCTACATGATATTATTATAGGAAAGAGCTGTTACTTTATTAAATACTTAGGTATACTTCACATAAAATGTTTTCATACTACGTCCAAATAATTGTAATTCGATATTATTTCATAAAATTTAATTAAACACAATAATAAAATTAGTTTGAAATTATTATACATCATAAAACCTTTAAAAGTACGTAATAAAAACCAATATTTTAATTATCGTTACATTTTTCAACTCCCGTTGGTCTTAGCTCAGACATATACATATTATACATATACATTTTCTTTTTATAAAAGACAACTTATGCACTAGGAATAACTCCTGTGTTTCATTACATTGAAATAATATTAGCTATATAGCTCTTATGTTAAAGTAAAATACCATTACTCCTTACCAAGTAACGTCTCAGAAAGAGTTTAAAAATCAGTTTAACACTATCACCAAAATAAATTAATCTAATTATGCGTTTTGTGCAAGAAGAAATTCACGTTACACGTCACAAGTAAATCAATTAACATGCGAGTCAGTGACGTCACAATATCCATTCAGAAATACTTTTACAAACATACAAACATGGTTGCCAAATTACAACCATCGCAACTATTTAGGGATCACATAAATATTTGTTCCGTTTGGGAATCGAACCCGCGGCCCTTATACGCAGATGTTCAAATGTCTGTTGTATTTGTTTCGAATTTCCCAAATGTATAAAAGTATTTAAGACCTAACTTCCCCTTAATCCAAATCATCCAAATAAAAATGGATTAACGCCTTTACCTTAAAAAATAAATAACAAGTAATGGGGCAGTATAACTAAAGAATTATTTAGTCGATTATTATATAAGTATGAATAAAATTGTCTATTTATATTAGTTGCAGTAACTATGTATCTACGTGTGCTGTATTGTGTTTAGAACCATTAAAATATGAAATGTATATTGTAATTATTATTATTGAGATATGTATAAGTATAGAGTTATTAATGTTGGCACAAAATTTAGATGTCACTGGCTCAAATAAAAGTTGGTATAGTGATAATTCTATTCCCACAAATATCGATAAGAAAGTCTCTCTTATAAGGAGTCGTTTCGGCCCATTTCATGGCGACATTGGTCTTTAATTTTGAAACTCGTCTCGACTTTAAAGTCAGAAAGAGGGACAAAATTTTAACTATACCCAAATACATCTTATTTTTAAGTCATGTGAGGTTATTTACTACCACAATTATTGACTATCGAAAAATTTTATGAAAAGAGTAATCAGCGCCCCTAGCGTATTTCACTTCAAATATTTTTAAATGTCAAACGCTGAAATCGATGGTAAAGACTGTAGAAAATTGCACTACTGATATTGAAAATTGATTAAACATACAGATTGTCTATGATATTAAAAAGATGATTATCCCCCGGTTTCTGAGGCACATTTAGCGGTAGTTTATCTATTCAAATGCTCATGTTGTCATATAAGCTTAAACGCTATTGAATAGATAAACTACCGCTAAATGTGCCTCAAAACCGGGCATAAGAAATCCTACAGATTGTCTATTGTATTGAAACGACTATTGATATTGAGATTATATCCTTATAAACAGTTAGTTTATAACATGGGTACTTCGTCGTATATGAGCGCGATGCGGTGATCCACGTCCACGCTGTCTGAGTAGTACCCGTTAAATGCGAACGCGCTGCCCAACTGGAAACAAATAGAATATAATTTAATACATTTATTAGGTAACTATTGTACTTTAATTTTATATTTAGTGTAAGAATCAATAGCAAACTTAAACTAGAACTTAAAACTTATGTTTGAGAATAATTAAAAAAGGCAGTACCGTGGTCCGTACCTATCTATACTAATCTATACTAATATTATAAAGCTGAAGTTTGTTTGTTTGAACGCGCTAATCTCAAGAACTATTGGTCCGATTTGAAAAATTCTATCAGTGTTAGATAGCCCATTTATCGAGGAAGGCTACAGGCTATATATATCATCACGCTACGACCAAAAGGAGCAGAGTACCAGTAAAAAATGTTACAAAAGCGGGAAAAAATTTGACCCATTCTCTCTTATGTGACGCAAGCGAAGTTGCGCGGGTCAGCTAGTTCATAATAAAAGACGAAAAACCGTTCGTTAAAAAGTGCTGATTTCTAGATAGATTTGATATTCAATAGTCTACTGTGTCTGAGCCCACCAATATGTTTAGGAGTCGAAGTGGTCGCTATGGCCAAAATAGGTCGGAGAAATAATTATCACCACTAATGTCTGGAAGCGAAACAACTATATAACGCGAGTGAAACCGCGGGGCAATAGCTTTATTAAATACATGGGATCATTGTTTAAAAAAAAAAGATTTCTAGTTTTCAATGCGACGATTTAGACATTTATCTGTAAGAGTGGCAGGAAATAGCTAACGATAGAGACCGTTGGAGAAGTTTGGGGGAGACCTTTGCCCAACAATGGGACAGTAAGTATAGGTTAAAAAAAATGCGTTGCAAATTCTTACACACTTATATTATTAAGTTATCCCTCCACCTCTTATTGAAATATCAGCTAAAATCTATAAGAAAATCACAAGATTCATCTATCTATACTTCATGTGATTTTCCCATAATCTTAGCCGATATGTTTTAAGAGTAGTTCCTTACTAATGGGTGCAGAGGTTAGTTTCAGGTTTAAAACTCTAGGGCCCAGGTCACGCACGGGCCCAGGATCTCATCCTTGCACTGCACACATGCGTATGAATGGACCTTTAACACAATAAAATATGAAAAACGAACTTTTAAAATGAGGGTAGTACGAAAAATGCGATAGAAAATTCATTTGGACAAATTGAAAAGAAAAATAAAATTGACCCCTTACTATCCCACTGTTGGGCAAGGGTCTCCTCCCGAACAAGAGAGCATGTCTTGAGTCCACCACGCTTGCCAAGTGCGAGTTGTGGACTTATTTTAGTTTGATATGCAATCATTGTTGGTTAGTAATGATGAGCATCTTTAATTTTATTACCTTAGTTCCTAATTTTTAGCAGAGGAAAAAACAAATTTATTAAATTCTACCTAAGAGTTTAATCCTTGATGGCATGAAACAAAGCCTTGCTTTATTTAGGTATAAAATAAAAGTAATTTAATAAATTAAATAACATCGATTTATTTACAGTCTTCTCATTTAAACAATTAATCTACCTATACTAATATACAGAAAACATTTACATTGTCACTTAATTTAAATATCATTCCAAAAATAGTTTGTTATTCTTATAATTGAGTTAAAAAGCACCTACTTAATTTGAGCATTAATAAATTCGTCAACTATATTAATATGAGATTGTGAAAATAGTCGGATCCACACCAAAACATCTATCGCGCTTCGATCGCGTTCAGGAACGGTTGAAAGGAATTATCTACTACTGAAGATAGTTTGGTGTGGATTCGGCTAATAACAATGTCACAAGGTACACAATCATTTAAATTACTTATACAATATGAGTTACTAAACGAAAAATCAACTCACGGTGGTAGCGTAAAGCACAACCTTAATCTCATAGATACATACTTCCGAGTCATATTTCACGTCAAACTCAGTAAACATTTGAAAATACACAACAGATTAAAAAAAACCGACATCGAATTGCCTTTAATGCACCCAGTGCACTAACACACGGCAGAATGTAGAAACATGACTCAAATTAAAGTTATGCACATCTTTATCGCTATGATGCACTTAAGCGCTCCTTAAAATTGATAGATGTTTAAGTATTCTGCAGTTACTCATCTAGAATTAAAATTGTAACTAGAATTCATAAAGTATTTGATGACGTCATTAGTCAGCTGTTGATGACGTCACGGTGTAACGCTACCATCTTCTATGCCAGTGCTTCCTCTTCATACCGCTTGTCAGGGACTGAGGAAGAAACGCTACTGTTACATAAGATTTATGGTTTCTTTTAAACTTTCAGCATATTATTATTAGAGTCCCAATGAAAATATTATTAGAAAAGTCTGATTTAATTGAAGTCAATATTTCCAAATATATAAATATTCCCAAAATATCGTTTAAATTTGAATATTTTCATGCATAATATTCTGTTATCGAAGTCAAATCCCCAACACTGAGAAGCAGGTAAATGATAAATTATATTGTTTCTTTCTCAGCTTTGATTTCTCGTGGTATATTTACAGGCGCATGCAAAAACTCTTTGTGCTCTTCGCTATCATTTATATCGTAATTTTATGGAAATGGCTCCAGAATAAGTAATGGCCTCACTATTCGTTTTAAATCATGCAACTTAAGTCTTAACACCCTTGTCAATCGCATGCACAATATAATTAAAAACATACGCCTGTATTATTTACAATTCATACATACTTAGTATGCATAGATATAGAGCAGTGATAGCCGAGTGGTATAAATTGACACCTCCCACTCAAGTGGTCGCAGGTTCGAACCCGAGGCAACACACCAATGACTTTTCGAAGTTATGTGTGTATTAGAAATAATTATCACATGCTCCAACGGTGAAGGAAAAACATCGTGAGGAAACTTTGCATGCCTAAAATTTGTTTAATACATTTATTGAGGGCATGCAAAGTCCCCAACCCGCACTTGGCCAGCGTGGTGGACTCAAGGCCTAACCCCTCCCTCATTACGGTAGGGAACCCTTGCCCAGCAGTGGGAAATTAATGAGTTAAATTTATTTTATTTTTTATTTTACATACTTATATTACAATTTGTTCTCCTAAGTGTAGTGTATCAGCGCCTCTAGTGTAAGATAAAGGAACTATTCCTAATAGTGTATATAATAGTATACAAAGTTGTTTATGACGTTATTGCCTGAAGAAATTTATTAATAATGATTAATGTTAATACATACATACGTAAAATCACGCCTTCTCCCGATAGGGGTAGGCAGATACGATCCTTACAAACTGCCTTTGCTTCATTCACATCCATATATCTTGTCATGCAGGACTACCGATTTTGAGTACGCACCTAACCTTTTTGCAAGACATAAGACCGATTTAATCAACTTTAAATTCTTATATCGACAAAAAAATCAGTCTACACGTAATTATTTATAAGAATGTTTGTAATATAATAATCTTAATTGGTAATATACTTGTAGGTGTCTCATTAAGTGCAATAATAAGAGATAAAAATTACATTCATAATAACAGTAGGTGCTAATTATTATTACATTATATCATTGACTGTTCATTAAGTATATACAAAAATTGATAAATTGGTCATGTAGACGCTAATGGGCAGTTTTGCCAACTCATTTTATTCATCACATTTATTCTTACGCTTGCTGGAGTTTTATATAATAAGATAGTTTATACATCCGAGCGCTAGTTGCTTGAATAAGTGACGGACCATACATTCTATATGTATAATTATAAGAAATGTTGAGAAAATCTGTCAATTTTCCACTTGATAAACTAACCGATACTTATTCAGAAACTATGAAACTGGAACTATCCGGGACAATGTTTCAATCAACATGACACTTCTTCTTATCGTTTGGTTAGTGGCCAACCTAGTGTCAAAGTTGTTCAAGCCGCCCGAAGGCCTTTGACGTGGCTTAACAATTGTTATCTGAGAAGATAACAACCGGGACCGACTTTTAACGTGCCCTCCGAAGCACGGAGGGCAATATGACACTTAAGGATATCAGTAGTAAAAATCAAACTTAGATTTTTAGTACATGAGTACTTTAATATCTTACAAATTAATGTATTATGATAATTTATGAAGAGCCAGATTCTGTTTACGATAAGTTAATTACTTGAATTGACAAATAATAAATATATAGATTACTAGCTAACCCGGCAAACGTTGTTTTGCCATAAAAATTAAAAAAAAACATGGTCTAGCGGACAAAATTGTGAATCTAAACCATTCTCAGATCCCCTTCAACACACACAAAAAATTTCATCAAAATCGGTCCAGTCGTTTAAGAGAAGTTCAGTGACATACACACTTACAGAAGAATTATATATATAAAGATGATCTAATTTTACGATTGAAGGTTAATTCTACAACTCTATTACAATGTATTATTAATTATTCAATAAGTAACAAGTACTTATATAATTATAATTGATTGCAATAAGTGACAAGGTTACAATGTCAATCGGTTTAATGTAATTGATCTACTTTCAACTATATTATAAAATTAACACGTTTAGAATATACTAGAAATTAATATACTGATATAAATAGATAGCTTTTACTATATAATATAAATAGATATTTTTTACTAAATAATAAGTAATCAAATACATTCATTATAAATAGTTTTTACGAATATTATATTTCGACACAAATTAATGTACATATTATAGTGTTTTATACAAGAAAATAATCCTAAACATGAGTAAGTAAGTATAAATTATTTTCTCAGTCATTGAATTAATTTTATTTTGTAAATATGTTATCATTTATAACACTTAAAGGCCTACTAGCACTTATAAGGGTATATTCCCGGTGTCCACCCCCTGCTTGTCCACCCCGGGTGGACAGAGACACAAATCTTTTAAAAAGTTCTCGGTGTCCACCCCTGGGGGACAGTGAGAATTAATTTTAAATTATTTTCGCTGGCCACCCCGGGTGGACAAAGACACGAGTTTCATATTACTACTCTCGATGTTCACCGCCGGTGGACAAAGCCACTGCTTAAATAAACATTCTCAACGTCCACGCTTGCTGGAATTGGGTGTAAATAATTATAACAAAATTAATTAAGTAGGTATATAGTTTAATAATATTATCAACATCTTTTACTTTTGCAATCTACACAAATAATTCTCACAATAGGTATTAATTTACTTTTGCAATCTACACAAATAATTCTCACAATAGGTATTAATCAAAGTCACAAAAAAATCTTTACATCCTCATCCTTTCTAGAAATAAATCAATATTGAAGTCCCCATTGACAAGTCCCATTCGCATGTCGTGAATAAAATGATCACTTAAAATATATTTTTTTACGTTTATTGTTATAATAACTTATACCTTGGTTTAATAAGTGCCGCAACTTAGGGTCAATCAACATTATATGGGAAAACACACAACAGATAGTGTACCTACTTCTATTTACCCTAGAGATGTTGATAATATGATTAAACTATATACCTACTTAATTAATTTTGTTATAATTATTTACACCCAATTCCAGCAAGCGTGGACGTTGAGAATGTTTATTTAAGCAGTGGCTTTGTCCACCGGCGGTGAACATCGAGAGTAGTAATATGAAACTCGTGTCTTTGTCCACCCGGGGTGGCCAGCGGGAATAATTTAAAATTAATTCTCACTGTCCCCCAGGGGTGGACACCGAGAACTTTTTAAAAGATTTGTGTCTCTGTCCACCCAGGGTGGACACCGGGAATATACCCTTATAAGTGTATCAGACTATTTAAAATAAATCAATATTACAATGCAAGGCTTTGCTTCATAAATCCGTTCCTCCGTTGACCATTGTTAAAAGTACCACCCGTTCATGCATTTGACGAACAAAAAACAAACAACAAAACAAGTACAAACCGCAATAGTTTATAAACTTTACCTAATACTTATTTAGAAGTAGCGAAAACCGGACTTAAACATGCAATATAAAACCACACCATTCTTAAACTAGCATTTAAAGGTAATTTAGATTTTCACCAGGCATATTTTCAGCGTATATTATTCGTTAGATTGATGTGTCACATGGAAGCCGAATAGGAGTGTATACGTTAATGTGTATACGGGTGTATATGCAGTAACGTATACATTTCTCAAATAAGCATTTCATAAGCATCAGATATAAATACGTCCGTAGGTAACTAAAACGCCAAAAATACGCCTGGTGTGTAACGAATAGCGCCCCTTAAATTAATTATAACAAACACAAACTGAAATAACGATACGACCAGAATATACAGTTTTGAATATCAGACATAATTCATCGAAAACAACAAGTCAAAGTGAAATATGTTTTATTTCTAAACTTTTGACAAGTATTTGAAATCGTCATAGTATTTTAATAAATATATACAGACACGGCAGATAAATATTGAATTTCTAATACATTTTTTACAGCCGGCTGTTTGAATTCGCCTAGATATGTAACAAATACAAATCGTAATCTGTGTTCAACAAAATCATAATTTCTACAATATTTCGATATGTTTTTTATCTAAAATTCTAAATTGTATAGTCTGATCGTACTATCTAAATACAAAAGTACTCACCACATCACTAGCGTCGATTTTATCTTCTAACGTTGAGTTATCTGCCCTCGCTTCTCTTTCATCTGCATATAAAGCACATCCTGAAAATAAGACAAACAATAATTAGAAACAAATAATGTGAAGATACACTGTTACCTATTACTTAATCACTTCAGGACATAGTTATTATGATATTCAATCGCACGGAATATCACATACAACTATTTAATTTTAGCTGTAGCTCGATTCTCTACTACTATCGACTACTGACAACCGACCTGTCATCGAGAAATTATGTATGAAAATTTGACCAGCTCCTCTGACGGTCGTATAGGAACCAGTTTGGCAGTACATAATAAATGTCAAACTTTCGATACTCGACAGTAACGAACGAATGTATAGAATCGCGCTACTGATATTTGATATTTATAAAAACTTATTCGAAAAATAATTTTGAAATATTTACAAAATCAAAATCAATCTGCGGATATAAAATCAAGTCCTTATCTCAATCTTAAAAAACAAACATAAAATGTCGTAAGACTATGGTTCTCATAAAACGAAACGAAAAATATACATTTTCGAGAACATTTTTCTCAAAATTTTATTGCACAATTTGTTTACTCCTGAAACGATATCAATCGATACTCAATCTTATTTACATCCCCGTCCAAGGTGTTCTATATATAACATAGTTTTAAATATGATTATTATAATAACATTTTTATCTGTAGCCCAATTATAACCGACACACGAGGAGGCAGACTAAATAACGAGACCTTACAGATAATGATAACAGTCTCTTAGTGATAAATTGTTTGTTTTTTCCTGATTTTATTGTATATTTTGAATAAATCTTCGACATTCTATTAATTCAAGGTGCATTTTTGGACTCCATTTTGTTGTTGGTTTTTTAATTAGTAACGCCTATATTTATACTTTCTTAAACTTAATTTTTGATGACAATAATTCAAAACCTCATTCATTCAGAACTCATAATTTAACCAATTTTATGTAAATAATATAATAGCAATCATGACATCGCATTGTAAAAGTGCAAGATATCATTAAACTATAAAACACAGCCTGTTACAAACTTCAAATAAATAAACATCAGCCCTGTCAAATATTCGTTAATAATTAGGCCTTTAATTGACACCTAAATTAGACAATACTAGTATTGTTTAAATTTGGAAATTCCCCGTAAACATTTTAATCTCAGATTTTTATAAACACAGACATTGTCCTACATAATCTTATTATTTACTACACTGTCAAACTTTTCCGACATGTTAATCTTACAAACATAAACAATAATTTATTTAACATAGTATTGTGTTATCAGTGAACAAGTTTGTTGTAACGGTTCAGTTAAATTAGACTACCTACTAGTGATTGTCATGACTTATGCATCTGTCAATATCATGACTCTGAAATGTTTTTGGTAATGATTTATTTATATATGCTATCTTTTGAAAAATAATTAATATGGATTCGAAATCAGTTATTTTTTAATTAGGTCAAATATTAATTATTACTAATGTTTCAAGGAATTCTAGATTATACTTATTATAGTAGGGCCGCTGAGTTATTACCGATTTGACACATGACAAATTGACAATACTTGTAGTGAAGTGACTGAACCAGTAACCCTAATATCATTTTGAAACAGTTTGTTTTTAAATATTCTAGTATAGAGTGTAATTAAATAATAATAGTTAAAGACACAAGTTCTTCATTAGGTGGAGTATCCTTGATGAAATAAAATAAATATCCATATTCCTATATTCCATCAATATTCCTTGAAATAAAAATCATACCTATTCCAATGATTATTCGGACCGAATACTATTAAGCACATCACTATGAAAACTAGACGCACGAATCCGCACGATGTAACTTTATACAAGCGCGCCAAAAAACAAAAAATAAATGTTTTCATATTATTTACAAAATATTTTAAGTTTTGAAACAGTGTTTATTGGAACATTATTTAATTCTGATATTTTGACATAAAGTTTTATATTAAAGTGGTATTCTAAATCATTCGGCAAATGTGTCGCTCGTGCAAGGTTATATCGGTTAATTTAAAGAATAATCTGTCAAATCGGTAATTACTCAGCGGCCGTACTATAGGTGCCTTTACACACATGCTCTTTTGCGCGTGAAACAACAAAAGAAACAGCGCGCGCCGCGCTCATCTGTCAGATGGCGCGCTCTTCGCTCCCGTTTTCTTCGCACCTAATGATCTAGGTTTTCTAAAATAAAGTAAATGTATCAGACAGGCCGCCGTCAGCTGCATGGCTTGCAGTTCACTGATGCTCTAAACTCTACATTTTGTATATATCTTCGCCAACCGCGAACGTTACATACAAGGCTCTCTAATAAGTTGTCAGACTATAGTTTTAAAGCTTAGGTCCCTTGTCATCCCATCTTAAAAACATAACGAAACGAACTCTACAACTATATAACCTTCCAAAGTCTGTTGACTATGGTTCAGGCAGTATTAAATGCGACCTGAAGAAGCTGCTACGAACGAACTAACACAAGCCTTAGTACAAAAAATATATTTAAAAGCATATCTTACCTTCACCCGGCAGAGTCATCCAGAACTGCGACTTCAACTTATTCTTTAGCCCTGGAGGTAGGAACGGCTCTCCACACGTTGAAGCGCCTAGTATCTTAGCGGCATCCACGAGGAGTGAGGCTTGCCAGGAGCTGGAGTAGACCAGGCGTATGGATGACTGTGCTGCGGTGGAGCTCACCATCGGGATGAGGGTTGCTGTCGGGTGCCGCCGGAGGTTGAAGAAGGCTACTCCTGGAAGAAGATGAGGGTAGTTTAAAAATAGTGTTCGATAGAGCATATCTAGACACGGCGCGAGGACCCGAGCTGATTCCTAGTAAGGACAAAGTGCTATTGATTATATTGACTTTTTACAATTTACCTTACATTATTCACAATAGTAGTTTGAAGGTTGGTAATGTCCGGTTTATGGCTCGCCCCCACATGGGGACACCAACATTGTTGATGGTGAAACGTGGGCGTGTTTCATACACCACTACTTCGGGTATAACGGGCGTAATATGATAATATGTATGTAATTGTATGCAAGTACTTGGAAATGAACTGCTTTCTAGTTCTACCTAAAAGGAAGAACTTAAAAATTACCTGGCTCGTAAACAAACTCCGGCTTCTCTCGATAAATATTATTATAATTACACTTATAAAGGTTAGAAACTCATGGACTATTGCATAACAACACACTTACCCCTAGACTTCCTATTCAAGAAGAACTCAACAGTTCCCTGCCAGAAGTCCACTTTGACTCCTACAATGGTGCCCTTGCAGAAGCCGGGCCCGTCCCTGTAGACCTGGTCGCTGTGGCGCACGGCCCCGGTGTACGACAGCCCGTACGACTCGTCGTCCTGGCCCAGCAGCGATGTGAAACGGTAGCGGGAGCGCACTGTGTCCACCTTCCTTGTGCCTAGGCCGACCATCTGTGGGGAGAATACGCTGTAAGTAGCTGACTTGCATATGACAGTATTAATATGGTGAATCCGAAAATCAATGATGTAACTAAAAGCTATGAAAGAAGCCAAACACAAGTCCAAGGTTTGTTTTTATTGAGCCACGTTTTTAAGGTAGTTAGTACTTGTTAACTGTACCTTTTTCAAGGTAAATAGAGCATCCGGTGATATATACTTACCAATTTAAAAACATGTGTTATTTTAGTTACAGCTTGTTTATCAACATTGACATTGTGGCGGACTGCCAAATAGAAAAAGTAATGGTAACAAAATATCAAAATAATGGTACACGAGACTACATTACGCATTAGCATTGTATGCTAATACAAAGTGCTCTCTAATGGAGGACGATGCAGGGAAGGGGGGGGGAGCTCCCCCTTTACCTACCTACTGTAGTCAATGTCTAACGTCAACTGTTCGTGCATTCATTTATACTTCTAGTGGGAATAGGCAAAGACCAGAGAACGCCACTTGCTACGATCCTTAAAAACTTATTTTGCTCGGTATTTTTATCGGTGTTTTTCACAAAACACTTATAATTAACACTTAAAAATAAGAAAAAAGATTCACGTAAGAAGAAGATATGAAAGTAACTATGCTGATTGATCATACATTATTTACTAACTACGGTGCGATCATATTGCGATTGCCAGTCATCTTATATGATCACGAAGTCGTGTAAACCACGCTACCCTTGATCATACTATACACGCAAACCTACGGTTACTAGTTATTATCTTAGATAAACATTACGGGTTGGAAAAGTTATAAGAAAAGCAGGATTTCTTGACTGAAATAATTTATAGTGTAATTCGACTTTTTGTTTATTGATTTTCCAATGACAAAGATAAGCTTATAGAAATCAGAGATCTAGATTTATATCAACAAAAGAATTTTCAAAATCGATTCACTAGTTTCCGAGATTACCCCTTACAAACAAAGCAACAATGTCGTTTAGACTACTATAGTACTACAGACTTATCCTTATCGCAATTATCTATATACTTAGCTAACCTTTATCTACGGGTGAAATGATATACATATATAAGTAGTTAGATATCACTATCAATATCGTGTTATGTCAGGGGCAATAGATGGCCTCAAGGTGCCCTTCGAGTTGCATAGGAAAGTTGTATACGGAAGTTGATAAAGTGTCCCTACTTATCATTGATCGATTGTTAATCGAATCCACTTCTAATATAAAAACGAAGGTCTTTTTGTTGAGCCTTTTCGTCTAAATTACTAAACTGATTTAGATAAGGACAAAACAAAGAAAGAATAACACTATAGTTATATGGCTCAGAGAAAAACTATACTTTGTATAGGTACTTGTAAGTAACTGCACGTTTGGCGCATTGGTTTAAGCGGCCACCTCGCCGCAATAACCGCAGCGCCGCGTGTGGCGGGTTCGAATCCCACCAGGGACAAATATTTGTGTACTGAGCACGAGTACCTATTTGTTCTGAGTCTGGATGTTAATGTATCTATTTATGTATGTATTTAGAAGTATTTAAAAGTATACATATGTTTATCAGTTATTTGGTTACCATAGAACTCTGCTAAGTTTGGAATCAAATGACCGTGTGTGAGTTTTCCAAACACAATCTTTATTTTTCAACATTTTATAACAATACACACACATAGCTACAGTAATTTCAGAGAGAAATGCGTGAAAATGACTATCTTGATATCGTTAATTCCGTAGCATCTTTGGTATGCTGTTAGCGACCGGAAAAGTAGTCGCTAATTGACTTTTAATTCATAATCTTTTTTTAACAACTGTGTGTATTTACCGATAGTTGTCAATAGGTTTATTTTATAAAATTTCTACGTGTGCACATCGCAACAACTACAAATCGAAGTGTATAAAGCCGCATATGCACACTGGTATTACAGAAACGAAATTTTGAGTCTATTTTAAGCTTTCTAGGCATATTTTAGTATAAATTAACCAAGGAGATATTGTGGACTAGGGATTAAACGTAGACTACTATTTGAACAAAAATCATTATTTAGGGGCTGAAACCTTGTACGCTAGCTTAGCTGAGCGTGTTAGCTGGTGCCTAATAAGATAATAACTTGATTTATTCCTCAACCAATTTTAATCAGCATCTAAATACATAAAATAACTTAACTGTACATTCATTTTAATTTTCTGTGAAACCTGTGTCGAAATTTTAGGCATCCAAGATAAAATAAGTCGTGTTAATTCCCGTATCCTATTATATAATAATGTTTATGACAAACGCAGCAGTATAAAGATATGATTTAGGTCACTACTGCAAAGTCTAAAGCAAATTGCAAAAATAAAAACCCCCGTCATAGTTTAGTAAATATTGTAGTAAATACATGTACACAATGATTACTATGTGTTAAATACATGATAAGATAGTATAAGTGAACTGAAACAATGAGATGAAAGTTTATTGTAACGAATACATAGTAAGAGTTCTTTACTATTACTATTTACTATAGGCCTAGGGAAATAGACACATGTTTGTAGAGATTAATTTGTGTCTGACACAATTTTTATTTGAGTTTTTCCTGTTTATATCTAGTTTTTTTGTAAATATAAGATATTTTTTAGTTTATATTATTGATTACTTGTAACCGGCGGGCCTGTATGACAAGATGTATGGATGTGAATGAGGCAAAGGAAGTGTTATGGATCGTAGCAAGTAGTGTTGTTTGGTCTCTGTTTATGTCCGTGAAAATACGACGTGATTTTATGCATGTATTTAGTTTATTTTTCCACTTATTTTCTAAAGTTAGCGGTCAAGCTAATATAGTTGTGTAATGTGGCCCTAATACCTGCGTACGTCAGAACCGTTTGGTTACAATAAACGGCCACCCATCTTTCAAAAATCCGCGACAAAAGCTGCTGAACCTACCGATCATTAAAATGTTTTATCTTCCGCTTAAAAAGCTGATAAGATCCGTTTATTTGTATTTAGTTTATTATAATCTTTTTACAATTAGTAATGTTTGTTACTTTTATCATTTTCTGCAAATATTAATATAAACTTTTATTTTAATAGCATGTAGTGTTCCAACAAACAACAAGTGATTACATTTTACCACAAACCTCCCTACTTTCAGGCCTATAGTATCAGCTGATAATACTTTTGATTTATTATGATTGTTATACCATTAATTACATACTATCATGAGTATCATGTCTGTTATACCCGACGGTGTAGACAGAATGTATGGATGAAATACAAGTATTTAATACGTTAATTACATATACATTAATCCCAATGAATAGGTGAGCCTATTACTACCAAACTCCGGGCTACTATTCTAATTACTATTTTATTTGAATTACTTAATCCTTATATTATAAAGATGAAGAGTTTGTTTGTGTGTTTGTTTGAACGCGCTAATCCCAGGAACTTCTGGTCCGATTTGAAAAAATATTTCAGTGTTAGATAGCACATTTATCGAGGGAGGCAATAGGCTATATATCATCATGCTACGACCAATGGGAGCAGAGTTCCAGTAAAAAATTTTACAATAACGGAGAAAATTATGACCCATTCTCTCTTAGTTCATCATCAGCTAGTTTAATTCTAATTATTAAGAGACCCTGTCCCGGGAACTGAACACAAAACCCTAGTCCCTGCCGGCGTCTTTAGAGTTACTTACAATATCAGTTCCATATGGTTCTGTAAGCATCTTGATCTCCCAGTAGTAGTGATAATTATGTTCCAGCGCGACGTTGCCCCTCACGACGGCTGTGCCTGAGCTGTAGAACGGATGGAAGGTGACGTGGCGGGCGTTGTGCACCATCACCCAACTCGATTCCAGCGATGTTGGTGGTTCCCAGAACCATTCGTTACCTGAAACAATTTATTGAAATTAGCTTACTTGTATGATAGATGCGAAAATTTGGATGTTTAAATGTTCGGATGTTTGTCGAAATCGCGCCAAAAGTACTAGACAGATTGTAGTGAAATTGAGCTTGGGCAATCATTTCACACGGACAAAGTCGCGGGCAGAAGCTAGTATTTTCACAAGCTATGATAGCACAACTACCTAGTTATGCTATTCGTTGAGCATAGTTGTGTGTCATTAGTATGCATAACTATTTCCCGATAGACCATGTGGGAATTTTCCTGATATAGCTATCATACCGAAAATAGGGGATATTTTTTTACTGTCTAATCTTTAATTAAACATTATAATGCAGTAATTCACTTGCCTAATTGATATCAAAATTAGACTTTTTCCTAGTACCAGTATGCTCTTGAGATGACCTATGTAGGTATTTGTTTTTGAGCTAAAATTCTGTATTTGAGTCATTGATTTAGTCACAACAAAACAGTGTGGCATGTAAACAACTCTTTGCACATGGTTGTGCAATTAGCTGCATTTTTATTTATAAACAAAAAACATCCTGTTGCATATTTTAGTCAAAAAAAAAAGCTTGGCTTACAATTCCAGATTGCACAACTATTTGCAAGAGATTTTCAATTTTTTTTGTAAATAAAAAATCCATTGTGTTGTGATTGGCAGGGTCGCCATGTAGTGTGGGGTTCTGGGAGTATCAATAGAAACAACTGTCTTTGAGTTGTATACTTTTAATAATGAATGATCTTACATGCTTGCCTTACATTAATAGGGTGGAGGTGAGTAACACACACTACATTGGGAACTATTTCATGAAATCCAGATTTAGAAACTAGCTGTGCCAACTTTTCTATTAATCCTGAGTCCTGAGGAAGTCATACTTGAAATTGGAAGAATATTGTACAGTTCAACAACTTAGTAATGTTAAGAAGGTAAAAGCAACACTGCACTTTTATTCTAGATAATAATTTTTAATTTTACATATTTCCAAACTAAAGAAACTGTATCCAACAGGTCATTGTTAGTGGCATAATAATAATTATCCCTTACTAAACCCTTTAAATTCTCAATTTTGGATACTTCCACTAGCAGCAAACTTTGTATACAAGGCTCTGTACTAAATTGTTGGACTTCACATAAAACCTGGATCATTTATATAGGAAGTAATTTTACACAGATAAAGTCACAGCCGGAAGCCAGTTAAGCAACAATACATCTACATAATTTCATAAACCATACTTTTATCGCCAACAAACTGGTTGACAGTTTGGCGATTTTTGTATGTATTGTATAATGTGATGTATTATATGAATAAACGTTATAAAAAAAAAAAAAAAACAGAATTTCTCTTATTATCTTACATCAGTCTTTCCCAAAGTGGGCGATAACGCCCCCTTGTGGGCGATGGAGATCTAGAGGGGGGCGGTGAGGGGCTCAGAAAAAAATGAGGGGCGCTGAAGTGATTTACGGGGCGATATGAAACTTCAGTTACTTCTTATTTTAAAATTAATTGAAATTAAAATTCTCCTACTACACAAGTACACAATATCCATTTTTAGTTCACATTTTTATCCTATTTTGTTGTATGAATATAAACGTTCACAACGCTATTTATATCTTAATTAAGATATTTAGTTAGGTATCAAACACTGAAGAATATTCGTATCTTCAAGTGTCGCAAGTGAGATCCCCACCTCCGAAGACACAAACCGAACGCACGATTATTTATGTAGGGTACCTAATCTATCTCTCTGGTAAAAAAAAAGTCTTGTTTAGAAGATAGGTTTAATTAATCTCCAGGCGAAACTAATACATACGTTATTGAGGTTTATAAGGTGAAAAATAAATGGGGGCGCTACAAAATAACTGATTTTGAAAGTGGGCGTTAGATGAAAATAGTTTGGGAACCTCTGTCTTACATGAATAATGAACATTGTTATAATGTGTATCTTTATCTTCTGCTCAATAAGCATTTTTGTTGATTGACCACTCTTAGAATGTAACCGCTGGACCAATTAGAGTAATTAACCTACTTATACTGATTAACTGATAAACAGATTCTTTACTTTTATTATGAACACAATTTTATAGAACAAACTCTTATTAAAAGGATTATTTTAAGTACAAGCTTATGAAATGAACAAGCTTGTATTTTGAAAAAAAAAAGCTTTTTAGGGTCCCCTACATAATCTATTTCTCTAAGAGTCCAAGTTTGTTTCACCATTTTAGCATGAAATATTCAAAGACAAAGAAGGAACACACACACTCTCATTCATAATATTAAAAACAGGTTAATTTTTAAGTCAGTAATATGTTGTTACTACCCGACATTTGCATAGGTACGTACAATATGAATTTAAATTAATAATAATGGATGTTAATGCAACAATATGAATGATTGCATCATTTAAAACTGAGAGTTATATCATAATGTTCCTTTCTATATGATGACCTATGCCGACAACATCAATGATAGCATAATGAACCTCTATGGATCAAGAACTTGTTTTTATCTTATTTTTTTTATAGTTTAAAAAAAATTGTTTTGTAGGTAGTAATAGACTGTTAGCAACCTTTAGTAATGACTAGCTGACCTGAGAATCTCTGCTCACAAATATTGTTTGCATTTTTTTTTATGTTATTTTTACTCCATAAAAAAAAGTTATTGGTTGAGTCGCTTTATAGTTTTGCACTAGGTAACACATTTGGCGATTCATTTTCATAAATAAAGATTATAGTTCACATATCTACCTATGAGTTGAGAAAGCTGTTTTTCAGTTATTTTTCTTTGTTTCTAATTATATTTATTATACTTAGGTTTTAATATGACATTAAAAAAAAAACAGTATCACTATACAGATTTAAATGCGGTAATGTATTTCCTGGTTACAATACCATGAGTGGATAAGTATTTTATCAGATTGAATGATTAGAACCTTAACTTTACAAAAATATGTTCAGTATACAAGCTATGAACAGTCACCGCTTTTCCATTTTTATAGCTCGTTTTTAAGTGAATAATTAAGTTAATTAACATAAATGTAAATAAATTCAGTAGTACTTACAGTCAGGATATTCTCCGCACTCACAACCGCCAAGATTGTCCAGTGTTTTAGGTTTCCCATCATCAAAACATAAGCAATACGACTTGGCTAACTTCTGACGGTTCCTCGAATTCTTTGATTGAAATCTCGACATGATTTTATTATTTGTTGACTATTTGGAGATAATACGAAATTGTGGCAGCTGGATAATCACCCCGTAAGAAATTACGGGTGATGTTATTCTACACAATATCACTTTCAAACGTTTATAATGTATTTGTTTCTATAGTTTTAAGTTAAACTTTTCTTTCTACCACCAAAAACTTTATTCATCACAGACACAGCTGGATTTAAACACGTATTTATTATTCTCCGCAATAGACAAAAACAAACTGTTGAATTGACGTCTTGAATGCGTTTTGTACCCGTTTTCTGAATTATTTCACGATTGATTTGCTGTGGAGGGGGTATTTATACATTTAGTGTTCCGTTCAGAAATTAATGACGGCCTTCTATTTTGCGTTGAACACAAAATGAAACATAGTAATACATCCGATTTTTAGTCAATAATTCATTAACTTTATCATAAAGATTTATAATAATCGTTAAATATTTTTTTAGGGAAAGTTTTGTAATTATTAAAATAAGTTAGAAAGTGTCAATACCTGTCTATGTTTTCTTTCGTTTCCGAACGACTAAAATCGTCAAGCGCGCGCATGTCTAGAAGGTTCCGGAAATTACGGCTAATATTTTACGTGGTAATTTTAAAATTCATCACGACGAATATTATTTTTGATCATTTTATGCCAACTGTTATATTTAATTCATTTCTAGAATACCTGAAAAATTAAATTTTAACTAATTGTGTATGTAAACAAAGCAAAGTAGTGCGTCAGTTGCGGGGTACACTTAGCCAAATACATTAAAATTCTTAGATTGTTTATTGAAATTACGAAAATTGGTAGTCAGTTAGAAATAAACGAATAATTATTTGTTTCGTAATTGTTATGTAAAACTATTAATTTTAGTCTCTTATTTATAAATTAGTGTACAATTTGAGCAAAATACATATTGATTTCAGTAACATGGGATAGTTGGCAGTTCTGATTGTTTTGCTTCGCGCGCGCACCCCGCCCACAAATGGCTGTCAAGTGCAAAAGTGAATTGAAGATTTATTTTAGTGTATTTTAAAAATAATACATTTTAGTTAATTTCATGGTGTAATCGCTATGAATTTAGATAGTGTAAATATATTTTAAATAGTGAGAACGTTTTTTATAGAAGTGTTTATGTGATTATAGCTAAAATTCTTATGAATGGGTGGAATATTATTAAATATTTTTTTAATTAATTCCCAGCAAAATTTGGCTCGTTGCAACATTATTAACCGTGGAATACGTTTACAATAAGGTAAACAATTTTTCTATGATTTTCATTTTTGTTTTTTATCTTTAGTTAAATAAATATTCCAAATTAAATAATAATTCTTTTGAAAGGGCGTTAGCGAAAATATTATTTTTCGTTTCATAAATATTTACCACCTTTTCTACTTATTTTAAAAATAATTAATTTAATAGACACCAAATTTATATTTTTTTAACATGAGTATAAGTACCGACCTATGAACTAATTCGAGAATTAATTCGAATAACTACATTTTAATTTTCCATTTGCTTATTTTTATTGTTTCTTCTGCTTAACTCCTAATTGATCTATTAAAGAAAATTAAAGCATTGTTACCTTAAATGCAGCCTTTATTGACTGCATTAAAGCTTTATTTTCCAGTTTTGAAACAAAGATAGGTACACATTTTTAAAAACAGTCCAACACAAAGAGTAAAGTTTTCCAACAGCTGAATTTTAATAATTAAAAAAAAAACTTAATTATCTACTATTACTAGTAGGTCTACTCCATTAAAAATAGAATATCAAAAAAAAATACTTTCTTATGAGACATCTGTACATAACACATAAGACATACAAACAATAGATGACCAGACCAAGAGACAGCCAAAAAAAAAATTAAGACACATATTTAGTTCTTTGGGCTCTGTCTTACTATAATAAGTAAAAAGTTACAAGTCTCACAACTTTGTTATGTGAGATAATCCCTTTTGAAATTGCACATGCGATCAGTTCCATGTGGAAATTGAATGACCTATGTCTCTTACTCTACCCTACATGCATTAGCATGGCCGAAGAACAAGATTAGAAGTGGAGAATCCTAGCAAGTGTATACTAGTATTTGTTATAAATACTTATCACAAATTTTATGTTATAAATGTTACTGTAAATATTGTATGGGCATCTATAGCATAGATAAAAATATGCATTCTATACTTTATACAGTTTATGCTATAGGTACAAAAGCTATAGAGCAATGAGTGATAATTGCTTATATTAAATCAATTTATTGACTTGTTTTGATAAATACACTAAATCATGGTAATATTTCTTTCATTGCTTTAATAAATCTGCGAGCACTCAGCAGACGCCACTGTTTGGGTTTCAAATGATTAATGATGTTAAATGTTGTAATGTAAACAAAACCATGATTAGGGCTGCCAACATTACCAACCATTACCTAATGTTTTATTGCTACTTCAAAGATACTGTTTTAGTAGTTGTTTTTTTTTTTTGAATTTTGATTGTCTTGTCTGTGATTCAATTTTATTAGACAGTCTCTAGAGATTTAGGGTCATGTGTACAAATACTGTTCTGATATAAAACTGGGATCTATGAAAATCTCTTAATTATGTATTTTTCTCTATTAACCAAATTTACAACACCATGTAGGTGTGATGCCATTGCCTGGTAGGAGTACCTTAATCACTGAACTAGTATATTTTTCACACAGCACTAAAAGTAATTAAGTAACCTGAAAATTTGTTGATTGCATCTGATCTCTAGAGTCGTCATAATAATTTAATCATATTACGCGAACTTTGGCCTGACAAACGCACGACAAAGCTCGCCAAGACAAAATAACGCAACTTATTCGCAAGTACCTACACCATTACTCCCACGACTATCACTGTTCTAACAATTAATTAAAGTGAATTAATATCAGTAGCAGATATCCCGTATAATATCGAAATCCGTGTTGATTCCCGAGGTAGGGTCATGACACTCATGACCCCGTGACCTAGTTTACTATTACGTACCTTTACGACTAACTTAATCCGCACAAATTGTCCTAGTGCTAACTAGGGATATCACGGATATTGAATTGACATTACTAGTCGATATTGCATAGAAACGTTATTTTGCTTCGTCCAGGAATCGAACCTACCGCGCTCAATCGCTACCTACTTAAGGTGCGAATGATGTTTAACTGATTAAAACAGCATTATTTTTTATGCGTTAGTTAAGTGTGTTCCGTGTCGGTAATCAAGAAGTTTTAGCTTAGTCGGATCGTGGGTTTGATTCCCACCCTTCATTTTCTTTGTAGGTCCTTTGTGCCGCTATTGAAGCTACATAAACTTAAGTACGTCTAAAAATTGTTTTGCTCAAAAATAAGTTCAAAATATAGCCGAATGGAAACTATTTACTAGTACTTACGAACGAAGCATGGGAAGAAAATAAAAGGTTATAGGTTAAAACACATTTGCCAGGTGGTCCATACAATGGTGTCAGATCACGCGGTGCACTGAAGGAGTGAGAGTGAGTCTTCTCCCGCGGCGAGCAGCGACGCGTTCCGATGCATTTTTGGATAGATAAACGCAGTCAGTGCGCCTACCCCGGCCGCCATCGAGTGCCATCCTCTATCTCTGCTGGTAAGTCAACTAACTATTAATAAATGCCAAATTTTATGAAAATGTATGTATGAAAGTCTAGGCTGATGATGTATGTTTCTTTATTACTCTTTTAGAAAAAACTATTAAACGGATTTTGATGAAATATGGTAATCAGATCGTTTATAACATGTAGCCACGGTCTAAGATTATTTAGACAACTAGCTTATTAACATAACTGAGAGGTTTAGAAACTTTTCTTGTTATTGATTTGTTGGATTTAGGAAGGCTGACCCTAGCCAGGAAGAGAAAAAGAGAGAGATTGATCTTTTGGATTGCGATACTCCTAACAGATCGGGTCTGGGATCTTGGCTCTAAGCTTGGAAGAAAGTATAAAATGAAAAAAGGATTAGTGATTTCTTACAGTATTCTAATAGGTACTTCAGGAAGTCCTAAATTTAGTTACAAAAGATCGCTCATAAATTGGGAACGAAAACTTCATATTATTTAGAGTCAACCTCAAATTCTTGTTCAGTGTATTTTACTTCCATGATTAGATTTTGATAAGGGTACTTAGATATTGTTACTAAAGTACTGTCAACAACAAAGTCGTTGAACATCTTAACTTCAAAATCTAAAAAGTACTCTCGGCAGAGGGGTAGATTTTTTAGCAGAGCCCTTGATGAGATTGTGACGCCTTACTTAATTGGGACCGCAGCCCCAGGCTAATCATAATAAAATTGTCAACGCTACAATATTAATGTTGCCTTCGTCGCGTGCCGTTGGTGAATTTATTCAACACATCTCAGTATTCCCGATTCCCGCGATATCTGGCGAAGATAGCCGAAGATTGCCGACGCGTAAATTGCTCCAGAACACGCGCGTGACCTGCAAATTTAATTAACTAGTGAAGTTAGAGTTTGGGAAATAATCTAGCATCGTATCGGCATGCCATACTGCGTATTGCGGTATTTTAAAAGGTCGGTGGGCTAATAGGCAACTATATACGTACATAGCTACGTTAAAATGTGCCGTAATTAGGTGGACTTTCTCCGATATGCTTCTAGAATTAGAACGAAATCAAAATAAATATTATGAGTTAGTTGATTGCTCTGTGAGGAGTAAAACGGTGGTAATTTGTGTTTAAGGGGTGGCTTGTTTATTTCAGAACAGTTCTATGTATTAACTACTTTATTTAATTCGTGAAAACGGAAAGTTTTGCGTGTTTAAGAGTTCACAAGAAATCGTGCGTTAACCTAAGCACTTCTGTGTGTTAACTTTTGCGTCAAATGTTTGTTTGTTGAATATTTTATATCTGACACTACCGGATATAGCTAGTCTTCTCAAGTGGTTACAGGTATAATAAGGTACTGAATGAATAACTAGTTTCATTAAAAGTTTGTTTCTTCGCTGTTCTACATATCGTACATAGACAGCTTGGCGACGTATCGTGTACCTAATTGTGTTGAGTTTACGTTATTGTGTAAGTTTCAATTACGTAATGTTAATTATGGTAACTTACAAGAGTTTAGTTATTCGGCAACAGCTGTAAGGCTGTTGCTTTTAGCCATTTATGAAAAACTGTTTTCGTGTAAAATTAATATAAAACTACTTATTTTCAACCGGTAAATAGATATGCGAGAAAATGATTACTCTCTTCATCAAGTTCGCGAAGTTAATTGGCACACGAGTGAAAAGGTAACCATAAGCCAAACTTTCTCTTTTTCTTTTACTTCTCAGTACCTAATACGTACTGGGACTCGCTCCACTAAGATCCAAGAATTGGGAAAAACTTCTACAGCGATGACACGGTATATTCCCAGTTGTCACGCCTGGATGACAGAGTTAAAGGGAATATACCGATGACCCAACCAAAATAGCTTTTGTCTGGTTTGAAATGCTTGGAGCTTTACCCGGGTGTCGTATAGAAACTATTGGAAACAATGACTTTAGATCTTTTCCTCGGACCAGCTAGTGACTCTGTTTGACAATGAAACTACATACTACCACGTTCCTTCGTCCTTATTACGTCTCCGTCAGCCGCACTATCTTCTACGTCTCTTCTTTTTATATTTTGCCTGTCTCGCAGTGGCTCGCTGTTATATTCTGAATTTCTGGCACGAAGAGATATGTACATGTCGCGCGGGTCTTAGGTACATGGTGTGTTATTTGCAGGGCGCGCTCGCGGGCGGGTGTGCGCGGGCGCGGGCGGGGCGGGCGGCCGCAAGGGCATGGCGGCGCCCGTGCACCGCTTCGCCGCCGTCGACTGTCCGCCGCGCCGCCCGCACCGCACTCACAGGCATTATGGGTATGTCACATTGTGTTTCTGACAAGGAAACTACCACTTTCTAGCAGGCAGATGACATTCAGATCCTGTAACCTACTAAGTTATCATCCAATCATTCATCTTTAATTAGTAAGCGGTTGCTTTCTTTTTATAAGTCACCAAGAAGAATGTTTCTTTTAAAGGATATTATCATCATAAAGATACGCTCACACAGATAATAATTTGTATCAAACAAACCGATCATCGGCAAAATTGCTACTAGGCCACCACCAATGCCAGCGGTGCACTCCTCGCGCCGTCAGAATGACGAGCCGAGCCTGTACGTGGAGATCCCGGCGGAGCCTCCGCAGCCCACCATCGCGAGCCTGGCGGCGGCGCGCTCCGTGACGCCGGACACGCTGCTGCGCACGGCCGCGCTGGGCCTCCACCACTCGCCCATGATGGCCCCACACCTCAAGTTCGGCATGCTCGTGTCCTTCGCGCTCGCTACTGTCTTTTTGGCAGGAGCTAAGTACTATTTCGATCGACAGGTGAGGCGTGGTCAGCTATTTTCTGTAGTTGTAGTTTTGCAGTTGGTTTTAGCCACGAAATATTTGCGAGGAAGTTTTGGAACGGTGCTGATGAGATATTGTGGATGCAGTAGTTAAAAAATTGTTAGCTTGTCCTAATAATTACTAAAATCAAGTGCAAAGATCACTGCTTACTTGTCTCGTATTTGTACTCCTAGATTTACATCTCCATCATTGGTCTATGAGTCTACGTGATACCTGTATGCAACTGCAGCTCATTTTGAGGATTTATGTTGTGTTTTAAAGGGATTAGCACCGCTTTCTGCCTGCACTTAAAGTTGTATATGTGTGTAGGTGGTCCGCGAGCGCGGTGGCGGCACGGGCGGGGGGGAGGCCAGCGTGGTGTGCGCGGCGGTGGCGTGCGTGTGCGGCGTGGGCTGCGCGCTGTCGCTGTGCCGCGCCCGGCCCCCGCCCCCGCTGCCGCCCGACAGGGTCTCCTCCACTGCACAGCGCGACCGACACGTGAGTACAAGTACACACACGAACACAAACTGATTGAAACACTCTTCAAAACACTAAATAGTACATTAAATAGTGAGACTCAAGTCTAGTTCGTTGGTTACTATACATAATATTAGAATGAAACCCAAAGAATAAAATCTTTGATCTACTAATAATAGTAGGCACAGATGCAACTACAACAAGACACATCCTGCACTTAGTCTCAATACACCCAGTATTTATCCATGTTTTTCTAATGTTATGAAATATCTTAATTAAAATTTAGGGTCATGGAGGGATTATACCTAAACTATTGTAAATTTTTAAGTTTATCAATTGGCAAAATAAAATAATGTCATTTCTTTTTTCAATTTTAGTGGGTTCAATCCCCGGTTCAGGTGAGTATTTTCAAAAATATTTTATTTTATTCAATAACATAGTAACGTAGTTTCCCTTCATGACCCAAATATATACTTCTCATTTTCTTAGAATCATCTTACAATTTCAACTAAATATTACATTCAACACAATGTAAACACCATTTTTTAAAACCAAACAAATCTTCATCACTTTACTCAAAATCTATAAAAACTGAAATAATTTCCAGCCACCACCCTCCGAGCCCTCAGACGATATATCCCTGGCGACGCTACTCCAATCATCTGAACGTTCCCAACCCACGGAGTCGCCGGAAGCACCTCCTCCGTACAAGATCGCAGTGCTGATGCCAGGCCGGGACAGCCCACCCCCGCCTGCCTACTCCGAGCTCAGCTAGCTACACGCACCTGTGAGCCAGGAGTTTATCATATAGACTGCACCACACCGGGTAAGGTAATTTATTTATCTTGGCAATACTAACAAAAGATTTTTTGATATGGCAACTCTGTTCGCTTGTTATTGTGCAATATTTAGACGTGGTTTTCATAGATATCTGGTTTTTCTAATACAAATCGCTTGTTAGAAATTGAAAGTAATAATATGTACCTTATTGTTTTGAAATTAAAGTTTTTAGTAGATCTCAACCTAACCTTACCCTACCCTTGTCTATATGTGAATCAATTATATCCTGACTCACAATTGGTCCATGACCATGGTCCAATAAAATCATCTAAATTATAATCCCCACATTATTCACCCTTTTCCAATTTATCCCCACCCTTTCCAATTCCAAAGATTTTTGACTACCCTCAATATTTGAAGTTTGGCACAGTTCAATAAAAAAAAATCATCAAAAATATTTCAGTAAATGTAAGATTCAAACTCTATTTTACGGGGAATTTTTTAACGCCTGTATGTGCAAAATATAACGACTAGAAATTAATATTTGTGGGTAAATATAGCCTATATTTTTAATGATGGCAAGACCATCGATTACTTGAAAATTCCCCGTAAAATAGAACACATACTTAATGTTGAGTAAGAACGTTGATGTTAGCTGACATCGACCAGTGAGAGATAAGTGATAGAGTAAGTCAATATGGATATTACCCGGCTAAGAGTGAGAAGTACCCGGGTATTGTTAACACCCGTCGTTAAAGGAACAAAATGAAGGAACAATGTACTTAACTTTTTTCTGTCCGTAACTAGGCCGATTTCGATGTAACTGTCGTCATTGTATAGATTAGGAGTTTTACCATCGCGCAAGTCGATTTTAAAATGTAAATAACAATAATACGGTGTTCAATAATCGACAAAAAATTGAATATTTTTTAGATTAATCTCGGGAACTAGTTTTGTATGACATATAACGCATAGAGAGATAAATCTAAACCCCATTTATTATGTACATGTATAGATATAGAGCATATAGTTTAGTATGTCTGGTGTAAAATATATGTATTTATACAATTACGTGCACGCCAGTGCATAGCCAAGTGGTGTTTTGGCAAGCGGGTTGCCAGATTCGTTAGTAAAATAATTTCGAAGTCAAAAGTAGATATTTTCAAAATTACCACTAAACGCATATAAATTTCTCTTCGATTTGAACGCACAACACTCAAATATGTAGCTTTTTAACTTTTGAAAGTCTTAAAATATTAGAAAATATAAAAAGTAGATACACATGGC
This sequence comes from Anticarsia gemmatalis, assembly GCF_050436995.1. NCBI lineage: Eukaryota > Metazoa > Arthropoda > Insecta > Lepidoptera > Erebidae > Anticarsia > Anticarsia gemmatalis. The sequence goes on from NC_134757.1 coordinate 1,391,207, forward strand.
AACATTTTTTCTAATGTCAAACATTTATTTGTATCTGGCAACCTAAGGGAGGAGATTAACAGAGGCTTATAAGATTTATTAAATAGATCTTGCAAATGGCGAATTGATATTCAAGTGCTACTGTACTATGATAATAATATCAAAAGGAATCAAGTTTTCTACGCAGAGAAATACATACATTTCCAAAAATACCACTTACTAACCGAACCATTTAAATACCCCATTACATTCTAGAACCTGAATATAAAGAAAATAGCCTGTTTATTCTCAGGTCTCCACACAAAATTTCATCTCAATCGGTTCAGTCATTTCACTGAGAAAGAGTAACATACAAATATTCGTGTGTGGTAAAGATGAAAAGCAGTGAATGCCACATTATTATAGTACAGTACCATGTACCATAATAATAAATAATTCTAGTCATATTAGATATAATATTAATGTGATGTACTTTAGTTGAGTTACGATTGTTTGGCGTTTGCAATGTTATGTTTGTATACTACGTGTAGGCGGGACTGATCGGTTCGTCTTTATAACAGGCGCTTCTTTAATAAATATTGTATATCTGTCATATTAATGTTTTATTTCATACCTTTTATTACCTCAATTACTAATTTAAGCCACGAAAATCTAGGTCTTTAAACCTTCCAGAGCTTCAACTTTCCTAAAAATTTTTTCAGTGCATTCTCTTTGAAATTATGTGCCGTATGCGCTATAAAACTTTTCGTAAATATTTAATAATCGCTGATTTACTCATTTTGGTCAAGACAAGAAAGCTCAACTTTAATTCAAAGAATATCTCCGAAGCGGTGAATCGTAATTTAAATTTAATTGCATGGATATGTAGCCCAGATCTTTATATCGTTTGGACAACCATTTACCTAACACTTTGCAAGTTCAGTTATTGTCTTACGTTAAACCGCATTTCATTTTAATAAAAACAAATACTAAAGGTAAAACAAGAATGGATGGATAGTAAGTAATAAACAAAAGTCAAGCTCACATTATAATATATTTCTATGTTACATAACATTAAGTACAGTGATTGTGTCAAATAAATAATTACAATTACATTACACTAGCAGCGGGCTTCAGTCCACATACAAATAGCTTACAAAGCCTGTCTCACTTTTCTCCAAGTACCTACACTAAATGTCATGCATTCTTTTCATATTCCCTTAAGTAGATAAAGACAGCATTACTATTTATGAGTTAATTAGAGAGCAGTAAGACAGACTTATATATATTTTTAACTACGTCATTCAAATTCTACAGAACATTTTTTAAAATCAAACTGGGATAGAAATAACTGCATCAAAATCATAATAATCCGATTTCATTTATATTTATTTCAACACAATTCAAGGTACTTTTGTATGTTTTTTTCTATTACAATTTCTCATTTAAAGTTCAAGATGAGACTTCCTTTTTGTGTTAGTCATTCCATCATGAATATCTATTATCTATCCACCGGATAGAATATAGAGAATTACTTAACAATTTGACAGATACTAACGAAATGAAGGTAAGCGTTATACGGTATTTGAACAACATAGCAAATAGCAGGTGGTGACAACATCTAAATACAATGAGGTATCCACCGAGAATTATTATAACATTATTGTTTAAGGAAGAATCGAGTTTTAACACTATGCTGCCAACGAGATTGGTATTTTAGACTACCATAGGAGTGGGTAACTTTTACCACTTAAAAAACGTATGTATGACACAATATAATTAGAAAAGATTTTGGTAAAATCCATGCAAGTGTTATATTTTATAGTAGATATTAAAATATGTGTTGAAGTGTAAACTTTGCTTAGAATTTTGTTGGCTAAAGTTACCCACTACTACAGTAGTTTTTTGGCAATTATAGGTACTAAATATCCTGAAGCCCTTTTTTATAAATTAAACTGTGATAGTGCAATAAAAGAGATAATTACATTACATTCTAGTTAGGAAAATAGCATTATAACACATTGATCAATGTTTAAAGTCCTTATTTCACTGATTTCATAGATCATCTTGTGTGATAATATCGCAATTTTCTTAACTAATACAAGATAGAACTAATATGCATGACATAACTTTCTTTTACATGCTTAATTTGATATGACGGCCTTCGTGGCGCAGCGATTAGGTGGTCGTCATGCGTCCATACTATTGCGCCGGGAAGTCGTGGGTTCGATTCCCACACGAGACAATTATTTGTGCGATCTACAAATAGTTGTTCCGGGACTGGTCCCCGCGACGCGACGATAGACAGAATGCAATTTATTCAGCATTACCATGAAAAATATTTCATTAAATTTATTGTGTATAGGTTCACTATTTTGACCGCTCCAGAATATTGTCAGAACAAGTATGTTAAACCAGTAAATAACTTGATACTGACACTTTATTAGGTATATAAAACTTATGTCATGTATATTAGTAATAACAAATATTTGTTAATAAACTATTTTACATTATTTCAATAAAACGACATTCACGATTCGGTAAATATAAAATAAAATTCATTTGGAATGTATGTACATTTGTCATAAGCCTCGGTTACGTTATATTTTATAAAATTAAATAATAATATTTCATAATATTGAATCTTTAAAAATCATTCGAATATAATATCTCGATCACACAAGAAAAGAAAAAATAATGACAGTTTTGAGTATGTCTATGGTTACACAGATTAAAAATATGACTAGCTGTCAGTTATAAGTTAATATTGTTAAAATAATAATATAATTTATAATTTAAGTGAGACGTAAAGCGTTCATAAGACATGGTTAGTAAATGCTGAAATGTTTCAAATTGACTAAAGTAAATACGAGTTTTTTTACAATTTATTCTTATGTATGTATAACGGTAGTGATACTAAAGTTACCTATAGGACAAGATGGTATATTTTCAATATTCAAGCTTAGCTAAGGGCTATCTGGCAGTTGCCTTCTAACTCGGTAAAAGATCTGTGATGTAAGAATTCTTTGGTTCGATATAGCAGTATTACCAGCTCCCTGGTTTAGCCCTAAAGTTAGACGCTAAAATAATTGACAAAAATGTTGTGGGCTGCTTTTTCAAGAAAATATGAGAGAAACAAAAAAATTGCCTTACACATACAATTTTATTGTCTTTATAAGAAAATAAAATCGCCCACTTCATTCTGTCGTGAATCAAAAATAATCGTTTGAGGGTTAAGGGCCCTTTTAAAAACTTTAGTACCCTACTGTTAAAAACATATCAGTAACTAAAGGTTACAGCGTATATTCGACTTTAAAACAAGAGATAAAATTATAAATTTAAAAGTACTAAGCTAAATAACTAAGCTTTGCATAATTTTGTGAAATAATTATAAGCTACCTAATTTTCTCATAAAACTTACATTTGAACTAAATTACAAAATATGCCGATAATTATTTTATTTCCAATAAATACGACATAAATTAGAAAATGCTGCAGTTTCAATATAATATTAAAATGATACCGCTTGTTATTTTCTTTTAAAATTGAATGTCACACAATTAAATAAGTTTAATATTGGCATAATATTCGGATATTTAATTTTATTACATTTTAAACTTTGCTTGCATGACTATTATTTAATATTAAAGAATAACGTGATTACTGATGCCTGGTTTCTGAGGCACATTAAAATTTATCTATTCAAACTGTCATGTTTATATAATCTTAAACGATATTGAATATATAAACTACCGCTAAAATGTACCTTAGAAACCGGAGGGTGAGACCCGTTTAACCTGCGCCGAAACGTCAAGCAAACCAAGATAAAACTCATAATCATACCCATATATCATTAAACAATAATCTTGCAACGTCAAAGTTATCAAACTTATTCTCAACAAAATGAAGCTACAATGAATAAAATGTAAATAAATCTAATCCATACTAATATTATAAATGTGAAAGTAACTCTGTCTGTCTGTCTGTCTGTCTGTCTGTCTGTCTGTCTGTCTGTCTGTCTGTCTGCTACTCAATCACGCCTAAACTACTGAACCAATTTGCCTGAAATTTGGTATGAAGATACTTTGATATCCGAGAAAGGACATAGGCTACTTTTTATTCCGGCAAAATATCTTATTCCCACGGAAAACAGCGACAATCGGAAGAAACCGCTCCACCGCTTTGCGGTTACACTGGCGCTTTCACTAGATGGCGCTACTGGCAATATTAAACCTGTCATTACGTTTTATGTCTTAGCTGGGTAAGCCTACGCTTTGGAGATTTTTAACCGAAATTTGACTATTATGCTACTTACGTTATTCTAATCAGTTGAGGTTATACTCTTTCGAATTGATATTAGTTTGAAACAGTTTCCACTAAATATTTCGTGTTAGTTATAATAAATTTGTTTGTATATTCTTTTAAGTAGTTTTAATTACATTATTTTCGTATTTAATGCTAATATTATACCCATTTAGTGGTATTTGGTAGAATTTCGTGTTAGTTTAATTGTGTATTCTTTTAAGTAGTTATGAGTATTATATTATAGTATATGGTCACCCATCCACGGAACAACCTCGGCAAGCGTAGCTTAACCTTAGAGATGGCTGCACGCGTGTTACTTAGCTACGAGGTTCTCTTATCTTTACAAATATTATAAAGCTGAGTTTGTCTGAACGCGCTAATCTCAGGAACTACTGGCTCGAATTGAAAAAATATTTTTGTGTTGACCATTTACCGAGGAAGGCTAATAAGCTATATAACATCACGCTTCGGCCAATAGGGGCGGATTAGCAACGAAAATTGTTACAAAAACGGTGAAAATTATGACTCATTCTCTCTCATGTGACGCAAGCGAAGTTGCGCGGGTCAGCTAGTACATAATATATTTACGTAACTCCAGTCCATTGTGTACGATGACGTCATTGTTGTTAACTCGTGATGGTTCAGTGGCGCTCGGTGTGTTCACACTCGTTGTATCTCGAACAGTTTGACGTCCGTGTCGTACCATATCGGCGGGTCGACGTTACTGTGGAAGAAAAAAGAAAGTTTAATAATAGTGTATAGGTTTAGAAGATTAATAATAGTGTATAGATATAATTTTGTGGTCACGAATGTAACTTTTTGATTAGGCTAAGGCTAAACTAAAAAGTGACGACAACAGCGGTCTGAATAGCGGATTGCGTCAAAAAGTTATAACTAACATTTTCTTTCGCAATTAAGAGACTTCTACCGCCAATTTTAATTGAAACTAGCCTACTGAGTTTCTATTAAATGGCTCTTCTTTACTAATTCTTCTCCGTATGACGCTTCTTAATACATATAAAAATATTACAATACAAGAATAATTTTCATTGAAAGTTGTCTAGCAAGCTGAGGCGTTATCGGCAGTAAGAATATGTAGTATGTACATAATATAATAATATCAACTAAAATAAATTGCATGAAAGGACTATATATCGACAAAGTATATAGTTAACTATCATACCGTATGTATATAACACCCCAGAGATAAGTCCGGAACCATGCGGCGGTGCCGGCGTTGGCCTGGTACTTGCGGATGAGGATGGGGTGCGGCACCGGCAGCAGCCCCACCAGCGTGCCGTGCTGCAGGAAGCGCAGGATCTCCGACTCGTCCGTCAGACCCCTGCCACGGACACACAAACAAAATGTTATTATTATATATTTTATTTATAGGGATATTTATCTATAGATTTATTTATATTCATTCTAATCTAATATCTTTTTTGTAATTCTTTCAAAACCTATATATAAAATTTCCATGTCACAATGTTAGTTACCATATACCTCCGAACCGGCTTGACCGATTCTCAAAACAACGTTTGCCGGGTCAGCTAGTGTATTATATTATAATAATAAATATCATCGGACAACTCACACACGGTTATTTGATTCCAAACTAAGCTGAGCTTGTACTATAGTAACCAACTAACTGGTAACCATACTTATATACTTCTAAATACACACTTATATAGATACTACCTGACGCGGCAAACGTTGTTTTGCCATAGAAAGGATAAAAAAGTGTCACTTAGGGGTATGAAAAATAGATGTTGGCCGATTCTCAGACCTACTTTAATATGCTCAATTTCATCACCATCTTGAGCTTGAAGCCTATCTACGCTACTGTAGGAAAAAAATAACTATATAACCAAACATATATTCAGGTTTCTTTTAAAGACTACTCCCGCACTAAAGAATTGCTCTTGTGTCGCGGGAACTTTAACAAACATATAAACAACGGACACATTTTACAACCAGACCCGAAACATTTGTGGATCGCACAAATAATCGTTCTGTTTGGGAATCGAACTCACGTCCCCGAACGGTCACACGGTAGCGATGTGGCGACCTAAACCACTGCGCTACGGAGAAAGTTAAAATTAACTTTATACTGTACTTTCCGTACTCACTTGTCAATACAAATCTTCTCGACCTGTGGCACTAACACTTGCAGCAATCTCATGATGGTCTGCAGCGGCAACTTGCCGCGCCACGACGACACCCACTCGGCCGACGGCCGCCACTCCGACGAGCTCTCCAGCCGACGCGGGTTCGATGCCCCCGTCGTTAAACTGTCACGCTGCAAATAACAAAAAATGTAGAATAGTAAATTGCTATTGGTTAGGTTCTAAACTTAAAAACAGAGTAAAACGGCTATCATGTATTAACGAAGAGGTGCGCTAATCTGAACGCGCCCTTATCTTTACTATTCTGTTATACCTATGGTCAATTTTTTACAATATTTTCATTACAAACAATAACGCGGGCGAATATAAAAAACTCACGCCTTATATACATAGAAATATATACGCCTGCATTAATTATACTGTTATAAAAATAATAAAATAAAACAAAAACATTACATTAAAAATTCCTTCAGGAATACAAAAAAGTCATCTGGCAGCGGTGGGATTCGAACCCACGCCTCCGAAGAGACTGGTGCCTTAAACCAGCGCCTTAGACCGCTCGGCCACGCTACCCATATGTTCCCCAGCCAAATGTAAGCTTCAATTACTGTTAGTATATTTAAGATCATTACATTGTATTTAACAATTTATAAATACCTAACAAAAGTATTTTATTTTTAATCATTGGTTTCGGGGTTTGAGATAATTGAAATACCGTCCGTTCGTTCGTTACTTGCGTGAAAAATCTACTTATATTTATTGAGACTCTGACTAACGTGCTATTATACTGACATATGCTAAACTTAACTAAAATTATGTTTTATTCCTTGCAGAACAGACAAACAAAACCGCGGGCTAAACTAATATTTATACCAAAATCCACTTCATTGATTAACACAGTTCATAGATATATTTAAATATTTTTTTTTTAAGTACATACGAACTATAAGCAAGTCGAAAGAGATCAACAGATCATGACGTCAAATAATATAAAAACACAACTCACATGCGTAACAGTTCTTTTCTCAGCCTCCCCATCAGTATCATCATCCTTGCGGTCCTCTCCATCCGGCCCTCCTCTCTGCGGCAGAAGCCTGTCCCTAGGCTCCTTGAGCTCGCCCTCCTCCGGCACGTCGAGTTTGTCGCGCGGCTCGTCCAGCGGCGCGTCCAACTGCGTGTCCGACTGCGTGTCCGACAGGTTGGCGTCGCTCGGGTCTACCAACCGCGCGGGGGGAGGGTGCGCTGACTCGCGTTCTGTCATTGTACTGATTGCTGTAACAGAAGCATTTATTATATGATTTTTATGTTAAGTTAAAAATTTATAATGTTTACCATATTTATTTTTGTAAAAGTTGACAGTGTCTTTTATTTATACATTTATTAAAACTCCAAATTGAGTCGGTTATCACGTAATGATATACGGACGGAGTAAAATTACTAAGTGGCAGGTAAATTGAAGAAAAACTGGGATACAAATTTATTTCATATTTTTTACTGACTTCATAAAGGAGAAGGAACTTTGTTTAAATGATTGTTTACATATGTATGTTCATGATATCTAAGGAATAGTTGTTACTACACGTTACATACCGGGTGTTTCAGCTAGGGTAGGGTTAAGAGTGCCGGGCTCCGCAGGTTGTGCTGGCCGTGATCCTTCCATTGGGGTTTCTGCCACTGATTCTGCACTGCGAGATCTACGGAAGAGTACGGATATTTCTTTTTACCAAATAAGTGCCAACATGTAATTAAATAATCATTTATTTCAGGCAAATCACCCATATTTTTGTTTACATAATATAAAGATATTACATGGATATACATAACTATTAACTAACTTATTTAAGATTATATTATTATTATGGCACATATTATTAATTAATTGGTAACATTGTATCTATTAACGTTATTATTTAGTATTTGTTAAGTATAACTATTTTTTATAATTATATTTTTTTTATTTATTTTTTTTTATATTTTTTATATAGATATTTTTTTTTGTAATAATCATATATAAAATAATATTATTAAAACTCCATGCATAACTTGTTATTATTAAACTGACCCTACTCTGTCTAATGGTAAAGTATCGTCATATTGTATTCAAAAAGTGTACCATAAAACTTTAGAAAAAAAAATAGCTATGTGTGCATTGGCCAGCATGGTGGACTCAAAGCCTAACCCTTCCCTCGTTACGGGAGGAGACCTTTGCCATTTATTTATTATTATTATATATGTATACTAGCGGTCCCGACAGACGTTGTCCTGTTTAATAAATTAAAAATTAATTAAAAAACATTGTCCAGCGGACAAAATTGTGAATCTAAACCATTCTCAGATCCCCTTGAACACACTCAAAAAATTTCATCAAAATCAGTCCAGTCGTTTAAGAGAAGTTCAGTGACATACACACTTACAGAAGAATCCATATTCCATACTAATATTATAAATGCGAAAGTAACTCTGTCTGTCTGTCTGTCTGTCTGTCTGTCTGTCTGTCGGTCTGTCTGTCTGCTACTCAATCACGCCTAAACTACTGAACCAATTTACATGAAATTTGGTATGGAGATATTTTGATACCCGAGAAAGGACATAGGCTACTTTTTACCCCGGGAAAATGATGCATTTCCCGGGAAAATTCAAGTGGCGAACTAAGTCGCGAATAGTCAATATTATAATGACATTGAAATAACAAAATTCCGTTGTCATGGCAACTGTTTTAATGGCGGATATGCCTTAGCGCGATTTCGTTATATTAAGAGACATAAATAATTTTGAGAATATTTTTCGTGAAAAAAAAGCATATTTTATATCATCACGCTACGACCAATAGGAGCAGAGTAACAGTAAAAAGTGTTACAAAAACGTTTGACCCATTCTCTCTTATCTGACGCAAGCGAAGTTGCGAGGGTCAGCTAGTTATATATATAAAGATTTACCTAGGTAGCGTAGTGTTAGTGTGCACGAGCCCCTTCCCCCGGCCGGCGGCCAGGCTGCGCGCGATGGCGGCGTGCTCGTGCGGCAGGTTGGCGAGGTTGTGGAACACGCCGCGCTTGCGGATTATTGTGTACACCAGGTTCGAGTTGCCTGCAATGTTAATAAAGTTTATTAGAATACGAGAAATAGATATTCAGAATTTTTTTTATATATTGTTGGAGAAATAACTTTATATTGGTAATAAATGTAGATGGTTTGCGCCATTTATGCTAGATGAAGCCAGTTTTTGCCTTTTTCTGAAAGTTTACGGATAGATTTTCGCATTCGAAATGGAAACTTGTTTTTTTTTAAATTTTAATCGGGGTCTACAATCCAACAAACGTAGGTATATTTATAGGGTTTTATGCACACTAACAAAAGATTACTTGTGCATAAAATTAAAATTATGTAAAAATACCCACGTAAAACTTAATTTTTCAAACAATTTTTAAATCACAATGCGTTTCAATTTAGAGATTTCAGTATTGAGCGTTAGACTAAAATAAACATAGTAACTGACCATCAAACTGGTACTGTATCATGTTGTTGAACATCTCGAGCAGGAAGAACACGAGGTGGTGGTGATGGGCCTGCGAGAACAGGAACCACGGCGTACTGAACGCTTCCAGTAAGTGCAGCAACTTGGTCGATGCCACCATTGATAACGTCTTTAGGTAGGGAGATACTGTGGAAAAAGGGAATACAAATTTGTATAAAAATATTATATTCGTATAAAATTTGTATAAAAATATTATATTCGTGTAAAAGTATTTTTTCATGATCTGAAACTCATACACTTGAGTTTCAGATCATGAAAAAATACTTTGATTATAGTTTTCTTGCAACTACTAGATATATTTTTTCAACAAATACGTGTTTTTACGTGTACATGTGCGTATACTCATCACAATACAGTTTCTATGCTTGCTTCTGCAGAACCTTTCACGTGGCCGATTTACACTTGGCCGTTATTTTTAAGACCTTATTGTTTTAACGTTATTAAAAAGGGTCTTTATGGTGCTCTATGCTACTGAGAATAAAAGATAAAATACTTTTAAATTCCTGATTTTTCGGCTAACATACATTAGCCTCTCCTCACCATGACATAAACTAGCTATAATATCATTAAATCTATTTTCATCATAACATTATAAACTCTTACCATTAACCAATATAGTGAGTAAGCAATCAAACAGCGGCTGCAGCCTCTGATGTCCGGTGGTGATGATCTTGTGGAACACCACGACCAGCAGGTCGGCGTGCGAGCCCGTGAACACCGGGATGTCCATGGGCACGGTGGCCGTGTACGGCTTGTTGAGCCGCACGCCTAGGTTGCGCTCCCCGGACAGGAGTAGCAGGATGAACACGCCTATGTGCATCAGGCCTACGCGAGCTGTGGAAAACATAAAGAATATAGGTACAATTTTTATCTTAAACAGGCGAACTTACTAAAATGTATTTGAAACTGAAGGTGCCAAACTTGTCGTAGTTTCTTTTTCTACAAGATACTACCAATAATTTTGTATAAAACTAGAAACTCATGATCAGCGGTCGCGAAAAGGAGGTGTTTAGACTCGTATGGCACTTACACACAATAACTTCACATTCATAAATATTATTATGATGAAATTAATGTAAAAATAGAGTGTGTGGCACTCTATCTGTTAATAAAACTATGATCAGAAATGTGTGCAAATACAACGTCTCCAAATAAGATGGTTCATGGAATAAAAATCCTTGTTTATACTTACATTGATCAGCGCGTGAGTCGTTCAGATGGTACAGTATAGGCACCAGCACTTCTAACACATCACTGCTCTTTAACACGTAGTACATGAATTTCTGAAATTATAACAAAATCATAAACACACTTGTTTTTTCCTTTATTTTTTTTTTATATATTACGTACGTGACGCTGAAAAGTATGAATACATTCTTGCACGAACGACGCACCAAAAAAACCCCTTTAAATACTGTATCACGAATTATTCCTACAGCAACAAACTATGTTCTATCTCCATTAAACTTAGTTTTTTATTCAGTCTACTTTGTTTCTTATAGCAATTAATTAGCACAATAAGCACAACCTTTTCTCTTTCAACCTTTTACTCTCCCACTGCTAGGCAAGCTTCTTCCGTACAACGGAGGGTTGGACTTGAGTCCGCCACGCTGACTGAATGCGGGTATAGGACTTTTTGAAGCATGCCCTCAAGAAATATATCATATCCTCACCTTGTTATAATCACACATTTTCCAAAACAGCACAAGTAGTTCTTGATGGAGGTTGACTTTCTTGGCCGAGTTGGGCAGGTATGTCTGGGCGAGCGGGTTGTTGAGCAGCCGCGTCACTCCGCGCAGGATGAACTGGAAGTCCTCGTCGCGGTGGATCCGGGACAAGTAGTTGATGAACAGGTTGTCTGGGAGCGTCTGGAGAGAAAAGCAGGATTAAAATGTGCTTGAATTTGTGAGTATTTCAGTCTAAGTACTTTTATTATAATCAAATTTGCAGCTCAGGTTAATCAGAGTGCCAAAGAGGGCGATTTCGATACAAACTACTTATTTGTGCACAACAAATAAATAATTTGAGTAACTTATGTTATTGTGTTTTAAGGAATCGAATCCATGATACTAAATGTTAGTAAGCCGGTAAGGGTAAACTACTGTGACCATTGCGGGATTAATTAGTTGTCAAAATGGTATGTAAGCGACAAGGTACCTAAGAAAGTACATTTGCTTTATTGTTAAAGGGTACTTTAGTCGAGGTTTAGAACCTATTTTAAACTCAGTAATTTGGTAGTACCAGAATGTCAGAATTGATGGAAAGGCAAAGCATTGGATGATATATAACAATTGGAATTGCAAAATAAGGATAGCTGGTGTATTAAATAGACAAAGGCTGCAATTCATACTTACTTCATCGCTCTCCTCATTAACAGCATTACTAGTATCATGGTCGAGGGTGACGATGAGGACCTGCAGCGCCACCTCCACGAGCGGCTCCAGCGTGTCGGCGAACAGCAGGTGGTTGTAGGGCAGCCCCAGACCCACCGGGTCGTACGAACATACCGTGTTCAGGAGGGATGTGAACAGGGGCAGGGCGTGGCGGTTGTCCGGGCTTGTTAGGTAACTGGAAAGAAGAAATAATTATATATTCTTTTATCTAAAAATATTACAAAAACGGGGAAAATTATGACTCTCTTACGTGACGTAAGCGAAGTTGCGCGGGTCAGCTAGTAAGTAATAATGTGATTCTTGATGTTATACATAGCAATAGGATAAATATTTTCATAAACAAGCATTCTATTTCTTGCTTTGTTTTTATAGAATAGAATAGAATAGAATAGAATAGAATAATTATTTATTTGCGTAAAATGTGGTAACAAAACATGGTAGTAAATAAAAATAGGTACAAGACACATTTTGCCATTTACAATAGCATGCAAATATACAAAAAGGTTGACATAGGGATGCCATCATTAATACTAAGTTAAAATATTAAAACTTAACACTACACATAATATAATATTAACAAATAACTTGGTATCTCTTATAAAACATTACTATAGTTTATTAATAGTCTAATAAAAATAATTATAAAGAGTGTGGATCATATTTTTTCCTCTTATCGTCCCATTACTAGGCAGGGTCCTCCTTCCAGAATATGGGCGATATGGGAGATCTTGAGTTCATAATTTATCTTTATCTTTAAATGCTAAGGGCTTTTATCTGCCATACACCCAAATTGAGGGCTCTGTATCGTTTAAAGATCTCGAGCAATAACTATAAACAAGTATAGGACAATAAAACTCACGCGATCCACTTGTTGTGGTGCGTGGCGGCGTGCGAGGCGGGCTTGTACACGGTCTCGCTGAAGCACGTGAGCAGCAGGCGCAGCAGCTCGGCGCGCGCCGCCTCGTGCGGGGCCGCGCGCGGCGGGGAGCGCGCGAACCCCACGCCGCCCGCCCAGATGTACTCGCAGCTGTCTAGCGACGACAGCTCCTCGGCGCGCTCCTGCGGTGGGGGAAAATTGCTTTAAATAAAGCCCTTTACTGTCTCACTGCTGGGTACAGGTCTCTTCCCAGAATGAGGGAGAAGTTAAGCTTTGAGTACACCATGCTGACCTACACCTGAGTACTTTGTTTTTCAAAAGCTATTAGGTACATCAAATAATCTCGGACTTGTAATGTTTCATCAAGATTTCCTCCGCCATTAGAATAAGTTATAATATTTTTAATCATTTCACTTTGAGAAGACATTATGTTGCCTCGGGATCGAACCCCCGCCAATTTGAGTGGAAGGTTAAAAATTAGTTCGTTACACCAAAAGTCTCGTCAATAAATTATATTTAACATTTTAACTACAGAAATTGCTTAATACATAAATATCATATCAATTGAATCACGAATTAATCCTGGCTACGATAAATAATCTCAAGTCATCATACCTATACTTTTGTAGTAAAAATCAAATTAATATTTAAAATAATGCTATAATCTTTTTTTTATATATTTTATTTTTATTCTATATCTCGATCGAAAGGTACGTCCATGCGTAGAAACATCGTAGTAATAAACAGTTAGCACGGAACGCTTGCAAGGTCTAACGGTACCTACTTACTGCGCAAATGCTTGCCAAGGTCACATTTTAAATGGCGTTTGATATCTGATTCTTATTGTTTAGTAAAGTGGACATAAAACACTCGGGTGCTGGCACCAATTGCCTTACTTATAGGGGATAAATCGATTTAATTCCTAGGGCCTAGACCCTCCCTTCGAACTGAAAGATCCTTGAGCTCGAGCAGCCAGATTTTTATAGAGGAAAGGGGATATAAAATAAATAATATAGGCTTTACTAATGGGCTGTTCATTATATAGGCGCGCGTGACTTATTTTTTCTCGAGGGGAAAAATCCTTTCGGATACGCGAATTTGGGGGGGGGGGGTTAATCTTGGTTATGAGGTGCTGTCACTAAAAAACTATCCCGGTAACCTTCTTTGATGGATGGAGGAGCTCTAGGAACTTAAAAACACACCAATACCCCTCACATACATCTTGTCTTATTGAGGCTCAACCCAGAAAGGACTTTGCGCCTTTCTCATCTACTTATACCGTTTGATAGGTGACACCCTCGGACCAGCATACCTGCAGGCATACCTAAAGCTTACATATTTTTGCAGCATGTGTGCTTTCAACGAATTCAACAGATTTTCACTCCAAGTATTTAATACGGTTAAACAAGCTCACGACTTAAGTTTAGTTGCCAAGGAAAAAACATTAATACAAACCATGTCTTTATCAAAAACAGAAAATAACAATTAAATACAATATTTATAACACGTTAATAATTGTTGATAACAACCAATAACACATATAACCGATAATTTCATACCGTGGGAACATGGAATAAATCTTATTATCAGCTCGTGACATTATATCCTGAAATAACGCAATGAGTTTATTTTATTGTACGTATTGCAACAACCTTGTACAGATAGTACAGGCTCGTTGCACATTTATAATTAAAATTATATTTGCAAAGGCCTTGATAAGTCATTATTCATGATTACTTTCATTCATATTTTGACACTTTCTGTGCTTTTTTATTCGATTTGTAAGTGTAGTATAGACGCTAAAGTCATATTCATATAGGTACTCGCTTAGTGGACGAATATCAAACGTCGCGCGTTTAGTCGAAACGTATGCACTACTCTAACGTCTCTAACCGGATTTTTTTGAGTAACAAAAAGGTTAATTTTGCTTCGAAAAGGGAGTCCCCCTGCCTTCCCTTTAACTACAGCTTTAACATATTTCTTTTGCATTTATTTACTAATCGGGAGGTCTAACGGTCTCCTAAAGCTTATCGTAGAGAGATTTACTTACTAGTCGCGCGATCTACCTATTATATATTGGTTGCGCGCGACTTGACACGTTATCAAACGGCTCATTAGGTTCTCCTAGGGCCGGAACATTAGAACACTTTGTAAACAGTAATAATCTAGAATATTGTTTTAAGGGCTGCTTGTATTGCTGTATTAATGGAACCTGATTATAAAAACTTAAGTCAGAATTAACAGTTTTGACCCAAATTAATTTAAAGTTGCAGTAATAGTCGGAAAATGTTTAGTTCAGCTTGAAGCTTTGCAAGAAGCTTGTAAAACACCTTATTTATTTTAACGCCCTTACTTTGCTCTCGCGTGTAAGTCATTATAGCAAGTTGGTCGACTGACCTACATTTAAAAAACATGTTTAAATCTACGCGAATTTCCGCATCACCATGAACGTTTTGGTATTTATCACAAAACAAAGTGTAACTCAATTAGTTAAATGAGTAACGCTGTACAATGGATCGATGCGATAAGATAAAGTATGATATCATAAAATCAATAGCACTTACAGGTCCCGAGCGTTTCGTGCTCGCCACTGTGAAGTCTGGGCAGAATAGCAGGTCCTGGAACAAAAAATATTAAGATAAAAATGGCGCCTAAGAATTTGTTTCTGGTGTATTACCAAAATCGGAAGGACGTCGGCGACACGAGAAAAGTTTCAGGCGCGGAAAAAACCGTTTTAATCAGTTTATCCGGCGGTCTATAATCTCACAACCATACATCTTGTCATACAGGACCGCCGGTTACTCTGGAGTACTCCAGACCTTTTTCAAGACGCGATGTCTTGAAAAAAGGTCATCTATAACTTTCATGTGGTAACTGACAATTACCAAAGGGGAAACCATAGGGATAATTACTCGGCCCAAGCACAGATTCGAACCCAACAACTAGCATTTTTACCAATGCGCCACACAAGTAGGTAGAGTTAATAAGTTCTACTACAGTTTAGCTACAGTTGGCCAGACTAATCACAATGTCATATATCTATTTTAGCACAGGAAGTCACAAAAATCATTGTTAATTTATTTAGGATGCTATTTAAATAGGACATGCTAACCTTGAGAGTATTCAATGATTCTCATTTGTAGCTAATTACAGATAATTGTATTGTTTAAATACAATAAAATATTTAACTAGCTATGTTTAGAACTCATTTAAATTATGCACCAATATAATTTTGCAAACTAATTTTAAAAGATGTTATAGTAACGATTTATGAGATTTCTTTAAGAAACAAATTTACACAGAAATCAAACAGAATAATTGAGTTTGTGTGTATAATTAAATACCACTAGGGAAAGAAGTTGTCTGATACATTTATACCATTGACAAAATAAATGCTTAGAATTACATATCAGACAAGAACACAGGCATATTTTATTAAAAAATCTATAGGCAGTACACATAATCTCATAAAACAATTAAACAAGGTGTATACTCACACAAACCGCATTAATAAGACTCTGTGCTAGTGGCACTGATTCATTTTCAGCAGCAGCTGGCAGTGAGGACCAGAAGAAACTGTGCCATTCTGGCTCTTCTAGCATGTAAGGTAACACTCTTGTTAAAAGTCTGGCACAGTTTAGAGCTGAAACAAAGTTATAATGATGTATTGGAATCTGTGACGTTACTTTAAGTAATTTTACAGTTACAATTTAGATTTTACATAAATGTTTATTGGTTGAGTAACAATTAATTATACTCAAATTTAATTACAAACAAACTCCAATTTCTTTTGTGTTTCTCCTTTTTATGCTGAAGTTGGTAATTAATTAAGATGCTAGTAATCATGTTGCCCAGCAGTGAGACATAATTGGGTTAAAATTATTTATTTATAGAACTACAGACATTTCAAATCAAATCAAAGCATGTAGGTATAAAAATACCTGACAAAATTTCATCTGACAATTTGATACTTATCCAAAATGGGGCCTAAGAATTATTTTCTGTTTAGAAACTTCATAAACATATAAATAATAATATTATACAGCAGGACTAAGCACACAAGGTGAACTCAGAAGTAAAAGCATCTATAAAATTTTGTTCAATAATTTAAATGATTTAAAAATTCCTCAACAATATAACTATTACAATTAAATGTAGTTATCCAGTAAACAGAAATAAAAAAAACATTACAAGGCAAGTAAATAACAACTGAAGTAGGTAATAAAGTTGTTTTCATACAAAATTCCCAATGACAAATAAACAGAATGAATCATGAATCATTTTTCTATTACAATGCATATTGAGTAATACAATTTCCTACATATTTATATCATTGGCAGTCTACAAAAATTACATATTTGTCTTGTATGAAACATTGCTATTTCTTAACTGTAATTAAATTGTATGACTGTGTAAATGTCTAGTGAATGTGTCTCACCTGTCTGCTGTTCCCTCTGCGTCCTACAGCTGCTATCAACCATCTTCACGAGCTTTTCAACAGCTTTGTACACAAGAGTGGCAAGATTATTCGGTGATTCTTCGCGTAACGCGCGGATCTCCGCACCAGGCACCAATGCGAACACATCCTGCACGTTTGTCACACTCTCTGACCAGAACTGGTCCCAGAAACTGTCGTCCGAAGACTCAATTGGCTGCAAATAATCATTACATCAATACTTCTATACACTTCTTCTACGACATTTCGTCTAAACTTTATAACACTTACCTGAGTTTTGGAGGTGAGCTGAACTACAGCTTTCCTAAAGTTCAATTTTGTGTCAGCGTTACCCATATTTTCAAATTTCTAATTGTTTTTATACAATAAATCCATCTCAGCCTACGTTCCCATAAAAACAATGAAAAGTGACAGACTGACAGCTGACAGTAGACGACGTGTCAAAGACAACTTATTTGGTTTATGTATGGCATTGGTCTTGTGTTTATCTGCCAGCACAAAGTCTGAGAATTCAAAATAATTTAATTTTTGGCATAAGTTAAGCTTATTATCGCTGAGTTCAATCAACAACTATTGCAATAAATTTTGTAAAATTAATAACTGATTGTGTTTGTCACTTTTGACCTTTTGACATATTGTTATTGATCTACTCTGTTCTCGTCTCTTCTTTTGTCTTGTCTATGAGCGCACGTCAAATCACATTCAAGTCTGGAAAATGGCTGCCGCAAACATTGTTCGCAGTGCTCTAACTGGATTATTACGAAAATCCACAACATATAGAACACCGGTAGTATGCCGGCTTTCGACCGTTGCCTTACATCAAAAATACAACACAGTCAATGCAGCTATTAAGGCGTACAACAGCCAACATCTCCAGAATGGGGTAAGCACCTTATCAGTGATTAGAACGTGATTTTTGTTATACAAAGTGTGAAAATAAGGTCATAATGATGCTTACACAAGATGTAGTACCATCTGAATGTATAGTGTATGTTAGATCAGTCTTGAATACAATATAACCTCAAACTTATTGCATAACAAATGTGTACAATGTTACCCCAACTGTTTAGGTACTGTCACAACGAACACAACGATACTCGTCTGGGGCTCAGGCTAAGCCAGGAATGCAGGAAATTGAGGAGAGAGTCATGAAAGTTTGCAGGTGTTACGACAAGCTCAGTGCTACAAAGGTATATACACATAATTTATTTTCATACACTTTTGTTTCAGGGCCAGAATATGAGAGTCCGCAACTACAGCGGCGGGCCCCCACTCACATTAGACCTTATTAAAAGTAGGGTGCTACTTGTACTGCAGCTTTATGACAAAATTAACCCTGAGAAGGTAGCTCTTACTGAAATTATATTCAGCAAAGTAGAATCATTTGCTTGAATGTGTTGTCTATGCCTTTGATATTGTTTGCACATCTAAAACTATGACATACTCAATGCTTTTCCTTATTTTTCCAGTTGGGCGTAGAAAGCCATTTCATCACAGACCTTGGCCTGGACTCCCTCGACCATGTGGAGGTCATTATGGCTATGGAGGACGAATTTGGTTTTGAAATCCCCGATGCTGACGCAGAGAGGCTGGTTAGACCAAAAGATATTATCCAATACATAGCCGACAAAGAGGATGTATATGAATAATACCCAAAACATTAGATTTTGTCTCTGGAATTTAAGGCCAGTTGTGCATTTGCCAACTGAAACCCTATCATAGAAAATTGCTGTGAATCTAGTATACAACTGGCCTAAGATATCAAGGCATTGAATTTAGGGATTAGTTTGATTTATTTTACTTGTTATTCACATAAGAAAGAACAATGTAAACACTAATGATCATTGATACCATCTGTGGCGATGTATAAAGTGTAAATTCTGTTTTTATTGATTATATGCCTGTTAGAGTAGATCATTTGTTTTTCATTTGATCTGAATAAACCTGAATTAAATAAAATTAACTCAGTATGCATTGCTAATTTTAATTTGATGATATCCTACATTTGCATAAAGTGAGATAGGAAAGCCTTACTGGCTACAAAACTTAAATTTTGTTGTACACATCACTCTAAAAAAGCAAAATTACATTTTTGGTTGCCAAAAATGGGAACCTAAAACATTATTAGGTACAAAACTAGTTACATAGATACATCCTTGAAAAAAATAAATTACTTTCACATGAACACACCATGTCATTTGGTAACTAGGTTTTATCCCACTCTAGCAACTTCTTTATTAAAAATAATCCTTCTCTATGATAATCTGTAACCCTGCCGCATGCCGAATCAAGCGAAACTGACCATAGTTTTGCAGTAAAACTGAACACAGAACCATACATATTTTCTGGTTTATATTAGTTGAAATATTTAGAGCTCTAAGATCTGGTTGTAAGTAGTTTTCATTGGTAGGGATTCGAACTCACTTGAAGAAAGTATTTGCTATTTAGTTTCTGTCATCACGACTTGGTATCTACTTTCTTGTGATCATGTCATTTCCATTATCTTCATAAAAAGTACAAGGCCTTACATGAAGTTGGGCGATAACTTGGCCGCAATCATAGATGGTCAGATGCAACAAACAAGTGAGGAGACTATAATGCAATTATCTGCAATTCCCACACATTCCAATCTTTCACTCATATAATATTGATGCTTTGAGCAGTGGTCATGCTGGTTTAAAAAATTTTCAATATCTAGCTCTCATTCATATGGACTACTGGAATAGTTACTATTTTCGTGAAATACAAATTATTCTACCCCTTCTCGGGTCTCAAACTCTTTGGAAAATGTCTTCTGAATCTGTTCAGGGGTTTAGCAATAAATGAGGGATAGACAGACAGTTACTTTAGCATTAATAATATTAGTAAGGATTTACCTATACAACCATCCTAATTTAGAAACAATAACATACTATCCTATTGTAATGAGTCACACCAATGATTTTTGTTATGAGCATATTTAAAAACTAGGTACTTCAAGGACAAAAAATCTGTTTTTATTTTTTTCGTATCTTCAAAAATGACCGAGATACTAAACGTCAAAGTATGGCCTTCGCGCCAAACTCCGGCGAAGCGGCCGCACGGACGTGTGACGTCATCTCACGACACTGCTATTTCGTCAGTACTTGCCGATACCTACATAGGCTCGTTGCGCTCTCGCGGTTTCGCTTTAAATAATTTGATTTGCTTATACTGGACAAACAAAATGGTTAGAAAATATTGTATTGTTCCTATGTGTACTAACTCCAGTGCAAAAATGCCCCAAAAATTTTTTTTTTCTGTACCATGTAAACTGTTTTATTTTTTGCTAAAGACACCTAATCTAAAACTTAAAGCCCGGTTCAGATACTGTCAAGCGCAAATGTTAAATAGAAGTTTATTGCCTTTTGAACACTTCCTCAAGATCAAGATGCCATATCATGTTCATACCTACCTAGCAATGAACTTCTACTAAACAGTTGATACTATTTAATGAGCAGTTCAATGACCTCACAGGCGGCGGCGAGCCGAGCGCGGCGGTTGAGTTGGCGTTGGTTTTTTGTTTTGAAAAAAGAATAATATCAAAATTAAAATGTTAGTTTAATTAAAAGTTCTCATTACACGCCCAATCATATAAGACTACCTACAGAGTAGATTCATGCCTTCATATGATAGCCATCAACTTGACTAAAGTCAGAGGCAGGGGTGACAATTTTTTTTTATAATTTTATTTTAAAGCTATGTTTTCCAAATTTACACTTGGTAGGTACGTAACACTCATTATTTGTAATGCTAGTTGTAACAAACTTTCAATTTTATTGTTAAATACACACAAAAATATTATTAGTATACGAGTTCAACTTTCTTTACCTGGGTCTAGTTGATGATTATGTGCGTGGCGATCGAGATCGAGGATATCTTAGTAGAGGCTTATTTTACAAAAACACGATGATTAAATTTATAACACATACACATACACAGACTCTTTTAATATTAATTGCAAATCACTTTTCAAATCAAAACTCCGCATCACCCGCAGTCGAACAAGTGTGTCTGTCGCGTCGTGACGTCAGCGCATAGCGCGCGAAGCAACGCAAATTTAAAAAAGCAGTGTAACTTTATAACGCTGTAACTTCGGTAATTTTGACCCGATTTTGATAAAACAAAAACTATTATTATCAGCATAAGTACACAAATTAAATGCAGTATGTTTAATAGTCATATTTTGATGTGCTGGTGTGACTCATTCTAGTTATAATGATGCGCCCAATTACTGTAGATGTTTACATAGCAAATTATTATTGTTATCAGTAACCATGTACCGTCATACTGTAGGTAAATTGTTGGGATAAGCCAATATGTAGGTATAAAATACATAAATAACTCAGTGTTTCCTCGCAGTAGCTAAGCCTTTAATTGTAATTGGCTTTTAGTATATAAATAAAATAAAACCAAAGAATGAGAATCATAGTATTTATACAACTTTATTTTGACGAAGTTTCACATTAGTTATAGGAGATGGGATCAGAAATACGAAGTGTAGTGGCAGCAAAAATGCATTAACAGATTTGACTAGTCGGTAGTACAGACAACATTCAGAATTAACACACATTTACAATTTCACTATATCTTCCTATGTACGAGCAATGAATTATTTGTAACATTATTTATTTACGGTTTATTGTTTGTTTTACAATATTCCTCCATCTCCTTTAACTTTTTAAAAAAGAAAGATACTCTCTAAGCATACAATAACATTTATATACAGACTAAGCTCGCGACATCATTCTACGCACCGCACCGTAATTTACACACACACATGCATGAGTTCCACAGTTTTAAATATATTACAGCACTATGTACACTTTGTAGATCCGAAGTTCGCAGCCTCGAGATATATTATTCTCTTATGAATAAAAAAAACAATTAAATACTGATACTCCCAGTTGTTTTACCGCCCGGGGCGGAGACGATGCTGACACAGACAAACAGCATATTTACAAAATAAATAACAAAGAAATAACGAGCCGACGTCGTCGACGCGGATGAGGGCCGCGACCGTCACAACTACACTTGTTCGTCAGTACGCGTAGTGTCCGCGGCGCAGCGCCGGGTCTAGGAGAGCGCGAGCAGCCGGCACTGGCGCGGCGGGGCCACGCGCTATCTGAGCCGAGTGTTCCGCGCGCGGCCCGCCGAGCGCAGGCGCCGCGCCGCGCCCGGGTCCACCCGCGCCACGCGCACCACGGGCTGCAGCCAGTCGCCGAGCCCCGCCAGCGCTCGTTTCGTCGCTTTCTTTTTGCTATCTTCAGTCTCAGAACTACGCGATTTCCGTTCATCCTTATCGGTTTTCGCCTTCTCCTCCGTCAGTGCAGCTTTTAACTCTAGTAGCGACTTCTCCTTGCTGTCCGACACGTCCATCGGTTCGCACTTGTCTTCCGCATCCTTCGTCAGAGTCTTGTTCGGTGAGTCACATTCTGACTTGGATTTTTCTACAATAGTGATATCTTCTTTTTCAGTCTCCGATAAGTTGGTGTCCTCCTCGCTGATCGTGTCTTGGGTGGTGTCGTCGTCGGGCGGCTCCGCCGACGAACGATCTAGGCTACTCCCCGCTTTGTGATCTGACTCGAGACTATTTGTTCTAGAGCCCTTTTTGACTTGCTTCTTTTTGTTCGGCCAGCCGGTTCGATTCTTCTTTTTGAACTTGCCGCGACGGCCTCGCGGTCGGTCAGTCGCCTCTTTGATTTCATTGCGGATGAGATCGCAGTTCTCACACTCCGACACTAGACTGGACACGTCGGGCAGATTGGTCGATGTGGCCACGGCGGCTTCACCGTCCATCACCTCATCTGAAATGTCATACTCGGCCGCGTCTTCGAACACCTCCGATAGGAACTGTTGTAGTCTCTCTGACGCCTCCTGAGTTTCTGACATCACTGGTTCTATTTTAAGATTACTCTGCGTATCGCTAATGGTGTCTTCCGACGCGGTGGACTTTGTATCGTCTGCATTTTTCCGTCTATGCAAGAGGCCGGCGGAGCCGAGTATGGCTAGCGTCGAAGCGTGTTCGCGCGGTGACTTCCGCGGGTGGCCCTCGAGCGCTAAGAGCGCCGCCGTACGTTTCCGTATCTTCTGTTTCTTCATCCCCCGCGTGCCGTACGACCGCGACGGTCCCGGTTTCTCCTCTCGTTTTACTAAGTCACTAAGAGGACAGCAATTTGGCTTTAGGGGCGGTAACTGACCTATCTCGTACGGTAACTTTGGCGATTTGGAATAGAGTGCTGAAACAAACAAAAAAGCAAAAATAAATAACTAAGTAATTAATTTGATCATCTCAATATTGTATCAAATAAATAATAAGTCTTACCGAAATACTTTGGCACATTTCTTACGAGCACCTTATCTTCATCTTGCCTCTTGAAGGTCTCGAACCATGGTTCGCTGTGCGGCACACACTCGAAAGCAAACTCCAGCTGCTCCACAGCAGGAGTGTACTTTAATTTGCCATCTTCCCACTTCATACACTTCTCCGTGGGCTCTTCTCTCAGTGGACTAACTTCAGCTTCAGGTGGAGGGACTGTGATCTCAGCTGGAACCAGTTGCTCTATCACTTCAGGCGGTTCCTCGGGAGGTTCGACACTTCTCGCTTTACACGGTACTCTGCGTGTCCTGCGAACAACTGTAGGTGCTCGCTTTTTCCGTCTTCTCTTATCTTCGGGCCAACTGTCTTCCTCTGACGACTCCTCCTTGAGAGCTAACGGTCGCGCCTGCCTCCGTCTCTCGGTGGGGGGCGGCGGCGGGGTCGGCGTGGGCTTGCGCCGGGGACTGAGCTCTGCTTCGTCGTCCTCGTCCGACGACGTGGAACTGGTGGAGCTAGCACGCTTGGGGAACATGAACTGTTCAGCCTCGTCGCTCAACACTGATAACTCCGAGCGCCGAACTTTCCTAAACTTAACGACTAGAGGTTTGGTGCCGTTACAAGCGGGCGGGGAGTCTTTGCGCTTGGTCGCGAAGCCGCCGCTCGATCGCAGTTTGGTGCTGACGCCGACCACCTTGTAGTACTGTCGGTCCTCCGTCGGCGCCTCGCTCGCCCTTTTACTACTACACCTAGTGTTATGTTTCCTCTCGTCTTCGATGGCACCGTTGCGCCGCGGGCTCTGGTTGCCGTTGACTGTGGAGTCGGGCGACTGGGAACGTTTAGAGCGCTTGTTTTTGGGCGGATCGAGGTCGCCGTTGCACAGCTTGCGAAGTGAGCGGCGCTCGCCATTGATGGGCGTGGCTTTGTCGAGGAAGGCGGCCACGTCTCCCTGGGCGCCGATGAGCGAGTCCAGCGCCAGGAAGTTGGTGTGGTCTCGGACGAAGGCCAGGTGGTGCGGCGAGCGCCGGTGTAGCGCCGCGTCCGCGTACTCCGTGTTGCACATCTCGCAGTACCCACCCTTCGTCTCCTTCTCTTCTCGCTCCTTGATACGGGGACGACTTTTCCTCGTCATTCTGTAATAACGTGTTTGTATTAGAATCAAATTATCATCACTTCGAGTTCGCCCTTGTTTATATTTATTTTAAATGTTCCTCACTTCTGTATTGCTATATCTTTAATATTTTGATTGGTGTTGGTTATTTTTTCAGGAGTTTCCTTTTTCTTTTCTTTCGGAGGGTCCGGCTCTAGTGATATCTCCGGCCACTCATCGAACTCTTTGTAAATAGGTCTGCAAAGCCTGGAAAATAAAACTTAAGTTGTAGTAAAACGTCGACAGAGTGAATATAAGCCGAACATTTTCGTATAAATGTTGTATCATACTTGTCCAAAAACTCAATCTTGATAAAATGTTTAGTGAAGAGCGTGACATGCGCTTTGCGCGACGCCGTGAAGAATGTATCATACAGTTTATCCAATAGACTTATAGCCTGAAAGATTAATAAATATTTGTAAAGATATATAATAATAAAGCCCAATATCATAATAAATAAATAGTTATCAGAGAAGTGAGAAAGGTTAGTAGGAATTAGACAGAGACAGTGGCATGCAGATAGAATAGATATCGACCGCATCAAGCTTCCGGGTAATTTTGACTACGACTACGGGTCTCGTACGGAGAACGACGTTTTGTTAAAGTTAAGGTGCGGGTAGACGGGCGCGGTCCACTCGGGCGGCACGTACTCAGGTGCGGGCTGCGCCAGGTCCGCGGACGTACCTTCTGCACAGTGAGCTGCACGTAGCGCGGGTTGTGGAGCGGCGGCGGCGGGTCCGCAGCGGGCACGCGCTCCAGCATGGCATCGGCGCGCGCGCGCCACTCACGCCGCGCCGGCGCCCATCGCGGCCCGAGCGCGCCCGCGGCCCGCGACACCCCCGGCACGCCCGACACCACCACGTGCGTCACGCGCGACGTCAGGAACACCTCCTGCTGCTGCAACACACGCGACACCCATACTTTAACATTTGTGACACCTTGACGCTAATTCTATACTTTTCTTACTTTTATTATGGAATTTAATGTACTCTTAATAAAATGTAATGTAATTTTCATTGTTTAAACGCTTTAATCACATGATCTTTAGCAACAAATATCTTTGCTACTTTGTTAACTTTTCAATTCATACTATGTACATTTATTACATAAAAGTTGTCTATCCAGAGACCAATTTGGTTAAACAAACAAATTAATTTAAATTGTTTCCCAGTTTTGTTATAAAAACTAGTATTAAGTAAAATCTAAACAATTATTTGTTTGTCAAGTATGTTTCCATAGATGCAATACAGCGAGCCTATTAATTATTGCAATGTCTTTTCTCAGAATTCAAATGTTCCAGGCTTTATTAAATATAGACTTTCTATCATATTGGACTTTCGATTTAAAAAATTTCAAGTTTAATGTTAAATGGATAAGTTATTTGATAAATAAAGTAAATGTATGAAATATTCTAACAAAATTGCTCTTTATAATATGCGGAAGAATTGAAAGACTATAGTAAATATTCCAGTAACGAAATATCGTATTAATATTATAATCTTGAAATATGTAAAATAACTAAACATTTTTATTAAAAAAAATTCAAAAGTCATATTTATGAAAAGATCTTAAAAAAAACAAAGAGAATGTGCAATACAGCAAACAAAAATATTTGTTTACATAGATAAGTGTTCTCAGAAAGTTTCATTAAATGATTCTTTTATCACAAGGTAGATTAAAAAAATACTATCAGACTTTATAACAATTCATTGAAAACAATGACACATTGCTTACTTTCATATGAGTAAAGCAACAGGTAGGTGCAGAATTAACTGTCTTAAGAACAGCTTAGTCAATTTTAATTCAACTTATTATAGTTTTTAATACTTATTATAGCACCTCAGTGTTGATTTTCATCATATCTTTTGTTTTGCAAGTGATACAGTGTGGATCATATACCAACTAATGACAATAGGGTATCTCTTACTTTGCAATTATTCCAAGTACTAACAAACCTTATGTGAATTGCTTAGTTAGGGAAATATTTTATAATTTCGCAACTGCAAATACATTATAATATAACAAAGTATAAGTGATGAGCAATCAAATAAATTGTTTATACAATTAGGAAAGTTTGTATGTGCAAAACAAGTTTTGTAGTCATTCAACAAGTGACTTCACATTCTCCTACTTATATGTATTTTGTAGAACATGTTGCATTTCAGTTTGAACAGTCATGCTAACCTTGTGTTTAACATCATACTAGACAATACTTGTCAAGCATTGCATAATGAGCCCTTTTTCATAAACATTTGAGTTATAATGCTTAATATTATACAACAGACCTACTGATTATAATATTGTAAACTTTCTTATCATAGTATTTACATAACAGAGAACCAAAAATAAGTCAGTACATGCCAATATAAAACATATAAAACAATTACTGATATTGTAAATGATAGTATTGTTGAACCTCCTTGCACAACAAGTCATAATTAATTTAATGTTGCCAACTTTAAAATACAAGTAGGTAGTTGTGGTAATTTTTCTGGCAACTCTTATAGGAATTTTTGTGTCAGCAAATGTTATTGTTTAGGTAATGCAGTGTGCAGTGGAAGTTTATGTGAAAGTCAGCATTGCAGCAGACTGACCTAATACGCGTAATGTACGTGTCGCAACGGTTGCCTACTCGACAGTGCTCGATGCGAGCGCGCGACAGTTTGGTCAGAGGGCATTCTCGGAATACGTTATTGAGCGATGCATGCGACGGTACAATGTAACGGGGCGGGTATGAGCGCGAGCGGCGAGTTATCGACGCGCCGGAACACACACCGCCGAGTTTTCCTTGAAATACGGTCGGCACAGCGAGCCGACGCCGGCGGCCGCGGCATCGCGCCCTCCACGACTCGCGCCAACCGTCCCGCGCAAAAAAATAACACATCACTCTATCACATACTAAACTCACCCTTAAGATCTTACACTTAAGATTCACATCCCCTTGAGTACGTAAAAGCAATATCAACTGTCAAAAATTAAGCAGACACACGCGTAACCCGAAGGAAACTACATTTCAAACAGCTTTTAAAATGGATGTAGTGCAACGCAGCGCGAGAGAGCGCGCCGCGCGGCCTCGGGCCGTTGCATTTCGCTCTGCGGCGGTGGCTCTAACGCGACCGTACAAAAGATGACCTAAAATTGAACGCAAGCTACGCGCCTCACTAGGCACTCCAACTGTTTTTAAACAGTTTTCTAAACAATTCTGACATGATCGTTGTGTCGGTACGCACGTGTGAGTAATATACTTTGTATATACTTACATAAAAGCCGTCCGCTAGGCCCCCGCGCTCCGCTTATCACAAAAATAAGTAACTATATACTAGTCACTCAGACGACCACTATGTTCGTCACTCATAGATTTAGCTCTTTGTAGTAAATACACTCAAGTTATCTGTTCTACACATTTAGCCAAGTATTCGTCGGTTAATAATGCAACGTTTGATACACTTTTTAAAGTTATTTATACACAATTGATAAATAAAATCGAAAAAGTAACAACAAACACAAATCTGTCACACAAGATGGAGATATTTCACCGTAGTTTGTGTTTTGATCACAAGAGGCGCTGTAATCGAGTGGAAGGGGGCACACCTCTCATTGGTTGGTTAAAATTACGTTTCGTTTCGCACAGATTTCTATTCAAGTGTAATACATTTTATTGAACAAAAAAATATATAACAATGAAATAACATTATAATAATATTAACTGAATGCTTTCTTGGTTAATAAATAGTTAAACAAATCTATTACACCCCCTTACACTAACACTAACGCAAGTGGAACTCGATGCAAACATGTTAGAATTTTAGACTATAAAACAGAACGTTGATAACATGACCAAATGCAGTTTACTTGATTTATGCCATACAAATTAAAAGATACTGTTATCCCTATTTTGGTCATACTACTTTTATACATAACCAACAAATATTTGGCAACGTAGGTACATAATAAACGTAGCTATGTATGGTATTTTGAGAGGGAAAGATAATTTTGGCGGTAAAAGCCTGGAGTACTTACCAAACCCATGTCTTGAATCCTACGAGATAGGGATCTAGCGAGACCATGGTCTTGAATATCCAAATAAAAACAGAAATTCTTCCTCACTGTAACACACCAATTTTATTACTAATAATGAATATTTCTACGGTTTTGTATAAATAGGTCACATGGAAAATATGACGCACGCACCTCTATTATATTTTTCGTCTAAATTCAAAGTTGATACCATTTTTGTTATCGACAGTGCAAGATATCGAGAATCCACTTGTTTCAATGGTACATCATGAAGGCACATATATTTCTAGATGCATAACTTTGGTATTTTAATGAAATAATTATATAAGATAAAGATTAGACTACGAAAAATAGGCAAAATACATTTCGTAAAAATACGTTTCGAACGTCGAAATGTCATTGACAGCTGGGACGAATAGAGAAAAGAGTTTATGTGATCTATGGTACTAATCGATATTTCAATCGATATCATGTTTTTCTTGTTACGCGAACACCAAGCTATAAAATAAAATATTAGCTTCTGATACTTACTCAAAAAAATATAAGTTATTATGTTATCCTTATATTTTGACATAGTGAGCGTAATTTAAGACAAATGTATACAAATTAAACGTGAGTTCTGACACACTATCTAGATTGCAAAACCAACTTTAAAACTTCTATTGAAGTGTTTATTAGATAAGCAAGTTAAAAAATAATTGCACTGTAAGAACTCGCCAATCACGTTTATTAAGGAATGATATGGTTGCTATAAAATGAAGGTTAAATTCAACTCAATACCTAAAAAATCAACTCCATTCGTTTCCATAGTCCCCGCCGCTCGACCGGGCGCGTATGTAGGCATCGGCAGTACATGACCGTCTATATAGTATTTTATTGATTGCTCACGTGTTTGTATGTAGAGACGTGGACGTTACCTAGTTATCTAGGTACGCGCGCCCGGCCCGTTTATTTTGCAATGTAACAGCTATGTAGGTCGCCTGGATTTCGATCCCGGGCCAAAGCCTCAGTACCTCGAACTACATTTTCCTAGAATAAAGCTTTGTGAGCGTATACCACTGAATTTCAATATACAATATTGCGCTACCCGCGTACCCGCTATATTATTTTGTTCTGTGCAGAGTAACTGCCTACCCTATTTCTAATGTCATAATTAAATAATAGACCTTTCATAATGAGGAAATTACTAATTTGCATGGTACTTGAAGTTGTCATCGAGATAATTGATAAAGCGTCTCAGGGATGGATTTCATATTTTTATGGAACCCTAATGAAAGCACTGCGTGGTATTTACCTATAACAAAGACACCATGTAGAGTGATTCCTTTGAGTATAGACCTTAGGAGGAAATCTAAAATTCCTTATACGAGAAAAAGCCTATACAAAGTAAGTAGTAGGTACTTAAAAAATAAATAAATATTTTCGTACTATTCTGTCGAACGGAAAGTTATATTTTAATAACAAGATCTGAGACACTTCATCTTAAGGGCCATCTATGTAATAACTAGGTAAGCTTCATAATTAACTCCTACTTAGTAAGGCTGCTCTTAAATGCGCAACATTTTTCCATAATGCGAAAAATATTCCTTGCCCGTGCGAGAAAAGGACAAAACAATAATTATATCTAATGTTATCAATTAGAGGTTTGCTAAACTTCTTTTATGTACCTACGTTACTCACTAAGTCGCTAGTAGCGTAGAAATTAAAACTTTGCTAAAACAACAAACAGGATTGAAAAATCCGTTATAATTAAACTATGGTACCGTAATATTAGGAACTTTTATAGAACAAAGAGCTAATTATGAATGTTAATTTTTGTCCCACTTTCGGGCGTATATTCGTATTCATATGTTTAGTTAGATGCGCTGGAACTACGAAACCAGTTATTTTATCGTGCGAGCTGATTGCATAAAGTACTAGTAACGCCATCTACACGTGGTTTCATGTAGCCGTGCATGTTGATAGTTCTTGAATCTAGCTAACAGATGGCAGATACTCAATACTCTTGTGACGGACTCCTTGCTCAGTGGACAAAAGTACTACTGTCTAGGGTTCGATTTTGTTCGTTTTATGGCAGAGAATTATCATCGTCATTGAAACCAGCATTTCATGCATTATAGATGGTTCCAGACCTGCTCAAAATCATTGCTTACTAAATTTTACTAGAAAAGTAAATATTTATATGTTTGCCATTATTATTATCTCTTGTTTACGTCATCTCATCGTCGGGCATAGCGAATTCAGCCTAGGCGGAGAGCCCACAGCTAAATAAACTAAATTATTTGAATAATTTGTTTTTTTTAACGAAATTCAAATCGTACTTTTTAAAAGTATTGCCACTGTCAAATAATACAAATGGTGTCAATAACCGAACATAGGTGTTTTGAATTAATTTAGGGAGAAATAAAACACACAAACCCACTTATAGTATACTTATATTAAATAAAAGTTAAATTATAATTTTACAATATTACATATTTTAATATACATAGCCACTTTGTAAAAATTCTTATGTATAGTTAAATATTATTTATAAATATGATAAGGGTGATAGGAGTTTACGAGAGAACACGAGACAGCTTATAAAAATATATAAGCGCGGGGACACAGTATCGAGAATTTGCGCCTTTTAGTACGCCCATGCGTTTGACGCCAGTAAGCGTAAAAGCGCTTTTTTGGTAGCCGCTGGAAGATAGAGAGTAGAAAACAAAGCTATAAGAATAGCTGTGAAACGCTGCTGCGTTATTTTTTTGCAAGAGGTTTAAAGCAGGGATGGCGAATATAAAATCAATAAGTAGTTTTCATTCTGTTAAACAGAAAATAAAAACTCCGGACGTTGTGACCCCTCGCTATCTCTGAGTGACGATGAACGGCTATAATGTGTGATTATTTTTAGGTATTTTTGTTTCGTACAACGACAGTAACATGACTTAAAATTTAAAAATCTAAACTCACATATCAGTCTCAATTTCGTCAGCTTCACAGATTATAAACAGTCACAGAGTTGACACCACAATACTTTTTTTTTAAATCTCGTTCACACAGAAAAAAAATACCCAAATGTCATTTTAATCTAAATTTTTGAACTAGCATGGACAATGTTTTTTTTTAACTAGGGATGTTTTATACACGTTAATGCGACTGGCTTTCCTCGCTTTTGTCGCCGTTAGTTTCTCCGTTGATGACGAGCGGTGATGGCGGCTTGATAGGCGGCGCTGGTATCACCTGAACAAAAAAATATATTGTAATGGTGTTTTTACAAAACAGATCGTTCGTGCAAACAGACGTACACGGATGGTGGAAGGAAAGACGCGTTCGAAACAAGATTGACTGAAAACATCTACTATAAATAAGATCGGCAACGTTATATCGAAAACGCTGCTTATTTTGTACAAAAATCGTCAATATTATTTTTGTGATACTCCAAGGTTCAAATTTTTAAGTTTGTGTTTTCAGTATACCGTTCGAAGTGCGTCTATATACAGTATGTATGTATGTAACATAAACAGTAAACACGCCACAAGTCGTAGTCCGACGCTAAATATAGCCCACGGTAACGTTGGGGCCACAAATGGGATGTTACACAAAAACTTCCGACTTTGGGTACCGTTACGTATCGCGTATACAGCCAAATTTACCAATCAACTTGATTTTTTTTTTAAAAGTGTTATGAGTAAAAATCGAAACATATTTTTTCTAATATATTATTTTTGCCAGAAAAAAACAACACAGAGTAGTTAAATACAACAAAAATATTGTTTTCCTATTATTCCTTAACTCGACTTTCCGTAATCTATACCGATCAGGGATCACTAACTATAAAAAATACCACTGTTATTACAATTACACTTATAGTGGCAACGAAAATGACGTTTTACAACTCGCAACTTAGCACAAAGAA
The DNA here is from genome assembly GCF_050436995.1 of Anticarsia gemmatalis. Classification (NCBI taxonomy): domain Eukaryota; kingdom Metazoa; phylum Arthropoda; class Insecta; order Lepidoptera; family Erebidae; genus Anticarsia; species Anticarsia gemmatalis. Next base: position 1,424,256 of record NC_134757.1, read on the forward strand.
AGTGTTTCTTTTACAAACACGATCTTCAAATGACATTCTGTACCGTTATCTCAAGTAGCTACAACTTCGGACCACAACTTTAGGCATGGCGATATCTAATCTAACCGACACCTGATAAAAAACATCCTATACTAAATATTTGAGCAATCAGACACATAACTTCGTATTATTCTATGAAACCCGCAACCGAAATTGACTTTATAAGAATATAATAAAGAAAATATGCACCTCTAGACCAAAAGTAGATTCATTTACATTATAATAAATTATATTTTTCTTTCTTGGTGCTTTTAAAGTGTATTATGAAGAAAACCAAGCAGAAATTGGACCTTATTTAGTTAATAAAAACAATTTCTAAAAACTTGAAACCACTCTTTCAACAAACAATAATTAAATTGTTTTCGAATAAGTGACAGGCACAGGACATAATGTAAAGCCTATGTAACTATATTAGTTAGGTAACGTTTATCGCTGGCTTATACTATTATTAATTTATGTATATATTTTTAACAAACGTCATTTAAGAAAAAAAACCTTTGTATATTAATATTGTACTACGAAATAGAAGTAAGTTAGTATTTCTATAAGGTTTCCTGTGCTTTAATTTATTCATTGTGCATTTACACTAATACAAATAAATATTTGTACAGTAAGTTACTACATTGAGCCTTTAAAATCTCAATAGCAATTTGTTGTTTCTATGTTAGTCACAGTATTATACTAATAACATTCATGCTATTCTAATTTACAAATCCATTTCAAATTACAAAAATTAAAACGCATTTCAATGATCTCGACGTCGTATTTTTAAATTTATTAAAGCCTTTTGTTTTTATGGCTAAGTAAGTTGGCTTGATTTTTGTTTATAATCTACTTAGATTTTTCTGCCACTTGATAGATCAAGTTAGGCTGTGGCTGAATAGTATATCAGACACTTTATTATAAAAATAAATCAGGCTTCTTTAATGTAAGGATAGGAGTGGGTTTGCGGAAATATGACAGCGGCATGGCGAGCTACCAACATGGTATATTTCAACCACCATTACCAATAAATACATAAACGTATATAAAATAACAAATAATAAAATTACACAAAAATTTTGAACGCAACGAGAATATACGTTTAATTTAAAAATAAAGCTCTCCCACAAACACAGACATAGACTCAACCGCCACCTGTGTAACTGTCACTTTTCCCGCCAAAAATGTTACCGTAAAAATATGGAATCTGTTATATTTATTTTAATACATTTTATAAGTTTCTACTATGTGCTGCGAAAAATGCTTGGGGAAGGTTTCCATGGCTTCATAGAGCCACGTTGATTATTGGCACATTGTTTGCCAAAAAGAATTGCTAAAGCGTGATGCTTGTGTAAGGGTTGCCTTCACGTGGCAACGAATCGGCGGGAAATCTTTTACGTTATAATTATATAACTCTCCTTGATTTAACTAGAAGCTAAACATCGTTTATTATTACCTCTAAAAGGTTCTATTTACTGTAAAAAATAATAGCAAATAGTCATTTTTACCCTGGTGATGTTTTTTTTTACTGTTAATTAGCTAGTTAGAACTATAATTAAAATGTTCCTATTAATTAAAACTTACCTTCTATTGGTACCTACATCTTATCATAATAACTAATGCAATCACTGACTGCATTCATTTACTGCATGTATTTAGTAGTACTTAGTACCTATCTATTGACATTTTCAAAGACTAATAATTTAGATATATTTTTCATGATTTTTTAATGAATCTAAAATGTTACTACACTTAACTATTTTATAACGACAAAAAGTAGTCACTTTATACCACAATTTAAAATCTATTAAAGTTAATTTTTACTCAATAGTGCAAAATAATATTTAGGAAGTTCTAAAGTAGAATCACAACCATTAATCTATAATTACATACAAAACATAAAATTATGACTTTTTCCCACTAAAGTAGGTAGAAAACCAATAATTAATAACCTTTAATAATTCTTATTGATTATATTGCATTTTTTATAGATTTTTAACTGTCGATAAAGTGACTAATTGATTGTATATTTTTTATAACAGATTTCGTATTTATACGGTATCATCCACTACTCCCATGCTATCAAAGTCTAGACTAGGTCATGCTTCAAACATTTCGTACTTGTAGTTCGGCGGCCTCTTCCTCTTCCTGTCAAATAAATAGCTATTTAATTTACTACCTTCTTACATATATTATGTGAAATATTTCGTTAGTCGACTAGTCCATAGAGAATTAGTCGATGATAACATTCTTTGTTGTACATAAAAAATGAATTTTATAGCAATTTATTTTGTTTTGCCTGCATTTTATAAAAACACCACGCTTTTTGTGAATGAAACTGTAAGCAACTGTGTGATAGAAAACAATCACTGTTTGTCATATTGTTGGTTTTTTCTATTGTAAATATTTCAATACAAATTAAATTAATCCACATTTTGCTAAATCAGAATTGTATCTACCTCTGCATTTTTAGCGATCGTGTAGGATAGAATACAAAGGCAGTACTCCATAAATTGCTATAAAATCCCAAAAAAATATTTAATTATGATTATTTTATTTCAATATGAACGTCATTATCCGTGATCGTCTTAGATGATAAATGTGTTACTATATTATGAAATACCTTATCCCTATAGTAAATAATTTAATGAAATGTCCATTAATTTCGTAAACCCTTAAGGCGAAGTTAGGTGTGTAGTCGACATACCTTTTCTAACTCCTACAAGACAAACAATAAAATATCGTCGTTATTACTTAACATTGACTAATCAATGGTTACTTAAAGCATTAGACACTTATAGCAAGACATTATCTATCAGATAACTATCTAACACTTGCGCGACACAATTAAGCCTAGCTCTACTAGAACTAGTAAAATCTTAACAAATAATTTTGAAAAAATATGACCATAAATATTTAACTTTTATTATATAGCCATTATAAGGGACGAGCCTACTGCCATATACAAGGCACGTCGCCAAATTCGAGTCATTATACAGGTAAGTAAGTCTCCAACCCGCACTTGGCCAGTGTGGTGGATTCAAGATCTAAAACCCCTCCCTCATTACGGGAGGAGACCCTTGTCCAGCAGTGGGACAGGGAAAATAGAGTTTAGTCCATTTTATCTCCTCCAGGAATCGAACCAGAGACTTAATAATCAATAGTTACAAAAACTATAGCCACAAACACAGTCTATGTTCTACTAGATCTATGTATAGAAATAGTAATTCTAAGTACGCAAATAGTAATATTAATATTTGGCAATAGAATGATAGTGTGATATGAAACAATTGCCAAGCATCCATGCATTCCTTGCAGTCTATTTTTATTTGACCAATATTTCATACACTTTCACTATACACTCATGGAATATTCTAGACTACTTGTAACTACTAAATTGGTGAATAAAATACTAGCCTTCGTAATCCTGTAATAAAACTGAAATTTATGAAAATCTACGAATATATCTACGAATTGTTGTTCTATTAAGAAGTCGAGTGATATTCGGTCGATTAGTTAATGAACTAATCATCACACTCTTCCCTCCATCCAAAGATATAACACTCTTTACACATGTCTTATAATTATAAACTGGATTATTTTTTATACCTGATCCAAAATTGAGCAGATTTTAATAAAGGATTTTTCAATACGTAATTGACTCCTTGTTGTATAATACCACAATCATATCATTCCTTTAGAGAATGGGACACTAGGTTTCCCGTTTCTCTGTGAATTGCTCGTGTTATAGACCACAACTACCTTTCTTTTCACCACAGACATTACCAATATAATATTATAATGCTTCAGTGGTATCATTTAGTATACAATCAAGTCATTACCTCAATATATCGCTTTGTTGGTATGACGTTGTCATTTGTGGTAGTATGACGTCACGGTCCAATACTCACAGAAGGTTTGGGGCGGTGCGTGTCGACGGCGGGCACGGACAGCTTGATGTGCTCCTCGCGACAGCCGTACGCGACCGGCGTCAGCTTGATCACGGTGTGCAGGGGCACGTGCAGGTATGGCAGCTCTTCTGTATGGCACACAGGAATATACGTGAACATTTAGTAAAATACACCATTCAGAAACCGGCGTGGTGTTAGACCTTTAGGTGTGTGAATAATAATAGCTTAGTTTTTCTTTAAAAGGCCAAAGGTATGGATAATTATGGCTAAGGTCATATGAGAAGTTGATGTATTTTAAATTGGTTTCCTTTTTCGGGGATAAATTGTTTTTTTAAGAGTTTTCACCTTGTTGGAAAAAAATGTTACGCCACCGGATAGAGCAGCGGCTAGACTGGTTTAGAAAATTAACTAAGGTGGAATTTCCATATTCATGATTTACCTACGTAAGGAAGAAGGTCCTTAGTATGACCGAGGATGAGGAACGGTCCAACATAAAAGTATACTTTGACTAGACAGACAGACAGAAAAAAAAGTATAAATAAAAACTTACCAGCGGACTTATCAAGGAAGTAAGCGAGCAGACACCTCATGACCGCCTGGTGGGACACGACGAGCACGTTGCCCTGTCGCTCCAGCTCCATGATGACGGGCTCCAGGCGCGCCACCAGGTCCTCGTAGCTCTCCCCGCGAGGGTACCTGTACGCGAACTTGTTCGCGTCGCGGGCGTTGAAGTCCGACGGGTATTTCTGCTGGATCTCCGCGTATGTCATCTCTTCGCATATACCCTGGAAAGATGAAGTGAATTATTATTAAGATGATGGGTTTTTTGGTTATATGTATTCAGCAGTAGAAATTTTAAAGGTTTAAGTAGTGAAATGTGTAGTACAGAGTTTTTAGAATTCGTTTTGTGCTAGGAAAAGCATGTGTCGTTAAAGAACCGATGTGAGATTTCTGGAGTAACTTTTTTTGATATGATCTAATGATTTTAATTCTTCATACTTATAGCCTATTATGATCAATAGTTGGTAGGTACGGTCACTTTTCAGTGAGGAAACTGGCAAATTTTATTTTAGTATTCGTTTCCAGCCAGCCATTATTTTCTCCCCATCTATCTACATAAATCAGAATATCAAACCTTATAAACACTATAAAAAGTATGGATAACTTACCGCATCAATCTCATTAAGAGCCTTCCACCTCTCCTGTGGCGCCTTGACATCTTTGACCGTCTGTATGGCCCTCTTCATCCAGGAGGTCCACACCCTGAGGCCGGGGATCTGCTGCTGGTCGATGTAGTTGGCCAGCGCCTTGGCGTACTGCTTGCCGCGCGTAGATAGGTCACTGTCGCCGCCTATACGACCCACTATGTTGTGTGTGCTTTCACCATGCTGGGGAGAAAGGGGTTTTTGTTAGTATTTATTAGTTAGTTTTTATTTAATTAGCTGATGAATGAAATGACTAATAATTATTTTCCTAAAAGGAAGGTGGTATTCCCTCGTATTTTACGTGTATACGATCAACAAAATTCCCTGGATTGTTAAGTTTGCAAAATCATCAATCTTTATGGATGGTAATTTTACAAAAGGAGGCATGTTTTATTTATGCCTACGGCAAAAAATCGAAAATTACGATTTCGACTATTATAAAACATCTTCAACATAATATTAAATAAGTATATCAAATATAAATTGTATAAAAGGAATTAAGAACTCTCGAATAACTGACATAATTTTCTTACAACACAAGGAATCAATTTAACTGCCATATAATAGAAAAGTAACAGATGATAGGTTTTATCAAACGCTGGATACAGATTATTAACATCAGGAAATAAGCTACTCACCCGAGTCAAATAAATAGTCCTAGGTACAATATGTATATTCATCAAATAATACACGATCCTGCTCTGTATATGTCCTTCATGTTTATGTACCACCACTTTCTCGCCCGTGTCGTATATCTTCATGAAACTGTACTCGGACTCCATGTTCTCGTCCAAGGGCTCGTACTTCTCTTTATAATGCTCTATCCGCAGGAGAAAGTCGTTTAGTACGTTGTCCGTGTTCTGTATGTTCGTGTAGTCTGGGCTGCTTACTTTTACTTCCTGGAATCAAAAATGACCAAGTTATATTAACTGTTCAGAAAAAGATTTGTATTAAAAACAAAATGGTTACCAACTACACATTGCTTATGGAATGGAATGGAAAAATATTGAGAAAGATGCTGCCAAATTGCAAGTACTTATCAGATTATAATCAGATAATTTAAAAAAAAGATAAATAGTGCTCTTGTGGAGGAACGAGGTGATCATGTTCCTCCAACCAAAGGGAGGATCCTCCGACCAGGCGAGGTGATCGTGCCTGGTGGGCCTAGGCTGCCCAACTGTTGTAGTCGGGAACTTGTATATATAGTCAGTTGCCGTGCAAACTTCGATAGCGCGATCTAGGACTTGTGACGTCAGTCACACTGCGCGTGGTGGTTGGTTGCGCGCTGGTCCCAGTAGATGTCGCTGTATGTAGCGAGCCGCTACATCACTCCCCCTCAGACCGTAGGTCGATCTTCTCTTCATGTCAGTCAGTCTCTCCAGTGCCATGCATTGATGAGTTCCAGTGAGTCGGAACTCGAATTCCGCTAGTCCCAGTGAGTCGGAACTGTATGCCGCTAGTCCCAGTGCGTCGGAACTGTATGCCGCAAGTCCCAGTGAGTCGGAACTGTATGCCGCTAACTCCAGTGAGTCGGAGAGGTGCGGTGTGCGGTGTGCGGTGTGCGGTGTGCGGTGAAGTGTCCCCAGTGAGTCGGGGCGAGGTGCTTGTTGTCTGCAGTGAGTCGAGACGAAGCGTTGCGGTGCCCTGGGTGCGTCAGAGTAGCGTGACGATGATGCCCAGGTTGGATGCCGCTGAGGCCGTAGGGTATGCCAGTCATGTGCGTGAGCGACATGTTCGTGGAGTGCCCTGGTGTGGCCGAAGATGCTGGCTGGAGTTGTACGACTGCTGCTGTAGGAGTGAGGAGTGATGAGGGTGCGAAGGTTTTGCTGCTGCTGGTCTGATCTTCGTGAAGGCTGCTTTCAATCACGTCGGGGTCACCACTGTGGAGGAACGAGGTGATCATGTTCCTCCAACCAAAGGGAGGATCCTCCGACCAGGCGAGGTGATCGTGCCTGGTGGGCCTAGGCTGCCCAACTGTTGTAGTCGGGAACTTGTATATATAGTCAGTTGCCGTGCAAACTTCGATAGCGCGATCTAGGACTTGTGACGTCAGTCACACTGCGCGTGGTGGTTGGTTGCGCGCTGGTCCCAGTAGATGTCGCTGTATGTAGCGAGCCGCTACACTCTTTGCTTACGCTGCGTTAAAATATTTCTTTAATTGTGTTAATATTTCTAATTATTATTATTTTAACTGCACGTTTGGCGCAGTGGTTTAAGCGGTCACCTCGCCGCGACAACCGTAGCGCCGCGTGTGGTGGGTTCGAATCCCACCCGGGACATATCTTTGTGTGATGAGCACGAGTATATGTTCTGAGCCTGGTTGTGAATTTATCTATATAAGTATGTATTTAGAAGTATATAAGTATGTATATCAGTTATTTGGTTACCATAGTACAAGCTCTGCTTAGTTTGGAATCAAATGACCGTGTGTGAATTGTCCCACAATATTTATTATTTTATTTATTATTTTTATTTTTTATTATGGACACAAGCAATCTTCCTAGGTTATTTTATAGTTACGAAAATAACTGAATCTTATATCGGGGCTTCCTTATTAACAGCGAAATTTCAATTACTAAACCACCAATTAAATGTATTTAAATATCTTTGCAAAGTGACTAACAATCGCCCATTACTACCTCAATACTATGGTTAATGGTTATCAAAAACTAATCCATTCTGTAGCGTTGCCTACATTCTTTTTGTTATAATACTTTCATACCTAGACTAAAACGTGGTGTTATTTTAGTTCCACGTGCCTTATAACACACAAACAACTCGAGAACACCAACAGATGGTTATTGTATTAAAGCACTTTATAATATTGGCAAGCATTTCGTTAGCGCTACTATAGACACTATAGCAAAGAGAAACAGTGAGCTAATATTTGAGAAGTTACTCGATACAGCAGGCGCCAATCAATTTATTATTGTAAAGTGATTGTCTGGTATAACAGGTGTGATATTATGGATGGACGTGTGAATGTCTGTTATAGCTAAAATGCTGATATTATTTAAGAGAAATGTAGGGTTTGATAAATTTACACTTAGGTAAAGGGTTACAAGTAATAGTACTGAAAAGCTAAGGCCATTAAATATTAAGACGTGACAACAGGCTGTTACGCAGTCGATAATGATTTTGCGTCTTGTTCAATAAAGATGATGGCTGAGAATTCATCCTGATTAATATTTAGGTCATCTCCAAAAAAAAATTCCAAGCCACTAAAATTTGCTGTCTTGTTTTGCTCTCTGCTTTAAATAGTAGTGTCTTATTTTAACCCCACTTACGCAGAAGTACAGATTAGTGCGGGAAACAATATGTTTTGTATTGTTTCAAGTAACGCAGTAGTCAATTGGTAGTAATGTAGTAAGTAACTCACCATAATATTCTGTTCAATAATCCTAGGGTCATCACAGATGGACTCGACGAAGAACAGCTTGAAGCCCATCTTGTGTACTACGATGTCACGGATCATGCGCCGCCGGTCTAACGTCGAGTTTGTAGCGTCGAACACCTGTGAGCAATAATGTGATTTATTTATAAGAGCTTGTGGTACACTTTCTTTTAACATTATTTTCTTGCAGAAATGGAAGTTTTAGAAGTTGAATGTATGAAGAAGTCTTGCTTCAGAGTTCTTTTTTGCAGATCTCGAAGGTATTTGTGGTTTTTCAATCAACATTTGGCAAGAGCAGTAGAGAAAACGTATGCGCTTGCGTTTTGAAAGGGGGTCCGTTTTCAAGACTGCTAACTTGAGGGTGAAATGATGAGAAGAGTAGGAAGTCTAACCACAACGCAACATAGGATAAACTTCAAAAGGAAAGAACTTTGGGTAAGATTTGCACACGATGGTTTATCGCACACTGCCTCTTTTGTAAATTGCTTCAGGCTTGTTAGCCTTTTGCAGTACCGATCCTTACGCTACTAGTCAAAACAGGGTACGTCCTTGGGGCTGCCTGTAATCATGAATAGAAATAAGTTTTATTTAAGAAGCTATACTCACAGCAACTTCTCCCCCCTTGACGAGCCACTCGCAGACATCGTGCAGCGCGTCGAGCGCGCACTGCTGCCGTATCGCCATGGCCTCCTTGTTGTCCGCGCGGAAGAACTCGTGCGACGTGTACGCGGTCGTCGCGTGCCGTCTGTACTCGCCCAGGTTGAATACTAGACAATAAAAAGTTAGGAATAAATCTATGTGTTTTACTATAAAGATTTATTTTGTGTGTAAGAGTATTATATTTTAATCGCTGGAAACCTTTAACGGATTTTTAGGTACCTTTCACCAGGTGAAAATTAATTTATTTTTACTTGATTGCTTTAAGAGCTTTTTAGTCATCCAAGACTATGACAGATTCATCGTAATTTAAAAGTTACTAAGTTACATAAGTACTTTATTTATAACTGGAGTATAGGATGTACCTATGTGCAAATTAAGCTATCTCTAATAGGGGTGAAGCCGGGGCGGACCTCTAGTACCTATGAGATATATGTATTAGGGGACTATACTATACAAAAGCTGAGTTTTGCGCATTTGAGAGTATTATGAGTTGTGATGTTGACAATACGATCATTTTAGTGCAGAGAAGGGTGTGCCCATTCTTTTTCTACGGGAGAGACGCCTTTTTATGAACCAATATACTGATCGTCATTTAGAATAATGAAATAAGACACCTATTTCCTGATTGATAGGAGTAATAACTAGACGAAAAAAGTAATCAAGACACACCCACAAACAATTACCAGGTAGAGATATTAACAAAACTAGTTTTACGGCATATTGCGACTATAAAACAACATGACTATAGACTATAGTTTGTATAGTCGGTACAATTTCAAGGCCACTACGCGTACACTATGGTAATTTATTCTTAGACCAGATAAAAATCGCCGGAGTTCAATAATTGACCTTACTGATACATTCAATCAGAGATACGACGAGACGTGTTGTTTAAAATGCTAATGTGTGATTTTATTGATGCGGAAAAAAACGTACAAGCTGTACCATTAAACTGTTTGTCTCAGCGTGTGCGACAATCACGTAACAGAATAGATCAATCTGATATTATAAAATTCTCGCGTCACAGTTTTCGTTACCGTACTCCTCCGAAACGGCTTGACCGATTCTCATGAAAATGAAAATTTGTGAGCATATTGAGTAGGTCTGAGAATCGGCCAACATCTATTTTTCATGCCCCTAAGTGACACTTTTTTTTTTAATTTTTATGGCAAAACAACGTTTGCCGGGTCAGCTAGTTTTGTATATAATTTCTGTAACCAGTCGGTACATATTAGAAATCAATCCTCTGATAACTACGTGTGTTTGTTTTTGTTCGCAATAAACGCGAAAATTACTGTACGGTTTTTTATTTATAATATTATAATGCAACGGGTCTTATACGCGATTGAAAATTTAAAGGTTAGGATACCTTATTTGCTGCCCGACGTTTCGATCGCATTACAACGACCGTGGTCACGAGCTGACTGATGTGGCTGCTAAGCGTCGTCTTCTTGCGGCGCGAGTTTCGACGCCTACCCTCACTTGGTTTTCACTTAGTGTACATTGTTCGGAATTGTCGGTACTTCGACACACAACACTAACGCCGCAAGAAGACGACGCTTAGCAGCCACATCAGTCAGCTCGTGACCACGGTCGTTGTAATGCGATCGAAACGTCGGGCAGCAAATAAGGTATCGTAACCTTTAAATTTTCAATCGCGTATAAGACCCGTTGCATTATAATATTATGGTTTTTTATTTAGTTTTTAATAAACAATTCCCGACGGTTTTCTCGGTTTTTAATGTATCATTTGTGCAGATATTTAGTAAACTGACCGAATTATTACGATGACTGTAAAATAAATCGCGAAACGATTTCGAAGTTTCTGATTTTAGTCAGAACAGACCTGCCTAACGTTCTACCGGCTCTGCCAGTATAGGTAATTTTAGACAGTTATTTAATTTAGAATAAGTATTAATCATCGACTCGATGGCGAGCGGAATTGCCTCTCAACGCCTAAAAGTATTAAAAAAGAAAACCTGAGCAGTCTTCCTGTACAATATTCTAAAGAAATATTAGCGGTAAAGGTAAGCATTGTTTATTCACACTGTTATTGTTTTGCATACCTGTACCACGTGGTTACACAATGTGTTTAACTATGAAACTCACGCGTAGATCGGATGATCATAGGCTAAATTTGCGTCTTTTAGCGCACAGGCTATAGTCCAGACAAAAATAGTCTAAGTCTAGGTAGTCTATGCATTATCAATGTACCTATATTGGGTTAGGGAAGAAAACATTAAAGTGGTCTGGTTAGTCAGTGTACTTTTCGATAGGAAAACCCACCGCGAAAGTGGCTTTTTGAAAACCAATATTTTTATCGCAAGGAATCGTAAGTAAATTTTAAGTGTACCTAAAGGCCGTTATACTTTGAAAATGTTAACGTAAGTGTTGAAGAAAAACGACATTATTAAAGGTTAAACTTTCACTAGGAATACAGTTACCATAATTACATATAATTGCAACTGCATACGATTTTTGCATTATCAAACGTCCTTGACAGGTGTAAACGCTAACCTCGCGTGACTAACATTTTATAAAACGTTTGTACGGGAATATAAAACTATAGCGATCACTTTTATTAGATAGGTGAAAAGCAAATGGGTAAAGGGCATCATGACTTAGTGAACTAAATGCCTGTTATAAACGCTCAAGTTTTCTTGCTTATAGCCAAGTTTCCAGCGCGAGCGAGGCGCCCATAGCCAGTTGCGCTCATCGGTCAGTTAACGAACTGTAGGTTAAGCAAAGTTTGGCGCGGTCACTCCAAAGATGGGTGACCGCATAGTGGTATTTGAACTGGGCGTCTCCGTGCTTCGGAGGGCACGTAAAAAGCCGGCGCCGGCTGTTGTCAATTAACATAATTTTTGTTTGGGATGCTATTTCCACGATAAACTGAGGGCAAAGTACGAGAAGCAACTGTATTTATTTTCCTCAACAATTATCTTTGATAAAGGTATCCACTAAAGCCCACTGATATATTTTAATACATAGGCTTAACTATACGCATTATACTCGGGGGAAAAATGTACGTTGTAGCGTCGCCTAGGGACCACATTTGAAAAATACTGCGTTTAATAATTACATCCGTAATCTGCAAGTCATAGTTGAATGTATAATTTTCAATAAGGTTTATGGAAATGTTTCCAAGGACCGTTGCTTTACGAGTTATGTTTACGATGACCCGACATTTCTACTCCATAAAATGATTTTACGAAATTCTGTAAAGTCCTCGAAATAAATGTATTTTGTGGAAAATTCGCAAGAGTTGGTGCTCATTTAAGCTTGCAAGGTTTGGTTTTAAGTGCTAGGTATGTCTTCTTTGTGTCCTTACCCCGTGTGTTGATGCCAATCCAGTTGAGGTACCGTGATAGCTTCTTGGAGATGTAGGTCTTGCCGCGCGCGGGCAGACCCACCATCGCGATCACGTGTGGTATGTTCACATAGTTCGCGCGTTCACCTGCACCACAAAAAAAAAGCATATTATTTATATGGCAAAGTAATTAAATACTTAATATAAGTGACAGATCTCAAAGCATCCTTGTGAAGTTATATTTTCTTTTTCTATTTTTGACTTCCTACGCCCTAAATACCTACCTATGATAGAAAATGTGCAATTATTCTTTGCAACACATATAACGCACTGTACATTTCTTAATATTTTTCTGAAATGTGCGATCACAATTTAGTTAGGATACAGCAGTTCCTAAATGTGCTCGTCACGTTATTAGATTGGGTATCATAACTTCGCTACACACAGTGACAGGCTGATCGGGTAAAGTGCTGCACATGCTATTGATTTAGCTATCGGGGCTTGAATTTGCACTTCAGTCAAATTAATGATGCCTCGGAAAAGGATCTGGTGGTAACATTATTCGCCCTCTTAAAATAGATAGCGACTTTTTAAACTTCAGCAAATGAATACGCTCACATCAAGATAAAGTTGGGCCTTCACTGCTTTGGAATCGGAGCGTAAGAACCGTAACGACTTGTTGTTCTATATTTATTTCTATGGTACTATGTCCACTGGATCGGCATTTCGGCACCACAGAAATGAATACAAACGGACAAATCCTTAAGGTCCCTCCAGGTACACTCCATAAACTTGCTTGAGAATTTTTCTTAATGGAATATTCTAGAACCTTATGACTGCCTAACTGATAAAAACAGTAATATATTGTAGGCCTAACAACACTTGCTTCCAAGGCAAATTGCATCCAGTATAACATGTTCAATAAAGTCAGTTTCATACAAATGAGTCAGTGTTTACAAACATGCATCAGGTGACATTTCATCAGCTTGAGGTTATCATGTGAACTGTGCATGTTTAGTAGATACTGATACAGGCAGACTATCAATGTGACTAGATTATAACTGCAGTTCTAAGATGATTCTGTAAATGTTGTTAGATAAAGATGAAGGTTTTTTGTGGTCCAATAAGTAAGGTGTTTTAGTATTTTACAATAGACTATTTGTATGTATTGGGAAGGTAAATAATAATTTGTCATTGTCTTATGAGAGATCATCTATAGTTGTACTATGATTTCTGAGAGCTGAGTTACAACATTGGTATAAAAAACACCAGCTATTTACCTTCCTGTATAAAATCTAAATTATTTAAAGTATAATAAAGTAATATAATCAACCACATTACTGTTAAACGGCAACCCTCCAGTACTATGTACTAAACCATATGCATTAAAAGATATAATTTTTAAGTGGCAATACAATAACATAAAACCTTCTTATCACACACTCATCAACACCATAGAGTTATGAACATAAAATCAATAACTGCAAGGTTATAACATTATGTTTCATAACTTTTAAATTATTGTTTTTAATTTTATTGCCAATGGAAATATAATGTGTAATTAAATAAGTATTATAACTTCACACATGTAGATAAGGAATCAATATTGTAAATGATGCCCATATTCTAATATTATTAGTTTCGCGAGTAACACTTTAATCTCTTGCTACATTGGTAGTGCAATGAGTGTGATGAACCCCTAAATTGAAAATTGCATAAATGACCTACATTTGAAACAATAATTAATTATGAAAAATCTTGTTTACAGTTTTCAGAACTGACAAAGGGGAAACAAGCAGAATTGTTGGACACAGACCTAACTATCTTATGGGGTTTTTTTATTAAACCTTAGAATTAAATATATTTTGCATTGCATAATGTACATATAGTTGCTAGTAAATGTCATGTAGGTATAATATTAAATTCTAATCATACAGCCCTGGATTTCTTATACCATATTTCCGCTACAAGTTTGTACATAACACTTATTTATTTAAATATTATGAAGTAATTTGAGCATAGAGATTATATTTTGTTATATAAGTGTTATCTAATTTGTTTGTTTTTAACTTGTAGGTATGTGTTTGAACATATATCGACGGTCCCTACGTACAATAACCTAATTGCAAAACGCAAATTTTACAGGAGAGCGGTTTGAAGTTTCAATTTACATTGGAAGTGTTGTAGTTCTGGGGTTTGTCGAGTGTTGATTTAGGGTAGAATTAAAGCATTTTTACTAATTTTTTTTTAATCAATCGAAAGTATATGACAACCGGAAGGTCACGGAAACAAAAAAGACAAATCCCCTAAGTACCACTTGAGGGAATGTACGTAGGGACCGTCGATATTTATCTTGATATGAAAGTCCAGTTGAGCTATACAATGTCGTATTTAGATTTGATTTTAACAGTACAATATTATACCAGCTGCTAATTAAAATATTAACAGAACATAAACATATGTATAGTGAAATATTGACATTGATTATTATGCAATGTATATTTTTTATTATTATTTGAGTAGATTTTTTTTGTAAGAAAGTAAGAAAAATTGATAAAGATTTTTTTGATTCTTATTGTTTGTGATAATTATTTGTATTAATAAGGTAGTGATCAGTTCTTATTTTGTGAAATTGAAGAAAATATTTGTCTTACTTATATCAAAATCCCCCGAGATTATTTCACTCGTGATAAGATTTCGTACATTAGATGACAAAACATAAAATATAATATCACTCAATTTTACTTATCAATTGAACACATCACAATAATATTCTGACTGTGTACTTCTAACCCAGTTCTATGCCTATCCGATAACGAGAATCTGACGGCCTTAAAACCATAAAATAACGTAATATCTATATGATATTATCCATCACTTTAATTGATTAATTGACCTGGGCGGTCAACAATTTCAAGCCTAATTTCACAAAGATGGACCACTTAAAACAAATTGAGTGTGCGGAACTTATCGATGTATGAATTATGCTTGTCCTTGTGACGACAGCATCTAAACTAGTGCGAAATTCTCGCACAGAATTCACGAAACAGGTATTCTTACTAACCATCACCAAAATACTGCTTGTTCAAATACTTCCATCCTTCCGCACGATTATCCTCTGAATCCATTGTTGTTTTACTTATGATCTACCGTTACTGGTAGAATTGATACGTATTTTATTAATAAATTTAATTTAATTCACTCCCGATTCGGTACACTCGGCCGAAGGCAATACGTGAACTGTCAGTGTCAAGTTGAAATCGATTGACAGGACTGAGCATAGACAAGTTCCGTTTCAGGCAATTTTATAGAGTTTTATATCATGCAAATGCTCATTTATAGCAATCTGATTCGTATGCTATCTCTGTTTTGTTGCTTGTTAAATGTATCAACCATCTCTTTTTATTCAGGCAATATTGGTATTTTCCAATATAGTAGAAAAATATAAAATTTTTGTTCTTCCGAAAGAATAAATCAAGTGAATCTCATGAATTTGCTTGCAAACTTGTTCGTCGATATATCTCTATAGCAGGTGTAATTTTCCTACACCGATACGTGCATATCGCAGACTACAATTCGACATGGGTATGGACTTTAGAATTTGGTAATCTTAGCAATATGGTATGTGCCTAAGATTGTAGTAACCTCTATCATAGTTAGCGGGAGAAATGCGTCAGACATCACGCTGATCGTGAATGTAACGAGTTGACGGCATTTAAACGATAACCTTTTAAACAAATTGCATGATAACAGCACGTAACTTTTCCACGTTGATTATTAATTAATGTCCTAACATAATAAAGTGGTGTAAACAGAAACAAAACATTATTTTGAAGCTTTGAATTTGACACTAGTTTTCCGGGTCGGGTATTTTATTAAGTAAATTTTAAAAATCAAACGTAGGAATGGTAGAAGATCAAATTAAATCGATTAAAACAATAAAAAATTATCAACTTATAATAATTGGAATAAATAAAGTGAATAATAGGGCATAAATATAAAAATTATGTTTGTTGTTATGGTTTAAAGTTTACTAGGTATTTCCTACGAGGAGGGCAAATAGCAGTAAATACTAAATAATATAATAGTGTAAAGTACCTATATTAACTAGAAAGTAGGTACCTACGTTCTTATCCTTATAGTCTGATATTTATTTTCCTATTACAAAATATTTTTCTGCTTAAAACTCCATTGTTATGTCTCGTTTCGGCTCCAATAGGATTAGGAGAGATGTAGGCTAATCTCAATTTGATAGTAGCATAATCTCATAAGCGCAAATTGGTTTAGTTGTAGACTCAAATGCGAAAATGATTGAACGTTATCTTCTATAAAAAAAAAACAAGCTGTATTTTTATGTGCGACTAGCTGACCTGCGCAACTTCGCTTGCGTCACATAAGAGAGAATGGTGAAATTTTTCCCCGTTTTTGTAACATTTTTTACTCGTACTCTGCTCCTATTGGTCGTAGCGTGATGATATATAGCCTATAACCTTCCTCGATAAATGGGCTATCTAACACTGAAAGAATTTTTCAAATCGGATAAGTAGTTCCTGAGATTAGCGCGTTCAAACAAACAAACAAACAAGCAAACAAACAAACTCTTCAGCTTTATAATATTAGTATAGTATAGATTAGTATAGATAATATTAGTATAGATAGATAACAAATACGTTCTTAAAATTATTTTTATTTTCCTGTTTCAGAAGACCACAAATACCTAGGTACCCACTTCGTCGGCATGGTTTCATGAAAACTCACACTGTGATCACAACAACGACATTAAAATAACTTGCGTACTTAATTATCTCGGAATTTGCAAGCAACTTTGTAATCGTGATTCATTTCACACAATAATTAATTGTGATAGGCCTAAACATTCTGTTTTCCAACAATGAGTAACTACGTATAAATGATTAGGATACATCTTATTACAAATACCTACCTAATCTACCTATCGAATTAGTGTCTTTAGTTATGTTTAATAGCAAACTACACATCCAATGTAAAACATATAAATTTATTTCAACACATAAGTGCCTAGGTATTATTAATATTCTTTCTGCTTGAATCCGCATATTCACTGACAAACAATAACAAGGATAAAAAACAAGTTCAAATAACAAACAAACAAGCAGTTATCCTTTCAATCTATCAGTATTAATTAAAAATCAAGATAATCGTAACAAATGGCAACGGAAATTTGTTGAACTACAAGTTCCACCTGTCATTCATAGATGGCGTTAGTAGTTTTTAAATGAACGATTTGCGATTGAAAAGTTTGAAGCACAGCAATTAAAAACTTACTTTGGAAGAATGAGGATCTAGGTGCCTTTTCTGTGATAGTAAATAACGAAGTAAATAAGTTCCAGTTGTTTTGAATAATTCCACATAGAACTGGTTTTGATTGCGATGTGACGTGTTTAGTTCGCACATGTATCATAATGCGCTAAGTGCGACGATTGGAACGACAATAAATTGTTTACCGATCATGTAGTAAACAATTGCATAACGTATTGAGTGTAGTTTCAGACGGAAATAGATTGTCTCATGACTTTCCACGCCTTCGACGTACGAACAATGATTGGTATCTGTCACCAAAACAATGTGCTTGCGTGCTATGAAGAAAATTGAAATTAGTATAAGAAAATTTAGAAAAACGTTAAAAAAAACACTTGAGGTTACACTTACGATAAGTTACAGGAGTTAAGGAGTTAGAAACACAAAACCAGAGGATTTTATTCAGCACTTTTACAAAACACCGATACGAAAAGCCAGTTGTCTCTATTACAAGGATTAGTTAGCGTACAAGAGGTTGTTAGCATTAGATTTACTTACTAAAACTCTATGTATCAAAAAGTAGCAAAACTACTCATAGTAAGTTAACTTTGTTTAATCACCCAAGAACGTGTCAAAATTTTCCGAAAATCTTTAAGGAAATCTCCATCTTTCCTCTACAAGCGGAAACAAAAAGGAATGTTCATTGAGTTGGTGTTGATCTATAATTACTAGTGTACTTAGTACAACGACGTGGCAGCCACAATGTCAAGGGGAGCGTGCTAGCCAGAACGAACTAATTTAGCGCAGACGCCCACTGCGAGCCACTTTCATTCATACTCGTCTATTGGTGGTGCCTGTGGGGGATATGGGCGTGGCTGATACATCATCACTGTCGAAGATATTGGGCTGGCTGATTGAAGTATGTTTTGAAACATTTTGAATGCGTATTGGAAAAAGTTTCGCGCTAGCGGGATGTAAAGATTTGACAGGTCACGTGAAGTTTATGGTATATTTTTTTTTTAATTCAGGTAAGCCTTGACTAGTCAACGTATCAGAATTCCAGCTACATTAAAAAAAAACATATACTGAATATAAATTGAATAATTTGAAAAATAACTGTTTTAATTCTAGTTTTATTACCCTAGATAACTGTAAGTAATACCTCTTTTCAGGGAGGTACAAATGCAGAAATAAATCCAAAAGCGAATCTTTTAAAAGGCATGCCCGTAATTCAGCAACGATTAGTACCTACTGGCGAAAATTAATCCATATAAACATTAAAACATCGTCATAGCATTATTAAACAAACTTCATCTATAACACTATTAATCACCACAATAAAGTAAAGAGTGCATTTCTCCCCATGACGCTATAAAAGCCATTTCTCATGAAAGCAAACGACAAAGTGTAAACTTTTAGCACAAATAACAATTAAATTAAGTGATAACAGCATGGCGGCCGACGGTAATTGTTTGTACATAGTCATATTGCATCGCACGTGTTTGATACGTACTATCTAATAGGGAAATTGATGTATTGGCAGCGTTGCAAATTGTTCTACAATGATTTGATTGTCTACTGAATAGATAGGCTTGTATATTGCACCGTATTTATGCATTTGAAAGGTTTGGTGACTTTTGAGCAAGTTTGTTGTGAATTATTTGGGTTTAGTTAATTTCTGATAAAAAAATGACTCAAGATTTCGGCTCTACAGTATTTCAAAGACAAGGGGTCAGGTTGTATCCTTAGAAGAGCTTAACTAAACGATTACTGTACATAAAATAGATAACAAGCCTGAGTCATAGACGTGGTTAAATACATTTCACATCTTTATTTCCGCCATTTTGCTTATCAAATAGGTACCTACTACATAATAAAAAGGAAGTCAGGATCTCAGATTGCTCGTCCGCAATACTTTCACAAACGGACAATGCGACAATTCGCAATGAATTGGATCATCAAGGAAATTGCAACCTACATGATATACCCACGCCGCGCCACCGTCGCGTCGTCGCTCCGAACGAGAATGTCCGTCCTCAAACGACGACAAAGGAATGATTGAGGCGGGAAATTTACTGACAAATTGCGTTTATTATGTACAAATAAAATGTAATATAATATAACTACTTAAATATGTTTCTTGATTATTTCAGTTTATCAATATTTAATCTATACTAATATTATAAAGCTGAAGAGTTTGTTTGTTTGTTTGAACGTGCTAATCTCAGGAACTACTGATCCGATTTGAAAAATTCTTTCAGTGTTGGATAGCCCATTTATTGAGGAAGGCTATAGGCTATACATATATCATCACGTTACGACCAATAGGAGCAGAGTAGCAATAAAAAATGTTACAAAAACGGGTAAAATTTTAACCCATTCTCTCTTATGTGACGCAAGCGAAGTTGCGCGGGTCAGCTAGTTTAAGATAAACGTAACTAAAGTTAATAAGAAAATAAAATTGCTTTTCGAAAACCACATTACGCGCCCATGAAAAAAAAAATTGACTGTTTTTTAAACGTAATCAAAATAAAAAAGGACCGTTTATCAAAATTACAAACAATAAAAACACAACACAAATACATTTGTTAATTATTTATCGAATTTAAAATGTAAAGGTCTACATACACATTAACATTCAAAATAAATATTCAGCATTCGATTTACTGAGTTCCCAAACAATTTATTGGTGGAGTTCTCATTGTTGATTTTTTAATTTTCTTTTTCATTGAAATATCTTTCTTTATATTTTATTTTTCAACCTTTTAGTTTTACAAAATAAATAAATGTTAAACAAAGTGCTAAACAACAATTTATTTCGCTAATTTATACATTGTTTTTCCTTTTACTGACAAAATGTACATCTATTTTAAAAGATGGAGGTAAATAAGGAAAATAAATGATACTTGCGCTTATCTAATTTACTTTAAACAAGTATGTATGTATTTTCTTTAAGTTCATTAGGATTCTGTTCTTTTAAGCATTAAGGTATTTACACTATTTACGGTGCATAATACTTCAATGATTTTGAAATTCGTCTGTAAATTTATTTAAGATATAAAAATTAAAAAATTGCTGAAAATGAAATCATGATCAGGTTGGAAAATGTAGCTGGTTAGAAACTCTAACCCTTACCTTAATCGTTTACTATTTGTATTTAAATTTTTGAGTTAGTTTAACTATAAATTGTTGATTTAAAACTGTAAACAAAATCATACGACTGAGCAGAAATTACCAAGGCACATTTTAACTTACACGTAGAAAATCATCCTAAAGTTTAAGGAGGGGTCTTATTCCCCAATGTTGCCATATTGTCGGCATACGTTTTCCCGTACCTTCGTCCATAATAAATAGCTATGTCATATAGTAATAACCACCTGTATTGTTTACAATCCTCTCGAATTGATAAGCCGTTATTGAAAGAGCTACTGCTAATTGTTTCCAAGGGTCAATGACTGCTTCAATATGAACGAATTCGATAACGATTATTGTGTTGCTATAGTAAAATGAGTTGATAAGATGAGATTAGTTGGATGTTTACTGGCTGTACAGGTGGCAGGATGGTAACGCAGATGTAGGCAGTAAAATAAAGTGTAAATTAACATTTCTGTAACTTGATTACCACTATCGACTATCGACTACCGGTCAACCATCAAGAAATTTTGCACGAAAATCTAATCAACTACCGACAACTGGTTGGCCATCGAGATATTTGCACGAAAATCTAATCAGCGCCCCTAGCGGGCTTCATAGGCACTATTTTGGCAGCACATTCTATATGTCAAACTCTCGATGCTCGACATTACCGACTGTAGAGAAATACGCTAAAGATTCTTTGGTAAAAAAAATGAGATAAAAATTATAATAATGAAGACAGATGACCAGAGAAAACAAGTGACTGAGAAGGCTAGAAGTCTACGGGAGAGGCATTTGTTCATAGGAATTCTGACACCTGAAATAAGCTTTACCCAGCAGTACCTACGAGAATCCATTGACATGGCTAAATAAAAAAATAAAGAAGAGGAAATACATACTCATAATTATCGTGATATATTTAACTAGCTGACCCGCGCAACTTCGCTTGCGTCACATAAGAGAGAATGGGTCAAAATTTTCCCCATTTATGTAACATTTTTACTGGTACTCTGCTCCTATTGGTTGTAGCGTGATGATATATAGCCTATAACCTTCCTCGATCAATAGGCTATCTAACACTGAAAGAATTTTTCAAATCAGACCAGTAGTTTCTGAGATTAGCGCGTTCAAACAAACAAACAAACAAACAAACAAACAAACTCTTCAGCTTTATAATATTAGCATAGATCCGTGGTAGAAAGCATCGCTTCTAATTGGTTCAGGGTTAACTGTTATGTAAACAGAATACTTATCACTTGTGTTTATGTAAGATAGTGGATAAATATAGAGAAACCTATCACCTCCTTACAAAGTTGTTTGAAGATCGACGCAGAAACCTACTTATGCTAAACATTTCCTATACTTAGTACTTTCGTATAGTTGATGATGATGAAGATCTATTCGATAGATTTCGGCCATGGTGACCACTTGGACTCCTAATCTGAATGGCTTTAGATGTGTCCGGAGATGGCTTATATGCGAAAAACAAGCTATGAATTTCTTGAAAAAAATATTATATATGGTCATGCATGGGTGCTAATCAGTATTTGATATACAAAATCTACATTTCTACTTATTAGGCAATAATGGGAGGATCCTCTTAGAGCATAGAGAAACGATGGTTTCATAAAACTTGATAAATATAGCACTGTTTTTTTTTCTTAGAAATTAAAGTAAAGTCTCCAAAGCTATTAATCTTTCCAAGGTAAATTTTCATCACAAAAGTATTGTCAACTTAATGGTAACCAATTAAAAATAGTTGCCAGACACAGTTTAATTTCAGACAAACATGTGCTTAGTCATCTTTTCATAGAATCTATTAAGTTAATTACAATAGTCACTTTGGGAACTTAATTCAATTTTAATTAATTAAACGTTAAACAATTAGTAGCTTCTATCGTTTATTACTATTAACTCGTTTTAACTAGTTACCTACTTTTATTTCAAATAGTCAATATCTAAATGATTGTAGACATGTTAAGTTTGCCAAACCTGACTGTTTGACGGTCTCCGTGGCGCACTGGTTAAAGTGGACGCCAAACCGCTATCAGTGGGTCGAGGTATTGGTTTCGATTCCCAAAACGATACAATTATTTGAATAATCCACAAACAAATGTTTCGGGTTTGGTTGTACTTTGTATCCGTTGTTTGTATGTATGCTGTCCGCGACACAAGAGCAATTCTGCTTATAACAAATTGAATAGACCATTTATCGAGGAAGGCTTTAGGCTATATATATAACATCACGCTACGGCTATTAAGAGCGGAGTAGCAATGAAAAATGTTACAAAAACGGGTAAAATTGTGACCCATCCTCTCTTATGTGACGCAAGCGAAGTTGCGCGGGTCAGCTAGTTTAATATGTATTTCGAAAAGTCACCATGAAATAAGTGTATGTATGTATATTCCGCGTTAGTTGTCGTATTATTTACAAACATACAAACAAAATGTGTCGTCTAACAGCGTAATGACAAATCATTTGCACTTGTGCGAGCCGTGATTGTAAATATTTGTCATGTTAATATTGCTTACAAATACAAAGAGAATTCGTTTCAGAGTCAGTTTGTTACTCATTTAAACTAATTAAGAAAAATATTCTCTCTTTTTAAAATTTTCACGCTTCTACGAGAGCTAAACTGTTTCTATATCTATACTAATATTATAAAGCTGAAGAGTTTGTTTGAACGCGCTAATCTCGGGAACAAAAAAAATGAAAAATGTTACAATAACGGGGAAAATTATGATTCTCTTATGTGACGCAAGCGAAGTCAGCTAGTGGTTTTATGTTTGTAAGTTAGATCATAAGTTTGTAAGATCATAATATATGCATGTGCATATAAGATCTATAATCCTATGTAACAGGTTTTTAGATATGCGCAGATAAACCACCTTTATAGGGGACGTATCATAATAATGTCAGCCTTTAAGCTAGACTTAAAGTTAAGAAAGGAACTGCATGTCTAGCCTTAATATATAAATGATTCAAAACAAACACTCTAAATTATATTGTCATATTCTATAAATATATTGATCTAAAATGATGAATTACTAATTTATTTTATAAATACATCTCTTATTAAACGCGGCCATTAACAATATGTCATCGACTCATAACAGCTGTTTTGGCACAAGTGTGGCACAGACAATACGCGTTCAGCCTGTACGATTTATACTTTTGTAAATACTTTTTTGACATAATTAAACATGTCTACTTTTGCATACATACATACATAAAATTACACCTTCTTCCCATAGGTGTACGCAGAGACCAGAAACGCCACTAGATCTACTTTTAAAGCGAAAAAAACAATGGAGGATTGTTATAGTTCCTTATCTACTTAATAAATTTTTATTTACGTTTGTTATGTTTATGAAACGTATTACTTTAGACCAATAAAGTAATCTTAAAATCTGTGTTTCTGGAAAACATTTCTTAACTTTACATAACAAGACAAAACGTATGGTTTAAAAACTTATTCTATTTCGTCTTTTTATGTTTTGTTATCGTTATTTAAACTAACCAAAAAATATCCCACAATATAACAATCAGTAGATACCCACTTAATCATGGCTTTTGTGGACACGTAAAGTCCCCAGCCAGACAGGGATAATGCCTAGTGCGATAAATTGAAAGGTTTTTATAGCTCACAGAACATGATTCATGATCTTTCAACTTTACAATCGCCGTATACCAGTTTGAATGTTGAATCAAGTCATTATGCGTATTACGTATCTCAGTTGACAATTAGTGTACATCAAATTTATGGTCACTACATTGCTGCTTAGATGGACAGTGTTAATTACTATAATCTGAAAGACAAGAAAACAATGTACAGTATAGTGCCTTTCAAAAAGTTGTCAACTGAGATACATAATTAGCCTCATGAGCTCATTCAACTGCGTTTATGAATGACATAAAGTAGTTCAATCCAGTCAAAAGTTGCATTTCAGAACGTTAGGATATAACCAGTTCATTACTCATACGTCTCATTCTCGATGAAGGTCGAAATGCATAAAATATACCTATTACGAGATATTTTTTATCTGTATTTGTGTCTATGCACGTCATTTTGCATTATGGCGTCAATGGTCGCCGGATGTTGGGTGTATATCTGTTGTTAGGCTGGCTGTATTACCTATTATGTGGATAATTTAGTCATTGTAGTACCTATTGTGTGATTCTGATGATTTTGCTATTGAGGTGTCATCTAGGTTAGTCTAGCATTAGTCATCATCAGCCCAGCCTTTCTTTTAAGCTGGAGTCGGGTCCCAATCTAACGGCATGCAGCTGAATATCAGCATTTTACAAGGGGCTGCCTATCTGACCTTTACAACCCAGATACCTAGGACCTACCAGATACCTCACTCGGCGTTATCATAGTGTAAAAACTCAGAATTTTTTATACCTTGACCTAGCCCAATCTAAATAAAACAGTTATGTTGTTAACATAGACTGTAATACAATAAATATACGATATAGGTATCGATTTAAATAAAGATATTAGACGATATGGTTTTGAAGTGCATGATTATGTAGAGACTCTACAATTAAACCCCTCAATTATTTTATTATAAAAGGTTTCATACGCTTGGCTACTATATTAACATTTACTGATAGTCAATTTAAGTCTTTCAAAGAAAACTTATTTTCCGCTCTACATCAAAATTGGCAGGCACTGGCACCTGCGTAAATTGAATTCAGAATCCATTTCACGGGGAGAAATCTATACTAATATAATAAAGCTGAAGAGTTTGTTTGTTTGTTTGTTTGTTTGTTTGAACGCGCTAATCTCAGGAACTACTAGTCCGATTTGAAAAATTCTTTCAGTGTTAGATAGCCCATTTATCGAGGAAGGCTATAGGCTATATAACATCACGCTACGGTCATTAGGAGCGGAGTAGCAACGAAAAATGTTACAAAAACGGGGAAAATTTTGACCCATTCTCTTAGGTGACGCAAGCGAAGTTGCGCGGGTCAGCTAGTCTACAATAAGTACAGACCTAACATTTAAGTAAAAGGCTTTGGGAAATATTTTTACTGTCTTGAAATAAGATTAGTATACTATTAAGGATAGAATATAGACACACCCCGTAAGAAATTACATTTAGTCAAGTTCATCTTTTGGTTAAGTGTCTGATAAACTATCTACTAGGTACCTACTACTGTCAAAATTATTTATTTTTTATTTTTTTAAAGGCAACTCCCGCACTAAGAGTTGCTCTTGTGTCGCGGGGACACCTAGAAACATAGAAAAAACGAACACAAAGCGCAATCAGACCTGAAACAATTATTTGTGGATCAAATAATTGTTCCGTGTGGTAATCGAACCCACGACCTCCCGACGCAATGGTAGCGGCGTGGTGACCTTAACCACTGCTAATCTAATTAACTCATTTATCCAGACGTGTTAAAAGTAAGTTTTAGAGAATGACAAAGAACATTGGGTGACTTTATGTCTAGCAATTAATTTATTAAACAACTTCTGTTACTATGTACAAATGTAAAATAAATAATTTGACATATACTCCATAGATAACATAACTACCTACAAGACACACGATAAATATTTCTTATCACGTCTACGATGTTATCAGAGTGATTACATGTTTTTATTTGTTTATTATTGTTTTACATTATTTTGTTTTACCGACACTGATTAGGGAGGTTATGTTTGACCATTGTCTGAGTAGATACTACTGATTAATACAAGGTTGTTGATTGTCTGAGTTCTAAAAAGGACAGTTTTTTTGCTTGTGTGAATTTTGTCGTTGGAAATTGTTTCAGGAGTAATCTTTTGATTAAAAAATGACCGTAGAGTTATAAATAGTTATATTTTTTATTTCTTTCTTCTTCGATATTATAACTTATATTGGTTTAAGGTTTCGCCTTTAACTCGTGTGTATTCGTGGTTACGTTCTGAAGAACGATGGGGTTCGTATCCCACTCATTGCACTATTGATGTGAACCCAATAGCAGTAGACATTCTGGCTCGAAAGTTTCTCCAACAAATCTGAATGGACTCTATAGCTTAATAAAGTAACTGCTAACATAATTTCTAGGAGGGTCATCATCAGGTAGGCTGCTGGTTGGAAAAATATCATCAGCCAAATCCTTTGACGGTGTTTTGGAGAAAGAAAACTTCCTCTTCCGACTCCACTAAACGTGGGATAAGGATACGACAAAGAAGGTATTGCAGCCAAAACAAGTAAGCTATCCTAATAAACTGGCTATTACGCCATTATTCAGCCACTCCAAACCGCCCCTTGAGACAGTAGACGTAATGCAAAGATCCTGTTTGAATGAGTCGGTACAGTAACAACTGGTGGCCGCTAATAAAAACTGATTTGGACCGGTCATTGCCCCCTGTTACGCGTTCACAGCTGATTTCAATGATACTGATACTAACGCAGTGGGGTATAGTACAGTGTATTAGTTCGCTTTTCCATACGTGAGTAGTACGGA
This sequence comes from Anticarsia gemmatalis, assembly GCF_050436995.1. Classification (NCBI taxonomy): domain Eukaryota; kingdom Metazoa; phylum Arthropoda; class Insecta; order Lepidoptera; family Erebidae; genus Anticarsia; species Anticarsia gemmatalis. The sequence goes on from NC_134757.1 coordinate 1,451,632, forward strand.
TAGAGTCTGGGACAAAATTGTATGAGGCAACTTCGATTTTGAAGACCATGTTATTTAACGGGCTGAACTCATTTAACCAGTCATTTATGTCAAGTCAAGTTTCAGCCATGCTCGTAAATCATCATTTGACAAAACATTTTTATATTATTATAGGGACCTAGATGACTAGAAACAAATCCTCAAACCAAAGTATGTCCTAAGGGCTCTTTCAATTTAGACGTTTCGTGTCGTACGGCTGCCGCACGTTAACCGTGCCGCTGGTTATAGCCCGCTGCCGTACCGCTGCGGTACGTTAGCCGTCCGACACCAAACGCCTAAATTGAAAGCGTATCTGACTGCCGTGCGTTTGTATGTTAGTGTTGTTTTAAATTCATGTGACAGCAGTGTAGCCATGGACTCTGACGAAGAAACATTACTGTTAGTGCTCCTGTTAAAAAATATCAAACAGAAACAAAAACGCCGCGCCCGTAAAAGAACACTACCGATGTTTTCATTAACATGTAATTTTGGTGATTTCCATATTCTTTATCCTAGGTTAAAACAAGACCCAAGCAAATTTTTTAATTACTTAAGAATGTCAAGAGAATGTTTCTACGAATTACTCAATAATTCAATTTCATTTATAAATTCTTCCACGTCTATATCATCCATTTTAAGCAAATAATAAACATGAAAATTCAATGAAATTAGGTGTCACGTTTAGTCACCGCACTATTCAACAGCGAAATGAACACGTGGAGCTTGCGACGTTGCCGTCCTGTCGTCGTGCGTTCTCGGTACCGACACCGCACTGTTGCCGCACCGTGCGATTTGTATGAAAACAAATGACCGTCCGTGCACCGTACGACAAACGCACCGTTTCGGCACTGCTGCGGTCCGACACGATACGGCTAAATTGAAAGAGCCCTAAGTCTATGAAATTGACGAAAACCGACCAGTGGAAAAAATACAGTCGAATTGAGAACCTCCTTCTTTTTGAAAGTCGGTTAAAAAAAGGGAAGTAATGTCTCCCTTCTGCAATGGTAGAATTGTCAATTTAACATACTGCTAATACGCTATGGATTATGATTCGCAGAAGCATCGTCACGCAATTGTTTGCATCAGTACGCTGCATAATATACTGGTTACAAACTGCGCGCAGTTTGAGATATTCTGGATAACACCGGTAAACATTTAGTAGCACCCACTTGACTGGACTCAAAATTTAAATGATTTTCATCCTCTTTAGTGCAGAGGAACTGTTTTGATTGAAAATGGCCACTTAAACTTGTAAATGATATTGTGAGATCGTGGCTCCTTGTTTTCCTCTTAATAACATATTCTACATATCGTAAATAACCATTGGATATTAGTCTGTTTATTGTATAAAATAATCTGTTAGGAAACTAAGCAGTCCAAAAGGATACAATTTGTAAAACTTTAAATAACGTAGACCTTTTTATACCCTATCTTGCTTTGTGACGATTTGACTAATAGTATACCTCGATTACTTCTTAAACTAATACAGAAATCACTTACCCCCGGTTTATAAGTACATTTAACAGTAGTTTATCTATTCAATAGCGTTTAAACTCATATAAAAAAAAAACGATTGCTACCTCAGAAACCAGGGGTTAGTTCCTCAAAAATATTTCAGAGCGACTTCATTTATCTTTTGATAAGAAAAACGGAAGACTTCTTACATTAAAAAACTAATTAAACATAATATTCTAATCCTTGTCATATCCATGCTACGTTTTTTCCATGTTTGTAACGTTTCATATTACACAATTAGCCATGCGGTTATCTCGGTAACTCTGCCTGTTCTACACAAGTGCGCTCACGCAGCCGGCTCGTGATTTTACCTACTTTTCAACTATATTATCATTTATCAGTATGAGCTCGAATAAATTGTATGCACCGCATTATTCAAGCTTGTCTGATCATTTTGTGTTAACGAAAGTTTTTGGGTCAAGGCTACGTCGGTAGGCCGTTTCGCGCGTTTTTTTGCGACCGGTCCAATACGCAATAAATAAATAGTGTCTAGCTCTTTTTTTTAGTTTACATTATCGTTAAACCTAGCAATTTTATCTCTAAAGAAAATGAAGAAAAATAAAACTTACTTCTTGTATTGTTTTTGGTCCAGGCAGTGTTTACAAAGTCTATTATTTTTGCCTAGACGGCCAGGAACTTTTCGATATACCTACTTCATGATCACAACTAAGATGAATGCTAGGGACAAATTTATTATTTTTATGATCCGGATTACGCGAGCTCTTACCAGCCAGAGGGGCCAACTTTCTTCGGACTTGGAAATAAATAAATATTAGAATTAGTCTTAAAAAAAGAACTGTCAAATATAAAGGCATGGGTGATTCATTCAAGTCATCCATAGACAACATTTTTTTTATAAAGTTTTTAATTTTATTACTAATTATATACCTAACTTATTTGGTATTGCAGTTTTAAAAATTGCGATAAGTTACATAAAAATAGTAGAATTTTAATGCTCAAACAAAGGTTAATGCATATTTTCTACAATAAAGATTACTTTTTATTAAACTATAATTTCTTAATCCTACCAATATTATATGAAAAAGGACTACACAAACGACTCACTTGCTGCGTCACCGCTTATCTTGCAGTTTCACGCGCAGGACTCATGTCATTCACAGTTTAATTCTGTGATCGGTGACAGAACTATGAAGCTATTAATACAACGGCTATTATCGTCGTGGTCACTGCCACACACGGGTTTTACAGACAGTATAGGATTTGTCATAGATCGACAAATATACAAAAAGTAATTTGATTTCGTTTTCTTTGGTTGTTTTTTTGTTGCCTCTAGCGTTTTCTAATTATTGTAGTTTAGTTCATTTGAAATGATGAAGAGGTTTTTGGGTTAATAGAGAGATATAATAAAATATTTTCAAACAAAAAAAGACGTAATATTTTGCATGTAAAAAGATAAAGAGATTAATTTGGAGAGTTTTATCCCAAATGGAAGGCCACATGCAATCTAGTCAAGTCCGGAAAAGATGCCCTTTTCCTCTTTTGGAAACACGATAAAAAAAGAACAGGCTAAATGGCGACGTAATTAAAGGAAAAGACATGGTTTCCATGTTACCTCAGTCGAATATCAAAGTAATATTTTGTGTAGGTTTTACCCTGTTAAACAAGATTTCCTTTATTGTTCCAACTCTTGGCCGTTTGCCATCTCCAGTATATACGTAATCGTATTATCTTTGGCAAGAAACCTATGTTTTCATACACATTTACTTGATCAAAGGCTTTGTATAAGGCAAGAGTAGTTTGGTTCATTATTATTTACATACACACATAAAAAACACACATAAATGCCTTCTACCACCCAGGCAGGGACCAGAGTATTTGTTCATAATTATTTTGCGTTGTTAATTAAAGTTTAAGTTGTTAAGCTCAATAGCTTATCATGCTAATAATTCATTTTAATTGTAGATTAGTTTAAGAATCGTAGAAACGAAATTGACTGAAAAGAAAGTTATTTTTTTAACCCGTGATTGTCTCACTCCTGGGCAAGAGTCTTCTTTCTAGCGAACGATGGAAAACTTAAGTTGAGTCTACCACGCTGGCCAAGTCGGGGATGGGTGATTTATATCTTTTAAATTTCTTCTTTTAAAAATTCCTTGTAAAAATATCATCCGAAAATGTATAAGTTCCTCAGTCAACAAAACTAATAGTATTCAAACTTCTAAACCACAAGTAAATAATGAATGACTATTAGTCGTATTTGAAACAATACACTCATAGCAATGACCTCACCGTGACCCTTCACAATAATAGAGCTACTTCTTACTAAATTGTTCAAGAAACACGCTTTTGTCATCATTTTGTTTTATTTGGACATTAATCATTACATGAGTACCTATAACGTCTTTATTCTGACAATGAGAAGTAATAGAGGTGAATCTTAGAAACAAGGCTGGTAGATTCATTTGCTATGTTATTTAAGGACTAATTTCAGGTTCGAAGAATGGCCTGTTATAATTACTTTAAATTTCTATAAATAAATGTAACCTTCATGGAAAAATAAACACGGAAAAGTCGGCCAAACTGAATGTTTTCCTTACAGTGCGGTCCCGTAAAGTTCCATTGTTGGGCAAACTTCTCCCCAAAACTCCTCAACCCCTTCTTGTTAAAATATGTTGACAAGAAATTGAATGTTTTTTAATAACTCCAAAATCTTTTTCATTAATTTAATAAGTTGCTGAATGCTAAGCAGCTATGCCGTCAGAAGACCTAAAAAAAATGACAACGGGAAGGCTTAAAACTTAGCCAAATAAAAAATAGAAAGGATAAAATGCAAACAAATATTAACATATACAAGTGAGTAACTAGTATATAGGATAAAGTAGATAAATAGATTATCTGTGTAACACGAGGCAAGTTGGCAATGTTCAGCGTGCTCGCACGTCGCCCGCCATGTGCAAGTTATTTCTTATTTACATTACAATAAACCATTCATATTAGTGTTCTGCTTTCTCTTTCAAAACTAGACCCCTTTTGTAAGATAAACATAGTTTTAAATGAGATTCTTGTGACTAAGCATGCAGTATTAAAATCGAGGGAGATTTACTAATTTTTAAATTTTTTAAAGGATAATTGAAACGGAAAAGTTCTTTAGATACTCTACGTGGTTCTTTTTTACACATAACCCAGAAACGAATTGAATTGTGTAATGTAATATATTAAACCAGCCCACTGGGCAAAAATTAGAAACTCAAAACTATAGCTGTCTATGTCTATTCTTAGATAAAGTCTTTGCCTATAACAAGGAAAATTCTAATAATGAGATAGAAATTTATTTTAAAAGAAATTTATAACAAAAAGGTCGCCTGTCGACTTCACAAACAGCTATATAGCAGATTTTCTTTAAGCGAAGATAACTGAGAGCGTCCTTCAGAGGTAGAGTACCTCTGGATCGATACGCAGCCGACCTAGATGCAGCCGTGCAGATTCAATATCCTAACTGGACCAGGAAAATTCAATTTAAAATCGATTTAACATGTTTATGAATAACGATAAGGCTGTATACCTTTAACCTTTGCTTTACTTTTTTTTATAATGTCTTTGGATGTGTCAGATTCAAAATTGGAATAGTATTATTTTAAGAAGCGTTGATCAAATAAATCCAAGTTATGCTTTTTTATTGAAAATCAATGCTACATAATGAAGGAAAACAATAAATTCAAATATAAATACCTATTTGTAATAATGTTATCGTGTACTGTGGTAGTAATTAATTTATTGCTATAATTTTATTGCCTTTGATAAGATGCACAAGCTCATCACTCTTCGATCATACGAATCAATTATAATAAATGATAGACGCCATGAAAGCATAGATAATTATTTATTATAGAGCATGTTTTAATAAGGTTCAATCTATGTAGAGTCAATTTAGCCCATGACCTTCCCTTTCGCGTTAATTATCAAAAGATAGGCCTTTAGTCCGCACCGCTGGCCTAGGCTTTTTCTTTCTTCAAAAACTGCTGAAAAAATACTCAGACATGTAAGGTATCATCGAGGGGTCCCCCTTCACCGTAAGTTAAGTGACAATTTTGTTTACGATGCAACTTCGAAAAGTCATTGATGAGTTGTCTAAGGTTATGTTTAAGTTAGAACCCGTGTTTGGACCCTCGAATTGTGTAGCGAGAGAATATTTTAAGAGCTTTCAGAAGTTTACCTATGTAGACTTTACCTCCTGCCGCATTAAATAGGTAGAATGTTAAAGAAAAACATGATAAGCATTCTGTTGTCGAGATTTAATACATTATATAAAGTAAAAAGTAATAATACTGTAAACTAATCATCTTCAAGGAATTTCTCACGAGATATAGAAAAACAATACTGTAATAAACATTACGAGGTGACTGAAATTACAGACAAAAAATGCATATAAAAATATGGCAATTGGCAATAAAACTGATTAAGCAAAGATACCTAAATAAAATTTCTAAGACATTTCTTTCTTCTTTCAAGAAGAGTTTAGAATATATATGTCGATTACAATCCTCAATCAAAAATTGTCTTGTAACACATCTTATGATGTTTCCGGTAGAAAGACTCTCCGTTTTGATTTTACAACCAAACGCTTACTTTAATAGCATATAGAGTTTTAGCTTTTGGCCAGTTTACGGCTTGTGTTTAAATGACGGAATCATCCACCCATAAATAAATAAAGTGACAGTAAAAGTATGTAAACAACTGTCAAAATTCTATTTTGTAAGAAGGCTATCTGGCTGGTACCTAATCAATACAAATTCTAAAGGGGTGAAAGTGGTAAAACTGCAGCTTAATTTAAGGATTTAAACCCGTAGTTATCGAATAAATAACCATTAAACTATAGTTACTATAGTCAAGTTATATATTCTTGCAATCGAGTGTAGTCACATGACTTACATCTCCGGTGTGGGTCAACGTAACACAAGGACAATCCACGTAATATTATTATTAACTATCATAATAAAACTTGTTTATTTATTACAATGTGATAATATTTGACCGTTTGTTTTTGTTTTTGACAAAATAGCGCGATAATTTTAAGACGTTTGTGAAGTTTATTATTACCTATTTTGTTGTCGTTGAGGTTGTATTTACTTAAAATACAAAAACAGCTTACATTGTTTAGATAAAAATGTAGTTTTACAAGATTTTTAGGTTTTTATACAGACATAGATAATATATCATAAGCATAGACAAACACAACATTCTTTATGGCTAGGGGATTCCCGGTTAACCACTATGATTCAAATTCCTACTTGTACGAAATGTTTAATGAATTATTATAAGCAGTTTGTATATTAAAACAACAAATAGAAATAAAGGCGATTGTTTGTTTTTCAAAACTAAACAATCTCAAACTCATTAACATGGTAGACAAACTTTTCAATAAAAAATAGGTAGCGAAAATAAATCGTTTTGTTTTGTTCTATTTACGTTCGAAGCACGCACTAAACGTGATTTCAAAAATAAACAAACGTTTACAACACAATGGACCTAATTCCGATTTAATTAAAATTCTTAACATGAATTGATAGCGAACTTCATGAACATAAAAAATACTTATTTAAAACGTATATTAATTAACACAATAATAACAATGGAATCCTTCTACCATAATAATAAATTAATCATGATAATATTGGTTTTTCCGAAGAGGATCGCATTTGTCAAGAAACATTTTATTGCGAAGAGACAATAATACCACGATCTGAGTGAAATTAAATTCATAGAATAAATAATAACGTAACGAATGAGGAATGTTAATACTAGCGCGCGTATCTTTATCATATCTTTAATAGCACTACAATAACCGGTAATCTGTCTCACATGGAGCGAGAGGAAACAAAATAAATATAACTATCAATGTCCACTTGTGAATCGCGAATTAGCGCTACGTATTACGTCCAGCTGTCACACGCGCGCCCGCCGTATTTTTAGTACACAGAACTATTATTCTAGTGTTGCGGTTATTATAGTTACCTCGTATAGGGAACGGCTTCGTCATGATCGTCTCCGTGGTCGGCGGCAGCAGCCGCTGGGTCTCCGGAGACATGACACTTGGACACAGGTTTAACTCATGTTTTTTACTGTCACCGCTGGTGTTAACGCCGCCGCGCAAACGCAGCGACGGCGATCCGTTTTGCACATCCATCTGCGTGCGCTATCCGAGCATGACTGACGCGAGTGACGCGGGAGCGCCGCCCGTCCCGCCCTCCCCGCGCCCCCCGCGCCGCTCTATGACGACAGCTGATTGCTCTATGGCGCGGAGAGACGGCGATACTCTCACGTCTCTCGTTGCATCTGCCTCTCGCGTGCTACATTCAAGTGCAAGGGCAGTCACAAAACTTCGCATTTCGTCGTCACGCTCCACATTTTGGGCACAATGCCACTTGACTAACGTAAACACTTCCGAACAACGTGTCTAGTTATTACTCCCGATATAAAAATACGGGAATTGCTCGGATACGCTCATTGGGTCGAGAAATTTGCGATTCAGTGACGTAGCGTGAATAGGAATTCAGAATATGGAGGACACAGTGACGTAATACGATTTGATTTGATGAAAAACTACATTTTATTTTGGCAGCTGGTAACAAGATTGAACGCTATTTGAATACATTTTCTTTTATCGTAGATTGTCTCGACTCTACGCAAACGTAATTTGTCGATATAAATGTGCATTCATTAATTGGGTATTTCCAAAAGCCGAAATAAAAACAGTATGTAGAGAGTAGAGATAGTAATTAGTGGCGCCACATTGTTAGATTTGGTAAAACTAAACTCAACCTCATTAAGGACTTGATTTCTAGTAAGAAGTTTCTTCAAGGCGAGCTCTTTGTTAACTAAGTTTGAAAGACAGTTCTCAGTAGAGCATGCTTCTGGAAGATCCTTGCAAACTCTACCATCTAACTTTGCCTCGTGCACGGAAGTCAGTCATTAGCTTTCACTTTGATTCTCACTTCTCAAGTTTTACAGACTTTCCGTATAATAAAGATCCCATTTCCGTTTTAATTTGACTTGCAATATACTCTTACTTAAAACTGCATTAAAACTGAAATTGTGTGAAAAGCAATAAAAAAATGGTTTTGAAAAATTATCTTTCATACTAAGCAATAGTTTTGTAGTGCAGGAACATGAAAATCAAACCTCCGACCTCCTGAGTATTCCCGACGACGTAATAGCGATGCCGTCGTGCAACACACCTTAACCATTATCCGACTAAACGGAGAAAGACATATTTACAAACATGATAGTAAATATAGAGCATATTAACTATAGAATATATAAGTTTAGAGTTGAGGGAAGTTCCCTTATAAAGTACACAATGGTAGAGCCTACTTCAGTATCCGGCCGATACTATTGTTATTGTGGTCTAGTTTCAAGTACCTACTAAGGCTATCGATGAGTGCAGTAAGGGCTCTATGACCACAGACAACAAACAATATGTATTGAAGACATAAGAAAACTAACGAACGATGGCAACGACGAAAAACGGCACAAACTGTTTGTGTGTAAAATAAAATTTACTAATGGATATTTATTCCGTGTACAAATTATGGGTATATAGAAAGATTCTTTATACCTATTGCATATTTATAAATAAAAAGAGTCTTATATTGAATTGCACTCTGAACAATGAAAAGACATATAGAGGAAAACCTCCTATATCTAAAATAAATAATAACATTAAAGTACCTAATCAAAAATATTTACAATCATTTTTACAGATTAGCTATATACCTTAACTATAATAAATATGAAAACAAAAAGTACAGCTGTTCAGCTGTTAGCTGGTATAGAAAGATGTGTTTAAGAAATTACAATAGCACTTAGTCGTCATTTAATAAGCAAGATTCATTAAAATCTGATATACTTCACCTTACTGTACCTCAAGCGGTCCTACCGTACCCGCAGTCAGTTGTGCTCTGAAACACATTCAATGCCATCAGGCCTTCGTGCAGCAGTCTCATGACAATGAGGAAATGGAGCCAAGACACGCTCTGGTACTACCATCCTGTCATCCACTGTCAACATTCCTATCTAGTTTTATTACTGCATAGCTAAACTTTATGAAAAACGTGCCTTCACCTGCAATTTTGCCGCTTCGGAATTTCCATTTTTCTTTTCTTTAGAGCCGAATGCTCGACGAAGTATGGTAAATTTAGTAATGCCTTACTTTGTAAGGTCCTTCGTTGAGAATATGAATACTTTTTAAACCGGAAAGAATAAATTAATAATCTAGTATCTTATAGCCGTAGTACAGGCAATGCCTCGTGCCGTATTTTTTTTGATGCAGCTAAATATAGCAAAACTAGAATGATATCTTTGAAACAGAACTCTGAAAAGTCTCAAAGAGTAGTCGGTACTCTGCTAACATTATTATTATTCGAGTTTAACGATTTTCAACTACTTTCGACAACTGGACAGCTATAGAAAAGGAAATATGAAAATCTGATCAGCGCGGCAGAGCCCCTAGCGTACGTTCTTAGAACTATTTTTTTCAAATAATTAAAATGTCAAACGCACTATGCTTTACAGGATTTGATCCACACCGATAAAATAATGTAGAAATTGTGTTCCTATCTTACATTGTGTCAATATAATAAATGAATGTTAAAGTCCCCCGCAACAAAAGATAATGGTTGTCATAAGAAGACTGAATACATTTTTGTTCGACAGCTCGTGATAAGATAAACCGCATATTGTTTTATCTATGTTAGGTGTAATCCGTCGTTCATTGATCGATAACCATCGGTATTTGATAGCACAGTTGTACAAGTGTATTTATATCTATCTATGATGCATTATTTTGAACTATGTACATAAATACACAATATCACAACTTTTTCCCATGGAGGTAGGCAGAGACCAAAGTACGCCATTTGGTACGATGCTTGCAAACTTCCCTTAGCTCATTTTCAGTTTCAAGACAACTGGCTTTTGTATGCTTGATATAATCCTACTTAATATTATAAATGTGATTGTTTGAATAGATACATGTATGTAACTACACCACGCAATAATTTGTGAACGGATTTTTTTACTTGTCACCTAGATTAAAATAAATTATACGTTTTATCCCGGGAAATCTTCACGCCGACTCTAATATTCTAATATTCGGTATACTTCAGTACCGAATGTCGAAGTAAAAGTTATATTTTCTAAAACTAATTTGACGAAGGCAACAGAAGTATTACGTAAATCAGATACAATAACTTTCAGTTAACCGTTTTGCTTTGCATGTGCATATTCGACGGTATGTCATGTAATAAAATGGAAAACTTTTAACCTCATCGTACACTAACGTTGGAAAACGGCGAATCGTCCTACGCCTCAGTCTATATATAAGTATACCTATACATGTATATATCTTGTCATCAGTCAGCCCTGTCAGGTTTTAGAAATCCTATTTACCTATATTAAAAATTCGAAGGTTTGTGAGGAAAATACATATCCATTATGTATTTATTTTTGTTACACTTTCACGCAAAAACAAGTGAACAGATTTTCATGAAAGGTACACAGATACTTTACAACCAGGATTAACACATAGAATACTATTTTTCCCAGGAAAATCTCTTCACGCAGACGAAATAGCGAGCAGTGATTCGTACAATTTTTTTTTAAAGTTACGGGACATACTTATCATCATTACATTATAAGACATTGAGTCACTAAGTTCACTGTACAACTATATCTGAAAACAATGGCTGCCTTTGTGCAGCAACATTATTAACAATTTACTTCAGTGGTCCGTGAACTCGTCGATAAATTCTCGTTAAGATAGCAACATATAGATCGATAAACGTCTATCGGTGGTACTGTATAATATATCATCATATTTTATGTACCCTCTAGGAGTTCTTAGTGATTTTTTACCTATTTTGTACTGTTATAGTGCAAGTAGGAAGCCTTGTATGCAAGGTTTGCTGACGGAGGTACCTATACTAAATTCAGAATGAAACTAAATAAATCCTCCATGCCAAGGTTCTGTTAAATAGACGGATTATACCGTGATACGGGAAGAATTTAATTTCTATTATCTATAGGTACTAATATTATAAAGCTGAAGAGTTTGTTTGATTGATTGTTTGCTTGTTTGTTTGAACGCGCTAATTTCAGAAACTACTGGTCCGATTTGAAAAATTCTTTCAGTGTTGGATAGTCCCTTTATCGAGGAAGGCTTTAGGCTATATCATCACGCTACGACTAATAGAAGCAGAGTACCAGTGAAAAATGTTACAAAAACGGGGAAAATTTATGTGACGCAAGCGAAGTTGCGCGGGTCAGCTAGTAATAAATATTAGTGTTCAATGATTTTATAGCTGAAAAGTAAATATTATCAAGATGTAGAGTAAAACATAGTGTAGAGATTTAAATATTGGATGTCGTATGCTTCAAAAAGTTCAGGCACGCATAAACACTTGCGTGTATTGAAACTTTTATGGGACTAATGTACTACTTATATAGAGTTAACACGTAAACAATTTATAACAGCGGAATTTCCCTTACTCAATAACGAATCAGAACATTCTATAGTAATTTCCCTACAAACTTTGCCTCCACTGTAAAAGGACAGTTGCCCTTGATTCATAGACACCATACACTAAATGGTTTTTCATATTTTTACGATGCTTATTCGCAAGTCATACGCATATGAAATACGTGTAAGCAGGTACCTACCTAATGCTAAATCAAAACAAAAGTGCGTGTACCATATCGGTAACATTGTCTATGTTTATCATGTATATTATAACGATACATCTTTCCCTTATTCCCAAGGTCTTAGCAGTAAACAGAACGAACTTAACCTTGCCACATGACGGTGTGTAATAATAATTCAAGTTTGTCGCTTTTTGGCCATTGCACGCGAGCGCGGGTCTTCTCGCGTGCCGGCTACTGGTTGTCATGGCAACGCTCACGTATCGACCAAAGTTCCATGAAAGTGAACCTCGCGATTTGTTCGCTGCAGTCGTACGTGATCAACCACGCGTTAACTATCTCCCAAATAAACTATCTGTGTCAAGATTTGCGGTAAGGTGCGACTTATTTATTCACATTTCGCAATCAGGCTTTCAAGTAAAGTTAGTAGGTAGGTAATTAAGTTATTGAAGAATATTGTTTTGCTAAAAACTTTATGAGTTTCAAAGTCTAGTTTTAAGTTTTTCTAGGGAAAGCACAAATAGGTATGCACTACTTGAACTACATAAAGCATTCATTTATCATTGTTGTCATAATGTAATTTTCACTGCAATCTTTACTTGATTAAAAAAGTGTAGAAACAAATTATAAAGTCGATGAATAGAGTATAAAATAATATGAAATAAGTTAGTTAATTAAGTAAACAATAGCTCTACATTTTCTTTGCGTAATCAGCTGTGTAAGAACGCCAAAGTTTTGAGGCTACAGCCCTGACATTGAACATTTTCATATTCTGCACGCATATTCCTTGTTTCGCAGTCAAGTTCGAACAAATCAAGGTTGATCCTTTATTCATCAACTCATTGTATGATATTTATCATTATTTGTACACTAAATATTGTTAAAATGTCAATACACTTCACGTATTATAAATTATCTGCAATATAAGTATAGGTGTGCAAAATCTTTGTTATTTTTACAATTAAGTACTGTATGAGTAATGTGAAAATTAAAATTCATTATGAATAATTTTCTCATTTGCTGTTTTGCAAGAAATATTCGATACGCAATGACGATCGTTCTTAAAACTTTTCGAAGCAAATTAGGTCGGGAAAAAGTCTTTTCCCAAATCTCTTTGGCTTCAACAATCACAAATTAGTACACGGTGCATTAGGTTTCTTTCACTGAGCTCGTGACGTTCCTACCTACCCAAATATCTAGCTTTTTTGTGTAGAGAAAAGATTTTTTTACAAGTTCATACACACTATAGTGCGAAAAGACTTTTTCGCTGACCTAATATTTTTAATTGGACTTAAGGCGTATCCTTCCCTCAATTCAGTTGGAGACCCTTGCCCAGCTGTGGGACAGTAGTGGGTCAAATAGTATTATATGTTTGTTTAAGCAGAATTAATGTGTAAGTGACTGTACTCACGTAGACAATTTTGTACTGGGAGAAAGCCTAGAGGTTTTATTGGGTTCATGGACATCGACATATTTCGATTACTTTCGACTATTGAAACAAAGCACGCTATTCTCAAATTCTATTAGTAAGGAGCAAAGGTCTTTTTACGGCATCTATTTAAAATTATGTAATTTAAGATAAGATCGTAGAATCGCTATAGAATCTAAAGTTTTACGACGGTAACCTAGCTTATGCCGAAATGATCCCAAAGTCATAATTTTATCGAAATCACATTTACATTTCAAGCAAAAATATCATCGTTGAAAACAATATTTAGAATTGTAGTTTACAATTTTATTACCTTTAACTCATCATGAATAAACACGTTTTTATGTTTTCCATTCGTACACGGGGCAGAATGTATGCGACATTAAGTTTTAAATATGTCATTACAATTTCTTTTTTATCATTTTCTAGGGTCACCATCACCACCATCGGATGTCACTTGAAGCAATATTCGTTCACGGAACATTTTAGCTGTCATTCAAAAATGCACTCTCATTCTAACCATTTGATCGGACTCCATCGATCTCTTCGTGCATCAAAAGCAAGTCACATCCATATTTAACACAGCAGAAACATGTTTCATTATCCTGATTTCAAAATGAAATCATTCATTCATTTTAATCAAGCATCGACACAAATTGAGGAAAAGAAGAGCAAGTGAGATTTGTCAAAAATCATGAACCTTTTTCTAAAATGGTTGTGGAAACCACGAGTCTATCCTTCCACTCATGTCTTTTTAGTGTGTTTCCAAAACACTTTCTTTAAAGGCACATCATGCTTGATTATTTAATTCACAAAGAATTAACCTAATCATTCAAAATGAACATGTTCAAATCTCTCCTAAATGCGATTCCGAAGAATCGTTCGGAAATCGTGAACGAGTTTGAAATACCTGAAGTGACGCTATCTCCTTACATATGGGAAGAGCCGGAAGAGCCTCCGTCAGAGAAGAGTGAGAGTATCGTGACCGAGAGTGACGCGGTCGAGAGAGGCACCCTCAGTACCGACTCTAGTATACCGCTGTCCAGAGCTATGACTGACTCCGAAATTGATTACGGAAGGTATAAATGGGTAAGTAACTTAGGAAAAACTTTAGGACAATTTTAAAGGTTTCCAGACTTTAGTGCGATTTTCTACCCTCGCTGCTATCGACAAGTGAAAGTTTGACATTTGAATGATAAATGTACTTAATAAAATAGTTCTTGCGGAATACGCTAGAGGCAATGATTAGTTATTCATGCAAACTTGCTCGATAGCTGCTCGATCGTAGTGAATTCAAGGTCCAAGTCTTTACTCGAGTTGGAAAACCCATTCTGGAGACCATTTTTCAACAGTGGGACCGAAATAGGTATTTTTTATATTATAATTCACTATTTATTTTATAAATTACGCAGCTATCTATGTCTTACTCTACTTTTAATAGTTGATAAGTTCTCGAATGATTCAACTTATTTCAGCTGAGACACCGTCGTTACTCCGATCCATGGGATGACTTGAAGGTGGCCATGGACGCATTTCCCCGTGACTACCTCGCTTCGCTTCACAGGTTATACTTATAATTTAATTATTTTATTATATATTTTTACGGCAATACTGTGCATGTAGTAGTGACATCTAGCGGCCAATAGCAGTACTAAATATTGATAGAATAAGATTTTGTAGGACTTATTCGAATTGTTAGATTAACTTAGGTTTGTAATCGCATAG
Organism: Anticarsia gemmatalis; assembly: GCF_050436995.1. Classification (NCBI taxonomy): domain Eukaryota; kingdom Metazoa; phylum Arthropoda; class Insecta; order Lepidoptera; family Erebidae; genus Anticarsia; species Anticarsia gemmatalis. The sequence goes on from NC_134757.1 coordinate 1,466,972, forward strand.
TTAAGGTTCATTTTAACTGTTTTTAGGTAGAATACCATACTATAGTATACTAATTAGTTCAAAACGCCTAAAAGTAGGTATATTCTTCATTTCGTATATTTCTTTTAGTATGAGTATTCTTTGTCGAGAACTGCGAATACAGAAGAGTTTAGTTCAATTTAGTTATATTTTCTCTATGTTTATATTATTTATGTCTAGTTGGCTCTATCTTTCAGGTCCATTTGTCGCTCTTGTAAACATACGGTATTAACCTTTGAACTACAGATAAATATTATACCTATCTACGATTTTCTACTGCTGTTTATATACCTACTTATTTTAGAATTTTATTGTTTTGCGATGTTTTAACTGAGCAATTGACATTTATAAATAACTAGCGGCCCTCCCCGGCCTTACCGGTTTCAAAAGTTCTTTTACCCAAAACCTAAACCTTACTCGGAAATAGCTCTAAATATAAGTAAAACCGCTTTTTTAAAATTTTTCGCGAATAGCCAAATATCGAGCTTTTTTTGTGTAGCGAAAAGATTTTATTACACGTTCATTTCTACATAGGTACTATAATGCGAAAAGACTTTTACCCCAAGGTTATATGTAGTGATTATAATTAATTTGGCTTACTTTTATGTGTCGGTAATTTACCTACGTACGGAATAATTTCATGGCAAATGATATTTTCCGTAGATCAGCTAAGTATAACCAACGTGTATTATATCTCTTGACCTCTACTATCTAATTAGTGGATTATACCAGCTATCGGGATTTATCAGGCTTCAACACTGGTTAGTGATCGTACGATCAGTGGAAAGCTACCTATTAATTATTTTCAACACGATTCTTATTAATAACTAGCTGACCCGCGCAACTTCGCTTGCCTCACATAAGAGAGAATGGGTCAAATTTTTTCCCGTTTTTGTAACATGTTTCACTGCTGCTCTGCTCCTGTTGGTCGTAGCGTGATGATATATAGCCTATAGCCTTCATATAAATGGGCTATGTAACACTGAAATAATTCAAATCAGACCAGTAGTTCCTGCGATTATCGCGTTCAACCAAACAATCAAACAAACAAACTCTTCAGCTTTATAATATTAGTATAGATATAATGGTAGAGCCGAAAGCATTTTCCTGATCCCAAATATTCTTAAGAACTGTCTGCCTCATTTTCATACATCTTATTATTCTCGCTAAAAAAATACTCAGTATACGAATTGGACAGAGACATTTTTATTCACTTAGTCTACATAATATTTTTTTATTATGTAACTCTATATTCGGATGTACAATTTCTCAGGCTTCTAGAATGACTTATGTAAGGTAATAGGTACGTTTAATGCCCCACGTAGACGTTCGTCGTTCTCATACGGTCACATTTCATAAGATTAGTCATCTAGGACTGTAGGTAATCAGCCGAACTTGGACTATATTTAGATACGTGACTCATGTGTTTTATGATAGTCTATGTAGAGTCACGTGCGTACTTGCATGTGAAATGCATAAATAATTATAATTACTTTTTATGATATTTGAATTTTCAAGCAGTTCTTTTAAATGCTGAAGATGCTTGCATCGCAAAGCGGTTGCCATGTTACTTGCTAGACTTTGTAGATTCGATGGGCATTAAGAAGCGATAGGAATTCTTATACGGAACTTTCTAATATTTATTTGGTTCTGAAATATCTAAAATATCCTTCAAGGCTTACGTTAGGACGTCGGAGTAAGGATGTACCAATGTAGTGTATGTTACTGCTTGTAAAATTATTGCGGAACTCGGAAAAAGTGACTTATATTTAGGGCAGCAAACTGTCCTAAAACCCAGGTTGTTTTAACTTTAATCTCTATGTACTAAGTTAATGCTTTACAGTAGCCTTTTGAAACCTTTGCCCTTCAGCTTCCAGAACCTGTACTCGGACGCGGTGGAAGAAGCAGCGGAGGAGCGTCTCGCCCGCGCGCGCGCCTACAGCGACGAGATGCGCCTGAAGATGCAGGAGCTATATGACGACGTAAGTGTGTTCACCCCCGACGACCCCGCGCTGCAGGCCCTCGAGCAAGCCGTCAAGAATGTCGACATCAAGGTGATCGTTATATATACAGATTAATTAGGTATCTGTGTGTTCGTGCATGATGGTATACTGCCGGTCAAACATCTGACTACTGACCAGAATCAAGTCGGTACGGTACGGTAGTTTCTTTTATTTAAAACTGCACATAAGTCGTTGATATGTGAATTTTGAATTATGTCATATTTATTACAATGATCTGTATTGTACAGTATTATATTGTTAATCGGTGTGTAGTGTGTAGTTTTAAATAACATAAACCATAATGCATACACTAAAATGAATTCATTCATAAAATGGCTTTTTTGGTTTGGGAATGATTTAAAGGTACTCAAGCATTTTTTAAGACCTGTGAATTCATTAGGCGTACACTTACTGCTCACTTACACGTTCGTTCATATCCATTAAAAGCTTATTAAGACAAAACTCTTAATTACCCTTATTCTGTACAACGTCCTAATATCTTTTATTTTGTTTGCAGAAAATTGACGCAGAAATAGACGCAGCGACCGCCTGACATTACAAATACCCGTACTATTCTAAATACTGGTACTATCCATACACGTCCAAATACTACTCCTCCTACTGGTACGACTCGAAACATCCTTACTGCACTAAGTACTCATACTGCTCTCGATATCCGTACTGCTTAAAGTACCCGTACTGTTCCAAATACCCGTACTGCGCAAAATACTGTACCTGCTCAAAATACTCCTATTGTTCTAAATACCCTTACTGCTCAAAATACACAGGATACTGCTCAAAGTACCCGTACTGCTCAAAGTTCTGTAACTGCTGGAAGTACGCGTACGAACCGAAGTATTGCTCAAAATATCCTTACTGCTCAAAATATTGTAATTGTTGGAAGTACCCTTACTATTCTAAATACTCGTACTGCGCTAAATATCCGTATTGTTCTAAATACTGTACCTGTTATAAATACGGGACTTCTAAGTACTGGTACGATACTAAGTACTCGTATTACCCGTACTCACGGCTGTATAAGTATTATAAGTATCCATATCTTGGACGACGAGCATCTAGCTAAATAGTAGGAAAAGATCTTTGTACACTAGGTATAGGGCATATAGAATTTCTAGAAAAAGCAAAAAAAAAAACTAGAAAAATCATCTATTTTCGAAACTATTAGCGTATTTAGGGAGCAAAGCTATAACATTGTCACTGAATAGATTGAGTGCAACATGGATTTTCGTATCCAAAGTAATTAAATATTAATCCTTCACATCTGAGCACTATAGTTGTAGCGTCTCAAGACAATAAGAATTAGGATAAGACAATAAAATATGAGCAATATTTAGTCGCAAGTTTAGATTGATATAATATTTCGGATTTTATAGGATGCGATAAGTAGGTACCTGCATTCGTTTTCCTTCTCAGACTATCTCAAAATACTTTAGCGATTGTCTTATGAAATAGTAATTCGTGTGTTCTTTATATAGGCGATATAAGTGGGAGTTTATAAAGCTGTTCCAACATCAATCTATCGATCAATCGATGGATAACCAATTGATACATTGGTAAAGTTAAAACTATCGGTCGACATTGTTCCATCTTGATAATAGGTCTGTAGTTAATTAGTTATTGGTCTGACAGCAGAAACAATGGCTAAAAAGAACGTTCAGTCTGTCAATCGTGTAGTGTAGTTAAAAAGATAATTCTTATTAATTAGGTACATATATTCCTGTAGTATGTAGAATTACGTAGTGTTCGTGAGGTGCTAGTATAGTTCGGTGTTTTCTACACCTATTTAGGTACTATTTAGTATGAAAATATTATATTAGAAAAAATATTCTTCTACACTAGAAAAAAACTTCTAAAATGTTAAAATCAGCACTGTTTGATGAAATCATTCGACGAACGTAGTCTATAGTCTATTAAAAATATGATCGAGTCGTTCGCTATACCATTAGTAGTCTAATAAATATGGAATTTAGACTAGTCTATGTTGTCATTCGACTATGATTTCTCGGCTCTCGTGGCTCTTGTTCAGGGCGGCAGGTCACTTGCAACCCCTCACTCATAGACAAATGAGTGCGCCACACACCAACAATTTAACATCAAGTACGCTAACGCCATCTAGTGAGCCTTTGAACAACTATGTTTAGGTATAGTGTAGGTTTTTCGCATCTGTTTTTCGCACTGTTGTCGTTTTTCCTCCTTGAGCAATTTAAGGCCTAAGGTGGAGTAAGCGGCCTTTTTTATATTACTTTCGTCACCTTTACTCAAAGTATCGATATTAAATTATGTAGCAGAATGGGTAAGTATTTATAATAAACTCACATTACACTATTTAGGAAAATGTCCGTTGTCAGCAATTTACTAACTGACTAATAAATGTCGCCAATTTTCTGGCATAGAACCTAGGAGTACACGAATAGCAGTCACATCCTGCGTCCACTAGATTATATTCAATGTCACTGCAAACATAGTATATTTTGAAAAATGTTAAAATAAATTATTTATTCTAAGGATCTTTCTTTTATTTCCCATCCCTTAATTTTATTTGGTCTATGGACTGATTTATCTAGTACTTTTGTTTAAGTGGATACTCGACAAACATAGGTAGAGATCAGTCTCAGATCACTAAAAACAATAAAAAATTATACTCAACCCCCTTAACCAACTATGGATCGGCTAAATTCTTGTAATAACCTATGATACTGGCGTGATAAATAACATGTTTTCTTTTGTTACTAATATAGTAGGAGGTTAAAATAAAAGTCACGTATGTGTAAAACGTAGTATTTAATGTGAATGATCGTCCAACATCGGCTACAACAATGTACTTAAGTCTATGTACTACGTCGGCATCACATTCCTATGTACTCCTTACATAGGGCTCAACAGCGCCGTTATACGATATCACAACAATTGATGACGTCATATTACCTTAGGTAAAATCTTCTATTAAAAAACTTTGTAGGTAAAACGCTCATTCTTTTAACCATTCAGAAGTCGAATCAATTTGAAAGGGACAAGTTTTATTTTATAGTTTTTAAACTTTCTTTACCATAATTTAGTTTCATAAAACCGATAGTTTTGGTAACCAATTATTGTGATACCGATAACTTAATAAAATACAATAAAAATAAAACAATATACATTTGAATACATAAAATCATATTGCACATAATTTTTGGAATTCAATTGAGATTCACAGACTTAATTAATAAAAAACATAACTGAGATTCAGATCAGTCACAGTGCAAAATATTAGCAGTGGGTCAATACAAATGTACAATTACTATCAAGAAATGGAATAAATGCGGACTATATTTTAAAGAATATTATTAAGTTTATAATCTGCTTGCTTACTGCAATTTGTTATAAGTTTGAGAGAGTTAAACAGTTATATGGTCTTATTAAAATGGAAAATACTTTATTGGTTAGATTTTTAAATACTGTACGTAATATATACGAACACATGTGGCAATTTATATTAATACTGAAATTATAAATGCTATAGTAGCAAGACGCATCAACATTATAAAAAAGGGCAGCATTAATGAAACTGCCCATTTGATTAGATTTCCTAGAGAAAAAAGCTATCGACAAATTGCAGTAAACAAACCAACTTGGATAAGTAATTAGTTGTTATAACAAAAATGTATAATTATACTGTCATGGAATATTGCAGTTTACATTATAGGGTGAACAATTAAAGTTATTATTGCTTGTGTAATTACATTCAGATAGAGTAAAATACAATAGTTTTGCGGATAAATAAGAGTAATTATATTTGGTAATACATTGCCGCAATTTATTTTAGGGACAGCAGTATAATCTGAATACAAGCATGTATACTTAGACAAGTTACGTTGAAATAATACTCTTGTTATAAAGTTAAGTTAAAATTTATAAGTGCTAAAATTGAGAATGCCAGTTTCTATTAAAAATATAATATAGCTTCAACTTCGTACCATTAACACCCGGTTTCTTAGGTACATTTAGCGGTAGTTTATCTATACAATAGCGCTTAAACTGATATAAAAAAAACACTATTCAAAAGATAAACTACCGCTAAATGTTCTCAGAAACCGGGGGTAAGAGAAACTTAGTTTAATTTTCACTGATATGTATATTATTTGAACATAAGATATGAAGTAATTTAACTGCCATACTGCTATCCCCAACACACTGTGACATATTGTGGTTAAAATACACTAAATAGCGAAGAAGTAAAAGTTTCGCTGCCCTCACCAACTGGACGTGCTTAGTTTATAAAAGGCGACCTTAACCTAAGATAATTATTACTTTAATATAAAGTAAAGTCGAGTTATAATGCCGGAGGCGACGCCGATAGCCGTGTGGGCTAAGTCAAGGATATAGAGGAAAATTCACTGGTTTACAAAAATGTATTTTGCGTCAACTTTCTGGACAAAAAAATATTTTGAAAGGGTTAATTTTCTTATGCCCCGTTTTTAATCGTTTATCAATGAAAACAACCTATTTATAACGATCAAACTGTAAAATTGATGTTTTAGTAAGCTTTTAAAAACGGTGCATCTGACATACATTAAAATTGCAGAGATACAATCACAATAATTACACCTCTTGTAATAATATTATGTAGTTTTGTAGTCACAAACATTTTCCTTGACTTATCCACACACATCATAAATAACCTTGATTCATATAACAAATACGAATCGTTGCAATTAGCACTAGACCATATATAATATATATTACGTCTTTTGTACGAGAATTATATCTACAAGTGCACAAACTAAAAACAGAGACAGAATAACACTTAATCCACAAAAATATAACTTCCGACATGTTTGCTCTACGCATGCATTACGTGTGCTGTGACCGTCGGTAGATACCGAATCAACCGAACATCGATCGATTGTTCAACCGATTATCTTTCAAGATGATTTTCTCGTTCCGATTTATCCCATATTATTTAATACTCATTTGAAAACCTCTGCGGATTTACGATATTTCAATAGGTACATCTGAATCGAAATTATTCTTATACCTTGATATTTGGGACCAAAAAAACACTGCAAATAGATAATTCATAATTATGCACTACCCATAGGTATGTCCTGGGTATATTTGTAAGAATTTGTGCGCGGTAATCGGCAAATCCACTATTTCTTTATTTATTAGAGTGATCCGCAAATATTTCCCTCAAGAATCGATCCATTCCCTTCATAAACGCAAGATGTACACAATCGTTGTAACAGCTACGGATATCACTCAAGCTTGCATGCACCAAACTATGAAAGAAAGCGGAACTAATAAGAACGTGCATTTGGCAGTGGCCCGTGGCTCTTCCTAGCCTTCAATCAACAATTGACAAAGAGTAACTAGTTACATAGAACTATATTAAGCCAATGCACACGATTTACTCACCGTTTTTTTTACTGTGCAAAACGTCAAAATATGTCAAAATCGCTTATTACTGCATAATTATAAGTCAAACATCTGTACGCAGCCCCATGTTTTCTCGATTTTTACTTGTTCATAAAGTTTTTAAACTTATAAAACTTACACAAAACCTCTACCTAAAAAAAGTCCCCTGTACTCGGGCCATTTCAAACGTGCGAATTAAGTCATGCTATTTTATCGGAGTCTTTTGCTGGCAATTACACATTGTCACATTCCTGTGATTATTTTGATTATGACGTAATTCGCACGCTTGTAACGGACTGAGTATACACAACTTTGACATCAATAGTTGCACAGTATGAGAAGTTAATTTTACTGGGTGTTGCGCCGACCTATTGTGGCTTAAAAGTACCCATATAAGTACGGTTTTTGGTCATAATACATACCTTACTTCGGCTTAATATAGTTTTACAGATACAAACAAGCCCATACACTGCATAGTTTACATACCATTCATACAAAAATGAAACATGAAAGTTAGAAGCACATTCGTCAACAAATACAAGACATTATGACAGCTGTTTTACATCAACATACACCTTTTACAAAAGCAATCCTTTTCCAATATTTCACAACCATTTGCTTTCCCAATACTACCTTCGATCGAAACCTTCAGTTTTATCCATCTTTGAAATGTTACACAATTCATGCACATGCGATTGGGTAGTTTCCGTTGATCATTACTTATTTAAAAAGTTTTTTTTATACAAGGATCAATATTACTATTTTCTTTTTAGCGAAATATAGTCACCGGAAATATAACCAAAAGAGTTATAACTCACTTATAAGGAATACTTCTAAAACTTTACGTTAATACCAATCATATTTCACCATAACTTTGACAATCATGTACTATGACGTCAGAACACACTATTCAATATTAAAACTGCCATAACTATGTCAATTTTGAACAGATTTTGATTTTATTTACACAGAAAAACTGCAAATTTAATACACTTTATACACAACAAGAAACTACCCAATAAATTTCAAAGATGGACCAAACAGAAGGTTTTTATACATTGATGTAAAACTCCGTCACATTTACCTTATTCCGTCGTAAGCCAGTCTTCTCTCCGAGCTCGCCCGCTACGCTAGCGTCAACAACTAGGCTAGTACAACACTTAGTCTAACATTTATGTCTAACTACTCAAGTTCAGTTGGTTTTTTCTTAACATTTTGATTGCGAATTGAGGCTTGATACAACTTTGAATATAATTGCAAAGTCTTTAAAGGTTAAGTAAGTGGCTTTTGGATAGAAAAACAATATAAAATGCCAGATATACAGGGTCAAAAAGTAGTTAATTTCCATTTTTTTAGACTAATTGTAATTGCCCTGATTACACTTCAGCTATTATGTATAAGTATAGGCGCAAAAAGTGGCTATTTACGACATAGCTGTTTTCTCTTTATGAACTTTTTCAAGAAGTTCTGAAGTAGCGGTAAAAATGCAAGGAGGCCATAATTCTTTTACATACAGTTTAGGGAAAGAACAAAAAAGATTCAGCAAAAGGCATTTTTAAATATAGTCATCGGTCTATTAAGCGATAAATTTGATACCTATCTAAGTTCTAAAAGGTGTATCAAGCCACCAGATCACAATCGCATTGAGAAATGTTCTATAAAATACAACGTTTCACTACAAGCCCCTACAGTATGAACTTGTCACATAACAACTTTGATACACCGAGAGTCGAGAGAGTAGAAGAGAGAAGAATAAATGTAGTACTTCACAAGTTTATTATAAAGATCACGCACATTACAGACTTAATTTTCATACAAAAATCAATCATGTTGAACATAATAATTATAATCTCTTGTTACTGATTGAAGATCTTTGGCCAGCATAGTAGGACAAAGAAATTAAATTTCGTTCCTTTCCTACTGCTGGGCGAGAGTCTTCGTTCTCGAATGAGGAAGGGGATAGACCTCGAGTTCACCACACTGACCAAGTGCAACTTTGATTCCCCTTCAAGATCTGTCGTAAAGGATTTTCGGGGATATATAACTACAAAGTTAAAGACATAAGCAATATAGTCAAAAATGCTATAAGTATTTTCTAAAGATAATAATATCTTAAGACAAATCTGTAATGTGCGTCTCCTTCTATCGCGCTTGAGGACGGGCTTAGGAAAGACAATATTTTTACAATTTCGTCACATTTTTAATATATATTTTAATAATAATATTCCGTTTTGTCTCACAACACAACACTATGTTGTAAATAAACACGGTTTCGTTACAAAAATATAACTCATTTGATATTTATAGTTAAAGGAAGAGCATGAAGACTGTAGGCGCGTGCGGACACTCGTGACAGATCCTTGTGGACACCTTACAGACGTGACGTACTTTAATCCCATAACTTTTAAATTCAAAGATATATTAAAAGGAGATTATTGATTCCTATGTGATTTATTCTTGCATTTTCCAGTATTTACAATCATTTTAAATAACAATGTCCATGCAGATAAATAGCGGCCATAGTTTTATTTGAAAGACAGAACAATTTTGAGATATCGAGAATATACTCACGTAATTTTTTTCTCATCGATAGGTTACCTAGCAGTGGGACAGTAATGCGTCTAATAACTAAATGAATAACTGATCAGTGCCCAATAGAGGGACAGTAATGAAATTCAAGTTCAAATAAATTTTTCTTCTTTGTCTCATCCTACCTCCAAAAAGGCGTGATTTTTTTTATGTATGTTAATAACAATCTTGAATAAAAACGTCTGTAACGCGTCCACAAGTAAGTACATAAAAACGCAATAAAGTGTAGTGCAAGCACGAGACAGGACACAGACAGAGACAGATACAGTACAAACAAACAAACAAACACAGATACATATAATTGACATGATAGCACGATGACATGACACGGACAGAGTCATCTGATTCAAACTTGACATGATGCGACACAGTAACATAATCATTTTTCTATAATAAAATAACTAATGGTATCTTTATTAATAGTACTTGGTTACAATTTAAAAAAATCTGGTATTTAGACTCATGGAGAAAACTAAATAATATTTTTTGCGCGTTTCTTAACGCCCGACTTTTTAATCACTGTAAAATGATGTTTATTTTTTTGCTTTAATCCGATTTAATCAGTTTTGAATCGATATTTATTTACACACTACTTATCGTTTTTAAAAGAAAATTAAATATAAATCAAAAGCAAGTGAATGGTTAAGTTATAATAAAATAGTTGTACCATGTCGCATCACACCGAGTCTACACTTAAACACTATATTGAAGCGAGCACAACGCGGTAGGAATATCCGTTAAGTTAAACCAATGAGATTTTAACTTGATCCAACAGCCTTACTACACACAAATTCGAGTCGGTTCGGTACTATTTATCAAACAACAATACCCGACTCTAAGCAATTACTGCATTTGTTCGGCTTGTGCCGATCGGATTCTTCTTACGGGCCCGATCGACACAATTCGGTTTAAATATTCAGGCGCGGCAATGTCAAGCGGCATTATTTTTAGAAATATTCGGTTTAGCCGTCCGGCTAGGCCGAATAAAGCCGAACAGAATAAGTGTGTAGCAAGCCTAACATTTTAATATCAATTACTAACAACTTTACATTTAATTGTAATTTAAACACCCATAGACGACGTTGAGCATAAAGATTTAAATTTTTATATCTACCGTTTATAGTTTATGATTATTTTTATTTTAATATTCAAGTTAAAATCTCACCGGCTGTTTATTCTTTCGATAGACACACATTTTATTAGTAAATATATTTATATATTTTTATGTGTTAGTAGTACGGAAGAAAGTGGATACACAGAAAGGCAATGAGCTTGAGAAGAATTGAAAAAGACTTGCGCGATTATAAACAACCCAAAGACTGAAAAACACTAAAACAAGATAATATTATAAAAAATTGTCTCATTTTTTTGTGAATAAAAATTTTGAGACTATACTTAAATATATAATATTTAATTAAATTAAAAAACACCATTGATTTTGGTTATACAACAGACCTAAACAACATAATATTAAATAGAATATATTGAAAAAATCTATAGGTTTTCAGATTGTTTATAATCACGCGACTGTCAGGAAGGAAGATTAAAACCGTATAATATAATATAATATGTATATATCTGTACATCCTAAGGCTCCCCTGATATGTATACAGGCTGTATACAAAAATAAACGGCTCTACACTTACGCAACACTCCATATATCAACATATATTTATATCGTTACTACTAACATCCAATCACGATATTGATTGCGATGTTATTTTCAGTTCTATAGTGCAAGTATGACAAAAAATTACTTTATATTTATTTATATACTTACTACATACATAATATAGTAATAAAATATAATTTGAAATAATCATATACTGTCATCTTATTCCAAAATAAGCAGAGCTTGTACTATGATAACCATTATATACTGTTAACTGAAATAATGTTGATAAAGTGACTGAAATTATAGATTGACCAAAATAATCTTATTCATAACTAAGTATTCTTCAAAATAATGTTGTAATTTTCAAATATAATGTACCTATAGATACTGATATAATAATATTTTATTACAGATAAAAAAAATATATAAAAGTTTTCCAGTCATACTCGCACAGATACAGAACAATCTTTCGCATCATTGCCTTCAAGTGTCGCAGGACATAACAAAGTTATATGAACAACCGCTACGATATTGTCATTTATTTTAACCGTGAACAAAGCAGTGCACTTAGCCTACTACACCGTAAGCTTACTACAATAACTATCATTTATATATTATATTATATTTACTTCAATACCATTGCACCAGTCTCCATACGATATATATCCAAATATATACACTTATATATTAAATTCTTAATTATAAAACACAATTGTAAGGAAAACATAATAATCACAGCGTTCAAAATCACAAAAAACCTTTGAAAAAATAAAAGTATTAATTTTAATATTAAAAATTCAGTGTCTTAATTACATGAGATCCACGTTATAAAAATATCATCTAAAATATAGCAAAATATATAATTAAAAATATTCTATCACTATCAGCTAGCAACATTAACAATATTGAACGTTAAGCAATATGTTTCCTAAAAATTTTATTAATCAGATATCGGGGTTGCCAGAAAGGATTTCTTATTTTTTGATACTGGTAACACGACAAAGAAAAAAGTTTATCACAACGTTTGATGTTAGAATGTAAACTACATAATTATAATTTATATAAAATTGTCTTTTTGCCCTAAACTGGTACTTATAATTTGTAGTTTACATTGATTGCAGTGTTACCAGTATCAAAAAACGTAATTATAAAATAAAGCGCCCGTGTCAGACTTACGGCGAAATACGTGTAAATGTATAAAAAGTAAATGCAAGCATCAGTTCTTAAAATGAACATGTACAGCGAACACTACGACGTTGGGACATTCATTTGTATCTTTAGTTAAAAACAACTACTTTTATCAAACTGTTAACACATACATATTAGATACACTAGATAATATTTTCAATACATAAAACAGCTACACACATTTTTTTGACTAATTAAAGGATATTTTCAACATATTGTTTAGAAAAGTTACTGAAAACCTACAGTGATGTAAAAGAATGTCTACATATTAATGATTTTAGATAATTTTTGTGCCTTAAAATGATGTATTACTTTTGATAAAAGTAGTTGTGATACAAAAAACGTCCACCTTATAATAAATGGCAACCACCACTACGATTAAACACGGAACGCTTACAAAACTAGAAATGATCTCTCTCAGTGATTAGGTAAGCTTACTATTTCGCTTCACGCCGTATCTGTTTCTCATAAGACGATATTATTAATACTATTAAAGCTACCTTCAAATATACAAGAATCATTTAAAACAAAAACAACACGCGGAATTTGACACCTGTCACTTTTGACACATGTCATTACATTTTTTTGTTTGTTAATTGACACTTACGTTTTGATAGTTTAAGAACAGCGATTATCAGTGTGCTTATAAAATCGGTATTCTACATTCTGTCGTCTTTTGAGAAACATGAGGCTATAAGCTAAAAAACCCGGCTATACTATCGCTCCGATTGGCTAACGAAACGTAATTCATGCGTTTTGATATGTCCGTCTTTACCCTAGCGTTGTGAAATAACTTTACTCCTATTATAATCACTCGGTGACATTTAATTTTAAAATATCTCTTCTCTCTTCTTATCTAAGATCTTATTTGAAATTTGCAAGTTATGGGCAACAAATATCCAAATTATAAGTTTCTGCAATATTGAAAAATGAAAGCGGTAAAGTATTTTTTTACTTATAAAGAACTTATCACCGAGCGATAAAAGAGGATAGTTACTCAACTCCATTCAAAAAAGTATATATCAGACTTTTATATGAATGACATCATCAAAGCGAGAAATTGAGCCTTTCATTTACTGAGCGCAAGCATTTCGACAGTAGGATGAACATTTTTGATACTTTAAATTTCGATTAAAAATTTTATGGACTTAACTGTCACATTAACATTTTATCAAACGTCATTGTGACAATCATATCTGTCAAATTTGAAATGTTTTTTTCGAATGACGAAAGTATTTCAATCAGCCTGTTTCCTCGGTGGTACTTTAACGAATGGCAATACTGTCCAAATCCTTTTTATCAAAACCACCGCCACAGTAGTTGGCTCACGATCATGACAATAGGCCGGAATCGGTGCGATAGAATATCCTAAGGTTGAGTATTGACGAGAATCAAACTCGTCTCGGCTTTCCAGGCCCTGGGCACTCCGTCGACCTGATGATTGACGACGCCACGGGCTCCCGCGGCCTGATGGGATCCATCTCCATGAAGCCAGGGTTCAGGATAATGTTAGGCACTAGTTCCATCACGTCTTGCTCCTCCATATAGTCTTTAGGATGAATGTCGGGCAGGGAACGTGAGGTAGGGTTAGTAATACATACCGTCACCATGTGTGTGTGTGTTTGTTTGTTAGTGTGCGGCCCCGCAGTCCAAGCGTGCGTTCCAAGCGAGTGCGATAGAGGGGAAAGAAGAAAAAAATCTCGAATGAATAAAAAATTGGCAGATACTGGCGTCTTCGTTATCAAAAGATTTATGCAAGAGACATGCGGATAGATCAGAGAGGAAATTCGCTCTTCAGTATAAACGAACAAGAGCGAGTTTCTATTGTCTACGTCGCGACAAAGTTGACGAGCTGTAGTACTCGCCAGTCTGTCATAAAGACTAATTCCATACTACAATGTAGGTAAACAAGCTTGAAACAGTACGCAGTATGAAATCGGTCGGAATAGTAAAATGCACCTGAGCACTATGCCAAGCATCTCTTTTAATAATCGACTAAAATTGTAAAAAAAACTAATTTACTATTTTTAAAAGCTTAAGAATTGAAAATGGCATAAGAGCTCTATGTCCGTACTTTGCACAAAGTTATATAGAAGGCACTTTTGTATCGATATAGTTCGAATATTTCCATTAAACAAAACAAGACATAATTCTACAAGGAAATATATGAACTAGGATCGATACAAGAGTGTCTAACAAACTCTTAAATATCTGTCGTCTGGAGCCTAAAAAGTATTAACAAATTCATCAGTTATATAAAATACAGTATAGTATATAAAAACATTTGCAAATATTATTTTGAAGCACATTTTGGCGTCAATAACAAAAGGCATTTTTGGAACACCGTCGGTAGAAATTATTATCATTTTTTTTACAAAGTTTGAAGTATATAATTTATTATATCCTTTTATATTTTTATAGAAAATGTTATTCTGTCTCAATTATTTAAAGTGCTTAGTTTAAAATTGTGCATTTAATGCGGTAGTTATTGCTTTTTAGTTTTCGAAGCCTACGCTTTCCTATATCTAAGAGATATATTTTAAAAGCCATATATATAAAATAGTGGTCCTACATTGTACAGTGGTCCTGAATAATCACAAGTGCGAGAGCATAGTTATATAGCCATGTATATAGGTATATGGCAAGAACTATAGATTATATATTATATATTTATAGTATAAGTTTGAGAAGGCATAGTTTCTTATTTAATATTTTTTGAGAATTGAATATTTTGAATATATTTTTAATTGACTTAATTATTACAGGAATGATTAAATACACTATCACAACAGTATATAATTATATATACGAATGAAATATATAGTTTTGGCAAGAATATATTGTATCTACTGAGCGAATAAAGCTTTATAATCGCTAATTCTAAATCATTTACTCTAATAATTTTCAAACTATTATAATCGTTTTAAAATGCTTTAATTCCTATATCGGGTATTCTCACCCACTTAGATCTAATTTAAATATTTAAAAGCGAAATATATTTTAAAACTAGCTGACCCGCGCAACTTCGCTTGCGTCACCTAAGAGAATGGGTCAAAATTTTCCCCGTTTTTGTAACATTTTTCGTTGCTACTCCGCTCCTAATGACCGTAGCGTGATGATATATTTAGCCTTCCTCGATAAATGGGCTATCTAACACTGAAAGAATTTTTCAAATCGGACCAGTAGTTCCTGAGATTAGCGCGTTCAAACAAACAAACAAACAAACTCTTCAGCTTTATAATATTAGTATAGATTTAACATTTTAAATGATAACAAGGCAAATCTTTATAACGAATTTTATATACGGGGTTAAATTTGAAACACCTAAAGCCTCGCAGGACCCCATAGTAAATATCATAAGCAAAAACATTCGTTCTACAAGTTTTGACATAACTTAATATATGAACAAAAACATGTTTAAAGTGGTGTGTGGTTTTTATTTATTGTATGGTACTAATATTGTTCGGTCAATGTTTCGTCCTGCCGCATCCCCAACCCCGCACGTCACAGGCGCAGGAGTTTGTTTACCTAATCTTGGCAACACACGTGGAGTTATGAACACTAAAACCAGCAGTTTTTAACTTTATTTGAAAATGAAATCATTGTAATGTTCGCTATCTAGACCTGCGAAGTTATAGATGTTTTCAAATAACCCTGTATCAATGAACTATAGTATAAGCAATCCCCGTACTAAATATCGAGTTTCTAATTTTCTAATAATTTTCATAGATTGCAATATAATATTTGAAAGGTATAGTAATTGAGATAAATAAATGCTATAACTAACGAAATAATTCAGTTCTATTGTTTATAATTGACGTACTGTAGTTATTATTGGTCCGTATACTAAATGTTGGAAGAAAGTGCCCAAGTATACGCCACATAAAAATATCTTTCTATTCAGACAATATTCCACAAATGTACTTCTTATAAGGCAAGTAGACTATAAACGTAGTTTATTTGATATTTATATTTCTCTTTCGTCGATAAACGGCAGATTTGAGGAAGATATTCGATTGTTGTGTTATAATAAAACGTTATATTTAGATCTCGTAAACTAATTCGAGGACTATTAAATATAGTATTACCGATTATTTTTATATTTAAGGTTTAAATGGTTTAAAATATATATTTTGTACTTGTTGTAGATAGTTTATTCTGAGTCTTAAGGACAGTTTATACTATATTTTATGAATATAATATATTGAATATCTCATATTATTATTGTATAGAGGCAGTATATAATGATGTATACTAATAAGCACTTCCCAACAACCTACCTAAGTTATATCTAAATTGTAATAAACTCTCAGCAAAATTACAGCAATAGGTAACTATTTAAAGCGAGATTCAATCGATTGCTTTTTGGTATTATTTATTTATCAACAATAATAATTATTTATTATATTATTATTTGCTTAGCACCAATCGCGTAGCGTAGAAACTCTATATTGCGTGAAAATATATTATTATTATTTAAATTTTTTGTACCATTCACTTTTGTCTTTTATACAAAAATCTAATACTAATTTTGAAAATTTATTTGGAAGTTCATAATAATAATTATTATAATTTTAGTAAATTGGCACTATAGTTGTCATTTTATTATTTCTCTTATAAATATAATCTTATTTGTTTATTATTATAATTCCAAGCAGTGCGTAGAGTTTTGTAAAATTGTGCTTTAAGATGTCTAATGAATTATTATTAAAATAGTGTTTTTATTATGCTATTTTTTATGTTAAGCGTTTCAATTATTGCAATCGTAGGAATTTTTATCTTATCATAATATTATAATTCAAAATTTCAATTGAACGTATTTAATATCGAAAGGACGATGTTCGATCGACTGAGCGTTCAATAGCGCAAGAGTCTTCGCACAATCACTCGTGTTTTAAAACTAGTGACCCAAAAGTTACAGTCTGTTTACAGAAATTTTGTCGACAACAGTAGCTCGTTTTTTTATAACTTGGATTAATCACTGAAAGGCTTTATATGATCAACAGCGTTTGGACCCATTTTGCATACATTTCTGTAACAATGCTGACTTTATAGCCACTTGTTAAAACTAAAGTCACTGTAGGCGAAGACTCTAAAATATCTTGAATAAATAAATTTGAATATAATCCTATTCAACTATTATTATCGAGCCAAGTACCCTACGTTGTAATCATCACCTAATATCATTTGTTCATCTAGTACTAGGTACACTGGAGATTCTTTAATACATAGTCTTTGCCTTTATCAAAGCTAGTTTAACGTTGACCTAACCGCCATTTGTGATCGGTATATTGTGCTCGCATGATCGATTATAAATAAAACTGCATAATTATTACGTAAAACTATATCTATCGATTATCGTTCAACCGATCATCTATCATTCATTTAATCGAATTCGAAATCTAACAAAGAATATTTTACGTCACTTATTTTATCATCAAACTACACATTCCAATTTCGTCTCGCTAATATATCTTTTATTTTGAAATTATAATATATTCTTCGTTACTTTCAAATTTCGAATCTAAAATTCCTTCGGCTAATCAACCGATGATCGTTGAAACGTGTCGATCATTCGAGCACTCAACCGATCACGTGTAGGCTAATACCACATGAAGTAGAGCCTAGGTAGAGGCGTGTGCTATGGCGCGGGCTCACCGTTGCGTCGCCACTCGCGGCACAGGACCGCGCACGTGCCGGCCGCGAGCACCACGAGCGTGCCCATCACGACGCAGACGGCGGCCACCCATGTACGAGTGTCGAACGATTCCGCACCCTCGAAGAAGTGCTTGTATAGCTCTGGAAATTGTTTGGAAGTTGATTATTGAACAGTTTATATAAAGTAAGTATGAGATGTTAAAGAAAGAAGATGTAAGATGTTAGAGTTTTATCAGAGGTGAATGTGGATGTCTAGACACATTACGTACCTACTAAGGTATTGATCTTACAAAATTCAGTTTTTGAAAATGTCTATACGGTTTGATCTCTCAGGAAAGCAGAGGTTATCCTAAATATAAGTTAATCGTCTACTGCATGGCCCATAATAATATATTATTGTGGTATTGCACTCATGATGACGTATTCATTCTTAACAAAGTATTGAATAAACAAATTTTCTGCAATATCAAACATGGCCCCACATGCGGTAGAGTCTTAAGACAGTTGTTTAACAGTCGGGACTTTATCAGCAGTAGTAATAAATGGTTACCCATCTACATAAGAGGCAAGACTTAAATCGCCTGGTCAAATTAATTATTTTATTCCACTATCCGCTGACCGTACATTTTCACAAACACACAACCAACGTGCCACAACTCACAATGATTCAATTACAGTTAATTAATCCGATTATTTGATAGTCAATTAAAATCTCAATCGGCGTCAAGTTTACCGAGTCGTGTAATGAAAACCGCTATAAATACAAACTTCTCTACTAACAAATAGAACCAATGGAATGACAAATTGAAAATGGACCGTTAGTAATTGAAATATACAGTTTCGGAGTAAAGAACACTGTTTCGATTTGATGTCTGAATAAATAATAAAAGATTTGTAAGGTTTGCTAGATTACAAATAATATTTTAAATTTGTAGGTGTTTTGTAGAAGAAACTTTCTTATTAGTTATACTAAAGACATGTTTAAATGCAAGGGAAACACTGCAAGGGTACGGCAAAACAGAACAAACATACAAGTAAAGCCGAACCCTAACACCAGAATGGGATCGATGCATAGTCAGAAAGATGATTGTTGTTTTTATCTAGCTTTTTTGTGTTTTTATAAGCCCTATATAAAACCATATCATTCATGAATCTAGATTAAATATTATAAGTTAAAGGTCTGTGGAAGGTATCTCTTCAAATAAGAACCTTTAAAGTTCAAGATAAATACGAAGGTTATTGAAACTCACCAGCCTCCTGATCGCTGTAGAGCGTGGTGGCGAGCACCTCGACCGGCGGGCCCGGCCCCAGCACGTTTGTCGCCCACACCCGGAACCAGTACGACGCGTTCGTGTCCAGGTGGTACACGTCTATTTGACGCTGGAAACATCATAACAAAATATTTTAGAAGATGAAAGTTATTAAAAAAACAGTAGAAGAAAAATAGTATCTCTAAAATATTCATCACACATAAGACCCGTTGTGCATCTTAGTATTAAGTATGAAGACTGAAGAGTATAGACACTAAGGAGATAAGCTGTCGATACTTGCTACTGAATCAGTAACCCCTGGTTTCTGATCGGAGGTACATTTAGCGGTAGTTTATCTATTCAATACCGCTAAATGTACTCAGAAACCGGGTATAAGTGCGTTGCTCATTTGTCTTGCAACTGTCAGGTACTTATGTAAACTACAGTATTTATAGTTTCAGTCGTAAAAGTTGTCTGGTGCAAGCACATTGTGGCTCTGTACTGGTGCTTAAGTGAAGCTAAGAGGGTCCGAGTCTTTTTCTACGTTTAATTATAATAAAATATTCCCTTACCGAATTAGGACTAATGTGGTTAGGACTGATAGGCCTCCATGGTTCCAGGCTGCCGTTGACAGGCGCAGCTGACCGGTACTGCGCGGTGAAGTCAATGATGGGGTGGCCGCCGTCTCCCGCCACGTTCCACAGGATCAGTGCGAGGATTGTGGACGCGTGCACTGTCACGTTCACCAGTGGCGGGGGTTCCGCTGTAGCAAGAGATATATATATATATATATAAGCATGTTGATAGTAAAGTTTTACCAGTAAGATACCAGTATTTTACATGGAGCGACTGCCTATCGGACTACCACAACCCAGTTACCTGGGTTATAACACGATACCCCTTGGGAAGACTGATTCTCATGAGTTTCTAACTACTGTTAACGACTGTCAAAGATCTTTGAAAATGACAGCTGAGACCCACAATTTAACGTGTCTTCCGAAACACTCCGTGTTTAACTCAATTAGTATAAGTTAGTCACCCATCTACAGAACAACCTCGGCAAGAGTAGCTTAACCTCCGAGATCGATCCGCGCGACTGTTAACTAAGCTACGAGGTCCTATCCCTACAATAGGTCCTATCTCCTATCTCTCCTTACAATATAAATACTTCTAGCTAAAACAAATAACTACTCAGCATACTTAGAACTATTAGCTTTTACTCGAAATATATTAAGCCACCTAAAATTGATAGTGGTTGTTCCGACAGCCCTATATTAGGAAGTAATGACGTTGTCGTCACTAACTTAACGACCATTAAGCAGAATAAATGTCTTGTAGCACATAAAATGTTACTTTATATCCGTCAGTTTCGTAAATAAACATAGTTGATGGTGTACTGACATAGATTGATATCATTATATAGAATTTTGTTTCATATAATTACAAAAACCAAGAATTACGGTATCAATATAATAATCATACATTAAATAGTATATTCTTTTGAAAAAGAATCCTCTTCTTAAAGTTCTTGCCACACTGATTGGTCGAACACACATTGCCACATTGATCGTGAACACACGACAATGGATTGATTTGTGAATTGACTTATCAAGGATTTCAGTATACTTTAGATTTATTTTTCGTTAGGATGAAGCGATGTTAGAAAATCATAGGAGATCTTACAAAAGAGACAGAGACTGGCACAAGCCACTTTTAACAAACTTAACACAATAAAATCAATGAAAATTTTAGACTAAGAGTAAAAACACCTTTTTCATAAAGTTATTAATGTTTGTTAGATATGCTTATTTATAAGAACGTGAGAACATAAGCAAGAGATTAATGTGATTAATTATTCTTTATTACATTTTTGATGTTACAGCGTGGATAACCATAATTAAAATTTATTACACCGTGTGTTATTTTTTATTTGCTTAGGATGAAACATGAGGAACATAAAAATATAGCTGCCAGGTTATTACGAGTTATACACTAACATGCAATATGAAACTGGATACTTTGCCGCATAACTTTTTAGGATATACAAATTAATTTTATAAAATGTTCGTAGTGATCATCAGTAGCTCAATTCTCTATTACTATCCACTACCGACAACCGACCTGTCATCGAGAAATTTTGTATGAAAATCTGATCAGCGCCTCTGACGGGCGTCATAGGAAATATGTTGGCAGTACATTCTAAATGTCAAAATTTCGATAGCTAGCCGGTTGTCGGTAGTCGATAGTGGTAGAGAATCGAGGTACAGTTACCTGTTTATAACTTTTTTCCCGACATAGTTTTTGTAACTATTATTTTATTAACATTAAAGCAAGCAAATATTAAATCGACAGCAATTTCCTTTTTTATTCCATTCACAAGGAAAAGAAGCCGTGACGTCACAGCATTGTTACTTTCACCACAATTGTTTTACTTTTCCTTTGTCATACCTCAACTGTCCTTCAAACCAGGATTACTCTCGTCATTAGCCCTATAATTACAATGCCAATCGTCATTCGATTGGTACACGATCAAGTGCCGACATTATAGGCCGGAGATCCAAATTATATTTGACATTTAGCTGGAATGCAACCGGATGTTTCGCGTAGAGAACCGGCACGAGAATTGCGTATGTACCGAATATGTACTGTGTTTTGTTTGTTTGTTTTATAAGTAGTATGCACAAAGGATTATAGTTATAATATTTTTATAAGAATTGATAAAACTAGTGACATCTTTATATATTGTCAACAGAATGTTGATTGCAATGCTAATCACTATTAGTCGAATTTATCAGTAACGAATCTTGCTTGTATAAACTTTACTGTGTATGCCATTAATGTCGTCGTCCTGGCCGATTTCGGCTACGGCAGCCAGTTTCGTTGATACCAGCAAACTGTGTTGGGCCTTGTTTATAGTGGATAAGCAAGCGTGAGCACAATACACAGGTACACTTTCTATTCCCTTACTATTCTAGGCCAGTAATCCACAAAAATCAACTTCAAGAGCTGAAATAGGTAAGGTAACTGCAGTTATAAAAATTAAGAGCATTTAACCTCTAACAAGTCCATCATCCAATCATAATTCAACACAATACACTGTGTTTAACTCTTCAACATTTACGACAGCCGACGTTTTGCGCTGTGGTGTATACCATGCTATTATCACGCTTGTTACATCTTGATGAATAAGCAGTGCAGTCCTGACAGTCACGTCGCTAAGTATCACTTGTCAAGCGACAACTGACAGGTTAAATGAGTGGATTATATAAGATTGACCTATTATGTGCGGAAGTGACTCATTTCAAGTTTGATTTAGCGTTATAACCGTTTAGCATGGCGCCTAGACTGTCCTAGACTTAGGAGACAAATTTGTAACAGTTTGGAATGAACGTGAGAATATGTAGGGAGTAGTTTAAATTAAGAAAAGCTAGCTGACTCAGACTGTTTGCCAAAGTTCCATGACTTATTTCAGCCATAAGGTTGCTTTGGAAAACAAACATGTTGCTTTTCTTTGATTCGGGGTCTTCAACTTCTACATACGAGTGAGATACAAAATTAGTTCAAGGGCTTCGCTGTGAAAGCCAATCACTCCGACACACACGTTATAATATCTGTACACAATAAGCCTAAAAAATATAATTTATTTGTTGCTCTATTGTTATAAAAAGTCACATTTTCGATTCAATCCTACTATATTCTCTATAATTAATTATGATTTCGTGTAATCCTATTAAAGCTTTAGCATTAACCGTTATCCAATAACGCTAGTACTTATAATATTAATTAATTGATAAGCGGATTGGTGGAAATAATTAAATTAAATTGTTTACCGCGTGTAAAAGCTTATTTGTTTAACTAAAGCTATTTCAATGATGAATGAGTCGACTGAATGTTAAGTTGTCAATGCTATGCCACATGACGATTAAGTACTATGGTATAGGTAAGTAGTTATATTATAGTAATTGGCGATTTGAAGAAAAATGCTATTGCACCTAAGCATTAGCTACTGGCAACAAAAAAAAAAACAAAATACAGTCGAATTGAGAACTGCCTCCTTTTTTTAAATCGGTTAAAAAGAGGGCCAGCTTCATACCCTAGCAGGGAATTCCTAGTACGATAACTAGGGCTCATCACGAAATCATTTTACCTAACTGAATACCGGGATCATAAGTTCTGGATACATTACTAGTTATCGTCGTTTGCTGGTAGAAAGGAGCTGATGAAGGCAAATATACCAAGTAATACTCAGGGCTTGGTTTATCTTTAGCACCTAAGAACCTTATAGGCGATAAAACTGAACCGTAAGTTCTCGTCGCGATCAAATACGGCTAGCAGTAACAAAAAACTGTTTACTTTTTATTACTAGAGGGGTGGAATTAAGCACTTTTATTTGTAGTCTAATAAAACAACAATAAAAACCTACACGTAAGGAATCACGTGCGAGTTTATACTTCACAATATTAGTATTTTCCTTCGAATCGCATGTTAATTATAAATTAAAGTAGCACGAAATGTAATTTAGATGTCTGCTATGTAGACTACCTACTGGTCTTTTGTGGTTTCGTAATTATTGCTAACGAGTAGTCGGTAGTATAACGAGGTTTAAAATTAGCGATAATACCTATAGTCTCTGTTTGTTTGGTTTCGGATTTGTTTTATCTCTTGCTATTGTTTTTCATTCAGATGGTAAGACGAGCTTGACCCACAATGGAGACAGACAGCCAGAGACCGTTTACAGTGCAAAGCTACGGGAGAGGCCATTGCCCAGCCGTGGGATGATATAAGCTCATAATAATAAAAATTCATTATTTTACCATCTAAAAAAGGTAAAGTTGTACGTCTCACTAGTTAAGTTCTTTTCTTATATACGAAGGGCAAATTTCCTATATAAAATATCAATAAATATCGTCGATAGTAACTCGATAACAAAGTCGTAAACGGTTTGTGATAGTCGCTTTGAAAACTGGAGCGTAAAAACAAAGAAGTTTCCAATGCTTAGTCTTTAGCTGTACCTATAATATTGAACAAAAAATATTATTGAGAAAATATACCAAGAACATCTTTAGGCCGGGACTCCACCAAAGCGGAGACGAGACAAGCGGAGAGGAGATGTTTTTTAAACAACCAATAGAATTGAGTTATTGACACGTCTCCTCTCCGCTCAGCTTCAGTGGAGATCGCTGTGCGGAGATGTGTAATATTTGTATGTCGCGATGGAAGCGGAGATGTGAGCTGTGCGCGGACGACGCGCAGTGGAGACGAGAGATGTGAGCGGCGTGCAGTGAGCGATGTCACCCTCCCCCCTCTCGCCCGCTAGCAACCCGCAGAACCCCGCGCGCGCGCCGGCCGGCCATCTTGCTAGTACCGTGCGCGCGAGCACACGCTTTTATCGCACAGCACACAGCACACCGCACACATCTCCGCTTTGGTGGAGTCCCGCGAGCTGAAAAACATCTCTTCTCGCACAGCACACAGCACACCGCACACATCTCTGCTTTGGTGGAGTCCCGGCCTTAGTCTTGGTTCAATACTAAAATATCCACTTTGATTTGAATATTGGCAGACTGATGTCTTGATGAAATGACATCGTCAGATACATCTTACTTTTTCCTATTCCCGATAAATATCCTACTTAAATACACATTACTTGCCACGGCAAGACCCTTATTTTCCTACGTTCGTGTTATTTATGATTTGTTTACATCAATGATACAAGTATAAGTACAATTTAAGTAAGCAATACGAAATCAATAAATATAAAACTCTTCCGTTAGTAACTGACTGCTAGACAACGTACAGCCGAAACTACTGAGCGTACAATAGCTAACATTTGGTATGAAGATTGTTTAGGAAGTGTAAAGGAGCACTAACCCCCGGTTTCTGAGGTACATTTAGCGGTAGTTTATATATTCAATAGTGTTAAAACTCACATAGAAAAACGCTATTGAATAGATAAATTACCGGTAAACGAGAGATAATAAGAGAGGTTTTTTTTTGTTTCACTCCGAAGAGGGCAAAGCGGGCGGAAAGCTAGATAAATCTAATTCTATACATACTGAAATAATTACATAGACATAATTATATTTGCTTTCGTTAGTATATTCATCAGACTATGTAAATACATCGTAATACTCTGATTAAATTGCTATTAGTTGTGCGTGAACGTACCCTTTGATACATAAAGCTATGTGTCCTTTACCTGATATTTACTTAACGACAGCGTTTCTCAATCTATGGGGGTCGTAGCCCATGAACCAGAGGTTAATTGGCTTACTGAAGATTGTTGAATATTGGCCTATATTTTTAATCGTTTTGTGTATAAGAGATATAGTAATAGCATTTGCCCTAAGAACTGCTGATACAATGTGTTCTATAATGTTAGATTTAAATTGCAACGGTAATATTTTCGCGAAAACTGAGCTTTGCACGTTTTATTTCTTTAATAAATTTATTTATTAAAGAAAAAATGTACCGAATACCTCGAATAGATTAAGTTACATACTTACTTTAATAAATACTTTTTATCATTGCAAACCCAGATATCTAAACTAAATAATAATCTAGGAAAAGTTCTTTGGTTTTCGCCTACCCCTATCGGAAATATATTTTATGTATGTACCCTGAAATCTAAAAAATCCTTCTTTTTTCGCGAAAATATTACCGTTGCAATACGTTTAATAACTATTTCCACTATACTCCCGGTCGTTCAAGTGTAGTTGTGATTTGCACCTTAATCATCTGCAATAGATGTATTCAGGCCAATGATGATGATAATGTTAGATTTAAATTGCACAGGCATAGCAGTTTCATATCTTTAGATATGCAAGAACTGGCTTATAGGAGTCTGGCTGTTGACTGCTATGCACAGGAACCCACCTTGGGTTAAAATTGTTCAATGAAATATGAGCTTTTTTCTTTTATAGGCCTAAATTACCTCTATGTCTTTCCTATATGGGGTCTTGTTAACCAACTTTGAGATACAAACGTTCTCTACGCAAATATTTATCCATTGAGCGGCAGTTTAATGAAATTTTATTGATCTGTGACGTTAGCTAGACGTCCCATTAACATGTGTGTTGGCGGAATAGTGCACGAATACGATATGGGGGAGTTTGGGGGTGGAATCATGTAGCACGGTTAATTGAGGCCGGCGATAAAAGATCGTTTTACGATATTTTCTTGGGGAAAAGGACGCGAACGAAGGAATTTTTAGATTTCAGGGTACATACATAAAATCTCATATTTTTCCGATAGAGGTAGGCCAAAACCAAAGTACGCTTCCTACGATTATTACTTAGTTCAGATTCCTTATTTTCCAATAATAAAAAAAGAATTTCGTTACATGCAAACTTAATCTATTCGAGGTATTCAGCACATGTTTTCTTTAATAAATAAACTTATTAAAAAAATAAAACGTGCAACGAGAAAATATTATCGTTGAAAAACGTTTAATAACCATTTCCACTATATTCCCGGTCGTTCGAGTGTAGTTGTGATTTGCATCCGTATCAATTAACTAGTTGCCCGCAACTTCGCCGGCATCGTTTATTGATATAAAGTTCTAGCATCGTTAATGCTGGAAATTGTAGAATAGAAATAAGACTATTCAATATATCAGCATTCAGTGTGACCTATGCATTCGTGGTCGGAATACAGCCATTCAACATAATATGAGTTAATATTTCGACACTTAGGTGTAGTGTAGGTAGGCAGAAGTATATGCAATACACCCACGTTTTTCCATTTGACAATGTTAGTCCCATAAAAGAAAGAAAAAATAAAGTTTATTTAGTAAATCCAGCACAGATACACACAAGAAGGATACATATTATAGTACAACACGATATGAAATGGTTGAGGATGTGTTTCACGGCTGTACTAAATAGGTACCATCATAAGTGGGCGAGCCTAATGCCGTACGTACCTACTTATGATTGTCAAAGCGACAACAACAATCTCAATTACAATTCAAACAGTTAAGAAGATATAACCAGTAACAAATACTATCAAACAGAGTTTGAATCAATCAAATTTGCCAATCTATGAAAATTAAACGCTGAAAAGTAAACAATTTCCCATAATCGGTGTAGGGTGTAACTGTCACCACCCGACACGACAATAGCAGCGTGATATTATCACTAACAACTGTCACCTATAATAGTCCAACACGTATTTATGAGAAAAATAGCGCGACACGCCGTTACATCACCAGTTGTAAACCACCAGTGTAACGTGACCTATTATACTTAAACATATCTATCTACTAGCTGACCCGGCAAACGTTGTTTTGCCATATAAATTTAAAAAAAAAGTGTCACTTAATGTATGAAAAATAGATGTTAGCCGATCTCAGACCTACTCAATATGCTCACAAAATTTCATTAGAATCGGTCAAGCCGTTTCGGAGGAGTACGGTAACTAACATTGTGACATGGAAATTTTACATAAGTATAAGATTATTAAATTGTACAGTTTGTTTTGTTGAGTGCGCCAATCTCAGGGACTGCTGGTGGGAATTGAAAAATTATTTTACTGTTGCATAGCCTATTTATTGAGAAAGGCTACAACCAATAGGAGTAGAGCACTAGTATTTTTTTTTACAAAAACAATGAAAATTATGACCCGTTCTCTCTTGTGTGACGCAAGCGAAGTTGTGCGGGTCTGCTAGTACAGTGTACATATGAGAGCTCAACGTTTTCTGGTAGTAAAGCAATAGTACTGATGAACCGCCAGTATAACTTGACCTGTTGTATCCTTCGCTGTGATGAAATATCAGAGGTCTAGGCTTATTGGTTGATGGGGTAATAGCAGTCATTACGCGGCCTTCGTGCTCGTCTTCAGGTACTATGACTACGGTGACCATGCATTGATATGTAAATGTTGGGTTTTGTTTGTCAAATTGATTGGGACGGGAGACTGATTAAATGGATTCGAACAGGGTGAAAGGGTAGAAGGGTGTAGTTTGCAATCAATAGAGTAGGGAAAACCCAACACCATGGAGCATGGGAAATTCAATAGTTGATTCATTTCGAAATATATACTAACAGAGTGACTACGAGTGGGCACAGGGGACGCCGTAGGACTTGCAAAGATAATCATTTCATCAACGGAAGACCCAAAAAAATACGATTTCAAACTAAAATATACAAATTTTTGCGAATTTTTACTTTAGGGCATTTGCACTTAAAATAGTCAAAACGTGAAGAGAGCAGTGTACTTGAACTATAACTATATCGATCCTACTTCCAAATATAAATTGCTCTTGACACTTGCTCGGGGCCAGTGCTTTACGGCTATTTATGGTCCGTATTACTCCGTATTTCCAATATAATTTATAGTTTGTTACCATAATATTTCTGATCTAACCATCTTTAAAGAGCCACTATTCATTTGTTTTCAGGAACCATGTTGTCAGTGACGATTAGTCTCTGCAGAAATAATTCCATCTGTCACGATTTGCTGTTAACGTTATTTGTCAACACCTGCACCCTGGCTTAATCAAAAGGACGTATTTCATAAACTTGGGAAATCGATTTAGGAATCAAAAGGACATTCACCAGTTGAGTATGAAATTCTACCAGATTTGGTTGCGGCTTCCTTTATCTTTGTATTCTTTGCAAATTTCAAAACTTTTGTACCGCTAAATGAAATATTTACAAAGGCCATTGCGCAATTTTATAGCATTTCTTTAACGAAGTAAATTGTCCATTTGGTGCACTCCAGAAACTCGAGGTAACGAGTTTACGAGTCTGTGACAATTTTATTATGAATTCTGTCTCAGTTTTCACGAGTACCGTAACTTTCCTTGCAATGCTATTGGAGTCAGCTTTATACGAGTTTCGTAATAATGTAGCAGCAGTTGTAAGCGTTGTTGGGAACTTCACTTTACGTACATTTTGCTCTTTTGATATTTAAGCGAGATATGTTTGCTATTTACTTGATTTCTAGATGTTTATTTTGCTGTTTATTGGTAAAGATTGCATGGGGTGACTAGTCTTTAGTTGGTTGCGATAGTTTATATGTTGCGTGTTTACAAGAAGCTTGTAAGTTCCTAGTATTCTCAAGGAGTGTTGACGACCAGGCGGTTGGTTGTTAAATCATCAGTCAAAGCGTTTGACTCTTGAGAGTATGCTTTTGGAGTATTGGAACAAATATGCTTAAATAACAAATATGCTTTAACAAATATGCTTTTGGAGTATTGGAACAAATAGGGCAGTAGAAGGAACGTTTGCAAGAACCGACTAGTTTGGAGATTAAGCCCAGGCATTACCACTTTTGAATAAATATATCAGTTAGTTTACCAAGTAAAATTTTGACTGTAGTACTGTCCACTTATCCATAAGCCTTGAAAACGTTAGCTGAAAAAGCTTGTGAAAAACTACCTGTTACCACTGACAGGTTCACGACAAATCCGTCCCTATACTCTCTCACTAAAAGAGGTTTAATCGGGGACTAAGAGTCTGTCAACTTAAAATAGAAACCTTAAGTAGCAAAGCTCTAAGCTTAGACTGTTCGATACGGAGCACTCATGTGATTTGGGTCGAACGAAAATAAATAATAGTACTTTAACCAATACATGGGGAATTTTAGGAGGATTTTGTTTTACCTCAAATATTTACGTTATTGTACATGGATCTAACCCTTTTTATGAGTAAAGAGGTTTTCAGTAATATCATAAATGAGTGGCGCTCGAATATATCAAGTAGGTTAATATCAATTGGTGAAATGCTCTTGATTGTCCATTTTTGTTATGATTCTGCAGAGGAATTACGTGATGAGGATATTTCGATGATGTCAAGGGTTTGCTTGGTTTACTCAGGATAAAGTTGACAGGTACCGAAATACTCATTTTTTCCGATTTTAATGAAGGTTTACAAAATTAGGGTATTCACTATGTACAGCATTTGTGAAAACATTTGGTCTACACGAAACTATACTTTATATGTTTTTAGAGATTAGTGCAGCATGTATGCAACATGGATGTCTAAAAATTATACGTTCGGAGCAATATTCAAAGTGTCCAGCAACAATATGTTATACCGCTATCATAGTTCTCATCATCATCATAGCGTGAATTTCCAACACAAACATCACAATAGCGACCATTATCAAGTGTACACGAGAACAGCTACTAATACAGACACTGCATTCAAACCAGTCAGCTGTTAAGACCTATAATTAGTCCACTGCACCGAACCGAT
The DNA here is from genome assembly GCF_050436995.1 of Anticarsia gemmatalis. Classification (NCBI taxonomy): domain Eukaryota; kingdom Metazoa; phylum Arthropoda; class Insecta; order Lepidoptera; family Erebidae; genus Anticarsia; species Anticarsia gemmatalis. Next base: position 1,497,912 of record NC_134757.1, read on the forward strand.
AGCGATCTGCTAATCACCGCAATTATACTCATTTATAATGTTCCTAGTTCTATGTGTATTGTTCTGCAAATCTATGTGGATTATTGTAAAGACATGACAGACCTTATTGTAAAAATCTTGTTAAAAATTGGTATAAAAAGTTAATTTTGCCAACTGTGTAGAAAGATGCAAGTACAGGCTTCATACTTTTTTTATTGCGTAGGTATCACTTGCCATGTTCGGTACCTTGCATGCGTACAAATTCTTGAAGGACTGTTACAGTCTCCTACGCGCACTATTTTAGTGTTTGAGCCACGGCAGGTCCTAGGCATGTGAAAACCTTAGCCCAGGAGTAGGTCAGTAATGACGCAAAAGAAAAGTTATAAAAAAAACATTCGCTCGAGTTTCTATTTTACTCATTAGAAGCCCAGCCTTCTGATTTGGGGAACATATTCAATAGATATTATAATATGCATGATGTTATTATACAAGATCAAGGACAGCCCCTATATCCTCCATTATAAACACAAACAAAACTAAAGCGATATTCTCTTTCCCGTACATTTGTCACGTCCTTGACCGTCGGACCCTTTCGCCAAACTTCTGCAATTACCTCTAGGTTATACGTAGTTGGATAAACATGGTAAAGCTTTACCTTGGATATTTTTATCTTTGGATAGGAAGATAGTGAAGGTACCTACAGGTTCCCTGTTCCATGACTGGGATGCGATTCTTGCTTGTTTGGTTATTGTGTCTGTTCTCAGGACAGCTAGTGAATCGTGCTAATATTTAAAATGCGAAAGTTTAGATGGATGTCAATCACGGAAAACCGGAATTTAACACATGAAATGCTATTAACCCCGAGAATTTTGTTGACGTGGACGAAGTCGCGGGTAAAAGTAGGTAAATCAATAAACATAGGTCCATCCTATTGAAAGGTATTTTATTGCGATAGACAATTGAATAGCACGATATGGCAGTCTGGTCAAGCATTGAACTCGTAAAAAATCAATACATTCTTCACATAACATAATTTACTTATTTTAAAACGTATGTATTATTCTTCAATACCAACTGTTTGACCTCTACATTTAAAATTAAATGCATCAAATTAACATACAAAATGAATGTATAACATTTATTGTCCTCAATGGAATACGCAAACAAAGTTACTAACCGTGCTTGGAATAATTATAGGCAAGAAGTTTGTAAGGCTTATTATATGGATTCTAATTATAACTAGTGAACCGTGGGTACAATTATTCTTTATACCGTAATTTATAGCTACAGAGATTGCAGATGCTGTGTCTTTCAATCAGGTTTGCTTCACTCACGTGTGTAGTGGCACGTTTGGTTCGGCAATATTTACAACAAAACCGACTCGGCTCATTTGTTCGGCTTGTGCCGATCGGGTACGTCTACACATGTTTTGCCGCCCGGCTAGGGTGCTTAATACCGAACCGCATAGATGTGTAGCAAGCCTTTTTTACTACGGGTACCATAAACAAAAAATAGCGTTGCAAAATTATACATTTTTGAACGTACAAACAGTCAACAAGCCTTTTTTCACCAAACTACTACTATAAAAGAACAGACATACGTAAACAACAAAATTAATGCGTCTGGACTTTCGTAATTAAGAGTCTGTATACGCTACTACAGTCCAACAACTTAGTAGAGAGTCTTGTATGTAAAGTTCGCAGTTGTCGAGGGTATACATATAAAAAAATTTGAACATCAGCTTATGCAAGTAACGGTGGCCTGTCTGGTGCTTCAACAATATTTTGGAAATACACAGCAGTAGTTCTATGGTCTCTGTCTTCCCCTATGGGAAGAAGACGTGATTTTATGTATGGTACACAGAAGTATTGATAAAACTATCTAAACCAATCGTTCATGCCGAGGTGCTCTAAGAAGTCGGGTTATACATGTTACATGACCCTGCCTCGTCCTTTTTGGCAAAAAGCGTGATGTACACAAGGTTTCAATCACAACAGAGAGGTTTATTCGTTCTGTCTGCGAAAATCCGTCAGCATTCATACTATTATGTCTGTTTGACACGCCAACCGCGCCTACAACGAATATATTGAAATACAAACAATTTGTATTTTGTTTAGGTTACAATATACTACGATGTTGAAGCTTGTGTATGGAATGACTGATATGTTTACAAACCTGTATATCTTTCGTTCGGTTTTCCTACAAGTCATGGTTGTTGAAGCTTTCAAAGGCTTTTGACAACTTGAGCACTATTTTTTGGTCTAATATTCGATACTTAACTCGCCATTTTGTTTTGCTCATTAGATGCTACTGCTTTTACAGATCTAAATTATATAAACTCTATTGGATGGATGGCGATGCTGATAGTTAGATATTATCAAAACTTATTCGACGTACATGGCCTATGTAAATTGAGACTGACAGTAACATTCTTAAATATAAGTTAATCGGTTCTACATCGTTGCATCGGTTTTAGAATTGAAGAAGATAGTTAAAAAGGTAAAAGTACCAGTAAATGAAATAGTTGTTTCATTCAAATACCACTTTACGATCAATAGTCAATAGCTGAGAATACCTTATTCGAATTGCAACTACTACGAACACTTTTAATACTATTTTGGAGCAATGCATTGAGTTGTAGTTTGTTTGAAATTGGTTCTGTTTTCGTAGAGAAAAGTGTGAGAATTTATTGTTAAACTTTTGCGTAGAGGACCAGCTAAACTGTTGGATTAAGGTAAATCTTCAGCTTTATTCGTAATACGGTTTACGGTGACTTATTTATTACTCTGTAGAGTAAAATAAAATACATACAATTTTGTTAATCAATTCTAGAGGTGAATCTCGAAATTCAAACGTATATAAAATTATCGATTAAATAGTTACAAAAATCGAGTTGAGTTTTTAAATATGGACTCTCTTCCCTGCTCATTCAGGTAGAAGCTGAAAAATTGTGTATGGTTATTAAAAAAACTTCCGGAACAAAGAATCAAAAATTCTATGCGTCCAAAAGCCAAAATACTCAGGTAGCAAAATAACCCAAAAACCCGAATTAACGAGAACATCTAATGTAAGAAAACATCACACGATGATCAAGTGACATTTTCTACCTACAAAAATGTACTTTCCTGCTATCGATATCAAATGCGGAAACCTTACCTAATACGTTATGTGCACATGGCACGGTCTACATGAACAAATAAACCGCACAATTATTTATGTATGCCATATTTTATGTGACCGCTGTCGAATGTGGGTACATTCGTATTTTCGACAAACCAGCTGGCAAATACACTGTGACTTTGTTGGTTAAACGCTGTTTAAATTGATAATGTCATTATGTTCTCTAGACAAAAGTCGTTATTATTAGTTTTCTTCGAGCAGGTATAGAGTTGCTTGTTAAAACTATAACGACGCAATAAGATACGCCTGCAGCTAAGTTTTAAAATCTTCTATCTTAGGTTGAGATATCAGACCGGTGCGGTGTGCTGGTAAAGGTTAACGTAGAGCTTTTTTCGCAGTTGGGTGGTATTGTCGTAGTGGCCTACGTCATGTTCCAAAAGGCTTAATTTATCATCATCACTCATCCCTTAATAACAATTCTAAACCCGTAACTTGCAGTATCGCATATACCCGTAACTCGCATATTGTATCTCGTATTATCTACTTGTGATGATATTTCATCACCACAATTGGTAAAGTCATGAAACAGTAACAGACAGAGAGACTTTCAGCAAAGAACTTATCACTAGAACTTAAGATAAAGAAGGACGCTAGACACCTAAAGGCATTTCTCCAATCCAAAAGATCACTCCTACTTAATATTTATTAGTATGGAGTCCAGGAATTAACGTGAACACGTATTTTACCCAAAAATGCCTAACATTGCGGCGCAGATTACAATAGCCATGGTTGCAGTCAGTCAGTATGATCACCGCAATTTTGAAAGACAATGACTGATTTTCTATATTTAAACGAAGGTTTATTTAGTATATCGTGTCCCACAGCAGTTACGAATGCTGGTGTGCCTACTAGCCTCATTTTATCAGATTGCTATTTGTGCCGTGGATTATTGTATTGCTCTCATTGTGTGTAATTGAGTTTTCCTCTCGCATACAACGCTCTATTTTAAACGGTGCTTTGTGGCACTGGAGGTGTAACTTTATGACATACACTGCCGGTCAAAAGTTTGAGACCACTTGTAAGAATCTTCGTCACCAACAAATTATTTCAAAAGTACATATGGTAAAGACCTAATTTGAACATCTGTGTATTCTATTGTTATTAGAGAATTTCTAAGAACCTTTTCTTTATATATTTTTATCTTATCGTCCTAGAAAGGTCTATTGTTTCAAAACATCAATGAACGCCGCGCAACGACCAAATGGTAAATCATTGTAATTTTTTTATGAGCCGACCAAAACATTGAATATTTTGCTTTTGTTTCTTGTTAACTGGAATTTAGGATTATTTAAACGTTATAAAACATATTTATTACCTGAGTTTTCATGAAGTTAATCTTTTTTTATCTCGTTTAGTCTGAGCTCATCCTTGTGACAGTGAAGACATATTAAAATGGGAAAAGTGCGCGAAATTAGCAGTGAAACTCGTGCTGTCATAGTTGTTTTACACAACGAAGGCAAATCTGAACGTGAGATTGCCTCTCAACTTAAGTTGTCGAAGACTTGTGTTCATAACGCAATAACCCGATACAAGGAGACTGGCACTAATCAAGATCGTCCGCGGTCAGGAAGGCCGAGAGCTACTACTTCTAGCGAGGATAATTTTATCGTCGTTACCAGCAAGCGGAATAGACGCCTAACAGCACCAGAAATCTGCGCTGAAGTGAATAAAACCCGATCGAACCTGTGTCAGTGACTACAGTAAAAAGACGATTGAGAGATGCCAAGTTGTTTGGTCGCGTCGCTGTACGAAAACCACTACTAAGGCCACAAAACAAACGGAAACGGATGCAGTGGGCCCTTACCCATCGAGACTGGTCTGAAGAAGACTTTAAAAAAGTTCTTTGGACAGATGAATCCAAATTTGAAATATTTGGATCAAAACGACGAGTTTTTGTTCGACGTAGCGCCGAGGAAAAGATGATGCCAGACTGTGTGGTGCCAACAGTCAAGCATGGAGGTGGTTCCATTATGGTCTGGGGATGTTTCTCGAGCCACGGAACCGGAGATTTGGTACGAGTCGACGGAATTATGAAAAAGGAGCAATATAAAGAAATACTAGAGCAAAATGCCGTTCCGTCTGGTTTGCGATTAATCGGCGATGGATTTATTTTCCAGCGGGATAACGATCCAAAGCACAGTTCAAAATTATGCAGGGGCTTTTTGGAACAAAAAGAGACAGAAGGGGTGTTAAAAAACATGGTGTGGCCTCCTCAGAGCCCGGATCTCAATCCAATTGAGCTTTTATGGGAAGAGCTGGACAGAAATGTCCACAATTGCTGTCCCTCCTCCAAAGAAGACATGTGGAAGGTGTTACAGGAGAGCTGGAATAATATTTCACCAGAGACAATAAATAAATTAATTGCTCGTATGCCGAGACTAGTGAATAAAGTGATAAAGTGTAAAGGTGGATTTTTTGACGAAAAATCAGTTTAAGATATGAAGGGCATTTTTGATGTATACCATTGTAATTTCTCTACTGTTTTGTTTTATTTTAGAAGTATGTATATTAGTAAATAAGTATTTTAAATAATAATTAAATATTTTGTTTTATATTTTGAGTTTTATTCCATTTTCCTTCTTTTATGTAGGTGGTCTCAAACTTTTGACCGGCAGTGTATTCATACAGGTTCGTATTTACATTATTGTAGTTTGTTGCGTTGAACAGTTAGTAGAATACGGAAGTAAACAATCTTTAACGCGGTCGTTCCATAGATTGGTGATATTCCACTTCAGATTATAGTTATTTTCCTGAAAGATGGTTTCAGTTCTTGTTGATGGAAATAATAGTACTCAGGTCATGTTTATTCAGATACTGAGCTGAAGCGCCCATAGCCAGTTGCGCTCACCGGTCGGTAAACGATTGTGGGTTAAGCAAACCTTGACGCGATCATTCCATAGAGTAGGTCCCGGTTGTTGTCAATTAAAACAACAGTCGTTAAGCCACGACAAAGACCTTCGGGCGGCTTGAAAAGCTTTGACACTAGGTTCACCACTAACCATACGATAAGAAAAAAGAAGATTCAGATACTAGATTGACACACTAGCGAACGAAATAAAGACAAGACTTCAACAGCGGTTCTGTAGTTCCTTTCATCTCTTACTATTGACTCAAGTCTTTAAATACTCCCTCCCTTTAATCTATTGTTGACTATAAATGTCAACAAAAATAAACTGGATGAGCCTGCGTGTTCAAGCGATCGATCTAGGCAGTTGGCTTAGCTTAGCTAGCCTTGAACGAGTGACCTCCGTGCGTCGCAGATCTAATACAACCTTCTAACTCCGCGATAACATGAAATAATCTGAAAGATATCTGATCTGTATTACAGTCAAGGACAGAGAATAGTCTTGTAGACAGATATCTCATCAGTCTTGTCTATACGTAAAATGGGCTATTTAACGGACAGACTTTCAAACTGTTTCTAAGACAATATACCCTCGCCCTCAATAGTATTAATACCTGTAATATTCTGGCTATCAAGTATCTTCGCTCAAATTTATTATTGGAGCTTCTTAAAAGTCTATTTTATTTTTAGCGAAAGTCGCTATTGGGAATTTGACGAATCTTCCCTATTAGGAATGATTTTTAATCAACGCCGGTAGATGTCGTTGTTTATTTACTCTTAAAACTCATAAAACTCTCCAAAAAACAGATTGAGGGTCTAAATGTAGGACCCTAGGACCAGGGCGAATAAACTATTTCTCGCTACTTACGTTAACTATTATTATGCAATTATGCGCGTTACCCATACATTACTTCTTATAATAGAACAAATTACACAGCCATGAATATGTTTATTCTATTATAAAACCACTGTACTATAAATAACTGCTAACTTGTTACATAATAAGAGTATATATTACACACTTATATTGATTTATGAAACTATTCAACTACCACGTTATAATTTCTCTCTTTGTGTTGTTAATTGCTACATTTAGCGAAGTAATATGAGTTGTTTACGTTGAATGAAAGCTTCAGATTTGTCTTAGTTTACTTTAGTTTAGAATAAATTGGTACTAAACGTCAATGTGTTTGTTCCCTTTCAAATCTAAATAACTTTACTAATTTGGAGAATATTTCATACACTTATAGATAGACAGCTAGCGCAATAATAACCGAGTTTTCTAAGCAAGCACCTCCCACAAATTGGTCGATTTTTCAAACTCGTGGCGACACACCAACGAGTTTCGATTGTATTAGAAATAATATCACTTCTAGTAACATTGAAGGAAAACCTTGCCTACCTTGCCTGCTTGAGAGTTATTTAAGACAGTTCTTGAAGGATCGCTAAGTGAATTTTCCGTACCTGACCAGCATGATGGACTAAAGGGCTATCCTCACTCGTTAAGGAAGGAGACCCTTTCCCAGCAGTGGGACCGTGATGGGTAATTTTTTTAAAGATTGATTACATTAGAAGAAAGCCACTTTTATCGGAAAATACTAATATAACAGGCAGAGCCACGGGCTTAAGCTAGTCGTAAATGGATAGAAAACCTACTCATAATAAATTCGTGTTTGAGAATTGCTTTCGACCGACACGTTCGATTCGACGTTCTCTGTTGAATAACAATAGCAAACTTATTTTACTGTACCAACTCAACGGCCAATACACTTGAGCCAAGTCTACGATTCTCAGGCGACTTGAACTGTTGACACTAGGTTCAACACTACATGCTACACTTTGAAAAACTTAGGTCTTTGATAGAATAGAAGAAGAAGAGCAAAGCATATAACACGAGTGTCATTTAGTAAGCTTCTACAAAACACTCTAATTTGGGACTGTTTAGTTTGAAAATTTGGACCACGCCTTTAATGCCCGGTTCCTGAGGCACATTTAGCGGTAATTTGTTTATTCAATCAGTTTTTTTATATGAGTTTAAACGTTGTTGAATAGATAAACTTCCGCTAAATGTACCTCAGAAATCGGGGGTAAAACACACGTACACGGAACAACAAAAAACAAATGTACATGTAATGTTTTTAAAAGATGGTGGGTAAATGTATCATTAGGTTCGACTTAATCATTTACACCACGCTAAAGTGATAAGATAACTACACTATTTGATAAAGACGTGTGTAAAAAAAAACCATACAAGTTCGCGAAAACGACACATTTTAGAAACGAATGTTTTACTTACAACGTGTATTATAGGTAGTTCTAGTAAAACTAAGCATTCGCTGTATCAGATAGCTTGAAATTACCTGATATTAGTGTACCAGTACCTAACGAAACAAGCGGCACGTACCAAAGCAATTTAGCGGTACAAAACGTACTGGTGAAAACCATTCGCTAGATTATTTGTACATTAAATATTGAAGTTTAAACATGTAACAGGTGGCCTGGACTGTGGCTACTTAAACTTGAACGAGATTGATTCTAGCTATTACTGGTGAAGCGAGTGATGTGCGGTTCAACTGGTTAGCGCTAGTGCTTGTTTATTAAAGATCTAAGTGTTGGTTAAATGAAAATAAGGCCAATACTCCATGTATTGGACTAATAGCCAAAAGCGCGTTATTTGAGTATTATTATATTGTACGCCATATTCTTGTTAAGCTTTGTTTATAATCAATTTTTTGTAAGTAAACCTCTATTTAGCACACTTCTGCAGTGCTGTCTACAGACCAGCCCTCGTTAAATTATAAATATCAATAAAAATCAATAACCAACAGACTGTCAAATCGTAAGCGCGTCTACGTGGTTTTATAAAATACAACAGAGAACCTTTTTATTTATTTATTAACTTCATATACAAAAGTTGCATAAAGGCGGACTTAATGCCAAAGGCATTCTCTACCAGTCAATCTACGGGTGATGCAGATATAAGAAGCAGGTGTATAATAGAAGTTGTTTGTTTGTCGTATGGTTAGTGGTCAACCTAGTGTCAAAGTTGTTCAAGCCTCGAAAGGCCTTTGACATAATAGAAGAAAAAGAGAGAGTTGAACAAGATAAACAAATAGCTAAGAAAGAAGATGCTCACATATTGACTAAGAATTATTGATTTAGGAGCTTGGCTATACATAAAGCAACGTTTCATAGTGAAACCAATTTATTCATATCTTCACAAACACTACTTTAAAATGTGGTTAATACGAATATCCACTTAGTCTCTCACATTTAACATAAATAATAACACATTCACATATCAGCAGTCAACAGTAGCAGTGCGAGCTCCACAATAAAACCGCAGAACTGATACCCGCTCCTCTCAGCCAGTTGAGAAAACTTTATTATGAACTATCATTTAAATGGTCACAACATTCTGGAATATAATGTTAGTTTGTTACTTACTCTTTGTGGTTTAAAATGACATTGTTAAGGTCTATTTTTTGTAATTTTCGTAATATGGTGGTTGAAAACTGCAGTGTAGTAACTTAAGTTTCTATCGTGAGTTTGTTTACCATTTCTTCTTGTAAATATTCAGATCAACTATTTTTTTTTTAGATTTTATGACGACTTTAAATATACATTACGTTACATTTTGCATTTAAGTTATGTCAATGTGAAACGTAAGTTTAAGATAGATCAAAGATGATAAAGCGGCATGGATAAAATATGTATAATTTGATCCTTTTACGAGATTAGTGTTTATAAATGTCAACTCTACAAGAGTGAAAGAATGAAAACATAAAATTACATAGCCATTAGTAGTTTTAGGTTAAAATCCGCAAATTACGCCAAAAACAAATGGTGAATAACTCGTTTCCGAAATTAATTTCAAATGTGGCAAAGCGGTTGCCTTCATTAATCTACATAAGTGTTTAAGAGTACGAATGTTGCTTGCGGTCTGCAGTTAGTGGCGTCGCTCATTTACAACCTGCTAGCTTACTTACTTACAACACTCGAATTCGATTCCAATCGTGACGGGTTCGAGTTTATGTCAAAATCGAATGTTAAAATTACAAAATACCGCATGATTGAACGCGTTTTTTCAGATGCTACGAACTAGATGGATTCATTTGGATTATTTTAATTGAAATGAGCGTTTTAATACCGTGGCGCAGTGGTTAAGGTGGTCGCCACACCACTATCACTGCAACGGAGACTTCTTGGATTCGCAAACAGTTGTTTCGGGTCTGGTTATATTTTGTGCCCATTGTTTGTGCGTTTGTCAACGTCTCCGCGACACAAGAAATTCTTAGTACGAGAGTTGTCTTTAAAAAAAAAATAACAACAATATTTTGGAACTTCTATGTGACATAAACTTGAATCGGTCACGATTGTTATCGAATTCGAGTGCCGGGAGTAAGTCAACTTTACCTCCTCACGTAATCTTGTTAGCGACGAAATACGAGTATATTTTAGGAAACAATAATGTATTCGATCGACCAAAAGTCATTAGGCGCCGCCGTCGCTGGATCAATGAGATTACCAAGGATTAAGAAGCTTAGTATGAGGATTTGTTTAAGACTGGAACGTGGATGAAAAATGAGAGGTTTTACTAGAGATAAATGTAGAATAGGTAAACTTGTAATTGTTGTTGAAAAACTGTTCACAAGTCTTTTACGCTAAGGTTTTAGATTCTATCTCAAACGGTCTGTATTTCAATCTCTTTTTTCCATAAAGAATTTCTCCATGCTAGTGTCATTACTAAGCACTTTAAGTAGATGTGTAAATATAACTACTTGTGTTCTCTAATTTAAGAGCCTTTTATGAGTAAAATACACACGTTCAGCCGATATAACGACACATTTCTAACCCGATTTAGTATTAAAACCTCAATAAAACCTCAAATAAAACATTTTAAATGGATATATGATTGGTACTCACTCCTGACTGTGAGATTCACTCTGTCGATATACGCTGTCTCGTTTTCTTTTGAGCACTCGTATAGCCCTGCGTCGTCCACGCTAATGTTTGTTAACAGTAAACTGCCATCAATCTGTAACAAACAAAAAACACCATAAATCAAACAATATAAGGATTTTTATATTAGCACATAGTATAGGTTATTGAGTATCTTATTTTACACTAGGTAAGGTCTTCTCGTGTGTAACTGTCCAATGATGATATGATAATGATGATGATTTTCTTCTCAGTGTGTAGATATGTAGTTGGCTTTCCAGTATGTAGATAGAAAAGACGGACAGACCTCAGTTTGTAATGAAACCAGAATCTTATGATTTAGCTTATAAATTTGATGTGTTACATATTTTACACGTGAAGGCAGAAAATCAGAGAAGAGTAAAAAAAAAGCAGCAGCAAAGATTGATCTTCGAAAGGTTTCAGAGTTAGGTTTCTTTGGAAGTAAGTATGCAGAAGCCGAGTGGTATAAGTTGATACCTCCTACGCAAGTGGTCGCAGGTTCGAACCCAAGGCAACACACCAATGACTTTTCGAAGTTATGTGTGTATTAGAAATAATTATCACATGCTCCAACGGTGAAGGAAAACATCGTGAGGAAACCTTGCATGCCTAAATAATAAATAAATAAATATAAATAAATATTATTGGACAACTCACACACGGTTATTAGATTCCAAACTAAGCAGAGCTTGTACTATGGTAACCAAATAACTGATAAACATACTTATATACTTCTAAATACATACTTATATATACATTAACATCCAGGCTCAGAACAAATACGCGTGCTCATCACACAAACATTTGTCCCGGGTGGGATTCGAACCCACCACACGCGGCGCTACGGTTGTTGCGGCGAGGTGACCGCTTAAACCACTGCGCCAAACGTGCAGTTAATGTTTCATACATTTATTGGGGCATGCAAAGTCCCCAACCCGCACTTGGCCAGCGTGGTGGACTTAAGGCCTAACCCCTCCCTCATTACGGGAGGAGACCCTTGCCCAGCAGTGGGACATTAATGGGTTAAATTATTTATTTTTTATTTTAAGTATGCAGAACAAGCAGAACCAGAATCACTTGAATAACCAAGATGAATTTAGGGCTTAAAAACCTCACACAAATTCATTATTCATCTTTTGAAAAGTACGACATGTCAACAAAAATAACATTTCATTACAAGTTCATACAAGTCAAATAGTCTGGCAGGCTGGCTCGCCTCAATCAGTCATTCATATTCATTTCATAAACAGCCAGTGATGAATACGTGGAACCTTTTTAACTTTTACATGAGAGCGTACTAAATGGAAAACGTATGTAACTCTGAATAAAAGCAAGTATAATTTATTTTTTATACTGGCTGGATAAGGCCCGTCCTTCGTGAGTGACGGGTGTGACGAAAGATGAGAACATTCAAAGAAGTCACCTCTTGCTGCAGATTGATACATAGGATGAGGGTAAGTCAGTGCATTGGTTTTATTGTCATCATTAGGTTTGTAACGTGGAGTTGTCCAGCAAGAGAATGCGTGAGTTAAGATGCCGTGTTTAAAGTAATTGAAATTTCACGTTTTCTTCTGGACGTGCATCTTACACAATTGGAATACTCGATATTATTCCCACGTATTAGGAGGTTACACTATTATTACCGGTTAGCTAGCCGCAAATTCCGGGTCGCAGTTAAGATAAGAAGAACGACTAGCACTAGCCCGTCCCGGAAATTAAACTAACCTACCCTTTGGACTACCGACACGGTAGTAACGAGGCAGGTATTTGGCGAACTTGCTCACAAACTACTGACCCATCAGTAGTTTAAATGAATATAATATTATTATATACGAGTACTACGCAGTTTTAGGAAAACCACTACTCAAAATTATGATTTTCTGAGTGTACTTTTACTATATCTAAAAGCTCCTCGCCATAATAATATGAGTACGAATTACTTTAAACAACTATACAAATCAATCGAAAACTTACATAACGGCCGATTATTCGAACGACAGCCATTTTAAACAGCGTGTTGATAAGTACATTCATCTCTCCAGTAAATAAAAGAAACGTAAGATTTTAACATCTCGACAATGCCACTGGCATTTCAGTATTCGCTTCTCAAGACCCAATTTCCAATTTCACCAATACCTTCCCAAGTCGATTTTCGAAGGCCAAACAGTGGTTTCATGTAAATAGCCTACTCAAATGCAACTAAACCTTGACACACTTAGAAAAGGACAAAATTTATACTATCTTTTCGTAATTACGTTCACGGAGCATCCATCTTGAAATATTAGGTCGGGGAAAAAGTCTTTTCGCATTATAGTATGTATGAACTTGTAGTAAAATCTTTTCTCTACACAAAAAAGCTCGATATTTGGATACCTCACTAGCTCACTAAAAGAAACCTAATGATCCGTGTACTCATTTGTGATTCTTGAAGCCAAAGAGATTTTATTACAAGTTCATACATACTATAATGCGAAAAGACTTTTTCCCCGATCTAATATATTCCATGAATAATAATAGCTTGTGGAATATGATTTTGAATAATAGCTATTATTTATCTTAGAGCACGTTGACCACGGAATAGTAATGGATTAAATTATTTGCTTTAATAGCCTGAACTAAAAGGCAATGTAAACAAAGTTAGTTGCGTCGCAGTCACGGACACGTTTCGCGGTTACAAGCTAATATTTACCGTACTTACCAGTTTACTGCCTAATCTCGTTTGATTTATAATTATAGTTTAGCCCCGGCTTCGAGTACATTTTAAATGCAATGTCAAAAACCTAAGATCATACCAAAATTTCAGTTTTGAGTTAAAACCATTCACACTAAACGCCTTATTTAAAAATATGATTACTGCGAATACTTCAACGAAACTACAATTCTTGAAACCAATTTTTATATTGCCTGCTGCTCAATTTTCAATTTTATAGCTGCCCAAATTTAAATGGTCCATACCATAAAGACACGTGCGTTATTCTATATAAATATAATATATTGGAAACCTACGCGCGATAAAGTGCATATCGTAAAATATTGGGCGCTGTGACATTCAAACGATTCAATTCCCTCTCAAAGGTATCGCTCCAAAAATATTTAACCTTTAACCTTTGCAGCGAACTTTATATTATTTGTTAAAGGGTTTTATTGAGTCAAATACAAAGACGACATAAAATAAAACAGAATCAATCACCATTGTTCACCATCGATCTCGTTTGAAGCGCTAAGCACCTTAGCGGTAAGTGAAAAATTTACGACAGAGCCCCGAGACCTAACTCAATTTGTACAACTAGACATCGCTCGCGGCTTCACTTAGGTGAAATAGAACAAATTGTTTCAGCCGTTCAGTATCAAAATAGAAAAGCGTCTATTTGGAAATTCTTTTAAGCAAGTCAAGTTTAGCGTGTATTCTATCGTTTCAGAAAACTCATCAATTCTATTTTAAAACATCTTGATACAATTAAACCGACTTTTTTATATTTCAAGTATTTTCAAACACTAGCTGACCCGCGCAACTTCGCTTGCGTCACGTAGGAGAGAATGGGTCATAATTTTCCCCGTTTTTATAACATTTTTTACTGGTACTCTGCTCCTATTGGTCGTAGCGTGATGATATATAACCTGTAGCCTTCATCGATAAATGGGCTATCTAACACTGACAGAATTTTGCAAATCGGACCTGTAGTTCCTGAGATTAGCGCCCCCGCCGCCGCGGCCGGCCCGTACCGTGCCGCAATACTAATATCGTGATATCTCCTAAACTATATGTCTAAATAACACACTGTAAACTGCAAAAATAATCTAAATTAAATGCTCGTGATGATGAACTTACTTATTTTGATAAGGATATATGTATTATTGGTTATATCACCAGTTAAACATCACCCAACGAATTAAATGTTTTTTTAATACAGAAAAGTAGTTTTTGTGACTTAAATAAAAAAGCTGGATATATGTCATCGCGGACTTTTTTGTAGAACTAATAAAGACCAATGTTTCAATGTGCATCAAAATCCGTTGCGTAGTTTTAAAGTTTTATGCATACGAAGGGACTACAGACAAAATGGGCGACTTTGTTTTATACTATGTAGTGATGACATTAATAGTTTTAGGTAATAAACAGGGAAAGGCCGCAGCTTTGCATTTCCCCAAAACAGTTTTCATGTCATGCAACCACCCCGTTTCCATTTACCGGAAACATCTACCTTTACCTTTACTAAAAAGTATCTAATAAAAAATTACCTACGCAAAAGAACTTGGATAACCAGAGTTTTCTTTAAAGCATACACACATTTACTTTATAGTTTTATAGTACGCAAATGCAAATAAAAAGACCCGTATTTAGTACAGCACCGTTTAGGCCGAGTATCGAATGTAGGCATCGCTGGCCTTGTGCAGGCCTTGAACCGCGATCGATATGGCCACGGGCCACCGTCTGGGGTATGCCATAGCCTTTATAAGTGTTACAGGAAATTACTACCTTATGTAATACAGGTAATTGGAGGCTGGTGTTGTGTTTTGATGTGGTATACGTATGAATATAAGCAAGCGTAGTGTAGTTAGCTGAAAAACGTGCCTTCGGTCTTTAGGATGTTTATTATTTGCTTTATTTGTCAGTGATGCTGTTTAATATACAGTGTATATTCGATATGCCTTTTTAAGTCACGAACGAAGATGTTCCCTCATTACAAATATTCCTCTATCTGACGCCATCTGAATCATCTGCAATAGATGGACACAGGCCAATGGAATATGCGATGTCTGTATGTGATACTGTTTAGTATAGTTACTTAGTCCAGTTCTAAAAAAGGTTTCTCTTAAAATACCGGTGAATTTCATTATGGTAGTTTTTACTTATACAGCAAACTTCGTCTAATCATACTTGTATTAAACCAATTCTTTTGCTCAATACGAATGTATGTAAAACATGGTACGAGCGGGAAAAAGGATGATACAATTTAATTAATATACTGCTTCTGCGTAAATTTCGCTGTCTCTAATTTGTAGCACTAATTCCACAGCCAAATGAATTATTCTCTAATCTAATCCTTTGATTAAAGTTTTACAGCTATAAAGAGTAACTTTATTCATGCTCCAGTGTAAAAAGGGTAGTTACGTAAAAGGTTCTTTATGCAAACCAATGTATTAGATATTTTGTTGAGGGTTTCAATAAAGATGATTTTTAGTTTAAGGCCTACACAGTTATGTATAATGTGCCTTTCATGTATAACCTTTGCAGTCAATTAGGGACCTGTAACACATATTAAACTCAAAGTAATAGTATCTTAAATTACGTTTAACATGAATTATCTCCCCAAAATCGTCATGACCAACCTCTCTCAAAGGTTATTCCACATATTTGGATATAACAGAGTCAAAAACCACAATTCATCAAGTAAAGCACTATTCATACATCCCCGTCAGTGATAAGCATCACGACTGACTATCCAGTTTGATGTCATATACGATTGTTAGTGGGTCTGTCATTCATCACTTTGATACGTCAAATAAAATGACAATTGTCTGGAAAGCCTGTTGCCTGGTCGAAGGTAGTTTTTGATTAGTATCGCTATTAACGATTTGTCTTTAGGGGAGGGTAAAAAGTTAAATAAATACACTACAATTTTTTTGTTAAAATAACTACTTTATTATATGGCCGAAAAGTAAAAAAATAACTCGACTCCCATTTTGAGAGAGAGTCGAGTTATTTTGTTTATATGTATTACTTATTTTTTTTACTCATAGGTAACATATGAAATTCTTTAGAGCTTTGAGCCACAATTAAACTTAATTTTAGTATAAGCGCTGCCAAAAGTGTTCGGTAGACTCGTAATAACACCTCTGTATAATAATATGTTCTATCAATGACACTACTAAAATAATACTTTTCTCTAATAAAAATATCTTTAAGAACACTTAACCCATGTGTAATCGGCTTTACAGGTACTGCGCATCAGTCTATAAGGACATCAGCGATTAGACTAATGTAGTCCGCCTCTGTATACTATACTTAGAACACATTATAACAAGTGCTAGATCAGACAGATTACTATTATGCAAGAGAACCCATATTCTGACAAACCAAGGCGATTTAATATCTACAGTGATAAAGGGATAGCTTGGCTCTATTCCTCTCTAATGGCAAAACTTTGATCGTTTAAATGTGTCAAAATACGAGATTATTCCAAACGCCTACATTTCATCGTGATATAACAGCGGTCGGGGTCAACGACCTTCAAGGTTACCGACGACCGTCCTTGAAGGGACAGAAAGTTTTGGCTAATTATATCTTTTTCATACTTACTTCAAAACAAATGGGATTCTTACTTTAAGATGGCGATAAGAAGCTGTTTAAGAGGCATTATAAACGTTTACAACAATCTGATGCGGTAAGCAGCCTACACCACGGTCAAAATAGAGATGGGAAACCGTTTAACATTTCAAGCCACATGAAAATATTAAAAATAGCGATAAAGGTGCCTGCTAAGCCGAATCAAAATACATATTTAGACTCAATCACGCTAAAGATTCTAGACTAGACAATTCGATTTGAAGACATCGATATGATCGAAAATAGCAAAGCCATTGTCTATTTGAGTAATCCTTGAGACGGGGTTATTATTAGAAACCCTACGGACAACTTATTTGTCCTATGACGTAATAGAGGTAGACACTCAGTCTAGCTATCGAGATGGTTACATAAGGTATTACATCAGACTCGTACGCAAGTTTTGTTGTTCCTGCTATGAACCTGATGCTGGGGCAAGGCTTTACGATTTCCTGGGCCTTTTAATTTACCGATATATTTTTTTCATTTCATTTTAAAAATGACAACTCCCACATAGAATTGCTCTTGCGTCGCGAGGACTTTTACAAACATACAAACAACGGACACAAAGTACAACCAGACCCGCAACAATTATTTGTGAATCGCACGTTATGCAAAATTTACAAAATAAGTTTATTTAAAGAAAAAAAAAAGGTTTCCTGGGCCTATTTTTGCGGCTGTTTTCATTGGTTTTAATCAGGCATCCGGAAAAAATGTGACAGATCAGTGCCAGGTTTCATTAACTTGACCATGTTGAATAGTTTTTAATTGCATTACGGGAATGCATATTATTTTATTAGTTAAGTCTCGTTTCTTATATTTTGGACTCTTATATTTTTAAAAGACAAATAGTCGTATGAAATCATATCTATAATATTCGGAACTCTGCAAGAATTAAAGGTATTTTTTCCCAATAGCAATACAAAAGCTAGGAAAATATAGTCTACATGTTCTAGTTATCGTAGTTCCGGCAACCGCAGGTTTTCGCGGTCTTTTTCACTGCCCGACGGTTTCAACGCTCGCGGCTTCGTAAATATTTATTTCGCTATGCCAGTGTTTATAAGCTAATATTAGAACTACCAGCTTTGCGCGTTAGGGGTGAACGCGAGGAAGTAAATGCTAAGGGTAAGAAGGTTGTTTTACAAGTATAAATAGGTTTTTATTACGGTGACACTATAACAAGTTTTACACGGCTTATACAGATTTAAAACATTCAGGGACGACACAGTGAAATAATCCCAACTTGTTTTTTTTATAAGTAAACAGAAGTAGTTTACTCATAAAACCATGCGAATTCTAAAAGTTATAATAGGTGCTTTAAAAAAATATTTAAGCACTACGCTCTAGACTTTATTCAAATCAAATATCTAGTTCAGTTAGGCCAGTTAGGTTATACTTATGATTTTAGTTACTGAATTTACTCCTAGTTCAAAAGGTAGAACCGGCAAGGAAAGCTGGTTAAAAGCTCTCTATAATATCTTAAACCTAGTCATCTATTTCCGTAACAATTTCTACCACAGTCTAGATGCTAAAATCAGAACATAAACCTTGATTACCGGCGTAGATAGGTAGCGGCATTATCAGATAGTGTCAAATTGAGCGTAACGTTTGTAAAGCCGACGTCGACTATCTGATGAATAAACACGGCTTGCGGATGTTATTGTCAGGGAGGCTTTTACAAGATTGCAGTATAGCTTATTTTCATAAGGAAACAGGCGGAAGATATAGGTGCAAAATGCTTTTGAAGATAAAAAAAATACTATTTTACCCTAAACTTAATCAAAATTAAATAATCAGTTCAGTTAGGCCAAATACTGACGCTCATGATTTCATTTACTATATTTACTTCGACATCAAAAGGTAGAATCAGCCAGAAAAGCTGGTTAGAAATATCACGAGCTGGTTAGAAGCTCTCTATATCACCTTAAACCTAGTCATCTATTTCCGTGACAATTCCTAGCACAGTCTAGATGCTAAAATCAGAACATAAACCGTGATTACCGGCGTAGATAGGTAGCGGCATTATCAGATAGTGTCAAATTGAGCGTAACGTTTGTAAAGCCGACGTTGACTATCTGATAAATAAACACGGCTTGCGGATGTTATTGGCAGGGAGGCTTTTAGAAGATTGGAAGTTGTGATGATATTAAAATGGATAGTTGATGACATTTGAATAGTATTGCAAGTTACATAACGTATTTTCAATTTGTTTGCGTTATTTTAAGATATGTTTGAATAGATATGCTTTTCAAGCTTTATTTAACTAATATTGTGAGTGAAAGTTTGTGTGTTAGAATTATTGTAAAAATAACGGATACATTTTTTTTAGTGATACTTTTACCGTGTAATTTTTTTTACTCAAGACAAGTCCAATTCAAAACCGAAGAATAATATTATTTAATTTTGGCTCCTCTTATTTATGCGTCGCCTCTATTGACTGAAGTAAAGCCGCATCAAATTTTAATCCGTACACAACAGGATACTCGTACATGACAATACACGTATACTATGTTTTCAAAGTGATTACAGTTTATTTCCCACGGCTCGACGTCCAATTTTCCTACAAAGCCATTATAACACCATTATCACAATATATCGGTAACTACTAGTAGTAACAACAGTGCAGTGTGTTACTACGGGAGTAGAATACAAAGGTATACTCAATTTTTACAATTTTATAGACATTTCAGGAATTTTGTGAGGTTATTTTGATGCAGTAAACGATTAATAAGTTACGAAACCCTCCTACATATTCGAAAAAAATATTACGCTTTTTGAAATGTTTATTATTGTTCAGCCATAAATTAAGAAACTAATAAGTACGCGCAAACTAGTTACAACCGGAAAAAGCGATGGAGGGCTCGTACTTTTCATTGAAATGAAATTATATTGTTACACACATAGCTGAGTCAGCAACTAAGTGTATATTAGGTCGGGGAAAAAGTCTTTTCGCATTATAGTATGTATGCACTTGCAATAAAATCTTTTCTCTACACAAAAAAGCTCGATATTTGGGTACCTCAGGAGCTCACTGAAAGAAACCTATTGAACCGTGTTCTTATTTGTGATTCTTGAAGCCTTAGAGATTTTATTACAAGTTCATACATACTATAATGCGAAAAGACTATTTCCGCGACCTAATATAATACGCATGCATACATACCATCAACCTGAAATTGTAGATTGAAGAGTATGGAATACATTTCACGCCTGGACAGTCAGTCTCCTGTAATAGGGGGCAAGCCTATATAGCAAACTACGTGTACAGTACAGTTAATCAAGGCAATCAGTTACGTTGAACGTTTGACACTTAATTGATGCAGTTTAACATCATGTCCGTTTGTTAATGATATCGCTAGTAATTGCGACAGACGATTAGGCGGATGATTTAATTCATTATTGTTGTGCAAATTACATATTGATATTTAATATGGACAATATATAATATGATACGGTTGGTATGGTTTATTAGTACTGGATGTGAAGGCTAATTAGCTGGGATACGATATAAGTCTTAATTCTATGCTGAATTTATATTAGGTTAGGGGTAAGATATTCAGAAATGACAAAGTGACTCATATAACAAACACAAATGTTGAACGCAGATGTCTACTATTTTTTTGTGGTATCATCATTATTTCCGTATATGCCGTTCACTGGTTGGACGCAGCCGGATTGCATACAAGTCTAAGCCTAAGCCAGGTCTTAATTTCTTAATAGGTAAAAGGTTTTTTATAATAAAGTGACCTCAAACAAACCAAGGCTAATAATAATACTTGAAATAATGAAAATGAAATTCACTAGTAAAATAAAAACCATTTCCTACAGAACACACGAGGGTCTGGCATTCACCGTGACTAATACTTATATAAGCACCTACTTGCTTTAAATAAACCAGCCCAGAAATATGTGAAGCCATTCATTTTATGGTGCTCGCTTTTTGCAAGATATCTTGCACGCCCGAACGGAAGGATTTTCAGGTTTAGGAGTTCGTATAAATTGTGTGGATAACGCCCTGTACAGGAACTAATCAGAAAATGTTGGTGGATTATACAGCTTTAAAAAACATTTTCCTAGAAGTTTAGTGTAGTCTGTACACTGCACTTAAAGTTACTTAGTTTTGAACGCCGCGAATGTAAAGAAAGGCGTTGTAACTGCAGTTAACAGTGGCTGATTTGTAAGAATATTTAGTTTGCTGCTTTATTTATTTGCTTTAACTGACTTTATGTATGTATTATTTGTTGCTTTCCGGAATTTATGGTATTACTGACTAGCAATAATAATTAGTTAAAAGGAATTATATTTTTTCAAAATACTTACGCGACTGCGTTAATGAGAAGACGTTAACTTTCATGTTGCACTTCATAAGCTTCACATATCTGAACCTGTGCTTTCGTAAGTACTTTTCAAGGGAATTAAGTTTCTAATAGGCAAATATTCGAGCAACTCATATAGCACAGGTATACAGTTACCTTTTATATTATATAAATTCATAACAATAGCCCCAATCTGAGAATCTAAATCACAATCAAATTATAAGACAACTACTTCAGCTTTGAAATAATAGCTTAAAATAAGCTGTAACAAGTCCAAGAAACAAACATTATAAATAATAAATGCGGTACATTATTTCCTGTATTATATTACCATATCCCATGACAGTCTACCATTAAGGCTTTCGTCCGAGTCCTTATGCATTTTGCATGTGTTCGTTACAACTTTTTTATTCGATGCGACTGCTGATCAAAAATTCTGGATAATTCCCTGGAGCCAGGAGTATGTTTCGATTTTTCATGTAAAAATGATAGCTTCAAAGCACGAAAATGTGCTCGAAAAATTGCAACTAGATAGTGGCATCGACGTCAGAATAAATCTATACTTTTTTACTAATATTATGAATGCAAAAGTTTTGTATGTTTTGATGTATGTTTGGAAATCAATTACACCAAAATTATTGAAGTTTTAGGTTAGTGTTTGTGGATACTCATGCTAAAGTTATTCAAGGGATTTTAATATTTGGTACACAGATATTTTGTAATCTTGATTAAACCCATAGGATACTTTTTACCAGTAAATCTTTTCATGTGGACAAGCTCGTAAACAGAAGCTAGAAGACAACTAAATCTCACAATATCCTGAGTTTACTTCAAAGAAGAACATACGTCGCATTCCTACAATATTGAATTAGCTGTTACCAACTAACCAACTTCAAAGAAGACCCATCTGAAAGTATATAGCCACAGCAATAACACAAACAGACAAATTCATTAACTAAAAGTTTCTTTTGTGAAAATTCTATTGTAACAAAAGGTCATTTCAAGTGCGGTAAATTGATATCGTTTAGTCTTTGTAAGATAGAGATAAAAACTGTCCCAACTGTCATCTTCATTCTTCCTACACTGGATCACACAAATCCTCATTGTGAGTCTAGACGGACGTTTATTAAATTTACCCAGTTATGAGTTCTGCTACCAAAATAGAACGACAGAGACAAACAATGGTTTTAAGTGAAATATTTCAAGAAACTTTTAATTTATATATCTAAGACTAGCTTCTGTCCGGAACTTTGTTCATTTGATAGGATTTTCCGACATTTCAGTATTAAATAAGAGAAATGTAATATTTTGCTGGCCAAATTATTTTAAAAACCGGTTTAGTGTTTTCTGAGATTGCATAACTCAGACAAACAAAATCCCAAATCACTTGCATAATAAAATATCGATTACATCTTTAAGTATAGCAACATAGTAAATGAGGCATTTTTATAACGATAAGATATTAATTAACACTGATTGTTTCACCACTAATTAACCCCTCTAGCTAAAACCAGTGCTAATTAATAGATGCTTCTAGTAAACCTTAACGTAAATAGTCTCATTTTCGTCTTGTTCGCGTTTGATACTCTATCTATTGGGAAATGAGAGGTCCGGTAATTAATAGGCATCTGAATACAAGGCGCTAATTACCTTTTTATCACAAATTATTTTAAAACCTTTAATGAATATCTCTTTAAAATCTATTAAGCCAATACAACAAATATATATTTATAGTTTGGTTCATATTTACCTTCAATGCGAAAATAATCGGAACACAGCATGAAATTATAATGAAATAAATAAACGATAAAATAAAAATTGATTTCACGTTTGCGTAGGTACGCTTATACTGTTTTCTTAAAATTCTAAGTTCAGGTAGACTAAACAAAGAGCAAGTAAAAAGCACTAGTTTAAGAAACCTACGCTCCGATGATAGTATTATCTTGTCTAAAAGCCTGATTATTCCCACATGTGTTTACGTGACAAACAACGGCCCTTTTAGTAGTTTCTAACTGTTCATTAGTTTATTTCGCACTCCCATCCTTAATATAAAATAATGGAGAGTTAACTTTGGCGATCCTGAAATACGCCGCAGTGCTAAAGCTCGCTTTGGCGTGTGTCCTTTACATAGGCTCTTTGACGCACGTTGAAATTGCATCGAATTCGTTATTATTTCTCCAGTGTATGTTTATGTAGTAAATGTTCATGTAAAACATTTAAAAGTGGACATCTGTGCCCATGATAGTAAATTGTCAATAAAACTGCATGATTAATATTAGAAGTAACAGAATCGTGCCTTTGGTAAGCTTATATCATAGTTTTTGCTTACTAATTTGGCTTGTAGGTACCTATGTTCCTTTTAGGTTGAGCCAATAAACAATACACTACTTATTACTACTTATATAGAGCCAGCCAGTCAAATTGAACAATGCGCGGTCAGGCGGCCGTGGAACATCATGCGAGAAGGGCCACTTCAACCTTGGGATGGACGATACATTATGTCACACGTACAAAACATTACATAAGTGACATAATTTTAGGAAAGTGTTTGAGGCGCCCATAGACCGTTGCGCTCACCGGTCGGTAAACGATCTGTAGGTTAGGCAAACCGTGGCGCGGTTATTCCATAGATGGGTGACATAGTGGGCGACTCTGTGTTCCAAGATAACAATCGTTAAGCCACGCTAAAAGCCTTCGGGCGGCTTGAGCAACTTTGGCGCTAGGTTAACCACTAACCATACGATAAGAAGTAAGAAGCGATATAATTTTAGGGAAGTATACTTTGGAATAAAGAATGCAATAAGAATGAAAAAAAGGCAAGTTTTCAAACCAAATCGAGGTTAAAATAAGGATTTTTTTGTAGGAAGAAAAAAAAGGTTGTAAGAAGTTTCCTGTTATAATCAAATTGCGGCTTTTTGGTTTAATATAACTCACCACATACCTAAACTATTTTAACATAAATTATACTATCGCGGTCAAGTCAACGACCCTTATGACTTGTAAATACATTCCTTGCAATTTTAACTTTTGTTTAAAGAACTTAAATAGGCTTTGCTCTACTTAGTTTTTAATTCAATTGAGATTCCATTTGCGATAAACCTTTTTAAGTCTTTACTTAGCTGTAGTGGCTTTTAAAATGGAAAATGTACTTACTACCGATCGATACTTGACTCGAGCTGTAAAGTCATTGAAAATTGAAGCTATTTCAATGGAAACTGTAGGGAAATTAATAGGTGCCATATATTACTGTCCGAGTTAATGTACATGCGCTCGAAAATCCCGGCAACACATTGGCTAGTATACGAGTATTGTTGCATTCTTATTTACATACATACACTACTGTAACAAACGCTTTAGTATATTCAAAAACAGTAAAATTCTGCATGTTTGTGTCTTACTACAATTTTTTTAGTTATGCATGCGTACATAACCTAACACGTATTAAAAACTTCTCTTAGGAGAGATTGATTGCTGGGCAAGGGTCTTCTCCCGGAATGAGGCTTTGGTGCACCAAGTGTAGGTTGGTGCATATCTAAAAATAACATTTAAATTTCCTAATTTCTTAAACTCCTTCCAGCCGGTATTCGGCTACAGCGACCAATTTTATTGAAACTTTTATTAAATCTATAGTTACTATTGCTAACAGTGCGTTTAAGCTGCCAGTATGAAAACACCCTGTTTTATCGATTAAACTACGCTAAACATACACAACTACAGTTCACTATAAATATCTGTGATAGGTTACTGTGCCATTAAACTAACCCTCCTTTCTTACATAATTAGCGAGGGTAGATCATTATCTGAAACGTTTTACTTTTACGTATAAACACTTTTTATAATAATATGTTTGGAGACAAGTAAAGCATTTTTGTGATTTTTTCAGATTGTTCCGATATAATGTTATTCATGAATAGAAAGTGTGTAATTGCAACAAAGGGGGGACCTTATGTCTTTATTTTTGATACCATGACGAGGATGTATGCGTATATCAGAATATCACAGTGGGATAATGAAAGCGAAATAGCGTACAAAATATACAAGAATAAGAGACTTTATGTTTTTTAAATAATGCAACATTTCTTAAAGATGAAAATGAACATGTCTTGAAAACTTTCATTATAAGATCCGTAGACGACACAGCATTCATATAACCGGTAGAGACGTAGCAGTCTGATATTATTCCTCGTTATTAACAACTTTGTCAACGTCTAGGCCACTGCATAATCAGAAAAGGTTGCAACTTGCAACTATCATAAACTATACTTAAACAAACATTAAACGTGGATATTCTAGTAAATATTGTATTCTATCTAATCGAAATGCAAATTCCCGTAGACAAGGTCTAAGCCGACAGCAATACAAATGTTATTGCTTCATCAGAGCCTTGTGTTGAGACTTTATTAAGCAATATTGGATACTTTATAGGCCGGGATTACTTAGTAAACTTAACCAAGGACTTGCTAGCAAGCTGTATCGGTAATCAAGCAAACAGTATCTTCATATATTCTTATGGAAGAATGTATCTTTTAATTTTTGTATCGGAGTGCGGACAGCAAACGTTAACTTGGATATTTTTCAGATTCGTGAATCTAGTAAAAGTAAAGACATTGTTTGGGGACTATGTGTCTTTACCAGAAATGTACGTGACAACTAGGAGGTGTGCGAGGAAGAATGCTATTAATAGAATTGCTTTGAGACATACAGGTGCTTAGTACCAACGGCTAATCCTATTGGAGTTTTCCCTGCTCATCGCTTAGTCATCTCGCATTTTTCTGGAGAAAACGCAGCCTTAGATAGATATAATTTGTTAGCGTACAATTTCAAATGTAAACTAAAAGCTATAATTACCATTTCGTTGGACTGGCCAAATTGTTAATTTCATAATTGACTTAAGAGACAGTTGGTAGATAATTTAATATCGTTCAACAAATTGATACTCCCTTCCATCGAGTCCTCGCCTCACCGTCGGAAAAGGTCTTTCAGGCTTTTAACATTCCATTATTTAAGAGTGATATTTCTTAAATACTCTCTTGGGAAGTGTTACGCTCTACTTAAACTAAGATTTTCAAGAGTTTCAGACTCGTATAATGTAATGGACCATTTCTTAACTAAGTAGAATTAATTCCTCTACTGTTTTCAAGCACTTAAACTTGCCCTTTACTAAAACAAGATTATTAGCCGTTGTCATCCCTTATGGAACATTTGAGGCTAAGGGAAGGAACTTCTATGACATTATTAGCTTACTTTCAACCCTAATGCAGTACTTATTTTGTAAGGAGCGTGGGTGTTTGTTTTCTTAGTAAAGGCCTAGCTTTAAAGATTGAAATTAAGACACGCATATTTTATGAAAGTTTGTTTTGGTTTCTACTTATAAATTGAGTTCTATAGGAGCGGAGTAATCACCATATAGGTGGGTGAAACGGGGGTACAGTTAGCAAAGGATTTGTGTAGGTAGAGGAGAATAAATAGAATACAATTACGCAAATGGCCGTTGGGCTAATTTCCGGACCTTTTCTGGAAATTTTCTAGCAGTAACTTCCGAATAATGGTATGGGAGTTGAAAATCGAGACCGTTGACATGCATTGGATAAATGCACTCCTAAAGAACTTCAAAGGTATAGAATTTGTAAATCCAGTTACGTTAAAATTTACTTTCTTATTAAATTAAAAACGAACACCCAGTGTCAAAGTTATTTAGAAGGGCTTTAACGAGGCTTAAAAGTTGTTGTCCTAATTCTTCACAACCGAGACCAATTTTTTACGTGCCCTTCAAAGCACGGAGAGACTTCGCACGAACACGACTAAGCGGCAACCCATCAAGAAAATGTCCGGGCTAAGTTGCTTAACCCGCTGATCGTTTACCGACCAGTGAGCGCAACTAGCTATAAGCACCTCCCACTCACGTTCAAATACATATAAAATGAGCGTAGATAAAGTTGCAAGCTAATAAAATTTAATTTTACATGCAGTCGACCACCGGACGGACGACGGCTAACTTGTTTGTCTAACTGCAGGAAATATACGAGAGGAAGCCTTTTGTTCTAATATGAATATGTGAGATGATTATTATCACGTGTAGGGCTGTTGAAAACTTGTTTACTGCGAATTGTTTCTATTAGATTCAGTTATACATAGTAAGATTTAAAGAACTTCGCAATTGTTACTTGTTTTCGGCGAGAGTGTGCTTTAGATTTTGTTTCAAACTAAGCTTTTATGAACAACTTTTATCAAACAAGTGATATAATTAAATACTTAGAAGCCTTGACAGATTTATAATCATTAAACAAAATTGAAATGGTTAAGGTCCGCCCTAATTTAATAGAGCAACTTGAATATTTGTATCACTCTAGGTAGGTTTACCAAAAGAGAAAATCTCCCAAAAAAAAATCAACTGCATATTTTACAAAAAAGTTCCTAAATCGATACAAACACCTCACAATCGTAAAACACAAACATAGCAGCAAACAGCTGCGTTGTTCTATCTATATCTATACACACATAAGTTTGAAGGCAGCTTATAACTCTGTTAAGCAAGGCGAGCCGTGTTTTATCCTTAGCGGTAACTAAACTTTTACTAACTTAAACAGATGCAGTGTTGAACTAGCGTCTTGTACGGTTTTACTACTAAAACAAGAAACTGCTAGTGCTGTAATAAAAAGAGAAATACTGGTGCCGCTAATATGTTTTTCTTTTAAATGTATTAGAATACCGTCTTCTTGTGCAATGTTTTAGTTAAAAGAGATGCTCATAGCACGGAAAATGCTAAGGGGATCACGAGGGCTAATTAAGCGTTTTGTATAGATTTTTCTACAATGTAGTAGCAACATTGAGGCAGTTCAGACAAGAGTTTGATGATGTTCTTTGTTAATACCAGAAAATGTGCATCTTTGTGCACTAAAAGCACAAGAAGAAACATTTTGCGAGTAGACATGAAATTTTTCGTGGAAAACAGCTGAATGTAACTTAAAATAATCATATTATTTTGGCATTCAATTTATCATTTAACATGACATATTTGAAAGAACACGAGGCGACACTAAAAATGCAACATCATTTTATTCTATCCTTTAAACATGTTAGTTGCAATAACCGCGTCTAGCCGCTTTACATAAAGTCTCGCAGCCGTCTGAAAAGAGTTATAGTGCATGTGAACATTCTAATACCTGGGGGAATATGCTTCTGGTGAAATTTCTTTTAAGAGTTTACTACGTTATACGTATGTTCGTGTTCTTTCTTCGTAAAAGTGTATCGTGAGATGTGAATAGGTTTGTAAAGACTGTTGTGTAGTTTCTTAATGCCTTACCTTGTTAGTCTGTTTTATAAAAGAAAATACCTTGTTAAAAGTTACTATAGAAATGCTTACGCTTTTGAGTGACAGATCTACAATTTTGATTGACTTTGTTGCCGTTTACTTTATATCTAAGAATGATTCATTAGCGATTACGCTATTGAGGGTTAATATGTATTTTTCTTAGCATAAAAATTGGAAATATATTACAGAAAATGCTCAGCTTTCAAAAGAATTTATTGTTATAATCAGAGACATGGAAAGCTGCGATATTGACATATTTACGGTTTTCCTTCATTTTGCACTATACAGGACGATGTCAGCGATAAAGGAAATATAGCAAAAATTACCCCGTTGCGAGGAAGGTAAACGTTAGAAAGACAAAAAGAAGAACTATAGTACTAATCTATGTTCAAACTACACTAATTATCACAAAAACTTTTCATATTACACGCCAGTGTACAACAATAGCCTACACCGGTAGTAAGTAATGTAGCAGCATATTCAGAGGCGGGACAGTCGGCGGCGACGTCGTAAACACTTTATTACCTGCAGTGCACTATTAACTAAACTAAGCCTGGCCCCGGCCGCAGCGGAACTTAGCCACGTGAAATTTGAATAAGTAGACTGAGTTATGGGTATGAGACTGTTTGTAGTGTAAGTAGTGGAGTAGAAACGTGTTCTTTAGTAAAAAAGAAAGGAAAACAAGAAAATTAACTACAGAGAACAAGTTCGTAGTGCTTAAAAGCAAATTAGTATTCTAGGAACAGAAAGGGAAGGCTTGAATACGCTTGAATCCCTGATTTGGAGAATCTGTAAAATTCTACTAATGTTGTATGTGACTATGTATTGATGTTTGTTAATTCGGCGTTTAGTGTGCCATAGGTGCATGAGAATTGTTTTTCTATAGTAAAAGCACCTACATGCAGTCTTTGTACAGCGAAATAGCGCAGTTTAAAGGTAGCTGTTTCAGAGAACAGATTCATTGAATTTCCATTACCATACGGAAAATACTATAAAGTATCATCAATTCGTATAAGCATCAATGAGACGATGATTCACGAATCTAGAGAGAGAATACTTCGCTTAGGAAACTAAACAAAAACCGTGCCAAAAGCAGCCACTCAAAAAAATCCAATATAACTTTGAAATGTCGTCTAAATCGCTTCCCTCTCATAAACTGAGGCAATCTATTACCACCCGTATATGAGTCAGTGCTAGGGCGTCGCACCCTTAATGCCATGCACCCTCGAGGATCGGGTGAATCATGCCCGCAGACTGCAAGACGTATGGAACTGTCTAACTTTGCGGCTCGCCTCTTGTCTGATTCAAGGTTTAATTGAAAAGTCGCTTATAGTTTTGTGAGCGATGAGCTTTTTCCGACTTAAAGTAGTTTTTGGTCTTTGTTTCTGTTGTGAGACTGACAGGATAATTTAAAATAAGTAAAAAAAGAGTATTTTACTTGATGTTTTAGATTAACGATGCGAACAATATAAAAATATTTTTGTGTACCAAATTGTCTGTTCTTAGATTCAGCACAATATCAGAAACAGAACGAATAAGTAGCTTGCACATGAAACGTAAATATTTACGAATTAATGAATTCAGCTTATCATAAAATACATGCAAAAGTTCTATGCGTTTTAATAAGCGTGTTTTCCAAAACCATAACTTGCAATTTGCAACAAACAAACAAGCACACACACACACACAGGAGCATCCTTGTGAAAGAACAAAGCCACACACAGTACATCGCCGTTTAATCATAGACAATGAGCTAAAAGCGAGAGCACGTAATGCCGCCATTGTCCGCGCAACACGCTGTTTGTACAACATTATTGTCATGGTAATGTTTCTTGTGACAGAACAGACAATAAAAAGCCTTTTTGTGTTTCACTGTTGAAAAATTATTTTAATATTTGTAACTTAATGAGTCAAGTCCCCATGATGCAAAGTCCCCAACCCGCACTAGGCCAGCGTGGTGGACTCAAGGCCTAACCCCTCCCTCATTACGGGAGGAGACCCTTGCCCAGCAGTGGGACATTAATGGGTTAAATTTATTTATTTATTTATTAACTTAATGAGTGCAGAAATGTATAATGCTACTTTTACTGCGCTAACATTAATATTCTCCCGTTTTTTGTAGCTATAAGAGTTGACAGATGATCGACATTGACTTTTGGCCACCTGTGTCAATTAACTCATCGCTATCTTTGGTAGACAATTTTGTCCTAACTATGGAGTTGTTAGTCATTTCGCAATATTACAAACACGTTTTTCAAAAACAATGTATAAGCACAAAACAAATTACGCTTCGATACAATCGCATAAATAAAGTCACGCACACACAGAAGATCACGAAGTAAGTACGAATTGGAATCTAAGAAGGGTTCTAGCGATTTACTGAATGCGTGACTAAATGTAAGAACTGCACAACAAAGCAGGAATGATTGACTTTCGTGAACTCCTGTTAACGGGAGAAGACTTTTGTACTGCTGTTAGCTAGAGAAAAGAGGCGTATTAGGGTATACCTACAAGTTGCCTATAACCATTTTTCAACTATTTTCCATATCTATCTTCGATACTTTAATGTATAATAACATTTTTTAAAGTCTAGTATGGCCTTACCCTAAATTAAACTCGATTTCCCTATCGTAATGCTCGTTTTGTCACGACGAACCCCCGGAAACTGCAAATCATCCTTGGATGAAAAATTGTCTTTGTTATTCCCTCCCCTAATAGGTTTACCTGCTCGGATATTTACCTTAATTTAATACGTTCAGTAATTTCAGCGGGTAAAGGGAAGCAAACGAACAGAAATATCAGTTCCTAAAAAAGTCACATGTGTAAAAGCTGTAATTTTTTGTGTTTAAGATTTAGTTTGATGTGAACCCGAAGCAAACCTATAATTTTATTCGGACTTCATTAATAAAAAAGCTTCAAGTTGATAAATAGACTTAAATACCTATCCAAACGCAAAATGCAATGGTTTCAAGCGCATTGCTGCATTCTGCACGTTACGCTGCACTTAATGGATAAAAATCCTTACCAAAAACGGAGGTTTTTAATAAAAAATGAGTAAATCTCAAAGGATCATACATCCAAGAGGCTGTCAGCTCTCATACATTATATCCAAGTAAAACGTTTAGCCGGCTATATCTGGACACAAAAGAGGGATGCGGAGGGGAGAAACCAGATGGGCATTGATAAAGACACGTCCGGTTCGTCTGCCGCCGTCTTATATCGGGGGAGGATATCAGGGTGGAGACAGAGGATTAAGTACAGTGTAAAAGTTTAAAACAACAAACTTGGTAGACTAGACAGCTGATTTTTTTGGCAGCTGCAGAATCAGATATGTAAAGAAAAGCTACCTACTATTGTTCTTATAGTGTTTCATTTATTGGGGATTTTACAGATTCTTCAAATCAGGAATGCAAAGTATATCCAGACAAATACTTTTACCGGAAACTGGAAATATGACCTTCAGGTTATGGTTGCCAATGATGTAACGAACACCACCCACCCTTAAATCATGGATGGAAAGGTTTACCATACGTCTGTTTATTAATTACATAATTATTGCCATGTCTAAATATTAAGTAATGGTAAGGACAAAGCGACTACATCGACCAATCTTGAAGTGAAAGCTAAAGTCGAATGTAACAATAATCTACCATCAGTAATTAAAACTAACCGAACTCCAATAAACCTATCTCTTACTAGCGATAAGCCGCAGTAGTGATTCACTCGCGTCGTCAACCATCCCTGTGATAAAATTACTACATGTGTGCGTGAGCTTCAGAACTTGGCTACTATACATTACTAGGTATACTGTGGTGTCTTTCTGTATGGTGGATATAATACCGAGCCTTTACGTTGAGTCATGATCCACTGATGTTTGAAAAGGCTTGCGATCAGTCTTTTATAAGCTTTTTTGTATGAAAGAGGTTTCCTATTGAGTTTCTCTGATATTGATAAATCCGTTTAGCGCTGTGAAAATAAATCGAAAATACTGCTACACTTATTTTTGCCGTACTTAAGTTTGATTTAGTATCTTAGCATTTATTTGTACTTTTGATCTTATAGAGTTGAGTGGAAGAATAGAGCATGTTGTACCGATTGTACTTGACGGTAGGTTAAGATAATGATGACTATTGATCGAAAATACTGTTGTTGATACCAACTGGAAATTACAACGGTAAGCATCAATACCGAATAGACAAGTACAAACTAACCAACCTGAATACTAACTATGCCTTTAGTTTAAACAAAACATTAAGTTTGGCTTGAAATTGGCTACATTTACCTGCTACCTTTCCTTAATTTGGAGGCATTCTAAATAAATCATTTAAAACCTGAAACGTTTTCCTCCAGATAGCCTAAATTCTCTTCTGTAGTGTTTTCTTTGCAAGCACAAAAAGCAATAAGCACTTCAAGCTGTACCGTTCACGTGTCGCCAAAGCTCAAAGTCACGTAATAGGTAAAGCGGCGGTTTCAAATAACCGTCTCTGAAACTAGCTGAGTCAACGTCTACGAGGGTAATTGTGGAGAAATGTAAAATATGCTTATTGTTTTGTTTTTACGACTTTTACTGGAAAATGTTTAAGGGTGTGTTTACAGGGAGACATTTTCTACCCGCGTTTAGTCAGCGTTGTGGGCTCATAGCCTCTCCCTCATTCCAGGAAGAGACTCATGCCCGACAGTGAGACAGCAATACGTTAAATTTATTTCTCTGCCCGTATTACTTACTGATTTCTCGTATGATTATAAGTTACTATTAATATTGTATGGTGTCATGAAGGGAGATTATTGAAATAGTTTTTGAGGTCCCACAGAAATAGTGATATACAAACTGCGATTTTATAACAGCACATACCTGAAACAATAAAAAAATCATCATGTTAATGTGTCTACAAGAAGAGTAAAAGTAATTGGTAAATATACTTATATATAGAGTTCTAACACAAAATATGGTTTTTAACGAAATCTCAGCTCCTAATCTCGGGTTAGAGCGCGGTGAATTCGCGGGTAACCTAGTTTAGCAGTACTTAACCGGTGACCCGCCAAGTTTTAGTGAATGGCCCTATAGGTTAACGCAGCTTAAAAGTTACGAGAGCCTCGGAACTTTATAATTTTCTGAGAGATTTCTCCCATTACGTAAAAAGACGTAATATTTTTGAAGTTTGTTGTCGAAAACAGTTTTTGTCGGAACGAAAAATATTGCTTGTTTGGAGATTATATACATGAAGTCCTTATTCTTAGTACTGAACACGAAACTGAGATTAATTCTTTGAAATCTAACATAAGAAATACAGATTCACATAAAACAGTTATTAGTACTTCAGCGTACCAGAGCGTACGTAAAACCAATAAAATCGCCTTCAAATTACAGGCAAAGGTGTTAATAACACCTATTTTAAACCTGACACGTCTTTCCCGGACGACAATGGTCACGTAAAGTGACTACGTCTAACACGGATGTGCCCGAGCAAGAGATTTATTTGACAGCACAATAGTTGGAAGTGATGCCACACGACGTACGGGGGAAGTCAGGGGGATTTATACTTATCCGCTCTATTATACAGTTCAATGCACGGAAATTGTGTCTAGTGGATGAATGAAAGAACATAAATTGCAAATGTTGTTTTTTTTTTATAGAATTGAACTTTTGGCACCAGTGAAGCGAGTCTTTTTCTAGAATTTTGATCAAAGACAACAACAAAATTATTAAAAGAGAAAATAGAAACCCTTGCTGCTGTTTTTTTACCTCTGAAAGTTAAATGTATCGGACCAAATTTTGTCTAATATTCACGGGAAAAGCTTTGGAAATTATGCTTAGTTAACGAGAATATGGTTCTCTGGTCTCTGCTTACAACTATGGGAAGAAGGCGTGATTTTATATATGTCTGTATGTATTGCAGAAGTTGTGTAAAAGTAAGAACCACAAATTACATTCGTTGCGACTATTGCATACGAGCTCTTAATACATTGTTATTAGGCAGGTCGTCGCTATAGTCAGGGCAAAATATTCAGACCATCTATTGTCGATTTAGGAAACTGGTAAAAAAAATAACAATTTCAGTTTTGACCAACAAAAACCCTTGACCGTTATCAAAGAGCAACTCGTGTGGCTGACGTTGATAAACTTTTTGCTTCCATCAACTCTCGTTTTGAATGGAAATTCAACCGGCCAGGGAAATGGGAGGACAACACTTTCTTTGTGACTGAGTGGGGCAGTTCGTTAATTAGTTTTTTTGGGAGTATTATTCATTGGTGTCCATTATGTTTTTGGCTAATTAGAATTTAAGAACTGTTGAATGAATATTAACTTTTCTGATTACCCCCAGTTTTAACCCCAGATTTTTTTATGTAACGAATTACCGAAACGCGGTTCGTTCTCGTAGCAAAGATTTCATTCGGAATATAATGCAAACTGTTGTTTTAGTCTATAATTTAAAAGTGAATTTAAAGTTAAGTTTAAGTCAAAGGCTTTATTCAATACTACACGAGAGCTCTATTCTGAATAATTCAAAATCTGTACAGATTTATTTTTTTCAAGCTCCATTCTGAATAATTCAAAATCTGTACAGATTTTTTCTTTTCAATCTATATACACCTCTAATACACAAAATTAATACTTATTCAAGTGCTTACAAACCTATCTTCCACCACACAAAATACGTAAAAACCACCTCTAATAAACTCTCATTTTTATTTACATAACCAGCAATCAGCATACTATCACAAACCTTGGCACTGGAGCATAAGCACAAATCAATGAATGATCAAACTCATCGCTTCATCAATACTAACCATTGTTGCCGAACCGGTAAATAGTTTTTATACCCATTGTGAGTGCTTGAAAGTGCAGCCGGCCTTGATCACGGTACTCTTATTTCCTTGATTGTAATCAGTATTATGTTAGTTTATTACGGGCTATTAATGTAAAACTTTTTGTATTGGGAGTATTGATATACGCTTTTAATTCAATAAAGGCCAACCTAGATCGGGACCATAAAGTCTATTGGATGTGTTTGGGTATTGTACTAATGAACATACCCAGATTATTTTTAAGGTCTATGTAGCAACTATTTTTGGAATATGCATTACATGATCTATCTATCTATTTCTTCAATGCAATGCTCACATTTGTTTTTAAGATGAATATCCAAAGGTAAATGCCACAATGTGTATAAAATAAGCTTAATAGTTATCAATTAGGGTTTAAAATTTATTTGTCATGAAGAGCCAGATTTATGGGATTATGTGAAAACAAAGTTTTAGTGTAAATGGCAAATAAATGTGTAATTAAAGGTACCAGATTCAACAGCTTGTTTAAAGGACCTGCTTCTCATATGATATTACGTTGGCATTTAGAACGGGCTGTCAGGAATTTAAGCCTCTAAAATGTATGGTAATATATCGCCTACCGCTTTCGACAAAGGTATTTGCATTATTATACAAGGTCGTTTATAGAGAAAGGTAAAACAATAATACATTGTTATTAATAGCATAGGCCCCAATCATTGTTTTTTGGTGACGGGTTTTTTTTAAAAACAAGTCCCGCATTAATAATTGCTCTTGTGTCGCGGGGACTTATACAAACATACAAACAACGGACACAAAGTACAACCACACCCGAAACAATTATTAGGGGATCGTATAAATAATTGTTTCGAGTGGGAATCAAACCCACGACCTAAAACACTGCGCCACAGAGGCAGTCAAATCAGAGGCTAATAGATCCTGAATATCAAAAGTTGTTGTCAAGAAAGTTATGAAGTGTCAGATGTACAAGGGCGGTTACGTATTTTATTCTTGGTAACCTGTGCTGCCTTCAGCTATGGATAAGTATAATAATAAGTTACAAGATACAATAACTTACTGTATAAAGTACCGAATTTCATGAATAAGTAAAAGACCTGGTCAAACATAGTCTACATACATATTCTTTCAAAAATCGACCCCTAAGCAATAATACGTGGGAGTGTAGCTGGTATAGTAATGCAATAAAATGTATAGCACATACAATTTGAATAACTGAATCGGAGGCCAGAACTTTTGTAAAACTAATTGTCAATTCAATATAGCTGGTATATCAAACAGATTTATTTCCCGTCACGGTCCGCCGACTGTTCACAAATTGGAGTTTGTTGCATATTTTGTTGTTAACAGATGTTTGTAGCAAACAAATATAACCAATGTTACCCACTCCTGAGCAGTAGTGGGTTAAATTGTCACAGATAGGCACGGATTTCTTACCGAAATTAGAGAGGAGTGAGGCTTTTGGTTCAAAACTCTGGCAAAGCGCGAATTTATGACGTTTTCTACCCAATTTATTCATTTTCAATCAGTACTCTTCATGGCAAGGGCATTTTTTCTCTCCTTCTATCTATTTTTATCTAAAGTTGATTGTAGCCAAATAAATGTAATTATACTAAAGTACGGTAATGCGACAAATTTTATCTTTCAGATCCCAAACGATTCGAATAGTAAATTGCTATCATTATTGTTAATCATAGCAATTAAATTGAAATATGAACGTGGTTTTGCGTAATTAATGAAACTGGCATGATTTAAATCCGCGAGCTCCTCATCGCTTGCCGATGAAATATTTTAAAATGACAATTATTTTAATCAAAATTTCATAACTATTTTAAATATGACATCATATAAAGTGATAAAGTTATGTCCCAATGGAGGCAACGTCTGATCCAAACGTCATAATTAGATAGAAATTCGCATTATACTGACAAAGGTTATTCTATTTTAATAACTTCTTCAACCCCTAAAAGCTCTATTGATCAGAACACGAAGTTATTAAATAAAGTACAAATCCCTGTCTCCAATATTTCGTCTAAAAAGCTATTATAAATATTACTTTCCATTCCCGCATAGCATTTAATATCGGTAAGTATGAATTATGTTTGTTTATCCTATAATATAAAAGTAGAGCCGCTATACCCGCGAGACGTTGATTAAAATTATTACGAGGGTTGAAATCAGGGCGAATGTTGACATACATAATAAAGTATATGGACGGGACGTTAAATTGTATTAAATAATGTAATATTACACGAACGTATTAATCAATTAGTCGTATACGTACTCATGGGACCCTATATATGAATAAGCAAAGGTTTGAAAAGATACCCGGGTCATAATGAAGATATCAATCACCATAAATATTGGGCAGAAGAGAAAATATCTATGCATTGTCCGGCTATTAACAAATTTCTATTGGTGTTTATACAATAATTTCAGATAAAGATTAAATAAGTACGTATTACTACGGTAGCTCTTACTATATTCTCTATATTTCTATTAAGAAATTCCTCTGGGAAAATCATAACACAGTTTGACCTCAGACATAATAATTTTGTCGGCAAACCGCCAAAGAACTGTTATGTCACTGAAGATAAAAGCGTGAGAAGACTTTATTTATATGTAAATACTCGTATCCATGAAAAAACTACAAAAATAAACGTAGTTTTTCCTTTGAAGGAGAACGAGTAAATAAACATTGTTTGTGTGTTCGCGCTTAATCGTTTGTCTATGGTGAGACTGAAACAATATACCGGCTGAAAACTCTCGTTTGTGTTTGTGATAGAATTCGATTAACTTTTGGAGAGTTGCGCCATCCAAATTGTCCACAAGACAGATCGTTTCACTATATAGTCCAGTTTCAACCCTTGTGTAATTTCATTTTGTAGGTCAAGTATGATTCAGAAAATCTTTGCTGAAATGACAAAGGTATGATTTTGACAGGCGCGTAATTTGCTTTCTTATGAAATGAGAATGATTGATGACGTGTACAGGAACTGCCCGGGCGATTTGATGAGATTCATTTACTTATAACATAACGCCTGCTTTACCCGAAGATGTAGGCATATGTGTATTAAATACACGTTTCGATTTTATTAGTTAGCCGATTCATTGAGTGAGGTTGTGAGCCTATGTACCGAGAAGTTACGTTAGACTTTATCTGAAACAAAGTTCAAATAAATAAAAGTACACTACCGACCCATTGGGCTCGTTATCTATGATCTCAAGTTCCCCTTGAAATGTACTATGTGAACAGCCGCAAAAGAGCTATTAGCCATTTCCCTCTCAATACGGCTCCAGCGCAATTCAATACAAGACCGAGATTATTTTCCTCTCAGTCATCCCTCACATAATTGTCCGTAAGTATTAATTAACTAGATATCCCCTCGGTGTAATTGGAAGAAGTGGGAGACTTGAGGTTTGTGCACAGTTAAGCAAGCAAAGCAAAAGCACTTGACCAAGCGCTTCAAATGTTTTGAAAAATCTCTAATACTGATTTCGTGGAATACTCAAAGGCTAAGGTGAGTATACAAACATGCAAGGAGTCAAAAGCATGTACAAATTTGACATAATTAAAACAACAAGTCAGTAAATATTTGTTCAGAATCAAAATGCAAGACAATGAAAGCATTAGTGAGTAACTAATGTGAAACGTTTAAGTGTAAAAGTAACCCTGCAGATTTTGAGCGAACTATTTCAACCCATAACTCAATAACTACTGGCCTGTATGTAATACAAAAGAAAATGCATTTATTATGTATACCCCACGGGTCAGGTGCAGATTGGTAGATAGTTTTCCTATAAATTGTACGTAAGCGTAAGTGCTAAAGAAACATTTCTAGCAAAAAATACGTTGCGTTATTCAGTTTGCATTATGCTCGAGTCTTTACTATTCGGTTCAATACCCTCGCGGCTTCAGTGGCTTAGAGTTAATGCTCTTATTGCTTTATGAGTAAGAGCGGAATTGAAATGAGTCCCAGTTTTGTTGTGCTTTAGACATTTCATTAATTAATTGGGCATGTTTAAAGAGATTATTTGAAGAAGAAAAATAGGGTTGGACAAAAATGGAGGACGTTTTTAAATTTTTTTGGTGTCCTTTTTTTTGAAGAAGTTCCTTTTTGGTTGAGTACCCATCTAATTGAGCTGTTTTCCTTAAACGAATTGCTTTTTCTTGTAGATGTCCATCGAAAAACAAGGTATCAATAAATTAACATCATAATAACAGTGATCAAATCGTTCCTTAACATTTTCTTATTACTGCTTCTCCACTGGATAAAATCCAATCTAATTGCTATGAAACAAATTTTCCGAAACCCAAAATGTTTTATTCATCCTACCTTCTAAATAACAACACTATTATTCATCTCAATCTACGTAAAAACAACAGTACCTTACGAACAGACACAAAAGAATGAACACCAGTGGTCCTCTAAGCAATAAAAAGACATTATTCATCAGCTGCCGGCAGCTCGCCGTCTGTTCCCCAGATATAAATAGACAAACCGAATTGAGACATTGGACAATTTACTTTATAGCAACCATCTTGGACTGATCTCGGAGACAATTAATTCCGTATACATTTCATTGGTTTCGAAATTGTTATTCCTTTAGACTATATTGATGCTGCTTCATTTGAGCTTTGGTTGGTATTGTACGACTGTTTTGTGAGTTTGATTTTCGGTATTAAAACAACAAAAGACTCATTTTTGCTATTTCCTTAATAATAAAACTCAATTATTGTAAGTTACTTGGCAAAAAGCAAACTTTACTTTGCTTAGATCCGATAGTAGAATTGTTAGTTTTGAAAACCTATAAGTATCTTTGGTGAGCTTAGTTCGAGACTCAGAGCAATCAAGTGGGTACAGAAAACTCTTATCTATAAATGCTTATATCGCTAAGATCTTCAATCACTACCGATGTTATCAGTAGTTCGACTAGAACTTTCAGGCAGAAATTCTTTAGGATACGACGATGAAGCTAAGAAAATAATATGAGAACTATTTTCGATATTAATTAATCTGAAAGCGTGTAAGAATAGACTTGTCAGGCTTCTAAAAAGTACGTATATTCTGCTGTTTATCTCACTTTAAAAACACTTTTTTAGGAACAGAAAGGTACGTATAAAAATAGAACCTAAATCTATCTATTTTTATACTATGTTTGTATACTAGTAAACGGAAATTATAACCTTTTGCCCTTATTCATATAAATTCTAGTGAGAAAACAATCTATAGACTGTATTCTAATCAATAAGTTACGATTCGAATACCTATAATTACTCGAGTACATAGACACAGTCCAAACTTGCCAATTTGTAAACAAAATTTGCATACGAATCCGGAGATTTCTTCACATCAAATGGCACCTTTTTGGCAATGTATAAGAACATAATCTAATCGTTTTATTTTATCAATACTTTTTTCGTTAGACCTTACGTAACCACACACTTTCCTCCCCGCGAGATAAGGGGTGTTACTGCTTTTTATGAAACCCGCTTCATATTGGAGTTTTAATATACGGCCTACAAAGCGTCGTGGTTATTAAAACTGAAACCAGTTCAGGCCTGAAATTATAAAACCAAATTACGACCTCCAAATGTAGGTAATATACTTTTGACTTAATTTAACTCTTTTAGAGTATTCTCCAGTGCCAATTATATTTGCAGATTTTTTGGGAAATTGTCTGAAGTGTTTAAGTTTACGACATTGTCCGGTAGATGGCAATAGGCTCGCCACTTTTTATGTGATCTTACATAAGCTGTATAGATGAAATCAGACTTTGCGTAACCCGGAGTAACAACGACATAATTTACAATGATAAACAGACCTAGTTTTTAGGAACAGTGAATAGTACGATTGAAGATTAATCGCTCCCCATCAAAGATTATTTGAACTTTGATCTAAACAACGTGAAACTAAGCCACATATAATTTGACAACACTGTTCTAAGTACTCCCCAAAGTGTAGGTAACCGCAAATCCTTCGGGAATCGATAATAGGCACAAACTCACGAAGTCTTGGAGCGACTTGGCGATACTTTTTGTCCTTGTCTGTTGGCACACAACAAACAGAGAGAGGTGGAGCACGTTGATTATCTCCAAATGAATACCAGTTATATCCAGATTTCGCGAGGACGGTATGAGACAACGAAGACTGTAACATTTGAGATATATTATTTGGAGAACGACATAGATTTATTAGTGTTTTTAAAACTTACATAAGAAGAAAATAAACCACTGAAATGTATGTGCGCGCATAACTTTCGAACAACTAAACTAAATTGTATAATTTCGGGGCAAGGCTTGCATGGGATCTACGGGAATGGAATCAACGTGATAAAACTGTACTATACCCGGACGAAGTTGGGACAGAACAGTACTTTATATATTTTTTATAAGCCTATTTCTGTGTCCCACTGCTGAACAAAGGCCTCTCCCTTGGATTTCTATTCCCTTAATAGTTTGTTGCGTCAGACCATCAATCCATTTTTACATTGATACAATAA
Source organism: Anticarsia gemmatalis (assembly GCF_050436995.1). Taxonomy (NCBI): domain Eukaryota; kingdom Metazoa; phylum Arthropoda; class Insecta; order Lepidoptera; family Erebidae; genus Anticarsia; species Anticarsia gemmatalis. Next base: position 1,540,136 of record NC_134757.1, read on the forward strand.
AATTAAGCCTGTTTACAAATTGTTTTAATAGTGGTGTTAATATGTTAAGTAATTAACGATACACGTGTGAAACTGGTTTATATATAACGTCATATAATGGATGACAGTTTGACATTTAGCTACAAATATAACTAGAAAATTGAACAATAGGAAGCTTACGATCGAAAGGTCATAGATTCAAATCCCACCCATTGTACTACCAACGTACTAGGCGTAACATAAGCTATTGAGCTTGTGAAGAGCAGAGTATTGTGTAAGCTGCAACACTTACACTATCACATAGTTTGAAATGTTCTTAGTAGTACACCAAGTCTTATGCCCGTTTTCAGAGTACATTAGCGGTAGTTTATCGTAGGTAAAAGGTAGTTTATTTATTCAGATAAACTACTTTTTTTATATGAGTTAAAACGCTATTGTATAAATTAACTACCGCTAAATGTACCTCAGAAGCAGCTTGAACCAATATCAAACAAAACAGTTGTACGTTTAAAAAGGAAGACTTTTCTCAGACTAGGTCAGATGCGTAGTACTTGTAACCGGCGGTTTCGTATGACGAGATGTATGGATGTGAATGAAACAAAAGAAGTTTGTAGGGATTGTAGCAAGTGGCGTTCTTTAGAGTCTTTGCGTACGGTTCTTAGAATAAGATGCGATTTCACGTATGTGGGTTTTATGTGAGTGAGCAAAGGAAGTTTGTAAGGATTGTACCAAGTGGCGTTAATTGGTCTCTGTCTACACCTATTGGAAAAAGGCTGGATATAATGCATGTATGTCTTACATATTTACTTCCAAAAACAACCAGGGAAGTTCCCAAAATCATTAATCAAAATCACAACAGCTGTTGTACGTATATGTATGTTTATAATTGATCCACATATTTATATTTTTTATTTGATAGCCAAATCTTTAACCATGACCCCTAACAGACCCTATCATATTTACTCACTTAAGTTTTAAATCAGCTGCGATAATTACTGTGTTAAATTATACTGTATTTATATCCAAACACGAATAATTAATCATTGGCGAAAGTTATTGTTCAACACTTAGTACATGATAAGGGTCCGAGAGAAACCCAAGTGTAATATTATGACACCTTCTTGATAACACAAATTAACTGTCTTAACATTTACCGTCAAAGTTCGCTCAACTATAGTCTATAATATAATGTTTGAAATTCATTTTAAAACGGACAAGCTATTTGTATTGTAAATAAGTTTTGTCTTACCGCAATACGTAAAAGAAGGTAAGCTTTGTTCATTCGTAGAACATTTAGAAAGTAACAATAACAAACCGACTCTGAAAAGCTTATTAATGCCAGATTAACATATAAATAAGAAAATATATTATTCATAGAAAGTAGTTTTCACGAGAGAAATCAAACAAAATACGTAATAGTTAACACTATTTACACATTCATAACTAACTAGCTGACCCGCGCAACTTCGCTTGCGTCACGTAAGAGGGTCATAATTTTCCACGTTTTTGTAACATTTTTCATTACTACTCCGCTCCTAATGGTCGTAGCGTGATGATATATAGCCTATAGCCTTCCTCGATAAATGGACTATCTAACAGTGAAAGAATTTTTCAAATCGGACCAGTAGTTCCTGAAATTAGCGCGTTCAAACAAACAAACAAACAATCAAACAAACAAACTCATCAGCTTTATAATATTAGTATAGATTAGTATAGATAATAGCTAATGTCATAAAAGATACAATGCTAAAAGCCAGTTGGAAAATACAATCCTAAGAGCCCGGTTCCATGGCTTTTATGGACAAGTGTCAGGTAATCAATCTGATAGACAGAGTGACAATAAATACATGAAAACTATACTCAAATCTTTGAAAATTATATCACCCGATATCTTGATATTTTAATGATTGTTTAATACATTTCTTGAAAGCATGCAAAATCCCCAACCAGCACTTGACCAGCGTGATGGACACAGGGCCTCACCATTCCCCTATTCTGGAGGAGAGCCTTGCTCAGCAGTGGGACAATTATGGGTTCAAATAAATACCTCATAATTTAACAGGAGTGGCGAAACCGGGGCTTGTAAATAAATTCTCCCATTTCTTAAACAAATGGCAATGCAATCGTAATCGTGATTAAGTGCGATGAAGGATAGAATTACGCATCCCTAACAGAAGGGAAGCGGCCATTAAAACACGCACTCGTAAAATTGCAATAAGCGTTTTCAATTTGTATTCAAATGATGCCGGTGTAAATGGTTTTTGTTGGGATCGATGTGAAAACTGTTATTGTTATTGTAACTGTTATTTGAATGATGATAACCATCTTTTAGTCAGTTTGTATGAAATTGCTGAACAAGAATATTATAATTGTTTATTATCAAATAAATTAAATTTTGCCCATCAATGTCCCACTGCTGGGCAAGGGTCTTCTTGCGGAATGAGGAAGGGCTTAGGCCATACTAATCAATGTCAATACATTTAGACAATAAAATCCATAAGCTCAATGTAAATGACCCAATCAAAAAAGTAGACCGGTACCGTAGAAAAAAGGGATAACAGAATCGAACTCTCGTTAATCAAGCGCAGATTACGTACAGATGCATGCCACTAAACGTTAACAGTAAACCATTTATTAAAACTAACAATTATTTTTCATCACATAATATAAGAACAGACACACAGACCACTGACTACTGACTGAAGACCCGGTCAAACTTCTCTTCTTTCAGGGTCTCAAATAATATCAGAGATAACCCGTCAGAATTTTTCTGGGGCTCAAACAAGATCAGAGGTAACCCGACAGAAAAACGTCGCAATGAGAAAAAATACAAACACTAGACATAAATTAATAGGAACTTTAATTCACCTCTAAAATTTTACTTCCAAAATAGTTATGAAAATAATAACGCTAAAAGTCCTAGGCAATTAATAGAGCTTTATTAAAAGCCTTCTCAGAACCTCCAGCGGGGCAACACAACTTATTCAGGTACTTAATAAGAAACTAGGCCAACCTAGATTTCCGTGAATTCCTAGGCAATGTATGTCAATGGTGGAAAAGCAATGGTACAAGGTAAATTATGTCTTTGTTTTTATTTACTCGTGAAACTTGTATGCAGTCGTCAAATTGTTTGCCAAAAGTTTCCCGACGTCGTCTTTCGAAGGCTATTGGAGATACCGTAAACAACTTATGTAATACGGTATTATAGCTACCGAACAGTTTAATTGAACATCATATTTATGATCAAATCCCCACCCCTGAACTTAAGTTATCTGTTCATTATGTACAGACAATTTTCTTACATCACGAAAGTCAAACTCAAAGATATTAAACGAACTGACGAAGGTAACAAATATTTTATATAATCATAGTTCAATTATTGACTGCTACTTTCAATACCGCTTTATCATTAAGAATCATTCAAGAAAGTATCTAAATTATTTTCTTACTGAACACTTACGTAGTAGTACTGATCCTTTCTAAATATGCGATGGAAAACAGCTGAAAGTAATCAAAGATATTTAATAAAATCTACCCTTTCCCGCTGCAGTCTGTGTTAAACTAGTCTCCTTCTGTCTGCAAAGGTTCGATTAAGATCCTAAGTACTTAAAGCATTAAACTAGGTCGGATTGAAACGTCCCTATTGATCCTAGATAGGAATCCAATTTAAATTTCATTCTTGCGTCCTATTGTTAAGCTGCAGGCTCCCGATAACGCTCCTCTTTTCTTTGTTACCACTCATTTCCAACTGTAGATCTGATTGGATCTACAATTGAATTAAATCTAGAACCATTCTTCCTTGGAATACGTTTTTTAATTTGTATATTTTCATAATATGTTTTGAGACGCAAACAGGTTATATTTTAGATAGTTGGATTTTAACTACACCAAATGGCTACGAAAACGTAAATCCACTAAGAAAAAAGAGTGGCCGTAAGTTTCTTGCTGGCTCTTCTCATAAGGCCCGAGCCCCTTTCCGAGCTAGTGGTAGATTCAGTAATTGTAACGATTATCATAAGTGTAAATTTTAATCTAATCGAATAAATGATTTGATTTAGGAAGTAAGTGTCGCAGGTTACACAAAGGGGGCACAATTAACCTAAATTCGGACCATTCCCTAAGCTAATTATTCCTATAACCAAAACAAGTCTAATTATAACCGAAATACCTCTATCACGGACACAAAACGACCTTCCTACAACATAAATAATAAATGCTCCAAATAGTCGAATCGTCCAAAACAGTGAATTCAAGTCCAAGGTGAAACTCCCTAATTGTCGACACGGTTCATATAAATATTTGATGTCCAAAATAGTTCCCAAATTAAGTCAAAGAGTTTTAAATATTAATAGATGTGTTAAATACTGCGCTTGGTTAAAATAGTGATGTTAAGTTAAGGGTAAGGGTAAGCCCTAATAGATGATATGACTATCATAATTTTAGAAAAGCCAACTTTTCTATCTAAGTATACGACATAATTGGAATGACATCGTCATAAACAATCGTCGTACAAACAATCGTTTATATTATGAAGAAGTAAATCTTGTCAATTTGTCAACAACTATTCTGACAATTATTTCAGTAATAGTGAGCTGCATTGTCAGTTGTGTAATTTATAAATACTTTTCTACACAGGGTTTTTTTTGGATAATCACAGGAAAACTTCGCGGCTGGTACGAGAAACGCTAAATCACTGAGAGAAAACGAGCTGATTATTTATTACACAAAAAGCAAAATGATTGCTTTCAAATATCATCAAAACCGGCAATTTCACATCCAAGGTCAAATCTCATCACAATTTATACAAAATAAATAAAACATCACGAACAGTTGTCCAAATCAGAGGCATCAATAGCAAGGTTATGTCAGTATAGATCGCTACGGTCATTCCGCCGTCTATAATTGACTGTACGATTATGAGAATAGGCTATTTCAGCTTTATGACCTATTGGACGAAAGCGGAACTAGTAATCGTGTGGTTTTTGATGGATTCTCCATTACTGCTATGGGAAATAGCAACCGGTTTCGTTTGAACTTGTTTTTTATGAGGTTACATAGATTTTTGCAACACACATTTTAGGGCTCGATTGTATATAAAATGAAGGTAAAAGGTAAACAACGAAGAGAAACAGAAAAAATAAGGTATGCTATTGACGACATCTTAAGGAGAGCTCGTAGCGTAAATTAAACTTCAGTTCCGTAAAATGTTCAGGTGAAGAAATCACTATCCCCAAAACATTAATATGACAGTGGATTAAAGTTTATAACTAATCGTATCGTAACCAAACAAATTTTTAAAACATAACTAGGTATAGCAAAACTAACACAACTCAGTTTAACCATACAGTTGACTGTAATGACGTGAATGCAATTTGCCCCAAATATTTGTCCAGTTCAAATCAGTCGCGTCAAGTGCAAGGTCGGTATACACCGGTGTGGTCGCCGGTCAGCCACCGGTATCGAGGAACACGACCCAATTACCTTTCCATTGCACTTTTAGACATATAGTTTATAATATGTTTAGGTTAGAAAAACTACTGAAAAGTAAAGTGTATAAGTCTCTCGCTTTTTGAGAATTTGACTTAGTACTGTACACTTTTACAAACCACGATACGTAAGTAAGAAGTATATGATTGAAGAGTCAATAAAAAAGGTTTAAAATTAAAATGTTTCTAAGAAAACGACACCCTATAAGTGATAGCTACAAGAACAAATAATTGCCGGTACAATTTCAGTGTCTAACAAAACAAACAAAGAAAATAAATTCTTAGCCTCCTTTAGAACAAAGCCAAGACATTTCACTCGGAAACTGGTTGCCAAAGAAATATAAAAATAAAAGAAATTAACTTTGTAATCCATCCAAAGGACAATAACAAATCGGTTTTTGTTTCATTGAGTTTCTGTAGGATTATACAAAAATAATGTCATTCACAAAATCTTGTTTGGCCGATTGGTAATTTTCTTTATCGTATAATTTAAACACGGCCGGTGAATGGATGAGGGATGGAGAGGCCGACAAGGACATCCTTGGCCTTTTGCAAAACGGGAGGCTCATTAAATTGGGGAGAAGCTATTTGCATTAATTTCAATTACAAACTGAAGGAAAATTGACAATGAATATTTTTTCTCGGAAGTTTATCTTCCGGGTTTTTATTACGAGCAATATCAATATTAAGGTATCACATAAAACGAATAATTAAGATTTACATTCCAGGAAAGATGAATAAAAGCGTTTATAAAGAATTCCTATCGTTGCTCGAATTCCAGTTACTGTTGAATAAGAATTAAAATATTTGTTATTAAATACTTAAGTAATCTGTAGCGGATAGCTTTTTCCTTCCTCCCACACGAGGGTTTTTCTGCACGTATCTTTTGTATCTGCTATCCTCTATGGGAAAAAAGGCGTGATTTTATGTTTGTATGTATGCAACTCACGCAACAAAAACACTACTACTGCAGTGAGTAGTTTAATTTGAATACACACATCAACAAAGGCAAGCTTTTATTCGCATACATTTTTGAGTTTGTTCTACAAAACTGCAAGAATAAAGTCCTTTGATGTCAGTAGCGACAAACGAGGTGCAAGCTAAACGGATTTTGACGTTTGTTGAAAATATAAAAGAGGATTTTAACAGAAACAACAAGGCAACATAACATTATAATATTGTTCACAAGTTTTATACAACACAAGCTCGTAATAACCCAGGTAATAAAAATAAAATGCTCGAATAAAATTGCAAGTGCACTATCGGTTACCATTAAAAATTGTAAATGGTGAAATGCGGTTGAACATCGCTCAGGCCATGCGGGTGGTGACCCAAATAGACTCATGCACTTCTGTGAGATGGAAACCACTATTTAATCTGGAGACCAAGAGCCGAATGGAAACGTTTTATGGAACAACGATCGTTGATTGCCACCCGAAACGTAGCCTTTTGTAAGCAACCAGGTAGAAAACTATCAGTTAGAAAAGTTGGCAATTTCATAGCGGCTATTTCTGTTTTATCGTACGTGTAATGTCGTCCTGGCCGATTTCGGCTGCGGTGGCCAGTATCATTGAAACCACCTGTGCAGGACTTTGTTTTTAGTGGTCAAGTCTGTGCACAATACACAGGTACAGTATCTATTCCTTAACTCTCATAGTCCGGTGGGAGAGGTTAGTAGTACTAAGGTATCCAGAGTCAATATCTACTAACTAATAGTAAAAGCTAACAACTAGTGAAAGTCCAAAGCGCAGTCATGTGCAGTATTAGGTACTTCAAGAAACCTGCAAACAACTTTTGCTGGTTTCAAATTCATAGGAAAGTCTGGAGCAAGTCTTTGATACAAGTTTTTCAAACAGAAACAAACATTTAATTTACGTAGGTGTACTTTAAAAGTAATATTACTTTGCCATATTTTCAAACAGTTTCCAAACTTTGATAGAAACGTCAACGTTTGATGTTCAATATCAAAGGTAAACTCGCTTTCAAATTACACTAAATTGATTGGCCGGTTTTATTTATATTAGTGTATACAATATTAATTTATAAAGTCATTAAAACTTCACAATTGGTTGATAAAAAGGGTATATTAATTTTAGAAATATGGATAACAATTAGTTGAAGGCAGTTTTAACGTGGTAGAATCAAATTAGTGGTTGAGACGTATTTAAGAGAAAATCTCAAAGGTATAATTACCTGGTATATTTATACCTTTGAGATTTTTACTTGGTAAATAAAAGAAAACTTTAAGAGTTCATTTATTTCTTGGGTTTGTCGATCAAATGATCACATCTGAGGCTTGTAGACTTCTGACCAGCTGCAGGAGTGCACTCAAGGCAGCTGTTCTAGTAGAATTTCGACACACCCACATAAAAACGTTAAAGTTTTAATGGTATATCTTTGACAAATAGTTAGGTTTGTGTTATATGACCCACCGCATTTTGTACAGAAGATCTGTACACAACAAACCTACGGTAGAGAATTCAATACCCGCACTTGAATATGAATCCGCCGTCAGTTGATTGAAATATAGCTACAGATGAAATGGATCGAGAAGCGATTGGCAGTAACAATAACTTTCAATTTACGTGGTCAGTTCCCTGCGGTAGCAGCCAGTATCGCGGTCCCAGGCGGCCCCGGCTCGAGGCGGTATCAGGCCGGACATCTGACCCAAATAACACCTTCTGACATCCGATACTTGGATATAGTTTGTATCTCTTATTGTGGTTATGTAAGTGGCCAATTTGAAGGCAATTTGTATTTCAATATAATATACATTTTTGATATGTCACTTTTGTTGGCATATGCTTCGCTTACTCCTTCATTATTTTACAACGAACCTTAATTATTCTATCACGATAATTCATTCAAGAGTAAATGCAGAAATAAACATCGGACATTTAATAATTTACCTTTTCTTTAATAACTTCCCATCGCTTTGTTAATTTCCCTAGCGGAAAATTAGATTTTCATTCAGAATACACTTCAAGAGTCAAGAAATTCGAAGTTACCTTTACTTATTTTCTCAGTTTCCAAGTGAACAGGTAATCGTGAAGCACTCAAGCTAACGAAAACAACGCCCACATGGACCTTCTTTAACAATATATCGCCAGAAGCGTACAATTTGTTATTCTTTTCAAAATCTTGTCTGTCTTCTGCGAACAATAGGTCTCTAAGGAACCTGCCTCACTTCAGCTTACAATCCGTGTGTACACTACATGTACTGTTTTTAAGGCCTAGATTACACACTGCGACTTCGACAAAAGGACTATTACATTCTAAACAAAACGTCGACAAAGTTAGTAAGTAGAAAAATTGTATGAAAAATCAGCCTGTGAAGACGGCTAGGCGTTTATTATATTTTTTAGTTGGTTGCGTCATAGCGTCAAGAAATCGAAGATAAAATTCATTTTCCTGTATAGTATTAGATAATTGTTGAACAAGTAACGAGACATAAAGTTAAAGGGAAAAACGCCTGCAGGAACCACCTCTCAACAGCTCTCTCTAGCAACTCGATTAAACATTGAGATGCAGCAGGTAAGACATCAATCTTCATCAAATCTTAGAAGCCGGAGTTTCCCGAAACATAAATATCAATTATTTCTGTAATCTTTTCCTGGACCGTTAAATGGAATCAATCACTAGACGCATATCATATATTTGAATCAGTGTTAGTTCATTTGAATCATCACTGACACGATAACTCCCAATAAACTTTAGTTAAGCTACATGAAAATCTGAGCATCTCTATTTCAAAGAGGATTTCTGGAATGCCCCTTATTCTATGGTAAACAACAAGACTGTATCGCATGTATTTAGGCTGTTTGCCTTATCCTACCTTCCATATAGTAAGCAACGCAACAGTTGTACTTTACGACTCAGCAGCCAAATAATCGTACGACAAAAAATCGTTTGTTTGCAAGTAGCCTAAGAGAACAGACGACACATGTTCCACGATACATATTTAATGCTTTCATCGAGACAATGTTCATGAAATATTGCGACGAAAACAAAATATTTGTATACATATCGGTTTGTTTGTTAATATGAGCGTATTTCCTGAGGGACAATGCGGTAATGGAAAGGTCACACAGGTTGCGGACGACATGGGTTTTTTTCATTATGTACGGATGTAAACTCTAACCGTTTACTCAGCCAATGATCATAAAATAAATACAATGCTAAAGTAACTTGTGGTCAGTTATTTGACCTTAAAAAGATGTCGTCAAATTACTACCTTGCACATGTATAGCTATTAGTGGCAAAATCGTACTAAGTTGCGTTTTCTGGTCTCTGCCTACACCTAGGGGAAGAAGGCGAAGGTAATTTTATGTATTTATGCTGATGAGTTTCAAGATTAATATTAAGATTAAAAGAAAATACTATCTTATTCTAAATAACATTTTCGACTATGCCGTAAAGCAAACATAAGTTGTGTAATAACATATTATACTCCTTTGCAATAAATAACTTCCCCCATACTAATTCCAGTGTTTTATCCCCGCCGTCTGCAAATATAATAATACTAGTATCTTAAAGCAACTTAGATAAATCGATCCCCGTCTCGCTGGACTCCGTGCCGAGACTAAAAATATAATCAGACTTGTTTAGACACAGACATGATATTTTTTAATAGTTCATGGTGCCGCATTGCTGAAACAAAGTGCATACAATATTTACCTTAGTCCCCAGGTTAATAAAAATACCCCAACTTATGCCCATTCCTATTTACGCGTCTTAAAACTTGTATAGGACTACCTAAAAATAAAATAAAATATATTATTTATTTGGGTATGGACTCGTGTGATTGACATTATTTAGCTCTAATGCATAAATGATCAAAATACGTTTGGAAGAACTGCTAAGTAACTGAAGTTACCTTTTCAATACATACATATTTCAACAAGGAAGTACGCTGTTCTTATGGGCAAAATTACTGCTGCAAGAAAAAGATAAATAAGACTCAAAAATCTATAACATTGTCTTGAGCTTACCTAAGAAAATAAGATTAAAATATAAGACTATAAGATATCATAACTATTACAAAATGTGCCGAAACTTCAGCGTAAAAATGCACGATCACGTTAATACCACTGCACAGTCGTTATAGTTAAAAACTAAAGCACAAAAGCGCGATTTGACAAACGATGTCCAGAATAATTTGGTATCATTTTCAGCGTTCATTTGACACAAAATGGCTGCGACAATTGCCTCCAGGACAATAGCGTCCGTCGTGAATAGGGTGAGCAATCAAGCTTCAAGCCTCAAACCTCGAGCCTCGAGCCTCAAGCTAGGGATGTGACATCCACGTATCGATGACCCTCAACTACTTCTGTTGTCTCACAAGGTCGATGAGTCTCAAGCATACTTGGCATTCTCGAAGAAGAGCACTCTTAACTTGTGAGATAATCGATCGAGTGTAACGTTGTGTGATATTTGAAGGAATTGAACGTTTTACACGCTTCTATAAATAAACTTTTCAATATTAAAATGCTTTTTACATAATTTATTCTGATGGTAACGAAATATCATATTTTAATGCCTTTAAATTAAAGAAACAGCTTGGAAATAAATTTGAAATAATACAAGTGTAACACTCAGGGCTGAATGCAGAAACGATCATTAACTTTAAGCAACTCTAAGTATCATACTGTCTTTGTCAATTTTACGTGAGTCGTAGTGACAGAAAAGCTTTCAGCACAACATACGATTTAAATTGCATTCGATAAAATAACATTTACTTAACAGAAAAGAACTTAATAAATTATCTCGAAATTGTAAATTTCAAAGTTATGATGATATAAAAACTTGTTACCATAAAACGCAGACGCAGTTTTAGATTAACAAATTATTATTGTCATTGTCATTCCTAGAGTCGAGCAATCCTACTGGCAGATTTATATTAGTCATATTCTATGTTAATTGTTGATTCTAGGAATCTACAAGTACTAAACTTATGATCGCAAAGGCCCAAGCATGAGTTTTTCTCTATAACGGAAAATATGGGGCAATGTAATAGTTCATCTATGTAATTTGCCATATATCGGAATAACAAAAAACAATTAATAGTGTATGGTATAGAACAAGTTATTTCAAGTCTGGATACGTTTTAGTTGTGGTTGCGGTTTGCGATTGGATTAGTAAAAAATACCTTTTTTGTTTGTTTTGACTGGGTGACAAAGCCGCATGTAAATTATTTACGGTCGCAGAAAATAACCGAATCACTACGGTTTATACAAAAATAACTCTGTTGATTCATTGTGACAACCAAACAATGACACTTTAAACTGTGCGAAAAACATTTGCGCAAAATAAACCCTACTTAAATGCTAAATATGACATAATTATACCTAAACACTGTTAAATAATATAACAATATTTGAATGTGATTCACTAAAATATGTTATGTAATTTATTTCCACTTCTAGAAAATACGATCAATTTAGATTAAGTATACCAGTGAAGTGTAATTCCGCAACAAAACTGCAATGACAGCAATATATTTTTTTACGCTTCCTTCTTATGCACATCAGAAAACCATTTCACATACCTATCAATATTTCAAAAACTCTCCTATTCTAACAAATAAGTAATCATCCAACAACAATTAATTACCAGAAACATATTCCTACATGAATACTACATTCGTAATTATCGATAACAGTCTCGTTACCTTCACCCCACTAATTCCCAAATGGTAGGCTCATGAAGGATTACGACACATCAGGTGCGAAAGGGGACAATAGAGGTCGCGGGGGACGGGCTATCGGGCTATCGGGTCGACGCATTTGTCGTATTTACGTTTGTAAGACAACAAGCTAAATGGTGGTGAGTTCTGAAAGGGTGGTATTTACATTATTTACTGCTGATTTAAAGCTAAGAGCTGTTGATATTTTGAGCCTGTCTTTGCTTGACTAGTGAATTATGTCTTTGAGCTAGTGTTAATGATGATGATTGGTTTTGCAGGTTTACAGGCTTTTAGTTAACAATTGGAACCAGCCAAAGCTTTGTTTTGTCAGAGATGTGCACGAGAGCGAGGAGTATTTTTTTTAAAAAGACAACTCCCGCACTAAGGTTTGCTCTTGTGCCGCGGGGACTTTTATAAACATACAAACAACGGTTAAAAAATAGAAGAAATACACAATCTATAATATGTATTGATTGTTTTCGGAAAAAAGCGGTGTTTTAAGTAGCTGCAGCCACGCAGGCTATATACAGACACATACATATGTTAGTTTATGGTATACTCGTATAATATGGTGCCAAAATCATAACCAACTGATTTAGTAAATACAGAAAATAAGAAGGTGTAGGACCAGATCCAAGATGTAATTAATTAAATAGCCTTTTTAAGAGGTTACAAGACAAAGTATTGTTCACGTAGCGAATGCCATCAAGCATACGCAATCCACAACAAGAAACTGAATCATCTGCTTACATTGTTGTTTTATATTCTGTTTAATTTATACCATAAAATATAATTGCTTATTAAAATATACTACCTATGACACGGCTTTTATTAACACTACATAGTATAAAGTAAATTCGCTTAGATCTTAAAAACTAGTCAATGGATTTTGATGCAGTTTTTTTTAAAAGATAGGGTGATCCAAAAGCAACGTTTATACATATGTTAAAGTTGTTAAGGTTTTTTTTGTAAAGTAACTGTTTAAACCTGGCGAAGCCGGAGCGGACCACTAGTTTTCTCTAATATAAGCACATCTAGAATTTTCTTGTTATGATATTGATGAAATTACGATCTTCACACGCTTATCCAATTTCCATCCACTCACACGACTTGTCAGCAGCATGCCGATCCTTGAGGATTTTGCAGATAGCACCTTCATATTTTCCTTTTACGATTTCACGAGTGTTTACCCTAAGTAGTATGCAGAAGTATTTCTACCAGGTAAATTTTGGCTGAAATACCGGGACATTATAAGATTTTATAGGAATTAGCTTTTATTTTATTCATATCTTTATTGTATAAGAAAAGTAGCTAAGAACAAAAACAAAACATCAGTAGTAATTTCTTTCCTTTTATGTCTCACTGCAGGGCAAAGGTCTCCTCCCAAACGAGGGAGGGGTTTGGCTTTTAGTCCACCACGCTGGCCTAGTGCGAATTGGGAAAGAAAGAAAGCAAATATTATACTTTTTGGAAAAGAAGTTAAGCCCTGAATCTCATGGTCTCACCCCCTTCGGCATCCATAACTATAAAACATTTGCTAACCATAGCACGGTACATTAATCAACAACACGGTTTGTTTTCTTTGTTCAACAAAAATCTAAATCTCAATCTGACGTGAATGATATCAACAAACACAAACTGACAAGAACAAGTGGAACTAGTCAAACCGCTTCTGAGTTATGCACTACAAAAAAATACGCATACATTAATACAACACTGCGGAACAAAGAATCGACATTTTCGTTGAAATATTGCAAACGTTATTAATATTCCAATTCAGTATGATATCAAGAATCAGAATATTTATAAGAACTTTTGTATTTTTTGATTCTGTTGAGTTTTGGGGAAATTATTCACTTTTGTTTTAATTTCCATTGCGCGATGAATTTCTAAAGAAAGTCATCGAAACAGCTATTGAGAAGTTTATTATTACGGTACGGTTACGATACGGTAGAATTTAGAAAGAAATCATGAATACTTTGTAATATCTTGTAATATACACGAAGTAGATTTTCTTTTCTTTATATTATTTGTCTTTGGTTTCTACCTACCCCTTTGGAAAGAAGGCGTGATATTATGTATGTACTTATCTCAACAATCTACTTTCCCGTTTTCTGAGATTTCGCAGATAATATGCACACTGCATTTGTTCTGAACAAATTAACCAGTCCTTATGACACTACAGTTCAAGGTTACGAAACATTTGTAAACAAAACAACTAGTCAGACTACCTCATTTCTTACTTAACCACAAAAACTCAAGACGCATCATATTTTTTACCAGACATCTTACTTCCAAAGTTGTTGAGACGTTGATTACACATAAATATTGTTATTTTACTCTGCAGCTGACACATGGTAGTCGTTAAACAATTCAGTCAACAAGTGTATTATAATTATAGTTTGTGAACGACACGCGATATTCTGTTTAGGTGTATTGACAAGTTGAGAACATAATGTACTGCTATACCAGTACCTATAGATTGAATGATAGGCAGATATTTGTGGTTCTTTAAGAAATTTAACCATTTCAACTGCAGTGGTTAACGTGGTCACCTCGCCGCAATAACCGCAGCGCTGCGTGGGTTCGAATCCTGGCAAATATTTGTATGGTGAGCACTAGTATCTGTTTTTAGTCTGGTTGTTAATGTATTTATTTGATTACCATAATTCAAGCTCTAATGCTCAAAAATGGGAGTGCTTAGGTTAGACAACAAAATAAGTATCAATGGGATCAAAATGACACACAATATAATCCAGAAATAATTGTCTTGAATCATGGAAATTACATGATTCAAGACTGATGTGATTAAAAATTGTGTATGTACGAAAGTATATACGACAAAAGTTGCATGTCACAATGGTTTTGGGACAAAAGAATGTTACATAATCCAGCTTTTATCAAACGTTTCTACGGACGTACTTAATATTACTTGCACATCACTTTGGTAACTTATAATCTGATTCGGAAAGCAACCCTTTTCTTTAGAAACTGTTATTCAGTCTAATCAAGTCGTGGGTAGATTCTTTAATAGTTTTTCAGTGAGATTTACCTCAATGTATATCTGTCTGCATCGCTTTCAGGAATACACTAGTATCGGATCTATATTAATTATATTTTTTTCGCCATCGGCTCTAAACGTATACTCTACAAAATGTTCCTCATTCTAAGAAAATAATGTAAGTCTGATCTGTAATTTCAAGGACCATTTTCAGATAAAGTGCAGCAAATATATATAGAATAATATAAAGAATAATATAATAGAAAGAAGCTTTCAATATTTTCAAAAGCAAAGCCAGTTATATAAATATTCCAACCAAGGCGATTCATGCCTCTATCATCAAAGTTAAATAAATGCGTATGTAGTAGGTACTAGGTAGTCTGAATATCAGACTGGAATTTCCAAATAACAAAACAATGGTTCTCTGAATATACCGATTGCAGACTATAGGCTACAATTTAAAGGAGATTTCCTGTAAAAGGTATTTGTGACGGACAAAAAGACAGACATCTTTACAAAACTACCAGACCTAGAATTATCTATAGATCGTATTAATTATTTTTCTGCGACCACCTCAAACTGACTACCACAATAGTTATTGAGAAGAAAACATGATCGTAACGTCGTCGTTCGTCGTTGTAACGTTACCTTAATTCATAGAACTTTATGACACAGAATAAAATGTTTTTATTTAATAGAATAGTTTGCATTCGTAATAAACTGTAACGGGTGTGATTCGCAGATGACATCAGGGACCGTACTTCTGAATCACGCTGAAGCGATTCAACTTTTACTGCGAAAAAGGGACAGCGCAGTTTTTATAGTGCTATCTCTTTCTAAACGGTAGTAATTGGATCGCTTTAGTCAGAGTATTGTCCTTTGCAAGATGTCGTGCAGACTTTGATTGTGCGATTTACGACTGACGTTGTGCCTACGTGCAACTCGTATGCGGTGACGCACGTTGCATGCTATGTAAGTGTCTGCTAATTGACCGCCAATCAGTCTGCTGGATGAACATGCTACACGTAACGAGAGGAGAGATGGGAAACCAGATTCACGAGTTCACAATATTAGTTACTTATATGGTACAGTTAAAATGGTTCAATATTAGGTACCACTTCTACAAAGGTGGCGGTAAACAAAAATCAAGTCCATGTAAACATAGTATCACATTTGTAAATCAGTAAGAAGATTACAAGTCTGGTCTAGTCAAAAAATATATGACTAGACTGTAGTTTACTATATCAAAAGGTATTTTCAATTTAAATGGGTATCTGGGTATAATAGAGCAACATCTGATTATCTGTAAGCTGCTTCTGTATATGGGGAGATAAAGGGTGCGTAAATCTGCTACGCAATTTAATTCTACGGCAATATTAACTCAACGTGACTGCCACTGTTACGTGTAGGAATTTCATGGTGAAAGATGTTCAAGCTTGGGTCTGGTGTCGTACTTATTGATACCCTTTTTTGTACGGAAATTAGTTTAAAATTTCTAACAAAACTCTTATAGATCGAATCAAAACACCAGCAACATGTTAGTCCGATTTGTCTCACAAAAGCGAGTGCACCTAGCAGCTGTTTTCACTCATTTGTTCGTTGTTACCAAATTACCCAAGTCCTAAATCACAAAGACCCTTAATTACCAGCTTCTAATTAGAGCTCAAACATTAAATTTGCCTTTAGCCTGCAAGTTCTGACAAAGTTGCAGCAAACCTAAGTTGCACCCTCTTGAAAACTAATATGTTAGCGTCCCAGCGGCTGCAAGTCATAAATAGAGGCAATGTGTTGGTTTTTTAATCTCACTAAGTAGCCAAGTTGGCAAGCACACAATAATCCACTACAGAAACTCAGTTTGAGGCGTGTGAGGATGAAATGTAACAACGTCTTTTGTATGGGTTTCTTTTATACGAGATGTTTTGACGATGAAATATGACAGAACATGAGTGAGGTTAACCCGTGATTTTTTCCCTGTCCTTTTTATTGTGTATTTTATTATTTTTCTGCTAGTAAGTGGGGAGGGACAATCAAAGTATGAATAATAATGAGAATACTAATAAATATAACAAAGAATTAGCAAAAATAGTCAGGTAAAACTGTTTAATTAGGCAAAGAGCATTTAAAACCGTATTTTACAAAAAAAGCCGTACATTTTTTTACTATTACACACACTATGTACATAAAAGGTTACATAGAAATCACGAAAAGGGGATTTATAGTAGAACGCGTTTGGAAAACGGGACAAAATCAATGATTCGATACGGGACGCACTGGCAAAGGGATGCTGTACATTATGTAGCGGAAAGATCGCTCTGATAGCTATCGACGTGGCTGTTTGTGGCACGAGGGAAATGACACACCAAATATTCGATTAGGTGGAAGTAAACGTGACACAGATCTTATTGAAGACAAGTATTATACCGGAACAATAATTTGATGATGATTTGAATTTGAGGTAGGTAATGGCAAATAAGATACACAATAATGAAATAAGGATTAATTTTTCTCTCGCCTGTGTGACCCTCAAATGAGCTAAGGCCTCCCCTTTTCTTTCAAATCGTCCTATCGGCGATAATGTATAATAAGGCAATCACTATGCACATATTAATTAAAAAACAATCTCAAAAGTAAGTATAGGGTGCCCTATTTCATTGAAGTAGAAATTGTATCTGCTTTCATTCTTAATTTAGGTACCTCTGCTTTCTTTTGTCAAATATTTCGTGTCTATAATTCTATTTACAGCCCGTTTCATGTTTAATGAGTGATGTGCACAGCAGTTGAACAAACACCTCACCTCAAAAGGTAGCGACAATGTGCTTGTTTTTCTCAACTCTAGACAATTTTCTGAATCAACAGAGTCAACAGTTATTCGCCGAGACGAAAAAACAAGCGAACAGAAAGAGCAATTACTTTTATCTTAATTTAATTAATTCTTCAAAAAGGTGTACTCAAAGTAAAATTTTCGTACCTGCCCTACATTTTTCTTAAACGAAGAAGTAGAGTAAGTAATAACCAAGGCTATAAAGTTAAATATTATCTTCCCTTCCAGGCCACTACAGCACAATAGACTCAATACAAAACCAACCTGAAATACTAGAGTACTACCTCGTTAGGTATTTGCTGACACTCCAGACATTTCAGTAGAAATGTAATTTCCTAGTCGGTGGTTTTATTTTCTGAAAATTTCGCTTGCAGATAAAAATCTTATCAAGGTGTAGGTCAAAGCGCTAAATTATGATGAATATTGCTCGTGTTATGCAAGCAAGTAGACATTTTTGGCATTATTTCTGTAAGTTTGGCATATTAGACGCCGTAACTTTATTAGTGCGATTTCATGAGTTGAAATACTACCCCAAGATAACCTTATCTATGGTGGACACGAGTAGCATTTTTTTATATGGACGGAGAAAATAGGTGTACAAATATGGAAACAGTATGTCGATCAGGTCTCAAATGCATCTGCAGTTCTGAAATCGAAATATGCTGAATGCATACAAAATGTTTTCTAAATCGATGACAGGAATAAAATCCGCTATTCCCGTCTTCATTGCGTTCCCTCACCCCTCCTGCGAATCGAAAAGTGCTGATTTTTTTTATCCTTTTGTTTTGTCTGAAGCATAGGCAGAGAGAGAAGAGATTAGTAACTCCCTAAATAGGCATGCCAGAAAAACTAAACATAGATCGTTTTAGCAGAACTCCTAGTACTTTTAGCGGAACATTTGAAAAAATCCAATTCGTGGTGATCGATGTTTACTTTTAAACGAATATTTGATATTTAGTGTCATGTCTATAATAGTTCCATGACAATCACACTTTTCTATATTCGTTTTTTTTTCCTGTATTGTAGCCATAAAGCCTGCAGTAATTTATCCGTATCGGCCATCAGTATTGTATAGAGCAAGACCATTATCCGGGAGCTTGTTAACGAAGTAGCGGCAAAACCGAGAGTCTTGCAAAAAAACGTGTGTGGGCAACATAAGGCGAAAATGTACGTGAGAATCACTAACTTGCTACACTTAATGACTGGGTAAAAACACGTGATACATTAAGCCCTTGATATACCTCGTCTATACGACTAATTGATTTAAAATTTTCTTTTTGTGATTTCCAATTAACTGTTTACCTACATTTGAAAAAAAAAAGTTAATTGCAATAACATATTACTTCATATTGAAATGATACCCAGGCAAAAACCATTTTTATAAAAAGCGCGTATGTCAGTATGTTTAGACTTTTACTGGAAGACAGACTAGTCAGTAAATAGGCAAGCAACTGTTTAACTTAGACACATTTTAGGATCTAGCGCAAAACCAAAGAAAAACATGAAATATACACACACCAGAAGTGTATTAAATTCACTGTACAGTTGGTTTGACAACAGTAAAAAGCTGTAGAAGTTCTTATAAATAGCATCAACTCTACTTTCGAGTACAATAGTTATTTTCCTTATAAAATTCGTAAAACCAAGTGTTTTGTGAACCGGTTCGTCAGTACCTACACATGTGTCATGAGACAACTGTGCATATAAATGAATGTATGTTTAAGTACCAACTTGACACTGAGCAAGATCGTACTCTTGTGCTTTTTTGTGAATGTACTTATATTTGTTTAATCAACTTTGAGTGGGGTATGTCATTGGAGGTGTGTTTTTATTAATGAATCTGATTTATTTGGCGTTTACGATTGATTTTAAATTTTAAACTTCATTAGAAGCGTGTTAAGTATTGGAAAAGTGATCTTCTTTTTAAAGTAGTGGAACGAAGAATATTTCCGTTTCTTGCTCAGCCACAGTGTGATTCACACTTTTGTTACGATTTGTAAATAAGACCCTTTGTTCTTGTAACCGAGTACCAATCCTGTTGTTTTCACTGTACTCGACCATCACTACATTAAACGTAACATCGAAACACCAGAGGCCTTAACGGAATACCTACCAACCGATTTCCAAAAGAAAATTAAGAGTTTTTGAAGTAAATAAACAGTGAACCTATGGAACCAGATTTTACAAATACAAAGCTTCATTACCCATGGACACATTTATTCTCATTTTCCTCAATAAACACTTAAAAGAGCGGAATACAGATTAACCACAAAGTCAGGCAACGCATCCAAAACACTTCATTACATTTGACACTTTCGTAAATTTGTTTAACACGTTTTTTTCAATCACATTGCGTGCCTAATTGACGTTAGGCCGAGCCCACTGGTACGAAAGGGTTAGTTAGACCGTGCGGGGTTGCAACCCCGTCTGGACTGTGTCCGGTCGAACGACTGTGGAAACGTGATGTAATGAGTTTTATAAACATTTTTTTAAGCAAGGTTAGTCAAATTGTGAATTTGAATTAGGCTAAGAATGGCAAAATAGTAAATGCTAATTTTAAAATAGTTAAATTGTTTGAAAGGGTAACTGCGAAATATATTGACAAGATATTTATCGGTGTAAACACTTTACGGCATTTTCCGGCTTTCCCATCTTCAGTAAAACATAGACACACTGTACTTCACTGTAGATTACAAATTAGAGCAGTAGAAAAATGAGATTACAAATTAGAGCAAAGTAACAAATATGTTGCAAGACTCAATTCTTGCTACAGAAGCTAATAAGAAGACCCTTAAAATTACTACGTATCAACAAAAAAAAACGATTTGTTTATCGGGCTATGCTCGCACTTGATATGATTGGTGTAATATTTAGTCAAATGCGACTTAACAATTGGATAAACTAAACATAGTAGATAAATACAAATCCCTTTTGGTATAAAAATAATAATAAATCTTTTACGTGGTTAACAACCTTCAGGTGCTATTTGTTTATTTAATGAGGTGTGTTGTAAATACGTCATTAATATGAAGACCTTTTCACTGATTTCTACGTCCGAGTTATTTTTTTCTTGTCTATACCCTACATAGGTACTTCAGATTGTGATAAGTATAAAAGTTTGCCAATACTTTTTCAAAGATTTTTCAGGTTCGAGATTTTTTTTCATAAAATCCCTACTGAGGTATAATTATTATTCTATTAAAATTTAACCGTCTTGTAAACTGTAAACTCGCATATAAACAAACTGTAATCAATTATAAAGAATGCCACCAAAAACATTCTGTAAAAACCTCAAGTCTCGCAGCTCAGTCTTTCTGGCGTAAAAAGTGGTGAGATCTATATAATACCAAGTCGATTAATCTATTTCGTCTTTACTTAAAGGACCTTCTGTCTTAAGTTATTACATAAGTTATTATCATGCCAATATTAAAAATATTTTACGTTTAAAACAAATAGACCGCCCTGGCCATCGCATGATTTGTATGTATTACACTACACAGCACGACGAGAAGTTAATGCTCCTGAAATTTTTATGGCGAATTTGTGTTTTCATGCGATGACCAAGTCGATCTATTTGTTTTAAACGTAAAATATTTTTAATATTGACATGATAATAACTTATGTAATAACTTAAGACAGAAGGTCCTTTAAGTAAAGACGAAATAGATTAATCGACTTGGTATTATATAGATCTCACCACTTTTTACGCCAGAAAGACTGAGCTGCGAGACTTGAGGTTTTTACAGAATGTTTTTGGTGGCATCTCACTTCTTTTTGTAGAACGAACATAAGTCCGATTTGTATGGAAAGACGTTTTTTCTTATAATTCAACATATTTTCCTATGGGAATGTTTTTCATTTTCATGGGCTAAACACCCTTACCCACCCTTTATCCCCTCCCGTTATGCCTCGTATAGTATGTACCTATCTACACCTATTATTTATTATTTTCTACAGAAGTAATTATTCTTAACTGCAAATGTAATCTTGTAATCTTATACATTTATATGGGATTACAAAGTTAATGTTGCAGTTAATGTATTTAGAAAACTGGACTGAAATTAGAAAATATTGAATTTTTCCCATGATTAAGACACTAAACCCTATTTGTATTCTAAATTTGAAGCTTCTAAGTCTGCTAGAAGTACCTTAGACTTTTGATGATCGGTGAGTCAGTGAGTCAGTGAATCAGTGAGTGACAAAATTCAAAATTTTAACAAGTTGTCATTCTTAAACTACTGGTTCAAATTGACTGAAATTTTAAATATACCGTGTTTATACAATGAATAATTAGTTGCTGAAAATTCAGGCTTCTTGTTTTATCCACAACGACATTATAGGGGGGTCGAAAATAGCCCGAATTGCTTCGAGAAAAGGATGGTACGGCCGTGCCGCTTTTTTTTGCTCGACTTGCGGGGGCACTTCCGTGCCCCCAGATTTAACAAGAATGTTTCGGTGATTGATGATCTGTCATCGACAACAACGCTATGGGGTATGAGATGCGTATTCATGTCTGAATAAGAATAAGTATCTGTAGATTATGGTTACGAATGTCACGATACTTAGGGAGGTTGATTGCCGATTTTGGATAAAGATTAAAGATGAAGACGTTGCAACAAATCGTCTTCATCATTCAATGTGACCGTCGCGGGCTTGTCCTGCTTTGAACCTTCAGAACTGCCTTAAAAGTGTGCTAGTCTCTAGTAAAAGAAAAAATTACTTGCTTTTGGCAAATAGGTACGCATGTATCATAAGGCACCGTTGCACTTTCTTAGGGAATAACGAGTGTTTTTACCAGTTAGAAATAGTAACCAAACTGAAGTCTACGTGACCTGGGTCAGGAAGTCACGGTAAACTAACCCTCGCTTTGTCGCAAAGGGTCACTAAACTCGCGAATACAAGGCACAGGAACATTGGTAATGAGCCAAAAGTCACCAACTGGATAGAAACTAGGGTAATATTTGCACTATTTTATGGCAACACACAATATATTTCATAGATTGTGGACATACATTGAGCAATTGTTTTTTATATCTTCACTGTTTAGTAAGAAATATTCGAATAGTAAAAATATCCACGGTTTCTAATAAGAATCGTATAAGAACATGTTTCCTCCCACATATTTACTAGGTATTAAACAATGTAGGTATATTTTTACAGCAACTGTAATGTATCTAAATTGGTCAGTTATAAGTTATTACGGCCTGTTAAACGACATCATTATTTTTGCATGAATATGCAAAACACGCCCGGCACTGTTGTAAACAACCTGTTTAAGTTATAATGATTATAATGGTGTTTTACGAGTAATTAATTAAAAACACTATGTGAATTATTCATAGAAATGAGACATTAGGCCATTAAATGATAAAAATTAACTCTTACGGCGATAAGTTTAATAAAATTCCTAAACTTCAGTGAAGCGTTGTTTTGTTTACGAACTCAAAAAGTTTATGAAATGCATAGATAATGCGGTATGTTTTTTAAGAACTAGACTTACCAGAACTTCGTGGTGAGTCTTATTGCCCCTGTGCACCCACTGCACATTGGGTGAAGGTAGCGGAGGCAAGTCGCCACAGGGTATCGTCACGTTAGTACCCTTATCAGCACCCACATCACGAATTTCTACCTCCTCGGCTAGAGCCCATGGGAAAGCTATAAAAAAAATAGAAAAAAATATTTTTTTCCAAACTAATTTTTTTTTCGAGAAAGGGTTCAAAAGCATGTTTATTTAAAATGATTTGCAGTATTAATTCAAATTTATTTACCTTCTATTCCAAGGCAGAACACAGACAACAATATACGTTCGAAAAACATTCTACTATTTCTACATCTAAACACTTAGAAAAAAATCTCGAACTATACTTTTTGTAAAGTAAAAAAGATTTATTTCCTATCTATTTATTTTACATTACACAGAATTAATTAAACGACGGAAGGCGAAATAATAGGAAACAAATCTCACAACAAACGTCTTCACTCCATTGATAAAAGGCATAGACTAATTTTGTTTTGTCATAAAATAAGTTGCTATACGTGCAATATCTAATTTGCAACAATATTGCTATTAGAAAAATAAATTGTCCCCAGTTTCTACACGGTACACACTAGCGGTGTCATCGTAACTTGTCATTTCCAAATCGTCTAAAAACCAACCAATATTCACAGATATCTAATCATTAATACATTCTTATTTCATTAACCAATAAAACGAGTAAAAATATGAATTATTATGACATTTTCAAAATGTTTTTCTTATTAAACTTCGCATGTCAAACTATTGAGCTGTGCAGAATATTCTTTAGGACCATAAACAAGATACGAAATATCATGAACATCGATCATTAAATTATTAAATTTACTCGTGATACTTGTTAAAAAAACTTATCATATTATGCGGATAATTAATTTTAAATAAGATATAGCTATTTTATTAATTAATCAATCCAACATTTAAAAATCGTTCATCCTTGGGTTTAGCCAAAGTGACATTTCACTTTTGTGACAAATGTCAGATATGCATTGTCTATGATTTTTGTCCATGAACATAGACAAAAATATAGATTTTCTTCGGATATGGCCGCTGTATCGGCAATACAACATCTGCAATGTTTTGTAAATTCATTTTTATAAAATGAATAAAGTGTTTTTTACTTATGTATAGTAATTAGCGGACCGTGTACAGTGCTGTGATATTTGTAATGGATGCAGAGAACGAGTACGAAAGAAAGAAAGTTCGTGATGCAATTCAAACGATAGAGACTATTCAGTCCATGATCGACGTTTCAGCTGATAGACTCGAGGGTTTGAGGACACAATGCTCGACAAGCGCCGAGCTGACGCAGCAGGAGATCCGGACCCTGGAGGTAGGAGAGTTAACCTTCACGAATCGTTATATATGTAAGGGAAATAGGCAATGCCCTTGAAAGTATTATTCGGTGAGGCCGGGATTCAAGGATTTTGCTGCACTCAAGGACTGGGGTGAATAGTTCAATGCCGTAGTAGAAATCGTTGGCGTACGCGCGCGCCGCTCCCTCTCACCTTGAGTGTTTACTTTTTTAATTTCACGCAATGAAAACACGACAGATATTTCGTTTAGATTTTTGAATTTGCTGCCACTTTTTGGTTGGAAATGGGATTGTAACTTCGATTTTAGCACGTAAATGTTTGAGAAAATGTAGGTTTATGTGTTAGTAATTAATTTTATGCGAAATGGTATGTTATATACATTTTAATGAGAAAAATAGTGCATTCCTGAGGAGAGAGTGGAGTGTGTTTGATCAATAGCAAGGAATTTACTGTTCTACTCTTATACTGTTACAGATAACATAAATACTGGTTAGATTTCACAATTCAATTACATTTCACTACATACATACTGGCATTCTATTATTAATTGTGAGTTTTCCTCCTTAGTGATTACTACCTTATTATGTTGGTAATACATTCTACCTTTTCAGGCAATAATTATTATGATTTAAACAATATTTAAGAATATTGATCATGCTATTTATGAATTAAGCTGAACTACATTTTATGTAATATTCTTTTGCTATAGTTAACTTATTATAACAGTATATTAAGTACATAAAAATGAGAACCTAATTTTTTAAACCAACTGTAGCATAGCCTACTTATCTTTTTATTTCACAGTTGACTTGATCACTCTTTGACAGAAGATAATAATCATACATCAATCTTATTACCTATTAAAGTTGCACTGAAAATGATTCTATGTTAGCATCTTATAGTAACAGTACTACCTACTTACCAACACACCATAACAAATAAACTTTCTCATGTATATTTTATTCATAAATTCATAAACTAGTGGCTGAATCAACCTCACTCAGGTTTGCCATATGTAATAAAGTATAGCACCTATATTCACCTGGAAACTACAATACTTGTGAAGTTTTTCTTTACTGAATCTAGGGTCAGGAAGAACTTTTTAAAAATTTTCATTCAAATTCTCACCTTTTCGATTAGGTATTGTTAGTATTGCAATCAAAATACTATAGAATAATAATTTTGTACTTTTTCTAGATATTGTAATCAGTGATGTCATTCAATAGACATTTGCAATAATATTTGGGCCAGATTACAGATAATAGTAACCTATTTAAAACTTTTACATCAGTAACATGTATTTTTGAAAAAAAAATTTTTATCTTCTAGGTGCTAAATTGAAAATTGTTTGTTTTTAGATCTTACTATGATACCGTATATCTAGTTCTATTCTCATTTACTGCATTTTGTCTGAAACCATAATTTTTCGAGTTGGAGACATTATTTTCAGTATTTATTTAAAATCCAACTTCATAATTTGTTAACGAAATTAGGTATCCATAAAGCATATTTCTCTACCATTGCTAAATAATATACTGTCTGCAAAAAATATGTTTTATCAACATAGAATCAGTTTCAACCAATATTTTCCTGTTTCATAAAATTCATTGTCATCTGTAATCTAATACCATGAAGAGCACTTGAACTTCAATAGGCATACTATACAACATACCATTTACAAAGTATTATAAAAAGTGATTATCTTCCACATTCCAAGAGGAATCATATAACACTATCAATTCTTATAAAAAAGGTGTGATAGCTTCCTTTTGTACCTTTAAATTTAATGAGATTCATTCATAGTATGGCAGTTATATTTAAAAAACTGGTTTAATCACTCACCTAGTTATAGTGTGAGTCACAGGTCCCCAATGTGAGGTAGAAAAACAATTCATGGCTCATTATACCATTATCAAGTTTGGCAAGCCTTAATATTATCATATAATAGAGCACTGTTCAAGGCAGTCACTTTACTACTAGTCAGTAAGTAGGTACTATTAGTATTTGAATCTTGCAAACCAAAATAAAATACATCTATAGATGAAGACTGATTTGGTAGATGGTCCAGTTAAGACGTGGCCATAACATGACTTATTAATGAGTGCTACATACCTTAGGAATAGTAGCAAATAAATATTATTTATTATATCAGTACAAACATGTTTAAATCACTTTATTGACAATCAAGCCTTTCCTTAAATACCACATTGTTTTTTCTCGTAGTATAATGTTCAAATTATATCTTCTAGTCATTAAGGAGAGAATATTGTCAGAACTCGATACATGGGTAGCCCTCTCAATGGAAATTGGGTGGTAATAGGTTAAATTTATCCATTAAGATTATATCACCCCTGGCTAGGGTTTGTAACAACTGTCCATCAGTTTCAAACTCAATATTACAATTACACCGGTATAATCAAAAACAAAATCATTTATCACATCTTAAGCAGTCACTCAGTGTAAGCTCAACAAACATTTGTCATAAGATTGCCTGCAATGTGTCATTGTAGTTATAATACTGTCAACAATGGATCGGCTGCTACAGCAATGTGATTCAATGCTAATGCAGATATGTCTCGACAAATTATTGAGGCTTAGTTAATAAGTTTGATGTGCAATTTGTTTAAATTAATGTTATGATTGATCGGAATGCCGTTGGAAATAAATGACTTTTAAAGACTTCTCTTGGGCATGTTGTATTAAATCTTGTAAAACAACACAGTACAGTAACAAGTACAGTTTCATTACCAAATACCTATTATAATGAATATCAAAACGTAAATTTCTGTACATATCATTTAACAGTGGATGGGTTCCTACAGCAATGTGATTCAATGCTAATGCAGATATGTCTCGGCAAATGATTGAGGCTTAGTTAATGAGTTTGATGTGCAATTTGTCTGGATTGATGATTGTAAGCAATGTTATGATTGATTGGACTGCTGTTGGAAATATATCATTTTTAAAGAGCTCTTTTGGGTCCTTAAGGTTGTAGAAAATCCTGTGAAACGATGCTCAGTACAGTTTGATGGGTTGAATTCCCAAATATTTAGAAGTTTATTTTACTGTCAACAGTAGATGGTTTCCTATAGCAATGTGATTCAATGCTAATGCTGATATGTCTCGACAAATTATTGAGGCTTAGTTAATGAGTTTGATGTGCAATTTATCTGGATTGATGGTTACTGATGATGATTTGAAGAATGCTGATTACTAATTTATGATTTTTTAAAGACCTATTGTGTAAAAGGATTACAATTTTAATATTCATATCTATATGTTGTGGATTTGATTTACATTTTTCAGATAAATCAAAAACCTATCAATTAGTGTGTAACTGTATTAAGTTTTTCGGACCTAACTGTATTAAATACCCATGATTGAAATGCTGAAAAGATTATGCAAAAGAAATAATCGAATAATGTATAAAAAATCCGCAAAATCCGTCCTTTTAAACTGTATACGAAAGTTTGAGTAGTTACATTAACCAAAGAAAAATAAGTGTGCTTTTATTTTAGAAGCTCCCTTTCTCCCTTTTAAACTGTAGTACCTACAAATATAGTACTTATATGGTTTAAAACCGCAAGTCCAAGTTCCAACAAAGTAATTAGCACCATCTCATTACTGTTTACCACTAGATAAATGTTTATTTATTGCACATATTTGTTAGATAAACAAGTTTACAAACAAACCGTTTGTATGTAAATAGTGTTCTTATACAATTAGTACACATGTCATAACAGTCACATGCTTATTTTATTGTGTTGGACGCTATTATTACTGTATATAGCGTAAATCGGAAGACTGACGCGGTTAAGTGCCGCTTGCAAGGTTAAGTTATAGATAGGGCTACTTGTGGTACTACTTATTCTTATACGTTTTTGTAGTCATCAACTTTTGATAGCCGATAAGCGAACCTGTAGCGTGATTTCTTTGACTCGGCATAGCCTTGTACCAAGCGTATGACATTAAAAACAACTTGAATAGTAGTTCTCGAAGTATAATGAGCGAAATAGGCGGGCGCTGAACAGATTTTCATACAAAATTTCTCGAAAATACTACACCCTGCTTACCTACTATTGGCATAGTCAGCAGCAGCACTTCGGGTTGCTTTGTTCGAATGCCATTTGCTCCATTTACAAAATATAATCAAAATATTTATTTGGTCTGAGAATGGAAACCGCAAGAATTGAAGTCATTGCGGTCATCAAATAAACATAAACAACATGACACACGTGGCGTTAGTTAGCCACAATAACAAACTTTTAGTTCCCACTCACCAACACTATCTGTAAAAGACACTTTTAAAAGCTTTCATGGACGGCCAACAGTATTCTGATTCCATCTATTTACTGATTTACGAACAGCCTGACTGCACTACTGAAGCTTGCTACACACATATTCGGCATTAATCGGGCCAGCCGGTTAACCGAAGAATGCCCGGTTTTTTTTATGAGTTTAAACGCTTTTCAATAGATAAACTACCGCTAAATGTATCTCAGAAACCGGGGCGGGGGTAAGCGGAGTTGAATCGGCACAAGCCGAACAAGTGCGTCAAGTCAGTTTTGTTGTTCGATAAATAATGCCAAACCAAATATATGCGTAGCAAGGCCTATTCAAAACTCTTCCATTCGCTATTTCTAAGTTAATGTATAATGTTTGTGTGTTCCAGGGTAAACTAGTGAAGCACTTCTCGCGCCAGCTGGTGATCAAGGCCAGCTTCCGCGAGGAGTTGCGCCGGGAGCTAGTCGACGTGCCCTGCCTCGCGCAGTGGCTGCGTGTGGTCGGCCTCTCACCGGATTCCATCGAGGTAACCTTTTTAAACCAAGAACTCTTAAGTTGAGTTGTATTGTAGCTGTAGATACCTTAAGGGTGGATATCACATTTCTAAGACAAGTAGTTACCATCCATTTTGAAAGAAATTATATTGTTCCCTTAGTCACCTTTTAGTTGTGATTGATCTTTGCAGTTATCCAAAAGCCATTTTATCTGTTATTTGTGGTAACGACATCAATAAGAGGAAAACACTGAGCGCCATGTTACCGCGGCCGCAGCTAGTAGACGCACAGACTTACATCGTAAACGTGGTCACACGGCCTGGCCTGCATATAAGCTCCAAAGACTTAATTACTGGATAAAAGTGGCAGCAGCAGCGCGGGAAATACATAGATTTGCTGGTGATCAGAATGACGGCCTGAGAGAAATACTAAATGCATCCCGCGCTGCTGCGTTAGACTAGGTTCTGTCTAGAACCTAACACTTTCGTGCTTTATTTAACAGGCCCTCAAGCCCAAACAGCGCAGGAAATAAAAGTTAATATCCTTTGGTTAGACTTCGTTTATACATGATAGTTGTATACCTGTGCTGTATGTTACGTGTACAATAACTACATATTTAGGTACAAAAACAAACACGCTCAACGGAAATAAAGGCATCACTGATTGACGCATACAAACAGTAAACTTAACTTTTCCGCCTCATAGAGTTATGTACCGAAATATAAAGCGTGCGTAACAGATACGACGGACGAAATCGAAAAAGATAACACGCGATTATGTGCTATGACGTCACGATATTTACGTCATAACTTTACACATATATTATTGAATTAGGTCTCATGTTATAGGGGGCGGGCCATGTGCTTGATACTGAATCAATTTAAGAGATTAGTTAGAATTTGTATGATAGGAAATCCCGATGCGTCGATAGTAATAACCCCACAGTAAATATTTAAACAATGAGTAAGCTTTGTTTTATTGTAGTTTTCTTCACAGGTCGTATTGCAGAAACTTTCGTAACTCGCGGAAAGTAAATTAACAAATTTGAATTATCTGTGCTACAACCACACCACGATGCCGACAAAATGTTGTTGCGATGCGGTCTCGATTTGGTAGTATGAAACACGTGGTCCGTATGCGTGTAAATTGTATCTAATTTCAACAACAACACGTTTCAAAATACGATCTTAGGCCATCTAGGCGCGATGGTAATTCGTTTTCCGAAAAAATTAAGCTATTCAGTAAAAAAAAATTGGGTTAGTTGTACTTCTAACTTCACCATCCTGTGATTTTTTGACGACAATGTTGATATCAAACTCTTAATGGGTTTGTTCAAGTTGTGAGTTTTGCCAAGTTTAACTCTTACTTGATTTTAATAATAGCGACGAGTGGTAATAAATCCTTTTTACATAAACGCATTTGTTCTCTGCAGCATGACTACGCACCAAGTAACACGGCCTAAGAAACAACAACTACAACCAAAAAACAGTAAAAAAAGATAATTATTTACAACGGCGTTACTTGTATTTATCGTGTAAATATAACACTAAAAATATTGACATTATCTACTAGATACAATAAAAGTAGTGAGTAATTTTGACGCAGGATGCACACCTATTTATGTAGCATTAAACGTGTGATAACACATGAAGAGATTAAGAGGTAATTAACCTTAAAGATCGTATCTTAGATCCGTTGTTTTCATGTTTTTGTTCAATCATGATAAGCTAAACACCTGTTTCGACGTGAACAGTTATGAATAAGTACGGGATATTGTCCATTAATAGCGTTAAAGATGTTTCAATTGAACAAGCTAATTCGGCGGTGGCGAGTCAGGCCAAACAGCTGCAATTACTGCAAATCTATACTGATATTATAAAGTAGATAATAATATTACAATTATCACGTCAAAAGATATGATTCAAAAAGTCTCTAAATCTCGACTTCAGTTTGTAGCTATTGGGTTGAGAATTTAGGCGACTTAGCCGACTCCTACTTAGTTTGAAGAAGGAGATTTTCCTAAGACGCTACTGTTCCAACGTCCCTTTACGAAGATTAAAATATGACACTGACAAACTAAAATGCCTCCATGTTTCGCCAAATAAACCTATTCAATTATCCCTCAATTTTGGTGCAAAACCATACTTCAAATGATGACTGTCCTATAAAAAGGTCCTTAGCAACTCCTATGAAAACCAAATAGAAACTTAATACGTACATTTCATGAGGTGATGGTAAATTCCACCAGCGGTGAAACATGGTGAGAGCCCGCGCTCCTCCCAATTACACAGATCGATGCATTCGAATTTGCATCACTCATGGCCAGTTGCACTCACTGATTGGTTAACTATCTTGTTAAGTAATACGGTCTACTTGCAGTACACGTTTTAAACCACTATGAAAGGTATTTCAGAGACCTGATATAAGTAGAATCTTATTAGACATAGGTGTCTTGTGTCACTTTTCGATTTAGAGCTCTATAATGTTATCACCATTAAGTTGGAGGTTCGTTTCTATCTACCAAGTTTTTAGTAATTTTTACTTGGAGAAAGCTGACAAGTCTTTAAGACAGAAACGATCAGAGATCTAAGTATTCACCTCACACGAAATCGAGGGTTCGAACCGAAGGCAATACACCAATAACTTTTCGAAGCCACGTGTGTAGTGTTAGAAATAGTTATCATTTGTTCTAACGGTGAAGGAATACATCGTGATAAAACCTCGCATACCTAAGTGTTCTCTAAAACAGTTCTCAAGGAATGCAGTCTTTCCCTGGCGTCCATTTGGGCAGCGTGGTGGAATCAAGGCTCAACTCCTCCCTCATCCCGGGAGGAGACCGTTGCCCAACAGTGGGATAGGAGGATAGGAATAGTTTTATTAATGTACTGTGTTGTATGCAGGCGGTCCGCAGCCGCGTGTCGTCGCTGGAGTGCCTGCGGGAGCGCTCGGACCACGAGATGCGCGCGCTGCTGGCCGGCGCCCGCGACGAGGAGGTGCTGCGGCTGTGCCGCGCCATGCACCGCTTACGAACTTATATCGGTATGTTTTAATACACTTCTGAAATGAATTACATGTGACATTGCCTCCGAGTCGCATTGGTTAAGATCGCCATGCTACTGCATAGGGAGGTCGTGGGTTCCATTCCCACAGGGAACATTTATTTGTGCGATCCACAAATAGCTGTTTAGGGTCTGGTTGTACTTCATACAATCATCGTAACCTAATGTCAAACATGGGTGCAAAAATGGTGTGGTTTTGCTAACTTATCCTGCTAGTTTTATATTGTGGCTCGAAAATATTACGATCCACGCCACTTACTAAAACCTATTTTTATAAGGAAAATACCTCAATAAGTATAATATTTTGGTACCTAATTACAATTGGTAACGGATTTGAAAGCAACTAACTAGATTCATCGACTATGTCCTCATCCTGTTTATTGCTTGTTATTTAAAATATATAAACAGATGGTGTTGACAATTAATAATGAGAATTATTCACTCATTACTGATTAAATAAAAATACAATTTGTTCTCGTCGTTCTTGTGGTGGTAGGTTTAGAATATACAATTCTCTGATCTTCTACTGCATTTTTTTCTTTTAATTAACTTATTATAATGAAATATTCCACTAGAAATAACCCGGAAACAAACATAACTTCATGTAGTATTTATGTTTTTTTATTCTGGCACTAAAATTAAAATCTACCCGTATCAGTCAGTGTTTTCACCAAAATTTCTTCCTTTTGGAACTTATAACTTTCTGACTCAAGATCTGGTAATTTTTAAATTTCACTATGCTATGGTTTCCATTGATCAAGTATATTATCCATACTAATATTATAAATGCGAAAGTAACTCTGTCTGTCTGTCTGTCTGTCTGTCTGTCTGTCTGTCTGTCTGTCTGCTACTCAATCACGCCTAAACTACTGAACCAATTTGCATGAAATTTGGTATGGAGATATTTTGATACCCGAGAAAGGACATAGGCAACTTTTTACCCCGGGAAAATGACGCATTTCCCGGGAAAATTCAGGTGGCGAACTAAATCGCGAATAATCAATATTATAATGACATTAGATTAACAAAATTCCGTTGTCATGGCAACTGTTTTAATGGCGGATATGCCTTAGGGCGACTTCGTTATAATAATATTAGAGATATAAATAATTTTAAGAATATTTTTCGTGAAAAAGAAGCATATTTTATATCATCACGCTGCGACCAATAGAAGCAGAGTAACAGTAAAAAAGTGTTACAAAACCGTGGAAAATTCTGACCCATTCTCTTTTATGTGACGCAAGCGAAGTTGCGCGGGTCAGCTAGTATTTAATAATAAGATAATTCACCACTCTTTTCGTTTTTGCAGAGGCGCTAGGTCGCGGCGAAGGTAACGCAGAACTACAACTGTTCTGGGACTCGTGGGAGCGCCATGCCAGGGCTTCGCCCCGCGCTCCTAGAGCGAGGCATGCGAACGAACAGCATAACTCCAACTCTAAGAAAGGTACGTCAGAGGACTTGCCTAATGAGGCTTCATAAATATTCAGTTGGGAGCTCTATTTCGCAATATGTGACAATCTTATATTCACTCAAGCGAAAAATTGATGAATATCTTAAATTGTATTAGACCCTAAAATGATTTCAAGTATAGTGTTTGAAGTACTAGTACATTGATTACGCGATTCAGGATTATCGCCGTCATTTACTAATACTTATGTTAGCAGTTAGATGGTGTTGTTCTCTGTTTTAAGTAGTTAAGTGTACTACACATTTTTATCATATTGTATATGAGTATATATTAATTAATATGTAATGTGTGTTGTCTTAGTGGCGGGCGGCAAGTCCCCTCCCACGCCGGCGAGCAAGCGCAAGCAGAACTCGTCGCTCCCGCCGCCCGCTGCGCTCACCAAGTCACGCTCACACGAGTCACAGCTCTCCGTCAGACCTGACGCTTCCGACCTCAGGTAACATACCATTTAATATTTATATTTCATTTTTAAGTACAAGTAATATTTCGAATATTTGCTCGACATCATACATCATTATTGGATAACTCACGAGCAGTAATTTGATTCTAAATTAAGCAAAACTTGAACTATGATAACTAAATGAACCGAAAGTATTTTCATATGATTATTCCCCTTATCATAAGATTTTATTTGTATCCTGTATAAATCTTAATAATCACATTTCGATAAGTTTTATTTCCCTCAATGTAAACTGAGGATTATTTTAAACAATGCTTCAGATCTTGAAGGATTCTCATAGTAGTCAATATTCAGTCTTTCAACACTGAACGAAACGATCTAAATCATAATAAGTATAACTAAAGTTCATGTTTGTTATTTCAGTGATAACAGCCAGTCATCAGCTGTAGGCACGGCGGAGGGCTCGCCGCCCGCGTCTCCGCACGACACCGAGTCCGAACACACGCCGTTACATCGACCACTCGCCTATTACAATAATAATGTGAGTTTATTATCTAAATAACAGATTTTAAAGCAGAATAATGTACTTTCTAGATATTCGTTGTTCGGTATCTGCATACCCACTTGTCAAGGTATCTTTTACGCATAAACTTTAGCATAATAATATTGCCTGCAGAAAGTCTAACCAACAAAAAAATAATGCAGAGGTGACATGGTTTGTTGTCTGTCACTTACGTGCGTGCGTTTAACGTATACGTGCACGTAAATACATTTTTCTATTTTCCCAAATTTGAAAGGTAAATAAAATGTACTTGCAAGTATAGATACTTGCAAGTACACATTTTATTTACAACTGTTCATGTAAGCAAAAAAAAGATCAAATATTACATGACCTGCACCCGCAGGCGGTGTCGGCCATGGCCCCGGCGGCGCCGCGCTCGCCGCGCACGCCCACGGTGTCGCGCTGCATGGCGCACGACATCGCGCACCGCTTCACCAAGAAGTTCAACATGATCGCCACCTGCGACTTCTGCGACAAGCAGATGCTGTTCGGCGCCGGCCTCAAGTGCAAGGAGTGCAAGTTTAAGTGCCACAGGTACGCTAACTGTTATTAGAAAATACACTTTTTACTAGTACTCAGCTTTATGTTACTGATTAAGCATTCTTTGGTCTATTAACACTGGTAGGGAGTGTGTAAAAAGTTTTTTTACTCTAACAGCGTTAAGCTTTTATGAGCCTTAATACCAACGTAAAATCACTTTAAAATGCCGATAGCAACTCTAACGAGATAATTATTCAAGTTATAATTAAAAACTATTATAATAATATAAAAAATGTGCTTATTCTAAATCATTTAAATTTTATTAAATTAAAACCATGTCTATTTTTGTTATAGAGATTGTGAAAGCAAAGTACCTCCGTCGTGCGGGCTACCTCCTGAATTTGTGGATGCTTTCAAAGAAAAAATCCACAAAGACGGTAAGCCAACATCACTATCACAGTTGCCATGCGCAATTTTTCGATGACCCATGCTTAGAAGCTCTATAAATTTTACTATTGATGTGTAGTCCTTAATGTAATGTTATGTTTGTTAAATTGTACAGGTTACTACGGGTATGTGTCTCCTGTGCCGGGTCGAGGCGCAGGCTTCCTCTCATCCATCACCCGGCGGCGACACCACGCACCACCTCCTCCTCATCATACGGTAACTATTTATTATTTTTTAACCTAAAAATAAAAATTTCAACTTACGGTCGATTACGAATTGTTCGACCAGTTTTATAAAGGAATGTAAATCTGATAATGTGTGAAGAATCTGTTAAAACGACTCTCCGTTACTCGTCGAATAAAATTAGATGATGCGAGGAAAGAATATTTTTTTTTTATACGGACTATAATGCACGTAAATGTTATTTTTCTCTTAAACTATTTACAGCACTAAGAAAAAATAAACGCACGATCGTTGCGTTGTGACGACCACCTAAAAATCTTCGCTATGTTTGCCTTGATACTGGCAAGTAAAATCTGTCTCCCTTTCTTACCTAGTTCCATGAGAGTACTAACGCAACACTTTCCCCTCTGCAGCAGGGTCCGGACTCGTCATCGAACACGTCGTCGTGCAACAGTTCGACCCCCTCCTCCCCGGCGCTGGCGCCGCCCATCACCCCCCACCACCAGCACCACGTGCACCACCCCCCTACCACCAAGCAGCAGTTCCACTTCCCTGGTAAGTGCACATATATTAGAAAATTACCAATAGCTGATACTAAGCCGCTTCATTGAAGGTGATAGATAAACACAAGGCACATAATAATATGCTAGGCAGGAAGTGCGTTGGTTACATTTGCTACGTGATTCTGTTCTTTGACTTTTTGCTATATTCAGCCATATCGAGCTAAATGGCGCTCTCCACAACCTGTTAGCTCTTTGGACGTATTTATGAATCACTTACTTGCCTAAATAAATAATCATAGTGAATACAAGAACACATTTCCACTTAAACAAATTCATTTTATAGAAGAGGTAATCATTCGTACGAATACACAAACTCGCAAGTGTGATATTTGCGAAGTGGCGTATTTTCATACAGCTATTTAATACGAAACATTTTTTTAATACTATTGTTTTTTTCCAGAACTAAAGCCAGTGGTATCTAGTCCGAACCACAGCATAGGTACGCACATAAGTGTACAATCACCTGCGAGACAACAAGACCATAAAGAAGAATTCAATGCCAGTGTACGAAGCGGTAAGTAACATAAACAAAAGTTTACTATAAATACATTTACTAGATACCTCCTTTTTCATGTAACAAAAGGCGTACAAATTTGCCTGCTCGAAAGTGTTAAAAAATTTTATCGTTGTAGTAGAGTTAAATTATTTAATCTAGTCCTGTTTAAATAAAAAGTAGCTTTCACATATTATATGAATCAGGTGCATGATTATGATGACTTGACCCCAAACTCAAATGGCCCTTCACATGAATGATATTACTATGTAATGTTAATATAATGTGTTGTGTTCCGCAGGCGAGTCGTTGTCGGGCTCGGGCTCGACGGACAGCGGCGGGTGTCCGCGCGGCGACTCGCTGGACCTGTCCAACCAGCACGACTCGCGGTGGCCCCGACAGAATAGCGTGAGTATGCCATCCGTACATCACGCGTCGCAAAAATAAAGTTTCCATTGAGCTACGTGGTCTTTACTTACCTCAAATTATAGTTTATTTATTAGGGTTATTTTTTTACATTTACGATCGTTATAACTACAGTAAGATAATTTAACGATGTTTCGGGAGGTAGAGAAAGAAAAGAACTTGCCAAAAAAAAACGCAATATATTAGTTTATACATTGGTGTATATATTGATTACATTACACTATTTTTTTTTTAAATTGTTACGTCTTGGGAACATTTATATGCGTTTGAAAAAGTTTTGATTTTTTTTGTTGCAATAAGTGGCATTTTGACAAGGTGTCACCGGCTATAGCTTTATACAAGTTGTAAAACTAGAAAATCAATCGTTGTAAATTTTGTGTATTGCATAAATTTATATACTGAGATAAATTAAAAAAGTTAATGATCACTGAGAAAAAGTTAAACTATTCCTTTACATTTGTGACCCCAGTAACCTATATATAATACTAACCAATAAGCTATATGCTTACGACAGGAAATATCCTACAACAAAACGGACAAATTCGTAGGAAGAATCTTAGCTGGCCATAATCCAGTAATGTTACTATTGTTCACTATAGTTATAGTCGGTAGTCGGTAGGTATGCGTGCGGCGCGGTCGTCAACTGCTGATAACGCGAACATTGTTCCTGACGCTTCCTTTTGATAACTCACTGTCATTACTACATTATTGTTTACACAGTGGAAGTTTGTACAGAAAACTAGTTTAAAACTAAACTGTCCTAGTACTGGGCACGGGTCTACTTCTATAATTGAAGAATGGTTGACTCTTAAGTACTGTATAGACCTAGTAAATACAAAAAAAATGATAGCAACTCAGAGTGGGGAAATGTTTTAGACTAAAACATTTTCTATGTATGCATGTACTAAAACTTTTAGTACATGCATACATAGAAAATAATTAATTTAGTTTTCTGTCTTATATTAACGTTTACGTTTTAGATTAAAAAAATTAAAATACTATTTGAATATCTTTTATCATGCATTTGGTCTATTTCTATGACGGTAGCTTATTATACTGTACTAAATAATAAAAGAAAACGTTTCAATGTTATTTGAGATTCCACCTAAACTGCACGCAATCAAAATATGCGTAATTCAAAGTGTTAAACATATTAGTTCGTTAAACATCGATGGAAATTAGCACCAAATTACTTTGACTTCACTCAGTACACTGTGATACTAGTGCCTCATATCAGAGCTTTTGTTTGTACTATACTGTCCACCGTCAAACAATACAGTTTTATTTAACTATAAATAAACAAGTGAACAAAATATTTAAGTTACTTTACAAATATTAAGAACGTAAAATAGTGATTGAAAAAGAACAAGTTGTAATTTATTTGTGTTAAACTAGTGTAAATTGGTGTATGTTTTAAAAATGTCGGTATTCATTCGTAGACGTCAGCTGTTTGAAGAAGTGAGTGTGACTAATGTTTTAAATTAATCAACGATTTTGATACTTGGGTTTCATAAAAAAATATCTTAGCCTTAAATTTTTGTATGTCTTACGGCAATGTTGTATACAAGCTCCAGCTTACACCAGGTTAAGTTTTACAAATTATTCACTAAAATTTCCCTCGAGAATCACTTTATTTATTAGTAAAAACCGCATAAATATCTGTTGAGAACCTTTTGAGTTTATCGCGAACAGACAAAAACAAATTCGGAGAGGAGTCTTTATTTTTATAAAATTAAGTGATATTGGAGCCAAGAAGATAGATTAGAATTATTATATTAAGTAACATATGGTGTTAGATAAAGTTGCAATAGATAGCAACGTTCTGCTAAAAATCACAATTCATACTTGTTTTTCAATACTGGCTATATTACTAAGTGTCTGCAAGTCAGTTTTCCTAGATTAAAAAACTTGCCTTCTGTTCGTCAGCTGTCGATGAAAGAGTGGGACATCCCGTACGACGAGCTGCGGCTGTTCGAGGTGATCGGCACGGGGCGCTTCGGCACCGTGTACCGCGGCAGCTGGCACGGCGCCGTGGCCGTCAAGGTGCTGCACGTGCACTCGCTCTCCGACGACTGCGTGCCGCTCGATACGTTCAAACATGAGGTAATGTTATAACAAATTTAACTACAATTGTAACTAACCTTCAAAATAAACTTTTCGTCGGAAAAATCAAGGGTACTTAGTACTTAGATGGGTGCATAGATTAATTATTATTTATACAGTTCATCATGCGAATTCGGACCATATTTTAATAGCCGAATGCAACCACACACCGTTCTCGGTATCTTTTTTAAACGGAACTTTAAAACATATGTTTATTTATTGCTATGGTAGCGTCCTAGTTTAAAGCTATACAAGTCCTATAAGGTAGCTGTCTCCCGCAGTACACCTTGTTTCACCTGCTCTGAGATCATTGACTTCAGTAAGAGTGTCTTCTGCCTTTCGACCCACACCATTGTCCAAGCTATCTTAATGACAATGCAGGAAAAAGTATAAACATTGGTGGTGTCCCCAGGTGGCGACGTTCCGCAAGACCCGCCACGAGAACCTGGTGCTGTTCATGGGCGCCTGCATGAAGCCGCCGCGCCTCGCCATCGTCACCTCGCTGTGCAAGGGCATGACGCTGTACACGCACATCCACCTGCGCAAGGACAAGTTCACCGCCAACAAGAGTGTCATCGTCGCGCAGCAGATCTCACAGGTACACACTAATATACTCACCTCGCTGTGCAAGGGCATGACGCTGTACACGCACATCCACCTGCGCAAGGACAAGTTCACCGCCAACAAGAGTGTCATCGTCGCGCAGCAGATCTCACAGGTACACACTAATATACTCACCTCGCTGTGCAAGGGCATGACGCTGTACACGCACATCCACCTGCGCAAGGACAAGTTCACCGCCAACAAGAGTGTCATCGTCGCGCAGCAGATCTCACAGGTACACACTAATATACTCACCTCGCTGTGCAAGGGCATGACGCTGTACACGCACATCCACCTGCGCAAGGACAAGTTCACCGCCAACAAGAGTGTCATCGTCGCGCAGCAGATCTCACAGGTACACACTAATATACTCACCTCGCTGTGCAAGGGCATGACGCTGTACACGCACATCCACCTGCGCAAGGACAAGTTCACCGCCAACAAGAGTGTCATCGTCGCGCAGCAGATCTCACAGGTACACACTAATATACTCACCTCGCTGTGCAAGGGCATGACGCTGTACACGCACATCCACCTGCGCAAGGACAAGTTCACCGCCAACAAGAGTGTCATCGTCGCGCAGCAGATCTCACAGGTACACACTAATATACTCACCTCGCTGTGCAAGGGCATGACGCTGTACACGCACATCCACCTGCGCAAGGACAAGTTCACCGCCAACAAGAGTGTCATCGTCGCGCAGCAGATCTCACAGGTACACACTAATATACTCACCTCGCTGTGCAAGGGCATGACGCTGTACACGCACATCCACCTGCGCAAGGACAAGTTCACCGCCAACAAGAGTGTCATCGTCGCGCAGCAGATCTCACAGGTACACACTAATATACTCACCTCGCTGTGCAAGGGCATGACGCTGTACACGCACATCCACCTGCGCAAGGACAAGTTCACCGCCAACAAGAGTGTCATCGTCGCGCAGCAGATCTCACAGGTACACACTAATATACTCACCTCGCTGTGCAAGGGCATGACGCTGTACACGCACATCCACCTGCGCAAGGACAAGTTCACCGCCAACAAGAGTGTCATCGTCGCGCAGCAGATCTCACAGGTACACACTAATATACTCACCTCGCTGTGCAAGGGCATGACGCTGTACACGCACATCCACCTGCGCAAGGACAAGTTCACCGCCAACAAGAGTGTCATCGTCGCGCAGCAGATCTCACAGGTACACACTAATATACTCACCTCGCTGTGCAAGGGCATGACGCTGTACACGCACATCCACCTGCGCAAGGACAAGTTCACCGCCAACAAGAGTGTCATCGTCGCGCAGCAGATCTCACAGGTACACACTAATATACTCACCTCGCTGTGCAAGGGCATGACGCTGTACACGCACATCCACCTGCGCAAGGACAAGTTCACCGCCAACAAGAGTGTCATCGTCGCGCAGCAGATCTCACAGGTACACACTAATATACTCACCTCGCTGTGCAAGGGCATGACGCTGTACACGCACATCCACCTGCGCAAGGACAAGTTCACCGCCAACAAGAGTGTCATCGTCGCGCAGCAGATCTCACAGGTACACACTAATATACTCACCTCGCTGTGCAAGGGCATGACGCTGTACACGCACATCCACCTGCGCAAGGACAAGTTCACCGCCAACAAGAGTGTCATCGTCGCGCAGCAGATCTCACAGGTACACACTAATATACTCACCTCGCTGTGCAAGGGCATGACGCTGTACACGCACATCCACCTGCGCAAGGACA
Organism: Anticarsia gemmatalis; assembly: GCF_050436995.1. Lineage (NCBI taxonomy): Eukaryota > Metazoa > Arthropoda > Insecta > Lepidoptera > Erebidae > Anticarsia > Anticarsia gemmatalis. Next base: position 1,582,270 of record NC_134757.1, read on the forward strand.
AGTTCACCGCCAACAAGAGTGTCATCGTCGCGCAGCAGATCTCACAGGTACACACTAATATACTCACCTCGCTGTGCAAGGGCATGACGCTGTACACGCACATCCACCTGCGCAAGGACAAGTTCACCGCCAACAAGAGTGTCATCGTCGCGCAGCAGATCTCACAGGTACACACTAATATACTCACCTCGCTGTGCAAGGGCATGACGCTGTACACGCACATCCACCTGCGCAAGGACAAGTTCACCGCCAACAAGAGTGTCATCGTCGCGCAGCAGATCTCACAGGTACACACTAATATACTCACCTCGCTGTGCAAGGGCATGACGCTGTACACGCACATCCACCTGCGCAAGGACAAGTTCACCGCCAACAAGAGTGTCATCGTCGCGCAGCAGATCTCACAGGTACGTGCGAAAACATTATGTATCTAAGTTATTTAGTTATCACTAGTTATTCGGACATAATATATAGCAGAGCACTAATAGATGTTATCGGTCTTCGCAGTTAAAGAAAAAATAACATTTGTATTAAATAAACTGCTTCAGAGACAAAAAATCAGTCACCCGATATAGTATTAGTAAAATAATTCGACTAGTTTTACTAAAATTATATCGGATGACCGATTTTTTTAAATGATTAATTAGGTACTTATCAGATCCCGATCGTCGCAAATCTCACTATATTTTTATTACAGATTTTTATAAATATTCTGTCTAGTAAAGCGTTATTTAGCAAGAGTATGTGTTAAATTATAACATTTAATTTTGTTCTCAGGGTATGGGCTACCTGCACGCGCGCGGCATCATCCACAAAGACCTGAAGACGAAGAACATATTCCTGGAGAACGGGAAGGTGGTCATCACTGACTTCGGACTCTTCAGCGTCACCAAACTGTGCTTCGGAAACAAGTCAGTATTCGTTTGTACACATATCATCTAATATTATAATAATACTTTTATGATATGAGCGGTTAAAATGTCTAAATTTAATCAAAAAGTGTTCAATGCTTTCCTGATTTCTGATAACATATCGTTACTAGCTTACCTTCTACTATAATAAAAATAGATTTAACTATTTAATGTCCAACTGTTGGACAAGGGTCTCCTCCCGTTATAAGGGAGGGGGCCTTGGGTCCATCACGCTGGCCATCTGCGGGTCGCAGACTTTGCATACCTTCAAGAACTGTCAGGCATACAAGGATTTATCACTATTTTTTAATACACACATAACTTCGAAAAGTCGTTGGTGTTTACTTTAGTTTACTTTACGCTTCTGGAATATTGAGTAATAAATGCACGTTGGTTTGTTGCGCAGTCTCCGCGGCGACAGCCTGGGCATCCCGCCGGGCTGGCTGTGCTACCTGGCGCCCGAGCTGTGCCGCGCGCTCACGCCGCACGCCAGCCTCATCCTGCCCTTCTCCAAGGCCACCGACGTCTATGCCTTCGGGTATGTACACTCTATATACTAGATACACAACGCTATTTTAACACCCCAATAAACCTAATAATAAAAAACATTCTTAACAGCAATTTTCGAAACATTTGCTTACGCATAGGTCTAAGTTTGGCTAAACATTTCATTTCTATCTTCACTTTTTGCATAATTATCTTTTACTAGTAGTAAGATCTTTCTTTCATACTTAATTTCGATTTTTTTCTTTCACTTTCACTTTCATTAAATATCCCAAATAATCTTGTATTTCAGTACGGTATGGTACGAGCTTCTGTGCGGCGAGTACCCGTTCAAGAGTCAGCCGCCCGAGGCAGTGATCTGGCAGGTGGGCAAGGGCGTCAAGCAGTCACTTGCCAACATGCAGGCCTCTAGAGATATCAAGGTATGCAATACTATGATGCAAACAATAAAAAAAAATATACTGATTCTTTACTTTAACATATGAAAATAGAAGCTCAATTATGTGATATTTTTTGCTTTGGCATAATGTTTTTAGTTAATATTTCGGACAAAGAAACAATTTTTTATTGGGACGTTGATAATAGTCATCTCTGAAAATTACTTTTTCCATTGCGTCTCGTGAAAATTGTACGTATCAACACTTAAGAATGACTTAACAGCCGTATTTAAAATGCACTACAACATCCTGCTTAACAAATAATATGTTTATGTTCAGGACATCCTAATGCTGTGCTGGTCGTACCGCGCGGGCGAGCGGCCGGAGTTCCCGCTGCTGCTGAGCACGCTGCAGAAGTTGCCGCGCAAGCGCCTGGCGCGCTCGCCCTCGCACCCCGTGCACCTGTCGCGCTCCGCCGACTCCGTGTTCTGAGACCTGCTGCCCGCCGCCTGCGCCTACTACCTCGCCACCATCCGCGAGTGACCGGACGATGAGACACGGGCGGGGCGGGAGCGGGACGGTTGCGGGGACGCTACGTGGCGAGTGCGATGTGGGCGGTGTGACTACTTAGCGTGTGCGAAGTTGCTACGAGTAGTGTGCGGTGATGCTACGTGTAGTTTGCGGCTGCGTGGCGAGTGCAGTACGGTTTCGTGGCGTGTGTAGTACTGTTACGTGTAGTGTGCGGCTACGTGGCGTGTGCGCTACGGTTACGTGTAGTGTGCGACTACGTAGCGTGTGCGGTACGGTTGTGTGGCGTCGGCGTGTATGGGTAGCGTGTAATAATTTACGTTTCAAAATTTGTCGACATCTATGAGTATAACTTGTTTGTATACTTAAAAGTTGTATTATATTCTATGAAGGCAAGGTATTTGGTCTGGTTCACTACCGTATAGTAAGGTTGTTTATTACGTCATCACTCTTTTGAAAGAGATAATGGCACAAAAAAATAAGAGATCACAACTAATTTTCACACATAAGACATTTTCTTTAGTTAAGTGGTTATTTCATAGCTATTATAATAATTTGCTTTTGCTTATGTCCATCTATAAGTTCTTTTTTAGTGCAAGGAAGGGAATATCCACACTGTGTGTGGTTCTGGAACTACTGGTCCGTGTTTTTGCTTTAAATTAAATTGGTATTTAAAAATCTTGACAAAAAATTGCGTAATTCTTATAATTTTGTATAAAATTGATGAGTGATGACGTAATAAACGATTAGAATTGTATTATTCAAAGAAATGGCGCAAGTATATCGGACATGTAAAAATAATAATTTTATTTATTTATATTTTTTATTGTAAAGTCTTTGCAACGAATTGGGAGTGCAGTAACGATTATTTAAATTATTATTTTTTAAGTTATTTATTTAATTTAAAAAACAAGACTTCAATACCGAATTTTCATGTTAATTTATTTGAAATAAATGTAACAATGACATAGATTCTAAACGAACACAATTATGGAATACAATAAAGACTAAATAAACATTAAAATATAAGAATATAGTAAAGAAACTATGAAAAGACAACCAAGTTATGAATTGTTACTCCCAGATTGTAATAACGAGTTATATAACAGTATAACATAACAAACGGGTTATCGCTACTTAGTATAATGTTTATAAATAAAGTGTAAAATATGTTAATATGTACGTCTCTTGTAAGTAAATCTTGATCTCTGATTAACCGATAGAAATAAATTATATTTTCGTAATTAAAAGTAATTAATTAATTAAATGAAAAAAAAGAGAAAAAAACGGAAAAATGACTGCTTTGTTGATAGATTGTAAATACATGTACAGTGTTACGATTTTGCTGTGATTGTGTATTAGTGCACTGATCTTTTTATAGAGAACATATTATATTTTGTCATTTTAATATCGTAAACAGAATACATACATGTAAGCTAGATTTAAATAGGCATAAAGTAGTTTTCATTGTTACATAGAATAAAGAAAACAGTCTGAAAGCAATACATACCCGTATAAATCATAAAAGTAAAGATACGAGACGTAAGGGAGGAACGCAATAAAATAAACATAAAATTCTGTGTAATTACTAAGATAACTAATAATTGTCTTCAAGTAGATCTTTTTAATGTAAAATAAACAGTGACTATGTGTTACAAAGATCAGTGCATTAAATAAATGAAGTATTCAGTCTTAAATATTAGCATAAGAGTTGACATCTTTCATACCTACTGCATTGTTTTTACAGGATTTTTCATAAAATGTTCTATATTAGTCCCCTCTGTGGTACGAAATACGAATTTATTTGATATTTCATAGTATAAACAATAGTTTATTTAAATGTATAGAGTCAAAATTTTAGTAATGGTTTATGTGAAATTGGAGTTTAGAAACGCCTTGTATAAAACGTAAATGACTATTCAATTAGTTCAGTAGTTGAGGTATCGGTAATAACACTGAACAGTAGAGTCCTACTTATGGGCTTACTCTTGACAGAATCGAATTCGATTCGAACCAGATTCGACCTTATGTCAAATCGTACTTTAATATTCCAAACTAGCACATGATCAAACACTGGTTTAACCTTTCGTATGCCAGAACGCAGGTGTGCGCGCCAATTTTTGAAGCTTCGTATGCATTCGCATGTATGACCGTAGATCTGCGCGATATAGACGCAACGCGCGTTTAAAATGACGCGGCAGATGAACATTTTTGATGCGGCGGGGGTCCGGCATACAAAAGATTAAAATACAAATTATGAAAATCAAACAATTCTATTAGATTCATTATAAATCAGTATTCAACCACATGCTAGTTTTACCTCGAATCTTTTTCAACAGAATTCGAGTTCGATTCTGTTTAGAGTAAGTCAACTGACATACTGTTGAACAATAGTCAGTCAAAATATATCATAAAAGTTTGCCTTATTCATTTATAAGTACTCCTCAAACTGGTTGTATAAAATATACCTCCATGAACTCCAATTTTCTCATGACCATTAAAAAGAGATGTTTTGTAAATAAAAGAATTATAAACATTCCTTTTAGTAGGTTGTTGAGGTTTAAAACTTGATAGTTACTATTCAAATTAAGTGCATCTGTTTGTATCTTTTTAAAAGTTACCACTTTCTTATAACATTGCTAAGAGGCTTATTATTAGACTAGGCTGATTTAATACTGATCATGTTCCAGCTTTGTAGCGGGTTTATAAATTATTTTATTTTTTAAAGTGACCATAGTGTTCTTAGAGTAGTGCTGTAATTCTTTTGAATATCATGAAATTTAAGATTTTTCCTAAAATTTCTTGATGGACGGCTCATGACTTCTAGAAATCAATGGAAAAATCTGTCTGAAGAATTAAAATAATTAGAATCTTAATAAAAAATATTGAACCTTGGCGCCATTTATAGACCCGCTACACAAGTTATCATGAAAATCATCAATTAGCTGAAAATTATCATTTAAAATGAAAAAAAAATAACAGCTCATTATTTTATTGTTTACTAAATTATTGTTATAATGGAAATTGTTCTGGTCACTCGACTCCTATTATGATAGTTGTAAATACGGTGCAGTGGCGTGACGTCACTGCACATAGGATAGACCGCGGCGCTGCCTCGGCTTGTAATATATATTTATTAGACAGAACAATGGTTGGTTGCAGACGGATGTAGTTTTACATTATGTATTGAGATTCAAACGATTAGGTTAGTTGCATTTGCCAAAATAAATTTCCCATCACTGTTAGTGGTTGTTTTATTTCTTGTAGACATTGTTAGCTATAATTCAGGTTAAACTATACTTCAACAACTTTGGTATGCATGATGTTTTTACAATAAAGTAGCAGCATCAAACAGGTCACTGTCAGCTGCATACACATGCGGGTCATTGATGTTCTGAATTCTTAATTTTGCTTTACCTCTGTGTCCTTGCATTTAAGGCTCTATACTAATTTGTTGGGCTATAGAAGAAAAGACAAAATTAATTATAAATATATATTTATTAAAATAAAATACAATTTTCTTATACATTATGATACATGTCCAGCCAGTGTACTTGCAATATTAGTACACATACTCTTTATTTCATCACTAGCGAGGTACTCACATGCTAATATAGCATTTCCTAAAGCAATTGTTTCTCTTGTAGTTTTAGCTTTTATCCAGATCCTGCCGTTCATGCCAGCGGCTAACTCAAATGGCCATTCATTTTTCAATGAGTTCAGTAATGGACATTCTGGGTTTAATATCTTTCTTATTAAGTTTAGGGAACATTTGAATACAAAGCCATCTTCCAACACACCGAGACGACCCTGCTTCCCATGTGAATCTACGCAAACTATCTCCGGCTCCATATCCTTACTGGCTACAAGCATTTTAGCATATACCACATCTCCTATATTTACTTTTGGCTTGTTCTTCTTCGTCGCACCTTCAAACGACAGGTAACACAAAGACGCAGAGCAATGGCTGCCGACATCAACACGAAACACGTCTCCCGCTTTTTGAATCACTGTCCCTATAACATTCTCTCCTCGAGCTGGTATGTACCGTTTCTGATAGTTGTCCACCCAATACGTGTTGGGCGCTCGCTTTTTCAATCTCCCTGCTTTTGTAACAAAAATGCCATCGACTTCTTTCCGTAATCCCGGACCTAGTAAAACTTTGCTCTTCTCTCCGGCTATGGCAATTTCTTCACACTGGTCTCCCGGTAAAACAACGTCCCCGACTGCGACTTTCATTTTATATCAGGAATATCGATTCTCATTCGTTACAAAGCACTTACTTTATTATAAAATCTCCTGTGTTGTAGTATAACCTAACCACGTTTGTTTTGACAGTTCATGGCAGTAACACCACTTTGTGTATGACTGACTTGTTGATAAAAACTATAAAAAGCTACGTTTCAGTTATACAATTTATTGTTATCGAAGATAGAAATAAAGAGCATGACAATTACGATGATAATGTTAAGTTATTGTTTGTTAAGTTAAAATACTCTATGTTTAAAATAGATTAGTGCCAAATCATCAACTCGTCTTTACTCACAAAGGTGCTAGTGATAAGGGCAACTAAACGTTCATTTTGACAGACGACATTTTTGACAGTTGTCAAACATCAGAAATCTGTCTCACGCACGTGTTTATACTTGGGCCTATGTTTACGTTTTTATTTCTTCCAAAATTAATGAAAAATGCCAGCTACAGTGCAAAGTGATGTTCTTAAATACAAGGGCAGTAACTTCTTTCGCCAACGGCTGCTGTTATCTACGTTGAGTGGTCGTGCTATTAAGATAGAAGACATTCGGAGTACGCATGATGACCCAGGTCTTAGGGAGTACGAAGTGAGTCTGATACGTCTGCTGGACAAAGTGACGAACGGCACGAGGGTGGAGCTCAGCCAGACAGGCACGTCAGTGTATTATCAGCCGGGAATATTGGTTGGAGGACAAGTTACACATAGTTGTAGCACTCAAAGAGGTATAGGTTAGTATCAACACAGAGCTGTCAGTATAACAGTTTGCTGTGTACCCTCATAATTTTTTTATTAACTTATAACTAGCTGACCCGCTCACGAATCTTCTTTGCATCTCCTTTGATTTATTTCTCCATATATTATCGTCGCTTAGGTAACAATACCGCGCAAGTTAAATTTGACATGTTTCCAGGAGAGATAAAAAACTGATTATTATCTTTGAAATACTTCTGACATGTGTACTGAATACATAAATAGGTAGATATTAAGCTGTTCAAGATTGGACAATTTAAAAAAAAATCTAACATCATTCGATGCGCGCTGACAAAATCTATCAAATGAAGTATAAAACGTCATATGACCAATTTTCGACTTACGCGGTATTGTTACCTAAGCGACGATATTGCCTTTCCGGTGTCTTAAATCTTTATTTTACAGAAACAATTAGTTGAATTAGTTGAGCCGTTTTTGAGTTTTACGCTTAGCAACACAATTCATTTTACATATAAGAAGTTAAACATTGAATTTGCAGGTTACTACTTAGAGATCTTACTAGCTCTGGGTCCGTTCTGCAAGGAGCCCATGAATGCAGTGTTACAAGGAGTGACTCACAGTGACCTGGATGTATCAGTGGACAAGATCAAAGCAGCTGCCCTGCCGGTGCTGCTCAAATTTATATTAGTTGATGATGGGCTAGAACTCAAAGTTGTGAGGAGAGGTAAGGTTCTTTCTTGTCTAGTCAAATTTAATGTTAGAAAGATCATTTTAGGATAATGATTAATGATTAAAATGTAATGATTGAAAGGGAAAATGTATAAAATGTTACTTTCAACAATAATGTAACACATTTGAAAAAGCTAAGAGTATTTTGGAGTATGCTTATCAAGAACCAGAACCAAGAATCAGAGCCTATGCACACTATGCACAGGTTAATAGACATAATTATATGCAAAAACTAAAGTCATTTTTCTGCTAGAGAAAGGAAGTAGTATTTTCTTATGAGCACAGATAAATGATAATTAAACACAACAGGAGTTCTGATTACTATCTAACTCAAATTTTTACTGTCTCATTTCAGGTGCTCCACCCCTAGGAGGTGGTGAAGTAGTATTCAAATGTCCAGTGAGAAGACACTTGCGACCACTGCAGTGGACTAAATGGGGCCTGGTGAAGAGGATACGAGGAGTTGTGTACGCTTTACGAGTTTCACCTACCATGGCTAACAGAGTTGTTGATGCTGCTAAAGGGGTGAGTGGGATTATATAGTTGCTTTTCTTAGTGTGATAATGTGGTCATGTTTAAGTTATTTTATTTTATATTTTAATTACTGTGGCAAATTAGGCTTAGCTAACATTTTCTATCATAGGAATTATCCTGGAATGATAATAATTAATTCATCATAAATCCTGGAAAACTACTCAGGGTATCACTCTACAGAAAACAACAGATTGACATTGATGCATAATTTCCACCAAAAATGGCAGGATTTTTAGAAATGTTTCAAACCGACCATTGACCAATGTTGCATAGTGAGACTAAAATCATAGTAGTGATTATATTTGTTGTTTTCCATAACATAATAAAGTATAGTAAATTGTCCAAATTTACCAATGTATGTTTTAAACTATTAAACAGTGTTACTAGAAGCAAGAAAAGTTTCGTAAATTTTATAACGAAATCTAGTTTTTTAATAACAATTTGTTTGTTATTTACAGGTAATGTTAAAATTCCTGCCAGATGTGTACATAAACACGGATCAGTGTCGAGGCTCCAACGCAGGCAAGAGTCCCGGGTTTGGCATCAGTCTTGTTGCCGAGACTAACGAGAAGACATTCTACTGTGCTGAAGCTGTAAGTATTACATCATGAATAAAATTGAAACTTCAGGAAAATCGATTTATTTTTCTTAAATTTTCACGGGGGTTCAATTGCTGATAGGAAAAAATCGGATGAGTACATTAGTAGAGAAAAGAAGTTAAATACACTTGATCTAAATAACGTTTTATTGTACCTACTTAGTATTTGTACCGCGTCAGCTTTGCGTCACTGTTTTTTATATATATCCATAAATTTGAAAGTTTGACTGACTCTTTGCCTTAGTCGAAACTCGAAAGTGTATGCGACGACTGCTGCGATGAAGCCTGGGTCGGGTCAAATTTGAAAGTTGATGTCGTAGACCTCGGGTAGCAGATCATTGGTCCTGCGTCTGATTTCTCACTGGTTACGACGGGTACCCGTCCCACCGGACTATAAATGATCGAATGGAGGATACATTTGGACACAATGAACAAAGTCCAACATTGCTGGCCACGTATGTAATAGAATAAACTATGTTTTCATCTTCCAGAAATCTGCAGAGCCCGGGTCAGGCGAGATCAGTTTACCAGAAGACATAGGCAAGGAATGTGCACAGCGACTTTTAGACGAGATATACAGGGGTGGCGCGCTGGACTCCTCATTCCAATGGCTATTAGCGTTATGGATGGCGTTAGGACAGAAGGATGTCAGCGAATGTTTAGTGAGTATTGCAATTTTTTCTCCGAAACAGGTCGAATTTTAATCACTGAGCTTATCTAATTCTGCATTTTAATTAGGTTTGCTTAAAGTTATGAAGCAGGTTACTCTAGCTATGGTGGTAGTTGATGAGGGACTCTTAGAAACTGCTTAAAATTAGTTCTTATGACGTATGTAACTGCAGTATACTAGATATTGTAGTGTCTGCTCAGTAAGCTACAATATCATGTAATGATTTCCGTCATTATTTTTAATCTACTGGCAGTTTTCTGGTATTAATGTCCTTACACCTGCAAACTAAACAAAATACAATTTTCTAATTTAATCTCCAGTATACCCCGCAACACAAGAGCAATTCTTAGTGCGGAAACTGTCTTGAAAAAAAATATTGACGTTCAATATTTTGTTCCCAGGTCGGCCCCCTTTCAGACTACACAATAACCTTCCTGCAGCACCTCAAAGAGTTCTTCGGCGTGATGTTCAAGCTTGAGGTGATGAGAAACGATGATGATGAAGACTCCGACGACGAGGGAGTCTCTCCTGCTAGCAAGATCAAAATGACTTGCGTCGGTATAGGTTATGTTAATATTAGCAAACGAACCATGTAATATAGAGTATTATAGTATTATTCATTGTTTTAATCGTTGAGTTGAATATTGGTGGTGGTGGACTTAAGGGTAAAGTAAGTTGGGAATGTAGGGATGGTGTTAATTTGGATGATTTGGTGATCTTGTTTCTTTAGTCCCTTAAGTGTAAATTAGTAGTATCTGTTTGGTTCACTTAGTAACTATTACAAAGCCAAAATAAAACTCGTATATTTAGTCCTACTTTCATGCTCCCAAAAGATATGGTAAGAATATGGTATTAAAAAAAATAGGTTTATTTGTTACCTTATACTTTGTATAGAATTAATACGACATCAAAATTGCAATATCGTATGTGGGCCCATGTAGTAGAGGGTTAAATAGTAGATTTATCACAATGTTGCCAGCTTTTTACAAAAACTTATTTGCATATTGCCATATTCAATAAATCATGACGTCAAAAGATTGGGTATCGTGTCAGTAAAAACGAAAACATTCTAATAATAATTTCTTTATTGTCACAATAAACTTAAAACTAATTGTAAAATAATTAAGGCACATTCTGAAATGTGTGTTCCACATTGTTACATTTCTGATTTCACTTCGCCTTCGCTAATACGAGCTACACTATGAGTAGAAATTGGCAGTGTTCGTATAGACACAACGGTATCATGTTTTGACTTAGAATTATTAAGAATAGATAAAATAAAAAGATCTTAAAATTAATTTTGTCAAAAACTGACTGTATTTTGTTGCCAGTTAAAGACAAAATTTGTGATAACTTTGACAAAGTGTTGCCATTAACAGCCTTTTGTCAAAGTGTTGCTATATAATTGCAAATTTTTCTAAATATTTTTTAATTTAAATAAATTTCGTTCAGTCGTAAAGGACATAATATCACATAATAATATAAATTTCGATACATATGTTATATACATAATAATAAAAATTAAAAAAGTGAAATGAATGTGAAATGATAATGAAATAATATTTACATGCGTAATGAACGCGGGTTAGTAATTCAAGTAACTAATAGTACTTTACATGTTTTTTACAATAGTAATTGTAATCACTTGAAATAAATACTTGTTTGGATCTGACTCGAGAATAATTTTAAATCAATGTTTAAATTTTTGAAGCGGATTTTTCACAATATACTCAGTCACTAGTTCTGTTCATAAAAGGTGTTTTTAAGTATTCTAACCAAAGCAAATATAACATAACAGTTAATATAAAGAACTAAAGATTAAATGTACTGTGTATTTTACAACGTGACTGAGTTTCAAAAATTGACTAATTTCGACATTTTCAAAATATTTTGATCCTTTTTACGCGTCTTTTTCATTACAACCTAACCCCGCGGACCAGTTACAAATGCCTCCAACGGGATCGAAGCTGAGACCTTTCGGACAGATGTACTCCCAGCCGAGCAGCGAGCCGTTCTCGATGCGCGCACATGATATGAACTTCTTGCAAGACGTGGGGTGGGGGAAGTTGCCGATGTCCAGGCATTCTATGTTACCTGTTGGAAGAAAAAGTTTATGATTCAAATATTATTCGGTTTTCAGTCTCTTTGTAAATATTGAGAATTTATATGAAAAGAAGAAGAAAAAACAAAACGATCTAACGATTTTTTGTCCACCGACTAGGAAATCGAATCTTAGAACGAAGCGCCGGAGTGACTGCTGCTGCACAACAATGTGCGAAGACTTTAAGCTACATAACACAATATTGGTTTTAACATAACAAGTGTATATTTATTTTGCCCTCAAGCACTAAAACATAGGTTAAAAGAAAAGTTAAACAGACTAAACTAGACAGTGAAACATTTAAGTACCTTCATTAACTACATACAGATAATTAGCTCAACATTAAAAACAATACTTTAATACTCAGTTTTCAAGAAAACCAGTACTAATAAAACTCACCATTCTCATGCATCACAACTTTAGTCCCTTCCACGTACTTCACAGCGACCTTTTCCTCGCTATCATCATAGTAATCATAGCTGGCTATCGGCCGGTACACCTTCTTGGGTTCCTTGGCGACTTTCTCGAACGGTTTCACGGGAACCCGGCGAGATTTGACCGTGGTAGTGGTAGTGGGAGCCGCGGTCGTCGGCCGGAGGGTCGTGGAGATCTTACGATGGATCTTCTTTCTTATCACTTTTCTGGGAGCCGATGTGGGCGTGACCGGAGAGGTTACCGGTGATAGGTATTGGTATTCTTCTGTGAAAGGAGAATTGGCTGTTAGAAAATGTAAAACGGTGTAAAGTTATGATGGTATTCTGTTAGATTACTTTTTACTAGATTAATAACATAGACCTTTATTATACCAATTTGGTAAGTATTATTATTTTAATACTCTGGTGACCTTTGGTCGGAGTTAGTTTGGTGATCTCACTACTTAATGATTTCGGTCACCTTTAGTAAAATTTTTGTCCCAACTTTGAAATAAAATATAATTTTTCATGGTTCCAGCCAAAAATTTTCACGGAGGAAGCGAGAGCAATTCTCGCTGATAATTAAAAAAAATTCAATATACAATTTATCACAGGCAAGTTTAATGTTACTACATTCACATTCGCATACCGTATAAGCAAACCGTTCGCACTTACCATCATAAGTCTTAGTTACGGGCGACTCCAGTAAATACTCCCTCGTGAAGTACGAGGGCTCTTGACTCGAACTCGAGTACCCCACAGTGGAATAGCCACCATCTTCCACAGGCACAGGGATCAGTTTCTCATTCCTATACCTACTGGCACCTCTCTGGATGCCCGAATACCCTGCAGTTACGACATTCGCGGTCAAATCTGATCTAAAACCTTTCAATTTCGACGTTTCCGTAGACCGAGGAGTGAAAGTAGCTATTCTAGGAGAATTTTCTTCTATAGCAGCTGTAGTTCTTTCAAAACTGCGAAGTGGGGGAGATAAGGTAGTAGAAATCGCGGGTAAATTCCTATTTGTGAGTGTAGCGTCGAAAGAATCGGTAGCTGTTCTGAAATCTTGGTTCAATGTATTTTGATAGCTAGATGTGAATTTAGGAAGATAGGAGTCTGATACTTTCGATACATATTCTGTTGAAGTCTCAGGGTATGTGTTACGGTATTCTTGAGTTATCGTATTCGTTGGGTAGTTCGTTGCTGACGATTTTGGAAGATAAGCTGCGAGTTTCCCATCAAAAGTCGATGATTTAGGATCGTAATCATCTCGGTTGAACCCTTCTATTGTTGTTCTGATGTATTCTTGAGTGGCTGTATTGGGATCAGTGGTTTTTGAGTCGAAAGACGTTGGAGTGATCTTAGGGGAGTCATATTCTGAAACGCTATAATCATTGCTAGTAGTTCTAATGAAATCTTGACTGGCTGTATTAGCCGTGTTAGGGAAGTTGGTAGCTTTCGGTACATCATACGTGGAAATCTTAGGAGTTTCGAAATCCGTGTACGAATCCCCTGCCGTAGTTTGAACGTAATCTATAGTTTTATACTCCTGGGTAGTTGGATCTTTATTTAAAGTAGTTTTACTATCGAAGTCGGAAACCTTCGTCGAATCGAATTCGGAAATTTTCGTAGAATCAAAGTCGGTTTGAGTTTTAAAGGCGGTGGTTTCATCGCTACCTAAAGTGCTAATTTTATAGTTAGGTGTGCTCTGATAGTCATCGTAAGTGGGTGTGCGACTGTCGGTATAGCCGGTGTATTCCCGACTCGTGTATTTGTATTCTACAGTGGTTTGTGTTTTTCGAGTCGGTTTAACGTCGTCGAAGTCGGTGACGGTGTCAGAAAGAGGTATGGGTGCAGTAATGAGTTGGTGAGCAGCAATCGCTACGGCAGTCTCAGGGCTAAAATCTGAAAGAAAATTAGTAGTTTTAGGAAAGATGTTAGTCATAAACATTCTTTCATGCGTTGCTGTACATGCAACGTAAGTAAGTAGTATACATTTCGTTAATTTAATGTATGGAACTCTTAAAGAGTTTTCCGCTGTCAACATGCGGGTTTAAGACTTTTGTTCTTTATAGAATACATATTATAAAGTGCATTCCAATTTTTTCAAATGGATTTGATTAGTGCATTGATGATCTAAAAACGATTGATATCTCGAAATTAGATACGAGTACATGCTACAAGATGCAAGTGTTATTGAAACTTAAATTAAACGTAGTGCGTCATTCAATATAAAAAGATAATTTGTTCATAATTTCTTCATCATGCGAGCATGCAAAGGTACCTACTGTAATCACAGCATCTGTATGGGAATATGAAATTCCCCATGAATAAACGTAAAAAGTTACTTATCGATCCCGACTGACCACTTCGTCTCTTAAGTAGTCTATAGTGGGCGATAGTTTTATGGATGGCTCCACAACTTTAGCTTGCATCTGCTCATGTCTTTTTTACAAACGTAGCTAACCCAGAATTTTGATTGGCCCTAAGAATTTTGAACGGAGCTTTCCGTTTTACCCAACCTTTTGCTTTGCATCTGAGAGCCACAAGTTCGCAAGTCTATCGCCCACTTACACGTTAAACGACTAATTAATTAGTACATAGACACCGCAAAACAATTTCAATCCAATCACTTCAAAACCTCACCTTCTACAGTAGTCTTCTTCTCCGTGCTGCTTTCTTCTATGCTCTTCTTAACAAGATTATCCAGCTGGTTCTGATTGATGCTGGCGCTGAACTTCTTGCTTTGTCTCTTGTTCTCATCTTCGTTGGTGGCTGATGGGTTCTGGTCGCTAGCGTCCTTCAGGATGAGGGGGCGACGCTGGATCTTAGATGAGGTTTTAGGAGCTCTCGCTTCTAGAGTTGGGTCTTCGATTGCGTCTGTTTGAGTAGGAAGATTATTTTAGTTACTTACAAAAAAAAAATCCTAAAGTCATCGGACTTTATGGAATTAATTCAACGAAATAACATAGTTAATACAATTATAGAGCATATTTCAGGGCCTTTGAAGGGTCCCCTAAACGTCTCATCCCGAAATCGAATCCTGGCTATGGCCCTTCTTCAGACGTGAATTGTTTATTTGCCGTTAAAATCTTTATGGTAAACCCTATAAGTACATTTTACAAACATGCAATTTATGCTTTAAACTTAAAGTAAGCCAGAGATACTTCGGCAGTCTCGTAACAAGTAATTAATTGAAAATAGACATGCAGTAGCACTGACCAGTGTCTCCAATATCCTGTAAAGACTCTTCATCTTCAAAAGCGGTAGTTGTAGCTTGTGTGGTGGTGGTGGTCGTCGTAGCAGCAGTCGTGCTGGAGCTGCCTGGGCGACGGCGGGCGGCGATGCGGAACGCGCGGCGAGGAGTCGACGATACTGGCGTGGCTGTCGACGATGGAACTGCTACGGTTGATGTTGCTGAGGAAATAAATGATGCGTTAAATGAGTCACACCAATGATTTTTGTTATGAGCATATTTAAAAACTAGGTACTTCAAGGATAAAAAATCTGTTTTTATTTTTTTCGTATCTTCAAAAATTACCGAGATATTAAACGTCAAAGTAGGCCTTCGCGCCAAACTCCGGCGAAGCGGCCGCACGGACGTGTGACGTCATCTCGTGACATTGCTATTTCGTCAGTACTTGCCGATACCTACATAGGCTCGAAGCGCTCTCGCGGTTGCGCTTTAAATAATTTGTTTTGCTTATAGTGGACAAACAAAATGGTTAGAAAATATTGTATTGTTCCTATGTGTACTAACTCCAGTGAAAAAACACCCCAAAAATTGTTTTTTTCTGTACCATGTAAACTGTTTTATATTTTTACAAAAGACACCTAATCTAAAACTTAAAGCCCGGTTCAGATACTGTCAAGAGCAAATGTTAAATAGAAGTTTATTTGCCTTTTGAACACTTCCTCAAGATCAAGATGCCATATCATGTTCATACCTACTTAGCAATGAACTTCTACTAAACAGTTGATACTATTTAATGAGCAGTTCAGTGATCTCACAGGCGGCGGCGAACCGAACGCGGCGGTTGAGTTGGCGTTGGTTTTTTGTTTTGAAAAAAGAACCCATGTTTATTAAATCTAATAAATATCAAAATTAAAATGTTAGTTTAATTAAAAGTTCTCATTACACACCCAATCATATAAGACTACAGAGTAGATTCATGCGTTCATATGATAGCCATCAACCTGACTAAAGTCAGAGGCAGGGGTGACAATTTTTTTTTATTGGTAATATTATTTTAAAACTATGTTTTCCAAATTTACACTTGGTAGGTACGTAACACTCATTATTTGTAATGCCAGTTGTAACAAACTTTCAATTTTATTGTTAACTACACACAAAAATATTATTAGTAGTACCTATACGAGTTCAACTTTCTTTACCTGGGTCTAGTTGATGATTGCGTGCGTGGCGATCGAGATCGAGGATATCTTAGTGGAGGCTTATTTTACAAAAAACACGATGATTAAATTTATAACACATACACATACTCTTTAAATATTAAATGCAAATCACTTTTCAAATCAAAACTCCGCATCACCCGCAGTCGAACAAGCGTGTCTGTCACGACGTGACGTCAGCGCATAGCGCGCGAAGCAACGCAAATTTAAAAAAGCAGTGAAACTTTATAACGCTGTAACTTCGGTAATTTTGACCCGATTTTGATAAAACAAAAACTATTATTATCAGCATAAGTACACAAATTAAATGCAGTATGTTTAATAGTCATATTTTGATGTGCTGGTGTGACTCATTGTGTACGAGTTTGAGGGTAGGAAAAAAATTTGTGAGTGAAGTGCCACAGATATAGTTACATTTCGAGTTGACGTTTTTCATTGGGACTCATTGTTGCCACATTGCAGGAAGATTCTTCATAGATATTTCAGGTTTAATCAGTGTACAATGAGTTAAGAAATGCAATGATTACATTGCAATACTGCTAAATTACCGGATACTGCAATTTAAACTTGCATTGAGGACAATATGTTCTGTTTACTAGTACTACCTATATATTAAAATTCTCAACTGACATAAACTGTAACATATCAAAAATTTGCAACATCGAGGGCATAAATATCTCTTATTCTTTATCGTACCATACATTTTCACATGCCCCCAAAACGACACATTTCTCAACATATCAAGAGAAACCGTCACACATCAAAAATTTCGCAAAACCAACAGTTCATCTCCCATCATTAGCATCCGACCTCGTTGATACAAAGTATAGCACAAATATTAGCACAGCACAAGGTCTTGATGTGATCAGATCGCCATTGTTCCGAGGCTGGACCGTGAAATGACTGGACATTGTAACGTGCAACAATGTTCATTTGTTTAGCAATGTTTTGGTTAAGGTTTTAGATCTGTACCTCGATTCTCTACCACTATCGACTACCGACAACCGGCTAGCTATCGAAATTTTGACATGTAGAATGTACTGCCAAAATGTTTCCTACGACACCCGTCAGAGGCGCTGATCAGATTTTCATACAAAATTTCTCGATGACAGGTCGGTTGTCGGTAGTCGATAGTAGTAGAGAATCGAGCTACGGATGTGATAGTTGTGTTTCATAGATCTTTAGATAAGTATATCGAATATAGTTTTTTTAGAAGACAACATTTTAAGCTATGGACAATACTTTATATTAACTGCATGTATTAATACGACAAGCGAGATGTCGGGACTGACAGATTAACAAGTTTTCTGAGGACCGCAACTTACAAAGGCGGCTTATTTTCGGTAAAACTCAGGATAAATTGTTTTGTCAATTTAGTCATAACCAAGACAACTGCGAAACAGTTACACTCTTTGCTACTACACCACAGTGAATAAGTATTCCTTTATTAAGATGAATAACCTATACTTACATAAACCAAAGACAAATATTTTACTCTTTGTCGCATCCAGGAACCAAACTGCTTATGTACAACTTGGCTTATTTCTCGTGGGAAAATAAAGTTGCTCCGTATCAGTAAAGAAAGTGGATCAAATAAATCAATGTCTTACGCGTGAACGTCTTTTCTACGAGCGGCGCCTGTTCATTGCGTCATTAAGTAATCTTATTAGTTTAATAATGATTGCGATCATTCATGAAAGTCATCCGTTTTGTATCGTGACATGATTGGGACGCAATAGATAGCTTAGAAACTAATGAGTTGAGATATAACAAGTCTTACTTTAGTTAATTATATTGCTTTACTTTACTAAACTTGTAAAGGATTAATGTTTGGATTCAAGGCTTTCGTTAGGAATTCATATTTTGGTCAGAAAACTTTTTGCAAAAGCCAGGCTAAGCCAGCTTTAACTAAGTAGGTCGAAGAGGATAACTAATAATTTTCGCGGAAGGGGGTACAATCCTTTACAATGCTAACTTCCTGTGTTAAACTATCGAGTTTTATGAAATTAGGTTATTCATAATGTACTTAAAGTTAATATTCCTGATTAAATATCTTTTGTTAATAAAAAAAATACCGATAAATCTTAGAAAATAAATCTAGCAGTATGAAACAACGTAATAGTTGCTACACATCAAAACATAGAACATGATAATTGAACATAAAATATTGACCCTATAACCTCTAATAAAGCAATTAACTCGTAAAACCTTTAACAAAGAATCAATTAAGAGATCTTTATCTTAACGAATGGTTTCATAAGAGCAGCCATTACGATGTAGTGTACGCAATTATTTTACTTATATCGTATGACAGTTTCTGTCACGATACACGCTACTGGAATACTGGTTAGTTGGGTAAAGTCAATGTGTCATTCTGTTACGTTAATAGGTTTAAAATAACTATTATCACTAATAATATTAACCGGTTAACTATTATTATAACAGGTTTACCGAAAATAAACATATTTAAAGTTTAAACTAATTGTTCATGCTTAGGTGTCTTTAGCAGCCTTAGGTGTTAAGCGGGCAAAGTTGTCAGCCGGTTTAGGTTTTACATAGGCAAAGTTGCAAGTGGGCTCTATTGTATGCTGGCTGTTTGTAACCTGCGCCGAAACGTCAAACAAGTAAATAAGCTTGAACTTGATTACAAATGAAGCCCGCAGACAAAATGAAATTTTTATTTTTGTGGTACAGGAACATTTTCAAACATACGAAAAATTACATCTTTCGGTCAAGCAATTTCCGAGATTTTCCGAGACAAACGCATGACAATTGTTAATTAATTTTACGGTTACTGTGCTACTGGCATATTAGTTAATTGGGTATAGAGTCACTGTGTCAATTTGTAATCATGTTTATGGCCCTTCGCAGTAAAAATACCTTAAAATGTGGCGAAAATGGATTATTTTTTACTTTTCTACCTTTTTAGTTTTGGATAGTATTATAGTCTCTGGCTATATCAATTGTGAACTTTTATTATCATAAAACAAGCTAACTTTGTTTTCAATTAGTAAAATGCGTGATTATATGATCCGTATTAGTTTTCAGTTCATGGTGAATACTTCAATGTGTTTTTGGAAAAAGTACAATTTACATTTTTTTTTTCTTTTTTTCAATCAATTGATTAGTCATGACTAATTTAGTCATGAATTATTTAGTCATGATTGAATTAATCATGAGTAAAAATAATAATCATAATCATGATTAAATAAATTAGTCATCAATCATTTAATGATTAAATGACTGATGACTAATTTATTGTATTTTTGTATGATGATTAAACTAAAAAAATGAATTCAGGTGACATAATTTTAGTTTAATTGAACACCTCTATAAATCTATAACTGATCACCACCTTAAGTTGACTGAAAGAAGATAATTCCATTATTTATAAAATTTGATTTTCAAAACGTGTAGTTTTAAAAAGCAACTTAAATTATTTTAAACTAAATTAGCCCTAACTTATTTTTGCAAATGTGTACCTGTGTAAATTAAAAAAAAAATAACTGATTCTGTTGTAAAACTAGCTTTAATTAAAAACCTGTGATTAACAAATCAACAGTCATGGAACGTAGACTTGAAAAGCTTTGTTTTATTTAACTATTATTTTTAGTCATTAAAATTTTAGTCATGATTGAATAACTAACACTAACACTAATTAATCATCAATCACGACTCATGATTTAATTTTTTTAGTCATCATTCATTAGTCATGAATAAATAATTTAATCTTAATCATCAATCATCAATCAAACTAAATTTTGCCCAACACTGAGCACAAGTTACAGTCACCGTTATGCAATCACGCTACAGCACTAGTTTCCTACTAAAATATTTTATAATAAACCAAACACTTTTTGTCCGGCCTGGGAAATGAACCCGGTAACTATATAATCAGAGTAACGAGGCCGATAATTAATTAATGTTAATCAAAATCACAAAAACTGACATAGCTAGATAACATTATTAGCATAATGAGAGACGCACTAAAATGACGCTTTTGTAATAAACTATATTATGAACGTGGCTCTCCTTCCATGTATTTCGATTAGTAAATAGTTTCTATATAGGTTTGTTCGTGAACCTTTCCCGGACTATAAGTCTATGTCGATTTTGTTTTGATCTTTTTATTTTGATGCAAGTGAAAAGACAAGTAAGAGATACGTTTACATAAATTTTGTGCATACTAGCGTATAACTTGCAACTTTCTCCGAAATATGATCTAGAAATTACTTAATTTCATCGATGTAGTTGGAGTCCGTAATGGTAAGCCTAACAGACGAACAGAGTAACTTTTGCACTTATTATATTATACGCTATAAAATAAAAAATCTTGATAAAGCCTAACTACCTCATATTTACCAATATTTAACGCAAGCATTCAAATTGAACTTGAAATATCTAAATGTCGAGGTTCAAATAATATGTGGATCGATTTGATAAGTTTAGATAAGTATTAGGCAATATTAATAGTTGCATTACTTGTGTGGGCGGTGAAGACACACCTAATAAATACCGATTAGTATGATAGATGATGTTTTTTAATATTGAAATCTAAGTAAGAAGATAGGCAATCAAAATAGTTTAATCCAATACGTGTTATAAAATATTAATTTAAATATAACAGTCTGTCTGTCTGTATATACGCATTTATGGCTAAACCACTAAGCCCATTTCTATGAAATTAGCTTGGAGATGGATGTAGACACAGAGTCAAGCGTAGGTCAATTTCTCTAAGGGGCGGAATATTGAAAGCTTGCAGAGTAGCGAACTTCAGCAAGTTGCATTATATTTCACAGTTTTAACAAGAAAATTCTGTGTAAATATCATATTTTGACTCGAAATTTATACAAGACTCGATCGATATAACAAACAGATCGATAGACTTTATTTAGCATTCAAAACATAACGAGTAATTATTAATCTCAGTTGATTACGAATAAGCAAGCATCGCGGCATCGTACAACATCAAACCAAACGAATTTCATCACCCATCTCATCTAAATACACATCATATTAACTATAGTTAATCGTATTAGTTAGTAGTAACATTTTATCGCTTATTGCGCGAGCGAGTCAACCGGAGCGTGGGAATAAGGGCTCGTTCACAGTGAACGTGTGCACTTGCTAATAGTTTCTTGTTACTATGTGATTGTAGATCTAATGCAAGCAAGTTCTTTTGAAAGGTATTAGTGTAGGCTTGTATGTTTTTTCTGAGCTGTATGAAAGTTAGTCGATGTAAGGTGAGTGGGTGTATGAGAAAATAATTTGTAGCTTTAAACCATTTAAACCATTTATTTTTGTTACACATAAAGAAACATCACAAATACGTAACTTAATAACTAGTCAGTACATTTATGTGCAACAAAGGGCTACAGCTCAGTATACGCTGTGCTAGGGCACAGCACTGATAAGCT
Organism: Anticarsia gemmatalis; assembly: GCF_050436995.1. NCBI lineage: Eukaryota > Metazoa > Arthropoda > Insecta > Lepidoptera > Erebidae > Anticarsia > Anticarsia gemmatalis. Next base: position 1,604,431 of record NC_134757.1, read on the forward strand.
TTGTCGTTAAGTGATAGCAGTTTACTTAAGAAATTGTAGTACCTATTTAAAATAACTATTTTAATAAGCACTTAATACAAACATGATAATTACTACTGTTTTCTTTTAGACAAGACGAATCTGTTAATATTGTAAGAGAGCGTCATGACTGTACTATTAAGGCACTGAATATCACAAGCTACCCGAAGGCATCAACAGTTTTCTAGCCAGTTTCAAATCTTTTACCCTAATACCGTTAAGCTAGAAATCAAATACAAATTATACCACATTCAACTCATTCTTTGTCAAATAACAGTATTTTTGTTGTTTTTTTTTTTATTAAAGATTGCCTGGTGTTCAAATGCCTGTGATTAAGTATGTTAATTCTGAAGTTGCAGATAGATATCATAGTCGTTGCTGGCGGACATCAACCCCTACTTTCCTACAGCCGGCTTTCCATCAGTAATCTCTAACCATTTGCATGTTGACGATCTGTGCGATAAATAGTACTGTATAACGTCTATACCGGAAAGATAGCGACAGATATAAGCTATTAATGATCGAATATAAATATTTATAGAAGGAATTATTGACATATTATAAAATACAGTCCACTCGCCGCGTCTATTCGCGGGAAACTTAAAATCTACTGAAGGGATTGTCTCGCGGTTTTCATCAATAGATATTCTTGAACGTTTTGGTATATAATTTGAGGTCTAACCTAGTGTTTATCCGGGTACAGCCGGGACGGGTACTAATACAGAGAAATGTATATCAAAAATATTAATCAAGATGGTATGGTTATTTCTTTTTATTTGACAAATCTATCTATAAAGATATGATGAGCATGTGCACGACTTGTTTGTGTTTTGCAAACGCTGAAACATTTCTAAATCGTGCTGTAGCATTCAGTTCAAAAGATCATGACCTAGTCTAGTAAAAGTTGTTTAGTTGTTAATCGAGTTCCATCTTTTTTATAAATTATTAGTTTATTTAGAAAAAATACTGAAGGATATATTAATAATAATTGGCGCACGCACGAATGTAAATGTGAAATTTGGTCCATTTTTTCAGTATAGTTTATAAAAAATAACATAGACAGAGAAATCGATATAATAAAATACCAATTTCTAAATAAAATAAAAGAAAGGAAATGAGTCTTTAAAAATGATCGTAGTACTACCTATTTAAGTACAAATGTCACAATTTAACGAACAGAGCGACACATTATGATCACAAGATTATAAGAATTATTAGGGTTGAACATGGACTGGTTTCTCACGCCTATTCGTTGTCTATGGGACGATTGCGACTCAAGCATTTGTGTGTAAGCAGGCCTTGACGTTTCGAAACATTACTACATCTCACGGATTTTTATGATGGATTACGTTTTATTTGTTTTTTGACTGGTTTGTTGCTAAATATTCTACATTCATGTATATATTATAATGATTGTAGGTACCTTGTTCCCATGAGGGCAGGGACCAGAGAACGCTACGATCCCAGCAAATGGCTTTTGCTTCATTCAGACATTTTGTCATTTATTGTCGATTACTTGCTATGCATACGAACCTATTAGCTAACTTCCGACAAATTTAAGTGTTAATTCAATCGCTTTGATACTTTATGTCGAATTCGTAACTTGGAATTGTTAATTAGTATAAGACCGGATGCAAGCTCAAGTTAGAACTAACCTGGATTATAAAGAGATTCCTATTTACCGATTTCTTACAAGTCTAGGACATCTAGTTGTTCTGACCGCGACTGTTACCTATTTGACAATCTGAACAAAAACAGAACTAAAAGGTCGTAACTTAAATAAAATCTTTTTGAATCGTTCTCCTTTGTGAATGAAGCTTTATAATCCGAATGTGTCATCTAAATGTAAAGTCTATTGTTTGTTTCTCCGCCAATTTATTAAGATTATCTAATGTTTGTTAATTAAAAGGAATCCAGCTCACTTTTGTGACCTGAAATACCTAAGACATTGTGCCGAATATTGAAGTCTGTTTCACATAAATGTATGTCAACTTGCTAGTTAAATAATACTTCATAATATATAATATACTATTGTCAACTTTAATTACAACATTTACAAACGTAGTTTCTCTTCAAGCTATTGTCTACAGTAAATGGTCAGATTTGAAACCCTTATTATGAAAACTGCTTCGGCAGCGTGGTTTGTAGTGTTACCGGCTGTTAAACACGAGGTTCCGAGTTGGGCAAAATATTTTTGGTCTTTTCTAATTTAATTTAGAATAGACCAAAAGGGCCCGAAGGTTGATAACGTGCCCGGTTTTTGGCAGACTCACATTCTATTAGATGAGAATAAAATTGTTAATGGCGAAACGTGGTTGTACTTCATACACCACTGCTTACACTATCGGATAATAAAAGACTTGATATTATGAATGATGTTATTTTGTAAAAATCCTTACGACACAAGATTAAGTTTTAGTACAAGAATTAATCTATTCAATAGCGAAACCTCTCGAACAAGCTGTGTAGTGGACTGTCACTGGTTCCAGCGCCAATTTATTTCTAATCTTCACTTAATTTCAAATCTAATACTCAATTCACATTCCATAAATGCCGTACCTATCTTAGATATCGAATGATAACTGTGGTTAATGTGGTCGGTTTAACGACGGTAATTAAACTTTAACGCTCGGTAGCCTCGATCGTGATAAGATTATATCTGCTATCCACGAGCCAAATCGTGTAATTGTAAATTATATAATACGTGAAGATGTGAATGTAAATAATGCCTTGATTTTTGATAATGAAAAATAATTTGTTTATGAAAACAAACGGATGAAATCCTGTAGCAAGATGGATCTATGTAGTCCAAGTGGCACACAATAGGGAAGATTGGGGAAACGGGAGGAGACATAATGTAATATAAAAAATAATAGTATTTTTACAGGACACAATTAATACGTACATCATAGGCCATTGTAACATCATGTAAAGTAAATCTAGAATACAAACTCACTGTTTTAAATTACATAAATCAAGTTTTGTTTTAATTGAAATAAGAGATTTGCATTGTTATAAGACGTGGTGAAAACTTCACGTATGGTGTGGAAATTTAGTTCAAATTGCCTTTTAGTTATTATCTTTATACAAAATATGCTGTGATCATAGTTAGTATATCATTATCAGTTGTCATTATTAGTGTATGAACAAAAGATCGCATTTCTTTATTCCATGTCAACAACCTGCCTTCAAAGGTAACCGCTAACACGAAAATACACTAATTAATCGCTCATAGTAGTATCAAACGGTTACTTTCTTCCATCTGTCATACGAGCTGATGACGTAATCAGTATTACGCGTATTGAAAGCGAGTGGACCGGCGAGGACGTCTCACTTGACCGAGCGCTTTCTCTCATCTCACACTGTCATGGAAATCACTATTGTTTGCTATCCGCTAGCAAGAATATGAATAGATGGAATTATCACTTGAATACGGAAACAGGTGGTCGATAAACTGACGATCAGTTTCAATGATCTGTCTACGATTACAGATAGATTGCTATTTAAGATTATTACGTCCAAATGATCTATCTTTAACTGAATTATTTCGATTTGTTTGCTATCTTTGCGTTATATAAATAATTTTGGGATACGTTTGAGTGGTATTCGGTCGCAGTAGAAATTGACTGCGATAACTTATACCAGTGGTATTAGTTTTTTGGTATTAAATAGGAATAGGTCTATAGAAAGAGAAGTAGGGATTAAACGGTAGAATGGTTTTCTTTAGTAAGGTAAGAAGTGGATAGGTCTCATTCATCAATCACGTCGATTTCGTAAGTCGGGTGATTAATTTCTTTTGCTTGCAAACGTAACCAAATCCACGTAATGTTATGCGTAATAATAATATCAATATACATATTTTTACTAAGAAATTGTTTTTATTAACAAATTGTTTGTAGCTTCCTTAAAACTATTCCTAAATACCTACAAACAATTTTTAAGGCGCTACAAACTATAGCGGAAATTCGGACCATCTTAGTAACAGTAGTATACATTGATGAAAGAATGAATAAGGAAGTAATTTCATACAAGCATCTCAAACTGCATTCACTTTGAACAAATGGATCGTTTTGCTTCGCTAACATTTTACTACTTTTTGAAATGTTTTTACAAGCGTAACTAATGGGTATTGATTGTGGAGTTAGTTTATTTTGTAGATGTAACCTTTCTAAATTGAAGCACCGACTATTTGCAAAAAACGGAATATACCTAAATGAAAGAGCTCGCTCTTTCATTTATATTCCGTTTTTCTACTTTCCGAGAGGTGTTGGTAAAAATAAAAAACTATGTAAGACCGCAATATGTATTTAGTTGGCAGTTGTTGCCAATTTCAAAGCATTTTGAATATCAATTTTCTACCATACAAGTAAATACATATTTCTATGGAAGTCCAGTGGAAGTGCAATACAACACTTTGATAGATTGTAAACAGAAACTTAATCCGAAAAGAGATGGATTTAATTATAGTGCTTAAATTGGTATAGAAACTACTGAATTCTTTCAAAAACGCGACAAGACAATTCCTATACCTAAATCTAGATAAGCAATAAAAATAATTACACTAAAACAAATGGATACGCAAACATGGAAGCGAGTGCTATAAATATAGGTATGTAAGTCAAAACGCAATTAATCTCACTTATGCAACATTAAATATCCGTGAACAAGAGATAGGAAATGGTCAGATGAAATTATAATTATGTCGATTATATACACGCAAACGTCGAGATTATGATGAGTTTTGCAACTTTTTATCACATTGCAACACGAGATACAGGAAACGAGATCTTAAGTGAGGCTATTTGGCAAAAATGCGAGGTATTTTTTACGACAGATTACATACGGGGAATACTGAAAGTCAAATTGATGATCGAGTATTTGAGTAACATTTCACGCATCATCCAGACTGCTTTCTGAAGTCTGTCGATAATAAATTGGACTTTAATATTATAATGATCATATAACGAAGTAGAGTAGTGTTACAAACAATTAAGCTCAACTTGTAATAAAATTGGTGTACAAGTTGTAATGGTATATCTATCAAAGTTTACACGTAGAAATATGATCGTCCTATGAGTATGATCAATAAAAAAAGGTGATTTGATAGTATTGGGTCTTTTAATCACAGATTGCTAGCTGGTTTTCGGTACTCGATACTAGTAGAGAATCGGGCCATTGTTTATTTTTTAAAAATAAAATTAAAGTTATATGAAAATAAGAGATGCTTTTGAATAAATTTACCATCATTTTATTCCAACCACAAACTATTTAGTGAGTTACTAAACGTCTATTTGCTCCGTTACTGTCATGTAATATCTAAATAATTGCCATAAGTACCCAGTGGTCAAGGTTGTTGACACCATGCCACGATTCTGTCAACACGCTGTCACAATGTCAGGCATGCAATGATTTGTTTACCAGTACGTTAAGGTTGAAAATAACCATGACATGTTAGGGTTTCTATTACGAATTGATTATAGAGTACCTGTGGTAGTTTGTCTAACGTTTGTTGGTAGGTAAAGGTGGCATAGATTGGTAGTTTTCAATATGTTGTGTAGACGATAGTGTTTTGTTTTATATGATGTAGTATATAAGGTAACTTCGTATAAAGTTTGTAGCTTGTGTAATAAAATAGTATTTTGTTTTAACATCCTTAGCTAATTGAGCTTTGGGGTAGTTAGGATTGCTGATGATAGTGGTGTTAGATCTGAAATCATTCATGGCTATGGAAGGCAACGATAAGATAAGGAAACTAGTCATTGGAATGTTAAAATACAAATTATGATCTTGTTTTCCTTTGATACCTTTTCGCCCACACGATCCGTATCGTAAGAACTGATATTAATTTTCAAGAATGGAACAGTGTCTTTGAATAAAAAAAACACTATAACTTGTAGTCTCTTATCGGCAAATTAGGCATTATTTTTGTATAATACAGCAGAGTAGTTTATGAAACCGCAGAAGAATTCGTTAGAAATCATTACAATCTCGATCAAAGTACATTTTAGTTAAGCAATCATCAGACTCTTAACTATAAATTGCCATATACTCTCACCATTTGATTGAAAGCAAACAAAACTTATTACAAATCGCTAAGCGAGGTATAATGTGTAACGAAACAGTGGGGTCAAATTAGCGGGTCCATGATAAAACGGTCACGGTCATGACTTCACTAAGAACACGCAACATGTTCAGTAGCACATCTTTGTATGCAACTCACTGATTTTGAAACTTTTTATCTCAATAGATTCAGCCCATAACTTCGTCTGTGTAAAGAAATTTCCCGGAGTAAAAAGTATCCTGTGTTAATCCAGATTATAAGCTGTCAGTGAATCAAACTTCACTAAAATACATCCAGCAGCTTTTTCGTGAAAGAGTAACAATCATAACACACATCTATCTATACTTACAAACTTTCGCATTCAATAATTAGTAGGATGGACTGAATTTGCAGATATAGAAAACCAAGGTAAATAATGCAAGTTTCTGTAAATTAAATTCTTATGTAGATGGTTATGTTTGTTTTGCACTTTTGCTCTTGTGTTTGAAGGTTGGAATTATATCAATGGAGATGATTCCATATTAAAAGCCAGCTGTTATTCTTTGTACTATTACTTGCATACCTTTTCAAAAGTGGTTTCTTATTTTCTGATATTTAAATTTAATCAATATTTAATTGACACTTGTGTGAAAGGCCAAATGTTTATATTACATTTGCGAATTGCTTTAATTTTACAAATTAAGAGTTAAATTATAATTAACTTTCAAATGTAATGAATTCTCGGAGAAAGCATTTTGTTTTGTATTGCGTCACGTTTCGTCTACTCGTAAACATAATTGTATTTTCTCTAATTAACAAACAATCATATAACATACCATCACGCTTGTTATTCCATATAGAGTACACTGAATGTTTTGATAATAAATATTTTTTGAACGATTGCTGCGGTAATGTGTGCAATTGTGGAAAACTGCGCAATTAATGAATTTCCAGGGTACAATACAAAGTATCAGGAGCCAATAGGAAGCAAATGAGTTATTCTTAATAGCAGCTAGGATTTCAGGTGGTCGCAATAAAAGTCTCTGCATGTAACGGGATTGGGTTGTTGGATTTCAAATTGCAAGATAAATAATAGGGGTATAATACTAGTCTGGTCCGCAGGTCAAGATAACATCAAACAACACTATAAAATCTTTTTTTTTTAACCCCAACTCCCGCACTTAGAATTGTTTTTTTGTCACGGGGAATTTCACAAACAAACAAACAACGGATACAAAGTCTAACCAGACCCGAAATAACTATTTGTGGATCGCACAAATAATTGTTCCGTGTAAGAATCTAACCCACGACCGCCCGACGCAATGGTAGCGGCGTAGCGACCTAAACTGCTGCGCGGAGGTAGTCAAAAACATAGAAACTACAGATCATAAACTAACTGACAAATCCATCAATATAATCTAATATTCTCGCGAAATTTCGCATAGCAATCAGCAATTTGTTCGGAGAAAGTTCTGGGTCAACGCGCAGTGGCATCGTAGGCGCGGGTGACGCAACGTGGGAGCTATTGTCTACAGCTAACTGGAAAGCACGGTGGGAACCGCCATGTTATGTTATTGGACTGTATTAGCTAATAATAGTGACAAAAACTGGCATTTTTCGTGTTTTTGTTTGGAATAATGACTGTACGATTGAAAGGTAAGTATCAATGTTGATAAAAACGAGTGTTTGCAGTATCTTTACAAGAAGTTATTTTGTGTTTTAATGATGTAATTCGAGGTTAGTTTAAAAATAAAAGGTTTATTAAGTGACAATTTATCTATTCAATAGCGTTAAACTCGTCTAAAAAAAAACGCTATTGAATAGATAAACTACCGCTAAATGTACGTCAGAAACCGGGGGTAATGTTCTCGACAAAGTATTGTCACTAAATAAACCTTTTATTTTTAAACTTACCTTGAATTACATTACTTAAACACAAAATAACTTCTTGGAAAGTGACTAACTACTACTGGTACTACTACTACTAACTACTAACTGGGAGTTAGGAGTCACCGGGGGAAGGGAGTCCCAGTACTCCCAGTTTTTTTATTTAGATTCTTGGGGTAGAAACTATCTCATCGACTTACGTTCTTGTCTAAGTATTTATAATAACGCTATCACATCTTTTTCTATTTAGTTTTGAATGATGATATTAATATTTTTAAAGATATTATGTAAACCACTTTCATTGAATGTGTTATACATAATAATATAATACATTATCATTATAAACACCTATCTCTGACTTTCAAGAATAACATTCTGCATTTCTTTTATTACTCTACTATAATAATTTTTGCATCATATTTACATTCATGCATATTTATGAAGTATATTTATGATTTAATATGAGTTCTGTAGCTATTTTACAAACTGGTTAATTATTATATACGGAAAGAGGAAATTGCTCAAGGCAGGGTTAAAATGAATAATGATGATGATCTTTTAAATGTCGACGAAAGTTGATACTTATTAATTACTAGCTGACCCGCGCAACTTCGCTTGCGTCACATAAGAGAGAATGGGCCAAAATTTTCCCCGTTTTTGTAACATTTTTTATTGCTACTCTGCTCCTATTGGTCTTAGCGTGATGATATATAGCCTATAGCCTTCCTCGATAAATGGACTATCTAACATTGAAAGAATTTTTTAAATCGGACCAGTAGTTTCTGAGATAAGCTCGTTCAAACAAACAAACTCTTCAGCTTTATAATATTAGTATAGATAAGCAAGTTTATAGGAAGCTTGGGGCATTTTTTTTATACATACTTAGCATCACCCCTACTATACCCGAAAGTATAGACAGTGTATGAAAATACACCCAGTTTAGGTGCCGTGCATGATTAATTTTTTCAATGGCTAAACTTGGATGTATTTCTAACACCTTTGCCTATACTCGGCTAAACGTGAATATATTTCGTACATCCAGGTATAATTTCATGCTATTGTACCAGAAAGTTTAAGCAGATGTGTATAAAAAATACACACACGGGCTTAGTACAGTGTGTGACAAATTTGTAAATGGTGAAAATGTGGATGTATTCCGTATACTTATGTCTACACCCTTTTAGTATCATAAACATACTATGTATGTATATGTGTGTTTAATAACGTGAAATTATAGAAAATATACTATTTCTGCACATCGCGTGCGCGTGACCTAGAAAATATAACCTACCGTTTCAGATATAATAACAGCATTTCCATCGACCCAGTCAAGTGAAAATACTACACTATATTTACGATAACACATAATAATCGTCAGTTTTCCCGGCACAGGCTAGTTGCGTGATCTTGCACTTGTACTAACTACCGTTTGACACAGATCATTTATTAATACTGGCACACTAAACTGTTATATTTTATTATAGTTGGAACTACTTATTTGAATATTTATAAGTGCATTTTATTGATTTGCTCTTAATCAATTTGACAAACAAGGACTTATTGATTATGACCCTTGCCAACTTTACAAATTTGCATAGTTGTTATAATGAATTTGCTATAATTTGTCATTTGTTTTGCACCCTGTAGTTGTGCATTAAGTATAGCAAGAATACACAAAGAATAATTTAACAATCTCCTAGAGTTTAATTGTTACAGATATTGAAAAACTCAATTAAAACTTTTCATGAGAATTTAGGGTCAGGAACAGCTACGCAAACGCTTTTTTCATTAGGCATTTAAGTGTCCTACTACCGAGTGATAACCTCATCTCTTTATTCTTTTTTCCTCAGCGTACGTTTTTGTCTTAACCTTCCTATCCTCTGTTAGAGACTAGTTTGAGTCTAGGAAGTAGACAAGAATCGATTAGTTTATAAGGTGGATGTTTTGCAGTAGTTTTCATAAATATATAAACTTTATCTATTACATAGGATATCTAACACCTACTAATAGTCCGAAAACCTGACCCTTCTTCTATTTTACGAGTTATTACTATTTTATTACGCAACTCCATAAATATTGAACAAAAAATCATACTACACAAAACTCCCTACAAATTCTTACTCCAATCCATAAAGTTATAAAGTAATTCCCGTGGCACCGGCCACTCGTCCATACAGCCTAGGTGTGCGACCTAGACATACCGGGGACGTTGTCCTCTCAGCAAACTTCCGCGGAGGTCGGCCGACCACTTTTATACAACATGCAAATACTCTGCTCAGAACTGGATCTTTGAACATTCTTGTTTACATTATTATTTCGGATTTATGAGAGATATTAATAATATTATAGTGTAATTTCAATTTTGTCTGAATAGTATGTCGTTCTGAATCTAGTTATATTCGATAAGATAATATTGATGATATTAGAGATTATAGTTCAGATACTTTGGAAAAAGTAGAGGTCTAACAAAAGAGACGATCTGATAAAATAAAAAGTCTTAAGACCATCTCTCTCTATCTATTACGCTTTATAATGTTGGGGTCAGCTGCCTTATACACTCTCTCAAAAAACCTTACTGCCATTGCACCATCAATTTAATGGTCAAAAACTAGAACATCCCTCAACTAAAAATACAATATTTATTTTTCTTTTATTTTATAGCAATAATAAAACTGCAGTAATTTATTTAGGAAATGATGTCATCATGATATTGAAACTAATTTAATTTATCGCATAAACAAAGGAATTCGTTCGTGTTGGGTGGTGAACTCGCGACACTGGCGATTATTGTCAAGGCCGATTATTTAAAACTGTCATGCCGTTTCCTTATGCATTTTCATTGATTCTACTGCGCTGTTAGATATAGAAATTATTTACATGAATGAATATGAATCGTGAAGTTATGTGAATGTTTCGTGTGATTCAAGAATCGATTACAAATGTGTTTTTGTTTTAATTTTCCAAGGCAAATTTACAGTAATTTTAAGAATTTTGTAGTCTAGTAAATGCCTCAAGAGGAAAGCTGTATCCTTACTGCTAGTTACTGAAATAAACCTGATGATGTCCATGCTACGTAAATATACTTATATTAATTGGATTATATCTCTGAGTAGGCCGGGGAACCAAAAAAATCCCGAGGAATTAAGAACCTCCTATTCTTGAAGTCAGATAAAGTTATGAAAAGGAGACTCTATGTAAAATTAATAAATACATTATAACGTAAAGTTTTTAAAGAAAATATGTATTTTCTTTACCATTCCATGTATGTCTTGTATGATGACAATTTACACACGATCATCTGATTCCAAACTGATCGGAGCTTGAATGTACTATGGTCACCATATTATAAAAAAGTAAAGTTTAGAGTCTGCTAAAGCTCTGCTAACTCCATAAAGTTTACAACCGTGAAGTTGAGATAACTTTCTTTTAGCGAGAGTGATTGATTTCACTTGTTTAATGTCAGCCGTCATGGTAGGTAAGTGATGGTGGGCAAAGGTTACAGTGAGAGGTACGCTAGTTTATATTATAACTAGCCCAGCAGTTCATATTAGTGTTATAAACTTTTGTTTGTAGTTACAAACAGAATGTTTTTTTAATTGTCCTTATTTTCAGATTCATGAAATGCTTAATAATTTATGTTATCCTATCTCAATCTCAGTGTATTGAAGCTCACACTAAAAACAAGATAGAATCAAAGAGATCAAGATGCTTTATAATGCTATTTATCCAAAGTAGCATGTTTAAAAGATGTGCTGTTCAAGTATCATTTTTAGCTGCTACAAATTTTTAAGACCATTAAAAAAGCAAAGATAATCAATATATACCTGTAAATACAACAAAACTAACACAATATACAATAGCAAAATCACCAATGAAAAAGCACAGATACTTCGCAAATTATTTCTCACACTTGAATGTGCCTCGAGCGACAATCGATCAGCAATCTCTTCGAACAATCACTAGTATTGACTAGAACTACGCACAGTGCGCGGTACCTTCTAAACACATAGCTTGATTACACCATCAAATCGTGATAGTTCGACCTTGGATAGTTCTCAAGCCTTAAGGGCTAGTACGCAGAAAAATACTAGTCAAACTGTTAACAGGTTTTGTCGAATTTTTTGCTTCTTATGAAATAAAGTTTGGAAGCCAAATAATTAAAATCAGATCATTTGGCACCTGTTTTAAAAATGTATATTTTATCACGTAGAGTCAGTAAAACCAATAGACAAAAAATCCGTCGTCAATACTTTTAATCACTTAAAAGTAATCTATTACTGAAAGTAATCTATTAGTCTTTCAGAGATATAGCGACCGAAATATTTTACTAAATAGTAATGGGCTTCAGTCCATCATTATAATAATATACGGAAACTGTATATTCCACTGGTAGAAAGCTATGCGAGGTATATTTTGACCGACAATGCATAGAGAATCTGTCAAAAACATTAACATTATATCTCGAGGTTTTCTGTCAATACAAATCAATTTTGAACTAGTCAATAGTTATCTGGAGGCAGTGAAACTAGCCTCTTAACTTTATATAACATGTAGCTCGTGTTTTTTTGCGTGAAATGCGAACTTTCTTGTTTGGTGCTATCGTTGTTATGTAACAGATCCGGAATACCTGCTCAAGCCTAAGGTTGGATTAGACATTTATGTACTATGGCATCTGTGAGGTAACAGTAAACAAGGAGGTTTTATTTTATAAAGAGGAAACGTAGAAAGGTAAGGAAATGTGTAGGCAGAATAAATAGGTCTAAGAACAATGTTAAGCTGTAAATATGTGAGGACTCCTTCTGGATTAAAATACCTTCAAGTAATACCTTCAAGTTATATATTTATTGGATAGGATGAATGCTCAAAAACGTGCTTGTTTAAGAATTCTTTGGATTGTTTTAGTAAATCTCATAGCGTGGGCGAATGAATACGACCACGCGACGAAAAGTAGTCAGCTTACAATCCAAAACAAAGAGTAAAATGAAATTACAAGCGACTCTTACGACAGTCCAATGTTTTTCTCACCGCGATAGTGTCAAACACACCGAGAATGATCTCGTGCACGATTACAATCATTACGTTTTCAATTTACACGTGATTACTACGAAATTACTCGCAATCGCAAGCTTCAACTATTAGAAAGTACACCACCAATACCAATGTCATATTTAATAGGTGAACCACCGCAAATTTCCCTTCAGCTTTCCATGGAAACTGTTATAGAGTTAAAACGTAAATAGCTTAGAGCAAAACCGGACTTACCATTAGCCCCTCCAATACGACGACGAGAAACAAACTTGCGACTCGGCGGCACCCGCTCATTGCGTCGCGCGCCGCCATTCAGTGCCGGACGTCGCGAGCTGTTCTCTATTTCATTTTTCTCAACAGTTTTCTCGAGATCTTTTCGCGATTTGAATTTTGAGTTCCCGCGTCTAGTGAACCTGTTTGTGGTGGTTTCTATGTTATCTGTGGTGACTGTTTCTGTTGTCTCTGGAGGAGCTGTCGCCTTTGTACGGCGAAGGAAATTACGCTTTACAGCCTGTGGACAAAAATAAACGGTTAGTAAATCTTTATTTTATTACTGAAGATTATTATGTTATGACTTAACCTGTAAGGAATGCTGTTTGTTTGCCAATATAAATGTATACCTATCGTAAGTCGTCACAATATCTCTATCAAAGTCTCGCTTTTATGCAAAATATTCGACTTGAACTTTGTGTTGCGCAATATTTGAACAGGTGAATGCACTTTTCAAAATACATCAACTTTATTAGAAACTTGCGATACAGTAAATAAGGTAGAAAGTTTCTTCATAGATCAAATAAATATTCGATGCTAAAAATGCATTTTCTGGAGTTAAATTGATTAGTCACAGCCAAAATCAATTGCAAAAGAATAATAATAAACAAGTAAATAAGTTTGTTTTTTCTAGAACTAATTGATAGTTTCATTGTCTGTTTTTTGCTATTTTTCGTGTCAAATCAGTCACGGTTTCGGTTTCACTGTAAATAACGTTATTTTATATTTAACTCGAAGGTAAAGTTTGTGGTTTTAGGATAATTCTAAACGTGGAAACGTAATATGACGATTTGCGGTTGCCTCTGCGGTTACAATAACTGAAGTGGAAAATATACGACCTGAATGATACACCTACGAGTGTGGGAATGAATTAATATTATATAATTTTATGTGCTAAGAAGAAACGAAGATAAATTGTTTTCGTTGCGTTATAGCAGGTTATTAAATTACTTGATAATCCTGCTATAATAGTCTGTTATAAGTATTTTAGGTCATATTCGTTAAATATTTTATTGACTATTGCCTATAAACCTACTACAGTAATACCTGTATGATAATCTTTTTAATAGAGCATTATAAACCTATTACAAAAAACATACCTGTTTGATTTTTGTAATAAAATAACATATTTTTTCATATGTATCTTATCGTGCCTTTATCAATAAGCCAAAGCCGGTAATCTAACGATTTATATTTTTAAACTGTTTAATAAATAATTCTAATGAACCACTATAATTAGTTGTCAAGCCAGAAAAAACTTAAAGTTATTTAACATACCTAAATTAATGGTATTTCTGGTTTACTATAAAAATATAATCAGTAAAAAAACCCTGCTAAAAACTTGTTTTAAACGAAATTAATTCCAATCACGTGTCGAGAATTCGTCAAAATATTTTAAATAGTGATTTAACCATAATTTATATTCAAATTACTTATGTAAGAACATAACGTAGGACCATAGTAAAGCGACCATAAATTATTTATTCAAATTAGTTTTTTTACATAGAGCATTCGAAACTTGAATATATTTTTTAAGTTTTATGGCTTCGCGATTAGTGGGTTATTTCTGGCCTATTCGATACCATAGACAAAACTACTTTAGGGCTCTTTAAATGTTTAATTTTTCTAAATTAATAAATACTTCTTCAAAATATATTTTCTTAGCATATAAACAGTATTTTCTCGGTTTCGAATATCAAGTGTCGTGTAGTAGTCGCACAAGTTCCGCGTTTGATATTGCATTGTGTTAGTCAATGGCTAATTAGCGGCTAATTAATTACATAAATGGACCGGCACGGTTCCCTCTGTACGATAGATAAATACATATGTGTAGCTCAATTAAGCATATAAACTAGGACTGGAAAGTCAATGCCCGATGTAATATCATGATGTTGAAAAAATATTATTTCTTCAGTATTGTTTAATTTATAACATCACTAAGCAATAGTACATCACTATCAATTATTGCGATTATTGGTTAACAATACAATGATTTAGGTATTTTTTAAATACTTATTTTACAATCGTATCAACTTTTTAAAAACCGGTAAATAACTTGTTTGCTTTAATTAAAAATGTTAGACTTGCTTTCGTCCATCTTGTTACGCAAAACATTTCTAATATTTAAAATTTAAATTCAAATCTTTCTACTTTAATATTTCACGGTGTTCATTTTTTATGTTAATTTTAGTCATTAACTTTTTTTTAGTTTCAAATCTCTTCGAAAACATATCTCTGGTATCTCGAGATGGGTTTTTAATTTACACAAAATAATGCTCGAAAATCTGGTTTGAACCCAATAATAATATTCATGGAAATAAGATACCTAAAGATTTATTTGTTATTCGCTTGGACAATATTAATTTGTGCTGATAAATACGCAATTTAAACCTGTTTTGAAATATTGTTTCGAATAATTAAATAAGTGTTTTAGTTTCCTTGTTAGTTACGTTTATTTTTTAAGAATGTAGTAGAATATAATTGGTAATAATTCAAGGCGAATTAGCTGTTTTTTGACATTCAGGGTAATCTAAAGATCTCCTAATCTTATTTCGCTATTCTTTATATAAAAAATACATAACTTGCATTAGTTTAGTTTATAACAATAGAAAAACAAACTTTTTGACATACATGTCGTATCTACACGAACCTGAATACACAATACACCTTTTTTGCGCCATTGCGTAAAAAAAAACATTTCATAATCTTTTTGCGTAACTACATAAATACTTAATTAATTTTTCTTTTTTTTTTCTCGCAGAATGAAACCGCAGTCCCATTCATACATTCGTTCATTCATGATTAAACATAAAGTGAAATCAAAATATTACGTTTGTTGAGATAATTAGTAGACGTTTTGTCTATGATTTAAATGACAGATCTCATGGTCGGTTGGCGCGTAAACTGCGCGTGACGCGGGAATTACTTTTGTGATGAACGGAGCGATATAGCGTTTTCAATATTCACGCTAGTGTTTCTATTTCACAAATAAAGTAATCTATGAAATTTAGTGTAAATTTTGTACGATACTTTTTATAATAGTTTCTTCGTTTAATATAATTTAAAGAAAGAGATTTTTGATAATAAAATGCCAAATATAATTAATTTTATTTCACACTTGAAAACAAGAGCATAAACCTAAGCATTTCTTTTCCTTTTAGAGATACAGACAGGAATTAACATATAATAGGACATTAGATTAGTAAAGTTAATATGCAAGATAAAGTTCTTAATAAAGTAAAGAAATATGCTAGAACATTCTCGAAACCGCTCAGATGTAGACATCACATTTTGATAGACATTGAGTAACCTGTACAAAAGCATGTCCTGTCACACGAAAGGATACCGTCGTTTAACTTAATGATTTCCTCTACCATTTGCACTAAAAACACATTGATGTTTGACGTCTTATTTGAGTTCAGATTACACATGAGATATTCTCAAATTGAGCAAGAATTTCGTGGGAGTTTTTCCGATGTCATCATAATTTTATCGACCTTAATACGATTTTTATGACACAGCGTTGTAAAAAGTATTATTTAAATACCTACAGCATATAGTCACGATATTCACACATATTTAATAGTTTAGTTATTTAAGTGGGTAAAAGAAAACTTGATTTTTTTACATGAAGCGTAAAAATTAGCCTTTAAAGCCTTTTATAAGTCTATTATTTAAAAAATATGTTTTGTCGTTTCTGAAATAAACGTAAATGTTACCCCTAAATAAACTAATTACAGTTCTTCGGATTCACATTATTTTATCTTATAATCTCAGATTCTCAAAATAAATATAACTATACTGAAATATGCGGAATATAATGTGACAACATAGGTCTCAACACAAAGATTTAAAGCTTAAAATCATAACCTAGATTCCAAAACGTGCAGTTTCATAGTGTACAGGAAAATACAGACATAATTAACATGCACCTTACAACCTTTATGACGTCACAATATTTTATAATACTCGCTATAACGCCATTTAAAACGTAAGGCCTCGGCACACCTCGTTTCGTTAACATAATTTATGTTTAATGAGTCATTTTATCAATGCAACGTAGTAGATGCATCGAATATAAATAACTTGGGAAACCTTGAAGATTGGACGTTGGAATTTGATACGTTTTACGATTTATCTCGTAAAATTGATACGATGTTATATTGCAATCATTTTTATTGTAATGGTCGGAAGGATACAATTATGATTCACGTTTCTGCCAGTTTTATAACTTAACAAGCTTTCCGCCCAGAGCTTTGCCCACGTCGAACTTTGCTACCTTGCGGGCAGAATTTGCTAAAATCTTCTCTTAGTGCTCCTCTTCATTCTCCATGGAACCTACGTGCCTAGTTTTAGCTTCTTGCGTTAGTCAGTCACTCACTCAGTAATGGAAGAGTTTGATATGTAAGGATATACTCATGAAGGTATATAAATTAACCTCAAGTTTGTCACTTTCTTGTTCTAAAATAGGGTACAATTACTTTGAAGCTGTTTCTTTTATAAATATGCTTAGTTCCGTAAGATCGCTCGTCCTATGTAACGTAACATAAGCCTTGCTTCGTGACAAACACATTATGATATGAATCTCTCAATCAAATTAATAAAACGTAGAAGAACTTTATAGTAGGCATTTATTTAAACTTAATTTTAATAAACGATGTCGTAAAAATCAAGTTATTAAAGTTAGTTTTGTTTTTGTTATGCCTAAGTGCAAAAAGAAGACCTTTTTTTTAAATACAAGCAGGCCATAAGGAGAGTTCTTGTTTCTAATCTTACAAACAAAACAATGACGAAAGTGTATTATTTTAATTCTCTTTTAGCCTTATTTTGACAAGACTAAAGGCATACTTACGTTATAGTAACATATTATGTGCCATATTTGTACATAAGTATGTCTTTGTGCGCATAAATGTGAGACGTTAAATACGCTATACTATGTCAAGCATAAACGACAACATTATTATTGTCAAAGGATTACAAGAATATTTAAACGTTTCAAAATGTTTAAGATTTATGTGATGTGATGACAGTTTAGTTTATTTTATTCAACGCAAATGCAAGGTTAAAGTAATCTACACCTAGTCGTAATCTCTTTAAAATTGCGCGCCAAACCTTCATTCATTCAGCCTAAGGCGTAGAATACTAAACGTCTGATGATAAATAAAATATTCCAATGGCAAACTACTGTTCGCAATTACAAAACTATTTTATAATCTTGTAGTACGATGATCATTTGTTGATCACCTTGAGCGTGTAGGCGATTATTACGGACACTTTACAAGAACATCCCACTGGTTACACCTACGTACTTAGAGCAAGGCTTTGTTTCTCGCTTAAAATACAACCTTCGTCGTAGATTAAATTGGCATGTGACAACATAACATCACACTTTGCTATTAGTCTGACAAAGTTTAAATAAAAGAACATGATTTAATTGGCTGAATAAGAAGTTATCTTTGCTTAACTATGGTAGATTTAAAAAAACTTTAAATGTCAGATTTTCCCGCGAAAATCGTTTTAACTTTAGTAGTTGTTTGTGCCGAAAGCTAAAGTTTATTGTTGAATTATAAGTTAAGCTTATCATTATATAAATTCTTAACGTGCCAACCCAGATCAGGTTATGTTAAGTACATTTTCAATGGGCAAAATGGCCACCCAGTTACCTACTTCTTAAAGCAGTTGTAGAATATTCTACACCTTAAGGACATCTACATAACAGATTATTTTAAGCCTCTTGAGCGATAAATAAAACATTGACAAGAATAATAATTGGTACCGGTCTTAAAATAAGATAAAATATTCTTAGTACAGTGTATCATTAATCTTTGTTTTTGTCAACCCATCAAAACAGTTTTGTCGACCATATTGTTTTTTTATTTCTGCTATACTTAAGAGAATATTAAACAGCAGATTGACGATATTTTAAAATGAGTTGATGACGATTAATATGCCATTTGAGGGTCATAAGGAAAACATGAAAAAAGCTATAATAACGACGTATTAAAGACAAAATTAACCACTGCAAATTACAGCATCAAGTTCACAAGAAACAAACAAAAACGCGGAAACCATTTTGTTTTTCTTGATCGTCCTGACCTGATATTGCGATGTTTGTAATTATGTTGGTAGCATTGGTCGCCCTTGTGTTGCCATAATAGGTATGAAGATTGTTCGGATCACGGCGAACTGGGTGTATGTGTATTAAAAGAGTGCGTCTTATGAAATACTTGTACTTGTTTGTATATGGCATTGTCAAGAATGCTGTTCTGTTTCCTTATGGCGTTCAAGGCTTTTGAAATACGTAGATTGATCCCTATGTAGACCACAAATTGATATAAAATAAGGTTTAAAAAAAAACAGTATTGAATCAGAAGCAGTTATTTTTTATCCGGAAAATAGAAAAAAAATCTCTTATTATATTATCGTTGCTTTTACTTATACGAGCAATATGAGCATGCACGATCAGAGTTCTTGAATCAAAATATTGTTGATGTATGTACCCCATATTATCATCCCTATTATACCCGAAGGTGAAGGCAGAGGTATAAGAAAAGCACTTATGGCATTAACAATGTTAGTCCCATGTAAATAATCCTATTAACGAAATTCGTAAAAAATCGCGGTTAAATTGTGAAGTTACTTAGCACATTTATTTCAACAAAGTAACCAAGGCTAATTTTAACCTATTGCGAATTGGCAATGTCCCAAGTCGTATGTAATATGTTGAACACATGTAAACACCATTACGAATGCGTAAAAACTCCGTGATCGGAATTAAAAAACAACATATCGAGTTAAAGGTCATATCAAGTTCTGAATACACAATTTTATTGCTTTGAAAGACGTACAAAGAATCCTTAATGGGCACCTTTTGTTTTTCCTGGTAGTGGAAATAACTTGTATGAATTGCTAGCAAGCTTTGTAAAACTATTAAGAATAAATATATAGAAAAATAAACCTTAATGTCCGTATAAATATTAGTTAACATATTTAGAATTCTATGTGATATGCTTTAACTTCGAAAACATTTAACTTGTAACAAGTTATTTCAGCTAAGTCTTTATTTACCTAAGTACTTAAAATATGAACAGAATATAAACTATTCGATTTATTCATTAAATGGTCCACTCTGTATATGATATCTTAATAAGTTATTGGATATACAAAAAGTAGATAATTTTTTTGAATACTTAAAGTCCTGAAATTTAGAACTTTTGACTACGCATTCGTATTATAAATAAATAAATAAATAAATATTATTGGACAACTCACACACGGTCATTTGATTCCAAACTAAGCAGAGCTTGTACTATGGTAACCAAATAACTGATAAACATACTTATATACTTCTAAATACATACTTATATAGATAAATTGACAACCAGGCTCAGAACAAATACTCGTGCTCATCACACAAATATTTGTCCCGGGTAGGATTCGAACCCACCACACGCGGCGCTACGGTTGTTGCGGCGAGGTGACCGCTTAAACCACTGCGCCAAACGTGCAGTTATATTATATTTCTGTTTTTTTTATTAGTTTATGGTTTTTCCCTCAATAATAAAGTTTCCTAGACTATGTTGTTCCAAGAAATGTTGTAACGAAACCACGCATATTTTCCTCAAGACATCTCAGTTCAAATAGGCATGAACTTCACAAATATGGAGAGACTCGAGTGAGGTTATGTTCCGCGACTAGATCTCCTAACTTGGTTGTATCAAAGTGCATCTTGTACGAGGATGTTAAACCTCTTTAGTATAAAGATGTAGAGTGTATTTAGATGATAGATACATTAAGTTTTATGTTGAGTGCATGGTGTACTTATATGTGTGTTATAATCTATTTAAGAGCTATTTTAACTGTAAATCATTATTATGTCTTAATACTATAAATGGGGGGCCATTAACTATCAGCTTGTGTACTTATTTAAATTTCTTTATATATTAAATATATTTTGTACCTACTGTACTTAAGCTACAAAAATAATATTATATCGGCAGTAACATGAAAACTAACTACTAACAAACTAGAACTAAGATTTTACGATACACACACTATGTTAAAGTAAAATAAACAAATAAATTAATAATAATATATTGACCAATGATTTATTATCAAAGATTGACTGAGCACCTAAGTGTGAATCCTTAATAATGTACATGAGTGATATTTTTCTTGAAGGATATATCAAATAGCGTTTATCTTCAAACAACAATACGTGATTGAACGGATGACCTTGAAACAATAATACTGTATTTACTAAGTAACATCGTCCTTGTGTTGTAACTTGGGTCAGCAGAAGTGTCAGTTTTGTGAAATATCTAACAAACTGTTGATAATTGGTGATTGAAGTTCATGCTGATAAATGTGTTTGTAATCATTGCTACATTGGCTAGTTATCTGTGAATTTAGCTAGAGAGAAAATTGCGCATTTTGTTCCATCACGTGATTCAAAAATAATGTATTGAAATTGTTGTTCTTGAGTGTGGGTGACTGTTGGAAAATGTAGAGTATATAAGCCTAAACAAATTAAAATTATACATAGATGGCAGCAGTGACAGAAATTAAACGAGAAAAGCCTCTTTTTCTTTATTTGGCGAAATCCCAATCTTATATTGAACTCCTTTAAATAATGCTCTAGGTTATTAACGCCTAGATTTTAGCAAATGAGGACAATAGCATAACATAACCATAAATATGAAATTCCATAAAGTAATACATGAGTGACTAAACGCGGTAATATCTAAATCGAATACTTTGTGCATGACATGGAACGTTTCATATTCATTTACCTATGACTAACACATAGCATGAACTCTACGCTCATAAGAATAAGGTTGATTTTAGCAAAGCAGAATAGTTTCAAATCGGCAAATCAATTTGAAACATGTGTTACTCCGTATAGAAATATAAGTTCTATAAATCGTTTAGTAGGTTATGGTTATAAACACGTAACGATAAAGTGGAACGTTTTGATCATAGTTTCGATTGACCATAACAAAAAATGGCATGACCATAATAATGTTAATAAAAAACTTGTCAAACCATGCGATATGGTGATTGGGACCGAAACGAATCGGTAAAAAATGTTGCGTGATTTATTATGTTGGTATTTCCTTGAGGGCAGGAGAACTACCTAGTGTTACTGCGAAATTATTCTCATTCAGAATGGCGAGACAACACATTAGTTTTCAATTTTATTAAAATTTGAGCTCTGTTGCTTTATAAAAAATACTAGGTACTTTTCTTATTTTATCAACTATTTTTTGGCAATTTATCGAGAACATCTCTACCTATAACAAAGATGTACAGATTGGATGATAATATCTTGAATTCCTTTTAATATTCGTTTTAAGTCATTTAAGGTTCATTAATACCAGCCAGCTGGCCCTGAAAAAGTAGAGTATGAGTCTATTCCTTACACACTCTTACTTCAATCGAATTTTCGGTATGTTCCCAGTGGTCACCTCTACGCTGTCACCCCGGGGTGACAACTGGGAATTTTCTTCCTACTTTTATTCTCAGTTGTCTCCCCGGGGGACAGTGTTAGAGAGGACAACTGGTAATATACCTAATTTTCTTACAGTAAAGACCTCAGCAGACATTATTTACCAAACAAATTGCTAATTAAGTTTCACGTAATACACAGAAAACTTCTTACTATAATTACAGCTTAAAATGAATTTTGTTACATATTCATCGTAACGTCTCCATATATGTTTATTGAACTCATTTTAATACCGTGTTGCATAATATTGGCATGAACAAGACGTAAAAGGATCGATCCGTTTCACGCAAATTGCAAATATGGTAGACTAATTTCTACAAAATGTTATATAAATTATTCAGTGACTTTTACTTTAAAATGATACATATCTTGTGTGAAGAAATTATAATGAAATTATATAATTTTACATTTCTAGATCATTAAAATTTTAGGTCTTACTAGCTGTTTTGACAATTCGCAAATAATAATGTAGAGATTATTTGATTATTGTTATCTTTGAAATGATTAAAGTAGGTGTACACAAAACTACGAAAAAAATCTGAACGAAAAAAGGCTACGGAATTTAGTTTACAGTAAAAAAATATATAATTTCTACGGTAATAAAGGACATGTCGTTTTCCGTTGGACCCAAAATAAAAAAAGTAAAAATAAACAAAATAAACTTTTATCTTGTGTAATTTTTATACAGCTGAGAATCACAATCGTTCATTTCCAAGTAGCTTAGTTAAATAAATCTAAATGTAAACACAACTAGTTTCTGTCACGGCATAGTTGGGATACCAGTGTCGGTGTGACACCACACGTGGGCCTTGGCTTGCTTTGTTATGTATGTAGTATATTAACATATTGTATGCATTATGTTGGTACTACATGCCTGATAGGTTAGCCTATTTGATTTCTAGTTAAGACAAGACGTATCGTGTATGGGTTTATGGGTTCTAAGGTTCAAACTTTAGTCTTTTATGGTTTGTTAGTGCTACGGAATTTATACGACATTGAATATACATATTTAATATTACGCGTTTTTACCACAGGCATAAGTAGAGACCAAAGAACGCTACTTGGTAATATCTTTACAAACTTCCATTGCTTCATTCACATTCATGTATTTTGTCATGCTGCTTTTGTGTCAAAGCCTAAAAGTCAGCCCGGGAATACGGACAGAGTAACCTGCACTCAGACGTCAGGCATTCGAAGGTAAAATGCGTGTTCGCGTTATTTCCAGTATTCTAATATATGTATATTGTACATCCAACCCGAAAGTGTATGAGTTATAAAAGCGTATCAGATGAAGGACTTTTGAATTTATCAGATTATTAGGTATTATAGATACTGATTAATGAATCATAAACGAATGATTTAGTTCATATGAAAAAGGTACAAAATTACACATATAAAGTTTTCGCGGAATAAACGTCTTTAAATTTCCAAGTAGTATGCATGTCTATATTAGTTGTATTGCCGTATTGCACATCTTCGGTACATGATGGGTGTACGACTATTGAGCAATATAATACATGTAAGTGGACCCTCAGTTCCGCTCAACTGTTACTGCCGGTGACTCACGGAGTTACGGCGCGTTGACTAATGTTCCTGCTATCAGATTTGTATGTATGCTAATTGGTTAAATTTTAATATGGTATTATGTACCTTTACTATAAATACTTAGAATATTTTCTGCGTAGGACGTTTTGTTCTTTAGGTACATGATTGTGATTTTGATAGTAAAGTTGTTTCGATAAACTCTGCTTAACGCATGCAATTAAATAAAAAATTGCCGATTAAAAAAATATTTTTTTAGCCCTTTCCTTTATACCACTTTTTTTCATTTCTTCTTTTTTCAATTTTCATTTATTCATTAGTATAGCAACATTATTTTATAAAAGAAATTCATGTTTAAAACATAAGTAAAATGCTTCTAAAAATAAATAGTTATTATTATGTAGATTACTAATTTAAAAGTCTAATTAAATAAACAACGTGAAATTGCAATTATCTTGAAGATAAAAATAAAATGCGGATGTTTGCATAAAAATGTTAATAAAATAACAGCATTGGAAAGTGCTGTAAAATTCAATTTAACGGTTTACAACTAACAATGTACACAAGGTACTTTCATTTTTACAGTGAGTTGAAAGAAGCAATGATTTCTGAACGAAAATTTGCATTAGGTAAGGTTGGTAACAAGTTTGACATGTTAATTTTGGCGCCAAAACAACACGAATATATTTTTTCTTTTTTTTAATGTCCTTTTGACTTAATGTTATGTTTCTTTTTTATTTTAGGTTGTGTATCCGACTGCTAAAAACGAGATCCCGGGTTCTATTCCCGGGTTGGACAGAGTACTATTCACTCATTTAAGATTAATTTATTACACAATAGTAGCTCGGAGTTTGGTAACGACAACGGTATAAGACCAAACTCCCCCTATTACATGGGACTAATATTGTTAATGGCACCTGTGCCTACTCCTTCGCGTAAAACAGGCGTTAAGTTTGTAATTCTCGTATTTAAACTAAAATAAAGGCGTGTCTGTGTAGGGATTACAAAGAAAAACGAGTTTTCAGTATTCACGTAATAAAGCTGGCTATTCACACAGGGCGTGTCGACACGTCTCCTATTTGCGTAATAAGTTGCGACAACGACAAAAAGTCGCAGTGTTTGTGATGAGCTTTCTATTTAATTGGTTGTTAGGTCATTTTAACATTAGTATGTAGTATACCAATATTTAGTATGGAGTATTGATTTTTGAGGTTAATTTGTTCAGTAACTAAAGTGTGGTTTTGTTAGTTGACAGATTCAATTATTGAGATAGAGAAAATGTTGAATGGTTTAAAATAAATACTGGCACTTATTATATGATTGATTGTATCATAAGTATTGGTATGTGTATTTAAAAGAGTCGTGACTCATTTGATACGATTATTATGTTTCATTTTTTGTTCTTATAGCTACTGGCAAAAAACGTATTTTATCAGATGACATTCTGAAACACCTTTAAGATCTCATTACCGAAAATTAAATCAAGTATTCACATTATTTTGTCTTAATTTCGTCTAGCGAAATCTAATGAATACCATCATAGTACCCCAACTCAACTTCTGAATAAAAAATTGATCAAATTTGAACGTTACGGTTTTTGGGAAATTTTGGGAAAAAGTACTTTACTACCAGAGATAGGCACCATGCAAAAGTAAAAAGCCTGATCATAGATTAAAAACGTAGGTCTCATAATAAAATGCATAAATAATACTATGTTACTCCGATAAAGCGCTTGATGCAGGTGTAATAGCCATTGGTAGGTAATAAATTAACAGTCGTGGCCGTTGAAAGGTCGTGGGTTCAAAGCCCAGCTGTGGAACTATTGTTAGCACATGTCCGTTTAGAACTTTGTTTGGTATGTGAAGTGATTTGCGTTTTGAATGATTACATTCAAGTCATAAATCTAAAAATTACGCTTACTTAGAAAATAAAATAATAAAATATTGTCGGATTATTAAAGTTATTGGCATTCTTATTTTTAAATTTCAATTATAAGTTGTTTTATACTAAAAAGAACGGCTAATTTGACAGTTCGAAATTAACTTTGACGTTTAGTTTTCAATACTAGTAATAGTAGTTTTGACTGCCTTCGTGGCGCAGTGGTTTAGGTCGCCACGCCGACACCACTGCAACGGGAGGTCGTGGGTTCGATTCCCACACGGAGCAATTATTTGTGCGATCCACAAATAATTGTTTCGGGTCTGGTTGTGCTTTGTGTCCGTTGTTTGTATGTTTGTAATAGTCCCCGCGACACAAGAGCAATTCTTAGTGCGGGAGTTGTCTTTTAAAAAAAAAAAAAATAAAAATAGAGAAACAAAGTTGCAAATTTTTTGCTTAGTCGACTATGAAATAACTTTCTCTAGATAAAAAGTCTTCAGTTACGTTACAAGTCATTTTATAAGTAAAGTTAACTCAGTATATTTACATAGTCAACATTCTTTGAGCAATACACACCACTTAAAGATATGTGGTAAGCAGACTACATATCTCAGAGAGCGCATATTTCCCAAGCCATTACGCAATTATATTTAACCCAATTCATCTAGATTTACTCAACAAATAACTTTAAAAGTGCAGGAAACATGTTATATTCAAACTATTTGCATCCAACCATAGATAAGTATACAACCTATTTAAGGAAGACCATAGACAAAGCGCGCGAAAATTAATATTTATCATGAGGTATGACAACAAAGTCCTTTTAGTCTTATTTAGGTCGAACTGCAAATATTGCATAAGTCATTACCTCACCGGTAAATGTAACAAGAATGTGAACCAGTTAATACACGATTATGACCGGTTATTCCGCGAAATTGCCGGGTCTGCAGAACGGAAGCGGAAACACGTTGTGGCAATGTTCTCATGAGTTTTTTGCACGGGTAATTGCGAATTATCATATAAACCCGTTTTGTTTTGGTTATTTTGAAATAAAGTGAAAGAGAGTTTTGGTAATCATAATTTGATGGTATGATTATGCATTTTGCACAGTTTGGAACAAGTTTTGGCGTAAAATTAACTTTGGAACCGTAGAGCAAGATAGATAGATAGAAGCAGAAAATCTATTAAGCCTTTTTTAAATATCAATAATTTCTCTTTCATTAAACTACATCTAGCCTACAGTAAATTAAAGTTATCAATGAGTATGCAAAATAGAAAATCCGCCTAGAAAAGTGACGTAATACAACCACACTTTTCTTAAATCGTCAACAACAATTTTCGTAATAGCTCTAACTTGTCGTGTTGAGTTCAAATATTTGAATATATTAAAGATCTTGGTCAATATTGATTCTTTAAACAATGGTAGTGGAATGATCTCCCGCCCACATCGTTACGTAACGAATATTTGTACTTGGTTTACTACTGGATTATTTCAGATTAGAATATTGTTCGTAGTAGGGTTTTAATAAAGATTATTTTTCAGTAGATTTGATATATGTAACTTTTAGCTGTGAATATTTGTGAAATTTCGAGTACATTCTCTGGGTAAGATACCTAATTAGATTTCCAAAAATAGTTGTAGTTTTAATGTCACTATATTCACTCTCTATGCTATTACACAAAATAATTCTTTACGAAAAGTTGATGTATTTCTTACATCTGTTATTGACTTCATGAGGAAAAATACTTATTATACATAAAAATATTATTAATGAAGATATTATGATAGTTCTGGTTTTAACCATTACTACAGTAACACTTCAGTAGGTATAAAAAGTGGTCTACTTCAAATTAATTAGGTATTCTAGTAAAAAATGCGTGACTTATTTAGGCTTTGCGTTGATTGACTGTTTGACACTTATTGACACTTCGATTTAACAGTTGAAGGCAATTAAACCACTAATTAAGTTGATAATTACGTTTTTTACTCATACTGTCGTATCGTACATTAAGTTTTTTCGGCAAACAAATGTTCTAGAAAAAATAGAATATAAATAAGTTTCTTTAAATCTTTTTTTGTGTTATTTATTTTTATTTGTTATGTCTGTTGTGTTATTATTATTTTTGTAATAAATTTTATCGACTAGCCACGCGAGCGTTATAGTCTTTTTTCTAAATACTATAATAACACGAACAAATATTTATTTTCATATGTTTGGAAAACCTGATCAGCGCATTTGAAATCAGATCTACTTTTTTTTTAAATTTCCATAGCTACGTAAATAAGCAACATATATATCGTTGGTTTATCAGACTTTAAATGTATTTCCTATTAATTTCTTTGATAAGTTTTACAACTAACTTAATCTTAACTTGTTAGAACTTTTTGCAACTATATTTATTTCTTTTGATGTGACTAACAGCCTATTCGTTTAACTGTAACTCAAAAAACATCAGATCAAATTTTCATTTAACGTACACAGTTTTAAACCTAAAACAATTTTGTAAATTCCACACACATTACCGTAATGTATATAAACATTATAGACCTAATAAAACCCACCGGGCGTAACATGTTAATAAGTAAAATCTAAACCCATCATATTACTAATTACGGTTCAAATCAGTAGATGACATAATGATTGCATAACAGCTGTTAAACATGTAATTTATAACGACATCGGTGGAGAAAGCCGTTTTCTCTCGGATGCTGTGCGCACCTAGCCTCGCTGCCATCTTGCCTGCGTTGTGCGCAAATTAGACAGATTCGTTTTATTGAGAGAGTTATTGATCGATTTAGTGAGAGGCTGATGTTTGTACATTTGATACTGTGAGAGAAATTCGATACGCGATTAGAAATGTTTTGTGAATTGAAATTGATTTTTCCTTTTTTTAAGCTGTTAAAGAATTCTTTGGTTACTTTAAAACATATTTGGATAAAAAAATAAGAATAGAGTTAAGTTAAACTATCATGGCAAAAGCTTAGATTTAAAATGTTCTAGATAATATGACTTTAAACACAGGTCAATTGATAAAATCACCGTTTTTGAGAATATGAAACTACGTATAACTGTAGAAGTGTCAAAGATCCCTGCCCCTTGACCCTTAGATTAATTGATTAATAATCTCAAGCACAATTTCAATCATATTTGTTTTACCTAAGATTTGACCCGAACAACACCTACACATGGACCAAAGGCCTCGGTTCAAGTACTGAATAAGTAACTTAAATTTTCACAATATTTAAATGAATATTTTCTCTCGTTACAGATATCAAGATGGAAGCTGGATGAGCCAACCAAGAGACCAGGTCTTCGAACCTGGTGATGATGAACTAATCAAGAGAAGAAGCACAAAATAAAGAAGACTGATGGACTACCCAGGAGCTGCAGAAGTAGAAGAAGAAGATAGTGTTCTCCGTTTGTTGAGAAGAATGACATTGTAAAATAAACTGAGTCAATTTGCGCGTTTCCTTGATTCACCCCAAACCTTACTACCTTACTTTATGACTATTGAAACAAACTCTCTTCTATAGATAGACAAGTACGCCATAGACTTAGATTTTACAAACCACTTTTCTTTAGAAATAGGAAGAAACTATAAAAAGCAAAAGCTGAATAAGAAGCTTTGCTAAGAAGCCTTCATTGATTAAAAGTAATGTAGAGTGTTAAACTTTACACGTATGAATCTAAAATAAGCCCATTAAATGCCGACATACAAGAAAAAGATTTTCCTGATTAACAGTTTACCATGACATAGGGTTAAACCCTATTTACTTAAGTATATAAATAATATACTCCTTTGCTATTCAGAGAACAATCCAGCTAAGGGATCACCTAGTTATGTAACTACTGCTTATTGAAATCAAGTACTTCATAATCACACAAATATTTGTATAGTTTCGGAATCAAACTCACTACATTCGACCACACCGGACAAGGCACTCTACCATATCAATTGCAACAGCCAATTATAATTCCAAAACCATACACCACGATACATAATTTATAAAGATTTTCTAACCAGTCATAAACACATCTATTTATCACTAAAGAGAAATCGTCTCATAATAGCTACAGCTATTTTGTATGCATCGTTAAACCGGCCCAGCAAGTAGGGCAAGATGATACAACTAGTATGCTGTGATTTAATTTACGTAAAGCTTTAGAATCATTTGCATATAACCTTGGGATGTGAGATTAGTATTCATAATGGAGTAGGCGTTGTAGTTAATAGTTTTATGATTTTATCGCGATAGAATCTAAAATTGTTTGGTTTCCAAATGTGGAGGTACGTTAGAAACTAGTCACTAGTAAAGTTAATTACTGATAAAAGTTTATAGTAGTTCTATTGTTTTAAATAATAATATATTACTGCTATCACCACATATTTATTCAAAATATTCTCAATAACATTTTTTAGGCGAACAGCACTCGAACTACGTAGTGTAGTTTAATTCTAGAAACACATAATCAGGATAAAAATATTGGTAGTTAACCTATTAGAAAGAAACTTTACATCATGAATTTCTCAGTAAGAGATTCTAAATGGTTAAAATTGCTGAAGCTTCTCTGAGGTAGGTTACTGATAGACATATGTGCCTGTAAAGCTATTTATGTCTTCTAGGATAAGACTACCAAAGTATTGCTTTCATTATAATTCTAAAATTTGAAATAATATCTACAGAATAGCTTACGTAGCCTTAATTATAAAGGTCTTACCGTCGGTTTCTGAGGTACATTTAGCGATAGTTTATCTATTCAATAGCGTTTAAACGCATATAAAATAAAAACGCTGTTGAATAAATAAACTACCGCTAAATGTACTCAGAAACCGGGCAATAATAAACCCGAGAAATGAATAGGTACATAGAAATTTGCATAGCCCTTCAAAGTAAAACAAACGTGAAGTTACATGACTTATATACTTCCTTATTCATTACTCATGGTGTTTGTAAACGCTAACAATAGATTATGAGAGGCCTCGCGATTGACGCATTGATAACAATTATGTTGATAGTTCCGTGCAGATTGATTGAATGATAACTTTGATTGACATTGATGTTTGGGCAGTCTGTCAATCAATGAAGCAGAAGGTTTTTTGTTTTGTTTGTAAATAAAGCCTTAATACAGTGATTAAGTATTATGTAGGCTCTTGTAATCGAGTCACTATCTAGAGTTATTTTAACCAATTAATAAAAATGAACACACGGAAATCTGTGTTAAATGCATAAAAACCACTCATTACGAGTCATCTTTAAAGAATTAAATGTATTACAGAAATGCTTGTTAAAGGCTCTTTAGACAAGACTACAAAAAACAAAGATTCGTGTTCGATTCCCAAGTGTCTCTTTAGGAGAACAATCTGACCGTAAGCCAATATTTATGATAACTGGAAAACCCTCAAATCTTATTAATATACAGTTGAATGTTATAATACTTATATGTAGATGATTTGTTCACAAGAGAATTCATGCTCAGATATTCAAAGCTATCCTTTACGACTAAAACTAGACAATTCTATTACAAAACTCGTCCTTGTGCCAGCGTCCTACACCGTACTACAAGTACTATGAATGAATAGACACAGTCTGAGCTGTATCAAACAAGTATACCTACATACTTGAACAGTTTAGACTGGATTTAAACTAAGAATAGTGTAGATCGACTGTATTACTCAATGATTTTAACTTTATGAGTGTCAAATGTCAAAATTTCCATTCGTAAGCTGTCAATTACGATTTGACAGGTAGTAAAATAATGTTATTTAATGAGCAGTTTTAAAATGATTGATATGCATATAACTTTTGTATTGGTAACGCTTTTAAAATTTGCCCTCTAGTCGAATCGTGGGTTTGACTCCCAAGCCAAAAATGTATTAAACGTAGTAACGCAATTAAACCAATAAAAGTTCCGATGAGATATACCTTAATATTTTCATTTGTACGCTTGAAAGGGTACCTCAATACAAGACGAGAGAGAACGAAGAGAAATAAAAAATGACGAGAGGCACTTTGAAAAAAATAATTTAAATTATTGTCATATTCGGAGGCTGTAGTCTGTATGCCCTCTTACAAAGGACCTTTACAGCTTCTACAGTTGGTAGGTAGATCTAGGTACTAGGTAGTAATACTAGCATCACGAGTGCATCCAGTGTCTACGATGTGCGGGAGTCACGACTTTTATTTATTGGCATGTAATACGCCTGAGGATATAACATGTGCAATGAGTATATGAAAGAAGTTTGCAGAGATGTCAAGTGGAATCTAGACTAATATTATAATCTAGACTAATATTATAAAGCTGAAGAGTTTGATTGTTTGTTTGTTTGAACGCGCTAATCTCAGGAACTACGAGTCCGATTTGAAAAATTCTTTCAGTGTTAGATAGTCCATTTATTTATTTATATATATCATCACGCTATGACCAATAGAAGCAGAGTAGCATTAAAAAATGTTACAAAAACGGGGAAAATTATAACCCATTCTCTCTTATGTGACGCAAGCGAAGTTGCGCGGGTCAGCTATTCTATATAAAACTGCTTACTCCGATTGAAATGAGGCGGTTATTTATGTAATGTATGTGTAAGTATATTTATTTTCATAATAAAGAGAGTAATTGTCAAGTAATTTGTTTAAAGTTGTAAGATTTTGCTCATAATGATTGCGATTCTCATGTTGCGATACCAATTGTCATGCAGTTTGATTTGTTGCCTATAGCTCAAACAGCTTTATAAGTTTAAATTGCTTTTAATTATAAAATAATAAAGGATTCTATTTTACAATGTCCTACCGACTTAAAACAAAGATTTTTGTAATGCACCTGCAAAAATCTAAATATTACATGCATAAAATATTATGTCAAATACCTGCTTTCAAGTTGTGAGTGCACCGCAGTTATTAACGTTATCTTTAAAGCCTAATTTTCTCTATAATATATGGTTGTAAGTATATAAAGCGTAGATTCTGATATAGTTTATAACACGGTGTAAAGTGAAGGGCACAAGCTCAGTCTCATGTGTTTAAATTCTAATGCAATGCGGGTCATTGCTTAAACTGTAACTTTTAACGAGGTTTGCAACTTAATTGATAGAATAAATTACTGAAAAAGTGCCACGAGTTTGTTTTAAAGGCCAAAATTGTATAGACAAAAAACCCAGAGTCGATTGAAATGATTTATATCGAACATTACATTCTATGTATGAAACATATAAAAGTATTTTTGAGGAAAAAATTGCTTGTTCATCACTTTTTCCGTTATGAGAGGGTTAACAATGACTGCAAATAGCTCTTGTAAATACAGACACTATGGTGCCAGCCAGTTCTCTTTGTGAACTTTGGCTCGATGTGATTAGACACGACTTGTGACGTACGGATTTGAGAGAGATATGCAGATTCTACTTTAACTGAAACCAGAAGGCAGGAGTTTGGATGAAACCAGGTAGAATCTGGTCACTTATTATATGGCTTGTTATCCGCAAACTTATAAGCGTGACGTGAAACCTGACGAGTATTATCAGAAAACTAACGACGATTTTTATGATAAAAACCTATATTATTTACTAGCTGACCCGCGCAACTTCGCTTGCGTTACATAAGTTTTTTACTGGTACTCTGCTCCTATTGGTCGTAGCGTGATGATATATAGCCTATAGCCTTCCTCGATAAATGGGCTATCTAACACTGAAATAATTTTTCAAATCGGACCAGTAGTTCCTGAGATTAGCGCGTTCAAACAAACAAACAAACAAACTCTTCAGCTTTATAATATTAGTATAGATTAGTATAGATTATAGCCATAAAATGGTCAAAAATATTTAACATTCAAGTTCGATGTACATATTTCTAATGTCGCAACTCAAGTAATTCGGACAGGCGTTTGCTTCTGAGAAAACTTGTAAATCCAGTCGATTGTGTTTCAATAATATAATCGTCAGCCATTGTTCTAATAGCCGTAAGAAATAGGACAATAAACCTGACTGTTGGATAAAAACATGGATGCCATTGAAGGGAATATGTGGGGAGCTTTGTGTGAAAACTTTTTTTATTGATTGTTATTTAAGTAAACGAGTATAATAATATATTGTGTAGTCGTTTTTATCAGCATAATTACGTATCGATATTTTGTTTTAATAAATTAATTAGTAGAAATGTTTTTGATTCCGAAACTAAGTTGTTTAAAATCAGAGAGAGACTTTTTTATATTGCTATTGACTCTCAAGAACCAATTAGTTGTAGAAGAAAATTGTACAACAACCAGCGCCTCTAACCGGTGTCGTAGGAAGTAATTCTTAAGTACATTTTAAATGTCAAACTCTTGATATT
The DNA here is from genome assembly GCF_050436995.1 of Anticarsia gemmatalis. Lineage (NCBI taxonomy): Eukaryota > Metazoa > Arthropoda > Insecta > Lepidoptera > Erebidae > Anticarsia > Anticarsia gemmatalis. Next base: position 1,638,925 of record NC_134757.1, read on the forward strand.
CGATACTACCGACTGTAGAAAATCGCACTACAGAAACTGATGTCTACGATGTTTATTAAATTAAAGTTATTGTCTATGTCATTTATATAGAATTTAAAGAAGTTTTTTGTAACTATAACGTTTGTACCTATCGTATATATTATCACTGTATCTGTAAGTTTTAATAAAGTTCTTAAAATAAAGTGCTGTTTTTAATTATAAATTCCCAGTCGAAATAGCGCATAAAAGAAAATGCACTTACCTTTTTATCCAGTCTTGATGTCGTTTTTTGAAGCATTTTGATAACATAGATATTGTGACGACTTAAAAACGAAAAAGGGTCCGAAAAACATTCAAAAATTGCATATACCGAGCATAAATCAAACGCAAAGCATGTTACACAAAAGAAGCCGTATTAAATCTATAAAAAATAACATAAAAATATATTCTAATACTTTATTACAATCGTTTTTCTTTGAATGTTACAATATTTCATTCACATTAATACAAAATTCCCAATCCTTATCATTCATATGTACATTAAATGGTAACGAATAATAATTATTAATAAACCTTTAAATAAATGTGTAAGCTAAAACATAACCTATGACATTTTGTAAACTGAAAGTCTTTTTTACCAAAACGAACTAAATAAATACAATTATTTGGTACAATAGAACTTTCATGTAAAACCTACCATATTATTAAAGCTATAAAAAATCTCTAAAAAATATGACTATAAAGATGTACCTATATATACAAGTTTAATGAAAAAGAGTATTTTATTTTTAAATCATCAAAACACAATTGACAACGACTTTTATTTGCATTCTTCAGACCGTGTTTTAATATTTTCGGATTCAGACGTGATTTGAAACCAATTATAAAAATTAAATCAGTCGTTCATGTAACTATGGCCAGAGAAACCGGGTCCAACGAGTTAGGACCGCTTATATCTAGTTTAAACTAGTTTTTACTGGCTTTTAAGTGTCAGTGGTGGTTGCTGGGGTTGTTTTTCGGATGAAACCCGGTCTGTAGTTAGGTCTGATTGGTTTGAAGTATATTTTTCTTTCCGTTGTAGTCTTTGGACTTTCTGTCGTGTACGATCTTGTTGTGGTGAAAATTTTAGGTGTTACTTTACCGTTATTCTTCTTTTTCACGTCCACAGGGACGTTCTGTACTCTATTGGCTGAGAAACGCGATTTTGATGGACTGAACGATGTCTTATTGAATTTCTGATTTGAGTTTGATACTACTGTAGCGTTTATTTTCTTAACCGTTCTCGGAGCAACACTCGGTCTTGTAAAGTTAGATGACTTTAATATCTGTCTCCTTGGAAACGCGAATTTGGCACGTTTGGCATCTAAAGGCGATGCTTTGACAGTTGTTGGCTCTTCTGGTGTTGTTTCAGTTGTTGCAGCTTCTGTTGTTGCTGTTGATGATGTTTCGTGTGTTGATTGAGTTGTTGATAGAAGGTCTATTATAGGACTGGATGGATTGTCAGCTGTTGTCGTACTAAATGTAGTAGAAACAGGAGCGGCCGTAGTTGAAATTATTGATACTGTAGAACTGATTTCTGATTGTGGTTGTACCGATACGTTGATCGGATATTTGTTTATAACTTCGTCTAATGGAGAAGCTCCTTGAAATTCTTGGCCTTTAGCAAAAGTGATAATACTACGGGCTGTCTCAGGTTTTGCAACGGAAAGCCTTGCTACATTACCTTCTTCTTGCTTTGGCACTGATGCTGAATAAACGACAAACGGTTGGGTCTTCTCATCACTTACTTTACGAGCCATTAAAGGATTTTCAGTTTTGAATAAACCTTCTAAAGGTAGAGTAGATGGGTTAGTTAGCATCGAGCGTGGCGTTACAATCTCAAAACTTTTAGCTGCTCTGACTTTTTCGTTCTCATACGCGGCGGGAACGAATTGCCATTGAGCGTACAAAGGACCATCGTCTTTATCATTTTTTTTGTCATCATTTATGTAAGTCAAGAACTCATCGTTGGGTAAATGTTCAATATGGCCTTTAGTCTCATGGTCTTTAGAATCAGGTGATTGTTTAACATGTCTATATGCTTCATTCACACTCTCCGAAGCTACAAGGTTCTCTCTAGGCACGTCGGGAGCATTTTCATTCAAAGCTCTAGCATTCCTCGCCTCATCTATACGAATGATATTTTCTGGAGGATGTTCAACTGGATATACATGGCCGAGTTTAGTCAAATAAATAGGAATTTCATCTTCAACGATTTTAATAAGACTGAATCTACTCACTTCACCAATTTTATCAACAACCGGTTTCTTTTCAACTACGAGTTTTCCTTCTTCAATATGTGTTGTTTCATTGTTTTTGTTTACACGGTGTTTGTCTAATTTCGAGTTGACTTCAACTACTCTACTGATAGAGAATAGTTTATTGAATTGTGTCTTTATTATAGGTGCTGGAGGCGCAACTGTAGTTGTTGTAGTCGTTGTTAACTCTTCCGTAGTTGTATCAGTGTTAAACGCAGTGTTATAAACAATACCTGGAACGAAAGTTGTTTTATATTCCGGCTCGGGTCCATTGGTGTAAATAACGTCTTGTGTAGTTGGATAGTTAGTAGTACCTTCAGTGTATTCCAAATAATCATCAGTGCTATTATCAATTTCCATTTCAACTGTCGCTGTTTCAGTTTCAATAGTATTTGTTGTAGATCCATCATCAGTCGTAGTGGTTTCCTTTCCATCAATAAGAGGAGTAGTCTCCGTCAAATAATCATCGTCAATGGTTGTACCATCATTTTCAGTGACTGACGCAGTTGTGGTAGTTTCTGATTGTTTAGTACTAAGTCCGCCTTTAGGTTTAGGGGCATTGACAGGAGAATTATAACCAGGTGGTACATTCACTACACGTTTCTTGTTATCAACAATCGGTCTGTTTGATCCAAACCTAGTTATTATTCCGGTTCTGTTTTGTGAGCCTCCAAATCGTTTAGGTAACTCAGTGGTAGTTGTAGATGTTCTGAATGTATTGGAGTTAACTACACGTGGTTTGAAACCGGGTCTCTTCGTTGTAAGTGCGAATTTAGAAGGTTCTTCATCGCCTTCTTCATCATTTTCTTCTCCTTCTCCTTCTTCTAATAATTCCTCAGAATTGGCAGCGTCTTCGTCTTCTTCCGAATCAGGTTTCCTTGTAAACAGCTGTCCAGCTGGTACAAATACGAATGGGTTATCTTGTTCCGGCTCTTCTCCTTCTTCCAAGACTTCTTCATCATTGTATTCCTCATCATCTTCTACTCTTTGTGTAGTTCTAGGAGTGAAAGGTTTCCTGGTAAAGATCTTTGAAGAGAACGGTCTCCTGGTTACCGCACCGCTTGGGCGGAATGAAGGTCTGTCGGCAGAAGCGGGGCTAGTGTAAGCTCCAGGATTGAATTTTCTGCTGAAAGTTTTGCTACTGGATGGTACTGAGGGTTCGGTAGATGGAGTAAATAGCTTCTTACGAGGTCTGTAAGGCAACCTAGTTCTAGATGACGGTGAAGTCTGTATTGTAGTACTTACAGTGGTCGTTTCAGTCGGTGGTTCTTCAGTTTCAGTAACAGGTGATTCTGATTCAGATGTCTCTTTATTCTCGGAAATATCTACAGCCTTTTCTTCAGTAGTTATTGCTACTTCTACTTTAGATTCAGTTTGGGCGTTAGAATCACTTTCACTCTTAGCTTCGCCTTCAGAAACTACAGTACTCTGTTTGCTTTCTTCTGTAGGTTTAGGTTCACTTTCTTCGTTGTTAGTTGTTGTTTCTGAAATTGTTTCAGCCTTAGCTTCCGTTACAGTTTCAGATTTGCTTTCAGTATTTTCAGTTTGAGTGTTAGAATCGGTTTCAATAATAGCAGGTGCAGTGGTAGTTTCAACAGACAGTTGTTCCACTTGTTTGACTTCTACAGGTTCAATTATTTTCTCAGTTATAACTTCTTCAGTCACTTCAACTTTAGGTTGTTCAACTTCTTGTGCTTTTACTTTCTTCTCTTCTTTGTAGAACTCTGTTACTTCTTCAATTATCGGTTCGGTTTCAGCTTCAGTAGTCGTTGTGGGAGGAGGCCTTGTTTTTTCTCCATAGTTGAAAACTTCAACTGTAGTACCCTTATTATTTAGAGATCCTATCGACTTCGCTGTAATTTCTGGCTCATCTTCCACAGGTTTTATTTTCTTGCGAATGATTTTACGTATGCGTTGAGGACCAGGCGCGGTGGGAGCTTCAGTAGAGACAACTGGTTCTAGAGTAGTGGTCGAAGACGGTCTACGCCTGATCACTCTGAATCTCTTTTTACCAGAATCGTCAATGGGAACTGTTTCAGTGGATATAACATCTCCGTCTGTATTGCTAGGAGCTCGCAATTTCTTGATGACTATTCTGCGTTTCGGTGCTGCTTCTTCTTCTGGTTCTACTTGGTCATGTTCTTGTTCTTCCCTCGCACTTTCAGAAAGAAGAATATCATCAGCCCTGACTTCTGGTTCATCATCATCTTCATCATCATTGTTGTCATCTTCACTGGTCAAAGTTTGTTGCGTAGTTGATTGACGGGATGGGAAGGGTAGTTTTCTAGCTACTGGAGGTCTGGTTCTACCGAAGGGTAGACGTGGTTGGATTCTTTGGGTTACAGGCGCTTCTGTGATTTCTTCATCGTCGTCGTTTGCGGCAGGTGAAGGTGATGGGCGTGTGAATGGTCTAGGAGAGAATCTACCGAATGTTGGCCGTCTTTGAGCAGCCGGGCTAGTAGTAGCCGACGGAACTGTAGCTTCGGTTGTAGAACTAATAGTAAAACGATTACGTCCTCGTGGGAGGAGGTTCGGACGTCTGGTTTCAAGAGTAGCAGCAGACACATCACTGTCAGGGACTGAGTCAGACGGAGCTGAGGCAGCTGCGGCAGAAGTTGTCGGTCTACGGAATCGTCTCTCAGTCCTCGAAGCAAAGGATTGCCTCGGCACAAATTGCGGTTCAACATCAATAGGAGTCAACGAAATCACTTCATCTACAACAGGTGACGCCGCAGCAGGAAGAGAGTCATCACTCCTAGCTTGCGAAGTTTGGAACCTGCTCCTAAACCTCCTCGGCCCGGTTTCTGTCACACCATCTACTTCACGACTATCAGGGGTCGTTGACCTAATCTTACGAGACACATCAGCGCTGTCATCTGAATCCGAAGATATTTCATTCGGTCTACGCAAAGGTCGTCGACGGTTCACGAAAGTATAATTCCTTGGACTCACCTGGGAGACGGTGGAAGACGGTACTGTTGGTGCGGCAGTTGTGGTGGAGCCTCTTCGTCTGATGATGTTCGTACGTCTGGGGGGTAGCGCCGGGCGTAACGTGGTCGTCGTCGTTGTGGTGGTAGGTTCTGGTTCAGTGGTAGGCGCTGGTGCTTCCGTCTCAGGGCTTTCGATCTCAGAGGAGCTAGCGGAGTTTAGTAATGAGGATATTTGGACAGCCAAGACAGTCGTTGGGTCAGGACTGCTAGGTGTTTCGGTAGGGAGGGTGGTGGAACGCACTCTGATAATAGGAGCTTCGGTACTGGGCTCTTCGGGAGGGAGAGTGGAGCGAGATCTGACTATTGTGTTGTATTGAGGCTGCGTTGAGATTTCTCTTTCGAGTGCTGTTTCTTGTAGTTCCACTTCCTCTTGTACGCCTTCGTATCTGAAAAGAAAAATAGTACCTATGTTAGTTTTGCTACATCTTCCCAAGGCTTATTCTTCAAAGTTTATTTTGTGTTTGAATCAAGAGGTGCTTATATTGACGATATCTATAATATATTTTTTTATATTTCAGAAGATTAGATAGAAGTCCTACCCTATAAAAAAAAATCTGATAGAAAAATCACTCTCACAGTCATGCCTGTGATTTCTTTACTAATCCAAATATGAGTTTCTAATCTTAAATGTGTGTAACTTACTGCACAGTAGTGGTCTCCTCAGTGGTGGGTCGTTGTCTCCTGATAGTGACGTATTCTGGCACGTTCTCGCGCCTCAAGCTCTGCACGTCCAGGGAGTTAGGAGTGTCGGACACGGACACTGGCTCTGTGCGTTCAAATAGTGCGTTCCTGTAAGGAAAATATATTATTTAGTATTATTTACTTTTACCCTTATGACTTTTTTCAGAGTTTCATCACGCCTTAAGTTACTTCTATAATTGACATTTTCTTTGTAAAAAAGCAATACAAACTTTTTTTTATACAAAAGTCAGATTTAATGCAGTAGCCAAAAATATTAAAAAAAAAAAACTGACAAGATGAGCCTTTTTTGTTTTGCTATGCTAGTTATTTAACAAACAGCTCATGTTAGCTTTAATACTTGATTATTATTTCATCTCAGAAAATGAATTTCAGACTTAACGAACATACAATGAGTGACAAATCTCGTCCTTATAAACATTTTTTGTCTTCTAATCGAAGCTGAACCAAACCTCAACTTTGGTAATCGCATTTGCGCATAATATTGTTATAATAAATAAACAAGTGCTTACCTAGAGGCTGTATCATCAGCAGTATCAGAAGTGCCCGAGGTACTAGGTCTTCCTCGCCTAATGTTGACGTATTGTAGTGGTTTAGCAGTGGTGGCTACACTAGGCCTAGTCTCCACGGACTTGGCTTTAGCGACCACCGGCTCTTCTTCTTCCTCCCCCTCGTACTCCTCGCTCTCGAGAGCTGCTTCCGTGGTCGAGGACGAGCGTTGACGGTTGATAGTTGTGTACCTGGATTTATTAGAAGTGAGTATTGAGATTTTATGAAAAGATCCCATCTAAGGTCGCGATTGGTATTTTAAAGTTGGTCATAGTTTGACAATGAATGAAAATAATTAGAAATGGTACGTTTGATGTATTGTTTAAAAAGAAAATGCAAGAAAAGTAATGAGATTGCAGAACTAACGTGTCCGCCACTAAGACATGCAATCTCTTAAAAATTATTAACTTAAACAGATAATTTTACATCATACATTTAGTTGTTAGGTTTTCAAGAAGAAAACAGCCAGAAAAACAACATTTTACACAGTTTTCTAATCGTTATAAAGGAAAATAATTAATACAAAAGTAATAGTTTTCTAAACTTACTGTGGCCTGTCTCTTCTGAGCAGCTTGTCTCTGTCATTAGTAGGTTCTATTCCTTCGTTCTGAGGTCCACGACCTCTGTTCAGGGCCGCACTTGAAAATATACTGTTACCGGTGTACCTGAAAATAGTGCGAATTGATTACGTTGTCTTTCAAAAACTTATCAAAAGCAGTTACGGTTAATGTATTTGCATGAATTCAATAACAAATTTTTAAGAATCCTTAAATAGCAAACCATGACTAGTGTATAGCTATACCCAATAATAGGACAGTGTAGGTTAATAAAGCGTCAAGGTACTTCGGCAAATATAGAGACTTCTCTATGATAATAAGAAGGGAGTATTTAGAGGCTAGCCTTGCTAAAGTCTTTATTCAGGAATAATTGTATTGGCTATAACTGCCCGGTTTCAGCTCAAGGGCCGATCCTATACCTCCGAGATCCTATATAAATCCTTACTTTTGTCATATATATGTTACTGTAAAAGCCCGAACTGTGGTAAATCCTAAGATTTTCTGGTAAAACCTAAGATTTACAGTAACATGTACACTGTACTCGTATAGTCTTTTAATTGTGTAGTACTTACTTGTTCTTTCCTCGAGTCCTCTCCAGTACTTTCTGGTACAACTTCTTGCTGATGGGTGACGCTGTAGTGGTGATGGCACCGTCAGTGCTGGCTGAAGTGTCGCCGAACAGTTGCTTCTCTAGTTGCTCGATACCACCTGTGAAAGTATATCAAATTAAAATAATGTTCCCTGAGAATTTTGGAGCATAAGTCCGTTTTCCCACGTGTTTAAAAGATTACGTTCCGAAAACTTTAGCGACTATTATTAGACTTTTCGTCGATTTTAGTATCGTATTATATTGTTCTGCCCCTTATGTTGTTATTGTAGTAACAGCTTTCACAGAGTACAAAATCTGTGATCAACCTTTTTATACTATCTCAATACAATCTGAAGTACGTAGTTGTGGAAATTAAGTCTTGTACTTACCGACTTTCTTGATGAGGTCAATAAGTTCCTTGATGACTCTTGGATCCTCAGCTTCGTCTTCGTCTCCTGAGACTTCAGCTGTCTCGTCCTCGTACTCTTCTTCAGTCTGTAAAAAAGCATATTATATTACTATTTATGTTATGCCCTACGCATATGAATTAAGTACCATTTAATCAAACTTGTAATTCGTTCATTATTATTAATTCTAGTTGTCGGCCTGTCGGCAGTGGGACGGGAACTATGAGACATTTAGACATTATAGTCAATTTTTGTCACTCTTTCATGGGATTGGTGTAGCTGGCAAAAATGTATATGAGGCAATTTTCATGTAGAAATTCGATGCGCTATGCTGATTATAGTAGGGCTAATCAAGACCTAGGCCTTACCTCAGGTTCAGGAGTAGTGGTGGTGGTACTGGTGGTCCTGAACAGCGAGGAGCTCTTAGTGCTCAGTCTGATGGGTCGCCGAGTGGTGGTAGTCGTGGTCGTGGTCGTGGTCGACGTGGTCTTGGTGGTGGGGGCCTTGGTGGTGGGCGCCTTCGTGGTCGGAGTGGACTTCTTGCAGAGAACGTTGCGGGCGAAGTCGCAGGAGTCGGCTGCTTTGTTGAAGTAGAGGCCTGTGAAAAGAATAAAAATGTATAAAAAAACGGTGTAAAATAAGGTTTTGTTAGAAGCAATTTTAGAAGGAAAACCTTCCTTCGGTGTAATACTTTGACAAACACGCATGTGAAAAAAAACGGACTTAATGAAACAAGAAAAAGTAAACGCTTATTCGATCAATCTTGTTAAATTCTAAATCTTCACGTCATAATCTCGACCTTATATTTACAAAATATAGGTATTTGTATGTAATTACAAACGTTTTTAATTTTTACGTGTCATATTTCGAGTGTACTGAATTCCATGATTCTTACCTGAAGGACAAGTGAACTGATGCGCCACGATGCCGAGGTTGGAAGGTCCGGAGTCCAAACACCAGAAGTACTTCTTACAATCACGTGGGTGAGGGTAGAAACCTTCGTCTACGCACTTGAAGTCTGCAAATAACAATTATATTTTGTGTTCCTTTATTAGAGTATTCATTTAGGCGTACAAATAAAAAATACGATTCTGAAACCAGGCTAAGATCATTTATGGGATTGTGATCCATTTGAATACAATCGGAACGCTTTCCTAGATTGCCATACTAATTTAGTACCTTAAAATAGCATAAAGGGGCTGAATGATGCTTCGTACAGTAATTGTCAACTTCTTCTACATTATAATCTTGTCTACACAATGCTTGTCTTTTCGTATTATTAAATAATGTAGTGTTTACCTGATCCGGGATCGGGAGTGGTGGGTGGTTCTGGAGTGATGTTCCAAGATGGAGTCGTACTTGTTGTGCGCTTGTTCGCTCTGTCAAACAAAAATACCGTCATCAGTAAACAAATCCCACACAAAAATCTAATTTACTACAATAATTAATATCTTGACAGTGAATATAAATGTTCTTGTGTGGTCGATACGTACTTGGTGGTAGGTTTAGGTGTGGTGGTGGTCGTTGTGGTGGTAGACCTGGGCTTGCTCTTCCTCCTGCCGGGAGCGCGGGTCACGGCTGTCGGTTTTTTCACGGCTACAGCATTGTCAGTCGTACTAGACAAGAAAATAACAAGATTAGAAAATATACCATGATAATAACTTTTAGTGGTACCTGCAAAGGCCACCTAGAGGACATTTGGTTTGGCATATTTCTGTAACTTACCCAAGACGCTGGAAGTAAGCCTCCTTGGCGGCTTCGATGAGAGGGTAGGGCTTGCCGTGGCATGAGCCGCGGAAATCATCGTTGTCAATAGACCAGAACATAATACCTGTGGAAGACCATGCATTTAATTAGAAGGATCTACTTAGCTGTAGTTTAAAGGGCTGGAGGTATTGAAAATTCCTATTCTTTTTTGCAAGTACAGGGATGTGGATTAAGTTGATAGGTCACCAGAAAGGCTTAGTTTCACTTTTGAGTTTCTCATTTTAGAGAAACTGTTATAAAAGGTATGGTACGGTAGCACAACAAAGCAGAACAAAACAATAGATAATTGGGATTTTTATAGGCAATAAATCTGAATATCTATAATATTTTTGGCCTACCTCCGAGTCCATTTTCAGCGACATATTCAGCCTTCTTCTTGACAATGTCCATGTCATCGTACCCGACCCACTGGTTGCCCTTGTAAGCCACGGGGCCCATGGCGTCAGGGTTGGGGTGCATCACCGACCATGGCTCCTCCTCCTCTTCCTCGTACTCATCACTGTCCTCGTCTGACGTCTGACGGCGCTTCTTCTCTTTCGGTTTTAGAGCTTCACAGATCTGGAAATGAAGAGTTGTTAAGTACTTGTCATCTTGTGAAAACATATAGCTGGTCAAAGATAGCTTACGTTCATCTTTTAAAGCACAAAGACCAACACGAACACAATTTATGGTGAGATAAAGATTCGGTCGTTTTAATTTGATAAGTTAATGCTATTTTGTATGATAAGTCGCAGCCTGGATTGAAAATAATGCTGAATTTTAATTATGGTGAGACAGACATTATCCCAATACCTAAGTGTCAAATTTATGTTTAACTCCAGCATAATGTTGTTTTTGCAATATTCCAGTATATTTATTGTTGATTTCGTGAAATCAATTTGTGTTGAACATTTAATTCTTATGATAATATACAATTAATCATCTCCAAAAGTTGATATAAAAGTATAGTTCAGCAGGTTCCTATCCTCACCTCATAATAAGCCAGGTATCCCTTCTCCCTAGTAGCATCACCCTGGTCTCCAGGACCGTCAGCCGGGGAGCCGATCTCCACAGCATCAGCATTGAACAGAGTGTAAGAACGGCCATACGTCGGTATACCAAGCACCAGCTTGTTGGCGTCTGCACCGTTTTCCAGGTAGAACTTGATTGTGTAGTCCTGGGGAAAATAACAGCATGAAATAATTGCTTTTTGAAAATGAGGAGCTCGTGCCTTAGTTAATAACAGCCGGGCGGATCGATCTCTGAGGTTAAGTTACGTTTGCCGAGGTGGATGGGTGACCATTTATACAGATCGAGTTCTTCCGTGTTTCGGAAGGCGCTTTGAATCGTGGGTCTCGATGATTGTTAAGTTTTTTGGTAAAGTCTTTCTTTGTAAAATTGCACAGTATTTCTGTCAACAATCATTTTTTTGTATGACCTAAACATGAATCATTATAATCTCACAGATGTATCGTAGAACACAAAGACCAAAACTAAGAGAAGATTTAAATCATAAATCTCAATTACTTTGGAGCGCGTGACAAAAGGATTTTGGTATTTTCTTCTTAACTAAAGACAGTCTTGTTCTCATTTAAAAAGGTGAACAATACAGATCGTAATGTTCTAGGAACGTTGTCATAAAAATTAATTAGTAACGTGATTTAGACGGCCTCTGCCTATAAATCTTATAGTTTATTTTGACTGACAAAAATTTTATTATATTAAATTTATTTAGGCAAAAGTATACAATCTACTTATTCTACTATCTACTTAATATTTATATATATTTAATTACAAACATAATTAGCCCTATATTCTCAAATTACATTCGTGTCAACTACTCCAAGTTTTTAAATCAATACAGTTGACAGTTTGAGAACTACTCATTATCATAAAGTTACGCAATATTAAGTTTTTATGTCACTCATAGGCTTATAACATGTTGTACTTAGCAGGTGGTATTAATTAAACCTGTTTGTTAATTAATATAGCTTATAAAATAGAAGTTATTGCTGGCAGCATTCCGCAATTGAAATATGTTATGATTATATCTTTAATAACTAACTATAATAGTGTCACTACAATACAATAGGGCACTTTTGCATTTAAATCTTATTTTATATAGTTTTCTAACTGTACTATAGCAATATTTGGCTTTGGATCTTTACACTCCATTAAATTTAATTTAGCTCGAATACCCTATCTTAATAAATCACAAGGAAAACTTTGAATTGCTGGGCAGATCAATACAAAACATTTTTTTTTAAACTAAGCTTTTGCTACATACTTTTGTTAAAAGAAAACTGAATGGATACGTATTTTTTTACTAATTTTCCGACGGCATCCGAAGCCGTAGTTATCCCAAATTATGTTGCATTTTAATTGACTATCAACACTAAGATATTCATATTCCAAGGTTTATAATCCATTTTCTCCATTATCCTTTATTATGATAGTATAATTAAGAAGTGCTTAAAGTAATACTTACAATATTAAGTTCGTTATCCACACTGTATTCGTTAGGTTCTTCAAGGGGGTAGAGTGGCGCGTGGTGGTTGACCGCCGGCTCGAACGCGCTGTGGTAGTCGTACGTCAGCAGATTCAACCAGTCCAGGTATCTGCAAGTAAACAATAAATATTTATTAATTAAAGACGCATTAGAACATAATCTTACAGTTAACAAAGTCTGAATTTGACTGCCTCCGTGGCGCAGTGGTTTAGGTAGCCACGCCGATACCATTGCGTCGGGAGGTCGTGGGTTCGATTCCCACACGGAAAAATGATTTGTGTGATCCACAAATAATTGTTTCGGGTCTGGTTGTGCTTTGTGTCCGTTGTTTGTATGTTTGTAGAAGTCCCCGCGACACAAGAGCAATTCTTAGTGCGGGAGTTGTCTTAAAAAAAAAAGAACATATACGATGCTCCGTAGTTGCAGTAGCAAGCTATCTAATGTATAATTGAGTTGAAAAAAAAAGTTATGCAACCTTACACGCATGAGAGTTCTTTAGAACAGTTCTTGAAGGTATGCAAAGTCCCTAACCCGCAATTAGCCAGGGTGGTGGGCTCATCCTAACACCTCCGTCATCACGGGAGGCGACTCATGTTCAGCAGTGGGACATTAGTGGGATAAATTTATTTTAGCTCATTCATCAATTTCTAATGGAAGTCCAGCCTCATGTTTTGGGGTCGATTACGCTTTACTGCCTATGACATCATTGTCTGTCCGTCCTGCTTGTGCAATCACATTGAAATATTTCTTTATAAGTATTTTTTTTCTAAGTCTCTAACCCGCACTAAGTCCCTAACACGCACTTGGCCAGCGTGGCGGACTCAAGGCCTAACCTCTCCCTCGTTTGGGAGGAGACTCTTACCCAGCAGTGGTACAGTAATAGAGTGATAGAGTGGTAGAGTTAAAAAGCGGACATTAATAGAGTGGTAGAGTTAAAAAGCGGTACCAACTAGAGAGGATAATGACGAAAGACTATTATTGTATTCTTAAAGAAAATCACGTGCATAAGAGAGACCTCTAAAAACCTCCACGCATTCAAATCATGCTTAATTTTTATAGGTCTTTGCCAAATGAAATCAAACCAGTCTTTAATTGTCACCTTGAACTTTGTATCGAAACTGCAAGTCTCATCAGGTATTCTAGCTAGATATACTATGAACCAGTCTGCCTACTCAAATATACTTAACTAGCTGACCCGCGCAACTTCGCTTGCGTCACTTAAGATAATCATAATTTTCCCCGTTTTTGTAACATTTTTCACTGTTACTCTGCTCCTATTGGTCGTAGCGTGATGATATACAGCCTATAGCCTTCCTCCATAAATGGGCTGACACTGAAAGATTTTTTCAAATCGGACCTGTAGTTCCCGAGATTAGCGCGTTCAAACAAACAAACAAACTCTTCAGCTTTATAATATTAGTATAGATATATAATATATATATATAATACAACATCTATACTATATAGTATAGATGTTAAAGTTATGCAAGCTAGGCTTATATGTTTATAACTGGTTTAAAAATGGCGCGTGCGATTTGATTTTGAAAAACGTGAGGTGATTTTGATATGTTGGGTTTTTTGCGTTATCGAGTTTTGTGACAATTTGAATAAAACGTGACTAGCAGAATATATAATGAATTAATGTAACATTAGGTAATAATATAGTGTATATTTCTGTGTGATCAACTTGTATGTTGTTCTAAATAAAATCCCTGAGATAATCAAGGAAAATTTCTAATAGTTAAAGCACTAAATATTATATGTTTTAATTTCTCTTTATATTTTTCCTCAATAAATCCAATAAAAATTTCGGCCAGTACGAGCGTAAATCGCTTTCTTAAAAAACACACAAAAGGGCCGAAATTTCAAAAACTATGATACTTATGCCAGAGAAAAATTTTAAGTTTTAGAACAGTCGGGTGGTCGCCCATCCGCTGGTAAAGGATTATCCATTATTTACGCCACACCCTGTATAATAGTCAAATCTCGTCTTCTAAACCAAACTATAGGTACTATCGTAATCGTTATCATGAATTAAATCCTGTCGAAACACACCAGTTAAGCTACTTATTTGCACTCAACGGGCCGTCACGATTTATTTCGTTTCTCTACTTCACACTTGTAGTTAACTAAACTATCTCAGTAATCTAATCTAACTACCAGTAGTGTGTAATCTGCATAGAAGAACTTATTGTTTAAGGTAACGTATTGTATTCACAAGAGCTTTGGCAATATGGCTAAAGATAGGTCTACACTGGGCCAGCCGAACACGAACAAACGCGAGCTTTAAACTTATGCGTCTCGAAAGATGACCAAATGACTTGTTTGTTGACTAAACTCAGCGATTAAATGATTATGTTTATCAACAAGGCAGTAACGTATGGTATAATTTTCATTAATAGATCGTTAAAATTCAGCGCGATGAGAAAACCATCCTCTTCTGACATAAAGAGACACGTGCTTAGAAGTGTAGCAGTAATCTTTTTATTTATTTCTATTAATTAAAATGATTAAAATCAAGTTTTACAATAAATTAAAGTACGTTAGAATAGATTTAGTAAGATTAAAAGCGTCGAAATGTGGCCTCGTCACTTCACAGATTTTACTCTTGAAACTTAACTTATAAAATATATCTATTTTTATGTGTAAAACATCGTTTATGCTTAAAAGTTCACACTAATGAGAGCAGTACTGCGCGCGTTAAGCCGTTTGGTTACGTTCGTCTAGCTTATTGTAGCCACACCTTAACAGTGATCTGCAGTAGCAGAGCGGCGAAGGACAGTGTAACACATCACATTGTTATAATCTCGTAGGGCGGCCATATTGTTGCGCTGTGAGGATATTAAAAATACATTACACTGTTTTTACTCAAGTAGGTTGCAATAATATAGTATTGCAGTGCTATAATAATACTTTTGTTTAAGAATACGAGCTTAGAGTGAGCTTACAAAATTTATAAAATAGACTTAATAAATAAATATTACCCATTACTGTCCCACTGCTGGGCAAGGTTCTCGTCCCCCCCCCCCCCCCCGTAATTTGGTATTGGGCTTCGAGTCCACCACGTGGTCAAGTGTGGGTTGCACTTATTAGATTTTAATGTTGTGACTTTACGAGCACTGCAAAGTTCTAAATAAATTACGTAAACATTATTTAAAATTCGTAATCAATAATAACTTCTAATGTTTACGCAAATACTAGTTATTCGAAATCAAATAGTTTTCGGTATCGCGTTTTATTTTAAGCAAATAAAAAGCAAAAATCATGTAAGTGCAATTTTTTTAATTAAAAATTACACGATAAATTGCAATATATTCAATTATAGCGAACAAGTAAAGCAATTATATGTAACTATCGTAACGTCAATAATTGCTGTTATATAATTAGACAATTGCCACATGGCCTAGTGCTTACGCATGAACGCCTAGAGCCACGACCACCGCCCAACTTAAAAACTTAGAACATAAGTTCTTTCTGAAATTATTCTTTACTAGCTGACTCGCGCAACTTTGCTTGCATTACATAAGAGAGAATGGGTCAAAATTTTCTCCGTTTTTGTGACAATTATTATTAGTATTCTGTACTCTACTTCTATTGGTCGTAGCGTGACGATATATTATAGCCTTCCTCGATAAATGGACTATCTAACACTGAAACAATTTTTCAAATCGGACCAGTAGTGAGATTAGCGCGTTCAAACAAACAAACTCTTCAGCTCTACTTATATAAACCCAATTTTGTGCCTATAGTTATCAAACTGATAAGTCAGACTCATTCCCTCCTCCCGATTTAAATTGATGTGTTTTGTAACTCCTTGACTAACTTATTTCAGACCGCGACTTCGTCCACGGTGAATAGATTTCTCGAGAGAAAAAGTATCCTACGTGTTATGAAAGGTTGTAAAGTTTCAATCTACCAAATGTCATAAAAATCGGTTTTGTAGTTTAGACGTGATTGAGTAACAAACTTATGCACAAATTTTTCCTCTTTATAATATTAGTATGATAATTGAAATATATGTATTGCTAAAGATACAAGAAATCAATTTGTACCATACCTATTTTAGTCATAAAATTAACCGTATAATTACTAAATAAACTCTATATAATTTGATTATTAACGCAATGCACACAAACTCAGTGAAAATACCGATATCAAAATGAAGACTTGTATTTCAATTTTATTAATTTTGGCAACTATTATTGTTTACACTGAAGGTACGTGTTTCTATTTCTATTTTTTGCTATCTGACTTTTATAATTGATAGCTGACCCGCGCAACTTCGCTTGCGTCACATAAGAGAGAATGGGTCAAAGGTTTCCCCGTTTTTGTAACATTTTATATTGCTATACTGCTTCTATTGGTTGTAGCGTGATGATATATAACCTATAGCCTTCCTCGATTAATGGGCTATCTAACACTTAAAGAATTTTTCAAATCGGACCAGCAGTTCCTGAGATTAGCGCGTTCAAACAAACAAACAAACAAACAAACAAACTCTTCAGCTTTATAATATTATAGTATATAGTATATAGTATAGAAGTATAGATTTGCAAACTCGCTCATTTTGAAACAATTTGGGCCAAAACTACGTATGATAGGATAAATGTTTTGCATAAATATTGTATGTACTATGTATGTTATGACCTAATACGGGGCCTAACCTCCCTTATCACGGGACGAGACCCTTGTCTAGCAGTGGGACATTAATGGGTTAAATTTATTATATACTAACACTTTTGGCGATTCATTTTTATATATTAGGACAATGAAAAAGTCTTTTCGCATTATAGTATATATGAACTTGTAATAAAATCTCTTTGGCTTCAAGAATCACAAATGAGTACACGGTTCATTAGGTTTCTTTTAGGGAGCTCGTGAGGTACCCAAATATCGAGCTTTTTTGTGTAGAGAAAAGATCTTATTACAAGTTCATACATACTATAATGCGAAAAGACTTTATTCCCGACCTAATATATAAGAACATTATGATAATAATGTATTATCAAAGCATTAAACTTTTTATTACTTTATAGCTATACCTAACAGGATACCGTGGCGATGCAGAGCCTCAAAAATTGTAGGAGCTTGTATGCCTGCGGGAGAGGGGTAAGTGTTCATGATTACTATGAAACCTAGTCGCACCTTCCAAAAGCCTTTTTTACTACATCGTTAAATAGGTGTTTTTCAGCTGAATAGGTCAAAAAAACCTCGAAAACCGACCTCGTGGTCAGCTGCAGTCGTATGCTACCGTCACGGTGACATGAGGAGTCTACCAAAATAATAGTTTTCCTAAAAATGGGTTAAAGAAGTTGTGGGAAGCTGGAGTTGTAGAAAACTTATCCTACTAATATTAAAAATACGAGAACTTGTAAAGATGGATATATATTAATTATGTTTGTAACTCTTTCACAAAACTGAGCAGATTTTCATGAAATTTAACACATAGATCGTTCATAACCTAGATTAACACATAAGATATTTTTCCTCGCGGACAAAATCGCGGCTGGAAGTTAATAATCTGTTGTTTGGCAGTGATAGCCGAGTGGTATTAGTTCCTCCCTCGCAAGTGGTTGCAGGTTCGAACCCGAGGCAACACACCAATGACTTTTCCAAGTTATATGTTAGAAATAATTATTACCTGTTCCAACGGTGAAGGAAAACATTGTGTTGCTACTTGCATGCCTGAGAGTTCTTTAGAATAGTTCTTGAAATGCAAAGTCCCCAACCCGCGTGGACTCAAGGCCTAACCTCTTCCTCATTACGGGAAGAGACCCTGGCCCAGCAGTGGGACAGTGAAGCGTTAAATTTATTTATTTATTTGTATTATTTCGATTAGAAATTCTACGACGCGTGACGCACTCCTTTTGTATCCATATTTTTTTTATTGTAAATATATTGTATAATTGTAAATATTTTGTTTTTTGTTAATTATTTCTAGTTTAGTTTAGTTTAATGCTAAAAGTTATTTATAGTTAGGTTTTATTTTAAAAGTAATTTTGTAAAATAATGTATATATTAACTAAATAAATGTATTTATTTATTTGTTGACAGCTTTAAGTACGACCTCCTGACCAGTCAGTGTATCGTCCACAACTTCCAGGAATGTGAGAACACCTCCAACAGGTTCAACACCATAGAGATGTGTCAACTTATCTGTATTTACAACAGATCTAATACTTATGGGAAATAAAGTGCATTTGAAGTGTTTATTTCTTTAATCTATACTAATATTATTAAGCTGAAGAGTTTGTTTGTTTGAACGCGCTAATCTCAGGAACTACTGATCCGATTTGAAATTCTTTCAGTGTTAGATAGCCTATTTATTGAGGAAGGCTATAGGCTATATATCATCACGCTGCGACCAATAGGAGTGGAGTAGCAACGAGAAATGTTACAAAAACGGGGAAAATTATGACGCATTCTCTTATGTGACGCATGCGAAGTTGCGCGAGTCAGCTAGTTACTAAAAATAACGGAAGGAATATGAAGTTTGGAGATCTTTAGACATATCCTAACTCTTTTAATATATGAACTTATCATATGCCCCGAAATTAAACAGGATTTTTTTCCAAGATTTCCGAGCAGCGCACGCCACTATACTAAACTCTATTGTAGGGTAATTATACAAAAAAAAAGCAAAGTATTAATGATTTAAATGAAAAACGAAATAAATAAATCCAACAAATAATTATAAATGGTAGTTTCAAATAAAATAACCTCAAAAGCAGCGCTCTTTGGAATATGCGCGATGCGAACAAAATACTACAATAGTTGGTAACTTCTTGATATAGTTAATATGTTTTTCTGATTGTAAGCATAATAACCATGTTAAAATGTATATAATACTATTTCGAAATAAATAAAGGATGCTCAAATGTCCTAAATTCCTTCCCAAGGTCGGTTGCTACTTGGCCACCATACACGCGCTCTCCATTGTGTATAGAACAGAATTAACTAGATGCATTGTGTTACATTCAAATCAGCTGTTTACGAAACAACTAACATTGGACCGAGTGAATCACACAGCGGTGGGATCTTAACAAGGGATTCAGATTTAATTGTTTTTACATACATAATTATCACGCCTGTTTTAGCTGAAGGTGTAGCCAGAGGAGTATGAAATAGATCTATGTTTCGCTATTAAAAATCTTAGTCTCATGTAATAGGGGCCAGCCTATAGCCATATACCGGGACCGCTACCAATCTACGGGCTACTTTTAATAAACATTCCAATATAAATTCGAAAAGACCAATAGCACTTTGTCAAATCTGGGAATCGAACCCGGGGCCTTATGATCTCCAGTAGGATAGTATAATACAAATCCATACTAATATTATAAATGTGAAAGTAACTCTGACTGTCTGTCTGTCTGCTACTCAATCACGCCTAAACTACTGAATCAATTTGCATGAAACTTGGTATGGAGATATTTTGATACCCGAGAAAGGACAAAGGCTACTTTTTACCCCGGGAAAATGACGCATTCTCATGAGAAAATTCAGGTGGCGGACGAAGTCGCGGGTAAAAGCTAGTTTCTAATAAAATACTGTACTTTAATGAGTGCAAACATTTCAGCAGAGATGATTCGAACCGCTCGATCGACAAAGATTAGCAGTCGTAAATATTGAGAATTTCCTTAAACCCTATAACCCGAGGTAAACCCAAGAACCTCGAGACCCGCGATTTACATCACGTATTACTTAATATATTTAATTAATTCCATATAAAATATGTAATAATTGTATAATTTGTAAAGAATGTGAGCGGCAGCGAGTGATCTTGATTACGTCACGTCGCTTTAGGTTTTACCACTCGTGTCTTTTGCATTCCGATTGCAATGTTGTGTGACATTCTGATACGTGTAGCAAGTAAGCTTTAGGTGTGTGACTTGTGTTAAAATAGTATAGCAATATCAGCGACCAGCCCTGGCCGCTCGAGTTTACCTAAACATATTATACACTGATACCTTCCTCGAGAATCACTATATATATTTTATTTATATATATTGGACAACTCCCGCGCTAAGAATTGCTCTTGTGTCGCGGGGACTTTTACAAACATACAAACAACGGACACAAAGTACAACCAGACCCGAGACAACTATTTGTTGATCGCACAAATAATTGTTCCGTGTGGGAATCGAGCCCACGACCTCCCGATGCACTGGTAGTGCCATGGCGACCTTCTTAACCATTGTGCCGTCGAATATTTATTGGTGACTAAATCATCAAAGCTTGTTTTTCAGTTATTACATCCTTTCGTATTGTGGTTAAGGAATTGATCAAAAATAATAGGTGCGATTGATGAATTCGATTTCAAACATGGCAAAAATATAAAATAGCTTCGTTTCACCAAATCTTTCGTTTATATACTTTTAAAATTAAATATATTATCAGCGTTCTGATCGGTACCTATGTTATAAAGCTTTTTCCCAACACGTGTCACCTACACAGTACATGAAGCAATGTGACATTGAGCTAATATCGGAGCGTGTACAAGCGCTAGTTGTCGACAGTATTGCGGCCATATTGTCACCGTTGCCGCAACATTTGCATGTGACAATTAAGTATTTGCACTGAGTACTCTTTGGCAATTCACAATGTCAAGTTTTATGTTTATTTTGTTATGTGTTTAGTAATCTATACTAATATTATAAAGCTGAAGAGTTTGTTTGTTTGTTTGTTTGAACGCGCTCATCTCGAGAACTACTGGTCCGATTTCAAAAAATCTTTCAGTGTTACATAGCCCATTTATCGAGGAAGGCTATAGGCTATATATCATCACGCTACGACCAATAGAAGCAGAGTACCAGTGAAAAATGTTACAAAAACGGGGAAAATTATGATTCTCTTATGTGACGCAAGCGAAGTTGCGCGGGTCAGCTAGTAAATATATGTAAACGTGTTTAATGTCATGCAGTGATAGTACACTGATGTAATGATGTTTGGTTTTAAATTCAAGGAAAGTGAATTTGAAACCTTAGACTTCTTCGAAGATATTCACGCTTAGAGTATGTACTGTCTAATTGTTTTAACAACCTATTCGTTTTAATTAAGTTATAGAAAATTACTCTTATCGTATTTGACAGGGACGATGGTGGATTTTCCATTTGAAGTTGCGGATAAAAACTACCAGCTTAGTAAAAAAAATAGAGATATGTATGTTTTTCAATGCAAATGTTAATGGAAATTGATGTTATTTTTTTATATCCATTATAAGAGCTTTAAAATAAAGTCTTAATCTACACTTAATACACTTTAACGAAACAAAGTGTAACAAATTATTAGTTTAATTTTATGATGATACATACATATATTTAGTCGCAATATATTATAAAAAGATTGATATAAGTATGTCAAACATTCTTATACAAATTAGATCACTGTCAATTGATTGACATAAAATTCCTCAAACCAGTTGTAAGATAATCTGCGAGTATGATTGTCCGTATGTCCGTGAAGACCCGCTGTTATGATAACCTTGGCCCATAGATTACGTTCTCTGTACGGAGGAGGCCCCGTCCACAGATATACATACGAACAGTAGCATAAGTCATCAAGAATATAAGTTTAAGTAGATTAGTATGATGTACTTGCAAGGTATATCCTGGATCGAAAGTTAGTTTGCATTGAAATTGTACATGTACTTGTGTTTACTTTATAAATAACATCTATGTTAGAAATGTTCATCGCTATTGTAACTTTTCTAGGCGCAAGTCGTGTTTTGTTGCTGTAGATTGTACTTAAAAGCAACTGTATAGATTCTTTCACTATCATATTTTAAATTTGTTACAAACCCCGCATTTTGTAAAACAGACTCCGCCAGTGTACTATGTTCCGTAGGATCTATTCCTGGATGACGTAAGTCAATAAGACCTACATAATAATATACATATAAAGCAATTTGAATAGACACCCAGTTTAAAGTACTGCTATGTATCCATAAATTGGTCATCTATGAGCTGGTATAATTACACAATAGAAAAATTTCAAGGAATACTTACTGGTTCAAGGTCTTGACATCAAATCCCTTCTGTATATACTCGATACCAGCAGGAACAGCCATGGTGAGCAGCAGCCTTGGCTTCCCGGTCTTCTCGGACTCCCTGTCGAACTCCTCACGCAGTTCCCTCACCAGCTTGGCGTAGTTCTCTCTGTCTTTAGGCTTCCCTCCGTCACGGAACGCGGGGTACTCCCAATCCAGGTCCAGACCATCGAAGCGGTTCTGTCTGAGGAACTGGAGAAGAAGAAACATATTGAAGTGTGGGTAACTGAAGATAAAATAGGTGTGAAGTAATTTGCCAGATGTCAGTAGCTCCGAAAGTCTCAAATGTTAATATGTTTTGATGTTTTTGACGATAGTAACTATGGATTTAGAAACGAAGCCGGTTACTCAATTTGTTTTTTATGTATCATAATGTTTTACCTGTCTATAGATAATTGAATTTACAAACTTAACTATATAGGCTTATAAATATACCTAATGCAATTTAAAATGATTATCCTATAAGTATTATAATCTGCTAAAAGACGCCAGTATTTTAAAAGAAAATCAATAAATAAATTAAAGTAATATCAAAGACTACCGTAATTCAAGGATAATTAAAAACTGCAACACGGTTAAGAAACCAGTCATCTATCATTGCAATAGAAAGCATTATAAACCTAATCTAAAAACAGTTAATAATAGACTATAAGTTTTCCCACCTCTATCTTACGACAGCCGTTACAAAATGCCTGAACACATTGTAACAAGGCTTTAAGAAAACGCAATCACTAACAGAGAAAGTAATAATATCTAGAAAATGTTATTTATACAAACGTTACTTTAAATGGACATCCTGACAGCTGAATGATTTTATTGACAAGTTGATTTGTTGATTTAGAAATTGTTGTTATTGTGTGAATAGTTTTACTATATTATAATGGAGCTAGATTTTAATGGGGTTTTTTATAAAAGAAATGAATTCCGAATGAAAGTAGTAAAACCATTACGTACTTTTATTAGGTTATGGAGTGACCTTTGTAATATTTTTCCAAAGAATATACTTCATCAAACCTTATATTAGGTAATGGATGCATAGACAACATCGAAAATACGAAATCCTGGTGAAGATAAATAGTCATAAAATTTGTATTAAATTATCCTTTACCTACGCCTATTGATCCTTTACCTACGCTTTTTTTAAATCACATGTTACGATTTGTATAAATTTTTAAAAGGCTTGAAATTAGTGGTTACCTTGATGGCATTCCTGACGAACTCCTTCCTCCTCTCTCTGGAGGCGACCATGGGCGAGAACCTGGTTGAGCCCTCATTCCATCCTCCGATGGCCAGCAGTGTCTTCAAGTTCTTGTTGTAAGTCTTCAGACCCGTGAACTTCGCGTAACCACCTAGTTATAAGAAAAAAAAATATATATTCGGATCATGTTTCTGCATAGATGTTTGAACAATAATTGAGGGTATATTGCAATTGTTGCATAATATTTTGCGTTACGTTTAGTTATTCGTGAGAATAACTTTAACTACTAGATAATATAAACTGAATAATTGAAAACACACTGATGATTACAGGTTTACTTCGGAATTAGAAAAGGTTATTCTTTGATAAAATTGTAACCCATAATTTTTTGGTATTTGGCGCCCAACATGAGACCAATATTACTAAGAAATTGTAAAACTGAACGTCTTTCCGACACAGACTACCAAAGATTGTACCGTAAAACGGGGTGAATAGAAACGATTTTCAACTTTGTCCTAAAAATTTGTTGCGAATAACTTGTTATTTTTATTGTCGGGTTCTTTTATATCATGTCCGGCGCCATGAAGAAAGAGCTAAAACCATATTTGTCCAAAAATATGCATAATTTTACGATATTTCCCTAAAAAATGGTCATTTTCTATTCACCCAGCGATAGGGGTAAATCGAAACGACCAAAGGGGTGAATGGAAAAACTGTTAGGGCTGCCAAAGACGACTTATCCAACATACTGAAAAGGGAGGTTGTGTGTTTAAAAATTTAAAAAACCGTTGATAATTACTTTAACTCAAAAAATAAAGCAAGATAACCTAACTAACTTTCATACTATATGCAGTAGTATGCCGTTACAACTTTGATACAATGATAATTGTGAAGTTCAGAAGATTAATGACTATTAATTTTTCATTGTTTATGTTAATTTTGTTTACAGTTTTTGACAACCCTATTTATTAATCTCTATTGACCCCTCACTTGTTTCTATTCACCCCTTACGCGTTTCTATTGAACCCTGCTATGTTTCCATTCACCCCATACTGTAGTTCTATTCACCCTTTAAACGATTCTATTCACCCCGTTTATACAAAAAAATTACTATTTCCATGATTTAAACATATTTTTTAGATTTAAAAACGTTTTTTCAATTAACAATATTGTATCTTTATAAATTAATATACACCTAAAGAGATAAACACTTCAAACAACTCATTAGAAAAGAAATCCCTCTTTAAATCCAAAGTTTTGAGGGTCGATATTAAGGCATTCAAGGACGGTAGACTTTGAAGCAATTTTTTGGGTATAAATATCAATTTAAACATTTAAACAATTATAACACCGCAGAGAAGTAATATCGACGTGTAATCATTTAAAATTTGAACAAAATTCTTCAACGAGAAGTACTCAAATATTAGCCTTGAAAACTTTCCTGATTTTTTTTCTATTCACCCCGCCAATTCTATTCACCCCGTTTTACGGTACATATCGTCAATAATGTATTAGCTTTAGATATAGAAATAATATAATGTGTCTATTTTAGAAACTTATATATTTGTCTATTGCTGCAATAAAATTATTTTCTTACCATTTTCAATTGATATCATAAAAAATATTACCTTTCTCAATATCCTGATATTTGTCGAAAGGCTTGAGCGTGTTGTCTTTGGTGAAGCCTCCGAAGGCATAGATGAGATGCGTGCATAGATATGGGTTGATGTTCTGAGGGTTGAAGCGCGCCGTGCCGGGCCGGTACACCGACCAGTTCGTGTAGTAACACACCACGCGGGGCTCGCTCGATGATGCTGGAACAACAGAATGTGACATTAGTATATTTTAGTTAATGAATGGCGAAATTGATCTTGTCTTGAACGGGTCCAAATAAACTACTGGAGAAAACATTTTAGGGTTCAAAAAGTTGGTTAATTCCGAACAAGGTGGTTACAATATATATTATTATAGGTAATGTAAATCTTATCTATCTGTCAGTCTCTCTATAAGAAATACATAGGTCTGAAGTTATGTTAACTTCTTTGAAAAAATACATGTAGATTTTCTTCCTCTATAATATTACATAACCTTTTACTGTGTTTAATTTAATTAAATAAAAATTACGTTTTTTATGAGGTCGGAAGCTATAAAACGATTCTTCTTTAATCGGGGTTTACAATACAAATAGCCTGTCAATAATCGATTTTACAAACACAGCAATTGACCAAATTATAACATCAACCTACAAATTTAACAATAACTTTAACACGCATCTTTATTTCAACACGTTAACCCGAAAACACTTCAATAAACACATCAATATTACGAATTCTCACATGTTTCGTAAACCAGAAATCATAAGATTGTGTGTGTCCAAACAGATGTTTGTTGTGTAATAAAGATATGTGTGTTTGTATACGCATTTGTATTGTGATATAATGTTATTGTGATTGATCGTATTCAGGTCGTAGGCTTGTGTTACGGGTCAGCAGATTCTAAACGGTACACTTGTACCTAAAAGTAATAAATTAAATTGCAAATGTACTAAGTTTTAATCGTGACTATACTAGCATTGATTTGTTGCTTAGTTTTACGTAGCTTAAGTTTGTTCTTTCTACCTAGTCAAATTAATGGACAGCACTTTATTTAAAAAAATATATTTATTAATTAAAATAAAGGTGTGCTCGCAGAGCATCAAGCCGAGACAATTACAGGAACAGAACTGGATTATGGTACAAATGACAAAGCTTTTATACATGTGGTTTTAGTCACGTGGTATCCGCTATGGCGTGATACATACAATCATGGTATTCATAAATGGTCTTAACAGTGAACAAGTAATCGTTAATCAAATGGTTATAGTTTTGGCGCTCATTAAAGTTACAGTAATTGACCAACTAGCATTTGACACCGTAACTCTAACCCATTGATTATTGTTCTCTAACCTATTGCTATTGTTTGTAGAGGCCTAGCAGGATGCATAACTCTTCCCTCCTTAAGTTCAAAATCGTCATTTAAATTTTTGTTAAATTTAGGATGATGATTTTGATTACACATAATTTTGCCTCTGTAACGGTATACAAGAACAAGAAATATTATAACTAGGATTACATAGATTAATATAGTTCCTAGACTAACACTGTGTATATTCACTATGTCTATTGGCTTTTCACTTGTTATCACTTCACTTTTTAATGCGTGGGAAAGAAACTGCAAGTTTT
The DNA here is from genome assembly GCF_050436995.1 of Anticarsia gemmatalis. Lineage (NCBI taxonomy): Eukaryota > Metazoa > Arthropoda > Insecta > Lepidoptera > Erebidae > Anticarsia > Anticarsia gemmatalis. Next base: position 1,665,714 of record NC_134757.1, read on the forward strand.
CCATATTTACTTGATCCAAGTTAATCGCCTTGCGCTGCATTGTTTCCTTTGGAGGAACTATGTTGGGCAGGTGGATGCTCGGCATACTGCGGAACGTTACTGATGCTACCTGAAGACGTGTTTGTTTCTTCAGCGTTATCTTCCCAACTTCGATTCTACAATCGTTGTCCAATGTTATGATATATGTGCCGATAATGTTATGTTGGCTTATATCGTTTTCACAATATTCTGTTAGCAGTGTATGAACTCCGGTGTAGATTATCCAGGAGTCTGGTTGTAAAGCTTTGATCTTTACGTCGGAAGATTCGACTGGTATTGGTGCACACGACGTTATTTGTGTAGAGAATTTCATCAAATCTTCGATGCATTTATCTTCATTTTGTACAGACATATAATCTTCATGACATAAGAATTTTCCTTGGTCTATCTCCTTACAAGGTTGAGATAATGGTACGGTTTTCAATCCCTTCGCAAGGATGTAGGAATGTTTAGGAGTTATAAGGAAAGTTAAATTTAGCTTTGGGTTATACATAGGAAAAGGGTGTAGGGAAAAATAGTTATAGGTGTCCGACTGAACCATTGGTACTGACATGATAAAAGTTAATCGTTTGCCCTTTACATATGCTTTAATGTCTATACTATTTTCTATCTTAATTAAATTATCTATAGTTACAGGGAATATAACTTTATCTGTTTTCTCTATTTTCTTTAGTAAATTATACAGTTCATTGGTAGTCAATAAAGATTGATGTAAAATATTTATTTTACTAAAAGCGACTGCTGTCTCGACTTCGTCTAATCTAATTAATAAAATTTGAAAATTATGTATAAGTAAATTAAAAGTATTTATAATAAGTTCCTTGCTCCTTTGATATTGTGTTCTGTTAAGAATTTCCTGAATTTCTTCAATTGTTTTTTCTAATATAATGAAATTATTTCTGGTGGAATTTGTTGTATTGACAAAGGTGTCAATCATCTTAGATATTAAAGTCACCTTATTTATGATCGTATTTTGTTTGTTTTGGATGTTATTTATTAATTGATCATATCTAATGGCATCCTGATTATCTAAGTTACCAGTGATTGCTTTAATTATAGAACCAATCGGGTTAATTAAACCTCTTTTCATTCTAATATTTGGAATAAGTTGGTTATACTTTTCTAGCGTAAGATTCATAATGTATTGAACTTGGAGCTCGGCGTCGATAATACTACCATCTAAATTATATATATTATTTAACTTATCTATCATATATGATTTTATTTCATCATATTTATTAATATTATAGTCTAAATTAGTGCAAATCAATTCTAAGTCTAATATTTTAATTATATCCCAATTATAAAAGCTTACTGATGCTTGGCCTTCTTTCACAGGGAGTATACCTGGGTTGTCTTCAATCGGTTGAAGTTGAAGGGCCCGGCCTTGGATTATTAGTGTCATCATTGACAGGATGTACCTGTGAAGGACGTTTTATGTCTTTAATAGCGACCTTAGTGTCTCTGTTTTTAGTCTTTACTGGGACAGTGTTGCGATTTATTTCGCCCGTAATTGTTGCTTTCTGGTATCGAGGTTTATCTTTACTGCGCCTAATATTAACGCCTTTTACATAAACTTTATCTCCTTTCTTGATGTTGAATTTTGTCTCACCACCACGTTTTTCCTTTATTTTAGTTTTAGAGTCGATCATTTTGTCAGTTAGGTATTTATATAAATATTTTGTACGTTTCGCGTGTTCTTGGACTAATTGTTGGATATATTGTTTATTAAAGTCTATGTTAAATGCGTCCGATGATTCGGTATGTCCGAAGACTATTTCGAAAGGTGTAAGACCTGTTGAAGAGTGTATAGATTGGTTGTATGAGATAATAGCGTAAGTCATGACGGATGCTGCGTCTGTTATCTTCCGTTCGTACTTAGCTAGTCTGTATATTTCCGTAATTGTTGAATGGAATCTTTCAACTAAACCCATGGAATTTGGATTATGGGGTGTTCCTATGTGTAAGTCTATTTTGTAGAATGATAACATTTCCTTCAATAGGTTATTATTAAATTCAGTTCCGGGATCTGAGCTAATGCGTTGTGGTATTCCGTAAAACGAGAAGTATTTAATTAGCGCTCTAATTATTTCCGGTGTATTTCTGCTTGAGATTTCGAAGGCTTGTCCTAATTTACTGAATGCATCGATAATTGTTAAAAAGTAAGAGTTTTCGATTGAAAATATATCTATAAATATCTCTTCGAAAGGTTTTGATTGCGTTTGAGTTAATTGAAGTTCGGGTTTAATGGGTTTTCTGTCGTATTTCATGAGTTTACACGGTTCGCATGAATTTATGATGCTCGCGACTGTTTCGTGCAGGTTATTCCAGTAGTAAGTTCTCTTGAGATGCGCTATTGTCTCTTTAATGCCTCTGTGACATGTTTTACCTTTATGGTATTTCAATACAATCTGACGTTGTTCATTCTCGTCTTCGACGTAAACTACACGCTTAGTGCATTCGAATATTTTAATTGAGTCCTTTTTAAACAATTGTGTTATAATATTTGTAAACGACTCGCGATGTCTATGGTCTTCAAAGTAAATAAAATGTTTGATTTTAGGCCTAATGTATTCTTTAAGAAATTGTTTGATTATCTCTAAATTATCTATTGGCATATGGACTTCTAATACTTTCTGTTTGTCGCGCGATAGATCTTTAACAGTTAGTTCATTTCTATTCCATGTATATATAAGTATTTGGTTTGGTTTTGTATCGATTGCTTCATCTAATATCGGTAAGTCGGAAGAGTCGGTATTCTCTTCAGAATGTACTGTAGCAAGTGTTGAGTTGTCCTTTTCGGATGCTGTGACAGTTTGGCTGTCAACAGATGGTATAGAATATGTCGATTTTCTTGATCTTATTTCCTCATCGTCCGAAATAACTATTGTATCGGGGGAATTTACTTGGGTTGACATATTATCTTTATCAATCGCGTTTAATTTAATACGTGAAAGTGCGTCAGCGTTTCCGTTTTGTTTACCTGGTTTGTATTTAATATCATAATCATACTCATCTAGTCTTAATCTCCATCGAGTTAAACGACTGCCTGGTTCTTTAAACGTGTGTAACCAAACTAAAGGTCTATGATCACTAAGTATAATGAATTTTTTACCATATAAATAAGGTCTGAAATGTTTGCATGCCCAAACTATTGCAAGTAGTTCCTTTTCAATAGTACTATAGCGCGTTTCGGCGTCATTTAATGTTCGACTTGCGTATGCTATTGGTTTATCGCTACCAATTGGGCCTTGTGACAATACTGCTCCTACTGCGTAATTTGATGCGTCAGTTGTCAATAAAAATGGTTTACTAAAATCTGGGAATTGTAGAAGTGGGGCATTTGTTAATATTTCTTTACATTTTTCGAATGCGTTTACGAATTCCTGAGTATGTACGATTTTTCTACCTTTCTTTAAACAATTTGTGAGAGGTTGTGTGATCTTAGAGAAATCTTTGATGAATTTACGGTAATAGCCTATTAAACCTAAAAAGCTTTTTATCTCCGTGGGAGTTTTAGGAATAGGGAAAGTTAAAACTGCTTTAATTTTATCTTGGTTCGGTTTGAGTCCATCTTTAGAAAGAGTGTGTCCTAAGTAAAGTACTTCTTTTCTTAAGAACTCGCACTTATCTAATGTAACTTTTAAGTTTGTCTGTCTAAGTCTGTCGAATATTTTTCTGAGCTTTTCTATGTGATTTTGTAAGCTATTAGAAAAGACTAGGATGTCATCTAAATAGACTAGACAATGCATTCCTTGTAGTCCTTTAAGAACATTGTCCATAGCTCGTTGAAATGTAGCTGGAGCTGTCTTTAAACCAAAGGGCATTCTCTTAAATTCATAGTGACCAGATTGGGTTGTAAAGGCTGTTTTCTGTCTATCAGAAGGCTCTACTTCTATTTGATGATAGCCACTAGCAAGATCTAGCGTAGTAAAATACGTAGCTTTACCTAATTTGTCAAAAAGATCTGTAATATTTGGGAGAGGATACTTATCATCGACCGTAATTTCGTTTAAACGTCGGTAATCTATTACCATTCGGTATTTTTGTTCACCTGAAGCGTCTAATTTTTTAGGGACAAGATGTACAGGGGCACTCCAAGGGGAATGAGATTCAGTTATTACATTATTATCTAATAATTTCTGTACTTGTTTCCTAATTTCTTCGTTTTCTGTTGGAGGTTGTCTATAAGGTCTTATGTATATAGGGTCCTCGTTGCTTGTGCGTATTTTATGTTTTACTTGGTTGGTAAAAGACAAGGGGATTTCTTCGCAATAAAATATGTCTTTATATTCTAGACATAGGTTTTGAATACAGGTTCTCTCTTCGTTATTTAAATGTTCTAAACGTAACTTGTTTAAATTAGCTTCTAATATTGAATTTGTTTGACTATAATTCAAGTTATGATTTGTCGTAGTTACTTTAAGTGATTCTGTTAATGGGTGGACTAACAATGGTTTTTCTAGTGTTATTAGAACGTCTTTATTATTGAGGTTTTGTATGATTGTTTCTGCATAAAAATCTTTACATGTTATCATTGCGTCTGGTGTTCGAACGCCTGAACAGAATTCCGTAAATGGGATAATAGCTTCGCCATTCTCTACTGTTGTAGGTAATTTTACTTTGACTTCAGAACGCCTGGGAATATTTATTTTAAAGTGTTCATAATAAAGAATTGGTATTTCGGTGGTATTTGTTCGTAATATTTGGTTTTTCATGTCAATGTTAGCATCTAATTGTTTTAGCAAATCTATACCTATTAGGCCGTCATAGTCTTTGTCAACTTTATAAACGAAAAACTTATGAGTAAGATCTGTTTGAAAGGTTTCCGTAAGCGGTATGTTTGCTACTTCCGTGTGTCGGCTACAACCATGTGTGCTAACTACCTGAAAAGGCTCTTCATACGTATTATAAGGAAAATATTCATTTATTTTTTCCGGATTTATGAAAGAACGCGTACTGCCAGTATCGATCATGAAAATAGCGTCTAGTTCTGGTATTTCGATATGAGGTAGTCTATGAGCTTGCGAATAGTTTAAATTGATTATTTCCGGTGATCGTCCGGTGAGGCTTCTATGGTAAAATTTTCCTCATTTTCCTCAGGCTCTACGTAATTTTCGTACATTTCCTGATCGTCCATATCTATACATTCGTTATATGTTTCATAATCCTCATATTCGTCTATGTTATTTTGTTTTACTGCCGTTCGCATGGAGACGTCCGTGTTAGGCTTAGGTGTTGTATTTTGCGGGAAACGATTCTGATTTAATTGATTTGGTATCCCGAATTTAAATTGCTGATTGGGATTTTGTTTGAAAAATCCGCTTTGTTTATAATTATTAACTGCTCTAGGCAATTGTTGTTGCGGGTGACGGAATTGATTAGGTTGTCCTAACTTGTTAGGCTGAGGGAATCTCATTTGGTTATTAACGGGATTATTTCTATTAAATAGATTAGGGAATGTCTTATGCTGAGAGTTTTGTGGAATATTATTATTTATGCCGAATTTAAATTGACTTTGTGGCGTTGGTATGATAGGTTTAGATTGCAATGGTTTATGGTTCGATTTATTTTTAGATTGATATTGTGTTTGGAAATTGACCTCCTCTGTTACGACACTTAGTGCACTTTCCAGCGAGGTGCATTTGTTCAATCTTACGAATCGAAGCATTTCCTCGGGTAAGTTATATAAAAATACGTTTAACGCGGTATTGTTGTATATAATATACTTAGCTGCTTTGATGCCTTCGTCAGTTAAAAGGTTGACTTTAGATATTAAGGATGATCTTATATTCTGGATTCTATGGCAGAACTCAATATACGTTTCTCCTTGTTTTATCTTAAGATTCTCTAGTTCTATGGCAATACAGGCTTCAGTGCGTGGATCGCCAAAATGCTGTACAAATAATCTTTTTAACTCCTCCCATGAGAACACATTTTCTCTTTCACTAATTAATATGGCCGCTTTGCCTATTAATCTGCTGGTAATGCAGTGATATAAATAGATATCTTGAGCGGGATTGTTTTCCCCTCTAAATGACTTAATTACATATTCACATTTAGTTATAAATAAGTTTAACAATTTCCCGTCGCCATCAAAGCGTGGGATAATCGCTTGAATTTCCTTAGGAATAAGTTGAATTGTATTTGTTGGCTCATTTGTTGCCATTTTTACAAATATATATTATTTTTAGGGCAAAAGATTAATAAAGTATATTCGGCGATTTTTGTCCGATATATACGCTTAAACTAAGTGTAGATTCGGCTATGTTTGTCCGAAAAGACACGTTCCTATACTAATTGTAGATTTCGCGATTTTTGTCGAAAAATACAAGTAAATACTATAATTAATTGTAGATTTCGCGATTTTTGTCGAAAAATACAAGTGAAAACTATAACTAATCGTAGATTCCGCGATTTTGACCGAAAATACGAGTGGATATATCAACTTAGCGATGTTTGGTCCAGTTAGATATATAAGGATAGACACGGGGTTATGGAAACAGTGCGAATAAGGATTTACTCACAGTAAACTGCTGCTGCCCATGCCGAGTTGCTGTCTTGAACGATGTTAGCGAGATGCTGCTGCTGCCCGATGCGGTATTTGACGAAATTTGTAAGTTCTTCGAATCTTAGTCAGGCTGTTAGTTGCCGCGAAGTACCGATTTTTGTGTACGGAACGACGAACTTTACGCGAACTTAAGATCCGACCCGACTGCGCCAGTCAAATTAATGGACAGCACTTTATTTAAAAAAATATATTTATTAATTAAAATAAAGGTGTGCTCGCAGAGCATCAAGCCGAGACAATTACAGGAACAGAACTGGATTATGGTACAAATGACAAAGCTTTTATACATGTGGTTTTAGTCACGTGGTATCCGCTATGGCGTGATACATACAATCATGGTATTCATAAATGGTCTTAACAGTGAACAAGTAATCGTTAATCAAATGGTTATAGTTTTGGCGCTCATTAAAGTTACAGTAATTGACCAACTAGCATTTGACACCGTAACTCTAACCCATTGATTATTGTTCTCTAACCTATTGCTATTGTTTGTAGAGGCCTAGCAGGATGCATAACTACCTAGATTCCTTCCCAATTTTATTTAAATATTAATCTGCTTTTGTTGACAGCGTATAATGCATTTTACCTTTGTAACTGTTACTTCTTCTTCTTCTACTACTTATACTTTTACTTGATGGTCGTGTGTATTACTCTATAAATAAATCAAAAAATTTCTAAGTATAAATCTAAAAACAATACCATGTAAGTATAAGATTACTTTCGTTTTAAACTTGTTTAAAAAAAATATTTAACAACAAAGATTTTTCTGAGAAATTAACGAGACATTACAAAACAAATTATCAATATTGTTCTTCAACTTCGCTCTTATTTATAAATGTCATCTGCAATAATAATTGATCTCAGTGCACTTGTAACACGATCTGATTCACTCTACTTACTGCCAGTGTTTCATTACCAGAGGTTACGAATAATATGCAATTAGAAGTAAACGAGATGCAATTGAACTGTTAGAAGTGTAAGTAGAATCGATTTGTTTTTGTGGAAATTCATTGTTTATTTTAAACAGAACTAGCTTTTGCCTACAACCTCGTCCGCGTGGTTTGTGCCTTAGGACAGAATTTTCATACAAACTTTCATCCCCTGTTTTATCCCCTTGAGGGTAGAATCAAAATCCTTCCTTCGCGATTCTCTTTGTTCTGTTACAAAAACGTGACTAGATAGTTTAATGCCACTCTTTATAGGAATAATTGACCTCTCAAAAGAAAAATCGTAATATTAAATTATGATATTTAATAACGAAAAAGAAAAACCTATAGCAAGTAACGCACGGCTGCGTTTCTAGTCTTATTGAATAACAGAAAGTGCAACTCTTAATCAAATCGTCCACGGCATAGTCGCGCCGCCCGGCGACTCTCGTATAATCAGTGTGACCAACACACCGGAAAATTATTGAGAAAATATTACTGATTTATAGCGTAGCGTGTTAAACTTTGTGTATGGAAGAATACTCTATAATCATACTCATTGGTTGCTTATTTCCTATACAAAAATAAATAGATTAATTTAGAAAACTATAAATACTAATTATTTCGAGTATGTGAGAGAAGTTCTTTGCAATTCCGTAGTTTCAACCACATGAATGCGATAAGTATTTTATAATATTACTAGCGGACCCGACAAACGTTGTTGTACCATATAATAAAAAAAAAATGTCATTTATAAATAAATAAAAATATAATAAAAACCCATTAATGTCCCACTGCTGAGCAAGGGTCTCCTCCCGTAATGAGGGAGGAGCTAGGCCTTGAGTCCACCACGCTGGCCAAGTGCGGGTTGGGGACTTTGCATGCCTTCAAATAATGTATTAAACAAATTTTAGGCATGCAAGGTTTCCTCACGATGTTTTCCTTCACCGTTGGAGCATGTGATAATTATTTTTAATACACACATAACTTCGAAAAGTCATTGGTGTGTTGCCTCGGGTTCGAACCTGCGACCACTTGTGTGGGAGGTGTCAATTTATACCACTCGGCTATCACTGCCATTTAGGTATGAAAAATAGATGTTGGCCGATTCTCATAGATACCGGATAAGCACAATTTTTTTTATCAAAATCGGTCAAGCCGTTACGGAGGAGTATGGCAACGAAAACTGTGACGCGAGAATTTTATATATTAGATAGATTAAAAAAAATATACCTAGTCATAGAATGCTACAAAATAATAAAAATCATCTTTGGTGATTTTCATTTCGTCATTCTTAGTTGAGTATCATAAATATCATAGGAAGTGATAAACTGGAATTCGGATCAGGTACACTTATTATTATTGTGGTCACATAGTAATTATTTCTCAATACACTAAATACTGTATCAATTTCAATGAACACTTAACCTCAATTTCTATTAATATTATATCTTGTTTACGAAATATATGGAATCTATGATACTCTTTGTCAATCAGCAATACAATAATATTAAAACATTATTATTCGGCAACACCTTAATATAATATTTAATGGTGCTTGCAACACTAACGCATCAGTGTTGCCAGTTGATATAAGATGTCGACACGATTGTCTGATGTGATGTAATTAATTTGAAAATGTGAGATTTGGTTTTTATTGTTTCCAATATCGATTGTATTCAATGCTTATATTATGTTATTAAACCATGTTTCTTGTTACTGTTTAATGAACTTCTTAAACAAACGAATTGTATAAGAAATCTTACTCTTATTTTTGTTCATACAATCGAAGCGTGTAGTATCGGATAAGCATAACATAATGATAATGTCAATGTCGAAAAGATAAAGTAAAGTAAGCAATGAAAATTGCCCTTCTGTAACATAATTTCGACCACTTACGGCACCCTAACTATAGAAAAAACATTGTACTTATAAATAATAAATCAGAGCTCCTAGCGGATGCCATTGGAACTAACTTTTAAGAACATTTTAAATCTCAAACTCTTGATATACGACAGTGCCGACTTTAAAAAATTGCGCTTCTGTCGTTTTTGACTCCTGACGAATCAATCGTACCGATAATCCATGCTATGAAATCATACATAGATCTGTAAGTACAGAAACGGTAACACAATCTCTAAATCGTGTAATATATACAAACAAACAAAAAGCACAACTATTTCCTACATTGCATTGTAAATGTCGTCATAAAACGTCCGAGACTAACGACCGCCTCACGGCTTCGTCTCGGCACATTACGGACATTACCGACAATGCCCAACATAACCCGACTGTGTAAAGTATTGCGTGTTTGGACACACTGACAGGTGTCTGACAGTTGCACTTTGACAGTTGACAGATAGTGTTGTCACGCTTAATTTAAATTGGTAAACCGTTACTTTTTGTATTAGACAAAGGTTGTTGACCGTAAAAATTCGTTTTAATACAGATTAACCCAATTAAATATCAAGTGATCTTTTTTGTTGTTGGCTGTACTGAATCTTAAAAACATTCATTTCAGGCATTTGATTAATAGATATATACTTCCTTTAATTATCTCTATTAAACTGAAATATGTTGAAAATCAACAGAATTTTTTGTTCAACAGTTTCAACATTATATTTATGAAAATGATCAGGTTGCAGAACTTGTATTTGAGCTATACTGGATAATAAAATACGTACGCAAAATATGGAATCAACAAAATACTTTTTTTTATCCCATTTCTGTCCCACTGCAGAGCAAGGGTCTCTTCCCAAACGAGGAAAGGGATAAGGCCCTGAGTCCAGTACTTATTCTTGCAAAAAAACTGTTTTTGTGTTATTAGCCTGAAATCATTATCATCCCATATTTTTCAGTCAAAATACTAATCGAGTCAGGATTAGCAGACGCATTGTGACCTCCAAGGCAGCGAGACAACACGTTATAATGTAGTATCATTAATAAGAGAATGTATTTAGCATGTATAATCTGTAGGTCGCATGTAAGCTTGCAGGCATAAGGCTTTATTATGCATGAACACACGCGTGTACAGTCGGGAACAAAAATCGCTGCATAAACCTATATTTTCATATAATTTGTTGTTTATTCACTTCACTAGTTATTTAGTTTTAAAGATAAATTAATAAAAATTGTAACTAGAGGTATCTTATTAACATCACAGAAGGACCAATTTTCTTTTATCTGTTTTGGAGATCATAATGAATTACAAAACGTCATTTAGTACAAGATTTATTGACTTTTGGTGATATCTAAAAGCCACGTTTAGAAAAATACTAATCAAGTTCTTATATGATTCCTCTGTCTGTGTTTATGTAGGAGATAATGCCCAGCAGAGGAACAGTAACGGGTTAAAAAAAGTTTTGATGACTGTATTTTCGGTCATTGAAAAACTTCATCATTGGATTGACAGATTGTATTCATAGGGCGCACTTTTTGTCATGTAAAATACTGCATTGCCAAAATAGGCTTTCAGGAATTTTCACATATTCAATGTTCAGCAAATGTTTTCACTGACTGTACCTCCCAAAGGTCGTAGCACCACACAGCTCGGTTCCCCTGCTCAGCGTGTGGTAGGTGTGTGGGACTAATGACCCATTGTTCAAGATGCACCTCCATCCATTCACGACTGTCATTGTATACGCGGCTCTTTGAACTAACTACTTCACGCAAAAGTCAACTGTATGATAAAGATCATAGAGATGATATTTGAATAAAAAGTTTTAGGAAGAAGACTTAACTGTGTCAATTGATTTGAAATCTTAAAGCTACACAATAGGACTGATTTTCGAGTGAAATATTTTCGAATTACTGCGAATATGTGTTAAATAATTTTGAACCTTAGTTGATGGCTATAAGGTCGTTTTTAAGTATATGTAGGAGTCTGTAAAGTGAGTCTAGATTTATTTGGTTATATTCTCTTGAATGTCTAAGGCTTGATTTAAAGATGTACCTGGTTTGAGATGATCTGGGATTATGAATCACCTTCGTACAATGTGCATAAGTAAATGGTCTAGAATGTTGGCAGACTCATAGAATAAACTACAAGTATGTAAACTATAAAACATGACATATAAATGCGACAGTCTGTCCGTTATGTTTTCATGGCTAAGTCACTAAACTTATTTTTTACTAGCTGACCCGCGCAACTTCGCTTGCGTCACCTAAGAGAATGAATCAAAATTTTCCCCGTTTTTGTAACGTTTTTCGTTGCTGCTCCGCTCCTAATGACCGTAGCGTGATGTTATATAGCCTATAGCCTTCCTCGATAAATGAGCTATCTAACACTGAAAGAATTTTTCAAATCGGGCCCGTAGTTCCTGAGATTAGCGCGTTCAAACAAACAAACAAACAAACAAACAAACTCTTCAGCTTTATAATATTAGTATAGATACAAAAATAGCCAGAATATCGAAAAATTAAAATCAGTGCAGTAAAAAGATATGGTCATACATTAAAGATATTTACAAAAGAATTATTAAGGTGTGTTAAGAAACATTAATCCAGTAAATTAGTAAAAAAACCTGGCTGTTTGTCTTTTTGTACCCGCCAATCTTCGAAAATACGAAATATTTAATCATTGTTTTTTTGGAATATCCCTAAATTCCTACTTCCTTAATACACTCGAAACTGTTTTTACAATTTCCTATTCTAATGAAAATCTTTAATATTTATTACCAATTGAAGGATGTATTAAAAACTGACATTACGCAACACCTTTAAGTTTCTTAGAAATACGTATATAATTAAGATTTCTACATACAGAGATTAGTGGGAGTATCAAACGTATATGAAAACAGATGTTGTTCATTAACAACCAGTGTTTGTTTTATTTATGAATCCTTGATCCGTATTGTCTACGTAATCTTTGTTTCAAGCTCAATTTTTAGTGCAATAGCTTTAATATGGGGTGCAAAAATACAACGTGTATACTTGTAAATACATCATTTCTTTATAATTCGTTCTGAATCAGAATAATTGTAAAAACACCCCCTGTTTAGGGGTAACATTAATTCTATCTTATCAAGGAAATTATTCTAACTTTTCTGGCGAGACAAGTAATTTCCTTTTTTTTAACCTAAATACAATAATATATTTTTATTCAAGTTGTTGTACATTGAGTTTTAAAATAAATAAATAAATTAGTGATGGTCATTATGTTAATATTTACCTGGTGTTCCTAATGTGATGACTGCTAACAGTACTGACAACCATATTGTCACGTCCTGAAACAAAATAAAAACATACCATTAGAAAAAATACATAAAAGTATAAATATTAGCTTTTTGTAAATATATATATGTCTTTCAAATAATTGGTTTCAATTTACAATAGATACACGGCGATTGTCAAATATTTTGTCAAAAAATGCGTTGATGTCTTTTGCATGGCGGTTTTAATTTTTGAAATAATACATTTTGAAGTCTCCAACTCTCACTTGTCCACCACGGTGGAGTCTAAGCCCCCTTTCTCGTTTACCAAGAGACCCTTGCCCAGTAGTGGCGACAGTAATGGGTTAAAAAAAGAAAGAAAAAAAAATAAAATTTGGCAATGTATACTACAAGTACTATATTTGTAGGTACTTACAAAGTTAAAAGAAATATTTCATTTGTAAATCAATTGCTTGCTGTAATGACTATATTCAACTGCATTACATACTAATAATAACAAAATCATTCCGTCTGTCGGTCGTGATGTTCTAAACTCATTACTGCGGGAAAGCTAATCGTATTAGTGGAACTTTCCAATAAGTACCGGAACTATTACACTGAACACGGTACAAGTTAACTAAGATAATTCTACTAATATACAAATATGTATGGATTTGTAGGAAAGGTATGTTTCAAACGTATCTTGTAGTTGGAAGCTTCATTAAAATATTAACCAGAAAAAGTGTTATTCGTCGTGCAATTAATAGACAATTGGAGTTGGGATAATATTCCGTTGTTGTAAATTTTGTATACGTTTGTCACTGTACTTTGACTACAACATAGTATTAAATACTTATTTAAACACCTTTTACAAAAGTATAAACACAAACTCCATACTTTTCGTCTACAATATAGCCAATTTACAGAGCATGCAAACGCGTAGTCTTGTACCACCCACATTGACATGTCTATATTTAAGAGAATATACATATTTTTTGCACAAAACTGTTGTATTACAAATCGAAGAACTAATACTAGCAGTTCTCGGCCACACAATACCCATACTTCCTTCACAATCAGACAAGAAACACTCTATTGTGCATTGTTCGAGTCGGACTAAAAAGATGCGCCCGCGCAGGGAGCGCGTTGATGTCTTTTGCATGGCGGTTCATTAGCACATGTAAAAGTGAAGGTTATTGCAGGTTAGTAAGGGTTTTTGCGCGTTTTGTAAGTTACAGCAGATTATATTGTATTGTCAGATGAAGAAAACGGATGATTTATTTGTGTAAATCTGTTAGATAAATGACAAAACTGACTGATTATTCTTCCGATTACTGAATTATTGAATTGTTGCGTTCTGAAGAGTTTCAATAAGCAAAATGTACTTTATTTACTTTACGGATTTTTGAATACTTTTGTGATGTCAACAACAATTGCAGATGGGATTAAATTCATCTCACGAGACTTCATGTAAGATACGGACCTACTGCTGACGTTATGATACATAATTTGTATAATAATAATAGCTTGTATTATACCAGACACTATATTATACAACAATCTTTAGTCTCTACCTAGCCCTATGGGACAAGGCGTGAATTTATGCATGTATGTAACATTTTATAGCGCAATTTTACCAATTGGCAGATACCCATCTATACTAATATTATAAAGCTGAAGAGTTTGTTTGTTTGTTTGTTTGAACGCGCTAATCTCAGGAACTACGGGTCCAATTTGAAAAATTCTTTCAATGTTAGATAGTCCATTTATCGAGGAAAGCTATAGGCTATATATATCATTACGCTACGACCAATGGGAGCAGAGTAGCAATAAAAAATGTTACAAAAACCGGGGAAAATTTTGACCCATTCTCTCTTATGTAACGCAAGCGAAGTTGCGCGGGTCAGCTAGTAATAAATAAGTAACTATGTGCTCAATAATCCTATTTTATATCAACTATCAGTCCATATAGAACCTAAGGTCAATGAATCAGTTCAACAAAGCCTTTACCACGCCACACACGTAACATCACCATAACACAAAGTAGGTTGCTGGCACCGTTACAGCAACCATGGTTACAGCAACCGTTATCAGCACAATGGTTGATATGCTATGAATATTTATATTGTTTAATTGATACCGGTCTTCCTGCCGGAAGTGGTTATTGGAATAACATAGACAGGTTGTTACGGTACATGATTCTGTCTGTGACGCATTGGTAGTGTATTTGACTGGGTCCCACGTTCAGTGCCTCGATTCTCTACTACTATCGACTACCGACAACCGGCTAGCTATCGACATTTGACATTTAGAATGTACTGCCAAAATGTTTCCTACGACACCCGTCAGAGGCGCTGATCAGATTTTCATACAAAATATCTCGATGACAGTTCGGTTGTCGGTAGTCGATAGTAGTAGAGAATTGAGCTACTGTTCCCGTATCGGACAAAAGGGTAAATCTTGCTACTCGAAGCAAATCATAGAAACTGGTTGGAGAGTGTTATTATTGTATTCAAATAGGTTTATTTATTTTATTTTAAGTAACAAATACAAATTTTCTGAATCATCTTTTCTTTATGATTAGAGTATGCACAGTTATTGTAATCAATACCAATATTTAATGTAAGATTCGGTATAAAAACCTACAATATCTTCAGATTTAAGTAATACGTTGGCAACTAATAAGAATAAAATATTCATTTTTTAGAAAGAATGCGTCGTTTTTAAATTCCCAAAAAGCTAACTTGACATCATATATTTCTTCCACGTAACCCCTTTCGTCATCCTGCGACGACCACCATAGACAATCGATTATCCACACGTGTTACGAGCTAACGGTTGTCGTTGGGTAACCCGAGGTAACCGTGAGTAACCGATAGCAACCGTAGGTAACCACTAACAACCGTGCCGTAACGATGAGCATCGGTGCCTATGAAGTAATGTTTACATGTACTGATAAGGTTTATCAGATAATTGATACAATTAGATTATGTGGAAGATGTTTTTCGATAATTTATGTAAGGCACTACCGGATTTTCTTAAGTTAATTATTTAAAAATCTGTTAGGTTAGGTGAGATCAGATTATTA
The DNA here is from genome assembly GCF_050436995.1 of Anticarsia gemmatalis. Taxonomy (NCBI): domain Eukaryota; kingdom Metazoa; phylum Arthropoda; class Insecta; order Lepidoptera; family Erebidae; genus Anticarsia; species Anticarsia gemmatalis. Next base: position 1,681,488 of record NC_134757.1, read on the forward strand.
TAGATTTTAATTTAAAGTATCATTTTTAAAGCTGGCTTTTCTTGATGATTTCCACAATTAATTGGTTGGTAATTTAATGATTATTTACTGATATTTACAAAACCTTCTTGGTTTACAGAAGAATTTAAACTCAGGACTTCGTCGAATCGTAGTAGGGACATAATGGCCAATTCGCACAAACAATTTATTGTTCCGTATGGAAATCGAACCCATGGCCTCCCAGCGTAATGGTAGAAGCGTGGCGATAAGCTTAACCACTGCGCCACGGAGGCTACATAGTTGTACGATGATATATATAATCGTCTCCCATTTTGTAAAACACAGGTGCTGCCATGTTTGTGTCAGTTACATAACGCTGCAGTTTGTATTGTTATTGTTATATTGCATAAGTTTGGTGAATGAGTGTTCACGGAGGCGCGTTTAAAAACCGTTTTGCATACATCTTGTGTTTCTTAGCGAATGAGGAAGTGTTTTACGAGGAGTGGATTGTTTGAGAAATGTTTTATTGCGACTGATTATATGTCTAAATAACTGGATAGAACTTGCAAAGGATTTGAAAGAACTACTTTTACTAAGACTTTTTCGACGGAGTGACTACTATTAAGCCTTCACGTCCCAAATCTACATTTGATATTTGATTGGTCAATATTCTATACTATCGTGACCGATGTATGTGTTGTGTTTTTATTTTAAACTGACCAGCCATCTAGTGCGAAACCTTATCCAAAGTTTAAACGCTTAAAGTCACTTCAAGAATTTATAATCATGCCTCTTCAATTAAGCTAAATCAAAATCAACAAAAATATGAATTATCTTTGATGCTCATATGATAGTAGAATAATTTCTTCAAATGTTTGCAACCCAATTTTCTTTTTTCACACTTTTCAAGCCACTGACGTCGACATATACATTCACTAAATAACATCCATAAAATAGAGATGTTATCTACTGACTTTATCTATGTGCACTGCGCAGTGAGCACATTTAGATTATTATCTCAGTTTTATAATCGCCGGAAAACATGTTATGTCAGAGTATTCAATTTAGTTGTGCAGTTTGAATCGACAGTTAAAGTTTAAAGATTTTCTGTGTGTAAGTATAATTTTGTGAACGAACATTTAGTGTTGAACAGTACACCACCAAATTTAGCATTCACTACGAAAGTTCATTAAAAAAACGAATATCTGATATATTCGTTTTTTACAAACTTCTTACCATTGGGCAAATACCGTACTACAGCAGTTTTACTGCAAAATTTACTAATTGAGGAACTGACCGGAGAACTAAAGCCGAAACTTCTAAACACCTCTACCTCATCGTCATATATAATTAAGAACAAAGCCACAAAACCTAGCACTTCTCTCTCTAATTACTAGAATTTAAATAATTGCACACAATTACATATTACCTCAGTGTAATAAGAGCGTAAAGGCACATTTATTTACATACAAGTATTGAGATAATGTGTTGTGATTTACGTCGTTTTGCTGCTGCGCGCGTGCAGTGAACGTGTTGCGTAAAAGGAAGTTGCGACTTTATTCCTAGAGATTATTGTGCTTCCTTTAGTTTATAGTTATTAGTGACCGTTGGTTAATAGTATGGTATTAGTTTCATCACTATTTTATGTTGATTTTATTCTACTAGTATACCGCTTCTACAATTATAGTTCATGCTCATGGTTTGCAAAAAGATTTTTAGAAGTGCGTCCCAAATTCCTCAAAGAATCATTATAATGCTTATTCCATGTTTACTTTATATAATAAGCAATATTATTCAATCGTCCCGACACATTTTCTTGCTGTATACTACGTAGTTAATAATTCTTCTAATGGTTACTGGAAAACCTGAGGCAAAATGAACGTTGTATACATAATTTTTGTAACTATAAAAGTCGATACTGTTGCTATTAATATGCTCAATATTGTAGTAAGTACCTTGGAATATAAGTAATCAAAGAAAGAAGTTACAATTTCATTTGTAGTATTATGATGTGTAATTTAAAATATAACATTATTAACCTTTGTATTTATTGTATTCACATAAACACAAAATACATTCCCACAAAACATTCTCAAGGCTGTTCTTTAATATAACAATCACTTTCATTACAAACTTTTTACAACTGACAACATTTCACAAAGAATTCGAAAAGGCCAATAAAATTATATATTTAAGTATACATTATTTTACGTGAGAAAATAAAGCATTTTTCCCATAAATTGCGTATTTTTTTCACTGGACAATGAACGCTATGAATGTCTATGGAATTTGAAACTGACAGTTCAATAATAAGAAATTGTGTTTTTGAGTGTGGTAACATTTTTTGTATAGAAGTAATTACAAGTAAAATTTTGTTGTGTGGTAACATTGTGTGATAGTAATTACTGGTAAAATTGTTATTGTGGTTATCTTGCGTATTGTTACAATATATTGTATTATTGCTTTTGTATGAGATATTGTGAGAGATTTTCTCCTAGATTCTATGAAACGTAACAGTTTGTAACACATAACCACGAGAGTAACGCCATGGCTATTACATAGCAGAAACTATATTTAATCTTGTAGCTTTTCAATTCCAAACTGAATCTTTGCAGACTTTTCTATCTTTCTTTAACATTAACAATAAATGAACTATCTAATATATAAAATTCTCGCGTCACAGTTTTCGTTGCCATACTCCTCCGAAACGGCTCGACCGATTTTCATGATATTTTGTGAGCATATCTGAGAATCGGCCAACATCTATTTTTTATACCCCTAAGTTACACTATTTTTTTTAAATTATATAGCAAAACAACGTTTGCCGGGTTAGTTAGTCTTTCTATATAAAGTAGGCAGTAATAGTAAGATCTCAATACAAAAAAGTGATATTTCAGAACATTACAGTTTCATAAAATTAGGACTGAAGATATTTTAAGACGTATTGAATCTACCAAACTATTGACACCATCTAGAATTCAAACCCGAGACTTCACGCAAGCCTTATACACTTGACCATCGAAGCATTAATTCTTAATCACTATAATGTAATATTAGCTGTATTATACTCGTAACGTAAAACATAATGTTCGCAAAGTGATGTTATATTACATCACAGTGTAACGTAATGGATTACGTCGTAAGTAAACGAGTTATAACTTAAAAGGCGTTCAGCGTCTAGTAGGAGACGGTTTGGTTAAATTTTTATGTAACTTTATTAGGAAATGTGTTAGGAATGGGAGAAAAAAGTTTAGAATGTTTAATTAAATTAGTATGTGTTTTGGGTTCAGTAACTTCGTAAATAAGATTAATACAAGCATATTTGTTTTTCATTTATATAAGTGGTTAATCTTTAAAGATGAAGGAGTATTTTGTAATTCTTATCTGTTTTAAGAAAACTCGTTTTTTCTTAATTGTAATGTCTATGACATTTTTCTGTGTAAGTATAATTTACATTTTAAATATTTTCTTTTTTCTGCATTAAAGTTTGCGTTACAAATACTACATAATTTGGAAAATTGCATATTACTTATTTTGAAATCGCTTCTTCATAGTCTGTCGCCTTATTTCTTTAGGAAAAGCCAAAAGTTTGTAACTCGTTACTAAACGTACATCTTATTCGTCCACTGAACCCAAACAGTTGTAAACTAACATATTACGCAACCAGACGCAGCGGGATCGATTCCTGTGCGAGGCAACATTCTTGGAATGAAAGCAGCATTTCACTTTCCGTACGCACGAGCGGTTACTTGCGTCTTTTTGTTTCAAACGCTGTGATAAACAACTGTATATGGATAACTTTGAAAGTGTGAAATATTGATGTATTGCAATATTATCACGGTGTTTTTAACTTGGTGGAAATAGGCAGGGGCGTAAAGTAGCTCTTTCTCTCCATAAAATACTATTTTTGTGACCGGAATCGACTGTTTTACACAATATTAGATCTGTTTTCTTAAGCAGTACGATTTGCGAAAGATCCTTTACCGGTAATTAAATTTTAAAACTGTTGGGTTAATGAAGACGTCTTAATATAAAGCATTACTTAGCCGGTAAATCAAATTCACGTGGATGATCAAATTATTGTCACTTGAAACACTTTCGCAGAATAAAGCCTAGAACGACTTGATTTTTGTCCAATTTAATATCATTCTTACTCCAGGAGGTACCAATATTAATAGTCTTAAGGCATAAAGTATCAAGTCAAATATACACAAGCCCAAAGAACAAGGGAAGAAATTATTACTCAACCAAAGAAACACAAATCCTCACTTTCCTCGACAAACGTAATAACTCATAATACAGAACAATAGCGAGTCATCGATCTTTATTCATATTCATAGCAATTCTATTTACTTGTTCATAGTTCCCACGCACTCCAAGTGTATTATCTTTAGCAATTAATCTGTGGTTGTGTCATCACTGCTGTTGGAGGCTTTTTCTATCATATGTTGTTATGGTGTAATAGAAAGATTATGAGGTCAAAGACCAGATTATAAGGATTAAAACTGCAATGTTTATATGTTCTTCCAAAGACCAGATTATAAGGATTAAAAGATGTCTATGTTGTTTCAAGGGTTTTTCGTCATGTACGATTAATGATTTGAGAAACTTTTGTTAATGAAGGACTTATTTGCTGCCAAAAAGATTAGAAGAAAGAAAAGTACATATTTTTTTATAACTTTGGGAAAGGTGTCATAAGGTAGTGCATTCTTAAAGAAACCTTTAAATACTCGGACATAAGTTTTACTAAATAGATAACTTTTTGGGGATCATAATTTTTTACAAAAAAATCACAATATTTTCTTTCAAATGAGTTCACGCTGCGACATTTTAACAACATTTTAATAAGTAGTTTAAGAGATAAAGAACTACCCAAATTATTCAGTCAATGTTTGTAGTGTAATCTTTGAAATACTCGGCGAGACACTCGTTTTAAGTACTATAGTAACCTGTGCAATCTTTTTTTGTAATAAAAAACGAAAACGGACACTTTTATATCATTTAAATGGATCTAGGAAATATGTAGCATGGTGAAATGTACACGGAAACCCGCTGCGCTAACGTGCACCGGTACACTACACTCTGCAGTTAAACACACGCCGGACGTCACAGTACTGTCATTATTACCTTGCGATACCACACGTTTAATTATAGCTGTCGATTTAGAAACTAATGTTATTTTAAGATTGAAGTTTTGTTCTTTTGTTAGTGAATAGGAGGAAGAAGAGAGGAAAAGATATGTTATTGAATTTTTAAAAGTGTGTATTGTTGCATTTATTTCGAAATGATATTGAACTTCTAAAATTGTTTATTGCATTCATTTCATTGGATTTGTGCGTCTTAAATTATGCAAAATGATACAAAAAATGGGGTTTTCAGATGTTTTCACAAAGCTTTTTCGGTTAGTTTCTGCAAGAACTTACTGATCTAATAATACACTCGTATGGGTTTACCTACCATAGCAACCTTTGCGAAACGTCAAGCAGTTCCGTGAATTGTTTGTTCGCGTTAATTTCTGTACAACTAACAAAAAATAAAGTTAACTTAAACAAGTAGTAGTAGAGGTACATATAGTAGTACTAGCATTTTTCTTCGCAATTCTACCAAAGATTTTTTTTTTTTTTTAAGAAAATTGTGTGTTCTCTCTTCCCATTTTATTACATACTTCCAAGTTAACGATTATAAAGTTAATGGCAGTGAAGTACAGGACACACGAACTGGGCCCGTTTCACCAGTAACGGCCAGTTTCACACACTTCCTAGTTCCGAAGCGGTAGAAAGTTGACAGATCATACTCACTACAGTTACTAGTCACTACTCAACTAGTTGAGTGCTCACTTGATACTTGGATAAACATTACACTAGTTAACTATATGGTATTATGCAGATTTTTGCTTTAATCGCTCTGACTAGGCATTTTTTCGAAATAAATGTTAATCTTAGCTCCGTTTGTGTAAGTATCCTATGTTCGCTTTCAATGCCTAGATTTTGATAAACTGAGCTAAAAGAGTTCTTTAACACTGTTATTGAAGGAATGCAAAATCCCCTACCCACTGACAAGTTTAACATACATAATAGGATACGGGAAATTAACGCCAGCACCTGCCTCGATATGCCTCAAACAGGGCATTTTCAAAGTAAAATGTGTGTTCGCATTTTGTATGTTACATATTAATCATGCATCGCGAAAGTTTAAAAGTTATGCAATTAACATAAAGACATTGTCTCTTCCATTGACTATTGACACTTTTTCGGAATATTTTAATGTTTGAAATGTCAATTGTCGATATGATATAAAGACAAAAAATATTTATCTATCTATCTATCTCTCTATTTGCGAAACGAGCGGAATAATATATGAAGTAAAAGGAAAGGAAAGTTAAGGCTACATTCCTCGTAATGCCATAGGTTAAGTTAAACCTACCGCATTATGTGGAATGTAGCCTAGCCTAAGTTTACTTAAACGAAGTATAAGATAAACGTGTATATAAGACTAAAGTTATATTAGGTAATGTTTGAAATGTACTGCACCTAGTTGGAGTGTCCATACTTATAATATTATAATTGCGAGAGTAAATCTGTCTATTTGTTATTTACGCTTTCACCGCCAAACCGCTGAGTCCATTTTGACGAAATTTGGCACAAAATAATTGAGAAGTAGGAATCGATTATAAGCTGCTTTATATATTAAAAAAAACTCCCATTTAACATTTAACTAGATAAAGCTAGGTTTAAAATTGACGTCAACTAGTTATAGTGCTTGATTTCTTTTTGTGTTTTTTTTTTGTATCGCGGGGACTTTTCAAAACACACAAACAACCGACCCGAAACAATTATTTGTAAATCGCACAAATAATCGTTCCGTGTAGGAATCGAACCCACGACCTCCCGACGCAATGGTATCGGCGAGACGTGGCGTGGTAGTCATACTGTGGAGTGTTCAAATAGTTTCGTGGTTCATTGTACAGTACTAGGTGAGAAAGTTGTGAATAATTACACTTTTACTCACGTTCTGAATAGCTAATTGAGTTAAGTCATTAAGGGTTGAGCTCTATTTGTGTAGCACTTTCACGAGTGATATAGTTATTTATTTAAAAAATACTTAACAATACTGTTTAGTCTTTCGTGCAAACATGTTATACCATACTGCCAACTAATAACCCAAGGTTATTAATTAGCTTTGTACCAAATTGCAATAATTCAATAGATTTTGTATAAAAGATACGAAAATACATATAAAGTGAAAATTATTCACCCAAACCGTTCTTTAGCACGATTTCCTGCAAACAGAAATATCAAGAAGCGAGCGTTTGATACTTAACATTACTTGGGAAGATAGGTTTTGAAGAATACGTTCGGATGCTGATCGGTTCAAAATTTCTCAATAGCGTCTGCCATGGTCGATAATAGTAGAAAATTGTCTCTTTAAGCTTAATACGGTTACTAAACTTCACATTCAAAAGGCCTAAATAATAATCAATTTGGTGATTCAAGTGAACTATATCTACTGCGATGACCATGACATATGAAAGATATTTGTGCAGACCGCTCTCCGTGAGCCCATAGCTACCTAGTACGGAGTACCGTGGTCGACTCCAATGAGGAATTCGAACGGTAAGGAGTTGCTATTTCGACATCTTAGTTTGTATCGTAATAGTGCCCTAAATTCAGTAGGTTCTTTAGATTATTATGAGAGTGAAGCGAAATTAAAGGGTGCTTAGTTCTATAAAATTGTTGGTAGGTTTTCCGAGAGGTTTGAGACTCATATTAATAAAAGCCTTAGCATTAAAAAATGAAAAATAATTTAAATTGATTATAGCTTCAACTTACTTACTAATTACTACTGATAAAAACCTAGAATATTATTATTTTCTTTAATCCTATCCAACAAGCAAATCAAGAATTATATGAATTAGAAAATTAAGGTTCTAAATACTAAAAAAACAAAAAAAAAATTCTACATGTGGATTTTCATCTCTGAAATTCATATTTCATTCGTTTAGATATTCCTTAGACCTTTTGAAAAGCACTGTTACACCATATTTAATCATGATGTAATTCAATATTTTAAAGTTTAACAAGTATGACACATTGATGTTTTAAATTGAGGATGTTTTTATCATCTATGACATAATATTTAAAAGCATAACAGAACTATTAAGATTTTTTATGAAAACAAAAACAAACAAATTATCTAAACCAATTAACTCTAGCTAGAATCATTAAAATAATACTAAGGACATAAATTTAGTTCTAATTAAAAACAGGATGTTTTGTCGTGGACTTTCAAATCATTATATTTTATTGACGGAAATTGAGGACCTCTATTATGGAATCCCGGAATTAAGGACAGTACAATAATATTTCTTGACCTATACTGTCCCACTGCTGGGCAAAGGCCTTCGCCATTTTCTTCCAACTGGCCCAACAAACCGTATAGACATATTAAACTCATTTCTGTCCCACTGCTGGGAAAGGATTTATTCCACGCACAAGGGAGGGGTTAGGCTTTGAGTCCCCAACCCTAGCTATGTACGGGGTTTTGTTTCAAATAATTCTAAGAGCGGTAAGGCCACTAACATTTAGGAGTAAGAGACATTGCATCGCTTCAGAAGTTGTTTTAAATAAGTAATTCAAATATGTAAAGTTTAATCACGATGTTTTCCTTCACCGTTAGAACAAGTAATAATAATTATTTGACATTACAGGCTGTATCGTTGTTTCCTTTGCCCGATGATTCATTCTTTAGCAATGTGTATTAGTCATATGAAACTGGGGCATATTATTAGTATCGTCGATTTTGTAATAAATAGTTTCCTAATGGCGAGCTTCGTGATTTGGACTTGATTACACCTGTATAATATTATATTTATTTAAGCTTTTGATACATGATTAAGAACTTAAGGTAGTGTACACGATTGGAGATCACAAAGTCCAGGGTCGGGCATATTATTTAGAATTTTTTCTTTGAAATACATTTCAGTAGTAGTACTGAAATTGTTAAGCCACGTCAAAGGCCTTCGGATGGGTTGAACAACTTTGACACTTGGTTGACAGCTAACCATACGATAAGAAGAAGACTGAAATTTTTATGTAGTATATTATTTTTCAGCTATAATACTCTAATCACAAATTAAATCCTCTTTTTAAAAATCAGGCTGAAGCCGGGTGTCTAAAATCTATTCAAAACTTAACATTGAACACGGATACATTGAATTCATCTTTTGTTATAAGAGCGATAAATTAGAATCGACCCAGAAACCTCTGCATTAAACAAAACAAAACTAGTGTATTAAAAGTATCTATCTATTATTATTACTATTATTATTACTAATATAAAGCTGAAGAGTTTGTTTGTTTGTTTGTTTGAACGCGCTAATCTCAGGATCTACTGGTCCGATTTGAAAAATTCTTTCAGTGTTAGATAGCCCATTTATCGAGGAAGGTTATAGGCTATATAACATCACGCTACGGCCATTAGGAGCGGAGTAGCAACGAAAAATGTTACAAAAGCGGGGAAAATTATGTGACGCAAGCGAAGTTGCGCGAGTCAGCTAGTATTATATAAAGATCAGCGTATCTTACATATAAAACCTCCATATTATCCCTTTTACAATCTTAACAAAGTTTTAAAATGACTCAAGTATTAAAATATGCGAATTATTTAATATTATATTGGCCATAGTAAGAATATTTGTGTAGAAATAAGTAATTGAATTGGACGTGATTTGTAAAAGGCGATAGTGTAGATGCCTTTAGAATTACACATCCATTGCGGTGTAGTGGCTTGCAGTTTTGACTTAAATGCACATTTTGTTTAGATCCGAGGCAGTAAATAACTCGTAGGGCAGGAATTGTATTACTATTTAAAGATTAGAGCTATTAAGGAAACTTTTGATTTAAAATATTTTTTTTATTATTAAATACTAAGCGACCGATAGGTACCTATATTATTTATATGCAATAATATGATCAATCATATTATACTCATTCATAGATCGGTCTTTTAAAATAATTCTCAAGGGCAGACCGTAGTTTGATAACATGCCTGGTAAATGGACTAGATAGACTTGCCCCCTATGAGACTAAAATTGATGTGCAAAATGTGAACGGATTTCATACACATCTGCCTACGCCTTAGGATGAAGCAGGCGTGATATCACGTATGTGTATATGTATGTATGTAATTTTTTTCTAGCAATTTCCCTTACGTACTAATTCAACTATGAGTAACCAGTTGACAAAGGTTTAAAATTTTACTTTTTCTGTGAAAAGTAGTTTAACAGCCCTTTGTTATTAGTTGATATATTGTTGGTAAATAAACAAACTAATATTGTTTCTTCTTAATGTTCTGTGAAGTAAGTTAATGGAGCAAAATGACAAGTAAAGAAAACGAAAAGCCCTTTTTATTAAGAGTTCTTTAAAACACAGAATGTTTTCACTTGCTCTCAATTTTATACATAACTAAAAACCTAATTAAGAAGACTTCATGTTAACACTTTCTAATGTGGCTATTAATTTAAATTCATATATTTTAAAATGTTATGCTAAATGACGGCCTAGCTGATGGTTATATAGATGACTGTGCTGCGCAAAATTTGATTACCTCCTCCAACTGCTTAAATGTCTATTCTTTGCTTTTGTTAAAATAGGAGTCTATCCCCTAGGTCAATTCTTAAGTTTTCTTATTAGTACCTGTACTTTATAAGTTAGTAGCTAACTGTGTGTAATCTTTTTGTAGTTCAACCAAAAAAAGTGTTTCTGAAAATTTTTGTCATTTTATTATGCCCTAATTGTTCTGTTCTTACAATATAATCATTGTACATCGATTTAAAGTACTTAATAGTTGTAACGCCAGATAAAGTATTTAATAACAATGAAATCAAGACTGTAACTTTGTATTATTAATAACTTAACATACTTATTTAAGTATTAATTACTTATATTTTCAGAACGGCCTAGTAAAAACTACGCATATATTTGTGAACCAGTTGAGTAAGACAAGATAGTTGCTCCAAAACATTTTACCAGTTGAAATATTTAGATCTTAGGTTTCGTAACCATCGGCCGTATATATACCGAGAATTTGTATTCATTCACTTTTGCAATAATGTTATTAAGTATTGAAGTAACATTTAGTGACTGATTTTGTTTGACAATATGATAAGAGAGAAAAGTTTATTAGCAATTATCGACATCTTAAAGACAACACGTCGAAGTTTTCCTACAAATTTTAATAACGTGAACAAATTTATAGCGGAATAGGGCTGTCACATAAATAAAATAAACATAATACGCATCAAATAATAGCAAGCCGTTTCGAGTAAAGCTAAAAATAGAAAAAAGAGCCTTTATAAAAAAAGTACTGGTAATGAGACGAAAGAATGTTTTTAAACAAATTATTATGTCCATTGTCCATACATGTTGACAAAATTTTACGATGTCTTTTGCCATGACCTAAACCTAACTGAAACACAAAACGGTTTAACTTAATGTTTAATTCTTAAACGGAGATTGATCGATGGATTCAAACATTAAATCGGGAATAAGATTCGAAACAGTTAAAAAAAGTTTTGTACAAAACTTTTTGAATTATATTAATTACTTCTGCATTTTTCTTGAAAATAAACCTAAGGAAGAGATATTCCACCAACAGTATGACCAATTATCGTATTACCACTCTCATCAGCCCCCCAACTTCTTTACAATCAAATGACACATTGTTGCATCCCTGCCGATCTCGGTGGTACAGTGGCACGCTAGCGGCTCGCCGCGCAGCTCTGCTCTAGTTACGACAGTTAGTGCCGTGGTCACGCGACACGGTGGATTCCGAACTATCTGTACCGCACTACGTGTGTACGCTTCAATACACATGATATTGACGATCTTGACGAGTTTGTACTATAATAATAACCGCGATAGTTCAAATTTGTATGTCAATCCTAGTAAATTCAAAAGGGATGAGAATTGTTGAAGCGTTCTCGCGCCCCTTCCAGTTGTAGGGCTGAAACTAACCAAAACTTTAGGTCTTCTTACTGTCTGTTGGTCTAGTTTCCATTCCATCTTGCTAGTTTTAACATTTGACTGATATGAGTGGCAACCAGCATCCATAAAGCAGTAATTTTAAAAACATTATTTTTTTTAGATAGTCATTAGCAGTTTTAAAACTAACTATATGGTGAATCTTATATGCTAAGCTATGCCTAATCCCAACTTAATCTTAATAATGTCGAATGTAAGGAACAAATACAGTACATCCTAAAATAAAGCCCTTGTCATACATTTTATTTCAAGAAACACACTCAAAGGTACCCAATTGAATTTACAAATCACATCACGTTACATGCAAATTTCCCATCAAAGAAGCACCTCACAGAGAATTGCGTAAAAAACCCCCATTACACCATGGGACAATTAAAATTCACACATTTAGTACATTGACACACACTCTGGCTGTATGCCTTGATACCTTTGCAACTTAAAACATTTGCGAAATGTCTATGACCTTTTTAAGAAGCTCTCGTGCATTTCTTTATGGTTGGCCTTTTGTTTTTGAGGTTATGTTGTTGGGTGTTCCTCTTTTTAGTGTTGTAATGCAGGATTGTACAATAAAAAGCCTTCTGATTTGAGTTTTTTACTAAAGATCCACTAGTATTGTATTTGTAGTACATAAAATTGCGCCTTTTTTCCGTATAGCTCAGAGCGCTCTACTTGATACGATCCTCACAAACTTCCCTTGCTACATTCACATCCATACATCCTGCCATCCATTCAAGACTGCCGGTTATTGGTATATTATTAGTCTAGAGAAACAATAGTTAACATGTTATAACTTTATTTAAATCGATTCATCAAACCGTGAAAGAATACAAGGCATATCTTCTTATCTTTAAGTCCCATACCATTGCCAAGTTACTAATCTACAATTTTTTTCATCTCATTGAACCCAGAAGTTAGTCAGAAGTTATTGGTTTATTAAAGTAGATCCCACTTAATTAACTCAATATTTTATAACATTACGCAACTCGCTCAATAAATCAAAACTAGAAACTCCTACTAACCTTTAAAACAAAACTAACATCGACTAATTAATGAATAATATTTCAACCTCATAGTTCGTACGTGTTATATTACTTTAGCTATATATCAAATAATATATAGTTATATGTGTAGTGGACCGTGACTGAAGACCTTGTCCTAAGGCTCTTGTACCAGTTTTATATCGTTATGTCATTTTACTATGTATGCTTCTGAAGAATGAGAGATTAGAACGAATGATGACATATTTTGAAATAAAAACTTTTGAGTGATCTACAGTGGTAGCAGTTGCGCAGTGGTTAAGGTGCTCACCACGCCACTACCATTCGCACACACGTCGGAAAGTCGTGGGTTCTATTCCCACACGAAACAAATATTTGTGCGATCCACAAATTGTTGTTTCGGGTCTAGTTGTAATTTTTCTGCATTCTTTGTATGTTTTTAAAAGTCCCGCGACACAGGAGCAATTAGTAAATTAAATTATTTAGGAGCAAAAGCTAAACCAACAATAAAATAAATTTTAACAATTTTGCTTAACGAAATGCTATGGTTAACGTTCTGAGATTCGGTTTGTTCGATCCGGTCGAGTGCGATCGGATCTGTCTGTCAGCAGTTTTTAGTAATCAACTGGAAAAAGATAAGTGTTAGACTGATATTTCCTGAGGAATTAATTCTAGCCAACGAAAAAAGACATAGTTTCACTAATCAGTAACCAATAAATCCACTTTTTGTTTATTATACTTTTTACCAGAAATTGATACCGGTAAATACCGAAAGTCTGTTTCAAGGTTCTTTTTTAATATAAAGTGCGGGCGTCTTCCGGGATTTTGATACCATACATACTTTGTCTCAACAAACGTATCAAATATCAACTGGAACTGAAATACTCCATTATTTCAGAGCCTTTCACTCTGTTTAACAAATTAAAACGCAAATCACTCCATTATGTAGAAGATCTTCTAACTATGTCATCGTTTTTTATTTATTTACCTAATAAGACTATTTAGGTGTTAATTTATCATTAAATTTATTAGAGCATTACTTGGGTACTCGGAACCAAGTCCGGTAGCTATCAATAAGCGGCTATAGTAAGTTTATGATGCATGTTAATTATATAGAAATGATAGGCTAAATTGCTAACAGCGCTAACGGGACGCTGAAAGGATCAAAGGCTACTAATTGTTAGAAACTTATAACATGTGCGATATGCCAAAGGCAACATAATTAAACTAAGCTCAACTAAGCTGTACTGCTGTATGTGTTATTTCACAATTTCATGGACGAGTTTTGGGAAGAAAAAATTATAGAAGTCAGTCAACTTGAATGCTGAACGAGCATAGTGACGTCACGTGCTCGCAGCTCGCAGGTGGACCAGTCTCGTTCCGTACACTCTCACTTTCATTGCACATAACTTTATATGTCCAAACAGGTTCGTAAATTATATGTTTAATGTAGTATCGCACGCTAGCATTGTTCTAAGATGGCCGGATGTGTATTGTTGATATACATGTTATAATGGCGGTTAGTGGCTGGTTATATCCGTAGAAAAATGAGTGTAACTATTGTAATAGTTTGAAATTAAGTTTAGACCAAAGAGAGGGGATTAAAAATATAATAAGCAATAAAAGATTAAACAATATCATATTAAAGTATATGTTAGCGTAATAGGTATCGCAAATATAAATGGGGTGATATTATTTAAAAATCCCAGTGAATTAACTGAAACAAAACTATTTACGGGTTTCGATTCAGATTATTATTAAGTTAATAGATTTTAAATTCCATCGATTTGCCGATCTTTTGCTAGTCTCCCAGGACATAATTTTGTGAAAAAAAAATATTTTGCGATAGAAGTTTATTTAAACTACAAATATTTTAAGCCTAATTTCACCACATTTCCATTTGTGCAATGTATATTTCAATATAAGTAGTGAAATTACTTTCAAAAAGTCAAAATAATCAATTTATTTGATTACAACAACTATGCAAGCGAAAACCAGAAACAATTGCAGGTCACAATTTGACATTAAACAATTGGCAACGCATATTTCTTTTTAAAAATGGCTGTCAAGGCCGTTTCTCATGCAACCAGTATTATGAACCAAGTAACAAGTCTTACGTGAATACTAGTGCATAGAGTAATTGCTGGCAGCCTTCCTTGTTTGCGAAACTTTTTAATTATTTAATTTAAGTATCGTTGCTTCATTGGAATAGTGTCAAATACCGATTTTAACGACGAGAAAAGTATTAGCGGAGGTTAATTGATTTTCCGGACATTTTTCGGGACTTCCAACGCAATGGTAGCAACCATTGCGTTGGAAGGTCGTAGGTTCGATCCCCACACGGCACAATTATTTTTGCCATCCACGAATACTTGTTTCGGGTCTGGTTGTACTTTGTATTCGTTGCTTTTATGTTTGTAAAAGTCCCCGCGACGTATGTGCAATTTTTAGTGCGGGAGTGGTCTTTAAAAAGAAGAAGAATAAAAGGAATCGATGATATATTATTTTGTAGATTTCTATTGGTAAAAATGGTTTAAATATACTAAGGATTAAGTAGCGTTTCATCGTCGAGGGAACCGACTTTATAGTTTTTAAAATTTCTACTTCTACTAACATAGGTACTATAGCTATATTTTTTAGTCTGAAGCAAGAAAATTACCACGTCATTTAAAAAATATGTCTCTGTTCGCTTAGCACGTCGTAAATCGATCATCGTTCAACAATTTGAATTGTTCCTAGTAAGGCGTTTCCCATATTGGTAATGAAATAAGTAGGAATATCGAAATGTCACATGTACGTTTTTCAGTGTTAATTTATGCTCAATAGTTTCGATTATAGCGATAAAGCGAATGTTTCAGTGAATTACTCATAATCTGAATGGCACATGTCATTGATTTTTCCTTGGAAAATATTTAAAGAAAAAATAGATCTAGCATTTACACGTTAATTACTTCCTAACAGGAGCACTCTACAACGTTGTTATTCATGGTTTCATGCTATGCTTTACTGGCTTACAGCAAACCAAATAAGTATTTACTAAGTAGATTAACCGCACTTGGCCAGCGTGGTGGACTCAAGGCCTAACCCCTCCCTCATTACGGGAGGAGACCCTTGCCCAGCAGTGGGACATTAATAGGTTAAATTTATAAGTAGATTAACTAAACGTATATCTACGTAATTCGATTTTTTAACCGTACATTGTACAAGTATGTTTGTCAAGTTAGACATGCAACACATTTGCGGTTAAATTTAAAAAACGATTCATCGAAATCATGGTAACTCATGAGCATTCATTTATTGTATCAACCACATTGTATTTATATCTTTTGCAGTGAAAATAGTGAAAAAGAGTGTTTCTTGCTAGCTCTTTTTTGAGCTCAGTAATTATAAAGACCAACATAAATGTCCATATTTGACTAAAATTAATAAATGATTTGATTTTGATCTTGATCACTTATGTTTTACACGATGTACCTACCATGTTCAAATACAAATTAACCAACAAACAACCTACATACCTTGATTTTATTTTAATTCGACAGTAAGTCCGTGTACTTACTTAATGATTCTACAAATAAAACGCGCCTTATTTGTCAATGGTCTATTGAACTAAAACTCAAGGTCAATTACATAGTTACATCACTAAGTCTTACATTCGGCCACGGTCACGATGCCCCATCTAAATGCCAAATTAAACTATTTAACGATTACGAACATGTACTTAGTCGATTATTCGATTTTATGCACAATCGTTTCCGAATTATAGGCTGAATAATGATCGTGTCCTTGCCTCAAAAAAGCTTGTAATGGTGCATTGTGCTTATTCTGCTAACGGGTTTTTTATAGTCTGTGGACGTAATTGAAATAAATTATTTTAGTTATTTTTAGGTTTGTTTATACTGATTTAGGTGACATAAAACTTAGTTTATTTGGCTTATTTACTTGATGAATTAATGTTACTAGTTTTTTAGAATTATGTACATATTTCTACAGCTATAATATAGAACTTCATGGTCTAATTTGTATCACATTAGACAATCAGGCTCTATATTCTGTCTTTCACTTGGAAATAGAGCCTTAGACATCGTGACTATGTTTGTATAAATGAAATACGCTGCTACATTTAAACAAAACACAAACAATTCTGTAAAGATCAATATTATAAAGCTGAATGCTTGTCAAGTGAATACAACTAAAGAAACGCCATAAATAAACATTATAACACAATCTACGATCATATCAGAACAGTCTTAAGAGAAACCTCACTACAGGCTGATAAATAGTCGTAGACTTTCTAACGAACAAGCAAATAAACTAGACTCAACATATAGATATTATATTTAAGATGGCGTTATAGACAGCTGATAGATTTGCTAACACGCAACGGTTAATTGAAAATTGTTTTTCATGGCAACGGATATATTATTTTATCTATGTTTTAATAACACCACACACATTTTAAAACGATATTTAATTTTGTATGTCTGCACATAACTGTACATACATTTGTATGTCTGTACTGTGGCATAAGAATATTTCTAAGGTAACCGTCACATGCTAAAAATTTTATTATTTTTTATATCTTAATTTGTTTTTCAGAACAGTCTAAAAATGTAGGCTAATTTGAGTTTTGTAGCAATCTACAATGTATATTATGTTTTGATTTTTCATAAATTAAGTTAAAAATACGAACCTATTACGTCTAGGCTTACTAATTCTTGAAATAACACTTCTAAGTAGACTAAAAGCATAATATTACGCAAGTTATATTTTTTATATTATATGATTACTGACATTAATTTAAAACATAATAAAAAATATCATAATTCGAACAATTATTATCATTTCAAAATTAGAACAGCGTCTACACGCCACAGACAATACAAACAGCCAGTTACAACATGGCGTTGCCCAATGGATTTTTCGCACGCAGACAATCCGTTTATAAATGACAATTGATAACAGGCTTTAGGCTCAGCAAAATAAAGAATTTACAAAGAAATATATAAAGTACTCGCTTTTGTATTCAAATATTCGTGATTACGAACAATGACAGAGAATCGACTAAGATTTGTAATTAGAATCGATAGTCGATTACAATGTAATCGATTTGCAATAGCAGTCGACGCGTAATTGTTTTATAATCTGTACTTTAATGCGTTTTGTTCGTGACGTAATGAATGCAGGCAGACTTTACGCTTTTACTTACTCTCATTGATGTAACAGTTGGAAGCCTAATTTGTAGTTAATGAAGTAACGCGACCACTAATTTAGATTAAAACAGTTTAGAGATGGTTACCGGAAATATTTTAAGAACTTCATCATCTTCATTTATGAACATAATTTCGTAAATAAGTAGTTTAACTACAGTTATTTTTAAGCAATAGTATAGAAAGTAAAAAAACAATTATAATATTTATCGATTCTTTGCCTTTCAGCACTATTAAGTAATTTCAATCAGTCAAGGAGAAACGCAAATTGTTATTTTGGCATTGATCAGTAACGCATTCCTTGTCTATTAGGTCATGCGAGATAATAATTTAAATACTAAATAACTATTAGGCTAGTCAATTAACATTTTTAATATTGTAGGCCGTTGATAATTAGGAACTTACAAAGTCCAATCGCAAGTATAACAATTTGTCAAATAAATTTAAATACCTACTTGTTCCTTGTTTGCGAAATCCAACCAATAATTGAATAATTGAAAACACTTCGGAAAATCAACAGAGAGCCGGAAAATCGTTCGTTCCACACGAAGCTCCCGCCTGAGTTATATAAAATATTTTTTTAATAAGTTCTTGGACATTATGAAATAGTTTCTTTCTAGTTTAAATATGGTGTATTCATACAAAACTTGTTATAACTGTGTCACTATGTTAAGGCAAGTTACCCTTTAACAAATATTGTGCCACAAAAACAAACTAAACCTTGATTTTCCAAAAAGGAATTTTATCTATACCTGTTTTCTTGTTATTAAAACGAATTTCTGTTTATTAAATAAAAAACACTCTTATCTAATATGCTTGTACTGAAGAAAAAGTTATTAAAAACTGAAATCCGTCAAGTGCAGAACAATCCGCTTATGTGATGATCCGAAACATACCTGAAACAAATTAAATTAAATATTAATATAGAGTTTCGACTATTTTCTTGTCAAACTATGATATAATTTAACTAAAAAGTCTTAAAAGCCTATAAGTATCCAACACCCCCATAGAAACTAAAAGCTTATTTCATTTACAGTACTGACGAACAAATGAGTTAAACAGTAATTTTTGTGCTACATTGGTCACATTCTACGAGAGCAAGAACTACTTTTCAAGTACCGGACTATCTAAACACGCGTAACAGGCCGTATAAGTTACAAACTAATTATAAAGCTAATTACGTACAATCTGTCTATGTAATTTAATATATCGAGATACAACAGTAGTTCCTTAAAAGTCAACCAGGCTTCCACCAACCGTCATGAAAATCGGTAAATGCGTTTCTAGGCGACATTATAATTTTTTTAGTTTTTAAGGATCGTACTATAAGGCGTTCTTTGGTCTCTGCCTACCCTTATGACCCTAAAGGCGACCATAATATTATGTATGTATTATTATCTAATGATGACAAATAAGGACATTTAAATCTTATGGTATCTTAAATATATGCGAACAATCCTACTCCGAAAATTCTTTACGCATTTTACACATTATTACACAATCTATTAACACACATAAAATTATAATGTTCAAACAATGTCATACAAACAATACCGTCAAACACAAATGACATACCGAAACCACCAATCAGATCCTTCGATTTTGAAAATGGAAAGCTTGTTCGGGCGCAGTCGGCTCATCTCGGCCGCGCCCTATTACATCACTCGTAATTTCGCTTTCTATAATACGTAATTTTAAACATGCGGTCCAAAACAGGTGTTTGGACACACAAAAACCTGATTTTTGTCATGATTTAATATTTAAAAGAAAAATATACGCGTACAATTATGCAATAAGTACGTTAATGAACGAAAAAATATGTGTCAGTTAGGCGATTTTTTATTTCCAGTCGACTAAATTAATCGATTAATTTGTTAAGTGCTAAGTAGGTCACATCTCTCCGCGCCTAAGTGAGTCGTAAATCAAAAGGTAAAACTGTCATAATTGTAATTTATGATAGTAATCACTCTTTATTTATAGTTATTAAAATATCAGTTCTTATATGATGCTATATAGAAGAATATACACCTATCATCGAATAACTAAATAAACTTAATAATTACTCGTTTTTATTGCACACTGACTAAATAAAATTACAATAAATGCAGACAATTGCCGCTACACGCTTCGATTAAACCCATTTATCATACAAAAACTACACGAATATCCTGTTTTCCTAAAAGTTACATATAACTATGCCATTAACCACTGAGATATGTATCTATTCTAGGATCCCTAAGTAGTAGGAGTACTCCTATATCTAAATATGGCAACATCGTACACACAGATTGCAAATAAACACATCTGCATTTAAAAAAAAAAATATTCACTCATAGACAAGGAACTCCTAACGCGCGCCATTTTTTACCGTTCTACATTCAAAAGCAAAGAAATTAGTTTACCTTTTAAAGCTTTGAGCCTCTTTGCAACAGACAAGTCATTCATTTAAGGACTTAGTAGCATTACATTGCAACAGCATTTCTTTGGAATAATAGCCCTTATTGCGTATAAAATAAGTGTGAGCGTAGTGTTGTGGCGCTTACAGCATAGATAATAAGGTCTATTGGTGTAATGTGGTCTTCGGATATAGGGACATCACTATGCAGGTCGGATTGCTAAACATTTGTGGTGCAAGTGAAGTGAAATTAGCGTTTTTTCTATGACATGCTGAGTGTAGCTTTTATGTCTTTGTAAGGAGAGGTTAGCTGTGTTAAAATGTTGAGCAAAAAATAGGAATTCAAGACTACTGTTTGTGTACACACTATTCTTTGAAAACTTACACCACGTATAGTTTAATTAACTGTACTAGAATTAAACAAGATGTCGAGGTATTGCAACTTGTAGTTACATGCGAATTTATGGTTTAAATCAAAGAGTTTTTCCTATACAAATCTATTTCTGCGTGCATAAAATTTTACGTGGACATATTTTGTGTTGTTCGTTGTAAAAAATACGTGTAACAAATTTTATTGAACCCCGTTTAGTAGTATTTGCATGAAAGAGTAACAAACATAAATTCCTCAACTGTCGCATTCTCAATATAAAGAGGACCTGTTTCATATCTAGCAAATTTAGAGTTAAATATTAAGTTGTTCCAAAGAAATACTAAAAAAATCTTATTTCTTATGACTTGTCCCACATAAAGCTAAGTACAGAGTTGAAGAAATGCTTCATTAGTATTCTTAACGCTGTTTAGAGTAGGGCTGCGTCGAGTGTCAGTTATCTAATTAATATTACCACTTAGTCTAGGTTTCCTAATTAATATAACTACCTACAACATTATATGAGTTTCTGTAGAAAGTTCTAAAGCATACATACTAACATTATATAATAAACTATTTTAAAATTAATGGAAATTGCTAAATGATAGTGCTGTCATATTTTAAAGATTTTCGGCCATTAGAGAACAATAAATGTTATGTTTCTCATAATTATATTTTATTCTCTTTAATTAATAAAGGAGGTAAAAATCTAGGGTTACTCATAGTTTTATTGCAGAAGCAAATTATCTGTGAAAAATTTTGACAGAAAGACGTATAGATGGACGGACTAAAAACTAAGGAAGTAGGTAAACAAAATATGGTAGTCATTCTATGATTTTACTATTAGGGCAATAGTACTACTAGTTCCTAGTTTACATTAGTTGTTGAACAACAAAAAAAGGGCCAACCAGTGCATGTTTTAAAAGAACATGAAAATCCTAAAAATGATAACACAATATAACAAATGTGATACAATACACTAATTAAATACTAGTTTCGCGCAAATATGACATCTATTTACAAAGTAATAAGGTTGATAATCTCTTATAAAGTGTAATGATATAATATCGGTCATAATACGCATAACTACGACCTCAATTAATGATTGACTGATCGCTTTTATAACTTGAAACGGCTTTTAAAATGGACTTAATTTTAAAACGCAGCAATTTTCGCTGCTGATTTAAAACTGGTTTAAAATAATAGCCCTGATTTAACAGATAGAGTTAATTATAAGAACCTTTTGGTACTAACATTATCTAATAATCTGCAGAGAACTACTGCTTGTTTTTCTTGAGACAAAACCTCATTTGAGCTAGCCAATAGATTCCTGATACTTTTTGATCAGTAATTGCAACTGCAACTTTATCTGGTTATATATTATGGCCACTGAGATCTATTCAGGCTAGGAGCATACAATAAGTGTCCCGTTTGTAATCAATAGTATCCATCGTTAAATCATGTGAAAAGAATCAGACGACTAGCCCTCACAAGTTGGCTACTCAATAGCGTTTAAACTCATATAAAAAAACGCTATTAAATAAATAAACTATCCTTAAATGTACCTCAGAAACCGGGGGTTAACCAACTTGTACCCCCGATAGCTTATTAATAATGAAAAAAAAATATATTCCATCGTTTATTTTATCAATTTTTTGACCACAATTTCAAACTATTAAGAATACAGTCCAATAACCTATGTCCCAACTTAACCTGTTAATGTCTCTAAGAATTCCTCAGCATGAACGAGCGATACTAACCAATTCACCATGCGTTGCTTGCGCACTGCGCGCTTGTGCGTAACGTCGGTTCAGACCGGCGCGCGCTTGTGTCAATCAGGCTAACGGATTTCACTCACTTTAACACCGCCACGGTAATTTGTTGCTGTAATGCAGTGAGATGAGAAGCCCTTGTGTTCAGTTGCTACATGTAATGTGTATTGGGTCATTCGTGAAATTCTTCTTAACTTTTCGTAATTTAAGGGATTATTCCACTTGACCCTTGTGATAAAGTTTTGTAAATAGGATTAAAGGAACTTTAGTACTCCCTTATCCCGGGATCTCCTAAAGACTATAAAACCCTAGCTTTTGTTTATTACTTTTGTAAACACCTCCACAAATAACAAAACAGTATTTTATTTCGTTTCGTTAGGAAATACAATTCGCTATTATAAAGACAGTAACAAAAGCAGGAGACCACCCCAACCACAGCGCTGTACGTGCTATCATCAACTGAAGCTTGCAAATATTCAGGTCATCTAAAAAAAGCATTATCAATCGCTATTACAAAACCTAAATCTGCTTCTGATTCTTCAAACATAATCAATGGTTATCAATAGAATAATAATATTATATCACTCTGACATAACTATCAATAGCGCGAATTACTTCAGAATGACACAAAAAGGACTGCAATGCCATAGTGTAAGAACCGTTGTTTACTAAAATAATGAGGTTCTTTCTTTATTTTCACAATCGGTCACAGATCATTGGCTGTCATCATCAATGAGTACTATTGAAACGTTTGATGAAACTCATCTGCGGAACAAAACATTTTTTTGTGAAGAATATTGTGTAAAACATTTAAGTTATGTGAAACTCTTGTATTGGATACTAATAAATTATGTTATGGATATTATAGTCGTCAGATTACAAGTAAGGTTCGCAAACTTGAAAACAAATTGCCATTTTTGAGACTCGTTTTTCATGCCTGTATTATATTTTTCACAAAAGCTAAAATAACGTTCAAGTGTATAAACGAAAAACATCTTTTAAACAACTGTCAGGTTTGGAAACTAACTATGTTGGAATAAGAAACAAACGAAAATTCAACGAATATTTCCTAGTTTATAGCCTTTATAGTAAGGCCTCTGGACTGATATTAAGATAAGGTATTTATGGAAAATTATAACATCCACGATCATAACCAATTAGATATTGAAATATCCTCCAAATACCAACATTGCTCAGCTTAGCTGAGTACCCATTAGGTCCTAATTGAACTTCCGTGAGAAAATCAATGTATCTACTAAGTTTAATTAGCAATACGGATCGGATTCGTTTCACAAGTGCGGTCGTCGGCTGCGAGGGCGCAGGCATGTCGCAACGCCGGCTGCTGTGGCGGCTTTCTCGCGTCAAGTGTTTGAACACATTGTTACAAGCGTTTGTGTGGTTAATAAGGTGGTTATGAGATGTTGAGTGAAAGCAGAAGATTTTGGTAGGTGTATTTTACTGCTTACTATCATGAAAAAATCTTACAAACGTAGTTACATACCTAAGAATGTCATTACAATTCCGGGAGGAATTCAAAGCACCTTAGTCACTCTTGGCTTCTGGGATTCAAGGTACTTTTTTTTTTTTTTTTTTTTTTTTTTTTTCGTCAGGAAAATGCATTACTGCATGTCCCGCCCCAGGGAGGAAAGCGGGGGTCTGTCGGGCTCTCCCGCCGGCAAGGCGTTCCGGCTGACTTGGGCATACCGACTAAAAACCTGACGGTGTTCCTTCTGCGGTCACCATAACATGGCCAGGACGCGGTACCTCCGATCGGATACTCCGCGTCCCAGCCGGTGACGGCCCGCTTTGTATGCGGGCCCTACTTCGAGCGGGGGCAGGCACGAGGATTGCCCCTCCCCCTAGCTCTCCACTTCAAGGGGGTGTGCCAGGAACACACAGCGCACTCCCCACCTCTCGGACCTGTTCCCTGTCCAGGCGACGGAGCGTTCCGCCTCCGCCGCCCACAGGTCCGCGTCACGGGGGCCGGAGATCATCCCGGCGCCTACGACGCCCAGTGCGTCTTGCGCGGGAAGGGAGGGGAGCGTTAATTTCCCGCTCCCGTTCCGCCGCCTCTTTTGCGGATATAACTTCCTCGCAGAACGAGGCGACGGCCGACCACGCTGCCTCGCTCCCGACCATGGACAGAACCACGGCCGAGAGCGAGAGGTCGCTCCCGACTACCCCGGTCAATTGACGGCGCTGCGACGACCACGCCTGGCAGTGTGCCAACGTATGCAGCGCCGTATCGGGGCAGTCACCACAATGGTGGCACCTGGGCGTGGGATTCAAGGTATAAGGTAAGTAGTGGTAACCATGGAAAAGGAGACTTCTTATCCGCACTTATCTAGTCTGGCGGACTCAAGATCTAATGCTTATTTGCTTTATCTCATATTATTATGAAAATATTTCCGTTATTTTATAGTTATTTAACGTCAATTTATAAAGATTTACTTAAGTATTTTTTCTCTACCTATTGATGTAAAAATAACTGTGTTTTCAGGATATGCTTAACAGCTGTACCGATTTGAAATGTTCAGCAATGAAGTAGCTGATATCATGAAGAAGAAAATAGTCTACATTGTTCTTCAAAAAATATAAACCAAGCCTAAAAAACTTGGTACAAGGAAAACTAAAAAAAGTGTAGACTTCGTAATGTGACAACGTAAGATTATAGACATTAATTCATAAATTAATATAGAACTAAAATTACAAGAAGCGACTGAACTATATCTCTAAGATAAATCTAAAGCAAACATTGTGAAACTGTCGTCACTATCCACTTAATTACGCAGTCATTGGAGCGCGCTCGACCGTAATGACTGCCGACAATTTACTTCCACTAATCTAATAAACTATACAAAAAAACTAAAAACAAAGAAAGTATTATAATACGCAGCTTTACGCAAAGAGAATGGATAGTCTTTTTTATTTTGCACTGATGTAATAGAATGATTATAGTGTTTCCTTTTTTAAAAGTCTTATTATGAGATAGAGGTTATTTAAGTGTTCATAAAAGTGCGCTTTTAACTTATTTTTAGATACTTTTTAAGTTGTTACCTTCTTTCATTTGTGTTAATAGTAAATTTTTGGGACAATTTCAAAGTAGTTTAAGGCATAAAAAGGAGTTTTATGAGCTAATGACTGCCATCTTGATGAACACTAACAGGGACTTTTAACGTCTCCTCCGTACCCTACAGATAATAGACGCTTATCTGAATTAATCCAAAAAAATACTCCCGTGTGGTGATACAAAGGATCTATAGTGGTCGAAGTGTGAGCAGGCTATAAAACAGCATCCCACCCCTAAGATAAGATAACAAACGCATCCCCACCACATCATCTTCAGAAACATACGGAAGGAATCCTATTAGGTTTTCTCCTGACGTCGTTAAAAAATCAAATATAGTTATAAGTAGTTTACGTAACGTAATATATTACTAGTTCTCACTTTCATTTAAATAACTCAAACATACGTGAGAATATATTATTAAGAATATACATAACTACAGTTACATATGAACATCTACATACAATATATGTACGCCTATTACTCTTACCATATTAGGCGTAAACAAATTTGAAGCTTTCTTCTTTCAATTGTATTTGCTTTCGTCATAATAAATACCAAAGAATATCATCAGCTAGCTGTCACCCCGGGCTTTGCCTGCAAGCGAAGGAACTAATTTCTAGCAGTAAAAAGAAGCCCATCCAATTTCTCATGAAAAATCACACCAATTAATCTCGGCCGTTTGGTTTGCCGTGAAAGGAGGGCAAACATACATATCTAAATGGATATATAAAATCACCAATTTTTTCGTGGAGTAGGCAGTGATCAAAAAACTTATTACAATCCTTACAAAATTTCTAATGCTTCCTTCACATCCTTACAAACTAAAATTAACATTTCGTTTCTCACAAGTTATTATTTTCACAAAATGGACAATAAATCAATGTTATTTCTCAATATTTTTACGTCACTTGTTTATTAGAAATTCCTCTTTTTATGTCTCAAAACAAAGTCAATGTTGATTCAACCTAGTCTTTTTGCATAATACTCCGATACTGGTCGTTGAAGGAGAATGGACTAAATTGAAAAATGATTTTTGCGTCTCTACTAAATCTATGATAAATAAAATAGTTTAAAATCTTTTGTGTATTTCAAAGATAGTAGTATTTTTCCTTAACTTATTCTCACTATATTTAAGAAAGTAAATCACATCATCTGAATAAATCATTCGTTAAGTTTCTATATAATGTTATTTGTTTGCATCTTTAACGTCACTTGGTAGAGTGTATCAAACGAGGACAATTATTTCATTATTTCATAAAACAATTAGTCCTTTAATTAAGAGTATTGTACGATCAATGGATCATTGTGATAGAGGACCTTTGTCGAAAATACAAATATGAAAAGAAAATCACAATTAAACATTGTAATTTTACATAATCTAACCAAGAATAAAATACTGGTCAAGTGTGATTTGGACTCGCGCAGCGAAGGGTTTAATATTTATTTATTTCATTCCGTTTTTAGTAGTGTTGTAGCAGCAACTGTCTTGCTAATAAGGTTCGTGAAATACAGCCTGGCAGCCTGACAGACAGACAGCGGTGTCTCAGTGATAAGAACCCGTTCTCATCGATTAGGCAGGGACACAAAAATAAAAGAATTTTCTAATAGTATCAATCTTTTAAAAACTAATTTCATAGCAGAATAGATACATAAAATTTACATATAAATAATCCTTTTTAACACTTACGTAAAGCTATTAAGATGTCCGTTTTAAAGCTTTTAACAAATACCCCAAGGCCGTATCAGACATTTCATTGTTCAGAAGAAAGTTGAATGCTAACGAATATAGGTGTTATATAAGGAGTGGCCAAATTTAGTAAGTATTCGTTTTAAAATATGGAAGATTTGATCCGCGATGTTTGAAAAGTGTTTCCGGAATCTAAAACGGATTTTAGGATTATGTATATTAGTGGTTAGCGTCTTATAATCCGATCGAATTTTGATGATATATGTTATAGTATCGCTTTCATATTGTAAATTGACATTTGTAATTTCCTCGAAGGAATTAAATATTTCGGATAACGCCTGGGGCGCCGATCCGTTTACCATTTAAAATATCTTGAATACTGCTTGATCCTTAATAGTCGATTGTGATAGGAAATCGCTCGTCTGCTGAAGACATGGATCTTCAATGGTGACTTATGGTTATAGATGGTGATCCATGGGCTGTCTCTATTTCAATAGCTAATTTTTTAAAAGGCTTTTTCTTGTCAAAAAATACACTTAGTATTAAAATTGCTGCACTAGTGTTAACATGCTTTAATAGAAAACTTAGTCGAAGCCACAGTCTGGTCGGCTAATTTTAGCAGAGACCGTCGCCACTCTAGAGCCTTTCCTTCCGCAATACATAATCAATCTCAGTGCCCTACTACCATTGAATTTAATGTAATTGAATAAAATTTCACTTAATTTCACCAAGTAAGTGTAACCGAACGATTTAGATTCAATACGTTTTCACACATAAGAATCGATTCAATTTCTTTGCGTAAGTTATTCGATACTAAACTCGACTTTCTCCCAATCGACTAATGTTTGCATAACAACTAATGCACTTGCTGACTTATGATGTCATGGCATTACCATATAAAATATGTCTTCCGGGTTCGAATAATATTATTATTAATGATCTGTAGGTTATAAAATGAAGTGCTGTAGGTACCAAACGATCAGGATTTATAACTAATTTATGAACTGTAATAGTTTTCGATTAATAATTGAAAAAACTAAAATTATGATCCCAAAATTAATATTCTATTACTACAATAAAAAAGATTATTAGCGTTATTTTTTGCTGGATCACGTTTGCAAAATTATTGAGAATATGGTCAGTATTTTTTACCTGTGGTTTCTTAAGTGGACTCTTGTCAGGGCACTTTAAGCTCATCTTTTGCAACAACTAGTTTTCATAATGTCAAAGTTGACATATTCTCGTTCGACCTTGCAAAAGGCCACCTCCCTATTAACATACCAACTTGACATTTAATTTTATGTTTTATGCCACTAATAGTAAGGTCTCTTTTCTTTTAAATGATAAATTTTTATTTTATATCCGTCAGTTTCTGCCACTTAATTTTTTTATGATCTTAAAAATGTCATATCTCCAAATTTAGTCGAGTTATTTGTTGTAGTCAATTATAGTCATCGTTTTCCTTCATTTAAAGTTATGATGTGCTTATTAAGACTTTAAACCAATTTACGTGTTAATTATCTTTCATTTTATACTGCTATAACATAAATCATACAAAATATGAAAAACTGCAAAACGTAAACCAATATTTCATTTGTAACTGAAACATAAACGTAAACGTTAACAGCGTAGAATCTGCAAATCATCGCCATACCAACAAACGATGTTCAATAATATTACTTTGTCTTAAATAACATTTAACCACACTTCATATCAGCAAGGACCTTTTAAGGTACACCTTCAACAATAAAATTCTCCACCCAAAACTATCTTTCGCAATCCTACACATCTACAAAGTGCTAACTCATGACACATTTCTACCATCTTCAATCACAACACACTACAATACTACATTGCCAAACCAAAGCCTACAAGAGCTAAAGCTTAGATATTAGACCAGCAAAATGTCAGAGGTGAGGTAACCGCACGACTTTGACTTTTACAGAGATATTTTTAATACCTAGATGTTTTGAATATGTAATAGTTCAGACGAGAGGTCAAAAGGTCATTATGATAATTATTTAAACGTTAATGAAGGATGCTATCACAAAAAATTTGACCAGGATATGAAATTTGGTCGTAGTAAAGTGTTCAGTTTGTTTTCAGATATATTTTTCTCCGTTCATTACTGTCCTACTGGTTGGCAGGGGCCATTGAGGGAAGAATTGGGAGATTTTAGCAGGTCAGTATACGAAATTCTCGGAAACTGATTTATCTATTTTAAAAAACGTTTGTAAAAGACTAATTATTCCATTGTCAATAAACATAGAGTAGTTTTCTCCAAAGATTTATTAGAAACTTTTAGTATTTTGTCCTTATAGATTTATAACATAATATATCTTACTAGACTTAACGCAAGGCATGAGACAATGACCTTACATTCGTGTAGGAGGAAAAAGCATTTAATAACTTGTCACCAAAAATGGTAACTTGAGTCTATTAATTTAAAAGAGAACTTGTTTTTCTTTTATCAACGAATCCAAAATAATGATCATAAGCTTCTTTAAATAGTATTATTTAGGGGGCCTTTTATACAATACGCAACTAACAGAACGAGCTTGACACTAAACAAGAATTCAGTGTTTTTATCTTAACAATATAATATCCCCAATACAACACACAAACGGATTTTAATATCAATTAATACACGAACAGCCAATGATACCTAACCAAAATCACACCTATTCGCTTAAATATCATGATTGAAACCGCGATATCTTAAGTAATGACACGGTTGCAAAGAGAGTGGTCACAATTAACTTGCTTGCTCAATAACCGTGCGGTTAACTGTGTAATATAGGCACACTAGTACACTATCGTGGTCTGAGAACAGATTATCTAGAGAATTATAGGGGAATTTTGAGGGACAAATTTTTATAGTGCTGTTATTATGTGGGGAATAGGTCAGCAATGGCATAATTTAAACTATTGAGTATTGTGTAATGTAGAATAATTAAAAAACGGTTTCAGCTTGTTTAGATGGCTCTAAAATGTATAGATTCTGAAAAACCTATTTAATTATGACAGTTAATTCTGGTGTTTTAGCGTCTCAGAAATACTTCTTGGACCACCACTGGGTATATTTCTATTAATTTCTTCTATTGGTACAGATCAATATGTGATGTAATTTATCCACTCTTTGATTTGGGATTAATTTTGTCTAGTATTTTTCCTACCAATATTACAAGGTCATCTCACACAGAATCTTTGTAAAACGTGTCATCTAAGAACCTGTTCATCACTACTACTAATGAATGTTAATCAGTACAAATAAAACTTCTTAATATATCACTATAACCTGAACATTCCTAAATAACCTTCCAACATAGACCGGTAAAATCTGATAACACTTTGTCCGACTCTTGATTTTAACACGTGAGCAGCAGCTGATACGCCTTCTACTGTTTTAAACAATTTTAGGTAATATACTTAAAGATCATATAAAAGTACTACAGTTATATCTATACTAATCTATACTAATATTATAAAGCTGGAGAGTTTGTTTGTTTGATTGTTTGTTTGTTTGTTTGAACGCGCTAATCTCAGGAACTACTAGTCCGATTTGATAAATTCTTTCAGTTCAGTTTCATAGCCCATTTATCGAGGAAGGCTATAGGCTATATATCATTACGCTACAGCCGATAGGAGCAGAGTACCAGTAAAAAATGTTACGAAATCGGGGAAAATTTTGACCCGTTCTCTCTTAGGTGACACAAGCGAATATGCGCGGGTCAGCTAGTTAGATCATATAACTGCACTACTTTAGTGCAACGTAATGCGTAGTACGAGAGATATCGCAATAATTTAAAATAATAAACTCAACCATCTATCACCACTATCATTATAATGATCTACTGCGACGCAGAGAAAGTTCACACTCATACGCAATTATTGAACGAAAATGAAAGAATAAGAAGGGAACATTTCCTTCCTTTGTAACACTGGCTAAATATAGACAAACTCATATGTTTACCATCCCTGGCAATTCAACAAACTAATGCTTGTGAAGCCAAATTCCCTTTACATCCTATCTTTACTAATATACTGCCACAGAAAAGTAATGAAAGGTGATTCCAACCTTAATATATTACTCATTTCACACATTGACCTGCACTAAAAGAATAAAATTCTCAAACAAAGACCTCGTTGTCATATCTTTCCAAATATTGTATCAAAAACAATTCAATCCATTATTGTATTGTTTTTATTTATAAACATATATGTATGTTTACACGTCCCTCTGTTTGTACGCGACGCAGATTGTAACCATTGTTACTCATTTGAGGTGAATAATGAAGACACTAGCGCCGCGGTGAGTGAAAGTGGAACTATAGGTCAGGTACAATGATAGTATGATGCCATAAGCATTTTTTTACCTTTAAATTTCTTAACTGCTAAAGTAGTAAAGGTGAGTTCAAAGCACCAACTACTAGGTGCCAAAGAAAGGGTAATGCAGCCCATGAATAGAAAACCGACGAAAGCCTTCAGGCATTTCAGAATGATTGGCCGATATGATGATTTGGAAAGCAAGGTCTTTGCCAGTAACATGCTCACACGGGTGGGGACAATGTGAAGACCAATTATTTCACACTATCCTTATTTTATTTTCTGCGAATTGAAGTGCAAATGATAGCATTAAACTACAAACATTACATACATCATTTCACCCTGTTATACCCGAAGGTGCAGGCAGAAATATGTGAAACAACCCACGTTTCTTCACGTTCTTTCGAAATATTGGGAAAAGTCAAAAAAACACTATTTCAAAAATATTACCGTTTATTTATCCAACCTCACACAAAATCTAGACCCAATTAGTATCAGTAAAAGCATTATCAAACACTCCACTGAACCGTGAAAGTTACATGATTATTTGCATTACAGGCACTTACAGATTATTTACAAATATTTTAATTGACCGCTCGGCCTAGAACGCCTTGTTAAAGTATTGTACATTTTGTAAGTGTAACGTAACCTTTTATTGTAATCGATTTTTCGATTGCATCTGAAATTGAGAAAAGTGTTTTAAAATTTTGTTATTTAGAACAATTTCTTAATGTCATTTCAGAGTTTCAGACCGTAATGTTTCGTTCTAGTATTAACAATTAAGAACTACAAAACAAACGGTATGTCTTTTCTGTTAAATATCGTATTATTTTTAAAGATTCAGTATACCGCCGAGTGGCTTACAAATATAATATGAAATGTAGTTTTATTTATAATATATCCAAAATATGATTTGCAATTGATGTGTTCCACTGCTAGGAAAAGGCCTCCCCTATTTCCTTCCAAACCTGTAACTCTGTACCATACTCCGCAACCTATGGTTAGATGCTGTAATATTTCTGATTTCTAGCCTAAATTCCGTTAATATTTTGTCTAATTCATAAATGACATTAACCAACCTTTTATAGTTAATTTAATCCAACCACTACCAACCAACCTAGCCACTAGCAAAAGACCTATAATTATTTCTAACCTAAGTACCAAGCCGTGCAACGGACATGCTTACCGGAAATCAGGTTTAAAACCAACTACGTAGACTATTTACAAGTAGTCGCCCTCACATAGCCGTGTCGATGGACTGGTCTCCAATAGTCTCCATACAAAGTAATTAGCGAGTGAGTCAAGTCGTGGCTCACTGACGGATGTATACCTCCATCCTGAGCTGCGCTTGCGCCACCGTCCGGTTGCACTTTCTGTGATTGAGGTCTTCAGGTCGTTGCTCTGTTTATTTGACGTTTGAAAGATAGGAGAATATTCTTTTAGAGTGGACTGGTTGGTTTGTACATTTGTCTGTGTAGATGACATTGCTATGTTACGGAAGAGCTTGCAGGAGAATTATTCTAAACTCCATGGCTATTTTTCTACAGATCAATTTTCTGTTTTAGCATATAAAATACATTTTGTTTACTTTTTTGACTTCTTCTCGAATTGCTTATAGAGTGCTATTAAGAAAATCAATTTGTAACGCACTGTACCATCGATATTTGGCAAATTTTCTTTCCCAACCAAGTCAATAACAAGTGCAATGAGAAATCAAATCCGATACTTTTATAAATAATTTCACACATTACATTTAGCTTTAGGCATGGAATGCAATCGAGATATCGTAGGTTCGAAACACATCCGTAGCGCGATTTTCTGCAGCCGGTACTATCAAGTATCGTAAATTTTGCATTTAAAACGTACTGCAAAAATAGTTCCAACGACGCCCGCTAGAGGCGCTGATCAAATTTTCATACAAACGTTTGCGATAACTAGCCGGTTGTCATCGCAGCAGGATTATCGGCGTAAACCTGCTGATAATACAAACCTTCAAAATAGAGGTAATTTAATATAATTTCGGCATTGTATCACCGACAATAAAGCACAATACGATATTAAAACAGTGAAAATGCTATGAGATTAAAGCGAGCCGACCTCTACAATACAGTACGTCACACAGTCAATGACTTGTGACAATGATGAGCAGAAACAGCTGTGAGCGAGACTGACTGGCTCAAACGTTATGAAACAACTTTCTTGTGTCATTAGTACGATGTGCGAATGTTTGTTTCGACTACACGGCTACTGTGTAGGGAAAGTATATTGTATACTTAGTACGTTTTAGTGTTCTTCCGTTAAACCTAAATGTGTAATATTTTGCAACTCATAAAGACTGATTTTTTTGTGTTTTGTCCCGAATTATGATTCTTTTATGTCTTTCGTATAATCTCATAGACCCGAAGGTGAGGGTGGGTTTTGAGTACTGAATTATTATTTTTTATTTATTTAGTATAATCTGTTAAACCTGAAGGTAGAGGCAGAAAGATATGAAGTACAACGACATTTCGCTATTGACAAATATAGTTCCATGCAATAGAGGGCGATCCCATTGCCATATACCGGGCACGTCACCAAACTTAGTAGCTCGGAATTTGGTAACGCGTCCTAGCGAGTATTATAATATGAATTAGAAAATACTGATAGCCCTTTGTCCGACCTGATAGTCGAACCTCGTGATTACCAGTTGTATGTAGTACAAGCCATACCACAAAAACAATTTGCATTTGTCAGTAATATTTCATGTTTTCTTATTCAAACATCAAGTGTTACGCACTCCATTAACACGATCTTAGCTATTTCCAATTGTCACACATTTTTAACCCAAAAAATATCTAGGACAGTTTGTACATAGTGATTTGAAAGTAGTCTTTATGTAATGTGAAAATAAAGCGCAGAATGGTGTGCGTGTGTGAGATGAACAAATATTACGAGAGTTCAAGAGTCACGCAATGTTTGAGTTGGTTGAGGCCGCTAATGAATTTTGTAACCGATGTTAGTACTATTGTAGTAAGACTGTTGTATATAGAGAAATAGGAAATTGTTATTAAGAACGATATTTTAGTTTCCTTCTTTAGTAAGTTTCCATTATATTTTATTCTTTTAGAGGTAAGAAGCTCATGTTGTTTGTTAAACAATGAGTGGGACAGTATAAATATGTGTATTAAGTCAAAATCGTGGTTTCTAACTACTAAGTTTATATTATAGATTAACTACAATCTACAATTCATTAGGAAAATAATATCTGACTCTTAAAATGTGTTAAAACATTCGAAAAAAATACCTATATAATCAAGCCTGTAAGCCTGCCAGTCGCAAATAAAAGATAAACAATAAGGTTTAAAACAATTTCAAAGATGATACGCGCGATACGGTCCATAAACGCAATTCAGTTTCAAAATTCAATGCGAAGCATTCAAACGAAATAGATCTACTTTTAGATCCGCGAAAACAATACCTTTTTTCAAAAACACCTGATACATCTTCCCACTCACTCGCACCTTCACAAAAACGTATCTTTTCTCTCACCTTAAAACAAACACCTAAAGTTCATATTTATTCTGATCTCGCAACAACTTTCATTTTCGATAGATAAGGCACTATTCTAGAAATCACCGACATTAGGTTGTCGCAAAAATGCGAATGAAAAGTGAAAGAAATGAGTTTATCGATCGGTATACAACACACGTTGGACTTTCTCGCGAAGTTTAGAGCGTTATGAGAATAAACCCTGAGGTGATACAGTTTCTAATTGATGTGTGCATGAGGAGCATTGGAAGCTATTTCTGTTGTTGCTATGGTCCGCGATTTGTACAGACTTATAGCATTGTAAAGAATCCAAAAAATCTTGTTCTCTTCTGGAAAGGCTAATCTTAGTTTTTACGTAGCGTTGAATGCAACGGCTCCCATGTCTTTTAATCAGTTGAACAAATGATTTATAGTATCCAACAGCCAGGAGTATATCGAATTGCTCAGGAAGTAAGTACCTCATTGGATACTAAAAACCTTGCCTTGCTAAAAAGTATAGGCCTTTCTCAATCTATTTTATGCTGGCTAGTTCCATAATGGTTTCATATTCATCTATTATTTACTTCAGACTATGTAAAATCTGTTAGTAACCTTCCAACATTATACAATAGAAATCCCTTCAACAATAAGTTTCCAACCTATTTCAAGATAAAACTCAAGAACACTCCATAAAACCTTTTTATCTGCACTCGAACTGCAAAGGTCATCACCAAAACTAACATAATTAGACGGAATTTAGAAGTTGCCATTGTTTCCCCGATAACATCGACATTGTACCTTATCTCATGCGAAGTTTTATTGTATAATGTACAAGAACCTTGTGGTGAACCAGCAATGGATGTTAAAAGTAGTTGTTAAAATAAATATGCGTGTTTTGTATCGTTTGTTTTTCGTGGGAGTAGCCTTTCCGTGGTTTTCGAAGGCGGTGACCCGTGAATTAATTTTACTATTAAAGTTGTGGTATTCATTCATTGTTTTTATAATTGTATACAATTTGTAGACAATGTTTTGATTGAAATATACGAGATTCTTCATAAGTCACCAGGGTTTCTAGCTTTTATCTATTTTTTTTTGTTTCTTATTCAAGCAGTAAGTCGAAGTGCAAAAAAGAGGTTTCAAGAGGGCTTAATGACAAAGGGAGACACCAATTTATTTCAACTAGAATTAAATTGTAATTATTTAAGTTTACAATTTTATCAAAATACATATGTACATGCATACCTAAAATTACGCCTTTTTGCCATAGTATGGTAAACAGTGACTAAAGATAAAAATATCAAGAAAAGACTTTGTAAGTACATATTATAAAAATCTAAAACATTAACAAAATCTCCTTAACAATAACGCCATTCTTAAAATATGAAGCGTGACAATCGCCACAGCATTAGATTAGTGAAAATATCTATCTATTCGTCACCCGTATCAGTGAGTTCAGTGATGTCAATAACATGCCTCTTGAGCAGATGAATAGTTCACGCTCCAATAACTATCGTAAAAGGTGACTCTACACTACATCACACTTTCTTTCATCACTCGTGTAACTGATTGTTAAATTGGTTAAACAATTAATTGTCATGTTCAGTGTTTAACTCTGTATAACTTTGGTATATGTATAAACAAAACAACGAATTTTCAAATAATAATTTAGTGTTCTTTAGTTTCTACCGACCCCAGCGGTGAATAGGGCTCAAATATTATCTATGTATGTAATATGGCCTAGGATTAATGTTAAAGATTTCATAGTCATTGTAGTCACGATTTAATATTATTAACTAGCTTAAGACCGCGGCTCATCCCAGTTGGATTTTCAATTTTTTTAGTACAAGCTCTGCTTAGCTTGGAATCAAATTACTGTGTGTGAGTTGTCGAACGATATTTAATTTTTTTTTTATTTTCACCTAAGATAATAGCTTATGTTGACCACAGATATTCAAACTGTCACCTTATCAAACTTCATCAAAACTCCTTGGAACCAAAAATGAAAAGCAGACACAATTTCATAAATTAAACTTAATAATGCTAGCTTACATTTGCTATCGTGTCAGCGTGTCATTACACAGAAGCAATAGCGCCGTGCCGACCACGTCTCGCATGAGTTCACATCATAAGAGCTCCCAACTAAGATATATTGTGAGCATCCATGCAGCTTGACAACAATTACTGTAATGGAGACTGCACAAATATACGTATACGTATCACGGACTAACTAAACGAACTGTAAATTACTGCCTTCGTAATAATAGAAGTAGTGTTAAAGACTACTGATCATACAGTCCCGGGGTCGAATCCCAGATTGATCAACCGCATTTTTCAATTACCGTTGGAAAATTCTTCATAACTAATCGTATTTTGGTAGCGTCAACAGTCTTAGGCTAAGATAAAAGAGTATGACTAAGAGTAACAGTCTAAAGACTTGCTTTGATCAATGCTATAATCAGAAAAACATCGGTATATATCGTGTGTAACTTTGCATACATCTTTTGGTATTACATTCATGAAGTATTATTAAAAAAAAACAATTCCTAAAGAATTACATAATAATACTGAAACCGGATATCAAACTTATTATTAGCGGACTAACAAGACCGTAAGCATTTATGATAAACATCTAACAACCAAAATTACAACCAGTGACCTAATTCCAGTCTCAAATACTGTACTGAACGGAAACAGACACAATCGACAAACGGTCGGAAGTGAAAAAATACACGTTTCCTCGTTTTTACGTGTTCGTAATAGTTTCATAATCGATTTAGGGGTCGAATGCATGATTGAGTTTCAGTCGAGGAATATTTTTTAACTGTACAGTTGGCCACATGAATTGCTGAATAGACTCGCCGATTAATACGCAGTGGTATGTATGGTTGCATTGATTCAACAATTGTTTCGTTCTATGGGTCATTTCTTTATTCTTTACATAATAAGAAAAGATAGAAAATTGATTAGACCAAATGTAATTGAGTTTAAGAAAGAATAAATATTTTGCCAAAATAATGTAATGTACTTATTAAGATATACAGAACTTTGAAAATTACTCTAAGTGCAGCAAAATTCTGGTGCTGACTGTACAGTTGTACACTACATATTTCAATATTAATCAAGTAATTACGATAAGATTCGTTTCGCACAAGCATTATTAAATGTAATCGACACTGAAATTAAATTCAATCATCATGCGTTAGACGACGATTATCGCTGTTTGCTCGATTCTATTATTGCGACGGGATAAATAATAATTTGTGATAATGACAGGACGGTTTCCTCTCGAAATTAGTAGCATATACTTAACACGCCTGCCTGCTAGTTAATTCTGACGGCACCTGAGCATAATTAATATAAACATTGAACAAGTTTTACTAAAAAAGCATAAGATTTCACAATCCACTGTCACATACATATTTTGCAACCACTTCTTACATACGCAGTTAACACGTTACCTTCGACTGCGTGGGAAGATTTTGAGGCGTAAAAAGTATTCTATATATATAAGTATACATAATATTACGCCTTTTATTATACATAATAATATCACGCCTTTTATATACTAAAACATAGAGAGTGTTGAATAAAATACACGTTTCGCGATTAACAACATGAATCCCATGTAATAGAGAGCGAGCCTGATGAAATTATAAGCTATATAGTACAGTTAAATACACAAGTAGTTTTCGCGTAAAACAGTAAGAAACAAACGTTAGGCAAATTTTATTAAGATCTATTCAACAGTTTTGTCTGGAAGAGTAACAAACATCCATAGGTATTTACAAACTTCCGCATGTATACAGTAGCACCTGCACAGAAGCGAACAAACTTTCTTCAAACAATTAAACAAAGTCGGACTTTTGCATTTCCTTTTCAAGCTGTCAAAGTGTCAACGACTTTTCTAAATAATGATCTTGTGTCAAAGTTATGTACAGAAGCTCTATTCGCTACTACTATCAACTACCGAGAACCGGCTAGCTATCGAGAAACTTTACATGAAAATCTGTTTAGCGTCTCTACCCGGCTCCGTGAAAACTATTTTGGGAGTACAAAATTTCCCGATTAGTCGGTTGTCGGTAGTTGATAGTAGTAGAGAATCGAGCAAAACATGTTTGTAAAGGTGCTTGCGAGTTCGATCGATTTTGTTGTAGAAATGTGTGTCGATCGCCTTTGGCATTGATGTTTTAATAGTATTTCTGATTGATCGTAATTGGTGCATACATAATTATAATCGCTCACGATAGATGTAATCTAGTTGGCAACTGGTAGCTGTTGTTTATCTCCTACTGACTGTTATTTGCAATTGATTTTAAAACGAGTAAAATTTGCAGTATCTATTTCGATTTTCTTATAAAAAGTAACCTTTTTCAATAAGGATTCCTTGGCTTTACGATTCGGCAAAAGGAATTTTCTTCTCCGCATTTATGTCGAGGCTAAAAAAGGAACCATTCTTTATGATAATTATAATGCTTAGACTTAATGTCCATATTTATCAAATTAGATAAATAAATAATTTAGATAAAATTACGATTTCAATCCTAACATTCGATCTTACATTTTTGCCAATAATGATTTAGTTTTTAATCGATTCTCATTTAGATATTTATTTACGGGTCCTACCGACTAAATAGTCAAGCTAAGCACAGATAGTGAACGTAAACCACACTGGAGGCAAACCTGTAGCTACAATATTAGCACGCCTCGTCCGAGGTCGGAGGTTGCAGCGAAAGTCCAATGTCTTGCGTGATCGTAGCGATCGTGCCAATAGAAAATATGCACTATTACAATATTTACATATTATCCACGCTGAGAACTGTGAACGAAGGTTTAGATGATGATAATTACTTTTGATTTGCGAACTGGTACTTGATTTCGCTTTTGGTCTTTTCACTTTGTATTCCCAGGTAACTTAGTTCACAACAGCCGTGCGGATCGACCTCTGAGGTTAAGCTACGCATGCTGAGATTGTTCTTTGGATGGGTGATCATATTATACAAATTGAAGTTGTATGTTTCTCTATGTTTCGGAAGGCATGTTAAATTATGAGTACCGACTGTTATTTTCACAAATATTTTACAGTGACAGGCATACGCTTCATGTAAAACAGATAGATTGGAAGCCAACTCCAACATAGTTGGAAGAAAGGCTGATCCCGAAGCCCTATTTTGTTGTTAATGTCTCTACTACGCTAGGTTATTCTCTTGTATACCAGAAAATGGTATGTATATAAAACTAAACAGGTTAATACAAAGCTATAAGCTGTATTCCCCTATGTGTTATGGTGTAAACGTGTAGACCGTTTTAATAGCAGAGTAAATTTTATTGCAAATAAGTTTAAATAATGATCATGCCTATGAAATTATAGTGTAGATCAAAATCAAGTTCTTAATTATCCCGGAAATATTTAGTGATGATAATAACCCTACTATTATCTAGCCCAAAACAGGGTCAATCAAGGAAATCAAATGACCAATTCATAAAAAAGACTCTGCGCAAATTATCACGAATATGTTTTTTACTATGTCATTCTTCATCACGTTAAAATTTGCACAAACTAAAGTTTTTATTCTTATATTATTCTGTATACAAATCTTCATTAAATAATATAAAATGTACATTTATAATCTATAATATATCTCTAAAATTAGCTCATCAAAAACACTAGCAATCAAGGAAACCAATTTTATCTATACCTTCGTAAAAATCATCTACACCAATTAGACAAAATTTCGCAATTTAACGAATGCCTAACCCATATATCTCGTGCAAAACCACCGGACAAACCCTGTCTTATTTCAAACAAACACATTAACGAATGGACTGAAACGCCACTGCGATCCGCCCGCGCCGGTATGATTGCGATATTCCTCACGGAAACGTCCTTAGAAAGAGGGATATTAGAGCTATTAGCTCATATACATTAATATTGTAAACTGGTTGCTTCATTGTCGGAAACTGAATTGTGTGAAGGCTGTACGGAATAGTGGTATTTGGTCTAGTTATTAGTTATAGTATTTTATGGAATTCAACTTCAATATTTTAAATCTCTGCTTATACCTATTAATATTGGAAATAAACAAATAGCTGTGTCAGTCTGTTCTAAATGCCTAAACCATAAAACTGATTTGGAATAAATTCTGAACGAAGATAGTTTCAGACCTGAGGAACTACACAGGATAGGTTTTATTCCGGAAATCTCACGGTAACGCGAACTATTTGGGTATTAAGCCAGGGCATGAGATACTCGCAGATCAACAAAATCTGTGGTTGCTTACTGCTGAGTGCTGGGCAAAGGGTTGGATCTGAATAGTAGTTCTGAAGGATTAGGCTTTCAGTCTATCGTCATTAAATACAAACTAGGCACCACACCATAAAGTATTGTAAGATTTTCGTTTAAGCGTTTATACGTCAGAAAGGCTTTACTGGAGCCTATACCGACATGTTCATTAAAAAGATAAATTCTTAGATCAGTACTAGGTTTACTTCACATAGTTATATGTAACAGGCCATTTCCTTCCCTCATTAAAATTCTGTTAGTTCTCACAGTCTACGGTTGCTCACGGTTGCTGTTAACCAACCACTGGTTGTTGGTTGCGCAACTACTCCTTAGCTTAATTAGACAGATTTCTGATCAATTTTAGTTTAAGCGTAAACAACTAAGTGATCTTTACCATAAGATATTTTGCGACTTCATATTACTGCCCAGACAGGGAATGACTGTCGATAGGCTGGGAAAGGAATAAGATTATTTTATAATAATAAGGAGGTTTACTTTCTGTTCAGCCTTTTAACCTGTAATGATGAGTCTACGGCCTTATATGTAAAATACTCGCAATAAAAACACGACCGCCATTTATACATATAAAGACAAAGGAAAGAGGCAA
Organism: Anticarsia gemmatalis; assembly: GCF_050436995.1. Lineage (NCBI taxonomy): Eukaryota > Metazoa > Arthropoda > Insecta > Lepidoptera > Erebidae > Anticarsia > Anticarsia gemmatalis. The sequence continues at coordinate 1,723,727 of NC_134757.1, forward strand.
TGTCCATTCCTTTAATTAAAGCTTCACAAATAAAAATAAATAAACGGAATGTACATGCATTTAAAAGGTCCATCATCTCTCCGGAACAGAAAACCCTCGATAAATTAACAGCCATCATTAAAACCAGTATTAACTAGTACTTAAAGACAGTACAAACCGACACTTAACCAGTACTTTATTTATACCTTCAACTACTTGACAAGGAAGAACAACGATCCTTAATGACTTAAAGTTCCTTAAGAACATGTTTTAAAGAGGTTTTTTATTTATAAATATTTACGTCGATATCTCGAAGGCTTGCCTTTTGTTTATTTTTTGGATATATTGTGTTTGTATGTTCTCTGCGACATTTTCTAGAATTCTTCCGATGAATAATTATGAAATGTTTTTATTATATCAAGAGCAATTATGTACTGAATCCTTTTCAAAGTAATTTGAACTCGATAAGTTCATTTTATAGTAAAGTGTAGTTCATCTTATATTGTTTTTGCTAAAAAATAATAATAATTTTATGGACATTAGAATAATATTTCTTAAATTTATTCATCAAATTACCTTCATCGACTAGTCAATCTATTTAGAAAGTAGATTTTGAGTTTAACGCAAAGAGACAGACACACACAGACAAGCGAGGGGGATTTTATTTAATAAAATACAGTAGTTATCTTTCTTTTATCGAAAAGAAGATATCAGTATCTGGGAAGTAATTTCAAAGGAATGCAGACTACCTATAAAGCTTTAACTTTTTGTCTGACAAAGGAATGCACTATAAAGCACCTTTTGTGTACAAACTGGCATTTTCTCGGCATCAAGAATGTATATTGGCATTCAACATGGCGCTACTGCCAGCGAGCCAACCTTTTTGGCACGTGAACAGACGACTATGGAATTTTACACAAACAACTCGTTTTGTTTTTAAGGTTAGGTACTTTTACATTTTATTTGGTAAACAACTATCTGTAACTGCCTCTGTCGTCCGAGTTGTGGTACATACGACTTCGGACTTGGATTCGATTTACTCGTCGGGCAAAGTAGGTATTATTGGTATTTTCTAATCGCCTAATCGTAGCCTTACATTGCCAACATTCTCGCTCCCTATTCAGTAGACAACAAAGATTGGACATTGTAAATGAAACATGGATGTATTTTATACAGCTCTGCCTTGATCTTCGCGTATACCAAGCATGTTACGTATGTAAGTAAAATTATTTCTTTTAGTGAATCATTTTTTTTAACTAGATATCGTTGTTAAATCGTTTTTACCTCCAAATCTGACTATCAATATTTGGGCAACTAATATAATTGTACAGTGTACCATTACGTAAATACAATTGCATAATAATAGTATTTAACACAATAACCGCAACTACAGTGTAATTATGGGAACTCACGCGATTGAAGTCTCGATTATAATTCAAAGAGACTTTGGGATTTGAACAAAAGGCTTCTAAAAGTTTTCATTTATTTTATATTAGTTGACCCTCACTTGTTCGGGGTTTCAGCCTATGGTAGCCGCGCGTATGTTACTTATCTTTTGTATGAATCTGAGAGGTCAACTATCTTTGTGCAGAGTTTCATCAAAATTTGTTCATAAACAGATTTGCTTTGACTTAAACAGTGAAAGCGTAACACATGATGGACGTTAGCATTTATAATATTAGTAACGATTTTCATCAATATTTATATTACAGTGTGTCGAAGGTAAATAATATTTTTGTTATAAATGACGTCTTAAACCGTCTCACAATATAGAGGCATGTTTTGAAAAACACTAAGTCCGACGTTATGAAATTCGAAATATCATAAAACTAACTTTTGTTCGCGAGTTTGTCCGAGTGAAAAGCGTTTCTGGGATAACAATATCGTTTATGCTAATCTAAGCTATGAACAATCTGTATACAGTGTATGTGTATATTGGCTTAGCCTTTGTTCCAAACTATGTTGGAGTCGGCTTCCAGTCTCACCGGATGCAGCTGAATACCAGCGTTTTACATGTAGTGACTGCCTATCTGACCACCACAACCCAATACCTGGGTTATAACACGATACCCTTCGGTAAGACTGGTTGTCAGACTTTCAAGCTTCTGACTACTGTTAACGACTGTCAAAGATCTTCGAAAATGACAGCCAGGACCTACAATTTAACGTGCCTTCCGCAACACGGAGAGACTCGATATGTAAGGGATGGTCACCCATCCACAGAACAACCTCGGCAAGCATAGCTTAACCTCAGAGATCGTTTCGCGCGGCTGTTATTAACAGCCACGAGCTCCTCGTACCGTGTGTTCCCATCAAAATTCATTCATTCAAACATCCAGACATTTGCATGTACAATATTAGTAAGACTACTAACACAAACGGTTATTCGGTTACTGTGCAAATGCGTCACATGCAATACCTAGAACCTTTAGCCAAGGATGTTATTATGACACTAAACAACACTCAAGTGGCACACGGACTTAAAGTTCAGCGATCTTGCGTCACTGACGGATGTTCAGCAAACGCCTCTGATGTGAATCACAAAGTTTTTGTTCACAGATTGTAATATTATTTGATGTGAACTTTTGAAGAAATGCAATCTGTCATTGTGTTTGACATGTTGCTAACTTTCGAAGATTTGCTAAGTCATTTTTAAGTTAATGATTATAAAACATGCATATACTTTTGAGACATAAGGTATATTATTATATTGGAAATCACATATACATTATTTCGTAAATCACATTACTCTCGATTAGTAGGTAGAGGATAATATCCTACATCAATATTTTCATTAGGCATATAATACTATATTAGAGATTATTATTTATTATTCGACGCTAAATTAGAGTCTTACAAGCACTTGGTCCGTTTTATAAGATAACCAGCCTAACCACTCTATCATTCATAAAAGAGTTCTTGTCCAGCAGACGTTCAATAGGGATATTTTTATGATTAATTAATTAAATAAAGGACAATAATTTGCAACAAAGAATTAAACCTACCGCTATACTTAGGGAGATTGTAACGCATTATCTTAATTTGCGAATAATTCATCCGTAAAAATTACAATTTTGTTTTCTTGTGATTTCAACAGCCTTAATTTCAGATAAATATATATATAAATAATTAAAATTATGTATATAAAATACCAAATTGGCCGTTCCAACCCCACTCCACTGATTAAGGTGGGGTGCACATGATCGCAACAAACAGGTTTAAAGTAAAGGGTTATTGAGCGGACGGCCTCTACATACAGCCTGCGAGCGACAATGTCAACTGGCGAAGTGATTGTGATAACGTATCAAATTGTAACGATATCAGAGAAGCTTCCCTTCTGTGTATCTCCTGTATTTTAATTGTAAACTATCTTTCTAGTAGGCTGACTTCTAACTGAGGGAGACGACTTTGAAAATTAGTACATTGACGTAATGATTTGATTCCATAGTTATTTAAAAATAATAACATACTATGCATAGGCAGAATTCATGTCACACTTAATTTTGTCAAAATAAACACCACATCTAGAATCAAAGTATAAAACCAGCTACAATTATTTACAAATCACAAAAACATTCTATAAATCTAAAAAGCTGTGCCATCACCATAACCATTTTCAAACAATATGCTTTATTAATTAAAACAAAAACTAAACATATTGGCTTATTTAATCCCATATGGTCTAATGCATTAAACTCAATTTAACTAACGATCAACCACAAAACACATCTAGAGAGAAAAAACACGGACATCATAACACATAAATATAACACAATAATAAATACTTGTCAATTATTTAACAACAAGATAATATGCGTATAAAACATCAAAGTGTTCCGGTTATAAATCTGGTTCAAATTATAACAACGATTCATCAATAACAAGTAACTCGTTATAAAACGTTTCGTAACGCGTCAATGGTTCTTGTGGTCATTTTTTGTATTATTGATATCTAATTATAAGTTAGATTGAGGCCATAGCCAATACTAGCGTAGAAACGTCAAGTAAAATGCATGTTTGTGTGATGTGATTACAAAAAATATGTTGAATTTTCGTCCCCTTTATTATAGAGGATATTTTTTTCCACGAGCTAAGTCAAACTTACTCCCCCTCCCCCTCGTTTGGGACCTTTGGCCCAGGACCCTTGCCCTGCAGTGGGACAGTATTGGGTAAAAAAGAGAAGTCAAACTCCGCACGTTTCAGTACTTAAGTGGTAAAATAATTTTACTTTAGTAATAGAAGATACAAATTCTGCTACTGAATTTCTATGCTAATAAAATCGAGCTATTCTATGGAGAGAATTATTTGAAAAATAGCAAATTTAAACGAGTTTATAAAACATTGATACAGTAATTATAAATACCACAATTGATACAATATAAACTATAAAACCACAAAAACTAGAAATAATAACATACTTAGAACCAAGGTTGGTTAGGTCAGCTAATTTGACCAACACTAATATAACGTAATATACTTGTTTAAACAAAAACTCGAATTACAAGGAAGACATATTAACACTTATACAAAATACCTTTTGTTTCCTTGACTGACCAGTTGTATTAGGCCCTCGAGGCTTCGAGGCTTCAATATAATGAACAAAATAAAAAATAAAATTGAGTTCCGTGACCTGACTGTTTGATCAGTAATCGTCCTAATCTTGGGGCTCGTCTCCTCTCGTAATGAAAGAGTGGCTAGGCTAGCTTTCCTAGTCCTCTAAACAAAATTATAACTTGAAAGATGTTAAGAATATTTTTCTGGTTGACAAATTGGTTCCGAGAATATTTAAATAACAAAGAAATTCGACTGCTAACTGTTGCGACTGTTATTTGCAACAAAGGCAAGTCAAAGATCTAGTGTATGTACAACTACTAAGAATTTCTAAGTAGAAAATACCAATTATACCACACCCAGGAAGTGTCTTTGTATGAATCAAATTGATTGAAAGTGACAAAACAATTTATTTTCAAAATGACAGAGAGATATTCGAACACACTTATTACAGTCAGTTGTAGCTCTCGCATACCAAAATGACGTTTCATTTATTCACCGCCCATACAATTTCTACGCATACTACTGAGTCATACACATAGAAAAAGCTATAAATAGCAATATTTACTCTATTCCTATTATATAAACAATTTCTATACATAACACAAGTAATAAAAAGCAGCAAATAAAAATGTACGGAAAAAAACCCGTTGGATGTAGCGCGTTGATGTCTTTTGTATGAACGAGTTCGGAATGGTAATATTCTGTAATACTCTCACTGGTAGAGTATGGAAAGCGAAAGTTTTGAGCTCTGTATGGTATTTTATGTTATGGCTTAATCGATTATGTTTATGATTATTCAATAGAAGTAATGCTATGAATATTGATTGGGTACTTTTTAGACAAGTCTATTTAATTTTTTGATCTAAGTAATGGAGTGTACTCAATATTGGAATAGGTAAACCTAGATTTTATACTAAAATTCATCCTAGATTCTAAAAAACATCTCTACAAGCTCAAAGAACAATAATACAATTTACAAAAGGCACCATAAATCTCAATCAGCTCTATATTTAGACTACACAACAACGTTGAACTAAAAAATATCCATCGATAGTATATACAGACTCTAGGTAGAGTCAGAAGAGGCGGAATTGTCGACGCGAGGGAATGTGCGCGCCAAGGACGTGTCGGCAGAGACGTAGAGTCGAGCTTCATGTCGTGTTTTATACGAGTAGCGACTTGGATTTATATATTTGTAATGTAGAGTCGTATAAATATTTGAAAGGTGTACGTCATTTGTTGCTTTGTTGTTTAGGGGAATTATTGAATGTAATTTATGTTTATCCATACTAATATAATAATTATGTGAAAGTCTGTCTGTATGTTTATTATGACTACTATACTGCTGATCCGATTTTCCTGAATTTTAATACGGAGACAGCTGATTTTAGAAACCGTTACAAACATTGGCATGCTTTTTAGTAATTAATACTAATTAACCCCCAAGTTTCTTCAAGGGATGAAACTTTCCACGCTAGCTTATCTGTGTTATTAACGAAGAAGGAAATTAACCCCCGGTTTCTAAGGTACATTTAGCAGTAGTTTATCTATTCAATAGCGTTAAAGCTCATACAAAAATAACAGTTTGAATAAATAAGTTATCACTAAATGAACCTTAGAAACCAGGCATCAGTCAGGTAGATAAACCAGCTTTTTCAAGTCAGACCCAAAACCAGATAATTAAAGAATCCTTTGTCTAAATCTTAGGCTAAAATTCTATGACTCATTTAAAGAATTTGATGATCACGTCTATTTTAGCACACATCACCTCCTACATAATAATAGTGTTGCCAACTTGCATTTAAATTATATTATTATTTAATAAAGCTTTACTTCAAGGATGGTATTATTAAACGTCTGAACATGTACATCTATACTAATATTATAAAGCTGAAGAGTTTGTTTGATTGTTTGTTTGTTTGACCGAATCTCGGGAACTACTGGTCCGATTTGAAAAAAAATTCATAGATAGCCCATTTAGCGAGGAAGTCTATAGGCTATATATCATCACGCTACGACCAATAGGAGCAGAGTACCAGTGAAAAATGATACAAATACGGGGAAAATTATGATTCTCTTATGTGACGCAAGCGAAGTTGCGCGGGTCAGCTAGTTATTTAATAAAGCTGTTTCAAGGATGGTATTATTAAACGTCCGAACAAGTACATAAAATATATTATTCTAAATAATTAGTATTCAGAATATGTCGCGATTTTATTTGTCTGAAACACGAAATCAAAGTTTAAGGTTATTTTATGTCTAGAATATTTCAGATTTAAAGGTTATATATTCAGAATACATACGCTAAATGTCTTGGGACTGGGATTGATTTTATATATAAAGTTCAATATATTTTTATTATCAGATGAAATACTTGCATTACAATGTTAAGGGATTATAATATTTTATTTAATAATTGTCTCGATACCGTATGTAACTTGATTATAAAGCTGATATAGAATTTTCACACAAACGTGAAACGTAAAGGTTATAAAGAATTACCTAATTATTGTTACAACCATGTTAATTGAAATAAAAGTAATCTATATGGTCCCGAATCTACTATCGTCATAAACAAGGAAAAGGATTCGTCGGCATCTCTAAATGCAAATTCATACCGTTGGAAATTATGTTGCCTTATAAATCTTAAAGAGTCCTTGCATCGATGCAAAACTATAGTCTTATAAATACAATTTCAAATAGTCTCAAATCTCATATAAAAATGGACAATTGAAATAGATTTCAATACGAAGTTAAATTGATATTAAAAGTAAGATATCGTGTATCATAAAGTTTTATTACTTGATTGATGAGTCTAACGAAGACACTTAATTGTTTATTGCGTATAACGACACAGAATACAGTAGCAAGAATCTTTACAATTCTATTGAGTAACGTGATATTCGTTTTTATGAAGAGTTTAATAGCAGTTTATTAACATGTCACGATTTTATAATCTAAAAACAGTAAGTGTTCCTAAATTATTATTTTTTTAAATTAGCAACAGGGCTGGGTCCAGAGCCAAGTTGTGTTTAAAAAATATACAATTAGAGGTTTTCAGTTCTTAATTAATTAAAAGTGAAGTAGATGTTTCGATGACACATTTATAAGCCTTTTATATGTCGAACTGCTGGCCAAAGATCTCCCCTCTTTTTTTCCAAATTTATAAATCTTAAACCATAATCATATATTGACACGATGAACCTGTAGATGATAATTGCAGATTTGATAAAATAGACCTTTTAGTGTGGTAATGATTTTCGTATAACATTTAAAGCCCTTCATGAGTCTAGTTTAAGGTCTTATACCTTAAACTAGACTCATGAAGGGCTTACTACATTTATTACATTTACACATATAGCAACTCAATTAAACTATGTATAAATCTCAAGGCATTTCCCATTATTATTCAAATAAATAAACCAGCTATGTAGGTTACGATTAATAAACACCAACTATGTTAGAAATCTGTAACATTCTTGTCGCATTGAGCGCCGCCATTGCGCACATTATTTGACGTTATTATGTTGTTATTATTAGTTAATAATTGACAATGTACCGTGAGATCTGGGCTAACTACTGCTTATTTATTTTATTAAGAAATTTTAGTAATTGTTAAGTCATACATGTGTGTATTTTTGTAAAATACTGAGTACTTGCGTAGTTATTTCGTCGAGTAGTTTCAAAGAATTAAGTAAATAAGTAGGTTTACAATACAATTCTAGTATTTAAACGCATTTTTAGGTAGGTTATTCACATTTTAGTCATAAGAGTAGATAACCAACTAATAAGTAACGAATTTAAGGTAACGTTTGAATAAAAGTAAGGCAACGTTGTAGTAAACATAGCATAGATGACTGATTAGGATATGCATTTTGTGTTAGGGCAGTGCATTTTGAGTAAACTCGATTAAAAAATTTGGTAAGCAACTGTTAAAATATGTGTTATTTGGAAAAAGTAATCATTTAATTAAAAATAGTAACAAACTTAGCAGAATATTAAACTGTAATAAATTTAAAGTTCTTTAACGCATGCAAGTCGTCAACCCGCACTTGATCGTGCTGGACTAAAGCCTTCATTTCCTCGTTCGGGTTCCTTTGCCTATCAAAGAGACAATCATGAATAAAAAAATGCTAATGGATTGGTACCTCAGACTGACTGGAGTGAAAACACACTGACATAATTTTTACATGCTTACATACATTTTTATTAGCGGAAGACATTAGAATGAGAGATTAACGTAAAGCAATGGAATCTTGCTTTAAAACGACTTATTACATAAACTGAGTTTAAACCAGTTACTCATTGCAAGTAGTTAACGCATAAATTAAAACCGCGTTAACGGTTAATCGTTAGTTAAACTAAAGTTACGCAATAATCTGTCTAATAGTAAGTAACTGCTATTTAATTGTAGAAATTATTAATGATATCTAATTGTTTTGAAAGCCTAATCGAGCTGTTGTAATTGATTACGTAAAACAATGGTTAAGGAGATTTTAGTAGCATGTAATGCGAATTTCTATGCACTACGAAGTCATGTTTCTTTTTTCTCAAAAATACAATTATTCGTGTATTAACACATACGCTTTGAGTCTGAAATTGAATCTAGTACCGTCGATCAAGCCCTTGGCCAGATCAGATGTTATTCTGACCAATAGTAATTAGTATGCTGTCAAGCTTGTGTGCTCATATGTAAGTACCAACTACTTACATAATTATGAGCACGCAAGCTTGGCAGCTGAAATAAATATATTGAAAAAAACCTTCTGAAGTCATTTCCTATCTAAGGACTTTAGGTAGGAGCTACCTATAGTCTAATAAACGAAACTGACATATTCCTTGGGGTAAACCAATAAAATACAGAATTAATAATCTCTCAGTAAGTCGCAAAATCCGTTAGCGATCCTTTTCGAAATATTCTTGGAAGGACATTTTTAAATAAGACTTTATTTGAAGGTATAGCCTTCATACCTTTTTCCAGTGACAAATATTTAGCTTTACCCAAAAGGTTTGAACATTATTTGTTCATTGAAATGTGCTTTGTCGTCGGGTTGAGGAAAATGAAGCCTTTCCTTGTAGAAATTCTTGAAGAAAACAAGTTCTTGCATCATATAGAGAAGAATATGTAAGCATAAATATACTGTAGCATTATAAAAAATTTCGATACAAAAATAGTTTTTTTTTCATTATAAATTTAGTGGTCAAACAAAAACAATAATTTATTTAACATCACCGCATAACCAAACAGAGAAATCGCGAAACAAATCTAGTGAAATTCCTCAATACTACTATTATACCGATTATATTATTAACCAGTTTGTTACCCAACTGATCCGGACGCCAAGATGTTCCTCGCCTTTCGTAAAAGTGACCAATTTCAAACGATTACGTATGACTTATGGAAATAAAAGTAATAATAAGACGTTACGAAACACGAATAACGCACATTAATTAGGCTGTATCGCATTAATGACGCTTTCTTGCATTAAATTAAAAAAAGAAAAGTTTTACATTAAAACTTTATTAGCCAAGATTTTCACCTTGTTATATTTTTAAACTAGACTTACCATTTTGAAAATTGTGTAAATTCGACTCCTGTCAAAGTTCCCCATCCTTTATATTATAACACAAAGAATCTATAGATTGTACTGTTTTTGTAACACAATGTTATTCACATTATTTACACCATCACATGCGAAGATCCAATGCACATTTAGAAAAAAAACTATATTGACACTGGCCGTGAACACGCGAATAAAAAGTAAATGAAAAGTCGCGTTCGAATTTCAAGTTTCGGCGGGAAGCGTCAACTCGCGCGGACTGCGCGCCACAGACTGCCAACATGGCGGACGTTTTTTTGACGGTTCACACGAGTCGATTCACTTTCTACGACCTTACGGCGTATGCGACTCGTAATTAAGCATAAAGATTTACGTAACCCGCCGATGTAACCCATGTCAAATTTGATTTCCGCGAATTTCTTGCAATTTTAGGACACCTGTAGGTAATACAGCAAAAAATTGAAAATTTTGGACGCCTGTTTCCTCCATTTGTGAGGGTAGTTAAACAATAAGAACGGTATATTTCGTTCAAATACTGATATTTAAAATTACGGCAATAAATTGCTAACTAAATATTTGTAAACATTTCTTAATGAAAATATTGAATAGCGCAAACATTAATTAAACACAGACTAGGTCGTGTTTCTGAATATTTCTTCATAGACATTCTTATGAACTACCTCTGGTGTTCAATAAACTTAGAAATCAATTTTTATTCGTGTACATAAAATAATAGAAAAAAATATTAAAAGAACTATTTAGATAGTTATAATTCTACCAACCCTTTTCATAAAACATGGATACTAACAAACCTTTGAATATAAATTGTGAAATTCTGTGAGCTTCGATTTATACAGCTCAACTAAAAAAAAAATGTTTAAACATTTTACTCCTATATGTACAAGTAATAACAGATCTACGTGTTACAATTTCTGTACCACAAAAGAAGCTATTCAGCATTCAACAAAACGCCACATCACTTGGGCATTTTGTTTGTCTAACGAAATATTATTTCACATATCACCCAAAAGAGGTCGCTCTTTATAATAGCCATCTGACTAATAAGAAATAAATTACACATAGAGCGATCTATTTATTTTCTTTAAATAGTAATAAGTGATCAAGTATCTATTGTTAGAAGCTCTTGACCTTACAGAATGTATCCGGCTGAATGACCTTTATGCCGGATGAAATAGTGAGCGGCAAACTGTAGCAAATACGTGACAAACTTCACGATAATATGACATGTTTAGTATTATTTACCTCTAGTGTTATAGCACTTACATTCCAAAGTGTTTTAGGCAATGGGAATTATTTTATATACGTACATAGTATATTACGTACGTACGTACATACGTACGTACATATCACGTCTGTTATACCCGAAAGCGTAGGGAGAGGTGTAGCTCACCCGCGTTTCGCTGTTAACAATATTGGTCCTATACTCCTATGTAATAAAGGACGAACCTATTGCCACTGTTAAAGGTTTTAATATAAAAAACATATATAGATAAATTAGAAAAACCAATAGAACTACGCCCGGCGAAAAAAAATAGTAGACATTAACAATGATTTGAGGGAGTACTTTTGCGAATAAACTTTTCTTTATTAATAGCCAATATAAATTAGTAGTAAGTTAAACAAGTCTAAGAAACACATTTTCAGTAACATAAGAGGACAAAGTACTAATCTTTTCGATCAAAATGTATTTTACCACATTGAATTTCACATAAATCATTGATGCTTTTTTTTCAAACTGGTTTGTCACTTGCCAGTTTGTATTTCACGCGATAAATTACTAAAAAGTCATGACAAGCCAACGGCAATGCGAATTCTCAGCACGATAACCCGACGATAAATAAAATCACAAGTACTTTTATCCATGTATCTTTTTTATTGAAATACCTTTAAAACTCTGGTGTAGATAATCTTGTCCATACGTGCCTTTTATGGCGAAGATTACACATTTAACACGGGATTGCCCAGTGTTGCGGAACTGCGGGATATTTACGATTAATACAAGTAATAAAAATATAAGTAAAAGACTGGTTATTTTTAGCTCAAGGGCACATGCAGGTATATTGGTTTTTTGGACATCATTTTGAGCAATGTGATTGCAGGATCAAGCTTTGAACAGTGTGTTTGTGATGGTCCAAAGCTTATCAATTAATAGCCTTGGTTTGACTATATCCAAGCTCGTATGATCGTGATTTTAAGTAAAAGATATACCTACCTGTGAAAAGCAATAATATAGAAACAAAAGTGTCCCTTATATTTTTACATCAAAACCATCGTAATGTAAGTACGTAGGTAGAATTCCTCCAAGCAGTGTCTTATTTAAAAAGTGTACGAATCCTATTATATACTATTTACATTAGCTCAACGTGGCATAGCTCTATATATATAAGATTTGAAAATCAAATTGGAGACACCAATTTAATTTTTTAAACTTGTATAACTACTATCCAAATCTCTACAAACCACACCAAAAATCATTCATCTTAAAAAAACTAATTTGAATTTTAAAATTTGTGGTCATTATTTCTATAAAAAGGTATATTAAATTATGCCCATATAACACGTTGTGACGTCATAATTATATTGGATATAGTGACAATGTTTTCGGCAAGGCGCGGCCGTCTAGTCCGGCGGCATTCCTGAAGCATTTTTGTAACCGGTCACGCGTGATCTAGGACATTACGAAGGCTCATGTGGAGAAGGGCGTCAACTAACGACTTATTTTTAAGTGGTAGGTCTTGTATGTATGTATGAGTGGCAGAACACGTATTGCCTAAAGCACTAATACCTAATTAATTGGGTGTTAGAAAAATATGTGCCAAAAGTTATAGGCTTTAACGATAGTACTTATTGAAGTGGTTTGATTGCGTTAAATCTTTTTATCAGATCAACCCATTTAGTTATGCTTGATGGCTTATGTAACAGGTGAGTTCACGTCTGTAAGATCCAGAATCTATGATCTAACTATTGCAAGTTCGCTGTTCGCTATTGAACTACTGCCGCTTTAGCGATCCTATGGTACATAATGTAGACGACACCTAACAAGGAGGTCTAGTTAGATTACATACATTTTTGGTTTAAAATATTTCCGAGATGAATTTTGTGCTGCTAATAGTTTAATTACTGCTGGTATTACCATTTTTTTTTTGCCCAAATCTTTAGAGAAAACTGAAAGCAACGACATCTTAATACAAAATATCATTATATGATATAAAAACTACCTTGATATTTCATATTTAACTAGCAACAATATCGCACGATCAACAAAGGATATAAGGTCTATTCTAGGAACCAACAAACAACATCACGACATTCCCTTGATTTGTGAGACTCACTCCGTCCGGGGCTTGAATACACAAATACACGCCGTTCTATGAAACCATAGACTTATTATAACTTAAATATTAAGTAAATATTCAACGTACTATTTGATTAATGGGATGTAGCTACTGGTTGTTAAAATCCGTGAGAATTAAATTTTCAAGGTGGACTCACAATGCCTGGTGCGTTGTTATGAAGTGTGGTTAGTTCTATAGTGGTCACAGCACCTCGCTTATGTTTGGGATATGAAAGATTTCATTTCCAGATGAAACAATATATTTGTAAATACTATTTTACGGCTGAAGTTGTTCGTAAAATGTAAAATAAAGTATACCTTTTATAAATTCAGTTAAAAATGTAAACATTGAACAAAAATTTTAACTTCTAACGAAATGAAGGAATGACATGATAGTAGTTTCTCACACAGACCACCCAAACATACATTTTCTTTGACTCATCAATATTCTAAGATAGCAGCTCCGTTAAATACAATCACACATGTAAATAGCCCTAAACACGTAAACTTATCCAAGTTAACTTAATTACCTCCCACAGACATTTCTTGTTAACATTCAAAGTAACAAAACTATGTTATACAAATCACATACTTAGAGTTCTGATAGCTAACTATACACAAGAAAGTAAGTCTGTCTATTTATCCGTCTTGTTTTCAAACGTCTGTATTTTACTCTAACAACTCAAGCGATGAAAATTTGTATGGAGGCTGTTAGGGACTAGGAATCATATGGGTGCCTCTTTAATAGAGGATGAAAGGACGTGACACATCCTTTCATCTCCTATTTAAAACGCAACGCTAGTCAACTAATATGACAGCACATAATATGTTATTTATTACAGTGTTCTTACAGATGCACCAACTACTTGTTTTGCTCCTAAAAATTGTGTTATATTACGCGCAGTTTGTACTAACATTCCAACAGCATTCTAAGTAAAGTGGCTATCCATTATTGGTAATAATTACATGAAACTGGAAGCCAGCCGAATTGGAGACGGGCCTAACTGGACGCCAGCCCAACATGTGCTTGGCGAGGCTCAGAATGTAATTATTTGCAGTGCTTGTTACCTCAAATTACTTACGTAATTAATTTTGACGTAGAATGTGTTAGACAATGAGTTTGCAAAAAAATATGAAATAATTTTTGCTTGTTTCAGAATGGGCTTTGTAACACAAATGCGATCTTTCGATACGATAATGTCGAGCTCGGGTACTTTCTTAATCTGAATAGAGTTTTACGTGTAGAAGTTGATTTTTCAACCCAAGCACTGGTAGGTACTAGTAAGTCCGACTACAATCGTGAACAATTCGATTTATGTTTGTGTGAAAGAAATTATTACCTTTTCTTTACTCTTTGCCGGCAAAGTATAGTCATTAACGGCTACATGAAGCTCGAAAAAAAACAAAGCTTAGGTGCTTATTACTCGATGTTTTTCCTTATTCATATCGCGTTTATATGCATTACTTTGTAAAGTGCTTACAAAGTCTGAAATGATACAGGAATTAAATGAAACGCGGAACACGTATTCAATTTAAAACATAACGTCCGGCCATCAGAAAATCAGATTCCGCATTCGAGAACAATTCAACAATGTATTGTAAACATACATTTCACCTCGATGCCGCCATGTCGCGACGAAATTACAAGCTACGATTCTTTCTTTCACTTAACAAAACAATTACAACACCAGTAGCACAGTAGCAGATAGGCAATTTCTCCGGACACAGTATTTTTTTGTGAATTCATTGACAAATAAACTTTCATTGGTAGTCGTATTCCGCGCACGGCGCATGCGCAGAACAAAGACCGCCATCTTGACTCATGCGCCCGTGACGCGGGTACCGATCATATGAAATTCTGAGGGAGTCAGCGAACTCTTACAAATTACGAAATTGTAAGATTTCTTGTAGAAATCAATCATGATGATTGTGCGACATTTTTGATGTAGTGGGAGGAGCCATGGTGAAGTGGCGGCTACGCAGCATAGCTTGTTAGCTTGTCGTAACAGTTATGGATGGTAGCAAATTACTTTATGTTACATACCTAACAATAAACATTTAAGATTATGAAATTTGTGCATTGTAATGTGCTTCCTAAGGCACGTAAAAATAATCTTGACTGTTACGAATTAAGACAACAGCGACTTCAAATACCAAAATTTTTTACTGCCTCCGTGGCGCAGTGGTTTAGGTCACCACGCCACTACCATCAGGAGGTCGTGGGTTCTTTTCCCACACGGGACAATTATTTGTGCGATCCACAAATAATTGTTTCGGGTCTGGTTGTACTTTGTGTCCGTGGTTGTATGTTTGTTAAAGTTCCCGCGAGACAAGAGCGATTCTTAGTGCGGGAGTTGTCTTTCATAAGAAAAAAATAATAATACTGTACCTGCCAACTTAAATAGGTACCAAGCTAACCACTAGCCTCTGCGAAAAGAAAGCAGTACCTACTTAGTTTATAATTATGCGATTTTAGTTAACTATCTAATTAAAATTCTGTAATGTGTTTACTTCGGCCTAATGTCTCCTCGACGCGACCGGACGTACAGCGTAACATCAAACAAAGCCTCCGCCGGAACCGGATATTAAAATTGACTTTTCACGAACAGGTATTGCAAAAGTGCAAATAAATTATTTGAATATATTAACAGTTTCCGTCCTCAGGTACACCGTCCAAATTAAATAATAATGTTTTATTTTTTTATCTAATTTACATATAATTTCGAATGCATTATTAGGCACGCATATAAAATATTGAAAATGTCCCGTAACTATGGGTTTCATTCCCGTAATAACTCATACAAAAGAGCAGCATGCCGTGAAAATATTTTTATATATAACGTCCCTTTAAAGAATTGGTTTGGTTTAGACATTTTGTTGCTCGCGAAAATCAACGTGATGTCCATAAATCCGTCCTGTTGTCCCAATGCAGTCACGAAGCAATAACTTATTAACAATTTACTACTGTTATCAATCTTTAGCGCGGCTTTCAGAATAGTAATGTTTTAAACAGGACGTTAATACTACAAAGCGTTGGTGAAAAGTAGAATTTAATTAATGATAGATCTATATTTAATTTTACATTTTTACTCGGACAGATGAATCGTACCTATTCTGTGATGAAGACGAAACCCTATGTAAAGTCACAGTACAGATTGAAGACTAGTTAAAACGAAACATAACAACAACGAACAAAATAAAACTAGTTTTTAACGTTATTCTATTTCGCATAAAGAGATTAGACTTCAAAATAATGGATCATTCGTGCAAATTTACCGCTAACGCCATCTTTTGCAGACTATTAAAACTATCTTAGCTAGGTGTTACTAGATAAAGAAATCTATTATATCATAGATTCTTTTGTAATAAACATCATTCATGAAAATATCGTTTAGTTGAATTGAGAAATATTACATTTTTATTTTTACTTAACCCAGCAGCATTTTCTAACTTTTTACATCTCTATGATAGTCTATTATAGATCGTACGACTAAACTAGCAACACCAAATAAATCAAGTGTCAAAAAGATATCATTGAGCACGGACGGCTGCTCATTAATTTTCAATAAAAATATGAAAATAAACGAAACGTATTAATCAATAACATTTTTATAATAACAGTACAATTGCTTGCGTATGCAATGGTGTGAATAACATTGTTTTATTTGTGAAGTGGGACGAGAACACCGAGCAAAATGGCAAAGTGAGTGAAAATTAAATTGTTTAGATTTTAAGTGGATTATTGGATTGTAATTCGATACAAACGTGTCGCCTACACAACTTTGCGGTTGATTTAACATACCTAATCGAATATCTAGTTACTAGCGCTTATAGCCTTTGAGAAATCAAACAATGTACGAATAGGATATGTTTTTTGTGATGTCCAGCTCTCGGTGTTGTGAAACCTTAGTTACCTTTCAAAATGAGTTAACTATAGACGCATTAATCATATGGTAATATAAAACGTAAAGATCTCAACAGATATTAAGACACAAAATGTTTCCAAACATGGTGTCAATCCTATTAGAATTAATTAGTTATATTTGTATCTTAAACGTAATGTAGACACATTAATTGTTTAATTAATGTTCAGTTATTGATAAAAACAGCTGATAGGAAACATAAATAAATATGACACAGTTTTTTTATTTATAGTACTGTAATCAGTTGATATCTATTTTTATTTGTACCTAGTCAATAGACAATGGCTTTTTTCATAGCACTTGACAATTATATTTTAAACAATTAATACAGTACACTGTTATAATCACACTGCTATAAAATAACTCACTTATTTTTTACTTCTACAAAACTACCTATATGGAATAGATCTCCATAAGAAATTGTCATAGACTACCAAGATACAAATATAATGTAAAATTAAGATTACATTTAGGTATATATCAACAACACAAAAATACCTATTATCTTGAAAACATATTAGAAAGAAATTCTCTACTCATTAAACCTTACTTGATAGCTTTTCCCTTAAAAAACAGTGCCAGATTAAACTTACATTACTATATAACATTAAAAAAAATCCTCTCCCAGCTGCAAGAAAGATATTTTATTATTTTATGGCTTTATAAATAAAACCTTATTGTTATTATTAAACAACTAGTCTAACAATATTGTTTTTGGTACAGGGAAATGATGATAGTGTTTGTCTATGACACCATGTGCTGTACAGCGGAGGAAGATGATCCGGTTGATGCAGTGCTCTACTTCCATCCTGGCTGGGTGTCTGACACACAGAGACATGCGCTGGCCGGACAGGTGAGTCTTACTGAATGCATTGTGATTACTTTCATCCATACTTATCTGTACTAATATTATAAAGCTGAAGAGTTTGTTTGTCTGTTTGAACGCGCTAATCTCAGGAACTACTGGTTCGATTTGGAAAAATCTTTCACTGTTAGATAGCCCATTTATTGCGGAAGGCTATTAGCTTTATATCATCAAGCTATGACCAATAGGAGCAGAGTACCAGTAAAAAATGTTACAAAAATGGGGAAAATTATGACCCATTCTCTCTTATGCGACGCAAGCGAAGTTGCGCGGCTCAGCTATAGTAGTATATCATAATTAGATAACATTAAATGTGTGAGTACTTTCTGCCTTTTGTACATTTACTTACCTCATTGATTGTTATTTTTGTATCTAGAAGTTGTATTTTCAAAAAATCATTTGTTATTTCATGGCGAATTGATAGTTCATCAAATAGCATGTCATTCAAACTTTACACATCTAAACATATAGTTCCAATAAGATTCTTACAGTAAATAATCTCATGCTATAAAAATCTATTCCCCATAACAACAGAATTATAAACATCATCTAACACCTACATACTGCAGACTCACCTATGTATAATCACCTACAGCTTGCATATCTTTAAACTGAATATGAGAATCTATAATCCAAAAATAATTCAACACATGGAAAGTCTATATTGAGTTTGTAACAGCAATAAAAACCTTCATTGTGTTACCTTTCCTTCCTTCAATTCATATCTTTATCATATTCACAATCTAATTTGTCCCACCGCAATGCCAATTTATATTGCCAGTCTTATGTATCATGCCAACTTGGTAGATACGTTTTTTACACTCACAAAACAAGTTATGGAAGTATGTAAATTAGAAGCTTGATGTCTATCAATTAGTTGTGTAACATAATGCATATTTAATGTTATTTCTATTGCCTTGGAAACTGGTCGACGTAAACGTAAATACGATGTCATGGAATATTTTGGTCTGTCGTATATTTTCGGGAGTTTAGTCTTATTACGGGTAGGCTATTGACTAGAAAACGTCTAGGCTTGACGGTCGTAATTGTTACAATGGTTACAATTTTGTTAAAATATTATGTGCTCGTAGTATTTCAGACTGCCTCAGTGGCGCAGTAGTTAAGGTCACCACGCCGCTACCATTACGTCGGGAGGTCGTGGGTTCGATTCCCACACGAAAAATTATTTGTGCGGTTCACAAATAATTATTTCGGGTCTAGTTGTGCCTTGCCTCGTGTCCCTTGTTTGTATGTTTGTACACAAGAGCAATTCTTAGTGCGGTAGTTGTCAAAAAAAAAAAGAATGAAAGAAAGAAAGAATGGTTACCAAATAGAAAGTACAAAACAGCAGAATATTGTAGCGTCTCTTAAAAAGACTTTCATATAAAACGTAAGAAAGGCTCGTGAATCGCGATGATACATGATGCAAACAGGAAGGGACGCGGAAAGGAAGTCTATAAAAGACACCACTTTTTTTGCATTATTTTCGTCCTAAGTAGAGCTTTTAGCTTGCATTATTTCACACTGATGATCCAGTTATATCTTCAACGTAACTAAAAGCTCAAAGGTTTTGTTTAAGTATTATAGTAGGACAGCAAAGCGATACATGGAATTTCGTTGAAATTCCACCTGTCAATCGTGAGTCCGATTTCATAATCATTGGATTGAACTATCATCACTTAAGTTATTAGAGTTTTCAACTCGATCCTTCCTCTATCACGGATATGGTTTATGTGTAGGTATTAATGCAAATTAAGTTAATTTCAGTCCATGTCGAATTGTCAAATAAGCGCTGCGTGTGGCTAATGGGAAATTGGAAAATAACAGCAATGTATCGTGACGCAATTGCTTAATTTCCCAGAAGTTTAAATACGCCCACATTTTGCTTATTAGGTATAATTTATATTACACTTAATTATATTAAAGATAATCCAATTAGTCTTTAGTAGTCGTAATAAATATTAATTATCAATAACCAGATACTGGCAATATTACGAACACTAGAACGAAACAGTTCCCTTTTCAGAAATGAACACCTGAATTTGCGCAGTCGTTCTTGAAATTTTTCTTAGAAATACATTTTACTTACAACAGGGGCCGAAACAAGTTCCATGGTCGAAAATACTGATTTTACTGACCAAAAATTAAAAAGTACTGACCAAATACTGACCATTTTCAAATCGTTTTTTGGGTGAATGGTGTGAAATATAAAGCTTATTTTCAGTTATTGGCCTCCACCATCCCCATAGCCAACCAGCACCGCCTTTTTTATTGTGTAAATGACTCCAATAACTCTAAGGGTCCGCGCAAACGGGCCACCGACCACAGCCACTGGTGGCCAGCGACACCCACTTAACACGTTTTTCCATATATTTTGTATAGACACACCGCACACGTGTAGCCGGTGGCGGCCACTCGCTATCCATGTGATGCTTCAATACAAACGTAGAGCATCCACATATACACAGTATCTACAGCAGCCCTGAGATATCATCACTGGGCAAATCGAAAGTGTAAGATTGGCCAACAGCAGGGGAAAACCAAAAAAATAATTGAGTTTGGAAAAATACTGACAATACTGACCGATTTTCAAAAGTACTGACTTTTACTGACCAGGTCCAAAAATACTGACTTTTACTGACTTTACTGACCTGTTTCGGCCCCTGTTACAATTATGAGAGTCTAATATTGAATAATACACTCGGATATTGTGAACAATATCGATAACAAAGCAATAAAACTCCGTCAACTTCCAAACGTACGAAGTAGATGCATAATAAGTAGGTACCTTTAGTACCTTTTTATAGTGTTACATCTATATCTAGCTTACTACAATCGGCCCGATTCTGTTGCGTTTCTATTGTTTAACCGGTGAACTGATGAATGGGTATAATATAATATAGGTACCTCTAGATTTGGTAGATACTTGGGTAATATAATTCAAGGTCAATACATTTACTTGTCTGAGTTTTTTACAACCTATGCCTAGTTTGTAAAAAACACATACATTTAACACGGCCAGTTCTGTGCTTAGTTTATTTAGAATATCCTTTTCAAATAATAAGTTATTCCCATTATTGGACCGCTACTAGGCAAGGGTGTCCTCGCGGAATGAGGAAGAGGTTAGGCATTGTGTCCGCCACGGTGGCGAAGTGCAGATTTGGTTCTTCGTAAAATAAAACTACATTTACTTAACGAAATTCCTATTTTATCGACTTTAACGTTACATTAGCAAAAGGAAAGATCAAAACTGACTGTTCCATTCACAAAGTTCGTTTCCTAACAAACTAATTGGATCACGATACCAGTGTCGTATTAATAATTCATAACGAGGCGCTCTCAGACCCAAATACCGCGGCAGTAATTACAAGTCAGGTTGAGTGGAAAACGGCTATAATCTGCACACTTTACAGACATCTGTTATGCTGATTATTAACTAAGCAGACAACCTTTGCATTTATCAATGCAGTAGCAATGTAATTTGGTTTGTTTGTTGTATATTTTAGAGCAAATGTACAGTTAAAATAAAGTTATAGTCTCATGACAGTTACGTTTTATTATATTACTAGCTTTTTAGAGATCTATTAAGTGATCAGCAGGTATGTCATAAATGCAAACATACAGTCATCAACGGCTAATTACATGAAGGCTCGGAAAAAAATATCAACGAAACTAACAACCAAGAACGAATCGCCGAATGCCAATCAACAGTGGAGCTTAGTTATTTAGTAAATAGCAGCGAATATAAAATGATAACTTTATGAAATCAGCTAGTGTAGATATAGAATACTCCACCTTAGCGTTCGTGTCGGAATGAATATCGCGCCACCGTTCGCAAATGGACGATGGTTGTCCAATTGTAATTATATTAGTGTTAATATACCTCTGTGCCCTGGAAACCGCGATAACGTAGGTTTATAGGACTGTCACATTCAATTAGTTTTGTCTACATTATTGTAAAACGTGAAGGTATAATCCATAGAATCAATACAAATATTCCAGGTCGATTCTTTCATTACTAAAAAACAAAACCGTTTTCTATAACAAATTGATTCTTTTTTAGCAAATATCTCAATAAATATTCTTAAACTGCGGAGTGCGGAGTCTCTAAGTGAAACCCACTTAAGTCTGTAACTAGACTATACACGGATTATCCAGATAATCTATTTACCGGCTTCAAGTGAAACGAAATTGCTAATTGAATCACCAAAGAGCTTTTTGTTTGAACACACTAATCTCTGAAACTGCCGGCGTGATTCGGAAAACCTTTTTGAATATGTAAGCAGCATTACCAGCCGTTCCGATTATTCAGCCTCATTTCTCTCGCGGGATTTCTTCTGTTCTGCTTTACGACGATTAGGTGCCTTTTCGTATCTTTTAGGATATGGCCAGTGGGGTGTGGTGCACATACACACGCGACGAGAATTTTGTAAAAAAAGATCAAAGATCTCGTCTTTGGGCTTCACTTTTTAAGTAGGTACATTAATATATTTTTATCTTGCTTTCAAAGTAAGAATCCCACTGTTGTTACGTAAAAAATCTGGCAAATATTAACGACAGCCATATCGGCTTTAGGATGGGAAAATGAGTACGGGAGCGGCATGAAATAAAAGTTAAAACTCACGTGTTCCATTTAAAAATGAGATAAGATGTGATCTTACCGGTTTTTGTCATTATATCATTAAATAGTACCTAACTTTATTAGGTGTTTATCCTTGACATTTAAATTATATTTACGGATAGATACATTAAACTCTTGGTTATTTTTTTCTAGCATTGTTATCAAGATGTTTTATTTTTATAAGTTACGATGTTCTAAATAGATGATTTGTTTCAGGTTGTTGGTGTTGCACACTGCATCAAGACCCTTTTGTCTCAACCGGTAGCCATCACACTACAGAGTGGCAAGTTCATTCTTCGGGAGTACGGAAGATATGTTCTGGTAAGTGACAAGTGTCCCATTGACCCACATTTCGTATTTTTAAAATATATTTAGACATCCTAGTCGTTTTTCCAATCCAGAATTCCCATCTCGGAATTTTGTTTGACCTAAAAAAGTCGAAATCTTAAAACGGATCTTTATGGCACTTTATGTATACAGGCATATTAAAAAAAGACCTCTATAATGATAATGTAGATGAGTCAATGTTTTGCAACATACAACAAAACTCCAACTATCCAAACGACAAAACGACCGAAATACACATACCGTTTCTTTCTACCAGGCCATAGGCAGCGATAGAAACATTCCGGACTGGGTGCTGAAGAACCGAGCGAACTTGCTGACGTCCATGATCAAGGTGTACCACGGCGACCTGCAGGTCCTCGCGGGACAGATGGATGACCAGCGACGCTTGTCCGAGAAGCTGTACCAGGTGTTTGAAACCTACCTGCCAGTGCTGCAGTATGGCTGCCATATCTTTCAGAGGGTGCCAATGTTGAGCTTGCCTAAGGTAAGAACGATTTATAGACATCTGGAACTGTTATTTCCGTGATAAAAATCGAAGGAGACGAATGAAACTATTGTTGAAAATTCCAAGTTCTTGGATCTTTCATACAACTTCATTAAGAGTTTCCATATATACCTAAATATTTTATGAATTCATAAAAACTATGGTAGAAAGACATTAAAGAGACGATATACAAAAATAGTGAAAAAACAGGGGACATGTCTACGAAAATATTAAAACACTGATAAAAATAGTAAGTAATTATTATGGTGTAAGTTCTATCAAATTTTTGCGAACAACTTATCAAAAACATATCCGATGGATGATAATTGTAGTAAATCATAATCTTGTACCACACTATGAGGTCATTGGAACTCCTACTCCGGTGATAAGCGCGATATCCTCGAGTGTTTACGGTCCGTTATCGCAGGTACGAGGCGTCCTTAAGTAAAACTTGTAGACTACCTACTGTGTCAATATAGCAATCTAGTTCTTATCGGTTGACACAACAATAGTCGTATGAGTCATTACGAGGCACATACGCTATTTTAAAGTACACACATTTCATAGTATAAAGCCATTTTCGATTTTTTTATAGTAATGGATATTTTTTTTTTGTTTTTTTAAACTATCTAAGTAAATATTAAATATGTCGAAACTATCTAAGTAACTAGGTATTTTTGTGTCGAAGCAATAATTTCTGTACAAAAATACCTAGTTGCAGAGATGGTTTGTTATGTACGTATGAATTGACAACGTATACGTGCGTGCACTTGCCCGTTCATATCACTTGACATAAACCCTAGTTTGAATAAGACCTAATAATGCAAGACGAGAGTTTGTAAGGCGCTATCACGATTGTTTAACCACCAAATTCCAGCTTTTAATACGCATTAGTACACAATAAGAGCAATATTTTGATTTTATTTTCATTCCCTTTAACACCAATTCAGTCCTTTTTTGTCAAATAGACTTACACCGTCCATAATCGTTACAAAAATACCCTAAAAATAACCTAGCGTATAGTTTCAGTCGTTACCCCAAGCTACTGATACTCAGTATAAAGTATAATGTCACAATATTCGTTGCACTTTGCAGTGTATTGTGTATTCATGAGATTGCCGTTGTTTCAGAGTGCCACGTCCATTTATATGGAGTCTATGCAGATATTGGAGCACTGCAGGAAAAGTAAAGGAGTTTTGGGTGGAGTGGTGCTTTATAATAACAAGTATGTTTATTGTACCTACGTTGTAAACTAGGTTATGCAGAATGATTGCTGCTACAGACATTTGTGCTTTATTTTAATTTTGAATCGTAACTGTATTAGAACTGTTCTGAGACCACCGCTTTTATAGGTTAAGGCATTTAAAAAGTCATTTGGCAATCTCCTCCTCGAATAGGTTAATTTATTTCCTTTTATTTAAGTTCCAGACATGAACTTGCCTTTAACTGCTTTTCACGCTACAAAAGACACATTTATCCTTGTAAAATATACAAAAGTAAAAACTGTGGATTTTAAACTCTCGCGACTTGTACACATAATATTATAATGTAACGGGTCTTAAACGCGATTCTAACCTTTAATTTTTTTTTATCGTGTTGTAAAACAACATTGTTTCTTATTTTTCAGAATTATCTCCACGCAGCTCCCACCAGGGTTAACGTCCTACCTTACAGTTGTGGACCCTTATCGGATAAAATCCCCAGCGGAGACCTTGGAAACGGAAACTCCACTACCACTGGGCGCTCAGCTCCTGGTGGTGTACGTGGGCAGGAAGGTATACCACAACCTTAAGAAACAAGTGGAAAAGCTGCAGGAGTTCCATCAGAATGGAGATGATATGATCGCTAAGTTTAAAAAGGTAAGGGAATTTTTAGTCATTTTGTTGAAAAATTGTTATTCTGAGTAAGGGACTACTCACATTATTTCAGTTCCATTCGTCCGCGTTTCACTGAACGATTGCTTAAATTTATTCAGCTGAAGAGGAGAGTAGTCCCTAAGAGTTTCAAAATTTTGCTGTTCATGAACGAAACTATGCCTAAGCTCGATTTGTACTTGGTCTACATCTGCTCCGGTTTTGCAAGATTTTTCATGTAGTCTTTTAGCAAAGATTAAATGATGCTATTTATTTTTGGAAACACTTATATTTTTATAATCCACCGTATAATCTTAAAAGATACTGATTCCTAAACATTAAGAGGCCGTATTATAAACAACGTTCTCTCTTTTCCCAGAACCAAGAAGTGGAACGCGAGAAACTGCGTGAGTTCCCTCAAACTGGCATGAAGAGGGACAAATCACTTTTATTCACCGCTGTCCCAGAGGAAGACCACACCATGATATCTCCTCCTAGCAGAGAAGAACGACCTGCTGACTCAGAACGAAAGCCTCCTTCAATGCCTGACGTCGTTCCCTTCACCAACAAGCCAAGACAACGACCTACTAAACTGTCTTTAAGCTTCAAAAACCAAAAATCATTAGACGAAGAAGCTTTACAAGAGAATGAAAAAGTCTTTACAGGTCAAACAAGTGTTTGTTCCACACCTATGGTTGAATTTAAACGTTTACACGGCAATATGTTGTCGATTTGCCAAATACCCGAAACCCAGCAAGACAAAATAGAACCAGATGTATTAAAGAACATTGAAGAATGTTCTAAGGTTAATTTAGACAGTGAAAAACGGGACAACAAGAATGTTTTAGATGTAAACTGTATCGCAGACCATTATATCAATAAGCCAGAACCTATAAGAAAGTTAGCAAGTGTCACCGACCTACAAGATACTGTGAAAAAGCTATCAAATCGTTCTACATCTAAATTCAAGCTTAAAAGATCTAAAGGCTCGTTAAACGATGACTCCCCATCACCTGAACATTTGTCTAAGAATCCTAGTACAATGACAATCAATGACCCGTTATTCCCCGTATTCAGAAACGACGGTGTTGCCATATCCGAGTCATTATTCAACCAGTATTTAGAACAACACTATTCCGAAATGAAGAAAGACCCGAAGGACAATATGTTTAATTTTAACATGAAATTGTGCGAGCAAGAGAAGTTTGAAGATTTTGATTCGGAGTTGAATAGATCGCCTCAAAGGACGCCGAAGAAGATAGCAAAAGATTCTACGAAAACATTACCAACAGATCAGTCCAGGAGAAAATCTTTATCTTTACCTCTGAAGTCTTTGAATGAAAGTACGGATTCTCAGATAGGGTCTGATTCTGAGGCGACAAGTTTCAAGAAGAAGTTGACTGGGGTACAATTGACCCCTTTGATGGAGAAGCTCAGTCATTTGGCGTTTTCTGACAAGTCAAGTGGATATAGTAGTAGGGTGATGACTCCGTTGGAACTCAGGGAGTTTATGACTCCTGCTGCTGAGAAACAAATCACGTTCTCTGACAGGTACGATACATTTTTATAAAATTTACTTTGATCACAACATGGATTTGTCTTAAAGTTGTGCGCTCCGTAAAGGTTGTTAGTCTGATTTTAAAGCCTTAAACTTTCTTGTTTCCAGGCCAAAAACCCAGCGCCAAGAGTCTGAAAGCGACGAGGAATCGGACAATGATCTTGAACTGTTGCCAGAGTACAGCAAACACGCGGTGAAGTGTGCGTTGTTCGTGAGTGGACTGCACAATATGGCGCTATTGGCGCTGCTGGACACTGAAGCAGCTAATGATGTTGATACTATCAATTCTTTGGTAAGTTTCTAATAAGCTGGCAAAAGTGGGTACAATTTAGTAAGACATAACATAGATTAAATTCATTGTTTGGATGATTTCTGCTTAAAAAGGGCCTATTGCTGTATTTGGAAAAGATTACGTACCATCGTCATGCAAGATCTTTTTGCGTCTTTGAAATATCATAGTGCACTAAATAAAACATTAAGGTGAAAACAGCAGAGGTTAACACGACCCATGATTTGATCAACAACAAATTAGAGTATGATTTTATTTTACCAAAACATTAGAGCAGATTGAAGACCGTGACGAATGTAATTAAAACTTGTTTTAATTTTTTTTCCTTTTCTTTCTAGTGGGAGACCTCCCTAAACGCGCTCGGTCCGATAGAACAGAAATGCATGGAGCCGCTAGCAGCGGACGCAGACTCGACGGACTACAGCTACCTCACGCTGGACCCCGACTGGGGCACGGTGCGCAAGGGCGGGCCCTGGGCCGCGCTCGATATAGCCACCATGGGCCTCATACATAACGAGTTCAGTGAGGATACGGAGCTTTCGGAGTTTATATTGAGGTAACATTACTAATATCAAATATTTAATTTGTCACAATAATGATAAGAAATCGTGGCGAAAGCGTTCATGTGTTTGTTTACAACCGCTGGTTGACCTGGTTGACCGTCTGGATGCACAGCCTCAATGCCCCAATTAGTCCTCTGGATGAACAGACTAATGACATAGGAACTAAAATGCCTATTGAAAGCATAATTAAAAAATGTTTTCACTATTGCAGGAGTGACGAGAGCGTAGTAGTGGGTGCTCAGTGCGGCGGAGCCCAAATCTACTATCAGGAGAAAGGCACACGTGTAGCGGGGCCGCCACCCCCCTCCGACGCGCTGGCCCTGGCCCCGCTCCGCGCCCGGCGCCGCCTGCACCGCGACCACTCCACGCTGCTACTCTAACTTGTATTACAACAGACCAACTAGGTACGGTTATCTACCTCCTATCATAGAGGCGAGTGAACGATGTACGAATGTTTCGCGGCGACGCCGTGTCTATGGATGTGCAGGGAATTTTTATGCGATGGTTTAGATCTAGACGGACGTTTTCCAAAGAAATACTTCATTTATGCTGTAACTGTAATCGGTAAACTTGAGATTTTAGATGTATCGTAAACAGTGTTTGTAACAGAAGTAACGGAAGTTCGAAAGTTCCCATAAAAATGCTGATAGCAATTAGTTGTCCTAACAAACAATCACATATCTACTAGTTCCAATAGTGTTCTGCAAATACTTGCTATATTATCAATGCCAAATATAATCTACTAAGTAGTCACCACATAGCCCACATTCCTATTATTTTACAAACAGACTTGTGATATTTTGTTGCTTGCCATAAATACCTAGTATTTTTTGTTGTTGTGTAGTTCCCTATCGTAATTTATAGAACCAGGATTGGATTGCAATCGATATTAGTAAACAAAGTAAAACCTTAGGTCTCATTATAACAAACGAAAGTAATAAAAAACAACATTTTAGAAAATGTAATTAAATAAAATATTCTTCATTTTCATAAACATGTTACTATTGAGTGACTGTTGTTGTTGTTGGTGTAAACTTTGTAAATGTGATGGATGTAAAAAATGTTTATGAAAATGTATTCAGCCCTATACTAGTGCACTATATTAATAGAGGAATGTAATTAGTTCATTACTCACATTATGGCTACTTCATACATTGTCATGCCCTGCCGCCGGCACTGCGTGTAGGAGCCCTTAGACTATTCGTGAAGTATGTAATTTCGTGACAATCGCGATAAAAATTCTGTTGTAACTTTATCACGCAATTTATTCTTTGAAATGTGTCAATACAATAATATCAAAAAGCCTTTACGTCCGAATTCAAAACGTTTCCGTTTTTTTTCAAATTATTGAAAAAGTTATATGTGCACTGTACCTAAGTACTATATAGTATAGGGCTATAGTTGTAATCAGTAACTACGTTACCCATTTGTAAACAACCGCTTGTAAATATTGCCAAATTGTTTTACAGTACTGTCCTAATGAGCATAATCTGAAGTGTAATACTAAAAAGAAACTACAAACTGGTAGCCTTTGAGAAATAAGAGTTATACCTTATGCTATGTGGAATATGTAATAAGGGTTTACTCATAATTCGGCGCATTATAACTCGACGATTTAAAGCGCACGTATTCGATTTACGATCGTAATATTTAATTAAAACTAATGTATGTATGGAACCAACTCTCCGTAATAAAATATCAATGAAGTCAGCATCAGAATCCCTTATAGGGGCAGTACTGTTAATTTTTAGTCCTAAGTATCGAAAGTCGAGTGTCGAAGGTGTCTGTATTACAAAGTATTTATTATTATTTTATACGAGGCAAGCTAACTCCCGGCGCGGCTTGTAGTTGCACGATATGCACTTTATCTACTAGCCAAGTATTTCATGACTTTGGTAACCTTTAGA
This sequence comes from Anticarsia gemmatalis, assembly GCF_050436995.1. NCBI lineage: Eukaryota > Metazoa > Arthropoda > Insecta > Lepidoptera > Erebidae > Anticarsia > Anticarsia gemmatalis. The sequence continues at coordinate 1,753,587 of NC_134757.1, forward strand.
ACCAAATAATAGTCTTGTATCATTTATCCTGGCAATACTGAAATAGATAGATTATTTCCTAGTTCAGATTATTATCAAATCAAAGTTTTAGAGACAACCACTACATTTATAATTATTTCTGAAAGTCATAATAGAACGAGACAGCCCTAAAATGATTGAGGCCAAATATTGATAGTGTGATGATATTTATCCAAACTATGTTATTAGATATTAGACCCCTTTTGATTAAAAATCATGTAGAAACATTCATTTAATATATTATCTACTATGATATGATTAAAGTTGGGTACTCATAACAAAAGTACAACTCTACTCTACTGTAGACGAGAACATCGACTTGAACACTGCGGTGTGCTGCAGTAGACAATGTCATGATGGTTTGAAAGGATGGTTCAAGACAACCTTCTAGAAGATTTCTAAGCTTGTCCTATGCTGCAGTTTGTGCTATAATCAAAAGAGGCCCAAAGATTCCATGAGTTCCCAAAGCTCTGTATTTCTCATCTACAAGAGTATCCAACTTACAACTTACCTGTATTTATTGCAGTAGTGTAGAAGCTGCAGTAGTCATCATGCTCATACTATCTTGCCACTAGTTGATAAGTTTGTCGGCCAACCTAGTTTAGTATTGCTATATTGTCGGTGTTGCCAATTTTATACAATTTATTTTTACACAAGAATTTCTTGCCATAGAAATGTGATTGTAAAAGCAGCTGTAGTCTTTCTAAATTATATTTATGTACTTTTGCGTTCTATACACATTTAACGGAGAACCTATCATATTTAGCCATTACTTATTTTCATTAGTTTGTAATAGCTAAATATGCCGTAGGAACTGGTATAGAGCCCTATCTTTTATAGTATTTTCAGCTTAGCTCTAAGTATAACTATTGTTCGCGAGTACCTAAAGAGTACGATTATTTAGCAGTATTATATGTATGCATTCCAGATAATTAGCGATTGTTCAATTTGAGGATAGACGGCAGAACTATATTTTGCTGTTCAGAATGCATTGAGTTCTGTCTAAAATATGAGTAATGTGAATTATCTCAAAATGATAAAGAAGATTCGTGTTGAATTTTCCTCTTAACTATCAATTACTATTTTCTAAAATAAAGAAGTTTCAATAAATATAAGTTAGTCGCCCTCAAATCGAACGTTCGCAGTACTATATCACATTCCACGTCCCGTAGCTTTAAGAGACACAAATCCGCCATAAATGAAATCGCGTCCAATGCAAATCTAATGCTAATCTTAACGTTCATATGTTGGCATGTATTGTTTTTAATGTTATTTGTATATTTTACGAGTATTTTATTTTATTAGCGGTTAGTGTAGACGCCATATTAGGAGTGCCAATACGACACAATCATGTGGTATATTTATAATAATTATACATAAATAATTGTTAAGAATTTTAATAAAAATCTGATAGTGAGAGATTTGTTGTTATTACTTACTATTTACTAATGACAGTACCCACAACTATTATCTACTTAAGCATAAAAACTGTATAATGTGCCAAACAATTTTGTTTTAGTAGAATATGATCAGAATTTTAGTTATTTTACAATTTCTATGCAGACTTATACAACACTAGTGTTATTCTAAATCCACCTAAAAGTAATTATATCAATACTCAAGATATAATAATATAATACAAAAATAAAATAAGCAGGCATACAAGTATATCAATACTAACGCTCACGGAAGATAAAGGAATTTGTCTTGATGCCCAATAAAATCAACTAGATCATTTCGAAGAATCATCTCGAATCGTTCACCCATTCGACTGACTGACTGGCGTTTGTTAAGAGCTTAATTCCGTTCCGTGATCTTACGCAGCGTCTTCAGAAGATAAGATAGGATACGATGGATAGAGAAAGGTGGGACGAACCAAAGTGAATGAAGAAAGAGCCATAATGACGTTACAAAACTATTGTTTATTAACAAGTCTGTCACAACACAACGCTACGCTAATCGTGAGAATACCAGACTCAGATACATCCGAATACATAATAATACATAGTGTAATCTAGCAACACGAGAAATGCAATCGATCACGTCGCACAACGCTCAAAATGTACGTTCAAATAGTCGGAAGATAAAGAATATGATCAGTGCGCGCGACTTCTCTCTTGGCGTGTCTTCGACTTGTTTGTCTTCCTACAGAGCGGCTAGCTCGATCATATTCTTTGCGCTTCGACATGCCAGTGCCGTTGGCTCGATACGGTCGCCGGCCGCGGCCGCCGGTCCCGGGTCCGGCGAGCACCATTTCGGAAAGGACTTTTCAATCAAACATTTTCAAAACTTCAACACAGTTAGTTTCAAGGAACTTCATCCTTTACTTCTTGTTTCAATACCTTTTCAAACAAACAAAATCAATATTAGACTTATGTGTTAAATCTTTATTAGATCTAATTTTACATCCTAGAGGCAACTATGGCCGCATGGGCGGTTACAGCTAACTTATATCTAAGACCCTTCGTCGCAATACAATTAACATAAAGAACTTCTCGCGGAGAGCGCGCGCAGTAGCGCGGCGCCGTCAGAACATCTATACACAGTCAACAACTCGTCGTACGACTAAACCGGCCGTTACAGGTACAGATATAAATGCATAGGAGACCGGTCGACAATGTTTGGGGGAGTGGTGTTGTATCAAAATGTTATGCTATGTCTGAAGTTGGACTCAGCTTCGCGAACTTACTAATAACGACCTGCAAAGTCAAAGAGGGGAGTAACTATATGTTAAACGGACACACATGATGCTATATGCTAATGAGGTGACAACACACAGCAGTAACAACTTAATCACGACAAACGTTCGAGATTCCTAACTGTTACAGAATAGCTCACAATAGGATCTGGAAATAGTTCTGTTGTGAATAAGCTGATACAGAGAGGAATGGTGACAACATTTAAGAACTTAACAACTAATTACACTATAAACACAATTTTTCCTACCCTGGTGTAGACACAAATATTTACAGGTTAGCATTTTAGGGATTAGCAAACTAATCCTGGTCTCTTTGGTATATGAAAAGGCATCTTCAATAATGTAATCATACAATATTTTTCACACATTGCCATTTTATTTTCATACACTAGTGTGAGGTTTTTAGAATATTATATAAACCTATGACCTGTAACTCTAGGCTTAGGCTTCATGTTAGCAAGAGAGGAAAGGTTAAGGCCGTATTTATCACGAACTTTTCCAACTTTCTACTCCATTTCGAAAAATGTTAGCCCAGTAAATAGTGAATATAAAATATTGTCATAAAAATATTGTAGATTTGTCACAAATAGAAAATAGAATTATTGTACATATTTTGAGCTTCTATCGTCACTTATTTATACAAAAAAAATGTCATTTGCAAGACGTACAGAGGAACAATAATCGCTAGATGAGCTTTACTCACGACTTTATACCTAGCTTTGCTGATGAGTATCTGCCTCAAGTTTATAGCAGATATGAAAGGGTGCTAGCTATACTTTGACATGAAAATGAGTCTTCAGAACACAATCAATTCTTGGGTAAAACAAACCAATTATCAATATGTGAGTCTATAAATAAGAATATAAAATTCTCAACTGCAGTAATATTTCTAACTTCGTAATCATGTCAAAGATTATCTTTGTTTACAATTGACTCATCAGTTATCTATCAGACAAAATACTTATTTCTTTTAAATTCTGCAGTCAAACATGACATTAACTCAAATAAAACTCAAGTCAACTTTATAATCAGTGTTAGAAGAACAGAGCAAAATGTAAACAATCATTAGTAAATGAACATTAAATTTGTGGTAAGTTAAGGTCAGATTTCAATATTCGTCTGCTACAATTATTATAAAATTGTTAAAACATCAGATTGGATGAAATAACACATTGTTTGTGTGTATTAGTGCTTCATGTCCAATTAAAATGCCTTATTAGTAAATACCATCAATTGTTAAATTTGCTTGAAGAAACTGTTGGTCTAAACATATTTTTTTTCGAGATATCTGATTTATAGGAAGTTTTGAAATGATTTGTTTACATTTCGCTTTCTCTTCTAAAACCGATTGTCTAGTGGATAACGCACTACTGTTACTGTTTGTTGAGAAAATTTATAGTGGTGATAATTCTGTCATTATACATGTTAATCTCATTACAACGACACAACATAGGATAGTAGAATGACCCAATCTGTATATTAAATTGACATAAGACTGTGTAAATGTAATGAAATAAGGTTATACCAACAGAACTATCATCAGTTAGTTCATTGCTATTTGGTCATTTTATGTGGATTGTACAATGAACTGAAAAGTAGGGGAATATAGAGGTAGATTACAAAACTAACAGTGAACATTTATAGAAGTAACGTTATACTGGCATAAATACAACAAGACTCAGTTGCTTCTTATTCAGTCTTTGAGAGATGCACTAAATATGAAATAATCTGGGATGTATTTGTGATTACCCTACATTTATTTACTGTAACGCTGACTTCGTCGGTTCTAAGAAATTCATATTATCATGAATGTCGATTACTAATAAATTTATACTACGCTTGATTTCTTAGAATCGACTTAAATTATGAGATACAGTAAGTAAATGCTAGAATTGACTCAACTGCCAGATAACGTGATATTTACAGGATCGCTGGTAAATGAATCTCAACAAATCGTAACAGCAGTGCTTGGTGTAGGACGGGGTGAGGGGCGGAGGGGCGCGGTGTCGCTCACCGCTCGTGGTGTGTGTAGGCGTGAGACTTACGCGGCGAGTAGGAGCGCTCGCGCTCGTAGCGCCGGCGCCGGTAGTGCGGCGAGGGCGAGCGGTGCCGGTAGCCGCGGTGGTAGTAGTCGCGCTCGCGGTACCCGCCGCCGCCGCCGCGGTAGTAGTAGTCGCTGCACAGACAAGTTTATTAGCACACGTATGTTACATAGTACAGTCAGGTCAGGTTAATTACTCTTAGCTGTATCTTTACAACGTTTGAGGCAAAACACTGTTAGACATTAGTCAACAACTAAAATTTTAAAAATAAATAATGATTTAGAAAACGTATATCCTTAACTTCGTTCCAATCTTAACAGTTAAGTTCTGAGTTAAATCGATATTTTGCAATCACAGCAATTAATCAGATCTAAAACAAATAAAGATCAACTTACTCTCTATCTCGTCCACGCCTGTCGTAGCCGTTGTCACCTCTGCTCACGCTTCTGTAAATGTTAAAAACAAAGTCAGTCATCAGTTTCCATTCAACTACATATCTAATAACTTCAAACATTATAATATGTTTGTAAAAACAGGCCTTTAGTAATCCAACTTAACCTTATAGCTGGTTTACTCTAAATCTGTTCCGTTTGCTCTACCAACACCTAGGGTCATACACACAGGGGTGTGCATGAATTTCTAATGTTGGATACACATTGACATTACCCGTTTTGTACAAATAATATAGATAATGCTTACAGTCCTTGAAGTTGTATTACCGATCTGTCATGGCCGAAGAAAAGACTTTAGTGTAACTTGTATTAGCTAGTACGTTATTATAAACGTATCCGTCAACGTACGGAGATACATACGAATACGGAGATGCCCAGCCCAGTTTCTGAGGTACATTTAGCGGTAATTTATCTATTTAAACTGACATTTTTATATGAGTTTAAACGCTATTGAATAGATAAACTATCGCTTAATGTACCTCAGAAACCGGGGGTTAGAGGTATGGTCTATTGAATGCGCCACATATGTCCATTTGAGTAACATAATAATATTTAAAATTTGTAAGTGTAATTAGTTTCCTTACGTAGGTTTGCCCATATAAATGCCAGGTGTGGGTGTGTGCGCGCGCTGTGTGATGGAATAGTCCACGCGGATGCGACGTCCGTCGATCTCCATGCCGGTGCATTCGTTCTTTGCGACCTTTGCGTCCTCCTGGTTCTCGAAGTATACGAAGCAGAAGCCTCGGGAACGACCAGTCTGAGGAAAAAGAATAAGGCGTTAGACTAATCACAAAACTCTTGAATGAAATACCCATTGTAGAGTCTAGCACTTTATTTTCATACCTTTTAGAATAAAACCCTACGGGATACCCTAATAGACCCACGGGATAACCAAATCTATAGGTGAAACAGAGTTTTAAAAAGTCAAGTCGGTATGACAGCTTCTAAACTCGCTAGTTAGTAATTGAAGACAATGAAGGAAATGCTTTAAATTCTCCAAACAAACATTCGATTTATTGATTCGTCAACAATCAGGTTATGATTTGCTTTTATGGAGCGTAAGAAGTAGATAGGAAATGTTAACTAAAAATTTAAGTTATGCTATAAAATTGGATCAAAATTTAACGAGTCGCGATAAAGCGTTTTATTACAGTGTCCACTTTGAACCGGTATATTTGGAACTTATCTTAATTAATGACTTCAGGGTTCAAAGATCGTCTATATTTTGACGGAATTCCCATTCAATGTTAACATTTTAGTCTTTATTTTTACTCATATCTGCCCATATATTCCCGGTTCCAACACTTGTAAATATAGTGTCTTCATACATTTTCTGTCACTTTGTCTATTAGATATCTTTCTTTTCTTTCTATCTTTTATAAAGGACAATTTTCGCTCTAATCAGACCCGAAAGAACTATTTGTGGATGACACAAATAATTGTTCCGAGTGGGAATCGAACCCATGACCCCCCGACGCAATGGCCTTAACCACAGAGTCACGGAACTGTATTTTCTTATTATTAAAAAAAATGTGAAACTGAGCCTTAATATTAATTTATTGTTCATTTAAAAAATACATTAGTAAGTTTAGAAACCGTATATTACGTGTAACTAAAGCTAATATTGGCATCATTATGTGCTCGGCAGGAAATCCGGTAATGCAATCACTCGTTCATATAAAAACGGCAAATATTACTACATAGTTTTAAATGACCGATATCCTACATTTAGCAATATAAATAGCCTATGGATAATAGTAATGTAAAAACACGCGACATTTTCCTGTCTAACTATAATGGTTAGTTTATATGAAATTATTGCGTTATCAGTGTATAGGCATGTGTATTTCAACAATAATATTCCGATTATTGCTGACATAAAATAACCCAACGTATTGGAAAATACTAGAGACTACAGTATATTTTTATGTTTCACAATATACCTACATCAGAAATTATCCTTTAGTTATTCTGAATAAAATAATATCTTTAGTAAAATGGGACAAGAAATTCGCTATCAAGATATTTTTGATTGATATAAATTTTAACTATGCCATTTTTTAAATCTCTCTCTGCTGCAATCACTACCTCATTGAAGATAGGATAATGAAACAAGTTATAATCACATCCATTCCTGAAAGCAGGCTATCTAACCAGAAGTATTTCAATAGTAAAACCCTTAGTAAATCTTACCTTAGCATCAATAACAACTTGTACTTTATCAACGGGTCCATATTTAGAGAAGATGTGGTTGATTTGCTGTTCAGTAGTGTATAGACTGAGGCCAAACACGCCGAGGCACCTCGACGGCGTGGGGTTCTCCTGTCGACAACAGTGAAACACATTCTATTCATTGTCCAGCTGTCTAGCTAACTGGACAACATGCAACACTAGGTTATTAATATTGTTTATACTTGAATTCATATTGCAATTATATACAGTGATTTGAAATTGTATTAGGTGGTTATTTTTGTACAAAGATTTTTCTGTCATTGTTTTAGTAACAAATAAGTTGACGTAACAGTAATAGCCAAGTGGTAAAGTCTTTCGCTTCCCACGCAATTTGGTTAAGGATTCGAACCTCAGGCATAAACCAATATCTTTTCGAAGCTACGAGTTCATCAATTGTGCTATGGTCTAGGATTTGAACCTAAAACAACACACCGATGACTTTTTGAATTTACGAGTTTGTCACTTGTGCTATGGTCAAGGATTCGAACCCAAGACAACACACGAATGACCTTTCGAAGTTACGAATTCATCACTTGTGCTATCGGTGAAGGAAAACATTATGATGAAACCTCGCATGCCAAAGGGTATTTTACAACAGTTCCTTGAGGTCTTAGTAAAGACCTCAACTTGTCTTTGGCCAACATGGTAGACTAAAGGCCACAATCTTCTCTCATTGCGGGAGAAGACCCTTGTCCAGCAGTGGGACAGTAGTTTGTTGAAATAGTAGTAACCACCTTTCTAAATGTTGAATAATTATATCTGTTATCAGAGCTGTTTTAGCCTATAATACAGTTTCCGATACAAACAGTTTTTTAAGGAATTCTCAGTATTACTGACTTATTTCACACATTCAATGTGTAAAAATTTTCCATTTAGGAAATTTCTCAGTAACAAACAAAATAAAACAAAATAATCAGGGACAATTTAGATCAAAATTCGCATGCATTACTGGCCATTCACCCGGCCCCCAGTTAATATATTAGTTGGGCTTTAGATTTAAATTTATAACCAGCAAATTGGCATACGATTTGAAACAGTTCAGTAGCATTTAAGATATAAACAAATTTCTATAAATAGTGTCAACTATGGTAGCCAAATTGCTGTTTATAAACATGTCTCAGTTGACTTTTACAACTGAAACAGTTGGTAATTAGTAAATTTAGTATTCCAGAAAGGTACCTTTTGAACGCCAGTGTCTTGTGTAACAATATAGTCTTGTATAAATTACATTCATTTCTTTGAAACATTATAACAAATAATAATTTTGCAGTTGTTAGACAAAAAGTGTCCAGTAAATACAATGAAGTACTGTTTTCGTATCTACATTCTGCTACTTAGAGATCTTGGGTCAATGTTTGCATTGTCAGTACAAATATAGGTATATCAAACACTGATAGCAATGACTTGTCATTCTTGGCTTTTGGACAAAACCACTTTATTTTATTTTATCATCATCACAATTCCATTTTTGTAGGAGACGGTTGATTCTTTTCTTTATTCCATTCTAATTTTCTTAATTCATCCGTGGTATCTTGGATATAATATGTTGGATACCATTGATACCAACAGGTATGTAAAACATGGGCGTCCAATAGTATAAAGGACGGGAAAGGTGAGGAACTTATCCTAAAAACACGTAATAATAAATGGTATTCACATAAACATCGCTCCTCACCCTGTCACCAAGATGGCGGCGGCGCGAGGACATAGGGCTGTGGGAGTGAGAGCGGCGGTAAGAACCGCGGGGGGAATACGAGCGGCTACGGCTGCGGGAGTACCGCGAGCGGTAGCCGCGTCGTGGGGAGCCCGACCGAGAGCGAGTCCTGTACAACAAAAAAATAATACATTAGAAATATATTTCATATAAGTCAAATAAATCTTAGTTTTACATAGTCTACTAGGTAGTCTACCATATATATTTTTGGCGTATATTTAAAATGTTAGCCGTTAGCATCGGAAAGTTTCTATTCCCCTGCCTAAATAAAGCCTGTATTGTGCCCTTTTCTACGTAAACAGTTGCGCGTGGTTCAAAACTATACTATAATCGTGAATATGTAACTGCTATGCTATTGTCAATAGGCTGCCGAATAAGCATAAACTGTAAATGCTTATCAGCAATTTTTTTAGCAGTAGACAATTTTAAATAAATAATAACTGCACGTTGATTACTAAGCATGACATACAAAATAGATTTTCGAGGTCAATATCAAGGCAAATCACATCTAAAATAAACATCACAAGTGATGATCAAACAAGTTTTTAACTTAGTTATAAATTCAATAAAACTATCGTAGGAAATCTACTAAAAATAAAAATAAATGAGGAAATATTAAAGTACCTATCATTCGGTTATAATATAAATATTTTACTACTTTGGTTCTACTTATTCTATAGGACCTATCACAAGGAACTTATAAGAGGCGTGATACATGTTTATTACATGTATTTATGATTGGTTATCCCTATTTTGCTTTCTCAGTATTTTTGTAAAAGGGTAATTTACCGAGGTCAATGACTCCAGAACGGTAAGAAATACAACAAAATATATTGATTTTTATATTTAAAGTATAATGTTTATTGTGTGACATCGAGTGTAATCAATAGTATTCATCGCTATATATCATAAATGTAAAGTCACCCTGCCGCGTCTGTTAATCTGTCTGTTCGCGATAAACTCAACATCTACTTGACAGATTATCATGCGATCAACAGAGTGGAATTGTTTTAACTTTTGTGTAAAATTACTTTTTTAAGGCCGGGGCGAGGCGGGGCGCTAGTGCAATAATATTTAATTTTGTTATTCCTACAATGTAGATACGCAACATAAACGTAAACTAGTTCATACATAATGCACGTATCATTTATTGTATTATTGAGAATGTGGCCGTGTGCCAACCTTTAGTGGCTGGAGAGGCATACAAGTGGAATGTTGTAGGAAGTAATGCAACAATTAACACATTTACGCCTTGTATAACTGAATTCAGATAAGGGTCGTATGACGAGTGGTGTTAGGGCAGATATAAATTGCTATTAATGACTGTTGTTAATGCTACTAATTTAACTGTTACATTGTTTCATTACTCAGACTTTTATACACATAATTATAACAATATCAGCCTTTACAACGCGGTACGATCCTTACAAATTTTGCTTTATACACATCCATGCATCTTGTCATAAGACGATACGCGTGAAAAAAATGGTTTTGCGTATTCTCTTTTGGTACTTATAAAGCTCATATAAATAGATATTGCTCGTAGATTAGTTTTCGTATTGAATCGTCACATCGAACTTATAGAACGCATACTTAGTAATGGTTGCTTTGCTTTAGTTACTAACTTATTACAACATAGACATATAGGAGTTATAATGGCTTCAGAAAAGTGTATGATAATCTATCCAGTACAGGTGAATAAAGTGATGGCAAATGTATAAACACAACAGTCGAAATTCCACCTGATTAGTAACCACTAACTACTAGTAACACAAATATCGTGAAACTGGGGTCTAATTCTGCAAAAACTACTAACATAATTACACTACTCAGCAAGCCATTATCCAAGCGAAAAAAATAGGTCAAAGGTTGCAATTTTTCGTTATTCACTACACGCGAATGAGGTCACGAATGGGAACAAACGAGCGTATGAAAAGGCAATATTAGTGTAAAAACGAATCATCGTGTTTTTATACAAACAATCCTTTTTTTTATTGCAATAAGCATTTTATTTACTGCCAGTTATTTTCATATCATGTTATTAACACTATAAAGTGAATCGTATCTCTATAACGTGAACTGTATCTAGTTAAAAAATCCAGTGTGCAATATAAATGTGAAAGTTTAGAATCATTGGTCAATTGATCTAATCTGGATATAATAAGTAACATCCTCATGTTAACACGCGAGAATAAAGTAGGTACATACATAATATGACAAGCGTTATGGAGAAAATATACCTGAAGGTGTAGGAAATACACTAACGATTCGCCATTAACATTGTTAGTCCCATGTAATAGCGGGTGACATTATTCCTATTTAACAGACACGGTACCAAACTCTTATTGAGATATAATCTTTAGAAATTCTAATTTGAGAAAACGACCGATATTACTTTGTCCAACTTGGGAATTGAACACGGGAACTCATGGTCAACAGTTGGATACACAACCTACTAAGCTACAGAGGCAGTCAATGCGAAAAATTTAATTTAAAAAAGAGAATCGTTATCTAGTAGTCTCCGATGTAGTACCACAGAATAAGTAATATGGTAGTACTATGCCAACATAAATGCATTTAACGTCACTGTTTTCTACCTCATAGTACTATAATGCAACGAGTTTTAAACGCGTAAAAAAGTTACGATATTGTTACTCATCTCGAATACTGTTAGGTTTCTTTTTAAACAGTAACATAACATAAAGATTTAAGACTGGGCATTCAGTTAAATAATAAGTAGCTTGGCAAGGTCACCAGTGGGAGTTTATTATAAGTAATTTTGTTTTTTTGTTTAAATACATAACTGCTTAGAATTAATTAGTTTTTATAGTTAGTATTCAAATTATGTAATTAAGTTACACATTATATTAAATAACTTCCTAATGCAGAGGGCTTGAAAAGATTGTAGCTTTTTCAAGCTTTGTTAGTGGCAAGACACATCTTATAAAGCTGTTTATTGTAAGGTGCCTAATATTCTAAACAAATCAATAAACAATGTACTCAAAATGCATCAATTACTACATATCTACTTTGAATTAATTGCAAGGTCGTTTGTTTTAATTTATTTACTAGCTGACCCGCGCAACTTCGCTTGCGTCACATAAGAGAGAATGGGTCAAAATTTCCCCCCGTTTTTGTAACATTTTTTACTGGTACTCTGCTCCTATTGGTCGTAGCGTGATGATATATAGCCTATAACCTTCCTCGATAAATGGGCTATCTAACACTGAAAGAATTTTTCAAATCGGACCCGTAGTTTCAGAGATCAGCGCATTCAAACAAACAAACAAACAAACTCTTCAACTTTATAATATTAGTATAAATGTTAATGTTGATTCTGATCAACATTGTTAAACAATCCACTTGATAATATATTAAGACCTGCTCAAGTACCCTCTTAAGTAACCAAGTTCAACACAAAATTCAGATAAAAGGATTTCAATTCTTAAAGACACCCATCAAACATGCCATTTTGTAAGTTATTAAATTGTTTAAAGTAGAATTATTGTAATATAGCTATAAGGGGAACTCCCTGATAATAAAATATGATACAAAAATGATTATCATAACAATATGAACTGTTATCATAGCTGTACAATTTCCAAGTATGTGCTATAGGTGGTATAGGTGACTAGGCTGAATAAGTATGCCTATTTACGTGTGATAAGATTTTCGCAAACCATTAAATTGTTTTACTTTGCATACAGAAATTATGTTATCGCTTTTTAATTAAAGGTGTACTGCATACTTAATTATAAATTATGATAACAATTTGTAAATAAAACTGTGTAGCTGCAAGTTAATTAAGTTGATAATAAATAAATGTAGGTATGTTGGACTTTAGGCCTTCATCTTATTAAGTAATTCTGGGAGAAGACTGATGCCTAACAATAGAGCATTAATGGATTATAATTATTTACATCAAATTAAATAAGTAAATAATGTGGTAATTGGTCGAATACTTTTAGAATTGTGTGGATATATTTTAATTGTACATCCCTGGTACCATATCATTTTTCCAGGCAGATATTGGCAACAACATAAAAAAATGTACTTGTCAATTTCAAAAAAAGAATGCAGCCAAATCATGTCATAGAAAATGCAAAAACAAACAAGCCTCAACAATAATTAATAAAAAGAGCCATACATCATAGCTACTTTCATAAATCTGTCCTATGCCAGGCATAATAAGTGATAAATGCAGTCCATTGTATAGCAAGTACCAAATGCACCTAAGTAAATAACACTTCAACTCATGTTACTATTTCTTATCGCTCTTCTACGCGCCGGTACCATCGTAAACTCAAACGTAATGATAAAACTGTTGCTATGATATTTCAACATGTTTCGAACAAACAAGGAAATCATAATGACCAAACGTATTTTATGCGTACTTGACGACCGTAACGCCAATAAGGTCGAACGATTTTTGCATAAATGACCACGAACCATACGATTCGCGTGTATGTAATATGTTTGGGTTTGACGATACAAACCATTGCGCAATACGCATTCGTTACCTTGAAATCGAGGTTATAAAATGTACACAATATAATAATTTACGATACCGACACACACTCTCGATGCTTACAAACAAAAAAACATCTACAAACAACATTCTAGAAGGAAGACTTACGGGCTCCTGTATTTCCTGCTAGACGCTTTTGGCGGGGGCGGCGTCCGAGACCGGCTTCGGCTATGACCCCGCGACATAGCTGCAGGTTTTGGTGCCGGCTCTCGTGACCCGTTGCGAGTCCTCGAGCGACTCCTCTGAAATCACCCAAGCAAACAGACGACCATTAAATATAGAACCAACGGTTGGCAAAATAAAACACACGCGGCGGGAATGCAACACGGAGGTGATCAACTACGTTTAAATATAGTACCTCTCGATCAGACATGATGTCACTCTGGATAAAACGGGTCAATAAAATGAAAATAAAACGTATTCAATCTATTATTGCACACTTGCGGTTCAAATGAAATTTCACGAGCACACCTCAATAGCGCTCAGCAAGAAACGAAAAACAAAATGGCGATGATAATGGCTAGTGTTGCCATTAAGTACGCTTGTGTGTGAACGCTGCTGATGCAAGTCACATTAGTTTATTACTACAGCACATCACTAGTTAGGAGTTACTGAACGTCATATTTCTTTTAAAATTTTGTTTTAAGTTTCTGAACGTATATAAAATTGTCAGTTACATTTTCCACATCACATTTTGGCAAATGTGGTTTCGGTCGCTCAATATTTAGTTTCGTTTATTATTTGTGAAAATATGACTGATAACGAAGTACAAAACGGTCCCTCAGAAGAGGGGGACCAGCCTCAAGAAAAGACTGCCAAGCAACTAGAAAAGGAAGCGAAAAAAGCTGCAAAATTGGAAAAACTTAAGGCAAAGTTGGATAAGAAGAGCGCTGCACCAGCTGTGCAGAAAGATAAACCGGAGGTAGGTTTCTGAGCTTCACAAGAACAACGTAATATAGTTCTCTATCTTCGGAAGACGTATATTCGTAACAAAATCAATGATAAGAGCAGTATTTATGATGTACAATAACAGTATTATTCTAAGGTTATTATGTACCTGGTATGCACAGGTGAAAGTATTACCGCAATTGTTAGTCACGTTGCATCATTATGTACATATTCTACACATAATGACATGTTCTGTGAAATTAGATCATGGAAATTTAACTTGTCAGTTTTAATTAAAAATATTCTGAGAGTTTAACAATCATTAGAATAAAAATTCCAGGAACTTAAAACATTTACATGTGGCAAGAAAAGATTAATTTATTGATCATTATTCAAAGGAATTTGGCTGACAGTTACATGTGGCTGAAAGATTAAGACATAGTAAAATAATTATAATCTGTGCTATCTTAGCAATAAACTAAAATATTGTTTATAAGCCTTACTATTATGACAAGATAAGATAAATAATTTAAAAACATATTTACATGTACCAAAAGCTTTATGTATTTTCAGCAGAATTACTTACTTTTCCTTTATTAAAATATAGAAAAAAAAACTCCACCTTAAAAGAAATTAAACCTGAAAACAAAATATATACCATAGTGAAGGACAATTTTTTTTTTCACAGAAAAAAGCAAAAGAAACAAAAGAGAGTGCAGTGTACACAGCAAACACAGCGCCGGGTGACAAGAAGGACATTGCGGGGGCTATGCCTGATGCTTACAGCCCCAAGTTTGTGGAGGCTGCCTGGTACGCCTGGTGGGAGAAACAAGGATTCTTCAAACCTGAATATGGAGTGAGTTATTTTAAGTCAAGTAATTTATAATAATTATGTCGTGTCTACCACCTTTGGTCCTTAATATTTCAGCTCTTTCATAATAACTGTTAAAAATTATTAAGTATAGCTAGGAAGCTGGCCAAATATCTTTAAGTTTTTTCTAAATAAAATAAAAAATATATAATGACCATAGTACATTTAAAGTTGTTGTTGTTTGAATCTACTTTTTTTTCAAAGTTAATATTTTTTTCTGCTTCAACTTTTTCTAATGCTTGCATTTTATTTCAGAGGAAATCCATACTGGAAGAGAACCCAAAAGGCAAGTTTGTGATGGTGATTCCTCCTCCCAATGTGACAGGGTCTCTTCACCTTGGACATGCACTCACTAATGCTGTGGAAGATGCCATCACTAGGTGGCACAGGTAATTCACATTGTTATTTAATTGTTTTTTTACTGGTATATGAATAATCCATAAGCATCAGAATGAATTGCAAACAACCAAACCAATTTTTTTATGAACAACCACAATATTAAGGCAATATAAGGATTGATATAAAACAGATTAAATAAAAATAAACACAACAATGGCAAAATTTTTTGCTGTCTATAGTTGCCAGAAATATTTAGTTCAACTAAATTCAATCAATGACGAAATATAGTTTTTTTATTTATCATCAAATATATAATAGATCAAACAAAATTTATATAATTATCATTTTTTCCTTCCAGAATGAATGGTCGCACAACACTATGGAACCCTGGGTGCGATCACGCGGGTATCGCGACACAGGTCGT
Organism: Anticarsia gemmatalis; assembly: GCF_050436995.1. Classification (NCBI taxonomy): domain Eukaryota; kingdom Metazoa; phylum Arthropoda; class Insecta; order Lepidoptera; family Erebidae; genus Anticarsia; species Anticarsia gemmatalis. Next base: position 1,769,793 of record NC_134757.1, read on the forward strand.
AGTAGAGAAGAAGTTATGGAGAGAAGAGAAGAAGACGCGCCACGAACTAGGCAGAGAGGAGTTTATTAAACGAGTGTGGGAGTGGAAGGAACAGTAAGTAGCTCATAAAAAATGCTCGATTTTCTTATTTGATTTTTCTGAAATTGTTCAGTTCGGATGTTTGTTAGTACTTGCGGCAAACAAAAACTGCTGTCGTATTTTTTTTTTTGTAAAATTTAGATAATATTTAATTGTAAATATCCTTTAAAAAATCTATACATATAATATCAATAATAATTTTCTTCAATTAAATCAGCTACATTACTGGAAAGTCATTTTAGGTGGCCGATTCGTATTCTACAATCCTAACAGTTATAAGGTTCTACTTTTTTTGCAATTGCATAATAAAATAAAAATTTACCATTGACTAAATTCTGGTAAAATATAGACATTTTTTTTTGTTTCACCAAATATTGTTCATAATACATTGCATTTACACCTGTCATATCTTTAAACTACAATCTTCCACAGAAAAGGCGTCCGCATCTACGAACAGCTCCGTTCACTAGGTTCATCGTACGATTGGTCTCGGGTCCGCTTCACGATGGACGCGTCCATGTGCCGCGCGGTCACGGAAGCCTTCGTCCGGCTGCACGACGCGGGGGACGTGTACCGCGCCAACAGGCTTGTTAACTGGTCCTGCACGCTCAAGAGCGCGATATCTGATATTGAAGTAGATAAGGTCGAGCTGACTGGGAGAACGATGATGAGTATACCTGGGTATGAACAGAAGGTGGGTTTGTTTGAATAAATTTTGCGTTTAGTTTAGTGTTGTAATCTTGTATTTAATATTGAATCATACTAGTCATGCTACTAAAAGGTTTCTGATATATTATTCACAATCCAGCGTTGATCAAAGACAATAGGTAGAGATATTGTCGTTAACATAGTTCACTTTTCAATTGTAGTATTTGAGAGCTGAAAAGATAAAAAGTATAATTTTATTTTTAATTCGTTATTTAGAAGATTCACTAAAATTATACGTACACGTATAATTTTGGTGCACGTAGTAATTAACGTATACCTGCACATGGAACAAATATTTGTGCGATCTACTATGAGTTGTTTCGGGACCGGTTTTCTTTGTGTCCGTCGTATGTAAAAGTACAACACAAGAGCAATTCTTAGTGCAAGAGTTGTCTTCATAAAAGAGGAGAATTATTAGAATATTATAAGTCAAATGTTATTACACACAGGTTGAATTCGGCGTGTTAGTGCACTTCGCGTACACTGTGGAGGACTCGAGTGAACAGATAGTGGTAGCGACCACGCGTGTTGAGACCATGCTTGGAGACGTCGCCGTGGCCGTACATCCTAATGACGAAAGGTAATATTATATTTTAATACTGACCTTATTTGAAAGTCTCGAGATTTCTCTTAATCTAACCTTTTTGGTCCGATGGGTTAGATTTTCATTAAAGCGAATTCTCCTAATTTAAACAGGCCTTCAAGTTAACTTTGAAGGTAGGCAGTAGACATATTACAAAGATACCTTGAGTACCTTAAAGTTATTTTAACTGTTCTTAAAAGAAAGAAATAAGTAACTCAGGCCAGTATGAAATGCAGTGGAACAGACTTATTTTTTATATAACTGAAATGATATATTCTTAATACAGTTTTAATAGTGTAAACTTTGATTATATTGTTGACTTAATTCCATTGTTTTACAGGTACAAACACCTTATCGGCAAACACTTGGTACATCCCATTGTAAAGAGAAAGCTGCCAATCATTGCTGATGATTACGTGGACATGACTTTCGGAACTGGTCAGTACATTTCATACATTTAAGGGTATTTAGCAATTATACGTTTTCAGTGGAATAATTCAGTTAAAAAATTAACTGTGTATTTATAGGTGCTGTGAAAATAACTCCGGCGCACGACCCGAACGACTACGAGATCGGCAAACGACACAATCTGCCGTTTATCAACATTTTGGACGATGAGGGCAAAATGTTGGACAACTGTGGACAGTTTGCGGTAAATATTTATTGCTCTAGTAAATTATTATTTGTCTTATTTAAAATATGTACATACTTGACAAAATCTTCCTTTTGCAGTTGTAGTATAAGTACAATTTAACAACAAGTTCTATTATATGTATTTCTAGATGAGCTAAGGCTAGTTTGGATACCATGCAACATCTGTCATTTCTTCCTTATTACGTCTATCTAGAACCAAAGAAAATACTTTGATCATTTACAATGCTTTTTATGGTTTGATTTAGTTATAGTGCAATAGTGATTAATTGTATACTATTTGGTTCTGTCTCTGAATTCCCTAGTTATTTTGTAGCACATGAAAAGATACTTTACTCCTATAATAATAAGGTTTATTTTCAAATGTCACGTCTCCCGCAGGGTATGAAACGCTTCGACGTGCGTCGCGAGATCATTAAGACGTTGGAACAGTTGAAGTTGTACAAGGAGACGAAGGAGAACGCCATGGTAGTGCCGCTCTGCAGTCGCTCTAAAGACGTTGTAGAACCTCTGCTCAAACCACAGTGGTGAGTTAGAATATACTACTGTTTTTTATAGAGTAGGTGTATTGTAATTATATTTTCTTTTTTAACCCGTTACTGTCCCAGTGCTGGGTAAGGGTCTCCTCACAAATGGGGGAGGAACAAAAGGAAACCCACTGGGGTAAAAAAAAACTACGACTACTGGTCTTATTATACTTCATTAAAAATAACCTACTAAACAATATTTTGGAAGTAATGAAGTGATTGTTAATCGACAAGTTTATGATTAATGAATTTTGGAATATAAATGCATTTCAGCGACAGTAATGGCGATGACAGTAAGATTAAAAACAAAATGGAAGGCCTTTTTCCGCTGAGCATATACAGGGCTGACGAAAAAAAAAACATTTACCTTCACTTTCTGAAAACTGATAACTTAGAAATATCAGGTACTCTCATAATAATTGGATCTCAACCATAATTTAAATTTAAAGGTACATAAAATGCGACAAAATGGCGGCGGACGCCATCAAAGCGGTAAAGATAGGTGAACTGAAGATCATCCCGGACGTGCACGAGAAGACCTGGTACCACTGGATGGAGAACATCCGCGACTGGTGCATCTCCCGGCAGCTGTGGTGGGGACACAGGATACCCGCCTACAGGGTCACGCTGCCCGACCAAGAGGTGAATATCTATATATATCTTGTTTTGTTGTGGTAGAGTCTAATTTGTAATGGCATTTATTTTCAGGATGTGTTAATTTTAGAAGAAGGGGTTTTTGAATATGTGCTTTATTTTATGTTGACAGAGTCTAGTTTCTAATAGCATTTTCGTTTAATATGTATCGTGCTAATTTTGAACTTTATTGGGTGGTGTACCTTTTTATAATGACTATACTGATTCGCATTCGTCAAAATAAAAATGTGAAAACAAGAACCGTGATTTAATAAGGTGGGTTATTGAACGGCAAGGTGTGTTGCTCGGCGGAGGGCGGCAGTAAGACGGCCCCGCGGCGCCGCCACACGCGCTCGGGCCGCGCCAAGAGTCGCCGCATCCGAGCCCGCGGCCCGCGCCAGAGCGCAACGCCCGCCGCGCCCGCCGCGCCCGGCACGCGCGTATGTCTCGCGATTATTTGCATGCTCGTGTTTGATTGCAATCATTGTGTTACGTTTCGATTTTAGGCTTTTTAGAAAACGAGTGTTCGTGTTTTTGAAAGATTATGCAAAAATTTCGTTAAGCGTTTTTGGTGTGTGCGCATTTTTAAAGATTTTGAAAATATTTTGTTTGGCTTTGTTTGGTTCATTGTATAAGAACCTCCAGCTTTGAAGACTTTGCTTTGAAAGCCAAGGTTCTCAACCGGCGAAGCCAAGGAGTGTCGAGTTATATTGATATTAATTGAGGACCATAATCCTTATCAGTAACCAATTTGCGACTGCTGTGGTTAATATTATTACAATTACTAAGTATACTAATTTCATTTTATTGTGATTAATTTATATCAATCCATTAATTAACAAATAATATTGGCTAAATAATAATAAATTTTAGGGTCTATTTAAGTTATGGCTTTTACACCCATTTGTGATGATTGCACTTTATTCAATATTTTGTGAGCATGAACTCCAGATATGTTTGTAGTTGTTTTCTGTGTTAGAGTAAATTTTTCATTTTTTGTTGTTCGTTGCTATAGAGGTGTTTCTGATTACTTTTTGAGCTAAGTGGTAGACAGCTATCCGTTTTCAATACAGCCTATGTTAATGTAGAAAATCATATGGTACCCTCGCCTAAGCCTAACTAGGCTTCTAGCACAATTTTTTTTTAGCTGGCAATTTGTTGATATGTAAATATTTTCTATTAAAACTAATCGTAATCAAGTCACCTAACTCGCCATATTATTCTAGACGAAAGAGCAAGAGCTATGGGTATCGGCTCACTCTGAAGAGGAGGCGCTGGCTAAAGCTGTCGCCAAGTACAAGGTGCCGGCGGAAGACATCAAACTGAAGCAGGACGACGACGTGCTGGACACGTGGTTCAGCTCCGGACTCTTCACCTTCTCTATCTTCGGCTGGCCCGATCAAACTGATGATTTGAAGGTAAATTTATCACTCGTATTAAAATTTACTACTACCCACAAAAGTTTTGAGTTTTAGTTACATATGAGCTGATTGCTTGTCACCAAAGCTAGTTTAACTTGGGCCGAAACATCAAGAAATTTTAAACGCATATTCGTTCATTTCGCGTAATACTAAGTCACGGTGACCATTTGATACTCAACTGCGCAGAAGCTGTGTTTTGTGCATCACTAATTCATTTATTAATACTAGTGAGATACCTACGTTTCCTTAGCCGTTACCTAGCCAGCGTGTTGGACTCAGACATGTTTTAACTCAGGTAGTAGAACACAGTATTAGGTGAAGTTATCTTTACACTCTTCTCTTCCAGGCGTTCTATCCGGGGACATTGTTGGAGACGGGTCACGATATCTTGTTCTTCTGGGTAGCGAGGATGGTGTTCTTTGGACAACGACTCATGGGAAAACTACCGTTCAAGTAAGTTTTAAAACTAGTCTATTTTTCTCAGTTAAAAACGGATACAACAAGTTTAAGTTATTTATTTGTAGAGTTAGGCTACAAAAGTCGAACTATAAATGATGTTATTATGTTCTTGACTTTGTCCATGAGGAACGATGTAAAACAACCTACTAGTATATTTGATACTTTTAACTGAATATAAAATTGATCTAGTACAAATACCATTTATATCCAAGGAATGACATAGCGATATTAATATTGATATTATAAAATATTATTATTAAACGTATTTGTTGCATTTAAAGATAACCCGCTTTGAAAGTCATATTAGAATTCATAGGGATATAAGTCCCTAAAATTATGTCAATTTTCTTTTCCATAGAGAGATCTACCTACACCCGATGGTCCGGGACGCTCACGGGCGCAAGATGTCCAAGTCCCTAGGCAACGTGATCGACCCCGTAGATGTCGTGACCGGAGTGACCTTGGAACAGCTCCACGCGCAGCTGGCCGACTCCAACCTGGACCCTAAGGAGATAGAGAAGGCTAAGCAAGGACAGAAACAGGACTATCCTAATGGAATACCTGAATGTGGTACTGATGCGCTAAGGTAAGATTCAAAAAGTTCTGGTATTTTGAGACAGATTTCGTACTGTTTTAGTTATGTTTAGACCTGCTGGAAAACAACTCTATTTCTCAGTTGCTGAACTCAGTGTTTGCAAGGGCGTCCATTTGAGCGATTTACTATCGATTTGTGTGAGGTACATGACATTATGTGTACAAGCAACCCTTCCACTCAAATTGATATGAATTATTCAGATAATTTTGTCTTCTATGTCAGAAATTACTGAAAAACTTTGAGACACAATTCCACCAATTACTAATTAAACAACATACATCGTTTTCATTCTAGCCATTTACACTCGTATTAAGGTATGTTTGTTCTACAGGTTTGCCCTATGCGCAATGACGCAAGGCCGGGACCTCAACCTGGACATCTTACGTGTGCAAGGCTACAGGTTCTTCTGCAACAAGTTGTGGAATGCTACCAAGTTCGCGCTCATGTACTTCCCTAAGGACACCACTTATGAGGTTAGACCCTAACATAGTAACAAAGTCTGTTAATTTTTTTCAATTTTTTTTACATAGCCATTTTCCACATACCGTTGCTGGCGAACTGCGAAATATTTAATTCCCACACAAATTATACATTAGTCGGATTTACCATTTTGGATCGGGAAATTGAAAATGTTGGGGTTGTAAATTTAGCAAATTAATTCTTTTTCCATAATATCTCTTACAAAAAAAATGTTCATTCTTATCTATATTAATCTATACTATAATATTATAAAGCTGAAGAGTTTGTTTGTTTGTTTGTTTGAACGCGCTAATCTCAGAAACTACTGATCCGATTTGAAAAATTATTTCAGTGTTAGATAGTCCATTTATCGAGGAAGGTTATAGGCTATATATCATCACGCTACTACCAATAGGAGCAGAGTACCAGTGGAAAATGTTACAAAAACGGGGAAAATTTTTAACGCTTATGTAACGCAAGCGAAGTTGCGCGGGTCAGCTAGTTTAGTTATATGTATTAAATCGAGGATGTAAAGCGAAACTTATACAAAATAATGTGCATTGTAGGTACTGGTTGCTAATAGTAACCATTTAATATAATATTAAAGTTTAACAAGTCAATATTTGTGTCCCTACAGGTGCATTCTCCATCATTATCATCAGACCTATCACCGATGGATCGCTGGATGTTGTCCCGCGTGGCGCTCGCCGTCAACAGGGTGAACGCGGGCTTCGCGTCCTACGACTTCCCTTCAGCCACCACGCACTGCTACAATCTGTGGTTGTACGACCTTTGTGATGTTTATTTGGTAAGTAATATAGTGTTTTATTTATTATAATTATCATTCTAAAGTCTTGGCACATGAAAAGCTAAAAATATTAATTACCCAATTAAAGTATTAATACCAAACTATTAATCAAAGTTTTTTTTTATAAGGTCCATTTAAATTGTATATTAGTTACATTTAGATTTTTTACCCCTAAATGTGTATAAACTTGTTATTTGCACTTGGAGCGTACACAGTCATGCACGCAATTCCAGCGTATATGCACGTGCACGCAGTGAAAAACTTCATAGAAAAAAATATTTTATTTTATACCTTACTTAACTACTCCAAGCGCTCCTAATATATTCAGAAAGTATTAAGGTGCTCTTAGATACGAATATTATTGTAAAACAACAAAAAGTACAAAAAATAAACTTAAATTTATTCACAGGAATGTCTCAAGCCCGTGTTCGCGGCTGGCACTGAAGAAGAGAAGTTCGCGGCTCGTCGCACGCTCTACACAACGTTGGAGTACGGACTCAAGTTGCTGAGTCCCTTCATGCCGTTCGTCACGGAGGAGCTGTACCAGCGACTACCGAGGAAAGATGCTAGCTGTCCTTCTATATGCGTAGCCAGTTATCCCACAGTGAGTTTCAAACTGCTGATTGTATAGTCAAGAGGTTGAAATGGTTTTTCGTTAGGAACTAACTTTCGCTTCCTAAACTTTTTTATATCATAGTAAGCCGCGAAACCGAACTATGCTTTCAGATTGAAATGTCTTGCTTTCAAGAAGTTCTTCGAAATTTTTGATGCCTCTATCAAATATTTCGAAGAACTTCTTGAAGGCTGATTGAAAACACATTCATGTCAGATTCTCTCCCTGAAAGTACCGTTTTATAAAAAAAATTACATATTTGACACAATAATGCTATTTTAATTTATACACAAGAAATTTTGTAGCTCTAAAGAATATTCGACTCTTTATAACGATATTACAAATAGTATAACCTTCGATATTTTCCTCTATCAGGACGAAGACACACCCTGGCGCTCAGAAGACCTAGAATCAGACGTGGACACGGTCCTCAAAATGGTGCACCTTATCCGGTCCACTCGCTCCGAGTACAACTTAACCAACAAGCAGAAGACCACGGTCCACCTCATCATAGCCGAGGAGCTGAAGGTGGCGGAACTGAAGGCGCTGTTCAAGAGTGTGCAGACGCTGGCCAACAGTGAACTGTCTGAAGAGGAAGCGCCCAGTGGGTGCTCGATACTCACCGTGTCCGATAAGATTGAAGTGCGATTGGTGTTGAAGGTAAGTTAATAAGCAGTGATATTTGTCGTGATCAATTTTGTGCACGATTTTGTACCTCGTCGTATATTTTTACCCGACTGCGCAACGCAAATGAGGGTATTGTGTTTTTAGTTTATCTCTCAATCTATAAAATTTGGTTGTTTAATGCTAAACAATAAGTCGTAATGCTGTGTTGCATACCATGGTTGTTTTCAAGTGATTCCTCACACCTATAGTTCTTTATATAGATTCTAGAATACCGTTTTTTGCAATCCAAGTTAAAGGCAAAGAATAATACTAAGCCTACTAGATTATTTATTAAATTCATGATAAAATATTTGTAGAACAGCTGAACAATTCACTACGCAATGTCTAATTCAGCTATCTTATTTCACAGGGCCTCATCGACCCACAAAAAGAGATCACAAAACTAGAAAAGAAGAAAGAAACATTGTCACAAACAATATCTAAACTGCAACAAGCGATGGCGGCCGACGACTACACGACCAAAGTACCGGCGGAAGTACAGAAGGCAAACTCGGAGAAACTCACGCAATCACAGGGCGAGATCGACAGACTACAGGCTGCGATGGAAACACTCAAACTTATGTAGAACTGGACTTCTGATCTTTCTTCTTAATGAATCTTTAGTGCCTCTCTCAAGATTTTTGTTTGATGTCCAATTTTACCAACATTCGACTATGTGAATGAAAGGTTAATTCTCCAAACACTAGCTTGGAATATGGTGATAATGATTTTAATAAACTTTTATCATCAAAACAAAAGTTAAAATCTTCTGAATTGGATATGTAGGTCAAATTGGGCATCAATAATATATTTTACCCTAGTATTGCCATTATTCGTCAGTATGAAACTTCCGAGTGCTTTCTGTATTCTGTAGTTTTTGTCTAGAAAAACCTTTCACTTCCATAGATACTTTTATTCTACACAAAAGTACCAGATATTAACATTTATGCCGGTCGGGTATTTTGTTTCATTGTAATACCGCTAGTGATTTATTTTTCAGTCTGAATTATATTCTAGTGAGTGTTCGATTTAGAACAAGATTAAATGTGTTGTATATGTATTGTTCTAAAGTAAGTAAATTAATATTTATTGTTTTTTATTGCAATAAATTATGCTTGAAATATATTTTAATTCGTTTAATATACCTTAAACCTTTGGAAGATTCAGCATATGTCAGAACCTTAAGAACAAGGTAGAGACGATACAATTTTAACTACTTCTTGGTATCGAAACATACCTGCTGAACAAGTACCTATATGTAGGTAACTAATTAAAAATTCACAAATTCCCTTGCCTATTTCAGAACGAAAAGAAGACTGTCTAAATACCTAAATTGACATTATCGTCTGCCGTCACGTTCCATAACATTATTTTTGTCATATTATCATCACTGTTGTCACTTATCTTTTTCTAACAACAGACGTAGTCTATATCACTATCCTGCTCGAGCTGTCACAATGACAGTAAGTTTAATCGGTGTCTGGAACTCGCCTGAGGTTAGTTTATCTGTCAAAGAATGTGATGATTAGTGTTTTGTGAGAATCTTGTGAAAAATTACTTTTTATGAAAGTTTCGGCTTCCTAACGTTAAAGCGATTGATAATTTAAAGTATTTTACTTTAACATTACATCGATTCACTGATACTTACTTAAAAAACCATGGAGTTTCCAACACTTGGTGAACACTGCCAGTTTCAAGACTGTAATCAAACGGACTTTTTACCACTTCAATGCAAATGCGCAAAGGTATTCTGCCGGGAGCATTTCAACGAGCATTGTCTCTCCGGTGATTGCGAGTTGGCGCCAAAACCTAAAGAAGTTAACCTCAAAAATGATGACCAAATATTTAGATGCTCAGACAAAGGATGCAAAAAGGGAAATTTACATGAAATGCTTTGTGCTAAGTGTAATAAACACTATTGTATCGAGCACAGGTTTCACCCGTAAGTATCTTTTTAGTTTTTCTATGTGGATTCTTATTTGTTCTATTGTCTTGTCAACTTCACCTTTTATGGAGGTAAAGTGTTATATTTTCGGAATTCATGCTGCTCAGTTCCTCTTATAACGAATGACTTTCCATTATAGAGCTGATTCAGCAAATTAAATATACTTTTTCTCACATATACTTATTACGCAGGTCATGTCCAGAGATAGATGATGAAACAATGGCAGCCAAGATAGAACAGTTTGAAGCTCCTTGGAGACAGTTTAGAGAAGCCAACAAACACTTGCAGGAAAAGGTGAGAGAAAATAACATATTAACCTTAATGTAAACCTCCTTGCATACATTGATATTTTTATAATTTCTATGTGAAAAGTGTTAAAACCAAATCTAACTGTTTGTTGTATGTAAACTGTTGATAATAAGTTCCTACAAATAAACTAATCACAGCTGAATTTTTCTTACACTTTTCCAGATAACAGAGAACATCCGAAAAGCACTACAATCATCAGCAAAAGTGAAAACAGCATCAAAAATACATCTAATGAGAATTAAACAAAAGGCCAAAGGACCTAAAACTATACTAGCCTCAGACAGAATATACTTTGCTATTAAAAAACCTGAAAACATGGACCCAAAACCCACAAAAATTATTCAGGAAGAAGAAAAAATACTGAAATTTGAGAATCTAACTTTAGATCCTGACTTAAAAGACACAGTGCCAGCTTTTATAAGCTCAAAATGGAGCTTAGGTCGAGCCATAGACAGCATTTGTGACACTTGCAATATAAAAAATGATAATAACAAAATAAGTGCTGTGAAACTAAGGCTTTTTAGACAGTTGGATAATTACTGCATAAGTCCTTTGAAAATGGATGTAGAGATTTGTGAGCTGGTTAAAAATGAGGTTTTGCTTGAAGGTGATAAGTTAGTTGTGGAATATATTGATAGTGGAGTTTTGAATGAATTAGATGAACATGCACAGTTGTTCCTCAGTTGATATAATCTCATGTGTATTTGTTAATAAAGTTATCATTTTATGAATAACATTGTTGTTTATATGTGTTTACTAAGAGTGCTCCACCACTTGCAACCATTTTTTTATTTATATGAAACCATGGAATGTGCCTTCTATCAATACAGAGTAGAAAACAAAGACACTTTACGAATGAATGATTTAGAGTAAGTAAATGTGTAAAAAATGTAAACGTTTTTTACACATTCACTAGTAGGTAATAAAAACAACAAATAAATAAATAATTGTATAATAATGTCAATATAGCCTAAGTCTTATAAACTAAACAATTAAAGCGTCACTTCACTATCTTTGCCCTGCGACTGGCTCCTTTGGTAATCGACTAACGGCATCAGCTGCGCCGGCGCGGACTGGTTAGTATGCGCAGTCGGAGGGGGGGTAGCCGCCAACTTGTACTTCTCTACCAGCCAGTTACACTGCCCAGTTCTAGCTACTAACGTTATAAAATCTCTTCGGTACTGCTTCGTTAAGATCGCGTAAAGGAATGGATTTGCGCAAGCATTTAGAGGGTAAAAGAATACTAGTAAAACTTTTCCATGGCTCACGTCTACTAGAGGCACACCAGCTAATGCCGTCACTCCGAAGAACGCTACGGGCGCCCAACAAAGTAAATCTGTTCCGATGAGTAAAGCCATTTTGTTTGCAATACGACGTTCAGCTGCTGCGGCCGCTCCTCTTCCGCCATAACTTTCCCCTCCTCCCAAAGACCTGTATATCTGCACATAGCAGATCACAATCGTCACCCAGGCTAGCGCATTAGTCATGAAGATTGATCCTTGATATACAACATCACCCACGTCTTTACTCTCCACGGGCAAACATATCGAAGTGGAGGAGTAATCGGACACACCGACCAGCGGCAGTCCAGCCATCAAACCGGAAAATAACCACCCACAAATCATGATCTTCGCTGCAGCTGACAGCGAGATCCTCCTTTCTAAGTAAATAGCGTACGTTATGGCGAACCAGCGCTCTAACGTGACTATAGTCAAAGTAATTACTGATAGTTGTCCAGAGAACACGGATAAGAAACCAGCTATCTTGCAGCCGACTCCATACTGCCAGTCGTAGGCATAGTTGAAGAATTCTCCGTAAGACCTTAAGTCAACCACAGCTAGCATGAAGAGGTAAAGTCCGGTACAAAGATCGGAGAACGCTAAATGACACATGAGGAACCTCGGGACGGTCATTTCTGTGTGGTTGGTGAGTAAAACTAGGAGTACGGCAACGTTGCCGACTACTACAGCTGCTATGACGAACCACACGCTCACTCGTAGCCACGACCAGCCCATGACATCTTCGCAAGGGTTCAGAGCATCTGCTTGAGGTGTACATTCTACTTTGCGCCGCCTGGAAAGAGATATAGTTTAAGTTTAAGAAATAGTTTAAGCAAACGGAATCAACACCACTTTGGAGCATACGTCAAATTAGTAGTTAGCATATTGCGAGGCAATGTTTTGGAAATGTTTATTAACCAAATATTTCATGTTACCTCACCTTGCGCTAAAATTCCCGCACTGTGCAGAGACCCCAAACCCATTCCCTGGTACATTGTCGACAGCTTCATCCTCCCAACTGCCAGAGTCACCAAAATATTCCTCTTCAATGTTTTCGTTTTCTTCTGCTGTTGTAGCCGTCGACAAGTCTTCTTCAAATGAGTCGCTGAAGAAAAAACAAGAAAGTGTCAAAAATGTTCTCCATGTTAGTTAGGATGACAAAAAAGCTTATTCTTATCCCAACACATTCTTAAATAGGCATAAGTAGACATAACATGGAATACTTACGTTGTAAAGTTTTCTGTTTCAGCTCTGCTATAGAACTCGTCCGGTATGGCTCTAATTGGCTCCAATGATCTTCGCTTGCGAGTCGCTGGAGTCTTTAATTGAGCGCATTTCTGTTGAAAGAAAAAAATAGATATACACCCAAGTTTTACCAATTTTCATTTATTTGGTTTAGTATCAGATTGTCCACAGAGCTCGTCTCAACAAATGAGGCTGTGTAACATAGTTACATTTCGTGCAAATATCTAATTATAGAAATTTGTTACCGCTTTCATTAGTGCGATCTGCGTCTCGAACAGTTTGTGTCGCGTAGGGTTGTGTCGCTCCGGGAACTCGAAGGCACAGCAGTGGAAGTGGTGGGTCAGGTACGCTTTCTGAAGATTCTGGACATAAAACAAATAATACTAGCTCATTCATATAACGAAATATATTCGAAAAGATTCGTGGTACAGTAGTTAAAGTTTTCAAAGTGCTTATAGTTATAATGTGTTTGCAAAAATATATTGCTTACCTGAAATTCATAGATCGATGGGATGTATTTAAGTGACGGAGTCTTCTCTATCCTAAGTATTTCTAATTTCTGCAGACCAGCCGTCGGCAGAGAGGTAATTGCGGTACTACTTAAATCTCTGGAACAAACAAAAAATGTGTGAAAAGACTAGCACTCTAATGCTTTAGAGACTGGCGTTGAATAAAATCAGGACTAACCGCTTAGTAATTTTACCTACTACTGAATTCCAGATGGGCGTATATTAGAGGTAGAATAGTTTCTTTATTCAATAACAAGAGGATCTAATCTTTTATTGTGGAATTTACTTACAATTGTCGAATTAGCAGATTCGCGGCGAAAGCATTCGCGTCAATATGCCTCAGCTTTGAGTTGCCCCTGAAGCTTCTGAAATATGAAATTAACCAACGTGTAGTAGAGTAAATCATGAAATACATAATTTATTTGTGTGATAGAATGTTGTACACTTACAATTTCGATATAACTGCATTTTTGAACGCATGTGCTGGTACTTCTTCTAACAAATTGTAATTTAACGACCTGCAAACAAGAAAAAACGCAAATTATTGATTGCCCAGAATTAAAAGAATATTGAAAATATTATTTGCTATTTATCTTCTATAATCAGACAGAGATCGGGAAACACACAATACAAACAGCTAACACTATAACATCTTATTAAGATTAAAGGACAACATTAGATATCTAAGTCAAACAGGTAAGTGTTTCTATGAGACTTTAGATAATGCAATAAAGATTGTTATCACATATGGTTGCAATAGCTTAAGACTAAGTAGATAGGTACCTTAGGATTATTAAGAACCGAGTGAGCTTGAACGTCGTTGTTTAGATTATCGGGTAGGCAAAAATGCTATTGATCTTTTCCAATTTAACGGTCTGATAATCAGCCTCTATTAGATACATAAAACTATCATTTTAAATGTACATTTTATGTGTATGTTGAGAGGTTTTCTAACACTCGTTACACAATTAAGATGCTCGTTACGACAACCCCGCTTACTCCAGCGCATCCACTCAAATAGAAATTGAAAGGTATTACAGAAGTTTCGCGGAGTCACCACAAAAGCCGGATGACACAAACAGTATCCTTCTGTACAGGTATCGAACCCTTGACTACCTAATGTATATCTGTTGAAATCTCTAGTGTACCTACTCAGTAACACATATTCTTTTAATTACATGGATTTGTTGCGGAGTTTTCAAAAGAAAATAAGCACGCATTAGCCCAAGCCTACTTACTTATATAATTTTATGAATACCACACTCGGGTGGTACGTTTAATAATCGCTGTAAAAGATTACCTAAAACACTGTTTATTAAGATTTAAACTGGTGAGCAAATTATAATAAAGTGATAAAGATATGTTAACTGTGTGCAAAAAAATATTTGACATTGACGCTCATCTTTTTATGAAGGTTAAATTAGGATTAATTAATTAAAGAAAGTAAGTGCGTAGGGAGTTTGTTTGTGGTTATCTGACGTCTTTTGTCGTCAAGTGGTGCGAGGACTTAGTATTGAAAGATTAATTAAAAGATTAAAATTTATGGAGATATAGGTTTTCAAATAAAACTTTTGCAACTAGAGGAACCTCGTGGCACATGAAAATTAACGCTATTATTATATTGTGTGGTACCTTTACTTTGATTACAGGGTTGTTCGTTCCGATTGGAATCAGTAAGCGGAACTCTACGTATTGGGCACGAATGGACACTTAAATGTTATTCGTCTACGACTAGTGATTGATTCGGGTATACAAAAATAAAATAGTGAGAAAAGTTAGTTCTGAAATCAGTTTTAAACAAAACCTTTATCCATTGAGGGTGATATGAAGGTAAGGAGTTAAGGACCATGGTCATTTAAATTCGTGATTGTTGGTGTGAGATAATGAATGTATGTAAAAATAAATAAAATAGCACATGTGTGTATGTACCTAGTGACTTACACTTGATCAGCGCGCACGCGCAGCGCATGTGATGATAGACGCTTTATGTAGTTGCCTTCCAGATCACTGTGAACAAAAATACATATACAATCTTTAAACACTCCTGGCTCGTAAATACCAACCAGTAGAGTCAAGAGGGGAAATTTATTTTAAAGGAACGCAAAGAAGGTAATTTTAAAATAATCATCTTTTATGTGTAAGTATATCGTTACGCGCATTTTTAATCGCAAAATAGTCAAAACAGCAATATGAATATGTATGTGTTGTACATTTTCCATCCTCCCAAAGAATAACCTTCAAATACCCTAAAAGTTCCCTTTTTACAATTAAGTCTTTACTTGAAGGGTCTTATACTTACATAGCCTGCAGGTACGTAGTGCTTCTACTATCATGCACATGACTCAAGTTCGGCACCTCCAGGAGGCCCGATGTAGTGACTATACTGTAACAAAAATAAATTTAGCTAACAGTTCATAAGAAATAGCATCTTGTTAAGAAAACCAAAAACAAAAAGAACCAAAAAAATAAAATACATACGTACAATGTGCGCAGCTCAGGCAGCGGCGGCAGGGCGGCGATGTGGTGTAACTTCGGTGCCTGTGTTATGAATCTGCAAGAAGAATACTACACATACATATAAACACTTTACTAACGCATTCAGAAAAGCTGCTTATTGGATTTTTTATTTTAATTTTATTATTTAAAGGAAAACTTACAGCTAAACACTATGAATACACAAACTTAAAACATAAAATAGGCTATTTACAAGTTTTCACTAATTGCATGCATATTGGACAATTATCTGACTTTTGATTTGAGCGAAGCGAGGAGGTCACAGGGTAGGCAGTGTCTATTCAAATAAATACTTTGGTCCATTCCAGAAAAAACACCCAGGAAAATTATTAAGCCGGTTGAATGGAAACGCACCCCTCCAAAAACCTCCTGTTAACTAACTATTTTTAACAATAATGTGGGTAACCATTTTGTTTTTGGTCATATGTTACCATTGGTTAGATCATCTTATTCAGAGAAAAAATAACGATCATTCGAACGAGAATAAACGAAATATTTTACAAGTAATGCAACAGTATTTTAGAAATAAATGTACCTATAATCTAGTTTAAGACTACAACCTGAAATACTCACAAGGACTGTAGCCTAGGCATCTTGGTCAGATCTTCAACAACTACATGTTCTAATTTGGGAGCATCAATGATGGATCTGAAACAGAAATAACTCTTATATCCACGGTATTTCCAGCTCACAGATCTTTGAATCAAAGGAAAACTTGTGAAGCATTTTTGCTGCATCTAATTTGATATCCGTTTGTTGTCCGTTTAAACGCTTTTAGCCTTCAAATTCCTGTATTGTTGTTAAAGATAAAAATAATGGTCCTTGACGTAGTGCTTTTTGATTAGTTGCGAACCATAGTGCAGCCAAAAGGTATCACCGACATCTCATCTATTTTCATAAAACTTTATTTACATTGTAAATACACAAGTAACTCTGTCTATTACCTGGGTACGTTTTCACTGATAAATTACAGCACTGCACTGAAAGAATAGACAAAGCATACCTAGGTAGGTTCTTATAAAAGGTAGATAGTAGGAAGTAGGTTAGTTTTGATCAGTCAATAATGATAGTATATGTATAAAGTAAAGTAAATACATACAGATGCTCAACCAGGTGCAGATGGTAGCCGGCGAGGTGTATGGCGCGTGCCGTGAGCTTCGTGATATTGGTGTGATGCAGCACCACCGACACGCATGATGCTTGCCGAGCTGCAAAATAATTACAATATTAGGTACTAAAACTTATTCCAATTAAGCAATTCTATCTGACAACCAGCCTTTGCTTGGAGTTAGGCTGGCTACAAAACCGATTATGATGGTACAATAACCCCTAGCCTGAGGAAGGACGAAGTTTGTAACGGTAAATCAAGCTCATTACTGTAACAATGCTGAGCATATTTCTCCGCTTGGATTGAGAGAGGCTTTGATGGCTTTGCATTTGTTTAGGAAGTGTAACGACACACGTAACTTCTTTTTGTTCCAAAGAGCAGGCCTGCAAGGGCAGGTTATTTTAATTGCCTCAGGGACTCAATTGGGGTGATGATGTTTAGTTTCATTTGATGGCGAACCATTGCAGACTTTTCGGTGTTTTAATGGCCTAGCCAGAGTATTTCATCAATATTAGAGACAGTTAAACTGGCGTATATAAATAAATAATATCTGCTTCTCGTATCCTGGCAGTCATTATGTTTATGCAACGTCGTTTGAAGTTCTCAAGTTGGCTGCAGCCCAACTGCTCCTTGAACTCCGAAGGAAGCACTGTCATAATTTAAGTGTTTTAAAAAGTTTTACTGATACATAAAACTGCTTTTAAAAGATTAATTTCGTGATTACTTGCTCCTGAGCGAGCTTCTGCTTTCTAATTATAATGAGCATCTCATGTTCGATATTTTATGCATTCCTTTTCCTGTGAAGACAAATCTTTAACAACTTTTTATAGAGAAAGACCCATAAAAGACTTACAGCACCCGTGAGCAATGAAACGCCTACTCAATTACGTCAAAAATGACCAAAGCGACTGAAATATTAAGCAGTCGTTTACAAGCCCTTTATAATTTTTATTACCAAGTATATTACAAAAGTTTACTGCATATTTATCTGCAAACATTTAGTTCTTTCTAGCGTGATTTGTGATCCAACACAGTTTTATACATAGCGTGAGAGATGCCAGACGGCAGGCCGCCTGTGAGGTGCTTCTAGTAAAATGTGTAAACACCATACACCATGGGCATTGGACTTTACGATCCGTTTTATTTTCTGATTTAAGTTGTCGTAAAATTAACTGTATTTAATCTTTTATTTACTATTGATTGGACGTGAATGGCTGCTTGTATGTTGCTTCTGGAATACGGTGCTGTGTTCAAGACGAGTTCGTAAAAAGGGGATACGCGGGCTATTTTCTAATCACTTTTTTTGTGATTGTGAAAATTCTTTCATAACTTTCCATATACTAAATAGAGATGTAATATGTAACATGAATCTGCGTGGGATGATTTAATATAATCAAATAAGTAAATAAGTCCAAAGGCGACAGCGGCATCAACTAAAGCGTATTTTAATAAAGCGCTACTCAGATAGAGCGAATTTACGCAGATTAGCGCGTGGAACACTTAATAAGTATTTGCGATGAGTCACGATGTGTTGCTAAACCCTAGATTAGGAACCTTGAAAATGATAATATTAATGAAAAAAGCAATTAAATTTGTTTTCTTTGAAAATATTAGTACGCTAATTAAGTGTAGACATATCAATCCATATCTGGGCGCACGAAAGAGTCCTTTATAAAAATAACTTTAAAAAAATCTTGTAGATAAGCCCAAAGATCCAAGTGTAAAAATATAACTGTAGGTTCTTACTTAATATTCTTTTGAAAAACTACCAAAAATAGCGATTGTTTTCCCTACCGCATAGTGTTTGTTCGTTAAACATAGACATTGTCAATTAAAAACAGTGTTATCAGCCGAATCACGAGATAACACGTCCTCGCCTTTGATAGATCTCGCCGATTAACAACTTCTCTGACTAATTTCCTGAATCTAATCAAGCCAGATGGTGACTCTAGTAGGTACCGAGATTCTGTATCATTATCGACTACCGACATCCGGCTGAAAAAACTTGTATGACAATAATTGGTTCAGCGCTTCTAGCGGCATCGTAGATAACTATTTCGGCAGTAGATTTTAAATGTCAAACTCTTGTGATACTCAAAGATTCTAGTTGTAGAGAATCGTGCTATCGTTGGTAGTCTTCGATGTAGTACTATGCCAACATAAATGCATTTAACGTCACGGTTTCGTCTCGTGTTCGTTTATATGTTGTGTAAAATTTTTGACAGTGTCGAAACGCTCAATTTTTATTATGCAATAAAATTGTGCAAACGTATTGCGCAATATTATTTCAGATATAGGCGGCTTCACACCCTTATTTGTTGACAATGGCATACATTGGCATAAAGAGATTGGGCCGACAAATAGTGTTTTTACATGAGGTTTATGTTAATTTCATCAGTTTTCAGGAGGTAACTGGAATTTTCAAAGGCCAACTGATCCTACTAAATCCGTTTATCAGACTCACACAACTCTCACAAGCTTACACCTTTTTACGAGAACATCACATCTTTCATCTTCCTATGATTAGCTGTAGGTACTCGTGATGCTACTAAATCATTTTATCTTTATTTAAATTATAATCTGTTATGTAAAGTATGTCTAGACAAAATAAGATGCAACGTTGTTTACCTGTGATTTAAGCACATGCATTAATATCAGTCAGTCTGGTGTGTTTTATAGTTTGTTTCTATACAATCCATTACATAGTTCATTAGTTACTTTAACTGCATGGAAGTTAGATTTTTTCAGTCATATTTCATTTAGTAAATATATTATGCAAGTTGAGTGGGAATTATTGCTCAATCAAAGAAAGGCTTGGATAAATTTTCTATTACTTTCCGGGTCAGTAGGATATACCTAACAGAAGGTCCTATATCAGAAAATTTTAAGTAGATGTCTGGCCTTCGGCATTTAGTTATTGAAGGCTCGCACACTTTTGTATGAGATCGGAAAAACTAATTAGATGAAAATTGAGAATTTTCGCTGTTGATAAGTTTTGCCTACCGTCCATTAAAAAGAGATGTTGTAAAGGTATATCTGACTTTCAACGTAAACGCAACGTAAATATTATGTTTGAATGTCAAGTTTGACGCATATGAGTGCAGTAAACGCACTGCCAGAGCGTTGCAAATGGGTCAGGCTTAAAATAATGTGTCCAAAATCAACAAGACACCATTACACAGTTGCGCTGTCTTTAGCATTGAGCAGACGAATGCATTAACATGTCAGAAACTGGACGTTACGATATGATTTCACTGTTCTGAGTGACCTAACTAGTTTAGGACTTCAAGATCATTGTTCAAATTGCTCCTAAGAAATGTCTGGTTAGTGGTTAGCATAACGCGGTTGTAAAACAGTTGTCTTATAACAAAAAACCGTGTTATTCGTGTTTTAGAGGTATATATTTCAGTTTAAACAAGAGTAAAGAGTGTTAAAGATCAAGTTTCATCTTTAAATCGTCGTCCAAATTATGTTGCAGTCATACCTAACTTTACAATGGTTATCCGCTATATTTATCTCAGTAAGAAGGTATGTAGAACGAACGATTACCTGCTTTATAAGTTTATTTTTCTTCTTTAAAACTTGGAATTTAAATAGGGTTTGTTCATCGTTACCTAATATTAGGTATACAGTAGGTAATTAACACTATCATGCCTATTACCACGGCATGCTTAATGTTCCAGCGCAGGTTAAACTAACTGTGGTCGCAAGATACAGTTTAATCGTCAAAGTTAAAAAATATTTACTTTTAGACGTCATAAATTCTATTTTTAATCAATCACGTGATTGTCAAAATAATTTAAGACTATAGTCTATGATAACAGTTTACAATGGCAACACAGACCACACAAAGCGTGCTTGCACAGAGATCAGTGCGTGATAAGATACGAACGAGAATGATAACAATAATCTGTTTGACTCTATGAATGACTGAGAGAGTAAAAGTGCCTTTTTTATTGTCTTTTGTGAACATCCTTATCAACAACGAAAGAAATTACCTGAATTACCTCTAATTTACCACCAGAGGGCAGAGTAGAGTCCTATGTTCGCTAATAAATAATAACTTTGAATTCTTACGATGCTTCACTATTAATTCTTTTTTCTGGTATTTTTGGCCAGTCTAATGGTGTATGAATAGTTTCTACATTACAATATGTGAGAACAATTAGCAATCATCTAGTGCCTGTAATATCTGAAGAAGCATCTGATTAATCAATAATTTCAACTATCTTAACATCAGATACTACTTCGGGATACTTAAAACAACTACATACACGACTGTAAGACTTAGTAAGTAAAACGGACATTAATGATTTATCTTCGCAAACAGGAAACATACATGCAAACAAACAAACGATATTTACATAGTTTCGTATAAAAAAGATTGACACTTTAAATAGATCGTAATAACTTGCAGTGGTACCACATGGCCCGCACTGGTAAATATTAACACGAAACATTGAACATTTGCACTACAGTCGGTTGATACACATTACTGAAAATCTGAAGTCTTTAGCGCAGAGGAAGGCATGTACTAGGAAAACAGAGTCCATGACTGCCTCCGTAGCGCAGTAGTTAAGGTTCCCACGCCATTACCATTCAGTCGGAAGGTCGTGGGTTCGATCCACTATTAGTTGTTTCGAGTCTGGTACTTTGTGTCCGTTGTTTATGTTGCTTGTAAAAGTCCCCGCGACACAAGAGCCATTGTTAGTGCGAGAGTTGGTCTTTCAAAGCGGACTAATAGAGGTAAGTGGAAGAAGAAAACATGCAGCGGCGACCGCAATGAGCGTGGGATAAAGTAAAGAGAGTAATGATCTTAGTTTCCCATTAAAAGTAAGAATCTTTTAATGTACTAAATCATCAGTTCATAAACTTGACATTATTTCGTCGCAGTTGTGTATTTCTGTACATTGCCGTTCTAGTGTAAGCTTTAATACACTCGTCACGGCTCACTAAGTGTCTCTGTCAACATCTGCTCACGAATTATACAGATATAGTATACTTGTAAACGTTATATTACGCGACATTTACAAGAAAATCTGAAGGCATCTTCGTAGGCATGATTGTGGAAAACTGGTTCTATTAAACAGATCTCGAATTAATGAATGACTGAAATGATAACCGAAATACGCTTCCATCTATTGCAATTAGGCACACAAAATAATCATAACAGAACAATGAAACAAATCTTTTCCATTATTCCGCTATTATAATTGTGGTAAGGTATAATTGGCTTAACCTTATTGTGATTTTAGTTGAAAGAAAGATAAATTATGATTAAATTCAGCTCTGTACATAATTCATTAGAATTGTATGAATAGTAGAAGTTACGCAACAATAACACAATAGCGCTATATGTAACTCTAAATACAGTTTCTTTCAGAATTGACTAGTATCTCGTTTATTACTTCCTATTATTATGGGGCACAAAAAAAATGTTCTTTGTGTTTTAAAAATGAAATAGAAGATAATATCTATACTAATATTATAAAGCTGAAGAGTTTGTTTGTTTGATTGTTTGTTTGAACGCGGTAATCTCAGGAACTGCTGGTCCGATTTGAAAAATTCTTTCAGTGTTAGATAGCCCATTTATCGAGGAAGGCTTTAGGCTATATATCATCACGCTACGGCCAATAGGAGCAGAGTACTTAACAGTAAAAAGTGTTACAAAAACGGGGAAAATTCTGACCCATTCTCTCTTATGTGACGTAAGCGAAGTTGCGCGGGTCAGCTAGTCTTTTATAAAAATAAAATATAAGAATAATATTATGTACTATTTTGTTACTAAAATAAATAAAAAAATACCATATGATCATAGGATTAAGTCTAGTTGTAGTTGTGTCGATATATTTAGAGTTTCTACACTATCTATACTAATATTATAAAGCTGAAGAGTTTGTTTGTTTGAACGCGCTAATCTCAGGAAATACTGGTCCGATTTGAAAAATTATTTCAGTGTTAGATAGCCCATTTATCGATGAAGGTTATAGGCTATATATATCATCACGCTACGACCAATAGAAGCAGAGTACCAGTAAAAAAATGTTACAAAAACGGGGAAAATTTTGATCCATTCTCTCTTATGTGACGCAAGCAAAGTTGCGCGGGTCAGCTAGTAATAAATAAAAGAAAATGCGGTATAGTTATAGTGTTAAGTCTAGTTGTAGTCGTGTCGATGTATTTTAATTCCTACACTATTGTATTATTAGTGCGAACAGATTTGTATCCGTCTAGCCACTAGGCTATTAAAACATCATTACAAGTCACTCCTCAAAGCTTCTAAGGTCACGAAAAATAATTTGCAAGCGAAAAACATTTCCAGAAAGCACGTAATTACTTAAGAACTTACTTAATTAGTTGTAAGGCAACACGCCGTAGTACTCAGTTGAAGATTGCGTCAACAGTACATCGCGGCATCGGCACAAAATCAATATTTATAACAAACGTGCAACCAGTGAGTAAACAAACAATTAATAGAATTAAAACACGTGGACAGCTTATGATTTTAATTGGATTGAGTAATATAACATACCTGGTGATATGATCGCTTGCAACTATACGTCAGATGCTTATAACAGATACTTACTCTATTCTTCTTTTGTACTGAATTTTGACAATGCATCATAATCAGTTCTATTAACCCCTGGTTTATAAGGTACCTACATTTAAACCACTAACCAGGCATTAGAAGAGCATACCGTAAGTTTCTTGCCATTTCTTCCCACCAGCAATCAGCTTTCCCGAAACTATTGACTAGTAATTTCAAATACTTTGTAAGAAGTTTACGTAAAAAGGATATGTTGAATTTGAATTTGTCTACCATTTGTTAAATGTGACAAAAGCCAGGAAAAGTTCAATGCCGCAAAACATCCGATTTCCAACTTCAAAATTCTATAAAATGCGAAAAAATGTAACTATAAATCATGAGCTCTCAACGATTTATTTCAACTAAGAGTAAAATGAAGATGAAAGTGAAACAAAGTGGTTTATTGTTCATCAATCAATACAATCATTCTCAGGAGTTGGCATTGAACGTAAATTATTTGACGCAATACAATTCTTTGCGTTGTTTGTCTTTCCATTAGAATCCGATTGAAATAGACTAGACATTTATTAGACAGAAAACATTGTTGTTCCTATGTATCATGATTCTTTTCATACGATCACTTTCTAGAATTTGTCCTCTAGTTTTGGCAGTTATGGATTGTGCAATATTTTGTACATTTTGCTTCAAAGTGACGTTTAGAGTTTTTTTGAGCGATAAAATTGTGTTAACTTATTGCATCGTAATTTACTACCTAGAGGCAGCCTTTTATGCACTAGGTGCGTAATTGTGTAGATCGATATTTTTATGTTCACCACAACCGGTCGTCCAGTTCTGAAGAGGTAGGTACTGCTTTTCAGGAGGTCCGTTTCTTACATGTAAATTGAGAGACTTCAGAAATGTAATAGAGGGAGCTTTCTGCAATGCTCTTTACATACCCCTAAAACTGTTAATGTAATGGGTTTCACGTTTGGTTAAACGTTTAAAGTATCCCTTGAAAAGGCGACATTATTCAATTAAAAAAATAACTCTTTTCGTTTATTTACATTCCATAGCTTAGTAATGGGTAACAGCAAATAAAACATTATCAACAAACACTATTTCTGTGGTTAGAAACAGTGTATTGAACTGAGAGCACGCGGGTCAATACGAGTGTGTGTAAATAAACAGAGAACTCATTTGTACGATGCATTAACCTAATTCTTGCAGTTTGCAGTAAATGACTGATATCTCTTTGTTTTATCTGCAGTGTGGAAAGTTTCATTAAAATTGATATTCTTTTTAAGCGTTTTTGTTATTACTATTGCACTGTAAGGGATAAGACAAGTTTAGTAGCTGAACTTTTGTAGGAAGAAGAGGTAAGAAGTTTTGTAGTTTCTAATTGTTATGAAATTACAACAGGCTGTATCGTTAAAAAATCTACTACTATCAGGCATTGGAAAAACTTAAACCCACTAAAAGCCCTTATTAGAAACTTTACTTTACTTACTTTTTTGTTACTGCTTTTGAAAACTTCTCTTTACCTGAAGACTTAAAACCCTTGATACTGTTCCAATTATTTGGAAAGTCTCATAGTATAACGTGCAGTAAGTATATATATATTAATATATTTTATACTATAGAGTGAATCATACGTTTCCATGCTCCTAGATTATCTAATTCAAACAGTATTGTGGTGTTTGTATTAGATAACAGGTTTATTTAATTTTATGCAGCAATTTTATCTCAAGTACGTACTTACTTAGCATCGGTCAAACGACTGCATTACCTTAATAAGTATAATAATAATTTATAAAAATAGGTTCTTCGGTATTTCCAGTTGCAATTGTTTTACTATTAACTAGCTTTCCGCCCGCGGCTTTGCCTGCGTGGAATTTGAAAAAAGCCTTCTCTTAGTGCTCCTAAACGCGTCCTAAAGTATTTTCATACTTACCTCAAGTTTCTACGCTCAGTAGTTTCGGCTGTGCGGTGTCCATAAGTTATTCAGAAAGAGAAGAGTTTTATATCTATTGATTTCAGCTGCGTCAGCTTACGAGTATAGTGGTTCTTTGAAGTAATTAGTAATCCCTTTTGAGGGAATTCCCCGTAGAGAGAGAGGTATTTCGATTTATGGCAATCATTCTTAGACCACTGGGCTATCACTGCTAGATGCCTAAAGGATATTTTAACAATCACACACTAATTTGTGTAATAATCTGTGTTTATTGTAGAAGCTCAGTTTAGGTTAAGTTTAATTTGTTGTTAACTAACGATTAAGTATAATCAGCGGTATTAACATAGTAATGTTAAGATTAACACCATTAGCTGATATTATCATTACGCATTCAGCTTACAAACAACTATAGACAACTACGTATCAATTTAAAACCTTTAAGTTTAAGATCATACATACTCATAACAATTTCTGGTCGAATATATAGATAATTGCATAAATAAATAAGTATCGTTGGACAAGACACACGTCAGTCACGGGTCCTAAGATTGGACACTTAGCAGTCTTTTTAAGAAGGTCTTAGTATTCATAATAAAATACACACTTTTTAATAATTGTTTATGTATAGTTTTAATTATTATGGCATGTCATTACAGACTTCTTTTTAAAATTCCATTGTGATAAAATAATTAAAATTCCAAGCTTATCGTGGCAAAAATGTAATTTAAATATAGAACTTATCAAAGACAAAAGATAATAAATTAAAAATAAAATCCTGTTATAAAAAGCGGCAGGTCGGATTAACGCGATGTTATTGACATTCTAGAAAGACAATCGATTTGAATCGATAAACACATGTCAAGCACCGACCACTTATGCTTGATATTAATTTATTGCAAATCATTTGATGCAATGGAAAGTTTTACGATATTTATTATTTTGTTTGTTTATTTCGACCTCAAAATTAAAATTGTCTTTGTTCACTGATTGCTAAACAAAAAGGCTTAACGTACCGATTACGATCTAAGTAAGTCCGACCGATATAAACTTGACAAAAAAATATTTCTGCTTTTTCTAAAATTTCTAGCTACTGTTAAAAACTAATTTTCCTCTTCAACTGTTATCCCAGACCCAACAGCGCCTGCTACAGGCCGAATATACCTACCGAAAAGTTTAGCTTGGTAAAATTATGGATGAAGATCGAAGTAATATAATCAAATTAATAATGTCCATTGAAAGAAAGTGCTGCGTTGACACTTATCTGTATTGTAACCTTACATACATAAGTACTTAGATTACATCGTTAGAAGTAGAGTGAATCATGACGAACTCGTATATTTTTGCGCACGTCATTTGTGAAAAGCCAAATGACTGAAATAACCGTCTTGAATTGAGTCGACAGAAAAGTTGGCATTTGCCAAATGAAATCAGTTCGATATTCTTTTGTGTTTGGTTGATATATTTATTATTTACTTAGACAATATTGTAGATTTTTGACGGCCTTCGTAGTGCAGTAGTTCAAGTGGTCGCCACACGTTCGATTTCCACACGGAACAAATATTTGTGCGATCCACAAATAGTTGTTTCGTGTCTTATTTATTTATTTATTTATTTAAACTTCTTATACAATTTGTATAAAGGCGGACTTAATGCCTAAGGCATTTTCTGCCAGTCTACCTTGGGGTGATGCAGAGATTAAATGAAATAGGTGTTTAAATTATAAAGGAGGAAAATTTAGTTGAGAAAAAGGTTTACAAATAAATAACAATGTGGTCATGTGACTATACATAAATATAGATGAGTATATACATACATAATTATTTACATTTATAAAAATATTAAATACGAGTAATTCAATATATTATATAAATAGATGATATTAAAGACATACAATAAACTAAATATAATACTTATAATATATACATATATACAATACCTCATAAATACAAACTAAGATAAGTGTGACGATTCTGCAACTTGTTTTAGCAAGAGATCCCGAACTTTGCTCTTAAACGTAAGACGGTTAGTGGACATCGTGTCTTGTCTTCTCTCTGTAAAAGTCTCCGCGACACTGAACATTTCTTCGTGTGGGAGTTGTCTTTTTTTTAAGACATAAGAGATGTTTAATGAACTGATTAGTTACTAAGACATGATTTAACACCAAATGATTTTCCAGGCATTTTCCAGTAATCTGTCTGACTTTCTTTAAAACCATGTTTCGATAATCTATCTGACTTTCGTAGCGTTACTTAGAAGGTAACCACTTTTCTAGTGAGTGTACTGGTGAATCAACCTCTTCAGTTGGTCAATTTTGCCTTCGTGTTATGAAAGAAATACTTAGACGATAACTAGAAAAACAGAGATTATTATTGTGAAATTATTAAAAACATTCTTATCAATTTATGTCTCAGGGATAAATCTGTACATACCTGTTTAGTTTGTTGCGATAAGAGGCATTTTAGGTATAATGTAAACTACAGTTTATACCTTTTATGTAGATAAAGCAAGTTGTGCTCAGTCATGTGCCCTATTTATTTTTTGCAAAATATTTGGAAATATTAGTCAGTCATTTACCTAATTAAAATTCAAATAAGGAAAACACATGCGAGCATAAGCTCGTGAAAACATCTTCTTTAAATATAAAAGAACTGATAATAAATTGTAAGGCTTTTCTAACTAATTATTAAGTCAACATTGCTAAATCTTTCAAGATCGTCAATTGTGGAACAAATAATGCCCATAAATATGTTCTAAGAATATCCGTGAATACGATGCAGACAAAAATAAAAAAATATCTTCGAAGAATTGGCGCGAACTATGGAAATTAACCACAGACTATACCATAAACAGTAAACACTCATCACCGCGCTAAAAAGAGGCGATTAGTTTACAAACAAACCTACTTATTCAAGAAGACCGACGTCTATACTTTTGGACACTTATTTGATCGAATGATTATCGCTGTGTTAACAGCATAACTTACCCGGGTTTAGGTAAAAATGAAAAGATTATACAGATAACCACTCACCACACAAACTAAATACTTTATGGAGTCTCAGTAAAAGATTAATTTTATATTCACCTAGTTATAAAAATTACACTTTATATTGAGACATACTTTATGAACACTTATTATCTTGGCGATTATTTATACTTGTATCTATGCCTGTAAGGTTTCCGGAAATTAAAAGGCGATTACTTATAAAACATCTGTGAAGATAATATTTTATTATCTGTATATCTTATCCCTAGTAATTCTGTTCAGCGATTGTCCAATTTTCTGGCATCAAAGTTTTTCTTGAATCGAATCGACTTTAATCTGTAATACCAAGAGACTTCTAATCCTAATTGAGTGTTTACTTATCATAGAATTTAAGACCTTATCTAGATTATTAAGAGAAAAAAAAGTAGATTAGTAGATTTTTCCTTAATTGCGGCTTAACTTCTCTTAATTAAGGTACCCGCGGGTATTAAGGCCTAGCTAAGGGAGATTTGTAATAAAATGAAGAATATCCAATATAATCAACCAGTTTTTATAATAATCAGTCATGTACTTATATTACTACCGAGTTTAAACAAAAAATAGCTTCTAAAGCTTAAAACTAAAACATTATATCACTTTTAAAAAAACGCTGTCTTTAGGCCTTATTATAATAGGGTAGGGTAAAAAGGCCTATACTATAAACTATTCAAAAATCAACTTAAACTAAGTAAATTAGTATTCTTGACATCAATAATCATTAACATAAGGCAATAGAAAGCATAGTAGTCTTAATAAATTAAAAAAATGTCCTTATTCGCATCCATCAGGACATTGAAAATCATCAGTATATTCTGCAGTCAAACCGACACATTCTTCGTGGTACCACTTAGAGCATCGCGAACATTGCCTCATAGCATCATCCATTCTATCTTATTTGCAAGCATGATAGTACCGATCATTTTTTTTTTGTGATTTATTTTTGTCGGATCGCCTTCTGACCACAATGCTCGTTTGGGAGGCATCGTGACTGTAAGCACTGAAAACAATAATATATAAATTGAAAATATAAACTACGTATATACTACCACTAAAAAACATTTTAAAAACACGCTCCTACTTATATAGCAGTTAAAAAAATAGGAGTATAATAAGGCCTATTGTAAAATTTTATAGGCCTTAATATCCGCCAACCACCTATTTACAGAAAAGAATAATAATATAATTTTTATAACTACAAGTCTCTTAAAACGGTAATTTACGGACAAGCATACATTAATTAATAAGCGGACAGTCAATACAGGTTTGTAAATATGATATTTTCTAAACAACTTACGTTTTACTAGAGTCAATTTTTATAATTCGTGCTGCTGAACCGCACTTCTGAATGATTTCGACGATATTTGCGGGAGGAGAAGTGCTAGAGTGCGTCCGCCACTTTGCAGCGACTTGTATACGCTCTGAGCTTGTGTGACTGTAATCTTGATCGTCAACTACTGTATTTCGTACGTTTTTTGTGATTTAGGCCTTATTACCCGACAGGCCTTAATACCCGCAGGTACCTTACTCTTGTTTCCACGGCGCGCGTTAGATGCGCTGATCAAATTTTGTCGATAGCTATACGATTGTCGATAGTAGAAGTATTAGAGAATAGCGCTACAGGTAATATTTCTTAATTATGGTATTTTATACTTTTTTTATGAATATGTGTGACTGTGAATATCGCAATCAACAGGATACCTAATAAATAAATAAATTTAACCCATTACTGTCCCACTGCTGGGCAAGGGTCTCCTCCCGTAATGAGAGACGAGTTAGGTCTGGAGTCCACCACGCTGGCCAAGTGCGGGTTGGAGACTTTGCATGCCCTCAATAAATGGATTAAACAAATTTTAGGCATAAAGGTTTCCTCACGATGTTTTCCTTCACCGTTGGAGCATGTGATAATTATTTCTAATACACACATAACTTCGAAAAGCATTGGAGTGTTCATCACTTGCGTGGGAGGTATCAACTTATACCCCTCGGCTATCATACAGGATACCTACGTCGATTCAATTCAAACCAGAGTTATTATCATCGTTTCCCTAAACAGACACTCTCTTTATGCCTTATTTTTTAAACAAGGCTCTAAATGCCCAGCCAAATGATAAAGTCAAGCTATTAAAACTGTTTGAAATGACTTCTGTAACTGTAATAAAAGGTTTATGAGATGTAAACAAGGTTTTTAATTTACATTAACTAGATAGATATGATATAATATTTTTAACCGACTAAAAAAGGCGGAAATTAATTTCTTTTTTATTTCAAATTACATTTAGGTTTAATGGAGACTTTGAATAGTCATCAACTCATCATGACATTTTATATTTACTGTTATCGAGTAAATGCGATAATAACTGATGACTGATATTGAAAATTGACTGATGAAATCGTAATCCCACCAGACACAATGACAATATGTCTGCTATTGCCGCCCAAATGGCGGAAATGAAAAAATAATAAAGTAATAAATATGTACAGATTATCGATTTGTTAAAATTATGTGCGTTTAAAAGACGTGTTTAATTATTCACGATGCCTTTTTATTTTTACAGAACACTTTTTTACGTGGCAACAAAGTATTGTTTTCCTAGAAGTGACTTTTCAGTATGTCCCTATTTCTATTTTACTTAACGCTTTTTATTTCTTACTAGCTGACCCGCGCAACTTCGCTTGCGTCACTGAAGAGAATGGGTCAAAATTTTCCCCGTTTTCGTAACATTTTTCGCTGCTACTCCGCTCCTAATGACCGTAGCGTGATGTTATGTAGCCTTCCTCGATAAATAGGCTATCTAACACTGAAAGAATTTTTCAAATCGGACCAGTAGTCCCTGAGATTAGCGCGTTCAAACAAACAAACTCTTCAGCTTTATAATATTAGTATAGATATACATTTTCTCTCAGAGCTGACTTGTTAAGAATTCTTCTAATTTGAATTAAATTATGATGTATTAATAACTTAGGAAGAACTTTGAATACAACTTCATTAGGCACTGACATCATGCACGATATCCACTTGCCAAAGACTCGTTAATCATAACAACATTGTTGATGCAATCATAATATTGTGCATGATTTGTGTAGGAGTACAATACGAATACGCAATATAATTCTTCTTTATTTCTTCATATCCATTCTTCTTCTTATCGTATCTATAGTTAGTAGTCAACCTAGTGTCCAAGTTGTTCAAGCTATTATCTTAATTGACAACAACCGGGACCGACTTTTTACGTGCCCTCCGAAGCAAGGAAACGTCCAGCTCAAATACCACTATGCGGCCACCCATCTACGGAGTGACCACACCAAGGTTTGCTTAACTCAAAGATTGTTTACCGATCGGTGAGCGCAATTGGCTATGGACGGGCGCTTCATATCCATTGAACTATATTATAAAGGCAAGTTTATTAACACTGGGCACGCGACAGTCTGGATGTATTCTCTTACAACAAAACTAAAAGTGCACCCCCATGATTAAGCCTTTGAAAACCTTTCTTTATCCAAACATTTACATGTTAAATAATAAACCTAAGTATATTGAGTTGCCTAGTATAAAATACAGTACAGTAGCAACCTCACTGCTCTATAAATACAATATTATTATTTAGTCTGTTTGTAGCATCTCAAAAAGTGCGTCCGATAGTTAAATTCGGTTTATGTGTTATCATAAAAGCAGTACACAGGCTTGTAAATATAAGTAGACATGTAGATGTGTTCATCTAGTTTTATTATCATATCTAGCTTTTGCCTGCGAAATCGTGAAAACTTTCATCCCCTATTTTATCCCCTGGGGGGTAGCATGAATCTAAATCCTTTCTTAGTGGATGGTTACGTCATAACATCTACCTGCATATTAAATTTCTGTCCAGTGATTTGGGCTGTGTGTTGATAGATCACTACGAGTATGACAATCAGTCAGTCTTCCACCTTTGAGTTACATAATTATATGTTGAGTTACATAGTTATAGATGTTACTTATTCTTCTGTGGGCGAGCATAAAGTAGTGTGACGTAAATACTCATTTGTATGAAAGATTTATTCATGTTCTCTTAAAGATATTGTTCAAGGCTTGTCAGATGAAGACAATTGAATTAGGTAAGCCGTTATTGGAAATATATTCAGAATGGATCTCCTGAAAGCCTGAAAATATGAACGTGTTATGTCGCTAGGCAGTGTTCAATACAACTATCTCGTCGACAAATAACAAAAGGCTCTAAGTGCAGTTACCATAGAATAATTTAGTAGTTTACACCTACATACGGTGGCCCGGTTTCTGAGGTACATTTAGAGGCAGTTTATTTATTCAATGGCGTTTAGACTCATATAAAAAAAAAATCAGAAACCGGGGGTCAGACATTTTTAGGGTAGAATGGTAGAAAAATATATTTTTTAGAAATTCACATGCCCACATTTTCAGTGAAAATTGGCTAAACTTATAAACCATTTCCAGGAGCACCAACAGTCGAAGTGGTCGCTATGGCCACCGCCCACCATAAAAAAAGCACTAAACAACTACTTTATAAAAATATAATTTATTCTACATGTGTATTACTTCCAGAACATCCCTAGATTGAACGTCGTAAAATCCTCTATGTTTACATTGTTTACCCAACGTCACCCTGGGCCGTGGTCAAATTTGTTCAGCTCCTCATTAGTGACAATCTGTCAGCGCGTAATGACCACAGACATCCATTTTCATAATTATTTTCATCGTCATTTTCACGTTAGCTGTTTATTTTGTTCATTAGTAGTTTATATGGAGAGAACTTTGTTATAATTTTGAAATTGTTATAACAATGTTTTTTTCTTCCGGTAATAAAATCTGAACTTTTAATACATATGCTAAGAACCTTACCACCAGGGTACATACTCCTTGGGTAATCATTGTATTGTTTTTTGGGCTGTTTTTGTCACGAATACAATAGATTCTCTAAAACCAGTTCTTTAAAAAATAAAAGATTAAGTCGAAATCAATTATGATTCTCAAAGCCCAATTCCTGGATGCTATGTACTAGATTGCTGCCTTTGACAAAGTTTTTAGCCAGTCATTTTCAACTAAGTATTTCATAAAAACGAGCAGAATCATAATCCTCTTTCATATGTAGTTACTACACAGTTGCAACAAGTTCTACCTAGTTGTATCAAGATGTTAACAAATATTATTCTATTAACGCGATATCTCGGTGTAGCCGCGATATCTGATAAAGGAATTTAATAGCTTCCAACTATCTAAGCCGCTGACGTTGTTGCCGAAAACATCTCCATACGATTTATTTATAGTATTTCATAATATCTTACACGTGTCATTTTCTATGAAAATATGGTCATTTTCTGATGGTAGCTGTGGTATAAAGGTCTGGTAGGAGGTAAATCGTGTCATTTTGTAAAAGAATACATTCATTTGCTGACAGTAGTCGATGGATCTTTAAAGGTTTGGTAGAAGAAAATTGTAATTAAGATTCATTATTGTGCTGACGACAGGACAGATGAACGACCATTATAGAAGTAGCAAAATAATTGTATTAATGCCGACCCGGCTAAAGGCGTTCCATTATTCGAAAGTCGGTGGGATGTACAATTGTGGGGAATGTTTCGTGTTGTTTTTTTTATCAATATACGGAACGGTTTTGACTTCTAAATTATGGCTTCTCGGATAATACTCGTTTTATTTTGTTAACCAGCCAATCAGTATAAGAAGGTGTTAGTTACCTCTTTATCAAACTGGTAAAAAATGTTCTATTGAATTCAGATAGTAAAATATATTGTATGTATCACACACGACATTTTTTCATTAACGCAGCGTGCAAATTCTTTACTGATTCCGATTGCGTGAATCGTTTTGTTTCTTCTTTGTCTTCAACAGCACTAAAGTATGCCCACCAGGGCCTCTTAGTATATGCTATAAATCATGGGGTAACCTGGTTATGGTTACAATTGTTATAATAACCTCGATGTTTCAGCTGCCACTTATATTCCACCGCACGAAGAATCGACGAGATTTAGCGTAGATAGATATTGAAAGATAAAACTTGTCGTTAAATTTATTAAGGTAGATAAAAATACATAAGTTCTATTTGTTTCAGTACTATAGCAGATACTAGTAGTACCTAAGTATAAGTTAGTGCTATTGATTTAGGAGTTCAAGGGTTTAATAACCTGGTATTCAAGTAATGAAAAAGAATAAGGGAATTATCGCGAACACGGATTGTACCTTGGTATGCCCGACGTTTCGGCACAGGTTAAACTGGCTGTGGTCAGCCCGCGACCGTCAGGCATTCTAAGGTAAAATTCGTGTT
Organism: Anticarsia gemmatalis; assembly: GCF_050436995.1. Taxonomy (NCBI): domain Eukaryota; kingdom Metazoa; phylum Arthropoda; class Insecta; order Lepidoptera; family Erebidae; genus Anticarsia; species Anticarsia gemmatalis. The sequence continues at coordinate 1,804,696 of NC_134757.1, forward strand.
CGCGATAATTCCCATATTCCTTCCATTACTTAAATACTAAACTATCGTAAATTGCTCATACTATACAACTCTACCTAATGTTTGAGAAAACATCATGAAAAAAGAAAATTAAAAAAAAAACATCTAGATAGCTTCTTAAATGTGACAGTTTAATAATTACAATATCAGGCACAGATAATCGTGTATTCAGCCAGCCGTACACATTGCATTCCGTTCTCTTTTATCTATTCTTATCGAACACTTTATCGACATTGATTACCCAATCTTAGCTGTTAACACATTTTATTTCTGCTATTACCACTTATTTTTACTTCATGCATCATTGTTTCAGTATTCTAAAGGAATTTTGTAAGCCAAGAATGTACTATATCAACAGATTTCTATCTATAATGCATTGTTGTGTTTTTTTTCACGAAGTAACGAATCTATTTATTAATAAGGTTGTATCTTTAAAAGTCAGTCACGTATTTTGTGTGAACGATTATAAGGGCGCATGAAAGACGGGCTTGCGCAAATTGGTTGATAAGATGTCACAATTTTTGTACACCTTTCTTTCTTTAGGTACGCTTCGTTTTTTTGCGATAAATCACATATTTATCCTTGAATCTAAACATAGATAGATTTCGGTAATTTTATAAAGTAATTATTATTGGATATTGAATGAAGAACTCGATAGTTGTGCTTTTTAACCAATTACTACTTCCGTATCTGTGTGACTGACTGAACAATGCAGTGTACTATTGCGTTGTATTATTAATTTTAATTAAGTAACAAAAAAATTGAAATATAATGCGGAAATTATACAATAACATGATCATGTTAATAAATTGTTATTGTTTATTTATCGCACCGGTAGAAAATGTCAAGCATCGATGATGAGGGAACAATGATATCTGATAAATATGTCCAGATAGCCACTCTACATGTAAATATTATGCATATTACAATATTGTTTTACAATGCTTACTAAATAAACTTCGTCATTACTATACTATCAAACCATATAAACTTATCCGTGATAAATAAGAACGTCCTATTTGCAACAATAACCCCCGGTTTCTGAGGAAATTTAGCGGTAGTTTATCTATTCAATAATGTTTTTTTACATGAGTTTAATCGCTATTAAATAGATAAATATAATAGGTACGGTAGTACTATTACTTATTCTGTAGCTGTAGCTTACCGCTAGTGTGTAAGGGGGCTCTATATGTTAAAAAGCTATGATTTTCTCCTAATATGAATTTCTTTACATATTGCTAGAGCAATATAAAGTTGTTAAGTTATAAAATTGTTATTTTCACCGCTAGTATGTCCATCGTCCATAACCATAAAAACAAACAATATTGTTTATGGTCAACACGTGGACTGGACAGTGTGTTTACCATAAACAACACAAATAATATGATGAACGATGACACGCCGCGGGGGGTAAATTGTATAAGGCTGCACTACTTTGTTACCTTCGCCCAATAGATTGTAGATAACTAAGAAAAACAAGAATTTGAGGTTATCCGCCATATTTCCTTCGATTCTGAAATATATACCTACTTATCTACGTTGATCAAAATTTTATGAATTTCTTCAACTAATGTTATAAAATACCTATATAAAAAGTCGGCCAAGTGCGAGTTAGAATCGCGCACGTGAGTTACCATTGTTTGTAAAAAATCACGTTTGTTATATAGGAGCCCTCTGAAATAATTATTTGATTTTGTTATAATTATCATCTATGAAAATTTCAACTGCCTAACCATCACGGGTCATGGCATATATCCTGGTGACAGACAGAAGACAACAACCCAAGAAGTAAGCAAAATAATAATGAAACAATTTAAAAAATATATGAATTTAGTAGTTACCAAGATCTCATTAAAAATAAATTAGCACTACTCACTTATCTATTGTTTTGTGCAAGTTTCTAATGGTAATTTATTCTTTTCCTAGTTTTCGACCGATAATTGTGAATTTAAACTAGGTAATTGAATAGGTTAATAACCTCTTTTTTGTAGCGTCACCATGCGGGAGTTATCGACTGTTTTGAAGCAAATAGGTTTTATATAAATCCTTAGCATCAAAATACTGGCACTTGTCAGAATAATGCGTATGTCACGATTTATCTACAGAACGGCTTGTTTGATTTCCACGGTCGTATGGATTGCCACGTGGTTCAAGAGATTGTGAATACGTAAAATGTAATTTATTGTTATGTAGTGTTAAGATTTTGCCAAAAATCGTCACCATTTTTGTGTCGAATTGTGATATTTGAATTCAAATCATTTAGTTCAGGCTATAAGGGCTTTACTTGTGTACTTATTTAAAATGTGGGGTTTTAAAAAAGGGTCAGTAAAAGTCAGAATTGAACAGAGGGGCATGAAAAATTAATTTTAAGTAATTTTATGCAATAGACTAGAAGAAAATCATACCAGAATGAACTAAATAATAAAAGTTCACTGAGCTTAACAGTTACAGGCACCTATTTTAAAGGCATTTTCTGAAAAAAACACCGTTACTTTTTAAGTATTCACTCCTGAACCTTTAATAAAAAAATGGCTGAAGATTATTCAATACAGTCAAATAAGCATGAAAAAAGAACAAATAGCCGGGGGGTCATCGTTCTAACATGAAAGGAAAATTACAATGCTGCCAATCACACTAATTCAGAGGCTTACAAGAGTTTTGCGGCTTACGTACTTGCGATATGTCCAACGATATCAGTTATCTTTATAGTACAGGAATATCTACGAAGATTGACCTTTATCGCTGTTTACCGATCCTATGAAGTACTGTAAAGGTTTCTACAGACTGTAGTAGCGATTTGACTGCGGCTTGGTATTTTTGCATCACTCTTTAGATTGATACAAAAATGTGGTCGGCCTGTATCATTTTGTGCTACACTTTTCATATTAGGTATAAAATATGTGTGTGAAGAGCAGTAAGTAGTTAGTTATTTTATTGGTAAATCGTGCATCGGTATATCTTCGTGAAGTTATTTTGTTAACTTTGGTACTTATAAGATAAAACTTGTGTACATTGCAAAGATCTGTTTATTATGTAACTTCATACACAATAATGTTTATAAAGGTAAGTTTAAACAAAATACTCAGCATTAGATTGTAACTGCAGCCACTACAGGATGCTACAGGCTTTCCGCGCTCTAGCAAATTGCGTGCGCCACATTTTCACCTCAAAAAAAGTCGCCGAAGTATCGCCCAACCGTCTGATAAGATGTTAAGATAAGCAGGCAGGCATTATAAACGATAACTAACAAGTTAATCAAATAGCGGCAACTGTCAGATCACGACTGAAAGCCGTGAGACCACAATTAAACTGTAATTTACACCAACATGGACGCTACGACGCTAAAATTTTATCCTGTTTGTTTAAATTATGAAAATATTGTGCAATGTTGGCTGAAACTTTGAGATAAGTTTTAGCTTTGTCTAAATCCTTTGGTTGAGTAAACGTAGGTAGAACGAATAGGAAAAGGACAGCAATCGTCACTAACTTGATGACTTCGAGCTATTTTTGTACCTTCACTATTATTGTCTTATTCTACATATTTACTGCTAAAGATGAGACTGATGATGATTACGACTAATTAAGAGTATAAGTCACTAAATACAATAAGTAATTAGGTAAGTCTTCTACCACAATGAGATTTAAGTAAACGATACACTCGCCAAATTTTTGATGCGGAATTCTTTGTCTGAAAATCCTAAACGTGGAAAATTCTTTTCGGAAGTTCCTACAAGAAATAGTCGGAAAAAACAAAGAATCTAGTAATCATACTAAAACCACATGAAGTCATGATTAAAAATACTGCTTTGTTAATTAATATCTTTGGATCCTTTTAATTAAGACAGTCGAATCTTCGAATTGAATTTCCTTTGATCTTAATCCACCACAAAGTTGTCTCTATGGTTTTATTAGTTCTAATTTCTTCATTTAAAATGTTGGATTAATTATTTTTTTAGGTTTTTTTGACACATCTGCGCCGTGCGGTTTTAGGGCTGCCTCCGTGGCGCAGTGGTTTAGGTCACCACGCCGATACCACTGCGTCGGGAGGTCGTGGGTTCGATTCCCACACGGAGCAATTATTTGTGCGATCCACAAATAATTGTTTCGGGTCTGGTTGTGCTTTGTGTCCGTTGTTTGTATGTTTGTAAAAGTCCCCGCGACACAAGAGCAATTCTTAGTGCGGGAGTTGTCTTTTTAAAACTAAAAAGAAAAAAAAAAGGGCTTACGATAGAATTAGCATATCATATTTTGTCAAACACGTCTTCATTATTTGCCAAATAAGTTAAAAGTATCTCATGACAGAATAATTGACCGTAGGTACTATATCGTTGCCAATTTTACTAAAACGCATATTATAAGATAATGATAAAAATTATAATGCACATTTACTTATTATCTAATATCTATTGTTAGACTCTTTACTTCGTTAAACTAAGTAAATGACCTTAAAATATGGTCGTTAAATATAAAACAGATGCGGGCATAAATAGGTAACTATAATGTTTATTTACATCCTTCTCAATATCTATAAATAATTCATACATTTTCGCATAAAACACAAATAGACAGTAAACATAATTTATTCTAATAAGTATCTGCTCTGTATTATAGAAAACACAAAGGTTTTTATGTTCCTATGAGTCGTAAAAGTTATCTTTTACACACCTGTGTTACAAATAAAGTAGATTAACTAGTTTTAAAGGAAACTAGATGTGACATGACATGACATGACTTGTGAAAAATATTTGGCAATTAAAAAGAGTGGTCAGGAGTTTCTTGCCAGCTCTCACCTTCCGAAGTGGCGGTAATTTCACCAACTGTATTTTTGACAATTATAAATGTCTGTATTTTACTTAAATTAATAAATGATAAGATTTGGAACTTACCAAAGTATAGTAGGAAAACAGGCCATATAAGCAATCTCCAGTACATTTTTTTAAAGTCTTCAAATCACTTTATTCACGAACCATCCTTCGTCCTTTCGTTACAGAAGAATAAATCCTCTGTGGTAATGTTCTAATTTAAAATTAAAGCAACTAAACCACTACATTTTGTTTTGATACACTACGTAAATTGTCTATAAAACCATAATTATTTTAAAATATTCTAAACACTGTAAATATTTTTATACACCACATAAACTTCTAATTTATTAGGAATTTAGTTTATCGTATTATTTATCTGTGGAACGCACGGACGCGAGCATCCTCAATGGCTTGCGAAAATGTACTGAGGTAGGAAAATTCGCGCGAACAATATTTTTCATTTGGTCGACGACCGATTTTTCCTTTAGCGTGAGGAAGCATTTAGCGGGACAGAAAAATAAATAAAAGTGTTGGTTTGTATCACTAAAAACCTGTAGTATATCACGTAATTCATAAAACTTATATTTTAAGTAATGATTATCATTATTTTGTAGATATAAAATGAATATTTTGAAAAATATGCAATAACGACTTCTATATTTTAAGTGGTTCTGAATAGCAACAACTAACACACTTGTAGAATAGTAATCATTTTCGCCTGAAGCAAACCTTACAAAAAGTAATTTAGTGGGTAAAGTACGGTTTCCCTACTTAGTATCAACGATTGACAATGATTTTGGTAATTAAATAGCGTGCGTCACGATGAAATTCTTATTTGAGCTTGACGTCTGAGCGCCATTAATCTACGAAGTGGAGTGCTGAAGTAATATTTTAGGCATTGTCCTTTTAGAAAAACCATCGTGAAAATTGAGATTATTAATGGAAATAACTGTCTCTTGGAAAATAAGTAGGAAATTGCGGTGTAGGCAATGGCTTACCAAAATAATTAACAAAAGTTGTACCTACTTATTTTGAAGTTGAATCTATAACTGAAAGATCCATTGAAACAAAATTCCATCAATTATGAAGAGAAGCTGCTACATCGATCAAACTAAAGAACTTTTCTTACATCAGCGGTAGTTGGGAAGTAAGTAGTAGTCAACAATGTAATTCTTGTGTTTTTTATGCCTTTGCTTGGAAGTTTCCGTGGTCATGGTGACTTTTATAGTGGTTTGAAATATTAGTTTACCATTGAGCCATGTTTAATCTGATTAACCCCCGTTTTCTGAGGCACATTTAGCGGTAGTTTATCTATTCAATAGTGTCAAAACTCATATAAAAAAAACGCTATTAAATAGTTAAACTACCGCTAAATGTAGAAACCGGGGGTAAATGAAGTATACCAAAATGGAGCAAAGTATACCTTTGTATAGTTATAGTATATAATATCTGCAACAACAAATAAACTGTTTCTGGATCACATGAACTGTTTTCTCACCGGAAGTTTAGTCGCAACAGAATATAAAGCATTATAAACTTCAACAGTCCAACAAAAACACAAAACCGTACCAGAAACATCAACTTCAAATAACTTCGCGAACTGTGAAATGTAAAAAATCTTTAGCACATGGTATCTCGTCAAAATACAAGCTTATATAAATCATAATTGAATGGCGAACAAACACAGAATGTTGGCGTTCTTCCAAACTTACTTTATGGTGTATTTTTATAGTTTTTATGTGAACAATCTCTATGGAGATCAACTAAAGGCTCTCTAGTATCTTATCTCGGAAATAGACTAAGACGAAAGGAATGTTTTTGATGATTGCCCTTTTAGCGGCTGTTTGTAGAGAAAAACAAATTATCATTTGCAAATGAATTACTTAAAGAATGTACAAAAAGTTTGTCTAAAAAATATCATTGTTTTTGTAAGGATATTTCACTTTTAATATTCTTTTATTGTCAAATTCAACAACAAGTTTCAAAACCTTATGTCTGAACAATAGTTATTATGAAAATGAGCCAAAACGTTGTATAATATTTGCATCAAAATTTTAAGTTTTTTAGAAAAATTAACCTGAATGGTCAATAATTTGTAACGGATAGTCCTGTGTAATGATTTTTTGAAAACATTTTGCACAATGTGTATTGAGACTAAAGAAGTAAAGACATAATGCGTAACGTGTGCTCTTGTATTTGCACAAATACTGACATGACAGTAAAATCAAAGTGAGTTGAATAAACAAAGGTAAAACGGCTACCGACCATGTAAGGAATTTGCATCCAATCATGCGGTGAATTGTGCAAATAATAAGTCTTTGAAATGTGAGTTCCGGGTTTTCCAATGTTTTTAAAGGCACAATGTTTGTAATTTTTAAATAAATAAAATGTGGGTTTTTTATGGAAAATATAAAAAAATACTTACTTTATCAATCAGCGACAATCAATCAAAACAAAGCTCTGTAAGGCAACGTCTCCGCACTTCGTATAGGTGTAATTCAGTAATTAAGTACTTATAATCCTTTATCATTTAGTATTTAAAACAAATCTTTGGTAGTTCTAATAACTGTCATACACTCATACCAGATTGTCCGTCAATTCAGACTCCACAAATCACGCGAAAGAAGAAAACTTATTTTCAAATTCAACGTCGTAAGGAATGTTAAGACACATAAAATCAGTTGTCTCCCTGTTTAGTTAAGTAGCAAAAATATAAAGTAAAGTAAGTAGCATAAATATCAACCTGCACTCATTGAGCAATACATACCTAATAAAAACCTTTAAAATATGCATATATAAGTATACTTAATACAAAAATATTTTTATTTCAATATTTTATGAGAACACTGACACATTTACAGTCCATGAACTAAATACTTAACATGATTTTAACATTATTATATTTAGGTTTTATGACTATACTTCCTCAGTCATAAATAAATGGATAATACTAAATTCCTCGTTTTTATGAGTGTAAAATTTTAGTACTTTTAAATATCTAGCTCTTGGGAAAAAAGTTTATTTACATATTTTTTAAAAACAAACGCTCTAAAGACCGACACACACCGAGAGACGTGTCTAATAGTATATGGAAGTTATGTAGTATCTCATTCTGTGAACACATAGACAGGCATCGCCCACCCCATAAACTTCTACATATTTTATAATAAAATAGTTAAGTAAGGGCCTTTTATCTCTAGTATACTTATAGTTCAGAGTAGATCTTTTTACTTGCATCATTTACATCATGTTTGTTTAAATAAAAGCTTTTTATAAAAAGAAAAAGGTACACATTACGTATACGTTTACGCCTAACTGTCTACTATAGGAAAAGTTGGCACAGACTGGCACTGACATACGGGACAGATTTGGCACAGAATTTAATGGTGAACATTAATCTTGGAAGAAAAAATCAATATCCTTAAAACTACTTAACATACGTAGATGTCCTGATAACTATTAATTTAGTAATTGATTGTCTGTCAGACAATGCACAGCTGAAACTACTGAAGCATGAGGTTGTCATGTCATGTACATATATTCCTTAGAGAATGTAGAGGAGCGTTAAAAAAAGATTAATCGAAATTCCACCTCTATTAATAATAAAAATAAATTTAAGCCATTACTATCCCACTGTTGGGCAAGGGTCTTCTCCCGTAATGACGGAGAGGTTAGGCCTTGAGTCCACCACGCTGGTTAATTGCGAGTTGGGGACTTTGCATTCCCGCAAGAAATGTTTTAAAGAATTCTCAGGCATGCAAGTTTGCATCATTACGTTTTACTTCTCCTCGAACGGAGTGAAATTCGGGCAAAGCCGAGGGTGGAAAACTGCTTGTATAAAAAATATCACGTGCTCTTATAGATTTCTATTCATGGTTTCTTATCGTGGTACGATAAGTAGGGGCCAAAGTCTTAACTCTTCAGTATCCTGGCGCACTGCCCATCCCATTCAGTCAGAAGAGGGCGCTAGCATCGTAAAATAGCTTTTATTTATAGACTACCACTTGAATGGACTATATTTGCAACCCTTTAAACGTCAGAACCAGTTCGCAAATGAAGGACTTTAGTTGCGTGCAGATTTTGCTCCAGATATTATACTGTTTGGCTTTATATAATACTATTTTATATTTGCACATTTGTTAAGAAAGACAAGGTTAACTTACGGGGACGTGTTAATTATCCAACTTGAAATAAAATACAAAATAATACCTCAAAACGTACAGATTAAATAGGAAATCGAAAACTACTAGAATATGTATTTTTTTTTTATGAGTGATACTCCCATTACCAATATTGATTATTATCTAGTCCTGTATGTAGGCCTATAGGGCGTGTCAAGTCTACTGTATTAACGAAAAAGGTTTTTCATGTGATAAATAAGTATGTAGAAGAAAAGTAGACAAATAAGCTTTAAACATGTTTACTTACCAAAGTGACAATAAGTGATTTAGCTCAAATGTTTTGTCGCCAAATAGACTACGACCTTATTCATGTATTGCGTTAAATATTCACGAATCCTAAATGTGTGAATGTAAAAGTTTTTTAGGACTACGATGCGTGAATGTCCAGAGGGAGCGAATTCGCTGCGAATCGATTCGCGCGAGTTCGTTCGCGCGTTACCGAGATACTAGGCGCCCATTCACTCATCTGGACAAGGTCTAAAATATAAGCTTTTATGTCCATTCAACAACGCTATTCAATCATACACTAGGGGTTACTAACAAAAGGTTATTAACCTTGAATACGTACTCGAAATCTTGAATTAATCCAACCCTTTCAGATCTCAATACCCTTGTCCGTTGCCTTGCCCGTTGAGCTACTTTATAAAGAACACCTGTTTAATTCAAGGGGTATTTTTACCAGTAAAGTGCGACGACAAATAAATACAAGTAGGTCTTTTGAAAGGTGTATAGAACTCGTTTTTGGGGATTGAACCCTAAGTAGAGTATTATTAATGTTTGGTATTGGAATGGGAAGGTCAAAGTCGTAGGTATCTCGGATTCTGGGAGCGAAAGTCTTTACGAATTACAAGATTTCAAAAAAAATATTAACGGATAACAGACAAATCATTTTTCTACACGAACATGAATACTGGTTAGGCTTGCTACACTCATTTTCGGATAGGCATGGTAGGTTCGGCAGTACTTATCGAAGAACTAAATCAACTCTACCGCCCGGCTGGGCCGATTATTGCCGATTCGAATATGTGTGTAACACGGTTTACTATCCCTCATTTACAAAAGGAGTCATAAGAAATAACTAACACAGGTATTGTCTTCTCTTGCGACAATAGTGTTGAGAACAAATTTTGTCACGATCGACAAGATCCTCGTAGGCCAGTAAATTATCTAATTAGCCGTGCGTGCTACGCAAGTGCTACGCGAGAGTTTCATTAGCCATTATAGACTAGGTAACTCACAATGAGCACTTAATTTTATTAGCAAACTAGCTGACCCGCGCAACTTCGCTTGCGTCACATAAGAGAGAATGGGTCAAAAATTTCCCCGTTTTTGTAACATTTTTCACTGATACTCTGCTCCTATTGGTAGTAGCGTGATGATATATAGCCTATAACCTTTCTCGATAAATGGACTATCTAACACTGAAATAATTTTTCAAATCGGACCAGTAGTTCCTGAGATTAGCGCGTTCAAACAAACAAACAAACAAACAAACAAACTCTTCAGCTTTATAATATTATTAGTATATTAGTATAGATAATTTATATTTATAGCCACCATTAATTATATTGTTGAGCTATTTGTCAATAATGTATTTATTGAATTTATGAGGTCGTTATACTAAGTAGTTTTATTGCGAGATTATCGTAAATGATTTATTTGATGTGATGTCACGATATTAACAGAAAGAAACTGTGTTTTGATAAAAGACTTGGAGTCTAAGTAGGTATTAAATATTTATGAATCTAGATCTTATAAACACAAACATTTGAGTGATTAATTCATCGCTTTTATTCGAGAATTCAAGAAACGTCAAAACTGCTTGAATAAACGGCCCTACTTTTCATTTAAACATTTCAGTCGTTAAAGTTAAAAAAGAAAATCTAACATATACAACTATGTACACAGTTGTAGCTATAACAATAATATTAAACTGTCGAGAGCTCGTAAAAACATGACAGTACGACAGTTTAACTTATACAAACAAGCACATTTTATAGTAGTGTTACTCAAAAGATAGAGATCTATCACACAATTATGGTCACACTATTACCAGCTAGGTATAAAAGTAAACAAACTAGCTGCCGATGACATGACGGACTCAGGGATGACGCTCTTAAAACTAAGTATTACATTGACGAGGTCCCACCTTCAGTGTATTTTCCTTTATTTTAAAGTGCACCCTTTAACACTTCTTATCTCGCGAGGACTAATACAAGTTTACCAGCGGCAAATAAACAAAGCACAACCAAACCCGGAACAACGATAAATTAATCACCCTTAACTATTCCATGTGAAAATCAACTTTACCAAGGATGTTGCCAATCTGAACTCCTTAATGTTTAGTATAATTATAGCACTTGGTCAGCATAGCTCATGGCGTAACTATACTATAATTCTAGAAGAAACTCTTTTCTCGCATTATCCTGACAGTTTTTTTTTTATTTTTTACTTACTTGAGTGAGCAAATATAACATTGCACTACGTATTTATCGTGTATTAGCAAGTACATGTTATATTTGAAGTATGTTGTTTGTCGCACGTAATTGAGAATCAATGCGACAAGGGCTGTAGATTAATTGCCTCTGACGTAATGACACTACATCACACCAAACAATATGGTGGGTGGAACCCTCTAGAAATTTCACCAAACATTAGATATGGTTCACAACAAAAACAATAAAAATAAGAACTTTAAAAGTATTCGAAGCTACAAAGCAAAATAGCTGGGATTCGTTTACCATTTAAATTAAGGATTGAATATCTACTTTGTTAACAATATAGAGTTTAAAATTTCGAAGTTTAAAGCTTCTTTCGATAAATTGTCTATAATGTAATGAATGTTTCAAAAGAAGCTTTTAAGGATGTTTCTTGCGCTTGATTTTTTTTTATGTAGGTACAAGGGTTTAAACAAGGAAAGTATGTTTACATTTTTGTGGTGACTGTACTCGTGAAAATGACTAATGTGTGATGTTACGTAATCATTATTTTGTTGTATGTTACGAAGCACTTTACGTAGGTTTATACAGGTTTCTTCTACGCATTGCACTAATAGAACAAAATTTGTACATCAAGACTCTATTACTACTATTTTGTTTTAACTACAGCGAAAATTTCCCTCGAAGTAAACTTCGAGCTATTCGATTTTTTCAATTAAGAAATCTCTTAAGATAAACTTGGAGATAAAGCTAAAATAGCTGATTAACAATTAACAAAATACAATAGTTACTCGTTAAATAAATCGCAATCAAGTTGTAAGGCAAGTGGTAGTCTCTGCCTTCTTAGTTGGCCTTACAGAAGTCCGTCCTCAGAGGACCGTCGTTGCCAATGACCTTTCAAGAACAAGAACGTTTTTATTTATGTAAATATAACACTTAATAACAGCTATACTTTGTGCTTGAGTGAAGCGATTCTAAAACCGAAGTCACGTCGGCAAGTGTTAAACAAATTGTCATTATTTACACGAAACCTTTTTACAAGGAGACTCGTTCAAGATTTTTGTTTATGGCGACGTTTCTTCTGCTACAAGAGTAAATATGGTTCAATAATTCTCACCAATATTATTTTAAATGTCCGGATATAGAAATCGGCCACGGCAGCCAGTTTAATGAAACTGGCAAGTTTTCCCCACCTTTAGCTTTTCACAATTACAGAGAACTTATTTTTTAAGGCTAAGTTATTAATTTTTGAAACAAATTTCTATACTTCAGGAGTCATGGTAAGTAGGTACCGTCTAACGACGGAGTCCGCTTTCCTGCTAATAGCTAGGCTTATAAAACGGAAGATACAGCGGAGTTATAGTGGAAAAACACAATGAGTTTACGCATTTCATTCACGTTCCAAAAAAATCTAACCTAAATGCAAAAACTGTTTGTAAACAGTTCATAGTCGTAGTGCCGACATCTCACACATCTATGCTGCGGGAAGCGAGATCAATACATTTATAATGTTTATTAAATATTCATATGATCTATGTTCTCTGATGGCTGAACGCCAGAACATTTATCAATTGATACGATTAATATAACGTTTAGTCATCATTCCGTACTACTTATTCCTACGTAAACAGTTCGAAAATATCGACCATCAGATATAAGATACGATTTTAAGATTTCATTCAGTTTTAAGTGCAAAGATAGATAGCTGATTTATTGATAGTAAAGAGCAGAGAAGTACAACAAAACATTTACTAAAAACTTTTTATTTATTTAATTTTTTTTACGAGTAGTCTCTAGTACTTATCTACGCGTCTATATCCATTTACGCTCATTTAAACTTTGTTAATGGTAACTAGAATCCCTTTAAAACAACCTACAAGTATACTTTGGAAGAACGTAGCTTCGGTAATTCTAAACAACAGAATTGAGAAAAAGAGAAAAGAAAGAGCTTGGTCAGGCTTTTCTAAACTACAGAAGCAAAGGAAAAACATCTACGATAGTTGATATACCGCAATCGTAATGCCAAATCAATGTGAATACGTCTTAAATATAATAGACAATGGATTTGCTGTGATTCTGCGATAAAACAATCAAAATACGACCAAAACATAGTCATTATGTCCGCCATTACGGTCCATCAAATCACAAGCCATTACTAGCAACACCCTTTTTCCGATAAACTATTAACTTTTCCTTTACCCATGATTTTTTATAACAACTCATGCATTTTCATTACTAATCGCGTGAAAGGAAAATGTTATGTTTTGAAGGCTCGCCTTGTCCGCCATGTTTGATTGGTAGTTTTATAAAAAGCTTGATAATGGTTTCATTTTACATAGGTACTAAATTAATAATATTCAATGTAAAAATGCTGCACCTCTTCCATTTACCTCCAGACTCTTCGGTTACTAAGTAGTTATCGCTGACCATTATTTTAAGGTCGTGAGTAGAGCAGAAAATAAGTGTCTTAATTTGACTTATAATATGACGCATTGATGTTTTGTCGAATAAGTCAATGATGCTGTTTTGAAATTGACACAGATACGTTAATAATTTCATTTCATATTTGTTTGGAACGTTATGTTAGTTAAATCTTTTTAAATTGTAATCAAAAATCACTTCTCTCAGATTGTTGTTACCTTCCTAAGGATGAGTTAGTGTGAATGGAATAAAAGTAAGTAGCATCTCATATTATACCTAAAAGATACTAAAGATAGGTAAATACGTAGTTGTATAAATAACTCTTGGAACTAATCTCAGTGCGCAAACACGACACACACAGATCCAGAGCATTACTAATAACAACAAATATTTATTTACGATATTACCAAGTACAAATTGGTCACAGTGGTGGACGCACGTCACCGTATCAGTTTGTAATCGCAACTAACGCAAAGACACAGGATAAAAGAAAGTTATGGTTTCGAAACCGTAAAATAAATGCATAATTAAGTTTTAAAGGCGATTTACTTGTCTACATACTTAGTAGAGCCTAGATTGGTACGATTTTAATAAATAATTAACTAAGTATGCTAATGATTCTGTGTGTTTACGGAATTAAGTAGCTGCATCAGACAGACCACCTTCAGTTACATAAGCTCGTGGATCACTGATGTTCTTAACTCTGAATTTTGTATACCCCCGCCAACCGCGTAACTTGCATAGAAGGTTCTCTATTAAGTCATCGGTTTTCAGTAATCAGGTCTTCATAAAAAATTTGATGATCGTCAGTAGTGGTAACAAATCACTCCATAGCTATTGACCATTTTTGTACGTAAACTTCATCAGCGCTACTAAAATGCAATTTTCTTTCAGGTAAATAAGTATGAGACGCTTGCTGCGTCTGAATAGATAGGTACATGGTGTAGAAAACGGTTCTATTGTAAGGAAAAGTCCAAGGCTTTGAAGAATAAAGGAAACAAAAACATTACTTGGAAGGCGAAAAAAATAGCTACGTGACAGTTGGAATTATGTACTCTATTGTCTGTTCCTGTAATCCGTTTTAATAGACTGGTATCGACTTGGAAGCAGAGTTTTAGGCCGATCCCACATTAGACGTGCACGTTTCTCGGGCGTCAGCGAAGCGCCTAATGTGCGGGAAGTCTTAAGAGCATGACAATGATTTAAAGCGTAATTAAATATTTAATTACGTGTAGTATATAGACATTAAGCTTTTAAAAATCATTAAGTAGGAACTATAATAAAAAATAACATCGTTTAACTTTCAAATAAATGCTACTCGAGTAATTGTTTTTATTAAATTTTATTAGCTTTCCGAGTAACGTCACGAAATTTTACAATGTTGAAATCGGTCAAAGAGAAAACGGTAATAAACGTGAGTAATTAACGACGTGTAAAGCTGTTAAAGGGTTTCAGAGAATTCAGAGACACCATAAAGTGATTAACGAGAACATTATCTTTCCGACCCTGGCACTTCACTTGGTTATTTCAATGCTCATTTACAAACATCATTATGGTCGGACGTCCTAAATTTTTCAGTGATAAAACAAAGCCTATAGCAAAACTCTCTATTTTTTTATATAGATGCATAAATCTCTTTTGTTTTCATTTCAGTTTTTAAATTAATGTAATCAACCTGAAGGTTATAAACGCGCAAAATTGAAATATCGACTATTCAGGCTAAAGTCAACAGGCACGATATTTAAATTTAGAGCGTTTTGCTGTTACTCAGTATTAACAAAATGCTCGTGAGTACGCAGTCTTGCACGCGCAGCGACGTTATCACTCGTACGTATTATACCTATATACAGTGATTTTTAGATATTATTAAGATTTCTAAGATATTGAAAATTAGAAACTTCCTGAAATAAATGATGATAGTTGGGGGTTGGTCTGTTATTTCTGTTACCATACACCGAGCATTTTATCGAATTCCTGAAAGATTTCCTACAGAAATTATGAAAACAGAATAACTACAGCGTTATTTTCGACATACCATTCTGTTTATATTACTTTTTAGGCTAGTCCTATGGGAATAAGGCGATAAATTATGCATGGTTGGTCCATGTCTATCTTTATTTAAAAAAATGCGTTTAACGCCATCTAGATTATAACAACACTACTATTAATAACAAATATGCATGTGCTGCCATCTTTTAGTAGCTAAGGTAACATCTGACCATAGACACAAACCAGTTCGTTCTCAACTTCGTGTTTGCAAGATGGAGATTTTATGAAAAATAATAAAATTTCATTTATTTCCGTAACAAACTGAATTGATTCTATAAATTTCATTCGACAAGATTTTATATGAAACTTGATAAATAAAATAATAGAAACCTACTATTTCATTACCTGCTATTTTGTCTATGCCTTGCTCTATTATTTTGCGCCTGCGCTCTTGATGGTCTACGCGACGTACCTAAAATCATTTTGTGGAAAATTTGAAGTTTGTTGTTATTTGTGACAACTTATAATTCATAATTATTTATGAAAGCTTCGTGCTAATTACCATTCCAGGCGCGGGGCAGGATTTCACTGTGGTGGTTAGCCTGGATGCGTTCAGACACTATACTTCGAGCGGTGTACGGTAGCCATCTTGGAATCGAACAAAGCTTCAGATGTGTAGTTTGTCTGTTTATCAATAATTTTTGTGCATTTTCTTGTAAATAGTTTGTATGTTTAGGATATGTACGGAACGTTCGTCCATATGTGTAAATAGCTATGGCTGCGACAAGGAAATTACAAGGTAATTTGTTATGTTATCAGGTTAGAGATTGATTGACCCCAACCGATGTAGGTACGTGTTCTAGAGCATTATTGTCAATTGATGAGACCTCTGGCATACTGGAGCCACTGAAGGCGAGCAGAATATGTGAAACGTGTATCAGTTACACGCGTACAGAACGTAACGCGTACAGGTGGTCGGTAAAACTTGACAAACTGCCGCGTTACTTAGTATTTGTAGTACTACGAACACTATTTTATTGTTATTCAATGACAAACATCGATAATTAGCGGTCTTATCGGCCCTACCCCCAATATTCATTACGAAAAAGTGAAAAATCCACTTGTTATTGAAGAATACTTTGGTGAAACAGGTTTTTTGCATTGAAGTGGCTATGTGGTTTTCAGGTGAAATAGACAGGTGTTTAAAAAAGGTAACGGAGGGTGTAGAAACATTCGATGACATCTGGCAAAAGGTACACAATGCGACGAACAGTAACCAAAAGGAGAAGTATGAGGCAGACCTCAAGAAGGAGATCAAAAAGCTTCAGAGGCTACGGGATCAGATCAAGTCGTGGATCGCCTCCGGGGAGATTAAGGATAAGAGTACACTTTTAGAATATAGGAAACTAATAGAAACAGTGAGTACCAAACCACCTCCTATTATTTATATTATACTTATTGAAGACATGTAGTGAAACCTTATGGCTAATTATGGTCCCATATGATTGTATTACAAGCCTAGATACACAAACATACTGTTATTGACATTTACAATAGTTTACACAGAAGTTTTCATACATGAAGTGTTTACTGAACATGTGGAATTAATCCAGATGTTTGCTTTTCACTCTGATTCTATGTGTAAAACATAGTACTCTAACTTTCTTATTAGGTTTTTTACAAAAACATTATTTTCCTATAATTTATCCAAGTCATAGACAAGGCATTTTGTTATACTACCCCATATTGGAACATCAGAAACATATGCTCTATACCCTCATTATTTATTTTATTCTAGGGAAAAGTTTTATGTTAGAAACTTAGGTTAATTTACTAACTTTCACTTAAAAGTATTTTACATACTTTTAAACTGTGCTTAACTTTTATAAAAGTTATTTTCAACAGTTGTGAAGTGTTTTAGTGTAATGAATGTACATGAAATATTGCAAGGGAGTGATATTGTAACTTGTGTGGACTTTGTGAAAGACATGGTGTATGAATTGTATGACCAAGAAAATAAGGTAAAACTGTTTCTTAAACTACATTGTAAGGGAAAGTTTTACAAGAAATTACTTACGTACCTACTAAACAACTCGAGTGATTTATTGAAAAAAGCAATTCCGTAACGAAATTACAATGTGCTTCGACATGTGTCTGTACATGATCCGCTAAAACTCAACATACTTCATTAAATTTCTAATTCCTTTATAGAAGGATCTCAAATAACATGCTTGTTCTGAGTGCCAGCCAAAATAACCTCTAGTTTATGTCACAACTACCCACAAACTAAAATAAAAATTGAAAATTTTCAATTTATAACCACATGTGATCTGATTCCCGTTCCACCAAAAAGTCTGTATACACTGTTATAATTTCCATTATAATTCTTATTGCATCTTTTGATGCTGCCTTTGGTGTAGAATGTAGAAAGTTATATAAAAAAAATGGCTCAGTTTTATATGTTGTGCGAGATTGACACTTTAATTTAAAGAACTTTTAACAATGTTTTTGTAGAGTTAAAGGGATTCCTTTACAGATTCTAATTATAGAAGTATTGGCAATCTATTAATTAAAAATATTCATATAATATTCAAATATTCATCCACATGCTCTCCATGCTTATTTACGCATCCCTATAAAATATTTTCTCTTACGATTATGATTCCAAATACTTGATATAATTTTATCAAATAAAAGACTTTAAAAGATCTAGTAATTAGCCTGGTATAGTTCGAACAATAACTATTCACTGTCAAACTTTCTTATATATAACTGTAGTATTTAATAAATATAACTTCGACTCCTGTATGACAAGATGTATGGATGTGAATGAGGCAAGGGGACTTTTTAAGGATTGTACTAAGGGGAGTTCTTTGCCTTTCCCTATGGGAAAAAGGTGTGATATTATGTATATATGAAACTTAAACTACAGTCTATCATATTTGTGCCTATACAATTTGAGTAGCATCTTATAATGAGCACCTGTTATTCACACAATGGCATTCTCTTATCAAATACCACCATTGCATTTATTTCTTTTGTAATATTGTTCAATGGATTCTCTTTTAGTACAGGTGTTTAGATTATAGTAGGCAAACTGGTGATATTTTTAAAAAAGTACTTGGATGTTGATGGCTGCAAACTTAACTCTCTAAAACTACTAACATTCAGAATCTATGATTAGAGTAAGTAATGAATATAGATTAAACAAATATTTGTTCTGTATGGGAATCAAACCCACAATAATTGATTCAGTAGTAGTATATTAACTGTTCAACCACAGGCTATGTCATAAAGTCACAAAATTAGTTTTACCAATTCAATATAATATTTTTACAGATTTAGGTAAATATTTGTGCTATGTGGGAATCAAACCCACTACTTATATTGATAATGCAAACAACAGCTGTGATAACTAACCACATAGAATTATAAAAATATCCTTATTATGTTTCATAATATTATATGGATGTGTGTACAGTAAGTCTTGCAGTAGATAGGCATATAATAATATGGTTATTCAAGATGTATGTATGTATGTATGTATGTGATGAACTCTGCCTATCACTGTTGTATAAAAGCGTGATGTTTTGCATTAGTACTGTAAGTTATCTTTCCACAATCATATGTTATAATCGCTTATCTATGTGTTAACTCGTATTTTGTATTGTAAGGACCTTCGTCGTCGTTTCCTTACGAAAGCACTCATTTCTATATTCTGTTTCTTTCTATGAAACTATGAAAGTGAAGTAGTCAATTCAAGTATAAGAGCCTTAGATTTAGTTGAAGATAATAGATAGAAATTATGTATTTATTATATGGGAATGTTCATATAAGAATGTAGTAAGAATACAGTTGGAACTGACAAAAAGTTTTCATAGCATGCGTATTTTCAGAAAAAAAACGCATAGCGCGGCTAAAGTGGCACACTAAACTGCGTATTCTTTTGAAGATTTTGCAGTAGTTATTCGCTATATCTTGCATACAAAAAAGTGACCTCGCCATAAGGCAAAACCGCGCGCGTCAGGTTCGATTTCCGGTCGAGACAGCTGTCTTCGTTTGTCATTTTTGTCCTTGAAATATTTTTGTCAAGTCCTTCGCGACACAAAAACTAAAAAACAAACTGAATTCTCCGCTTTCACTCTGCGCGGAAATCGTTACCTCCATTACGGCCCGGAATCGAACTCCGTATCTCTAGACTGTCGCGCCACAAGAATAATAAAACAGCAATTTAATTTTTAGTGACGCTATAAAATGTGTGCCTAAGCTTTTCGCTTGATATTCACAACTTTTGTTTGCGAGTACTCGTTATAAAAGTTTAATACAGCACTCAGTAATTAATGTACTATCTCGTTATTTTTTTAAATCACTCAGCTCTCTCAGGATTATACATTAGTTTAATATTGCTTTGAATGTGAAGTTTTATTTGATATCCCCAAATATTATTAACTCGAGAGTTTGAGTATGTATGGATGTTAGTTACGCTTTCACGGTTAAACTGCTTGAACTGATTACATTTGACAGGATAATATAAAACAATTTCAAATGGAATATATCTTTAAAAAAACATGATCCGCACGACTTTTAACTAGAATAAAATAGCTTTACCTGTAGGAATCGAACCCCCACCTCACTATATTACTGTAGAACCGTAACGTCCGCAAACCATCGCGAACCATCAAAAGAAATGATAAGAAATCATTTCTTCAACCAACTTTTAGTATTTTAAAATCTTGGTAACGTTATGCCATAGTTTTCCGTAAACAATATATCATGCATTAGATACAATGACACACATACAGACTGTTTTATATTCAGCGTCAACATTCGATAAATGCAACTACACGATGTCAACAAGTATCTGACCTCTCCAATATGCCTTGTTTATACAAATATCACGCGGTAAATATCAAATTGTTAAAATATTTGTTTGTTTCCATCTCAGAAACGGATGAACGTTTTGTCGTATGGTTAGTGGTCAACCTAGTGTCAAAGTTGTTCAAGCCGCCTGGAGGCTTTTGACGTGGTGTGAAAATAAATAATTTAATTCATAACATTCCCACTGCTGGGCAAGGGTTTCTCCCCATAATGAGATAGGGGTTAGGCCTCGAGTCCACCACGCTGACCAAGTGCGGGTTGGGGACTACATTTAAATAATTGATCTTTTTCTAGGCTGGTTTTGCTGTTTATGGATAAGTCCTAGATAGTTTAGCTTATAAATAAGTCATGGAAAAGCACCTAGAAGTCTATCAGGACTAAAATCTTGCAATATTATATTTTTAGTTCACCCGAGTTCTTTACAATAGAAAAAAAAAGTACTAAAAATACCAGACGCAAAGTAATATTATAATGTATTCAAAACATAAACATTGTTGTATTAAAAGATCAAAGTTCGTATGAAAAATATTTTTCCCGCCATTTTTATTACCAGAGTGTTTTAGTTTTTTTTTATTGTTATGACAATACCTATTCAGTCTAGTGTCTCGTAGTTTCATTAGCAAATAATTGTCTTTAAATGGTGTAATTATGAAGGCTATTATGTCCGATTATCCCGAGATTCAAACCTGTATTAGCTATTAAGTATTTTATTATATCTCTTGTATATCGAGAATTTATTTAGTTGTTATTATTATTTACATAGACATAAATTATAATAATGTAGTGCAGTGGTTACTGATCAGTCTCACCATCTATAGACGCGCGGATTTGATTCTCGCTCTACTTTGTTTCTATAAAATATCGCTTCCAAGCGATTAATGTTGTTGCAAACGCGTCTTTAAATTCTCTCAAATAACATTCTTATACGATTCTGGTCTCAATATCTGTTCCATTTATCCATGCTTGTAGTTCTAAGCCTTATTGTTTTTATATGCATTATAATCGTTATTTTCTTTGTTTCCAGCAAATGGAAAGGTTCAAAGTGGTTGAGCGCGAGACGAAAACGAAGGCGTACTCGAAAGAGGGGCTGGGCGCCGCTCAAAAACTGGACCCCGCGCAGAAGGAGCGAGAGGAGATGTCCTCGTGGCTCGTCTCGTCCATCGACGCACTTAATTTACAAGTAAGTACTCACTAAATCTTAGATCCTAGAGGCCTTCCCGTGGAAATCTCGATCCCTCGGGGAATGTGAAATCCACGATGAAAAGTGTTAAGTCTATGTGTTATTCTGGGTCTTCAGCTACCTACATACCAAATTTCATCGTAATCGGTTCAGTAGTATTTGCGTGAAAGAGTAACAAACATCCATACATACTTACAAACTATCGCATTTATAATATTAGTAGGATGCTACAAGTATGGAAAGCCGCATTGTAGTCATTTGTAGTGCGGATAAGGGTCTCTCGACATTGTATGACGCGGTCGGAAAAAGATAAGTGTATATGATATTTGTATATAGACATAGAGCATTATAAGACGATTCCGCGTCCAGCAATGTGGGGACATCCTTAGATCTGTCCTCAAGTGGTTCAGTTAAACGTTTTCCGTACAAATCGTCCCGGATGGATATTTTTTTTTTATTTTTTTTTAATAACCCATATCTGTCCCACTGCAGGGCAAGGGTCTCCTCCCAAACGAAGGGGAGGGGTTAGGCCTTGAGTCCACCACGCTGGCCAAGTGCGGGTTGGGGACTTTGCATGCCCTCAATAAATGTATTAAACAAATTTTTAGGCATGCAAGGTTTCCTCACGATGTTTTCCTTCACCGTTAGAGCAAGTGATAATTATTTCTAAAATATAAATAAATTTTATCGTCTTATATTTGTTTCTTCCGAAATACGTTCTTAAGAAATACGCATGGCTATGAAAACAGCATATAATCGGTTTATCGCACGGCGCACCCTGAATGACTGATTAACATCGTGGCTTGTACGGCTACTTCAGGTTCGATTCTTTCGCGTAATATACTTTGACTGCATTTGACATAATGTTGTATTTTTTTTAAATGTGTAGTTTATAAATGAAACCGCAAACTAAAATCTGATTTATCAGTTGTGGTTTATGTTTAATAATATTATCTGTTGCGCAGTTTTTTCGGTTACTATAAATTCGCTAACTAACAAATAAATATGTTTCCTAGTCTCTTATATAAAAGCCCATTTGACCTAATTGGCAAATGTAAAACGCAAAGTTTATACGCATTATTGTGATAGACTTTAACCCTTTAAGATTTATTGTCGATATTTTTCCATTAGTACTTACAACTAGTGGCCCGCTCCGTTTATGCCCGGGTTACTCTAACAATATCAAATTATACATTAAAATCATGAAACAGCATTAAAATCCGTTAGGTTAAATTTGAATTTACCACGATCAGAGTGTAAAAAGTAGATATAGAGATATTTGCCAAATATTTTCAATATGAAAGGAAGCAATTAAACTTCAGTCAAGGATTGTTTTGATCAAGTACAGCGTGTTGCAATAATACCTACTGAAATCTGTGTATATGCGCAGTTTATTAACGATTATTTGTAGCGTAATTTGTTTGTACTCAATATTAAGCAATTACTCGTGAATGAGCCATTTGTGATACCATGTTTTAAGATTTTCGTAAGTCAGCATTATGAAATATAGTTATACTTTATCGTTTTATTATTACAATCATGCTTAATACTCATAGTATGATACGTATGGCATAAATATTAAATCGATTTCGTACGTCGATTCCCTGAGACTCCTCTATAGATAATAACATTTTTACCATATTCATAATTAGCCATACAATACTATAACAGGCAGGACGATTCAAATGATTGTCGACCTTCACATGCCACAGGGTCGATTCCGAGGCTGCAGTCAGTCATCCTTAGATGATGTACTTAGACGCAACCCAATTCCTACAATCATTGTTCATAATGTGGTAGTAGACCCTAAAGTCTTAGACCATATAATTTCTTTATAGTTTTTTATTATACGCCTGTATCGCCCCACTTCTGGTTAAGGTCTCCCCCACAATTATTCACTATAGCTCATTTGCGGCGATCTGTTTTTCTTTCTGTAGTGTAGTCACAATTATATAAAGTAATTTTGTAACTTACCCTTGTTTGTTTTCTGTTGCAGGTTGATCAATTTGAGTCTGAAATAGAGTCACTTCTAGTGGGTAAGAAGAAACGGTTGGACAAGGAGAAGCAGGATCGCATGGAGGAGCTCAAATGTAAGCTGGAGAAGCACAGGTTCCACATAAAGAAGCTAGAGACGCTGCTGAGAATGCTTGACAACATGTCCGTTGAAGTTGAACAGGTTAGCATCAATAATTGATTCATTATTACTTTTAATGATCTTGTTTAGGTATACTGAATGCCTCAGTGGCGGTAGTTACGACTGCTGATCTGGGTTCGACTCCCGGGTCGGGCAATTTGCTGTTAGTTGTTTCTAAATAATATAAGATTTATGTTGTAGTAGGTCAAAGGTGGGTAAAATGGCTGGTGGTCTGCACGGTAGTGTGTACAACTGCCGATCAAGAGGTCCCGGGTTCGATGCCCGGTTGCTAAAGTGTTATTAGTCTATTATAATTGATGTAGGATTATTCCCAATAGTAGCCTTGAGTTTGGTAACGGGCCCGTAATATCTGGTACGACAGGCGAGGCTCACTGAAGGACAGACAAGCCAGTAAAAACTATTTTTTTGGCTTAAATTGCTCATGCCTATCGTCTTAAGTTTCTAGTGGCTATTTTGACTTCTCTTATAAAGAAAAAAAATGCAAAGATCTTAATCCAAGTTGAAGTAAGAAGTGCAACTCCATGCTACGCCCAGACGCTGTATCAATTTATTACGATAGTGGCGCCACAACGTTTGTTCAATGGTATTCCTACCATCCACTCCTTTACCCAATATTCATTAGTCTTCGAACTTCCAAAAGGCAAATGATTTTTATACATACCTCCGTCCCTATCACTATCTAAATCATGAATTATTCAGCTATAATCTTCTCTTTGCGGGAGGAAAGGTACAGAAATGAACGGCGGCCTATATTCAATACTCAGGTGCTAAATACTCCCGTTGCTAAGTCGTACATCTCAACTATTGTTACCACAAGATGTAAATAGCCCTACGTAAATAGTCCCGACCTGAATAATATAAATAAACAGAACATGCTTGTTTAAAAGTCTATAAGCCGTTGCTCTGTAGGTCAGTTGTTTTGTGGTAGGTCAGTACCAGATCTGGGTTAAACCTAGATTTCTGTTTGAACAAATTACTCATCGTCATACTAACACCAAATTATTATTTTTAACAACTGCGGAACATCTGTTTTTGTAGTTTGCTGACGATTTTAGCGTTGCCATGTGTGAATTTAGTAGATACTTGTTCCTTTCTTTTATTCTAATCTAGTTTTGTATATGTGTGTGGCTAGGTTGCTAGGCAACATGCACCTAGACTGACGGGCGGTTATTGCAACAGGTCGTTTGTCTTAGCTATAGAGTCTAACCTTGTTTAATTATGAGATTGATTTAAAAGATTCCCATTTCTAAATTCAGCATTCAAATTAATAATTAAAGTAGGATAAATATGTGAAAATCGTGTACAAATCATTTGAATATATGTTTGTAAAATAAAATTAGCATGTGGCTGTTGGATTACAGATAAGAAGGATAAAAGACGACGTAGAATATTACATAGACTCGTCCCTGGAGCCGGGCTTCGAGGAGAACGAGTACATATACGACGACATCCGCGGCCTGGACGAGATCGAGCTCAGCGGCGTCGGCCTGCCTTCCTCCGCCACTACCGACAGCAACAACAGCAACGACTCCGCGGGCTCGCCCACTAGCATGCTATCAGGTACCACACACATACACTGCATCATCATAACGCTCTAGCTGTACTTACCCTGTTATATTGACATATATTCTCTGAGCAAGGTAGTACAAGTTTCCTCTTTTCTCTAAAGCGTTAACGATACTATTTTGACCAATATTATTGTCAATGACACGCAGGTAATCTTGTAAAACTAACATGTTAGCAAGTACTGCATGTTTTGCACAGTATACAATTAGACTTTTGCTCTAAATAGTATTTTCTTATTGGTAAGCGTCCTGAGACTTGTTACTAGACAGCTCTATTTCATTTTGTAATTGGACGCAAAAACTGTGCTTTAATTACACTCAGATACAAGGACGAGTAGGTATTTCTGAAGCTCCCTGTACCCTCTATGACTGAATGCTCGCGCCGCCAAAACTTCGTTTTTAACTTGTGTGTCTACAGAACCTATAGGGTTGGACACAGTTGCCGCGCGGCACTACTGTTTCGCAAACCGCGTATTCGTGCTATGGCGCGTCGTGGGTCGCAGTGCCGGCGCCGCTAGTGCCGCGAGAGCCGCGTAGTGCCGGACGCCAGCGGTAATGAACGAGCCCACTCGGCGCCGATCACGAATCGTTGCGGGTCGTCGACTGCCATCGCGCTTGTATGGAACTGTCGTACTGAATCACCGTGGAAGTTTGGTATGCGCGTTCGAATGTCAACTACTGCCGAGTACTTGACGTTTGGACGACGGCCTAACTGTATTGTATCGAAATTCGTGATCGCGCTAATGCTCTCGACTCGACCCCTCGTCTTCCTTCGGGGAGAGACGGCGGGTCGGTATTTTTTCCGCCTCGTCTGCGGAACACAGGTCCAACCCTAATGTAAATTGTTGTGAAAAAAAAAACTTAATTGTTTTGTCCTCTCACATTCGATGTATACGTTCTTCTCGACGACCGTGAGTCAATATTGGTTTGTATGTTCCAGGTACGAGTCCTGTGACGTCACCGACGTTAGAGGTGCACAACCATTCGACAGACTCCATAGACGTTGAAAAGAAAAAACGGGAGAAAGACGAAATCATAGCAAAAGTGAGTACTTACACGCACATACATAGTCACTAGTCACGAAAACATAATATTATATCATTAACTTGTTAATGTATTGCTATGTGGAGTTTTGATGTGGATTTTCCAAATTTTCTTTGATTGTATGGTTAGTTTTGGGTTCTTATTTTATTCTGAAATAGTCGAGACAACAATATTAACGACTAGAACAGATGAATTAATCTACAGTCGTATGGACGTACTTAAAAACCAAATTTCATTGAAATGGTGGTATGATATTTAAGTATTATTATAATTATTGTGAGTGAATTTGTACTAATGCAAAATTGTTCTTTCAAGGTCTTTCCTTTCGAGGTATTTATTACTAAGTTATTATAGTAATTATTTACTAAGCAATCCTACAAACTCTCGGTTTCTTAGTAGACCTAGTGGTGTCTTATGAGTAAAAGGAGGGCTATTGGTGGTTTGATAAATTGTCTTATTATCCAATAGCGAAATCTCCATAATTTGACGCCCATGCTAGTATTATAAAGAGTAGCATGCTATACTCTATAAGACCTCCATTAAAATCTTTAAATGGTGAGCTACAAGCAAAACATTCTTTTGGACTCATCTCACGTTGTTAAAGAAAACTTTATCCAAATTTTAAGCTAGCTATCTAGTAAGTAAAAGACCCGTAAATCCGAAAATGTTAGGGACTCTCAAGTCCCAAAAGAACCCAAAACCAATCTGAAAGTTGAATTTCAAACAATGTTATTATATTTGCAGCCGGTAAAACCACTGCCGCTGCGCGCGGTGAACGCGGGCGCGGTCAGTAACAGCACGTGTAACGTTAGTTCCTTGCTCAATAACTCCGCAGCATCCACCAATAGGTCAGTCCACTGACGCTACCTATTTATACACACTATTAATATACAACACGCACCCAATGCCCCTGCCAGGCCTGTTCAGTCATCAGTATTTAGATACACACGATATCTGCTATAGCAAATATCGCGTGGAACTGTGGATGACAGACAGACATCTCACTAGCAAAAAGTCGTTGACGCCACATGTTTTGAGTAGACTAGATACCGTATACTTAATGTTTCTGAGTGTGTCAACATGCTTAGAAGAAAATTCGCGTTCACATTTTACTTTGCCTGTGAATAAATGTGTTTGAAGTAGACAGACTATTTTCTTGAGGTATCTATTCTACTCAATATCTGTGTTTAGAACACTGCACGGTATTGGCAAGACTGAACGGGCCAACGTGAAATAACAATGTTGGAAAAATAATATAAACGTTCTCGTATGTTTTACTTGTGGCTAAGGCTTACACATATTAATAAATATGATTATTATTCGATTCGGCATTAATCTGCCTAGTCGAGCAGCAAAACCGAATATGTGTAGATCTATGTTTTGGAAAATGTCACTCGACATCGCCGATTCGGTTTTGTTATCCGGTAAATGATATCGAACCGAACGTGCCGACCCGAATATGTATTGTATGCAAGACTAACAAGAACAACCATACGATTGTAGGAATGAGTAATAACATTGTTATTTTACGTGTCTGAGCGGCAAGCTGAGGGCAAAGCTAGTACATTTTGTAGATAAATCGCACGATTTGAAAGATCAATTTATTGTTGTTGAGAGATAAAAAAATAATCTGCTAATTAAAAGTCAATGTTTTTATATTTTTACTGGTTTTATCCTTAAAAAATTAACCTAATTCGGATTCTTTCTTATCTCACAACGACTGTCTAATTGGTCGTAATAATCAATCGCGACACAGAAAAGATTTGCTAGAAAAAATATTGGCGTAGAATAAATTAAATGTTGACATTGTATAGACACATTGAAACACAGGTGGTTAATGTTGCATGATACACGTAGATAGTTTCAAAGCGTATACAAAGGGGCGTGTTTATACTTATGTACGTATACGATTTTTATCAAAACGAAAGAAATAAAAAATAAGTAGTGTTTCTTTCTAGGTATGTGTGAATTTTGTGACAAGAAATGTTGATGAATGTAGGGTTTAAAATAATGTATTGAGGACGATTTTGATCGGTAGTAATAGAAATTTCAATTAACAAGACTATCGGCTATATTCTATACATTAAATAAATATAATTCAAGTGTTTTTTACCCGACTGCGCAATGTAAAGGGGTTATGTTCTTAAATACTCTGAGTGCATGTTTGAAAAGTCAAGGATTTTAAGGTAAAATGCGTGTTCGCGATAATCGCCGTATTCTAATATATAATGCATGTTAGTAGTTAGCAATATGATTTGTTTATTAATGTTGTATCTTATAAATGAAGTGCGTACTTGTGAAAGAAATCAATATGTATTATCTGCTTCGGTACTGTATGAATGTCTTTTATTGCGGTGTTTTTTTCAGCGTTGCGTGTTCAATTCTCGCATTTTATCATGCACTGAAAGTTAGACAAATGTCACCTGTAACAGAATATGTTATTATAGTTGCGTACTATAAAAAAATATACCGTATGTGTAAAATTATTAATTCAGCAATGTTATTAGTATTCCAGATACATCTGTCAAATTAGCTAGTTTCGGAGGAATCACACTTGATTTATGATGCATTGTACTCGTTAAAATCGTTCTCAACTACAAACCAACAAGTATTTAGTTTATTTTATACAAATTCACACTAAATGAGAATATAAAACACGTATTCGTCAGTTTTCTATTGTCATTTTAAAGCATGCTCGATCAAAAATCTTATTTAGAGTAAAAAAGCAACTGTTTTCAAATAAAAATTAACCACAAACCTTATTTAGGACTAAATCTTACACTTTTACAATAAAAAGCTTATAATTTTACACATTTTTTTAAACTTTTTACCTCAAAAAGTTACTATCAAATTCATATCTCCCGCGTGGTTAGTTGTCGGCACGTAGTTGACGTAGTTTACGCGGCAAATCGTTCCCGCGAATGACATATGGCCGGTTTGACAGGTGAAGTGCACAGAAGTTGCATACAAACTGCGTGCGTCACTACTCACTAACCATGCGCCGTCCAGTACAATGTAAACTTATAAGCTTATCGTAAACGGTAGTTAGTTAGACAGATGTTGCGTTGCATACAATATTGATCTCTGCACCGGACGCAACAAGCTTCAGATTCACTTAATTGTCAACATCGCGATGTGCATACTCATAACTTATACATGCTGTTATTGATTTTATGTGAAGTCTATTTATATGAAGATAGTTGTAACGGACCTGTAGCTTTCGGAGCGACGCGTTTCGCGCGCGGTTGATAACGTTTTATCAATTTCTGCAACGTCATTCTCTTATCTTTTGTTCATCTGATTCTTTTATCGGTGTTTACAAACAATTCGCAAGTGAAATACAGTTTCGGACTTAGTTTCCCGATCGTTTAAAGAACATTTCATTTAAATGACAGTGAGCGCACTTCCTTGCATTGATTGCGCTGTTAAATTTAGCATTGACCTCTGACTTACTTTCGTTTGCAGAGCGTCGCGTTGACATACTTTCGCGGTTTTCTCTTATCTGTAATGTAATGCAACAAGTTGGGAAGGACAATTTGCATTTTCCGTTAAGTTTAAAGATGTGATGTGGTACAGTTTCGATGTAATTTTGAAGAGACGTTGTCGGTAGTGGATGGTAGGGCCTAAATGTGGTGCGTGGAGTGTTGTGGCAAGTGCGTGAGCTCGGTGTTCAATATGTGCAGTATAAACAACACGGGGGTGTCGGGCGCGTCGACGCCGAGCAAGCAGCCGCCGCCGCCTAGTCCGCCGCACCACCACAACGTCAGACAAAACAACAACACAGGTGAGACTACCCTCATCATTAAATGACGTCATACACACACCGTGTGACGTCACGAACACAGCTCTTATCACTGTGAACATTACAACCATTAGTCCATTGAAATGTTACATGAGATTTACATTTATTAGAGGACGCAATTTTATTTTTGGAACATGTAGGGGGGGTCAATAGAAGCTTAACTTGAAGTTTGTGGGGTCGCCACCCTCGTCCCCCGGCCGCCATCTTGGAAAAGGGGGTGGAAACACTTTTTTCGCTATATCTCGGAAACTATGCGTCTTACAATGAAATTGTAGAAGCATAATTTGTAGCAAATTATTTTGTCTACAAATATGTTTAATAACTTTTTGCCCTAAATTAACAATTAAAGAAGTTATAAGCAAAAAAGTGCAATTTTTTTAATAATTATTTTCTTTATTGCACTATAACTTTTTTTAGCGACAGCCGCGCGGATGGATCTCTGACGTTAAGCCACGCTAGCCGAGGTTGTTTTGTGGATGGGTGAACATCTTACACATATCGAGTTCCTCCCTGTTTCGGAAGGCACGTTAAATTGTGGGTCTCGGCTGTCATTTTCGAAGATATTTGACAGTCGTTAACAGTACTCAGAAGCTTGAAAGTCTGACAACCAGTCTTAACCAGGGGTATCGTTTTATATCCCAGGTAAATGGGTTGTGGAGGTCAGATAGGCAGTCGCTCCATGTAAATCACTGGTATTCAGTTGCATCTGGTGAGACTGGAAGCCGACTCCAACATAGTTTGAAAAAAAGGCTAAGCTGATATGAATAAATTAAAAAAAAATAACTCAGACCAATCTTGTAGAGTATTTTTCGAGGAAAATTTTGCCTTATATATTTTTTTCATTTCATTAATTAGAAACTCAGTAACAGCGCTCCGAAATAGACCGGATTTGGAAAGAAAATTTTTGTAAAAAAAAATTCACTAGTTTGCTTATAACTTCTTTAATTGTTAATTTAGGACAAAAAGTTGTTAGACATATTTGTAGGCAAAATAATTTGCTACAAATTATGCTTTTACAATTTTATAGTAAGACGCGTAGTTTCCGAGATATAGCGAAAAAAGTGTTTCTACCCCCTTTTCCAAGATGGCGGCCGGGGGACAAGAGTGGCGACCCCACAAACTTCAAGTTAAGCTTCTATTGACCCCCCCTACATGTTCCAAAAATAAAATTGCGTCCTCTAAGAAATGCAATATTCGGCCCTCAAATTGTAACATTTCAATGGACTACATATGGTATAATAATAAAACTGTTTTACGACCAACCATATGGTAGATGTCACAGTGACAAAAGTTGTTTGTGAAAGCTGCGCTTTTGTATTGTTTTTGTTTTCAGCAATGATTTACGATGTGAAGATTCTTATTGTGCTTTGCGAAAATATGTTTTTAATTGTAACAACAGACAATAATGAATACTGAAGGATATGATATGATATATAAGGATATATAGAATATGTTCTGCTTGGAACATAAACCAAAGGTTGAATGTGTCGTTTTACTACTGAGTCAAAGAAAGCCCGAAATTCATACTAATACATTTAGTTTTATCTGTTTAGATATAATATACCTTTATGATATAGAAATATGTATACTGAACTTGCTATGCGAAACTCAACATGAATGTAGGTTCCTGAAAAAAACAAAACTCACCTACAGTAATGAATGATACATACATACACAATTTCACGCCTGGAAAACCCGAAAGTTTTGTCGACATTAATTTCTCCATATTTAAAATGTTTTTAATGCAACTAATAAAAAACACGTAGGTACGTTTTAAATATTTGTCATCGCATCTGGCTACAACTTTCGTTGTTATTTAAAGATTTGGCACGGCATATGGTTCGTATTAAAATGTTCTCAAATCAGGAAGAGTCCATATCTCAAACAACTGACAACTACGTCTTGTGACAAATAACACATCACATTTGTTTCTAAACAGATTCATACAACATTTTTAATGTCATCTATTTGTTGATTCGCAGAAAATATTCTAAATTTACATCCTCAATAAATTGACGTCTCATTTTCCTGTACAATTCTAGGAGAAATGTGAATAATGAACTAAATGTTGCATATTTGTAAGTTATCCTCTTTTAATTATAACATTTTACGCAACAAACATTCTGATTATAATTTACCTGTACCTAAAATCGTCAGTTGCAAAACGTTATCACGACACCAAACACCATTCAACCAATTAACAGCCGCTATATCCGCTCGCATGAATAGAATCCTAACGAGGCACAGCTACCGTACTCCCACTAACACGATAACAAACAACACTAGGTGTAATTAACACACGTTATCATTACTACCGATAACGTACAACGCATTGTTTACAAAATAAACAAAACTCGTATCTAACGAATGAATGGAACACGCCAACACACTAACTCATTACTAAACCGATTAATCGTACACTGGCATTCGGCCAATGTTCGTAAAATTTCACCAAAATTGGCGCACAGCCAACACGATGACATGGCGAGCGCGGCTCAGTCACTAGGCTGTATCCGACGAGACCTGTGCCTAACTTTAGAAATAATTAAGAAAAACACTTTATAAACAATGGTTTCCCGCGCAAATGTGGGATAAATATGGACGATGGTAACGATATTGTTGTCGAGTGTGTTGTGTGCATGTTGTTCTCACAAAACAAACGTGTTGGATATGTACAAATAATCCCGGTGTGTTGTGAACTGCGTAGTTTGGTGTTTTGTGTGGTTCATGTGAAGTTCAATGTCGATTATATAAGTATTATGTTTTGGTGGGCCGTGACTTGACGAAAATCCTTTCACTATCTTCACGGCTGTACGCTTAGCGAGGTGAGCAAAGACCTGAGGTTTTTGCCAGTAGTTTGTAGGTTATAAACAGAGATGTTTAGTAACGCAGTAGTCAAACAAAAACAAAAGTGAATACGTATGCCATCTAACGAACTATTCACGCATTGCTATCATTTCAGTGCTATCATTCAATCATTTACATGTCGGTAAAAACTATAGGAGTTCTTTATTATTACACTTTTCATTATAAATTCGTCGTGTCGTGGTGGAAAATTCCCTTTCCACGGATGAGTCGCAGTAATTTTGACATAATTTGAGCCAATACAGCTTGGCATCGTGAGACTTATTCCTCATTGGCACGTTTACTAAATCTAACATTAATATTTCTTTTGTACTACCGTGTGTATCGCATATTTCTTTTATTATACATACTTTCGTAGTTTTGTATCGTGCTAAGGTCGGGAATATAATTTTCCTTGGAGGACGTGTAATAACACAACCATGTCATCTTTCTGACCAAACATGCTATGATCATCTTTTCTCTTTCTTTCTAATCTATCTTTCATATTCCATATTTTATACTTATCTAATGAATACTTACACCATTGCGACTTGTATAATATACTTAGTAATACAAATTAAATATCGTAAACAACAATGGGAATAAAGTAAAATTACCAAATTCTCCATGAATATTTGAAAACAGTATTATCACTAGGTATATTAAATTTGTTGATATGAACTTGATCTCAAAAAAAAAAATCGCAGTTTGTCTCGTCTTTCAATTAACTCACATCAAATCGTCCGTAACTCAAGTCTGAGCTATGCCAATTATTTCAGCAGCCATCAATAACACAATTATTTATTGCACTAACATCCTGCCATTAATAACAATTTATTGATATACTCGCTCATAAATGCTTGGAATCTATTTAAATTTTACAACCGTCCCAAATATATTACAATGTCATCGACTTGCAACGTCGATGACACGGACAGTTTACTCATACACGTATATTTAAAATACGCCATTAAAAACATTCACATATTATAATGCGCCCGCAATTTCGCCTGCATGCACAGAATTTTCGGTATAAAATGTAAGTAGATAGCCGAGCCGAATCAGGAATTTGGACAATTATTACATGTCATAAGCTCGGGTGCCACAGAGAAAATAATATACAACGAATGTCCGATACTTTTGATTATGGCCCCATTTATTCATGTTTATTCATC
Organism: Anticarsia gemmatalis; assembly: GCF_050436995.1. Taxonomy (NCBI): domain Eukaryota; kingdom Metazoa; phylum Arthropoda; class Insecta; order Lepidoptera; family Erebidae; genus Anticarsia; species Anticarsia gemmatalis. Next base: position 1,839,191 of record NC_134757.1, read on the forward strand.
CTAGCTATTTTTCTGCCAAAAGTTATCTTAATTTATCAAGCACGTATTCTGCGAAAAACAAACAAACATCTTCATTAACTTTTACACGAGGTAGTGAATCATCAAATCCCTGCTTATTCTCAAAATATTAGCTTAACTCGAAATGTAACATATTCATTATACAGTGAAGCCGTTATCGATCGAATGTGTGTTTTGTATATTTTATGAGCACTGCAGCGAGTCTTGTAATTATAGATGTGGTTCGACCCCTTGACCTGTAGCACTACATATTATTACCTACTGTCTTACCTAGAAGCTAGGGTTTCTTAGAATTTGTCTATTCGTTCTACGTAAAAGTTACAATCATGTTCTGTATGGAACTTCCTGTAGATTGCGAATCATACTATTTTTAATAGTACTTGTATCTTAGGATGGGTGAATATTTGTTACTTTCTCACGCATAAATAAAGTAATTACTTAGGTAATGAAATTTGGCACCTTACAGTTCGTATTCTGGATAGAAAAATGTCCTACTTTTTACTCTGGGAAACCTTTTAACCCACACAAAGTTAAGGTCAGAAACTAGTCAACAAAAACAATAGTAGTATTTGAAATATCAAGCCTATGTCAGTAGTCCATACAGGGCCGGGCATTAAACAGTTTTCCACTAGTTAAATCAATTTCCCCAGTTTTCGCGTCGAGGTTGTTCCGACATAGTTCGTTCCGTCCTTGACCCAATTTGCCGCGGGTCGCACAACGCTCGTGTTTCGCATTTGGATATTATTCTGTCACAGATCAACGCTACTTCATTTACTTTATAACTGCACGTTTGGCGTTTTAGTGGTTTAAGTGGTCACCTCACCGCAATAACCATAGCACCGCGTGTGGGCTTCGAATTCCAACCGGAACAAATATTTGTGTGATGAGCATGAGTATTTGTTCTGAGCCTGGATGTTAATGTATCTATATAAGTATATATTAAGAAGTATTTAAGTATGTTTATCAGTTGTCTAGTTACCATAATACAAGCTCTGCTAAGTTTTGAATTAGACGACCGTGTATGAGTTGTCCAATTATATTTTTTATTATGTTGCCTCTCTGCTATCTGTGTTCAAGCCAAACAATCATATTAAGGCCTTGTTTATAAGAGCACAAATTAGCTGTGAAATTACGAAATGCTTGTGAACATTTTGGCACCAAGTACAATACCTCGCCTACGCGTATATGTATACTGCGAGCGATACGCGATGAATTGGACCTTTTTAAAAAACTCAAAGATTGTTCCTTGCATTGAAAAGTAAATTTAATTTACATCAATTCAAAGCGTTGAAAAGTTTAGGATTTCCTTGAAAAGGTATATTCTCTTAAACTGTGAATCACAGTTCTATACATGCATAAGAATGTCATAGTAATTAAAATAAATTAAAAGTCAGTCGCCACGTGGGTCTCCGGTCCACGTGGTATCGGTTGTATACTATTTGTGACTCACATATTGCTCGCGCTAATTAATTGCAAACTATTGTTTGTTTACATTCAATAAATTAGGTAACTCGTTGCAGTTCGTTCGCATAAAAAATGTATTTTTGTATTTTAATGTATTGGATTAAAAGGAAAGATGTATCTTTGGCATAATACTGTGAGGCGAACCTCCAAGATAAGTAAAGAAGTCCAAGATAAATAAATAAAGAAATAGTTTTTCAGTCCACAATATAGCACAAGTCACATAAATACTTTGCTTTATAACGAATTCTGATACTCCATTCGTGGTCACGCTGTTTGTTTCCCTAAATCAACTCCTCGTTCAAAACATTTCTACTAAAATTCGACAACAATATTTCTGAAGTTATATCTTTACACTATATGCTTCTATCACAAGTTTATTACCATATGTTTATTTTTTATGTTTCGAGTGACATGTACATGTGCTATGCAAATCTTTTATTAGTCAGTGACCACGTGTAGACCAGTCAACTGATAGTACTACGACATGAGTCAGAACAAGTCGTAATATAGCGTGCCCACACTATTTATAAACACGGACACGGCTAGCGTGATCGCGACGATAACGTTAAATAATAACTATTGTTTGTACATATTTCATGGTCGATTGTAAATGGTGGCCGTTAGGTGATTATTTGTGTCCTTAGAAATTATTTGTAGTAATGAGTTATAGTGAATTAGTAATTAAGGAGTTGACTAATTGATGGGTTTGTTATAAAATGTTGATTATTTGGCAAAATATAGGTAGATGATTTTTATTATTGATATTGTATGTTTTTATTGCAATTTGTAATGTAATGGTAAGAAAAGAGACAGCTAATGTCTCTCGTTTAAAATAAAAATAAAAAGAAAATGTGTCTTATGCACTTCTTATAAACGTATAGCAAATTTTATTTACCAGTATTCATTATTGTCTGTTGCTTGTTTACATTATACAGCAGCTAATTTGTACGTCTTGAAATGTTCAAAGATAATTTTGAGGAAACTTAGACTTATCCTTATGTAGAAAAGCTACCATTACAATGTGTTTTAAACATTATACATTGTATGTATTTGCAGAAGTAGTGGAGAATGGTCCAGTGTCGACTACCCCCGCGCACACGGCAACGCATCTACCGCCCGCGCCAACGCAACCACCTCCAGTCAGTATTATAACGTTATATTATGTTTACTTGCTGCTTTAATCGACCTGAGTTATAATCACGAAACGTATCAGCATACCAAAAAATTGTTTTCATGGTCTACACTTTTTCAGTGTATCAACTGATTTTGTTACTCCACTCAAAGATAAAACTTTTGTGTTGTGGATCTTATAACATTTATAATTGTTATCTGTATTTACAAATATCGCACTTTTTAGAAAATATCTTACGGATATGATCGTTTAGTTAATGGGTGACTTGTGCTTGCAGACGTCAAAAAGTTCGTCGGTGCCGCTGGGCTCGTCGACGAGCGCGAGCGAGGCGGCCACGTCGCCGCTCACCGTCAACGGGCCCTCGCAGCCGCCGCACCACACGCCGCAGCATGTCGCCAACAAGTATGCCTGCCATGCTTACAAATTATAGCACACTCATTTTTGTAACATACAGTAGACTGATTCTTATAAATAAACTCACTTTATTACGCACTTTTATCCTTTGTAGCATACAGTAAAGTAGCCTTACTGCCTTACTAATAAATCGTGTTAGTTTGCTTTTAGTTAGGTTTGTCACACTCGCAGATAGCTTACAATTTTTCAGTCTGGGGATCTGGCATTGACAAGTTCGCGATGACAAAAAAATAATAAGCACTTGAAAATGTATGGTTTGGCTTATCCAGTGTACACATAACGACGAATCATTTTTGTGTGTTATATTCGGAAGTTTAATATTTAAATAATAGTTAATTATTCACATTTTTTTTTCTATGGAAATATGTGCTAATAATATTGTTCTGATTAAGAGTTCAGTAACAAACAGTTGACTGACCTATAGACCTTGTTCGACTACGTAAGTCGGACACTAGGTCACCGGGTTAAGGTTGCCCTCATATGAAATGTCATCTAGATATTTGTTCATTTGAAACATTGTTCGTTAACTAGAAACAACAACCAGATACACAAACCTCTCATTTTAAATTGGTAAATAAGTAATTAATTTTTATTTATATTTTTGCTGTTTTTAGCACATAGACATGAGTGGACAAAAGTCCTACGGCATGTTATGCAAAAGCTTGACCATTTTGCTCAATGTTTCACGATTACTTGCAACTCACATGTCCGTACTGCGAGTAAAACGTAGCATGTCGAGCGAAGTCTGAATTCACTCGCCGTCGCTAATGATATGATGCTATTTCAAATGTGCAAACTATTATAAGTCATGTAATTTTATCGGAATCTCTCGCTCTCATTTACACATTGTCACATTCATTTCATTATTTTCTATGACGTAGCTCGCACGTTTGTAACGGTCTGATTATAGTGTCATTGTCCTCTATATTAGTGATTTAAGATCCAGTATGTATAGTTAACGTGTGTGTTGTGCCCCCAGCGGGCGCGTGAGCGAGTCGTCGAGCACGGCCACGCTGAGCGGCGCGGGGCCGGGCGCGGCGCCGGGCGCGGGCGGCACGGCGTCGCTCAAGAGCATGGCGCAGGAGGCCGTGCACCGCGCGGGGCTCGACAATGTGCACCCGCAGGTCACACATACATACACTACTGACAACCTCCCACTTTACAGTTAACCACAAAACTACGAAGACGTCCAACAATAAATCTACAGCAAACATGCGTTTCTTGAACTTGTAATAACATGAAACTATAAACGTGAATAGTCTTTAAATTATAAAAAGAATATATTCATCTTGTTAAACTTTTCTTTACTCATGGAACATATTTGTTTTGACAAATATTGAACCGCCTTTCTCATATGACGACGTGAACTGTTTCAGAACGTAAGACGAGGGGCAGCACTAGCGCAAGCGCACATTCCGCCGTTATTAGGCGTCGCGCCACTAGGACCATTACCACTTAATTCGGTAAATATAAACATATCATTAAATCACTACAAATCCAAAAACTAAAAAAAATTGTCGTTTCAAAATTCATTAAAAACTTATAATCGAAAACTAATAAGGACTTATTTTTTAGCGAAAACCTAACAATCCATCGGAATTTACATGATAAAGCAACAAAATTGGACTTAATTTACTTCTTAACTAACACGTTCCGAATGTATGTTTCCAGGAACACCAGCTACAATTCCAGATGTTGGAGTCGTCGTTCTACCACATGCCGCACCCGTCCGACTCGGAGAGAACAAGGGTCTATCTACCGAGGAATATCTGCCAGACGCCTATATATTACAACCAGGTTAATACACAAACTAAACTATACGTACCAATGAGCTATTTGTTCTGTCTACTAAAGCTGTTCAAAGCATATTTTATTGTCTTCGAGGTATTTTATTCCATTACAAATGGATGTGCTCGTAGGTACATTCATTTGAGTTTAACAACTCCCTGCTTTGAAGGACATGGCCACCTCGTAACTAGAACAAATTTTACACCAGATAAAAGAGGTTAATAATGACTTGTTTGTGTTTTTTAAAAGTATATTACTATATGTAATAATGTAACGTTACAGGTGCTGTTACCCCACTCAGACTCGGTGGAGTTCTTCCAGCGGCTGTCGACGGAGACGTTGTTCTTCGTGTTCTACTACATGGAGGGAACGAAGGCGCAGTACCTCGCCGCCAAGGCGCTCAAGAAGCAGAGCTGGCGCTTCCACACCAAGTACATGATGTGGTTCCAGAGGCACGAGGAGCCCAAGGTTATCAATGAGGAGTACGAACAGGTGAATACTACCTCACAAGCGACTCCGCTCCGCACGGATAATAAGCTCGGCGCTGGTACATATTCTGACGCTCGTGTGTCGTTGCAGGGCACGTACATTTACTTCGACTACGAGAAGTGGGGCCAGCGCAAGAAGGAGGGGTTCACCTTCGAGTATAAGTACTTAGAGGATCGCGACTTGAACTGAGCCGGGCCCGTGTACAGTAGCGGTCGCCGCCGCCCGCGCCGGGCGCCGCCTGCGGCCCGCGCGGGCCTCCGCCGACACTCACTTCATTCCTTGAGACAGTATTGTACAGTTGCGTCTGTGATGAGGGCCGGCCCGCCGCCCGCCGCCCGCCCCGCCGCCCGTAGCACGACTAAAACTCGCCGCCCGATCTGAGTACTCCAATATGATGTATGTGACGTTGGATGATATTGAATGTGTTGTCTGGTACATATTTTTTTTTGTGTGACGTGGAGCCGTCTCGGGTCTCGGCCCGAAGGTGGACAGATATAGACTTATTTCGACTTTTGCTCGTCCTACGGCGGCGCTCCGGGCCCCCGCGGCCGGGCGGCTCGGCGACGGGCCGGTCGCGGAGCGAGAGTAAAATTTCATTAATGTTTGGACGAATTCTGGCAGTTTTGTATGATGGCATAATTTGTGGGACAGTCGGGCATCGATGCCGAAGTGTTTGTTAAATAACTGTACACAAGAACGAACAAGCGAAAGATATTGTGATGCAATACGATTAGTTTCAGCCATACGTCGGTTGTTAGTAGCGAAACAATGTGATAATTGATATAGGGCGCCCGGGACGGCCTCGGACTCCGGCGCCTGCGGCGGTGCTCACGGCGCTCCGGCACTGAACGACACGTTTAACGTTCATTTGTACTGAGGGATAGACGCGTAGTGTTTATGTTGATCATAGCTAGCCGTGGTTCAGTGCGCGGCGCGCCCACACCTCGACTTAGCGCATGTAGTGACTTTGTTTGATAACGCACACTGTAATACTTGGATTGAAGCGTTTTATAAAAAGCCTAATAATCTAGTATTGGAATACAATAAAGCAATATTTAGTAGAGCGGCCGCGCAGGGAGGGAACATTCGAGGACGCCCCGGGTCATTTGTTTTTTAACTTGTGTATAGACATTGGAATAGTTTGAAATTATTTTAAGTGCTGACTCGCGCGCACCACGCTTACACTGCATTTGTGATCTTAATTTTTCGTAGACTGACTAGTTTTGTTATAATTGTGATCGACACTGTCGAACGTAATCGTCGAGTGTTAGTGAGGGAGTATCGAACTCGTTTGAGCGTGTTGCGTGCCAGTCGGATACCTAAATATAACTACACATAAGGACCTCCAGTGTGATTTCATTAGTTTGCTAAGTAATACACTTTTTCACCTCCGAAATTATGTATATTTTAGTTAGTGCATTTAAATTTGAACAAAAGTTAAATTATGTAAGAGCATGCATGTCACACTGCCAATGTATTATATTATTGGATAGTTATACGGTATACATACATATGATATATATATATAAATTGTACTTATTTATTGTTTGTGATAAATGACCGCGATGCACGCCACCGGACGAGGTGAAAGAGTATATTATCGATTGTCTACGAACGCGAACACAATAGTTCTACTGCCAGATGGTGATGCCTTCGTCGTACAATGATTGATGTAACACCAAAACATGTTTTCCATTGTTTGTCAGACCATAGTGTAATTTTGTATTTAAATATAAATCATAATTGTTGCAAACGCCTCGCGCAGCTCAATTAGATACGCGTACCGCTTGTGTGAGGTATGAAGTAGGGAGTATGGAGGTACGTGGGGGTACGTGGAGGTACGTGGAGGTACGGAGGAGGAGTGTAGGCGACGTGGCGGTACTGTATGCTGTATGTTGGATGTTCACGACGTGTCGGCGAGTCCTTAGTTAAGCGGTAGGTAAGCGGTACTGCGCGCGATCTCGTTTATTACGTGCGTAATGTTGATAGTTTTCACTTTTGTAAAAAGTCTATCGTGAGAGCAGATGAGATGTGGTAAATAATTTAAAAAATTATCTGTACAGTTCTATTTGTATAGAAATAATAAATAACGATTAAAAAAATATAAAACAACGTTGTGATTTCTTCCTAAACGCTTAGTTTTAAGTGCGTCGGTTTTTACAAGTGCGCGTGCGCCGGTTTACGGGCGATGCGCGGTTTATCGCATTTCTTTTTTTTAATTTATTTTTTTATAGAAAGAAATGACTGTTTACTTTTAGAATAAACTGTAAGAAAGCATTGAACAAATTTGTTTCGATTTGAGGATCGCTCTGAATCCCGATATTTATAATATCAAATGTATGTATTGCATATTCAAGTTAATGCTGCACCAAAATTCTCAGTGATATTTCATCATGTTCCCATAAGATACATAACAAAACTAAAGTATACAAAATAATTACATTCAAGTAAAATAAATCAAAATAATTGCTTCGCCATTCTGTATTAACTTTTCAGATAATTTCTAAGTCAATTATATACGACGGTAATTCGAGTAAAGTATGAAACGAGTAAAGTTGAAAACTATTTAATTTCTTCGATTTCTCCTTTTCAAACCAATAAGTAATCAATAAAATCCACATTAAAAGTCCGCCTATGTGATTTCATGAACCAATTAGTAAGTATAAAATTGTTTCAGTGTCGTTCAGCATGCTGTCTTGTTCGAAGGAATACTCTTTATAATGAGGAACGTATGCTTAAACAATACGACGAGCATGAATCGTAAGTATTTAGTACTAAGAGTAAGTATCAGATGAAGAAAATATCAGAGGTTATATGTAAAGTATAATGTGACCATTACAACAACTACGAGACAAAGCCCTGTGTTGCAGGTACACTAGTATATTCAACTACAAAATAATTTTCGGGTTCGATTCCTTGGTTGGCTATTCTCAATAGTAGTTCGGATTTCGCTACCTATGTGCCTGGTTAGATCTAATCTATTCCGTGGCACTACAATGTGATTTGTCTGCCTATAACTTCAGAGTTTAGTAGCATAATGTGATCTAAGAAAACTCGAAGGCCCATGGCGCGTATTTGTATGATACCAGCACCTATTACCAAGTAATAGCATACTTTTGAATAATACCGTAAAACGGGGTGAATAGAATTCGCGGGGTGAATAGAAAAAAAATCAGGAAAGTTTTCAAGCCCTTTGAGTACTCCTCGTTTAAGAATTTTGTTCAAATTTGAAATGATTACACGTCGATATTACTTCTCTGCGGTGTCATAATTGTTTAAATGTTTAAATTGATATTTATACCCAAAAAATTGCTTCAAAGTCAACCGTCCTCGAATGCCTTAATGGTCCATACTTTTTTTTCAAAACTTTGGATTTAAAGTGGAATTTCTTTTCTAATGAGTTGTTTGGAGTGTTTATCTCTTTAGGTGTATATTTATCTATAAAGATACAATATTGTTAACTGAAAAAACGTTTTAAAACACAATTTTTCCATTCACCCCTTTGGTCGTTTCGATTCACCCCTATCGCTGGGTGAATAGAAATTGACCATTTTTTTAATGAAATATCGTAAAACTATGCATATTTTTGGACAAATATGGTTTTAACTCTTTCTTCATGGCGCCGGACATGATATAAAACAACCTGACAATAAAAATAACAAGTTATTCGCTACAAATTTTTAGGACAAAGTTGAAAATTGTTTCTATTCACCCCGTTTTACGGTACCTTTTGAATAACGGTTTATTCACCTCATATTGACTCATTACCGAAAAAACATGAAGCGGAGTAAGTTGTTTGTTCTCGATATCCTTCTTAATTTTGTAACGTTACAAGGGTTATATGTATATAGTCATAAAACCACAGTATTATTAATACACATTTATTTATCGTTTCTTCTTTTTGCCGCCATATTTGTTATTTTTCCCGCCCTTGATGCGTCGTCGTACTCCCGCTGCTTCCTCGGTGTCATCGTCCGAGTCCGCGGCGCCGCGCTTCTTTCCTTTCGTGTTCTTTTTATCTTCTAGCTCTTTCATTTCCTGTGAGAAATATCATAAAATGTTATAGTGTAAAAGTCAGTTACTACGGTCGATGCAATTTGAAACGTCGGGTAAACAAATAAGGTACCTATCCTAACCATTAATTTTTAATTGCGTTAAAGACCCGTTGCACTATAAAAATAAATTTAACCCATTACTGTCCCACTGCTGGGCAAGGGTCTCCTCCCGTAATGAGGGAGGGGTTAGGCCTTGAGTCCACCACGCTGGCCAAGTGCGGGTTGGGGACTTTGCATGCCCTCAATAAATGTATTAAACAAATTTTAGGCATGCAAGGTTTCCTCACGATGTTTTCCTTCACCGTTGGAGCATGTGACAATTATTTCTAATACACACATAACTTCGAAAAGTCATTGGTGTGTTGCCTTGGGTTCGAACCTGCGACCACTTGCGTGGGAGGTGTCAACTTATACCACTCGGCTAGTGTAAACCATTTTATACGCAGACTAAGAAGTTTTAAAGCATTATATTTTATATTAAACCATTATCACTGAAAAGGATCAAGTATAAGCTAAAATGAGAAATAAATGTAATTGAATCAAAATGCTTACAATCTTAGTAAGTCGTTGTGCCTCGGCGACTCTCTCCTGCAACACCATGACCTCGCTTTCTTCTGTCTTGTATAGAGGCAGTTGTTTGCCGATCAACTGTTCAATGCGCTGATATAACTCCACATCATACTGCAATACAAAACAAAAGATATAGATTTGTATTCGAAATTGTTACACACCTTCGTTGCGTTTATTGAGAATTGACCAGCTGAATTTCTACCTTTCTAGCCTGAGATATCGAAATAATAAACAATGCCAAAGATGCTTACTTATTTTTTTATTTCAAAATATTAATGTTTAATAGGTTTGTTACCTGTGACACAAAAGTGATAGCTTTTCCAGCACGTCCGGCTCTTGCGGTACGTCCCACACGATGTATGTAGTCCTTACTGTGCAGTGGGATGTCTAGGTTTATCACCACATCCACATGGGGAATATCCAGACCTCTGAAAACGGCAAAACATGTTTTAGATATCTGATACTTGGTTTGACTATCTACAATACGCGCAATCTGCGTACGCGTACTGCGCAGTCATTTTTTGGAACTAAATGGTGACGTTACAGGGTTCTACCTGCGCAAATATTTTACTATGCCTTACTTCAGGTTAAAAATTACACGTACTGTATATAATGGACTTGTTAAACATTTGAAAGACAAAAGATGGGTGCTAACATAACGTTTCTCAGATCTCTTTTTTTTTATTTAATATCGGCTACAAAAAATATATTTTCTCTTACCTAGAAGCAACATCGGTACAAATAAGCACGCTACGACTTTTGCTCTTGAACTTGTTGAGCGCGGCGAGTCGTTTGTTCTGCGACATCTGTCCGTGCAGCGGCACGGCGGCGAGTCCCAAGTTACGCAGCAGTAGCGCCGTGCGGAGCGCGCCCGCACATGTCGCCACGAATACTATGAATGAGTTGCCTGCCATCTCGTTGAGGATGTGGACTAGGTATACGTCCTGGGGAAATACAAGATTGTTAACAATGTATTAAGGATAATGACAATTTATTTATGGTTCTTTCATTTGAATACTAAAATATCGAAACTGGCATAAGAATTATGTACCTAGTAGAAAGATTTTTTTTAGCTGTAGTAGACAGTTAAAAATTAGGCAAATATTTTGTTGTTTGATATGATAATTCTAGACAAAGTAGGTAATACACCCTTTGAGTCACAACACTGTCAAAAGTTGTAATGAAGCAACCTTCACATGTAAAGATGGATGGAAAATGAAAATCTACCAAAATATTCAGTGTCAAATTACACATTTTACTTCAGAATTCTCATTTTATCTTACCTTATACTTGACAGGTATGAACAGGTAGTACTGCAGCAGCTTCTCAACAGTTTGGTACTTGGTGGACACCTCAACCTTCACAGGGTCCTGCAGTGAGGCTCTCTGTAGTTTCTGCACCTTCTTGGTCATTGTAGCCGAGAACAGATACGTGCGGCGCTCGCGCGGGATCACGCGGAGTATCTTGTCTACCTCCACTTCGAAATCCATGTTCAGGATGCGATCAGCTTCATCCATCACCTTAGAAAAGGTAAATAAAAACATTTTGTAAAGATAATACGCACTTATTATTTTGGTGACTGGAATAATCTTGAGATTGAGAAAATTAAACAAAAATTAACCAATAATTAAATGATATAAGTTTGCACCAAAACAAAATGCAAGTTCTAGAATACCACCAAAAGATAATAACAGTCAAAAAATTTTTTGCCTATTGAATTGACAAAGCATAGGAGCAAATTTAAAAAAGGGATCATTATTAATCTTTAAAATACCAACCAAAAACTTAAGAGCTTTCAAGTTAAATCCCTTGGTGTTTTCCAGATGGTCCACCAGTCGGCCAGGAGTTGCTATGATGATGTGTGGTTTTTTGGACAGCATCAGAGCTTGAGCCACCATGTCCATGCCACCCACTATTACAGCACATTTCACTCCTATACTTGCTCCTGAAATAACAACACAATGAATTATTAGTATTATTATTTTTTATTCCAAACTAATGCAGGGTGTTAGTAAATTTTTTTTGCAGTTCTTGACATTATATAACAAAATATGCCATGGTATTTATATCATACATTGAGTAATACTAGCAGATTTAACCATAATACACAGAATTTTTGTTTGTACAAAAGTATTAACATAGAAGTTTTATCTCACCAAGTGCCTCAAATTGTTCTGATATCTGGAATGCCAACTCTCTCGTAGGTGTCAATATTAGTGCAAAGTATCTCTGTGGGTTCTCCAACAGTGCTTGAAGTATAGGCAGCGCAAAGGCACCAGTCTTGCCTGAACCAGTCTCGGCTAAACCAATGATGTCTTTGCCTTGTAGTGCCACTGGTATGGATTCCTTCTGAATTTTTGACGGCTTCTTCCATTTTAACTCTTCACAAGCTTCGCATAACACGTCCACTACTCCCTGAGGAACAAATAAAAAATTGTGAACATAACCTCAACCTGAATGCTTGAACTACTCTATAGCATTTTAAGAATAATACTTTTTGAGTTATTTAGGGAAGAGTATCTTGTTAATTTCAAAAAAGTATGAGTAAATGGAACTTTACACCCAAGTCAAATGATAAAATGAACACATGTAGGAGGGAATACGCACCAAATCCTTAAAAGTTGTGTTGTCGTCTTCATTGTCGTCATTTGCTTCTTCTACTTGTTTCTCCTCCTGTTCTTCAGTCTCAGATTGTTCACTTTCATTATCACTACTCTCATCAACGTGATCTGCAGCCATTTTCGCAGAATATAAGAAATCTAACGAACGCGAAACATGTGTATCAACATGTCAAAAGAACGTAACAAGCATGTGTCATTTTGAACCTGTCAAAAGCAAGACTAGTAACGTTCTGAAATAGAAGCTTTTGGGATCCTTTGGACTCTGCATTAAACGTTGGGATAATTAACTTATCGATACTTTAAAGTCTCATTAAATTGATAAAATCCTATATAACTATACTGATTTATACCAACCAACTGAAATGAGTTGCGGAGTATGAAAAAAATATAGTTACAATTTGTCACAGTTTTCGAACGAACAAAATGTACATACTTACGTTCAAAAGCCACTGTAAAATGAACGTTGTAGTGGACCTAGGTCTACTTTTTTACTCTGGAACATATTATATAAATAAAAATATTTTTTCTTATAGTGACTCAGTCTATTTATGTTAAAATCAGTAAGTTTTATTTTTGAGTTTAATTTACTAGTGGGGATTTTTTATTTCGTATGAATGTTTTGTCAAGTAATCAAGTTTATTATTTACATTATTTCCGAACGCATCATTAGTAGCGTCGAAATTTGAGGTTATCAATAAACTTGTTATTGTATATCTTCAATTCCTATTCCATTACACTAGAAAATATTTAACAAAAAATGGCCAAGCATCATCCAGATCTTATCTTCTGCAGGAAACAGCCAGGCGTCGGTAAGTGATAACAATAATTATGATACCGCCAATAACTCGACAAGTTTGGGTGATAACTTTTCAAATTGTTTCAGCTATTGGCCGTTTGTGTGAGAAATGTGATGGTAAATGTGTGATTTGCGACTCATACGTGCGTCCCTGCACACTTGTGAGGATATGCGACGAGTGTAACTACGGATCTTATCAGGGCCGTTGCGTTATTTGTGGCGGGCCCGGTGTTTCGGATGCTTACTATTGTAAAGAATGCACAATACAAGAAAAAGATGTGAGTTCCCCTTATTATTCCCCGTATTTTAATGATAGTTTGGAGTCGAAATATGCGATTAAAGTCCTATTACATGTCTTGTGGATATGTGCTTACTTGAGACAAAGAGTTATAAGGTTGCAACAACAAATAAAATTCTTTCGTTTTCCTCACATAGTCTTTTGTAGGTGGTGAATCAGATCATTCAATCATACGTTGTTCTTCAGTGTAGGAACAGTTTTGGAAACAAATATATAGAATTAGATTGCATTACTAACATTACCTACCTATTATTGCTTATTAGTTGTTATTAATATCTAAATAATTACCTACCTAATCGTTTTTATGTTTTTTACAGAGAGATGGATGTCCAAAGATTGTGAACTTAGGCAGTTCCAAAACTGATCTGTTCTATGAAAGAAAGAAATATGGGTTTAGAAGACACTAGCTATAAGTTTCTTTTTAGTTTAATTATTAATTTTTATTTTAATTGGAAAAGGACTATTGAAACCCTAACTTATGTATGAGAAATAAGACCTATGTGTTTAAGTAATTAGGTTTTTTACTTGTATAGATTCAGTCTAGCTAGCCAGTATGTTGTATTCATATTTTATTCTTGAAGATAGCTACTGGCATTCTTAAACCGTCATAAGATTTTGTCTGTATGCCTGATGTATATATGACAGTGCTGTCTAAAAATATATAAAATTTTGTCTCATTAATATACCATTATTCCATTCTTGGAAACAAAATAACTGTAAAAAAACAACTCAAATAAAGGACCAACAATATTACTCTGCACTCATTTATTTCTATAATAACATCTTTTAATGGTAAAACAATGCATTTATACAAATTTAAAGCTAAAACACAGAACCTAGTTAATATCTAAGTACTATTTACATGGAATCTATATTATTATGTTAGAAGTAGTAAATGTATTGATTGTGTACAAACAAAGCTTATTTTATTGTCTAAATATTAAATAATCATTTATGAATGGTATAAGTAACACTAAGCAACTAATATCATGATTGTAGCTACAGTATTACATGAATTTAAATTGCTGTCAACTCGCTTGTTATTTTTGCCTAGATTTCTCTCCATTCCAAATTTTGAATAAGAATAGTCTCCCTGTTTTCAAACACAAATTGGACCCTAGTACCTAACACTTTATTTACTTTTTTTTCAAGTTAACATTAACTTTCTGTAGATTTCAATTATTTAAGGTTCTTGTTGTCCTGAATTTTAGTGTAAGACAGGGATATATATAATGCGATGGTAGCATCACATAATTTTCCTTGTAACTTTCTTGAAAGACATTAAAGTGATATTTCATGAGAAGATATTTATTTATTGATTGTGTGGTCCAACTTCAGAACATTCTATACTCAACTACAACATATATTATACACATTCAAGTTCTCTTCACTTTATGAAGCTAGCTGCTGCCTCCACTGGCGACACTGTTGGCCGATGAGCTGGCGGGATTGGTCCAAATGTTGGTGTCGTTGGAGCCAGAGTACGTAGGCCGAGCAGGAATGATCGGCGAGCGAATACACACGCTGCGGACATAATACGACAAATTATTTTTTTAACCATGATAATATTATTGATCCGAAATAAGAATCCAAATGGCATTAAAATATTGGGCTTGTATGCAACCCAAATATAGTCTTATATTCTACACAATGTCGCAGGCTGTATAGCGTATTTACAGGCGAAAGTTCTCGACCCCAACCCATTATTGAAACTTACCAAATTTTGTTAGTAATATGCCATAATATAATATAGTTTGTAGTAACATTTTCTGCTGAAAGTAAGATTTTGTATAAAGACTATGTTCTAATCCACTCGTGGAATAGTGTAAAACATGTGCGTCGAACAATTTAGAATTTTATTACTTCTTCATATTTCGTTTAATATTTGTACATGCGATTAATTTTGTTATTTATTCATTCGTTTATAGTACAATAGTGTTATATAGTGTGGCATGCTATCGGCTTGTTTACAGGACTGACCTCTCCTCGCTTTTGCTGGTATATCAGCTGAATCCAAACATAGTCCTATAAACATCATCACAGTATAAAAATGAATACACACAGCCAAAGTAAATCAAAGTTATTTGATTAGAATAGCCTCTAGTCACTAGGGCCAAAATAACCAAAAGTTACTGGGCCAGAACAGTTTATAGTCTGGGCCAAATGTGTTATTTTCCTCAGTTGCGGTCATGCTTTTATTTTTAGGTTTTTGGAAAGACAGTATACGAAAGCTCTATCAATACTCCCGTGGCATTATGTCTCAAAGTTCAACAAAATCAAGATAAATCCATAGAAACTATAGCTAAACTGTCGAAGATCACTAAGTTTGGGTATGAATCCTGATATTCAGTTGCCTTTATGGTATATAGCTAGTGTTATCTGGATCTTTTCAAACCCTATTATGTAGTATTCTAGTTCATTTGCAACAACAATCACAACTACAGAAAAACATATCTTACTCACGAATTAACATCTTCGAGTTTCTTGAGCAGTCGTTCATTCTCTCTGCTCAGTAGCTCGTGGTCTCTCAGCAGTTGGTCTCTGACGCCAAACAGTTCGCTGTTCTCAGCCCTTAGGGCCGTGTTCTCTTCCATGTGTAGCTGGACTAAGTCTACCAGTTCTGACTGAGGGAGCTGGTAAAGTTTGTTCGGCTCTATTTGTGTTGGTGTTCGACGGTTACCTGTTGGTTTGTATTTTAATATTATGTATATTTATGACAACGTTGACTTGTTTTTATATCTGTCCCTTACACACAAATATGGTGCACAGGAATTGAACCTGCATTACTCAGAGCAATGGTAAAACTGGCGTGTTTTTTTTAGCTACACAACCATAATCTGGTTTTAGGTACCCGCATTTCGATACTCTCAGTCTAATTAATGCTATATTTAGTGGTAACTTTAATCAAAGACACCTTGATGTTAATTATTTCAAAATGTTACACCGCCATCTATTGGTGAATAGTGGTACTATTTAACAGGACTACTTTTCCGTTAACTTCTACAAAAATGTAATAACTTACTGTAAGTATCTATATTGTAGTCAGTTTGTACATGTAGCGCGGTCCTCAGGTGCTGGTTCTCAGCGTGTAGAGCTTCCACCTCTCTCTTCAGACTCATTATAAGTGCATCTCGCGCATCCTGGACAAAATATTTATTTAGAAATTATAATAAAAGTTCTTTGTGCCACTGGTTAATGAACTAAACATAATTATTATGAAGATTTTTATGTATGTCTTAAGACTTATGACTTATGTGGCAAAGTTAGCAAATTAACAGATAGGTAAGTAAGTTTGTACAGTATGTCTAAAAGTCTACCTACTTACCATTTTAACGATAGGTTTGGATTTGATTTTCTTAGCTCTAGCTGCATATCGTAGTGTATTGATCGTTTCACTTAGATTTGATCTTGTTGGGGCTATGCATGCGATCTGTAAATATATTAATGAAAATAAAGACTGACGTGACATGATGGGTTTATGCTTAGGTAGATATTTTGATCCAACCATTTAAATAAGATAGCTTTTGATATATTGTAGTTGTAGCAATAATAATCTTCAAAGGTAAAGCAATATTGACTTACCATAAGTGTAACACCATTCCCTGCGAGACTATCCGCTAAGAGTTTGGTAAGTTTACTATCTCTGTAAGGTATGTGTCCTCGCTTCTTGCCGTCGCTCAACTGAGCTATGCAGTATCCTGTGGATGAAATCAACAGTAATTGTTTTGTGAATGACGCAAAAGTTATTTTTTGTTGATCATAATCGTATTGGCAACGATAAAATTGTGTAGAAAGAAACATTAGTTACCTATTTAAAAAATAGAGGGTATTAAAAGAAATATAATTTAGCAGTTCTGATTTTTATTTTTATTGTACACAAAAACAATGTCATAAGTACTTACCTAACACCATAAGGCTCCTATTAATATTATTAGCTTCTTCCAACGTCTTCCCCGTACTATGGGTTCTCTTAGTCATCTCACTGCCGGCGAGGTCCACGAAGTTGATCTTCCCGTGAGTGGAGCATGTGACGTCAGCATCAGCTCGCAAGTCCCGTCTCACTCGCACACATAGTAACGTGTGTGAGCGAGAAGAGTGCGAGTTCATTGCGTGTGCTCCTACTGCGCGGTTACGCATGCCTGGTGGGAGAAAAGTTCTATTAAACTGTTGTTTTGTTCTGTAAAAGTCTAGTTTCTTCTACAATAAACTAATGCAATAGTAAAAAGACAAAAGGTATAGAAGCTGTAAACATAATAAAATCAATTAAAGCAAAATTTTAAAAGATTTTATTGATTTGTTAGCATTTTGACTTCCCTAATGCAGCACTAAGCACCCAACTCAAAATGGTACCTACTATTTTAATAAAAAGGATAGTACAAAATCTCTGCAGAACTTACCTTCTTCCAACACAGCAAATAAATCATCAAGTTGTTCACAGTCCACAGTGAATTGGTTCTCTACATAGAAACCCCTGGTCTCTTTAGACCAGCGAACTTGTAGCGGCTTTCTGGCACTGCCTGGGTTTAATAGATCTATAACCTGAAAGTAAAAGTAACAAAATAGGACTTGACTATAAATAATGTACTTATTACTACTTTACTAGACTATATTAGGATAAACAGTTACTAAACTAGTTGGTTTAAAGTGTAAGAAACTTATTGTCAAACTTAAGAACTTTGCTACCAAAACTAGAATTTTAACTAAAGAAAAGTTTTTCTTTAGGTTTTAAATAATTATAGTTTATTGAATGTGGATTTATTTCTACTTGTAAAGTTGTAATTTAAATAATGGTTGTGTTTCAAAAAACATAAAGTCAGTAGAAACCACAAATACAATCTTAATTTCTCTGACAATGAATTCAATTACTTCACTATCTTCTAGAATTACTACAACTAACCTTTTCATTATAAATCTCCAAGAAGGACGCCTTTAATATAAAGTGTGATTCTGGTCTTTCGTTGATCAGTTGGAACAAGTAGACGAAGGAGCGCACGACTAGGCCGTGCTCTGGGGAATACGGACTTGCACCTCGTTCCACCTTAAACAAGAAGAAAGTTCTTTAAATATGTCTTTGGATAATATTAGTTTAGACATAATATTTTGTTAATATCAGCATTGGTAAGTATAGGCGGAATGTTTGATAGGGCTTCACGAATTGGCTGTCATTAGTCGGATCCACTTATAAGATCGTGTAGGAGCGGTTGCTGAAAACGTGCCGCCCGCGATCCAATGTTCGGTTCTTGGGATCGCCGATCCAAGATATAGCGTATGTTGCGGGTCTTGCTATTGAACAAAAATAACAATTACTAGAGTACAATTTGTGACGTCGATGGAGTGGTGGTGGTTCGCACATCGAGTACTAGGTACCTATATTGCTCATACCTAAAACGTTAAGTTATAAGGAATTAAGTGAATAGGTACGTAAATTGATGTGTACCTATAATTGGAAGAAACATGCAAAACGTTATACGAGTTTAACTCTCAAGTCTTTAATATACAGTTATCGGTTGTTCATAACACATTGAAAACAATTTATCGTAAAAGTGGTAAACGACTTGTCTTATTTATAACGTTATAATATAGTTCGCAGCATATCTACGTTATCAATGTCTTGGCGAAGCGATCGATACAATAAATTGATTTATTGTCATCACAGTGAACGTGTGGAGCGCGATATCAATGGGAACTACAAATACTTATTGAATTTGATTTCTATTTGAAACTATCGAAATAAAATCTTGATATGGTGGTAGGTCCGTCTTGCATACGTATCAAATCTGCTAGTTTCAGTCCGCACCATAATGAATGATTTCCCGGGATAAAAAAGTATCTATGGGTCAATCCAGGTTTTAAATTATTTGTGCGTCAAACTGCGTTCAGTATTTTTGGTGTGATTGGGTTACAAACAACCATCCAAACATTCAAATTGTTGCATTATAACATAACTTTACATTCATATGATATTATACTATACCTACTTATAAACAAATAACAACAATTAATTGTTGCATTTGAGTTAAATATTAGTATGATGATGATGATACTGATAAAAAACTTGCTTGTTTGCAAAGCAGTAAAGGAAATCTTCTGACACTTTCCTACAGTTTCTCTTTACATAGACATAATTTATTTTGGCCATTGAATCCATACCTAGCTACATATATACGTACCTATTAAATGCATGTTTGTTCGGCATATTTATTAATATTATGCAGTAGTATGTCTGTATTAGGTATGCGGCGTGACATGTCAAACGTCACGTAACGCCCACCATAATGACGGAACTTAATTAGCACTGGTTTGTAGGTACAAGCCCAATGTAATATATTATAGTAAAATATTGTCACGGTTCATTGTTTGTTTTACAGGCATTACAGCAAAATTATTACAATAAAAATTGCAACTAGATTAGCGATTCTAGAGTGTTTTGGGTCTATCCCACTAGTCCCGTTGAGTTGTCCCGTGACGGGACAACTGGCACTATTTTGTCCCAGTTGTCCCGTGGCGGGAAAAGTGACACTGTTTTGGTGCCAGTTGTCCCGTTGCATAAAAATCACGGGACTAATGGGACAGACGGAAGGGTCAAAACAACTGGTTCCATTGAGTTGTTGTGTGACAACAGGTACTTGGTATTTTGGTAAGATAGCAGACGTTATACGTTGTGTTGTAGTACATTTTTTCTTAATTTCTAGTAGATAAGTTGAAATTACATTAGGTACATGTTGAATTGACTTGAGTGTTTGAGCTGCTCCAAGGGCCTGTTAACAATATATTTTTAGTTTCCTTGCATTATGTTTTTTCAAGTAGGGAATTTCGGATAAGCATTTTACAGTTATGGTATGGAAGGTCATAGATATAGACACTCTTGTCAATTTAATTATAAAGTGAAAAGCCCAAATGGTAAAAAAAAGCTTCTTGTGAATTTAAAGTTTACATAGAGTAGCGTACAATTCATCATCTGCGAACCAGTTGTTTTGACCCTTCCGTCTGTCCCATTAGTCCCGTGATTTTTCTGCAACGGGACAACTGGCACCAAAACAGTGTCACTTGTCCCGCCACGGGACAACTGGGACAAAATAGTGCCAGTTGTCCCGTCACGGGACAACTCAACGGGACTAGTGGGATAGACCCAGTGTTTTGCATTTGCATACAATCTCGAACTTTAAACCTTCCTCTGACAGATTTAAAGATGCAGCTTTTCATTCTGATAATATGCAATTTATAATACTTCGTTTCAAAATGGGCTAAACTATTATTTCGTGTTACACTGACTAGGAAAAATATCACAATATTACACAACATTAGTAATCATGACACCTCCAGCTAAGCTTTTTTGGTAGAAATCGAACTTTTATACAATGATTCCTATATATTTACCCGATTTTTATCACCCGCTTTAATGATTTTTTCATTCATTCATAATAATTTCCTGAAAAAACAGCTTAATTTTCCCCTAATAGATTCATTTAAATAATGTTTTTCCTAGTATTATTCAAGCAAGGTGAATCAGTGTTTGTATTTAGGTGCTAATTCCGCAAAGTCCACTGTTATCTATCAATCAGTGACAGCAAGTCATCAGTGCACCGAGCATCGAACATGCGACGATCGATACACTGCCGCCGAGGTCGGACCGTCGGACCATCCGTTATAAATGGACACTGATGCTCAACCATTTTGAATTTCACTACATAGTATAAAGCAAAGACGGTTCCCGCGTCTGTCCCTATGTCTGTATGTATGCCTAATGCTTGCGTGATTGAAGAGGAAGGTTTTTGAATGAAAGGGATGGACATCATTTCTTCGCCATCTACTTATTAGTCAGCTAATTGGTAACTGGTTATCGAGTCTGTCGAGTCCAACGACTAAGTCAAATGTTTTTTTAGAATATTTGAACTTGGAGTTGTCTTTCAGCATTTATTCTCTTCTTTTTTTACATTTATCTCTATACCCAACCTGCACTTGGCCAGCGTGGTAGACTCAAGGTCTTAACCCTCCCTCATTACAAAAGAGAGCCTTGCCCACCAGTGGAACAATAATGGGTTAAATTTAATTATTGTAAGCCTTTACAGCTCGAGGGCTAAATAAAACTGATAACTTCTATACATTCATTTTTAGACGCCACTGTCCACTAATGTCTTTGAAAACGTCGCGTCGTATGTCACAGTAGGTGTTATTAGGAGACAATAACACGGTCTTAATGACCAGTGACGGAAATACACGGTCAGTGGTCACGTGTTTGTTGATACTTCGTGTTTGCTTTACTACTAGTTATTGCTAGTTTTGTTGCATTGGTGTGATGAAGGGTAAAAAGTTTTGGTAATTGTAGAGTATGGACGGTACTCGTGTCACTGTAATTTGATAAAATCAGTTTTGTGGGTTTCTAGTACCCAGTTATTCGCATTTGTATTTTAAACGAACACCGGAACTGATCTTTGAAACTACATACATATATGCTAGTTAGATATGAAAAAAACTTTCTCTCATTTGAAGGAAGGCTAACATGGGGACACCACCTATGAAAGTAGTAACCAACATAAAACGTGATTTAAAACACACCAAATAAACATACATGCATGAAATCATAATACTCAAGAATTATTTAAATTGTTGAAGAAATTGAAGCACTCACCAATCCCGGAGGTCCAGTCAATGTATGTGTTTTCCCACTGCCAGTCTGTCCGTAGCAGAAGGCAGTACAAGAAAAACCTTCCACTGCCATTTCTAGAAGCCTCTTCACGCCAGAGAATTCTAAGACATCCTCCTATTAATACATAAAGCAATTAATATATCATTATAGTCAAATGGATATGTTCTTCAATTCTTTAAGAGAAGCTTATTTTTACTGATGTTTTTTAAGATTATTTCACAGTCTTCAGTTAGTGATCCAAATTAGGCATCGCCAGTTGCATATTACCAGTAGTAACTAAAGCATTAATACATATATCGTAACTAAAAATACACCTAAATATGTGTATATTCCACGTGCTAATGTCAAAGCAAGTGGTCAGTTGTCTAGTTAATAGAAAATGTAGTTGTTGCACGAACTGATGAACTGATTTCAAACTAAACTATGTTCCATTACTTTGTACGAGTTTGAATTTTAAATGTCGCTTGTAAAAACCCATTAGAGTAGGTATTTTAAATTCCATGTTTGATTGTTTCTGTTTAATATTTAACAGTGATTTTTCTATTTTGGCCACATTCTCCAGCTGAAAGGGCATAATACGGCACCTACACGACGAAAATACATGGCCACGAGTTTGTTAATATTTCCTGTAAATTGTAAATGTCGCTCCTTTCTTTTGCTTTCTTCAATAACGGTCAGCTTCAGAAATAGAGATTCAGATTGTCTGCAATATGAACTGATAAAAAAATCTCCAAAATGATGTCACAGTACGTTTCTAAAGAAAATGGTCAATAGGTATAAGAGCCGTACCTGCGTAGCTTCTGGTTCAAACACGACGTTATACGAGAAGACCTTCGCTTTCTGGCTAGGTGTGGTGTTGTGACAGATCACCTGACCCTTGCCAGGGAACTCGAGTAGCATTCGCTCTCCGTGCGAGCGCTCTTTTTCGCTGATCGGACGAACTCTGGGGACAAATAGATGTGTGATAAATGTGTATTTGATAAATATCCAGATAGGTCGGCATTTTTAAACTAACGAAAAACGAAAGAAACTAAACTTATAATTAATCCATCATGTTCATAACATGATGGCACAATGACACAACAATGACTAAAAGGTAAGGTTTTATTAGTTTCTGAGAGTCTTCCAAGGACTGCTAATACACTCACTCAAGACTCAAAATGGGAAAAAATTCTCGGGTAATAACTTTTAGTCTGACTCAGAATTTCACATTGACTACTGCTGAAACCGTCGAGGTAGCCAACCTCGAATTTTAATATAAACTCTAAACTTTATATAAAATCGTTAGCAACGGCCAAACTGATGTTTAATGATAGTTTATACTTTGTAAAAGTAAATAAGTATAGGGGTTAGGCGTAAAACTTAATGTTAACAAGTTTTGTACATTAGGTATCGTAGAAATCAATCGAAAAGGCGAATGTCCTTTTTGTTACAAATATTCATTCATGTTTAGTATTTTATGATATTTTGAGTAGGTGTAGTGACAAACAAGAACTACACAGCCTTCGTGTAAAAAAACAAATGAAACATTTTAGCATTTTTTAGTTTTTTCACATTTCATGTTGAAGATTCTGATGGTGAAAGCGATGTAGAAATGAATATTCTTATATAAATACTGTAAGGTTGGGATTGCGATAGGATTTACGTTTTTAAAAGCTTGTTTCAATTAAATTTAAATGTGGCAGATCTGTGGTACCTTACTCTCATAAAACCTTTGTCTTTTAGACTGTTATTTGTAATAAACAAACTCACGACCAAATTATCTACTCGCAAGTGGAATTCAAAGTTATCAATGGCATGTTTAAAACCTTGACACACCCCTGAATGTTCATTACAATTTCTCACTATTTCAGGGATGTCTCAAGGTTTCTAAAGTTCCTATATTGTCATTGATATTCGGGTTTCTATGTGTATTGTCAGCTGGGCAAATACGCACCTAAGTTTTGCATAAATTTTATTACGGTACGTACTTTAAAGTTACTTTTAATCATGAAAAATTATGAGCACGATTCTAATCACTGAAAAATTATAAGATTTATTCAGGATGCGTTTTTTAAGTTTTCTTTTCAGGTTAAGTCCTGAAGTCCAAAAAAAACCTGAGAATAATTTCAAACGATTGTTAATACAAATTTCTTGTATTTGCTATACCTTTCTGGATGAGAACTAAAGCTATTATCTACCTTATTATGATACTTTTATACCATAGTAACAACACAGTTACACAAACACAGATAGAAAACTAGCATTAGAAAATCAAACAGCCTTCAAAAGTTTGGACGATAATTTAAAACACACATAACATTTCAAATGGCTGAGGTGTCATTAGAATGTAAATCGATTTCTTTATTATCAAGCAGAATGTCAACAACCCAGTTTGAGGCATCCATTTTAATTTCAACTTCGCAACTAAATATTCGATGACTTGTAATTCATGTTTTAATTGCTTGTTCATTTTTGTAATTAGAGGGTTGATGTCATTTGAGTTAATCAATCTAGGTTAATTGTGATGTTATAAAAATAGTATTGTAGTTTGAGCATGAGTCGAAATATAAATAATTATGGGCAGATTTTCCTTCAGATCAACAATTATCTACATTTAAGGAATAACGATGATATTTTGATACTCTCAGTCACATTTTGCGTCCAATCAAATGAAATTGGTTTAATGACGATAAAATAAAACCCTCAGAGGATCAAAAAAAAAACTCCCTAATCAGTCTATTCAGCAAATGTTTTTCCTTGCTTGCTGATATTGTAACTAAATAAACGATCAAAGCTTTCCGAAACCAAGTTATAGAGCTCCCATACACTTACCGAACGACGACGTTGATATTATCCTCATCAGAGTTAAGCGTGGTACTTGACCCTCGAGTGCTGCGGTCTATACTGCCAGCTCTGCTACTCCCACTGCAACAAAGAATATATTAAAACTACCGTAACTGACTGCTTCATATATTAATATGCAATTGCAGTGGTAACAGTAAATATGTGCACTTTCTTCATTAAAGTACTCTCTAAGAAGCATGTTTCATATAAGTACCGAATAATGATCCAAATGTTAAAGTTGCCACTGCTGGAAAATGGCAAAGGAATCGCAGGCCTACCGCAAACACAGCAATCCAGCAGATTATGAGCTGTTAGAACGATTTAGAAGTTTACTGAGACATATTGGATTAATTGGGATGTGAGATTAATATTTCGACCGAATCATGTTTCAAAAAATCTTTGACCTTGTCCACAAAAGCTATTACAATATAATATGCAACAATTTTTGCTACCGTTTATCCATATTTGATGAGAGCTAGCAACTGCCACAGTTCCTATGAACGACCTCGACGTATTTGCTTCTAGTCATAGATTGAACACAATTTACTATACAAACTGTAAAATATTGTTTGATGTTGCAATTTGTATATTTTTTATGCATGTATCGATTGAAGGAATACTACCTGTATGTTGACAAACAGTTATTTAACTGCCACATAGGTTATTATTATGTCAATGTCTCGTGGAATTCTACGTAATTGAGTCGGTCGTCAGTAAAAGCTTGACATTCGCATATTAGACAAGAACCATTATAAACTCTCTATCATGATATTTTGACTATCCATTTGATCGTTCACAGTACCGATGAATTTCTTCCGAACGAACAATAGAGATCTGTTATTCAGTTGAACAACGTCTCCTATCCTAAGCTTTCAGTCAACGCGATGAGAGAATTGCCAATTTTGTGCCGTTTTTTGTTCTTTTATGTTGTGCGCAAAAGTCTCGCTTTACATCTCCCTACCAAACAACCCTAAAAATCGACAGCTGCAATTGTGAACGTCATAGTTCAAGAGCCGTGCTTAGAATCATACACACATAATATATGCAAGCATAGCTTCATAATTTATTTCCAAAACAAAACTGTCACGCAAACGATCCTTGAAAGAACTCTCCTATCCTTTGTTTACAAGGCTACAGTAACACCATACCATTAATTTCCAAAACAAAGCTGCTAAGTTCTTAGAAGTTCACTAGTAGAATATTCAAATAGGCACAGTGATTGACAGCTAGCCGGTGTAGCGGCGTAGCTCCCAAATGCCAAGGGCTTCTCCTATTGACCGCCGATAATATTAATGAGACGCTTCACATTGATTGCCCGGCTATTAGTCGGTGAAATTTCGATTGGGCTTTGGTTTCAGTCAAAACGCAGCTAGGAAAATGGAAGCTATATGTTTTCCTTTTGTTTTCAACTGACTAGTTGACTGCCATAATTGACTTGCTGTACTAAAAAAAGGGGTCCCGTCTCTTCGTCATCATCATCATTGGCATGTAAACATCTATAGCAGATGATATAACTGTCTGCATGGGGCGATGTTATTTAGTAGGTAAGTACTAGTAAGTATACGTTTATCAAAAATATTGGGGGGCTTTCCCCCGTTCTAGTTTTCAACAATAGCTCAACTTACAATATTCTTGCGTTGCCTTAGGATAGGTTTGTAATGTAGCTAGATGTATATGGCAGGAGAGAAGCTATAGTCTGATAGAGCTCTAGAAAGAGCTGGGTTTAAATTGCAGCAACCAACTCGGTTGCAATATGGGGTTGAAGATCCGACCCGTCTGAAAGTTCCGCATTAAACGTATGTAATAAATAAATGACCAAACAAACTAAGTAAACAAAGCTAAAATAAACCAAATTCAAAGTTACTACAAACAGAATACACAGTGTGAACCTTTCACGGACTTCTTGGGCGGAATAAATTAATTGACAGCTTACTTGAATAAATAACTTCGTCAATGAGTTCTTTGAATATGTGACACCTTGACCAGAGTTCAATGTCGGGTGCTCAAACTACGTAATGTATAAAGTAAGGATAGCCCCTGGATAATAAGACAATTACACTGAGTAAACTAAGAAAAAGATTTTGTGCCATTAAGAGTAACTTTTAAGAAAATACCTAGAAATATGAATTCACTAGTCGTAATAGATTTTTCGTATACAGAGAAACTTATTTATCTGATAAAATGTAGGAGAGTAGGCTGAGACGGTACGGCCATGTTAGGAGACGGCGACAGGCTACGTTCGAAACAAGACACTATAGCTTTTCCTTCCCGGTCGAAGTTCCAGAAGTCTGAACAAGGCAAGACGGAAAACTGTAGTGTAAAATGAAATGAGCGTGTGTGAAGTTTCTGAAGACGATATCAAAGATAGAGCAAAGTGGGCGGAGAAATATTGATAGCAACGGGTTGAATCAGACGAAAGCCGTTGTAAAAGTTTCGTATCTTATTGATCGTATATACAGACAGTAAGTGAAATTGGCTACGAGGTGAGAATCCATAAATCTTCTTTCATAACTCTTTGAAAGAATTCGTTACTGTGATGAAAAGAGTATCATTAAGCGAACAATTTAGATCAAGGCTTCGCGTATCAATACTCCATTAATATTTCTATACAAATATAGTTTACTTGTAATCTTTATATTCTTTGTCTGTCTGTCTTTTTGTTTGTGGTATTCGTTAAGGCAGTTTAATCGATATTATGGAGACTATCATTGAGAAAAAACTAAAAGAGTTTATAACGCTGCATATATACCTTCTTCTTCTCTTCTTCTCAGAGTAGAGTAAGAACAGAAAAAAGAAATAATGTCAATGAAACTGCGAGGCACAGCTAGTTCCTATAGTTCAGTGGTTCCCAACCAGTGGTCCACGGACCACCAGAGTAGTCCCCAGAAGTCGAAATATGGTCCGCGAGTGATTTAAAAACTTTTAATTTTCAGGATTATTGTCATATTTAATATACTCAAGTAGTGGTCCCTGCTAACAAGAATAATTTAAAAGTGGTCCCTGACTAAGAAAAGGTTGGGAACCCCTGCTATAGTTCCATGTCACTGTTTGTTTAGACTTGGGGTTAGTAACAAAATGATAATGATCTATGAATGAAAAATGACATGGAATCGGAATGTCGATATCAAATTGATTTTGCAAATCGTTTATTTTCTATTCGAGTTATTGATTGGACTTTGACGTCTGTATTTGTACCTACAAGTTAATATATTTAATTTTCATTTGCCATTAGTTATAATAAAGTATCTTCATTAGTGATTAATATAATATTTCAGCTTCAGAACAGAAAGATTTTATAGATAGACAAGAACATAAATATAATTTTGTTAAAGCTAAGTTGTGTCCTTATCTAAATTTAGAAAGGTAAACAACGAAAGTAAATGAAATTAGATTAAAATCAATATTTTTTACTTTATAAATCACTAAAAGCTTTAGTTATTTGTAAAGTAAAAAATATCGACTGAGACCACTTCTTGTTTTACAGCCTATAAAAATGATGCATAGCTTAGTCTATCCAATAGATGCAGGCAACAAATGCATAAAAAAATGAATCTGTTAATGTAATATTATTGATAAACTGATCAATAGCGATACTTATTTACAAGTGGTGACTACATGCAGTAATTTCAAAATATCGAAAACGATTTGGATTACATAAAGTTTAGTATCAAAACGGTGATGTTAACCCAACCCTTCGATTCTTAGTAAGTGTAAAGCAATTCTAAGGAGCTGACCACATCGCGTGCGAGGATCAATCCACTTGATTCATTGCGTTACGAAGGAAACTGCTACACAGCCTACATTACTCACTCTCCCCAAACTACCGTATTAAGTGGAAATTGCGTGGACTTACTTGATCCCTTAGTCATTCGATGAGGTTGGCCATTTTTGTGATTAATATCGCGTTTATGTTTATTTTGGTGAAATCATAGATCTAAGATAAGGGTGTTAAGGATTTGTAAATTTCTTTTTGCTTTTTTATATTTGAATTGTAGAGGAAATTATAGTTGAAGGCAGGTTCTTTGTAAGAAATGGAAAATGAACCTATGTTTTCTTAGGTTGTTTGGTGATGCCAATAGTGTTACCTGTACGAGAAAAGGAAGTAAGAGTGTATTGTCTTTAGTTTTTACAGGCTTACATACAGACTGGCTGTTATTGCATACCTCTGTTCTTCAGCTCATTTGGCTAATAATTTCAATGGAAATGGAAATATCTGTTAGAAGTCTGAGAGAACTTTATAAAATAATATACGCATTTGAGCGAAAAGAGAAATGTCAGTAACAAAAGTTAGGCCCGCAATTAATTAGTTTGAAAATCAACATCAGCGATTCTTTTCATAGCCTTCCCGAAATTCCAATTATAATGACGTAATTTGACGGACACGTCATATTTTAATGACGTCATATTTCAATGACATTTCTTTTGGCGGTGTATTACAAGTAAAAAGCTTTGCGTGTAGGAGAACGGAAGCAGGGCTCCTTAACCTTACGCCTGCCGAAGGTTATGTGAGTTAGACGCGGTTTATATTAATGAAACTGTTGTTGACCAACACTTATGTTTTCGAAAGAATGAACTTGACTTCGTGTTTGAAATTCCTTGAATAATACCACAAGTAATTGTGTTAATTCAGGTCTAAAATTCCCAGTAATGTTGTCAAAGTAATAGTTACTGCCTTTGCCAGGTTGAAAGGTAGAGCCAATGAGAAAAGTTTAAGTTTTAGATGACTCAGTTGAATATTAAAATTTAGTATTGTTAACTTTATTAATAAATAAATTATTGATGATTTAGTTAAACTACATGCGTTCCAATGCAATAAAAGCGTCTATATTAAATGTTGACAATTAAAACCCCTTAATTAACAGGGGAAAACCATTAGAGTTCCAATAGGATATCTCAAACATTGCCTGGATGCGAGATTTTATCTCAACTAGTCTTAATGTTACTGGATCGAATGTGAATATCCACATACCAATACTCGTATGTTTTCGTGCCCTTAGCTACCGAAAGCGTCCATACACTATTTTCAAAGTAAATAATATGACTATTATCCATCGCTAGACGTCAGTAGACATTATTAAATCAGCTGTTATTAAGTTAATTAGCTACTCATTAGTACCACGTGGTATACGCTAGTAGGGACATATTGATTGAGCAGTTTATAGCCCGTGTGAATCTATGGAGTGATAGTAATTTATGCAGCCCTCGCTGGACTGATGACCTTGTGAGAACGTAACTTTGAATACTGATGGATGACTTTGAAGAGATTTGTTTGTTTGTTCTTTTGAACTAATCATGTATTATTAAAGTCAATATAGTGTCAATTTTGAATTTATCATCGACCTTATGAGTGTGTTAAAAATATGTAGACTTTCTCTCTTGTAGGTTCAGGGAACCAGTGTAAAGGTGTTGCCTAAAGAATTAGGATAAGGTACGATTGCTTAAAGCGCTCTACCTACCACTGGCTGTCATAATTTCGATCTCTCGCCTAATGTAACGTAGCTGGGTACATTTTAGAGTGATCCAAGGAGAATATTTTGGTCTCAGGATAGTTTGTTAGTACTTTCGGTTTTTAGCGTCTTCAGTGGCTTAAGATGATTACTTAGCGTTGCACGATTGAAAATGGCTTTCTGTTACGCTACTACTGATTGCCAAATCAATGTCAAATAGTTTATCTATCTATGTCCTACAATAATATTCTGCCATCTCGATTCGCTCTTACCTGCCGTTCCTCGAGCGGCTTCGTATGCTGTCATCGTCCTTGCCCCAGGTCTTACCGATGGCTGGTAGACCTAGGGTACTGATGCCCTTGAGCATGCCACCGCCAGGCTGATCTGTGCTGCGAGCTTTCCGACCCTTCAGCTCTTTGCCTGGGTATCAAGATGAAGAATTTAATAGGTAATACTTGTAGTCGGTAGGTAGGTAAAGTATAAGAGATTGTCATCGCAATCTTGGTAAATTGTAGCATAGATTGTCTTAGATCGAATTCCAAATTAAATTTGTTACCATACGTCCAACGAGCTTAGTATGTAACTGAAGTCAACATCTATTTTTTATTGAAAATGTTAGGTCTCACCCATATATGTATAATCGCTTTCCCATATATTATTCCAAATCGTTTCAGCCCTTTTGCGATCAATGAATTACAAACTAACTAACATACACTCTCCACTTAAGATGTTAGTAATAATTTACTTACCATTTTTTTTGGGAGTCCCAATCAAAGTTTCGGCAGACTTTGAGATGCTTCTGGACATAGCCGTGGGAGGAGCCCTCATCGGCGTCGCTTGCCTCTGCTGATACACCATCGTGTCCGACTTCACCGGTTGAAATAATTGAAGGTTCTTCAACGCCATGATTGATCACGTCCATTTTCAATATCACTCAACATAATACTAAACTTTACACATTGCCTTGTAAGTGTTCCCGAACGAATTTCGTTTTCGGAAACCGTTAAGTATGTACAAACAAGTTTTTGATAACATTTTCACATGATGCGGGCTCTTTTATGTATTGGAAAGTTACTTAAATAAGTATAAAATGTATACAATTCCTGTTAATAGTGTTATTTTAACGGAGACAAGCTTTGAAGGCGCCAATTCATTACATAAATAATTTAGAACACAATCTATTTAGCCTATGTCATAATAATCGATGTCCGATTGTCATATGAACTGATAGACTGATACTAATAAACCGAATATTAGTAATTCTAATTTAAACTTTTAACACTTCACTTGATGTAATAAATTATATTGAATCCATTAATATATAATTGTAAAAGTTGCTTTCAAACGGCGGGAACGAAAAAGCTTGAAATATTTTTCACAAGATGGCGACGCAACTGTCACATACACGCGCGAGGCACAGACTGAAGGGCTTTCAGCCAGGTGAGGTAGGGCTAGGGGTGTTAAAACTTATTTGTGGGGTTTGTACTTTAACCACACAGAGGTGTAGGATACACGCGTAGGTAATAAATTGTCCTGTGGAATGTTAAAATAAAATTATATGGCTATTTTCTTATTAGACATTAGTCATTGAGAAGCGATAAATCATGTAGTTTCATTAAATATTTTGTAGGATATTAGTATTCTAAATATGGCAGATGATTGATGTTTAGAGGAATACAATGGCTTTCACAGCATTTTCATAATTATGTTTTATTAAGAACTCTTCTAATATTTTAAATAATGACAGCATAAAAAATATTACGGAAATTTCCTAATTTCAGTAGAAATATGCAGGTAGCAGCGTAGGGTTTGTAAAGTTTCCCGGAACTTATGCGGTTATAAGCTTTATATTTTTATATTTTGTTCATGCTTGTGCCTGAAATTCTCAATGATTATTCGTTGATGATTTCAGTCAAGTAGCGCGTGGCTGTAATTTGGATTGAAGTAATGGTATGGAACTAGAAATAATTAAAGAAATGGAACAAAACTCGGATT
The DNA here is from genome assembly GCF_050436995.1 of Anticarsia gemmatalis. Lineage (NCBI taxonomy): Eukaryota > Metazoa > Arthropoda > Insecta > Lepidoptera > Erebidae > Anticarsia > Anticarsia gemmatalis. The sequence goes on from NC_134757.1 coordinate 1,871,751, forward strand.
TTACATGAATTTAATAAACTTTTTTAAAGTTCTACTTATCTCTAAAGAATAACATTGTCCTACATCACGAATAATAGTTTTCATGAGAGCCATAACCAAATAGATTATGATATTATTATATGTTAGTCTATATTAAAGAAAGCTAATACAAATAATTTCCAGGTCATCTAAGGTCTTTCACAGTTCTACATATGTAAATTGTTTCGTCAACTTAATTACGGTAATTTGACAGAATATAAGACGCCATTGTAATTGTTTTGTGTTGAATTTATTATTGTTTGTTTTTTAGTTGTTAATTCACTTAATTGGATTGTTCTGTATTTTTTAATTGATAAGTTTTTGTTTTGTTAGTAAATGTGTGTTTTAAATTCAATCGGAAACTAAATAAAGGCTACTGAATTTATTTCATAAACATTTTACAAAGATCTTATGTATATAAGAGCTTGCAGATGATCTAAAGCCAATGTTTAAAAGAATTTGTGGCTTCGGGACTTAATAACTTTATTGTTACGCTTTAGAAAGATAAATCTCTTAAGTACTTCTAAAATACAAAAGTTAAAAATATGATATTCTTGTTCTTTTGATTACTGTAATTTCAGTCGAAGTACACATTTAGTGACATACAAAGTCACCAACCCCCATTTTGCCAGCATTGTGAAATTGAGGACTAACCTCTTTCTCTCGTTTGGGAGGAGACCGTTACCGAGCAGTGGGACAGCGGGTTCAAAATCAAAATAATAAGTATATTGAAATCGATAAGTAAACGTTAGGTACAGGTAGTAAAAGGTAAAGGAACTTTTCTTAAAGAAACCATAATCGAACAACATGTAGATAGCAAGTCATAGTTTACCGAGCGACCATATACCAAGGTCATTTTCATAGCGTTTGCTTATAATTTACATAATAATATTGGACCCTTTACTCGATGGAAAATTTATAAGGTAAACAAATTAAAAGCTCTGTGAATGGCGCTTATAAAATGGCTGCCCATTAAGTTTTGGACTGTTTGTAAAATTTCTAATATTAGTAAGGTTGTAGAATAATGAATGAGTTTGCGATATATACATATGTATATAGCTCTATGTACATTAGCAGTCGCAGTCGCTCTTTGTAAAATATTGGTATCCAGCTCCATCCGGTGAGACTGGAGGCTGACTCCAACATAGTTGGAAGAAAGGCTAGGCTGATATATAGCTATATGTCCGTTATTGCATTTATGCATGATAATTGTACTGGGTACATTATGCTGTGCCGGTAAATAAGAAGACTTCTTGCGGTTTGAAGAAAGTTTATTTTCAGATCCTTATTGTTTCGATGCTAGCTGTGGACTGTGAGCTAGTACAAATGGCCACCATATTTATACAAAATCCTCAAATTAATGTAGGCCCTCTTATTGGCCGATAAAAATGGACCAATTAGAATCCCCGCATTTTAGCCAATAGGATTCCAGTAAGACATTTTGGACAAAAGCTTAAGTACTAGGAAACTTGACTGCGACGAGAGCCGCTTACATTAATTAACAATTTTTAGTGTATTTCTGTACAATTTCTTAAATAAAGTATATATATTTACAATTCTTGTCTTATTATCTACCTTATAAAAATACAATCAGTCGAATATTAGAAAATAACATAACAATTCTTAAAAACTTAATGCTAAGTGTCGTGCTCAGTGGCGCCACCACGCACATCTCTCCCGCCGTGCGAGGTCGTCGCATCTTCTGTCGGTGCGGGTGCGTCGTCTCCCCTGAGCGGCAGTATCACCAGCTTGCGGACGGGTCGCCGAAGAACTCCTCCTTTGGTCAGGATGTCCACGGTCCTCACGACGTTGTCCGGGCCTGGGTAGACAGCTGTCACACGTCCTCGTAGCCAGATGTTGCGTGGCAGGTTGGGGTCAACGACCTGCACTAGGTCGTCGACTCGTACCGCAGGTCCGCGTCCGTGGGGCTCCCGCCGGTTTTGAAGTTCCGGTAGATATTCTCTCAGCCACCGCGTCCAGAAAACGTCGGCTAGTCGTTGCGCTGCTCGCCATTTTGATGTTGAAAGTTCGTCTCGTTCTGTGAATGTACCGGGTTGTGGTACTCGGCCGGGTCCACCCAATAGGAAGTGGTTGGGCGTGAGAGCTTCAGGGTCTTCTGCGCTAACTGATACGTGAGTCAGCGGTCGGCTATTCACGGTGTACTCGGCTTCGCTAAGTAGAGTAGACAGGACTTCCTCCGTAGGGTTTCGCTCGTGCAGTGTCGCTGTGAGGGCCACTTTGACTGACCTCACTAATCTCTCCCATGCGCCGCCCATGAATGGTGCACCGGGGGGTATGTAGCGCCAGGAGATTGTCCTCTTCGCTGCTTCCTGCGATGTCCCTGCGTCGATTGCTTGTCTGAGTTCCTTGTCTGCTCCCTTCAGGTTGGTACCGTTGTCCGACCAGATTTCTGTTGGACACCCACGTCGCGCGATCATTCTTCGTAGTGCCATAATAGCGGAGTCGGTTGTGAGTGAACCCGCTATTTCTAGATGTACAGCTCGTGTGGTGAGGCACGTGAAGATTGCGACGTATTTCTTCTGTCTTGTTCTGCCAACAGCTACTGAGAGAGGTCCGAAGTAGTCCACGCCTGTATACGTGAAGGGTCGTCGATGATGCGCGAGGCGACAGGCTGGCAGGTCTCCGGTCCTTGGGTGTGGCGGTACTTGTGTCTTCATTCTACAAAACAGGCATCTCTTCAGTATAGCTCGGGTCACTGGACGAATGCGTATGACCCAGTATTGTTGTCTGCACTCGTTCACTGTAGCTTCAACTCCGGCGTGATGTAACTGTCGATGTACTGAGTTGACCCACAACTTTACGGTCGGATGGTTTCCATCTAACACCATAGGGCTTTTGATGGCTTCGTTGGCTGCTCCTATCGCGTCGATTCGGCTCCTGAGTCTGATGACGTCGTTGGTTAGCTCGACGCTTAGGTGATGTAGACGGCTTTCTTTGTTGATCGGTTTGTTGTCTTTTAAGTCTTCTATTTCTGTTGCGAAAGCTTCTACTTGCGATGCACACATGAGAAGTTCTTCTGCTTTCTTGAGTGTTTCAGCTGTTACCGGGATAATCTTGTCGTAGCTGCGTAAGGAAGTTGCTTTCTTGACCACCTCTCTCTTCGTTGTTTGATTCCAGTTCGGGTCCTTCACTGTGTTTCTGATCGTCCTTTTGTAGTTGACGTTATCCGTCCTGTTTCTACACAGTTGAATGAACTGTAGAACTCTCGCTGTTGTGTATCGAAGTCGATTCCAGTCTGAGAAGCGTGATACATCGGGTAAACCTTGACTTAGTTTCAGATCTTCCTTGTGGCGTGTGAGGTGTACCTTCTCTTCTGTCGAATCTTCCGTCTTCTCGTTGTGCTTCTCTGTTGGCCAAAGTTCTTCATCGGTGAGCAGGAAGTCAGGACCTTTGTACCATCGGTGGTGCTTGTCGAAGGCAACAGGTACGTCTCGAGTGGCGTCGTCGGCTACGTTCATTTTGGTTGGTATCCAACGCCATTCGTTTACCTTTGTACTCTCTTCAACCGCTGCTAAACGGTGAGCCACGAAGGGTTTGTATGATCTTGATCCCGTTCGTATCCAAGTTAACACTGTTCGACTATCTGTCCAAAATACTCTCTTGTCGGGTTTCTTCTCATGTTCTTCTATGACTGTTTCAGCTATTCTGGTTCCCATCACTGCTGCTTGTAGTTCTAAGCGGGGTATCGACGTTAGTTTGAGAGGTGCTACCTTCGCCTTAGCCATGATGAGTGACACCGCTACGTCCCCGTTCGGCGTCTCCGTTCGCCAATATAGGACCGCTGAGTAGGCAGACTCGCTCGCGTCGGTGAAGACATGAAGCTGAAGCTTAGTCGCATCGCTGTAGCCGAGGTATCTCCGTGGTATGGTCACGTCTCGAAGTCTTTGCAGATGTTCCATCCATATCTTCCATTCCTCTGCGAGATCCTCTTGTATTTCAGCATCCCAGCCCGTTCCTCTGCGCCAGACTTCTTGTAGTATTTGTTTCGCCTTGATAGTCACCGGTGATGCGAGTCCTAGTGGGTCGAATAGAGACATAACGATCTTGAGCGCTTCCCTCTTCGTCGGCGTCTTCCTTTTCAGTAGTGGCGGTTCAATTCTCGCCAAGTTGAGATTGAACGTTAATTCGTCTGTAGTGATCTTCCATATGACTCCCAACACTCGTTCTGTGGTTTCTGTCGACGTATATAACTCGAGATCTTCCCTTTGTTCTTGTTCTCCTAATGCGGCTAATAGTGAGGGTGAGTTCGACTTCCATTGTTTCAACTCGAAGCTTGCGTTTTGATGGATTTGTCGCACGTCCTTTGTTATACGTATAGCGTCTTCCAATGTTTCGAAACTGTCCAAGTAGTCGTCCACGTAATGCTTGTTCTTGATGGCTAACGCTGCTTCTGGGTTTGACACTTCGTATTGTTTCGCGTTCAAGTTTTTGACGTAGATCGCTGTTGATGGTGAGCTCGACGCGCCGAATATTAGTGACTTCATTCTGTACTCTTCGGGGGGATTGTCGTCTCTTCTATCTCCTCGCCATAGGTAACGTAGCGCATCTCTATCTTGAACTCGTAGTTGCACTTGCATGAACATTTCCTTGATGTCGGCTGTGACGGCTATAGCATGTTGTCTGAACTTCATCACGACGCCTGGTAGAGACTGTAGGAGATCCGGACCTTTGAGTAACATGTCGTTGAGAGACACTCCCTTCGTCTTGGCTGCTGCGTCGTGTACCACTCGTAACTTCTCTGGCTTCATGGGGTTGATGACCGCGAAGTGTGGTAAGTACCAGGTTTTACCGGGTGTTGTTTCTCGAGGTGCAGGTTCTGCGTATCCCTTCTGTACGAGTGCTTCCATCTGTTCCTTGTACTTCGTCTTCAAAACTTGATCTCGATCGATCTTCTTCTCGATGTTGTGTAGACGCTTCAAGGAGTTCTCGTAGTTGTTGGGTAAGTTGTAGTCTTCTTTACGCCATAACAGACTTGTTTCATACCTTCCATCTTCAGTCTTTTTCGTAGTGTTGTCTAGGATTCGAAGAGCTTGTTCCTCTGGGTCTGATCTAGGTCTCTTGGGGTTCAGGCAGATCGCGTCCATCTCGAAGTACTGCTTGACTAAGGTTTCTATGTGGTCTTCATTTGTTTCGGTCATATGAGATACGAAGTCGATGCTCTGGGTTTTGTGCTTCAGCAAACTGCCATGGAGTACCCAACCTAGTGACGTGAGAGATGCCACAGGTTGGTCTTTGTTTCCTTTCCTTACGTCCGATGTCAGTAGGAGATGCCAGTTGTCTTGTCCGATCAGTAGCTTCGGCTTCACGTCTTCATATGTCAACTCTCCCTGTATGTCCTTCAGATGTTGACACGCCTTGATGTGTTCCCTAGATACGCGTTGCGACGATACTTGGAAGTTCCTTACTGTACGAGCCTGTATTCTGTCTTCAAAGCCGTTCATACCTCTAATCGAGACTGTGACTCTTCTAGAGGCTATTTCTGACGTTTTGACGTCACTAATTGTCTGTATTTTCAACGGGTCGACGGGTCCTGTCGCTCCTATTTGCTTGGCTAGGTCGTTGTCGATCAGGGTCACTGTAGAGCCGTCGTCCATTAACGCGAAGGTGTTGATTAGACCTGTAGAACCTTCTACTTGCACCGGTATGATCTTCAAGAAAGACTGTTTCTTCCTAGGCGTCCACGTAGAGGTGATGATCTCCGATGCTTCGGACTCTTTCTTATCTTCTTTCTTGTTACAGTGTAGAAGCGCGTGATGAGTGTATTTACAGTCGTTCACGCCGCATTGTTTCGTAGCACAACGGTGAGTAACTTTCCTATATCTCAAACATCGAAAGCAGAGTCGTTTGGCCTTGGCTGTGTCCCATCGTTCATCTTCATTCATCTTCTTAAAACGTCCACATTCTGTCACCAAGTGTCCTGTTTGTTCGCATACCGGACATCTCGGTGTGTACGGTTTTTCCGTGACGTTGTGAACTCTCTGTGGCCTCTTCTGTGCGGTGAACGGCGGTTGTGTTGATATTTGCTCAGGTAGCGCGTAAGGACTGCATAGCGTTGATTCTCTTCTCAAGAACTTGTCTAACTTCATCAAGTCTGGGTCTTCTTTGGGTTCCGCGGCGGCGAAGTCGAAGAATCTGTATCGCAGGGTAGGCGTCAGCTTGTCCACTATTGTCTTGCTCACTTCCGGGTTGTACATGTAGTTGATACAGCTTAAGGTTTTTAATGTAGCGACGATATTGGAGATTTTCGTGGCGAATATACATATGTCGCGGGGCGATTCTGTGAGACGTGGTAAAACTCGTAGCGCTTCCATTTGCATCATCGCTATTGATTCTGGTCGTCCAAATCGAGATTCGAGTGCTTGCATTATCTCGGATGGGTGAGCGTCGGTGATAAGCAGACCCTCAACTGCTTCCCTGGCTTTTCCTTTAAGATTTCTTCTCAGGCGGTTCATGTTTTCTACTGTACTATACACACTTTCCGTTTCATAGTAAGCGGCGCGAAAAGGTAGCCAATCTTGATACGAACCATTGAAAATAGGTAGTTCGATGAACTTAGGTCGTTGACCCGCTCTCACTGCTGACGTTATGGCCTCCGCAAGTTCCTTGAAGTCCTGCCGAGCTCCCGCCGGTGCGTGAGTCCCGTGCGACTGATGTTGATCTCCCTGCATAATGGTTCTGATGACTGACGGTTCTTCCGGCTGATGTGGCTCGTTCGTGATCGCCAAGATTGGTTGCGTGTTCTGTCTCTCTAGCCAGCTGTCAACCCTTTCGTTCACTTCCTCTTTCGTACATACGGATATCTCTTCTTGTTCTTCATCTGAGTCCTCAGTCTCTAGGACGGCTAAGCGCGCGGTAGCCAACTCCACTTGTAAGCGTAACAACTCTTCCCGCGCTTTTGCGATTTTAATAGCTTTAACACGACTCGCGGTTGATCCCCCTTGCGCCCTTAGCACTGGCGGGGGGGAGGGGCACTGTGGTTTGTTCGGTTGCACACTAATGTTCACTTTCCTTTGCACTGTCACTGTCTCACCTGGTTTCGTAGTTTCCTTATTGCGGTTCGGAAGAGGGTCCGTCCTCCCGCCAGGCGGCTGCATACACGCGGCGTCCATCCGGAGCGTCGGTGCTGTTGAGGCGGTTACCGAAGGTGTTTCGTCTGTTGGTGGCGCAAGCGGTGCCGAGGCTCGTCCCGAGGGCGCTGTCGTCGCGGTGACCGATGTGGTGGCTGCTGTGTTCTCTGTGTTGTCGGTCGTTCCTGTGACGCTGGTGCCCGTAGCCTCGGTGGTAGCACCGGTCGCCGAGGTGCTGGCCGTGCCCTCGGACGACGACGGTGTTTGTGCGGTCGTCTTGCGCCCCTTTCCTTCTGAACGCGTAGTCGGCATGTTTTCGTTTTGTTCACGTTTCTATCTTCAGTTTTAATAATTTCTTTCTTCACTATTTTTCAGGATTCTTTCTTCAATGTTTTTCAGGATCCTTTCTTCGATAATGCTTCAGGCTTCTTTCTTCAATATTTTCTTCCTAAATCCGGCTCGAAGGACCATTTAATGTACTGGGTACATTATGCTGTGCCGGTAAATAAGAAGACTTCTTGCGGTTTGAAGAAAGTTTATTTTCAGATCCTTATTGTTTCGATGCTAGCTGTGGACTGTGAGCTAGTACAAATGGCCACCATATTTATACAAAATCCTCAAATTAATGTAGGCCCTCTTATTGGCCGATAAAAATGGACCAATTAGAATCCCCGCATTTTAGCCAATAGGATTCCAGTAAGACATTTTGGACAAAAGCTTAAGTACTAGGAAACTTGACTGCGACGAGAGCCGCTTACATTAATTAACAATTTTTAGTGTATTTCTGTACAATTTCTTAAATAAAGTATATATATTTACAATTCTTGTCTTATTATCTACCTTATAAAAATACAATCAGTCGAATATTAGAAAATAACATAACAATTCTTAAAAACTTAATGCTAAGTGTCGTGCTCAGTGGCGCCACCACGCACAATAATCTCTGACTTTTTAAAGTTATATGAATGTATAATAAAAATAGAATACTTTATCAGAACTATTACACGTTTTAAATTATTTAAAGTATTATTGCAAAGCTAAGTATGCCTGCTGCTAGGCTGGTCTCTTATACGTAAATCCAAGGAATTTGGACATTAGGTGATAGACCAATCGACGAGATGTCTCATGTTAAACAGTTGATAAAGGAGTCTGCGACTGTACCGAATAATTTTACCAAGAAGTTTTTATTTCTTGATAAAATATGACTGGTTTTAATTCATCAAAATACTTAATCGAGAATGCCATTAAGTCATAGTTTTTTTTATTCTTCTTTTGTAATTAATAGCTGTATTATACTTTTTCCAGGGATTACGGCCAGTAGGTATATCAGCAAAGCATTTTATAAAATTTCAAAAGAGGTTATAATATATTTTATTTACCATAATAAAATTCATTCATAATATGGAAATTGAAATGAGCGGTTAATATTCGGTAATTGTTTATGTTTACACTTTGAATTAATTATTCAGTAACACACGCCCGTCGATCGGAAGGGTGGAGGTTATTGACACGTGTGTCGCCTTTGTCCACTCTGATTTTAATGAATATTGACCCTACTACGGTTTTTGGATGGAACACGTAACTGACAACCGTTGCGCTTGTGAATAAAGATAACGTCACCTACCAACTCAGTTTTTTTAAAGGCCTTTAGTATTTGATTTTACTGCTATTTAAAATCGCAAAAGTTTACTTAAAAAAAGAGGATTGAAAACTTAAGTTGAGCACATTAAAAACTCTTTGGATATACAGATACTTTGTACCTATGTCATAACTGGCCATAATGCCTCAAAAAATTGTAGGACAGCCATTAGATGTAATTAGGAAAAATAATTAAAAACTAAAAATTTATGGCATCCTCGGATTTTTTTGACTAGTTTCTGCCAGTTTCTTTTAGTTAACCAGTATTATTTAACCTCTTTTATTAGATTCTAAGATTTATCTATGAAAAAATAATACTGTTACTGGTTACTTATCAACATTTCAATCCAAGAAATGTATCCTGTTTTGGTTGTTATATAATATTATTAGTTACTGAATAAATACTTGAACTCTGTTTTCAGAAAACAACATTATATACCTATATTATGTTGGTATACTCTAAAACGCCATTTATAATAAAATTGCTAAAATTTAATAACCCGTCGCAAATATTTCACTGCTAACGTAGCTCGTCGAAGTAATTGACCGACACTCGATTAAAATGTATCGATTTGCCGTCGCTCATTCGTTGCGTATAATAGTCTATGCACGGTTTTGATTTGTCAAAACAAATTACTAACATCTGGGTCACGAGGAGCTTGATATGAGCTGAAAAAATACGAGGTTAAGGCGAAGAATGAAAAGACTTTGAGAATATGGAGCACGAAGAAGAATAGAGGATGGAAATATAGGTCATATTAGCTCTACATAAGTCACAAAACGATCAATATTAATTTAAACCGTTCAAGTTTGTATTTTTTTCCAAATATACCGTTTCCATTTTACTGGATACTTTATAGTATGACTGGATAAGAGCCAGCCTAGAGTCTAACTGCTGGAGATTATTATTCCTTCACTTTATTTTCCGTGTTCAGGGCAAACATGTCACGATAATTTTAATGAAAGATTTTTTGTTATTTCACAATTTAGGTTTTACAAATTTTGTTACTTGGGTGCATTACCTATTTATAAGACTAACTATGAATAGGTACTGAACTCGTCTGGATGTAAGTAAGTACGACTATTGCACATCATAGTTCTTACCTACATTCATAGTATCACGCCTTTTTCCCATAGGGGTAAGCAGAGACCAAATAACGCCGCTTGGTACGATCCTTACAAAGTTCCCTTGCCTCAATCACATCCATACTTCTTGTTATACAGGTTCGTCGGTTACGAGTACTACGCACCTGACGTTTTTGCTAGAGTGCTTATTAGATTTGTAAATGATCCCTACAAAGAATGTTATTCCCTTCATTGTCATGATATTGAGCAAGTCTCTACGCATGATAACTTCGCACAACTCCCTTGACCCTCATCAAATTACAGTATTCGCATAAATTCTACATTACTGACATTAGCTTGCACAATCATACGAAATAACAAGTCGGAACAATAACACTGTGATGACATATCAGTAAAATAATTCTATGAATCAGTGTAACGGAATCAGGTACGAATATTTTTTACAATTTCAGATTTTTAGATTCATACTTGAAGATTCTAAGAAAGATTCAAGATTAAAATTTCATTCAAACGAAGCTTGGACATGAATGAAAGCGTGGTAAGAATCAACCGACATTTTGTGCGAAGTTTCTTTTTCGTTCGGCTAGTGGTTAATCTTGTGCTTAAACGCAGATATACGATATGTAAGATATATGAAGTTTATAGAATAGCTTTTTAAAACACTAATAACTTAATTAGTTATAATTACTAGTTATTTAAGGAGTAGGTCTCGTTTAGGTACGTAGTTGAAAGGCACAACCAAGAGAAACCTAGGTTTCTCTATACATATATTTACCAAAATAAAATTAGATATTATTACTATTTACTATAAGTACTTAGTAAGAAAATTGTTCTTTATGAATGACTCATAATATTAAAAAAAGTCATGATACAATTTGCAATGTCAACGTACAGAGGGCGCTGGCCGTCACGCGCATGCGTACAAGCACTTTGGGCGGGAACGACATCTGTCATCCGTTCAAAAACCGCGAATTATAGAATATGTGGCCTCGTTTTATCGCAATTACCGTTGTCACTATAAAAAATATCGTAATTGGCCATAAATATTGTCCTAATGACCCCATTGTTATGGACGCTATTAAGTAAATGGATATCTATTTCGATTGTTGGGCTATTTAATTTATTAATGTACAACATCTTTTGTCGATATATAAAGGGAAAATCAACTATGTGCCTCTTGGAAACTAATTGCAAGTTTTTCCTGAAGATCAACATAATATATTAAAGATGCTTTTTGAAAAGATTTTTGGTAAGTTCTTCTAAAGCTCATCATCATATCGTAGAAGACTGAAAGGTATTCTAAATAAGAAACACGAAATTTCTTTCAGCGCAACGCAAACATATGACGAGACTAGGCTTACCCGGTTGAGACTTTAAATTACTAGTTGTCTGTCAAAAGGAAATTGTTAGATGTATACATAGGTGCACCTATGTCATACTGGAAAACCCGAACAATGATATCATACAGTATTTTTTACACAAATATCGTACAGACACAAATTGCAAAGCCATTAAACAAGTGCGTTGGCCGCTGCAAAGAACAACACAGGCTTCAACCCGGAACGGGTCTAAAACAAGAGATAATTTCAACTATGCATATAGAATCTTATTGAAATAATTTGATAATGGCGTTGTACGTAGTGGTACGGTTCGTTGGTTAGCAAAGCACACAATGACGTGTCAGTCGCGGTTCGGTGCTCGCCACTTTTTGATTTAGTTGTGGTTTTTAATTAGCTTGTTTCCATTGGCTTACGATATTTCATAAATATCTGATGCAAATAATGACTTCCTCCGAAAAAAATATGGCTATGAGAATTGCATAAATATGTGTGCTTACATTATTGCAATTTTTAATCAACTTCAAAAGTGGAGGAATTTTTTAATTTGACTGACATATTTTTTTTTCAGTTTTTTACTAATATTGCAAAAATTACATTTTTAAACACATAAGTCATGTTTAGATTTCGGTTTCAGTTTAATTGTGTACTAATTGCTTTAAATTACTTTAAGAAAATTGCCGCAAATCCTGCATTCTCATAGGGTTTTCAAAATGTTGCGTGTTTACTGTAGGTGATAAAGGTTTTTTTTATTTCGAAAACGAACTGGTGAAAATAAATAGTGCAATGGAAACAGAGTCCACTAGTTTTAGACAATAGCGCTTCCTGTTCCTGCATCAGAATCTGTGCAGATTACACATATTTTATTATTTCGTTTACAACACAATCTACTTACTTTAAGAAATGATTCACTTTTTCGATAAATTACAATAAATACCCGTATCATAGTTATATGAACAATGACGGGTAGTAAAAGATTTCCTTAAACATTAGAATAAATAAGTTTCTTCGTTTCAAAATATTCAAAGGTAAGTATTTAATCCTAAGGTAGGTATTTAAGAAACTCTATTTTGCGTCACTTGTAAACTCATCAAATGCATTCTATTTGTAGATACCTACTTACAACTTCGCGATTAGAAATGAGTTATATCAATAATCTTGAACAACACTCGTAGCAGGCGGAAACCTTTAACGAATGTATGTTTCTATCCATTAAGATGAATAAAAAACAAGGTTTACTTAATTAAATTTATTCCTTTTACGGAGGTGTTCAAAAGCTTATATCGTAAAATTGGCAATTTCCTCACATCTAATGTATGAAAATCAATTGCATCGCCAATTATCTAACAAACAAAAAAACGTTCCGTCGTGTTAACAAGTTGACGAAGTGATCACTTGTATCCTGAAGATAACGAGATTGTATGGAACTGTGAGGATGTATGGAAGCTATACATACCTAGGAACTTAAGCTTTTTTGATCTAGTCAAGGTAACTAAGAAGGAAAAGCATTAAATGCACCTACAACATTACGAGTTTATAGGAAAGAAAAATTGTTGTCCTATAACTTTTTATGAATTTATCTCTAGTAAAGACTAAATGCTCCTACAAATATACTGTGATGGAAATATGATGAAGTTTCATGATAAATGAAGAATGAAGAATAAATTGTTTGGTAGCTTTTTTGGTAGAGTCATGAAATGAGAGTAACTGATTTGATTATACCTAGGAGACTAATAACAGGTTAATAGTAATTGGTACTCGATTCAGTATAATGAGTGCTTATACAGTAATCTATCCTTTTGCAACTCTAAAATTAAAGGTTCCCACCTAGTTCCATGAACTCGAAACAGTTTCAAAATGAAGTCAAAAAACTCCGTTTCAAGTCAAAAAACTCGCTTAATAGTACCGGCGGCCATAATACATAGGTACAGCATGGGTACCATAGCACGGTAGCCTTCACAATGTACAGGCCCTAGGCGGATGGACAAACAAAAAAGCAACGATCCGCCATAATTATTATAAACCGGGGACGCATGCGCAGTAGCCAGTCCGCCATAACGCGTCCGCGCATCCTCCCGCGCAACACACAAATACTTTTTAATTTTACTTTTTTAAAAGGAATAATGTAAAAAAGCAATCGTAGTTTATTGTTTTTTTATTATTTTTAAACTTATTGCAAGGACGATTAGTGTTTTTAAAGTATTATAATAAATAATGAACATTTTAGATTTATAATACAGTTTTCAACAACGCAAAAATGGAAAGACTTGCGATTTTGGTAAGTTGTTTTTCAGTATAATTATTTGTAGTTTAGCAATCAGTCTTTATTATTCTTTTTGTAGAATAAACTACAGAACAGGCTTCACTGTTGATTACGCAAAGAGCTTTTTTATTGCACTACAATTTACGTTTTACTGAGTCATAATGGGAAACCGCCTAGTGTATGTTCAGAAATTACTATATTTTACAATACAGGTTATAATTGAAATAGGTACCTAGTTGGTAGAAATAAAAATGATTTATATTATTTTCCAATATATATAGGTACTATTGCTAGTAAAGTAGAAATTGCCAGGTAGCGGTTATTGTTTTATTTATTGCTCTAATGAAATAATTTACATGCATCTCATAAGTAAAGATATTCCGCATATTATGCGAATCTGTCCAGGGAATTTAAGTCTTATGCAAAAGAAACTCCATGAGCCGTTTTTCTAGCGCTATTTTTGTAATTCAGCGTTTATTGTAGATTTTATTACAGAAATAATTAATTATTATACTGTATAACAAACATAATGAATGTGTATAACTGAAGTTTATAACTACCGTGTTTGAATTATTTGATATTATTCTCTTTAAAAACCTAACAAAGCTTCCTTAACCGTAGGTACAACAAACAAAAATTTTGGACAGTGAGACTCTATCAAATATTTTTTCTATAAGTAGGTACCAACATTTTCTTTTAAAAAGGATCTCAGGAGCACATGAAATACTGTTTTTCGGAAAATCATAACTTATTATCTAGAAATTAATACGATTATGAAATGTTTATTTAGGTACTCGTTATTTGAACATCAGGAACAGGCTTTGATCGCTACATGCAACGACAAAGTTCAAAAAGTATAAATCCAAAATTTGTTAGAATCAAAATTGCAAAAAAAAAACAATGAAAAAATAGGCGAAAACAGACATTTCTAAAAGTCCACGCGCATAGAGACAATGCGTAATGGCGACCATGGTGTGCACTAAGCAGGCCGGGCAGGTCACAATTATAAACCGATTAGAGCACGGACACAACACAATAACTAATTCCTATGTTTACATTATATCATTTGTTTTACAAGACCTACTTCCCACGGCGTTTAGCGCTAGTTTGTTATGTGACTTTATTTGAAGACTGAGCTTGAAGTATCTTAAGATTCTTGTAGAGCAATTGCCTACAGTCGGATTATCGATTACCAAATTTTACTTTTATGTATTTTTTCCTCAGCCTATTTCAGTGTCCCAAAATTAAAATAGATATAAGAAATTGTTCCTGCGAAATACGCTAGGCCACTGATTAATTTTTTAGGATATTGTGGATGGCTCCTAAGTTGTTAACAGTCGACAATAATTGAGAATCGCCCGTCCGGTTCGTGTAAAATGTTAATGAGATTTTTATCTTAAAAATGTAAAGTTCGGTAATATGTTTTGTCTATTGACAAAATATTTTTTGAGGTTTACATTTCAAATGTACTCTGTACAGATAGTGAAATGGCTGATTTAAATTTAGTTAAGTAGAATAGATAAAATATTTTGAGTCAGGAAACAGGAGGCTACTATTTTTCAAATAAAATCCAAGGGCTAGTCGCTGAAAACACTAGTTACTACAAGTAATCGATGCCCATTATTCTACTTAGTAATTCTAAAACAATGTTGCAAGGGTTAACAGGACCATAAACTTATTGCCACTAAAATAATTAACTAACAACATTTTGTTATTGGCAGTAAAAACTTTACTGATTTAGGACATTGATGACATGTTTCGCTTGATACTAATCTTTTAATGATTCATATTAAATCAATTCTGTTCAATGAAATAATATCATAAAATATATATTCACGTTAAATTTTAAATAGGACCTTTAGTTAACAAAATTTATGAAACACAAGCAATGTTACAGTAACAAAAATAGATTACATATAGCCTTAGGCATTCTGAAGTTTCATATATCTTTTTCATACTTATACAATATTTTTACATGACAATCGTAGTTACGTGCAGCGTTCAGCAATTAAATTACAGAAAGGTCATCGTATAATTAATCAAATATTTACTTAGGCTCATATGGCTATTATTATATTATCTTAAAATACATTATGTACACGTGTATATATCAAATCATCAATCACAAAATTAATGAGCATGTCGAGAATGAACGTTGAAAACTTATAAATAAATATACGTAAATTTACTCAATGAAAATAATTCACTTACTACGTCGATTGACTATTTTGTTTACTTTTTAGTTGAATGTAAAGGTCAATTCTAAAAAAAGTTTCGTTTTTATACGTTATCTATATTTTTAAATCAATAAGAAGAATTTACCTACATACATACATGATATCTAGGGAATGCAATCCCGACTCGAGATCGTCAACTCGAGATCCCTCGCAATCAGAAATATCAATCCCGCGGGATCCCGAGATTTTCGGGATCCCGTCTAGTTCGTAAAAATAATACAATTCGAACGGCTTGTTTAATGTAATATGTGTGTGATAGTGTGGTGAATGCAATAAATTATTATTTGAAAGAAAATAAAAGCCTTTATTTTTGAATATTACTAACAACGTAACATAATTAACAGGTGTAATAACATGAACATAATCAAAAAAGTAGGTGTAGCTCCAGGAGATCAAAATAAAAAGTAATCACATGGCATTTTGAAAGTAGCCTCTTAAAATACAAAGTGTATCTGTTACTGTAAAAGCTCGACCGGTGGTAAATCCTAAGATTTTCCGGTATAACCTAAGATTTACCAACTCGCAATGGTAAAAGTCCGAACAATACTTTTATTTCGAACTTTTACCTATATTCACTTGATGATGTCGAGATGTCGCCGGAGCCCCGCTTCGCGGGGCTCCTCCTACTGGGTGGTTAAAAAAAAATAACCACGAAGGCTAAGGTGGGAGCGAGCGAAGCGAAGCTCCCACCTTAGCCTTCTAACCTAACCTTCCCACCCATGTCGCTTTGCCCAAAACTCCTCCTTTATAACTATGTCACAGTATATAATTATACCGTGAAATAGTTATAAACATAGTTATGAAGGAGGATTTTTTTATATATCGTAACATAGTTTTTAAACTCGGGCTTGTTCGGACTTTTACCATTGAGAGTTGGTAAATCATAGGCTTTACCGGAAAATCTTAGGATTTACCACAGTTCAGGCTTTTACAGTAACATATCAATAGTACGAGCTTCTAATCGGCATCTTAAGTCTATTGCAATGTAGCCAGCTGCTGAAAATGCCCTCTCCGACAATCCCGAACGGGATCTCGTCATATTATGCTCCGGGATTGATCCCGAAAAAATACACGGGATCTCGCGAGATCGGGATCCCGCGAGATGGGGATTGCATTCACTAATGATATCACGTCTTTTTCCATAGACGCAGGCAGAAACCAAAGAACTCAACTTTGTTACGATCCTTACAAACTTTCCTAACCTCATTCATATCCGTACCTATATATTATGTATATTGTCAAAAGAATAAAAATTACTTGTTATTCGTTTTGGGATTAGGTTATATCTCTTAAATTCGCGATATTCATAAGTAATTAAGGCTCTCAATATTCGAATATTCCCCACAAGAAACTTCAAATACATATATGATTTTTTATGAGTCACAACAAGTGGCCGTATGTAGATATTTCGGCAGAGTAAAGAAATTACATAGTTTCAGCATGCCCTCATATGCTATCTCGTAATCAAAAAAAAATTTGTATCCGAAGGGCATTTTCTCTATACAAAGACCGGTATCAACAAGATCACGAATGACGAAACGTATCCGAACTCATATTGGTCATTTTCCGGTATTAAATTATGTCAAAACAATGGAAAATTAGGTTGGGACCTTGATTTCGAACATTTTCGCTTTGTTACTCGCGTGTGTGATCATTGCATTGTTTTTTAAGGTCGAAGTACATAGCAATTTAATGGTGTTTTACATATGCATGAAATAATATGTGTTACGTTAGTTATTATAAAAGTTTGATACATATAATTGATGATATACTTTGTAAGTAGGTACTTACACTCGTGGATCATTCGTTATTTATGCATAGTCACACATAGGTTGGAGTCGATATATTTAATCTTCAAAATATATAACATAGTATCAAAAATGGTATATCTTTTGTACAAGAATTGTATTTCATATAATTTCTCTTTCATCTATTATTATTCCATCATAGATTCTTTTTTCTGGGAATGAATTTGTAGAACAGAAATAATAAAGATAGAATTTCAGATATATTTCACTACTGCATACAAAAAACTTTTCCAGGATGTATCTAAATATACATAACGTAAACCTTGACTGACATAATCTTGTAATATTTACATTAAAATAATTGCACTTTTTCACAATGAGCCTGGACGCGGAACTGCTGGACAAAAAACGGTGAAACAATTCAAGTTCGCACACTTAACGTACCGTGCTATTGACTTACTTATGAGATAACTTATGACTCATAGTCTCATACATAATTTATGTTATGTATGCCTTTTGTTATTATTTCTTTATTTAACACTTTAAGGCATTTTTACGGTACAATGTGGTTTGTGGAGTATGAATTCTTAGCATGCAACCAACATAGTTGTCGGATTATAAACTTTTATTGTCTTTTTAGGGTCGGTCCAATAACTTTTGACGTGGTTTATGAACGAATAACTAAAACCAGAGCTTTTATTAAAATTGGATCACATTTTTTGTAAAATTAGCAGTCGACTGATAACATCATCGTCTTTTAAAGTTATCAGTATTTCGATTGAGATGTAGTCTCATATCTTTTTAATATAAGTACGTACATAGGTACTTTTTATTCTCATGGAGGAATAGACCCTAGCACTTTTTTATTTTATAATAATCATACAAATCGCGGTGTGAACGCACGATTCACAATATTTTGTTGTCTGCCTGTCATCGCTAGCGACGATTATAGTGAAATATGAGCTTTTATGTCGGTGGCATTATTGTAATTATTTGATAGTTATGCTACGATATACATCTCGCAAAAATATCTGCTTTTCAATGGTTGAATGTCCCTGAATTATTTTGTTCATGACACAAAACCTGCCGTTCAAAGCCATGAGAATGTTAATACTACCATGAATTTAGCATTTCAATTCCATCACCACAATTAGGTATTTGGAGTTTCTGTATCTTTTACTAATTGCGTCCTTAGGTCGTCTGATATATTATATACTTACCAACAACTAGACTTTCAAAGCTCTCTTCGCATAAACAAATAGATCAAAATAGGCAAGAGCTTCCTTCAGAATGAGGGAGAGGTTACGATTTAAGTTCACCACGCTAGCCAAGCGAGGGTTGGCGACTCTGCATGCCCTCAAGAAATGTGTTTAACAACTTTGGCAACTAGGCAAACAATAATCCTAAGTTTTTATATTGTTCCAGGTCTTACTAGCATACTCAACTTGCCTCCTACATACCTCAGCCGAAGAAACAGAACAGAAGAAAGAGACCGTTCTATCAGCGGTCCTCACTCCCACCGACAATAACAAACTAAACCGACAGAGTAGAAGCTACTATGACTACAGATATGGAGTACCACGACCTTGGCTGGAATACGCCAGGCTAGAGTATGACAGACCTCGATGTGGCAGGTGCGATGAAAGATACGATAGAGGAAGGGATGACGATGATTATGACAGGCGAGACAGCAGATACGACGATGACAGACGAGGTCACAGGCCCACGTACGGTTCCAGACACGATAACAAAAAGAACTACGACAGCGATGAAGATAGATACAATGATAGAAAAGGAAGTAAAAGTAATAGTACGGAAGATGAAAGCGGTGATAGAGATAACAAGAGGCCTTATGATGATAAAGATGGGGGAAGATCCAGTAATAGAAGAGGAAGCGATCGTGATAAAGACAGGGATAGAGATAGGGACGGTGGGAGAAGACGTGGGGGTGACAGGGACAGAGATAGGTACGACGACAGAGATAGATATAGACCTGACTACTACGATAGATTCTTGAGTAATAGAGACCGGGATTATTACGATCGCGATGATTATTACAGAGAAAGAAGGCCGGTGTATGATAGATATTATGGAGGTTATGATGATGGGTATTCAAGATATGACGGGTATGGATACCCTGGGTATAGAAGGCCAGGTTTCTCTGATAGAGGCTATGATGATGGTTATGGAGGATATGGACCTAGTGCTGGCAGAGGACCTCATGATAGGTGAGTGGCTGTTTCAATTTACAATAGTATGTACCATCCATTCACTACGGAGTCGTTATATTTTTTCCTCCTAGGAAATATCTTGAACCGCCGAGTATCTTGGTAAAATTTATATATTTTTAGTGGCGACGACTCTTCCTCTATGTTTATAACGACTTCATAGTCTACTTTGTATTCTGCCCGTTGTAGCGCAAATTCACACTTCCCACTCGTAAAGCAAAATAAGACCAGAATGATAACGATGATGACTGGTACAAATAACAGCGCTTTGCAATGACTTGAACGTATCATGAAACCTAGTACCTGCATGTACCTAGTATTCACGTATCTATATTAGCTATCGTAAAGTTCGTTCACACATGACGCGAACAATAAACGACCGTTAAGTTCAAATTATGTCGAACATCAATACACGCTTTCACCTAAAAATTCAAAATGGCGATTCGAATTAGGGCATAACGGTCACAAAATTGCATAGGTTCGTTTTTCACTATTGTTGTTTTTGATTGGATGTTTTTCTATTTTCACGTTCATATTTTGTTTGCGTGTGAACCGGTTGGGTATTGAGTTATTATTGGGTAATTGGGGTATGTAATTGAATTGACAGGCTTTCTCTGGAGATAATGAAGTTATTAGTGCATACCACAGCTAGGTACTTCATACATACATACATTATATGACGCCTGTTACACCCGAAGATGCAGGTAGATGTGTACGAAATACAGCTGCATTTGCCTTTAACAATGTTAGTCCCCCAATGTGATAGAGGGCGAACCTATTGCCATATACCGGGCACGTTAGCAAAATCTGATAGTTCTTTGTATTTAAATCTACTTTTCCTGCTATTTAGGATTTGTTTTTAGATTCTCAGTTAATGAGTTTGAGGTCATTCGCAGCCCTAATACAGACGTGATAATTGTGTCTCCAAAACTTTATTAGGTAACTTTAACAAGTTTTCAAACTTGATTCTTTCACTTATCAGTCTTTTCTGTCTTCAGAATTATCATCGTAATATAATAATATGTAGATGCATTTATCACATGTACAACGCGTAACTTCTGAGCTACAGATTGAAAACTCTTTATATTATGAACATCAAAGTACACATTTCGTTTATATGAACGAAATACGGAAGTATTTCAAGTATACAGTTCTATTTGTTAAGTAGCAGGTATGAGGTAGGTAGGTATATCATTCAACACTTTTTGTAAAAATAACAATCAAATTCTCATCACGAGAAGTTTTTGCCGCAACCGCAAGAGTAACGAGATAACGTCGGAATATTTACGATTCCATACAATTATCCAATTTGCAGAACAATCTGATGTTCCACACCTCGTAACTGTACTACGAGTACTGTTAGTTCAGTTATATCACTATGATCTAGTGTTGGTTCAAGGAGTTGAGGTTATACGTATAATATGTTGTACTGTGCCACTAATTGGCAGCTGTCCGCGTATTTTTAGCAGAAAGTTTGCAAAATCAATTTGTTGAAAACGGAGGTCTTCTTGGTTATTGTTCAACGACATATTGGCTTAAAAAAGACCAAAAATTACAAATGGAACATGAATAATGCTCAAGTCCTTTTGAAGATAAAGGTTACCTATTGGCCTAACAGTATCTCAGTTATAAAAACGACAGGAATGCTATAAAAGAAACCTTACACCTACCTTACCTTACCTTTAATAAACAGAAGCGGCCGAAGCACAAGAAATGATAATGTATTCAGCCCTAAGTATGAGACTTAATGAGTATATTAAGACAAGCAAATACGATTCTGGAGTTCTTTTCTCTCCGTTTTAAACGTAATTTTGCATTCTATTTCAAGGGTCCATTATTGGACACTTGGATTTGATTCAGAATTGAATGTAAGAGAGATAATGAAAAGAGAATATTTTTTTAACGCGAATAATTTGCGTTCTTCATTATTACATCGGAGCTTTTAGGTACCAGAGAGTTTACTTTTAATTTCAATTGGAATTTGACTTATCAATTTAACTCAGTAATAAAAATAGCAATAAAATTCACTAGCCTGTCACATCAAAATTATTTTTATATAGTTAACCTTAATTTTATATTGTCGTGCGCATTTGCTCTTAATTTGCAGAGCGGTATATATTTTTTCTCTCGCCATATTGTTTTCCCGTTGGCTGGCTACACAGCTACAGAGCTACTGGCTACGGTCGACGGTGACTGACCGATGGCTTCCTTTCCGATACAGTTTTGAGTAGAGGTCGTGACTCCAACATTACATTATCTACTGATGTTTTAAATTGATATTTCTAACACCGTTGCCTGGGAATTTGTGTGTAGCTTTAGCATTTCATGGATTTAAACCCGTATCACTAATGCGTTGACTTGTATTGAGTTTAAATCGACACTTTGGGAGCAAATCGAATGGATCCCTTAACGTATTATTAATAGATTTATCAGCATTCTGTAGATAGGTTTTATCGCCTGTCTGCAAATTCAACAATGCCCTATTAGTATTTTATTTATCGCTGTAACTAAAACATAATAGGATTTGTTATTATTTGACCTGAACAAAACTCTATTCATTTAAGTAAATTATACGCATTTTCAAGCCTATCGAAAGTATAAATGGTAGGTACACACGCGCCATTTAGCTGTATCGGTCTGAGTGTCAGCAAGCCACTGCGAATCAAGGAAATCTTGTGTGTGAGGGAAGCGAGGGTGTCGGAAAGAAAGACCGTTGTTGTTATGTCTCCGTCACCCTGTCCCTCGTCTACGGCATGTGTTTGCTATACACAAGAATAAAAGTTATTAGCCACGATTTTGCCTGAAGCTGCTTAATAATAAACAATGACGGATATAAAAGCTTGGATGGTCAGTTTCAGACCGTGGGACGAGACGTACCGCGGCCAGGCGGGGTGGGACGCCGGCGGCCGCGGCTACTACTTCGCGTCGGGCCGCCCTGACGCCGCGCCCGCTGACCGGTGGGGACCGCCTGATTATTATCACAGGTTTACTTGATACACTCTCATTTCACAAAATGAAAGTGGTTAGAGTAGGCGTCGTCTACACGACAAAGAGACAGAGACAAATAGAGAGAGAACAAATGGTTCATAGGTAGAGTAGGTGAAAGCTTTTCGGGCACCCTTGCTATTAGTTCTTCTAGGGTCTCAACGCCTCTATTTTGTATGATGCCAATAAAAAAAGCCTTTCGCAGTACTAGAAACAGTTCTAAGTAAGCTCTGCGTTTATTTATGCCCTACATATTATTATATGCAAGATGAAACATCTTAAGACCACATTAAATAGGGTCCGAATTCCAAAGATTAATAGAAGAAAGTCAAGAAAGCTCCATTCAGATAGTAAATGAGATCGAGTCTCAATTCCGCGCGATTTTCTTACTACAACATGAAGTTAAATAGATAATGACAGGAAGTTCTGCAGTTTACGATAACATCAATAAAGAAAATACCAATCAATACCAACTAGCCATCGTCTAACAATACAATTTAACTTTCAGACCACAAGAAGGCGGCTGGCAAAACGCAGGCTACGCAGGCGGCTACAGGGACCCTTACGCGGGATACAGTCAGTCTTCTGGCTACGGTCAGTCGGCTGGGTACGGACAGTCGGCAGGATATGGCCAGTCGGCAGGGTATGGTCAATCAGCAGGGTACGGCCAGTCGGCAGGGTACGGCGGTGGAGGCTATGGGCAGAGTAGTGCAGGGTACGGAGGCGCGTATGGAGGAAGTGGCTATGGGCAGGGATATGGACAGAGCAGCGGGTGGCAGAGCGTTGGGGAAAGAAGACCTTATAGAGATGAGAGGTAAGAATGGCAGGCCTTTTATTAGTTTATTGAGATTTCAAGTTTTGTTTTCTTGTGTGAAAATGTTGGTATTTTAGGGATTGTTAAATAAATAACACCACAATGAACAGGTAAAGAAAATAAAACATAGCCAGCAGTATGTAATAAAAAAATGCCCAAAATATTAACAAAATTAAAATAAATCCGTTAAAAATTTTATTATAAGTCGCTATCTTAACTTCATATTGCTTCTGATTGTTTTATATTCTTATTAAATCGTGTTTTATTGACATTACAGCGGCGTTAAGAACCTAGAAAACAGAGAAAAATACAACCAATCTCGCAACCAGAACCAGTACCAATCCAACAGCCAAACGCCCAACTACGGCCAACATGGCCAACTCGGCCAACACAGCCAATCCACCAACTATGGCCAGAGCTACGCCCAAGGTTACAGCAGCAGCACTACACCTGGCACCAGCTACCTGTTCCAGAGGGAAGATGAACAGGTCACTGTCAAAACTGACGTCACTACTAAGACGCCATCTTAGATTTGCTGTTTCTTATGTTTTGCGGTTGACTTTGAATTGTGATGTGTCAAATATAGAGGCTAAACTTAGGTATAATAAATAATGTGAAATGTCCAACAGACACTCTGATTAAAGATTGTGTACTTTTAATAAAATAAATATGTAATTAGTAGTTAGTGTATTGTATTTGTGCTCCCAGACTTTTTCAACTGTGTTTACTCTAATCAAACCATTTGAGCAATGACGCTATATTGCCGTGAGGGATTTTAAATCCGTTTAGAAAAAAAGGCTTGAAGGGCGTCGGGGAGGGATAAAGTGCTTTGATCGCCCGATAGATAAATCAGTCGACCAAGCGCCTTTTGTAGACTTATTTGCTTCAACAATATGTTTGCTTCCTAATGCAACAACTCGTGCTTAAGTTGTTGGACTATAGGAAGTAAAACTTGAAAGTAGAAACTACTATCTTTAAACACATAGTACCAAGAAATAGCAAAACAAATGCCAAACCTACGGTAATTACATACAATTTCCTACGTAAATATGAACTAAGTCAACCATGAAACAAGGAGCCTTCACACCTGTGTTTGGTTGTCGCACCGTCACCTACGACCTGACACAGCTAAAGCTATCTTAAGTAGTGGTAGTGTTAATTGTAAGTGAATACTGCGTGATGTTCCCACCATGTGTGGATATTTAAACTGTGTAGTATTAAATTATAATTAAAATTATGGTTGTTTTATTTGATGATTTGATTTGCTTGATTGATTTGATTTGCTACAAGAATTTAAAGTGCAGTTTTGCCTCCTCTATAAACATTCAAAAACTAAAGCAGAATAAGCCTACTTCTGGATTAAATACACTTGTGACGCTAGATTGATATTATCGATAGGTAAAGAAAGATGAAGATCTGAATGATAAGTGTAAATTATAGGTAAGTGTAGTATAATTTTGACCAGAGACGTAGAATAGGTACAGTTAATTTTGGCTGAAAACCAAGGTTTTACATCGAATTTCAAGATTGAAGCTAGTTTGAGTTACTCATATACCTCTGTTAAACAATACCTTAACTAGGGCAACGCTTCGCATGCTTCGATTGCTTAAATTTACTTGAACAACTGATAGATGGCGCTGATCACAATGAATCAAGTTACTGGAACTATAAAAAAAACATTAAATCATACTATTTGGAGACCAAATAAATTTCGGTATTCTTTTAACTAAAAGTAATTAACGTGAAGTCTGTTCAATTACTGATAACTGAAAGTAATGCGCCTGCAAATAAAATAATAGCAAAAACAATTGCTAATACTTTTTGTGTAGGCGCTAACAGAAAAATACAATATTTTTGATGTAATTTAGCGTAACCAATATTTTCCATTATAAAATATGGCAGGAAACCATTTACCATATTATCGCACTATATCGAGTATTGGGTAAGAATGTGTATTACCTACTTATTGATTGGAAACAATTAATCGAAGATATGATAAAAGGATTATTTTCTTCATATCTGATAAGTGATATGCAATCGTCCACTTGGCGTCGGATCCTTGTAAGGAAATCTCGCGACAAATTAATTTAAAAATTAATTAGTTTTATTTAGTTATTGTTTTTTCATAATAGTGTAATTATGTCGATTTAAAATTTGTTTCCAAATACGTTTTACCTCGCGAGTGGTCATATTAGCAAGAAAGGCTGTTTTTGGCAATAATATTTTAAAATTATAGTTTGCATCCGTCCCTTATCTTTCTAATAATAGATTAGTTCGATTAGCAACTGTATAGACTGATAGATTTAAACAAAATCAGTTCATAACTCTTGGACGAAAATATTTAAATATTTACGAGCAACTGTTTGTAAAATTTAAATATTTTTGTTTTGTTTTTATAATCATTGCCAAAAAACAATCTTTTCTATTAAACAAATAGGTGGTTCTTTGAAACGCGACCGTTTTAAAAATGTCGGACTCAGTGAATGTGGTGGAACAGCCAGCGCAAGATGGCGCGCAAGTTGGCGAGCAAGAACCACCGCAAGTCACCGTGCAGGTTGTCGAACAAGTTGTCCAGGAGCTGCGTGATGTCGTCCAAGTGGTGGAGAGCGCGGACGCCGAGGCCGCCACACTGAAGCCTAAGGAGTAAGTATCATTTTACGACTGATAAGTAATCTATAGTAATTGCTAGGCTTTAGGTGACGATACTTAATAATACCTATGCTCTAAAGGACTAAATTCTTACAGCTTTATGTAGAACATAAGACTGGGCTTATGTGAAGAGGAAAATGTCTCGCTTATACTCGACTCGTACACAAATGAGCTTATGCTTAAACAACACAAATACTTCGTTATGATAAGTCACTCGGTATAAAAGGCTAACTTAATATCTGATCGTTGAAACAACTCTTAACTTTCAATAGAAAAATAATGAATTCAAAACGTGAAGAAATCTTTTCTACACATTTAAATAAAACTGTTGTTAGTATACCTACATACAAAAGTATTTTAAAACACAAGTTAACACGTCGGTAAAACCTTGAAATCCGTTTCAAATCGTTTAATTATGTTGCTTATCATGAAATACATTTCGTTTTTATCATAACTATAGATATTTACGTAAGCACTGTATAATGTGAAGTGTTATTTGTAGAAAAATGCCACAATCGCACTTATCGTCTGTATCATTTGATTGCCTTCGATACTGACGTGAATCACACGAATGTATAATTATGTATACCTAGTTTGTAGCACTAAATATTACGTAGGTAACATATTTCTAAAAAACAGTTTTGCTACTAATATAATGAACTAGCTGACCCGCGCAACTTCGCTTGCGTCACATAAGAGAATCATAATTTTCCCCGTTTTTGTAACATTTTTCATTAGTACTCTGCTCCTTCTGGTCGTAGCGCGATGATATATAGCCTATAGCCTTCCTCGATAAATGGGTTATCTAACACTGAATTTTTCAAATCGGACCAGTAGTTCCCGTGATTAGCGCGTTCAAACAAACAAACTCTTCAGCTTTATAATATTAGTATAGATACGAAAGCTTGAATTAATTGAGGGAGCCACATTAGACTACTGCTTAACGCAAAATCTACGATCTGGATTTTGATGTGCATAGTATATGTCCCTAATTTTCACTTAGGATACTTGTTTACCCCGGGAATTTACTACGTAGCCAAAATTGCCATATTATTATACTAGTTGAAGCTAGTCATTAATAAGGGAAAAAACGAAGGCTGTTGGAAATAATGGCATATACTTATCTGTATATTATTTGTTTCTGTCATTGGATTTATTAAATAAAATTTTCGTTTTCGACATTTTTAAAGTACTAAAGCTTTAATAGATTCTGGGCTGGATCATGTTGTTAATTGCGCAGATATTAAATTAAAAATACTGTTTACAAAAGTTAAGACGTCTGGCTATGTTATTTGATAAAGGACTATCTTTAAACGATAGGATTATCGTATTTGTAGTTTATTTTTAAACGCAATTAGGAATCCCCGAATGCAAATTTTATTTATATTATCACGAAAAAATAATCGCAGTCCATTTAAGTACTTACCTATTTAATTGTAAACCAAGGTTCTTTAAGCACTGCCCTTTTGAAAGATGGTAGCTCAGCAAGCAAAGCATGGTAAACGTCAAAAAAGCAGTAGAAACAAGCACGTCCTTCTTCAAATAGTGATACTTCTCTAATCGTCTTGTGAAAAACCGGGGAAAAGTATTTCAGAGATCTTTTAAAACTGTTTGTACGATATTGAACTCTATTTTCGTATACTTTGCGGTAAGAGATGACGCTAATGATGAGCCATTGATTGTGTTAGTGCGTTACTAATGCATCTCGCTGTCATATTCACGGTTAAGTAACGTTTCCACGGTCTAGAGTCGGATTTGTCAATGATGTTTACACAATGTAGTAAAAGGTTTTGAGGGCGCCTAACCTTTGGTTTACATCATTGCGTTGAAGATGCTATAAATTGTTATTTCGCTTTTAAAGATATTGTTGTTGCCCTACCAGTCAAAGCCCTTCTCCGCTTTAATACTTCAGAGGTATCGTCTCTGTTTATTACATAAACAATCACTATTTAATATTATTTAGCCAACATGACGCGAATAGTTCTGTAAACACAATAATATCCCTCAACTGGCCAAGAATGCACCCTTTTAGGTTATCATATTTAAATACGTTATGTACTGGGCACTTCTAAACACTTCGATGTATGATTAAATATTTTTTAACATTTTAATATACTTATTGCTATATAGTATGTACGCACGATAACAAATATGATTAGTACATAGAAATTCATTCCTTTTCTTTTCATATGTAGAACAACGTTATAATATCTTGAACGAGTTCAATCAATAACCACGTTTGAGAGAGCAATTTGTTTTAATAGAAGATCGTTGATAACGCAGGCTCATTGCTCCAGACAATTGTTCTAAATAGCTTCATTGATTTATCATTGTAAATGAAATTTACGTAACTTTCTTATGTACAATAATATCGTCTCACTAATTACTATGTCTGCAATGTTTACATAATAAAGCCTCTTCGCCGCGTCTCGTCTGTCTGTTTATGATACATTCAAAATCTACCGAATGCTTTTTTGCGATTTTCGCCTAGAGTGACTTTCGGGAATGGTTTTATTTTAATACGTTTCAAACTTTCAATAGAATGTTTATTTAAGTTATCTCTGCAAAAGATCATTTATTAGGTAACTAGCTGACCCGCGCAACTTCGCTTGCGTCACCTAAGAGAATGGGTCAAAATTTTCCCCGTTTTTGTAACATTTTTCGTTGCTACTCCGCTCCTTATGACCGTAGCGTGATGTTATATAGCCTATAGCCTTCCTCGATAAATGGGCTATCTAACACTGAAAGAATTTTTCAAATCGGACCAGTATTTCCTGAGATTAGCGCGTTCAAACAAACAAACAAACAAACTCTTCAGCTTTATTATATTATAGAACCACAGAAAACATAATATGCAATGTTATGCAAACATATTAGCCTAAAAACAATTACTGCTTAGGTCACTATTAAAAATTATAACTTAGGTATACCACTACATTATCAGTAAACGCTATCAGTAAAGTAACAATTTTCGTTATTTTATGAGTAAGTATGTTTTATCGCTGCGGTCGGAAAGCGACCTTTATCCTTATTAACCAGAAATGGCATAAAAATATATTATTAACACCCGATTTTTCCACTCTTAGATAAGTACTTGTTAGTTTATCAAGTGGATATTCAAACAATAACGACCGCTTCTTCTTTTAAACTTCGATACGGCATCGAAGTATATCCATAAGCCACGGAACTAGCCCTTAACTTTTTAATTTCCATAAACCATAACGCCAAAAAGAAGATAATCTTTGCACGTATTGTTTATGGTAGCCGTTGTGCGAGAACTCTGCTAACAATGAAAAGTCGTAAAACATATTATTTTAAGAGAGCCGCTAATTATTGCCAGTAATTTAGTGCAGTACAGTTTTATGGGAAACCATTTTCTTTGTAGTTTTTAAGTGAACACTTACTTTGAGACGTTCACATGACATGAGTTTTGCGAACTCAAAATAATGACATAATTACTTCGTTTAAAATTATCTTTGCGATCAATGCAGCAAGATAGTTGCTTACACAATAACATTTTCTGGATGTTTTTCTGGTGTAGGCATTTCCTACAAAAGCGAATGATGTAGGGTTCAAAATCAAATGCAATAGCAACAGTAAGTTTTAGTAAAAAAAAACCCAAATCCTCACGCCTTAGATTTCTTTGTACTAGTTTCACATAGCACTCGGTCTGATTCCTCTATCATTTTAGAAAATCTGCCTTTAGCAACAATAATAGTCTTCAGTCGCTTATAAAGTAAACATGCTGTCAACAATCTTACACCTATTTATTATGAGATAACAATAAGTTTGCACACGACGTTAAAACTTGAAACTTCGAATTTTATAGTACCTACCTAAGGTACAATAAAATTTGTAATTTCAAGTCCCTATCGATATTTTTTTACTCACCTATTTCTTTCCTATTTCTTCAGGATAACCACAATATTTTCTTTTTCAATATTTATTATGAATTATATAAGTATTGTAGTTATAACTAAATAATAATATGTTAGGCTTGTGCATGTATAGCGTGATAATTGAATACGATACGGGAATTACCGCGTTCATGCTTTGATACTGTAACCTTACATTTCAGTTAAATATTATCGGTCTTTGTCAACTCATTCGTGTGTTTCCTTATGAGTTTTGCATTTAAAGATAAAGAGAAAAAACATTTATTTCTGTCCATGTTTACAATATTTTTGAAACATAGTTGTAAATGTGGCTATCATCCACATTAATTAGGTACAACTATATATTTATTTCATGTAGAATAATATACAGACCAGTTTTGGGAGTACTACTAATATTTTAATTAAATATTTTGCTAGATATCCATATCTTACAGTAATTGATGTATCCTTTTCTTTAAACCAACTCTTATTAAGTTTCGCTCTTGTGTCCCGTGACTTTTACAAACAACGGATACAAAGTGCAACCAGACCTGAAACAAATATTTTTCGTTAATAATTGTGGACAGCACAAATATTTGTTACGTATGTGAATTTAACCCATCACCTTAGCGTGGCGACCACCTTAACAACTGCGCCACGGCGGCTGTCAATATTGAATATAAAAATAATCCAAGTAAATCTTTTTAACATGACTTCTCTAACATATATCGTTGAACTACGAATCTCCTTGTATCTATATAGATTTAGTATTTAACTATGTAATTATGTACTCTAGTTGCAAAGATGTTTAAAACCTCTATCTTTAAGTTATTATTACGTTCTTTTGTAAGTAAAAATTAATGATTTTACAATAGTTATAACTTGTATTACCGATAATATAAGACCGTTAAATAACAACACGTTCTGGGAAATCTGATCGAAGTGTGTTGAATCAAATCTAATCTTTTTATTCGTAATCCGTTGATAACACGCTTTGGTAATTAGGCGGAGAGATAATACTTAAACTCATTTACATGTTGGCTCATACGGCCAGTTCCTTTGCCGATTACACGATAATATCATCAATAAATAATATTGCCGGCAAAACTCGATGATCTATGACGAATTTATAATTGAAGCCTACGTCGTTGATGTAATAACTAAGTAAATTATGTAATAAGTTTCGGTCAGATTGGGTAAGTGACAGTGATTTTGGTGGCGTCTTCGTTTGTAAATCCAGGCAACACGCAGGAAAGACACTTTTACCAAATATATAAATTTTCCTTACCCTGGTTGAGTGTCTCTTTCCAAATTATCCAATGGACGACAAGTTTCGATCAGTCCTCAAATAAGATACGTCATCCCACAATTTTCATTTCGGTCTCCCGCGTCTGCGATTACCATGCTCTGGCATTCAATTGATGGATATATGAGCCCACTGTGGCCGTCATTTCAAAAGTTTAAGAGCAGAAAATTTTATTACAATTACGTTAATTGTTTTATCGTATTTAACCGTTTATTTAAACCAATTCAACCAGATTATATAATAACAAAAATATTAGAACTATCTTCAAAACTCCATTTCTTTCGTTCTTTTCCTTATAAACTACTGAAGTAACAACATTTTATGTAATAAAAATAAATTCACCTTTCTTATCTTGTTTTGATTCTTTTTTTGCAATTGTAATTTAAAATTTAAAATTCAGCATTCTTATTCAACTGACCGATTAAATTGATTACTACAGAATTCGGCTTCTAATATGAACTGTGACCTCTTTGCTAAAATAATTACTGTTACTACCAGTAGACGATAAAAAAATGAATAATTATTTTTTATTAGTCCCGTACTACCAT
Organism: Anticarsia gemmatalis; assembly: GCF_050436995.1. NCBI lineage: Eukaryota > Metazoa > Arthropoda > Insecta > Lepidoptera > Erebidae > Anticarsia > Anticarsia gemmatalis. The sequence continues at coordinate 1,903,571 of NC_134757.1, forward strand.
AAAAAATCGCACTTGCGAATATTACTGTAATATTTTATGCAATATAGTCTTTCAATGGTGCTATTAAGGTTGAAATTCGTATAGCTTGAAGTTTTTATATGATTGCGGATCGTGTAGTGTGTTTCTTAAACTTGAATGAGCGTCACCACGAAATGTGTGTCTCACTGTGTAAATTTAAAAAAATCTAAGTCGGTCTCCATGAGTCACTGGATCTCTTTTAATCTTAGTATTTGTAATCTGATACTTTATGAGTTATCTTCAGCTGATATAGAGATATCGTACTTACGTATCTAAATCCTGAAGAAAGAAATCAGCATGTACAATGAGATAAATGGGCTATCCGTAAATATGGGTGAATTTTTTTAATGGATAGAAATTGATTAAATTGTTCTAGACCTCCATACCAATAAGTAGCAATATTGCCATTAACATCATTCTTTAATGTGTTTGTCCAGTCAAATGATGTAATTAAAAGTTCGTTAAACTGCCTTAAAATACCAAAGTATTTTTTCTACTCGATTCTTATTGGAATCTCATTAGAGCCGTCTTAGGCAAACTCCTAAGGTGTCATTACCCTATCAATAATAAGTTATTTACTTATCTGCCCACACATAGTGTCTTGTTGGAAAACGCAGAGTTCAGTGATGACACAATGCGAGCTCTCACTTGACCGGACTATGTCAGTTCAGTACGACGCCAACTCCCGCGGAGTTTCCATGTCGCTCGGCACAACACTGGCCGTTAACGATACTAAACTTTTTGAACTTCGATCACGCACTGAAGAAAAATAAACAAATTAAGCGGGAAAAGTGACAAGTGAAAATAAAATAATATTTTTTTATCGTTTAGAGAATATTTTTGTGGAAGTTGAATTTTTCTAAGTGATAGATAAGGTGTGATAAAACTGATCGATATTCACGTGTGGTGTTTAGGTTATTTTCTCGTGTTGTGATGCACCGTGGGGTGTGTGCGTCGGATGTGTTCTTAAATCGAGTTTCGAATTGAGCAAGGTGAGTGGTGCACTTTTTTAAGCGGTCGTTGACTTTGAACTTTTTCAGACGATGTAATAATTGAATCGATTGTAATCTCGATTATTGTTGATGCTAAGTCGAGATTGCACGTTACAGTTTCTTAGTTGCCGAAATTGTTATCTTTAATTTTGTTTTTATATTTATAATTTCGTTCCTTACATTAAAAAAACTGATAATACTCGATGATGTTCTAAAAATCTGTTGAAGCAATAAAATATTTTCAAAGTCTGCTACATATTAATGTTATGCGATAAAGCGCATATTAATATAACTTTCTTTAACATTCTAAAAGCCTGATACCTATGATATTTTTTATTAACTACATACGTACATAAAATCACACCTTCTCATAGGGGTAGGCAGAGACCAGAGAACGTATTACTTATTTTTTATCAATTAATATTCTATATAAGTGTAAGACACACCTGCCAACCGCCTCATCACCTGTTCCCTATTAATTCAACCTTATGTGGTTGCGTTACATGTGCGTATAAAAGATAATGAAAAAATACTGTATTTCCTTACATAGTTATTGCACTTAGCAATATTTTCACTGACCGCATGTAATATTTTATAATACGTGACATAATTAAGTATCGTAAAATATATCCTCAATGGAATAGTATAAAATTTAATTTAAAAAATAATAGCGATCAGTTGCGGCTATTCTCATAATTTTTTGATGACAAACTTTGTTAACTACTTCGTAAATGTCATGTTAAGCATAATATTAATTTCTACTTCAATAATCTATTAATACCACACAAAATACACAATACAAAAGAACACACGTACGCAAAAGAAAATACGTAACATAATATTTCTTACTGTGCATCTGTCAACGGCAAAATGTTAAGTTCAGCTGTTAAATTAAAATACCGAATAAAAAAAACAAAATTGGCTTCAATAGGTACTCACATAAAAAACTATAGTACTTTAGAAGCATCAAAGAAGGTATAAAGCAGTTCCTGACAATAAAACAGTTAAGCCATACTTCTAAGCAAATACTTAATAAGTACATTAATTAATTAACGTTTAGAATTACAAGGATATAAACAGGTATAGAGGAAACGATTTTCTCAATCCATAAATAATGTATCGTGTACAGTGATTCACCATGTTTGTCAGTCTAAGTAAATATTTTAATTAGTGATGTCACATCGACGATGTCATTGTTGCCCGTAGCCAGGTATTGTCTGTAACTCAGCGATTGGTTACAATATATTATAACGGATTAGATTTTATTTATACGATTTTTTCATTCACTTTTCCCGTAGATTTTAAAGGCTAATAGTTAAACACGAAAGCAGGATTCTGAAGAAAGTGTCATGGCTGCCTATGTTACTTTTGTTATACAGTAATTAACGCTGATTTGAATGAAATTATTACTTCTGATATTTACTTCTACGAGAACCGCCTTGACCGCTATCATATTCATTGTCCACATTTGGACAAATTTAGTGTTAAATACAATTACGAAACTAATCTAAATAGCATGTCCATCAAAGTCTTCTTATACTAAACTCTCCTAGAGTATTTTTCAGCTTTTAAACTTACAGTTACGTATGAAAAGTGTAAAAAATCTTATTGTTATTTTACCCATAACTAAAATCTTTGAATAATTAATTTATTGGCGTGTCATTTGGTTACTTTATTGATTGATTGTGCATGTAACTAAGCTGTATACTGTCATTTGTCATACGTATAAAATACTTTCACATTTTATTTCGTAATGCCTTCTTCTTCGCATATTTTTGTTTGTAAGAGCAAAATAACCGATATCAATTGAAGCTTTCAATATATTTCGCTACGATATAGTTTTTTAATGCCTTCTTATTTAAATAGAATCCTTAAACCTCAAAAAAAAAATGCATAGGTATTTAGGTATCGATATAAAATTATACGAATCCTCTTATCAAAAGTCTAATTTAAAACAGAAGACACGTTTAAACACATATACCTACATAATCAACGATTTCTACAAATGCGGTTTATGGATTCGAGAATCATTGAGTTTAAGTAGCGGCATTAAACGTCTTAAAGCCTTCCTACTTTCAATGAATACGAGATTCAATAAATGCAAAACAAGTGCTTATACTCAACCTTCGTTTGAAAATCGTAATCTCCTGCAAGTACTCTTATAGGAAAACTTTATTTATCAACTACTTAAAGAAGCCTTTTAAGTATTTTATAACCTCGGCAAATGAGGAATTTCTTCTATTAATCGCCCTACAATTTCTATAGCGTATGGTATTATAATTACATTTGCAATTTGTTGAACTCTCATGAACCCCATAAAAGGTACAACGACTGAGTTCAAGCACATTATTTTTAGTCGGTCAAGCTCTAGAAATATAATGATTCTAGGTCTTATTATGCAAAGGAATGTCTTAAGAATATTAATGAATTAAGAACTTTCTTTAAACATACAACTACTTGATTATTTTATTGAAATCTCAAAGTATTTTATGATTTAGAGACATTAAATGAGTGCTAACAGGAGTTTACATAAGTCTCCTAAACTGTTCAACGCAGTAAATTGGATTAATCATCCCAAATTCAAGACGTTTACGCTAACGAATGAGATAAGTACGTATTTTGAAACTAGTTATCACTGACTAGATTAGGATTACGCCCACTGCCTATACTTACTTATTAGTAAACTCCGGCCTAGCTGTCTTGCTCATGAGTCCATGAAGATTTTTACCTTACCTGTTTAGTTCCTACGCCTGATAAAATATGTGTTTGATTATAAACAGAATCGTGTTTGATCTGCGAGTCGATTCAGTCGTGGCCACGATGTCCATGCAGACATAACAAATATCGAGACAAGAGACAATCTATCTTATGTCTAACACCACTCTAATACTGTCTAGATATCAAAACAAGGCTTGCGTAAGTATAATATACTATACTCTTATGATTGTCCTTCTCTTACATACGTTCCACTGCTGTGCTGGATAAAACCTCTAAGAGCGACGAAACTTGATCATGTTTTCGGCAGAAAACAATAAGCATAATGCAGTTAGACAAATTGTATATTGTGGGTCTATCCCCCGTGATAGATTCTACGTGAAGGAATCACATGGTTAGTCTTTAACAAAGTGTTGAAGCTGTGTAAGCCTCGCAAGCTACTTAAACGGCCTGAAATCTATTGGGACCCTATTCTTCCAGAGTTATGCCATGCCTTAATGTCACTAAATACTTAAATAGCCTATCATCTAAAGAATGACTGTGTCAATAGTTGCTGAACCCACTTCTGGTTTTCAGCTGTTTATCACAACTGACTATGTTCGATCTCAAGAATAGCTATACAGAACCTCATGATCTTAAGAATAGCCATAACAATGTCAATCTGTTTGCCCCTTTGACTTATGATTCCAAACACTAATTCATGTCTCATGTTCCGAATGTTATTACCCAGTGATGATTGCAGGAAATTAAATGTCTGTCTGTGTAAGTCTTAAGGCTTGTAAACATAATAATACCGGATGTAATATCAGAGTACTATTGCAAGTCTCAGCAAAAACTAAGGTGCCTTCTTATTGTTCTTTCTTTCTATAAAAAAGTTAAATAGTTATAGATTAAGTAGTTTAAAGTCAGTTTATAGGTACAAAACTTTGTCAAACTCAATTAATGTTGAAGTAATATCGTACCGTTTAGAACGCGAGGTTCGTCTTTTTAGGAAGTGACGTAAACGCCAGCTATTGTCATCAAACAACTGCCTTAAATACGTGAAAAGATTACTAAAATTTGGTAATCGTGATTGATATTTTTGTTCTAAGGCAGCCAAGTCAAAACCATATTATTATATAGTTTTATTTCAATCATGATTATGTCGGTCTGTGTTAACAAAAACTTTTTAGAGAATTGTCAACATCAACACCAAGAAAGGTTAATTCCATTAACCTTTATCCAAACTATGTTAAGGTCTTAAATCCGATGTCTCTAATTGCTATTACTGACACGGATCGGCTACCATCTGACCTCCGTCTTAGAGGATACATTCCTTTATTCATCTTTCCATTAGCCTCAGTAAAAAGCCGGCTATTATAGCCGAAGTATAATGTTTATCGATGTTTCGATATGAAGAAAGGCTTTGTGTTGATGTAGCGAGCCATAGAACGGTAGATAGGCGAGGGCACTCGATTCAATGCCATCACACACATATGTTATATGTATGTATGTTTGTATGCGTGTGATGATAGTTTTATCGTAGCTTCATTTGTATTCGAGAACTTATAGATAACTTTTAAGAGCTGTTGTTTTATCAATAATGATTTCCATTCCAAGTTTATCTTTTTGATTGGAACTTGTCACAATAGTCTTAGTAGAGTATGCTTATCGTGAGCTACCGACACAATTTCCGGGTCAAACAATATCATTAAGTTCTCATGTTAGAAAATTCTTAGAAACAACCATTTCGAAACACGATACGTGCAAACAAAAATACATATAAAATTGACTTATTAATTGTGAATCAAAAGTATTTAAAACAGTTTTTGAGGACACAGAATATGAAGGCCAAAAGTTACAATTATTTCTAGTTCTACTAATTAGGAAACATTTTTCAAGTACTATTTCACTATATTGTGTAAATCAAGTTACTTAACCTACGCGTATGTCAAATAGGCACGTCGTACAATAGGTAATTGTAATCAGTATTTTGTTACACATTATATACACAGTACAAGTAAGGTATGTTAAACCAAACGCATGTTGGTAAAAGGTAAACCCTCGTTTTTAACCTCGATTTATCGGATTTAGGGCTCCTTGCGTACCACCGTTGCCACCGTACTGCAATGTAAGCAGTTGCCACCAAATACCACTGCGAGCTAATAAAATTACAAATGGAGTTAGATTTTCATAAATATGAAGCACCATTTGACTAGCAAGTTCGCAGTGTCTTGTCTACTACTATGTTGTAACTACGATTTAATTTTAAATCTATCAATACCCGTACAGGCGTTAACGACAGCCGTTAAGAACAAAAAGTAGTAATTATGAAAACACTATGATTCACTGTGTCGTCAGCTAAGTAAACTTTGTACAATAATGCTTTTATTTGCTCGCACAATGTCACTGATATATAAAATATATCCACTCCAATATTTACTACGTACACATCGATGACGAAGAAATTTTACGATGTAGTAACGATCTTTTAAGGTTAAATTCAATAAATTTACATAACTTTACCTCGAAAATGATTATTTTATTGTGTGCTAATCACGTTTTCTTTAATTGATCTAGTTCAAGATACACTTCTTACGATTATAGTCTTTATAACGCTCAGATTATGGCTACTATAATTTTCATGTAAGTATCAGAATTTCCTAAAAACTGGCTTATCCTAATTTAGATTATGATAATTTCGAAAATACCACGAATTAAATTAAAAAGGTTTTCAAAACTACCTCGTTTCTATCGAGTTAATAGCTGGACAAACAACTTGAAAATAACGTTTTTTTAATTCTAAATTATCTTTATTACCTTACATAACAATAAATACTGTTCCTGATCTTTATAAACACAAACACTGGGTCACAAGTAATTTACTTGTTAATTGATACGCTATCAATGCGGCACTAACGTTGCTAGCCAAGTATGCACCAAACTTTAATAATTCATACCAAGCAACATTACGTTTAGTTAAAAACTTTAATTACTTTAGAAAAACCGGTATTGTGAGAAAATTAAATAAATAATTATGTAAATAAATGCTACTGGTATTCACGTGAGATTTTTAGACGATTCCACAACTTGTTTTGTTTATTAGATGATCATTAATCATCGTGAGAATATCACTGTATTATAATATTTAATTTATTGTTTCATCAACCGATAGTTTATGATCATCACACTAATAACAATAAAAATAAATATTTAATTTGTGAATTCTATGCTTTAAACATACTTGAATATGCACCGTCGTAAGCCGAGATCGACTCGGCTGTTTACGGTCATAAATCAAATTAATAAAATATGTAGAAAAATTAATAGCGAGTAAAACATCTGTCTAGTGGCTTCTCTACTCTTACCTTTGCATCTTTTCTCTACCTTCCAATCTGAAGTGTTATCAGAGTCGCAAGAAATATAAGAAATAGACTTTGAATTAATGATTTGTATTAAATAATATATACATATTGGGACACGCCGATATTTGCAACTTTGACTCATTTTACGCATAATTTTGAGGACAACTTTACATACTTTCAGTTTAACAACTCTCTTTAATAACTCTTGAACATCTGTCACAGTGTTATTTACGTTTCTATAAAGACATTTTTTCAATGAGTGTATCTAACGGGATAATGTCTCAAGCTAGTCTTCGCTTTCCACAATCTTACAAACAATTGAACTAGGAAATCGAATAAAATTCTAACAGCTTATTCACAACTGTATTGTCTTGTAAATGCGCGACTACCGTCAATTCTACATTACATTGACAATTGCCAACATCATCTAATTGACAACTCAGTTCCCATACTACAATAATGGGAAATTAATAAAAAAAGTCTAATTTTCCCAGCCTTAGTAAACAGGGAACGGGAAATATCAATAACATACAACCATAAGTATGTTAAATAGTTTCCTTATGTAATCTTATTAATTCCTGTAAGGAAATATGTATATACTATGTATAATGTATAAGTTGTACCAAACAGGACGACTACATCATTGTTTTAAGAAACAAACAACAATGTCAATTTAGCTAGAAACTTTGTGTTTCCAGTTTCCGTTATATTTATAGTCTTTACATGTAGGTTAGTAGGAAATGATACACCTACTTGGTAAACATATTGAAATGGTAGCTGTCATTATAAATAAGGACCTCTTTTAATAAATTCTCTTTATCAGCAACAAATGACCTGTAAAATTTAAACACTAGCGAATGAAAATCTACGAAAATATTCGTCAAAATTTTATATTTTCCGCTAATTTAGACTATATAGAAGGCTGGAAGGGAAGGTAATATTACAAGCAAAAAAACCCATAACTTTTAGTATACTTATAAAATAATTCATAAACTAGAGCTAACTAACTTCATAAGGACATTGACATTCTCGTAAGGATTCTATAGCATTGTTGAAATCTAAATGACAATAACTGAAAATTCACTCCATTCTGTGTATTGTTGTATCAAACAATGAACCTAAACAAACGGGTTAATACCTGAAAATTAATAATAATACTATAGAATTCAGTATAAATGCCACATCGTAATTTAAGACTGCGATCGGTCAAGGCATCAAGGTTATATAGTTTTAATTGTCAAACCTATTAACATGAGAGTTTCAAAACCGTACGTAAAGTACATTTTTTCCTTAAGATACAGCTACTTTTATCAACACTATTGTTAAAAACTAATATAACTATAATAACCAGATCAATGGAAAATACGCCTCATTAAACAATAATGGAGTAAAAATATTATAATGGTCAAATTTACCTGATAACTCCAATTCCATGTGTAACCACACATACTCACTAGCACTGCGGATATTCATCTTTGTTTTAAAGCAGGAATTTCTTTATAGTAGCCAAGTCGTTAGTAAGAGGTATTGGCACTAGGCTTCCTATACATAGAAAGAATACACATTTATATACAACGTATAAATGTATATAAGCTCTTTTTCTTACCGTTCTCTTAATTAGTTAGGTACTAGTGAGTCCTGTCCGGAGTGAAATCAAGATAACCGCGACAATACACCTTTTTATCAACTCATAGGTACGCGTGTTCCTGTACTGAACAAAGACTTCCCTTTTCTCCTTTAAAATCTCCCTGTCTTACAACTTAAAAATACTATATAAAGTTACTTAAGACCTTCTTCTACTGTAGGTAAGCCATGTCCTTATCAAATATTCTTTAGAACTGAGTACGGCAAGGTAACGTAATCGCGAACAATCTGCTAAACTGTCACGTTTCTCCGAAGGATGTGTGATGTCATCTCTCGCGGTGACTAACGAATTAGGATTTATAACCCACTGTCAAGAAAGTTTGGAAGGATTTATTCAAATACCACCTTATTTGAATGTTTTGTATTGACGAAGGTAGAGTCGATGTAACGATTGTTTCTTTGATTACAAAGTTTAATAATTAAACTTGCCTATATGAAAGAGTGAGTGTTTTAATCCCCGGTTTCTGAGGTACATTTAGTGGCAGTTTATCTATTCAATAGCGTTTAACTACACATAGAACGCTATTGAATCTAGTAATACCCATAAAGAAGACCCTTATAAAGCCTCCACTGTTCATTATTAAGAAAGTATTTGATATTAAGGTCCGATCGCACTATTCAAAAATACGCTTACAAAAGTGATCATTGCTATTTGTTTCAAAAAGTCTCGATCATTATCTGTATCGAATAATGTAACAGATCTTATGTAGCTTACCAAAACCAGTTTCCGATTGTGCTTTATTAGTAACAAGGAACTAGACGTGCAAAAAATAGTGACAATAGCCTAGGTTAGTGTATTGACTGATGATGACTAGATAACTTTTGTGGTTTACTGTTAGAGATTGTTATTTTAGAACTGGATGTCCTATGTAGAGTCATTTGAATGCAAAGCTCTACTCGAAATGAGAGTAATTCTAAGAATTAAATAAGGAAATAATAACATTTATTGCATTAATACGGAAATAGAAATAAATGTATTTTGTCAAGTATATACTGTTATTTACGTCTAATGTTAGGAAGAGAGCTTGGGTATTCAAGAAACGAGAATAATTTATTACCATATACTTGAATTAAGACCGCTATAAGTCTCCGCTTTACTGGAAATTTGTAACAATCCCTCTCTATATATCTATCGTATGGTTAGTTGTCAACCTAGTGTCAAAGTTGTTCAAGCCGCCCGAAAGCCGCCTCTAGGATTTAGTTACATTCAGAAATAGAATTAGTAAACTCGCAATTAAGCAGAACTGCTATAGATTACTGAAGAGTTACGTATTGCTTACCCACAGTTTCTAAGATACATTTAACGGTAGTTTATCTATTCAATAGCGTTTAAGCTCGTATAAAAGTGACAGTTTGAATAGATAAACTACCGCTAAATGTGCCTCAGAAACCGGGCTTTAGAACAGCAAACTAGTAGTTGTATTGTTGACCTATTTATATTACAATACATTTTATCAATCAAGGTCTAAATAATAAACTCTTAGAAACAGAAGTCACGTCCAAAGTGCAACGCACTATGATTACACTTTGCATAGAGGAAGCTTGCGTCATTTACGTCATGGAAAAGGATGCTAAGCACCGCTTATCCTGTTTGAAAACGTAGTTCCTGTTTCATTATAGGTTGGACGAGGCAGCTTAAAGTGTCAAGGATGCCATTACAAATTTCCAAAAATGCGAAGGAAAAGTTTTACTAGTGGTTTTGCAATTACGAAAAAAAATTGTCTTGAAATTATCATAATAAGGTTTACTTTACAAGCCTTTATTTTAAAACGAACACATTACTGTACCAAATTTGCTGATAGGTAGGGATTTTTAAGATATCTTCTCAAAAAAAATTACTTTATCATCTTCAACTCTAGTCTATACAACTTAATACAGAGCCACTCACATTCCTTTAATTACTATACCGTTATTTACTATTCAACATACAGTAAATCAAGCATCTGCAGCCTCCAGGCTTATATTTATTACATTAGGCCGCTATAAACTACAGATAATCATCTTACATGTTTAATTAAGATATACCGAAACGTTAAGACACTCACGCGTAACAGCTAACAGGTCATGTTGTCATTTTACATGTGAAGCAATATTATAGGAGGTCAGGATTATCTATACTAATATTATAAAGCTGAAGAGTTTGTTTGTTTGTTTGTTTGAACGCGCTAATCTCAGGAACTACTGGTCCGATTTAAAAAACAATTTCAATGTTAGATGGCCCATTTATCGAGGAAGGCTATCGGCTATATATCATCACACTACGACCAATAGGAGCAGAGTACCAGTAAAAATGTTACAAAAGCGGGGAAAAATATGACCCATTCTCTCTTATTTGACGCAAGCGAAGTTGCACGGGTTAAAGATATAAACAATTAAATATTATGACTGTTACATAAGTCTCTGATGCCATCCCTACATAAATAAATCATAATTGATTGTCTTATGGTGTGTAACCTTATGTATGTTCAATATGTTCATGTGTTGCCTCACGTCAAGAGGCACAAATAGTTTTTAATATGTCCGGTTTCTGAGGTACATTTGGCGGTAGTTTATCTGTTCAAATTGTAATTTTTGTATGAGCTTAGACGCTTTTAAATAGATAAACTACCGTTAAATATACCTCAGAAACTGGGGCTAAGACATGTAACCTCACATTTAAAGTTACTAGTGTGTATGCGGCGGCTAAAATGTATATACAGACCTCCTTTTCATCAACAGTTGCAATGTTCAAAAGCCAAACTCCCGGAACTAAAATCTGTCGCGAAAAGTTCAGCGTTTCGTGATACGAATTAACTTGTCATATTAAAGTGAAATAGTTATTAATAACGAAACAAGCACATACTTGCAACAATTTATTATCGTTGTAAGTTATACAATAATTCCCACGATTGTTTCCTAACGGTGAACGACACATTGACAGGCAGGCAAAAAGATTACCGATTCGGTTGATTGATTGAATCTTTGTAATGTAACACAGTTTTTATTTACCTAGCTTTTAGTTCTGTTGATTTTTCCGTTATAGACGATAGCTTCCGCTGTTCTGATGTTCTGATTATACCTCAAAAGCAAAGATATTTTTTGGAATTCAACAGAATAATTTTATTATCATTGGTTACAAAAAAAATCCTGATATTTTTTTGCCTTTTTCCTGAGTTTCTAAAGAAGCTCCTCAATGGAATGCGTATGCTATTTCAAGAAAGAAACACAAACGGAGAAGTTAGCCATAACCAACAAATATAAAAATCTGTCAAGTGTTTTTAACTTTACCAAAAAGTGTATGCAACATTTCGCTTTTTTAATATAACATGTATGTATGTAACTAGGTATTGTTTTTAGCGCGTTAACCGACAGTCAATATGGCAACACCTCTCCCTATGGAAATTAAACTACACTTACCTACGTTACGCTCCATAAAATTAACCCTTAATTAAAAAGGTGTGGACTGTTCCCTGAACAGTAGGTTAATGGGGTTATTTTTAGCATAATTGCCATTGTATCTTACTATTTACTTTGATATTTTATCTCACTAGCAAATCAATGTGCTTACTATTCAATGTTTTTACAATTATACAAATCATAATTATGTGAATTATATCATGCCTTTTTCCCTTAAGGGTAGGCAGAGACCAAAGAACACCACTTGGTACGGTCCTTACAAACTTCCCTCGCCTCATTCACATCCATACATCTTGTCATCAACTAATATATCTGCCATCAAAAGATATTTACTTAGCATGCAAGTTACAATATATAAGAAACATACTTACAAAGTTGCAAAAACTAGTCTATCATAAAAATACATAGTGTTATTGCACTTTACACGTAAGACAGGTAGTGACGTCACTTAATCACACACGGCTGACAGCGGCCGTCGGATGTAGGTCGCGGGCGCGGCAAGGCGCGGTCATATCCCATCACTGTTCCGACCCTTCAGGCAAGCTTTCTTTTCATATTCACTGTTTAATATGTGAATGAATCATTGTGAAATGTACTGGTGAATGAGCGCTATGGATGATTGTATAGTAGGTCTTCCTGGAAATATTGTACTGAAACTCGAAATCACTTTGGCACCTTTGTATCTTCATGCATAGTACAGAAGATCTGGGATAATCACAAACTACTATTGCATTTTCTTTGCCTGCTTGCCTTCGGATATAATAAGTATGCAATAAATTTGATAAATTCTAATGCAAGTATTAAGTTTTTTAGCAAGATATCTTTTTCTTTTCCTTAAAACATACACTCTCCACCGGAAAATTATGGCATACATTACGTACCTACATGAAAGTAAGTAAAAAACGGAAGTCATGTTTTCACGCGATTGTAAAAGTTCAATTTCAAAAAGCAATTAACAAAACCTATCCCATTTAAAATGGTCAGTACGACATGTCATTCGTTCACATGGTTGCATCGACTTAATGGGCTCATGTCCACTGGGGCACTAACACAAAATAGATTACCAAGGTGCGGCTGTTTTACAACAATACCTTTACCTACATTTAACAAAGTAAACTTTCCAAATGTAGTTTTTATATCCCTCGCACGTGCTTGTCATATAAAGTTTGTAGGTATAATTTTATCAAGAAATCATTTATTATCATATAAGGTCACAAATGGACACTTAAGAATGTATCGGTTTAAAAATGACTTAAGTGTATGACACTTTCACAGCCGTTATTTGGAGAGTACCATTAATACATGTAACCAATATTTTTCCAAATATTTATCAGACGTTTCACATATAAAAGGATTCAGGAGCTAACCCCCGGTTTCTAAGGTACATTTAGCGGTAGTTTATCTTTTCAACTGTGTTTAAACTCATACAAAAAAAAACGCTATTGAATAGATAAACTACCGCTAAATGTACTCAGACACCGGGCATAAGTCAACTCGTATCAACTTAAAGAAGAAATATGTGAAGTTAACTTTGTTTATAATCACACTTATGTATTAAGTCCTCAATGTATAAGATATTTCACGTAGTAGTAGCTTGTAATAGTGACTGTTTGAAAATGTACGGCGCTGAAAACGGCTGCTTTAACACCGTCTTGTTTACTACAGGTCGTTAAGCTATAATATACCAAGCTAAGAATCAAAGTAGCTATAATCTACAGAAATAACCTACCACGACAAACAATACGGAACCTATACCTAGAACTAACTTAAACAACTTAACGACTACCGTCTAAACAAACTGACTAACTGACGTATGTTTTAAATGCCTCTCAAAGTCTAAAGCACGGCTCCTTACTTTTACTAGCACTAAACGTCCACATACTACACCACATTGTTTAACTTCGATCTTTTCATGCAAGTCTCTTTGTAATTCAACGAAATAAAAAAAAATCTGATGTTTACTCACCATGATTTTCTTAATTAAGAATATTTTGGCTCGTTTAGCTTGGTGGCGGTCCTGGCTTAATATTGAATTCCGACTACAGTGCTTATTCATAAAAAAATAAAAAATGTTGAATAATTGCATTATTTCGACTGCTAAATAGTGCTAAGTAACCAACACCAAACCGAAGAAAATTCAAAGACTTTTTTGACATTCTTCTAAACATAATATTATGTATATCTAATTCATGAAAGCACGAAACAAAAAAACCATTTTGACCATGATTCTTATATTGAAGTTGCCATCGAAACTTCGATTTAAAGAAACGCAGTAGGCCTACTATTCTTCAATGAAGGACAATGGACTACAACCTGAAAGGTGAAAGTAAATGTGTCAAGCGTGAAAGCTGGTGAAAGAGCTCTTCATACAAGACGTTTTGTTTAACACCATTGTTTGTATGGATTATGTATGTATGTTTGTTGTTTTCCGAAATTTATTTTAGTTGTATGGTTTGCTGTGCATTTGTATTCTATATTTAAGTGACTATTATGTTAATAGGAAATATATTGCCGGTTATTTTGCTTTTAGTGACCATAAGAAACTAGAACTATGTACATAAATTTCTTAGTATAATTTACAGTTTATGCAGGTTTCTATATACTTCGTAAATCTTTATACACATATATAATTCTTCTGTAAGTGTGTATGTCACTGAACTTCTCCTAAACGACTGGACCGAATTTGATGATTTTTTTTGTGTGTGTTCAAGGGGATCTAAGAATGGTTTAGATTCACAAAAAAGAAAATTAAATTATATTTAATATATTTTTTTAATTACATGGCAAAACAACGTTAGCCGATTCAGCTAGTAGCTACATAAATCTGTTTGTAAACTTATATCTACAATACCCGTAAAGCGAGTGTAAAATCCTTTTTTATAGGAGAGCAAGATACTCGTCCGTATTCGCGACCTTTTATAGGGAGTCAGCGAAGGCAATAAATTATACGGTCACTTAGTCATCCAACATGTGTGTCACTGACATTTCGGATTTTTTCGTCAACTAGCTGAGAAAGGTGAAAAAAATGTCAGCCATATGCCTTCCGCCACGAATTTTAAATGCGACATTTTACCTAATGAACTCTCTAAAATTGATTTCCTCTTGCTCAATTCTCTACATTCGGTACTGTCGAGTATCGAAAGGTTGGCGTTTAAAATCTGCTCCCAAAATAGTTTAAACAGAGCCTGGCAGAGGCGCTAAACCGATTTTCGTGTATTTTTTTTTTTCTGACTTACTGCTTGTACTTTGTTTACATATTGTTCACTAGGACTATTTGTAATAAAGTCTTTTTAAAAACTGACATAATTATTATTGTAGTATTAATAAAGTGGGTCATTACTCACGCATAACTCTCTCTAGTATATTAACAGGTAAACAGCCCAGAGAGACTTACCTGTGTTGCAGGAATTTCACAAACGTAATTTACCCAGAACTAAATATAATATTCAATAATTAGAATTTACCTTCCATAATGAGATCATTAGTACCTACTCTCTTCCATCACTTTACGCAGTACTAATTGTACTTGCCAACTCGGACATTTGATAGCAGACACACTTAGGTGTTACGAAAAACCTATTACTAAGGCACTTGGTAGGTTTCTACTTAATTAAATACTTTGTAAGTGCTATTTTAAGGCTCAAGGTTAAGGCTGTTAAATTATATCAAACTATATAACATAACTAACTATCAAGGACGTAGTTTCTTTGACGAATCTTCATCATTTCGTAATTTTTTTGCTGTAGAATTTCGTTAATCTTATTATGCTAAAAGCAAAAAGTTTTCTTCTGCGTTCACAACGTTAGAGGACATAATGTTTAACTTTAACATTTCCATTTTAAAACATGAAATGAAGCATCTTAACTTCTTCTACTACGTTATTGTATCTGAGACTGAATCCTAAAAGAAGAAAAGATTCTACTGTACCAAGACAAAAAGATAAAGTTTATACTATTATTTAGGAGGTATAGAACCTTAAAACAATTCTCAGTTCTTTTATATTTTATTTTGACATCCACCGCTTATTCTCACAGATTACGAAACGGATCTTCAAACACCACTACGAATTGGACCAAGTATTTTAACTGTAACTGAATTTCAGTTGCATAATGTTCATGTAAGTTATGTGTGTAATGCTAGAAATTACGTGTTAACCTTCAAATTTACTTCAACTATTTCAAATATTAAATGTATTAAAATAATATGATTTATTCGCTATTGTTGTGTGTTACATTCCTCGCGTGTTCTTTTAAATTAAATAAATAAGTGTATTAATATAGCGAGTATTTGTTTTCTGTTGTTTCAATCTTTTCTCTTTTTTTTGTGTGGTTAGTGTACAAACTAATGTTAAAGTTTTTCAAACCTCAAAAGCCTGAGAATTGGCTTCTCAATGTGAATATGTAAGTACTAATATTTTAATATTATTCACATTTAATATGATAAAATCTCCTGACTACACATTCGGCAAACGAGAAATTCATACACACATTCTTCCCAAAGGGGTAGACTGATACCAAAGAACACCACTGAGTACGAAACAAACTTATCTGGCCACATTCACATCCATACATCTTGTCATACAGGACCGCCCGCGCCGCGCCGTAATTTCATACAAATACCACATTAAAACCTTTCTGAAAATGTTCTTACAATAATCTCGTGTATTTACTACGCACAAATGATTGACCATGTCTACATGTAACGTACATTCGTTACAGTATAACCGTTTCAAACTGCTCGTCGATAGGTATCAGTCAACTGCATATGTTAGTTTATATTACGATGACTGAAATAGGTTGAGATTTAGACTTCTATTCGTTTAAACGTGTGTTACAATGACACATGACTATTACCAATCTTCATTGTTTGGCCTAGCCTTTCTTCCAAATATATTGGAGTCGGCTTCCAGTTCCGATACAGCCGAGTACCCGTATTTTACATGTAGCGACTGTCTAGTGGAAATCCACAACCCAATTACCTAGTTTACATGATACTGCTCGCTATCACTGGTTGTCAGTTTAAAGTTCCTGATTGACTGGTAACGACTATCGAAGCTATGAAAGTGTTATCCCGGGCCCACAATTTAACGTGTCTTCCGAATCACGTAAGAAATCAGTATGTATAATATGGCCACCCATCCACAAAACAGCCTAGGCAAGCGTAACTTAACCTCAGAGATCTAACCGCGCGTCTGTTGTTACTTAACTTTCCATTCCTCTAATCTTCATTAAGCCTGTCAAATTTGGTTCTAAGGTCAAATCAAAAATAAATTTTACACCCATTTCAATACTATTGAAAAATAATGATTGGTCATGTTTTTCAACAAGTTTGCCGACTAATAAAAATGCTTTAGTTATCAAATCAGTCGGTTTTACAACACACACGAGATGATAAGCGTTTGATAAGTTAACTTATCTTGATAAATGAAAGTATGTCTGCTTTTTATTTATTGACGTCAATACTCATTTATGTACTGACGATTTCTGCTAGCAACAGATTATGCTGTATGTAATTACTACTGTTAGGAAATACCTACTAGTAATAGATTATTAATTAGTTATTTCGTTCCTTGGTGTAATTTTTATTAACTTATTGATTTAATTAATTTAATTTAACTCTCTGTTAATCCTATTTCGATATCAGACGTCATCTAGTTTGCTAAAGTCCCTGGGATGTTGACCTTAAAGTGCACATCCACTTTTCATTCTTAAATCACGCGAAAAAGTGACTAAGTAAATTATTTAACCAAATAAATCTATACTAATATTATAAAGCTGAAGAGTTTGTTTGTTTGTTTGTTTGTTTGTTTGTTTGTTTGTTTGTTTGAACGCGCTAATCTCAGGAACTACTGGTCCGATTTGAAAAATTCTTTCAGTGTTAGTTAGTCCATTTATCGAGGAAGGTTATAGGCTATATATCATCACGCTACTACCAATTGGAGCAGAGTACGGGTGAAAAATGTTACAAAAACGGGGAAAATTTTGTTCTCCCTTATGTGACGCAAGCGAAGTTGCGCGGGTCAGCTATATTTCATAATTTTGTCAACGTGAGTTGCTGCTCCTAAAGTATTTATCAATTCTTTTAATAAAGGTAATAATCAATTAATCGTCTATAAAGCTATAAATAATAATAATTTCTTAGCCTATCAACAAACAAATAATAAACAACACGGTCATTTGTTACCAAACAGCTCACCAGCGATTACATTAAACATACTAATTGGCCATTCACGTTAATTCAGGCAATTAAAAACACGCATTACTTAATTACTACTAAGTAAACAGTTTTTTTACAACGATTACAAACCACGTGGTAATAGAGAATGTCTTTTGTAATAAAATAACGACTTTTATTTAAAAACTATATGTTAGTGTTAAAACATTAGTAATGTGTAATATTAGTTAAATATAAACTTTTTATCTAAGCAAATATTACTTAAATTACAATAAAATATTATTTTATTTAAGCATATTAACGATATTCTGAGGAATTTATATACGAGAGTCATATTGACTGCTTGAATGTTTGGTTTGAAAATACTCTTTTAGAAACACGCCATGCATAGGGGCACGATTATTTTTAAGTTACAGAATTTCAGCCAAATTTCTATAGGTTCAAAAGTCGGGTAAGGGTTTCGTACTTTTCGTTTCACGCCTGCTATAAAGTAATATTTAAATGATTATGTATAAAGTACATATAATTCACCGGACAATATGTCAGTCACTTTTTCAGTCGATTTCTTTATCAGCTACAAAACCATTGCCTTCGGATATCATTGCTCAACACTACAACAAATTATCAATGCATTTTTAAATACAACCTTTCGAACCGCATTATTAAGAAATTTAGATCAAATCGTTAAGGCTTGGTACACACATATTCGGTTTGGCATTAATCGTTCCAAGCGGGCGGCAAAATGATGTGTAGATGAACCCGATCGGCACAAACCAAACAAGTGAGTCGAATCGGTTTTGTTATTCTATAAATATTGCCAAACCGAATATGTGTGTCCCAAGTCTAAGCTGCTATCAAATCGAAATCAGCTTCTCTGCTTACCTCATTGCGTATGCAAACGATTGATGATACATATTACAACAGTTCTTTATCTAAATGTTAATCGTATGATATGAGTTTTATCGTTATTGCAAATCGTTTGCGATTTTTTATGTTTTATTTCAACCGACCTTGTGAATATTATGTAGATTACTAGGTCTTAAATTGTATAATTTGTTACATTATAATATTACTTAGTGTATTTTTGTTATATGTTGCTTTAGCTAGTGACTAGCTGACCCGCGCAACTTCGCTTGCGTCACATAAGAGAGAATTTTCCCCGTTTTTTATTTTTCGTTGCTACTCTTCTCCTAATGGCCGTAGCGTGAAGTTACATAGCCTAAAGCCTTCCTCGATGAATGGGCTATCTAACACTGAAAGAATTTTCCAAATCGGGCAAACAAACAAACAAACAAACAAACAAACAAACAAACAAACAAACTGTTCAGCTTTATAATATTAGTATAGATAGTATAGATAAGTTACTGTAAACTAAGTACCTACTCAGTCTCACGTTCAATTACGAAATAGGATATTTAATGGAACTTAACCGCAGTGTATACGACTTCTTGACCATAGGATCTTCGGTTCTATTCCCGATCGTGCAAAGGACCACTCCTACCCACTGTTGAGTATAGGCCTTACCTCAATATGCCATTTTTTACGAACCTGCGCTTGTGTCATCCATTCCATATAACATTTTTTTTATAGGAACCTGGAGTTTGGTAGTGTGCCCGGTATCAGGGAATTGGCTAGTCCCGTAATGCATGGGATTGACATTGTTACTAGTCCCATGTAAAGCGAACTAGTTTGTATGTACTTTGAGATTATTACTTCTATAATCGTATACATCCACTACCGGTTGTTTTACTAAAGTTAGCTCGACTAAATAAACCCGGATTAGAAGATGTTTAGACAAGAATCCAGGCCAAAGTCGTTAAAGTTCAGCCGAGGCAGTGGTTATAGGGTTATTGTTCATAAATACTAGTTTAAGATAACTACTATGTAAGTACAATATATTATAATATTACCGCTTCCTCTTTGGGTTTAAAATAAATTCAACGGAACAAAGACTTGGCCGTCCCGTTACTATGTGATATTAAATTATAATTAGTGTATGACACTTGTTTAGTTATTCCCCCGAAGTAACAAAAGAGCTTTATTTATGAGTACTGACTCTATACCTACTTTATTTAAACATTACTATCTGAACTTGACGCGATTTCCCCTCCACGCGTAGTTCAAGATGTAAATAAATAAGCTTCACTGCATATTCAATAACCAATTTCAAAGGATTTACCAACAACGCATCGTACAACACAGGATCAAAGCTCAAAGCATGCAATACAAAATTAAATTTCACATTCGTAATAAAAATAAGCAAACTGAAGTAAATAATCGCTTTAATCCTCAAATAATATTCGAAACTTATCATGCAACGCTAAAGTCTAACCATCTTATTTATAAACACACTAGAAACCTATTTTAGTTTAAAAACTACTATAATATGTTTTCTCTTTTTCATTTCGCTAAGGAGTGAAAGAACCAAAACACTTTATAAGCCTTTCATAATTTCATATATTTTTATGAATAAGAGGGTTTGGATATGATTTCGGAACTGCCCAGACTATGACCCATATGCCTACATGCACTAACAACCACAGCATTAGATATATGCCATTAGGCACAAAATTAGCTATGACACATAATGATGTCATACGAGAACAGACATATTGATCCATAATAGGGCACCACTTAATAGGACCGCTGTTTATATGAAGCTTTTAACGATCACATCACGATATATTTCTCTATGGAGTAAAACATATATAGATAGAGGTTGTATCTTTACAATGTTCTCTAGAAAGATGTCAATTTACTCAAACAACTTAATTTTTAACCTGTGACACTATTTTCGATGACAAGTTGAGGTAACTCGTTTTGAAATCAACATAGCTTAGTTAGGTTCGCAAACCTTCTTTATTTTTTGTACATGTATGTATCTTTTAGATCAGTCAGAAATTAAATATCGACGTGCATCAATAATGAAAGTGCCCATTAGTGATAAAATGGCTAACAAGTTATCTACTCATAATGACATAGTTTTCATTAAACATGTCAATTACGAAAAGTACATAAAGCGATTACCGAAAATACGTACAGAATTAAGTGCAAACTGTCTGTAAGGAAACCTTATGAAGTATCTTAGTGGGTTTAAGGGTCTTTCAGAGGCTTACATTATATCCCAAATTAGCGATGTCGTATAGGTGATTTTGTAGCTATATGCATAATTATCACATCGAATATAGCACATGCCCATTAACATTGTGTACTTACCTTAATATCCACAACCCGTTTTGAGGATATAGATGAATAAACATAAAGATATTAAGAGGAAGTGCAGACAGGTGACGGAGCGAAGACGCCGTTGTTGTTACGTCTCCATAGCTCCTCTCCTTACTTCTCGGCTGCTCGCATATATCTTAGACACATTCATAATATAAATCATGGAAACCATTTAGGCCGGTCATTCCTATTGATGCACGTCATTCGTCATTGCATTGAATATATGTAGGTTGTAGTTTTCATTGGAAATATCATGATTGTATTTAACAATTTCTGAATTTAATCCTTCTACGTTCAATAGAACAAAAAAAGTGAGTTAACTGGATAATTTTGGTAAAAAATATTTATGAATACACATACAACTTCCCAAAACTTGAACCTTTGCTTCACAGTGAAAGCTCTACAATCGCAGTCATAGCAGGCATTCATTTCGACACTTACAATGGTATAAAGAGAACCACATACATGGTTCAATGTCGTACAGTCGTAGTTGTAGCTTGCACACAAAGAGCTGAGGTCAACGCGTGCCGTATCTAGCTCGCGTAGGATGCCTGACGCCATACCTGGCCAACCATACGACAATC
This sequence comes from Anticarsia gemmatalis, assembly GCF_050436995.1. Lineage (NCBI taxonomy): Eukaryota > Metazoa > Arthropoda > Insecta > Lepidoptera > Erebidae > Anticarsia > Anticarsia gemmatalis. The sequence continues at coordinate 1,925,663 of NC_134757.1, forward strand.
AACTCTTAATAAATAACTATAACATTAATTAAATAACTTGTCGTTCATGTTTAGAAACAATTAGATCCGAAACAAATATAATGATTACGCAAATAAAATAAATATAAATATCATTGGACAACTCACACAGAGTCTTTTTAATCCAAACTGAGCAGAGCTTGTACTATGGTAACCAAATAATTGATAAACATACTTATATTCTTCTAAATACATACTTATATAGATAAATTAACAACCAGGCTCAGAACAGATACTCGTGCTCATCACACAAATATTTGTCCTGGGTGGGATTACACGTAGCGCTACGGTTATTGCAGTGATCACGTTAACCACTGCGCCAATATTTTTTCGGTATAGATATCAAACCTAAGATCTTATATGCTGGCGAAGCGGCCATGTTAACCACTAGACTCAAAAAGTCATTTTAAATTATTCTACAATTGCCTTGTAGTTAGGTACAGGATAAATGTAACCTAGGCGCTTTTTACACCACTATTTCAGGCACAACCTAAATGCTAAATGGAGCAAGGACTTGGCCGACTGCCATTGCAATCGATCGTAGCAAACTAAACCTTTAGGAAAACTGAGAAGTACGACTAACATTCCAATTATTATTTATATTATTCATAACTACGGGAAGAAGAGTAATAGGTAGAAATTTCTGACAATCTTGTTCGTTGAAAAAAATTAGAGATTATTTTATAAGTACCTACTCTAAAACTTTTACAGTAAACTAAATAAATATTAAAATTCTGACCTTGCAAATAACAAAAGTTCAATCTAGCATTTGATTTAAATCAATAAAATGATTTCAAAACAAAACAAAAAGAGAAAGAGACTTCTAAACAGACATTCCGAAGCATTCACCTTTACAATCTATACATGACTACACTTTCACAATAATAATGAACAAAAGTGCAACAAAATCATGTATAATTAATAAAACATTGTATCACATTAGCGTAATCGTTGCACAACGTCGATCCAATTCGTTTGCTTGATTCAAGGCTACTGCATTTGAATGATGAAAGATGCGCCAACTTCTATTACCTACTTACATTCTTTTGTTAAGGTCGTCTTGTCCACTGACTGTCTACACAACGTGAGTAATGAATTTACCCCCGGTTTCTTAGGTATATTTAGCGACAGTTTATCTATTCAATAGCGTTAAAACTCATACAAAAAAAAACGCAATTGAATAGATATACTACCGCTAAATGTACTCAGAAACCAGGAGTTAAACTACATACTCGTATGTACATAGGATCACGCCTTCTTCCCATGAGGTTAAAGCAGAGACTAGAGCACGCTATTTGGTACGATCCTTGCAAGCTTACCTTGCTCCATAAAATTCATACATTATCTTGTCATACAGGACCTGCACTTTTATTCTGGTAACAATGTTAGTCTGCCTCCGGGCTTGCTCATGTATGTGACTGCAAGTGTCTAGATATTCCATTCAATTTCCGAATCGGGCAAAGTTGCGTAAGTAACGTGCTTTCCGATTTTTTGCAGGATTTTATACGTTTGGGAATATCAGTTCATAGTTTAGTATGACACTAACAATAAAAACGGCAAACGGAAATTCTACATTAATGAGTTTTTTCAGTAACGCAGTCCCCCTAAATTCGCCGTTCTTACTGAAGTATACCTCTGCCTGTACTATCGGGTTTCCAAAGCGTGAATTGAGTAAAGTAAATTCATGTTAAATCTCACACTTGGGAAGTTGTAGTGGTTTGTTATATTCCGTGATAGTGTGTAGGCGTCGAGTGTGAACTATCGAGTGGTACTTGCCGGGATTTATGTCTTAACAACTATGTTCTGCTGACTTAGTAATAAATATGTACAAATCATAGTTTCAACAAGGAAAAAAGTCTATAGTCACAAAGAAAATGAAACTGAAATATATTAAACTTACCTCTACCTTTCTCGAAAGATATACCTACTTATCTAAGAAGGGGACTCGCAGTGTAAAATAAAAATGAATTCGAAGAAACTTACTAGAATGCAAAGCAATAAATTACATTTAAAAAATAAACACATAAAATAGAAAAAACTAATAAAATGTAATAAATAAATCAGTCCCATTACATACATAAGTCAATATCACATGCCATTAATTTCTCAACACAGTAGAATGTTAGCAAAAGTTGCAATATTTTGCAACAAACTTATTGAGTGTTATCATTAACATAAATCTATCGGACTGTTACAATATCTGTTGCATTTCAAAGAGCAACATATCAAGGACTTGACATTTGTAGTATATCTACTTTCTTTGAGTTATAAATTACCATACTTAGTGATGCATGAGATGCATCGAGTCTTCAAAAGCTTAATGCAAAACTCATTTAGCAAGCCTGGAAGCTTTTAGTTTATCTTAATCAAGCCATTATATTTTTAATGTCAGACATGACTCTCTCTCCTTTAGTTATACTCTACCACACTGAAATATTTGAAGCAATACAACTTATAACACTTTCCATATAGTCCATCGAAATGTTACAATTTGAGGGCCGAATATTGCATTTCTTAGAGGACGCAATTTTATTTTTGGAACGTGTAGGGGGGGTCAATAGAAGCTTCACTTGAAGTTTGTGGGGTTGCCACTCTTGTCCCCCGGCCGCCATCTTGGAAAACACTTTTTTTGCTATATCTCAGAAACTATGCGTCTTACAATAAAATTGTGAAAGCATAATTTGTAGTAAATTATTTTGCTTACAAATATGTTCCATAACTTTTTGCCCTAAATTAACAATTAAAGAAGTTATAAGCAAAAAAGTGCAAGTGGGTGCCCAGTGCCAGATGGGTTGACGATATTGCAAGGACAGCGGGACAGGGTTGGCTTGAAATAGCCAAAGATAGAGATAAATGGAAATCTTTGGAAGAGGCTTTTGAATACATCATACAAAGGTTTAATATATTAAGATAAAAACTGCACAAGACATTTTAAAAACGACTTATTTTTTTTCCGAATTCTCGACGTCAGTGTTAGCCAGTAGTATAATAATAAAAAAAATATTTTTAAATAACTGCTATTAAAAAAACAGTTTTTGATTACTTCTAAAATGTAAATTCGATACTGGGTTCTCAAAATAAAAGTAGCTAAGAAAGTGAGGTCCAAGTTCCAGAACATTCGAAAGCCGACCGGTTAGACCCACTATAGTGTTGGTTACGTCAAGTCATATGAGCCTTTTGTTTTGCTCCCTATCTGGTTACATTGCCGTGTTGGGTTCAGGCTAAACGCTCTTAAAAATGGATCTTTTACATGGACAAAATAAGCGAAAGTTTTTGTGTAATGGGATATCTGGAAAGGCTTATTTAATTTCGCATACAATTAATATATGTATATGAATTAACCGTCGTATATGATCCAAATGTTGTCTTTACCCTAAAGCCGTGGAAGGAGGATAACAAATTAGAAGATACCGTCATTCCTACAACCAAATTGATAGCGAAAACCTTTTTAGAATCAACCAATTATGGTCGAACATCTAACTCCCTTTAGAGGTTATCAATTGCAAAAACTACACACCTGACATTTTTGAAGGACATCCTCAAAAACATCCCTACTTTATCCTTTTAATGTGTCCCCTCGCATTCCCATTTACGCACCCCATGAACTATTGTATCATATTCCTTCAATTTATACAGCTTAATAGCCATAAAGGTCATCTATTCAAATGAGGATAACCGTATTTCAGCCAGTTTGCAGTTCTACATTGGTAATGAGAACGACTACTAATTGTATGCAAGTAGAGTGTAACGTAAAATTTCCAGCAAACAATGGCTGTAAGATGCGTGATTTTCTTATTCAGTACACAAATTATAAGGTTGGCATTTTTATACAAGTCCCTTGTGGTTTAGACGAAATTCATTTGAAAGGTGAGGACGTTAAACACGTAAGCCGTTTCCTTTATTCGTCAAACACCTATTTATTCATTGTGTTACTATTTACTTAGTCACGAAAACACGTAAAGTTGACTTATGCACCTATTGAAACTAGTGTTTCCACGAACTTTTATAAAGCCACTGATTTATAGGTCACAATAAGAACAATAGTTAGGTTGCAAGCATTAGATCCAAACCTCCAAATAATGTTGTCATGCGTGATACTTTAATTACTACAAAATTTTAATTACTGCGCTGTCATGTTATGAAGTCTTAACTAATATAAGACTGAACAAATCATTTTGCAAAACATAATTCATGTTAACGGATTATTTCATTAAATCTCAATTTCTAATAACATCTATTGACACATCTTATTAACATCAAACAGGTGAAGATCGTCCTCAATATCATATTTAAAAGTGAAGATCCACAGCCCTAAAGCCATATAGCCTAAGTCTTCCAAACAATCATTTTCTAAGTAATGTGTTAGTACTTTCACTTGTTCTCGACAAGTGCAATCTAGCCTAATGTTCTAAGAAACGTGGGGCATTTAGCTTTTGTTCTTAGTGCGATCTCATTGGTGTCATACGAGTACATATTGTGTCGTAAAGTGAGTTATAAGTGGTGTAATTCGCTTAAACTACATTACTTTATAGATGTTGAATGTGTACCGAGTTAATCTAGTTTTTTTAAGCCATTGTATTAGGTGTCGGGTAAATACGACTTATTGTACCTATGCTGCAATGTGGGTTTCCTTTCCACTAATATGGTAGTGGCGCGGCCCTGGTTACATATTTATTATTATATTCATGGGCCAAAACTATACCAATAAATTACATATTAGTACTTACCTTAAGATCGTGCGTAATCATATGTTTAGCGAGTTAGCGACACATCCCCATAGAATTTTTAAGTTCTATGATTTTCTCAACATTATTCTGGTATTTTCTTGTACTGAAACCACTATACAAAGGTTCTGTTACCGAAAAACAATTAACTCTTTTACCAGCAGTTCTCTGCAAAGATCTATTGTCCCGATTTGGTAATACAAAAGTTCACAATCGTTAAATGGTAAGTTACAGAGAGATTCATTGAACTTTACAAAGGACAAATATTCGTATGACCTACAAGTGAATCCGGATGTTTGTACGTACTACCCACACGGGGACACGATATATCAACAGTCCCGTTATACAAATACATATGTGATTAACACCCACTAATAATTATAATATAAAGAAGATACGCAGTAATTAAATCTCTCATCGATAAATAAAAAAGATCTATAAATCAATAAAATGTTTCAAAGTTAATTCATTTTGACTTAAGTATAATATCAAATTAGAAACTAGTCCAAATAAGATAATATAAATAATAATATATATTATATGCTTAAATATGTACTTTTTACTTTAAGCCTACAACAGAAATAAAGTGGATTCATCACAGCAAAAAATATTTTCACTGGCTCTACAAACACTGATTAATGTGAACATTTGACTTAAAACTGTTTTCTTTCAAAGTTGTTAGTACAGTTATAAGGTATATGAGAATATATAGGAAATCAACTCGTGGAAATCATTAAAATTTACATAAACACACAATCTCACTATGACTCATAATAATATAAACTTAACCAAGGACGCGTTATAAAATTGAATTTTACGAGCATTATCGGCGCCAGTTGTCCACGAGTGTGGCATAAAAACATAATATTAACACTACTTAGCAGTAATACAAGCATAATATGATATCTTTTAAACAATATAATAAGGTTTTTGAACCTTCAGGAAGAAGAAAAAAATGGTCTTTTTCATTGCCGACATCTGTATAAAAGTATTATGTGAAGATGCCAAGGTTGTCAGTCTAAAATAAGAAATATGAATCATATATCCATTCATAAATTAGCAAGATTTTAATGAGAATTATATTTGGATATGAATGAGGCAAGGGAAGTTTGTAAGGATCGTACCAAGTGGCGTTCTTTGGTCTCTGCCTACCTTTGGGAAAAGACTGTCATGTTATGTAAGTATGTATATCGTTTCGGTTAATGTTATTGCTATTAGCATATTCTGCAATATTTTGTTTATTAAAAAGACTCTAACATTTTAAATTATTCATTATGGAATCAAACATTTAGAGAAACAAATCTAGACTACATTATGCAATTTTATTTCACATTAGAATTAATTTACTCAACTAATTCTGTAATATTTTATTCAGATTGTCATCATAACATTAAGAGTGAGTGTAAACTTGATTGCTTGCTAAATTATAACGTTTATAAATATTCATGAAATTAGCCAAAGAGATATTATTTATGATTTATTTGTCTACAAATTAAACTAACAGTCTTCAATCGAACTAGGTACTTTTTGACTGACTTCAAAAAACATAGGTGGTTCTCGATTCCATCGTATTTTGAATAGCCTCGGCTGAAAAAAAACATCATCTTAATGCCATAGACTTTAGCTCTAAATGGTATACACCATTTTCATATATAAGTACGAACGTAGACTGGGATAGATTCAAGTGATGACAAGAAATCTAACTGCTATATGTTTGCAGCAAACAGTTTATAAACTTAGTTCCATCAGCCCTATTAACAATAAATAAAAGCAACATTAGTATTCTGAGTGTGTCAATGGACAATGATAGATGCAAATGACTCTCAATTTGGTATGAATAACGGATTCGCCCATACTGGTAATAGGTACTTATTACTGACAACGGGGCATTCGTACCTACTTAGAAAAGAAGACTACGGTACACTTGAAACAAAATAAACATGTTTAAAAACCAGACAATATTTGTTTTTATTTATAAAAACACACGAAAAGCTCGCCTAGGCCGAGTTGCTGATAGTCTTTCTCTAACTAAATAAATATAAGTATATATTTTCTTTCTATTATCCTGCTAGTAAATATATTTGGAGAATTGTAGAATAATCAGGTTTGTAAACGCACTCTAATCAAGGTAATTAGAACTGTTATATAAAAGTTACAAAGTTTAAACTTGCACTCCAACTTTCACATTAACATAGTAATTTATATGTTAATTTGACTAATCGTATGAACAGACATGAAATCAATTATTTATAATTATGATCCTCAATTGATCAGTCTCGCCGTCTCGCGGCTTCATTAGCGCACTGTACGAACTGCAATGATAAACATTTAAGAATTATGTAGCAAATCAACTTATACAATTAACTTTCGGTCAAATCGCTCAGTCGCTTTGCCCGGTTTAAAACGTTAATAAACAAAAATTCATTACAGTTTATACACCTAAACCTTTCTCTTAAATTTGTTGTTGTTTTTAAGATCTAAGTTTCTGCATAGAGACAGGAAGCGGAAAGCGACATTATTTTATATTATGTGGTGAAGAATATTCCATTAATTTCAAATTTCAGCGAAAGTAACATTCCCTGTTAGGATTGAAGATTGTTTAAGTGAAAAATAAATGCAAATCTACAAAATTCTAAACATCAATAAAACTAAAATTACTTTTGTTGTCTAGACACGATCAAAAACAAAATACCAGAATTAATTACTGTATTTTCTAATAATGAAGTATCTTTAATACAATAATATGGCCATATGCATAGTCATGGAACACGATGAAAGTGCATTCCCATTACGCACAAGAACAGATTTGACCCCGTATTGGCATGCTAATTGAAAAACTTTCCCACGTAATGCACGCTAATTATCACTTTGACTCATCTAAGTAATGTGAGTTTATAAATGCTTAGACAAACAGCCTTAAACACGGATATAACATGACCTAAGTGTTGACAAATAGTCTCGTTAAGTGGGGTTAGGTAAGCAAATTAGGGAATTATTTCGGTCTACTTAACGCATGTTTGTCATCTCCGGAATCTTTTTGCATATTCTGATTATACATAATTTGTTAGAGCATTCATCATGCAGTGTACTAAAAAATATATGTTTTTCTTTCTTTCTACGAACCTTCTTTTGTCTTAATGTTGCTTAAAACTGGTTTAATAAACGACATAAACACTTTTAAAAACCGGATAGAGATGAGATAAAATTTCTGATACAATTAATTCTATCGTCACTTCCATCACCTGCTATCAATTAAAAAGCACCAAAGTGCTTCTAAACATGTTACTTCCTTCCCAGACATCCTTTAACAAATAAACAACCAACTACCACTCTACAATCGCACTATGAACGTAGATATCTTCATTTGGCGTTATTTTAACCACAAGGTGATTGACTCCCGACGTTTTTGGTAACAACTTGCTTCACCAAAATAGTCTCCAACGACGAGCTTTGAGCTAAACATACAAACGAACAAAGTTATGCTAAAAATAACTCTGTGTCCCGTACAATAAGGTTGAAATTACATGTTTAAAATATTGTATTATTCGGTATACATGTGCGGAACACAAAAATGCGATGAGAATCTTTAATGAACGCAATTGGACACGTTTCCGAACTAGGCGTGAATTTATTATTAGGTTCAATCTTTAAGTTAAAGGAATTTAGACGGTAAAATTAAACGAGCAGCTTATTTTAAAAGTAATGAATTTTTATTACCTACTTTAAAAATAAAGCTTCCTTTTTCGTTTCTCTTTTTGTAAGAACTGATATAAGTTCTCTGTATACACTACCGAAGAAAGAACATTGAAGGATATTCTGATTTTTCAGTGATATATTCACTACATTCTAGATTCTAGAATTCCACTATTAACAAATGCACAGCTACAAGAGACTAAGCCGAGAAGGATTGAGGATGCGAAAATATGAGATCTTTCTATTACGACAAACATGATGTTGTTATAAAAAAATATCCACCTTTCTCATAGTTATAACCATATTTCACCACCTCAACAGCTCGTCTAAATATGTTCGAGAAAGATTGATGCTAAGATAGGAAGCAAAGAACAGTTCGTGACTTGGAGAGCACGTCGCGCCCATGAGCCGCGGCTATCGTGTGCGAACATCTATACACGCTTCTGACTCAGATATCTGATAGCAGTGCCAAATACTCGCCTCTATTATGTGAAAAATTTACGATACTTACCTTACATTTTTAATACATCATGCTTTTTTATTAAGCACGCCCTTTAAAAACTAATATGATTAAAAAAAGTATGATTTTTTGAACGTATTCACAATCTTGGTGAATCTTGTGATCAAAGGTTTTAGAAAACTCTGGTTAGGCTGAAAATTTAAAGACTTATTATACTTTTTGTATGATTCTGGTAGTTTAAAGTCGTAAAATATTTCCTGCACATTACCACCTTTCCGCTAAGCTATCGAACTTCCAAGCTGACCCAGTCTCGTGAAACAATCTGAAACAATAAAATTCGTGCCGGCCATCAAATGGGGCAGCGCCGCACGCGACGTCGTGTTATTAATTAAACGATTTTTGCGGACATTTTCACGTAACACTGTTGTAAAAATGCACAATTGAATTAGGCGTTACCGGACGTCCATTGTCGAGGTATGATTGAGGAAACGCATCAAAGCTGTCATCATAATCATCTGTTAACATTCACCCGCTGGAAAGGGAGACTAAAAGATACGTATGGAAGATCACAATAAGACAGGAACCTACCAAATAATTTGGCTAAGACTGTAGGTGCAATAGAGAAACTTTAGCGCGATACTCTACAGTCGGTACTATCGAGTATAGAGAGTTTGACATTTAAAATGTAAGGAAAATTTGTTCTCACGGCGCCCGCTAGAGGCGCTGATCAAATTTTCACACAAAACTTCTCGATAGCTTGCCGATTGTTGATAGTCGATAGTGGTAAAGAATTGCGCTACTGATCGAAATGCAAATATGTATAGTTTCTCCAAGAAACATTGCATATTTACACTTAGTATACAATAAGAATACACAATATGGCCCCAAGGAAGGAAACACAAAGTTCTATATACTGAGAACATAATATAAATAAAACTGATACGTCCATTAAGGTCGTGAGAACAGGGTATATGGGTCATTGCAACCGGATGGTCCTATCATAGGGATGACAAATACACTGCAACTGCAATATGTGCGTATTGCACGTACGCTACTTTACTATGCCAGGGAGAGACCACGAAAATAAGGATTTAGTTGAGTTGAGACACATTTTATACTAAGTATTTTCATTAATAGATAATCATGACAGATAAGTCTTTAACCCCCGATTTCTGAGGTACATTTAGCGGTAGTTTATCTATTGAATAGCGTTTTTTATATTAATTTTTACGCTATTGAATAGATAAACTACCGCTAAATGTACCTCAAAAACCGGGGGTAAGTAATTCTTGGCAAATTACATGCATGTCGTTTTAAAAATTGTAAAGTTAAGTCAGGAACCAACAATTGTTTTTTAATTTATTTTAACTTCTACTGCATTCGCGAAATTTAGGAAAAAGCGAAAATTGTGTGGTTTTCTTTACAATATGACAGTAAAGAAAGTTTATGCATATAAAGAAAAATGCAAAATTATGCGCATGAATCGTGATGAATGTGCAACAGAATGACCTCAGATCGACACGCATATTTCGCGCGAAATTTCGCGTCTCCATAAATGCATATAAAAAGTAAACATTATTCTTGCTGTTTAACACTAAAACCTAGATATTTACTTCGTCAAATGACTACCAGGCTTAGTCATTGTAAAAATATTGGCTTATTTGACTCTTTGCTTCTTTATGACTAGTCAATCACCTAAACCACTATTTAAGTTGACCCCTACAACATGTGTCTGACGTCATATTATTAGTCACTTACAGAAATACCTGCCAAGATTTATGACGAACGACCTACAATAGACGACACTTAAGACCTTAATAAACTAAATATTTTTCAATACAACTTATGATCTCACGCAGCCTTTACGTCAGCACATGCAGGGAGTGGCAGTCGAAATAATTATTGTTTATCAATTTCCTTTTCTCTTAATAATTTACAGACCAATTAACGATATAATAATATAATGTATACTATTTTCAAGATTTTTATCGGTGTGGCCTAACAGCCAAATTAATGCAGTTGGCATTTATCAACCCTATTAACTATCTATCTATCTATCAACCAAATGTTCCTTAATATCTAAGGGTCGATTACCTACTACTATCGATTTCGACAAAGTGTGTGTATAAAAGACTGATCAGCGCTCCTGGCGTATTTTGCAAGAACTACGATTAGAAATGTCAAATGCTCGCTAGTTAGTATGAACTGGATACGATTACAATACGGCTTTGGCTGGTGTTAACTAATGCTGTTGCTAAATGAAAATCTACATAAATAAATAAAACCAAAGAGCAGCGATCTTCAAATATAAACAAGCTTTATGTAAAAGCTTACAACGGCTTAGCAACAACTGAACTTTCTTTTCGCCACATAATATCCAAGACATTTTCCACGCTTCCCCTAAATTTCCCTAAGCGACACCCACTCTGAGTAATCATTTAGTAAATCGTCCCACATACTAATGTTCCTAATGCCGCGATATTTGAACATAATGCCAACAAAGTTGACATTCTGAAATGACGCCATATTGATTCTCCGCAGTCGACACTGCAATACGACAATTCTTACGTAAAAGATTAATGTCAAGACAGTTTCGTTACTTCTTTTATTTTACGACAGGTATTAATATAAAATGTCCGTGAATGATTTAGTTTAGGTCTCCTATAACTTTCTCTTATATGGATTTGTGCAACGTTTTTCAATACCAGTTGCTAAGCCTCCACCCTTTCTTTATAACCTAGAAATAAAATATCTGGTAGGTAATCTTTTACAGCGTTCAAATCAATGATTTCTAACACGGTAAATATTTTAATTTTTGTGCCGTCCTTAAAGAAATTTGTGGCTATGTTAGTGTGTTTATTGCGGCAAAACCCAGTAGTAGGTTTTTTGTCGGACTGAATTTTACCTCATTAGCTAGAATTTTATATTCCATTTCAGCGTGTATCAAGTCATGTACACTAGTATAGTGTACAGACTTCTTCAAAAATTGCGTGAATAAGTGATCACTCAGTCATGTTATAACAACACAACACAACGTAAAAATTTGTATTTCAGCTTTTTATACTATTCGAGGTAACGAAACCATATCGCGTTCTAGCCATTCGCGATTTCGGGACAGCGCCATCTGTTAGCAGCAATATGAACTAAATTAACTGTCTTGAACCAGTACTAAAATATTTTTTTAATCATTCCGCGTTCTCGCGAAATCAAATATAATTATTATAATATAATAAACATACTATTGTACGAGATAGTGCCCATATATTCGCTGTTACATTTAAATCGTCACGTAAACTTAATGATCTGTATCATAAATACAAAATACTACTACCTGCAGGCTTTACAACAAAGCAAAATTCGTTAACAGCTTTATGTCGTAAAGGGCCGGCTTTTAGTACTTCATTAAGGTAAAACCTATTGTTCAAATCTTTCACAAACAAACCCTTTCATATTTGTCTATAACAAACAACGTGTTTACCGTTCCCATGCTGATAATTAAACGTCTTAATTACCTATTTGGTCTTTTTCTGGCAATGAGAGATGGGTCAGTGTAGTGTTAGAAACCATAGAAGATGGGCTACAATGAGTGTGAAGGTGTAAACCCGAGGAAGTCGGGGGATTTCAGTGATTTCTGTTATGTGGTTTTCGTTTATGCGAAGCTTGCGAAATGTTGGTAAGTTCGTTTCTATGATGATACAAGATATTAAGGACGCAGATATGTGTTGTAGTTTATTTTGACATCGTAAGCTTTTCTTTACTATATTCTATACCCTTTGTCACTATATGTATTTGGTATTCGTCTAGTCATCTAGCGTACGCAAGAGTGTCGTGACATTTTTCAAGGAAGGTTTTCTACGGTTTCTCTTCGACTAATGTTGATTGTTTTCGAAATGCTTTTATTCTCCAAAAATATAACTTCTACATTGATTAAACCTGAATACGACTTAACTTTATGAACTTTAAACGCTCAAAAATTGGTGAATTCACCAAATGTTTTTAAATAGTAGGTACCTACCTACCAACCTGACATCGAAACTTTACATATCCCTGTTGCCAATAAATCTTTATTAAATGTGGCTAAGTTCTTACCAATGTTGTTTGTTTGACAGGCTCCTGCGACCGGTGTCAGTGCAGGGCATGATGGAGCACGCTCTGCAGCACCGCGAGCGCGTCGGCGTGCAGGACTTCGTGCTGCTCGAGGACTTCCGCTCCGAGGCCGCCTTCATCGACAACCTCAAGAAACGTTTCAACGAGAACATTATCTATGTGAGTTCACTTTAAAGCCCTCCGTAATTGTTTTGAGACAGTTAGACACAGTTTTGAGTTCCAGGAGCTTTAGGAAAGTCAATTTTCAATAGTACTCCAGGTGGATTTTGGTATGGAGAATAACAAATTTCTCCTTGTATTTGATCAGAATATTTTTTTATCTTCTGAGAGCACAACTCCTTGATACTAAACCTATTGGACATTGGAAGGCTGTCCTTAATTGTACACTTATTTCTCATTATTAGTTTGTTTCTGACTTGTTGAGAGCAAAAATTTTATAACCTCTTCCGATGACAGCAGTGTAATTAAATGTATTCTTTCTTCTAGACCTACATCGGCAATGTGCTCATATCGGTGAACCCCTACAAGAACCTACCCATCTACACCGAAGAGAAGACCAAGCTGTACTACAAGAAGGCGTTCTTCGAGGCCCCTCCCCACGTGTGAGTCACTATTACATACTATCTTTCTTCTATATGTAGTAGGTACTTATCAACAGGAAGTGGTTGGATTTTTAATCGAACTTAGATTGCCTGACAAAATCAAATCGAATGTAAATTAAATTAAGATAAAATCGATTTGAACAATACATTGACTGATTTGGGTTTTGTATACCTAAAACCAGGGAGTGCCTTATTAAGCTATTGGTCAGAGCATCCGGTATTTCGCTTTCCACTAAAATAGTCTTTTTGGAAACCATTGTTATAACGACAATGTGAATGCTTTACATGTAGGTAATTTTAAATATTTTTATGTGTCTACTTAGGATATAGAATTAAATTTCTTTCTAACTGGAGATTTTGATCCTGTCCTGTCGGCCTAATATAGGTAGAGTCCAGGCATTCCTCACTACCATACTAACTTTCACGTTTTCAAAATAGTACCCACTCCATTTTATTCCTATGAACTATCACGATTGTAATCATAGGCACCCGTATAATTCCCAGACTAGATCAGAACATATATATATAGGTTATCTGAACGTGGATTACTCACAGCACGTGAGATATCGTAAAAATATGTTGATTGCTATCAGCTGGACAATGTGGAACTCTTCATACGGTTATAAAGGAAGTCTAACAACATTGTACTATGTATCTCCATATCATTATTATAATTATTATCTCTAGAAGCATCCTTACACTAAGCATTCCTATACTATATGCGATCTATTTTTTTATGACGATTTTTTATTAAGTGGTAACTATACTAAACAAATTCGTGACAGTATAGAGGTATTAACGTAAACACGCATTTTACCTTGGATTACTTGAAGTTTTGGCACAATTTACACTGTTTCCCAGTCTCGTTTTCGTGTTATTCTATATACGATAGGCAAAAGACTTTGCCGCGAAGCATAATACATCTTTGCATATCCGCTTGGGCCTATAGACAGTAATGAGCAATCGTGAAAGCTCATCGATACCTAGACACGTGCAGGCTATCACGCGATCACAAAGATTACAAGATAACATGTACTTTATCCACACGTCTCTTGTAATTAACGGATTACAATATCTCTGTGATAATGAATTTAATAACTTATTATATTCATATCGTTATTAAAAAGATTAGGCGTCTACATAATGCATGGACAGGATTTCTGACTAGAATAACATTTGTAAGAATGAGTTTTTAATCAAAATATTGTTAGGTTTTCTTGTCTTCTTGCTGCTATCGAGTTGAGCCACATTTCGTCATAAGTTTTATTTCTGAATCTCTTTTATCAAAAATGTAATGTCTAAAATCAGCTGTTTCGTGATAAACTTCAGATATAGCTCCAAGAATGTAGAAAAGAAAGACCTCTTTCAAAGATTAGGAATCAATTCCTATCAGGAATCAAGATTATCAGTGACATCTGATATGTGGGAAAAACGATGAGATAAAATTCTGATTACAATCTTACCTTTATCAAGTTCTAAGAGAAAGTGACCTAAATATAAAAAGGACACAAGAAATACTTTCAATTTGAAGACTGTCTGAGCTGATATAACAAAATAATGAAGTCAGAAAATACTGCCTCCGTCTGGTAATAGACCACTGTTTCGTATATTCAAGTGATCAAGAAAGCAGTAGTTGATAATGAAAATGCTATCTCGATGTTAGAATGATTATAGAGCACGAGCGGGAGGGAAGATATATGTTTCAATGGTACTTATTTCTAGATATGTATAGAAACCTTACCAACATTACCATATATGGTCACAACTGATAAACCAACAATACTAAGGGGCTTGAAACCGCAGCTACTTCTAAATACACTCGACATTCCTACGATATCGCATGCATGACACATTTCATAATATTCCATGTGAAATTAGGCTCTCATAGATGTTTATTATTGTCAGATAATGGTACTTATCGCAGTTCGATAACAATGCTTATTGAATACGACGCCCTTGTTATCTGCGATACCGATGATGATAAAGATTGCTATTATACAGCTGAGTAAAGGTCACTATTACTACTTTCCATTATTCTCAATTATAGCGTAACCGTTGCTATGAGACTGCAGTTTTACTCGTGTTAGAAAACCTTATCTCAGTCATGTCATTACTTTTTATTAAAAAAAGATATATATTTCCTCTACTTAAATTGGAACTTTACTACATTATTATAACGTATAGACCTTACTGGATGTCGTTAACAGTAGTCAGACGCTTGAAAGTCTGACAACCAGTCTTTCGAAGAGTGTCGTGTTACCCAGGTAACTGGGTTGTGGAGGTCCGATAGGCAGTCGCTCCATATAAAATACTGATATCCAGCTGCATCCGGTGAGACTGCAAGCCGACTCCAACATGAAAGAAAGGCTAGGCTGATAATGATATTGTTGGACGATGGATCAATTTATAGTTGCTCCTTTTAGTCGATAATGGTTTTCCAGGTGTCTATTTATTGTGTAATACCTACCTAGTCTTCTGTCAGTAAGTTATCATTCGAAAGTTGAAGTAACTTATCGATCTATTGTTTGTTACAGATTCGCGATCGCCGACAACGCTTACAGGTCCTTAGTTTACGAACATAGAGAACAATGCATCTTGATCTCGGGTAACTACACAGTGTTATGTTTTATTAACTAACTGATACATTATATCTACACTCCATTGTCCTCTTATAAGCTAAGATATAATACAACCATGTTTTATTTTCAGGCGAATCCGGCTCAGGCAAAACAGAGGCCTCAAAGAAGGTTCTAGAATACATTGCAGCACGTACAAACCACTTACGCAATGTAGAGACAGTGAAAGACAAGCTTCTTCAAAGTAACCCCTTGCTGGAAGCTTTCGGTAACGCGAAGACCCACAGGAACGACAACTCTAGCCGTTTTGGAAAGTACATGGACATCCAGTTCAACTATGAAGGGGCTCCTGAAGGAGGACATATCTTGAACTACCTTCTGGAGAAGTCCAGGGTCGTGAGTCAGATGTCTGGGGAGAGAAACTTCCATATTTTCTACCAATTACTGGCTGGTGCCGACCAGGAACTGCTGAAGCGGTTGAACTTGCAGTCAAGGCCTGAGGCTTATAAATACACCACCGATGCGGTAAGTCTGCATGATCTATGAAATAATATTAATCATTTGCATTTGTTTTTGTATGCATTAAGCGGGGAATTCACTAGACGGACATAACCACAGGCAAGTCTGCAGAAGTGCAGACATGTCCGCCAGACCTCACACAATATTTAATAGAATGTTTCAATATTTGTGGAATAAAAAGCCACATTGTTATTCAGTGGACGGAAGCTGAATATCATTTGTTGCAGTGATTAGCAATGTAATGCTTTAATTTAATCGTTAGAGTATCCTCTAGTGATAATACGAGAGGATATGGTTTGTCTGGAGGACATACAAATTTTGCATAAGTTTTAACGCCCCCACAGCTACTTATAATGATAACGACTGATTCGATGGCTATACATGCATCTAATCATCCTCAAATGTGCCTTAAAAACTAACCTTTACCAACCCGTTAAAATACCTTTGACGTTTTTTTTCAACATACTGTAAATACTCACGGTGCACAGACCTACAGGACTCTATAACCCAAGGGCCATCCCCATTAAAGCTATCTAATATTATGTTATTGACGAGATACATCACAGGGTTTTCTGGATGTCAGAAATTAATAGAAAGAGAAGAGCAGAACTTTTCGAAAGTAACCACCAATCAAGGTCCTCAGCTGACTGACAGATGCAGATCCCTCGCAGATCTATTAAATGTCTGGGTAATTCTTAATCATCATCATCTTCTCCAGGCCTCTCCAGCAAACCAGCGGTCTCACGACGCGGCCCAGTTCCACATCGTGCAGGAAGCGATGAAGGTCATCGAGATCGGTGCCACGGAGCAGAACGAGATGTTCGAGATCGTCGCCAGCGTGCTGCACCTCGGTAACGCCAAGTTTGTGCAGAACGACAAGGGATTCGCTGAGATCCTGTCACATGATGCTAACACTGGCAATGTGGCTGAGGTAAGTTGTTGAAACTACATTGTTCAAGACGGTTTTCTAAGTGTTCTTTCATTTGGAGTGAACAAGACAGGAGGAGAAATTAAGGACAGACACTCATCGCTTGTCCTGCCTATTATATCATAATCTCGGATATTTTGTCGTAGTTGATACCTATTGCAAATCAATTCTTCCATTCTTGTAGCTAACGGTCAAACTACAGTCAAAGTTGGTTTACCACCCATCCAAGAGTAGACCGTGATTGCTACCTTTTAAAGTGAATTCATGCAACTGGCAATGACTTCATAGATGATGAAACCATAGTACTGGACCTTTAGTAAGCGGTTCTAGATATATTAGATAGAAGCTTAAAATTGTTTAATTATTTATTTTTATACAATTTCTCGGGATGAATTTCTACTTAATTTCTATCTCGCATCTCCGCCTTGTACACGCGGTGTCTTGTTTGTTTTGTTCGTTCATATTTAAGCATTCCCTAACTATGTCCATTGTTCGATGTGTTTATATAAATACGGTACTATTAGAGTGCCATTGTCGGCCTCACTTATGACGTCAGTTAGATTCACTTTATGTTATAACAATAAGCGATAGATTGCGGCCTGTAATTCAACCGATAACGCATGTTCCTATCAATTAATATGAATATGAAGATAATGAAACGCTAGTAAAAGTTACTGCTGAATATTTTACTTCTCTATAAAATCATTGATTTTCATGATTCAATTTAGGTAAAATATTTCTGCTGGCCTTTAAGCACGAATTTCAATGCAAAATCAAAAATTTTATCAATGTGAAAGATTGTATAATGGCGTTTTCTGGTACCCCTGCCTACCCCTATGGAAAGAAGGTTATTTTTGTGTTGTATGTATGCGAAAGATTGTATACTTGCATGCGCGCCAAAATAAAGAAGAATGTAGGTTATGCAGAAGTTTAGGACTAATGGTTGAAATAGATGTAGAGGTAAATCTGCCTAGCCGCTTAAGCCTTCAAGTAACTAACTAAAAACTAAAGAATCGTTGCTAAACTGCAAACAAAATGTTCTACCCATTAGATAAAGATCGCAGGACGGAGTGACTGTCAGTTTACAGGGTTTATTCGTTACGATCGTACTGATAGCGTTGTTTGAGGAACTCTATAGATTCGCGGTATTGTGACACTTCCACGAACAAGACGTTGACCTGTAGCATTTAACTTTAAACTATGAAAATAACAGTTGACGGAACTAGCTCAATGTAGTTTTGTTGGGGACGTTTTTATTAGATAGCAAAGAAGTACTCAAATATGAATTGCTTACTTGGACCCTAGACTAAAACTCCTAAAGATTCGAACCTCATAAAAATCGTGTTTTGCTCCTTTTTGCCTACAGTATGTACTTAATATATTATTGACTATATACTTATTTAACATTTGTATCCTGTCTCTTTCTTATTCCTCTTTTGATCAACTCTATTTACTTATATAAAAAAATATATAGGTAACTAGGTATCTTATATTTACTTCCCTTGATATAAAATAATACGATTAGTAATTTATTACAATCATCTTCTTAGGTACCTACATAGCGTAATGCATGATATAATCGCTACGAAATGTTATCGACAGAAACTATGTTTCTGAATATATCCATTCTTTTAACTTTTAATATTTATTTTACGTTCACATATAGGTATTTCATTCAAACACAAATATTACAAATACTTTGTGTTTATGTTACAAGTTCATTATTTCTATTTATTTATAACACACGTGTGTTGTTATACCCGAAGGTCTACGTCCTTGCAATGTTAGTCCCATGTAATAGGGCGCGAGCCTATCGCCATATACCGATCACGTTAGCAATATTCAAGCAACTATAGAAAATATTCTACTATAAATTAGAAAAACCCAACAGTACACCTTCGATAAAACCAGTCCTTAATTACCCTAATACCCGAAACTAAGGAAACAGTTCAAAATCGAAGAAAGCACGACCTATGAGTATCTAAAACACAAAATTCCAACAAGCATAAACCTCTCTGCACACTAAACCAAATTCTCTTCAACAGCTTCTGAAAGTAAACGCGGTGAAACTCCGTGAAGCGCTCACCAGCCGTACGATCAGTGCTCGCGGCGACGTGGTCAACACTCCGCTGGACATCGAGCAGGCGCAGTACGCCAGGGACGCGCTCGCCAAGGCCATGTACGACAAGCACTTCAGCTGGCTCGTCTCCAGGCTCAACGCCTCCATGGCACCTAAAGAGAAGGACGCCTTCTCGTCCGTCATTGGTATCCTTGATATCTATGGGTTCGAGATCTTCCCCAAGAATTGGTAAGTGGTTCTTGTTGTCACAAATATAATTAGATTTAAACAAACCGGATGTTATTTCGCATTTACTTGCAAGTGTCCACCCAATTCATCTTATTTATTTCCGATTGTCTTCGCATCTACTGACACAGGTACTGACTTCATAACGATACACGAGAAAACTTTCTCGACAACTACACGAGAAATCTTTATTTATTTATACCTCTAGAGAGATATAAATAAATAAAGATTAAACTTCTATAGATTCTTGAAAATACGGGAAGGTAAATCTCGTTCACTATAAAAATTCATATGTCGTTACTCCAGCTTCGAACAGTTCTGCATCAACTTCTGTAACGAGAAGCTGCAGCAGCTGTTCATCCAGCTGACGCTGAAGCAGGAGCAGGAGGAGTACCTGCGCGAGGGCATCGAGTGGGAGCCCGTCGAGTACTTCAACAACATCGTCATCTGCGACCTCATCGAGGCCAGGCACACAGGTACAGGAGCGCAATCATGCATGATGATCACTACATACTTACTCGTAATTTAAATTGTAGATAGCTAAAACCAACAGGCATAGTTTATAAATACTTGCATTCATATATAAAACTAGCTGACCCGGCAAACGTTGTTTTGCCATAAAAATTAATTAAAAAAACATTGTCCAGCGGACAAAATTGTGAATCTAAACCATTCTCAGATCCCCTTGAACACACACAAATAAATCATCAAAATCGGTCCAGTCGTTTAAGAGAAGTTCAGTGACATACACACTTACAGAAGAATTATGTATATAAAGATTATAGCAGCAATTATATTTCCTGTAATCTTCTCATGCTGAAAAATACACGTTGGCAAACTTCCTTTGCAAAACATTTATAAATTTTCAAAACACAAGCCAAGACGTCGATAACAGCGTGATAATTTTTCAAGCAAAACTATCATTTTACATTAATCATCACTGCTTCCTGAAATAGCTAATGACATTTACTGGTCTATGCAGGTATCATCGCGATCTTGGACGATGAGTGCCTGCGGCCGGGCGACGCGAACGATCTGAGCTTCCTGGAGAAGTTGACGCAGAAGCTGGACGGACACAAGCACTACAAGTCACACAGGCGTTCCGATATCAAGACGCAGAAAATTATGGGACGCGATGTAAGTATACAAATACATCTAGAAGATGTTTTCTGGCCTTAGTAGTGATTAATTTATAATGTGAGAGAAAGAATGAAATTATGACTATCTTCACTATGTACATATTTTATCTTATGATGCTTAACATAAATGCAGTGTACCCAGACTCTCAATGACCAATTAAAATAATAATCCCCAGAGACCTTATTTTCACAATCACTAATAGCTTCTGAAAGATGACTGTCTAGATTATCCTTAAAAATATTATCATTCTTTGAGGTTTTAGACCAAATAGGAGTTACAGAACTACCCGTGGCAAAAGGAAGGTTAAAGGTCTTCTTTACTAATATTCTCTTGTGTTGCAGGAGTTCTGCCTGGTGCACTACGCCGGCGAGGTGACGTACAACGTGAACACGTTCTTGGAGAAGAACAACGACCTGCTGTTCAGAGACATACAGAGCGTCATGGCCGCCAGTGGCAACACCATCGTCGCCAGCTGCTTCAAGGTACACCACACACACACCTTACTGACATAACAAACTCCTAGACGTCGTCCAACTTCTCTATTTTTTTTATTAACCATTTTAACTAACACGTTTTGGAAGCCCTTTCTTGGATTACCAGATTTGATGCTATAAACTACTACTGAACCTTCCTATAATTAGGGTACTAAGCCAAGGCATTAGACCAGTAAAAATATCAAAGGTCCAAGCCCATGAAACCTATTTTTGTGTTGATTTTAAGATTCAAAATGATCAATACAAACTTTAAAACTGTTATTTCTCCTTTAGGACCTGAACCTAACAAGCAAGAAGCGTCCCGAGACAGCGATCACGCAGTTCAAGAACTCACTGAACGAGCTGATCAAGATCCTCAGCAGCAAGGAGCCGTCATACATCCGTTGTATCAAACCTAACGACAACAAAGCACCCAGTATGTATACCACATATACTGTACTTATAGTCTTAAAACGATTGATACTACCACGTTTAGTTCCTGGACTAAGTGACCCAGGATATCTTTGCGCTGAGGTCTTTAAATATTTTTATAGAATTAATCTTGTTTTGTGTCGAGTTTTCCTTCAAAATGAGGAGAAACATCCTTTGGTTATTCTTCAATAATCCAAAATTTAGAAATAAAAGACGTATATGGGTACTCCCTTAAATAGAGAATGATCTGAAGAGAAAAATATACTCCCCTCTCCCTCTTAAGAGGTCTCGGGAAAGGTTCTCGGGTAACATCGGACTAATATTTCACCTATTCATGTTTCTTTCCTTCTATCCACAGTGCAATTCGACGAGAAGCTAGTATCCCACCAGGTCAAGTACTTGGGTCTGATGGAGAATCTGAGAGTGCGACGTGCCGGCTTCGCTTACAGGAGAACTTACGAAGCATTCCTGGAGAGGTAAATTAACACTTTTACTTATTAAACAACATTTTAAATCGAATTCAATTATTTTTATAGATTACTAGTACTAGCTGACCCGGCAAACCTTGTTTTGCCATAAATTAATAATATGAAAAAAAAGTGTCACTTAGGGGCATGAAAAATAGATGTAGGCCGATTCTCAGTCCTACTCAATATGCTCACAAAATTTCATGAGAATCGGTCAAGCCGTTTCGGAGGAGTACAGCTACGGTAACGAAAACTGTGACGCGAGAATTTTATATACTAGATTATGGAAAGAAAGTCAAAATTTTATCACTTTGCCAAATTAATATTCATGAGTATATGTATATAGTAAATCACAATTTCATACATTCGTATTTGTTATGTGAACAGATACAAGTGCCTGAGCCGCGACACGTGGCCCAACTTCCGCGGGCCCGCGCGTGACGGAGTGCAGAAGTTAGTGGAAGTGCTCGCCTACGAACGTGAGGAGTACAGGATGGGCAAGTAAGTACTAAAGACACATCACAAATGAAACCTCCTCTCCTTTTGTAATTAAGGGTTTCTCCTACTTGGCAGCCAAAAATCCAAATTTTTCTTAGTAAGACTAAGGTAAAAAACTTTTTCTGTTATTTACTGACAGTTTCGTTGTTTGTTTTGTCTCCAGTAAAATGCAACATTAAATTGCAATAAAAGGACTACAGAAATTCTAATACAATTTCTAAAACCAAGATTTTTTTACCATTTCAAAACTAAGCAAACTTCATACTAAAATCTTCCTCAAATTCTAGCACCAAAATCTTCATCCGCTTCCCGAAGACTCTCTTCGAGACGGAAGACGCGTACCAGATCAAGAAGAACGACATCGCGACCATCATCCAGAGCAGATGGCGCGGCTACTGGCAGAGGAAGCAGTACCTCAAGATGAAGCAGGCCGCCATCGTCATACAGAAATGGGTGCGACGGTTCCTCGCGCAGAGGCTGCGGGAGAGGAGGAAGAAGGCTGCTGAGGTCATCAGAGCTTTCATCAAAGGTACGTACCGTTGTGTGACCATGTTGACCGAAGGGTTCTTTGGTCCGCTTGAAAACTAAACTGCTTAGAACTGAAGACTGCTGAATGCTTTTCAAATGTCATTTGTTTGTACGAATCGTGATTTATTTTGTATTAATACTGATTAAGTAACCGAAACTAAAAGAAACATAGGAAAAGTTACGTAAATGCAAGGTCGCACATTGACCACCCGTCTTAAAATGGCCCCGTGGCTTAAAAGCGATGATAATGACTAGGCCCATGGAGTTGTGATATCTACAACTGCTGCCTTTCAATCCATATACAAAGATAAGCAGTACGACTATTCTCGTAGGTACACTTTATATACATCCAGACAGAATTATCCGACCCTGCATAAACAACAAATTCACTCGCAGGATTCATCACCCGCAACGGTCCGGAGACGCCCGAGAACCGTCGTTTCCTCGGCATCGCGAAGGTGCACTGGCTGAAGAGACTGTCCACCAGGCTGCCCACTAAGGTCCTCGACCTGTCCTGGCCACCGTGCCCCGCCACCTGCCAGGAAGCCTCGCTGGAACTGCACAGACTCCACAGAGCTCATCTCGCAAGGAAGTACCGACTCGCCCTCACTCCTAAGGATAAGAAACAGTTTGAACTGAAGGTCTTGGCTGAAAAGATGTTCAAGGGTGAGTCTTATAATAAAATTTTCATTCCTTGATGCACTATAAATACTTCAATAGAACGATTGCATAGTATTGTATAGTGCATAGTATAGTGGGGCTGTTGTGGTCTTACGTGGAGTACTCGATGTTCCATTAATTCTAGAGAAGAATTTTAGACTTAGAGTTAAAGCATTGTGAAAACAAGGCGTAGCACGTAATTTCTTAAAAAAATGGAGTACAGATCGCCTCAGAGATGAATTTGGAACACTTTGAGAAGTCTTAAGAGCTTCCTATATCTACGACGGCATTCTGCAAACATACCCATAACATAAAAATAACTATTTCATTATCTTTAGGCAAGAAGAACAGCTACCCATCAAGTATCCCGGAGCGCTTCCAGGAAGACCGGCTGACGTCAGAGCACCAAGTACTAAGGAACACCTTCATGGCATCGCCGTCCTGGCCCACTGGCGAACAACTCATTGTGAGTACATATTAAAAACAATCAGGATAGGAATATGGAATGGGTCAAATTGAAGCAGTAGCAGCAAGATGAAGGAAGAAGGATTGGAGATGTTTCATCATGTCAGGATTTTCTAATAGCTAGATGATGTCTTGCAGCCATTACAGACAGACACGGCTTATAAGAAAGGGTCTTACTAAATAACTGTTTCTTTAATATTTTCCCTTTTTTTAAAGGAGGAAAGAACAGACTTCACTAAAAAATTACCTGATTCTAAGCTTCATGCAGTTATTCACAACGAGACAATTATTTCTTTCCCAGTATTCATGTGAAGCAGTGAAGTACGACCGCCGCGGCTACAAGCCCCGGGAGCGAGCCCTCCTCGCCTCGGACAAGGCGCTGTACGTGCTGGACGCCAGCAACCGCAAGACGTACAAGCTGAAGCACCGCCTGCCGCTCGACAAGCTGCGCGTCGTCGTCACCAACGAGAGCGACACGCTCGTGCTCATCAAGATACCGCAGGAACTTAAGAAGGACAAGGTACACACACAAACTCATCATCAAACGTAAACAGTGCAGTCGTATTTCGAAAAATATTTAAGACTCGTTTCATTCTTTAAAACTACGTAATTTAACTTTGTCTTGAACAGTGAAGCCATTAAAAATGGTTATTGCTTGACTTGCCTTAGTTATTCGCATTCTTGAGACCTGGAATATCTGTTTAATACAACTGAAAAGTCCTCGTCCTATTTGAATACAAAACAGAAAATATCTAATCGCAACGTCGGTCTTTTGTTTTACAGAAGACCGACATTTTGTAGTAGGTACATAAATGGCCCCATTGAAACCTAAAAAGATCACATGTTACTTTGCTTTTATACTTACTCGTGTTTATGTTTATTCCAGGGTGACCTGATCATCTCCGTGTCGCACCTAATCGAGGCGCTGACCATCGTGACGGACTACTCCAAGAAACCGGAACTCATCGAGATCGTCGACACCAGAACGTAAGTTACTTAAACAACTCAATTTCTCTTCACTTTTTCTACAATAAAAACAACTGCACAAGGTTACCAACATTAAAATCTATTCTAACATGTTTAGTGATTTTCACTTTCGCTGTTAAAGACAGATGGGTCTACACATACTGTACCTATAGTTCTTCTCGCCTTACGACAGAATTTGTATTGCATTGGCACATAGTAATACTCCTGATCTTTCTTCACTTTCACGTCTTTTATTTCTTGTAGTTCATATTGTGTTGTTGTTCCAGTATCGCGCATAACCTGGTGAACGGCAAGCAAGGCGGCACCATCGAGGTGACGACGGGACAACAGCCCACCATCCACCGCGCCAAGAGTGGCAACCTGCTCGTTGTAAGTACAATAGTACATATTTCTTATTTACTGCCTTCATGGCTGATGTCTTGGGCCCCAAGTCTGCTCGAAAATTAGCTTTTAGAATTTTTATCGAAGAATTTGACTTCAACGTCTGGCCAGAGTACTGAGGGCATAGCTAAATATTGGCTAGGATACAAAAAAAAATACATTTTCTTATGTGCATAACTATAATTGTTTTTTTTTTGTTTACCAGGTGGCGACACCCTGAGCTGACCAGTATTGAAACTAGTTAATTACACGAACAACGACATTTCCACAGTACGTACTATATCTTCTATTCCATACTTATTGCATAGTATTTATTCTATATTTTATGTTAACGAATAAATTTGAATATGTCTGCTATACAAATTGGAGACCAACATTTTAATATCTGAAATTGATAACATTATTGAAACCACATGTAAAAATTGTATTTGCCTGGTATCAACACTATAAAAGGTAATCTCTAATATTACCTCCCAAATTGCAGTTAACCTAAAACGAGTACCGTTTTTTTTAACTACCGGCATATTTTTTTGTTAAACTACCCACACACTTTGGATTGTTTCCTCTGTGTGTATTCGTTACATTTACAGCAGACATATTAGTTTTACTTTGTTGAACTATTTTTGTGTAAAAGTACTTATTCTTACTGATTTCTATAATTTTGCTATAGTTAAGTACAACATGCATGCAAGAGAGTAGAAAATCATGAATTATCAATGAAGTCAAATCATAAAAAGTAATATTTCAACATATTATTCATTTATTGTGTTTCACTTTTTATATTGAACTTTATTTACCATTTTGTACTTAACTATTTACCTAATTATTCAGTTTTACATTTTTATACTTATTTTTAATTTAATTATTATCAATATAATGTTATACGAGAATTTTATATATTGTAGTAATACAGACGTTTTATGTATTTGATGTGATATAATTATTATCTTCATGAGATTTACGTACAAAGTACTTAGTATTTTTTTGTATGCCATACGATTTAGGTATCGCAGGGAATGTGTCAATTATTTTTGTTTTAAGAAAAACATTATATCGTACGACTAAAAGTATTTTTGTAAATAAAAATGCGTATAAATTGAGCGGTTAACGAACCATTACGTAAAATTAGTCCCTAAACCAAAGCTTTTATTAAAAATGTCAAAGTGAAATTTTCATAGAATTACGAAATTTAAAATTTTAGCATAATGTATCTAACAAAATTATGATATAATTGACACATTTCAGTTGTTTATATTAATGTATAAGCTGAATCAAAGGTGCCTAATATAAGGAGAATTTGATTAAGAATGTTACAAATAGTTATTTCATTGAAGAGTTGATAATATTGTAAAGTAATTCGTCATAGATGGCTAACCTAGCATGTAATTTATAGACGGACTTGACCAATTACTTAATTGATAATAGATGAAAGTGAATAACAATAATGTCAAGGATTTTAAAATTGTCCTGTTATTCTATGACGAATGAATGTTAACGACTTCTTGTGATACAGAAAATATGGTATTTTTTAGTATCAAGTGAAAAAAAACTACTTATCGCCATCACAAAAAGCGTTGTATTAAAATATTTTCTGTCATCACAATAACTCGTATTGGCAATACTTACTGCCATATTTAGGTACAGGCAAGTGCCTTGTATATTATGTAAGCCAGTTCCTTTGCAGTCATTTTAAATAAACGTATTTTAATAATCAAATCTTTTACTACCCTGCTTCGTAAAATAAAACAAAATTTATATTTCATCGTAGTATAATTATTTTAAAAAACATTAGGTACATTTTTACAATTATTATCATAGATGTGATAACAACAATCCAGAGTTACAGTGACAGACAATCGTCGAGTTCGCTCGCTTCAGTCTTACAACACAAAAGATCATTGGAGAACTATACTTCAACTAAAACATTACATTATCGTCTTTATTACTCGATTTAAAACTTTGGAAGCTTGTTAGGCTTTTAACAAACCATATTTTTAGTTTGCGAAACCGTTTAAGTCAAAGAATTGGCAAGTAAAATGAAAATATGAACTCCAAATACACTATCACACAATATAAAAAAAATTGAGACGATTATCTCCGAAACTCCGGATTATTCCCACGATTAGACATCGCGTCTTACAACTAATATAATACAAGGGAACATAGTCTTTTAGCCAGCGACCTGCCACGATGTCCAATATACTGGTATTTGTATAAAAGAAAGCGAATAATCACAAAATTTCAATACATTTAGTATGCACAGTAATATTATAACAAGTTATATAGTCGCAACAACAAAACAGATAGATATAGTTTGTTTATTATATTTCTACTCTGTAAAGTCCTACTAGAGGGGAAGTCCTGGTGATACAAATAGTTTATAGTTATTTTATATACATCACATTATTGGATACAGATCTATTCAAGGAAAATATCTCTCTACATATAAAATTTAATACGCGTAAATACTATGATATTGAATATATTCTTTTAAGGCTGCTATAAGGCTAGTTTGTGATTATTCGCTCTCCCCAACAATGACCTACTATATCGCACATGAAATGCAATGGAAAGTATCAACGGTATCTATCTATATACAATTCAACTAATTCATGGAAGATAAAGTGCTGGAGAACGCACATCGTACACGCACCCTATTTACATACGAACATTAAAAAATAACTCAACCCCTAAGTTATAAGTTAATTTTTACATCCAATCATATATTTTGTGAAACAGACAACATGATAATATATATTAGTATTTTTTTAACTAGCGACGTCGCGGCGACGCTCGGAACTCAAAAATATACATACACGGCTTATCTATCGTATAAATGCCAACTAGGTCGGGTCCGATATTATTGCTACATAGGACATACTATAATATAATTTAAGAACTATATGAATAGTTGCGTACATCAATACATATGAGCATAATTTCCTTTTATACAGTAATTTGATGGGTGTTGAGAAAACTTTGGATTCTTGCCGAAAGACTTTACATGTACTGAAGATCAGTGCAAAATGCCACCTTGAATCATATCACTATGCCCAGTGCCATAAAAATATTTCTTTTTTTCCGTCACAACTATTCATATAATCCTAAACCCCCATAACATTAAGGACCCAACAGAACCTAACATTAAATATAAAAGTACGCGAAACAACTTACAGAAACAACTCAATTCCGTTTTACACATAATCACAGTATTGCCGGACTAAATCACTTCTATATATCGTGTTCTCACTGCTGATTTATAAAAACCTTGTTGAATTTTATTGTGGTATATGTTTAAAAACATGGACATTTATTTAATTTGATGTATTTTTACATGATATTCTACTATAATAATATTTGTAATTGATTGTCACAAGTCTTTCAATATAACTTGTTGATTTCGATATATATGTTTAACGAAATTATCAACTTGTATAAAACATCGCGCTATTCTACGGCAGTACGGTATGAATACTAGTGTTTCTATATTTCAAATATTTGTTTCAAGGCTCTCATGGTCTTATTTCATAGTGGAATTGGGTATAAATCTATTATGCTTTATTTTGCATTACGATTCGTTGGCAACACTTACGTTACATGTTGACTACTATTTTAACTAGCATCTACTGTCGGATGTACGTTTATATATATAATTATACATATTTATTGCTCTTTGATATTATATGTTTGTCAAGTAAATAAAGTAGTTTGTCAAGATATAAAAGAATGAATATTAGAGCAACTGGTGCCGAATATGTTCAACATAGCAATCAATGACAATTTAGTGTTACCAACTTTAAATATCAGTATTGTAAATAAGGATCAACACACTAAAACAAGTCGTTTCGCTAAAATGAATATAAACAAAACCGTTCTTATTTGTCGATAAGAAATTAAATTATACTAAATGACATTATTTACAAACATATGCTTAGGACGCCTGACACCTTGTCCCGTGGGTAACTACCGCTATGCGATACTTTGGTTACAACTATTTATCATAAATTTTGGTACGCGTTACGTTCAACGCAATAAATTAGATAGCTTTACAGGGTTCCGCACTTTCACATAAACAAATTCAATATTCCGCAGTAAATTTATTAAAAATATGTCCACTAAGTCTAGTTCGGAGCATACGTCCGATCGCCCGTCCCTCGTCGGACGCACGTTGTCTTCCTTTGTACTAACGAATATTCGAAGTGCAGAAGCATAGCGTAGTGCTACAATTTCCCGAAGAACACAGCCTTCATCTTAGAAACTATCGGTAGATAAAAATTTGAAGCTAATTTTGAGACTAGGCACGTCGAACCGTCCCGCACGGAACCCGCACTCACCACTCGTCTTGCAAACACACCACAGACAACTAAATATTCTAAATCACACAGTCAATTGGTCTAGAGCATCTCTATCGTGTCTATGTTTATGTCTATTATGTAAGCACCGTTTTTTCCTCTTAGTGTAGTAATGTCTATACTATTTCACTTGTCCGACGGTCTCCTGCGCGGGCTCCGTGGGCTTGAAGCCCTCCGACTTGTAAGGCTCGCTCTTGAAGTCCTGGCCGTCATTCTTGGGCTGGTCCTTGTCGTCGAAGCCGTAGGGCTTGCCCTTGCCCTGCGCCTGGTCCTGCTCCCGCTGCTGGCGTCGCCGCTGCTTGGACCACAGCTCGTGGCAGTCCTGCCACGTGGGCAGCTCCGGCGCTGGCATTCTACAAGTGGCACCAAGGGTTAGTCATACATCCTACACCTCTACAACCAGATTTAGAAGTATTTACATATTACCTGATAACAGTAATTAAATTATGACTCTATGTCCTTTAGGTTAGAGTAAGGTACAATATACTTTCCTATTTGGCCTGAATACTAAAGCACAACCTATTATAGATCTCAGTGGTTAGAGAAAAACTGTGAGATATTTTATTCACTATATTACTAAATCAATTAAATATAACGATAAACTTGATCGTCTTTTACAGTAAATGTATCAAAAAATGTTAAAAAGGTGTAAAATTGTCGAAAAAGTTGAATATCATACAGCTTGGCCTCGTTACTTGTCAGTAACATCAATATAGCTGGCTGCAAAAGATTTATTCAACTAATCAGATATACATTCCATTATTTAGGGAACATGCATAAATATATATCAATTAGGGAGGATACATTTGTGCTAAATCCTAGCAGACGTAAGCCTAGCTTGTGCAGGACAATGCTTCACGACAACAATGATATTCGGTTAAATCGGAGTCAACACAGAAGTCGTATCCTCCCTAATTCGCACTGACATTGAAGACAGCATGCAGTAACTACTGGGGACCTCTGACATCGACTACTTTGGTGTAATTATATCTTTATTGGAAAAGACGAGAAAAATATGTACACTATAAATAGAGTAGCGGTACTCACTGGTCGGGCACGACGTTCTTGAGCCAGGGGCTCTTGAGCGCGTCGTCGGCGGTGACGCGGCGCTCGGGGTCCAGCTCCAGCATGCGGTCCAGCAGCGTGAGCGCGGCGGGCGGCATGAAGGCGAACTGCTCGCGCACGCAGCGCTTGTGGTAGCGCTTGGGCTTCAGCGTGTGCCACAGCGGCAGGTTCACCACGTTGGGCCACACGCCCGGCACCGGCGTGCCGCACACGCGCGAGATCATCTCCAGCTGCATCATCTCCACGTTCGCCTGCAAACGTAGTTATGGTAATCACTATGTTATGTTTGCTAGACATTATGGTGATAAAAAATATATCTAGATCTTGTAATAAAACGAACACATGGCATTAAACCTAGACGACAATCCAACTAGGCCACAAATACGTAAACTAGGGTAGAAATAGCCATTGCCAAAGTAACAATAACGACAAACAAATTAGAACTACTTATAATAAGCCTCTTCTTGATCAGTAATATATATCTTGTTATATCATACCTGGAAGAGTGGATGCTTCAAGAAAAGCTCTCCTAATATACAGCCCATGGACCAGACGTCAACAGCCGGTCCGTAGCGCTCCTCGCCGAGCAGCAGTTCAGGCGGGCGGTACCACAGCGTGATCACTTTGTTGGTGTAGGGCCGAGCGCGGTCCTCCGCCGACCACAGCCGAGCGAGACCGAAGTCACCCAGCTTTACCTCTCCCCTGAAAAATTGAATACATATACGTTATTATTTTTTTTATGTTTATAAAAAATTATAAACACAGAGTGAACAATGCTAGATAAACAATTTATAGAATGGATTCTAGACATGAATGCCATGAGAATTGCAAACTTTGAATATAAAATTTGGAACAAATAATGGATGTTCTTTTACCGAGATTAAAGAAAAACATTTGAACATAACAAACCAATTCCAAAATAACCAGACCCCTTACTAAAACCAATAACTAACTTACAGAAACGAAATAAGCTGAAAAGTACCGGCCGATTTTTAACATCAGATAACATAATCAATAAATAAATATCAAAAACATACAATACAACAGACTCACTTATTATTCATCAGTATATTGCTGCACTTGATGTCCCTATGCAGGAAGTTCTTGCGGTGGCAGTACGCGAGCCCGTCTAACAGTTGGCGCATGATGGACGCGTTGTGCGACTCCGTGAAGTCCACCATCTTGGACTCCAGCAGACCCATCAGGTCGTGGTCCATGTACTCGAACACTAAGTAGAATGAACCTTTGTCCTGGAATATTTAGAGAAACACTTGAAAATTGGTTATTAGGGTCTATTTTTAAGTCCTATGAATAAGCTGTTTGCAAGACTTTGTCAAGATTCTGTATAGCACTTTTTCTGAGATAGGAATAGTATACACAGTCAAGTAAACACAAGTTTAATATCACATTTCACTGCAATTTGCACAGTAGAGAGTAAACAATTCATCAAATACCTCTATGAAAACATAGGCTGCTGTACTCATGATAATGAGTTACAAAACGTTATTTGTGGCACAGAATTAGGGTAGCCTCCACTCAGAATGACAAAGTAGTTAAAGCTGGAGTTCTCCACAATGTCAAGTTACTGGTTTGGGTCAATATATACAACTAAAATTATAGCATAAATTCCACCTACCTTCCTAAAGTCCATGGCGTCTTGCTTATCAGTGACAATTTCTCTTAAATTAACGATATTCTTATGGTTAAGTTGTCGTAATATCTTGATCTCTCGCACGGCGGTGATCGGGAACCCTTCCTTCTCGTTCTCAAGCCGGACTTTCTTCAGAGCCACCAGTTGGCCTGTGTTCTTGTCGCGGGCCTTGTATACTTGACCGTAGGTACCTTCGCCTATTTGAGTTATCACCTGAAATGTAGGTTTATGAGTGAGTATGAGAATACGCATACTATTTCTAAAATATATTAGCTCGGTTGCCAAAGTTTTTACTAAGTTAACAATGTAATGAATATAAATTAAATTGATCCCATAATGCTTCAATCAAGTCAAAGACATGTCTGAACAAACCAACTACAATTTCAACAGAATGAAGTTTACTTTAAGTTCTGTCTATAGAAAAATATTAGCAGATTTAAATATGGTGTTTACCTGGAATCCATCAACACACTTCTCGCCCCAGTCTTTGGCGTGGTGTGTGGGTGTCGCTACAGGTATCACTTTGGAACCTCGCCGCTTCAAGATACGCGGCCTTTTCAGCTTGGAACCAGCCTAGAAACGACACAATCGTGTTCAAAAGCAGTGTCAACACAACTGCATAAATAACAGAATTGGTATGTACTTTCACGCCACAGTGACACAAAACAGAAGCAAACACATCTTGAATTCCGACGTCAACAAGTAAAACAATATTTTTCGAGCTCAAAGAGAATTTTTGGATATCAAGATTCAAGATTGCAGTATAATAAAATGATTTTGAAACTGAATGTTGATTGTGTGACGTACATTGTGATCCCTGTTGGCGTTTCTAGTGAACACATGTGAGTATTGGTCGCGGCGCGAGGCGGGCGGCGGTGTGGAGCCGTCCAACTCGTCGCCTGACAACTCCTCCGAGCCTGGGATCACTGGAACATACAACACTTATCAGAACACTTATTACCAAAAAGTTGTCGAAGACCGCTTTCACGTCGATAAAAAAAATATACAATTTTATATATAAAACTGTATGATTAATAGCATACAATGACTAATACTGGCCTTTTGTAAGTAGTATTTTGTTTATTTATTTAACTTATAATGTTATAACTGTTACCAGGTGGCATGGGCAAGTTCATGATGCCAGACTTCTTCTTTTTGACAGGACTGGTCGGCGGCGTCGTCAGCGGACTCTCATTCGCAAACGGCTTGATATCGTCCACCTGAAGAATGACATAGTTTTGTTACACAAATCATAAACTATTAAACTGTCGGCTTAACACTAATCAAATACTGTAACGATGCAGAAAATATGTTAACAAAAATTAATAATAAGCTTTATTTCCAGAAATTAACATAAGACGCGAAACGCGACTCTGAATCTGAAGTCATTTTTTTTTGTACAAAAGATTAATATAGACAATTATATTAGAGTTACCTGTATATTGGGAGGCATGGGTAGTTTGGTAAGATTCTTGTGTTTAGGCGGCGCGGGCGGCTGGTTGTTGCTGTAGTACACGCTGTCCACCACCGACGTCTTGGGCGGGGGCGGCGGCGGCGGGTTGCTGGGCGGCGGCGCCGGCGGAGGGGTCGTGGACGGGGGCTGCGGACAAACAAACAAACGTTTGAAATTATTTATCGTTGTCAACTAACAAAACGATATCAAATAATAATCAATAGGGTAACAGAATACAATCTTACAATTTCATCTAGCTTCGAATACATATTAATGGTTCCATTTACTTCATAATTAATACAGTTTTTGACCAGCTGCCGCAGGACAGCTTATGCTAATTAATAAAAAAAAAGACTCAGCACTGTCTCAATTTCCACTGCTAGGCAAGGGGAACTTCTTGGAATAAAAAAGGATATGGTTGGAAGATAAATCAACTTATAATATTAAATACCTCAGGATCGTTATCATCAGGCGGCAGCGGAGGAGGTGGTGGGGGTGGCGGGGGAGCGGGGCGCGGCTCGGCGGCCTGTTCGAAGGCGCTGAAGTCGGGCGGCGGCTGCAGCGGCGCCGGGCTCCACACGCCCGGCATGGGGATGTCGCCCGTCGACACCTCGCCAGACTCCTTCGACGACTCGCCGTTCTCCTTAGCCGTCTGACACACATACATATTTATATAGTTAACCTATACAACTTCCATCGTACGAGATACAACAAAAATCATATTATGGCTTACGTAGATCTACGATACGATCCGATGTTTGTGATGATTCATAATGACACAAAGATTAACTCGAAATGGAGGTTCGATCGATTTAATTATTTTATACAAGTTGCCTATGCTGAAGTCCAAAACTATCGCGCACTAATATTTGTTAATACGGGGAATACTGATAATTTGTTAAGTTACCTGTATAAAGCTATCTCCCGTAGCGTTGGACAGTTCGTCTATAGTGAGTATCTCTGGGTTGTTGGCGGGCGTCGCGTTAGATGTCGCGCCCTGCGACTCCTCCTCCTTCTGGTTTAATATCTCTTGTAGCTTCTGTAATGTACAGAATATTAAATGGCAAGACCTTATTTTTAAACATAGTTTAATGTTATTCTTCAGTTTACTCTACTTTACAATCGAAACTAAACTCAAACTAGAATATATTTTGAAGATAGACTTCAACTTAATTGAGAAAATGCAAAATTATTTTACATCAAACTTCCCAAAGGATGAAATGAACTGTTAGAAATTTGTCATATTCACGAAAAATCTGAATGAAATTGGTGAAAGGCTACTAAATAGTACATGTCTCTTTTAGTCTATAGTGCAAAAAAATAGTGATAATGTTTACCTTAGCTCTTTTATGTTTGTCCTTGACTAGTTCAGCAAAGAGGCTAGTGTCACTGATCTTCTCCTTAAAGTCGATCTTGCGCTGCAGCACCGTCGGCGGGCTGGGTGACTCGTGCTTCACACTGTTACAATACAACAATATTATACATTACTGTCATAGACATAAGGTCGAATATTGATAGCTAAGCGGATGATGGTATGGAGTTAGAAAATAACTAGTCTAGAACTTAAAGAAACTTAATAAATAGGGAGTGAAAAACAATCAGAAGCGATACCAAAAGCGTAGCAGACCACCTTTGGCGCTTGCCGATTGGTACCGCTTCAAAGGGGTATGAGATTGAGAATAAAGCAAGATTGCCACACTATTTTTAAAACTATTTTATAACTCCTCCTTATTTCAAGCATGTATTAATAAAAGTACTCATTAGGCTATATAATTTTTAAGGTAGAGTAGTGGCTATATACATAGGCATTTTTTAGGCAGAGTGAAGATTTTAGTACAAAGAAGATATATGTTTTATTAATACATGCTTTTAGAATGAATATGACCTTACCTCAATCCGTTTTGGACGTGTACATGTGACGAATGCGACGCATGTGACGCATGCGATGCATGTGACGTATGCGACGTATGCGTCCCATGTGACACGTGTGACGCATGTGACACGTGCGACTGTGCCTGTGTCTGGCCCTGGGCTTGAGTCGCTTGTGTTTTAGCGTTTTTGGCCTTGTGTCGACTTTTCCACAAATGACATTATGAGTGTTAGTAAGCATATTTACAGTGACTATGAGTTAAAGTTAGCGGTATTATAGACAATGCGATAGTACTTGTGGTTCGATGAACTTAACGTGTGTTAAATTTTAACTTTATTAAAACTAGCCAATATTTTACTGCGATAATGTAGTATGCAACTGATGACGCGAGTTAGTCAGTATAAACCAGTCGAAACGTTAAAATGTGAATAAAACATTTGTGTAGCCTTCAACGCTTGTTTCACCACTCATGGATAGACTATCTGTATAGTAAACAAGGAAAGCTATGTATAAAAGCTGTTAAACCATTTATCTAGCTAGTAGACGCAGCAGTGGTGAAACCGAGCTAAGTTATGAGTTCGTCAAGTCACAAGTTCGTCTATCGTCCTACATTATGATAGTGGTATAGGTAGTAGGTATAGATGTCTTACCGGTGTCGTTCCCGCGGCGGTTCAGGGTGTTTAGCGCGGTGTCGCGGCGGGGACGCCGTGGAGCCGCGCCGCCTGGACCGCGACAAGCTGCGACGACGCTTTAGAGAACTGCGACTGTGGGATCTGGAATAATAATGATTATGTTAGTGTGTATCGACACGTTTATCTGGAGTGTACATAAGGACAGGCTACTATGCATCGTAAATGCATGTTAACATGAGAAACTCGATAGATACTGGCATACATAGTAGAAGAAAGCTGCACAGACCTATACAGATCTGCTACTGCTGTTGGCACTAGAATTTAAGGGTTAGAAAATAGCAAAACCAACAGTATTGTGAAACTTGGAACTGTATGTGTGAGCGGTATTGTTTAGCGCTTTGGTGTCAACAATAGGAAATGCCACATAACTATACGAATTTTGCGACCGCAGACAATAACAGATGACGCTTATTTTTTACCGGGCGGCCTTTAAGATTGAATTCTATTGCTTTAGATGTCAAGATATGTTAGAAGCACATAATAATATCATAAAAAGAAGGACAGAAGTCGTGTATTGAAGGTACATACCGATGCGCGGCGGGCTTGAAGTCCTTGTGCCGGGTGTCCTTGCCGCGGGAGCGCGAGCGCGAGCGGCGCCGGTGGTGCGGCGAGCGACAGCGCCGCCGCCGCTCCGCGTACTCGCGGGACCGCGGCTCGTGCACCGGAGAGTCTGCACATAAGGACAAATTAGACAGATCAACAAAATATCCTGAATCAAAAGACTAAAACAGGTTAACTTTAGTGCCTTCTTGCTTTAGTAAGGACAACTTTACGATTTACCTCACTGTTCTGTGTGCCCACAAATTTAATGTTCTGTAGATTAAGCAGTATAAAAACCAAATACCGTTCAACTTGAATCCAATAAAGGTGTAATTCTTAGTAGATCGATAAACCCGTCCAGTGGAAAGTTAAGCAAAAATATGTCTTCACAGTACCCTTTCCAGTATTTCCCAAGTACATGTACACACCTGACACCATGATAGGAGACTGTACACGATGCTGTTGTTCTAGCCAGTACTCTCGCTCTCGCCTGGTGCGCTCGTAGTCCTGATCGTTGTCCGAGTCGATCGTCACCGTGTCGTGGTACGGGGGCGCCACCGGCGTGTGCGGTGTTGTCGATTTCTGTCTTCGCCTAAAAGGATAAAAAAGATTAGTCTATCAAGACTCCCTCATATAGCTAGCGACGGATACACTGGGAGACATGTCATGCATCGGCGACATGTCAAAGCCTGACAAATTGGCTCCACATGCCTAGAGCTATCGTGCGATCTAAGCCAGTAGCGATGAGCGTAGTCCGGTAATATCGCACTACTTAACCCGACGTCGACGACAAATGTCGCATTACATTAATTGTCTCTTTGTGTAGTTCTAGGTTTAAGGATTACTTATAGAAGTTATTTTCGGGGTTAATATTAATATATTGATCAACATTTTAGGTTGAATGAAATGATTTAAACGCTACGAAAGTCGGTTTTATTCGCAATATAAGAGAGTAATCGTTTGGCATCAGTCATGTCGTAAAGATTAATATCTCCGTGAGACATAAATACAACTAATGCGAGTGAATCAATTCAATCGCGTCAAAGAACTATACTTCGTCTTGTTAGCTAATAAATAACCAAAAAATATCTAAAATGCATAATACCTAATATCAAAACACTACTCAGAAAGGTTGTCAACTAAAAAATGTAGTTATAAAATAAAAAATACGCATGCGTTTAAAAAATATAGTGAAAGCGACTTTCAAGACGAAAAGAGCCAATAAAATAACACATCTATAGTATTTAAAGACTAAAAACAAACGACGGAAAGGATACCTCGCAACAGCGTACTCTAAGCTATAAGTATATCATTCATATAACTGTATATTGTTTTTCACATACATTCCACGGTAATTTATCAGTGTCCACATCATTAGAAATCATCGGAGATCACGAGAACATTCAAGTATCGCGTAGTAAATGTGAGAAACGCACCTCATGAATTGTAAAACACGTTGAATGTGTGTGTATGTATGTAAATTTATCAAAAGCTGGCATCGTGTAGGATAACTACTTGTAATGGAAATCTAAACGGCCTATGACGCCAGTTCTTGTTTTAGATAGATGCTAGATGCACTCAAATGTTGAGAGGCGATCAGTGACGTCGGTTTGAAAATCTTGTTCATTCATGTTTACCAAACAAAAATATACACATCGCTTATCGCGTAATTAAAAGTCTAGGTCTCTAAAATGTTCTAAATAGCAAAGCAAATACCTCCAAATGAGGGCTATAGTTCACATTGATGGATTTTCTTGTCAATGGCCTGTCGAGTGAGCCTCAAAATACATAAAAAGACCAATAAATTGCTAGCTTCGCGATGTATGACTCATAAGACAATTAAAATATAAATATATTTAATTGGCTACTTTTGGAGGTCTTCATTTAATGCGTTTTTGCAAAAAAACGTCCTAATTAAACTAATTATTTGAGTAAATTACTCTAAAAAAGCTAATTTCGTCGGTCATCACTACATAGTATAAAACAAAGTCGCCCATTTTGTCTGTAGTCCCTTCGTATGCATAAAACTTTAAAACTACGCAACGGATTTTGATGCGGTTTTCACTAATAGAAAGAGTATTTTCTCCGACAGGTTTTTATATATAATTGAAATACATTGAAACTATATTAGCTGAGTTATAGCGATTTATGTCCAAGAAGTCAGAAAAAAAATCTAATTGAAGATTGCATTTGTGCGTGCGCCGCTTATACCGTTGGATACAAGTAAGAACAATGTATAGCAAAAACATTGGTCTTTATTAGTTCTACAAAAAAGTCCGCGATGACATATATCCAGCTTTTTTATTTAAGTCACAAAAACTACTTTTCTGTATTAAAAAAACATTTAATTCGTTGGGTGATGTTTAACTGGTGATATAACCAATAATACATATATCCTTATCAAAATAAGTAAGTTCATCATCACGAGCATTTAATTTAGATTATTTCTGCAGTTTACAGTGTGTTATTTAGACATATAGTTTAGGAGATATCACGATATTAGTATTGCGGCACGGTACGGGCCGGCCGCGGCGGCGGGGGCAGCGTCCCTATAAATAGCGCGTCTTAAAAAGTAAACAAGAAAATAATAGTTAGATGTATATAACAAAAGTAGGTAAGTACATAAAAAAAAAACAAAAAATATAAAAAAACGGTACATAAAAAATAAATAATATTAAAAAGTAGGTACTACGACTTTGATCTATACATATAAGACAAAAAAAAAATCTGTACATTACTTAAATATTTTTTCCAAAAACTGATAGGGGGGGCGATCAAAGAAGAGTCACAGAAACCAAAAAACATTTTAATATTTTAAACGCGGTTAAGGGAAAGAGAAGTTATTGTGAATTGAAAATTAGTATCCAATACGTGTTGGTGCGTTGACTGTATTTGTCGAAGTAGCGGGATACACGCAAACGAAGTTGCGCGGGTCAGCTAGTAAAGTTATAAATGAATGAAAAGATTCACATATGGTTAATAATTCTATTGGACAAGGCAACGGTCGATCGATGGACCGAGTGCAGCTGTCAAGCCCACATAACATTGATGAACAGTTACGAAAGGTCACACATTTCGACGATAACAATAAAAGATTGATGTGACATCGAAATAAACGTAAATAATATTTTTCAAGCAACTAACAGTAATTTTATAACAGTATCAGCTTTCTGCCCGCGGCTTTGCCTGCGTGGAATTTCACCCCCTTCGGAGTGGAATTTCCAAAAATCCTCTATTAGTGCTCCTCTACACTTCCTAATGAATCTTCATACCATACTTTAACTTTCTACGATCAGTAGTTTCGGCTGTGCGTTGTCCATCAGTCAGATAGTCAGTCACTCAGTAATGGAAGAGTTTTATACAATAAAAGAAAAGAAGAAACACATCGTCATACAAGTACTTTTTAAAATGCGTTTTTATGAAAAGTCTAAACACGTGCTTATTTCTAGCGTACTAAAATGAAAATATCATATACACAACATACTAATCCCCTATAGGGAAGCATGCAAGTAAGCAGTATTAAAAAAAAACGGCGAAATAAGCCTCAAAATCACTACAAAACAAAAACATCTAGATATTTCTAAATAGAAGACGGAAGAAGTACGACGGCAGACAACAAATCTACGCAAAGCCACTATCAACAGCCAATACACGACTCTGTTCAAATCTTACAGCATTTAGTCTCTCCAGCATAGACATCAAGATATAACATACGTTTTCTATAAATTATACGATTGAAGGCATTTAAGACAAAGCCTCCACTTGTAAGTTATGTCAAAGGCTTTCTGGCGGCTTTGACACTAGGTTGACCACAATCTATACGTTAAATTAATGAACCACACTTGCCAGTGAGGCAGACTTGAGCAAATCCCAAATTCTTCACTCATTTTAGAAAAAGTCTCGTGCCCGACAGGACAGTTAATTTCTTAAGTCGTATTTATACATTTAAAATTCATAATTTTCCGCGTAGTCAGTCTTCAAAAATGTATGTTACTTTATGTCTGTGCTGTAATATATTTACTAAATTACTGTAGATATGAAGAGAGTATAGCGACACGGTAACTATCGCGCCCATGCATTATGTACCTTGGTTTGATGGTCGTTTCCACTATGGTGCAATCATTCGAACGGTCGGGTTGCGACCACGGCTGGTGTAACCTGGTTCAAAAACGACGACATACAAATATCTAATGGGCGAAGAGTCGAAGACGTATGAGAATATTAACTATACAAATCTCTGTACTAAATCCCGAGTGGAGAACAAAACGTTATCTATTAATCAAAAGGCAACAGAGAGACATCTCCCGCACCAAGAAATTGGCCACGCGGGGACTTTTACAAACATACAAACAACGGACACAATGTAAAACCAGACCCGAAACAATTTATTCTACTAATAATTGTCTCGTGTGGGAGTCGAACCCACAACCTCCCAACGAATGGTAGCGGCGTGGCGACCTTAACCACTGCGCCACGGAGGCAGTCAGCTTACCCGAGAAAAAAGCACGGATGACCATCGAGACATGAAGCTACAGAAAAACAGTTCCATGGATCTTTAAAGGCTAAGAATATGTTTAAATGATACCTAATGTGTTGATAGCATAGAAAGCTTTGCGCAAATATGTAGGTATAATTACGCAAACAGTTTATTAGCAAATTAACCCCAAAATGATCATTTTGTACTGGTGAAACGACCATAGCGTCGTTAATGATAATCGATAATAATAAAAAAGTAAAGATTTTTATCGCTGCCTTATCAATTTTGTTTTCAAACAAAACATGTCATTAAAATATTTTCTTTTATCTCAGAAAAATCATTTTCATTGAATACTGATAGTTAAAATGACAAGGATGGTTCGTGAAAAGTGATTTTGATATTATTAAACTATCAGTACCGAGAATTATAGCTGAAATGACCCGATAGTCATAAAGACGAAACAGATATTTACAAACTCGCGCACGTAATTACTCGCATGTATTTTTTAGTTAATTAACGATAATGTACCTAGACAATTAGTATAATATGTTGTAGAACAAAAGAAACTAGGTTAACCTAATCAAAAAGCACTAATTGAACACCTCTGCTTATCCTTAGCTTCTATCGCCGTTATATTACAACATAATAAAGTAAGTTATTAATTAGACGTTTCTAGTACCAACATAACCTATATTTGTATGAATCAGACGCAAGTTATGCAAGATAAGGCGCTGATAACAGCTGTTTACGCTAATAACAGGATATAACCTCTCGATGCATTGGAAACTTTCTAAGTAAACACCTCTATAGCCTTCTTCTTTAAAGCGATACGTCACTTTCAACCCCTACTTGACCCCGTTAGGGGTGGAATATCAATAAAACCTTCGGTCATATCATAATAATATATTATGTTAGGTTCTACCTACGGTTTAAACTTTAAGTTTTCAGCACCTATTGTATTTAAAAAAGTCTCTCTCGCGGCCCAATCTAGTAATATAACGCCATTTGAAATACTTTAAAAATAAATATGTACAGTAATTTATAAACTTTTCTCTAAGGATAAATTGCTAAAACTATTTCGCAATGTGTAGCCTGAAATCTTTGAAAAGATCTTTCGTAAACCCACTACATAAGTCCGAGAGCCAGTGGCAAGAATTCGTAGGAATGTCGTATTAATCAAAAATTCCCACG
This sequence comes from Anticarsia gemmatalis, assembly GCF_050436995.1. Lineage (NCBI taxonomy): Eukaryota > Metazoa > Arthropoda > Insecta > Lepidoptera > Erebidae > Anticarsia > Anticarsia gemmatalis. The sequence continues at coordinate 1,968,917 of NC_134757.1, forward strand.
AGAACGGGAATGAAAGGAAACCTAGACACCACGCATGCGACGTCGCGAACTTAGTTAATTACGTACATACAATTAACTAACACATTTACTCCCGGTTTCTGAGGTACATGCATCGGTAGTTTATCTTTTCAATAGCGTATAAACTCATATAAAAAATAGATAAACTACCGATAAATGTACCCCAGAAACCAAGGGTTAGTCATTCTTGTTATCCAGAGCGATTTTTATAACAGTCATGGAATAACAGGTACTAAACCTCCAATAGGGATAAATTCGGCATTATGGTCTTAGTAACATGTGATTCAGTTATTTATAACGAAATAAAAACAATCCACATAATCGATCGTTATCTCATTTCTGAATAACAATATTGATAACAATGTGTTTTTATTATCCTAATAACTGTTTGAGGCTAGATGCACTGACTCGTCATACATACATACATACATACATACATACATATAATTATCACGTCTTGTTCCCACAGGGATAGGTAGAGACCAAAGTACATTCGCTACGAACCTTACAAACTTCCCTGGCCTTATTTACATTCTGACTCGTCATATCAGCTAAAATAAGTTTCGAAAGCACCTGTTGTATCAGGTACATACAATTTACTTCAAATTAGGTCAGATCTCCCACAAGATCAGACTAACGTTGCTTAACTTAGTATCAATCGATCGTATAGTTACTTCGGCGAAATGCACGGTAAAATATAATAAATGCGATTATATCCCGAATTCAGAATAACATTTCCTCTACACAAGGTCAAAAATTAAATATTTATCACTCTTCTAAAGAATCAATTTATTTTAAAATTGGTTTTACGACCGCAGATTATACAGCGTGGGGACAGAAATTCATTCAAATTATTTATTTAAAACAAAACTATCACTTAAAAAACAACATGGACTTGAGTTGTTACATTAGGGATTAACAGACTCAAATTTTATAAAAATAATAAAGACACAAAATAACTTAAATGTTATGTAGGTATCATAATATCAATAGGTAGTTGCCAGGCAAAGAACTTCTATGGTTATCTCTCCTAGCAACCAGTGAAGGAAATATTATGTATGTAAACTAAGATTTTCTTAAGATTTAAGGAAAAATACTTAGCAAAACTTGGAATATGAGGTGAAGTATTGCATTGATGTAATGCTGTTATAATAGGATTGGAATAAATTTAAATATTTGTGAACTTAATCTGACTGTACTTAGATAGTTATTATTAAGTATAACAAAATCTATATCTTATCTAAAATATAAATAATTTCAACATCCTGACCTAAATCAACCTTACAAACCATCATTATAGAGTTTTAAGAGTAGATCCTACTTAAAAACATCTTTAAATTGTTTAAAAAATTCTATGGACATGAGGATTTACATAGTGCTGTCAAGGTAACAGTTCTGTTATCAATTAAATAGTAATAAAATGTAACTCACCTAACAACCAGTGGAGATCTATCCCGGTGTGGGGAGTAAGGCATCGGGTTGTGATGCATGGGAGGTGGTGGTTCTCGGAGCGAGGGTCGGTGACGCGGCGACAGCTCGTGCCGCATCAGTGGCGGCGTTGTCGGCGACACTGGCGAGCAAGACCCATTGCGCAATGGGGACGATGCCTTCTCCCACTCACTCACAGGCACTTGGTGGTACCTCTGCGGGCTAGGAACCCGCACAGGAGCCTCCTCGGGCACATTATCATCTGGAGATAAACTCTCCAGACTCGCTGACCGTGACCTATTCTTTGATTTCTTCTTCTTCTTCCTCTTTTCCTTCTTACGTTTTTCTTTCTTCTTCTTATATCTTCCATGTTCATCAAACTCTGGTTCAGCCTCTATGTAGCCATCTATCCGTCTCTTCCTCCCTACTGAGGAGTCCCTCATGGCATACTCCTCGAGGGCTCGGCGACTCGTCGTTGTCACAGATATTGTCTTGTTATCTACAAATGTACGTATGGAATGGGACTTTCTCGTTCGATCGAGGTCATCAGCGATATGCCTGCTGATTGAGCTATTTTCGCTGTCAATCTCCCCGGCCTCTGGGGCTGACAGTGCCTCTGAACTGACATCTGAATACTCCACCAGTGGCTTGACAGAATTGACAGTAGCATAAGATTGTTCATGGGAACTACCTGAATGTGACTTGTGCTTCTTGTGACCGTGCTTCTTATGTTTCTCCTTGTGGTGTTTACTGTGCCTCTTGTCGTAGCCTCGCTCCATGATTGACTGGGGCGGAGCCCCCGCCCTGTGTCGGCACTTCACATCACTTCAACTGGAATGTAATTTTATATTCATTATTATAACTAGTGGCACCACAAATATACAATAATAAAACCTCAATTAGAAATGATAAGAATACTGTACAAAGTTCATCTTATCACACATTTTAACATAGAAAATAAAATAACTTGTTTAGTACATACCTACAAAACTTCAACAAAGTTATAATGTAAATATCTATACTTATTGTAATCATTAGTTGTCAAGCAATTATTTTTTTGGTTGACTGTACCCGCATAAAAAATCTGAGGACATGCAAAATGTGCAGGTACACAAGTTAATTTAATTGAATTTAGACACAAAATAAATCAACACACACCAATTTGTAACTCACAAATATAATTACAAAGTTGCAAAATCTAAAAATAAAGCAGTCGTAAGCATTCGCAATTTTTGTTAAATCCAAATAATATAAACAAATCACAGCACATTAACAGCACATGCAACAATAATATAATATAAAGGACTTACCTTAGCAATAAACGGACGTGCGTCCGTCACACGCACGATAAATACTTTTGCAATAAAATACGAATTGTGTAAGCTAAGGTATTAGTTTCTTGGATTTTATAGCGTTTTAGCAGGCTTTCTGCCGCTAATATAATATGATCTGAGTTCTTTACTCTCTTTATAATCTTATTTCGCTAATCATAATCATGAAGAGCGCATAATTCATGTAATTACATCGGATTTATATTAGGCCTAAGAACGTCGATTTTAGTCAGCCATTTGCTTTTTTTCATTCATTTTCTTTCATCATCGTGTAGTGTTGTACTTATGTCAGACACCTAGTTGTGTAGTATTTCGATTACGAGTAACCGGAAGTTTGAATCGAATCGGATCGATTGCTTTATTATTAATAAGATTTTATTAGATTACAGTAACATTCAATTAATGAACACAGAAATTGAAACTATCTATATACTTAATGCTTTAAGAATCTTTTACCAAAACGAAAGTGGTTCCATTCTTTATTTTTTTTTGTCGTTCGCGTATTAAAAAATATTCTTATGTACCTACTACATGCGCAACAAAAGATTTTTCGACCCGATTGCATAGAAGCAGTCGTTGCATATTTCATAATACATGATGTTATTTAGCAACAAGTAATAATTAACAAGATAAAAAAAAAATACAGAAGATAAATATGTAAATTGGCATAACATACAAACATAACAAATAAAGGGCAGGCAAATACAAAAGAGAAAACTAACAGTAACATAATCCTTACAAACTTCTTTTTCTATAATCACAGCCATTGAACAGGCGTTGTTGATAAATATACCTACTCGCCTTACCGATAAACATAAGTAGAAAGTTGTTATAAAAGACATTTTTGCTTTACAGCAAAGCAGTTAAAACACAATTTATTACAATACCTATTCATTTTATTTCATTAAATTACAGTCGAGCGATTTATTCAATTACTCAACATTTGTTTGTCCAACACTACAGACATCTCCAAATCCAGCGCTAAATTCAAATAGTTGCAAATGAAGCACTGAAAACTATTTTACTTTACAAATTAAAATAATTTTTAATGCATAAACACTCAACGATATTTATTTACTTTTATTGCTTAGTCTGATGTCTAAATATATGAGTAAATTATTAATAAGTAATGTATTTGTATCTATCACATATCCGGTATATTAACATTTCATTCTACCGCGTTCTGTACTCTTTGCAATAAAACGTTTAATAAATTTCTACAATCCCAAACCAATACTACATGACAAGCCTAAAATTTAATTATGTTGAATTTTTAATATTCTTCAAATTCATAGCTGCCGGTGTAGTAACAAAGGCAACATTGAGTCATATTAAATTGAAGACTTGAATAGTAAGCTGCGTAAAACGAAGTTAATATTTGTATAATATTGCTATAATAAAAAATATTACATTTTAGTAGAAAATTACTCTGTTAACAAATAAGATTTTTATAATATCCCCTATTGTTATAATTTGTTCAAAATCCTTTATTTTATTCCATGACTTTTTTCAACGTCTACATCATTTTAGATCGTCTTCTTTTGCATAAAAAACAATATTAAAAAGTGCGTAAAATTTAAAACATTTTTTTTCTACAATGTATGGCAACTCTAAGTAGTTCGCGTGCAATTTGCGTCCTAGCGCCGTAGCATTTATTTTGTTGATTACTAAATAGAATACAAAAGTAATTTTTAATTATTATACTAATTTATAACCACTATAATGTGCGGTGATTTATAAATAGAGTGTACATGATAGTATTGTCACGTAATTAGTCACAATGACCCCTGAGTTCACGGCTGCTATTGCTGGTACATCGTGATATTACCCAATATGGGAAAGATATTACAAACAATTTAGTTTAATTGTGTTGAATAAAATAGTTTTGTAGATTTTGCATAACGTTTGTGTACTACAGTTAACTGGATGTGGATCTTATTATTTTATTATGGTTATAAATGGTCATTTTAAAGTCATTGAACCTATGCGCGGCGTGGTGACACTGTGCGGTGACTTGTGAATCGGAAATATGTAAATAAACATGAACGATATAAGCTTGAAAATAGTGGAATCTCCGAAGAGCCTCGGTGGAGTGGAAGCGTCTCCAAGTGCGGAGGCGATCATTGAAAATGAGGTAGACCCGTTGGCTATCGACGATGCTGAGTTGGAAAAGTTGAAAGAGGTGTCGGTGCCGGTGTCGCAGGACGCGGCTGAGGAGAAAGCTGACGAAAAGGCGGGAAACTGTGATGATAATGCCAAAGAAAAAAGTTTAAGTGAGAGCCAGAATGAGAGTAGTGATAATTTCGTGAATGTGCAGTCTAAAGATGCTAAAGGTACTGGTAATTATTAATATACAGTATTGGTAGGTCAGTTTTCGTTTTAATTATAAGATAATACATAGTAACTACCTTGAGGCCTAAATAAATAGAACATGACATTGAAGTTATAGTTTTTCACATTGTTTTCTAGTATTTTCCTCTCATTAGACAAGGTTATAGTCATGTTTTTTGTATATTTACTGTCCCAGTGCTGGCCAAAAGCCTTGCACCATGATGAGAGGCATGCTAGAATCCCTTATTGCTGGGAAAGTGGGTTTGTGGACTTTTCAGTAGAGATAATGTGATTTTGTTATTGAATAGTTTATGGTATAATGATGGTGGTTATTACAGTAACTACAGCAGACCTGTATTACATTGAAACCTCAAAGTATTTGTCTATTTTGAAAACCCTTTAAATCTTGATACTTAGAAGCTCAGTGCTGCAAATGATTGTGTCTTATAAGTTTTCAATATGACAATAATACCCAATTTTTTTTATACATCTTGTTACTCAAAACCCTAACACAGTCTTTCAATTTCAGAGGAAATAAAAGAGGAGCCCATTGAACCGATTGCTGAAGAAACCCCTGAACAAAGTGACAAAACAAATGATGAACCTGAACCAGTAACCACACAGGTTGTTCCACAACCAGAAGTAGAAGAGAAAGAGAAACCATCTACTTCTGACAATGCTGTAACAGAACCAGTGGTTGCTAAGAAGGAACCCAGTCCTGTGAAGGAGGAGCCCATGGTTGTGGAGGAGAGGAAACCAGAAAAAGTGCCTGATGTGGAAATGGCAGAGGTCCTTCCTGTAGAAGATAAAGTAGAGCCTAAAGTTGAGAAACCTAAACCGCAGCCTATGAATGGAGATATTGCCAAGGTAATATATTTGTTTTTGGAGATACTTATATACATAAAATTAGGCTGTTTTACCATTGGAGTAGGCAGATACTTATAATTGGATTTGATGAGATCCTTACAAACATCCCTTTTTTGTAAATAGGTATATTTTTTAAGCCTTTCTTGGTAAGCAATAACCCTTTTATTGTTCTAAATGATTTTAAAGATGTGGTTAAACAAGGTTTTTTACCACCTTAAAACTATACCTAGTCAAGTTATTTTTCAATAATTTACATTTGGAGATTAATACAGGTTTTCTGGTTTCTCTTTAGGGGCTATTCTTAATATCTTAACTATGTATATAATCTGTTTTTTGGATATAAACTAAGTATGTGATACTGATTTTACTATTTAATATTCCAAATAAAAAGACAAGAAATCATGAAATTATCGTCAAATTAGTAATTGTCATGTTTTGTAATCTATTAAATTTTATAATAAATAATCTAAACTGCCCAATGTATAGTTCAAAAGTGAGTCATGGAATATATTGTCTCCTTGTTTAGCAGTTTTGTAGTTTTTCTCCCACAAACAGACCTTGTTAGCAGTAAAAAAGTGTGGAAACACCGGATGTATGTGTAATATTATGTACATAAATGAGGTCAAAGTTGTGCCACTTCAGCTCTGTAGATAGTTTTGTCACCAGTCTTTGTTTGCATGAGATAACATTAACATTTATGATAATTTTCATAATATAAGTTTACTTGCAACCACTTGTGATTTTGTCTGTGTCGAATTTAGTTTTCCCTTTTCTACAACATTGCTGCTCATTCACTCCTATTCTCTCCTTCACTCTTACTAATCATAGAGTGCTGTTGAGCATCCTATAAATGACCTTCATCAATAAAAGGACTTTTAGACACAAAAAAAAATTCAATTGAAACCATTTGTTTCTGAGAAAAGCACATTCAAACAAGCAAACTCTTCAGCTTATATTATTAGTATGTTTATACTTGTTTTTATCCTGGAAGTCCTGAATATGACTTTTTTGAGAGAGGTACTGTGTGACCTTGTCTGAGGTACAATTTATCTCCCTACCACATTTCATCTAAATTGGTTTAGTATAGCAGTGAATCAGACAGGATTTTGTATATCAATACTAATATTTATGGTAGCTAGAAAGCTCATAAATGAATAAGGACTAAGACTTAAATCTTTAATAATTAATTATTTGTTAAATAAGATAGACAAATAGTAATAACTAAGTTAGTTATGTGTGTTATTTCTAATAATAGTCTTTTTCAAACTGGTGTGCTTGTAGTCCGATAATAAAATACAAAAAACATGTGTTTGTCGGCCGATTTGTCCGAATCAACCTTGGAAAGGGTTGCACCGATTTTGAAAAGAATTTTGCGGAAAGGTACAGGAAGGAGAGGGTTGTCCTTATCCTTTTCCTCGAAATTTAGTACCTAATAACTTTTTTTTAAGTCCCTGTAACTATACGTATTTTCTTGCTTTAACCATGATTGAAGTTTATTTTCCGTAGTCTTAGCCTACTTTCCGTTATTAGTAAAATAATGTAATATAGCATTTGTAATGTACGCAATGATGTAGCTTTCTAATTACAAATTAAAATAATCGCAGCAGATATTTTAGTGAGTTCAAGCAGATATTTTAAATAATCTGTCAAAATTCTATCCGATAAAAAGCTATTTGAAACTTATCCGAAAGCAACATCTATCTGATTCTATGACAAAAATGAGTGATATCTGTTTGGCAGCCTCCGTAGCCCAGTGGTTGTCACTACACAACCACCAGTGTATCGAGAGGTCGTGGGTTCGATTCCCACACATAAATTAAATAAACATAAAAACGCTGAACATATATTTGTGCCCAAAAAGTTGATTTGGGTCTAGTTGTGCTTTGTGTTTGTATGTTTGTAAAAGCCCGTGCGACACGAGAGCAATTTTTAGTGGGGGAGTTGTCTTAAAAAAGGAAAGAAAAAGATAAATCTAACACTGGACCCAAAAGTCCCATAGATCTAGGTTATAACAATGTTAAAAACAAATCCGCTCGGAACGTTTTTGAACGTAAAAACTAGTTGCAACATGACCTTCTTTGACTCCTGATCTTTGTCAAGGTTAAATTACACAAGCCGGCAACGCCAAATTAAACAATATACACTGATATTACGCTTTAAGTTTTTAATACTTAATTCTGTGTGAATGACAGACTGTTATCTACGTGAAGGAATGCTTCAGGGTTGGAATTTGGATGGGTGATCATCATCTTTTTTTTACCGTATCTTTTCTTCACACAATTATTGATACCCATAGTAAATAAGCCCTACATATCCTGTGTAGTTGCAATTTGCATGCACAGTCTGACTTCTTCGAGATTGCACTTATCATGAAACAAAAAGTGTCAGCAATAGGATATAGGAGTTATTGCATACTCCTAAACAACAATGAAATAGGTACATAAGTTGCAAGAGTTGTCAAAGATCCATAACGTTCATCGTCATGTTTTCGTGTCGAATCCCAAATATTCCGATTAACTCGAAAAAGAAACATTTTTTTTGTACGTTTTTTTATTTTTTAACATAGTTGACAACGCAGTTGATAGTGAACCGTCATCTACATTCTGCAAGTCACTTTCTTTCTTATAAGACTTGGAAACGAGTCATGAACATGCAAACCCTCTTATTCATAAAAATATATGAAGTTCTGAAAGGCTTATAAAGAGTTTTGTTTCTTTCACTCCTTAGCGATATGAAAGAGAGAAAACATATTTTAGTAGTTGTTTAACTACAATAGGTTTATAGTGTGTTTATGAATAAGAGGGTAGTCTATAAAAACGTTGTTAGAACAAGCTTATATTAGGTGACGACCGACGCTAATTATATCATTTAACTACATTTGTAAGTCTATGTAACAGACAAAAAATATACACCAAAATTAATGTCTTTATTTCTATGTATTTCTTTTTTTTAAGTATTAAGTAGTTAATATTTGAATATAGCCTTACGATGTTGTGGAAACAACTTGTTGAGTCGTAGATTCGAAGCTTCTATTCTCTCAATGTGTAGAATACATTTTAGAGGATCTTTGTTGGCACTTGTAGATTTATTCGGCTAGGTAATAACATCTCATTTTATCATAAATATAATATTCGTTAGCCCCTAGTTTTCCGGGCCTGAAGCCTCAACAAAAAGATCGAGAAGCGACTGCCAAAATTCTCTCACTGCCACATTTTGTTTGCATCTTTTCTGTCTTATCTAGCAGTTAGATCATTGTTTCATTACAATCTCGATTTTGAGAAAAAAATCCCTTGAGATCCTCTTACTTTGATACCATATTTTAAAATGGCACAAATGGAAATCACAATTGGTATAAAGTCGTTTAAGTCCCTGCTTGACGAAATATGAATGCAATTAATACATCACTGTATAACTGCAAGTTTATAAAAAAACTGATACTCAGTTTAAAAAGAAGCTATAATAACACGTTGAAATTAAAACATTATACCCGCAAGTTATAAAAAAACCTAGTATGAAAAGAAGCAACGAATAACTCGGTCAATTTGCCCTACAGTAACGACGAACGGCGCCGCAAACTTGTTACTTATGCAGACGTAATTTATTATGAAAATGATTACTATACATCGATTTCTTTGTGACATTACGTTATTACGTAAACATGTGCAATTTGCGCGAGTAATGCGCGTTTGATAGTGTTTGTAGGTTGTAAAAACTCTCTCGTTTATTGTTTAATAGCTATCTTGTATGGAATGTGAGCATGCTTTCTCATACAATTAGAATTTGTTGTAGATTTTTTATCTTTTGACCATCTTTAAAATTTCGTGCTCATTAACATGAAAAGCTTGATTAAAAATGTTTTTTATTAGGTACGGAGGTAGAAACAACCACGAAACAACTTTTTTTTAGGCAACTGTTGCGAGAATGTACAATCAAATTATTTTTTAAACTCTCGCGTTGCATGTTTAATGTATAATAGAATACGGGAATTAACGCGAACACGCATTTTACCTTAAAATGCCTAACGTTTCGGCGCAGGTTGCACTCGCCGTGGTCCCAGGCAGACTCTGCCTGGGCATTTTAAGGTAAAATGCGTGTTCGCGTTAATTCCCGTATTCTATTATACATTAAATCAAATTATTGATCTAATTTCTTCAAAAATATTTCCCTGTCTTCTAAGAGGAACTCAAGTTCCGGCCTTACTGTGTTGATTATTATATTCTGCCCGCCACTTCTTCCGCGTGGATGTTCTCTGATCGACAACTTCCCGTAATGTAAAGTTGCTTCTATGTGCCAAAGATAATGTTGCTATGCGAACCTTTCTTTTACATCATTTACGAGATACTTATACCCAAAACAAAGTACTATTATCTGCCAGACAGGAACTGTTTGTATAGAGTAGCTGCAGTTCGATTGATAAGTAAGATATCTGCCTTCTATACTGATCTATCACTCTTCCAACTTTCATCTAAATCGACCACACAATAATTCTTCTGTCATGGCAAAATACTAAACCATTTCTTATTCCAGGAGGAGCAAGCAACAAAACGGCGTTCAAGCGAAGAAGTAGACACGGAATCACCCCTTAAAAAACTGTGCCTTGAAGTGGAAAAGACGTTTCCTCAACACGACACGATGATAAACGATTACATACAGACAGCAACTAAGAACAACGTAGACGAAATACAGAGGCACACGGAACAACTGCTCTCGGAGATACAAACATTAAGAGAACTAGCGCAGAAGAAAGAACACGAATGGAACAATATTCTTCACTTAAAGAAAGTCAAAGAAGAGATCTTACTAAGGCTTCTGAGACGAAAACAGGTCTTGTCTTTCGAAAAGTCCGCGGATGTCAATGGTGCTGACCGGACGGATCCCTTTGACTATCTAAATCAAGCTAAGAATCTGGCTATAGATAAAAGTGATGAGATATCTGGGTTGGCGCTAAAGCAGCCAGGGTCTACAGTTAATCCTTTGATGCAAAACCCGGGTATTACTATGCCTGTTACTACCCACTTTAATCCCATGTCCGGTCTCCCCCCGCCCTACGACAAAGCAGCTCATTTGCAATCCATGGCGAAACCAGTATTCCCGCAGCCTATGATGATGCCTGGTCCCATGCCGGGCTTTCCTAGAGATATGAATGGGCAGCTACCTTCAAGTTTTGGCCTTCCGATGGGCAGACAGGGGCCTACTAAAGATGTGAAGTCAATAATAGCGGATTATAGGCAAAGGAATCCCGAGGTTACGCCTCGAAGAGGTCGAAGAATGAAGTCTATTTTGAATCCTAATATGATGAACGCGCCGAGACCGATCGCGCCTAAAGTTGATAGTATGAACAATTTGAATAATCTTAACATGCTGTTTAATAATTTAGATATGGTGAGTCATTTTTTTTTATCTGATTCAAACTACCTGTTGATTATAACCCGGGTTCGATTCTCGGGTAAGATTAATTGGAGATTTTTTCCTTACTTGTACCCTATATTATATTTATGCTTTTGTTGTGTTCTCCAAATGTTTCCATTGCCCTTTCATGTTCAAGCGAAGGTCATTAAGTACCGCACTATGCCAAAATTACGTTCAAGCGTAAAAGCTAAAAATAACTATGTTGTATTATAATACTAAAAATAACGTAATACGTGACAGATATTTCGTTTGTAAATTGCACCGGATATTAGTAATTGCGCACTTATTATTATTTATAAGATCTGCTGATATAAATATATTTGAATAATGGTAGTATGATTGGTCTATCATTATACAGTTAGGCTATAAAGACGTTTATGTGATCTGTTTTCTGTCCAAATTATTGCTTTTAAGATGGTTTTGCTCTGGATGTAAATACAGGACTTTTCTATGTATTCATGACGTATATATTGAAGATTTTACTTCCAACTTATGTGGTTACGGCGTGCCGTAAATTACGCAGGACGTTCCGTAATTAAGTTATCGAATGGCCGATGGGACGATACATTGTCGATCCGGGTAGTAATAAAACGTATACGTTCGTATCCACTCGTGTTCTGCGTGCACTACAGTGTACGTACGTACGCTTACATTCTTACCTTGTGCGTTCAAACTTGATCTATTTCATAACGAAAATAGAGCTTTTAATAATGAATCATATCATATGCAACAATGAACACGAAGCATTAGTTGGCGGTCATCGACGTGCACCACACAGACGCGGAGATCGTACCCGCGGGCACTCCGCAGGTAGAAAGGTCATTTTGACAAAATGTTTGCCATTGGTGCAACTTTTAATACAACTTGTTAGTCGAGTCTAGCCTAATAATCGACTCTTAGGTTTAAAGTAACGCTTGGAATCTCAAGTTGTGGTCATGTTTGTGTATTGTAGTGACAAAAAAAAGACTTAAGAGCGATTAAAAGCCTCTTATTGGTCACATGTATGTTTTTCATTTTTAAACTCTGCTGTAAGCACTTTAAACAGCCTAGACTGTACGTTGACTGCTAAATTCTTGACATCATACTTTCAACTAGAATGGTAAGAGTGTAAGATTTCTTTAGACTTCTTCCGTAACACTATGGTCAAGACGCTAGCTGCCGCGCTACCATTGCATCGGGTGGCGGTTCGATTTCCACTCTAAAACAATCTTTGCGTGATCGATATAGACTTCGTTCTGTATGTTGTTTGTATATTTGGGAAAGTCCCTGTGATATGTAATGTGTCAAAAAAAATACATTACGAATAGACTTCGCCTGAACACCAGCTAAAGAGACAATTTCTACCCCGAAATGAAATTGATTATAATTATTTATAATTTTAAATTCACATTCGATATAATGACGTAATTTTCTCAACATGTTAAAGTATCGCCGCGCTGTACAAGTAGGAATGAAGTCAATAATCTAATTTGTACAGCGTTCCTTGACCTCAATTGTCAATGGCGACGTACTCTGCTGTTCTGTGTCCGTTGCTAGCGAAATGTCGTCAGCTCAAGGGCTGAGTGTTAAGCTTTTTGTTGTTATCTTCACGGTTCGATGCTCGGGTTAAGCAGTTGAAGAAGCATTTTTTTTTGGCTGTTGATTTTAGCCGTAGGTACTCCGTTTGAATCCCATATTTTAATTAATTATTAAAGTATATTTTTTATATATTTTTTTCGATGTAAATTAGGTAACTGCCTCTGTGAGCCGTACATTGTGCGATTGCTGTTGATATCTTGTATTCGCTTCCAGAGTCGAGCAAAGTGCTATTGAGTTATTTTTCATTATTTGTCTCATTGTCAATAATACTCTCGTTTATTCACGTACCCGGTATTTGGTAATAAATCAACTTATATAAAACAAACCTAAGAGGGCGGGCATTATAAAAAAAAATACAATATCTCCTAACTACAACAGAAATCTGGCGGTTACTTAGATAATAATCCCGAATAGAACTCACGCACCTGGCTTATCCGACTAACCTAACCGTCAGTACACAAATATAATTCGATATAAAAACTGTTCAAATAAAACAGTGAAACAGGTTTGCTAGACGTGCCCTATTGACCCGTGCATTACATGACGGTCGTTAATAGTTAATATTATAGATTCAGTACTCTTTTGTGCCGTGGCTCCCCTTCTAATGGCTTTTTATTATGTCTAGTAACAAATTTCATTTGAAAGGCTGGGTTATTTTTACTAGTGTGGTTCTTTAACGGTTAGAAACGGACTGCAGGGGACTGTAATTTCGAATCCTAATTCCTACTAATGTTATAAATGCGAAAGTTTGTATGTATGGATAAATGGATAATATGTACGTATGCTTGAATGTTTGTTACTCTTTCACAAAAGCTTATAACTAAAGTACACTTATAGTTTATAACCTGGATTAACACAGAATAAATATTTTCCAAGGGAAATCTTTTCACACAGACGAAGTCGCGGATAAAATTTAGTAATCTTATAAATGCGAAAGTTTGTGAGGATAGATGTATGTATGTTTGTTAATCTCTCACGAAAAAACTACTGGATGGATTTGGATGAAATTTAGTCGATTGTCGAACTGTGAAGTCAAAACTTATTGTGTCTCTGCCTCTTCTACATTTGGATTCAAGTATTTTTGCAATTGAAGTGCAATTACAGTACTACAGTAGATTGAGAATAATTTCTATCTAGACGTAAAACACTATTAACCTCTGCGTTGTCTATAGGTTAGTGACAGAGGCGCCTTGACCCAATCTGAGTCATGACACGGCTAGGACGAGCGGCCTTCGAACAATCAACCAATCGCGCGATCATGTACAACACTTAGACACTTTTAAAATGTTTAGTCTTACTATCTTTGAAATGGTGAAGGATTCTTCCGAAATATGTTTAGCAGTTCCGGAGATTACTCCTTACATATACACACAAAACTCTCGTTCTCTTAAATTAATCGTATAGATAAAACCTTAACACTGGTCGGTAAACGATCATTGCTTGCCAAACTTACGGTCGTTCCAATGATGGGTAGCGAAGACACGTTAAAAGTCGATCCCGGTTGCTATAAATTGAGATAACTATCGGTAAACATTACAAAGGCCCTTTTTGCTGGCTAAAACATCTTTGACAATGGTTTCTATAATGATTGCACAAATACATTATCCACGCTAGTTCACTATTCCTACAATCCTTAAAGAAAAATGTTCACTCATTACTTTTACAAGAAATTGCAATAATTAATGAAATAAAAAATATTTCCATCACGTATTTTCAAAGTACTAACTAACACTCTGAACACTATTAAAAAACAACTTTATTCGGTTAAAGATGAGGTTCATATTTCCTTGAATAAACGTATGCAATACTATTTACATTATTTATAAACCAATAATGAGTGTAATCAGTGAATACACAGCAATAACAATAGAAGTTGCAATTTCTATATGAGTTGAATACTCAAACTAACGTTATATAGAAATTATATAAATATCAGTTACCGTACATATTACTTTTATATACATGAATATATAAAATCTCGCTACATTACTATGAAGGTATGCGAGAGACCAAAGAACGCTACTTGCTACGACACCTATAAACTTACCCTCTTATTCATAAACACACTATAAACCTATTGTAGTTAAAAACCTACTACAATATTATGTTTTCTCTTTTTCATTTCGCTAAGGAGTGAAAGAAACAAACTCTTTATAAGCCTTTCATAACTTCATATATTTCTATGAATATGAGGGTTAATGTATTTACTTATTTTTTTCTAATATTTCTTATTTTATCTCCACAGAATCAAAAAGCAATGTTGGAACGTCTCCAACAAATTCAAGCTGGTGGTCTACCGAACGGGCTCTCCTTTAAGGATGTCCTCGTTCAATTCGCGAACATGCAGCAGACCAACGCCGGTCTCATACCTACTAGACCGCCGGAGACCATCACCAACAGACCTGAACACCACATAAGACCTGAAGGCAGAAGACGGCAGCAGCAGGAACGAACTCAACAACAACAACACGAAGACGTCCATGTCTCCGTGAAGCAAGCGGAAAGACTCGCGTCTCCAAGCCCCCGGCTACCACCACCACCTCCATACCCAGAAATATCCTTACTACCCGTCACAACCAGCCAGGAAACATCACAACAAAACTCCTTACTCCACGGTATATTAACAAAGGTAATTCTAAACTCGAATTCTATAATATATGGCTTGTAGAAATAATCATATCCCAGCTTCCATTATTAATATTTTCTTTTTTTGTATATGGCAATAATTATGCTTGCGAAGCTTGAAATGAGTGTTGCCAACCTTCCAGCAGGGGACACCTGCGACTCAAAGTTACTCGCCGACGTTGGCTAAACTCCTCATGTCACCGGAACGGAAACAGAGTGCACCGACATTGCCATCTTTCGGTCAGGCCAAGGTACCACCTAACTGTACAAGGATATTAACAATTGGTGTGCTGATTGGCCTCGATCTTCCAAATTCAAAATTTAGTTTTTAAGTGAACGTTTATTTTAAAAAGTTGGAGTTGTTGTGGTTTGATGCTTTATGGTTGCTTGTCTATGACTTGAGTGACCTGATTGACTGTTGGTTGTTTTGAGTTGTGGATGTTGAAATTACCTTGATTATTTATTTATCTATCAAACATTAAGCTAAAACCTAAAGTGTAATTTTTATGTTATTAAACCATAATGTGTCTAAATCATGACCAAACGGATCAAATTTTGAAGGCCAATTTCACTGAATTTGATTAATATCTATTTTAACATATTGATTGAAAATTAATATCTTAAGTTTTAAGAAATGTCGGAATCACGTGAAACTGGCCTTACACACCATCAAAAATGGTAACTTCAACTTTTTAAATATTACTATTTGATTGAATTTTTTGAGAGACTGGCAATACTCATTGAACAATGCCACCTCACAGTCATTTACCATATATCAATTGATCATTGATCAAAGCAAATTACCTATACACTGTGTGATGGAAAGATGCCGCCATATTTAACAACACTATTAGGATAAAACTCTATTTTGACATTGACTTACAGACAATGTTCCTCTAGACTTTATTTCTTCTCACCATATTTCAATCACTGAACAATTAAAATTATTTTTGGTCGTATTTATGTCAGTTAAAATGATAAAACCATGAGACGACACCATATTTAATTTTAGTTTTTTATACGAAACCTTTTAAATACGTGTTCATGTCCCATATGTTGTCGCGCGTTAAAGCCCGTGATAGTGCGAGCGTATAAGCACGTATACGCTTACTTTCGCTCGTAACACACTAAACATTGACGTATGTTTCTTGCGTTAAAATAAATCATTTTGTAACATGTTTTGTATTTTCTTACTATAGAAGTGTAGCAAAGAAATCACTTTCTTACAACCATTGTGTTATAAATTTTCTCGTTTTGAGAATGCACACAGTCTCATAAACCATTTTCTCAAATGCAATCTAAGCATATTTAATTTTGTTTGTTTTTTTGGGATTTTTTTTCCTTAAAATATGACTACATGTTTCACTCACACCGTGTATACATACCCGTAGGCATAGATAACATAAAGCATATTATATATTATATATACATACTTTGGACTTATCTATGTAATAATCATATTCAAAATTTTGATAAACGGCTGTTGGAACAAAATTTCTATTGGTGTGTTACAAATTAAACTAATTTTAGTGGCTATCTCTTTCCTATAACAAAAATTAGAAAAAGACAAGTACTTTTATCATTTAATAAAATTTATTAGAGAAACGGGTTCATAGAAGGTTGGGAACCAATAATCTAGAATTCTAGAACCTTCCAGCCTTTATTTAGCTTATTCTTACAACTTGAGGCAGAATGAGATAGCATATTATTAAAATTAGTTTATTTTGTAACGAAAGAAAACGATCAAAATTTATAATGTGTATTCGGTTCTGCAAATCTTCAATTGTGATAAAATTATGTAATTAATGTTTATTTATATGAATTAGCTTATTATTATATTGTTTGGGAGCACATTTAATAAACGATACATGTGTCTTTCTACCGCCATGTTTTTAAAATGGCTGACATTTATGGGAAAGATTATAAAATGTAATTATGAAGTATAATTAATTATTTTATTGTGTTATTATCAAGGTCTTGTAAGGAAAAATGGGGGTTTCTATAGGTTATTTATATAAAGTAATTGTTGAAGGTTTTGATGCTCTTGAGTTTTACTTTTGAACTTGATTTACAGAGCTGATCTTTTTAAATTTAAATTTATTACTGTTAATTTCTCTTGGTAAAAAGAGTAGTGATTAAACTATAAAGTTATCAAAGTCTAATAATCAGATTTATTGGGGTTAAATCTAGTCTAAATACAAGCAATAGGCTCGCCCCCTATTACATAGGACTAACATTGTTCATGGGGAAAAGTGGGTCTTTCATATACCTCTGCCTACGCCTTTGGGTATAACAGACGTGATATTATTTATAATACTGTTTCATTTAATTTTTCGTTCGTTTAGATGTGCCCCCAAACGTTTACTAAACTACTTTCGAAAATAAACTAATAAAGCTACAAATATAAGCGTTATACATAAATGTGTTGTTATTACTGGTGGGTACAAGATGATGATCGATGTGTTGTCGTTGTAGAACTGCGGCGAGATCACGATCACGCCGGTGCAGCCCACGCCGCCGCCCCAGGAGCCGCCGCAGGAGAAAACTGAAGAGGTTGTGCAGTTGGTAAGCTTACATACATTATACATTTTCCAAGGTTGAATATATTATGATAAATTGGACAGTAAAAATAGACTATTTACCATGATTTTTTACTTATTTTCTAGGGTCACTATTTTATGCTAGGTATGTTCTGTAAACTGTTTTGTAGACATGTGCATTTCAATACAAAACTCCTTTTTCTTATTTGTCGTTGTAAATTCTGTGTTTAGTTGCGTTGTTCCTTGGTATTGTTTGGGAAACAATAATCAACTAAATGCAATATAATGCTTTTTAATGAAGATTTTTCTGTTTACCACACACCCAGAGTAGATGTGTTAATTTATTATGTGTTGCCAAATAGTAATACTACTGGAGCTTAATGATCTCTAAAGCTATATACGATATAAGATTTGTTTCAATGAAATGACAATGGATTGCAGGAAAATATGTAGGTAGATAATGTAGAAAACACTTTTCTGAGGTTAGTTAGTAGTAGTAGTTTTTCTCTGCATAAATGTCTATTACGAAATGCCTTTTTAGGGACGGCTTTTTTATATACTTTCCAACTCCGATATATTCTCTTCCAGGATGACGAAGAAAGTCCAGCATCAGAAGGCGAAGCATCAGGTTCCCCGTCGGGCTCGGGCTCGGGGCGCCTGGTCATCGACGAGGGCGGCGGCGCGGAGGCGGCGGCGGACGGCGAGGCGGAGGCGGGCGACGAGGCGCCGCTGTGCCAGGGCTGCAGGAAGCGGGACGCGCAGTTCGTGTGCGCCGGCTGCGCCAACCAGTGGTACTGCAGCCGCGACTGTCAGGTAACTACGCTTTGTGTAGTTTATTGATACTGTGTGTTGCTTTTGCGACTGACCGAGGCTATGTTCTTGTGTTATTCTTCGTTCTTGTGTTATTATCTTCTTATATTAATAGCGAAGTATATGACTTGTACTCCATATTTAGATAAATTAAAATGTAATAGCGGACTTATTACAAAAAGTTAAAATTATAACTACACGCATGTATTGTTGTATTCTCAATATGAAAGTTTACTAAAACATGCGTTGAATATTTGTTTTAGTTTATTTGTAGTAAGACCGTATAAGGTATATTTATGAACAAATATTTCTTCGTTAGGAGTTCAACAATTCAAAAAGCTTTTTGAATGGACCATAGAAAAATATGACAGTTGTTATGTGTGATTCCCTCTGAGCAATTCTCTTGCCTTCCTTGACGATACTAGATAATGACAATGTAGAATACCTATCACTTAATCTTTTCTTTTGTGCATAGAAAATAATACTAAACTGTTTCCCTTTTTCTCCGGCAGGTGGCAGCATGGGACGAGCATTCAGAAATGTGTTCGGGCTAACGATAAGTAGTAGTAATGTAATTATACATACACGCTATATACATATAGAGACGAGTGCGCACGCGCGCAACCACTAGTGACATCTGCCTTATCGATATAGTGACGCGTGAATCTCAACGTGCTGACTTTGCGGTGCGGCCGTACAAGTTCGGTTCCTGGCTCGCGTAAAATAAGTTTTCTTAAATTTGTATACCTTTTGTAACTTTTTGTAAATTAATTGTTTATCCCAATGTAAAATAATAAGGGATAAGTGAAAAAAGACTTAAATTAATACCGTTTTATTACATTTTGTGTATCTACGTGATGCGTGTATAATAATAATATTTATTTTTTGTCAAAACTTATTTTGCAAATGGCCGCACCGCGCAATGTAAAGTTCCCAAGTATTTATATAATATGTTTCAAATATATCGTGAGACTAGCGATGAATGTAAAAATAATCCCCTCTCACTTATTGTATTGTATTTAAATTGTTATGTGATGTTAACACATTGAAGATCATTTAAATTCCTACCTACCTATAAAAAGTCCCGATTTTTTGCATGATAGTTTGTTTAGCGAAGGGCAAGTTAATGTCCATTCAATGGAGTTAAAAGTCCTTAAAAAATAGCTTTCATTGACTCGAGTAAAGTGTAGATATTTACCTAAGCTGTGGTTGTGAAACTGTTTAATTATTTATTATATACCATCATCAAAAGCTGCTAAAGCAAAGTCTATCATACACAAAACACTTTCTGTATATTAATTTACAAAAAAAAATACAATTTTTGCATAAGCTCTCCTTTTGAATCACTCTATCTATTCAAAAACCGCATCAAAATCCTTTGCATAGTTTAAAAGTTCAAACACACATCGGGACAGAAAACGGAAAGCGAATTAGTTGTATAGACTTTTTATACAGTCTTAAGTCCTGAAAAATAAAAGCCTGAACTTTGTTTGACTACTGCATTGTCAGAGTAAACCTAGGCATCATAACTTTTAAACTCTCGAGTTGCATGTTTAATGTATGATAGAATACGGGAATTAACGCGAACACGCATTTTACCTTAAAATGCCTAATGACTACGAGTGCAACCTACGCCGAAACGTTAGGCATTTTAAGGTAAAATGCGTGTTCGCGTTAATTCCCGTATTCTACTATACATTAAACCTAGGCATGTTATAATGGTCATCAATGTGTACATCACATAGCAATACTGTATAGATATCCTAAAAGTAATTCCTAGTAGAGATGGTATAAGCGCGACACGCGTATTTGTTTGGACCTGTACTTTATCGTAGCGTAGTTACTTGTTATCAGTTCATCCTATCACTGTTTCGTTTTATGGGAGTACTGAGTGGCTGTATTATTAGTAATTATAACAACTTTTTTATGATTATCTGAACATGTCTGGTATAATTTTGGAAAAGCTAGTTATTTAGATAAGAAGCTCGGCCATTTTTCTATTTATTTCTGTCACGCGGCCAGACAAAAAGTCTCCTCACAGAATGAGAGAAGAGTATCATGTACACTGGTCCAGTGTGTATAAGGAAATTGAAAAAAAAAAAACACTTCCTATGAAATCATTGAAAGAACCTAAAGTTATGTTTGATTTCGAACTTAAGGGGCGAGGGTTAAGCGGTTGTTTTCATTATATATTATCGGTGGTAATGGATAGGTTGCTTCAGATTTGTTCTCTAGATATTCTTGTTGTTATTAAATAACAGTTGTTGACTGGTAACTGAAGTAGCTATCTCTTACTGAAGATAGGTTATTGAGAACAGCCGATGAGATAACAGAGTTAGACTATAACTAAATGACTAGCTACCTAAATGTTTGTGGCATTACTACAGAGTAGCAAATTGACTTAGGGCAATGGGCCCTGGACCTTAGAGTCACAAAAATCAAGACATACTTTTAATAGTTCCAAGAAATCTCTGTAGTAATTTGGCCACTTTTTCGCCTAAAATATTATATTATTTTTAATTGTAGAGGTCTCAAAGTAACGCTTTTTATTCAATATTCAATCATCTAAAAAATGCAGCTTAAGGTTTAACAAACAAATTTGCCATCAGCAAATAAAATGAAAAGAAATCTGGAAGTTCTTAGCACATTTTCCATACGATTTTTTTGAAAGATTGGTCGAAAAAGCCAATTTGACGATAGAAAATCAAGTTTTTAGTTTGGAGTCATTGCCGCGTGAATTTAGTAGTATGTGGTCAGTCGCAAATCAAAGTCATAATAATCTCAAATAAATATGTTCCTACAACACTGGTACTATTTTTTAACATGCGTAAACATGTAATATTAAAATATAAATCATGACTGATTTTCTTTAAAATCTATTGAAATCAACGACTTTTTTATAACTATTATACCTTTATTTTCTAGGTTTTTTCCTTTTAATCGAGACCTATGGTTTATTTACCATTATGCAAAAAAATATTTTTTATTATAAAGGTTGACATACACTAGTGTGTAACACGTTACGTAATGCCTGTGTTGATCGGCGAACTTCATAAAAAATCGGCGCCTTTCGTGATATTTAAGGTACGAATAAATATAAATTTAAATGTCGTCTTTTGAATGTTGTTCGGATTTTGGTATGTTACCTAATTTTATACTTTAAGTGAAGTGGCTCAAAGTATATTTTCTATTTTTTGGACCAATCGATTAAAGTTAATCTAATAAGATCATGTAATCATTAGTATTTTTTAGGAAAAAACACAATTTTGTTAATCAATGTAATAAACATTCTTCTATTTAATTTTTCTTCAGCCAATCAGTTACCCCCAAACTTAATAATTAGGCCATTCCTTGAAAGCTATGTATAGACTAGGAACCCAATGTTAGGATAAATTCATTATTTATGAGTGAATTAAAACCAATGTTTGTGCGTTCTGAATTATGCCCTAGGCTTAATTATTGACAATAATAATGGATCACTAGTTTTCTTCTAAAGGTTATTTCCCATTGTAACGTAACATGAGTATAAAAAAATATACATGTTACGTTTCAATGTGTAAACCTTAACACAATTTGTACATAAACCTTTAGTTCGAATTTTCTCGGGTATTTCCCGAAAAATCCGATCTTTCTTTGACCAATGAGCGTTGTGAATACAAACGGGTAACCGTCAACAAACGTTTAATTTTTTCTTTTGCGTCTCTTCGTCTTGTATAAACACATTACCCTCCTTTGCGTCGCGCAGTCGGGTAAAAAATAGGTGTAATTCAGAACATTGCGTGCCTGTAAGTGTGTATTATATAAAATATAAACATAAATAAGTTAGTATAGTTATGTATTATATAATTATGTGAAAAGGTCATTTCTCTTCATATTTAAATCAGAAGGATATCAAAATATTTTGTAATAGGACTGTTGCTTGACTGTGAGTTCTAATTCTAAAATATAGTTGGTTAAAATTCTACGAAATGCCCGGGTAATATGGAAATTGGCTGATACATCTCATATAATATGTGATATGTAATAGTATTTGAACTTGGTAAAAGTCTCTCCTATGATAGGTCAATTTGAATACACTGCCGTAACGATAGAAATATTTAATATGGGAAAAGATTCGTTCCAGAAAAACTGCGTTTGTACTAAAACAATATGTAATGTTACTCTGTACCAAACCATTATGTTCCAACAACTTAGTAAAGTGCCTTTTATGCAAGGTTCATAGTACTGGTTCATAGGCTGTCCGATGTACAAAAAAAATATAATTTTGAAATATGACCCGCAGTCTGATACAGACTGTTTTTTGACACACAATTATGAATTTAACCCATTTATATTCTGTCTCCTCCCGGAATGAGGGAGAGCATGCCAAGGCTTTCTACTAAGTTGTCGGACTATTCGTGGAACTATGAACTCATAAAGTCAAGCACACAATGAATCATTAAAATAAGGATTTATTTTCTACAAATAACAGTAATCAAGTATTATATTTTTAATATATAGAGAAGCGTTCTAATTTTCTACACCTGTGCAGTGCCAAAATATGTTTGTTTTGTTTATATAGATTGTGTACATTGACCGGGTAAAGTTAAATGCGTATGCGGACATAATATTTGATGTAGGAAGTGAAAAAATTGGTTGTATAGTATATATGCAGTAGTTATATTTGAAAAGCCGTCGTATTTATGTATATATTTACTAAATAGCAATGAACGATAAAAGAAAAGGAGTGTGGACCGCCGCCGCGTCTCAAGAAAATAACCTTATACCTATGCCCTATACATAATTGTTATGTATCGTCAATGAGAAAATAGTTTTGGGACATACTGTGAGGCTTGCTACACACATATTCGGTTTGGAACTACATGCCCAAGTCGGGAAGTTAAACCGAGTTTGTGTAGATGAACGTTCGGGAGAATTATCGCTCGAATTCGCCGCGCCTGAATTTTTAAAGCGAATTGTGATGCTCGAAGCTGGAGGAACTACGCGATGGGTATAAGTCAAACAAGTGCGGTAATGGCTTTGATTCGACCATCTTGTTAGATAAATATTGCCGAACCGAAACGGCAAAACCGTAGTCGCAAGTCTTACATAGCGAAGAAAAAGTGATATCAGAATTGATGCCCGTCGCTTCTTTTCTTGAGAAAGCCTGTTCCATAGAATATTGATTTTGGGATGGAATAAATACGATAGAGATACATATTATGTCCATTGACGATGTCTCGAATTGTAGTTGAATACTAATAGAAAAGGCTAGCACAATAGGAATAGTATAAAATTTAGGGATTGTAGTAATCAAGAGTATTTTAAGCTTGCTTTTGTGCCTTGCAGTAATACGTTAAGAATAGAATCGGTAAAGAATTCACAGTTTTGAATTACGACATGTTGTAGCCAAGGCCTGTGTTGCCTTAATTATGAAGTAAAACTAGTTTGCACGTAGTTACAATAGATGTAGTTTTCTAAACTGCCATTTACAGTGTTTATACAAATACGTTTCGAAGTAATAACACTCTGACCAATACTCACTTTGCCCGGTCAATGTAACATCTATCAACAGATTAAGTTTATGTTTCATGTTTTTTTTTCAGTATTTTTACAGTTTGTAATCAAAGTTTTTGACCTCGGAAATGTAAAGGTTTGATAAATAAGGAAAGAAAATATGATTTTGTACCATTTTTTTGATAATTTGACTTGTATTCAGGCATCTGAAGTGTTTTACAGTGAGTCGTGTGGATGTACCCTAAAATAAAATAAAATGCAAGACCTATATGTCTCCCTTAGATGTTACTATATCTATCTATCGATCATCTATCAGAGGTAAAAAAGCATTCATAAATTGAAATCGGTAAAATTTTCAAACCAAATTAAATCAAAATCAAATCATTTATTAATTTAGGTCAAATATTGACATTCATGACAGTCGATACAATTACTACTTAGCCAATCTCTTGTTGGTTGTCATTGATCGACGATCGATAGATTAATGTAGTAACACCTTAATCTTAGCGTATAATAAACATTACTTGAAATTACGTTAAAAATAAAAGCATATTGTTTTTATATCAAGTGCAATACCTTAACAATAAATCCGGAATTTCGATTTACTTTTGTATTTAAGGGTGCATTCACACTCACGTAATATTGAACCCACATCGACTCGTACGTTCTTCTTGAAACGCTAGTCAAGTATTTTGTTACCTATATAACTGTTTATGTATTTTGTAACTTATGTGTTATATAAGAATAAATCACTACTGTATTTCAATTATTACTTTTGTAATACCTTGTACCTTTTCACTTCCTCGCTTGATCTTTAATTTTATTCATTAAGGGCTGCTTGCTGTGAGCTACTCATTAGACGACATATAGGTTAATTGAAACTAATAAAAGAGTTTTAAAACAATGGGTTTATAAGGGGAGGAAGGAGGGACGTTTGGTAGGCTCATGTGCCTTCTGAAATATTTGAAACCGTTTTTCAGCGAATAGTGTAATAAACATCTCTCGGTTTGTTTGTAACAGATTGTTGTATCTAAGGTATACCAAAAACAATTTTTATAAAAATAATCAATTATAATGAGTCATATACAAGTAATAACATTGACATAAAAATTAACATTTACACATACACGTATCCAAATACTTATCTTTAAATTAAACATCAATATGAAAGTTTCACTTATATTGCATTGTTAAACGCAGAACAGCTTATAGCATAAACTTCATAACAAAGATAAAATGAGATTTGTATGTAAAGAATAACTGAAGCTAAGAAAAAAGCATTTTACTAACTGAAAAAACAATAAAAGAAATAATAAGTGATTTAGCATGCAGATAACAAAATGACATTGTCCTAATATCCCACCCTGACAACATTATATGAAAAACGATTTAAATATTGCATTATAAATGTTTTGACAAGCAACAATGTAATAGATATACTTAAGTAATAAAAATATTTTACTTTTTAAGATTGCCATCTCGATCGTGCAAAATAACCACTATCAAAAAGATACCAATAACAATTTAGTAAGGGCTTTAACACATAATTCTATCGATCATCGGTAGTATGAACGAATTTTTACTAAATTGATGTGTATGTCTTTGATAGACAATCTATAGATTAATTCCATCATTATCAACCTAGCCTTTCTTCCAACTATGTTAGAGTCGGCTTCCAGTCACCGGATGCAGCTGAATACCAGTGTATTACATGGAACGACTGCCTGTCGGACCTCCACAACCCAGATACCTGGGTTTTAACACGACCCTAAGACTGATGATCGATACATTAATGTGGTAGCATCTTAAAATGTTTTACTTTTACTCAATGACTGTTGAAAATAATCTTTGTAATAAACTAAACATGATGACAACAGCTCGTGGTGATAATCTCTTAAATTAACAACTTATATTATGCATTGATTACAACAAAACTTCAAATATACAAGAAACAATAAGGCACAGAAAACCTGACTAGTAGACGTGTTTAGAGAAGTAAGTATTATTATAACA
This sequence comes from Anticarsia gemmatalis, assembly GCF_050436995.1. Taxonomy (NCBI): domain Eukaryota; kingdom Metazoa; phylum Arthropoda; class Insecta; order Lepidoptera; family Erebidae; genus Anticarsia; species Anticarsia gemmatalis. The sequence continues at coordinate 1,995,363 of NC_134757.1, forward strand.
ATTTTTAATTACACTCTTTCAAGACTAGTGAAGTAAAAAAAATATTTTGAATAATTAATAACTAGTTTTATCAACTTTTGATTAAGTATCGGTTAGTTTATTAAGAGAAATGTGGACAGATTTTGACACTTTATCTATAAAATAGGTTATCCCGCAGCTATCAAGAAACGTAAAACAGGCCTTCGTTGCCATAAGGTTTACTGAAAGCTCTTTTACGTTTTGCGTTTAATAAGAGGCTATTAGCAAATCTTTATTAGTTATATTTTGATTCATATTTGACTTTTAATATAGAATTCAGTACAAAAATTGAAATTGCATATTATTATTACAGCGGTTATTTACATTGGTTATCTAAACACGTCTAAATAAAAAGAAATAGGGATACATAATCATATGGGTATGTACTAAAGAGCGGACAACATATATACAGATTATATAACAACAAGCACGACTAGACACCATATAATATATAATTTCAGAAATATGTCCCGACTTTCATAAAATATGTTATGTTCAATGTAAAACTCTTTCGGTGGGATTTTGTTCTTCCATAATGTTGTTTTAGCTAAATTCACAAAGTTATGGCCAAAAATAAAAATTGAAATTATAGGTAATTTGTTTGCTTGTTAAGGACAAAGGCTACTGTTCTTTAAGATTTAAGATAATTAACAGAAACAATATGAAAAATATATTTGTTACGAAAATTAGCCACCAGGAGGCGCTAGTTTGTACCGAGACTAAGTAAAATAGGTTTTTTGAAATTCAACTATAACAACATCGCATTTTTTTGTCTGTTATCTCCAACTCACCAAAGTACAATAAATGAAAATATCTCACACAAATCTTGCATCAATGCAAAAATACATTTCTCTTTGGTTTTTTAAACACTGTATATTCTGCCTTTTTTACAATAAAATATTTAGCACCTTAAGGATTGACCGGACATTATGTACATTTAGTAAAATATAAAAAACATTTATAAAAATATATTAAAACTAAGAAGATTGAGCAGTTTTGTTTGAACTTGTTAAATATAAATTAACACCAGTTTTCGCACCAACGCCATCTATGTTGCGGTGCGGTGTAACTTTAGGTATTGTATAATGCGATTATAAAAAGGTTATATTGTAGTCTAAAAATAGAAAATCTAGCATTCTAAATAGATGTACATACAGAGGGATAATATTGGCTTTGTAAGAGTATAGGGTATATACTTATGATATTTATTTCTAACCTCCATAATAATTGAATGTTATTTCGAAAAGGGCACATGTCGCTTTATAAAGGTATAACATGCATCCTTTCAGAAATAGCATATTCAATTTAGCGTCACACGCTCACACTAACCTACGTATGTAATGTACATGCACATTTATGTAATAAATTGCAAAGATTTTTCCTTAAATATAATCCATTTTGACACAGACCGGGACTTTAGTCACTTTAATATGAAACATTTATACAAATAACTATAGGACATTAAATATATTGTAATGCGGCAACTTAGTAGAGAGTCTAGGCATGGTGGATCTAGCTAGATTTATAATAATTCGGTGTATTTCTAAAACAAAATAGCTGTATTAAACATGCCACGGTCAGCTGCATAAGCCATTCGTGTCACTGATGTTCTAAATTCTGACTTTTATCTTGCCAGTCGTGCCTTGCATATAAGTCTCTCTACTAAATTGTTAGACTTTATTTAATGAATAAACTTCATAAACATCGTTGTTTTTTCAATATTTACAATATAAACATCAACTAACATAGGGCCTTAGTACAAAAAACTATGGTTTTTGATAGACCGATATGAAAAATTCTATCGATCTATCGATTGTATAACCTAATTGTTTGTAATAAGACCTTTAATTAAATACAAGAAAGGTTTTCATGATTATTACGATCTTTTCTTTTTCTCTTAAAATAAATTAAACTTTACACTGTACTTATTTTAAACTAACATGATAACTTTGATAATACAGGTACAGAATTTAACCAAAAGAATTACTACTCCACACAATTTGCAATGCCAAGCGTAAATCATTTAAAATGTGGTATAAATGCATATAATTAAACTCCTTTTTCTATCGTATAATATGTAAGCCACATTTTAATATAGTTTTAACTTTTAAACATGCAAACGACTACTGTTGCTGACTGAAATTTTCAATGACAGTTTTTACATACCGTCCACAGTTCATTTTTGTTTTATGTAACTGAAAATTTGCATTTATTTCAATTTCCGTATGCAAATTATTTGACAATGAATTATATGACATTGTTTTTATACTGCAAATTAAATGAGCGTTTAAAATATTTTTAAAATTCATGAACAAGGCATCAATGTTTTATTTTAGATCTGTCCCTTGTTCGGGAAGAGACCCTTGCCCAGCAGTGGGACAAATACAACAAATTGAAAAAAAAAATGACAGAAAAAAACAATGGGTTAATAAAAACGATTTATGAATTAATGTGTACAGTGCAATATCAAAATTTACAAATTATTTTGTTGTTTGTTATCCAGTATTATCAAAAGTTATCAAAACACAACTTTACGCTTCTAAACAATGACTTAATGTACGATTCTTTCATTTCCTTATATATAAAACTACACAAAATGTCCTCCGTCCATCTTCAATTAAAAAATAAGTTCAATAGTGTTGTAATACTCCCGCGCACGTAATAATAGTGATGTACTTCCAAAGACTATGATAAGAGATCAAGCAGCGCGTAGAGTTGGGAGAATATTGACCGTAGACAATGTCCATAGATAATTTACCGGTAATAATTACCGATCTTACAAAAAGTTGGTAATTCGATTGAGCTTAAAATAAATCTGATATTTGATTACAAATAATAGATTTATTATAAAAAGTTTAAGGGTGTAACTACACTAATCGTGCGATGGCGGCATTAGCCAATTGATCGTGTTATAGATGTACTTAATAAAAAATTGAACGTCCCTTAGCTTGTTCTACTAACGATAGATATCAATGGCCGTATACTAAATGTGGCTACACCCAAAACGATATGAAAACCTATTACACACCGACAATTAGTAACTCCTGGCCTGTTCCATTTGTGCCAAGCTACATTTTCAATGTTGGAATAAAGAAATCTTCTAGACACGCATCTTCGCTTTTTTGTTTTTTAAACCCTAGAATTACTCAGCAACTTTCAAAGTTATTTGATAGTACTTAAATACCATGTGATACATATTTTCACCACTTACCGAAAACTCACTTATGGCTGATTTTACCACTTGTGGTTAAGTTTTAGTCAGACTATCAAAACAAAAACTTATAGATTTGCTGTCATCATTTATCAGACATTTAGAAGGTAGTGTAACTGGCCTTTAAAATCACAAACTTCACTTTGTGTTAACGACGAAGCTGAGAGAATCTTCCATCTCGCTCTGTCCCTTACTTGATGATGAATACAACGTTGCTATCTCTCTCTAATTGTTCTTCTATCTGAAGTGCTGACAGTCCTGATTGACAGCAAAGTTCGTCGAGACAGACTAGACCGTTGTATGTTCTTACTAGTGGCTGGCTGTGGTCGCTTCTCACTGAGGCTGTGTCGTCGTTGTGTAAAGTTATTGGATACTGGAAAAGAGAATATTGCTATGATTTTTTCATATAGATCAACCGAGTCTAGATTGATGGCGGAATGGATAAGTAATGGATAGTGTGTTTTATACGAATTTGATCGGCGATATTCCTCGACAAATGACATGCATCAGTAGTCAATAGATTGATGTGGTAATACCCTTACGCATTCTTACACTCTTAAAATTAATAATGTTCCCATAATCTACAGTATGTACACTAGTACATAATAGCATAACAAAATGACATATATCTATAAAATAGTTTTCAAAATACCTACACGATTTTGTTTCAACGAATGTCTCAAAAATCAAAAATTACTTAACCTACTTAAAACAAATTTAATCAAAAATCATTTAACGACTAACAAATTAACGAATCAATTACGTCTATACCCACTCAAAATCAATACACCAAAATTCTAAAACACCATACCTTATAAACTCTTCTTATAAGTCGACGAAATAACGACCAATTAACGAAAGAAACAATCACTTACTCAAAACTAATACATGAAAATTAAAAAAGACTACGTTCTTTCATTCTTTACCTTATAAACTCGTCTGATAAGTCCTTCTAGTACTCCGAAGAGCACCAGTTTCCTCTCATTGATGGCCAGTTCTTGTGGCTTCATCCTCCTACACAGATCCCGCACGGTGCTGCCGTATGTCATTCCCGCGTACATACGGAACAGATCGCTTACCTTCGGCAGCTGACGGGCTGGGAACAAATGGTGAAGATTTTAAAGACGTAATATCAGATTTAGAGTTTTGAATACGTTACACGGAATTAGTATAATACAAAAGTAAATAAATATCATTGAACATAGTAATTTGATTCTAAACTAAACAGAGCTTGTACATGGTTACTAAATAACTGATGAACATACTTATACACTTCTAAACACATACTTATTTATAAATTAACAACGAGGCTCAGAATAGATACTCATACTGAATTATTTAATTTAAATATTTAATAAGAACTGATTGGAAGAAACCCGTTAGTCTGCGACCACGGCCAGAGTAATCTGCGTTAAAACGTCAGGCTATCCTAGGTAAAATGTATTCTCGCGTATAAAATTTGATAACGGGCTATTTAATATGTAGCATTGTGTCTTGAAATTTTAGAAATAATGTTAAGTAAGTATAATTTAATGTCAATAAGACGTAGTGAAAATATTGGCTGTCAAACACATCCATTCAAATAAAAAATAACTTTTCAATTAATAGAAATCTGCATCTTTATATTCCATAATGCTAGTTAAAAGGCTCTAATAAACAGAAACCCGTGTAATATTTCCTACATTGCATAACGTCGTATATACAGGCAGTCTGACCTCCCGACCTGGCTAGTCGGAGCACTGATAACCCGGGGTCACACGACCCGTCCCAACTAGTCTATTTATAGACCATCACGTACAAGCATGGCTTTCATAGTCGTTACCGAGCGGTGAACGATCGTTAGTAGGGTCTGTTGCTTAGTGGGTACTTGTGATTTTCCGTGCGTGAAAAGGTTTACGAATCTCAGTGCAGTCACTGTTGTTAATGACAGCAGTAATTTAGTCGAGTCCAGAGTCTTATGATAGATCGATTAGTGACAAGAAATTATTATTATTAATTTAAAGTACAATATTGACAAGCTAGAAATAAAGCCAATGAGAAGAGCTGGTAAGAAACTCAGTATCAAACTATGGAGGGAATCACTTAGAACATCTATATCTTGTATTGTACGAAGTTATATAGCGAACTGAAGATGTATATTATATGTATGAAGGTGAGGACACTTACGTGATCTCGCACAGAACTCCACACATTGTCGCTGCAGACCAGCACAGCGAGTCAATTGTCTTAACTTAGGAGTCGCGCTGTACACCTGCAAGTAAAATAGATTAAAATCAAGATTTCTAATGTATCTCATTTTAGACTATAGGTACTGCTAGCACTTGTAAAATACCTAGGTATTACAATATGGTCATCAAAAGGATGAGCGAGAGAGGAGTAAGACGGAGTTAAAAGAATATGAAAAACTATTGGTTACGAAGGATTTACACCGGTCGATTTTCAGCGTAAGGCAAAAATCACTGCTTTTGTTACCCCAAATAACGATTCGTGCATTAGCTAACGTTTGTCTACTCATTTCTTGAAGACATAAATTTTGTTATTGTATAAGTATAAACTTACAGCACAGTATTGGAAGATGGGCACTAGTGTGACAACGCCGTAGTACACGAGGTTCTGCACACACGCGCGCACCAGGCTGATCTCCACGTCCGTCAGCGCCGCGATCTTTGACACGTGGTTGAAACCGTCTATGTATGGCAGGATCTAGAACAAGCATGTTGAAAGTTAGAACTATGTAGACACAGAAGGAAATTTGCATTCCTATGAATGTTTAAACTGTTCTTAAGACTACGAGTTAAAAGATAACATAGTCAACGTGTGAACCTAAGTGCTAACCCCTCTTTAATAAAGAGAGGAAATGGAGATGGAAAACTGTAGGTTAGTATAATGAAATGGTGTAAAAAGCCTCGTCTTTGTTTATATTTCGCGTTTTTAGTAGGTATATTTCCGATGATTACGGTTTTCGATTTTTCTGCTCAAATTGAGTGGGTTCACCGATATTTGTGAATCCGATGATTTGAAAACGTATGAAGTATATTTAGATCAATAGGTACTTTACATCGAAAACATGTTCATTTCGCTAAGTTAATCATAATAAAATACTCAAAGAGTATGTAAATATATACATTTAGACAGCTTTGTTATAAAATCCGCACACTCATATTACTTTACGTATGCGTACGTCGTACGTTAAATATGTGCGGATTATCATCTCATTTTTTAAATTTGCATGAATAATCCTATCGAATACTTTAAGGGTAAAAGTGTTGTATATTTTTGCTTAAAGTAGAAGATTGACAGGGATTCATACAGATTTAATATTTTAATACAATCTCGTAGGTAAAACCTATAAAAATAAGGAAAGATAATACCTACCGACTTAAGAAGCCCTTGCTCTCGCGGGGACTTTTACAAACATACAAGCAATGGACACAAAGTACTAATAGATAGACCCGAATCCCCTATTTATGGATCGTACAAATAGGTAATTGCTCCGAATGGGAATCGAGCCCACGACCTCCCGCCGCAATGATATTGGCAAAGCGACCACCTCAACCACTGCGCCACGGAATTTTTGTAAAGGATTTTGCAAAAGATTGCAAATGTCGTCCCATAGTCGCGAGTTTACGTATTTGCGTGAATGTGGAAAGCTCACATTACCACAAGACGCAAAACCAGAGGCGTCAGTTTGTAAGTAATATAAATCGATACAGGATAAGTCGGTTGCCATAGCGTCGCCAAGAGCCTGAATTACAATACGACGAGACTTATCGACTACTTCTCTATAATAAATAACTTCAAAGAGACGTTTATAGTACGGGAAACTTCTTAAGGTCCTTTAGAAGTGAGAAATAAGTCTTAAGTGGGATTTCAAAGGACACCTTTGAGAGAAAAATATATTTAATTTAATGTTATTGATAAAATATTTAGACGAAAATTTCGTAGACGGTTTTCTGTGAAATCCTATTAGTGAAAAAAAAGATTTTCTATTTTGTTGGTATAAGAAGTTCGCAATTTCGTAAAGTTTTGGAAAATTGGGATTTGGTAGAGTTTAATTGTTAGTTTCTAGGTACGTTTCTGAAGCGAAAATCTTAACGAAAGTAAGAAAATTTCTTAGCAACAACTCTCGTTAACCCTTACAGAAACAAAGAAGCGGTTTATAATTAAAATAAAAGTTAAATTCTCTACACAAAAGACGAATTCGCTGCCATTGTGAAAAAAAGTGTATAAAAAAACTTGTTTTCTTAATATATTTTCAAAAGTTTTGATCAAAACGTCCTCGTTAAACTTGACCGAGTTCAAAGCCAAATAAATTGTCAAATAAATTGTTTACCATCAAATTATAAACGTATTTATGTGCGTCATCCCACACATACAACAATACGAAAGTCAGCTGTTTCAATGTATGGATGTTTGTTACTGTTTTACGCAAAAACTACTTGACGGATGATGATAAAATTTTACAAACAGATAGCTTATACCCTAAAGTAACATATAGGATAGTATTTTCCTTGATAATTATTTTTAAAGCGGGCATAGTCGCAGGCAAAATCTAGTTTTATATAATGTAACAGTAGGGATTCCTCACACTTGGCGAGCGGCCAGGCCTTTTATACAAATTGCATGATGTTTGTATAACCCGGCTTGTGTATAAAAATAAGATTATTTTGAAAGTTTAAAGTAATACATTAGTTACGGCCCTTCGACGAACTGTTGCGTGTGAGTTGACTCAACAATGTGGTGATAAAACAACAATAAAAATACAAATGCAAATGAAATTGAGGAAACCAATACTTTTTTTACGAATATGTCACAAAGAAGGATCGATTACAGTAAATTCTATCTTTGCTGTTGTGAATTAAAGACATCACGGTCTTAAGTCACAACAGTAGGTTTTCTTCAGAGCGAAATCTCAATCTTAAACGGTGCTTAGTTACTTAAAAAATCTTTTACTTTGATAGTATAGTCCTAGCAGGCAAATATACTTCTTAATTACGATAAACAGAGCAGAAAGAAAGAGTAAACTATGTTACTTTCTATTTAATTATCTCGCAAATCTTTTTATAAATCTTCACCCACAAATTTTATCTTTCTTCAATGATTAAGAGTACAAAGATAACTTTTCCACAGACAGATAGTAACTGTACTTAAAGATAAACAGCTGTATATTACATAACTAATTACTTTATTACACCTATAAGCAAATCTCTTTACAGGCTCAAATATTGACACAAACTAAAGAAGTACATAAGTATTTATATACAAACTAGCTTTTACCCGCGACTTCGTCCGCCACCTGAATTTTCCCATGGAAATGCGTCATTTTCCCGGGGTAAAAAGTAGCCTATGTCCTTTCTCGAGTATCAAATCTCCATACCAAATTTCATGCAAATTGGTTGAGTAGTTTAGGCGTGATTGAGTAACAGACAGACAGACAGAGTTACTTTCGCATTTATAATATTAGTACGGATGGTTTGAGATAAAACGGTCCCGTATGTACGATGCATCTGATTAGCTCTCGCATGGCAACAGCCAACGTGCTCGCGAACCACTCGACCGGCGCGCACGCAATGCATTTATGCGCTGTTGATGCACTTCGCATGATTTAAGTTTTTGTACACATAATAAGAGTAATTAAATTGTTAGTTTTACTGTTTTTAAAACATTGTGGTTTTGTAATTTTGTAGTTACAAATTAATGTGTATTTGTTAGTAATCAATTGCTTCAATTGTGAAGGAAAACCTCGTGATAATACCTTGCCTAAAAATGGTTTAAACGCAATTTTTAGGGCATGCTAGGTTCCGATCCGTACTTGGGGGTGGTGGACCTATCGGCAGAGAGACGGTAATGATTTTAGTGAATAAAAAAAATGTTAATTAGTAAAATGTAAAACGACGATTATGCTGAAAGTTATGAAAAGTGAAGTATATACAAAGTAATTGAGAAATACTCTGAAATATAAAGTAAACTAGTAGATATAAGTTACTTTGGTGATAGTCTTGTTATTATCTCACGTTTGCCTGAAATTGCATCTTGCGACAATATAATATTGTGAAAACGTCTCGATGTCACGTACATTTTTCAATTACTTTACTAACTGGATATTTGAAACTAGCCAATCGTTACGCTATGAAATGAAAGTTTTGGTTGTCATTTAATAGAGTTGCAAGCTTAAACCTTTATTTATATATAAAAATATAGTAACTTTCATAAATACAAAATGTATCTAGTAGGTAGGTAGTATAAAGTTAAAGTTTGTATAGAATCTTTGCAATAATTTCTTGTATGTGTTTCCAAATAGAGCCTATTTTGAACATTAAACATAATCCCATACTGATCCTAAAGTTTGTTCGAAGCATCGATATAATGACTGTTACAACATTCGACACTATGTTTCGTTATCTCAAACAGAAGCGAGGATTAAATATCCCTAATTTGGGAAATTAATTCCGTGACGCAGATGAGTTACGGATGTTCTGCTCATGAATAATGATTCCCTTCGGGTCTGCAACGGGAGGAAGGAACCGTACCTATCTATACTTACCTATTTCGGTATAAGTAGAGTACGAAGCTGATGTATCACTAACTACAGTTTCATATATTAACCTTGTGTTTATTGGTAACCATTGGATGTGAAATACTGATACAACTGTACCTAATAGCTACGTGATTTATAGGTACGTAGACAATTGTTATCAAAATCAATCAATTTGTTTTGGGTCTGGATTTACTAACTACTTTTGTCTGGATATATTTTGGTCCCATAATCGGTATTAAGGGCCGTTTTTGATTTGCCTTACTATAATGGGTTCTTGTACAGTGCTCGCAAGTGTAATGTGTATACCAGTCTGTAAACAGGTAAACACAGACCTCAGACTCTTAAATAATACAATCTCACGACAGGAATTTTTTGGCAATAAAAGTAAATAAAAAACATTGCACGCTTTTTAAATCACTCAACTTATAAACTTTTCCACTACACAACAAAAGCAAGTAACACAATCCTTTAAAAGATTGCTATCACTTCATTTACTTCACAGTTGAAGGTATATAACCCTAAGTGATTGTGCTGTATCAATCTCTTAGTGCCATCTATTACTGTCACCTTACGTCCACCGTCATATAGGCCCACGACCCGTGTCGCGTGAAACTGGATACTATAATCAACCCTGGATTGTTTGTCATGGTTATATTTTCGAGGATTAAGTGCTGATGGCAAATATTGATGACTCTTTTTTACTAAATAGTTTGACAAAATTGTTTTGATGCAAAAATGTTTGTTATTGTAACTGCAGATTATAAATGTTTGGTAATGGGTATGTACTTGAGTTATGACATTTGAAAATTGCATATCTTAATTTATGATACCATAAGGTAAAGCTTAGAAATAACAACAACTTAAATGCTTTTCAAGCAATAGATTTTTTTTAAGTATAAACAGAAATCCTTTAATAATAATTTTCCATGAACAAAATCTTTATCAAATAAATGACCCTTTACGTTTTTTTATTATTTTATATTCACCAGTGTAAAAGGAAACAAATAATTTAAACACGCTGATATTAAATAAAATACAGTCCGTACTGTTATCATTGTCTGCGATAATTTGCATACAACCTTGAACTAATTTGACAACACCAAATTATAATAATTACTTCTTTTTATGTTCCAACTTAATATTCTTTACTACCAAGAACTGCAAGCGTGCAGTGTAATTTTAATTATTATACTTTTTGCAAAACATGAAAATGTATATGATAAAAATCATAGTTATTTTTTTACAGAAAACGAAGTATAAATGAATATTTTTTTTAGGTCAAAGGTAGAACTATAAACGGGCCTTAAAAAATTTGGTACGAAAATTACTTGGTCCACAATATAAGGTAGTGTTAGCTAACATGAAACATTTAGATATTAAGGTCTATTTGTCTAGGGATCCTTGGCACGTCTCCAGTTCCATCACCATTAGTGGCTCTGTTGATATATGAAGCTGAACTGCAATGCGGGCATGAGTCAGCGGAGATCTACTGCTGCTATGTCGCGATGAATGGGGACCTTTATAAATATGACACGTGACACGTGGGTAAAGCTCTATAGAAAATTGTTGCTTTTAATAAAGTGATGTCATCTGCTCAGTAGGTGTGGATGGATATGAATGGAGACAAAGAAAACCTCGGTCTTCGTGGTACAGTGGTTAAGATGGTTACCACGCCACTACCAGTTGTTTCGGGTCTGTTTGTACTTTGTGTCCGTTGTCTGAATGTTTTTAAAAGTCCCCGCGACACAAGCGCAATCATTAAGTGCGGTAGTAGGCTTTAAAGTAAAAAAAAGAAACTAAAAGAAAAATATTATTAACATGGGTCTACGAGGTGCCGAGCACGAGTGGAGCCCAAGTCGAGCACAAATTCGTGTAGTATGAACTGTCTAACAAGTCTCTAACAAACGCGGTTTTGAAATAAAATTTGTGTTCGGCTCGTGCTCGCCTTCTCTAGTGTAGACCTACCTTAACAGTCTCTCCTATAAATAATAAAATTGAATGTGCTGAAGAACGATATGAAACGATGACATGAATGACAATGAAGAAAATGAGAATTTGGAAGTATGGGAAGGCAACGGATAAAGGCGTAGTAGTATAATTGTGAGACGAAGATTGTTTGTGGCAGGACATTCTAAATATCATGGGAATAGAATAGAAACAGGTGGTTATCTTGCAGATAATGGCATTAAAACACTCTTAAAACTGTTTATAGTTTTGTCCAATGGCTCTTACGTAATTTTACGATAGCTGAACGACTTGTAGACATAAACATGGACTTATTAAGTGCAAGACCGACGGCTTTACGTGCTCCCTGAGACATGGAGATCTACGACCACCACTTACTAACTCCGGGCATTCCCTGAAGATTTTTTTAACAGACAACTTAGAAAAAACTTCTTGGCTCTGCTCGGGTTTCGAACCTCTTGCGCGGCAGTCGCATACACTGTCACTGTGCCACAAACGCAGTCATTGAAGACAGGTGGTCAATGCAAGAAAATGACATCAAAAACCTTTTAAAACTTTCTGTAGTCTTTATCCTATGGCTCTCACGGTCGTATAAAGTTTTTTTTATGATAGGTGAACGTCTTGTAGACATAAACAAATAACCAAAAAGTAGCTAATAGCATCACGGCTATTAACATTGTGAAGTATTATTGTTTCTCCGCTAATTTAGGGAGCACGCGCACGGATCGCCTCAGGTTTTGGCAAACGTTACGTTTACAAAACATTTTATAACAGAATTAACTAGTTGCAAAACAATTCATGCGTAATAGTGAATAATATTGAAATTAGGTTATAAGCTTTATATAGATTAAGATATATTTATAAGGAACCTTTTAAGTTCCTTAATCCAATTTTTTAAATAGAACTCGTCCTACATTTTTGCCATATTATGTTATTTTTATAGAATCACATTTCCGTAATTAATTTCACAGTGTTATACGATGTTGCATTGTTTGTTAAAAAGATATGTAGTTCATGACTCTTCACTTTTCTTCTTCTATCTTGCAATGTTTTCAAAATGTATGGACGTGAATGAAACAAGGTAAGTTTGTATGTATCGATAGTACTCTACCCAGTATCGTAGTCTGATTTCAGCCTACCCTTATCGGTAAAATTTGTGATTCTATGTATGTAAAACTCTTCTCTTTATTAAATGGGAATGCTGTCCCACAAGTCTAATAAAATTCATAGCAAGTCGAACAACACGAACATGAGCCATGATATAATGCAGAACTGACAACAAACATGAGTGGTGATTCTCAAAAGTGTTCAATACAATGTAAGTTCGTCGCGTGGTGTAAGTTTCATCGGAACAGCTGGCGACCTTCGCGAGAGAGGACTGGTCACCGAGGGGTGTCGAGTTCCGACAAAATGTCATACACGCAAGTCAGAAGCGAAACGCGGTGAGTTTAACTGACTTCGAAAAAGGTGGGGTTCTCAAGTCGTCTATATTTTTTCCATGATTGTTATCCAAGTGATGAGTGAGTATCCACACATAACTTGGAAGATATTGGTGTGTTGCCTCGGATTCGAACCTGCGGCCACTTGCGTGGGAGGTGCTAACTTTAACCACTCGGCTATCATTGCTCTTAGGTAACTTTTAATAGCGCAGGCCGATTTATTTTTGTTTGAAAACTGGTGGTCCCATTTAAATTTGATTAAAATCTGACAATTAGTCTCTGTTTTGTACTGATAGAATTCCCCGTAAAGTTACAATTGGTTTAAAAGAGTTAGGTAGACGGATAGTCGATCAACGAAATATCAATTGTAAACAAACTTTTCCTCATATCACAGATAAATGACATTATTCTGATAAAAGTTTATTGACAATCAGATAAGTAGTTTTTCCGTGAATTTTACCAAAACATACAAAATATTCTGAATGATAAAAGTAAATACTATTTATTCGTTTTCCGGAGAAAACACTGGCAGCATTAAACAGGTAAATTAATAAGGGTGGAAGATGTCTCTTAACATTTCCGTAGTTCCTCGAAAATTGTGAGAACCTTATCAAAAGCGAATAAATTTCATCAAACGTCCGTCTTAATTTATGATAAACTTGACACTTTTACATTTATGTCTGCTATTCAAGTTTATTTCTTTACTAGCTGACCCGCGCAACTTCGCTTGCGTCATATATATCCCCGTTTTTGTAACATTTTTTATTGCTACTCTGCCTATTGGTTGTAGCGTGATGATATATAGCCTATAGCCTTCCTCAATAAATGGGCTATCTAACACTGAAAGATTTTTTTCAAATCGGACCAGTACCAGACAAGACCTGAGATTAGCGCGTTCAAACAAACAAACAAACTCTTCAGCTTTATAATATTAGTATAGATTTGACCACCCTTTTCGTAAAAACAGTCAAACTGTTTAAAATTTTAATCAAGTAGCAAAGTGATGGATTTCGATCCGAAAAAGTACATAAAACATACTATTTCTTTACACCAACTTCTAAATGGCTGTTGAACCACATCATGTACACGCAAATTAGCTAGTTTGTTTATACACAAGAGTATTTTTGCAAGTGCCGCCGGGACAACAGCCTTGTATATTTTATGTTTACTTGTTGTATAGTTCCAGGGTTAATCCGTTAGATTTTATGACAGAATAACAATGTAAAGCTTATTGTTTTTCTTCGTGTGGGCTTGAAGCCCGCCCGGGTAAGTAGGTATAGTAGGTACTTTGGGAGTACAAAAACAAATGCTTTGTGGGCTTGAAAGGTTAAACAAACGATATGATAACAATATTATGTTTATATTTTGTCTACTAGACTTTTGGGAAAGTTTGTGATATTGCTAATAGGGTTGTATTTTCTCTCGTAAATTAAAGAATTTAAATTAAGTAGGTAATATTTACATTAACAGCGACCTTTAAGAAGTTTAAACCTGAGATCACACTTCTTTATAATTCAGTCAGTTTTAAGTTTTAGACAATCATCAAAAATTCAAAACTGTAATTTTCTTTTGTAAAGGTTCCTATAAACTCTTAAGTTTATGAATTCATGCATTTCTTAAGGTAATGTAAAGTCCCGAAGACGCACTTCGCCTGCGACGTGGATTCTAAGACTTGCCTTTTTCTTCATTTGGAAGGAGGCAATGCCCAGCCGTGAATCAGTAAAGGGCTAAAAAACAAATTCATAATTATAATTATAATTTAGTATTCTCAATCGTAAGTAGACTTCCTTATTTTATATTCCTGCTACCGCTTATGCATTGCACCAAGCGTCCTACACGTGGAGCGGTTAGCGAGCGCTGCGCGTGCGCCGCATACAATTAACAGCTATTTGTTTATTTATACTATTGTTATCACTTATGAACTATATTCCTAGTCATTTAATTAGCGACACATATAACTGGACGCAGTTATTTTGAGATGCTCTTACCCCTGGTTTCTTAGCTACATTTAGCGGTAGTTTATCTATTCAATAGTGTAAAAATTCATATAAAAAACCACTAAAGAAAAAACCGGGGTTTAAAGATTTATTGGTGAAAGATTTTTGATCATGATTTATGTTACGTGTAGTGTTACAAAGTTGTGTTAGACTTTTACTATGAGCTTGTAACGTAGGTTTAGTAAGGTAGAGTCCTAATAACATAATTCTACTAATTCCTCCCTCGATTGGGAGGAGACCCTTGCCCAGTAGTGGGACAGTAATGGGTTTAAATAAATCCTACAAATACTATAAATGCGTTTCGTGAAGTGAACAGTCTCCCTATCCCAAAAATGAACTCATGAAATGTTTGATGTATCTACAACTACGCAAATAGCTTATATGTGGCCAAAACCGAGACCCGATCGCAACGTTATAATAAAATTGTTTTCGACATCCTCAAAATTCATCTTCATATTTCAGCCAATTTTCACGAAGAGATTTAAGACCCTACTTTCAAAAGGTTATTGGAAAAATCCCTTGATTCGATTATTCTTTGATCTACAGTCGGTAATGTTTTATACGAATCTTATAAATAAAAATATGAAACTTATAAGAAATCAGAGTATATCGTGGGAAAGAACTAAGCACGTTCTAAGTATTTATTTAGTAAAAACAAACAAATCTTGGAATACAGTGTGATGTCATGTTGCAGTATTATCAGAGGCATGTGTATGTTACACGTGTAGTTAGTATGTGCATCGGACACGTGTCAAACGTATATAATATGATAAATATTTAAAGATAATGCACGAAGATTTTTGTTTAGTTGCTGTAATGCGATTACGAGTATACATTCAAGTTTTAAAGAAAGTGTTTAAGATCTAAAATTCATTGTTTTAAGTATTATGTAGTTCTTTCAGAATATGCTAGTCTAAAGGAATTAGTTAATTTTTCGTATAAAAGTACTCGACAGAAGCTCGAAGGTAGTATGGTGGTTTGAGTTTCATAATTTAGACTATGTAACTTACGAATAAAAATAAGGTCATTTACTGTTATACTAATTATAGATTGTATGTAACAATTACTTGTGGTTATAATGATAAATGGTGTTAAAGACCTCAGTTGGCACTTAGAAATCGAATCGAAACTCGAAATTTTGCTTCTTAAAGGCAAACGAGTCTTTAAAAGGGGTTGCAGTGAAACTAAGTGAGTTTAGTTTGTAATACTTTGTATGAACGGCGACGACATCAATACTAGCCAGTTGAACCGGTTACTTTGGAGATTTACCGGCTTTCCTTAAGTTCAAGCGAAATCGCATTGTGGAGCTGTGGGTTCTTGAAGGGATTTAAAAAAGGTAAATAAGGAGATATGGTTAAGTTGCACGACTATTTGTTCTGAGCCTGGATGTTAATGTATCTATATAAGTATGTATTTAGAAGTATATAAGGATGTTTATCAGTTATTTGGTTACCATAGTACAAGCTCTGCTTAGTTTGGAATCAAATGACCGTGTGTGAGTTGTCCAATGATATATACTTATTTATTTGTAGGTCGGCCAACTCTTATACATGTATGTCTGTCTAAAGGTCATTGAATAAGTGTTACCGGCTAAGGGTAAGCTGCCACCGGGATACTACTAGGAATTTTTTATACATTTTATATGGACTGCCTTTGTTGCGCGGTCGGCAGTGCCTGTACCTATTTGAAACTAAGCATATTTTTCGTTATCGTCCGAAAACTGTGATTAATTTCAACGTCGCGTATTCGTTCCATATTACATGAACTGACCATAAATAAACCTTAAATAATATAGTTCTTATTTTTTTTATGATAAAGTTAACAATTATTATTAAAAAAAGAGTCCTTATTAAATTAAATGCTACAAGAGATGCACCGCGAAAAGATGTTTTTACAGTAGCTGTAAAAACGACTTTTCATGTTTTAAATGTATTCACGTTATAAAAATATTTCAGCAATTAAACTGACATAGTAACTAAAGTCTAAAACAAAATTAATTGCGGAAAAATGTGTTCAAAATATAAGCAATAAAATAATGGAATATTTCTGTAAATAACAAAGTAATTTGTATTTACGAAAACAACTTTAAATTATAACATACCTACATCAATTATAAAGCTAGGGACACACTGGGAGCCAAATGTCCCACAATATACTAATTTGGTGAAGCGAAATGGGGCGATTTCGCTTAACAAACCTGGCGACATCACGGCCTACGGGCTTGTCCCTAGAGACGTGTATGGTACAGGGTGGACTCAAGGATGCGTATGTTTTCGATGTTCAACAATTAAAATCTCCAAGCAATAATCTCCAATACAAATCGACGCGGGACGAATGTCGGCGATTCTAGTACGAACCTTAATGGCCTTAATTTGTATGGCGATAGTTGCTTGAAGACTAAAATCGGTGAGTATCAGAGATCGAAGGACCTAAAGCGTAGCTTGTGTGAAGTATCGCGATGTTGCCGGACTACACTCGACACGTATCGCTAGACATTTGACTCCTAGGGTTCCATCCAGGGTTTCCAAATCCAGGCTGATCATTTCCTGGACATTTATGAGGCCACAAACGGACTCAGAGTTTTGGTCCCCGGTTCGAGTCTACACTAAGTAGGAAGACCTCATAGTATCGTAGCATTGTAAAAACTCATATTCTTTATTCTCGTATTTTTCTCGGGACAGCAAAGTAAAATTACTGGACACGGCCATCTGGCTAACCTAAGTGTATCCCTAACTTTACGTGTAATTATTTTAACCATTCGCTATTAATCTGTTTACCGCTGCCAGTATCGCCTTGCCCGGCTACAAGTTTTAAATAAACATGCGGCCAATTTCAAAAGACACCTGACTTTATACACATAGTTGGAGTAAACAGGTCTATGTATACTGGTCGCTTATAATATCTTGCATGAGTCATATGTTTTTGTCACAGTATGTTGTTTAGATCGCATAAAGTTTATTGTTTTACGGAAAGAAAGAATTTATTGAATTATTTTTGATTTTTCTTTAGTTTTTTGATCAAGAAAATTGAAAACACGGATTAATTTAGACACCTTCTTTTTGATCCTTATGGGATTTCAATTTCGAAATCAGGTGCAATACATTTTTAACTTAATTTATTATTGTTCTTGCACCAATCATGTGTAACGTTGTCCATAAGTAACATACAATATTTCACGATCATGGCAAAATGCGGAATGTTTCAAACCTTTCGACGAAATTGAAAGAAACAATCAAATAAGTTCGACTAAGAATTAATAGTAAACTTAAGGCCTAACCTCTAATCCTATAAAAATAAAAATAATTATTACCAGTCCAGTATTACAAGATTATACTTATGACCAGGTATGACATTCCCACTAGACGCAGCCTGTATCGGGGATATTAATACAAGAAAAAAACAATAAAAAGAACTTTCGTTCTCAGCAATAATAAACCACAATAAACTACAAAAAAAGCAATAAAAATAACAACAAAGCATTTAACTCATAACAACAACAACACGGAATAAAAACATGATACGATTTACGGAATTAAAATACCGTAATCAAGGTCACCTACTGCCACGTGACCTTGTACTGTGGTACTAACTGGCGCTAGTGGGACCATGTGACCTTGTACAGTGTCCGTTTTTTACTTATGGTTTGTTTAAGTTTGAATTTGGAAAGATGGTGCGGAGGTGAAATATTGATGATGATTGTGTTTTTATAAATTGATCGATAGATGGAGCTGATTTTAAGGATATTTTTTTTGTATTTAAAGAATTGCTCGATTTTTTGTAATTAATTTATTTATACTTTTGAGTTTACGTTGGTTCCTATTTCATATTGTGTAAGATCGCTAGTCAATAATGCTGTAGCTGGAAAATAGGTTTTTTAGCTGTTATTTTCTTTTCTTTGTTTTTAATGGTCATTGTGATATTTTTTGTATAATAAAATAAATGCTCGTATTTTTGTAATTAATTTAAAAACATTTCTAAGTGGGTTCCTAATTAATATTGCATAAGACAGTAAGTAAATACTGTTGCAACTAGTAAATACTTTTCTAGCAGCTTATTTTCTTTGCGTTTTTTAGATTTCAAAATGTCGTATAATAAATACCTTAACAATAATATAAAGTTAACACAGGAGTTATCTTCTGCAATTTATGTTTATTGCTACTTCTTCAATACCGCAATATCGTAATATTTTTCTATTTTCTAAGATAAAAAATCGAAGAAAAATCAATTTTCATTGAGAAGCTACTCAAAAAACGCCAGTCAAAAACTATAACAATATTTTTATACTACATAATTTTCCCTTTCAAAACAAAACCAGAATACATCGTAAATCTGTCGTACCATTCATTGTTCTGCAATGAAAGCGAGTGGAAGTTTCAAGAGAGTGTCAATAGTGAACAACAAATGAGCGATACATTCAATTTGTATAGTTAGTTGAGTGATATAAATAATTGTCGCCGTGACCTTCGCTCAAGTAATACTTGCTGCATAGTCATTGTTAGTTGTTACACTAGAGACAGGCAGGGGCGCTCAACTGTTAGCAACTTATGAAACATTAACATAAACAGTATAAATTAAATGATAATATGAGTAGCGCTGATAACTAGTAGCATTCACCGGTCGGTAAACGATATGCGGGTTAAGCAACCTTCGGCGCGGTCATTCCATAGATGGGTGACCGCATATTGGTTTTCAAATTGAGCGTTAAGGTCTGTCCTGGTTGTTGTCGATTAGGATATAATCGTTAATCCATTTTTAGGTCTTTGGGCAGCTTGAACATCTTTGACACTAGGTTGTTTATATTCACTTTTATCTTAAATTTATTATATTTGATGAATGTTTGACAGCAAACTGATACAGTGACAAAATATCTAGTTAAGGTACCAGTTTAAACGATAAAAGTTTCTAAACCTTTCCCTTTCAAAAAGGGTCACATAAATTAACGATTAAATATAAAACTGGTATGTAAACATGATAAATACGGCGCCATCTTAATCAAGATGGACGACATACAGAAACATCCGCGGTATAAATATCATTATTATTTATGGCTAATCTTGCGGTAAATATAATTTGTTACATAATATTACATTCGTTAGTACATATATTATTTAATAGCCTACACATATAATGTATAAAGATAGTAAATAAATTTACGAATTTTATTATGTAATTTGCTGAATTATACTTATTTATTTATTACTACGACTTTTTACATGTCCTCTGAAGCCTGGAAACGCTCAGCTCTAGTACCACTAAGCGAACATCCATCCATAGAATGTATAGTTAGGTTGCTTAACCCACCGTAGTTAAATGGGGGTGAAAGAGAAAACATTGAATATCAAAATAATATCTGAAGAATTAAGAAGATGGAGGAAATAATGTCTCCTACAATCTATTTTAAATAACATATAGGTACATTTAGCGCAAAACATACTTGATTGAATGTTTCTCCTGAAGTATATTATAATATTACGTGTGATTATGTATCATGTGTCATTGACCCGATAATAATACCTATATACCGTAGGGGGAAAACGATATAAGCAAATAATATGATTATAATAAAAACATGAAATTCATACACGTCTATCACATTTACATTACTGAAATAACACGTTTATTTTCTGATTTGCCAATATTTGCGATTAGGGAAATTTAAATTGTTATATTATACATACACACATACATACCTACATTTTTTTTTTCGTAGATGCAGGCAGAGACAATAAGAACGCCACTTGTTACAGTTGTTACGATCCTTACAAACTTCCCTTGCCTCATTTACATCATACATCTTGTCATACAGGACCGCCGGTTACGAGTTTATGAAAGTATCAGTCGAGGAATAAATACTTCGTAAGTAACAAACGGTTAACTTTAACATTGAACCCTACCTCAAAAACCGCTAATTATTACGTACTTAAACCTTCCTCAAAAATTGTATCTTGTATCTTGTATCTTTTGGTGAAAACCGTATGAAATTCCGTTCAGTAGATTTTAGGTCTATCGCGACGCGCTGAAGCGTCTTAGTTTTATCGCATGTAGTAATTCACAACTTCACAACACAAAAAGTTAAATAAAAATCATATAAACGAGCTTCTTTGAGCGTAGGTAGCAGATATCATAAAAGGGAAAATACTCATAAATATGAATCTCCAAGCTACTTTCTTTTATACGGATTTGAAGATTACATTGACACTTGAAATGATATAACGCCTGTTATAGAAAATGAGGCTCCTATTTTAGGCTTCTCAGTCTTCAAGAGAGAAATGCATGGGTGGAAAAGTAAAACATATCTACCGAAATCTTGATTTCAATCTCATACTTTAGCACTAACAAATTGGCTCAAAAAGCACAGAACCGATTTAAAAATTCTTTCGCCATTAGAATGTTACATTTACATTCAATATAGGCTATTTTAATTGAAAGAAAAAGTCAGGATCTCTTCTAAAAACTTCAATAGTTCGTAAAGCAGACAAGTTGTGTATAAATTATGAAGATGATTATCCTGTAAGTTTAACGACTGTGTACACACGATCAGTTTTATTTACGACTAGCTGACCCGCGCAACTTCGCTTGCGTCACTTAAGATAATCATAATTTTCCCCGTTTTTGTAACATTTTTCACTGTTACTCTGCTCCTATTGGTCGTAGCTCGATGATATATAGCCTATAGCCTTCCTCGATAAATAGGCTATCTAACACTGAAAGAATTTTTCAAATCGGACCAGTAGTTCCCGAGATTAGCGCGTTCAAACAAACAAACAAACAAACAATCAAACAAACAAACAAACTCTTCAGCTTTATAATATTAGTATAGATAATATTAGTATAGATAAAATTAGCTGCGCCGTTGTTACAGCTCATAAAACTTTGATATCTTCGTTATATGTGACTAGCTTTTACTCGCGACTCCGTCGTGAAAAGACTTTCCGGTTTAATAAGTATCCTATACGCTAATGCAGGTAATAATGTCCAATAAATAGCGTATAGGGTACTTTTTACCTCAGAAAATCTTTTCACGCGGATTTTGATAATGCAGGTAATAAACTATACGTGTACAAAATTTCATCAAAATCCGTTCAGTAGTGTTTGTGTGAGAATATCAAATATACATATGTATATCGGTCGTCACAAACTTTCGCATTCATAACATTAGTAGGAGAAGTGTTATATATTATTTTATACAGCAAAAATAATTTGCTATATTCTGAAAAAATGTTCTTTGTATTGTCAAGCGTAAATGTCAGAAACAGATCTCTTGTGAATGTTATACATATTAAAGACCCAAGAGTGAGTTGAGGTTGATTCTAGAAATATGAAAACGAAATATTTTATCCTGCAAAGATATAGAAAAAAATTCATTTCATTTTCGATTAATGATACCTACTAGAAAAAAGTCTTTTAACAGTACGTACCTATCGTACGTACAGAATATAATTTTCATTTTACTATGTTTCGTATATAATTTAGCATCAAAGCAGTAAAAGCAGGTACAAACCTATATTTCAATTTCATTCAAATTTTAAAGTTATCATGGGCAGTTAGAAAATCTTCTTTTCGTGATTTTTTTACATACGGTACCAGTTTCATAGCTCATGAAAAATTGCCAGATAACCTATCTGCTAGAAGTGAAAACAAATGTACAAAATTCCACCTGTTAAATTATCTAAGAGTTATCTAGACCGAGCGAAGCCGTGTTTAACATTGTACCTATCGTTTTTACTAGCAATGAGGAACTATAGAATTTTATCAAATTCCTTCTTCCCATGAATATAAAAACCCTTGCCAGACCTTGATAACACCTTGATCGTCAACTGTAGGAATTCGGAAATGTTGGCAAACAAACGTAACTATCATAAAATGTTGCTACTAAGGGACTTTTATACAGCTGACATTTACGACGCATGGGATTTGTTTCATTATAAGATTGTGAGAAATGTAGGTGTTGTTTCTATACTGATAACGCAAAAGCTTGTCGGTCTGTTTGTTAATTATTTATTTAGATTATAGACCTTACATCTTCTTAAATAACAATATAATTGTTGCCAATACAATTTTTTATTTGCGGAAGCTTTTAATTGGCAATTTGAATATTTAAATTATAAGTAAGTCTTGTAATTAGTCCGTAAGCTTTCCTAAAACAAATAAAAAAAAAACATACACAGGTAACATGTCAATTTAAACACAGGGACTGTAAAATTATTACCCACCTAAAATAAGAGTAGTAATATAACTACTTTCATTGATAAAATGCTGTTGAACATTAGCAAAATCAAAGCCAAACATGCTTTATTTCATAAACTAAAACAAGTATTTGAAATTGTCATAGTATTTATTATCTACCACCGTTTTGGAAAAGCTGTTGCTCGTGAGAAGAAATGGCAAGAAACTCACGACCAGCATCCCATTTTACTAATAAGTAGATATCCGAATTACGCTACAGTTCAGCTCTTAAGAAAATATCGTTATATATTTCCTTCTATATACCGTGGCATAGCAACTAACGAGCCGATAACTTATAACGGAAAGCGCCAGATTATTCGTACTGATAAATGTTATCTAAATCATTATTACTTCGCGTTATCAGATCTACCTGTAGTCCTTTACCTATTATTATTATCACGTAAGTAATATAGTAGGTTTTTGAGAACAGAATATTCTGTTTTTTTTTATTTATTCTTCAATTCCATACTTTTTAAGTGCGTTTTTCAATCTCGTAATAATCGACTGAAACGCGTTCGACATATTTTACTATTAAATAACCGGCCTTTCTAAATAGTACAAATTATATGTTACTAAAAACTAATCTATTCTTCTTTATCCTATCCTAAGCTTAATATTATAACTTCGGAAAAAAATCTGTCTGCCTTTTATGCTTACCCGACCACTGAACCAATTCACATGAAACTTTTGCACAAAAATGGTTAAGACCTGAGAAAGGACATAGAATAGTTTGTTTTCCGCAATCCCCCGGAAATATGAACTATGCGGGTAAAAAGCCTTCACGCGGACGGAGTCGCGAGCATTAGCTAGTACTTAATACTACTTAATATTATAGTATACTGTATAGTATACTTAATATTATAGTAGTATAGTCGGGGAAAAAGTCTTTTCACATTATACTTAGTATGTATGAACTTGTAATAAAATTCTTTTGTTTTCTTCTCTACACAAAAAAGCTCGATATTTGGGTACCTACCTCACGAGCTCACTGAAAGAAACCTAATGAACCGTGTGTTTGTGATTCTTGATGAAAAAGAGATTTTATTATAAGTTCATACATGCTATAATGCGAAAAGACTTTTTCCCCGACCTAATATTATACAATAATTGTAAATGCAGGTCATATCTATAATGACAGGAAACTTAAATAAGGTGACTAGTACCATTAATGATTATTATCAATTTGTTGAGCGCCCCTGACAATCACTTCACCGTTGTCAACGGAACATAACCCGACCAAATGTAATACACACATGATTCAATCATGAGTAGAGATTTATGTGTATTCTTAATTTGTTTCGGTTATAATTCAGTTGGTAACAGATTATTACGATTGCTTTTGATATTGGTATTAATGTTTAGAATTATAGGTTTGTGTTTTTCTTTGGTGTTTTTTTTTATTTATGCGAATGTTTGAGGAAATAATATTGGGAAGGAAAATTGTTGTTATTGCACTAATTTGTTTATTTATGATATTATTATGCCATATAAATTCGAATAAACGTTAATATGATGTTACCATTGTTAATATTGCCGCAGGTATTTGCATATTTTCCTGAAAAGACTTTTAGTTTATAATTTAGCTCACCCTAAAGTAGCACTAGGATTAATTTTAAGCCAAACCAAATATTTTTCCCAGGTTTTAATAAAATTTATTAAATGAATGTGCCCAGAACCTTCGTCCAAAATACAACCCCTACATTTACAGGAACATCAAAAGTTTGACGAAACACAAAACAAACTATTTCTTCCTTTTTCGTTCAATATTAGCACATACTCCGACCAGCCAGGAACATTCAGGACACAAACAGGTTTATAACAGACTAAGGCTGGTACGACGTTTGAAAAAAAAAAGCAATAAAATTCGAAAAAAAGAAGTAAACAGATTATGTCAAAAATAGCACTCCACCTACCAGACAGCATGAAGGCCGAATATAAGTCTATTTCTGAATTATATTCATATTTATAACTTTGACATATGGAATCTGAAGGTTATCCCTCATACAATGTCACTTGAGATATTATTTTGTACTATGCTATCTCGGGAACTAATAATCCGATTGGGATTAGAATAGTGACAGTTTTTCATGATTCATTATGATATGAATAGATCCGGGAGGGTTTTGATAGACAGTACAAGACGATAGGCAGGGTATTTTTAATATGCTTATTTTATTTATTCATTTATTAAGGAAAAAAAAAACAGTTACACAAATTTCTTAACAAAAAGAAATATATACCGTTCTATTTTAAAAGGAAGGCACTTTAAAGTTTCCAGAATTGAGCCAATTCTAACCACATTTATTGGTAGTAATTAGAGGTATAATAAAAATACTTAACACCAAAATAGCAGCTTAAAGTAAGGTCAAAGGACTGTCGAATAAGCATTGTACTTTAAGTTTTGATAAAACGAAAATCTATCAACAATATGTCATTAATGTCATATCAAATCACATTGACATTTGCTCATTACTACTGAAATAATGAGGGAAAAAGCAGCTGTTTCTTGTTATCTTTCGTTTTCCGAAAATCTGATTACTTTCATGTTGCTAACGACTTGTACCGAATTGACATGTTTTCGTAAATATTGTGACCACACGAGCAAAAAAAATATGGGAAATGGGGAAAATATGAACGATATAAAATACTACCAGAATGTTGGGTCTTTTTTAGGTTAACTTAACTTCCGGTAACTGTAACGAGGTTTCACAAAATAAATGAAGGCTTTGCTCTCTGACCCATATGGGCAAGGATGGAAGGTAAAAATATTTACTAAACTAGAGTCAGGAACAAAAAAGGTAAAAACAGAAATTTTATTTTTACTAGAGGCCGCCCGCGACTTCGTCCGCGTGGAAACCCTTTCCGTGTAAATCCCGATTCTTCGGAAACTCCAGGATAAAAAGTGTGTGTTATTCTGGGTCTTCAGCTACCTACATAGCAAATTTCATCGTAATCGGATCAGTAGTATTTGCGTGAAAGAGTAACAAACATCCATACATACTCACAAACTTTCTCATTTATAATATTAGCAGGATGTGTATATACAATATTTCTTTTAATTTAACGGACCTTAAATGAATTAAAAGAGGAATAAACTTATTTTCCGAAAACCTCTGGAAAGAATTAGAACACTTCGAAAAGCCAAAACCAATAATAATATTTTTTTTAATTTATGATAAAGCTTGATAAGCACTAGCCTAGCAACAAGTAACATATGTGCTAAATACACATACAAAACGGCTGAACAAAAAATGGAAAAATCCAGCAGACTGTATGGCGGTACACGTGTCAAGGAATAATAGCCGGCTGAAGTGCTGATAACACTATCACTTTGTAAGCTCAGCTTATATCTTATCTTGAAGGACAAGATAAAGATTTTGTGCTATATAAATACACAAGTACTTATTGCTACATTTTTGGGTGAGTTCGTTGACCTATTTACCGTTGCTATGGAAAGTTTTGAGGAATTTTTTAATTCATTTTATGTTATAACAAAAAAAAACTGCTTTATACATAAGTCATAACTAGTAATTAACCGCACTTGGCCAGCGTGGTGGAATCAAGGCCTAACCCCTCCCCCTTGTTTGGGAGGAGACCCTTGCCCTGCAGTCGGACACTAATGGGTTAAAAAATTAATTATCTTTTAATAAATAATTTTCCCACCGCGCCCCTGTTTGTTTGCGATAAACTCGGAAATTATCGGACGGATTTTCATGCGGTTTTTACTGATTGATAGTGATTCATGAAGGAGATTTCAGTGTAGGTGTAACGGTTTAAAATAAATAAGATGCTATTAAATTGTAAGTTAAGACTAAATAATTTCTACCGAGACACTAGTTAAATAATAGTTTTAAAAGACCTATGGAGAAGTCTAAGGGCGTTTTGTTAGTATTGTCAACGCTGCAACAGTTTTACATACATTTTCGGTATTTTATTTTATTGAAGCTAGATCGACATGAGATCGAAACTATATTTTGAAAGCACGATATTTAGGAGCCTTCTGAGTTTTACCCCAACTCTCTTCCCCTTTGTAACTATCAGATATTAATTAGTACTATACAGTTGTTGAACCATACATACCTTACAGCCGATATCAAAAGACGGAACACGAGATATTTAATTAAGATTTCAATTAAGACCTCACTGGTACACCTCATAGTCATCGTGACTTGTCAAAGTATACACCTACAACCGTTAACTAATACATAAATACAGTCATGAGCGCTAATATGCACACATATCTAAACAAAATATTTATTTTATTATCTTTTGAAATAGACAACTCCCGCACTTGGACTTTCTCTAGTGTTACGGGATCTTTAACAAGCATACAAACAACGGACACAAAGTACGACGATCCACGACCTCTCATGCACCGCACACTCGGTCTTCTCACTCGGATGATGAAAAGTGAAAACATAGAACCAATACAGTTTAGTTTCCATTTTCTTTCAGTTATTTTATTGTTCTGCTGCCGGATAAAAGCCATTCTTAGTTGACTATTAATGGGTATAGGCAGGGTATATAAATTATAAATATGTATATAAATAAATCGTATTATTTATATTTATTAGCAATAGTAATTAGGATCATTTTATACACAAGTTTCGATTGGCAGTGCATTTAAGTTCGTGACGATACATAATACACGCGTGTTTTAAATTGATTCTCAAAGTCTTGTATCAATCAGTCTCCATTAATTAGTTGTAAAGCAATCTGATTCAACTTGTTTTTCTCTTAGTTCATTATTCAATCAATTTGTTTAACTGTTTAGTAACACGCGAGGTGGTAACTGTAAAACAATTTAACAGGAAATTGTTACAACGGTCTTAATCGTAATGAAAATGTATGAGATTCTTGTTATTTCTTGATGTTTCAGCCAAATTAAACCGGCCTGGGCCGTCGTAGATAGGATTCGTTTATATAAAAAAAAATGTTTGTAAATGTCTTAGTCAACTTCTATAAAGTACAGCTCTGCTAAGCTGGGGCTACCTGTGCCCAGGAGTAGAATTTAACTCTGCTGATATGACGATGTAGACGGGATTAAAAACGAAAGATTTGTATCTATACTAATATTATAAAGCTGAAGAGTTTGTTTGTTTGTTTGTTTGAACGCGCTAATCTCAGGAACTACTGGCCTGATTTGAAAAATTATTTCAGTGTTAGATAGCCCATTTATCGAGGAAGGTTATAGGCGCTACGACCAGTAGGAGCAGATTACCAGTAAAAAATGTAACAAAAACGGGGAAAAATTTCACCCATTCTCTCTTATGTGACGCAAGCGAAATTGCGCGGGTCAGCTAGTGTCTGTTATAAAAGCTTTGCTTCTCTATAACATAGCTTACTAAGGGAACTCTTTGCTCTTTATCGAACGCCAACGAAGAAACGGTCAAAACTCAGAAGAAGTAAGTAAATAACTCCCTAGTAATAGATTACGTAAATATCGTATTTCCAATTTAATTATCAAGTTCCAATAAGTTATACAAGATTTGTAAGTAATATCTATCCGATCATTATTTTGTGAGTAGATTGTTTGTTACCTAGTCAAATACGGTTCGAAGTTTTGTTGTAATTTGTCTTCCTCAAGGAGTTTCAAACTAGACGAAATAGACGGAATAAGTGAAGGAGAAATGGGAAGATTGCTGGATTTTATAAATAGATTTGACATTTTATTCCTTGCAGACTAGAATTACTAACTAGAGAAATATCCGGAGCAACTAAATTGTATCTAGATTCTCATAATCATTGGTGTACGTTTATCTTCCAGATAAAACTATTTTATAAATGCAAACGTTTGTGAGGATAGATGTGTGTATGTACAAAAAATTATCGCGATCTTTAATAGAGACCGTCCGTGGTACAAGAAGAACAAATATATAATTGTTTCTATATAAATCGTAATCGTATATTTGAATTTACCAAACGGCTGACCCGATTCATGCCGAACCGAATATATTGTGTGTACACAGCGAATTTCACTCTAGTATCAAACCTCCTCCTCACTTGCGCATATGATTCACTAATTCCTTACACAAACCTCTCATTTTACAATCTTATGCATTACATATAACTAATATTAAGAACATATACATATGCATGTATGTAGATCGTGCGCCGGGCACGGTGTTTACCCGCCATTAACAGCAATAAACCTGTCAGTCTGTGCATCACTGTGAATAGACAAATAGGTGACACACGTGCATCTGTATATAGCTAGCTTTTGACTGTGGTTTCGTTCGCAACAAGTCATTTTAAGTATGTTTCTCCTAGAAACTATTAATGACCCACTGGTGGGCAAAGCTCTCCTCCCAGAATGAGGCAGGGGTTAAGCCGTGTGTCGACCACGATGACCAAGTGTGGTTGGACATTGCATACTTTCAAGAACTGTTCTAAAGCACTCTTTATCACGATGTTTTCCTTCGCCGTTGAAATAAGTGACAATTATTTCTAATACACAGATAACTTCGAAAAGGCTTTGGTGGTTTGTCTCGGATACGAACCTTTGACCATTTGCGTGGGAGGAGCATGCTTAAACCACTTAACTATCACTAACATGAAAATGAACCGATCGAAAATAAGGTTTTTTTTTAAAACGGTCACAGAAGTGGTTAAATGAAGCATAACCGATAAGAAACCGAGTTAGATCCTACAATTACAAACAAAGCTTATTCCATTTGCATTCATTAATGCAATGGTTTCTTGTTTGCATATAATGTAGATAAATAAATAGTTTAATTTATTACCTGTCATAAAAGTACGGTGAGATCACTATCAGGGATTATTGGAATATTTTATGTGAAGTAAAATATTAAGCTTACTGCTATTTAGCATTTACATATTAAACGATTATAGTAATAGGTGTAACAAATTACATATTTTATTGTTCAGTTAATCTTATAATATTACAAAAGCCATAGACAATCAATTAAAATATCTAAACCGTATCAATAAAAAAAAAACAAATCCGGCTTTGTTCCCTCGCAAAATTTGAAAAACGAACAAAACAAAACAAGCTATTCTTTTTTTTTAATCACCATGTTTTTTATCAACAATGTTGCCACCAGTGTTGGGTCAATCAACTAATTTTTTCAATCAATTGATTAGTCATGACTAATTTAGTCATGAATTATTTAGTCATGATTGAATTAATCATGAGTAAAAATAATAATCATAATCATGATTAAATAAATTAGTCATCAATCATTTAATGATTAAATGACTGATGACTAATTTATTGTATTTTTGTATGATGATTAAACTAAAAAAAATAATTCAGGTGACATAATTTTAGTTTAATTGAACACATCTATAAAACTATAACTGATCACCACATTAAGTGGACTGAAAGAAGATAATTCCATTATTTATAAAATTTGATTTTCAAAACGCGTAGTTTTAAAAAGCAATTTAAATTATTTTAAACTAAATTAGCCCGAACTTATTTTTGCAAATGTGTACCTGCGTAAATTAAAAAAAAATTAACTGATTCTGTTGTAAAACTAGCTTTAATTAAAAACCTGTGATTAACAAATACTTGAAAAGCTTAGTTTTATTTAACTATTATTTTTAGTCATTAAAATTTTAGTCATGATTGAATAACTAACACTAACACTAATTAATCATCAATCACGACTCATGATTGAATTTTTTTAGTCATTATTCATTAGTCATGACTAAATAATTTAATCTTAATCATCAATCATCAATCAAACTAAATTTTGCCCAACACTGGTTGCCACGTTATAAAATGTATTTCCCTACTATTGATGGAGTGGCCTTGTTAGGACTGGTGTAGGGGCCAACATCGCTCGGTTTGTATGGTCGACCTTGGAAAGGGACCGGCGAAGGGAACGCATCTACGTAACAGATATTTGTATCAATACTTCAACAGTTCAGAATCTATTGAGGTGGGTTTCATTTACTTTTTATTACATTGGGCTTTTGTGATACGACCTTATTTGAAGTGAAGTTTACAATTGGGCATAATATAATATACCTACTTACTAGTACTTATTTAATAATGTGCTTCATGAATAGATTCCAGGAAACATAAGCGTCTCCAGGGAGAGCAGGGCGTGTGAAATTGCATCACTTTTAAAGGATACCCGGGTAAATTTTAAAGCATGTACCTAATTATTCGCGTAAAAACCGTAACTAACATATTGTCGCTAAATGTTAGTAATTTTTTTCCGATTCCGACGCAGTTTTCATTGTAATTTAGATATGCACCATTGCATAAAATAGTAAAGTTATACATTCGTAATAATTTATTATTTAGATATTTTCTGAGTAGAATAGGTTTTGGTGTCTCCTGTAAAGTACATTATATTAAAACACACAGCGACTTTAGCACGCGTAGCGAGGTAACATTTACCTTAGAAATAAAATGAATAATTGAGTTATAAATTATTCTAATGGCATGTCATCAAACCTGTGGTTTATCTTTAACGTTCTCTTCCAGAATATCATAGCCATCATAAAAAATATCCAGCCGCCATTGAAATAGGCCTCATAAAATTTTCACGCGGGACAAAATGGCGGTTAAAAAAGTTATAAAAATACATACAGATGAAATATAAATGGTTTGAATGTACCTTGATATTTGTCAATGTCTTCAAAAAATGATTTAGACATAAAAGTTAGTGGCTGTGAAAAATCACATGAAATAACAACCATATTTTTTATGAATTCGTGAAAAATTATATGATGAAAGGCGTTAGGAGTATGGGACTTCCTTTTCATTTGTAAACAGCCAAATGTTGTCGCTATTATTATTAATAGAACAGGTTACCCTTAATTATTTTATATTTAAATCGCATTTGTATCACATAAATACTATAAAAATATACTTATACAAAATTAATGCACACAAATTCCTTCCCTCAAAAGCGTTCTCTTCCACTATTTTGCCACAATTTTGGGAAAATCTTTGCATAGCAACAACACTTTAGCAGAAACAATGATGGACTTATTTGATTTTTGTTTATTACTGATTCCTGCAAGGTTTAGGTTTAACGCAGATATAGAGTGAGTAAAAGCTCATAGGTTTATATTTAGACAATAACATGTTGACAAAAACAATAATATTTTTATTTGTCATTGTTTTGACTGGGAGTTGCAAAACATATTATTATGTAGGTAATTTAGCAATAGCTAATTAGCTACACCTCCAAATTACGAGTTAAAGCTCGTGTTGATACTTCAGATTCTTCAGATACAAGTCTTCTCCTAGTGTGAGAGAAAAGACCTATAGAAGTTGTAGATATAATTATGGCAATACAGTGTTGCCCCTGTTACATAGGATTGTAATTGAGAAATGATATTATAAATGGGGAACCAACCAAAAGGGGGTTTAGCCGCCCTGTAATTTTGGGTATACAAAGCGTGATTTTATGTTAAACTTCAACCTTGTTAATTATTTCAAATTAACAAGGTTGAAGTCGACCTAAATAAATATTCAAATTCTACACAAGTTACGGACTAGTCATAAAGATTAACAGAGTTCTAGACCTACTTCAACATCTAGTTTTATTCCTACAAGTCTACGCCTTGAAAGTAATAAACTCGGAGGTTTTAAAGCTTTACTTCACCGCATGTAATGTAAATATTCTAATTTCTATGTTGAAGTAACTCGTCTAAACCAGTTTGGTGCTAGTCGAGTTATGTATACGATTGTCCAAACTTGGGCCGGGTTGGCAACCAATGTTTGCTGAGCGCCGGCGCCCGAGTGGTATAATCAGCTATTAAAATAAAGCATTCAAATTCAACAATCATAGTAAAGTTTGCTGTGGTGAATAGGCACCTGGTTATAGCATTAATGTTTGGACAAGGAGTCTGCAGACACCGTGGTCAAGCGAACAGCTAATGGATTAGATAACTTATAACTAAACTAACTATTAATACGTGATCTGTAGCACAAGATTTAGTTAGTGCAGATACCAGTCTCTCACAAAGAATATTCTTAAGTTAGTCAGATAAGCTGTAATACCTGTGTGACAGATATATAGAAAAACAGACGAATCAAACATTATTATAAATATTCACTCATATTTTGGACGATAGCTTATTGAAATCGGTCGTAAACCTTAGATACTAAGTTAACCACACGAAAAATGAACATTTCAATAATCGATTTAAACCACCGCTGCCGATGCGAGTAACGAGTAATTAATATCGTAATTATACTCGGATGTAATATCGATATTATAGTAGATTTCTTTTCGATTAGTATGCAGTATTTTGTGCTATGATTGCTTGTAATTATAGGTTGCATCGCAGATTTTTATCGATTGATTTATAAAGCTTTGCGCGGACTACTGGACTATTAGAAACTCATTATTTAGTACTTCAAGTAATAGAATTTGTTTATTGATCATTTTAAATAGAAGGCAATCTATACTAATATTTTCAATGCAAAAAAATATAATACAGTTTAGGCAGTTTTACTATAGAAATGCTAAAGTTTGATTGTATGGATAAATGTTTGTTACTTAAACACGTCAAAACAACTGAAAGGATTTCGATGATATTTGTTATAGTCAATTTATACCCTGTATTAACACTTAAGACACTTTTTATCGCGGGAAAATATTTTCACGCGAACAAATTTACAAGCAAAAGTTAGTGTAGAAATACTGAACAAAAGGTCGCATTTCAAATCAAATTAGTAAAGAGAGTCGTATCAAGGAAAAGGTGGCAATTCTTAATTGAGTGGGTCACCTAATTAATATGGTTGCCTGCCAATCAGGTCGGGGCGGGTCTGACCCGGGAAACAGTCTTACTTCTAACAGTGATTCTTAGACATTAAATATTTATGAAGAAATTATGGAGTTTTGTTTGAAACAATTTGTTATTTTATTTTTTATTTTTACAACCAGACCCGAAACAATTATTTGTGTATCGCACAAATAATTGTCCCGTGTGGGACTCGAACCCACGACTTCCCGACGCAATGGTAGCAGCGTGGTGACCTAAGCCACTGCGCCACGGAGGCAGTCAGTATTTGAATACCTATTTAAAGGTTAGAGCTTTTCATGCCAACATTAAATCACGCCTTTTCCCTATAGAGGTAAGCAAAGACTAGAGAGTTCACAATCTGCATCATTTTACCTTTTACTCGGTGGACTAAGGTCTAACCGTTCTCTCATCACGAGAGAAGATTCATCTCCGGCAGTGTACAGAAATAGCTTTAATACACGAGGATGTAAGTGTATTTGTCTTGTTGTTCTTCGTCTTAAAATAACAAGGGCTATCATGATGTCATCTGTGGTTTAAATTTAGTTATTTAGGATCCATTTAGGCCTAACTGGATGTAACGACCGGCGTCGAAACACATAAAGAGCTGAACA
This sequence comes from Anticarsia gemmatalis, assembly GCF_050436995.1. Taxonomy (NCBI): domain Eukaryota; kingdom Metazoa; phylum Arthropoda; class Insecta; order Lepidoptera; family Erebidae; genus Anticarsia; species Anticarsia gemmatalis. Next base: position 2,030,105 of record NC_134757.1, read on the forward strand.
TCACAAGGACTTTAATTCACAACTTCAAACAAGAAAATTACGTTTCCCTTTTATTATAAGTTGTGGTTCGAAAAAGCCTCTAATTTGCTCCAAATTAAATTATAATTCAGACGGTTGTTCCTTTTCGCCATTAATACATATTTAACTAAATCTTGCCTGTGACTTTGCCCGCGTAGACTGTAGTTATAAGTCTTATTAAAGGAGGTTCCGATTCCCATGGAATTTTTGTGACAAAAAATATTGTAAGTCGTTTATCGGGTCCCAAACTATTTTTGTAAAAAAATTTTATCAATTTGTCCAGTGCCTAAGGCATGGAAAAAAGATCGACAGGCAGAAATACTTTCGCATTTATGATATTAGTAAGGATTGTGGTTTGAAAAGCCTTCCATTTGAAATGTTTCAAATTAAATTATAATTCGGTTCTTCCTTTTCACCACTTATATTAAAATTTAGAGATCTTATTGCGAAGTTTCTTGCTGAAATTATAATCTGACGCAATAATTTCGATTGTTGTGAAATATTTCTGACCAAAATATTTGGATAGACTTACATACATATATAGATGTATAGGTAGACATTATATCAATATAGTACCTGCAACAAAAATGAAAACACAATTATAAATACATACATAAATTTAGAGACCTTTTAATTCACGAGAAAGAACAATTTTATACCGAAGAAGAGTTTTTAAATGTAGTTTCTTGTGTTAATGATCCATATTTCATATTAATCAATGGTGCAGGGATCGCATAATTGGCGTTCGTTAGTTACTGCCTAGCCCTATGTGAAAAAGGCGTGATTTTATGTCATTATGTATGTTTGTATGTATGTATGTGAATGTAAGATACTACAGCTTCACTACATCAAATATTTATCTACATAATTATGCAAAATCATTCAAATATTCAACTATTTTATCAATCACCCGCCATAAAATCAGATGTAACGTTATTTTCAGTGAAATAAACATCTCGGAACATCGGCCGTCGAACTCATAAAACTATTACTGTTTCCGCCATTTTAATCTAAATAAAATACAGAATACTGTTTACAAACTGCAAAAGTGTTTTGAAAATGAGTTTATTTTTTTCAATTTGAAAGTTCAAGGTGGCTTTTTATTAGTCACGACGCATTTAGTTCAATATAGAGTGTAAAAACATGTTAGTGGGTAAATAGGAATCGACTATGTATTTTTTAGGGTACCGTACCCAAAGGGTAAAACGCGATCCTATTACTAAGCCTCCGCTGTCTGTCTGTCTCTCTGTGTCTCTATCTCTCTCTCTGTCTGTCTATCTGTCTATCTCCAGGGCTGTACCTCATAAACCGTGATAGCTAGAAAGCTGAAATTTCCATAAATGATGTATTTCCGTTGCCGCTATAACAACAAATACTAAAAATATTATTATTAAGAATTTACAATAAACGTGTTTTTTCGTACGGAACACTTCGTGCGCCAGTCCGACACTTGGCTGGTTTTTTTATACTATGTTGTATGAAATTGACTTTTGTTATCGTATTGTTCAGGTTTTTTTGTTGCAAGAAACTGTAACAGTTAATAATTCCGTGTCTACTGTGAGTATAACTGCGGTTAATACTATTTATAAATTTTAAATTCATTTATTTGTTTGTATATTTTGTCGCTATTTTGTAACCATCACGAGGCAACTTAGTATATCTGCCTACCTAGTTAAGTTTATTGTACACACAAACATTTGTACATACATAAAATCACGGCTTTTCTCCACAGGGGTAGGCAAAGACCAAAGAATGCCACTTGGCACGATCCTCACATATTCCCTTGCCTTAATATGATTTATATCCCTACATCCTGTCATACAGGACCGCCGCCGGTCAGGATATTTTTTTAAGACGTCGCTGATATAATATATGATGTTTTAAATATAACAGCTATGTTCTTACAGCCATAAACCATTTTATGCGAAAGATGGATTATAAGTTAGTTAGAAAATCCCCACATTGTCTAGCGTTTCAAACAAAATTACATAGCACATAGCAAAAAATACGTATTATTTATGACAACATACAAAAATAAGCACTTTTATTATAAAAGTGCTTATTTTTGTATGTTGTCATAAATAATACGTATTTTTTGCTATGTACATGACATATGACAATAATTGTCACACAGAGCCATATAACTGATAAAAGAAAATGTGTATAAAAGCGTTGTTTTTAAATATACCACTTGGATTCCCAATTTAAACAATAGCCGGGAGCGATAAAGAGTATGACGGCGGAAAGCATTTAATATTTATTTTTATTAACAAAACCAAACAAAACAAAAGTAAAAGTCGATAAAAATACATAAAAGCCAATTAATTTATCAAATTTTGACATCGTCGACACCAACTTCGTAAAAGTTTTGTATTCTTAACAAACTCTTAAAAACTTTTTGATTTACGTAGATCGTTACTTTAAGCCATAATTTCCCCACTTCACCTCTATGCCAGTCTTTGTTGGAATACTGCATACTAGCCTGGGGCGGGGTAGCAGCTTGTCACCTGATTATACTGGAGAGAGCTCAACGTGCAGTACTTAAAACAATGATTAAAAAACCCTTCCGTTACCCCACCGTTGATCTCTTTTCAGATACTCAGGTGCTAAGCGTACGAAGACTTTTTATCAAAAGGTTAATTCTGCTGGCTCATAAGGAATTTTTAGTTACTGAAAACTTTGAAGACATGATAAAGAAACGCGTTCTTAATCTCCCAGTCGAAAATGTAAAAACCATATTTGCCAAAAGGTTTTGTTTCTATTTAAAAGCTTATATTTATAATAAAATTAATAAAAAAGTCGTGTTGCATTCATTGCCATACCGATTGGCAAAGAAGACGCTTTGCAAAAGCCTATTGACCTGGACATACGCAGAGACAGAGAGTATATTTAAAAGAATAGAGTAAATAATTTTGAATTATATTAATCTACCTACTTTAGTTTAGTTCCAAAATAAGAATTTAAGGATTTTGTTGTTCGGATGTTGTGTTCATTGTTTTAATTTATAATTGTTGTTTAGTTTTGTAACAAATTGTCGGATCTCACTTTCAATAACTCTGTTGTTGTTTGTCTTTTTATACTAGGTGCTATATGTTCAATACCGCTAAGAGAAAATTGTTTAAGATAATTGTTTTCATTAAAGTTGCCTGCAGTACAGGCCAAGCCTAGTGCAGGCAGCTTCTGTAATTGTAACTTATTTTCTTTGTAATATGCATGATTATTCTTTTGTATTATTTTAATGTAAAATTGTATTATGGTAAATGAATAAATTAAAGAAATTAAAGAAACTTTGGAATAAGTATCGGTAAGATTATCTGACGGTATTTTGTCAGTTGTATTCTTATACATTGGCTGACACTTAATCTATTGGTTAGGTTATCTGTCACCTATCTATTAGACTTAAAACTTTCTCCCAAATTGTCCGGTTTGCTTGATATTTCGGTACAAACTGCAATGACTTTAGTTGAAAGTTGATTGGCAAATAGAGCATATAAAAAGTAATATTAGTAAATTAAGTAGATTGAATCCTAATAATTTAACGCTATAATAATTTTACCGCAACCGTTGGTCCTGTATGACAATATGTATGGATGTGAATGAAGCAAAGTAAGAATGTAAGAATCTTACCAATGGGAGTTCTTTGATCTTTATGTTTTATATTATTGAAGAAAAAAATATGTGTCACAATGGAGTTTATAAAAACAAATCCAAGTTCAGATGCATAACATCAATTGAAGTCCCTTGAAATAGGGGGCGAGCCGATTGCCATTATGTATCACGTGACCTAACTCCGAAAAACTATTCAGAACAATCAAATGTAACCTGGACATCGGACCTGGTACCTCATTACATGTGTCATGCATGCAGGAAAAAATACTCGTTTGAACAAGTGTCAATTTTATATTAATGACAGACTAGAGGCCGCCCGCGACTTCTTCCGCGTGGAAACCCTTCACGTGTAAATCCCGATCCCTCGGGAACTCCGAGATAAAAAGTAGCCTATGTGTTATTCTGGATCTTCAGCTACCTATATACCAAATTTCATCGCAATCGATTTAGTAGTTTTAGCGTGAAAGTGTAACAAACATCCAAACATACATACATACATACAATCTGACAAACTTTCGCATTTATAATATTAGTAGGATAGAGATACCTGTCAATCATATCAAAAATAAATCAACGAATACTTAACCTTCACAATCTTGATCAATTACACCTACAATTTATTTTTAAAAGACGCATTACAAAACTGAGGTAATATTACTGGTCGGTTAATGTTTTAAATCAGGGCTTATCAACAAAGTCTCTTGTAATAAACACGTCCCATGATGTCATCTAATTGAATAGTTCACTCTTAAAACGGTTGTTTAAGAACACACGGGCAACTGTTGCGCGACATACTGGCAACATTTTATCAATACCATCAAAACTGGCCTGTGTTCTATTAGTATACTCTAGCACATAATATTTAATGTAGGTATTAGACATAATCTTTATTATATTATAAATTGCGGCGGTCTGATCGCGATAAATTCAAAAACCACTGGACGGAAGCTCATGCGGTTTTTACCAATAAATACAGCGATTAATAAGGAAAGTTTGGCTGAATTTTGTCAATATGTTGAAAAAAGTGTTAGGCTTACTTTATTTCTATTTACTTTTTATATCTTTTTAATTATATTCATCAGCCTCATTAAAATGAGAAAAAGAATGCGTAGTTATTTTATTACCTATTTTTAAAATAGTTTTGACAATTTATGTGTTAAATATGTTAATTACAATTTCTCTGTTATATTTTTTATTATATTATGTTAATTAATTACGCAGTTTTATTAGCGGATTTTACGACTTTCAAGAAAATGTGACTTTGTTTATGCAATTAACTGGTTTCAAGTTTTTTTTATTATCTCGTTTATTTTTTTATTTCGAGATTTTTACGGAATGTTGCTTGTTTTTTTACGAGCATGTCCTGTGGTTAAGATAAGAGGTAATTATAAAGTCAGGCAGTTAAATGTAAACAATTGTAGGATAATTGGTCTCATGCAGTCTTTAAAAGTCATCTACTACCATCCTTTGTTATTTAGTTTTATAACAATATACAGCTAAAACGAGAAACGTTGGATTTTAAAAACTAAACTACTAGTTGTATGATTAAAGTGTGTCTCTCTACCGAAACATTCTATTCATCATCTATCAAAACAAACTTAGGCTGTATACAAAAATGCCTTAGTAAACAAGTTTTAACTTAAATACAGCATTAAATAACAATCACTTGTCAATAAATGTGACTGACCATTACAACAAACTCAGCAACTTAAAAATTAAATTTAAAAAGTTGCTCGTCTGCTCGACCTCCATTCCAAATTTAGGTTAAGCACGAGCAACGGCTCATTACGACACATAGCAACAGGCCATATTTATTTTAGGCGACACCTCCAACATACGAATCATCATTTTATATCTTTATAACACGACCAAATTGAAAAGACACCTTCGTATTTAGTAACCAGTTTGACAGCTACGTATTTTTTATGACAGGGTTATAAATCAAATGCAAAACTTGTGTTATTTTAAACTGTAATTATAGTAGCTTTAACGTTTTTTTTTGGTTAATAAGGAAGTGTTTTTAATTAAAATAGTGGATATATCTGTACATCTTAAATTAATTATCGTCGTACAGCCCACGCGCAGTGTATTTGCGCGCGAAATTTTCAATTACTGCTTAATATATATACATAAATAAATCACGCTTTTTCCCATATATGTAGGAAGAGATCTTATAACGCCACTTGATACGATCCTTACAAACTTCCTTAGCTTCATTCACATCCATACATCTTGTCATACAGGACTGCCGGTTACGAGTACTACGCACCTGACCTTTCTGCAAGACATCACCGATATGATCATCAATCTTTTGTCTTTCTCCGTGGCGAATCTTTGTCTGCCTCCATGGCGCACTGGTTTAGGGAGGTCGTGGGTTCGACTCCCACACGGAGCAATTACTTGTGCCATCCACAAAAATATAATTATTTCGGGTCTGGTTGTGCTTTGTGTCCGTTGTTTGTATGTTTGTAAAAGTCCCCGCGACACAAGAGCAATTCTTAGTGCGGAGTTGTCCTTTTAAAGCTGATGATTATCAGTCTCTGCAGTACTCTATAAAAGAGTACAATATAATAATAGAGCACTCATTGCAGTTATATTTTATCAATCAACCCCACTCCTTCTATCTGTCATTCAATCATCTGAGCTTAGGTTGTAAGCGATAGTTATATAACACAGTAAGTGCATTACACTTATATACGTAACATAAGTACAGCGATAGTGGAAGTGTTCTATAACAATTCCTGCACTTATAAAAGCCTAGTGCACTAGGTACTTCTGGCTTCCCAAATTATACATACACATACATACATACATACACAAAATCACGCTTTTTTAAACACGCAGGAAGAGAACCAAAGAACGCCACTTGGTACGATCATAACAAACTTTCCTTTTTTTTTTTGCTTCAGGGAAATGCATGTCCCGCCCTAGGGAGGAAAGCGGGGGTCTGTCGGGCTCTCCCGCCGGCCAGGCGTTCCAGCTAACGTGGGCATACCGACTAAAAACCTGACGGTGTTCCTTCAACGGTCACCATAAGGTGGCCAGGACGCGGTACCTCCAATCGGATACCCCGCGTCCCAGCCGGATTGTAAACTTCTTGTCAATCATTTTCCTAAATTATGTGATTGTGATGTGTATTGTGATTTTCAGTTGACCCTCGAGTATTAGCCGTATGGTGCCTTATTGTGGTACAAAAACGGTCTAAAATATACCTTTTATTTAAAGCGTTTGTTAACCTTTTGATGCATTAAAAATCTTGAATGACGTCAGAGATATTATAATTTCAATAATATTATGTCGAAACCTGCGCCAAATGTGAATTTTATTTTCTATCACTAAAGCTAAAAAATATTTGGACGAAATTAAATATTGTTTTGGCCGTGCTGTAGAAATGTAGATAAAAAATAATAAAAGCAAACCGTTTTGGAAACTTGAATGAATATTTGAATACTAATCTAAACTATAATATTTTGAAAATATGTTTGTTTATTTGAGAAATTTATGTCTAAAACTACAGAACTGATGGTAAAGTAATTACACTAATGGAATAAGATTAAGATTGATGATCCACAAATTATCATGATAGTCTGAAAATCGTACGGAATCGGCTTAAAAGTAAGTATGGCGTAATCGAAGTTACCCAGTGTGAGAGCTTATAAAATTAATTACAAGGGAACTTTAATTATGCACCTGTAAAAATAACACTTGGATTCTTTTTGCTAACTAGATGTTTTGACAGTGACAAGTGCTCAGAAGATTTGACAAGTGCTCAGTAGATACTGGTGTGTGATCTACAATATTTAAACCCGGTTTCAGCACTTTTGGATAACTATCACATAGCTTATTGGATGAAATTTTGACAATAGTATTTAAATTCAAAATATCGTAAACTTGAAGCTGAACTGTCAAACTGGCCTCTATATTTTTTTATATTTTATCAGACAAAGTCACGGCGAACCACTAGCATAAAAATAAAATCAATAAAAATATATTAAATGCCATGTTTTTGTTTACAATATTTATTCCATACTGGTCACGATTGTGGGCGATAAAATAACAAATACAGCATGCTAAGGTCATTGCGGATTTTTATTGAAAAATATCAGCAACTTTGAAAATTAACGAAGCCTTTTTATAGTTCTGTAGGATGATAATTTTGTTTTGATGGGAGCATTGAAGCGTGTTTGGGTATTCGAGTGTAAAAAGTCACAATGAAGTTGTCTAATTGAAGTAATGTCAAATGGTTTTTGTTAGTTAAGTTTGTAGTTAGATCTTAAGGGTTTTGGTAGTAAAAGCTCCATGCTGCTGCATGTCATGCACATTTCATATGCGTTGAGAAAAGCTCATAGTTTGACTCCTTGTGGAGTTTAGATGGCCATCATACCCTCGAGCAGCTTGAAACGTTTTATATTAAGTTGAGTTCTAGTCATGAATGGTGCATTTTTTGTTAATGTTACCTCAATAATAAAGACCACTAGACAAGTAACAGATGACAACAGTAACAAATGAAATGACAAATCAATTAAAACATAGTGATTTAAGAATCGAATTTTAAAACATTTATTTAGCTTCTAAAATTCTCAAATACTTGAACTAATATTTGTATGTCCCAGCATGGTAGTCTACTACATAGAGACCTCTAAAATCGGTAGAGTCAACTAAATTCGGTCGCGTAGTGCCGCGCAGACGCCGGTCGACCTCGATATGCTACAGGGCCATAAAATACAGATATGGCCGCCGGCCTGCCTACTAGTAACTACAGGTAATCTTCATTAATACTAGTATTTAAAGAATTAGATAAAGTTAAAACGTTAATCTTCGTAATCTATACTTTTATACTAATATTATAAAGCTGAAGAGTTTGTTTGTTTGTTTGTATGTTTGTTTATTTGTTTCAACGCGCTAATCTCAGGAACTACTGGTTCGATTTGAAAAATTATTTTAGTGTTAGATAGTCCATTTATCGAGGAAGGCTATAGGCTATATATCATCACGCTACAACCAATATGAGCGAAAACGGGGAAAAAATTACCCATTCTCTCTTATGTGACGCAAGCGGGTCAGCTAGTTCTTTAGATAGTTGAAAATATTTATAAATGAATTGTAAGGAAGGAGATGATTAGATTAAGTAAAGGAATAATAGACTGGTATCGATTTGGAAGAACGGTTTAAAGGGGCCTATTTCAGTATGTCTATTCGGTTTTTAAAACCCTGGTTTCTATACCTTTACCTTTGATCTTTTATCCCGAGTGAGAAATCAATGGTTAATGTTATGTAGCTAAAGTTTAGATAAGATAGATACATTTTGATTTTAGAATCGTAGATTTACAAGTTTTTTTTTATAAGATTCTTTTGGTCTCAATGGTCACACACGAGTAGGAATCCCGTAAAGATCCCTAAGGCTTTCCTACACTGACAGTCTTTTGTTAAGGGTTAACTCAAGTTAGAATCGCTATGATCGGAACAAGAACCCACGACCTCTCGCTAATAAATCTGATGAGCCTAATGATGTCTATGCCAATATTAATGATGTATATAAACGTTATTTATTATAAAATGTCACTGCAATGAATGTTGTCATTAATATTGTTAAGAGATTCTCCGATAAGTGAGGTTAAGCTGTGTTGTTTGAACGACCAGTGACCATTCATCGTGCCTTCCTACTAATGAGGATGTCTGTAGCGCAGTGGAAAAGGTGGTATAGAATTGTAGGTTTGCATCTCAAATGGAACAAATGCTTAACCCCCGGTGTCTGAGTACATTTAGCGGTAGTTTATCTATTCGATAGCGTTTTTTGTATGAGTTTAAGCGCAATTGAATAGATAAATTACCGCTAAATGTACCTCAGAAACCGGGGGATAGTGATCCACAAGTGGTTATTTTAAGTCTTGTATGCTGTGTCTGTCTGTATTCTGAAGGTTTTACGGCACAAGACTTATGCAGAAGTTTTCACAACACAACGAAAATATGAAGAAAACTGCGACAGGTACAGCGCTTCCCTTCTTTTTTGTTTTTTTTTAATCTTTTTGTATATTGCGGATACAGTTTAACATAGTTCGAATAATGTTGTAAATAACATGTTATTTATAAAGCCTAGGTTTTTCTTTTCTTGTTCATTTGCTTTTCTTGTGCAACCGCTTTCGCTTTTCGCAAATATCCTATTTCCTTTTTCATGATTAAATTTCACACTGCTAAATTCTGTAAAGCAGTTTAACTATAAGAGTGTAACAGACGTACAAACGGACAGCAGACGTACTTCAGCATGTATCATGAATATGGATGTTTAAATGACGTTGAACAAGTTGCAACAAGTCAATATGAATAAGTATTGATAATATGATAATAGGCAATCTATAAGCAGAATGGAGTCCAAATCGTTTCTACTACTTTGTACAGTCAGCTCCATAAGTCGCTTTACACGTTCATATTTTCAAAACCTCTTTATTACCCAATATTAATGAAAACAAGAACAAAATCAAGTAGAATTAGTTGGAAATATTCATTTCGATCACCGTCAGATGTTTTCTCGATGGAATAATATGTAATACTACAAATATAGGGTTTCAAACGATATGTTCAGCGACTTTTGGAGCTGACAGTACCTTGTTCTAGAACCCATTAATATTAATACTATAATGTCCTTGGATATTATTTATAACTGTATTTGATACTCCAATTTATACTACTGATTGTTGAATTCTTGTTTTAATCTTGTCATGTTATGTGTAGGTGTACAGATACTTTGTATGTCTATCAATCTGATACACTTGTTTCCAGGCGGTTATCGAGGCAACCATAGCCAGTTGCGCTCACTAAACGATCTGTGGGTTAAGCAAACCTTAGCGCGGTCATTACATAGATGGGTGACCGCATAGTGGTATCTGAGCTGGGCTCCTTCGTTCTTCGGAGGGCACGTAAAAAGACGGTATTGGTTTTTTCATTTTTGGGACGGAACCCTTCGTGCGCGATTTCAACTCGCACTTGGCCGGTTTTTCTCAACAGCATCAGCGTAATAGCTCATCATTGTTGATGAATGTTGCCACATCTGTACACAAAGGCCGTTTTGTTTAGTCTGGCAACTGTTATCTGTTATCATAATGTCACTCGTGCTCTACATAAGTTGTCTGGAGATTGTCTACATTGATAAGTGGCCCTTTTTTATAATAAATCATTACTCATACTTGTTAGTTTTAAACTATGTGTAGGTACCGTGCGTGACGCAATGGTCATTGTATTATCGATGAGGTAATTGATCTTTCTTGCTGACATTAAATGTAAGGTTTTCTTATAGTTCTATGATTTATACTTTTATAAAGAGAAAAGCAATAATTTCGTATTGTACAGGAGGTATCTGAAACTATGATGAATTTATGACCAACGGCTAAGCGAAGAGCCTTGCACTTAAGGTTCGATTAAAGAAGGTTAGGAGGTATTCCAAATTAAGAATTTAGATCTACAGGCTTATGTGCCAATACAGCTATTTTATTTTGTAAATGTCCAGTATTCTTAATTATATTATAGACGAATTGTGTATGTAAAGGCTTTACTAAGTTCTTTGACTTTAATAATATTTTTAAAAATATACTAAAAGTGCACCATAAGGTAAGTATCTTCGGATTACTGTAGACTGACTACAGCAAGAAATCCGTTATTAGTCAGTTTGTAGATCATAAAAGGCATGTGTTTCAATTACAGTTAAAACTCCACACGTTTAATGTTCTTCTTGCAAACAATATCAATTAAAACGGTCTCCGGTTAATTATTTTGTTTTTTTAGCAGTTAATTTCAAGCAATTGTTGCCGGGCCTCTCGCGGTATTAAACCTTGTTAATAAAGAATAAACTGTACTAGTATTACACTACTGTGATAACGGAAAATATGCACTTAGACTGGTAAAAACTTTATTTGTAATCGTTTTTTACGTGTTGGACTAAACCACGGCATTTTTCTGCATTTTTACAAAGCTTTTTGTTCCAAAACAATTAATCCCATCAAAACATAAATATAATTACAAGTTTGGCATGACAAAACTTTATTTTATAAAATTAATACAAATAAATTGTAGCATAAAACCATATTTTCATTTCTTTAGTTAGCAACGAAAAATAACGAGCTCTTTAGCTAACAGTTAGTTACAAGATTAATATCAGCTAACATATAACGTAACAAATTGCCGAATTACCACACTATTGGGTATAACAAACACAAACAATCTCGAGCATAGAGCATCGTTAACACGGCCATACCAGCCGCACCGGCCGCACGACCGCGCAGCCTAGCTCTATGGTACGATGTCGAAACTCACTGAAAATAAACGTACCACAGACAACGCACGAGTTTTGTTTTCGAACGCATTCTCTAGGGCTGGCCTTAAAACCTTTTTTGTGACAAAAATATAAAAGTTCTTTTTGGTTTTTGTTTGTCTGTCTTCTGGAATGCGTCGTTTGGAAACTTAAAGAATAAATTGTTGTATTTTGAGTTCATTTTAAAAACAGTCGCTACATCTGCTAGTTAATTTAAATTATTCTTGTTTTTTTACTAGGAGTTAAGTCGTCTATATCTGCGTAAAGTTTATTATAATGATGTTTTGTTAACTTCAAAGTTAAGTAAAAAACTCTTAAATAAGCAATAAACAAACCTGTTTATTTTTATTGCACAAATAGTTAGTTCGACTGCGGTTAATTTAATTAATATAAGAGTAAGATAGGCACTGGCTATACACTGGACGGAAACAGGTACCTACTTAATAAAGTGGTTTAAGTAAACATAACTTAGAAATAAATTGCATCAGCCTAGATGCAAATCTTAGCTCTAGACCTCATTACATGCCGATTAAGATTTGCCATAAGGTCTTTAATAATACCACCAAGTAATCTTTGTAAGTCGAAAGAAATAATCTCCAAAAGTACTGATCTGAATTCCATAATGCGTCACGAATCAAAAGTTTCATTGACCCTGCAGCAAAAGTTCCATTTCTTAGGACATGGGAGATCTTTTAATGCAAACAAAGTCGTGAGTAGAACTAGTATACGTTTAAAGTCAATTTAGATTTACTTTAAGCCAAAACTGATTAAGTACAGATTCAGAAATGAATAGGTAATAAAATCACTAGATTACTATAAAAAGAAGTCTCCTCGCTGAGTCAGTCTGTTCGTAAATGACTCAAAATCTACTAAACGGAATTTCAGTTTTCTTCTTGAGGAAGGTTTCAGTTTACAATTTGTTAAAACTTTTTTATTTTAGACGAAGTTAGACTCTTGTAGTAATAAAATGCGTTAAAATTTCAACGCAATCCGCATTCCGAACCACTTCAATATAATATAATTCATTCACATAAGAGTCTTCAATTTATTAAACTACACTGCTATTTAAAATCTTAACATTTGGCATCCCTGTTGCTACGCGCGTCCGAAAATATTCTCTAAACAATATCAGTGAGGTCATTGAACCCTTTATCGGTACGGCTCATTTGCATCTAGCGAGTTAACATAGTGTAGAGCGCTGCGCACGCGCACATGCGTACGACTATCGGAATATGAAATCCTGGTCGTGAATATAGTTTTTTATTGTATGAGTGTGTGTTAGTAAACTGTAGTAGAAAATTTAATAGTTAAAGTCTAGTGTTTTGTTTTGCGAGATGCATGTTTATTTTGAACTTTTATAGTAGCTTAGTAGTTTGCTTTTACTTTTCTTATGACTTTATGGTGTCCTGTGCAATGAGTAGGTATATGTGGCTGTACATATATCGACTATCGTTAGTAGGAAAGATGTTGCATTTAATTTCTATTCTTTGTGGTACGTAAACGTCACAATTTACGCAGTCGTCTCCTCTATCGCATTACATATTAGAAAGATCTTTGCTTTACTTTAAGAATTTAAGAATACAATATTATGTGCACTTTTGCTTATTCTTTCAAGAAGATATTACTATATTTTCGTTACACATAAAAAAAATCATGACATTTTTATCTTACGCCTTTTCCACCGAATCTATGATATATTTTAAACCTTTTGTATTAAAGCAAGTATGATATTCTACATCTTATATTCTATATTCACAGAGTAGTGTTATAGTAAATAGTAATATATTTTATATCACAATAGTGTGTAGGCGGACTGGTCAGCGACTCGAGCGAGATCTAAAATCTCGTTATTTACAGTTACTGGTGTTACTATGCCATAGTAATAGCAGTAGGACAGCTAGGGAGCTTTGTGCTAAATGCAATGATATTATATATTCACTATTACCGGTATTTTACGGTGGAGCGGCTGCCTATCGGACCTCCAGTACCCAGTTATCTGGGTTTTAACATGATACCCCTTGGCAAGACTTAATGTTAAGACATTTTATTAGCTTTTGTAAATACCCATAATTTTACCAAGCAATCGCCTGGAATCTTTAGGCACGAAATAGGTTATACCTAGTGTGGAAAGTTAAATATATAAGTTTTTAGCAAAACTTTAGAGGTTTTACTTGTTTATCTTTTGTGTAAATAGGTTTTGCGTAATTCAGTTGCGTTTTACTGCAGGTATTCTTTACCAAAATTTTGTTATATTAGTATTAATATGTTAAAGACATGAGCGAGAGTGAGGTTTCCAAAGAGCGTCCAGGATAGAGCGAAATGGAGGAGAAATATTAGGAAGGCTGATCCCACAACTATATGTCATTCATAGCATAGAAAAGAGACAGAGAGACTATTAACATGTTACAATCAATAAATCAGCATTTATGGTGTAAAAAATCTACAAGTATTTCTGTATCCGCGGTCAGATTCCAGTTAATCTTCATAATATTTTATATGACAATAGCACGTGGGCGTGAAAGAGCTGTGAGCTTTACTCATATTTTACTGTCACCGCTGTTACTAGGCAAATGTTAATAAGAATAGGATTTATTTCAAATGCGGTTTTATGAACGTTAATCTCCAAAATTGATGGACAGATTTTGAAGGGGATTTCGCCAATTTTAAAGTTGATTTTAGAAGCGTATGTACAATAATATATAAAATCATCTTCCGCCCGCGACTTCATCCGCGTGAAAAGGTTTCTAAAGATGATTTTTTAAGAGATGGCTAACTTTAAAAAATAGTATATGCTAAATTCTTTGTTTTAATGGAAACAAACTCGGAGCTTATATTCTTTCTCTACCATGGATAACTGTTTTTTTCATTTTAGCAATATAGCCGCAAGGAAAGACTGCTCATAAACATTTACAAAGAATTTAACTATATCCAGGAAACGTGTCTGTATAATTTACTTTTCTTAGGATCAATTGTATTTTGCATACTGAGCTCGAGGGGGAATAAATTTGTTTAACAACGCACTAACGATTTTATAATCGATGTGATTTATGACCAACTAACCTTTATACGCGGATCTTCTTGTAAGGAACTTTTGCTTATGGTCTTCCTGGGATTAAAGCTTTTGCTCTATCAAATTTAATTTTAATAGGTCCAAGAATTTAGCCGTAATGCGTAACAGATAGATAGATCTTTGGTATTTTAAGTATGAACTGCCAGCCACTTAAAGAAATATTTTTTGATAAGTTTTCGTTGTAAATATTTTAAGTTACTGCAGATTGTGTACTTTGAAGGTAAGAATCAAAATCGCTTTAGTAGTTTTATAGATAGTCCCCAACAAACAAACAAAGTTAAACATCTCTATCAGAATAGTGATGTGATTTATTATGAACGAATGAACGAACCATTGAACACTGATCTGCATTCACTATTAATTTACATGACACGTCTTTCGAATATTTTAACTGTTTAATCATTTGGAATATTGATGAGTTAATTGTGATAAATGTATAGCTACAGTATTCGTTATGTGTCTTAATGTCGGGGTAGAGAAAATGTATGAATGTAAAAAAATATAAAACATTTATTTGTTAGTTAATGGATAACCTCCTGAAATTATAATTCCAAAATGTCCTTTATTACCTAGAATCTTTCTAATTTCTAGCTGTATTCTTGCAAGGTCGTTAGATTAATAATTTTAAAGGTTAAGTATTGAAATCCATAATATGACAATCTTAGGCCAAATATTGGGATGCCTAACAGCTAGCTTTACAATTCAATCGCTCCGGAAAATTTACAGACAGATAAAATAACAACCTATTTTTTAATTTGTCAGTAACTGACCAAGCAACGAACTGCAACCATTTAGCCAGCCAGTAAAAATCTTCTAAATGCATTATAACGGAACTATTTTAAAAAAAGAAAGCCGAAGCTCAACGCGTACAAAATGTCACGCGCGAACGAACTAAAAATGACGATTCATTTCACGCATCAAGTTTATAGCTGCTCAGTACTCAGTACCGATGATCAATTGATAAAGTTCAACCAAGTACTTAAGGGCTTGCTTTTATTATAACAAAGTGACGAAATAGATTTATGTACCTAAATGCCAAGAACGAAACGTTACCTTTATTTAATGTTGTAAAATCAGGGTTATTTGCGTGCCTGAGTTGGGTAAAGACCTTTTTGACACTGAAAGAGGTGAAGTGGGTATTTAGGTATTTCAATATTCGAATTCCGAAAATACTAAGCCCGTTCACGGGTAAGTTGTTAGCTGGAACTATGGGCAATTAGCAAAGCAGAATTTTGTGTGCGATATTAAGTTCTTAAAAAATGTACGAGTTTTTGGACTATTTACTGCCTTCGTGGGGCAGTGATTTAGGTGGGTTCAATTCCTACACCGTACCGTTCTAGGTCTGGTTGTACTTTGTGTCCGTTGTTTGTATGTTTGTAAAAGTCCCCGCGACACAAGAGCAATTCTTAGTGCAGGATTTGTCTGTTACAACTGAAAAAAATGTATAAACTACTTGAGTTAAAAGCTATACATTTGAGTTTAACAGGTCATAATTACGTTCTATCACGCTACATTTATACGCATTATAGCGCCATTACTCCACAACAAAGGAAATAATCATATCACATTAATAACAATTTAATTACGTATAATTATCGCTTCAGGGATGTGCGTGCAGTCCGGGTGCATTGACCCGCGCGACGTTATTGGCACAAGTGTCTGGTGTAATGACATAACTGTTACAATTTAACACATTGTTTCATGTCCACGCATCGTTTCATTACGAATATTACGATAGAAATTGCGGAATATGGCGGGAAAATTGCGCGGGAATCTTTTTTTTTTCATGTCCGTTGCCGAGTGTTTTCTTTTTTATTCATACGAATGTGCGAGGCTTGAATTAACTTTTGATGTGCCAGTAATTGAGGAGCGAAATTGGAACGCTTTTGCTTTTTATTTGGAAATGTTTTCGTTGTCGTTGCTCTTACAATATTGTATTGTTGTGTGTTTATAACTTTACCAACACAGTCACATATAGAATGCTAAAATACAGAAATGTGTAATATTATGAAGATGTCACTTGTTGCCCACTTAAAATTAAAATAGGATTAAAGTAACTCTAACCCTATATTATAAAGAACTACTAAATAAAATGATTCCACTTTCTTCCCCTTATTTTAAAGGTATCAAACATTGTAATAAAACCAATCATTTTCCTACCGTTTCTTAATTCTAAACATTTGCCTGCCAAGTTCATATGTGTCAGAATCTTACCTGATTAGTAGTGAGATCCCACTGGTCGGCGACGAAGGAGTGCCTGCTGTACAGGAACACGGGCACCTGGTGGTCTTTGACGGGAGTGGGGTCGCTGTTCACCCTCACCACGGTCAGGTGGGTCGTCGTCGTGCCCACTGTTGGACAAAATAAACAACATTTATTATCTGTATTCTTTATGAAACAAATACCACAGATTTACGGAATGTAACGAATAGATTCTTAGTGTAAGGAGTTTTTTTTACAAGTATGTACATTTTATTGTTTTATATTCATGAAACATGTGGGCATTCGTTGCGATTCTTATTTCGCGTGGTGGTTGTTTTGAACCTGATTTAATTAGTTGTAAACTGTCCCTAAACAAGATTCATCATCCGGTATATAGCTTATGCCCACGATTTAGTCCGCGTGAAAAGGTTTTCTGTATAGTATCCTGTGTTAATACAGGTTATAAGCTAAGCTAAAATTCGTCCAGTAGATTTTTCGTGAAAGAGAAACAAACATCCATTCATACTCCAAACTTTCGCATTTAAAACAGTATAAGGAAGACGAATTAGTAGGGTATTATTATAAATGGCCATTTTGATGACTCAAAAGTATTTGCAAATACAAACCACTGGACATCAATATTATATTATAGAGTCCCCTAGCTAAAACCATAAATTGAATAGTTTATAACTCAACGAAAAGTCTAGACCACAAGGTAGAATTCTAGACTTTTCTGACAGACCATTTGAATAAATACCGGCTATTTACTCACGTGGCGTGGTCAAGTGTTTAAATTGTACTATAGTAACAGGCAGACTATATACAACACCTGTTTGTAATAAAGACAATATTATCTAGTGTAAAATAGTGTATGAGTAATTCCGTATTTTTTAAACAACATTTTGTAAAAGACTTATGCCAAATTGGGTAGTTGACTGGGTTAACGAAAAATCATTAAAGTTGTACTCTTAAAAGGTTCATACAAAATGCTCACGCTGTGCAATTTTTTTTCGTAAATAATATTGAAATTTTAATTGTAGAGTTAGAGTGAAACATTTTATTAGGCACTCATTTTATACAGACGAAATAAGACACTGTGACGTCACTATACTGTTTTTCTATACTAAAATGTGTATTTGACATTTTATAAAGAGTAGCTGATTTGACTGGTAGTCAACTACCGTATTTCACCACCTTGGTTTAAGTACCGATACCTTAACAGAATTAATATCCTATTTCTGCGGTCATGTTATTTGACATTTATCCGTTCGTCGAGAAATTGATTTAGTATTCATAATCCAGGCATTATTAAATCACGTACTTTTAACAAGCATAGGTAAATACCACAGATTATCTTATATCATTTCCAATCACATTAATAAATAATGTTAATTTTATATTCAATACTCAAATAATAAAATATATAAGTTCGCTCAAGTCCGAACTGTTTGATAACAATTTTAAATTTTATATTATGTTTTAACAGAGCAATTTACGATTCAGTTCTTCTGCGAGGTTCAAAGAAGTTACAATTAAAAGTCGCGGAAGGTAAGTAATAACAAAAAGGGTCTAATAGTCAAACAAAAAGGTTGTTTAAGCCCCAGTGTCTGGTCGCTTTATAAAACTGCCAACAAAGTTACGAGAAAGTTTAATGCGAAGTAATTGTCAACTTTACACAAGTACTTGAGAATTAAAAGGGATTAATTTAAAAAGTTTCAGCCTTTTTTCTTGCGTTGACTTTACTCCAACAATTTAGTAGAGCCTTGTATGCAGGGTTCCCGGCTCTCTGAGGTTTTCAAAATTCAGAATTTTGAGCATCAGCGACACAGGCTTATGCAGCTGTGGGAGGCTTGTTTAATACATCTAATGTATTTTGGAAATGCACTATTTTACTAAAATTAAGATAAATGAGTGCATTCCAAGGCGTTCTACTTAATCGGCGGGCTATAATTTAAAGGTCTTTTCACTATTCTTATCTTTCTCCATTTAAAAATTTAAAATGGAAACTGCGCTTGTTATTATTGGTAAACACATAAATTCTTATAGAATCAAACAATAGAAATATTCATCTAAAACACTTACGGACTTACTATTATATATTTTAACTTAAATGTTATTTTAAAATGCGTGTCTTATCATGCCTACTCATCTTTTTAATACGGAAATATTGTCGAAAATATCCGTATCCAAATTCCTATCTACTACAGAAATGATCAACGGTACATGCATACGAGTACAACATTTTTGTAGTAAGACAGTAATGCAGTAAATAATGAGAATACAAAATTCCTAAGCGAAGAGTGAACGACTGAACATAATTCTTATCACATTTAACATTCCCGTTCACATTTTGTGCAGCAAGCGAGCGTGAACGAAACAATGAGAGGACACAAAACAACACTATTTGTGGGCAAAAACTCGATAAAATGTTCGTTGCTAAGTGCACTCGATAGCAACTAGTGAGGGGATACGCTGTACTTAATCGATTTGATTTAGTCGAAAGCGAAACTAATAGGTACGAGTTGGTATGTGTTTAGTTATTTTTTAAATATGGTACGCATTTTGAGTTACACACTTACTTTGTGTTAAATCTACTATTAGTAAAGAAACTAATAACGCAATTAATTACATTTATCCCCGTTTCGGGGTAGGACAGATTAAAATCAGATGAATTAGTCAGAATTAGAACTAAAATGATTAGCTACGTGCATAGTAATTGACAATAGTACCCATACTACCCATAAATTACGAGTTACTAATCGATTTATTTGTTATTTTACTTAGACTCTACTACTTGTAATCATTTTAAACATTGCTCAATATGAATCAAATATTTCGATAAGTGGATAAAATAATGATTAAAAACAATCTCATCAGGCAACAAAAATACTTAAACGATCGACTAAATTCCACACCTCACTAGTTCTAAACATTAAGAAGCAATAAAAACTATACTTAGCTGTATCAATTTATATTGTGAAACTTGTGCTATTATGCGTCTAGTCGATTTTACTCGGGTTTCTCACACGCCGAGATCTCTATTGTTTGTTAAAGTGCAACTCTATTAATAGAGGTGTACCGCTATTGCACTTAATTATCGACGCCTCTTGGCGTGGCGTGATATAAAACCGTATACGATATTTACGGTTTTACTGAGAGTATAAATTGCGTACATTGTATTATGAGAATTTGTTACTTTCGCGCAATAATCAGTGTTCAAACTATATTTGCCCAGCCTCTTACCAACAAGCGACTATCCTGGATCAAAATCCATCCAGTATTTTTTTTTCTGAAATAGTAAAAAACATACAGACATTCATACTTACAAACTTTCGCATTTATAATAGGATTTAATATGTACGATTTATCTAAAACCAAAGCGGGAAATCTTACAAAACAAATCAAAACTTTCCACAAACTTAGATTAATTCTTAAATACACTGTTCCCATAGATACGTAGGATTAAAATACCACATATTGTAGGATCAAGAAGCGCTTATTTTTACCCTTGATATCCTCCATTAATCTTAATTTATAACCAAGTTTTCCTCAGTTGAAAAACTATAAAATTTTATCGGTAAAATTTATTAGGGCGTATTAACTACGGTAGGCATACAATCGCGGTAATGTGTGCCTAGCGATACAGGCTTAAAATAGAAATTGTTTTCATTCAGCTCGCACAATCGTTTCGTTGATCTGGCTAAAGCTTACGACACGGTAACACTTGCGAAATATATTTTAGATCTATTATGTTGTATACAATTATAATAATAACTAGAAGGTATATACATAAAAGTGCTCATTTACCAGCGTTTTAACTGCATTTAAGTATTATCCTAAGGAATTAAGGGTCACAAAAGTATGGTATACTGCAAGGTCATAATTTAGGGTCCTTATCCCTAATAGCTCATTTCAATTAATGAAATCTATCAAATCAAAATACTTGTTTTTCAGATCCTTTTCAATATCCTTCCTTTAAAACAAATAATTCAATACATCGCGGGTCGAGTCAACAAGAAAACGAATTAGAGCTTCATAGAAACAGTAATGGATTAACGTAAAACCTTGTTAATACAGTCAGCGTCACCGTTTGTAAATCTCTTTTAATCTTATTAAAGAGCTACTTTGTTCTGAGCATGTTTATGTGAGTTGAATATGTATGAGCGAGTGGAGAAATGTCAAGGGCATGGAGATTGGAACGCTTTGATTTGATAGGCGTTGATAGTGTGTAATGTAAATATTTTGAGCTTGGGAGTTTAAATGCTCCATTTCATCGTTTTTTAACCATTTTAGTCCGCAGATCGAGAGGAGATAAAGCACAATTTCAAAGAACCTATAACTAACTATAAGTAACCTTAAAAAGGTATTTTGCCACTTAATAAGACAACGTTCTGGCTTTGCAGCCACAGGTCAATGAACTCTGTAAAAAACTGTGTAAAATATTTGGATGTATATTATTTAAACACACAGAAGTGTGTTTATTTGTTTGTCTATTCAGTCAAAACGACAGAGCCGATTTAGACAAATATTGGCAGGATGAAAGAATGTCCCTGGAGACCCACATAACCCAGTACTTTCAGCAAAAAAAAACGGAACCGAACGCACTTATAACCCGTAATTCAATAACAGTCAATTTAAATGAAGTAAACAAATCCATTAGCGAGTGATTGCACATAATAACTATACTTCAATGTGTTGATCGAATCATTTCGTCGATAAGGAAAATGCAACAGAAAGTGTTTATATTTAAACAAGTGAAGGTAATCGGGTATGTATTGAAGGAATTGCAGGACAAATATGGCCAGAGATATGATGAAATAAATGCGGAAAAAGAAGGAAAATTAAATGACCAGTATAATATTGTTGGCTTTGTATGGGCTTCTGGTCAAAACTACCAAACAAAAATACAATATAATATGAATAGAAAGCTTCTATATACCTAACACCGACTTATTATTCTGTCGCAGGATATAGCAACAATTTCAAATGGGATTTCTTTTCATACTATTATGTGCGATGGCATAAAATACCTAAGCAAACATACTGCTAAATGTGAAACTAATTTTTATAAACAATTTTTTTTTGCACTGAGTCAATAATACGCTTTCTTGAATTGGTATCAACATTGGATCCTTTATAAATATACACTGAGATTTAAAAACTGGGAGTTTCTGAATATTATGTAGTTCGAACCAACACTTGTAAGGTATAGTTCTAGAATACATACAAACTTTCACTTCAAGTAGGTAAATACATATAAAAGCAACATTTATCTACAATCAGTTGGGAACTAACGCCGTATATAAAATTACACCTGTTGATAGAGTAATCACTGTTATTTAAACATGTTCAGTAATTATGACTAGCTTTCGCTCGCTGCGTTACTTGTTTACTTAGTAATTATCGCTTGTTTTAGGGTTGGTAGTAAGATATTACGCACCGTGACTTTCGGACGCATAAAAGTTGGGTAACAGGCTTGTATTCAACTAAAGTAGTAGCAGACTAAACACAGATAAATCAAACCTGTAGTTTAGCTAAAAGGGTTTTTCTGTGCCAGACATTAAAAAAACATTATTTTAGCGTATAGACAATGATAAATTTAGAAGCAAATTTCCACTTTTTTATCATATTTCATCGATGCGCAGGTATACAACTTACATACACAACTTAATTCCTATAACACCTGAAGATGTAGGCAATAGTGTAGTAGTAAACACACCCACGTTTCTCCACTTACAATGTTAGTCCCATGGCCCATTTCAATATACCGAAACCACAGAGGCACTAGTCACAATCGAGAGCAGACATATAAAACAATAAACAATGTAAAAATTAATTAATTTACTACTTAAAATATTATTATTACAATTTTAGTGTCAGCCCTACAAACTGGTCATTTTCACACACGGTCCATAGTGGTATCATAGACACGTTACCTTTTAAAGTTTTACTTTTCTATTCATAGAGCATAGAGCCTTATAACATAACGCTACCATATAAGGACTCTTTTAATATGTCTTTCATAAACAACTTCTGTATAAGCGCGCATATTAAATGATAATCTATACTAATATTATAAAGCTGAAGAGTTTGTTTGTTTGAACGCGCTAATCTCGGGAACTACTGGTCCGATTTGAAAAATTCTTTCAGTGTTAGATAGCCCATTTATCGAGGAAGGCTATAGGCTATATATCATCACGCAACGACCAATAGGAGAAGAGTACCAGTGAAAAATGTTACAAAAACGGGGAAAATTATGTCTGATTCTCTCTTATGTGACGCAAGCGAAGTTGCGCGGGTCAGCTAGTGTGGAATATAAATCAAATTTATAGCTTTAAGTGTGTTATTATGATATAGGATACAGTCATTTCGTGGCAGTTTTACGCTTCTAGTTAAATTTATAACTAAATTAGCTGTTCTTAGTATGTTTTGGGTAATTTCTAGATGTAACTAGCACACTAACCCCCGGTTTCTGAGTAGATGTAATGGTAGTTTATCTATTCAATAATTTAATTTGATTTTAAACGGCATTGAATAGATAAACTGCCGCTAAATGTACTTCAGAAACCGGGGGAAAGAGCTAATTTTTTCAACGTTAGATTGTTTTGTAGGAGAAATATATATCTTGACTGGTTAAAGAAAAAGCAATCGAAAATCGGCTCTGAAGAAGCGAAACTAAGATGATCTCAGAGAACTTTTCATACCCAACGACGTTCCTTATGGGAAATAGGTAAGTACATAATAATACATTTTAAAATGATCATGTTGCAAAGCTATTAAGTATTAAATGTTACACCAGAAATAGTCCTAATCACTTCACCTTACCTAGCTTGACGTATCAACACTAGTTGCACATAAACGCAAGTTAACTGGTGATAACGTCTGTCAGTTATTTATCGATGGATAAACAAACTACTAGCTCTCTCTATTAGTAAATCGTCGATCGAAATTAATTCCAACGTGTTAGGCGACAGTTTATGTTAATTCTGGAATATTTAACACGAGAGATAAACAACGTTGAAACACCGAGACTCTGATACACACATTTTCATATAATATCATTTATAAACACATTTTCTATTTATTTTCCCGTAATCGCATGATTAATAACGGGAAAATACTAACAACAGTTAACTTTGGTTTAATCGTTTACTGAAAAATTACCGGTTTTTACACAATCGGTAAAACGTTTTCCCTATAGGTACCTAATAGGACTTGTGAAGTGCAGTAACAAGATTTACTACCTACTACCTGAAGACAAAATTAAGAAAGTTGTAAGAAAATGTCCAATCTGCCAAAATTAAGTGTATTTTGTCCTGTTAAGAAACTTTATTTTATGCAAATAAATTTAGGCATTTAAAATAGTTCGAGGCAACTTTAATCTGTGCAAGGCCTTTGTTTACAATAGATAGAGTTCATCAAGATTTTTTTTTTATATAAGAGTAAATATTTAAATTCAATATTTATATCTTGATAGCTACAGAATGATACAAGCAAGTGTAAATACTTTGTTTAGGGTATGATATCAGCTTAACATCATCGACGTATTATAATGATACTAGCTGACACGACAACGTTGTTTTGCCCCATAAATCTGAAAAGAAATTGTGTCACTTGGGAGTATAAAAAATATTGTATGATTCTCATAGATACCGGATAAGCACAAAAAAATTCATCAAAATCGGTCAAGCCGTTTCGGAGAAGTATGGCAACGAAAACTGTGACGCGAGAATTTTATATATTAGATTATATATCTAAAGATATTCCTTTATTTATTATATAGAAAACGAAAATTACCATTGCCTTCAAGAATGAACGCAAATAATAATTAGCAGTTACTATGCAACACACACAACAGCAATAAATAATGACATTGGTATATAACAATGATATGAGATACGGCTATTTACTTAATTTATGTGCCTCGTAACGTCTCACTCTGTTGACAGACGCTCTCAAGGCTAGATATAGTATCTAATAGTTATATCATAGATGTAGCTTCCTGTAAATTATTGATGACATAGGTAATGTCAATATTTGGACAGTATTTTGCATGTGGATAGATAAAAATAACGGATTTAAGTGGTTTTAATAGCCTGAGTTAGGAACAGACTAGAGATATGCCAAAGTGCCAACGATCAAGATGTCGAATTTTAATATACCTAATGAGATAAAATTTCAGACTTGGGAAGTGAGGACGGTTTTTACGGAAATTTTAATGCCTTCGTGCGTTTCTTGTACTAGTGCATTAACTTTTACTGCCTGACTTATGGCTGAAGAAATACGTACGTAAAGTAATGTTTTACGCAATAATGATATCTTAATCGAAATCGTTTAATATGCCTTATTATTAACAAATTGCACCTGCCTATGAAAATTTTAATGGAATTCTCGACACATGGCAATGCTATCAAGGTTTCATTTGCGTTGGTTGTCGTGGGTTTACTACACGGAATAAATAATCACTTAAATTCTGTGACCATGACAACGAAGCTCACTCTACCTGACACCTCTAACTTCCGTACTAAATATCTACTGTTCCATCAACCATCAGTAAGCATATATTAAATAACAGCATTCGTAACGTACCTACAGACAATAAAGTCTAAGCAATAAATAATTCCACCCATTTCTCTCTCACTGATTTATTTATTTATTTTATAAATATTATACTATAATAATAAATAAGTCCAGCCATTTATCTTCCACTGATTAGCAAAGGGTTTCGTCTTGGAATGAGGGAGGCTAGACCCTCCCTTAGCCTTGAGTCCACTATGCTGACCAAGCTTTGGGACTTGAAGAAGAAGTAATGTAAGTAAATAAAAGAAAATCGATTTTTTCCTTCTCCAAGCCGTAGGAATATCATCGTATTTGGTAGATAATAAACCAAAGAGTTATTTATTAAATTCATTATGTAATTTCCTCAACATTGTTGCTATCCAACAACATAATAAAACAACAATTAGCGAGATAACCTCAAATCTAGACAGTCGTTACAGAGTACAGTGTAAACAGAAGTTTGATAGCTAATCTCAGCGAGATAACTGAATATAAACAATATTGTGACTATATTTATTTTATATGTTGTAATTACTTTGTATCACAGACTCTTATCAGCCAGACATGTTTCATACTTATGTATTTTTTTAATATACTTTCATTGGATCATGAAAACAACTGACTGAAAGAATGGTGCCGTATCGAAAGACATAGGTATTTATAAATTAAGTCAATTAAAAGATAAATACATAATAATAAATTAAACCCATTAATGTCCCACTGCTGGGCAAGGGTCTCCTCCCGTAATGAGGGAGGGGTTAGGCCTCGAGTCCAGCGCGCTGGCCAATTGCGGGTTGGGGACTTTGCATACCTTCGAGAAATGTTCTAAAGAACTCTCAGGCTTGAAAGGTTGCATCACGATGTTTTCTTTCGTTGGAATAAGTGATAATTATTTCTAATACACACATAACTACTAAAAGTCATTGGTGTGTTGCCTCGGGTTCGAACCTGTGACCACTCGCGTGGGAGGTATCAACTTATATACCACTCGGATATCACTTAATTAAAAAAAATATTTGCTTTCGCAAAACTAATACTAAACGTAGCAAAACTACTAGATATTTTGGATATATTTCAATATAACATAACATAGACATAACGAAGAAATCCGTTCCCAACTCTCAAGAACAGACGCGTACTCTCAAGTACATCAATACATAATATACTACCTATCATTATGTACAATGCCGTAATCTCTTTGTTTGAACTGTTATCAGTCAGTTGAAGCACATGTTTGGTAACTTGTGTATTGAGGTTATAACTACCTACCAGATTATACATGAGGTAATGAATTTGGCTGTTATTGCCTTCGTAAA
The DNA here is from genome assembly GCF_050436995.1 of Anticarsia gemmatalis. NCBI lineage: Eukaryota > Metazoa > Arthropoda > Insecta > Lepidoptera > Erebidae > Anticarsia > Anticarsia gemmatalis. Next base: position 2,057,181 of record NC_134757.1, read on the forward strand.
TAGATTTGTTTATCAAAGTTATCTAGGTAACTAATAAGCAAGAATAATAAGGATAAATGTAGGGCTTCTTAGGATAATCTTAATGTATACGAGTACAATGACTCGTCTAGCTTATTTCAGATATAGTTTTAAGTAGTTAGTATGTATTTATCAATAAATATATGTGTAGGAGTATGTATGAGCAGTATGATAGCCAAGTGGTAGGTGCAAGAAGCCGATTCGCACGCTGCCCGTAGAAGAGAGTTTTCAAAGTTAAGGAAGTTACAATTATCACTTGTTTTAGTAATAAAAGAAAACATCATAATTATAATTAAGCCTTACAAGCCTAACAGCTCTTTAATAAAGTTATTGAAAGTGTGCAAGGTTCCAAACGCGTCTTATCCAGTGTGGTGAACTCAAGGCGTACACTCTCCCTCATTCCGGGAAGAGACCCTAGGCTGGTAATTGGCCAGTGAAGGGTTAATTTTGGCCAGTCTGTATATTAAATATATAATTATCTTGTTTCTAAGGCACCTGTACCTTAATAAATATTGGTAAAGACTCCCCAATTAACATTCCAATTCATTTAACTGGGTAATTAATTAAATGTAAATGTAACTTTATTTATAGAGCCACCTGCGTCAAAATCTTTTGTTTGAATGCACATAATTGATCGATGTAAATGTGGATTATTTACATATGTTCAAATACGCGTACAAATTATTTTATTAGTCATCGATAAAGAGACAAGAATGATAAGGTTTATGTACAATGAGTTTGCAACTCAAGATTGTGTTTTTAAAAACTGTTTTTGTTTTTTTTTAAGAATTGAGTTATCTTTATATATAATAATTCATCTGTAAGTGTGTATGTCACTGAATTTCTCTTAAACGACTGGACCGATTTTGATGAAATTTTTTGTGTGTGTTCAAGGGGATCTGAGAATGGTTTAGATTCACAATATTGTCCGCTGGACAATGTGTTTTTTAATTAATTTTTAATTTATTAGTAACGTGTAGCCAGGACAACGTCTGTCGGGTCCGCTAGTGTACGTATAAGATAATTCAAAATGAATAAAATACATCTTTGGTAATTATTTATTAAATTATCAAGAGAGTTTGGACTGTTTATTTGTACTGATAATTATTACTGGTTCTTGTTAATAAGAAATAGTTTTTGTAATTTCAAATTCGGTTCTAATTAAATAATATAGACGGAATTATGAAACTTTCAAATTAGTTTGGGCAAACGGTACTCCATCTCGTTAAATACGTCCTTCAAGCTCAAACAATTAAATATTTGGGGAAATTTTGTGGGATGGCAACATTAATTACTGTACCTTTATTAAATATACCTACTAATATAATTAAGCTTTAGGTTAGTTTCAGTAGTCCGTTTGTTGTAATAAAAGTTTTGTGTTATTATCTTTTCCTAGGTTTTAAATTATCGACCGGGAGGGACTTAAGTTTATATTTTTATTTCACCAGTACCACTTCAGCTCTTAGAACTTGTCTTGTATCGTGTCTTCTACAAACATACGAACAACACACATACAACCAAACCGAACTATTTAAGATCCTCAAATAATACCAAAGTATGGGAATCGAACCTACGACACGTACACTAAATAATCACGCTATATAACTACTATACCACCACTTTACTTTCATAACGTCTATTTAAGTACCTAAATACTATAAGTGATTAAGCATGTAAGGTATTTGCACACGGCATCACATAACACTGCAGAAGTAGGTACAAAGGTAGTTTCATTGTTTATATTTCATTCAAATACAATCAGGTAACTGCTTAGTGCAGTCTATTTGATATCTTATCAAATAACATGTTTTGTTTGTAAAATGTATTTTTGTTTTGACCGTCAGTTGTAAAACACGTGCGAATATATCAGATAGTCGCTGTAATAAGAAATTAGTCATTTTTAGTAACTATTAGATAATAAAGATTTGGTTCAATGTTGATTTTTTTAACTGTATGTTTGGCGCGGTGGTTAAAGTCACCTCGTCGCAGTAACCATAGCGTCGCGTGTGGTAGGTGCTAATTAGGGTTGCCAGATGGCCGAGATTTCCGGGATTGTCCAAGAAATGATCAGCCTGGATCTGGCAACCCTAGTTCTAATCCTACCCGGGACTAATGTTTGTGTGATGAGCACGAGTATCTGTTTTTAGCCTGGTTGCTAATGTATCTATATAAGTATGTATTTGGAAGTATATAACGTATTAAATTCCTAAAAAAAACAACTTCAGGCGCAGGCAACATTTCTTACATCTAATATTTTTGCAAAAACATGTTTAAGTTTTAATGTACTCAAAAAAAGTTTTTTTCATTTATGTAAAAATGCGTGACTAATGCAACAAAAAGAAAGACACCAAACATACTCACACGAGTTGTTGTACACGCAACACAATAATAAAAAACCGCATTTTAAGTCCAGACACCGCACGGCACTGACGACACACAAATATGACATTGTATTACAAACAATAGACAGACACCACAGACATGACGTTCTCAATACATAGCATTTAAATCTGCTTCTACATTTCATAATACGAAGTTTTAGCCGGTCGGCAAACGATCTGTGGGTTAAGTAACCCTTGGCGCGGTCATTCCATAGAAGGGCGTCTCCTTGCTTCGGAAGGCAGGTAAAACTCGGTCCTTGTTGTTGTCAATTAAGATAAAAGAGTATTAGAATAAATAGAATTATTATTCTGAGTTAGAATAATAGGAAAAGGGAAAAGTGGAATGCTGTAGAGTTCAAACTTTTATGTTTTATCAAAATCGATACAATATTTTTCGCATAATCTTCGCCAAGACTAATTTACAAGGAACATTAAATGGTCAACTCTATAATACTAAGTACTATAACAATCTGAAAAAGCGAGATTGTATGAATGTTTCTTACTATTTGACGTAAAACTATTTACTGAAAAGTTTTTCATCGCACACATAGATAGTATAGTTTATGACAAGATGTGTGGATGAGAGTGAAGCAAAGGAAGTTGGTAAGGATCGTACCAAGTAGCGTTCTCTGGTACCGTTCACTGCCTACCTCTATGGGAAGAAGGCGTAATTTTATGTTGAACATAGATTGTGTGCTGCCTGGATTACCAATTTATTCTATGTTGTAATTTTGATTTCGGAAAATATTTCATCGCGAAGAAAGACGTGGTTTGTGAAATCCAATATCTATACTAATATTATAAAGCTGAAGAGTTTGTTTGTTTGTTTGTTTGAACGCGCTAATCTCGGGAACTACTGGTCCGATTTGAAAAATTCTTTCCGTGTTAGATAGCCCATTTATCGAGGAAGGCTATAGGCTATATATCGTCACGCTACGACCAATAGGAGCAGAGTACCAGTGAAAAATGTTGCAAAAACGGGGAAAATTATGATTCTCTTATGTGACGCAAGCGAAGTTGCGCGGGTCAGCTAGTACCTAATACACAGCCACGGTTAGCTGAATATTGAAGTATAAAATTAACGTGTTTTCTCGGCAATATGTTAATTAATACGGAGATGAGAAGCCGGTACTAATGTGTTAAACAATCGCGAACAATTTAGAGTTACGCTTGATTTCGCGGGGTGCGCTTAGCGAAGTAATTTACTCGAATAATTTGAGTACTTCTGTTTCTATGTGTATTATATAAAATATCCTAAATGTAATTAATTGCTGTTGCTTTATTGAACAAGCGTTTTCTTCAGGGATGAGGAAGAGGTATGACCTCGAGTCCCCTATGCTGTTTAAGTAGGTACGAATCGAGGAACTTGCATCCCTTCGAGGATACAATATGGAGTATGCTACCAGAATCTTTTAACTGTGTCGTCTCATATTTATGTCAATATGACTTTATTGATACATTCAATAATAGGAAGGCGTTTTTTATTTTGTTATCAAACACCATAAAACCCGCTCTACTCGATAAAGTTTGCTGTCAAGTTATTCGTTTGAAGTCAAAAGTATTTATTTCGCCGATTGAGTTAGAAAAATGACTTGACTGTCATTATTTATAAAACTGCAAATACACATAAAATAAACGTGATTAATCATAACACGTTTTTATGTACAAACTGCAATGCTGGATCGACATAAAACATTGCAATCGTGACTGTAGTCAGCACATAACATGGTATTTACGTCAAAGAAACCACTTCTTTGACGTAAATACCATGCTTTGCTAAGGTTCCACCACGGATATCGTGAAAAATGTTCTGTAGACCAAGTGTCGTTTGTATTTGGATACTTTTGACCCTTTAACTGCTATACGATAAGTCTTTACTAAGTCTAGAAGAAAGACAAACGGGAAGGAAAACTTTTGAACATGTCACTAAGCTTTTAATAGTTGGTAAAATGATATTTTAGAATGAAATCTACTTGGGATTTTTGTTGGGCCTTAAGCAAGGCGTTGACGATTATTACGTATAACAGCTAACAACACAACAAACTTAATAACATAGACTCCTTGACTGCCTCCGTGGCGCAGTGATTTAGGTCGCCACGCCAATACGATGGGTTCGATTCCCATGCAAGAGCAATTCTTAATGCGGGAGTGGTCATTAAAAAAAAGACTTTTCCGTTAATATAAGTCCTAACTTAATCGACAAACTATTTGTCATAAGATATAGTTAAGAGCGCAAAAAAAAGTACTTTTCAGTTCCAGCAGACACTTATTAAGTGTCACTTAATAGTTGCTAACTCGGCACGCACGTATTTTAAATCTATTATTAAAAGTTCGACACTTTATAGAAATCGATATTTTTATCGAACAATGTGTTGAATCAGCGATTTTCCTTGAAAATTGTAAGAATGAATGGCATCCGGACTCTAAAGAATGATAATAAACGTTAATATGACGAAAATTGAGCTAAAAACTGAGATATTTGCGAGTTTTGACACTTCTGTCAGAAACCGTCCTTCGGTTAGTTCGATATTAGCAAGTTTAGGATACTCTAAGCAAAAATATTTTTTTTAAGTGTACTTAGTTTAGTTACGAATATAGCAATATTTATTCTACTTTAAAGACTATTTCTGCTTTTTATGTACACCTTTTAACCCCGGTTTCTGAGGCTCATTTAGCGGTAGTTTATCTATTCAAACTGTGATGTTTATATAAGTTTAAACGCTATTGAATAGTTAAACTACTTCTAAATGTACCTCAGAAACCGGGGGTTAGTCTTGTCCCTACAATGTAGATAAAAAATACGGTAGGTAACTTGAAACGACTCGTAAATTTATTCTGAAAACCTGGACGACGATATTAGACTTTTTATTAACCCCGATATTAACAGTGGGTAGGATCAAAATAACACCTCCCGTTTTTGTGAACCTAAAAAAGTCGAAACAAATTACGCTCAAATGGACCTCTTTGGCCTTAAAATATGAAAGAGTTTTTATATTATACATTAACTGTTTATTTTGAATATGTAGCTACGTCAATCATAAGAAACATGCGTGTGTTAGGCTTTTTATAATTACGACCACTCATGTCATGTTAAATGTTTTTTTATTCCATTAGTTTATGCAAATAGGCTCTATGGAACTTGTTGACCAAGGTCAGTGGCTTAAAAAATACAGTTTTACCGGTACTGAGCAGCGGTATCACGATAAATGAGGTTCTCTATGTTTTTAAATACGTTTTTATCAACAGAATAGGTTTATGTTACCAATAAAATGATGCTTCCACAAATATGAGACTAATATTATAAATGCAAAAGTTTGTAAGGATGAACGGATGTATGTATGTTGCTATTTCATGAAAAAACTACTGAACAGATTTGGGTATAACTATACAGTATTATGTATATGTTATGAATAATATAAAGGCTACAATGTTTGATGATTTTATGGTTTGTTCTAAATGAAAACGCGAAAACGTTAGAAAAGTTCACGCCGTCGAAGCTGCGGGCTAGCGCTAGTATAATATACCGTGTCAGTCTTTTTTTATCAAATTACATTAATATTACACAATCAGCCTAAAGAAAAAAAAAATACATATGAGTAAAAAGTCCTTGACGACCAGCAGTTAAATTACCATTTGCATAAATAAAATAGTTTTTGAACGCACAAGGAAAAATAATTCGAGAAAATATTCGACTCGATTTATCTCTATGTATTTATTTATTCGATTAGTGTAGGTTCGCGACAGCTGATAATTTATGACTAAGTGTCTATTGTTTGATGACCAATTTAATCAGAGCCCTGAAATGACTGCAATGATACTGAAATAACTTTATTTATGGTTCATTTTATACTGGGCAATTGACTTAGTAACAATATGTTTATTTTGCTAGCGTTGCCAAGGTAAACATATACGTAACTATAATAAAGGTTTCAGCAAAGTAAAAAGCGATTTAATCTATTCTATCCGTTTGAAATTTACCCGCATTCAGGGTAAAGTTTTAAATGGCAACATAATTATTTATGACTTTTTGTTTGCCTGCGACTTTTCGATAATATTTTTATTGGTTGCAGAATATTATTGCGATAGCGTTGTATAATGTTAACTTAAGAATTTTTCTCTTTTTTGTAGATATTTTTATAGATTAGGTATTAGTTTTTATTCCAAGGACACTATTAAAACAATAGGGTTTTCCTATTTACAGCGCGTGTTTAGAAAAGTCCCTTTGGTAAATAATGACTATGGTTTCCGATAAAGGAGGAGGAAAATTAATTTTAATTACAATAAAGAGGCGATAAGGATTTTTTTATTGATCATTCGGCTATTGTTTGATTTTATTATTATTTATGTCGACAAGGAACAAAGAGTAATGTATAATTGTTAGACTTTTGTTTGAAGCGTTGTATTAACTATTGATGTTATAAAAAACATGCTATGTTATTACAGTCGGATGTAAAGGCCCTACGCCCTTGAAGGTCGATCGGACCTTTACTAAACAAAAATGTAAAATTACACTTGTTTTAATATTAAAACCATGTGCGGAATGAAAACAACAGCAGATGGCCGAACGACATAACGATAGCTTGTGAATGTGACTAATCGATGTTTTCGCCTACATATTTATTTGTTTACGAGTTTATACGGGTATAACGTCAAATGTAACCGCAGAAAACCTGTCGTTTTATCCATAATATCCTGATACATTGTTGAATCACAATCGGATTGTTGACTAATCCATTACCAGTTATGGCTTCCACGTGAACATTAATCTAGCAATCTTATTTTAATCTTAGATGCCACGGGTTGTACCGTTGCAGGTACAAAAATCTTCTATCAACCCAACACACGGCATATTTAGGAAACTTTTCTTCTTCTTTAAAGATTACGTATTGAGTATTGGGAATAAAGCAGTAGCACAATTCTATACAGTCAGTATTATCGACAGTTTAACATTTAACGGAGCCCGGTAGACGCGCTAAATAGATTTTCGTGTAAAATTTATCCATAGCTAGGTTATCGGTAGTCGATAGTTGTACAGAATCTAGCTATAGAATACAGAAATTAATATTAAGTTAGAAAAGTCGTATTATTATTAGTCGTATTTATTTGTACGGTACATTTTCGCAACGTTTCACTCAAATTACATTTAACAAGCTATAGTTTTTACAAGCTATTAATATAATCATATATTTACCAGTAAGCGTGCACATTCTTCTACTGTTGATGTCCTGCATCACTTGTCTCATGAGCCCGCCGAGCGCCTTTGCGTCACCAGACATGGACTGTTTCGACAGCCATTCTGTTTCTAACTCCATAGACAACTGGATGGACAAACATATAATATTATAAAAAATGAAACTTTTGAACATACAAAATATATATTTAGCATTGTTTTTGGGATGGAGTGGTGCTATAGAAACTGACAGTATAGCAGCTAGTAATACTTGCTCTAATTCTTAAAACTAAACTTTACATTAGAAGCGTTTAAACTGAAAAACTTTAAGCCTTTGGAAATTAAAAGTGCGTCTGATTAGCACTAGATATTTTAATTAGCGTTAAATAAGATTTGTAACTTCGTTATTTCTGAATATTATTTCGTGATTTTTTTATGGTTTTAAAACAATACATTTTAAGGAATATGGCACAAAAACGATTTTACCAAAATTATATAGATAGATTTATAGTTAGCGTAGTAGAAAAAGATGCTGTCGGTTCTATCTACATTGTTACAAATCGTCATAAATGCTTCAAAACTCTTCCAGGAGTGTATCCTTGACACAGTAATTCACAGTATATTTAAAATTAAATAGTGAGTAGTACACTCACAATTATTGACTCGGTGTGCTATTTGCGAGCATTCTAAATATAAGGAAGCGGACTTCAGTAATAAAATTTTATGATAGAGTTTATGACAGCCGGGTCAAGTGGAGAGAGGGGTCAATTAATGTTGAACATAGTTGGCAACTATGTACCACGATTATTAAGGGCGTTATAGAGATAATTAGACTTTCCGTCATTATGATAAGCCGTTGTCAATGAATAAATTAACTTCAAACAAAATCAAAATAACATTTTATGAATCGAATCTCACGACCTACTACTTTTTACTTTTTCCTTATTTGGATACTCAAAAGAGTAATAACAACACGTCCTAATATAATTATTTAAATTGAAAGCACTTACATTTACCTCAAAGTAAAAAATGTAATTTTTACATCCTACAGAGTGAGAAGGAATGACTGGAGAAAGACATCAAAGGTTGGATATAAATATTATGAAATATGAAGTCGTGTGTATGGTTTGACTACTTACCAGATACTCAGTGAGTTTCTTGACTAGCGGCTCGAGATGCACAGTCCTGGCCCACGCGTCGCACACAAAGCACAGGTTGAAGTAGTACGCGTTGCGCGCATACTTCTTGTTGTCTATCCTCACTGGGAAGCCCAGGATCTTGGAGCCAAGCAAAGTTCTAGAGGACAAAGACAATTTTAGTTATACTTTCGTTGCACTAATTGGTGGTAGCCTAATTTATGAGTATTGAGTAATATATAGCAGAATCCTGGGGATGTGACAAGAAAACCCTTGAAATTTAAATCAACGCTATAATTACCAATTTTCTTCAAAGAAAAAGTAGAGCTCTTTTGTCTCAATTCTGCTCAACACTTTTGGAATAATATAAACTTCTCTTATGAAATTGAAAGTGAATCAACACACCACACTAACGAAGCAACCGATTGATACTGCTCATGTATCCAGCAACGGTAGTGATAGCAGCAGTAATGTGTTTGCTTTGTTAATTGACTGGCTATCCGCCTATTGAGACGTCAAACCACCGAATGAGGAGATAATGTCTAACCCTATTAGAGGTAGCCTGTTTATCACACTAACGACTATACACTTAGCAACAAATTAAACAAGAACCGTACTGTGTGAACAGGCAATAGATGTTATTTTAGAACGAGAGCTTGTAATCGTGAAGGGCTCACCCCCGTTTTCTGAGGTAGGTACATTTAGCGGTAGTTTATCTATTCAATAGAGATTTTTAATACGAGTTTTAACACTATTGAATAGATAAACTACCGCTAAATGTACCTCAGAAACCAGGGGTAAGAAGGGTACTTATCGCGAGCTTTCTATTTCAATTAGATCCTAAGTAAACTAATCGAGAAATATCAGACTTACTTTATCGTAGTGACTAGTAACAACAGAGAATTTTCTTGAAGAAATTCTTTTACGATTCTGTTATTATTCGACTACCAAGGAAAGGTTAATTCTTTACGCATATATTATGTTTTATAGTTTTTTATTTGTTACCAAGTCAGGTGTCGTCCTTGGAACTATTATATCGAGTCAATGTATACAAATACTAAATAGGCGTGCTCCTTATAGCGAGAGTAATAAAACAGGTTTGAACTTTGGCCTTTCGATTGCCGGCAGAGTAGCTGTTGGGCTATTGTCGCTGAATGCCGTATTATTGCTATAAAGACCGACTCTACCGGTTTCGAAGATAACAATTTATTATAATAATATCGATCGAGTTATACCTCGTATATTTCAAGATTTGTATTAGATACTGGTGTTTCTTGAGCTCTTTGTGCTTTCCTTTTCCCGAAGGAATACGCAGGGAATTCTCATTTATTATATAAATGGGATCGTGAACAGTCGTAAGCTGTTTCTTCCGCTTTCGAAAAATAGATGAGAGGGTTTTCATGGAAATTTTCACGCAGACTGGTTAGATATTTCAGTATAATTATGCGTAAGTGAAGCGAGTTCTACGTAATTCAGTATTTAACTAACTACATTTAATTATTTTAAGCAAAATAATGTTTGAAAATGCAGCCGATAGTCATGTTATTTCCTTGGACTATGAAACACATACAAAACAGAATAGGTAGGTAGGTACACACCGGCGGTAGATAAGAAGTTTAAATTAAAATTTATGTGATTGATACCGATGTCATGTAAGCAAGCAAGGTCGTTTGTGTTTGTAATAATTTTCATACATAATAATAATATTTGGGCATTGTTCTACAAGTTTCCTATTGCTGAAATTATTAGGTATAGAATGCTTAACTATTCATATTTAGGATATAATATTAGGATTTACGTGTCTTTGTAAGTAAGACGTAGGTGCGACTTCGCGGATGCGACCATTATGGTCTGTAAAATTACTGATGGGAATGACCATCTCTGATCGAATTTAATTTTTATTTTTATTTACCTACTGCCTTTAAACATTGCGATAAAACGACAAGAAGACAAAATTATGGTAGGTTATACCCGTTAGATACAACTTTCGTGAACGTTCGTGTTTATTAAAACAAAAATAACAATTTCTAATATACCTACTTGAGATAATGTAGATTTGGTCGGTCACTGTGACTGGTACCAACTGTCTTATTATTGTAAACACTTTCGGCACAAGGTGTGTTGATAAACATGTATTACCTAAAGATAGTAAAAATACCTATTTTCCTCGAGTTATTTCAAGTTTCCAAAGTAATTAACACATAACCTCTAAAATGAAGCAATGTTTATGTCATAAATAAGTAAATATTCAACTACCCACAACAATACTCACACAGTCAACGTGCATCTTTGTAGTTGTACTTTCGGTATAATATAATGACTGACTGTATCAAAAATATCTTTTGATATATAGTTTTCTGGCACTTGGCATGTTATCTTCGGCCCGGCGGTCGGGTGGAATTCACACAAAAATATACAACGAATTGGCCCTTCCTGACCACAACCTTCGTAGTACTTCACTTTGCCATCCATCGTAAACAAATAGATTTAACACTTAACACATCATTCACATATTTTTATTTTACACGTAAACAATTCACAAAAGTTCACTGTACACACAAGCACTGTTAACAATAATGACATACTAACATGAATTTCATAAACGTAAATATTAGGTGTTTTTAAAACAACTTCGTACACTACTCCATCCGCATAATATAATCGACAGACTGACGTAATTTTGTTGTGAATATTTTGATTTTGATAACAATGACGTTTTAATTAAGTGTTGCCAGAGCAAGAGTTAAAACTTCCATTATCTATTTCTAGACGTACGTCCTAGTTTAACATACAAATTTTCGCTATTTTAGGTTGTAAAAACTAACAATGGCATATCTTATAAGATTCTTAGTTATTAGAAAATAAGTTAGATATAAATATTAGTATCAATCAATGACATGTTCAACATAATAAGAAAAAACAAAATTAATAAATATTCTCATAGTTTTTGAACGTACAAAATTTACGTCCACTTTCATTGTCAAATTATATGTCAGATCTGTAGTAAATATTTTGTTTTCGAACTTTTCAAAATGGATAAAAGGTCTTGTAAGCTCCTTATTGCAGCAACAGGAAGCGTGGCTGCTCTCAAAATACCTGTTCTTATAAGATCCCTATTGGATTTACCAGCAGACGAAATGACTTATTGTTTCGAGGTTATGTTTATGTTCTAACATTCTAATTTTGAGGATAAACTCATAGAACTGTAGGCTGAAATGTCTTCTTTTTACTGTAGGTCCACCTTCTAGTTACGGAGCATGCTAAGCATTTCTTCAAGATATCGGAATTGCCGGTAGAGGTGAAGGTGTACGACGATGCCTTAGAGTGGCAAGCTTGGCAACAAAGAGGTGACCCTGTTCTACACATTGAGCTTGGCAAAATGGCAGACATGATGATTATAGCTCCTTTGGATGCTAACACATTGGCTAAGATGACACATGTAAGTGTAAAGATACCAGACATTCTAGAAAGCTTACATTTTATGCCAACTTTGTGTATTTCACAGTTCATTGAGTACAAGAAAAGCCTTTCTAATATACTTTGTTTGTATGTATCTAATATACTTTGTCTAGAATTCTATGTTATATAATGGAAACTTACTAAGTTCCTACAGCAGCAATTCTATTATACTGTTTCATGTTCCAGGGTTTATGCGACAACCTCCTAACATGCACCACAAGGGCCTGGGACCTGGACAAGCCATTAATCTTCTGTCCCGCAATGAACACGAGAATGTGGGAGCACCCCATCACATCACAGCAAATAGCAACACTGAAGCAATGGGGCCATATTGAAATACCACCGATCAGCAAGAAACTCATGTGCGGCGACACTGGCATCGGAGCAATGGCAGAAGTCAGTACAATTGTGGAAACACTTATTAAAGTTGCTGATCGTAAATTTAATAGAACTGTGTAGTTTTTATTCATAGTTTTGTAATCAGAATAATTTTTATTGCTACTATATTATAATTTAAGAAGGATGAGACAATTTATTGCACTGCACGGAATGTAAGTATTGAGTGTCACTAAGAGTGAATTCAGTGTCACATTTGTACTCACTTACTGCTTTTTTTGGCAATAACTTTGTCATTACTACAATAGCTTGAAATTATTATTCCAATTTTACATTTATGGCAGGTGTAGATTAAATGTTTGTATATGATTACAAGATTATCATGTGCCTACTCTAATATTATTAAAATTTTACGCATTAAAATTGGTGCATGCACAAAATCACAAAGCATTGCATATGCTATGCAGCCATTCATTGTGCCTTTATCACAATAAATTAGGAAAATTATGAAAATATGATTGAGTATAAAGTCTGATAGCTATGACAAGCTCAGTTCCAAAGCTGTGTATTCTAGTCCCACAACTTCGTAGAGAGCCTTGGCATGCACAATTATAAAATGTATACTTCAACTAGCCGGGAACTTGCATACAACTTACTCTACTAAGTTGTTGGACTATACAGAGGGCAAATAAAAGACAATGTACATACAAACTTATTTGTTAATAAGTTTATTATTATTATGACCAAAGATTATGATCAAATTGTACTTAGTTTTTAAATTCGATGTGTATTATGTAGTGATAGCTACAAATAATTGGTTTAAGATTTTGTTATTGCTTTTGTTATTTTTTAATATTTTAATTGAATCACAACTTACGATGTTTAATTGAGTTTTTTCTCTGCCTCTATAAAAGTAAGAAGTCTACAGTAAAGCTTCTTTCTTCTTTCTTTTCTTTTAAAAAAGACAACTCCCGCACTAAGAATTGCTCTTGTGTCGCGGGGACTTTTACAAACATACAAACAACGGACACAAAGCACAACCAGACCTGAAGCAATTATTTGTGGATCGCACAAATAATTGCTCCGTGTGGGAATCGAACCCACGACCTCCCGTTGCAGTGGTATCGGCGTGGCGACCACTGCGCCACGGAGGCAGTCAGCGATATTACAGTTGTAAGAAACATAATTTTATTTTTTTACATTAATTTTACTCATAGATTGTGTTCAAATATATCTTTTTGTACGTACTTATAACTTTTTTATACATATTATTCATTTACTGCGTTTAAAGACAAGTAACAACGAATTTCGTAAAATTCCATTTTATATTATTGTTTTAGGTTTAGTAATCTCATTAGTTATAAAGGTGCTGACACAAATATATTGAAATAAAATCACTGTTATGATGTATGTTTTATTTATTGCATTCGAATACTACTAATGCTAGCGTACATGCGGTACTAACAAAACCTCGGGATCAAATACAAATCACCTCACGTACAATAACTATACACAAAAAACGTTTCTATAAATTTCTACTAAACTTAAATAATTCCTAAATACAGATTATTGTCTGATAAAGAGCTATTTATATTTAAAATAATAATTACAAATTAACTTATGAATTATGGAGTTGTTTATCTTTATAAATAATTAGGATATGTAATTAATTTTAACAATATTGTTTTCATTTAATTATTACCTGGTTTATAATTAATCAGTAAAATTAATAATTGCATCAAATACCAAGATATTGGGTTGCCAACAAATAAGTTGTAATACCAGAAAGCAAATCAAAATCAATTTGAATCCCGAAATTTCGAGTAGGTTTTCTATGGTGAAAAAACTGGCGGGCAAAATTATTTTATTTCGACAATAATCTGTATTTGGGAAGTAGTAATATTCAAAATGTATAACTTGAGAAACCGTATCGACAATATAATAATAATACACAACAAATCAATATCAAATCGCGATTCATTTTGCGATCAACTTAAATGCACACTACGAAAAAAAATACGTGGAACATAATCGTCTAATTAGAAGACAATTAAATAAGTAAGTAATAAAATTTTGTGCGTATATTATTTTATGAAAATGATTCTCTTTTTTTAGGACAAAAAAATCAATTAATTCAGCATTATTTAATTATCTTATAAGTTGAGCGCAAAACGAACCGACCCATTATTTTGTGCAAGTTCAAGTTATTCAACATAACCCTGTATTTTTCATCTCCAAAACAAAATCCAATAATAATCTTGTCATGACTTAGTGAAAATGAATAATTATAAGCTATTGTGCGAATAAGCACCTCTATTTAGTGAACAGTTAGTAAAATCATACAACACATGCAAGTTAGTTGAGACTTTAAAAAAAACATACGAAATAATGGCCATTGTTTAATTTTTTTTTATTAATACAAGGCATAATATAGGAAAAGTAATATTATTCTTTTGTTAAGATACATAATAGTTTTATATCTTTTCAATAGAGGTCGTTGATGTCATGAAATAGCGTGGTTAGTTTGAAATTTAGATGTTTTTATTAAAATGTTTTTTTTTTTTATGTTGCATTGTATGATTTTATTATCTAAACACACGAACTATGTGCTCAAGCATCAATATATTAATCAATACACTGGATCAATTAAATTAATAAACTTATATGTAAAAGTACCGATTTCAGGGATCATATCAAATATATACCCTAAAAATTATATTGCTCGCTTAAATTCCCAAGTAGCTTGAGTAAATACATAATAATATAAAAAATACAATATTTACACTATTTTTATGCGTATATCATTCTGAAATTGGAACTTTCACAGGCAAAAAATAAAACATTAAAAACGAATATTTACAATATTATAAAATAATCAAATTATTAGCAGATCGAATGACGTTTTATTGTGTACAAAACTTAACCTAATTGGAATAGAATTATATAAATTATTAAAAGCTACAAGTGTCATGTTCGCACTGATTAAGATACAATACAATACATAGAGGGATACTGAACTGTTTCACAAAGTGTACACTCGATATATAGAATACTAGTCGTATGTACTGACGCCACACCTACACAAGCGAGAGAGCTAATACAATCAAATAATTAACATATAAAATTAAATACAATTTATTTAGCAATAAACATGCACATTTAAATATAATTTTATTTCAAATTAACTGTATACCTATGAATTATAAGAATTCTACTCGTTACCTAACAATATCTAAGGCTGCATGTAGATGTGGAGTCAGTGTTGTAATAAATTTGAACTATCACAAAGTACATAAAAATGCTATACCATAAATGCGTATGTTTCATACAATAATATCAAATATTACTAAAAATCGTTTATTGGTTCGTAATATTGTATACGTGTACATATATAAGGACACTGTTATTAATACCTATTTATATTATTTTATTTTTAACTCGAAAAATCGCGTAGAAAACCTGTGCGTCTATTTTAAAAGGCCATTTTTTGTTCTAGCGGGACTAAGTGCCCATAGCATCGAAAACTATTGTCTAACTGGGTTTTAGTAGAGGGTTTTCGTTACTTATAACCAGCTTTTCAATTTGTGCATGAGATTCGATCAAGAGAGACGTGTCGGCTCTTAATTTATTCGTATTTTTTCATGGTTAGTAATCCAAGTTTCGCTATGGGCATGTAAACAATACTAAAAGCTAAGCTTTCGTATAGAAAATAAAAAACACGTGTAAATGGTATCGTAGCAAAATACTGGTTATCGCTGTCGCGCGTGGAATGGACTGAATCGTAGGCGTATCAAACTTATTATATCTTCACATACATTGCACCCAACTTTTTAGGAAAACATTCATCAATGGCAACACTTTCTTGCACCTGGCAACTTTACCTAACGGCTTTTTTAATTTAAAATATCGGTTTCCGGACGTTTTATAACTTTACACACCTTTTAGGCCAATAACACGCTAAGCCAATAACACCGAGTAACATTATATGAGTGCAATATACGCAATACATAGGCACATCGTTCATACGACGGTTTCGTTTTGTTTGTCGAACATAGCTCGCGTGTACTTCGATATAACATCGTAAGTAGACTTGATGAGCTCGCAGCGCTCCTCCACCTCGCACTCGGAGGGCGCCACGCGGTACGTCGACTTCTTCCTACAACTACCCTCCAGAACGGGACTCTCTCTGAAGTCTGCCACATTATCCTCAATATTGTAGATAGCGATGGACTTATTTTTGGGTACCATCTCGAGATCCTTGCGTTTTTTCTTTTTGGAGTTTTGGTCGTTGTTGCAGCGTGCGTTGATAGTTTTGACGGCGTTGAGTACGTGCGAGTCCAGTGCGAGACTGGAGTCGAGCTCGTATCATACGTCCAGCTCCTCGAGTCCCTTGGAGAGTCGGTGCGAGTTGATGCGGCGGCGGTGGGAGCGGCGCACGGCGTCAGCGCGGCGGTAGGGCTCGCTCCTGAGCCCGTGCAAGATATCCTCCAATGCACCATTGTACACCTCGTCTTGGTGAAGCAGTTTCTTTTCGCCGACGGCCTGCGACTTCGTTTTTAGTTCGTTGATTACAGCCTCCTATAAGTAGAGCATAAGTTAGTATATTGTTATTTATAAAGTGAAGAGTATCGTGAGCCTAGTATACTGGGTAGTAGTCTACGAATGAGCTATTTAATCTGTAAGATGTGATATAAGTTTTTGATGAAAGAAATCCGAGATCTACATGGATATTTTTTTTAATTAGTGGCTGTAAATACAATTGATGTGCTAACCGTGAACTAGACGGATACAGTGGTCTGAGAATCATACGGCAAAGATTGTAAGCAACTGTTTTTTTAACATTCGCTGGCCAAAGGAGAAAGGTTAAACAATTTATAAGATTTCTATTAAAGAGTCTCAAACCACTGTATCAATCACAATACTTCTCTGAACCCTACTATAAACTGAAGCTTCAAATATATCAAACAAAAGTCCTTAAACAAATAAACATAAAACACAAATTCCAAGCGACAATGACATTCCATTGCACAAAATAACAACACTACATACAGTAGCATGATATAAATATATAATTAAAATAATAATAAAAACATTCCCTGTTAGGTTCCATGCAAGTGCAGCGTAACAAGAAAATATTTACACTCAGTATTTTTGAATATACAAGTCTTCATTCATAATGTTAAAGTTGCCAGCTACAAAATTTCAATCACCTTTTTTTCTTGCAAATTATTGGGATTCGTTATTAATAGATGGCAACTTTTTACCTAAATACTTATTTATTTTTTACTATCTAAGAAACTTAATTCGACTAAAGATTAAAATTGACTATATTCTGTTTAATTATTGTGTGTATTATTACAGTTTAGTACACTTAAATAAATAAATTATGTGTGTTTACATAATAATCTTGTAATATTCATGTGATTCCGACGACTGTGGTCGTCGTGTGCTTTGTGTATGTTTAGTGAAATTTGCGTGTAAGTGAGTGAAAGCAGTGATTTGTTTCCTGATACCGAGTTGACCTTAGAAAATAATCTTGAGCCACTTTCAAAGAAATAGTCATCTTTTACATCAAATGAACGAACAAGTAGTTTTATTTTCACAAAACCTGTGCGACCTGAAAACTTTGAAAAATATTTGACCGTTGAGTAGATTTTGTCCAAGTGAAAATGGATGATCACGACATGGCACTCGAGTTAAAGGGTAAACTAGCTCTTAAAAGCAGTGGAAAACACGTACAATGCACACGAGTTGCACGTGTACGTACACGTCTCATACAAAAGTGCCATCTTTTAAAAAAGTTAGATGACTATTTCTCTACTTCATGTTATTTACTCCCTCCGTGTGTATGTCATGCAATTCTCCTGTTACCGTGAGTGCTAGGGTTTAGGACATATTAGGACAATGTGCCCTAACGATTCTGATTGAAATGTACCACACTTGTTCTAAGGACCCGTGCATGGATCACACTGTAGGATTCCTGGTTACTAACTACTCATCCCGTCTTTTATTACTTTCACCTGACTGCGAGGAGGCTAAGATGTATATTCTATAAATTTAACTAGTTGCAACATTGGGGTTTTCTGATTTATGTTAATTAACACTATTTCTAGAGTGTAAGTCTTACTTCATATGGTGTAATTACTTATTGATAAACCGACTAGGATGTATGCAATCAATTCATACCTGCAGAACATAATTTTCGGCATTTGGATCGTATCCATTTAATTAATTAACTCAAAGACTAAGAATTGGATGACGCTGATAAAGTATGCCTCTAAGACGCAAACCAGACAGAAAAAAGTCTTTTAAAATCTTGCATCTGCACCTTTCTTAGCTGTACTCGTATAGTATTTGACTTATTGTGATATTTTTTCTGTCTGTTTCCCGTCATTCGCAGTCAGGTGTGACCTACATAGGGTTACAATGATTCCATCGTGTCGGACCGCATGCTAGGCGTGTGGGGTTATCGACCAGCTACGAACATCCCTCGGTTCGCTGACAACATGCGCTCTGTACCCGCCCCGCTATTAGTCACTCGTTTCTATTGGTGTGTAATGTTTCTAGAGGCTTACTATCCTATTTTATTAATCCCCATCTATTCAATAGCGTTTAAACTCGTATAAACGCTAAGTATATACTCGTATAAACGGGGGTAAGTATTTTAACTTTTGACTCCACTACCCTAATTACCTCAGTTAAATGTAAAAATGTTTTAACTAAATTATTCATCTTATTGTTACTAAAAAGTCACTGAATAAAACTGTGTTTTGACCAAAATAACAAACTCTTAATATTTATTTTCTTATTCTAAACTATTAATTTGTTTACTGTATTCTACCAACACTTCAAAAAATCTATAGTGAAAACTACTCTTACTATCAAAAATCACCCCTTAACACAACCACCCTCTCAAAACACAACGCCATCTATGTAATTACACACCAAGTATCACCCCAACCGTGGTTAGTACACACGCACACATTGTTCTGCCGAGTGTGAACCACTTACTCCTATGTTAGGCCTTCGGGCCGCGAGCCTACACGGGCTCTAGACTGTGCCTCAATTGAGACAAGTGTTGCTGCAATAGGCCTGCGCTGACGGCCGCGTAGTTAAACCTCTGTGAGAAAGTTTATGTGTTACCATCACCTACTACGATTTGATGGGGCAGATGTAGTAACACTGAGTGTTGCCTGTATAAAAAATAGAGATTTAAGATCTTTGTTCATTCGATCTCATAATATAGGTTTCAACCAAGTCAGGTAAGGTAGTAATCTGCTAAAATAAGTTTCCATTCATATTGAAAAACTGTTGTTGCTGCTCTATAAGCAGAAAGTAGAGAATACGCATAAGTCTGATATCATACAACAATATGCTCTTTTCTACACAAGTAGCGTAAAAGGTAAGAATAAAAAAATATTCATGGAATAACATTTCAGCAGTAACAATCAAAGAATACAAATGGGAAAATATTTTAGCAGTTTGCACTAACCTGAGACCCACCACAATATCAAAATTACTTCAAAAAATCTACCAATAAGACACACTTTACTTCCTCAGTGTTACCACATCTAATAAACAAATAAATATACCATCACCGTTATGTTACGTGTCAATATGTTCAATGTACTACCTGTCACCTTAACAACAAACTTCACTCAACTCTTCACATTGTTTGTGAAATAATAACAAATACATTCATATATTCTCTTAATCACCTTTAAGGTATACTTTAAAGTACTTAATTTTAATGTATTGAGAATACATTAAAATTAAGTAAAGTTGGTTATTTAGTATAGATATCGTTAGATAGACGAATGCTTAAAAATTACTTTACTATTATGTAGGAATAAATACACTTTACGTGATGTTTGCCCAAAAGAAATACAATTTATTTTCTTAAATGTGTATCAAATACAAAAATGGCTACATCTTCATCAATGTTAGCCAATGAATACAGAACGAGCTGTTTTACCGAGCGCGTTCCTTTGATTTATAGAATAAACAAGTCCCTCCGCACTTGCCCAGCGTGGTGGACTCAAGGCCTTACCCATCCCTCATTACCCTTGCCGAGCAATGGGATAGTAATGGGTTATATATTTTTTTGCACAAACAATAATTTCAAACTATAGCCGGCACTGGAAAACCGGCTTACTTAATATCTTCTCTCAAATTGCCAAAGGTTCATACTTTCGTATTTTAACATCCTTCCACCAAGGCAAGTGAACTTCAAGCAGCCACACAATTCAAACTCAAATACAGTGGCTACGTCTACAAAGTTATTCAATGTTAATCAACGGCACTTCAAAACATGTTAATCAAACTTAAAGGTGACTAAGAAAATATCAAAAAAACTAATTGTACATTGTAATTAGTGTGAAAATGAGTACATTAATGTAGAAACAGTACAGTTTGGGGCCACTGTAGCCAGTAGAGCCAGTAGAGCCACTATAGAGAATGCATTAATATCAACATGATCAACGTAATACTACAATGTCCATACACCGAAGCGTTATGCTGAGCCGAAGCGAAACTAACTTATGCAACATCGAGAACTTTTGTGTGTTGTTTAGTAATATGACTAGGGAACTACGAATTATATACGTCAATATATTTTATTCAATGGACAAACTAAATGAATAACATTTTTTTACTGTAATTTTATTTTGCATGGGGAAATTTTCTGCATGAAGAAAGTTTCTTAAAATCAAACTTTGAGAGTTTTAGTCAAAACCTTTCATTAATCCAAAACATCAGAATCCTTTACATCCTCAGCAATATAAGATAACAAAAGATCGAATCCTATATTATTTTAACAATTAAGTCATATAACTAAACAACACATGCCTATACATCGTGTACGCCACTATGTTCATTATGTGTACAGCCATAGGGTGTGTTATCGCGTACCTGTTGTTTCTTCTGCACCAGCTTCACTTTGTTGGGGTCGACGTGGTCGTGCTGCGCCGCCTGCTCCAATCTACGACGTTGCTCGTTCTCTGCGTCCGCTTGCTGGAAACAGACGTACAAAGGTTTAAAGGTTACTAGTTGTTAAAACTAGAAAGTACTGCGTGCGTCTTATATTGCAAGTGCCATTTAAATTTATGAATTTGTCGGATGTGTTTGTGCATTTCAATTCTAAATTACTAATACTACTAATACTTACTTATACTAATTATTCTTACGATTACTTAGAAATGGCGCATACTATATTTTATGAACCTAGTGCGCATCTGTCCTATATAAAGTTTAGTTACAGACAGATATATGTTATAGTTCAGTTCACAGACAAAATTATAGGAATTTTTCTAATAGTAAAATAGTAGGCGTTTGAAATGTGTAATAATACGTTTTAAATGCATTAAAAACATGATATTGGTAATATTTTTTATTCGTGTCAAATGTTATTTATAGTAGAGGTACAAACCTTGAACGCCCTCGTGAACCGTACGAGCAGCGAGAAGAAAGCGTTAGCGTCACAGCCGCGCGGCGCCTCGCCGAAGTACTCCACGCACGACGCGAACGAGTCCTGCGCCACACACATGTTAGATGATGTTTATTTACTAAACAACAATTGGTTTTACCGTTACATTTGCTGTAAGTTTACTCATAAACAATGATATCTGGTATCAAGTTTACATTAGCCGAGCCTTTCTTCCAACTATTGTGTCGGCTTATGGAGTTACTGTCAACCGGACCTCCACAACTCAGTTACCTGGGTAATGATACGATCGGGTATTCAGACTCATAAAATTAGTGGCAACCAATTCAATCGCAATAAATCTCTATTCATAATCGACAAAGACGGCTATGTCGTGTGGTACCTGCGCGTGCTTGGTCTCGGCGCGCAGGCGGCGCAGCTTGTCGGCGGCGTTGGCCAGGAAGTCGCGCAGCACGTGCGGCGCGTGGCGACTGTCGCGCGCCTCCGCCTCGCGCCGCACGGCCTCCATGCCGCGCTCCAGCTCGCACACGTCGCCCGCCACGTTCTCCAGCGACACTGCACACAGACAATAAACCAACGATTCACAACAACGTTTTTATTATATAAAAGGGCACGGGAATTAGGGAAAACACGCATTTTACATTGGAATTCCTAAAACTTAAGATAGCTTGCGACCACAAACTTGGAAACAAACCACTGTTTCTAATTTTTTGCTATCTACAAAAATGACTGAGATATTTAACCTTAAAATGCAACATGCATGCTCTGCAGCATAATGCCACACGGCGACCGAACTTGTTAACGATAACAACTTCTTTACCTTTTAGGAAATAAAAACACTTAAACACGTATTTATTGATGTTTTGTAAACACCCTAAATATAAAGTTTCAAGCCCTAAAAATAAAACATCACTTACCTTGAGCAGCCTTATCTATATACAAGAGCTCTGTATCAAAGTTCATCAATTCAGGGAAGTTCTGTCTAATCGTTCCCACGATGTAATGCAACAACGATATCCTCTTATCCGTCGACTTCGTATCCATCAGCGTGTCCAAACTCTGCAACTTGAACCCGTAAGCCGGGCCCCGCTTACTACTGTTCAAGTAGTTACCGAACGCGAGAATTATTTCCAGAACATTCCTCAACTTCGTAGAAGATTTGACTGAAGAAGAACCAGAAATTATCGCGTGGATTTGAGGAGTGATCAGATGTATATTGTCGAAGAAGTTCCCCATATAACTCATGATAGATAATTTTGCTGAAATTCTTTCCACTTTGGTTAGTTGCATCAAGAATTTGTCTTCTTCCGTCAATTGATTGATGTTTTTCTTCTCTGCTACATATTCCTTGTAGGCCTTTTGTTCGGCTTCCGTGGGGACCATTCGTTGAAGGATCTCGACGCTTTCTAGCGGTAGTTGTTTGAGGTCCAAGTTGTTGACTGCTTGGATTACTTTTTCGACGGGCGTGTCGAGTTTTCTTCTTGATATTGCTGTAAATAAAACAATCTTGGTTAATTTATGTATACCTTATAAAAAACGCATAATGTAAACGACCGCATTTTGCAAGCGTGTAGCTACGTGCGTATGCGTACACGTGCACGTATTGTATATAAAGGAATAAAACTTGAAACATATTATTTCTCTTTTTGTCATGTAGCTGGGTAAAAAAGGATGAAATGTGCAGCATGCGATCACTCTACGTAGCCAGTTCGTGACTCATTAACAAGGTTAGTCAGTTTTGATTTTGTGTTAATTTTGCTAGATATCTTTTTTACGTTGAAGTCGTATGTAAAGGCGTATCTCTAAGTATAAAGCGCACATACCGATGTTCCTGAGTCGTGTGTGTTCCAGCAGCGACACAGTGTCGGGCTTGCGGAAGCGCTTGCTGGGGAAGGAGGCCAGCGTGTCGCTGTCCGTGTCCAGCGCCGCGCCGCCGCACGCGCCGCCGATGCGGAACTTCTCCTCGAACTCCGTGAAGTTGATCCTGCGCCGCGGACGCTCCTCGTCCAGTTCGTTGAAGATTGTGCCTCGGACCTGGACAAATAACATTATTTATTACCAGCTATGTCTAATGGAGTTAACTTTTCTTCAGACCCTTTCAAACTGGTCAAGACACGCGCTCAAGTTATACTGTTTGAATTGTAAGCTAAAAGGCAGACTTTCGTACAGAGAATATTACGCTCATGTTTAGCATTTGGGCGGTAGAATTCAACGACTGAATTAGATTGATAGTATTTAGTTCAGACTAACTAGTTACGAAACTACAAAGAGCTAAATCATTCTTGTCCAAGATTTTAACCATTTTTAACAATCAGCGCTATCTTGAGGAGGATTTTTTGCTATAGTTTTCTTACATACCTGATTAGGCTTCAACGCGATCCAATTCAAAGTGGGCAGCTTATACTTGGTATCGACCTTCCGTTTGATGGTCATCGCGTCTGTGTGGTGTGGCGGGGCCATGAGACCAGGTGCTGGCGGCGCGGGGGGAGGTGGGGCTGGTACCAACGTTGGTGGCGGCGGTGGAGGGGGAGGGCAAGGAGCCGGAGGGGGCGGGGCGACTGGTGCGGGCGGAGGGGGAGGTGCCACCGGAGCTGGTGGCGGGGGAGGCGGGGATTTGTATGTGGGCGTGTCTCCGTTAGGTAGCGTCGCGTGCCCGTTTGGAGTGCCGCCGTTGCAGAGGTGTGAGGAGATAGCGCCCACTGGAAAAAAAACAAATTTGTCAGTTAGCTTGCTGTTTAATTTCTGATGCAAACAGATCATACTCCATGCACAAAATTGTAGTTAGTTTTATTTATTTGGGGTCAAAAAGAATGTGTTTTAGATTTTTGTTGTGTGAGACGGTGTGTAAACTTACTGGAAGCCCCTCTAGGCAGTGACTTGGTGAGTGACTCGAGCTCCTGAACCTTGGACTCCAGCATCGACTGCCGATTGCGAGAGTCCTGCTGCGCTCGCCGTAGTGTCGACACCTGACAAGGAACAAACAATATTAAACTCCATCTTCAATCAATCTTCCATGACTTAAGATTTTAAGTTCTACATTTGCATTCTTAATTTCATTAAGCGCATTTATTCAGCAATTTACCTATTATGGGAACGGATATATTTTTAAAACATTTTTCTTATTGATTTTTCTTTAGCCTTGGGTCTTATGAAAGTAGGTAACTTTCATAAGACCCATTTAAAAACACGTGTTGATATTTTTGTTGCAACTGAGATCTGCGCAAATATTACCTTTTATTTAGAGCTTACCTCTTCAACAACCTGTCTCCTCGCCTCGGCTAGCTGGTCACGTTCCTGCCGCACTTGCGCCAGTTCTGACTCCAACGTAGCGAGCTTGGCAATTGCCTCGCGTTCCAGTGCCGCCATGCGCTCGTGAGCCTGCAGAATAAACATTACGTCTATAATAACTGGGACTGTTATAGAAGAAGAAGAAAAACCCGTTACTGTCCCACTGCTGGGCAAAGGTCTCCTTCCGTAATGAGAGAGAGGCCTTGAGTCCACCACGCTGGCCAATTGCGGGTTGGGGACTTTGCATAACTAAGAAGTTTTTATTTCCAACGTACTTCAGCGTAGTAGGTGATCATCTCCCAAAAGAAGAATTTTGACGTCAATACTTTATTAAAAGCTTTTATGTTACCCTGTTCAGCATAAAAACATAGTGTTTTCCTAAATGAGGATAATTAATATCTAAAAGGCATATATGTTATTTTTTTAAGACTTTTTTGTTAAAAAATTATGTACTAACATGTCCCAACTCATCCTCGAGTTCGTTGACCTTCTCGAGCGCGGCGGTCTTGGTCTCCGAGTCCTCCATCAGCGCGGCCACGTCGAACACATTGTCTAAATACGCTGAGATTTGCACCTGAAACACATACACACATTGTTATCGAATTTATTTATACATACATACCTACAAGTACCCGTATCTTTTTAGATAATTATATTGCTTCTTTTTTTTTTCAAAAATCGTAAATATTTTTTATAATCGTTTAGCAATTGCTCTGTAGTGTATAGTTCCTTTCCTACTTATATTGATTCTATATTAGAAAATACAACACTTAGGACATTTTGTCACCAAACGTACGTATACGTACACGCAGGTATACGTACTAACGACCATACGTACAAAATACTTTTTGCGTGTTTTTCTTAATAGAGAAGTACAGTGTAACATAGTTTTGAGTGTGTATTTACCTGTAAGTCATCACTCTCGCAGAGTCTCAATCGTTCGAGGTAGTCGTCCAGTTTGAGCGCCGTGAACTCGTACTGTAAGTGCACGCGGAAGTTCATGTCTTCTACCGAGTGCACGATTATGTTCACGAACTGCATGCACGCCACCTGGAGAACGAAAACAAAAGATAAATGAATTATGAAACTTAGGCGTTTTATTTGGTTGTTGTAGCAGTGTCAGAATGAGTTAGAAATCTACTGCAGTTTGAATTTTATTGGAATGTCGGTTCATTATAAATAGAGCTCACATTGACACTATTTTATTCCATATGTGAGCGTAAAACTATTGAAGTAAGGTTCATGATACAACAAATTATTTTCGACCATATGAAGGTGTAAAATAGAATAATATATTTTATTCAAATACATATTTCCTCTTTTTGCCTTTTGCCTCTGTGATTCAGTAGCAGCCAATTCAATTTGCATTTTATTAAACATTTTAAACCTCACAATTAGTAAAGATTAATTATTATCAAGTACTCACCATAAACTCAATATGGAAGTTATCATAGTTCATAAAGTACTCCATAAGCGTGTGGAATCTCCGCGGTTCTCCGACCACCTCTTTAAAGTTGTCGAAGGCCGACAGTATGATCTGATGGCCGCCCTTCACGAGGCAGATGGCAGCTAAGAGTTCCAGCACCAGCGCCTTCGTGCGGAGAGAGTGGTGGACTAGGGATAGAGCTATGCTGTTGATCGCCTCGCGGTGCTGGATCACCATGTTGAAGCCGTACTGGAATAAAAAATGGTTTATGTTGTTATTTTTGAGTAAAGATAGTTGACTATTCGTCGTTTTTCAGAGAATAAAGAATAACTTCAAAGTTTTTACTATTGAGAATTACATAAAAAATCGTAGCAAATTAAGAATAAAAAAAAACGCAGCTTACATATGAGTATAGACCTACATCGTAAGTTTAATTGAGTCCTTTTCATTGGAGACAAGTGGGCCAATTTCTTTTAAATTCCAGATCTTCATTGGTAGATTCTGACTTCAGATTATCTAATACAAGTACTAGACCTAGGGAGAGTAGGAAGCTGAAAACTACTCGAATCAGGTCCCAATAATTTCAAACTTTAAACCTTCCAAACATCGGACATACCAAATCCTGGGTCTAAGACTGGATTCAAGGTTTCTTAGGCTTGCTATACACAAGTTCGGTTCAGCATGTTCGATTCGGCAATATTTATCAAACAACAAAACCGACTCGACTCACTTGTTCGGGCCTGTACCGAGCGGGTTCATCTACACATATTCGATTTTGCCGCCCGGCTAGGCTGATTAACACACAAATAATTGTCCCGCGTGGTAATCGAACCCACGACCTCCACTCGCACTGGTAGTGGCGTGGCGACCACCTCAAACACTACGCCACTGAGGCCGTCAAACAGTAAGAAAAAGTGTTATTTATTTATTGAATGTACCTTATTGTTCATAATGGCCCTCATGCACATGATGCACACGTGTATGTCGTCGGTGCTGGCGCCCATGTTGAGGCGCGCGGCGTGGCGCGTGCGGCGGCGCGCGGCGGCCGGGCTGGCCGCGCCCTCGCACTCCGCGTCCGCGCTGCGCGCGCGCCGCCGCCACGTCGCGCTCATCGTCGACCCGCCGTCCGTCGGACCGCTGCACTCTGACGTTGTTGTGTTTGCTGAAGGAATAGAAAGATTAGATGTAAAAATTTGGTAAGAAAACCAAAATCTATAGACGCGAAGACCACTTATTCCAGGACAGCTAACTATCGAGTTCAGCAGGCAAAATACAGGTTGCCAATATCAAGTAGGGTTCTTAGAGTTAGTCGTTTGCATTATGAAAAATTTAACTATTACGATTATGTTTATTTTTTGAGTAGTAATTTTATTTTTCAGCAAATATTTCTTATGTAAAGTAAAAGCTTCCAAAATTCGCAATTCCTAATAAAAAAGAACTCATCACGTCTTAATGACTATGACGATCAAAATGTATGCACAGTAGAAAATCACTATAAAAAGTGTCTATATTCTTTAAAAGTTTCTGAAACTTACCTTGATTGATACCATCACTGGACTGACTCCTAGCGAGCGCGATCCTCTGCTCGTGGCGCATCATGCTGAGCCGAAAGCTCAAGTAGTCGATCAGCACGTCCAGACCCTGGTTCTGTTCGTTGAGGAACTCTCGAACCCATCTGGAAACAGACAACAAAATAATTACTGAATAATATGTTTGAAGAAGTTATTGCCAAAAACGTTGGCTTCCAACTGTGCTATAGAACGATGACATATAATTTTTACAACTTGTCCTAAAGTTGTTATTATCATTTTATTTAACTAAGACTGTCCCACTGCCGGACGGTCTCCTCCCGATAGACGGCAGAGTTTAAATTTCCGTAAACCCTCGTCCTACACTCGTTAAATTGACTTTGTAAGTACAGTAATATTAATTTCTGATAAATAAATAAAGGTATAACTCACTCTATGTGATTTGTTCGTAAAGATATCTCCAAGTCCCTGAGGACTTGCGTCGAAGTTGAGTCGCCGACCATCTTGCGTTTCTGAAAACAACAAATTGCAATATTATTATCTCTATCCATAGGGGCTTATTACTCAGATTGGATGTATATTGAACAAGTCTAAACGAACTTTGAGTAATAGGAATGTCATACGCATTTTTTGAATAGTCTGATAAGATACCAACGAAGTCATAGGCCGTTGCCACTTTTATAGTAAACAAAAGTCCAGGTTTTGTACTCTCATATTCGTCCGAAGTAATCTACATGATAAAAGGAAGAAAAGCCCTCCATGTCAAAACGCCGTGCTAGCTAAAAATAGAGAAAGTTCACGTACAAAAGCACACGAACTATGCAGTTATGACAATCTGCATACACTTTCTTATTGTTGCGCTGTTTCCAGTTTAAGCTATGAGAAGTCACGAACCAAGAGTTGTGAAGGCATAAAATATCAGTGGAATTCTTATTTTATTGCTGAGGTTTCGGCTTGGGCTTAGAAGTTATTTAATTCAACCATGCACGTTTTGATGAAGGCAGAATAATACAGCTTTCGTATGTGTATCAGCTATTTGTTCTATGTTCAACGTAGGATACGTTAAGTTACGCTACATTATACGTTGTAAAATTGCAATAAATTATCTTAGGTTGACACCAGTTACATATATCATACAGTGGTGACCTCGAGGTTTCACTTTTCTAACCCGTGGTAACCAGAAGAATACTTTCTTAGCTCAAAAGTACAGAAAAAGCGCTTAAAAAGATTGGATTTATGCCATTTATTAATCGTTTCTTCATTAACCAATATTTTCGTTGAATAAAACTCATGTCGTAATTACAAAGTTCATCCCTTGCCCCACACGCTACACTAAGCACGACATCTCAAGTCGCTCGCATGAGTCAGCCTCAAAGATGACGAGTATGCAGTACCTACACAGGCGACCTCTGGCCACACGACGGTACAGCCGACCTCAATAATTGATAACGACACGCTAATAGGACGGGGTTAAACGATTATCGCGGCTCTTCCGTGTTTTTTTTTGCATGTTTTTTAAGTCGAGCAAACAGTTAGGGAGTCTTCAGAAAGTGTGTCAAATTGATAGCCCTCAATAAAAGTTCTATTAAATAAACGATAATATGATTGTCATATCGTTAAAGTGCAAGAGATTTGAACGAAATTCTTGCCATAGTTTATTGCTTGAATCTTTACAAAGATTGTAAACTGTTACTTAAGTTTTGATCACTAAGGGTCGTCCTCAAAGGCTATACATCAAAACTAGTGTGTTAACCTATTTCAGTCAACTCCGTTATGCAATACAAAAAAAAATAATTTCTTCTGCCACAAAGTTATGAGATCCATCTCATAACAGAGATCAGTGAGTACTACAGAATACTATTAATTTAGACTTCAATCAGATTACAATCATCACTTAATATTGCACCATCAATTAAATCTGCAAAACAACATACTTCAGAACAAAACCGAAGAACACAAATCTCAAACACAATATTTCAGTGGCCTCTAAAACAATCTTAATAAAGCGAAGCCAACGATATTCTCCACATCTCGAGCCCTAAGGTCAAGTGCCTCTAGCAAGACATACGTTTTAAAACCTCTACATCTTATCTCGTCTTTACTGTTAGATAATATGTACGGATAGCGAGCTTTTGTTAAGGAACCCATAATTTCAATTAGTATTGTACCTGACTCGCAGGTCAAGCCGCGACACCGGATGAATAAACATTGATTAAAATTGTTGTTTAAATTAACAATTATAGATAAATACTACATTGTTAGTTATACGGCTAATTGGCTTGCAAATAAATGTTTGTCGAATTAAAAACCTACAATTATCTCTTGACATAGAGTAACTTTATTTGCAAGCCAACTTTCTGAATAGCTCAAATTAAAGAAAAACATTTTCGGTGATCACCAAGAGTACGCCCATTGCATGCATCTATTGATAAATTGATGCCCTCTGGATGACAAAATTTAGCTTAACACTGTTCTTTAACTATATATACAGTGAGCGAAACTTTTAATGAGTAGAGCTAGGATTCAGTTAGGTATGATTTGACTGTAAGTTTAGAACTACTACTTTTATTTAATTGGAGGTTCGATTAATTATTTTCAAACACATCTTCATAGAAGCAATACAACAGCTGTTAAATGCTCCTATATTAGTATCTTCTGTTAAAACACGGCATATATCACATTTCAACACGGCTCTCAATGTCATATTCTCACGTACCATCGATAACTCGAGCGTGAGTCAGTGAGTCTCGTTTCATAATAAACGTATGACACCTGATATTGAACCTATCAAGTCTGGTGTGAATAAGACGGAAGGGGGGTGATGTATGTTGAGGAAAAACTATGATTGTTATCGCTTTTTAACTGTAATAGCTTTGAAAGAGTAACCACTTCAATCTTGTGTGAGTCACTGTTGAAAATTAATGGGTATTTGAGCATTGGACTTCAACATTGGAAAAATCAACATTTGTATACTACTACTGTAGATCATCAAAACTAATTCCAGGCCAGCATATAAAATGTAGGAGACATGTGCTTCAAATTGTATAATCAATGTAAAAAACACTAAGAGTATCTTCTTTGGTCTTCATAATAATAGCTCTTATTGCGATAATTACAGTTTTTACTAAAAGGATCGGATAAAGACTATGATGCTTATATCACTAGTCGTAATTTTGACACAGTTCTAAGTACAGTTGTATAGTTCCAGTTAATCATTGCGTTTTGTGCGTAGCGTACGTATAGTATATAGTGCCATTTGCACCAAAACTGTATAAAGAACTATAGCTGCTATTAAGCGGATCATAATCACATCACATGTGTGACGTTTACGATCAAACACTGTCAGCCGCCGGTGAGCACTGGCGCCAATAACGTGATTGAGAGAATGGATATTGACTTGTTTAGTCTGAGCTTTTACGATGGCTTTTGTTGAGATTAAGGAGTTCATGCATTTGATGTGGTAGTACGTTGTTTTCTTGCACTGGATAAGGGTTTGATACCATGCCTTATGATACAAATCGAATAGGTTTTGGGGTGGTCTTAGATCTTTGTTCCCTAGTCTATAAACATTCCGTGAGCTATCTATTTCGCAGGAAATTCAACAACCGTCAAAGATAGGAATATTAAATTACCGAAGAAACGACTGGACAAGACATTGAAAAGGAACTAAACAGTTTTTGAAACATATGAAGATTAAGACATTTAGGCTAATATTAGAAATTGCTAATAAGCGAATATTTTTCGCATATTCCCTAGAAAAAATGCTACGTGTACTTCCCGACCTTCAAATTTACTCTTCCACTAAAATAGAGCAAGTTGGGCTGGTATTATACACCTACGCTTGACGCTTGAATGATAGAACAGTAAAGTACCTATAGCTATTTATATCAAAACCAGGTCTACTTATATTACTCCAAGGGTGTATTTTACTCTCGAATCTTGTAATTTCTCCACAGGTCACAGGCACCCAGTTTATTGCCATCGCGGCTAGTTTATTAAAGGCATCACATTTCTCTGAAGGTAGAAGCATGTTAGACACCCACAGTACACCATTACTATTGCAACAGGAGGTCAGATTATTGTGCCGCTTACTGGTAAAAGTTCTAAACTGTAGTTATGTATATCCTTAACTACTTTTTCCGCGTTGTGTTTGTTACTGCATATAATTGCATAGGTTCTATTTTCACAAACTAAAAAGTGCGTCACGGATAGTCTGTTGTCTGCGCTGCACCTAGTTGCAGCAGAAGTAAATCTCTAGTACATAAGATACAAAAGAAACGCGCCGATAAAGAGACATTTTAAAACTATGATGATAAACTAAGTCTTTGACCTCTTCGCCAAATGAGAGGTCAACTGCGGTAAACATTCCTGTTAGTTTTTTACGAATCTATAAGGAAAGATCAATGAATCATGAACTTGTAAATCGATCAGTTTTTGCCGCAATTTCATTTTTGAAGTGTAGTGTTTGACCTCAGTCATCATTTACAGAAAAAAAGGCTTATTACAATTACATGATCAATCAAGTTTTTTCTAATACACATTACTTCCAAACTAAAACTTACTCTACTATGAAAGGCACAAAGTTGAAATTCCAACGAAAAACTAACGAAAAATAAAGAATATACTACGACTTTTTAAGATTGTTATTCTTGGTACTTGAATCAAGTGCTTTATAAATAATGTTAGATCAATATATGTTTGCAAGTGCCGTTCTAACGGTATCAAAATCGCACTTGAGATCAAGAGCTCTTTTTGTCATGTTAATGTAATTTATAATTGGAAATGATTATGATACTGGCATTGATAAGGATTTATTTGTTACTTGATGAGACTTTCATTTAAAATTTCTTATATTTTGTTTTAGACTGTCATTTCACAAACTTTAAATCCTATCTGAAATATTGTTTTGCAGTCGTAGGTATATCTTTTTTTAACTTCTAAGTAAAAGATAGAAGACAATTCATCTATCTGGTGTACTTTTTCTCGTAGGGAGAGCCTACGAGAAAAAGTCGTGTTTTTATGTTTGTAGGTAAAAAAAAACTCATGAAAAACCTAAATACTACGGTGAAAAAGAGAATTTTCAGACCACGTCTTGTATTTTATAATGAGCGATAATGCGGCGTTCCCAGAATTCGCAATCAAGCCTAATGTGACGTAATTATGCCATTATTTCAATTATCTCCGAGGTTCGTTATGGCGTGCGGAAAACGACAATTTTGTTGAAGATAAGTTAATTTCATTAGCAGTAATTAGTGCATAATCATAGTTAACAAACTTACTAGAATTATCGAGTAGCTTGGAGAATTTATTTCTGACTATTTGATTATAATCTATTAAGTACTGCTATAACGCTATGGTTGGAAATGGTCCTCATAAATTAAATTCGCTTATCTTAACAGCAATATAAACTTGAATGGTCAATTCCGAAAACTGATCATCAGTATTGATATTAGATGAACAATTGTAACTTTGTCAATTATGTCGATATTTGGCCTTAATAAAATATAAATTTCGGGTCACTATCTAGAATACTCTGAATGTATGTAAAATAGTAAATTTCGTTATGATACCATAATACGTTCAAACTTAATCTAAGAAAGGCAATTTACGACTACTACGTCCATTTCCCTTTAACCTGTCAGCCCATTCATGTCCAAAGATCAATCAATTTATATGTACAGTTATAAAATGATTGAGAAGCTTATAGTAATAAATAACGTAAAGGTTTATACCATCGGCGAGATAGGCACGGCTAAACTTGAACTATAACCAACGTTTATTGATATGACCTACAGACTAAAGATTTGGGACAAACAAATAAACAGACTCCGTTGTATTGTCTGTCTAGTTTCATTATGATGTTGAGTGTTTTATTTACCGAATATAGTTTGGTTCTGTTCTATCTATTCCATCATAAATAAGTCTAGGTTATAATCTAATGTATACTAGAGCTAGACTGAAAACAGGTTTCTCTGTGTTTAAGTGACTTAATAGAAAACTTTTCGTAATAAAATGAATAAGTTGGAAACATTCGTTTTCTAACAATATTAAGATTTGGTCTCAACTTCGAAGGTACATAAAATATATTTAGGTCATACTAACCTTTTCAGTAATTTAAGTCCAGTCAATTTTGTTTGGACAGACAATCATTTTTTTCATTTGTTAATATTGTCATTTAACTGCCAACCAATATTGACAGCCAAAATACTTCTTAATATACATTTTACAAAACAATCAGGTTTGTACCGAAGGTGTCAGATGCGTAAATCGTTGTAAACACCTGTATGTATGCGGTTTGGCTACTTTTACGTGAACACTGCGCACACGCAGGTGCTGATCAGAATCATGTGACCTCGTAATATGAAAATATGGTAAGTATTTATTAAACTCAGCTTTTGAGGGAAGACTATGAGGACAATAAAAACATCATTATGCGTTTTTTTTAATGATTTAAGGACTCCAAAGTGCATTTCTAAACTTTTAAGATATAAAAATAAATCCGTAGCTATTACAGTACCTAATAATAAAATTTATCTTCCGTTTCTTTTTTGTATAAAACCCTAATAAAAGCACTAGCATCATTCTTTAGCACATCTGGGGGCACGGAAGTGCCCCCGCAAGTCGAGCAAAAAAAAGCGGCACGGCCGTAACATCCTTTTCTCGAAGCAATACGGGCATTTTTGACACCCCTATAATTTCGTTGTGGATAAAACAAGAAGTCTGGATTTTCAGCAACTAATCAGTCATTGTATAAACACGGTATATTTAAAATTTCAGTCAATTTGAACCAGTAGTTTAAGAATGACAACTTGTTAAAATTTTGAATTTTGTCACTCACTGATTCACTGACTCACTGACTCACTGACTCACCGATCATCAAAAGTCTAAGGTACTTCTAGCAGACTTAGAAGCTTAAAATTTAGAATACAAATAGGGTTTAGTGTCTTAATCATGGGAAAAATTCTATATTTTCTAATTTCGGTCCAGTTTTCTAAATACACCAACTGCAACAATAACTTTGTAATCCCATATAAACGTATAAGATTACAAGGTTACATTTGCAGTTAATGAATTATTATTACTGTAGAAAATAAAATAAATAGGTGTAAATAGGTACCTACTATATGAGGCATAACGGGTGGTGGTATAGGGTGGGTAAGGGTGTTTAGCCCATGAAACTGAACAACATTCCCATAGGAAAATATGTTGAATTATGAAAAAAAAATCGTCTTTCCATACGAATTGGACTTATGTTCGCTCTACAAAAAGAAGTGAGATGCCACCAAAAACATACTGTAAAAACCTCAAGTCTCGCCGTAAAAAGTTGTGAGATCTATATAATACCAAGTCGATTAATCTATTTAGTCTCTACTTAAAGGACCTTCTGTCTTAAGTTATTACGTATGTTATTATCATGCCAATTAAAAAAAAATACCTTTAAAACAAATAGATCGACTTGGTCATCGCAAGAAAACACAAATTCGCCATTAACATTTCAGGAGCATTAACTTCTTGTCGTGCTGTGTAGTGTGATACATACTAATAATCGAATCATGCGATGGCCAGGTCGGTCTATTTGTTTTAGAGGTATTTTTTTTTAATTGGCATGATAATAACATACGTAATAACTTAAGACAGAAGGTCCTTTAAGTAGAGACTAAATAGATTAATCGACTTGGTATTATATAGATCTCACAACTTTTTACGGCGAGACTTGAGGTTTTTACAGTATGTTTTTGGTGGCATTTGTATTACCCAAAACAGGTACAAATGACTAGACCAATACATTTTATTAAGCACTATCAAGCCTTATAAGCCTATATAAGCTCTAATTCCAGTCATTTTATCTCGCCACCCCCAGCTGCGTCCGAGGATACAAGCTGCGTCCACAAATTGCGTCTAGTCCACCGTATCGCGGGCTCATGATGTATCGCTCATTGTGACACTAACGGTACTCGGCGACTATGTAGCCCGTGTTGCAGATACAGAGATACAGATTAATAGGTGTTGGGAACTTGGCTATAGTGAGCTTGTTCAATGATTTGTTTGGTTCAAAACATTGTGTGGTGAGAAGGAACAACATTTCATACAAAATATACACTCCTAGGGCAATTTGGGATTAAATTTTTGCATAATTGCCTAGTCAAAGAAAACCTCGACATATCAGACTTGTCAGGAAAAACCTATTGTGTGAAGAATATTTAAAAAAATTAAGAAAAAATCTAAAACAAACTACAGCTTGTGAAGAAACTAGGCAGAATTTCGCAAAAGAAACTTTACAGCTTATCTCGCCGTAAATCGACAAATAAAACACCACGTTACAAGCCAAATTAGCTGCCGTCAAAGCTTACAAACGTTTCTCGGGTTTCCCTAACTATTTGGTCCGAGGCAACGAGCAAAAACGTGCATAAAACGATTTTATCCACAAATTGCCGGTGGGCAGATCTCTATCTCTTAGCATTAATGTATCGTTCATTGTTTACTAAGTGTAACGGTACCGCCGAATACGGCGACTCACGCGCACCTCGGCTACACAATGTATCACTCGGCTGCAATCATAGTGGACCTCCTAGATCTTTACTAATATGGTCAATGAATAGTTCCATTCAAAAGTTCACGAGCTATTTCGCGAAGAACATTTCAATCGTGCTCTAAGGCCTTTGGGCCATACGCATCGATCCTTATTCATTGTTTTTTTCAGCACTTTACATCACATTCCAAACATGTCTTGACTGAATTGTAAAATTTCTGTAATCATGTCACTTCTAAGCACATGACTACGCTGCAGAGTTTATACTTATGGAAGCTGTAGATGTCTGTTCTGTACATTGAATATATAAAAAAATCTACTAGGAGATGTTAAGTAACGGACACTGATACCGAATCTGCAATTAATAAATTTTTTGTCTGTCTGTATGTTCCAGCATCAGATAAAAACTACTGTATGGATTGCACTAAAATTGCGTATAGTCAGAGAATAGATATTGGAGCAACACATGAGATACTAAATAATAGTAATTAATTAGACCTTATAACAAACTTACCCTGTGACTCCTGGAAGCTTTAGGATCGAGGTACGTTCTGAGTTTGTTGAGGTAGTGCGCCGGCGAGTCCTTCGCCTGCACCATGTCCTGGTCGCAGATGATCTCCCACTTCTTCTCCAAGTCATAGTTACGCAGAAGTTTCGCCTTGTCCGGTGGTAAGTCCATAGACGCCTGTAGAAGAAAAATAAGATT
Organism: Anticarsia gemmatalis; assembly: GCF_050436995.1. Taxonomy (NCBI): domain Eukaryota; kingdom Metazoa; phylum Arthropoda; class Insecta; order Lepidoptera; family Erebidae; genus Anticarsia; species Anticarsia gemmatalis. Next base: position 2,094,602 of record NC_134757.1, read on the forward strand.
TTATCAGGAATCTTTACTGATTTAATAAAATTGTAGAGCTTGTTTGGTTGGTTGAACGCGCATATCTCCGAAACTACTGGTACGAATTGAAAAATGATTTTACTGTTGGATAGCCTATTTATTGAGGGAGGCTATAGGCCATATAACATTACGCTACGACCATTAGGAGCAGAGAAGCAACGAAAAATGTTTCAAAAGTGGGGAAAATTTTTACCCATTCTCTCTTAAGTGACGCAAGCAAAGTTGCGCGGGTCAGCTAGTTTCTAATATAACATAAAAGATTTTTTCTTTATTGAATAACGTTTCTTCTAAGGGTTAAAGAGTAAAGGGTGCTTGAGTTTACGACCGTGACGACGTATTACGACCCCTATGTCTGCTTTTACGACTCTCATGAAAATTCAGGTCGTGCCTCTTACCTAACAATTGTTTAGGCGGAGAGAGAGAGAGCTTGTTGCTTTATTTCATGTTATAAGAGTTAGGAAAATAAAAGTATGAGCCTTTTCTTTCGTTTCTAATAAAGGAAAAGTGTTCAAGATAGCTGATCATCCTAGTAGTTCTCAAAGTAATTTAAAGACCTATAGTGAGCGTTCGTGCTGCTCAAATGACAATGGTAATAATAAAAATATTGCCCAATTGACTGCTTATAAAATATACCAGTATCTTCGAAAAAAATGTTTTTTTTTTATTTGGGTAAATAAGCGTATCATTGCAAATTAGTTAATGAAACCTCCCTATAGTCAAGCAATGCTTGTGTTAGGAGACTCTGCTCTTGTATAACAATTATTAACCTAATTGTAACCTAATAATGAAATACTTAAAACACATCTTAATTTACTTTTGTCAAGCAGTTACAAGCCCCAGTGTTAACTGCTTTTGTCTGTACATCTTGTTTCCAGTAATACAATGTAATACACATTAAATTATAACAGCATATTGTATTCAATCGCGATCTATCCAGCATCTAAACAAGGATCGGCTAGCATTGAACCAGTTCTGAGATATTGGCTTATACGAACTTAACGGTATACCTGGCGCAAGCAGGGCTGGCCTGTTAGTAAGGATACTTAGCTGGGATTCTTTTACACTTAGGGTCTAACACGTAGGATCATTTTCCACTATTATAAGTTAACAATATTTATAGTGCTGCTTTGTATCTAATTATACTTGTATTAGTATATTGCGACAATTAAATCAAAGCAGAAGTAATGGTCAGCAACACACTGCCGACCTCGTAGGTATTTGTATATTTTATTCAAGTATTTTTTAGCCTACTCTTCCACTGCTGGGCAAAGGCCTCCCCCATTTTTTCCAATCCTCCCCTCCCTATCTTTTGTTATGCGTGGACAATATTTATTTATTTAGTAGTATTTAAGACATCTAGATCGTCCCGACAACGGTTAGTTATCAAAATAATTAGAATTATAAGTTATTTTTATTTATTATGCCTAATTGCCTACAATAGCCTATCAGAAATGAGTTAAGGGCAATCTAATCGGTTATTTAACTAATAAGCTAAGCAGTGTTAATAAGTCCAATTGTATCGACATACTGCTCTAGTTGAGTTTATGGCATTGTATTATATGCTAATGTGATCTGATTATACTAATGCCGTTTCAATTACTCCTCCGCCTAGGTAACCTGACCATCTATTATGGTCGCACATGACAATAATTCACTTAGGGCTGCCGCAGACCGAATCCTATAACCACTTTTGTACTATTTTATTTATTCTCTCTTGCTAACAATGTATGGTTGTACGTTTGTTACTCATCTGAAAATTTAAATAAAAAGCAAACAGGAAGATTTTCAGATAATTTATTTTTTGACAAATATTTTGTGTAATCAGTAGTGTCAGAGTATCTTTTTGAGCCTGATTGTAGGTTTATCTATAAGTAAGTACATTGAAGGATATAAGTACCTACAGTCTATCATGTTGTCTGGTTATCATAGTACAACTGCTACAACTGCTTAATTTGGAGTCAGATGGCCTCGTGTGAGTTGTCTCATTATATATATATTTTTATATATTTTTCACATAGCGTTCCTATAGGACGAAGTCGTGGGTAGAAAACAGTAGATAATTGAAATTGTAGCCGGTGCGAAGATTCTCTGTGTCAATGTAGCCGTTAGAAAACATCAAACAACACCCACCCTGTCGGCAAATATTTTATCTGTCGTACAAATATTTGTGATCCAATCTTTTACTTGACACTGAGGTGGGTCTATTTATTATTTCGTGATATTTTATGTCAACGACATAAATCGAAACGGTCTATTTCAACTCTAGAACTATGGATAGATAGTTTATGCTGTATTATTGGCAGACAATTTCATACGATTACGATAACTCTACGATTCACTATTATATTCATTCTAGTGGTAAAAATAGGCTGCCTTCAAAATATTGTAGTAACCTTTATATACAAAACCTTTATATACAAAAGTATACAAAACTAATTGTTATATTTCTATTCCAACTAACGAATGATAGTAAACTTTGTTGTTCTCAAGGCAGAAAAGGCTACCAAAACCCTTATCGTTATTGTTACCAAGTGCCGCCTATGTCCCTTGCCGCCAGTTTCACTTATTCTGTCCTATTTCGCATACCCATAAGTTACAAACATATAAAACTTATTGGCGAAACTCGCGACAGGCTCATGAACTTACAATATGTACGGCGTAGTCATAAATACGGCGGAGACGTTAAGTTACCGTGAAAATACGTCTTTTTACTATATCGTGGTTGGAATAAAACAATTTTTTTCATACTTTATGTAACAGTACGATATCTATAAACTTGGTTTTGTATTACTTCTTTTGAGACTGTTATCGTTGCCACGAATGCGAAGAGTTCAATCAATTTGTTTCGCTTCAATCTCTTGTTAAGTAGTGGAAATAAGTTTTAATCATGATTGCGTATAGCAGAAAGCAAGCTTGCACATCCAGATCATTCAGTCAGCCACGTTTGTCGTGTATTTAGTATGTTTCTTACTTGTGCCAGGACTCTTTATCAGTCTTCTTCAGCTTTAGGTTTCAAAAGACCATGTTTTACGGTCTTTTCAATCAAATAAGTAGTAGCAGATATAAAAGTAAAAATTGTGTGTAACTGTAAGGAAGAAGATTTCGATGATCAAGTTTAGAATCTAGAGGTCCATTTCTATCTAGAAATCGAGAAGCAACCCTGCAAAGTTGATAGTTTGGAAAACTAGTCTACTCTACAATAGATCGACTAAGGACAAACTGTTTAAGTGCTCTACGTACAGTAATTGGTAATGGCCGAACTAAATTGGACAGTTTTGCGACGTACATACATACATTTACCCACTAAGTGCAAGACAACGCAATGGACATTGGGTAACGGTTTACAGTAGAATAACCCTTCGTTTTGCTAAAATTTCTAAGCTGATAAATCTCGTACACTGTTTGTGAATCTTACGACTAAAATATTACAGTAGTATCAGTTTACCCGATATTTAACCCTTTTGGCTTTCTAGCGTACCTAGTGTAGCTAACACTATTGCTTTAAGCAGGGTACTAATCAGGGTATTGAGCAAATAAGGGCTACGAGGATAATAGGGCCAGGCCTTTCAAGTGGTTCTAAACTGTTGAATTTCCGAAACCAACAAATATTTGAATCCCAAGTTTTTTTTAAAAATTCTATACCAATATCTCAACCGTGGAATTGTTTGCGATCTTTGTATTGCGATCTTCTTGCCTAGTTATAGATGCACCACAGAAGCAATGAAGAAAAAAATACGATACCTAACTTATTTTTTTCTCTTAGTTTTATAAGATCAGTACCCAGCAGAAGGATATTAATGTCAATAATGTTCCCTGGTATCTATCTCGTTGGTCAGTCAAGGCACGCGCTGCTCTTGACCTAAACCTGTTCTGAAGCTTGAACACGTTGCGTTATCTCATCTCTCATCTAAGACTGGAGATGTTACTTAATACAGGTAGCCTTTGAACGCTGCAGAAGAAAAATATAGCTGGTAAGAAAGTAAGGAACCACGACAAACATAATTGTCTTCGTTTCTGCTTTAATCTGAGAAAGGTGCTGTCATGTGAAGTCACATTTTAAATGAAAGATGACCATTTTGCACTCCGAAACTTGTCAAGCGTAGGTATACGACATTTAATGAACTGAGGAATAAAGCGATTTAATATTTAGTCATCGAGTAACTTAAACAGCAGTGGAACACTCTTAATATTTTTTATCAATGTAAGCACAATTATTTTGAAGCCCATCGTTGTAAGTCTAAGTTTTTCAGGGCACAATACCGTCCGTACAAACTAGCAGCACAATCCCTTACAAGCAAAGAGAACTAAATAAGTATTAAAGCACACCCTAATAAAGTGAACCCTCCACATAAATAGTGAACAAACACAAGCTTTAGCAATCGCACTTGGTTCTGTATCTACATAACCAGTCGGAGTGCGTTTAATCTCAGCTAATTATCGGGGAGTACATTAATTTGCGTCGGCAACATTTATGTGGGCACACCGCCGTACGCGCAGGCGTATCGCGCCTCTATTACCCGTTTTATTATAGAAACTACGTCTATCGTATTCGATATACGTCCTATTTCTTATGGGTATTGTAGCCAGGTTTATGAAGAATATTAGGATGAGAAACCAAGCCTCAAAAGTATTCCGATTTCGTCGCAATCTGTCGAAAACTATTGAGGTATATATGGTATATCTTAGTTGGTATAAGCTCAATGATTAAGTGTCTTTTGCGCGTGATTAGGAGCGTACAGGATAACGCACGGGAAAGATGGCGCGCTCTACGCTCAGCGTGTGTGTAAAGGCACCTAATCTCACCAGTCAAATCTTCCCTTCTGCTAGGTTTTATGCCGGTAACTTTTCAAAGCATCAAGTAAGTAAATCGCAATCACGCTTTCATTTCATTCATCTGCACACGATACTAGGCATTGACCAGTTTTTCTGGCGCCAAAAATTTGGACAAACCACTCCATCAAGAACTTACTCTCCATTACTTTATATGGAACTCGTACAAAATACAAAACATTTGGACATACTACTCGTGATTCACAACTTGCAATTTAGTACACCACTTTGATATCTATATTCCATCCTTAATACAATGACCATAGAAGTTATTTTCGCTCGTGTTTGTTCGTTTTGCGTAAATGAGTGTATGTTGTTTGCGCTCAATTATGATGCCGAGCAGTCCCACGCCAGGGGCGTAGGTGTGGTCCCATACTTCAAAACTGTAGGTAGCGAATTTGATTACCGATGAAATTGCGCATAGTAATTACTAATATTTATTATAATTGTACCAGATAAAAAATAAATAAAAAAATTGATGGTTATTTTATGCAAAGTATGAAAAACAAGATGATGACATCTAAAATCGATTGGACACAGGTATGCTCCTAATCTTTATCAAAATAAGGTACTTTTTTCAATCTGGTTTAGTGGAAGTACACAAAAATCGTTCAGGTGAATAACCTTTGTGGGTCAATATTAGACATGGCCTTTATTTGAGGAACAAGCTTCTTTATTTTGCCTTGTCATGGGACTTTGGTTATGACAACACCTTACTTATAAGTACAAAGACGTAAAATTTAAGAAGTACCAGATTTGGGAAAAGTTGTTTCTGCTATTCAAACCTAACACATGGATGTGTTAGGTTTTTACTGACTTTAATTACAGCATTGATGATGGTACTCACTCTCACTGGATATAATTTCTAGTGCCTTAATGTGGTTAATGTAACAATTTGCTCTGGGCTACACTTAACACTAAATTATTTAATAGAAACGTTAGGGAGAGAAGTATTTAAAAGGTAATAAGATAATAATAGATTACGACTTTACGAAGACAGGGAATATCCCTAATCTCCTTCCAGAAGAAAGGCAATATTCTGTGAATTTATTTTCTAAGCCGCAGAAAGCAACTTTTTTGTGGGTGTAATGTGCCACATGAAAACTTAATTGTGGTAACATTAAGGAACGACTAAAGTAGTTACAACAGAAAGTCAAATAAAAACGGTTAAAGATTTTTCTCTCACATCGAGTGTGCAACTTTTAACGGCGTTTGAACAAGAAAGTCAACATAATTGAATATTCAATTTTCATTATAATTTATTCTGTTTACTTGACGGAGGCTCAGCAATTAAAAAGAGCCCACGCGTTTAGAACTGTACGATAATGACGTGTTTACTTAATAAACAAGAAAATGCACAAACAAGCTTTACACTGCGGTTCCACTTTAGCTAACTATAGAACAAAATCAAACTGCTTTTTTGTTAAGAATATAATGCTTCTGGTTTCTGTATTGGTTATTTCCAAAACTCGACAATTTACAATGGTAAGGTGAGGTGTTTAACAGCAGTTCTCTGGACCTATTGGCTGCAGCACCATCAGAGTCGAGCGGAAGCTAAATAGCGCAGCGCATAGATAGAGTGACAGCAATTGTATGAAAAACAGCTTTCAATATTCCACCTGATAAGCTAACTGACACTTATTTAGGAGTGGTAAAACCGAACTATAAGAATTAGATTAGCCGTGGAAATAGACGCTAATAAAATATTGTCATCCTAGAATTCCCCTTGTAGGTATATGTCTAAAGAAAAAGCTGTCTTAAGCTCCAATTTATATTCTTCTAGGGTCATTGTAAATACTGTTGAAGTCTGGCTTGAAATTAATTTCTTAAATAAGAGCTTAGGTAGAAAATATTCACGAGACAATTTTCCCGCATTCTGACGGAGAAATAAGAAAAGCTAGTTTATGTTATACTGTAGTTGTATTTTTCAGAATAATAAGGCAAGCCGTCTTATATACAAATCAGTTTTAGCACAGAAATAAAATCTTTTTATAAAAGTAATGTTCATTTCAAAGTATTTATTTTATTAGCATAACTATGTACATATATTGTGTATCTATAAAACTGTAAGACACTCATATTCAGCTGTGCTTCGCATGAGCTTATAGATTATGACTTTATATTTGTTTATACTTTTATATTTATGAAGTCTTATTTTATTTTGCTCTATGTAATGCGCTTTTTATGACTCTATAAGACTGCATTTATTACTAAAGAGTGTGAAGACACGTGAAACTATACGCATAACTTTTTCAAGCAGTTTTATTGAAAAAGAAATATTACAATATGTTTTTTTACGACTCCATTATTTTAACCTAGGAGAGAGGAGGCGCCCATAGCGAGTTGCACTCACCGGTCGGTAAACGATCTGTGGGTTACCCAAACCTTGGCGCGGTAATTCTACGGATGGGTGACTGTATAGTGGTATTTGAACTGGGAGTCTCCGTGCTTCGGAGGGCACGTAAAAAAAAGGCCCAAGTTGTTGTCTATTAAGATAACAGTCGTTAAGCCACGTCAAAGGCCTGAACTGGCTTGAACATCTTTAACACTAGGTTGACCACTTACCATACGATAAGTAGAAAACCTAAGAGATTAACATTGATAAATAAAGAATTATCAGAACTATCAAACATATATTCGACTAGTGTTATCGTAGTGATTGGGATATGTGCGCGCAATATAATCAAAGAAAATTCCTAAACTTGATGAAGTCTACTTAACTATCTAAGTCAAACATTTCCCTATTAAAAAGGTCACGTAAAACCATCGTAAGTCATTTAAACAACGGCAATAATGAAGTCCATTAAAACTGCTTTCTTAGTTATTAATGGTTCGCCTTATAAATTACAAGTCCGGTCACATTTATAGCAACTGTCAACGAGACCATTATAGTTAGTTCTGGAAACTAGTATTATTGTGCCTTGTGATCGATGTTAATGGTACAATATGAATTATAATTAATTTGAATTTATGGATTCATAAATTTTTGATATATCTACGATATTGCATCATGAAAATGCATTTATACAGGTTTAATTAAATGTAACATTGCTTAACTAAGCACAGCAAAGTGAAGCAATTTTCATATACTTAAATAATATTGTCATTAGTACTAGACTGCCTCTGTGGCACGGTTAGTAGTGTATCCGACTGTTAAACACAGGTCGGACAAAGAACTCTCTCTCTCTTCCATGCTATGAATCCCATATGGTAGTGGGCTCAGCCTTCCTGATCTTTTTTCTCCGCTTCGCTCTGCTCTGGACATCGTCTTCAGAAACCTTACACTCACTTATATCTTATATTATAGTTATTTGATTATTCACAATAGTTGTCCAAAAATTTGTAACCTGCCCGATATATCGCAAATTCGTAATAAGCTTGCCCCCTATTACACGGGACTAACAATATTAAAGGCGAAACGCGGGTGTACACTGTGTACCTCTGCTTACACCTTTGGGTATAACAAGCGTGATACGTATGTATGTATGTACATTAAGTCTACAAGGCACTGATAAAAGATAAACAAAAAAATCCTTCTCCTTTTTAATGCGCACAAATCACAATACAGTTTTTCAACAACTACATCTTTTCCATCAATTAACCGACGCGTTAAATTCCAAACCCTTTTCAACACCATTAAATCAGGTAAACGTTAAGTATAAACTGGCGAAGTGAATAATTAGATTTTCTACTTTCTAATTAGATAGTGGTCCATGGCGCCGGCAGTTCTCCCTCATTACACGCACATACTCCAGTAATGAAACAACTTTACGATACGTTTTATATACGGTTTTACACCTTTATATACCGACTATTTGGATGTAAAAGGGATGGGCTGATAATTAAATAGGGTTTTCTTTAGACAGTATTGTTGTAAGAAAAGACTTGAAAAAACTTTGCTTATTTCCTAAATTAGAATTTAGGAAATTAGCTTCTTTTTCCTTATTTTTCACATTTTCTGAAGAAAAACATTCATTGTTAGTTTTACCATTATTTTTAGTTTTTCTTTATTTGAGTACTTATAAAATTGTTTACGCAAAATAATTAGTTTTTTTTATTCTGAAGTAGATATAGTCAGATAAATGGGCTTTATAAAAATGTATAAGTACATGTTGCATGTTATCTTTATTAAATTTTGAGATAATTGAGTAAATACAAAATATCCCTAGACAGTGTTGATGTGTGTATTACAAATCTTTACAACATCGAACAATTTGCAAGAGCTTAACACTACAAAAGCCAGCCCCAAAAGGGTACAATTTTACCCAAATCGGCAACAAACACGTGCAAATCACAGCATCTCGCAATTTCCTTTAAAATTGTTCTTGTACTTTAACGACTTCTCGAAACGTGTGTAATGAGTATTTGGTCGTAAACTCTTGTGTCGGCTCGTAAAAGATCTCGTATTGAGGTGTATTGTGTCGGTGGGCTATCACTCAAGCATGCAGACTTGGGTGCGATTCTGACGGCCATTTGCAAAGTTAAAGGGCTGTAAAGTTACCATTTAAGGTGGAGATTCGAAAGTACTTTATTTTCAAGCGAAAGTTTTAGAACGCAATAATGGGAGGTTTCAATTTGAAAAGTTTGAATGATATGGAAAACTTTTTACTCTAAAGAAATAGTAAATACAAAGGTTAGAGAGTAAGTTATCAAAGGTACAAATGTATAAGTAGTATGTGGCTTAATTCATTAGTATTTAATCGATTTATAGTCATTATTTGTAAGCAATCTACTCCATTATTGTTATAGCTCACACAGTCCATTTCAGCTGCCTTTTTACGCCCACCATACTCGTTACACATCTGCCAATAAAGCTCATTGCGAAACATCAATTTAGAACACTATAATACCATATTTAACAATCAAATGACTCTAATAATAGGCCTGGTCGTAGTGGTCGTATCCTAAATGTGGTGTGCAGTCTAAACAATGCAACAAAGAAACAAATGGCGTAACAATACGATTTAATACTAATGTTTCCTATTTCCCCTGAGTCATGGACGGTATTATTTTTATTTTGGGCACGAGTATCGTGATTGAAACGCTTGTGTAAACTTAAAATACTATATTTAGGGGCTAGGGATGGGATAGTGTCGATATCGATAACCGTAATAATTAATTAAAGAAACTGTGGAATTTAATCATAAATGATTCATAAAATAATTGAAGTAAATGTTTTGCTTTTGATATACTTTATCGAATGACAATTGTTTGGTTTCAATCATTCACTATTAGGTAGGTTCATTTCTTCATAATTGATACAAAGTACTCATAAACAGTTGTCAATAATCGTTAAATCAATTAATTAAACATCGTTTATATCTCTGACGACTGTCTTATCATTATCTCTCATTATTTAGGGCCCACACAACCAAAACACATGTCGAGCAGACGCCACAAGACAGAAAATAATGATTCAACGTCCTATAAATATGTCGATAATGTATTTATACATTTCTCAACAATGATATCGCAAAGTGAATCACATTGTGAAACAATGAGGAAGAGTCGCGTGACTTGTATACTAAATAAATATGGTCTTGAACACTGTCAACATGACATCTAATATTATGGTCATTTAGATATGCGACGCGGTAGTTGATGGTCCGCGATTGTCATTTTGATGTTGTAAGACCACCGTATTAGATTTTGTATATGTTATTCATTATTAATGTGTATTAGGCGGCTGAGATACTGCCTATTCGCCACTAGTACTAATATTATAAATGCGAAAGTTCATGATTGATAGATGGATGTTTGTTTTACTTTCACGCAAAAACTACAGAACGGATTTTTATAAAATTCGGTACTCAGATAGTTTATAGCCTGGATTAACACATTAGATACTCTTATTCCCAAAAAATGTTTTCAATCGGATGAAGTTCCGAGCAGGAGCTAGCTATATCATATTTCAAGACCTAAGTTTTTGCAAAGCAATAAAAAACAGGTAAACCATTAGAAATGTATGTTTCTCCGTGCACTTAATGTTAGCATTAAATAATTTCCATCTGCACAAACATGCAAACAAATCCGAATGAGACCAACATAATTGCATTAGAAAGGAAGTAATTAATCGTAACACACGATATCGACTATCGACTCGTTAGCGGCGAGTCGATAATGTATCGATAACGAGGCACAGCACTAGGTCGCAGTGAATCAGTGTAAGGAAAAAATATACAGCACGAATATAGACCACGACCTTCGGTGGAGTCAATCGTATTCAACGGAAGGGAGTTTATGCTGTTGGAATACAATCCTTGAGTAAATTATACAATTTTGTACGTTCGTTTTGATATAATAACGTTTTGTGGTTTCCAGTTTGGCTAGTAATTGGTTGATAGAATAGCTATTGTTGGGATTGATTATAGCAGTCGATAGTAGGCAAAATTTAATTAACGTTTTGGTTGATGCTATTTTTGGTGTGTTTAATATGTGGTTTGACCAATTTTGTCAATGGTCAAGTCAAGTCAATGGAGCTCCAAATATTAGAGAGATTAGATATAGAGCGCACGAGAAGAATTAAATTAAACTAAACAAATTAAACGTCCTATAAGTATTAACTTTTAATAACTACAATAACAATTCTTTAAGATTAGTTTTCCCTTATTTAGTAAGAAACAAAGTACTAGTACTATATTGTATGACAAGATCGCAAGATGCATGGATATGAATGAGGCAAGAGAAGTTTGTAAGGAGATGGCGTTATTTTGTCTCTGCTTACCCTTATGGCAGAAAGGCATGATATTACGTTATGTAGTAAAAAAGCAAATGATACAGAGATCAAATATTACATTTTTATGTATAATTTATTCAAACAAAGTTTCTAAAGATGTGTATCAGGTAAGTCGTTATAACGATAGTGGTACTTTCTCGCAATAACTTACAATTGTATTTGGACGACATAATGATACTGTGCGGTGGAAAGTTGACTATTGACACCTTCAGGCTTCAGAGCATAATGACGCGCGTCCGGTGAGCACTCGATATTTACTGCTGTAGTCTTAACCATGTTTGTATATGGTAGAAGTACTACAGTTAATAGGAGAGTATGTTTATTATATATAAATTTAAGTTATTAATGTCCCACTGCTGGAGTGCTGGACCAGGGTCTTCTCCCGTAATGAAAGATGGTTAAGGCCTTTAAGTCCAGGCTTTTTATTACCCAATTTAATCATGAAAAATAGGTATGACAATGGTCGATTTTTCTCACAACTATTTACTTATGTTTGATAACATTATTTTTCCTTACAACAAACTTAGTTAGACTAGTAAAAACGTTGGATGAGCGAAAAAAAAAAACGAAATGGCACTTTATTTAGGTAGTTTGAGGAGTTCCTAAGCTAGATGAAGTCTGAATCTAAGCAAAGAAAAGTCACGGATGTTTATTACAAAGTAACACGAGACAGTGGTTGAATAAAATCATATAGATCTGTAACATTGTATCCACGGTGAGATGACCAGCAATTACTTTCCCAGTGTATTCCTGAATGAGCAACAAAGTGTTCTGCGTGTAGCTATGCGAGCTATTCCAACGATGGACATTAGCGTGACGGCACCGAGAGATCATCCAATACTCCATAACGCACATTTTTGATTGACGAGGAACAGATTTTTCACTTTCGAAACTCTTGTTTAAAAGAAAATTGCATTATTAATAGTCGGAGATCGTTTATCTTTTGTAAAAAGTAACTGAAACATACCATTGCACACGAGTCAGCTAGTCTTATATTCCGACGTTTTAATAGTTTATTCAGATGCATTGCTACTTTTTTGTTTATTTCTGATTAATTTCGCCACGGTTGAGAAGATAAAAACACTCGCTTTCAAAATAATTTGTGTGAAAATCTCATGTTTAGTGGTCATTTCTAGTAGATTGAGGCAAATGATAGTCATTAATATAATTTTGAAAGTAACCAGCGCGACTTACAATTTTCTTATGGAATTGAAAGTTTGTCAACTAAAACTGAAATGCAATATGAAGAAGTTATTATTTTCATTGTCAAAAAATAATTCACAGTAGATGAACTCGAGGCCTAACCCCTCCCTCGTTAGAGAGGACACCCTTGCCCAGCAGTGAGGCAGTCGCGACTTAAAAAAAGGGTTGTTGTTAAGACTGAAAGACCACAAATTCAATAATCGAAATATGAAGTGCTTTTCCTTATAATATAAGCTAGATCCTTCCGTCATACTTCATACTGGTATCATGACAAAGGTTAACATGAACGCATAGTATCTATGCCTATGTTGAAAACGGCTTTGTATACAGATAGCAGTGAATAAGATCTCAGGAAGGCGTCAGATAAACAAAACAATCAAACGCGAAGGAGTAAGCTTCATTACAATCTAAAGAATCCAACAAAAAAGCAACATAAGTGAAGATTCACACGGACTCGTAACATCGATATAAAGGGAGTGAGCACATGAGTCACAAACGATGGTGATCCCAAAATAGCCTGACCAAACCCTAATCTTTCAATTGTGAGTTTCGTCAGCAATACAAATATAGTTTTTAAGTAACTATAACTCTAAAATAGAATGAGTTCCCGTAGCTTTGACGGAAGTACTCGTAAACAGTTATAGAGATTATTGGAAGTAGTTTTAAACGTGTTTAAGTTTAGATATTCTGGGTACGATACTCGTTAATGACGGAGGAGCGATAAATTTGGTGATCGTAACATTCATGAAATATATTCAGTTTCTAGAAAACATTAAAAGCTGACAGAAAATATGTCAATTGCAGCGAAAACTTGAGGACACCAAATGAATTGAAAACACTACTTGCTTTTTTACCCGACTACACGACGCAAAAGAGGGTGATGTATTTATGAGTCTATGTATGAATGTTTTTAAAGAAGGGTACAGTACTACCACGATATGTTTTTCCCAAACGGCAACAAGGCTTTCGTAAAATAAATAGCCCAAGGCCGAAGTCAGCGATACAAAGCTCGTATAAAAGTATCGAACAATATATCATCCTCGATAACAATCACTGAACAGGAAATACTTCCTCCCCAGTAAAACTCCTAAGCATCTTGTGAGGTCATGAAAAGGTCAACGGTTTCTTGACATCTTGTCTTCTTCGTATTATCAAGTTGACCTCATGTCACCTCGGAGTTTCGCGGTTTAGGATCCATATACTACAGATTTAATGTAATAACTTATTTGACGTGTGTCATGTCGATAAACATTGGCAAAATTCATGGAATTTTATTTGGCAAAATAACATCCACACAAGGACACGAGATTGTCTCGTTACTCCACCTTTTTATTGTAGATCTACAATTTTATTATATGTATAGATGTAAACCGTAAACAGACGTATTGAAGAAGATATATTGTAGGAAAATACTCTCTGAATTATTCAGTATACAATAACAGAAAGTAGATTGTGTTGTAAACATCTAGATTCGCGTCAACACAAACAAAATTACGTATGCTGAAGAAAACCTGCAGAATGGAGGTCATCGAGGGTTCAATTAAGATGCAGCTAAAACGAAATCGCTCCAAATTTGTCAGAAATCGTGAATCGTGTTCGACAGACAGATCGAACCCGGTCCTTTCTAATATATACGGGGCATTAGCGACAGGGTCAGAGCGGGCATGGCTTCGCATGCCTGCATACCGGAGTCGCGAGGCACCGCGGGTGGCATTGTGGTACTTCGTAATCGTAACCACTATGCTATGGTGAATATTTAGCCATGATGGATGGAAGGTTCCCGGTGATATACGAAATTGAATACCTTATATAGTCTAAATTGTAATTAAAGGCTCCTTAATATCTGCTGTCCTATTAATGCCGGTGATAAATTTCGACAGTTTACTGAATTGGAGTATCTAATTTTATGCATTACACAACTGCTGTCCAACAATCAAACCTGGCTACTATAAGAAACAGATTGTCTTGAACATAAAAGCTTTAACGACAGCGTGTTGCTGAAAACCTAAATCACACGGGAAAGATCTATGGCTCAAAATCTACAACGACCACTTTCAACTTTTATTCCGTCAAAGTACTCCGAATTGCATTTTCGTGCAAGCTCTGTCCAAAATTGATAACGCCACTTGAAATTCAGCCGGTGGCGAGTAAAACAAGCACGATGTTGAATGGATAACATTCGAGATTGGACTACGGCGACATTTTGTTAAATGTGACTTCATTGGTAAGGCGTGAGAAATCACCAACATTCACTCCCAAAGCTTTGTATTTAAGTTTAAATTGAAGGCTTAACTGATCAGTTATTTAACTCAAGCTTCTAAGGGAAACGTATGCCCTTTCAATCAACAGCTTATAACGCAATTGTATTATTTATTGAGAGTACTATTAGCTCGTTAGAATCAAGTTCTATGTTAAATATCGCTTCAACGTTTATGTGAAAATATACGCATTAGGCGATTATTAAAATTACAAATAATTTACATGTAAAACGTGACTACTGGCTATTTATATCGGGCCGTGAATGAAAGGGATGGCACCTTTGAGTGTATCGTATCGATTATATATTTTTAACAGTTGATCGACGCAGAACTGAAAGCTAAACGATTAAAAATAGATCAAGAATTCGAGACTCACTCTATTTCTACACCCATGTACAAACTTACATAACCAGATTGTACTCATCAAATATGTAACAGTAAACTTATCCATATTCAATTTAAACTTAAATTCAAATTAGAAAATTAGAATATAACCGTACAAAAGCTTGGTTTAGTGGGCCCAAGGCGAAATTGTTCAAGCGTGGAATAGTCCAACGAGTCCAAATAGGGAGTGCACACGATGGGAACCGCACCGCGACCTCAGAACACTCACATAAACATCGATACACTGTTTATCGCTGAGATTATCAAATGTACTAGCTGACCCGCGCAACTTCGCTTGCGTCACATAAGAGAAAATTTTCCCCGTTCTTGTAACATTTTTCGTTGCTACTCTGCTCTTAATGGCCGTAGCGTGAAGTTATATAGCCTAAAGCCTTCCTCGATAAATGGGCTATCTAAATCTGAAAAATTTTTCAAATCGGATCCGTAGTTCCTGAGATTAGCGCGTTCAAACAAACAAACAAACAAACTCTTCAGCTTTATAATATTAGTAAGTATAGATTGAATAGAGCAAGTTGTAAGACTTTCGAATTAGGTACTTATGCTGACCGTTGTCGGCCACAATAAATGGGACGATCTCTGTGATGTATGGATGAGCATTTCTATTTGGACTTGTGTTGTTAGTTTGAAGATACGATAGAAATATAAACGGACGAGCGAGTTGTACGTGGAAATAAACTGAATCATTTACGCCTAAGATAAGTTAAGCAAAATACGACAACAAAGAATAAAGTAGTAGGAGTAACATAATAACTACGAAGAATAAAGTTTTCAAAAGTTTCATCTACAGGTAATATTTTTTTTATGTCTGTGACAACCTTTATTTCATTGATTCTTAGTTAAACATTCATAAGTTCAGTAGTCAGTAATCAGACATTACCTCGATCGGTTACCAACGAGGCTTTTTATTTTGTACCCCTTGAAATATTTAGTAAATGGCGTTCAGTCTTTTAGGTAAGAACAAAGGAAATTAATTGAATGCCAATCGGTATTGTCACCACATTATAGGAACGAGATAAAGAGTTCTGAATTGAAACAGAAAGCAAGATTGAACGGAACCAGGAAAAGAAAAAAATACAATTTTCTAAGAGGAAAAGTGTTTGGGAAAAGTTTTTTCGTCTCCAAAATTGGTCTGTCAAATACAGTGATTGGAAGGGCGATGTCTTCTTTACAATCTTTTGTGGTATTAATAGCTTTTAGAGATCTGGTAACAAGTTAATGCTTTGAGATGATTTGGGCGGCTTTTCGTTTACTTCTGCTGTTAGAAGTTTCGATTGCAGGGAGAGCTGCGGTGATGTTTAATGGAATGGGACAAAAATAAAAATGTAGCAAAAAGTCGTCTTGCAGAAAAAAATATAGTTTCAACATTCTTGTTCATTTAATTTTGAGACAAAACCATTCCCCTGCTTTATTTTTCTATTCTTACCCATCATTGAAATAGCTTGTTTTTGCGTTCCAAAAATATACTTCCATGAATACTTAATGTAACATGTATCTAAGGTATCTTTCGATGCAGAAACCGTCTATCAAAATCAATGAATAATTTTCTTCGCTGGTCGGTCCGTCGGCAAGTCAAAGCAAGTTGCAGTAGCTCCATTAATCAATGGCCACCATACAATGGGCATCGCTACCCTCTGACGTCACACTGCGGCCTTTTCGACCACTCTAACTGTATATGATAATATTGCAGAGTATTCGTCTTGTACAGTAATTAATCCTTTATTGCGCCAATCCGTCTCGTACTTCGAAGAATACAGTGTGGTAACAGATTTGACGATACGAATAGCGTTTTTGAATAATACTCTTGCTAGATTTCTTGCTGTAAAACTATGTGAGGATGGTCTGTAGAGGAGGAGGTTTTGATAAAAACAGTTAAGGACTTTACAGAAAAAATCCTAACAGTTATGTTTTGCTGACCAGAATATCAAGTTTAGCATAAAGATAAAGGCCCAAAGGTTTACTTTTGTTTAGTAATATGGATAGTGGCTAACGTTGTAACCTACACAAAAAAAAATTGTTAATATTTTTTTTAAGAGAAGTGTGTAGCCGGCGTATGTGGCCATCAGAATATTTATTTGTTAAGTAAGCATCACATTTCAAAATAGCTATTATTATGATTTCTACTACTTTCATGAGGTGTCACAAACTGAGTGCAACAGTGACAATTCAATTGTGTACGATTACGTGCTCGCTTCGTTGCGTTTGTACCGGAATCGTGCCTGTTTGAGTTTTTAGGCCTCACCGTTGATAGTACGCTGGAAATATGGGTTGAAAAGCCTTTATATTTTTATGGTGACAATATTTCATTAGCTACTAGCTTTTATCCCCGACTTCGTCTGCCACCTGAATTCTCCCATGGGAATGCGTCATTTTCCCGGGGTAAAAAGTACTCTATGTCCTTTCTCGGGTATCAAAATTTCTTCATACCAAATTTCATGCAAATTGGTTCAGTAATTTAGGCGTGATTGAGTAACAGACAGACAGAGTTACTTTCGCATTTATAATATAAGTATGGATGTATGGAAGTATGGATTTTGGGAATACAATGATAATATAATACACCAAGCTTAGGTTATTCGTTCATCCGTTGAACAAATTGTATCGCACTATTAATAATTCCTACCTTGGAAATATATTATGAGTAGAAAACTTAATTTTTTCAAGGTACAACACGATAATACAATACACGAAGCTTAGGTTATTGAGAAATCGTTATTCAAATTGCCATGATTGGTAAACTTCTTTAATACGTTCTCTAACAAGAGAAAGATTTGCCTGCTACCTATCTAAAAGGTTGAATGTGTCAGATAATAGTTAAGTATGATAAAATCTCTAATAAATAATAAATAAATATCATTGGACAACTCACACACGGTCATTTGATTCCAAACTAAGCAGAGCTTGTACTATGGTAACCAAATAACTGATAAACATACTTATATATTTCTAAATACATACTCATATAGATAAATTGACATCCAGGCTCAGAACAAATACTCGTGCTCATCACACAAAGATTTGTCCTGGGTGGGATTCGAATCCACCACACGCGACGCTACGGTTGTTGCGGCGAGGTGACCGCTTAAACCACTGCGCCAAACGTGTAGTTTTAACCGTATTTAAGGCTTATAATCGTTTGAGAGACACGAAGCTCATACAAAATATATTCAGGAACTTGCTAAACAAATGATAGACGAAAATAACTACAATGACCAACGACTAACAATAATGATGATGTAATAAACAACTCAATCTTTTAACTTATTAATATTATTGCTATACACAGAATAAGGAGTACGCCTTGCTATAAATAAAACTGACCGCAATTATGACGTTCACACTACAGAGAAATACATGATTCTTTTAATTGTTTACATATAGGTCTTTCCTTCACAGTTTCTAGTGCTATATTTTAGAAGGCAGTTTCTGTGTGCTTTTTTATGCCATCTTAATGGTCCAGGCTAAAGTAAAAACAATGGATTACAAACCAAAATAGACCAATAAACCCATATTTTTTGTTTAAAGTTTTATCCAGTTAAGTTGTGGTTATCAATAGGTTAACAACTTAGTGGAGAGTCTTGTATGCAAGGTTATACAAATTGTACAAAATTCAGTAATTTAGAACATCATTGACCCGTAAGCCTGTGCATGACATTGGGCTATTTCATACAGATGTGTTTATTTTGAAATTACACATAATTACGAAGACTCTTCACTAAAATGTGGAACTATAGTACACTCTAAACTATTTAATGCATGAAAATGTACAAGCCGTCCAAAAAACAAGGATAAAGAAATCTTACACACATCTTGTCTCATTATTTTTGCTTAAATCACAATAAACAAACATACAACACAACAGAATCAACAAACGAACGCACAAATCTCACCGGAAGCGTGAGAGACATGGGGGTCGCAGGTTCGACGGCCGGTTGACGTACACAAAAACGTTAATGGTTCAATTGTTAGTGCATACACATGTGGTGTGACTAATTCGATTATGTCATCGTGTTTGAGCTTGTTCAGTGTTGTTCACTGTCAGTATGTTACACCATGAAGTAACGTGTAGGAAAACTTAGAACATGAGAGGAATACTAATGGAACAAATATGACTCAAGGGGAGTCTTATCTCTATTCTAATAATATAATTACTACAAACATACATTAGTATATTAATGCCTGATTTCTTAGGTACAATTAGCGGTAGTTGATCTATTCAATAGCATTTAAGCTGATATAAACATGACAGTTTGAATAGATAAACTACCGCTAAATGTGCCTCAAAAACCGGGCATACCCGGAAAATGTGAAACAATTACTTTTGTTAATAGTGGCAAGCTTTGGTTAATATATTAATACACTAAGTGTCTGATTAATACCAAATATAGATAACTTAAAATTTTAAATTGCATTAAGAAACTGAAATTGTCGTTATGATGATTCTTATAACTTTATCAATTGCACCAACTACCGCAAGTCTGAATTCGATGAAAGAAATCTTGTTACTTGATGTAAGTGATAACTGTGTTCATTTCTCGTGTTACACGACGATTTTTGTAGAGCAGTGTAGATAGACAATATCGTAAAACAATATTATTTTTCATAATAAACTTAAAAAAAGCTCTCATTTCAAATTCTACGGCAAGAAAGTCGTAATTCGTAACAGAATACTTTAAGTGAAGCAATTCTAAGGTATCTTTATTTCTATTGCATCGATCGAGAGCTGTCTGATCCCATTACTACGAAAAGCGCAGTGAGATGATATGCACGGGTAATGGCGTGCATGTGGGTGCGGGTTCGACGTCCGTGTCGGCACATAATGGAGCGATTGTCGTCGGCCGTTAGCCGCCCACCTACAGGCTCGTTAATATATTATTAGATTTGTTTTCTAGCAACGATTGATCTTTACTACCTACGTTTTCTTGAAAACTCGAAAGGGATAGTTAGGGGCGAAGATCACGTAAGGGCTATTACTATCCTATTACTCTCACGGGTAGACGGCTGAACTGATTTATTTGGTAGGGTTAATCTATACTTAATATTATAAAGCTGAAGAGTTTGTTTGAACGCGCTAATCTCAGGTCCGATTTGAAAAATTATTTCAGTGCTAGATAGCCCATTTATCGAGGAAGGCTATAGGCTATATATCATCACGCTACGACCAATAGGAGCAGAGTACAAATAAAAAAGTTACAAAAGCGGGAAAAATTATGACCCATTCTCTCTTATGTGACGCAAGCGAAATTGCGCGGGTCAGCTAGTTCTCTATAGAGAACAGAACTTGACAATTCAAAAACATGCAAAAGAAATATGGTGTAAATATAAACTTCTATTGTTTAGAAAATCAATTAATATCTAAAGTTCACAAACTAGGTTTATTCAATGACGCAGTAATCAATGTCAACGAACTATTAGTACCAATGCACCAGGTGTCACAAGCCGTATTGCCGCATGTTACAAATATTTACTTGACCTATACATTCTTAGTAACAAATATAAATTCTTTGTATATTTATATACTTATCTACTCTACGGATATCCGGGTACAGGATTACTGGTCTCATTTAACAAAAATCTCCTAACCCCCATTTTCTAAGGTACATTTAGCGGTAGTTTATCCTATCAATAGCGTTAAAACTAATATTAAAAAAACGCTATTGAAAAGATAAACTAACTACTAAATGTACCTCAGAAACCGAGGGTAAGTGACTCATTTTAAAGGAGAAGAGCCTTAGTTCTCTACATAGGCCAAGAGCAGGGATTATGGATAAAAAAAAATTAAAGAAAAACTGCGGTTTCTTTTTCTTAGGGATCAGGACATATCTACAGTAGGTATTCTAACCGCAGAGTTCGTAACATATTAAATTTATTGACTAAGAAATCCTAGTAAACAGATAAGGAGATACTAGAATAGAACAGTCATCGTATAGGGGAGTATATATTATTATAATGACCTTGAGTCATCCTATTTATGAAACTTTATCATAGTGACTCACTTTCTTAGTAACGTGACTGGGTATGGGAGAGGCTAGTGCTATTTAAATGTTTAGCAACTAAGGAAAAAACCGGTTTAAATTATGTAACACCAATTTGAAAGTATAATTTAATGGAAATTGCATTTGAACGTCTTTTTGTTTATTAGTTTTTAGCGATATTCGTGCTTACACAAATAATAAAACCTACCATCAAATTTTCTGGGGCAATTAATAGTTACGCTATCAGTAAACTGAGTGACTTAACTATGAGTACGATTTCTTCAAATCACTAATTAAAATGCCAACTAAAGGTAATTGCATACCTATTTAATATAAAAGGCAAATATCTGTAATTCCCTTCGTTAGAGTTACATAAGTATCCGTACAGTCTGCTAGGAAAAGCTCGAAATATATCGACCGTATAAATCTGGGTTACTAGTAACAAACCTCAGGTCAATGCGAACAACAACCGGTAAAACCTTCACTAATCGAAACGGTACACTTTTGCGTAAACCTAATAAAATATAACTTCGTAAACTTTCGTGCATTTCCGTCACCAATCGGCCGATTAGTACCGCTTCTTACCTGAAACAATAGAGCAAGTTGAATTAGTTTTACAGTCTAATTTGTAATTTCTCACAGTTTTTTGTATTTATGTAGGTCAATCGTGTTTTTATTTAAGTCAAGAAAAGACACCCAATCAGAACTTAATATGATTCTTACATATAAACACACAATATCGTATTTTTGCCTAATCTATGTAAATCGCACATAACTTTAAACAACTCAAAAAATTGTTGTTTTTTATGTTTAAACTGTCGAGACTAGGTTTATATGGGGTTGATGGGGCCAAAAATTCCAAGAGAACGGAATTAACGAGATAAAATAGAAACGAAGTTGGGCTAGTAATCAATAAAAGTAATAAAACTCATCATCCAAGCACACAGTATAGCCAAATACACAATTAATGTCAAATCTGAAACTGCGTTAATGCGAATCTCAGTATTCATTGACTAGAGTGGTGACTATTGTACTCTGAATCCCTTGATATGTTCATAGTGAAGATTACTGATCAATCAATAAAAAAGCGCGGGGATTTACAAATAACGACCTTTGGCACTTATCGCGCATTGCACACATTGGAATGATATCTTAGAGGAAATAGAAGTTGTGTATGAATAGCAATACAAATCGATTAAATTGGAAATAAGTGTGCTACAATACAAAAAAGTAACTAATGCCCGGTTTCTGTGGATATTTAGAGTTAGTTTATCTATTCAATACCGTTTTTTTATTATGAATTTTAACGCTATTCAAAAGATAAACTACCGCTAAATGTACCTCAGAAACCGGGGGTAAGTAATTGATATATCTAAGCGCCGATGGCGAAATCTTCGATCATTGCGACATTCAATTATAACAGTTATACTACTCCTACTACCTAATCTTTGATACATTTTCTTTTATATCCGTTTGGACATGCTGTGGGCACAATGTGGGTAGTAATAATTGTCTGAATTAGCCTCATTCGGGTCAGTAATTAGCAAAATAGGACATTAAACAATTAAATCTGAGTGAAATTAAACACGAACGTGTCTAGAGTTAGGTCCCATCCCACCCACTAAGGTAATTAGTTAAGGTCTAAAAGGAAATAATATTTTATACATGAAATATGAAACAACGCAGCAGTAAAAATAAATATTGAAGGAATATTGTGGTAGATTCTTTGATTATGAAATAAAATAGATGTAGTGAGAAAGGGGCTATTTGAGTAAAGTGTTGGTTTTGGGAACTGCCCTCTGTAAATAACTGTATAAAGAACTCTCCGGTCGGTATATCATTATGGTTTCAATGTAACTGGCCGCCTTAGCTGAAATCGGCCAGGACGACATCATGATGGTTACAGTTCGGCACGGACGACTGTATATCAGGGTAATAAGTCAATCACAGTAGCTAATAAGGATGCTCAACCTTCACAGTTCAAAACCTGGTCTATGTAGGATAGCTTAAAGACTGGTTAATTAACAATCTCGTTCTATCAGAGCTATTTCTACAAATATTTCCCCGACTTCCTCCATTTTCATACATATTCAGTATGCACGTTAATGAATACCAAACTTAGCACATGCGCCCGCGCAGGATATGACGTCACGCCGAAGATGTTTACGCAATTGCACAGATGGACCCACATAACGTGACCGAACAAATGCTGTATTTATTTAACTGTATGTAGTTGTAATATCAATGTTTTTAATTTAAACAATAGGACGTTCCATCGATTATTGAGTGCCAATACTGTGAGAAGTTTCAAGTGTCCCGGAATGTTGTATAAATAATTCAAGATGTAAGTAAACCAAGATTGTTTTTGTATGAAGATTTTTTGCATAAGAATTGTATTCAGTTTCTCTTATTAATACAGTTAAATAAAGATGAATTTATATCCTCGTATTGCATGAAACCGAGTCAGCTGGAGAACATAGCCGGTGTCTGCGCGAATCGGCAAGCAAACAAACGTAAATTCTGTACACCACATACAAACTTATTTGCAACTAGCGGCCTGCCCCGACTTCGCCCGGTTTAAATAGAAAAAAAGGCATAAAATAAAGTAGTTTGCAGTTATAACTTTTAAACTTTCGCGTTGCATGTTTAATATATAATAGGATACGGGAATTAACGCGAACACAGTCGACTCTGGTCAGCCTGCGACCACGGCGAGTGCAACCTGCGCCGAAACGTAAAATGCGTGTTCGCGTTAGTTCCCGTATCCTTCTATATATTAGTTTGCAGTTGACAATGGGAGTAAGTAGTGAGTACTTAAAGAGCGATACAAAAATGGCAGGAGCTCCCTAAATACCCGCAGCTTGGTTGAAACAATTGATTCGCCAGCTTCGTCCGTCTGTGACGGCTGTGGGACAATGCAGTCGCTCACAGCGTCTCCACTTGTCTATCATAATATTAGTTGATGTTCGTCACACTTATTAAGGCGTGATTATTCATACTTTTGATATGTAGGGCAAAGAAGATTTGCGCTAGGGTAGGCAATTCTCAAACTAGTATTTGAGTTGATTTTAAGATGGTTCCATAAATAACCACAATCAGCAAACAGCAATTGAATAGACAATACGTTCAATTGACATTTTCGGGGGTTGGATTTGCGCATTTCTTTTAGGTTATATAGAAACGAACTTGTCTTAATTTCACTTGCGAAAACTATGTAGTTATTATTCTATTTTCAGCCAATTTTTTGTAACCACAAAAAAAGCACATAATAACGTTTTTAAATTCTCGCGGCTTGTACACATTCGATCGAAACGTCGGGTAAACAAATAAGGTATCCTAACCTTTAATTTTCAATCGCGTATAAGACCCGTTGGATTATATAATATTTTACGTATGTACATGATATTCTGTACAAGTTAACTAGGGTAGTCTATATTTATGCGGCTAGACTAATCCCCTACGCTTCATGTCGTCCCGTGCGCCACGCATTAGGTAGTCAACCCTTCGCAGGTCGTCGGCCCGTGTAGTGGGCACGGCTGAAACGACCTGACACGACTGTTACTCTAACCTGTCCATTCTACGTGTCCTTTCACGGTGTTAAACTATGGGATCTTCCGACTAAGGTAAATTTTACGAACAGTGCCTATGGTATGAAAGAAATATTCTTGGTGATAGTGTTCAACAAACATAATAATGTTTTTTCGAACCTCGCAGTTACGCATGATTTTGATACGGTTTTCACCATTTTATACAAAAAAATTGACTGTAGAGCACTTTCTTGTAACTATCCTCATAATTTCTATACGTAAATACCGTAAAAGTATACGATACATAAATTATCGCTGCATACATTTTAGTAATACCCCACGTTTATCACGGTACAGCCCTCAAATGAGTAAGTATTTGTAACCAACCCTTTCAATTACAATATGTAAGTTGACGTCAAGAGATAGTTAGATAGCACTAACTAGCACTTGTGACAGAGTACTGCAGAGCACTGATATTAGATGCTCGAGGACACCACTCGACCCTCGAGAGGTTTCCGGCAGAATCGAGTGGTTAAAAGGATGTAAAATCACTACTTACTAATGGTCTTTAATTAAAATAAAGATTGGAAGAAGAATACGACATTACTGATTGAAATAGCTGTTTGATCAGCCTTTGTGCAAGAAAGAAAGACATATTTTGCTGGACAAAAATAACACCAAGATACTGTTAACTACAGTATCTTGGTGTTATTTTTTCTTCGTCGAAGGAGAACCTAGTTCAGTATTGAATACTAGACTCGCCCTTGATCACATTTAAATACCCAATATAAACTATTAATTCGTTTCCACCACGTGGCTCGTACACCGTGGGGTCTTATCACAAAACCATGTATTTCCTTAACCTAGTGACCAATACAATTTCAGTACGAAACCACCACGTCAATTAATTCACGTAAATATGATTTAACCGTACAATAATAGTCTAGAACTCATTTAAAACGAATATAAGTGTATTTTCCTTCTTGCTCATAGCCTCTTATCAGTGCCAGCACTTATTCAATAAGTATACACGTCATAGTTGTGGTTTGATTGAGGTCCTCAGCACGGTGAAACTCGAAACACAATTATTTTGTGTTTACCTAAAGGTTTCGTTTAATTAAAAACGAAAAATAACTTTTATCTTAAAAGACCATACGGTCATACTTATACGTTACGGTTATACGTATGATCAAACGGTTAAAACTTAGATGCCTTTAGAATCATAGGAAGAATATTCAAATAGAGTCTTATGAAAGTCTGAACCCAAAACTGTCTTAGTATAAAGATCTACTTACGGTGAAATCTGTTATTAAAATAGCATTCTGAAATTCTCACATTAAAGGTCCTGTACAAAAAAGTAACATCCCGCTGAACAAACGTTAGTATAATAAATCATCTTACTAAGCCCAGTTAAACATAGGCATAAATTTTACGCATCCCCCTAAGACCGTCCCTTAAAATATGCGCATAACATTATAAATGTCAGTGCTACCACATTAACGTATAATTTTAACTTTTCCGTTTAAATATAATGAAAATTCCCGGAAGATATCTAAGTTAGACAAAAATTATATTGGTTAGGTTCTTTTAAAATTTAGGTTCCTACTCCAAAGCTGACATTTATCTGACTGGAGACATATCTATATTATAAAACTCTTCATTACTAAGTGAGTGTGTGACTGACTGACTGGTCAGCAGTGCACAACTGAAACTACTGAGCTGAAATTTGGTATGAAGTTTCTCTAGGAAGTATAGAGGAGCACTAAGAGAGGGTTTTGAAAATTTCGCCCCGAGATCATATCAAGGTGACGTTCATTGGTAGAGACCTCAGGTTAAAAGAAGCGAAACTAATAAAAAAAGTATTATCAGACGTATGTAAGTAAATGTCCCAACTCATAAAGCAGCATCCACACGTGATCTGGCGCCTGCAGTTATAGAGTCACGTTCATAACATAGAAATGCATAGACACGGAGCCTGTGTGTCGGTGGATGATAGGGCACGTCGCAACGGTGGTGCAAGCGCGTCCTGCCAGGGTACGTGGGGTGCGACGGTTGGGAAAGATTATTGGGTGACCTAGATTTTACGTGTGTTTGTATGTGTATTGAAATGGCCGTTGGAAATAGAGATAAAAATACTGTTAAACAGTAAATATAATACCCGTACACCGTAGCCTACATATAAATCCCTTTTTTGTAAGTCTATAAGATAAATCAATTATTTTGCTTTTTGGACTTTAGTCATTAGTTCAAGCAGAAATTAAAGTTATCTCAACCGACACAAAAGTACCCTTCTGTTGTTTTATACAAAACCCCGAACTCATAGGCAGCACCTATTTTTATAGTATACATAATCATAAGGGCCAAAGTAAATAACTAAAATACTGTCGCTTTCAGATAATTTACGACCTTAATAAAATGACACAGGGCTTTCTACGCAACAATATAACCATATCTTTCCAGGCCACCTTCAGCTAACCTCATTAAAAACTTCATTAATTTTACAAAACCTTGCATAAAACTGTTACAATAGGCATCGTATGCATAAATCAAGAGCCGACCCACATAACAGTAGGCTTTTCTGTACAAAAATGTATATTTTGTACAGCCTTCGTCATAAAACTGGCGAATTACTTGGAGTTTATGATCCTCGGCAGAATAAACAAATTATAATTCATTGAGACGGCTTATGAAAGGGCCGAGTGTGGAAAGGACCTTTACGATTGCGCTAATGCTGTCGCAACTTGGTTTGCGTACGAATTTAAATATACTGCTTATGGGTACCCATTTAGCATCAGAGGTATTCAGCTCATGGACAAAATATAAAGAAAATCTTCAGGAACATTGGTCTTAAAAAACAATAGATGTCATTTGGACAGCTACCTCTACCAATCACCATCTACATTAATATTATAAAGCTGAAGAGTTTGTTTGTTTGATTGCTTGTTTGTTTGAACGCGCTAATCTCAGGAACTACTGGTCCGATTTGAAAAATTATTTCAGTGTTAGATAGTCCATTTATCGAGGAAGGTTATTGGCTATATATCATCACGCTACTACCAATAGGAGCAGAGTACCAGTAAAAATGTTACAAAACCGGGGAAAATTTTTAACGCTTATGTAACGCAAGCGAAGTTGCGTGGGTCAGCTAGTATGATATATGGAGTCTCAGAATGGTTGTTTTCTTTTACAGCAAGGAGCTTAGCTTAGGCTACTATTATGAACACAGAATCTATAGTCCCATTGCGCTGCTGTAATGACCTATTAATTAATTATACGGAATGATTTCACTTCCCCTATGACAGTATCACCAATTACATTTAAAATATTTTCCTCTATGGGTCTGACCACGCGAACCGCTCGTTTTTTCATTAGTATGTTTACC
This sequence comes from Anticarsia gemmatalis, assembly GCF_050436995.1. NCBI lineage: Eukaryota > Metazoa > Arthropoda > Insecta > Lepidoptera > Erebidae > Anticarsia > Anticarsia gemmatalis. The sequence goes on from NC_134757.1 coordinate 2,122,936, forward strand.
TTCTCTGTCATATTACGATGATTATGTTATAAAGATAATTTATGGTTTTCAGGAGTGGTGAGGATGTCATAAAATATATTTGGGTTTTTATTTAGGTTAAATGATAGTATTATGACTCCAAACGAGCAAGAAACTCATCATTTAAACTACGTAATTATTAGCGGAACGATGAAATGCTTTCCCAGATTAAAGCGCATCCCCAGTAATGTTGCCAGCATTAAAAAAGCCTTTACAAAGGACGTGGATTTTCCTATGCCGACCTTTTTAAGTCCTTACGGCTTCGAAGAGGAAAGACGTGCTTAAGTAACCTGTGGAAATTTTAAATTTCCAACGCGCAATGTACGCGTGACATTCGCTATATTCTCCCACACATATTGAATAACCTACGTATGTACTTCTATGTATATGTACTACATAAGTACATACTAGTCTTTGTACTTATGTCATGTCGGCTTATATTTTTAATACTATTCTTCTTTTAGTACTTAGCTATGATTAGGTTTTACGTGGATAATACATTCTATTACCTTAAGAGATTGGCTCGTCCGAACCGCTCCTTGTAGATTATTGTATCAAAGGATTCACCTTTCTGAGAAAAGTACATTAGGATGTATTAAGGGAGAATATATAAAAGCTCAGACCATTCAGCGTAGTGCGTAGTGCATGTGTTATATAGTACATTTGTCTATACATTATTGTAGTACAAACTACCATTGTTTCACATACATACATAAAATCACGCCTTCTTCCCATATGGGTAGGCAGAGACCAGACAACGCCATTTGATACGTATGATTAAGTTTATACTTATTTAAAACTAGCTGACCCGCGCAACTTCGCTTGCGTCACATTAGTGAATGGACAAAATTTTTCAACGTATTTGCAACATTTTTTACTGGTACTCTGCTCCTATCGGTTGTAGCGTGATGATATATAGCCTATAGCCTTCCTCGATAAATGGGCTATCTAACAGTGAAAGATTTTTTTCAAATCGGACCAGTAGTTCCTGAGATTAGCGCGTTCAAACAAACAAACAAACAAACAAACTCTTCAGCTTTATAATATTAGTGTATAGATATTATTTTTATATTTAAATAGAGTTTATAAAACTTGTATTACTAGCAGACATAGAAAGAGCGCGAAGGTCTATAGGTATAAAATGCGCCATAATTGTCCGTTTGCATACAGTGTTGCCATGAATGTAAAAAAATAACTCACGCTGAACATCCTGTAGAGTATAAGGCATTGTGAAGGATTTTTTTTCTTGCTTTTGTATAAATATGGCAGTGTTTTGTTGACAATTCCTATAAATGTATTATATTTTATGTTGTTGTGGTGTGATTTGATTATCATTATTTATCTTCCTATATAGTCCGATTCAGTCTTAATTGACAACAACCGGGACCGAGTTTAAACGTGCCCTGCACGGAGAATAATTCATTATACTTTTTAGATTGTTTACTGACCGGTGAGCTGGCTATGAACGCCTAAATTCAGTTAAATTCAGTATTCAAAATAATATAAGTACGAGTAGTTTTATTTACATACAAAATGCATGAGCAGTAGTCCGCAGTGTTTGCAAAGCGACGCCTATACCACAAATACTTGAGTTCAAAATGACATGAACGTGGAAAGCATAATACAATATTAGGAAACATCCAATACCACGACAAAATGAGGAAGACAATGGATTTCCTGTCAAATATTATTAATAATAAGTTACTCATTTGTTATTAGTTATTTTCCCATCAACATACATACATATGTACATAGTATGAGGTCTATTATACTAGAACGTATAGCCATTAACAATTCAAGTCTCATGTTATAGAGGGCCAGTCTATTGCCATATGCATATATACCAGACACGTCACCATACTCCGGACTACTATTGTTAATATTCTAATATAGATTAGAAAAGACCAATAAACGCCCGACCTGGGAACCGAACCCGAGACCTCACGATCTGCAGTCGGATGCACTACCAACCGCGCCACAGAGGCACTCGTACACATAACTATAAACATATCTAATTAAAATCATAAAACAAACATAAATACAAACGTATTTGTAACTGTACGTATATTTTGCTTTGAAAATAAAGCGACTCGGGCGCCGCTGACGCATGGACAGTAGCTTTAGTGATAAGAGACGCGGAAAGCGGTTTTGGAAATAACGCTCATTATTTCGATTATAAAAGCAATAAAATTAAACAACAATGGATACTAGGCGAATTATTAATTAAAATAAGGAAAAAATATGGAATATTTGACCACTAACATTTTGATCTGTTTTTAACTGGGGTTTTTGCGAATAGATCGACAACATAGTGATTTATTAATAAATAAATAAGTTTATTTCAAAACCTCATGATATGCAAGTAAAAGGTTTTAAGTCTAAGGGGCAGTTTACTGCTTTCGCATACATTGGATAACCGATAGATATTTTAAATATCCGCTAGTTATCTATATGACAGCGAATATATAAAAACAACTGTCAAAATTCCATGTGATAAACTGATTGATACTCATTCATAAGTAGTGAAACTAGTTAAAACTTTTTCTACTTTACTTTTACTTTGATTTTCAAAGTCTTTAGTTTTTTATTTTAACTCGCTGTATTTCCAATGTAACCTCACCACAAGTGCATACAGTTGCATAGCGTATGCGCATCACGGTCGCCGTTTCCTTCCTGCCTTATGGGAATCAAGTCCCATCGCTCCAAAGTTCGTGAAAGAAACTTCTTTGAATTACGACGCAAAACCGTTGGGAATTGGGAAATCGGTGACACTTTTGCGTAGAGTAGAAAGTGGGATTGATAGGCTGATTGTTAATTTATAGAAACAAAATCTATGCCTCTGTTAGCTGTATATTTTGTCTATTTAAATAAGTTCTTGAAGATAAATGTATAAAGAATAACTTAGCAGTTAAGCCAGTAAAGATCCTTCAAATATACTGGAAGAAACTGTGATGGGAACTATGTAAAAAAATACTTAGATTCTATGAATTTTAAAACAAAGCCGGTACAGAGAACACTGGATTTAGAATCCATAGAAACTTAAATCAAAATGTAAAGTACATAACATAGCATTGTGTTCTAATGCTTACCAGAAATCATTTCCTAAAACAGCACAAAAGAATGACCAAGAACTAAAAATCTAGTCCTAGAAATCACTTAAAAACAGAGAAAAATCTTAGTTGCAAATTACCATACAATTGGACTAACGCTTAAGTACAAGAATAATCTAAACACGTTTAACTTCGGCGAATCATCTCCAAAACACGCAGCACTTCGCATACATAGTTATAGAATTGTCAGCGGCAATAAGAAGGTTTTGCAACAGTCTGACTCACAGTACTAAGACAAAAGGTGTTTGCGATATCAACTGACAGACGGCGCCGATATTAAAGGGCATTATACCGTATGACGATAGTTTATTCCTACCATTAGGAAACAAATCAAGGTAGACTGTAGATGGATTGCGACTTATATGGATAGCCTTTTGCTTAATGGATAATGTTGGGATTCAAGCTGCTATTAAGTAACGTAACAGAATCTTGCCACTTTGATTTAATGTTGATGTTTGAAGCACATTTCCACTCAAAAACGGCCAGGCGAATAATTTTACTTAGATATATGTAGCTACTATAGAGCTAGGAGCTGGTCTTTCGATATGATGTTATAACTGTTCACACTTCAAAAAGTACCGCTTTGGTACCGTTTACCATCCATTAAAATGTTTTCGGTTCAATATATATCGTCTTAGAAGGCCAGGATAGATTTTCGTTAACAACTGTAATCACAAATTGCTTGTATTTATTCAAACATACGTGTATGATTAATACACGAGTTAGTGAAGCATAATCTAAAGATTCCGTTCAATAGAGTGGATCAATAACAGACACGTGATATGAAGAAAGTTTCTGCGGTTTACCGGACACCGGCCAATGCCTGTCTGGAAACATCGAACGTCGTAAAAATGAGACGATGACATCAACATACTGTACAATACCCCTGATGATATCATGGTACACTTCAAATTGAAGCTTAAGTACTTAAATGTAATAAAGTTTCCTTCCTCAATCAATACTAAATTGGATTTCGGCGAAACAGTACCTGATCTAATTTGTTTTTTGTCCTCCCTTTTCCACGAATTAACTAACACAAATTACGATACCAAAATAAACCCTTCGAAATGATTGTCAACAAAAATAATGAGATCCAAAAAACCACAACCTCGTCTATACCACAACAAGAAGAAAAATATCAAACCTTTAAATACTAAATAAAAAAGTTGACTCAATGCAATTTCCACAGAAAATACGAAAGGCCGTTTACACTTCCCAAGAAAATTACTCAACCCTTTTAGCAACCGCATTACATCAGAGAGCGTTTGACACTCGTAGCACCACGAGGCCTATAAAACCGCTAGCATCAATGGCTTATTCATTCTCCCGACCATCTGTTAGTCTTCAACCACTATGACTCGATAGTTACGACTATCGTAAAAACTATACCATTTATGACGCTACAGTGTTATTGGATAGCCCGTGATGTTATTTACTTGAGTGATTGGAGTAAAATTTTATGATATCGGAATTTCTTCTGGGTCAGCCATATTGAGGATAGTTTTATTGGATAAGCTGGGTGCTTTTATGAAATAGTTTGCCGTTAAATAAGTAATCGACTTTTTCTCGCGAGGGTCTTGAAAAGGTATCAGAAGTTTCTTCTGCTTTTAAGAGCTTTGTTGGTCATTTAAATAGGTCATCTTAGCCTAATATAAATTGTGGGCGGAGATTAGCCGTGTCACGAATGCGAATGATCAGTCATTTACCTGTCAGAACATAGTAGGTATCTTGCCAAAAGTCGTGAATTACTACGATTGTGCAATTGAAACTGATGTGAGATACATACTAATTGTCCATAGTTGAATAAGCACAAGGTAATTGTTTAGCAATGCTCGAAATCGTGCCTTCTTGATTCCACATAATACGACCTTATTACTGTAGTTCATTGATTTCGTAATAGCAGACGTCAGCTTTGACCTAAATACCTACTACAATTGTAATACGATAACCTTCATGCCTTTAAACTCATTAAAGGGGTATTCATCCTTTGATTGATGACAAATTTTAATGGACTAAATGATGTACTAGTGTCGGGTTTAAAGAGCGTCGTGACTATTTGTTCAACAAGTTCCTTGATGTTCATACTTATCACCATTCAACTTTATAATATGTATGTTTGTTTTTTGTTAGTGGTAAAATAATGATAACGACTGTTGGGGCTTTTGAAATGTTCCCATTCTCATAGAAAGTACGTTTACCAGAAGAGGCTACACCCAGCAACCGATTTGCGATGGCTATACCAATAATCATAAAACAATATTTTCCAATTACCGCCTATAAAGGTTACGTCAAGACTTCCATCTTTCTCAATCAGAACAATCAGTTGTTCGTGTCGTGACCGCTCTTCCACCCGTTCAAGGAAGTGTGAACCTATTTCAGTCGATCTAAACTCGGAGAATCACGCGACGCCAGTTAGACTTAGATAGAACAACAGACCTTGTGTTAGTAGCGACATCCTGTTTAAATCTATCATCTCTGTGCGAAATGTTCACGATTTGACAGCCCCACAGCTAGAAAGATAGCTACTTTCCGCTACTTTAATAGCCAGAAAGCAAGTAATACTTGTTTCTTGCTAAGTGTATGTAAAACGCAAGTATAAGACTTTGGACTACTATTCCGATTTAAATATAACGAGCAAACGGAGGCAGTAGTTAGTCTACTTTAACTAAAATTCAATTACAAGTGAAGAGGAAGAATTTCATCGTTAGCCCGCAGGCAGGTTGAGATGCGTTGCACACGAGCAAAACAAAACTAGGCCATCTAAGTGGGACTAGTTGGCAAAAGTTAATTATTAGCTTCATGATCGTTACTGAATAGAATGTTAAATAAGTGGTTTATTGACGTGTCCGGTCCAAGAAGCCATTGTCCAGTTTAATAGAGCACTTGATATAAAAATAGAAGAATTAAGTTCGCCTCCGGCGCTTGTCAGCTGATTTATATTGGAGAAAATTAATGGCGGTGGACTTGTTACGGGGCATGTCGGTAGCTAATAGAACGATAGTTTAACATTATTCCTTTGAGATAAAGAAAAGTTTAGCAACTAAGTGAAATAAAAAGGAAACCTACAACAGTCGAACAAAACTTTGCAAATGCTAGTAGCAAAAGCGACAATATTGCGTACATAGTTGCAAAACAGCACCCATCCGCCACATCAGATGAACAACGTTGGTCACGATGTACATACTCCGTCACGCTCAGCTCTTGTTCACAATAAAATTGTTATTTGGAAAGCTAGTACATTGCGCAACTCACTCATGTAAAAAGCAGGAAGCGAGCTAGTTATGACGCAATGAAAACAGGGAAAATTTACACAAAAATATGATCATAAATTCATCAGACAACTTTCTGATGAGATAATGTTGACGGCAAAATTATGGAGCAAACTGGGATCGCTGGGAGTAACTTGCAATTTTTATGTTATTTTTATGTAAATTGTATTTTTATGATTGGTCTTGGAGGGATACAGATTACATATTTATTGCGGTCCATTTAATAATTCTGAAATACTTTATAAAATGCCTTTTTTCTTCCGTCGATATTAATAAATCATCGTTCCTAAATACTGCTGTAAGAGCTTCTAAATATCACAATACATTCATCGCACAAATCTTTCGACAAATTACCATCAGTTATTTCTCTCACAAAATACCCACAAATAGGATGACAAATGACGTCATTCATCCTCAACGTTAAACGAAGAGGACGAAACAATAGCTTTTAGGCAGATTGCTCCTGAGTTAATACGGCTTTATTGTTTACGTCGATCCTAAGAATAGCGCCAGAAACAGTCGGCTTCCTTCGAGGGAAACATAATGTGAGAGTCTATAGCACAATAATAGGATACGAGAATGTGGAAACGCTTTTATCTGGCATTTAATACCAATATTTAGTAACAATTCTGACATTTGAAATCGCTGATATTTCAAAGCTTATTAGGGAAAATGTTTCTAAGTTACGCTGTCAACTTGTCAGATAGACCCTTGAATGAGGCAACGATACAATAATGTACTCAGACTTTCAGATACCAATTTATCTAGCCATAGCCTAGCCTAATATTACTATTCTATGAACAAAATTTCACGAGCAATATTGAATCAATTATAAAGCGCAACAACCGGCAAACACGACAAAAAGGGCAACATCTTATAAAACCAATTTATAAATGTGATACGGAGTTACGAGAGGGCCAAAACGAGGAAAGTAATAGAATATCCGTCGGGACACTTCGTTAGGATCCGTCTGTCAGTTTCAACTTTCAATCTCGTTGAGAGGAGAGCACGTCACATACATACATACATACATTCGAACAGTCAAGAAGCAAGAATATGTTTATACTGTCAGATTTTTTATTAAAATTTTACGAAAATATCGATTTTATTTGAGTTCTTAGTCAACAATAAATATACAATGACTGTAAAATGGCTTTCAAGATTTTAAACAGCAGTATTTTTACTATTTTCATATGTTACACATCTATAGAACGTTCGGTTGGAACTGTTATTTCGGACCGTATCTAATACGTATTGTTTTATTACCGTCACGGGCCAAGAATACTCCGGAGTACGCTTCCTGTGTAACGTAAGAGCATCCACTTCAAAGTTTGTCCTTTCACTTGAAGACATCCATTTGGATGGGATAAGTTTCAATCACTTTCCACGCTACTTTTAGTTAGAACTGCAAAGCGGGCAAGTTTTGAATAAAATAAATTTAATATTAATGTCCCACTGCTGGGCAAAGGTCTTCTCCCTGAATGAGAGAGAGGTTAGGTTTAGGTCTTGATTCCACCACGCTGGTCAAATGCGATTTGAGGCCTTTATGCTTTGAAGAACTGTTCTAAAGAACTCAGAGGCATACAAGGTTGAATCACAATGTTTTGCTTCCCCGTTGGAACGAATGATAATTTTAGGAGGCAGTAATAAGCATTGAAGAGTCTACTTATTCCAGCAATAAAGTTTATGATAATATCCTTAGCAGGTTTAAATAGAGACGTGTGGGACGAACCACCAACATGTAAGGTCGTTGACATTAAAACTATGCAGATCAAAGATGACATTTGTATGGAACGATATGACATTTGTATGGGACTGAAAACAATAACATACATACATTGAAAATAATAACTGACAGTAGATAGGCAAGAATAATGACTAGTTTATAAGCCCTATTATTTGTAACACTAAGGTACATATTATTATCTACCTCATTAGAGAAAGTTGTATGAAAGAAAGACCCTCATTAGTAATTTGTTTACGTGAAATAAATAATATCCTCCTTAATAATATAAATCCAAAAGGTTGTGCGGACGCATATAATATATGTTTGTAACACTTTCACGCAAAAACTACTGAACGGATTTTCATGAAATTTGGTACGCATATAATTTATAACTCAGACTAACACATAGCATACTTTTTACCCCGGAAAATTTATTCACGCGGAATAAATCGCGGGTAGAAACTAGTCAGTACATAACTCTTGGTTAATTACACTTTTAATATTCAACGAAAATAGATTCTAAACAAACTATAACACGTAGTAATAACGTTGAACTAGCAATAAAACAGCATTCGCCACTTAAAAACCATTTTGTTCTGCATTCTAATTGCCGTCGAACTACTATATTTTGCATAAAAACAGTATAAAAGCATATAACGACACATAATTAAACTACGGTGATCTCAGGAAGCTTGGAACGAATCTTAAACGAGAGGAAAAACGTGGGAAAATCAACTTTGGTAATTGTTTTTTAAGTTTCTTTAGAAATAGCGGGACAAATTGTGATGGTTTATTGCAGATAGTTAAGTTAATTTATGGCAAAAATGACTAGACATGGAGTAATGTAGTCATTACTTAACGTAAAAATTGTTTAGCTCAACCATTGAAATTCTGATCTTTACGGTATTTAAGATGATTGGTTGGTTGATAATTGGAAATGGGAAAAAAAGAGTTCCGGACTGGAGTCTTGCCCCTTTACTCAAGAAGACACTTCGACAAATACCTAGTACTTAAACCTCTTAAAGATAAAATAAAGCAAACAGCGAGTAAAACTACCCAACCTTTCAGGAAGCAGCCGTTTACAGCTACTGAAATTAATGGACAAACCGTGTTCTAACGTTTACGTCCAAACTTGTTATTACTTAGATAAATGGAAGACGTGATAGTTTCCTACATGATATATAACGTTTAAACTCGAGACAGACATGCCCTGCACTTGAGTACTTGTTTGTTTTATAATTATATGCAAGTGCTACACGACGAGCCGTAATGCGACAACTGCAGACGTTATTGATTGTATTTAATACTATCTGATACGCGCAACTTCGTTTGCAATAAGAAAGAATGGATCATAATTTTCCCCGTTTTTGTAACATTTTTTACTGGTACTCTGATTCTATTGGACGTAGCGTGATGATATATAGCCTTCCTCAATGAAGAGGCTATCCAACAGTACAAGAATTCTTCAATTCGCAACAGTAGTTCCTGAGATTGGCGCGTTCAAACAAACAAACTCTACAAATTTTATAATATTAATATCTATAGATGTTATTCATTGCACCTTGTTGTGTATCATACCGATGGTAAATTACTTTCTTATTGATGAGTGTATACACTTACATGAAAAGATAGGCTAGGTTTTTTCATATATAACATGCATGCTATGCTTGATTTGTGCGTGATGTCTTACGTGCATTGGGTGTGAAATGAGAAATTCCATAGATTTCATATTAGCAGTGGCGGGCTTAATCTGTTAGCCATCATCGTTACGTTTTAGTAGAAAACCATCGGCGTCAAAACAAGACATTTTTCTGTATCGGAATTTTGACCGAAAATATAAACGAAAAACAGTTTAATAGTGTCTCCACCACAAACGATCCATATTAAACCTAGCAACAACATCTCTAAAGCAATCTCGCCCTAAAATAGAAGATCAAACAGATACCATGAACACAAAGAGAGTGGAAACAAAAGCAAAAGGACCGGGCCCTGGGCTGGGCGCCACATGTGATGACGTCACGACATGGCCGCCAGTCAGCTGGTGCAAGCTTTGATCTACCGTGTACAAGTTTATGAAGAACTTGTGATAAGATGAAGGGATGACGATGATTGGACTCGGTTGTGATTGAATTATGAAGTCGGTCCGAGTGTTATGATGTTTGCTGTATCTGTGATTGGTAAACAAGCTCGCAATTTATGGGAATTATCGTTATTTGCTCAATGGTCAAAGGTTTATAGTCGAGTTAAAGTCGATAGTAACTACTTGAAGCTAATAACGATTAAGGTGCAGTTTATAGCCTCTCCTTTGAATTCAAGTGAAGGGTCCACACGCCCACGCCAAAAGTTGTATTTTCTTTATTGCGTCAAATGACACATTTTTTAACGACTTTGCATCAAACCCCTGTCGACACTTAAGGGAATACCACATTATGGAACATATTATGTATATTGACATTTGGTTAACATATAAGAAATGTCGTTGGTCGTAACCCAATTTTTTATAGGATTCTTTTCAATGCGCCTCCGCTTGACATTTGGGTACACCGCGGGTAAATGTTCACTTTCCCATAAAAATGTTTGTACTAACGTTTTGGTGAAATAGGTTAATGACTAATACACGAGTATTATTGAGCCCTGATGAGCAAAGATTGAAGTGAAACATTAGGAAACAGAAGCCCGAGAAGATTTTTTTCCAAAATATTTTTTATGAAGACATTTTTATTCTGTAAGTAGGTAATTAAAACCATGATTACAAATTCTATACCTCAAATGAACATAGGCATATGAATAAATATGTTATATCGATAGTAGGATACGCATACCATCTATGCAAATATGTTGACCAATTATAAATACACAAGGGTAGTTTAGGGGTTGAAGCACGTTGCGGTACACCCCTGGGATAGCGAAGCAATCTAATGAAATATTTGCCTACTCTCCCCTAATCGGTACCACCTGGCCACAATGCAAATTAATATGCAGATTTTTCATTTAACCCCTAAAACTTTGAGAACTATTTTATTTATAACTAGTGGGCCCTACGCTCGTATAACTTAAGAAAAATTAAAGTTGACTTTCAACCACCTACTCTAACCTGCTGGGGAATTATTGAAGTTTGATATATCTCGTACAGTTCAGCCAGCGTTCTCGGTGGTTCTCTAACATATTAAGCATGTTGTCATACAAACCTTTCTCCTGAATCACTCTATCTATTACAAAAACTGCATCAAAATCCGTTGCGTAGTTTTAAAGATTTTGTCACACATACATGCAGATATAGGGACTAGAGCGGGAAGCGACTTCGCTTTATATCATACTATGTACTAAAATTACCTACTTTGGTTACCAGGAGCATATAAGTCTAAAGAGTAGGCAATAAAATTATTTCACAAAACCTACAGCTTTATAATATAAAGACGTGAACTACAAAGTTGAACTATCAGGAGTTCTTCTGCAGCGATAAGCATCTTCAACTTGACTCCATAGCCAAGTGTTCTGCTAACTTCTGTCGCGTTACATGCCAGAGATTCCTTTTAAACGGTACAAGATGTTCTAGCCAAGTTTAATCGCTTGGCTTAAGTTTTTCAATTAAACTTTCAGTGCTATCTGTTGTCCTGTCGCGTGTGTACTTGACGTGTGAGCTAAGTTAGTCTTTGACTCCTTATCTTAAATAGTGTTAGAACTACAGGCATAGTTAAAGACAACTCTTGCTCTAAGAATAGCCCTTGTGTCGCGGGGACTTTTACAATCATACATACAAGTTCAACCAGAGCCGAAACCATTATTTGTGGATCGCACATATAATTGTCCCGTGTGGGAATCGAACCCACGACCTCTCGACGCAATGGTAGCGGCGGTGCGACCTAAATCACTGCGCCACGGACATAGTCAGTAGTTCTACCAACTGTTCATGTTGTCTGAAATCGAACCATAGTCTTATCTTAAAAAATATAATAACATGTTTCGGGGCTAATACAAAACGGAACACATAAGTGGTTGCTCTGCTGTCAGTCAGTACACGCGAATTTTTTTACACATCATTATTAGTTCATTACAATATCACCTCGGAGTTCTTCTCAATAAAGTCTTGCGTGGATGCGGTGCGTTTTTGTTAATGGCGGTGGGTTCATCGACCTACGCACAGAGGCATCTTGTGTGGGCGATATCGGAGTTATCGTAGACGAGTGACGTCATCGCACTAATGTCTACGATCTTAGGGGTATTACTGTTACCATTCATGTCTCATCTATTTTGTTGTGAATCATTATTAAGTGTTGTATTACTAATAGCGTTCATTTCGAAAACTGTTTACACTATTTATATAAATAGGTACATATTTAAGATTGACATACCAATGATTTTTCGAAGTAATGTGCATTAAAAATAATTATCACTTGCTCTAACGGTGTAGGAAAACATCGTGATAAAACCTTGCATGCCTAAAAATTTGTTTAATACACAATCCACACTTGGCCAGCGTGGTCAACTCAGACCCATCCCCACGTTTGAGAGGAGACCCTTGCCCTGCAGTGGGACAGAAATGGGTTAAAAAATTAATGATGAATAGAACTAACTTCGGATAAATCATTGAATTCACACTTACAGTTGCATCTAAGGGGCGAGAGGGTGTTAAGGATATCCGGGTGCAGTGTATCAATATGTTAAGGATGCTGTTGCTTGCCAACACTAATGCATCAAGCATGTTTGCGGAAACACGCTCGGATGCATTCAATATAATACCATACAATATAAACAAGTAGAGGCTGTCACAAGTATAAGTAGACCAGAAAATATTACCAGTAGTTATTCCTAGGTATCAATTCGGTGGTGTATAATAAAACGATATTAAACTTGTACTCATAAAAGGTTCATATAAAATGTTCAGGCTGCGTTATTTTTCTCGTAAATAATGTTGAAATTGTAATCATTAAACCAAAATATTGAATTAGGCACTCATCTGATTCCAACGAAAATACGGTATCGTGATGTCACTACACTGTATTTCTATAATAAAATGTATTTTTGACATTTCATAAATCGTAGCTGATTAGACTGTTTTCAAGTAATTCAGCCTTTCGCGGCTATAGAACTTAGACCTTTCACAATTAAAGTCAGCTGGCGAGCTCCAGACTAAATGTTAGTTTATTATAAGCTGTACAATTTGCCCTTCGCTCCTGTATTCATGAAGACTTAACAACGAATGTCACGCGATGTATCGTGTTGGCTACTGTTCAGATTACGCCCAGCAAAAGGACAACGCCTTTCAGTTTAATCAATTATAAAGATAGTTTTAGAATATAGTTCAAATGCCGCATAATAGGTACTGAAAAATACCGCTAAACACCCGGAATATAGGTCTATAAAACTCATTACAAATAAGGAAATACAAGTAATTACAGCAACATTTTCCTCTGTCCTATAACCATTCATTGGAGCGATCTACATAAGGCCATTGAAGCGATTGCAAGGCTTTTAACCGGACGTATTAAATATAACGCCATTGAACAAAATCCATCAATATTACAAAATTGCATAGTATTACGACAGACCGAAGGGCCATGCTACAAGGTTTATTTCGTAACATAATCTACCAACCGTTTCCATAGAACATATTTTTGTGAATAATATTTCCACGGTCTACGAACACACTAATCACCGTACCGGAGTGGATCTGAAACTTCATATTTGTTTGTAAAATCTCACGTTTACTGAATGAAAGAAGAATTCTGTATTTATAAATATTGTGTAGTATGTGCACTCGTGCAGGAATCAACTTGTTTCGTTGCACATTTATGGTTCCAGAGTAGAACCTTGCGGTACTCTTTTCTTTTAAAGTTCTCATCAGATGTAATAGTGAAAGTTAAAAGACACTTGTTTTCATTACTTATTTTTGACTACAAATGTGATGTAATTTTGCATTCAACTAGGCATAAAAGCTGTGGATACATTACTCAAGACAAAAGTTAAAGCGACATTCCTAAGAAAGAATAGGTATACTTAGATATGAATTGTTTTGCAATATTATGCATATTAAGTGAAAGTTGCATTCCTGACTCTGGAATTCATTTCTCCATTGAAAGTAAGACCAACAAGCCCATGCACACGTATAAAAACTTTATATTTCTGCATAGAATCTCCTCATTTTTCACAACCTAAACAGCTGTTCACGCAAACGTAATTTAATGTTTAAAACTGAAATGGAAATTAATATACCCAGTTCCCATATTTCCGTTAACAATAATATTATGATACATAATTACGACTGTGTCGACCTTCGGCGGGTCTAGGCCGTGACGGCTGCGCGCACTTCAAGTATGACCGTATGACAGACGCATACGCGATGCGCTGTGGGAATTTTATCTAAGTTATTGTGAGATAATTGCACCTCATTATACATAGTTATTGTTGATGAATAGCTTAACGGATGATAGGCACTATTGTTTGAACGGAAGATCATGACTCATGATTATAAAACACGTTTGTACTTATGTTGTACTCTTTAGACGACTTCCGATACAATTAACAATAATAGGTAGTAAAGTATAGATACATACGTTTATACCTACAATCACGCCTTCCTATAGGCGTAAGCACAGAGAACGCCACTTGGTACAATCCTTCCAAACTTCTTTTGCTTCATACACATCTACATCTTGTAATTCTTGGTATACTAAAGTATACCTAAATAGGAAATTCAACTGTATGTTAAGTACATAAAATAAACACATAAGAATCTGTTATAAGAGGAAAGAACCTCGTATACAAATAAAAACTAAATGCTAAGAAAACTACAAAAATGTAATTACGGAAGAATCCATGGAACTGCGCAAACGCAGTTTTATTTATCACCACATAGCACTACTTGGCAACTTAATAAATATTTATAAAACCGTAATGTTTTGTATACGTTAGCATTCGTTATAACAACAGTTTTATTACGTTCAAATAAAACCTAGAAACTGTAAGAATTTAGATTCACTTGCACTTTTTAAGAACCGTGTCAAACACCTATACATTAGCTTTATTTAATACACACGTGTTTATGAAATAAAGTCATTATTACTGTTTTTGTAATGTAACAACTTTTGATTTTATTTACAGATCTAGTAATATAGACATAAAAATTAGTCTCAAGCTGTTGAAAACTTTCAACGAAGAGATCAAAAGAAGTTATCGTAAAATCTTGGAAAATTGAAACATCTATTTATAGGTAAATACAAATGAATCACCATGTAAAAAGGTACGTACGCGCATACATTTTTAACGGAATCTACAGGATAAAATTGTACAATACCAGGACGAAGTCAGGCCACTTCGCTGGTTATTAGAGATAGATAATAACTATTCTGACATGGACCCAAAAATACATTTGGAGAAAGGAAAAACAAGAAAACCTTTTCCAAACTATCCAAAACGCTTCAATCTACAAAAATATATTCATCTTACAATCTCAATTTGCTATCTTAAATTGTTGTACCGTCAACACTTGCATGTGATACATAATTATTCGCATATTCTCGTCTGAGTCAGGCCAATTATCGTCGACCTTGTCCATACTTCGTGATTAATTCAGGTTCACTTTTTGCCGCCATTGTAAAACGACGCCATGACAGTTTGTTTTTTAAGGCAAAGGTATGAAACAGCTGTGCCTGATTTATCAGCAGGTGGTTTTGAATGGAACGATTTTTATACGATCGTTTGGTTATTTGAAAGTTAATTTTAGCTTTCGTGAAATAACTTTAAGGTCTTCAAGCACAAACGTATTAAGGCCTAATTGTTGAATTCATTTACAAAAGTTCCACAGTTAAGATACTCAAAAAATAAGCTCAAATTAAAAAATCCGCTGTTGTGCATTATTTTCCTTAACTATGCAAATATTTCAACAAGGTATCAAAAAAGCAGGTCAAATCAACTAACCGCATAATGAGTCAATCGCTAAAGCTAGCAAAAAGTCGATCAATTAAAGCCGGTTAATCAAGCACACCATACATTTAGTGACGTCACGACACAGTTGGCCACACGCCATCATTGTGTCCTGGTGTCGCTTACCTTGTAACTGTATACATGGTGTTGTGTTCACTGTTCATGGATCCTGTATCACGTGTTAAGTACTTGTATGATGATTGGTGTTAAACGTTACACGGATTGTATTGCATGGGGAACCTTTATGTTGAAGGATATGTTATGTTTGACGGCCTCCGTGGCGCAATTGTTAAGGTGGTCACCTCGACACTACCAGTAAATCCAGAGGTTCGATTCCTACACGGAACAAATATTTGACCGAGCCATAAATAGTTGTTTCTGGTCTGGTTGTACTTTGTGTCCGTTGTTTGTATGTTAGTAAAAAGTCCCTGCGACACAAGAGCAATTTCTAATGCGGAAGTTGTCTTTTACTTTTTGAACAGTTCGACTACCAGAAATAAATTGTGTAATCAAATCAGTTGCTGTTTAAATCTCTTATCCCTTGGTTTAAGAGGTATTTTTTTTCTTAAAGCACCAAGAGAAACGTTAATCGTTTTACGCAAAGAGTGTAAATTGTAAAATTTAATTAACCCACTTTCACCAACTACTGAATATGAGTATTTTTGAAGCCCTTTCCATTGGTCTTGGTAACGTCTCGCTTATTGCAATTTGCATTTATATCATTTGAGTTTCTAAAGACGTAAGCATTGAGACATGTGGCTTCATAATCGCGACATTACTTTACACCTTAGGGCTTGCAATAGTTGCAACACACATTCGGTTCGGCAAAATTTATAGACCAACAAAACGGACTCAACTCACTTTTTCAGCTTGTGCCGATGGGGCTCATCTACACATATTCAGTTTTGCCGCCCGACTAGGCCGATTAAAGCTAAATCGAATATGTGTGTAGCAAGCCCAAGATAATGTATAATAGAATACGGGAATTAACATGAACGCGCATTTTACCTTAAAATGTCTAACGTTTCGGCAATTTTCGGCGAAACGTTAGGCATTTTCGCACGTATAAGTATGTGTGTATAGCCCAAGATAGTGTGGGATCTTATGACACAGGTAATTAGTCGATCATGTGTGGTACAACCTGAGACCTATTCGATACAAGTCGTTCTGGTCTCGTAATGGCGTGTCATCGCCTTGTGCGGTCTTTCATTAAGCGGGGTTCATTTACAAAATGATAATTATTTTCATTGTACAGACAGGAGAGATGCAATATAATGTACCTTTGTACACTTGGTCATATTGAGCTCCTTTAACGGTGTTGTAATTACCATACAGCATTCATTATTGTTCAAACGACCATCGGATGAACGACAAGGTAAGAAAAAGAACAGAAACAGAAAAAGAACAGAAACTTGTAGGTACGTAGGTTTGCACCTCACATTTCCGTTGAGTTTCGAACCCGGTTCGATCAAAAACTTCAACCGGTATGTGTAACCATTGGGCTACGGCTACTCATAAGGTACGTAAGTTTGTACCTACATATTGAAACCTAGACTTATCGCTTATCGGCAGTATAGTATTGTCAGTTATTATCCTCAGAAAGATATAGTAGGTAAATAGCTGAGCTAATCTTCAACATGAGTAAATTGGCGAGTAAGAACCTCATTAGTTCAGTAATGAATACCTACAGTTCCTACTAGTACATCCTTCCTGCATGCAACGGACGCAACAAACGGAAACCATATTATATCCATTATTTACTTTATTACTTACTTCAAAATGTTATGTAATTATTTACTTTAAAATAAGCAATTTTTTTTAAAGATGACCTTTGGTGAATGGGAGAATATTAAATGTAAATCACATCATTATTTCAATATAGTCACGAATTTTCCATTGGGGAAACTGCCGATTTATTTGTTGCTTTTTAAATTAACCGAATAAGTAATTCGAAATCGAAGCAAATAATAAGAAATATTTACCCTCATACATATAAGCAGACACCAATTATAGCATTACCTTTCACACTAAGAGACAGAACATCAATAGAAGCCTATCATTTATATAACATAGAGTACTTTTTATCAAAGACATACCACCTACACCTACTTATCACAAGGAAGAAAAATACGCCTCCATAATTAACACCAAAGCACCGTTACTTAAGGTACCTACTTAAAATATTAACACCGTTATCTTACAAAAGGAAATCTGAATATGCAAAATTAATATTTCATCTCGTCGAGAGCATATTTTGTTTATGTTTTTCAAATATCTGCACACTCATTCAAGATGATGAACTTTTCAACTGCCTGTTTTTTAACACACAAAAGCTTTGCATCTCATTTCTTTTTTTACCAGATGGTGTTGCAATAGGATAGGTAATAAAGAGTAAATACCAAAGATGGATAGTCTATGTCTACTAACTAGTGAGAATAAATATGAAATAGTATACCAGTTGTTTTTTGCCTAGGTATTTCTGGTCCCACACATCCAATAACAGGAGCGACAAAAAAGAATTATTGCTAGTAACTAAGTAAATATAATAAAAAGCAGACCTGGGAATTACAGTTACGTCGGGGAAAAATATTCCACCTCATTAAAAGGGATAATGGAACAGTCATTCTATGAATACATTACTGGTACGAACGTCACGGTAAAATATTAAGTACAACTGGTTTAGTCAGGTCAAACGTTCAAATACGATTCGTCAACGAATTGTGACGACTGCAGGTTGACGCGGAGGAAAAAAGGGTGCTGACGCGATGGAAAATTAATTTTCGCAAAAATTCGCAGATTCAAGTGTTTCATTGATTTTGAAATATTTTTCTGCAGCTCTTGAAAGAAAAACTACAAAAATACCTAGTATTGTGAAGTCTTTAAACTTTAGTTCGACTCTAAACGATATTTCATAATAAACACTTTCAAAGAAACGAACTCTTTAATCACAAAATCATAATTTAACCCGTCATCTCCGCATGGGGTACAAACTTACAAACGATTTGGGCCGTTTATCGCCCAATCCAATTACCAACCAATTTTAGTATCACCTATAACTCACGTAACATTAAAAAAGACATAACAAGCGGTATTAAATCATAGTGTGTTTCAAAAGATTTATTAAAACATTAATCTCCGGTCGTAAACAAAAACTTGATGTGCTTTTTGCCGTTGCGTTTGTCGCAGCGAAATGTACCGATTTGTTCCGACATTGCGATGCGGCGTGTCGCATTGTCGTGTTTTTGATGTCATCATGTCGCACGCCCACATACCGTAGGAGTATGTGGCTGGTGTTTTTATAGCGATCCGAATGCTTGTGAGTCAGCTGCGCATATCTGATCTACCTTTGGTTATGCGCGGTGTAATGGCGCTGTGATTGATGAAACAGTTTATTTGGTAGCTCATTCATGTGGAAGGGAATAACCAATGATGCGTACTGATAAAGCTACTTTTCTCGCTATTACGAACTCCAGTAGCCATTCAAATAAAAAATCATAAGCTAGAAAAGATTGTGTTCCTTTTTCTTTTAACTTAAAAAAAGGGTTCTACTTTCTTATTATATTTAAGCGTCATTATTCAACCCCCATGTAATATTTCCATAGTATTTGTACACAGAACAGCATTCTATTCATTACAGGTTTCCCAGACGGAAAATGCTCCAAATATCGATCACCAGTTGTGCAATGTGCAGTACCGTTCGTTATAGCATTGTATAGAGGCACATAGAGCGACGACGTCGGGCTACCGAGCTGCCGGGACGCGTGGACGGGTTTCCACCGACACGCCGATAATGGCTCAACATACCGTTTTCCTTAAAAGCAAACGACACTTACTATAAACTAGGCTGTTATCGTTTAGAACTATGTATGGAAGTCACGTGTAGGGCGCTACAGAAGAGAAATATGTTTGGACGCAAAATCATTGTTATGTCACTTCACATTCGGCATTCAAACAATATTCTGTTGGCAGGAAATTGTTTGAGAACGTCTCGGAGGAAATTGAATGAAAATTGCCGTAGCGACATCAATATGAATGACTACAGGTGTTCATATTGTAAAACAATAAACATTTTTATGGGGCCATAAATCAAGTAGGTATTCGAATAGAATATGATTACCTAGTAGGTAGCTAGACAAAAATCTCTTATTATGAATGAAACCAGTTTTTATAAATAAAGGTGTTTTATTTATTTGAATCTAAACATTGATTTTAATTTTACACAGGCAACCCGTTTTGATAATAGAAAATTCTATAATTTCGCAATCATCAACACAATAAAGTTTCGGTATCTCAAATGAATTGCTCTTACTACATGCTGGATTTTCTAAGTTTTTTTTGTATTTTCTGTCAGTTTATCCCTTCGCCAAGCAACTCGTAGATACTAAAACCATTTCATCAAGATATTCTATGACACGACACACAAAATGCCAGTGCAGATATAATGACATCCTCATTAGCCGGGTGCCCAAAATGGCGCAGCGTCGCGTCGGTCTGTTCGACGCAAGACTAATATTTGTGTAATCTACGTCTGTGCGTCTTTGTTTCAAGTCTGGTGACGTTAGTACATAGCTATAGAAGGAACTGTACGAACCTTTGTATTGATTAATAGTTAGATTAGCAAATGTTTTGTGAATAGTTTAGCTGTCGTTTGGATTTCAACACATTGAAATAGATAGGTAAAATAAGTCAAAATCCCCAACCCGTACTTGGCCAGCGTGGTGGACTCAAGGCCTAACCCCTCCCTTATTCCGGGAAGAGAACCTTGTGGGACATTAATGGGTTAAATTTATTTGTTAGCTGAAAAATACCTGATCCATGAAACATAAAAGGAAAAGAAAATACATGGTACTTAAAAAGTCCCTTTTCCTGTTATTCAATGCTGTTATTCAATGGTTGTTTTGCTAAAGCCTTTTGTAGTCATGGCGTAGGTACACCATATGTTGTGTCATATAGGTACCTATGTATGTGAATCAATGGATGACAAACAATAGACAGAAAACACTTTATACTGAATAACACTTAGCATTATCAAAATGAGGGTTTTCCTATAACGGCAACAGTAGTTTGCACGTTTAAGCAGTAATAATATTATTCTAATTAAAATGTATCGAAACAATATATATCTAATTATTACGTGACTCCTAAAAATAGTCTTGTTATTCACTGTGGTCGGAACCTATACAGATAGACAGACTACTTAATAAAATTAAATACGTAAGCCTTTGTCTTTTCAAAAGTTCTAAAAAAATAAGTTTATTTCTCTGCTTTCAGAACAAAAAAAAAACCTAAATATTTTGTCTCCTTCTACCGTGAATTACCTTCTTGTAATGATGCAATAACTTTCAGTTTCCTTGTGAGGTCGACCGAAACATCCACTTTTATTTTACTCAATCGAGACTTGATTAAATTGTCATGCTCAACGAATAAAAACTAAAAGCTCATACATAAAGTAATGATAAAAACTCTATTAATACAAAGGCCGTATCTAAACTAATCTATGAGTAAAGCAATATAATCGTTTAATTAAAGCGCCACACCATGCGGCCGGGCACCCCATGCTCCATACATTGTGGAATGCAGCGACGCATGCGCCGGCCGAGTGATTAATACAAAACCTGTATGACAAGTGCTGGGATACTCAACTCACTAGTTTTAGAAACACCATGTACTTACGTCACGCAATTGAGTTTAATTTTAAAATAATATGTGAATCATTCATCGGGATGTTTTTATTCATAGATAAAGCTGGACTCACCAGTCATTCAGTCTTAAATTGGTCTTATCTACTTAATATTGACGAAGATTATAACTAACTTTTCACGTGTCATACAACAAATGCGGGTTTATAGATTAAATAATTTAATAGTCACCTATTTTCAGACACAGAAGAGCGGTTATCCCACCGTCTAAACAAAAAATCGTCGTGTCGTAACTATTACGAATGCGTACTTAGCTGTATCATTTATTTTTTAACACGTTAACTTAACAGCTGTTTCAAAAATCCTTTTATACCAGATTAAAATACAAATATATTTCTTAAGTATCAAAAATTCTTGGACCTTAGTAAAGTCGATTGTATAAAATGACAGACTGGGAACAGACAGTTATATTTATTTACATTTATTATAGTGTGTGCTTCCTGCATCATTGTGTTATTATTTATAGCACATTAAGATAACGATTGTTTATAATTACAACAACACAACACAAGTTAAGTGGTTAATTATTTAAACTTGAAGTAGGTACCAGAGTTAATGAGTTTTTGTTTAAGAGCTCAGAATTTGCAAGTTGCAAACATTAAGGCAAAGTTGAACACTTACAGGCTAAACTGGTAGACAAGGTTGAGATTGGAAGACGTTGCAATGAAAAACCAAATACATGAGTAGGTACATCCAGTAATGGAACCAGCAGATTTTGCTGATTGTATTATTCTAGAACGACTTTAATAGAGATTCACATGATATGTTGAGATTTTGTCTTCGAATACAAAATTTAAACGACGCAGACAGAACGACGGGCTTACGCTTGTCTAGTACCCAGTTTCCAATAAAATAAATAAGAACAGTTTTACGATAAGTCCTCGTTTTATTAGCAACAGTTTTATGTTGTTTTTCTATGGTTAAAGCCGGAAGCGTCACGCTGTGTAACGTTCACCATAGCGCATAGGTTCAAATGTCGCTAATCAGGGAAAGCGTTAATTCTGAATTGTCTATTATTATTTTTTAAACAGCGTTCTATTGTGAACATAGAACTTATTGCTTTCGCGTTAATTGAAATAGGGTAGAAAAGTTACAATTTCCTAAGTAACTGTTTTGACTTTTACGAGAATCCTAAAGCTTTCTCGGCCATTTTTGAATCCCAGTAAAAAGAAAGTACATAACCTACCCAAATAGCAAATGAAGTAACTATTGGTATCTAATTGAACACGGACAGAAGGAGATGTTTAACTTTTCTTTGAAATCTCATGAGACATCTGTACAATCAGAATATTTACTAGAAAACCTTTCATAAATACCTAATTATCTTCAATATACAAGCGAATATTAGTCAGTATGTAAGCTGCAGTACTTCCGCAAACATGAATCAAATAAACATCACTATGAATTATAATAGAGGATAACACATGAATACATTATCGATATAATTCGATATAATCATTAATCATTGTTAATTGTTTAATGCTCCGATACACAGACTGATGACTGATAATGCTCATTTATTTGACAAGCTATGACGAATTATCGTGGTCTAATATTGTGTAAGCGATAGATACATAGTTTAATGTTAATGCAGTACTCATATAGTTTAAAATATTAATGTAATACTTAAGTATTTAATTGTATTGCTGGATACATAGTTATTTAGTGATCTTTAGATAGATTCTATAGAAAACTTTGTATTTTACTTAGTATTTATAAGTGCAATTTACCTAGAATTCACAGTTTACCTAAGCTTGTAGTTTCAAGTACTTTTTTTAAGCGTC
The DNA here is from genome assembly GCF_050436995.1 of Anticarsia gemmatalis. Lineage (NCBI taxonomy): Eukaryota > Metazoa > Arthropoda > Insecta > Lepidoptera > Erebidae > Anticarsia > Anticarsia gemmatalis. Next base: position 2,146,465 of record NC_134757.1, read on the forward strand.
TAGTGCTTTCCTATATTATTCATTTGATTAGGTGTGAATTGCCTTGTATTGTTTTATTTCCGCGCGTGATATCATGCACAGAACAGAAGATAATTGCATCTAAGTTATCCAATCAATTTTTTTGTAGGGAGTTGCAGTTCCGGCGTATTCTCACGACGATAAACGTTGCACACGAAAGTTAATTTTTCCATTACATTTAAATACAGTCATCTTGATCAGCGTATTAACTCGATTGCTCTTATTACAAAGCAAAGGTCACAAGGGCCTACTGACCCTATTCGACCACGCCGCGTCGGCGGCACTCGACAGCTCGTGGACTCATGACTCACTTGTCATTTACTTGCTCAAACCAAATGACCTTGTGTTAATGAAATCTTCCTGTTTTTGTTACACCGTCTTTGTTTACTTTACAATTTAAATGGAATCTTTGGTTATTGCGGTCAAAGGCGTATTCATCAAACGAATTTGTTGCAACTTGAACTGTGGTTAGTCAGAATTTTGGAGATAAACTCCAGTTTAAAACAATTTAGAAGCCATTTTGATTACCGCTGACCTTTTGTGAACCGGTCAAGTTAATTCTTTAGTCAGCGAGAGTGAAGCAGGTATTGCTTAAGTTTAAAAATAATGAAGATTGTAAACTCGATTCATATTATCGATTATGCGGATTGATATTGAAGACGACAATCAATTACTGGCAAAATCAATTAATTTCGAATACGATATTTTGAATCGAATCAAATATTTTTATTACACGATATAGATAGGTTTGTGACCTATCATTTGATGACTGGCATTCATGGAATTTAAAAAACAGGCAGAAAGGATGTATAAAAATAAATCAGATATGAATATCAACCTTGGCGTGTCCATGAATATAATCAATGCGAATACTACGCCATAAATAAACAGCATTTATTATTCAAACACTTAATGTACTAGCTATTGATAAAATTGTGCAATAATTATTAAAAATTGCATTAAAAAAGATATGAACAAGGTATCTAAAGTACGATAATGCATTTTTCTTTTATTATAATCTAATTGCGTTGAATTTTACGGGGAATTCCTACATTTAGGTACCTTTATCTTTTACAGTTTTATACCTAGGTACCTAGCTACGTAAAATAACATCGTTTAATTAAAGTGCTCTACAAAAAAATTCAAATTTATTGACACACAGCATTCATTGGCTTAAAACTTGAGGTTGACGATTTAGAGTACCCATTATAATGTTACAAACAAAAATAATCTGAGAGTAGCTAAGTACCTAATACAGAACTAAATACATTGACTGTCTACCTACAGTGGGCAGTGGGTACAGATAGAACAGAAATAGCCACCCATCAATGGGGGCTCTGTAAGATAACGTAGTCCCCGTCTTGTGCGCGACGTCAACAATTTATATTGATTAAGAACTTTGAAGGACTGTGAGAATTACAGTTCTTTTTAAATAGGATGATTTTGGTTAAAAGAAAATACCTAGCCTGGTTGTACAAAACTTTAATAATTCTGAAGTAGTTCCTTGACTTGATTTGTATGCATGAAGCCAGGATATAAAGAAGGCATCTGTGTGTCAAATTTAATTAAAATCCATTCAGTAACTCTCAAATAATACCTATCAATAATAATAGTAAAAAATATAAAAAAATATGATCTCTTGAATAAGATTATTCAGAATAGATACCTATTTGAAGTAAATGCGCAGATGTACAATAAGAAAAACTGTTGTAAATCATTATAACTCACTTTTGTTCTGAGTTATTTTATTGTTATTGAGTGTACTAAGCCATGACAAAGTCCAGATAGCGAGTTTATTCATTGTTTTTCTTTGTAACTTTGTAAATACTCATACATAAATATTTTTAAAAGGTTTGTTTATTGTTACAAAGGGCTGATAATAAAATGTTATCTTATCATTCACCTACTGTTGAATGATACTGAACAGTTAAAAATTTAAAAACAAGTTCTTGCAGTGGATTCAAAACATTTTTAAATGAATCACACGAGGATTGTAAGATGGAATGATAATAATTAAATAAATAAGGAATGATATTAAAACTAAATTCCTGTTTAGAAATAAAGATATCTTGGCATCTAATTCAGCAACTTTTGAACTTAAAATTATCATTCTAAGTAATGTGTATGAAATGACCATGAACATATTTTGTTATCAATTTGTTACTGTTAAAATACATTTTATCCTACACATAGTTTTACAAGTTAGTATTTTAGATACCTAGTTGAACCATTAACACATAGTAATATGAATATAGGTCAAAATTCTTCAAGGACCTTTTATTAAAGAAAATTAGGCTTTGAACTCAAGGCCTAACCCCTCCCTCATTATGGGAGGTGACCCTTGCCCAGCAGTGGGTCATTATTGGGTTAAATTTATTCATTTATTTCAGGCTTTAACATAGGTAGACCACAACTTTTAGACATTTGAATGGCATAATCTCAAGCATTTTATACTTTCTTATTTCTATACAAATAACTGAAATTATTAAGTACTCAGTGGACAATAATTAAGTTTGATATTAACACTTACACAGGCCATTAGGAAACCACATATCATTCAACATCCTAGAAACATGACAGATAGATAAGAGCAGGAAATGTAACATTAATGTCTTATCATTGTGTTGGCTGCACTGAGGAACTTGTGCTATCATGTTTTGAAATAGAAGAGATAATGCAGCTGTGAATAGGAAGCTTTGCTTTTTTGAATGGGGACTTGTTATCTTTGTTTTTATATGGCCAATAGTATAATACATGTGATGATGGAAGCAAATCTTTATAGTAGGGTATTTGACTGTAAAATACATTTATATACTAATATAATCATGACTTCTTCTCATAGGGGTGGGATAGATCAGAGAATGCCACTTGGTATGTTCTTTAATAACTTCTTTTGCTTCATTCACATTCATACATCTGATAAAATACAGTTACACACTAAAGTAATGGAATATGTTGATTTAAGTTATTCTTAGGGACATATTTGCATGGGAGAAAGTAGATAATTGTTAAAAATAATGATTTTAACTGATATTGTAGTTGTTCTAGACATTATTAGTATATTGAGTAGTGTTCTCTTTAAATAACATGTAAAACTATACCTGACTTTAGAAATCAATTTACTACAAGCCTCTTACAGTAATAAGAAGCTATGTTAAACACAAGTAATATAAATCATTTATTATACACCATACATGAAAGTAACAGTGATGGTCAGCTGGTACACAACAAATAAACAATAATACATTGGTCATATGTTTTTTTTTCTTGGCTTAATGATCCAAGTCTTTGTCTATAAGCTTTTTAAGAACCTACCTAGTGCCTATACCTAGTGTTATGATTTGAAAATATATAGTTATACTTCTTGAGAGATTCCCATCAGAAAGTCAACAAGCTTTGTTAGGTAAGAACTGTGTGACATATTAAAGTTGTTTTTGTAAAAATTTAGTAGCTTGAGAAAGCAAAAAGATAAATAGCCATATAGGTATTTGTTTTTACAGTAATAACAATAAATTCTATACTGTCAAAAACATAGTATTTTTTTGGGTGTATAATATTGTAATAAAATTTACTCTAGTCTTAAATGCCACTAACATAGGAGGAAAACATGACAAAGACAGCAAATTGGAATACCTAGCTACACTTTGAAATGAATAAGTTATTACGATTTTTTATAACAAACAGTTTAAAAAGTTACTAACCACATGTTACATTATCGTCCGCGTGTTTTAGACACTCGTATTAAAAAAAATCGTTACATGCCTTTAAAATCTATGAAATGAATTAAAACATCGTACAGACCCACCCCTTGCTACGATAGTTGCATACATCGTATTTGTCTATAGAATCTTATAACACAATGTGAGTACAACTTCGTTATTGTTTGTACGTATTACAAATTACTAATATTACCGCACAATGTCAGTGATTGTTTATCTAAATATCTCAAACATTGACGCGAGTCTCGTAATAAAACGTATGCCGTTCACACGGTAAACAATCAGACTGTTTGTAAACATTATGCCGGCAAAATTCGACAACTACACTCACCAGAACTTTGACGAAACGGTTCTCCAGCTCGTCCCGGTCCGGCATCGGAGGCTTTGTCCGGTTCCTTGTCGACGGCTGCCGAACATGGTGACTCTTCACAGACGCCACCGGTCCGTCCAACATTGTCTGCTCCCTTGAAGTTATCAAACCCATTTTACACTGAACACTCAACGCGAACCACTATTAGCATTTTCTAACGACATCATGTCATTTTTATCACAGATAAAAGCACTAAAACACGATGAGTAATAAATCAACAGGTCACATTACACGGAGGTCGCGGCGAAGCGCAAAACTAGTTCGTCGGCAACTGCGGGCGACAACAAAGCAAACTCAAGCGAAGGGCGAAGGCCGGGCCAAACGTATGAAATGACGTGACGTGAAGTTAGCACCGAATGAATGATAAGCACGGTGTTGCCAGAACTATTATAAAAAGCTCCTCACAATAAATCAGAAAAAAACTCATTTTTAAAATGAATTTCCCTTATATTTATTACACTTAAAAGATTATTGAGGAAGTTGTCGTCAGTTAAGTGCCAACGTTAATAATTTTTTCGGTTTGCTGGACCCAAAATATATAATGATATTTATTATTTTAAATACGTAGTTATGTGGTATAAAAGCTTATAATATTTATTTCTTATGACATTCTTTATAAGCGATCTTCGTAGATTATGTAATCGAATGACTAAAGAAAACCCCTTATTTTCATTTTACTCTTTTTTCCGAATTAGCTACGTATACCCTCAAAAAGGGAAATATTCCTTAAGATGGCAACTCTGTACGCATGCGTCCATCCAATGAGAAACGAGGTTTGTTCAAAAACTAATACCACAAGCAAGCGTACAATATCACTAATAATTTATGAGTACTTTGTGATTGTTAACGGATAACAAATGTGTTTTATTGTAAAAACTTAGAACTATGATTTACTTTAGTTAATTTAGAATGCTGTAGTACTTTATAATTTAGTAACAAAATAATTAATATCGTGTACTGTGGTAACTATTGCAGTTTATCACACTGCTTTTTAACCGGTTCAAAACTGAACTGTCAAAGCTGTCAATTGTCATTTATTTTTATCAAAATGTCAGTGTGAATGATTCCTGCTAGCAAGGTTCCTAAGGTACAAAATAAATAAATTGGTGAGACGTAGACAAGGTGCACTTCAGCTGCCTGTGCTCCTGTAAAAAATGTCGTTTCAAATGTTTTGTTTTTGTGTTGTGGTAAGTAATATGATTTAAAGCAGCGGACAACCACAGGATTGTTCTTGTGATAAACTAAAGTATTGTTGTGCTTATATCACTGAATGTTATCAAAACATAATTTTAGAAGTTTATCACAAGAGATTGTCCTGTAAGGTAAGCTTGCGACAACGGCGTTGTAAAATTTTTGCAGGCATTGCACAATAAATTGATTTTCGCGCTAATATTTCTTGACATTTCTTATTCAGTGTTGCCAGTAACGAAAAAGGAATCACAATTAGTAAAGATAGTTGATATTCAAAAACAATGTTTGGCTATAGGCGAAGACCTTATATTTTTTAGGACTGTATTATGTATGATATTCTATATTGTATTAAGTATAACGTGATGCACCATTTATTATACTGGAACGTCTCCAAGTCCATGTAGTTATAGATATATTTATTAGATTATGAATCCAGGAAAGGTGAGGTCACGTTGTGATGATATTATCTAGGCGATGAAATAAAAACACGACTTGTTATTTCTATAATTTTATTGGTTATATATCATTTTTATTGTTTTTATTCGTACAAAATTATAGCGGTAACGAGAACAATGTCATTGCCCGTGTTCTATTTAAATAATATACAATACACCAATACTTTTGTTAGCACCTTTTTTTTTGTTTTTTAAACTTTTATACAAACATACCATTACCTTATATGCTACGAATGCATAGTAATAACGAAAAGATCATGGTCTTTTTACTTTCTCCATAATATGTTACTAACTAATTAAAATCATTAGTCGGATAATGGTGTTCAGAAGTGAGTCTACAACTAAATGAACTTAAAATATTCACTGAAATTATGCTCCGGGCTGTCGCGCGATACAAGCCGAGATAGCCCGGAACAAACAATTTGGTCCAGCTTCAACAATATAGTGTTTATACGTTTGTTAATTATTATAATGAATCTCCACTTCAGTACAGTCTTTGGTTAGGACAGAAGAGATATTATCAGAGATTACGTTACTTAAATTTATAATATCACAAGCATAATAAATTGAAACACTTCATTCCTAAGTTCAGTCATACTCGCATCATGTAAGAAAGCTGACAATTTGTCGCGTGAATGATTTGCACGATAGGGATAACATAATACTAACACGATACAGCTAAAGAGTGCAACACTTAACGCGAGCCCGTCGTCACCGGCACTAGTACAGGGCGGCCGGCGACGAGGGGCGACCGTGCGGGAGGCGAGGAGGCGACACTACTAACGTTACGAACATGGCGCTCACCAGCAAGCTATCAACCGACAAAGAGCACAATGCACCAAGTACTATGCGAAAGAACGTACAGTAATGTACATCGTCGATTTGTCCTAATTATATGTTACACGTACTTTTTTTAATACTTTCGAGGCATATCTTGCGTCTACTTAATCCACCTTAAGCTAAACTACACCTTATATTTTAAGGCGTTCCGTCGTCCCCGGGAGGTCTACGTCGAGCGCTAGACCCGCGTACTCGTCGCGGGGCCGAGTGGAACGCGGCTATCTACTAAAACGTTTAAAGGCACAATAAACGAGCTTATGGCAGCATCATGCCTACATACGTATAAGGGACAATAAGTATTAGACCTGTAGTACAACTAACGCAACGCTAAAGTCGGGAGAAACCAAACACTATAAGAAATGCTCATAACCTTTGTATACTAATCTAACATAATCGAGGCGAGACCCACCGCTTCGAGCCCCGCGACCCCGGGCCGGGGCCGGGGGGCCGACGAGCTCACCGTCAATATATTCTTACTACGACAACACAAACTAATTTAACTTCGAGGACGCGTCATCGATACAAAATAACAATTACGCTTACGCGATAAGATGCTTCGACCCGAGGGCTCACGGAGGAGCGGGTGCACGTTCAGTGTCGGGGAGGGGGGCGGCTACTTGGAGGAGGGGTAGTAGTAGAGCACGGCGCAGCCCGGCAGCTGCCAGCGCGAGGCGTGCAGCTCGATGAGCTGCAGCAGCGTGCGGCGGATGGAGGGCGCGGCCGCCGAGTTGAGGAAGGCGTCGCGCACGGCCGTCAGCAGCCGCTCCAGCTCGCCCGGCAGCGACGACTCCAGGTCGCGCCCGATGTACGTCAGCACGAAGAACAGGTTCTCCGTCTGCGGAACACACCGACACAATACCACACATGAGATACGACAAAGCTTAAACTTACAGTACACAAAAATGTACATATATTATGTTGGCATCAAACTGTTTTGTTCTACTCAAAAAAATGGCGGTTATACTCGAGGAAAGGGAACAGGACACGAAATGTTCCCGAAAAATATACAACGTGGTAGTCGGATAGTGCTCAAAACGATTAACGATTCATGCCAAAAATTATAGTAAGCCAAAACTAAAACCATAATCCTGAATATTCCGTTGTGTATGGTAATATACTAACGTCGCTGGCGGAGGGCACGGGTTGCCGGATGCAGTCCTCGCAGCACTTGCAGATGAGCGTGAGCAGCACGTGTCCGGGCTGCGCCGAGGCCCCGCGGCGCTGGATGGCGCGGCGCCGCAGCTGGCAGTACATCTCCAGCAGGAACGACAGGAACGCCATCAGCCGCGGCCGCCCGCCGCCCACCAGCGTGCCCAGCAACTGGAATAACATAACGTAGCATTATGAAATCTGATCAGATTTGCCGATGATAACTAGAATTATGGGGCAAAAGAGCCAATCCAAATTGTAATACTTAATCAAAGACAAAATAACCACCAGAACAATAATAAAATACGTGTATATAACTAGATCGTGTTTCCATTTTGCTGCACCATTTCTTTCTCTCTTTATTAATTTATCCCATCCATTGCGGCATTACAAACCAAACAGTGACATAAAGACGTTCCATCAAACCCATCACATCTAAACCAGAATGACGCGTTCATGATGAGCGCTTCTTTCAGGTTTAGGTGTGATGGTGTGAACAGGTTTCTATCAAAAGCTGAACTATCACGATGATGGTCTGTGTGTGTATGTGGAAGTTACCTTGTCCCTGTCGTGGTACCACTGCTGGCAGGTGTTGAGCAGCGACTCGAGGAAGGTCTCTGTGTTCTCGCGCTCCACGACGGCGATGCAGCGGCGCGCGGCCGGCAGCGCGTAGCGTGGAGACTCCACGGCGCGAGACACCAGGTGACCCACCGCGTCCATCAGCGTGCGGGCCATCACTGCGTTCGGGTCTACACAGAAACAACGCATTTCAACTTATTATACTACTTAACATTTTGTGAGAAGGGGTTTTACTGGTACGTTCTTTTATATCTTCACGCTTGTTAGACATCCGACAGTGAAGGCAGAGGCGTATCAATATAAAACAATATTTCGTCGTTTGAATCTACTTAACAACAGGAATGGACACTAGCGCAGAAACTTATGAATATACAAATTAGATTTTGAACCATCCAAAACTGTCTAATTTCCTCGAAGTACGATTTAGCATCAAAATCGAATCCTGTTAGCTTAATTTACACCTCAAACTATCTTTAACCCTTTGACTGCCACGGCTATACTCGACGAATCAGAAAGAGCTCACGACGCTTTCGTCGGCAAATGTCGACAAAAATATAGCCAATATAGAAAGGAGTTAAAAAAAACTTGTGTATGAACCTTCAAGAGCCTTATCGATGCACTCCTGTATATCAGGCGCGAAGCTGCCCAGGTCCCCGGCGTCCGCGGCCAGGCCCAGTGCCGCCATGCCGCTGGCGAGAGCGTCAGCCGATGTGAGCGACTTGGAGCGCTTGAGCCCCGGAGTGAACGACTGTGGACGGATGCTCTTGCCGTTGCCGTTTGTGAGAGATGACGGAGGCGACTTCTTCTTCTCAGGAATGATCGCCTGCTGTGGTTGTAGCTTGAAGTGGACGCGCGGTCCCACCTGTAATGTTTGTAAAGTTACGTTAATTACCTATAGACGTTTTACTTTAGCAAAAAACCTTTTGGAAGCGTTTTGATTCATGATTTCACCGCATTGGATAGTAGGTAGTCCAAGCTACCTTGTTTGTTTGAAGCTACATTTTTTATAGGGTTTCCAAAGAGTTTCAACTGATGACACAATGTGATTACTATGCTTAATATAATGCTAATTCTGCATTTTACATAAAGGAACGTAGAGAGCACCATCCAAAGGCAAAATTTACTTTCAATAACGTCAGCCATTTTTGTCTAAACATCCGATTCAGCACGGATTTTGTCTCACTCGTTCTTCGCTATAATTCCTGGCATACAGACCTGTGGCGGCACGCTGCCGCTGGAGGCGCTGTTGAGCAGGCCGTGCGGCATGACGGGGCGGTAGTGCGGCGGCACCTGCGCGTGCAGCACGGCCGAGCGCGAGTGCTGCAGACCCACGTGCGCGTACCCGATACTCATCGCCGGCCTGCACACACAGAAACATGGTCATGATTAAGAGATTAATAACTTTACTTCGTCGAACGCTTCAGCGTAAAAAGACTAGTATATAATAAATGCAATTTTAGAAATAATCATCACTTGCACTAAGTGCAATAATTATCACTATAAGGGGGAAAACATCGTGATTGAAACCTTGCATGCCTAATATTTGTTAAGTCCACATGCAAAGTCCCCAACCCGCACTTAGCCAGCGTGGTGGACTCAACAACTCCCTCGTTTAGCGTTTAGGAGGAGACCCTTGCCCAGCAGTGGGACAGTAACGAGTAAAAAATACAAAAAGGGATTATAACTATAGAACACAACTAAACACATAAATCACACATGGTAAGTTGTGTTAAGGATCCTGAACTGAGAATATATCTTACCAATCTTTCAAATTCAGTATAAATTATGTAAGATTTTTCCTTACTAGATAGTAACATACTAGAAATCTGACAGATACAGGCGGTTATATAAACAATAGTCTCACGGGCGACGAGATCGTTTACCTATGTAACAATTTATACAGCCTCGTAGAGAACATAAACGTTATCTTGTGAAGAGATTAGCGGCATCACGAACAATTAACATCACTATTGAAACAAACTACATTTCTTACAGAATGTGGGTTGAAGTCTCGTACATTATATTCTTAAGTAAATATTTGTTTATTGTGGTAGACGTTAAAAAACATAGAGGAACAGAATTTTATAGAAACTGCTACATGTAATATAGGGTAATAATCATGGGCATTGACTAATAAGTAGATATGGCGAATAACACATTTGTGTATTTTTCACATTGCTGTTGCTGCATAAGTACCTAATGGTCTGGTAATCATGAAATACCTTTGGTCTCCCTGGTGTCATATAAACGTTTTTGGTAACACAGAAATAGGCCCGAAAACGACATTACATAATTGTTACTAAGGAGTCTAGAATAACAGACATAATATAAAACAATTAGATACAATTAAATAATATAACAAATGCTTATATATTAAAGCGTCATAGCGCTGAAAATAATAAAAACTAGATGAATTTACGAAGACAGCATAATTAGCCGGCTTTCACTTTCACTTGTCCAAAACACGATTCACGTGGTTTTATTACAGTTGTAACTCTTTTATTTACCAAACCCACATTATATTTTATTACTATCATATTAAAACATTTATAAAAACGTAATTTAATCAGACTGTTTTCAGACACAGGTTGGCTTGGCACACGTAAATACTGTGCTGCAAGCTGAACAAAAGTAAAAACTAGTTTTCTTTTTAATTTTATAAAAGCGTTATGTTTTTTTTATTGGCAGCAGAAGGGCCTTTTCGGTTAGCTGCCATTGTTTTGACGTCGAGACCAACATTGTCCGTGCTCATCAGAGCATGGAGACGTTCAGCTAGAATATCATACTTCCACGCCTTTATGAAGACTGTGTCAAAAGTTTCATCTCGCTAATCGTAAAGATCGGCGACACATCCTCCAGTAAAGACATATTTGACATATTAGGTCGGGTATTACAAGTTCATACATACTATAATGCGAAAAGACTTTTTCCCCGACCTAATAGAAAGAACTAGGTGTAAATAGTCATTTATTTGATCAAAATCCTGAAGTTGGCTTTTGGTAAATGTTCGACAAAATGAATTATTTTATAGCTCTACCGACCAAAGGTACTCGAATCAATTTCAACATTAATAAAGTTTAATTTCCAGCTCAGATCAATAGGGGCTATAAATCTACAGCTAAACAATTTCACCGAAGCAAACTGACTCATCGTGAACTATTTCAGTTCGTTATACAAATACCAATTTATGGGCAAAACGAAGTGTTATAAACTAACATGCGCGGCGTAATATCTTTGACGCTGGGTTCAAAGCGTCATGTGAGCTGAGTAATGAGTCATTTTTCTGTAGCTCCATTTAGACTGGACTTTAATGTAATAACTCATCTAACTCCATAGAGTCCTTGTAACTATTTAAGTACTTATTTCTGGTAAGATTACTAGCTGTACTTTTATTGAGATTTTTTTACCACCAGAGCAGAAACGAAGAATACTTATGTGCAAGTTTCAAAACTGATATCGAAATAGGAGAAATTGCTTTAATGCTACACGTTCTCTAGTACGAGAAAACATGTGAAAATTACACTGTATACATAAAATACAACTTTCTGCAGTTATATTATGGTGAGAACAGTTTAAAACGACTCATTGCGGACAACATTCTTCTTTGCCGCAAGGTCATAGCGACGTCTCACTTCAGTAATTTCATCGTACATAGAGCTAACTAAACAGTTTAAAGAACATATTGCTGGCTCTATTCTCACTCGACTAAAAAAACCGTCACATAAAAAGCATTCATATCATAATACCCACATTATTATTCATAGTGGACAATACCGCACGTTGGTTGGGCTCATAATCATGTGCGAGTCATAAATAATAGCGATCATTGTCACACAGCCGCCCGTTATGGCGACTCCTGCGCAACGCCACGCAAATTGTTTCATTACGGTAGGAAATGACGATGGTTAATGATGAATTCATTGTTAGTACGGCGACCAGATCGATATGAATAGTGGTACGGGTCACTTTGGCTATATCCGGATTATTATGAAGTTAGTTTTGGATATCAACGAAGGGCAGTCAGTAACAACTTACAAGGTTCGTACGTGAAGATAATCTTTGAAGACAAAATTAGGTCCTTGCATGATACTGAGGAGCTGTATTTGGTTTGCTCTAACAAGGCAAAATAATGTGTTTGGATGTGGGTATCGTTTAATGCAAGAATCTCTGGATCAGATAACACCCACGAGAATGTCAATGAACCTGAATCCCTCCGTTTAAACTAGAAATACTTGATTCTACAAAATGGATACTGGATTTTATTAGGAATTTTCTGGACGATCACGAAATGCAATCAAAACAGCACCGATATAAAATCTCTATTACATTACAGTTACGATTTTGGGTGGGTCTATATAGGTTAGATAATTAAAACTAATTTTTATTTTCACAAAAAAAGCCTTTACTCAGCAGTGGGACATAGAAACAGGATAATAAAAAAAATTAAAAACCTTTTAGATTTTAAGCACTAAGTACGATTAATCGTTTGACAATCTAATCGCAACTTTATACAGAAGACTGTTAAATTTACAAGCCAATCTAAAATCGAAAGTTATTAAACATTGATGGTACGCAACAGACTGTATGTCTGAGGACCTCGCATTTCGCAACAAATGACGAGCACGGGCATGACTCGGTTGAAATGAGGGCAAGTGGCGTGTCCTGTCTGCACTGCACCGGCTATTGTCGGCCAGCTCACCGGCGTTTATCTACTTACGCCTCGGACAACGCAGTGTTTCAGCGAGTTGAATGGACTAAGTGAACCGAAGTTTACTTGCCGTGTAAATTATTCAAGGCTGACGAACATAGCAGATCTCTCATGAGATGTAAATTGATAGACCTTTGTTTAATTTAGGTATATTGTTCAATTTTATTGACGCATCATCTTGCGATATAAATATTTATCTATGCTTACCCAAAAGAAAATCTAGACATCCAATACGGTTAGACGTAGGTACCAATGTGCTTTTGTTTAGAAACTTTGCAATCACATACAAATAGGTAGTCGTGACTAGGCTGCACTTATTTCGACCGACTTTCACAAGTTACGCGATCTATTTCCAATGATATCAGTAGAGAAAGAAGGTGCAACTGACCTACATGATAAATTGATTATATTATTTACATAGACGACTGCCTTCTGTTCTCAACATAAGAAACAAAATTGTAATACTGTTACTTTCTTATACAAAAAGAAAAACAATCGTACAATTTTAAACATATTGTAGTGACATTAATACGACCACGCTATGAAAATAGAAAAAAACTATCAAAAAGAGTTTGCTCTCAAAGAATATTTGATTACATGTGTTCTTGTACATTAAATATCAATTCAAAGTCAGGAAGTCATCTAAATTTTACGACCACTCAGAACTGGCAGACCAAAACCAAAAGCATCCAATTTTATAGCATTCCTGATATTTGATTCAGTAGATTTAAAACGGGAATTAGCACTCAACAGTTTTGAACAAAGTACTAGTAAGTAGTAAAAAAGGAAATTAATTCGGGGCTACCATTTTTCACAATAAAGCAACTAAATTAAATTAAACTAAATTAACTTAACTAAATTATTTATCTCGCCTAAAATTTATTTCATTGGTTCTCAATTAGGGATCGACACCGATGGAGGAATTTGGGGAGACCCCTTGCCTAACAATTGGGAGAGAATAAGTAAGAAAAAAATACTGCTAATTACAGGAAAATGCATTGCAAGGTTTCGTATAATATTCAGCTGCAGTCTTGTTAATTACCTTAAACAAGATTTCAGTTCGGAAACAGTCAATCATAATTATTTTACAAGTTATTGATTGAGTTTAAACACGAAACACTCGAGGCTACAACAAAGATAAAACTTTACAAATTCAGAATGTCAAGGATAAACAGTTAACACTGTTGATTTATATCGTTTTATTCAGATTTTTTGGGTATGAAATCTGAAAATTACATCGAAACAAAAGATACTAAAATTCAAACAGAATACATGAGCGGGTCAAGATTTCGCATAAATAAGACTTGACCTATAGCAATTACAGTTGGAAACAAATGTTAATAGCAAATTTAAAGTTAAAACAACGATCATTTCGCAAAGTATTCGAGATGAGTAAACAAAGAAAAAAGTGGGTTACAATCGCGACAGAAATACTTCACAGATCGAATAAAACGACCCAACAGAAACTGTATATATTCAATAAAGGTAATAGAATAAGTGAATATTACATAATGAGATGACAGTCGATATGTGCGGTCAGTGCGGCACTAGCTGAAACAATTACATACAACAGACATCCAACACTGACGGTCGTATTACTTGCAGCTAGCATTCCGTGACTCACGATCCATTGCACGGCATCGCCACTTTTCTACGCGTTTGACCATGTCTTCACAATTTTTACTGTTATTTATGTTCCAATTTGTTAAGGAAAGTTAGTGCATACTGCACTTTTAATTGGAAATTTACTAGAACTAAAGTTAAGAAATATTCAGTTTTAAATAAGGCTAACGATTCTACGGTCGAAAACCTGTGTTAACAGAGACTACAGTGTACAATATACAGTATTTAACTAATGGTTGCCTGTCATTCATAGCCGGCAGAAGACAAATGTCAGTCAATTAGTAAAAATGGTAAAACTACAGCCAATGAAGTCATATTTATAAACAACGGAGAATAAAACGGTGTGGTACATTGACCTTGAGATCGAGTAATGACAAGACGACAAAACATTAGAATGATCTCTAAAGTTAGATGAGAGTGACGCACAGGTCATTATATTGAATGGATCTTGTTTAGTCTGAAGAGATAAGTCGTAGTGTGTTTATACAGATAATAGTCGATATGAGCAAATCAACAAATACTTAGTCAATATTTCCGTAACCATGAATTGTGCGAATCCTACGAAAGTCTACATCCTCAGAAGATACGTAATCGACAAACACGTACTGTATATTCAGTTGCCAAAAATATGAATCAATTTCCTATTACAAACAAGAATAAAGCAATATTTAAAATTTTTAAGAAACGTTTGTGATGCCCTACAGGAACAGTCAGATGATATTTTCCATTGCATGCGCTATGCGACATTATAGACTAACTTCATCAGTAAAATGTGACTTATGTTGGTGCTTCTAAACCTCCAGTATATCTAGCACATATGACAATGTTATGTCATTTTTTGTACCCCGTAAATTTACGATTAAGAGAGTTCAGATGTTTGTTAAACACTGAACATTTAAAAGGTGTAAATACTTACACATCGGAGGTAGAGTATCTTCCACGCACCATTTTCACAATATAATTGAACACAAACTAGAAATCACAAGACGATACCACTACATCACACTCGTCATCGCACTGTTTGTATAAATCCAGATGTTTACGCGAGCTACAATAAAATTTATCACTATCTTCAAATGCAAATCTCAGTGCAAACTTGGCAATGTTGCCGACAAATTACGTCTCATTTCCCTCTCAACTTCGGAACTTTATTAATAGAATCCGGTATCCGCCACACATCCCTGAGCTTACACTTCCACGAGAGCGATGCATAAACTCCTCGTCAGCAATTTGTCGGCGAATCACTCTTCGGGCACTATTGAGATCTGTACTCAAAAATACGGAGAGTACGATTCAAGTTCGTTCGGAGGCGTTCGCGTGATAATTTGGTCGTTGTTTGGTCGCGTTCGTGTCGGGAACTCCGCGCGTCTCCCGGCGTGGCGGCGCGTGCGCGGACTGCGCGGGGCGGCTGGCGGCGGCGCACGCTCTTCGGCCCGTTTTGGTTTGCGCGGGCGTGTTCGCGTCACCGTAGCCAACAACTAAGTGATAACAAACACTCTACAATTGATACTACGGGTATGTATACATAGACACATCTACGCGACGCGTTTATCACGGTTTCGCGCATTGTTTCACTAATTTTTGTATTGCCTTCATTGGAGATGAGCCAACAGCGTTCGTCGCTACCAGTCACGTTAGTACCGTTGATGAGAAACAAACTACCAACATTTTCAGCGGCTACCGAGCAAGGTCAAAAACCGTGTAGACGACGGGAAAAGATTTTAAAATCCTATTCATTATAGTACACATGTACGTCATACACTCTTAATGAATTGGAAGACGAATCAAAAACGTTAGGTATGAAGCATTTATGTGCGGCGAGAACAATGGAAAAGTTCATCGTTTATCACAATGCCGAGTCAAGGTTATGTTTATAGTCATACAAGCACAGTAATTAGAATCTAGACTCCTTTGGCTGTTGCTAACTTATCCACGTGATTACGTTACAGATGAAGTGGGTACACACAAAAGAAAAACTTAACACACCCAAAGCACCATCATCCAGACACAGACCAACGATCAAGTTCTGACACAGTACCTATCTGATAAATAACAAAGTACTTACCTATTGTGAAGGTCAGCGGGCTTGGCCATGGTGAACTCCTTGGCGTGTACGTTCAGCTTGTTCGTGGACGCTGCCGAAGAAGGCGTGGTCGCCGGGCTAGTCGCAGTCCCAGCCGTGCTGGTCGCCGCCGTGGTCGCCACGCCGTCTGTGCGGACACCTGGTGGTCAACGGTGGTCGTCAAGAGAAGAGGGAGATAGGACAGATGCTGTGTACAAGGTTATTGATGGAAGACAGTCACAGATGTACGTCAATAGCGTTCACTTGTGTGATCAAGCAGTGTTCTCATTGTCTCGTTATTTGTATTTTGCTCAGTGATATAGGACGTGATTATGATAGGAAGATGAAGAGTTCATGAACGAGTCGTGAGTTTCATTTGAAGATGCTTTTTCAGTTAATGTCAAGGATCAAGAGAGAAGTACTAAAAAGAAAAGGCGCTTTATTCCTGTAATCCGGAAGGGACGTTGCAAACATGTACGTGTGAATGGGACTGATGGAACTTGGCCAAAAACACCGTGACACACTGACAAAATATAGATCGACTGGAAGTCGCTAAACACTTTACATTTAAACTAAATTATACAGATCTTTTGCTACAATTTGTTGAGGGAATGGCGGAGGTTCGCCATCGAACATTATGAGTGTTTCGCTAAAATAAGATTGATGTACTCGTGGACTGCTCCAGATTTGCCATGGTCATCTTTATACTCTCACTCAGGGTCGAGTGAGGCTGCTTTTAAAAGAATACGGTGTGTTTATAAGAAAACTGTCTATTAATAGGGAGGAGTAGTTGGGAGCATGCTCCACATACATCTAACACGACACGGGACTAACTTCGAAGTTCCGTAATACGTTTGTTCAAAATCACAAATGCGTTCCACTTTTCATTACATAATTCTAATACTTGGCAAGATTATTTCGTTTATATCTTGGCTATTTGTTTAGGAAGTGTAATAGTTGAATGTTATTTTAAAACACGAGATACTAAATCTTATCAAGAACTAACTATTTTATACTTGATACATGTAGGCCGAAAAGCATTTAATATAAGTACCGCTGTTAATAGAATAACATGAATGGTTATTCCGAGCACTGCAGGCGATTTACAGTTAGATTGATTGGTGACCAGCCGCCACTGGTATGTGGGCCTTCCGATGACGGACGCTTAATCATTAAAGTTATTATTTCTATTGGTGGACAGAAGGCCCATACTATATCAAGTCTACCAGGAATATTTAAAGTGGAGCAAATAGACTATTTTGAAGTAGGCATTATAATATTGATCGTTAAAAGGCTGCTAGAGTTAACAAACAGATTAATAAATAACAAATCCTTCAATTCGTAAATTAATCACGCTTGCTAATTGTAGCTGCGGTGAGCAATAGGAAGTGTTGTTGCACACTATTACGACGCACATAGGCACCTACCAATATTTGATATTAACGCTTTCAAGGAACTTCATAGTTGGATGCAAGAGGTACAAATATGATACGAAAGTAGAGCAGTCCTTCCAGGTACTCTACATTATTTTTGCCTTGTTCTTAGCTCACGGAAACCGTGTGGTAAGCACAACATTCTCTACTTCCACTGTCTCTAGGCACCATACCATCCATTCTCTTTATCTCTTTCGATATTCATAACATCTTGCACACAATTATCGATACTAAACTGAATTACTGTAATATTACTAATAGTAACGCAATCGAATACGACTCATTGGATTCAATCCCCATACGAAAAAGAGTGTAGTTGTTCTGATCTGACTTTGAGTTTCTACAAAGTCCTCGCGACACAAGATGAATCTTAAAAAAACGATCGTAGAAATATCATATATTAAAGTGCTTCTATACAACATATCACATGAATGTGCGGATCGTGTGGTCTAATTGGGTAACCCAGAACATCGCGCGTGGCACGCAAATGGACGCGCTCGAATGAGCCAAAGCAAAACTTTCATCCAAGATTTACTGGCTAGATCACTAACTGCAATATATTTGAAATGATCGTTTTACATTTCATCGAAAATAATAAATAGTTGGTGAGATATCGTGGCAACTGAACAAGTGAACAGTACTATAATAGCCAGATGCTGGCAGAATCCGAAATTCTACTTATTTTCATTATAGGTAGCAATTTGTCTACAGTGACTACAAAACGCTTAGTATATCATTTCATTTGGAATTAATTTGTCTTTCATGTTAAGTAAATACATCTGGGTATATTTCGTGACAACTCTACATGTATGTAGTTGAAGTGTGAGGAATAGGGTAATCATTTTTATGAAAACCAATTATATACTCTAAAAGATAATTATATTCTTGCACGAAATAATATTAGTTGAATTATGGATTGATTTATTGAGCCTTTCGTATTTCTGTCAATTGTACATTCCATGATCATTTATGTATGTGTACAAAAATTGTTCATGCAAGAAAAAGAGACGCTACAGACGCTACACATATTTTTGGAGATCTCTTTTTTGGAAATTGTTATGTAGTGTCTAGTGAAATTACTTTTCTACATCACAGATAAATCTGAAATATAAATACTTAGTGGAAAATAACAAAATTACTTATTGCCACTTTCACAAGCACCTATATTTTATCCAGTAATCCTAGCTTCTCAACGCAGTTGCCAAATAACCAGGCATTTTTCATTTCAGTGATCAAATTATTTCATTGTTCAGTTTAGCCAAAACACTCATGTTTTGTGACGGAAATAACGCGCTTGTTCCGAATTATACCAGCCAAGTCACTGTGACATTTACAGGCCGATTTACTAAATAATCTTACCACTCAACTGAGCGAGTTTGTGGGTGATAATCAAGATAATTTAGTAAAAATAACAAACCCGAAGCATCTGCAGTTGGCTGTGAAGATGTCACGGCCACAGACACTGATACCGGTGTCACGGGCACCGGGGAAACTGATACCGGCGACACCTGAGCCACAGGGGCCACGGGCGCAACTGCCGAGACCGGAGCGACACCCACCGGCTGAGACAACGACTGTTTCACGATACACCGAGACATAATATCTCACTTTTGTCTTTTATCATAACACAGAAAACCACATCAACATTCGCTTGACACACACGTCCCAACGCAACAAACATTCGACTGTCGGCCCGTTCCAAATATGATGTTTTGTTTATTTTTAATTTTGGCGCCAATTTTACGTAGAGACTCTAGCAGCCAAGTGTTTACATTCAGCCTGTGACAAATCGAGAATCGCAATAATTATTTTGTAATCGATAACGTTTAGTAAATTAAACTAAAACATGATTTATGGTGTAAGTTAGGTAATGATGCCTACGTATAATAAGGTATAGAGCATGGAAAAGTAAGTATCTACCTAATAGAAATGTGTACCTACGTAGTCCGGACAATTGCAGTGTGACAAAGACAAAAAAAAAGAAATAAACCTATCATTTTATCATTAAAAAAAACTGGCAGTGCTATATTAATACGCTAATTAATCCTTCAAACATAATGTTTGAGATTGTATGAGATAGAATCATTAACATTAATCATATATTATTGAAATTATTATTATTCATGATATTGAAACAGTACTAAGAGATCGAAATAATCAAATATAAACTCAGTAGGTCCTTATTTTTTCTAAAGTTAAGCAGTTATTCTTACTCACCAGGTGGCCTATAAATCTCCAGAGTCGGCTTTCCTTTAGCGTTGGTCAGTATCATGCTCCTCCTTTTACCATTGTTATTGAACTGTGGAAAAGTAAACAACTTTATAGACATTTAAAAATGCATATCATAGAGTTACTATGCGGCAGTAATTTTAGACGGTCACGATTTATTTCCAGAAACACATCATGATGCGATGGATCAGCCATCATCGACTAATTTAAGCATACTAGATATTTGGTGACTAATACCGAATTGGTTAGTAATAAATTATTTATTTTTCGTAAACTATGCCGTTAGCACTACTACAAAGAAGCATCGATGAGACACAGTGACAAAAAAAACTATAGATAATTATGATTGTAGCAGTGATGTCTGTTTCGGATACTATAAGTCTATATTTCTCTGTACACTTTTGCATAAGTTACTTAACTATATTAAAATGTATTTAAAACATTAATTATATTGTTTAAATAAACTTAGACTAGCATCGAATCTGTCATCAACCGATTTACGTTAACGATAATGTTATAAATCGATTTCGTAACAAATGTTAAGGCAATCGAGCAACGCAGACAGGACGTAGGTGTAAGAATACAACCGTGTCGCTATCGCCTACGTGCTAACTGTAATCAAACTAGAAATCCTTTGCAAGGCCTTTTAAAACATAATTAAATACAGATTCCTAATTAATAGGTACAGTTAGTTGTTGGAATATTGCATCGCACTTAAAATTGTAATTTGTTATTTTGCCACGGACATATAAATCATGCGTGCGTGTTATCATTTTAGAAAGAAGATCATGTAGAGATTTAAAGATATGTTATATTCATTATGATATTAGACTAATATGATTTTTATTTAGAATAAAGTTATGGACTTATTATTCTTGCAAATACTTAAATAAATTCATTTATGTTAGTAACATCTTGAATAGCTTTTATTAAACACGCGATGCTTCAGAAATAAATCATTAAATTCCTGTCTCCTTTTCTCAGAAATTTCTAATACAGATACTAATTATAATTAGGAAAAGATTGGCCTTAATTGATTTTGTTACCTGGTTGTGGTGCATGTTATGATGGGATTGTGGACGTATGAAGCTGCGCTCTCTCATTATCACGCCAGGTGAGGCGAAGTCCTGCATCCTGTAGCTCCTCTGCAGCTCGTTCCCGACACCGATTTGGGTCTGCATCTTGCCGATTGTATTAATCGATTCAACCGAGTCAAGCACTAGCTTTAGTATAATCTGTTGTATTTCCACCCACGACTTCCCGCCTTTTTTGACAGATCGCCTTTTACTTTTTTATGAAGCAAAGTCCACTGCTACTGATATTCTCTTTGGTTATTATAATGCACTCGGGCATTCATAAATATATTATATTTTTTAAATAGCTATGCAGCTATACCAGTATTTGTTTATCCTCTATCGATTACAAAATTCAATATTATCAAAATAAATACACTAGATCAATGACTAGTATTATAGTTACTTTACGCAATGTCACACTTAATATTTTTTAAGTATATTTTTTGCTATTTACAATTTTACAATACAAAAATCTATCTTATAACGGGCAATGCGCGTTAAAATGCGATTTGAAACTTCAAAGCGGTTAAAATATTTATTAAAAATTAAATAATCACAATTTAGATATTGTGACGTCACGTTAGAGATCACTTTTTTTCTCTTTTTTTATATATGCATATATAAAATGTACATAAATTAAAACCCTCTGTCGTGGCCACTGATAGAGGGTGTTCTATCGAGTTTTTTTCGTTTTCTTTAATACGACTAATATACAAGAGTAGTGCAGATATGGTTTGGTGCCTGACAGTGACCGAGCGATTGTTAGGTACAATATTTCGAGGGGCCGAGAAGAGACTTCTTCAGCTCCGGACTCGAATCGTTTCGTCGAAGGGGTTCTATGAACCCTAAATCTGAAACAAACAAAGACATATTATAACAACAATCAGTTAGTTTTGTACATATGATATTAAGCTCTAAGTTACGAAACTTGGACCAAATAAAAATATATTATTCGCGGATTCACTTGGAATAACGAGTTATTTCAGCTCCGTTTATACCTGCGTATGAATCACAAGGCTAAGCCGGGTTTCCTAACATGGCGATAACCCAAATATGTACAAAGATAAATTAAATATCGCATTTAATAAGTGGACTATAACTATACTGCCAGCTTAATCCCGAGGTCTTTCTGCGAAATATTAAAGTAATATTAGATTGTAACGTTGGGATAAATTTAGATACTCATATCTACTTAATCGACCGGGCATCTAGATGGCCATGGTAACCCCTAAATATATTTTAGACATGTCATTTCGATTTTTAACATATTATTATAAATCATCTTGCAACCAATTTTATTAAGTCAATAAATTATATTCTATTCAACAGATTATTTTTAGGCTGCAGTCGTGTTAGTAGAGTCGTTCTAGTAGCTGTGGCTTTTTAGTCATTAGTGAATTAGTTTGTACAATTGATATTTTACGTCAGGTATTTAAAAGAAGTGCATTATATCGTCTATTAACTCATAAATCTTTATATGGAAACTTCGAATATGATAATCAGTTTGGTAGAGATATATTTGTAGTATCAAAAGATATAGAGCGTACCTAGGTCGTAAGTTTTTTAGTATTTAAATATGAAACATACTTTTTGAATCTGAGAATTCGTTCATAAATCGATATCGGATATAGCAGCCGGTTTCCAACAGGTCTACATCATAGCAATGAAATAATTAAGGAAATAGTCGATTACATTGCACGGCTATTATTTCTAATGTGCGTTGTTCATTTACACATTATAAAACAGGTGTTATCTAGTCCGTTATTCCTTTACGCGTTTGCAGTAACTTTACTCGTTTTAGGGCTCTTTCAATTTAGCCGTATCGTGTCGGACCGCAGCAGTGCCGAAACGGTGCGTTTGTCGTACGGTGCACGGACGGTCATTTGTTTTCATACAAATCGCACGGTGCGGCAAAAGTGCGGTGTCGGTACCGAGAACGCACGACGACAGGACGGCAACGTCGCAAGCTCCACGTGTTCATTTCGCTGTTGAATAGTGCGGTGACTAAACGTGACAGCTAATTTCATTGAATTTTCATGTTTATTATTTGCTTAAAATGGATGATATAGACGTGGAAGAATTTATAAATGAAATTGAATTATTGAGTAATTCGTAGAAACATTCTCTTGACATTCTTAAGTAAATAAAAAATTTGCTTGGGTCTTGTTTTAACCTAGGATAAAGAATATGGAAATCACCAAAATTACATGTTAATGAAAACATCGGTAGTGTTCTTTTACGGGCGCGGCGTTTTTGTTTCTGTTTGATATTTTTTAACAGGAGCACTAACAGTAATGTTTCTTCGTCAGAGTCCATGGCTACACTGCTGTCACATGAATTTAAAACAACACTAACATACAAACGCACGGCAGTCAGATACGCTTTCAATTTAGGCGTTTGGTGTCGGACGGCTAACGTACCGCAGCGGTACGGCAGCGGGCTATAACCAGCGGCACGGTTAACGTGCGGCAGCCGTACGGCACGAAACGTCTAAATTGAAAGAGCCCTTAAAGTTTTCGGGTTTACTGCAAACCTTGTTTTTTTCTTTCCGTATTTTTTATTGCCATTCGCTTAACTATTTATTTATTACGGTGCATAAAACAGAACCTTATACAATTTAAAAATAGGATACATAGGTACAATTAATAAAAAATACAATTTAGAATCTTGCGCAGTTATTGTTTTAATGTTCGCTTTCATTCTTGAATGCAATGTAAAATTAACGGAATTGTTTGTAATTATTTATAAATATAAACATCTTCGTCTCTTAATAGAATTCTAGAATTTACACATTAATTTTTATCCCAGACTTTAACCCCCTGATTTCCTCCCTCTGAACGTAAAAGTATAGCTACTAAATAACTTAGATCTTTTGTTTACGAAAAAAATGCATACCTCAACATATTTTCTTTACACTTTTCACTGCAAGTATTCAAATGAATTAAGGTCACTACGAAAGTAACAAAGAAATTTGAGACCAGTATCTGTACTAACAATAGAAAGTATTAAAAGCTTTTATAAGTACCTTACACCTATAACTATACAAGTCTATGATTGTTCCTCTCCCTACAAACTACGATCAACCTACATCTATCACAAATTGCTTTCGTAACAAAAGTAATCATAAGAAAGAGATAGTGTTCGCTATCTCACTCACTCTACGTGTTGTAAATAAACTTTTTTTGTAGTTTATAAAAACTGTGTAGTATGTATGATGTAATGATGCGATGAAAAGTTTGTGTGCGACGTAACCAATGTTTCTGGTTTATTGCTTTTGTCAGTCTTTTACTGGGAGTATTGTTTAGAAACTTCTAAAACTAGAAAACTAGCCTTTTGTCGAGAGTGAATTGGTATTCTGCTGTCCGTTTTATTTCCCTACGGTTAATAAAAATATGGGATTCATTGTCAAGAAATCTAGATTTCAGTTCCTATCAACATTTAGTTCCATTTTACAAGCTTTGTTTATTCTCAAATACTTTTTCACACAAACAAGTATTTATTTTATTTTGTTTTGTGTCCTAGAGATCAAGATAAGGTTATTTACCTCCTTAGTAAACACAAAAACAAACAAACAAGAAACAAAAAAACTCCATTTTCTAATTAAATTACAGAATAATTTCTTGGAATCGTTTGAAAATGTTTTCCAATGTTCGTTTAAGATGGATCTGTAATGTATAAAAGAGTTCCGCGATTCGAAGACATAACGAAGTGTTGGAACGTGATAAAATGTGAGTAAAATACATTGAAATAAACTGAAAACTGCACAGGTCATTGACCCGGCGCTCGGTTGCGCTTCATTATGACGGATTGTATAGATTTTATCTGCATCATCTGTAGGTAATGGCGGTTATTTTGCAATATTTAACATAAAATTTTGTGACTCCTTATTTTTCAGGTACAAACGATGTTAGTGTCCTAACATCAGTCCTACTTTTGTAGACAACCTTTTAAAGTTACCGATATGTATATTCACAGTTTCATAGAAAGTCTGTAGAGATAGCCACACTATAGACAATATTATAAGAACTAAAGGTAGTAAGGTACACATCAATATAGACGATTCAGGCAGATAAATGGTATTTTAAAGATATGTATTATAACACAGAAATAAGCTCTACAATCTTGGAAATTTTTCGTGTTGCAAAGGATCAATTCAATATTTTGTATTCACACAACGCTATAAAAGCACTTTTTGTTAGTGTTTATGTCAGCGTCACTTTTCATCATTAGTTAAACAAACAGCCTTCTTAAAAAAATGAATACCGGCAAGCTTCTGCCTTATTTATGAGTCGAAAATAACAATGCCTATATAAATGTAATTAATAATGATGTGAATGCAAACAAAAAATACGAAAACATGTTTTTCAGAAACAATTACTTTATGATTGGCTTCAGTTTTTGCTAATCAAAGTAATGACATTGAGCTAACAAGTGGAAAATGAAGACGTTTTAGTAATGGCGGCTTCACTGGAATGAAAGAAAATTCTCTTTAATGTCTAGTAGATTGTTGAAAAAGCGACATTTACGAATCACTAGAAATCGAACGAATACCAACGACTGGTGAAGAGCCGGGAAGTAAACGATACTTATGCAGAGTAATTTTGTACGATTTAAAGTAGTTGATTAACGCTTTATCGTATAACTAGTAACCACGATTGGCTAAATGTTATGTTCTCCTTGTGAATTTTGGCAACGGGGGACTGTTTCATTAACTTGTGAACTATTCAGGAGCAAGTTTATAAAAGACAAATAAATACACCATACTACACTATACTCTTTTTTGGAGATAAAAAAAAACTTATAGCCTGATAGCGGTATACAAGTCAAGCTTAGGTCCGACGGCTCTGCCTTGTTACCAAAGAACCATTCTGCGACTTCGAATTTATTGACAGGATACAAGACTAAACTCCAACCCTCTTATTCATAAAAATATATGAAGTTATGAAAGGCTTTTATAGAGTTTTGTTTCTTTCACTCCTTAGCGAAATGAAAAAGAGAGAACACATTAAAGTGGTTTTTTAACTACAATAGGTTTATAGTGTGTCTATGAATAAGAGGGTTAAACTTCTGAAACTTTCAGAATTTCTCAACCTTTTATTACACAGCAAGCCACAACCTATGACCACGAGACCACGTTACCACGGGAACGCCGTTCATTATTAGTAACTATAATATAATGATTACGTTCCCACTGCACAAAGCAAGATGGCGATAACACATTGCACATCACTTAATTGTTACAGTAAACAATGGCTGACTCATGTGCAGCCTTTTGAAATTCAGTATTGGCAGAGAATGAAAGTATATTGGGTGTACTTTGTACGTTACTAGTATCAACAAGAGGCTGTAAAAAGTCTTTCAGTATCATAATATATCTTTTTGGATTCCTTTCTGATAAAAACACTTGTTCCAAATTTATTTTTAAACCTATTTACTAGTCCTTTCGAAGTGTCCCTATTCAGACTTTATACATTAGATCAATAAGTATTTGTTTAATTTGGCTGGGATGATTTTCAGACCATTCTAGTTCCTACTGTAAAGAGACTCATGCCTGTAAGTGGGACAGAAACGGGTACCCGAGTTTCTCTAACCTTCGAAAGTAAGTAATTTTTTGCTTAATTCTTCTATTCAAACCTAAATTTCAGACGGATAATGCCAATTGAAACTTTTATTTGCAACAATAAACCCTTTGGTTTGTAGACAGTTTTCTTGGTAAACAGAAATAAAGTAAATGCAGTACGTTATATATAGTGGTAATTATATATGTATACTGTTGACTCACCGCTCTCTCGTTTGCCGTCTGTCGTTTCGTCCTCTGCACTAGAGACTCGTTCACTTTACTCGTATTTAATTCACTGAAACAACAATAATATTTATGTTATAACGTATTCTCAAATGTGAAAGTAATAGTTTGTCTAATTACTAATTAGTTTTGAGAGAGATAGAGTTAAATAAAATGTTGGAAATGACATTTTAAAATACGAAAACTTTTGTAGAGTTGAGAAATCTTGTGATAGACTTCTTAAAGTATGGGTTTAGTACTAACAATACTGTGTTATTATACTTACTTTTCGTCACCTAATACTTTGCAATTATTTTTTTCATAACTAATGTAATAATTTTGTTTTGTAATATAACAATAAAAATTATTTGGAGACCATTGTGTCCCTTTCGTATCGAAGATTTGACATTAAAAATGATTTATCAAAATTAGTTCTCAGGACTTACATTAGAGGCGCTGATAAATTTTTCAGACAAAATTTCTTGTTAATAACTCTATCTCTATTAGGGGTTAGTAATTGCCTAATCGCAAGGGCTTTATAAAAGAATGTTTAGGAAACTTCTAGTTAAATAGATATTAGATAATAAATGTGGTTCACGAACGCGCCATAACATTTTCATGACGATGTAAAATGGCAGAGATAATAGGCAAAGGTGACGCGCCCATTCAGCCTGTTACGGAATATTTTAACCGTGACACACGTAGGATACGCTAATTGCGAACTTGATGGATTACTTTACTACTAATAAACGAGGTTAAAATTAGAATAGCACTTAGGTATCCTATTTTGAATGCTTGATAAATGTATTTTTACATAAACTGGAAGCTATCTGCGATAAGTGATTTTACTATTACAGGAATTTTCTTTTATTTATGATGCATGTTAATTAAGTTGCACTTTTCAGAATCTAAATCATTTGGGAATACGATTGTTTATAATCCACTTTTGTCTGATAATATTTTTATTATTATTTTTCTAGAATGGTTGAATCTAGACATGGTCGAGTATATTCTAAAGAGCGATGTTAGTTTTCCTAAGACGGAGTTAGTTATGATGTAATAAATAATTTATTCTGATGAGCGAAAATTACCATAGTCATTCACACAACGTTCAAAAATAAAGTTTACTTATTTTATTAAACAAATATACATTCAATAATTTACTTAAAACCATATTACAAATAAACTAAGCACGTGAATTATTAAAATCGAAAACACTTCTAAGAAGATTATTATGAATAGTAACCCTAGAAATAAGACTGAAGAAAAAAAAAATTCAGTCATAGAGTCATCGAGATTCCGCATTCGAAATTTTACAGATGCTACAGATCCAATGTGGGCGGAGCGTATGACATCATCGTGTTTACTCGGGTGTACGCACACATGCTTACGACATTTATATTAAAAGATACAATCTTCACAACTTCACACTGCAATTTCAACTTTATAGTTTTACGATTAAAGTCTATTTTTAATCGTAGTATTTTCAGTAGATATGACTTCACCGCGTGGTAGACATCTGTGCACATATTACGAAGTCTGCAAAGGTTCTAGGTCAGTGGGCACGAGCCGCTTTTGTTTCGTCGCCATATCGATTATATTGTCGATCGATGGAATTAATCGAGTTTGAATACAATGAGACGGTTTGTTCAGCAGCCTTGTCGAGTTTGGACAATTGTTCTTCATTAGGTCTTCGATTATAGTGACTCGAACATTATTGGACCCTAATTGGTTCCTTCAAAATGTCATTTCATACTGTAAATCTACATTTCTCAAACCCCAAACACTGATTTACATAAAACCTTAAGAAATCTGCATTTTATACAATACAGAAATATATATTTTTGTAAAGGAGATCATCCATTTTGGGCCTTTTTTCAAAGTGCCGGCCAACAAAAAAAAGTGGCATGTATCGATAGAGCTAGCCATTTGAAGCAATAGTTAGTATGGCACGAAACCGGTAGGATCGCTTTGAACCGAGTTATACAGGTTTGAAGATTCATAATATTCAAACATTTATTCATTTCTGAAAGTGCTGTGAAACATAAATAATGATTGATTTTGCCAGAATTAACTATCTAAAGCAATTTTGATTGTGAAGCGACCACTCTGAAGTTGATTTAAGGTCGTAAGCACACGTATCAACTCAGAAACGGGTCGTCACCGTATCGACTCGATCTCATCAGTATTATTTGTATGTAATTCCCTACTGTAACACACTTATCGGAATCGTTATGTGATCGCCCCGGCTCACGACGATGGGAGTGGTGCGTATGCGCATTATGCATACACCAGCACCCAGGGTGGAGTGCGGGGCTATGTGCAAATTCCGATAGAAGGGCGGGCATACCCTCTAAACCGCAACATGTGTCCTCATAACAAGGGCCCTCATCACAAATCTTGCCCGAAGCACAAAATATTGTTCCACATGCTGACGAGTCGCACATAACAACCCAACGGCAACACTCTAGGTGACCTCTTACCTAGACGATGGTTTGTTAGTTGCACACAACCGAGGGTGTGGCCCCTTAGGTGCGCATTGGATTCCCCCGGCGCCCCAATGCGTCGCCCCTGGACTGGTCACTGGCGACTAGCGCAAGGTCAGCGCATCCCCCCTTAGCGAACCCAAGGGGCCGCACCCTCGATTGTGTGCAACTAACAAACCATCGTCTAGGTAAGAGGTCACCTAGAGTGTTGCCGTTGTGTTGTTATGTCCGACTCATCGGCATGTGGAACAATATTTTGTGTTTCAGGCACGATTTGTGATGAGGGCCCTTGTTATGAGGACACATGTTGCGGTTTAGAGGGTATGCCCGCCCTTCTATCGGAATTTGCACATAGCCCCGCACTCCACCCTGGGTGCTGGTGTATGCATAATGCGCATACGCACCACTCCCATCGTCGTGAGCCGGGGCGATCACATAACGATTCCGATAAGTGTGTTACAATAGGGAATTACATACAAATAATAATGATGAGCTCGAGTTGATACGGTGACGACCCGTTTCCGAGTTGATACGTATGCTTACGACCTTAAATCAACTTCAGAGTGGTCGTTTCACAATCAAAATTGCTTTAGATAGTTAATTCTAGCAAAATCAATCATTATTTATGTTTTACAGCACTTTTAGAAATGAATAAATGTTTGAATATTATGAATCTTCAAACCTGTATAACTCGGTTCAAAGCGATCCTACCGGTTTCGTGCCATACTAACTATTGCTTCAAATGGCTAGTTCTATCGATATATGCCACTTTTTTTTGTTGGCCGGCACTTTGAAAAAGGCCCACAAATGTATGGAGCCTGGATGATCTCCTTTCAGTGCGCAGTTTTACATGCGCCTGGTTAACAGCGATCTCAGATTACTGCATTCGGAAAAACCCTGTTCGCCTGAAGCTCCTTAGTAACAACAAGTTATTTTCACTGTAGCAATGAAAAAAGCGGAAAGAACGTCACGTCACGGTCCACTAGCTAGAGATTAGGCATGTAAATTGAGCTGGAATGACAACACGAACAGAAAAATATACTTTTGAAGTATATAAAATGATTCTCTGGACTGAAACCTTTCTAAATTTTAAAGGCTATTAAATAACTTTCTTAAAAGCTTAAACTCCCTTTTTCTTCGTTTGTGTGACGGAGCCGTATAAAACAGAAGATTCTATTCTGTTTGGAGAATAGCCGCCATTTCTAATACACAAAGCAACGTTAGCAAAGTACCTTCTAGAGAAAATGAGATCTTTAAATTAAGCCGAACTTAAGGAAGCATGCTCAATTGTTTCAATAATTCCAATTGTCAATTAGACGTGATTAATTAATTCATTTGATTTTTCTAATGATCCTTCCCGTACTAAATTGTTTCCACTAGCGGAAATTGGAAAATGGCGATGAATAAAATGATAATAGTTAACACGATTAACAGCAGTGACGCTGTAATTACCGAGTTTATTGCAATGCTCAGGAAAACCTGTTTTACAATAATGTTGCTTAAGTATTTAAAGTTAAATTAATCATCACTTTTCAGCAAGTGTGTAAGTCTAAAGCAATAAAACAGATGTGAAATTTCAATATCCAGAAGATACATAAATGAAACTAGGCTATTGATCCTTGGTGAAGAAATGTTACCCTATTTCGTTAATGTGGTCGCCACGCCACTACCAGTGCATTGGGAGGTCGTGGGTTCGATTTTCAGACGGAACAAATATTTGTGCAATCCACAAATAGTTGTTTCAGGTCGAGATGTACATTGTGTCCGTTTGTAAAAGACAACACGCGACACAAGAGCAATTTTTAGAGCGGGAATTGCCGTTTACAAAAAAGCCATACTTGTTAATTTTGTTATGTTAATAGCAGCAGCGATTTCTGTGTTCTATATATTTTTTTCGGTCTGTGATAGTTTTAAAAATACGCCATCAAAAGCGTATCTGTCGCATGCAAGGTGCTAAATATAGTAAAGTTATGTCTTCTATAATTGGCTAATGGCTGTGCTATTGACGACTCTATTACCCCAATTCTTCCGGATGTCGTAAGAACAAATTATGTCACACGTATTAGCTTGCCAAGTTGCATCAAGTGCAATCTTATCATTGAGAAAAACATTAGTACTTTTACAATTGTAGGTAAAGTTTCAAAGTTCCGAGTGGAGAATCTGGCTGGTAAGGATAAAGGATAAAGTCTTTTAATGCGAGAACTGTTGTGTGACAGGGAAAGGAAGAGTCCATCTTCCGGTTTTTATGGTTACCTTGTATCATGGTCTATTAATAAATTGAATATATCTATTACTTATACATATAATCCCATATGTAATTTCACAAGGCTGGTCTAAACATAATTACTGAATGACGAAGTTCACCCACTTTTGTTTTCATTTTCTAAGGGTATATTTAAGTTCTAAGATATTCCAAGTTTCAGTCTGTTAACCTTATTGCTGCTAGTTTGATTTACTTTGCTGGTAATGTCTGAGAATGCTGTTTTTTTTCTATCAACTTTAGTTTCATTTGCATTTAGTAGGCTTTTGGCTTCATGAATATTTCTTATAAATAACGTAATAACGCAGAATAAACAGCGTTGCAGACATTTTGAAATATGGGCGCGACCGAGCATGGAGCGATTGTGTGCATTATGCCAAAAAACGTTTAGCACTTTCGTCAGCATACTGCGACCTCATTACTGAGTGCAAATTTAATATGAGATAGATCTTTCATGCCTCTGTAGCTGCGGACAATGGACACTCAATATCTTTTAGACATTAACAAAGACAGGTAGGGGTGGGGGCAAAATAACATTTCTTACTTTTGCAGGGCCAACTTTCACACCCGATGAAGGCCTTTTTTAAAGTTTTAGATCATTAACAGCCTAGCTCCGCCGCTGCTCTTGGGAATTTCACACTTTCGTTCACCTTTTTGTACCTTTTCTATTTTTAGTATAGGTACTATACCTACGTCTTCCTATTTTTGGAAATCAGAAGGTTCCATTATACTCACATAGTGATAAAATGTTAAAGTATTTAAGTGTTTTATACTCGGTCAGTAAATAAATACACGTCTAAATTATTACAATGAACGTATTTAATAGGCAACGGCCATATTGACAGGACAAAGTTTTTTAACCTGATAAAATGTTAAAGTATTTAAGTGTTTTATACTCGGTCAGTAAATAAATACACGTCTAAATTATTACACATAGCCTTCCTCTACAGAAATGTAATATAACCCGCTTATTCTCAAAAATAGGAACAAGTAGGTATTGTTTACTAAAAATTATAGATGGACCCGTCCTCTTAAGCTAAAAGACAAACTAAACTTGTTCGTACATAAACTCAAAACGTACTTATATTCTCATCTCACTCTATATAAAAGGTTCACAATACAAGATGGCGCTGGTTGTGACCGAACACTCCGAGCCTCTGAGTCGTCTGAGTCATCTCACAAAAACCACTTGCCTCACATAGAGTAACAAAAACGCGGACAATGTTCTAATAGATGTAATAGCGAGGTAACACTGTTTTTATGGCTATATTTATGTTTATCTGTGGAACACCAAGTAGAGAGAATTTTAGGCGAACATTATTATATGATTTATGAATCGAAACGTGTTGGAATTATAGTAGATATAGGGTGCTTTATTGATTGGAAGGCTTTACATGTATTTATTAGTTCAGCGATAGATACATGAGCCTTATTTGTTGAAGTACTATATGTTACCGGCTACGCATTACAAAATATTAAAATAATTTGACACAGATAAATTGTCGATACTAACATTTTAATAATCGATAAGTATCTGGATTACTCTTCTATTGTTTCTATTCTTGGTACAAATCTATAAGACAGCAATCCTCAGATGTAAAGTGCTGAAAACATTTGCTAACTGAGCAATGAAAATATTTATTTAAATTACCGCACTTGACCTAATACTTTCGCTCTCAAAATCATTGACAAACTTATTATAACATGATTTAAATCAGTGTTAAATCGATATAAATATGTTGTACCGGCAGGTGTCAAGCGTGAGTTCGTCAGGGCCACCACCTACACTACTGCCCACACCAGGACACGCCTGTGACCGTGCACCTAGGCAGTTAGTGTGAAGCAATCTTAGTATTGATTCAATCATTCGCTTGCACTTTTAACAGCTAACTACATTAAATATTGCACATGGCTAAGACGTATTTACAAAAGAAGTAGAGATAGGAGACTATTCGTTCTCAGAAAATTGCTGGCTAAGTTAAGCAAGTTTCTCAACTTATGGTTATAAGTGTCGGATAAGTCATCCAACAGATAAAGTGAAAAGAACCATTGAAAATCCTCCGATAGTCTGATATTTATTAAGAAGGGATAAAACCGGCAATGACAAGACTTGAGACCATTGTTACAATATGTTAAAAATGTTCAGCTTGCTTTCTCCTCCAGATTAGGTGTCACATCGAAAATTTGTAGAATTGGGCTGAAATTCAATAATAGATGAGTTTATTTTCCCGTGAATCAATTTATCATGATTTTAACTGTATGACTGTTATGAATTAAGTACTACTTCTTTATTAGGTAGACATAAAAGTGGTACCCGTATTGCACGCATCCGGATTAAAATTGTCTGTTTTAAATTGTTTGCTGAATACGAGTTTATTCAACTGGCAATTCAATTTATAATATGTGGGGAATCTAATTAAATTGACATATTCTTAGTTATTATTTTCATAACACTTTCAGTTAATAAATTACCTACAGACTAATTGAGGATAGGAATTTTAAAAACTACCTACATGCATAATATTGGAGTCTGTACAATCGAATAAGACATTTATTTTACAAAAAGTCTTTGCTCATGGAAATACAGTTAAAGATGCATAAATTATATGATGATTCTACCAAATAATTAAAGTAGTTAGTATAATATTTAAATACGAAATAAAATCATTTGTGTAAACAATATCACGAGTCCACGCGATCATGTAACGTCTGTAAACTGCGCAGCCTCGCTCAGTATTTCTAGTGATGATACCTTTGTTGGTGATTGTCTATTATCCTCCGCGCTTTGTCCCATTTGTTCCGGTAGACCGTCCTATAATAGATTGTGATAGACTCGGTAAGCGTAGGAGTCGTGGAAGGCGATTAGGAAGGCATCCTGGATAGGGCCAAGTCCCGAGTATCATATGACTTTCTGACTTTGTAAGATTTTTATCCAACATCATATTGCTGTGTACTTTGAGCGTGTGTATGTAAAAATACAAAGTCGACTACTTGCATTTGGCCAGCTCGGTAGATTCCAGGCTTCATCACTCCCTCGTTCAGGAGAAGACCCTCGCCCAGTAGTGGGACAGTAACGTGTTAAAAAATATATCAATATTTTTAATGTTAAGTAGTACCCGTTCTTCGCAACCTTATCGTCCATTGAATGGGAATGATCATTGCTTATAAGATACATAGGTATTCAAATACGTTTTTAGTGATTATATGGAATCTATAAATAGTCTATATATAACCTTATGATATCAGGTAGTTTTTGTAACACTGACTCATATTGTATTTCTGCGGATGCACCAACTGAACACTGTTGGCACTAGCGATTGGCAAACTCTTGGTAATTGAACCTCCGAATATCGCATGAAAATATGCAAAATAACGCGCGAACTGTAACTCATTAACATGTTATGGAAATTTTGTGTGCACAAACAACTTACTTAGGTATAACACTTTTAAAGGAGCCATGTAAAATAAAACTAAGTTGATCTGTTTAGAAGAATAACGACGAAAATGATCATTTTTGCATATGCATATTTAGGTCTCGTGCAAATATGAGCAAGCCTTTTGCATTTATCGGGTATCTTTAAGCGGATCGCGATTGCATAGCGATATCGTCTACCACAGTTTAAAAAATATGCATGAAGTGTAAATAACAGGAAGGCTATTTCAATTCTCTCATTTATTGAAAATTTTTCATAATCGCAGTTTAACAGAAATAAATTAACTCTTATGCTTCTATATCTTATGCTTTTATATACTTAAGTATATAAAATCAAGCCTTTTTCCCTTAGGGGTAGACCCTTAGGTAGAAACCAAGGAATTTCTTCTATATTTTGTTAAACAATATCGACCAGGAACTACACATTACCAACTAGATCACCAACGCATATTTCTAAACAAGATTTATTACCGAGATCATTTTATTGTGAGATAGACCGCGAAGAACCGAGTTTCATAGATACATACCTACATAGATGTGATAAAATAATAGTTAATTGTATAAAACGAACACCGGTGCATGGAAACACAAACGTTATTTACATTTGTGTCCATGTTGTAGCTCAACAGTAAACATTGAACGTGGTGAGGTTTGCTTATCTTAGTCTAGGTTTGCTTCTGACCTACTGTTTGAGAGTTTGCAAACTATCTACCAATTTGGAAATACGGTAGCGCAAATGAGAAGCAGTGGAATCAAACTTAGATTCCCGATTGCTTTTAAATAGAGTTTATCTATGTAATTCGTTATTCCTTCGTTTAGATTCTACCCAAGAAGGTAGTTAATGGTGATTATAACATAGAGATTTTGAGTTAAAAATGCACTCCTTACATCTTTCTATTTGACCAAAGTACTCTTTAGGATGGAGAGTTCAATAACTTTCTTTCTATAAATTTCTATCCCCCGGTTCTTGAGTAAACGCTATTGAATAGATAAACTGCCGTTAAATGTACCTCAGAAAACGGGGTAAGAATTTATTTTTTGTGCTTTACCTCTGTAAAGCGGTCCCAAGTTATTTGCATTATCTTCCACCATCACATGAATCTAGACTACATAAATCTACAATTCACACTAAAAGTATATTACCGCGAACATTATTTAATACCACCATACACGTTTCTCTGCGCAATACAACATACACCTTACATCATATTGTATAGATCTATTGAGAACCCATCGACGATTAATATGCGAAGAGCCGCCGACAGTGTGACTCACTTATAAACTTAGTACTTGATACGGTAAGGATATTCGACACCTGTTGTATTTTTACTTCCTGACAGCCATGTCATGTCCAACTACAATAACACCAGGAAAGAACATGGTCTGCTATCTAGGTACGTCTGCAATTAAAAGTTTTTAAAAGATCGAAACGTTGGGCAACAATTAAAATATGATTATCTTAAAATTCTCATCGCATTTAGGACCCGCTTATGCCCGGTTTCGGAATACATTTAGCGGTAGTTTATTTATTCAGTAGCCTTTTTTGTACGAATTTAAACGCTGTTGAATAGATAAACTACCGCTAAATGTACCTTAGAAACCGGGGGTTAGCAATTTAGTATTAGGGTTTGCTATCTACGTCATATAATAGATTGCAGTAATAATGGCGTGTCTGTACTGTGTATATTAAATATATATTAACAAAATAATCAATGAGGTGGTTAAGGAACAGTAGTAGATAGTATCGTAATAATAACAAAGTTTTGAATAGTCCCAATGTATTTGAGAAACTTGTGAAAGACCTATATTGCCGAGAAGACGTCAATATATAAGCTTCAGCTCCAGAAATAGAAGATGTTGAAAGGATATGTCAATAAGTGTGCAACTAAAAATAAATGGAAATTAAGCCCAGAAGCAACAGATATGCGAGCTTGTCGTCTTGGAAATCTTTGAAGAAATAATATCAACCCATTTTTTTCCAACTCAACGATCAACAAAATCTCTGAACGACCCACTTGCATTTTTTTTCCCTCGGGTATATTATTTACAGCCGCTAGACTATAGGTTATTTTTTGCAAGAGATATGGCGGTTTGAGTTCAGCCATCTTTCATGTAGAAAAAGCACGACCTATCAGTCTCGTCTCTATGAAGGCTTAGAAAATATTAGTAGGTAGGCTAACATTAAAAATATCAACCAACGTATATGAATGTTGATCAAGAGCCCTATTCAAGACGTTTTTTATTCCTTTACCTACAACATTTTTAGGACCATTTGTATATTCAGTCGGGGCTCGTGAACATTGGGCAATAGTACCATACTATTCACATAAACGTCAAAGATTTATAACCAGGGGCTTGCAGCTAAAAGATTTATTTCCGCGTCAATATTTCCCGACGTTTCATCATAACAACATTAAACTAATGTTTTTATTGAATCACACAGTAAACAGTGTAGATTCTGCTTCGGATGCTGTGACGATGCTTCAAGGCCGACATATTGGCAGGATATCAATATTTACATACGCTACACACGTATTCCGTTCCTACAGGGCTTGTGGAAGCTTACCACATGCAGATATTATACTTTCTTTCTAAAATATCAGTTTTAAAGAAATTGATAGATATTTTTCGGTTATCAACTTTTGCGTATTGTAGGCCATCATGGCTAGATTATGTCTCTTAAAAACATGCTTCCGAAGCCATTCGATTGATAAAGTTACAAATTAAACGGTTTAGATGCTCAACTATGACATTAATTTTCCATCAAGAAAGCAAAGAAGTAACAACTCTTTCTTCACTGTTAATTGAAATGTAATAAACAGTCGCAGACATGCTGTCAACAGCAAATACTCATAACACAACGTTAATTTTCCTGTCATTTCCATAATAACGTGAACATATTTATAGTCGTTCATATTTAACTATCACTTGTCTATCATTTGTTATCTCGAGTCACGATTCGCGTATACAATATACCTCTACGTTTTCAAACCGCACGCGCAGGTGCTAACGATTACGACCGCCATTACTCTCCTGTCATTGTCTTTTACCCGCAACTAATTAGGTGTTAATTTGCGATCTTTCTATCATAAATAAGTAATGCTCTATTTGACTAACGACTTTATAGTTTAAAGGGTGCTCTTGTTGTATTGGGAAG
The DNA here is from genome assembly GCF_050436995.1 of Anticarsia gemmatalis. Classification (NCBI taxonomy): domain Eukaryota; kingdom Metazoa; phylum Arthropoda; class Insecta; order Lepidoptera; family Erebidae; genus Anticarsia; species Anticarsia gemmatalis. The sequence continues at coordinate 2,185,035 of NC_134757.1, forward strand.
TAAGGCGATGATTTCGTTACTGTGTTTTATGTTACTAAAGCAGCTAGGCAATCGTTACTATAGTCAAAATGTCAGCAAGTTGAGGGTATCTAGTACCTCTAGGGTATCTAGATATCTGTCTATTTTTAGTTTCAAATTCAAGCAAGCTAAAATAAGTTGGGTATGAGAATATTTTTTATCCATGATGAAGTTATCATGGAGGTTGCACTTCAAGATAAGTCTAGATGTTGATTAGAAACTAGGTTTTAATCTTTATCTTATCTTTCAGGTCTGCACAGTGTTAGGTTTCAGCATAGATTAACGGGTCATTCACTTGTGCAAGGTTTTATTGCCGTTACAAATTTTCCCCCTGTCGGTAGTGATAATTCATGAAATTACCACAACAAATATGAAAGACTTTCATTCGTTTGGACCCTAAGATACCGGCCTATTTTTACAACAAACTGAATTTTGCTTAAAAATTACAAAACACTTTATAAAGCAGAATTAAACACACTACCGGTAACTATTTATTGAATATTAATTGAAAACGTCAAAACTATGAAACAACACATCAAATTCGAAGGGGAAAGGAAAAAAACACAAATTTGCTTCCCTATACAAAACGATTACGACACAGACTTCCTCGGAAGTGGCTCATAGCACTAGCCACTGGACTATGACCAAAGAACATAAAATAATACGTAACATACATAAATAATGGTTACTTATAGTCTATACTTAATTTTAGGTATATTTCGCATTGGCAATGCACACCACCGGATATTGTAGATTATCAAATTCTATTTCTCTCTATAATAACAATGTAGTTTATAATTTTCAGATACCAATGTGTTCATAAACACAGAATTGTGTTAGTGAGCTTTCTAAATGCGTAGGACTGTTTTCCGTTAAGGGAAAGTAAATGGAGATATGTTTTCACGAAAGTGCAAACTTTGCTAAAACAACCTAGTGTTGCAATGATTCTGTGACTCAGTAGAGACTTTTAATATTGTCTATAACTGAACAAAGGATAGTTTGATGCAGTTTTTATCGATTTTATTACAGTTTTGTTGCACCACACAGCCTTTTGCATGTAATTAATAGTGTTGTAAAATTATAATAGTTTTATTTTAACAGGACTGAACCAAATACGGCAAATACGGATAAATCTTCAGGATGAAGCACTGAAGCAAACTTAAAAATGAAAAGACCTTAAAACTGGCAAATTTTTTAAAGAAGATGATATAAGTTATGGAAAGATCTCTGTAAAAAGAATAGATAAGTATCCACAAACGTGTTTTCCATTGACTATTCATTTTGTTACGAGAAAATCTACCAATTAAAAGTAAATATCGTACGACTGCAAACGATCTACTGGTGGAAATAGGTTGTTATAGTATGTGAACTATAAAGACAATTGGTCGGCATCCTGTTGCAACTCGTTCCGTGCCCACTTAGCTCAGTCTGTGGCAAAAAATACTGCTGAAAATACAACCGTTATCCAATACATTCGTACGGATGATTAGACTAGGTATACGAATACTTCTACAACTGGTTCATACGATTTTCATTTCGTAATCGTATTTGAAAGATGTTGTTCGTAATTCTCATCGTAAACTACCTACGATTGATGTGATTTAATTAAATAAATGATTAAGGTAGAGGCGCCGACTCTAACTAGAATGTTCTTGTACGTCTTTACGAATATTTTTCGTTTTCTTTCCCATGTTTGTTCCTTGTAAATCATAACCTATCAGGATGCAACCAGGTTTAGATTTATCGATATCAGTGCGAAACTAATGACAGCTATAAATTCCAGTTATTTACTGCAATTAAGCACCGTGCATGTATCGACAGCTACCTCACCACCTCGTAACACCGCCATTCGTTTAATGAGCAAGACATTTCTCGCACTCAGCTAATTGCACAATCTTACATTTTAAATTAGCATTACGACTTTCTGTTGCATCTTTCTAGATTCTTACAATTTTCGCTTCAGTTTGAATAATAATAAAACTGCATTACATAAAGCGAACGATTACTGTAACTCAGTCTTGTCGGTCTCCGTTTCAGAGGTAAATGACCCGAGTCAATCGGCTGCGTCCATTCGCCGTATTTTTTGTTACAAAACTCAACTAACACACGAAGAACCGATTTTTAATAGATAGATAATTAACCGTTGTACGGATTTCGTGAATTACATTTTTAATGTAGGTTCTAGAAAACGTACCGATCAAATATATGAGTTAATCGCGTGATTGTGTGCCGTCGAGCGAAACTGCAAATATATTTTTTTCCTTTAACCAAGACTTTTTGTTCATAATTGCCTCTTTGGATTAAATGTACTTAATAATATTTAATATAACATTCACAGTGATCATTTCATACCAATACAACTAAAACCCACAAAAATGTAAAGTTAAAATAATCACATAATCTTAGCATGTGATCATGTTAGGTAAACATCATTACTTACTACTTAGGTAATACCTATTTTAGCTTTTCCGACAAACAAGAATGACGCCTCAACTGTTAGTCATGTCTGAATGTGCATGGAGTATCAATTCGCAGAGTTCAAGGGTGCCGAAATAATAAAATAAATGCGAATGTGCGAATGTCGTAATAACCACATTATGTTAATGATGTTTATAGAACGGTGTCTGTGGGTAGAGGTGCTCAATGACGCTCCTGACCAGACATTGATCTTTAGTAGGTGTGTGCCGGTATTTAGGCCAGAGCGCAGTCTGCGTCCTATTGAGAACACAAGCACAGACAAGAAAATCTATTTTTTATCACGCTCCTAACTAATTAGCCGACTAGAACGTTGTTTTCGCTTCAGCCGCTTCTGAACCATGTGCAGCGGCCGCTTTCATTTCACTCATTCGATTAATTTTAGTCTGAACATTTCACTATTCGTTTTTGGTAGCGCGCTCCACGGTGACGCACAGGTTAACGCGGGTCAATTGTTGTAAAACGTTCAAGGGATATATTTTCACGCGGGAATCGAACACGACCGGAGGAAACCGCGTAAAAGCGCAGCGTGAAACTCCCTCGTCAATGCAGCGTCCCAAAATAAGGTGTAACTATATATAGGCGTAGGAAATGGTTTATAGTCGGTGTTGATTCACTGGGTGAGCAGGTATTAGTGCGGAGATAGTGTGATGGTGTACTCACCAGAATCTTGCGCTCGCATGTTACAGCGTTTGGCGGATACGTGTTTATTTCACTGATATTATTTTGGTTCGCGTCGCCGCTCGTCGCTCGCGCAGATCCCGGTCGTGTGGCGCCCGCCCGGGCGGTGTGCCGACTGGCGCGGCGCGCGACCACTCGCATTACCCGACTCGGTGTCGCGGCACACTCGACACTGTGTCCACTTTGTTCCGCACTGTGTACACGCAGAGACCAACCTTCTCTACTATGTTAATCGTGTAGGTGAGGAAGCCATATATCTGCACCATCCGACTCTCTGATAATGGAACACTGGTGCATTTGGTGTTGTTATTTACTATGTAAGAATGTGGCACTGTGTCAGCTATGTGCGCAGTTGGAATACGCGATGCGCACGATTCGCGAACTATTCAACCATTGAATTGATGTTTGACTGCTCTACATCGCTGTTGCTTTGGTAACTGCTTTGTATTGTCGGTCTTCAGAGGTGGCCGTAATATAAATATTATGTAAAATGGTTTAACAACTGGAGAACTAAAGTTATATCTACTTGAGAACTCCTAATTTGTCAAATAAGATTCTTAAAGTAGCGTGATAGATTTTCCTCCAAGTGTTAAATCATTTTCCGAGTCTTAATGTAATGAAAATACGCGGCCGGTACCGATAGTAGTTTCTCAATAGAGCATCAACTACAAGCACTTAATGACACAATAAATATTAGCTATTCATACAGCAGTTAGGTATGCTAGGTAATATAATTAAGGCTAGAACAGGTGACGCATTCTCAATCAGTCACGCGTTCTTCAATGTCAAGTCTCTTTGTACTTCTATGCATTCAAATTGCAACCGTTTGGAGCAAATATTGGTAGATAAGCTCATTGGGTTATTTCTAACGATGACCAGGACACTACATATTATAAACTTCGTCTTTTATAATATAGACATTAAAAGTACAAATTGCTTCAATATGCAAGTCTAGTCAGTGATTTATATGGACTTATGCTAATTGTTTTGACGTGGGTTGTTGCAAAGGTTAGGTAATATAAGTAGGTAATGATTATATTATGACAAAGAGCAACGTACCAACGACACAGCTGGAAAGACCATTTATTAAAATACTTTGAGAGGGTAGTTAGAAATAAAACTTCAAAGCTGTTGGTTTTGATCGTTCAAGATTTGTCTTCAACGCACAATCTTAGAACAATAATGATAGAAAAAAAATTTGCTAAGTTGGGATTTCTGTTAGTCCCTTTTTTGTGAGACGGGCGACGGATAGTCTGTAATCTACGCTATACTATGTATATTTATTTATTTATTGTACTTTTACAATTTACCTTAATCTATTAACTAGTTTATACTCGCCAAACTTATTAGTTTAACGACGAGAATGCGCAATCAACACCGAATATACCTACTGTTTAACCTGAGAAATCTTAACACTAGAACGAATGGGCGGACAAAATCTAAGATGCATCAGTTTTGTCTGCATCTGTCTGTCGAACAGTTAGGCAACGTCTGCCCACACAATATTCAGCCGCAATGTCACGTAAGTGAAAGGTGCAGACCACCTGAATGCTGAACAAAAATATCTATTGTGCTCGTATACAGATTATCACAGCAATTTCCGTTTATCTGTTGACCTATTTTTAGAATAATTTACTTTGAAAGTTGATTTCACGGATAACTTTTAAAATTTTAAATTCGCGAGAATGGATTTTGTTCAAGACTCATTGGTAAATTTAATAAAATAATGCTTACCTGTTGAATATAGGAAACCAAACGTAGAGCTTCGACTTCAAAGTAGGCCTTCAGTTTGAAAATAGTAGAAACGTGAAGTGTTTTAGTTTAGAAACAGCACAAGTCCTAACAACTTTTCAATTGTAGTGGTGTTTGAGAAAATACAGCACTTTGCAGATTCCTGTAATAAAAAATCAAAGCTGTTTTCTTCATAGACGAAGCTCAATAGCAATTTGATACAAAAATGACAGACTATATACCTACGGCTAAACAAACTAGGTACCTTTTTAAGCTATAATAAACCGATATAGCCCTTGGGGGTTCACGATACTAACGGTAAGTACAAATGCTCTGCATGCATAAACAGCAATTAGATAGCGGAGTATGCTTAGAAGCTTCAAGCCAAGCAACATTAATGGTTGGATTAAAAGCAAGTAAGCATTTTACATTCAAAAATACGTTGTAGCCAAATTGTTAGATAAGCCAATTGTTCTCAAATACAATAACATTTAACATGCAATAAGGGCGTTAAAATTTTGTGAGAGCAATTTGCTAAAAATACACAGCTTAGCAGCATGATTGATACTTACTTGATTACCTTTGAAACGGTGTAAAGTTCATAATCTTCTTTTGTTGATGTCTTCTCTGTGTGTCTTCAATTAAAGGGATACAGTTCTTCTCGATTCCCACCGAAATTCTCTATTATATCCTTCTGAATGTACCTAGAATAACGTAATACTATTGCCATGATATAGAACAGAGAAAGTAATTATACATTATTAAAGTAATTACATAAATTACAACTTTGAATCTAATACTTATCACGCTTGTTAAATTGTGCCTCGTAGCGAAACTGTACATAAAAATATTTTCATAAATAATATTTTTAGTACAAAAAAATATATTACACAGAATTTGCCTATTTTCATATTATTCTTAATACTGCAGAACTTACAGTGTGCTATATTAATGGTATTTTACATCGCATAACAAATAAACAGTAAATCAAAAGTAAACAATAGTTTTTCACTTATAGATAGTACCCTCTTATTCATGACAATATATGAAGTTATGAAATGAAAGGCTTATAAAGAGTTTTGTTTCTTTAACTCCTTAGCGAAAAGAAAAAGCATATTATAGTAGTTGGTTAACTAAAAAAGTTTACAGTGTATTTATGAATTAGAGGGTTAAGTTTTCAATTCCATTCATAGTAAGTATCCAAACATCCATTTACACCTAAATAAAACGCGAAAATTCACCGTCATCTGTCTCGTTTAATATCAAAATAAATAATTTAACGGATACATCATCAACCTGGCAGTCGCTCACCCCATCATAACCCTGTCAGTTTCACATTAATTATTATTTATTTTACGTATTGTGCGTTACACGTGTTTTTTCAAGAGAACATAAAGTTTGGACGTCGAGAAACTTTTTGAAAATGTTAAAGATGGCTGCTGACGGTTTAGTTTCTTCTTGAACTGAATTTTTTTTGGGTCTACCAGCAGTAAAAAAAACGCGTTTTCAATAGATAGATTCGGTTTAAATTAACGATCAGCACTCTTTAGTAAGGCCGGACCTAAATGCAAAAGCGTACCAATGTCAAGAAAAAAAAAAAAAAAAAAAAAAAAAAAAAATATTCATGAAAAGTGCATCATACTCACTCATTGTCTTTTCTTAGGTTCCAATGTTATTCTCAAATAAATCGATAATTGATAGATTAAAACTGAAACTTTTACACAGTCAAACCTTGAAAAACCCTACGTTACTATCACGATGGGATGAGCAACATTATCTTACAATACACTCATATTACCATTACACTAGAATCTTCAAATAGTTAAACTACTCATTTACGTGTACTTACAAATATTACAAAGCAAACCCGCGGGATATTGCTAGCTTATTATACATACACTATGATAATTATATTGTAGCTGCAAAAAATGTAAAATTTAAAGAAGTATTTTTATGACATAAAAGCAATCGCTTGCAAAAACTCCTGATTTTTGTAGAAACTTCATAATATTGATCCTTATTAAAAATATTGTGTGTTTCAGTAGAGTTTATTTTGATGTTTTGTTTTTTTTTATGCCATATGCTTTCATTTATATAGATTCTTCTATTACTTCAAAATTTACAATTACTTGGATATAAATCTGTAATGTTGAACGTTTTGGTATAAATAAATAAATATAGCAAAGTCTACTATTTCAAGTCAAGTCAATGCCTTCTGGCAGCTTGATCAACTTTGTCACTAGGTTAACCACTAACCATAAGAATGAATAATTAATGTGGTATGTCAAAATAAAGTGATTAACGTCTAAATGTAAAAGCAAGCGATTACTACCAACTTCAGAGGTTAAGTGCTGCTAACTGAAAGGCATGTACGAAATAAAACAAATAAATAAAATCAACTAATTTAATTTGCTAGGGAATGTTCTACGCTAGAATTAAACTAAAAAACTTACTACTTATAAACGAAAAATGTGCCTAAAATGAAAATAAATAACTAATTAAATGTTAAACTTAAGGAACATCAGCTGAACACGTAACTTGCACTTTTGAAAATTAAGGATATTGCGTTAAGAGAATAGTGACGTCATAGAATCATTTATTTTACCCAATGAGACGGTCGCACGTGAGAAACGTATACGTGCGCGTGCACAAATAATATAACGATACTAAAAAATAGCGAAGTCATCCAATCATTCGTTTACTATTTTCTTAATGCAAACAAGGATTTTCTGAGGTACATTTGGCGAGAGTTTATCTAATCAATAGCGTATAAACTCATATAAAAAACGCAATTAAAAAGAGAAACTACCGTTAAATGTACTCAGAACCGGGAAATATATCCCATATTAGAACTTTAAATCGACAATGCTCAGACCAGCTGTGGTTTTGTTTTCAGTTACGTGTGCAAAGCTTTATCTCGGCTACATGATACAGTCACACCGCGCTTTTCATTATAAATTATACTACCTTCAATAATGCATTTAAATACTGACATGTACGTGAATGTGTATCTCGTGAATTTTTCTTTTTCAGTACTTACGGTTTCACCACTTGAAGCTAGGACTTGCTACATACATATTTCGTTCGGCGTTAATCGGTCTAGCTGAGCGGCAAAACAGAATATGTGTAGATGAATCCGATCGGCACAAGCCGAACAAGTGAGTCGAGTCGGTTTTGTTGTTCGATAAATATTGCCGAACCGAATGTGCGTAACAAGTTGAAGAAATAAGATGCAGAAGTGTAGGAACTGAAAAAGTAAGTTGTTGCTGAAAGGAATACTCTGCTTTCTTTACCAAATAGACGAGTAAGACTGAATCGAGTAGCCGAGTAATCAAGAAATCTGTATCATGTACCTGTTTAAGAAAACTGAACTCTTACAATGATAAGAGAGTCTGAATACTAAAAACTTATTTGTACAGTCAAAATCTCCTTTTCTCAAGTACACGTTAACGTTATAAGGCCTGATTCACCAGAATGAATTGTCTATCCGAAAAAAAATCAGATATTTTATCAGATTGTTTTAAAAAATTGTTTGAATTTTAAAATTAACTTATGATATTAATACTTTAGACTTTATAGTTGGTACCGGCTTTATTGCAATGGGAAGTCACCCGATGATAGAAAATCAGCCCTTATTTTAGTCAACAGATTCCATTGTATATTAAACTATCTATCTATTATTCTAAAAGTTAATTATCATAATATAATCCAACAACTTAGTAGAAAGCCTTGTACGCACGGCTTTCGTATGTACGACTTATTCTGAATTTAGATCATCAGTGACCCGCAGACTTATGCAACTGACGGTTTGATACAGCTACTGTGTTCTGAATAAATTTTGCATACTTAGACTCTATACTAAGTTGTCGAGCTATAGTAATTTTTAATACAATCCTATCTAACGTTGGACACCAAACGATTAACTTTGGTGTAACATTATACTATTGGCAGAATATTGATCTCATAGGTATAAAAATAAATCACAAGTATCAATTACTTCTAGTCATAGTATAAAGCAGTGACATACATGAAATTGTGACAATAGTGGTTTGTTTTCAAAGATGAAAACCATATTTTTAAGATGTTATTATCAATGTTGTTAATTAAAATCTCATTCTCTGCTTCTTGTTGTCGTCAGATTTTACGAATAAAGCACATAGGTGGATTCTTTGAACACAAAAAATCCAAAATCTATGCGCAAATGATATTAATTATAATACTCCGTAGATATTTGCTAATGTGGTGATAAATCTGTTTCAGTATAAAGTGTAGGTATGATGAAGTTTCTACAAAATCCGTCCCATATTTTTTTATAAACGGCGAAATAAAGGCTTATCTTTTAGGCTTTCTTTAATATAAATTGCAGGCTTACATTTACAAAATTCTAGATAACACGAAAGTGCAAATTAATCACGAATTATAAACAATTTCATTAACAGCTGAGTTTTTCATAGTCAGAAAGTTTTATTCAATTATAAATTATTAATTCAACAATTAATTCTCCTATCTCCATACAACGTCTATCCGAATCATTGTTAAGTATCTAATATCTTATTTGTATGACAATAATAAGTAATATAATGAATATGACAGCAGAATTAACTTGAATATTCATATTACTTCGGATTTCTCGATGTTTCGGCACATGTTACACTGGCCCTGATCGCAAGCTGAGAGAAGAAGCAAGGTGAATAAAAATATTCCTAAAAAAACTATCCAACTATGTAAAACCAGCTTTAAGACTATAGCCTAACTTTACAGCCTACCCGCGTACATAATATCTTACATTGTTATATAACGAGTTCACTGAACAATTTATTTCTAAATCGCGTATACATTTTTACAAGTTTCATGTTGATCTAGTTGCTTGTTTAGAAACGTAACAAATAGATTTCTAGCGGAATAATAAATAATGTAAAAAAAATATCTCCTCCGGGCTATGAGAGTAAGGGAATAGAGAGTGTACCTGTGTATGTATTGTGGACACTATAAACAAAGTCCTGCATAGTTGGCTGGTTTCAATGAAACTGGACGCGGTAGCCGAATGTCAAGATACTAATATGTCAAAATAACTGCAAGGTATGACATCTTCAAATGAATATTACCGTAGGTGCGTGTATGTGTACGTATACGCATCAGTACGTACACCTGCCGCAAGTATTACATTACGTTTCTAAAAAAGCAAAGAAGTTTAGGTGGTTAGGAATCAAATATCTAAATACTATTATAAAATCTCACTTCAGATACTCTTGAAATTCTTATACTGTTTTCACATTAGTACTAGATCTATTCTTTACATCACAATTCATTGGTATTATTTTTACATCATGATATTCAATAAGTACGTATTTTTTTATTACCGTTTAATAGAATATTGAAAATTACTGGACATAGTTTTTCCTTTATTTTTGCCAAATTAAGAATTATTCCCTAACGTCATCACCCCTATTGCAAATATACCCAAATTAGTCACTACTTCGACTCATACTAATAAATTATGTGTCCATTTGCTCCAAGAGGTTGTTGCCCGGTTTCTGAGGCACATTTAGCGGTAGTTTATCTATTCAATAGCGATAAAGCTGATAAACATGACAGTTTGAATAGATAAACTACCGCTGAATGTGCCTCGGAAACCGGGCGTTAGAAGCACATTTCCAGTTTTATGCACCTCAGACGCGAAACAATACCAATGAATTATACCATATTGAGTACTTACTTTAATACTTATTACTATTTAGCTATACCTGGGTACAAGCTGTAAGTAACATTGTAAATACTATGCGCAGTCCGTTTGTAAGCTATCGTTATTTGTGGGCAATTACGTGTTGCAACTATAATACTATATAAATAAATAAAATATTTCAATTGAACTAAATATAATAAAATAATTGTCAGAAAATAAAATAATGAGTTTATTGGTCGCTCGCAGGTGAAAATTAGTATTGCGTAGCGTAAGGGCGCGTTCCCACTATGTCGTGACGACAGATAATCGTGTAGTTTTAAGTGTCGTGGCTCATATGTTTAAATGGAGGTGTTCACATATAGAACGACACGACTTACTGTCATCTACGACATTTTTTTGCAGTGACGACAGATTATCGTGACAGAGGGGACGGCTAGATACGACAGTCGTAAAACGATTATAAAATGTCGTCGCGATCCAATGGGAACAGCTAGATACGACAGTCACTACACGATAACAATTTTTGACGACATAATTCGTTATAATGGGAACAGCTAGAGACGACATTTGAAGTACACGACTATCTATCGTCACGACATAGTGGGAACGCGCCCTAAGGCGTTGCTAAATCTGACTTAAGGCAGTATACGGCCTTTCGTACACGAGGTTACGCAAATCTTTGATACTCAAAGATTTCAGGCTTCAGACGACGACCGCCATACAATCTAGTCGCGGGACAAATGTCGGCGACGCGATTCGTTTACGAATATCAGTGGATATGATGGTTTTTGCTACGAAGGATCTAAATTTTGTTGTGGATTTTGTATCAATTCTGGGCCTGCGTTAATATAGATTTAATTGCCCATTAAGGGTGTGTTCTGCCAAAGCGAAGCTTAGTAGAGTAAGGTCCTATTGTAGTAGGCCACATAAAATATTTCATCAAGAGACCACGAGAAAGACTTTCGTACTGTATTACAGAATAATAATTTCAGGTTTACAATAATAATCAATTAACATTTAAAATTTAATACAAGTAATCGTTGAACTCTCATTCAATTTGTTTATACTTATTCTGACCTTATTACAAAACTATATTTATATCATGTCGATATTTTATGAGAAATGCTGACATAAATTCGATGAAATCCAATTTTGTAATAAGGTTTTTTCTTAACTGTTTAAATACTTAATAATAACGACATTTAACAAATAAATAATGTAACTCATTCAAGCCAACACGCAGTGAATATTTTTTTCTATCATTTTTTAATTTAATTACAAATTGATCATTTACGTATGCAAAACACATTAATCGTTGCCCATAAATAAGAAATAAACATTCTCTTTTTAATAATTTGATTGTCAAATAAATTTGAATTTACGAAATTTGCTTTAACAAAAAATTTAAGCCCAAAATAATGTAGTAATAATTTTTTTCACTGTTTTTATTGTGCATCAGCAAATTTACAAGCATGTTTATATTGTTTGAGAAGCTCTATCTACAGTTAACTTGTAACATTTATAGTTTATACACTGGCAGAGTATCATGTAAGGCAAAGTACATTGTAATTCCATGTTACGATAAAAACCATCGTATATGGTGAAATTAAACTTCAGTTATAGGTAAACAAATAGGTAAATTAACCACTTACCATTCAATTATTGAACTATTATATCTTTACCTATATTTTTCCTGTGAATTGATGAAAATATATAGTACTGGTCTCGATAATTACTTAACCATATGAGCAAGAATACCCATGTAAGATATATAAACTAAAATGTATTAAGTTGACTAACCCTCGGTTCCTGAAGTGCATTTAGAGGTAGTTTATCTATTAGTGTTTAAACTCAAATAAAAAAAACAGTTTGAACAGATAAACTACCGCTAAATGTGTGACAGAAACCGGGCATTAAGCATATTAATTACATAGAACTTATTTTCAAAAGGTGACTTTTTCTTTATTGACATTTAAACTTATTGTGACAGTCAAACTACTGAATTGGAACTATTTATATAATTTGTAGAGAAAAAATTAAATTAAAAATACGCTTGAATCTCACTGAAGCTTTATTCCACCATATACACGTAGCTTTTCGGAATAAACAAACTGTGTGTAATGAATCAGTCTATATATTGTACAATATTAACACTATGTCACATGTTTGGTCGGGTGGCCGTGTTGGTCACTGTTTGGTCAAACGTTGGCCCAACTCGCTGGGACGGGGCGCGGCGGTGCATCATTTGTTCGGTGATGTTAGACCCAGCGCGGCTGACAGCAGCCGGACTACGTTCTTTTGTTCGTGGGCTTCGTTTTCTGTAGATAGAAATAATATAATTTAATACTGATGATTGGTCGTTAGTATTATGGCATATCGGTTACGATGCAAGTTTTGCCTTTGCCATTACTGTAGACCAAGAATTCGAGGGCTTGACTCGGATTTCTATATCGCACAACTTAATAAAATGGCGTATATGCATAATGTACGTGCACGCGTTTGCGTACATATACGTACCTACGTTTTTAACATACAATTACTAAAATTGACACTCCCAAAATAAGAAAACACAAAATCTCTATTACATAAACATTACTCTCGAAAACATTTTCAAAAGTCACAATAAACGAAACAATGTTTCAAAATTCAACTTCGAGTAGAAGAAAGCTTTTGCTAAAAATGAATAAACCAGTTAGTTTACCATCAGCGCCGGTGACGTGTTTCTCCAGGTTAAGTTTCTCCTGCGCCACCTGGTAGATGCCCTCCTCGATGGTGCCGCAGCTCAACAGCCGGTATATCGTCACGGGCCGCGTCTGACCCATTCTGTGGCATCTGGAACACAACAAGCATTTTTACACACTGAACTTTTAGTACATTATACTATTACTATACTTTTAGGCTATCTCCAATGCCCATTGTACAAAGATTTGTACACACGACTGTCTAAGTTTCTATTGAAAGAGTAGTCTTGCAAGTCAATATCTCGGTCTCTTTTCTTTCTGTCGAGGCGAGGTTGATGGTTCTGTACGTTTATGTATTTAGATAGCAACGCCTACTAGTGAGGTGCTAGGTTTGACTTACACATCAAGGTGAAATGATTATTGAGCAACAAATTGCGTAATTTAAATCATTAAAGTTTCTTAAAGAGTATATGTATATATGTATTTAGTATTCTTACCTGTCCTCAGCCTGTTTGTCATTGTAAGGATTGAAGTCGATGTCGTGAATGATGACCGTGTCGGCAGCCGTCAGGTTGATGCCGAGCCCGCCCGCCTTCGTCGACAGCAGGAACGCGAATATATCCTCCGAGTTGTATTGATCTATTAGGTCTTGTCTGAAAACAATTACATAATAATTAATCTATATTATCTTATCTTCCTATGAGAACTACGTTTGTTGGGATACAGCAAACCAAAGTAAACAAAAAAATTCACCGCCTAGAGAAGTCTTTAGTGAACATAAATATTATCTACAAAGGTCAGCAAAAATAAATAAAATAAATTTATAAGATATAAAAAGCTCATGGGACACAAAACGGTTATTATAGATAACACAAATATTTGTTTGCATGCGAATTCAGAACCTGTCATCGAATTTAATTGACTGATCCTTTATTTATCGATTCATAGAAAAATAAATATGTAAATCTAAGGTTCAATATTTTGGTCGAAACTCCAACTAACCTCTCAGTGACAGCGGTGCTTCCGTCAAGCCTGAGATAGCGGTACCGCCGTATAGTGAGGTAGGGCTCGAGGATGTCCAGCATCATGGTGAACTGGCTGAAGATGAGCACGCGGTGCCCGTCCGCCTTCAGCCGCGGCAGCATCTCGTCCAGCTTCTGGAACTTGCCCGAGTCCAGGATCAGGTGCTCTGGCACTGAGAATGAACTTATACACTGCAAACAGAAAAATAACGTGTTAGAAATTATTTCTTATGATATAATAAACTATGAATAACGGATTGAACTATACAGAGCCCAGACACAAAATATCACAATGTTCGAAGTATTCGCGACCTACAAGCTAATCCATAAGATAAGATGGAGAGTCCAACTATACTCTTTAAAATATAGCTTGATTAAAATGACAGTTCTAAGCAAAACAGAGCACACAACTTTGTAGTGACGTCTAACGAGTATTACAAATTGAAACACGAAAAATCTGTCTTATCTAGCATTATAACTATTTTTTAAATACAGATCCTCAATAAGAAATCAGAATAATTCAATACAATCAGCCTTTAAACTAAAAATCACTACTATTTTCTTTAGTCTTAAAAATAAACCTAATTGTGTCTCCTCACTAAATTTTTGCAACATGACGTAGCCTTGTAGAGAGGTTGCAAAAATTTAGTGAGGAGACACAATAGATAAGAGTAAATCATCTGATTAATCGTTAATCGCGAAGTACACTCTGATACTATTCGTGACCAAGAATTAATAATTAATCTCCAAGATTGTTCCAGCGATTCTGATGATAGCGATGAGGATGATACTGATTTAGGATGCGCACTATTAACTGCGCATCCTATATTACTATCATCTTCATCCCTATCATCAGAATTGCACCATTAACTGAATAAATTAATTTTATTTAACTTTAATTTCATTGTTTTATTTAATTGATCCTAATTAATACTAAACTAGGAGAGGTCTCCGTGCGGTGTTTAAAGTAGGGCTGGTCGTCCTATACGAATTTGCTTAAACAATAAGATTCACAACAACAATTCGTAAAAAGCTAATTCAAAAATAATTGAATCGAATATAATTATTTTAGATTCGATTTTTTCGCTATCGATTTTGATCAATACTTCTACAACCCTAGTCAAAACAGTTTGACATCTGTCATTCTAATCAAGCTATATTTTAAAGACTATAGTGGAAATAACATTGCGAAGGCCGGGATATACCAGGTATTTCCGAATTGTTGATGAGTTTTATCCCAAAGACACAAATGTATTTTTGTTTTATCTAACAATATTTTTTCCCTATTTTCGTTAAATACGTTAGGGCTGAATTATAGCATTTCACTTCTAATGAATTCAACAATATGCCTCAAACGAATCTACGACTTTATTCACGAATAAAATATACACGCTATGTTACACTTATGTAAGTTACATTATGATTCTTTTCTTCGTAGCTAAACTGTCGAAATGGAGAACATTATTCTCTTGAATAAATAAGTTAGTTAGTAGTTTTTCAAATACCATAAAAATAAGTATAAAAATATACTTACATTATGCGAGAGCGTGAGCTGATGTATCTGAAAGTCAGAGAGGCACATGAGGTCCTCCCAGGCGTACTGCTCGTTCTTCTCCTTGTAGGAGGGGTCGCGGGCCAGGCGCCGCGCGATCTGCCGCACCTGCTCGTCCTGGTAGTGGTAGCGCAGCAGTAGCGGGTGGTTGGCGAGCTTGCGCATGTCCATCATCATCGCCATGCCGCTCTGCTCTGTTGTTGCGTGGATCTGGGAAGAGAAGGTACGGTTTATGAATGTCCATAGTTAAAGAGAAATTAAATAGATACTAAAAACCGTAGACTGGACGAAATAAATACATAATATCACGCCTTTTTCCTATAGAGGTAGGCAGAGACCACTTGGTACGATCCTTACAAACTTCCCTTTAAACGAAATAATTGTTCAAGTATGGTTGAAGTTGTTGAAGCCAATCATATTTATCTACAAAAAAAAATCATCATTCATCCTGCAGTCCGCGTCCCAGTTTGTTATATTTATGTTATGTTACAGAAACCCAAAAAGGTGGGGTATTTTACACCTCTACCTTCATCTTCGAAAATAACAAAGAATAAATAAAGTAAATAAATGTATCTACTGACCGTGCCATCCTTAGCTGAGAATCCCGCAATAAGTTCCTGGTACAGTTGGTTCTGCCTGCTGGACATGGGGCAGAGCTCGCGGTGGTTGGTCTTCTTGGGCAGGTCCTGCAGCACGTCCCGCTTGAGGCGCCGCAGCACGAAGGGCTTCATGATGCGCTTGGCCTGAGTTATCTGACTCTGCTCGAACGGAGGCTCGTCGTCTTCGCCGTTTACCGCCGATTTAGTTGTTTTTGATTTCTGAAATTGTATCATATTTTGTTTTATGTTTCGCATGCTTGTGCCTTGTAAGTTAGGGCCACGAAAATGTTGTATGAATATGTTTAACTTTTTAATTGGTAGTATAGATCGGAAACGTGCACGTGACCCATGCGTGTACATTGCGTATACGATGGTTGATTTTAGTATAGTGTATATTAATGTAAAATTTAAATATCCGATTGTATTAGGAACAAAAAGTCCAATTATATACGGACTGCAACACCGCATCAATATAAAAAGACTGTCAAAACTTTGTACCATAGACTCACATTTTCTACAAAAATATACATTAAAAACGCTGTAAGTGGGGTAGGAAAAGCTCCCACCTTATAGTATGGTATAAAGGCAGTTAAGAAATGTAACTCACAGCATTCTTCTGGAACAAGCTCTTGAGATCGTCCGTCTTGCCGGAGAACATGTGCGGCATCACGAAGCACAGCAGAGACATCAGCTCCAACAGATTGTTCTGTAGCGGCGTGCCCGTCAGCAGTAGACGATGCTTAGACTGAAAGAAACCACAATATCCAAGTGTCAACATGACGACCTAAATGATTTGATTTTGATATACATATTAAATAGTAACAACTTTTTTTGTTTATTTGCAAATGTATTATATTGAACTCTCGGGAAGTAGGTTGTACATTATATTGATGAAAGTCACTTTTGATTGAGTATTCTCATATTTCCAGTCTATGTTTCGTGATATTTAGAGATTTAGTTCACTAATATTAAGTAGCTTTGTGGCAAACCGTTAATGTTAGTAAGAGGTTAATTCAGAGCTATCAACTATCAAGAATTCAATAAGCAAGTAATTATTCACATAAAAAAGGTAATCAGAATTTGTGGTGTACCTTAATCTTGAGCAGGTTATCGTACCGCTGCGTGGACATGTTTTTAAGCATGTGCGCCTCGTCGTATATCACGTAGTGCATCGGCGTGATGCGGAACATCTTGCGCTCCTCCGGACAACTGTTCACCATCGTGTATCTGCAAATAACACGAGAAGATTTATTTGATTGATGGAGGAATGCCTCAGGGTTTATACTACGAATACCTATAGACTATTTAAATATCTATCGTTCGGTGACATTACTCATAAATATGCTTAAAAATAATCTAGAATAATAACATGAGATTTTAAATTTAATTAGGGTAATACCCTGCTTTTAACTTGAACTCATTTATGTTCCGATTATTGTATTTACTTCAAATTTACTCCGGTCACTTCGTGTTATAACGTGGTATTACTCAAATTTAAAATGGTACCCCATTTAGTCACGATTCTTTTTTGGGAAAAATAGGGAGGTGGGAGGTGACGTCTAAGATTTAAGTTAACTTTAGCACGAAACCTATTCGTGGCTAGTTAGTTAACTGAAGTATACTAACGTGGTGAGCACAACGTCGACATCGTCGAGCCCGCGCGCGTACTGTATCCGCAGCTGGCGGCGCTCCTCGGGGTGGCCGTAGTACTTGCTCACGGTCTAGCTAGTTAACTGAAGTATACTAACGTGGTGAGCACAACGTCGACATCGTCGAGCCCGCGCGCGTACTGTATCCGCAGCTGGCGGCGCTCCTCGGGGTGGCCGTAGTACTTGCTCACGGTCTAGCTAGTTAACTGAAGTATACTAACGTGGTGAGCACAACGTCGACATCGTCGAGCCCGCGCGCGTACTGTATCCGCAGCTGGCGGCGCTCCTCGGGGTGGCCGTAGTACTTGCTCACGGTCTAGCTAGTTAACTGAAGTATACTAACGTGGTGAGCACAACGTCGACATCGTCGAGCCCGCGCGCGTACTGTATCCGAAGCTGGCGGCGCTCCTCGGGGTGGCCGTAGTACTTGCTCACGGTCTAGCTAGTTAACTGAAGTATACTAACGTGGTGAGCACAACGTCGACATCGTCGAGCCCGCGCGCGTACTGTATCCGAAGCTGGCGGCGCTCCTCGGGGTGGCCGTAGTACTTGCTCACGGTCTAGCTAGTTAACTGAAGTATACTAACGTGGTGAGCACAACGTCGACATCGTCGAGCCCGCGCGCGTACTGTATCCGCAGCTGGCGGCGCTCCTCGGGGTGGCCGTAGTACTTGCTCACGGTCTAGCTAGTTAACTGAAGTATACTAACGTGGTGAGCACAACGTCGACATCGTCGAGCCCGCGCGCGTACTGTATCCGCAGCTGGCGGCGCTCCTCGGGGTGGCCGTAGTACTTGCTCACGGTCTAGCTAGTTAACTGAAGTATACTAACGTGGTGAGCACAACGTCGACATCGTCGAGCCCGCGCGCGTACTGTATCCGAAGCTGGCGGCGCTCCTCGGGGTGGCCGTAGTACTTGCTCACGGTCTAGCTAGTTAACTGAAGTATACTAACGTGGTGAGCACAACGTCGACATCGTCGAGCCCGCGCGCGTACTGTATCCGCAGCTGGCGGCGCTCCTCGGGGTGGCCGTAGTACTTGCTCACGGTCTAGCTAGTTAACTGAAGTATACTAACGTGGTGAGCACAACGTCGACATCGTCGAGCCCGCGCGCGTACTGTATCCGCAGCTGGCGGCGCTCCTCGGGGTGGCCGTAGTACTTGCTCACGGTCTAGCTAGTTAACTGAAGTATACTAACGTGGTGAGCACAACGTCGACATCGTCGAGCCCGCGCGCGTACTGTATCCGAAGCTGGCGGCGCTCCTCGGGGTGGCCGTAGTACTTGCTCACGGTCTAGCTAGTTAACTGAAGTATACTAACGTGGTGAGCACAACGTCGACATCGTCGAGCCCGCGCGCGTACTGTATCCGCAGCTGGCGGCGCTCCTCGGGGTGGCCGTAGTACTTGCTCACGGTCTAGCTAGTTAACTGAAGTATACTAACGTGGTGAGCACAACGTCGACATCGTCGAGCCCGCGCGCGTACTGTATCCGCAGCTGGCGGCGCTCCTCGGGGTGGCCGTAGTACTTGCTCACGGTCTAGCTAGTTAACTGAAGTATACTAACGTGGTGAGCACAACGTCGACATCGTCGAGCCCGCGCGCGTACTGTATCCGCAGCTGGCGGCCCTCCTCGGGGTGGCCGTAGTACTTGCTCACGGTCTAGCTAGTTAACTGAAGTATACTAACGTGGTGAGCACAACGTCGACATCGTCGAGCCCGCGCGCGTACTGTATCCGCAGCTGGCGGCGCTCCTCGGGGTGGCCGTAGTACTTGCTCACGCGGAGTGACGGGCACCAGCGAGCCAGCTCGCTGCTCCAGTTGTCTGCAATGATATTAAACATTCAATAATTTGCCTTAACCTATCAAGACGCTTCCAAACTGGGACTGACCTCCGGTTTCTGAGGTACATTTACGGCGTTTGTCCACCGCCGCCGTTAACGTCACGTCACCGAGAAAAAATGACGGCGCCGAAGTAGCGGTGCATACATTTACATTAAAGTACTTTAGCCGCTTGTCCACCGCACAGCCGTCACCCGAGCGCCGTCATACCGGCCGTCGAGATTGCGAGTACATCGGCGCGATCGCTAGATCGTCGCCGAGATTTAGACGGGCTGATGTGCCGGCGATACAAAACACATATGAACTTGTCCACCGCCGCCGTCACCGTCGCCGTCTCACCGTACAAACTAAACCAGCAAAGTCGGTCCGGTGACGGCGGCGGTGGACAAACGATCGCCGTCACGTCATATTATACTCGGCCGGAAATAATCTTGTTCTCGGTGACGGCCCGGTGACGGCGGCGGTGGACAAACGCCTTTAGCGGTAGTTTATCTGTTCAGAAGCGTTTAAACTCATATAAAAAGCCAAAGCATCGTGTGGTTAGTGGTCATCGTAGTGTCAATGTTTTTCAGGCCACCCGAACGTTAATATATGGTTTTTAAGTTTAATAGGCAATCAGGTATATGATAGGCCTTACCTAACGTAGAAGCAGGTACTACAATAAGATGCGTGCCCCTCGCTTGGCCGGTCTCCTTAAGATGCGCGAGGAAGGCGATCACCTGCACGGTCTTGCCGAGCCCCATCTCATCAGCTAGGATGCCCGACACACCCTGCTTGTGTAACACGGCGAGCCAGTTGAGTCCTACTAGCTGGTAGGGGGCTAGTTTTAAGCTGTAAGAAATAGAAAGAATGTTTCATATATTCTGTAAGGAAACTGGAAACTTAAAGATTGAAGTTATTAATAATATAAACAAAAGTTTAGCTACTATTTCATATTGAAGTTTGAGCGATACTCATGAAGCATGGTTATGGCACTTTGCGATTATGTCATCGGTACAGAAATTTACAACTACTCGATGGTATCCAATTGTTCCAAGCCGTCCGAAAGAAGTAGATACTGTAAAATAGTGTGCTTTTACCACTGTCTACTGATGCTATATCAACATCTTATAATATAATGATATTATATTAATACGTTACTTAACCGAATACTCAAAGAAGTCAAAATGTACCAAAACATTACACTGTAATCCTAATATAAGGCTGTTTTTACCCATCTGAAATATGCGAGTGCGACCTATTCTATAAAATAAACAATAAACAAAAGAAAGAGGTATAATACATACCTAGAGTCCAATATAGAAGGTTGCTTGAGCCTGCCGGCGCCGGCCGCGACCGCCGCCTCTAACTGCTGCGCGAGTCCCACGCACTTCTTCATGAGACGCTGAATATTGTTGCGAGTAGTCAGCAGTTCCTGCGTAGAGTTCAACAGCTCTGTGCTCAGCATCTTGTTGCTGTTGAATTTCTCCACCTACAATATATACAAATTGATTAATTACTTGGTTACCTAGTACCAGCAGTACCAGCAGTACAAACTTACTTATAGTACCATCTCACTATAAGTAAGTTTGAAGATTTCCGTTACATATTTACTTCTGAGTAACAGATGGAATGCGAACCCACTTCCTCGTCATTTTAAGACCGATACCTTACTTATTTAACTGCCACGCCTCCACATAAAGTTAAAAACTTGGGATGGTACCACATAGTATCTTTAGAAATTGTATAATATAATTGGACGAGTTTGATTGCCAGATAAAGCAGGTGCACATCCTGATAAAAATAAATCTCTTATTCCGCAACTACATATTCAGTTCATTTCTGATACATTTTGCGACACAGCAAAAGATGTAGGGTAGACCTAAAAATACATCTTGCGTAAAAAACTTGTGAAGGAAGAAAAAAATGCATAAAATTCTGCACTTGTTTTGCTAAATCAGTCAAATTTCCAACTACTCACCATGTCCACCCATCCTTTGAACGGCCTCTGCGCCATGATAGCCTCAGCCTTCTTCTGCGAGCACCCGCTGAGCAGCGAGAGTTCATTCATGTTGCTAGTGTTGAGGAACTCAAACACTTTCTTCTTGTCACCAATCAGGTCATCTGTGACCTCATTGTCTGAATCCTCACTGGAAAATACAAGTAAGTTGTAGATTATATTTTTCTTTCTCTCTTAGCTAGTTAGAATAGCTCTTGGTTTTAAAATTAATCCTATATCACCAAACCTATTAATAGAACTATTCTTTATATGCACCAAGTAATAATTCTAAATGTAATTTCATGCAATCCATAATAGCTGGTCATGTAGAAGTTGTGTGACAACTGCTTGATTCTTTGAGGTATGTTGTGTAATGGATAAAAACCACCAAAAACTAATTATAAATTGTCTTAGACTGCATCATCAATTAATAAAAGAAAGTGGCTGTAACAGCATATTATTATGTCTATATTGTACGTACCTATCATAGACCCTATCATCCTTCCCTTTCCTGACACCATAGTCATCGTCCTCGCTGCCACTGCTGCCTCTCCTCGCTCTCCCGCCTTGAGCCTCTAGAGGCTTCCTCACCACGGCAGCAGGCCTCGGCCCACTAGTCACCCTCACAATGCCCATATTCGTCATAGGCCTAGGCTTATGACCTGACACACCGGGCCGGGTACCGAACCCGTAGTTGGGGGTAAAAGAGTTGGTACTTTTATCATTGGTCTCTGGGTCGTATTTGAGAAGCTCGTCCCTGGCCCGCTCTTCACTCCAGCCTTGTTTTACTAGTGTGTTTTTTACGAACTGTAGACAATGAAATTATTTATATTAGTAAACAGTAAAAAACTGGTCTAAACAACTTTATTATAATGTCATTGATTGAACAGAATAATTTCTCTGTTTATTAGAATCTCACAACACAGTAGAAAGCATTGGAACGCCTTAATTAGTAATTGAAGTATTGCTAAAAAGAAGCTGTAGCAAACAGGGTACTGTCTATCACATAAGTTTGTGAAAGAATTATGTTCAAAATTGTTAATTTTGTTTACCTCCGCCATCCGCGTATGTTGCATACGAGGCTTTCTACTAAGTTGTTGCATTACAATGACAAATATACTATACGCTCATTTATCTTAACAATGTTATCTGTAACTAATGTAACTATTCATGACACAGCACATTTTTGTTACACACCATCTAGGTGGTCCAAGTGCTGACTACAGCAAAACAACCGGATCAGGCAAGGTGTTTATTAATAAGACTTGCTTACGCATAAAGGTATTAAAATGTTTTCGGAAATTAAATATTTGCACAGGAAAAGGCTACGAAATTGTGCTAAAATAGTAAAAACGCTACGAGAATTTTAATCGCTTATACGCTATTTGTTACTTACCCAGGAAAAATAGTGATGATTAAATAATAAAAAGCAAAGAATTTACAGTTAAAGATGTGCAGGATTGCTTGAGAAGCAAATTATCTATACACACAAATAGGGTCTAAAAGTATCCATTACCCAATGTATTTAACTATCCTGCGTACCGCCAGTCTGTCTACTTTCCTACCGTTTCCCACGTACTACGATCAAATCCCTGTGCGCTAAAGCACGACCACAACGGTACTTGTAGCAGACGGGTAATTAAGCCATTGTCGTCGAACGACAAATGCAATGAACCCTTGCTACTTGCACACTTATTTTGCTGTGATATTATAGATTAATGATTAGTTTCTAAGCATAACCGTATTCCTGTATTTGATAATCGTTAAATAATTATAATCATCGTAAGCACAATTAGAAATGTTTTTGGCAAAAATCATCATAATAGCAGTGTTTGGTCATCACTTAACTGTGATGCATACCTTATGTTAAATCTCAAGACTACTGCAGCCTTTTATTAAAACAAAATTAAACGTAAATGGAAAGTCACTCTTTAATTTAATGTAACTAATATAAGAAAAGTTAAATGATGCAGTTGGATGAGACCATATTTAACAAGGTCAAGTTATGATCAGGAATTTCCGTCATATGGATGCTATAACAAGGAAAACAAATTGATACATAACTAAGCATTATATACATTACTATTAACTCTCAATATACCTAATAGAGAATTTTCTATATGATGTTACAGAGTCCATACTTATAAAAACTTCCAACGATCTTATAACACAGATCTTAATTTCAATAAACTTGTTGTAAATATTTTTTTAAATAGCCAAACTATAAGTTGGGCTACAAAACTGTCAAGATAGTTGTAAGAAAATAAATAAATTATGAGTTTTCTGTTGCTGCTGACAGACATCTATGTCTGTACTATACTCAAGACAGTCCATACAAACTACTTAGAAAATCTAAACAGTTCTACTTACAAGAGGAGATATATCAGGAAACATTTCTAACATATTCTTGAACCTCCTCTCCTTGACCTGGGTTGTCAGCTCCACAACAACCACAGGCTTCTTGGCAGGTGACGCGGAGTCATCGGAATCAGAGTCCGGTAGTCTTATCCTTTTGTACACTATGGGACCATTCCTGGCCACAGTATTAGGTGCTGCCATCCTTATTATTTGTGATTCTAAAAATAAAAATTTAAATAAATGAGACTTGTAATTTATTGATATAATAACCTTATATTATGTGTAAGTTTGTCACTTGAATGGGTCACTATGTCTTCAATTTTAAGTTATTAAATCATATATATAATATAGTAATTAAATCATATATATAATAAGATATAATAGTACTATTGCTCATTAGTAAATAAGCTTGGTTGAGAGATATAATACATTGGGTCTCTGCTTAAAATTACCGACATTTCAAGTGACATATTCTTATATTTAATTAAAGTTAATATAATCTATTTACATGCTAACCTGAAGGCAAATAGAACAGCTGAGTTTTCTCAAAATGTTTAAGTGTGAGAGTTATAAGTAACTAGTAAGTTATGAATCACTAACTACTGCTACTTCTAATTCTAGCTTAACTACTAGGATCTAGTGTCTACTTGTAGGTCAGCTTAATCTGTAAAGGAAAATTTATTTGAAAAGTGGGTTTTGGCAAAGCACACTTTACAACATAGTCCATTGAAAATTTACATTGAGGGTTGTGTTTTACAGGGTTGAAAATTTACATTGAGGGTTGTGTCAGTAGATCAAGTTGTTGGGTTATCACCCTTGTCCATTACCCATCTACTACCTCAGAAAAAGAGGGTCTGGTCTCGGTCCAGATCCTCTAAAATGCGCAAACTAAGGCCTTAAAAATGTAACATTTTAATGGACATCAGTCAAGTGCTGCAGTAATAGAGACATGACAATCAAATGATGAACAGGGTAGTAACAGCACTGATGTTGTCATTCAGTAAAATTTGTAGTCAGGTGCTTGACAGTCAAATCTTACAGAAATAAATATACAACCTGATAAGTAAGGTAGGTAAACAGCCCTAACATTGTCATTCCACCTGATACTATGACAAATTCAATGGAATCTAGAGTATATTTTAAATCTGAGGGTATACAATAAGATGGCTACTATTAACTGTACTCAGCAAACATATCAAGTCAATTATTAAAGCTCAAGCCTGCAGACTCTCACTTTAGTTACTAGATATTGTAATTTCTTGAAAAAACCACAATGAACACTTTCATAATCTATCTGCATGTGTCAGCACACTTTCCTTTATTTACCTTCAAGTAGAATTCACTAAAGCTAACCAAGATTATTGTTACATTTGTGAATTGCACACAAAGTGATATCACATTAAAGAAAAACATGTTCCCATGACTTATTTACTTATATTCTATACCCTCCTTTATAAACCTATCTAGGAGCTCAGCTATTATTGCTCTGAGTATTATTTATGCATCTTCTTAGCAAGATGCTAAGGTGTGTTTCATTCTTTTTCAAGTAACTAGGCACTACACCAATTTAAGTAGGTACAATTTGGTGTAGGACAGTTGCCTTAGTGAAGGTTAACTCAGTATTGATAGAATAAGGTTATAGATTGATGTAATTTTTATTTGTCCTGCAGTATTAATCTTCATTGCATAATACCTAATCTAAATTACAGAAAACAGACTGAATGAAATATAACAATTATTGCTATAAAATTATAGTATAATTAAAATATTTAAGTACATCAAAAATTGAACTCTACATCACAAAATTATCTTGTGAAGTGTCAAATTAAGAAGATGGGTATTAAATCAATAACTGGACATTTGGCTCATTCCTTTATTTAAACATGGCATCAAATCTATAACATGGAATTAATAGTATTCTCTTCAGTACAATACATACTATTTTTTTATCAAAATGGAGCTGGCTGACAACAATGAACATCAATGCTTGTCTTTGTTGTAAACATCTGTTTGAAGCAACAAACATTTTTATAGACATTTTAGTTAACTGTAAAGGTTTACAGCTGGTAGTTGGCAATATTGTAAAATTTGCTATTTGAAAATTAACGTTATTATGTCCTGCGCGAAAACAAGGTAATTTCCCCAGATATTATAAGTAACATGTGGCGAAAACAAAGAAAGAAAAGGTAACTCGTAACCCTGCTAGCTCACTCGCTAATAGACGAAGGTCAATTTATAAACTAACTGCATATCGTGATGGTTGTTCGATGCAACGAACTGTCGTAAGCAAAAAACTGCTGACCACACATTTTTGTCAACAAAAAAATTGTTACTCTATTTTAGATACACCAAAATATTTTCCAAATACCATGGTCAAGGTGAGGTGCTATCATCGATATATAACCGGTATAAATCGTAATCCTTGGTAACACGGGTCACTGAACGTGGTAATCATTCCTCGTGGTATAAAGTCACACGCACGTGCTGGCTTCACCCTGACCTTGTATAATCAATAAAACCTCAATACTCACGAGAGCCTGAAGCAACTGCTGTCACTGTCACGGGGCTGCTAGGAACACCAGGACCATTGGGTTTCTTCTGGAATCTGTACTGTCTTAGAAAACTCAACACACTCGGACTTGTACCATTAGACATTTTTACACTATTACGCTAGAGCAGACAACACTTTTAATGAAAAAACAGATTATGTTCTTTGATAAAAAATACTCGTAACTTTTATGAAACAGAATCACTCCTCAGAAGCACGTCAAGAAGACAACACTACGGCCATTTTTATCCGCGAGACTGAAAATGTGAATGTAACGGGCCAATGAAATTCTATGTCATCAACTGTCATTGATAAAATTGACCAATTAAAACAATGAAAAAAATAATTTTGACAAATGACAACAATTTTTAAAGCCATGGAACAACCCAATTTAAAAACTTGATATAAAAATGTGACAATCATAAAAAAATATCAGTTATTGGTTAATTTAATCAATAAACTGCGAATAGGTAGATTTGCAGTATTAAAACGATACGTAGATTTCTAGTTTTATTAAAACAATATTTGTAGGTAATTGACGTATTTTTGTACAACGACTGTTGAGATGATGGATTAGTCTAAGTAATCGTTTCAGTTTAGACTTTTCTATGCCCTTATCACCTATGGCTACATCTATCCTGATAACAAGTGATAGGTACAAAATGCGTGTTATGAAAACAGCTGTCAAAATTCCAACTAAGCTGGTGAGTTATGAACTAACCCGCTAACCGCAAACAGTTTCAATATGTAGTGCGTCAGTTTAGCAGCAGTAGGCTTCGGCTTACTCTTGATATCCAAGGAATCCTAGCCACAAATAACAAGTTCAGTTTTTGTGCACCTATTTTAATAATTTTGCCGCATTTCCCTAGCGTGGTTGCATTGCAAAAGAAAACTGTCGTAAACTGAAATCGTTTTTATCTTTTGCCTTTATCTATCTGTCAATAACTTATGTAAAACTACTGCTAAATTGTAATGTAGTACTAGGTAGAAGATGTCGTAACTCTTAGTGAACGTTGTATGTAGACGCTTAATAAAATAAGTTAGACAATTTTTAGATCCTATTTCGCTTTTTCGTAAACAGGACTATGTAGTTACTTATTAAATTTAAAATTATAATTTTAAATACTGTAATTTTTTTCATTAATTAATTAATATACATAAATTTCTGTCTAAAGATCATAAACTTATTGTAAAAACCACGAAACAAAGCATGTGCCCTCAGAGGCCAAAGTAGCCCGAATATATTTAAATAGCACTAAATAAACGTAAAGTAACAACATTTCACTTTTAATATCGGTAATTTAATTAGTGTGAAATAACAACACTAAAATTCACTGTTGCCACACTGTTTCTGTCAGATTAATAGGTGCGGCCATGTTGATCTGTAGCGAATAAAACTGAGTTAATTTTCTTTTAGGGAATTTAAATTGACACAATATGCCCAAATGCGACCTCAAAACGAGATACATCCCCGCGACATTTGCCTGGACGTTACTCTTGGGCACAACATCCCTGTTTTTTTATTTCCCGTAAGTATACAATGTCGTCGATCGTGTGTAAATTCTCATTTTCGGTTTGACAACTTTCACATGAGATTGTTGAATTGTTTCTAATAATATCTCGGGGCTGGGTACTTGCCCTGTGTGACTGTGTGTGAATTAAACCTGTGCTTCGCCTGTGGAGGTAACGGTAAGAGTGTTTTATGTGATCTCTAAGAATCGTGTAGGAGCCATGTTCCGAGCAATTAAAGTCATATTTACATTAACATAATATCAGTGTATCAATTAACTTATGGAGAAGGTATTTCCCAGTGCCGTGTAGTGGTGTCAATGGCCAGGAACTTCCTGTGTGGTATCCAAATTTGTATAAACAAAAGAGGCCTATGTCTCATGGGCATGAGTCAATGGAAGACCTATTTGTTTGTATAAGTTTCTATCATAATTCATGCCAACTTTAGAGCTAACAATATTGTTATGTTTACATTGATAAATTCGTTAGTGTCTGACTTACAAAATCATAATAAAGTCTAGTATTTTTTTTGTATTGCACCACTGTGTAATTAGTTGATAAATTAATTGACCATAGAATTTAGTTCAGGGTGAATTAACGATCTGCTTAACTGTAGGTATTCATTGGACAGTGTTATTTGCTACGTAACTCATGATATGAATCTTCTTCATACCATCAATCTATAAAAGTCAATTATATCCCAGTATTATTATGCTATCCTTGTAATATAAATAAGTGTGTGTTTATGTTGTGACATAATTTCTATTGCAACTTAACCTATATGCAATAACTATTTGATTCAAAGAATTGTATCTGATACTGAGTAGTTCAATCCATATTATCCTTTTCTAATCATGAAACTATTTACATTACCTTAACATAGTTAGGTATTTGTGTATTGCACTGAATTAGTAAATAAAAAACACACTTAACAGTAAAGGTTTCTTAGTTTAAACTTTAATAGTTTTCAATGTTACTTGTAAATGAATCATTAAAAAGTGTTTAATTATTGTCTATAATGTTAATGTTACTAGCCAACAATAGATAGAATGAACAAGTAGCCCTTTTTTTCAAATAAAAATAAATTAAAAGATTTCATCATTGATACGTCAGCCTATATTTTCTAGTAGAACTAATTTATAAGAATGCTGTAAATGTCACTGTCCAAATATGAATGGTTTCTCGTTTTAACATCATTACTCATTGTCATTTATTAATTAATTATTGTGAAATAGAGTATTTAATTAATTTTCCAATTAGATTTTATGAAAGTATTTAGGTACATGAGTTCGTACATAATTGTTATTTTTTAAATATGTATATACAAAAGTGATACTTAGTATATTCTTGTCCTGTTCTTATTGTGTCCAAAATGCTTATCTAACTAAAATTTTGACATCCGTCACCCATCTATGGAATGACTGTCCCAAAAGTTGCTTAACCCACAGATTTTTTTACCAAATGGTGAGAGCAACTGGCTATCATCTACTAAAAACAGTTAAAATGCCTAGTCTAACCAAATTTAAAAGTAATTTTTAATACATGTACCTACCATATTTTGGTTTCTCATATTTGTTTGATGTAATAATTATAATCGTAATTTGTCAAAGCATGAGAAACAAAAGTTAAAAAGAGCTGTAAAATCTACATCATATTACCAGCATTGTTATGGTAGAAACTTTTTTAAACCTGGCACTTACAACCCTTTGGAACTGACAGTATAGTAAACAATTCCTATTGTTATTGTACTTGTATTGCTTGCATTGATTGTGTAACATTTTAAACAACCTCCTTACAAAGTAAAGTAGTGATCATTGATTATTTAATTTGTGTTTTAGACTTCCAGCTTAATCTTACCTCTGTAGAAAAATTTACATTAAATGTTAACAATTTTTTGTTACAAACTCTGGTCTGGTAGCCCCTTAATCGGTAGTTATACATGACACAAAATAATGTATGAATGTGATAAAAGCAAGAGATATTGGTTCATTCTATCCCTGTTTGTGCCTATCCTCATGGGGTTTATGTGTGTAGGTCAGTTCCGAGTAATTTCTAATATTTACGTAGGGTAACTTCATTTTCTTGGACCAATTTACTTTGTTATTCATCAGGCATTTCAAGGTAAAATACGAAGTAGTAGTAGTATGTACGCACTTATTCCAGTATTCTATTGTATAATAATTAAAATCAGTGAACACCAAGTGGTTTCAGGATTAATTCAGGATTCACCTCCCACATAGTTAAGATCTTAAATTGTAAAAGTAACTCCATGCTTATCAGCAAGACAATGGTTTCAAATTTACTCTGACCTGTTTCAAGTACAGTACATTACTTATATTACATAACAAGTTGTTACAAGAAAGTAAAATTCCTGTTAATTAATTAATTATAATTAATACCTCTGATAAAGTAATTACAGTAACCCTTTTATTATATGGCAATGATAAGACGATTTTGATGTGGCTAATTAAAATTTTTAATTGCTGTTGTATTCATAATATTATTCACATACATTTCTCCACTTTCACTGCATAATATAGAGTCAATTTGCTGACCAGTGCACATAAAATTTCACTTTATTACAACCTTTTTTAAAATACTTATACATAAAACTAGTACTTAGAAGTTTCGTCTAATTTCACTCAGTAGTGTTTGTTTGTCAAATATTCATTTGACCCTTTATCGTAAGTTGCGTTTATAATATAAATTTGAGGCATCTAACCTAATTTTCAAATTTGAGTTTACCTGTACCATGAACCCTGTAGGTTACACAACAGACATCCCTTTAACCGCAATAGATGAATTATTGTACGAGTTTTTAATGACCCACGTGCATCGTTAAAATGACCTTATTCCCGTTGCTTAACCGCAACAAGCGTATACGCATACACTACCAGCGGTTGTACGCTACAATGTTTAAAATGACACAAATGTGGTATCCTCGTCAAGTTGTATGTGGTTGCCTTGGTTCTCGGTTTCCGTCTCATAAGGGGCAAATATTTTGTTCGACCTCTTTTCTTCTATAATTTGTGAATCCAACCAAATCCTTCAATACCGATATAGGTTTAATGATCCTACTAATATTATTTGCCGAAGCCAACATGTAGAGGTCTTTTTAGACGACTTTAGTGTTCCAATTATGTATTGATCCGTCTAATATTATGATTATTCTAGGAGAGAAAATGTAACGCTGTAATGTTTGTGGATTCAATAGCGCAAAAATTACTTATCTAATTTTGGCGAAGATTGCCACACGAATAGTTTATATCCTAGGTTAAAAGAGGAGAGTTTTAATTCTTCTTTCCAAGCAGACGACATCACAGACAGAAAAAAAAATCGCGTATTTTCTTCGTTTGCAATATTTAATGCATGCATAAAGTTAGTTAATACAGCTAAACTTAGTTAATATCAAGATGTAGTGACTAAGGCTCCATTCACAATTATAGCGCGGCGCTCCGGCTAATTCTATTTTGAACACCTCAATTAGTTTGTTTACGAATCTGTTACCGCTGTATGAGGTCTAGGGAAACTGGGAACTGAATGCACTGATGAAAGTAATTACATTTGCTAACTACATTAACTGCAATTATAATAGCTATAGGCTTGCCTCCCGTTGAAACATACATGAGTGTATAATGCATGTTATCGTCCAACTTTTTGCTTTCCTTTTTTATAAATCCTGTCTGTGGTAGAGCAATAGTATCCATTTACAACTAGGTATATACTTATCTCGAATTATCGAATCCGACTCCCGAGGCGGGAAAAGTCTTAACGAAATTCTATTAGAATGTTCTCAATCATAGCCCGAAATTAGTGGCTCCGTGCCTATTATTTGACAAAAGTCTCGTCTCTTATTAACTATACGATTAAAACAGCACAGCTAAAAGTAGATGTATTTCGATTTTCGATACACATCTTCGAGTATAATAAACCTAACGTTATCAAACAATATAGCTATTTATTTCGCAACAAACTGTATCGTATTGTAAATGTGCCCTAACGTTATTGAGTCTTTTATCAGAGAGATCTAATAAAAGGGGTCAGTGTTGCAGATAAATCAGTATAAATCTTATCCCACTAAGTGGTTCCGTAAATCTTTTATCTATGTTTACTATGTTAGCTGTTTGTATTGATGTTCATTATCGCCCACGTGCGAAACACTGTATATAGCCTCTATCTATTATCGCTGTAATAAACTATTATTTGATATTGTGGAGCGAACTATGGGGCTTGTAGTGGCTTTATTCTGTCCCGTGTACTTCTGCACTACCAATTATGTTGAACTAAAATTAATACCTATTACTGTCCCATTTCTGGAATAAGGCTTATTCCGAAATTATTTATCCCCACAAAACCCTTTAAAGACCAAATGGGTGTATTGTCTCAGATCACCAGGCACCAAACGTTTGCAAATCTTGCCTCCGCAGTAGGTAAATTTTCTTGAAAATATAATAAATAATTTTGCAAAAAAAGCTTTTACAAAGAGGTTCTCAATAGCAGGATTTGGGGAAATAGGCATTTGTCCAATAGATACAAGTTTGACAGCTTTTTTATCCCCATACGAGTATATTTAAGTACCTAGCTAATCTATTTCCGTTTAACTTGTCAGACGAAACGGTGTGATTACATTTTTCATTGAGCCGTTGATAGATTAGGTGTTACGTCCGACGATTCATATTTTCACTTATCTGATAACAATACATTTATATTGAAAGTTCAATCAAATACTGTAGAGTAGTTTGCGAGTTTCGCGAAATATATTGTTATGTAGATATTATGATTCATGTAAGAACTTGTAAGAGATACCGGTTTCTCAATGTGGTTAATTTACCTTGTATCTGAGTCATTATGTAGTACATGCTTTAACAATACTGGCGAACTGAGGGTGCACAGTGCACTATTACGCTCGTTTCTATAGGTCCACGATCCTTAAAGGTTTTACCTATTAACCTTTAATACCTTCAGCCCATGACCTTTTTTTCTCAAAACCCAGGTGTCAAGAGTATTAAAAAAAAGAAGGTACTCCAGTTGTCCCGTCAAAGGCCGTTCAATAGGATTAGAAAGAAAAGGTCTCTTGCGTTTAGTTGCTTTTCTTATGAAAGTTTTCATGCTAATCGCACATCGTAGTTTTTGATGACTAAAGAAAACGATGGTTTTAATATTAAAATATACATAACAAAGTAACCTGGACCAAGTTTTGTACTTAGCTAAAAGCATTATCATTATTCGCACCTTTTATAGACTCTTTGCGAGAAACAAAAGTTAATTTTCGACACCCATCATCCCCAGAACCGTAATATTAGGTTCAAACTTTGCCGTAAGAAAAAGACAGCACTATATGATCTGTATGGTGCTATCTCTTTCCAACAATGGAACTTGAATCGCTTTAACATCATCAAAGTATGACCTCTAATATTATCCAGGTGTTTCCTACAAACTTCATAATAAAATATCGATCGTATTCCCTTCGGTTTCGTTTCACCGTTCAACAAATTCTAATGTGGGAAGGTTGCGTTATATATTTAGAATAAATGTAACATAATACTAAATATTAAAGGTTAATTAGTTTTACTGGGAATGTTGTTAGTCACCGATCATTTATTTATTTGAACTTGACGAAGTGACTAATATGATAAATATTTTGTCAAATGGTTTAAAAACATTTGTCCTTTCCTAGTATTTTAGCTTCTCTTTTACCTCTAGTTAAGCGTACATACCAATATCAGATATCCAGTTAGATTTGTTTGTCAATTTTGTCGAAAATCAATTGCGAATTTCCAAATTAACCCTAGACTTTCTACAGATTCATAAAAAGTTGATACATAATTGTTTTTTCTAATTATCTTACATACATACCTATACCTCATATCCCACATTTTTCCTATAGGGCAGAGACCAAAGAAAAAAAACAAATAATTTAACTCATCGTTGACATTCTAGTTTAGATAATCATCATTGTGATGTATGTATGTATTAATGGTATTCTTATGGTATATTTCAGGTGTCAATACTATCTTCACAAGCACCCATGGGTTCCGGCGTACCAGGGCGTCATAACGTTTTTTGTCCTGGCCAATTTTACCCTTGCCACTTTCATGGACCCGGGAGTTATACCAAAAGGTATGTAGCTTTCTTTTAAAGAAAAACAAACACTATAAAATATTGTTTTACCCTCATTTTTGTCTAAATTACAATATTTAGCTCCAGTTTTACCACTTCTGAAATAGTGGTTAGCTTATAAGTGTGTCTTTCGCGTATTTCAGTTAGTAACTAGTGTACGCCAAAATAATGGGCACTATTCTGTACATTACTGCCTTGAAGTATCGTGTTAACTACTATAAACTAAGAGAGAAAACAATGTGAAGCAAACTGACTTTCATATAGTTGTTAACTGAGATACGTGATAGCACTCCCTGGTGGAATTTTGATTATTGAGTTGTTTTTTTACATTTCTTTACTTTTCTTATTGGATACGTTATCCGACTTGTCCATGAGTTGTAAACTGGTCCCACCGTTTTATGTTCGGCAATATTTGGCTTCGGTTAAAAACTGTCTAAATCGTTAAATGTTAATACGGGTGAATCACGTTTTCCATGAAACTATGACCATTTGGCACCAAGTGTAGAGCGAAATCGATATTCTATAGTTTATATTATTATTGTGAGTAACATTTTACCGTGATTCTCTCGATTTTGTCATCAAATTATACAGTGGCACTTTTATTTTTTCGATTTGCTTTGAACGGCTTAAAATCTTTATAAATGAACAACTGAACTAAATTGGATATTTCTTTTTTTATAAGTTTGTAACTTATTAGGAGTAGCTTCGAATGGGATCGACGGGATCAAAATTTACAAGATAAAATTGTACTATACACGGACGAATTCTCCACTCGCTAGTAAGATTTAAAAATACGTGATACGTTTGGTCAGTTGAAAAGTTTAAACCTTTATATCTTCAGGTCAAAGGTGAACAATATGTCATATAATAACATTTTATAATATACCTAATAGATAATAGGGATTCCCTGACCCGTACGTGCTCTTAACCTATTCTTGAAATACCAACCTATTTTGAATGATTAATATTAATTTGTCGGTTAAAAACATTTCGGTTTTCCTTGTGTTTAATTATTGCAATCAGGAAAGTACAAATTAATTCCTGTTTAGTGTCCAAACTTATTAATGCAATTTATAAATTGCGTGTGCGTTTGCAGCACTCATTTGTACAAAAGCTAAAACACTATTCATAGTACAATTAAATAATCTATTGCCAAGGTTTGTTATTTGTGTTAATATATTGCATTATTTACTAACATCTTAGATATAAGACAGAAGTTAACAAATTAGTAGCTAAGTGTAGGTTCGTCATAACAAAAAATCAAAGGGCCATAGATCAGACGTCAAATTGACGTCAACCTTACGTGCACGTTACGTGCACGTGCACTCAGTTAATATTGCGAAAATAGAAAGTAAACTGAATAAAAATGCGGGCTTTATATCTATCTACCTTCATATTACAACGATCAGCTGATCATGTCTATTGTTTCTGTATTGTGTCACATAGATCAATGTGTCATTTGTTATGAAAGGAAAATATATTAATTTATTTATAACTAGCTGACCCGCGCAACTTCGCTTGCGTCACATAAGAGAGAATGGGTCATAATTTTCCCCGTTTTTGTAACAATTTTCGTTGCTAATCCGCTCCTATTGGCCGAAGCGTGATGTTATATAGCTTATAGCCTTCCTCGGTAAATGGTCAACACAAAAATATTTTTTCAATTCGAGCCAGTAGGTAGTTCCTGAGATTAGCGCGTTCAAACAAACTCAGCTTTATAATATTTGTTTAGAGAAGTTAAGATTAGAGAACCTCGTAGCTAAGTAACAACCGCGCGCATCCATCTCTAAGGTTAAACTACGCTTGCCGAGGTTGTTCCGTGGATGGGTGACCATATACTATAATACTCATAAGTACTTATCAGAATATACAATTAAACTAACACGAAATATTTAGTGGAAACTATTTCAAACTAATATCAATTCGAAAGAGTATAACCTCAACTGATTAGAATAACGTAAGTAGCATAATAATCAAATTTCGGTTAAAAATCTTCAAAGCGTAGGCTAACCCAGCTAAGGCATAAAACGTAATGATAGTGCGATTTAATATTGCAAGTAGCGCCATCTAGTGAAGGCGCCAGTGCAACCGTAAAAAGTGGTGGAGCGGTTTCTTCTGATTGTCGCTGTTTTCCGTGGAAATGAGATATTTTCCCGGGGTAAAAAGTAGCCTATGTCCTTTCTCGGGTATCAAAGTATCTCCATACCAAATTTCACGCAAATTGGTTCAGTAGTTTACGCGTGATTGAGTAGCAGACAGACAGACAGACAGACAGACAGACAGACAGACAGACAGAGTTACTTTCGCATTTATAATATTAGTATGGATTTATGGGAGTTTTCCTTATGAATGAGAAATAATACATTATGGCTTCAATGGAGCGAGGCCGCACGAAAGTAGGTAATAACAAACCTTATATTTTTAACTAAAAGTACTTAAGTTATTTACATACAGATATTCCAAACTTGTTAGATTAGCCGCTACCGCCATCAACAATCAGTTTTGGTATAGCCGATAATATAGTACATTGTTCTATGTATTTCTATATTGTAAACTTTAGATCTTACCCTTCCCTCATTGCGAGAGGAGACCTTAAGGGTCTAGTCGCTCGTAGTGAGACAGTAATAGGTAAAAAATAACGTCATAATAATAAGGCTTCCGTTTCTAATTTAGATAGGCACATTCCTATCTCTGGATAGGTTATTAAAACCGAACTTCTAAATGAGTGTTGCGTACTATGGATAGGCAATCAATATTTGAATGAAATCTTGTGCCAACCTGTATAAAATATAGCTTCAATAATCAATATTCATTATGCCTAACTAACTGGAAACAAACAGTATGTAAAGTTGTAGGTATTTGTGTTTGCGGTACCACGAAATTCGCTCGTATACGATAATGACGGCTATTTGTACGCGTTGCCATGGCAACAGCTACAACAGAACTACAACCTCATTCATGTAAATATCTATCTATCCTAATCAAGAACTTTGAAACGTTACTATGAAAATATGGACCAAGATCCCAGAGCTGCCAGACCTACGTCATTTTAGCAAAGCTGAAACTTTGAGGATTGTTAGTATAAAGGGTCTGTTAAGAGGTATGCACATCCACTACCTTGAAAGCGGGGCCGTTTCTGAGGTAGCGCGGAGTGAAGGTGCGTAAAAAACGACCCAACCCACGTTATAGTAGCAAAGTTGGTTTTCAGATATGTTATTAATGATATTATGTAGAATTAAAATTGACTATTGCCAGACCGTTTCCCGGGGCCATTACTTCTGCCAGACGCCTTAAATGTTATAAAAAAATGAGGTCAACTACGTCATAGTAGCAAGCCTAAATTTTATATATATTATTAAAGGTACAATTTTAAGACCCCCTGTATGCGGACAGACCATTCCGCGGGGCCCTTCGTCCCCTAGACGCCATTAAACTTTCCCTATGAGTGCGAGAGTAAGAGCATTATTCATACGCATAAATGAAAAACAATTGAATTAAAAAAATAAAAACTGAAAAATTATTGAATACTAACTGACCCGCGCATCTTTGCTTGCGTCACTTAAGAGAAATAGGTCAAAATGTTACATAAACAGGTTATGTAACATTTTTCACGGTACTCTGCTCCTATTGGTCGTAGCGTGATGATATATAGCTTATAGCTTTTCTCAATAAATAGGCTATCCAACAGTAAAATATTTTTTTATTCGCACCAGTAGTTCCTGAGATTAGCGCGTTCACACAAACAAACAAACTTCTCAGCTTTATAAAATTAGTATAGATTAAAAGTACTTGGAATGTTTAGGAAGATAAGTAACATTATTTTGGGAATTATTTTAAAAATAGATATGGTTTACACTATTCACAAAAATTATGAAAAAATAATTGTAGTCATTCATCATCATCATCATTATCTGAGCTCTTACTTCCCTCATCAAATTGAATATTTAAATCATCTCCACCATCGTCTTCATTGTTACTTGAATTCTCTGTAAAAAAAAATGTAGGTAATGATGTTGAAAACAGTTACAAGTAGGTATATTGAAATAATAAAATAATGAAATAAAATAATATAATAGTATAATAATATAATATATAATATAATATTAATAATTGAAATAATGTTACTTATCTTCCTAAACATTCCAAGTACTTTTAATCTATACTAATTTTATAAAGCTGAGAAGTTTGTTTGTTTGTGTGAACGCGCTAATCTCAGGAACTACTGGTGCGAATAAAAAAATATTTTACTGTTGGATAGCCTATTTATTGAGAAAAGCTATAAGCTATATATCATCACGCTACGACCAATAGAAGCAGAGTACCAGTGAAAAATGTTACATAACCCGTTTATGTAACATTTTGACCTATTTCTCTTAAGTGACGCAAGCAAAGATGCGCGGGTCAGTTAGTATTCAATAATTTTTCAATTTTTTTTTTTTTAATTCAATTGTTTTTCATTTATGCGTATGAATAATGCTCTTACTCTCGCACTCATAGGGAAAGTTTAATGGCGTCTAGGGGACGAAGGGCCCCGCGGAATGGTCTGTCCGCATACAGGGGGTCTTAAAATTGTACCTTTAATAACATATATAAAATTTAGGCTTGCTACTATGACGTAGTTGACCTCATTTTTTTATAACATTTAAGGCGTCTGGCAGAAGTAATGGCCCCGGGAAACGGTCTGGCAATAGTCAATTTTAATTCTACATAATATCATTAATAACATATCTGAAAACCAACTTTGCTACTATAACGTAGGTTGGGTCGTTTTTTACGCACCTTCACTCCGCGCTACCTCAGAAACGGCCCCGCTTTCAAGGTAGTGGATGTGCATACCTCTTAACAGACCCTTTATACTAACAATCCTCAAAGTTTCAGCTTTGCTAAAATGACGTAGGTCTGGCAGCTCTGGGATCTTACTCTAATACCTATATTGTATAATCTTATGTATTTATGTTATTCATTAGTGAACACTAATTTGTGTGCTTATCTTAATATTATCAGCGTATGGTTCGGTGCAATGATTAATACGATAAACTCCGATTAGTTAACTGTATTAATAGAATGCGTGTTGATATTTTTTATGAAGTTTATTTATTTGTTAAGAAATAATGTGACACCGGCCCGCACTTGGATATTACCGCTTAAGATTCTAAAGTTTTTTGGGAGAAGAGTCTTAAGTACCAATCTTAAGACTATAATGGGATACATTTCTTTTATCCTAAAACTCGGCTTATAATAAATTCCAACAAAAACATATTTTCATGTGACACTGATTTTTTCTGACTTATAAGTCCATTGTCCATTTACAACTCAAAGCGGGCTCTTAACCACGGAAATGATGAATGCACGTGACATAACTCACATAACGTGTGTAACTGTGCATATTTAAACGTATTTGATAACGCGAGCCAGACCCGCACTATCGCAAACAGAATAGATTTAATGACTACAAAACTAAACAGAATCAACCGTAGTTTGTTTACCGTACTTGTTTACTAAAGGGAAACAAGGTGTGGAGGTAAGAGGCAAACTGTTGTTCTTTATAGCACACTAGCTGACTCGCGCAACTTCGCTTGCGTCACATAAGAGAGAATGGGTCAAAATTTTACCCGTTTTTGTAACATTTTTCGTTGCTACTCCTCCGCTCTTAATGGCTGTAGCGTGATGATATATAGCCTATAGCCTTCCACAATAAATGGGCTATCTAACCCTGAAAGATTTTTTCAAATCGGACCAGCAGTTTCTAAGATTAGCGCGTTCAAACAAACAAACAAACTCTTCAGCTTTATAATATTAGTATAGATGTGTTTATGTATGTTATCTTATAAACGTAATAGAACTGTCCTAGTTCTAGAAAGTTTTGATTTTAGGCTCGTTTTCCTACCTTTTGGTATGTGATAACATTGTTGACTGATGAGGATGAAAATAATTTTTTGATGTGTTTGGTTAGACTTAAACCTGACATGTCATGTGAATCATGGAACCTACTGTAATTAAAAGAGTCGACGTATTTTGATCTAATTTGGAAATATTTCCAAAATCTACTTTGTTAGTTAAACCCAAGCAAAGTAAGAAAACATTTTAAATTTTATCTTCAATCCTTGATATAGAATTAAGGATGATATAAATAAAAGGATGGCAGTCAAATGCCTTTTATAAAGTCCATCATACTGTGCATAAGAACAATAATAAATGCAACTGTCCTCTCAAAGCAAACATCCCTAGAAGTGGAATACGAATAAAACTCCATCTAAATTGCTGTCACAGTACATTCCATTACTCAGACCTATTTTTAAACTAATCAATACTACCGGTTTCTTTGACTACCCTCATTGCGACGCTCAAACAAAATTCTAAAAACAGTTTTATATCAGTAAAAACAATGATCATTAATCATTTGCTGATTCGTGTTTGTTCACTATTCCGAACGAGTACCAATGTAACGATCCCATAATGACTCTACCGCCATTTATTTTATTGCGTAATGTCGAAAATAATTTAAAGACCATTATTTTTATATGAA
The DNA here is from genome assembly GCF_050436995.1 of Anticarsia gemmatalis. NCBI lineage: Eukaryota > Metazoa > Arthropoda > Insecta > Lepidoptera > Erebidae > Anticarsia > Anticarsia gemmatalis. The sequence goes on from NC_134757.1 coordinate 2,226,003, forward strand.
AAATGTACCGAACTGTATACTGCTTTGAATTTTTTTGCATCTTTTTGGACAGTCAAAAGTTTGATGAATTGTTGTATACTTTTTAAGTTTCTTCTATTCAATTCAAGTTCCTTTGTGTGTTTCGTTATTAATTATAGTTAATTTTAAATTGAATATTATAATGTTGGTTGATACGACCAGAGTGATTAAGTCATAACAATATAATATTTGTCTCGTAGCCTAGACCACAATAGAAATAATTTAGTTCAAGGAAATATACTTAGAAAAACGGCTTAGAAAATTTGGCTTAAAAAAGTCAATTCAAATCAAGTTTCATAATAATTATAGTTGTTACTATACGTACTCTATATTTCCTTTTTTAATAATAAAATATGATAAGTTAAAAAAAGAAGTACAGAGTATAATAATTATATTAAATTAACATTAGTAGAATAGTTTAAATGCGAAAATAACTCTGTCTTTATACCTAAAGCACTGTTTATACCTAAAGCACTGAGCCTATTTGGACGATGCACCTTTGAATTATGCTCCGAAAAATAACACTGCGATATTTTTATTTTGGAAATCCCATGGGAATGAGACCTATGTATATAACTACAGTCCAATCCTTAGAGGAGGTCTTTGTCGAAAGAAAAGCTGTTGCACATAATATCCAGTTGCCGATTAATAGAAATTCATGCAAAATAAACAGCAATAAAGACTATTTTATTTATTATTTAACTACAGCCCAAGTGGGTAGAGCCGCGGGCAAGAACAACTACTATCAAGTATTTAATAAAAATGTTGTTTTGTTTCCAGCTCCACCTGACGAGGACAGAGAGGACGACTTCCGAGCGCCCCTGTACCGCAGCGTGGAGATCAACGGCATCACGGTGCGGATGAAATGGTGCGTCACGTGCAAGTTCTATCGACCGCCGCGGTGCTCGCACTGCTCTGTCTGCAATCATTGTATAGAGGTGAGTCAGCCCTCAAATGTACTCTAAGCTACCATACTTGTTGTTAGACTACTCCCGTACTAAGAACTGCTCTTGTATCGCGGGGACAAACATACAAACAACGGACACAAAGTACAACTAGACCCGAAACAACTATTTGTGGATCGCACAAATAATTGTTTCGTGTGGGAATCGAAACCATGAACTCCCGACGTAATGGTAGCGGCGTGGTGACCTTTACCACTGCCCTACTACTCTAAGTTACCATGCGATAGTCCGACAATTTAGTAGAGAGCCTTAGCATGCAAGATGTACCTAGATTATAATTAGTAATTCTATCTATTTCCAAAATAAACTAGCTGTATAAAAACACAGTCAACAAACTTGCATACGTTGTTTGACTATAGTGACGTCATGAAGCCTCGACGTTGGCGATCAACCCTTCATGATTTGGAATATACTGTACCTTTGACGTCATAATTGCGCCTGTATTTGCAAATGACCAAAATGCTTTATTGTTTGGAAGTTATTCAAATGCAAATCTAATGGTCTCTAATTCAAAGCGACGATTTAACGTTTGACGTTATATCAAAAGACAAGATTTGGAAGAAGAGAGCAACGAGTAGCTTGAACAATTGAAATTGTGTTGCAAATCGTTTTCCTCACTTTATTTTTCCTTCGTAGAGAATTGTGATATAAAAAATGTAGGAGACATTGACATTCAAGTTGGAATGCGATGAAAAAGTTGACACTTAAAATTATATGATGAAGGTTAAAGAGGTTATTGAATAAAAAGTGGTCAGGTCAGGGTGCGACCAAGATTAACTCTCAAGTGTTGAAATTAAGTGCTTACTCTATTTATACCTTGCTGGTTTAAATAAGGCTCGTCCGTTGATCTAAATAGATCTTATAATTTTATTGATATGGGAAGTACATGGTTTGATTCAATTGCTAAAAGGATAAAGATGATTAAATCAACACCCTGTATGTCACGGAGTTCTGGTAGCAATCGTTTCGCTAGCAGTTGCACCTTGTAAAATTCTAGTATCTAGTTGGTATCCGATGAGACTCTAAACCGACTCCAACATGATTGGAAGAAAGACTAGGTTACATAAGAGCGAATGGGTCATAATTTTCTCCGTTTTTATAATTTTTTTTACTGAAACTCTGCTCCTATTTGTCGTAGCATGATGACATATAGCCTATAGCCTTCCTCAATAAATGGCCTATCCAACGGTAAATAAAAAATCAATTCGCAGCAGTAGTTCCTGAGATTAGCGCATTCAAACAAACAAACTCTTCAATTTTATAATATTAGTATAGATGAAAAATAACACATGATTTTGTTTGTTACAGACGTTTGACCACCACTGTCCGTGGGTGAACAACTGCATCGGACGACGCAACTACAGATTCTTCTTCTTCTTCCTAATATCACTGTCGATACACATGCTGAGCATATTCGGCCTCAGTTTGTATTATATCATGAACAATAACAAAACTTTGACGCAGGTCGAGCCTATTGTGTCGTATCCTTTTACAAATTTCTTATTGTATCATCTAAATGTTGTATGCAATCCATAAAAGTAAATTTTTTTTGGGTAATTTGGCTTTTAGTTGTATTTTTTTTGGCATTGTTTTGAGAAAATGGGGTGCATGTTACATGATATTGATTGTGCTAAATATGTTACTCAATTTCTTATATTTCATTTTCAGTAGTACATTGTAGTACATTTTACTCAATATTATGCACGTATTATTACGTCACAAATCTGATTACCTACAAAGTATTTCCTTAACAACTGCATCAGAATGGTGATAATGGGTATAATCGCACTACTAGCGATCCCAATATTCGGCCTGACCGGGTTCCACATGGTGCTGGTGTCGCGGGGGCGCACCACCAACGAACAGGTGACAGGCAAGTTCACCGGGGGCTACAACCCCTTCTCGAAGGGCTGCTGGAACAACTGCTGTTATACGCAGTTTGGACCCCAGTATCCTAGGTAAGTTTATGTTGCACGACCACTAATGCGATAACCCTCAGTCTAACGAGTATCAAGAGTTTGACATCTTAAGGCTACTACACAGTGCTTTGCTTGTGGCTCCGCCGGCACTGTGTGTAGTAGCCTCTAAATGTACTGCAAAAATAGTGCCTACGGCGCCCGTTAGAGGCGCTGATAATATTTTCTTACAATTTTTTCGATAGCTATCCTGTTATTGATAGTCGATAATGGTAGAGAATCGCAATAAAGGTAGGCTAATACAGACATGCTGTTAATTTATTGGAGTATATTTTTTTCAATATAAAATTACCCTCATATTTCGAACTTAACTATTAATTCGTACAGAACATACTGTAGTTAGATGGCGCGTCAGTCAATTAGTATCGGTAGTTTATCAAAGCGAGCGTTTTCTTTCCTCAGGTTAACTTGACACTGAGCTAGTAAAGAAACATTGATGATTGATGCGGTTGTATTGACTGACGTGCCGTCTAACGATACGATAAAGGTTTGATGTTACGCTTACAGGTACTTGAAATTTTGTAGGGTAGTTAGACAATTAGACTTTGAATCCTCTATATACTTACTTCATAGCAGCAAACGTGGAGGTGACTTTTTAATGTTGTAATTTGGGTTTTCCTGATCCTAACTTTTTAATAGGAACTTGTGATTTCGTACAAAATGCTGAAAACAAACTATGTGCCTTTTTGGATCTTCACGAATTAAGCGTTTCTTCGATTACTATACATGACCAAACAATCGCAGAAATCACTTCACAATTATAATCAGCATTACTAACATCACACATTAAAATTGCAGTCTAGTCCGACCATCGAAATACATCTACAAAGGCGGCAAGAAGCGTCGGGAAGCGATGCCGGGCGGCGGGCACTCGGCGTCCGCTATCTCGACGATCGCGACCGACACGCAACACCAGGTAAAGACGTACACGGCGGACAACGGGAACGCGCACCGCCCCGCCGGACCCCACGCGCACTATAACAAGGTGAGAGCCAGACGCTTTGCTGTCATTGCTAAGCTAAGCTAAGCTATGATTTAAGGAGTGGATGCTGTATATTTGATGCGTGTTGTGCGCGGGTGTGAATGTAAATTTGATCTAAATTGATGGTAGGGAATTGAATACTGTTACAAAATCTTTGAAAAGGTCCTTAAATTACTATTACTCGTTGAAGATTTTTTGTATTTTTTTAATATAACAGGTTGTTTTTTTCGTGACAAAAACGAAGGAATAATGATATATTATAATGATATGGGTTCGATCCCCTGATTAATCATTTATATGGTCTATTAGACCATATTATAAATTTCTTTGTATTTCACGATTTATGTTACTAATAATACGTATTTTATGTCTAAACAAGAATAATGATAATTGTGTCTTTATATTTCCCACAATATCCTATTTAGGATAGGTACTAACAATCTAATAAAATTGGTAAATTAATTTAGTAATAATAATAGCTCCACACTTACCCTCATTCTTATAAACTAAATTATTTATCTCTATCTACCCTCTTTTGAATGAGCCAAGAGGGAAAGAGGCAACAACCTAGACGTGTTTTTATAAGTTGAGGGTATTTTTCATTAACCATTTTTAAACCATTTCACAAAACTAGCTTTACAATCATATTCACGCTTCACTAGCCAAACAGACAGCTTGATTCATCCAAGTAAGGCCGTAGTTCATCTAGTTATCATGCTTGTAGAGCGAATTACATACCTTCAATTCACTGACATAAGGTCTATTTTAGCACTTGCACAGATTTTTTGAACAATTTTTGTAATGTTTTGGTGAATTGAAGACATGATATGTCTGGCTCTCTACTGATATTCTACCTTCTATGCGATCAGGTAACAACGGTATAACGTTACAGATACCGTGGATTCTCTTCGATATAAATGTCTTACTAATGCACAAGTTATATACACAAATATTAGATTTTTATGCACTTTTTTTATTAATATAATTAAGCTGTCTTTGTTGACGATTATTTCACCATTTTCTGATAAGTGATAGTTTAGCGGATCGAATTTCGGCAGACTTGTACATTTTCTGTAATTGTTTGCGTTGAGCTATCTTCCAAAACTTAAGAATATGGTGAAATATGTACTAAATGTTTTGTAAAGCACTGTAAATATAGTAGGGAGGTATGAATTAAGTTAAAATACTGCACCTATGTGCTTAGATTTCATAAATTTAACACTCAACTAACGCTTAAATTGTTAACAAAATGTTTTTTATAACTACCGTCAAATAAAAATTCTGACTACCCACATTTTGACGGAATCACATCATTGTTTAAGTATATTTTATTATATCACATATTTTAACAGCTTTATGTGTCTTTTATATGTCACTTACTAATATTGTTAGAATAAAATATTTTCATTTGTCAATGTTTCACATTCACACGCTTTTAAAATGCAATTGTGCTGTAAATCGCAAATAAAGATAGTTATTAATTAACGGTGGTGGTAATGTTTACAATTTTTAAATCTGAATTTTCATCATAAATGTACTTTTGAATGACGCTATTTTATACAACATTATTGATTATTGATAATAACAAATGATAGGTACTACTAATAATAGCTACTCACAACAACTTACCCATAGGAAAGAATTATAAGTTTTGTTTATTCCGTCGACACAATAACAAACACTGATGCATTAAGATTGTATGGTAGTGGGGAAAAAGTTGTCTGTTTACTTGTATGTATGATGACTTTGATTTATCAAAGTCATAGAACAGATGTTTTAAGTCTAATAGAAGGGGGTCATAGCCCACTTAAAGCACCTTAGTACGAGTGTGACGTCAAGGGCTATGACCCCCGAGACACGCCCACTAGTGCTATCACTCGGTGGGTGGCGAATAACACGTGGATTGTAAAGTACGTGTGGGCGGCGCAGCTGTCTCCCGGGCGCGAGGAGGTGGAGGGCGAGCTGGAGGGGCCCGGCGCGTCGCAGTCAGCCGACTGCGAGCCCACGCCGCCGCCGCTGCAGCGCCGCGGGTCGGCCGCCAACCTGTTCCCGCCCGAGCACCACCACCTGCCGCCGCGCCCGCACCACTACCCACGACTCAGTCCACTATCCAGAAACACCAGGTGAACATACAATATTCTTTATTGCTGTGAAAATTGCATTTTGACAATTGGCTTCAACAGTAAGTCAAAAGAATCAATGGGCTGTTATTAAGACCAGACATGTTACGAAAGTTATTACACATATGTTTACATCTATAGTTAATTATAGATGTAAAAAATTCAATAGCAATTGCAGAGATTTTGAGAGCAAAAAATGTAGAGAACTTGAAATGATACTTAACGAAACGATGTTAAGATATGAGTAATACCGGATCAAATCTAAAATCTGGATAGATTATTCTCGATATTGTACTAATCTAAGTGACTTGTTTATTCCAGCCACGGGGCGACGACGTCCGGGTACCGGGTGGTGATGGAGCCGGTGCGGTACGAGTCGGGCTCCAACGGCGGCGCGCGGCCGTCGCCCACCATGCAGCAGAGAATCAAGGCGCTCGGCGTGCCCACGCCGTTAGCAGTCAGCAGTCCAGTCAGAAGGTATGTATGAACTCGCGTCCCACGCACTGGACACGCGGAGACTGAAAGCTTACAACAACAACTACACGAACAAATTGGTATAATTATTGGAGTGTATTAAAAAAAGTAAACTTACTGTGTTACATAAAAAAAAATACTGTGATTTGTAATTGCAAAATGATGTTCAAAATTGTCGACATATTATTGTTCTAAATTATGAGATCATTCTTTCAGTTTCCGCACATTAATAATGTTCTTCACTTCAAATTTAGTACAAAACAAAACACCACACTGTATTACAATGCTTAAGATATGTTATTAGATATCAAAATTTCGAATAAAGGAATAATTGGCTGATTTGTTGAGGAGAGAAAATGTTCCCTAAATGATTAAATAGGTATTTATATTATTTCCCATTGTATCATGGCCTGTTCCCATCATTAACAGAAATGGTTTTTGATCCCCTTCTACCTAAACCGGGAATGCATCGCTTAAACCACAATATAGGAAAAGAACAGCAGTATAACTTGATTTCAAAACTTAAAATACTATTGACGACAACATACGAACTTTAAATGATTGTCTTTGCATATATTTGATAAACAGAATGTTATACTACTGTCAGTTGCCTGTATTGTGCTTATATGTTTTTTCATTTGATTAAGTGTTTATTTGCATGTAAAATGTTTTGCATTCACGTATTAGCGGTTACTAAGTTTGGGAACACTAATTGTGTGTTGATATTTATTGTCATTGGTGTATATTTAGCTTTGTAAGACGTAAGGGTCGCTTACTAATATATTTTTCAAGTGCCTACATAAGGGGTAGCCCGAGAGAGTATGAAGAAATCAATGTTACATCAAAATAAGTAGATACTAGTTTGAAAACATATTTATAATTTTATAACATTTCCAAGATTACAATTAAATGTGAAAGAACTGTAAAATATGTTTGATATTTTGTAAAGACATCAGTAAATAAGTATAGTGATATAAATAGCATGTTAACTAAAATGAAAAAAAAAATGCTATTTATAAAATCTCGGACTACCCTCAAGGCAACCAGTAAGAACTAATTGGAGTCGTTATTGTCCGTCGTTGGTAAAATATATAGTTTTAACTGGGGTTTAGTATTTTGTACATAAAAATATATTTTAAAATTAATATTGACAAAGATCTGTCTAATGCAGGGAGACCACAAATGAGTATGACATAAGTTTTTCTTTTAAACTGTTTCCAGTTCGCAAAATGTCTAGTAAATGTCTCAATATAAGTCAAAGGCATGGAATGTTCAAATACAAATCAATACGATCCTAGTTCTTTGAAAATTTTAAGCTAAAGACTCAAGCAGATTCTATTTTGGCACTGATTTCTTCCCATCTACTATTAGTATTTAATGTTATATTCAATTCATTTGACTTTTAAAGTATTATCTCTTTCTTATAATTGTTCTATATTTCCCTTTTGTGAGTAAACTTAGTTATGTTAATCTATTTGAGGTAGTTGTGTACATATTTGTGGTCTCTCAGCGTACATGACAAGGAATAAACATTGTGATTTACCGCTTACCACGGCAGGTGGACCTAACGCATAGAGCCGACGTGTCAACGGTAATTCTGTCGTTGTTTGCTCATGTGTGTTTGTGTGTTTCATACGATCTTTTCTAAGAATTTGTGGATATTTTTAATTGGCTCTCTTACCTTTTTTATCTATTTTTTAAAACTCTACTTACATACACAATATTGCATTCACCACTAAGCAATATTAGTGTCTAGTTATTCTACATAGTTCAGTTTTGTAGTTCCATATTTTCATGGTCTTTTGTAGTTTAAACTGTCACCTTCTAACTAGATATTGTTTTTATCATTTAGTATCAAACATTCTAACTATTTCTTCTTCTAGATTCCAGAATTCAAACAGTAAGTTTTGTAAAATATTTAAGTTGAATCCTTCATAAAAATATCCACTAATTCATAATTAATTTTTGTAAATAAAGTTTATTGACATGGCTCTGCACTTTGATTGTTTTTGCTAAGAATATTTTGTAAATACGAAATATAGGTTTTCAATTCGAGACTCGTCTATAAAACGAAGATTTTTATATTCTTTTTTATTTTGCTTTTAGATTTTGGTGTGCCTTTATTTTTGTGTATATATTTGTCTCGTTCACATCATTATCTAAAAGTGAATAAAGCGATATTTGCGTTGTGTATGAAGCATTACCTAAGAGCACAATATATTTTTAATAATGATTTGATGTAGCATGGTTTTGTAAATACAGTAAGTTGTATTATGTTTACCGATCGGTTACAATATCTATTTTAATTTATTATTATTCACTGATTCATGTGTTTTTCTACATAAAATCTACAGTTAACTTAACATTAAATTAATCATAATATGCATGTACATTGGGTTATTAATTGATTGAAGTCCTTAGAAAAAAATCGAGTTTAGTATTAGATAATGTAACCAGATTGATTTGCGAATTCTGTCTGCATTTTTATTATAATACAGGCCAATGATATTTTTTATTTATTTGGAGTATTTTAATGAGAACTTCATATAAGTTTCATTTCGTCACTAGTCATCATAATACAAAATAATTTTTAATCTACAATTAAGTCGGTAAGACAGAATTCACTGAAAATATAAGATATAAAATCATATATTTTTTATTTTGCAAGCTGTTGTGGCAAATCGGAGCGCAGGCGTAATACGACACACTATACAATGGCTGATAACGGCTACCAACGCCTGTCTATGGTCGACTTATGATTATAGACACGTAACGCTTTATGGTAAACGAATCATTCGACCTCATTGAGGATTATTTATTTTTTTATGATTATATTTTCACGTCGCTCTTTTCTCATAAGCTAGCATTTCTGCTATTTCTTCCACACTGCTATTTTTCTATATATTTTTGTGTAAATACTTTTTTTATTAAGTATATTTATATTAAATTACTTTTCAGAAGTTTTTGTTATTGTCGATCTATTGAATCCTGTCTGTAAAGCACATGTACAGAGCCATTGTATGTTGTGTCGTTGCTTGCCGGTTTTATTTTTGTTTGATCCTGATGAAATATTGTTGAACAGTAAATTTAAAAGAAAAATACAGGCCTAACCTTTTTTTAGACGCACCAGATCTTTACAGTAAATCTTACGTAATACTAAAGAGTATAACTTGAGTAACATTTTGAATTTTGAGTCTTGTCGTGTTTAGGGCATAAATCTTGGTTAACGAAGGTACTTATTTCACCAGGATAAGCATGCAGTAGTTTGCCGTAGTTGTCAAATAGTGTGTAATGTGTATGATATGATAGTGTAATATAAAGTATGTATATAGTTGTGGCATGTGGCGTTGGCATGCTCCCCGCAACCGTAGCTGGCGGGGTCGCCGCCTACGGACCTAAAGTTCTACGCGTTCAGAACCCGGTCTCTACCTTACGATGACTATTCTTTGATCCCAAACACGCGTCGTAACACTTATGGTTTAACGTAGATTAGTTTCGTATTCGCCTATAATTGTGACTTTCGGAACGTAGTCGGGATTGCGATCGATCGAATTATAGTCGTTGTAAATAGACGACTGACATTTTAAAGTCAAAGGGGATCCCGCGGCGCGTGCGGCGCGGGCCCCTCGCGGTCTGACGCGCTCGGTCCGAGGGCGGCGGCGCCGGTCGCGCGATCGCACGTGCAAACGCTTCGCCCCGCAGCTCCCTTCTCCTTCTGTCCGTAGGCCGTACGATAACGATAGCGAGGGCTCGGACGAGCTCGCGCGATTAAACCCCTGACGTGAGCGCCGCGCCTGACAGGTCCAACCCGGGCACGCCGACGCAGCCGCGGCGGCCGGACTTCATCGGCGTCGGCGGGCGCGGCTCCCCGCAGCGCCGCTTCCTGTCCGAGGGCGAGCTGCTGCGGCCCGACCCGCCCGCGCCGCACCGCCCCACGGCCGACGACATCCGCGAGCTGGCCGCCTCGCCGCAGCGCGGCAACTACCTGTGGGCCGAGCGGCCCTCGCACCCGCACCCCGCGCACGCGCCGCAGCACGCTCCGCAGCACGCGCCGCAACACGCGGCGCAGCACGGCGTGCAGCACGGGGCGCACGCGCCGCACCTGGCGCACGGGCCGCTACACACGGCGCACCACGGCGCGCACGTGCCGCGCGGCGGCGTGGCCGTGTTCCCGCCGGGCGCGGCGGGCTCCCCGCTGGCGCGGCGGCGGGCGGGCGCGGCGCCGGCGCGGCCGCTGTCGTTCGTGCGCGCGCTGGAGGTGCAGGACGCGCTGGAGACGCGCGCGCCGCCGCCGGACCCGCCCGACCGCGCCTCGGTCTACGACTGCAACTACGAGATCTCCGTCTGAGCCGGCGGCGCGCCCGCGCACGTGTATGTATATTTGCGAGCGATCGTCCCGCGGGTCCGCGGTCGCGAGTCCGTCGAGAGAGTGTACATAGTCCCCCCAGTGTTGTGATTCCGAGATGACATAATAATTATATAGAATTATATTACTGTAAAAGAGTAAACGTATCGACGCGCGAGCGTCCCGGTCGCGTGCGAAGAGTATATTTATGAGGAATGTTTTTCACGGAGCTGTTGTATGTTTTTCCTTTAGATTTAAATCGTCGTGTCGGGCGGTCGGAGGTTACGGAATTGACTGATTCGTTAATCTGCCTCAATTTTTTTAGTTGAAACTCTCTGCGAGCGCAGTGAGATTTAGAGGATGTCGTGCCGCGCGTTTTTTACTTGGCTTCTTTTCCGGAACCCTTGTTCGTTGGACGCGGCTTTACCTCTTAGAGAGTCGCTATTCGTTACGAGAGAACTGAGTGAACGTGACGAACGATTCCAGTTAAGTAGAAAACGCGCGACGTGTGAGAAAATGTGCCAAATATTCTGTAGTCACAGGTAGCTTAGAGCACGTGTCTTTAAACTGTTGTTTTGTATTCATGCTGGTCCTGGGCAAATTACCTACTTTCCTATTTTGTTGTGATATCCCATTTATTGGTTACTACACGCTAAAACACTCACATTTCGTGCTAAATCGACTTTTGGAAACGTTCAAGTCTATTAATTCTTGTAATCTAGTGATAAATAATACTTTCCTATTTTATGATTAGTAACAAAATAAGCGGTCTATCCAGCGAGTTCTGAAGCCTGTCGTTTACTTATCGGAACAACGTGTGCGAACATCATGGAAGGAAGTAATATTTGTTGATCAGTCACAAGTGTTGAAGAGACAGGTGATCAGTTATCGCTGGGTGGACACTAGTGTATGTGGAATGTTATAGCTAGTTGGACACTAGGTGATACGGCTTAGTGTCTTCTTGCGCGGAAGCAAGATGGTGATTGAATTCTTATGTCTTAAACCATAAAATGTAAAAAGTAACATTAAAGAAGTATTAGAAAATTATGAAAGATATATCATATTCACGACTCAAGCAGATAACAACAATTTGATTGTACTACGGCAGCTTTAAAGTTTATATAAGGAATGGTTAGGAACTTTTTAATATTTCATCTCTTTGCCATAGGCCATTGTCAATGAAATAATGCACAACGCTATGGACTGTTACATTAACTTCGCTTTTGCTTTTTGTATTTTGCATTCAGTCCATTTAGTTTCTATGCCTTCACTTATAATTATAAAAAATCATCTTAGTTCTTACAGTTCACAAATTAATGTAGATCGGTAAATAAAAAATCTTGGGATTAAATTTAAATTTTAAAACTTGCAACACCAATTTCAGAAGCACAAAAGAAGGATCTACATACACTTGTGAGATGAAACAACTACAATTAAATGTAATTATTTACAGCTGAAACATTGCTTGAGTTCGCGAATACGAATAATATTATTTCCATGACTCTGGCCGCACATCATGTTTTAAAATTAAATTTGTTTCTTATTTATTATTGGTTGTGACAGTAATGGTATGACCATAGGCTGATCTCCTACTCAGTTCGAGAGTATAGTACAGAACCATGGAGGTTTAATTAAAATATAATTTCACCATTTTGTTTTCAAATTAACGGATCTCAAATATCCGAATTCCTAAATGTCCCTGGATAAAACTGTACTTATTAATATTAAAAAATTGTAAAGAAAGAAATTACTTATACAAAATTACACGACGCACTGAACACGTGGAAATAGATGTGAGTCAGTTGAGATTAAATTATGTACATAAATAAATATCTATTATATTATAAATATCAAAAAATATATAAGACGTATCACAGATTTTTTGATACACGTGTTTTGATAGCAAACGCTAAGTGTTAGCAAGATGCTGCGACGTGATACGTTTTAAATGTATAGAAAAAATACAATAACTGTCTTCTATTTATTAAGGGTTAAGTATGTAAATATTCATGAGATATATGTAAAAGAAATATCTAAGGACAATTTTGTATAGAACTTGTGTAATAGTATTTGTTGTGAATGTTACTATTGCGTATAACAACACCATGTTTTGTTTTCGGTGCCAGTAAATACAAATATTTTTTTAAAATACAAACATATCAGCAGCGTATATTATTTAACGCGTAGCAAAGGTTTTGTTGAACGGCCTACTAGACATGTTTTAGAACTGTTTTCATTCATTCATCTGCCTTTCATCTCAGCACATTCCGTTTCTCATAATTATTTTAATGTAGTTATCGTGAGGCACATTAGTTTGATTGTGCGTACTTAATATTTCACAATTAGTGCTATATGAACACTGTTGAAATGACAATGCACATGATCATTGTAATGTTGTTGATTGAACCTGACAAAGTCCACAAATTATTGTCCATAAATATGTTAGAGTGACTATTCTAGTTAGAATTAATATTTTCAATTATAATTGTATGATATTTAGGTGTAAAAGCATGTTGTTTTTATAAATAGTTACTAATTGTAATCATTTTTTGTTTGAATTTCTATAATTAACTGGCGGCCTGTAGACAACAAAAAGTACTTAATGATTGTTAATATGAATATCAGAATAATATAATTACTTGAGAGTGTACGGGTCGTCTATATGAATGCTTTTGGACCCAGATATCATGCGATTTATGTGTACAAAATGTACAAAAGTTTATTTTCGACATCTCCTTACATCCGATAATGTGTCATTTGAGGATAAATAGGTCTGAAATTCAGCTGCGCTGCAACAATACCTAAGACTAATGTGTAATTATAATAGTACCTCCTCAAACGTTATTACCTATATGTATGTGACAGTGTTTTATTTTTGTATTTTGATAAAATTTGTGTAAATAATTTTCTTATTTTATTGATATTAAACTCAATTAATCAACTCACTTGTTTTAATTACATCTTCCGCACGTTTTCATTTATATACAAAATATCATAAATGCTATAAACTAAAAAAATAATGGCAAATTATCAAATAGCAATGCGCTCAATAAAACATTTGATAAAATGGCGCCATAAATAATTATTCTTGCACCTATTCGTTTAACTCGCTCAGCGCAATTTTTTTTAGTCGATTTACATAAAACCGTATTCGAGCGTATCTCGGTAAGGCAATTTGACATAACTGTTATCAATGTTGCCAATTAAAATTAAAGTATGATTGAACTGTCACTGTCATAGAAAATATTTTTGATCTCAGCAACACTGATTCTTTTTCTGTCGACGGGTATACGGAATGTGAGTTTCGGGATCTTTTATAAAAATATCCATAAAAATCTGTGATATGATGAATCTAATGAAGCTAAAATCAGCTCGTATATGAAAAGTGTGACTCGCTGGATATATCAGTGTTTATATTTCTCAATCCCACCAAGAATTTATTCATAAAAATACAAATCCAAGTTGGTGTTGTTCACACAGTTTGTGGTGGTTATCATGTTATTTATGCGCATATGCCAGTGCTAACTGATTCTACGCATGTGTCTCGAGTGTATTTAGTTCAAATCCTCGGTGTTGTTAAGAATTCTTACGGTTGATAAACCATAGAAACAAAGTTTTGAAGGTTAGTTTTGTTGTTTTCAGATTCACCCAAAATGGGTAAGATTATGAAGCCAGGTAAGGTTGTGCTGGTCCTCAGTGGCCGGTACGCGGGCCGCAAGGCGATCGTCGTCAAAAACTACGATGAGGGCACATCGGAGAAGCCGTACGGACACGCTTTCGTCGCCGGCATTGACAGATATCCCCGCAAAGTGCACAAGAGGATGGGCAAAAACAAAATCCACAAGCGCTCCAAAGTCAAGCCCTTCGTCAAGGTGAGTTTCACTGTCACAGATAAATACAAACACTTTAATTATTGTTTTGTCAAAACGAGGGAAAAATACCACGACTGATGATGAAAGAAAAACATTGAAAGTAGTCTAACCTCAAAAGTGATACAAATATTGGACAGTTATGCCAACTGCTGTATGTCTAGTAGTAATTAACACATTAAAATGCCTGACATCAATCTAATTTACTACAGTAGCGGTCAATAGTCAATCATTGTGAAAACAATCTATACATATCAAAACTCCATGTATTATAGCTTTCTATCGTCTTTCTGGATTCGAATAAATATAATATAAGTGCTAATTTCATGCCATGAAGACTAATATAGGGTTTAAATGCATAAAAACCACATTATCATCGCAGAGTATCTGTTTTACATTGAGTCAGCAGTAATACCATTGTGTGTGCATATTATTATATTATTCACATTAATCATGATTGCCAATTTGAGCGATATGCAACAAGTTACGCATCAAGAACAATCATTTACCCCCCTGTTCCTGACAGACATTTAGCACAAGTTTATCTATAACTCATATTAAAAAACAGATTGAATTTATAAACCACCCCTAAATGTTAGTAAGAAACCAGGCATAGGCCATGGTTTTTGGAAACTAATCATTTCTCTAATTTGATTAACCAACTGCATTTATACCATTGTTTCACCTATATTTATTAACTGTGAAATTCAAGGTGAATTTAGTATACATACTTCAATTTTAAAATGATATCTAGAAGTCATATTTACCTTTGCTATTATATTCATTATTTTGTCTGTGTTTGTCGGGAGGAAATTAAACCCCAATGTATGAAGGTCTTGGTTTTACATATATTATAATATCTCTTCACTTGTTCAATGTGAATAATTTGAAGTTATATTGAAATGTTAGTACAAATTTATTGAAAGGATTCTTTGTTTACCTTCATTATTTCAAAGAAATTAAAGCCCTCATTCAGGCGCAAACCATTCTTAATATTATTCCAGTAATCTATTCTTTGCATAAATGATGCCTGCCAAGTCTCCGAGGCTCTGGTTGAACAAATAATTTAATAATGAATTGTTCTAATTTCAGGTGGTGAACTACAACCACTTGATGCCCACCCGTTACTCCGTAGACTTCAGCTTCGAGAAGTTCAGCGCTAAGGACCTGAAGGACCCCGCAAAACGCAAGAAGCTGCGCTTCAACACAAGAGTGCGCTTCGAAGAGAGATACAAGAGCGGGAAGAACAAGTGGTTCTTCCAGAAGCTTAGGTTCTAAGTAATTTTAAAAAATAAACATTACGACAGTAATGTAGTTTGTTGTTTCATTTCTTTTTAATTAAGGGCTAGTTTCACAGATTATTAATAACTGTCAGGTAATCTATTTGCATTAAGTGATTAGTATATGCATGAAAACAACTGTCGTCATCGGATACACTACTGGATAGATATTTAGAGATCGTGTGAAACAGTATAACTGCGTCCGTGGCACAATGGTTTAGGTCGCCATGGCGCTACCATTGCGTCGGGAGGTCGTGGGTTCGATTCCCATGCAGAACAATTATTTGTGCGATCGACAAATAATTGTTAACTCTGCTAACATTATCAAAAGTGAGGTACAGATGTATTTCATACACTTTTGCTTGCGCCTGCAGGGAGTTATGCGTGTTGGCTAAAAGTACAGAAATACCTACCCAAACAGTAGCAAATTATCACTGCATAGGTACATTATTATTAAGTCTCTCCCACAGCGTGTTTATCGGTTCGGCGATTAACTCAATCTCCTCAACGGATGTTCATGCAGCTTTCATCAAGAGATAGAGCGATTTCCGAGAAACGCTATTCTGTGCCTACTATTTGTTTAGGTTTCGTGTAAAGTAACAGCCCGGGCGAGTAGGTACTGATAAGTACTATTAATTAATTGTTTGTGATTGTGCTAATGTGGCTGTATTGATTGTTCTATAAAAATGTACCACGTTATACAACAACGTGGAAAATGCCGAGGTCATTTAAAGGCAGCCACAATATTTACTTTTATTAGAAACACGCAGCGGCCCGCGACTTCGTCCGTATGGACTTTATTTTACCTGTTATCACCATTTCTTTTATAGCTGCTCTCCTCTTAGGCACAGCGCGATGTTATAGTACTTTGCTCCACAAATGGACTAATCAACACTATATTTTTTCAATTCGAAGCTGATGTAAGTACTAGGGTAGGTATAGCTAATCATACTTCATATGGTATGTGCACCACGCCTACATGCCCCTTCCTCTTGCGTTAGTTATTCCGTGATTATAAATAAAGATAAAGCATCTAAAATGACTACTAAGTACGAACTGCATATTGTTCCTAGCATCGCATTTAGATAAAAAAAACGATCAAAGTTTCATATCCATTATCCAGTGCATATTTACACAAGTGACCCATTAGCAATCTCGATAATACTTATCTAAAATGGCAGCCCACACTTTGATATAGCAACACAGTGTTGATAACAAACGTCAACGACAATAGAAACTTCGCTGACCGCAGTTTCGTACTCATTCAACAAGTCTCCTTGGAAGAAACCACCAATGTGAGTACACCCTTTATTTTAATAATATTTTTGCGCTTTACTTAAAGGAAATCCGTTAAATATAATAATAGGTCAGTGTATTTGTAGCGCTGGTGTAGCTTAAAACAATTATTGATTACATTCGTGGATCGATAATGAATCAATTGAATCCTTCACTATTATAATTTGTCGGATGCAGATAAATGCATACTCGGATAACAGTTTACTACCTACATGCGTTAAGATAAAGCAGCATCTTAGCTCCTATCTTAACTACTTACTCGTGTTAAATTTTCTTGATATAATTATATTTGCCGGTCAAGTGGCGTCGGTCACACACGTATGTAAATAAACACCTATGTAGGTACATATACTTGACTATAAACGCTGTTACATCACCAATGCGCTGAGATGTTGTAAATTCCAAACATTTTAAAAGATTTATTTAAGACTAGCTTCCTGAGATTTCGTCCGAGTGAAAAGGTTTCCCGTAGTAAAAATAATCCTATGTGTGAATCTAGGTTAATTCTAGTTCAATCAGTCGACAATCTTTGAATTAAACAAAATTTTACTTCTATTTTATTCCCATAAGGGTAAAATTTATCAAAATCTTTTTCAAGGGGATGCCAACGTCATAGTAGCTTTATGCATGCAAAGTCTCAGCCCGATCGATTTAAAATGTTAATTTTAAATCGATCGGGAAGCTTTATACAAACTTTCATCCCCAACTTTATCACCTTAGGGGTGGAATTTATCATAATCCTTTTTAAAGGATCACGACATAGTAACTTTATGCAGACAAAGACTCAGGCCGAAATGAAACTTTGTCAATTTTATAACGATAAAATTAACAAAGTTTCATAAGCGATTTCATGCCATATTTTATCCACTTAAGGGTAGAATTTAATACATCTTTTCTTAGGGGATGCCTACGTCATAACATCTAACTGCATGTAAAATTTCAGCCCGATTCGTCCAGCGGTTTGGGCTGTGCGTTGATAGATCACTATCATATTGTTATATCATATCATATATACATTTTTTGTTTACGATTAAATAGATATTTAAAAAAATATATAAATAGTTGCGCAATTAATAGATTCAACACGCATAAATTGCGCAATTTTCTATTTTTGTTTTCTCTTACAATTTACCCATGAAGCGTGACCGGGTTTGATTACCGGGTACGCACTTTTTTCACTAACGTCGTTGCACAGGCGCTAAACGCATTGAGCACTATTTTTGTCTATAAACGGTACCCGAGTATATAAACGAAAAACAGTGAGTGTGTACATTACGGTTTCAGTCAGGTGAATTTTAAAAATAATTAATATTATTACGTATGCATTATAATAAAATAAAATTATTAGTATGCATTATTTGATATAAAATATTTTTGTATTTTATAAACATAGTTCACGCCAGTTCATAGAAATGATAGCCAATATGTTTACAGCCAACTTTTTTGTGTAACGACGTTAAAGAAAAAAGTGCGTACCCGCTAATGGACCCGGGTTCACGTCGTGGATAATTGTAGCTTTGAACATGAATGTAAAATACATACACATAGCGTAACTAAAACCTGTCAAAAAAATCTAGTTTCAAAATCGACAATATCGATATGTGTTTGCACATTACATTTTTAAAAAGTGTTCTCAAAAACCGTACTTTTTAATGTTAAAAAATTGCAGATGTCTCTACGTTGGGGTATCGTAACAGCTGGTCTGATCAGCCATGACTTCGTGAACGCTCTCAACAGTTACCCTGACAAGGGAGACCAGGTGATCGTCGCAGTCGCCGCCAGGGACAAGGGCAGGGCTGAAGCGTTCGCTAAATTGCACAACATTGAGAAAGCGTACGGTTCTTATCAAGAAATAGCTACCAACAAAGATATAAGTACGTTACCTATAAACAATAAATGCCTATATCTTATTATCTGATGTTCAAGGCAACGAAGACAATTTATCGGTTTCCGCTATACGATTATGGTGTATCTGTTTGTCCATCGTTAATAACACCAAACAATTTGTTTTGAAATCTCAGAAGCCTAATCATGCGTGACAAATCGCAATCCAATTAAATTGATAACACATTTTATGTAAACTACTATTCTATAGTATCTTACATTAACCATCTTCGTTAGCTAAAAGGATACTTAGCTAGCTAATCTTCTTATCGTATGGTTAGTGGTCAACCTAGTGTCAAAGTTGTTCAAGCCGCCCGAAGGCCTTTGACATGGCTTAACGACTGTTACCTTAGTAGATAACAGACGGGACCGACTTTTTACGTGCCCTCCGAAGCACGGAGACGCCCAGCTCAAATACCACTATGCGGTCACCCATCTATTGAATGACCGCGCCAACGGTTGCTTAACCCACAGATCGTTTACCGACCGGTGAGCACAAATGGCTAATAAAATTGGAGTAGGTACTCAATTCTTTTTAATTTTTAATTAGTTACGGATGTATTTTATTCTATCACAGATGTCGTGTACATCGGCGCATTAAATCCTGATCACTACCCTCTAACTAAGATGTACCTCGAGCATGGCAAACACGTTCTATGCGAGAAACCATTCACCTTAAACGTGAAACAATCAGAAAGCCTGATTAAACTCGCTAAGCAGAAGAATCTGTTCTTGATGGAGGCTCTCTGGACACGGTTTTCGCCTGCCTACATTGATTTAGAGAAGGACATTGCTGCTGGCAAGCTTGGTGACGTCAAGTTCCTTGAAGCTAACTTTGGAATCGTATGCGACGCTGAGAGGATGAAGTAAGTTCCTTGTTTTATTTATTTTCGTAAATAAATACATCACTATATAAATATGGGCAATGGGCCTTATTTGTCCGAAATTCTGATACATTTTTTACAGGCGTATTAGAAATTCTGAATTTAGGCACAAAATTACAACTATCAAACGTTTTTCTTGACCAAACTTTCGTTTCAGCAATCTCACCTATGAAACTAGTTCTAACAATACGAGTATGTCGTAACAATATGTTTACTCTTCTTGATTAAACTATCCGGCCTTGATCTCATGCGTACTTTTTTATTTTAGCAAAAAGGAGCTAGGTGGTGGCGCAATACTGGACATTGGCATATACGTTCTGCATTTAGCTCAACACGTGTTCAAAGACGAGCCTTCCAAGATCACGGTGTCTGGCAGCCTGTACCCGAGCGGTGTGGACGAGTGTGAGACCATTATACTGGATTACCCTGGCGGCAGACGCGCGGTTCTCAACACTCAGAGCAGAATAGCACTACACAACAGAGCCACTATTTATGGCACGAAAGGCCGGGTTACCGTAAGTGTTGTTGTCACTATTTGCCTCTATAGTTGATAGTATTTTTCAAATCCTATTTGAGAGTAAATCCTTGTAAAATTTACTACCCTGAGTAGGCCTAAGTTTTCCCGAGAATTTCTTCGTTATTTGCATGACTAGTCAATATTGTCACAGGTTTCACTCTACACAAAATAAAGAAACGTTATTAAATCCATATAAAAAGATTTGTATCCTATCAAAAATCATCTATTTACTTTTTCAGAAGATCTGAAGTTTGAAACGAATTGTTTTTTTTTTATATTTTTAGTTGGAGGATCCATTCCATTTCCCGGACAAGGTGACCACGGTAGATGGCAGCACGAAGGAGTACAAGCAGCACACTACAAACTTACATTACAACTTTTGGAACAGCCCTGGTTTGGCGTACCAGACGCTAGAGGTCGCTAGGTGTATTAAAGAAGGTTGGTACTGTGTAATTTCCTATTGTGAATATTTATCTTATAGATCCGAGTCAAATATTAAATGGATTTGTTTTTATGTACATATCATATTGCGCTGTGTTGCCTAAAACTACATTACTATTGAAATATTTCAGGTCTGATCGAGTCGCCACGCATGCCTCACAAGGACACTCTCATGTTGGCCAGGCTCGTGGCAAACATCCGTCAACAACTCGGAGTGCACTTCGATGTCGATGATGAAGAATATCCCTAAATATACAAATAAAACGCACTTGTAATCTTTAAATTAATCTGCTTACCTTATTTTTTGCCATTTTGGTTTCTGATTCATTGAATATTATTTAACATGCCCGCTTACTTTCGAATGCACTGTGGAAATTAGCGAAAAGGAGCTTTTCGATTACAATTGGACTGGACTATTAAAGTAACGACAATCGAGTGATTTTGTGTGAAAATTTGTACAGTGACCTCTAGCGTTAACCGAAAGAACAATTTTTTTAAGTATTTATCAAGCGCTCGCTATTAGTAATTTGTATAGTAGCAAGCGTTAGGCATAATTTTAAACTTTAAAAGTACTAGTTCTTGGTGCAGACGTAAGTAGCGCTGAGTTGTTTTTTTAGGTAGTCGATAGGGGCAGGAAATGGCCTCTTAAAAGAATACCTACATTGCGCGGGCAAAAAACAGTGTAGGTAGGTACTATTAATATAAAGATTTACGGTGTGCAAAATCAAATATCACTGTATGATACATATCTTGATTAGTTAAGTATACCTACATGTAACATAGGTATTCTGCAATTGGACTGATATCTAACCTTCCATACAAACATATTATGCAAATGATGTATGTGTTATCTATTAAAAAGTTTATAAAATGTTAGAACCAAACATTTGTGACTTTTATTTCTATAATTCCCTCCTTCCTATTATCATTACAGTCTTACTCACGGAATAACTAAAAAAAGCGAACGTTTTATTATTCGCGTGTACTAGAAAAACCCCATAATGGGCCGAAAGAAAGTACCAGGCAACACTAAAATTACATAAAAATAAATCCATTTAGTATTTGACTCCGATCATAAAACACATTAAAGAATAATAATATTCACAATAGGAAATTACGTAGTATTACCAACCTTGTTTAATGCACCTAGCGACCTCTACCGTCTGGTACGCTAAGCCGGCGTCGTTCCCGTAGTTACTGGGTAAGTTTGTAGTGTGCGGTGTCACCACGTAATATGTAAAGAAATGAATGAAGAATAGGTTATGTAGGCGAATTAAATTAAAGATTACTAATGCATAAAAATAAATAAATATTAATTGTGCTTAATATTAGTATATTTAAGGATATTCTTCGTCATCAGCATCGAAGCGCGCGCCGACTTGGTGTCGGATGTCGGTCATGAGCTTGGCCAACAACAGAGTGTCCTTGTGAGGCATGCGTGGTGACTCGATCAGACCTGAAATGTACCATTTATTGTTAGAAATGTGTCCTAACACTAATTCCAAGTTAGACTAGAGCTAGGAACCAACTCAGAGGGATTTAATAATGAATAACCAATTGTTCGGAAAAACAAAGAACAGGCTGCAAGAAAAGAGAAACAGCGAATGTTTTATTTCTCGCGAATACTTTACAAACTACATACCGGGCTTAAAGGCATACTAGGCATCACAACACAATATAATACATAAGAAATAAATAAAACCATTTAGTGTTTGACTCCGATCAAAAAACACATTAAAGAATAATATTTACAGACCGCCGGAGATCGTTTGTAATGGAAAGCTTTGAGGGACGCCTTGACCCAGCGGTGGGACGATATAGGCTCATAATAATAACGATAAATAATAGTAAATTACATAGTACTAACCTTCTTTAATACACCTAGCGACCTCTACCGTCTGGTACGCCAAACCGGCGTTGTTCCCGAAGTTACTGGGTAAGTTTGTAGTGTGTTGTACATACTCCTTCGTGCTGCCATCAGCTCTTGTCACCTTCTCCGGGAAATGGAAGTATTCCTCCAACTGGAAATAAATAAATACAATTAGAATCCAAAAAGAGATTTCCTGAAAAAGCAAATAGGTTTTTTGATATAATCTGATACCGTTTAAGTCTGGCATACTATTTTTTTTATATGGATTTTTCGTCAAGGTAGTCCATCTAGAGCACTCGTTCGAATAGCACCTGCCAAATACATATTATATTGATGGGTGCCTTTCGTGGACCAGGCTAGGTCCTTTTCGCCAAGGTGCTATTCGAATGGGTGCTCTAAATGAACTACCTCTTTTCGTCGATCTGGACCATTTCTTTGTCTTGTATAGAGTGAAAATCTGTGATTATATTGCTTCGCTTTGCCTTAATAACGAAGACATTCTTGGGGAAACTTAGGCCTTCTTAGGGCAGTCAATTTCAGAGGCACTTAGTTTCAAATAAGATTTGATAAAGTCTATCAACTACAGATATTAATAGTGACAATACTCACAGTAAACCGGCCTTTTGTGCCATAAATAGTCGCTTTGTTGTGTAGAGCTAATCTGCTCTGGATGTTAAGTACGGCGCGTCTCCCGCCAGGATAGTCCAGTATGATGGTCTCGCTCTCGTCCACACCGCTCGGGTACAGGCTGCCAGACACCGTGACCTTGGAGGGCTCGTCTTTAAACACGAATTGAGCTAAATGCAGAAGGTATATGCCAATGTCCAGTATTGCACCACCACCTAGCTCCTTTTTGCTGTAAATAGAAAAGAGAATTAGGACCTAGATAGTCTAATCAAGAAGAGTAATTATTCTGTATGACATTTTGTTAGAGCTAGTTAGTATCTTAGGTGAGACTGCTAAAACTATAGTTCGGTTAAGCAAAACGTTTTATAGTGGAATACTTTTGTGCCTAAATCCAGAAATGTCTAATGCGTAAGAAGTAAGTATATACATAATATTATAGCCTTTTTTCCAAACGATGTTGGAGTCGGCTTCCAGTCTCACCGGATGCAGCTGAATACCAGTATTTTACATGGAGCGACTGAACATCTGATCAACCCAGTTGCCTGGCATATAACACGACTGTTGTAAGACTGGTTGTCCAACTTTTAAGCTTCTGACAAATGTTAACGACTGTCAAAGAACTTCGAAAATGACAGCCAGGACCCACAATTTTACGTGCCATCCGAAACACGGAGTAACTCGATATGTAAAGATGGTCCCCCATTTATAGAGTTACCTCGGCAAACTAAGCCACTAGCTCCTCTCTGTAAAAAATGTACGGAAATCCGGAAAACACTAATTTGTGAAATTAATTTAGCCTGAGCGTGTAAATATATTATTACTGTTTTACTTATAAATATAAATAGAACTAGAAACTTACGACATCCTTTCAGCGTCGCACACGATTCCAAAGTTGCCTTCAACGAATTTGACGTCACCAAGCTCGCCAGCAGCAATGTCTTTCTCTAAATCAATGTAGGCAGGCGAAAACCGCGACCATATAGCCTCCATCAAGAACAGATTCTTCTGCTTAGCGAGTTTTATCAGGCTTTCTGATTGTTTCAAGTTTAAGGTGAATGGTTTCTCGCATAGAACGTGTTTGCCATTCTCGAGGTATAACTTAGTGAGATTGTAGTGGTCAGGATTTAATGAGCCGATATACACGACATCTGCAATAGAATAACTTGCATCAGTAACATACTCCAATTTTATTAGGTAGTAATATATATCTTTTTCTGATGGTTGGTCTTAGAGTCCTACTAATATTATACAGAGCCTAGGTACCTATCTATACTAATACTATAAATGCGAAAGTTTGAAAAATGTTTGTTATTAGATCACACTATTACGGGTGAACGGATTTAAAAGAAATCTGGCATTCAGATAGAATACATCCCGGAATAAAACATAGAATACTCTTTATTGCGGGGACGAGATCCCGTGGAATATCTTCAACATCTACGCGGACGAAGTCGCGGGCAGAAGTTATTGTGATATAAGATAGTTGAATTACAGAAAAGTAATTTAAATAAAAAATGTTATCAATTTAAGTCAAGGCACGCATGATTTAACTTCTGTGATTTCAAAACAATTGTATGGTGTTATTAACGATGGACAAGCAGATACACCATAATCGTACATCGGAACAGATAATTAATCGTCTTCGTAGCCTTGAACATCAGATAATAATATATACCTAGGCACTTATTGTTAACTAGCTGACCAGTACCCTCGTGAATGGCGTCCTGTTGTATTTCTATTCGTTTGAGCGCGCGCAGATTTGCGCCTGATACTATCATAATAATAATAATGCCTATAATAATATGAAAATGCGCTCACAACTTGCTTTGCTATGAGTCTATCTTTTCTGCTCCAAAACTTATTCTATGCCTATACCAAATTTCAGTGCTTCTAATCCAGCAGTTTTTACGTGATGCTGGAACATACAGAGAAACAGACAGGCAGGCAGACAGACAGAGAAAAATTCTATAAATTGCAGATTCTGGATCAGTTTCCGTTGCTTAACTGCCCCTAATGCTTTTTTATGTATGCAATGTACAGAATTGACCTTACTACAGATGTATTATAGTATAGAAGACAGATAGATAGATGGAAGATGTAGATAGATAGATATAGATGGGTAACGTACCTATATCTTTGCTGGCAGCTAATTCTTGATAAGATCCGTATGCTTTCTCAATGTTGTGCAATTTAGCGAACGCTTCAGCCCTGCCCTTGTCCCTGGCGGCGACTGCGACCACGACCTGGTCTCCCTTGTCAGGGTAACTGTTGAGAGCATTGACAAAGTCATGGCTGATCAGTCCAGCTGTCACGATACCCCAACGTAGAGACATCTGGAATTTTTAAATATTCAAATTATTAAATGTATGCATCGAAATCGTCGATTGTAAACCGGATTTTTGCCAGGTTTTAGTTACGTTTAAGTAGGTATTATCTATTATCTGTTAAAGTAATGTACGAACCACGAAGTGATTCCGGGTTCGATTACCGGGTAAGCACTTTATTCGCTAACGTCGTTGCACAGGATGTAAACGCATTGAGCATTATTTTTGTTTACCCGGTAATCGAACCAGTGTACGCTGCATTAGTCACTTCTAACTTTGACGGAGAATACAAAAAATAAACATTGCGCAATTTTGCGTGTTGAATCTATGAATTGCACAATGTTTTATTTTTTGTCTAAAATATCTACTAAAGCGTAAACAAAACACGACAAACAATTTAGAAGCCGGCATGTTGTTATGAAATTCTGCGAAATCATTGCTAGCAAATTTAAGTTCATCAATATTCTTTGAAAATATAAATAGTTATTTATGAGAATTCGGCACATTGTTGATGTAACAGCGTTCATAGTTAGGTATATGTTTCTACATAAGTTTTTATTTACGTACATATGTGACCGGCGCCGTTTAACCGGTAAATTAAAAAAATCTTAACACAATATAAATAAAATAATTAATAAATTAAATAATTACTTTAAAGTACACTAGCGCTACAAATACACTGACCTTTTGTTATATTCAACGGAGTTCCTTGAATTTAAGCGACAAAAATATTATGAAAATATTAAAATTAAGAGTGTACTCACATTGGTAGTTTCTTCCAAGAAGACTTGTTGAATGAGTACGAAACTGCTCAGCGAAGTTTCTATTGTCGTTGACGTTTGTTATCAGCACTGTGTTGCTATATCAAACTGTGGGCTGCCATTTTAAATAAGTATTATCGAGATAACTAATGGGGCATTTGTTTAAATATGCACTGGATAATAGTCCAGTCATTTAAGCTTAAATTAGGCAAGGATCTCGGAATTCAAGATACCCAGCTGTAAGTCTGTAAATACTTGTAAGTTTAACACCAAAAAATTGTCTCAAAAGTTGCACATGGTAGGGTGTGCGCATCTATAAAATTTCAAGGTCAAAAGTCATCAAATTTGTTTTTTCGCGCAATTTTTGTAAAGTTCCTCGTATGAAAATGAATTTAAACATTCAACTGCACGTTTGGCACAGTGGTTAAAGTGGTCACATCGTCGCAATAACCGTAGCGCCGCATGTGGTGGGTTCGAATCTCACCTTGGACAAATCTTTGTGTGATGAGCAGGAGTAAGTATTTGTGCTGAGCCTGGATGTTAATGTGACTATATAAGTATGTATTTAGAATAGAAGTACCTATTTAACTATGTTTATCAGTTATTTGGTTACCATAGTACAAGCTCTACTTAGTTTAGAATCAAATGACCGTGTGTGAGTTGTCCAATAATATTTATTTATTTGTAGAGTATTTTGTATTCTTTAATATTGTGTATCTACTCGATTTGCGTAGTCAAAAGCGGCAGAAAATCGCCTCAAAAGACATGTACCCAATTACCCATACCTACGCGGCGTGTGCAAAAAGTGTAGGTAGAATTAATAGGTACTAATATGGTGCGCAAAATTGAAAAAACCCATTATGATGCATATCTTGATAAGTTTGGTATATCTACATGTAACATAGGTATTCTGTAATTGGACTGAAATTTATTCTTGTCATCAAAATTAAGTTTTTTGTGTATTGTCATCATTGTGTCATCTCAAAAAGTTGAATCATATGTGAGAACCAAATCTTTAGCACTTTTATTTCTACTATTTCCTCCTTCCTATCATCATTGTAGTCGTATTTTTGTATTTTCTATTTTTCTGTTTATAAATGCTTATCAAATGGTGTTACAATTTGACAGGGTGATAAATTATACCATCACCATTATTATATAATTATAAAAAAAATATTTTCAGTTAGAGGTAGAGCTCTTGTCACCTTCTCCGGGAAATGGAAGTATTTTCCATTTCCCGGAGAAGGTGACAAGAGCTGATGGCAGCACGAAGGAGTATGTACAACACACTACAAACTTACCCAGTAACTTCGGGAACAACGCCGGCTTAGCGTACCAGACGGTAGAGGTCGCTAGGTGTATTAAAAATCGGAGTCAATACTAAATGTTTAATAATATGTTTTTATGTATAATATTGTGTTGTGTTGCCTAATACTATATTTTGCCCGGTATGGGGTTGTATAGTATTCGCGAGAAATAAAACGTTCGCTGTTTCTTTTTTTTCCTTTTCATATTTCAGTGTGCGTTAAATGTCTTCGGCTGACTTTGGCAACAGCCATCTTCAATGAAAAATGAAATGGCAATACATGCCCTTTCCTCTTTTGTTAGTTATTATGTGCGTAAGACTAAAATGATCATAGGAAGATTAGAATATAGAATTAAAAGTCAAAAAGGTTTGGTTCTCATTTTCTTTAACTTTATGAGTTAACATAATATAAATAAACATGTTTGTTTGTACAGGCAACATATTAAAAAAAATTAAGTGTCGAAGGTTAGATTCCAGTCCAATTACAGAGTACATTTTGCACACAACACATCTTCTTATTAATAATACCTAGAGATGATATAAGCAAATTAACTTGAAGATTACAAATGTGCTAAATATTAGTATATTTAAGGATATTGTTCATCATCAGCATCAAACCGCGCGCCGACTTGGTGTCGGATGTCGGTCATGAGCTTGGCCAACAACAGAGTGTCCTTGTGAGGCATGCGTGGCGACTCGATCAGACCTGGAATGAGTTAAATGTACCATTTATTGTTAGAAAAGTGTCATAACATTATTTTTAAATTAGAATAGATCTTAGAACCAATAATAATCAATTGTTCGGAAAACAAAGAATAGCCTGCAAAAAAGAAGAGAAACAGCGACCGTTTTAATTCTCGCGAATACTTTACAAACTACTTGCTGGGCCGAAAGACTACTAGGCAACACAATTCAATATAATACATAAAAACATTAAATGGATTCGTTAACTCCGATCTTAAAACAAATTAAAGAAAAATAATCACAATAGGAAATTACAAAGTACCAACCTTGTTTAATACACCTAGCGACCTCTAGCGTTTGGTACGCTAAGCCGGCGTCATTTCCGTAGTTAGTGGGTAAGGTTGTAGTGTGTTGCACATACTCTTTCGTGTTGCCATCTACCGTCGTCACCTTCTCCGGGAAATGGAAGGGATCTTCCAGCTGGAAATTTAAATAAACTATTAGGTTCCAAAAACAGTTTTTTTTTTTAAAATAAGTCTGTGATTTCTGATAGGATACAAATCTTTTTATAAAGATTTAATACCGCTTCTTTTTTTCGTAGAGTTAATACTTGTGACAATATTGAGTGGTCATAAAAATACTTTCTGGAGGAAACTTAGGCCTACTCAGGTCAGTATATTTCAGAGAGATTTAATCTCAAGAAGTATCTTAAAAATTCTATTAACCACAGATACAATTAGCAAAAACCACACTTACGGTAACCCGTCCTTTTGTGCCATAAATCGTGGCTTTGTTGTGTAGTGTTAGTCTGGTATGAGAGTTGAGTACGGCGCGTCTACCGCCAGGATAGTCCAGTATGACAGTCTCGCTCTCGTCCACACCGCTCGAGTACAGGCTGCCAGACACCGTGACCTTGGAAGGCTCGTCTTTGAACACGAATTGTGCTAAATGCAGAAGGTATATGCCAATATCCAGTATTGCGCTACCACCTAGCTCCCTATGTCTAAAATTAAAGAAATACGAATGAGATCAAGGCTAGACCGATAGTTTAAACAACACTTTTTTAGAATTAGTTTCATAGGTGAGACTGCTAAAACGATAGTTTTGCCAAGCGAAACGTTCTCTAGTTGTAATTTTGTGCCTAAATGCGGGGCGGCTCGTGAGTGGGAACCGCGATCGAATCGCGTTTGCATCGCGACTGAATCGCGTTTGCATCGCGACTGAATCCGGGCCCGTACACAGTTAGCGACCGCTTTGCGTCTTTACCGATGCTACGCGCGACAGCATAGTGGCTGCATTGCTACAAAAAGTCGCCGTGGGCGAGGGGCCTAATGCGCCTGTTAAAATGGAACAGAATTCCAGAAAGCACTTATTTGCGAAATTAATATATAAGGCCGAATGCCCGAGTGTATAATATATTTAAGTACTTAATTATCAAAATAAATAATACAAAAACTTACTTCATCCTCTCAGAGTCACCGTAATCGAGACCGAAGTTGCCTTCAACGAATTTGACGTCACCAAGCTTCCCAGCGGCAATGTCCTTCTCTAAATCAATGTAGGCAGGCGAAAACCGCGACCATATAGCCTCCATCAAGAACAGATTCTTCTGCTTAGCGAGTTTTATCAGGCTTTCTGATTGTCTCAAATTTAAAGCGAATGGTTTCTCGCATAGAATGTGTTTGCCGTGCTCGAGGAAAAACTTAGTGATAGGGTAGTGGTCAGGATTGATTGCGCCGATGTACACGACATCTGTGATAGAATAATATGCATTGGTAACTAATAACAAGAAATTGGGAACTTAATACTTCAATTTTATTAGGAAGTAAAGTATCCTTTTAGCTAACAAAGATGGTTAATGTGATATAAGATAGTAGAATAGTAGTTTAGATAAAATGTGTTATCAATTTAAGTCAAGGCACGCATGATTTAACTTCTGTGATTTAAAAACAAATTGTATGGTGCTATGAACGATGGACAAGCAGATACACCATAATCGTACATCGGAACTGATAATGAATCGTCTTCGTTGCCTTGAACATCAGATAATAAGATACAGGCATTTATTGTTTACAGCTGACCAGTGCGGCCCCGCGCGCGTATATGTCTTCCCGTTGTATTCGTTAGAGTTTTGCAATTTACATTTTCAGTTGTTCTGAAACCTCCCTGTTTGCGATTTCTACTACTTTTTTGCATTGCATTGCAATTTTCTAGATATCTTATACTTTTTATAAGATGAAAAGTGTCCTATATGTTGCTCCAATACTTATTCTACGCCTTTAACAAATTTTAGGGCATTCTATCGGAAAGATTTTACGTGATGCTGGAACATAAAGACAGACAGACGGGCAGACAGACACACAAACAGACAAAAAATTGCAGATTTAGGATCAGTTTCCGTTACTGAAGAACCCAATTACATATTCAATGTACAGAATTGACCTCTCTACAGACGTATTATGTTATAAAAGATAGAAAGACAGAAGAGATAGATAGATAGATAGATGGATAGATAGAGATGGGTAACGTACTTATGTCTTTGTTGGCGGCTAATTCTTGGTAAGAACCGTACGCTTTCTCAATGTTGTGCAATTTAGCGAACGCTTCAGCCCTGCCCTTGTCCCTGGCGGCGACTGCGACGATCACCTGGTCTCCCTTGTCAGGGTAACTGTTGAGAGCGTTCACGAAGTCATGGCTGATATTTCCAGCTGTCACGATACCCCAACGTAGAGACATCTGAAATTTTTAAATATTCAAATTATTAACAATACGGTTTCTAAGTGTTCTGAAATTGTAATGAATCGACAATATCGACGCGTGTACATAACACGCATCGATATTGTTGAATATGAACTGGATTTTAGTCAGTTTTTAGTTACGTTTATGCAGGTATTATCTATTATCTGTCAAAATTACGAACGATTCACGGGTTCGATTACCGGGTACGCACATTTTAATGAATGTACACACTCATTATTTTTCTCGATTACATGTTGGGTGGTACCCCAGTTCATGGACAAAAATTATGTTTAATCCGTCCAAGCGCCTGCGCAACGACGTCAGTGAAAATATATTGCGTACCCGGTAATCGAACCAGTGTACACTCAAGTACCTACACTGCATAAGTCTGAAGTCTGAGTATGAACTTCGACGGAAAATACAAAAAATAAACATTGCGCAATTTATGCTTGTCTGTATATTGCACAATGTTTTTTTTTGTTTAAAATACCTACTTAAGAGTAAACAAAACATGACAAAAAGTTTAGAAGCCGGCATGATGTTATGAAATTCGGCGAACTTATTGCTTGTGCTACAAATACACTGACCTATAGTAATTTTTAACAGAGTTCCTTTGATAAAAACAAAAAAAATATTATTACAATGAAAAGTGTACTCACATTGGTGGTTTCTTCCAAGGAGCCTTGTTGAATGAGTACTAATCTGCGCTCAGCGAAGTTTCTATTGTCGTTGACGTTTGTTATCAGCACTGTGTTGCTATATCAAAGTGTGGGCTGCCATTTTAGATAAGTATTATTGAGATTGCTAATGGGACATTTATGTGATTATGTACTGGCTAATGGATATGTAACTTTGAAGTTTGCAAATCGTTTTTTTTATCTAGATGGGATAAATTTAGCTAGGAACAATATGCAGTTAGGTACCTTCTTAGTAGCCCTTTTGGTTGCTTCATTTATACAGACAGACAGACAACAGATTCTTGGAACTGCAGACAAATCTTCGTGATCAGTAGTCTATTTGTTGAGGAAGTCCACACAACATGGGCTATACAACATCAATCTATGCCTAAAAGGAATGGAGCAGCAATAGAAAATGTTGTATAAACGGGAAAGCAAAGTCCACGGCGACGAATCCGCGGGCGATTGCGACTGTTGTGGGTCTTTTCAAGAAGTAAGTAAATATCAGAATACCTTTGTGAGCTTACAATGGCCTTCTCAGTAATTTGATATTTCATGAAAGAGCCATCAATCAATTGATCTCATGTTTAGTTTACTTTAATTTATAACATAATAAGTAACATAAATTCGTTTAAGTATAACCACAATGTTCTCATTTGCATGCCAGAACGGTTGGCAATTGTGTTGAACTTTTGATACCAATTGTTAACACTTTTAAAGTACCACATTTAAGCAATTAAAGATTATCAATTAATATGGCAGGCAGAAATTCGCCTCTCAAGGGTTATGTAACTACGTGGCGTGTGCAAAAAGTGTAGATAGAATTAATAGGTACAAAGATTTAATGGTGCGGAAAATCGAAAAAACCCAATATAATACATATCTTGATTAGTTAAGTATATCTTCATGTAACATATGTTATTCTGTAATTGGACTGAATATTAATGAAGTGTTAGAACAAAATCTTTGGCACTTTAAATTCTATAATTCCCTACTTCCTATGACATTATAGTAATAGTAGCCTTATAGACTTACTCGTATTTTCTATTTTTCAGTTTAAAAAGGCTTAACAAACGTTGTTTCATTTTGTCATTTCTTTTATTTTTCGATCTATGTACCTTTTTGATGAAAATGAATCACCGATATGCATAACTTTTTAACAACTAAGTAAATTGTTTTTTTTTTTAAGTTTGTAAATGTCGGAACAAGGTATGTATGGGATCAATGGGATTAAAATTCTTATGGGAATGGACTCAACGGGATAAAATTATACTATAGCCGGATGAAGTCAGTTCAATTTTATGATAGGGATTTTAATATTAAAACATTATTTAGCTACATAATCAATTTATTTAAATAAATTATATTCTCTTAAGCATTCTATTCTTACAAATAACGTACGATACAAGTTATTAGTGAATGTTCAACATTTGAAATAAACCGTATAAAAATACAAACATGCCTAAATCAACAATTGCGTTTAGTAACTGCAAAATAATATGTGTGTGAGATTTTAAATATAATTTTAAAGACTCACCTTTTCTGCTATATTTTTAATTTTTAATAAAGAAATTTATTGAGAAATGCAGGTTTATTTGTCATTTTTTGTTCAATAACTTAGTAGAGAGCCTTGGCACGCATCTAATGATCTATAATTAAAAATAATGCCGTAACTGATAGACAATAATTCAGTGGATAAGTGATATTCTAAATGTATATCTTCTATTTCCCGCACACCTCGGATACAAGGCTCTCTACTTAGACTGTAATGCCAAAATTGTTTCTACAACGTTCGCCAGAGCGCTAATACAGATAGTTGTACAGAATCGCGCTACCAGTGGTCAGACCACAGTACCTCGATTCTCTACCACTATCGACTACCGAGAACCGGCTAGCTATCGAAATTTTGCCAAATGCCAATGCCAAAATGTTTCCTACGACACTCGTCAGAGACGCTGATCAGATTATCGGTAGTCGATAGTAGTAGAGAATCGAGGCACAGATTACTCTAGTTAGTGTTAGCAATAACAAAAGTCGGTGTGTTTAGATGCAACGGAATGTGTAATCTATTTAAACGAATTTGTTTAGTACGGGTAGTGCGGGCTACAAAAGGAAGCTCAGGGCAACTTCATGCGTTCTCATTTCATTTGTAATATTTATTATGCCATAATATTTTTTAGGCTATTTTTTTCCCGCCTGAATTACTTGATGGTTAAGAATTAGTCTCTTCGATTCATTTCTAAACGTTTACACTTAAATGCTTTTAATACAATTTCAATGTTAGTTCGTGAGCAATATAATTATAAGATATTTTCGTGTCGTTAGTAGGTAACCATTTTTTAGTTTAACAGGTTGCGACCTCGGCCAGTATTGTTTGCCAACAAACGCGACGTTGACGCTGCGTTAACGCTGCGCTTACGTTGGAGGAACGTCTGGCTCGTAAAACGCCTATGGATTAGTGGCTTAAGTACTCATAATTAAAATAATCAATATGGTTTATTTTCTATTTTAGACTTTGAGTCATTCGAGAATAACTTTTAAATACTTTTGTGTAAGACCTTTATATAATAAGCAGGTATTATTGCTAAATCGCGCGATGCTTATAAATCGTGCGAGAATCCTTATGTTTATTGAAGGCCCTTAAATGGTGATGTTTGAAAATATATTATTTTATCAAAGAGCTTTCTTTGAAACTATATCAGGTCTTCTTTTACAGGAGTTTATCAGTTTCTTGTATTCTAAACTTGAGTATAGGTATAATATTAAGCAATAAGATCTTAGAATTTCATGTAAATTGCACTAAACAAAGCATAGCTACCAATTTACTTTAACGTCAGTCTTCAAACGCCTATGCTAACCGCGTGATTTCGAAGTTGAAATTGGGAAGTTCATAGTGTAGTTTGATAAAATTTGCATCATAATAGTAAACGCATTTGATTCATATCGGCCAATTTATAAGGCTTCTAATATCTCAGTATTGTAGGTTAAAGTTAGCCGATTACTAGCTTAAATTAGCCAAATGAGTTAGCTAAACTTAGCTTTATTTATTACGCTAAACTTAGCCAAGAACTAACGCCAAAGTGTACCAATTCATTGAGCTAAATTTAGCCTAAATTGTCAAGCTAAAATTAGCCTCATAGACTGAATCTAATCACCCAATAACTAGCCCACAAGCCGAATTTACAAAGCTAAGACCGGAACAGAAAATAAAACGGCTTTATCATACATAAGACTACAATCTATTAAACAATGCTTTAAAACAGTCAAGAAAAAAGCTGATAACTTACCCTCTTATTAATAAAAATATATGAAGTTGTTCAAGGCTTATAAAGAGTTTTGTTTCTTTCACTCCTTAGCGAAATGAAAGAGAGAAAACGTCATATAGTAGTATTTTAACTAAAATAGGTTTATAGTGTATTTATAAATATGAGGGTTAATATATTTTGAAACAGCACCATAGAACTAAGTGGTAGACAATCACGCGGTGGCCATCTTTGCGATTCTTTCGTCTAGTTTCTTGATCTCCTTATGAAGACTGTCCACGTTGTGAGCGAAGACTTCCTGCACACCTTGAAGTAGTTCTTTGTTGTTCTGAACTCCACCCGCTATAGTAGTCTGTAGTGTTTCTAACTCTGTTAGCGATTTGCCGAAGTTTGACGCTGTGGAAAATATGTACATTTAGATAACTAAGACTACTAACAGGAACATGAGTTTTTATTTCATTAGAACTGTCGGGTTCAGTGATCTTACATTAAGGATAATACAGATAATTAATTTTAAAATATTCTGTAATGAATTATGAGCACATTAATGAAACTTGCGTTAAATTTTTTTATCAGTAATGGAACACTAACATCAGGGAAAATACCGGGAATATACATTCGTAAATTTTAAAATATAACAATAACTTACCCTGGTTATGTAAAGCTTCCAGCGCCTCCATACGCTCTAATATCTCGGAATGTGAAATACCGTCGATTTGTTTCAACAGCTTGTATAACTCGTTCACCTATGAAACAAAATAAATTATGAATAATTTAGATACATAAAATTAAAATGGTAGAATACGGATGCTCATTTCATCTGATAATTTTTTTTATATAAAAACACTTAACTAAAACACGTAATTTATTGAAAGAATACAAAAACAATTTACATATTACATTATGCGTGTTACATATATATTTAACGGAGATGGCAGGATGACCTGGACGCATTTGAAAAGGACTGGTCGGAACTTGCCGCCGATAGGGGGATTTGGAAAAGAGAGTGGAGGCCTTTGCCCAGCAGTGGGACGATAAAACAGGCGAAGGAAAAAAAATATGCGTGTACAAGTAAATTGTACGGGTTAAAGCTATCGCCAACATGCGTGCACCTATTTCAAAATACGTATGTATACGTTCACGTATACGTGTGAGCACGTGTTATTATACCTTGGCGTCAAGTTCCGGGTCCGCAGGCTTGACGCTAGCCTTGAGCGCTTCGACGTTGGTCCGCAGTGACGTCACGCGGGCCTCGGCCGCCGCCAGCTCGCCCGCGCGGAGCAGCGATGTCTGCGCCGCCAGAGCTGATGCTGCGCCACATAACGTCGCCTGTACATGACAAAATATTTTATAACTACACTACACACTTATGAATAATATTAATATTTAGGTCGAAGACCTCCGTGCCTCGGAGAGCACGTAAAGCCGTCGGTCCTGCGCCTGACCTCTCACTGGTCGTGTCGGTTATCCGTCCCACCAAACTATGAGAGTGATGGAATAGAGAGTGTACCTGTGTATTGTGCACACACTTGGACACTATAAACAAAGTCCTGCACATGGCCAGTTTCACTGAAACTGACCGCCCGCTGTAGCCGTATATCGGCTAGGAGGACATTATGAATAATATACCCAGTAGTCAGATAATATACCCAATAGATGAATTGACCAAGAGTATGAAAACAGCTGTGGAAATGCTACCTAATAAGTTAAACGATAATTATTTACAAGTTGTGAAACTGACTTAGTTTCATATAAATAGAAGGCTTTTAAAATGTAAGTAGGTATTCCAAGCAAATATGTGCTAATAAATAAGCATGTATATAGTATACAAACCTGCCCAGTAGTTGCCTGCAGTCTCCTAAATGCTTCCTCATCTCTGACACCAGCTGCCTGTTCCAATTTGTGTAACCTGCCAAAGGACCATGATTGTATTATGGAATTTTGTAGCCACAGGGCATATGGTAGTTCTCAATAGCTTAATTTCTTTTTCTAAATTTTAATGATATATGGATGAACTATATTTTTAAAGAGTTGTGACTTCTAGTAGTCACCCACGTAAGATTTACAGAATTTGTACATTAACATTATATTTAAGGAACATTTATGTCACATATTTAGATAGGTAGTTTACCTGTGTTCTAGTTGTGCTATCCTAGTAGTATAAGCTAGATTGACCTCAGGCTTCAGTTTCAAATGTGCCGTCACCAGTTCACCTTGCTTCTTCTTACCATTACTTGATAAATACTCCCTGAAAACCATTTGATTATGTAAAAAACTTTAAACTTTTAAAATATAACAATATGATACAGACATTTTTTAATGAAATAAATTGTAAGTAATCTTATAAGAATTGTCAGTCAACATATTTAATGTACCTTGTATATGGCATGTTC
This sequence comes from Anticarsia gemmatalis, assembly GCF_050436995.1. Classification (NCBI taxonomy): domain Eukaryota; kingdom Metazoa; phylum Arthropoda; class Insecta; order Lepidoptera; family Erebidae; genus Anticarsia; species Anticarsia gemmatalis. The sequence goes on from NC_134757.1 coordinate 2,263,698, forward strand.
AGTGTTGTGAGTGACTGTTATTATAATTTTTTAACAGATCTTGATGGTACATAGGTTGTTACAGTGCCTGACCTGGCCAGCACTCATATTGTGTATCTCAGTAGACAACTAGGCAGTACTAGGCACTATGCAGTATATTGCTGCTTTAAGAAACATATTGAATACCATCATTAAGGAAAGTAACAATGTACTGCAACTATCAAATAGTTGTCAACTCAGATACATAATAGTTCTTCAGTACAGTGGTGTGAATCCTAGAACAGTAAAGTATTAGATACTATATTTACTTTAATTTCTCAGCCTTAGGATCAATCAGCTCTCCTTCCTCCAGTTTCAACTCTTCCAGAAGTTTCTTTGTAGAGTTTATCTGGACCGCCAACTTTGTGTACTCATCCTATAAATAAAGCACCCTGTATTAAGCATAGTCACCAACCAAAAGATGCATGGATTATTAAGATAAAGTCAATTCCATACACCTTCATTAACTTACATAAGTATAAGATGCACATGACATATGACTTAAAAAAACATTTTTTTATAAGCTTATTGGTTCCTGGTTTTCTATTGAATTCAACTTTAACAACAGTCATAATCGTAGACTGTAGTACAGTTATATTATTATTGTATTACTGGTGAAATTGAGTGAGTTAGTGGAACAATAATTTCAAGTCACATCAATCAGAATGCTTACAAAAGTGAAACTTTTGTTGTGAAGGAATGTCAATCTACGTTAGTTTAATGTTTTTATACAGATTTTATAATTAAATCTATATATTAATGCTGTTGGTTGTAAGGTTTTTACTTTATAAATGATGCAAATAGGCAGTTTTTATTAATTACCTTTTCACTTTCAGTGGCCTTGTTCTGTTGCTCAGTAACTTGTTCAAGTAACTCTGAGAATTCACACCGCAGCCTGTTGTAACGCTCCAGGGGAGTCTCAGGCTCACCTTCCGCCGCTAACTCCCACTCCCCAGCCCTAGAATCAAAATGTTGATTAACACAAAGAAACTGTGATGGCAAGTTTTAATGAAGGCTAATACAATTGCATTTTTACTCTGTTAAAAATGTATTTATACGAATTCTTTATTCTATAAACGTTTACCTGTACCCAATTCGAGATTTTCTGCTAAGTCTATCAGAAAAGTCAACTGTGCCAGTTAAGAATTTGCCTTTGAACTTATTAAATGAATCCTTCACAGATAGGTGTAATTGTTCAATATTCTCGTTATCCTCCTCCTCCACTGGGTCAGGCTGGTCAGCTTCAGGCAAATCGCCAGTTTCGTATACGTCGGGTTGGTCATAAGCCTATAATTACAAAATAAAATCAACACCACACGGCAAAATCAATAATTATACTTGTTTATATCATTTCCACTCACTATGCCGGGGAGATTCTCATATTTGGGATCTGCCATGTTTACTTAGTTATATTGTGTGTATTTATATTCTTTATTACGGTATCTTTATTGATTTTAATTTAATTTTTATACGAATGACGTCACTGAAAAACGGGACGATCAGTCATTTTGACATTAACGCTTCTTTACTCATAATAGTCATGTAAGGCTCGAAGATTGTTTCGAAAGTAATGAAACTTTACAATAATAAAATAACTAACACGTATTTAACTACTCACGGACCCTGTTTATCTTTTTTCAGAATATGATAATTTTTTTTACTATTTTTAAACAAGGTTAGAGTTACTAAAATCGATTTATTTAAAATAGTTTGCAACGTGTAATGAAGTGTTATACCGTTCTGAAATCTACAGATTTCAGAAATCAGAATAGTAAAACACAAAAGAGCTAGGTAATTGAGCAAGGATTAAAAGCATAAACTTGCAATATTACGAAATAACTGATACATAACATTTAGATGATTATGACCATATGAAAAATGATTTGTGCTGTAAATTTCCAACCTAAATCTCCGCTCATCGCCACTCATTTAAAATTCCGCGTATTCAGAAACATCTGATGATTTAAATTTTTACTAAACTATTTTAAGATTTTGAGGAAATACAACGCACACGTTGCCGAATGGATAGCTAAAGTATATTTAGCTATAATCAACCTTGCTGTATTTATTCGGAAGAGATAAGGAGTAATCCATTGTCCGATACCGGGGATATTTTGAAATAATTTCTAACAGTTGGCAGCTCTGGTCATAGGACACGTCACGAAAAATAATAACTCATCCTACGTCAACTTATTTTCTGCATTAGTCACCGACTATTTTATTTTAATATAAAACCGCATTGTGAGCTCTATCTACTGTTTATTGTGCTTGTGGTGGTGAAGCAGTTGGTGTTGATTGCCGGTTAGGAAAGAAAACAATTTCAAAATGAGTCTTCAGTGGACAATCATCGCGACGTTTTTATACGCCGAAATAGCAATAGTTCTTCTCCTGACATTGCCGGTCGCAAGTCCTTCAAAATGGAACAAGTTCTTCAAGTCGAAGTTTCTCGCTTACATAAGTGGTCAAGCGTCTATTTACTTTTTAGTACTTATCGGTGTCCTAGTACTATGTCTTTTGGACGCTATCAGGGAGATGCAGAAGTATTCGAGCATCGAATCAACAGAACACCAACATCTGGATGCTGAAATGCAGGGTAACATGAGGTTATTCCGCGCTCAAAGGAACTTCTACATCTCTGGATTTGCGCTATTCCTGCTGGTGGTGATCCGCCGGTTAGTCCAGATGATTACACAATTGGCAACGTTATTGGCTCAGTCCGAAGCTAACTTCCGTCAAGCGCAGAGTGCTACTGTTACCGCCAGGACACTGTTAGACCAGGCTGGAGCTGGTGATGAGAAGAACAAGAAGGAGCTTGATGAGCTCAAGAGCCAAATTACTTTGTTGGAGAAAGAACTTAACAAAGAGAAGAAGGACAAGGAAGCAGTCAAATCCCAGGCTGAGAGCCTCAACAAGGAGTATGACAGACTTGCTGAGGAACACAGCAAACTGCAGAAGAAACTTACGGTAGCCGGGGGAGATGGCAAGAAAGATGAATAATTTGTAAAAATAATAACTAATGGTCTGAATAAATAGTGATGTAAGAAATCAATTATTCTTTTATCAAGTCGGCACATCACTAAAGCTTAAATATTTAACACCTCTATGTGTGTAATTAATATCTTTATACCTACGCTATTAAACTGTGATTGATAAAGTTGATAATATCTAGAACAAAGTATCTTTCCGATACCTAATACCATCTCTTGTTAAATCAATTGTTGATATTTAAATATTTACTTGAAACTATTTACTCATCTTTATATTTACCTAACAGCTAATGTGGGTATAGTTGTCATTTAATACTTCCAATCTTATAGATTTTAGTGAGTTGTTTGGCATTAAGATTGTATGCCTGCATTTATAGGACCAGTCATGAATGAAATCATATAAAATACCAATGTACTTGTTGCAGTGTATTAAATTTTGAAGAGTTGTCTCTGAAAATCAATGTTTTTTATATTATAAGTGTGAAACAGTTTGTACTTTAAGTTGATTTTTGTAAAAAAAGTCTGATTCTTTTATTTATTTTGTCTTTTTATTTTGTTGTGTTGGAATTGAAGGATGCATTTTACAAATAAAATGTATTCATAAAAATAATATTAGTTGAAAAACAGCCTTATATCTCTTTTTTTGGCCACAAAAAGTTATAAACCTCTTTGGTCAGATTTTTTTTTAAAACCTGACAGCAAAACAGCATTCAGGAAATAATTATAGCAGTGCAAAGTACAGTTTGTGTGAATATATATTGTACTGAGTACAATTTATAATCATATGATTATTTTACACTGTGGTGCATCAAGTTGTAAACAAAACTACAATACTTTGAACTCAAACATTGCTTCATGTACCAGATAAAAGTCCATACCAATAATAATAATTCCACCTAATCAATTTGTTATCACAAGCTTATAAATATCTCATGTTACTAAGAAGCAATTATATTAAAACTTTATAACAGAATAATGTATTTTTCTATCTAATGAGGATAATAGCTAAAATATTATTGCTTGATATTTTTATATTGGTAGATATTTCATTATTTTATGAGACCTTGGCTATTAATATACCTTTTTATGGCTACATTAATTTCAACTTTAAATATACTTTCAATCCATTAAATATAATTTCTGATATTTGTTGAGTTGTGGCCATGATGTTAACAGACATATTTTATCAAGGAAAATTTTGTAGTTTGATCCTAACATTAATTAATTCATTAGTGTTATATTTAGATAACTCACTTAATTTGTGGTGTTATTACATCCAAAACATTGTAGCTTAAAATTTTAAAGCCTGATATTTCCGAAGATTCGTTTTTATCTATGGACTGACAATTTTTTTTCCTTCATATCCTTTAATTTTGGAAAAAATCAACCTAGGTAAATAAAAAGTCTATCCAAGGCTTGGTGTTTTATGTTTATTGTATGACTGAATATTAAAAAAAAACCTGCTGTCTTTACTACTGACATGTTTATGACAGAAATGCGGTTTCAATTTTCAATCTTTAGTCACTTATTTAATCCTAGATAGATTTGTTATCCATGGTTTGTGAAAGGCTTGTTCATGGGTTTTGGTAGTCTAGTAACCATAGTATGGGATTGATTTTTGTATGTGCAGTGTTGCTTAAAATAAATTTATAATTTTATCTCTGTATTTTATTTGTACCTACAGGCCTATTTCCCTGAAGGAATATGCGGAGGTCCGACCATTTTCTATTTTCAGTCGCGTGTTAAAGAAAAACGTCATAATTGCTATTACAATTAATTTTTTTCACCAAAAATTCAATGTCTCTCCTCAAAAATGGACCTTGGGGCTATTATTATGCCCTCACTTGCCGATTTTATCATAAAGCCAATCGGTTTTTTTAATTTTCCGACGGTAGAATTGGAGCCCCTATTTAAATCTAGGGTTACTAGGGTTTATAATATACTAGTTATTATTTTGTGAAAATTTGAGGCGTCCTCCTGTTACCGTTTTTAATATCGAGCAAAAAATAAGAGAAAGCCACGTTTATTGTATGGGGACCACCCTTAATATTTTCTGTTGTTACTGCCGGCAACGGAAATACCTACCATCATTTGTCAAAATTTCAGCTTTCTAGCTATCACGGTTTATGAGATACAGTCTGAAAACAGACAGACAGCGAAGTCTCAGTAAAAGGGTCCCATTTTACCCTTTGGGTACGGGACCCTAAAAACAATTAACTTTCTACATATAAATGGGTCTTTTAGAGCCAGTTTTGTATTAAACTATATTTCTAAATTTCGCGGGAAAGTGAAACAATACTGGTAGGCTGTCTGCGCATACGTCTGCCAACACAAGCTCTATAAATAATATCACAACAATGAATCACCGTCGTTCCAAGATATGTATGACGGCACTTGTAGATAATGTGATGCAAAATGAACCACGTCAACATTATTTACGTTTGTTTTGTATTACTGATTTTTGATAAGCGATTTCATCAGAATGGCTACGTGTTCCTATATCCTATTTGGACTAATAATACTAATTATTAATGACTGATTAACTGTACTTAGTTATTAAGGTACGAAGTCCGTAAGACGTTGACAATGTTGACATGTGGCGTCCGCGTGGTTGGTAACATTGCCTGATTGTTTTTTTTTTAAGATTTGTGGCCTTGAACGTTGACTGTTGACTTGAGCTCTAAGGTCTTACATGCGTGCTTCATAGGGATTCTAATTGTAGTGCTTACATACTTAATACTACAGTACGTCAACTAAATAATAATAAATTAAGCACGCTGGTGGACTGGGGACCCTGTACAAGTGTGTGCACAATACATTCCTAGAATGCAGCTACTTCCATCAGCCTGTATTCTAACTCTCGTAGTCTGATGAGACAGGCTAAGGATATGGCCAGTAAAACCACTAAAGTCAGGCGCAGAACCGACAGCTTTGGAGGAGGTCTATGTCCTCAACTTCCTAACTCCGGGTAATCTCTGAGAAATTCAAAGCAAAACAAAAACAGCAACATTTAGTATATATATTATGTACTTTTTAGCTCGACCTAATATTCGAACCCGAAACCAATGTGCGGTAGCCGTATCACTACCGACCACGTGACAGTGGCAGTATAAAGTAGTATAATAATATATATTATGTCATACAAATTATTCTAATCCACCACATGTTAAAAGTGCTATCGACTTTAGATTATGCTCGATAACTACCGTGGCCAATATACAAGGTGTAAATACTGTAAGTAAGTAGCTACTGTTTATCAGCATTAGGTAATGGTTTTAATTAGTTACTGATAACACTTACTACCAATATCAATTAAACTAGTGTAATAAAAGTGACCATTGTCTAATAGCTAATTTGCATGCACACGGTGTTTCATAATAGGGAGGTTATTTCTAGCCACAGAATAATCTATACTTATAATAAATCTGTAGAGAGGTCAATTCTGTACATTCTGTACATTGAATATATTTAAAAAAAAACCAATGGGGGATGTTTAGTAACGGATACTGATACCGAATCTGCAATTTATAATTTTCTTTTCTGTCTGTCTGTCTGTCTGTCTGTCTGTCCTCCGTCTGTATGTGTCGCTATCACGTAAAAACTACCGGATAGAACGCACTGAAATTTGCTATATGCATAGAATAAGTAGTGGAGCGGTTTCTAGGATACTTTTTATCGCATAATTTTTCATAGATTTTTAGAAAATTGAAAAAAATACGTAGAAATCTTTCGAACCTGCGTTTCCCTAAAGATACCATAGATGGCGTTGCGAATCCATTTCACAACATTCGCATAGTCGGCGCCTGCCGTATCGATACCTGTTGTTCGCACCAACCAATAGATGGCGTTATAAACCGCAACAAAGTATGTTTTTTCTAATTAATTTATTTTGATGGCTTTATTGTAAAAAAAATACCTTTGAAACATGCTATACATTTATAAGATTTTTAAACATAAATGTTGTATGATATATTACACAGAAATGTTGGTTTACGTGGGTCCGGTGCGATCGGGATATCCTAGATGGCAAATCGAGTAATTTCGTTTGTTGTCGTTGTTCGCCGCAACTGACAGATGGCGTTGTTGTTCGAAATACATAACCAAATTAATTGGTTGCATTAAGGAAATAAATTGGATAGCTATGAAACAGACTATGTGGTAAGTTTTAAAAAATAAACAACGGATGATATAAGTATAAAAAATAATTACGGGTTACGCAGTTTCGGACGTTTCATCGTAAGTATACATTATTACGCGTCTGAAGAGCTCCGGCGCAGATAGGTCTGTCTGTACCTATAATAATATTCTGAATCCAGACAGGTAAGAAATGGTCAGTCTATAATAAGGTATTATATTTTACACTGTAAACTGGTACGGATACAGACGAGAGCGGAAAAGAAGGTAACCACAGGAAATCAGGCCTGCCTGAGCCTGGGTCACATTGTGTGCCCTTCGGGTCCCTTTCGTAAATAGCCATTAGATGACAAAAGAGTTGTTAACATTTTTATGTGTAGGTGTATCGAGTGCTTCGCAATTCGCGTGCTCAAACGAATAAGCAACAGTACGAAATTCACGCGAGCGGAGCCGCACGGGTCAGCTAGTATAATATAAATGAGGTCTGACAACTGTATTTTATGAAATAAAATAAGTGCAAGTTAATAAAGTTATCTGCGAAGCTACACACATTTATAGCAACTTATACCTACTTACTTACACAACCTACAATATATATTTAAAATGTTTAAATTGTCCATTATGTCGTATATAACATTCTAGCCCGACATAATGTACAATTTATAAAATAAATAAATTTAACCCATTAATGTCCCACTGCTGGGCAAGGGTCTCCTCGCGTAATGAGGGAGGGGTTAGGCCTTGAGTCCAGTGCAATGTACAATTTAAACATTTTAAATAAATACTAATTCCAAAGTTTAGATCATTTAGTAACTGATCAGCTTGCTATTTACCTACGATAAATATACCGGATTCGCATCTACACTGGAGACTTCACGTGACGTGTTTTCGTCAGATTAGCACTGATGGCTATGTAGTAATAATAATGATTGTAAATTTACTATACAGCTGTGTACGAATATGTAAATTCCTCTATAAGACGCTACCACGTGAATCGATCGATCGTTTATCGTTGCCTTTTATCGGCAATCGATTGACTAGTTTGTAAAAACTATCGATCGATTTTTTACAAACATGCAAACAGCGGACACAAAGCACAACCTGACCCGAAACGACTATTTATGGATTGCATAAATAATTGTTCAGTGTGGGAATCGAACCCACAACCTCCTGACGCAATGATAGCGGCAACGCGGCCTTTACCACTGCGCCACGGAGGCATTTCGTTTTGTTTAATGTATCTATTTATCAAACAACGTTTATATCCTCCTTTGTAGTATATCATCACATCCTTATAACCACTACAATTATCAAACATTAATTTTGTCTGTAACAAATTCGTAGCAGTTAAGTTAATGATAGCAAACAACAATAACAAACCCTAATATGAAACTCTCTTTGAATGTGAAAGTGAATAAATATCAATATTGACCATTACCTAATTCTAGTGGTTATTTAATATTTGCGAGTCAAATGGGTAGAGGTTAAGGGTTCTGTAGATTCTGTACAGTAGCATGATTCACTACAGTTGGAACCATTGAGTATCGAGAATTGGACATTCAAAATGTACTGCCAAAATAGTTTCTATGATGCCCGCTAGGGGCGCTGAATCGAATGTCATACAATTTTTTTCAATAGCTAGCCGGTACATTTGATAACATCGAGAGTTTGACATTTAAAATGTACTGCAACAATAGTTCTTATAGCTTCCGCTAGAGGCGCTGATCGAATTTTCATATAATTTGACAGCTATCGATAGTGTCTACTACTATCGACTATTGATAGTAGTGAATTGAAGTTGATACGATACTTTTCGATGTTACTTCCAATGATTTTGGTAGAGCGATAGTGTTCGTAGGGCATAGTGTTGTCAGAATTTATAACCCTTATTACGAAAAAGGCTATTTTATACCAAAGATATTCTATCAATTCAAATCGGTAGTTTCAGATATAAGCGCGTACAAACATATAAATAAACTCTTCAACATTCATTTTCTAGCTTAGATACTCTGGTAAATTATACGTAATAGCTATGTAGCTATAAATTACGCTTTTTAATTAACAATATTGCAGTCATAAAATTTAATATCTGTTTTAAAATTATGACAGTATTCCAAGGCACGCTACTAGTTAATAAAATATTATATCAGCTATATTGACAGCTTTATGTCATAGACTACGAAACCCTAAAAACACTAAAGAGAATCAATATTAAACAGTCGGCCTAGTGAGCGACGGACGTTTAGCAATGACATTAACTAAAGTTGCATTGTTCATATTTCGCGAACCGATAACAAAATATACATCATGTTGTTAAAAATGACGCATTTGTTACCATTAGAATTACTCTTAAACTCACTCATAGATAAATACTTAAGCACTTCGTACTGTATTTCTTTCTTTACACATGAACCAATAACATTCCATTCTCCTGTAGGCTTCATTTACACAATTCTTGATGAAGAAAATCTTGTAGAGCAAATATTAAATGTGTCGGAAATGGGGTGTTCGGATTACGTGGTTCATATGAAAGAACCTCACAAGTTCGTGGCAGCCTTCGAGATAGTCATTCATAAAGGAAACATTCGAAGAAGTGACAGAAAGATCATCATTTTACCACACGATGACAGTTCGAACGACGCAAATTTGCCGACAAAAGTGTTCAGTACTAAAGGAAGCGGTTTCGTGGCTAATATGCTAATGGCTACGTATTATAAACGTGATATAGACTGTGAAGTATTTGATTTAATAACTCACAAATTCGTGGGTCCAGATGAACATATACACGAGCCATTGTACCTCGATCGGTGGAACTCTTGCTCGAACAGTTTTGAGAAACAAGTGAACTTGTTTCCGTACGATATGACTAATTTGTATGGCAAGACTTTGAGAGTAGCTGGATTTACGTACAAACCTTATGTATTGTTAGATGTTGATACTTCTTTAGATCCTTTAGGCAGAGATGGTATTGAAGTTAGAATAGTTGATGAACTTTGCAGGTAAATGTAGGATGATTTTCGAATATTTCAAGATGCTGTTTCCATGTAGTTAATGTTTGAATACGTTCTTCTGCAGATGGCTGAATTGTACAGTGGAAATAGTCCCAGAAGATATAGATCAGTGGGGAGAGATTTATGAAAATGAGACTGGTGGTATTGGAGTAATTGGCAGTGTTGTAGAGGATCGCGCTGATTTGGGAATAAGTAAGTATCAAGAAAAGGTCGTAAAAAGTATAAAAAAATGTTACGAAATTTGATATATCTATCTGAATCTAGATCGAAAAGGACTGACCTTTAAACGACAAACAGTTGCATTAGTCTCTTAATTCTTAATGGTCTTTTCCACAATTTCTTTGCGACAAAGATTTAACTATACCTAATCAATATGGTGGAATAATTTTTCAGCTGCCCTCTACTCTTGGTATGAAGAATGGAGGGTGATGGACTTTTCAGCAGCTATAGTACGAACGGGTATAACGTGCGTCGCTCCGGCACCAAGGTATTTTTGTCAAGTTTAATCAAAGGGTCAAAGAACTAAATAAATTGTCTTTAGGGTGACAAAAATGTGTTAACAACTATTGTGTGGTCCCTGTCTCTCAAACTAGCGTGAGCTGTGCGTGGGGATCTGTGCTTTCCGAGAGTACAGATTAAGCAAAACTATAGTGTCTCTTTAGCCACTAAAATTCACGTCATCTTCGAATATTTTTATGTGTTTGCAGGTTACTATCCAGTTGGGAGATGCCGTTAATGCCATTTACTTGGTACTCCTGGCTAGCCGTGGTCTTCACGTTTTTCTACGCGTCGCTTGGTCTTTTGATAGCAGAAGGATTCCCAGAAGATTCGCATCCATTTTTGACTGTGTTTGGCATGATGATAGCGCAAGTAGGTTACTACGTGCTTTAACTCTTTACTACTAATCTAATCTTTCTAACTTATGAACTTTTAAGAGGATAATGTTTTAGGTCACATTTCGACCCATAACTATGTATCACTGTGTGTGGCCCGCACCGGCTTCGCCCGGTTTAAGCAGTTATTTTACAAAACGCCTTTATAACTTTTAGACATTTTCCCCTTGAACAACCTTACCTATTAAAAGAACCGCATCAAAATCCGTTGGGTAATTGGGTTGTTTTAAAGATCTTAACATACATACATACCAACAGACAAACAGACAGACGCGGTAAGCGAGTTTTTTTTCATAATATGTAATGAAATTCACACTCAATGATCAGATTCCAAACTAAATTGAACTTGTTCAAAGGTAATTAGAACCAGAACTAATAAAAATACTTAAATGTACTTCCAAATCGAAATCCATTACGAAGATAAGTTATTAGTTCCGTTTATATTACTGCAGCTATAAATGTTTTTATTATAATTGCGTATAGACTATATATTTGTTTGAAAAGCAAACATTACCAATGGGTTAATATTGGTTTAACTGTTTTTAATATATTGGCTTTGCTAGTGGTTTTACAGTGCGTTCAGAGTTGACCGCTGAGTTAAGGTCACTTTATAAAGTCTTTAATTTAATAATTTAGTAAGTATAAATTACCGTTTAAATTATATTTTTAAGGAGTAGTTTTTTAACTCTATAAGAAGAAAAAATCCCTGCATTCATGAACAGTCACACAGTTAACGCACATATTATATCGAAAAGTCAATTGGCCTTAAGTAATTATTCTAAACATCCTATATAACAGGTGGTTGTTTCCCTTTGTCAAAGCTACTTTGCTTTTTACTTCCAGTCCCAATATGAATCAAGCGTGTCATGGAAGATCAGAAGCGTGACCGGTTGGTTACTGATCGTTGGTTTGATCCTCGGCTGTGCATACGGCGCGGGACTCGCGACCACCTTCACAGTACCTCGATATGAACCATCCATCGACACGGTTCAAGATATCGTCGATAGAGATATGAAATGGGGAGCCACTCACGACGCCTGGATATTTTCACTCACTTTGTCTACAGAAGTAAGATTGTCTCAATTTTTGTAGGCGCTTTGAAAGACACGAAGCAAATATTAGTACTTAGTAACTATATTTTTATGCATAATATATCCACCATTTATCAAATTTTACGAAATAATTTTACTTGAATTACTACAAATAAAAGTACGGCTAGACAAAAGTTAAATTAAAAATAATAAAGAATGTGGTAACATCGCCTTTTCTGTAGCTTACTTTCTGAGCAATATGGAGTGCTTTCGCGCCGCCAAAATTACGCTTCTTTATAAGGAAACAAAGTATAATTGCCTATTATATCTTATTTCAGCCTTTAGTAAAACAGTTAGTAAGTCAGTTCCGAACAGGCACGTTTGAAGAACTGAAAAGAAAGAGTTTTACAAGAAGCATGGCGTTTAGCGTTGAAAAATTGCCAGCAGGTAATGTAACTTTATAAATTTTACCTATTAGTATCCCAGTGCTGGGCATGGGTCTCCTCCTGTTATTAAGGAGGGGTTAAGCTTTGAGTCCACCACGCTGGCCAATTGCGAATTAGGGACTCTTCATACCTTCAAGAACTGTGTTAGAGAACTCTCAGGCATATAACATTACATCATGATAATATATAAACAGTAAAAAGAAAAGAAAAAAATAAAGGGAAAAAGGCGTGATATTATGTATGAATGTATATTATTTAAAGAGTATTATTAAAAGCTAATGTTGTTTATAAGGTCACTGCCTACTGGCTTGAACTTTTTTTCTTGTTTGTTAAAATGAAATGTAAGATAACCTCTAAACCTTATCAGTATTTTATCTAAACTTTTCAACCTTATGTAATACACGTGTGTGTGGGCCAATAGATAACAAACATTTCGGTTGTAAAGATAAGTCTGACAGATGAACCCCTGGTTTCTAAGTACATTTAACGGTAGTTTATCTATTCAATAGAGATGTTTCTTTTATATGAGTTTAAACGCTATTTAATAGAAAAACTACCGCTGAATTGTACCTCAGAAATCGGGGGTAAATGTGTTTTTCATTTTAGATGTTTAGCAGAAAGAATTTTAACTATTTCTAAGGTTTAAGCTAATATTAGAGCTCTTTCTAGCTAATTTTTCGCATTTTCGAGGAAGTCAGATAACAGCTCAGAAATTAGCGGCGCAGTGTGGCGGCCACACCACTACCAGCGCATCGAGAGGTCGTGAGTTCAATTCCCACACGGAACAATTATTTGTGCGATCCATAAATAATTGTTTAGGGTCTGGTTGTACTACGTGCCATTGTTTGAATGTTTGTAAAACTCCCCGCGAGCAATTCTTAGAGCGGGAGTTGTTTTTAAAAGAAAGAAAACCTTAGAACTGTACAGCAGAACCAAAGTTGTACATCTTTAATTAAACATTCTAAAAGGCGATTTAAACGTATTTAAAACTTGCAGGCAACTTCGCCATAGGTGAATATCTTACCAAAGACGCAGTTCTGGACATGATGTTGATGTTGGAAGACTTCTACTATGAGCAGTGCGTAGTCATGATGAGGAAAAGTTCGCCTTATACGGAGAAAGTTAACACGTTGGTCGGCAGACTGCATCAGTCTGGGTTAATGCTGGCTTGGGAGACACAGGTAGGCAGGGATGTTTTTTAACTTTACCGGTGTATGAAGCTGCGTTTCACCTGCAATAAGCCATTTACAATGGTTGTCAAACGTATTAGGGGCTAGATTATAGTCATATACTCTCGTTACTAAATTTCGGGCTCCTATCGAGAAAAAATACGATATAAATTAAAAACAACTAATAGCACTTTATCCAACTCGCGGTCATCAGTCATATACTCTGCACCCCAACTACTAAACACAATTTTTTGAGTGCAGTTGTACAAAACAGCTTATCCCTTTAGTCAACTGCATCCAAACGTTGCATTCAGGTACAAAAATTGATCGAGCTTTAAAATTACAGGTAGCATTAAAACACCTGGATTACAAGGTCCAACAGGAGGTGAGGCTATCGCGATATAAAAACGAAGGTGGCGTGACCAGGCGCTTGGGTATGACTGATGTTGTGGTAAGCAGATCATATGATAAAATGTTCATTTTGAAAATCACTTGCCCCCGGTTTCTGAGGTACATCTAGCGGTAGTTTATCTATTCAATAGCATTTAAACTCAAACAAAAAAACGCTAGTGAATAGATAAACTACCGTTAAATGTACTCAGAAACCGAGGGATGATGTATTTTTTCTCCCTTAATATACTTAGCTCTGGTCTTACCACTTCTGAATATGTATTGGTTAGCTTACCAGATGGACTGTTGGAAGTTGTTTTCATACATTGTCTGTGTCTTTATCTATCGGATAGGGCCAGCAGTTACCCAAGAGAGAGGATGATAACTAGGAGTACAACTAGTATACGTCAAATTAATGGTCACTATTCAGTTCATTGCTGCTTTGACGTACCGCGTTAATCACTATAATCTAAGGAAGAAAACAATGTACAGCATATTGACTTTAGTATAGTTGTCAACTGAGATACGTGATAGACCCCCAGGTCTTTTAAACAAATCTATAGTTTTCTCAAACCGAAATATATACCTACCTTTTTTCTCACTTATTTACTTCAAAAATTGTGATTGTTCCCTTTGCACCACCAATACTCCTGTGAGTTGTCAACTTGTACATTTCGTAAAGTCCCTAGTCGATTATAAGTATTTTTATATTATTGCTTAGGAGTGAAACTACTAAATTGTTAGTCTTCAGACTAGTTTATTGTTTAATTGCAGGGTATCTTCATAATGTACGTGTCTGGAGTGGTCTTGGCATTCGCCGTCTTCTTCGGAGAAATATTTGCGAATCGTCGTAGAGTGAAGAAAGAATCGATACATATTGTACAAGAAGATAGTATTGAGACGTGAAGAACTAATGATGTTCTTTTATTTCTTTTTTCTGCAATAAACTGTATAGCTCTACACTTATATTAGAAGAATCAAGAACCAAACACGATTGAGGTGCCTCAATAACTGGACTTTAGAGCAGTGTCTAACCAGTAGCGTATGAAAGTAGAGCCAAATATAGTAAATAATAAATAGAAATATATTATAACGATAGTTCGTTTTATTGATGAACATATCCTAAGTATAATTCTACCTTTTGGCTGGTTTCAAGCTTTAAAAATCGTTTGAAAATCTAGTGTTGTTGATACAATATTTATCACTTTGTCACTGGATCTTCGATCTTATACATACATATAATATCATGCCTTTTTCTGATAGGAGTAGGCAGATACGATCTTATACTATGTTATTTAATTTTTTATTATTCGTATGGTACGCAGTGATAGCCGAGAGGTATAAGTTGACACCTCCCATGCCAGTGGTCGCAGGTTCGAATCCGAGGCAACACACCAATGACTTTTCGAAGTTATGTGTGTATTAGAAATAATTATCACATGCTCCAACGGTGAAGGAAAAATATCGTGAGGAAACCTTGCATGCCTAAAATTTGTTTAATACATTTATTGAGGGCATGCAAAGTCCCCAACCCGCACTTGGCCAGCGTGGTGGACTCAAGGCCTAACCCCTCCCTCATTACGGGAGGAGACCCTTGCCCAGCAGTGGGACAGTAATGGGTTAAATTTATATTCGTATGGTTAGAGGTCAACCTAGTGTCAAAGTTGTTCAAGTCGCCCGAAGGCCTGTGACGTGGCTTAACGACTGTTATCTTAATTGATAACAACCGGAACCGACTTTTTACGTGCCCTCCGAAGCACGGAGACGTCCAGTTCAAATACCACTATGCGGTCACCCATCTATGGAATGACCGCGCCAAGGTTTGCTAAATCTACAGGTCGTTTACCGACTGGTGCGCGCAACTGGCTATGGGCTCCTGCTTGCCCTATATTCATGTGCCATGGGGTAACATTTTATGACAATCTTTGCTTTAATTTTTTTGTTCAACGAAAGCCCTTGTGTTGGGATCTTGTTGCTGCATAGTAGCTCAGGTACTTGTAGAAGAGGATGGCAATTGGTCTACCAATATAGGACGTAAACAACATAATAAATTATGTAATTACGAGAATATATCAAAAGGAAAACGTTACAAAAAACTCTAGGCGACCTACATAGTGTCACAAACAACTATTCTAATCTGAACATTTCACGAGTAATCAACATTATCTATGGCTTACAATATCTAAGCGATGCCAACACGAGTGTCCCACATATATAAACAGTAGGACGCGGGAAACCGTCGCAGACGCACGCGTCATGGCTTTAAAACTATATTTGTTTATATTATTCGTGGGTTTGGTCGCTTCTCAGGCACCAAACCCGACGGTCAGAATACCTCATGGTGTTCTCCAAGGGTCGTGGAGGGTGTCTACAAAAGGCAGGTCGTATGCAAGCTTTCAAGGAGTGCCGTACGCTCGTCCGCCGGTCGGGAAGTACCGATTTAGGGTAAGATGATTTTGTTATAGTTAAATTATTGAATCAGTTTGGGCTCTGTGAGTATAGACTAGGTCTGTTTGTGACCATATGTATGTTTTTATAAATCACATTGGTAATAGAAATGGGTTAGAATTCTAACACATTTCATTCAGAATTCCGTTCCAATCCTGCTTTAAATATAACGATAGTTAATAGAAGAACGAGAATAGAATTTAAATGACAGTCCGATATCACGATGTAACTTAATATTAATTTCATTGGTATTCATTATGATGTTTATTTTGTATTTTTTGTTTTGATGTTAGAATGTGGTTCGAGAAAGAAACAAGGGGAATTTTGCTAGACCTTCTGAAAGGGATAATCTTCTTCTTGAGGCGCCTATAGCCAGTTGCGCTCACCGGTCGGTAAACGATTTGTGGGTGAAGCAACCGTTGGCGCGGTCATTCCATAGATGGGTGACCGCATAGTGGTATTTGGACTGGGCGTCTTCGTGCTTCGGAGGGCACGTAAAAAGTCGATCCCGGTTGTTGTCGATTAAGATAACAGTCGTTTAGCCACGTCAAAGGCCTTCGGGCGGCTTGAACAACTTTGACACTAGGTTGACCACTAACCATACGATAAGATGAAGAAAGGGATAATAAAAAAATGACATATTATTACATCCAAGTCCTTAAATCTTCTAGATCAATAGATTACTGCTCAATTGAGTATAGCGGGAGACTTTCATTATCAGAGTATATCAGACTCCGGTGGCCAGCACAAATGTACCCGTTGTCATGGCAACGACATTGTCTTACAGGCAGATGGGACGGTCATGAAATAAAATCGGCCACCTGTTACTTTTACAAATGCATCAGGCTTTGGCAACAGTTATTCTGATGTAAGAACCGTATAAACTGCTGACGTATAAATAACACTCGGTGACAATATCTATTGTTCTAAATGAATGTACAACAACTTGCAGCTCGAAATCTGCTAATATTTGTAGCTGAAGACAGTTTGATTCTATTATTAAGCGTTTGAGATTGTGCAAACATTCTAATTAAATTATTTTCAGAGATGCATTGTAGTTTAATTGTTATTTTTTTGTTGCTTCTAGTTTTTGTATAAAAAGTATAAATATACTCACAACAGTTCATCCATACATACATAATATCACAACTGTTATACTCAAAGGTGCAGGCAGATGTGTATAGAAAACACGTTTCGCCATATACAATTTTGTGTAACATGAGGCGAGCTTATTGCTATGCCAGGCACATTACCAGATTTCGGGTTGCTATTAAGAAATGTTCAAATATAATAAGGACGAAAGCACTTAGGTCGATATAGAACCAAACCCGAGACTTCGTGATTACAGAAATCAGTCATACTAGTTCCTTAGACATAAATGTTAAATTATATTATTTTACATATATATTCGAT
Organism: Anticarsia gemmatalis; assembly: GCF_050436995.1. Lineage (NCBI taxonomy): Eukaryota > Metazoa > Arthropoda > Insecta > Lepidoptera > Erebidae > Anticarsia > Anticarsia gemmatalis. Next base: position 2,281,638 of record NC_134757.1, read on the forward strand.
CAAGAAATCCGTGTAATTATAAATTGTACATACATTTTCCTGTAAGAATTCTATTTTAATAACAATCGTAAGATATATGTGTATTGATACAGTAAACATAACTAGCAATTGTAAGAACATAATTCACTAATTTGATTCAAGGTAAAGACAATCTATGCATAAATCCAATAGTTTTATGTTTTCTAAAAAGTTTATCGAGATACTTCAGACTTATAACAAACCTAAGTTTTGAACACGAAAAAGCTTTATTCCTAACAAAATAAAAGGGTTAAAACATGTTAGAAAAATTGCTGAACCGTCTGGGGACATATTCAGTCATATTTCGTTATTTGCCCTCAGAGTAAGTAAACACAGACTTAAACATCGATCTGTGTGAAGATTGAAGGTGTAATATCGTGATAAGTACACTGCTGTCATCAGCACGCGTCGGTACAGGTTTAACACTAATTTATTATGAAAATAGTAAACATATTATTAATATACTAGCTGACCCGTGCGGCTCCGCTCGCGTGAATTTCGTACTGTTGCTTATTCGTTTGAGCACGCGAATTGCGAAGCACTCGATACACCTACACATAAAAATGTTAACAACTCTTTTGTCATAGATCTAATGGTTATTTACGAAAGGGACCCGAAGGGCACACAATGTGACACAGGCTCAGGCAGGCCTGATTTCCTGTGGTTACCTTCTTTTCCGCTCTCGTCTGTATCCGTAGCAGTTTACAGTGTAAAATATAATACCTTATTATAGACTGACCATTGCTTACCCGTCTAGATTCAGAATATTATTATAGGTCCTATCTGCGCCGGAGCTCTTCAGACGCGTAATAATGTATACTTACGATGATACGTCCGAAACCGCGTAACCCGTAATTATTTTTTATACTTATATCATCCGTTGTTTATTTTTTAAAACTTACCACATAGTCTGTTTCATAGCTATCCAATTTATTTCCTTAATGCAACCAATTAATTTGGTTATGTGTTACGAACTACAACGCCATCTGTTAGTAGCGGCGAACAACGACCACAAACGAAATTATTCGGTTTGCCACCTAGGGTATCCCGACCGCACCGGACCCTCGTAAACCAACATTTTTGTGTAATAAATCATACAACATTTATGTTTGAAAATCTTATAAATGTATAGCCTGTTTCAAAGGTATTTTTTTTACAATAAAGCAATCAAAATAAATTAATTAGGAAAAACATGCTTTGTTGCGGACTATACGCCATCTATTGGTTGGTGCGAACAACAGGTATCGATACGGCAGGCGCCGCGAACTATATTGCGAATGTTGTGAAATGGATTCGCAACGCGATCTATGGTATCTTTAGGGAAACGCAGGTTCGAAAGATTTCTACGTATTTTTTTCAATTTTCTAAAAATCCATGAAAAATTATGCGATAAAAAGTATCCTAGAAACTGCTCCACTACTTATTCTATGCATATAGCAAATTTCAGTGCGTTCTATCCGGTAGTTTTTACGTGATAGCGACACATACAGACGGAGGACAGACAGACAGACAGACAGACAGACAGAAAAGAAAATTATAAATTGAGATTCGGTATCAGTATCCGTTACTAAACATCCCACATTGGTTTTTTTTTAAATATATTCAATGTACAGAATTGACCTCTCTACAGATTTATTATATAAGTATAGAAGTATAGATATAGATATAGAGAAGAATACCTATATTTATACCCAGGCGGTACATTAGAATCGCTGTGGGTTTGAAATAAATGACTATTAATGAGTAATAAAATTTCATATTATGATCGTATTAAATGAATCTTAGAGATTTTTTTTTGCAGCAGGCAGCTAACTATCCTATTAAAAATAGATTAATAATTTAGATTAAGATTTAAAATATTGAATAACCAAGTAGGTACCTACTTATACTTTCAAAAGACTGCGGAATTTATGACAACAAAAATATTCGCTCACTCAATATTGTGATAAAAATGTTATTTAAATAAAAAAATATGTCAAAAAATGATAACATTGAATTAAATCACCTAAAAAAATTAACACAAAATTTTAAAAAATAAATAAATTGTACAAAAATGAAATGTCACTCGTTAGGATTTGAACTTACTCTCATGACAAAACAAAAGTTCAAACTTGTTATGTTACTACTTCGGCCACGAACGCAATTAATATGCAAGACAAAATTATACGTTTATTCCAAAAAGGCGATTCGATTTTTTTTTAAATATTATAAATATCCTAAATGTTAATCAGATAAAAAAAAACATACTTAGTACAAAAAGGATATTGTGAATAACGTTACAATTTTTTTTTAAATATTATAAATATCCTAAATGTTAATCAGATAAAAAAAACATACTTAGTACAAAAAGGATATTGTGAATAACGTTACAATTTTTTTTAATGTAAGGCCATTGACCTAGGTTTAGAATTAAGTATTTAAAATGGAATTATTTGGAACGTGATAACACTTGGGTTACTGGGTCGTTCTCCTGAAAATAAAAAGCAAAACATAGAACTACTTAGATTTTAATTCCAAAATACATATTATCCTACATTGATTAGGGTTGCCATAGATTTGGCTAGGCATTTTTAGGACCGCTTGCCTGACCTTGGCTCTTCTTAAAAATTCAATAGGAAATTTAGAGGGGAAATTAGAGCGATGATGAGTACTATGCAATATGGAAATTTGGAATTGGGGTGGGGGCAAGACTGCCGGACTCTGCTGGAGTGTAGAAGGCGCTGATACAGGAAAATTATCCGTGAAAGTGTAAATTTGACGCATATTTCACAACATCACTGTATTACCATACTCAAAGAGTAGGTATATCTTTTGTGTTCAAACCATGTATAATTGGTCACTGAGTTCGTACTCAGTTTTAAATGATTCGTATTTAAATTGAAACATTGTTGGTCGACCTTCCGGTATGAGTTTTGTACGCCCTTGAATTTTATGTGAGGTATTTTTCTGAACTAATGATGCCTAAACACATTTTATGCTTAATAATGTATAGGTACTTGCGATGATACGTCCGGAACCGCGTAACCCGTAATTATTTTTTATATATCATCCGTTGTTTATTTTTTAAAACTTACCTATAGTCTGTTGCATAGCTATCCAATTTATTTCCTTAATGCAACCAATTAATTTGGTTATGTGTTACGAACTACAACGCCATCTGTTAGTAGCGGCGAACAACGACCACAAACGAAATTATTCGGTTTGCCACCTAGGATATCCCGACCGCACCGGACCCTCGTAAACCAACATTTTTGTGTAATAAATCATACAACATTTATGTTTGAAAATCTTATAAATGTATAGCCTGTTTCAAAGGTATTTTTTTTACAATAAAGCAATCAAAATAAATTAATTAGGAAAAACATGCTTTGTTGCGGACTATACGCCATCTATTGGTTGGTGCGAACAACAGGTATCGATACGGCAGGCGCCGCGAACTATATTGCGAATGTTGTGAAATGGATTCGCAACGCCATCTATGGTATCTTTAGGGAAACGCAGGTTCGAAAGATTTCTACGTATTTTTTTCAATTTTCTAAAAATCTATGAAAAATTATGCGATAAAAAGTATCCTAGGAACTGCTCCACTACTTATTCTATGCATATAGCAAATTTCAGTGCGTTCTATCCGGTAGTTTTTACGTGATAGCGACACATACAGACGGAGGACAGACAGACAGACAGACAGAAAAGAAAATTATAAATTGCAGATTCGGTATCAGTATCCGTTACTAAACATCCCCCATTGGTTTTTTTTTAAATATATTCAATGTACAGAATTGACCTCTCTACAGATTTATTATAAGTATAGATATAGCAAATTTCAGTGCGTTCTATCCGGTAGTTTTTACGTGATAGCGACACATACAGACGGAGGACAGACAGACAGACAGACAGAAAAGAAAATTATAAATTGCAGATTCGGTATCAGTATCCGTTACTAAACATCCCCCATTGGTTTTTTTTTAAATATATTCAATGTACAGAATTGACCTCTCTACAGATTTATTATAAGTATAGATATTTAAAAAGCAGTAATTATTTAGGTGTGAAAATGCTAAGAGGTTTTTGTTATTATTCCATGCAAAATTTTGCACAGACTTTATAGTACTTATCGTCTGTGCTAAATCGTACATAATTGTATATTAAAAATGCGAAAGTTTGTGAGGATGAAAGACTTATATGTATATTACTCCTTTATGAAAAAAAAAGATGGCATACTGATAGCTTATAACCTGATTTAAGATTTTGAGACTGGCCAAAATCTTTCTGCCCCGAGAAATATTTTCACGTTGGCAAAATTGCTGGCAGAAGCTACTATAAAAATAAGACAAATACATGAATTTTGTTTAGAAAATAACAAATCCGGGTTGAGTGGCTCTTAGATATAATTGATAACAAAACAAAATTCAGAAATATAGCCCACAGAGACACATTATCATCATTTTATCTAACAATTTAATCGTCTTTTCCGTTTGTTTACCAAAATTAATTCTAAAACAAAACACGAAATTATCTATTTTTCTATCCGTGTCAATAGATTATCGAAAATATGTCATTTAGGAATCAGACTGTGACCTATGTAGGTCGGCATTTCTACACCGGGGCAAGCGATAGCCCCTGGCGTGAACCCAGCAGCGATAACAGAACACAGATCATCCGGGTGAAGTCAACATTAGGTATTTGAATTAGAAGATAACTACAATTATTTAATTATTTTGTCGAGATATGAAATAAAATATAGTCAATTATGATAATGTTGTTTATATAATTTTACTTTGTATGTGTTCATAGAAACAACAACAACTTAACTAGCCGAAAAATAAAACACAAGGCGTAAGGACGGTATGCGATGACGCAATTCTCTACAGTCGGTACTGTCGATTATCGAGACTTTGACATTTAAAACGTACTACCAAAATAGTTCTTACGAAGCCCGCTAGAGGCGCCGATCAGATTTTTGGACAAAATTTCTCGATAGCTAGCGAACTATGGAAGGCGGAATGGAAGGACGCTGTCGAAGTCTTGACAAAATATTTGAGCGTAGACTTGTACTGATTTTGAAGTACTTACATAGTAGTACGGTATATTTAGGTCTCTCCATTTCGTGGGTATATGAATGTAATATTTTCTGTTTATAGGAACCGCAACAGTTGAAACCATGGCCTGGAGTATGGGATGCCACCAGAGTACTCTCACCATGCATGCAGTACGATCCGTTGATTGGAAAGATCGTTGGTATGATACTTTTTTTTCTTGTGACCGATTACCAAAGCGTTAGGTCAAAGATTATACGTAGACTTTTGATTTCGTGTAGAAACCTATTATATTCCCATGATTAAAGTCTTTGGGTCTAGTTTACAACAGCTAAAGTAATAGTGTGGACCATACGGATTTCAGTTTTTTTAGTCTAAATATAGCAAAACAACGCTGCGCAGAGGATGACAAATAAAAACAAGAGCCACCTATGCAAGGAGCATCGTCTAGCGTTTAAAATAACGCGTTCTGAACGAGCAAATTGCTGCTCAATTACTCGAAGCATCTGAGACGTTCCGCTATGCAATTACCGAACTGCCTCAGGTGTAGTATGGCCTTGCATCCCATGTATATACAATCTACTATACTAAATCTTCGGATTTATACTATAACCTGAAAATGTTTTTCTTCGTTTCAACGCGCTAATCTCAGGAACTGCTGATTCGAATTAAAAGAAATATTATGTTGAAAAGTTCGTTCTGTGGAAGGCTATATAAGCCATTTAACATCCCGCTGTAACTAATAAGAGTGGAGCAACAATAAAGCATGGGAATATTTACTTAATTATGACGTTGTCAAAAAAGTTAGTTAGTTTAGTATTTGTATCAACTTCGAACAGTTATAACCTTCTATAATTTCCTCAGGTGACGAGAACTGCTTGTTCGTGAACGTGTACACTCCTCGGCTGCAGCCGGGCGCCATGCTGCCGGTGGTGGTGTTCATCCACGGAGGAGCCTACATGTACGGTGAGGGAGGCATCTACCAGCCCGATCATCTGATGGACCGGGATGTCGTCGTTGTAACGTTGAACTACAGACTGGGACCCCTAGGTAAAGAGATAGTTCATTGATTTAATAGTATAAGGTACCTATTTATTTCGTGTAGGTGTTTGGCACTGCATGTTCAAAAGTTCCGCTAATTTGAAAGCGTGCTAGAGCTGGTATTTCATAAAAATTACAGGCATTCTTTCTATACAATTGGAGTGATAAATAACATATAGGAAATTAAAATCATTTCTAGACTATCTGATACGCTCGGCACCATTTGGGAGTGCTTTGAAAATAACAGTTTTTTGTAAAATAAAATAGTCTAATCTTTGAATTATCTCCGTTTTCCAGGTTTCCTTAGCACAGGCGACACATTTAGTCCCGGTAACTACGGTCTAAAGGATCAGTCGTTCGCACTACACTGGGTCAAGAACAACATCATGATGTTCGGCGGCAACCCTGACAGTGTCACTCTGACTGGTTGCTCGGCAGGTGGCGCTAGTGTGCACTACCAACTGATGTCGCCTTTGTCCAGAGGTAGGAGAAAGTTTTAATATAGTATTTTTTATATAATAGCATCGCATATGCATTCTTTTTTTTGTTTTATTTTGCATTTTTTACAGCAATCGCAAGCTGTTATACTACCAGGCATATATCTATCTATCAATCAAGGCACCTAGTGCAAGTTTTACAACGAACCGTATCCCTTACTCATTTATTTTATGCGTGTGGTCTTGGAGATCATTTTAGTGAACTTAAATAAAGTTAGAACCATAATTTTTCAGTGTATATAAATTAGGTAACTATAGAACTTCATTTGTACCTTCAGGTACGGTATCCAAGGCAATAGCATTCAGTGGTGCAGCTTTCACTTCATGGACTCAAGACATCAAGCCTGTAGACAAGGCGAAGTCTTTAGCTGGCATCGTGGGCTGCCCCACCGGCACTAGCAAGGAACTGATCGACTGCCTTAGGTACAGGCCAGCGGAGGTCCTGGTTAACGGACAGAAACAGATGCTGGTATGTATCTAGTCTTACTATATTTATCTTAGTTTCTTGCGACCATCAATTGAAATTGAGATTTCTAACGTATCGATCAGTGTCAGCCTGTGAAACCTGTGGTCGTTTAATGCAGAACGAAATAAAGTATATTTTATGAAAATCATAAAAGTTTATTATGAGCATCTTGGGTAAAAGCTGTTATTTTTTCTCCGATGCATCAATCAACTGAGACATTTACTTTTGAAATATTAAGTTTTATTACTTATCTAAAATTACTAATCAACCTAAATATTGACGGTATCGTCATAACTACGAAAGTCTAAACGTTCACGTTTCTTCGTTCGCCCTTCAGGAATGGAGAGTGAATCTATTCACGGTGTTCAACCCAGTGGTAGAGGCGCCCGGAGTGCGGGACCCGTTTCTGCAGCAGTACCCTTACCACGCGACAGTTGCTGGCGCCACGATGAACGTTCCTCTCATCACTTCTGTCACGTCAGAAGAAGGGTTATACCCTGCTGCAGGTAATACGAATTTTTGGTATATTTGACTGCCTCCGTGGCGCAGTGGTTTAGGTCGCCCAAGCCGATACCATTGCGTCGGGAGGTCGTGGGTTCGATTCCCACACGGAGCAATTATTTGTGCGATCCACAAATAATTGTTTCGGGTCTGGTTGTGTTTTGTGTCCGTTGATTGCATGTTTGTAAAAGTCCTCGCGACACAAGAGCAATTCTTAGTGCGGGAGTTGTCTTTTTGTTTGAGAGTCAAGTGGAAAGGTGTATGGCAGATCTTTCAAAATAATGGAATGTTTTTTTCTAGCTGTAGATTAAGTATGCATATTTTGTCAATCATACCCTAAGCAATTCAAGCGTCGTCTTTTCGGTGTTAAGCTGTATAAACACACAACGGCTGTATTTATCTGTATAAACAGCAACGCTCCCATACTTTTGCAGCCCTTTCAAATTTTTCAGCATTCATCTCTTGATAAGTAGTAGTTGTAGCGGAGTGTCATAACAATCTTCTCAATCCTTCAACTAATTTGCGAATTTCTTCTATCTAGTGTACCAGAGTGATCCAGACATCCTGCCGGATCTGGAAGCTCACTGGGAGGAGCTGGCTGCCAACATCTTCGAGTACAACGACACTCTTCCTCTGAGGAGACGTAAAGAGGTCGCACAGGCTATCAAGCAACACTACCTCGGCGGCAAACCAGTTAGTCAGGAGACTTATCCACAACTTGTGCAGGTAACGAATTTCAGTAACAAAAAAAATGCTAATGTCTAAAGTGTTTTAGTTTTTAACAGCAGTTTCATACTATAAGCGTAACCGTATAACTAGATCACTATTAATCTCTTGTCTTTAAATAATATGAGCTACTTCTTCTGTTCTGCGAAAACATAACAATCAATCCATGAAAAGATAAATATGTTTTTTGTTGCTTATAATATTTTATTGCACAGTCCTTTAACTATATAGTGTTTGCTGTACTTTAAACTCATGCAATATCTTCTTATTACCGCAGCGCAGTTCTTACTCCTGGTTTAATAGGTTCCATTCAATAACATGCGACTAGAAGCCAAGGCATTATGAACATATTTTGTTTTACCCCTTACCAGGCCGTCGGTGATCGTCTATTCGTAACTCACGTGGGCAAGCTGGCACAACTCCACGCAGCCACGACTGGACAGCCCACATACGTCTACAGATACGCTTACCGTGGTTCCATGAGCTTCTCTGAACTGATGGCTCGCAACGATAATGACTATGGTAATGTATTTAAATTTGTAAATGTTTTTAAAATGTAACATCTTGTAATATCTTCTCCATTTGTTGAGTTAACTGTGGTGAATTAGTTAAAGTTGCCGTTACTACAGCACGCATGTTGTAATAGTGTTTGTTCAAATGTCGACTGCCTCTGTGGCGTGGTCGGTAGTATATGCGGCTGCCGTGCGAGAGAGGCCTCGGGTTCAAATCCTGGGTCGGGCCAAAAAGTCTTTTGTGTTAAGAATTTCTTAGAGATTGCCCGTAGTTGGGAAGCTGAGGCCGAAGACCTCCGTGCCCCGGAGAGCACGAAAAGCCGTCGGTCCTGCGCCTGATCTCTATCTGGTCGTGTCGGTTATCCGTCCCACCAGACTATGAGAGTGATGGAATAGAGAGTGTACCTGTGTATTGTGCACACATTTGGACACTATAAACAAAGTCCTGCACAGATGACCAATTTCAATGAAACTGACCGCCGTAGCTGTATATCGGCTAGGAAGACATTATTATGTTCAAAATTAAATGTAAAACGTTTGGTTTTTCGGTGCAGGTGTGAGTCACGGCGACGATGTGGTTAGGATCTTCAAGTGCCCAGAGTTGGATATCAAGACTGAAGAAGACAAGGTGATGACCGAACAACTCATCAACATGGTCTACAGCTTTGCTACTACTGGGTAAGAATCACGACTGTTACTGTAAATAATTAAATCAGTATGTCTTCGAGCAGTGATAGCCGAGTGGTATAAGTTGACACCTCCCACGCAAGTGGTCGTAGGTTCGAACCCAAGGCAACACACCAATGACTTTTCGAAGTTATGTGTGTATTAGAAATAATTGTCACATGCTCCAACGGTGAAGGAAAACATCGTGAGAAAACCTTGCATGCCTAAAAATTTGTTTAATACATTTATTGAGGGCATGCAAAGTCCCCAACCCGCACTTGGCCAGCGTGGTGGACTCAAGGCCTAACCCCTCCCTCATTACGGGAGGAGACCCTTGCCCAGCAGTGGGACAGTAATGGGTTAAATTTATTTATGTCTTCGTGTATATTACTTACAATTAAATAAATAGGTGAGGTTAAGTGAGGTACAATAGTATACCGTGAGGTGCCCATAGCCAGTTGCGCTCACCGGTCGGTAAACGATCTGTGGGTTTAAGCAACCACTGTCGCGGTCATTCCATAGATGGGTGAACGCATAGTGGTATTTGAACTGGGCGTCTCCGTGCTTCGGAGGGCACCTTAAAAGTCGGTCCCGGTTCTTGTCTACTAAGATAACAGTCGTTAAGCCACGTCAAAGGCCTCTCGGGCGGCTTGAACAACTTTGACACTAGGTTGACCACTAACCATACGGCAAACAAACAAATACCGTAGATCCACCATTTTGACAATCTAGTGGGTCCACTATGTAATTGATACTTAGAGCAACTTTACAGTTCATCGAAACAACCATCAAGAAAGCTCTATTCTTCTCAAATTCTACGTAATAGTACGCATATTCTTTCTTCGACAGAGTCCCAAAGCTAACAAATGACGGCCCAGCATGGCCTCCAGTGAAGCCAGGTGCCGCTGAACTGACGTACTTGGACATTTTATCCCCCACCAAGACTGAGCTCAAGTCCACCACCGACTTCGGACAGAAAACCTTCTGGGACAAACTGGGCTTCAACGAGAATGAAAACTATCAACCCCATCTGAGGGATGAGCTGTAAATTTGAAGGTGTAGTTAGAGAAATTTAAGGGCGGATCCAGACGGGCAGTTTCCTTACAGTGACGACTATAAAAAATCGTGTTCCTGTAGAGACATTTATATGAGAAATGTATTACGTCTACTTGAACTACGCTCCCAGCGTGTTTCGCAAAAATTTTTTTGATTGAGAAGTATAAGACCGTATAATTTTCATTACCTATAGGTCTCAATTTGCAATATATACTCCCATGGTCCGCTCCTCTGAATTAGCTGTGAGTGACTGATAATTTTATGATCGAAACAGCAATATTTTGTTTTGAACTGTCTATCTACCAGTGCGATCAATGAATTCTTGAGTTTCCGATAGGTCTGTGTACATTTTTTACATTACGTTTTATGAAGATTTGTGTGTTTGTGAAAAGATAATGTGAGTGAATAAATGCTTTTACTTTATCTTTGTCTATGTTATTTAAACAAACGCTGGGCAGTGCGCCTCGACTTAGTTGGTTATCTTCGCCGCAAAATAACGTGTGCCTTTCGGACTTTACCATGATATCCCATGGCTCTTGCAGCGCGTCAGCTAATATTACGTTAATTATCGTATTTTGAAGAGGTAAATGTATCTAGTACTATGAATACAGTAATATAAATTCAAGCATATTTTATAAATTCAATAATATCAATAAAACTGAAACTGTACACATTTACGACTACTTTCAATCATAGTAACAGTTTATGTCAACCAATAATACATCTATAATAATCTATTTTATAGACAAAAGTGGCTATACGAGCGAGTCTCGGGCTATAACGGTTTGTGAGGGCACACGTCCACAATGATAATGAAATAATAGTAAAACGTGCTCGTAAAAAATCGTCTATCTTATTACAGTAGCTGTATTATGTATAGCTTGGTATCAGAATATTAAGTATATTTATTAATGTACTATGCCAGGTCTATCTATTCTAACCTTTTTTTTACAACATTACTGTACACTACAGGGCAAGGCTCTTCTCTCCCAAACGAGGGAGAGGGGTCAGGCCTTGAGTCCATTCTAACCTATTTTCAATAAAAAAGTCTCAAACCTTTGTGATATTCTATATGTCTCTTAGCTTAGCTTAAACTATTCCTGTTTTCTATAGCTAGAGAAGGAAAAAGTAGGAGCTGAAAATATTATGATCTTAAATTAAATCGACCGGGTGTTTTTGAGTCCCTATGTGAGAACCCAAATGTGAGAACCGCATCGCAATGTGAGGATCGTTTTGAACTAAGGTAGCCGTCTCTATTTTATATTTCTTGATCTATTTTTTGCTATTCTAAACCCAGGCACGGGCAATCAACATTATCTGCGGCGTCTAATCGTGCAACATATTATCAAGAATAAGTTCAAGACCACCGCGAAGTATCAACATGTATAATAATATTTATAAACATAAAACAGTCAGTCGGGCGTGCGTGGCCGGCGCGAGCGCACGTGTCGTACGATTTCCTTCACCATGGCTTTAAGGTTATTCCTGTGCCTAATATTCACGGGTTTGGTGCTCTCCCAAGCACCAAATCCTACGGTGAAAGTGGCTAATGGTGTTTTACAAGGTGCGTGGAAGGTGTCGACTAAGGGAAGGTCGTATGCCAGTTTTCAAGGCATACCATATGCGCGGCCGCCGGTCGGCAAGTACAGATTCAGGGTAAGACGTGATTGTATTATCTTTATTCGCTTCTAAAGCTGTGAAAAGGTGAATTTTGTTTGTTTGTGTTAGGTGCAGCGCAGACGGCACACTTTTTGTGTGCGATCGAGTCTGCAGAATATCATGATAGACATTTAAAAAGAAAAATGTGGGATGAAGTGTGCTGTATTGTTTATTCCGCTCCTGTTTGGACATGTATGAGTCTAAAGAAAAAACAAAATACGGCAAGTTTAAGTTTTTAATAGACTTTACCACATTAGTACACAGACTCGATCGCATAAAAAGTGTGCCGTCTGCGCTGCACCTTATATGGAGTAGTTTTTGAAACGGCAAAACTGATTACTTTACTTGTAATTTCGTTTTGACTGAATTACAGGTCATCATGCCTAAAATGCCGACCAAATTGTGAGCATATACATGAAGCCACATACGTTTGCCAGTTTTTAAACAGATTTACCATTAACAAATAAACGATACCTATTGCTGTCTCACTGCTGGGCAAGGGCCTGACGGAGGGGTTAGACCTTGAGTCCTGGGTTGTCATAAACTTTGTTATTAATCGAAAAGTTACATAGTATTGTCAACCACTCATTTAAAAGACAAGAATCATACTGACAAAGATACGTCATCTAACTGCTAATGCAGTTAAAACGTCGTCCTTCAGAAGATCAGCTGTTGTCTACCGGCGAGTATTTATGATTTTATGACGAGTTTAATACGTGGAAGGAGTGGGAGGTTGCATTCCGTAATGTCTGCGCTCCCTGAAGTGAAAAATATGTGATAATAAGCGAATTATTTACTGCAAGGTCTTGACGCAAACTAAAACCTATGCACGTGTACATACAAAAAATATACCGGTCGAATTGAGAACCTCCTTTTTTTGAATAAATTCAGTTAATAAATCACGCCTTCATACTTCGCCATTTGGTACGATCCATACGAATTTCCCTTGCTTCACTCATATCCATAAGTCTAGGTATACGTGTATCTATGTAAGTACGAATATTTTTAGAGCAAAGGTGGCTCTGTCAGGCTCTTATGGACATACTGTCAGACTTTTGTGCAATATAATACTATAATTATCTAAACTAATCACATAATAAATATTGAAATATACCAGAAAAGATATGTCTCATTGTATTACAAAGATTTTTATTACTGTAACATGATGTTAGGTAACTTGTAATTTTCCTCAATAATCTATTCCCAATTACTACTTTTTGTTAAAGTTTTTGTTTAAGGTTAACGGGTGAGTAAATTAAGATAGAACTTACTTCTGCCCGCGACTTCGTCTGCGGAAATCGATATCTGGGGATAAAAAATCTCTATCTATGGAACAAACAATGTAATCCAGTAGTCCTTATCTAAAAACGTCATTAGTTCATAGCCTTTAAAATTATATGCACTACAAAACTGAGGACTAAATATGGACTAAATAGTCTGCCCGTTTAGGACAAAACAATCTCAATTTGAAGACTTTTAAGTATCATATCTCGGAAACAGTCAATCTTTAATACCAACGTGTTGGCAACACTCCTGTATATGAAATCAGCGGAAAAAAAAATCTACCTGATAAACTAACCGGCACTTATTCAGAAGTGATAAAACCGCGGTTAGATATTATAGGTATAGTTAGTCACTAGTATGCACTAGACAACACAAGTTAAAATGATAGATATAATGTGGGTGTCACGTTTCGTTCTATTTAAGTAGTTGTTCAAATGGATACCCGTATTTACAGACTCGTTGACACAGAACTACAAGTGGCCGGTAAAAGGTTTAATCGTGGAATAAATGCATGAATGTAATGTATCACTACAGATTATAAAACAAAGTCCCCTCACCGCGTCTGCATGTCCGTTCGCGATAAATTTGAAATGTACTAAACGGATTTTCATGCAGTTTCACCAATAGATAGAGTGATAATTTATTCACGAACGTTTCAGTGTAAGTAACATTTGTAAAGGTTAACCAGGTATAACCCGTATATACACATAAAATGACGCCTGGTTCTCATAGGGGATAGGTTGAGTATGCCAATTGCAATGATCCCAGCGCGAGTAAACCAAGACTAAAGCCACTATGGGAAAATGTCCTACGAGAAGTATTGGCGACATTCCTAGCAAAGTCTGGCGATTTCGCTAGACATATCTGGGGACATCGGGCCACTTGTGTTCATAGCGACAGGTCGAAATTCTGGTATATTCCCAGTTGTCCCCTCTAACACAGTCCCCGGGGTGACAACTGGGAATCGTCTTCCTATAATTGCATTCCCAGTTCTCACCCGGAGAATATACAGAAAATCTCATCACTTACAACCTCGCATCATTTCACCGAACGTCGCTGGCTACTCGTGTCGTAGGAAATTTGTCTCCTATGTTTCCCTGGCTTAATATCCATCAATCTGCCTAAAGATTCAAAATATTAATATCGTGATAAGTGCTATGCTGTCATCGGCACGCGCCTGTACAGGTTTAATACTAATTCATTGTGAAAATGGTAAACAGATACGCCTTACAAACTTTAATAAAGGCTGTTATACAAACTTTGAACAAGACAAGAATACAATACGATTAAAATTTTAATTAATTTGATGCTATTTATACATAATTTGCGCAGAGAAAATGGTGATCACTGTGTTGCGTTTTAGAGTGTGTTTGATAAATTTTTTTTGGGCAAAAATAATAAAAAAAACTTCTAGCAAAAATTCAAGATCGTAATAGTTGGTTCTAATGTAATGGGAACCGTAGGAACTATTTTAAATAGCAGTACATTTTAAATGTTAAACTCTCGATACTCGAAAGTATCGTGTAGAGAATCGCGTTACAGTATATTTTTCTCACACATAGTCCTTTGTTCCTTTGTAAACAAACAAGTTCAGGAGGGCGGTCTATTTGCCGCGGATCCATTGATCCAATATTTGCTTATACAGTCATCGATCATTTCGCTGACATATTATTATATCGGTCAATAAAGTCGCAGCGGTGGGACCCGACACACAAATATTTGATGGCAATTGACTTCAACGATTGAACTTTTAATTGAAACTGATTAAAAACTATGTTGTTTTAATTTAGGTTTTTGAGGTGAATCAAAACTGAGTTTCTTTATTTTTGAGGTTTTTACTTACATCTCAGCTTGCGAAGTCATTGAAAACTAGTATTGTTGGTAGATACTTCTTTTAGGACCCTTAAATAAACAAGCACTCATTAACATTTTGATTAGGATTTTGAGAAGATATTTCAGAATTCAAGCTAAAGCATCACACCACGTTTTATTTTATTATAGTTTATGTGTATTATGAAATACCATCAATGATAAATGAAAAATACATTTCATACAACGTATAAAACATCTTTATAAAAAGACAGATCTTTGTTTCAAATTACATAAGCTCCAATTAATAATCACAAAAACTTTAAAAACCTTATGTAGTACAGTATACAGTACGGTCTAATCACAAATTCCGCCGTGTAATTAATATTCTGCGGTCAAAGCCATACATGCTTGCACCGTTTTTCCAATCCACTGGCGTTTCGATATTAAACCGGGAACCGTATCGACTACCCTTGCATGCAAATTACATGCGATACAGGTCACTTTGCATTCTAAAGTTTAAACCTACAAGAACAATGTTTGTTCCCATATATACTGTATTATTATATTTCCCAGACTTCCTTGAATAGTTTTAAAGCTAACTTTGCTAGTTCTTTGTTGGCTTCTAAAAGTCATGTTTCTTCTTCGAAACAAACAAAAACATTACTTATTCCGCTTTACTGGAAATTATAGGTAGCCTGGAAAGAGGATTTGAATACCTAGAACCTATTAGAGTACATTTATAATTCAAAATGTTTCTATTCACAGAATTATGAAAGCTCTAATCGATATTGTAAACCTTCATTTCTCTGTAGTGGTCATCAGCTTAGTACGTAGTGTTTATTGGAACAACGAAAAGCAAAAGGGTAACTTTAGATAGTACTAGCGGACCCGGCAGACGTTGTCCTGTCTACACGTCTTTAATTTGTAAAAATTAATTAAAAAAACATTGTCCAGCGGACAAAATTGTGAATCTAAACAATTCTCAGATCCCCTGAACACACACAAAAAATTTCATCAAAATCGGTCCAGTCGTTTAAGAGAAGTTCGGTGACACACTTAGAGAAGAATTAATTATATATAGATTCTCAATTATTTAAATTCATTTCAATCGCACAAATAATTGTTTCTTGTCTGGTTGTACTTTGTGTCCGTTGTTTGTATGTTTGTGTAAGTGCCCACGACACAAGAGCAATTCTTAGTGCGGGAGTTGTTTTTAAAAGTACCTACGTAATTTCCCTATTGCATGATGACAGAACACTAAAGAATATCAACAAATCGACGCAAAGGTAGTTCAAATAGAAAGTGTTTTAAATTCTCCATTTGTATATACTAAAATCAGACGAAAGATATAATGTATATGTTATATTTGAGTGCAGTATAAGTTCGGGAGTCCCGCGGTTTGAATACGTCCGCTAGTTAAGCGGTACTCACATGCAAATACCAAGTACTTCTAACTGCTGCACTTGTGTGGTGATATTCAACGAAATACCGTATTACACCGAATTGTTTTGACACTACAGATATGTATAGAATAACTTCCTTTCGAGAAAACTTAGGCTTGCAGCGCATTCCCTACGGTCGGTACTGTCGAGTATCGAGAGTTAGACATGAAAAGTGTATGTTCACGACAAAACTACTGTATGGATTTTTATGAAATTTTATACACAGATACGCCGTTACCATTGCGCCGGGAGGGTGCGATTCCCACTCAAAACAATCATATATGCGATCCACAAATAATTATTTCGGGTCTGCTTGTGATCTGTGTCCGTTGTTTGTATGATTGTAAAAATCCCCGCGGCACAAGAGCGATTCCCAGTACGGGAGTAGTGTTTTTTAAAGAGAAAGAAAAAAAGATAGTTCATAACGTAGATTGATACATAGAACTACATTCTACCTACCTTCTTTTTACCACTGGAAATCTTTCAACGCAGGCGAAGTCGCAGGCAGAAGCTGGTTTATAATCCAATTGTTTAAAGTTATTTCATACATTTGCTGGTAAGATTCATTCGATACTTTACATAAGCCATGAAATTGGTACATAAAGACGTAACGTATCATTTTCAGTTGTCGCTCACTAGGCTGTGACGGATGAATCATTTTGATTGATAGCCCTCAGGGCTTCTAATCGTTGAGAACACTTCGCTTAGAGTACTCCCAAAAGCCTTCATATAAGTAGCAAAATCAAGTATGTGCGAAGCTAAATCGAGTAAGTAGGTAGCTTAATCGAGTATTTCTTTATACAGTATTCCAAATTGAAATTGGATTTATTTGTAAAAGGTTCGAAGAAAGTTAGTAAGTTTAGTGTTTATAGAACAAGTACTGAAACGAAGGTTTCTATTTTAGTTGTAGTTCGGTATTCTTGGAATAAGTATTAAACATTATATAAAGGGTTGCGTATTTATGTGGCACATTGGTTTAGTTTGTTAGATTGTCTAAGATTTCGTTTCTACTGAATACTGTACTTTGATTTATTTATAGTTTTACTCACGTTTGCTTATATACAATGTACATATAAACAGTTAACTCTAATACCGGTGTAACAGTTCCATGGCAAACATTACCGGGGCAATGTTTGCCATTTATTTATTTTCGTCCAAAAACAGTTCGTATCAAATCTACGCATTATGATATAAAGCAGTGGTTCCCAATCAGTGGTCCGCGGACCACCAGTGGTCCATGGAAGTCAAAATATGGTCCGCGAATGATTTTAAAATTAAAAATTTTCAGGATGATTATCACACTTTATTTTTAATATACTTACGAGTACATAGTGGTCACTGCGAACAAGAATAATATAAAAGTGGTCCCGGACTAAGAAAAGGTTGGGAACCCCTGATATAAAGGGAAGTTTTTACAAAATAAAGTGTCTGATACTTACTTTAAGTTCAGCTTTCAAATTCCTAATAACATTTTAATGTACCTATAATAAAAACTAGCAATAAGTACAAAATGATAAATTTACAACATGTTAGGATTAGTTGTAGCTTTTAACATCACTAAAGCTTAGTATTAAGCTTAGTGGAGATACATCGAAGCGTTAAGAGTGAAGTAACTCTAAGAGCTTTTCACTACTGACGTTTTTGAAAAACGTGTTTGGCGCACAACTTAATGTGGACTGTCAGCGGTCCAGTGTGTGAATCCCAATTAGGAAATATATTTGTGATGAGCACAAGTATGTGTTGTAGTCTATCAGTTTAACTGTTTGTCGGTCCACCATTCCCCGATTATTGTTGCCTAGAAAATCTCACAATTATCTTTTGTCCAGGATATTAGCAAATATGTTAAGAAGTGCTTACGGGTACCTAGATATCAATAAGGTACTACTAGAGATTCATAAAAGTACATAGTTAATGTTACTTTACACACGCGAATCAGGAGGAAAAACACGAGCCGAGCATGATTTTCTTTAAGAAGCAGTCTCGTTTAAGGCTTTAAAGTCATTCCACACTACACAAATTGGTGTTCGGCTTTTACTCCACTCATCTTGCTTACTCCTTCAGCGTAGACCAACCTTAAAATAATATTGTGTAGTAAAAGCCTGCTTCGATTAGAATCATATGGATAAGGCCGTGTGTTGCCGAAAGCGATTTAATTATTAACAAATATTCAAACGTAGTATCAACTCCAGGTAAACCGAGCTATTTTAGTAAAGTAACTGAAAGCCTTTTATCTTTACATATTCAAGCGTGTTTCTAACGCCTTTGACTCGGTTACTCCTCTAATTAACTAAGTTAATTACTTAATATAAATGTAATATGATGTTAAATATGTAACGTTGTATTAACATGTTGATAAAAAGAGCGTTTTTAAAGAGGAACTGAGAAAAAATGTACGGTATTTTTCTTTAAGTTTTTCTCGAAATTATGTCACAAAAAACAAGTACAATTTGCAAGAGTAAGGGGACAAGTACACCTACTATTTTATTGTTATTTTAAATCTTCAAAAAACTTACAGCTAGTCTACAATATAATAGTATAAATTAAGTTATGGAAGGCCAATTACAAGTTTTCGCTTTTAATTATATTATTATAAGCCTTTATTTTTGCACTTAATTCCACTAAAGATGTGAGTTCTGATTGTTATCTCCAATTTTGAAAGCACTTGGTCAGCATGCAAATACTTCCTGCTTCGACCACCAAAACAGTCAGAAACATTTTAAGTTTACAAACATTTAAAACAAAAAAACCAAGAGAAACACAATTCTTCAACTAAAAACATAGCCTAAAATGCACAGTGTAAATATCCTATATACGAGTATATACAGGCAACAGCAACACGTGAGAATGTGAACTTCAAGGGCTAAGTCAACGCGGAAGTGGCGCCATCTGCAACACTTTGCTTGTTTACTTCTACGTCACGTTTTAGTCGCAGACTCGTAGTGTCTGTTACATATCTACCAAAATTCGCTTTAATTTAGCTTCTAGAGTAGTTGGATATTATAATGATAATGTTTATCATCTGATAGTAATTATGGACTGTCTGAAAATGGTATTAAAAGACGTTTATTGTCTAATGTATGTGGAGTTTTATATAATAAAAACTGTTCTTTATATGAATGTATTTTTAGAGGAAACATTAAAATTATTTACTGTTTATATGGTGTAATATTCTTCTAACTAAATGTTATATTAATCGCAAAAGTTTATAGACGTCTGATACTTAAAACATTTAATTTTATGAATGAGTGTACTTTTCAAACACACATTGAGTAAACTTGATTAAAATAAATATACATAAATCCCAAAGAAAATCTTTTCAACTTCAGTCGCAAAGTTTGCAGGCAACCATGCCTTTTACTTTCCAAAAATACATGTTGATATTCTAACTTTTAAAAGCAAGGGTGTAAGGGTGAAATAAATCCCATTAACAAAATCCTTGTCGGCCGCATTGCGGTACCACAAACCCGCGGTACGGAATAAAACCGCAACACAAGAAAGACTGTTTGTAAAATTATTTGCGGCCAGCATCTAAGCTAAGGGCTTTTAGGGTTAATGACCGCAGTATTTAAATATTTTATTTTATTTACAATTCGTGTCATATACTTCCTTTATGCACTTAGACACTGTCAATAAAGTCTCCATCCTATGTGCTTTGATACTAAATTGGTCGCAAGTACAGAAACTTGCCTGCACGACTTAATTTTAAACTATAGATAAATAAATTAACAGCAGGCACGAAGAGTAATAACAAAGTATATTAATTGATCAAGAAAGGGTTTATGAGATTATTGAGAAAATTACATACTAAATGATTAAAATGAAAGAAAATCTTTCCTTGCGGTGAGGAACGAGCGCTCTGTAGTCTCAATACAAAATAAACTGTGTAACAGTTTCTGAGATAACAGGAAAACAAATACAACATACTTAGAATAGTACAGATATGAATTCAAGGTTTCCTACATAGAATTCACTCAGGTATCTCTGACTGGCACGTAGGCGTTGATACTACATACATTCTTGACCTCATTTTTTCATCTCGTATTGAAGACATTTCACCAATAAAAAGGGACCCTTACCGCATCTGACCTTTGTGAATTAAAAGATGATATTTGTAAAATACGAGCCAAGTTTCTTTATATATTATTATTTTATAGTCAAATAATTACATTCCTATTAAATAATGTTATATCATTCGACAACTCACAGTCATTTGATTCCAAACAAAGCAGATCTTGTTCCATGGTAACCAAATAACTGAGAATCATACTAGATATACGTCTAAATACATACTTATATAGATAAATCAACAATCAGGTTCAATATTCGTGCACATCCCACAAAAAATTGTACCGGGTGGGATTCGAATCCACCACACTTGGCGCTACGGTTATTGCGGTGAGGTAACCACGTTACCCAAACGCACCAAACGAAAAAAAAATATATATCTGGTTCTATCCCAGTTGTGTCTAGTAGTAAAACTACTAGAATAATAACAATGTTTTCCTGTGAATAGTTTGTAATCTCAGCAGAATAAGTAAGAAACATCAAAAATTTACTACAGAATATTTTACGCCAACTAATTTTGTTTTACAACATTTTTATTCTCATTCCTTCACGTTTTTATGTGGTTTGTGGGTGTTATTGTCGTAAAGATTTCTTTGTATGTATTCAAACGTTCTCTATAATTTGCTAGAGCATATTCAGTTCATTTACCTCAAAAGTACTTTTTCACACAACATTTTCCCTCATTTTCTAGATAAGATAAGTGCAAATAACCATATCTTTCTTATAGTCGTGGTATCAAAAGAAGTAAATTAAATTCAATGGACAGGTGTCACACTTATTCCATCGTTTGTTGTCATAAATCGTGAAACAGATTCGACAGACAGATTTTCGCATTTATTATTACGACAAATCGGGGACTAAAGTCAATTTTATAGACATCACATTAAGTATTATATTTGCTTCCCTTCTAAAGTTCTCACATTATAACTTTTTTACTTCTTTGAAGAACTTGGCCCTCGCACTACCCAACCTGCCTATTCTGAAATATTTATGTAAATTGCAAGCTCGGAACTCCACCGGTGACCGTGCAATTTTGCCGCGAACCCGGCTTTGTGTCCGTGACAATAAATCATTGAATTTGTAATGTATCGGCTACGGATTAGGGGGGGGGGGAGAGGGGAAAGGTTCTATGTGGGACAGTATCGGCTTATTAGGTCAAGGTGTAAGCCTGACGTGGAAGGGTAAGGGACTAGATATCAAAGTGATAATACATAAATTATATGACGTCATCAAGTGACGATAAATGTTTTGGTGAAATGACAGATTTACATTGTAGAGACAGATCAAAGTCAGTTATCGGCTACTGAAATAATTATGGGGGATAGCTGACCCGCGCAACTTCGCTTGCGTCACCTAAGAGAATAAGTCAAAATTTTCCCGGTTTTTGTAACATTTTTCGTTGCTACTCCGCTCCTAATGACAGCAGCGTGATGTTATATAGCCTTCCTCGATAAATAAGCTATCTAACACTGAAAGAATTTTTCAAATCGGACCAGTAGTTCCCGAGATTAGAGCGTTCAAACAAACAAACAAACAAACTCTTCAGCTTTATAATATTAGTATAGACATAGTGCGTAGTGGATAATCTATACTATCACGCTATGGCCATTAGGAGCGGAGTAGCAACGAAAAATGTAACAAAAACGGGGAAAATTATGACCCATTCTCTCTTATGTGACGCAAGCGAAGTTGCGCGGGTCAGCTAGTTGGATATATACAAGAAAGTCGCTTTATGGCTAGATTCAAATAGTTTCAAATCTCTCCGTAAAGTAACATCTGACTAGTCACGCGCCTCCCGTTTATCTTGCATAATTGATTTTATCTATCTGCTCAACATTTTCGGAGAAAATATTGTAGTTGCTTGCAAAAGGAGCATACATAAGAGGCTGGCCAATACGTCAGTAGAGACATGACTGTATCTACGATTAAGCCACCAATGAAATTCACTCTTTTGTTGACTATATGATTAAATGATTACATTTTGGTCCCGTATGCAAAATGTATAGATGTGAACGAGGCAAGAGAATTTTGTAAAAATCATACCAAGTGGGAGAAGGGGTGATTTTATGTATATACGTATGTATTTGATATTAATCTACCGATACCGGAGACATTCCGTCAAATAATCAAAATCAAACTATCAACCATTTAATCGACCCTCAAAATGGTATAATAATATCAAAGCAACTCTAACAAACTTATCATAACCCGGACACGTGTTAGAAGGTGGCCATGACAGATGAACAATACACAATTGCCCTTTGTGACGTAATTGATTGCTCTGTCGCGCCACCTAGCGTGTAATTCGAACACTGACACAGCTTTCATGAGATAATTGGTACGTTTTACGAATGATTTGGTATAAACAATTTTAGGCGTAATTAATCAATTCATGGAATTTTGTTAACTTAATGTTTAATTGATTTATTTGTGAACATATCGCACAAATAATTCAATAGTGTATTAATTCAAAATACACAACTTCAACTAGACTTAACATTTTAACCATACCACACTTTTTTTTATTTAATAGTGACAAAGTAATCTCTTCTACTTCATTTTTAAATCACAAACAGCATTTAGTTTTTTGTACCTATAATAAGGAGTTATTCGTCGATTCTGATAAAAGTTATATTTTGAGTTACAGCACTATTGCATTATTAGTGCGATATTCAAATTGTAATGCAACTTCACAATTCACATGCCGGCAACAATCAGAAATAAGTACCTAATTTCCTATTCGATACTTAAAGCACAAAATATTAAAAACATTAAATGACACTCAAAGTAAATTTTATAACAATCTATTTTCATAAATGCTGTAGATTGTTTGTTAGCAGACACGGTTTGCAGTTTGGCTTTTTGTCTTATTTAAAAGAAAGGAAAGTTTTAATTTGTATCCTAAGACTTTTACAATAATATAGTCCTAGGTTGTAGACTGCTCTATATTCGTAGTATGTACAAAGTTCGCTAGTTGTAGATATCATGTCAAACACTCAAACATTTTTCACCTTCAGACGGTCTCCAAAATGTCTTAAATCAAGATTTAGATAGATTTAAAAACTTTTGTAGACTTAAACAGTTGGAAGAAATTTGGTTTTTATCTAGATTACGCGGCAAATAAAGTTTAGAGTGAGCTTATTCGAGCGAATGATTGACTCTAATCTAATCAGAAGGCCAGATTGGATGAGACAACTAGAAATAATTAAATTCTTTACTAAGAGATAGAGTTTAGAATAAAGTTGGCGTAGAAGCCTTGGACTGAGGTAGGTACGGTATCGAAATGTCTAGGAAATTATAGGTAAACATAAAATGGATATGACTGCTTTTGTAATCGGAGTGATAGTGTAAACGACTACTGATCACAGGGATCGATTCCCGAGTCGAGTAGAGTGCTATTGGGTTACCTCAATTTCACATGACATGCTTTTTATAGTAAGTACCCGGAGTTTATAACGTACATAGTACTAACATTGTTGATGGCGAGGTCTGTAAATTAAAATGTTTTCATATGTTGCTTTCACATTTAAGTATAACATGTGATAATATGGGTATGTGATAACGGTAATGTTCTTTTTTCCCAGGAACCACAGCACATGAAGCCATGGGCAGGAGTGTGGGATGCCACTAGACCACTGTCGGGATGTCTGCAATACGACCCGTTCATATCGAAGATCACAGGTAAATTGCGTTACGCAAAAAATGATCTACATACATGTTTAAAAACCAAAAAGTTTCAAAGGGTCTTAACCTCTCAAGCGCCCGGCCACCGTGTCACGGTTGAATGTGCTACCCCCGTCAAGCGTCCCGCCACCGTGGTACGGCAAAACGATCTTACATTAAAAAAACGTAGAATTTAAATGCTAAAACTATGTTTATCCCTTTCAAACATATTTGACATTGAAGCTGATGAAACAAGACGACGATCTAATGCACACACTTGAATAAGAGGTTGATATAGGCCAGAGAGCACCTTAAACAACATCTGACCCAACGACATGTTCCTTTATGACCAATATTGTAAATACTTTTTTTAACTAATTTTAAAGATTTGAGTATATTTTACAGTTGGATTTTAATGTCATTATTCATTAACTACACGATAAGACCTTCCGTCATATTATTTTTTATGCCTAAAAATATTTTTTAGACTTTCTTCAAACACATGCCTAAAGCACACAATATTCAGATTAAACCGACTATTGTACCACCACTATCAAATATTATTTGTGGTTTATTGTTTTAATATATAGCAAATTTTATGTAGATTTCAAATATATAAGGTATGACTAGGGTGTTAGTATCAAAATATGACGGAATCGGCGCTTAAACGCCAACCGCCAATTCAATTTCGCGCGCCATTTTTGGCCTGGACGCTTAACGGTATATTTGAATTTTGACGTGGGGCGCTCGAGAGGTTAAGCAAGATTGAAAATTAAAGATAACCATACCTTATTTGCTTACGCGACGCGGCGACGACGTTGCGATCGTGGTCACTGACTGGTTACAAACGGAATATGAAGGGTTGCAATAATCTTTAGAGCAGGGGTATCATCGAAACGGATCTTCTGTACGTTTAATTTTTTCACCAAAAGTAGCAAAGCTAAAGAGGTATTTATTGTGTCGCTAGTCGTTTGATCTGAGAATAAACTCGGAGTGCGTCGCAATAATTCTTAATTTGCTCCAGACTCAGTTAATTTGAACGAATGGCTCAAATACTCCCGAATTAAACTCGTTAAAATGAATAAACTCAACACAAGTGGATATAGCTGTATTATTAAAAAAAACTACGGTACTACTGCTTCTGTACGGCAGTCGGTAGTGTAACCGACTGCTGGTCATAAGATCTCGAGTTCGATGCCCGGGTCGGGAAAAATGCTGTTGGTCTTTTATAATTTATATAAGAATATTCTTTATGCATTCTTCGTTGTCATCGTTACTTACCATTAGGTGAGAGCTTAATCCAATTTTGAATAAAAAAAATCTCAATAGTTTTCGGTAATTGGCAATAGGCTTGCTCATCTTAATATACCTCGGCATTTCTATACCTTTTTATACTATTTCTTATTCCTTCCTATACCTTACCTTCCTTACTTTACCTTATTTATGTATATACTTACCCTCTTATTCATAAAAATATATGAAGTTATGAAAGGCTCATAAAGTGTTTTGTTTCTTTCACTCCTTAGCGAAATGAAAAAGAAAAAACATAGTATAGTAGCTGTTTAACTAAAATAGGTTTATAGTGTGTTTATGAATAAGAGGGTTAGTGTCTCTCTCTCACCAGGTGACGAGAACTGCCTATTCATGAACGTGCACACTCCTCGGCTGCAGCCGGGCGCCATGCTGCCGGTGGTGGTGTTCATCCACGGAGGTGCCTTCATGTACGGCGAGGCTGGCATCTACAGCCCCGAGCATATGATGGACTGGGACATGATCGTGGTCACATTTAATTATAGACTGGGGCCTATAGGTGAGTATACAGGACTTTTTATTGTTCATTCTTTGGCGCTCATAGCCAGTTGCGCTCACCGGTCGGTAAACGATCTGTGGGTTAAGCAACCTTTGGCGTGGTCATTCCATAGATGGGTACGCATAGAGAAGATTGTTCATTCTATTGGAATAATTCCTACTCAATGTGTAGTGGTATTAGGAAGCCGCTGCATCTACGCCATGAGATCGTGGGTTCGATTTCTGTAGTTTTTAATGTGGTTGTTTTTTGTGCTTACGCAACATATATAATTTTACAAACCTAAGCGGGATTGGGAGGAGTTGAATAAATATAGAATATATATTTTCTGTACAGGTGTTGTCTAAAACAAATTGAGCATCTCAAATATCTTTGACACAAAATCTAAAACAGATTTAGAAATATGATTTGAAACACGAATTCCTCGTCAGGCTCGAGGCCTTGTGTTCTTTTACCACAAAATTAATAAAGTATTCAGTATCCTCTGGTATTAAGTAATCGACACGTTTCCAATATTCTGGCCGAAATTTGTCGCTTTCCGCAATCAATTATTTATAATTAGATTTTTTTTCTTCTGTTGAATATTAAATTAACTATTTCAAAAGACACTGACTGCTGACGGCGTCACAAGCTGGTTTCCCCTGAGGTTTTTTTGAAATTTGAATTTCATATCGCGTCGATTTTTTTTAGGTTGCGCAATTTTCTATTTTACTGTCATCAGCATGGTACTATCGAGTAACGAGTTACTATTGATATTATTCATTTCTCAATATTTGCTGTCCATAGTCGATAGTGATAGGAAACTAGTAAAGTGTACCGCAGCGCGAATTTCTACCTTTTTCTACTATTTACAAAATGCTAGCTAACTACAAATTTTGAATGAAAAACTGATCAGCGCCTCTATCGGGTGCCGTAAGAATTCAATTTTAAGTACATTTTAAATATCAAAATCTTGGTACTCGATAGTAACGACTATAGAAAATTGTACTAGGTGTTAATATTCCTAATATATTCTAGGTTTCCTAAGCACGGGTGATGAAGTAGCTCCCGGTAACTACGGCTTGAAGGACCAGGCTTTCGCATTACACTGGATCAAGAACAACATCATGATGTTCGGCGGCAATCCTGACAGCGTCACTCTGACTGGTTGCTCGGCAGGTGGCGCTAGTGTGCACTACCAACTTATGTCTCCTTTGTCCAGAGGTAAGGGAGATTTAGTTTTGATAAAGGAAAGAAAAAGATGAAAGGTGTGATAAAAATGACAACGGTTTACGAAAACATCGTTTGAATGCTTAATGCCCGGTTTCTGAGGCACATTTTGCGGTAGTTTATCTATTCAAACTGTCATGTTTATATCAGCTTAAACGCTATTGAATAGATAAACTACTGCTAAATGCACTTCAAAAACCGGGCATAAGGAAATTGCCTTAGTATAAATGTATCTGAACGTCTAATTACTTATCTTAAAAGCACACAAAACTATTCACAACTTTTCTATACTTACCTTCCAATTCTCTTTGGATTATCAGATATTGCTACCAACAATGGGATTACGGCAGCAATCAATAACGGATTGTGCTCACGTTTGACCTGTAAAGGTACGTCTACACTAGACGAGCCGAACACGAGCCGAAGCCGAGCATGATATCGTATAGTGTGAACTGGCTTATAAGCTTCTAACAAGCGCATTTTTGAAAGAAATTTCTGCTCTACTCGTGCTCGGATAATGCTCGGTACTTCTAGCGTAGACTCACCTTTACAGCCTAACTTATGTATAGCCTACAATATACACTTGATCCCGGAAAATGGTGGATTTCCGCCGGGAATCTCATGCGAGAGCGCTCCTACGTAAATGGCTTCAATTAATTCCGTAATTCCAGATTAAATGTGAACAAACGATGCGTTTTTACACTATTTTACAGATAAGACTGTTTGTTTGTTATGTAGTGTTATTTTCACCTGAATTGTATGTTTAAATGTTGTGAAAACGTTTTGTTTTTTGTATTTTTCTGCAAATTGCTTACGTGTTTCGGCGATAACATTTGCGATGCGGATTATAAAGACATAAGCTTTTGTTCTGATACGGAAAGTTGCTATTTGTTTAAAACGAATAACTTTTAAACTGATATTTCAAAGCTAATTCTCGTAATGTTTAAAATTGTTACTGATAACAGAACTAAATGAGATTGATGTTGACGCAATGGTTTTAATATTTACCTTCATGCCAGGCCAAAGCCATTAATAAGGGACTAAAAAAATAACACATAACAATAATATTTTGTTTACTTATAAGTGTCCCACTGCTGGGCAAGGGTCTCCTCCCAAACGAAGGAATGAAATATGATAAAATAAAAATCTTTCGTGTAATATTTGAGATAGGTTTAACATTTTGAAGTACGAGAAGGCCAATTCAATAAATACGGATAAAAAGCAAAAGATTTCTAGAATTTATTGCCTTAAGAGAGTCACAAACATGACTCAAGACATGAAAAATATTTACATTTGAAACCTGCCCTTTGGGTATAAAGCATGTTGTGTTATTTATTTCATATAATATCTCTAAACAGGGAGGAATATTTCTGTGAAAGCACGAGTGCTTGTTTATAT
Source organism: Anticarsia gemmatalis (assembly GCF_050436995.1). Classification (NCBI taxonomy): domain Eukaryota; kingdom Metazoa; phylum Arthropoda; class Insecta; order Lepidoptera; family Erebidae; genus Anticarsia; species Anticarsia gemmatalis. Next base: position 2,310,496 of record NC_134757.1, read on the forward strand.
TATTTTAGTTAAGTCTCGGTGATATTCTCTAGTATTACGGGATTACTTCACTATCGTTCTAGCTGTATATTTCATCTTAACACTGACGGTAGAATCACATTATTTTATACAAATCAAATCTATAAAGATATAAAAAAGTCTAGGAGAGTTACAAAAACTTAACTGCAATGCTTCATTTTAGGGAATAAAATCTACGGTCCAATATATGTATTTTTGAGGAACAAAATTATGTTTTCACAATAATTATGAATCCGTTTTTATACGTTAAGATACGAATCTATATTTTCCGGTCTTCTTTCGGGCACTAGGAAAAACTGAAAATGCTTTTAACTGTACGTAGACACCAACTTAGGTGATTTTATTCTACAAATTAAGCCGTTTTAAACTACCCAAGTTAATATTCGTTTTAAACCCTAAACATAGGACCCTGTGTCTTTAGTTAATAGGTATGTTAATTTAATGTATGTTTAAGCCACAGACTAGCGTCACTTTAATAAACTAAAAACATTTGAGCTTTTACACAATATCATAAACATTTCCCAAGTTCATTGCTCCCGTTATCTCAACCAACACGTAAAAGAAAACAAACAAGCAAGCAAGCAAACATGCACTAACAACTTGTTAACTATGAAACAATTAAGTTTCTGAGATTATTTAATAAAGACAAACGTGTAAAACATGCTGTTTAAAGAAGCGCTCATAGTTAATTGCGAACACTGGTTGGTAAACGATCTGCGTTAAGCGCAGCAATTTTAAAGATGGTTAGCCATTTAGAGGTTTTTCAACTATATCTGCGAGCTTCCGAGCGTAGAAAGTCGATCCCGGTTGTTGTCCGGTAGTAGGGTCAGCCTTCAGAATCTTTCTTTTCTCTATCCTGAACATTGTCTTCGGATACCTCATACTCACTCATGCTTCTTTGCACTAGTTTCTCATTGTTTTGGGGCGACCTCTAGGTAACTAATCATAAGGGAAAATAATAATTGAACAGCTGATATAAGATGACTATCAAAGCACATACGACGGAACCTATCAGTAGCCCTATTATCTACTACTATCGAGAATCGACAACCGGCTAGCTAATTTTGGCAATACATTCTAAATGTCAAACTCTGTACTGTCGAGTATCGAGAGTTTGACATTTAGAACGTACTGCCAAAATTGTTCCTACGACGCCCGTCAGAGGCGCTGATCAGATTTTCATACAAAATTTCTCGACGACAAGCCGGTTGTCGGTAGTCGATAGTTGTAAAGAATCGAGCTACAGGTAGCGCAATTCTGTATAAGCTGTACTGTCGAGTATCGAGAGTTTGGCATTTAGAATGTACTGCCATGTAGTTCCTACGACGCCTGTTAGAGGCGCTGATCAGATTTTCATACAAAATTTCTCGATGACAGGTCGGTTGTAGGTAGTCGATAGTAGTTGAGAATCGAGCTACAGAATCGTGCTACGGAGCGATTTCAAATAGCCGAAGCATAAAGCCCGGACTGGAACACGGATTTAATTTATGCAACAAACATTTACTGAGTTGAAGACGCTTTGTAGTGTTACTGTATATCCAATGACGTTTTAATTGGACTGTGTCTCTAGACAAATGGCAAACGCTTCCTATCTATTCTATTCTTCTAAATATTAACGCCTTAGCGATATCGTTCATCAGTTGGTAGCCAAATGTACTACGAGATGGCGAACGCTTATTCTATTCGATCGCTACTGAAGTTGTTTATGTTTCCGAATTTCATTCCGTTCGGTCCGTTCTCAAACGTCATTTTGAAGTGTAGCGCGCGAGTTTTATAGTGATTTGTGAAAAGTTTGTCTTCTATTTTTTTAATAATTGGTAAGTAAAACACTAAAATATTATAGTAATTATAGTATTAGTTCAAGTATTAGAAGAGTTATACTTTAAATTCATGTTTTAAAACCAAACGTCGAACTTGTTGTCATAGAAATATCTACTTTTTTAACATTGAATGATGGAGGATATTCTTTTTCTTGTTTTAGCGATGGAACCGAGAGTACGGGCTAGCCCAGAGCAATTTTCAATTCTTTTAGATTATATGGAAAGGTAAATACTTACATACATTTATTTAAAAATCCCTTTCATTCTAATAAGAAACTACCATACAATAAACAATGACATCACTCAGTCACAAAGCCCTTATCAGTGTTGAACACTTTAAGTGTAGTTTATGTTTATGTTACAGGCATGGAGACCTATCAAGACCCCAGCAAGGTCCTCAAGGACGAATTAAAAGTGAGAGAATGTGGAATGAACTCGCTAACACATTAAATTCTCTTGGTGGTGGCGTTATAAAGTCACCGGATAAATGGAAAAAAGTAGGTAACAATTTACTTTATAATATAATGGTGTGTCAGGCCTAGTGCACTGACAAGATTAAGGTTGCAGGTTGCAATACATATTCTATCTCAACTACTAGTCTAATATCATGTGCATATTAAAATTTGTTTATCATATGCTTAAAATGGTGAAGGAAATACATAGGAAACAATTATATAAATGATTTTAATTTTAATGATCTGTGAAGTCTGTCAAGCCCCTGTAAGCTATTGTGGTGGATTTAAAGTGTAATACCCCCTGCGGTGAAACATTATATATTACATATACATTCACTAATTAATATAAAAAAAAAACAATGTCATTATTTTTAACTCACTCTATTTATTAGGTTTGGGCCGACTGGAAAACCAAAACAAAAAAGAAATATTTAACTTTAAGACGACAAGCAACTCGCACTGGTGGTGGTCCAAGCAACAGACTGATTTTAACTGCTTTGGAAGAAAGGGTGGTGGCGATTATTGGAGTATCTGCTGTGGTGGGTCAAGCTGGCATTGAGGAGCATGGTTTCAATGTTAGTTCATACTTCATTATTTAATTTTACTATGATTATATTCTTTAGAAATATGTCTCTTCATAGAGAACACATTTTGATTTTCAATTGTCAGATATTTAAATGTTTGTGTGACTCTGACAATTTGGCTTGGCAGTTTCTATATATTATATATGTGTATATATATCAATTACCTACTATTAATTATTTTTAAATATCTGTCTGCAGATAACATCAAATGAGCCAGGCTTGGATTTAAATGAAATGCAAGTTTCTGCAAGTGCCCTAGAGGTTGACAACCAAAATATGCATAATATTATGAATTGTAAGTATAATAGAGATGTTGAACAAACGCAAAACACAAGTTAGGAGCCAAAATGAGACAGTGATAAACTAATAAAACAAATTTTAATTTGCAGTAGCCACACCAGGGTCATCAGGCATTCATAATTTATCCCAACAGCTGTATGACACCAATGTATCTGCCCAAGCTACCAGTGCAAGTACTCCAATATTTATTCCATCACCGCCCCCACGAACACCTTCACCGCCCCCACTGACACCTACGCCGGCCCCACGGACACAGGCAGCTCCACGTGCACCTATGCCTCCACGAACACCTCCACCGCGTAACAATCGGCAGCTAGCAGCAGACTCTCCACGGTCGACAGCTACAACTCCACGTCGGGCCTTATTAAGGGCACGAAGAAATAGAGGGTTGACTCCTTTTGAGCGAGCATCTCAAGAATTTGCATCGATCGAAAGGCGACGCCTTGAACATGAAGAGGCGCGAGACAAGCGCCTACATGAAAGGGACATGGAGAGTCTACGGTTGGAGGCGGAGAGGCTACGCATGGAGGCGCAGAGGACAGAGGTGGCTAAACAACACAACCAGCTGTTACATCAATTATGTGTTCTTGGTCAACATGTAATTGATGTAATATCACAGCAACGACAATTGGGAAGTCTGCCATCTACTGACCCTATTTAGTAAATTAAAAAGAAGAACCTTGTTTTTAAATTATATTGGTGCTATTTTTTAAGTTGGTTCTGTTTAGTTTACCTATATTTCTGTGTTATTGTTCTGTGCCAGTTACCTATTATTGTTTTAATTTTAATTATAGCTCTAATTTGATTATGTAAGACTGAAATGTGCCATTTGTTATGACATGTAAAATATGTGATAATTGCCTGAAATAAACGCTTTTTAATTTAATTTAAAAATTTAATTTTATGTGACTTATTTTAGACATAATACTTATTTTAGAAAGTAATAATGTCAGTACCGATAAATTGCAATATACATCTTTATTGTACTTACATCAAAGGGATTTCTAAAATATTAATCACATTAAGTATTTGTCTATCTGAGAAAGAAACAAATGTGGAATGCAAAATAAATGTTTCTGTATTTATATAAAAAATTAAATTCTATTAATTAAACAATTCCGTAGAGCCCTCCCTTGCATCAGCTCTTCTTGGCTGCTGGGATAAGCAGGGCTAGGTTGCTGTGCCCCATCATCACCAGCATCATGTTCAGCTATGTCTAGTGGTGGTGGAAGACCAGCTTTTAAAGCAATATTGTGTAAGACACAACATGCAGACACAATCTTACTGGCAACATAAGGATGGTAATGAAGGGTTCGATGTTTGAGCAAACACCTCCAACGAGCTTTGAGTAAACCAAAACAACGTTCGATACAATTCCGTGCTTGAACATGACGGGTAGTATAAACCTCTTCCCGCGAACCAGGTGCAGCATTTAAGATTGGTGTCATTAGCCAGCCTCGTTGAGGATATCCAGAGTCACCTAAAAATGTTTTAAATTATTTAGAAGTCCTTGCTTACAAATAATAATAAATATTCAAGAAATATAAATCATTTACCTACCTAGTAACCATGTTTGTTCACCATTTTGATGAAGTTCACGCATGAAATTTTCCACTTGACTGGCTGCCCATATAAAAGAGTCATGTGTTGCTCCTCCATATTTTGAATTTACATTCAAAATTTTTAAATTATGGTCACAAATCTGGTAAACATATTAGGTACATTTAATATGGAATCTAACCAATTTTTAAATTTTAATTAAAAGTAATTCTTAAGCTGTAAAACTTACCATCTGAACATTTAGAGAATGGTATCCCTTTCTATTAAAAAACAAATGTTCATCATTGTCCGGTTTGACAATGGCTATATGGGTGCAGTCAATACAACCAATAACACCGGGCAGATTAAATTTTCTTTGGAACCTAGAAGCAATAGGCAGAAAGTATTAAAACTAGGTATGTTTTGATAGTATATAGTGTGTTGTACTTATATCATTAATAATGTTAAATTGATAATTTAAAATGTTAAATGTTACTTACTCTTGTCTTATCCTTGACCTCTCTTGTTGAGATTGAGGAAATTCAATATTCCTTAACATATATGTACTATTGAGTGCCTCTATAACTTGTCTGATACAGCGACTTGCTGTTCGCTGTGGCAAATATTGTGTAACACCCACAATCCTTTGGTATGACCCAGTAGCTAAAAAGCTTAGCGTGCATAGCACCTAAAAATGATAATACATAGTTTTTATAACCTCACAATCTAATCCATAAAAATACATGGTTTATAACTTGTTACTAGAATGTAAATTTACCTTTACTTCCAAAGGAATCTCTTTGGTTCCTCGCAAGGAAGTATGTGCACGTAAGTTACGACAAAGCTCCACAAAAGTAGCTTTATTGAGACGAAATCTTTCTATAAATAAAACGTCCGGCATTTCACTAATTCTTTCCAAATTACGTCTCGAAACATTTCTTCGATGCTTCCTCAGCCACACTGCTTCATTATGGGCAGCCCACAATAATCTTAATTTATGCATAATACAAAATAATGTTTTTTCTTTACATCAAAAACATTCACATCAACGAACTTTCACTTCCACAGCTGTCAGCTGATCAAAATATTCGCCATTTTGTAGCGTTAACTTCAAGTGTTTGGCGTCCGACTATTGTCGTTCGCTTCTAGTAGAATTCGTTTGTCAAACCGGCCACTTGGCTACGCATAACGATAAAATGAATGAACTATTCTGACGTTTCGTAAAATCGTTTAGACTACATTAACGTTTGGCTACCTATTAAAAACTCTATTCTATACTTATCGTATGCTTATGTCAATCCCATACATTGAGAATTCTATTCTATTCCATTTCAATAGCGTTTGTGCCATTTGTCTAAAGGTACTGAGGCTTTGGTTTAGAAATGGCTACTAAACTAGAAACTTTATAATAATATATGCACATTTTCTTTAAAGTATACATTAAAATGACTTACATACATTCTTAACCTGATTATACAAAGATGTAATAAAACTGCAAAATTTGCTGTTTCAAATGTTTTTATACATTTTGGTTTTATGTGTAAATCATTAAAATAATAATCATTTTATGTATAAATTATTAAAATAAAGATAAGTGACAATGGTCACACAAAGCCAGCATTTTCAGTAGATGAAAATGTGAAGCAAATATTGTAGTACTAATTCTACACGTACTAGCGTCAACTCTGCAAGACTTGCACAAATATTTTGATAACAACTAAGCAACTAACTCAAGTCTATTGTGGGCCTGAGTAAACTTGTGTATAAACAGGCAGATAGTAATGCATTTGTAACTCACCTCTTAGTGTAACGACACACCTGCCAAACGTCCGGCGACGGAAGGTGCTACGTGTGCGACGCAATTCTGGCTGATGTGTCAAAGGTGATTCAAATGACACAACGAGCGTATTGAGTTAAAAGTTCGTTGCCGAATACTGCGCAAGTGTGTCACTAGACATGAAATTTGAAAAGTAAAGGTATAATTGGTATACAAACATCATTAATATTTTAGATTTGTTTACGTGTTAAATTTACCCATTCAATAAAACTTAGATTTTCTTTTCATCATTAACAAATATTGACTTGTCTAGAATTCTAGATGAAAGTAAATCAAAAGCTTTTTACAAGTCAACCAACTAAGTGAATAAATTTTAAGTTTACATAAACATTATGCCTGAATGCGAAAAATAACTTCAATTTTAAACTAATAATAATGAAAAGAGCTAAATTAAAGGTGATTTTGTTTTTCGATAGTTAACACTGTCTACCACTGTCACTGACTACCTTTATCTGCCTCTGGTCTTGGCAGTAGCTAAAACGATAACTGACCGCGAGGTCTCCGATTCGATTTCAAGTGCTATTAGGTTTTTTTGATCTACATTATAATTTTTATTACAATAGTGACCCGGAGTTTGATTACGTACCTGCTATCTGCTCGCCCCCTATTACGTGGGACTGACATTGTAAATGGCGTAACGTGACTGTTTTCATACACCTCTACTTTTACCTACAGTTATAACAGCCGTGATGTTATGTATTATAGTTGTAGATGGAAATATGAACTGTCAAATAAATTATACATCAGATTTGAGTGAGGATGAATTATGTACTGTGTCGTAACTTTATCAGAGACAAAGGTACTGTCAATTTACATAATCGAAACTGAATATTTGATCGTTGAGCTTTGAAGCAATATTACGCAACTATTATTCTGAAGAGGCTTCTATTTTTATTATAACACGTTAGTTTTTAAAAGTTTTACTGCTGTTATTGTTAGTTTAGTAGTTGTGTAGTAAATCATGCCAAAACTACTAAATGGAATTTGATAAAATACACATATCTATACTAATATTATAAAGCTGAATAGTTTGTTTGTTTGATTGTTTCGAGGAAGGCTTAAAGCTACATATCATCACGCTACAACCAATAGGAGCAGAGCAGCAGTATAGTTTATAACATGAATTACCGTAAAAAGGGTACTTTAAAGCCACGGATATATTTTCAGGCAGACGAGTTTGCAGGTCAAAATTAGTATTAAATCTCAAAGTCGATCCTCAGCATTTATTTTCATGAGGACTTTTATTCAGACGATATGAAATAATATGCAGTGACAGACTCCAAACTACCTACGTGACATATTTTCATACATAGGTCTATTAGCTACCTCAGCTTTCAGTTCATTTCTCTCTCTGTCTTTTCCAGCTATATTTTGGTGTATAAGAACCATCCATCACTTAGGGCTTCCTCTTCCATAACCATCTGTATCTGTATTCAGTACACTGTCTCTTTTATGAAATAAGTAACAAGGCATAATAATGAAAATTGAAATAAATGAAAGTTGGACTCACACATCATTTCGTGACTGAATGCAAATAACTTCAAAATATGTTGATACACTAATATTTTTTTGGTCTCTGTCTACCCCTATGAGAAGGTGTGATTTTATGTATGTATGTATTTATAATATGTTTCTCACTGCCAAATGCACATACGATACTGAATTTTTGAGTGATGCTCAAAGTTGTATATCTATCATTAGACAGCCAAAGTTACAGTGTCGTATGAGTTATATCATATCCCGGACTCAATTTAATATTATATTTTTGTACTGTAAGTGTTACATTACTACTTATTTTTTTATTTTTTTATTGATCCTTTATTTCAGGCAACTGAGGCCCATAGATAATACAATACACAAATTACATCTTAAGAATATAACTATACTTATACATACACAATATAACTTACAATTACTTAATGTGTAAACCTAACATTTCGAAAACTATTGCCTTGTGAAAAACGAACAGTCACTCGTATCACATCTCAGATGACAACTCGTGTACGTTAAATCGATTGTCGCTATTTAGTACATTGCTGCTTTGATGTTACGTGTTAATCACTATGATCTAAGAGAGAAACCAATGTACAGCATAGTGGCTTTAAAATAGTTGATACGTGATATAAGTGATACAGGTCATTTATGCACACTATGCACAGTTTTTTACGGAACCCTAAAACACATACAAGGTCATACAAATGCTCAAGATTTGTTACATACATAATAATGTATTATTCTCTCTTAAGTAGGTATTTTCTCGGCAGTTTCCCTATAATTTATTGACATGTTTACCTTTTTATTTACCAACCTAAATGTTAGTAAATGTACCATAATATGTTATATAATCTAACAACTTAGTAGAGAGACATGTAGGTAAGGCTTGCTGCTGGCGGCATTATAAAAAAAAAGAATTTAGAACATTAGTGACCTGCAAGCTAAAGGCAGGCTTACGCAGCTGGCAGAGTCATGGTTGATACAGGTACTTTATTTTGGAAGTACTAAATAAACCATTTAAACCATTTATTTTTGTTACACATAAAGAAACATTACAAATACAGAACTTAATAACTAGTCAGTACATTAAAATTTATGTGCAACAAGTGCTCAGTATATGCTGTGCTAGGCACAGCACTGATTTTCAGCTGCTCCTAACAAAACCTTTAATATTGCACGCGACAAAAAAGAAAACAACTCAGTACTTTTATACAGTACAGTAATAATTGTTCTCGTAACAGACCATCCTGTATGACAAGATGTCTGGATGTGATTGAAGCCAAATAAGTTTGTAAGGAGCGTACCAAGTGGCGTTCTCTAGTCTTTGCCTAGCCCTATGAGAAGGCGTGATTTTATATATGTATGTGTGTATATAAATATTATTATTTATTATCTAGGTGACTCAATTATGCCAAGGCTCTCCATTAAGTTGTTGAGACATACCACAATATTTATAACATAAAACACGCTGTTCATTTTCCTGAATCACTGAGTTTGTTTAGCTTCAAAGAATTGGAAAACTTTCGCAGGGAAACTTACTAAAGGGGTAATGAATCCATTAAAATGTTATAGAAATGAAGGTAACGTAATAATAGGTACTTGTATAGTTTCGTTTTGTTTAACTGCACGTTTGGCGCAGTGGTTAACGTGGTCACCTCGCCGCAATAACCGTAGCGCCGCATATAGTGAGCTCGAATCCCAATTGGGACAAACCTTTGTGCGATGAGCACGAGTATTATTTTGTTCTGCGCCTGGTTGTTTAAGTAATATGTAGATATGTTTATCAATAAATTGGTTACCATATTACAAGTTCTGCTCAGTTTGAAATCAAATGAACGTGTGTGAGCTGTCCAATTATATTTATTTGAAAGTAACAATTAATATATAATTGTAAATTTGTTTATTTCTTTACTATAAGAACTGTTTAACGAAACTTTTATGTAGGCAAGTTACCATCACAATATTATCTTTTATCATTGTACATTTAATACATACCACCATTATTTTCCCAAAAGTTTAGGATCTTTTGAAACAATTCGGTTGTATTTAACAAAGTATCTTTTCGTGTTAAACATAGCTTTGGAGAGAGCCTACACAAACGTATTGAACAGACAAGATATCCAAATGAACAAGCCAAAACAAAACTTTGTAAATATTGTTCAACCCTTTTGTAAGACAAAATATAAGTTTTTGGTACAGTCAGCTCCAAAAGTATATGATCATACTTAATCTTTTGAAACCCTTTATACTGTAGTGTGAACATTATTCCATGGAAAAAAAACATGCCATTGATTGAAATGTTGAATTCTAACTTATTCTACCTGATTTTGATCAGTTATTTATTAAAGTTACGTAACCACAAAGGTTTTAAAAATATGAAGTTGTTAAGCGACTTTTGGAGCTGACTGTACTACCCTGTTTCGCTAATACAATTGTATTTATATGAGAATTTTCTTTTATGTAGATGTTTCAACAGAAAACTAGCTAACTGAGTTATTTATACTAAACAAGCGATTGCTTTGTCCGGGTACCCATACATTGATCATATTACTGTGGAAATTTGCATCCCATCGATCCCGTACAAACCTTCTCAATCTTGTTGACAATTTTAATGACATTAAAAATAATAAAAAAAGAAAAAAAAATACATATTATCCAATTTGGTGTGATTCTTATAAGGCTCTGCGCGTACATATATTATTATATTATTATTTGTTATATATATATTTTTGATTAATACATCTGTATTCATCAAAAATATATATCTTTTTAAACCATCTGGTTTAAAAAGATTGTACACGAGCACTGAGCAAATAAAAAAAAAAGGTTTTCCAAAACAAATTTCACCTCGGGAGGCAAAACCCGATCGGCACAAGCCGAACAAGTTAGTCGAATTGGTTTTGTTGTTCGTGCCAAACCGAACGTGCCGAACGGAATATGTGTGTAGCAAGCCTTAGAGGTTGTAGATGAAATTTCAGATAAGGCAACTTATTTAACTAAACCCTGTTAACAATACTCACCTTCTGGTATTTTCATCAACACCACCTTTAGGCCTTTTGTTTGTTTCCCAAACATCGTACCATAATTAATAATTCTTATATACAGGGTTGAAGCAGCGAAAGCTTTTTGATGAATCGGAGAAAATTTAACAAATGTAAACTACACAACTGAATACTGATTTTGAGGCACAAACTCAGTATAGCAGTGTTCGGGCTCGATAATTTTGTAAAAGTTATGGCAGGCTAGGATAGAATAGGCAAGGCTATGTCCAGAGAGTGTCTTGAAAGATCTTAGGTCATTTAGATACTCTCTGAGTAATTCGGTAATTACGACAAGCATCACAATTTTTGTATTTTTACGCTAACATTTGACTTAGGAGGTTTGACTTAGGCGAAACGTTTCAGTGCGATAGCTTAAATTGTTAAAAAGGGTATATTTAACTGCGTACCTTCAGAAAAGAAGTAAAGAGCAAAAACTAGTTATTAACACAATTATTTTACCAACTGTAAAAAGCAATAATCGCAATACAATATCAAGATATAGAATACCTACAACACTGAGGAAACAGCAGGAAATTATATCTGTAGCCGCGGAAATGACAACTTCCATCGCTCATGGCGAGCCCGGCTCGATAGTTATCATGTTAAACCAATATTCCCGGTGTAGTCATTTTTCCTAGAAAGAATCCCCAATAATAATATAAATGCGAAAGTGACTCTGACTATCTCTTCTTCAAAATTAAACCATTGAAGTGATTTTGATGAAATTTTATACAAAGATAGTTTGAGACCCGGAAAAGGAGATAGGATAGTTTATATCTCAGAAATCCGGCAGGAACTGAAACTATACGATAAATAAGACATACATAGATAATTATAGACTACGAAGACGGAGTTGCATGCTAGAGCTAGTGTTGTTTATATAAAAAAATCTCGCTGAAACTGTGACCAATCGAATCATAGATGAAAATAAGCAAAGGCAAGCAGTGATAGCCGAGTGGTTTAAGTTGGCACCTCCCACGCAAGTGGTTGCAGGTTTGAACCCGAGGCAACACATCAATGACTTTTCAATCACTTGCTCTAACGGTGAAGGAAAACATCGTGAGGAAACCTTGCATGCCTAAAATTTGTTTAATACATTTATTGAGGGCATGCAAAGTCCCCAACTCGCACTTGGTCAGCGTGGTGGACTCAAGGCCTAACCCCTCCCGCTCGTTTGGGAGAAGACCCTTGCCCAGCAGTGGGGTGGAAATGGGTTAGTAAAAAAAAGTATTTTTTATCTACTTAGCAACGAACAGAATGTGTGTAGTCTGGTGATCATGAACTACTAATCTATGCGAAAAACAATATGTTTTTCCATTCAAAAGCAAATTCATTGAATTGTTTCGTCCGTCGATATTTCGTATCTGTTATTCCTGTTCAATATTATGAAACTTTTACACGTGTCGTATAATTACAATAGACTGAATAGAAATAGTTTATATATATTTCAAACAATAGCTCACTTTTATACGCGTCGTAGAATAGCAACTAATTGTTTTTAGCGAGCTTAGTTCATACGCTATATGAATAACTGGATATCATTGAGGCATGAGTAATAAAAAATATAACTACTTTAGGTTAAAAGCGACAATTTGAAATATTCTCAAACCATTAAACGTGCTTTGGATTGGGGACTTTGCATGCCATCAATAAATATATTAATCAGATTTCATCATAATGTTATCCTTCACCTTGTCAAAGAGGCCACCATAAGCCTGCGGGTCACTATGTTTATAATTCAGAATTTTGTATACCTCCGCCAGCTACACCTTTCACACAAGGCTCTCTACTAAGTTGTTGGCCTATAGTAGAAAGTCCAAACATTAAGTACATACATATGTTATAGTAGCTCGATTCTCTATTACTATCGACTACCGACAACCGACTAGTCGTCGAGAATTTTTGTATGAAAATTTGATCAGCGCCTCTGACGGGCGTTGTAGAAACTATTTTGGAAGTACATTCTAAATGTCAAAATGTCGATACTCGTTCGTACTGACTGTACAGAATCACGCTACAGGAGGTAGCCCTGTTTCATATGAACACGTAAATGGGACATTTTGTGCCCAGTTTTGTAACAATTTCAATTAATTCGTATACCTGTACGAACTTATCACACTAACCCATCCCAACGTATTCTGACAATGATTTTATTATTATAACTTAGTGACCCGTGCTTTACTCGCGTGAAATCACCACACACATTATAAAATACAAACTCGGCACGTTTGTCTGTCTGTCTGTCTGTTCGCGATAAACGAAAAAAAGTAATACATAAATATAAATAAATATTATTGGACAACTCACACACGGTTATTTGATTCCAAACTAAGCAGAGCTTGTACTATGGTAACCAAATAACTGATAAACATACTTATATACTTCTAAATACATACTTATATAGATACATTAACATCCAGGCTCAGAACAAATACTCGTGCTCATCACACAAAGATTTGTCCCGGGTGGGATTCGAACCCACCACACGCGGCGCTATGGTTGTTGCGGCGAGGTGACCGCTTAAACCACTGCGCCAAACGTGCAGTAGTGGATTCATTTGCGTATATCTCCCATTTTTAGAATAATTCATCAGAAGTTTTTTTTAATTTAACCAAGGCTGATATCTGTTGAGAAATAGTAGGTAGTAAAAGAAACTCATTTTATGACCACATAGAGTTACGTTACGAGTCAAAACGAACTTGACATAATCGTGTTATAGATGTAACAGGAGATTAACGAATGGTCACTGACCAAAACTAGGAGAAAATGGTATCACGTTGCGAGTCTTCATACAAGTAATAGATTTATGTAAGTTGATTAAAGTATTGGTTTCACCTTTAGATAACCCTTTCGTCTAATACAAATATGTAGTGAAGTATATTATCTCATTCTCTCTATATTCTACCGTTTAATATAAATGTGGTCAGTTCTCGCTCAAGTTGTTTAGATATTCGAAAAGATGTTTGTTGAACTATCACTGTAAAAGTACTGAACGGATATTGATGAAATTTGGTACATAGATATACTGTGCATTATGCTTATCTTCATAGCAAATACATATCTTAGGGGTGCGGGTAGTTAATGCCTGGCTGACACTTCGACCATTCGTCATCCTTTTTGCCACATGCACATAGCAAATACATAAGTGTTGTAGAGATTATAACTGCACGCAAACTGTTGGACCTTACAAATATAACATTCAAAGTTATCCCAAGGGCAAGTATAAAACTTGAACGAATTGACACATTTGTAAACTATAAGTAAACATAATATCTAACAGAATATCTCGTGTAAATATATGAAGTAGTAAGTTACTTACCCGGAAACCAATCTCTCTTTCAATTTCCTCACCGCTATATAAAAACGTTTCAAGTACGAATCGACGCCATCAATTTATGTAACGTCCAAAGTATTTGAAAATCGGTTTTATTTTATTTTATCGTATGGTTAGTGGTCAACCTAGTGTCAAAGTCGTTCAGATCACCCGAAAGCCCTTTGATATGGCTAGCTTAACGACTACTATCTTAATACACAGCAGTCGGGAGCGACTTTTAAATTGCCCTCCGAAGCACGGAGACCCTCAGCTCAAATTAAAGCCCGTTTTTAAATTGATATTTTCGTTTTAAAAAAGTGAGATTGAAAATGTCAAAGTGCATATACATATTATATTTTTGACACTAAATGTGCGTAGTATTTTGCAGCCATGACCTATATCAGATCTATTGCATAACAGTATGGCTTATATACTATGTTTTTTATCCAGGCACATTTTCAAAAGCGATATCGTACAGCGGTTCAGCCCTCACCGCATGGACGCACTCCATCAAGCCGCTGGAGAAGACGAAGACCCTGGCCAGTATCGTGGGCTGTCCCACTACCACCAACAAGGAGATGATCGACTGCCTCAAGTACAGACCTGGGGAGGTCATCGTTAATGCGCAGATACAGATGTTTGTACGTACTCTTGAAAACTATAGTTTTGTATTGGAACTGTGTTTCTTTCTTTTTATATGTTGTTGTAGTCCAATAACTATATATAGACCTTTGTATGCAGAGTTTGCGGCTGACTGAAGTATTGAGAATTTAAAACGTCTAAAACCTGCATGCTTATGCAGCTGACGGTGCATTTGCTTGATACAGCTAGTTATTTTGGAAATACGCAGAATTATTCATTTCAAATCTAGATGAACCATGGTTGCTAAGGTTTTCTACTAGACTTTAAAAGCTCGGGCTAAATAAAAATTCAACTGTCGCACAACTTCTTCCAAGATTCAACCGGTTCTTCTATATCGTCGAAATATTGAATCAGTTTATATTTTAAAAGGCTTTAGTCTTAAAATTCATTTATTAAAATGCTCTCCAGATAGATTCTCTTTGCTTCAGAAACAGATTACCAATTATATGAAAATCACTATTATTACATGTGCATACTAAGGACCGCCACAAATCAGTTCGCAAAAGGCGATAAATTTATATCTAAGAAGTAGACAACCAGTGTGTTATATTCCATAAATTAAACAACTGATTCAAATAGATTCCCCGAACTAAAGTCAACGTTTGAAACTAAAATTGACTGTTGACGTTCAATATTATACAAATAGTCTACACTTGGCAAGATGGCAAAAATAAAATTGGAATCTGCGAACATTGCTCCTGTCTGGCACTCTTCATAAATATTATCTCGCGACGCTTCTATTTAGTTAATTACTATTCTAACTATGCAACAGACATAAACAAACTAAGACAAACGAAGTCTTAAGCAGGGTTTCTTTAGTGAACTCACGAAACTAATATTTTGTCCGTTCCAAATGAAGTTCGTGATTTATTTGTTTGCAAAGTCCCATGCGGGGACCCTTGTGCAAACGATTTATTTCCCCATATTTTCTCTAACCCTTTTACACTAGATGTAAGTTTCATGGCTTTAGTTATTCATGGACTACCAGTCGATTTGAATCGAAATCGTTTCGATAAATTTCTCTTTTCGTATATTACTAGTTAATATATAGTCAAATTCTCCAAGTCACTTTAAAGTCTTTGTCAATTGTCTTAATTGCCAACAATTGGGACCGACTTTAAACTTTACCTCCGAAGCATTGAAAACCTTAGCTCATTAACTATGCTATGCTATATGCATATGGAATCCATATGGATTACGCAGCCAATGAATTTATTTCACCAAATGTTTAGGTACCAAAATTGCACCACCCTATGGTAGACTGGCAGAGAATGCTACAGGCATAATTAAAAAATAATGACGTCTTAATAACATCTTAACAATCTGCTTTCATTACCTAACGTTTAGGACTGGAAGGTGCACATGTTCACGCCGTTCAGTCCAGTGGTAGAGTCCCCCGGGGTTCGGGAGCCATTCCTGCAGCAGTACCCGTACCACGCGACACGCGCTGGAGCCATGATGAACGTCCCACTCATTGCTTCTGTCACTGCTCATGAGGGACTGTATCCTGCTTCAGGTAAACTGATTTTATAAATTCTCTAACTCTTTAAGGAAGGCATTACGATTAAAACCATTTTAAGTAATCGCGACGTGTACACATAGTTCTACTGTGAACGGCTTTCGACCAAGTTTACGGAGTTGACCGGTCGGAACGTCGAGTAACAATAAAGGTACCGTAAACCTTTAAATAATAATCGCGTATAAAACCCGTTTACAGTAGAATTACGTATGAATAACGGTATCAGAAGTAGCTGGCGTAGAACGCATCGAAAGATTTCCCAGGATCTTCTCGTTATTATATGGACATAACGTATGTTAATCGGTGGTTAGGTATATAGTTTCTCTATACAAATTCGGTATAGGGTTTCAGCAGCGATACCTTTCCTAGAAACTTGGAACAACATCTTGATATGGGCAGTCTAGTGCGATTATTCTTCTTTCAGCCTACCAAGCTGATCCGTCACTCCTAGAAGACCTAGAAGCGAACTGGGAAGAACTGGCCGCCAATATCTTCGAGTACAACGACACTCTCCCGATGAGTAGAAGGAAGGAGGTCGCACAAGCCATCAAGCAACACTACTTGGGAGGCAAGCCAGTTAGCCAGGAGACTTTCCCACAACTTGTGGAGGTAAGCACTTTATAAAACAATTTTCTCACAACATTTTTTAGCCTGACCTGCCTTTGTGGATAGAGCTGTATACGACTGCTGATTTCGCATATGATTCTCCGGTAAGACAAAATGCTATTGAGTTTTTCTAATTTCTGTTCGAATACCTTTTAATAATAATAGAACGTTTAGTATTTTTTTGAATATTAATTAGATTGGTATGGTTTGCCATATCCTTTCACCCGAAGAAAAGTGACAACGAAGGCAATGTGTCTGGCATTATGGAGAGTGTACTTACAAAACATAATAACGGCACACTAATTCAAATTCAAATCATTTATTCATTTAGGTCAAATTTTAATGCTGACACTTATGAAAGTCAATGATACAGAAAGTGAATTTACCGCCAGTTCGTAAGGTAGGGCCAATGAAAGAACTGGCAAGAAACTCCTGGCCACTCTTTTTAATCGCCAAATGGTTTTAACAGTATTTATGTTTGGTATCTGAAAGAATCGTAATATACGTTACACGTGTATGTCTTGTTACAGGCTCTTAGTGATCGTTTATTCGTAGCTGACGTGGGTAAGTTTGCACAGCTGCACGCAGCCAAGACTGGACAGCCTACATATGTGCACCAGTACTCCTACCGAGCGTCCACGAGCTTGTCCAACTTGATGGCACACAACGACGTCAACTACGGTAAACATTTTAAAAACATTATGTTCTATTGCTGGGCAAGGGTCTCCTCCCGATATGAGTTAGGCGTTAGGCCTTAAGTCCACCAAGCTGACCAATTGCTGGTTAGGGACTTTGCATACCTTCAAGACTGTTCTAAAGAACTATCAGACATGCAAGGTTACATCACGATGTTTTCCTTCACCGTTGGAAGGAGTTATAAATATTTCTAAGACACACATAACTTCGAAAAGTCATTGATATGTTGCCTCGAGTTCGAACCTGTGACCACTTGCGTGGGAGGTACCAACTTATACCACTCTGCTATAAAATATATCAGTATCCAAAGGAATATCATATAAAACGATACGCAAACTAGTAAAAAGAGATATACTAAAATACAAGCGGACCTACCACGACGATGATTTGTTCCTTGTTTTCTGCAGGTGTGAGTCACGGGGACGATGTGTTGAAGATCTTCAAATTCCCCGATATGGAAAAAAATACGCCAGAAGATTCTCTTATGATCGAAGGTCTTATTAACATGATTTACAGTTTTGCTACTACTGGGTAAGTAAATAAGGCTTCGACACTTGCATAATCTTCCTCTACTTTTGATGTACACTGTTTGATTGCATTTTACCTACGTCACAATCGAAATTATAACGGCTTATTTTCAATTTACTGTTTATATAATATTGAGGGCCTGGAGATTTGTAACTCCAGTCTCTCACAAAACCATTGGTAATAATTATAAGTGACGATATTGTTTAACTCTACTATAACTTTGTGAAGATAAAAAATATTACAGGGAACTATCTGACACATGCCCACCTACCCGAGAGAGTAGAGCATTTGGGAAATAAAAGAACAGTACTAGTTAAAAAAGCCTTTATTATACACTGATTTTACCATTCGGCTATACTGTTTTCTGAATTAAATCTATCATTTTTTTTTCTAGAACACCAAAAGTGACCAACGATGGTACAGCATGGCCTCCAGTGAAGCCAGGTGCCGCTGAACTGACGTACTTGGACATTCTGTCCCCCACCAAGACTGAGCTCAAGTCCACCACCGACTTCGGACAGAAAACCTTCTGGGACAAACTGGGCTTCAACGAGAATGAAAACTATCATCCTCATCTTAGAGACGAGCTTTAATTATTTTCGTATACGTTCGTATTACTACGTAGTTATTTTAATTAGAAGTAAATAAAAGTTTAATAAATTGTTTTTTTTTTATTAAAAATATTTTTGACCCGGAACGTTGTTTGTCGTATCTCTTTTTTCAACTTACTTAGTGGCTTACTTTCGGGAGTATATACATAATGTATGTATGTTGTATGTATGTATAATGAGTCTAATAATAATAATTCTTGCTAAAAATCAAATTCAGAGCAAACTCTCGCTTTAGTAGCAGCCCAAACAAAAATGACAATCATTGATATGTACAAAATTATGCATTAAATTTGAAAGATACCCCAAAAACATTTCGCCAGATTTCGACTACCACATGGAACACCATCTTTAAAAAATGACCATTGATTAAGTTCACTAGACAAGATACAAAATTCACGAGTACAGACATAAAAATTACAAACGATTTACGAACCTCTTGCTTTTTTCGAAGTCGGTTAAACATCGAAACAGTTGCAATTTTTTCTTTAAAATAATAATATTTTACTAATAGAATTCAAAGATGTACGTTGTTTAAAAATGTCTGGTCTAGGAATATTCCATACATAAATAATATTATAATTATCGTTCGGATTGTTTACGTCTGTGGATCCTGTGTTATTTTATAATTAGTCTACACACGTGTACACAAACAAGTTAATATGTGTTTTAAATTCTAATTTCTGTACCCACATCAAAAAAGTTAAAATTGATCTCAGATACTGAAATGTTCAAAGCGAGAATATGCTTTAAATCGATCTTGCAGCTTTGTAGGTTGTGGTTTGCATGACCACCCTGGGAAGAGAGTCCCAAATAATCCTGCACTCCATACTGCAGGTGTATGCTTAATCCATTAGCCACGTTAAAAAAAGTGGTGGTTTGTCGGCCCTGTATGCCTATCTCGTATCTCAGTTAACAAATAGTGTACGTCAAATTGATGGCTACTATGCAGTACATTGCTGCATTGGCATAACGTGTTGATCACTT
The DNA here is from genome assembly GCF_050436995.1 of Anticarsia gemmatalis. Classification (NCBI taxonomy): domain Eukaryota; kingdom Metazoa; phylum Arthropoda; class Insecta; order Lepidoptera; family Erebidae; genus Anticarsia; species Anticarsia gemmatalis. The sequence continues at coordinate 2,330,483 of NC_134757.1, forward strand.
AAATCTGAGGAAAAAAACAATGTACAGCATAGTCCTTTAAAATAGTCGTCAGTTGAGGTACGTGATAGTCCTCTGGTCTCAAGTCAATGGAGTTTCGATCCTAGTCTAAAAAAATCACATCATATTATACACTTTCTGATACTATATCTAGGTAGTGTTGATTACTTTGTTGATGAACTGATATAACTAACATAGCTATTTGTATCGGAATTTAAGTCATGCGGAACGGCGACCGATGTAGAATTAGTACAGAACGAAGTATTGAGTTCTCGTTGGGAACAAAAGTTATCAAGAACTAGTTTTAATACCATATTTTGTAGTAGAGTATAAGCTAAAATTGTTTAATGACTCACAGTTCTATTGAAGTTTTTAAAGTTTTTCTTTTGTAAAAAAAAAAACAATAATCGGTCTAGTGCTAGTCGGATTTGCGAACGAAAGCTGGAAAGTTACACAAAAAAAGTCTGTTTGAGAATGGAACCCTACTACGCGTAGGTTAAATTTAGTTGCCTAGTAATAAAGTTATTCGAGATTCTTTTAAGAAATTTTCAAGAATTTTAGGAACGAAATTGTGTTATTAAAAATAGACTAAATATAGGTAAATGTAAAGTATTTACGTAGCTATTACGAACATGAATCAAATACTATGTAAGTAATTGAATTCTACAAATAATTCTATAAGTTTCTATAGTACATAGTTTAGAAAGGGCCCGCACCAAGTAACTAGGCAGTTGCAAAGGCCAACAAGTAACTTGTAGTTCACTAAAGATAATATTATGTTTATGAAGTTCCGATGTTATGGGAAGGATTTAGTAACTGTTGTTACGGTCAAGTTTACAACCATTTGCAACTCCTTTTTGTTTAATCAATGAAAACATTTGGTTACAATAACGCAAGCTTGGAAATGTTTCAATCTTATTTTACGTGCAGATCGTGACTTTAAGTTTAATATACTGTAAAATATTTACGTAATTAATTCAATACGTATTAATGAAATTTTTTTTATTGACTTTGCAGTAAACATTCTGAGGGAACTAGTACCGCGATTCTCTACCACTATCGACTACCGACAACCGGCTAGCTATCGAAAAATGTTGTATGACTTTCTGATCAGCGCCTCTAGCGGACATCGTAAGAACTATTTTTGCGGTACATTATCAATGTCGAACTCTCAATAATCGGTGGTTCCAATTGTAGAGAATCGTGCTTGAGTATTTTTGTATATCTTGGAAAATATGTAAAAATACATAGCTAAGTTTGCACGTAAAGCGCCGATTATACTTTAATCAAACAATGCTGTTTTAGAGTAATTGACTACACAATATTAGGTACGACTGGAGTCGTGCATCTACTCTTTACATTACTAACAATGTTTGCTTCTAAGCCTTTGTCTAATTTGCACGTTACATATTAGCATAATACGTCTCACTTACTTATCTGTACTATGTACCCAACTATCTCGCTATCTCTATGAAATGTAAACAGAAAATCTATGCTATTCTGTAACCGTATTTTTATTGTTACATTCCATCATTTTTTGACAATATCGAATGAAAAGAACAACATAGCGCACTCTTACTTTCTTTTGTTATTTATATTTTGTATATAACAATATAGTTGAGTTTAGTAAAAATACATAAATGAAGAAATGAAGTACACAAATACAAATAATGAAGAATTATAAGAATCATACGAAAAGCATATTATCAGTAGCGCGATTCTCTACAAGTATTGATAAATAATCGCCCCGCTATGCGCTATTTAGAAATGTTGTATGAAAATCTAATCAGCCCCAGCCAGGTACAGCAGGAACTGTCTGCAAAGTATTTTTTAAATGTCAAACTCTCGTTTACTCGAGAGTACCGGCTGTACAGAATCGCGCTACAAGATTTTCTCATTACTCAGTAAATATAGCTCGAATTCAAGCAAATCCATCAAAAGTTTTGCTCATATGATGTTTACCGATCTGGAACAAGTATGTCTGAGGGGTAATTAGAAAACAGACTATGTCTATATTAATATTATGTTTTAGAAGTAAAACTACTAACATACATATAACTAGGTATAATATTATGAATCGAATTTCCCCGTCAATCTATCTGTTCGTGATAAACAAAAAAACTACTGAAGGACTTGATACGCAATTTAAAGTATAGATAGAACGGTTTATGAGAAATACAATACAAAGTCTTTTCATATTTTTGTGTCAAACGAAAATCAACATCATTATGAGTGAACTTGTACTGAATAATTAATACAGGCCTCAAGTATAACAAAACTTATTTGCTCAAGGAATTCCCTTTCTTTGCAAATTATACCCCTGTGAAACAATACTGTTGAAAACAATTACAAAAGTAGGTGAAATCTTATTATTGTTAGTACTTTTCGGTTCACAAAACATGAGACTTCTAAAACTGTTTTGTTTCAAAATATTTATAAGTAAATCTCCCGACGTCGCCATTGGGATTACTTAATAATTTACATATTATATCAGACAAGTTTTGAAGAAAGATTTTATAAAAAACTTTCTAAGAAAGATATATCGTTGGGTGTCTAATGCCAGAATATTTTAAACTGACGTAGACAGAAGGTCGATAGGACAAAAACTCTCCCTTTATTCATAATATCTTCTCTTATGTATTAAAATAAATCACCAAACGTGTTGCTAAGCGCAAATCTCAAGAAAGGCTCAACCGATTCGTCTTATTGTTTTTGTAAAATTGTTTTTAATACACGGGCAAAGAAAAATAAAAAATGCAAAGAACATTTGTGAGCGGTGTCGCGCGGGTCATCTCGTTTTATAATTTATAATACCTAAGTAAACAAACATATCAAGTACAAGCCTCTCCAAAACTAAAGTATTTTATCCGCTAATGTCCATATGCACTACACCACTAAAATAAAAATATACATACATACTACATAATATATTATGTGTGTACTAAGAATTTCCATAGACATGTAGTCAAACGACCAAGTAATGCACCATCAGTCTGCCAAAACACATTTTATAGACCGCAACGTACTGTCAAGAATGTAACCATTAGTAAGAAGAATTGCCACATAAATATCTTTGTACAACCCTCACGCAGCCATCTGATTCTAAACTAAAGCCTGTTATATAGTAGCTAGACTACAGGACATATATTTTAAAAATAAAAGCAAAAATTGCCCGACTGCCTATTACAATTTAAGGGCATCTTATTATTTAATTTTAATATTAAATCACTGACCGATTTTAGACGTAAAACCAGATCATTTATTCATTTAGGTCAAATGATGACTTTTTGATAGTCAATGATGCAGGGAGTGAATTTACCACCAGTTCGGAAGGTAGGGCCAATGACAACGAAAAAGTTCATAACATAAATTAAATCAATATAATATTAAGGTGTTATTTAGAATGAAGATAGTTGATGAACTGAGATAGGCGTAAGCTACTGATTTTTAAACCTAACATTAACCCCTTATTCTCTGAAATTAGGGGATGAAACTTTGTACGCAAGCAGAATAACCTGATACAAATTTTAATTCTAAAACAAAACCAAAATGGTTGTTACAAATAGTTAAAATATACACTAAAACTCTTTAACACGTAACCCTACTCAGTCCAGACTATATCAATAAGCTTAAAACTATTGTAAAGATAAGTACTGTAGTTCTCTAGAGGCTCTCGCGTCTCAAAAGAAAATGTCATTCTAAAGTGCTCCTGTAAACCGTAAACTTACGTTCCATGTTCCAACTCTTTGCATTTTCCAGTCACGTTTTTAATGACAGCACGCTCAACTTATTCAATTTCCTCACCACACAGCTTATACGATAAACAACACTATACACCATCCATTACTCTCTCATAAACTCAAAAGTTTCGACAGTCTTGAACAAAGACGGCAGTGGATTGAAAATTGTTTTGATGTTGCGGTAAGTCGAAGTTGGAAGCGTAGTGAAGGGGTGCAAGAAACGCTGAATTTCAAGCAATAATTTAATTACAACGGAATGCTTGGAAACCCAAATTGCTGGAGTAATTATGCCTTATGTAACTTTGTATGAAAATTCAAGCTTTCGTATTAAATGTAAAACATAGTTGAGTTATTATTTCATTGTCATAAGACATTTAGATATGATTAAAATAGACTTCGTTTCTGATAGGTAAACGGCGACATGTGAATTGACTGCGCCTAACGTTGCTCCCGAACAGTAAATGGAACCTAAGGGGCAATTTCCTATCGTTATTGACTAACTTCTACCGACCTAGCTATGAAGAAGCGTTGCGCCCCTAGCGTGTTCTGTAGAAACTAATCTATGTATCTATCGTATGGTTAGTGGTCAACCTAGTGTCAAAGTAGTTTAAGCCGCCCGAATGGCTTAACGACTGTTGTCTTAATTGACAACAACCGGGACCAGCGTTTTATGTGCCCTCCGAAGCACGGACACGCTTAGTTCAAATACCACTATACGGTCAACCATCTATAGAATGACGGCTCCAGCGGGTGCTTAACCCACAGATCGTTTATCGACCGGTGAGCGCAACTGGCTGTGAGCGCCTCATAGAAATATAAACTAAGTAGATGTCAGTAGATTTAAATGTCAAACTGTCAATACCCGATAGCATTGAGTGTTACCAATCTCACTAAAAGTCAAATTTTATTGATTTTATAAAAATAATATATTTATTTTCAAAAGTAAAAAGTTTTCGGCGTGATGTAATGAGTAAACATTCAATGGAGCATACAAGCATCCAAATTTTCGTTATACAAACGGTTAGTGAATACTTTCTAAACTGCCATTTCACTTAGGTAAAACATACAGAGCGCTAGATGTTCGCATTAGCGGCGCAAACAGTTTAAGTACAATAGTGACTGGGTTCCTTACAAACTCAGCTATTGACGCTCTGCTGGCAAGTTGGCGTGTGTTACACGTTTTACACTATACAGGTCAGTATCGCTGGTATTTGAGGCAAGGATGCTATGGAGCTACGTAACTGAAATTGTCGGATATCCCAAAAAAATATCGTATATCGTATCCGATGTAAAAGTTTCGTTTCGAGGCAAAGTTTATTAAAATTTACAACAAATAAATAAAACTATATAATTTTCTTTTCTGTTATTTGAACATTTTTATAATTTTCGTAACCGAAACTTCTTTATTAAAAAAGACAACTCCCGCATTAAGAATTGCTCTTGTGCCTTTACAGACATACAAACAACGGACACAATGTACAACTAGATTCGAAATAATTATTTGTGGATCGCACAAATAATTGTTTCGTGTGGGAATCGAACCCACAACCTACCTACGCAATAGTTCTCTGAAGTAATTTAATAACTATAAATGTATCCGAAACTGCATGGAGTGATGGTGTTATTATCATATCCGCATTTACATCCGGATCCGAAAGATCATATTTACAGTATCCCCAATTTAAAACTCTTATTTTGAAAGCAATATTTTATTCCTCGTTCTGTATTTAGCTCTGCAATGCTGTAATATTAAAGCTTTTACTGTCCCATCGCTAGGTTTCGGACTTTACACGAGGCATTTAGCCAAAGTTTAGAATAATTTGATACGCTTTGAAGAGCAATTTCAATAACATAATAAGTATAAGTACTTTTGTGCATTTTTTCTATTTTTAATTTGTATTGCAATATATATTAAACTTAGAACAGCGCGGATCCGCTCGCGGATAGTTAAGGAAATACTTTTTCAAACACGTACTGACTTATTTATAGGTTAAGGTCTTTGACCTTATCAGAAAATATCACGCTTCAAGCTCCGATAACAGCTTTTTAACAGATTCTAAGAAACATATGATTAATATATTAACAACCTTAATTATTCATATAAAGTAACTTAATTCAACATCAAAGTAAAGTTGATTAACAAATAATTTGTTTGTTTAATATCTTACGAACCCTACAAAGTATGAAATACAGTCGAAATCTTTTAATTAACCTCAGCAGGTCACGAGGCTTTTAACGACTAATAACTTTGTTAAAACAAACTCGTTTTTAATAAATAATTTCATAATAAAAGCATGTTTTTAACTACCGCCTGCCTGCGATTCCGTCCGCGCGGCAGTATTTGCCGGAGAAAAAGTATAAGTACTTGTAACAGGTGGTCCCGTACGGCAAGATGTATGGATGCGAATGAAGCAAAGGAAGTTTGTATGGATCGTACTTAGTGGCGTTCTCTGGTCTCTGCCTACCCCTATGGTAAATAGCGTCATATTATGTATGCATCCATTCTATAGTTTTGACGAAAAATGAAAAATCATACATTATTTCTATTATAACTTAGCTTACACGCGTGGCTTTGCTTGCGTACTGGGTAGCATACAAAATACCTTTCTCTACCTCTTTGTTTTCCATGAAAAATTCATCAAATTCGATTATGGCTTTAAACTTTGGCGCGGTCATTCCATAGAATTTTGACGCTCAGGTGGTATTTGAACTGGGCGTCTCTATGCTTCAGAGGGCACGCAATATGCCGGTCCCGGTAGTTGTCAATTAAGATAACAGTTGTTAAGCCACGTCAAAGGCCTAAGGTGGGCTTGAACAACTTTGACACTAGGTCGACCACTACGGCAAGATCAAGAAGAAGTCGCGAGACAGACAGATAGACTTTCGCAATTATAATATTAGTAAGATTTAGCGTGTCCGGTCACGTTGGTGTTCAGGCGAGCCAATTACTGATTTGATTGGTTCTTAAGGAAAATGGACACTTGAATAGTTTCTCATAATTAACAATATTAATTGTTCATTAAGTTTGCTCTGATTGCAACAGTGTGAACGCTTTGCTTCATGTTTCATTCACTTTGTAAAAGTTCTAACGAGCTTCTGAGTTTGTAGGTTAATTGGTCAACATTTTATTGCGACTGCTAAATGAGTTCTGTTTTCGCTTGTTTTGTTATACTATTTCTTTTCTACTGCAGGCTTACTCCAGACAGTATCGAGTTGAAGATCAAATTTGATTGGTACTGACTCAGGACTTACTTGACGGGCTATAAATGAGTGAGAAGAGTTATGTATTGGCTTGTTTTGTAATACTATTTCTTTTCTACTGATTTTAGTCTTTTGTTTGCATAGCAAGTAATTTTTTATTATTCTAATAAATAAACTAGTAGAGATCCGCTTGCGCAATGATTAGATCTTGTTTTTTATTTTCGGGTCTAGCCATTTTAACATGGAAAGACAAACAAACGTGAATACAAGTTTTTAATATAAATAATAATAAAAATAGCAGTAAAGAGAATGTGTGAAATATTATAGTTGTTTCCTCGAAATTAAATCATGGGTAATGGGCACTGAGCAGGCGTTCGAGTAATATTTCATTATTTATGTTAAAATTTCATGTATTTAAACGTCCGATACAAAGGGAACTTGATCCCAATGGCATTACGCATCAGTAACTACCTAGAGGTAATAATAGAGATAATTTCAAAAGAGAAATTGTTGAAAATATGACTTTTATTTACAACTTGACTGCTGATTATGAGGTCTTGGGATCAGCTCCCAGGTAGGACAGTTAGTCTTTTTGTAAGTTATATTAGATTATTCTCAATTAGAGTCTAGATTTTGGTAACGTGTTCGGCATATGGTAATAGTGTCGCCCCCTGTTACATAGAACTAACGTTGTTAATGGCGAAACATGGAATACATTCTGTACACCTCTACTTATACCTTCGGTTATAACATACATAAAATGCAATATATACTTATTTGTAATTCCAACCTGTCCACACTCAAAAGCTTGTAACCGTGTACATACCAAACTGTGTATTCATGTGTCAGTGACTCAGTACCCACTTCTAAGTGAGCGGGCGACTATTCCCCTCAATATTGGCTAGCACTGACACCGCCTGTAGCCGTCCACTGCACTGTCGCATTAACTTCGCTCTAACAGAGATTAGAGCTCGGAATCTAGGCCAGAACGGTATCAGAGTATTTTGTTGAGTGTTATTCAAAGTATGGAAAGATATCCTTTTAAAGTAGTAAAAGGATTTTATGGAATGTGACTTGATATGTTAAGCTTGTGAACTAGGAAAGGAAGTATGTTTTGACATGGATGGATGTTATCGAATCTGATGGAAAGAGAAATCGTATGGCTTTTTAACTTTTATTTCAGAGTGATATTAAATCGTGCAAGGGTGGTTACAGTATAGCGCAGAAATTAAATTAAAGATAAAGTACTTATGCGCAAATGCAAATACACTTTAAGCGTACGTAGACGCGTAGCTGAAGAGTCATAGCAAAGAGGTGTAGCGGAATTGCATAGCAGGTACTCGTAGCAGAGACTCGTAGCAGAGACTCGTAGCAGGGACTCGTAGCAGTCACTCGTAGCAGGGACTCGTAGCAGAGACTCGTAGCAGAGACTCGTAGCAGAGACTCGTAGCAGAGACTCGTAGCAGGGACGTAGCATATTTTTTTTAGCACAGAATAAAATACAGCGCCCGAAACATTTATGTCTAACATTATAAAACTAGTTTAGTAGTTAAAATATGACTAACAAAGTAATTCATTTCGGTACTAATTTTAGTTCGTGCCTTCGTACAATGTAACGAAATTATTAACCGCATTAAACAAGAGTCGTGTTCATGAATTCTGGAACTACACACATTATTAATATTAAATTTCACTTTCTGCTAAAAGTGCGCGAGGATACGAAATTAACACAATGTTTTAGATGGAACGACCGCAATTTAGAAATCCTAGAATAAAAAAAGTAATGTCCTAAAGAACCATTTTAAATGAAATTGAAACAGGTACAAAATACATAATTTTACCTATTTTCCATCCCACACACATGACATTTCGAAAAGGTATAGTTAAAAGGTTCACGTTTTCTTTCGTCAGCAAAAATATTTTAGTAACCTTTGGCAACATAGTTTTTGGTTAATTCGTATTGTGACCTTTATTGAAATAACTAGATATAGGGCACCGGGGAGCCTTTTAGAACTAACCTTTTTCTTTAATTTCTAGAATGTTCTTATCCTTAAAAATTCCCACCTTGACACAACCAAATTAATTTTACTAGTAACTAGCTGACCCGCGCAACTTCGCTTGCGTCACATAAGAGAGAATTTTCCCCGTTTTTGTAACATTTTTCGTTTCTATTCTGCTCCTAATGGCCGTAGCGTGAAGTTATATAGCCTAAAGCCTTCCTCGATAAATGGGCTATCTAACACTGAAAGAATTTTTCAAATCGGAACCGTAGTTCCTGAGATTAGCGCGTTCAAATAAACAAACAAACAAACAAACTCTTCCGCTTTATAATATTAGTATAGATATGCGCTAATCTCAGGAACTACGGTTTCTCAGGCACTAGCGCCACAGGCCGCAGTCGGAATTAATATGAACTAAACTTAGTGATGCCTCGTTTGTCTTGCGGCTTGCCTATCCCGGCTTTATATGTAATGCGGTAATAGATATGGCTTAGAAGCTTCATCTTGTAGTAAGTAATATCAATGACCTCTCAATCTCGGTTGAGAATCTAGTGTAGTTACCGATGTATCTATCTTAGCTAAATCTTCTGTCTTAATAAGAAATTAGAAGCTAAGTAGGAAGGATTAATGCTATCTATTTGCTGTCTATCGAGGTCTGATAGATTAGAAGGATTAACCTGTTTCTTACCTTTTTGCCGCCAGCAGAGTCTTAAAAGATCAAATACTATTTGTTTTTCAAACATTCAGTGTGTTGCTAGATCGTTAGCGAACTAAACCTGTCACGGCGGTCACCAAGTCTATTTTTTAGGGTTCACATTGTTTTTTCAATCGAAATTTAGATTTTGAGTGTTAAGATACGCGTTAAACATTTGTTTTTTTTATGGAATTTGTTAATTGAATGATACTTTATCATTTTAATCGTACTACATTTAATACAAACTTGTATGAAATCATAATTAAAATTTTACAGCATAGGAAAGACCGTCTTAAGTACTGAACATTTCTTGCAAGATAATCTTAAGTAATAGTTATCGGAAACCTCTTAATCAACACTATTTGCAACTGCTAGAAATTCTGAACTAAGGCTCAGCAAGATTAGTGCAATATTAATCGAAATACTTCCGATAGAACCTTATCCTTGAACTAATACCGTCATTTAACTGTCAAACCAAAGTTGGAAGCCGACCCGAAAGGGTAATGTTTACTCGAGTTATTTTAAACAAGCCGACCCATACGGCTTCACTTGTGTGTAATTTGAGCTAAATAAAGCTCGATTACGTAACAAATGAATGTTTGTATTTATAAACTAAACATAATTGTGTGAGGCACATATTTGAGTTTTTTGAAATTCAGATTGATTGTTGGGACACATTATTTTATTTCTTACTTTTAATCGAGCTTAGATATTAAACGTCTCAACATAAAAACACAAAAAATATTTATAAAAATTAACTAATAAATATGAAATTACTATAATTGTGTATTTAATTACTTTTGACTGGGTCTTCAATTATCTCCATACTAACATAATAATCTGTTTTGCCGTGAAAGCTTTAAATTTTATAATCCACACACCATTTATGAGATTTCAAGCGACACAATAATGAATTCGTGGAAAACGCCGTAAAATTTGCGAAAAATGGCCGCGATGAAAAATAAATATAAATACGGGGAGATGTTGACTGTATTTTGGTCACGCTTTTAACACTGTACTGATTGAATTACCTTTTTGCCGCGGAGCAACACCAAAGTTGAAAACTGGCTGATTTAAAAAGGCCTCTTTTACTAACGGACTGGGAAAGAGATTTTAAATTAATTAAGTAGCTATCCCATTGCTTTCAGTCTCTTAATATTGTGAGTATATCCTACTAATATTATAAATGCAAAAGTTTGTGGGGATGGAAGTATGGTTACTATCCTTTTGCGAAAAAACTACAGACAGACAGTTTATACCCCAGTTTAACACAAAGGTTTTTTTTTCAACTGGAAATTTATCACACGGATGATTAAAATTTAACAAGCAGATTCTTGTGGTTGTATTTCACGATTACCAAGAGGACTGAAGTGTTAAATACTGAATGCCTTTCTCATATTGCCGTGTTTACAGTTCTATGATTGACTGAAAGTGACAAGACACTGCATAAATACCTAATCTCACATGACGCTTATAACTGTATCAAAGTTGTTTGATTTTGTTGAATTTTTGCAAAAGTGTTACATGTTGTGAAATAATCTGCGATATATTTATTTTGGGCAGTATTTCTATATTTAAAATGCTTATAGTAATTCTTCACTATGTTGCCTTTCCCTAATGCTATTGTACGACCCGCAATAACCTTTACAATACTTTATAACTAATATCAATATAGTTTGAGTGAGGTTCACTTTATGAAACACTTTTAAGCCATAACTTACATAAATTGATATTGAACAATATCAATTACTTTGACACAAAATTATTACACAAATTTGAACTCTAAGTTTAAGTCATATGGTTAAGAATAGTTCGGCAAGTTATCATGTCAGCCAGGGCTCATAAAAGTTGCCATTATTGGTAGAATAGCCAACTTAAGCTTAGTCTTTGTATGTAACTTTGGAAAATAAACTTAAACAAGTATTTTCTTTGTTCTAGACTTATAATTTTTGTGGATAATTGTACTGGTTTCCTGCTTACGTAGGCTAAAATGGAAATAAAATCTTGTATTTTCTCCAAGTTCATTTTATTTTTTGCGCAAGAAATGAGAATTTTGGACTGAAATCTTTTTAGAAACGTTTTCCTATTTGCATTTCAGATTTTATACTGCTGTGGTTAATTAAAACTGCCTGAATCATCTTACGGTATTGTTTATTAACATTAACACTATTGTAGACATATTTTAGGAATAACTGGCACAGTAATCATTAATTGTCAGGTGCTTTTTCGAAATTCTTTTTCGTAGAGCAAAGACTCAGCGAAAGTTAAACTAAAAACCTAAGTTGAAACTCTTTGATCTAAAGTCCTACTGTCACGTTGACTCACACGGGATTAAAAAGGCAACCGATGTAAAAATAATTAATTCGATTTCAATTTGTGGTACAACTAAATTCGTGTTCAAACCGTAAGCCAATCATTTTAACAATCAAACGAATTGTGGAGCTTGAAATTAATTTCATTTGACCTTTAACAACTTGAAACGTTTAAAGGATCGATGTACGAATATCAGTTGAATTTAAATGTTTTGTGGGTCTCGGAATTTTTTGAATGCGATTCGTGAATAACCTAGAGTGCTTTTGTATTCAACACCATGTGCGTACATAAGGTGTAGAAAAAATACATTGATTTTTTTAAGCCTAATTTTAAGATGTAGACTTTTAACTTAGTGTATACGGCACTACGGCATAAATACTTAAATGAAAAGTTATGTTTCACGTTGCTGGCTTAAATATAATTATGTACATTAAAAAAAATATTTAAGATTTTTGCCCATTTTTTTATACGTACGTTCAAGTTCGTTTATTAAGCATTCAATAGCATGATTTTCTGACTATCAACAACCGGCTAGCTATCGAAAAATGTTGACTGAAAATTTGATAATCGCCTCTAGCGAGCACCATAACAACTATTTTTGCAATTTATTTTTTAATTTTATCGGTTTTCGACAGTAGTACTGCCTGTAGAAAATCATGTATTTCAAATTGATATGACAAACAAAATTAAACTTTATTACAAAGTTAACCTTCTGTATATTCAGTTTCAATGTAACCGTTATTGAAACAGAGTAATTAATTGCTTCAGAATACAAATATTGATGCTATTAAGTACCTAGCTAAATGTAATATTGTAAATTCAACATGCAATCACATATTTATTGCAGTAGTGTACTTAACTACCCACTGATTTATATGCTTATGGGAATTACTTTAATTCAATGAACTATTTTAAACACTTAGGGAATAATTTTTCGAAAAATACTGAAAAACGTATTTCAGTTATAGACTGACGACGACCCATAGCCGAAACTACTGAGCGTAGAAAGTTGAAATTTGGTATGAAGATTTCTGAGAAAGTGTAGAGGAAGAAGATTTTTGGAAATACTGCCCCGAGGGAGGTCAAATTCCACGCAGGCAGTGTCAGTTCACATGCTAGTAGTATACATTAGTCTATACAGAATACCACTTTCTATATTGAGCTTATCTTTATAGATATAAAATAAATAGATACCAAAAGAATACAGGCAACAGTTTATCCACCTTTATACCTCAGTACATTGACGTTAGCTACGTACTTAAACTATCTTAGATCGGAAATTGGTTTCTCTAAAGAGTAAACGCTATCCGATATCACAATAGTCTGACCACTTAGTAGAGAGTATGCAGAGATATACAAATTTTTAAATTTACAGCATCAGTAAACAGCGGCCTTATGGTGGCCTATCTACGCAGAATTGTTAATTACCAGCTAGGTGGCCCGAGTTCATCCGGGTATCCAGTTGCTTCTATTCCCGTGTGGATTTTGAACTCATTCAAATCTTGTCCCAACAGTAACGAACTTATTGAAAAAATAATTATCCAATTTAGTTTCGTTGTTCAAAAGTCATGCGCGCACATACATTTATACATTTCGGTGATTAATTTTTATTTATACTTATAGATAGATAAATAATCTTGATAAATCGTGCATACCAAGGTTCTCTACTATGTTGTTAGACTATAGTACAAAGAGATATCAATAAATCTAAGGATGTAATTACTATAGAGGATGAATTAGTTCCTCTCCGCACATTGTTGGAGCATTCAATTTCAAACTCTCATAATTCATAGAGTTACTATTAACTACGTATTTGGGAGTTATGTATCATTAGTCGTGTTAGCAGTTTTGCCGTATAAACTAGTAGATGAACAGTGCTACGATAATTTTGAAACACAAATTCCGTTAAAAAAAGACACCTCCCGCACTAAAAATTGCTGTTGTGTCGCGGGGACTTTTACAAACAAATTACAACCAGACCCGAAACAATTATTTGTGGATCGCACAAATAAATTATTCCGTGTAGGAATCGAAAGCACGACCTCCCGACATGTTGATTTTATTAAAATCTGTTCAACGTTTAGGACTTCTGCTATAACAAATAGGCAGGCTTTTGTGCTTACAATACACGTATCATTATGGATTCAGTTTAGGGAGTACAATCGGGCCGGAATAAATAGTTGCCCATGTGCTTATTCCAGGTTATGAAACAGCTTTATGAATATAATGGCTTGTATGAATATAGATAAAAATCCATATTCTTACAAGCCATATTACAGACCACTGTTAAGCATTTTTTATTAGATCTTTTGGGTACTTCGAAATTAGTTTCGCTTGGCGAGCGTGGCTCAAACCTCATCAGGTAAACAGGAAAAAACTACTGCCCAAAAGGGGAACAGTAATGGATTAGTTTTACTTCCACTTTTAATAGGTTTTGGGTAATTTGGTTACAATGTTCAAAAAACATTTTATCAGCTTAGCCTTGCTTCCAACTATGTTGGAGTTAGCCTCCAGTCTCACCGATTGCAGCTAAATTTACAATCTGTATTTCATATGGAGGAACTGCCTTTCGGACGACAATTCAATAAACCGGGTTATATCAGACTTTCAGACTAATTTTAACGACTGAAAAATGTCTTTGAAAATGACGGCAACGACTCACAATATAGTATACTTCCCGAAACAAAAAGGACCTTCGTAAGTTTCACTTGGTTACCATCCACAGAACAACCTCGGCAAGCATAGCTTAACCCGAGAGATCGATCCGCGCGGTTATTAAATACTTGGCTACGAGCTCTTCCTTAGTTTACAATTAATTTGTCCTTTTTTTCTTAGAAGTGAATCCAGTTTCGGGTCGATTCATGTAAGTTAGGCTACGATGTAATGTTAATAACGCTTGTCATTTTCATAAGCCGCTTAGTTTTGTAAAGCTCGGTCATAAATCCCTTACTTGCTTACGGTTTAGTACAGTTACCAGCATAAAATAATGATATACTAGGGAAAACATTATGGGATACTTTATTGGCATACTTTTACTGTGAATACAAAGTATAATGTAGAATTAATAATAAATTTCACTGTGCCTACTTTAAAACGTTGATTAAGTTTGTAACACATTTCAGCATGGTTCGTTATAAAAATATTAGCCTCAGTCATAATTATTCAAAAATTTTGGGGTCTAAGTGCTCATTCACGTTGACTCGCGGGCGCGGTGGCGGGCGCGGTCGCGAAATATCAAACATATGACGATGTACCGAAGTGTTCACGTACAAACCGTTCGCGCGGTCTAAGTCGCGGGCGAGCTAGCGGCGTCGCGCGCGGCCCGCGTGGCGCGCTCGCGCCAATATCAAACAAGTGAAGATGTTCGTGTGTGTTCACGTCGAACTAGCGGTGGCGGGCGCGATTCACTCGCGACGTCAAGTAAGATCAACCAGTTTGAGCCGGTTTGAGCCAAACGCCCGCCTGGCGGCCAACGTGAACACAAATCGCCACGTCCCCGCGCTCGCGACCGCCACCGCGCCCGCGAGTTCCAACGTGAACAAGCACTGAAACTATTGTTGTATTTATTAGCACCTTACAAAAGAAACGTTACTGCAAAGAGTCTTTTACTTATCTGTATTGACATTAAACTATACAAATAAAAATGAATCATCATCGAATTAATGTACGCGCATAACTTTTGAACAATTATTTATACTTAATTGAATATTTTTTTTTAATATGTTCAAAACTGCCGGGACAAGATTTATACGGGGAAGATGGGATCAAAATGCCCATGGAAATGGAATCAACGGGATAAAATTGCACTATACCCGGACGAAGTCGGGCCAGTCCGCTAGTAAGGTTTCAATAGGTAGGTATTTTTTTCTGATTTATTTCAATTTTCAAGAACTTATTATCCCCAATAAACTACAACTAAATTCTAAGAAATATATATGACATTAGGTTCCAATATCGTTACAGTGAGCTGTTGAATCGAGCTCAACCGAAAATAAATACATACTTACGTACTATTGTGAAAATACGGCCTATTTTCTATTGTATTGCTTTACCTAGGGCTGGCGACTTTTATAGTACTAGAGATACTAGAGATTTTCTATTGACGTCTGAAATTGATCATAAGCTTAGATATTAAGGTACCTAACTAATGTCAATGAATATCGGTATAGTTAACATCCCCCATTGGTTATTTTTTTAAATATATTCAATGAACAGAGTTGACCTCTCTACAGTTTTATTAAGTATAGGTATGACAATGCTAGGCGCTGAAGAACAATTTATTTAGCAATCCTTGTTCTATATAGGTAGAGTAATTAATGTGTTTCTTAACACAAGCATTACAATGTTGAAATTATCAGAGGAGACAGTTAGCCAAAAAAAGAGACGTATATGATAATGATCTAAATCTAAAGTATCGTCAAAATCAGGGTAATCCGTTTTTAGTTATGAGGCCAAAAGGCACTTCGGAGAAATACTGGTGCTCAGACAAATCCAGTTAGAGTAGAAGCTGATCCCGATAAAATTGGCAATAGTCAATTTGCCTCTGTCGAACGAAAACTAAAAGTGTTTGTTTTCCCTTACCAGCTCTTCTCATTGGCCTTACCTTCCGAACTGGCGGTAAATTCACTCTCTGTATCATTGACTATCATAAGTATCAGCATTTGACCTCTATGAATAAATGATTTGATTTTGACTTTGGACAAACTTGGCAAAGTAAACTTTAGTATATGTAACTCAAAGGTGACTGACTGACTGACATAGTGATCTATCAACGCACAGCCCAAATCACTGGACGGATCGGGCTGAAACCTGGCATGCAGGTAGATGTTACAACGCAGGTATTCGTTAAGAAAGGATTTTGATCAGTTCTTCCCTCAAGGGGATAAAATAGGGGTTAAAAGTTTGTATGAAAATTCTGTCCGAAGTCACAAAACATGCGGACGAACTCGCGAGCAAAAGCTAGTAGATTAATATTTCCAGGAGGAAAAAGACACTATATTTATAATAAACGTATCGCGGAAGAATATGCGAGCATAAAGTAGCATGTTTGTTGTTATATAAATATGTATGTATATGTCACAGTGCCGCGGGGTTTGCAGCCCTATTTGTTAAATCCTATCAAGTGGCTGATAATATTGACTTTTTGTGTCAGGAAATATGAGAATCGGATATGTATAACGTTGATTGTACACTTCTCGGAATTGTAGGGAACTAAATCGGAGGCCAGACCGCGTTGATTGTACAACGGATAATTGGTTTCAGTAGTGACGTCGCAGGTTTTGAATAGAACGCTTCGGTATATGTAGGTTATTGTTTAACAATTATTATAGTTTTTGAGATGTTAAGTCTTTTTCATATTTACTATAACTTCAATAATATAAGAACTTTGGTTTCTCCCCATATAGTGCAATTCTCTACTGTTGTTACTAACGAATATCGAAAACTTGACATTAAAAATGCTCTGAGAAATTAATTGCTACGGCACCCGCTAGGGGCGCTAATCCGGTTTTCATACAGAATTTCTCTATAGCTCGCCGGTTACTGATAGTCAATAGTATTAGGACATTGTCCCTCTGGTGGTCTAGTACATTATTTAACTACTTCGAATATAACCTGTTCTAAACAATTTTTTTTAACTGGTCCACTTTTCAGCTATTTAACAATACTTATTTAGTGAAATTGCAGACAAATGTCGTTCTCATCGTACCGATAAAATCGATCGGTGTTGTCAATATCCGTCGAGTGTACCTGTGGCTTAACTGTTTACCCATATTTAAAGACATGTCAGACTTCTTTCTTGAAGGTTATCTCAAATCTTGTATAAAACTCTGATTGGTCCCTATTTGTGGCTGACTCAAATATAAAAAATCTTATTTCAGCTTTCCTGGAAACTGATTTCTTTCTCAAAGTCAATCTCTGGGGTCTTAAAATAAGCGATGTTTGTAATCTTTTATTCTTTGTGTATAAACTTATTTGATAAGAAGGGCTTATTTTCGTCTGAAACTTACTGGAATAAGAATAGAAGGCTTCAATTTGAATAATCGTATTATCTTAAGTTTTAAGATTCTTATGAGTTGTTTAATTCTTTGTAAACTTATGTCTGTATTTTCAGCAGTAAATCAAAAGCTACCACGATATTCTGAGTAACTGTATACTTGAATAAAAAGTAACATATATGTACATATATCTCCAGACAGAAGAGTGTGATTTTACGTATATGGATATACTATACTAATATTATAAAGCTGAAGAGTTTGTTTGTTTGTTTGAACGCGCTAATCTCAGGAACTACTAGTCCGATTTGAAAAATTATTTCAGTGTTCGATAGTCCATTTATCGAAGAAAGGCTATAGGCTATGTATCATCACGCTACGAATAATAGGAACCGAGTACCAGTAAGAAGTGTTACAATAACGGGGAAAATTATGACCCAATCTCTCTTATGTGACGCAAGCGAAGTTGCGCGGGTCAGATAGTTATCTATAAAATATAACCTTTGACGAGGACGATTGCTATTAATGAAATCATTTTTGCAATCAGTTCGATAGTTACTAAGGTGTAAACACATTATTCTATAATAACTGTAGCGACAATCGTCGTGCATCAAGAGGTCGTGGGTTCGGAAACATATGGATTGCACAAATAATCATTCCGTGTGGGAACAATTATTTGTCCAATTCGTGTGTTGTTTGTATGTTTGTAAAAATGTCAGCGTCACAAGAGCAATTACTCATGAGAGCGTAGTCTTAAAAAAAAAGAAAAGAAAATTACTCTACTGCCACAATGTAAAGCATGTTTTTTGAGCAGTCGCGTCGTTTTGGCGGCTGTAAAGTGTACGGACACGTTTACGAGCTGCGACGTGGGTGTTAGCGAGATACGCGGCGTGATTGATCCGCGGGGAGAGTTATGTTTATATTTATTTTAGGGGCAATAAACTGTCCAAGTCTATGGTTAATGCAAGATGTATGGGGTTTTGAGGTATTCACTTTGATTCTCAGGTTTAAGTTAAAGTTAGGTTATTTTTTTTAAGTGTCACTCCCTGTAGCGTGATTCTCTACAATTGGAACCATCGAGTATTGAGTTCGACATATTTTTATAGAATGTACCGCAAAATTAGTTTCTTCGACTTCTGCTAGAGGCGCTTATCAGATTTTCATACAAAATTTCTCGATAGCTAGCCGATTGTCAATGCTCGATAATAGTAGAATATCGGGTTACTGATCTTTCTGCTAGTAAATTATTAAAAAGATTGTGACTATTTCTTTCGATCTTATAGTATATCATATTGTCATATAAACCGTCGAAACCAACATGAATCAGTATTTTACTATCTATATTTATATGAAGCTTACCATCCGCTAAGACGCCCACGTCACTCAAAATACCTTGATATCTCCCGCGATTTTCGCGACAGCTACCTCTAATAAAAAGCCTACGACATTTCAAAAGGAACAGGCATGAGCAAATAAAACCTTTCAAGATTATATCAAGAGACCTACATATTACATCTAACACGAAAAATAATCTTTTTTATTAGTATACATCTTATAATTCTCAACCCATCCCTTTGGGGGTATGCAGGCATGATAGATAGTATTATATTGTCGACAGTGACCTTATTTTCAGGGCCTTGACCCCCAAAGACATTTGAGGGAGGGTCGGAACGTGCTTCGACGATGATCAAGCAATATTTTAGAGGCGTATTCGCCAGGCTATCATTGGTAATAGGATCCAGTATTGTTACAAATAAGCACTGTAATGTATAGTTTTGTTTACTATACTGAGTAAATACCATTAATAATGTTTAACGAGTGCTGAAATTATAATGTTTAGATAAGGAATTGTGTAATAAAATTGATATAAATACATAAGAAACAAATTAATGCATATTTTACGTGTTTTAGGGACAAGTGTATATGAGTAACACTTAAGCGTATCCTATATCCTTCCCTTTTAAAAGTTATCAATCTGCCCAGCCATTCTTCCAACTATGTTAGAGTCGGCTTCCAGTCTGACCAGATGTAGCTGATATCTAAGTGTTACGATACCCTTTTAATATTAAAGATGCAAAATTGTCACCCAGTTCTGCTTGAACGCGTATATGAAACGGATTAACATTATTTTATAGATTTACCCAAAGATTTTGCTTCTATTTATCATCCACGCTCAATACCGAAATAGCTTGCAACTTACAGCAAAGTGAGAAAATAAGTACACCGAACCAATACTGGGTAACTAAGGTAACTTGTAACTTTAGTTTAACTTACTGTAACTTAAGTCTAACTGTAGTTTAGACTGCCTTAAAGCTAAGCTTCCATCTTGCCAGTATACAAAACGATCATTAAACAATATTCAACGTTTATCCAACATTTTGCAAGCATTTTCAATGTAAACCTACGAACGTGATTTGTGTTTGCAAAACATTTCGTGACGTAAATGCCTAATGTAGGCTCCTTTTAGTACAAAAGTAAGGTTTTGCCTGCGTTGTCAGTATTCATTACTTTTAGGCAGAGATTTTTCAAACGATGTGTCTTTTAGGGATTGCTTTGCGTCGTTCAATTTATTAACTTAGAGTACGAATATCGAGGTCATCGTTAGTGTAATGATATTAGTACGTAAAAAGCCGACCCGAAAGCTGACAGAACAATTTTAATCAATGTACGGAGTGAAATATTGATCAGTTTTTTGTTAAGCGTGCTATCTTTGTGGTCAATTCTTGCGACATTTTTTTGCGTGGGCAGATTTTGTCTGTAATGAGCTTATGTTCTTTCCCAAAGTTTAATCTATAAAGCCGGCAAACAACAATTAGGTAAATCGATTCTTAAATTGGGATATTACTGTTGCAGACAGGGATTAAATTCGCATTTCTAATATTGGTCAGCGGGCTTATCACGTATCTAAGTTGACAACTAGCGTCAGTCAAATTGATGATCACTATTCAGTGCCTCGATTCTCTACTACTATCGACTACCGACAACCGGCTAGCTATTGACATTTAACATTTAGAATGTACTGCCAAATGTTTCCTACGACAGCCGTCAGAGGCGCAAAATACATACTAAATGTCAAAATTTCGATAGCTAGCCGGTTGTCGGTAGTCGATAGTGGTAGAGAATCGAGGTACAGTAGTTTGCTGCTTTGACGTAACGTGGAAATAACTATAACCCAAGAGAGAAACAATGTACAGCAATGGCTTTTAAATAGTTGTCAACTAAAATTCGTACATACTTTTCATAATAGCCCGTACATTCAACTCAAAGAGAAAGCTAAGCTGGGTATAAATTTGCCCGTTAATTAATCGTTGTTTGACGCATATGTAGGTAGCTTATTAACCCGGGTAAAGCGCGGCGGAGCTGAATCGTCGAGAGTAGCCGTATAACCGGGCGGGCGCGTCGCTCTGCCGGTGCGTACAATAGGTTTATACGCACTGCGTAATTTTTATTTTTGATGTATTTGGCTTCTACGCGTGTGGGAATTTTATGCTCTACATCATAAATATTCCAGGAGAAACTTAGATACCTAAGTTAAAGAAAAGGTTAGCTTTATAAAGGTATTTTTCTAATTTTTATATTCCATTTCGGCTGGTAGATTACATCAATGTCTATTTTTACTGCCGAAATAATTACAATTTCTTTTTGGTAATCCTGAAACCATTTTTTCCGTTCGTATTTTTATTACTTTTAACTATTCTGCCTGAATTTCGCTCTATCTTTTATAATTGCTTCTCATCTAATTAGGCAAATTAATAAAGAATAAAGACATACGCCTAGTTAAAATTATGTAATCAAAACAAGCACAGTAATATGATATTTAAATTTATGAGACGCTCCATTTGCCGAACGGAATCACACGACTTTCATTAACAATTTACGAAGTCCGATTAATAAAACATTACTTAAGTAAGATATGGCAAAATATGTGCGAATGGTGAAACGTAATGGCGTCCCGATTCCTCCGGGTAATTCTTTAACCGACTCACACGACGCCCGGGAGAGACTCCCGCTCTACTTCTTATTGAATATCAATAGTTTTACGACACTACATATTTATGTACCACTGTTAATATTTATAGCTCTCCTATTTCTCAATAAAAAGTGCTTCTACAATGATATTTCTGTATGTTTAAACGTCCATACTGTACCAATGATATATGAAGATATTTAAGAGTCTTCACGACTAAACTACTCAACATATTCCGGTAAAATTTGTGTTTCATTATGAAATAGACGGCTCTGCTATTTACATAAAGAAGTGGATGGAATCGCGTTCTAAAGCTAGTCATTTATATAGAGGAAATCTTTTGAGAGAAGAAATCATTCAAGCTATTACGGCTGCCCTACATTTTGTGGGAAGGGCTTTGCAAACCACAAAATTACTGATTCAAAGGACAGCTTATTAATTCCTTTAAATATTTAGGCTTTGTGTTGAATAATTCTACCGAATTTCAATTCACTGAATATTGATATAGTTACAGTATCTACTAAGTTACTTAGATAATAGAAAATATTGATCAAAAGATTACAATTTATAGTACTTTGTTCTAAAGAAAGTAAAAAGAATGTGTTATATTTTACAGCCGAGCTGGCCGGGATAACAGGCTCTGTTCATTTCGCACGTATACTTAAGGCTTACGATCAACTGAAGCGTAACTTTAAAACAGCTGGATTTCAAAATTTACTCACAGAAACTGTTGGTTCATAGAGTGGTTGGAGAAAATAGATGTACGTCTAAGAATAGAACATTAATGTGAATCTATGAATGGTGGGTAACGAGCCGAGGGTTGTCAAATAGAACGACCGTTCGAGTGACGTAAATATCCACTACACATATCTCCTTCTATACCAGCGAACAATACTCGTAATTCTTGATAAATCTCGTACAAATTAATACACATTCTGCTAAAGACATTACCCATTGAATCGTGCTATTACATTGGATTGCTGCCAGTAAATCTTACCAGACGGTATCATATTTTCGTTTCATTTACTCTATTGCTGGAATAACAAACGGATAATTAAGAATGAACCGAGCACTGGCCTGTACAAACATTGGGTAATTAAGCCACACTTGATTGGGATCTCAGAGTAAGAAACCCAGGGACGCGTGAAATTCTAAAATAAACCTCCTTGGACGTTCTTAACCTGTTGCTTAAATCAATATCTTTGCCATCAACAATCCACGAAATAAAAGTACGGAGGACTTCTCTTTGACACCGGCTTCCTTTATACGTTCAACATAGAACATTTTCGTTATTCGATCCAGGGTGCGGTCGTTCCCAGTTATCGCAAAAATATGTTTATCGCGAATTCCGCTATGTGCCGTTTATTATATCGAAATTCACAGAACGTTTCATCAATTTATTCTAGCGCTGTTTGTTATTTTCAGGGCTTTGTGTTTCGCTAGATTTGCCACCCGCTGGCAAGGTTTTAGTAGATATCACGAGCTATTGAAACCTTACCTGATTTAATAGGTGACTGCTCTGTAATTTTGGGAAATATCTAAATATAGATAGAACTTTCTAGGGCGTAAAAATATCGTATTCGCTATTTCCGTCCCATAAAAGGTTTGGTTTTATTGTTACACATATCTTTTGATAGTTGTTGGTTATTGTCATTAAATATTACTTTATCTGACAACGAAAATAGGCCGCGGAGACAATTTGAGGAAGAAATAAAAACAAGATGTAAAAGAAAATATCATTAACGGCAATATATTTTCTTTATAATGTTAAGCGCTCAGCGGAAGTTCCCACGCGTATATTTTCAAAAGTATTAAGAAAGGAACCATTCAGAAAAATGTACTTAAGGTGCTGATATAAATTACTCGAAATGCTCTCGCAAAAAGAAAAATAAATACGAAAAAAAAATTTTTTTACATTATTCTTACAAATGAGAATCAGTACAAACTAAAAGATTAATTAATAGTAGCACAAGTTCTTTAGAATTCATGAGGTTAAGTTGCGCCTCAGTTGCTAACGATCACAAGTTATCCCGTAAGAGCGCCTGTGTGGATATTCTCATTCAGCGCTCATTCAGTGTTGCTCTGAATTTTGTGGCAGGCGCTTGCGTACGCGGTAGTTTGTTTACCGTTATATTTATGTACGATGTCATGTTTTGAGATAACTTAAACCATATTAATGCTTTAATAAGAAAATTTTCAAGCGTTGTGGACGACAGTGCATTGTGAATAGTTTATATTAAGCCGTTTCGTGAATTTCTTTGAAGAATCTTTGCATCTTAAACTTGTTCTTCTGTTGTGAATTCTAGTGTTCTTAATCAAAAGTTACAAATGGAGAAACTTTGAACAATTTGAAAATGGATAAAAGTTTTAAGAGGTACGTTCTATTCATAAATTAGATTTTGTTATTTTTGAATTTTCGAGCAGCATTTGTATCGCCCTATTGAAATATTGGTGTTTCAAGTTTCACCGTATTTTAGATTCCCTATCTTGAATCAGATTATAATTCTTAACTCTCTAAATTGATAATATTGGCACTTTTAACTGTAATAATTGTTAAACAACTGATTTTAATACGTTTTAATTTTCGTTTTGTTTTTAACACTTCGTACAACACTTACACTCAGGTCGATGCTTAATATTTACATATCTATCAAACCGTATAACTATAACACTAGTATAGTGCTTTATTATGTAAATTTCCCGACACGTGTATCTTCTATCAGCTGTTGTTGCGTTAACAAATGTCAAGTAGCTACTCGTATTATTTATTCAAACCACTTAGACCGATTAGTCAGCCTCTTAAATATTAAATGTCTTAGGGTCCAGCACAAATAAAAGCGACACTCGTGCAAACTAAGCAAAACTACGAAATAATGTTTTATGCCCCTAGACTATATAAAATAGCAACACGTGAACTTGCAAGTTTGCTCTAACTTTTCTCACAGGCGCTTTAGTGATATTACACGAGTTTCTATTGTTATCGCGCCTATGTAAGGTATATAATAAGTTTGTACAAAGGCTCCTGTGACTCATAGATAACTCGAACAATTACGCTCGACGTCTCCCAGCAAACGATAAAGATAAAACTTTACTAGCAATAGCTTCCGCATCTTAGTAGTACTTATGTGTAATAACTGCACTAGGTGTTCTCAAGTGGACTTTTGAGCTTCCCTTGTTCAATAGAAATATGAGTAAACATTCACACATATGTACTATAGCACTATTATACCCGGTCATTTGAAAATACATGTTTACATGAAGTATATACGTAGGGGAATCAAATCACATCATTTATTTATCTAGGTCAAACACTGACACAAAGTTAGGTGGGTGGCATCGTTTGATAGACATGGTATTATTCAAGGTCAAGCCATTGATACCACGTTTATAAAAGGCACGCTTCTCTGTTTGCCTGAGGTAATATAAGCCGATGCTCTCAGCAGTTTATAAATTGAATCAGAATTACAGACTCGATTATTCCTGGAGGTATGAGAGTTCTGATAACTTCGCTTTGTGCTAAATTATATAGGTACTTAGCCTGTCACAATTAGGTTGAAGCTTAGGTTACTAACACGGCCTCAAACATATAGTATGTAGTTAGGAATTAGCTCACTGAAAGAGAAGGTTCTACATTACTATTTACGTCATATACAAAGTTAAAAATATCGCTGTCAAAACAAAGAAAACTTCTGTCTTCAGCTCCAAAACCTTTGTTATTTTGGCAAATAGCCAAAAAACAACACGACTTTTTCTACATGAAATAAAGCAAAAGTTTTTACAAGGCGGATAAACGGTATTTGACAAGGGCTAAGCCGCGTCTGGAAGCTAGATTAATTCTTAGATTATACAATATTTAGATAGATATAAAGAGCTTTTAGATTGTTCAAGAGACGGGAAAATAAAAAGGAATTAAACATGATCTTGTGTCTTGTACTAACAATAAATAAGATAGGAATGTGATCCACATTTTTTGTACTACAAAAATGTTAATTTGAGTTGACGTTTTCTTTTATTAATTGGTCTTCTGAAAGCTTAAGACGATTTTATAAATAAGACATGATTAGTAATGATTGTGGAATACCGTTGTTCTATTTAAAGTAGTGTTATAAAATTATTAATACAACTAATTAGAAACTAAAATGGTATAATGATGGAATTAGTTTAGTTGAAGAAGAATAACCGAGAGCGATTTAAATTATGCTCCGGGAAATTGCCGTGTAGAATGCTAAAACGTTCTTATTATATTAAAAAGGATAAAAATACTTCATCCGTACAAAATTACCATCTCTTTGTAAAAGGGTTAATTATTAAGAGAGCCGTAAGTATAATGGAATTGAGAACACAACGATATCAAAGTAAATGTTATTATATTTACTCTCTTTGTACAGTTTCACACAGCAATTATTGTGTAAACAGTTTTTCATGTAATTATTGGAAAATAATTAATTAACAAGTGAAAAGACTTTGTTATTTGTGTATAATATTAATTTGTAAACCAAAATATTATGAAATAAAAACTTTTGCGATACAGAGTAGGCATGTGGCAAGAATATCAATATCCCACAAAAATATTTTCATGTAAAATGTCGCCAAGACGAGATCATAATATATAGCTCGTACTGTCAAACAGTAATCAGATCTCATGAAGACCCAACTAAACTTACAAGCCCAGCCCTAAATCTATGTAATAATAATCCCTAATTTTACACTAAGCCGCGGCCAAATCAAAATTCATAAAACTCTTCCATTACTGAGTGACTGCCACAGCCGAAACTATTGAGCGTAGACGGTTAATATTTGGTATGAAAATTACTCATGAAGTGTAGAATAGCACTAAGAGAGGATTTTTGGAAATTTCCTCCTAAACAGCGTAAATTCTTGATATTATGTCGGCCGCACGTAAAGAGTTTACAAATTCTATACCTACTGTGTGACTTATTTAATCAATGTATGTATGTCGTCACGAATCATAGTAGGTACAAGACTGCCCGTAGTGCCCGTGGTGTTTCGCCGCACTATGCGTGGTGCATATGCATACGACAGCCACAAAACCGTAATTCTATGTCTAAATAGTATAGTACACAATGCCTTGTACAGTATTAGGTTATACACGCAATAATATCTGTTACTTAGATGGTTTCCTTATGACTAGCCAAGGATATTGTCTGTATCTGTAACTTCTTCGTATGTACATACACGTACAGATCATATCAACGATGTCTTGATAAAAAGATCAGGTGCGTAGTACTCGTAACAGGCGGTCCTGTATGACAAGATGCATGGATGTGATCGTTCACATCCATGCATCTACTACCCACGATTGCACGATACCGTGCAAAATAGCGTTCTTTGGTCTCTGCAAAGAAGAAGACGCTAGAAAGCTCTTCGGGAAAAAGGCATGATTTTACATACCTATAAAGGATACTTAGTAAATGTTTTTGTAAGCAAACAACAATATAGAGCTACGAACTACGAATAAAGTAAAACTATCATAACAAGTCTGATTACTGCTATCACCGAGCGAGGACATATGATAATACATCGTGTTTGTCTCCCGCGAGTATCACAGGCGTCACGTGACCGGCTTTATTTACCCCCGAAGGGATAAACAACATGCTCTCAAAAATATTTCTGCAATCAGCTTCATGAATTTTGAACTGAAACTTTTCTAGCCATGTTTTGGTTATTTACATACAGATATGTCGTGCTCTCAAGGGAGGTTCAGGCTAAATCATCGTTCTTTTTCGGATATACAATAATGTAGGTGCAAATAATATCGGACAACGAAAAAAAATTTCAAATTTTTAGAGCATTGGTCAGGATTATTTTACCTACAAAGGGGTAGGCATAGAATTAATGCCTATTAATCTAGACCCTGCCATAGAGATTTTCTTCAGAAGAATCAAGTAACACTGACACACATTTAGATGAATACAGGACTTCATTATAATCAAACTATGTGCCTGTCTTACTACCGATTTCTGAGTACATTTAGCGGTAGTTTAAAAATAGCGTTTTTTACATATAAAAAACGCTATTTTTAAACTACCGCTACAAAAAAAACTCATAACTTTTGACACTATTGAATAGATTGTTGTTTGTTTGTTTGTCGTACGGTTAGTGGTCAAACTAGTGTCAAAGTTGTTCGAGCCGCCCGAGAGGCCTTTGACGTGGTTTAACGACTGTGATCTTAGTAGAGAACAGCCAGGACCGGCTTTTAACGTGCCCTCCGAAGCACGGAGACGCCCAGTTCAAATACCACTATGCGGTCACCCATCTATGGAATGACCGCGCCGATAGTTGCTTCACCCACAGATCGTTTACCGACCGGTGAGCGCAACTGGCTATGGGCACCTCATTGAATAGATAAACTACCGCTAAATGTACCTCAGAAACCGGGGGTTAGTCATTGCTTCAAGAAAATCTTTTGCATTTTTTTCTTTTCAAACTTGTCCAAGCCTATAAAAGCCTTATTTATATCGTTCTACCCAGAAATCCTTAACAAACCTTCATCCTAATCCTGCCATTATTTCAAGAACTTACGCTAACAATTATTTCTGTTTGAGTGTCGCCGACCTTTTAGGGGTGGGATATTAAAAATGTACTGCTTAGGTTCATTGTTGGAGGCATCTGAAGGTGAATACGAATTACTTATTAGCGTGAAGGTACCAAGGGTTACGTGGGTGTTGATGTAACAAAGGCTTGAATGTTTTAACAGATTATATTTTTGAAATTAAAAACACTCGTAACTGCGGTCCTGTATGACAAGGTTATGCATGTGAATACATCTTGATACCTATATAGTATACTTTAGGCCGCCCGCGACTTCGTCCGCGTAGAAACCCTTCGTGTAAATCCCGATCCCTCTGGAACTCCGGGATAAAAAGTATTTTAGATTTTCAGCTACCTATATACCAAATTTCATCCTAATCGATTCAGTAGAATTTGCGTGAAAGAGTAACAAACATCCATACACACAAGCATTCTCTCAAACTTTCGCATTTATAATATTAGTAGGATTGGTAAGATATCACACAATGCCTTCTGTGGTTGTAAGAGATACACAAAATAATATCTGTTGGATGGAACCATTATGACTACCCACGTGTATTGTCTGTATCTGTTATTTCGACTTATGTTTAAGACAACTCCATAAAATTATTTTTATATCACACGAAACTTAAGATACACACAGATCATATTATCAACGATGTCTTGTAAGATAATCAGGTGCGTAGTACTCGTAACAGGCGGTCTTGTATGACAAGAAGCATGGATGTGAATGAGGCAAAAGAAGTTTGTAAGGATCGTAATAAGTGGCTTTCTTTAGTCTCTGCCAAATAGGAAGAAGGCATGATAATTATTTGTGTATGTATGATTAAAAACAAACAAAGAATTTCTCCAAACCGAAGTCCTAAACGCCTACAGCAATAGAATTTAATTTACGATATGTTTCATCTTATTCGATATTAATATATACTTTATTATTTTTGAATAGATTGTTGATATTAGGTCGGGGGAAATGTCTTTTCGCATTATAGTATGTATGAACTTGTAATAAAATCTCTTTGGCTTCAAGAATCACAAATGAGTACACGGTTCATTAGGTTTCTTTCAGTGAGCTCGTGAGGTACTCAAATATCGAGCTTTTTTTGTGTAGAGAAAAGATTTTATTACAAGTTCATACATACTAAAATGCGAAAAGACTTTTTCCCGATCTAATTTAATACTAGCTAATTTAAGCTTTATTTATATCATAGCAGTGATAGCCGAGTGGTATAAGTTGACACCTCCTACGCAAGTGGTCGCAGGTTCGAATCCCAGGCAACACACCAATGACTTTTCGAGGTTATGTGTGTATTAGAAATAATTATCACATGCTCCAACGGTGAAGGAAAACATCGTGAGGAAACCTTGCATGCCTAAAATTTGTTTAATACATTTATTGAGGGCATGCAAAGTCCCCAACCCGCACTTGGCCAGCGTGGTGGACTCAAGGCCTAAACCCTCCCTCATTACGGGAGGAGACCCTTGCCCAGCAGTGGGACAGTAATGGGTTAAATTTATTGTATAACAAATTACTAGTTTGTCCGTTGGGTTTAGCTAATTTGTACAGATTTTCATAATGTCTTTGTAAATTTGATATAAACGCAACCCTTCAATTTTAATACGACTTGTATAAATTAGTTAAGGGTCAGTGTCGGGTTTGGCTGATTCATACGTATATAATTAAAGCCTTT
The DNA here is from genome assembly GCF_050436995.1 of Anticarsia gemmatalis. NCBI lineage: Eukaryota > Metazoa > Arthropoda > Insecta > Lepidoptera > Erebidae > Anticarsia > Anticarsia gemmatalis. The sequence goes on from NC_134757.1 coordinate 2,360,628, forward strand.
GGGTTCATTGATATAATGTACTTTTCAATTGTTGAAGTATTTTTTAAATACATACAGCTTTTGAAAAACCATTCAAGTATAATGCTTACCTTAATCATATAGACATACTCACACACAATTTTCTCTCTCTTTCATTGTTTTATACATTATGTATGTATATAAAAGGAATGAATTTTCCATTCAAAGTCACGGTGAAAATGTACTTAACATTTCATTAAATGTGTAGCTTGGGCAAGAATATACGAACATTGTCACGTATTTCGCGAGTTATTTATAGGTCCCTTATAATTGATGTGATAGTGTGCGAACCTAATAACGTTCACTGATCGTGTTAAGTTTATATTACGGAGGTAACAAGACAATAATATCACAATTTTCTTTTTTTTTTTTCGTTTTTTTTTTTTTTTTTTACTTACACACGGTCATTTGATTCCAAACTAAGCAGAGCTTGTACTATGGTAACCAAATAACTGATAAACATACTTATATATTTCTAAATACATACTTATATAGATTAAATTGACATCCAGGCTCAGAACAAATACTCGTGCTCATCACACAAAGATTTGTCCCGGATGGGATTCGAACCCACCACATCGGCGCTTCGGTTGTTGCGGCGAGGTGACCGCTTAAACCACTGCGCCAAACGTGCAGTTACATATATTGATTTTGAATATTTACGAATAAATACTACATAGCTGACAAAATGAGGCGCCCATAGCCAGTTGCGCTCACCGGTAAACGATCTGTGGGTTAAGCAACCCTTGGCGCGGTCATTCTATAGATGGGTGACCGCTTAGTGGTATTTGAACTGGGCGTCTCCGTGCTTAAGGAAGGTACGATAACAGTCGTTAAGCCATGTCAAAGGCCTTCGGGCGGCTTAAACAACTTTGACACTAGGTTGACCACTAACCATATGGTAAGAAGATAAGAAGAAGAAGCTGACAAGATGTATAGATGAGAATAAGGCAAGGGAAGTTTGTAAGGATCGTACCAAGCGACTTCCTTTGGTCTCTGCCTACCCCTATGGGTAAAAGGCGTGATATTAGGTATGTACATACAACATTATTTTTATAGGACTGTGATGGGACTGTCGCGTGTGTGTTTTTGCGAAAAACCTTAAAACTATTGGACCGATTTTCTTGTAATGTTCGCCTTTACATAGAATGATTTATGGCAAAAGTTTTAATGTAGTATATTGTCTATATTAGGTGAAAAATTACCGAAATTTACAGGTTCGAACAGATGCGGCGAGGGGACTTTATTTCTTGATACGTTGCGATGAAGAATTAATACATATAGACATATTTATTTTAATTAATACAACTAAAAATAAACTACACTAGCTGTATAGTAATTAGTGAACGATAATGAAAATCCGTAACTGAATACGAGGCAATTTATAAAGACCGTGAGTCAGTTCTCATATTGTTCATAGTTTTACAAGACTTCTTTTAATTATGGGCCAAGTCGAACGCGATTGAAATATGTAGGTCGTAGTAAAGAACTCGATACAGTCATGTTTCTATATAATATAGATATTTTGTGTATGTATTATGTATGTGACTGCCTCTGTGGCGCGGTCGGTATATATCCGATTGCTGACAACGAGCTCTCGGGTTCGATTCCCAGATCAGACAAAGTGCTATTGATCTCATTCTAATTTATGGATATGGAGGATCTCCCTTACTACATGAGACTCTCACTATTAACGGCGAAATTTGTTTGTATTTGACATACCTCTGTCTAAACCTTAGGGAATAATAAGCGTGTTATTATGTATCTATATAAGTATCAACTATTTATGTATGTTTTATGTGTTATTGTTGTTTTTTTTTATTGCAACGTTTAGTTGATTTGTATTGTATTCCTGTATTCAATTACTGACGCTATGTAAAAAAGTGCAATGGAGAATTACAATAGCGACTAATTTCGAGGTAAATATTTGTTGAAACACGAGAATCAATCATATAAAATATTTTTATGTAATCGACTTTTCGTAGAACGAATAACGCTAACAATTTCGCCGTACAGTTGTTTCGACCACTGTTCCGTTATTTTCTGTTGTTGCCTGTAGATACAAACAAATAAAGTATTATATCCTTTCCCGCAAAATAAATTATCACCCCGCTAAATTTAATCAAAATCAGTTGAGCCGTTTTCACACACAAGACCGACAAATATACACACTTCACATGTTTTTATATTTTTTTCTACTTTTGTCGATAGAGTTAAAAAGCTTGTTAATTTTTTTTCTGATGATTCATGATGACAACAAATTAAATACGAGCCAATAAATTTGACATGCGCCTTCCGCGGAATTTAATTATTTCTACACACACATAACTTCGAAAAGTCCTTGTTGTGTGCCTCGAGTTTGAACCCGCAACCACTTGCGTGGGAGGTACCAACTCATACCATTCGGCCATCACTGCTTTTCTTGATTTCTTCGAGTATATAAAAATATTTGCTATCCATCGTGCGGCATGTGTGCCTTTGAAGTGTTATTTACTTGTACCGTCTCTTTGTGTGAAATGTCCACGAGTGTAACCGCTTGTGTATTACAAAGGAGAAACGATCTAAGCGGCGTTTGGACATGTATTGGAAACTATTGTCTATCGCTTTAAAGTAGAATTAAAAAGAAACAATTCCACTACAAAAATATTGGTCGCAATGTTTTTGAAAGACTGTTGAAGTTTCTTTTTGTAAGCAAGTGGATGAAACGTTTTATTTACACTGTACTACAAATGATGGAAAAGGGTAGTTGACTACCAGTCAAATCAGCTACTCTTTATGAAATGTCAAAAATACATTTTAGTATAGAAATACTATGTAGTGACGTCACTTTGTACATTAATGAGCATGCGATATAGCCTAATGTACCTACCTATTTCTCAAAATATGAAACAAATAAAACTACTAGTTACTAAATAGAAGAATAACCCCCGGTTTCTGAGTACATTTAGCGGTAGTTTATCTATCCAATAGCGTTTTTTTATATGAGTTTAAACGGTATTTAATAAACTACCACTAAATGGCCCTCAGAAAGCGGGGGTAAGTAGTTTTATTGCATTTAAACTTCACTAGTTTTTCAAAGTAGTTGGAATTGAGACGTTTAAATACTGGGAGTTGTGTGAAGTGTTGGTAGTATGCCAAATTGCTGTTGGTCAAGACAAAGGCATTCACTTTGTACGACTTGATCTCTCTCAAAGAACATCGCTTTGGGACAAGCACTAAATTGGATAGAGATCTTAAATTAAACTTTATGGGTGGGAAGTCGTTTTCCATTACTGTTTTAGTTTAAGCAGTATTTAGTTGCAGTTTTATTGTTGAACTTAAACCCATTGCAAATAACTACAACCACCGGTTTCTGAGGTACATTTAGTGGTAGTTTATATTTTTAATAGCGTTTAAACTCATATAAAAAAACGCCATTGGATAGATAAACAACCGCTAAATGTACTCAGAAACTAAGTGTTAACTGAGTAAAATTTGTTATTCACACGTATGGAATCGCGAGCAGCAAATCTTTTCATTGATCATGAATTGATTGTAGATGAGAAATTTAGTCACTTCTTGCACCTGTATAAAAACTTTGCTGATGCACTTTGCTTTGCCGATTTTATGAAGTACAATTTACTAGGGTTAAGTATTTTTTTTACAGATTTAAGTGTTAACACTTTTTAATGCTTACCAGCTCAATCAGATCAGATTGCATCACTATGGTACCCAAAATGTTGAAATTAATATATAAATTCTGACTGATGAAAGATCAAAAGCGACTTTCAACGATATTTCAATTCAAGTATTTTGACTTAATGAAATAAATAACAAGTTCATCAGACGTTCATTCATTTTGAAGAGCGAGTCGCTTCAATTTGAGCTGTCAATATTGACACGTACGTCTTTTAAATGTCAATATTCATTAGTTCGTTCATTTAATTTTTGTTTTATTAACTGTATTTGACGGCACATTTCTTGAAGGTTTACAAAGTCCCCAGCCCGCACTTGGCCAGCGAGGTAAATCCAAGACCCTTCCCCAAAGGAGACTTTTGCCCAGCAGTTGGATAGTAACGGGTTAAAAACTCTAATTGAGTTGTTGAGGCGTTCATAGCTAGTTGTGTATTATCGGTAAGTGATCAAGTAGGTGGAAATGGGTTAAGCAACCTTAGCGCGGACATTTTATAGATGGGTGACCACAGAGTAGTATTTGAGCTGAGCGTTCCCATGTTTCGAGGGCACGTAAAAGACGGTACTATAAATTAAGAAAACAGTCGTTAAACCATGTCAAAGGCCTTCGAGCGACTTATGCAACTTTGACATTAGGTTGACCACTAACCATACTATGAATGGATGAATGAATGAATGATTGATTCTCGACTGTACAATTAGTTATTAATAGAAAACTGGGCACAAAGAGCTAATTTGATCATCAATTTAATTTAATATTGTATTACTATTACATTGTGTTATTTTGTTCGTCGGCAAGTATTTGATACTGTTCACTTTTCAATACTAATTATATTACTATCTATACTGAGAATTACATTTAAATTAACTGGTAATCATTTTCGATTTATACAAATTAATTTTGATTGTTGGCGATTACTTGGAAAATGTTTCTGTAATTTTCGACATTAATTAAACCGCTTTATCAAAAATTATAAGAATTTTGCTTTTTACATTCCTTTGCGAGTGAAAAGAAAGGTTTTGAATAGGTGTCAAATATGGAGAAAATGTAAATGATGTCAAATGGATATTCGATACTAACATTTCTAGAACTTTCTGCATGTTTGGCGAAGTAATATAAAAACCATAGCGCCCCGTGTGGTGAACTCAAATCCTATCCAGGACAAATATTTATGTGATGAGCACGAGCAAATAAATAAGTTTAATATAAATATGAATTTTTAAGGATGTTTATCAGTTATCTGGATACCATAGTACAAGCTCTGTTTAGTTTGGAAGCAGGTGACAGAGTGTGCGTAGTCCAGTAATATTTTATATTTTACTAGCTGACCCGCGCAACTTCGCTTGCGTCACATAAGAGAGAATGCGTCATAATTTTCCCAGTTTTTGTAACATTTCTCGTTGCTACTCCGCATCTATTAGTCATAGCGTAATGATGTATAGCCTATAGCCTTCCTCAATAAATAGGCTATCTAACACTGAAAGCATTTTTCAATTCGGATCAGTAGTACCTGAGATTAGCGCGTTCAAACAAACAAACAAACAATCAAACAAACAAACAAACTCTTCAGCTTTATAATATTAGTATAGATATACGTCTCCTAAACCAAATTAAGTGAAAAATTACTCGCTTCCAACAAAAACCATGAGAAAACAAAAAACTAGAGTATGATTTTTACATTTTCAATGCAAAGAAAAGCACACTTCAATCTTGCCGTAACCTTTCTGAATACATTCGACATTGTGTTCGTTGAGAAACATAACATATGCAGTTGTATGCTGCATGTATTTCACTACGAATATGAATTGTACCGCGCAAATATTTTTCAGACTCACCGTCTATGTTTTGCTAGTTTTGTTATATCTAGACGAAAATATTAGTTATGGTTATACCTAATATCACTTCTGCTTTACGTGAAGATGTGAAAAATACTATATACTGGCTTAGCCTTTTTGTTCCAAACTATGTTGGAGTCGGCTTCCAGTCTCACCGGATGCAGCTGAATACCATTGTTTTACATGGAGCGACTGCCTATCTGACCTCCACAACCCAGTCAGACTTCAAGCTTCTGACTACTGTTAACGACTGCCAAAGATCTTCGAAAATGACAGCCGGGACCCACAATTTAACGTGCCTTCCGAAACACGGAGGAACTCGATATGTATAAGATGGTCACCCATCCACAGAACGACCTCGGCAAGCGTAGCTTAACCTCAGAGATTGATCCGTGCGGCTGTTGTTAACTAAGCCACGAGCTCCTGTGAAAAATACTACTAGTAGAAATACTTCTATAGTTACGTTGTAATTGTTGCAAGACCGATGTATTAAGAGTGTAAACCTAGTTGCTCGCGGGCAAGCTAAGCTTCGAGCTACGACAAGAACATTCTAAGAGCAAAATGTTTTCAAAAAGCGCGGAGACTCACTTCGCTAATATAAAGAATCTTACAAATCTTATCTTACTTCTTACTCAGGTATCCTACTAATATTATAATGTGAATGCTTGTGAGGATGGATATATGTATGTATGTTTGCTAGTCTTTCACGAAAAACAAACTGGACGATTTTTTATTAAATTTGGTACACTGATAGCTTATAACCTGGATCAACACATAGAATACTTTATACACCGGAAAATATTTTCACACGGACGTCGTAACACGTCGAGAGCATTAACTAGTAAAACTATACGAAAACTAGCCGACCCGGCAAACGTTGCTTTGCCATATAACAAAAAAATTGTGTCATTTAGGTGTATGAAAAATAGATGTTGGCCGATTCTCAGACCTAGTCAATATGCTCACAAAATTTCATGAGAATCGGTCAAGCCGTTTCAGAGGAGTATGGCAACGAAAACTGTGACGCGAGAATTTTATATATTAGATATAAATATACATATATGTTATTATCGGTATTTATAGCTAAATGAAGTCAAACAAAACATCATACATCGTTCTATGTTCTACAAGTGAATGCATTAACAACACCTTTAGTGCGACGCAACCACTTACTGCGGGGCAATTAAACTTGCAATACGCTAATACTAACACAGCCCCTTAGCGTATTCAACTGCTAACTAAACCGAGATACAGGTAACTAAAGGTCACAGGTAACGGTGACTATACTATAGTTAGCATTATTGAAATCTAATCGATTGTCATGGCCTTTTCGCATGTCTATTGACAAATATTTAGTACCTTCACTGATTGAAACAGGTAGTATGTGTATTTACCTATATAAATAAAATTACTTGTCATGCCTGAATCATTGACTGACTGATGATCACCGTACAGCCTAAACTACAGGAGTTAGAAACATGAAATTTGGACAAGGAGTGCCTTTTATAATGTAAGTACTCCCTCAGTAATGTTTTTTTAATAATCCACCCCTAAGCGGGTAAAAAAGGGGATGAAGCATTGAATGGAACTTCGTCATTTTCGGATCGAAGCATGGAACTTCATATTCGTTTGAAATAAATAAACAGGTATATCAGCGTTTTTTGCAAAATAATCCCCTAAGGGATTAAAAAAGGGGGTGGGAGTCAACTTTTATTATTCCCAACTTCTTTAGTGGAGCCGCGCGGGTTCACTGGTCGAGGATGTAACCGACCATTCTGGGATATTTTAATCAGATTTGTTTAGTCATTTTGATTTTAAAGAAGGACAAATAAAAATCAATCTTTCACATTTATAATAGAACAGATTACGTGGGAATTACCTCTATCATCGATGCATATTTTATTACATCGGTTTGCTGACGTCAATATCCGATCGATTTCTACAACTTTCAGTGCCACATTTGAGTAGAAATCAATATTTATAGATACACCTATCTATACTAATATTATAAAGCTGAAGAGTTTGTTTGTTTGTTTGTTTGTTTGAACGCGCTAATCTCAGTAACTACTGGTCCGATTTGAAAAATTCTTTCAGTGTTAGATAGCCCATTTATCGAGGAAGGCTATAGGCTATCTATCATCACACTACGACCAATAGGAGCAGAGTAGCAGTGAAAACTGTTACAAAAATGGGAAAAATTATGATTCTCTTATGTGACGCAAGCGAAGTTGCGCGGGCCAGCTAGTAAGGTATAAACATGAATAACATATCGTCCTGTTTAAATTTAAAATTTATAAAATGAAATAATATTATTATCTTCACTTAAAAGTTAAAAAGTGACGACAATCCTTAAATGTGGCAACACCTGCCAAATCTTCGGCGTCCAAGGTTTGACGAGGGATAGTTTTGCGCTCCATTGAACGCAATATAATTTCAGCAGACGTGTCACATGAGCAAAGCAGCTGGTGGTCATCTGCCTTTATAAGAGCTATAGCCCTACAGGCTCCTTTATTTTTAAAAAAATATTATTAAAAACTAGCCCATAGATATATAGCCTTTTTCTCATTCCGTGGGATTTCCGGTAAAAAAGTTATCCTAAGTCGTTTCTCGGGTCTTAACCAATCTTTGTACAAAGTGTTTTTTCTAACTTGGTTCAGTGGTTTAAGCGAGAAGCGTAGCAAACGGACAGGCAGACAGGCAGACAGGCAGACAGACAGACGACAGACTTACCTTTGAATTTATAATATTAAAGTATGGAAGTATGTTTTAGTATGGAAATCAGCCACATCGATCAGTTAATGAGATATTTATATTCAAAACATCATTAGTCATGTGGTCAGGACATACAGGCAGTAGCTAATTGTTATTGATCCAATCAAAACTATAATAGAACTAATGACACCTTGTCTTATCTCCAATCTTGATATATTACATACAAACACAGGTTAATAATATCGCCAGACTATTTTAGAAATACAATAGTCTACAAGAACAGTTAATGTGATTACTGTATTGTTGTTTTCAATTTGGGAGTCATTTGTATGCATTTCTGTATGCAAATTACGTCCAAAAACGTCTTATACTTTCGGGTATAACAGGCGTGATTTAATATGTAAAATCATAATAGATTTTACTTTTATGTGGGCATTGGAAAGAAATAACTACGTTAAGGTATTGTGCTCATACTCATACCGACGCGACGTAGCACACTAATCAACTCGGAAAGAATCGTTACCGTGTCGCCGTTCGCCTCGCCAATAAGCAGGTGTCAACCAAAGTGGATCAGTAGCACGAGTTCTGTACCTCGATTCTCTACCATTATCGACTACCGACAACCGGCTAGCTATCGAAATTTTGACATTTAGAATGTACTACCAAAATATTTTCTACGACGCCCGTCAGAGGCGCTGATCAGATTTGCATACAAAATTTCTCGATGACAGGTCGTTTGTCGGTAGTCGATAGTAGTAGAAAATCGAGCTACTGTACAGTCGGTGTTATTATTTATCGAGTATCGAGAGTTTAACACATAAATGTACTGCAGAAATAGTCCGACAGCGCCTATCCGTTAGAGGCGTTAGTGAGATTTTCATACAACATTCTTCAATCAGCTGGTTTGTGTCGATAGTATCAGAGAATTGCGCAGCAGTAACTCAGTTACATCGACTAGGTTGTGGCAACGGCATACTTTAATTACATAATTTCAATATTACGCATGTGTGTATTGTTGAAACTGTGAGGTTTCCGAAAACGATGTCCAAGACAGAGCGAAGTGGAAGAGAAAGACCAGGAAGGCTGACTCCACTACCATATGGAATTCATAGCATGGGAGAGAGAGAGAGAGAGAGAGAGAGAGAGAGAGTATTGTGGCAACTGACTGGCTGATTCAAATTCAAATTCAAATTCAAAATATCCTTTATTTCGTAAACTTTTTACAAAGTATTTGAAATAGTCACGTATTTGTATTTCTTTTGTCCGTTTCGGAAAAGCTGGTTGCTCGTGAGAAGAAACGGCAAGAAACTCACGGCTTGCTCTTTTAAAATGTCAATTTGCTTGATACAAGATGATTTGATGATTTACTGTGTACACTCAAAAAAAAAAGCTGTAAATAAATCTAATTTAAAATTTAAGCTCATAAAAATAGTAATAATCTTCAAAAGGAAACTTATTGGTAGGACACAGTAAAACATTGTACATTAAAACATTAGTACATTATTTGAAACAGACTTGGTAGAAGCAGCACAGTCCCAAGCTTTATTATCGTCCAAATAATCTTTAACAGTATAATAGCCTTTTAAACATAAGTTGCGTTTAATAACTAATTTAAATTTATTAAAGCTTAAATTTTTGATTTCACTAGGGATTTTATTGTAGAATCGCACACATTGACCTCTGAAGGATTTGTTTATTTTTTGGAGCCTAGTGGCTGGAATAACAAGTTTATTTTTGTTTCGTGTATTAATGCTATGTATATCGCTCTTTTTCTTGAAATGTGTTATATTTTTGTGTACATAAATTAGGTTTTCATATATATATTGACCTGCCACCGTCAATATATTTATCTCCTTAAATTTTTCCCTTAGTGAATGTCTACTGCCTAAGTTATAAATTGCACGAATAGCCCTCTTCTGCAGCACAAAGATGGTTTGGATGTCGGCAGCATTACCCCAGAGCAAAATTCCATAAGACATGACACTATGGAAGTAACTGAAGTATACTAACCTAGCTGTTTCAATGTCAGTGAGTTGGCGAATTTTTCTGACCGCAAAGGCTGCAGAACTAAGTCTATTCGACAATTGTGATATATGTGGACCCCACTGTAACTTCGAATCTATTGTAATGCCTAGAAATTTGGCTGTGTCCACAAGGTCCAGCTCATCTTCCTTAATCTTTATCAAAGTTTTCACTGGTTTGACATTAGGTGTTACAAATTTTATGCATTTAGTTTTTTGCTCGTTTAATAGCAGATTGTTAACATCAAACCAATGTACCACTTTAGAGATAGCATTATTCACATCGTCAAGATTAGTTTGATGTCGTTTAAGTTTAAATAAAAGTGATGTATCATCAGCGAATAATACTATCTCGTGACTATTTTTAACAAGATGAGGTAGATCATTAATGTAGATTAAAAATAAAAAAGGGCCAAGTATTGAACCTTGTGGCACACCCATTTTAACCACCGACCCAGCAGATCGTACACCGTTTACGTCGACTTTCTGAATCCTATTATTCAAATAGGAGATAAGAAGATTCAGAGCCGCATTTTGTACACCGTAGTGATGTAGCTTCCTGATTAATGTTTCATGCGGGACGCAGTCAAACGCCTTGGATAAATCACAGAAGATGCCAAGAGCATCGTGTGAGTCCTCCCAGGCATCAAAAATATGGTTTACAAGCTCAACACCAGCATCGATAGTGGAGCGACCCCTTGTAAAACCAAATTGTTTGCTATGTAATAATTTATTTTTACTAAAAAAACTAAGTAACTGATCTAATATTAATTTTTCAAAAATTTTACTGAATGTTGGCAGTACAGAAATAGGTCTAAAGTTAGTGGGGTCAGATGTACTGCCTGATTTGAAGAGTGGTATTACTTTACTATCTTTCATTCGATCAGGAAACACACCACCACTTACACATTCGTTAAATATTACAGCTAATTGGGGTGCAACTAAGTCAATAATAGTTTTTGTAATAACTACTGAATTACCCCAAAGGTCTACAGTATTTTTCACATTTATAGTATTAAAAGCTTTTATAATGTCTACATGCGAGACATAGTCAAACCTAAAAATTGCATTACAGATATTAACATTTTCTTTCAGAATTGATTCAGCAACAGTAGGTGACGAGTTCAAAGATTCGGTAGTCGAGACTGGAATGTCAGTGAAAAACTTCTCAAAAGCTGTGGCCACATCGGAATCCGTTGAGATGGTGTTGCCACCAACATTCAAGCTAAACTCACGATCATGGCCCTTTACATTTCCAGTCTCACTATTTATTACTCTCCAAGTCATTTTAATTTTGTCATTACTATTTTTAATCTTTGAACTCAAGTAACGAGACTTAGCTAATTTACAGACCTGTCTAAATAATTTTGCGTAATTTTTTACATATTCTTGAAAATGTTCACTTCTATTGTGATTCCTTTCCTCATACAGCTCGAAAAGTTTTCTCCTACTCTTATATATGCCTATAGTAGCCCATTCACTAAAGGTAGCGCTATCTTGGACCGTAACCGTTCTGGAAGTAAACACCGAGTCAAATTCAGTGCAAAATGTATTAAAAAAGTTATTGTACATATCATTAGGATTACTGTGCTTTTTTATAAGTGGTAATGGATTGGACATTCATCCTCACAAACATTCGCATTTATAAATAGGATAATTAAGTCGTGTTCCGTTATTACAGGGCTTACAATATAAGCCCAGATTACTTTAAATAGTTAGCGTGTAAGCCCGTGAGCGAAAATATCGTCAACGGATAATGATATTGTCACTCGTCCGTCCCCTGCTGTAATTGCATTGTGAAAATGCCCGCTTTTAAGCCCAGTTTAATATAAGTCCGAAATGTCATGGCGTTTATATTTTAAGTAAAGTAAATTTAACATATCACTTTCCAACTGTTATTAGAGTTTTCTGTCCAAATTTGATGACACCCTAAACTAATATTATGCAGGTTGCTGACTTGGCATTTTCTATTAATATCCTTGAACACACAATAGCTTAGGAAAGTCACTAGTGATTAGGTTTTGAATGCTGAGTTTTATATGAAGTCGATATGCTGCATTACCTCAAGGTAGACTGAGAGAAAACGCCATAGGCATTACAGCGACCATTAGATCGTAATGGTTTATGCTTTCATTACTCGTATATGTCTGCCATTCTCGTCAAAAATATCAGCCTCCAGGAATAGCACTGATAAACCCTTACGTCCTAAAGACAAAATATTGATAGGATTTTACTTTGCAGATCTTTAACTAGAGGAATATAAGTACACAGAATATGAGATGACACTTACCACCTTATTAATAAATTAATAAACCTGAGTAAGTCAGACTAGTTAATCCATGTTTTGTCTCTTTCCAACAAGTTCAAAACTACCGTCAGTGAGGAAGACAAAACGGATTATCTGCTCACGCTTACGCCACGTTTATTAATAAGGCAATGTGCAGTGAATTAAATGAAAGCTTTGTCTAAATGTGCTAGCGATTTGTGAGCGTTGAAGCAGGTTACACACTGACGTTTGTATGTTATAGTACGACGACTCAGTAGAGAGCCTTGGTATGTACGATTTATCTAGATTATAATTAACCAGGTATCGCCCACGATTTCACTGGCGTGAAAAGGTTTCCCGTGGTAAAAACTATATTAAAAATAATCTTTATTAAAAATTATCTGTGTGCAAAATCTTATTAAAATTTGTCTAGCAGTTTTTTCGTGAAAGAGTAACAGACATATGTACATCCTTACAAATTTTCTCATTTACAATATTGGTAGGATTATTCAGTGTAGATCAAAAATAAAGGAGCTCTGTATCACATAAGCCATCATCAACAGCTCAAGCCTGCGGGTGACTGATGCACTAAATTCTAAATGCTGTATACCTCCACCAGCTACGAACCTAGCATACAATACTCTCTATTAAGTTGTCAGACTTCAGCAAATACCGGTGGAACTACAAACTACGTCCCGCTGGTAAATCCTTCATTGAATATTAAACGACTAGAGCGAGTTCGCAAACAAAACACAAGCCTTTAAACTTTAGCTTTGTATGATTAATATGATTTCCATATGACGAGGTAGATTGGCTGATGGATGGTTTGGAGTCGTTGTTTGTATGTTTGTAATCACTGCTATACAAGAAATACTTTATAAAGTGTACTGTATGACACCGTGACCCATGGTTTGTTGGACTAAAATACCTGCTACGGTCACCGAATACTTTTAACATTTAACCTAGATTTGCTAAATTTGAGTATAGTGCCAATTTAATACACGAATATTGGAGCAATCAAATGATTTAATATCTTTATATATATAATTCTTCTGTAAGTGTGTATGTCACTGAACTTCTCTTAAACGACTGGACCGATTTTGATGAATTTTTTTGTGTGTGTTCAAGGGGATCTGAGAATGTTTTAGATTATTAAGAAAAGTTTAATATTTTCAAATTAAAGGCGTGTAGACAGGACAATGTCTGTCGGGTCCGCTAGTGTATAAATAGAATTGGTGCGTTTAAAAGATGTCGCACTAATCTTGAAAGGTAGCTTGCCTTTTTTTGCATTGAAGCAATAAATGACTTATATCGTTCATCATTATCGTTAATTATTATCGTTCGTTTTAAGTAGTACCTTACGAGACTAGAAGAGATACTGTATTTTTAACGATGCAGCATTATAACTACTATATCATTGTTTCAAGTATTCAGTTTATAGTCAAATATTATAATTTGTTAGTAAATAACACTTACAAATGAACTACGGCCTGTTAAAAGAACCTTTTCTGAATTTTAACAAGGCATATCGTGAAAATAAATCACGTAGCTTACTTAGTTGAGACTCCCACTCATATTTAGTTTAAATTAAGATTTATTTTTAAAACGTGATCATCTAATACAAAAAAACTCGTAGTAAGACATTATTCGCATCACGCCTGCTTTACCCAAGGGTAGGCAGAAGCATGAAACTTTTCGTTTGCAATAAATGTTGGGTCAATGTAACATAGGACGACCCTAAACGTACACTAAACGTGATGTCCCAATTGGTCAAATGGGAAATAGATACCTATTTATCATATTAGTTCCCACAGACCAACTGAATAAACGACTTTGTGGAGCTTCGATTAAGCTTATGATTTATAAATATTGAGTGATTAAGATTATGAATAATTAAAATAACAAAACCATATATTAGGCACATTGTTGAACACAAGGCTATTTATTACTCTTTATCTTCTAAAATAAATTCGGAAAACCAATAGAATAATGACTATACATCAATATCACAGAGAAAAAAACATGGACGCCTGTAATAAATTAATACTTTAGCTTAAACGAGTGGTTTTATTAACAGCTAGCTTACTTACTTACTACCTTCATTAGAATGCTAAAATAGACGGTGCAAACTCCGAGGTGTCGGGCTCAAGCCAAACCTCTGACATTTAAAAATATTCTACCTCAGTAATGACTTCAGAGAAAAAGCCTTAGGTTATTCAAGCCTCTGGGAAATTGACAAATCGATGGTATTATACTTGCAAATGCGAAAATAACTCTTTTACGATTTTACAACGATGGATAAATGTATAGTATTGACATCGATTTTATCATTAACATTTCATAGAAAAGTTCTCGCGAATAAAAATCAATTAAAAGATAGGTACCTAATAAAAAACAATGCGGTCGTCATTTTATATGTTTGTTATCATTTTACAAGTAAATTAGATAATAAAGTTACCATAATTATTATACCTATTACGATTTAGGTGAAATTTTATAGTTTGTTAGCTCATATCACGTAAACGGCATACCCCCAAGTAGAGTCTCGGCAAACTAAATACTTAGATACGTACCAAGCTGACTTACTTTTCCAATAACATTACGGGTCGGAATATAAAAATATGGATTTCTAGCGAACTGTATTTTCTTGTCAAAGGTTTGCTTCAGTTCCATTAAAATTGTGAATGTAAGTTTAATTTACCTTTGAAGAAAAGTTATTTTAATATATCTTTGAATATTACTAGAAAGCTTACTTTTGAAATGCAATTTATATTTTTTTATATTCGAGTTACGCTTAGGGCATTTTTTTCTTAGGGTATATTAATTGCATATTTATATAAGTCGGTTATGAAGTGAAAGAATAAAATGTGTGCCTTTTGTCAAAATATGTTAAAATATACCATGTGTAGCTCGATTCTCTACTACTGTCGACAACCGACCTGTCATTGAGAAATTTTGTATGAAAATCTGATCAGCGCCTCTGACGGGTGTCGTATGAAATATTTTGGCTGTACATTCTAAATGTCAAAATTTCGATAGGTAGCTCGTTGCCGGTAGTCGATAGTGGTAGAGAATTGAGCTAGTGTTGTCTTTTGTAATCGTGTGGTTAGTGGTCAACCTAGTGTCAAAGTGGTCAAACCGTCTGTAAGACCTTTAACATGGCTGTAACGACTGTTATTATCAGAAACAGTAGCATGATTCTGTACAGTCGGTACCATCGAGTATCAAGAGCTTGACATTTAAAATGTACTGCCAAAATAGTTTTTACGACGCCTACGAAATATCTCGATAGGTAGCCGGTTGTCGGTAGTCGATAGTGATAGAGAATCGAGCTACCGATACCGACCCATAATGATAATATTATAAATGTCAGAGTTTGTATGTTTGTAACTTCTAAAACGAAACAAAGACTCAGAAACGGCCTTACATATTTTATGAGACAAGCAATTTAAGACCCTAACTCATGGGTAATGGTACTAATACTCTTTATCAAAGTGCGGTCCTGCGGTCCTGCTATATTATATATGATTATGTAAAGCAAATGATAAATTCCGTAATAGCTCTATTAGTGGCAGCGGTCGTGGTAGTTACATATAATATAATAACACATCTGCTACATAATATTGAACGAGCGTGACGTGGACTCGAATGACAACAAACAATATTTACATAAATTAGTACATGTTTACTTATCACAACCAATTGAGCGATATAAAGGCTCGCGTAGACGCTCGTAGAGCTTGCTACGAGAGCTTCTACGAATATGTATAGTGAAAGATTTCTAAATACATTATCCATATCTATACTGATACTAGAAAGTGTATTACACTATAAGTGAGTTTGTTTAACCTGCTTTGATTTTAAAATGGCTGTGCGGATTTTATTAAAATTTGGCAAAACTAAAGATTGCATTCAGAGAAACTTGCTTATTTTTAGCAAAGAGAGGGGACAGGTTTGAGCTAAACTTACATATATTATTATCCATTGCGCTCGGCTCTGCTCACTTGATACCTTTTGATAGTAAATCAGATGATAGTTTATCACTCCACCAAAGTTTATCCAAAACAGTTCAATATTTTAGGCTTAAAAGCGTAAAATACAATTGTACTCTAGAGAACGTAGAAGTGATTTAATGGCGCGACACTAACTTTGTTTGCTACGTCCACTTATTTTCACGTTTCGTGTTAAAATGGATCACCTTTAGAATGATATATCATGTTGTTTGTTCACCTCTCACATATAAATCTTTATGGAGTAGTTCCTTCTAAACTATTATTCTTATCAAAGTTTGAGCAAATGTAATAAATGCTATTGTAAAATGCAATTTTGTTAGACACGAGTTAGAGAATATTTTTATCATCAATCCATAGAATCTGGGGGCACGGAAGTGCCCCCGCAAGTCGAGCAAAAAAAAAGCGGCACGGCCGTAACATCCTTTTCTCGAAGCAATTCGGGCTATTTTTGACACCCCTATAATTTCGTTGTGGATAAAACAAGAAGCCTGGATTTTCAGCAACTATTTAGTCATTGTATAAACACGGTATATTTAAAATTTCAGTCAATTTGAACCAGTAGTTTAGGAATGACAACTTGTTAAAATTTTGAATTTTGTCACTCACTGATTCACTGACTCACTGACTCACCGATCATCAAAAGTCTAAGGTACTTCTAGCAGACTTAGAAGCTTAAAATTTAGAATACAAATAGGGTTTAGTGTCTTAATCATGGGAAAAATTTAATATTTTCTAATTTCGGTCCAGTTTTCTAAATACACTAACTGCAACAATAACTTTGTAATCCCATATAAATGTATAAGATTACAAGGTTACATTTGCAGTTAATGAATTATTATTACAGTAGAAAATAAAATAAATAGGTGTAAATAGGTACCTACTATATGAGACATAACGGGGGAGGGGGTATAGGGTGGATAAGGGTGTTTAGCCCATGAAACTGAACAACATTCCCATAGGAAAATATGTTGAATTATGAAAAAAAAACGTCTTTCCATACAAATTGGACTTATGTTCGCTCTACAAAAAGAAGTGAGATGCCATCAAAAACATACTGTAAAAACCTCAAGTCTCGCCGTAAAAAGTTGTGAGATCGATATAATACCAAGTCGATTAATCTATTTAGTCTCTACTTAAAGGACCTTCTGTCTTAAGTTATTACGTATGTTATTATCATGCCAATTAAAAAAAAATACCTTTAAAACAATTAGATCGACTTGGTCATCGCAAGAAAACACAAATTCGCCATTAACATTTCAGGAGCATTAACTTCTCGTCGTGCTGTGTAGTGTGATACATACTAATAATTAAATCATGCGATGGCCAGGTCGGTCTATTTGTTTTAAAGGTATTTTTTTTTTTAAATTGGCATGATAATAACATACGTAATAATTTAAGACAGAAGGTCCTTTAAGTAGAGACTAAATAGATTAATCGACTTGGTATTATATCGATCTCACAACTTTTTACGGCGAGACTTGAGGTTTTTACAGTATGTTTTTGATGGCATAATAAGTTTGTATGTGTGTTCTTCTTTCAAGGCTATAATGATTATCAGCGTAATCTATTTAAAATAAGTTTTCAAGGTTTCCAGGAAATGTAAAGTATATTTTCTAGCAACCGCAGTATAAACTAGTTAAAGACGTATAAGTGTTCTGAGAATTTTGTGCCGATGGATATTCTTATAGTTCTTCGATCTCTGCTAAATACTGAAAAATGTCATGATTATCTGTATATATTACTAGAATACTAGCTGACCCGCGAAACTTCGCTTGCGCTTCCAATAAGAGAGAATGGGTGAATTTTTCCCCGTTTTTGTAACATTTTTACTGGTACTCTGCTCCTTTCGGTCGTAGCTTGATGATATAGCCTTTGTCCTTTCTCGGGTATCAAAGTATCTCCATACCAAATTTCATGCAAATTGGTTCAGTAGTTTAGGCGTGATTGAGTAGCAGACAGACAGACAGAGTTACTTTCGCATTTATAATATTAGTATGGATGTATTTAGACTTTTTTTAAAGTAAACAATTGTTTTATTAATAACGATGTTAGAATCTTGAAAGTCTGACAACTGGGCTTACCGATGGGTATCGTGTTATCTATCTAACTAGATTGTCCCAGTCCGATAGGCAATCGCTCCTCCTTAAACACTGGTATGCAGCTGCATTCGGTGAGACTGGAAGCCGGCTCCAACATAGTTGCAAGAAAGGGTAGGCTGATGATGATGATATTTTGTCAATACCTAAGCAGTGTTAAAATAATATTCCACCATTTTGTCCCTCAGCTGCGAGTCTCTTCTTAGAACGAGAATAATTTTATATCGAGCGCCACGGTGTTTTAATGTTATTTCAGGCAAGAATGATCCACATATTAAATTGTTATGGTTGAATAAATTTTGCAGCGCATATTCTGAAAATCTTGGAAAGAGAATATTATAACATTCGTCTTGTTTTAAGATTTGACGCCGTTACTGATTCTTTAATTTATTCTTGATTTTTGATTGTGGATTTAACTATAGGATAATATGCAGCGAAGGATAATAATTGTTTTAGTATGGTAATTGTTTATGAAGAGTAGGTTTAGGCCATTTTATCTGATAGCAGATAGATTATCAGAAATAATTTTGCCAGTTGTTGTCAAACATTTCCTGTTACTTTATATTATTATATACTATAGCTTACAGCGTATACTTTAGCTTGTGTGCATTTACCTCCATATGTTTTTGAGTCTACCCTCGGTATCTATTTAGAGATGGATAACTCTTGTACCTGGTTGACAACGGCATAAAAAATGCATCTATGGTAACTAAAAGCGTCGCCACGCTTGAATCGTAGTCTAAATTTTCATCAGCTGCGTGAAAGAGAAAAAACATATTTTTTTCAAAGAAACGTTTATTTGCGTGAAAGAGTAAAAAACATATTTTATTTTATGCTCACAAACGTTTATTATTTATCATACCAATAAGAAGTAGAGCGTCGTATTAGAGTTGTAAAAGAACAATGAACCGCAAATATCCGCTTGTGGAAAACAAATACGATACAATCGGCAATCTGACCACAAACTGTTTAAGTATTCAGCTCGGCTCCCGCTGCGGTGTTACAGCAACCGATAACAATATTCATTGGATAATGTTTTATACTCATTTAATAAAATTTGCTTTATCATGCAATAACACGGATTATAAATGTAACGTATAATGTCCCACAGCTGGGCAAGGGTCTTTTTTTGAAATAAGGGAGGGGTCAAAGCATTCTTGTAGATTCAAAGTATGATTAAATAGAATTATAACTTGTTTTGGAGCAGGCATCTATATAATTATGAATTTCCTTTTTTACAGTAGCACGATTTTCTACTACTAACGACTATCAAAAACGGGCTTGAGATAAATATTGTATCAAAACCTGATCGGCCTTAGTTAGTGACGTTGGAACTAAAACTTCAGTACAATTAATTGTCAAACTCGCGATATTCGGTATTACTGGCTGTAGAATATTGTGCTACATATCGTGTTTGTATGCATATTTATAAATGCTTGTAATTTCGTTGAAATACCTCTACCTGAAAGAATTTTCATAATGATTTTATGGAGCATATATAAGTATTTATCAATTATATGGAAAGTACAATTTCCATGAAAACAAGTCACACAATAAGACCCAATTGAAATTAATTTCGAAGCGAATTTAATTTTATTGTCCTTTGTTCAATATTTAAAATGTCAATTAATTCTTATTTAGTGTGCAAAATTTTTTCGACATTAACTTATTACTACGCATTTTTTATTAAATCACGCCATACGACACCGGTATCTTTTTTTTTCTTTATTAGAAATATTTTATAAACCCCTACTGACGTCTAAATAAGAGGATGTTCAAACTGAAAATTATTCGATTTTATTTTATGACTTTTGTAAACGCAGAAAACAGCTATCCTTATCTATATAGTACCGAACGGAAATCGAACTTCGCAAGCAATAACACAACCTAGTTCCTTAAACTATTACATCATAGAAGTCTTTTCTAGCAATTTTAAAACTCAAAACTTTACACCTAAACTCCATCAGTTCGTGTATTAAAAAGTTCCACAAATATTTCCATCATTTTAAACTTGGCTCTCAAAGCCGACGTTCTAAGCTAGAATTCAGACTACGTACATGACATTTGGATCACAGGTATAGCTCTGATGACGTCACAACTCAAAGCGTATTTTGAGAACATCTTGCTCGTACTACGAGAAATAAATTTAGAGAGGTCGTGCTGACGTCACAGCGTAGTGACGTGGAATAACCCTTTTTATCCGGGGGTATGCTGAACTTTGTAGACAGAGACAAATTAGCTGACATTTGTCTGCGAATTGAGCATGTATTTAGGCAGGCAGTAGCATTTTTAGATGTAAGTTGTGTTAATAATTAAAATGTCATAACGGCTAAAGTTCCTCTTGGGCAGAAAATATTTTTGTACTTAATTTAAATTTGATTGTAAATATCGGTGAAGATGAACCTAAGGTTAGTCTCGAGTATATAACTATTTTTATTTTATTAATTTCAGATTAGGTGTGAGAATGTGTACTTAATATTTTAACTGTTAAACCATTACTGACCCATGGCTGGGCAAGGGTCTCTTCCCTAATATAAAACAGGTTAAACAATACATAAATCACGTCAAAATCTACATTTTCAACATAAATACCAGTTTTTCAATTAATATTGCTAAGTAAATTGCTGTACAGTTTGCGCTCGGAGTTTCATAATCTGGTGTAATCCATTGCGGCTGACGACTAGCGACATGGTAAAAGCTTTCACTGATAACTTAAATGGTTTACATTACAAATTCAAAAATTTAAGCTTCAATAAATTTAAATTAGTTATTAAACGCAACTTATGTTTAAAAGGCTATTATACTGTTAAAGATTATTTGGACGATAATAAAGCTTGGGACTGTGCGGCTTCTACCAAGTCTGTTTCAAATAATGTACTAATGTTTTAATGTACAATGTTTTACTGTGTCCTACCAATAAGTTTCCTTTTGAAGATTATTACTATTTTTATTAGCTTAAATTTTAAATTAGATTTATTTACAGCTTTTTTTTTGAGTGTACACAGTAAATCATCAAATCATCTTGTATCAAGCAAATTGACATTTTAAAAGAGCAAGCCGTGAGTTTCTTGCCGTTTCTTCTCACGAGCAACCAGCTTTTCCGAAACGGACAAAAGAAATACAAATACGTGACTATTTCAAATACTTTGTAAAAAGTTTACGAAATAAAGGATATTTTGAATTTGAATTTGAATTTGAATTACTTTGCCACTTCAAATATTGTAGATATTTTACAAAATAAATATAGATTAAAATTAGAGTGTTTACTGGATTAAAATGAATTGATTACCACCTTGGTACTAGTGTGTGCGACTGCCTTCTGAGGTCTTGGGTTCGATTCACAGTCAGACAATGTGCTATTAATCTTCTAATCAGAGGTTACACGACGTTTATAGAAAGACTAGCTGACCCAGCAAACGATGTTTTGCTAAATATAAAAAATGGGGTATAAGAAATAAATGTTGGCCGATTCTCAGACCTGCTCAATATGCTCACAAAATTTCATGAGAATCGGTCAAGCCGTTTCGGAGGACTATGGCAACGAAAACTGTGACGCGAAAATTTTATATATTAGATAGTAATTTTGTAGACATTTTAATGGTGTGTTCGTGTGTTATCTGCTTCTGTGGCCTTATTTACTAGTTATCCTGTCAAACACTTGCCCTTAAGATATTATAGAACAAATTAATACCTATACAAGTAATAATTTTAAAATTACCCTCACATACGACGTCATACAATTTATAAAAGCGATATATTATGATCTAATGAGAAAGAATAAAGGAAAGTGGGCTATTAAGAGCGTGTCACGTAATGCCTCTATTACCGACATGTGAATAATGTACGTATTACGCATCTAATAATACACCTAATATGCATACTTGTGACGTCATACATAACCCAGTCTCTCTATTCATAGTTATTTATTAGGCCACGTTATAATTTAGTTGTCTATTTAAATAACACGCCCGCAATAAAAGGCCGGGTGGCTTTTAGTCTTCCTGTAGCGTGATTTTCTATAGTTGGTACTGTCGAGTATCAAAATTTTGACATTTAAAATGTCCTCCCAATAATAGTTCCTACGACGCCCGATAGCGGCGCTGATCAGATTTTCATACAAAATTTATATAGTCCATTAAAATTTTATTATATTATACTATAGTAGGTACACATATAACAGAGATAACACATTACAAGAGGATATAATTGGTGACCTTATTGTACAAGCCTTCCATGCTACCATTGGGTGGAAAGATATTGATAAAAAAAATAATGTAAATGCCGCATATCCTGTACTTATTGTTCTTTGCCGGAGTAGCAGGTTTGTGGCAAATTCAGACGAACAAAGTTATATGGCGCGTCCAATACGTGTTCAATCTATGATGGAATGCAAGACCTTCGGCGGTACAAAGACCTTCATCGATGTAAACCTTTTTATATGAAATTCCGAACCTTTAGGTTTCGCCCACACGAACAATTTCGCTCCAGTTTCGTATCTGCATTTAATTGGATGGAAAACATTAGTCTGAGTGCTTCAATACACAATGAAATAACGTGGTTTCTATTTTAAAATAAAACTCTTTTGTGAAAGAGCTCTGATCAAAAACTCCATGGCGAAGTGGTTTAGGTGAACACCACACCCTTACCATGGCATCTGGTCGTGGGTTCGATTTCCACGCGAATAAATTATTTGTGCGATCTACAAATAGTTAGCTAGTTAGTTCGTTTTGGGTCTGCGGGCTCATCACGTATCTCAGTTAACAACAAGTGTACGCCAAATTGATAGTGACTAAACCGAACATTGCTGCTGCTACTTTGACTTAACGTCTTAATCACTATATTCTAAGAGGGAAAACCATGTGCATCTTAGTGGCCCATAAAATAGTTATCAACTATGATACAAATAGCACCCCTGGTTGTACTTTGTCTCCGTTGTTCGTATGTTTGTAAAAAATCTGTGCCATACAATAATAGCAATACTTAGTCCTTAGTGCGGGAGCTGCCTTTTTAAATAAGAAAGAGAAAAAAAAATTAAGAAGTACAAAGCGATATTATCGGGTATCTTAAACTCCAAGTCCGAAGTTATAATAATTATCTTTGAACTTTTCTGGATTCTAGTTTTCAAATTCTTGTCCAGCTTAAAACTTTATTAATTCTACGTTTATCTTGCTATCTGGTCTTTATATTTGAGAATTTAATGAGAAGCTAAAAGTCTCAGTGTTTTAAGTCAGTTAGTCATTCGGAGAGGATTAAAAATGACTAAAAAGGGAGACTGGACGCTTATTGGACGGTTTTAAAGATTAATTGCTGTAAATCTAAGAATAATGAGTATGCTCCTTTCTCCATAGATTTTGGAGTCTTGTGTAAGTACTGTACTGGATACAAAGACTAATTTGTGCCAAAAACCTGTCCAGAAAGTCTGTGGGAGTTTTAAATTTCACTTAATAACGTTTCTGAGCAAAAATCGAACAGAGCCACATTTTTTTAGAGGTAGGAGCTAAAAGGTAAAAACGAGACCGTATACTAAGCCTCCACTATCTGTCCGTCTTCAGGCTGTATCTCATAAACCGTGATAGCTAGAAAGCCGAAATTTTCACAAATTATGTATTTCCGTTGCCGCTATAACAATAAACACTAAAATTTAAAAAGATCTATAGGGTGTTCCCATACATTAAACGTGTTTATTAGTCACAATTAAAGTAAATTATAAAGTATAAATACAACAAACGGGATATTTTATTATAGATTATGGTTCGGAATCCGTTGTGTGCAAGTTCTACTCGCACTTGGCAGGTGTTTATATTTTTTCCTGTACCCTTACAGTCATGTCGGAATACCATCCTACCGGTAATGAGAGAGGGAACGGAGGGAGTATTGTGCACATAGTCACTATGAATGATTTGCGCAATGTACCAGTTAAAATTACACTGGCTTCTTTCATTAATTGTCTGGTTAGTGGTCAACTTAGTGTTTGAAGTATTTGAAGCGGCCTGCGTCATGGCTTAGTCACTGTTATTTTAATTGTAACAACTGGTACCGAATTTTTACGTGCTCTTCGAAACATGGAGATATCCTATACAAATATCACTATGCGGTCACCGATCTATGGAATGTCTGCGTTAAGGTTGCTTAACTCGTCGGTCGTTTATCGACCGGTGAGCAACTAGCTGAGCGCTTCAAACTGTAGCTCAATTCTCTACTACTATCGACTACCGACAACCGGCTAGCTATCAAGAAATTTTACACGAAAGCTGTTTGGCGCCTCTACCGGGCTCCGTAAGAACTATTTAAGCAGAACATTTTAAATGTCAAACTCTCGATACTCGACAGTACAGACTTTACAGTAGCGCGATTCTCTACAATCGGAACCATCGAGTATGGTTATAATTAAGTATATGGTTAGAATGTACTGCAAAAATAGTTTCTACGACAACCGCTAGCGGCGTTGATCAGATTTTCATACAAAATTTCTCGATTACTAGCCGGTTGTCGAAACTCGATAGTAGTAGAAAATCGGGCTACTGAATTGCGCTACTAGCCAATGTGAATATCGACCAGAAGGGCGAAATTTCATAATATTAACTTAGTTGTTTTGTTTACCTGGGTTAATATAATTATCTGTCCCACGATTGCTGATCGTTGAAAGTTTTCCCAACAACAAACTGACTGGCATCCTAATGTCTCTTGTCCGTTGACCTGTCGTGACCTTACACGTGGTCGGTGTCACCAATATTGTGAACACGCTGTATATGGTGTAATCGAGAGTAAATTACGGCGATATCCTTGAATGGGATGTCGTTATGAGTTGAGGATATGACTATGTATTGTCTCGTGATATAAGATGAAAGTAAGTACATAATATTGAATGTTGATAAACAGATATTTGTGTAATTCGAGGCTTGGAAATGTGATGTTTCGTAAATTCATACTTATACTCGACTTGTTATCTCTTTCATTATTGATTTAAGACAAATAAAAAAAAAATTGCTTACTATTAAATGTTAAAATATACAATACAGGTTTCTTATTTTTTTGACCAAACTCTAGCTGGTTGGTACATATATAAAAAAACAGAACTAAAAATAAACACGTATCGGTGTATAGAAATAAAGAAACTATTTACTAGACTAAGGTACACTGTAACCTATAATAAGATAGAAAATAGATGTCATCTTTTCAAATATGTTACGTTAGCTGATAACTGCAAATGGCCAGTGCTACGGGCATTTATAACATAAAACAGTGAAACATAATGATTTAAATTTGATAAGGATAAGTAAAATATTATAGAAAAAAATATGTTAATCTATTTTATCCTTTAAAATAATGTTTTATACATTTTTTCAAAGATTGTTCAACATCAGAATTATTATTATAAGCACGAAAGTCGAGATAAATCCTGAAATTTTCATACATTTATTACATAGGAGATGTGGTTCGTAATTAAATGAGCTAAGCAAGCACGTGGTTATAATGCGGAACCTTTAGACTATATTTAACTTGATAAAGTTACTTCTTGCCAGAGAATGAAGAATTTTATCTTACTCTTTTCCTGAAACCTAAAACCGAGGGAAGATTTTATTTTCACTAAGGCAAGGAATTGTAAAAGAGAAATTAAAAATTGGTAGCCTTTTTTATTCTTGCAAATTTCTTTAGGAATTCGTAACGAATTAGATTGGGTACAATTTTTTGGGAACTTTCTCTTTAGGAAACATTTGAATAACCAAATTATGACAGCTTTACGACTTATTGTTTGGTTAGTACAGATTATTTATATAAATACTAGCTGACAAACGTTGTTTTGCCATATAAATTTTAAAAAATGTTAGTGGTGTACAACTCTTATCACTAAGCTGTATGAAAAATATGTGTTGGCCTATTCTCAGACCTACACAATATGCTCACAAAATTTCATGAGAATCGGTCTAGCCGTTTCGGAGGAGTATGAGAACGAACATTGTGACACGAGAATTTTATACATAAGACTAGCAAACTGAAACGGCTTTGTCCGAGAATAGTACAATTTTATCCCGTTTTAATTCCATTTTGGTGGGAATGTTCACCGATCCCATACAAACATTGTCCCGACAGTTCGAAACATGTTAAAAATAAATATCCTATTTAGTTTAGTCGAGCAAAAATTATACGCGTACATACATTTCGGTTATTGAATTTTTATTTATTTAAGTGGATTAAAAAGTTAATCGACCTTCTTGGTATTCGATATCGGAGGTTGTTTGGTACTGGTTATTATGCTGCGAAAACATTGAGTAATGTCATAAAAATATTTATAATTAACTTGTTTTCTATTTTAAATCATTTAGAATGTAGGTAGTGGCCAGTCTTTTTTGAGCCTATATTTAAGTCGAAGGCTGCATTGGAATGGATGAGGTTCCGGTATATATCGAATGGTAACGCTTGATGAGATTATGTATATATACCATTGCTCTTATATACGTTTAAAATTACTTGAAATTGCATTTAACTGGTATGAATAATAAAAGAAGTCTCATATTTTTGTCAAACTACACTTGTATAAGACAAAAGATAAAAGTGGTTGAAACTCCGTACAACCTATAAATTATGTTCTTCAGGATAATGGAAAATTATTTTATAATGGCAAACTGAAAGAAAAAAGCAGAAAGAACAATAACACAACGTAATGATAAAATTGAGTCCAAGACGTAAAAAGAATTTTACTTTCCTATCTTGTTTCAAAAGTAATCCGATTGTAGTAAAAACAAACGTTAACTAATGTTTGTTGTTGGGCCAGTAATTTATTTGCCTAGTAAATCTAGGTCGGCGAAGTCTCAGGCTCGGTTTACGAGGGCGGCTTTCTTTTGAACTATAACGCCGGCTCCACACGTTGGCCCCAATATAGGCCCCAACGCTATTCATCCAATGAGCGAATCTAGAAAATGGCACTGGTCCCAACTTTGGGGCGAGCGTTCGTAGTTGGCCGGCTCGTGTCGGTTTCATCAAAGGAATCTGCGCCAACGCTCGCGATCTGACGGGACAGAAGTAGTTTATTAGCCAACGTGTGTACGAATCACCGAGTTTGCAGTCCAACGTTGGTACAAACGTTGGGACCAACATTTGGAGCCGGTCTAACGTATATCTGCGTGAAGGGAGCACTCGACAGTGACACGGCACTCCCAGTATTTCCATTCAAACGAAGCTTTATTCTCTACTAGTTGACCCGCGTATAAACTTTCACGCTATTTTTACCCCCGTAAGGGTAGCATTTGTAATAATAATATATGTTTTTTTTCATACCGTGACTGTCCCACTGCTGGGCAAATGTCTTCAAAATAAGGG
Organism: Anticarsia gemmatalis; assembly: GCF_050436995.1. Lineage (NCBI taxonomy): Eukaryota > Metazoa > Arthropoda > Insecta > Lepidoptera > Erebidae > Anticarsia > Anticarsia gemmatalis. The sequence continues at coordinate 2,388,580 of NC_134757.1, forward strand.
AGGGGCTAGGGCTGGATTCCACCGCGATGGCCAAGTTCGAGGATTTTGCATACAAGTTAAAAAAAATTGAAAATACCAGTGTTGGATTTCGTGTCGTCATCTGTCATAAAGTTGAATTTGAATAAAAACGATTTAGTGATTTAGCTTTGAAGGAGTCAGATTGACATAAAAATTTATAATACTTATATTGATGCGATAAGTTCGTCTAGGGTATATTTTTGTTTTAAGTTTTTTTAAGCAGTGACCTTACCAAAGTAGGAAGTCTTACGTTGATTAAACTGACGCTAATCACATCAAACTATTTATAAAGTGAAACTTGTTCTCTTTACATAACAACTTGACAAAAAACCTTAAGTGGCTTACTAGCACTCGCAAGTCATTAAAATAAATTGAAATCTCATTTTACTAGAAATCAAAAATGGTCTAAAGACAGTCTAACGTTATTACTATTTTATATATAAAACATAACAGAATATATTACAAATTGTTGATCATCATCATCATCATTGGCCTGGATACATCTATTGCAGATGATTAAGGTGGCGTCAAATTAAATTGTTGATAACGTAGTGAGTTATGCACTCACACAAACTGTTTGTAGTTTTTTACAATTTTATGATTAGTGTGTAATTGTTAGCTTTCCCAAATAAATAAAAAGAGTAAAAAAGACTCATTAATTGTAACACTACACGCTTATTTCCTAAAAAAGTTAGATAAAATGACGTCTTTTAAAGTTACAATATTGGAGCATTTCTTCGTGAACAAGGGCTCGTCGCTCGCAGCTCGGCGGACTCTTAAGAACAAGTACAAACATAAGTTTCCCTGAGACGGAATCCGTTTGAAGATTCTTTTTAAAGAAACTGATTTTTAAAATTCACTGTCCGGAAACTAGGTGCATGTTTGGAAAGGAATTTATTTTTTGTGCTGATTTACTCTACTTACTTTTAAGCGTAATGATTCGATTATATGCAGTAATTCGATTTTATTAAAGGTTTATTTTTAGAGTAAGAATCAGAGTTTTGGTCGGCGTTTACGGATGTGAAATTAAGCTTTTGAAACTTCTATAAAATTTGATATTATGACGTCAATTAACATCAATTACTACTACTTTAGGCTAAACGTACATATGAAAATATATTGTTATACTAAAAAAAATTGTCTATTTATCCTTCAACACAAGTTAACACTGATTGGTAAGTGAAACTGTATACTCATCTATAACACTAATACATTAGTAAAATCACATCAATACTCTACTTTTCTGGGACGTTTTTGAGCGTTAAATTATTTTATGTCGTTAACGTCCCACTGCTGGGCAAAGACCACCCAAGTGTCCATTGCAGCCTGTCTCCGGGATTCTCTCTCTCACTCGTTTTCCTATTTTTACAGCGTTAACGTGGTAGAGCGTAAAATGTTTATTCAAAATATAACCACGTTAGTTATTCCAATATCGTTGGTAGAGTGTATTCATCGGGCTATTTCCCAAGAGACACACATTAATAAAATTAGCATGTGCAGCATACAAATTGCTCTAACGTAGAGCCTTCTCATTCGATCAAACGTGTACAACAGCTATAATATATTTACACTGACACGTTTTCCAAGGCATTCTTAACAATAATAATAGTGAAATTACAACTGTATATCGTGTTTAAAGTACTTTTATCAATCGCTGCGTATTGTCTTTTGACAAAATACATATGACATAATAAATATTTTCATACAAAAAGTACCTTGAAAATGCGACAGCGTATACCTAATTGGTTAGTTTTGGAGGTCCGATAGGCAGCCATGTAAAATACTGCTATTCAGCTGCATCCGATGAGGCTGGAAGACTTCAAAATAGTTGAAAGAAGGGCTCGGCTGATGATGATTGACAACTATTCAAAGGACTTCTTTTAAAATCCAGCATGTTAAATACTCATCATTGATAAATATGAGATTAAAAATGTGATATTGTTTACGTACATATTTTCCTCGTGAGTGTACTAAAGGGTATGTAGATAGATACGTTTTATTTTTGGTTCAAGGTAACGATTCCCTAGTTAAAGCTGGTATGACGTCACGGTTATCGTTTTTGTCTCTCATGATTCAGACAAAGGATATTTAAGGTTTCGGCAGTAAGGTGGTGTATTACAAAATATCATGCCTACTAGAAGATGAAAGCAAAGTAAGCGGAGGTGTATGAAATACATTTATATTATCAAAGCAAGTCCTATATGAGTCAGTGGTTGTGACTGACACACAACGGGAGTGATTTTAGTCTAATGCAATAACTAAATAAATTAATGTAAATATTATTTCTCCTGAACTTTTAGCCACTATCAACAATCATTTTGACAGTCGTTATTTAAAATCAAACTGTCTTACTAATAAACGTTATGTAACCTTTGATTTGTTATACAGTATTTTGTCACATTCAATCGAACTTGAAACTTATATGCATGAGTGGTTTCACAGTTGAAGTAAGACACTGTGATACATGACTGAGAGTTCTCTAAAAAAGTTCTTAAAGGTATTCAAATCCCCAACCCGCAATCGGCAAGCGTGGTGGACTTAAGGCCTAACCCCTCCGTCATTACGGGATAAGACCCTTGCCCAACAGTGGGACATTAATGGGCTAATTTTATTTATGAATGAGTGAAAAGACAAAACACAGTAGGTATAATCAGAGTTGACACGATCTTTATTAGTAAGAGAGTATGTTACTTTACCACCATGACAGTAAAACCTCAGTAATATTGAAGTAATGTTTCAAAACTTCAGCGCCCCAGTGGCGAAGTTTGTAAGCGTACAGGAAGGAATAAAAACACGTAGGAACGTGGTCGCAGAACGTTTAGTTCACAACTGTCGGAGTTTACAACTGGCGTATTTTATAACGATGTTTTATTTGTATTATTCACTAGCGGACTTGCCTGACTTCGTCCGGATATAACAGTTTTATTCCGGTGTTTCCATTCCCGCGAATTTTTTTTCCTTCGATCCGATACAAACCCTGTACCGACAGTTACAAACGAATGAAAAAAAAACCCTTATTATGCCCACTTTCTGAGGGCCTACCTCAGAAACTGGGCATTATAAGGTAATTTTTTACAAACATTAGCGGTACGTTATATATTCAATAGCGTTTAAGCTGATATAAACACGACAGTTTGAATAGATAAACTTCAAACCTACAAAAAATATGCGCGTACATTTTAAGCTGCTGGCTAAGTGCCAATTTAACAAAAATAAAAAAAACAAAGTCAAATTAATAACGAAACTAAATTACCTATCCGCGTACCAGCATACTTATAACACAAATATTTAAAGTTTGACTGCCTCCGTGGCGCATTGGTTTAGGTCGCCACGCCGCCGCTACCATTGCGTCGAGAGGTCGTGGTTTCAATCCCCACATGGGACAATTATTTGTGCGATCCACAAATAATTGTTTCAGGTCTTGTTGTTTGTATGTTCATAATAGTCCTCGCCACACAAGAGCAATTATTAGTGCGGGAGTTGTCTTTTTAGATAAAAAAGAAAAAAATATTTGTATGTTTGTAACGAAACACTACTTTGTTTGCAAAAATAAAAACAAATATTGTTTCTATAAGTGCCTTATTATTTGAAGCATAAACATGTCTTATTTACTTCCATACTCCTCTGCCTTTGGTATAATGCGTGAATCTCGAATTGAAATAGAATTATCCTAGTTCTAAGTATTAAGATAGAGCTCATTCTACAAGTTTTAGTTTAACCCTTTGAAGTAACTACTGTTGTACTAAAGTTGTTACAAGTAAGTAGTTTCGAAGTACTGATTGAGTGGAATGTAAGTTTAGTATTGTGGAGACAAAGGCGAGGATCATAGCAATTAGGTAATGTCACTTTCTTGAAATTTAATCGGCTAGACGTGTAAAAAATGCTTTACTTGTCTCACGGGTACGTTTTGTTCACCCCACTTATCGCCGCTTGGTGGTTTTCGACCCTGAGCCTTCCAGATGAGATTGAACGACGTGAGGTCCAGGCTGTTTCATTATTAAAATTTCTCGTATATTTATTATATATTATCATCAGCGGCCTAGCCATTCTTCCAACTATGGAGTCGGCTTCCAGTCCCACCGGATGCAGCAGTATTTTACATAGAGCGACAGCCTATCTGACTTCCACAACCCGGTTACCTGGGTTATAACACGATACCCTTCGGTAAGACTGGTTGTCAGAATTTCAAGCTTCTGACTACTGTTAACGACTGACAAAGATCGTATATTTATTATCATACAATTAAAACAACAAATGAATAATGCCAACTGCCTGCTAAAATCAAATTAAAATTTAAAAAACAGATTTATTCGGAAAAATTACACGCAGAGAAAAGTCAAGTATTTAGTAAACACTAAGTTAAATAGATTAAATTTGTTGCAGTAATATGACGTCACACACCCTGAGGGTGGAGAACTGCTCGTCACACTGCACGACTCCCTCTGAGAAGCACGACAACGTGGTGTCGGTCAAGGTGGGCTGCTTTCACATCAACCCCGCTACCAAGTGAGTATACACACACTTGGCTTATTCCACACATAATAAGTGACTAATACACCAACTTTTCCACTCAATTCCAGTCGAGGCGATCATAGCCAGTTGCGCTCACCGGTCGGTAAACCATCTGTGGGTTAAGCAACCCTAGGCTCGGTCATTCTATAGATGGGTGACCGCATAGTGGGATTTGAGCTGGGCGTCTCCGTGCTTCGGAGGGCACGTAATAAGTCGGTTCCGGCTGTTGTCTACTAAGATAACAGTCGTTAAGCCATGATCATCAAAGGCATCTCGGGCGGCTTGAACAACTTTGACACTAGGTTGGCCACTAATCATACGACAAACAAATAAACAAACTCGATTCCCACGCGAAACAATTATTTGTGCGATCCACAAATAATTGTTTCGGGTCTGGTTGTACTTTGTGTCCGTTGTTTGTATGTTTGTAAAAGTTTCCGGGACACAATATCAATACCTACTTAGTCCGGGAGTTGTTCTTAAAACAAAAAAAGGAGAAAATAATCTTTCCAACTTGTACTGAACAAAATCTTATAGAATAAAAAATAGTATCATTGGACAACTCACACACGGTCAGTTGATGTCAAACTAAGCAGAGCTTGTACTGGTAACCAAATAACTGATAAACATATAGATATAGAAATTTAGATTTAAGATTTAACTATTAGAAAAAAACAATAGAATCTGCCGAGTTGTCGGTCTCTGATTGTTCTTTACAAAATATATTAGGTCGGGGAAAAAGTCTTTTCGCATTATAATATTAAGTATGAACTTGTAATAAAATCTCTGACTTCAAGAATCACAAATGAGTACACGGTTCATTAGGTTTCTTTCAGTAAGCTCGTTAGGTACCCAAATATTGAGCTTTTTGTGTAGAGAAAAGATTTTATTACAAGTTCATACATACTATAATGCGAAAAGACTTTTCCCCGACCTAATATAAACATATGGATATAGAACTTTAGATTTAAGATTTAACGATTAGAAAATTATTATAGAATTTGCCGAGTTGTTGTTCTCCGATTGTTCTTTACAAAATATACATACAACCCTATCAGATCTGACAGGTATTCAATTGAGACTGGCGGTTAATTTGTGGTATTTCGGCCGAATTGTTACAACAGCCGTTTGTTATGACTGTGTTTTAATTAAAGTCAATGCCAGGTAATAATGCTAACTCGAAGCCGTGTTATGAGAGCAGCTAAACGTGTTAGCGGCGACCGGCGGCCGGCGCAGGCATAACAATTAATGTCCAACGTCGGAACAAGGCATCAATAAGGGATGAGCTTCCATTTAACCTCCACGGAGCCCAGTGTGTTCCCGGTATTAAATACTAGCTGACTCATGCAACTTCGCTTGCATCATAAGAGAGAATGGGTCAAAATTTTCCCCTTTTTTGTAACATTTTTTATTGGTACTCTGCTCTTATTTTTCGCAGCGTGATAGTATGTAACCTTAAAAATTAATTTGATGGTATCTAAAAATAAAATATTTTTTCAAATCGGACCAGTAGTTCCTGAGATTAGCGGGTTCAAACAAACAAACTCTTCAGCTTTATAATATTACAATAGATTAGTATAGATATCAGCTTAGCCTTTTTCCAAACTATGTTGGAGTCGGCTTCTAGCTAAGAGCGACTGCCTATCTGACCTCCACAACCTAGTTACCTGGGTTATGACACGATACCCTTCGGTAAGACTGATTGTCAGTCTTTCAAGCTTCTGATTACTGTTAACGACTGTCAAAGATCTTCGTAAATGACAGCCGGGACCCAAAATTTAACGTGTTTTTCGAAACACGGAGGAACTGGATATGTATAAGATGATCACCATCCACAGAATAACCACAGCAAGCGTGGCTTAACCTGCTACTAACCAGAAATCGATCCACGCGGCTGTTGTTAACTAAGCCACGAGCTCCTCGTAAAGAGCTAAAAATGAGATGCACATATTTCAGTGAACGTTTTACAAGTTTACCCTTTGAGGTCAAAAGTGGCGAACATTGCGGATAGGCACGTACACACATCGATTACTGGAACTGTGTAGCGATTTTATCGGTTTTTCTGCCTCACTTTTTGTCGTTTTACAACGTAAAATGCTTGTCGAATATTTGTGCAGATATGAATGGAAAATCTACGTATTAAGTGGGTTTTAAAATGCTAACAGTGTGGTTATTTGGAAATTGGAGCTTACTTTTATATCGTTGTTAACAAATTCGGTATTAAAAATGAACGTTTATCTTAAGGATTTTTTGTATCCTATACTAATTTATTAACAGATGAACGCTGAACTATTACTATTGCCATCATGAATAATCAAATATTCACAATATATACAATGCATACAAAGGGAATATATAAACCTATATATGTGTCTCTAAATTATATTTAACCCATTAATGTCCCAGTGCTGGGCTAGGGTCTCTTCCCGTAATGAACGAGGGGTTAGGCCTTGAGTCATGAAACATGTATCTTATATTATTTCAGTAAATAATAGGTAGATAGAATATCAAAAGAAATAGATATGAAGAAATACTTCTAACAAAACGTATAAAAGAAATCAATCAAACTTCGCCTGTTTTACCTCTCTAGAAACTAATAAAAAGCAATAAGAAACTTACTACCTTTTCCTACAAAAGTAGTTAGGTATTCGTAATTTGGACACGACCTCAATATGAAGCCCCACCAAATTGAATCCGTTTGCCAAAATAAAACACTCAAGCACTGGCGCTGTGCACGAGTGTCATATGGGCTGTCCCAGGTTTTGAGGTTTTAAAATCTAGCCGAATACTAACTAGTCGACAGTTGACAACTTGCTTGAAATATGTGTCATACATTGTAGTAGACTTTGAGAAGGCTTGTTTATATACAAACGACCTTTGCCAGGGTATTACGCCGAATTATACACATACACTAAACCTTTCTCGAGAGTCACTCTATCTTTTGGTCAAAACCGTATGAAAATCCATTCTTTACATTTTGATTTTATCGCCAACAGAAGTATAAACGTAGAAGGCGATTTTGTTATATTATGTAGTTATTTATAGTGTGATTAGCAACACCAGCAAAGAGCTTCGCTAATAGACAGTTGTTTTTATTAATTGTACATACACATTTTAGCATAGAAATACGACACATTGGCGTTAAAGTATCGTATTTTCGGTCAAATGCCTAATATAATGTTTCAGTCTGTAATAATCTTAATTTTGACATTATTAGCGAACAAAATGTACATAGCATAAGCCTTTTGGATCGACCCTCTACAGTCTTAAGTATAACCTCTTAATTTTAAAAAGTTGTCTATCTAGTAAATTATTACAGACTTATAAATCTAGTAATCAGATTCTTTACGTCTCAGCATCTACGCGGCCAGTCAGCCATATTGCTTTTTTATTTTGATACTAGGCATAAATGTCTGAGGAATTTTCATGACGAAATATTCTAGACATATTAAATAGTAACAAGATTTATTAGATCCTACATTTTACTTGTAAATCTTCAAGACTTTTTCTTTTCGTCGATTTTATATAAACTTCTTTTCAATCTTCCAAATCTAATGAAGAATAGTATTTTTACTATTTAAGCGTTTATTTTCTTTCAATGTGATCGAATATTCAGGAAAGATCAATAATATACCTAATTCTAGCGAACGTATTATTCATTGACATGTAGTGTATTATAGTATAGGCACGGTCTCTTACTAGCTTTATTTTAATTGGCTTGCCTAGTAGGAATAATAAATATCATTATAAATCGAGTTGAGTTGTGATTTTGCGCTGTTTGTACGTCATTGCCTACATTTTTACTAAATAATTTTGCCGTAAATCAACACAGAAACCTTATATCTGAATAGGTATATTCATATACTGAAAACCTAATTTACTTAAAGATGCTAGTTATATCACTAACTAACAATTCCTACTGTTTATTGTACAATAAAATATTTTTGCTTTAAAATGCGTGTTCGCATTAGTTTCTGTATTCTATTATAAAATAAACATGCAACGCGAGAATTTAAAAGTTATGAGTTCCTACTGTTGTTTTCATCACATTCAATAACTATTACCTGAAAATGCACAGGAAGGAAACGTCTTGTTACAAATATATAGGTTCGAATTGAATAGCAGTCAACAGTAAAGTCCACTAAACAATTGAACGGCAGGTCGGCCTCGAGCCGATTCCGGCCGCTATTGTTGTTTATATTGCACACGGCCACTGTCCAAACTGCACACACAATATACTGTAAGTAAATCATGATAGCACACACATTGGTGTTTATTGCAGTCAGCACCGCTGCAGTAACCAAGCATAAACTTTCACGGGTTAATTAGAGTAGGCTGTGACTTCTAGCACTGTATGTGCGTATGTATGTATGTTGAATGAAACTTCATTTTTGAAAAATGATTGCCTTGTCAATTTTTCCCTGAATGCGCGACACAAAAAATGAAATGCGTACTCCTACATTACGGCTCTCTGAGATACTCCTCTTCTATTCGTCTTTAAGATTGAATCTCTACTAATATTATCAAATGAATAAGTAACTTAGTTTGTCTGCCTCTCCTTCAAGTCAGAACCCCTAAACCGATTTGAATGAGAGTTTGTTCAAAAGTAGTTATATAAGACCCAAAAAAATGTGAAGACAGTATTTTTTCGGTAAATTCCGGGATTCAATACTATACGGGTTATAAGCCATATGACTCAAACCAATGAAATCGCGGGTAAGAGCAAGTACGTATATCATAAAATGTTGCCCTTAATTTGTTTCAGTAGTTTAGTTATAAAAGTGTTACAAAGAAGATTATGTTAGCTTTTGTTATACGAGTGAAGTTCGTAAGTATAGATTGCATAACATTAGCATATTTCGTAAAGAAACAAGCACAAAAGTATGTTCCAACAAATGCCTTAAGCTTCACAGTTCACATTAATTAATAACTCTTCATTACAGTTGAACATGTTGCGAAACTTCGTAAATATTTTACAACGTTCTTCTTCTCGTGAGTTGAACCGAAACCGTTGTTTTAAAACAAATACTAAACCAAAAATGTTCAAAATATTTTTTATTAAAATTTTTATTTCGTCCGGCAAACAAAGAAGACTTTAGTATTTTTTATGGCGAAATAGATAGGAGTCTTTTTAAAATATCAAAACAAAGTCAGGGTAGCATATTCCATCTATAGGGCAAAACCATTATATTTGAAATAATAACCATTATAATTGAGTTGCAGCGTTTGTAAAATTGTTTGTAATACTTGACTGCTTGCTGACTTACTACTTGCCTACCTATACTTACTTTTATCGACAATTTTACAAACGCTGGAACTAGCTAGATTCTAACGAGTATTGTCTCAAATAGACGGTTAAACCCCATCGACGAGATATACCTCCGACTCTTTACCTGATAGAATGTATATTTTTATAATAAACAGGAATTTGGTTTTTTATTTGTTGCCCTTTTGTTTCAAGGCAGCGAAACATGTTTGCTAAATATTCTACATAAAATGTTTAATTAAAACGATTGGAAAGTTTTTACTGAGTCGTTAGGTCAAATTGCGTCCGTCTGTTGGCACTTCGCCTTCGGAGTGAAACATTGAAAAAAGTTTCCCCATTGACAGCCGAGCCATATTCGTTCGTACGGGGAATGTTTCGGACTTCACGTACTTAATGTCAATTGTGCTAATTGACTCCCACTGTGGAGAGCTCCGTACAAAGCATTGTGTAGTCATTGCGAACAATACGAAGTGCATTTCGACGGCATGTGTGTGGATCTTTTTGCTGTATTACGTGATCTACTTTGTCTTCTCGTTAGGAAGCAAATGCTTGCAATTTAATAACATTGTGGGGAATGAGTTTGCTTATTGAAACATTAAATCATGTAGGTACGAAATTATATTAAACCTTTGCAATTAGTTTGACTGCCTCCGTGGCGCATTGGTTTTAGGTGGTCGTAGGTTCGTTGTAGGTCGTAGGTTCGATTCCCTCAAGGAACAACTATTTATGCTATTCCACAAATAGTTGTCGCGGGTCTGGTTGTACTCTGTGCCCGTTGTTTGTATGTTTGTCTCCGCGACACAAGAGCTATTCTTAGTACGAGGGTTGTCTTTTTTACAAAAGAAAAAGAGTTGTCTTTTAAAAAAAGTTATCAAACAGCCGTTTTATTCCACAAAAACAGTCTAAAAAATGCGGTCTAGCATTTGTTTTAAACTGTAACATACGTTCAAGCTGACGTCCACACTCAAGCTGCCCTATTTTTATTCCACTTAGAATGAACAATTCAATTCAATATTTCAACAAACGATTTGAAAAACTTACTTAAAATTCACGCCGCGCGTTCTCTGTTCTTTGTTAATGATGTAGGATAGAATAGCTACCATTCTAGAATAAAAACCGGCCAAGTGAGACTTGGATTCGCGCACGAAGGGTTCCGTACCAAAGAAATACGAAAAGACACGTTTATAGTATGGTATGGGGAGTGCTTTTATATATTTTTTAATTTTATTATTTGTTGTTATAGCGGCAAGGGAAATGCATAATTTATGAAAATTTTAGCGTCCTAGCTATTACGGTTTATAAGATACAGGTGACAGATGGACATACGAACAGACGGACAGAGACAGGGCATAATTTTTACCCTTTTGATAAAGGACCCTAAAAAAGTTGCATTTTAATTTACGTTGAATAGGGAGTATGCAGATGACTTGTGCTTACTTTATCTTTCTCGTTTCTCTCGCTGCAGTCGATGACTTTTTGTGTTACTAAAGAGTATTGACTGCGCAATTATTGAAGTATTTTTCTTCTTTTTGTATGGTTAGTGGTCAACCTAGTGTTAAAGTTGTTCAAGTCGCCCGAAAAGCCTTTGACATGACTTAACGACTGTTATCTTAGTTGACAACAACCGGGAACGACTTTTAACCCTCCGAAGCACGGAGGTGCTCCGTTCAAATATCTCTACGCGGTCACCCATCTACGGAATGACCGCACCAAAGGTTGCTTTATCCACAGATCATTTACCGACCGGTGAGCGCAACTAGTTATGAGCATAACTGGCTCTGAGCGTCTCCAATCCTCATTTATTGAAGTTCACCTTTTCTACTTTATTCTTGACGATGGCAGCTTCAAAGGACATTTGATTCCGATCGTCTCGCCTGTTCGTGTAATAATAGGGTTCGTGCATTATTCCTGGAGTTCTATTATGTTGAGATGATGAGCTTTTACTTAGTATTTACTCGATATTTAACTGCACGTTTGGTGCAGTGGTTAATGTAGTCACTTCGTAGATAATCGTAGCGCTGCGTGCGGTGGGTTCGAATCCCACTCGGGACAAATATTTGTCTGATGTCTTTTGTCTATTCTGCTTGTCTATTCTGAGGATCGTTTTAATTGTATCTATATAAGTATGTATTTAGAAGTATATAAGTATGTTTATCAGTTTTTTGGTTACCGTAGTACAAGCTGTGCTTAGTTTGAAATTAAATGACCGTGTGTGAGTTGTCTAATGATATTTATTTGACAAACGACAGAACTTCTTTACAAAAGAATAAATAATGCCACCAAAAACATTCTGTAAAAACCTCAAGTCTCGCTGTAAAAAGTTGTGAGATCTATATAATACCAAGTCGATTAATCTATTTAGTCTCTACTTAAAGGACCTTCTGTCTTAAGTTATTACGTATGTTATTATCATGCCAATTAAAAAAAAAATACCTTTAAAACAAATAGACCGACCTGGCCATCGCATGATTTGATTATTAGTATGTATCACACTACACAGCACGACAAGAAGTTAATGTTCCTGAAATGTTAATGGCGTATTTGTGTTTTCTTGCGATGACCAAGTCGATCTATTTGTTTTAAAGGTATTTTTTTTTATTGGCATGATAATAACATACGTAATAACTTAAGACAGAAGGTCCTTTAAGTAGAGTCTAAATAGATTAATCGACTTGGTATTATATAGATCTCACAACTTTTTACAGCGAGACTTGAGATTTTTACAGAATGTTTTTGGTGGCATCTCACTTCTTTTTGTAGAGCGAACATAAGTCCAATTCGTATGGAAAGACGTTTTTTTTTCATAATTCAACATATTTTCCTATGGGAATGTTGTTCAGTTTCATGGGCTAAACACCCTTACCCACCCTATACCCCCTCCCGATTTATTTTATTTTCTACAGTAATAATAATTCATTAACTGCAAATGTAACCTTGTAATCTTTTACATTTATATGGGATTACAAAGTTATTGTTGCAGTTGGTGTATTTAGAAAACTGGACCGAAATTAGAAAATATAAAATTTTTCCCATAATTAAGACACTAAACCCTATTTGTATTCTAAATTTGAAGCTTCTAGGTCTGCTAGAAGTACCTTAGACTTTTGATGATCGGTGAGTCAGTGAGTCAGTGAATCAGTGAGTGACAAAATTCAAAATTTTAACAAGTTGTCATTCTTAAACTACTGGTTCAAATTGACTGAAATTTTAAATATTCCGTTTTTATACAATGACTGATTAGTTGCTGAAAATCCAGGCTCCTTGCTTTATCCACAACGAAATTATAGGGGTGTCAAAAATAGCCCGAATTCCTTCGAGAAAAGGATGTTACGGCCGTGCCGCTTTTTTTTGCTCGACTTGCGGGGGCACTTCCGTGCCCCCAGATAACCATATCTTGGACTGGAAATAAACATTACCTAATATACAGATTTATGAAATATCATTACTATAAGAGTAGTAGAATGTTAGAGATATATCGCAACATACCACATGTCCCTTCCAAGAATGACAACAAACGAAAAGTATCATTTCACTAAGTTCGACTTCGGATATGCTACAAAGCGTTCATCCATTTTCTAGGAAACTTTGAATAAGAGTGACATCGAGTAGGTATCTATAGTCCCACAACTTTGTAGACAGCCTTGCATGCAAGGTTATCTTTTAGCGAAGGTGTGGAAATTTTGGAATTTAAACATCAATTACCTGGGCTTATGCAGCCGATCGCGGCCTGTTTGTTTATGCTACTTTAATTAGTCTTTACCCAGAGTTATTATTTATAATCTATTTATCTATATAAATCAGGCATTGCAAGTCTCTCTAAAGCTTGTTTTACACGTATCACAACGACACCACGACGCAGCGACTAAATGTGGTTGCGATGTGTCCTCGACTTGGTAGTTCAACACGTGGTTCATAACGGCAGCCAAATGTTGTACTTGTAAATTGTATTTCATTTATAGGACAATCATCCGACCACGTGTCATTGTGGTGGCGTGGTTGTGGTACGTCTGGTAAAGCTCTAAGTTGTCGTATTACAGTGAGTTACGAGGTTGTATCTGCGATACGTTTGGTTTGTGCTGGCTCTGTTTTATCCGCATGCGTATAGGTAAGCCTACGTAATACAATACATACGTACATATCTACGTCTACTATGTGACGTAGCCCACCTTTGACGTATCAATGTTACGCTTTGTTGCTTCTGACTTGTGTAGAGGACTTTTGTTTATCACTTAGAATTTCTTACTCATGTCTATTTCTTGTCTAGTTTCGCAATTTAGTCTTGATTGAACACGTTTTTGAGATTTAAAAACCAAAACTCACCGATGACTTTCGAAGTTATGTGTGTATAAAAATACTTGATTATACAAATTATTTATTAATTTGATCATTTGTTTCAACGGTGAAGAAAAACATCGTGAAGAAAGCTGTCTTGCGTGCAAGTCTAAAATAGTTTAACGCATTTCTTGAGTTCATGCAATTTTTATTCCTAGCCCGCACTTAGCCAGCGTGAAGGACTCATGGTCTAATCCCTCCATCATATTCGGGAGACCCTTGCCAAGCAGTAGGGCAGTAACTAGTTAAAAAAAAAGATGATCAAGGGCATTTTTTGTTGAGGGCCAATTTCTACTTACCCGTCGCAACCATCTAACTTTGAATGTTATTCTCGTAATACAACTGATTTTAATAATATTAATATTATATGTTCAATGATCATTTAATACCTGTCATAGTCATAACAAAGTTTTCAAGTATTATTATTGTTTTATCTTTTATGTGTCTGAAGCTTTTGCTATTTTAACTATAAAAGAAACATGAATAAATAATAAAGGAAATATATTGTTTTTACAAAACAAGCACTGTTTCTCGTCATATTATATTATCTGTTTTTGTGAACATCACGGTAAGCGTCCTTTGTCTAATCTACCAAGTGGCGTTTACAAACAACTGAGTAAATTTAATTTAGCGGCTATAAAACGTTTCTGTTATTTTTCTTTTAGCTTTACTTAGAAATAAATGTAGAGGAATAAAGGTTGTGTTAAAGATGACGTAACCTCCATATTCTATTTGAAATATTTACAATAATGTTAAAGCTAATGTAATACATATTATTATACGGGAAGTCTCTCTTGTTCCAAGCCGTAATACCCGTAAGTTTTGTCATTGAAAATGTCAGTGAATCAAAATGAGATCGACGAGAGCGAGTCATTTGTATAAACATGATTCTTTGTGATTGTAAAAAAATAGAATTACCAATACAAATAGTTTTTTGATTTATCGCTATTCTGAGATCAAAAATCTATCCTTTAGACTATTGCAACTGTCATATACAACACTGAATACTACATTATCGTGGAATATTAGTTTTTTTTAACTTCAAAGGTTAACGAGATTTTTGCACACAAACAAAATATATAGACAATTATTTACTTAACTACGTAATGTACAAGTATAGATCTAATCGTAGCACAGAAGTATTCAGTGTGATTCAATTATCGACACACAAGAGGCACGCAAGGGGCTAGTTAATTACTTTGTGGGATTGTGCATGTTGGGAAGGAGAAAATTCTATCGCAGTTGGACGGAACATTCTTGGAATGGTGTTAAACAAACGTATGGACTTTCTAGTATCTTCACTACATATTAAAATGAAGATCTGTTACTGCGCCTGTCTGTTTGCGATCTTAGAAGTGTACGGATTTTTGTACAATTTTCACCAATAGTCAGAGCGATTTTCAAAGAAGATTTATGTATAAAATATGCCTTGGCGTAAAATAACTTTCTACTGACAGAAGGCGTTTTATATGCGACAAGATCTAACTTTAATAGATGATTAAAATTTAATTTTCCTCACGAATAACTTTATGTTTGGAAAAAAATAGCACGAAAATCCATTCAGTAAATGTTTGGTTGGACTTCCTTTTATAATATGTAGTAATAGTGAAGAATGCTTGCCCATTCATGGCAAATAAAACAAAGTAAAAACAACCGTGAGGTCACCTCTGCTGAACCTTGCAAAAATAATATAAGTCCAAAGATATTTGTGTGTAAGAAAATACCTCACGTACTGCTCATAAACTATTAGGAACAATACCTATCTATAGAAGATATTGAAATAATCCTATCTTATGATATTTATTATTGTAATTTAGAACACAGCGTGTTAGCTAGTTCTGTTTCCAACTAACTAGTTTTTTAGTCTCTGTCCGCGTGAACTGTAGTTTTATGAGTTACGTCATCATTACGCATTGTGTCTGTGGTATTTCCCGAATAAAAACGTCCCTACGTCTTTTCTTGGGTATATCTTGGGAAGACCATATTCAAAATTTCATCGAAATCCGTTTATTGGTTGTCTCATAAAGAAGAGACAAACAGAGTTACTTCCGCATGTATAATGTTAGAAAGGATAATAGTAAGATTCTTGTAAAGGCATTTTCTTTGTTTTTTTTTTAAGACAACTCCCACACTTAGATTTGCTCTTGTGTCGCAGGGACTTTTACAAACAAACAATGTACACAAAGTACTACCAAACCTGAAAGAACTATTTGTGAATCGCACATATAATTGCTTCGTCTGGGAATCGAACCAACGACCTCCAATATTGATAGTGGCGTGGCGACCACCTTAACCATTACGCCACGGAAACCATTTCTACTAACTAACAAGGTATGGCCCTACAGGCTTACGTAGCTACGACAGTGAAGGCAACTTAATACTATCAACCTTTGAAGGGTGAAGTTTGCTCCAAGGAACTGACCTCTTAAGTTCCAGTGTGCTCGGCTTGTGAGGCCACTTTGAGAAATTACCCGGCGTTTGATCTACCACCTCTGCGTTGTATTCGATTTCCTACACGCAATATCAGTTTGTATCATCTCTTTGTTATTGTAATTTGTTTTGTAAAAGGCCAATTTACTTGAATCAAAGTATACAAGTTAAATATAAGACATCTTTACACAGTCAATTGATTCCTAACTATGCAGAGCTTGTACTATGGTAACCAGACAATTCCTAACAAACGCAATTAATTTTATTGGGTTGATTATTGAAAAACAAACCTATATTTGATAGGGCATTACTTTCATCTTGATTCAACAGGTCAGCTGTGAAAACTAACAGATAGGATTTTTCAATAGCTGGGTCCTGACTGAGCGAGTAGCCTCGCGAAGCAATATCTAGGTCACTTTTCTTTCAGATCGAAATGAACGGGACAAAAGATATTGCCTATAGTCAGGACCCGGCTATTAACTGTCTTATTAATAAACGTCGTGAGCTCTGTAGCTCGATTCTCTACTACTATCAACTACCGACAACCGGCTCGTCAACGTGAAATTTTGTATGAAAATCTGATCAGCGCCTCTAACGGGTATCGTTGGAACTATTTTGCAGTACATTCTAAATGTCAAACTTTCGATAAGTACTCGACAGTACTGACTGTAGAGAATCGCGCTACTGATTCGTTGTAATGTTTTGTCTTATTCACTCATATACAATTTCAATATTGATTGAAGGTGACCAAATATTTTATGTTACTTATCAGAGCTTACGCGATGTTTATTATAAGACAGTTTTAATATTATAGACATAGACCGACACGTGTAAACCTCGAGTCTTTCCTTGGGATATAATTTTAAAGTTAAGACGTAACAAGAGGATATAGTTGTTGATTTATAAACGTAGTTAGAACGTTCAACTAGCCATATTTTACTGTGTTGTTGACTTAAATAACACCGATGGGGACGCCGTGATATAGTGATACTATACATCATAATAAACTGATGTTAAAGCACTTCTTTGAGTGCAAGTGAAAGTCTGAGATCTGTAAGATTTAGTTCACAAAATGTTTGTTAATGCGGTTTCTGGGTGTTTTCATTTCACTTAATTTTTTTCATTATTATTATCTATACTAATATTATAAAGCTGAAGAGTTTGTTTGTTTGTTTGTTTGTTTGAACGCGCTAATCTCAGGAACTACGGGTCCGATTTGAAAAATTCTTTCAGTATTAGATTGCCCATTTATCGAGGAAGGTTATAGGCTATATATCATCACGCTACAACCAATAGGAGCAGAGTAGCAATAAAAAATGTTACAAAAACGGGAAAAATTTTGATCCATTCTCTCTTATGTGACGCAAGCGAAGTTGCGCGAGTCAGCTAGTAATCTATACTATAATATTATAAAGCTGAAGAGTTTGTTTGTTTGTTTGTTTGTTTGAACGCGCTAATCTCAGGAACTACTGGTCCGATTTGAAAAATTCTTTCGGTGTTAGATAGCCCATTTTTCGAGAAAGGCTATAGGCTATATATCATCACGCTATGACCAATAGGAGCAGAGCAGCAGTAAAAAATGTTAAAAAATCAGGGAACATTTTAACCCATTCTCTCTTATGTGACGCAAGCGAATATGTTATATCTTGTCTTTCGCCTAGCTTTCGAGATACAGTTGATAATGTAACTATCTATCGAGCTATCTAAAAAAAATGCACGAAAATATGATCAGCGCCTCCATCGGGGTCCGAAGGAACTAATTTGGCAGGATATTTAAAAATGATAAACCCGAGATGCGCCGAAGAAGTTATGGTTAATACTTAAATCTTTGGCAAAAACTGGCGCCATGTTTGTGAGAGATAAAAGGCTGTTTCGACCTGTATTCGCAAACAAGTAAAACAAAACAGCTCGCTCTAAATCTAAAATTCATTGCGTATTCCAAGTTTAAACACTCTCTTTTTTAAACATGCAGCTTTTTCAAGACTGCCAGGCTTTTATTTTTAACAAAGGAAGTCTACACTGATTGTGATATATGTATATACCTAAGTATAAAGTATCTATGTCAATATTTGTAGAAAAATCATCAACAATTGATACGTAATCAATTACTTGATGTAATGAGTGGTTAAACACGCGAATGTCTTCAATATCGTCAAACTAACAATTTTGTTACTCTAGAAATATTCCTATGAAGCACGGTAAGTCAAACATAAGTTTAAATCATCTTACGCCTACACGAACAAAGTCACGTAAACTGCCAGTATCTTACGAACAATAGTCCAACAACTTATTGAAGAGCTTTCGATGCAAGTTTGCAGCGTGCGTTCGACTTTGCTTATGCAAAAGGTGGCTAGTTTGATACGGCTTCTTAATTTTAGAAATGCACAGATTTGTTTTTATTACATCAGGAAAATTATCACTTGTTCCAACGGTGAATGAAATCATCGTGATGCAATGCCTGACAGTACTGTATTTTTTTTATTTTAGTTTTTGATGGTACGCGTCCCCAACCCGCACTTGACCTTTCCGAAGTTGTCGGCCCGTAGCAAGATAATACGTAAGAATTTGATTTATTCTCCGGACCACTATCGGTCCTCTGTTCCTGAATAAAATTGAATTATAATAAGTACCGAGCCTATGGGACCTTGACTTTGAACCTTTGGGACTTTTCCACGAATACGTGGTATAGAGGATCAGTGATATTATAATAACTTGTGAATATGAATATTCCATCTAGTCCTACTAGTAGTTCGATAGTCGAACTGTTTGGATGTTTTTATTCCAATTTGTTATACTGACGGATCGAACTATTTGGAAACGCGGATTATATTCCGAATGAGGTGCGAATTGAAAAATTATAACTTTTCAATTCGCACTAGCAGTTCCTGAGATTTGCGCTTAACTAATATTAGTATAAATAAGGCTCTACGTCCTTTCCGAGCTAATGGTAGTTTCAGTAATTGTAACGACTATCATAAGTGTCAATATTTGACCTAAATGAATAAAGAATATGATTTTTAATTTTGATTTTTGAACGCGATGCATTATTCGTATGATTCGTTATAGTAAAAGACATAAGAGTAGAGATGTCGTTTTTTCTACAAAAAAATCGCATGTCTCTCGGTATGTTTTCATATTTGGACGTAGGATTGATGTGCCTTAATCAATCACTGTCGTAAAAGATATTGTGTGAAATTCTGCGGATATCCCGAGTTAGGACCTGGCTGTCGTGTTTTTATCTTGAAACCCAAAATAGCCTGAATAATTATAAAATCCACGTTGTTATTTTGTAACTCCCAGAGTATAATTAATTGATTTATCACTTTGCCCAATTATATCGTAGTTGTTTCAGCTGTTTGATAAACAAACACATTATAATATTGCATTAACTACTGTAGGAGAAAATGTGTGAATGTGAATGTGGCACGGGAAGTTTGTAAGGATTGTACCAAGAGGATTTCTTTGGTATATGCTCACCCCTATGGACAAAAAGTGTGATTTTATGTATGTATGCATATATGAATTTACCAAAGATGTAAAAAAAATGTCTTTTTTACTATAAATACGTATTGGACTCAAAAGCAATTTAACTTTATTTCTGCCTGTATGTAACAGCCAATGACCTATATTATTAGTACATCATATATACTACCGACTAATTAATTAACCCGTCCGTTAAACCACGTTTAAACTCGATAAATTAAACTGTCGGCCGCCACGTAGCGTGTTTTATGAAAGATCAAGTTAATTAAAATCTATGATATTGGCAACCTGTGCGCTTGAATATAGTTTTATCGAAAACTAGCAATGAAACCTGTGTTGTTGAAGTTACTAATAAATATGGTTCCTTGTAATCAATCAACCTGCGAAAGGGGATTACTAATTTTGGGCCCATTTTTTGAAGGAAAAAAGCTAACGAATAAAACCCCTAAAATGTATGGAGCCTGCATGAAATCTTTTTATTAAAATTGGTCAAAATTCGATTTGATAACCTTGACCTTACGTTGCTTAGCTTTTCCAGTCTGTGGACCTCTAGAAAAGCAAGCACAATTTCACAGACTCCTTGAAAAATGAGAACGTGCTAGCCTTTTTTTTACATGTAATTTAAATAATAATATATTAAAGGTCACGATACCTTACTTACTGACGTTTCGATTCAATTTGTACCGACCATGGCCATAGGCCGTGATGGTACAATAAATGTTGACGCACTTCGCCTTCACGCTAAAGAAGTTTTACTTAACACGAGTGCCTTGTTTCAGGAGAGGTAGAAGAATATTTCTACTGCAGATGCTGGTGGTGTGCTTCGTGCCTCACGTGGCGCTCGTCATTCAGAACTGCTCCATCATGGCGCAGCTCTCACAGACCCTCGACTCCTCACTGTATTTGGATGTTGAGGTAATATATATGTTGCAGTCAACTCATAACCAGCCAAAACTTATATTGACTAGCAAAATCGTAAAAAATGTATTATTGACCAATAATGTTCTGTCAAAATCGCTTTTGAATGATGAGGTTGGTTAAAAGTAGTTTGAATGGTCAATAGTATTTTTGACTGCAAATTATATTAAAATTGTTGACAGCATTTTATATTTCTCTGGTCTAAATATTTATATTTGAAGGATGCGTGATTTTATGTATGTAAGGTGCATGCCTAATAAGGCCTATTTTTTAAATTTCTCGCATTCGGTATCGGACGCCCGCCTATATATGTGTAAAAGTTTGCAAGTACATAAATTAACGCACACACTTCTATATAGGCCTTCTTTTGGTTACCCAGTTTACTAATATTAAACAATATTGGCATGTTTTTGTAACTAAAAAAAATAGTATTATCATTATGAGCCGGTACCGTCCCACTGCTGGGCAAAGGCCTCCCCCATAGCTCTCACTGCAAACGATCTCTGACGGTCTGTACCCAATCTGGGTTGTAAGAGTCAAACTCATAAAAAATATGCCAAATAAAAATCATTATTCTCATTAGTTCAGCTAAAATTAAAAGTAAATTAAATTTCTGTTTAAAAAAAGAAAAGCACATTTTGAATTTGTGGTGTGCTTGAAACTTTTGTTGGCGCGCGCGGCTTCGCGTGCCTTAGCTCATTCGTAGTCCGAAAGCTATGTAAAAATGTTGGAATCATGTTGGAATATAGAAAACATGGAACTGGAATAGCTGTAAAACTGTTGTTTAACTTATCAACATGTTTAGTTAAATTGTGTGTTTAGTTAGAATAGAATGTGTCGAGGCCAACAGCGAATGTCATTATAGTGAGTTTTAAAATATTTGTTTTATATTATTTAATCATTTCCCATCAGTGAATAATTAAATATTTAATTTATTTATTTTTGTATCCTAGCAGTCCGCGCCGCCATGTAACCAATAATATCTATCTATCTGATCTAAAGTTATGCGCGGACAAACATTTTGATTATTTTTTTTTATCTCGAATACTAACTTTTGCCCGCGTCTTCGATATCGATTGTGACTTAGGATAGAATTTTCATACAAACTTTTAAATCATAATCCCTTCTTAGCGTCGTTATAACGTCATAACATTTACCTGCATGTCCAGCCCGATCCGTCCAGTGGTTTGAGCTGTGCGTTGAAAGATTATTAATGCCCAGTTACTGAGGCACATTTAGCGGTAGTTTGTGTATTCAAACTGTGTTTTTTATATGAGCTTAAACGCTACTGAATAGATAGACTACCGTTAAACCTAAGAAACCGGGTATGTCAGTCAGTCACCTTGGAGTTACATATATTATTATATTTAGATGTAGTCATATGTATTTATAATGTTTTGTACAGGTAAACGCAGTATTATCGATGGGTGAGCTGGTTGTCAGCCTACAGGACGAGCGACATACTGTCACACAGTACCTACTGTCGCCCGCAGAATTCGACACGTAAGTGCGTTTCATTCTCTTTTATTACATACACACACAATCAGATAATACTGCCTCTGTGGCGCGGTCGGTAGTGTATACGACTGCCGAAAGATCTCGGGTTCGAATCCCCGTTTAGTCAAAATGCGTAACACTCATACAAACGTCTACAGTTAAACTGTTCGTGACATTGCCGTTCTAAATATTTTGTAGATTTTTTAAATATGGTATTGGAGTTGATAGACTATATTTGATTGTGGTAAAAAGAAAAATAACGCTGCTATCGTTTTAAAAATAAAAGGTTGGATTACGTGACAATATTCACGTAGGAATATTTAACTATATTACTATATTTCGCAATGAACCACAAAACGCCAAAACTTTTTATTTATAATTTCTAGTGATAGTGAAAACGAGTTACTGAATTTAAGTGGTTTTCCTTATCAAACTCGGGTAGCATGAATAATATCAATAAGGTAATTTACCAATCATCATGTGTTATAAATAATACAAAACCTAGCTATGATCCTTAATAGGCTAGTTGTCAGAATACGGCTACATTTCCACCAGAGGTGTGCTATGCTGCTATGCTATCAATCAGTGGAGTAATCATGTGTAATGCAAGGATATATTATAGTATCTAAACTGTGAAACTATTGCTACTGATTTTGTTTTTTAAGACACCTCCCGTATTAGGAATTGCTATACAAACAATGGAAACCTGCTACTGCCTCCGTGGCGCAGTGGTTAAGGTCGCCACGCCGCTACCATTGCGTAGGTCGTGGGTTTTGATTCCCACACGGGACAATTATTTTAATCCACAAAAAATTGTTCCGGGTCTGGTTAAACTTTGTGTCCGGTTTTTGTATGTTTGTCAAAGTCCCCGCGACACGAGAGCAATTCTTAGTGCGGAGGTTGTCTTTTTTAAAATAAAATAAATAAAATAGTTTTTGGGCTGTGATACGATTGTTTTAAACAACGCCATAATTGAACACATATATCACTTTTTTTTCAGAGACTCATTGCAGACAGCTTTTGCAACGACTGATGACTGTCTCGAATACGCCCCTAAGCACAATATTATACAAGACCACATTATGACTTTATAGTAAGTAACCGTAATATATTTATATTCTAATTATTATATAATTTTATCATATACCAATAGCCGCGTAGGTACTGACTGACCGAGCAGCCTCGCGAGGCAATATCTAGGTCTCTTTTCTTTCTGATCGAAATGAGCGGGACCGAGATATTGCTCGCTCAGTCAGTACGCGGCTAATCGCTTTTCCAAGTTATGTGTGTATTACAAATGATCACTTGTTCTAATGATGAAGGAAAAACATCATGATGGAACCTTGCATGTTTATGAGTTCTTTAAAACAGTTCTTGAAGGAATACAAAGTTCCCAACACGGATTTGACCAGCGTGTTAGACTCATGTCTTAATCCGTCCCTCACTCCGATAGAAGACCCTAGCCCAGCAGTCCCACTGCTGGGCAAAGCCCTTTGAGCAAGATCCGACAAATGCGTCCAGGACATCCCGCCATCTCCGATGACGCGTCTGGGATATCTATGCTTAATATTAGGTTCTAGGTAGATAGAAATTAGTGGCCGTAACTAATATTTCTAGAACACGCAGTGTGTTTTGTGTGAACTGCCAAACAAGGCATTTTGGCATGAGTCTCTAACTACTGACCCCTTAAATAATAATTTGACAACTACATTATGCTGAATATATTTTCAGCTGTTTATTAAATACAATAAAACATAGAGTATGTACTGAAACTACTTGCGTTATAGTAAAATATTTCTTGGTCTAAAAATATGTAAAAAGAAAACTGGGCTATTACGCATCTCAGTTGACAAGTATTTTGATAGCCACGCTGTACATTCATTTTTACCTTAGATTATAGTGATTAACGCGTTACGTCATAGCAACAATGTACTGGAAAAATAAGAGAGCATTTTCGAAAATTCCTCCCGAATGGAGTTAAAAGGGCGAATAACATGCAGGATCAGCAATGAAAATGTTATAAAATGGAAAGACCACGCAGTCTGCGTGATGTTTAATAAGTAAAAAATTTAACTTTATTGCGTAATAAAAACCGCAATATTACGACTTAGTTCAGCCAGTCTTGACTTAGCCCTTTTACAGTTTAATATGCAACTGCTTATGATTGTACGCACTTAAACCACCGTCAATTTTCAAGCGGTTGCAAATTTGTCTGTATCCGCGTGGCTATCCGCTCCCGCGGTTAACCGCTGCCACTGTTGCGTAAGCGGGCTGGCTTCAGACCAACTTGTAGCATATTTATGACAATGAAAATGTAACGTATTCAAAAAAAACAATATATAATCTGTAAAAACTCTTCCGTTATTGATTAACTGACTGATGGACAACGCACAGCCCAACTACAGAGCGTAGAAAGTTGAAATTCGTTCTGAAGACTCCTTAGGAAGTGGAAGAGAACCACTAATCTTTATTAGTGCTTCTCTTCCACTTCCTAAGGAGTCTGGTATATAGGTATATAGAAATACACACCCGAGGAGGGTAAAATTCACGTGGGTACCGCCGTAGGTGGAAAGTTATTTTCAGCGTGAAACATTTTTACTAAACTCAAATCATTTTACAACTTAATAATTAAAATAAATAATACTTAGGTTATTTAACTGCCTCTGTGGCGCGGTCGGTAGTATATGCGGCTGCCGTGCGAGAGGTCTCGGGTTCGAATCCTGGGTCGGGCCAAAAAGTCTTTTCTGAGATTTTCTGTTAAGAATTTCTTAGAGATTGCCCGGAGTTGGGAAGTTGAGGTCGAAGACCTCCGTGCCTCGGAGAGCACGTAAAGCCGTCGGTCCTGCGCCTGACCTCTCACTGGTCGTGTCGGTTATCCGTCCCACCAAACTATGAGAGTGATGGAATAGAGAGTGTACCTGTGTATTGTGCACACACTTGGACACTATAAACAAAGTCCTGCACAAATGGCCAGTTTCAATGAAACTGGCCGCCGTAGCCGGCTAGGAGGACATTATTATTATTATCATTATTACTTAGGTTATGTAATGTGAACTACACATACCCGTATAGGTACGTCAAATTATTTCTACGAACTCTTGAGATTGACTCAAGAATTCACTAAAAACAAATTGTATTGTGCCACATGCAAAGGCACAAGTGAGAATGTTGTTGCCCGGGGCAAGTAGGCAACATGAATAAATGAAATCATCGTTTTTTACACGCAGCCATTTCAGGGAAGACCTCATGAATATCAAGTGAGTATTATCATGTACTATTAAACTAGGTTACCTCAACACTGATGTATCTGTCTTATCTTATTAACTTAAAGAGATTGCATATTAAAATTGTAAGTTTGGCGCGGTGGTTAATATGGTCGCCTCGCCGCTCTTATAGCCCTGCCTCACTAGGCCGGCATGGCGCCGTTGCTGGCTACGTATCCAAGCAGTTAATATCGCAATGTCACCTTGCCACACCGTCGCCACGTGAGTTAGGTGACATACATTTCAATACTAACTGCTTAGATACGCAGCCAGTGACGTCGCCATGGCGTCCTAGTCAGGCAAAGCTCAAAAAACCTAAAGGAATAAAAAATAATAGGTATTATTCTTAGAATCGATGTATAATTGTATAATGACATGCCGGTTTGTACAAAAAAGGTCTGTGCCCACTATCCCGTAGCATACCATGACCGTGCTAGGAACGTAACAGCCAGAAAAATATTCTAGTAAACCGTTTTATCACCGACCTACACCGTCCCGCGCCATGCACAGAGCGTCAACTATTTGTCAGAGGGAACAATTATTAGCAAGCGGGTCGGATCGGGGAGTTTGACCGTTTTAGACGCGTTACTCTGTTGCCAGTCAATTCGTTACTTCAACGAGAGTTCAACTATCAACTAAGTCTTATCGTATGGTTATTGGTCAACCTAGTGTCAAGGTTGTTCAAGCCGCGAAGGCCTTTGACGTGGCTTAACGACTGTTATTTTAATTGATAACAATCGGGACCGACTTTTTACGTGCCCTCTGAAGCACGGAGCCGCCTAATTCAAATACCACTATGCGATCATCCACCTACGGAACGACCGCGCCAGCGTTCGCTTAACCCACAGATCCTTTACCGACTGGCAAGCACAACTGTCTGTGGGGGCCTTATGTGCTAAGTAACTAAGTGCATTTCGTCTACATGTGCTGCACGAGCGAATTAAAAGGATTCCTATCGTGTTACATACGGGTTGCAAACCGGTTGCAAACGGGTCCAGAACACTGCTCACCCATTTCAGTGGGCAAAGTAGAGCGTATCCGATGGCTTTTCGTGCTCGTCAAGTTCCTAGCACGATCATGGTATGCTAAAGGATAGTGTGCGCAGACGTTTAATCCTAATTTCCGCGAAGGGAGAATGCATGTGTTTTTTTGCATTCATGCGAGATTGTTGCGTTCGAGTTGTGACCCCGGGGAATTTTTATATAGAAATTCATAGTAGCATAGCTAAACTGGAATTTTAAAACTTACTTATCGTATTAAGGATTTAAAATACTATTTGGTTTCTGTAACACGTGGTATGAATTTATTTCGTTTATTTGTCCATGAGACATTTTCAAAATGAGTTGAGTCAAAAAGTAGAACAAAATGTAATTATTTTTGTGAAAGTAACGGTATAAAATCAGCCATCTTACTTTTAATCCTCTGCCTTCGGAAACTCTCGAACTGCGTGTAATACTAGGAATTTTAAAAGTTAAACGGACTGCGTAATCTGCAAACTTAGTTTAATTTAACAAGTTGCTCTTGATTTTCTCGTAGACTTATAAAGTTACAGCTTGATGATAATGAGAATGTTCAAGTATTAAGAACTATGTTCAAGCTATGTAATTACGTAGAAGCACTTCTCCTTAGTACCTTTTATCCATTTGATTCTGGTATCTGTAAAAAAATTATAATAAGAGATTATTCTTTGTACATACACAAACTAGGATTGGGTTTTAGTCAACAAATCGTTGACGATTCCACGTTGAGAGTCCCAGTTTGTGAACGAAACCCTTATTTTTTAAAACGCAGATAAAAAAAGTAAATATAAATTTTGGTAAAATTAACTAAATGTCTTGATTGATTTCCGATTCGGACCAAGTACTACTACTATTGATATTTATCAAATTTTTATAGGAAGCTCGAAGTTTGGTAACTGGCCAGGAATATGTCAATAGACCCGCCCTCTATAGCATAGGGCTATCATTCTTAACGGCGAAACGACGGTGTATTTCGTACACTCCTGGTCTACAGTTTCGGGTATAACAAGCGTGTCAATATTTGTATTAAAATTTACTGTGTTCCATGTTTCAGGAGTTTAAACAAAGTAGAGGCGTTTAAACGAACGAAAATATATGAAGATATCAACGCAGTACTGTTACTGTATGTCGCAAGGGGGGTGAAGTCTACCACGTCTTCTTTGTGGAGGTAATTATAAATCAATTTAACTTATTACGACCATTCCAATATGTGATTTTGGACCCGCATTTTCAATACAATAATAGAGTTAGTAAGCACGGAGTTACCTGACTCGTCTGCAATAGATGGACATAAGCCAATGATGATGATTATGCAACACGGAGAACCGCAATTTTTTTATGTTTTACGAAGCCTCTCACTCACCAAAGACTCTCGTCCCCAATGAAGAGAAACAATAATGATTACGATAGATTATCTACTTTTAAGTCGGGACTGCCAAGGGCGCGGAGATCAATTGGAAACAGAAAGAACGGGCCCGAGCAAAGCTACTCGTACGTCTGTAAAACCAATAACGATTTTATAAAATATTTTAAAGATCTTTTTTTTGTTTAAATTAGAGGGACAAATAAAAATCAATAAACACAAACATTACAGCAAAAGGTCTCCTCGAGAACTCTGGAATTGGGTTGTGTGGTAATATTCTCTTTTTATCTGTTTAAAATTCAACGATATCAGCTCCTTTATAGATACATACATAAATCACGACTGTTTTCTCCTTTAGCAGTCAGGAACCAAAGAACGCCACTTGCTCCGATCCCCAAAAACTTAATTAGCCGCGTACTGACTGACCGAGCAGCTTCGCGAGGCAATATCTCGGTCCCGCTCATTTCTATTTGAAAGAAAAGAGACCTCGCGAGGCTGCTCGATCAGTCAGTACGGGGCTATAAATTATTATGCAATTTCTTTCAGGCTACTATCAGCGTCGTCAGAACTCCTCAAATCGAGAGAAGACTTGTCATTATCCCTTGTGATAACAGCTTCGGGCATCACAGCTGATGAACTTAATCCAGCTAATATGGCCACCGTTCAATCTCATCTGGACTTTGGTAGAGATAGCTTGAACTCCACAGCCCAGTATTTAGAAGCGGAAAAGATATTCAGCGAAATGAGATTGATAGAAGATATTTTACATTTGTAAGTATTGAAAAAATATTATTGGAATAAAAATATCTTGTGTTCAAGTTTAATGTACAGTCACAATCAGTGGCGGGTTCAGAATCCTGTTTTGGAAGGTTTGAAATTATAATTATTTTGATGTCACGATTAGCTAAGAAACGAAATGGCAACTGAATGACAGTATACGAGTAGCTATACTAGCGATCGCCCGCGACTTCTTCCACGTGGACTTTAATTTTCTCGTTTTGTTTTGCTAATTTCATATACCTAACCATTTCACCATCATTAAGGTATAAATCCCCGCGAAACAACAGCAGTTCTTAGTGCGGGACCTCCTTCCTTTCTTTTTCTTCTTTATGTCTATTTTTCGAACCTATAGTTTCAAAAGCAAATTATGAACCAAAAAAAATGTGTGCGTGATATTTTTTATATTAAATTCCAGCTTTGAACGGTTACAGAAGATAGTGAAGTCGTACCAATCAGGAGCTGAACAGCATTCCAACATTAGTCACCACATAGCCGAGTGGTCTATGTATCTACATAAGATGAAGGTTTTACAGGAAAACTTGTGGAATATCGTTGGGTAAGTATTTTTGTGTCGTACTTCAATACATAATATATTTTTATATTATAGTAACACATATAAACATAAAATCACAGAGACACAGGCAGAGCCCAGATAACGCGACTTGGTACAATCCTTACAAACTTCCATTGCGTCATTTACATCGATACATCTTGTCATACAGGACCGAAGGCGTGATGTCCAGTAGAAATAATTATCACTTTTAAAAATAAAACAGTTTTCTATGAGTTTCTCGTCGGTTCTTCTCGTCGGCCAATGATAACCGTATCTCACCCAATCATGAGTGAGTATTCGGAACATATCATTGTCATTTCATCATTTCACGCTCTGCTTAGTTTGGAACCAAATAACCGTGTGTGAGTTGTCCAATGATATTTGTATTGTATGTGTGCAGGGAGCGCGGGGACGGCGTGGTGTGGGCGGCACGGCGTACGCTGGCGCTCGGCGTCGCCATCCTCGCGCTGGTGCTGCTCGCCGCGCCCGGCATGTTGCTACTACTTCGACACATCGCCTACACCATACAGGTACACTTACAGTCACTTTGTACTACCTTATGTCAAATGTTTCGTTAAAGGTAAGGTAAGTAGCTCAGTCCAATAAAAGGATACTCATTAAGATTAAAAAGAAAAAAGTATATATTAAATTATCAATTTAACCCATTAATGTCCCACTGCTGGGCAAGAGTCTCCTCCCGTAATGTGGGAGGGGAGGCCATGAGTCCACCACACTGGCCAAGTGGGGGTTGAGGACTTTGCATGCCCTCGATAAATGTATTAAACAAATTTTTGGCATGCAAGGTTTCCTCACAATGTTTTCCTTCACCGTGTGAGCATGTGATAATTATTTCTAATACACACATAACTTCGAAAAGTCATTGGTGTGTTGCCTCGGGTTCGAACCTTCGACCACTTGCGTGGGAGGTGTAAAAGGGAAAAGTTTATAGCATAAAATAGAATTTAGTGAGAGGGTCGTGAATGTGTTCGGGCAACGTTCCTCAGATGCAACTTACTGGTGAGCGGACGTAGGGAGAAGAGCCACCACCGCTCCAACAAAGTCACCGGACTATGACGTCACAGTTGTTCGAGCCGCTGGAGCGGCCGACTTTCCACGTCTCCCCTCAGCACCCGCTCTCGAGATTAGTCTTCGAATTACTGAATAAGATATTTTTCAAGCACGAGCATTTGTTTATCTATCCAGCACATTTATATATGAACTGTTTTATTATATTTGTGAAGTTACATCGAACGGCTGTCTATTGTCGTAAATAAATTAAGCGAACCCGGAAAACTACACTAGTACACTCTGAGGTAAATTTGACCTAATGAACGGAATTGCGGCTCTTTGCAAAAGGGCCTTCATCGATTACACATTTATATTTTTTAAATGTGTGTTAGGGACCGAGTATGGAAAGTTCAAAGTTCATGGTGCATTAAATATTTCTGTCTGAATATTGTGCAATAGAATTGGTTTTATATAAGGTATAATATCGCTGTGTTATACAGCTCCTACGTAATTAATAAAGGCTTTTTCCTCAATAGCGACAAGCATGTTACCGGTAATTCTTCTAATTGGACATACTACTCGAAACCTCAGAAATACCACAATCATATCATATTTTCCTGTTTAATGCAAATTGCCTTTATAGTCTAAAATCTGGCCTCAACATGTAGGTATGTGATTTTTTTGGTGTGCATATTTCAATCAAATGCTTAGAAGTAATTATCACTTGCTTAACGGAAAACGTCACCGCGTCGTGATGCAATCTTGCATACCTAAAAAAATGTCTAATTCATTTATTGAATACGTACTTGACCAGGTGGACTTGTTACCTAACCGTTGCCCAGAAGTGGGAGAAAAAATATTCCTCAAGCAGGTATCTGGTTAAATACAAGTTACCTTTTGTTTCTTTTTCTTTTGTAAATGAAATTAACAATACTATTGGAGTGGGTAACAGTAGCGCGATTTTCTATTGGCGGTACCGTCGAGTATCTGAAGTTTGACATTTAAAATGTACTACCAAAATAGTTCCTAAGAAGCCCGCTAGAGGTGGTGATCAGATTTTCGTGCAAAATTTCTCGATAGCTAGCAGGTTGTCGGTAACTGATAGTTGTAGAGAATCGTGCTACAGATTTTAGCGCAAAATTTCTCGATAGCTAGCCGGTTGTCGGTAGCCGATAGTTGTAGAGAATCGAGCTGCAGGTTTCAAACTGTTACATTGTCGTTTTTCAAAACGTCGAACAATAAATATGACTTGAAGGTAGCATGATGTGTCATAAATACCTACACAAATAATCACCTATAAAAGGATGTTCTGAGTCAGAACCAACTCACTCACGACTGTACCAGGGATCACATTACAATGAAGCTACTCTATATTTTGTTCGTAATATTCGCGTATTTGAGCTTCGATGTTATGAAGTCCAATGTCTACGGTGTGAGATGTCCAGATGGCTCAAGCACTGAAAATCGTTGCATACCTTTTGATGTAAGTACAATACAAGTTTTATTTATATACTTAGTAAATTTAGAATTCTGTATTTTATTTAGAATCTCCTCAATGTCAGTTGCCCGTCAGTAAATTAAGGAAAATAAAGTGCAAATGTTGTGCGTTGTGGATTATGCGTTTGTCGATATTATGAAAATCCCAGTTTATGTGTACTTAAAGTACAAATAATTTAATATTGATTGCCTCTGTGGCGCGGTTAATGAATGCCATGCAGAGGTCTCGGATTCGAATCTTGGATTGGGTCAAGAAGACTTCTCTGAGATCTTCTGTTAGAAGTCGCCATAGATCTCAGTGCCTTGGAGAGCACATAAAGCCTATGGTCTTACGCCGCACATCTCACTGGCCATATCGGTTATCCGTCCTACCAGGCTATGAGAGTAAAAGAATAGTGAGTGCACATGTGAATTGTGCGCACACCTGGGGGGCTATCACGTATTTCAGTAACTATTTGAAAGCTATGCTATACATTGTTTTCTCCCTAAGGATATGGTGATTGACATATTACGTCAAAGCAGCAATGTACTGAATAGTGAACATCAATTTGACGTACACTAGTTGTCAACTGAGATACGTGATAAGCCAGCTGGACTCTATAAACAAAGTCCCGTACCACGTTATGTCACAAAAAGCTTTACTAGTTTCCAGCCTACTTAGCCGTCTTTTATGATAAGTGACGTCAAATTATCACGCTTTGGTTTCTTTTGTACCCTTATAGAGTAACTGTGGTTTGGATTTACTTCGATCGATGGAAAAAATATTGACGTTAATTTAACCACAAAAACCAATTACAATTTTAGTGTTAATTTTACGTCATAATTGACGATGGTATTGATTGTGACGTTTTGTGGCTTAAACTTCGTAATTACCTAATTAATGGCGACAGTCTCCATGCTGTTTCCACTTTGTGAAGGTGCGAGTGCTCTAATTGTTATATGCTGTAGAAAAGCCACAAGAAAACATGGAAGCCGACTCCTTGGTCTGTTTTTTTTTATAATGACTAAAATACGTGGAAAAATAATACTGATAGTGTAGTCTCATAAAAACGCTTTTAGATAAATAAATTAGGCAAAAAAGGGAACCCAGGACTGAGGTGTGGAGGACTGACTTTTTACGTGCCCTCTCAATCACGGAGACGCTCGGTTCAAATGCCGCTATATTGATTGAAAACACTTAACCTGATAATTAAATAATTTTATTTTACAGGCTCGCCAAGAAGATCAGTCG
The DNA here is from genome assembly GCF_050436995.1 of Anticarsia gemmatalis. Classification (NCBI taxonomy): domain Eukaryota; kingdom Metazoa; phylum Arthropoda; class Insecta; order Lepidoptera; family Erebidae; genus Anticarsia; species Anticarsia gemmatalis. The sequence goes on from NC_134757.1 coordinate 2,421,750, forward strand.
TCTGCAGAAACTACGAATATACATGATTTCCTACCAGATGACTATAAAAATTAAATGAAAACATCATTTCTATTAAACTCAATGCATCTATTTTTTGTAAAGAGGAAGAAATACTGTTTTAAAGCAAATATTAAATACTAGCGGACAGGATATAATATAATTTTATCTCATTGATTCCATTCCCATAAAATTTTGATCCCATCGATCCCATACATACTCTTTCCTAACAGTTACAGACATATAAAAAAAATATCCCTTTTTGTTTGGTTGTTCAAAAGTTATAGGTACGCGTGCATACATTTGGAAATCATGGTGCCATTACATATAAGAAACAGATGCAACGAGACCCGTACATTTCATACCAGGTTTATGACACGTGTATATATAATACATATGTATAAAACATATAACTATTTTCAAAATTATATTTTTTTTTTTATTGTATGTTTTATTTTCCACCCTTATGTTTGGTTTAAATTTTTCACTAAGTTCATCTTAGACCATGGCCAGAAAAGGCAAATTCGCCGCGGGTTCGTTCGCGCGTTACCGAAATACTGGGTTGTCCATATAGTCCATTGAAATGTTACAATTTGAGGGCAAAAAGTTATTAAACATATAAGTAGGTAAAATAATTTGCTACAAATTATGCTTTTACAATTTTATTGTAAGACGCATAGTTTCCGAGATATAGCGAAAAAAGTGTTTCCACCCCCTTATCCAAGATGGCGGCCGGGGGACAAGAGTGTCGACCCCACAAACTTCAAGTTAAGCTTCTGTGGACCCCCCCTACATGTTCCAAAAATAAAATTGCGTCCTCTAAGAAATGTAAAACTCATGTAACATTTCAATAAACTAATAAGTTTCGCGCGAATTCAAAACACGCGCAAAACTCACGCTCCTTGTAGTACAGAACGTTGCCGCAAAATAAGCGCGAAAGAATCGCAGCAAATCTGTCCCTTCTGGACACAGTCTTAGTTTATTCAATATATTGCCAAAATACTGTTGTTGATGCAGCAGGCAAGTTTGAGAACCGTTCCTATAATATAAAAAAAACATGTATACTTTTCGAGGTCAATTTCGGATTAACAATACCAAGGACCGGTTTTACCATTTCTTAATATCTATCAAATAGCTTATCACATAGAATTCAGTGCCGAGCTACTTAGTTAGAATTTTAATAGTCATAGAATTCTTAGACAGATATTCTATGTCATATAGATGGTCACATTATATTTAATTTATAATTATATACAATAATATAGTTTATATAATAGAATGCGGGAACTAACTTGACGTTCCGGCGCAGGTTACACTGGCCATGGTCGCAGGCTGACCGCAGCATTTCAAGGTACAATTAGTGTTAGTTAATTCCCGAATTCTATCGTACAATAAACATGCAACGCGAAAGTTTAAAAGTTACAATAATATAATTTACCTACTTATTCTTATTGGATTGTGATTTTGCTTTATTTATCTTATTTCTAAACATAATAGGGGTTAGGATTAGGACACGTTTTCCCAGTAGCATCCTCATATCTGCAAGAAAATAGAAAAAGAGAATTATCAGTATAAATATTGTGAATTGCATAATTATGAACTATTATGTACATGTTATACATGGCTATTTAATTATAACCCTGTGCAACTTTTTCTTTTTGAAACAGCTATTTTTGTCAATACCTCCACCAATCTGATCAGACTGGTAAAATTTGCCTTCGACATTTAGTCCGTATATTACTTTGTAAACAAATTTATGAATAAATAAACACTACCACAGTTACACTTAGGCTTCCGCTTGATATGTCATAAGCCAACGCATCTCCAAGTTATCCAAAATGGACACGACCGGCAATGGCCTGTCTGGAGGTTCCTTAAGGACGCGTTACCACTATGTCGTAATGATTAATTTATCGTTGGACGACTGTCGTCTATAAAATTTGTTTGTCGTCAAAAATTTTATTGTTTTGTGACTGTCGTATCTAGCCGTCCCCATTGTCACGATAATCTGTCGTCACTGCAAAAAATGTCGTAGACGACAGTAAGTCGTGACGTTCTATATGTGAACACCTCCATTTAAACATATAAGCCACGACACTTAAAACTACACGATTATCTGTCGTCACGACATAGTGGGAACGCGCCCGAACCGATTGCGAGTACAATGCGCGAATGGGGATTAACTAATCAAGATGGCTGTGACTGCGTTGCAGCATTACAAACCTTGGCACATCTGCTCCAGTGCCCTCTATGTCCCAGAACCTGTACGACCGAGGACCTTAACTTGGCCACAGGAGAAATTTCTGGTCAACAATTGTGCAGATTGTTATGAGTAAGAATGTAAAATGGTATGCTTTTAGGACGGCATAGCAGAGTTGATATTCAGCATAATTTGGTTCGTTTGGCATAATTTTACAAAGCTATTTCTGTACCTCGATTTTCTACCACTATCGACTACCGACAACCGGCTAGCTATCGAAATTTTGACATTTAGAATTAGGGAATGCAATCTCGTTCTCGCGAGATCTCGATCTCGCGAGATCTCGGCCTTTCTGAGCGAGATTAATCTCGGGGGGAAAAAAGACGAGATCTCGCGAGATTAACGAGATTGAAATCGAACATAAAAACGCCCATATCACGATTATTAGAACTGACTAATCGGTATATTTTGTTAATTAATCTGTAATATGTAATGGATCTCATGAGTATATATAATTTTATTTAATTGATGATAATATCTTAGTTTAGTAGTCAGCTTCAACTGAACTTAGATAATAAGTTTATTTTTTTTACTTCTCGTTGTTTCGTTTATTATAAGAGAACAGTTTTAATACTAAAATATTCTTGTTTGTTATTAGCTGAGATTAGAGAAGACTGGTTCCATTTTGTATTTATTATTTCATAGATACGTACGTCAAAGTTTATTTCTTAAAAGTTTATTAAAAAATTAAAATTACAGACATAGGTCAAACAATGTTCGATGAAAAAATAAAAATAAATGTTTATCTTACAATGCCTTTTTTTCATTTCTGTAATTGCTATAATATATTAATTATTTGAAAAAAAAACACACACAAAACTACCAATCTCGCGGGATCTCGAAATTGACGAGATCTCGCGGTATTGTATTCATGATCTCGCGAGATCTCGCTGGAGCCCCAATCTCGCGAGATTTGCATTCCCTATTTAGAATGTACTACCAAAATATTTCCTAAGACGTCCGTCAGAGGCGCTGATCAGATTTTCATACAATATTTCTCGATGACAGGTCGGTTGTCGGTAGTAGTAGAGAATCGAGCTACTGGAATATGTTTTTAACAATAAACGTAGTGACGAAAGCGAATCGCTGCGAAACCGACCTTACATAATAACTTTACGGGTTATGATAGTTCTATTTATTAATTTTTATTGATATGAAATTTATGCCAAAAAATGATTCTGACTTGCAAAACTTTGCATTTAAATTTATCTTTTCTACGAAATTAAGTTTATATCATTAGTTGTTATGGTAAATATGATTATGACATAAATATTAAATAATATTGTCATAACACGTTGGTATTATAATTATGTTGTGTAAGTATGATAACTTGTTTTATAAAAATCTTTATCAGTTATTTGTATGCAAAATTGTATGTCCTAGTTGTGACATTTAATCATGTAGGAACAAAATGTCAGAAATTTACAAAAATAAACGATCTGTTCAAAAAGTTGCAATTAACAGTTAGTTGATTACTATATCAGTAAGTTTTGAGATACGTCCGTAAATAATTAAATACGAAAATATCACTTTTAAAGCTATTGACGATGCTATGAAGCCTCCGATTAGTTCTTAGTAGTGACAAAGGAATATTTACAATCAATATTAATTACAAATTATTAAAACTATGCTAAAAATAAGCAAAACTACACACAATTTACAAATACATACTGGATTATCGAAATATTTGGTTACAAAACACAAACACTTACATTTCACATGGCACGCATAGAGTGCCAAACTTTGCTGTACCCAGTTGACAGTTGTGATTATCGTGGATCAAGTCCCGTTTGATTCTATCCGTATACACAAAGTCAAACATATGATATGATACTCCCATCGAAGGTTGAACGTCAAGTGTCCGTTGCAAGTATGTCGATGTGGCTAAATTATTTATCCTCGTACCTTGACATATAGCAGCGCCCACACAAAGACACAAAAACAAGAAACCTGCCATATTGGCACTACTTTCTATTTACACGTCTCGATTGTGACTGCTGTGAATATCACACAAGAATAACAAAATTCTAGATATACGAGTATTACGAAATCAATAAACGTCAAAGGCCTTCGGGCGGCTGGAATAACTTTAACCACTAACCATACGATAAGAAGAAGACGGAATCAATGTGGACGTTTTCTGATCATAGCATGGTTAATATATTTTTGTACTTCACAGATTAAATAGTTATATATAACCTACTTTGTTTTATTTTACTTTGTATTTAAATACGATTTACCTGTGTCGTCGAACTTATGCCCGGTTTCTGAGGCATTTTTAGCGGTAGTGTTCAAATTGCCTTGTTTATATCAGCTTAAATGCTATTGAATAGATAACTACCGCTAAATGTACCTCAGAAACCATGCATTAGTGATATAATATTAAAATGTATAGAATAGAATATACAAAGATTAAAAAATATTCTTCACATTAACGATGTAAATGTTCACATAACAATTTAGATATTTATGTTATTACAGACATTCACGCACTCAATAGAGCAGAGCACGCAAAAATTGGTAGCAGAGAAACAGAAGAGTGATCTGCTATTATCTCGCATGTTGCCAGTACCGGTGCTACGAAGACTAAGGGCTCAGCGCGCCGTGCCCGCAGAAGCCTTCGACGCCGTCACCATATTCTTCAGCGACATCGTCGGTTTTACCACAATATCGGCCAGTAGTACTCCCATGGAGGTGATAAATATGCTCAATATGCTGTACAGGTCCGTTGGCTAAAATCCACGTTCCATTTCATAAGCAAATCGGTTTCTTACTCTCATACATAAAAGAAAATGGCGGTATGTTATTATATTTGAAAGATCTGTGGTCTCTGCTTCGAAGCAAGTAAATACGGTACAAAACAGAAATTTAGTTTGATCACGAGCTCTTGGAAAAGCTTTCTGCTATACGCTTGCATGAACAAGTTATTAATAAATCTAAAATGTAAATGATTATGAAATATTGAAGTAGTTATATAACGGTAATGGTTTTTGTATAATTAATTGTATGCAATAAACTGCAGGTTGTTCGATGAGAAGATTACTCATTACGACGTGTATAAGGTAGAGACCATCGGTGATGCTTACATGGTCGTCTCGGGATTGCCGCAACGAAATGGTGAGTCACTTCTATTTGTAATATTTTCATCGATTATCCTTTTAACTGTGATGTGATCTATCCGCCTGATTTCGGCCATGGTGACCATTTCGACTCCTAATCAAATTGGCGCTGATGCGCTCGCAGGTGGCTTATGTAGCCAATTTTAGCAGAAAATTCACGTGTGCAGTGCGGGCATGTGAGTTTACCGCTTATAAAACTAGCTGACCCGCGCATCTTCGCTTGCGTCACATAAGAGTCATAATTTTCCCCGTTTTTGTAACATTTTTCACTGGTACTCTGCTCGTATTAGTCGTAGCGTGATGATATATAGCCTATAGCCTTCCTCGATAAATGGGCTATCTAACACTGAAAGAATTTTTCAAATCGGACCAGTAGTTCTTGAGATTAGCGCGTTCAAACAAACAAACAAACAAACAAACTCTTCAGCTTTATAATATTATAAGTATATAAGTATATAAGTATAGATGTTCTAAAGAACTCTTTGGCATGAAAGTTGCTTTACAATATTTTCCTTCGCCATTGGAACAAGTGACAATCGTTTCTTATACACGCATAACTTCAAAAAGCCTGAGAGTCAAATCTATGATGTAGTGAAATCCTTATTTTTAAAATGTACATGGAATCTCCTTTTCCTACTACCTCGACTCAACCCACAGAATGAAGAGTGTCAAAATTTACCCTCAGGAGAATGATAACATACTTAACTCCATTGTGGTGAAAGTGTGGATTGAGTCCTTTCTGCTTAACTGCTATGATTAGATTTTGTATTATTGGTTGTAATATCAGGCAACCGGCACGCGTCGGAGATCGCAGACATGTCGTTGTCACTGATGCGCAGCCTGGAGGGCGCGCGCGTGCCGCACCGGCCCGACGAGCCGCTCACCATCCGAGCAGGCGTCAACACGGGCCCTTGCGTGGCCGGCGTGGTGGGCGCCACCATGCCGCGCTACTGCCTCTTCGGCGACACCATCAACACCGCCAGCCGCATGGAGAGCACCGGCGAAGGTCTCACTCTCTCGATCTGTAGGTTAAGCAAACCTTAGCGCGGTCATTCCATAGATGGGTGACCGCATAGTGACATTTGAACTGGGCGTCTCCATGCTTCAGAGGGCACGTAAAAAGTCGGTGTTGGTTGTTGTCAATTAAGATAACAATCGTTAAGCCACGTCAAGAACAATTTTGACATTAGGTTGACCACTAACCATACGATAAGAAGATTTACTTCCTAGCGCCTTCTTCTATTATTTCTCCTTGCAGCGCGTTTAAATCATAATAAACTACTCTCTATCATACATACTATAATGCGAAAAAACTTTTTCCCCGACCTAATATAATATGCTTACGCCTTTTTCGAATCACCACGCTACTAATACTCAACTTTTATATATATCGTTGGTTCTTTTATTTACTAAGCAAACTTTTTACAGCTATGAAGATTCACATATCAATTACAACGAAGATGGCTCTAGATGAGATTGGCAAATACGAAGTTCAGTCTAGAGGCTTTCAAAATATAGCGGTAAGTCACTTTTTTTTAAATGTCAACTGCCGCACTAAAATTGCTCTTGTGTCGCGGGGACTTTTACAAACATACAAACAACGGACACAAAGTACAACCAGACCCGAAACCACTATTTGTGGTCGCACAAATAAATGTTCCGTGTAGGGATCGAACCCACGATTTCCTGACGCAACAGTTCCGGCGTGGTGACCTGAACCACTGCGCCACGGAGGCAGTCTGAGTCAAGTAACCAGATGCTGGACGAATAATGACGAATGAGTGACTCTACTTATTCGTGGATTTTTTTTGTTCCAGGGCAAGGGGTGTATGGAAACTTTCTGGCTCTTAGGCAAAGAGGGAGGAGTGAGGAGTGAAAGTCCTCGCGGCCCTCAACTCCAAGACTATCATCAGAATCTGATGGAACTGCTCATTCGGTCCTAAATATACTTCCTGTCATAGAATGAACAATACATACGTTTCTTGTTACTTCTCGTTTTATTTACTAGCTTTTCGCCCACAGTTTTGCCCGCATGGAATATAACCTAGTGCTCCTCTACACTTCCTGAGGAATCTTCATACCAAATGTCAACTTTTTACGCTCAGTAGTATGTCTTATTTGCATTTTCTCGTTAAGTTTTGATAGATAAAAGATAGGAATATGACATTAATCTACTTACTACTACGTATAAAACTAACGCGGCGAACAGATGTTTAACCAACTATAAGTAGGAGGAAGTTCTCAATTGTTCCGGTTCGCTAACCCTTATACTAAAAGACTGAATTATGTTACCACGCTATATTGTTTCATAAGTTGCGTAATATATGTACATATATGGGCAAATGCGATTTACAAAATTATAAATCGTATTTACCCATATTCACTTCACACACGTCACTTAAGCTGGTTGCAGACTAAAAGCTAAGCTAAGTTAAAGCAGTGATAGCCAAGTGGTTTAAGTTGGTACACCCCACGCAAGTGGTTGTAGGTTCGAACCCTAGACAACACACTACCAACAAAATAATTATCACTTGCTCTAACGATGAAGGAAAACATCAAGATGAAACCTTGCATGATTAAAATTTGTTTAATACATTTATTGCCAGCATGCAAGTTAATTAGCAAGCATAGCAAGTTGCGCTCACCGGTCGGTAAACGATATGTGAGTTAGGCAAACCTTGGCGCGGTCATTCCATAGATGGTTGACCGCCTAGTGGTATTTGAACTGGGCGTCTCCGTGCTTCGGAGACAGTCAGTGTAGCGAAGTAAAGGAAGTAACGGTCATATTTTTAAATAGTCTTACTAGAGCTTAGCTAAGGTGGCTTAGTTTAGCTTCGGTATAGCATAGCTTTCGGTCTGTGACCAGCATTATGAACAATGAATGACAACAATAACCACATTTTATCAACTTTCACCTGTATGGGTATTAGGTACTTTAACTACACTTGTATAAGTGTATTATTATATAAATGTGAGTGCTTTGGCTATCATTATTTAGTTTTGTTTGTGTTTTCAGTCTGCATGGTTATATGTATTTACATAAATACTTATTTCGACTTTAGATATAATTTAACTGGAAACAGTATAGTTAAAGGAGATTGCAGTTATTAAATTATAATCATGAAAACATCATATTTCGTGAGTTTATTGATGTTAATCGCTAAACTGTGCGTGGCGTTATCGTCTCCGGTTACAGTGAAAGGAACTGTGGATTATGTTACCCGTGTGAAGAGGATAGCCGTGGCTATAAAAGGACCAAAGGAATGTCCTCTTCATAAGGTTCGATACTTGAACCAATGCATCACACCCGAAGAGTAAGTTATTTTTAACAAATTGTTTTATCAAAAACTACCTGACCCGCGCAACTTCTGTTGCGTCACATAAGAGAGAATGGGTCAAAATTTTCCCCGTTTTTGTAACATTTTTTACTGGTACTCTACTCCTATTGGTCGTAGCGTGATAGAATTAGCAGTAAATTCGTGAAGAAACAAATTTGACTTTCTTTTTACTTTATTCTTATACTTTAACTATTACTTTTGATGAAGAAACTGACTGTCTGCCGTATAAATGTAGGAGGGCAAAAATGTTAAGTTTATTTTATAGTCTATCGAATTCGCAAGCCTTGCAAGGTTCAAGGTTGATAATATCATCGTTTGGCCGTACCGCGGCGTGGGGTGGGTTCGAATCCGATGTTGGTCAAATATTTGTGTGATGAGCACAAGTTTCTGTTCTGAGCCTGGTTGTTCATTATCTATATTATTATGAGTATATATTTAGAAGTATATAAGTATGTTTATCAGTTATCTGGTTACTATAGTACAAACTCTGCTCAGTTTGGAATCGAATGATGGTGCGCGAGTTCTCCAATAATTTTATTTATTTTTGTTTTCAGTTACGAAATGAGAACGGGAAGCAAATATACTCCACCAAACAATGGAGCCACAGTAAAAGTTGGGAAACTCAAGTTCTTATATAATTCAATAAAAAATAAAAACGGGCCAAATTTGAGTCGGTATGCCCCACGACCGGTTTCGTACCATTATTTATAACAACGGAAAAATATCATGTTTGTTGTACAGACATGATTTTTAAATTGTTATTTTTTAGTATTTATTGTAATAGCCGCAATAGAAATACCGTCATCTGTGAAAACTTCGACATTTACGAGCGAAGACCGCGCTGCTTGTCCGCGCATTCTTAGGAGTGTAGGTACAGTAGGTCGATTCTCTACTACTATCGACTACCGACAACCGACCTTTCATTGAGAATTTTTTATGAAAATCTGATCAGCGCTTCTGACGGGTGTCGTAGGAAATATTTTGGCAGTACATTCTAAATGTCAAAATTTCAATAGCTAGCCAGTTGTCGGTAGTCGATAGTAGTAGAGAATCGAGCTACTGGATACGCTCATAAGAACGTGAGATAGAGCGTGTGTGTAAAGGCGGCTAATCTACCTATCTCGGCCCGTAAGATGACAGCCTAGTGACAGACTGACAGACAGCGAAGTTTCTGTAACAGGGGCATGTTTCTACCCTTTGAGTACGAAACCCAAAATTTCAACCTAGTTTTAAGTAATAGAAATATACAGAATTGTAAGAAATGTTTTCTTTTTTTGCGTTGATTTATGATTAAATGCTATTAATTTATGCAGGTATATTATTATTATAGATATAACCCATTTATGTCCCACTGCAGCGTAAGGGTGTCCTCCCGTAATGAGAGAGGGGTTAGGCCTTGCGTCCGCTATGCTAGCCAATTGGGGGTGGGGGCTTTGCATACTTTCAAGAACTGTTTTAAAGAACTCTCAGGCATGCAAGGTTGCATCACGATGTTTTCCTTCACCGTTTGAAACAAGTGATAATTATTTCTAATCCTCACATAATTTCAAAAAGTCATTGATGTGTTGCCTCGGGTTTGAACCTGCAACCACTTGCGTGAGAAATTTTAAGTAGACTGGTATAAGATGGCACATCATCGTATACCACTCTACTTTAAATTTAACTACACGTTTGGCGCAGTGGTTAACGTGGGCGCCTCACCGCAATAACCGTAGCACCGCGTGTGGTGGGTTCGAATCCCACCGGGACAAATCTTTATGTGGTAAGCACGAGTATTTGTTCTGAGCCTGGTTGTCAATGTACTTATATAAGTATGCATTTAGGAATATATAAGTATGTTTATCAGTTATTTGGTTACCATAGTACCAGCTCTGCTCAGTTTGGAATCAAATGACCGTGCGTGAGTTGTCCAATCATATTTATTATTTATTTATCTATAACCATTAATATAATAATATGTCTTGTCATATTCGGCAACTTCCATTTTCGAGTACGGTGAGTCAAGCCCAAAAGAGGACTCCAGAGTTGGTTGCAATTCAAAATACATATTGCAGTCACGAACCTTTTATTGTTGTCTACAGATAAGACTAAGGATGCACCATGCCTAATAATGTGACGACTTCACCTTGCTTTACTCGGTATGTGTTGGGCACCATAGATAGCTCGCGATTCGACTATTTAAACACAATTAGATTTTAAAAGTACCTAGGTGCTACACCAGGAAGTTTGTTAAGAAGATAATTATATCGGTAGCTTCCTGTCTGTAATGTCCTAGCCGATATCTGACGGGGGTGTTATAACCCAAGTAACTAGGTTATGAATGTCCGAGAGGCAGTCGCTCCATGTAAAATACTGGTATTCAACCAGTGAGACAGGAAGTCTGCTTCAACATAGTTGGTAGAAAGGCTAGGCTGACGATGTTATTCATACGTTTTATAGGACATGAAAAAAACGGCCAATTTATACCATAACTAATTGTCGTCGATCTAGGTAAGAATACAGTCATTCAATCAAATATTATTTACTATACATACTCTCAATATATAATGTCACTGATCCATTATCGTCGTTAAGCCACGACAAAGGCCTTCGAGTGGCTTGAACAACTTTGACACTAGGTTGACCACTAACCACACGATAAGAAGAAGAAAACTGGTCTATTAAATCATGATAGGGAACCCTTCGTACGCGAGTTCAACTCGCATTTAGCCAGCTGATATAGGTCACGAAACTTGGTACGCGGGTAGAACCTTGCGGATCTGCATTTTTTTGCAAATAAGCGCTTCCCCAAAGTAATTTAGGAACTTGATTATAATAATTAGATGTACCGTCGCGCGTCATGCCAATTATAGCAAGCGAATCAACTTGCTTGTTCAAGAAAATGCATACAATTTGCTTGCATAAGTAAGTACGTGCTTATTTGAAAAGATGATAACATAAGTTAATGTTTCCATGCAGTCTATTTGTTTGAACGTTATTTTAATCATCATCTTGCATTTACTGAAAATCCACAGATGGACTTTCTTACAGAGAGTAAGTTGGATTACTCTTCTATAGATTTAGATTTAGCCATATTCAGATAAAATATGTACGTTTGTAGAAGTCATGAGCATATCCAGGTGTCAATGTTAGTCGGGCTTTAGGTGCTTATATAAGTGCAGGAGACAAATCATTGTCATTTGTATTGAAACTAGTGACGGGTAAACAAGATTGAAAATGAAGATAGTGTACCTGCTATGTATACTTGCTTGGATGGCAGCGATGTACGAGGCTCAGCCGGCTCCGCCAGGCCTCGTCTTACTGAGCTCGGAGCTCGAAGCTGACCAGAGATTCAAGAGGCAGAGTTTTATTCAGCACAACAAATGTCCTAAGTATAAAGCTCGGCTCTTCCCCGGGTCTCCCTGCGTGCCTTGTGATTTGTAAGTAGACTGAACCATTTTACATTTAAGGTTTTACATTAAAATTTATTGCAAACATTAATTTAGTAACTTTGTGATTGAATAGCCGTGAGGATCTTAAGTTAAGCTACGCTTGCCGAGGTTATTCTGCAGATGGGTGACCATCATATGCCTATTGAGTTTCTCTGTGTTTTAGAAGGCACGTTAAATAATAATTGTGGGTCCCGGCTGTCACTTTCTAAGATCTTTGACGGTCGTTAACAGTAGTAAGAAGCTTGGAAGTTTAACAACCAGTCTTATCAAAGGGTATACTTATAAGTTCTTTCTAGTAATTTGTCCCTTTTGTAATGTTTGCGGCAATTTGTTGCACAATTTAAATAATTAGGTACGAACATTTCGGATTGCTACCGACTGGTGTTCAGAGTGACTCAAACTTTATCTTTATCTGACGCTAAAGCTATCAAAATTAGTGTTTTTTCAATACAGAAACGGACAACTGCATTTAAGAGGATTAACACCGCAAAAATCCAATGATTAAGCAAGCAATTGATTGACGGTCACCGTGAAAGCAAACGAAATTAGTAATTCATTAAAATTATCTGTATAATGTGTTCAGCAACTGATAGAATCTGTGTAAATAAAGGTGTGGTTTATTTTTCTCTTGACAATCTTGAGTTTTAGTAATTGACTAAACGTTTCGTGATTCATTTTATTATGTAAATATTACGCGAAAAGTAGTTGTTCATCTAGTTTATCAATTGGCCATAGTTAAACGGAAAGGATCCAACCCACACTATGGGTAAAATGAGTTATGTATACCAAAACACTCCTTGAAGTTATAATTTTGATATCACGAAAACAATCCAAGTAAAATTCAAACCCACCATGAAGTTATAGTCCTGAGTTAGTCCCCAAAGTTAGTGATCTGAACTTAAAAGTTAAATATCTCGAAACTACGTCTGTGTGGGTTGGATCGTTTCCGTTTAACTATGGCCAATTATTCTGATAAAAATAACGTTTGCAGAGAACATAGAATCACGCCTTTTCCTAAGTGTAGATTAGGTTATGTTAGTTTAGACACAAAGATGACTACTTTTTAGGACCCTCCAAACTTCTTTTGCCTCATTCACTTTCGCACCTCTCGTCGCACGTGACCGTTGGTGTGTAGTACCTAATGATATGTGTGTAAGCTCTTTGTAGATTCAGTAACTCGATTCTTTATTACTATCGACTACCTACAACCGACCCGTCATGCGTCATCGAGAAATTTTGTATGAAAATCTGTAGCTCAATTCTTTATTATTATCGACTACCTACAACCGACCCGTCATGCGTCATCGAGAAATTTTGTATGAAAATCTGTAGCTCAATTCTTTATTATTATCGACTACCTACAACCGACCCGTCATGCGTCATCGAGAAATTTTGTATGAAAATCTGTAGCTCAATTCTTTATTATTATCGACTACCTACAACCGACCCGTCATGCGTCATCGAGAAATTTTGTATGAAAATCTGTAGCTCAATTCTTTATTATTATCGACTACCTACAACCGACCCGTCATGCGTCATCGAGAAATTTTGTATGAAAATCTGTAGCTCAATTCTTTATTATTATCGACTACCTACAACCGACCCGTCATGCGTCATCGAGAAATTTTGTATGAAAATCTGATCAGCGCCTCTGACGGGCGTCGTAGTAACTGTTTTTGCAGTGCATTCTAAATGTCAAAATGTCGATAGCTAGCCGGTTGTAGGCAGTCGATAGTAGTAGAGAATCGAGGTACAGTTATTGTAACGACTATCATAAGTGTCAATATTTGACTTAAATGAGTAAAAAATTTGATATTGATTATGATGTCGTTCTCTACTTACTTCGCCAGGTACGAGGAGGCCATGGATCAGGAATGTCCGCAGTAACAACTTAATAAGAAGACACCGAACGAAAACTACAAGCTAACGAAGTACCGACCGAATAATATAAGCACCTTGATAACACAACTTATGAATGTCAACTATATAATAACGTTCTTAAACATATCTGTGTAATGTTGAAAAAAATATCATTTGTATTTTAAAATTATTAAATGGTATGTACTATATTGATTTATGATTAATTTTTATTGCTCTTCTTTCCTCTTTTGAAAAGGCAGCTCCCGCACTAAGGTTTACTGATGTGTCGCGGGGACTGCTATAAACATACAAACATCGGACACAAAGTAATACAGCGCACAAATAATTGTTTCGTGTGGAAATCGAACCCCCGACCTCCATACGGCAGCGGCGTGGCGACCTAAACCACTGCCACAGAGGCAGTCAAGTTGTTAGTTTACAAGTTTGAATTACTATCAAAATTAAGACTTATGTATAGAGAGAATCAGGTCTCTGACATTGTGTAACTATTACTAAGTAAAGCGAAGTAGTAGGTAGGTACTGCCTCTGCAATTCGGGTGATAGTGCATACGATTGCTGATCAATAATCTCGGATAACTGGACACCTAGGAAGCTTTTGGCAGATTTGAGTATGTTTTTATATGATCGTCAGAATCAAATTTATAGTCTACGTCTAAGGCCTGGAATAGAGATGACACGTTCAAACGGAGTGTAGCGTGGGTCATATGTCATGTTCATAGGTTCATATTAGTTTAATAACTTTGTAGAGAGCAAGGTAACACAAGGCAGCTTTCGGAGATGTAAAATACCTATGCGTTTCGACAGCGCGGCTGAAGCGCGCGCGTTTGTATTTGTATGGGGGTAGTAGTTGCGTTTTATAGCCACGCGCTCGAGCAGCGCTCTTGATTGAACGAGATTAACACCGCGCGTTTCGCCGTACCGGCGAACAGCGCGCGTTTGTTAATCTCGTTTTACAGCGGACCGCGCGTATTTCAGACGCGCGCTGCTCAACGGCGCGTCTGACAGCGTAGCTATAAAACCAGCCTAAGGTTTGCATATCCAAAACGTACTGCTAAAATAGTTCCTACGACGTCCGTTAAAGGCGCTGGTTAGATTTCCATACAAACTTTCTCAATATTTAGCCGGTTGCCGATACTGGATACTTGTGCAAAACTTGCGAACCTAATATATTCTGATTTTTATTCGTTCACATTGTACATAACTTACCTTAATGAGCTCGTGGCTTAGTACACAACAGCCGCGCGGATCGATCTCTGGGGTTAAGCCATGCTTGCCGAGGTTGATTTGTGGATGGGTGACCATCTTATACATATCGAGTTCCTCCGTGTTTCGGAAGGCACGTTAAATTGTGGGTCCCGGCTGTCAATTTCGAAGATCTTTGACAGTCGTTAACAGTAGTCAGAAGCTTAAAAGTCTGACAACCAGTCTTACCGAAGGGTATCGTGTTATCCCAGGTAACTGGGATGCGGAAGTCAGATAGGCAGTCGCTCCATGTAAAACACTGGTATTCAGCTGCATCCGGTGAGACTGGAAGCCGAATCCAACATAGCTTGGAAGAAAGGCTAAGCTGATATAATGAGAAACTGTGTAACTACTTATACGTCCTACTACTAACTACTTATACTTTTGAGATATACTGTTTCCTATTATTTGCATAAAGTTTATGATATTAAAGATAATTTAATATTTAGGTGAGGCGTATACTCAACGGTAGGTAGAAGTGGGCTAAAGATAGATTGACTAGTTTAGACTAACTCTGTTATGTGCTGAAAAGATACGAAGAACTAATTTGACACTAGGTTGACCACTAACCATACGATAAGAAGAAGAAGATCATCAGAGAAAATCAAACTCCAAATTTGAATAATAAGTTTAATACATTTATTATTATGTAGTGAGTATTACAATCACAAAAAATAATATAAAGTCGATTTAAGTTAGATAACACAGTAAGTTATATTAAATTAACCGACGGCGATCTACGATAGCAGATAAATATATAGGTACCATTGTATCGTTGTATCATACCAAGCGCGCTAGGTCTTCATAATATCACTTCAAAGAATTTGGATCAAAAGGACAATCTTGTTCAAATCGCTCTGCGAATCTGAAATAAGAAACAATAATTATTTTATTACAATATGTTATAGGTTTTTTTAACCCATTACCGTCCCACTGCTGGGCAAGGGTCTCCTCCCAAACGAGGCAAAAGTTAGGCCTTGAGTACACCGCGCTGGCCGAGTCCGGGTTGGGGACTTTGCATGCCCTCAATCAATGTATTAAGTAAACGTATTTTTATAAGTATTTTTTTTTGCATGCAAGGTTTCAACACGTTATTTTCCTTCACTGTTAGAGCAAGTGATAATTATTTCTATTATAAAATACACACATAACTTTGAAAAGTCTTTGGTGTGTAGCCTCGGGTTCGAACTGTCAATCACTTGCGTGGGAGGTGCCAAATTGAACCACTCGGCTATCACTATATTTATTAGACAACTTTTTCAGTCCAGAATATGATTAATTAACAATTTTATTTTTCTATTGCTAGGCTAAGAATTCTCAGAACATTCTCACTCTCACTTTTCATCTCGATTATAATACCACGATACGACACTATTGATACGGCAATTTAATGCACATATATCTCCGTAACTTGGCAGTTGACCCAACCGGTTTGGTATTAATAGTCACGACAAGTGAGCATTGACACAAGTCTAGCGTATTCCATCATGAGCTGAGTTTAAGCGCTTGATGACTTGATGTCTCTTTAAATAAATAAATAAATTTAGCCCATTAATATCCCACTGCTGGACAAGGGTCTCCTCCCTTAATGAGGGAGGGGTTAGGCCTTGAGTCTACCACGCTGGCCAAGTGCTGGTTGGGGACTTTGCATGCCCTCAATAAATGTATTAAACAAATTCTAGGCATGCAAGGTTTCCTCACGATGTTTTCCTTCGCCGTTGGAGCATGTGACAATTATTTCTAATACACACATAACTTCGAAAAGTTATTGGTGTGTTGCTTCGAGTTCGAACTTGCGACCACTTGCGTGAGAGGTGTCAACTTATACCACTCGGATATCACTGCTTAATTTCTCTATAAAAGATTGTAATAAAAAATAACTCACTCGGTACACGTAAGACATTCTCTGAACACTTTAAATTGGCCTTTGGGACATTTGCCGCTATTTGTAATAAACGCCTGTCTTTTAGCCCTGTGTAACGACACAACATCTTCAAGTAACTGTGGGTCAGGATAATGCGGATATGCGGAACTGAGAGTGAAGAGCGCGACTATCAACACTAGTAACCACTGAGACATCATATTGACACGTGTTTATTACACGAACACTTAACACAGAATGTGTGATAACCAGTCTGTGTCGTATTATATATGGATGCGCTCCTGTCTCGAATACTAATTAATAAGTTCTCATTTATCAATTACTCATTTGTAAATATAAGGCTCAATATAGTTATGCGAAATTTATGTAAATAAGTACTAAAATAATGTTTCATTGATGACAAGACTTATGTATAAATATGAATTATGAAAAGTTTGCAGGGATCGCGAGTGACATTTGGTTTCTGCCTTATTTGGGTAAAAATGTGTAAATAAACAAACCGTACTGTCACTGTTTTACTATACCTCTGTGTGTAGATGAAACGCCAGTGCGACCGAGGACCACATATTAGGTCGGGGAAAAAGTCTTGTCGCATTATAGTATGCATAAACTTGTAATAAGATATTTTTTCTACACAAAACAACTCGATATTTGGGTACCTCACGAGCTCACTGAAAGAAACCTTTAACCGTGTACTCATTTGTGATTCTTGAAGCTAAAAAGATTTTATTACAAGCTCATGCATACTATAATGCGAAAAGACTTTTTCCCCGACCTAATAGGTTGAAGTTTATTTATTTATTTTTATATCACACTCGTAGGCGGAAGAAAGAATTCAATGATTTATTAAGTACATGGTACCAGGAAGTATGTACATTGTACAAGCCGAAGTGTGTATTTCCGAATTAAATTCTTGGGTTTAAACGAAGATGAAAAGTTCATTGCCCTCTGCTGGATGTCAAGGCAAGCAGTCGACATTATAAGACAATTTATAGTAAACAAACATGCTATAATATATCAAATATAAAACTAGCTGATGCTCGCAACTTGGCTTGCGTCACACAAGAGAGAATAGGTCATAATTTTCCCCGTTTTTGTAACATTTTTCACTGGTACTC
The DNA here is from genome assembly GCF_050436995.1 of Anticarsia gemmatalis. Classification (NCBI taxonomy): domain Eukaryota; kingdom Metazoa; phylum Arthropoda; class Insecta; order Lepidoptera; family Erebidae; genus Anticarsia; species Anticarsia gemmatalis. Next base: position 2,440,018 of record NC_134757.1, read on the forward strand.
TGCTCCTTACGTTCATAGCGTGATGAATTATAATCTATAGCCTTCCTCAATAAATAGGTTTTTCAATAGTAAAAGAATTCTTCAATTCGCACCTGTAGTTACTGAGATTAGCGCGCTCAAACAAAAAACAAACAAACAAACTCTTGAACTTGACAATATTGGTATAGACTAGCTGACCCGCTACTCTGCTTGCGTCACAAGAGAGAATATTTCATAATTTTCCCCGTTTTTGTAACATTTTTCACTGGTACTCTGCTCCTGATGGTCGTAGCGTGATAATATATAAGCCTTCCTCAATAAAGAGGCTATCCAACACTAAAAGAATAATTCAATTCGCAACAGTAGTTACTGAGATTAGCGTGTTCAAACAAAAAACAAACCAACTCTTCAACTTTATAATATTAGTATTAGTATATATTCAGATTAGCTTTAAGTTGTAAAACTGCACATCCGCTGCACATGCATGGATAAACTGTTGATCTAACACTTATTGTTACATCCTGTGTACACACTTAAGTAAAAAAAATGTTTATCTTATGTCAATGAATATAGTAAAAATACTTCTGTATATTAACTTTGAACAAAATATTGACTCAGTATTGTTGACGAATAATTGAAATAATATTTTAATGCAAAAATGTGACAGTGTATAGATTCCTGACGCTGATTATATTACATAGATACTAGCTGACCCGGCAAACGTTGTTTTGCCATATAAATAAAAAAATGACTCTCAGACGATTCTCAGACCTACTCAATATGCTCACAAAATTTCATGAGAATCGGTCAAGCCGTTTTGGAGGAGTATGGCAACGAAAACTGTGACGCGAGAATTAGATATAACAAAATTTTACGCAATGCGTATAGTGCCCGGACTTAGGACATATTGTATATAAAAGAAACTGGTGTTAGTTACACCATTTATAACTCAAAAACGGCTGAACCGATTGGGTTGAAAATTGAGCGAGTGCTTAGCTTAGAGACGGGAGACGGACATAGGATACATACATTTTTATCCTGTACGGCCGCGTTTGTACCTGGTGTAAGAAAAGACCTGACCAGACAAGTATTGTTTTTGTAAAATTGTATTTAAGAACAAGAAAGGTTTTATGGAGAAAAAAAAAAGTGTGAGCGAAGCTGCGCGGTTCAACTAGTAGTGTCTAAATGTGTGTGTCACGTATTATACCCTCACTCACATCCCAATGGGACGGATGACCGACGCGACCAATCATAGATCAGGTGCATTACCGGCCGGTTGAATGTGCTACCATAGTCACTGATTAAAATATTTACCTTAAACAAGCACGACTTTAATATCTTTTCCTAATCCTTAAAGTTAAGTATAGGTAACTAATAAAAATGTATTTAACATATCATTTGCTGTCCGAAGTCCCCAACCCGCACTTGGCCAGCGTGGTAGACTCAAGGCCTAACCCCTCCCTCATTACGGGAGGAGACCCTTGCCCAGCCGTGGGACATTAATAGGTTAAATTTGTTTATTTATCTGGGGGCACGGAAGTGCCCCCGCAAGTCGAGCAAAAAAAAAGCGGCACGGCCGTAACATCCTTTTCTCGAAGCAATTCGGGCTGTTTTTGACACCCCTATAATTTCGTTGTGGATAAAACAAGAAGCCTGGATTTTCAGCAACTAATCAGTCATTGTATAAATACGGTATATTAAAAAATTCAGTCAATTTGAACCAGTAGTTTAAGAATGACAACTTGTTAAAATTTTGAATTTTGTCACTCACTGATTCACTGACTCACTGACTCACTGACTCACCGATCATCAAAAGTCTAAGGTACTTCTAGCAGACTTAGAAGCTTAAAATTTAGACTACAAATAGGGTTTAGTGTCTTAATCATGGGAAAAATCTAATATTTTCTAATTTCGGTCCAGTTTTCTAAATACACCAACTGCAACAATAACTTTGTAATCCCATATAAATGTATAAGATTACAAGGTTACATTTGCAGTTAATGAATTATTATTACTGTAGAAAATAAAATAAATAGGTGTAAATAGGTACATACTATATGAGGCATAACGGGAGGGGGTATAGGGTGGGTAAGGGTGTTTAGCCCATGAAACTGAACAACATTCCCATAGGAAAATATGTTGAATTATGAAAAAATAACGTCTTTCCATACAAATTGGACTTATGTTCGCTCTACAAAAAGAAGTGAGATGCCATCAAAAACATTCTGTAAAAACCTCAAGTCTCGCCGTAAAAAGAAGTGAGATCTGTATAATACCAAGTCGATTAATCTATTTAGTCTCTACTTAAATGACCTTCTGTCTTAAGTTATTACGTATGTTATTATCATGCCAATTTAAAAAAAAATACCTTTAAAACAAATAGATCGACTTGGTCATCGCAAGAAAACACAAATTCGCCATTAACATTTCAGGAGCATTAACTTCTCATCGTGCTGTGTAGTCTAATAATCAAATCGTGCGATGGCCAGGTCGGTCTATTTGTTTTAAAGGTATTTTTTTTTAAATTGGCATGATAATAACATACGTAATAACTTAAGACAGAAGGTCATTTAAGTAGAGACTAAATAGATTAATCGACTTGGTATTATACAGATCTCACTTCTTTTTACGGCGAGACTTGAGGTTTTTACAGAATGTTTTTGATGGCATATCATTTGCTGGCGGTAATTTTACGCTAAACTGACTTTTAATAGTTTATCAAGACAAAAATAATTCGGGGAACTCCGGGACGGGGGTCTTGAGGATCGGGATACTGAGGGACTTACCCACATTGTCAGCCTCATATTAGCATTATTTAAGTAGATAAGATTTATAGTACATTTAAGTGAAGGGAGTTAGGTATAAATAATAATATTATGATATATTGCATTATCGTATGTTCATTGAACGATGCACTGATTATTATGTGTCATTAATTATATCAATACAAAAGAGATTTGACATCACAGAGCCGTCTGTGGAGACGAGTTAGTACTCCATTATAACTGAATATAAAGATCAATTATTATAACAGGCAATCCCAATTCAATGAATATTTTTGCAGAAAATTTTAAACTAGCTGACCCGCGCAACTTCGCTTGCGTCACATAAGGGAGAATGAGTCATATTTTTTTCCGTTTTTGTAACATTTCTACTGGTACTCTGCTCGTAGCATGATGATATATAGCCTACAGCCTTTCTTCGATAAATAGGCTATCTAATACTGAAATAATTTTTCAAATCAGACCAGTAGTTCCTGAGATTAGCGCGTTCATAAAAGGCTTATAAATAGTTTTGTTTCCTTCACTCCTTAGCTAAATGAAAAAGAGAAAACATATTATAGTAGTTTTTTAACTAAAAAAGGTTGATAGCGTGTTTATGATAAAGAGGGTAAGTTGTTAATCAAAGAATAGACAAATAATTTATCTGTCAAGGTATTTTTATATACTTGAACACAGCTAATATTGTATTGCACAATTTTACTACTGACACAAATATCAGCACACACTTGAGATTGGTCAACATAATTTTACTCTAATAAAGGGTCTAATATCATAAGGAATGCATTTTCTATACGCATTGTCAAGGTTCAGTTCAAGGCGGTGAAAAAAAATTAGCACTGCACACTCCACAGCTGTCAATGTCTTATTCGAATCGTACTTTTAAAAGATAACAAAAAGTTATTCTTTAACAGTGTTGTTAAAGCCGCGGAACCGCGATCGATCATTGATTGTCGAATCGATAAAAAATTAATCATTCGATGTTTGAACGGTGCTGGCCGGTTTGACTTTCTCAGTGATATTTATCTTTTTTTTATTTGTTTTATTAAGAAAAATAAGAAAATGGCGCGCTTGTTGACAGTTGTGTGTTTATTCGTGTTATCATGTTGTGTTAGTGGGCGAAGTATTTATAAAAGTGAGTATTAAGTTAGTTACTTTAAAAATAACTCTCGGATAAAAAAGACTTTAGAAGCAAATTAATACCTTAAAAATTTAACTTGTGTATAATGCTCATATTTGTGAACTATTGCGAGGGTACTTGGTAAAATAAATATTATACATTTGATATTAATTATTTATATATAGCCCCTCCCCCATTCCGGGAGGAGACCCGTACCTGGTGGTAGAACAGTAATAAACATAATCATGCATCTACCAAGATATTTGCAAATAAACTTGGTCCTATGTGTTGGTTCAGTGGTCAGCATATACCCGCTTACTATATGTTTGAAAATAATACAATATTTCTGATTGTATTCGTAAAAAATCGTAGCTTGAGCATTTTAGATGAACCTTTTACGAGGACAAGTTTAATAATATAATTTTTCGTTTACCCAGTCTTAGAACCAAATTTTTTCGCTGTCATGGTACATTACAAACCTAAACTAAGGTATTTACCTGTTTTTACTCTTTAAGAATATGCTTTACATGTCTTATACAAAAAAAAAAAGTTTCCTAACCCCCGGTTTTTGAGGTACATTTAGCGGTAGTTTATCCATTCAATAACGTTAAACTCATATAAAAAAAGGCTATTGAATAGATAAACTACCGCTAAATGTACTCAGAAACCGAGGCTAAGAGGTATTATGTCCCTATAGGTGTAATAGAGGTTATTTACCCCCACTAAAAATGCATGATTCACTTTAATGCAGTCTGTAAAACCCTAATTAGGAGTTCGACGAAAAGTAACGGAAATGAAGCCTGATGTGAGATCACCTTTTATACTTTGTCTTTAGGTTTTTTAACGAAAGAAACTCGCTTTGTTTGATTACACACAGATAAGGGTAACGTCCTTGATAAGGTGATACAAGATACAATATTGCAAACGTTGACTTACATAGTTACACGCGTCTAAAATCTAAAGCCTCGTATTTTCCTTGTCTTTTACTAGAAAAAATATTGACAAATAAACATCATTGGACTACTCATACACGGTAATTTGATTCTATAGTAAGCAAAGCTTGTACTTTGGCAACGAGATAACTGATAAACATACTTATATACTTCTAAATACATACTTATATAGATACATTTACAGCTTTATGCCGTTGCTACGTTTAACCCCGTCCCAATAAAAGCCACGCGTATATTCAATAAAATAATTTAATTTGCACGCATCATTTCATTCGCAATAATGAAATTCAAATTTGATGCAGAACTATAATAAATAGTATAGAAAATTGCATATATTTTTATTTATATTACATCGAATTATATAATAAAATTATTTAATTTTGTTTACGTAATGGTTGACTTAATTTGGTTGATACGGTTTAATTTTTATGCTTCTATGTGTGTATAATACTAAATTATTAAACCCAAAGATAGTTTTAGAGGTTACGATACGTATTTCATTTCGATACTTTCGAACATTAAGAAAATAGTAAAGATCTAGTAAGAGCCGAAACTAGGGCTACAAGGAGACGTTTAGCAGCCATACTATAACAGTCAGTTCCCAAGCCGCCAGTAAGAGAGATACAAGTTGGTCGAATCGTCGGGTTATGGAGCTACCTTCAAAAGCTGCTTCTAGCTGGCTTCTAAAGTTCATTGTCCTACCACGTTCGGCTAAAAATAAATCACCTATGTTAGTGTTAAAACACTCGATTTCCTGTATTTAGGTCTATTCTTCGAAGTTATTCTTTCCTTATCAATAAAAAATACTATTTGTAATTAAATATCTTAAATATCTGCTGTTACTACTGGACATTATTATAATATTATTCACGATAATATTATAATAACAAACGTTAGTACTGTTATGAGAATGTTTTGTATGAATGTAATAAAGTGTGTACAAAATTAATCAAATTAAATACATTCTCATCATTGAAAGGTGTTTAAAGTTTAATTTGAAAGTTATTTTTACTAAATAACTTATTGTCGTTCTACATTATTTTGCTTCCTTGAGATTTATTGACGTACCAACAAAGCAACAATAATTTTGTAATAATTCTAATTTGTAATAGATTCTCTTTCTTATTTTTGGTGCGCCTATAGCCAATTGCGCTCACTGGTCAGTAAACGATCCATGGTTTAAGCAACCCTTGGCGCAGTCATTCATAGATGGGTAACCGAATAGTGGTATTTGATTTGAGTGCCTCCGTACCCCCGATGTTAAAAGGCGATACTGGTGTTGTCAATTAAGATAACAGTCGTTAAGTCACGACAAAGGCCTTCGGGTGGCTATAACAACTTTGACAGTAGGTCGGCCACTTACCATACGATAAAGAAAAGAAAGGTGTGCTACCGTACAGTGAAGTGGTTAGGTAGTCTGGGGCCCCGGTGAGAAAACTAAACAAGGGCTCTTTACATCTTTACTACAAGACACAATAAAAAATATGATTGGTTTAATATTTAATAATATCATTGGACAATTCAGGTTGTTCAGGGTTCGAGAGCTAGTGCGTCATACCGTAGCTACACCAGCTAAGTACCCTTCTAGAAATTGTATCTTAATAAATTACTAAAGATATAATATTTGTTACTGTCAATTAGAATTTTAAGCAGAACAGCAAAAACCTTTTTTTAATTGATCAATTAGCTAAATCTACAAGGTGAGATAAATATTAAACTCATTCTTGATTTACAATCCGTTCATATGAAAAACAAGAAAACAAAGCATTTGCTTTGTTCGTTGATTGCAAAGAATTTAAGTTGTAAAATGTATCAAGGCTGCAGAATACTGTTACAGCTCGCATAATGATGCATACAATATAAAAAAGACTATACATCACTCAGGTCAATGACCAGAAATAAAGATCAAACATTGTTGAATCAGCATATTACCTGACTACACTTTTATGAAGCATCGGGGCGCGGCGAACAGTGTCGAAAAGGCGCAAGGGTCAAGCCACAAAACTGCGTTGCGTCGACGCATCGCAAATATGATATCACACTAAATAACAATGTTATTAAAAAATAAAAAAATTAACCCATTAATGTCCCACTGCTGGGCAAGAGTCTCCCTTCCGTAATGAGGGAGGGATTAGGCCTTGAGTCCACCACGCTGGCCAATTGCGGGTTGGGGACTTTGTATACCGTTAAGAACTGTTCTAAAGATCTCTCAGGCATGCAAGGTTGCATCACGATGTTTTCCTTCACCGTTGGAACAGGTGATAATTATTTCTAATACACACATAGGCTTCGAAAGTCATAGGTGTGGACTGTGGGATGTACCAATTTATACCACCCGGCTATCACTGCTCTGAAGTCAAGTTGTACATTATAGCGGTGCGTCACCGGAAGCAGTGTTAAGGCTTGCGCCAGGCCTCTTAAGGGTATATATTATTGTTGTACAACTATCACTGTGATTATCTTCTCGAAATAGACTTAAGAAATACTGCATCCAAATTTCCACGATACTCCAACCTTTTTTAAAGACATCTCGGGCACTAAGAATTGATCTTGTGTCGCGGGGACTTTTAAAAACATACAAACAACGGACACAAAGTACAACCAGACCCGGAACAATTATTTGTGGATCGCACAAATAATGTTCCTCGTGTGACGTGACGTAACGGTAGTGGCATAGTAACCGAAACCACTGCGTCACGGAGGCAATCAAATATGTCATATACATAGCAAATCGAATTCTTCTTTATATAAGGTAAGAATATAAAAAAATGCACAGAATCCTCATGTTCACCATTGTAATGTAGAAAACCCTCGCATAAAGTATGTTTGTACTCATATATACAAATAATGTGGTTTTGTGCGACTATTGTGGCACTGTGGTGTTTGTTATTTAATGCATGACATAATTGATGACACTTCCACCTTGTTAGGTCAGTAGTGCATACGACTGCTAAACACGAGGTCCCGGCTTCGATTCCTAAGTTTTACAACGTGCTATTGGTCTTGTTCTGATCAATATTAGAGTTTTCGCAATAGTGGTGCAGATTTTGGTAACGTGAGCGTATTTCATGCTTAGTAGGTATTCATACATAGGCTTCCCGGCCTGGCTTAACTGCTAAGGATTTTTTAAAGAAAAGATGCAGTAACTCTCTAGCTAGCTATCGAAAACTTAACTAACAAAAATCCAATCTATCTATTCTAATCTAATCTACCGGGCTCCGTAGGAAATATTTTGCCAGTACATTTTAAATGTCAAACGCTCGATACTCGACAGAACCGACTATACAATATTGCTCTACAGATAGTTGGAAAATAACATTAGCTATTTACCTGAAAAGACGACAGTAAATATCGTATACTTATTGCAGCTAAATGTCAGTAAGAAGGAAAAACCGCAGAACCAAATAACGATGTTTATTTATAATATATCGAGGATAATGCTGTTTATGAGTATTTATAAAATTGTTATAGGTAGTAACATAGTACTAATATCCTCCTAGCCGATACCACGGCAAGTTTCCTAAAGTTGAGGAACTTGGTTTAGTTTCCAAGTGCACGATACACTCTATTCCCTTATTCCCATAGCCCTGTAGGATTGACCGACACGACCAGTGTCGCAGGATCGACGGTGTTTCGTGCTCTCCGAGGCACGGAGGTCTACAAACCTCAACTTCCTGATTCTAGGCAATTCACTAAATATTTCTTAACAGAAACATTTTTTTGTTCAATTCGGGACTCAAACTCGTTCTGTTCTGTTCACTGTACCGATGGCCACCTAATTTGTATATTTTCAAATTTGATTTAAAATATATATAAATACTAGCTGTGTCACTTAGGAGTATGAAAAACTTGGCCAAGATGTTGGCCGATTTTCAGACCTACTCAATATGCTCACAAAATTTCATGAGAATCGGTCAAGCCGTTTCGGAGGACTATGGCAACGAAAACTGTGACGCGAGAATTTTATATATTAGATGTATCTATTAAGATTAAACTGAAAGGAAGAGAATACTACACAATAATTTTATTATAATTGTCTCGCATGTGAGATTGTCGGCTAACTGAAGATTGAAGTAATTCAATCAGTTGTTAGTTCAATAATCATTTGTTATTGTTTTGCAACTGCATTGTAAGTAATATTTTAATTGTGCCAAGTAACAACACAACAAAAGAAAATCGATTGAACAAAAACATTCCCATTTTTTTTGCTAATCCTTAGTCTGCCAACGCCATCTCTTATGTAGTGTACGAACTAAGTGGAGTGACGAACTCCTTCAAGGTTGCTCTCGTATTGTTTTTGCAAAATTAGTCTAGATATCGCTGTAAGATCTTTTGACTTTTGTAATGAATTCACTTATTTCCCATATCTCTGTAGGTATTTAATTATCGCTTCATAACGAATAGTCTTTCAAAAACACGATGGAGGCACTGATAAATTTTCCATTAAAAAATATAATTTAGTCACATTTTTCATCGAAAAGTAATTTCGACATTTCGCTTTAGTAAAAAGTTATGAACTTTGTACCATATTTTCAAAATAAGTTAATTTTCAAAATGTTTTCCAAATAATACTAACAAGCTAATACAATAGACATAATTCTTTGCCACCTTTAGTGATCCTAATTCACCAAAACCAAGAAAACAACAAACTAACAAAACTAGACTATCTTTTGAAAAAAGCAGGTCGTTTTTTTGCAAATAGATTTCATCAGAAGGTCAGGAACAAAGTGAAAAATACCTCGTGTTGTGACTGCGGTCAGTTTTATTCGTTGCCAAATATATTACGTGATATTAGAGTGCGAATACGAAAGCCGGCGCGGCCTTAACCCTGTTGTAATGTCATTGACTTCAAAACGTATATAATAATAGGTATAAACATTACGACGGACAGAGTTTTGCGGTCAATCTTATCTCGTTTGTATGCCAGCCGCCGGCAGTCGCGTGAATGAATGAACTGCCCACACAACTGTTTTTTTTTGTATATATAAAACTGTATTGGCTTGCTATACACATACATATTCGGTTCGGCAATATTTATCGAAAAACAAAACCGACTCGGCTCAATTGTAGTGTAAACAAAGCTCATTAAAAAAAGCCGTGTAGGCTCTGATTAGTTACATATATAGCGCTCTGTCTTATTGCCTATCAGTAATATACAAGGTCAAATTTAAAACACGAAAAATCACGCGACTAGATAGAAGGATTGAAGGTTCGGTAGGACGGAAGGGGAGTATTGAAACATAGACTTATAATATAAATAAATAGCGTTGTTTGTCATGAATGTCAAAACTAGTCGAACAAAAGTTGTTGCTTATGATATTAGCTGCATAGTCCTGCGAGGTTACTGGTGTTTTAAAATTGAACCTGTATTATAGTAGATACAATAATTATGTTGGTGAATTAATAAGCTTCCTAACCGATTAAAGAAATATTCATTGTTAGGACCAATCTTCACGTAGTCATGCAAAGTGTAATTATGTAATTAGAAAATTACTTATTTAATAGCAGTCACGTATATTTTTTATCTAAATGCAGATAATTGGCATATAACTAATTACGATAGCCGTAAGCTGTGAAGTTAAACTTTTCGAGGTCTAGCCGTCAAGAAACAATTATTGGCAATAACAATACGGTGACAAGTGACTCAATAATTGTACTCTTAAACACCAAAAGGTTAGAAATTAAGTTATTCATCGTTTACGAATAGACATGGGAGAAACTCTAGTGGTTTAACTGATATGAGTCTCGAACCTTGACTGCCTCCGTGACGCAGTGGTTAATGTCACGACGCCACTACCAATGGACGTGGGTTCGATTCCCACAAGGAACAATTATTTGTACAATCCACAAATAATTGTTTCGGGTCTGATTGCGCTTTGTGTCCCTTTATATGTTTGTAAAAGTCTCCGCGGCACAAGAGCAATTTTAGTGCGGTAAAAAAAAATACAAATTACAAAAATTACCTCGAGTGGTTACATTTTGAATACAAATATCCACGTCAACATTCATATCTGCTAAAACCAGTTTTATCACGACCAACGTAATATCATTATGCATGCAAATATAATTCAGTTGCATAACCAGTCGTATTCTCGCGACATTGCACTTACTGTTACGATGCAACGTGTACAGTGACGTCACAATACTACCTCATCTCTTAATAAATACGTCATCATCGTTAGGATTGACGAAACAGATTCATTGGGTGTAGATTGAAGTACCGGGGAAGGAAACTTCTAGAAGAAATAGATGTTTTTGTTGGTATTATTTAAAAAAATTGTATCCGGCAGTCAGCTATATTTATAAAACTCCAAGGGGGACTGACTGACTGCTATATAGCGATCTACCATAGCACAGCCCAAACCACTAGACCGATCGAGCTGAAAGGAGAATGGGCAAAATAGTATGGAGCCTGGGCGATCCGCGGCCAAACTTGATTTAATGTTTTTTTAATGTAGTTTAGTCCTATAATTTCCGTGTAGAAGTTTTATTGCCGCGACGCACTTATATGACGAACAAAAAACATTTTTGTTTTTGAGCACTTTTAATAGTATAAAAACATATTTTTGGCTTATATTCGGAGATTAAATAAAAAGTACTATTTATATTATTGCATACAAATGTAGACATTAATAATATTCGAACAATCATAACATGTAAATATATAAATATTGTAACAAGTAAACATCTTGCTCTTCTATAATATATTCACTGAGACGACTTATCTGTCTTGAATGCTCAGCTTAAAAACCAGGCGTTCATAGCCAGTTGCGCTCACTGGTCGGTAAACGATCTGTTGGTTAAGCAACCGTTGGCGCGGTCATTCTATAGATGGGTGACCGCATTGTGGTATTTGAACTGAGCTTCTCCGTGCTTTCGACGGCACGTAAAAAGTCGGTCCCGGTTGTTGTCAACTAAGATAACATTCGGGCGGCTTGAACAACTTTGAAACTAGGTGAACCATATGATAGATAGATACGAGTTACGATTATTGTTCATTTTGATGGCATTGCAATCGTTATAATAAGATGTAACGTTATTACACAACATTAAATGCATTACAGACACGAAAAAATTGTATTTGTTCTATGAAATTCCATTATATTTACATGTCAATATATTGTTTCCTGAAAGGATTGCAGCGAAACGTTCTTAGTAAAAGTTGTTCCTAGTTATCATTACTTTAATTTGACACTACTTTCATTAATGGCCGCCGACCGCCCAAGAGTGCCCATTCTCCTTTGGCATGCAGATAGATTTTGATTTTTAACGTTCTGTGGGCTCGCGTACGTGTCTATTGAAAATGAGCAATATCATAAAAACGTTTAATTAAGTAATTGTAGTTTTTAAATAATAAGTTCAAATAGGACCTTGACCTTCAAAGGTCATATTTTGTTAGTTACAGGGTCATGGACCTGCAGCTGAAATTAATTAAAGAGTGTTGTATGGAATTCAATGGCTCGATACGGCCTCACGTGTGAGCAAAATGTTTTATTTGAATTCAAATTCAAATTCAAATTATTTATTTATCAAATTAGTATACATACAAAAAATGTTTGCGGCGGTCCCTGCACTAAGCTCGTGGCTTGTATCGCAGGGGCCAGATAATACATTTGTGCATAGAAGACTATTAACAGTATGCGCAATCCGGTTCAAAAGGATTACTTAAAAGTATAATTACGTACATTAGTGACTAAAAATTATGTTGTACATATTTTAAAAATTAAACTCTGTTATAAAATGTCAGCTTAAATAAAAGAAAAAAACAGAATACTTATAAAATTACTTATAAAATTAAAACAGTAAAACAAAACAGTGTTCTTATATTATATGCTTAGATAATCATATTAGCAACAGGTAAGTATTATATAATTGTATTTTTGAGTACCTTAGAGTAGTAGTATAATTAAATTGAATCTCTATGTAGATACCTAATAGCCTACTGAATTACAAAGTTGCAAGTGATTTTCCTATCCAACATGGATTTTTATCCCTGGAAAATTTTATGAGTAGTTCTCATATGTATGTATGACGTATGTACAAAGAAATCTTGGAATTAACAACTTATTGCAATATTAATGTCTTAACGCGTCAAATATGCGTATTCATTAGCATCCAACAATCTAACCATCGCATACCTAGTTAGTGGTCAACCTAGTGTCAAAGTTGTTCAAGCCGCCTGAAGACCTTTAATATGACATGTTATCTCATTTGACAACAAATTGGACAGACTTTTTGCGTATCCTTTGAAGAACGGACAGGCTCGGCTCAAACAACACTATCATTCTCATTTTAAAGACACAACTCCCGCACTAAGAATTGCTCTTGTGTCGCGGGGACTTTTATAAACAATTATTTGTGGAGCGCACAAATAATTGTTCCGTGTGGGAATCGAACCCACAACCTTCCGACGCAATGATAGCCGCGTGGCGACCTAAACCACTGCGCTACGGAGGCTATGTGGTTATCTATCACTGATCGCATATTGATTGGTGAGTTGGTGAACATAACGCTGCCATAAAAAATTGTCATTTAAAAGGATGAATCTTTGTCGGATTTCCGACTGAAGAAACTGGTTTCTGATGTTACGTGTCTTGCACGACGACGTCATTAAAAGTGATAATTTTGCCTTCAGACACTTCTTTCACCTTCATTCTTGCGTCACGCCTAATCATGCACTACTAAAACACGATGTCACTGCGTCATGTCTGACTTAAGAGACCAGTTGGCATGACATCAAATGACGAGATGTTGCCGAAACAATTAATTGATCGTGTGTGTTTGAATGTCATGAACGAAATGTATGATTCATGTTGAGTCATACGAGGAAAGTTAGAAGAGTTAAAACTGTTGGAGATATTCCCTGGTTTTGTAAAATCAGTAAGGCGATGATCTAATCGAAATAATATATTTATAGCTTTTCTTAAGATCTTTTTGCTCTCATAAAAGTTACAGCTGGCTTAAAATGTTGGTTCCGAATCTATAGTTGCCTTTACACACACACTTTATCGCACGTTCTTAGGAGCGTACAGGATTACGCTTGGGAAAGCAGCGCGGTCTTCGCTCGCGATTTTCGTCGCGGGCTTGACAGATGAGCGCGGCGCGTGGTCTTTCCTTTCCCCTTACATGTGCGCTCTTTCACGCGCGATTGTTGTTTCACGCGTGATAGAATGTGTGTGTATATATATATAAGGGCTATTGTCAGTCAACTAAAATTATTAATTAAGTAACATTGAAATGCGTAAAGTTCATCCCGATATTTACAAAGTTATAATTTTAACTTCATAATTTTCAGACTCGGGCCAAAAGTTTGACGAAAAGAATAAAGACCACTGGAATATTCAAGCACAATGGTTCCTAAGTACCAAGGTAAATATATAAAAATAACAATTCTTTAGATTTTTACCCTAGTTACGAACATGTACGGACGAAATTGATTTCGAATCCTTCATACTACTACTTGTTTATACGCTTAATTTAAAAGTACAAATTTTAACTGATTTATGTCTGTTTCGTTTCAAAATGTCTTAATCAATTAGGATAAAATTTCGTAAGAAGGCAATCGATCATATCCAGAAGAACACTACTATTTTCATCACAAAATGATAGACCGGATAGAACCAGGAGCATTAAGTATTGAACAAACCGGGTGATTTAATACTAAACAAAATAGGGTTATTTCTTTTTAAATTCCAGGTGGCCATGCCGCTGAACACAAAACGTGCGAAAAACGTGATCATGTTCCTCGGAGACGGTATGAGCATCACTACGCTGGCTGCCACCAGGGTGTACCTCGGCCAGCGCTACGGACATCTCGGTGAAGAACTCAAACTTAGCTTCGAAGCTTTCCCTTACACTGGACTGGCGAAGGTACTCTATTAGAATAGTCTTAGATAAATATTATTTTTCATTTAAAAAAATACAACTCACTCACTAAGAATTGCTCTTGAGTCGCGGAGGTTCGATAGACAGTCGCTTCATGTAAAAAACTAGTATTTGGCCGGTGAGACTGGTAGCCGATTCCAACATAGTTAGAAGAAAGGTTAGGTTGAATATTATACAGTTTATTTGTCTACGTTTGTAACAAGAAACTTGCGTTACAAGAAAGTTTGGAATCGTATTTATGCATATAACAACAAATCATAGTGACATTATCTTAAGACAAGCAAGGTATATTCCCGGTGTCCACCCCCTGCTTGTCCACCCCGGGTGGACACCGGGAATATACCCATTTTAAGGATACCGCAGCTAGACTTTGTGATCAAAGGTTATTTCTTAATGCGGAACTTGTAATTAAAGACTGAATCACAAGGGCTTCTAAATATGTAGAAGGTTACTAAATTAAAGATGACGTCAAACGTACCTAGACCTAAAACCTTGTGCTCGTACACTGAGAACCATCTGCGTTGCGTGACTTTACACATTAACACGGAATGAGCATTGTACATTTTAGACAATACAGCAGTAACAGGAATGCATGTTTTTTTTTATTTACTTATATTTTTTAAAGAGATAACTCCCGACCTAATTATTGCTCTTATACCGGGACTGTTATAAACATACAAACAACGGATACAAAGTACAACTAGAGCCGAAACAATTGTTTGTGGATCACACATACAATTGTTCCTTGTGGGAATCGAACCCACGGTAAGGAGGCGGTCGAAATAAAGATGCGTAGACCTAGAAATGTTTTAACACATTATAATACTACCTTAGAATTATAGTACTATACACTATGCCACAAATGGCACTGGAAGATGGCTAACCAACCTACAGTTTGCTTGGTTGCTCTTTACATTATTAGAACTATCATTGGTTTGGTTGCATTTGTTGCCGAGAAAAAATAATAATTCATGATCATTTTACACTTCAATGATATAAAAGTTTATATTTCAATATTATTGTATATTGTATTTCCAGACTTATTGCGTGGACCACAATGTAGCTGACTCGGCGTGCAGCGGCACGGCCTACCTAGCGGGAGTGAAGGCCAACAGTGGGACTGTGGGCTTGAGCGCGGCGGTCAAGCGAGGCGACTGCAAGACCCAGCAGGAAGGCATACATTCTGTTACTGGCCTTATGGACTGGGCACAGAAGGCTGGGAAAGGGACTGGTAGGAATTAAAAGAACTATTTTATTTGTAAGTTTACGTTAAGAAGTCCAGAAGGGGTGAATTCTTTGTGTAACGATTCGCGCGTTACCAAGGCGCCCGTACATCGCGTCCACAAGTTTCGCGCGAATTCAAAATACGCGCGAAGCTCACGCTTGAGGGCGGAACGTTCGATCGAACTACGCGCGAAAGAATCGCGGTGAATTGGCCTCTTCTGGACAAAGTGTTAGTTGTTGTTATCGTCGCTTTCTTTCGCGAGCTTAAGACGTGACACAAATTTCTGTCTAAAAGTGCGCTTATTAGATTTGTAAATCACACTTCACGAATTGTTGCTTGGCTTGTGATCCGCTAGCACTTAGTTCCTATAGCGTAGACCCACCTTTACGCGACAGATTTCGAGCATTCGAGTATCTTTGTTTTGTTTGGGTTGGGAAAGCAGTGGTGCCATTACAAAATATATAAGTTACTATATTTAGTATCTATTAAAAATGTTCGCTTTGAATTCTCTGTCCCAAAACAAGTTCTTAGTAATGTCCCTGCTGCTTAAACTAAGGCTCTCTCTAATTGTGCACTGCGCCCGACTGAGCCTGAAATCTAATTTGCTCTTCCATTCTGCTTGTTACATATTTCTTGTGAAAACTCTTCGTTCGTTATTTATGTACATTATTATATTTCTGTAGACTGCTATTGTGGCACAGTAGGTTGTGTATACGACTACCGCGCAAAGGTCTGGGGTTCGAGGTCTGGGCCATAAATAAATGTTATTTAACTTAAGTTTTTGTCTTTTCTGTGCAAATCGGTACTTTCGAGAATCGAGAGTGACATTCAAAATGTACTGCCAAAATAGTTTCTACGACGCCCAATAGTTACCACCAAACCAAATTTTCTTTAGTAATAGAGAATTGCGGTGCTGATTTTCGTGGTAAATTTCTCCATAGCTAGTCGGTTGGCGGTAGTCGATAATGACAGAGAATCGAGCTACTGATTGTCGTGGATGTAGTGTCAAAGAACCTATCTTCAAACATGTAATTGCGTGTTTTCAGGTATAGTAACGACCACACGTGTGACCCACGCATCCCCAGCCGCGGCATACGCGCACTCGGCCGATAGGAAGTGGGAAGCTGACTCCGACCTGCCGAAGAAGGGCACTCACTGCGATGATATAGCCATGCAGCTCGTCAGGGGACGGGTCGGCAGCCATATTGACGTATGACACAGTTTTTATATTTTCAACTAGCTGACCCGCGCAGCTCCACTCACGCCTTCCTGTTTTTATTTAATGCGGCACATTTTCAAATTTATTCACCTTTTACACCTTCTCTGGACTTCCACAAATAATTCAAGACCAAATTAAATTAGCCAAATCGGTCCAGCCGTTCACGAGTTGTAGCGACTAACGAACAGCAATTCATTTTTTATATACCTATAGATTTCTTTTTAAGTTTATTGGATAACCTATTAACGACGTAAGTGGTGTCTGCATGGGGGAGATTGTTTCCTTCACAGAACAGATGACATTTGACAGACATTTTTTCCTGGTACCCTGCTCCTATTGGTCGTAGCGTGATGATATAGCTTATAGGTTTCCTCGATAATTAGACTATCTAACACTGAAAGATTTTTTTAACTCGGACCAATAGTTCCTGAGATTAGCGCGATTATTAATACTAATATATTTTATTATCTTTTAAACTAATTTTCAGGTCGTATTAGGCGGAGGTCGCAGAAACTTCTTCCCCAAGACTCAAAGAGATATGGAAGGTTACCGCGGCTACAGGAGCGACGGCTACGACCTCATCAGAGAATGGCTCATGAAGAAAGAAATACTTGGCTCTTCACCAAAATTCGTTTACAACCGTCAAACTTTTATGAACCTAGACACCGAACGATATAATAGTGTTTTAGGGCTATTTTCCCCTGACCATATGCCTTATCATCTTGAAGCTGGTCTCGATGACCCCACGCTCAGTGAAATGACGCAGAAGGCGATACAGATTTTGTCGAAGAAGAAGAATGGGTACTTCTTGTTTGTAGAAGGTAACTTGGTATACTTTTGTTAATATTGGCTTTTGATTGCGGATTTAAATAACATTGTACTAATATAAGTTAAAATTGGTCGGGTGTAATAAATTTTTACTTTTAGTTTTTATTGTGCTTTTGAAATTAAACGATATTGTGGTAATTTTATCAAATTGTGATGACGTAACATAGAAGTTTTATCGGAAACTTGGAACCATAACTTGTGGTATATTGAAAGGCTATCCAGAGCTAGATGCAGTGTGATTTCTCCCTACCCCACTCTGAATCTATTATTTAAAGCGATAAGCAGCGTGCTTTGATATCCTAACTCTGCTCTTAATAGTTTTTTTAGGTTAACGTAATTTTTTTTTCAGTCTATTTGCAAGAACTTTCACAAAACGTTGAAGATCCTTACTAAGAATATTGTTTTTAAATCTTTATTGAATCGGGTCTTTTCACAACCAAATCACGTCTTAATATCTTCAATCTTGAACTTGCAGGAGGTAGAATAGACACGGCTCACCACGAGACGAAAGCTCGTAAAGCGTTGGACGAGACAGCAGAGTTCGCGAAGGCGGTGGAAGCAGCACTAAGACTGGTGAACATTGAGGAGACGCTGGTGGTGGTGACGTCAGACCACAGCCACACCATGACCTATAGCGGGTACAGCAAGCGAGGGACTGATATACTCGGACTTACTAACAAGGTGACGAATAAAAATAAATAAATTAATAAATTTAACCCATTACTGTCCCACTGCTGGGCAAGGGTCTCCTCCCGTAATGAGGAAGGGGTTAGGCCTTGAGTCCACCACGCTGGCCAAGTGCGGGTTGGGGACTTTGCATGCCCTCAATATATGTATTAAACAAATTTTTAGGCATGCAAGGTTTCCTCACGATGTTTTTCTTCACCGTTGGAGCATGTGATAATTATTTCTAATACACACATAACTTCGAAAAGTCATTGGTGTGTTGCCTCGGATTCGAACCTGCGACCACTAGCGTAGGAGGTGCCAACTTAAACCACTCGGCTATCACTGCTCTAACGAATACGTTCCGAAAATGTGTGTTTTTGCTTTTGTTCAGCAATTAATATCTTACGGCTCAGTCACACCAAAAGAAATTCGCCTGACAACTCACTTTTATGAGAACCAAACTTAATATGTAGGGAAAAACTAATAAAAATACAGCGTGTGGCCGGAGGTGCATCTATGTGTTGTGCTCTCAGTTGACCGATATTTTTTTTTTTCAAAATAATCTTCTCTATTGTTGCACTAATTGAACCCGGTACCTCGTGGTCCGAAGTCGGATACAATACCGGCAGCGCCATAGAGGCAGCTCTGCCGTTAAAAATACTTTTTCAGATATTAAATACATAAACAAAATATGTTAATTTTCAGATGAACGCATCTGATCACTTGCCGTACACGACGCTGAACTACGCCAACGGCCCCGGTCACAAGTACGATGTCAACAACACGAGATACAACCTTATCATGGACGACTTTAGTAAGTACACCATTGTTGTTCCACTTTTTAACATTTTACTTTATTAACCTATTCGGCCAGGGTCTCATCCCAAAAGGAAGGGTTAGAGCTTGAGCCCACCACGCTGAATGTATAATAGAATAGGCATTTTAAGGTAAAATGCATGTTTGCGTGAATTCCCGTATAAATTAAACATTAGTTTGAGAGTTTAAAAGTTATGATCCACCACGCTGGCTAAGTGCGGGTGGGGGAGATTGCATGAAGATCAAGAAATCTAATTAACAAATTTTAAGTATGCAAGGTTTCATCATAATATTTTCCTTCACTGTTACAGCAAGTGATAATTATTTTTTAATACACACTGGTCCGAAAAGTCATTAATGTGCCGTGTGTTGCATCTGGTTCTAATGGTCGAAAGTTTGTGTGAAAGGTGATACTTATACTACTCGATTATCACTGCTATCAGATTCTACTTTCAGACCAATAAATACTTTTGTGTCTAGATTCTTATTCTTATCTTATGACTAAGTGCATTCAAAAGTATTAAAATCATATTTTATGCAGTAACCACGGAATACAATAACGAAACTAAAAATTTCTTCAATTTTGGTTTGGCCGTTTGACCGTAAAAGTGTCTCAGATAGACAGAGAATCCATTAGACGTCGGTCAAAACGGCCATAAAAAAATTTTCTAAGAAACAGCCGTGTCACTATATACTTCTAAATCTTTTTCTGATAAAAAAGATGACTGGAACATTAAAACTATGTGACACAATGATCTAAGTGATCACACATGAGTGGTTCCATTAGTGTCACACGACGAGGAAGGCTTCGTCGAGGACGAACGAGGGTCAAGTACACTTCAGACAAACAATGTCCCACTTTATCATACTAGGGATCTTGTAACTAACGTTTTATAGTAATTAGACTATGTCTTCATATGAAATGCAACCTTTATTCTTCTTATCGTATGGTTAGTGGTCAACCTAGTGTCAAAGTTGTTCAAGCCGCGCGAAAAGCCTTTGTCGTGACTTAACAACACAACAACCTTTATTAAAGACAAGTCTGCGAATTCGTTTGCGTGATTTTCCGGGGTAAATAGTATCACAATGTGTCCAGGAAAACAAATTTCATTAAAATCCCTTCGGTACTTTTTTCATGTTAGAGTAATAAATATATATCGCTCAACACAACTGATAAAAGTTTGCAGAACTAAAATGAATCTTTACCAATTGTGTTAGTTTCATATGAAAAAATAATCGAAACTAGTTCAAATTCCCACGTTCAATGTTACCCAAATGATTCAAAGTTACCCAAATTGACCTTATATCTATCTTCACAAACTGATCTTTGAAATTGTAACCGGTTAAGCGGTAAAAATAAACAAAGTTAGATGGTTGGAATTGCTAATATAAATTTTATATAAAACATTACGTCTGTCTTACTCGAAATTACAGGCACATGTGTAAGAAGTACGCCCACGTTTACAATGTTAATCCTATGTAATTGCGTTCGAATCTGTTGCCGTATACAAGTTACGTTACCAAATACCTAGGTACAGATGAGAATATTCTGCTATAGATTAGAAAAGTCTATTAAATTATTGCACTATCCAGGAATCAGACATCGTGATTAAACATGCAACGCGAGAGTTGCATACCTACATAATATGTAGGTATACACTGTTTTTATACAAAAAAATAAACATTTATATATAAAAACAGTGTATACCTACATAATATGTAGGTATACACTGTTTTTATACCAGAGAGGCAATTGTTTTACGCATTTAACTTTGTAGAACGCCTTGGTATGCACAATTTATCTCGCTCAATCACTCTCTAACACTATCTATCTACATATTTTACATCCACTTTCATCCAAAACTAATATTGGTATCAACTCACCCTTGAACAGACTCAGCAAAGAAATAAACTCATTCATCAAGCTTTCACCGGACACTGACATTTTTTTCGACTCATACATTAAGTTTAAGTCAAAATTATTTTCATTTTATCATTAATATTTGTAGTTATAGTTCTGTTTGTTTTTTCTTTTGTCATTCTAGTATTCAGCCTAGCCTTTCTTTTAACTTTGTTGAAGTCGGTTTCTATTTTGACTGGATGCAGCTTGTTACCAGTATCTTACTTGGAGCAACTGCCTATCGGACCTCCACAACAATAACAATATTTTTAATGGTAACGATTGATCGGCGCGGCTGTTGTTAACGAAGCTCAATATTTTTTTCGTTCTAATATGTAATTTAATTATGTTATTTATCTATAATTTCTATAGTATTAATTTAATGTTATTATTTTATGTATTATATTAGGTTATTTAAATTAAATTTCTATTGTATAAATTTTGGTAACTCTGTAATTGGGTATTTTATATAAGTTTCGATCTTTTTATTGTCTGTTTGCAATTTTTATGTATACTATACCTGTTGAGTTACCTGTAAATAAATAAATAAATAAATATGTATATGAAAATTTGCAAACAAGGCTCCTTGCTAAATCAAATCATTCATTCATGTAGGTCAAAATGCTAACACTTATGATAGCCGTTACAATAACTGAATCTACTACTAGCTTGGAAAGGGATAAAGCCTTATTGGACTATAATGATTATGTCCTCCTGGCCGATATTCGGTTACAGTTTAATTGCTGGGTTCTATTTCAACTGTGCAGGGATTTGTTTATAGTGTTAAAGCGTGTCCCCAATACACAGGTATACTCTCATAACCCGATGGGACGGATAACCGACACCAGAGAGGTCAGGTGCAATTCCGATAGCTTTACGTGCACTCCGAGGCACGGAGGTCTACGATCTTCCTAGCGCCGGGCAATTTCTGAGAAATTCTTAATAGAAAACTCATAAAATACTTTTTGGCCCGACCCAGGATTCGAACCCGAGAACTCTTGCGTGGCAGTCACATACACTGGACTATAGAGCATTGTTGGGCTATTATTATATTTTTTCTTGAATGTTTCAGGTAACAGTAACTACACCTACCCGTCGCTAGTACCCATGGGTCGCGAGACTCACGGCGGGGAAGACGTGGCGGTGTTCGCTCGCGGTCCCTGGGCGCACCTCTTCACCGGCAACTACGAACAGAACTACCTGCCTCATGCCATCGCCTACGCCGCCTGCATCGGCTCCGGACTCACTGCCTGTCAAGCTAAACTGTAATATCAAGTACTTACCCCCGGTTTCTGAGGTACATTTAGGGACAGTTTATCTATTCAATAGCGTTAGAACTCATACAAAAGAAAACGCTATTGAATAGATAAACTACCGCTAAATGTACTCAGAAACCGGGGGTTAACCTGCTACAACAATATGTATATATTCAATGATTTCTTCTTAATTTGTGTCTTTAGTGAAAAATGGAAAAGTCCGAATTTGCCGAAAATGAGTTGTGAAATTAGAGTGCATTTATATCCCACTTTTGTAAAATTTTTAGTGTAAGTTAACACTTTGGCACATTGCTAACTTATATAATAAACAATATCTTTTTTCACCAATCGATAGAGATATTTTTCTGAACATTTAGGTATACTTTAATAATTTTCGACAAAATCACACTTATATCCTTTTTCACTAGAGGCACAGCATTATCGGTTAGCGGTCGTCAGAAATTCATGACGAAGTGCCATATAGGTCATGGCACCGCTGTAGGCTGCATTTTTTAGATATCTTAAGAGTAAAATCCTTGTGAGTGAACTTGATAGTGGTTTAGTAACTAAGAAGGACCTTTAGTTATTCAGTCAATAAGATTGGGCCTAGAAACAGGCCAGCAGGGTAAATGGCGGCGGGCCGCAAGGAGACTGGCCGAGGGCCGCGTTTGACGGCTGGTATAAGTCATGTTCAAACCACATGAACAATTACGCTAACTACGTAGTGAACGATTTTGCCTTGAATTCATTTCAAAATCAAAATCAAATCATTTATTAATTTAGGTCAAATATTGACATTTATGATAGTCGTTACAATTACTGAATCTACCACTAGCTCGGAAAGGCGTGCGTAAGGCAGAGTTTCTTGGCATCTAGGTATGTATATCCAAATAGCCACTGTGTACAGCTGATATTAGCTATGCTCTCTTGCCAATACAAAATTACTTACGACGTTTTAATTCTGTTA
The DNA here is from genome assembly GCF_050436995.1 of Anticarsia gemmatalis. NCBI lineage: Eukaryota > Metazoa > Arthropoda > Insecta > Lepidoptera > Erebidae > Anticarsia > Anticarsia gemmatalis. The sequence continues at coordinate 2,463,615 of NC_134757.1, forward strand.
GAAACCAATTTTTAAACACACGCTGATATAGCGGTGTGCGTCTTCGATTTAAAACGTCGTAAGCGATTAGCTCTAGAGATTAAGAGCCGAGACTTGTATGAATGAGTCGAGATGCAAGACGTAATTAATTGTAAGGGCCAGTTTCACCACTTATAAATATGTGTCAGATAGCCTATCTATTAGATTGAATGACATAATGTATGACAGAATACCATTTGATATTTATCCAGGACCGGTGAAATTGGATTCTTACATATTTAAGAAGTAATTAGATAAGTATACTCGTAATTTATAAAATTAATATCAGCCTTAATTCTCGTAATTTCACATAAAACGCTAATAGCACGATTCTTTACAATCGGTACTGTCGAGCATCGAAAGTTTGACATTTGAAATGTACTGCCAAAATAGTTTCCACAACGCCCGTTAGGGGCGCTGATCAGACTTTCTTATAAAAAATTCTCGATAGCTAGCCTGTTGTTTTTTGTCGACAGTAGAAGAGAATCGAGCTACAGGTGTTGGGATGTTATTATTTTAAATTAGATACTTAATGAAATGCCAATAATGTTGTGAGAATGAAGAATGGTTGAAAATCGATAAATGACAAAATATATCGGAGACGTCCTTTAAAAAGGTCATGTGCATGTATGGATGTGAATGAGGTGAGGGAAGTTTGTAGGGATCGTAGCAAGAGGTATTCTTCTGGAAAAGGATGATGGATGATTTTATGGATGTGTATGTACGAGCATTATGAAATCGTTCTCTTCGACATAGATCAATTAATGTGAAAACTGTTATTAGTATTTATTAATTACTGTTGAAATTCTTAGAAAATTTAAATACCTACCTTGACTAAATTGTGTGCATAACTTATAAATAATGTAACAATGTATCTCTAAGGACATCTCAAAAACTTTAGACCATATTCAAATGGAACCGTATGAGAAGCTCTATCCTACGAATAAAAATATGCCGTCAAAATCGGCTCACCCAGTAAATTAAACTTCATAATTATGAAGTAAAAAACAGTAAAAAATTTTTTAGCACTACTGGATTTTTGAATTCGGTGTTAAAATGATTTTTGACATTTTGCAGCCTATTTGACTGGTCTTTCAGAGTAATCCTTCCTTCCTTTCTTTCTTTTTAACATGGTTTAAAGCAGGCCATCGCCCACAAATCGACAGTCTTAATACTCAAACTTTTATAATCGCGATATTGAAATATCACATTATGAAAGTTAAGCTTAAAATAATAAAGTTAAATTGATTGATGGCAGACACTTGATACAGCCACGCCTTTAATATCGCTAAAAGGATATCATTTTTTAACCAAATTGTTTCTTTTCAAATGAGACTGGGGCTTGCTATACGCATATTAGGGTCGGCACGTTCTTTTTGGCAATATTTATCGAACAACAAAATCAACTCGAAGCAAAGAAACTTGACTGCCTCCGTGGCGTAGTGGTTTAGGTTACCACGCCGATACCACTGCGTCGGGAGGTCGTGGGTTCGATTCTCACACGGAACAATTATTTGTGCGATCTACTAATAATTGTTTCGGGTCTGGTTGTGCTTTGTGTCCGTTGTTTGTATGTTTGTAAAAGTCCTCGCGACACAAGAGCAATTTATAGTGCGGAAGTTGTCATTAAAAAAAAAATACGCGTGGGAAAGCCTGCGCGCTCTTGGCTCGTCATTTTCTTCCTGGGCTTGACAGATGAGCGCGGCGCGTAGTCTTTCGTTTCCCTTAGCAGTCCCTTCACACGCGCGCTCTTCCACGCGCGATTGTTGTTTCATGCGCGATAGTGTGTGTGTGAAAAGGTGGCTATTGTTTTACCATTCTTGGATAAGTGCCCGAAAGCTTATATTTGAAATTTTGATCGTTGTTTTCATAAATTCACTGTCTCTTTTCACCTAGCAGATAGGTTATCAAATTGTTATATCTTTGCAAGTTTAATTTAGTTGTAAAAAATAATATTTAATTATATTTATCTCATCTTTTGTAATCTCAATTCTTCGATATTTCTAGATTGTTAAGTCACTATGTACCGTAAATCACTTTCTATCACCTATGGTTGTTTAAAACGTTGTTTTATAAGTACTAATGATCCTTTCACGAGTAGTTGAATCTTTTTCAATAATTAACAACGTTTTGATGATTTAAAGCTGATATGATTAGTTGTAAAACCCGCCTGTTGCATCACACAGAAATAAATGATACAATATATGTAACACATGCGAAAGTTTACGTTAAATTTATTAATTTAACCGATAAAGTCTTCGTCCTCAATTCATCATCGAAATTTTCTAAGAAGTATTACCCATTTTCCATACAATAAGATTGTTATGGTAATTTAATTTGCTCTTAAGCTTAGATGCGACACACACGTTCACTCAATTCTAAACTTTACACCACATACATAAGACCTAAAATCGTAACTACTATCTCCGGTAAAATTTAATTTTAGTATACAATTTTAAACTTTATGGTACGTAAAATAGAATATAAAATTGTTCGCTCGCTATCTCTTCACTCGACGTAATGGAGTGTGCTTTGAAAATATATAATATGTGTAAGTATTTTAATTGAAAAAGCAAATATTGTGTTCTCGCTTAGGATCACGTTTTATTGAATGGCAGAGATTAATGTTTGCTTGCAATACTCGTGGAAAGCTTTGCGTTGATTGCTTTTTATTATTTTAGTAGTATAGCTATTAGGATATTACTTATCTTTCTGGATTACGGATTAATAAAGCTATTGGTAGACAAACTGAAGGATAATGCTGAAGTTACTATGGCACTAAGTTGCAATACTTAGTCCGTATGGATAAGAATATATAACTTGGTGTCATAGTAATTTTTAGCGGCTTAAAAATTTATTGTATTTTAAACACCTCTGCATACATATTCGGATATAACAGTCGTGATATGTATCTATGTGATGTGAATTTTTTAAATTTTCATAATTATCTTATTTTGTATTTGTAGTCATGTTCTAAAGCAGTATTTCATGTTTTATTCTATTCAAAATCTCTTCGAGCCTTTACATTCTTTTCAGTTATTCTCGTTTTTACTTACTAATTCTGAAAAAGGCTCTAGAGCGTCGGCAATAAATCGTTCTGCTAATTCGTTTTCGTAATGATAAATGAATATTCGTCGGCCTTTTTTCGTGAAATTAATTTCGTGAATGGTATTTGTGTGTGGTTTCTGGTAACAATGGGTTTGAATCGATTAGGAATATTAGATCGAGTAGGATTACTACAAATACTGGTTATTTCGAATATGAATTAACTCAAACTCCAGACTATTTGACGATTTTAAACTCTCGCGAATTGTACACATAACATTTCATAATGCAATGGATCTTAAACGCGATTGAAAATTAAAGCAGATACTTTATTTGTTTAACAGACGTTTCGATCGAATTGCAGTTTTCCTTTATTAATTAGCTCAAACTCCAGCCTACTTAACAATTTTAAACTCTCACGATTTGTGCACAATATTATAATGCAACGGGTCTTAAACGCGATTGAAATTGTTTGCCCGACGTTGAGACGTTGTTGTCGATTACGTTTAAAACCCCTATGCATTATAATATTATCCAGCCTATTATTCGTTCTTAGAATACTACGGATATAAACGGACAGCTGGTGACGACCGCCAATGTAAGCTGTGCTAATGCATGTTCGCGTTCATTCTACCAATATGCAATTAACATGCATCGCAATATTTTAAGGGTTAAATTATCTAAGTTGTTGTTTATATGAGCGGGTGAAGAAAACTCTATCTCATATAAAGAAAAATGTATCGATATTAAAAGTGGGTTGCCTAAGTTAAGTTGCCTTTTATATGAACGTGTATAAAAAATTCTTTCTCATAGATGGAAAATGTATGGAAATTAAAATTGAATTACATGTTTGTTCTGTCTCAACTTTTAAAGACATTTAGTCCTTATTTAGAAAATAATTCGAAGTAGAAAGCATGTCTGTTTTGGTTCTTCAAGCGCTTCCATTAGTCCTTCTCGTCCTGTGGTCAAATCCTGCAAAAAACCTTGCTTTCCTTAAGTTTGATTGATTCCCTTCCAAAGGAACTGTTAAAGTAATTATTCCGATCGAATCCTTTGTTTTCAATCACCGTGCCGTGGCTTGGCGGCTTAACTGGCAGATTGCCAGGGACTTACCCTATTTATATGTTTATTGTTATTGTGCAAGCTTAGCTTTTTCTTTTGCTGCATTCTCTCTCTCTGTAATAACTGACTTGACAGTCTGTGGTTTGAGAGCCTTCCTAGACTAAAATCTAAGCATTTATATAAAGCATTGTACATAAATTGTTAGTTTTGTATAGCTTTAGGCGGTAGTTCAGACATCAACGTTGGTAAAGTAGAAAAGATAGTTAAGTTTAAATTCGTCAGATCTTTGAATGATTTGGTTACATCAATTGATAATACTCTAATTTCCGAAATAAACTTCGCGTAAGCTGTGATTAGAAACACAGTGCTTTGTAATTTTCACTCGTATACAAATTCAAATTTGTTTGAAGGTGACAAAACACTTAACTGATCAGAGCGTACACCACGTTATTAGCAGGACAGAAAATATATTGTTTCAGTAATAAACATAGAGGTGAATGACTTTAAATATGTATACATGGCATACTGCCAACGCTGCAGAAAGGCGTAACGAATGTGATAACATCTTCTTATTACGTATTATTGTATCTCCGAATATTTAACGTTTTTTTGCACGGAATGACTCAACCATTATGACTTTGTAAATCGCATACTGCATACTTTTGTCTCCACCAAAATAGAATTTCGAAGTATGCAGTTTGAGCTTGCGAGTTTAACAGTGTCATAATTGGGTCCGTTCCGCTCGCGATAGAAACCGGACTTCAGGCTGGTCCTTTGCTAATTCGTAATTAGAGTAAAATCTCATATTGTCTGTATATTGACTCAGCAGAACAAAATAATATCTGACAAAACATGTTTTATTTTGAACAGTTCCTTAAAATTAAACCAGCAGCAAATATTAATCAAAAATACAATTACTGTGCGACCGTAAACGAATGAAATTAAACACTTTTTTGTTTAGACACCGGTGATGTAATATTAAACTGAGACTTTATATTCCGTACCCTTTTATTTTTGGTTATTTTAAGCTCAGAAGTTTGAAATTTTGTTGTCGCAATGCTTCTTTTAATTAGCCTGCCAGCCAGCTTGCTATTAGGGCAATTGTAAATTGTAATTTTACCACTATCGACAACTGAGGAACTATAATTTTGTATAAAAACCTAGTGTACGTAAAATTGATGGTCACTTTTAAGTACATTACTACTTTGACGTTACGTGTTAATCACTATATAATCTTAGGGAGAAATCAATGTACAGCGTAGTGACTTTTAAATAGTTAACTGAGATACATGACAGCCTTGCTGATCAGTTTTTAAGCTTAAATTCAACACTTGGTATTATTGAATAGTGACCATAAATATAGCAATATTAAGTAACAAGTACGTAAAAAATAGCTCATGTAAATTATACTAGAGGCTCTAATAGAATTTTTACTCAACCAGCTATTTGCAGCTATTTGATTGTCAAGGAGGGTGAGAAATCGCCTCTCCACACTTTTCTATGCATGTTTGAATTAATTATAGTAGTATTGAGAAACATTAATCCCACCCGGGACAAATATTTGTGTGATGAGCACGAGTATTTGTTCTGAGCCTTGATGTTAATTTATCTATATAAGTATACATTTTAAAGTATATAAGTATGTTTATCAGTTGTCTGATTACCATAGTACAAGCTCTGCTTGGTTTGGAATCAGATGACCGCGCGTGAGTTTTTCAAAAATATTTATTTATTTAATTACTCAAGCCCTAACCCCTTCCCTCACTACGGGAAGAGATCCTTACCCAGCAGTGGGACATAAAACGATAAAATTTAGTAAGAAACATAAATAAGTGTAATTAAGACCCGTAGTAAAATAATTAGTATTTTATTTAGTTTATAATAATTAGTATAATTTAGATGTAATATGTGAGTAAAGAATGCAATTTTAATTTATTTTGTATTTATACGTTGGCTTGCTCGCCATAATATAAGGCTGCCTGTCCATAGCTGTGGAGCGAAACTGCAGTGCGTAAAATCGGAATAAATTAACCAATAGGAATGTTCAAAATCTCCTCTTCTCTTAAGAGGTTTAATCCAGTTAATATTTCTCCGTTTCTCCGAACCACAGCCTCTCTCCGCTGAGGTGGACAGGCAGACCTAAAACTTGTAAATGGCGAAACGTAGGTGAATCTCACACACATCTGCTTCCTCGTTTAAAGGCGTGATGACGTTGAGTATACATACATTTTATTTATGATAATGGACTCAAAAATATGTATGTTGTTTAAGCTAAATGTATATACGAACAATCAATGTTAGACAATCCTGCTTGAGAATAAATATCGACGGTCCCTACGTACAATAACCTAATTGGAAAACGCAAATTTTACAGGAGAGCGGTTTGAAGTTTCAAACACTTGTATCTCAAGTTCTATCAATCGCAGAGCTATGAAATTTTGCACGAAGTCTTTATTTGTTGTCTTTTATGAGAAAATAAAATAAAAACGTTAAAATATATTCATTTTATTTCAACTTACCTGACGATATTTTGATGGCTTTACCTTTATCTTTTACATTTTTCATTTTCTTTTTTGCGCGAGCGCAACAAGCCCGCATGTGGGAGTTACGGGGGAGGCGCGCGGGGGTGTTGTTGACTTGCCAATGTAAAAATTAAATGTCTTAACTCTCACTAGTGACATTTTACATTGGAAGTGTTGTAGTTCTGGGGTTTGTCGAGTGTTGATTTAGGGTAGAATTAAAGCATTTTTACTAATTTTTCTTTGATCAATCGAAAGTATATGACAACCGGAAGGTCACGGAAACAAAAAAGGCAAATCCCGTAAGTACCACTTGAGGGAATGTACGTAGGGACCGTCGATATGATGAATGTATTAAACATAGAATTGTGCTGTTTGTTAGACTAAGATTATACTTAATAATTGTTATGCCTTTTTTACTCGAATAAAATGTTGTTACAATCTTATTTGTTTCATTTAATATAAGTATAAGAAAACTAGAGGAATACAAGAGGTGCCACGACTTTTACAAACAGTCAAACAACGAACGTAAATTATAACCAGACTTGAAACAGTTGGGAATCGAACTCACTTCCAACTTATACTTATATTAAAACTGAAATTAAAAACTTAATTTTAAAAGGTATAACCGATTCTTTTTTTTATCGTATGGTTAGTGGTCAACCTAGTGTCGAAGTTGTTCAACCCACCCGAAGGGTTTGAGGTGGCTTAACGGCTGTTATCTTAATTTACAACAACCGTGACCGACTTTTTACGTGTCATCCAAAGCACGGAGGCGACCAGTTCAAATACTACTATGCGGTAACCCATCTATGGAATGACCACGTCAATGGTTGCTTAACTCACAGATTGTTTACTGACCGGTGAGGGCAACTTTCTATGGGCATCTCGATTCTCAATAGTTGCAGATATACATAGACACTGGTAGTAAATGTACCTCAGGTGCTGACAGCATTCCTATTAATTTACTTGCTTCCATCTGTTTAATGAAACTTTTTTACGATAGTTTCCCAAATACACAGGCCATGGAAACTTAAGTACATCGGAAATTAAGTACTTAAATTAATTAAATGGTGATTTATTTCACCATAAAATAGTTCGACTACTTTTTCAGCTGGCGTTATTTTTAAAACCAATGTACTTCCTTGAAACTATAACTTAAACTTATTATTGGCCTACAGAAACTCGTAGACCAATTTGCCTGCTATAATTCAAAGAAAATAACTCTGCACAAAATTTCGGATTATTTCCAAGCTTCGCTGTAGTGAAATCTATATACATTATATTCAGACACATGACTGTTTTCGAAATTGTAACGAAACTTCGGATTAAAACATATTATGTAGTCTACATGATTATCAATTTCGATTGACATTTTCGTCATTTGACAAGTAGGAGCAAAAAATCAGTAAAGCACTTTAACAAAACAAATTTAACAATGTACAGTCGAATTGAATTTTTTTGATGTCGGAAAAAACATATATATGTCGGGGGCACGGTGTGTGTAGTAGTGAAGTAGTGAGTAAATTATTTCTTAACAATCAAATCAAGCTAATTTTAATTAGATTCTTCGAAGATATAGCGCCTCGATGCGGGCGCTCCGACATATAGAAAGTCTCCTATCTATTATTTTAAAAGGAAAATATAAAATTTTAATTTAAATGTTCAGTTTTACTTTAATTGACATTATAGGAGAAGTCAAAACAACACGTTGGTGTACGACCATTTAGTGACTTCAGGGACCTTAGAAGTAGGTCAATGAGGTCAAGTTGATTCAAGGAAACGCTTTGGGCAATAATCTCTAACGTTTTGTTTGAACAGCTGAGTACTACCTTATGACTTTGTTCTTAAAATATTATTTAAAGAATTTAAGGTTAAGAGACGGGTTTACGGGCTTTTTTATTTAATTTATACGGTTTTTTTTGTATTCAAATTTATTTTGAGCTCCATTTATGTTTTAACTCGTCGTAAGAATAAAAATTTGGATGTTAAAATTAAAATACTTAACTAAAAAAAGGTGTCATCAACAAAAGAACAACAACCTGTGCAATAGTTGAACAAGAAACATTTAATGACTAACAACATTGAATTACAATAGTTCCAAAGGTTTCATATGCATAGGAGCGCGGTACCTATGACCTCAAACATTATATTATTATCATGCTGCTGCCAAAGGCATACTACTATTACTCACAGGGAATATCCTCTTAGGTTAACTTTAAACGGCCCATATTCTTCTTAGAGCCGAACACTTAAAATGAGTTTCTACGCTTCAACAGTTTCACGAGCAAAAGATTACTATAAAATTTCTCGGTAACGTTATAAACATTTAATTTTAGACTCAGATTGCTAGAAATATAGTAAGCAAATCTCATAGCAGAGTTGGTAGATCTTCAATCAAATTATTCTGTAGCACGTACTGCGAACGTCGTAGCACTACTACGAAATCTGTAGCTGTATCTACGACCATTCCAATATTCATGTTGATAACATACATATACATTCTAGTATGTATATAGTATCTTTATGTTATTTTGTTAGTTATTGCCAGAAGGATATGTCTTAGTGCTTTTTTGGTACTTTCATTGCTTCATCCGTTTATCCGGTGCTTTGTGTAGTAGAAAAAGCAACCTAAACTTGGGATCAAATCAGCTTTTTTGTACAACGAACTGTCTTACTATCTTTTACTTTAGGTATAGTACATTGTGTATAAACATTCTTAGAAAAAAGTATAGTAATCCAACTAATATTATAAATGCGAAATTTTGTGAGGATGGATTTATGTTTGTTCCTCTTTAACGAAAAAACTACTGAACGAATTGTAACGAAATTTGATATACAGGTAGACTAGGACTTAGATTAACACGTGTAAGATTATTTTTGCTGCGGAAATTTTTTTCACGCGGCCGAAATCGCGGGCGGTTGCTATAAGTATATAAAAACTTTTCATCCATCAAAATTGTGTATATTACCTGCAAAGTAAAGATAAACCCTCGTATTCATAAAAATATATGAAGTTATGAAAGGTTTATAAAGAGTTTTGTTTATAGTGTTTTTATGAATAAGAAGGAAAGTCTATAACCAATAATCTATAATATAAATTCGCTTTTAAAGTGTTCAAAAACAATATACACAATTTAAAACATACACAATCACAAAGTTTTCATACAAACGAACTCACGTTGACAAACTAGTATTAAACACAGTTCATCAGCAACCCTCTAAGCCAGTCTGAATAAGGCTTTAAACCTCGAGCTTACAGTATTATGTGTCTGAAACATGGTACTATACACTAATACTCGAGGACATTCGTAAACAGTTGTTTGTGACGAGACAAAGGACTACATCTTGTGGTAATCTTATGATAATGATAAGTACTTATGATTCGGGTTAAACACCTTTCATAACAATAGGGAGCGATACTACTATTGACTACCGGCAATCTGTCATCGATAAATTTTGTTTGAAAATCTGATCAGCGCCTCTGACGGGTGTCGTAGAAAATATTTTGGCAGTACATTCTAATATTGTCAAAATTTAGATACTCGACAGTACCGACCAGTAACGCAATTCTGTATAATCTGTACTATATGTATATACCTACTCCATAGTACGTTAAATAAAATAACGTATCATCAAACTAATATAAAAGTTTTTGCTTTCAACTACTGAATATAGTAAAACCTCACGCAAGCACTGAAAACGAGACATCGTGATCAAGCACTTTGATCTCTGAAACAGTTGTAATTCTGTAAAAAACCTACATATTTCGGAAAAAACGTTAATAAAAGTTCTTTACCTTCCTTAAATCTTTTGATAATTTCATTATAATATTACAATACACTTGAAAAAGCCATCAAGTAATTGTTTTCTTAGAACTTTGAATATATTTCATGAGTTTCGAGCAACAGTGTAAACAACCCCTCTCTCGCTCAGTATGCTTACGACTCTCGGGAGGGGTGGTCGTCGCTCTGTACGAAACATTAACGCGAAAAACTACCCTAAAACAACTCTTATTTATTGTTGATAGTGTTTGTGCATTGTTACCGATATGGGTAAGAATTTCCTTTTACTACTATTAAAAAATATTTTTCCAATTTTATTTGAAATTTTATTTTAAAATATTAATATTGGTACTATATACTGTCACGTACTTTAATCAAATTGTGCTGCATCGTAACGAATTTATAGGTAATCTGATTTCCACTGCAATAAAGTTAATAAAGAATTTTTGAACTGAAAAACTTATGTAGCTTTTTTATTTTACGACTGTTTTTCCAAAAAGGTCACATTTGACCTAAAATTCTATTATGATAGAGTGCGGTGACATTAAGCTCCGAATTCACCACTTCTAGATACTCACAGCTAGTTGCGCTCACCGGTCGGTAAACGATCTGTGGGTAAAGCAACACTTGGCACGGTCATTCCATAGATGGGTGACCGCATAGTGGTATTTAAACTGAGCATCTCCGTGCTTCGGAGGGCACGTAAAGTCGGTCCCGGTTGTTGTCAATTAAGATAACAGTCCTTAAGCTTTGTCGAACTTTTGGGCGGTTTGAACAACTTTGACACTAGGTTGACCACGAACCACTTCTAGACAACTATCAGATAACTTATCAGATGCATTTTTTATATATTTTTCATACATTTGCTGTCATTTTATGCAAAAAATAGGTTATCTGACACTCATGTACTGGCTCTAAATACTATGTATATAAATACTATGTTTATAATACAATTTACTAAGAATATTTACAAAGACTGCATTACACAGAGAACGAAAATTCAGGTTTCTGCAGAGACAGTCCCAAAAGAAAAACGTAACAACTCATGCCGCATAGTACGCGCATTCGTCCGTTTTCATATTATGTAAGTGTACAACTGCATAATGCATGCACTACCCACTATTCCGTATTTGTTTGTGTTACGTAAAATGTTTCAATATAAACATACACAACGTTTGGAAACGGTTGCTTTGTTACGCAACAGGATTATATACTGTTATTGTAAACTAAACTTTGAGGCGCCCATAGCCAGTTGCGCTCACCGGTCGGTAAACGATCTGTGGGTTAGGCAACCATTGGCGCGGTCATTCCGTAGATGGGTGACCGCATAGTGGTATTTGAGCTGGGCGTCTCCGTGCTTCGGAGGGCACGTCAAAAGTCGGTCCTGGTTGTTGTCTCCTAAGATAACAGTCGTTAAGCCACGTCAAAGGCCTCTCGGGCGGCTTGAACAACTTTGACACTAGGTTGACCACTAACCATACGACAAACAAACAACATTGTAAACTATGGACCAACAACTTAGTAGAGAGCCTTACATGCAAGTTTGCAGCTGGCAGAGGTGTAAACAATTTGGAATTCTATTTAATTGATCCGCAATCTTATGTAGCTGACAGTAGCTTGTATAGAACGAGTACTTTATTTAGAAATACACAGAATTATCAATACATATTAGGTCGGGGAAAAAATCTTTTCGCATTATAGTATGTACGAACTTGTAATAAAATCTCTTTGGCTTCAAGAATCACAAATGAGTACACGGTTCATTAGGTTTCTTTCAGTGAGCTCGTGAGGTACCCAAATATCGAGTTTTTTTGTTTAGAGAAAAGATTTTATTGCAATTTCATACATACTATAATGCGACAAGACTTTTTCCCCGACCTAATAGATTTCCCAGGGTTAAAAAATCCTATGTGTTCAGTTAGTAAGTATCTTTAAGTAGTTTTTGCGTGGAATAGTAACAAACATATAAAGCCTCAAGAACTTTTATAATATTAGCAGGCTCATTTCAGTGATGTCCTGTAATAAAATTTGTTTCATGTTACTTGTAACCGTCGGTCTTGTATGACAAAATTTATGAATTTGAATGAGACAAGCGAAGTTTTTAACTGGCACTAAGACACAAATCATAATAATAACTTAAGGCAATTTAATCCTTAACTCCTTTTCTTAAATTAATAGCAATATGGCGACCACACACTTCGGGAGCAATTAGTTATAAAAAAAGTGTTCGATGAAATTGGGTCAAGCATTAAAGGCAAAACATATTGCTTGTCAAACACAGACGCAGCAGCAGGATTAAACTAGTGTCAGTATTTAATAAGAACGTTGACAAATACGTTTGTTTGTTTAGGTTATTTGTTTACAGCACTCGGAGCATTTTGTGAGATTGCGCCGAAATAGTCAATTTAATGTAATTGGGACAATAGATAAAACGTATAAATAGCTAGCATTCTTTTATTATTAAATTCTAAGACTTATTATACATGGTAGAAAATAGGCTATTAAGTGATCGGCGGCGGATTAAAGATACTTACCTTAATTAATTAAAAGAAAACACGCTAAAAAAATAAAAATAAGTTCATTTTTTTTTTAGTCGTATGAACCGGGATTCAAACTCAGTAAAATTATAATTAATCCCACTTCTATATATGTTCTGAACATTGATAGGCTCTATGATATGTATGAATTCCTCTTTACACGTAATTTTTTTCGAAACCAAAGAAGACACTAAAATGTTTCAATTCGAATCTGCATTTCGACGCTAACACGGCTATTGCCAAAATCCATACTAATATTATAAACTCTGTCTGTCTGTCTGTTATTCAATCATGCCTAAACTACTGAACCAGTTTGCATGAAATTTGGTATGGTGATATTTTGATACCCGAGAAAGGATACACAAGTTATTTATTACCCCTAGAAAATGACGCATTCCCATGGAAAAATTCAGGTGGTGGGCGTAGTCGCGGGTAAAAGCTATTATAAAATATTTAAAGTAGTTTCTCATGGCCCATTTTTTTCCACCCTGTATAGTGTATACGTACTACTTATCGCAGAAATATAACGCCCATTCCAATCACTGTTCAGTGTCCATTAAAATCATTTATGACAGGAAAGTTCTTAATATTCGATCATAAATATCCATTATCCATCACTGAACACTCTCGACAAATATTAGTATCTTTTGTCTGAATTTATTCAACAGTTTTACTATTATATGTTCAAGATTGAATTTAGTATGGACAGATCCATTACATTTGTCTGTACTTACTTTTTTTTAAATGTTTAGTTTTCGTATCGTAAGATCTTTTCCAGCAGTCAGAAGCTTTGAAAGCCTGACAACTTGTTGTCTTACCGAGAGGTATATTTCGATATTCGATATTTATTTAGAGATATCGAGAGTTATAATCTAGGTAATTGGATTGTGGAGTTGCGATAGACAAATATACCAGTATTCAGGTCATCCGGTGATATTGGAAAAATAAAAAGGAGACAGCACCCGCACTAAGAATTGCTCTTGCGCCGGGGACTTTTACAAACATACAAACAACGGACACAAAGTACAACCAGACTCAAAAAAAATAATTGTAGATCGCAAAAATTATTGTCCCGTGTGGGAATCGGACCCACGACCTACCGACGCAACGGTAGCGGTGCCACGGAGGCAGTCACATTATGAATTATTAATTAGAAGAGTAAAACAATCAAGTAAACTGTTTTATATACTACATAGCGTTGCAGAGAGTAGAAGTGATTGATGATCACACTGGACAGATGGCCGGCGTCCACTCGAGAACGAACATCAATTCACGAGGATTGATGTCCACAAGAACATTATGACGATATACACTTTAAAATATGAAAAACAGGCAATGTTTTTATTTTAACAATTTCGTCTCAAATAATATACAGGGTGGAAATTATGGGTTAAATAAAATAGGGAGTTGTATTTTTTTTCATTTTTGAAACTTCGATAAACGGTTTATGAAAGCATTAATCAAAAATATTTAAATGTAGTATTTACTTTTTTCAGAAATAAAAGCATTTTCCCTTTTGATATTTTCTCTCTCTTAATAATTTTCTTAAGCATGTAAGGCATTTTAGGCGTTTACGTTGTTCGGAGCAGCCTTTGAGGTGTTGTTTCAAATTTAAATTCAAAGCGTGCACTCGTGATGTCGTGATTCTGGGCCTTGAAGACATATAAAATGTATACTATCTTTGTAGCAGAAAACCAGAAAATCTATATGGTTTTCGTGTTTATGTATCATTTAAAAATACAGTATTAAATATCATTGACTTTTTTTGTGGATTGGGAACTTTTCATAAACTCAATAAATGTATTAAACCGATTGCAGGTTAGCCGTGCAAGGTTTCATCACAATGTTTTCCTTCACCGTTAGAGCAAGTATTAATTATTTCTAATACACACAAAACTTTGAAAAGACATTAGTTTGTTGCCTCGGGTTTGAATCTGCGACCACTTGAGCGGGAAATGCCAACTGAAACTACTCGGCTATCACTGCTTATATCATTATTTATTATCATTGATTATTTTACTATATTTACATTAAAGTAGTCTTGTGGCGAGATATTTTTACAAAAGAGCCCACTGGCTTCTGAAAAATTATCTAATAAAAAGAGCAAAATACTTACAAACCAGGAAAATCCTGTAGATATTTATGTACTACACAGCCCTTATAGAAAAATGCGTGAAGATACGATATTTACGCCGCTTAACAATGAGAAGAATATCCGGGTAGACAGAATATTTATCACTGGGTAACCAATATTTCTTGATCTATGGAATATACGAAAGCTTTGAATATAAACATTGATTTCGCTGACATTTGAGACCATGATATATTGGTCCGTTTTATCCCCTTTTGCTATTCGGCTAAGGTATTTTTCAATAAGATTTTTTGTACGTGTAAGCGGTGTTTAAGGTATGAAAACAAAGAGATAAGTTTGTTTCACATTTTTATTGATGTATGGATTATTAAAACTTAAAATGATATAAAATACATTCAACGTTAGTTTGTCTGCGTCCGCGGCGCTGTAAATAAAGTCACCACGCCGCTACCATTGCGTTTGGAGGTCGTTGGCTCGATTCCCACACGAAATAATTGGGTATTTTTACGATCCACTAATAGTTGTTCCGGGTCTGGTTGTACTCCGTGTCCGTTGTTTGTATGCTTGTAAAAGAAAAAAATACAAAAGCAATTCTTAGTGCAAGAGTTGTCTTTTTTAAACCAATAAAATCATGATTACGGTAAGAAAAAGAGACTGTAAATAAGATAATCAATACTTACTTACTTTGTATCCATATTATATACTGTAAATATATTGTATAATTGTAAATATTTTGTTTTTTTGTTTATTATTTCTAGTTTAGTTTAGTTTAATGTTAAAAGTTATTTATAGTTTAGTTTTGCATATGTTATTAAAAAAACATGTTTCAGAAGGATGTAACCTAATTAAATAAATACTTATACTTAAATAACAAGACTGATTTATATTCTTTGGGCTTACTTTTTCTGGACACATTAACCTTTAGACAATTCCACTTAAATGAACCAATAGCGTGATTCAGTGTTTGACATTTAAATACTATTGCAAAAATAGTTTCTACGACGTCCGCAAAAGGCGCTGATGTCATTTTTATACAACATTTTTCGATAGCTAGCTGGTTAGTAGCCGATAGTAGTAGAGAATCGGGCTACAGAATGTCGCACATCACGAGATCTGTTCCACCGATTTCGACAGTCTGTGACCGCTAACCCTGTCTTTAATCTGTAAATATAACACAATTTTCTAAGTTCGAAGAATCCTACGTATCTGAAAATAAAATCTTTAGTCTATTTTAATAAAATGGTGTCCAATCGCCGAGTCCTTCAGATAAATATTTCGAAATAAATATTTCAAAGTAAGCAACGATACCGATAACAATTTTTGATTAAATTCGTGATTTAATTAAATTATTTCGATATTTAATAGTAAAATTTTGAGATCTAATAGAAGCTCTTCATTGACAACAAATCTTTGGGCTTATGATTCCAGATAACCTTCTGAAGTAGGATTTATAATTATAATAGTCCACTCGAGTTCAAAATTGAATGTTCAATTTCAGACGTGTAGACGTTACTTTAAAAACAGTACTCGTTATATAATTCTAAGTATTGAGCTTTCTCAATATCTTATTAAATCAAAATCGGTGAAGCAGTTTAGCCGTAATAGTATAACAGACAAGGAGAATGTGACAACAACCGGGACCCACATTTTACGTGCCCTCCAAAACACTGAGCCGCCCAGTTCATATACGCGGTTACCCATCTATCGAATGCCCGCGCCAAGGGTTGCTAAACCCCCAAATAGGCGCCTCTGGGTCAAATTAAAAGAGTTTTAAAAATACGAAATGGCGTTTATTTTGCTTATCTCTCATGTATAATCTAGTATATAGCTCAATACATAAATTAGATAGCCAGTATTACGTAGAACAATGAGGTTTCCGTTTAAACATAGTACCCACTACGTGTAGCCCCGAGGGATTTGCTTCAGTGCGGTCGAGAGTGTTAATTATATAGTTAACGTTTTTGGACGTGGGTAGTCAGAAGGGTTGGTCACAAATAATTAGCTCCACAAAGTTTTATTTAATTTAAATAAATATCACAGTTTATTTACAAAGTTTATGTCCCCAATTATCAACTGAACACTCTACCTGCCGGTTACAATAATCTCCTGTCCTTAATCTCCACTGTGCACAAAATGGACACCATGCAGGCTACACTTGATGAGATGAACATCAGCATTCATAGTAGAATGGCAGAATTTGAAGCTCAACTGCTGAAGTCTTCCCCTACAACTGTCTCCAGCTTAACAACTGACTTCACAGCATATCGTGCCTTTGTCACCCAGGCTCTGAAACTGCTACAGTCCCAAATTGACACATTGGCACGCACAGTTGATGTCATGGAAATGCAGAGGCGAAAGAAGATTTTGTTGCTTCACGGTGTGGCAGAGAGTGAGCAGAGGGTCGAGGATGTGCAGCAGACCATCACTAAATTGGTCACCAACCAGTTAGGCGTTGGTGACTTCACTCATCACTGCATCAAGCGCTGCCAACGACTTGGCAAGAAACACTCTCCTAAGCGGCCTAGACCAATTCTTGTGAAGCTGGTGGACTCTGACGTTCGTGACAAGATCTGGTTCTCAAAAACTAAGCTGAAGGGCACAGGCATCACAGTGTCGGAGTTCCTCACGAAGACTAGGCACGACGTGTTTATGGCCGCACGGGAGAAGTTTGGTGTCGCCAAATGCTGGACTCGTGAGGGTACAGTCTTCATAAAAGGCCCGGATGACACGCGGTATCGGGTCACCTCCTTGGTAGAGCTGAGCAGGATTGGCGAACTTGTGCCAAAGTCGACCTCAGCCCCTAAGAAGCCCGAGGTACCAGTTGCTGTGAAGTCCAAACGCACAGTTGCCAAGAAATAATGGAAAACTCCTGCTTTTTGTAACTAGTTCAGGTACACATATATTTTTCTTAAATTTTCTTCCTAACTTCCTAATACCTTCAATTAAGCTAATATTATTAACACAAATCTGCACTTCATGGTGTGTGACAATGACAAGACATTAAATGTCAAACGTCATCTGTCACTGCCCTTCCTTCCGTTTAACGTTTCGTTTCTCCTCTTATCTTCATTTATGTAATTATGCTATTATTTTTAAACTATTCCTAAATATTTATTTATTTCCTTTTAATTTCCTTTTTATGTAGTTTTATTTGATTTAATATCTTTGTGCCTGAACTAGCTATTTTATCTTTTATTCATTATTGTTTTAATTTTTTTTTCTCATCTTGCGTTTGTATGATTGCTACGTTTAGTTTCCACAACCGGCAGATGGAACAATGAACGTTTTGTTATACTTTTTTTTTTTTTTTATTTTTTTATTTAACACATAATTATTTTTGTTTTATTTATTTTATTAAGTTTTTTACAGCTATTATATTTATTATTTTACTTTAACATTTACACATTTATATTATTATTGTTGAGGTATATTTATAGTATTACGTCATATATTATTATTATACATTCACATTGTTATTATGTCGCTACACGACGACAGTGTCGATAGTGATGATTTTTTTTCAGCTGACAGTGATTCCAGTTATGCTAGTGTTCCTTCTCTCGCTGAAACAATATCATCTCATTTCTCTGATGCTCTTAGAAATCTTAATGTTGTCCATATAAATGCCCAGAGTATTCCGGCTCATTATCCAGACATGCTGACTAGTTTTGACTGTACAAACCTGCACGCCATATTGGTCTCTGAGTCATGGCTTAAACCATGTTTAGCATCCTCTGCATACTCCCTCCCTGGTTATCAGCTCATTCGAAATGATCGGGCTACGGGAGGTGGGGGTGGCGTTGCCGTATACTTAAAAAATAACATCCCCTATTCTATTATTAGTTCGTCATCACATAATGATGTTGGCGAACACCTTTTTCTTGAGATTGTACTTCTCCACTCTAAAATACTGCTCGGTGTATTTTACTGCCCCTCTTCTCGCATCGATTATTTCTCATCTTTTGAGATTCTTTTAGAAAACTTTACTCCAATGTACAGTCAAACCATAATCATGGGTGATTTTAACACTTGTCTCCTGAAAAACGATTCCCGCTCCACCACACTCCAGTCTATAGTTCAATCCAATAACCTGTCTATCCTTCCTCTCAGTGCCACTCACCACTTTCCCAACTGCACTCCCTCCTTACTTGACCTCATTCTTGTCTCCTCTTCAAATCGTGTCTCCAAACATGGTCAGTGTCCAGCTGATGCTTTCTCCTACCACGATTTACTTTTCCTATCCTACCGAATCCGACCACCTAAACCCAAACCGAAAATCCTTGTGCATCGTAATTTTCGTGACATGGATGTCGTTAAGCTTTGCGAGGATGCCGGAAATGTTGATTGGAGCTCACTCTTTGAATCTAATTGCGTCGATGACAAGGTGCGTATACTGACAGTGAAATTAATCGAGCTTTACGACACTCACGCACCCTTCCGTCAAATTAAAGTGAAACAGCTTCCGTCGCCTTGGCTTACTGACGACATCAAATCTCTGCTCCACAAAAAAGCTACAGCCAAATCGAAGTACAGATGTCGTCCCTCAGAGGCTAATAGAGAAAAATATGTAGCCATACGTAATCACTGCAGCAAGGTGTGTAGGAATGCACAACGCCGACACATTCATGAATCCGTTGAAAATGGAGATCCAGCCAAGGTCTGGACATTTCTCAAGTCGCTGGGGGTCGGCAAACCACAACACAACCCTGTCCCCAATAGTATTAATATTAACCTCCTAAACCAACACTTCTCTGCATCATCAAAGTTAGATAATACCACGAAATGTAATACACTTAGTTATCTCTCATCTTGTTCGACTCCTGACTGTTCCCCATTTGTTTTTAGTCAATTCACTGCTTGTGATGTTAAGAGGAGCATATTGTCGATCACATCGAATGCGCAGGGTACTGATTGTGTCAGCCGTAATATGATCCTCCCTGTCCTGGATGTAATACTCCCTATCCTATGTCATATCCTTAATTTTTCCATCACTAGCGGCATCTTTCCGTCCACATGGAAGGATGCCCAGATTGTCCCTATACCAAAAAAGCGTAACCCATCTTCCTTTTCAGAATATCGTCCCATATCCATTCTCCCGTTCCTATCGAAAGTACTTGAACGCCTGGTCCATATGCAACTTAGCACCTATCTTTCCTCTAACCTACTCCTAAATCCTTTCCAATCGGGTTTCCGTCCTGGTCATAGTACAACTACGAGCCTGGTTCATATTACGGAGGACATCAGATCAGGTATGGAAGATGGCCAGCTTACGACCCTAGTATTGCTAGACTTCAGCAATGCTTTTAATTGTGTAGATTTCGATGTTCTACTGGGTATATTGTGTTCTCTTAACATATCTCCATCGGTGGTTGACTGGTTTCGTAGTTACCTGTATGGGCGCCGGCAACGTATTAACATTGAAAACAATGTCTCTGAATGGAGTGCATTATCCGCTGGCGTACCGCAGGGCGGCGTTTTATCTCCTTTACTTTTCGCTGTTTTTATCAATACAATTTCCAATAACATAACTTCTTCCTACCACCTCTATGCAGATGACTTACAAATTTATTATTGTGCTCCCCCGGACAGGTTGACGGAAGCTGTGGAAACAATTAATAGCGATCTGGTTCGCATTTGTGAATGGAGTAGAATGTATGGACTTGACGTCAATCCTAACAAAACTCAAGCCATTACCATCGGTAGCCCCAGGATGATCTCGAGAGTGGATTGGTCACTAGTACCCAACGTGATCTTTGATGGCACTGCCATCCCTTTTGGTGACAAAATCAAAAACCTGGGGCTATGGTTTGATAAGACTTTGTCCTGGAGTCCTCAACTCCAGGAACTCAGCCGTAAAACATTTTCTTCGGCGGGGTCCTTGCGCAGGCTACGCAATTTTCTCCCCATCAACACTAAAATTGCGCTTGTACAATCCCTTCTCTTCCCCATTCTTGATTATGCCGATGTCAGCTATCCCGATTTAACCGAGAACCAACTTAATAAGCTTGAGCGCCTTCAAAACTTCTTTATCAGGTTCATATTTGGATTACGCAAATATGACCATGTCTCCGAGTATCGAAACAAGCTCAAGTGGTTACCTATACGTTCACGCCGGAATGCTCACATTCTCTATCTTCTGTACAATATCTTGTTTAATCCCTCGACTCCCTTCTATCTCAAACAACGTTTTGTTTTTCTACATGACACGCATTCAAGGTTTTTACGATCATCAGAAAACTTGAGACTTAAGATGCCTGTGCACTCCAGTAAGTTTTTAGACCATTCGTTTACTGTGCAAGCTGTGCGGTTATGGAATGCGCTGCCGCTATCCATTAGGCAAGTGCAAAGCTTGCCAATTTTCAAAAATCGGGTTAAGGAGCACTATCTATCACTGCAAAACACCTTGCCTTGAATATCTCCTTCTAACTTTTTTCTTTTCCAATGACTGTCTAAACTCCTCTTGCTATCTCTGTATGAATATAAATATATATTTATATATATATATATAATAATATATGTATTTATTTATATATTATGTCTATTTTATTTATACAATTTCTATAAATTCTCTATTTATGTAATAATCAGTGTATGTTATTATGACCTGCCTTTATTTATGTTACTCATGTATTTAGTTTATGTTACTTGTACACAATTCTACCCTTTTCTACATCTACACTTCTCTCTCCATCCCATGGTTGCCTGGAAGAGATTGCCTTGTGCGATAAGGCCGCCGATTGTTCATCAGTATTTTATTTATATTTAAGGTTTCTCTATTTTTATTTAATGTATTTTTATTGTGGACAATAAAGAGTTTATATTATTAATATCACTACTGTTCATACATATTATACGTCGGATATTACGAGTGACTGATCACTTAAAGTTAGTATTTATTAGCTCTAGCATGTGACTCCGTCCGTGTAAACTTTATTCATATAGCCCATGTGTTAATATAGTAGACTAGCTGACCCGCGCAACTTCGCTTGCATCACATAAGAGAGAGTAGGTCATAATTTTCCTCGTATTTGCAACATTTTTCACTGGTACTCTGCTCCTATTGGTCGTAGCGTGATGATATATAGCCTATAGCCTTCCTCAATAAATGGGCTATCTAACACTGAAATAATTTTTCAAGTCGAACCAGTAGTTCCTGAGATTAGCGCGTTCAAACAAACAAACAAACAAACTCTTCAGCTTTATAATATTAGTATATTAGTATAGATAAGTTACAAAACAACCAAGTTTCATCAAAATCCGTTCATTAGTTTCGGTGCGATTCTAAATTTTGATTCATATTTATTAAGCATTAAGAATTGCTCTTGTGTCGCGGGGACTTTTACAAACATACATTCAGGTATATATAGGTTCAAAGTCCTTTACTCCTGAAACAAATAATTAGATTTTGAAACTTAGCAGACATACAGCTGTGAATCTCTATATCTGAAGTAAAACAAATATATAGACTAATCAACTTAATGTTATATATTTGACAGTGTATTTGTTTGTTCGTAACCGTGTGTAAAAACGGAAAAAAAAGAAAAAGAACCATTGGAAAAAACCACAGGATTTTTTTCAGTAGCGCTCTTTTGTGTCTGCCTAGCCCTATGGGAAATTATATGTATGTACTAGCTGACCCGGCAAACGTTGTTTTGCCATATATAAATAAAAAAAAGTGTCACTGAGGGGTATGAAAAATAGATGTTGGCCAATTCTCAGACCTACTCAATATGCTCACAAAATTTCGTGAGAATCGGTCAAGCCGTTTCGGAGGAGTATGGCAACGAAAACGGTGACGCGAGAATTTTATATATTAGATGTATTTAAAATGATTCGGTAGCCAGGTTTCCGATAGTCAGTGGTAAGAAATAGCCCCTCTAATAAACTACCATAAGAAAGCAACATTCAAATATAATAATACATTATAATAAAAAGTAACTGCGTCCTGCTTTTATTCATACACGAACGTCAAGATAAACTTCATTCAGTAATAACAATTGAATTTGAACATAGGATTATCTTTCGTATTCGAGTTATGTGCTGCATTAAGTAAAAGCTTTACGATTTAGATATGAAACAATTACCTTGTAGACAATCAAAAGAGGCTGTATTTGTAGTCTTATGTTTAATGAAAAGACTTATATGGATACTAGAATCCGCCCGCTACTTCGTCTGCGCGGACTTTAGTTTTCTTGTTTTTACAACATTTTCATTGCTGATCTTTCATATATAAAAGTTCGTCCCTTTCCACTCCCTTTGGTCAGTCACTCAGTAACGGAAGATTTAAATATATACAAATAAAACATTCGTTAACCCTTTGACAGCCACAGTCGGCTATACTCGACAAATCAGTAAGTGCTTACGGCGCTTTCGTCGGCAAATTTTGTCAAAAATATAGCGTCGTGAGCACGTTTTTATTTGTCGAGTATAGCCGACCGTGGCGTTCAAAGGGTTAAGGTTACCTACATATTTTTGTAAAGGGCTACACTTGTTCCTGTCTGTTATACTGTTGGCTCATCGGCGAAGATTCTGGTAAAATTAAATCTAAATATTATATTTTATAAGAAAAAGAAATATCTATTTTTCTTATTATTTCAAAAAAATGTAACTCATTACCGTCCTACTGCTGGGCAAGTGTCTTCTACCGGAATGAGGGAGCTGATTAACAAATAGAAATAAAATATCAAATGTTTTAAAAAAAATAGGCCATTACTGTCCCACTGTTGGGCAAGTGTCTTCGCCCAAAATGAGGGAGGGGCGTAAAATAGCGTTACTATTTTAAAAAGTTGTGCTCTATTATTTAAGTTTCAATTTGGTAAGTACTTTCATAAGCGAAGTAAAACAGACAACCATTCGATGTTAATAATGTTTTAATTGTTTTAGGTAGCCTGGAATCGTAGACCTTGTCTTTTAGTACTATTTCAGGGCTGTTAAAAGTCTTATTCGTTTTCTGTTGTTTACGTATTCATTGACTTGAACAACCTCACCTTAACATTATAATGCAAAGGGTCTTTAAAGCGATTTAAAATTAAAAGTTAGGATATCTTATTTGTTTACCGGACGTTTCGACGAAACGTCGAAATCTTATACATATAAATTTGGGTTGAAGCGGTTTAAGCCCCGTTCCCAATGTATTAATGACTCAGCTAAATTCGCAAGTGCGAACTGCATACTTGCCGACTATTTGTTGGTGGAAGCCGGGCTTTAAACCGCAATATTCAACCAGTTATTTTAAAGAATAATATTTGTACAACTATAAACTTATTTGTTTTCTGACCACAACTTTGTAAGTAAGCGGTTTGTTTTGAGTCAAACTTCCTCTGATTTAAATACCATTTCGGTGAAAATACAACCAAATGTCGAAGTTTTGAACTTTCTTTAGAAATAAATATCTTTGTTTTTATAATACTAGGTTACTGTATAACATATTAATCAAAAGTTTGCAACACTTTTTTTAGCTGTTATTCCACTGCTGGGCAAAAACTCTCTCATAGAAATTCAAATGCTCTCGGTGGTTCGTTCATTCTTTCATTCAGGGGGCTATCACGTACCTAATTCAGTTGACAACTATTTGAAAGTCACCATGCTGTAGTTGGTTTTCTCCCTTAAATTATAGTGTTAGTTATTATACACGTTACGTCAAAGCAGCGATGTACTGAATAGTGACTATCAATTTGACGTACACTAGTTATCAACTGAGATACGTAATACGCATGTAGACCATCGTGCTATCCAACTTTTTAATTTTAAACAAATTGTAGATGTCTCTGTCGTTTCATTTTAATTTGCCTCATAATTAGAAAACTTTTTACTTTTCATAGTTTAGTTTATACGTCTTCACAAAACGAAAAATAATGAGCAAAACAAATTAACAAAACTTTTTCAGTCCGTGGTTTCTGTATTAGTAAAAAATATGTTGTTTTGGAGTTTGTCCCCACGACACAAGAGCTATTCTTAGTGCGGGAGTGCTCTATTTAAAAAGAAGAACAAAAAAAAACAATAAAAACGCGTGCTCTGACTAAAACGACTACATTGTCTATTATCAGACATAATCATGTGTCAGAGCAAGGCCACGTCTGGCACATTGACACTGCGAGGTCCCAGGTTCGAGTTACAGGAAGGACAAAGATTAATTGGGAGATGTGTCACTTGACTGTTAAAATGAATAAATATTAGATGTATTTTTATGTTTCACTTATATAAAAAGATACACAAACACATCGTTACTAAGTTACAGCAGCTGCGTTTAGCGACTCTTGCCGAAGTTGCTCTATGGATAGGTGACAATTTTATACATAACGAGTACCTCCGTGTTACGGAAGACACGTTTATTTGTGGGTCCTGGATGTTATTTTCAACGATCTTTGACAGTCGTTAACAGTAGTCAGTAGCTTGAAAGTCTGACAACCAGTCTTACCGAAGGATATCGCGTCATAACCAAGGTCCGATAGACAGTCGCCCCTTGTAAAATACTAGCATTCAGCTGCATCCGGTGAGACTGGACAAAGGATATCACTCTAATTCTCGTATAAACATGCAACATAAAAGTTAAAAAGTTATGATATAAATGCAAAAAAGACACGTAATACGCACGATATTGCAAAAGTACTTAGTGTGAATCGATCCACTTGTATTACGACACATCCTCATAGGACGGAAATATGTGCTTATGTATATAAATATCCGATTTCCTTATGAATTCATAAGAAACATGTAAAAATAACATGTAAATAATACGAATAAATCATCAAGTCAGTAATTGTTAGCTAGAATTGCAACTGTATTACGAATGCAATGGATATGCCATGACGTAAACTTAGGATCAGCGCAGACCAAGAGGAGCGCAGCGGAGAGGATTTTTTTAACGCACTTGAAAATCAACTTTAAATTAATTAAAATAAAGTGCATAATTGCTTGAACCTGACAAAAAATGCTCGCGCGTCCTCGAGGATGCGCGGGTATCCCCGCGCATACTCGAGGACGCGCGAGCATCGTACGAAAAATTTCAATGTTGTTACTGAGTTTAAAGAGAGAGAACGTCATTTTTATTCTTCTTCAGTCAAAAGAGCAATTATAATCATGGCCCAGTCTACCATCGTCGACGAATTTTCACGAAAACTGGCCTGTTTAATGAAGAATGGTAACCTAGAAAGTTTTCCTCGCGCAGGCTCGAGCAGTCGCGAGCATGCTCGAGCATCCGCGAGCCGTAAAGAAAATGCTCGAGACCGCGCGAGGATTATTCCGGTCTGTCTGCGCTGGGCCTTAATCCTAATAATGACGTCTCGTCTATTCCAATTATGTTGCTAGAAATTGACATAATATAAATTCGGAGAAAAATTAACTACTATTATTCTAATTGACTGCCTCCGTGGCGCAATAGTTAAGGTCGCCACGCTGCTACCATTGCGTCGAGAGGTCGTGGGTTCGATTCTCATGCGGAATAATAATTATTTGTGCGATCCACAAATAATTGTTTCGGGTGTGGTTGTACTTTGTGTCCGTTGTTTGTATGCTTGTAAAAGTCCCCGCGACACATGAGCAATTCTAAAAGCAGGAGTTGTCTCTTAAAAAAATCGTAAAATTTTTACTACGGCGGGATATACCATTGGTCTTTTTCTAATTTATATTTGACTAGCTGTTGCCCGCGTATTTTGTGATTTAGGTCAGAATTTTCATACAAACTTTCATCCCCTATTTTATCCCCAGGTGCCTACGTCAAAACATCTACTGGCGTGCCCAATTTCAGATTTAAAAATCAGACTTATACTCTTTACACTAGAGACATTAATTATTCATTCATTTAATATAATATTATGTATATCGTACTAATATTACGTCGCTAACGTGAGGAAGCAGCCGATTAGGTCATGGCAGACACAATGGCATCAGTTTTAGTTGAATTCTATAATTAACTAGTCTGAATACGTCATGTAAAATATAGGAAACTGAAACAGATAGATTACTTA
The DNA here is from genome assembly GCF_050436995.1 of Anticarsia gemmatalis. Classification (NCBI taxonomy): domain Eukaryota; kingdom Metazoa; phylum Arthropoda; class Insecta; order Lepidoptera; family Erebidae; genus Anticarsia; species Anticarsia gemmatalis. The sequence continues at coordinate 2,490,639 of NC_134757.1, forward strand.
GAAGTGACGTAGACTCCACACCGCAGCCGATGGTGGCCTACTTCCGACAGAATTCGATATCGAATGCCATCGATTAAGGTTCGAGCGAATGTCAAATCTTACTCTTTATACACAAAATAGTGCATAATTTATCGCTGAATACAGGTAGAACCAATTAATTAGTTTCATTATTTTTAAAGACAACTTCCGCTCAAAGATATGCTCTTGTGTCGCCTAGACTTTAACAAACATACAAACAATGAACACAAAGCACAACCAGACCCGAGACAATTATTTGTGGATCATACAAATAAATTGCTCCTTGCGGGAACCACGACCTCCCGACGCAATGGTATTGGCGTGGTGACCTAAACCACTGCGCCATGGAGACAGTCAATCACTGTCCCATTTCACTGTAATCAGCACTCGAGTATGCGCTAGTTTGTAATTTGACGGTACAATTTGACATATGCCCTAATTTAACTCGATTAAAATTAAGTAAATTTGATCCTGTTGGGAGTAAGCCTGGTTGTACTCTGTGCCCGTGGTCTATACGTATGTATATTCCACGCGGCCCATGACTCGTTCATGAGTTGTTTTATTTTAGCAAGAAAGTGACGCATAGATTCATTTAAATGCGTAACGCATTGTGTTATGCATTCAGCGTAGTCTTATAGGATGCTTTCAATAATGAGGGTAAATTACTTGTATTAAACGAGTTTACAACTAACCACAAAGTTCCGGTTTTAGAGCTTAGGCAAATAAGATTCCCTGTCCGTCTAGGTATATTCGACCTATGATTATTCTTAGATGTTATAGATAATTAACTAGAACTAAACATTAAATTAATACATTAAATCATAATTTTATATGTACAAACGAAAAAAAAAATAATAATAATAAAGGAACTAAACATAAACAAAATTAAAATTAAAATAAGGCATCATAAAATATCTCCGCATCGCCGTCCCCGGGTAACGTGCCCAGAAGGCTGGCAGCATTGCCACGTTGAATGGCAATGCTTATTTTTTGCCCTAAGTAAAGGCCAGCCCTCTGGTCACGTGTCGTGCTGATTATTCGGCGAGAGATATCAAAGAAATTTTTTTTTGCACTCGGACCCCACGACCCCATCGTCTCAACTCCGAACGGCTCAAATATGCAATCACCAATAAGATTTGCATATTTGCGCCGTTTGAGGGACTCTGCAGCTGCAGCAGCAGCGCCGGAGCAAATCGACGTGCTAGGAAGATGTGATGGCGCAAGGGTATCGACGCAAGTTGCGTCCCATACCAAAGGCCTACCCATCTTCCAAGGTAGCAACGACATACCATCAGGTCTCTTGCCATCGTCACGTGCCAGCCCATTAGGTTCAAGAACAGCTGGCACGCCGGCGGTGACAAGAGCACGACGAATTATGTCATTTAAGCTGCAATGACGTGAAATGCGGCCGGCGCTCCTACTACAGGAGAGGCCGTGATGTCCGAGGTTGTCGACTAGTACACCGCAATGACAGCGGTGCGGAGATACACAAGGTGCCCCTACACGGAGGCAGGCAGCAAGTCGGAAGGTGGCGTCGTCCAACATAGTCCCTACATTGGACGACGGGAGAGCCTGCAGCCATAAACCCGATTCCCACTCACCCACAGCCAGAAGGCGCGCGCGCTCTGCGGCAGTGGAAGTGCTGTCCAGAAGGGACTGCCTTACCTTGGCGCAGAGCGGCACGTCCCACTGTCTTTGGCAGGAAGGGTTAGTGGGAGCATCTACATTTGGACAAGCCATTTTCCAGGCATTTAAGGCGTCAGTCTTACAAAGCACCTCGGAATTAACCAGTTTTAAGGGTTCTAGAATCTTCCTGGTTAAAACTTCAGTGCTGTGGACTGAGGCCAAAAAAGCTGGTAAACTCACATCAGTAATTTTGCGAACGCCGAGGCCGCCCAGGTGAACGGGTAAGCTCACCTGAAGCCACACTCGGTCGTTCATGGCTAAATTTAAAATTTTGCTGACTGTATTTTCAATAATTTTGTCTATTTTTCCTAAAAGTGTTAAATGTTTCCAAAAATGTGTAGATCTAATTACGTGGGTAAATTTAGGGACAAAAAGACAGTACCGGATAATTGTAAAGGCCGAATGAATGTTAATTTTTTCCAGGCGGTCCGAAACTTTACAAAAATTTTGCATTTTTTCGTCTATGAAAAAATTTAAAGCATCGTCAAAGATGGGAGACCCAAGGAGGCGAAGAGAATCCTTTTTAACAATTTTGATATTAGGAGCAAATTGTGTTCACTGTTGAGTATAGTAGGGACTATAACCTTTTACTTTATACCACACAGACTTGTTGCTATAGATATTTATGGACATTTTTTTTAAATACAATCATACATATGTAGCTACATATAATCACTCCCCATAGGAGTATAAAGAGACCAGAGAATTTTGTATTTTTTATTTTTATGGAAGATATTTATAATTGTTAAAGAAAAATATTTTAACAACCCTTAACTATACAATTATGCACAAAACATAAATCATAAAAAATGGATATCAGCGATGTCTTACAAGAAGGTCGAGTGCGTAGTACTCGTAACCGGCGGTCCTGTATCTCAAGATGTATGGATGTGAATGAGGCAAGGGAAGTTTGTAAGGATCGTACCTAGTCGCGTTCTCTGCTCTACCCCTATGGGAAAAAGACGTGATTTCATGACAATGTATGTATCTGATTACCACAGCGGAAGCTTCGTTGTCTGAAATTAAAGGACCGTATATGAGTTGCCGGAATATTGATATAAATGAGCCGCTTTTAATAATCTTTTTTTCTTCCAGCGTCCCCAAACGTGAAAGTGGAAGAGAAGCCAAGCTGTGCGCCGAAGATCCGCCGCTGGTGCAAGAGCCGCCGGTGTCAGCTGTGGCGGCTGCTGCTGCTGCCGTTCATCCCGATCCTGGCCCTCATCGTGCAGACCACGCTCTCCCTCAAGAGCTCCATCACTAATGGCAGGGATGTTGCTGATGTTGAAGAACAGGTGAGCTTCAGTTCATTTCTGAAACACAGTTTTTGGATCTGGTAACTAAATGGTATATTTTTTTTAGTTAAATTGTCAATATTTTATATTATTTTAAAGGTATGGATTTGCACAAACACATTTTTGAAGTGGGGCAAGTAAGACCGATTAATAGCTTCGTGTGACAGCTCAAATTGACACAGGATTATCAGATTTTACCAGTTTAGCATGTCCAGTAAGGACGAGCGCATTCCTTGATATTCTTCAATAATCATCAATTTAACAGTCCACAGAAAAGGAAAATTTATATTCAGTAAACCAAATAAAAATATATATTCTGAGAAGCAGTAAACAAACAAACGATTATATTCATATAGTAGGTAAAGAGTTGTTAGTGTATGAGAGTGGCTCATACATTTTCATGAGCTAACGACGATGGCCGTCACCGAGACTGTATTTATCAGATGTGACGGTAAATAAATTACATTTTTTAAATTCCACGCAAAGAAAAATATTTGTTCATAGCTTCATTGGAAAGTTTTGCGTGTTTTCACGATTTATGCAAAATTGCTTTATCGATTGGCGTGCTGTTGATGTGTTTTGATAGGATTTGAAAGAGTTTGTCTTTTATCTTTGTTATTTTCATAACTCGCACGTGGCGTCGTATTAGTCTGAATGAGTAGATATTTATTTATTTTGGAATGTCGAAATGTACAGACGAATAAAACAACTTGTGCTTTGGGTGTTCATCTGAATTTCAAAGAGACGGTCCGTTTACTTGAATAAGTAATTAATAATTCACACACAATTATTAATATTCACAGAACGAATGCCTTTTCAAAAATATATTGAGTATGTAATATTCTTGCGGTAATATTTTTCTGACAACTAAAGACAAGTGTTTTCAACGTCAACGTCATTACTCATTTTCATCTGTAACGATTCTGTACAGTCGGTACTTTTGAGTATCGAGAGTTTGACATTTATAACGTACTGCAAAAATAGATTCTACGACGCCCGCTAGAGGCGCTGAACCGTCATTCAAATTTTCTCGATAGCTAGCTGGTTGTCGATAGTGGTAGAGAATCGCGGTACAGCATTATTTTTCTTTTGTTTTAAGCATTTATTAATGGAAAATTAGTCCGTAACTAATATTGTTTTTCTGTATAGGTCAGCAGGGCTACAGAGCTTGGTAAACTGGTGACCAGGCTGCAGCAAGAAAGGTCCGAAGTGGCCTTCTTCATCTTTACTAATGGAAGCACGTTGAGGTAAGCAAACATCAATCAATACAAGAACCTTTTTTTTTTTATTTGGACTTCTATTCAAAACCTGTGTTGTTGTTTTTTCAAGTTATATTTACATACAAACTTTTTGTTGTTCAAAAGTTATCATCATTACATTTCGGTGATTTATTTTTATTTATGTAGGTAAATATCTTTTCAAAATTGAAAGATTTACATACCCGAGAGATTTTAAAACTAGGGGTACTATCATGAAAGGCATCCCTTGATCAAATTGTATGTTTCCAACTTCTATGGTTTGGGCTGTGCGTTGATTATCAGTCAGTCAATCAGTCAGTCAGGACAAGTCATTTTATATGGATTGATTTAATACCACATTTTAGTGTAGAGAGGACAAACCAATTAATTGAATATAATTTTCCAGATACTTCTCTCCCAAAATTAAGGTCAACGACCTACGAAGGACGAAAGTACGTATTCGTTATATCAATACGTACAATAAAGTGAACACATAAAAGCTATTGTCGTAAAGGTTTATGAGAACATTTCGCTAATAATAGCACACTTTTATTTTCCTTTGAGTAAAAATCTGAACGAAATATCTATGCGTATGTTAAGGACTGAAGGGCGTGGCTCTGTTTGCATGGATTTTAAACAATGGTTCCCAACCAGTGGTCCGCGGAAGTCAAAATATGGTCCGCGAATGATTTAAAAATGTTAAATTTTCAGGACGAATACTACATTTTATTTTTAAAATAGTTACATAGTGATCCCTGCTAACAAGAATAATATAAAAGTGGTCCCTGACTAAGAAAAGGTTGGGAACCCTTGGTGAATGGTCTCCTGGTCGCAATAACCGTAGCGCCGCGTGTGGTGAGTTCGAATCCCACCCGAGACAAATATTTGTGTGAAAAACACGAGTGCCTGTTCTGGCCCTGGTTGTTAATATGGTTTAGGTCGCCACGCCGCTGCCATTGCATCGAGGTTTCATTGAGAAGTCATGGGCTCGATTCCCACATAGAACAATTATATGTGCGATCCACTGTGCGGTTTGGTTGTACTTTGTGTCCGTTGTTTGTACGTTTGTAGTCCCCGCGACACAAGCGCAATTCTTAGTGCGAGAGTTGTCTTTTTTGTATTCTTCTTAGTCTTCTTAGTCGTACACTCTTGACAGAGTGGTCGTGGTTGTGGTTGATGTCAGGGCCATGGAGTGTGGGTTGTCGGTCTTGGTTCGCACCGCCTCTTTTGCGATCTTTCTCCACTTAGATCGGTGAGCAGCATTACGCGAGCATGCGACCAAAGAAGTTTGGGTCTCTGATTTAATGAGATCCGTCCATCGGGTAGGTGATCTTCCTCTGGATCTCTTCCCCTCCACTTGGCCTTGCACTACTAGCTGTTCGATAGAGCCTTCGTTGCGAGATATGTGGCCAAAGAACTTTTGTATTATTGTATTGTAATTAACACATAAATCCCCGTGGTATTCGTAGATATCGGTTGTAATTGCTAACATAAAAGACGGATATCATTTAAATCTATGTTAAATTACTGTATGAGTGAAAACAGTCAGCCATTTAGATATAACTCTCTTTGATCCTGATATATTTCGATGATTAAAGTCCCCGCTACATTTGTTTATTCCCAATAGCTTTGAGGCTTATGACTGATAAATAGACTCGGTATTTAAACGAAAATATGCTTTTTGTGTAAAATACTTGAACATCACGCTTGTAATACCTTAAGATGTGGGCAGATATGTATAATATGCACATACGTTTCGCATATTTTTTTAGAGGACTATTCAAATACTTTGGACGCCAAGTGCGTGTAAGCAAGTATATTTTTATGGCAATTGAAATACACTTTGCCCGACACGAGAATTGAACATACACCACTGCGTAGTCCACAGAGGCAGAGCATTGTTATTTAATTCGTGTCACCGGATCACTGTGTTAGTATTCTTAGAATTATAATGTATTCATCTATTAGTAAAGGTGTGTGGGTAGTTTAGACATAATAGCCACCTTTATATTCACTCTATCGCACATGAAACAACAATCGGGCGAGAAAGAGCATTCGAAAAACTGCCTCCGTGGCGCAGTGGTTTAAGTCGCCACGCCGGTAGCACTGCGTCGGGACGGTGTCGGTCGCGGGTTCGATTCCCACACGGAACATTTTATTTGTGTGATCCACAAATTATTTTTTCGGGTCTGGTTGTACTTTGTGTCCGTTGTTTGTTTAAAAGTCCCCGCGACACAAGAACATTTTTTGCGCGGGTGTTGCATTACGAGTAGGTATAAGATTTGTCAACATCTGGCTTTCTATAAACAATAGTAGTAGGAAAGTACTGACTAGAGACTATAGTTGCTCTGACATTGTCAATAATAAACTACATTATAGAGCCGATTTGTCACCAACATGTAAACACATGACGTTATAACAGATGAAATTGATGACAAATATAGAAATTACATCACAATTTCACAATAAAACAGAACACACGAAGGATAAATACCGCCGCAATGAATAATTTGCGATCCTTTATTACTTACTAGCGGACGCCAGCAACTTCGTAAGCGTGATAGACTTCCCGTTTTTAGGGAACCGTAAACGGGACCCTATTACTAAGCCTCCGCTGTCTGTCAATCTATCTCCAGGCTATCTATAAACCGTGATAGCTAGAAAACTGACATTTTCACAAATGATGTATTTCCGTTGCCGCTGTAACAACAAATATTTAAAATTTAAAAAAATATAATATGTCAATGGGACCCTGAAAAAAACGTGTTTTTTCGCATTTTTTGGTACGAAATCCTTTGCGCGCGAGTCCGACTTGGCCGGTTGTTTTCAAATTAAATTGTAGCTTTGCAACGAATAAAAAGTTTCATTAAAATCCGTTCAGTAGTCCCGGAGATAAACGCGAACAAACAGACATTTTATTTGTTGATTTGTGTTCTTTTACTATTTCTAAGCCCACTCATTGATTATTATTTTGTAAATATACTAAATGTACAAAAACGCCACTATTACTGTTTTATTATAGGTTTAAATTACTTGTAAACATGTATTACTCAGCCCTTATACCTTCTCCACGGAAAAACAATACTGTATTTGGAAGTAAAGCACATTATCCCTATTTTAGTATACTAAATTCAGAAACAAAAGGTCGATGCTCCGTGACTCTTGATAAATAATAACTTATTATTGGAATTATAATTTATATCTATGAATTTTCAACGAAATCCGTCCATTTCTTACAACGATTCGTGTCATTCGTGTAATATTATAATGCAACAACAGGTAAATAAATAAGGTATAAAATTGTATAATGTGATCAAAGACTGAATGCAGTTACGTTTCTTTTCATCTATCCTGTATAGTCCAAAAACTTAGTAAAGAGCTTATGAAAGGTCCTCGAACGATGAAGAGTTTAAGGATCAAGCCAAAGCACATTTTAAGCTTCCAACTTTCGACTTTCTTTCTATCGTATGGTTATTGATCAACCTAGTGTCAAAGTCGTTCAAGCCGCCCGAAGGCCTTTGATGTGGGTTAACGACTGTTATCTTAGTAGGAACCGCCAGGACCGACTTACGTGCCTTCTGAAGCACGGAGACGCAGCTCAAAAACACTCATCCTACCACCCTATGGAATGACCCCGCCAAAAGTTGCTTAACCCACAGATCGTGTACCGACTGATCGATCGTTTATGTTTGTACCAGGGGCCGCCCGCGACTTTGTCCGCGTGGAAGCCCTTCCCATGCAAATCCCGATCCCTCGGGAACTCTGGGATATAACGTAGCCCATTTGTTATTCGGAGTCTTCAGCTACCTATATACCAAATTTCATCGTAATCGGTTCAGTAGTATTTGCGTGAAAGATTGGCAAACATACATACATAAATTACATACATTCTCACAAACTTTCGCATTTATAATGTTAGTTGGAAGTAGGATAGCTATATATACATGGTATAAGAGCCGGCTACTATCTTGGACCTATTGAGAGGTTTCAGACAAAGGTAGCGTTGCGTCGAACGACCATTGTTTCACTTCCGACCTAATGTTGTGTAGTCGAGATAGGGAGCCTTGGTTTGTCTCTATATTTATGAAGAGACGTGGAAATGCTGAGTTCAAACACGTGTAAAATGTTCGTGTTTAGCTTGTACTGTGATATAGTTTTATTTATTTATTCACACTTTTTTTAACGTGGGGATTTTTTTATGCATACAACTTACTACGTCCTGGGTGGTCTGCCGGGTTATGTAGCTAGGACTCTCCCGCCGTAACGGCGACCATTACCCACTAAACCACCACGTGTGCCCTCACTTCCGCTTGGCGACGTGCAGAGGGACAATTTTTACAGGATTTTCGTAATATAATTGTGGAGTAACATTATTATTAACTTACTAGTTGATCCGTGCGGCTTCGCTAGCCTGATGTCGTCCTGTTGTATAATTTGATGCTCTCATAATAATATGTCTACATGAAATAACATGAATTATGCAAGAAATATAAATATAGTTGAAAATGAATTTCCAAATTCAAAAAAGTAGTAGCTTTCGTTCTTTCTCAAGGTTAGCTCTATCAAATTTTAAATCGGTTCAGTATTTTAAACGTGAACGCGTAGCAGGCAAACAGACAGATAGATAGACAGAGTTACATTCGTATATTAAGATTAATATAAATATATACTATTATGACTGCCTCCGTGGTGCAGTGGTTTAGGTTGCCATGCCGCTACATGCACGCTGCATGTAGTGGGATCGATTCCCACACGGGACAATCATAAAATTTTGTGCTATCAGCAAATAATTATTTCGGGTCTGGTTGTATTTTTTGCCTGTTATTTGTATATTTTTAAAAGTCCTCGCGTCACATGTGCAATTCTTAACACGGGAGTTGTCCTTTAAATAATATCAAAACAATCAAATCAATGTTAGTGAAATTAAGCTTTTGTTGTCCAGGTCAAATTTATCGCAGCGTTTCGCGGGCACCAACAGAGCTATCGATCAGATGGGCTCACTGCCGCTATTGGTGTTCAAGAACAAAACGAAACCAGTCGATGAAGAGGCTTTTAAATCTGAACTTGAAGAACTAAGGTAAGGAAACCTTAATGTATTAAAATCTGTGTTAGTTAGTTGTAGTAAAAAATGGACCAATTTTAAATTTCTATAAACTACATACCTAAAATCTATATACAAATACGTGAAGCAAAAACTAGGAACCCTGTTTACAATAAACGTGGGGACGCAGAAGTATGAAATTTAGCACATTTACGGTTTATGTGTAGGAGGAGTGGAGAACGCTATGTTTATCTTAAATGCAGCTAAATAGCTGTTAAATAAAACTTATCTGTACCATTTGCCACGAGTTGAAGCTCTATTCAGTTCATTAAACACTAATAAAATTAAAAGTGAACTATTAATCTTTGTTACTTCGTATCGGAAAGTAATAGAAATCGTTTAGTTTCACCTGCAGTGAGTCGATTTATTGTTACAATAGTGGGACCGAGAGTCTCTTTATTACTAATAAATTTTGTTAGAATGTTCAGCCAATGAGTTTGATTCTAATCCATTGTGGCACAAGTTCGTTGAACTCATTATCCTTGTAAAGTATAAGGTTTATGTAAAAAAGAAGCTAAAGGATAAGTTTGGAAAGATTCAAAGTATCTAGTGAAATATTTTTTGCTGATATTCTGTTTTTATTCTTAGGAGTCTCATATTTACCGAAAATGGTAGAATGTTTACCAAAGCGGATATTATCGATCAATTACTAAATGGTCATAAAGTATATGTCATGTTTTTTATAATTTTATAGATATGAATTGATATTTTTTACATAATTACCTTAAAGTGAGTACAAAGATTTTATAACAAGACGATTTTAGAAATGGATATATTAAATCGATTGATTAAGTCCAAGTTTTAGTGAATAAAACTAATAAAAAACTTAACCTTTAAAGTAAAGTAGGCTAACCTTAAACTCATCCATAATTCATAAAGTTATATTTATCCAGAATGTAAACACGTAATTATACTTCAAGTGAAACTCAGCCGGGAACCGGCGACGATCGATCAACAATACTTGTGACAAGTTGTATTACTTCGCTAATAACTACAGCAACTATCTCGTGTTATACGATACTGGTTTTAACTTTGATATCTGCTTTTTATCTGGTAGGTATAAACTAAAAAACTTCGGCTCTGAAAACAAATTGTGTGCGTGGACAACTTGCACACGGTCATTTGATTTCAAAATAAGCAGAGGTTGCACTATGGTAACCAAATAACTGATAAACATACATTATATACTCCTAAATACATACTTAAATAACGATTTTGTATACATAATATTATAATTTTCAATGGCGTTTAAGACCCGTTGCATTATAATATTATACGTATACTAGCTGATCCTACAAACGTTATTTTGCCATATAAATAAAAAAATAGTGTCACTTAGGGGTATGAAAAATGGTTGTTCGCTAATTCTCAGACCCACTGAATATACTCACAATATTTAATGAGAATCGGTCAAGCCGTTTCGGAAGAGTACGGTAACTAACATTGTGACATGGAAATTTTGTATATCAGATAGATAAATTAACAACAGATACCCGTGCTATCACACAAATATTAGTCCCGGATGGTATTCGTACTCTTCACACGGTCATACTCATTACATACGTTAGGACTACAAGTCTGTATGATGAATAAACTTACCTACATAATATACTAGTTCTTGGAATATTTGCCTCACTTGTCAGGTCTTTAATCTAGCAAACACATCATTAATTTTGCAAAAAGCATGCATGTTGCACCCCTTGTTCATGGTGTCCTAATGGTGTAATATACCATAATGGATTTAACCACTGGCACTCCTACACACATTAATGATGTTTGACGCTCGTTAAAATCCCATGAAGTTCTTTTTATATAAAGGTTATCATTTCCTATATAACTAAGTAATATTTAATGTATGAGCTTGTTTTGTTTAGTAATTAATTACTTGTGAAAGGAGTTGACTGACAATTCCTAATTGCTTTTGACATTTTGTATGGAAATTGAAAATATTATATCTATCCAAATAATCCGACTACTATGATGGATATTTTACTTATATTTGGCCTAATTCTTTCAAGACCTGGATGATGACCCTTATGACCTGGATGCATTACTGGATGGGTGGCCGGACGCAACAATAGACAGAGGGGACTGGAAATTCAAGGGAGAGGCCTTTACAAGATTCTGCATGCCCTCAATAAACGTATTTAACAAATTTTAGGCATGCAAGGTTTCATGATGACGTTTTCCTTCACCGTTAGAGCAAGGTAGGTAGTATAAATTGAAAATTGAGTGAATAATTGGTTGAGTAGGCCAAGCATTGAAACGCAATGGTTACCGCAAACCACATTAAAAAGAAAAAAAATCGTTTAGGACTGTAGGTACCTACTGTACCTACTGCAGGTCCTTTTTCCTGTGTTGACCACAAATATGTCTCATGTCTATTAGACTTAACTGTACAATATTGACGAAATAGATGATGTCACTCCGACGAAATAATTCATCATCAGCATGTGTTTCCCAACTAGCTTTTGCCCGCGACTTCGTCCGCGTGGTTTGTGGACTGGGACAGAATTTTCATCCCCTATTTTATTTCCTCGGGGGTAGAATTTAACAAATCTTTTCTATGCCTACGTCATAACATCTGTATGCATGCCAAATTTCTGCCCAATCCGTCCGATTGGGCTGGAGTCCGACTCGCACTTGGCCGGTATTTATATGCATATAAGATTATTGTTGCCAATGACACGCTCATGAAAACTCATTCCTTAGTCCATATAAATACAACAATAAGAGAAATATCAGAACATTTAATCACCTATAAATGTGCGTACTTTATTCATAAAATGATCGTTAAGGTTTTATAGGCAATTCATTGAAGAAATCGTTAAAAAAATAACAACAATTGAATCATATTGAGAGGTGTAATCTCTGTTGCTTCAACAACCTGACATGTTATTGATAATTCTATTGCTTTACTTTAAAATAGAAAATTACCGTGGCTAGGTAGTCGATAGTGCGATTCGCTCTATCGACTACTGAAGAAAATGTTCTATGACAATTGGTTTAGCGCCTCTAGCGGACCTCGTAAAAACTATTTTGGCAGTAAATTTTAAATGTCAAACTCTGGATGCTCGATGGTTCCAAATGTAGGGAATCGCGCTATAGAATGGATGGATCCCTCGGGTGAAGCTACACTTACCGAGTTTCTCCATGTTTTGGAAGGCACGTTAAATTGTAGGTCTCGGCTATCATTTTCAAAGATCAAGCAGATTATAAAATACGATGCCGATATACAAGGGTTATTGCTGGCAGGAAACTTTTTATTGACACCAGATATTTTGCAAAGGGATTATAAAAGCTTAAAAAAAAGTTTTGTTCGCAATTAAAACAAGAAAGTTCTCTGAAGCTTGGTTCACTTTGGTAATGGGAGGATAGTAGGGCTACAAATCTATACATGACGCTACGTAAAGAAACAATAAAAGTGGCGTATGTACATTTAATATATTTACAAAATAATCTATGAGGGGGGATTTAAGAGCAGTAATAGAACACAAATTGGTAAAGCAAAATCTGTTTGTCTGTCTGCAGGATATATACAGTTATACTTTAACCTATATATCGCAATACAAGAGTAATCACTTTAAATACGAATAAAACCATCGGGTAAACCGGTTTATATGAATTAACTAGCTGTTGTTAACTCACATGAACCTGCCTACTATTTGAATATAAGAGTAACTAAACTCTAAGCTACGATTGAGTTCTAATAAATTATAAAATACTAATATCACCTCACCCGATACAGGAATCGAACTCGAGACCTTGTGACAAGTAAATCTTACATTAGATATCACAGCTTGGCAACAATCACAAAGTGTTGCGCCATACATGTGGGCAATAAGGTAGAAATTGGCATAAAATAAACAGTATCATAAAAAGCTACGCGTTACAGATGGCCAGTTAACTATTGTAGGGAAGTCCCCTTCGGTATTCCCCGTCAGTTAAACCGTGATGAAATTCATGTCAAGATGTAATTATTATATCAAATCTTTTATTTATTTAGTCCAAATGTTGAAAAGAGCTAGCGAGCAAGAAAGTCAAAGCCACACTTTTCAGTCGTTAAAAAAATTTAAAAATAATTAATGTAGATAAAATCATTTACTAAATTAGCATAATACTCTGTTCACCGCAGAGTATTATTTATAATATGAATTCACTTTGCAGTACATTGTGCTATTCAAATCAAATCAAATCAAATCAAATAATTTATTTGCTCAAATATGGTGTTTACAGATGATAATACAAATGAAAGAGCGCATATTCTGCCACATGTGGCGTGCAAATATTAACAAATTTTATAACTAAGTACTTGTTTATAATATTTCTATCTTATCCTCTAAAAAGTCCTTAACACTATAATAACATTTACATAATAACAATTTAAATAGACGTTTTTTAAACATCAGAAACGGTAGCTCTATTAAACTCTGTGGTAACTTATTAAATATTCGAATACACATACAATAAACGTTTCTTCTATATAATTCTAATCTTATTTGTGGTAAGCATAATCTATCCTTATGCCTAGATCTACTATTATTTTTATCTCCAAAACTTTCGAATAAATAATGATGATTTTTTACAAATATACATATTTCATATATATATAGAGAAGGCAGTGGAAGTATTTTCAGATTTATAAAGTGCGGTTTACAACTATCTAAAAAGGTTAAATTACATATAGCTCGTATACATTTTTTTTGGACTTTAAAAGCTCTATCTATATCTACGGAGTTACCCCAAATTATTATTCCGTATCTTAGGATAGAGGATACATAGGCATGGTAGGCAGACATTGCGGCCTCTTGGTTAACTGTTTGTCTTATTCTATTTAATACATAAATAAACCGATCTATTTTGTTGACAATTTTCTCTATATGTGGCTTCCAACTGCAGTATTGGTCTATAGTTATACCTAGAAATACACAATTATTAGTGATAGGGAGCTGATCATTATTGTGATGGATGTCTAAATCTAATGTAAGTGAGTTATGTGTTTGAAATTGTATTGCATTAGTTTTTGTTATGTTTATTTTTAAATTATTCTGTTCTAGCCATTTTATAGCAGTACTTATAGCGTTATTCATTTCAGTTTCTAGATTTTCTTTGTTGTTACTTTTTATTATTAGGGTTGTATCGTCAGCAAATAATATACAATTTTGATTTATTGCATCGGGAAGGTCATTTATGTATATAAGAAAAAGAAGCGGAGCTAATATACTACCTTGTGGGGTGCCAAATTTATTTACTTTATAGTCAGATCTTGAGTTGGTTTGTTGAAAGTTATTAGTTCTAGTTACTTCAACACATTGTTGTCTAACTTCTAAATAATTTTTTACCCAATCATTTGCGATACCCCGTATACCGTAAGAAGATAGCTTGGATAACAGTAATTTATGACAGACAAAGTCGAATGCCTTGGTCATGTCCAGAAATACACAACCAATTTTAGACTTCTCATTTAATCCCTCCGTAATTTGCTTGACTAGCTGAAAGCATGCTAGAGAAGTCGAGCTATTTTTCCTAAAACCGAACTGTTCTTTTTTAAGAATATCACAGGAAGTTAGGAAATCTTCCATTCTTATGTACATTACCTTTTCAAACACCTTTGATAAAATTGGGATTAACGTTACGGGACGGTAATTACTCATATCCGTTTTTGCTCCTTTTTTGTAAAGCGGTTTTACTATTGACATTTTTAACCTATTTGGAAATACACCTTCGGATAAAGACAAATTTATTATGTAAGTAAGGGGAGGCACTAAATTCAGAGCACATATTTTTAATATTTTGGTGTTTAATTCATCATAACCTGTTGAGTTTGTATTTTTTAGATGCTTAATTATTTTATGTACTTCAATATCATCTACTGGGGTCAGAAATATACTTTTAGGGTTTGGAGAAATAAATGAGCTAATAGTACTAGTATTTTGTGTTTCATTATTAGTTAAGGATATATAATAATTATTAAATAACTCACATATTTCGTTAGGATTATCGTATAATTTATTATCACTTTTAATACATTCTATTTCAGAAATGGCTGTTGAATTATTTATATTTTCTTTAATTAACTGCCATGATGCTTTACATGCGTTCTTGGAGTTATTAATATATCTTAAACTATTTATCTGTTGTGATTTGTAAATACATTTTCTTAAAATTCTTGTGTAGTTGTTGTAAATAGTTTTATTATTTTTTTTATTATGTCTATATAAGTGGTACTTAAGATATAAGGTTGTCTTTTTTATACAGCATTTTTTAATACCTTTTGTTAAGTACCTATTTTTAACTTGTTTGTGGGAATTTTTTATCCTAATGACTGGAAAACAAAGCTTATAAAATAATGTTATTGTATCGTGTAGAGAATTAAATGCTTCATTTGTATTGGTACAACTATAAATTTCATTAAAAGATAGTTCTGACATACAATATTTAAACTTATCAATGTTTTCTGTGCTTAGATCCCTTATATATTTAAACCAATAGCTAGATTTTTGTTTGTAATTTTGTCTAGCTTCTATGTTAAATGTCAGTGATTGTGCCGATTCATGGTCTGACAGAGCTAAATAATGAAGTGAAGCTTTGGTATCATTCAAATTACTAACTACTAAATCCAAGCACGAATTCATCCGTGTCGGCAGTTCTATGTGGCTTATTAAATTGTTATTATTAAGTATACTTTTTAAGTCACTAGAGAATTTATTGGTTTTAAGCATGTCTATGTTCCAATCCCCACACATAATTATTTTCTTATTTTTCTTTTTACTTAAGTTATTAGCTAGAATTTCGAAATTATTTAGGAATATTGCCGCATTTGCTGTAGGTGTTCTATATATGCATACTACTATGAGGTTATATTTAATTAATTCTATAGCGCAATATTCAAATTGAAGAGGGATTGGCTGGATGGCTATATGAACGTCTTTGTATTCGAGATTATTTTTTAACAGTATGCAGGAGCCGCCGCGGCGTTGGTTAGGCCGAGAAAAGGAAGATACCAATCTATAATCATTTATTCTAAGGTTTAGTTCAGAACCACGTTTTAGAAACGTTTCTGTAAAACATAAAATTTCAATGGATCTAAGGTCTTTTTGCAAGTCATTTATAGCTGATTCGATTATTTCCGTTTTATTCAATACTCCAGCAATGTTTTGGTGAATTAACGTAATTTTCTCTTGCTTAAGTTGAGGAGCGAAAAAAAACTCGTTCTTTATTAATGTTTGTTTTATATTCCTTTTTAAAATATTGTGTTATTTTTGTTTGGATGATGGGTGGTTGCGTGATTTTAAATGTGTTACTTTTGTTGAATGAGTCTAATTTATTGTTATGTTTTCGACTTTTATTATTAATAGAAATGAATTTGTTATAATAAACCTTATAATCAATTTCGGTGTTTAATTGTTGGCACAGAGTCGAGATAAATGTGTTATGTTGGTAGTTTACTGTAGAGTGTCGACTGTATCGAGCATTATAATACTGTTTGGGTAGATTGTGTATTTTTAGGAGTTTACAATTTTTATAATTTTGGACGATTAGTTCTAAATTGGTATTAAACATATTTGTGTTCAAATATGGGTTATTTTGGACATTTGTTACATACACAGTTTGAGAGCGTAGTTTACATAAGGTGTTACACAATTCCGACATAAAAATATAGGGGTTTCTGTCGTTGGATCCTATTACTAGAACTATAATGTCACTAGGGGTAAGTTGTTTGATGAAATCTTCATTACAGCTGTTTAAAATTTGTGCACTAGTCGCGTTCGGTTTAACGACAGATGTGATGGTGTATTTATCGTTCCATTTATTTCTTCTTGATTGTATCAGTCTTCTAGATAGACCGCGGGCACGTTGATCCCCCAAGATTATTATATTATACTTATCTATATTGGTCGAGATGTTTGCAGGTGTTTCTGATTGAAGTTGCTCGGGTTTGTTTTTGTCGTAATTTTGTACTATAGTGACATCTATTGGTCGAAGTGTGGTATTAGTAAGATCAGAATGTTCCAAATTTGGTTCATCGGAACTACTAGTATTTGTAAGGATCTGTGGGCACGTACCTCTCGTCTTCTTTTTAGTTTTTGATGGATTATTGGGAATTTCTTTATATCGTAGTTGTGTTTTCTGTAGCTTAACATTTTCTTCTTTATATTGCTTGTTTTCTGTTTTTAGATCTTCTATCTTTTTCTGAGCGTATTGAAGCTCGTTGGTAAGTCGGAGTACTTCTTCTTTAAGTAATTTGATATCTTCTATATTAGATGTTGATATGTCCGGTAAACTGCCATGGTGTGGATTTGATGTTACCGATGCATATGAGAGGTTAAGCGAGTCGTTGGATGAGAAGTCAGGCACACGGGTTTTCCGAAACGTAATATTATTAAAACTCGATCTCTTCCCCGGTGTATCCATTGTTATTCGGTATATGATAGTTATGGTAATTAGTATTTAGGCCATCTATCTTTCATTTGAGTAAACTAAAGCGGGCAACGCCATCTATTGTTTTCCACAATTTGTATTGATAAAATGTCATTAAGATTTTCGAAAAGCACTTACGATAGTATTGAACCACTTAATTGTGACAATAACTGCTAGATGTCACTTTCATCAAGTGCAGCTTAAATTTGTTTACGTTATGATGGTATGTTTGAATTTTAACTGTTTTTGTTTACCGAAAATATTGGGTTATCAATATTTCACTGTTTAAGTTTTAATTTCACTGTTCACTGAGTCGATTGTGTTGTATTTTTATAGGTTCACACGTATTTCTATGGTTTGTACCACAGGTTTCCTTAAATTTCACAAATGTTTACATAACAGTCACTTTAAGAGATTTTGTTTAATATTTTAAGTAATTGTCCACTGATCACGTAGATAACATTTCCACAAATGTATCACTATATTATACTTCGAAATACACTAATTATGGTCCGTTTTGATAACTTTTAACACAGTTTCACTAATTAAATATACGGAGCTGATGTCCTAAAATGACGTTACGTCGACGCAGCAATGTAGTGCAAATCGAGTAGCTTACTATAGTAATATTGTAGCGCGATTTTCACTATCGTTACTATCGCCTATCGAGATTTTGTCATTATTGTACTGCAAGCTTTTATCGAAAGTTACCGTTCTCCTACAGGCATTTTAAGGTCATTTGTATTAATGTGTATGTATGTCAAATGGATCTTATTAATGTTTTCCATCTCAGGCCACGGACCACCTTAGAAACGATGACTTGGGTCAGATTACCGACACGGGTAGTAGCATTAGTATTTTCTAAATTATATTAGAATACTTTTCAATAATAGCCAGGAGTTTGATAACGTGTATAATATGGTAATGGCTTAAGAAGAAGGCGTTTTGAAAAGTGGAACACAGACACAATTGAATGCATAATGTTAATGACCGCGGCGCCATGTGTGTGTCATTGGCGCGAGCGGTCTCGGTCGAAGATTCGTGAAATGTGACTGACACCCGTGCGCCGGCGCATGCCACACCCATTCACTCATAGGGTTGCCATCCGTTCTTCATAAATAAGGTTTTTTTAGTTTCAACTTTCCCGCTCCCGAGCAAGGTTTCCTCCCGAATGAGGGTGAGGTTAGGGCCTAAGTGTATACCATACTTTGCATACTGTTAAGAAATGTATGAAATATTTTTTAGGCATGCAAGGTTGCATCACGATGTTTTACTTCTCTGTTAGAGCAAGTGATAATTATTTTTAATACACACATAACTTCGAAAAGTCATGGGTTCGAACCGTCGACCACATGGGAGGTGCCAATTTATACCACTCGGCTATCACTACTTATAATAAAGTAGTTTTGAATCAAATGACCATATGTGAGTTGTCGAATGATATTTATATTCTCTTATTTTTTGTTAATGTAATTCAATTTAATTGTAAAGAAGGTGTTAAACCTACTTGCGCTCGGCGACAGTGGTCGTGAACGTCGGCCACCATTCACCTACTTCCGACGGCACACGTGACCTTGAAGGTGCTCTCTGAATCGTTGGGAATTATCCAATAGGTACCTATACAAAGACAATAAGCTAGCAGAAGCAAATCTAAAAAAATATAGCCTGCGAATCAAGTTTTGAAACATAACTTTTTTTAAACTCTCGCGTTGTGTGTTCGCGTTTATTTCCGTATTCTATCTATTATATTAGGTCGGGGAAAAAGTCTTTTCGCATTATAGTATGTAGGTATGAACTTGTTAAAATCTCTTTGGCTCCAAGAATCACAAATGAGTACACGGTTCATTATGTTTCTTTCAGTGAGCTCGTGAGGTACCCAAATATCGAACTTTTTTGTATAGAGAAAAGATTTTATTACAAGTTCATACATACTAAAATGCGAAGACTTTTTCCCCGACCTAATATAATAATCAAGTTTTGAGTGAGTTACATAACAATTTTAGTTGCGCTCACCGGTCGGTGGGGATCGTTTGGATCAAATAGGGGATCTAAATTTGTACGAAAATTCTGTCCTAAGTCAAAAACCACGCTGGCTAAGTCTAGCGGGCAAAATCAGGTGTGAGAATAAAAATGTACTTATGTAGGTACCTAGTTTATCGAGATTCCCAGTGGGTATTGAGATGATTGTGCAATGAATATAATTGCAACATAATTTCTCATGCTTACACGAAACATACCATCCTGCCAAGTAGATCAAGATTCGTGTTACTTATTGAAGAAATTAGCTTAAATGCGTGGGACGTGTGTATTTTAATTTCAAATATTGCGTAGGTGCAAAGGACTTTGTCACAAGCAAAGTTTAAAGAATGAGTAATTATGTACCTTAACTTTAAGGAAAAACCTACAGTCCAACCAATTACATTAAATTTCCCGCTTCTACATGCATTGGCGCCTGGCGACCAATCGAAACTGAGAAGTGTGAAATTTCAGAAATAGGCCATATTAAGACATAGGCCTTATTTACAACAACTTTGACACTAGGTTGACCACTAACCATACGATAGATAGAATAAAAAAATAAATACAATGGGATAACTGACACACGGTCATTTGATTCCAAGCTAAGCAGAGCTTACATAATTATTTACTATTCCTAAATATAGGAATATCAGAAAGTTGAAGGGAATCTCGCGTGTTATTAATACTATAAATGCCTGGATTTGGAAGCTAAATCAAATAGATATTAGTTAAAACACTGCTAGAATTACATCCAAAAAACACAATGTATTTTCATGCATTATTCATAACACGTGGTCGTTGAATTCATCTCATAATTTATGAGTTATTCAACGGCAAAAAATGCATTGTAAGGCCAAGATCTGCCGAAACTGTAATTTGTTCATTGAAGTCGAATTTTTAATGTGAAATGGAAAAAAATATCTGTAGAATACGTGGAATTTAAATTTTATTGCACACGTGTTCAATGGGTATCTAGGTATTTTTTCAATTCGCAACAGTAATTCCTGGGATTAGCGCGTTCAACCAAACAAACTATACAATTTTATGTTAATTTTATAGTGTAGTTAAATAAAACATTAACACACATAATTATGCACTTTCAAACTTCCTTGTATCGAGTGTGGTGAGTATGACGTAACCTAGAGAACGTTTCTCACATTGAAACATATGGGCGACATGTTTCATATTAGAACAATTAGACGAAAGGGATTAAGATAACTTATTTTTTCTCGATGTCCGTTATAGGTAGTCGCGCCATGTAAATTACTGTATCCAGCTGCATCCGGTGAGACTGGAGCCGGCTCCAACAAAGTTGGAAGAAAGGCTAGACTGATGATATTAGTAGGATTTGATCGTAATCATGAATCATCAGAGTAAAGTATCTCAACATTTAACTTGATGTGTGAGACCACATCGTAGGTAATAACTCACGTTTCATATGTGTCTATTTATAACTCAACTGGTTGTTCTTAATCATTATAGAAGGAGGAATTTTCTCACATAATATCACAACGTGACTGACGCGATATTTCCTTATATGTGATGTCTTATCAATATAATCTATCGTGTCAGAGATTTTTTTTTTTGTAAAAAGACAACGCCCGCATTAAAAATTGCTCTTGTGTCGCGGGCACATTAACAAACATACAAACAACGGTCACGACCTCCCGTCGCAATGGTATTGGCGTGGTGACCTAAACAACTGCGCCACGGAGACAGTTGTAGCCCGATTCTCTATAATCAATACTTAATATCGAAAGCTTGACGTTTAAAATGTACTGCCAAAATAGTTCCTACGTTGCCCGTTAGAGGCGCTGATCAAATTTTTATACAAACTTCTCGATAGCTAGCCGGTTGATGGTTGATAGTGGTAGAGAATCAACAAATTTATCTATGTCTAATATAAACACTACGTTATTACTTACCTACTAATTTCACACAAACCTATAACAGTTTAAATAATATCATATAGGTACCTTTCCGGGAAAAACGTTTTTACCACCGTGATTCATTTGAAGTAGTTATATTTTCCTTAATACGTAAGAAGTTTCTAAATTTGTATTAAATGCATTTAATAAAAGGTTTCCTTATATCATCTTATGACGACATTAGTGTCGATATTATGACTCTAAATTAATGTGATTTGAATGACGTCACTAGATCACTGACTTATGACATTTATTTTCTTACGCATTTCACCTTACAATGCTTGACGTTTCGGCGCAGGCGCACTCGCCGTGGTCGCAGGCTCACGATATATTTGTCGACTTACACTACTATATTTATTTCTCATTAACTATAATAATAATTTAAGTCTTTTAATTTTAAAACATTGGCTCGCTGGCTGTTTTATTTTGTTTTAAAAATGACTGAACTTGTGTCGCAGGGAATTTTTACAAACACACAAGCAACGGACACAAAGGACAACCAGACCTGAAACAATTATTTGTGAACCGCAAATAATTGTTCCGTGTGGGAATCGAACCCACGACATCCCGACGCCACAGAGGCAGTTAATGCTTTAAAACATGTGTCATTACAGGAAAAAGAAATAATTACAATATTTTAATTGTCTATCTAATAATGATCTCACGCGAACTACGAATATTAAGAGAATAACTTCTTGTTCCCATAATCATTTGAAGATGATTCATCTAGTATGTAAATTATATTATTATCACAATACTACAGTAACTCATCGCGATTTTTCCAGTGGTCTTTTTCCTCCTTATCTTTAAAACGATTTTAATAAAATCTTAATGTTAAAGGTCAATTCAAAAGGTTAAAAAAAAATTGACATATTATTAAACATGAAAAGGAAATTTTATTTCATTTTAAAAAGCCCATTTATCGAGAAGGGCTATAGGCTATATATCATCACGCTACGACCAATTGGAACAAAGTACCAGTAAAAAAATGTTACAAAAACGGGGAAAATTATGATGATATATAGCCTTCCTCGATAAATGGGCTAACTAACACTGAAAGAATTTCTCAAATCGGATCAGTAGTTCCTGAGATAAGCGCGTTCAAACAAACAAACAAACAATCAAACAAACAAACTCTTCAGCTTTATAATATTAGTATAGATTAACCCTATCTACAGCGGATGCTGGTTATTGAAAGTCGAGTACTAGTGCGAAATCACCCCGTGGCATAGCAAAAACCCTATAAACTCTCAAACAGACAGTACAAGCAACAAAGATATATTGGAAGCTGGAGAGATGTTTGCTTATGTTCCTTCGCGCAATTTACAGCGTAAGTCCACAACATTACGTGATTAGAATACTGAGGAGGGGTTCCCTATTGATCTGATAGGTCGACGACTTGCCGACGGTAAAGGAGACTGTATTCTCTGAAATAAGAATAAACATCAAACTCCCCGAGCAACGTGATGTGATACTGGATTTCATCCTAACAATATTACAAATGCGAAAGTTTGTGAGTATGTATGTATGTTTGTTACATTTTCACGCAAATACTACAAAGCCGATTACAATGAAATTTGGTATATAGGTAGCTGAAGACTCAGAATAACACATAGGCTACTTTTTATCCCGGAGTTCCCGAGGGATCGGGATTTGCACGGGAAGGGTTTCCACGCGGGCGAAGTCGCGGGCGGCCCCTAGTATAAGAATAAACATCAAAATCAACAGGCAACGAGGTGTGATACTGAATTTCATACTATATAAATTCTTAGTGTCAATAATTAAAAACATGCGGGGCCGACTTTTTATATGCCTTCGGAAGCTAGGAGACGCGCAGTTTAAATACTACACTAAAATAAATAAATACACTATGCCCCACCATGGTCACCCATCTATGGAATGACCGCATAGTGTTTGCTTAACCCACAGATCGTTTACCGACCGGTTGTGAGGGCAACTTGCTGTGGCCGGCTTACTATCTAAATATACCTAACTCAAAGGTGACTGACTGAGTGACTGACATAGTGATCTATCAACGCACAACCCAAACCACTGGACATTTCGCACGCAGGTAGATGTTATGACGTAGGCACTAAGAAAGAGTTTTGATCAATTCTACGCCCAAGGGGATAAAATAGGGGATACAATTTTGTATGAAAATTTTGTCCTAAGACACAAACCAAGTCGAGGCCATAAGCTAGTAATATGTTATATTGTATAACAGCTTCCGTGGCGCGGTAATGTATCGACTGCTGATCATGAGGATTCAGGTAGATAATTATTTTTGCACCTACTTCCTTAAACAGTCCTTCTGAGGGCGTAAATTTCCCAGTCGCTTTTGGTATTCCCAATCAAGATTCACTGATGTGCTTATAATCACACCATTATAAACCGTTATCTTAAGGAAAATACCACTGATGTACAAGACATGACAATAAAAACAGTGACATCAGAAGAACAGCATCAATGGCAACATTCATACATACATTATATCAAGCGACGGTATACGCAAAGGTAATACGTCTATGTTTCGCTATTAACAATGTCAGGCCCATGTTATAGGCGCAAGTTAGTAGAAGTAGAAAATATAGAGTATAAGTTTTTTCTTATTACTTTTATTTCATTAATCAGAGCTCATGTATACTTATGTAAAATATAAACACAAAAATAAAAAAATCAGGTTTATCATCTATCTATAATAAGCCCGTTCCCACCTATTGTTGAGTATAGGCTTCTACGGTCCTGTGCTAGTCTCATCCATTGCAGCCCTACACATTTAACGATAACTTACAAATAACTAATATAAACATAATAAATATCAATTCAATATAAATATAATTAGTTCTTACAAAGCTTGTGTCTAGTGTTGTGTAATGTAGCGCCGGACGTTAGCAACTATGCTTAAGTATTTCATTCCTGTCAAGAAAGTGTAGGTACCTAAGCAGAGAGTGTACCTGTGTAAATGTGCACACACTTGGACACTATAGACCAAGTCCTGCACAGTTGGTTTCAATGAAACTGGCCGCAGTAGCCAAATATCGGAGAACATATTATAATGTAATGTTTTGGTTTCAGGGCTGGTATAAACGCCGGTACATCGATGACAGAGGCCGTGGAATGGTACACCAATGCGAACGCTGCTCTGCTCAGTCATCTCACCAAGGAGATCAAGGATACTGACAGTAGCACAATATGGAGGTAAGAAGAAAACTCTCACATTCATAATATGAATAGAAAATGGAAGAATTAACTTATTACACATTAGATATCATTTAGTACGTAACTACTACTACGACTGTTTAACTAAATATTGAAAACTGTTTCTTTAAAGCTTTTGCGTTGCATGTTTATTATATGTATAATACAACAACATCTAATTTAATGTCCCACTGCTGGGCATCGGTCTGCTCCCGGAATGACGGAGGGGTTAGGCCTTGAGTCCACCACGCTGGCCAAGTGCGGGACATTGCATGCCTTCAAAAACGTGTGATAATTATTTCTAATACACACATAACTTCGAAAAATCATTGATGTATTATACCTCCGATACGAATCCTCGACCATTTACGTAGGAGGAATGCAACGAAACGGTTTAAAAATGCCCACGCGATGTTTATATTACATGCCGTACCTTCTCCAATTTATTTGATTGGCACAGTACAGTATTTTTTATACCTTAAGTGGTGGTGATGAATTCGTTACATCAAAGCAGTAATTTTCATTCATACTATGTTTATATGTACAGGGTGTGGCGTAAATAATGGATAATCCTTTACCAGCGGATGGGCGACCACCCAACTGATCTAAATATCAAAATTTACCTCTGGCACAAGTATCATAGTTTTTGAGATTTTGGCCATTTTGTGTGTTTTTTAAGAAAGCGATTTAAGCTCGTTCTTTTTAATGCTGTGATCACAATTTAAGGCTTTTTTTAAATCGGTTTTTTGCAAATAAATCCTGAATAGATGCGCTATTGAATCTACAATCTTGTTTTGTTATTACTACTTGTTTTTTATTTAAATTATGCATTCAAAGTTGAATTTTATAATCTTTCACAACATTTGTGCAACTTTGAGCACTTGTGGTGAAAAAAAAATGTATGGTGGCTTTACTGCCCACGCCATAAATAATTTCTAAATTTTATTAGAATTCTAAATTGTTATAACATGCAGCATTAATACCGATTATTGTCAAAATATTACAACGAACTTAAATTATTAATACTTTTGCCGGTCGACTAATTTTATTTTATCAGCGCGTTTAAGCTAAGTTTGCTTTCAAATATTCATGTTTATAGGGTTATTAGACTATTAAAGATTATTTAGATGATAAAAAAGCTTGGAACTGTGCTGCTTCTACCAAGTCTATTTCAAAATAATGTATAACAATTTGATGAAAAATGTTTTTTTTGTCAACAGAGTAGTTCTCTTTAGATTTCTAATTATCTTTATTATTTGAATAGTATTTGTGTTTTGTATTTCTTTTTTTTTTCAACACTGCACACAAGTGTTCAAAGTTGCGCAAAAGTGTTGAAAAAGTATAAAAGGAGAATGGGCACTCCTGGGCGGTCGGCGGCCATTAATGAAAGTAGTGTCAAATTAAAGTAATGATAACTAGGAACAACTTTTACTAAGAACGTTTCGCTGCAATCCTTTCAGGAAACAATATATTGACATGTAAATATAATGGAATTTCATAGAACAAATACTATTATTTCGTGTCTGTAATGCATTTAATGTTGTGTAATTACGTTACATCTTCTTATAACGATTGCAATGCCATCAAAATGAACAATAATCGTAACTCGTATCTATCTATCATATGGTTCACCTAGTTTCAAAGTTGTTCAAGCCGCCCGAATGTTATCTTAGTTGACAACAACCGGGACCGACTTTTTACGTGCCGTCGAAAGCACGGAGAAGCTCAGTTCAAATACCACAATGCGGTCACCCATCTATAGAATGACCGCGCCAACGGTTGCTTAACCAACAGATCGTTTACCGACCAGTGAGCGCAACTGGCTATGAACGCCTCATTTTTAAGCTGAGCATTCAAGACAGATAAGTCGTCTCAGTGAATATATTATAGAAGAGCAAGATGTTTACTTGTTACGATATTTATATATTTACATGTTATGATTGTTCGAATATTAATAATGTCTACATTTGTATGCAATAATATAAATAGTACTTTTTATTTAATCTCCGAATATAAGCCAAAAATATGTTTTTATACTATTAAAAGTGCTCAAAAACAAAAATGTATTTTGTTCGTCATATAAGTGCGTCGCGGCAATAAAACTTCTACACGGTAATTATAGGACTAAACTACATTAAAAAAACAAAAAATCAAGTTTGGCCGCGGATCGCCCAGGCTCCATACTATTTTGCCCATTCTCCTTTAACTTTGAATTCATAGTTTAAATAAAAGACAAGTAGTAATAACAAAAAAAAGATATTAGGTTCAATAGCACATCAATTGAGGATTTATTTCCAAAAAAATTTAGCCATTATGTGTGTTTAAGAAAGCGATTTACGCTCGTACTTTTTGGTGCTGTGATCACAAATTAAGACTTTTTTTAAATCCGTGTTTTGCAATTAAATCCTGAATAGATGTGCTATTGAATCTAGAACGCGCTTAGTGTGAAAAAATTAAATTAGTCGACCGGCAAAAGTGTTAATAATTTAAGTTCTTTGTAATATTTTGACAATAATCGGTATTAATGCTGCATGTTATACCAATTTAGAATTCTAATAAAATTTAGAAATTATTTATGGCGTGGGCAGTAAAGCCACCATACATTTTTTTTTCACCACAAGTGCTCAAAGTTGCACAAATGTTGTGAAAGATTATAAAATTCAACTTTGAATGCATAATTTAAATAAAAAACAAGTAGTAATAACAAAACAAGATTGTAGATTCGATAGCACATCTATTCAGGATTTATTTGCAATAAAACCGATTTAAAAAAAGCCTTAAATTGTGATCACAGCATTAAAAAGAACGAGCTTAAATCGCTTTCTTAAAAAACACACAAAATGGCCAAAATCTCAAAAACTATGATACTTGTGCCAGAGGTAAATTTTGATATTTAGATCAGTTGGGTTGTCGCCCATCCGCTGGTAAAGGATTATCCATTATATACGCCACACCCTGTATATCAATGCAAAAACTACGCAAAAAATCATGACTAATCAGATAACTTAGGCAAAAAGTTTCTTAACAAAAACTAAATTGAACGAATCAACTAATTTAATGATTGAGTCTTAGTGTGTCAGTCAAATCTGTATTAACGAACGCAATTCTTCACAATCGGTATTGAAAGTTTGACATTTAAAATGTACTGCCAAAATAGTTCCTATGGAGCCCGCTAGAGGTGCTGATCAGATTTTCGAACAAAATTTCTCGATAGCTGGCCGGTTGTCGGTAGTTGACAGTGATTGAGATTCGAGCTACTGGTGCTGTTATTGTGCGATCCACAAATAATTGTTTCGGGTCTGGTTGTACTACTTGTACTTCGTGTCCGTTGCTTGTATGTTTGTAAAAGTCCCCGCGACACAAGAACAATTCTTAACGCGGGAGTTGTTTTTTTTAAGAAGAATTTTAGAGCCAACTATAACCGAACAATGTCTTATACAGAAAATTGTTATTCAACTTTCTGAATGGCCAGGTATAAGTGCCGCCAAACCAAAAAAAAAACTTAAGGTGTTTTATAAAACAAACTGATCGCAAATTAATTGCAGATGACTAGTGATGATTAAAATCTTTTTATGATGTTGTGAAATCGTTTAACTTGTCTGAGCACACTTTTGAGTCAATTAGTGGCACGAGAATCAGTGGTTTAGTGGCTCGTGAGTCATGCGTCAAGAGCTCGCACATGTGGTCATACAGGGTTCACACACTCGGTATAATTATTGCATGCTACTTTTATTTTTATTTCACTGCCTCTGTGGCGCAGTGGCTTAGGTCACCACGCCGCTACCATTGCGTCGGGAGGTCGTGGGTTCGATTCCCACTCGGGACAATTATTTGTGTGATCCACAAATTATTGTTTCGGGTCTGGTTGTGCTGTGTCCGTTGTTTGTATGTTTGTAAAAGTCCTCGCGACACAAATCTTAGTGCGGGAGTTGTTGTTGAAAAAAAAATGCCAATTTTAGTTTTCTGTTAGCACGTAAAGCTGTCGTTCCTGCGCCTGAGCTCTCAATGGTCGTGTCGGTTATCTGTCCCATCGGACTATGAGAGTAAAGGAACAGAGACTGTGCCTGTGTATTGTGCACACACTTGGACGCTATAAGCAAAGTTTTGCACAGTAGTCTGGTTTCAATGAAACTGGACGCCATAGCCAGAATCGGCCAGGACTAAATTACAATTGTTTGTTTTCTTTTTAAAATAAGTTGTAAGACTTTAACTTTACTTTTAATACCCGAAGGCTGAAGGGGATGTCCTTAAGTACACACAGTTTTCATTACTTATAATTAGGATGGAAGGGTGGTACATTATGTACAAAGCAGATCTATTTAAACAAAAATAACACCTTTTGTCGGAAAAACACAATATATATTTTTCTCAAATATTTTCTTCATCGTCTAATTGAAAAAACATTAAACACACTTCAGAATTTTGTAGCAGCCCTAAAGTTAAGGGGTATTCCCTGAATGAGTGACTCATTCAGATGCACAATCTATCGGAAGTATGGACCTTCTTATTTACTTAAAACTACATGACTTTACATCCTTTCCTAATAAATACTGCATTCTCAAACATTTGACTGCCTCCGTGGCGCAGTTGTTAACGTCGCCACGTACCATTGCGTCGGGAGGTCGTGGGTTCGATTACTTATAATTTCTTTGATTTTATTTTCATACAAAAATGTGTCGGCTTGAAAGTTCATGTGAATGGTCTCGAACAAAATGTAATGTGACAAGCAATGAAATGTTACGTCTCGCTAGCGGCCCGCACCTGCTTCGCCTGGAATAATTTTAAAGACCTTATTCTACGTAGTGAAGTTGCATCAAGTGCCTATAAAGTCTAGACATTGGCAAACAGGACAAACATGAAGAAATCAATTACAAAGATATTTTTATTAACTCGATCAATAAACTATTATTAAACGAAAGCGTGATGATATAGTTCAAAGAAAGAAGACAGCAATCAAAATCAATTATTGTTCAAAATACATTTATGATTGTCAAAATTTAAGTTGGGAAAGTACGGCCAATAAGAAGAAAAAAAGTGGGGCGATTTCCTATTATTGTCGACAATCGACAATCAGCTACATTTCTTTTCTTTACAATAAAAAATATAAAATTATTGTTTCAAGGAGCTACTGCCAAATGTAGCAAAACGTTCAATTTTATTTATAGTAGCTTCTGGGCTCGACTTATACACGTGGAAAGATTTTCCGGGGTAAAAAGTATCCTATGCTTTAATATAGGTTATAAACTTTATGTATACCAAATTTCATAAAACTGACTTCTGGAGATTTTACGTGAAAGAGTTTCAAACATACATACACCCGTCCTCACAAACTTTCTCATCTATAATATTACTAGGATAAGATGCAGTAAGGCTGCCTGTCCACCGAAGCGGAGCAAGGCTGCGGTGCGGAGAAACGGAGAAATATTAACCAATCGGAGAGAACCACTCACGAGGAGAGGAGATTTTGTGCACTCTTATTGGTTAGTATTCATCCGTTTCTGCGCACCGCAGCCTCGCTCCGCTTCGGTGGACAGGCAGCCTAAGAGTTAACGTAGATCTACCGAACGAATATAGTTTATAACATACATGATACTATTAAACAAAATTTATTTCGTTCCTATTACAACAAAGTAGTCGAAGAAAGTTTTCAATATTAATTACCTGGTCGCAGACTTACAGGCCAATGTGACCGGCGCCGAAACGTCAGGCATTCAAAAGTAAAATGCGAATAGTAGGTAAAACTTGCAACGCGAAAGTTTCAAAGTAATGCTTTTCAATACTTAGTCAAACAGTCAGGACTAAATTATGTCCAATAAGTAAATAAACAGGACATTTCACGTCCATATGAATCAGAAATGACTCATTTACTTTCCTCGCGGTGTCGAAGTGTATTAGCTGTTAACCGCAACGGTTTAATAATCTATGTTGTTTAGTTATTTCTACCTGTACCTATGTATCAACAGAAGTAAGTATGACAAATGTAAATATGTGGTTATGGAAATTCCCTAATATACCTACTTAAGTACCCTTTATATAAATTTTAGTTTAACATTAGTCATCTTAGGACCCAGCCTACCCCTGAAAAAGCTTTTGTGTATGTATGTATCGACAGTAAGTATAATTAATTTCCTTCGACAGCGGGCCTATGCAAAACTTGATTTACAATAACTAAATGCGTAAGCAATACACACGTACGTACATTAAACAGTCACTCGCTCTCATGGCCCGTTGGAGCCGATAACCGACATGACCAGAGCTGTGTTTCGGATTTGAAACCTATACCCAATTACCCAATACCGACTACTCCACGGAGGCACTCAATATATAAATTAGAAAGACCCAAGACCATTTTATATGAGCCGTTAATTGGACCAAAACGTAACGTGTTAATGACTATAATCTGAGAGAGAACAGTGTTCATTATAGTGGCTTTCAAATAGTTATTATTATTATTTGTATGGCAAGTGGTCAACCTAGTGTCCGGCTTAACGACTGTTATCCTAATTGACAAAAAATTTTACGTGACCTCCGAAGCACGGAGACGCCCAGTTTAAATAACACTCGTCGGTCACTTCTCTACCGAATGACGCCAAGGTTTGCTTAGCCCAAAGATCGTTTAACGACCGGTGAGTGCAAATGGCTATGGGCGCCTCAAATAGTTATCAACTGAGATACATAATAACTCCTAGAAGTATCTTCTTATCTCTATCAGAAATCGTAAAACTGAGATAAATTATTGCCACAAAAACATAAATAATAGGCCAAAGGTCATGCGCACGCGCACGTCATTTTGGTTAGTCATCTGCGCCTAGATGGCACGTGTGACCAATAGCGGCGTTTCAATATGACACATATTCTTATTTACATAAATCTCAATATTGCTCAAATATTGCACCTTAAAAAAGCCAGTTTATCATTACGGAAATTTTTATGTCACATATCTACGAATCTATAGATTAGCAGTATTATGAAAAAGGAAATCAGACCTGATTTGGCCAATGACCGAATATGGTCATAACGTCACTTGTAAAACAATCAAAGTGTTCACCAACTTACAATAGAAGTACTGAATTCTGTGCCTCGAGTGAAAAAGGATATAAGTCCGATTTTAACAAAATTGAGTTAAGAAATTAGAGTGTATTTATATCCCACTTTTGCAATATTTTAAGTGTAAGTTAGCCCTTTTGCAGATTGCTAACTTTGTCATTTTTAAAGATAAACAATATCCGTTTTCATCAATTGATAGAGTTTATTTTTTTTAAACATTTTGGTATACTTAATACATTTTCGACAAAATCGGACTTATTACCTTTTTCAGTAGAGGTACAGAATCAATCTTAATTAAAACCGCGACTGGCTGAACTAAAGATCAATGAAGTCTACGTAATAATAACTAGAAAATTACGTTGTTCAGTTCTAAGTAATACTTTTGCGGTTTTCTTAATAAAACAATGCCTTATTTGGTTATTACCTACATTCCATTACTTGGTTACTGATTCAAATAATGTGGTATCTACTCATCG
This sequence comes from Anticarsia gemmatalis, assembly GCF_050436995.1. Classification (NCBI taxonomy): domain Eukaryota; kingdom Metazoa; phylum Arthropoda; class Insecta; order Lepidoptera; family Erebidae; genus Anticarsia; species Anticarsia gemmatalis. The sequence continues at coordinate 2,523,063 of NC_134757.1, forward strand.
CTATTATTAGTTGGTTAGTTAATGCTGGTACTTGAAATTTAATTACTGGTTGAAGTAGCAGGTTAGTCCAGTCAATTTAGCTGTAAAAATACCCTTGCATGAATTCCCAGAAAGCTGAAAATTTGTATAGGTGCTAGGGCCATTGTTATGAAATTATGGAGCATCTATACAAATTGTCAGCTTCCTGGGAATTTTTTCAGGGTTCAATGTCTAAATTGACTAGATTAGGTTAGCTTTAAAGCCAATGTTGTCTACGCCGTAACGTAAGACATTCGACACTAAACTAACTGCACGTTTGGCGCAGTGGTTTAAGTGGTCACCTCGCCGCAACAACCGTAGCGCCGCGTGTGGTTAAATAAATTTCATTGGACAACTCACACACGGTCAATTGATTCCAAACTAAACAGAGCTTGTACTATGGTAACCAAATAACTGATAAACATACTTATATACTTCTAAATACATTACATAGATACATTAACAACCAGGCTCAGAACAGATACTCGTGCTCATCATACAAGTATTTGTCCTGGATTTGAACCCACCACACGCGGCACTAAGGTTATTGCGACCAGGTGACCACGTTAACCATTGCGCCAAGCGTGCAGTTAATTTACACCATACTTTGAAAATGATTGTCCTCACACGCGAAAGATCGGTACCTACTAAGTGACTCATGTTTCATCAACGATGTGATACACGCACATTCTATTTTAAATCCTATAAGTATACGATGTAATGAACAGTGTATGAACAAATAAATAACCGGCTATCGTGTTTGGACTGTACAAAAAATGTGTTAAAAAATTTTATAGTTTGGAAAACATCGCAATTTGTGTATAAGCTACCCTTGCCAAGGTTGATCTGTGGATGGGTGACCATGGGTGTAACTTATAAATATCGAGATCCTTCGTGTTGCGGAAGGCAGGTTAATTTGTGGGTCCCCGTCGTAATTTTCAAAGATCTTTGACAGTCGTTACCAACAGTTGCAGCTTGAAGGTCTAGCAATCAGTCTTACCAAAAGGTATGGTATTATAACCCAGGTAATTGGCTTGTGAAGCTGGACAGTCGTATTAGAAACTAGCAGACGCCCGCGACGTCGTCCACGTGGTAGTTTTTCCGTTTTTCAAAATAAATTGTAGTCTTTATGTTGTCTAGACTTAAAAGATATACAACAAAGAAAGTTACATTCAAATCAGTCCAACAGTTCCAGACATAAGCGCGTACAAAAAGACAAACAGACAATAATAATTTTTATGTCGACTTGTGTTCTATTACTATTCATAACGACCTCCCCCCCCCCCTCCTCATTGATTATTATTTGTAAATATATTAAATGTACAGATACGCCATTTTTTGCTGTTTTATTATATTATATAGATAGTAAGCTTGACCCGAAAATTTAATCAGAGACCACAGACATATACATTTCTAGAGAAAATATCTATATAACCACATATTTACATTCGTCATACTAACTTCTGTTGATATATGAGTATAATGAGTATAAAATAATTATATATTAGGTACTAGAGTAGTTATATTATGGATTTTCCATAACCACATAATAATATTTACATTCGTCATACTTAACTTCTGTTGATACATGGGCACAGGTAGAAATTACTATTTGACTTGATCAATAAACATTTGCGGTTAACAACTAATACACTACAACACCGCTAGGAAAGTAAATGAGTCATTTCTGATTCATAATGGAAGTGAAATGTCCTGTTTATTAGCCGACTTCAAAAAAAAGGAGGAGGTTCTCAATTCGTCGCGATATTTTTTACTTTTACTCAAAGGTGTCTGACTGTCATAATGATCTATTAACGCACAGCCCAAACCACTGGACGGATCGAGCTGAAATTTGGCATTCAGGTAGATGTTATGACGTAGGCATCCGCTAAGAAAGGATTTTGAGCAATTCTACCCCCAAGGGGATAAAAAAGGGGATGAAAGTTACCGACCGGTTAGCGCAACTGGCTATGAGCGCCTCTGTTGTTTATACGTTAGTAAAAGTCCGCACAAGACAAGTAATTTTAGTTTTCAAAATCTATACTAATACTAATATACTAATATACTAATATACGAATAATATTATAAAGCTGAAGAGTTTGTTTGTTTGATTGTTTGTTTGTTTGAACGCGCTAATCTCAGGAACTACGGGTCCGATTTTAAAAATCATTTTAGTGTTAGATAGCCCATTTATCGAGGAAGGTTTTAGGCTATATAACTTCACGCTACGGTCATTAAGAGCTGACTAGCAACGAAAAATGTTACAAAAACGGGGAAAATTCTCTCTTATGTGACGCAAGCGCAGTTGCGCGGGTCAGATAGTAAAAAATAAAAATGTGTCACACAAATTAGTCACTAGAGCCGTATTTGTGACAAACACATGAACTTAATTGAGTCGACGTAATAACGCAGTATTAGGAGGGTTCAACTTTGCACTGTAGTGTTTGCTGAGCAATCAGGGTTACCGACGGTACTATTTGAACTATATAACCACAATTCCTAGAAAACCTAATAAAGGGAGTCTCAATAAGAGAGCACTTTTTGGATTTGCTATTTTTTCCAATAAATGTGACGACAGCAAAAAGTTATAAGTAAAATTGTGTGATATTGGACTTGTGATAAATGATTTTTTATTTTATTTCTTTATTTATACAGCTGCATAGATGGCATTCGAACAATAACATGTAGGTACGTGATCATATTATTGTCCCATATTTTAATAATAAAAACTGTGGAACATTTCTGTAACTACATACATTACTGTATGTAAATTCTGCTATCCATTGGCTTGGAAATGCAATGAAAGTATTAAGCAAGACTTAGAACTGCATTAATATTAATATCATATTTATAATATTCTTCTATTTTATTTTATAAAAAGTGACCCCTGCCGCAAGCTTGTATATTTTTTTACTATTTACTTCTACTTTTTTAACAGATATTCGTAAACAAAAACCTTCTCCGGGCTCATTAAATAGAAAATTCGTCAAAAGTAGTTACTGCATAAAGCACATGAGGCTTTTATATTTTATGAATGGACATTAATAAAATTGTAAAAAAAATAATGAAAGCGAGAAATTGACAATATAGGTACATAAGGTACCTACGACACCTTACTAAGAAATGCTTTTCCTGTACACAATCTGACGATGATAGAGAATTTAATACGATGCGAATCGGGGAAAACGTTTTCCTCTTCTTATGTATTTCACACCTATTATTTACCTACTCTATTTATGCTTATCGTTAATGTCCGTTTTTCCTTCATTGATTACACATAAAAACCACATCCTCGAGTGAATGATAAATTGGTTAATTCAAATATCAAGTTTCCGCAGTTGACCAATCATGGCAGCATCTTTAGACAAGTTGAGTCATAACGAGAATAGATGGGTTGTTAGTCACCGATACCATTGACCGTGTGCATATACACATATAGGAATAAATTGGAATAGCCGAGCTGCATAATGAATATGTGAAGATGAATGTTCGGGAAAAATGCCGTTAGACATAGCCGCGCCTGAATGGTAACACCAAATTGTGACGATTACATCCGAAGGAACAACTCGACCGGCACAAACCGAAAGTGCAACAATTGCTACGAGCCGGATTTATAGTTTGATAATTATGCAGAACTGAATGTGCCGAATCGAATACGTGTAGCAATCCTAACTGAAACATTTGGTTAAATGATATCACTAGATTGACGAATTTGTTTCAACAATATTACAATTTTAGTCCTAAGCTTGCGTTTTTCAGATTTTCATTTTTGTCCAAAATGGCGGCCTGGGGCAAGTTGGTTACCCCACAAACTTGAACTTGAGCTTTTACTGACCCCTCCTACACATAAAAATAAGAATGCGTCATAAGGAGATTAACGCAATCATGATTTGCGACCTTGTTGCACGACAGTCATCTTGACAACTGCCGGTACAACTTTTAAGTATGTCTGACCTCTTATTATTTATATGAATATTTCACCAAATTCTCGGAATGTAAACCGCAAGATGTGTTAAAATACTGTACCTACCTATTTAGTACTTTACTCTTTATTTAGGTAAAAAAGTTTTATTGAGTGACTAACTGCCCGGTCAACCTCTTTCGCCTAACAGCTGATTTTTAATAAATAAATTATTTATAAACCTTTTTTTTCTTCGTAAGAACCATCCCCAATACTTCAACGAATTTTATAAAAGATAGCCGTTCACGCGTAATGGCGTATTTTACATGAAATTATTTTCAATAGTACATCGATTAGGTAACGTGCCCTGCGTGTGACAATATTGAACGGATTTTGATGAAATTTGTTTACAGAGAGTTGAATAACAATTCATGCGGACGAAGTTGTGAGTAGAATCTAGTATATAAAATTAATTTAATAAAACTTATAAATAAATGCGTGTTCAAGGTAACATTATGTTAAAAAAAGGGTTCATCACGCAGATCGCTCTTTTAAATGCGTCATTAATTATGGCTTTAAATTCCAGAACAAAGTACGAATGAAAGTTGTTTCTGCTGACGTTACTCTTACACAGAACTAGAAAGAATTCATGTGCGCATGCGCATGGCTTCAAGACGTAACAACTAAGATATTAATATTGACGTAAATTGGCCAAAAATATATATTATCCTGACGCACATATTGGAAGCCGGTCGTATTCATCTTGTTTTTATGTAGTGTATTTTCGAATGCAATGTACATACATAATAAGTTGTAAGTTAAAAATATGTAGGTATATATTTTAAGTCAATATACTTTTAGGTTGGTACCTTTAAATAAAATTAATAGCTTGAATATAATTCTCGCATCAAGCCCTTTCATTTAGTAGAAACGAGAGCTAAAGCTCAATTAATAAAGCTCTTGCATTACTGAGAGACTGAATGACTGACTCGATGGACAACGCACAGCCGAAACTACTGAGCTTAGAAAGTTGAAATTTGTTATGGAGACTCCTTAATTAGGGTAACACTAAGACAGGATTTTTGAGAATTCCGCACGGCTAAAAGCGCGTAAAGCAAGTTTTAAAGTCCACAATGCTTATCCAAATTAACCTTTTCACCGCCAGAGTAATATTGAAAATCGGTGTTCCCCACGCCAAGCAATAAATTCCTTCGTTTATACCTACAAAATAATAGTCACGGGAAAAGTGTATATCGATAAAACTTCGATTAATTTTACGTGTTCTTATATTATGAGTAAAAATTGCATAAAAGTACCACAAAATTTTATTGAATTTCTCCCATGTGTCAACTTTACACTACTCAGTACTCATTACCCAAAAATAACAATGATATACACGAACAATTTGCATAAAAAAAGTACTTAATTCAAATATTTTATTCAAAAAGTCACAGCACTAATCCCAGTTGTGACGACACCTTTTGACGTTAAGAAACGCCACTGGCGTGGTCAGCGCTGCGATTTCAAATTTTGCCGCCTTATATTAGAGATGTACCAGTGTGGCAAGTCGGAGTGAAGTATAATATATCGTTACGTTTAATCATTCATCTGAATACGTTAAATTATAATCAATACTCAATTTTGCACAATTGTTTCGTACTCGTATCTTACGATTTTAATAAATGTAGAAATAAAATTTTCGTAATATTTTTCTAGTCTATAAAATTTATTTTGATGTAGTAACATGGAAACACAGTTTGAAAGAACTCTATGACTCGGTAAAATAAATATGTTTTGTGCTCTATGATTCGAAATGTCACTGTTATTCCGCGTACTACGAAAATATTTTGCTAATTATGTCTACTTCTAAAGATTCTCGTCCATGTTCACCAAGCCTAATTAGCAATTTAAATAAAAAAAGAAAAGTCAATTACGCCGATAAACAAACCCAAGTTACTTCGGACGACATTATTGATAATATGACGACATTACATCATCTTCTACACCTTCTAACACTCTCAACAGCTCTTCTGTCGTCATTTGACTTGAAGACATTTTTGTGGCGCAGATGGTGTACGAAAAATTTATTATACACAAGAATTTATGTACCTATTATTAATAACGTATTGCAACAACACTACGAGTGTCCAGCAGCGCGGGTGACGTCAGAGCGCGCCGTCTCATTCCGTCAGTGGCGTACGAAGCACTGTAAGGGATTCCGCTAATAGAGATGCGCGAGAGTTGCCACAAAATGATCGATTTGCACTTATTTAGTCATGAGTTTATCACTAGATATGGTAGTTTTATTACATATTTAGGTTTGTATTGAATCTAATTTAAAACATATCAGACAAAAAATTTTTTTTTCAGAAAGGAGTGAAGTATTTCAATTTGTTTTCGAAATATTGCATAAAGTGTTTAGATTGTAGTCCTTTTCCTTGCACATCACTAGTTGACGCGTCTTCACGTCTGTGGCGTGGATTTGCGGGCTAAATTTATACATTTTGCATGATGATTTACTTTGTTTTTTTTTCAGGTACAACTGTCTAATTATTATATGTCTTTGTGTAATAATGTAATAAATATGTTTAGGTAATAATAACAGGAGAAAGAAAACACTTGAAACGTATTGTTGTATGTTTATTTTGAACTATAAAAAAGTGATATTTTTGACGTGCTATCACGTCGATGGCGTCGTGAGCGATTTTCAATTTTACGTCTCTTAACGTCCGTGGCGGTGAAAAGGTTAATAATATTATTATAATCTAATAACTCCGCTCCTAATGGCCGTAGCGTGATGTTATATAGCCTCAAACCGTCCTTGATAAATGGTCTATTCGTCACATAATTTTTCAATTCGCAAACGTAGTTCCTGAGATTAGCGCGTTCAAACAAACAAAAAAATAACAAACTCAGCTTCATAATATTAGTATAGATATACATTAGATAACAAAAAAATGTAGACTGCTTCTATTGGTGCTCTTTGATGCATTAATCGTGAGCTGTCCACCCACTAAGCCATTTGATCCGTGAACAGTCAAGCAAGCGAAACGCTCCGCCTACCGAGTTTAAAGGGGAGACGCGCTAGTGAATTCGTTTTTTATAGTTTACTAATTTGTTAAACAATGTTAGTATGGTATTTGTATTTTTGTAGATGATTATATTTTTCACACAAATTCCACGAATGAGTTCATTTTTTGAAGATGATTTTATTTTTCACACAAATGAGTTCATATTATTCGCTTCGTACATTATAACAGGAATTGGAAAGTCTGTCTGTTTGTAATGATTTCATAGAAAACCACTGAAGCCATTTTTAAAATAGTTTAAAAGCCAATGCTCTCGACTGGGGTCACTAAAATACTGCGCCGAGGGAAGGGGGGGACATTGGTAACTTTTTACTTAATTTGCACTGGCTGTGGCCGCAAGCTGACATCTAGTCGTGCTTAATTTTAATTCCCGTATTCTAATATGCAATAATCGTGCAACACGAAGGCTTAAAAAATATAATTGTGTAATATCTGTGACATCCATGTCCTAGTGACGCAGAAGGTGTGACCCATCCTTTGTCGTGATTCGCTTGTCGACTCATTTAGAAAGAATTAGCCTGAGCCAGACGGACACAAGTTTTAAGAAACCACAGTAATAAATGGTAGTCATTTTAGCGGAATCAAACCACAACCTTGTACCAGAATGAGGTTGAGCATAGTCGGACATTATGTATTTTTAACAAAACCGGCCGGTCCGGCCCCCCTTCGTCCGAGTATTCATTAGAATCACAATTCACATTGATCCTATGGGAATTTCCCGTCAATCCCGCACAAACCTAGTCTTGACAATAGTGATGATGACTAATTTAGATTTTTTAGTCCGTCTAGCACAGTGGATCCCAACCAGTGGTCCGCAGACCACTAGTGGTCCGTGGAAATCAAAATATGGTCCGCGAAAGACTTCAAAATTTAAAATTTTCAGGATGATTATTACACTTTATTTTTAATATACTTACATAATGGTCCCTGCTAACCAGAATAATATAAAAGTGGTCCCAGACTAAGAAAAGGTTGGGAACCCCTGTTCTAGCAGATTGTGGAAAAAAATTAAAGACCTATTTGTCATTTTTGTGCGTAATCAAATTATGACGTGTGACGGCATTTGCCCCCACTCCATAACTTTAATGCTTTTTAAGTAAGCCACTTTTTACACATTTTTATATTATCTGACTGGCGAACTAATTACAATTTCTGTTCTGTTACCTTGGAAATATTATTATGACAAACACGATAAAAAAAAGAATAGCTTTTGTCTTTGGTGATTCTTGGTTAAGTGTTGCGTCATTGCGTGTTGGTTTTATTTCATAAGGTGACAAAACATTGCGATATCTTCGGTGCTTGCCGAGGTGGGTGGCGTTAATTATTTGCAATTTTACACCATACACATGTAATTCAAAACAGAGTTTAAATTTAAATACATACATAAAACTCGCATTCTTCCCATAGGGGTAGGCAGACTTTATATTTAGACCATTGAAAACTTTCATTTTGGTGGTCATCTTTTCAGTGGATGCAATTTTATTTCTTTTATGTGTCGTGTTATAGAGGGGCCGAGTGGGTCAGTAGAAACTTCAGTTCGAGTTTGTAGGGTCTCGCCACCCTTGTTTCCTTGCTATAATTGCGGCTTCTGACTTACGCAAGCAAAGGCCTACAATATTATGAACTAATTAGATTATTCTCAATAGTAGTCCGGAGTTTGGCACCGTGTCCGGTAAATGGCAATAAGCTCGCCCCTATTACATGGGACTGACATTGTTAAAAACGTGAGTGTATTTTTTACAGGTGTGTATTATGTATATGTATGATTGTGTTGACTTATGATAAAAATAACTCTATAAATATCATTCGACTACTCCCACACGGTCTTTTGATTCCAAACTAAGCAGAGCTTGTACTATAATAACCAAATAACTGATAAACAACTTATATACATCTAAATACATATTTATATAAGTAATTCACAACCAAGCTCAGAACAAATGCTCGTGTTCATCACACAAAGTATTCTTAATAATAAATTTAATCCATTAATGTCCCTCTACTGGGCAAGGGTCTCCTCCCGTAATGAGGGAGGGATAAGGCCTTAAGTCCACCACGTTGACCAATTGCGGGTTAGGGACTTTGAATACCCTCAATAACTGTTCTAAAGAACTCTTAGGCATGCAAGTTTGCGTCACGATATTTTCCTTCACCGTTGGAACGAGTGATAATTATTTCTAATACACACATAACTTCAAAAAGTCATTGGTGTGTAGCCTCGGGTTCGGACCTGTGACCAGTTGCGTGTAGGTACCAACTTATACCACTCATCACTGCGTACTTATATATATACAAAGTAACTATTCTTGTTTCAGGTATCTCGTAGGGTTTAAGAACCTGCTGCGAAGTATCGAGTGCAAGGGCATAGGTTCAGTGCTCGGTATAAACTACTTCGCTCGGGGATATCTTCAACCACGTGCCTATGAGAGGTAAGCTTAAATGTTGAACGCGCAAGGTACGAAGTAGATGACCAATTTTTTTTATGACTGCCTCTGTGGCGCATTTGTTTAGGTCGCCGGGTCGCCAGTCGCCGTTCGGTCGTGGGTTCGATTCCCACAGAGACACGAGCGCTCTAAGAATTGCTCTTGTGTCGAGGGGACTTTTACAAACATACAAACAACGGACACAAAGTACAACCAGATCCGAAACAATTATTTATATTGTATAGAACGCACAAATAATTATTCCGTGTGGTAATCGAACCCACGACCTCCCAACGCAAAGGTAGCGGCGTGGCGACCTAAACCACTGCGCCACGGAGGCAGTCACGACTCGTTCATGTGCCTGACACTTGTTACTTTTACAGATATATAGCTCATATGGTTTTGGGTCGAGATTTATTAGACAACACGCTCAATTTGGTGCCGTCTCTTATACCGCTGCACAAAGACATCAAGGAAGACAGCTTCGAATATCAAGATCTAGAGAAAAAGTAAGTTTTTAATAATAAATATCATTGGACAACTCAACTACGGTCATTTTATTCCAAACTAAGCGGAACTTGTACTATTGTAACCAAGTAACATACTTCGAAATACATACTTATATAGATAAATTAACAAGCAGGCTCTGTACCGCGATTCTCTACCACTATCGACAAACGACAACCGGTTAGTTGTCAAAAAAAATTGTATGACAATTGACAATCGGTTCAGTGCCTCTAGCGGACGTCGTAGAAACTATTTTTGCAGTACATTTTAAATGTCAAACTCTCGATACTCTTAAATACCGAATCGTGCTACAGAACAGAATTAGATGCTCGTCCTCATCACACAAATATTTTTCCTGGGTGGGATTCAAAAACACGCGGCGCTACGGTCATTGTGCCAAGATAACCACGTTAAGCACTGCGCCAAACATGCAGTTAAATATTAGGTCGGGGAAAATGTCTTATCGCATTATAGTATGTATGAACTTGTAATAAAATCTTTTTTCAACACAAAAAAGCTCGATATTTAGGTACCGGGTGCGCTCACACATCTGTGGGTTAAGCAACCTTATACCCATAGATGGGTGACCGCATAGTGGTATGTGAACTGGGCGTCTCCGTGCTTCGGAGGGCACGTTAAAAGTCGGTCCCGGTTGTTATCTACTACGATAACAGTCGTTAAGCCATTTCAAAGGCCTTCGGGCGGCTTGAACAACGTTGACATTAGGTTGACCACTAACCATACGATAAGAAGAAGAAGATTTAGGAACCCCACGAGCTCACTGAAATAAACTTAATGAACCGTGTACTCATTTGTGATTCTTGAAGCCAAAGAGATATTATAACAAGTTCATACATACTATGATGCGAAAAGACTTTTTCCGAGAACTTATATATTTTTTCTTTATATTATAGGAACCAGCAGATAGTGGATAACCGACACCACAACGGTAGCGTGAGTCATGCCATCGAGTACTTTGACCAAACTGCTACATTCCTGGACAAGTTGAGGGCCGTGCAGAAACAACTAAGAGAATACATAAGGTAAAAAAAATCCTTTTGCATTGTATGCTTACATACGTACATACAATTAATCATGTTTTAGGCAATAGCACACTACTTAGTAAGATCATAACAAATTCGCTTGCTTCATTCACATCCATACATCTTTTCATGCAGGACCATCAGTTACTAGTCCTACGCACATGACTTTTTGAAGGACCGCCGAATCTAGAGCGGCCCTCCCAGCGATACCATTTAGTTTCGCATGATAATTTATACGTATTAGCACGTTGCATGTTTACCATCTAATATCCTTCGGTAGGTAATAACTCCACGAATTACCCACACCACCATAAATCAAAACCTAATATAGTAGTTGTATATACAATATATATCAGCTTAGTCTTTTTCCAAACTATGTTGGAGTCGGCTACCAGTCTCACCGGATGCAGCTGAATACCAGTTTTTTACATGGAGCGACTGCCTATCTGACCTCCACAGCCCAGTTACCTGGGATTTAACACGATACCCTTCGGTAAGACTGGTTGTCAGACTTTCAAGCTTTACAGCAATACAGTAGTTGTAGCAGATCAAAATCTAATCAAATGATCAACTCGATCGGCAGAAGCCGAACAAGTACAGTAATTGCTTTGAGTCCATTTTATGGTTCGACAAATATTGCCGAACCGAATATCAGTATAGCCTTAGTTAGCCCTAAAAAAACAAATCGATCGAGTAAAACCGTATCTGTATACGAGTATTATCCTTATTGAAACATAGTATGATTGTCTGTCAGTCAGTGTTTATTGCGGCGCCGCTACAAGATACGGCAAACGTAAGTAATAGGCCAATTAGTAACTGTTATTACATTAATTGTATGTATTAAGATGCCTTGCGGTTCATCGATTACTTGGCGAGTCTCGAGATAATAATATAAATAAAAACGTGTGATATATTATGTAAGATATGAAACATAGTATTTCTGTAGTAAACGTGATCTCGTTTGCCACTCTTGCAGTGGCCTTCTGATCCACGAACGTGAGTATATATACTATCTTATCTTATCTTAGGGGTGGGGGTGATGGCCGGCTGACACTTGTACCAATCTTACCCCCGGTTTCTTAGGTGCATTTAGCGGTAGTTTATCTATTCAATAGCGTTAAAACTCATATAAGAAACGCTATTGAATAGATAAACTACCGATAAATGTACTCAGAAACCGGGGGTTAATCCTTTGTGTTACTCTCGCTACTCTAAACGTTAGGGGGTAGAGCAAAACTCAACAGTTTTGTTATGGACCCCATCGGTAGCAGCCTGTAGTCTTCTGATTGAGGTAACCGCATCCTAGAAGATCCATTCTTTTTTTTCCTAAAGCATCACATACGTACAGTAGATATATATGTTTCATGGTTTCTGCGTCCTCATTACAGTGTCTGCATTTACATAGGGTCATCTATGGCTCTTATTAGAGATAAGAATCTTATTAGAGTATACTAAAACTTGACGCCCAGACACCTGAACAAACACTTTATGATCTGGATTAAAACCATATTATAATTTGAATCCGAGAGTTCTTTGTGCGAGTACGATGTTGCCAGTAGACATCATACCTCAATCAGCTCAGAAATCAGTCAACTGAATTATATATCAGCTTAGCCTTTTTTCCAAGCTTTGTTGGAGTCGGCTTCCAGTCTCACCGGATGCAGCTGAATACCAGTGTTTTACATGGAGCGACTGCCTATCTGACCTCCACAACCCAGTTACCTGGGATAACACGGTACCCTTCGGTAAGACTGGTTGTCAGACTTTCAAGCTTCTGACTACTCTTAACGACTGTCAAAGGTCTTCGAAAATGACAGCCAGGCACGCGGCTGTTGTTAACTAAGACACGAGCTCCTCCTATATAATTCGTTTGAATTCACAATTCAGTCGACTGAATTGTGAATCCAAAAGAATTATATGATAACTTTAGCTCTACTGAGCACAGAAAGCATACGAGCGTGAAGATAAGTTAGAAACTACTTGACTAGTTTTATAGTGCGAGTGAGAATGCATCCTTTTTCTTTCATTCACACCTGTATTCTGCTATGTTGTAATTACAAGTAGATTGGTTCAGTTAAAGTAATAAATACCAATTTCTGCCTTTATTGTATTTAAACAAGAGATTTTATATTATACTTAATAATGTACCATCTAACTATAACCAGGTTACAAAGAAAAAAATCGAAATATTTCGGTAATATTTTTCGGCTGGCCGTATACGATCCAAAATAATTCTGCAAAATAATAAAATAATAGAAAATGGAAATAAATGAGGTTAAGACAGAGTTGACTGCTGATAAAGATGAGTGGAAGAAAAGAACATGACATACCGACAAACAATTAAGACAAACCCTTAGGACAAAGGTGATTTCGAATACAATTTTTATGCTTAATTTTATACGAAAACAATTTTAATCATTTTTTTGTTAGTTATAACTTTCAATGCCGGGCCTTCTTTTCCAGTAATCCCTACCACCTGATTTCCCTTTCACAATATTAATATTTCCAATCACTTTGAAAGGCATCGTCACGCCAGCGTTTCTTAGGTCTGCCCTGACGGTGACAAACAAAATTGATCAACTTATAAAAAAAATGATAATTCACTGAAAATTTACTTTTGTCAACAAATGAGAGGATATGAGACATAATATTCGCAAACTCTTATCAACAACATTCGATTGTCGGGTAAATCTTATAATTACTATGACAACATGAAATTATCTGTCACGGCTAAGTACTTATAGATAAGACACTCAGGTAGCTTATAACACAGCTCTTAGCCAGATGCACACGGTCGATAAACGATAAGCAATCTCTAACGCAATAATTCCAAAGATAGATAGCTGATTTTGAAATGGGAATAAGATCGACATATCCATATGAAATACAGCCACGCACAGCCACGTTTTGCTACTAACTTGTTAGTGCAGCTATCGAATTACAAAAAGTAGCGCGATTCTCTATAGTCGGTACTTTCGAGTATCGAGAGTTTGACATATAAAACGTGCTGCAAAAATAGTTTCTACGACGACGGCTAGAGGCACTGAACCGATAGTCATACAACATTTTTCGGTAGCTAGTTTTTATTTTTTTAAGGTATTATAGGAGGTCGATAGTGGTAGAAAATCGCGGTACTGATAAAAGCCTCAACGGGTGCCTAAAACTATTCTTGCTTCAAATTTATGCCACTATGTTTACATTGTTTTCTCCTTTAGATAATAGTGATTAACACGTTACGTCAAAGCAGCAATGTACCGAACAGAAACCATCAATTTGATGTACACTAGTTGTCAATTGAGATACGTGATAAGCCCGCAGGACCAGATAGCTAATAAAATATTTATTCTACGAGTTCTAAAATAACACAATAGATAAATGTTTGTTGTTTGTCGTATGGTTAGTGGTCAACCTAGTGTCAAAGTTGTTCAAGCCGCCCCGAGAGGCCTTTGACGTGGCTTAACGACTGTTATCTTAGTAGACAACAACCGGGACCGACTTTTAACGTGCCCTCCGAAGCACGGAGACATCTATGGAATGACCGCGCCAATGGTTGCTTAACCCACAGATCGTTTACCGACCGGTGAGCGCAACTGGCTACGGGCGCCTAATAGATAAATAAAGAATCGTTTATTTTTGTTCTTATTGTATCGTTTTTGTTTTTCTTGCTACTCTCAAACCTCGCGCGTCACGGGCGCAGCAGTTTGTGTGCCAAATCTTTGCAGTACGTTTAGGGTGTTTTTATTTTTGTGTCAAAATAAAATTCATGACATAATGAAATCTCGTAGAACGTCATCAAGTACCTATAATGTGTCATTACAGACCACATGCGGCTTTCCCTATCACTAATTAACACGAAATATATACTAAACACTAGTCATAACTTACTTAAATGTACCAAAACAAAGCTTGGTATTTCCCTGTCGCAAACAATTGCGTATTCATTCATATACATCATAATACCACGTAATATGAATGAAAATAATAATATTGACCACAAGTGTAAATAATTATATCGTAATCGAATGTAAGCATTACATCCATTCATTACTGTTCATATGAAAATGTACAGGAAAATAATATTATTCAATGGGAAATACTATTTATAGCATATAGGTATATAAATGTGTGTAATAATTTCATAATATGAGATATTCCTATTTCCTCATTTAACACATTAGTGGTCAAAACAATTAAACTATGTTATAAAATGATGCTCACGTATGGTTTTGTGGTATAGCTTAACGGAGTAAAAGGATTGATTGTTGTTTGACCAATGTGGTTTTTCTTAAATGTCTATAATTTTCAAATTGCATGGGATGGATTTTTTTTTATTTTTCTCACGATGGATACAATAATGATTAATCCTGTTACGCACGGCCTGACGTTGAGTTTGGGACACTTAGTATACTGTACTGTTTTTGCGGTCCTAAATATATATTTAGGACTAGCTGACCCGCGCAACTTCGCTTGCGTCACATAAGAGAGAATTTTCCCCGTTTTTTAACATTTTTTGTTGCTACTCAGCTCCTAATGGCCGTAGCGTGAAGTTGGGCTATCTAACACTAAAATAATTTTTCAAATCAGACCCGTAGTTCCTGAGATAAGCGCGTTCAAACAAACAAACAAACAAACAAACTCTTCAGCTTTATAATATTAGTATAGATTGCAAAAACTAACAGAAGGCTATAGTAAAGAATTGCACGCTATCACCATCACTTTGCCCCTTACCCACTTGCGGTTCAATCGAGGAAATCTTTTTTGTATACGGAGGAATCGAGTGCGGAACAAACAATTCTAAACACTCCATGTGTAAGATAAAGGGTCCACAAACAATAATTATCTACACTGATATTATAAAATTGTCGAGTTAGTTTGTTAGTTTGAACGCGCTAATCTCAGGAACTGCTGATGCGAATTGATAATTTACTGTTGGATAGCCTTTTTATCGAGGAAGGCTATAGGCTATATAACATTACGCTACAAGTATTAGAAGCGGAGTAGCAACGAGAAATGTTTCAAAAACGTGAAAAATTCTCGCATATGTGAGGCAAGCGAAATTGCACTGGTCAGCTAGTCATGTATAATTTTTGTTTCTTACAGAGATGGTGTGACAGAAAGTCTCACGGAAGCGCGAAGGTCAGAAGCTGTGTGTGCTGGGATCCTCATCCTAGTCTGCGTGGTCTCACCCATCATCATAGCTCTCGTTAGGAATGCTGTCAACACTATCCAGGTAGAATATAACTAAACGAAAACCAAATATATTATGTAAAATAGGTGTGATATAGGTCAATGTACGCAGGGGTACGCGGAATATTCAATTGGAGGTACCGCGTCCTGGCTACTTTATGGTGACCGTTGACGGAACACCCTCAGGTTTTTAGCCGGTATGCCCAAATTTAAAAGCCGTAACGCCTAGCTGGCGGGAGAGCCCGACAGACCCCTGCTTCCTCCCTGGAGCGGAACACGCAGTAATGCATTTTCCTGACGAAAAAAAAGAGGGGGGTAATACACCCACGTTTTGGCATTAGCAGTTAGTCCTGTGCAATATTGCCATATACGGAGCACGTTACCAAACTCCAGGCTGCTATTGAGAAATATTCTAATATATTATTTACAAATGACCTCACAACGAAGAGACTTCATGTTCAGCTGTAGGATACGCTACCAATCCCGCCGCGGAGGCAGTGAGATTATATCATATAGAAATTCTGTTTAGTCATTCGAATATAATATTAAAAAATAATGGACACGTATTTTTTACTTTGTCATATTCATCAAAGAATATTGTAATATGAGCTTAGATGAAACAGATAGATTTTTTGGATATACTTCTAATTTTGTTAATAAAAAAAGCACATTAACACAGTTACTAAATACATGCATAACAAAATTTGCATCCCAATTACAATAAAATGAAAGTAAACACGATTACATTAACATACATTCGACAAACGAACAAAAAACGAAACCGCTAAATGTGATAAATTACACTCATAATGATCTCTTCACTCGGAGTTAGGTCGTGCAATAAATAAAACGGAATGCAAAATGGCTAACATCGGGTTTCCCCAAGGCCGAACGCAGATTGTGAGTATTTTAAGTCCATTGACTGCTACGCTCATACAACGAGAAACGTAGGCCGCGTGGCCTCCATTACATAATTCTCGTATTTATTGATAGCGCCTGTTCTTACTTATACAATGCTTTTTTTTATTAAAAAAGACAACTCCCGCACTAAGAATCGCTCTTGTGTCGCGGGGACTTTTACAAACACATAAACATCCATTGTTTATATGTTTGTAAAAGTATAACCAGACCCGAAACAATTATTTGTGGATCGCACAGAATTGTTCCGTGTGAACCCCTCCGACGCGACGCAATGGTAGCGGCGGCGGCGTGGTGACTTAAACCACTGCGCCACGGAGGCTAAAGTATGCAACCAAGTGATATTTTTTACGACAGTTCTTATCAAATTCAAAATATCGTTTATTTCCTAAACTTCATAACGAAGTTTTTGAAATAATAATGTATTATATTTATTTGAATCAAAGTAATAATGTCCATATTTTTGCCTATCTTTGCTCGAGACTATGTATGTAACTTTACTTTTTTTTCAGGTTTATGCAAGAAATTTAGCAGAAAAAGCAAAAGAATTGGAATATGAGAAGGAGCTTAGCGATTCATTGCTGTATCAGATGCTACCGCCGAGTGTAGCCAAGCAATTAAAACAAACACAACAGGTAACAATCCAAATTAAATTAAAATACACTTTTCCCTTTTTTTATCCATTATGTTTCCACTGCTGGCAAGGTATCCTGTCAAACGAAGGAGGAGGCCTTGAGTCCACCACGCTGTCCAAGTGCGGGTTGGGAACTTTGTATGCCCTTGAGACCAGTGTTAAGGAACTCTCAACCATACAAGGTTGCATAACGAAGTTTTCATTCACCTTTCGAACTTTAGAAAGTGACAATTATTTCTAATACACACATAATCCAAAAAAGTCATTGGTGTATTACCTCGGGTACGAAACGTCGACCACATGTTTGGACGTGCATTCTTAGACCACTCGGCTGTTTAGATTTGGGATAAAAAACAATTTACATAATATATAGTCTCTTTTCCTTCGTCATACATAAACACGCTTGCAACATTAAGATAAGAGTATTTTATTCAATCAATTTTAATCATCATATTTAACAGTTACACAAAAAAGTTCTAAACGAGACAGGCATTCATTAGGTGTCGTAGCTTTACGCCTATTTATACCACGTGTGGTTTTAGACAAGAGTCTAGGCTCTACACTCACTGATGATGTATTTTGTTGTTTCAAAGTTGAAACACTTAATTCACCTGGTTGAGTTTCATTAATAATTATGCTCCCTTTGTTTAAAGTCACCGAATGTAGGAGAAATAGCATCACTATGAAGGTAATAATACTCGACATGAAGTAATCGTTTTTAAATCGTTATTCAGTTATTCGCGAATGTCGTCCGATGCTTTACAATACACTGTTTCGCTTACGACTGTAATCAACTTGTTATGTTCCGCTTTAAAAAATTTATTGCCTCAAGATTTAGTTCCTCTGATTTTAATTTTATTTTTATTATTCTGAGTACATGCTTCTACAAAAATAGTGGATTTCGTTCTGCAATAATTGTTATTTTTACTAGATTATAGAAAATAGAGCTACACAAGACATCGCGTTTCAGTACATTTCTGATTTCGTATCTATCTATATTTAGATATTTTTGGTGCCTATTGCCCATATTGCAACGTAACGAGCACGCTACTAAAGTCCGGTTGACTATTGAAAATATTCCCGGTAATTACAAATCTGCTTGTACCTAATTACTTTGGACTACTAATATTATAAACAGTCCACCTAACACTAGCTTTTACAACCGGTTCAGTAATTTAATAAATTGCCATCTTTGATAAAATTAGTTAATTGATAACGATCTTCTTGACTCATATTCTTATGAATCACTCGGATGACTCATTGCATTTCCAATATTGTCCTGCTCAATCCCGGAAAATCTTTCCTAGAGCAACAAATTGTGAACAGTAGCGCAATTCTCTACAGTCGGTACTGTCGAGTATCGAGAGTTTGACATTTAAAACGTACCGCCAAAATTGTTCCTACGAAGCCCGCTAGAGGCGCTGATTAGATTATTGTACAATTTTTTTCGATAGCTAGCCAGTTGTCGGTAGTCGATAGTGGTAGATAATCGAGTTACAGAAGGTATGGCATAACACATACGGAATGTACTAATCATATGCGTCATATAAGTATCTATGATTGGGAGCCTGTATGTCTTATTCAATTAATCTATTTATGGATATATGGCCAACTGGCGAGTACGTCGTCCGTGATTCTCTTAGGATATTGCCCATTAAACTATTTAGCTGTTTCTAGGACACCACTGCGGCGAAGTGAGGTGCCCATAGACAGTTGTGCTCACCGGTCGGTAAACGAACTGTGGGTTAAGCAAACCTTGGCGCAGTTATTCCATGGATGGTGAATGTTATGCTACATAGTATAGCCATAGGTCCCTCTCTGCTATATTGCGCAATTTTATAGAGTAGTCTGAAACCACATAAACTCAATAAAACTTATTAATTTTTTTGCACATTCATACATCTTGTCTTACATTCCAATCACAAGTACTACATAATATATGTACATAACATTTGACCTTTTTCAAATTAGTCACAGATTATGAATGTTGTTAAATAAATTAATTGATCAAGTTATCTTATAAAGACCTCTGACCTCAGTGGCCTTATCCGGTACTTAGCAGTCACATAACGCTCAGATTATTGACCTTGAACTTACAACCGGCTGATATTTATGTCGTAATTATTATCACTGGTGTTATCGAAAGGGTCAATAACCGTACCCATTCATTATTATACTACAGTACCGCGATTTTCTACTGATATCGGCTACAGCTGGCTATTGAAAAATTTTGTATGACAATCGGTTTGGCGCCTCTAGCGGGCGTCGTAGAAACTATTTTGGCAGTACATTTTAAATGTCAAAGTCTTGATACTCGATGGTTTTAATTGTAGAAAATCGTGCTACTGATCGTAGATTATTTTGTATTGAAATTTTGCAATAGTTAATACTCTCACCAGTCTTACCGAGCGGTATTGTGTTACCCAGGTAACTAGGTTCCGGAGTTCCGATAGGCAGTCGCTCCATATAAAATACGGGTACTCAATTGCATCCTATGAGCACCTTTGGTGAAACGAAAGACAATGGGATATCCTATTCTTTCTCTTATATCATACTTTTGTTGGCTATAATTAGTATACAAGGAAACATATAGCTTGTCAGGTTCATTGCGTGACTCAACGTTGAATCATTTAAACATGTAAATTTTGTGAATCTGCCAAAGTATTGCTCAATTTTGTTTATTTAAAATGAATGGCATTTAGAGACGCTGGCTATGACTACAGTAAAATCCGGGTTGTTACAAATCATAATAATTTTAAGTTAATATTTTATTATGAAGTAGTGAAATGTTTCAAGAATTCTATCTTCTTCTTCTCTTTGATTTATCAGTATATAATTTACTAGCTGAACCACGCGACGTTGCTCGCGTCACATAAGAGAGAATGGGTCATAATTTTCCCAGTTTTTGTAATATTTTGCGTTGCTTCTCCACTCCTAATGTTCGTAGCGTAATGTTGCATAGGCTGTAGCCTTCCTTGATAAATAAGGTATCCAACAGTAATAGAATTTTTCAATTGGCTCCAGTAGTTCTTGAGATTAACGCGTTCAAACAAACAAATTCTTTAACTTTATAATATTAGTATGGAGTATAGATTTACCTACCGGCAGATAAATGATAAATATTTGATTTGCAGGTGCCTGCCGAGTTCTTTGCGTCGGTGACAGTGTATTTTAGCGACATCGTTGGTTTCACAGCTATTGCAGCTGTCTCTACACCTTACCAGGTACAAAACACGTCTTAATTTCCAATTAGTGGCTGCTCAGCAGTCGAAATTCGACCATAATTAATTTAAATTATAAGTAATTTAATATCAAAGTTAACGACATTCAGTAAGACCTCAGTAAACTTATAAGTGTGGTATTGTGTGTAATGTTTTATTTATTGATTTAATGCACTTTCTAAGCATTATAATCAATTAATATTGCGTTCTGCACTCCTTTTTCTCTTTCATACTCCTGCCTCTGCACGTTTTTCGTAAAAAGTTTTTGCTTCACGTATTAATTTAAAGGTTATTATGTACTGTTATAGGCGGGGAGTACTTAAATTTGTAGGCAAGGTAACTTTGGATGATCAGTTATAAACGTTCTAGAGGATGCTGGAACAGATTTTTAAAATTTTGATTGTTATTTTAACCCTCAGAGAAAAATATATGAAAATAAATGATTGCATATTGATGCATTTTCGGCTTCATTAAGAATAGTTAAGACATGAAAGTAATTAAAAGATCTGATATACGCATTCTCTGAAAAAGCATGTACAATATACTGGACGTTGCCAAGATACAATTTTTTTAATGCCCAAAATATTGTATACGCTTAAGGGCTAATACATTTGCTGTCACTTTATCTATTAAATAGGTTATTGAACATTTATTCGTAGACCGTATAATTGGTATTTATGATAATATCGGTCTGTCTCACCAGCCTGATAACAAACACTACCAAAATTAAATGAAACAGTGCCTCGATTCTCTACTACTATCGACTACCGACAACCGAACTGTCATAGAGAAATTTTGTATGAAAATCTAATCAGCGCCCCTGACGGGTGTCATAGGAAACATTTTGGCAGTAGGTGCATTCTAAATGTCAAAATTTCGATAGCTAGCCGGTTGTCGGTAGTCGATAGTGGCACAGAATCGGGGTACTTCTGGGATTTTCATACAAAATTTCTCGATGACAGGTCGGTTGTCGGTAGTCGATAGTAGTTGTGAATCGAGCTACAGGTCCTTCATAATTAGTTAAAATACTTACTAAGTCGGAAGGGGCCATTTTAATAGTTGCGTGTCGACCGATCGAAGACAAAAACTAGTTGCGACTTGCATATTATAGTTGATACGAAATTGTTGTTTAACATTGTATTGAGTCAACGTATCAGTGAGTCAGGCAGTGAGTCACTCGCGATCAACATGTGAGTAACATCCACGAATATTATCTTGTTTATCATTCAACGCATTCTTAACTTTTTTTTGGAGGTAAGTCTGAAGAGGTGTGTGACTTGTGAGCTACTTTTGTTGCCTGTTTGTATGTTATATAGATGTATGTGACTGTCTCTGTGGCGCGGTAGTGTATGTGACTGCGGCGCAAGAAATCTCGGTCTAAAAAAATTCTCAGGTATGGCCCAGAGTTAAGAAATTGAGGTCTTAGACCTGCGTGCTTCGGGGAGTACGGTCCTGCGCCTGACCTGTCTCTGGTCAGGCGCAGGATCGTGGGATCAACTGGCCGTCGTAACCGTGTATTATATTATGTTCAGTTTGAATATGTTAGTTCACGAAATAGAGTCTGTACGTATATGCAGGAAACAATTCCTGGCATAAGCAATAGTAGTTTTGAAAAAAGTCATGGTCCTTTTCTGACATTATCACCGGATGTAAAAGCAAACGTTACTTATCAAAAACGTAACGTGAACGTCCGTTGTTATGTTACTTACGCAAGGAATGCCGGTGACGCGTGCTCGTACACCCACGTGGGATCCGTATACGAACCGATTGTACGAGTGACATTGAATTACGTCACGAGGACGCCGGCAAACGTAGTGAGAATCACTTATTATTATCACGTGTTGGTAGGTACTCCCAGCGTACGGTATGATTAGTTCGAGAGTATCGACAACCGGCTTACGAGAATTTTTTGTATGATAGTCTAAATTACCGTCCATCGGCAACGTTCCCAGAATACTGGCAGCATTTAGCCACCTTTACACACACTTTATCGCTTATGAGACAACAATCGCGGGTGCAAGGGGAAAGGAAAGACTACGCGCCGCGCTCATCTGTCGAGCCCGCGAAGAAAATCGCGAGCGAAGACCGCGCTGCTTTCCCGCGTGTTACCTGCACTTTCCTAAGAACGTGCGATAGAGTGTGTGTGTAAAGGCGGCTATTGATTTTGATTTCTGAAGTACATATTTTGTTTCAGGTGATTAGTTTTCTAAACTCAGTCTACAAGTTGTTTGATGAAAAGATTGAATGTTATGACGTTTATAAAATTGAGACGATTGGGGATTCATACATGGTTGCTTCTGGGCTACCGGTGAGGAATGGTAAGTAACGAAATCTAGCTCAGCCCGTTGACTTTTTTTGTTTAAAACCCTCCCCAGGATATGATTCTGCCAAGTTTTACTAGAAACAGGCTAGCCGGTTTCCCATCAAAAAAAGATCTAACAAGAAAACTACATTTAGCAACCTACAGCGCTAATTGCAAGCCTAACTGCCTGAGTCAACATTTTGTATAAACAATCATCAACAGATAAAAGTCTTCCTAAAATTTCTGTGTGACTGACTGACCGATGGACAACGTACAGCAGAATATTTTAGTTGTATGCTCAGCAGTGGGACACATGAAACACATATGAAACATAAATATTTTATACTTTGAAGGCAATAAGCATGCTACGGAAATAGCGAACATGGCACTAGAACTGCTTGAAGCGACGTCCATGTGCCGACTGCCGCATCGTCCCGACCAGGTACTTATTTAGGTAACTGTTTGTGTCTATGTATCATATTTTCTTTTATTTATTCTCATCTCTCTTATTCATACGTACTCTTATATTTACTACTATTTTGCAAACAAGTAGATTTAGTAATTACTAACATAAGTGTCAACATTTGACACTTATGATAGTCAAAATATACAAAAGAATAAAATGATTGTGACAATGTGTAAGTGCGAGCGAGAGACTCTGAAGAAATGACATTAATTAGTTTACACGTTTGAAATGGCCCGAGTAGGTATAGTGATTTCTCTTATGTATAGAATTTGACACTTACATATTCTCTGTCCTTTTTATTGGTTGCTTTGGTTTATAGCGTATGCGCAAAGCCGTCTGATTGGTCCAGCTTTCCCATATCACGTCATTAGCAGCCAATCAGCGCTTGCTTTACCACTGTTATCATTATATGGATCACTTTCATGTACCGTTCTTTTTGTAGTAGTTGCATGTTTATTTTTATAATTAGTATTTTATTAGGTATGTATACTCGTGTTACGATATAAATCTGTTGTTGCCTTCAAACGCAATTCATTGGTGGATTTATTTTGCTGATTTTATCGCCAACAAATCATTAGCTGTCTGTATTTGATGATCAGCCATACGTAAGATACCTATTCTTTTACCGCGACTTCTGAAAGATTCTGAACGATTTTCAAGGGTAAAAAGTATGCACATCTTTAATTTCTTCCAAACTCTTTTGGAGTTGGCTTCGAGGCTCACGGGATGGAGCTGAATACCAGTATTTTACATGGAGCGATTGCCTGTCTAACCGCCACAATCCAGTTACCTGGGTTGTGACAAGACTTTCAAGCTTCCGACTGTCAAAGATTTTTAAAAATGACAGCCGGGACTCACAATTTATCTTGCCTTCCGAAACACGGAGGACCTCGATATGTAAAAGATCACCTATCCACAGAATAAACCTCGACAAGCGTAGAAATTATGTAAATCCAGGTTGTAAGCTATAAAAATACCACATTTTATTAAATTCTGTCCAGTTAATTTTTCTTGAAAGAGTAACATACAGCCACACCCATCCTCACAAACTTTCGCACTTATAATATTAGTAGGATGTAGTTATATTGTCGACGAGACTAAAGCTTAAAGTAGTAAAATGTTTAAACACGCCTTGAAAAATGATAGTCACCTATCTACCGTTGTTTCAGACTCTCTGTATGAGGAGTGGAATCCACACAGGACCGTGCGTTGCCGGCATCGTGGGCAGCAAGATGCCTAGATATTGCTTATTTGGAGATACTATCAATACTGCAAGCAGAATGGAGAGCACAGGGGAATGTAGGTTATTTTTTGTTTTTTGAATGACCACTCCCGTAATAAGAATTGCTCTTGTGTCGCGGGGACTTTAACAAACATACAAACAACAATGTACAACTATTATTAGATCGGACAAATATTTGTTCCGTGTGGGAATCGAACCCACCGGGATACGTCTCGGCGCACTGGTAGTGCTGTGGCGACCATTTTAACCAGTGCGCCACAAAGGCCGTCTCCGTTTTAGTACATCAAAACAGTCTAAAAGAAAACTTGGCCCGCATTGTAAATTAAATAAAAATGTTTATAAAGTTTCGATATAAATTTTCACCAAGTAAGTATGATGTCCCATAGTATGTTCATGGTATTTCTGCGAAACCATTTAGCGCCAGTTTTGCGTATATTACGTATAACCAGTGGTGACTACACTGCGCCAGACCTCTCTCCAATTATTGCACCACATGACATAAGCCGATATAAAGCAAACAGTAGCGCGATTCTGTACAGTCGGTACTATAGAGTATCAAAATTTTGACATTTAGAATGTACTGCCAAAATATTTCCTACGACGCCCGTCAGAGGCGCTGATCAGATTTTCATACAAAATTTCTCGATGGTAAGCCGTTTGTCGGTAGTCGATAGTAGTAGAGAATCGAGCTACAGACTTGTTAATTTAAACTTAACAATTTTAACCCATTAATGTCGCACTGCTAGGCAGGGCCCTCCTCTAATGAGGGAGGGGTTAGGCCTTGAGTCCGCCACGCCGGACAAGTACAGGTTGAGGACTTACATACCTTCAAGAACTGTTCTAAAGAACTCTCAGGCATGCAAGATTGTATCACAATGTTTTCATTCACTGTTGGAACAAGTGATAATTATATCTAAAACACACATAACTTCGAAAATTTATTTGTGTGTTGCCTCGGGTTCGAACCGTCAACCACTTGCGTGAGAGATACCAACTTATACCACTCGGCTATCCCTCACTTTTTAATTTACTTCAGTTTAATAAACATTAAAAAGGTATATTTTATTCCAGCAATGAAAATTCAAATTTCTGAAGACGTCAAGCGGGCTTTAGACAAAACAGGTCTTTTTATAACATCACCGAGAGGAGTGGTTGATGTAAAGGTAAGGTTATAATCCGAATTCTTCCTCTCTATCCAAAAAACCAGCGTAAATTTTAGGTTCCGTACCTAATAGGTAAAAACGAAACCCTATTACTAAGCCTTCCCTGTCTGTCTGTCCGTCCGTCTGTACATATCTCATTAACCGTAATAGCTAGGAAGCTGAAATTCTCACAAATCATGTATTTCTATTGCCGCTATAGCAAAAAATACTAAAAATAAAAATGGATATATTAAGGGTGGTCCCCATACATTAAACGTGTTTTTTTCGTGCTTTTTGGTTATGACAGTACGGAACCCTTCATGCCCCTGCCCGACTGGCACTTGATTGGATACTATATGAATTAATAGTAATAGTAATATGAATTAATAGTTCACCGTGTGAGTAAATAAACTATTAGACAGTGAACAATAAGCAATTTAAAGCAAGGAGAGGCCTTTTTCTAGCGGTACAAGCAAACAAAAAGAAAATAATAGTGATATTTTTCAGGGAAAGGGGGAAATGACGACCCACTGGCTGGAAGGAAGGATTGGACCATCACCAGAACGACCCACCTCAGCGTCCTTAGACTGCACACCGAATTTTCTAACGAGAATTCACTCACAACGATCCTCTCCCAGATATCAAACGGATTCGACGAGGAAACAGTAACTTTTCTACGATAGATGTGTTTAAAGTACGTGGGTAATAATATTTATATCTTTTTCAGATAACTCCCGCACTAAGAATTGCTTTTGTGTCGCAGGGACTCTTACAAACATATAAACAACTGACACATAGTATAACCAGACCCGAAACAATAATGGTTCCGTCTTCTCCTTCTTATATATTACATGTGCCTTTTTACACATTCCTTCTAAATTTCAAAGAAAAAAATTGATGTATGTGATAAACGCCCGATTAAAAAATAAACTACAAAATCTGACCTTTGCTCTTCAGGAGATCGTATTGCGCAAGAAATCTTTCTTAAGTGACTCGTTCCTTCCTGTGTTCATCCTGTTACAAGGACCTTGACTTTGGTACCTTACCTCCTTTGCTATAAGATCCGTCTGATTCATCTCACCGTGGGCTCGTATCCTCATGTTTGACGTCAAGTGTCTACGTCACTACTTTCGCAACTTCAACAGCTTGAGAGTGACTCAATAGCGTTGATTACAATAACGGTCGTAATAGTTGCCAAGGTTGTGTGGACCAGATGAACGCAAACCATGAAATTTTTTTAGAAGAAATTTTAGCATTTTATCGTAGAATTTTAGACGGTGCTTAGAAATTTGGTTTATTAGTCGTATTCAATATTGTACTGTCGAATCTTTATTTTAAATTATTTTCTTCTTCTAAGTTAGCACCTCCCACGCAAGTGGTCGACGGTTCGAACCCGAGGCAATACACCAATGACTTTTCGAAGTTAAAGTGTGTATTAGAAATAATTTTGAAAACATCGTGATGCAACCTTGCATGTCTGAGACTTTTTTAGAACAGTTCTTGAAAGTATACAAAGTCCCGAACCAGCGCTTGGCCAGCATGGCGCACTCAAAGCCTTAATCCCTCCCTCGTTCGGGGAGGAGACCTTTGCCTAGCAGTGGGACTCTAGTGGATTAAATTTATAAATGTATTTATTTATATAATTATCAAGAGAGCGCCTATAGAATGAGTTAAGCAGAGTTTAAAAAGTCTTAAGAAAATCTCATAGATTAATTTTATTTTTTAGGTAGCAGAGAATTCAAAATCTTATCTGACAAGGAAATAGCGAGACTGCCACCATGTTAAAACATTAAGAAGAAAAAATAAAAAATCATGCTGAAAATGTGCAAATTAATTTATAACAACATTTTTGTTGATGACAAACTTTGCCCAACTCTCGTAACGGTTAACTTTGCCGTATAAAAAACAAATAAAGTAATTAAGATAATACGTACAATATACATACATACAATCACGACTTCTTCCCATACGAGCGTGCAGAGGCCAGAGAACGCCACTTGGTAGGGTCCTTAAAAACTTCTTTAGATTTATTCTTTAGATGTATGGGACATCTTGTCATACAGGAAGAACCAGATAATTGATGAACATAAATTTCATATAAATATACTATTTGTTGAAACAAATGAAATATAATTGTTATTTTTATTGTTTAGTTGGGGGAGATTGGTAAAAATTGTGTAGCTTATAAGAGTATAAAGAAAAAAAAGTATTTTTAATTTTTCGTTGTCAATTCACATGCCCACAATTTAACCATATTTTTAGATAGATATAATTGTGCCGAAGTGGGCAGTAAATCTGTATTTAAGTTTACTAATGATATTCTAGTCTATTTAATGATATGCTGTTGATACATCACATAATGAATAAACACATTTATTATTTACAAATTTTATTTACTCTCATATTAAATATATCTAAATATATATAACTCAAAGGTGACTAGCCGACTGACATGGTGATCTATCAACGCACAGCCCAAACCACTGGACGGATCGAGCTGAAATTTGACATGCAGGTTTGATGTTATGGGGTAGGATTCGCATAGAAAGAATTTTTGATCAATTCTACCACCAAGGGGATACAATAGGGGATGAAAGTTTGTATAAAAATTCTGTTGTAAGTCATAAACCACACGGACGAAGTCGCGGGCATTTGAGTATATATATATTAGGTCGGGGAAAAAATCTTTTTGGATTATAATATGTGTGAACTTGTAATAAATTTTTTTCTCTACACAAAAAAGCTCGATATTTGGTTACCTCACGAGCTCACTGAAAGAAATCTATATGAGGCAGGAGTCACAGTTGGAATATGTAATATTACTAGAAATAAGAAACTGCGATATGTTCTGTAAATGGGTATAACAAAATCATAATTAATCAGTCTGAGTGAGGCGTCTATAAATAATGCATAGTAAAACTATATGAAATGTAAGTAGATATATGTATATTGTAATGCAAATTAAATGTTTTATACTTAAAATCTTAATAAATTAATAAACTGAATGTTAAAGATTGTTGTACCTAATTATTTACTATCTATATATGTATAAGGTAAGGGTATCATCATCTCAGCCATGGGACGTCCACTGGTGAACATACAGTTTCCCCATAGATTTCCAGTATGACCGATTTGATGCGGCCTGTATCCAGAAGGTAATGGTAAGGGTATACGAATGTCTAAATATAACTGGAGAGAAGGGATTTCCTCTTGAAATGAGGGAGGGATTAGGCCTGAGCCTACCACGCTGACTATTTTGCGTTTCCTCGAAAAATGTGTAGTTTAACAATTTTAGACCGATTACCCAATTTTTGCGTAATCTTTACCATACGTATTGCAATTTAGCGTTGCATTTCATTGCATTATGTGACCCCACAGAATAAACGCAGGCATGCGTTTTGGAATAATGAACGTTTCGGTGCAGGTTTAGGCGTGATTTTTTTTCTTAAAACAGTCAAAAGTCTTAACACATTATCATCGGTTACACCCACAGCTGTTAATAACTTTTACATGATGACATAAATTAACTCGTGGCTTAAGTTAACAACAGCCGCGCGATTTCTAAGGTTAAGCTTCTCTTGCCGAGGCTGTTCTGTGGACGGGTGACGATCGAAGGCACGTTTAATTGTGGGTCCCAGCTGTAATTATCAAAGATCTTTGACAGTCGTTAACAGTTGTCAAAATCTTGAACTGACAATAAGTCTTACCGAAGGGTATCGTGTTACAACTGGGTGGTGGAAGTCCGCTAGGTAGTCCCTCCATGTAAAACTGGTATCCAGCGGCATCCGTGAGACTGGAAGCCGACTCCAACATAGTTTGGAAGAAAGGCTAGACTGACATATGATGACATCAAACCCAAGAATAGAACGCAGTCATAATTTAAAAAGGAACCTTATACACGTCACTTAGTCTAGTAAAAAAACCCTTAAATTTCCCTATTGTGCAACCGCAAGGGATTCACCTCATTCACCTGTCTGTCGTGATACGTCACTAAGTTCGCAGCTGACTAATATTTGCATTAGTTATACAGTAGTAAATGTAAATGTATTTTAATTACAATAATACATGAATACGCATTATTAAACAAAGTACTTCGCAATTTTCTGATGAAAACTGTATCGTCGTATATCGATAGTCGATAGAGGTAGAGAATCGAGGTACTGACTTCAAAACAAAATATTTTGAAACGAATAATTGGGTAGTTGACTACCAGTCAAATCAGCTATTCTTTATGAAGTGTTAAAAACACATTTTAATATAGAAATATGACATGCTGACGTCATTGTTTCATATTTTCGGTATCAAATGAGTATCTAATAAAATGTTTCAGTCTGTGATAATAACAATTTCAACATTGTTTACAAAATATACTACATAGCCTGAGCATTTTAGATGAACTTTTTACAAGCGCTAGTTTGACAATATTTAATAACAATTTTTTATATTTCTTTCAAAACCGGCTACTAAACGAAATCCCTGTTAAATATAACATTGAACGATCATGAGACATATTTTTAATAGCTGATGTAATAGCTGATGCCTGCAAAATCGAATGTTTGGTATTTTTTTTAGCGGGGTTTCTCACAAAACATACTGGCTGTATTTTCTCTCTGGAGTCAATTCAATGTCTTTTTTAGTGTGCTTTGACAAAGTTATATTTCCGATTAAATGTTTAACCGTCAGGTACATATTGTTGGGAAAAACTCTTTTTCAGCTGCATACTTAAGTTCGTAGTCTGAAATCCTGTAACTATTTTTTGTCTTAATCGAACCCGATAAACCTGAACTTCTTAAGGCCGGACAATTTATGAGAAATACTAAAGCTCGGAAAAATCTTTTTAGCCTGACCCAGGATACGAACCCTACCAACCACGTCACAGAGGGAGTCAAATTATTATACATTTACTACCGCGTATCAGATTGGTTACCTAACACTTAAATACAAACTGTGGAACTAAAACTGACATCTTAGAGTCTTCACGTCACAAGCATCATCATACCTAATATTTTAATTTAGAATGCTGTCATCTTCCTTATAATTAAATGCTATAACACTACTACCTTTGCCCTCAACGATTTTCCCACACATGTTTGACTCAGAAATGATTCAATAAATACGTAAGTATGAAAAATTGGAATTCCTGCGCACGCGCCGGGCACGCGACGGTTCGGCGCGTGGTAAGGTTTTACCCATCTAACAAGAAACAGGTTTACGCAAGAA
Organism: Anticarsia gemmatalis; assembly: GCF_050436995.1. Lineage (NCBI taxonomy): Eukaryota > Metazoa > Arthropoda > Insecta > Lepidoptera > Erebidae > Anticarsia > Anticarsia gemmatalis. The sequence continues at coordinate 2,554,377 of NC_134757.1, forward strand.
TACAATCATTGTTGTTGCTCTACTTTACATAATTCCTACTAATATTACAAATACAAATGTGAAATGATGATAGTTTATTTGTCATTCTTTTATGTACTTAACTCTTTTTAACAATTTGAGGCGCCCAAAGTCAATTGCGCTCAACGGTTAAGCAAACCTCGGCGCGGACATTCCATAGATGGGTGACCGCGTATTTGAACTGGGCCTCTCCATGCTGTGGAGGGCACGTAAAAAGTCGGTCCCGGTTGATGGCAGCATAACAGCCGCTAAGCCACGTCAAAGGCTTTCGGGCGGCTTGAACAACTTTGACACTAGGTTGACTTCTAACCGTACGATAAGAAGAAGGCAAAATAATAAAAAGGACGTAGGTTTTCCATGGAACATAGCGTTTGCTTGTGTGCTTAATATACAAAACATGTTTCTATTGATTAAGCAATTAACACATGATTACACGTAATTGATTGAACGTAATACTTTGTACTATTAACTATTCTGTGATAATACTGTGAACTTAGAATCTTTCCATTAATGTATGCATCATGAGGTGTCAGCTACTCATGTTTCTCTGAAGATGATAATAGGAGATCTACATTCAAAACAAAATAGGGAATTACCGCGGATTCGTCCGGGCTACCCTTAACACATTGTACATTAAAACTATCCCCGAAAATTGCTCTATCTATTACTGAAAACCGCATGAAAATATATTCTGAGTTTATTGCGAACAGACTGACGCCGTAAGGAAACTCTGTTTATATTATGTAGTGATGATCCAGGCTTTAGTATATCAGCCTAGCCTTTCTTCCAAACTATGTCGGAGTCGACTTCCAGTCTCACCCGATGCAGCAGAATGCAAGTATTATAGATGGAGCGACTGCCTATCTGACCTCCACAACCCAGTTACATGGGCTATAAACACGATACCCTTCAGGAAGACTGATTATCAGACCTTGAAGCTTCTGACAACTGTTAACGACTGTCAAAGATCTTCAGAAATGACAGCCGGGACCCACAATTTAACGAGCCTTCCGAAACACGGAGGAAACAACCCCACAACACACACAAACACGTTAAATGGTAACCAATCCACATGTTCTGTGGATTGGTGACCATCTTACACATATCGAGTTCCTCCGTGTTTCGGAAGACCACGTCATGCGTAGCTTAACCTCAGAGATCGATCCGGCTGTTGTTAACTAAGCCACGAGGTTTAGTCACACAAGGTAAATATCTCATCATTCATTGAGTTGAAATTATCGAGTTAAATTTCCTATGTTATTAGCTTCACTAGGGGAAAACAGTTGGATTATTTATTTATAGTTTCACATCGTCACCGTTTTAAACTTGTAATTAAATGAGTAATGTCAAGGCTTTTCTGTGCCGCAGTGCATCTGCTGTTCACATGGTCTCAGGTTCGATTTAAGCATTGAATAAAGAGCTATAGACATTTTTTCAAATTACATTAGTTTATTCTCAATTGCGTCCCGGTTTTGTATCGTACCCGGTATATTGCGACAGACTCGCCTCGTATTACATGAGACGTGATGTGTGATGTGCCGGATGTGCGTAATGTATGTATTTATCGGTCGGTAGCGTATGCGACTGCCGCGCAAGAGGCCTCGGTTTCGCCAATTAGTTTTTTTTTTGAGATTTTCTGTTAAGAATTTTTCAGAGGTTGCCCGGAGACAGGAAGTTGAGGTCATAGATCTCCATGCCTCGGAGAGCAAGTAAAGCCGTCGGTCCTGCGCCTGACTCCTCACTGGAAGTGTCGGTTATCCGTTTCACCGGGTTATGAGAGTGTACCAGTGTATTGTGCAAACACTTGGACACTATAGACAAAGTCCAGTTTCAATGAAACTGACCGCCGTAGCCGGACATCGGCTAGGAAGACGTTATGATCACATTTCAGTATATTAACACAAAACGTTGATGTTCACAAAATGTACAGATATTGAATTATTATATTATATGTATTATGTTTGCCTGTGAGAACAGTATGAAAACCTGTTCAGTAGTTTCTAAGTTTGTTGTGATCAAAAAAAGTCTTATAAAATACACTCATATTACACTCCCCCCGTGTTTTAGTTCATCGCGTTTCGATTAACCTTGTTTTAACAAATGATTAATATTGCGTAATTTATAAACAGTTCTCACACTACCGTTGAGCCGGTTTTTTACGGTTATACCCGAGAAGGTACTGCCACGCCCGCGCGGGAAACCCCGTGGCTGCCAGTACACAAGTAAAAAGTTTCTAATGAATATCGCCTGTTAGGAGTAATGAACCGAAACCTTTTTTGCTGTTGATAAGTTCACGTTGTTACCTTTAGTTTGTAACAACAAATGATATTGTGTAATATGTTACAATGCATATTATTTTTTGGTAATGTTAGTGGTAGTTCAAGGTCGCGGGGTTTGATCTCTGAGGTTAAGCTACGCTCTAATCGTTTCCCGACCATTCAGCGCAACTGTCTATGAGCACCTCTTTTTTGATAATATTACTGCTTTTGGCCCAAAACGAGTGTGTTGCAATCTTCCTGATGGTGCATCTGAAAGATTGAAAAACATTGTGCTAAAATTATCAATACAAAAGTAGACGAATATATAAATAAATAAATAAATTAAAAAAAAATGATAAATCTATGTATGTCTTGTCAAATCCCGCCCGGACAAATATTTGTGTGATGAGTCTCTGTTAAACCTAGTTGTTAATTTGTCTATATAAGTAAGTATGTGTTTAGAAGAATATATATCAGCTTAGCCATTCTTCCAAGCTATGTTGGAGTCGGCTTCCAGTCTCACCGGATGCAGCTGAATACCAGTGTTTTACATGGAGCGACTGCCTATCTGACCTCCGCAACCCAGTTACCTGGGATAACACGATATCCTTCGGTAAGACTGGTTGTCAGACTTTCAAGCTTCTGACTACTGTTAACGACTGTCAAAGATCTTCGAAAATGACAGCCGGGACCCACAATTTAACGTGCCTTCCGAAACACGGAGGAACTCGATATGTATAAGATGGTCACCCATCCACAAATCAACCTCGGCAAGCATGGCTTAACCTCAGAGATCGATCCGCGCGGCTGTTGTTAACTAAGCCACGAGCTTATTTACTGTATTTAGAAGAATGTTTATCAGTTATTTAGTAACCATAGTACAAGCTCTGCTTAGTTTTGAATCAAATGATCGAGTGTTGTCCAATGACATTTATTTATTCTTATTTTCAAAAACGCTAAACTAACATAAGTAATTGTTGGTATAGAGACTGTTAAAGACCTGAGATTAAATAACGGCTAGGTTATTCCGACACATCAATTCGTGGGTAAAGCTAGTTATTTTTAAACTCACATTCCTTGCGCTACTTGTTTAAGTTTGAACCCTTAAAATAAAGATTAAATAAAACTCACATTCCTACGTTCATTACGGAAAAAATAACAAGTACGAATTCCAGAGTCGAGCATCGAACCTAAACCTCGTCAGCTGTCGCATACCACTTGGATTATATAGTAGACAACTAGACATTATAATATATATAGTATATAGACAAATATGTAATGGATTCAAGGCTAGTAGATTATACAGCTACATGTGATACAGTGATAAGAGAGGTATAAGTTGGTACCTACCACGCAAGTAGTTACAGGTTCAAACCCGAGGCACATAATGCCTTTTTGAAGTTATGTGTGTATTAGATAAATTATCACGTGCTCTAACGGTGAAGGAAACCATCGTGATGCAATATTGCATGCCTGAGAGTTCTTTATAACAGTTCTTGAAGGTATGCAGTCTTTAACCCGCAGTTGGCCAGCGTGGAGGATTGAAGGCCTGGCCCCTCCCTTATTACGGGTGACCCATGCCCAGCAGTGGGACTTTTTCGAACAACGGACACAGAGTGCAACCAGACCCGTAACAACAATTTGTGGATCGTACAAATAATTGTTTCACGTGGGAATCAACCCACGACCTCCCACCGGAATGGTAGCGGCGTGGCGACCGAAACAACTGCCCCACGGAGGCAGTCAAGTCAGTCTAATAATCATATGCTAGCTCTTCCCATAAGAATTTTCCCCCTTCCGAGCTAATAATAGATTTAGCAATTGAAACGACTATCATAAGGCTGGTTTTACAGCTGTCGAAACGCGTAACTATAAAAGCAGCCTAAGTGTCAACATTTGACCTAAATATATGATTTAATTTTCGATATCAATTGGGATAAGCATCTGGTGAATCACAAATGAATGAATGTGTTAAAATTGCTAATTGAATTTCCCCAGAACAAGAAAAGTTCAAGGCCAAGTATTTTAAGTATCGCATCTCCAAAACAGTTTTTATTTTATTTTTATCTCCAAAACAGTGAGTTCAAATATTTATAAGTTGATTGTACCAAAAATGTTGGCAGCAGTCCAGACAGGTGACTGTATCGGTTCAACAATCGTATACTTTACTTAAAAAAAATAATTAGACCCTGAACATAAATATTTATGGGGATTCACAGAAAATTAAAAGTAAAAACCAAAATTGCTACTGTTTGGAAATTCCACTTATGATCGCGTGCTACTGATTAATGTAGGTACTTAAAAGTTGACCCACGCGGGGTGCGGCTTAACTTGTACCGTTTTATCCACTTCTTTACCTTTTGTCTTATCGTATGGTTAGAGGTCAACCTAGTGTCCAAGTTGCTCCACCGCCTGAAGTCCTTTGACGTGGCTTAACGATTGTTATCTTAATTGACAACAACCAAGACCTACTTTTTACGCGCCCTCCGAAGCAAAGAGACACTCAGCCTTTCACACTTCGCGGGCATTCATTCATGGAATGTCCGCACTAAGGTTGCTTAACCCATCGATCGTTTACCTACCGGTGAGTGCAACAAAGAAGAATCTCGTACCTATTTACTTATCTCTGCTAACTAATTAACTCCGAATTTTCCTAATCATTTCAGTCTACGGCGTGAAAATATTAGGTATCTCCTTCTTCAATGGGATTTTTCATAAATCACGTCTGTCTACTCATTAGGGCAAATGTAAGTGACATGTCTGTCAAAGGTCTTATAATTGAATCGAACGGGTAAAACCACTATGGGAAATATTGGCACGGGCCAACACCTCTTTATTTGCCAATGTCTAAGAGGTCAATTGTAAATTAATTGATGGGTTATTAACATTAAGTCGGAGTTATTGTTGATAATTACAGCAGTCCTTAAGTTTAAAGGTCTTCGGATGGCTAAAACAACTTTGACACTACGTTCAACCATTCGATGAATTAAGTATAAGTAAATTTCTTTAGCTGTAAATATCGTTATTTCATTACGCATGCTCTAGTTTGTTTATTTTTTTAAAGACGGCAACTCACGCACTAAGAATTGCTTTAATAACGCGAAGACTTTAACAAACATACAAACATCGAACACAAAGTACAACCAGACCCGATACAACTATTTGTCGATCGTACAAATAATTGCACAAAGAATCGAAGACCTTGCGCTGCAATGGGCGTGGCGAGCACCTTAACCACTGCGCCACAGAGGCCGTGAACATGCGTCATTTAATGAATTTTTCTATTAATATAACATTAATTAAGTGATTCCCTTCTATTCCTTTATTCAGGGGAAGAACGGATGAGTCTCCATAACATTGAGTGTTGTATTTCAGCCAATGATCCGCGAAACTATGACTCATCTAACGAAATTTAAGAGCATACAGTTACATGTATTTTATTGTATAAAGTACGACTAGTACATACATAATATCACGCCTGTTACATCCAAATATTTCGACAGAAAGAGATTTCTTCGTTACGTCAATGTAATGAACAGAATAGTTGCCATCAATTGGGTAATTTGGATAAAAGAAAAAATATTTAACTTGTATTCGTTAGCAAAATCTTTGTAGTTTTGCTGGTAAATAGTGTTGAAATTGTAACTTCTACAGACTGCAATATTAGGCACTCATTTGATACAAACGAATATGCAAAACTGTAACGTCACTATTTCGTATTCCTATACTAAAATGTATTTTTGACATTTCATAAAGAGAAGTTCATTTGACTGGTAGTCATCTACCATCTAACCTGGATATCAACTCCGCATACCTCATAAATTATGGTTTTCCATATCAAAAATTTGTAACACAAAAGATACGGGAATTCACGTGAACATGTAGTTCACCTTGGGTTGCTTGATGTTTCGACGCAGGTTCTCAGACCTTTGCAAGCTAAAACTGATCCTAGTTACTGGAGTAAGATTTTCTCATTTCTTTCGTCATCATACAAATAAAAACATGCCTTTTGCGTCTTAGTCAATGGAAGATACTTCCGCAAACTAGAATTTAATAAATACATAATATAAAAATAAATAAAATGCCTTTTTCTTTTAGATTATTTAACGATAGCAGCAATATCATTGTTTCGTCATAGTAAAAAAAACGCACGTGCAACAATTGTGCAATAAGTATTACGCAAGTTTATAACGGTTTTATGAATCAGTTTTTTAATTTACAAGTTCTAATAAACATTGAAATAAAAGCTTGTAAATAAAAACTTATTTTAAGAGTTTTTGAGAGGATGCTAAGTCCTAAAACCACATTTGATTGGAGACTCTAGGCCCCTGCCTTAATCTATATGGAGAACTTTGTCCAGCTAGGATAGTAATGCAGTGAGCTTAATTTTTAATTACTTTTAATTCGTCTCAGAACGAACCAGAATACATAACAAATTTAAATGTTCACTTCTTCAAAATTTACATACGAATTGTAAAACAGTACATTGCACAATAAGAATTTTAATCACAAAAAGGCATGGCAAAATGTTGTCTAAAAGTAAAAAAATATCCTTAACGCAAACTACGAACTAGTTTGATTCGAAATATCGTGCGTATGAGACATGTATCTGACGTCACAATTACCAAAAGGTTTTCCAGCGACAAATATTGCGAATATAAAATGCAGCCACGATCGATTCCTTACCATTCCTTTACGGACCGCGTGCAAGACAAGTCGCTCCACTAGCAAAATGGCAAAATCAATCTTTTTCCTCGTTTTCGTGTGCTTGTGCTTACTGTGCATGGCACTATCGATGCCTGTTCAAGATACATCGAGTGTATTACCTAGTGAAAGTGCTGTTCAAACTAATCTGAAACTAAGTGCAAGTGTGGACCGATCCCTTGTGAGAACCAAACGATCCATGGTCCGACGTGGAAAACACAGATGCGCTAAAAACCACATCTTCTACGCCGGCAAATGTATGACATTTAAAAGGTAAGGACTTAATTTTATCACAATTCAATAATAAATTTTGTGAAGACATTAATTATGTAATATTTTCCATTTATTTTTAAACGATCAACAACGTTTATAAACTCGTTAAGGATAAACAAACTACTTTTAAAGACGTGTAGTTATAACAGCAATTATGTCAATATAATGTAACAGTAGGATAATAAATAAACACGATATTAATACATTGTTTATTTTTGCTTAGGTATGAGCAGTTGCGTGATGAAGACTACGAGGAATGAAGGGAATGGAGATCTCGTATCTCTTTGGAACAAATCTTGTATGAAATGTGAGGCACCTGGAGGCCTGATCGGATCTACATTGTAGTCAAGAATCAAGTCACAACTGGACACCGTCCGAGTCGCAAATACTCTACAATTACTCGCTAAGGGTAGAACGCTCCCACTGAGTGTCAAGCGTTCTTTAACGAGCGATAATAATCAACTTACTTTAATCACTAGTTATAAGTATTTATTATTACTGAATTTGTAATTGTTACTACAGTGCTCAAAGTACTGTAATTGTAAAGCTTAGATAAGTTTAGTCAAACGCTAGACGCTAGTCATTAGAAACTATGTATTTATTTGAGCCATTTTGTAGATGTAGGACATTTCTTTACTAAACCTGTATAGACTATGTAGAATGTCATCCGTTGGTATAATTTTTACTTGGGTTTTTACACAGTTTACTACTCATGAGCAAGTGCAATGAACCGGTCCGGTTTAATTTGCTGTTTTCCTCTTGCGTTCGCGTTTGCAGGGATACGTAGATTATTACCTCATTATTTATTTTCTGGTTTTTTTTTTCAAACACCTCCGCCTACCTCGTTGAGTATAACAGGCGAGATAATATGTGTGTATTTATTTTCTCAAGGTCTTTTTAATTGGTTGCTTAGTTACTGTTGGATAAAGTTCCATTTACACTTGATTTCATACGTTTCTGTGATATTATAAATTTAGGAAGCATTTAAAGGTAGCTCTCTATTTATTATTAAGGGTATATGTTTCTTCAGCTACGGATAAGTTTTCGATAGATTTTACGTACAAAATCTCTGACTAGCCTAATATCTATCACTTAACAGAATCTGTTGTAATATATTTAGAACTAGTTATATTATTGAAAAATGTGCCAAATACTCATAACTTATTGCTACCAAAAATATATGTAATATGTAATTTTAATTCAATCTCATTATTGCCTTATTTATTCATCAGCATTTAAGTATAACAACAAGAACTAATGTGGGGTTATTTCGGGTACTTTTAGGGTAGGACACAAGTGACAGTTCTATGCGGCGATGGTTAAATTGGGCATTAGTAGCGCAATTCTCTTCAGTTGGTACTATTGATAACGAGAGTTTGACATTTAAAATGTACTTCAAAAATAGTTCCTACGTCGTCCGCTAGGGGCGCTGATCCGACTGTTAAACAATATTTTTGACAGCTAGCCGGTTGTCGGAATTCGCTCGTGGTAGAGAATCGCGTTACAGTACTTGTTTCCTTACATTTTCAAAGTAAAAGGAGATCCTTACGTAATTATAACGCAGCATTTTTTATTTGATTAATACATATTTAAAAAAAAATTACATGTTCAGTATATTGTATGCAACTCGTATTTTTTATATGAATCTCCTTTTTTATTAGTTCTATAAACTATGTACGATGTCATAATGTGATTTTTATTGACAAACCAAATTACATAAATAAAAAAGTTAAAAGAATAAAACATATTTTATTTGTTGTTGACCTTGTTGATTTAGCAATCGCATTAGCTGAAATCTGGGTTGTGTTTAATTGTGGGTCCCGCCTGTCATTTTCGAAGATCTTTGACAGTCGTTAAAAGTCTGACAACCAGTTTTACCGAAGGGTATCGTGTTATAACCCAGATATTGGGTTGTGGAGCTCAGATAGGCAGTCGCTCCATGTAAAACAATGGTATCCAGCTGCATCCGGTGAGACTGGAAGCCGACTCCAACATAGTTTGGAACAAAGGCTAAGCCAATATACATATATTAACTGAAACCTGGACTACCAAAATATACATAGTCCTCCAAAATGTAGAATACACTATAATAAATAAATTAACCCATTATTTTCCCACTGCTAGATAAGGGGCTCTTCCCTTCCGTATTAAGGTTGGGGTTAGGCTTTAAGCCCAAAACGCTGGCCGATGTGGGTTGGGGACTATGCATACCTTCAATTATTGTTTTTTAAAGAACTCAGGCATGCAAAGACACCCAAAAGGCCACCATTAGCAACATAAGCTTGCAGTTCACCGATCATCTGAATTCAGAAAGTTGTGTATCGCAACCTATGTATACAAGGCTCACAAGGCTGTCTTCGTAGCAGTTAGATTATATTAGGTCGGGGATATCGCTTTTCGCATTATAGTATGTATGAACTTGTAATAAAATCTATTCTCTACACAAAAAAAAATATTTGGGGACCTCACGAGCTAACTGAAAGAAACCTAATGAACCGTGAACTCATTTGTGATTCTTGATGCCAAAGAGATTTTATTACAAGTCCTTACTATAATGCTAAATACTTTTTTACCGACGTTATATATTTGACCCCGGAGGAGGGAGGAGATCCCTATGCCGTCTAATTATCACTATGCTTGACATCAAACCTAAGATGGAACCCTGTGTGTCTATACACACATGAAAACAAATTACATCACGATATATTTTCAGTATTCTTTATTCTTTCAATGGCGTTCTCACGGGTCAGCGATACTTCCCGGCTTCGCAAGGAAGATTTTTTTTTTCTTGAAATTAAATAATCTTATATTAGTGCTAAAGTAGTTTTTCATAATCAGTGATTATGTAGCTACCAAATGGTGAAAGATTTTTAAAAATCGGTGCAGTATTATACATACTGCAGAACATCACACACACTCATCTTGCCTCTTTATAATATTACTAGCTGACCCGCGCAACTTCGCTTGCGTCACATAAGAGAATCATAATTTTCCCCGTTTTTGTAACATTTTTCACTGGTACTCTGCTCCTATTGGTTGTAGCGTGATGATATATAGCCTATAGCCTTCCTCGATAAATGGGCTATCTAACACTGAAATAATTTTTCAAATCGGACCAGTAGTTCCCGAGATTAGCGCGTTCAAACAAACAAACAAACTCTTCAGCTTTATAATATTAGTATAGACTAGCTGACCCGCGCAACTTCACTTGCGTCACCTAAGAGAATGGGTCAAAATTTTCCCCGTTTTTGTAACATTTTTCGTTGCTACTCCGCTCCTAATGACCGTAGCGTGATGTTATATAGCCTATAGCCTTCCTCGATAAATGGGCTATCTAACACTGAAATAATTTTTCAAATCGGACCAGTAGTTCCTGAGATTTGCGCGTTCAAACAAACAAACAAACAAACAATCAAACAAACAAACAAACTCTTCAGCTTTATTATATTAGTATAGATTTAGGTCAAATATAGTTTGAAACCGTCTTATATGACCAGTTTTATATAACAGTCTCGTTTCCAAGGCCAATCAACGATTCACAGAATTCACAAATTGCAATGTAAAAACGCAACATTATGTTTCGAAGAAACTAATAATGGTTATTTTATTTCTATTACAATCATAATTATTAAAATCGACAATATCTGTATTCCCAATAATTTGTTACCTATAGTTGATACTGTCCGTATTTATTCAACTTTTTCTATCCCGGTATATTCGTTGTAGTTAAGGAGCTCGTGGCTTAGTTAACAACAGCCGCGCGGATCGATCTCTGAGGTTAAGCTATGCTTACCGAGGTTGATTTGTGGATGGGTGACCATCTTATACATATCGAGTTCCTCCGTGTTTCGGAAGGCACGGTAAATTGTGGGTCCCGGCTGTCATTTTCGAAGATCTTTGACAGTCGTTAACAGTAGTCAGAAGCTTGAAAGTCTGACAATCAGTCTTACCGAAGGGTATCGTGTTACCCCAGGTACCTGGGTGGCGGAGGTCCGATAGGCAGTCGCAGCATATTAATCACTGGTATTCAGCTGCATCTGGTGAGACTGGAAGCCGACTCCAACGTAGTTTGGAAGAAAGGCTAAGCTGATATAAAGATGTGCCAGAGTGTACATATTTTTGGCTCTGACTGTACAATAGTCTTTGGGTAATTCCCTTGTAATTGAAGCAAGTTAGTCTCGTCAAAGGTTCAATGAATATTTAATCAGTACGACTACGACTACTATTTTAATCGTTCGCATTGCAATCCGTAGAACAACCCCGACAAGCCTAACTTAACCTCAGAGATCGATCCGCGCGGCTGTTGTTAACTAAGCCACGAGCTCCTCACACTGTCACATATTTAATCGCATAAATTATATCTAGGAATCACTTTTCTTGTTCTAATCCAATATTCAATCAAATTTTTTCCTCGTACGATTCTGGTAATAAAAGGTTTAGTTACTAAAACAGTGAAACGTATTTACCAAAGAGGTTATATGGTCACATTTTGAGTCACATATGAAGTCGCCGGTCGCGACGACTTACTTATATAAAGTCCTGCATTTTGAATGAGCGTACAGTCGATTGGATCGCTTTGTGCAGTAAACAGTGGCTAAACGTAACCATGACTTATAAATTGTTATTGGTGATTTTCCTCGTGTGTTTATGCACAGTATATTGCCTGCCAGTCGAAACAACAGGTGATACAGACAACAGCAGACTCCTAAGCAACGTCTTACTTCCAAGGAGTGAAGAAGTAGTAATTACTGGTCATAACCTCGAGGATAACATTGTGAGAAGCAAGAGATATGTGACGAGAGGCAGCGGCCATTGTTCTAAAGGAAAAAAACTAGTTTTATCACGATGCATGCCTGATGAGTAAGTAGTTTTATATTTGGTAATTTGACACGTAGATAATATATTCAATTGTTTTTTATGGTACATTAAATTGCAATTGGTATTTGTGTGAATGAGAAACTATTGAGAAAGTTAATTTTAAATATTATCTTGTATTTGTGGCGAGTAGTATTCGATGGCCTCCGTGGCGCAGTGGTTAAAGTGGTCGCCACGCCACTACCATTGCATCGGGCGCACGAGGTCGTGGGTTCGATTCCCACACGGAACAATTATTTGTGCGATCCTCAAATAGTCGTATTATATGTTTAAAGACCCGCGTTACAAGAGCAATTCTTAGTGCGGGAGTTTTCTTTTAAAACTAAAAAGAAAAAAAAACTATTTTACCGCTAGAAAACTCAATAGTGACTTACCGCGCTATTCTCAATTTTTAGTATTAATTATTTAATTTTAATGATATTTGCCAATTTTCATTCAAAAGAAAAATCTCATCGTTTTAGATAGTTTTAAATAGTTTAAGGTAAAATGCGTGTTCGCGTTAATTCCCGTATTCTATTATATATTATTAAATAGTATTATAATATTATCATCAATCATCAATCATAATATTATACATTATTGAATATATCAGTATTCATGTTTCTAAAACAACTTAACTACCAGTTACTGAGGATTTTTTTTTCTTTACAGCTACGACGATTAGAATTTTTTTGAGAACCGATTTACAGTGCTGCTCGCCCGATCTGACGTTTGTCTTGATTCACTACCGCATGCCAAGATAATAAGTCGTTAACAGTAGTCAGAAGCTTGAAAGTCTGACAACCAGTCTTACTGAAGGGTATCGTGTTATCCCAGGTAACTGAGTTGTGGAGGTCAGATAGGCAGTCGCTCCATGTAAAACTGGAAGAGTGGAACTGGAGACTGGAAGCCGACTCCAACATAGCTTGGAAGAAAGGCTAAGCTGATATATATGCCAAGATAATAAGTAACCCAAAAATTACATGTATTTAACAATAATGTGAACCTGGAATCAACACTAATCAATCATGGGACTTAAATTATTGATTAAGTAAATGTTTCTTAATATTAAAAGAAGGAAGTTTATAAGGAACGTTCCAAGTGGCATTATCTGGTCTCTGCCTATCCCTATGGAGAAAAGGTGTGATTTTATGTATGTATGTAACTTAATATTAAAAGGAGCGCTCTTTAACTGAAAGTTTAAAAAAGCTGCTGTGCAGATGGTGAATAAAAATACCTGCAAGAGACGTATGCAAGAAGTGCAGGGGGCGATTTCTTCCTACTATCGACTATAGTCAAAGTCTAGTGCAACATGACTCATCTGCGACAAATTGTAGCTTGACAGATGTAATTGCGATAGTACTAATGTATGAGAAACTAGGGACGATTCACATATGACGAAAGATGCGACGGGCGAAGCCTAAATAGTATAGGATTCGGAACAACGCATCATCGGTTGAGTGTGAATACATTTGTCTGTTCTGGCATTACGCGACCGATAATACGCGACGCATGTTCCGCCAGATATGAACCTTCCACTAAACTGCATACTTCGAACTGAAGTAGTGGAGCCACAAATCTGTGTCTCTAGTGAAAAACGGTATAAGTCCGATTTTGTGGAAAGTAAGTTAACCCCTTTATCACATTGCTAACTTTCTCATTTTTAAAGGTAAACAATATCTGTTATCACCAATCGATAGAGCATTTTTTCACAACAGACACAGAAATGTTGTATGAAAAGTGATCAGCGCCTCTAGCGTCCTTTTCGAGAACTATTTTCTTCAATTTTAAATGAGAGTCTCTTGTTAGTTAATAGTACTGACCGTAGAAAATAAAGCCACAGGTGAAGGACCAGGTATCACGTATCTCAGTTGACAACTATTTAAAAGCCACTACGCTATACATTGTTTTCTCTCGTAGATTATAGTGATTAACATGTTTCTTTAAAGCAGCAATGTACTGAATAGTGACATACAATTTGAAGTACACTATTTTTCAACTGAGATGCGTGATACGCATACAGGAAACCAAAAAGTCTACACCATAATCCAATCTAGATTCGTTTTAGATAAATTTAGATAATTATAGTCTTAGTATTAGTGTTAAATTAAGCTCTTTATGTGCCATTTTACTTATTATTATTATCTAGTCATTTATTATCTAGAAATTTAAGTTTTTTTATGAGCTAAAAAGTATTCTATATGTTGCTCCAATACTTATTCTATGCTTATAACAAATTTCAGTGCGTTCTATCCGGTTGTTTTTACGTGATGCTGGACAGACAGACAAAAAAAAATCAGATTCGGTATCATTATCCGTTTCTTAACATCCCCAATTGTTTTCTTTTTAATAAATTGAAGGTACAGAATTAACCTCTCTACAGATCTATACTAATATTATAAAGCTAAAGAGATTGTTTGTTTGTTGATTTGTTTGAGCGCGCTTATCTCAGGAACTACTGGTCCGATTTGAAAAATTCTTTCAGTGTTAGATAGTGCATTTATCGAGGAAGGCTAAAGCCTATATATCATCACGCTACGACCAATAGGAGCAGAGTACCAGTGAAAAATGTTACAAAAACGGGGAAAATTATGATTCTCCAATGTGACGCAACCGAAGTTACGCGGGTCAGCTAGTATATAATATACTAGCTGACCCGCGCAACTTCGCTTGCGTCACGTAAGAGAGAATGAGTCATCATTTTCCCCGTTTTTGTAACATGTTTCGTTACTAATCCGCTCCTAATGGTCGTGGCGTAATGATGTATAGCCTATAGCCTTCCTCGATAAATGAGCTATCTATCAGTGAAAGAATTTTTCAAATCGGACCAGTAGTTCCTGAGATTATCGCGTTCAAACAAACAAACTCTTCAACTTTATAATATTAGTATAGATTGAATGTACAGAATTAACCTCTCTACAGATTTATTATAAGTATAGATAATTATCGTAATTTGCCAGCAACTGTCCTACAGGAAGGGCTATCACTCAACTTAATACATTACTACAAACAAATTCAAATGCAGACATATTTGCTGATATCTATATATCGTTTGGTTAGTGGTCAACCTAGTGTCAAAGTTGTTCAAGCCGCCCAAGATGCCTTTGACATGGCTTAACGACTGTTATCGTAATTGAGAACAACCGGGACCGACTTTTTACGTGCCAGCACAGAGACGCTTAGCTCAAATACTATTATGCGGTCACCCATCTACAGAATGATCGCGCCAATGGTTGCTTAACCCATAGATCGTTTACCGAGCGGTGATTGTAATGCGAGAATGATCTCATGTATTATACATTTAAATAATAATAGTATATAAGTTATGTTGATATTATTGTGTGTATATTGTAAGGAACATACTATGTGGCGTTCTCTAGTCTCTGCCTACCCTTATGGGAAGAAGGCGAGATTTTATGTATGTATGTATTTACAGTGGAAATAAAATATTATAATAATATTGTAATTTTTCTTTAACTCCTAAACTCGACCAAATGCTAGCTATAAACTTCCAGGGTAGCTGAAGCTAGCATGAAGAGCTATCACATATCTCAGTTGACAACTATTTGAAAGCCACTATGCTGTACATTGTTTTCTCCCTTAGAATATAGTGTTTAATACGTTAGGTTTAAGCAACAATGTACTACATAGTAACCATCAATTCGGCGTACACTAGTTGTCAACTGAGATACGAGATAAGCCCGCTGGTTGCTAGGCTACAGCAGCAAGCTACATTGATCCAGCTAAGGGCGCGTTCCCATTATGTCGTGACGACAGATAATCGTCTAGTTTTAAGTGTCGTGGCTTATATGTTTAAATGGAGGTGTTCACATATAGAACGACACGACTTACTATCGTCTACGACATTTTTTGCAGTGACGACAGATTATCGTGACAGTGGGGACGGCTAGATACGACAGTCACTATACGATAACATTTTTGACGACAAACAATCGTTATAATGGAAACAGCTAGAGACGACAGTCGTCCAACGATAAATTAATCGTTACGACATAGTGGGAACGCGCCCTTGCTGTGCAGGACTTGGTTTGTGGTGTCCAAGTGTGTGCACAATACACAGGTACATGAATATGAATACATGTGTCCAGCGACTTTTGGAAAACTCGTGTACAGTTATATACACCTCGCCGCAATAAACGTAGCGCCGCGTGTGGTGGGTTCGAATCCCACTCGGGACAATATTTGTGTGAGGAGCACGAGCATTTGTTCTGAGGCTGGTTGTCAATTAATCTTTAGAAATATGCATTTAGAAGTAAGTATATAAGTATGTTTATAAGTTTTTTGGTTACCATAGTACAACCTCTGCTTAGCTTGGAATCAAATGACCGAGTGTGAGTTGTCCAATGATATTCATTTATTATTTATTTATTTAGACCGTAGACTCAGTGAAATAATAATATGCGGTACAATATTACATACACAAACATATTCGTACCCAAGCGATTACGCAAGTTAAAAGGATGACATTAGCTTTCCTCAAATAAAATGCGTTAAGGTAAGTTTGTGACGTCACACTTTTAGTAGCAAAGCACAGGTAGCTTCAGCATACGCCCTTCTTCTATTAAAAGAGCAACATTTTCCTCGAAATAAGTCGTAATGATTTCTCAGTATAGGGCTTTTTTAAATAATTTATTCATTAAGGTCAATTTGGGTAACTTTGAATCATTTGCGCAACATTGACAGTGGGAATTTGAACTAGTTTCGATTATTTTTTCATAGAAAACAACACAATTGATAAAGGTTTATTTTAGATTTGCAAACTTTTATCAATTTTGTTGGTTTGACCCAGGTTGACTGTATAACAATCTATATAATTATGTTATGTTATGTGTTAGTTACACTATTTATAACTCAAGAACGGCTGAACCGATTTCACTGAAAATTGGTGGAGAGGTAGCTTAGGACAAAGAGATGTACATAGGATACTTTACTTCTACTTTTTAACTCTTTTTAGCCATAGCCAGAAGGCGTCCATAGCCAGTTGTGCTCACCAGTCGGTAAACGATCTGTGGGTTAAGCAAACCTAGGCGCGGTCATTCCATAGATGGGTGACCGCGTAGTGGTATTTGAATTGGACGTCTCCCTGCTTCGGAGGGCACGCAAAACGTCAGTCCCAGTTGTTATTAATTAAACAACAGTCATCAAGCCACGTCAAAGGCCTTCGGGCGGCTTGATCAACTTTGACACTAGGTTGACCACTAACCACGCGATAAGAAGAAGAAGAACTCTCTTTATAATTTTGAAAGAATAGAACATGGAGACAACATCACCAAGTAGTCATGATCTCCTGGTAGACGTGGATCTATTCTCCGATCAGAATTAAGGCCAAAATTCAAGAACGCCTTAACTCGATATGTAAGGGAACCTGTTGTACCTAGGCCGGTTTTTTAGAAATATATTTTTTATTGTGATTTGACGTGCAGCACACAAATCATATTTGCATATTTTGAAATGTCAATTATTTGGGTACTCACCAAAAAAATATCAGGAATGTATATTTAATACTTACATAATATTTTTAAATTTAGAAAAAAATGGGAAATGTGGCCAATGTACAACATACCCTATGTACCTAGGCCAGTAGTACGTTGTACCTAGGACACATTGAAATTTGGGGGTAATTTAAGCAAATTATCAAGTTTTGTTAACTAAAATCATTTTATTTGATTTATTACAGTACACAGTATTATTACAGTATACAGTATTTAACAAAACATTTTAAAAATTCTCAATTGATCAACATTTAGAAATGATCAAAATTAAAATAATATTCATAGCTATTTTTATGCTTTTCAAACAAAATATTTAAACAAAAACAACTAACTTTTTGCCACCGTTTCGTTACATCACATCGCTGCGCCTGCCAAAGTCCATATGTGTATTTTGATGTTAAAAAAAAATGAATCTTGTGTCCCAAATCAAAGAAAAAGTTTTCCAAAATCTCACAAAAGACACATGTGGAACTTGGCAGGCGCAGCGACGATATCACATAATATAATACAACAAATCAATATACCTATATAGCATAGCAAATGGAAAACAAAATATTGAAACAATTTATCTTTACCTATATACAAATTATTATTTCTCTCTTAAATTTTAATCAGTCATTTGGACTAGCTATTATAAAAACACTATCAATAATCTATACTAATATTATAAAGCTGAAGAGTTTGTTTGTTTGTTTGAACGCGCTATTCTAAGAAACGGCTCGTCTGATTTGAAAAAATATTTCAGTTTTAGTTAGCCCATTTATCGAGAATGGCTATAGGCTGTACATCATCACGCTACGACTAATAGGAGCAGAGCAGCAGAAAAAAATGTTATAAAAACGGGGAAAATTTTGACCCATTCTCTCTTATGTGACGCAAGCGAAGTTGCGCGGGTCAGCTAGTGTAGATATATTATTCAGCCTTAAGCATTTAGTAGAAATCTCAGTACTTCTGTATCTCTGGAACATAATAAATTTCTCTGTTCTTGTTAACTTTTTGCGGGGTTTTAATTTTTTCGACAACGTCACTCATCGGGTACAGATTTAAATCCTCTTTTTCAGACCATTTCCAGTTTTTAATTGATTTTTGCATCGATTTCTGAAGTAATAAAGATATTTAATTAGGAATATTATTACGTAAATGTGAAATAATTTAATAACATATTCTCCTGGCCAAAGTACAACATCCAGGTTGTACCTTGGCCACTGGCCAAGGTACAGCTGATCGACAGTGGCCGAGGTACAACACTACTCCAACTTCACTAAAACGGTGGATTTTATATAGTTTAGAGTTAAGTATCTCGTAAGTTTTTTATTGTGTTGAGACTTGTAAAATCAAAGAACCGATAGCATATAACAGTTAAGTGACTATTAGAAAACTTTTAAAACTATTAGACTACAAAATATATTAGAAATACTTACTTTTTCACACAAAAAAGTTTCAGCGTCGATAACACCAAACACCGGCTTAATGGCGGTATGCGACTAACTACACATTGAATAGTCTGTAGTGACGTATCGAATACCATAAACAGTAGAATTTAGTATCGCGCGAATATATGAAAACGAGCCCAGTGGCCTAGGTACACATAGTGCCAAGGTACAACAGGTTCCCCTATATTATGGTCACCCATCCTTAACCTTAATTGACCTCAAAGATCGATCCCCGGGACTGTTTTTAACTAAGCCACGAGCTCCTTTGCGATTATGTAGACGTAATAATAAGACTTAACAATAATACTTTGCGTTGCCTTATGTACAGTGGGCTCATCACGTATCTCAGTTGACAACTAGTGTACGTCAAATTGAATTGATGGTCACTATTCAGTACATTGCTGCTTCAACGTAAAGTGTTAATTACTATATGAGAGAAAACAATGTACAACGTAATGGCTTTCAAATAGTTGTCAACTGAGATATGCGATATGCAGGTCGGATAAAATGCCTTTCCCCATTTTAAACCAGGATATTCTATAGTACAATTTTATACAACGCCATCTGTGGGACTTCATGGGAACTTTTAACACTACTTGCTAACATACTACAGCAGGATTCAACTACTTCAGTCTTTCCTTTCAATTGGTCCAATGTCGTACTAATAGGCCCAGCGCAGACCAAGAGGAGCGCAGCGGAGAGGATTTTTTTAACGCACTTGAAAATCAACTTTAAAATAATTAAAATAAAGTGCATAATTGCTTGAACCTGTCAAAAAATGCTCGCGCGTCCTCGAGGATGCGCGGGTATCCCCGCGCATACTCGAGGACGCGCGAGCATCGTATGAAAAATTTCAATGTTGTTACTGAGTTTAAAGAGAGAGAACGTCATTTTTATTCTTCTTCAGTCAAAAGAGCAATTATAATCATGGCCCAGTCTATCATCGTTGACGAATTTTCACGAAAACTGGCCTGTTTAATGAAGAATGGTAACCTAGAAAGTTTTCCTCGCGCAGGCTCGAGCAGTCGCGAGCATGCTCGAGCATCCGCGAGCCGTAAAGAAAATGCTCGAGACCGCGCGAGGATTATTCCGGTCTGTCTGCGCTGGGCCTTATTAATGTGAAAGTTTGATAAAACTTTACAGTGTTGTAGTATAAGTACTTAATAATGACGGCTTCCGTGGCGCTATGATCAAGGTGGTCACACCTTTTTTTTAACCCATTACAGTACCACTGCAGAGGTCTCCTCCCAAACGAGGAGGAAGGGGTAGGCCATCAGTCCACCACGCTGGCCAAGAGCGGGTTGGGGACTCTGCATGCCCTCTATAAATGTATTAAACAAATTTTTAGGCATGTAAGGTTTCCTCACGATGTTTTAATTAACCGTTGAATCAAGTGATATATAATTATTTCTAATACACACATAATTTCGAAAAGTCATTGGTTTGTTGCCTCAGGTTCGAACCTGCAACCACTTGCGTGGGAGTCCTCATTACGGGGATGTCCCTTGCTCAGCAGTGGGACATTAATGGGTTTTTATTAGTTTCCACAGACAAGCTGTGTTAACGGTTTTGTGGGGCTTAGATTACGTTTATAGCTTATTATACGAATAATAAAGATTATAAATCCTACTAATATTATTAATGCGAAAGTTTGTGAGTATGTATGTATGGAAGTTTGTTACTCTTTCACGCAATTACTACTGAATCGATAACGATAAAATTTGGTAAGCTGAAGACCCAGAATAACACATAGGCTACTTTTTATCCCGGAGTTCCCGTGGGAACGGGATTTACACGGGACGGGTTTCCATGCGGATGAAGTCGCGGACGACCTCTAGTTATAAATAAAATAATAATGTCACAGCTATGTCATACCTTGTGACGTCACAGGCACCTGGAGGTCAAAGTTCTCATGAGAGAATACAGTAATACCCGCGGTTGACGCAGCAGGATTAATTGTTTTTTTACCTCAAAAAACGTCATGGGGAAATCGGTTCCAAATTGACACTTTTTCCCTTTAAAGTCACGTCATTAAGAGCTTGAAGTACAGATTGGGTATGTAAACATTTTAACAACAGCGATGGTCGTGATGGACTATTAACGATTTCAAACTCTCGCGCAGTCGCTCCATGTATAACACTGGTATTCAGCTGCATACAGTGAGACTGGAAGCCAGCTCCAACATAGCTTGGAACAAAGGCTAAGCTATATATATAATAAACTCTCGCGATTTGTACACATAACAGTCGATGCAATTTGATCGAAACGTCGACAGACAGCGGAGGCTAAGTAATAGGGTTTTACCGGCACTCTCGCACGGCAGTCACATAGACTCCCGACCGCGCCACAGAGGACTCTTGTGTATTATAATATGGAAACGAGAAACGCGGCCTGAGTGGTTGATAAATTGAGTCTAAAGCGAAAAGGCTAATGAGAGGTCACAAACGCGCGAGCGAGGGATTTTCAAACCAGTTGCGCACGCGCCGGTGGCCCACGTGGGAAATACCAAACCTGTAATGAAAAAACTTAGTCGTTACTCATAATACCTGCACAAATTACTCACAGCTTTATATTTGCCTGGTAACCGCTTCTATACTCCTAAATAAACTCTCTTATAATGTGGTACGCGGATCACTTGGGGTCTACGACCTTACCATAGACACTGAAAAAGACAAATTTTAAGCTAAATCCAAAAAAGAAAAGATTTAAAAAAATATTTTCTCTACACAAAAAAGCTCGATATTTGGGTACCTCACGAGCTCACTGAAATAAACCTAATGAACCGTGTACTCATTTGTGATTCTTAAAGCCAAAGAGTTTTACGAGTTCATACATTAGTATGTATAAACTTGTAATTTTTCCCATTTATAATGTGAAAATCGATTTTTTTCGAAAAATGTCGGAACTGCAAACCCCGGCTTGAAACCCCGTTCGTGAAAAAAATTGTACATAGTGAAAAAAAAGTGAAAAATATTGTACATTTCCGCCCCGCGAATTGTAAAGGATTGTCAAATACATAAAAATTACATCAAACAAAGTTACTAAAAAACTGCTCATAAGTATGTAGGTATGCGAATTCATTAATTAAACTAGAACTAACATTACAATAAATTAACTGTAATAATTAACTACAATAATTTTCTGTAGTAGGATTTCCTACAGTCGATACTATAAACTATCGAACATTGAACATTTGGCATATAAAGTTACAAAAAAAGTTCCTGGAAAGTCTGTTATGAGCTTTGGTAAGTGTTTCATAATAAATTTATCGCTACCCAGCCGCTTGCCGATAGCCGATAACATAGGAAAATGCCTTCTGCGCGCTCCTCTACCACTATTGACCATCGACAACCGACTACCAATCGAGAAATTTGGTATGAAAACCTGATTAGCGCCTCTAGCGGGCGTCCTAAGAACTATTTTTGTAGGACATTTTAAATGTTAAACTTTGTTACCCGATCGTAGAGAATCGCGCTATTGATTTAGAATAGAAAAAAAGTAACCTTTATCTGAATTATTAAGGAAAAGCTAAGAAAAAGCAATTAGTTGCCAGTATCATCATATAATACTGGTTGAGATGACGCATCGTAACAAACGTCACGAAAAATACATACACTTGTTTGAGCAGCTGTATAAATACTCAATCAGACTCATTCATGGCCAGTAGTGAGACCACTTCGAACTGTGTTGGACACATAATATAATAAAAAAAATGGCTGCGGTCGCCTTTATCGTGTTATTTCTATACTGTAGTTTAACTCTAACGTACACTCTACCAGTTGAATACGATACTAAAGTGGTTGTTCGTAGTGCAAGTGTCAGTTTGCATAATAAAGAAACGGTTTTGCCCATCAGTGGTATTGCAGAAAAGTTAGTGCGGACTAAAAGACAAGTTATCAGGAACGGACGGTGTCCTAAAGGGCAGGATTGGTATCAGCATACCTGCATGACACCTGAAGAGTGAGTAATTTTGTAGTCATTATCGGAATTTAGAAGCACTATCAGTATAAAACAAAGTCCCCTCGTCGCGTATGTCTCTCTCTCTCTCTGTTCTCGATAAACTCCAAATCCACTTGACCGATTTTAATACGGTTGTCAGTAAAATATAGTTATTCCCGTTAATCCGCTGTTAAGTGAAAGCCGAGACGGGCAGCTTTTAAAAATTATTTAAGCATTACTACTTAAATTATTGTTTGGGCATTATTTTATTGGCTCATAAAAAGCGGTGGCAAGATCATTATCAGCATAATACAACATAAAAAAGGCTATTAACTAGTTTTTAGTTGTTAGTGCGGTCGTGCGGCGTTAAAAACAACTGAGGTATAAATATTTTGTCAGATTAATATCATAAAAACCGGTTTTAATCACGAAAAGTAAATAAACAAAGTTATTAGCACTTCTGTTGATTAGTTTTCGATTGATTTTTAATATTCAATATGCGTTATTTAAATTATTTAGAGAGATTAACAATTTTAAAATTATTTTATTTAGAAATTTGAATTACCCCTAAACGCGTTCCAGCAAATAATATTATTTATTAGAATTATAAGTATTAATTAATTGTTAGGTAGAAAATGGCTTCTTTGAAGAACATAGTTCTTGCAAAATTACGCTAGGGGCGCAGATATTTTTTTTATACAAAATTTCTAATACCTAGTCTAGCCTACTTGGACAGAATCGCACTATTTAGTTATAGATAGATATACCTACCTACCTATGTACATATAACATTACTAGTAAAGATTTTGATGGAATTAAAAGTGTTCTAAGCTCACTATTTGAAACTATAATAACACTCTCGCACAGTGGAATAAAACCAAATTATAATAATATCAGTTGATAAAGAAAAATATTTCTTAGTCACTAAGTCATAAGACCAAAACGAAGTAGTAAATTCTCATTTTTTTAAGCTTAAAAATGTGACTAACAATTATTTTATTTCATTTTTCAGGATTGAAAGACGAAAAAATGGCGACGACTATGACTACAAATGAACGAAGTTTTTTGCTTGTGAGTGAAGAATGAAATTGAGATTTATCAGCCGGTCGATATACACGGCTGGTTGTATTTGACCTACCTCAAAGCTGTACCTGCAATGCCGGCCATGATCATGTTCCTATTTGATCTCGTCATGAAAAAATATTGGAGAAGAATCGCGGCTTACCGGAATAGGACTCTTTATCAATCACCATCAGAGTCTACATCTGGTTCAAATAACAGTAAGGACAAAATTTGCCATGGATTTACCGGAAGCCACATTGGGACAAAACCTCACTAATTTAAAGTATCGTAGATTGTACACACAAGTTTACCGTAAACGGATACTTAGCTACCATTAGACGGTCAGTAAACTTGTACAATATGATGTATCGTGCAACATTATCGTATAGTGTTTAAAACATTGTGCAATATGTTTGATAGTTTCAATCTGTATTTGATAGTGTATATTTGTGCAATCTTATTGCGGCTTTATACGTTATATGGTTGATTTAAAGCAGGGGTTCCCGACCATTTCTTAGTCCGGACCACTTTTTTATTATTCTTGTTAGCAGGGCCGACTACGTAAGTAAGTATATTAAAAATAGAGTGTAGGTAATAATCATTATATTTTGACTTCCGCGAACCACTGGTTGGGAACCACTGGTTGGGAACCACTGATTTAAAGGTTCAAGGTATATTTGTTGCTAAGTTGAACCAGCCGTTGTCGTATCTCAGACCCGTTTGCAGTACCTAATATTCTGGCTTCCGTAGAATGGTTCCGACTAGTTGAAACTTGAAATCATATTATTCAACATTACAATGCGTAATGTAACATTGTGCAATAAACTGCAATCACTGTTATCTCAAATATAACGCTTGTTTCATACTCGTAAATATAACCTAGTGACTGACTATGATTTTAGGCACTTTTAGCTATCATATATCAGTGTAACATAATATTTCCTATAGTAAAGCCTTGTGCTAAGAGGTGATAAAATATTCAAACTTTTACATTCCGACGTTGTTTGGTTAGGTACTGCTTTGACGGTAGTAAAAATACACTTGACGCAATTTCTGGCTAATATGCTAGAACGTAGGTGCTACCTTGTAGCGAGATTCTCGACTCGAGTAACGAGAGTTTGGCATTTAAAATGTATCGTAAAAATAGTTTCGTTGGTGCCCTCTAGAGGCGATGCTCAGGTTTCCACACAAAATTGGTCGATAGCCGGTTGCCGACAGTCAATGGTTGTATGGAAACGCGCCTCTGAAGCGTACTATAGTTTTAATTTAGAATTTTGAGCCGTGAAATTATAATAGGTACGGTACCTACTAGTAAAAATCAGTTTAACTGTATTAGACCAATTGAAGTGTCCAATACACTATCAATGGAAGGTCAACCAGATGACGGAGCGAAGGGCAACGACACATTATATTTGCTATAACGATGTCAGTTATAGTTGGCATAGCTAATACATATATAAATAATGCATGTGTCATTACCTCGACACCTTCGTTATCGAGTATCGACTGCTTCCATGGCGCAGTGGTTAAGGTCACCACGCCACTACCATTGCGTCAGGTGGTCGTGGGTTCGATTCCCACACGGAACAATTAATTGTGCGATCCACAAATAATTGTTTCGGGTCTGGTTGTGCTTAGTGTCCGTTGTTTGTGAAAGTCCCCGCGACACAAGAGCAATTTATTATTCTTAGTGCGGGAGTCGCCTTTAAAAATATTATTAATGCAGACAGTTTAAAAAAAACCGTGATAATCCTGTGGCAATAAAAACCTATGTATATTGCTTTACGCTTATGTCGCTCATTCAAATTTGAATACTGTTAGTTTCCTAATATTTAAAAACCTTCATCCGTTTTGGTTCTGAAAGCAAAAACAGGCAGGGCTCTCGTAGACAGCTATTGGGAAACCAATATGCTGTACATTGTTTTCTTTCTTAGATTATAGTGATTAACACGTTCCGTCAAAGCAGTAATGTACTGAATAGTGACCAATAATTTTACGTTTTCAACTGAGATGTGTACTGCGCATACAGGTCAGGCATTTATAATAATTATTTTTACTTAGTGCAATTTGTTAATTCATCTAGTCATATTTTTAATTGTAAGAAAGTATTTATTTATTGATGTAAATCTATTGATTAGGAGTAGGTATTTTCAAGGTCTACCTAAGACAATATAGTTTAGTAATTTAGTTTCTAGTTTTATTTTACATAATAAGATTTTTTTGTATTTTACAGCTGCCTGAACATTTTCGTTACATTTGTACATTAGGTACTTACATTAAAAAAAATGGTCTGAAACAATATTTAATTTTAATATTTATTATACTGTTGTGTTGCATATAAATAAATGTCAGAAAAATATTTTTATGACTTTATTTCCAACCTTACATGCCTGGGAATTCCTCAGAAAAGTTCTTGAAGGGATGCAAAGTCGGCTTGGGGACTTTGCATGCCCTCAATAAATGTATTAAATAAATTTTAGGAATGCAAGGTTTCCTTACGATGTTTTACTTCACCATTGGAACAAGTAATTATTTATAACACACACATAACTTTGAAAAGTCATTTGTATGGAGTACGGGTTCGAACCTGTAGCCACTTGCGTGGGAGGTACCAACTTATACCACTCAGCTATCACTAATTCTTGAGGATAATAAATAAAAACAAAAGAATGTTTTAACTTACGTATTTCTAATAATAATATAGCCATTACAATTATTGTAATGGCTATATTATTATTAGAAATAAGGCTATATTAGGCTACATTAAGGCTATATTATTAATTCAGCTTTATAAAATAATAATAACAACTATTATAGTTATACTTAAAACAGTATAAAAAACGTACAAAAATTAACAACTAAGTATCCATATATTTGGTTACAGCACTAACATTCATAGACTATTGAGAGACAGCAGCCGTCGTAACATTTATCATACTTATAATAATAGTAACTCGTTAACGGTTGGCAGAGAGTCTGAGAAGGGTAAGTTAAACTTAAAACTTGATTACTAGTAGGTGGTAACAAAGCACGAGTATTATACTGTCCGAGTTTTATATCTATACCTATGGCAACACTGAATGACTGGCCGAATACTGACTACTTACTAGAAACTTGAAATTTGGCACCACAGTTCCTTTTCTAGTGTAAGTACTAATGATTTTTGGAATTTCGCATCACTAATGGGTTAAAATAGGAGATGAAAGTTTGTATAAAAATTCTACATTTACTGAAGCTAAAAAGAGTGGAACTGCCCGTTCAAGTTTATAATCCCTACTTAATATTATAAATGCGAAAGTAACTCTGTCTGTCTGTTACTCAATCACGCCTAAACTACTGAACCAATTTGCATGAAATTTGTTATGGAGATATTGTGATACCCGAGAAAGGACATAGGCTACTTTTTACACCGGGAAAATGGCGCATTTCCATGGGAAAATTCAGGTGGCGGACGAAGTCGCGGCTAAAAGCTAGTAAAAAATAAATAAAGACGTGGTTCAGTGTTTTTGGAAAATTATCCCCCGAGGCGTAAAAACTGAGAAAGTAAACTTTTATTTCCCTAACCTTATAGGCGACCGCTAGTAACTTAAAAAACATTTAAATATAAAAGTAACAATACTGATAAAATTTTACAATCTGCGTCAAAAACACGTACTTATTCACAGTCGCATTTAAATTGTTTTTTTTGTACAGAAATATGTATTTAATTATTGCTATTGGTAAAAAAACAATGCACAATGTGTGCAAAATTTCTTTGCACTTATAGTCCATTTCATTTAGGATGGGTACAGTGACATTTGATGTGTTCCAATACACCCATACTATTAGCAACAAATCGGATAAATATATATATTATTTAATGACTAATTAATTTCCAAAGCTAACAATAACGCTTGATTATATTGAATATATCGAAACAGATTGCGAATAAATATATTATTATGAATAGTTTTATACGATTTTATATGAGAGTTTTATTTTTACAACCTTAAAACCTTATTTATTCATCCTAGCGAAAATGTATATTAGCAATAAGTACCTAATTCAAAGCTTTTATCGATTATCGAGATCGATTACATTTTAACCGCAATCGTATTCGATAATCAGCTCACACAAAATAATTATACATGGCCACTTCTCTATAAGAATTAATTTGACATATGTCACCATACCCATCCTAAATAAAATGGACAAAATATAAAATACTTTAAATATTGAAATTGAACAAAATGCTTCCAAAAATGTGACTGGAATTAACGCGAACACGCATTTTACCTGCGCCAAAACGTTAGGCATTTGAAGGTAAAATGCGTGTTCGCGTTAATTCCCGTATTCTATTATACATTAAACATGCAACGCGAGAGTTTAAAAGTTATGAATGTGACTGGAGTAGATACAAATTTGACTCTGAACATACATATGCTATCTTCTCACTCTTCTTTCTTAATATAATATATTCATTCAATCTGACAATATTTATATAAATGCAATAAATAGTAGCTTTTTGGTACCATACATTTGGTGTTTTTATTAAATAAACTACAGACTGCCTCCGTGGCGCAGTGGTTTAGGTCGCCACGCCGATACCACTGCAACGGGAGGTCGTGGGTTCGATTCCCACACGGGACAATTATTTGTGCGATCCACAAATAATTGTTTCGGGTCTGGTTGTGCTTTGTGTCCGTTGTTTGTATGTTTGTAAAAGTCCCCGCGACACAAGAGCAGTTCTTAGTGCGGGAGTTGTCTTTAAAAAAAAAAAAAAAAATTGTACAACAAAAACAAATAGAACAATAATTATAGTAAAACAAATTCAAAAGAGATTCACAGATTTTGTACTACATAATTTCCATAAAATTAAACTTGAGACATTGTTTTCAAAATCTATATTTGTGTCGTAGTTGATTTGTGACCCTTTTCTTGTAAAGCAATGAATTATTCTCTAAAAATCTCAATTAAAATTTTTATAATGGCACAGTTTTAGGCAGACTTTAAAAAACGCCACTTGGTACCAACCTTACAAATTTCCCTTGCCTCATTCACATTCATACATACAAAGACCTAGTTCTCTAATGAATACTAAATTATTAATGTACGTCAGGCTGGCCCGGCCCCATGGAATTTAATAATGAGATTGTTATCAATCCAATGTACCCGAGTATACTAATATATGTAACACCTTCATTTTCAATGTAACTCTTTTTAAAAGAAATTACGTGCACTTCTTAGTGGCCGGGCCAGCCTGACGTTTTCAGCCCGGCCACCTTGTTTCCCACTAATCTACAAAAAATACTGGCAATATTGTGCTACAGATTAAATGTACTATATAATTTATGCATATGTAACACAAAATCGAATCGTAAAATGCAATAGCATACGAAATATTAGCGGTTGCAGGTGGCCGGGCTGAAATTATTTCGTTAATATAAAACAGTAAAACTGCAACACCTACCAAAAACTAATACCAGTACATAATGAGATATAGAGATATAGAATACATGTAACGCTTTCATTTTAAATTATAATACATATTTAGAAAGAATAATCACTTGAAATTATATTTCAGCCCGGCCACCTAAAAGCGGTAATATTCCCTAAAATCTTATGCCAATTTGTACAGTAAAACCTGATACAGCTATGAAATGAAAGTTACATTCGTTTCGTTTTAGTCGTATA
The DNA here is from genome assembly GCF_050436995.1 of Anticarsia gemmatalis. Lineage (NCBI taxonomy): Eukaryota > Metazoa > Arthropoda > Insecta > Lepidoptera > Erebidae > Anticarsia > Anticarsia gemmatalis. The sequence continues at coordinate 2,584,104 of NC_134757.1, forward strand.
CCTTTAAGCCTTCTGTTTGACTAGATTATCAAAATCTGAGAAACTTGCCGAAGAGTGACTATCATTTATTAACTAATTTCAGGACATTTGGTTTGTTGAGTGAAACAAAATTGGTAATTGTCATATTTTTTTAATAATCATTTTTGAAATTAGTTAGACAACATTTGTACTTATATTAATTAGGTACTATAATAATTAAATTTTAGGAATGCAAGGTTTCCTTACGATGTTTTACTTCACCATTGGAACAAGTAATTATTTATAACACACACATAACTTTGAAAAGTCATTTGTATGGAGTACGGGTTCGAACCTGTAGCCACTTGCGTGGGAGGTACCAACTTATACCACTCAGCTATCACTAATTCTTGAGGATAATAAATAAAAACAAAATAATGTTTTAACTTACTTATTTCTAATAATAATATAGCCATTACAATATTATTATTAGAAATAAGGCTATATTAGGCTACATTAAGGCTATATTATTAATTCAGCTTTATAAAATAATAATAACAACTATTATAGTTACACTTAAAACTAACTAAATTAACAACTAAGTATCCATATATTTGGTTACAGCACTAACATTCATAGACTATTGAGAGACAGCAGCCGTCGTAACATTTATCATACTTATAATAATAGTAACTCGTTAACGGTTGGCAGAGAGTCTGAGAAGGGTAAGTTAAACTTAAAACTTGATTACTAGTAGGTGGTAACAAAGCACGAGTATTATACTATCCGAGTTTTATATCTATACCTATGGCAACACTGAATGACTGGCCGAATACTGACTACTTACTAGAAACTTGAAATTTGGCACCACAGTTCCTTTTCTAGTGTAAGTACTAATGATTTTTGGAATTTCGCATCACTAATGGGTTAAAATAGGAGATGAAAGTTTGTATAAAAATTCTACATTTACTGAAGCTAAAAAGAGTGGAACTGCCCGTTCAAGTTTATAATCCCTACTTAATATTATAAATGCGAAAGTAACTCTGTCTGTCTGTTACTCAATCACGCCTAAACTACTGAACCAATTTGCATGAAATTTGTTATGGAGATATTGTGATACCTGAGAAAGGACATAGGCTACTTTTTACACCGGGAAAATGGCGCATTTCCATGGGAAAATTCAGGTGGCGGACGAAGTCGCGGCTAAAAGCTAGTAAAAAATAAATAAAGACGTGGTTCAGTGTTTTTGGAAAATTATCCCCCGAGGCGTAAAAACTGAGAAAGTAAACTTTTATTTCCCTAACCTTCTAGGCGACCGCTAGTAACTTAAAAAACATTTAAATATAAAAGTAACAATACTGATAAAATTTTACAATCTGCGTCAAAAACACGTACTTATTCACAGTCGCATTTAAATTGTTTTTTTTGTACAGAAATATGTATTTAATTATTGCTATTGGTAAAAAAACAATGCACAATGTGTGCAAAATTTCTTTGCACTTATAGTCCATTTCATTTAGGATGGGTACAGTGACATTTGATGTGTTCCAATACACCCATACTATTAGCAACAAATCGGATAAATATATATATTATTTAATGACTAATTAATTTCCAAAGCTAACAATAACGCTTGATTATATTGAATATATCGAAACAGATTGCGAATAAATATATTATTATGAATAGTTTTATACGATTTTATATGAGAGTTTTATTTTTACAACCTTAAAACCTTATTTATTCATCCTAGCGAAAATGTATATTAGCAATAAGTACCTAATTCAAAGTTTTTATCGATTATCGAGATCGATTACATTTTAACCGCAATCGTATTCGATAATCGGCTCACACAAAATAATTATACATGGCCACTTCTCTATAAGAATTAATTTGACATATGTCACCATACCCATCCTAAATGAAATGGACAAAATATAAAATACTTTAAATATTGAAATTGAACAAAATGCTTCCAAAAATGTGACTGGAATTAACGCGAACACGCATTTTACCTGCGCCAAAACGTTAGGCATTTGAAGGTAAAATGCGTGTTCGCGTTAATTCCCGTATTCTATTATACATTAAACATGCAACGCGAGAGTTTAAAAGTTATGAATGTGACTGGAGTAGATACAAATTTGACTCAGAACATACATATGCTACCTTCTCACTCTTCTTTCTTAATATAATATATTCATTCAATCTGACAATATTTATATAAATGCAATAAATAGTAGCTTTTTGGTACCATACATTTGGTGTTTTTATTAAATAAACTGCATTATACAACAAAAACAAATAGAAAAATAATTATAGTAAATAAATTCAAAAGAGATTCACAGTGTTTGTTCAAAGCAAGAAAAGCTTAAATATATTATTATATAGTAACCCTCTTATTCATAAACACACTATAAGCCTATTTTAGTTAAAGAACTACTAAAATATGATTTCTCTCTTTGATTTCGCTAAAATAAGCCTGTCATAACTTCACATATTTTTATGAATAAGAGGGTATGTATTTATAATAATTATATTAATATTGTCTGTAACATTTATTACTAAGTTTTTAGGAGAATAAGCGCGGTTCACATATTTCTGAGTCGGGGCTATATAGGCGTACAAGGGTTTCCGGTCAAGCACAAATTTTGTACTACATAATTTCCATAAAATTAAACTTGACACATTGTTTTCAAAATCTATATTTGTGTCGTAGTTGATTTGTGACCCTTTTGTTGTAAAGCAATGAATTATTCTCTAAAAATCTCAATTAAAATTTTTATAATGGCACAGAAAAAACCTAATAAAATACATACATATACACGTATATCACGCCTTTTTTCAGTACGTTTTAGGCAGACTTTAAAAAACGACACTTGGTACCAACCTTACAAATTTCCCTTGCCTCATTCACATTCATACATACAAAGACCTAGTTCTCTAATGAATACTAAATTATTAATACTTTAATTAACAAGGTAAATTCCTCTTCCTATAAATGAAAAAATACATATTTTCCTACGTGTTTGACCCTTTTGTTTGTTCCTACGTTATTTACACACGACGTAGCAGAAATACAGTACATGTGCTATTTTTCAATGCTATATAAACTATTGAAAAACTGACATTGTAAGCTCCTGACATGGATGATAGTGAAAACGAGTTGGTATGCAACCGATTTTTTTACAGAAACATTATTCATTTGCTTCAGAAATGTGTGAACAGCGATTCATCTTTAAAATTTAGCCTCAATTTTTAGGAATAATCAAAACATAAAATATTTTATAAAATATTACAATTAACAAAAGTACATTATCTGATATGTGTATATATCACTACTCCGTTGTTAGATATGCATTATTTTAGTGAGCAATTAGACATCACCCTGTATATAAACATATCTATAACATTTGGTATATCTACCATACAATAGCACATCTAGTAATTTCATCAACAGGTATCAAACACTCATTAAATCTACTATAAAAGCTACCATTCTTATCACTGTCTTGTCATATTACCTGACAAAGCACATCATCTACATTTTCTATTTAGCGTGTCACGCCAGGCTAAGGCCCGCATGGCATGTAACTAAAAATAGATAAAAGCATGTTCTCTAAATAATTACTTTACTACAGACTAGCTTTGAGCCACGACTTCGTCGGCGTGGTTTGTGACTTAGGACAGAATTTTTATACAAACATTCTCGATCCTCACTGGCAGACTCGATCTAAGATTCAAACTATTTGTAACTTTCCCAAAACAACCAGTGTTTATTTTCATGATGGTTTTGAAAGCTGTTCATATTTATCTGATCCATGTAGTTTTGACACCACTATACCTGGTTCTTAAATATTTTTCTGTTAGCCATTATTCTATCGATGAGTAACCCAGTTCGGGATCTACTGGAATAGTTCCAATTTTGAAAATGAGCTCGATCCTGCCTGTGTTTGTCTATTACACCCAGTTTTAACACGTTTTTGCGTTCAATTGCCATGTTATACGTAAGTATCGCTGCTTCCCTCACCTACAATATTTTTATAAAAAATATATCTGCTCTCACAGTGCTCTAAATTATCTCAGCAATTACAAAATTCTACTGGGATGTCAACACCTGTAATTTGTTAGCGGTATTCGTTAGACGTGATTTCCCCATTTAACAGCATATGTAAAGAATAATTTTCAAAAAAATTACTTTTGTTACTCAAAGTCTTCACCTTTATGTATGATTATAGGGGGATAATAAATATAAAATACTTTATGGGGACGAGGGAAGAAAGGCCTCTTCGACGCCTTTGTCTCCGTTTGTTCTGGGACGGCTGGATCTGAAAATATATGAGTAAAATTAATAAAGAATTATTTGCAAACAATTTATTTCAATTTCCCTAAAAAGCAACTCCTGCACTATTGCTCATTGCTTTTGGACTTAACAATAGCGCAGTGGACTTGTATAAACCTGTTAAGTCTGTGGTTAGTTTGTATGAACCCAGAACAAATATTTGGAGATGGAACAAATTTTAGTTAGGTGTGCAAATTGAACCTATAAATCCAGATAGTGGCAACTTGTAACTTTGGTAAAATAATAAATGTGGTTTCAAACTGATCAAGAAGAGAATGAGGTGGTGCCGTCTTTGAATCAACCACATAACAATATCATGTTATGAAAATGTAAAATGAACTACTAAATATGATCTTCAATATACTTACAGAACTTTAAACAGGTAACTGAAGACTACAGCACAGACAACACCGACGATAAGAAACACGTATGGAACCTTTACAATTATTTTTGATTCAATTTCATAATAAGATGGACTTGACATTGTAGAATTTTCGACTGCATTATAAAAGGCATCAGTTTTCGATGTAGTAGTACTACGCAAATCAGGTTTAGAGGTTGTAGGAGCTGAGCTTTCAGCTTGCATATTCGGAATTGTAATATGCAAGTGTTCAATTTTATGGTCATCATGACGGCCTGACGGTAAGATTGGCAATACGTCAAGTGTTGTTGCCACTGTTGCTGTTTCATTACTAGATTCCTTACTAAATTTATTTTTATCAATCGGAATGATATTATTAATTGGAATGACATTAAGACCAAGTTCTTTGCTTGGTTTTTCTACTTCATTGTGTTCTGTATTTTCAGTCTTCTCTTGCACACGGTCAGTAGCGAGATGTTTATTAGTAAAATGCTTTTCAGCAGGAGTAATGCCGTCTGCACGAAAATTATCTTCTTTCAGTGCTTTCTCAGTAATGTTCAGGGCTTTGAATAGTTCTTCATCATATACCCCTCCTTGCATTTGAATGATTCTGTAAAGAAAAAAGACAATTTATTCATATATGGTAACTAAGAATTTTCAAATGATACATGTATGAGTTTTCAGAATTGGTTCCATGACTAACATATTTGATGATTCAAATTAATATTTTTATTTTACCAATACAATATGTAGGTCATTAAAAAGCATTTTTTATGGTATACTGTACAGAACTGTAGTATAGATTATATCTTTGTGTATATATATGTATGTTACTGTATCTATAATAAAACTGTAATAGTTAAGTAAATTGAAAGCCACAGATAACTGAGTTTATTTGACTAACTTCAAAAACTTGTATGGACCAAAAACTCAGAATTAATAAAACAATTGATCAATAAAAATAATAAAAATTGAATTAATTAATTCAAAGGTCAAACCCACTTATGATAGCTGTTACAATTACTGAATCTATTACTGACTAGGAAGGAGATGGAACCTTAATTTAACCCTAGCAAGAGTCTACGGCTACGCCAACCCTTTCCCATAAACAAATTATTTACAGTATGGTTGATGCAATTATTGATCCTGCAAGAAGCTGCAGTCAGGGATGTACACTAACAGTATATTAAGTCATAAGGGAAACTTAATTATAGATATATACCAACGATTACTGTTATATTCACTAAGACATTCACAATTATACACCTATTTTAAACAAAAATGTTTTAATTAGGAGCGCCATAAAGTTACAGTCTATAGATAACAGACAAATGTTATAGGGATGTAAATGAAAAATAATCTATGAAATCAAAATACTTTTCTTTCTATTTAGTCGATTATAACAACAATAAAAAGTAGATTTCTGTGAAAATAACGATTTTTTTATTATTTCAAAATTGCTTACAGTCCGTCTAAAAAGAATAGAGATAAATATTTGTGGAACTAACTATATTATGTTGCTGGCAACACTTCATTTAAAGTGAATCTTGTGCTCAAAAGTGCTAAATCACAGAGCCATAGAACGGAATAACAAAACGCTTGCTTGTCAAATGTTAATTTATTGTCATTGCAATGTAAACAAACATAGTTGGTTTTATTTTATTTTTTGCTAATAGTTTTTATCCAAAAACGTAATATAATCATTTGAAAAATGAATAAAACATTCCGTAGCGGCACTCGTAAAATGATATGAAGTTTATACGATGTTTAGCTAAATTTCAAACCAAACAATTGCTCACGCAAATGGAAGACGTTTATAAACTATAACAGCGGATCTGACTAGTTCGTTATGAATTAATGTAGTATCTTTTATGTACATATCATAGTATACTCTTACAAATAGTAATGTGTTATCCAAGAGTGGTTTAATCATGAAATATTTGATATAATACATTTGAGGTTATGTTAAGTCGCAAACTTAAGTGGCAATGGGCAGGACATTTGGCTAGACGTGAAGACGGCAGGTGGACCAAAGCAATCACTGAACGGCGGCCATGGAATGGGCGAAGGTCTCAAGGAAGGCCTGCAACTAGAAGGTCGGACGACATTGTTAAATGTGTAGGGCCAAAATGGATGAGACAAGCAGAGGACCGTATAAAGTGGCGTGCTGAGGGGGAGGCCTATACTCAACAGTGGGTGGATACGGGCTGATTAGATACATAGATAGAGGTTATGAAAAATGAACAAATATTTATAGTATGAGCGACTAGTTTTATACTTAACAATGCAATTATTATTTTCAGGTAAATCCGAGAGTACAGTGCGACAAATGGTTTCATAAGGATCTAAACCCTAAGGAAAGTTCAGTACTCCTGCGAAACAACAAACAAAGGATTTTGACCAGCGTGCAGTTTAACAAAAAGTGCATTATTTCTACATTGTAAAAAAAGAAGTCCCTACATTTAATAAAATATTATATATTAATAAATTAATAAAATATGATATGTTTTGCTTTATTGATTTACTAGCTGCACCCTCTAGTTTCACCAACATAGTTCCCATTTTCATGTGAATACAGAGAGAATTATTCCTTGCAAGTTTCATCCAAATGAGTTTAGTATTTTTTGTATGAATAACATGCACAATCATCATCACAAAATACTACAATAAATAATAAGCAAGTCACAAAACCAGTTCTTACATTGTGTGTGGGATACTAGTTAAACAACCATGGCACCCAACCAAAGGAAACCAAATAGCATCATTGATACATTTTTTTTAAGCCACTCAAACAGCCAGTGACATGACATAGTATAAAAAGAGACGAAAATTTAATGAATGACTTTGAAGCTGAGTTTGTAGGTATTTAGACTAGCTTTAAGAAGTTCATTATGAATCCAGACTGAGTGTTAATTCTTTTAGATCCGTAATTGATTTTAAAATACTTAACAGTGCAGTAGTTTGATTGTAATTTAATTAGTTATTGTTTTTTTAGTTCTTTAAATGAACTGACTGTGATATTTGATTGTGACAGTCTAACCAAACTATGCATGTGTTATTTTTCCCCCAAACAATTATGTTCACAATATACAAATATTTCAAATAATACAATACATTTTAACTTTTTTTGGATGAGTTAACCAAAGAAAAATAATGAAATTGTAAATATGTTCAAATTATCTATGCTATGCCATTTTCAAAATACACTAATAAGATATACACTAACCTAACCTAACCCCTCCCCTATCACTGGAGGAGACCTTTGGCCAGCAGACGGACATTAAAATGTTTTCTTTTTTTTAACACCACAAATTTTATTACCTCCTTCTATTGTACCCCAATACCCAATATCTATTACCAATACACACAATGCATTGAGTTCAATGATAGTCAAGAAAATATTTCAAAGCATTACTCTATAACCAAATATAATATCACTGAGTTAACTTAACCAAATATAAAATGACCTGAGCCAATATAATATTACTAAGTTTGTTGAAGGTATTAGTAAATAAACATTTACTTCAACACAGCATTATTCCTGAGTGCTATAGGCTATAAACTATCTCATATTAGCCGTCTAATCACTTAAATAATCCGGCAGCCCAGTTGGTGAGCCAAAACTACCGTGCTTAAAGAGGCAATACTTCAATCTGTTGTCTTAAATGATTCTATAAAAATAGTCACTGACACTATACATATTCATATATTTTTTATTTTTATGTTTAATCACTGATGAGATTCTGCATGAATAATCGACGCCGCGAAAGTTTTACGCGGATGACGTCACATGCAAAATCTTTCATGTTTAAAAAAGGGTTTATAAATCTAGATCTATACAAATATTTTAAATGCAAAAGTTTGGGTAAATGTTTGTAATTAAATCGGATCGGAAAAGCATTTGGTACGCTATGATACCTATATGAATACTATGTACTTACTGAAATAAAACATGGGATATACCGGGGACGCGATCACGTGGAATAACCTAACCTAAGATAGTACATCAATAAGATAAACATTTATATTTTACTTACTCCTTTACTGATCTACATTCTCCTTCATATAGATGCAACCCGGCATCACACGTGCTAGTAACATGTCTCTTTATTCCATTATATTTTGCTTTAATGTCTGATTGACTTAACATGGGTGAACCCGAAATCTCGTATACACATAAGAAAACAACAGTAACAGCAGCGAACATTTTGTTTAAATTGATTTTTTTTCTAAAAAGATTTAACGCTTCCGAACTTCACAGCACACACGATAACACTTGGATTAACTTGGATAACACGATTAACACGAGTCAAACTATAGTCTTTAAAATATAGCTTGATTAGAATGACAGATGTCAAACTGTTCTGACTAGGGTTGTAGAAGTATTGATCAAAATCGATAGCGAAAAAATCGAATCTAAATCAATTATATTCGATTCAATTATTTTTGAATTAGCTTTTTACGAATTGTTGTTGTGAATCTTATTGTTTAAGCAAATTCGTATAGGACGACCAGCCCTACTTTTAACACCGCACGGAGACCTCTCCTAGTTTAGTATTAATTAGGATCAATTAAATAAAACAATAAAATTAAAGTTAAATAAAATTAATTTATCCAGTTAATGGTGCAATTCTGATGATAGGGATGAAGATGATAGTAATATAGGATGCGCAGTTAATAGTGCGCATCCTAAATCAGTATCATCCTCATCGCTATCATCAGAATCGCTGGAACAATCTTGGAGATTAATTATTAATTCTTGGTCACGAATAGTAGGTATCAAAGTGTACTTCGCGATTAACGATTAATCAGATGATTTACTCTTATCTATTGTGTCTCCTCACTAAAATTTTTGCAACATGACGTAGCCTTGTAGAGAGGTTGAAAATTATTAGGTTTATTTTTAAGACTAAAGAAAATAGTACTGATTTTTAGTTTAAAGGCTGATTGTATTGAATTATTCTGATTTCTAATTGAGGATCTGTATTTAAAAAATAGTTATAATGCTAGACAAGACAGATTTTTCGTGTTTCAATTTGTAATACTCGTTAGACCTCACTACAAAGTTGTGTGCTCTGTTTTGCTTAGAACTGTCATTTTAATCAAGCTATCTGCTATATTTTAAAGAGTATAAGTAGGTAGTCATTCATGACATGAGACGCTGACTAGTGATGCGACTCGAAGTATAAAGTAGTAAAAGTGGACTCGAGTCGCATCACTAACGCTGACCCACACTCATACTATTTTCAACAAATCAGATAGATATAATATTTTTTTAAATGACTAATTAATTTCTAAAGCTAACAATAACGCTTGATTATATTCAAATCATATCTAAAACATGCGTTATACATATTGAATAAATAAAAAAAAGGCACAGAAAAAACAATAACCTAAAATTAGATGCATGAAACAGAACGTTCAATACTAGGGATTGAACGTTTCGTTTCGTTTACACTTAGTAATTGTCAAAAAAATAAATCACTGCGGCCATCTTGTGAAAAAAATCAAAAAAATCGCGTCGTTGTTTGGTTCGTATATTCCTGTTCGTCAATCGAAACAGATTGCGAATAAATATATTATTAAGAATAGTTTAATACTTAGTTTTATTTTTACAACCTTAAAACATTATTTATTCATCCTAGCGAAAATTAATATTAGCAATAAGTACCTAGTTCAAAGTTCTTATCGATTATCGCGATCGATTACACTTTAACCGCAATAGTATTCGATAATCGGCTCACACAAATTAATTATGCATGGCTACTTCACTGTCGAGTTAATTTGACATAGGTATTTCATTTAGGATGAATGAAAATGGACTATAGAGTCTGTCTAATGAAAGTAGATACTGGATTTATTTGCGTTTTATTCTGGCAATGTTTTTCATATGTCTGTTATGTCAGTGTCAAAAATTGTAGTCAAGTTGTCAGTGAGGTGAACGGAGGTTTTAAAAGTGATCTTATCCCGCTATTTAGTTATCAAACATGAACAAAACGATTAAAAGTCCAATGCGAGAACTGTTATATACTATGATTTGTAAATATGATGAAAGAAAATCAGAGAAAGATGCCAAATACCAGCAGAAGCAAGTTTGTTTACGTGTGGTGCAGAACTTCGTAGGTAAGTTCGATGTAATTAATTTGATACTTACAATTTTATTTTTCATTACTTTGATACTTATTTAAAGAATATGCAAAATGTCTAATTTATTGTTGTAACTATGTAGTGCTTCTTAAAATATTGTTTCTGTTCTATATTCAGCTAAAACGTTTCTTTTTTCGACAGAAAACATGGAAGGAATGTCTGGGGTAGAAGAAATAATTAGAAATCTCAAAGAACTTTCTGATTTAGAGCAGCAAGACTTGATAAAAACCCAGAACCAGTACTTGGATGAAATAGCGTCACTCACTGGTAGGTATTCAGTAGTACATACAAAAGCAATTTCAATACAAGATTTAAATAGAGGCACTAAGGAACTATGTGAAATTATAATATAATAATAGTTAATAATATAATAATATAATATAATATAGTTTATAATTTTTTAAATTTTCTATTATGTCTCATATTTGTTTTATTTGTTATTATTTACAGGTGTGAGTGTTACAACACTTAAAAGAATTAAAAAGGAAGGTTCTATCAATGGTGGTGTGTGGAGAACCCCAGGGAAGAAACGGCCCCATGAAAGCACTGTGTCAAACTTAGACAATTTTGATTTAGATGCTATAAGGAACAAAATTAATGAATATTATATTTTTAGGAAACAGGTTCCTACTTTGAGATCCCTTTTGATGGATTTGAAGGATAGCATTCAATTTAGAGGATGCCATGAAACTTTGCGTCGAATACTATTAGCTAATGGCTATATGTTTAAAAAAAATAAGAATGAACGTTCATTATTAATTGAGCGTTATGATATAGCTGCTTGGAGACATCGCTTTCTAAGAACTATTGGACAGAAACGAGCAGAAGGAAAACAGATCATTTATCTTGATGAAACCTATGTCCATAAAAACTATAAACCAAAGAAGAGTTGGCAAGGACCTTCCACCAGTGGTGTTATTGAAAACATTTCATCTGGGAAACGATTCATAATTGTGCATGCCGGTTCTGATAAAGGCCCTGTACCTAATTCATTATTAGTGTTCAGCACTAAGTCTAAAATGGCGGACTACCACCATGACATGAATGCCAAAAATTTTAATAAATGGCTACAGGAAAAACTTGTACCGAATTTACATGAGCCAAGTGTTATTATCATGGATAACGCTAGCTACCACTCAGTAGTTATCAATAAAGCCCCTACATCACAAAATAGAAAGGATGAAATAAAGGAATGGCTTACTTTAAATGGTGTCCCATTTGAGGATTATCACTCGAAAAATGAGCTACTATGTTTAGTGAAACGGCACACACCAGAGCCAATATATGAAGCTGACCAAATTTTATCCCAAAATGGTCATGAGGTATTGCGCTTGCCTCCATACCATTGTGACCTAAATGCTATAGAGCTTGTATGGAGTTTAGCAAAAAGAAAAGTGGCAAGTAAAAATATAGCTCTAACCACATTGCAGTTGGAAAATTTAATCAAAGAATCTTTTGAAAATGTTACACCAGAGGATTGGAAGAAAATGACCGATCATGTTATTCACGTCGAAAATAAATACAAACAAAGAGACAGAATTGTCGAAGAAAATTTAGACAGTTTTATAATTAGTGTTGGTGACAGTGGCACCAGTGAGTCGGACGCACAGTGTGTTATAAACCCTATTTTTGTTTCGTCGTCTTTTTATTGAATTAATCGATAGAGTATACCATTCTGAGGATTAGAGTAAAACTCCGGGCTCGCTAAGACTTGTACTTTTTTCGTTATTCAGTGTCAAAGTTCCGTAATATCCGACTATTGAAAAACGAAAAAAAATTAATTACAATTTAACGGAAGTACTTATTCCAGAATTTATTTATTCTATCGAAAGAAGATATAATAGCCGACCATTCCACCAATTCCTGAAGCTTTAGCATGAATAGGTCGAGAGATATGAATTTTTTTCTCATTTTTCGTTTCTATTTTTTTATTCATCTAAACCACCGTAGTAGGTGGTCATTCCTGCATCAAAAAATTGCTAATACTTTCTTTTATTTGCAGTATTATTTCTAAAACCTAACTCGCTGGTTTCCAGGAGATATTTGAAAGTTTAGTAATATCCGAAATATCCGCATATAGGGCTGCCACTTCAATCAAAATTAAATAAATTTATTTTTATAAAGTTTTAGCTTTTATATCACGACCATAACAAGATATCATAATTTTGTGGCTTAAAATGGCAAAGATTGGGTAATTTTATAAAGGAAATTAAAAAACAAATTAAGAAATTGGTATGATGTTGATTGATACACTTATTTGGAATCTGTCTATAAATTCTAACTCAAAAGACTCAACTTATAGTAAATGAAAGAAAATCCTTTCCGATATCTCATAAGTATACCTATAAATCAACATTCAACATAAGTACTATTACAACATTTTGTTTTTTTTTCAAAATATTTTTTGAAAAAAAATTTTATAATGATTTACAACCTTTTTTTTTTAAATCAATTTTATTGTAATTTTTGTGGTCATAACAATTTTAAGAATAATTTTTAATGTATTTTATATATCTACATGAATTATATACCTATCTATAATTTTAAATCAAATTTTATCATGTATGTACATCAATTGTGTCGATTTTTTATTTAAAAAATACGATAAAATTATTTTCGTCAACAATTTATTTATTATAATTTATACACATATTATGTAATTATATTTGTTGATTTTTTCTAAAAAGCAAAATCAATGGTTGTTCCATCTGGAGTTGGAACAATTTTAGGGGACTGAGCGCCAGTCAACCTTAATACCGTAACCGTACTCTGCACTTCAACAACCTCAGTAAGGCGTGACTGAGGTACGTCGTGCAGAACTACGGCCGGGGGGCTTGCCTTAACTTTTTTTTCAAATAAAGGTTTATAATCTTATATAATTTTCGGATACTCGAAAGTGACAACCCTAAGTAAAATTTAAAATTTCAAATATCTCCTGGAAACCAACGAGTTAGGTTTTAGAAATAATACTGCAAATAAAAGAAAGTATTAGCAATTTTTTGATGTAGGAATGACCACCTACTACGGCGGTTTAGATGAATAAAAAAATAAAAACGAAAAATGAGAAAAAAATTCATATCTCTCGACCTATTCATGCTAAAGCTTCAGGAATTGGTGGAATGGTCGGCTATTATATCTTCTTTCGATAGAATTAATAAATTCTGGAATAAGTACTTCCGTTAAATTGTAATTAATTTTTTTTCGTTTTTCAATAGTCGGATATTCCGGAACTTTGACATTGAATAACGAAAAAAGTACAAGTCTTAGCGAGCCCGGAGTTTTACTCTAATCCTCAGAATGGTATACTCTATCGATTAATTCAATAAAAAGACGACGAAACAAAAATAGGGTTTATAACACACTGTGGGACGTTTCTCTGGAGGTGGAATTATTAGATTCTGATTTTGATTACTCTGAATAAAATTGATATTAAAAATATTCTAGCTGTTTTACTTATTACCTGATAATTTTGTCATAATATTCTATTTCTATCAAATATATTATTATCAAGACTACCGCTCGGGTACTCTGCTTCTTGTTCACCAGCTAGTTAAATACTTAACTAGTAGTGAATACTATGTAACAAATATTTGTATGAGATCTACATAATAATATATCAGTTTTAAATCTGGCTATTCTTTGTGTTCGCTGTTCCTATTTTTGTGCAGTTCGCCACGTCATAAGACTAGTTCTTAGCGGGCGTCGACTAAAAAAATAATAAATAAAAATAAAGTATCAAAATGCATTATAGTCGATAATCAGTCGAAAAATTAGGGTTACCATATTTATTTTTTTTGAATTTACCGCTCTTTTCTAGTGTCTACTTTCATTTGACAGACTCTAGCTGAATGTATATATTACTCAACACGTCATGTTAAGCAACAATTTTTCACGTAGTTATTCAAAACTCGCTAGATGGATGTGTACTCAGTTTCCTTTGCCAAATAACAAAAGATAAAATAAATTAATAGACAGATTGGTATTCTAAAAAGGCTTAGATATCAAGCACTGGGACCTGTAAACTGTATCATTATATTTTTTTAACTATGTAATGTACCTACCTAGGAGGAATATATTAATGTTTAAATATATGCAACAATTGAAATAAAGACACAATTTCAATAGTTGAAAAGCCCGCCAAAACTCCTCGACATAACTGACATTTGAATAACATTGCCAGAATCAAACGCAAATAAATCCAGTTTATTCTTACTTTCATTAGTATTTCTATGACAGCCAAGAACTTGGCTAAACAAGTTGCTTCTATTGAGCAACATAATATTGGCATTTCAAATTTTAATAACTTAGCCAGTAATTTGGCTAATAATTTTGACATTCCAAATAAAAATTATGACATGAATGTTGACATGACATGTAATTTAAATTAAATCATGAGACAAAAGAGGTAACCTCTTACAAAATAGATCAATTGATTGAAAAGTGCCCTAATATAATTAAGAAAAATAGAAATGTAATTAACCTGGTGCATCAGAACATTAGAGGAATTATGGGCAAAGAGCTAGAAATTGAATTGTTCATGAATTGTAATTGTATTAATATATTTTGCATAACTGAACATTGGCTAAAAAGCAATCAATTCATGTTCAACTTCAATAATCACCAGGTTGGCAGTTCATTCAGCAGGGAACATTCCATACATGGTGGTTCACTCATATTAATTAATAAACAGTTAAAGTACAAGGAACGCCATGATATTGTTTCTCTCTCTGTTGAACAGACTGCAGAAATAGCTTGTATAGAGGCAGAACAGTTTATTGTATTGAGTGTATACAGGCCTCCTTCTGCGTTGTATGATAGTTTTGAGAGTATTATGGAAGATGTTTTAAATAAGGTAACAAATTTAAACAAATTTGTTATTATTTCTGGAGATTTTAATATAAATTTATTGGAGAATTCTAGTTTATGTATTAAAAGCTCTCTTTCAATCATACTTGTTTTTGGAGCCAACAAGAATAACTGCCACAACAGCCACATGTTTGGATAATATTTTCACTAATATCAAAATGAATGATAAGAAAATTATTAATCAATTAGATTCGGATCATTGTGGACAATTAATTTCATTTGATGCTAAGACTAAACATGTGGCTAAAAGAAAGATTACTATTGTTCCCACAACCGTTAATCGTTTTGAAAGTTTTAAAAATAAATTAGCTTGTAGTCTTCCATTTTTAAAACATAATAATGATCCTAACAAGTTATATAATAATTTTTTTAAACTATTTTGTTCTGAATTAGATTCAGTATTTACTTCCAGAACAATTACGGTCCAAGACAGTGCTACCTTTAGGGAATGGGCTACTTTAGGTATACATAAGAGTAGAGCTAGGCTTTTTGAACTATATGAAGAGAGAAATCATAATAGAAGTGAAGGATTTCAGACGTATGTTAAGAATTACTCAAAATTGTTTAGAATAGTTTGTAGAACTGCTAAGGCTCGCTACTTGAGTTCAATAATATAAAATGACTTGGAGTGTAGTGAATAGTGAGACTGGAAGAGTAAGGGGCCACGATCGTGAATATTGCTTGAGTGTTGGTAACAGAACCATTAGGACGGATTCCGACGTAGCCCATGCTTTTGAAAAATTTTTCACAGACATTCCAATCTCGACTACCCAATCTTTGAACTCATCACCCACTGTCGCTGAAAGCATTCTTAAAGAAAACGTTACTATGTGTAACACTACTTTTAGGTTTGACTATGTCTGGCATCAGGACATTATAAAAGTTTTTAATAGTATTAATGTAAAAAATACTGCAGATCTTTGGGGTAATTCAGTACCTAGTCATTACAAAATCTATTATTGATCTAGTTGCGCCCCAATTAGCTCTAATATTTAATAAGTGCGTAGATGGTGGTGTGTTTCCTGAGCTAATGAAACATAGTAAAGTAATACCATTATTTAAGTCAGGCAGTACATCAGACCCCACTAACTTTAGACCTATTTCAGTACTGCCTACATTTAGTAAAATCTTTGAAAAATTAATATTCGATCAAATGCATTGTTTCTTTACTAAACACAATTTATTACATAGGAAACAATTTGGCTTCACAAGGGGTCGCTCCACTATCGATGCTGGTGTTGAGCTTGTGAACCACATCTTCGACGCCTGGGAGGACTCACACGATGCTCTCGGCATTTTCTGTGATTTGTCCAAGGCGTTCGACCGTGTTCCTCATGAAACATTGATCAGGAAATTACATCACTACGGTATACAACATTCGGCACTGAATCTTCTTATCTCGTATTTAGATAATAGGATTTAAAGGGTCGAGGTTGACGGAAAGCGATCTGCGGGATCTGCGGTTAAAATAGGGGTGCCTCAAGGCTCAATACTCGGTCCTTATTTGTTTCTAGTTTATATTAATGATTTACCACATCTTGTTAAGGATAGTCACGAGATAGTACTGTTCGCAGATGACACTTCATTATTGTTTAAACTTAAACGACAACAAACCACTCTTGACGACGTGAACATTGTTATCTCAAAGGTGGTAGACTGGTTTGATGTTAACAATTTGCTTTTAAACGAGCAAAAAACTAAATGTATAAAATTTGTAACACCTAATGTCAAACCAGTGAAAACAGCAGTAAAGACGAAGGAAGATATGTTGGACCTTGTGGATAATGCTAAAATTTTAGGCATTACAATAGATTGTAAGTTACAGTGGGGACCTCATATATCACAATTGGCGAATAGACTTAGTTCTGCAGCCTACGCGGTCAGAAAAATTCGTCAACTTACTGACATTGAAACAGCTAGGTTAGTCTACTTCAGTTACTTCCATAGTGTCATGTCTTATGGAATTCTACTCTGGGGTAATGCTGCCGACACCCAAACCATCTTTGTGCTGCAGAAAAGGGCTATTCGTGCAATTTATAATTTAGGAAGCAGACATTCACTAAGGGAAAAATTCAAGGAAATAAATATAATGACAGTGGCAAGTCAATATATTTATGAAAATTTAATTTGTACAAAAAAATATCGCCCTTTTTAAAAAAAAGAGTGACATGCACAACATAAATACACGCAATAAAAACAAACTTGTTATCCCAGCCACTAGGCTCCAAAAAATAAATAAATCCTTCAGAGGTCAGTGTGTGCGATTCTACAATAAAATCCCGAGTGAAATTCAAAATTTAAGTCTCAATAAATTTAAGTTATTAGTTAAAAGTAATTTATGTCGTAAGGGATATTATACTATTAAAGATTATTTAGATGATAACAAAGCTTGGGACTGTGCTGCTTCTACCAAGTCTATTTCAAAATAATGTGTTACAATTTGATATTATGACATTGTTATTAATTTGTTAAATTTCATTATTATGACATTGTTATTAATTTGCAAATATTGACATTTAAAAAGAGCAAGCCGTGAGTTTCTTGCCGTTTCTTCTCACGAGCAACAGCTTTTCCGAAACGGTGGTAGATAAAAAATATTTTGACGATTTCAAATACTTGTTAAAGTTTATGAAATAAAGAATATTTGACTTTGACTTTGACAAAAAGAAATGAAGTTTTGGTCAGCCGTGGCAGGGAAAAATGCAGTCTCTTTGAGGAAATCATCTATCTTCTATATTCTTCTATACCGTAAAACGGGGTGAATAGAAACGATTTTCAACTTTGTCCTAAAAATTTGTTGCGAATAACTTGTTATTTTTATTGTCGGGTTATTTTATATCATGTCCGGCGCCATAAAGAAAGAGTTAAACCCATATTTGTCCAAAAATATGCATAATTTTACGATATTTCATTAAAAAAATGGTCAATTTCTATTCACCCAGCGATAGGGGTAAATGGAAACGACCAAAGGGGTGAATGGAAAAACTGTGTTTAAAAACGTTTTTTCAATTAACAATATTGTATCTTTATAGATTAATATACACGTAAAGAGATCTTCTTCTTATCGTATGGTTAGTGGTCAACCTGGTGTCAAAGTTGTTTAAGCCGCCAGAAGGCCTTTGACATGGCTTGACGACTGTTATTTTAATAGACAACAACCGGGACCGACTTTTTACGTGCCCTCCGAAGCACGGAGACGCCCAGTTCAAATACCACTATACGGTCACCCATCTATGGAATGACCGCGCCAAGGTTTGCTTAACCCACAGATCGTTTACTGACCGGTGTGCGCAACTGGCTATGGGCGCCTTACGTAAAGAGATAAACACTTCAAACAACTCATTAAAAAAGAAATCCCACTTTAAATCCAAAGTTTTGGGCGTCGATATTAAAGCATTCGAGGACGATTTTTTGGGTATAAATATCAATTTAAACATTTAAACAATTATGACACCGCAGAGAAGTTTTTCGCATTTTAAAATTTGAACAAAATTCTTCAACGAGGAGTACTCAAATATTGGCCTTGAAAACTTTCCTGTTTTTTTTTCTATTCACCCCGTTTTACGGTATTAATAATTTCGTCATGGGGTACGGTAGACTCGGTCGAAACCTTATGGCTGGTTTACACAGTGCGAGCTAGCGTACGAGTAAGCCTTCAGAGTAACTCGTACGTGCGAGAGTCAGTAGCTCGCATCCGATTACTTCAACAATTTTTTTTTTTCACTCGCCTGCTCACCCGGCAGCAACTCGCACATGACAGGGGCTCGTGCGTCAATCGCATCGTTTGGACGCATTCGGCAGTAGCTCGACAACATATATCGCAAAATTCGGATTATGAAGAATTTCGTTAAATTCTAATGGCACTGACAAACAAACCGCAGTCGCCATCTTTGGTTTTGAATCGTTGACGGTTGGCGAAAATATTGTTTTTGACACTTTTTATGGTATACTCTTTGTTTTTTTTTCAATAACAGCAATAGAACTACCTATGCATATATTAAGAGTTCCATTTGACCCGATCGAAGCCGGGTTTTCATCTAGTATATTATAATTTCGGCGGCCAAAAGCAAATAAAATATTTTAACGCTATCAGTCTTATTTATAATTAAAATAATTAATTTGTTAAAAACTCTATAAGCTTATAAAACGTTTTCGTTTTTTCTTTGTTATAAATTTATTGTACCTACCTACTTATGTATTGTTTACAAACAAATTATTATGTTGCCATTACAATGAAGTCCGCTGACTCATTGACAAAAATATCGGTTCGTAGATTTAAAGATCACAGATTTTAAAGAGATATAGACCGTACACTTGGCGCCAAGAGTGTGTTCTAGGTGCAGGCGAGCCGCGTTTTAAGTTCGAGCTATTCACATTGGCGCACGTTACAAGAGGTCGTAAGCGACTTCGTCGCCGGCGCACAGTGGGCTGAAATCGTCAAAATGGGACATAAGGACTGAAATGAGTATTTTTGAATTCTATTTACAAATATAAATATTTTATGTTATGGCATTTTTGATATACTCAGTGTTTTTCGAGTTCTGGAGCCCTAAATTTTGTATAAAATATTAATGGGTTTTTGTTTTAGTAGGAATACCTAGTTGAAATCCTCGGACACCTACTTCAAGATCCACCGGATATTCAGGAAGCCAAAAACAGTCTTTTGAGTAAAAATTGAGATCGTAAATTTACTTCAGATGAAGCTTTGGGATAGCTTTTTCAAGTTCAAGCCAAATTAACAAAGTGGTACTTTAAGAAGAAGCATCAAAGAGAAAATGACTATATTATTATGTTTCCTTCCTATTACAAGATGCAAAATGCAAAACAACGTTACCTGATAAAGCATGACGTCACCTTAACAGATACAACTGCTGGAACAAAATTGCAGCCTCTGTTAAGTTAAGTATATTCAAGGCAATCAATATTGATAGCTTGTATTTCGGCGTAGATTCCAAAAACGTAATTAGTTTTCGTAAAATCCCTCATTAATTTTCATGCATCCCTAAGTCCACTAGAGCTCGATTACGTTCGTTACGTTACGTTTTTACTATTAGGTACGTACGTCATGTCGCGTTTTAAGCGTAATTTCAGAGCATTTTTTTTATCACTCATTATTCTTGTAAAAAGTCCAAATTCAATATTCATAATTATAGTTGAATACTATGTATTATTAGGTAATTGTCGACAATTAATTTAACACTAATATTAATAAACAAAATTGTGCGATTTGGTGCCGACGACAGCGTGACACAGACCTAATATTTTTTACAAAACAAAATCACTTACTTTTTTAATGACCTGCATTCTCCGGCATATTGGTATGACCCAATGAAACACGTGCTAACAACAATGTTATGTCTCTTGTCCACTTGATGCACATCGGAACTTCGATAGTTTAAAATGGAATTATATTTTTCTTGTATAAGTGATTTATTTGAAGTAGGTAAACCCGACACTTCGAATCCACTTAAAACAACAGTGAGAGTAGCGAAAAATTTTTTAAAATTCATCTTCAGGGAAACGTCCGACACGCTTCGAGACGGAAAGAATACTGACTGTCGACTGAAGCCTCGGTGAGCGCGCTTAACACAACCTAACATTGCCCTTGCGCCGGCCACGTACGTAGCTGCGTAGTAGGTATCTAACAAACTCATTCAAAAGTACTTTTGCCTGAACAACATGAGTCGGTTGGGTTAAAAGGCTTAGCCTTCATGTAATTTTTTTTACCACCCAGAAAGGGAAGCCCTGAGAAGCGGGGCTCCTGCGACTTGATGTAATATCAAATGAGATGAATATCATTCAATAAAGCTTTAGGGTAAAAAGTACTTTTGACTGATTTTGCTAGTCATTGAATTTTTGACTGGTTAAGAGTTTTGACCGTAACATATACACGCATAAGATATACCTACAGATATACACGTGATTCTTTGATACAACGACGCGACGGAGTCTGACACCAGACAAATTGTGATGGAAATAAGCCTTCGAAATTAGATCATCTTCTATTACTGGTCAAAGGTCAAGAAATCAGTACTGATTAGAATTTTGTTGCGTTTTGTTTTTTCAGATTTTCAATTTCTTTCTGCTAATAATAAATTATTTGCAAAAATAAATTACATTTCCAGGCAGGCGATAAAATTCGCGATTTCAAATGTGCCTCAAAACAAGTAGAACCGTTTAATCAAACAGGTAAATTAGGTAGGTAGGTATAAGCAGATGGAAATTATAATGATAAATGTTAATTCATTCATGAAGCTTTTTTTAAAATTTGCACTCATAGGTTTACATAAGAATAATTTTTAGCGCTATGTTCCTATCTACCGCAAAATCTGACTAAATCATGCGCGGAATATTGATAACACATGTTTGCGTTTTTAAGCAATGGGATAGGTGGACTGATTGAAATATAGTGATACAATCCAGAACAAGAGAGACCGTCGATTGTTAGTCTGTTTCAAATTGTGATGATGACGTAAAATTTAAGCGATTGCGAACCACAGGAAAGCCTTTTATCGCTAGTTTATTAACCATTAAGATGGTATCCGGGCTTCATTAAAATAATTAATACAGTATACGAGTACTGGTGTGTAGTACCAAACACTAGGCAGAATTTATCATTTTTGTAAGCAACAAATGACCAAATACATAATTGACGTTTAGTCTACATCGATGATTGTTGGCAGCGCCTCGCATGATCAATTATTGTATCAACCACATTGCAAATCATTTGGCGATTAAAAAGAGTGGCCGTGAGTTTCTTGCTTGCTCTTCTCATAAGGCTCTACCCCCTTTCCGAGCTAGTGGTAGATTCAGTAATTGTAACGACTATCATAAGTGTCAATATTAGACCTATTTGAATAAATTATAGGTTTTTTTTATCAGCAAAATGCATTACTGCATGTCCCGCTCCAGGGAGGAAGCGGGGGTCTGTCGGGCTCTCCCGCCGCCTAGGCGTTACGGCTTTTTTTTATCAGCAAAATGCATTACTGCATGTCCCGCTCCAGGGAGGAAGCGGGGGTCTGTCGGGCTCTCCCGCCGCCTAGGCGTTACGGCTTTTTTACATACCGTCTAAAAACCTGACGGTGTTCCTTCAACAGTCACCATAAAGTGGCCAGGACGCGGTACCTCCAGTTGGATACTCCGCGTCCCTTACCCTACTCACACTGCCGGTTTATCACCCGCCCGCTCGGTGTTCGAAACGAATGATTCCGTGAACTACACGTTAATAGGGTACCGAGTGACTGGTTTTACTGGCCAAATAATTTTTAATTCAATAGCATTTAAGCTGATATCATGATAGTTTCAATGGATAAACTACCGCTAAATGTGTCTCAGAAACCGGGCAACAGACGTGTGATAATAACCGCGCATATCTATACTAATCTATCTATACTATACTAATATTATAAAGCTGAAGAGTTTGTTTGTTTGTTTGCTTCTTTGAACGCGCTAATCTCAGGAACTACTGGTCCGATTTGAAAAATACTTATAGGCTATATATCATCACGCTACGACTAATAAGAGCAGAGTAGGTACCGTACCAGTAAAAAATGTTTAAATAAAAACGGGGAAAATTATGACCCATTTTCTCTTATGTGACGCTAGCGAAGTTGCGCGGGTCAGCTATAAAGAGAATTCGGATTAACGAAAAATGCTAGACCTAGTGACTCACTCGAGTTGCATGGCAAATAACATTATCAGTAATAGCAATATTTATGTTGACACAAGTTCTATCTTGTAGGCAATCATGTCTAGGTATTGTATGAATCAATGATCAGGCTTTATCACACAATAACTTTGTTTCGTATTGTTGATACAGGTCTGGTCTTGTACGCAACTTCGCTCGCGTGTCGTCATATTTTATTACGGGAAATATGTTTTTATAGAGCATACCAGATCAAAAACAGAAGGAAAAATTAACTTTTAATGTAGGTATAGGACAAAATGATATTGATTTGGGAGAGCCAAAAAATTATTTTTTTACTGAATTAAAAGCAGTCTTGTAAGTTTTTAATGAAGGTTCAATTTTCAATGGTATACGCGGAGTATTGATTCTCAATAAGTATTTTTAATCACACACGATATAAATACACACCTACCTCCCTTATAAACATTCAAATTCAATATTGTGGTTCAATTAAGTATGCTATTGACATAAATCGTTATATTTTCATGTAAAATTCGAGACCATATACAGCTCGCACTGTCAAAAAGTAATCAGATCTCAAAAAGAGCCAAGTTTTTACCCAAACTAGCCCAACCCTTAATCTATGACCCACAGCAATTATAACTGAAATTAAAATAAATGAGGAGCTCATTTTTCATGAAATGAATAAATGCTCTATTCCAATGCTCGCAGCTCTTATCATACACTAGCTGACCCGCGCAACTTCGCTTGCGTCACATAAGAGACAATAGGTCATAATTTTCCCCGTTTTGTAGCATGTTTTACTGCTGCTCTGCTCCTATTGGTCGTAGCGTGATGATATATAGCCTATAGCCTTCCTCGATAAATGGGCTGTCTAACACTGAAATATTTTTTTTAAATCAGACTAGTAGTTCCTGAGATTAGCGCGTTCAAACAAACAAACAAACAAACTCTTCAGCTTTATAATATTAGTATAGACAAAAAAAAGTAGGTATTTTGTATAGGTATGTACTTTTTTTTTTGTTCAACAGGAAAAAACATATTTTAATGAAAAACAGTATAATACTGTTTAAAACAGTATAGTTGGCGACCCTAATACCAGGTTTTCATGGCCAACGGATCCAGTGCTTTAAAATAAGAAGATTGTTTTACACGAACGGTTTGATTTAGAATGATATATACATATATAACCGAGGTCAGTTATAACCATACTATTAGCAATTCTTTTCTGAGTCACTCGTTTGGGTGAATAACCTTAACGTATTTACATGATGCAATTGAATCATTATCATTTTATGCATAGTACAAAGGTACAACTAATTTTAAGTTTTCAAATATAACAACACACCAATGACTTTTCGAAGTTATGTGTGTATTAAAAATAATTATCACTTGCTCTAACGGTGAAGAAAAACATCGTGATGAAACCTTGCATGCCTAAACTTTTGTTTAATACATGTACCTACTAAGGGCATGGAAACTCCCCAACCCGCACTTGGCCATCTCGCATCTAGCAGTAGGACATTTTTGGGTTAAATTTATCATATTTTTTTAACACTAACGTCGGCCAGCAACTCAATTCACGTGGAATTATTACTGTGGGTAAGTATTATTTTCATTGCATATCTATAGCCGGATTAGTTGACAATATGTTCACATATTTAAGTATAAGATAGAATTCCCATATAAATCACGATGTCTTAGTGCAAAATACGGCTCTAATGTCATTGAAATATGGCTGGTCATTTTAATCTGTAATGTTTATTCCTTATATTTCAGTGTGAGTTTGGCGACAAACATCTTCATCATCTGAATGAAATGGTATGGCATACCCGCTGTCTTCATGCTCTGAACTCTCAAGAAATCATTTCTGTTCTTAATTTAATATATGTAGTACTACATTCAAATAGGTTTTTTTTTTTTCAACCAAAACCTAATATCCCGTATAGATCCATCAAGCCATCAACTTTAATAGCCCCATAGCCAGTTGCGCTCACCGATCGGTAAACGATCTGTGGTAAGTGACAGCAGAGTGGTATTCGAGCTGTGCGTCTCCGTGCTTCGGAGGGCACGTTAAAAGTCGGTCCCGGTTATGGTCTTCTAAGATAACAGTCGTTAAGCCATGTCAAAGCCCTCTCGGGCGGCTTGAACAACTTTGACACCAGGTTTTCCACTAACCAAACGACAAACAACCAATCAACTAGAATAAATAACGCAACAATAGCGCAACACACATGACACAATATTTAATACATTACATATAGATTATTATTTGTCGTTATCAACGATTATCGACTATTACATATTATTATTGTTATTTTCACTCACTTAAGGCTAATAGATACGACAAGTAGACCCCCAACTTATTTCAGCATGATAACATAATGTTGTGAATCTCAATCGTGATAATAATTGTGTAATTTATGATATAATCCATGACAAGATGTATGGGTGGGAATGAAGCAAGGTTAGTTTTCGCAAGGGGCGTTCTTCAGTCTCTGAATACCCCTATACATAATTTATGAATTTTATTTACGTAATTCAAGAAAAATCGAATGTATTTATAGCTTTAATGTATAAATTGGTGAAACGATGCAAAGAAACGGCGCAAACAATGGCTATGACTTCTAAACTGAACTTACGCGTTCCAATTAAAGATTAGTTTGGTCAGTTAATTCATTAGTATCTATAAACTTATAAAACTTATTATGGCCCTAAATTACAAATCTAACGTAGTCTATTAAAAAATAGCTTTTGAAAGAAAGTTAATTAAGTATTTGATGAAGTGGATAGCCTTATCAAAAAAGTGCCATATACTGTTCTTCGTTACTTGCAACATGGTTTTTTTGTTTCTAGCGGCCCACCCTTGCTATGCCCAGGTTATAAATTACTAATTAGATACTTAAACCTTCCTCGGAAATCGTTGCGCTTATTACTGGAAACCACGTGAAAATCCGTTCAGCAAACTTGAGTTTATCGCGAAAGGCAGACAGACATGGCGAGGAGACCGTATAAAATATGTAGTGATTGACAACATTGAATATAGGTAGGTAGGTACCTATAGAAAATAATAATAAATTTAAACCATTAATGTCCCACTACTGGGCAAGGTTCTACTCCCGTAATGAGGGAGGGGTTAGGCCTTGAATCCACCACGCTAGCCAAGTGCGGGTTGGGGACTTTGCATGACCTCGATAAATGTATTAAACAAATTTTAGGTATACACGGTTTCCTCACGATGTTTTCCTTCACCGTTGGAGCATGTGATAATTATTTCTAATACACACATAACTTCGAAAAATCATTGGTGTGTTGCCTCGGATTCGAACCTGCGACCACTTGCGTGGGAAAATAATAATGATCTATTGTATAAGAAATCAATATCACTTGTAACAACGGTGAATGAAAACACCGTGATGCAGCCTTGCATGCCTGAGAGTTCATTAGAACTTGAAGGTATCCCTAGACCCCAAACTCGCTCTTGGCCAGCGTGACTGACTCAATGTCTAAGCCCTCCCTTTTTCCAGGAGGAGACCTTTGTCCAGTAGTGGGACATCAACGGTTTATATTTATTTACAGCTGACCCGCGCAACTTCGCTTGCGTCTCATAAGAGAGAATACGTCACAATTTTTCCCGCTTTGGAACATTTTTCGTTGCTACTCCTAATGGTCGCAGCGTGATGTTATATAACCTAAAGCCTTCCTCGATAAATGGTCTATTCAACACAAAAATATTTTTTCAATTCGAACCAGTAGCTCCTGAGATTAGCGCGTTCAAATAAACAAACAAACTATTCAGCTTTATAATATTAGTAACGATTTATTTATCTAGTTATCACAAATTTACGAATCAATTTACCTGTAAGTACCTACTAACGTAGTAATGTTTTCATTTCTATATATATATTTTTCACAGTCATGTTTTCCTATAAAGAATAGGAACAAGGAAATAAGTAAATAAATAAGGTGCTGACTCAAAGACTGGGGCATCGGATTTACGATTGTGTGTTAGATTCGAATCCCACTCGTGACAGTGCCGATATGATGTCGTTGGCCTAGATATAACCATAAATTCTGGTAGGTTAGTACCTTTTTGTTCTTCTTATCGTATGGTAAGCGGTCAACTTAGTGCCAAAGTTCGAAGCACAAAGACGCCCATTTCAAATACCACTATGCGGTCACCCATCTATACCTAGTATGTCAACACTAAGGTCTGTTTAACCCACAAATCGTTTACCGATCGGTGAGTGCAACTGGCTATGGGTACCTCACAACTACATTTATTTATAACTAGCTGACCCGCGCAACTTCGCTTGCGTCACATAAGATAGTAACATTTTTTATTGCTACTCTGCTCCTATTGGTTGTAGCGTGATGATATATAGCCTTCCTCGATAAATGGGCTATCTAACACTGAAAGAATTTTTCAAATCGGGCCAGTAGTTCCTGAGATTAGCGCGTTCAAACAAACAAACTAACAAACAAACTCTTCAGCTTTATAATATTAGTATAGATAATAAGGACCAGTTTCATAGCTTATAGATAAGTGTCTGGTAATCTATCGGATAGACGAAGTGACAGCCTCTTTGGTGCGGTCGATAGGGTATCCGAGTAACCACGAGGTCCCGGGATCGATTCCCAGATTGAGTAAAACACTGCCGCTAAGACCATAGATCCAGCCACCATTATCATATACCTATTTAACGTTATGATAACCTTTTAATTAAACATCTTCAAATGCATTACTAAGTTTATTATTTTATCTATAGACACAAGTTCTGAGTCACACAATCACTGACTCACCACTGCTATCCCAGACTTTCTGACCGAAAAACTTAAATTTTGTAAAAAATATACAGTAGTAGGCATATTATACTTCACTTACTATTAGGGTAAAATAGGGGGTAAGACTTTATACGTAACACATTAATTTTAAAGAGAATTATGTCACTATTAGCGATTTTGAGTATTATTCTATTAGAAATAAGGAACTTCTTTTTCATTCAACTACCAAAAGTATGAAACTATGCTAAGACGAGCTTTTCGTTCATGTGAGAAAAATAACATCATAATTTACCTAGATGGTTGTGTTATAGTAACATACATATAACTACATAAAATCACGCAACAAGTAAAAAAGTACGAAATTCAGTTGTTTTTATCAATGATCGTTTCCTGAAGATAAAATAGGGCGTAAAAGTTAGAGCTTGTAAACATTATTTATATGGTAGGTATATTTAAAATAATTGTTACGTCGAACCAAAATTTTCGGTTGTGTGCAGATAAAATTGCAGATTACACAAGAAATTATTTTTAAACTAGTGTTTTGTAGTTAGTGAGCCAAATAAATAAACATTTAATAAAATTAGTTCTATGTTTTATTAAATTTTAATCATGAATGACTCAGTTGTGACTAACCCTACTCTCTTCACAGGAGAAGACTTGTGCCGTACAATGACACAGCAATGGGGCAATTTTGCTTACTTTATTTTAAAATGCTTTATGGGTAAGGAATTTAGGTCAGTTCATTTAATGTATAACCGTTTTAGGTAAACCATCGACTAAAAATGTCTCAACATCCCTTATCAGTCAGCCCGTGATTTAATTCGATCGAAATGTCGGGAAAACAAATAAGGTATCCTACCCTTTAATTATATTATCAATTGCGTTTAATACCCGTTGCATTATGATATTATGTGTAGGTACAAGTCGCGGGAGTTTATAAACGTTTATCCTTTAAATCCCATCAGATAGTAGCAGGATATTTTTTTAAAACATAGAGAATTTACATGTACCTCTAGGTGGGAAACTAAAAGGAACTTGGGAAAATTGTTTTAAAGTCTTTTTTCTTCGCACTAACATAATTCCCGGCAAATGAGATTCTGGGTATCTTACATCGTGTTTGCAACTGCAAATTCGGTACAGCTAGCAAAGCTTGACTTTGGTGACATAATATTAATAAAGAATGTATCATCAAAATTGTAACAATTGCATAATTACAAAACAATTGCAGCGCAACAATAAATTGCGCAACGTATCAGTTCGGTACGTAATATTTAATATAAAACCGATACGTCTGGATGGAGAAATTATAGTCTACTCTGAGCTGCAGAACGATTAAGACCTTTAATTTGTTGCAAATTTTACTAGTGATATACAATAATTTAGTCAAGACACAGATTTAAGTGATTATTGTATATAAAATTTTAAATTGGCAAAAGTACAGCTGCAAAGAAAAAATACTGACAAATAATTTTACCCACTATGGTTATAATACATCTCACTTGATTTATGGTTGATATTGCTAATCGATGTTTGTTGTAACACTCTAAAGAAATAGACTTTAAAAATCTATTTCGTTACTTTTCGAAGTAATCTAAACATTTTAAGAATGAAGAGACCTAAAGCTGAACGTGGCCAGTGTGGTGGACGGAAACGTAACTCCTCAATTTCGGGACAGCATTTGTTTACCTTCAAACTTTATCATCAAATGCGTGGCATATTTTAAGTTCATGGTGCAAGTCTGTTATCAGACGAGTAAGCAGTATGATACAGCTGGAAGCTTGTACCATACCAGCTTGGCGCTACAGAAAGCGGCTTCAGAAGAACTTCGAAGTCTACGAAGTAATTAATATCAATTCTACAGTTGCAAATTACTGATTTATAGTGATTGTAGCAATCAAGTTTAAAAGTGGTAAAGCTTTGAACCCGTGACTTTGACTATAATGGCCATGAACCACAAATTTACTGTTTTATAAGACTGATTTTGAAGCTGATCATCTATGGAAGTGTTAAACTATAAGTTTTTGGCTATTGAAAGTTCTTAAAGACTTCAATGTAACTGTGTTTTGCAAAACCCCTAACGAAGAGGCCAGTGTGCTCCTGTTTGTATACGACGTAAACTGTAAGTATGAATTCGTCTTTATTATTAGCAGTAAATTACATTTTTCTTTATTTTTATATAGATACTGACTACAGTGACTACTGAGCATATTTATTCAATCTAGTTTAAAAAAACTCTACCTACGCATGCCAAATGTAGTTAATGGAAATGCATTTTATTGGCTGTTTAAAGTGATCCGTACGAAAGCATTCGGGTCTATTCCCTTTTAGAGTACCTAAATAATAAATATTATTTCAATTGTACAATAATAATGGGTTACAGTCTTTTTTTATTTAAAAAAAATGCCAACAAACGATCTTTGAAGGCTCTATATCAATACTACAATATTTTATAGCCAGTAAAGATTCTGTTTTTCAGTATTAATTTGTATATGATTGTTAAAACAGCTGATAACAAGATAGCTAATATTTACATATAACTCCCTTAGATACGAAGAATCTGTGACAATGGCTTGAAGGGGAGTCGAGAAAAAGAACCATTTTTTTAAAACACAGTCAAGAATCAGCGTACAGATCAGCAACAAATTATTTAGTACGTATGAACCATGATACATAGCTGTGAACCGGGAGTATATCATGTTACTCTGCCTACACCTTTGGGTTTTTACCCAAAGGTGTAGGCAGTTTTCAGACGGCTGTTTTCAGACGGCTGTTTTCAGACGGCTGTTTTCAGACGGCTGTTTTCAGCCGGCTGTTTTCAGACGGCTGTTTTCAGACGGCTGTTTTCAGCCGGCTGTTTTCAGACGGCTGTTTTCAGACGGCTGTTTTCAGACAGCTGTTTTCAGACGGCTGTTTTCAGACGGCTGTTTTCAGCCGGCTATTTTCAGCCGTCTTGATATACTCGTATGTGTGTAAATAACACTGTTTCGAAACAAATTTTATCGAAACTTAACAACTTTAATCCATCAACTTAATAGAGAGCCTCGTGTGGTTCGCAGCTGGCGGAGCTGCGGAGTTACCTATACCTACTAAATTCAGTATTTAGCACAGGGGTTCCCAACCTATTCTTATTCCGGGATCACTTTTATATTATTCTTGCTAGCAGGGACCACTTTGTTAGTATATTAAAAATAAAGTGTAATAATCATCCCGAAAATTTTAAATTTTATAATTTTTCGCGAGCCATATGTTGGGAACCACTGTTTTAGCATATCAGCCGCTCGTAGGCTTTTGCGGCTATCTGTGTTCATTTTGACACACTTAAAAGTAACTGTAGTGAGTAGGTATTTCATAAATAAAGATTTAGGAAATACGTACTTAGAATCAATTACCATGATCAATATAAATCGTGCGTGACAAGGTTCTCTTCTAAGATGTTTTATGTTATATTATAACTGTTAAGATGTTCTAACTTGTATTTATGTTTTACGACCTAGCGTTATTGTCAAATCATGATTCATACATTATTTCATTATTTGCTGTTTATTATGGCGTTGTAGTTTGTTCCTAGTTCGTTTGATCAGCGTATAACGAAGACTTTTATCAAATTCTCGTATTAATTTCGCGCGAATCTAAGAGTCAAAATATACGGTCTCATTTCGAACAGCTATACGTTTGCTAATTTTTTGTCATGCCGGCTCCACATTATTGCCGTGAAGCTCCGTGAACAGACGCGAACGTGAATGTGGACGGTTTTCACGGGGTCCACGCGCGTTCACGCCTGTTCCCCGATCAGAGTCGGTATTAAAGTCCCGTGACAAAGGGTTCGCGCGGCGTCCACGCATACACATACACATTCACGGCCCCGGCGCAGTTTACTCTGGACTATAAAGGGGTACGGACCGTATAATGCGCTCAGTTTTTCAGATTATAGAAAAATGGTGTGAGGAACAACAACTTTCTTGTTTTTGACATCTATATAGTGGTATAGGAACACAGCAAATAAAGTTATCGCAGCAGCAGCTTCTACGTCCATTTCGCGGAGGGCTTCGAACTATTGTGAGCATTCCGTGAATGTGGAGGGCATGGAGTCGGTCCGTGAATTCACGGCGAGAATACGCGCGTGAATTCACGGCAATAATGTGGAGCCGCCATCAAAGTTATCAAGTGAATATGAATAGTATTAGCAATTACACCGACTACAAAGAATAATATTCTCTAATAAAAAATGCCGTACTTTTTATCGACTCATCAGATCTGGGCGCCTGATATAATTCAACGAAAGCGAAACTTGGCACAAAAAAAAAACTAATCGGTTCAACCCTGAATATCTGTGACGTAACTAAATATAAAACCAAGTAGGTTAGTGGAGAAACGTGGGTACCTACCTATATTTTATTTTATATGAAGTAACTGCCTATCGGGCCTCCACAACCCAGTTGCCTGGGTTATAATACGATACCTTTCGGTAAGACGGGTTGTCAGACTTCAAGCTTCTGACTAACTGTTAACGACTGTCAAAGATCTACAATTAAACGTGCTTACCGAAACACGGAGGAATTCGATATATATAAAATGGTCACCCATCCACAGAACAACCTCGGCAGGTGTAGCGCAACCTCAGAGATCGATCCGCGCGGCTGCTGTTAATTATGCCAAAAATATTTTTCCAATGTTTAGTATTCTATCTCAATATCCTCACTCATTTCGCGTTAACCATAAATACGTTACATTCTATTATTAAATAGGTACAAGTGGATAAAAATAGCAACGAGCCATGTTCGATATGCGGTCGTAAATATTTTGACTCGGACATTTTGTAAGGTCGTCGGTCCATCGGGATCTCTTATGTCATTCGGTGGCTTAGAGGCTTATGTTTGCGACCAGGCTTCTGTATCGGGTTTCCAAGGTTACACTTACATTGAACGTCTGTTTCTTAAAGTTCACTACCGGTTTGATCACTCACAGATAAGTATCTGAGAAATCAAGTTTAGAAGGACTTTTTGCACATTTAACTATCTCAACGCCAGCTGTATCTTAACTCGTCTTACCCTAGTTTCTGAGTACATTTAGCGGTAGTTTATCTATTGAATAGCTTTTTTTTATACGAGTCTAAACGCTATTAAATAGATAAACTACCGCTAAATGTACCTCAGAAACCGGG
Organism: Anticarsia gemmatalis; assembly: GCF_050436995.1. Classification (NCBI taxonomy): domain Eukaryota; kingdom Metazoa; phylum Arthropoda; class Insecta; order Lepidoptera; family Erebidae; genus Anticarsia; species Anticarsia gemmatalis. The sequence goes on from NC_134757.1 coordinate 2,617,369, forward strand.
GGTTAAAGTATGTATGAATTGTACATAAATAATAATTGTTCAATAATCGTCTAAACGTGGTCGACGCGTCGTTTCATATTAAGCACGAGCTTACATTTCAATGCCATAGGTACTTTAGATTGAGTTGGAATGCAGTCGGCGTAGACTTAATTCGTGTATCATTACTGTGAAAACTTATTCGTAAGTTTTGAAACTGGTCTCTTTTTTTTGTTTTAAGTACTTATTCCAATATTGTGGTTTGACATTCAATGGAAGTGTGGCATCGGTTGTCCGAGATAAAAGAATGCTCTCAAGCATATTCGTCTACGATGGCGAGAGGTATAAGAGATGACTTTGGAAGTACGTTCTCGCTTAATGCATAATCAATTTTTTTATCTTTAGAAGTCCTATATCAAAACACAGGACTAACCAACGGTTTCTGAGTACTTTTAACGGTAGTTTCTCTATTCAATAGCGTTTTTTTAAATGAGTTTAAACGCTATAGAATAGATAAACTACCGCTAAACGTACCTTAGAAACCGGGGGTAAGTTAGGTTACTCTTAAACGCACAGTCAAAATTTTCATTATATTTTATGGATAGCTAAAAATCATCGAATCGGTTGTTCCTAAATTCTCTCGTGTTGGGTTTTTATATGGGTCGAGCCACTAAGAAAACTTAGTGCAATACAATTTAATCTTTTAATGTGACGCATACCCATAAATCAATTGACCTAGTCATAATATCTATTCAAAATTGAATTAGGTACATTATAAATAGTAGAGAAAACAATTAGTTTTCTTTGTTTGTTGTGCTAAACTTGCCGGACTTTTTGCGCGTTGTGTGCGTTACTGCACATAATGGCATAAGTTCTATTTTCACAGACTAAAAAGTGCGTCACGGATAGTCTGCCGTCTGCGCTGCACCTTATTGTGACAAACCGGTTCAACCGGACGGATTGCTCCGCGCAGTCCGAATTTAATTTTTGAATAGATACTGCCGGCAGTAAGCATGCAGAATAAAACTTACGGCGCGTCAAGAGTACTTAATGACTCATCAAAGATAAATATATTTGTTTTAATGACAACATGCAGTTGTAACAAGTCAAATGAGAAATCAAGGATCAAGTTTTAAAATCGCTTAATTTTTTTGTAAATGAACAAAATATGAAATGCAAGCATAAAATTATATCACATAGGCCGTTTTATCACTGGCATACTCTGCCTCCCAGGAAGCCAATGATTACGGAAAATATGAAAGTACCTATAAATGTACTATATATTTTCTCTAATGACTGTATAGCGTTCAAACAGTGAGCTCCAAAACTCGCTGAACATTGTGCATGTTCATCGACAGTACCTACCTATATGTATATTTTAGTAGGTACCTAAATATTCTTAAGATCCGACTAGTTACGTGTAGTAGTTGTGATATAAGTTTGCACGAAAATAATCCTAGAGTATGTTAAAGCCGTCTTTATAGGCCTTAGAATGAACTAAGAACATATTACAATCGTCGATCGTTTATGCCTTTATTACATTATTACTTGAAGGATTTTCTTAAAACGACAATGATAATTACATCGTCATTTTACGAAAATAGTGCTTACTTTTATAACTGTGTTTAAACACTAGAAACATTTAGCGGTAGTTTATCTATTAAACTGCCTTTAATCTCACGCTATTGTATAGATAAACTACTGCTAAATGCGCCTTAGAAACCGGGGGTTAGACTATTTTATTATTTTAAATTAGAGTTAGGTATTTACTTTAGGTACCTATTAGATCACGCGCTAGTTTGGAATTTAAAAGTTCGATTTGACATTACTTTTGCTTCCGTCTGGTGTAACCCAGCTGACTTAAAACACTCGAACGAGCGCGCAAATATGTATCTACCTAATTATAAGAAATGCTTGAATATTATTGAATAGTGTTATTTCATGTGGGTTGGTTCTGTTTTGTGAAAATAGGTCCAATTGTAAAAATAACTAAATAAATGTGTCAATCTCATTAACATTTTTAACTTATCTTATAAATGTAGGTAACCTATGTACCAAATGTACCAAAATAATGATAATTGTGAAAAAATAACAATTTAATTAATTAATTGTAAATTAATTTATTCTTGTACATTTTTGTGTAACAAAATTACTATATGTCATGTGATTTGTTGTATTTATACTTAGGTTATATTACATAAGACTGACTTTAAGCTTTAAATTTTATGTAAATATTGTAGTGTATAAGCACTTAAGCCTTTTTACCTTCTTCCCAATATTTCTATAGAAAATAGACTCTCTGTATTGATCTCATATTCCTAGTTTAGTTTATAATCGCAAATTGTGGAAGACAATAAATTAGGTATTAACTGTTAAATTTGTTGCTTTGTTTATCAATAAATATCCATTCTCATTTACAGCCATTATATGTATATCTATGCTAATATTATAAAGCTGAAGAGTTTTTTTATTTGAACGCGCTAATCTCAGGAACTGCTGTTGCGAATTGACAAATTATTTTACTGTCGGATAGCCTATTTATTGAGGAAGGCTATAGGCATGATAACATCACGCTATGACCAACAGGAGCAGAGTACCAGTAAAAAATGTTACAAAAAGGGGGAAAATATGACCCTTTCTCTCTTATGTGACGCAAGCGAAGCTGCGCGTGTCAGCTAGTCCTAAATTACTAGCTTCGCTGTTGTCGAAGTAGCTAAACCAAATAAATTTAGGAGAAAAGCATACATTAATACAATTGTATGTAGGTACACGCCTCTGCCTTTACCATTAGTGATGAATAAAATCAAACCAATAGTGATGAATAAAATCAAGACTTTAAACTGTACAAAAACTAATTATTTTTACAAAAACTCCTCTTTTAGTATTTTTTCATTTATGAACGAAAATAGAAAATATATCGCTATCCCTCTCTGGTACATAGGTATTTATTGTACACAGTAAGCACAAAAAACCTAGTAATCTTCGAGTACCTATCACATAACACTATTATTTCTATTTAATAACACAGAAAACGCATTCTAAGTTTTAAGCTTGTCCCCCGGGTTTTCCGAGTCATAGGATATTCGAATCAATAGAACTAAAATGAGAAAGAATGCTATTATAAGAACTAATGCCTTTCTTTCTTAGGAAGTCTGCTATCGGGCGGCGCACGCGACGCAACGTGGCAGCACAGTTCAATGTACTATAATCTATTTAGATATGACGCCGATTCGCGCCAGTGTGACTGTGCCCCGAACTAGTGTTTTGTGGCCTTGACACGCTAAATTCAATGTTTTTTATTTAATCTTAGACAAAAAGGACGCTTGTGCTTCGTCGTACCTACGCCTAAATACTGCGCAGTGCTTTCCTAAAACACGCTCAAAGTGATAAGTAAAGATTAATAAGTAACAACACTTATGTCACTTATAGGTATATTGTGTGATACTAACTAACTCGTTAGTAGGTAGGTAGGTAGGTAGCGCATTCGCCGCTCGAAGGTCTGTGTCGTAGGGATGATCGATATTTATCGATGTTGAATAAACATCGATGTTTAGCTGGAAAACATTTAACATCGATGTTATGACTTCAATATTATTATACGAAAACTTCAATTGAAGTCATAAAAAAATAATAAATAAATTATAAAATTAATATACAAAAAAAAAATTGGGCGTCATCTAGCGTATTTCGGATGCACTACATTACATGACTGACACTAATTGTCAATAAAATCGGATGATGCCGTATGAATAGTTATCTCATCACATTTCTTGACCGATAAAAAAAAATACTGACAGTGTCAGGTCTGCGTCAATTCAACGTTCGCGTCCGTCTCAGTCGCAGTCGACAAAAGATACTGGGATTGTTAATATTTTTGTTTAACTTTTGTTATTACAATAACAATACATCATTTTCATAAATATAATTTATAGACGCTTTTATTTTATTTAAAAAAAAACATCGATGTTTTACACATATCGATGTTTTTGGATCAATTTTTACCGTACATCGATGCTTTTGGTTCGATGTTAACATCGATATCAATATCGATGTTTTCTTAATATCGATCATCCCTACTGTGTCGTCTCTGAGTCGAGACGCGCCGGCGCGGCGCCGAATTCGCGAGTTCAGATGATATAATAATAATTTGTAGTCGCGGCGCGACAGAGTGATACTGGTTTGGTTATTTCGAAAACGGTTCACCGTAAAAAAAATGTTTGCAAACAAAATTTGTAGATAGTTTTATACTGTACAATATTAATAATGAATACACATAGCAAAAATTCCATAGGAAATGAGATATTTACAAAAAAAGCGCAAAAAACCGGTTTTTGTTACCTTGAAATTTTATAGTTGCGTACACCCTACCATATGTAGGTTTTGAGACAAGTTTTAGGATGTCAATATACAAGTATTTACAGATTTACAGCTGGGTATCTCGAATTCCGAGGTGAACTTACTATAATGACTGGACTAACACCTAAAGCTACGTGCTAGGAGAGAACTCCTGTCAAGGTCAATACAAAGTATTTGTAGTATTAGTGAAACATTGCTATTAACTTTTATTAGGCGCTTTGCATGTCTACGTTTCTCTCAACAATCAGGTTTAATAAGCATAGTAATAATTTATGTAGGTATGCACAGGACACCAAAATAGTCGATCCCGGTTTTTGTCAATTAAGATAAGAGGCCTTCGGACGGCTTAAGCAACTCCAACACTAGGTTGTCCATTAACAATACGATAAGAAGAAGAACACAAATAAATGGTAAAGAAAATCGTTATGATGACAAAGAATTGCTGTGTTAAATGACAATTAAATGCGGAGGGCTAAACAGTAAATAACATCACTATATGACTTGATAGTAATTGGACACACGAATCAGGCGATAGTGTTGATCAGTAAATAATGTCCTTGGAGGCCTTTGATGACCAGTGGAATAGTACAGCCTAGCCAAAGAAAAATGACTAAAAGAAGTGGAGCACAAATAAAAACTGTTGTGAAAACATAAAGGTTGCATTTAGCAACTAGTAACTAATGACATGGTTTCCATGTTAGCTCACAGTCACAGAAAGTGTGTGGCAGGATTGTAAAAACGGGCCTATCTAATTAAAAATGGTAGGTACCTACTTGGTATTTAAAAGGAAAATGGTTTTGAGTAATTGAGACGAGGAATTTTCAAATAAGCTAACTGCCAAATAAGGAAATATCAAGGTTTTGCCTCTCGAAGATGCTATTATTGGTCCGCCATTTCATTTCTAAGATGCATTAACTAAAACCTATGACAATTTTGTTTCTTCCTTGCCTATTCGTCTAAGAGGCAACATCCCTATTTGTCTTTTTGCAATCCAACGTAGCAATGCTGCCAGCATGACACACTCCTTTTGTATGCATATTTTATATTGTAAATATATTGTATAATTGTAAATATTTTGTTTTTTGTTAATTATTTATAGTTTAGTTTAGTTTAATGTTAAAAGTTATTTATAGTTTAGTTTTGTATAACGTTAAAAGTACATATGTAAATAGGAATTATAAACAAATAAATACTTTTATTTACGATTTACTCGTTACATTGACACTGGTTACTTAATGTTTTGTTACAAAATCATGGACCTGTGTAATGTTGTAAACTTTATCAATATCTTTAATGTACTCAGATAACTCAGGTATAAAGAATAAAGTTAAGGATCAAAATTTTGATTCTTCTTGTTTTATAAATGGCATTGGGTGCAAGTTCAAATGTTTATTGTGTTTGTACAAATGGGTTGTGCATGCGGCAATAAAAACAAAATGATGCTGTTCTGACAGGCTCAAAAGTGATAACATAACTAGATAACAGAGCCATAAAAAAGAATATCAAAAAGAAAATGCTATTTTGTGATATTTCTAGTGGCAAGTCCCTTCAAATCAATCAAACAAAGAATTCTATCTTATAACTTTTGGTTCCTAGCGTGAAAAAAAACCTGCGTGTGAAATATTTTGGAGTAATAGGAAATATATAATGAAAAGTTGTGTTCCCCAGGATCTTAAGAGTGTAATTACTGTGATTGTCAAGTCAAGTGACTGTTGTTGTTCATCAACAAGCTGCATATGAATAAATCATGACAAAATAAAATTGGAGATACAGCATTATCCTTTTCTTTAGGGGAATATACCTAGGCCAGGATTATTTAACATAAAAGAGAATTTCAGTGATTTGGAACAATTTCCTACTTTATAATGTGGAATTACATTTATTTGTGCCCAATACCATAAGCACAAAAAACAAGAAAGATTTAGAAAGTAGGTATGATGGAAAACTGTTAAGAATTCCACAGTAAATACTACAATTACATTTTAATACCTACTACTTTCCCAGTCCATAAGCACCTCATCCCAATAGCCCAAGTAGTTTTTCCCGTTAGTTTTGCCATAGTTCCGCACAGTCCAGTGACTGTCCTTGGGTGCATTTTATAGTGCATACAGGGATAGTGACCAGATTGTGTCACCATACATTTTTTAAAGATTAAAGTTGTCTAAAAAGGTCCTCTACTTGTTGGCTTTGGCCCCACGCACGCCTTCCAAATGTCCGGGACTCTGTAGTCCCGAGATATACATAATAATATAAGGAAAACATCGTCATGCAACCTTGCATGCCTGAGAGTTCTTTAGAAAAGTTCTTGAAGGTATACAAAGTCCCCAACCTGTACTTGGCCAGCGTGATGGACACAAGGCCATGCCCCTCACTCATTCCAGGAGGAGACACTTTCTCAGAAGTGGGATAATAATGGATTAAATATTACATTTATTTCATTTAGAATAAATAAATGTTCATAACGTAAAAACAACAATAAAGCATACTTATGTTCACATTACGAGTTTGACATTTGTCAATTTTGACGTTTACATTTACGTTTTAAACGCAGATGTCGATAAACATTCTTCGATTTGACTAAATATCAAAAATGTAAATATCCTCTAGTGACTATTTGTTACTAACTAAAAATGATGCTCTCAAAAACTTATCCTAATAGATCGTTAACATTCACAAAATAAAATTAATTTAGATTCCCAATTTATACTCCATGCCAATTTTAAAACTGTTTAATCTTTCGACAGTTATTAAAATGCAGCAAATGTATTCAGAAAGGCAATTACAGTGAGAAGATTAAACTACATAATATAACTTTATTGAATCGATAGTGATGCAAGCTGAATCCGTTCTTTCGATCCAAGCTCCCCTGTGTACGAAGATCAACATTTATAAGAACTTCATACGCGGCCTCTGCCTGGTACAACTTCGACTCGGAGTCTAACAGGAAGCGCCTCCGCGCCATATAGAACCTCTCGCTCCGAGCGATCGTTGAGACCCGTTATGAGAGGAACGCCACGGTCCAGAGGGACCTCAAGGTCGAGGGGTTGGACTTCAGGGCCACCTCGCTAATAGAATGTACGGAGGCGCGGACAAGTCACACACGCTCCTAAGCTGAATAGCCCCACAACACGTGCGTCCGACAAGCGTTATCAGCGTGAGCTGGTCGATGCCACTATCGACGCCTAGCCTCACTCCAAGTTGACCAAGGACAACTATAAGGTCAAAGACCGCCCCAAGAGCCTACCCGTTTTAAAGGATTGGTTGGACCGTTACTGTAAAAGGCCCACAAGCCTGAGACAGCTTATCCACCGCCCAAAGAGGCAGTGTGGACTAGGAAATCGTCTTGTAATTATTATGTACTAAAGAAATGTAAATAGAATTAAGAACCACCAAAATCTCCTCAAATCCTGGCCCAAAACTGTCATTAAAAGAAGTATTTAATGAGTTTACGTTTTCCGCTATTATGTGAACTATCGCAAAGATTATTAGATATTGTAAACAATGATCCGAATTTACGCAATGTGTCTAAAGAGACTGAGAAAACTTTTGCAACACGTGAATTTCATAATAATTACACTCCGAGATCACGCAATAGTGCACTTATTGACAGGCTGGATTCTTTAATGGATAGTATAACAGACAGATTTGTTTTATATGTTACAGACAGTATTATTAACAGATACTCATAGTGAAATTGGTAGAATATATTTTTTTTACAAATTATTGTTTGATTTATTTCTAAACCTTAAACAAGTTTTATTTATTTTTCTCAAAAAGAAAACAAAGTCAAAAGTTTTTTTGTCCTCTGAAGACATTAAAGATCGAAACTGATGGAACTATTTAAGTATTCAATCTCGTTCAATTTAGCCACGTAACTATTTATCAAGCAACAATAACCTGCAACACTGGAACTGTCAGTTGTCCGACTATACAACACTCAGTGTTGCCAAACAAACGTTTCTTAAGCCGCTTCTAAACGGGCCATATTTTCCTGCAATATGTGGCTGCAACATAGTGGCCGGACATATTGCAAGCAACTCCAGCCATACTACGCAATATTGCAGCAACATTGCAGCAATGTCTCAAGGCGCTTCTAAACGGGCCATATTTTCCTGCAATATGTGGCTGCACTATTGGCAACTTATTGCTCGGCCATCACAAAAATATTTTATTGCAACGATGGCCGAGCAATCTATGGCCGAGCCATATGTTGCAATATGTCTGTCAATAGTATGGAGCATGATGCAGACTCCTAAACGGGCCACACAAACCGGCAATAATGGCTGACGAAATCACACTCGTCGCAGCAGCCTATATTGTTTTACAAGAAAAATCAAAAAGGAAAAAGCAGAGACAGTGGATTCGACCTTACTTAAATAGGCGACGAAATCTTCCACGTAGGTATATAGGCTGCTGCGACACTCGTCGCAGCAGCCTATGTCGTTTTACGAGAAAAATCAAAAAGGAAAAAGCAGAGACAGTGGATTCGACCTTACGCCAATAGGCGTAAAACATTAGACAATTTATGTCAAGAATTAATGCTTGATAAAAAATTGAATAATAAATGATAAAATACATATAAATCGCGTAGAAAAGGATGCACTATATCATAACAAAAGTGAGCGACTGAAACAACAATAAAACTGGCCGGGCAACATTGCAGTAAAATCGGTAGCTCAGCGATCGTCCGGCAACCTATCAAAACAATATCGGCCATTCACTGCAATATCAAAAATGTGTGGCTATATGTCTGAGACATTGCTGCAATATTGCGTAGTATGGCTGGAGTTGCTCGCAATATGTCCGGCCAGGCCACTATGTTGCAACCACATATTGCAGGAAAATATGGCCCGTTTAGAAGCGCCTTCATTTATATCTCCGAAATTTTAGGCCTATCGACATAGTTTTTTTAGATTTTAGGTTAACCAAACCTCCAAATGTATTTTTCATTTTTTCTCAAAAATGGGGGGGCTCCGTGCCCCTTCCTTTTGAGGAGAGGCTACCCTCCCCTCCCCCGCAAGACGCAACTTCGCGCGCCGTGTGCTTATCGCCTTAGAAGTAGAGGACTGAGCCTTTATGGTATTGTATTATAATACTCACTTATTTTGATCTTGTACAGCAGACACTTAACACAACAGCAATACATGTCATGATCGTCTAGCCTTTATTCATCTATTGCAGATGATTAGGGTGCCGTCAGGTAAAACAATTGCACTTTCGTTTGTAACTCACAAGCCATACGCGCAACCATTTCTGTCGTAGATGTGGTCGCGGTTGGTATTGGTTGCACACATTTAAGATATCGTAATTCACACGTTTCGTTAACATGGTTATACACTAACACACCCTTTGATACACTCCAAACTAATGTACACGAACACGTGACGAAGATACACGGATATTGTTATGTTCATTTATTCCAAACTTACATTCGGAACAATTGCTGTTTTATGCATTGTTAAACATTCACAAACACTTTTACCATTGGAAGAATACTAAACAACAATTATTACTACAATTTTGAGCGAAGTTATAAAAGACCCCAAAAGATCCTATAACTCAGATCAAGCCACACTGACTCATCGACGAATATTTAACACGTTTACAAGATGGCGGGGGTTGTCAGCTGTATATATTTTTTGAAATACTAAAATCACTGAAAAGCTACGAGGTAAAATATTGTACATGGTTGCTCAGCAGTAAAAGAATTCGATTTAGAAATGATTTTTGATATATTTTATTCAATATTGCGTCATTGTCGGACTAAGGCATAAAGCCACGGTCGCTACCAAACTAAACTAAAAAAATACTTCATTCGCTAGTATTATTTAAAGTTATCTGCATTACTGCAGACTTACTATCTGCAGACTTTTAGGTGAAATTGTATTGAACGGAATACTTGCGTAGTAATAAAAGTAAAGACAAGAACTTGTAAAGACAAGAGTAACTCAAACCATACATTTATTTCCAACTAACCATGTTATCGCAGTGCTAGTGTTGTGCGGGCGCGGCGTGAATCGTTGCGACGATTCGCGGCTTGTGCATCGCATAAATATCGCGTCCTCCACGTGTGAGCGTTCACTAGGAGCGGCGCTGCTTCGCGGTGCGGACGTCTGGCAAGAACGAGAACGCAACGATGCGAAGAATGGAGTTTCGAAGATGTTGAGAACTATTGAGTAAAGATGCAGCGTATTCAATAGTACCTAATAGTAATAGTTTATTCCCAAAAGAAATTACAAATTCAGGTTTGATACATAAAATTTAAATCAAAACGTAAATTCCAATCACTTATTGGACAAAAACCCCTGCACTAGGCTGAGCCTGTCCTGCAGGGAATTTTATCAGGTACGTATTTATACAGTACATTATGCGGTAGTGAACAAAAGCGTAACATTTACTTAATATAATTTCAGATTTGAGAATTTAAAATAGTTAATTAACAAGTATTAAATTAGATAAAATGAATTAACATGAATAATATATATCTATTTAAGTATTTAATAATCGTAACATTTATTATGATGTAATATAGTGTGAACACTAAAAGCTAAGGCAGTCATAATAATTAATTTAAACAAAAGTAATAATTGCAAAGTAACGGAGAATTAAACCAGTCAACAACTAAGTAATTCTTTTTAACATACATTCAGTCTCATCATAGGTCCAGGTGAGTAATCCCTTACCTATTTAATTTGACCTTTGCTTCGTGGTACGACAGGAGGTGGAGGTTGAAATATTTATTTATTTTGTTATAGATGTAAGATTTCAGTGTGAAGGAGAACCTTTTGGAGAAGATTGTATTAACTCTTACAAGGGGGAGAGTAAACACGCGTTTCCCGACCATGTCCTGATAATTGTTTGAAGAAATAACCTCCCTATGCGTTAAGAGAGTTATTTTTTTAATAAATAATCTCCTCACACTAAGTACATGAGTGTCGCTGAAGAGGTCCACGGTAGGATACCGGAAAGGCTTTTTCAGCATGGTTTTGAGCACTGCACGCTGGGCTCTCTCCAATAGAATTAGATGGCAGGCCGCAATACCACCCCACGCCAAGATGCAGTACTCCAAGAGGGATTGTCCGAGCGTAACATATACCGTCCTCAGGAGGCCTGCTGATGCCACGTCCCTAAGTTGCTTCATGACGTAAATGAGCTTTCTGACTCTTGCAGACATGGCAACAACATGCTCCCCGAAGGTGAGTTTTTCGTCGATTATTACTCCCAGGTACCTGGTGTTCTTGACCCTCGATATTGGCGGACAGTGACAGCTTGAAGTTCCACAGGTATGTACCACGAGGTTCATACTCGGTTCTGGTGCGGAAGCAATGGTTTTGTGGAAACAAATGTAGGTGGTTTTTGTTATATTCGATGTTAGTAGGTTCGTGTCTAACCATTCCCATACACGTGTGAGGCCTTCTTGTGCAGTGCGTAGTACCTCATCCCAAGACTTATCATTGAATATAATCTCCGTATCGTCTGCATAATTGATTATGTCTGCGTTTCATGGGCAATTTGTCGAAAGATCATTGATGTATACAAGGAACAAGGTAGGACCGAGTATACTGCCTTGCGGGACACCGAACGCGACATCGTGCTCGTCACTCAAGTGTTCCACCCTTGTGCGTTGTTTCCTACCAGTTAAGTAACTACGGAACCAATCCAGACAGACTCCTCTGATCCCAACAACCTCAAGCTTCCTGAGTAAAATAGGAATTGAAACAGTGTCAAAGGCCTTCGCCAGGTCAAGGAAAACACCCAAACATGCCAATCCTTCATCGAGATATTTTGCGACAACGTTGGTTAGCTGTGTAACGGCATGTTCGGTAGATCTGCCCCGACGAAAGCCAAACTGTTGATTTGAGAGAAGGTTATGCGATTCGAGGAAACCGACAAGTTGTTTGTTAATTATTTTTTCTAGCAGTTTTGAAAAAGTACTGAGCAAGGAAATAGGTCTGAAGTTATTGGGATCATCGGTCGCGCCTCCTTTATGTATTGGTGTAACTACTGCGATCTTCCAAATTTCTGGAAAGTTCCTGTAGCTATGCTTAGGTTAAAGATGTGGGTTAGAGGTACCACTATATGATCTTTCGCAAATTTTACAAATTTATTTGTAATTCCGTCTAGTCCCGGAGCACTGTTGTCTTTTAGTTCTCTTATTAAAATTTCAACATCTGCTGTGCAAACAGGATTGACAAAAAAGGAGTCTGAAGTATCGGCAATGGGAGTCACAACTCTGGAGGTTAATATTTCCTGCGATACGTTCAGACGGTCTAAAATCTGACTAGCAAGCCGCTGTCCTACCGAAGCGAAAAATTTATTGCAATAATTCACGGAATTCACAACATTTTCTTTAATTTTACTTAAATTGTGTGTGGGCCGTTTGGCTGATGCTGTGTGCGTGATGTTTTTAATAGTTTTCCAAAGTTCTCTTGGGTGATCGCTGTTTTTTTCCAGTTCGTTAGAGTCATATTGTATTTTCAGTTTTCTTATTAGATTATTATAAAAATTCCTGTACCGTGTATAAATTAGAAGTTTCGTTCGATCGTCGGGGTTCTTCCTGGCATCCAAATGAAGTTTGTCTCTGTGTTTAGAGCATCTAATGAGACCAGGAGTCATCCAAGGTTTAAATATGTGTTTTCGTCTGCTCGCTTGTATGAATTGAGAATTCCGGTCCTTTATACCCGATAGAATGTCGATAAAAGTACTGGCTGCTTCGGAAGGACACGTCTTGCCAGTCACTGAAGACCAGTCTGTATTCAGAAGTTCAGTATTTATAGCCTTCCAATCGAGTTTAATTTGAAATGTCCGTTGTCGTTTACATTTGGTAATATTAGTATTTATCCCAACCATCGCCATATCGTGGTCAGTAATAGCAGACATGCACACCAACGCTTCAAGATTAGCAGAAGTTTTAACAAAAACATGGTCGAGACACGCGTCCTTACGAGTGGGCTTGTCTATAGCAGCTCGGAAACCCAGATGAGCCATAAGACAAAGATAATCTGAGCAGGATTCCGGATATAACGTGTTAATATTTATGTCACCGGTGAGAATATGGCAAGGACTACAAGTCATATTGTTAATAATTGTTTCGAGTGAGCCTAAGAAATTGTCTGTATTATAAAATGATGGTGAACGGTATATGCCTAAAATAGTTACCAAGTTTGGTATGTGTATTTGCAAGCAATTTGCATCAAGTAAGTCAGGTTCGTTTATTATTGGAGACCAGCATGATCTAACATATATGACAACTCCTCCTGCTCGATTTATAAATTTTGACGTAGCGAATGATAAGTATTCATCAATTTGGCCAATTATTGATTCCTCACCTAACCAACATTCAGTGAGAACAATGACATCAAAGTTTAAATCAGATCTCTTCAGAGTTACCAAAAAATCCTCTCGGTTGTGTTGCAAGCTTCTAATATTGAAGGTTAAAAGTTTAAAATTGTATTTCTGAAGTATTGGATTACATTGCTCAGCATTTTCAACTTTGTGGCATATTATATTGAAGGAGTTATCAATATCTTCAAGGTGCTGTAAGGAAGTCATTTTTGATTTTTAAAGTTATTAAGATTAATTTATCCGATAAAAAGTTTGCCACTCGGTGGAAGATACTGAGTGAGTGATAAAGAGCAATGTTTACAATTAGCAAGCAATTGTGAAGGATCTCACAATGTATTAATATTAGCAAATCTTTGCCATGCTTATTAATATGAATAAGAATATGTGCAATTATATAACAAACAATCGTCATGCAGTAGTAATGTGTACAATAACATACAATTAGAATTGATGTAGTGAAAACAATTAAAAACATTATACAATAGTGATAATTAGTTTTGACTGGCGATAAGGTAGTATTATAGATAATTATATTACAATTAAAATCACAATAATAAAATTTAAGGATGTGTGACAAGATCAACAGTTTACTTATATTCATAGGATTGCGTCTGGTACTAATTAGTGAGTGAACGAAAGGAGTCGTTTTGGCTATGGGGACGAGACGAATCCATTAAATTATCAGGGCCGACATGCTGTTCAAGATCCTCATGCGATCTTATAATAATCCCACGTTGTTTCTGGTCCTTAGTACTTTCCGCTTTTTTCACAAATATAGCTCCGTCTCGGACCCAGCAAAAGCGGAACTTGTACTGCTTTGCTCGTTTCCGAGCTTCACTAAACAGCTTTCTGTTGGACTTAGTAAGTCGTTCGTTGAAGTACAGCCTGCAGGGAGGGCCATTGACGATGTCCTCCGACGTGATGTTACGTCTCACTCTAGCCGCAGATAAAAGTTCATTCCTTTTTATTTTGCGTATCAGTTTTACTACCACTGGCCTAGGTTTTTCTTGAGTAGACGAAGAGTTGCTGCGCTTAAAACCAACTCTTTGGATATGGTCTACATCGGACTCCGACAAGTCCACTCCAAGTTTTTTGGATGTGACTAACACCAAGTGCATTAAGTTCTCGTTGTTGTTTTCCGGAAGTCCCGCAATCTCTAGCTCGTTTCGGAGTTGGTATTGTTCTTGAGTATTAATATAGGAGTGTAGATTAGTGAGAAACGTTTTCAGTTCAACAATTTCGTGATCTTTTATCTCGAGTCGCCGCTCATATTCGCTAATTTTTTGGTTGAGAGTTGTTGTTACTACGTTTAACTGGGATTTAACGTCTAGTATATCTTGCCTCATCAGCTTTATTTGGTTCAGTAGCTCAGCTTGACAGAGTTCGGTCCCCACGTCACAGGAACGATGGCCGGCTTGGCTGCGGGAGCCGCGGGTGGTTGTAACATTCTCGCTCGCTGCTGAGTCAACCAATGTGCGCGAAGGCGTACTAGTCTCTCCTATTTTTGGGCTGGAGTCCAGACAACTCCGACATGACCATTGCTTTTTTCCCCTCTCCGTTAGTTTATTAAAATTCTCCGTAGTAAAGTTAAGACATTTTAAGTCGAACCTCTCTTTATATTTAGAGCATTCCAGGTGTTGTAATGATGATGGAATTTTCTTACCGCAAGCTTTACAGGCGTAGTTGACCATGTCGCTGGCTCAGGAACTTAAATTTACTGGGAGCAAGTAAATGTGTCGCGCGCGGCAGGGCACAGCTCGCAGCACAAGTGCGTGGTGACGTCACAGCGGGCACTCCGCGGGTTGGGGCAGGTCAGGGACAGCGACGGTTTTTTAAAAACTTTTAAACTTATTTTGGTGATATCTTCCACAATATTAGGAGTTTTGATACACGGTTTTCACTAAAAGTTAGATGAACGGTTTTACTTTGATATTATTATATTTCAAACGTTAAGAAATTATGATTAACACTTGAAAACAAATTATAACTGAAGAGCAAATTAAAACGTGTCTGTTTTGTTCAAGTACCGCACGGTATTATTCTGGAAGATCCATTCTTTTTTTCAGGACAACAACAGAAAGATTCTTGTTTTACTTCATATTTCTAATGAATTGATGCACAGTTTTTATTCAACGCCACTATTTCCACCTATAGATTTTGAAACATACAAAATGTGTTTGGAAATTTGTGATAAGAAACAGATCCTTAAGAAAATGAAGAGAAACGTAAATATGGGACGTAACGTAATAGTCCATTAAGATATTGTTCAATGCTAGTAATGTCGTAATGCGTCAATTCATCCGCTACGGCGTAGCACCTACATGCTACGTCGTGATACACTATACCACAGAATATTAATTAGTCCACTCAAAAAAGCAAGTGTAGAGTGCGTGAGAGGGATCCTAAGCAATTTCTTCAGAAATTGGTTCAGGATGCTCAGAGAATAAACATACTAAAAATCCCAGCCTCTAGGGGGGGCGGCGGGGAGTGGCGGGAGGGGTTTAAAGTTCCCATTTTTTAGTCTTTCACTAATATCTTTAAAACGGTTCGTCGTAGAGAAAAAGTGTCTTCTACATAATGAAAGAGAATAAAATTGTCTACAACTTTTGTAAATACACTTTACTGAAATTCTCATCATTTTTCGAGTATCACGCTCCGAAATAGTTGAAATGAATGTTTTTCAGATCATGAGTGAGTGTCATAAATGCGAAACGTGCTTTCGCTTAACTTTGGAACTTAATGACCTATAGACTTGAAATTTTGGATTTTAATTATGTGGTAATTGTTTACTGGATAACAACCTCTTATCCAGAGGTTCTTAAATATGGGTCTGAAAATGCGGCGCAATGATCTTCAGCGTGGCCTCTATTTGAGAATCTCTGACCAGACCAGAACGCTGAAAATTTAGTTACTAAATACTAAATATCCTTTGTTCGCCTCTTGGTTCTAAGCTATATCTCCACCAATTTTCAGCCAAATTGGTTCTGCCGTTCTTGAGTTATAAATATATAATATATACCTAATGTAACTAATACGACTTTCTTTTATAGATGTAGATTTATTATTTTACGTATTTTCTTTTCAACCCCCGACAGAAAAAGAGCGGTGTTATAAGTTTGACGTGTCTATGTTTGTGTGTGTTCGTGTCTGTCTGTCTGTGGCATCATAACTCCCGAACGGATACAATGATTTCAATTTAATTTTTTTTGTATTAAAGGTTACTTATCTGCGAGTGTTCTTAGACATGTTTGTTGAAAATCGGCTGAGCCGCGTTGTAAGGGGTGAAAGTGAGGGGAGGAGAGGAAATTTACTCGGATGGAGTCTCAAATAGCTTCGTATGACGAGAAAGTTGGCGGTGGGAATATTAGAACGGCTTTACCTAACTAGCCAATCTATAAAAAGTATGAAAAAAAGAAAATGTATAAAATCGGGGGTTTCTTAAATTTTTGATTTATAGTTATAGGTACTAATATTGAGCTACCCATTCGTTACAATGACATATTGTCACATACTAGGAATACTTATTCAATGCTGGGGTCCATACTATACCTTTCATACTAATGTTTAGCCATCTCCTTTGATAATATTATTGGGTATCGAAGTCGTGTAACGTTTTAGCGAAGCGTGCTACTGTCAAAAGTGTAGGCGTTTTTAAATTATATTGATGTAAGTTGGTACCTCCCACGTAATTGGTTACAAGTTCGAAACCAATGCACACACCAATGTCTTTTCGAAGTTATGTAAAGGAAAACATCGTGATATAGCCCTGCTTGCCTAACATTCGTTTTATACATTTATTGAGGGCGTGCAAGGCCCCTAACCCGCACTTGGCCAGCGTGGTGGACTCAAGGCCAAACTCCTCCCTCGCTTGGGAGGAGCCCAATTTAAACCACTCGGCAATCAATGCTATGAGAAATAAATAAATAAAAATTGGCTTTAGCCAATAACTTAGGTATATCTGCGTTTTTTATGTATATGTAGGTACTAACCTAGACATAAAAACGCAGTGATGATTTATTATAAATATATTGTTAAGATATCAAAAATATAAAACAGTAAGTAGTAAAATACTGATTAATTTCTCTTTTAAAAGTAAAAAATAATAAAAGAAACTCAATCTTAAAGTACCGTAGTAGTCGGGGTATTGTCTAATTTCATTTTTTAATTTACTTATACTTTTTATGATAGGTAAAGCCATTCAAATTTTCCCACCAACAACTTTCTCATCTATACTTACTAATATTATAAAGTTGAAGAGTTTGTTTGTTTGTTTGTTTGTTTGAACGCGCTAATCTCAGAAACTACGGGTCCGATTTGAAAAATTATTTCAGTGTTAGTTAGCCCATTTATTGAGGAAGGCTATAGACTACATATCATGACGATACGACCAATAGGAGCAGAGTACCAGTAAAAAATGTTACGAACACGGGGAAAATTTTGACACATTCTCTCTTATGTGACGCAAGCGAAGTTGCGCGGGTCAGCTAGTCCGAGTATATTTGCAGACTTTCGGTTAATCTCCCCACTTTCACCCCCACAACTTTTAAACAGCTTAACCGATTTTCATCAAACATGTCTAAGAACACTCGCACATAAGTCACCTTTATTACAACAAAACTAAGTTGAAATCACTGCATTCGTTCGGGAGTTATGATGCCACAAACAGACAGACACAGAGACTGACACGTCAAACTTATAACACCCCTCTTTTTGCGTCGGGGGTTAATAAAACAAAAAAATATGAAATTTAATTAATTTATTCTGACAATTATCAATCACTTTAAGTTCCATTTTGGATATCAGTAGATAAATATACAAGGCGAAAAAATATAGAAGAATGATGGGCCGTGGAGGGAAGCTACCCTAAATATTGAACAATAAATAGTGAATTGTATTTATTTTAATTTGTAGAGTTCGATTCTTGATTCATGACATTATTTATCAAAAATCTTTGAAAATCTCTGAATAAAGATATTTTCAATATCTAGAGCAGTTTCCCTCATGACTGATTTTCCTAGTCAATAGTAGTTTCGACTGGTTATGAGTTTTGACTGCAACATATACATTGTCTCATTTTGTTGGACTGTTCTGCATGAAAAGATCTATTTAATTATTAATTTGTTCGACAAACACGCAGGATTGTAAAATTACTTTGAATTTGAGATACTGTTATAGCATTCAGCTTGTTTACATACAATTACAGTTAATTATAATGAGTTTAATGAGCACGCAATTTTAAAATTTCATTTTAGTATAGAACTATAGTGACGTCACAGATTCGTTTTTCGTTTGTATGAAATGAGTGCGTAAAAAAAAATCTGCCTGTAATCATTACAATTTAAGCATTATTTACGAAATAAATCACATAGCCTGAGCATTTTAGATTAACTTTTTACGAGTACAAGTTTAATATTTTTTTGTTAACCCAGTCAGCTCAGCAAAAATTCAATTTTTTTTTATTTCGTTTACTTTATACAATAACTTTGTGATTGGAGCCTTCTTTTAAGCGAAAATTGCCTGTAGTAAAAGACAACGCTTTTCCCACATATCCTTTTAAGTTTTGGTATTATATATTATGAGCTTGGAAGTAGATAGTTCTACTTTGTTTATTTTTTACTTTACTTATTGGCATTCTACACCTCTTACGACCGGTATTACCGGTGCAACAACATTGTCAATAAGTCAAGCTACCTGACATGCATAAATCTCTACAATAATATTGTTATTTCTAGCAAATATTTTCAACAAACGTTAATCTATGTATATGTATGTTACTGTAAAAGCCCGAACTGTGGTAAATCCTAAGATTTACCAACTCTCAATGGTAAAAGTCCGAACAATTATTTAATTTCGAAGTTTTACCACTATTCACTTGGTAAATCTTAGGATTTACCTCAAGGGTCGGTAAATGTTATATACGTACTTAAGTGTAGTTTCACACTTTATGAATAAATGCCAGATAACAATTAACCTGTCTGGTAAACAAAATGACAATAAATATGTTCAAAGAACTGTCAAATTCCCATCTGATATAAATTTATATACTCATTATATTAAATTAAAGTACATTAAATTCTTTCTAGAGAGGCTCCGAGCAGAATTATAACGTCAACCAGTTCCAGTTCTAAACCTTACAAATAAAATAAGTTAGACTTGCTAGAAACTCACATATATTTTACCTATTTGGTTCGGCATTATTGGCCTAGACGGGCGGCAAAATCGAATAAGTGTAAATAAATTTAAAAAAAAAGTAGTTCGACATAGCTTCGCCTCGATGTTTAAGTCAAATTTAATTGTGACGATCAGATCCAAAGGAACTACCCGATCGCCACAAGCTGAACAAGTGTAGTAATAGTTGCTACGAGTCGGTTTTGTTGCTCGATAAATATTGCCGAACGAGCTGACCTGTAGCACGATTCTGTACAGTCTTTACTTTCGAGTATCGAGAGTTTGACATTTCAAACGTAATGCCAAAATAGTTTCTACGACGTCCGCTAGAGGCGCTGATCAGATTTTCATACAACATTTCTCGATAGCTAGCCGGTTGTCGATACTCTATAGTTGGACAGAATCACGCTACAGTTATGCCTGCAGCAAACCTTAGAGTTTTTTTTTTTTTTTTTTTCTCTTTATTTATTTACGAGGGTTTTGTCACAAAGTGATTATGGCACCCTCATTATATACATACATTTATAAAAGATATATATATAAACTTTAAAATCTACTGATAAGAGCAACTTTCACCATACTATATACTAATTTCGCTTCTTCAGACAGTGGAAACGCGAGAATACTATTACTTTGTCCAACGTTACAGCTATCTTTACAAAATATTTGCTCCCTCTGAACTTTGTTCCGTACACACTCCATTAAAACATGGTGCACATCCTCTACAACATTACATATCGTGCAATTAGGTGAATCTACTTTTCCCATAAGGTGTGCAAACTGATTCAATGGAATGTGACCGCAGCGTAGTCTTAACGCCAAGATCAATTCTGATCTACTCATATTAGCTTGATCGATCCACGGAAAACGAGTAATATGTGGTTGAATTGTTTTATACCAAATACCTTTTGTTAATGATCTCACATTGAAATATTCAGTCCATGATTCAAAACAACGATTTTTAATAACATATAGCAGGTCTGTATAGTATGGACGATACGTAACTTCAAAACCGTCAATTAAAGCTTCTTTAGCTAGTTGATCGACCTTTTCGTTCTCAATCAAGCCAATATGAGAAGGCATCCATTGGAGTGTGACATTTTTGTTCTTACTCATAAGATCATATATGTCTTTGATAATAGTATAGGCTATCGGTGTTCCTCGAAATGTCGAGGTACACCGAGCCAGATGCTGGAGGGCGCTCTTGGAGTCTGAGATAATTACATAGTAACCTTCTGAAAACGAATCAACATATGCTAACGCTTCCGCAATCGCTAAAAGTTCGGCATGCATTACACTTACATTATTATTAATTTTAATTTTTATGGACACATTACACTGCGGATCGAATACCGCCGCCCCAACCCTATCGCCAATTTTTGATCCATCAGTAAATATTTTGTAAACATAATTATATTTCGAATTTATATAATGGGTAGCTAGTCGCTTAAGATTGTACGAATGATAGAATTTCTTGGCTTTTGTTACAGTTTCCATGTTTGTATTTATGATTTTTGAGAGATCCACATTGGCGACCCAGGTGTTTAACGTAAACATCTCTAGTTGTTCAGTCACATGAACTGTAATATTTTTAAGATATTCATGAACTGTAACTAACAAAGGTTTTCTCCACCGTCGCGAATTGAGCGTACTTTGACAGAAATTCTGTAGTTCATTTAGTAAAGGCATCATTTCATTTTTTGTAAAAGATTTAGATGTAAGCCAAAATTTACCCGCAAGATAATGTCTCCGTATAAATAAGGGTTGAATATGAAGTTCATTTTCCATAGTATGTATGGGAGTGCTTTTAACAAATGCCCCACTCAGTCTCATAAATATATTTTGAATCTTATCTAGTTTGCCTAGGTGTGTTTGACACGCGTCGTCATAAAACATGCTACCGTAGTCTAACCTACTCCTTATCAACGATATATATAACCGACGTATATGCATAGGATGTACACCCCATTGTGACCCGGTAAGTATCTTAAATATATTCACAAACTTAACTACCTTACATTTTGTCTCATTAATATGTTTTGACCATCTTAACGAACGATCAAGCCATAAGCCCAAATATCTAACATTGTCCACAACCGGTAATAATACATTATTTATCCGAAGATCTACAGTGTCTCTTTTAAAACCTTTTTTAAACACACAAACATGGCTTTTTGATGTTGATATTTCCAGGCCTAAATTTAAAAGTAAATTGACTAAAGTATCTAGCGCATTTTGTAAATTGACTGTTGCTATCGATATATTATCACCAGTTGTGTAAATCACGAAATCATCCGCGTATTGCGAAACATAGACCTGGCGTATATTATCACAAATGGGTATAGTAGCTATATTAAAAAGTAGTGGAGAAAGAGGGTCACCTTGTGCCAGTCCCCGACCCGTACTACGACATAAACAACCATTGTTTAGAGTAATTTTTAAATTTCTTTCTTTTAAGTAGTTCCACACGTATGCACAAATTTTATCCCCTACGCCCAATCTATCCATTGTTATCATTAAACAAGTTAAGTCGATATTGTTATACGCATTATCTACATCAATAAAACATCCTATTGTAGACTGCTTATTAAAAAACCCTATTTGTACTCTTAAAATTAAATTGGCTAAATTATCTAGCGCGGAACGACATTTTCTGAATCCAGTGGTATCGTTAGAGAAATATTTATTTGTTTCCATGTACCACTCTAATCTTCTGGTTAGAATGGTATGAAAAACTTTACAAGGACACGAGATCATCGATATTGGTCTTAATGATGATACATTATTAGGATTGCGGCCTGGTTTGGGGATTGGGACAATAGTGACATCTCTCCACTGTTTAGGTACAAATGCTAGACTGTAAAATTCATTAAATAATCTTAATAATATTTGCTTTCCCCCTTCTGGCAAATGTTTTAACATTGAATAAGAAATATTGTCATATCCAGGCGACGTATCCTTAGGACGAATCGCTCTATTTAATTCTTGAATTGTAATTTTTTCACTCAGTGTAGCGTTATGTGTATAGAAACGTAAGTCTTGTGGACATACAAAGTCAGGAGTTAAGCTTCGCAGCAAAAGGTTAGCTCTATTTTCATCAATATAGTCTCCACGCGACTTAGCTCCTTTCATCCATCTAAGTTTATGCCATATTTCGGTAGATGATGATTTTTCGTTAATACTGGTGCAGAAATTTTGCCACGCCGCGGTTTTTGCATTACGAATCGATTTTTGAGCAATGCGTACCTTATCTTGAAGGACAATTAAGTTGTATGGAGTAGGATTACGCCTGAATGTCTTTAACGCTAACCTACGTTCTGCAACACAATTCGATAGTGTAGCATTCCAGTAAGGTTTCGGTGTGAATTTTGTATTAGGATTTGGATTGATAGTAATAAAAGGTATAGTAATATCTGCCGCAAGGTTCATGTAATCGATAAAAGAATTATAAGTCAGTTGTAAATTACTTGAAAATTGAAAGTTTGTATATAACTTCTCTAGTAAAGTTTTATATTCATCCCAATTGGCTTTTTTATAATTTCTACGCATGACATTACTAGGATTAACGATGAGATTTGTAGAAATTCTTATTATACAATGATCACTACCCAACGTTTCATTCATAGGAGACCAATAAAATTTTAACGCTATATCTGATGACGCCAATGAAATGTCAGGAGACGATTGTTGTAATATTTGATTAACTAATTTAATTCTGGTCGGTGAGCCGTTATTTAACATTATTAATTGATGATCAAGTAAAGAATCAAATATTTGAGTACCTCTTCTATCAGTTTTACAGGACCAGTTACTATGATGACCGTTCAAATCCCCTAACACTAAAGTTTTTTTATTGCATTCAGAAAATAATTCATCCCATTCTTTTTGACAGGTTTGCACAGAGGGAGGACAATAGATCGAGACGACAAAATTAATATCCATGCAGTTAAAGACCTTTATACAAACTATTTATATCTGGGGATTACTTAAACGAATCATATGGTGTTGAGATTTAATAGAGTTATGAATAACAATAGCAACTCCTCCGTAGTGGTCACTTCGGTCACTTCGATAAATGTAATAGCCGTTTAATTTAAAATAGCTATCTTTTTCTAGCCATGTTTCACAAATCGCAGCAATGTGGATCTTTTCTTGTACTAATAAATTTTCAAAAGCAACCGATTTAGGACGTATACTTTGAGCGTTCCATTGTACAATATTAAGTTTTTGTATCTTACCCATTAAACAAGTCTAAAAGTTTCTTCAATACTGGCCAATCCGATATATTTTCCACGATAACTAAAATTAACCATTGCACACAACATTTTATAACACTCTGAATTTTAGATTGTATTGTAACGTTTCTTAAAAAAATTATTTCCTTCAGTCTCGATAGCAATTCATCAAAGTTTACTTCTCTTTTACTTTCCTCAGTGCACTCTTCAGGTTTTTTATTAGACACATGTTCTTCAACAATAGGCTCCTGAACAACAGCTTGTGTTGGATAAAATGGTGTCTGCATTTTATTCTTAGTGAAGTAACTGTTTTTGGGTTTCTCTTTGTGTATCACAGCCTCAACCTTTACTACATCAGCAAATGTTGGTGTATTACAGCTTTCGTATGTCACAACATTTTTGGTAACGGGTGTAGTCAGTGTGGACTCACTAAATATATCATGCTTCTCATTCTTATCACTCATAGGAGGAACATAGATCATCGTAGCGCGTCGATACGTACAGTTGAACTCGGCCATCAACTCTCTTATTTTTTTCTCCTTCAAATACGCAGGACAACCATTATATAATACCATATGATTCCCTCCACAATTACTACATTTAAGTGTTGTTGAATCGCATAATTCATGGTTACCAGCACACCTAGGACACGTGAGATTCTTCGCCGAACATGTCTTGCGTGAATGCCCAAATTTCCAACATAAACTACACCTCGTGACTGGAAATAAAAAAGGTTCAACTTTGATTCTCAAGCCATCTACAATCACAAAAGTCGGTAAAGAGTTACCCTTAAAGCACAGTCTAACAGCTTCACTTGGTATCCATGTCTCGTCGCTATCTCTTTTATCAATATTACGTTTTTTGAGGCGTAATACCGATAGCAATTGCACATCATTCGAACATGTAATACTTTCTAATATGTCTTTTTCAGACATATCTATATCAACGTTTTTTATCACTCCATAAGAATATGCCATCTCCATAGCCCTTTGAAACCTCCATCCTTTACGAATAAACGACTCACATGTCACAAGTTTAGATGCGTCTATCTCCTCTTTAAAATCAACCCGTATTTTATATAAATTCAGGTACTTCACCGTACTGATGTTGTTTATGCCTTCTTGTTTAAACATTCTTGCAAGGGAAAACTGTTTAGGCAGCATCTCTTTGCTAGTTATGTAAATTTCAAAGTTATCGTTCTCTTTTATCTTTTTTTCTTTTCTTTGAACTACTGTCCAATCGGCCTCCGTTTCTTCGCGAACTCTTTTTATTGTATTGTTACTCATATTACTATCATTGTTTACGTAATCCTCTTCTAAACGTTGTTCCATCATCTCTTCCGACATATCATTCTCACTTAATGAATCACTATTCATCAATATATTTGTATATAACGGCGTATTATTCAGTTGCAAGTTGTTATCCTCCATAGTTAGAAAAATAATACAAATGTTGATTCATAATGAATGTTGTAAAGAACGGCACCGGGCGGCCGGCCGCACTTCAAGGTCAACCGGCTGCAACGGATAGAACGAATAAAAGTATTTATTTAACTTGGTCACTCGTCTATTACGTACGAACGCCGTAACGCAACTGAAACCTTAGAGTTAGAACAATTGAAAAAAAAAAAAGGTGCTTACCGATAATATTTCATTTAATTATATAAACGGTCTTTGTACTCTAGACGATGTTTAGGAACACGAAGGCTTTTCGAGTTTGGTACCGTGCTCGGTACGACAATTGATTCGCCTATAACATGGCGCTAAAGTTATAACTAACAACTCTACGAATGTTATGGCAAGGCATAGCTATAGTTGGGCCATTACAAACGAGCGAACTACGTCATAATCAAAAGAATGAAATGAATGTGACAATGTGTAAGTGCGAGCGAGAGACTCCGATATAATGACATGACTTGGTTCGCACGTTTGACATGGCCCAACTATACTTACAAGTAGGTATCATTTCAAAGAGAATAACAATTTTTATTCAAACACTGTCAAGAAACGTCCAAACTGACGTTATCTTGAAATCTTATTTTGAAAGACATTGAACCGGACATTTCTAGTTTTTAATTTAACAAATAAATTAATATAGAAGCCTGAAAGTCTGATAACCAATCTTACTGAAGGGTATCGTGTTGTAACCCAGGTAACTGGGTTGTGGAGGTCCGATAGGCAGTTGCTCCATGCAAAATACTGATATTCAACGGCTGCTCGCTGGTGAGCCTGGAAGCTGATGAAGTTCTAACTAATTTTCGTAATAAATGCTGTTATTTGTCTTGAATGTTTGTAACTCTAAACTTCGAAGCATATGTCATAGGTACATATTGTTGAACAAGTCACGAAGTATTCTTGACCGTGGGAATTTCGCAAGCAATACTTATTGTATAGGCCATAGAATGTGGTAAGTTCAGTGCCTTTACAAGTATCTATTGACACGTAAACATGAATTTTGTAACACATTTCTATCACACTAAAACATTTTTTTTTAGCTGGAACTGGTACGGAAACCTTCTTGAAACGATGATAACTCTCGATGGCGGACAGGAAGGCTATGTATCTCAATTGACAACAATTTGAAAACACCTATGCTGTACATCGTATTATCTCTTAGAATATATTGATTAACACGTAACTTCAAAGCAGCAATGTACTGAATAGTGAACATCAATTTGACGTACGCTAGCTGTCAACTGATATACGTAATACCTACGCATTTTGATAGATGTAATTTTTTTCTACTATTATATTTTTATTAGCAATCCTGGCCGGTTATATTCGTGTACCTGAAACAAAAAAAGAGTAATGTTTACCTAAAAATAATTGTGCACACGGGTCGGTAAACGATTTGTGGGTTAAGCAACCATTGGCGCGGTCATTCTATAGATGGATGGCCGCGTAGTGGTATTTGAACTGAGCGTCTCCGTGCTTTGGTCTCAGAGGGCACGTAAAAAGTCGGTCCCGGTTATTCTCAATTAAGACAACAGTCGTTAAGCCATGTCAAAGGCCTCTCGGGCGGCTTGAACAACTTTGACACCAGGTTGACCACTAACCAGACGATACATAGATAGATAGACCTAAAATGTTAATTTGAGGTAGCATAAACTAGTCCATAGTCAAAATGTATGTTAATTTCGTTCTCTTAACCCCCTTACGCACTAGCGGTTAACTGCTAGATGTTAGCCGCGCGGTTACAGTTTAGAATGCAACCGCCTGTGAATTTCTTGACCACAATTTATGGTATTTAATGTCCCCCTGGCCAATATTCGGCTACGGCGGCCAGTTTCATTGAAACCAGCCAACTGTGTAGCCATCTTTATTTGTAGTGTCAAAGTCAATGCACAATTCACAGGTACACTCTCTATTCCTTTACCAGTGATTCAGTCAAATAGTATGATCAATCTATACTAATATTATAATGCTGAAGAGTTTGTTTGTTTGATTGTTTGTTTGTTTGAACGCGCTAATCTCAGGAACTACTGGTCTGATTTGAAAAATCTTTCAGTGTTAGATAGTCCATTTATCGAGGATGGCTATAGGCGATATAGCATCACGCTACGGCCATTAGGAGCGGAGTAGCAACAAAAAATGTTACAAAAACGGGGAAAACTGTGACCCATTCTCTTTTCGGTGAAGCAAGCGAAGTTGCGCGGGTCAGCTAGTCACCCATAATCTGTGTAAACTATTTTGTAAAATCATTTACGCAAACGTTTCGCGGGCAACAACTGGTTAGTATCTAAAAATTTACTTACCACGGAGTTACCTGTGCCTAATCATCATAGGTACTTTAGAAAATCTCTTATCATATTACAAATACTTTTAAAATAATCGATGACTGTTATGTGTAATGATCAAAGAATTCGATAATCATGACAAATATTAGCGTAGCCGTCGGTCATGATTACTCACACGCGAAATTAAAAGTACAGCCGAATTATAAATTTATTTTTCAGACTTTACTTCCGTTTTTTAAAAATAATATAAAGAAGCGGAAGTGAAGGCGAGGACATTAATTACAAACAAACAAAATCAATGTAAGTATTGTGTATACGACATCGAGAGACCACACACGCGGATCGACGCTACGGTTAAGCTACGCTTGCCGAGGTTGTTCTGTGGATGGGTGACCATTTTATACATATCGAGTTTATTACTACTTATTTTTCCGATTTAACTGAATTCGATGACATCGTGTAGCTGTAATTAATTTCCAACAATCAATACAAAAGAACCATTAATTTTATTAAAAACATATGTTTTACGATGAAACAAAGGTGTAATATTTATCGACGTGATTGCGCTTTGCTCGACACGTCGGGTAAACAAATAAGGTAGGTATCTTAACTTTTCATTCTCAATCGCGTTTAAAACCCGTTATAGTCAATTTGGGTAACTTTAAATCATTTGGGTAACATTGACAGTGGATAAAACAATGGATAAAAGTTTGCAAAACTAAAATAAACCTTAATTAAATTAAATAATCATTTATTTTAGGCAAATCACCCATACTTTTGTTTACATAACATAAAGATATTACATGGATATACATAACTATTAACTAACTTATTTAAGATTATATTATTATTATGGCACATATTATTAATTAATTGGTAACATTGTATTTATTAACGTAATTATTTAGTATTTGTTAAAACTATTTTTTATATTATATTTTGGTATAAGTTTGTATTAATCAATTGTGTTGGTTTCATATGAAAAAATTATCGAAACTAGTTCAAATTCCCACTGTCAATGTTACCCAAATGATTCAAAGTTACCCAGGTTGACTGTACATTGTAAAGTTAAGTATAAATTTTGTTAGATATACCGATTCTTCTGTCAAGGTCGTTTGGGCTTACACAGGTTTGTTCAACACGGCAAATAAACTATTTCAATAACATGCACACACACATACACACTCGGTAGGCATTAAGAATCATTTTCGGCATCTTCAACAATCATTAGCATATTTCTACCAATTGACACAATACCTTAGTTAAATATACTCTAAAACCTGCCCCAATATTGAATGAATACATCAAAGTAATAGAAAAATAACTATTTTTGAGGGTTCCGTACCCGAAGGGTAAAAACGGAAACCTATTACTATGCCTCCGCAGTCTATATGATCGTCTGTCACTAGACTTTATCTCATAAACCGTATTAGCTAGTAAAAAAAAACACAAATTATGTATTTCCGTTGCCCTTATAAAAAGAAATACTAAAAATTTTAAAAATACTAATGGGTGTCCCCTTACAATAAACGTTAATTTCGTTTTTTTGGTACGGAATCCTTCGTGCAAGGGTCCGACTCGCACTTGGGTTGTTTAGAAATTTTGAATTTGTCACGAAAAGGCCGCCAGACCGAGTGACGCAGAAAAGAAATACAATTCACGAATTCGTATGTTTTCGAAGTTACGTGTGTATTAAAATAATTATGTTCCACTTCCAGCGGTGAAGGAAAACATTGTGATAAAACCTTACATGCCTGAGAGTTCTTTGAAACAGTTTATGAATGTATTCGAAGGCTTCAAAGACTACATGCCGTTCTCATTCAAAAGAACAATTACGCTTATCAGTAAATAAAAAAACTCATTGCTGTTTTGTGTTGTTTTGTTCGCTGAATTCAGTTCCAACATAAAATAAAATATATAAATTTAACCGGGTCTATCCCACTAGTCCCGTTGAGTTGTCCCGTGACGGGACAACTGGCACTATTTTGTCCCAGTTGTCCCGTGGCGGGACAAGTGACACTGTTTTGGTGTCAGTTGTCCCGTTGCATAAAAATCACGGGACTAATGGGACAGACGGAAGGGCCAAAACAACTGGTTCCATTGAGTTGTTGTGTGATAACAGGTACTTGGTACTTTGGTAAGATAGCAGACGTTATACAAACTAGTACATTTTAACAAGGGTAGATATCTCAAATGGAATATGCACTATACTTGTGTAGATAAATTGTAAAACCAAAGGTATTTAAATCTATATCTTAGTAATAATACTCAAAGTGTACACAGGGATAGTTACCGGATTGTGTCCCATTACATCTTTGTTATACTAAAACTGTCTAAAAGGATCTCTGCGAGTTTGCTTCGTGCGTGGGGACGCATGCCTTCCAAAAGTCCGTAACTCCATAGTCCCGAAATGGAAAGGACAAACAAATAATATGATATGATATAGCGTACAATTCATGATCTGCTATCTTACCAAAGTACCAAGTACCTGTTGTCACACAACAACTCAATAGAACCAGTTGTTTTGACCCTTCCGTCTGTCCCATTAGTCCCGTGATTTTTCTGCAACGAGACAACTGGCACCAAAACAGTGTCACTTGTCCCGCCACGGGACAACTGGGACAAAATAGTGCCAGTTGTCCCGTCACGGGACAACTCAACGGGACTAGTGGGATAGACCCATCTAACCATTAATGTCCCACTATTGGACAAGGATCTCCTCCTGTAATGAGGGAGGGGTTAAACCTTAAGTCCACTACGCTGGCCAAGTGCAGAATGAAAACTTTGCATTTTCAAAAACTGTTCTAAAGAACTCTCAGCCATACAAGGTTGCATTACGATGTTTTCATTCACCGTACGAACAAGTGATTTATTGTTTCTAAAACACACGTAACTTCGAAAAGTCTGTTGTGTTGCCTTGAGTTTTAAATAAATAATAAATTGTTATAGACTTACTGATCGCAAGTAATGCACAGTCTAAAATATCTCACGTATCCTAGCGGGCACTTTCCATTGACCATTAAACTTCTTTTTTCTCTAAGTCTCACTTCACTATTGTCAAAATTGAGTACATTATCCAAAAAACACTTCAAATCTCCCGAACATTTTTCCACGGCTACATTTTTTGCGTTTGTACTATTGATTAGCGTCAATAGTAATACAACTAATACGCTGAACACTATTGGTTTTTCCATTTTTGTCTTGCAGTTGTCTTCGACGTGTGCTCCGGTCACCAGCTACAATGAGACTGAATGCGCGAATCCGATCAAGTTATCGGACATACGACAGGTATTTAATTAGTCGCAGCCTGCGCAGGCGCCGATAAGACAGTGTTCATATTTTATAAACACACATGGTACTTGGTGCGATTTTTTTAAGGTCCTGTTATGGTATTTTTTTATGGAATAAGTTATTTTGTATTTCATTACTGTTACAAAACTTCCATTTTTTTAGCGCCGAAATAATACTTAAAAAAAATATATATTGAGGTAATTTTTTTGTAGTTTTTACCGACAGTTAATGGTTATTCCCATGTAACAGGGGGCGAGTCTATTGCCATATACCGAGCACGATCCCCATCGAAGAGCTATTATTGAAAAATATTTTAGTACTAGAGGCCGCCCTTGACTTCGTCCGCGTGGAAACGCTTCCATAACTCGTTATTCCCGTGTAAATCCCGATCCATCGGTAACTCCAGGATAAAAAATAGCCTTTGTGTAATTCTGGTTCTATAGCTACCTACGTACCAAATTTCATCGTAATCCATACATAAATATGTACTAGGATAAATTAGAAAATAAAATACCACTTCGCCCTTATGACATCAGCAGTTCGACAAGTCATCTAATAATCGTATTATATAATTGTTAAGTGTGTTCAGATCTTTATAGCGTTTCTCAGAACGATGATGACTAACCACGTGTGAAAGGCAATTCGATATATAAATATGTATTTAAATCTGTGGGTGGGTGTCATTCCGTGTCCGCATTTTTGTGTTTTGATGACCTTATACGACATATGAGATGTAAAGAACTGAGTTACATAAACGTTTACATTCTAAAACGGTATTTTTAATATAGGATTAATTTATTGAAGGATATTATTTTTAACTAGTCGACTGTGGTATGTCTGTTATGATTTTTTTACCTGATACTGTCCCACGGCTTGCAAGGGTTTTCTACCAAACGAGGAAGGGGTTAGGTCTTGAGTCCACCATCCTGGCTAAACGAGGGTTGGGGACTTTTCATCAAGAAATGTGTTATACAATTTAAGACATGTAAGGTTTCATCACGATGTTTTCCTTCACCAGAGCAAGTGATAATTATTTAATTTAATAATACTTACATAACTTCGAAAAGTCATTGGTATGATACCTCGGGTTCCAGCCATCGACCTCTCGGCTGCCTTCGGCGACCTTGCTCTTGCCAACTTATATCACTCGGCTATCGCTACTTCTGTTAATGTTAATAATAATTATAATCACTGAAAAAATTTGGTAGGTTTTACTTCCAATGGCACAATATTTAGTGTAATTATATGTAATTTTACATTTTTATAATAACCCATTTCTGTCCCACTGCCAGGCAAGGGTCTCCTCCCAAACGAGGGGGGAGGGCTTAGGCCTTGAGTTTTGAGTTTGTTGATAAGTACAAAAGCGCGTTAGTCATTTAATACCGTATTGGTAAAGTTACCAACGAATTCATATAGTTACTAAAGTTGACGGTATTACCGTTACCGACGGTATGTACAAATGTGTTTACTTTATTTGATGAATATTAGACTTAGCCGTATATTTTAGAACTATAGCCTAACTGGTTATGAGGCGCTCAAGGTAATTAGCCGGATCCACGACAATCCATCCGTCAATCCTCGTGATCCAAGATGGATAGAACTGTGATAAGAGACAAATGTAATTTCAACGAATTTTCATTTTAGTTGATTATAGTAATAAGACTTACCCCCGGTTTGTAAGCAAATTTTGCGGTAGTTTATCTATTCAATAGCGTTTTTTATATGAGTTTAAATGCTATTGAATAGATAAACTATCGTTAAATGTACAAGCAAGGTCTCAGGATCGTGAATCATGGTTCGTGGATAGCTCGTCCTTCAACATTACGCTTTGGATCAGACGCTTGAATCGTTTGCTGTGGATCCGGCTATTCGGTATCACGCCTACAATCGGTAAACTGTACGTTAAGCACCTTTGATCGGAGACTTTCGATAGATGGGTTGCTTGAATGTGCATTTTTGGGTTTCTGAGGGGATAATGAAAGCCAGTTCCGATTTTTATCATTAACTAGCTGACCCGCGCAACTTCGCTTGCGTCACATAAGAGAAAATGGGTCAAGATTCTCCCCGTTTTTGTTACATTTTTCATTGCTACTCTGCTCCTATTGGTCGTAGCGTGATGATATATAGCCTATAGCCTTCCTCGATAAATAGACTATCTACCACTGAAATAATTTTTCAAATCGGACCCGCAGTTCCTGAGATTAGCGCGTTCAAACAAACAAACAAACTCTTCAGCTTTATAATATTAGTATAGATGCGATGGTAACAGTGTTAAAAGCTTTGAAGCCGGGATATCTGACACATTAAGAAATATACCCTTTTATTTTCAAAGGTTTAGCTAGTCACACTCTAAAACCAATTATGACTACAAGTTAACAACTAACTACGCGATAAAACCATGACAAAACCATAAAGGTTATAGTGGTCTGAAATGCTTTTTCTGATTTTATACAGACGGAACCACGTGTACAAACTAGTAGACAATAATACCTACTAATGGATGGACATTTCGCTTGCACCTGATCATTGCTCATACACTCAACAGGTCACACGGAATGACTCATCGTAACAGTTAGCGCTAAACACTGCACACTTTTTCTTTCTCTTTTATAAAGAAGCTTCTGTTCGAGTACGTATATATTTTTAAAGGCAAAAAGGTAACCTATGTGTTAATCTAGGTTATAAACTAATTGGCTTTAGCCCGCGACTTTGTCCGCGTGAAAAGGTTTCAGACTATTTTAATTTTTTTGTAATAGACAAACCTTGTATGACAACTTTCACCCCCTATTTTATCCATTTAAGGGTGGAATGTATCAAAGTCCTTTCTTAGGGGATGCCTACATCATCGTTGCTTTATGCGTGCAAAATTTCAGCCCGATCGGTTTAAAATTGACGAAGCGTCATACAAACTTTAATCCCCTCAGGAGTAGAATTTGTTGGGAGATCGTTACTTTCAGTTTCAGCATGATCGGTTTAAAATTGTTAAATGTGTTTGGCGGTACATAAGGTAACACATAAGTAATGCACACGTGTATGCATAATTAGGTGCAATAGGGACAATTCATTTCATCATATTATTACCCCGGTAAATGGGTTGTGGAGGTCCGACAGGCAGTCGCTCTATGTAAAATACTGGTATCCAGCGGCATCCGGTGAAACTGGAAGCCGACTTCTACATAATTGAAAGAAAGGCTAGGCTGATTGATTGTGTATATTTCAGTGAATAAAACAACTAAATACATAACTAAGATTTTTTTATTATTTAATAAAATACTGAATAATTATATAATATTTAAGTCATACTTATTACAAATAACTTAATTATTTTAAATATTATTTACAAAGTTTTTCTATTTCGTACATGTCACAGCGCAGTTTACATAATTTCATTATGTTTTAGGAAGAAATAACAGTTATTGTCGAGTTTGCATTCGCCTCTTACGCAAGTGGTCAAGGATTTAAAATAATACAGGTCTTCAACTAGCTCTACGCTTCTGAAAACCAGTAGTGCGATTCTGTACAGTCGGTACTGTCGAGTATCGAAAAGTTTGACATTTAGAATGTACTGCCAAAATAGTTTCTACGACGCCCGTCAGAGGCGCTGTTCAGATTTTCGTACAAAATTTCTCGATGACAAGCCGATTGTAAGTAGTCGATAGTAGTAGAGAATCGAGCTACTGTTCAACGGTTTTAGAAACGTAGACGAACAGACCGACTTCAAACATAGACGAGATTGTAGCTTTGTATCCATAAATAAATAACTATTGTTTTACAAGAGTATAAAATTATTTTGTACTTTACACAGAAAGACATGACCACAACCAACTGAATTAAAAACACACCTACACTCAAGCATCTCTTACGTCAAATCCAGGGACACACAGATGTCCTGTGACACGCGTCGCCAGCGACATCGGGCGATGTCGTACAACTTGCCACACTTACTCTACATGCTATTCTTCCCTCGTCGCTTTGAACATCAGCCGCGCAATATCGCCTGATATGTTATCCTCCACACGGTGGTCCCAACGCTCGTGCCAACGTTGGACTGCAAAATTGGTGAGGCGTACACACGTTGGCTAATAAACTAGTTCTATCCCGTCAAATCGCGAACGTTGGCGCAGATTCGTCTGATGAAACCGACACGAGCCGGCCAACTACCAACGCTCGCGCCACCGTTGGGACCAATGCCATTTTCTAGATCCACACGTTGAACTATTAGCGTTGGGGCCTATGTTGGGCCAACGTTAAGCGAAATCGCCCGGCTACGTTTAACATGTCGCCGACACACGTCGCAAGAAATTTGTCCCGCAATGTAACCCTGGTTAAAGTCCACTCTCGTGCATTTTGTTCAGTACCAGTATATTGTAATAAATTGAACATTTCGTCTTATTCTGTATTCATGTTTCTTTTTAGAAGTTAATTATTTATTTCTGTCTAAGTAGCAATTCAATTTACCAATATACGAGTAAATATCGGACTTAAAATACGACGACACGAGAGCGGACTCGAGATCCTAGACTAAAATTAAGTATTTTACCTAAAAGTATAATCTTAGACCGAAAATCACAGATATACCTAATAATGTTGTTCTACTAGGTTGTATATGTACTCCATCATTGGAGTTCTTTCCACAGTTTTGATGGTGATCTTCTGTCATACACATGGCATATGCCATTAGGTGAGGGACTAGGTTTTGCTCATAACTGGCCGTGAATAGGTGCTGCCAAGGACCTGAGGCGTAGACAGCCACGTCTTCCCCACCGTGAGTCTCTGAGTCCAAAGGCACCAAACTCGGGTATGCGTATTCTAAATCACCTGGAAACAAAGAAAGATTTTAAGGATCTTTAATGTGTTGAATGAGACAAGCGCAGGATCGTGAAAGCGTAGTAGCGTACTGTAGCGCCAATCTCTATAATGGGAACAATCGAGAATCGAAAGTTTGACATTTAAAATGTACTGCAAAATTAGTTACTACGACGGCCGCTAGAGGCGCTGAACAGATTTTATACATTCAATTTCTCGATAGCTAGCCGGTTGTAGATAATTACGATGGTTTCATCCTCGTGCATACTACATGTAATTATTTGCTCGTCATCTGTCACTTTTTGTGGCTTAGTTTTGAACTCGTGACCTTTCGCAAAAGAGAGCGAATGCATACATACATACCACTCAGTTTTTTACTAACACGTTTTTATTGCGACTAACTATGTTAAACAAACAAAGAAGTTTAATGCCACATACTTGTGGCAAGTTTTTTATTATAGTCTATACTAATATTATAAAGCTGAAGACTTTGTTTGTTTGTTTGAACGCGCTATCTCAGGAACTACTGGTTCGAATAGAAAAATCTTTTTGTGTTGAATACATCATTTATCGAGGAAGGCTTTAGGCTATATAACATCACGCTACGGCCATTAGGAGAGGAGTAGCAACGAAAAATGTTACAAAAACGGGGAAAATTATGACCCATTCTCTCTTATGTGACGCAAGCGAAGTTATTATATAAAAATATAAATGTTAAAGCAACTTACGAGTTGTAAAATTCTGGTCCTGAGTGACATCCACTCTGGTTCCATTCTCATCAATAGAGTGTGCTTTTCCGTTGGCGTAGCTGATCGTAGTGTAAGGCTTCCCATCCAACCCCGTGGCTGTGTCAACGGTGCCTAAGATATCGTTGCCTCTGGATGGATAGCCGGCTACCGTCATAGTATGAGCATGGTCTGCACTGACGACAATCAGTGTGTCCTCTTCATTAGTCAATTCCCTGGCTTTTTTAACGGCCTTGGAGTACTCAACTGTTTCGTCAAGTGCTAAATGTGCGAGGCTGTCGTGATGAGCGTGGTCTATCCTGCCACCTAAAACAGGAAATATGAAGTCATAAATACAAACAGTTTTAAACCTTACTCATAAGTTACCGTCTATTTTATTTGTATATCTAATCTGCTTATTTGAACTCCTATATAAATTTACATTTCAAGGTAAAGTATATATCATTTTTTTGGATTAACGTGCCAATATGATGAGTAATCGATGAGAAACGATAAGAATATGAAGTCATAGTTAAGATGCACAACCGGTTACTGTAACGGAGAGACGGTGACGATGTTAGGTCTGCGTCATACACAGTTCCCTATTTTCTGCGAAGCGGCTTAATGCTCTTAAGACTAATGCCTGGTTGCTAAGGTACAATTAGCGGTAGTTAACTATTCAATAGCGTTTAAGCTCATATAAACATGACAGTTTGAATACATAAACTACCGCTAAATGTGCCACAGAATGACAGAAACCGGGAATTAGTCAAATGTTGCTTTTATTTGAGACGCCTATAGCCAGTTGCGCTCACCGATCGGTAAACGATCTGTGGGTTAAGCAAACCTTGGTGCGATCATTCGACAGATGAGTGACCGCATAGTGGTATTTGAACTGGGCGACTCCGTGCCGAGGAGGACACGTAAAATGTCTGTCCCGGTTGTGGTCAATTAAGATAACAGTCGTTACAGTCGTTAGGCCACGTCAAAGGTCTACGGGTGGCTTGAACAACATTGACACTAGGTTGACCACAAGAAGAAGAATTAATGTTGTTAACTAAAAATTGTTTCTGAATTACCTTCAACAAACAAGAAGTATCCTTTTTCGCTTCTGCTAAGCATCTTGATGGCTACTTCCACCATTTCCTCAAGAGTAGGCTGGTTCTGTGCTTTCAAGTGGTACTCCATGTGGTCATCGCGAAACAGGCCCAGAAGATACTCGGGAAGGTCGTCGGAGTTGAAGACCTGGTGAAAATATATGACAATGGTTACTTTGGCTGTATTAGTATCAGCGGACAGTTTCGTCGAGACCAGCAATCTATGCATGACTTTGTTTTTACTGTTCAAGTGTACAATACACAGGTACACTCTCATAGCCCAGTGGGACGGATAACTAACACAACTGGCTCAGGATCTCTCAGGATCAAGAACTGTGTTCACTGGCAAAATTTGCGTCACACCAACTCTTAACTCCAGGCAAACACAAAAACATCTTAACAGCAAAATCTCATAAGCCTGTTTATACCATACCTCTGGAGCGTTTTTGGGGCTGATTGCAAAGTACAACCATCACCAAACATCTAATTGTAAATCGCACAAATAGTTGGTGTGTGTGGGAATCGAACCCAAGACTTGCTGACGCAATGATTGCGGCATGGCGAACTTAAGCACTACGGAAGGAGTCACAACATAGAATTAGAATTACGGTAAATAAAAAGAAAAGAAGCAGTCATATTTCAGTACCTTCAATAGTTCTCTTCTGTCAGTAACGTATTGATGAGTGGCGTTCATTTGCGCTTTGTCCACATGCCACATTTCAGTGAGATCAAGTCCATCCAGTCGGCGGCCCTTGTTCTCAGTGGAACTCGTTAAGTTTGGCAGCAACTCTCTTCTACCACCGCCCATAATTACCTGGAAATATTGATATAAGCATTAAGTACTTATAGGACGGCTTGGAGAGGAAATTATGGTGCAAAAAATATGAAAAATAAAGGCTGAGCACAGAAATGTTGATAATACTTAAAAACTTTTTGTCTTTATAATAACCTAGCTGCCCCGGCAAAGGTTGCTTTGCCATATAAAAAAAAAGTGTCACTTAGGTGTATGAAAAATAGATGTTGGTCGATTCTTAGACCTAGTCAATATGCCATACTCCTCAGAATCGGTCAAGCCGTTTCGGAGGAGTATGGCAACGAAAACTGTGACGCGAGAATTTTATATATTAGATTAATGTCGTGTAAACTCTTTGTATTCTTTACTTGTATACAGTTTCAAAATCGATTGATAGCAACTGGTTATAAACGCCTCAATTCATTCCTAGTCTCCGTATGGTCAATGATCGAACTACTGTCAAAGACACTCGAGCAGCACGAAGCTTTTAAAAATTTTGTTTGTTTGTCGTTTGGTTAGTGGTCGCCTGAGAGGCCTTTGACATAGCTTAACGACTGTTATCTTAGCAGATAAAAGCCGAGACCAACTTTTTACGTGCCCTCCGAAGCACGGAGACGCCCAGCTCAAATACCACTATGCGGTCATCCATCTATAGAATGACCGCGCCAAGGGTTGCTTAACCCACAGATCGTTTACCAACCGGTGAGCGCATCTGGGCGCCACTTTAAAAATGACACGAAGAAGAAGAACAAGAATCTACCTTATAATGTCGTCCAGGGCTATCCATGACCAATTGGTAGGCAATATCCCTGCAGCCAAGAGTCAGGCATTCGGTTGGGACGTCGGCATCAGACTCCCAGTTACGTTCAGACGAATGAGCGTACATTCCTGCGGGAGACGCGTGAGTCACCCGTGTGGTAGTCACGAACCCTGAAATGTAAATAAGAAGAGATTAATTAAATTAAATGAACAATAGCACGATTCTCTACCACTGTAGACTATCGACCAGCTATCGAAAAATGTTGAATGAGAATCAAAACAGTGCCTTTAGTAGGTGCCTAAAG
This sequence comes from Anticarsia gemmatalis, assembly GCF_050436995.1. NCBI lineage: Eukaryota > Metazoa > Arthropoda > Insecta > Lepidoptera > Erebidae > Anticarsia > Anticarsia gemmatalis. The sequence goes on from NC_134757.1 coordinate 2,656,961, forward strand.
AACTTATTTATGTAGTACATTTAAAATGTCACTTCTTGATACTCGCTAAGTATCGGCTGTAGAGAATCTTCAGTCAGTATTATCGAGTGCCGAGATTTTTACATTTAAAATGTATGGCGAAAATAGTTCCTACTGCGCCCGTTAGAGGCGCTGATCCGGTTTCAATGGAAAAAACCATAGCTATTCAGTTGTACATAGTCCGATTGTGGTAAATCTCGATGCTATGTCATATATACATTGTTTATCACGTCTTCTTAGAAGATCATTGTAAAAAACGTGGACGATGTCGCAAAGTAAATCCTACTTATAAATGCGATTGTTTGTGAGTATGTATGGATGTTTGTTACTCTTTCACTTTGCAAATACTACTGAAGCGATTACGATGAAATTTGGTATATAGGTTGCTGAAGACTTAGGGTGCTCCCACACAGCAGTTATATAACCTTAGAAACGAGCTTATAAGCTTTGTTTAAAAAAAATTGTTTTGTTATCGTGTTACACAATGTTGTATAACGTAATACAATTGCTGTGTAGCTGGGAGCACCTTTAGAATAACACTTGGGGTATTTATCCAGGAGTTTCCGAGGGATCGGGATTTAGACAGGATGGGTTTTCACGCGGACGAAGTCGCGGGCGGCCTCTAGTCTATTATTATTATTAAAAGAAACACGTCACGTACAAAACATTAAAGATAATGAATCATATATCATTTCCACGCATTCATTTGTTAATGATCAATTGTTCCGTAATTGTAAAGTGTCTTTACGTAGGTGTATTATTGAGGCACATGTGACGTATTGTAAATGAATATAATAATATTCTTTGTGATATAATATTATAATGTTGTGTTTTCGTGTAGGTGTTAAAAAAAAAGCAAATATCAGTTTTTGAAATACTGAGCAATGTAGAAATTAGTTGACAAGCTGTTAAACCATATGGCAAAAATTTTGTTTAAAGTGTAGTTTTTTTTAGTCAGTAAATCGAATCAGTGTTTATACAATCTTATAGTTCCTTTGTACTTAATTGCCTTATTGCATTTAAATCTGTATTTTACATCTGTCAGCATGTTGCTATAATATGTCTTACAGGCGTTTTACCTACCACTTGTAGTATTTTACTAATTGGGTTATCGCCGGTACAGGTTTAAATTTTAAACGCATTATATCCTATTTGAAGGTGATTTTTAGGTCGCTACGCCACTATCATTGCTTTGGGAGGTCGTGGGTTAGATTCCCACACGGAACAATTAAATTATTTATACGATCCACAAATAATTGTTTCAGGTCTGATTGTACTTTGTGTCCGTTGTTTATATGTTTGTAAAAGTCTCCGCGCCACTAGAACAATTCTTAGAGCGGGAGTCGTCTATCCAAAAAGAAAGAGAAACTAATTTATAGTAATTTTGATGACAGTTGCTACTCACCCACGTCTAAACCTTGATCTAAAGCCCATTGTCCGATAGACGGTGCTCTGTTCGGCTCATGGAGTTGAGAGTTACAGGAGCCTCTTGTAACGTTCCCGTCGAGGCCAATGACCCCGTACTTGGTCTTCACTCCCGTCAGGTACGAAGTGGCTGTGCACGCTGAATCTGGCACTTGAGCGTCGAGACAGTATGTCTGGAAAATAAAAAAAAATCATATACATATAAGAATAGTCGTGTTAGTTATAGTTACACTATTTGTAACTCAATAATGCCTGAATCGGTTCGGCTGAAAATTGTTAAACGTGGTTTTTAAAGTGGTTTTTCGTAAATGTTTTGCCAAGCGCAAAACTCTAGAATGGCTCAACCAATTCGACTTATTGTTTTGTTAAATAGTTTTTAAGACATGGGACAGGTTTTAGCTAGTATTATATAAAGACAGGTACCTACTAACTTTTTGAAAGTGCTAAATTGCATTATTAGGAAAGATTGCAAACGCTTGTACGTCTATTATAGTAGCAGCTCGCAGACGTAAACAAAATTCAGAACTTAAACAATAAACCCGCAGACGTCTGCATTTGACTGTGGCCTTTTTGGTGCAACTAGAGGCAGTTTACTTTGTAAATATTATTATGTATATATTTCAATAATTATAATCTAGATAAAACGTACACTATTTATAACTCTCTACTAAGTCAACGGACTATAATCACGAGTTCTTGAGTTTTCATATTGGGTTCGTACGCTGTATCAACATTCAACAGTATCGATTGTCGAAGCGCCTGATTAAAATATTACCACAATGTAATGTTGTACGTTTCATTGCCACTGATTTAGATTTACGTGGAAACAAATGAATGATCGCAAATAGATATTTTAAAATCCTAATCAAGTAAACGGTAGTGCCGGAAGGTCCTAGAAAGAAAAACACTGATCAAATCGGTGATGACTTGCAAAAAGGTCAGGTTCGTATTACTCGTAACCGGCGCGGCGGTTTAGTATGACAATATGTATGAATTTTCCTAATGTAGCCTCATTCTACGGTACATCTGTCAGCTCCTTGCATACAAGGTTCTCTACTAAGTTGATAGACTATTACTGCTGTGACTAATAATCGGTTAAGAGAATATTAGTGTTACCGTACCAATCTATTATACAACGTTGAGTAAGAATTCTGTCTAACGTGATCGTCTTGCAAGAGCAAAAAGGCACAACAAAAACATTTTTTGTTCGATTTTCGTCATGGATGAACAATCAGTAGTAAACAAGCCAATTTTAACTGTAATTGATATGACATAGAGTCCACTATTCTGTGTGGAAATTTAACTTTATTTACGGAAACGTAAACTTTCTTCCGTTTAGTGAAAATCTTTGAAATTTTGTTTTGTAAAGTAACTACATTACTTTTATTGAGTAAAATATAATCTCAGAATCGCGATTCTCTACTACTATCGACTATCGACAACTGGCTAGCTGTCGCCGACTATTTACGTGCCCTCCGAAGCACGGAGTTGCTCAGTTCAAATACCACTAAGCGGTCACACATCTATAGAATGACACGGCAACGGTTGCTTAACCCACTAATCTTTTACCTACCGGTGAACGCAGCTGGCTATGAGAGCCTTTTGTTCAAGACTTCACTGACGAAACACAGGCTTCATAAGATTTTTTAATCCCCAAAATATGCGTTGCAACTTTAAACGCGAACGGACCGGCGTGTAAAACTAGTTGTCAAAGTAGACTTATAATTGAATTATCTTTACAACTGACATCATGACCTTGTCTGAGAGCTCTGTCTACTACACAATGTAATTGCCGTGAAGATAATTCATGACATTTCCTTCCCTTCATTGTGGAAGAAATTTGCATGTCACTATATAAAAGACTGACTGACAGACCGTAAGTCCGGTGATATGTGCCTATGACATCACGACAGTTGCACTTTAAAAAGGTAGGCAGAAGTGTATGTAAGGGACTTTAAATTATTCAAATAATATTGATATCAATATTAGTTTTTTTAAAACATAGATTTTCATCTGCCAATGTTTGGAAACGCATATATTTTTCCCCGGGATAGAATCTATCATCTTAACACATTGTATACAAATCGATACAGGCGGTTTTACAGACAACACATTCAGACGCAAGATGAATATATTATATGAATTATATTATAAATATTTAATAACAAGTTTCTTAGTTGAATGTAGTACAAACCTGACGTCATTTACGGTATCAAACACCGACCACCGTACAAAAAAGATTTTACCAAACTTGGAAATCAAACTGGGAACAAAAGATACACTTAGTACCACAACTACAAAATAAGGTAGTGCCAAATAGTGTCTTCGAACTAGAGATGAAACGGATATCCGGTAACTATCCGGTATCCGGCCTATCCGGCGGCTTTAATACTATCCGGCCGAATACCGGATAACTACTATTCGGCCGGATAGACATCCGGCCGAAATAAAAAAAGGTCTGGATAAAAAAAATTGTTTAGTAATTATTTACTTTATTTAGTAAGACTTAAGAGCTTGAAATTTTCAAATAACAATAGCACAATGAAATAATAACCTAAAGTCACGCACGTGTCTGCACTGCAATCGACACAATAAGTCAATGAATGAAAGAATTGCTAACTTCGCTCATCAACGAAAAGACCCGAATCAAACCGAGGCCACCCGGTCGTTCGCGCGTCGCCTACGCCAAGTGTGTGTGCGCTGCACCAAACGGCTAAGGTCCGCCGAATATTCGGCGGCCGGATATCCGGCTATCCGGCCAGGTGGTAGGCCGAATATCCGGTATCCGGTATCCGGCCAAACTGCTATCCGTTTCATCTCTACTTCGAACAGCTGAGGTAAAACGGAAGAGTGTGACGTCATAGTGCGGCCTCGGCGCATGCGCGTACGCTTCGCCTTGAACGTGACTCTGCGGCGGCCAAACACTTACCTATACATTATCTTACTAAGTGATACTGAATGAGATGATCAGATTATATGGTATATATTTTTTTTAAATGGATTTATTTATTAAAATTTTCTCGTGGTGGAGTAACAACGATCGCGCGGATCAATCTCTAGGGTATGCTACGCTTTCCGGGGTTGTTCCGTGGATGGGTGACAATCTTTTACATTTAGAGCTCCTCCGTGTTCCGGTAGGCACGTTAAATTGTAGGTCCCGGTTGTAATTTTCAAAGATACTTGACAGTCGTTATCAGTATTCAGAAGCTTGAAAGTTTGACAACCAGTCTTACCGATGGGTATCGTGTAATTGTAACCCAGGTAACTGGGTTGTGGAGGTCCGATAGGCAGTCGCTCTATGTAAAATACTAGTATTCAGGTACGTCCGGTGAGACTGGAAGCGGACTCCAACATAGTTGGTAGAAAGGCGAGGCTGATGATATGAAAGATACCACTGAAAGCGTATGCGGTTTGAGATTTTTTATCTGAATTACGCTTTAACCTGTTGAATAGGAATAGAATAAACCATAGTAGGGCCTAATTTTGATGGTGTTGTTCACGAATAATCTGTCAAAAACTCTTTTTAACCCCCGACACCAAAAAGAGGGATGTTATAAGCTTGACGTGCCTGTCTGTGTGTCTGCCTGTGGCATCATAACTCCCGAACGGATGCAGTGATTTCAATTCAGTTGCGTGTCGGGGGTTTTTTAATTTACGTTATTTAAACAAGCGGTCACGAATATACACCTACATTTTGAATTGACCAATGACAGGCCATTGTTTACGTCTCCGGTAGTAAAAGATTTCCTCTTGCATTCACAGGAAAACCTTGTTAAAAATCTTTACCTGTACAGTGAGTGCCTTTTTAAATATAAGAATTGATAATTAAAGACAATGGCTACTTGTATGTACAATTGCACATTATTATTATTTTTCCACGATTTTTTTGTGAAGAAAAAACCCGAGGTAGAAATACCTGTACTATAGGTGTTAATCCAGTCTCCGAGTTATAATCTACTAGCGGTTTATCCCGGCTTAGACAGTTATTTTACAAAAAAAAAGCCTTTACAACTTTTACACGTAAACAATTCTCTTGAATCATCCTATCTATAATATTAAAAAAACCCGCATCAAAATCCGTTGTGAAGTTTTAAATATCTAAGCATACATACACACGGACAGTGGGACAGATGCGGGAAGCAGTAGTAGGAATATTATAATAACTTTTTTTTAAATACTTTAACAGAATTAACTTATTAATATTACCATTCAGCTGAGCCCCTGAAATGTTTGTCTTATATTGGTTAATCATTGTTATTACTTCCGAATAAGTATAAGTTAGTTTATCAAGTGGAGTTTGGACAAATATTTGCCGTCACTTTATGTTTCTTAATTTAGGTTGTCCTACACTATATTATACACTGCATATTTGATATGTAATGTACAATATATTATTCACCACATAAATAATAGGCTAATTTAACTCTAATAAACACAAAAAAAAATGGGAAAATGTATTAGTAAATAGAGAAACTGGCATATAATAATCTAAGTTTTATTTTCCACTTACCCTAGCTAGTCCACTGACAGGAAACTTTTCGAAATTCAAAATAGATTCTTCTCCTAATCCTCGATCTAACTGTCCAGAAAAAGTCCTGGCTGCCATAACAGTGGCCAGAGACATGCCGTCTCCAATGAACAAAATGCCGTTCTTTGCCTGATTGATGTTAGGTTTCTCTTGCAATTTCTCTTTGATCGTGCTAGCAGCTGATTTACGCCAGTAAGAACCGTGTTTCTCTTCAGCCGGGATGTATGCTGGGGTCATTACCGTGTCCAGAATCTTCTTCGGTTTCGGCACGACATCTTCTGCAAAGAAAATATGGAAGTTGAAAAAGCTTTCCTAGCAAGAGGAGTCAGCTCTTCACTGCAGCCGGTTTATTGCATTGACAGTTGCTCTCGTGGATGCGTGGATTGGCACATCACTTACATTAAGCGGTACATTAAGCGGTAGTTTATCTATTCAATAGTGTTTAAACTCATATAAAAAAAACGCTATTGAATAGATAAACTACTGCTAAATGTACTCAGAAACCGGGCGTTAGGCCCTGTAGACAAAACCCTGCACAGTTTTTATGAAACTGGACGTCTCGTGTCAAGTTCTGCGCAACCTTGAGACGTTTTTTTATTTTTTTAACCCTTTACTGTCCCACTGCAGGGCAGGGGTCTCCTCCCAAACGAGGGAGAGGGGTTAGGTCTTGTAGGCCCTCAAAAAATGTATTAAACAAATAAATGTTTATATACGTTTTTGATTAAACTCCGTAGTTATTCTGATGTAGATTGCAGTTCTGTTACTCTTCTGTTGCATCCTACAGTGTATTACAGACATTCACGTTTGTTATAGAAAGTCGTGCTATCATTAAACCGTGCCGTATACGTGACTTAAGATACATTTTTAAACGTGATCGTGAATGTATAGCGCTAATCACTTTGTTTAAACACAAACTACTTTGTAAGATATTTTGAATTCAAGTTTACCTTATCGCGGAGATAATAAAAATCGTTTAACGTTTTACGAATCACTTATTACTGGAATGATACTTAGGGCTATAGTTCAACAACTTTTTAAAGTCCTTTGTAGGCAAGGTTCGCAGCTGTCGAGGTTGTACAAAATTAAGAATTTAGAACATTAATGATCACAGGCTTAACTGATGGTAGCCTGTCTGATTCAGCTACTTTATTTTGGAAATACACAAAAATGTTAATTACAATTATTTAAATAAATCGGCCATGCCAAGGCTCTTTACTAAGTTGTCCGAAAATAAAATTATTTTATGTGATCGTTAAGTTTGTAAACTACTTTTGTCAAATTTTATCAAAAACCATTCAGTATCATTATATGCGTAAAAGCGAAACAAATTTAAGTTATAATTGATAAACTGTCCAAAAGACTTTAGAGGCACAAAAACATTAACTCACAACTCTCCTTTGCATCACGGAGTCGAGCAAAAACATTATATACTAGCTGTTAAAAACTAGCACTTATAGTAACGAAGTTTGATACAAATTATTAACCCCTAAAAACCATCCTTGGGGGTTGATTTTCGTAAAATAACGTCTTAGTGAGCACCGACGTGATGACGAAATGACCTGCATGATAAAATTTAAATTTCTAGTGTTACAGAAACTAGATTTTTATTAATTTTTTTCGTAGAGTTTTCGTGATCAGTGAGTGAGTGACCTTTCGCCTTTATGAAATAAACTCATTTCAAATTAAGTAATCGATGCATCTATGCAATTCTGATTTTGTCATATTTGACATTTAAATGAACATGTAGAAAAAATAATCTACATATTCGGTATTTATGAAATGCATATCGTGGTATCAAACTATAGACTAATTGACATCACAAGGTTGAATCAAAAACAATTTCTTAAAATATTAATTAAAATCAAACGACACCGCACGATACACAATTTACAATGTCAAAAGTTGATTGTATCTTTAAAATATACTAGTTTTTAACTTTTAACTGCAATATTTCATTTACATACATAATATCACGCCTTTTCTCAAAGGGGTAGGCAAAGACCAAAGAACGCTACTTAATACGATCCCTACAAACTTCCCTTGCCTTGATATCACCGATATGATCTATGTATGTCTCTCTCTTTGTTATTCTTTGTTTTTCGCTCACCAGTCGGTAAACGAGCTGTGGGTTAAGCAACCCTTGGCGCGGTCATTCCATAGATGAATAGTGGTATTTGAGCTGGGCGTCTCTGTGCTTCGGAGGGCACGTAAAAAATCAGTCCCGGTTGATGTCACTCAGGATAACAGTCGTTAAACCATGTCAAAGGTACTTCGGGCGGCTTGAACAACTTTGACACTAGGTTGGCCACTAGCCATACGATAGAATAGAATAGAAGAATTTAATAAACCTTAATGTCATTTAGCATGTCAACAAAACCGTGCTACTTTAGTATTGCATTGAGAGCGAGAAAATATAGCAGTGAATTTGATTAAGTATGACAAATTCAGTACATAGAATTAGCGAGATTAAAACTGACGATTTAGCGATAAAATATTGAAATAAAGGTCTTTCACGGTTTAGTTTTTAGTTTAGTTTTAGTGAGTATTATTAAGTAAACAGATATTTACAACCGTACATCTTTATATATATATATAATTTTTTTGTAAGTGTGTATGTCACTGAACTTATCTTAAACGACTAGACCGATTTTGATGAAATTTTTTGAGTGTGTTCAAGGGGATCTGAGAATGGTTTAGATTCACAATTTTGTCCGCTGGACAATGGTTTTTTAATTAATTCTTAATTTATTAGTAGTTGTTGATTTTGGAATGTTTTACATTGGATCCGACAGACGGCGCTACCATCGCAGTGTCAAATATTTTTAGTCTGTCCCGTAAAATTTTCAAATTGAAGACGTAGACACGACAACGTCTGTCGGGTCCGCTAGTTACTTAATATAGTCCAACAACTTAGTAGTTAAAGAGTCTTTGGGTCCACAATATAATAATATCTTGATTACAACTCATAATTCTGTGTATATCCTACTAATATTATAAATGCGAGAGTTTGTGAGAATGTATGTATGGATGTTTGCTACTCTTTCACGCATATACTACTGAACTGATTACTATGAAATTTGGTATCTAGGTAGCTGAAGACCCAAATAACATAGGCTACTTTTCATCCCGGAGTTCCCGAAGGATCGGGATTAACACGGGAAGGGTTTCCACGCGGATGAAGTCACGGGCGGCCTCTTGTTCTAAATAAAGTAGCTGGATCCAACTAGCCACGAAAAACTTTTAGACTATAATTTGTTAATGACAACTCGTATTCAAAATCAGTGTACGTCAAATTTATGCCCACTGTTTAGTACATTGCTGCTTTGACGTAACGTGTTAAGCATAATCTAAGGCAGAAAACAATGTTCAGCATAGTGACTTTCAATTAGTTGTCAACTGTCACGTGATAGTCCCCCAGAGGTGGCCTGGCCGGACGGCCTAAGACTAAAGGGTTTTTAATGAAATTGGGTACACTGATTAATTATAACCTGGAATAACACATACGTTATTTTGAACCCTAAGAAATCTGTCATGCGGATAAAGTCGCGGGCCGAAGTTAGATATAAATTAGTAAAAAGTTTAGAAGTAGTAATTAGTAAAATCTTTAGAATTACCAAATGACAAAGTATTTCACTATCATAAGAGTCGTTTAACGACCTTCATTAATTTTTGATTTGAACTTCAATTAAGTACGATTCAAAATGAATTAATATTTATTTAAAATGATATTAACACAGTTCGTATTATTCACTGTTCCACCAGCTATTCAAATAATTGTATTGAATAAATAAAATTATATGAAATACGTCTTTTTCAACACGAAATCAAAATACAGTAATGAAATGAAAAGGTCCTTCATGAAATTTATATTTTTACTAAAAATCCATCTACGATCAATTTAATATGATAGATACTGTTTTTTGCTATTTCTAATGAAGGTATTTGTGTAAAAATACGTAAACATGATATTAATTTTTTTTGTCAAAACTAGTTACGGATAATTTTTTGATGCCAAATGGGGCCATCAAATGCAGCAGAAAAAAAAATCAGAGCACGCAAAAAAAAATCCACCCGAACAACACAACAAAAAAACGCAACTAGACAAAAATCACACCAGAAAAACAGACACAAAATCCACAAAAAGATTCACGACCGATATTTCTTTTTGCTACAAACGCATTAATATTAAAACGCACCTGTTGCAACTTTTGCGGCCATAAGGGCCGACACGGCGAAAAGGAACGTTAATGAAATTCGCGCCATCACTGAGGCGTCTGCGCGGCCGCCGTTCGTTTTATCAACTGCACAACCACGATTGATTTAGGGCTAAACCACTCAGCAAGCGAGTGACCGAATGACAGATCGTACTTTGCACGTGAAAGAGGCTTTACGCAAGTTAAACTCGACACGGTAACAAAAAAAAACCGCGATCATTTTTACTAGATTGACAGTCATCTATTTTTTTGTTGATGAAGATTACTGTGCGTGGCGAATTCGTTACATGATTATGTTGCATGATCCATGATTTCAGAGTCAATCACCATAACTTAACATAAGAATTGAACCTAATATAATTTTGATACTTTTGTATATACATATAAATTTTATTAGATAAGTAGATACCTATGTATCTAAATTATTGTTAGGATAATATTAGACAGCCTATTTCTGTCTATAAGTACCAAAAAGTACCGTTTCACACTCGGTAAACAATTATTGAGGTAATCAAACTTCGACGCGGACATTTCATAGACGGGTGGCCGTTTAGTGATTATTGAGTACTTGAGTACTTGAAACATATTGATGACAAGCCTCTTAAAAAAGCCGAAGTTAATTTATTGAAACAAACCGTCGATTTATGGTACAAGTATGGTAATATGCTCCTACTGCCTCGCGTACGAAGATATGATAAAAATCATGAACCATATTTTCTTTTGTTCACGCATTTCAAAAAGCGATAGTAAGTAGACATTAGTGTATGATTATGATAATAATTAAGGAAAAAGCACAATGTTACTTTATACCTTGTTCATTGTACTATGAGTTTATGATCTTTGTCATTGTAAAATCCGAAATAACGAAGAAATCGTGCGAGCATTTCGACAAATAAGGATAGTTTATCCAACTAATATAAATGACAACAACATAAATGCGACAGTTTGCGAAGATGTATGTAAGTTTGTTACTAGTTCGCGTAAAATCTTCAGAACTACTGTTGAAAATTGATACAGAATATTTTTTTCCTTTCGAAATCTTTTCACGGGGAAGAAGTCACGTGCAATAGCTAGCCGTCAATAAATGGGAAACACACATAGATATAACTAAATTCAGATGTTAACTTGTAGCTCTGATGTAACGTGTAAATCACTATAATCTAAGTGAGAATACTATGTAAATCATAGTGGCTTTCAAACAGTTGTCAACGGAGATACGTGATGAGTAGAGAATCTCCGCTTTTTTTTAAGTCGGTTAGGAAAAAGAGCAAGAAACTCTAGGACATTGTTTTTAATCGTTTCTAAGCTAAGTCATTTCAATGTATGATTTTACGACATGAGTGTGACAAATCTCATACATTTTCAACCACGTTTAGTACCTAACTGTTTTGTATTATTGTTAAAACTGTGTTAAGTTAACTGTGACTACTGTAACTAATAGCATTTTGCTTCGAATATTGTTATCAAGATCATAAAATACTGAATATAATGTTAAAACATCTGTTTTCGCTGCTTTTTGCGCAGATATTTGTAAAATACCTACGTTCAAATGGTAAATTGATAAACGTGGAAATGCTAAAATCACGTATTTTTCCTATAGCGGTAGGCAGAGACTCAGGAACGCTACTTGATACGATCCTAACAAACTTCCTTTGCTTCATTCACATTCATACATTTTGTCATACAGGACCGCCGGTTACAAGTACTATGCGCCTGAACTTTTTTCAAGGCGACCGAATGTTCAACATGAAAAAAATCACAGTTCACATTTGCGAATGTCAAAAAACAAAAATGACTTATTCACCAGTTAATTTGCGTAATGAGTTCGAGTTAAATCACAGTTCGTTCACAATAGGGATGACGACTTTTTTTATTTTTTTGTCCGTCTGGTAAATTGTAAAGAAATATCATACACACATTTTTTCTCATCGAAAAGCAAGATTAAGAAACTCATCAAGAAGAACTTAGACTTAGTTTAAAAGCATTAAAGTTTCAGAGTGGGGACTAATGACGTCACGTTGAAGTACCTTTTCTACTAAAACGTGACGAAAAATACGTGCATGATATTTTTTTTAAAATCTACCAGGCGAACAAAAAATTTAAAAAATCGTCATCCCTATCGAAAAGTTTAGTGACCTTACGAACGTCCCACGCACTGCCGGTTCCTTGCAAATTGGCCGGGTATTACGTAATACTGTAAAACTTTCGATTTGCAAGTATGCGCAAATAAAGTCAATGAAGTGAATTGCAAACTTCAATATATATTTTGTTTAAGTTGCATTGTTTGACGTCAAAAGATATATGTACACAATTCGTTCACGTTGTATTTTGAAAAAAAGGTCAGGTGCGTAGTAAGGTACCTGGGTCATATATGGTCAGCTGAAAAATATGGCCACATACCATTATTCCAAACGTCATGTATGTTTCTTGAAACTTTAACCGATACTAGGCGACTAGCAGGGCTGGAAGGGTTTACAGGTACGCGATCGGATACATGCGATACTTGCCACAATTTATGATCGCGTAAAAATATTTCGTGTTTGGCAATGCGATGGTATATGTGGCCATATTTTTAAGTTGGTCAAATTTGACCCAGGTACTTACCTACTACTTCTTCCCATAGGGGTAGGCATAGACCAAAGAACGCTACTTGTTCATTTATTAAGTGTTATCAAAATAATCGCAATTTCGCAACACTAATGGCTATACTTAGATCCAAACATTACCTTACTATTTTATTTGTACATTTACGTAATATTTCTCAGCAACAAACACTTCAATAGCAACTTGTCTTACTATCGACGAAAAGTTGACCATTTTTTTGCCAATCGCTACCGAAAGGGGGCAATGACCTCGGTTGCGCGGGCACACATAATTGCCAACAATGCCGAACAAGTTTTTGAGGGCCAAGGCCCTTGTATGCATTTTATTATGTTTTTTTTCATACAGAAACGAGAACGTGATAACAATTTAGGTTATGGTTGTAGAAATATTGTTAATTGAATAGATAGGACACAGTTTAATTAGAATTGTAAGTAGTTTGATAAAGATAATTTGTTTTAAGCTGTTATATAATTTTAAGTAAATGTTTCAGCAGTATTTTTTCTACAATATTTTTTTTTCCAAAACAACAAAATCGTCTCCCTTTTTTTATTTTGTGTATACGATTTCAGCTAGGGAATAAGTTCAAATATTGCATTAATTAAATAAAAGCATTTACCGGGAGAAGTAGTAACAATAAAATCTTGAAAATATAAGTGCCTAGCGCCCACCCGCTACTTTGACCGCGACCACGAAGTTTAGTTTTCCCGTTTTCACAACATTTTTTCTTGGTGATATTTCATATAAAAGGTTTTCCCCCTTTTTATCCCCTTTGGAAGGGAATTTCCAGAAATCCTATCTTAGTGTACCTTTGCACTTACTAAGGAATCTTCATACCAAATTTAATTTTCTGTAGTTTCAACTGTGCGTTGTCGACCAGTCAGTCACTCAGAACGAAAGAGTTTTATATTGATTATTATATTTAACTAGCTGACCAGGAAAACCTTGTTACCATACAAATAAAAAAAAAAATTAGACGTGGGCAATCCTCATCACTTAGGGGTATTATAATAGATAGTGGCCGATTCTCAGGTTTACTGAATATACATATAAAATTTGTTAAAAATCGGTAAAACTGTTTCGGAGGAGTAAGGTAACTAACATTGTGACACGAGAATTTTATTTATTACATTATTCATGTTACAGCGTGTATGCAGTATGCTTTAACAAAGTGGTCACTTTTTGAGCATTTTAAGAGGGGAATATAACTCGAAATTTGAGAAATAATTCACAGTTTATCTATACTAATATTATAAAGCTGAAGAGTTTGTGTTTGTTTGTTTGAACGCGCTAATCTCAGGAAGTAATGGTCTCATTTGAAAAAATAAAATTCAGTGTTAGATAGCCCATTTATCGAGGAAGGCTATAGGCTATATATCATCACGCTACCACCAATAGGCCAATAGGAGCAAAGTAGCAATAAAAAATGTTGCAAAAACGGGGAAAATTTTACCCATTCTCTCTTATGTGACGCAAGCGAAGTTGCCCGTGTCAGCTAGTATATTATATCCACCACTTGTAAGCCCAATAATAAAAATATCTCGTGTGTACTTAATTCAATTCCTATTCGCCACTGTCATGTGATCCTTTTTTCACCTTGACCTTTCCTGACCTAAGGTCGAATCCTTAAAATTACCTTTTGACAAAATTTTGAAGGTCTTCCGCCAATTGGACCTTTTATTATCCTTAAATTACGTTTATGTGTCAATTTATTTTATTGCTTTGGACATAAAATGGCCGTGGTAATTTTGACTAAGTTCATTGAAATGTTATTTTTTCGCCCTTGAGCTTGAAACCTTTTTCCCCGGCCGCCATCTTGGAAAAAAGTCGGGGGAAAATGGTGGTGACCCCACAAACTTCAATTTAGGCTTGTACTGACCGGGGGTGTCATACGTTATGGCTGAAAATGTTTAACATACTAAATTCTCTTACCCCAGTTTCTGAGGTACCCTTAGCGGTAGTTTATCTATTCAATAGCGTAAAAGCCCATATAAAAATCACAGTTTGAATGGATAAACTACCGTTAAATTTACCTCAGAAACCGGAGGTTAGTTACTCGTACATACTTAAGATATTTTAAATTGTATAAACTATATTAAAGTAAAACAAAATGTCTAGAATGGTATATAATTCAATAGATTGTTTTCAGTAGCACATAATTTATACGTGTTATTATATAGTTTATTAGTAAGCGTAACTGTATAAAATTAACAAATAGTGTTTCAATAACGATGACGTGTTTTCAGTAATTCATGTTAATTTTATTCTTTACTTGTCTTATGTTTCGTAGTTGCTACGCGTTGCAAATGTATGAAAAATAATATAATTATACCGCTTAAAAAACATCTTTCTTGGACTATCGGATAGTGTCCCAGAAGTATAGAAGTAAAATTAATGAAATTATACCAATCCTAATATTAATTTTCTAGTCTTTTACAATATTTGTCAATGGTTGCCCGAAGTTTGGTAACGTGCCCGGTATTAAATAGGCTCGCTCGTGTGACTAACTTTGTTAATGGTAAAACGTCGAGATATTTTGTGAGTATGTAATTAACTGACATCCAGGATTTAAAATCTTTAGGGCTGGTTTGACCGTCTGAATAACTGTAGGTTAGGTAAACAGGTCGAATTTTACAAGCATTGACCCAAGGCCTAAACCCATCGAAAATTGTGGTTTATCTGTCAAAAGATAAATTAGTACATGATTCTCTAACCTAGCACATCAGTCACATGAACTATGATAACTAAAAAGGGGGAAGGAAGGCTCCGACTAGATTGTATCGCTAATCTAATGACTGTGTGCTGACTGCATCGCTTCAGGCAAATTCCCGAAGGAATTCCCGCTCGGTATTTTTCTAAACATCATAAATACCTTTTATAGTAAAATGTAATTAGATTTACTGCAAATATAACTAATTAAAAATACCGTTTTTCTATTATTTATTTTACCTGTTTGTATTTACGCATTAAAAGAATTTGCCTATTTTATCGCAGAGACGTCATGCGGTAAAGCGTAATCGTGTATTCCATGTACTCTGCCTATTACCTTTGCATATTACTGACGTCATATTAAAAAAAAATCCCCAATATTTGCGTTTTTCACAACGTTAAGACCGACTACTGAAGCGTCAGGCTTGCTGCACACACATTCAGTTCGTCATAAATCGGCCTGGCAGGGCGGCAAAACTAAATATGTGTAGATGAAATGATCAGGAAAAGCAACTCGCCGCGCTTGAGTGTTTAAACCGAATTTTGATGATCGTACCCGAAGGAACTATTCGATCGACACAAACTAAGCAAGTGCAGTCATTCTTTCGAGTCGGTTTTGTTGTTCGAGAAACATTGCCGAATCGACCGAATATGTGTGTAGTAAGTCGCACTTAATCGTCAGTCGAAATTGGCGCTTCAAAAAATGCACAATGTGACAATAGTCTTCGCTTAGCGTTAATTAGCGCTTAGTTTTGGTTTAAGCGTTACTTAAATATGACTGCCGCTTTAACATTCAATAATTAGACTCTATTCTTATTCCATAATGTTTTCTGTCCATGACATATTACTAGTCGTAATATAAAGATAAGAGAATTTTAAAAGAATCGTTTGAATGAAGCTTTATATGCGTAACGCGTTGCGTCTGGTACCTACAAAGCAAATGTTTTTCAGGCGCTTGGCATTGACTGAAACATTTTGTTCAATGTTAAAGATAATTTAAGACAGACGTATCTCGTATACAGACTTTATGATATGTTAATCCATGTAAATATGGACTATGGAACCAAATGTGTCCAAAAATGTCATATATGTACATATACATTTTTTTGTTTTTCTAACGATTAGCCGGTGGCCTTTTCACTCGAGTCAATGTCTGCTGTCTTATGTCTAAGGTTGTGTATTTGTGTGTCCAAATACACAGGTACACTCTCTATTCCTCCACTCTCATAGCCCGGTGGGGCACCGACGCGACCAATGTGAGGTCAGGCGCAGGACCGATGGGTTTACGTGCTCTCCGAGGAGGATTGACGGAGGTCTACAATCATAACTTTATGACTTCCACCGTGACGTTGTTGCTTGCGGCCGATTTTCAAGTATCAACATCTAGCTATTTATCGACTTTATATTATGAACATCTAATTAGGCGCTTCTCAGCCCAGGATCTTTGTAGGTACATTTAGAAGTCAAAACTATCAATATTCGATAGAACAAAATGTAAAACCTGTAGCGTGATTCTCTACCACGATAGCTATCGAGTTTGTACGAAAATCTTATCAGCGCCCCTAACGGGCATCGTAGGAACTATTTTGACAGTACATTTTAAGTTCAAACTTTCGATACTCGACAGTAGGTACCGACTGTGAAGACTCCCGCTACTGATCAGCGCCCCTAGCGAGCGCCGTAGAAACTAATTGTTCGGTACAATTTAATATCCAATTCTCTACACTCGACAGTACCGACTGTAAAACAAGAAAAATACGACGAGAGGTGTAAAAAGTGTATCGAATTAAGAATGAACGGCATTAAGATGCAACGATGATTTTTATCACAACAAGTCACCTTGTAAACTAACAATGGATCTGTTTTATAAAGTAGTAGTAATACTGCAATTGTTCTTAGTATCCTTATTGAGGACATTTCATAATTACTTTTCTAATTAGTAAAAGTAGAATTAGATGAAGAACAGTGATAGTTGAGTGGTATAAGTTGATACCCATTTACTGTCTCACTGCAGGGCAAGGGTCTCCTCCCAAACGAGGGGAGGGGTTAAGTCTTAAGTCCACCACGCTAGCCAAGTGCGGGTCGGAGACTTTGCATATGAATATATAAATAAAACTAATTAATTATTGATGATAAGCCTGTGACCACGGTCGATGTAATTCGATCGAAACGTCGGGTAACCAAGGAAGGCAGTTATATTTAATTTTCAATCGCGGTTTGGTTCGTTACATTATAATATTATCTATGATAAATGTTCGTATTCTTGGCATAAATGCAGTACATAGCGGGACTGTGGTAAGCGCTTGGTGCAAATTGTCGTGACAATCATCCCGCGGACGTCGATGTATTGTGAACCACTTGAGTTATGACGTTTGACGTGTTGTATGTATGTGGGGCACAATACCCAGCTGACGACGCTACAGCTGATACTCTACAAGGAAAAATGTTTCAGTGTCCTTCTATGAATAACGATCATTTCTTTAACCGACCAAGAAAAGAAGGAGGTTCTCAAAGATGAGGAGGCTTTGATCAAACAGGACACAATTATAGGATATAATGTTATTTTTTTTAAGAATATCTTAAAATAAAACCACTTTTCTCCGGATCAATATAATGGGACCACTTGAAAAGGATTATTTTTTAAATGGACTACGGGCAAATGGGAAAAAATCCACATTTTAATATTTGACGCTAAACTAAAGTATTCTAGCTGCTCAAAAATGCAAATGGTTTCTGTGAACCAACTGATAAACATGTAACATACCTACACTACTGTCTTGTGTGGACTTAAAATATTTTGACTAAAAAGTAGTTTTTTCGCAATTTATCTTATGTGGGTTGAATAGATCCAAATAGAAAACGGCCCAAAAATCGTTCATCCAAGAATTTCCTCAGAAATTTCTCGAAGGTAGGAAGTTGAGGTCGAAGACCTCCGTGCCTCGGAGTGCACGTGAAGCCGTCGGTCTTGCGCCTGATTTCTCACTGGTCGGTGTTTCACCGTATGAGAGTGAAGGAATAGACAGTGTACCTGTGTATTGTGCACACACACATGGACACTATAAACAAAGTCTTGGAATTGACGTTAAACTATAAAACAAAATAACTATCAAGCAACACTAAAATAATTATTATTTACGGTAATTGTATTTTAATTATTATCTGTCATTCTTGTGGTTATAGTCACGTTCCTTTTATAGTTGTTTTAACAGATATATACTTATCTATTGGTTGATTTAACGATTCATAATGTTGACAATAGACTTCAATGTATTTTCCTCGTCCCTTGAAGCATGAATACTTCCTCTTAGCTCAAATATTATGAAAGCTTGTACTGGTTACGTATGTGTTCACTATACTACTTTTTTTTAAAGACAACTCCCGCACTATGTATCGCTCTTGTGTCGCGAGGACTTTTACAAACATACAAACAACGGACACAAAGTACAAACAGACCCGAAGCAGCTATTTGTGGATCACATCAATAATTGTATCGTATGGCAATTCAACCTACGACCTCCCGACGCAATGGTTGTGGCGTGGCGACTACCTTAGCCACTGCGCCGTGGAGATCGTCATACTCATATATACGCAAAATCAAGCCTTCTTCTGTAGGAGTAGGCAAAGACCAGAGAATACTATGTTACTTATATTGACTTGTCGTATGGTTAGTGGTCAACCTAGCGTCAAAGTGGTTCAAGCCGGGCGGCCTGTGAGACGACTAGTCGACTGTTATCTTAATGGACAACAACCAGAAAGGCTAACTCGACTTCATGTTTCAGAAGGTGAAACAATAATTATTTGTGTATTTTTCTTTTACCCTATAACGGTCCCACTGCAGGGCAAGGGTCTCCTCCCAAACGAGGGAGGAGGGGTCTTGAGTCCACCACGCTGGCCAAGTGCAGTTTAGTTGTGTATATTTTACATTATATTTATAACTTTTTTATTTAACAAAAATATCAAGTTATAAAGTCTGATTTTTTTTCCGTATCAATATTTATTGTAAGTAGCACACGGGAATACCCATGTATAAAAATAGATTAAAAATCATTTAATTATCGTTTATTAAATGTGGTTAGTGGAACACAGGAAATTGACTTGTGCTATTAAAATAACGTTATGCTAATTTTCCAATTATTAGCTACTAGCTGACCCGCGCAACTTCGCTTGCGTCACATAAGAGAGAATGGGTCAAATTTTTCCCCGTTTTTGGAACATTTTTTTACTGCTACTCTGCTCCTACTAGTCGTAGCGTGATGATATATAGCCTATAACCTTCCTCGGTGAATGGGCTATCTAACACTGAAAGAATTTTTCAAATCGGATCAGTAGTTTCTGAGATTAGCGCGTTCAAACAAACAAATAAACAAACAAACTCTTCAGCTTTATAATATTAGTATAGATTAGTATAGATTTATTTGAAATAAATTCTATATTTTGAGCTGAATTTGATTCAAATTCCAAATAACCTTTATTTCATCAACCTTTTACAAATATATGAATCGTCGTAATATTTTCTATCAACCTCCGTTCGGAAAAACTTAATTATAGAAGATTTTATCACGATGTTTTTCTTTCATCCTAAGGCTTGCTACACACATATTCGGTTCGGCAATATCTATAGAATAACGAAACCGATACGACTCACTTGTTCGGCTTGTGCCGATCGGGTTCATCTACACATATTTGGTTTTGCCGCTCGGCTAAGCCGATTAATGCCCAACCGAATATGTGAGTAGCAAGTAGTAATTAAGCCTTAGAACAAGTGATTATTGTTAGAACTACGATAAAATGTATTAATAGACTTATTTTTTATCTTTTATCTTAAAGTAAAAGAAATAATATTATATTTCCGTCTCAACGTATCCATAACTTAATTATAGCCACATTATCTCTTTGAAAATAGACCTTATCTAATAAACATAAAGTTTGTATTTTAATAGCAAACAATTTTGTATAAAAAATGATAACATGACCTCTCATGACCCCAGGTCTTATGAATATACCCCGCGAAAATTATCTTTTAATTGATAATAATTTTATTAAATTTACTTTTTATTATTTACTATTATTTACTTGACATATACAGATCATATCAGTAATGTCTTGCGAAAAGGTCAGGTGCATAGTATTCGTAACCGGCGGTCCTGACAAGATGTATGGATGTGAATGAAGCAAGAGAAGTTTGTAAGGATCGTAGCGTTTTTTGGTATCCTTATGGGAAAAAAGGCGGGATTTTCTTTATGTATCTACGTATTTATTTGGAATATCTTAACACGCTTGTCAGATAATTAAATCTAAATAACTTTATATTATACTAGGTATATTCATTTGGGTATTACACTAGCATTAGGCGTCCCAATTTCTTTGGGAATACCCGATTTGTTCGGCCTAAATTCATGCTCCGGGTAGGAATAAGTTGGTTTCTCTTGTCAGGTGATTACTATTTTTATACAATATGCTAGAAATCATATTAAAATAATTCATATAAACTTAACCAACAAGAGAAAAATCCGCGATTTAATAGTCTATGAAATGTTTAACCTCCGGTTCCTGAGGTACATTTAGCGGTAGTTTATCTATTCAATAGCGTTGCAACTCACATAAAAAGTACGTTCTTACTCGACATAAACGCGCGGAAGTAATTTTTACATTATCTCGGCGAGATACGAAATATGATTCGTCTCGATTATGCTCGGTGAAGCAAATCCGTAGTTATGTATTTAGCGCCTACGCAAATTCATGTGCTAGCCGAATGTCCGGCAGACACTTTAATTTGACCTATATTTTTGGTATGTAAGTTCCATTAATCGTATGGTCAGTGGTCAACCTAGTGTCAAAGTTGTTCAAGCCGCCCGAAGGCCTTCGACACGGCTTAACGACTATTATCATAATTGACAACAACCGGGACAAACCACACTTTTCACGTGCCCTCCGAAGCATAGAGCACGCTCAGCATAAAATATACGGTCACCTATTTTCCTTTAATTTTACTTTTTGCTATTATTCCTGCTACATTAAAAACTATAACGTATATTAGGTAGTTATTTATTGTTTTATATTCTCTCAGTTCCTATCCAAGAATAACTAGTTTTAATAATAAACATACAACACAAATAAACGTCATAATATATAATTAAACGGAAACAGTACAACTAATTACCAGTACTATAATTAGATCGAATCAATCAACACACCTATACATAAACAAAGAAATTAAGGTTTTATGATGAAGTTCTCAAATAACAATTAATTATAATAATCTTCATAAAACATGTATGAGCAATCTATGAGCTATATAAAAATATTTCTTTCACAATTAGGAAAAATCTATTTATTTAAAACTAGCGGTTTTCCACGATTTCGTCCGTGTAGACATCAGTTTACCGTTTCCACAACTTATTATACGGCTCTACTTATTAGCTCTTGTGGTATTTGAGATTTCGGGACGAGCAAGTGAGTAACCTCTAGTTTTTATTTATATAGATCCTATTAGTCTTTCATTATATTTAAATGAAAATACTATTTAATTACTTGTCATCTGGGGGCACGGAAGTGCCCCCGCAAGTCGAGCAAAAAAAAAGCGGCACGGCCGTAACATCCTTTTCTCGAAGCAATTCGGCCTATTTTTGACACCCCTATAATCTCGTTGTGGATAAAACAAGAAGCCTGGATTTTCAACAACTAATCAGTCATTGTATAAACACGGTATATTTAAAATTTCAGTCAATTTGAACCAGTAGTTTAAGAATGACAACTTGTTAAAATTTTGAATTTTGTCACTCACTGATTCACTGATTCACTGACTCACTGACTCACCGATCATCAAAAGTCTAAGGTACTTCTAGCAGACTTAGAAGCTTAAAATTTAGAATACAAATAGGGTTTAGTGTCTTAATCATAGGAAAAATTTAATATTTTCTAATTTCGGTCCAGTTTTCTAAATACACCAACTGCAACAATAAATTTGTAATCCTATATAAATGTATAAGATTACAAGGTTACATTTGCAGTTAATGAATTATTATTACTGTAGAAAATAAAATAAATAGGTGTAAATAGGTACCTACTACATAAGGCATAACAGGAGGGGGTATAGGGTGGGTAAGGGTGTTTAGCCCATGAAACTGAATAACATTCCCATAGGAAAATATGTTGAATTATGAAAAAAAACGTCTTTCCATACAAATTGGACTTATGTTCGCTCTACAAAAAGAAGTGAGATGCCATCAAAAACATTCTGTAAAAACCTCAAGTCTCGCCGTAAAAAGTTGTGAGATCTATATAATACCAAGTCGATTAATCTATTTATTAGTCTCTACTTAAAGGACCTTCTGTCTTAAGTTATTACGTATGTTATTATCATGCCAATTTAAAAATAAATACCTTTAAAACAAATAGATCGACTTGGTCATCGCAAGAAAACACAAATTCGCCATTATCATTTCAGGAGCATTAACTTCTCGTCGTGCTGTGTAGTGTGATACATACAAACAATCAAATCATGCGATGGCCAGGTCGGTCTATTTGTTTTAAAGGTATTTTTTTTAAATTGGCATGATAATAACATACGTAATAACTTAAGACAGAAGGTCCTTTAAGTAGAGACTAATAAATAGATTAATCGACTTGGTATTATATAGATCTCACAACTTTTTACGGCGAGACTTGAGGTTTTTACAGAATGTTTTTGATGGCATTATTTTATAACTAACAATTTCGACGATTCATAAAGAGTCACTGAATTGATTGAGTCAAACCCAATGACGTCACGATTTAGCGCGCGAATTCGCACGTGACAGAAACTGTTTATTATATACTTAGACTACTACTTACGTGGGATAGCGTAAACAGACGCTAGGATGAGAAGGATGGTGTACATGATGATGAGCAGACAGACAGACAGACAGACAGACAAGACAGGCGTGGCGGGATCCACGCGACTGTTCAGATTATTCTCAACACTGCCACTTTATAGTTAATTGGTGATATACAGTGTGTTGTGGGTTTATAGTAACTAGTGTTTGTGTATTTTCAAGGCTTTGTAACCGTTTATTTTGTATTTTTAGAAACTGTAATATAATTAGGTATTTGTATGGATGTGAATGAAGCAAAGGAAATTTGTAAGGATCGTACCAAGTGGCGTTCTCTGGTCTCCTCCTATGTAAAGAAGTCGTTGTTTTATGTATGTATGTAAGGTAATTAACGGCAGTTTAAAGTCGTTAGGGTGTGGTTTTTTAAGAGATACTTAACTTATGCACAGCATAGAATTTCAAATAGTTGTCACCTGAAATACGTGATACCCTGATCTGTTTAATTTGTTCACAACCTGTATGTTTACTTACTGAATACGAATACTCTCAGTTTAAAGGTCCTCAGTATATGAACAGGTCGTGTAAATTTTCTAGCGTAAATCCTAAAGGAGGTGTGTCCGTGATGAAATTACTGAAGGCGTCGCAGTGTTGATTGTTATCTCGAAGCACTTCTGTTTGACAAAGATATCTGGCCCCATTTTCTGTTTGAGTGACCGTAGTATTATTTCAATTTACAGACGCTGAAGAATAACTTTAGTTGCTTTATTTGCTTAAAATCAAATTAAAGTCATTTTAAGCATAAGTTATTTAATTTGTTAGAAAAGCACGAAGATCGCTCACTCTGTTTTGACGTTAAAAGAGACGAATAAAAATTCTCATTTATTGTATTATTTGCCCGTGGCTTTTCCATCAAAACAAATTCCTACTAAAATTTTAATAAAAATTGCTTTAATTATTTACTGTTCATATGTTTGTTTTACAGACTGATCATAAAATAAGTCTATTTTTAAAAACTGTTCCGTTACTGAGTAACTGACTAACTGACCGGCATACAATGCAGAGCCGAAACTACTGAGCGTAGAAAGTTGAAATTTGGCATGAAGATTCCTTAGTAAGTTTGCAGGAGTAATAAGAGAGTTTTTTTGGAAATTCCACCCCGAAGGGAGTAAAGTTCTATGCGGGCAAAGCTGCGGGCGGAAAGTTAGTTAAGAAATAAATGAACACGTGTTGCTAGTAGAACACAATATTAATTGATGTTTAATATGTTTATTATGAATCAATTAAATGATCACATGAGTTACTGATCTCGTAACCTAATTATCTCGTAATTCTATTAAATCAATGCAGGCCAGACATAATAATTCTTGTTAGAATCATTTTCATGCAACTACATAAAGCTAGTACGACCAAAGAAATGGTACTTTTATATGTTTATAAGAAACCTCGTTCATGGCCAGTGTGGTGGACTCTAGGCCTCACGCCTCCCTCGTTCAAGAGGCGACCCTTGCCCAGCAGTGGAACAGCTATGGATTAAATAAACAGGTGCTGAGTTATTAATCTTTGATATTAGTACTATTTTGTCTTAATTTTAAATGTCTTGTGCTCAAGACTCTTGGGTTATTTTTTATTAATTTTCCATTAGATCACTGAAATACTTAAAATGGTATAGTACTGCCGACTTTTTGAAAACAAACCTATATATGGGAAGAAAATATAGATAGATGTCTTATATTCGTGTTAAATCTCGCAAAATATTAGATGATAAATATAATGCATTCCGATAGTTTAAAACATATACATGGCCGATTGTTTTAGACGATCTTCAGAAAGTAGTATTTTCATGCTTTCTGTCACTTTATCTATCGGTTAGTCTTGCCTTTAGCCCTCAACGGCTATTAAATCAGCAGATAGTGGCATTATCTGGCTCTCGGTGGTCTAAAATTGGTCATTTTCGTGTAAATAACTCTACTATATACTCTAGACTCTCTAAACTATAGAAATTTATAGTTTCTTGTTACCAAATCACCCTGTATAACCCCCACGCAATCACCCCGTGGGACAAAACTGTTCTTGTAACTGTGACGCGTTTGTTATCAGTGTTTTTTCTCTTTATCTTATTAGTCTAACGAATTATTAAGATAGGCTCAGCGGTGTGGCTATCCCGTGACACACCCGTGGGCCATAGTTCGATAACAGAGTCGTTAACTTTAAAAACAATATTTTTTCGTTGATATTTTTTTCAACTTGTTATGTAATATGAATTGATTGAGTATTTAACTTAGTAGATAATAATGAAAACAGGTTTCGTAGTATATAAGATTTTTCTTTAATTATTAAGTTATTAGTTTATTCATGGTTTTCGTTCGGTTAACTGGTAGTTAAGGTTCAAGCTGCTAAAGGTTCTTCTCAGCTATTTTGCTGATTTCATCAATTTTAACGAAAATTGAGAAAATTGTAGTTCGGGTCTAGCTCTAAAGAACGAAGAAGAATGAAACGAACTTGAGAGGTTCATACTCATATTTACAAATATAGAAGGAAAAATAATATAAATTATAAGGAAATACGGACCATTTGACCCGCATTTGACCAGACTCGAGACCTAACCTTTGCCTTGTTAGTGAGATCTTTGCTCAGCAGTGAAACAGTGACAGGGCAAAAAGGTATGATTTGGGTTTGTTAGGAGACACAGTATACTGACATTTCAGCATCCAATATCAACATAAGCCAGCGAAGGAAGTTCGATAAATAATTGTTCGTTACAAAGAGTGATAATAATATGGGAACCCGCAACGCTACAAAATGATATTATTAAAGGCAAAACGCATAGCCGATGTAGGCGAAAATACCACTTGGCTAAAAATGACATTGTGTGATGGAATCAACAACATTTGTGCCGTACTATTTTTACATTATGTTTTATATAGAACACGTTACCTATAGTGTGTGTTAATTGTGAATATTTTTATTGCTGAATATTGTGCGTTCAAGGAACATAATGACAGGTATTTATATTTTTATAATCTTTATAGTCTGCATTCTATATTTTCGTATATCGTTATACTATACTTCACCTGCGCTTGGCGCAATGGTTAACATGCGTAGCTCTGCGTGTGGTGAGTTCGAATCCCACCCAGATAAAATATTTGTATGATGAGATCGAATAACTGTTCTAAGCCTGGATGTTATTTTTTATACTAATGTATATACCACTGCGCCAAACGTGCAGTTACTGAATATCCAACTCTCGCCCTTCGAAACGTAAACCGTAGAATTAGTGAATAAAGCTTGATTACATAACTTTTAAAATTTCACGTTGTATGTATTTACGAACACGTTTTTTACCTATCTAGCTTCTTCTACGGTCTAGGCAGTAGTGTTAAAAACTATTGATTACAAGGTCTCGGGTTCGATTCTTGGGTCGGGTAAAGTGCTATTGGTATTTTTTAATACATATAGAACATTACTCAATAGTAGTCCGGAGTTTAGTAACGTGCCCGGTATATGACAATAGGCTCGCCCCCTATAACATGGGACTAAAATTGTAAATAGCTAAACGTGAGTATATTCTATACACCTCTGCCTACATTTATTGGTATAACAGGCGTGATGTTACGTTTGTAGTTGTCTATACGTACGCACTTTACCTTAGAATTCCTGACGTTTCGGCGCCGGTCCCAGGTGACCGCGGTTGCTGTGGTCCATCGCCCGTGTAACCTATTATAAAGTAGAGTGACTTGTTATAAAGTAATTAGTTACAATACTTATTATCTATGTTTTACACGAATATAACGATAATTTCAATAGTAATCATTCTTTTTAATTAAGTAGATACGTATTCTCCGCATGACTGACCCCTCGCTTTACTTCGATATTATTGGCTAGATAAAAGTGTTTGATAACTAGTCGCTACTGAAAGCCAATTGCAATGACTGATGAGTAAATATAACGAAAGGCAATAATTATAATGATGTTATAATAAAACAACGTTACTGAAAATAAATTTGACTGCCTGCGTGGCGCAGTGGTTTAGGTCACCGCGCCGCTACCGTTGCGTTGGGAAATCGTGGGTTTGATTCCCACACGGATTTTTTTTGTGCGATCCACAAATAACTGTTTCCGGTCTGGTTGTACTTTGTGTCCGTTATTTGTACCTATATTTGTAAAAGTCAATTCTGAGTGCGGGAGTTATCTTTTGATTAAAAGAAAAAAAAGAAAATAAACATAAAACATGCCTTCTTTCCATGGGGATAGACGTATTGAAGTGTTTTTAGATTTTTAATCCATTATTTAAAATAATGAAAAGAGAGTTAAGCTTAAAATAATAAGAAGAAAATAATTTATTTTCTCTACTTGTAACCGGCGGTCCTGTAACAAGATGTAGGTATGTATGTGAATGAAGCAATGAAAGTTTGTAAGGATTGTACCAAGTGACGTTTTCTGGTCTCTGCCTAACCCTATGGGGAGATGGCGTGATTTTATGTATAAAACGTATTATAGAAAATGTATAAATTAGTTAAATCAAAAGTATATCTTAATAAGTGTACTTAGTTAAGATAAAAACATACCGTTATTATAGGTCGCTGAAAATACATCCTACACCTTTTTTCATTGCAATATTTTTATTCACTTCTTTTGCGATACTACCGATACTTATATAAAACGATTAAGTGATTAAATAGGTACAAGAGGTAGGATTTACAATAAAGTGACTACGCATGTATACTTGAGATTTCAAGAGTAAGTAGTTTATTATCACCATTCTTAATACTACAATGCTAACAACGTGGTTGCCTCGTGGGTGAAGCTATTTTTATCTAAGTAACAAAAGCAGCGCGGATCGATCTCTCAGGTTAAGCTACGCTTGCCGAGGATGGTTAGTGGATGGGTGATCGTATTATACATACCGAGTTCTTTTGTGTTTCGGAAGGCACGAAAAATTGTGGGTCGCGGCTGTCATTTATAAAAGATTTTTGACAATTGTTAGTAGTAGTCAGAAGCTTGAAAGTCTAACAAGCATTCTTGCTGAGGGGTATCGTGTTATAACCCTGAGAACTGGGCTGTGGACACTGGACGTCAGATAGGCAGTCGCTTCATGTCAAATAATGGTATTAAATTAATTTCGTCCGAAGATAAGTGACCGCATAGTGGTATTTGAACTGGGCGTTTCCGTGCTTCGTAGGGCACGTAAAAAGTCGATCCCGGTTGTTATCAATTAACATAACAATCGTTAAGCCACGTCAAAGACCTTCGGGTGGCTTGAAAAACTTTGACACTAGGTTGACCACTAACCGTACGAAGAGAAGAAAAACAAATCGGTGTAGTACAGTTTCTGCGCGTCTCCCGTCTTGATATTTGCGTCCATCCATTCATCTCTAAAGAGGATACGAGTAATAATGCCCACGTTTTGTAATGCATTTGAATATCAATGACCACCTGACCCTTTAGTCTGTGACCTCTATACGGGCCTACATTCTATTAATCAATCTCCTTTGTGTAGATGCAGAATCTTTCCGTTTCTTCAATGTTTTTGAGGATAAAAAGTGAGACTTTTAAAATGTGAACTTCTTAGGAAAATAAAGACCTTTATAGATATTTTGTTATAAACATAAATGCTGTATTTTTGTTTACGATTCACATTTATCTGTAACATAATTCTCGACAACCGGCTCTAACTATAGACAAATTTTGTATGAAAACCTGATCAGCTCTTCAAGGAAGCGGCGTAGAAAATTTTTATGAAGTACATGTTAAATGTCAAACTTTCGTACCCTATGATATCGACTGTAGAGAATCGGGCCACTGAGCTATTACTGCCAATATCTCAATTTAACCAATTTTATTATTATTTCAAGACTGCATCATAAGATAAATAGTGAATAGTGCTATTAAATCATCAAATACTTACTCCATTAGAAAAAACTCTCGAATACCTCTTTAAGAATGAAGTAAAAAATAAAGAAATTCAAGGATTTTTTTTACCTAGTCTGACAGTTAAATATCACATACATAGTCTGTCCAAAACCATGTCTAAAGTACAATATACCTTATATCACTATTCTATAATTGTGGGTCAACATAACTAAACGTCTGCACTACTTCACGATCGGCCTTGAATCTGAAATAGACTTGTATTGTCCAAGATACATCGCGTTGACCTCAACTCATTGTGTTTGATCCATTTTGTACGATATTGACCCGCACGTGAAATCATTTTTTATTAATATTGTGCCTTGTAACAGAATGCAAAAAGGGCTTGGTTTTGATATTAAATATGCGAGTATAATTGCTTGTTCCGAAAAGTAGGGCTATTGAGCAATGATAGCTTAGTGGCATAAATTGGTACTTCCCAGGTGGTTGACGATTCGAAACCGAGGCAAGACACCTGTGATTTTTCGAAGTTACGTGGGTATTAGAAATAATTATAACTGGGAAGGAAAAAATTGGGATGCAACCTTACAGGTCTGAGAGTTCTTTAGAACAGTAAATTCTTGAAGGTATATAAACTCCCCAACCTGCACTTGGTTAGTGTGGTGGACTCAAAGCCTAACCCCTTCCTCATTACGGGAGGAGACCTTTGCTCAGCAGCGGAATGTTAGTGGGTTAAATTAATATACAGTTATGTTCAAGAAGATACAAAAATATACCGAGAAAAATAAACTTTATAATTCCTCAAAGTATTTACGTAAGTTAATAAATAAATGTTTATTAAGATTAGTAGTGTGATCCGTCTCGCGGTTTATGGTCAGTAGACAATGTGCCATAATTCTTTTATTGTGTGTGCTAAGTATTATCTATGACAAACATGGCGGTTGAAAAGGCGGGAAATGCGCGTGCAGAATAAAGTTTTAAATTTATTTTATTTCTTTGTTCTGTGCCATTACATTTATTGTATTTTTTATTAGTACATTAATTATTAATTACTTACTACTTTTTTACTTATTATATTCTTTTTTTCGTCTTATGGACCTCACCTCACTAGCGAGCAGCACTTTCCAGTCCTAATTATTCTTCCTAATCCGAGTTAGAATTATAAATACGAGAATTTGTATCAATAGACGTTACTTTGGTACTCTGTTACGCAAAAACTACTGAATATTTCTTATTAAAATTTAGCACACAGGTTTACAACACGTACGAATTGAGACACGAATTAAAATACCCACGTAGGATACTTTTTACTCTGAGAAATCTTTCCGTGTGAAGTTGCGGGCAGAAGCTAGTATCTGTACAAATTTTCTGTATGAAGAGTTCTCATTTAAGTTATGACTGTAGTAAGGATATTTGAGAGTGCTTATCATCTGTCTTTAGTGGTTTGTATTCATATATACTTACATATATCATGACATCGTTGCATGCTTTTTAAAAGAGTATTACTATCTCTGTGGCGCGGTCGGTAGACTCGACTGCTATCCAAGAGGTCCTTGGGTTCGATTCCTAGGGCCGACAAAGTGCTATTGATATTTTTATAATTTCTATTAAACAGCTTTCCGCCCGCGACTTGGTCCGCATGGAATTTCAGCCCCTTCGGATTTTCTACGCTCAGTAGTTTCGGCTGTGTGTTGTCCAACAGCCACTTAGTAACGGAAAAGTTTATCTGGCATTTATCTGTGAGAGTTATTATATTCAGTAGAATTTATGCAAGTCTTTGATTGGCGAAGACCGACGTCAATTGAAATTGAATGCACGAGAACCATGCAACCATGAAACCTTTTCATATTCTAATTTCATTCTCACTAGCCTTGACTTTGTATCTTTATAAGCAAAGAAACGCACTAAAAAAAGTATGATAACGCAACAGCATACATACATCTATACTCATATTAT
Source organism: Anticarsia gemmatalis (assembly GCF_050436995.1). Lineage (NCBI taxonomy): Eukaryota > Metazoa > Arthropoda > Insecta > Lepidoptera > Erebidae > Anticarsia > Anticarsia gemmatalis. The sequence continues at coordinate 2,688,091 of NC_134757.1, forward strand.
GAAGCTGAAGAGTTTGTGTGTATGTTTGTTTCAACGCGCTAATCTCAGGAACTACGGGTCCGATTTGAAAAATTCTGTGATAGATAGCCCATTTATCGACGAAGGCTATAGGCTATATATCATCACGCTACGACCAATAGGAGCAGAGTACCAGCAAAAAATGTTACAAAAACGGGGAAAATTGTGATCCATTCTCTCTTATGTGACGCAAGCGAAGTTGCGCGGGTCAGCTAGTACTTAAATATACCGTTCATTTGTAAATAATCTTATCTAGAAAAATGTAGGTCGGGTATTGTACAATTTAAGTTTCTCAATGACAATAAATAATAATATACCTAGATAGTAATTTCGTTTAAATAGATAAGTCCCTTATAGTAATCAAACTGGTTTTAATGTATTCGGCAACTACACAAATGTAGGGTAGGTTTACAAGACTTCAATATGGCCTTGGGTGTGGGGTAGCAAATATCTGTGTTGCCAACTTATGAATTTAAATCAGTGTTGCTTATTTTGAAATCAGTGTTGCCATCTGAAATGTAGGAATTGTCATTCATATTATTTTATTAGCTAGTTTAAAGGTAAGTCAGGAATGCCTCCACCTAATCATATAATAGACATTCGGGAAAACTATTCCCATCTACCCAATCCGCTGATATAATGATCAAAATATATTGAACGTACAAACGTTCACGCAATCGTTTTTTATTAGTAACAACAATATAATCTTAACTTTCATCATACACAATAAATCATATTAACGCTATAATTATTTATCTTCAAGTAGTTAACCTAATAAACGTATTATAATAAGTCAACACATGGATTTCATCACAATCGTTTAAGCCGTTTCGTAGATAATCTTTGACAATATACATGACAATTTAATCTTGTACAACTTAAGTAATATATAATATGTTTTAATTACATTATCGTTAAGATAAAGCTTCAATTACTTGTTATGATAAGAGTAATCTGAAGTTAATTAATCTTTGATAAGAATAGTTTCAGAATATGGCCTATATTGGTATTCGAAATGTCGGGGATATGATTGAGTAGTCGAAAATATTCGAAATCTATAGGATCGCTGTGCAATGATATAAATTAAAAGATAAAGATTCAAAGGTCCACTAACAATACGATAAAATAATAAGTATTTTTCTCGAAATTATTAGTAGATCTACGTATTAGAAATAAATAAATATCATCGGACAACTCGCACGCGGTTATTTTCAAACTAAGCGGAGCTTGTACTATGGAAAGAAACTCGTGCTCATCACATAAATATTTGTCCCGGGTGGGATTCGAACCCACTGCGGCGCTACTGCTATTACGGCGAGACGGTACGACAACGGTAACCACTGCGCCAAACATGTAGTTAGAAGGGATTGAAACTCCTCAACCTGCACTTATCTATAATTGTGGACTCAAGACCCTCATAGAAGAGTCTTATCCAGCAGTGGGCCTATCAGATCATTATCACGTTCAAATCATCATCATGGAAAGTGAATAATCCTAAGAGATGTATAGAACTAATATTAGTTCATAAGTTGTCATTAAATGTATTATCTCTGTTATCTTGTAAATGTCGTTCAGATTTAATTGTAGTTGTATGGAGACGGCTTTTTTACTTTCCAGTAATAAGTTATACAACTTGTAAAATTTAATATGCGGACGTGAATGGAAATGCCGGGAGGAGACACCTTAGAAAAACACATAGATCATATCAGTGATGTCTTAAAAATTGCAAAAAGGTCAGGTGCGTAATATTTGGAACCAGCGGTCCTGTATGCCAAGTGATATGCATGTGGTTGAGGCAAGGAAGTTTGTAAAGACCGTACCAAGTAGCGTCTTCTTTCTTTGTTCGTTTGTTCTTTCTCTGCCTTCACGCCCACAGCTAGAAACTTAAGTAAAATTTACAAGGACGTCGTTGCCACACTTACCACAAAAAGTTTTTAGTGAAAAGCCTTCTTCTACTAGCCACGAAGTTTGCATGCAAAACTCTACTTAGCTGTTGGACTGTAGTGCACGAATTGCAATTCTAGTAGAATATTCCCGTAATCCCGTACTATATTCAATCCAGTTACGCCCTCATAACGTCTGCGCAATGCAGACACTATTAAAACCAGAAGCTAACTAGTTGAAGCCGAATTACATTACTGCCATGATACTGTACAGTTCACTTTTATTGAACGTGCTCTGCAAATGAACGTAATGTCTTAGTTTATAAGACAGTCTCGGGTTTCCACTAGAATTCACTCAGTGGAAACCGATCTGTTTAATACATACGTAATAACACCCCTTCCTCCCTTGGGGGAGGCAAACACCAAAGAACGCCACTTGGTACGATCCTTTCAAACTTCCCTTGCCTCTTTCACATCCTTACATCTTGTCTACAGGACCGCCGCCGGTTACAAGTGCCACGGTCCTGAGGGCCTACTATGATTGGTGAAAACGAAATTCCGTAAAGTTTTGAAAGTGTTGGTTTATGACCTTTCCCTAAAAATGTGTTCTGTATCGGATAAGCATGCTTTACATTTTTGTATCATAGTTTGACCGACATCTTATATAGGATAGAACTATGATAAGAAACAAACTAATGGCAAACAAATATTCGTTTTTTATTATAGTTGGGCCCCTTTTTTAATCCGTGATCTTTAAATAATTTTTAAATTATTGTGTTGAGGGATTACTGTCCCCCTGCTGGGCATGGATCTCCTCCCGTAATGAGGGAGAGGTTAGGCCATGAGTCCATCACGCTGGCCAATTGCGGCTTGGGAACTTTGCATACTTTCAAGAACTGAAAGATTGATACATAATATGTTAAAAAGTGAAAAGTTGACTCCATATCATGTATGTTTGTTTGTCAGACAGGCGTGTGGCGCGTGACAAGGATGGAGGCGTGCCATTGGTCACCATGCGCCCACGGCATGCGCACGCGTCGCTTGCAGGGACGCACTTGACATTTCTTCATTTGCATAAAACATTGTTATATATTTTACATTTTCATTAAACAAATAAGAAAGTCATTTTTGAAACTAATTTAGAATTGTTAAAAAGATAAATTTGTATTCTCATAATTTAAAGGGTTTGTATCAAATCAATAAATCAATGGGATGCAAATTCCATTGGGTATGGAATCAACGGAATAAAATTGTACTATATCTGCACGAAGGCGGGTCAGTTTGCTTGATAATCATCATTTACTTACAAATAGTATAACTATGTTATTTTCATGTTTTTCAGTTAAAGTCAACAACCAAAATAAATAATTCGATCACATACTTTAAGCAAACAAATATCATAATCAAACTCCATTACGTATACCGGTAGTTTATATTTGTATGTTGTCTTTCTATATGAATACATTTGCTGCCAACAACCCTTTTGGTGGGTTCCAAATACCCACAAAGGGGAATGTTGACAGCGAAAGTGTTAAAAAAAATGTTATTTTTCACTTTATTCAAAAGTTAAGTGTTCGTGTTATTTCTCAAATTCGTCTCTGTACAATGTTTTGGTTATACCCACAGTAATTCTAAATTAAACAGACAATCGGGGCGTGGTGCTTACAAGATTATATTTTTATCTATTTGTTAATTTAATGATAATAGAAATAAAACAAAACTTACTTTGACGTAAGCCGGATGAGTTCAGCGGCTGACGAAATTCTTGATAATGTTTATTTTCTTGTTATGACTAAGGCTGTTTTATAGTTTACTATAATGCTAAAATTATAATCAATTTTACTTTTAAAAACTTTATACCTAATTAAGCTGTTTTTAGGTGATTGTGGTCACAAATTATTATTTCCGAATCAACACGTACTTCTGAGCGAGTTGTTTATTCATTTTGTGGTCGTCAGTTCATCATGCATACAACCACGTGGAACAAAAATCCTTTTTTTATAAAATAATCAGGTGGTCCTGTATCACAAGGGGAATGGAGATGAATGGACGTGAATGAAGCAATAGAAGTTTGTAAGGATCGTGCCAAGTGGCGTTCTATGGTATACCTACCCCAATGGGAACAAGGCGCGATTTATTTGTGTGTATTTTCAGTATTAAATATAATTGCTTCCTTTACCTAATAATAGAAATACGTGTATAGTAAAAAATGTCTTTATCTCTAAAAGTTCTTGGAAAGTTATAAACAGTCATATTATTTTTATCTATCTGAGACTGCCTTTAGTCAGAAATAATTATAGGCTTAAAACGTGACTGCTTATAGTGGAGAACGCAGTTATCGCAGTGATAAGGATTGTCTGAATATGAAACGTGGGCCTGGCTAAGATGATAGAGACTGAGTGCTCTTATAAGCTTTATAGACTAATTATAAGTAGGCACTTAAATTACATCACGTATGTAATGTACTAACGTTTCGCGGTCCCATGTAATAGGGGACGAAGTCTACTGTCATTTACCGGGCATGTTACTAAAGTGGAGACTTGAGAGACATATTTATATAAATAACGAAAATATTAATAGCACTGCACCCAACCCAGGAATTGAACACAAGACTTTGTGGATAACAGTCGAATGCACTACCCCTACGCTTGTTACACACATATTTGAGTCGGATGTTCGGTTTGGCAGTATTTATCGAACAATAAAAGAGCTAAATAAATAGATGTGTGGATATGAATGAGGCGAGGGAAGTTTGTAAGGATGTAGTAAGTGGCGTTCTTAGGTATCTGCCCACCCCTAGGGGAAAAAGTCGTGATATTATGTATGTATTCATTGACATATGTATGCATGTTTGTATGTATGTATGTACGAATAATAAAAATACAACACGTCACATATCAATTTTATTAAAATCCCTCTTGTTTCATACGAAGCTTGTATATTCATCTAATTACATCGAATATCTAACTTGCATATAACTTTTATACATTCAATATGATTTTTACATATTCTGCTTTAAATTTCACTGGTTACCCAGTGTGAACCAGGGTCTATTTAAAATGTCTTTATTAGGCTCTAAACGCAATAAAAATGACACAAATTATATGTATATTTTGACCTTATTTAATGAATATAATGTAATTTTTTTTTTCATGTACTTCCAATGTTGAACTTGAATCGACAACCCTAAGTATATAAAAAAAAAATCTTATTATTAATTCACAATTTTTTATAAGTCACTGGATGTGTTATGAAAATATAATATATGGAATTAATAATATTAAATAATATTATTATTTATCAATAAAATATGTGATGTAATCTAAATAATGTATAACTATGTATAATTGTTAAATAATTTTGTACTATTATTACAATTTAAAAATATTTATGTAAATAATAATTAATTCATTTTATTAAATATATTTTGTAAATATACTTGCTATGGTTTTTAAAATATGTTTCATTTAAAATCACCTTAATTCCAATTGAAATTAATTACGATGTTAAAATTGACTTAACATTAAACTGATATTTTAATTTTTTATTGTCATAAAATGGTGAAAAATGCTTTGTAAATATTTATTTTAGAACTGGCATTTTCAAGCATATGTATATGTATTTATGTTTAAACTATATTTTATTATACATTTTCTAGTATATAACATTATTAACTGGATAAATACTTAACCAAAAAACATTTTCAAACTGACTTTGAAATTTGTCGTTATTATAGTACCCAGACATTGTTTGCACGAATGTGTTGTTACAATCTCAAAAATATTTGAACAGGGTTGTCAATCAAAGCTACTAGCGAGATTTACAAAAATATACATAATGATACTTCTACTATATATATTTTGGGAGAAAACATCTACATAAAATATTTATGAATTAACATCGAAATAAATATATTTAAACTCCGTTTTATAACTAACGTTAAATCTTTCGCATTGTTTTCTTAAAAATAACCTTTTAAAATAAAACAGGGTGTGGACACGATGATCTTAAAACTCTAAACGTATTTTTCCATTAAAATTTTTCATTATAGTCTTTAAGAGCTTAGCAAAATGTAGAAATTTTCTTCACTATTTCGTTAAATATATAAGTACCCTTTTCGCGTGATTTTTTGGTAAAATTCCTCCATTATATTTTTTACATACGATTAAATAAAATCACCTTAGCTTTAAGACGCTAGTACTATAAATATTTTTATTCGATTCCTCGTAACATTAATGAACTCTGTTAACATTTGGCTCATCATTGTTCAGTCAACCTCCACGTATTGGAAGACTAACGAAAACCTTGCAGTACACATATCAACACATACATTATCTAACTCTACCTACACATATTCATACAACGTGTATACGTACGATTCTAGAAATTTCGATATTCATATTTTTTTTTACTGTTTTTACAAAAAATGTTGACACAACCGAATTTTTGTTTATTAACTATTACTGTGTATGTATTTTAGGTACTTAGTAGATACTATTTCATCTATTTTGCTTCTAAAATGTATATTACGTTTTTTTATAAATATAATGTTAAAGACTCATTACACTATTATATGAATCACAAAAGCATAACACTGACACGACGTATATTTATTATTTCGAGTGTAATGACTCCTTAATTTTTATTCCTACTATTGTTATAGTATTATTTTAGGTTAATTTTAGTACACAAGTAGCTATGAAATGAGGGTAGAATAAAATAATTATAATAATTAAAATAAATATGCAGAGAACCCTGCTTCCCGTTCATCATAACTCTAAATTAAATATAATAATAATAAATAATAATCCTTACGATTTTATAAAATAAAATAAAATTATTACACACAGACGATGAAGAGTACAGAACAATAAATAAATATTAGTACAATAAAAATAACATTATTATTTAGTTAAATATTATTATATTAATAATATGAAATAATAATTAGTATATCTACACAGTATTATACTGAACAACGTTAGTCTTGCTTTACAATCATTATATATTATTATACATATTATATAAGTGCGCCACAAAATGCCAGATACAGTTTTGTGTAACCAATGCAATAATATGTTTTCTTTCCGTTACTTTCCCACTGCTGGGCAAGGGTGTCCCGAACTAGGGAGGGGTTATGCCTTGTATCCACCACGCTGGCCAAGTGCGAGTTGGGGACTTTGTATACCTTCAAGAACTGTTCTAAAGAACTCTCAGGCATGCAAGGTTTCCTCACGATGTTTTCCTTCACCGTTGGAACAAGTCATAATTATTTCTAATACACACATTACTTCGAAAAGCTATTGGTGTGTTGCCTCGGGTTCGGACCGTCAACCACTTGCTTCAAAGGTTTAACTTATATCACTCGATTTTCACTGTTATAATAATATAAGACAGTACTGGCCTGCGTAAAAAATGCTCGCTTGAAAAATATTCTTGGCATTTTTTGGCGATAATATACATGTAGATATATACAATTACAATAATATATAATAATTATATTCGCTATTATTTATATTTATTATTATATATTAAAATGTAGCTGTTTAGACAAATAAATCGATAAAAGCACATAGGTTAAGGGCTACTGCACGTTTGCGACTGAGTGTCGATTTTACGACGCGATTTTTTAAATTGTCGCATTACGATTATTATAAAATTCAGTATATTTTATATTTAATGTATTAAATTGGATGAAATGTGTATTGATGTAATTATATTATGTTTTTTCAATAAAATGAAATTATTAGCCCATGATTATTAGAATAAAATAGAATAATATCAATGTTAACAATTGTAATTTTTGTTGATTCCCCTTTTGGTTTGCGATGCCTGAAGGATTTTCAGCAGAGCAATGTTGGACGTTATTAAGACCAACTTAACTATTAAATGCCAACAGGGAAGAAGACTAAGTGTCATTTTCAAAACTTATGGATAAATGACGGATACCTTATCCAATAGATAAAGTGACAGTTAGTGTATGGAAATGATAGTGTATGATGATCGAGAAGCAGTATATATTTTAGGTTTTTGTACCCAGAAGAAGGCAAATTATAAATACTTTGATAAAAGGAAAAATAATATTAATATTGTATATTATTATAGACGCTAAGGAGCAAATTCTTTAAAATAAAATGAATTATAACGAATGTCGTATCCTACAGCCATTTTGTTTTTTATTCTCCCCCATACAAGTTGATATGATGATGATGTATGTTATTTTAACTCGATTTTCAAGGCTTTTTTCAGTCTACATAAATGTATGAGGTAGCCCTTAAGCACATTAATGTTATACTAATCAACAAGCGATCGTTTAGTCGTTTATGTCGCACACACAATAATCTAGTCTTACTCGCGGTAACAAAATTCAGCTAAACACACCGATTTAAATCAGTACTAAGGTAATTTTTGCCACAATATAACCGCAACTGCCATTTTTCTGCCACAATATAATCGCAAGTGCGGTTTTTTGTCGGTAATGCGCGTAACTGAAACAAGGGTACGTATACACTGCCACCAAGCGCGTACTATAAAAGTATTCACGTCAAACACGTCTATAACTTTATTATTATTATATAAGAGTTTCTTTTCCCCCGTACTTGGTCAAGTACGAATAGGGGCACTGGCTTCCGGGAACATCTCTCTTCGGCCTTGACTCTGCATACTAGTTTTTCGACGTCAATATTGTCACGAACTCTGAAACAGAGAATAAATAGAGTTTAGACTAATTGTGAACTTTTAAAAGAGTTCCTGAAATAAATACTTTTCTGCCAAGAAAATCCGTTATTACGTGAAATAAGTAAGTTCCTTTTAAACCTTCCTACCTTGGAAAGCATATTTTATGAAGCCTATCGCCTTATCGTGTTGGTTATCTTACCCACCGAACTATGAGAGTAAGAGAATAGAGAGTGTACCTGTGTATTGTGCACACACTTTAACACTATAAACAAAGGCCTGCACAGTTGGCTGGTTTCAACGAATCTAGCCACCATAGTTGAACATCAGCCAGAAGATTTACATTCCTTATTCAGAAGTAGTGGTAAATGGTAGTCGTGGTACTGACCGTCGTAGTTGACCATGCCGTCACCATCGAGGTCTGCCTCGCGGATCATGTCATCGACCTCCTCCTCGCTGAGCCGCTCGCCCAAGTTCGTCATCACGTGGCGCAGCTCCACCGACGATATCAAGCCATCGTTGTTCTTGTCGAATACCCTGCAACATTGTAAGGAGTGAAATTTTGGGAATGTATTGAAGATTAGTATTAACTAGCTGACCCGCGCAACTTCGCTTGCGTCACATGAGAGAGAATGGGTCAAAATTTTCCCCGTTTCCGAAACATTTTTTACTGGTACTCTGCTACTATTGGTAGAAGTGTGATGATATATAGCCTATAACCTTCCTCGATAAATGGGCTATCTAACACTGAAAGAATTTTTCAAATCAGACCCGTAGTTCCTGAGATTAGCGCGTTCAAACAAACAAACAAACAATCAAACAAATCAAACAAACAAACTCTTCAGCTTTATAATATTATATAGTATATATATAGTATAGATTACATGCAATCACCGAGGTAGTCCATCTAGAGCACCCGTTCAAATAGCATCTAGCCTTGTCTACGAAGGCCATCCATCAATGTTTTAAAATTCGACACGTGTTCTTCGTGGACTACCTCCAATCAGCTTAGCATTTCTTCCAACTATATTGGAATCGGCTTCCAGTGTCACTTATACAGCTGAATACCAGTATTTTACATAGAGCGACTGCTTATCTGCCGTTTAGTTTCTAGATAAAACGATACCCCTTGGTGAGACTGGTTGTTAGACTTTCAACCTTCTGACTACTGTTAACGACCTGACCTTGACCTTGACCTGCCTACCGAAACACAAAGGAACTCGATATGTATAGTATGGTCACCCATCCATAGACCTACCTCAGCAAGCTTTCTTTAACCCCAGAGATGGATCTGTGAGAGTATTGTTACCCTTGTAATCAATCCATTAAAATTGAACGAGTGATTAGAATGTACACTTTCATGACGTACACCACTGGACGGATAATTATGAAAGATACACTAATAGCTTATAACCTGGATCGACATACAGCATACTTTTCACACCGGAAAATTCTGTCACGCCGAAGAAACCGCAGCAGAAGATAGTTCTAAATAAAACTATGCTTAAACTCCATTATTTTCGGCCGGATTATTTTGATTTGTTTAATCTTATTAGTTTAACCTCGTTACCTGAAAGCCTCTCTAAGCTCATCCTCTCCATCAGCCCCGCGCATCTTCTTGGACATCATTTGGAGGAACTCATTGAACTCGATGGTGCCGTTGCCGTCCTGGTCTACCTCCTTCACCATGTCTCGCAGTTCCGTCTCTGAAATACGTATCATTGTATATCGTTAAAAGAAGAAAATAAATCTATGTGACATATGGTGCAGGCGAACCGTCGTCGATAAAAGGGCCTGCAAGCTCATTTTGGGCTACCTTTTCCATAGAGTTCATTAGCTAAGGGGTATCTTTGCCCGTTTGAATGGTCAAATTTTCTTTTTCTTACTATTCATTTGTCTCTAATTTATTGTTGAAGAGGTTCAGTTGTATGTGTAAAGAGCTTGTTAATTTGCTAAAGATTGTGACTAATAGTTTATTACAGTTTCACCGCTAGTCCTTTTATTTTCACTTTTTATTTTATTGTTTGGTTAGTGGTTAACCTAGTGTCAAAGTTGTTCAAGCCGTATGAAAGCCCTTTCTCAAGGCTTAACGACCAGTATCTTAGTAGATAACAACCGGGACCGATTTTTTACGTGCTCTCAGAAGCACAGAGACGCCCTGCTCAAATGCCACGAAGCGGTCACCAATCTGCTGAATGACCGAGTCAAATGTTGCTTAACCCAGAGCTAATCAACCAGTGTGGGCTACTGACTATGTCTTGTTTATTTTCATTATTAAACTGCGTATCCTTCAAAAGTTGAATAAGTATAGTCCGTACCTCTACAAAGAAGACTAAAGCTTTTATTTCACGATTCCAAAACAATATAAAATATCACTAGCAATATTTGTTCACAATAAAATTGTTCACCAGTAATTGTCTAAAACAAGGTTTTATCGTACAAACAGAAAGTAATACGGCCGTAAATAATACGGGAATGGTACGTACGTGAGTACTTTTGTTTCAAAGATAACGTTTATATATCGCGAGTGCTGCGTTTAGGTATTGAGACGGTATTGCGGATCGCTAGTTTCACTATTACGAATATAAGGTTGGATTTTCGTATTGTTGTCTTATCAGGGTGTGTTTTCTTTATCGGTATGATTTAATCGTTCAAGTATTGAGGAAATATGAATAAATTGGCGGTGATTAATCCTTGAAAATGATTTTTGGTAAAGGAGTGTGTAATCTAAGCTGGTTCGTCATGAAAGCCGAGGTTAAGTTATGGATAGCGTGTAATACTTTTGAAAAAACATGAAACGCTATCGTTTTAAGTTTAAGGAATTTTAGTTTGGGATACTACGTACTACTGATACGTATATAAACGTATTGTATTTTTAGTTCAGCCAACTTAAAAACTTGTTACTTAATGTTTAATTTATGTTACTATCTACATCTGTCATAGTTGATAATAATAATAGCAACAAGGATTAATTCCTGGTCTCGAATATTTTGTATTTATTATGGCGTTTTTCATCTGCTGCAAATTCTATATCATAAAAGCAATATGATCAATTCCTTAAGTCAACATCCATATCTCCACGTACTTTTATATTAAGAAAAGCTCAAACACTTCAATTTTAAAACCCCTCACAAATTCGTTTGTTAATCAATCAAAATTAAATTCGTGTCAATTATAATGATTGACGCAGAACAATGAACTAATTTATCTATAATCACTTCGGTAATCGACGAGTAATTAAAATCCAATATAAATTACTGATCACCTCTTAAGACTGTAAAGTTGCGTGTCCACTGCGGCGGAATCGATGCGAATGCACTGTAAAGAACGGTTTCCACCGTGATAGGTAAAAGAGCGGAAAATGCTTACGCATTCTTTTTATAGTAAATAGGTTTATATTCACACCACCAAGGAATTGGTCACTTGATTTCCCACAACTAGAACAAAAACTGGGCGAGGTCAATTCTACCCTTTCTTTACGCTCGGCTCTTTCCGTCTAACTATTCGTTGGTGAAAGTACAAGTATGCAGTTTGCACTTGCCAGTTAAACGAAGTCATTAATGGGACCGTACCGCTCGCGATGGAAACTGAGTTTAAGGATTTGTTACGTTGATGTTATTTTCAATGGTACTGCGTCAACTGGAACAAATCCTTACGGTCCGTACGTTTCGATTCCGACACAGTGAACGCGATACAGGGTAGATTCCCACCTGAAGGAAGATGCGTGAAGCATAGCTTATTTAGTATTGTCTTCGCATCAAAGCTTCATCGATTAAATGTGTGAGGTTTTTGTATGTATTTCTCTATTCTAATGTTATACGCGACGAATTTTCCTTCAAACATGGACCGATCCTAAGGGCCGCAATACTTTGCTACGATGACGCACCGCAAATATTTACGATGTTTATGAATCTTGTTCTGCTGTGCGACGTCATTTTTGCGATGCGTCGGCGCAACGCCGTGTTGTAGCTTCGCCCTAAGACGTAGACATTTCAATTTGAATGTATGAAACACGACAGAGGTATTTGGCATAACTCCAAACTTCAACTATTAGTGAGACTATTTGATAACAGTTTCGCTGTCTTGTCAATGTTTAAGATTAGATCAAAAGGTGCAAAGTGCGGTTGGAAATATGTTATGCGTTTTCGAAGAGAAGGATAAAATTGACAAAAATCTTGTCGTCGCTTGTGATGGTCAAAGTTTCTACGGTTTTTGCCTATAGGCAATTACGGGGTTACGAGAGGCAGCGTCTTCGTGCTTAAGAGGGCACTTAATTAGGCAACAAGATATCAGTCGTTAAGTTAACTGAACTTAAGGTAGAACTACTATTGCACTGTGTTAATCATAAACCATAGGTCCAATAAAAACGGGTTTAACTATTTCCTAAGGAGGAAAAACCATGGGTGTTTTCAAATTTAGTTTATTTTTATTAAAATACAATCGAACATGATTTCAATAACTAAAGCAAAAAGCATTGATTTTAAGTATTTATGAATACAGAATATCTATTTACATCTACTCAACCACAACTTCATGTAACGGAATTTTAATTTTCATTCACTACTTGTATGAATTGACAACGTTATAGTATTTGACTACTAATCAAATCAGTTACAACGAAAGGAGTCAAAGATATTTATTTACTTTCACAAAATTGTACATTAGTTGACATCAAATGAGTACCTACCTAAAAATTAAATTGTTTCTGTATGTCACTGAAAATTGCAACATTAAAAAAAGGGTTTTAAAATTGTATGCTACAAGTTTAACCTTAGGTACTATTTCATTGAGAAGCCATCGCCTGCATCTGCCAAGTTTATTCAAGTGTGAATCCTGTATAGTACAATTAATTACTACCCACATATTTCTTAGTATTTCATAAAAGCCATATGGCAAATAATGTTTTTACAGTATTTTTACCCTCATAAAGCTGACTTATCCTCCATCAGGCTGACAAAGTACAGGTTTGGGACTTTCATGCCTTGAAGAAATGTCTTAATTTTTAGGCTTGCAAGGTTTCATCACGATGGTTTCCTTCACCATTAGAGCATATATCTACAAAGGTACATCTTTATAATTTACACAAGAATACTTGCAATTAATAAAAGGTATTTACCTCAACTAAACTATGCGTATTAAATATACAAAATACGAATAAAAAAAGAAATAGAATTTTCATAGGAATCTCAGGAAAATTACTTTATACATTTTGAAGTATCTTTATACCAATAAAGATACCTACTTCAAAATGTATATTAATGGAAGGAATTAAAGAAACGAATGTCTAATCGCAAGGCAGATTATTCTGAGTGACTTAATTTTGACGCGTAAATCTACGATTCCATAAATACGCTGGAAGCCGAATTTTAATCCGCGCCAAGATGCGGGCTTCCATTCGCGAATGAAGCCGGAATAGACTGTATACTTATAATAATGCTAATTTACTAAACATTTATGTAGAATACATGTCAATGAGCAAATTGACAGAATTTGTTCGTGTATTTATCGGGTATGTGCTGATTTTGTTTATTATGACAAAATTCCGTCAGCTGAATGATTATGTACTTTGTAACATTCTAAAGGACATAAATAACTATTTATTTGGGGCCAGCTTTTTGTCAGAGACACTAAGGTAGATAGATATTTAAGTATGGGTAGGTACCTACCATTTTTCAAAGGTTTAATTGTAATTAAATCCTTACCATCAAAAGAGAATACTTAGATACTAAAATCACTACAGGTAATAATTATTCAGTGTAAGATAATTTTCTTAGAATTATTGTTCTGTAAAGTCCTGTTATCTACTTTAATTATTTTTTTATAAATTGTAATGTAAAACAAAATTTCACAACACGTTCTCAACGGCGCCGTGGCTTAGTTGGTTAAAGCGCCTGTCTAGTAAACAGGAGATCGTGAGTTCGAATCTCGCCGGGGCCTAGTTGTTCTTTTTGTGATTAATTCTTAACATTTCTGTTAATTTGGTAACAATTTATTTATTTATACATTTTCGTTGTATATGAATAAATAACTTCAATTAGATAAAGATTATCGTCTGTTGTTTATTTATAGAATTGCATTGTCACAGTTTTGGCAAACATTCAACGGTTACGTGTAAACAATGTTGCATTGAACTAAATATTTATGCTGCATACGAAATTAAGTGAAGTTTGTAAAATGTTAATGCATTTTAAAAATGTTATTTAATCTCATATTTATGTCTTTAAATGAGTAAACATAGGTAGAGTAGATAAGATGTTCTTTAACGTGGTTGAATATATAGGATTTGTAAAAAGAAAAATCATTTACTATTGTGCATTTGGATTAAAAATCGTTATTAGTATAAGTGTAGTCTGACAATGTTGTAGAGAACCTCGTGTGCTAGGTTCGCGGCTAGCGGATGTATAAACAATTCAGAGTTTAGAATGCAGCTGATAGTGTTTTTTTTGGTATAGCTACTTTATTTCGAAAATATAGAATTACTAATTATAATCTAGAAAATTTTAGACTCTACTAGGTTAAAGTTTTTAACTATCGCGCTTTGTACATAAATCTCTTACACTCTACTAATTGTTAGACGTGAGTTAAAAGGATTTAAATTGGTTATTAATTAAAGCAAGTCTTAACAAAAAAAAATATCACCATGTGATTATTGTTTTGTATCTAAATGTGAAAATTAATCGTACATTTAAATTCAAATTGATATGAATGCTTATGCATTCATATCAATTAGTATAGGTTTTCTACCTATACTAATTAAAATACTAATTACTTAAAGCAAACACATTTGGCGTTTGATTGATTCGCGTGAAACATTGATTCGCAAAATTCCTATAATTCAGTACCTTTTTAGTATTAAGGGTATTTTAATTTAATGACATAAATAAAAACTGGCCAAGTGCGATTTGGAGTCGCGCACAAAGGGTTCCGTATATAAAAACGTAAAAAAACACAGTTGTTGTATAAGGGCTAAAAAAAGCAAAGAAAAGTAACTGAGTGAAAATTTCTGTCTGTCTTACTATTACGGACGGACGAAGTCTCAGTAAAATGGTCCTGTTTTACCCTTTGGGTATGGAACCGTAAAAAATAACTAGTTTTTTTTTTACTAGAATTCTATGTCACGGTGGTGTCAGGAGAATATGCAACTATTTGTTTACAGTCGAAGTCAAATCAAAGACCATTTTTACCACCTTTTGCCCAGAAGCGCGCTCCTACTCAGTCATTACCATCGAGTATGAAGAGTTTGATATTTAAAATGTACTGCAGAAATTATTCCTAAGGCGCGGCGTCCGATAGAGGCACTTTTCAGATTTTTATACAAAATTTCTCGATAGCTAGCGGTTGTCGATACTCGATAGAAGTAGAGAATCGCGCTACTCTAGCGCAAATATATGCAGTCCGTCGAGTATCGGGAGACTGACATTTAAAATGTACTAGATCAGATTTTTATACAGAATTTCTCAAAAGCTAGCCGGTTGTCGATAGTTGTAAAGAATCGCGCTAGTGCTCTCGACATACTTTTATAAAGCGTTTTTCTTTTGTCTTTGTTTCAAAGAAGAAATCGAGGGTGGGGGACAAAAACAATCAATGCAAACTTCACCCTAAAGCTATCTATCAATAACAAGTCCACTCTGTAAGGATTTGACCTAATTTCAAACTTTGGACTTACATAAATCCGGCCAATAAGCCTTTGAAACTCTCATAATAAATATACAATGAATTTTTACGATAGATTCCGGAAATATGGTAGAGATGTGATGTGTAAAATATTATAGGACAATATAAATATATGTATTTTACAAGTTTTTTTTTAAGTATATGACATGATATAGTATATTTAGCAAAATTATGTAATGACAGCGACATTGAGTGTCGGCCATATATACGAGTTTACAGGAATAGATTTTTTACAGGTTTAAAATTTGTTTTATGAAGAAAGTAAGTAAAACTTGTGACTTAATAGAGTGCATAATAGACTATGTAGAGTCGCAAGGCATTTTTTTATAATTAACTAAACAGAAAACTTAACCGACATAAAAAGCCGGGTTCTAATGTAAGTGGCCTGATAGTTCAAACTTTGACCTTATAAATTTTTCCTAAAATACTCGCGAGGGATATCACATTCCCAAACGCAGATCAGCTACCTTGTAAATAATAATAATTTAAGGGCTATAATCCTATGTTTTTCTCACCTGAAGGTCTTTGCCCCAGCGATCTCATGACGACTCCAAGCTCTGCCATCGTGATAGTACCGTCTTCATCCTTGTCGAACAGCATGAACGCTTCCTTGAATTCTGGCAAACAATACACGAACATTATACACCTGGTTATAAACTAAACAGCACGTTTGTTTACAGTATAGAGTTATATTTTAAGAGCTGTAATTTTATGACCTTGTAATCTATGGTTTCTAAAGCAATCAGTAATTTTAAGATAAGTTTAAATCATAATATATGTTTTTGACTCAAAACTATTGAAAAAATTCCAAACATGCCAGCATCATGCCAGGTTATAAATGTAAATCGAAATATCAAAATCGAACCAGTGTTGAAATTTAAAAATGGTGTTTGACAATTTACGTATGTATTTGTTAGGCATCTTTGGACTGTCTCATACTAATTAGTAACTATAATGTATGTAAGTCATCCGATTATCTGCAAAAACTAAATACTTTCACAAAACATAAAAATACGATTAGATTGTACCTGCAACTTGTTCTTCTGTGAGGCCATATTCTGACTGAAATAGAAAACAAACTTAATTAATAATTCTATAAAATGTTATTTAGGTACATGCTATAAGATTATGTACGCTGTGCATATGGGCATGGTACCTGCATATAAAACAGAAACTATTTTCTACAGGTACCTATCTGACTAGCCGCTGAATGGTATTTAAACTGAGCGTTTCATAAAAAGCAAATTTATTTATTTAATCTGTTTTTTATTACATGAAAACAGTGTTAAAGGAATCTTTTCAAAGCCTTAATACGTACTGATACTTGTCGTATTGCCAGATCACTGGTCATCCGCCTCAGTCTTCTATATTCTTTGTTATAAATGTCATCTGTAGGTGTAGTAGCCGCCATCTTGGAATTTTTACTTTCTTTATTTTATTTATCTTTTGTTTTTACTTCTTAAAGGTCATCAGCAGCCAGTATAAATTAATTATTTAGCACTGTTTAATTTGAATTAGGTTAAATTTCGTTTTTATTACTTATATAGAGATGTTTAAGATAAAATCAAATTATATGAACACATTTTTATAACGATGACGATCATATACCGTGCACTTAGTTCGATTTCTATAAACGTTTATTAATATGATTTTATAATAATGGTTTTCATTTCTTGATAAGTATTTCTGTTCTAAATATAGTTTTATAATAACTCTATACACAATATAAAAGGCTATTGTCCGTTACAAATCCCTCTCAATAAAGCAAAAAGCTCCACAACAAACGATGCTTGACCGTCGAGAGACAATCTACAAGCACTCCGAACTTCTACCGATATAAACTTTTTCCGATATTTGAAACTTAAACAGTGCCCTTAGCTCTATCACAGAACGTTGATCTTATAGCGGGTTCTATTTAACTTTCCTAGTATAGTTAACTTTTCTATTGCGATTTGGAGTACAATTCTTTGACAGCAAATTATATTATTCTGGTAGAGCGACTCGCATTGCTTAAAAGAACTTTAAAGACATAAAATATCGCATTGGAGAAATTATTTTCCTTTTAGTTGTGATATGATTTTGTCTACGAAGTTACATATTTACTTAGTTATTCCAGGTAGATTGATAGCACTTATCAGGTAAGTAATTAGGAATATTGTCTTAGGCCCGTATGAACGATGGACAGTGCTTTATGCTCGTAATTATTCTACAGACTATTTTGTTTTTCAGTGAGAAAAACGACTGCAAAACATATATAACGCTTTACAAAAGTAGAGTTTGGGTCCTGTCTACAGACAATGTGTAGCGTGTCCAGAAAATGCATTAAACAACGGTGAGAACGTACAGTCACCGGCTGCCAAAAGTTTAAGAAATTATCAGTTTTGTTTGTGCTGTTATATACAATGATATAGTAAAACAGCATGTATGTATGTGCGCGCCGATTCAATATTTAAATACCTAAAGAAAATATAAAATAGTTAAGGATCTCCTCCCGAACAAGGACGGCGTTAGGCTTAGAGACCATGCTGGCCTAGTGCCGGTTGGGAACTTAGCATTCCCTCCAGAAATCTATTAAAGACATACATTCAAAATATCACGCCTGCTATACCCAAAGGTAAAGGCATTTTTTTTTTAAATTCACCCACCTTTCGCCATCAACAATGTCAATCGCATGTAATAAGGGGCGAGTCTACTGCCGCTAAAGAATATACCAATATTGTATCTATTATTAATTCAATATTTGGCTCGACACATGATTGACGGAATATGTTATGTCTAAATACCCGTCAGAAAAATTACACGCGAGTTTTATTCGTTCTATTTTTGAGTTCCATTGACGTTTGGCAGGAAACCGTTACGTTACATTTTTTTACAAGGTTTCCGACGTGTTTATTATATATTTTCCAAAGAACCTTCGAGAGAATTATTTTAATAAAATGTCTGGAAAATTTTCTAGATAAGACGTAGAGACTTTTGTTATATTAGTTGAAAACGCAATAAGCTATACTAATAATTATATTATAAGTTCGTGTGAGCACGATTCAGTTATTCTTTTTAGAATTTAAGTCTTTTAGATGTTGTATTAGGTACATAAACGCATTTAAATTGCAACCGAAACACACGTTACTTCAATAATCTGTGTTCGAAATCATTGCCAGTGAAAAACGAGAGCTAAATATTTTTGCAGACATCTTTATCTTCACGCATTGGAGAATAATCCTAAGCCAAAAAACGATTAAACCTTTTGTTTACATACTATACTTGAACACAGATTTTGTATTGAAAACGGCCGTCATTAACTAAGAGCTCGTTGTCATGACAACGCTTTCTTTATTGAGACAAAGCGAGGAGGGCACATGATTATAAACACTGCTATCACTACGATGGCGTCTCCTTATATGTTCTTTACCACACTAAATATTATCCAAGTATTAAGAACTGTCACTATATATTTAATTTAGAATAATGTAAGAAAAAAATATTATTTCTATCCCAGGTCTTAATACCTTTATCACTTAAAAATTATTAGTTTACTGGCTGACGATGAAGTTTTATAACGTAGACCGTAGTTCAAAATTGCATCGCCGAATCACACAACACTCACAGTTTGAAACTACTAACTTAAAAGTTCAGCACAATTTTCACTCTACATTTCAGTCTTGTTACTCAATGTTTTAAAAGCTTACGAACGCGTTTAATCCATTTAAAAGTACTCTCAACAGTAAACACAACAAATGAAAATCACATTTCTGTTTTGCCGCCAAAAATACATTTTGTTTTCTTTCTGTGACACAAAAATACGTCTCTGATTTTTTTATGGCACAGGTATTTTGTTTGATGCCAGTACTTAGTCGATTATTTTTTATTTACATTTAATTTTAAATCGATTTAGATTATCGCACCGGCAGATAATACGCGCGACGCGACATTGTAAGCACGGATATTAGTAGGATTCTATATTTAAAATGATTTTCGCTTGCAATAGATACTAGAAGACTGTTCTATATTGAGGATAAATTATTTTGAGTTACTTTCAGTTATTAATAAGTTTGTACTGAAATATTTTAGGAACATTTTATAAAATTAGGAACGGGAGATAATAAAATAAAGTTAAATCTGCCTCTTCTATCAATTTTAATCTCCCCGGAAATAATAATATGGAAACAAAAATCCTTACGTATAAATTAATAATAAATTTGCCAGCAATTCTTTTTTAAAATGATTTAAACTTCCATATTTGACAGGTGTTATTGTATATTATAGTACATGAGCTAAACTTAGACTCTTAGAAATTACATACCTACCTATTTTTATTTTGTCCTCAATGCTCAAATTATTTTAGGAAAAAATAACAAAATATCATAAACCTATTTATCATATTTTGCAGTCAATGTCGAACAAATGAATATTACTCCGTCGTCTTGGCACCACGCGTATCATTTTTGGCGGCAAAATTATAGACTCATCAGTGTTGTGACGTAACCTAAAGACCGATGTTATTTACCAACCAAAAATAAACCCTAAGGAGTTGAAAATAGATGTAATTTGCTTTTCAACGCCAAAATACTATTTATTTTACACGTGCCAAAATATTAACTATTTTTCGACTCAAATGCGTATAGTAGCGACATCTGTTGAGAGCAAGCACAAACACTTGAATTACAAACGCAAAATGACTGTTGAGTGACTTTTAATGACTAGAATTAAAAGTTTTAATTGCTTGAGATTATAATAATTTTCTTTGAGATGCTCCAAGTTTTTAAAGTGATCTAACTTTTTTGTAAACACAAAATTAAATGTCTTTCGCGGCCGAGCGTTAGGACTTAAGTTATTTCATAAAACAAAGGCTCTGAGTATAATGCGCTAACAATGTTCAGCCTGAATATAATAATTAAAGGTACGTCATGGCTAAGACATTATACTAGTTACTGATTAGGTAAATTAAAACTGTAGAACAATTTATGATGGGTGATGGGTGTCCATTAATTTGCTTACTGTATTTCAGTTATAACTTAAAGTATTACAAAACCAAAATATATATCGAGCTAAATATTTAAAAAATACAATTTTAATATACTCTAGTCAGTCAGGCAGTCAAGTTTCTTTAAAACCCTTATAGTCGGATTAATGCAAAACTTTATGCCAACGCCTGTAAAAATATTTTAGCAATCTTTGGTTGAACAAATATTAAACTTATTCAATGCAGGCGCTACGTGCAAATGATCGATGAGGAGCTCGTGCTTCAGCAACAACACCCAGGCGAATCGACCTCTCTGGTTAAGCTACGGGTGTAGAGGTTGGTCAATGGATGGGTGACCATATTAGTCAGACCGAGTTCCTCCGTGTTTCGGAAGGCACGTTTAATTTGGGCCCCGGCTGTCATGTTCAGAGATCTTACAGACGTTACCAGTAGTCAAAAGATTAAAAGTCCAACAACCAAGATAACCAAGTTATAACCCAGTCTACTGTGTTGTGGATGTCCAATAGGCAGTCCCTCCATGTAAAATACTAGTATTCGGCTGCATACGGTGAGACTAGAAACCGACTCCAACATAGTTGGAAGAAAGGATGGGCTGATGAAATGAAATATCTACGGGTAAAATTACAAACAATGTCCATTATTCTATAATTAGATCTAATTGTCTCGCGTGGGTACTTTAACTGACTAATATTGATGACAAATACAGCTGAGTGCGACGTATCAAAATAACAATGATTATAGTCACTTTTGATTAATAGAATTATACAAGATTTATAACTGTATTTGTGTCTGTTGTACATATTTATTGTTATAAATAAATATATCAACATCTATGTAATTTACTGCAATTGAGTCTAGTCTATAAGCGCATGTTTGGCGCAGTGGTTAACGTGGTCATCTCGCCGCAATAACCGTAGCACCGCGTGTGGTGGGTTCGAATACCACCCGCGACAAATTTTTGTGTGATGAGCACGAGTATCCGTGGTTGTTAATTTATCTATATATTTAGAAGTATACATATAAGCATGTTTATTAGTTATTTGGTTAATGGTTACCACAGTACACGCTCTTCTTAGTTTTGACTCAAATGACCGGGTGTGAGTTGTCGAATAATATTTATTTCATATTTACTTATAAGTCTCTTATTGACTAAGAAATTGATTCATAAGTATTATTCGGTTATTTGGTTACCATAGTACAAGCTCTGCTTAGTTTTGACTCAAATGACCGGGTGTGAGTTGTGGAATAATATTTATTTCCTATTTACTTATAAGTCTCTTTTGACTAAGAAATTGATTAATAACTATTATTCATCAGTCCATCACACGTGAAATCACTAATCATCAAAACGACCTTAAAAGATGGCAGCACACCTTGAAGAAATGTCAAACTTGGGTTTAAATAACATCAACTATTCCGCATAATTAACTGGCCAGAGATTTATTAAAGGGCATACCTACCTATTACATTCTTGCCACTAAGAATATTTCAGCAAAATGCCAAATTGCGTCTGTGTAAACTTGTAAATCAACTCAAATCACATGAACTGTCAACTGTCATACCTAGTTCGAGGCAGTCCATCATGTTTCTACTTGACGTTAAAGCTCGTTAGACATTCCACATCTCAAACTACGTTCATCTTTCAACGCATCATTTAATGTGAATCACTTACGAATTGAACAACATAACATTAATAAAAGCAATAAACTTTAAATTAGACATGTTCTTTGATATTTAGTAGGAACTTTGAGACGCTCATAGCCAATTGTGCTCACCGGAAGGTAAATTATCAGTGGGTTAAGCAACGGTTAGCACGGTCATTCTGTAGATGGGTGACGCACAGTATTTGAACTGAGCGTCTCCGTGCTTCGGAGGGCACGTAAAAAGTCGGCCCCGGTTGTTGTCAATTAAGATAACAGTGGTTAAGCCATGTCAAAGGCATTTCGGGCGGCTTGAACAACTTTGACACTAGGTTGACCACCAACCACACGATTGACACGATAGACAGGTAGTAGAAACTTTTATTAACAAAGTTAAGCACAATAGACCGATATTCGTCCTAGCACGTCTCAATAAAATGAAAGATAAAAGTAAAAAGATATAAATGTTAACACGCGTTTTATAATAGTCGTAAAATCTTTCAACTGTCGCCGACGATCGTATTGTTTTTGCTGTATTTTGATGATATACAAACGACTTTAATAAAACAGCTTTCTATAGATAAGTTTCAATGGCAAGATCAATGAAATTATCTTCTTACCAGTTTCTTCATACATATCTGAAGTAACAGCTCCTACTTGACATTTATTTCAATTCGTGAAGAAACAAATGAGACTAATTTTTAATTTAGGTACCCTTATACTGTATGGCTGTTACTTTTGATAGAAACTGGCCGTTATATGTATAATAAAAAAAAACAATTGATTAGATGTGTTGTTAAACGCAAAACTAAGAACAGCTCAACCAATTCGATTTATTGTTTTTGTAAAATTGTCTTTCTGATAGGGGAAATGTATTTATGGGGTTTTCTTATATAAAATCGATAATAAAATGAATACAAAAATACATAATCCCGCAATAAGAAGCTCCTTAGCACGCATTTTAAACTCCATAAAATTTAATATCTCTTTTGAAAATGTGTGAAGAAAATGATGGGTTGAATTACTGTATCTAGTTACATTAAATATTCATGCCGTCATAAGACATACATACATTTATATAGTTATTTTACATTTTCTGAAAGGCAATAGCGGAAATATTTTGAAAGTACGAATACGTCAAACAGTGTCAGTTCATTATTTACCCTTTTGCCATGAACGTAGGTAATTTATTTGTTATTTCCGCATCAAGACTGCCATAATTAATTTATTATAATCACCTTACCTGAGCCAACAGACATCACCTCCATCTTTCATACAAATATATTTATACTAGTAATATAAAGCTGAAGAGTTTGTTTATTACGGGATAAATCTTTTTACTTTAAAAAAGACAACTCCGGCACTTTCGCAGGGACTTTTACAAATACTCAAACAACGGACACAAAGCACAACCAGACCCGAAACAATTATATTATTTGTGGATCGCGCAAATAATTGCTCCGTGTGGGAATCAAACCTAATCTAAACCACTGCGCCACGGATAATCTCAGGAACGACTGGTACCGACTTTTAAAATGAAATGCAATGAAAAATCTCTTTCTTTTACACTAAAAAAATAAAATAACAATCAATATTGCACAATAATTATTGCCTAAAACTTGTTTAATATATTTATTGAGGACATGCAATGTTCCCAACACGCACTTGGCCAGCGTGGTGGACTCAAGGCATAATCCCTCCCTCGTTCAGGACTAGACCCTTGCCCAGCAGTGGGACAGTTATAGGTAAAAAAATTGTACACCATGTAAAATAAGGGTACGAATGGCGGTTTTATCGCACAGAAGCAATCTCTTACGACAAGCATTACATGGAGAAATTAGTGTTGAATTGACCATTTATTGAGGAAGGCTATATAACATCACTTTATAACTGATAGAAGCGGAGAGAGGACCAAGAGTGTTAGTTTTTTTATGAAAACGGGAAAACTAAAGTGGGTGCAGACAAAGTCGCGATACGCGCTAGTTATAAATAAATAAGAACCAGGATACGATCGAGTCATGTAAAACGTTTTCAAATAGTCGCGACGACATATAAACGACTATTTTACCTGAAACTCTATAATATGTGACGTAGATTATAAGAATAACATGTCGTTAAACTGTTTTTGTAGACGATAGAACAAAAAATTACGTTTTGTTGTGCAGACGACACTTTTTACGTCACAATTGCAAAGAAACTAAGGTTTTTTTTGTCTACATGTTTGCCTGTTTTTGGTACAACCGGTAGTTTCGAATTCGGTGAATCGGATTGCTATCAAAAGCTTTTCCTATGAAGTAGCCGTTTAAGTATGTAATGGTTATTTCAAATGACTATAAGAGCAGGTTTTATTCTAGTACTGATAATTATGATATAAGTATGATGCTGTGGTTAGACGACACGAAGCATCAGCTATGAAATTTTCAGACTGCAAAATCTTATTATTAATCGCCAATAACTGACAATTACCGTTGATCGCCACTACCATTGCGTCGGGAGGTCGTGCATTCGATTCCCACATGGAGTCATTATTTGTGTGATCCAAATAATTGTTTCGGGTCTGATCGTGCTTTGTGTCCGTTGTTTGTAAAAGTCCCCGCGACACAAGAGCAATTCTTAATGCGGGAGTAGGCTGTTTTTAAATAAATAAAATACAATTTTACGTTAAAGTGGAGTACACCCATAAATGCAACTATACCATAATATCAATCTAAAATCTTGAACAAAATCCTTCCATTATATAATGTACACCTGTGCTACTAGCCCAAAATTAAATTGTAAAATAATAGTTTTTCACGTGAATGCTGGAAACTGTATTATAACATCCCGGTAGATATTTTCACGAGCGCATTAATTCTAATTTTCCTGATTCTCAACAAACAAAACGCTCTTTATTACAACATTAAAATGATTTATATTAAAAAAACTCGTATTATTAAATTTGACAGAATTTGTCGCACGTTATTAATAAAAAAAGTTTGAAAAAAATTCAGACTATGTGACGTTTTCTTGCGCTAGTCAGGTGAAACAGTAACGCGATTCTCTATTAGGTACTATCGAGGTTCGAGAACTGGCTGTCGACAAAATTCGTATGAAAATCTGAATAGCGCCTCTAGCGGACGTCGTAGGAACTATTTCTGCAGTTCATTATAATGTCAATATTAACAGTTTACATACTATTGATCATTACTCGTTATGGAGTCTTTTAAAAAGAACTTACATGGACCCTTATCCTGAAATTGATGCAAGAATATATTGTAATAAAAACAATTTGTTAATCAGCGAATTAGCTGTTAGTCTCTATAAGTTATCGAGAAACTTTGTAACACATAAAATAACCAAAACGAATAATACTCCAATATGTTTTCAGTCATGCAAATCCACGCCATCATTCCGCCCTAATAATTTGTATCCGTACAACTAATGTGGTCAATTATTTACTTCTGACGTTTAGCCACACTTTGGCCAAGGTCCATGTGGAATAGATCCTATAATATCTGTCAACGAGACTTAAGACGTATACGTAATAAGCATATAATTATACCTGTCATCTGCATATTATTTTACAGACGTAACACGTCGATTTTATGCGCAGGTATCTTATTAATCCCTTCATATATTACAAAGTCTGAAAGTATTATTCTTCTACATCTATTGAACAGATTTGAAACGCGGACATTCTATTCGGATACCCAATTGATTTTTTTTTAGGGGAAAAGACATTCAACTATGTTATAAGTTCACTATAAAATCACCTCGATAGCCAATCATATGAAGCTTATGATAAGAATAAAACGAAATTTCAACGAATATCTGATTTTGTTGATTATAATAAGGCGTCTGAATTATACCTACGTCGCGAAAGTTTTAAAGTGAATATAGTCGCAATAAAATATTTACCTAGCTTCCATAGGTAGCAAACTTGTTGCAATCTGATAGGTGTGGTGGGCTGAGACCTAATCCCTTATCTTAGTGAGTAGTGACCGGTGCCAAGCAGGAAAATAAACAAATTAATAACTATCATCTATTTGCGAAAGGCTTATGAAATCTATTATTAATTGTTCACAGATCATGTGAGAAATAAACAAAACGGGCTGCGTTAATTGCGCATTCTTCTTTCTTTGTTAGTTATAATATTTTCGATAGCTAGCCGCCTGTTGATAATCGATAGTAGTAGGAAATCGCTGTTTTTAACCCGTAACTGTCCCACTGTCGGGCTATGGTCTACTTCAAATTATAAAGAACTAATTATGTTTTCTTTTTTATTGCCTCGTTATCATCAGTATTAGACTGACTGCAGCCTGCGACCACGGCGAGTGCAACCTGCGCCGAAACGTTAGGCATTTTAAAGTAAAATGCATGTTCGCGTTAATTCCCGTATTCTATTATACATTAAACATGCAACGCGAGAGTTTAAAAGTTATGATCATTAGTATTGTCTAGTCTAGATCCAAACATATTATTCAATTCCAATCAATGTTAATAAATGAATAGGCAGACAGATTTAAAAATAGAATAACTCATAACGTCAAAATGTCACCATCAATACTTTACAGCGCGAAGGTCGGGGTTACAATGTCAA
Source organism: Anticarsia gemmatalis (assembly GCF_050436995.1). Classification (NCBI taxonomy): domain Eukaryota; kingdom Metazoa; phylum Arthropoda; class Insecta; order Lepidoptera; family Erebidae; genus Anticarsia; species Anticarsia gemmatalis. Next base: position 2,715,541 of record NC_134757.1, read on the forward strand.
AATAATAAATTATTACCACACTGAAAAATAAATAGGAATATAAAAGAAACAAATAGTTTACGAGACAGTTTGAAAACTATTAATTTTACAAACGAGACGATTATAATTTATCTCTTAGTTTAATGGAGTCGTCATTAATTAAAACAACTGGTTCTTTGTTATATTTAATTTTAATTTGATTTATGTGCTTACAAATTTAGTTTTCAGTGGAAAAAAAAATGTAGAATGTGAAAAGGTAGGTAGAGATCGTATCTTTATCTTTCATACTTATTCGTTCCTTTGTTTATGTATATAATGACAATTTTAGGTAAAGCCGTTGGTCCTGTGCCTGATCTCTCACTGGTCATGTCAGTTAGGTCGTCCCACTGGGTTATAAGGGTAAGAGAATAGAGAGTGCACGACACTATAAGCAAAGTCGTGCACAGTTAGCTTGCTTGATAGCTCAATTTTAGTCTTGAATTTCTGGTTCTAAAAAAACTTGGCCTTACAAACAGCCTTGATTGAAAAACTAAAAAAGAAACCCAGGTGTCATCAAAAAAATATTTGAATTAATAAAAAAAGTATCAACGTCAACGAAAATTAAATTTCTTGAAAGGTTGTAATATATTTTCAATTTTTATTTGATTAAATTCGTCGGTTATGGCCGAATGACGGAAGATGTCAGACATTTTATTTTTTTGGCCGCCATGTTGTGATGTTTGTTTCCTATGTTTATGTAGTGTTATGTCTAATTCGCAGATATCATGTTATTGGTTCAATAATAATAAATTATTTTGATATGTTTGCAGACAGGAAGGGTAAGTAATATGTGAAGATGAGGATATTTCATAATATTGTGTCATTTGGAGTTAAAAGAGAGTAATCTTACAAAGAAGAGTAATTTTATTAAGGTACAAGCTAATAATAACAGCAGTTTAGGGAAGTAACAGAAGTTCTCAATTATCAATACTTTTAAAATCAGAGGTGAATTAAAATCAACAATATAAAGTATTCGTTCTTTATGTTTCGACACTTCTTAGTTAGTTCTTAAATAACTTATCAGTTAGTAGTTTGACAGTTGTCACCCTATCTAGCAGTTACGTTACGACCCCGTGAGCGTTAAAAGTACGGCAGAAAACTACCCTCCCACACGATGACATCAAACTCCAATTTTATTGCAATACCACTGTAACGTTTGCTGAAATGTACCGAATATGCTAAATCTCATTTTAACGAACAACGGTCGGTTTTATGGCCTATCCGTAACATCGTTAGGGGGATAAAATTTGCATGTCATTGATACTGAACCTGTGAAAATGAATAATAAAAATGTTTCCTGAAATATTAAACCCTTTTGAGGAAAATGGATGGAATATAAGTACTTTCTTTGTTGTGTTTTTTGTGGTTTAGTGGCTTCACATACGTTAAGCTTTTGTTGAAATATGATGTTAATAAAATTTTGACAGTTGGACTTACCACTTAACTTAACTCCTTTTAGCCTTTTCCAAGGCTTTGTTTCGTAGTCCTAATGTCGATATAATACTAAGATTTATTGCCATTTAATATTATAACGACTAAGGGCATGTTTTAGCTAATTGTAACTATTAATGCCACGCCGCTACCACTGCGTCGGGACCTCGTGGGTTCGATTCCCACACGGAACAATTATTTATGCAATCCACATATAATTGTTTCGGGACTGTTGTTTGTTAAAGTCCCCGCGACTTGAGCAATTGAACGAAAGCTCTATACATATCAGCTTAGCCTTTTTTCCAAATTATGTTGGAGTCGGCTTCCAGTCTTACCGGATGCAGCTGAATACCAGTGTTTTACATGAACGAAAGCTCTACTTACCTACATATTTTATTATAATTTAGCCCACTCATAATTCTAAAACCGTTGGTCTAGATCTTGAAAACGTTTTAAAAATTTTACGTGAATCAGCGACAATAATTGTTATGATAGCATTTTTCACAAGATGACTTCATGCGTTCGGTGAAACCACTTAAAATTTTCACCGTGACGTAAAAATATTTCAATTAAACTACTTTATAGGCGCCATCTTAAAATAAATTGAAGCGTATTTTATTATATTCGTACGCCATAGTTTTGGGTGAGCGTAAATGTCGGGAGTCTGCAAGACATTTGAATAAGTCCGAGGTATCCTACTAATATTATTAATGTGAAAGTTTGTAAAATGTATGTCCGTTTGTCACTTTTTTAATAAATTTGTGAAAAGGTTCGCTGAACGAAGTTGAAGGCAAAATAAAGCATAGATATCTTTGTGATTACCTTAAAATCATTAATTACATGTTTTTGTCTTTAAATATCTATCGTACAAAATATAATGATGATGAGTTTAATAATAATATAATAATTGGCTTTTTGAACTAAGAAAGCTAATTATTATAATTATTTTAGTTCCAACATCTGAACTAGATGGCGCTGCATTTACGTAAAATTGTAAATTGAATTTTTTGTTACAATCAGGCGGTTATAGTCGCGGGCAAAAGTGAGTATTTTAATAATATATTGTAAAGGTTTTTATGACATTCAACGTACTTTTCAGCCGAACGTTAATGTCAAAGCGTGTATACTATTTTAAAGTATACGAAATGGTGATATCAATAAATTTTCCGAATTGATATTTTAGTGACCGTTCTATGTGTGTAAGTCTGTATTTTTTTGTTTATTACCGGAGTGTTTTAAGTTCGTGTGTTTTTAAATATAGCTTGTTGAATAATATAATTTATATAATACAAATCACCAAAGTTATGAGCTTGCGGATAAAAAATATTTTGAGAATAAAATATTGAAAACCATGTTTCCACTTTGTTTTACAATATCAAGACATGTCTTTATATTGTAAATGGAACTTAATTGCACATTCACTTCAAGTATTATCTATAGTAGAGTTTGTATTATTTGTAGAGAACTTACCTAAGGCCCTTTTTATTGTATATTTTTTAATCTACCTAATGCAATCTCATTTCATAATGCTCCCGTGAATGTTATTCAACTCTTTTCGACTTCATGAACCGTTAAATAAAACGTACCTCAGTTATCTAAATCAACAATGAAAAAATATCCTTTATTTATTTCAAAGTCGCGTATTATATTCGTCGACTGTAAAATATTATTATTTTTCAACAAAAGCATTTCCGACCCACAACACAATCCCCAACGAAATCAAAACTCGGTACAAATTAGTAAAAAACAACAAATACGAAAAAATACGATAATATTGCAAACGAACTTCGATAATCCAATCACAGAGGCGATTACGCGTTCTGGATAGCAGACAGAGTTGAAACGGGATGAAAGATATGAAAATCTTTAAGTTAGACAGAGAAAGGTATATAAGTTTCCCGCGATAAAAGCAGCTTTTATTTTATGACGTAGTTTGTTACTTTAGCCAGTTTGTTTTGGTACGGGGAAGCTGGGTTTGTACGTAAAAAAATACGGCACTGATCGTTTATGGGGTGCTTTGGCTGAATAGCTGAAGACTACGGCTGGCTCGCATTTGCGTCGCTTACAAGCCATATTTCTGTTACCAAGGGAATTTATAAATGTATCCCTCATGTTTTTTCTTTAAGGGGCCAAATGACGGTACCGCCAGTTTATTTTGACGGGCTTTTTATTTTTGCATCAGAGACTTTGAGAAACATGTTACGAATTTTGCGCGTATTCTTTTTGGGGTCGGTGATAGGTGCTGTTTTTTGCGCACGTGATGTTTAACTTACATTGTTAATAACTACTAAAAAAGTTGGAAAAAGACTTTGCAAGGTCTTAGGCAGACGGTCGTCCAAACAATGTATCTGGTCTGGGCTGCTGCCGACACGTTCGTACCATTCAACTTAAATTAGATTGCCTGCCTAACACCCTGTATAATAATGATTCAAAAAATTCTAAGAAGTCCCATGAAAATATGAAAACTTTGTATGTATTTTCTTAAAACAGCCAAATCTTTAAACCTTTCTTTATGGATATAAAAGCATGACTTCGATATACCTAGTACAATGGGGTGTCGGCCAGACTTTGAACTGCTTTTCAAAGCACGGCGTTGCTCAGTTTAAACACCACTACGCGGCCTAACTGCAGTTAATACTGCCCTATCTAAAGGTGAGATATTGGCATCATACACAAATTCATACAGAATTTTATTCCACTTACCAAATTGATGGTAACAATGAGTTCATACTGTTGGTGCTTGTGTCCTTTCTTCTTCTTGCCTTGAGGAGTTTTGACTGCGGCGGCCGCTGCTGCCTGTTTTGGGGGTGCGGTCTTCGCTGCTCCTTTCTGCGCTGAGGGCTTCACTGGAGTTTTCGGACCCCCTGTTGAAGATAAAAGCTGTATTTAGTCACTGTCCCTTTAGTTCTTATCTGGTATCGGTGAGCAATTAGGATTTTCCTATTTCTGTTAAATTGTTGTCTATAGTAGATTAAGTTGGATAACCTGCCTCGTAGTCGGCAATAGGAAAATTGTCAGCTACTTAGAGCCACCGCAAAAGGTAGATGATTTTCCAACCATTGTTACTGGCATCTGAAGGTTTTAATGTACCGGAACATAATGTAGTTTTTTAACTGTAACAGTACTCCGATTCTATACCACTTTTGACTACCGGCTAGTCATCGAGATATTTTGGATCAGCGCCTCTAACGGGCATCGTAGGAACTATTTCGGCAGTACATTTTAAATGTCAAACTTTCGATAATCAACAGAACGGACCACAGATCTCTAAACAGTTACTATATCTGTCATATAGCTTACCTTTTTGACAAGGAGTAGTAGCTTTCTGTCCTGCAGCATTCTTCTGGTTAACGTGACCACCACCGTCTGCGGGCTTGTTCCTCGCCTGTAAACAAAATGTTACCAATATTAGTATTAGCTTCGAACAATATAGGCTTAGTGGGAATGAAGGGTAACTTATGTACAGCATTGAATGTCATGACTTTCATACTTTGGTAATGCATTACTTTTATATCATGTTATACGGAAATTAACGCGAATTATGCATATAATTCGATTTTCCCCATGAGGCATTGTCGCCTCGAGTGACCGAAGCCTCAAAAAATTGTAGATAAAAAAAAAAGCATTTAATGAGGCCGTGGTTGCGAGGTGCCTTATTTGATAGCAACCATGACCTACGTATCTTGTGCCAAAACGTCAAGAAAATTTAAGATAAAATGCATAATTGGCGTTAATTCGTATGTAATATTATATAATGGTTAATTTATGGCTAAGAAAACAAAGCTTGTACTATGTAATGTATATTAAAAACATGGTTATGATTTTTTCAGTAGAATAATTATGATTTTCAGCTTTGGATCTACGAGGAATAAAGTCTTGCTTGATGCTTCAAGGCGATTTCTCGATGAATAAGCGGTTAAGCAGCACCTGCAATTGAAAATATGAAATAGATACTTGGATGGTTGTGAAATAAAAAAAGATTTTATGAATTTCTTTACAATTTATTGATATACATACCTTACCTAAAATATGGCTTAAATGAGAAAATAAAAACTTTATAAAATCATCAAATGAAGTTGACTTCTATAGAAATTCATTTAGTTACAAATATTTATTTCCATCCATGGCGACGTCTCAGAAAAAAAGTCTTGTGCGTAGCACTCGTAACCGGCGGTCCTGTATGACAATGTTCGAATGTGAAAGAGGCAAGGGAAGTCTTTTAAGATACCGAAAAATACTTTAGAAGTACCAAGTAGCGTTTTTGGTCTCTGCCTACCCCTATGGAAAAAAGGCTTATTTTATATACACATTACACATGCATATTTATTTCTAAAATCTAAATATAATTTATACACAAACTAATCGAATTTCCGCCATCTAAACGCTTCAAACAATAATTATTACATGACAATACTTTCCAAAACAAAAGAATATCAATAACAATCATCTAAACAAAATATTTTATTTTTTCTGAGAAACCTTCATCAATCAACATAAAATCACTGTCAAAATCAGCCTGTTTAATTTCCTATACAGTAAATATTTTTTCTTCCTAAAAGTTAATTACTTGTTTGTTTCGCGCGTCTGTTTGTATGCCTATGTATGTATGTGTGCTTGGATCTCGAAAACTACGTAACGGATTTAAGTGTGTTTTTTTAATAGATAGGGTGATTCAAGAGAAAGGTTTATGTGTAAGAGTTGTAAAGGTTTTTTTTTTGTAAAATAACTGATTAAACCGGGCTAGTTGTATTATATAATAATGATACTATACGGCAAGTTCTTAAAAACAATTCAGCAGTTCTAGAGATCGCTAGTCTTTCTTTAATTGAACTATAGTGCTAACTAAGTTTATAATACTAGTAAAAAGATCTTTAAAATTAAATAATTTACTATTCGTCTTTTTAGGGTTGTTATATGAATTCGCTCTGTATGTACTAGTGTGTATTCACCTTAACATCAGTAACATGAGCGCACAAAGTTAGCTGAAGCGAAGTGACGTATGAGTTTCCTGTCACAGCTGACCGGATGTGACGACAACTGTATCTTTATGTTGGTAGCTGGTAGTAACTAGTGATGTTGGCAACACTGATATTGTCATTTTAGTTGATGTATACTGTACAGAATGTTGCTTGCGTCTGTGGTTTTAGTTGTTAATGCTTGCTAATATAGAATACTACATTGATTTGGTTAGATGTATAGCAAGATGTTTGTTTATAGCTCTTTTATGTAGAAACTGCCTGAATTTTATAGAAATTATGGTCCATTAATTATCAAAAATTGTAGTCTAGTTGTCTAGTAGATGTTTTCATCCGGACGGTATCGTAGGCAAAGACATGTTTTGATGGCCAAAGAGAAATAATAACATTTTACCTAAGACACCTAAGAGTTATTGTAAACAGTTCTTAATGGAATGCTAAGTCCACATCCCACACTTGGTCAGTGGACTCAAAATCTAAACCGCCCATTATTCCGTGTCAGACGTGACATGACCTTTGCCCAACAGTGGGACAATGTTTTTTATAGTTTTAGAAAGTAGTACGTTTTCCCACGTATGTTTATTTCAATGTAAAGTTGGCAAAAATGTTTTGTATGTATCCGAATTCTCAGGATTTTATGAGTAATAAAAAATTTAATGACCGTTATTTAGTGAAGGGTTTAAAATTTTTGAATAAAAATAACCACTTAATTATATATTTTTCAATAGTACAGAACAAAAATAGCACAAACAAAAATCTGATGGCATCTTTCCTAAGACTTCTCTTGAAGAATCCGTATTGTCTCGCGGGGACTTTTACAAACATACAAACAACGGGCACAAAGTACGACGAGACTAAACACAACTATTTGTGGAACGCAAATGTTTGTTCCGCAATAGGAACGGAATCCACAACCTTCGCGTGAAGGTACTTTTTACCCACAGCGCCACTAACTTCGCCATTTTGTTCGTTAAGAAGAAAACTCTAATTCTAAAGAAATTCCTATTAAATCATTTAAAACAGTTACTTGGCTTGACTGAAAAAGATTTTTCTACTTTACTTCATTCACTATTCAGAAGTTTTGAAGAGAAATCTCTGAACGCCTTTAGAAAGGTTTCTATCTTACTAATTAAAATGATTTCCTTCCCGTGGGAGGCTGAGGAAACTCATTATAACGGAGAAAGAAGGCTAATGACCTTATTGTAATACTGGTAATTATTATTATACTAGTTTCTGCCCGCGACTTAGTCCGCGTGAGTAGATTTTCCAGGGTAGAAAAAGTAAGAAGTATTCTATGTGTAAGAAGATCCTAGTAACTTTGTACTGGGCTAAATAGTTGTATTCTTTATACATAAGAAGTGACATTTTTCATTTCATTCATCATCATTATCACTGGCCTGTCTATTGCAGACGATTTTCAAGACTAAGTGTGTTTTATTCAGAATTTAACGCAAGTGAAGGCTGAGCTATTAGTATAATAGACTTCGTCAGGAAACTGTTTTACTTTCTATAATGAACCATGACAAGATCATAGAGAATCAACTGTCAAAAGTAAGGCTTATAGTTTAATGTCTTGCCTACGGGTAAAACCCAACCATTTTCCATTTCAGCGCTTCTGAAGTGTTAGTACTGACGGTGTTGGTGTTGGAAGTTCAAACTATTGTACTCGGGATGAATTCAATTTGAAAGTACCTACCTGTAGTAGAATACAAGAACCTAGACTATTTTCATAGATAAGAGATATGAATGAAAACAGATAATTTCTATATCTGTACATATTATAGAGTAAAGTCCAAAGAGGCTGTTTCTTGGTGTCAAACTTAAAATCTACTGAACTGATTCTCATTTCAATACCAGTAGATAGTTTTTACCTGTCGAAGTTTTCCGTAGAATAACTTTTAGAAACCTAGTATACCTAAAAAATATCACCTAAGCGGATTAAATAGCGCATTAAAACTATGCTGACAAGCGGAGTAACGCGGGACAATTTGTTTTTCTAATTTATGTTCATTGATCGCGAAATGATTGTCCGCAAATAAAATAGACTTGAGAAAACTCGCATTACAATTCCAGAATGCAATATTATTTTTAATCCATTAGTTATTTTATGTTCCATTCGTACTTGCAGCGTCTCTTTCACCTTTAATTTTATAAACAAACATATAAAATTTTAGTAAACGTTTTAAATTAAATCGAAACACCTAAAAACAACTACGAAATGTAAAGAACTTTTTCCGACAAAATTAAATTTAATGCTCTAGGTTACCTTAACATTCCGGATGACAATGTCAAGCAGTAAGGCCGTAGAGAATTTATGAAGGCACAAAACTCTCATAATCTGTGCCGCGACAGAAAAAAAAACTATTCACATTTTTCAAACACGTCATATTTTTATGAAAAAAGAACGCACCAACTTAGCTTGAAACTTCCTTATCGCCACAGCTCATAAAATTTAAAACTGTCCCGGCAGTCTCTCTTACAAAAGTATTTGCCATTATATTTATAAAAAAAATACTTGTATCCCATTTAATTTGTGGTGCCATAAACGTTTCGTTCACAATTGTTCGTAGGCGAGGCGCGAAACAAGCCTACTCGAAACTGACTATAAACTTCGGCAAAAAGTATAAATCTGCACGCGGTGACTTTGTTACGGCGTTTTGGTTTTACGATTTTTATATGTGTCGTTCATTAACAGGCCCCCGCTGTAATGTTTTTGTAACATTGCATAATTATTCTCTGTTTTCTCTTAAAATTATAGAAATAAATGAATTTAATTCTTCATAAAACCAACACGCACAGTGAAAGAAACGCACGCGATTTTACATCATTGAGTTGAAGATTCTGTAAAATATAGACAATTTTACAGAAAATTTAAAAAACATTTTTTATCATTATCATACTATTAGCACCATTAATATTTGAAATTTCAATTTCTACAATGCCTAAAGTATTTAATAAAGTATAAAAGCGAGATGAATAATCTCATTTTGCAACGGGCTCGTCTAATCTACATTTAAATAATCAAAGAATGCGTACCTTTTGTCTCTTCAAAATTAAATTCACTTATAATATTGAAATTTTCTTGCGTTTTTAAGATTATATTAGGCGAAAGAGGTTTCGAATATGTTAATGAAAATGCAAAGTCAAACGTACGAAATGGAGCAACGATCAGGGCACGTAACAGTCAACTCTATGCATAAATTAAACGACTTACATGAAGGCCTTAACCCTTATCATTTGAGCTATGATTTAATACGTTTATGCGTTGAATACAAAAGGTATGGGATCATGTAGGATTTAGACCACATCCCTAACTTGATCTATAATTCAGGATCATGTACAATTCGCGGCGAAAAGAATTAGATTGAGGAGAATAGTTTATGCGGTGGTTTCCTATAATTCCTCTACAAATATTAAGCCACCTTTATTAAGCACAGACAAAAATGTAATAAATTGTATATTCGGTCATTATCTGTTACTAAGCATCTCCATTGGTTTTTTTTATTACATTAAATGTACAGAATCGACCTGTCTACAGATTTATTATGTGTATAAATTTAACTTAAATTAATAAAACGCATTTCCAACGATACAACACGAAAAAAAACATGGGATCTGGGTTTTATAAAAAACGTAAAAAATATTCCTCAGTTATTGAATTCAATTTAATTCCTATACGGATTTGCAACAGGATTATCCCCGTATCCTATGGGTGCGGTAAACGGTACAGAGGGGATTATTATCATGAATGCAACCACATCCACCTGCTCTCAGTGAAATGAAACCGCTGGTCAAGTGCGGTGATTTTGATCATATCCGCCGGGACTGTTCGTTATAGCGGTTAGCGGCATTAGCTTCGAAGGGATTTCCTAAATATGAATTTTATAACGATGTCGAGCGCTTATTGCGTTCACTTTGAAAGTAGAGCCGTAATCTTTTAAGAGAAATGTTAAACAACTTTTTTGATAAAAACCTACTCAACTTTTAAAATCGTGTCTGTGTAGTTTGTTGCAAACGTGATGTAATGGTAATAAATAATTGGACAATTATTCAATTGTTTTTTTTTAATTCTCAGTACATTTTCCTGTTTTATTGTTTGATCTTTTAGTATGAGTGGGCTTTGAATAATGGATAGGTACACTAGCACACTGACAAAATTGAAATTTAGCATTGACACAGTTTACATTTTTCCAAAATACAATCCTCTTATTTGCATGATTTACACTTCCTCTAGTCCACTCTTACAAAACTCCAGCATTACACTTGAGGCCGAAAAATTCGAACATATTTTTTACCAACCGTTAATAACGTCCTAGTGTTATTTTCTCGTGTAATCTCTAAGGGAATTGACTTATGGGCCTGCTGTAAAAGCGATGATTGGCTTGCCTTTTGTTTTTGCTGAGATTTTCTCCTAAATCCCTCTTGTAATAATGGCCGTTCATCTTTTCTTCTCGTGGAATTTTCGCAAGAATTTTTCTAAGAAAATACAATAACAATATTATTTTGTTATCTTCCTTTTTCGCTACTTCTTGATAAGTTAATGAGAGAAATATTGTGAAGGTTGTGTATCGTAAACAGTCTAGACCCTATTTTGATAAACTTTTTCTGGAACTATAACTAACACTGTTTTTTATCAGCCTTAGCTTTTTGATCAGTCAATACAGACTTTTTACTTTCAGTTAACACGTTTAGACAGAAGTATACGGCCTAATTATTCTTTTAAAGTCTCTTATAATTATGTGCTTTTATATCAAAGTAAGTTTTTACAGTCTCTACATTGCACAATATAAAATTGAAATGTGCCCTATAACAATAAGTGACTAGTCAACTAAAATAACTGTAAGCTGATAAACAAAAAGCTATTCTGACTAAACGATGAACCATTCGCAGAACGTCGCAATGTCACTGACAAACCACATTAGATGTGACAAACACGTTCATAAATACAACCAACCTGTTTATTAATATAAGCTATCCGTGAATGCATCAAAGGTTACTAGCACATCATTAGTCTTGTATTTATAACTTGCATTGCTGCGCCTACGAGACGAGTTTATTGCATTGTAGTCATCTTGAAATAATATTCTCGGGGATTTTTTTGCAAGATGTATACTGTACATCTTTTTTCTTATTTTTATGCTACACGTAACGGTGTTTGAAGGAATATATTTTCTTTATCCATAGATATTGTTTGTAGTGTCTGACAAAAACAACGAAATAATCTCCAACTTAGTTATCACACAGCGAAGAATCAAATCTTTCAAGAATTTTATCTAAGATTCTATCTAATATTATAAAAACAACAAAATGTCAAAGTTTTTTGCATAAAAAAATGTACACCTAAAACTGGTCGATAGTGTATTCCAAAAACAATTTTCTTTAAAAAACTTGTACATTCTGCCAACGCAGTCTTAAAATTTACACTCAGTGTGCGTAAATAATTCAAATGCTTATGAAAACTAAGTTCTATGAATATAAACACATGATAAAGTATATTCTAATGGAATTCTAACTGATTGTATGCTTTAAGTAAGACGAATAGTATTACTTTGAGTGAATAGCATTATAAAACACATTTGTTAAAAGATATTTTAAATGCACGTTGATTTAAAATTTAATATATTTATATAAATTTCTGTGTAAGTGACGACAGATCGATTAGTCTATATGTCTTTTGGGAACGTTAATGGGAACTTGTTAAAATTTCTAGCAAAATGTTTCAATGAAAGACATCGCCTTGTGTTGTCGATTTAATGGTTATTAATGTGAGTTTAGTGAAAAATAAAAAAGGCTACTGTAAGAATAAAAACTTTAAAGTTTTGTAGGATGAAATATTACTAGCCTGCCGGAAAAGTCACCTTTGTATAGTACGTATTATTGACAGTAGCATTTTTGCGAGGGCGTTTTACAAAATTTTCTCATACATTTATGCCGCGAAATTTGTTTTTTAAACAAGTGTGTCTAGATTGCTAATAAATTGTGTACAATGTCAAAAGTCGCACATTGTTTTCTGAATTCAACAAAGTTGATGATTTCACTCAAATAATAATGAGCATAAAACGTTGCAGCAGAAGAAAAACTAATAAATTAGAGGAAATAAAATCAAAGATTTATTAAATAGTAATGTGTAGACAAAAATATATTGTGCCTAGTTTTTGTGCTTTTTATCTAGTGTCGCGGCATGTGAGTGTTTTTTGTTAAGATATTTCTGTCCAGTCATATATCATTCTTTATTATTATAATAAAAAAATATAGTTCCTGAATTCTAGATTATATTATTACGAGCATATCAATGAAAATTTGTAAAATTTAAATGAACATTATTGCGGTAGGAATGTTTGCATAAATTGGAAATAAACTCTTAAACTCTAACGATTTCTGGCTGGAAAATCAGTAGCTGCTGGTATTATGAAGGATAATAGAAGCTAATGGGAGACTTTCGGAATGTTTTATTCCTCAGTATGAGATTAAGAGTCGCCTTTTTTATTCATTGTAAAAAGAAAAGAGTTGAAAAGCTGCCGTGTAATCTAATTCCTTCGGTAGATACTATTCTTTTGAAAACAAAGTAGGTACGTAATAAAATAAATGTGTGCATAGAGCAGACGTCTACATTCAGATTTCCCAGATTGCTTCGCCTAGCAACTGGAGGGAACGTATGAACACGCGAATTTTAAATATCAAGGGAAATTTCCTCTAAATAGAGGTAAACTCTCTGTCTGTTTGAATCTGTAGCGTGTAAGGCATGAGACTGTAAAATGCGATTACGTACGAGTAATCCTATTTGCCGCCATGTAGAATATTCTTTATGTATGTAAGCATGTTTAGTTACCTACTACACGTCCTTTATTCTCATAGAAAGGTACAAGATCTTGTTTAAGAATTTAAGATATTTTCTGCTTCGTATTTAATCTTTGTAGCCTTGTTTGCGCTGTTTTTATAAAGATTTTCCCAATAATGAAGCGTAAAAATAGATAAGATGGATGGACGGGCGTGTCGATGCTGTCAATCGGCTTAAATATTCTCTCCTTGTCTAATAATGTTGTTGATCAAGAAAATTCTACTACTTTGAATCTAAAAATGCTGCAACATTTTTAGCAGTTTTGTTGTTTTTGTCTTTCACTGGACTAAAATAAAACGTAATTTATATAAAAAATATAAACACCTAAAATAAATTGTAGCCGCCGCTACAAGCCTACGTCAAGCATTACAGTTTTCGAACAAGCATTGTGCCCGTAACACTTCGTTTAAATTTCGAATGAGTTTCTAAACGGCCAGTTTAGTGTACAAGCCGCGCGCGCCTCGGCCAGAGCCCGCCATTTCCGAATAATTCCATTTACACATTCGAAAATTCAAAAATGGTGCGTCCGAAATGTTTATTTTTAATTTATTTAAAAAGGAATAATATTTAAAAAATATGTAGAATATACAAATTAAATTGGCAATAATTAAAAGTTACTGAAAAATTAAAAATTATTTTGTAAATTTAATTAATGTTATAATATTGTGATATTTTTATTTGTGATTGTTGCAGTCGTGTTTACGATTAAGTAGCAGAAAAAACACAACAGATGATGCTCAGATTATTAGTAAGTATTTAAATAAATAATTACTAGTTATTTTATTGCAATAGAGGCGGTTATGTACCAAAACTTAGTAAATCAAACTAGTTTTAATTTTAATACACCTTTACATTCTTTTACTGTTTTAATTGTCGAAACTATTTTTGCACAGCGTTAATTTTTGCAAGATTTTTTTATTTCCTTCATTTGAAAGTTGTTTTGAAATTGTTTTTTACAATAAATATGTTACAATACGGTACCAAAATAAAACCTAGCTATATAGTACTACGACTTTTTATTGATCTGACAATGATCATTTTCTTAAGCCTGCTTTAAAATCATTACGGTATAACTGAAAAACCAAATCTCGGCATTACCAAAACAAAAACGCTAATTCAATTAACATTTTTAATTTAAAATGAAGCACTCCCGTGAAAGTTTTACCTAATAGAAATTTCATTTCTGAGAGCATATAAAATGAAAAATAAGAAGTGTAAAGCAAATTGCAAAGCCACACACCTCGGGCGCCATTGTGGCATAAAGCAGACACTAAACGCACACAGCCTAGTAGAATAATAATGTGTAAAACGAGGATATAATTTATGGCTCGGCTGCATTTTGTGTTTTGGATGTGGATTTACGTAATGTATGCGTAAATTAAGAGTATTTACGTTAACATATTATAGAATACATTTAAAGTTAGTACATTTGAGTACTTTAAAGTAACTTTGAGTAAGAATACTTTAAACTTTACGTACTTATTAAGAAAATAAGTGTAAAATATTTGTTATAACAGCGGTTTCAGCGACATTTTTGCGAGTTTTGCTGTATTGGATTGGGATATACCTACCTATTTTTATATTTTAATTCTTTATGCCAAAGCCAAGAGAAGCTGATGATTATTCACTTATAATATCTTCTACACAATCGGATAAACATTGAATCTCTTTTTAGCAAGGGACATTGAGTGTCTAAATATTCATGATATTAGATTTTTTAATAATCTAATCTTAAGTTTACTACTGGATCCTCACATGTGCTTATTCGGTTTCGAACCTATGACCGTAACCTTAAACTTCAGCTATTTTTTACTGCTTTATTAAAATAGCTTGTGAATTAAAAATAACTTGTAAATAAAGATTTATTAAATTTCGTTCATATTTTTGGTCCTACTTGTAAGTAATGTAACTATGGCTACTTTTTTATTGGTTAGAGAAAATATGCCTATATAAAGAAAAAAATCTATAATAAGTATATAAGAAGAGTTACGTAACAATAAAATAAAGAAACACGCAATCGTTCCAAGTTGGAACCATCTCGATACAACTTCAGCAAATCTTAAGAAGATCCGAGATAGTAGGAACTTTTGCAATTTTATATTTTTACTTTTGAAACAAAAAGTTTTTTATCGCCTACACGTCTGGTTTGTTACGCAAGCTGGAGAACACGTCTCAGATACATATAACTGTGTATATAATACTTATTATATTTTTATAAAGAAATATTATGTTCCTGGTAATTCGTGTTTCTGAAAAGTATGGACCCAAGTATAGTGTGCTGAATATTTTGCTAAGTGACACTAACTGGGCTATACAGCACTATATTGTTATAAAATATGCGAATTTGGACCAAAGTTTCAGTAAAATTTAAAGTAGTTATTAAAGAAAACGAACAATTAGAAAATAAATGAAATAATCTGCCATTGCAGTATATTTGTATCCTTTTTGTTCCAAAAGTGACGGACTTTTACTAGTAAAGAATTAGAAATAAAAAAAGTAGCTTAAATTGTGTTCACTGATAACTGACTATTGTCTGGTATATATTATGTCTTTATTGATGAATAATTTGACATTATTCTCTAACGTCGTGAAACAAAGTCATCAAGAAAAACTATTTTGAGGAAAATCCTTATAAAAACAAGCTTTTTCAAATGTTATTGTTGTAAGAACAACATAATAGTCCTAAAAACCCGTCTCAAGTAACACAAAGACCTACAGTATTACAAAACTTAACGTACCAAAACCTCCATTTTAATATCCGTAGATAATAATCCGCCATTTTGAATAAGACTGCTATGAAAGGCTCTATGCCTTGTGGCACAGTATTATTGTTAAGATCGTATAGTAACTTCAATGAGAGAATGTAGTTTTTGTCATTCGCAGTTGCATTTTCAGCAAGCCTTTACAATGTGAAGAAATAGGGTACATTAAAATATGTCGTTTTTGTTAGATATAATATCTGCAAACATACCTTTTCATACTTTCTTCAAATAATATTTAAAATCTATTCAAAGCTTGAAGTTGGACTGTATTGTAAAAATGTATATGTATGTAAGTTGATAATATAATAATTATGAATGTAAGTTGCTGTACGAGAAAAAACACTGTGTTCCAAGTTTAGGGAATGGAGAACAGTTTAAGCTACCTTTTATCTTATTGATTTTAACTTTTATTTTTCTTTTCAAGTATTACTGCAATTGATAATTGGTAGAAAAAATACCATGAATTAATTTTATTCTGTACTTCACGGTGTTCTTTCACTTAGTGTTGTTGTATCAAAGTCGGTTATTTCTCTACCTCCGTTAGTTCTTGCCTTTTTTATACAATCTAGATATACCTTTTTATTCGAAATCACGTTGTAAACTAAAATATTTCTGTTCATTACATACATACATAGTTTAACATTGCATAGAATATAGATATATAAATCCAACCCATATCAAAAACATCCCTCGCTCGTAACTTACAAATAACACAAACTAATTTAATGCACGTTTAGCACATAATTCAAACATAAAATACCGAGTCTCGTTGCACCGCTGTACTTAATTGCCGCGGCATAATTTTGTAGCGGAACATTGCTAATGCAACGCTTGCAGTTTTTTATTCATAAAAGAGATTAAATCTTTTATTTATGGAGGCTATTAAAGGTTCTATAAGAAGTTTTTTTATGTTTCAAAGTACTATTATGTTGATGAAGTGTTTGGTAAAATAACATGTCAATCGATACTTAATGCTACCTGCACTAAATTTGTGTTCAAATTGTCTTCAGGGCTACCAAGTATCTCAGTTGACAACTAGTGTATGCACGTCAAGTTGATAGCCATTGTAAAGTAAATTGCTGCTTTGACGTAACGTGTTAATCATTATAATCTCAGGGAGAACAATGTACAGCATTAGAAACAACTATTTGTGAATCGCACAAATATTTGTTTCGTGTTGGATTCGTATCCACGACCACTGCGACCACGACGACCGACGTTAACCACTGCGTCACTTGCAAAACTTTGTTGTTAGCCTAATACAATTATTTCTATTACCTTCCAATAACTTTTTCAAGTTAACCTTGAAATATTTTCAGGAAGACCATTGGCCAAGAAATAAAAAAAAAACGAAATAAGAAAATGTCACACTGTTCCTTACGTAACTATAGGTTCCCTTTTAAACTACACAACTCAATAAACTAAAGTTCAAGAGTCAAGTTTACGAGGGAGCCTGATCGAATCCTGATTACGCCCGGCCTGATAAGGGTCTTCATTAGTAGCAACTCGTTAACGATAATAACTGTGTATTGACATCTCGTGTTTATGCTTCCACCTCGTAAATATGGTTAACGAGGTATTCTAAAGATGGCTGATTTCGCCTTTTGTTCATTAGGATGTAAGGTTTCAGTTTATATGGCTGGATGAGATTTGGTATTAGATAAAATGGAAATAAAGCAAGTTTAATATAATATTTGTAACTTTGTTTCAGCTATTAAAATTAAATCCTAGTGGCCCTGTCTTTGCTCGGGTTAAAAATACTTTTTAAACAAAACCTTAACAAGGTATACACTAAAGCTTTTAGGATTCGCCTTATCTATTGATGAATATCGTATGTAATGACTAATCGCGATAATTGACTACTAGCCAACAGTGGCGAAGGCTCCATATAACTCGATTCCTACCGGCTTCCCTTTCTGGACAGACTTAATATTAGTGTTAAATTAATAGTTTACTATTGCCAAATAATACACAATTAATAAATAATCACCAATATTTAAAACGTAATCTTTAACTAGAATCATTAATTTAATCGAAATACTACGAAAACACCTACCCTTTAAAAATTACGCTCCGCTAAAAACGCAACGTGAAGTAATAATAATGAAATAAGCCGGAGGCGTTGATCGGGAATCGCGCACAATAAAAACTATGGCGGCGATGTCGCTTACGACCTTTTGGATCGCGCTTCGCACCGCGCTGCATAGTGGCGAGCAAGCCGGAGGAAGAGCGGGTTGCCTCGCGCTACAGCGCTCGCGCCGCGACAGACACATGATCTTACGCATGTTTCTGTCGCGTCGCGAGCCGCGTGCAAGAGCGAGATGGCGAAATATAAGCTAAGCATCCTGCATAAGTATGAGTCGAACATTCTTAATCTTCACCAGTTTGACATTAGGTTATGTTTGTTTACAGTTTACGTCTTTCGCGCGCTCTTTAACAAATTAGAATATTTGTGTTTATTACAACATTATTCCTTAGTAAATGTGTTTGTAAATGTATCAGTGTATTAGACAGTAATTGTTTTGCATGTATCCATTGGAATACATATTCATTTTGTCAGATTTGTAGGTTAAACTTTCTATAAAAGTGTTCTGCGTTTTCAGTAATGTTTTTGGTATTTTATTGTTGATAAATTAATTTTAAATTGAATTCTGAATTGAATTCTAGTATAATATGTTATTAAACAACCAGTTCGAGACAATCATCAATCATTTGAAATACGTTATCAAAATATGTGCTGTTGTGTTACCTACGTGTTACTACTGAAGTCAGAGTAACTACCTAAATACAAAACAAGCATGATTAGGTAGCATGGTAAGTACGTATGTATTATTAGACTGTAGAGAGAGAAATAAGAGACTGTAGTTGAATGTAGATAATACTCTCTTATTGTTATTATGCAGTAATACGCCATTTTTACGTCGGCATTCTTACGATGTCCATATGTAGGTACTATACCTAGACAATGACTTATAGCTCCGGCTTGCCTTATATAAATATTGACCCTTCGCCACTGCTAGCCAAATCAGCTAATGATTATATTATTATGCTTACCAAATTACCCCTCAAGTTCTTTATTTTCGTAGGTAGGTAAATGAGTAACATGTTATTAGTGTTGAATAAATTTAAACATTTATATAATTAAAAAACATACCACAGCTTTTTTATATCTAAGTTACAACAAAACAGTAAAAAAAATAGAATTCTCATAGAATAGAATACGAACAAGCACGGATCTGAAGCAAATTTCTCTTCAGTCGAGTACACGAGTATCGAGAGTTTGACATTTAAAATAAACTGCCCAAATACATAGTTCTTACGGAGCCCGCTAGAGGCACTGATCAGATTTTCGTCATAAAATTTCTCCTCGATAGCTGGCCGGTTGTTGGTAGTTGATAGAAAAAGAGAACCGAGCAATAGCAGAGCCCCATATAATTGACTTACAATGTTAATGGCGAAATGTGGATGTGCTCCCTCTGCCTACACTTTCGGGTATAACAGGCGTGATATTATGTATGTATTTTTATTCTCACGTTTATGCTAAGACTGTATAATTTGACATTTATCAAGAGACGCACAATTAATCTAGTGTTTATTAAGACCAAAATTGGAAATGAATATGTTTTTTGCTTAAATCAGAATTTAAATTCTAAAGCTGTTATACTATATCCTTCAAAAAGACTAATAAATCTTCAGTGCAGCGGACAAACTGTAAAAAATACAGTGCATCATTAAATTATTACTATCAAAACATCTAAAAACTCGCACATTAGTTATGAAACACATTATAACACAGATTCAACTTCAAAAATATCTGTAAATCAGCAATTTCTAGGACTTGCAAAACGACTGCTATCAATTTAATCCCGTACTCCACATAACTCATCCAGTACACTTGAGGCCAACGAATATACTACAACATCCATTCATTTTATCTGTGCAATATTTTTACACAAGTCTCTAAACTTTTCTAATATATCGCTATTTAGTTATAATATTTCATCAATATTAAGTGAAATGTTTAAATTAAATTTGTTTTCTATCGTCGTTGCAATCATTGTGTCACATTAGTTCTGATTGATAGTGTTTATAGAAAATGTTTTAGATGGATACGTGTGAAATCTATGACATCCGTTCATCAAGAGAAATGTTTAAAAGTTTTGATAAAATTAATGGTGTTTTATATAACGGATTGTGCGTGAAACGATTGCCGGTTTCGTGACGTAACACGTTCGCACATGCAAACAAAATATGTGAGCGCGAATGAATGAGAGGGAGATGTCATCGGCAAATCTTTTTGAAATCGTGACTGTATTCGATAAATAACTAACCCGTAATCGCGAACGTTTTTTGTTGGAAATATATAAAATATGTTATATTGATATTAGTGTGTTTTGTGGCATAGATATGGTTATTTTTATGGTGTCCCAAGATTTAAGTTCACATTATTTTGCGCCTAATATTATGTGACTTAAATTGTTATGGATTACTTATGGTTATTTCAGCTGTTATTTCAACCATTCCATTATTCTATTACTAAACTGTTATTTTCTAATGAAATATATGTAACGATAATGTATATCGTTACGTTAAGATCAAAGAGGAACTATGACAAAATGGCCAATGGTCTGAAGTAGGACGCTAGAAAACAATAAATGAATAAACATTAAGAACGCAATAGCTTTTAATAAATAACGTGAACAAAGTCGCAATCAAACCGATCCTAACGTGTAATCAAATATTTAACATTCTAGTTACCAAGAAAAGACAATCTATATTCATCTCTAATCCGCGCATATTTTTGAATAATCCAACGCTTTAATCACAATCAAATAAAAGGCACCGAAGCAATACTCATTCCTAAAGCTAGTACGACCATTTTTACGGCCGGCAGTGTAAAACTGGAAACAATTTAGCCCAAATTGTTTTGGCTTAATACTATACTAAAGCGGAACGCAGTCCAAAGCCGCAAGTTGAATACTTTAAATGTGGATTTAAAATGTGTTGCAAAAGTTTTGTTTGAGTGAAAAGTCGCTTGGCAGTCTCTATGAGAAAAGTCATAGATTTCTTTGTTATATGACTTTACGAGATATTGAAATCCAAAATACATGCACTCGTACGTTTAGTACAATATCATTGGACAAAATATTGTGCAAATTTTAAAGAATTTTTTTCCGTATCGAGTATGTTTTACTGTAGCGGATAAGCTGTTGCCTTAAACAAAACTTTACTCAATCCTATTGAGTAAAGTTTTGTTTAAGGCAAAGACTAAACACAGGCAACAACAATTTCTCTCTGCCTCCGTGGCGCAGTGGTTTAGGTCGCCACGCCGATACCATTGCGTCGGGAGGTCGTGGGTTCGATTGCCACACAGAGCAATTATTTGTGAGCTCCACAAATAATTGTTTCGGGTCTGGATGTGCTTTGTGTCCGTTTTTTGTTTGTTTGTAGAAGTTCATGCGACAAAAGAGCAATTCTTAGTGCGAGAGTTGTCTTTAAAAAAAAAAGAAACAAATGGTTATAACGAAATTAAGTTCGAAATCTATCGTTTTTGGGTAAGGCTTCCCTGTTTAACACCAACACAGTTTGTTACTCAAATGTTTTTGATTGACTAACTTTTGACGTTCAACCTTTGACGGATAAAATCAATAACTAATTTGAGGTTACTTTGACAGGGTCTTGGGTCTTTAACGCTTGTTTCTATGTTATTGACGTTTAAGACCTTAATTTAAATCTAATTTTCGGTAAAATTAAGTGTTTCACAAATTTCAGTATAACGTTGACATTCCGAACAGTTATTAAATTGTGATTGATTAACTAATTTACGTGGATGCGCTCGCGAATTTTCCATCTCCTATTTCACTCCTTTAAGCTTATTTTTTTTTAAGAATTATTATTAATGCTCGCCTGGGCTTTAAAAAGGAATTAAGTGCAAAAAAAATACTTATACCTACCTAGTTTGGTTTGTGCGTAGGCAGATTGTTGCTCCATATTTTTTAATTTGTATTTCGCTATGCTATATACGTATGTTTTATAATACGGAGATTCAGATATCCCACAAAAGGCATCTTAAAAATTTAAACAATCTACAATTCTTATTAACAAATATTGAATTAATTCCAGTGCTACGGCGGGCGTTCAGCATGTTCGACTCAAACAAACAAGGGCGCATTGAGAAGGAGAAGGTCAAGACGATACTAAACACTATGATCCACGACTATGACGACCTCGAACTAGACCATCTGCTGGACAGTGAAGATGCTGAGGGTATGTACCAAACAGTATAAATAAGGTACCTGGGCAAAAATAGCCAGTTGAAAAATATGGCCACATACCATAACATAGACGCCTAGTGTAGGTTAAAGAGAAAAATGCACGAGGTTTGGAATAATATTATGCGGCCATATTATTCGGCTGGCCATATTTGATCGAGGTACCTTAAATTGAACCCATTAATGTCCCTCTGCTGGACAAGGCTCTCTTCCCGTAATGAAGGAGTGGTAAGGAATGAGCACACCACGGTGGCTAATTGTGTTCCACATTGCATATCTTCAAGAACTGCTCTAAAGAACTCTCAAGCTTGCAATCAATAGATCACCAACTGTTAGATAGTAATTATTTTTAATTCGTATGGTTACTGTTCAACCTAGTGTCAAAGTTCTTCAAGCCTAAAGTTTTCGATATGGCTTAACGACTGCTATCTTATTGCTTAATAAACGGGACCGACTCTTAACGTCCCCTCCGAAGCACGAAGACGCTTAATTATATCCGTCGGCAAGCTAGGCCGATGAATGCCGAACCGAGTGTGTAGCAAGCCTTACTGTAATTTTATAACAAAGTTCTTTGAACTCTTAAGACTAATTACAGTAAAAAATTACTCAGTCAAATATTTACTTCAAATAAAATAGTACAAAAAGCACTTAATCTTTTCAAAAAATCCGATAGCCATGACAAATGAAATGACAAACATGGCACTATCATTACTCCAAAATTACGTGGACTATGCTCACATTAATCATCATTTACTTCAGTCAAACTGTCACGAATTTAGACAAGCAGAAACAATCAATCCTAATCAAGACCTTCACCTAAATACTTTGAACTTTAATAAACTTCGGTATATAAATAAATATATAATACATTTGGAGAACTCGCAGGCGGTCATCAGATTCAAAATCTAGCAGAGCTTGTACTACATTAACAAGAAAACTGATAAACACACTTATATACTTCTAAATGCTTACGTACTTATGTTAAAGATAAATAAGAATCCTTCATATAAATACATTTAATGACTTACTAAGAATATGTTCAATAGCAGCCCAGTATATAACTCTCCCTTATATTAAATTATTGACAACGAAATGGTGGGAGTGGGATATAATACACCTCTGCCTCAACTTTCAGGAATAACCGGCATGATATTATGTAAATTGAAATCCTAAATGACCTTGACGCGATTGAATCAAGTAAGATATCCTAACAATTATTTTCAATAGCGTTTAAGACTCGTATACTAATGTGTACACGCAAGTTTAAAATCCTAAATGACCTTTAAAATATAGTCACCGGAGACATCTATAATGACAAATATACCAGAAATAGCTTCAGTTAATCTTACGTGAATGTCTAAAGACTGTAGTTTACGAGTGAAGCTCACAAACTACCTCTGTTTTCCTTCAAGAGCAGCCGTTTATTTCGCATGTTGACATTTTTATATACCGATGACACCCTGTCCAGTGTTTGTACTAAAGAATACTGTAACACTGAAAAATTAACGCATGTTTATAACATTTCATCATTTCAACGCTTGCCTTCCGATAAATTTCAAACGAGTAATAGATTGTAAAGTTTATGACATTATTTTGTCATTTTTGTCCTGTCATAAAATGAAGTGGGTAGTTTTTCATTTTAACTTTTATTTATTGGTAGTGACGTGTGTACATTAGTGAATGTTGCATGAAATTATGTTAATGTAATTTTTTTGCGAAGATATTAAACTAGCGTCGTAGAGTGATAATTATGAAGTGGACAACCATGTACCCATCTTGTATTCAGAGATTATAATATGTGAAATTTGTAAATACATTTTTTTTAACAAAATTTGTGATTTTATACGGTAACCCATTTTTTAGGGCTCTGCATCTCTAAATAATTTGAAGGTACACATGATAGCCTGTTTAGTTTTCAGCCAGTAGATTTAGTAAAAAAATATTATAAATAGTCTTCGAAAGATACAGTACACGCTTATTAACTTTGTTTCTCTAAATAAAGTAAGTGACAAAAAAGAAGCATGCCCCGTTCACAAACCTAATGACTTTTAAGCAATATGTAAAACACAGCACTATACATAAGTTGTTAAAACTTGAGCTACAATTCTGCAATCCGTTTGCCACAAGTTACATGTCGCATACTAGTCATATGTACCACGAGAGCTACAAACTCATAAATCTATTAATTATTGTGTACATTTCCATAATCATACGGTATGTCTGTTCACATTGACGCTAAGTCACGGCAATTTGCGTCGCGGCATGCGTCCTTCAATTAAACGCAGACGCCATCTGTCGCCCGAAATAACTAGCTAACTCGTGATATTACACTCAGATGATTTTAGGCTATCAAAGTAGATTAATTATTAATACCTGAGGTATTTGAGTTACTAACCCCCGGTTTCTGAGGTACATTTAGTGGTAGTTTATCTATTCAATAGTGTTTAAACTCATATAAAAAACGCTAATGAATAGATAAACTACCGCTAAATGTACTCAGAAACCGGGGTTTAGAGTTCCTAATTGGCAATCCGAACCGAAACAACTATTTGTGACTCGCTCAAATAACTGGTAACTGGTAGTTCTGGACGACCACTTCGACGACTTCATATCAGCTTTTCTCCAAGGAAAAGGAGAGATATATACTATGTTTCACAAAAAAGAAAATTCAACTGATTTAAAACCATCCGAGAAAGACACGACTTTAAACCCTTAACTTAATCGTGCATCATAAAAAGTAAAAGTAATCTTTCAGATCGTTCAATAAAGGCAAAATTTTATGTATTTTCTTGTTTTATTTATCTGTAAAATATAGCCATTCGCGTATTTGTATCAAAAACGTAACGACATCTTAAGATCAATCTCAAGATATCTTATGAAGGCATCTTACGATCTCCTTAAAGTTGAGACTAAGAACTTGACCTTCTTCGACAGACGCCACTTAACTTATATATTTTTTATAACTTTCTCACAAACCGCGGCTAAATTTAGATCTTTCAAGATTTACTCGGAAAACTTATTTACGGTGTAAATCTAATTTATTTTCATTTAGATCAAGTTTTAGCTTGGACACTAGACAGGCGAAGTTTTATGGAAATCAAGAAGTAAATTGTGCAATTTTACTTGAATATTGATATAACACAGTATTATTTTACATAAATCCATATATTCGACAAGTATTTAATGCATATGTTACTGTAAAAGCCCGAACTGTGGTAAGTCCTAAGATTTTCCGGTAAAACCTAAGATTTACCAACTCTCAATGGTAAAAGTCCGAACAAGCCAGAGTTTAAAAACTATGTTACGATATATTAAAAAATCCTCCTTCATAATTATGTTTATAACTATTTCACGGTATAATTATATACTGTGACATAGTTATAAAGAAGGTGTTTTGGGCAAAGCGACATGGGTAGGTTAGGTTAGAACACTAGAAACTTCCACCTTAGCCTTCGTGGTTATTTTTTTTTAACCACCCAGTAGGAGGAGCCCCGCCAAGCGGGGCTCCGGCGACATCTCGGCATCATCAAGTGAATATAGGTAAAAGTTCGAAATAAAAGAATTGTTCGGACTTTTACCATTGCGAGATGGTAAATCTTAGGTTATACCGGAAAATCTTAGGATTTACCACCGTTCGGGCTTTTACAGTAACACATACACACAAAAAATAAACCCTTTTGAAAGAGGTAGAGACAAAGGAACGCACTTGGTGAGATTTTACACACTTCCCTTGCCTCAATCACGGTATTTAATAATAGTTTTATATACCTGTAAGTCTTTCATATTTTTTGTGTATATTTAATAGAAACTAATATTAATATTAAAATTTTAATTTGTCGTACACGTGGTCCAAATCCATTGTGCTTCAAAATAAAGCATTTTGCGCGAATGCTGGCCGTTATTAAAAAAGTTCTATTCAATGTCTGGCTGATGTCAACAGAATAGTTCAAACAAACGCCGTATGTTGCGAAAATAATAACGAAAAAAAAACTGTATGACCAGTCAGTCGCGTTTCATATTTAAAAAGTTGCACACAATGACCAAATGTTAATAATTGGCTCGACTTCGTACGGGTACAGTGCAATTATATCCCGCTGATTCCATTCTTGGGAGAATTTTGAGCCCATCGATTCTATACACTTTGTCCCTACAGTAAAAAAAATACTAATTCAATTTTGTTTAACTGTTCGAAAGTTATGCGCGTACAGACTTTTGGTGAGTTACAAACGTATTAAAAAATATTCAATTTAGTTCAGTCGTTGAAAAGTTGCATACATACATTTCGGTGATTAATTTTTATTTAAGTAAGTTTTATAAATCTACATTTTTAACACAGAGAAATTACTAAGCCTAGTATTTTTATAGTTATTTAAAATTCGTACGCTAGTATTGATTTTTTACTTTTCGTCATTATTTTCCGCCTTTAATTGTTTCAAATTTCCACGATATTCTGTATTTAATCTATTAAATAAACATAAAATACAACAGAAACATATTAAGCCGGAAGTAAACAAGCACTCCAGATTAAATTAAACGTTACTTAGTATTAATTGTTATTAATTATATGAATATTTCAGTCACACATAGTTAGCGGCATGCACCCAATTATTCTAATTGCACACCTATTATAGGAGAACATTGTTGTAGGATATAATTATAATATTCGGAAATGTCGCGCGTGACAGATGTCATTTGGCATATTCAGTACAATTATGAGTAAAGGGCACATTCATACAGTAGCGCTACCATGAGTTGGTAACTATAGTCTCCCGGAGACACTGTAGTTCTCGTAAAACTCGAACAGCGTCTCTAGCGGATAGTTAAGGTACCAAAATTGCTACCATGGGTCGCCATATTTAATAACGTGTAGTTAAATTAAACAACAGTGAATGTAGATTGGCTTTGTCGTTCATTCTTTCCCTATTTGAGCCCACTGTTGTAGTTGCGTTCTCACGTTAACTACTCTAGTTTTTAACTACGCCAACTCATGGTAGGGCTACAGGACGTTTCATGAACGCGCGTGTATTTCATTCCTCTCTTTGTTTTGTAACGTTCAATACGCAGATTTAAACTGCTTTTAAAGCTTGTTTGTGGTAACGCGGAGGATCAGTAGCTCGATTCTCTACAACTATCGACTACCGACAACCGACTTGTCGAGAAACTTTGTATGAAAATCTGATTAGCGCCTCTGTCGGGTGTCGTGGGAAATATTTTGGCAGTACATTCTTAATGTCAAAATTTTGATACTCGACAGTACCGACTGTACAGAATCGCGTTACAGATTTAACCTGTTTTTAAAGCTTGTGGGAACGCGTAGGATCCGTGCTTTATTTTGTAGAAGAGTATAACGTTTGCTGTACTTAGAATTATTGGCTGCATTGAATATGAGCAGGGAGCCGGTGGATACAGGCCGCATCAGATCGGTCACTCTGGAAATCTATGGGGAAGGCCTATGTTTAGGAGTGGACGTCCCATAGTCGAAATGATGATGATGATCATGATGATTGGATAGTATTTAAAAAGCGACGTTCTAGCTATGAATGTGTTATGAGGATGCATCCTAAGAATATGAATGCCAAATACGTCATTGCTTTTAAATTTGAAATACGTTGACGAGTCATACGGTTGTAGTGCTGTATGAAATACTATCATTGGACAAATTTTCTGCTAAATAACGACGTTTTATTGCAAGAACTTTGTTCCGAAACGCATCACAGATCTAATTTAATTGGTATTGAACCATTATCTGCGAAACCTCTTCTAACAAAATCAAATAAAACGAATTAAACATGGAACCTTTTACGCGGAAGCTCTTCAAACAAAACCAAATAAAATTTTAAAATGACATTGTTCTCTCCGAACCTTTAAATAATCATATGAAATCAAATCAGGAAGCTCCTAACTTAAAGTTTTAAAGAAACATCCATCGACCTTTTTTATAACTTTTAGTTATGACAAAACTAAACAGTAATCGCCATATTCATAAAAATATATGAATGTATGAAAGGCTTATAAGAGTTTTGTTTCTTTCACTCCTTAGCGATCTGAAAAAGAGAAAACATATCGTAGTAGTTTTTTTACTAAAATAGGTTTGTAGTGTGTTTATGAATTTCAGGGTGAGTATCTTTAATAGTAAGCAATTATTTGTTCAAAGTCATCACATAAGATATATATTTGTGCCGCGATGTCGTCTATATCGTAACGCAGTTGTAATTAACACGATATGACAGGGAATAACATTTCAAGTGACACGAACAGCAATTAGGAAAGTAATTAGAGAGGCGCCCAGATGTTCTTGGTTTGCGGCGCGTGGTGTGATTTGTAGCGGGGGAGGTTTATTTATATAACATATTAGGATGTGATTTGAAGTATTTATTTTAACGGTTGGGTTTAAGCATGTCTTAATTGTCTTTGTGTTATAAATAAAAATGTTGAAATTGTACTCATAGCCGGCGGTCCTGTATGACAAGATGACTGTATGGACGTGAATTGAAGCCCGTTCAGTTTATAAGAATCGCACTAAGTGTTTTTAGGGCTCCGTCTACTCATGTGCGAAGAAGGCGTGATTTTATGTACTTATATATTAAAAATTATTTTATTTTCTGTATATGTAAATAGACATACCTAATTTTGCATAAGTATACTAGTATTGCATGATTGCAACTTCAAATTTCGGAAAAAATAAACTCACTCTAAATATTGTTAAATAGTACTTGTTTACGATTTAAATATTTCAGTACGTTAATTAATGAAAACCAAAAAAACACTTAGCAAAATATTCGAACAAGATTAAAAATATCTAGTATTGCTATGACACCATGATTACTAGACATTGTTAGGTCCTATTCATTCGCAAAAGCTCTTTGTTCGATACTATATCCCGCTACCACTGCGCCCCCGCCCGATTCACTTGAAAGCTACACTGTCGTGTCGCAGCAGCCACCGAGACTGCTGCAAGAGATTGTGGAGTTTCAAACTATGGACTTTACCAAGTTATAGCTCCGACTATTGTTACGTCACCGGCTTGTATAGAACTGATATTACTTTGAAATTATATTTATATAGTAAATAGTGACTTTATGAACATAATGAAATTATGCAACTCCATTCGTTTGTAACAGCACTGAATTAAGAAAAATTATTACCATACGGAAATTTAGTTAAGTTATGATATCCAAATCTTAGTTTTGGGCATTAATTAAACGAAATATATTATTACTTTGTTATTACTAAATTTCTGGCAAATAAATGATTATGATTATACAAAATTTCAGTAGCGCGCTTCAAGATCGCGCCACAGATCCCATAAAGTTCACGAAATTAAGTTACTGTCTAGGTTTCAGAATTATATACATTTCTCTGTCTACTTTTGAAACAAAAGTTTCGGTTATCAGATAACTGACTGGTATTTGTGAAATATGTATATTTATGTATTAAATTTTAAATCTAAGAATTATAACGACACAAGAATAAAAAAAATCTTTACTATCATCACTTTAAAATATCAAAATTCATACATACAATTACACTTCTTTACCTTTATATGTGTAGGTAGAGATCAAAGAACCAAATAACAAAATAATACCAAAAATATTACAACATAATTTCGTACCCTCCAAAAGTAATTAAAGTCCATTGTACTTTAACCATTAATAGTTATTTCATAATATAATACTGAAGAGTCAATGTACCACATACCCTTACACCTGTAAGGGCAAATAAGGACGGCAGTGACAGGGTTATCGTGACTTCTTACCTATCTATAGATAATACTATAAATTATATAAGTAACAAACTGAAACAGCATAGAGCATGTATGTAGTTGATTGTAGATTGCTATCAAGAAAAAGTTCTTTAACGTAATGAAATTATGCGTGATTTTTTTATTATGTTCAAACATAATGATATAGTTAAATATAATTACCAAGGAATAAATCGACTTTGATGTGAAAAAAACAATTTATTGTACGGTCGTTTCGATCACGGGGTAGGTTATAGGCAAGATTAGGCCTGTATAAGCGGGAAAAACGCTAGTGAAATTGTGGGTCATGTATAATTACGTAGTAGTGGTTTGAGTTTTCTACAGAGTTCTACATATATTATATCAATAATAACACGCAAATTATAACAGAAGGTATAGGCAGGGGTTTAATACACCCACGTCTTACTATTAACAATGTTAGTCCTAAGTAATAGAGGCGAGTCTATTGCACTACCGGGCACATAACCAAACTCTGAGCAACTATTGATAATAGTTAAATCTTTTTTAACAAAGAAGTCAATTGCTACTAATTGATAGCACACAAAAGTTCCATAAAAACTATATCGTTCTCAATTTAGTATACAAAATGAAGACATAAAGTACAAACTCTAAGTACTAACTAAATGACGTCATTAGCATGTTAATTGCTGGATCAACTACGTCTATTAACACAGGATGCCTAGGCACATGCTAATGTATGGACGTAAATGAAGGATTAGCTAAGCCTTTAGTTAGTAGACGTAAAGGTCTTTAACCTGTAATTTCCTTAGTAATTATGATGTAAAGAAGTTATGTACTCTGTGACTAGGATAATAGGTTTGAAAACAATAATAGTCACTTATTACGTTTTGAAGTCAGTCAGCTCCAAAAGTAGCTGAACAACTACATATTTACAAAACCTCTGTGTTACGTAACTTTAATAAATAACTGATCAAATCAGGTAGAATGAGTTAGAATTAAACATTTCAATCAATGGCAAATGTTTTTTCCATGGAATAATGTGCACACTTCAGGAGGGTTTCAAAAGATTGAGTATGATCAGCTACTTTTGGAGCTGACTGTACATTAGGGTGGTCCAAAAAAATTTTTTTTTAGTTATCACTTTCGCCACGGGCTTAATTTGTTACACGTATTTGAAATAATATCGTCGCAAAATTTGAACAAGGTAGCTTCAGTGGAAGTGGGTGCTCAAAGCAGTTATACTTTAGATTTTTTTGTAAAAAGTGCAAATTTTTCTTTCACTGTTATAGGTCTTTTTTGGGTATTAAACTAAGCTAATTCATTATATATATGACTGCTTAAGTGTTTAAAACTAAAATATATATAAAAAAAAAGTGTTTTGTTACATAAATTAGGGACAAAATATGTTCAATAACTCGACAAAACCACGATATTTTTCTTTTGGGTTGTTGAGATGTGGAACCCTTATCAAGGCTCAATCAACCTCTTACTCTTCGGCAAGTTTTGCTTCTTTATCACCACTTAATTATTGAACATATAAATTTGATAAATTCTGCGCGCGGTCTTATTAAAAATGTGGTGGAAATATGGAAAAAATCAGGAATTTCGACAAGACAATTAAACCATTGCGTAGAGAAATTTATTAAAAATCTTCATAATTATAGTCATAATCACTGTGCTTTGGTCAGTCAAGCTCTCCTCAAATACCACTATTCAAGAGATTCAGTGATGCATGGGACACTTTTTCGAAAAAGCAGTATGATAGTCTGATTGTTAATTCGGGTATGGAAAATTTCGCCCTGAACACACTTGAGACTCTTACCATCGTAAATTCTGGGTAAAAACCAGTAAGCGATTACTACAAGGAGTTAATTGAACTTACTATGATCGTTTGAACAAACCACCTTCTAAATTCATTGGCTGGCCCTAGGTCCAATACACCACGCTCGATGGATGTCTAAATTGAGTTATGCTATGAATTTTTTTCTTTTCAGGCATTATTTACACAGGCAGTTATTGTACAAATAATTCCTTAAAAGAAAAATCTAACTAATTAAAAGTTAAGAACAGCTAATAGCTCGATTAATTAGTTTTGGTGCTCATAAATACACCAAGACTTGTATTGAAACGCCTTTAAAAACAGATGCACCAAGAAATGACTTGTTACTTTAAAAGAAGTTATAATTGTACGATGCCATTGATTTTGAAATAAGTAAAGCTGCAAGGAAGGTCTTAAAGCATCACCTGTGGTATTTGCCAGACGAACTTATTATCTTTGCTCTGTTTTCCGACAAGCTTTTTCGTGGCGAGAAAATGGCCACAGTTCATCAAATGAATGCTGATCGTAGTTCTCGTCCAGTACGAGGTGACAGTCGTTAACTGTCATTTGATTCTACATTATATACTTTTGCATCGGAAAGTTCGCTAAAAACAGATTTTCTACTAGATTTAAGGACTTTTTCTTGCAATTACCATCTGAGGTTTGGAATGAAAATGCTGATTATCTTTAAAGCAAAAGTTGCATAATTGCTTGTTATTAAAGAGGCTGCGGAAGGGGGTGTCAAACTATTTGAAGACTACAATAGCTTGCTCACTAAGGACGAGGAAGAAAAACAATATATTATTACGTGTAGTTGAAAAAAACATGCAAATTGTGTCTACTGAAACTTCTAAAAAGGACTTACCTAACTCAGTTTTAGATTGATCATAAAAGTTTTTACAATAATATAAATTAGTTTTTGCTTTGATCATTCGTTTTATGTGCCCTTTAACTACTTATTACAATAAAAAGTCTTACTTTGATGTACCTGTAGTGAAATTCTTGCACATACCCTTTTTGAATATTTTACTAAAATTTTAATATTTTCATCGCCGTTGAGCATCCACTATTACATAAGATAAAAAGCTGATTTTTTAAATATATAATAAGTATGATTGGTGTAACAAAATAGGAGGGTGGCGAAACTTCTATTTGAAAAAAAAATTTTCCCCTATATCGGTGGACCACCCTACTGTACATACATACAACATACATTAAATAACCCATTCTCTCCATAGGGAATGGCACAGAGCAGAGAATGCTACTTGGTGCGATTCTCACAAACTTTCTTAGCTTCATTCACATACATACATTTTGTCGTTGAGGACCATCTTGCTTTATTTTGAAATGTGACTATAAGAAATTACAAATCGTGCTGAAATACACCAATTAATATACAATTTTATTATAGTTAAATCTGAATAAGAGTAGAGTCGGACTAATTGGTAACCAAAAACTTATAACCTCGTAATTATAGAACGCAAAATCTCTACTTGTCATTAGAAAAACATTGTACCTATGTATTTTTGTATACTATATAGATAGAGCGGTGATAGCCGAGTGGTATAAGTTGGCACCTCCCACGCAAGTGGTCGCAGGTTCGAACCCGAGGCAACACACCAATGACTTTTCGAAGTTATGTGTGTATTAGAAATAATTATCACATGCTCCAACGGTGAAGGAAAACATCGTGAGGAAACCTTGCAAAATTTGTTTAATACATTTATTGAGGGCATGCAAAGTCCCCAACCCGCACTTGGCCAGCGTGGTGGACTCAGGGCCTAACCCCTCCCTCATTACGGGAGGAGACCCTTGCCCAGCAGTGGGACATTAATGGGCTAAATTTATTATAACGTATGTGTGTTGTTTACAGCGCTTGGCACGTTGAACTTCGACTCTTTCGTCCGAGTAGCCACTCATTTTCTCGACGAAGACGATGAGGCCTTACAGAAGGAACTTAAAGAAGCCTTCAGACTTTACGACAAAGAAGGTATGTACAACTTTACCTATATTTATTTATTTATTACGTGGTCGACCAACAGCTAATACAGGTATAAGATATGAAAGTAGTGTTACAGAGCCAATATAGCATTGAAAATATATAACAGTATCTGTAAAATGGTTATACTACAATTTTTATGAATTGCTTTAGTATTTTTTTTGTTGACGAAAACATCTGAAGGAACGATTTCTGGAACCGAGTCGCAAAAAAGAGATCAGAGCCATAGCGTATTTTGAAAAAACATTTTTTATTAAGTTTAAACCTAATTTACTGACAAAACTATAATACCAAAATCCAGAAAATTTCGCATCATCGTTGGCCTGTATTCATCTTTTGCAGATGATTAATAGATCAATAATTCAACTAAATTCAGGAAATTATGCTTAAGCAACACTCGAATACGACCAAAATTCGTAAACATGTTTACTATAGGAAACATTGTAGAGAACAGCCAATAGCTCTATCCTTTTCACACGTTTAATTTAAGAGAGAAACAGATTTAATTTAACAATCCAACAAAACAAAATAAGCGCCGTGAATAATCGTAATAAGGTCTTCACGTAACAAAATGGCCGCGGTATGTATATTTATTATCGTCAATTCTTCTTCTTCACCCCGAGATGCGAACCCATTAAAATTTAATTGAAAATTTCTCGTTGACTTCCTAATTTATATCCGCTTTATGCGTTTTAGTAAGTAATGAGATCGTTGCTTTCTTTTTCCCTTTTAAATTGTTTTATTTGTGCCAAATTGTTCTTATAAATATTACTGCATGTGCAGTTTACGTTTTAATGTATGGCAACAATCTGTTAATTGTTTTGATTCTAGAAACTGAAGAAACGTAAACATGGCGCCGTTTTAGATAAATGTTGTTTCACATTTTATTGATTTGAACTTGTGGATAATACATTTAATGTTGTGAATAATTACGATCTGTCTCTCCAAACTAATAGTACATGGCAAGTCAAACAACAAGAAGTAGAAATTAGTCTGATTATATGACGATTGTTTTCTTTTTAAATTAGAACACAAGCGAAAGTTAACGACAGTCATCGTTCTTGCCACGCCTACAACACTCGAATTTCAACAAATCTAATTGTGAATCACATTTTTTTCAATCACTAAAATAGAACACAAATGCCTATTACTTGACTGTACATACAGAAATAAACACAAAGCGTTCTTATCCTAAAACTAGACCAATTGAAATTTATCGCGAAAAATTTCGAGTGACATTTTAAAAAGAGATGAAAAAACAAATACATCTTGACACTCAGAAATTGCTCGTTAATTCGTAGAGACAATTCTTACATATATTTATATGCGTGTAGAAGCTCTTAATGTATGTTTTTACAAAGCTTATGAGATTAGCCTCAGCTTAACAAACTATACATATTACATTGACTAATGTTACCCCATCCGTAAATGTCCAATTGTTCAAACAATCGAGCAAAAAAAAGAAAATCAAAGCAATTTTTTAAATGCACAGACAATAAATTTAATTTTTAAGGTTGGCAAGAAAGCACTCATTAATTATCGCAGTCATAAACAAGTGCAGGAAGCATAATTCATTTTTTTTTCATAAAACCAGGGTAATGGAAATTGGGTTGTTTTGTTACATACTTTTTTCATTAAAGATTTTCGCAAATGGAGATTTAATTACAGAAATGCTATTAACTTTTTTATGTTGCGAAGAATTGAGATTTCAAATTGTTTCATTTATTGCTTTTTTAATACTTAGAGGGTGTTTAGTTTTGACAGCTTTACGCAAGCTGACGACCGAGGAATTAAATAAAATGGGCTTTGGAAATCTGTTGGCTTATTTGAAGTAACACGTATTTTCTTCGTAGTTTTTTAAGGCAATACTTCGAGGCACGTTAAGTTGTCGTTGCCATCTGCTACCCTTACAATGGAAGAAGATATTTCCGTTTGAACAAATATGCTGAATTTCTGATATACGCTTTTAACAAATTGTATTATTTATTTTATCATATTTTCTCTGTCGTCACCCACAGTGGCAAATTACTATAAAACTGCTGAAAACTGCTCAATTTTGTTTATTTTCTCTCTCATTTACATAGGCAGGACCATTTTGTAGGCACTTTAAAGGCTTAAAAATAGCCTTTATAGTCAATAAATAACAATAATGAAAATACATTTTTTTAAAGAAGTTTCTAGTAACACAACATCGCAAAATACTTAACAAACATACAAACAAAGTACGCAAATACACTGAAATAAATTCCTTTAATTGTAATCCTCGCGGAACAGTTTAAGACAAAAACAATCAAATAAGAGACGATTTTAGAATTGGCACGCGCAATTGTTTTAATGACTATTTTCAATCCCTTACGGTACAAATACTTTGTTGCCGGTTAATTGTACCGAATATACTTAGGTATATTATGTTTTGTTAATTCCCTTGTGGCATAAATGAATAAATATACATATATCATTGGACAACTCACACACAGTCGTTTGTATACAAACTAAGCAGAGGTTGTACTATGGTAACCAAATAACTGATAAATATACTTTTATACTTCTAAATATATGTATACTTATATATATCACTAAATTAATAACCAGACTCAGATAAAATTTACATTTTAGCTAGCTCGGGATACAAACTTAAACCGGGCGAAATTGGCAAAATGGGTTTAATTGTTTATAAGGAAACGAAACCAAAAATAAATATTGATGGCGTTACATTGGATTTAGAAACATAATTAAAACGGATGCGTTTTGGTTTCTGCCTACCCCGATGGGAATAAATCGTCATAATATATTTGTATGTATCTATGTATGTAACAAAGTAATCTTTGGTAACAATACAACAACACAACATTAATAAAGTCCAATTTGTAACAAGCAAAAAATCAATCGAAACTGGTACAAACCGGATGAAAAACCGGATTAAACTGGTTAAAAACTTAAACCGTTTCGAAACAAATGGTTGTTACATACGGAAATTGAACTGAGAACTTTGCGGATAGCAATATACTTTATATACTTTACACTGACTACATTGATACAATTTTGTACCTTATTTCTTGTATGTTAAGGTTTGTTTTAGAATGTGGGAGGGTGTGTTTGCATTGAGTATGGTCCGTAGTTAGAGATTTGTTTCAAATGAAAGTTTCTTGTTTTGTCTCTAGTATTGCTTTAGAAAATACTGTTCAAAAATATTTCATTCTTCTTTTTAATTTTGCAAAATATTGTGAAAGAAGCGGACTGGCCCGAATTGGTCTAAGTTTATTAGTTACTAGCTGACCCGCGCAACTTCGCTAGCGTCACATAAGAAAAAATAAATCATTTTTTTTCCCGTTTTTGTAACATTTTTCACTGCTGCTCTGCTCCTATTAGTCGTAGCGTGATGGTATATAGCCTATAACCTTCCTCGATAAAGTAGCTATCTAACACTGAAAAACCTGCATCCGGTAAGACTGGAAGCCGACTCCAACATAATTAGAACAAAGGCTAGGCTGACTGATGTATGTAATTATAGGCTATCAAACACTGAAAGAATTTTCCAAATCGGATCAGTAGTTCCTGAGATTAGCGCGTTCAAACAAACAAACAAACAAACAAACTCTTCAGCTTTATAATATTAAGTATAGATGGTTAGTTTAGTTAGTAATAGATAATTTGACACATCTACTCCAAATGTATACCACCTGAGTATTTAATGAAAAAAGGGAGTTATCTTTATGAAAGCGTCCTATATGTGCTGTACATTCATACCCTTTTTTAATAAAGACTAGATGGGACTTTTTACATTCAAACAAGCCTTAAAAAATGTAGGTATCCTTGTCTTCTTTGTTAAATTAGTGCCATACATTTAAGCGGGATAATTAATTAGATTTTACCTTGCCACTTCGTCTGCGTCGCAATTTTTTTGTATTAGATGTATTATTTGATACATTTTTACAACCACGATTACCTGGTAGTTAGCTCTCTGTGTGTCAGATCTTATCGAAATCCATTAATCATAAGAAACATCGAGATAGATAAAAGAAATCACATTTGAAATATTAAGCAGGATTACTAGCATCCGCAAAAGAAACACTATTTTAATTGAAATAAAAACATTGGCTTTACATTCGGTTTACCGCTTTATTTCTCTAATACTTTGTTTAAAGCAAAGCGTACAAACAAATAAAAAAACCTTAATCCATCATTAATCACTGTACCCGCAGCGTAATCCCGTAATACCTAAAATTCAATTTATGGTGTTATCAACAAGCTTCCAGTGATAATTGTTCGCGATAGTCCGCCCGATCGATTTGTTGGACCACCGCCAGGCTCACCTCTGACTGCTGATAGAAATACAGCGTGAGATAATAAACTCAGATAACTCGTGACAAGTGTAAAAGAAATAAAAATATCAATTTATGATCTCAAATACTTTCGTTTGAAGGTGAATTACGATGAAGTATGTATAATAGTTGCGGTATTTGTGTAAAAATCGTTGATGTACAATCGAAATTTCTTATTTTTTTGATATTTGTGCACTTTATAGTGTGATTATTGTGGCATTTTGTCCTCCAGATCGTATTAGATGACCGCGGCTGGTTCATAGATTAAATTCTACACTATAATTTATGAAAACTTTTCGATGGCCTCTGCGGCGCAGTGGTCAAGGTGGTCGTCATGCCGCTAGTAGTGCGGCCGAAGGTCTTGGGTTCGATTCCCACAAGGAAAAAGTTATTCCGTATTGTAGTAATTTATTCCGTGTTGCAGCCATTGTTTCGGGTCTTGTTGTACTTTGTGTTGTTGTTTGTATGTTTGTAAAAGTCTCCGCGACACAAGAGCAATTCTTAGTGCTGGAGTTGTGTAAAAAAAAAGAAGAAAAGGTGAGCTGTTTTTTGTAAGTTCGCATTATATTATATGAGCTCATAATAATATATTAACATCTGCGTAGTAGTCAATGTAACTGAAATGCAGTATTTCGATATAGTATCGGGATGGGAGTGATAAAAGATATTCAATTACATCCGAACGTCCCGTAAATTGGGATTAAATAACGATAAATTACATTTCAACACGTTTATTAAATATTATAAATATTATCGTAGAGTTGATTATTTCACTGTTGAAAACTATTGTTCACTAAATAACTTTGTCTAGTAATTGATAGTCTCCATACTTATTAATCAAAGTTATAAGTTAAAGCAATAAGAGTACGTTTGTAATAAGGAAGTTTGTAAGAACCATACTGAGTGGCGTTTTCTGGTTTCTACCTATGGGAAGAATGAAAGAAGGAAAGAAAAGAAGGAAAGAAAAGAAAGAAAGAAAAAAGATGTGAAATTATGTATGTATGTATGTAGAGTAAAAAATCATTTACGAATATATCATTTTATAAATTCACAAATGAATAATTTACGTACAATGTGTTTTATATGTAATCACTGGGAAACACAACACCTTCTGTGAATCCATATAAATCATAATATATTAAGGTAAGGGGTGAACCGTATTGAGTATTAAAAGGCTTTTATTTTGGTTACAAGAGAAACCCGGCTTAGTAAGTACAGTCATGCGCAAAAACACTGTAAACATTACTCGTATAACTAACTGACTGTCGCCGTAGTGAACAAATTAATTAAAAAGATGGTTTACAACCTTATTGGTTCACTTGTCTAGGTGCTACGATACCACAAATACACAGAAAGACACATGGACAGACACGCATTTTACTAGTCAAACGTATAATACTTAATATTATTTACATTGATTGAATTCGATTAAAACGCCAGGTAGACAAGAAAGGTATAACCTTTAATTTTTTATCGTGATTAAGACCCGTTGCATTAAAATATTATATGTAGAAGTCGCGAGAATTTAAAACCTGCAAAATATACTCTAACCTCACGTATTAAAATGTGACTATATTTTACAAATCTATGCCGGTGAGTGTACAAAACCCTTTGAATTTCGTACGTGTAATATTTTGAATGGGGTAGTAAATTAATTTTCATGCAAAGGGACACTGTTTATTTTTGTCAGGAAATATATTATACTACTTTATTTACTTAAGTAAAGTATAAGATTTCTTTTAAAACCGACCAGTTTTCCTGAGTTTTGGTGGTTTCCCACGGAAAAATAATCCTATGTGTTAATCCAGGTTATAAACTATCTGAGTACTAAATCTCATCAGAAACCATTCAGTACTTTTTGCGTGAAAGAGTATCGAACATACATACATCCATTCTAACAAACTTTCGTATTAATAATTTTAGTAGGATAGACGAAAAACTCCTTCAAACGTTCACTTAAAATTCTTTCAAAACTAGTCACAAGTATTAAAAAAACAAATACTGAACCTAGTCTATATTTAGACTACTTCACACGACAATGTGTCACGACTAAATAGACTATAGACTATCTTTTTATAACTACACTCGCAATTTTATTACTCGCACCGTGTTATATTGTCGCTGTAGAAAATTCTCTTTTTATTACTACTTTATCATAGCTGAGTGGAGACAAACCACTGTTTTATGTCATTTTAATCTCTACATGTGAGCAAATTTAATAACATTGGCTAATCTAATTCAGAATGAGTCACACCAATGATTTTTGTTATGAGCATATTTAAAAACTAGGTACTTCAAGGATAAAAAATCTGTTTTTATTTTTTTCGTATCTTCAAAAATGACCGAGATATTAAACGTCAAAGTATGGCCTTCGCGCCAAACTCTGGCGAAGCGGCCGCACGGACGTGTGACGTCATCTCACGACACTGCTATTTCGTTAGTACTTGCCGATACCTACATAGGCTCGTTGTCTCTCGCGGTTTCGCTTTAAATAATTTGTTTTGCTTATAGTGGACAAACAAAATGGTTAGAAAATATTGTATTGTTCCTATGTGTACTAAGTCCAGTGAAAAAACACCCCAAAAAATGATTTTTTCTGTACTATGTACCTAAACTGTTTTATATTTTTGCAAGAGACACCTAATCTAAAACTTAAAGCCCGGTTCAGATACTGTCAAGCGCAAATGTTAAATAGAAGTTTATTGCCTTTTGAACACTTCCTCAAGATCAAGATGCCATATCATGTTCATACCTAGCTAGCAATGAACTTCTACTAAACAGTGGATAGGTACTATTTAATGAGCAGTTCAATGACCTCACAGGCGGCGGCGAGCCGAGCGCGGCGGTTGAGTTGGCGTTGGTTTTTTGTTTTAAAAAAAGAACTCATGTTTATTAAATCTAATAATATCAAAATTAAATTGTTTAATTAAAAGTTCTCATTACACACCCAATCATATGAGACATCCTACAGAGTAGATTCATGCGTTCATATGATAGCCATCAACCTGACTAAAATCAGAGGCAGGGTGACAATTTTTTTTTTTATAATCTATATATATAAAAGAAAGTCGTGTTAGTTACACCACTTATAACTAAAGAACGGCAGAACAGATTAGGCTGAAAATTGGTTGGGAGGTAGCTTAGAGCCAGGAGATGGACATAGGATACTTTTTATCCCGCTCGACCGTGTTTGATCATGCTAGAAGAACAGAATATGGAAATAGCAACACCAATTAGTCGTGATCTCCTGGTAGCTGTAGATCTATTTTCCGATCATAATTAGGCCTAAAAAACTAAAAAAAGGCTCTATCAAATCTAAAATCTATATATTCCTTTTCACAGTGACCAGGAGATCATGACCAACATAGCTTGCTAAACAACTTTATTTTTTATAGTCTTAGCTTCAAAACCGACGTAGTTTCATAGAAACTTTTTCACCCCCGTTAAGGCAGAATTTCCAAAAATATTTATTGCGTCATTCTTAATTTCTAAATATATAGCCAAATATTAATTTTAATCGAATTAGCTCCAAAACTAACGGAGTTTCATACAAACTTACCCCCTCTTTCTACCCCCCTAAAGAGCGAATTTAGATATGACGCAAGCGAAGTTGCGCGGGTCAGCTAGTGTTATATTAAAACTATATTTTCCAAATTTACACTTGGTAGGTACGTAACACTCATTATTTGTAATGCCAGTTGTAACAAACTTTCAATTTTATTGTTAACTACACACAATAATATTATTAGTAGTATACAAGTTCAACTTTCTTTACCTGGGTCTAGTTGATGATTGTGTGCGTGGCGATCGAGATCGAGGATATCTTAGTGGAGGCTTATTTTAC
Source organism: Anticarsia gemmatalis (assembly GCF_050436995.1). Classification (NCBI taxonomy): domain Eukaryota; kingdom Metazoa; phylum Arthropoda; class Insecta; order Lepidoptera; family Erebidae; genus Anticarsia; species Anticarsia gemmatalis. The sequence goes on from NC_134757.1 coordinate 2,757,545, forward strand.
AAAAAACACGATGATTAAATTTATAACACATACACATACACAGACTCTTTAAATATTAAATGTAAATCACTTTTCAAGTCAAAACTCCGCATCACCCGCAGTCGAACTAGCGTGTCTGTAGCGACGTGACGTCAGCGCATAGCGCGCGAAGCAACGCAAATTTAAAAATGCAGTGAAACTTTATAACGCTGTAACTTCGGTAATTTTGACCCGATTTTGATAAAACAAAAACTATTATTATCAGCATAAGTACACAAATTTAATGCAGTATGTTTAATAGTCATATTTTGATGTGCTGGTGTGACTCATTATTAATATACTTTCTTAAGAGAATATTTTTACTCCAACAAGATTTTGCACTTAGAAAAATATAATATAAATATCGTGATGTGATTATGTTCAATTGCAATAATATAAATATAAATAAATAGAAGGTATTTCAGGTCTAAATAAATTTTAGTGGGCTATAAAATAACGAAAACCGTGACAAGATAAATCGTTAAAGAAATTAACATTCTTCAAAATTGCGAACTTTAATGTCCAATATCAAAAAGAAAACCGAAATTTAGAGCCTGTTTACACATATTTTTAACCGTAGTGTATTCTTAGTACGATTTCTCAATTCACGAATCGCAAGCCAATACTATCGGCAGGTGTCAACGCTTGATCGAATGCAGGCCGAAAATATTTGTCGCCCAGTTTAACACGGCTCTTTGAATTGAGTAAAGACATTCATTTGAACAGCTCTGACGCCATGCATCTGATTCTATTTATTTACGTAAACTTATAAATCACTTGTTTTATCGACTGGCTTGGGTGTTTTGCACTGCCAAACTATGCCCAGATATCTAATGATAGCACCGCCGATTGATACGCTTTTTATTCGTCAATTAGCGAAGCATTTTGATTAGCTTTTTCAGTTTCAATGTAAAAAGTTTGTAAATAAACCTAGAGGATTAGAACGAAATGTAAATTTTGTTTTTTATAGAGTTTATACGCGTGTAAGAGATGACTAATACGAAGACCACCTACTAAGATAAGACTAAAAGAACTCTAATTATATAAAATTACAAATTACAAATTAAGATTTCGTGTATGATCTTTGAGTACACTAAAATGGCTATCTACATCACGTAAGAACAAAACAAAAGTTGCAAGAATTTTGACAATGAAATGTGGTCAATTTTGTTCTTAAAATAATCAGCAACAGCAACATCTGTCGTCAATAACTGTTCCATTATCCACTGCTCCGATAATAATCACGAAATTACGCATTTTTGTCCAACATCATCGGATTTCATCAAGCTTATTTAGTCCGTCAACGAGTCTCTCTACAATAAACATGTCAATTTTAAACACTTCAATAGTCCATAATTATAAACAAATTACTGTTCTGCCGCCTGTTTGAAAAAAACTCATAAATTTTGAAACAAATCCTCATCTCAAACTATTTGTCAAACATTCTCAGCTGACTAATCTTGATATATGGATGTCAAAACAAAGAAACTTTTTGTATATTTTTGTGTGTTCGTGTCGTGGTGTCACGCAAATGTCATCGGACAAAATATAGGTTGTCTGTATCAAAAAATAATGTCAATCTAGTAATGATGTTTGTCTGATGGCCAAGGGTATGGTCTTGCGACGTGCGTGGGCTTAGATAATGTGTTTCATCTTGATGTGATTGTCGACCGAAGGGCTTGACAATTTATGTTTCGATTCCTTATTGATGTTTTTCTTTGTAAATTGCTGTGCGTAATTTTGTTGTAAGATTTGTGACTGAGCTTACGGATTCTACAAATATCTATTGGAATACACGTTAATCTAAGCTGTAAAAATGTGTTCACGGTCATGGTTGACAAGTGACAGGTTAACTCTTAGTCAATGTTATTGGGCATAAGTGGATTAATTAGGCACACAGCAAACATTATGATTATATGTCAGAGCAGCTTATTTCATTTTGACAGACACGTTGCAGCTACTTCAAAAATAAAAAAATTAAAACGTGAGTCAAAAAGCTATTAAATTTTACGTCTTTGTCAAAGAGGAAGAAAGGTAACCTCATGGATTTCTTAATATTAAACTGGGAAGTGGAGTAGCTCCGCTTAAAAACTAGATACATACTTATATAGATAAATTGATAACCTGACTCAGAACAAATACTCGTGCTCATCACACAAAGATTTGTCCGGGGTGGAATTCGAACCCACCACACGCGGCGCTACGGTTGTTGCGGCGAGGTGACTACTTAAACCACTGCGCTAAACGTGCAGTTAAAAAAGACAAATGTCTTAAATTTTGAACCAATATTTTTCAGGCAACGGCTACATCCCCACATCGAGCCTGCGCGAGATCTTAGCGGCGTTGGACGAGCAGCTCACACCAGACCAGGTCGATGAGATGATCGCTGAAATCGACACTGATTCCTCAGGGACCGTCGACTATGACGGTAAGAAACACTTTACTAATATTATTTATAGAGTAAAACCTAGAGTTTTCTTAACATTTGTAGGCCATTTTCTTACTAGAAGTAGTAATGAGTTTGACGTATCTTTTCAAATATAGGGAAATAATCAACGTTCGTAGTATATTTCGCAGGAACATTTTTTTTGAACTAAAAAAACGGTAGGGTCTTGTGTCAAAAAATGCGGCACAGCAAATGCTCATTATGTCCATGAAATTATAATATTTTAAAGCCGAAATACTGTATATTTAAATATCCCTAGAAGTATGTAAAGGTATTGAATATACATATTAACTAAATGTGCTCGTTCATCACAATTCACAGCAAACGTGCAGCACAATAAACAAAAAACTGTCATCTCCATACATTTTTCATAAAGTTTATGCGAGTATGACATTCCTCTCATGCGCAGTAGTAATAGTCTGTACTGTGTTAGACACCTTGTCTATAAATATGAAGCTTAATATGTATGGCAAGCAAACTAAAAACAGGATATATTTAGAACGCCTGAGTAAGACGTACACTACTGTCAATTATATCGCTCTAAAACTACTTAAGGAAGTTCCTAATATTCATATATTTTATCCTACGCACGATTAACGTCAAACTAAGGCATAATTTGCTATAATAACTTTAAACTAGATAATTTATGACATTTCAACTGAATATAGAAACTCTAAAATGTTACCGCCAAATGTTATTACTTACGGAAACCTTAATTAGACAATATTTTGACTTGAAAATGTTGATGTCATGATTTCTTAAGAAATATTATAAATTTCTTTAGCTCTTGCCAACTCAATTTACACTGCAACGGAAGTGAGACTCAGTACAAAGTAATAAAGACATTTTAATCTTCAACACTTTTAATACACGAACTACTATGAAAAGGGAATCGCGGAAATTCTTGGGAAATATCTGAAAGACGCTCACCTTGTTTTAATCTCTATTATATGGCGACGTAAATAAATGAACATTTTAGTTTTAAGAATTCACTTTCCGTTCTTCCGCTAGACTCAAATTAAACTTTAAACTAATATTTACAGAAGACTTTCGTTTATATTGTTTTCTTCTGGAAATATAATGGGATCAGTGGGTTCGAATCCCACCCATTATAATAAGAATACCTATTCCTAAAGGTACACGGATACAATATTTTAGCAGTACCAGATAGTTTTTCAAAACATATGAGAATTTCGAATACTCGAAAGCACCCATTGCAAAAGAGTTTTACTGGATCGAGTATAACTACTCAATGTTTATGAGTACCGAGCATTGCTGAACAGAACCCAGTACTATAAAACCCACAACAACAAAAAAAAAAGGAAAATCAGTCTCATACAACTGTAAAACGCGAGTCAAAATGCTCAATTTAACAAAGTGGCTCTTTAAAAACGGAGGACGGTGAAACAGGAACAAAAGTCACTTAGACGCAGGAAGGACAAACGAACATTATAATAATGACTGTTTCAGAGTTCATGGCGATGATGACAGGCGATTAGGAGATCAACATCGAGGTAACACATAATAAAAACATATTTTAGTTTTATCTGTGTTTTATTTAAGTATAGGTTATAATTTTTGTGAGAATTAGGCCTATATTAAGTAGTTAAAGATGCAATTACGAATTGCTGTCGTTGAATGGGTCTACTTTAATTGAAATATTTTACATGAAAAAACAATAAAATAATACAATGGAAGTACATTTTTTTATTGGTTTTAAACAATTTTTTTTCATAATTAATTAAAAGACGAAAGTTTCGGAGGAGCATACTTGTGTTCGACCATGTTTGTGCCGCAATTATATTTAACGGAAAGTAAATGTGGTAATAAAAACCTTTTAAATTATCTTCTCTCGTTGAATTAAAGTAGACCTTTAAAAATCGAGCAATTTGGATTTTGATTGACTAGTAATCTGTTGTTCATAAAGCGCATATTAAGACCTGCGTTTTTATAAAAAATACAAATTGAATGTCGAACGCCCGATAAGAAAATTTTAACGACGCAATAGTTTTGAAACTTCGTAATCGCACCGGAATAGTTAATTTAGTAGTAAATAGAAATGTATAAGATACTTTTTTTCTTGATCATAATTTTAAGTCACGCTCAGCAAAATATTGGTTTCTTCTTCAATAAAATACTTTAGAAAATAAAGAAAATATTCTGCCTTCATTGCTGCTTTAAGTTAAGATAAATATTTTATGCTACGCACTAGTTATTTTTGTTATAATTTGCTTGTAATATTATAAAAAGCGACTATTTTGTTACTTATTCATTATGTCTGTAAATAAAATGTTTATAATGAAATATAGAATTTATATTTTAACTCTTGCTTGTTATTGATTACACGCATAAGTATAATAATTAAAAATCAGTATTCAAAACCAATAATTTTAAGGGTAAATATTTATAGTTCTACAACTTAGTAGAGAGCCGCACGAAACAAAACATTGTCAGGTGTAAAAACGTGCGGGTTATATAAGTTCTAAATTCTTTATTATATGTATGTACCTGCCGGAAAGGAACGCCCTAGAAACTATACCGTGAAATAGTTATAAACATAGTAATGAAGGAGGATTTTTTTATATATCGTAATATAGTTTTTAAACTCTGGCTTGTTCGGACTTTTACCATTGTGACTTGGAAAATCTTAGGTTATACCGGAAAATCTTAGGATTTACCACAGTTCGGGCTTTTACAGTAACATATACAAATCATATCGGCAATGTCTTGAAAAAGCGGCGGTCTTGTATGACAAGATGTATGGATGTGAATCAGACAAGGCAAGTTTGTAAGGATCGTATTAAGTGGCGATCTTTGGTCCCAGGCTACTCCTATGGGAAAAAGGCAGTAATTTTATGTATGCATGTATGAATGAATGTTTGTATGACGTATGTATGTATGAATTTACCTCTTCTCTTGAAATCCTTGTATAAATAGCTCTCTACTAAGTTAAACTATACATACTGTAAAAGTATTTCCAAAGAAAAAGTACCTACATTAACAATTCACGTTACAAGATTAGCATCTAAAGCCTAACGTATCTCCATCCTATCCTTTCCACATTAATTCTTTTCCTTCAAAGTGACAAAGGTTTCAAAGACAAAAGGCGAAGAGTTCATTAACACATGAAACATGAAACTGGACAAAGAAATGTAAACTGCTTTGTGGCACCCCTAGGGATTAGGGCTGCTGGACAAAAAGAATGGTAAGTAGAATGTATCGTTTGATTTAATATTAAAGAAAGGACGTTAGGAATAATTAATAAAGTGGGTCTTAAGATTAGCGGAGAAACAACACAGGGATTTGGAAACACAAATTTGTCGCACATGTTTAATAATTAAATTCTGGGTGTAAATGGATTCAAGGCTAAAATCCTCCTTCGTTTGGGAGGAGACCCTTGTCCAGCAGTGGGACGGTTAACGGTTGAAAAAATATGGTTGACTGTTACCCAGGAGGTTGGATTTTTATGTTGTGATACACTCTTATGATGAAATTAAATTTGATATTCTATATTATGCAGGAAGCCTAGGCCTTGTGGAATTTTGAATATTTAAAATCTGTAATTATCGTATTTATAATAAGTATAATCTTATAAACTATAACCGCGTGGTTAGCCGGTCCCGCGGTTAACCTCTAATACGAAAGAGAGAATTTGGCTAAAAAAAAAATAATAACTTAATTTTCACGACTAAAACACACAGAGCTAATTATTATACTTCACAGTACACAGACAATTACAGTCCATGACAATAAACATAGAGAGAATGATTCCATTCACTACAAAATGGCCGGCGTGCAATCTTTTCCCGCGTTTCTCATATTCCAATATTGCACCGGCGGCCAATGTTTCACGCCTCACATGTTCCCACACGTATAAATTGCTTTTGGTACCGTTTTTCTGACGTGACGGGAAGCTTGCAGCCGGTTGATAAAAATGCCAAAATTTGACAAGTTAAAAGTAGGTATATTTTTGTTTGAAAGTGTAGTAATAGTCTTTTATTTCGAGTAGTTAGAGTGAAGAAGTATAGTTCGTGGTCACCAATGGGCAACAATCCAAATGCCAACAACAGTGCAACAATGGGTTAAAAGAAATATTTCTTATAAGGCAGTACAGTTCTGCGTTGCAACGAGACGCAGTTTGAGTCTGTTTTTAGTCGAGGTAAAATAATAATAGAGCGTTTAATAGACTTCATCATTAGTTCAAAGAAATCACTATTTATCGCATAACCTATCACATAAACGGTTCTTTAAAAAATATTCAGTTAACTGTAGTCGCATTTTCAGTCAGTAAGAATTCCTTTGACATTCAGATCGCACTAAGCCTAAAACAGTCTCATATCCCTGTAGCACTAAAGTGGGCATAGCCTAGAGCGCCGGCTACAGACAGCACAATATTTTCTTTGACAGCCCTACTGTAAGGGTCGGTACACACGCAACTCAGCACGTCACAAGTTGAATGCACATAGCATGTTTTTAGAATGAATTCTCTAGTGTGTTTGTCACCTGTTGTTTAAGTGTCATTTTGCATTATAGTTTAACATTTAATGACTATGACTTTTTTTTACTTTCAGTGTAAATTAGTAGATGCGTGGAAGTGACTTTCTTTTACCAGAGCCAATTCTTTGTACATAATAAACTAATTTACTATTTAACTGAAGATTACAGACGCACTCCCATTATAAACTGTTACAAGTTGTATATCAATTCGCGGTGAATTCACCCCTTCTAGACAAGATCTAAGGTACCATAACGAAAAACAAAATGAAAGTAAATATCAACTGTCAAACTATGAAACTTAACCGAAGGCACAAAAAAAATCGGGCTGTAGTTTCATAGTTTAAAAATATTGTTTTTTAAGGGGAGCAAAAACGTCTGAATTTGCCAAGGATGCTTAGTTTCATTTCTCACGTAATCAATGTAATCAAGAAAAAGTAAATCAGCAAGAAAATACTTCCTTTCTATGAATAACAGGCGTATTAACTAATCCTACGACAGTAACTACCTTCAATTTATCTCCAAGACATAGCGTACGTGTTGAAACAATCCTGTAATCTGTTAGGCGACCTCCATAAATATCTGTAGGGTACTCCTAAACAAACCCAGTCCTAAGCATACAAGGTAAAATAATGTATTTATTCCGTGCCGTCACAGGTTACACCGTAAATGACATGAATGGAGCCATTATGAGTTTTTGGGGGCTTAAAGATGTGATGATTAAGAGCACGTAAAGTAGAACCGTAGCGCGATTCTGTACAGTCGGTACTGTCGAGTATCGAAAGTTTGACATTTAGAATATACTGCCAAAATAGTTCTTACAACGCCCGTCAGAGGCGCTAATCAGATTTTCATACAAAATTTATCGATGACAAGCCGGTTGTCGGTAGTCGGTAGTAGTACAGAATTCCGAAAACGATGTCCAGAATATAGCGAAGTGGAGGAGAAAGATTAGGAAGGCTGCCGCCACTACCATATGGCATTCATAAGAAGGAAGAGAGGAAAATATTTAAAATATATCTTGTTTCAACTGCTAGATAAAAACCTGGTTTAGTGTTTTATTTATTTTTTAACCCATTACTGTCTGCCTGCCCTGCAGTGGGCAAGGGTTTCCTCCCGAACGAGGGGGAGGGGTTAGGCCTTGAGTCCACCACGCTGGCCAAGTGCGAATTGGGGACTTTATATTGGCAGTTTCAAAAATAATTTAAAGTGTCAAAACACTGTTTAACTAATTAGAGATTGCGCGAGGTATATTACCGATACAGTTAGAAGATCCTTTAATCAGAGCTCATAACAACTTAAGAGATAAAAGTTGAACAGAAGAACTCTCATAATAGAACATAGTAATGTTATCTGATTTAACATAATTACAATAGTTCGCGTCACCCCGGGAATCCATTACAAATTGTAAGTAGGTTTGTAGGTCACAGGACTCGACGGTTCACACTCGCTACACGCTGGATAATTGCATAGTTCGATTTTGTAATAAGTGTATTTTTCGTTTTATTTTTTGTAATGGCAACTGTATTTACTGTTAGCTAACGATATTTGTTCTTTTTTAATGTAGTTTAGCATTTGTTTTTTTTTAACGGGATAATTGGATAGTTTGATTTTCAAATAAGTGCATTTTTTATTTTTTGTACTGGCAACGGTATTTACTCGTAGCTAATGACATTTTGTACTTTCGAAATGTAGTCTAGCATTTGGTTTATTTTTATTTTAAGGTTGAAAGCAGGAAAAAAATGTCGGGATTTTATGTAGTCCTGTATAATATGATGTCTGTGTGTAAATGAAGCAAGGTAAAGTTTGGAAGGATCGTAGCCAGTGACATTCTTTGGAGTCTGTCTAACCCCGAGGAAAAAAGGCGTGATTTTATATACCTATGTACTAGTATGTTTGTACATAAATCTAAAGTAACATTTTGTTATTTTTTACAATGATCTCATTTTTGCCAATAACGATAATAAAACTGACAAATCAAACTTAATGCTACTGAGAAACTAATGAAACCTTCTTATATCGAAACATTATCTTGATTTTTAGAAATGTTATTTTAATGACAGTCTGAACTTCTAACAATATTTTGTTCTATTAATACTGCATTTCACTTAAAACAGAATAAGATAAATATTCTCTAAAATGATACTATAACTTGCTCCATTAAACCTAATGTCGTAAGATTGCGAGTGATATTTCAAAATGGAGGAGATATTTCCATTAAAATTGGATAGAAAGATAGGGCGTCGTATCAAAATGTCGCTATTTCAAAGATATCGACGCTCCGAGTTATTGCCACCTGCGACTGATATTAAAGTCCCAACACACCTGTATAGATGACGAATATTCTTGATACCGATTTTAAAAATATAAGGGTACATTTTTCCTACGTAAGGTAACTTTTTTCACGGTCTTTTGTCAGATCTTCTATATGATTTTGTCAAAAATTAAAGTACATTTTTGAGTGAAGTTATCTAGCGGCAGAAAAATAAATAAACTAGTCCCAAAAATTAAGGGATATAAAAAAAGAATCCAAATTTTTGGGTGATTTTCAACAAGCTGTAACTCCGAGGAAAATGGTCGTACAGAAAAAATAAAAAAAACAAATTGTAGCTTCAAGTGTCTAATTTTTAGATATGACCATGAAAATTTTTTGTCACGGCCAGGTCTGGAGAAATCCAACGAAAACTACCAAAAAAAATTTTTTCAAAATTTTTTCCCTCCTAAAAAAAGGTCCACGGGCTTCAAAAATTTTTTTTTGATTCTTTCGTTCTAAATTTCTTTTAGAAAATTTAATCCTCTTTAATTTGCCGTATTCAAAAAGCCTGTACGACGATTTGCCACGGAGTTATCGTCAATCAAAGCAAAAAAGTTATTTTTGACTTTGATATTCAATTACTCCGGAAATAATGATCGTACAGGAAATCAAAGGAGGGTTTTGAAAACTGCACAATATTCTCTATAAGAAAATGTAAACATCCTGTAAGAAAAAATTTTTTTTTGAATTGAAACCTCGGACTGAAAAAAAGACAAAAATTCGCGAAATTAAGGATATTTGGATAACTTGGTATAACTTTGGATAAAATCGATGAACGAAGAATATAATCGGTAATTTTTCAACCTCAAAGTGTCCCCTAATATCCCTCAAAAATTCAAAGCGCTGCGATTTTTTTTTCATTGAGCCCCGAAGCTTCAAATTCTTTGTTGTTGCAAAAATCACCATTGTGAGCAATTTTGTGATTTTTATTCATTTTTTTAATAAACATTTTTTTTTCTCTCTAAAATCTTTATTTTTTCGATTAAAAATCAAATCGCGTGCCTATGCTCACTCCACGACATCGTCGAGCCCGATTGGCTTATGCGCATGACCATCACGATTGGGGTCGTAGACAGTGGACCAGTGTCTTATGGACTGACGAATCTCGATTTTGACTTCATGGCAGCGATAGACGATCTCTCGTTTTGCGATTTGCTTTTTAATCGAAAAAATAAAGATTTTAGAGAGAAAAAAAAATGTTCATTAAAAAAATGAATAAAAATCACAAAATTGCTCACAAAGGTGATTTTTGCAACAACAAAGAATTTGAAGCTTCGGGGCACAATGAAAAAAAAATCGCAGCGCTTTGAATTTTTGAGGGATATTAGGGGACACTTTGAGGTTGAAAAATTACCGATTATATTCTTCGTTCATCGATTTTATCCAAAGTTATACCAAGTTATCCAAATATCCTTAATTTCGCGAATTTTTGTCTATTTTTCAGTCCGAGGTTTCAATTCAAAAAATTTTTTTTTCTTACAGGATGTTTACATTTTCTTATAGAGAATATTGTGCAGTTTTCAAAACCCTCCTTTGATTTCCTGTACGATCATTATTTCCGGAGTTATTGAATATCAAAGTCAAAAATAACTTTTTTGCTTTGATTGACGATAACTCCGTGGCAAATCGTCGTACAGGTTTTTTGAATACGGCAAATTAAAGAGGATTAAATTTTCTAAAAGAAATTTAGAACGAAAGAATCAAAAAAAAATTTTTGAAGCCCGTGGACCTTTTTTTAGGAGGGAAAAAATTTTGAAAAATTTTTTTTTGGTAGTTTTCGTTGGATTTCTCCAGACCTGGCCGTGACAAAAAATTTTCATGGTCATATCTAAAAATTAGACACTTGAAGCTACAATTTGTTTTTTTTATTTTTTCTGTACGACCATTTTCCTCGGAGTTACAGCTTGTTGAAAATCACCCAAAAATTTGGATTCTTTTTTTATATCCCTTAATTTTTGGGACTAGTGTATAACTGTACGACAATATGTTATGAAGATACAGGAGTAATCGAACACTTAAACCACTTTAACAATGTCCAGGAAGTGAAAGACAAAAAGGTTTGAACCACGCAATAGTTTGACTACAGTAAACTTTAGCTTACTTACATGATACAAATTATTACTGAATCTTTTGTTAGTAAGGACCAACGAGAAAAGATCTTAACTGTGTCACTTAATCCAGTTATACCTATATTACCTACTGACCATAGTACCCATACGGCTTACATTTTATACCCCTTTGCAAGGCGCATGTAGAAAAATCTGTGATTATATTGAGATAAAATGTATACTTAACAGTATTTTTTTTAACAAACAAAGTTTTAAAAAGAAACTTCCAATAACCAGTAACCAAATCGACCAACAAACGACTAGTATTCAAATAAATTAGACCACAGATTCAAAGAACGATCGAACTAAACCGCCCGCAAGTTGTCAGATGTAGTCTAACTTAGTCAGGAGAGGGAATACAAAGTGACAGTCTAAAATCTCGCTACCTAACGAGAGATGTTTCCAGGAAACCTTAGAACTTTAGTGCTTTTTGGATTTAGTATTAATGTACTTCCTTTAAAAACTTGTATTTTGGGCTTTAGACGGTAATATCCGTTTTATAAGAAAGTTTGACTTATGTTTTGTATAAGAAAATAATATATTTTGACGGTAACTTCGCATTAATACATAGTTTATAAGAAAATCGTTTCCCGTGTCTGTTCCTATGTCTGGAAAAGTTGTAAAGGTTTTTTTATCCGGGCGATGTCGAGGCGGGCCGCTAGTTAAACATAAATTGAAAAGTGCCTAAATGAGTGCCTAGATATTATTTATTATTTACACAAGAATATTTAAAAGTTCTTCTCTTTTTTTATTTAGATTTTATGTACATTAGGTAATATAATTAAGTTCAAAAATTGAAATTAAAATACATATAGATTAATTAACTGCCAGCTTTAGAACAGACACTCTACGCAAGGGGCAGAAAATGGTATTAATGTTCGTCTCTCCAAGTCAAAATGTTTCTTTATTCCATTCATACAGCGAGAGGTATAAACGCGAGCCTTCAGAATCAGATCTACCTTTAACAATACTGTCGCGAGTTCAGTAATTGAATTTTGATATCGGACCCCTACTGTGTAAGGGGGGAAAAAGAGAAAATTTCCATATTAGGTCAACTTTAGGGGGAGAATAAAAGCATAAAAATATACTATTGATTTCTTTGCTTTTGATTTCTTTTCTTGGTCCATATTTCAGAGTCTATTAGGTCACTCTATTTTCTCTTAGGTGTATAACATAGAAATATAATAATATTTTTGACTTTCGAAAATTTGCAATCACAATATCTATAGATTTTATCAAGTTCAGAAAGGCGCCATTATTTGTTTAGTTCTGTCCTACAAGGTTTTTTCTTAGATTGCCAGAAGTTGGAGTTCTAGTTGTGTGTTAGTTGTAAATAAATTTTCAGTTAAACTATTTTATCCTAAATTGATTAATTTTATTCGACATACATAAATGTAAACAAAAAGTAAGTTAAAAAGTAAACTGTAGTTATTTTAGTTTATACTAACTGTACCTATTTAGTTATCTACAAAAAAATATGGAGAAAAAACAAAAATAAATTTCTCGGAAGTTAAAATGGAATATTCGTAATGTTGAAAACCATTCAAGTATTAACTTTCTTCAATTTCAAGGCCTCACTTAGTATATCAAAGTGGTTTCAGTAAATTTTGGGACGTACTCGAAACGGATCCTAAAAGTTTCGGGTTCTAAAGTTTGTAGGTCAGGAAAAGTCTTGGAATATTTTGGTAATGCCGATTGTTCAGTGATCAAAGAATTCTTTGAAATATTGAGTAACTAGCGGACTCGTGGTTCCTCTTGCTTACAAACTTGCTTTTCCCTTTAAACCTCTTACTGTTTTTTACAATAATAAATTATACCCATGCTAATTTTCAATAAAAATCGTCAACTGCTTAACAGTAAAATTATATCATATATTATCAGCCTAGCCCTTCTTCCCACTATGTTGGAGTCGGCTTACAGTCTCACCGGATGCAGCTGGATACCAGTATTTTACATGGAGCGACTGCCTATCGGACTTCCACAACCCAGTTGCCTGGGCTATAACACGATACCCTTCGATAATTGTATGATATTTAATATCAGACAAAATTTCACATGTATGCATATTACATATTAGTATAGTCAAATCAGAAACAAGAATTGCTAGATTACATTTTCAAACCTCTCATAAACGATTTATCTAAATGTCAAAATATAAGTTTTTAAAATTCATATGTCATTGTGTTCAGAAGCATTTGTTTCGAACTGTTATCATTTTTTAAGCCTATTGAGATTTTCATCCCACATTTACTAATTCGCAACTTCCGTTAAACGTCGTGCTCAATGGATACAGTTGATACATTATTACACGATTCAAAGAAAAAATATATTTTATTTATTTCATTGTAGATTTATTGACAGGAAATAATCATTCTTTCTAGTTTATTCGAATATCTTAATACATCATATCGCTTTAGTTGTTGAAAAAATAATTTTCATATTTCGAGAGCAGGAAGGAATTAGATTTTTTTTTATCACTACGATAGATTTAGCATAAAACCACTGATTAACGCATCGAGCGTACTAGTTAGCACATAAGTTGATTTTAAATGTCAATCCCTCGACACTTTACAGTACCGAGTATAGAAAATCACGCTAGTAGATTAATAATCTTGTACCTCTAAAAGGCCTCTTAGTTTATTCTGGAACGAGTGGACTCTTATACTAGTAATTGTAGAAAGTCCGCAAATTGATAAAACTTAATTTTGGAAATGGAATTTCTTTGTTTATTCTTAGCAACAATCTTTCGATTCGCAAAGTGACCTAAATTGTCTTCCAATTGCCATACTTAAGGGCATAATCGAAAGCGATTTGTGACTGATTATATCATTTTCTTTACTAGACTTTGCAAAGAATATTGTTTGGGATTTCTCAGTCAATCTATCAGTCTATGGCCTTATTTTAGTACTGGACATAGGCTTCTTTAGATTGATTAAGGTAATATTTTCAACGATGAAAAAACAAACGAAAGATTTTCGCCTCCAGAAAAAATACTCTATAAAAATATTTTTGCTTTTATAAGATCGTAAATTTATTAATCTATAGATGTAATGTAATGTAATTTTTAACAGTAGTTTTATTAAAGAAGAGCATGGTTTCCTAGAAATATTATATACAGATAGTTAAATAAAAAATCTGTTAAGTTTTACCATGTAGTTAAATTGCTCGAAGTAATTATTTGTAATGGTGTAAATTTCGTTAAAATTTAAATAGTGAAGTAGTTTTTGTCGTCTCCTGTAGTTGAAATTGGTTGATAAGTAAAAAATCTACATGATGTCTGTGTAGTGATGTGGCCACACTTACCGTCCGCTGAATCGCAGATGATGATGTTCTACTGCTAAAACAAACTACAATCTTTAACGCAGATGACTCATGACAAAAACCTTTGGCAATGATTTTTATTCAAACAGATTTTGCAGTAACGCTTGCAGACTGCGCGAGCGCCAAGCTACGCTTAAAAGCTTCGCTGCGCTTATCAGACAAGTAGTTATTAAACTATTAAGCGCGCTTATCGCTCGCACAATCCGTGAGCGTGTCTATAAAACCATTTCAAAAGTTGTGATCAAATTTTCCACCTTGGATTTAGTTTCGAACTTTCATCAGATACTAATGTAGGAACGTGGTCTTTGAACTAAGTAGTGATCCATTATGATAAAGGTATGTTTGCGTGGCTTCTGTTATCTAGTAAGCGTGATCTATAAATGGCTCCAATTCTCTATATCTTAGAATAGAATTTGTTACTGCTATTCAGCTGTAATGTCCCATAAATATTACTATAGGAGCATGAATGTGGGCTGATTACAGTGAGTAGGGCTTTGTTTTCTATGTGTTTTTCTTTAGTATATTTTTATTGCCACTACTCTTTTCTATATGTGAATGGAACTGATATCAGTGTAGATGTCTGAATTCGCTATTCATCTGAGAAACTTTGATCACAAGTTATTCCATAAGGAGCGATTTTAGAATTGACCCAGAATTGGTTTTGGATTCAGAAGAGTATATGAAAATTGTAATGACTGTATATATGCACGCATTGACGTTCTATTACCTTCATTTCACATTTCAAATAAGTATATTACAATAATTATTCAAATACTCTTGCAAATTAATCGTTTAACCGCCATGGTCGGCTATACTCGACTTGCACTTTCTGATGTCGAGTATAGCCGCGGCAGTCAAAAGGTTAAACCGCTCATTATTAGTCAGTATAAAAATCATTGCCGACCAAAACGAACCAAACCAAACATTCGACATGTAGAATGGGCAGGCGTGATAAAGCATTTACTTTCATTACCTGACTTACACTCCTAAAGCTACTGGTGCTAGCGCTCCGAGCCTGCAAGAAGAAACATTCGTTCCTATACACTAGCACATACAGCTTTTGTTACGACGACCAAAAAGATTGACATGCTGTTTGCGCAAGCTGTTGTCGACGTTGTAAAACGGTCAGCGCTTTGAAAAATAACGCCCTAATGACTCCCGTTTGATTTAACGGCGATCTCCAAAACGTATTGTATTTTTTGTATTGATAAATTGCTGTTTGTTCCCTTTTGTGTTAATAAAAAAGTTGGCGAGTGTGAATTTTGACGAATATCGGTAATTTTGTTTTCAAATGCCTCTGTCAGATTGATTGATGCTTCGAAATTATCAAAAGATATTATATTTTGTTGTTTCAAATTCTTGCTCGTTAGTCTAAAATATGCTTTGTTGTGTTTCGTGTAAAATATTTTATTATTACTCCCAGCGACTAGAGCTATTTATATTACATTTTTAAGAGTTATTTAATCATAAATTTTTTCATCAACATTTTTCACGGCTGTAGGCATTCTTTAATTTTGTTTGTCAAAAATGAATTCATATATTTCACATACTTTATGTTCTTGAACAAAATCTTTGTTGTATGTTATACGGGCTTTTATTAGGACATTAATGTTCCCACGAAACAGCGTAATTGTCACATTCAGATGATATAGTGAATGAAGCGATACATTTTGGTAAATTTTTCATTTTTTATTTCCCTTAAGGACCGGTAACGATCGTTTTTCTTGTTGAATAGCAATCCCTTCCTTAATTATTTAAATTATAGGTTTTATTAATGTGTTTTCTTGTATAACATAGGCATCACTTTGTAAATGTTATATTCAATTTTCTCATAAAATTGAATATACCTACAGTTTTCCAAGATTTTCACTATTCAAGTTCCAATATCTACTTTATTATTCTGAGTCCAGTTCTAGATTATGAGACATAACAAAAGTCATCCAAAAAATAACCGATCCTAGGCTTAGCAAAAATTCAGTTTTAGTGGAATCTACAAGATATTCTTAGTAGTCTTTAACCGTTCAATTTATTGACGAAAAAAAAACTAGTAGTAACTAGGAGTCATGACCATTTTACTATCTAAACAGCTTGTCAGTGCATCTATGTGCATAGCATTAGAAGAGAGAGACAGAACGTGCGGCATATCTAATCTTGTTGGTCGAGCACACAGGAAACAGAGTTAAAATGTCTTTATGCACAGATATTGAAGCAGGACGCAGAGATTTGAACACAATTTATTGAATTGATTCTTGTTTTCATTTTGTTTCTAGAATGGTCTTTGTTTCTTTTAATCATATTCTTTGTTTCATTATATTTCGAGAAAGATGTTTGTTTCTTTTTAATCATATTCTTTGGTTCATGGTTTGGTTATCTTTACCAACCATTTTTTTTATCTTACTATTTTGAATAAGATGATCGTAACATAAAATAAAAAATATCTTTACAAGCTTGGTTATATATAAAAAAAAATATTTAGTGTAGAGTAGTTCTCAACAGTGTTCAAAAAACCTTGTCCAGCTTCAAAACACATAACAATTCAATGCAAGCATTTGTTTATTTTGTGTTAGTAAATAGAAATATCGAAAAACAGTGAGTTTGAGTTGTCATGTCGCCAGAGGGAAGCAAGATAGATAGTTTGCAACCAACACATAAGTGACTCTTTACAAAATTTTGTGTAGAAGAAAAATTTAGACTGAAAAAACATTCGTGCGTATCATTTAGCAAGAAAAAGTGCAGTGCTGAATTTCCTTAAAGACATAAAACTCAGTATAGAAAAAAGTTTTCTTAAAATTGAACAATCCAATCATATTACCGAAGAAGTTTTCAGCAAAACACACTTCCTGGTCATAAACAACGCACAGTTCAACAACACGATTAAAAACAAACCAGATAACAAATTACAATTACAAGTACTAGAAGTATAAATACTTATAATCGTAACAATGTAAAGAGCACTGTTCCAACATTTAAAGCGTTTGCCAAGACGATCAGCAACATTTATATACAACAAATAACTGTCACGGTTAAGGCTGATGTCAGTGTGCAAGTTAGCGTTAAAGGTCATTTTTGTGTTACAATATCAGGAACACCTGGAACAAAAACGTTATATACAAAAGAAATTATAACTGCTGAACCGAAAAGTCGGATAGCAGCCAAAATATTCGTAGACGAAGAAATAGTTTGTAACGCTAAATCTAAAATTAAGTCTTAAATTACTTCAGAAGCTTCCGAGTTCGTATAAAATATGTGGAGCGAAGACAATATATCATTTTCCGATATGAAATTCTTGCTAAAGTTTCGAGAGTAAATCCAGTATCATCCGCCTTAAATCGATTTGAATCTTCAATTTTCGAAGAATTCCTCTTAATACGAAGTTTTGGGGGTTCCCTCCGCTCTTCCTTCCGTTCGAATACTTTTTTTTAATATTCATGGGCCGTGAAATATTGTATGGTAAATTAATTTCCTTTTCTTGTAAATTGTTTAGTAATATTACTTCAAAGCCTGTTTTATATTTTTTTATTATAGATTTATTTTTAGCATTTTATATCATAGACATAATCGGATTTTAATTAGTACAGTCAGTCTATTTTTTCGAATATTATTTTGACAGATTGTTAAAACTTGACATATTGATATTATTAAAAATCATGTAAAAGTATTCACTTATTTATTAATATCATAAGCCGTAAATTCAACATTGTTTCTGTTGATCAATAGATATAAATTACGCTTCTCACGGTAAATATTTTATTGGCAGCAAACAATACATATAGAAGGCCTAATATTTGAGTAAAACAAATTGTTTGACACATTTACTTAACCCTTTGAAGTTAAATAAAAGGTACTTTTCCGTCTTTGTCTTTATTATTTAGTGTTTTGATAAGGAGGCCGTAGTTAATTTTTCATTCGTTTTCAATTTACTTTAAGTAGTAACTTATATTAACGTATATATTCCTAGTTACCTATCAATTTTTTTTGGTGTCAAATGTTTCGAAAATATTGCAGTTGATTGAAATAATATAGACATCGCCTAAATGCTGCTATATTTTATCTGCTAATGATACCACTACTGTTCCATCACACATACCATCTTAAACAATTAATCAAATCAGAAAAATAAATAAATCCGTTCCTAGTCAACAACTTGTTCAAACTCAATATGATGAATAATCCCCGAGGCAACAAACCATCATCCTATCATCTGTCACAGTGACCCTAAAAGTCCCTAGACGCCAACCAGCGGTAGACATCAAGCGCCAGTAGGCATCAGGCATCAGTTGATGTCAAGCGCTGATGTCAGCGGCTGACAAACTTACAGACGTTGACTGGATAAGTTTGATTGTTGTTTTCTTTACTTAGTTATATTGTTTGATATGTTTACGTAGAGTTACTGAGTTGTGTACGAAGTTTTGTAACAGAATATGACAGTAAAATGGTAGTTTGGATGACATATTTATTCAGAAAAGCTTTTTGTGTGATGAGTTTTTTTTTGTCAAAGTACAGTGTAATCTAACTCAATAACCTAATTAATTAGAGAACTACTTAAAACCTAATGTTTAAATACCCACTATGACGTCTAAATAACTCATTCACACACAAAAACATCACTGTTAAGTAATTACCAAAATTTAAAAAAGTATCTAATAATTATAATTAACCAACTAACACCACCCAATAGATTCAATATCACTTAAATGAATAAAACTGTATGGATAAATGCATTCGTTCTTCAAAAACACCAGACCAGAAGTCTTATAATTAAAAACGTTTTAATAATCTAGATTAAACGGAACTGATACATAACAAACAAGTACTTAACATTTTCACTACCCACCCTCTCTACATTACGTAAGAAAGAAATATTCTTCGTGAAATCCTAATCTAACTCAAACCCAAATATTCGTAGCATTCCAAACTTTTCTGCACTAAATATTGTTTGCAAAAGCCTAACCTAGCTAAACCCCATATCATTGAACAATCTACTCGATCCAGACAATCATAGTCAGTATTCAGTGAGCACTAATTAAATGTTCCCGGTCAGCAACCGACTCGGCCATCACGTGAACATTGCCTGCTATTGATTGTTCCCGCCCATGTTGCTGGAATGATTGCCTTCATTGGGGAAGGTGAGATAACCTGTGTTTTGGACTATACAGACGTTTAGTGGAAAATATATCTATTACTGGTCCTAAAGTTAAAAAAAGAACAATCGTTTTCAGAGTAAAAACATTTACATGTTAAGCCGTATTATAATTGTAGTTCATAAAAGACCTGTGTTTTACTAAGGTATGTACATTGGGTAAGGTAAGGTACAAAGAACAGAATCATTTTAGTAGCCATGTCATATCCTAAGTAACGATTAAGTGTTCTTTAAAGTACAGAATCATTTAAGTAGCCAATAGCCGCCAATAGGATATATTACACAGGACTTGAATATTGCGACCATAAAATAATATGTAAAACTTGTTTGTACAAATTGCAGTCTTAAAGAAATCTTCGACATTTGTAAATTTAAAACTCACTATTAACTTTTTGCCTATTGAATTACCTCCAAAAGCCCCTCTTACATCATACCCAATCCTCATATTTCCTAAAAAACATGACCAAACATCATTGATCGATATGTATTACACCAAATCTTATTCCGTCAGCTTCAATACAATATATCCAGCAGACGGCTTTCTCAGCAACTAGGTCAAAACTCAGATATGTAATAACAGTTGCTACGTCCATTATCTAGACTTTAATCTTAGCTTCAGTTCCGTTCTCTCATCCGTCACGATATAGCTGGACGCTAGCTGTCAGCAGATCTCAAATGCCACTGGATGTGACATCCGGAGCTGCGCTAGGAAGTCTCACGATTATACGGTATTAAACTTTAGATTGGAATGAAGTTTTAGTTTTCGAGTTATTTGGATATGTAAATTGTTAGGAAAATGATAGGTTGAGGATGATGAAGTTATGAAAATATTGATTTAGAGACGCCCATAGCCATTTGCGCACACCGGTCGGTAAACGATTTGTGGGATAAGCAAACCTTGGCGCGGTTATTCTATAGATGGATGACCGCATAGTGGTATTTAAAGTGGTTGTTGTCAAATAAGGTAACAGTTATTAAACCACGTCAACGGCCTTCGGGCGGCTTGAACAACTTTGATTGACTGCTAACGATTAGAAGAAGAATTGATTTTTTTTTGAAGTTGCAAAACAGCTTCATATACAGCACTATTCGTCCGAAAATGACTCAAAAAAAAAACTGGAGAAAACACTGGAGAAGAACTGGAGAAAAAACTGGAAAAAACAATTTAATATGGTAATATAAAATACCATATTAAATTGTCTCATAGCGTGTGAATACGTAGCAGTACAAAGCGTAATGAGCCATGTAAAACAAACGTGTGCCTGATTTATAACCTACAAACTAGAACCATTACTATAATTATTACTTTGATTCATGACTCGTTCCAGACACGCTAAACACGAAAAAATATAATAATCGTGTTAGGCATGTTATTATAATCACTGACAAAAATACTAACTAGCATTTTACTTTTTCGAATAATTTAAATAAATAATACAAACGGTTACAACAATTATTGTCCCGCTACTAGGCAAGGGTCTCCTCTCATAATGAGATGAGGGTTAGATCCTGAGTCCACCACGACTACTTGCGGAACTTTGCATTCCTAAAATGATTTCAGTTAGAAACGTTTATTCATGACCATAATAAATGTGTAGTTGCCATCCAAAAACATGAAACTGTAATTAAGTAAAAATTAAGTAAGTTCAATAAAAAATAACAGTATTAAAAGATGTTTAATAAATAAATAGCAATGAAACGATCTTGATCCTAAAAAAATATTTGCTTCCGATCTCCACTAAATCTCAGTAATCAGTTGGAATCCCTCGATACAACATTGTAACATGAACTTAAATCCGTATTAATTGGCGTGATACATCACTAGATCCCTTCAGGAAACTAGGTCAAACGGGACCTCGGTTGATCTATGTTCCGTAGTGATTACGATATCAGATTTAATCTTAATTACTATTTGTTGAAGAATGAGTGTAAATAAAATAAGTTTGTATGATATAAAGTTAAAGAATTGTAGATTAAAAACTTATTTTTTGAGTTTAATAATGTTTAGATAAATTAATAAATATCATTGGACAATTCACTCACGGTCATGTTATCCTTTCATCATGTTTTCATTCCTAACTAAGCAGAGTTTTGGTTACTAAATGACTGATTAACCTACTTATATACTTCTAAATACATACTAATATATGTAAATAAATCGAATCAATAGGATCAAAATTCCTTTGGGAATGAAATCACCGGGACAAAATGGTACTACACCCGGACGAAGTCGGGCCAGTCCGCTAGTTATTCATATAATCCAAAAAGTCTTTATTGTAAATTATGTGTTTAATAAATTGTATTTGCTCACATTCCTTTTAAACTATTACATAAGTACCATGTAACCTAGTGAATTAATTAGCAAGCTTATTTCGCTGGCAAGGCAAAGACGATCAGCGTCGTAAGTCATGTCACTGTCATAAGACTGACATATTGATGATACAAGAGATTAACATGGACCGTGCAGCTGTGGGCTGAAGAGTAATATGTAACTGCTGTCGAGTAACTGGTAGTTATTATTGTATTATATGAATAAATAATTAAAAAGAAAGTATACCTATACATGCGTATTTTGGATGAACAGTTTTTTCAATTAAATGTCAAATGAAACAAATTATGATACTATGAAGCGATTTTCTACCATTGCCGAGTGTGAACAAACTTTATTCTAAATTGCTAAACGAGTCCTAAAACGCGATGGGAATTTATAGGTTACAGGTAAGTTTCCCTAAAAGTACTGTAGAATTCACCCGCGAGCAAATGTTAGTCGGTTGAAACGTCAGGGAATAAATTAATAAGGTAAATAATAATTGTAAACTATAAAAAAATATGGCAATCAAGTGTTATATATACGAGCCACAATAGTTTATTAACTTATCGAATAACTATCGGGCATTTTTGGGTACAAATCTGATGAGCGCTTCTCGTAAGTTATAAGTTCAAAGTAAAAATGTTTTGTCAAATTCTCGATATAAAAGCGATACGATAGTGCCGAGTGTACAAAATCTCGCTCCAGCATCATAAGTCATGTCACTGTCATAGCACTGACATATTGATGACGTCAGAGATTAACGTGACGTGTCCGCACAGTTGCTGAACACGATATGTAAAGCTGTGAGCTTAAATAACTAACTAATGAAGTATTTCATATACGTGGGATTTAACAGATAGAGGTTATTGCCTAGACTACGTTTTTTAAGTAAGAAGATCAGAGTAACGTTTAAGTCTTCTTCGTCTCGCGGTCCGAGTAGAATAGTTAGGGTCCCAGGATTCCTCAATTACTATTTAGAATTTGGAAGGGTTAGCAAGTTATACACGCATTGTATAAGGTAGTAGAGGCGCCCATAGCAATGTCCGTTTCGGAGAGCACGTCAAAACTCCGTCCCGATTGTTGTCTATTTCGATAACAGCAGAGGAAAGATTGAATAAAGGATAAAATGACTAAGAAAGCCGCGTGTATACAAAAAGTATTGATGCGGTATTGCTCAACTGTGTAAGGAAAAAAATCTTACTATTATCTTATTCTGTTACCTAGTGTGTGGATGAATTACACTTTTTGTTAATACGCCCAAAGGGACTTACAAAAGGTGAAAGAAGAAGTTTTCTCTGCGCATAAATCGTTGTATTGTGATTACAAGCCGCGATAGTTTAAATTTTTTTTATCATACTTTCTTTATAATTGCTTCCACTATTCCATACACCAGCTGCATACCGTCACTCTCATATAAAATCAGTGTGTATCACGCCATAAGGTCACAGGCGAAGGTGTGTGCTCGCGAGGTCGGAAGCGCGGCCTCCGCTGACGGATATTGGGCGGACGTCGCACGGAACTGCTAATAAGTGAACACGCTGTAACGCGAGTTTTTGTACACACTCTGTATGTGAAGTAGTTTGTATGAAGAGACTTGTGTAAATGTTATTTTAAGGAGAGGACGATGGGGCATGTAGAAGGTACCTACTTACAATATAGGAGGGATTAGACAAAGGATCAGGAATGGTCGAAGTATCAGCCAGACATTAATCGGCACCTCCACCCCTAAGATAAGATAAGATATTTACAATGTAATTAATAGAAGGAAAAATCATAGATTTATTATAATAGATACAGGTTAGTTCGGGGATGGTGAAAAGGCTGACGAAATCATAGATTCTCTAGAAACCTAAGTAATTTTTATTGACGTTGTAAGTCTTATGTTTTTTTTTTTATATAGCACCATAAAAAATATAAACACACTCATATTAACTTGCAACTTAAGGTTATTTGAATGGAATAATTAAATATATTATCAGAAAAAAAATACGTCAACGAAATACATTCTTCATCTAATCTAAATTTAAATGTGAAGACTCCTAACCTTTAATTTTCAATCGCGTTTAAGACCCGTAGCATTATAATACTATGTGTATAAGTCGCGAGAGTTTAAAATCGTTGATTGTTTGTTTGTCGTATGGGTAGTGGTCAACCTAGTGTCAAAGTTGTTTAAGCCGCCCGAGAGGCCTTTGACGTGGCTTTACGACTGTTATCTTAGTAGACAACAACCGGGACCAACTTTTTACGTGCCCACCGAAGTACGAAGATGCCCAGCTCAATGCCACTAAGCGGTCACCCATCTATGGAACGGCCGCGCCGAAGGCTGCTTAACCCACAGATCGTTTACCGACCGGTGAGCGCAACTGGCTACGGGCGCTAAATATCGTTAACTCAACAAGAGTCAAATATCTATGGATTATGGTTTACGCCTATTGTGACATTGTTTGAACTGCCAAACAACGTCACAATAGGCATGAACCATAATCCAAGGATCCCATACATATTGAGCTGAAATAAGCCGATGAATATGCAAGAGAAATAAAAATAGTTGTTATCGCGGAACAAACAGGAAAAACGCCGAAGGTCTTATCTCAAGGTCCCTTTTGTTTGTCCCTGAAGGGCTTTGGAACCTTCCCCCTTTTCCTTCCTATAAGTTAAAGTACTTAGATGTATTTAGCTCTTGATCTTCGGATTAGATGATATTGTTTTGTGTTAGAGGAGTGTATTTTTAGATGGATTGCTTTTGTTAATTGTATTTATACTTATAGATAATATAATATAGTTTCACGGCTTAAGATGAGTGTTGGTTAAACTATCTGATGTTTAGATAAAGTGACATGAATGTTTGCAAAGAAATCTGTAAATATACCGTTTGATAAGCTCAGCAATTTAATTGGTGTCAAAAGCAAAGGTGTTTATTGCCAAAAACATGCCTAAACAGACTAGCAAATATATTATGAGCAAATGTATTTAGCACCTTTGTCTAATCATCTCTTTGTTATGATCTCCCCAAATGTGAGAAAATTAACCTACTTTAATTAAGCGAATGTAAATTTAAGTTATTAACTTAGTCGATAGACCATCAAATCTTTTGAGTGAGTGCTTCTCTATTCAAAACTTAGGATGACTTTTTACACAAAGAAATAAAATAATAAAAAAATATCTTGAGGAGATTTTATATGACTTCTAGAAGAAAAAAATCCTATACATACTCGATACATGTATGTTATTTTACTCATCTTATTGTTCAAGCTTTCATAGGAAGCCGATACTCAATAACTATTGAGATATTGTTCGTATTGCGATGTTCACAAATATTGGCAGCTTACACAAGTAGGTCGGTTCCGGGTTCGAGTTCCGAGCAAATAAATATAACGTTCAAGCGTTCAGGATACAGGATATTACGTCATCTTACCCAATGGACAAAGAAATATATTGTTATTTATATAATTACTGGCTTATTTCTACGGTTAAATCCGTATTATATTTGATAGTCTACCAACTTAGGAGAGACCCTTGTATGCAAGGTTCAATACATTTATTACTCTAACTAACATTAAGTTTTAATTTCCGGTATTATCAAACAAAAAACTTTGAGCAAAATTCAATATTAAAGAACGTTTAGTAAAAATAATAAAAACAAATATAAAAATTTTAAATCTACAGGAGTATGCAAATGTTTTTGGAATTGTAATATTTGCTCCTGGATATTGAATTGACGTCCTTCGAATAGACATTGTAAAAAAACCGACGACTGTTTTAAACGGACAAATATTAGTACCGTGTTTGGAATCAAACCCACGACTTAATCATCTGGTTAACACTATAACACCTTGGCTACGGTACCTTGGATACCTCTTATAATAAGTATAGATTATGACAGACCATGTAAACGGATTTATGTAAAACTGGGTGAAGAAGCCATAACACAGCAGCGGCTTTATCTTTGTAAATCTCAGCTTACTATAATAAAGTTATCTCTCGCAAATCTAGTAGTAAGTTGGCACCTTTCACTCAAGTGGTCGCAGGTTCAAACCCAAAGCAACACACCAATGACTTTTCGAAGTTATGTGTGTATTAGAAATACTTAGCAGTTGCTCTAACGGTGAAGGAAAACATCGTGATGAAACCTTATTTTAACCCATTAATATCCCACTGCTGGGCAAGGTTCTCGTCCCGTAAAGAAGGAGGGGTTAGACCTTGAGCCTACCACGCTTCTCTAAACATCCAAAATACTACCTTACAACTAAAAAACCAACTGAATTTGCAATTTTCAAACGGTTTCGAAAAGCAGCGTAGATTTTTCGCTTGCCGCAATCAATACAGTCCGGTCGTCCGGTCCACTAGCGATTATACGCCTCAACTTGCGATTCCCAAAGGCTTCAGTTGGCTGAAATGTACGGATTCATTTACGTTTGAAATCTGATTTGAATGAGACAATTGATCTATAGGTTGTCTTGTTTTTAGAAAGTTTGTAAGTATAAACAGTTTTGAGGAGTTTTGAGAACATAATTTTTTCTGCCTTTACAAGTACAGTATAATAAATGTTTTTCTCACAACTTAACAGACCTTCCGAAACACGGTATGACCACCCACCCATCCACTGTACAAATATGTAAAATGGCCACCCATCCACTAACCAACCTCGGCAAGCGTAGCTTAACCTGAGAGACCGTTCCGCGCGGCTCAGTATTTAATAGACAAACTCGCGATGAGGGCTCCATCGCATGTGGGGAGTGGGGCTCTTAGCTTTGAACTTTGATGTTTCTCTGAATGACACCCACACGTTATCGGGAAACAAATGGTCTTAATTTACTTTCGTTCAATGATTCCTGTTCTAAGAATAACACTCTCGTGATAAACGTCGTTACGGAACTAATATACTCTTAGCATTTTCATGAACGGTTAGCGTCAAAAATATATCAACACTGACGCTTCTTCAAAAGCATTTTAATAAATGTAAGTATTTTATATACATTTTATAACAGCTATTCTCAATCCTCATTTTGGCTAGCGTGGGGAGCTCAATGCATAAATCCTCATTCATTTCCGTAAGAGACCCATGCCCATCCATGAAGGCATGCAAAGTCCCTAACTTCACTTG
The DNA here is from genome assembly GCF_050436995.1 of Anticarsia gemmatalis. Lineage (NCBI taxonomy): Eukaryota > Metazoa > Arthropoda > Insecta > Lepidoptera > Erebidae > Anticarsia > Anticarsia gemmatalis. The sequence continues at coordinate 2,784,801 of NC_134757.1, forward strand.
GTCAGCGTAGTCAACTCAAGGCCTAAATCCTACCTCATTACGAGAGGAGATCCTTGCCCAGCAGTGGGACAGTAATGGGTTATATTTATTTTTAATGCTTCAGTCAATCTGGAAGCCATCGCCAAAACATAATACTAAATCGCAGATTAAATATGCACAATCAATAAATCCAAAATTAAACCAAACCACTAAAACTACAAGACAAATCCATAGCTTCACAGATAACAAGGGAAAACCATTATAGGTGGAAACTCGTTAAAGTTTTTAATGATTTCCTATTCTGAGATTGAACAAGCAAGTTAACGCCGAGGCCGCCTGTTACACCGCAACGTAACTTTTAGGCAAACTTGAAACTTTTTAATCAGTATGCTAATTCGTGTAACAAGTTTTAAGCCCTACGGAATTTGGGGTGAGCTAAATATAGTCTTTTGATGTATTGTGGAGTTACTAAATGATGTATATTGACTTAAATTGAGCCTTTATTTTTGACAAACGATTCAAATACATCGTTGAAGTATTTATTTTTGTATGTATTAAACTAATATGTCAAATAATCCCCACTGCTTGTGGGGATTTATGGGAATATTTTCGGAGTGTGTTTCGGATAAATTGAGAGCACTAATATGTAGTTACTTATAATTCTAACGATATAGTGAGATCTCGTATTAAAGTATTTACTTTCCGAAAAACACACTACATTTTTATTTATCGAGTAGAATAGATTCAATTAATTTGATGTACATACCTATCTTTAAAATAGGCTTCTAATATTATATTTAAATTAATCTTTGAAATTAATTCTGGAATTCCCTTTACCTACACCGGGAAATTTCGAAAGAGTTACTACTGTTTCAAAGCAAAAAAATCTAGCTGCTTCTGTAGAAAACATTAAGAACGTGAACAAAAAGCAATGCACTGAGCATAATAGGTAGCTCGAATTGAAAGAACTCTATTTGCACTGACAAACAGCTGGCCGAAAAGAACTGCACTAAAGAGACAAACGCTACAGGGACACAAAGAATTCAAATTCAAAAAACCGACCAAGTGCTAGTTGGACTCGCGGACGAGGGGTTCCGTACCAAAAAATATGAAAAAAAACACGTTTATTGCATGGGGACCCCCATTAATATATGTTTTTAAATTTTTTCGTATTTGTTTTTATAGCGGCAGCGGAAATACATCATTTGTGAAAATTTCAGCCATCATGGTCTATGAAATAAAGCCTGGAGACAGACAAAAAGACAGACAGTCAGATAGACAGCGGAGGCTTAGTAATAAGGTCCCGTTTTACCCTTTGGGTACGGAACTCTAAAAACGAACGAAAGTCTTTTAAAAATAAAACCTAACTTCATTCTCTACGGTATAAAGGGCGTCCTATTTATCCCTGAAGTTCGACGCGGCTTAATGAGCAATTTCCGAACGAAACGTACTAATGAACCGTTCTGAAATACACTCAGAGCCACATTCGCTTTTTACGATTTAAACATCCACAGATTGGTATCAAAAGTGCTGGAAACTTTTTTAGATCGATAAAAAGGTCAAGCATTAAGTTTTATAGGTATAATAACTAGGAATGGTTGGCGGGTTCGCTCATAATTTTTATTTTCAATGTTAACTGCTAACCAATCTTTGCGTAGATCGTTTGATTTTGTATAAAAAACTAATATCTCAAAGTTAATGTCCTAGGTTTTATACTTGCCTATAGTGCACGTATTTTTCGTTTGACTATTGATGTGCTCTTTTCTTTAAGGTCAAAAATTATAGCTAAATACCAAATAATTTAATAGCTTAGGACCCAATTTTCTAGTTTTTCTCACCTTTCCTCAGACTTTACTATAATTCGACTGGCTCTTATTTGCATTTGTACAAGCTGATAATAATGCTGACCTTTTTTAAACCTAACTAATAGAATATCATACTCCTTCAAAATAAACATCAATCTTTATTAACTTTTTGACTAACCGTATTCTACTCATAACATACAAAAGCCTAAAACAGAAACAATATTGAACTATTTTGGTCATAATTTAATTAACAATATTATTATAAATACTCTCAAATTATTATTAAACAATGTCAAGTTATACAAAATCTGTCAAAATGGAATTTGTACTCAAATATTAGCATCGAAATGCTGAAATAACTCATCTCATGTTTGAAATAACTCAAAACTTTGAGTTTGTTTTGTTTAATGTTAGTCTGACTGTACTAGTGCACTCTTAATAATTAATTATTTGCTTGCTTGATTAGATTAACCGTTGGTAAACACATCTGCTTGCTCTGCAAACAAACTGTTTATTTATAACAATTAAATTAGCAGAAATATTATTTTGCAATAGCATGTTATACATTTTTTTATTACAGTGAAACTTGTTAACTTTGCTCTGTATATAATTTATGCTTGTCACATAATATAAGGAATTATTATTAAGGATAATTATTATTTATTAATTTCACAATTTTATTAACACACTTTAACCTGCGCGTCCCCTCCATCAGAATCAAAACGTACGCAGCGTACGGACCGTAAGGTTTTTTCACTTTGTATTAATTTATATGGCACCGAAAAGCCTATTCAGTGGACGCAGTACCATAGGAGATTAATACAAAGCAACAAATCCTTACTGTCCGTACGCTCCGATCTAACGCAGTGAACACGCGACTTTACTTTTGAATTCTTGGCAAAGTTGTCAAGTCTATAAAAACTATTTATCAGTGGTCAAAACACAGGCATCACTTTTTACTTTTATCTTTAATATAAATATTAATAACGTTTTTCGTTATATCGCGTAAAAAATATTTAAGAATGTACAAAATACCTTGCTTCTGTTTCTCGGGTCCCTGAAGTCTTCCTTCGAAGCCTTACGCCTCTTGTCTTTCAATATCATACGAGCCGCTGCGAACGCCATTTTGAACTTCAATAAACGCCTTTTTGTCTCACCAGCCACTCTCACTTTACACGTGACTAAACTTTACTATCACTTTACACTTCAGGAGTGACTAACTTTAGGACTCACTTTAGTAGTGACTCACTTTAGGGTTAGAACGCAATCACAGACTTTGACTTAAATTGACGAATTTAATTGCTTTTTTATTGACTTTTAACACTACTATTCTAATTAATTAGGCTTGATTAATTAACGTTTTTTAAACTTAACAGTTTATTGCATCCTTCGTTGTTATATTTAACAACAGTTATTTTCGACTAATTATTTATAACACTATAATTGAACGAATTTAATTGAAGGTTACACTTAACCTGAAAGTTAGAAGGGCATGGTTCCTTGAATTATTGCCGATGTGTTGTTACGTGAGTATTTTAGGCAGTAAATACATTCTATGAAAATATCTTTTTTTTTTCATTAATTTCGTGATTTTTTTTAGTTACAAATATATTACGACTTGATTACCAATTAATATATAAAAAAATGCTTTTGTTGTATCTGCTAAGCAGCGTTAAAAATGACTGGTAGTAGCCGGTAAAACACAGATTTATTTTGTAAAAAATAACATATCCCAACATAAACTAGATGCCTATTGTAACCAAACCTAAATAAATAAAAAACAAATAAGACATTAAAAAAAGTTTTTCTTAAAACAAATCTAGCCAGTAATTTTGACATAAATCTAAAAACAGATAACAAAAGGCACCTAACTTTAGAACAGCTCTCAGTTCGAGATTACATTACGCCGGGTCACAGACTAGATAATGGGTTAGGTAAACTAAGACAGTTGCCTTCAGGTCGATAAATCTAGTGGTATGACGGACAGATCTTCAGAATGTAGGATAAACTTGAGAATGTTTTGTTTAAGTATTTTGTGTGTGTGCAAATTATATATGCCTTTGTATTTAGATTATGTTGGGCGTGCTTGCTAAAGAAGTTTTATTTTGTAACATTTTATTACAAACGTAATTGAACTTTGTATTTATCAGAATACAAGGTTCTTATCAGAATACAAATGATTTCGTGTGATTTGATTGCGAATCCATCCTGTTTATTTTGTCTTTTATACAATTACGCTCCATACAACTATTAATAATTCTGTTAAGCAATATAAAGATTTATTTTTTTCTATTTTAACAATACCCAAAAAAAAACCTGTGTCAATAACAAAGTAAGTACTCGTATAGGTACTAAATGAATTTAAAATTTACTCTCTTTCAAAACACGTTAGCTGCAAGAGCTCTCGCTTTAAACAAAGCGTAAAATTATCCAACAAAAGCGACGCCTCACATAAAAACGCGTCAAACACCAATTGTTCAGAGGACCATCTCAAAATGAGATATATCCGACATTTACTAAAGTGCACGTAACGTTGAGAGCACTCAACCAAGCACCATGAATGAATAACACAGTAACACGAGGTAAATTACACTTTATATTAAAGTGAAAAGGTTGATATTCGCTTGAATGGTTCTGTAATCAAGTTATGTGATGTAACACGGAGTTAAATCTAAATTATCGCTGAATTTATTCGTCGACGGGCCGAAGCTTTCCACGGAACTTGATATAGGAATATTGGCGATGTTTGAAGAGGTTTTTGCGTAGATGTATCGAGTAGATACGGGTTCAATAATGTCAACGTTTGTGTTTTCAAAGAGTTGTTTATCGGCTAACACTATGTGAATAAGATTTAGCAAAAATAGTCTGGAAAGTAAAAGGTCTGTGACCCAACAAACTCACGTAACAAGACTTATGTATATATAAAATGTATTTCAGATATATTGGCACACTATTTCTAATACCTATGTGCATAATAATATCTACAATAGAATTCTGGGTACTCAACATAAGTTATCAATATATGTATAAAGATGTTTTAATTATAATAAGGCTTAAAACAACAAATCAATCCAGTTTCATTCATCTTTCAATATTTTGAAATATATAGACATTTACACATCAACAAGAATCGTCCTACATTGTCAACCTCAAACATAAAAAATACGACCTAGTACACCTGCTTATACAATATCTCAACGTACCGTGAACGTATAGACGTCGGAATAAAACAAACAACTCGAGTCTAACTAACTCAATTACCGTTCATAACAAAGTTGAATCGATACAACGCACGAAATGTGTGCACCACAATCGATACGAACGGCTTTATGCATCGAGAACAAAGAAAAAACAGCAGTAGTTGTTTGTCTTAGTATAGAAAGATAATTCTTGATTGTAAAAGAAAACTTTCCTTTTTCGTGAGATGAACTAATTTGTGTAATGCTGTAAGCGTGATTCTCTACCACTATCGACTATCGACAACCGGCCAGCTTTCGAGAAAGATTGTGTAAAAGCCCGATCAGCGCACCTAGCAGTCGCCCGAGGAACTATTTTTAAAGTACATTTTCAATTTTAAATTCTCGATACTCTATAGAACCGACTGCTTTTATCTGAAAACAAAACACAATGCTAAACAAAACCCTAAATAAATGTCATTCTAACCAAAATTACGTTAACTCTACTGCTAAATAACAACTGAAGCAACTTTACAATGACTTTTCGAAGTGGTGTGTATTGGAAATAACTATCACTTGCTTTAACTGCAAAGTAAATCATCGTTTTTAACCTTGCATGCCTAGGCCTGCCTTTAACACATTTCCTGAGGGTATGCAAAGTCCCCATCCGCATCTGGCTGGCGTGATTGACTCATGGCCCAACCCTTCCATCATTCCGGGAGAAGACTGTTGTTCAACAATGGGATAGTAACGGGTTATTAATTATTTTAGTATTAAAAAGGAGCATCGTACCTTGCAGTATTCTAGCATAACATCGTCCATTACATAAAATCGCGGGTTGGCCGCATGCTACGGCAAACTTTGTTAATGATCAGTTTCTATCGATTCAATGCTATTCAATTATCTACGACAAGCCAGCCATTTTGCCATCATTATCAGTAATCATATTCGATTTATTGTAGCTAAGCACTTATCTGGGGGCACGGAAGTGCCCCCGCAAGTCGAGCAAAAAAAAAGCGGCACGGTCGTAACATTCTTTTCTCGAAGCAATTCGGGCTATTTTTGACACCCCTATAATTTCGTTGTGGATAAAACAAGAAGCCTGGATTTTCAGCAACTAATCAGTCATTGTATAAACACGGTATATTTAAAATTTCAGTCAATTTGAACCAGTAGTTTAAGAATGACAACTTGTTAAAATTTTGAATTTTGTCACTCACTGATTCACTGACTCACTGACTCACCGATCATCAAAAGTCTAAGGTACTTCTAGCAGACTTAGAAGCTTAAAATTTAGAATACAAATAGGGTTTAGTGTTTTTATCATGGGAAAAATTTAATATTTTCTAATTTCGGTCCAGTTTTCTAAATACACCAACTGCAACAATAACTTTGTAATCCCATATAAATGTATAAGATTACAAGGTTATATTTGCAGTTAATGAATTATTATTACTGTAGAAAATAAAATAAATAGGTGTAAATAGGTACCTACTATATGAGGCATAACGGGAGGGGGTATAGGGTGGGAAAGGGTGTTTAACCCATGAAACTGAACAACATTCCCATAGGAAAATATGTTGAATGATGAAAAAAAAAACGTCTTTCCATACAAATTGGACTTATGTTCGCTCTACAAAAAGAAGTGAGATGCCATCAAAAACATTCTGTAAAAACCTCAAGTCTCGCCGTAAAAAGTTGTGAGATCTATATAATACCAAGTCGATTAATCTATTTGGTCTCTACTTAAAGGACCTTCTGTCTTAAGTTATTACGTATGTTATTATCATGCCAATTTAAAAAAAATACCTTTAAAACAAATAGATCGACTTGGTCATCGCAAGAAAACACAAATTCGCCATTAACATTTCAGGAGCATTAACTTCTCGTCGTGCTGTGTAGTGTGATACATACTAATAATCAAATCATGCGATGGCCAGGTCGATCTATTTGTTTTAAAGGTATTTTTTTTAAATTGGCATGATAATAACATACGTAATAACTTAAGACAGAAGGTCCTTTAAGTAGAGACCAAATAGATTAATCGACTTGGTATTATATAGATCTCACAACTTTTTACGGCGAGACTTGAGGTTTTTACAGAATGTTTTTGATGGCATTGTTTTATTTACACAGCTGCATTGAATCGTTTCTCATATTTTATCGCAAAATTAAGTACAGATTCTGAATAAAAATATGTGTACCGTAACATTTTAATTTTGATCGTGTAATAATTAAAATATGGTTTTAATTTAGATTTTAATAGGAAATTAACATCTTACTGAGTTCTTTCTAATAATATAAATAAAAAAGTGGGTGTTCAGCATTTATATGAAAACAGCTAAACCAGTTTGGATAAAATTTAACAGGTACGGCCAAAGGTAAGGTAAGGCCTCGAGTTTTCAGTAGCCAATTACGACAATTTCTTTTAACGCATTACTGTCCAAGTTCTGTAACTGTTCAAGTTGTTCAAGGGTCTCCTCCAGAATTAAGGGAGGTATGCAGGTTGCCTACTGACGATTACTTATAGAGAAAGCAAATCTTCAATATTAGTTTCATGTCCCGAAAACATTGAAACAGCTACGACATGACCTCAGCCAGGGTCAATTGTGTAATTGTCTAAGTTGGACGCGACGGACAAATAACAAACATTTTTGTTCTGGACATATTGTTTTGCCGCTATTTTATTGGTGTTACAGATTTTATTATCGGTATTGCGACGTGTTCTAGGTATTTTTTATTCCAAAGTAAAGTTTATTATCTTAGTGCTTTATGGTAGCTTTAAATTTAATCTAGAACAATTAGCTGGCTGTTCTTGCAGTTTTATCCCTTCCATCCACTAAATGTAGAAAAAACACCAAAAACTATTTGTGTTAAGCTGCTTGTTTAGTTTTTAGTTAAATACATGCAACATTTTACCAATATCGGTTCAATTCTTTAGCCGTAAATACGTAACGGACAGACTTTTACAAAAAAATAAGCAATTTGTTTTAAAGTTGTTCTTTGCCGGTAAAAAAAATGTGAGTGATAAACGCTTTGCTACAATTTAGCTTATCGCATTACTATAATATTATATTTACGCCAGAAAACCGCAATAAACATCAAACTCTGTCCATATTTAATTAATCTAAGTGCTGACGGACGCGACACACAACGTAAAAGTCCTCGGAAATCGTAGCACTTAGACGGATTGCTCGCAACGTTATTTATCAAAAACGGTTCAGTAATTTAATAAGAAAGATGTTTTTGTGCACATTTTATGTATGTTACTTTTATGGTATGTTTTGATGACGAGATCTGCTTATGGAGAGTTTTATGAGGTTTTATTATAAGGGGTTTTAGCTGCTGTTTGCTGTCAACTACAAAATGATTGTAGTACATACGAAAATAAAGCCATACTATTGAATTTTTATACACAAAACTAGTATTTAAAAAAAGCTGTGCAAAAAGAATCTACGTAAACAGGATTTGCAGTAATACTAAGACCGGAGTTTGTTAATGTACCTGGTTGCCCAAATGACAGTAGATATAAAACGTTTGTAAAAAAAAAACATAAGTCAATATTAATTTACTAAACATTTTTTCGAATAAATGGGCGCCTTATAGTTCAAAGTAATATTAACATCTTTCAAGAAACCTACTTGCATATATTTATTAAACGCTACTAAGAGAATATACTGTAGCTGAATATTTTTATAGGCTCATTTAAATGTTTCGGATCATATGCACATAATAATAATTTTACTAGAATTCAGTTCAACAGTACAGTCAACAATATATTTCAGTTAAATTTTTTTCAAGATTTTATTAGATTCCTTTACATATATTTGGCTTTAACATGACATATGTAACTGTAAAAAGCTTTCAAACTCCTTAAGAATTAGAAGAATGCAATATTTATTACACTACTTTTATTTTGAGTTACATTAGTGTATTTTTTTAACACTTTGCTGTCTCATTGCTGGGCTAGTGCTATCGATGAATGAACAATATGAAAAGTATTTTTGTTGCTAACTGTAGATGACTATATAATAAAGTTTTTATTCTAGAATTTTAACTTTAATATTCCAAATTGGGTCTTTTAAATATGCATCACAGCTGTGTTATTTTATCTTTTAATAAATAACACTTTTGATAATATTATTAAAATGAACTTACAAAGGTAATGAAAAATCTTAATTTAATATGCATCTGTCATAGTGTAATATTAAATTGGTATTAAAATGTAAAATTAAGGTCTTAGTTTATTATCTTAGGTGATATTGTAATGAAGCTAGTCATGCTCTACGACATGCACCTTAAAATGACCTGCAATCGAAGCTGTTGCTAAGGTAAATTCTATGATGGATAGCCGCTTATTAAACACAACTTAAGACTTCCACTCGATTTTAATTTAAAATGACTTCTGTTAATTCTAAATAGCAGTTTAGAGTTTGGTAACGTGCCCAGTATCTGGCAATAGGCTCTATTACATGGGACTAACATTGTTAATTGTGAAACATACCTCTATGACACCTTCGGCTTATCTTATCTTATCATAGTGATCGACATAAATGGCAATCGAACTCCCGTCTTCAGATAAACCTTAATTATTGCATCGTACTCCTCATATCAACAAACATACAAAAAGCCTGACTTTAACGGGAAACGAACTCCTGTCTCTAAAAACCTTGATTATTGCATCACATTCGCAAACAAACATACAAAAACCCGTCATGATAACATAAAAAGATGTCCAAATAATCAGTAATATAGATACTACGGATTCAAGGCAACTTCCCCGTTATAATTCTGTATAATAAAATGACGCCGGCAAGTCTGCGAACACGCTCCCTCGTCGTAAACTTGCTGAAATACTTGCATGGTGAAATGGAAACGACTTTCACGTGAAATGCTGTTTTTGGAGAGGTTAAATAAAGGTAGAGGGGTAATATTGGCTTATTTGAAGTTTTATGTAAACTGTTTTATAAATAAACGTCGTGTAAGGTCTGTTTATCCATATTATATTTATATATTTGATATAATCACAATTTTGACTTTCTCACTCATTCACAGTTTGAAAATTGATTCAAAGTCTAAATGATATTTTAAATTAAAAAGTTACAAAATTAATTCAAAATGTACTCGACGGGTTTAGATACACATACAGTACATTTCACTCCGGGATTTTTTTTTCACTCGGACGAAGTCGCGGGGAGTAAGTAGTTATAGCATAACAACGAATACGTGCATTGATAAATATAACATAAAAATATGTTTTTTGAACTCGATAAACATATTGTTTAAAGATTTATATAAATCTTAACATCAAAACAAATAAGTTGTAACTCAGATAACCTATTTCCCCGCAGGTCAGCGTCACGTCAGTCAGACTTAAGCCGAGGTTTAACAAAAGTGCGGTCGACCACAACTTAGTCCAACTTGTTCAACTTAGTTGATAAGGAGTGGACTAAACAGATTAGTAAACCTTTTATAATGAAGAAGAGTACTTTAGAAATTATATGAAACATGCAGATTTTTAGCTTTGATTCTTGTTTATATAATATACAAAAGTTAAAACATTTATACTTAAGTTCTTGTTAATAAGATGGCGCCTATTGTACCCGAAAGTGCACAGAGGTTCAGGATAACGCGTTTTTTTGCTGTACGTTGTTAGCAAGCCTTAATAGGTACATCACGAAATATTTAGCTACTATTGAATTCGTTAGATCGGCTTATTGATAGAGTTCTCGTATTTTTTTCAATACCTAACAGATATTTTTAAACTTGATTAGAAATTACATGATACACTACTTGTAAAACGACTCTCTCGACAATCCACTTAGCTACCTGAATTTCGAAGTTAGGTAGTTGAAAAAAACTGTTTTAATACACGCTGGAAGCAATGTGGAGGTTGTCAGAACAAAAATAGCCGTGTTAGCCTCTGAACTTTTGTTACGTACGCCTTCCCAGAATTTATAAAAATGGAAACTTTACTTCCCACATCGCTGTCCGTGCCGAAATTATTGACATTTTTGGTTACAAAATTCCGGAAAATAATTGCAAAAGTTTCATCATCATCATCATCATCTCAGCCGGGAATCGTCCACTGCTGGACAAAGGCCTCCCCCATCGAGAAAAATTGCAAAAGTTTACTACAATTTTTTTTATTTTTACAGTTTTGTACGCTTATTTCGATTCAAATCAAAGAAAACCAGTACCTACTCTTTAGGTGTTACAAGCAAAATCAGATTTTTAATTTTCTTGTTACTGTCTAACTGCTGGGTAACGATCTACAAAGAATTTCAAAAATGCCTCCATAATAACCAATTCTAAAACAAAACAGTTTAGAGACTCTTCAAGGCCACAGGCCTATTTCCTGGCTCAAAAAGCAACAGAAAAAGGCAAATTTAATCAAGGCTTTCGAAATAACTTGGGTAGAAAATCAGTTTGCACTTCGCAAAGCGTCGAGTGGAATAGAAAAAGCAGTCGTAAAACTATACAGGTCAGTTCAGATCTGGATAGAATACTGAGTAGGTATGAAGTATGCAAGCGATTTGGAATTGAATATTTTATTCTCTTATGAGCTAAATGATGATTATGTTTCGTAGAGATAATGTTCTTTCTTTTTTTATTGTTATTGGTTATGGAATATGTAGGTAAATGTGTTATTTATGTTTATTTTTGTAATAAGGCTGAATAAAAGTGTTAGGTAATCTTATCGTCGCTAACTAAATAGTATATCAAAGTTTAAGAGATTTGGTTTGAAGTTTGAAGCTAAATAAATCCACAGTTAGACGAAGGACGAAAAGACTCTTCATATACTTTAAACTACTAAGTAAAAAATATATACATGCTTTTATAAGAAAACGTCAAATTAAGTCAAAAATACACGTACCAATTTTAGTTTCAAGAACATAAAAAGAACTCTTATAATATATTCCTGTATAGCAAAAATGTATTCAAATAGTTTAATACAGAACCACATAAATAGAAAACTTAAAAGTAAACTGCTCTACTTTAATCCAGGTTTGAGAATAATCCGGATATAACCGGTGCGGCAAGAAACCGGGTAACCGGCGCACTGAGCCCGGATACTATTGTGCTAGCCTCTGGGATTATGAAGAGCACAGATTCTAATTAGATATGCAGAATCTTGTGCATGTTTTAAGACAAAAGATGGCTGAAGCTTGGCTTAGTGAAAAGATTTTGCTTCTCTTACTTCTATATAATATTATATATAAAAATCGGAATACTTTTCAAACAAAAACCGCAATACAAATTGCGGACAATTTTTCTAAACAAAATTATAAAAAATAAATTGGTTGGTGTTTGTTAAATTTAGTACACAAAAGAAGTGTAAAAGACTTTTTAATAGAACTCAGTTGTGCCATGTCATTTACCTACTTGCCTGAACAAAATCCCTACGAATAGTATTTAATAAATAACAACAGAACATGATAAATAAGAAATTGTGGCGAGGTGACCACGTTAACCCCGTTCTAAACCAGTGAAGTCATATTAAACCATACGTTTCGACAGGATAACCTCGCAAGCCATATATTTCAAGACTAGCTGACCCGCGCAACTTCGCTTGCGTCACATAAGAGAGAATGGGTCATAATTTTCCCAGTTTTTATAATATTTTTTACTGGTACTCTGCTCCTATTGGTCGTAGCGTGATGATATATATAGCCTATAGCCTTCCTCAATAAATGGGCTATCTAACACTGAAATATTTTTTCAAATCGGACCCGTATGTCCGTTCAAACAAGCAAACAAACAAACAAACAAACTCTTCAGCTTTATAATATTAGTATAGATACTGACCACAACTCTACGTAGAATTTCATATCTCCAATTCCTTCAAGTGTCAGGAACATACATCGATAAAAAATGTTCCTAATCTATATTTTGTCAAGAATTGATTAAAAAAGTTCCTACATTTCTCAGCACCGACATGGGTCGTAAGTCCTTCAAGAAACTGATTTGCTTTTGACAGCGGTATAACGAATATGGGATTGATTTCAAAACTCGGAATTTTTCGCTGATATCAAAGGGAGTAATTTGTTTTCCGTTGACAAGGGTGATTGGAGGGTTTGATCGTAAATTAATTTACTTTTGTAAATTGTTTGTTTTTGTTTTCCAATGTTTGTAGTGAAAATATTTTTTTTGTAGGTGTACAGTCAGACTGGGGTATACCAATTTTATTTTTTGTCAATTCATTTTACCTTTGTAACTGTACTTAGAACGAAGTTTAATTAATTTTACAGAGTAGTAAAATACAATTATATACATACAATAATAAATTATTCACCGATACTTGCAAATACGAAATACTTATAAGTAATAGATATTGTCTTTGTACTTACAAATCCATTGACGCGCAAACTTTAGCTATATTTTAAAATCAACTCCAAACATTGATATCTTTCACAATCATAGTAGTTTATCATAGAAGTTTAACTACAGTCCAATATTTTCATTATGAAAAAAGGGCATTTAAAATGAAACGCGCATAAATAAACAAGAAATAAACCATGTCTGAACACTATAATTCATAGAGACAGGCACTGAAGAATGGGTTCCGTCCTTGGGTCCCTTTTTCGTCAACACTAGGGCCCACATGTAATCGAGTGGTATGAGCTGTCTGTCACAGAAATATGGCTCTCATAACTTATCTACAATGTATTCTAGATACTATTTTGCATGTACTTGACAAGGACTAGTAACTAAAATGTACGTAGATATTTCTAGGGTCGTAAAACTGTTTTATGTAGGTATATAGGTGCTACTTTATCACACATATCGTATCCTACCTATTAATAAAAGGATCACTTTTGCATAAGTGTACTTATGTATAAGTAGAATTAGGGATTGCCCTAATACAAGTTTATAATCATTTAAAAGAGAAGTGGTATTTCACCCTTCAAAATCCATTATCCGACATAAATCCTGTAGTTACGAAAAGGTTTAATTGAGTGATGCGTAATTATATTATCCCCGAACAGTTAATATTGACTGCCTCCGTGGCGCAGTTGTTTAGTTCATCACGCCCGCCGTTACCACTGCGGCGGGAGTTCGTGGGTACGATTCCCACACGGAACAATAATTATTTGTGTCGTCCTTAAATATTGCTTCGGGTTTGGTTACTTAGGCAGGTACTTTGTGTCCGTTATTTGTATGTTTGTACAAGTCCCCGCGACACAAGTGCAATTCTTATTGCAAGAGTTGTCTTTTTAAAGAAGAAAGAAAAAGAAATATCATTACACGCATTTCAAAATTTTTGCACCATACTTCGTACATAATAATATCTAAAACACGATCCCATGAGACATTCGCAAGTCCTACGAAACGACAATGTTTATCTAAACGTCTAATGTTAGCTCAGCAGAGTTTGTTCATTTGACTCCAAGTCAATTACGGACAAGTTGCCGTCACTTGAGAACAAGTTAGGACGGCGTGAATTATAAACGAATGTGTCGCGTTGCTTCTAAGATTTGCTGGCTTAAGTTAATTGGATATTTCTTTGCTTTTTGTTTTATTTTTTTGGTCAAAGTTGGCGAACTAATGTACTTAATTGTTTCCGTATTGATTGATAAATAAGCAGGTTATTCTTTTTTGAAGAGACATATACGAAATAGAACTCCCGGACTAAGAACTAAATTGTAGCTTAGAGACTTAAGTATTAAAATAAAAACCACAAAATACAATAGGGGATTACACAGATATTTGTTTCGTATGGGTGTCGAATCACTTCTCCATGTGCTGACGCTGTCATAATTATTGTCGCCTGGAATTATATAAGCGTTTGTAAGTTCAGATTCATTACTAAATTAAGTTCTTTTAATATGTTTGACAGCCACCCTAAACTTAATATAAACTGTAGTATAATTAAATTAATGGTAACTCTACGTCATAATATTTAAAATAAAAAAGCTAAGTCACAATTTTTCGTAAAAAACTATGTTACAACCTACAAAACCTCGCAAAAACGCAAGCTTACTCCTCAAAGCGGTACTAAAGCTTCGATATAACGGCTGTACTTTAAACCCATCATAGCTTGAAACAGGCCCGTGGCACAAATATACAAGTTAATGAAATATACTGAAGCAGACTAGTACAGTGAACGCCAGTTTAACGTTAGTATCACAATGATTCTCTATTAAAAAAAGTGAATGTTATGGTTGCTACTTTATAATAGATAGATTTTTCATGAATAATGGAAGATTTTTTCGGTTCACGTTATTAGTAGACCTAAAAGTCGAGCCTTGTAGAAAAGAAATGACTCGTTATAATTCCGTATTTTATAAAATTTTACTTACACTGTAGACTAAATATTGCAGCAGAATAATTAATTCAAAATGAGTGAGTGCTAATTTCAAAATGACACAAAAAAACCTGTCTGTTACGCGAAATTTTCTATGACGCTTTTACAATAATAGTTCTCTCAATCTAACTAATGCTAAGCCAAGTACTCTAACTAGTACGAGCCTTAAATCTTAAACAATATTTTCGAATGCTTAAACTTTCCCTACGAACTTTTCTACGGAGCAAAAAACCCAATACACTTATTCAAGCGTACATAAATCCAGGTAGGAACCCTGGCGCACCTTCCTCAAATAGGAGCAGTATTGAATGGGACAAACACACTGACACACGGTCAGTAGCCAATTACGTAAATGGGCTGGGCCTTGAACGGTAACGCACGGGTTCCGATACGAGTTGTAGCAACGCTTTGCACGTTTCGCTTTATTTTTTCTACGGAATTAGTAGTTGAGAAGCTTACCGAGTTAATTGTGTGTGCGATTGAATTATTTTTACTCTGTTGTTTAGCAGTTTAGTTAAATAGTAGCATGTGTAGTATAATTATTGTTTTAAGATATGTTTTGTGAAAAGTAGTATGTGTAGTATAGTTATTATTTTAAAATTAGTTTTGAAAAAGTTTAAGTGCTTAGTAATCGTAACCGGCTGTCCTGTATGACTAGATGTGTGTAAGTAAATAAGGCTAAGGAAGTTTGTAAGGATTGTAAGTGGCGTTCTCTAGTTCATGGCTATCCCTATGGGGAGAGGGTGTGTTGAAAACTGTATACAATTTTGGGTTGGCAGACGGTTCTTCGAATTATTATTTCACTTTAATCAGAAACTAAAAAGCAATGAAATCCAAAACCACATAAAACTCCTACTCTACACGACATTTTCAGCCCAAATTCAACTCCACAAAAACACCCACCATTTAACTTCTAACCACAAAACACTACAAGTCCCATAAATTCAAAGCAAAAACATACAAGTAAGGAACAAGTCGTCGGACAGTATGCCAAGAGTATGTATTGTGTAGTTCCTGAGATAGCACTGTTACACTTGTGCACTGATAATGTCACTACTACTGTAGTACTTACAAGGCTTTTGTGGTGACTTGAAAGTGGACAGGTTACATAAGACATAATAACTAAGACAAAACCTACAATGTTTCTTTAGAGTATCAAAAAGATATGAAGCCTTTTTCTAGACGGGATCTTTTTCATATCTTGTTGTGTGTGTGCGAAAAAGTAGGGGTAATTTTCAGGTGAAAATTGTCAGTTAATTATTTTATATATACAAGACACACCTACTTCTTTCTTCATAGGTACACTTAGACCAAAGAAATTATTGTAAATAATCAAAAAAAACTAAAGTTATAAAAAAAACAAAATCATTGGGTTTATTAAATCAAATTGTCACGGTGCTCATTTCAAGAAACTTTTAAAATGGATTAAAATAACAATCAAATTTTAATATTCTACATCATAAAACAATATTGAAAAAACGTTCAAGTAAGAATTCTCTTATACTAAACTTCAAGTCTGAACACAATCCACGCCAACATAAATACTTTACACCGTTAATATAAATCTAAGTTAGCAGTTCCCACCGAACTTGGTAGCGAGAGTTAATTTTATTCAACTCGTTGCGACTGCAACTACTTGGCATGAAGTTTCGCCAAGAATTTAGTGCTTGGCAAACTTGATGATTAGAGGATTTGCTTTAATCTTGAGCTTCGATGGTTATCTAAACTATTTTATGCATACATCCATACTATATACTATAGTAACTCTATAGTAACTCTGTCTGTCTGTCTGTCTGTTACTCAATCACGCCTAAACCACTGAACCAATTTGATTGAAATTTGATATGGAAATATTCTGATACCCGAGAAAGGATATAGGCAACTTTTTACCCCGGAAAAATGACGCATAATGGGAAAATTAAGGTGGCGGACGAAGTCGCGGGTAAAAGCTACATACATAAAATTCTAATACATGAACTTTTAGTCGTAATATCCTGCATTTTTTTGCTTATTGCATGTCGTGGCAGCCTTTAGGGCTACACTAAACAATGTTTTAATATGTTATGAACTTATCATGTATTTTGGTGTGTGCTTTGTTGGTTGGCCTTAAATAAATAAATAAATCACGCCTTCTTCCCATAGGGGAAACCAGAGATCAGGGAATACCACTTGGTACGATCCTTACAAACTGCCTTTGCTTCATTCACATCTATATATCTTGTCATACAGGACCGACCGTAACGAGTAAACTATTTTATACTTCCATACTAATATAATACTCCTAACTACGATACAACATTACGAGTTATCATTGCGTTATCATATCATAGCATTGAAAGGATGGACGCTGCACATGCCGAGATTTTACTTTTTCAAGTTAAAGTAGTGAAAGGATTTTGATAAAACTTTTGATAAAACGTTTTAGAAGAAAAAATAACTCCTATAATGATAAAAAGGGATAGAATACCTTTTACTGAAATTTTTTTCAACATCACCATAGTCGCGGGCCGAAGCGAGTACCATAAGAGCCAAAGCTTGTCTGTCTTTTGTTGAAAAATATGTCTAAAAACATTGTTTATTATAATAGATAGCTTACTACTACTATTTTTCGAAAAATCTACTCCTACACAGCTAAAATGGTTCATGAAACTTCATATGAACGGATCATTTAGTGGCTAATGTTTGCAAGTTGTGCATCAAGATAGGCTTGCGATAAGTAAATGAACGGAAATGTAGTCATAACCACTAGATTTAATCGTTACGAAGCGTGAGGAAACTCTAAAGCTATTAACGACATTATACTTAGTACACTAATGTTGAACATCACGCGATATGAGTTTTGTTGCACTCAACACCATATTAAATACTAGCTGACCCGCGCAACTTCGCTTGTGTCACATAAGAGAGAATGGATTAAATTTTTCCCCGTTTTTGTAACTTTTTTTACTGGTACTCTGCTCCTATTAGTCGTAGCGGGATGATATATAGCCTCGATAAATGGGCTATCTAACACTGAATTTTTCAAATTGGACCAGTAGTTCCTGAGATTAGCGCGTTTAAACAAACAAACAAACAAACTCTTCTTCTTTATAATATTAGTATAGATTACTGAAATTTAATGAAGGATAATGTGGAAAAACAGGTTGTAATTAATATTACAGTACAAATATTCCTTTCTTCCAACTATGTTGGAGTCGGCTTCCAGTTTCACTGGATGCAGCTAGATACCAGCATTTTACATAAAGCGACTGCCTATCGGACCTCCATAACCCAGTTACCTGGGTTATAACACTATACTCTTCGGTAAGAATGTTGTCAGACTTCCTAGCTGCTAACTACTGGTAATGACTATGATTCAGTTATTGGTTTGGACGTCAAACAAGACACACATTTTTTAGGATTTATAACATTACATCCATTACGCATACAGAATGGTTTCAATCAATTGTTCAGTAACACAATAGAATTAAAAGCTCAACTATTACCGTATCGTATTACAATAATCCTAAGGTATATTGATTCAAAGGAGGTTCCATTCATACACAATTCGGTGGTCTCGTCATTGTTGTACTAAATGGCTTATAAATAGCAATAGATTTGCTGTATATTTTAGTATAGTAAAAATTCTGATTGATTCTTCAATTAGATATTAATAAAGACTATAATAAGTGCTGTTTTGTGTTTAAAAAAAGCAAATTCCATTTTATTAGTAAAGTTCTAATAGTAAATATGAAGTAAACTGCTTTTGTGGTCACAGGAATGATTACCGGGACGGGCGAAGTGCTTTTGGTATTTTCTAATTTATATTAAAATTAGAAAATTCCTAAATACTAGCCCGGTGTTTGGTAACGTGCCTGGCATTGTGGTACAGTTAGCCCCCAGTTACATGCGACTAGCAATTATAGCGAAACGTGGGTGTATTTTATACAAATCTCCTCCCTGGCGCAGTGGTTTAGGTCGCCACGCCGATATCACTGCGTCGGGAGGTCGTGGGTTCGATTCCCACATAGAACAATATTTGTGCGATCCACAAATAATTGTTTCGGGTCTGGTTGTACTTTGTATCCGTTGTTTGCATGATTGTAAAAGTCCCTGCGACACAAGAGTCTAAGTGCGGGAGTTGTCTTTTAAATAAGAAAGAAAAAAACATCTGCCCTCACCTTTTGGTAAAATACTCGTAATATAATAAAGGAATAAAAACAGCAGTACCACTTCTCAATAATAAAATCAACTTCGTTTTTCTCAAGAATAAGAAAAATGAAAAAAATGTTTTAGCAGTGGAAAAAATAAACCTTCGCGGCACTTCACTTGTCCCAGTTTGTGTGACAGCCCTGACGAGGTTACGTCATTTAAGTCAAGTGCAGGGCTGACAACTTGAGACATTGTTATGTGTGTGAAATGTGGTGCACAGTTTAGTTTGTTTATAACACTTGGAATATTCCAGAATCGCACTTTTAGTAGAATAAAAACTTAAACTTAAACGACTTGACTTGTATACGGTGTTACGTTCTAATTTTTTTGAACGTGCGCTATGGAGTATTCTTAAGTTAAGTATGAAATATATAGGTTATAATAATGTTAGCTAGCTAGTTGTATGTAACATTTTTAAATGTTAAATATTCGATGTAAAGTTAATAGTCCCAATTCTACGGTTTAAAAGTAATAAAATATTAATGCGTGATAAAAGTTTTAATGTATCTTTGAGACTACACGTATACGTATTTTTATTACCATGCGCAACGAGTCGCATCGTTGAGCGTCATAGCATTATGTGTATGAGCCGCAATGGTTTAAAAACATTCATAATTCTGTTTTCAACTTCGATAAAAAAAGCTACCCACGCAATAACAATTGTTCGTGTGTCGTGGGTTTTTTACAAACATATAAACGGCGGACACAAAGTACAACCAGACCCGAAACAACTATTCATGGAGCGCACTAAAAATTGTCCCGTATGGGAATCGAACCCACGACCTTCCCATGAAACCATAGTGGCGTAGCGACCACCTTAACCACTGCGCCACAGAGACCATCTTCAAAAACAAAACAATTCTGAACACTATTAAATAGAGCTTACATTTTCTTACTAATGTTACATAACAACATATCAGTAGTTGCGACAGCCCTGGCGTGACGTCACTTAAGTCAACCGGATAGGGGTGACAGGTCGACAGTGTTTACGGACTACAATGTCTACAATTCTAGGTAATCTAGCGTATTGCACCTCGTAATTACTTGATATGGATCCTATTAAGGAAACCGATATATTGACGTCACAATGTCGTATTTTTGCAGGCACCAAATTTTGCCCAATTAAATGAAATTAAATTCAATGTTTCAGTCTATTATAATGTTAATTTCAACACAGAAAATTTACATAGAATACACATTTTAGGTGCTTTTTTGCTGGTATGCGTTAAACTTAAGTAGCTGAGTGAAGATTTTAGCGTAAATTATTTTTAGTAAAATTATCAGGGTCCCATTAAAAAAAGAGATTTATAGAGAAAAGTTCTTCTTAACGTATGTCGCTGGTATATGGATATAGTTAATTAATATCCTTACGAATTACTAATAATTAGTTCTAATGCATACTCCAAAAATATTATTTTAGAGTAAAAATATAAACCAACCTGATTTAAAAGTAGCATGAAATCATAATGAACCCTTTTTGACTACGTAAACAATTTCAGACCGGCTCAACAGGACCATAAAACAAATTGATACAAACTACATCCTTCCAAATAAAATTAGGCCTACAAAGCCTAAATTTTCCCATAAAATAACCCTTTCCATCAAATTTCACATGGCGAAAACCGTGACCGAATCAGAGAGGGTTTCCTCATAGCCGGCCGACCGCTGATCCCACAAATTGAAGATCCATTCATCAATAGAAAATTGGTGCCGAAATCTAACCCGTCACGGCGAGTTGAATCGAGAATATTAGAAAAGGGTCTGAACCCTTCCGTAGCCGTAAAACGTACCTTATTATAATCTTCATTGATTCTCTACGAGGTACTTACGTTTCTAGGTCGAATTTCGTAGTGAGCTAGATTTTTGCTAGGCAGCAGATTCTTGAAGACGTGGTTTTTTGCATCTTTGCATATTTGAGCGTGATTTTGCAGGCTTTTGAAGAATTACGTATGCATTCAGGTCAGTATAAGCCACTTCCTGTAGAATCTTAGTTTAAGATGATTTTATCATTTTTTATTCAGATAACGATTAACCGCGGAGTTTTTAAATCATTGAGAAAGCTTTAAAGTCTGCAGAACTAAAATTAGGTTAGGCCAAGATCTTTGAGAATGCTCCAGCTGCAACGTTTAAACTACTAGAAATGGCTACGAATAGGCTAACTAGCAGCGGTGGCTAAAACAATCCTTGATCGAGCATACGTGTTTAAAAATCGTATTTTACCAAGCTTTTAAAGTATTAAAATTCCACATATTCCTTCAAAACCATCAATTCAAACATCATTTCCCTAGAAAATACACCTTCCCATGGCATTCCCACGTTCATAAATAAGACGGTAACAGCCGCACACCGCATGTAACATTCAAAACTCACATAATCTCGGCGTTATGAGCGACAACTCCCTTGATGGTAACTTTTCATGCAAATCGCCGTGTAACCTCTGAGGGGCCGTACGAATGTATTAAACCCAGGAGAGATGAAGTTTTAATGTAACCTAAACTGTTGCTTGTTTAATTAATCAATTTAAGTTTTTAACTGCAGGTGGGTTAAGGAATGAATTTTAAAATGTCGTGATATTTTTTTTGCCACCTTAAAAGAAGGATGTGTCAGTCTTTGTTTTTATGTGTATTTGGCACTTTATGATGAATATAATTATTATATTTTCCACTTCTAATGAAAGTTTTTTTTTTAAATAAAATAATATACTTATTTCTACCTTTACACATATAAAGAACTTCGTAACTTCGTTTGTACAGCCATAAATAAGGTCGAAATTTGCGAAATACCAAATAGTACCTACTAAAAAAATTGTCGCTTTACCAAAAGAGACTAAGAATAACCTCGATATAACAAAGGATTGTAAATTCAACAAATTCAAGAGCTAAGCTTATCGTTATACTTGAAAATGCCCTTAAAACTGTCTTATTGAAAAACCCTTATTAATCTATGGCCGATCTTTAAAGCTGTCCAAAGTCATCTCAAGTGTTTTTAAGACCTCTTCTACAATAAGGCTTCATGTACCCTCGAATTAATCTTTACTGTGATCAACTTTATAGGCATTTTTAGATAGACGTAATATCTTGATATTTGGATGACCTTTCTTCAGTAAAAAAAGGAGAAATAAAGGTTCTTCAAAACAAAGGTTTAATTAGGCTTAAAGTACCTACAGGCCGTTCATTTATGCGTATCATGGATATCAGTTGAAAAGTAGTGTCAAATGGATAGTCACTATTCAGATATATCAGTCACTATAATTTATATAGTTAAATTTATAGCCAGGTTCTAAACAGATACTGGTGCTCATCACACAAATATATATCCCGGGTGGTTTTCAAATCCACCACACGCAACACTACGGTTATTGCAGCAAGGTGACCACGTTAACAACTGCGCCAAACGTGCACCTGAATAATCTAAATATAAGACTACAACAACACAATTATCTGTTTAATTACACATAGCAATCTCGTAATTATCAACAGAGGAGGTAAAACCTTTGTTTTTCAAAGATCTATTCAAAAGCCAATCCATTACAAGCCCATTCAAGCCGATAGACATCCACAGAACAATATCACATAGATACTCTCAGATTGAAACCGCTCAGCTCTACAGCGTTGTACAACAATAGGTTTTCACTCTGTGACCCGCGCGTCATTACCGGTTGCCGGACCTACTGTCGTTCTGACTCTGCTATGTATTGTTTACTGAGCTTTACAGACAAGATAGATAGGATATAAAGCCTCTATCTATATTATGTATAACGATGGTTTGAATGTCGTTTTCAATAATTTACTGACGGTGTTCTTTAAGTATTTGATTTTAGATGCAATTTTGGGCGGCTATATTCTCACTTTCTTACTTCTACAATACTTTCTTTATCTTTGCGTTTATCTTTTACGTAGGTTATGTGGTAGAGAATGCCTTAGACATTAAGTCCGCCTTTGTACCGTGTATGTGAAGTTTTTAATGAAAGAAACATATTTTTGTGTGGAATACTAATGTGTTTATTAAAAACAATAATTACACGAACGAGGCTTAAAGTTATTATATTACTTAAATTAACGTGAAACTATATCGCGAAAATAATAAAAAAAAATATGTACGAATTCGACTGCCAGTTTGAATTAGAAAATAATTTCTGTAGCGCGTTTCTTTACTTTAGTTTCTACGAAAAAAGTCGCCTGCCGAAGCAAGTCATAAAAAATTCGAATTATAAAGCGACTTTTGTCTACAATTTGCAAATCTCATTGCCTTTGTCACAGCGTTCATGTGTTAGAAACGTCCACAGAGGAGACCGCAAGACTGACTGCTACCTCGCTAGATTACTTCGGCTAGTACATTAGTGTGGCTTGTGCTCAACCTCACATAGGTACAAAATAGGTGTGTTGGGCTCTGTTTATAGTTTGTACTATATAATTCGTTTGATAGTAGCTGTGATATTATGATAGGGGTTGTTATAAAGAATATTATAGCAAGTTATTGAAACCCTAATGTCTGCACACAGCGATGACTTTTCTCAGTTATTTGTTGCTATTTGT
This sequence comes from Anticarsia gemmatalis, assembly GCF_050436995.1. Classification (NCBI taxonomy): domain Eukaryota; kingdom Metazoa; phylum Arthropoda; class Insecta; order Lepidoptera; family Erebidae; genus Anticarsia; species Anticarsia gemmatalis. Next base: position 2,808,796 of record NC_134757.1, read on the forward strand.
TTATTAGAAATAATTTGTTCTTAAACATCATGTTGAAACATTGTCCGAAAATTCTTTAACTAATTATTTACTTCTTAAAGAGATTCTAAATTCTTTATTCGCAGTTGGCTACATCGGTCTCAAAACCTAGGGTTTCCCTCATTTCGTGAGAAACCCCTAGCCTAGAGAACAATAATGTGATTATTACTAGTAATTTTGATAGATAAGGGAGGGTAAGTAGAAACGTAAAAAGCTTTTGAATTATTAAATGACTCTAGTGTAGTCAAAAATTGTGTAGTAATTAATCTTTGAAATTCTTCCGCAAAAATCTAAAACAAAAAAAAATAGGAACAGTTTTAACACTAAATTAGTAGAAAACAGCAATACAGCACGACATAGAACAATACAAAATACAAGCTTTGTATTCCGCGAATGAAACAATTCATTAAGTTGACCAACATTTAAATTAAAATGAATATTCAGCAATAAATCTAAAGTAAAGCACAACATCAAGTTGCGAAGTTTAAATTAATCGTTGCGTTGAAATAGCGAAAGAACGGTGGAGGCATTTTGACACTGCCTTTAGCCGCAAAATTGACGATGACTTTAAATTTGACAGCGCTGATTTGACCTAGTTATTATTTTGACAATTGATTAGATTAAAACTTTGAGTTGCAAAGTTCTTTGCTCTTTGATGTAAAATTTTATTGATTGGTAAAATGTTGGTGATTTGAATTTCATCGCAGAAAGATAATTTAAGTTTAAGTTTTAGGGTTCCGTACCCAAATGGTTAAACGAAACCCTATTACTAAGACTTCGCTGCTGTGTGTCTATCTGCCTGTCACTAAGCGTGAAAATAAGACAGGTGAAATTTTCACAGATGATGTATTTATGTCACCGCCATACCAACAAATACTAAATTTATTAAATTAGTTGATTTAAGAATTAACTTATTATTGCGCTAACACAAAGTAGTATGCGGCGTTTCGTTAAGTGTTTTGTGGTACGGGATATCTTTATTTCAACTTCAGTAACAAGTCACTCGGTACATACTTCTTATTTCAGGAGTCGTTTAAAACACATCCCAAAAGGCTTACGTTTTATGGAAAAAAGGGGTCATAATATACCAAACCAATAGGGAAAACCTTAAACAAAAAAAGGCATTTTACAGTCATTACACAAAGTGAGGAGCTTAACAAAATACTTTTAAAACACCAAACAGCTCGTTAACTTTGTACTCAGTAGGGTAAGCATTAATTTCAATACTTATATTATAAATGCTAAAGAATGTTTGTATGTATGTCACACTTGCACGTCAAAACAAATTTATGGATTATCAGTAGCCTTGCTTTTAACGGTGTTGGAGTCCGATTCCAGGCTCACCGTATGCAGCTGAATACCAGCATTTTACATGGAGAGACTGCTTATTGGACCTCTATAACCCAGTTACTTGGGTTATTACACGATTCCCATTGGTAAGACTGGTGGTCAGAGTTCCTAGTTTACTAGTTTTCCTAGTTAACCACTGTTAAAGATCTTTGGAAATGACAGCCGGGACCCACAATTTGACGTGCCTTCCGAGACACTGATGTTATGGATACTTTTACGGTTACGATAGTTGAAGACCTGGGGTCTAAAATGTTTATTTTCAAATATCGACGCCCTTTTTTTTTCAATCAGGGAAACCAAGAGTGGCTGTAGTAGGGGGTTAAACTTTGAACGCGAGCAGGCCAGGTCAGTCATGTCAAATAAATTTAAATTGATTTGTATTTGGGTCAATCAGAAAACAGGGCAAGATTTGACGTCGTTCCACTTTCGTCTGTACTCCATTTTAATTGATCAAAGATAATTGGCAATTTGGAGTTTAATTATTGTTTTGTAGTGACAAAATAATTGTAGTTTTTATTATGTATAAATAATCACAATTTTTCATTATTACTTCACATTTTCGCACAAATAATGTTTTTTCTATTTTATTATTTATAAGTACATTTATAGAGACACTCTGGCACTAGATAGCTTGTAGAAAGACTTCGAGACTCCATTCTTATCCGACTCTGACTGATTTTCATTATGGTTTTATATCAAAGGCAAAACGCATAAAAAAACCGTTTAAAAATGTCTTACATAACCAAAATGCATACTGCCTCTAGCTTTTACAGCAAACCTCACGAAAAGGTTAAAAAATGAGAAACGGCGGGAACAAATCACGTTTTAGGTTGTAAAATACCCTCGGCGGCTGACTCTTACTGATAACAGTTTGACTGCATTTTTCACACAAAAATACCAGGTGAATGCCTCTATGGCACGGTTGGTTGTTCATCCGACTGTGACTGTGTCCCGGGTTTAATTCTAAGGTCGGACAAAGTGGTGTTTTTCTCAATGGCGCGGTCAGTCGTGTATGCGACTGTTGAACACGAGGTTCCAGGTTTTCCCTAGAAAAACTTCGAGGTCGGGCTAAAAAAGACTAATAGCACTTTGCTATTAGTCTTTTTCTAATTGATATTGAATTATTCTCAATAGTAGGTCTGAGTTTGGTTACGATGTATAAGACTATAGGCTTGCTCGAAATTACATGTGAATAACATTGTTCATGGCGAAACACCGGTGTATTTCGTACTCTGCGTGCATTTTCGGGCATAGAAGGCCTGATTATATAAATAACAGATAGTATCTATTCGTGTTACTGGTATTTTTACGGCTAAATGGCAGAGTGATGTAGACAGTAAAGTACCTAGAACCTACATTTTTTCAAAATTCTATCTTTGTTTCAATTTAAACGCGAGTAATTCCACGTTGGTTAGCTTGTAGTGTAATATATTCGGTACATTATTCACTTATCTGTTCTCTCCCAACAAGCAAAAAAATACCAGTTACAAAATAACAGTTATTTTTCACGAGTGTGAAATATTACACGTCACCTTCACTTGTTTGGGGCGATAAATAAAATTGTTGGCGTTATGTTAAATTGTAATTGGGCGATGGAAACGCTGACTACTGTAGAATAACAGCTGACAAATCTGTTAAAATGTTTTTGAATTTTTCATTTTAAACGCCGACTTGTTAAGGGTCGTTTGGAACTGTTATTTTTTAATACGAAATACGATTTATATTTTTTTGACAAGACTGTTTTGTGCTGATAACGTGAATACAGTTGATGTTCATTTATAAATTTAACTAGCATTACTCATAGAGAGCTTAATTATTAATAAAATAAATGTTGAAAATTTTTAGAAATTATAAATTGCAGCAAAAGTATCTATAGGGCATCTTTAAAGCGACCACGGCCAGTGTAACCTGCGCCGAAACGTCCAGCATTCTTAGGTAAAATGCTTGTTCGCGCTAATTTCCGTTTTCAAATACTTTCAAGCATGCAACGCGAAATTATAAAGTAATTCTATTTAATACGTATATGTCGTGTATTATCTTGAAACAAATACGCTCTGATTAAAACCAGAACAATAAACAATTTACACACACAAACATTAAGGACCCTTTCGCAATATCTACAATACGTCCTCTACATCATTTCCCTACCACTTCCTACATATAACCCATTCATTCACAGTTCCGCCTCAATCGCGGTTTCCATTTTAATTGGCAATTATACTTCTTGTATCCAGTGCCGCCATTAAAAATTGAAACTCCGTAAATCGTGTGAAATTAGCGACAATTTTCCGTTGCGTCTCTATTTGGCTGTTTGAAGCTATCTTGTTTGGTTTCCCGCTAAAAATAGATCAAAGTGCGCGTTCTTTTTTTAATGTTTAGAACTGGCTGGTTTGTGGAACTTTTCTTGTTTCTTTTTCTGTGAATTTTGTAATAGAGAATAGAGAGAAATGACTTGTTAATTCGACTGACTTTTAAAAAGAAGAGTATAGACTCTTCTTTTTAAAAAACACTGCCGTTTATCGAAGAGTGAGAATATATTTTATTGAATAAAATTATAAGTCTTATTATAAGCATTTAAACTTTTTTGACCTTAAACTTATTTAGTTTCACATAGTGAAAAGCATTTTTATTTAATTAAGTCTTTACAATGTTTTGTCGCTACCCAAATAACATAACATTACAAGGACACTTTCGCTATATGAATTGCTCTTTTGATCACACAAATAATGCCCCCTATAGGAATAAAACCCACGACCTGCCGACGAAATGGCATTACGACCACCTTAACTACTGCAGCACTCAAAATTAAACCGAACTACCCACTTCATTTAGCCCCTCAGCTGCAACTAAAATAAAATTGCACAAAACTTGGATGACTTGCACAAACTCTAATAATGATTGACGAGATATTAAGTACAGTACCCTCGATACCTACCTATAGCTTGATTGTTTAACGATATAATATACAATTAATTTGACGGTAGGATATTACGAAATTGCTCCGTCAGTGTGTAATTAATTGAATATTAATATCGCGATTGTAGAGTCCAAGCTGTATTTGGAACTCCATACTGGAATAATTTCTATCACTACTTAGTTTAAAGCAAAGTTGCTCTCTACGTATGTATTTATGCTTAGATCTTTAAAACTACACAACGGATTATGATGTGGTTTTGAGTAGGTTTATATGTAAAGGTGTCTTTTTGAAATAACTGTATGAAACGGGCGAAGCCGGGGCAGGGCGCTAGTAAGTAATAAAATTAAGTCTCTCTGCTGCGTCTGTCTAATGTTGAAAATATAGTGAACGGATTTTCATATGGTTGTTAAAAGCTTGGCCAGCAGTGGGACAGCAATGAGTAAAAGAAAATTATAATTCGCTAAATCAGAAACTTATAGGGGAGGAAACAAAATAAATTTTAGCACACTATCTTTTCTCGCGTTCTTAAGTATCCAATAAAAAATTACACCTATGAAATTCTTTATCATTAAATTATTACTGCTACACATACAAACGTAGTTCTTTCCAACACAGCCTTATTGTCATTTCTGAACTTAACATGAAACATACTTTTATACAAAAGTTGTACGCGTGGGAAGAAGGTTTTTCTAAAGGGTAATTCAAAGAATATTTGGAAAGGAAGCTCAAAGAAATGTTTAAAAAACGTAAACCTTTGGGTACGTTTCATGGATGGTTACTCTCATATACATGTACATAGGTAAATAAATAACATATAAACAATTTTGTACGTTATGTTTCGCTTTGAAACGTTGCGAAGGGAAGATGAGAGATGACAGTATTCTTTTGTTTTATGATGGTTTAATGACAACATTAAAAATTACTTTTGTATTGAGCACTTTATCAAAGGTACAGACAACTATATCCAAGTATGGTTGACGTCAAGACCATAATGAATACAGTTTTTTTTTATTATTAATGAAAATGCAACGGTATGCTTAAAAATATTACATGGTTATATCTCACACTCGCAAGTTGTACCAATGATGAATCAGATAAAATTGTCACATCTGGGTATCGAACCTAGGAACCTCGCGGAATGGCATAGTTAAGCGCTTTTCAACAATTCGTAGATGATTTGAAGAACGAGTGAGAAATCATATAATAAAGTCTTTAAATTAAAATTCGTGGCAAGCTAAATGACTATCGACAGGGTAAAGCACTGCCATTGTCATTTACGTTTTAAAACAGGCAAAACCGTTGGCGTAAGCTAGCAATAAATATCTTTATCTCAAACAGCTAAGGTACTAAGGAAACGCTTAACTTTCCCGAATAAAAGAGCTCTTTACATAAACTTAGCGAAGGTACTGCTAAATCAAACCTTATCTTTTGAGCACTAAGGTTCGTTTTCAAATAACGACTGGTAAAGTACAGTCGTAATCAAAGGTTTAATATTTGAAAAACAAAAACAGGAGTTCTATTTTCAATGTGAAACGAAATACCTCCTCAACTTCCTAACTCCAGGCAACCTCTGAAAACTTCCTAAGAGAAAACTCAGAAAATACTTTTTGAGCGGACCCAGGATTCGAACCCAAGACTTCTACGCACCAGTCTCAAACACTACAAAGACAGTCTTGTGATACATCAAGAATACAAGGTAAAAGAAGCGTCACAAGTAAATTTCGTTCATTCAAATCATTTAAGAAAGTTTCAAAAAACGAGCGTGGCCCTTAAAATATAATCAAACCCGTTTATATTTGTAATTTATAATAAACTAGCTGACCCGCGCAACTTCGCTTGCGGCACAAAAGAGAGAATGAGTCAAAAATTTTTTGTTCGTGACGTGAATCAAAATGGATTGGTAAAACATTTTTAATTATACAACTACACGACGATGTTTCCTGAAAAGAGGTCAGTAATCTTTCCAATTGTCCTGTTTGATCCCGAACAATATAATAGAATAACATCTCTTTTAAAGAATTATTCCTTCCTGGAAGGTTCTGCTTGAGTTTTATTCTTTTAGGACCGATTTTCCCTCTTCCTTTGATAGATAATTTTATTCCAGGAAATATGTTTGCTGTGTTTATGATATATGGAGAATAATCGTCAAAATATTTAAAACCATTTCTCTATTGGCGTTTTCTGTACTTCGATCCTCTACCACTATCGACTACCGATAACCGGCTAGCTACCGAAATTTTGACATTTAGAATGTACTGCCAAAATCATTCCTACGACACCCGTCAGAGGCGCTGATCAGATTTTCATACTTTTCTCGATGACAGGTTGGTTGTCGGTAGTCGATAGTAATAGAGAATTGAGCCACTGACGATAAGAATTAACCTCAATTACACAATATTTAATTTCATTTAGCAAACTTCCTGGAGACATTGTAAATAACGGCTAAATCTGTAAAAAAAAATCATATTAATATTTTTTTAGAACCAGCGCGGCGTAGAGAGTCATTTTAGAAGATTTTCTGGAAGAAAAAGGGGCGGGCCTATGCCGTGTAATGGCAAAAAGGGGGCTGATAAAAAACCTTCAGTAGCACAAAATCATATGGCATTCATAGCATGGAAAAGGACGAGAGAGGAATTATTTAGCAAAAACTTAGGTGCTAATGCAATTGATCTTGTTTTATATACTTCTTCAACCAGAATCAGAAATGCAAAGCCGCAGGCAATATTAAGGAAATATATTCCTTCAAGACTTCGTATACAGTATCTTAGTACTACCAGTCATTCTAAGCTATAATATGTGATGAATTGAGCAGTATTAGCGCGAGGCCAGGCCATCAATCGTGACGTCATGATGAAATATGATGACGTAGCGATCTAACCACGCGCTTGCCAAGTCACGTTCCGTGTGAGCACGACTGTACCGTGAAGAAAGGCTTAAGTGTGTAAGAAATCGATGGGTGCTTAAGTCGTTTTGGAATTAAGAATTTGTTGTTGAAAGTTAATTTTTCAATACCAGCTTTTGCTGTTCTAAAGATTCAAACATACTTACATATACTTGTAATTCCTCAAGATTATTGTATAAAATTCGAAACCACATAGCTCTAGAAAGTACGAGAGAAACGAAACCTATTTTAACCACCGAATATTTTAATTTAACGAGTACATCTACAATTGTGTATTAAAACTTGTTTTTATTTATTCTTTTATTTTACGAGTATGTCCAAAATTTTCCATTAAAACTGCTATTTGGTTGTAGTTATAAGAAGGTTTTTATTATCCAGTCTAAGCCTTACTCCGCTTATTTCTTCCCAACTCAATAACTACTCAACTAATATAAAATATCAGTAACTATACAGACGTACAGAAGAACAAATTGGTAAACATTTATATCAATAAGAGTGATGATTAACGGTGGTTCTCGATCATGACGAGGCGTAAATTCAACGAATAGATTTATCACACTCCATGGAAATATTTTTTCTTACCAATATCTGTATCACATTCGTTATACTCTTCACGCCTTATTTTTTTAAGGCAGACATATTTTTGGTCTATCTTTACTTCGCCAATTTTAAGATGATTTAATACACGGACTAAAGATCTATTAAGTTTCAAAACTATTAAATTAGTAAAAAAAACTACGTATGTATATTTCGTGACTGTCAAATATTTTGTTTTTTTTTTATCGGTACGCCAAGATTTTACTTTATTTTTAACTGAATCAAAAATACTAAGTATAGCCTGATTCTAGAAAAAGAGACACATTTCACTAATATCTCATTCCCTAAGTACTATATAATATATAACTTAGAGTCATAGACCGGGTAGATCGGTATTTGCTTTGACAAAAAAGCCTTGTTGTTTAAGAAAAATATACCAACTTGACTACATAAATGTAGATTCGTTTATAAATCATAATATTAGCTGGTACATAATATATTTTATTAAATCCAAGATTAAAAGATGAATGAAGCTCAGTAGAGAGAGGTCTCAGGTGTTCTTAAAAATGATGAGGGTCTCAATAAAGGATTTTCTTTGACAATGAAACGGTAAGAAATGTAAAGAAGCCTGAATATAAGAGCCCTTGAGTTGCATAGACCTCTTGTGAAAGATACTGATTAATGTTTTAATTATTATATATTTTTCTTTATTAGTTCATCCTTTTAAGTATTTATAGTATGGTTTTGTTTTGTGACTTATGGCTACTAAAACTATTATCTTTAAAATATATATATGTTCTATACCATTGTCCCACGCTAGGTGGGGTCGGCACAACATGTTTTCCTCTTCCACTCATCCCTTTCAGCCGTCAACTCTGTATTCACCCCTTTCTTGTTCATATCCTCTTTCACACAATCCATCCATCTCTTTTTTGGTCTTCCTCTACTTACATGTCCGCTTACATTCATATTCATCACTCGTCTCGTAACATGGCTTACTTCTCTTCTCATGACATGTCCATACCATGATAGCCTCCTACTCTCTAGCTTTTCTGTGACTGCCGCAACTTTTAAACTTCCTCGAAACTTCCTCGAATCTATTATCTTTAAAATATATACATATTATTATTTTGTGTAAGTAAAAGAAAAAAAATCTTACTGGAACAAAAATGGACTTGTTTCATTGAAAAAATACATTGCAATACAATATGCAAAAACGTGAGAGAAATAATAAATAATGCCTCCTACGCGATTCATAGGTAGTGAAATAGGAACTTATTAATAGCAGAATTAAAAGACATATCACCTTTATCTATTTTTAGATAGAATTTTTTCTCATAATCACACTCTTAGTGAGTAAAATCGCTTATGATGAAAGCATAAAGTCTATCTTAAACTAGGCACAATATACTTTTTTAGGACTTACTTTTTAACAACAGGAAGGCCTACTAAATGAGCATACAGCACATAAATCTCATATCTCAGCATCGTTCCTATACAAAGTTACAGAGGATTTTGTGGCTAGTATTTTTATCCCACGACACAAAAGTATGTTCCGGACCCTTTTGTGGTTCGGTTCCGTTCAAGATAAGCCTCTTGTGGCTTGGAGACTTAAAGACCTTAGTACGCCTTTATTTTAAGGGACTTCATTATGTTCCCGCGAAATGTAGCTTAATTATATTTTGAAAGTTGACTTGTGTTTGTTTTTGGGTTAATTTGAGGTCACTTCTCGTAGTACATTTACATACATGTATGGTGCTAAATGAGGACTGAGTATATTGTTGAAGAACATAAAATTAAAACAAAATTATTACTTTATCCATGTTGTAGTAAAGTAGGCACATGTTAAAACGTTTCATTAAATTTATAGTGTGGACTGCAATGATAAATTAAGTATGCCCGTTATACCCGAAGGTATAGGCAGAGGTGTATAAAATACACCCACATTTCGCAATTAACTAAGTTTAATATAAAATTCAATAAATTTAACCCATTAATGTCTCACTGCTGGGCAAAGTTTTCTTCCATTATAAGGGAGGGTTTGAGACCTTAAATACACTACAACCAAGTGCGAGTGAGAGACAAAGTTCCAGTTTAAATTAACACTATATACTAAAATAACTGCATTATTAAACAACCTTTCGTTTTAACTACAAATACCGAAGAAGATTTCTCGTATTCCGTCAACACAATTAGCGGATACCGTCTCACGGTTCATGCACAAATCCGGATGATCCGGCCGACCACTCAAAACGTTCCATTATCCCATATGATCCCATATATAGTTGTCAGCAACATCGCTATGAATGTAGTTGATACTTTCACCTTATATAATGCCATCACCTTGTATGTTTGGACCAATTTGATACTTTAATGGGTGAATGTTGAAACCGTTGAAACTTTATGTAGGTCTTAATATTACATGTTTTTATTACTTTGACGATAGTGACTGGATAACAATTAAAAATGTAGGTATGATGCGTCAATGTACGATTGTTAGCGATATACTTTTAACCAATTTTATAAATACTTAGACGAGCGGCCACCTACGACTTTTTCGCGTAGACTTTAGTTTTCCCATTTTCAAACTATTTTTTTATTGCTAAACTTTCATATAAACGTTTTTCAACCGTTTCACCTCCGTCGGGGTGCAATTATTATTTCTTCGAAAGTGTAAGAGAGCACCTCTTTCACTTTCGAAGAAATAATAAATACATGCTTAATTTCTTGCGTCCAGTAGTCTTGGCTGTGCGTAGTCTGTCAGTCAGTCACACACATTAGTAAGAATTTTAAATTTATAGGTAATTTTATATATTATTATATGAGTAGGTATTAGAATATTATACATTAAATTATGCATACAAAAATCTTTACGATAGCGTTGATAAATGGCGCTATAATCCAGGTACGAGATTCTGCCAAAAGAACATCGGGCGTTTTTTACCCGATTTTTTAAAAGTCGCGAACATAAACCAAAACCTTTTTAAATGATAGTGTTTGCAATCATATTTAATATTGTGTAGTTATTTTGATTCACAATAATGGGAAAATGGAAATAATTAGTAAAATGAAAATCATATTTTAAGTTGACTATTTTTCCTAATTACTAAACGACCGCTCAGTAAGTTAAAATATCATTCCGTGGTATTTTTGTAAACCCAATCAGACTAAATCCGTCAAGTTGATGTGCATCTATACTATCTATACTAATATTATAAAGCTGAAGAGTTTGTTTGTTTGTTTGTTTGTTTGTTTGTTTGTTTGTTTGTTTGTTTGTTTGTTTGTTTGAACGCGCTAATCTCGGGAACTACTGGTCCGATTTGAAAAATTCTTTCAGTGTCAGATAGTCCACTTATCGAGGAAGGCTATAGGCTATATATTATTACGCTACAACCAATAGGAGCTGAGTACCAGTGAAAAATGTTACAAAAACGGGGAAAATTATAATTCTCTTATGTGACGCAAGCGAAGTTGCGCGGGTCAGCTAGTGTTTAATACGAGGCAGAATACAGTCCCGTCACATAAGAGCAAAACGCTATTATACATATCTACTAATAAATCCGGCATTGCAGGGAAGACAAAGCCTCGAGGGCTATTACTGTTCCTGTATACACGGCCGCCGCACTGTTGGGAGTTGCGCGCACATCGCCAGTGTGGTATACTTTTTATCTTGGGCTGTATATCAAGACGAATTTCACACACCTGCGGCGTTTTTAGACGAAACTATTTTAGATTTAGATGCAGCAGAATAAAAGTTAAGAGAAAAATATGTTGTTTTAATTATTTTTTATTCCTTTTTTCCTCTTCAATTATTGCCCAAAAATCTTTATAAATATTTTTTAAATGTCCATTTTCTCCTTATTGCCACGACCCACAGATATGGGAACTATACCATTGTAAACTAGATTTAATTGCCTATCCACCGTACCTAATTTTATTTTTGTTCGCCGTAGGTAAGTGTCCCATACAAAAATGCCCGATGTTCTTTACGGTATATTTTTTACCATTCCAAAGTACGAATAACCCATGGTAGCCAAATTCGGCAACATCTACACTACCCAAACGACTTAATGGACAATCCTGGATGTGATCCAAACCTACGAGATAATGCTGAGATATAGTCTGGCATTAGAACATGTCTTGTTTGCTATAAATACTCAACTTTCACATAAACTAGGTTAGAAGAATAGCAATTTGGTGTAGGTAATAACTACCTGAATGCAGCTATAAAATTAAAGTCAGATGAAAACGGAGCTTGTTCTTGTTTAAACTATTTTAGTTTTTTTACAGTTACGCAATTCTGGGCAGTCAAGTATCGTAAGTTTGACATCTAAATTGTTCTGTGTTAATAGTTCTTACGGCGGGCGCCCGCTAGAAGCGCTTATCAGATTTGCATACAAAATTTATCGCTATTTAACCGGTGATCAAAAGTCCATAGTGGTACATTTTTTATTGAATTTGTTTTACCATCAACGGCTCTTTATTTTACTGAAGCTTTTGTTGAATGACTACCGTCAAAATTATCTCCTAGTAGATACGACTACAAATAATTTCCTGAAAAAAATGATTTTCACAATGTTACTTTTAATATCAAACGATTAATACAAAAATATTTAATCGTTTTATAAAAATGTCATACTTTTAAAATTCTCACTTATAACCATCCACCATCCACCAGTCAAGAACTGATCCAAGATTTATTCAATAGTCAGAAATTATCACTTCATTTTCAACAGTTCACAGTATCAAAGGTACAATAGATGACAATCGGGCGTCGATGAGACATACCAACACAATCGCTGTGAAATTGTTCGGAAGCTTCGGATAACGACCCGATGGTATTAACTACAGACGTTCACAGTAACGGCGTCGTTGATGTAGTAATGGACTATGTATTTAAGGTAACTATTTAAGAAAGAAGACAATTAAAACAATTAACTATTTGACTTACCCCCGGTTTATTTAGCGGTAGTTTATTTATTCAATAAAATTTAAACTCATATAAAAAAACACTATTGAATAGATAAACTACCCTTAAAAGTACTTAGAAACCGGAGGTTAATGATTTTTGCCAACGTGAATTATTTGTTAATTAAGATAATCCACTGTCTGTAATAATGTGAAAATTATTAATGTGAAACACGGACACAAAGTATGTATCCGTATGTTGAGAAACAATTACAAAGTACACCCAAAGCCGGGAATTCAGTATCACTCACTATTCAACTACCCATTCGTGTTTAATCAAATGTGTAATCGAACCTAAGACTTCTCGAATGAGTAAGTCTTAACTACTGTGTAAAAGAGTATTTTATTACCTCCCAGCGTAAGAAACTGGAAATAAATATCTCCCGAAACTTAATAAATAGTCACACCGTAGATCACAGGAAATGGGAAGAGTCACATACATCACGGTGACCTCAAAAGCCTTTACCTCCCAAAGAAGGAAACATGAGTGACACAAAAAAAATCTCTTTGTTAAACCCTCCCCTTTTCGATTCACCCCCTAGCCTCTGTGGGGGGTTGTCAAGCAAATTTATGTCCCTGCGATTAGTTGAATGCTTTTTAAATCGACGTCGTTGGCTAAATAATGGGCTTAGACGGTATCTGGATGTATTGTCACTGTTTTAAAGGGACGTAAAAAGGTATGGGAATTTATCGTAATGTAGGGACAATGAAATAAGGCCGTAGATTTGGTGAAAAAAGTACATATGCCGAAACCACATCCTCCTCCATATTTTCAAAATATTTCATTAAAGTATTCCGTACTAATTATTATGAAACGAATTATTTGTTCGTCTGTTAAATTTTCACGACTGAAGTGCAAGTTTTTGTGACATTTAACATAATCAAAACCGTAGGCAAATATAAGACTGGCCCGACTTCGTCCCGCTATAGTGCTATTTCATTCAGTTGATTCCATTGCCGTAGGTATTTTGATCCTACCGATCCCATACAAACATTGTACTGACAGTAACATATAAAAAAAATACAATTAGTTTAGTTGTTCAAAACTTATGCGCGTACATACATTTTGGTGATTTATTTTTATTTATATATAAAATAGATGTTTTAGTTCTGTCCTATATATTAACACACGAGCGGTACCACGTAAATCAGCTAATCTTTAAATATGTGGTTCCGTTATCATTCTGAGCGGTAATAGCTCACTACCGCCTGTAATTTTTAAAGCCAATAAGGTAGTGGTGTTGGCAAGAAATAGGGGGTGAATGAGTAATAAATAGGGGTGTGAAAGTAACATATAGGGGGCGGAATGCAGAGTAATGAATTTGTCCCTGTCTTTGTGTAGATAAGTATTTGTTTGGACGGAGCCAGGGTTTAAAATCGTTTCAAATAATTTATAGTATTGCTAGGTTCTTTTATTGGTTTTCTTTACTTTAGTTCCAAATATATTTTTAGTGCTGCGACTGTGTTTTTTAAAAGTATTTTATTCAACCAATTTTATTCTGGGTATGTTTTATTCAAATAGTGATTAATGGATTATTTAATACTCTTAAGGTATAGTTACTTTTTAATAGTAAATGATAAAAATGAAAATAAAAGATATTACACAGTACAAAAGTAACTTCTGATTTAGAGTTGATTTTGACGCGAAAAAGTATTTGAGTATCTCATTCATAAACAATTATTTACTATTTGAACTTTTACGACGCAATTCCTTTTTTAGAAATATCCATGATGAAAGCAATTTATTTCAAATAAAATTCATCGCAAGATTGTTTTAGAAACCGAAAAAACAATTCACCTTATAATTCAACTCACTAAAACATCCATCCTTACCCAAATCAAGAACCAAAAGCCAAGACGTTACAGGAACATTTTTTTAATTAAAGAAAGCAAACGTAGGACTGAACGAGGTCGCCTTAATCCCCCCATTTTCACCCCCTAGGGGTAAAAAATGACAGCTTACAGCCGGACGACCAAGAATTGGCGGTGACAGTTTAATGAAACCTTCTTAAAGAATATTGCTGAAATTTTTATTGTGAAATTTTAAAGGTTCGTGTATCGTTTTAGGCCTTTGGGGTATTAGGTGTCGATTTTTTTGGGAAGAAAAGTTATGAGAGGCTTTTAAGTTTTAGTATTATATATAAGAGGTGGGTGGCTGCTAGTCATGAACTTAAAAGGCAAGCCTAAGTTTCAAATTATAATTTATGAAAATGCAGTAATATATGTAAAATGAAGGTAATAAGGCGTAACAATAACGTCATTACGCAGTAGTTTATGGTAGTCACCTCGTCACCATAACTGTACGTTATAAATTAGATGCCCACGCGGAGCACATTAGAATTAACATGTTTCTATAACGTTTTAACTTTTTTTATAAAAATTAAAAAGTAAGCACTGAACGAGCTATGAAAAAAAAAACAAATTGCTTGTTTCATTTTAAAAACAATGTATGTATCAATGTGCTTCCTTATCATTTTTTTACGTACAATTTCTCAATTATTTTTATATGTATGTTATTATTAGATCCTTAATATCAGTAATTATTAGCACATAAGCTGTTGTTCATATTCACGTAAAAAAACACCAAAATAAAACATTAATAATAAATAAAAAAGTGACAAGTAATAATTATGACGACTTATTCAACCCCGAGTAAATCGCTGAGTCACATCGAAAGACATTAACTTCCCCCAATCAGACCGGCGAGGATAATCAAAGGAAACAATATTATTATACGTCTTTGTACTAAAGCAATAGCACTGTGTGTTGGATTAATTCCAAATGGACCAACGACCGGAGTTGAACAATGGGGATGTTTCCAAGGTAACAGAACTGAAATTATAATTACTCTGCCAGTCAGATATTCTTTTAATAAACCATTTCTGTCCCACTGCAGGGCATAACAAGCATTAAAGTTATGGAATGGGGGCTAATGACGTCACGGTGTGGTACATTTTGTACTCTAACGTGACGTCATGCAACTTTTCAAATCAATGTATCGCGGTAATAATATGTGTGTAATTATTTTTCACAATATACAAGATGGACTCAAAAACAAAATTAGTCAGCATCCCTATTACGAAGAAATACTCGCTGTGTCTAGTATCATTTATAAGTGAAGTTAATATAGTGTGACTGAATTTGGTCTGAGCTTTGAGAAGGAGACTGGGGATTATACAGGTTCAATATCCTTGACTGACTGTGTAGCTCCTTGTTTTTCTTGCTTAGTAGCTATGGTCTAAGAGATTGTTTGACTAGGTACCGAATATCACAAAATTATGTAATGAAACAAAAAACTTATACTTTCGTAAAATGCTCCCAAAAGTTAGTTTAAACACAATTTGGAAATGTATTAATGTATTCGTGTAATTCACTCATAAATGTATGAATACACTGTTATTAAATTCAAAAGTAACTTATGCCATAGTAGAATAAAAAACAAAAAAACTACATTTTCCCTCTATCTACTGAAACGCAACACCTTTACTCCTTATTCCTTTCAAGTACTGAATAAATTTCCTCAAACGGCATAATATAAGTCCAAATAAATTAAAATGAAACTATCACGCATGTTTATTCTAGTAGCACAAAGGTACAAAACACAGCTTTCAAAGGAAGTAAAAATCACCCCATTTCAAACCCTCTCAGGTTTAAATTAGAGTTTAAATTCGCGTAACACTTAGAAACCCCTATTATAAAGCCTGAAAAACGTGTTTGGCGAAAGTTTTTCAGTAAATGCACGTCAAGGGACGTGTTTTAAAACATTTACAATGAATTTGAAATGAAAGAATTCCACTTATATTTATAATTGTGAAAGTTTGTTTGTATGAATGCTTGTTACTCTTACACATGAAAACTACTGAATGAATTTGTTTAGAACGGAAATAAATAAATATAATAATTGGACAACTCACACACGGTCATTTAATTCCAAACTAAGCAGAGCTTGTACTATGGTAACCAAATAACTGATAAACATACTTATATATACATATACTTATGTAGATACATTAACTACCAGGCTCAGAACAAATACTCGTTGAAGACCTGGATTCAAACAAGGACAAATCTTTATTTTAGTTCCATGCCTGAGGGGTTAAAATAGGGAATGAAGGTTGGTAGAGCTTCGCGGCTTTATTAGTAAGGTAGCCTATACTAAGATTATAAACGCAAAATACTATCACACTTTCATGGCTAAACCTTGGATCATTTTTTTATGAAAATAAAGAAGTCCAGGCCAAGTGGTTTTTTTATTCAACTCTTAAGGGGGCGAAACTGGGGATCGAAGTTTTCACACGTGCGTAGTCGCAATGGGTCAGCTAGTTTTAAATGAAAGAATTCCGTGTGAAACAGTTTTATTGGTGCTCTGAGTTGAAATAGTTCATTGCATAATGTTTCAGGCAAGGATTGTGAATAAAACAACGTTATGTGGGTTAAGAATGTATGTTATTATGAAGTTATTTTCTTGTTGAGGAATTTTACTTTAAAATTGCGATAGGAATAAAAATGTGAAGGATTTTTTCATTACTCTTGTTTATGTTAAGAAATTTATAAGAGGTGAATATGATTTTAGTTTTTAAGTAGCTTTTGTTCTTTCAATTTTATGATTAGAAAATAGCTAAACGAGTCGCATTTTCCTCCAGAGAACACAAGTGCCTTGCTTTAATATGCTTAGGTTTGATTTCCAGTTAAGACATATTTTGCGTTAAGTCCTTCATTGGTCTCAACTTTTTGCTACTATCCTAGAAGGATTATTGGAAGGAAAATTAGTTCGACACCATTTTCAACTACATATCCTTCACCTCTTATCACTCCTTACTCTTCTTAGTAAAAACCCCTAATTAACCCAACATATAGCACTCATTTAATCGTTATAAATTACTGGAATTACTACAAAATGGAGAATGTTACTAGGTAAGCCAAATCGTATTAAATATTGACTCTGTAAAGCCTGTACATTTACATGCAAACTAGTTTTTGTTTTATACAAAAATACCAAGAAGTTTTGATTTTACAAGCATTCAAAGTTTCGAAAAATTTCGAGTCCCGCTGACAGCGTGACGTCATATTACACCGCGTTGCGCGGGCTGCATCCCGCTTAGTATCGAGTCTCAAGCCGTAGAAGTAATAGTTTATGCAGTATTTTGTTGTGTTTTCGTCCGCTTATTACATTTATAGTGTAATAATAGTAAATATGATTATTATGGCCTCTGTGAGCCAGACTTAGCGTGGTGTACAATGACGTCACACCGTCACCGTGCGGTTACACTTGTTTTACTTATAAATCGGAAACTAATTGACGTATCAAAGTAATTCTTTCACTAGTACTTTTTATTTTTAACAGAGAATATGGAGTGCTCATAATCAAAATTTGTTAACATTCTCCATTTAATAACATTTTATTATTTTATACGTAGTACACTAACTGAAGTGAAACACGCGAGGTATCGGTGTACAAATTAAATTCATTATTTTCTATGTCCTCAAACAAAGAAACATTGAATTATTTAGTATATAATTGTGACCAACTTACTAACTGTGCCGCATTGCACAAAAGGTTAATTGTGGGATTACACGCAATTATTATTTATTAATTAGATTGGTTTGATATAATAATTATTATGTAATAATCTTTTACAGTCGCCAACCCGCACTTAGCCAGCGTAGTGGACTCAAATAAATATGTATATAGAAAAAAAATACCACATGTATCATCCATATGTATATACAGTATGACTGTAAAAGGGGTCAATTCTGTACATTGAATACATTAAAATTGGGGAAACATTAATAAAAAGTAGTTGTAAATAAAAAGGTTAAGTGTTGCGAGTACAAAATAAGCCAATAATATAATTTAAATACCACAGAGATTTCAATAGCGTGATTCTCTACAGTCTACTATCAAGTATCGAAAAATTTGACACTTAAAATGTACTGCACAAATAGTTCTCGCGGCTCGCGCTATAGGCGCTGATCAGATATTCATACAAAGTTTCTCGATAGCTTACCGATTGTCGATAGTGGTGGAAAATTTTATAACAATAAAATATTTATTAACGCAGCGGCCATTTTCCCGAACAACAACAGTTAATAGTATTATTGCACGCGAATTTTAATATATTAAAATAACTATGAAATCATGATCGTTTTGTATTAATATTAAAAGCTTTCGATTGTACAATTGAATTCGAAGAACATTAAATGAAAAAGCGAGGTTGGTTTATTATTTTAATTGTAATAATGAATATTGTATGGTTCAGTAATATTATAAAAGTAAATTGTATTTAAAAGCAAAAAAGAAAATCGTCTGTTCAGTTGTTGTATTGCATAAAATTCATTGGATTAACAAGAGTTCATCCAGTTACAAATTCACTTGTAAAACAATGGTTTTTACCTGTGTACCATGTACTCCCTTATTTTCGTATATTATTTCGAATAAAATACTCCCCAACCCGCACTTAGCCTAGTGGACTTAGGGCCTGACATCTTTTTCGTTCGGGCCTAGCTTAGCCTAGCAGTGAGACAATAATAGATTTAAAAACATTGAAAGTACTATTTATTTCAAATATCTTTGAATATTTTAATGGAAAAAAAATGATTTTGAAGAAAATTTTGTCACCACCCAATTGCTACACAAAGGAAAAGGTAGACCAAAATACCTATTTATCTATCAATTTATTGGATTACCGTAATATGTTCTTTAGGTATTGTTAGATGCATAACAAAATAACCATTGCAACCTGAAAATGTAGCAAGAAAGTATAAAATATTCACTGCCATGCATTTACAGTGACATGAAGCTAAGTAATAAATTACAGATATATATTTAAAAAGTGACGTACACAAGGAGCGGCGAGGCGCGGTTTCAACAATATGGCGCTGATGACGTCACGACAATTTTTCATTCCAAACGCTCCGACAGTTCGCCATCGAAGTTTGTTACTACCCGCAATTTCGAGAACATTCCAATACCGATCAAGATTACGTATTAATATTAATGTATTTGGACGATTTGGGACAGGATGTTTTATTTAATATTTTTACTTGAATTAGAAGGTGTTTTTTCGGATTTCAGTTGCTACGGTTAAGGTGATTTTTTAAAGGATAATAATGACCATAATGGGACCGATAGAGCTTTTCATTTGAAAAAAAATCACGCTTTTAAAAACTATATATAGTACCGTGCTCCTCATTCTCAACAATTACTTTAGTTATTTTTCAGTAAATTGCAATAATCTGATCCCTGCCTTCCCTCCCTAAGGAAGACGTGATATTATGTATGTAAATTATAACCTAATCTTTGTTAATTATTGAAAAAATTGAACTAAAAGCATTAGTTACATATAACAGTACAACTATAAGTACAGTATAACTTTTTAACGAAATCACTAGCATGTGTTTCACTCAGTTCAACAGTTTCACAAAACATGTAAGAGAAAAGCAGACTATATTTACTAACCTATTTATAATAGACGTACTAACCTAAAAACAATTAAAACTATAGCTTTAGAAACCGTGATCTCATCTAATTAGTACTATTAACACAAATCTACTAAACATTTTGACCTCTCGAAGCAAAGTCATCAGAATCAACTAGCCACAATATAATCGCGTGCAAGAAACTAACACGAAAGCAATGTAACACGTAAACACGTTCTAACATAAATAGTTATACTTTACACAAATAATTAATATTATTTTTGACTCACACTCGTAATCTGATAAGGTTTGGTTAAAGAACTTAGCACACTTAACGTCTGAATTTTAAACCATAAAATGTTAAGAAGGGTTTATAAAATTCTTTGAAGGAATTGAAACGATGTTAAAAAAATCTCATGAAATATTTGAGGTAAACATTATGTTGCATAGACCTTACGCTTTCTATCCACAGAAAAAAGCATTTAAGAACATAATTTATGATGTTTATTTATACAGCACTTTTAACTAATGGAAAACATTTAATTGAATCCATATTTCATCCCTCACATACATCTATATGGTGTAGACAGAGACACATTGGTTCTATCTTTATGATTTGCTCAACAAGTCGAAATTCTTCGATAACTTAAAGTTCTGGAGGAATAATCCAGACATTTTTACAGCAAAAATATGAAAGACAGGAGAAGAAAGCCTCCTATGTTTTGTTTTGTACGGGACACAAAATTCTTGAGATTTTATTAAGAATATAGATATATATATATTAAGCTGACAGTGTGAATGCACTCTTATAAAACCAATACGCAAAACTTTATAACAGCGATTATTCACGCGACTGTAATAAAACAAAGTTTTTATCAACGCCTACTTTTTACTTGTTTTTATTTTAATATCACGTGTTGATAACAATATGGGGTAAGTTGGTTAGTTGTTAAGTTATTGGACCATTTCATTGCGGCTTCGAGTCCTGATTAGATAAGGCTTTTTATTTTATAAGTTTATTTAAGTTTTTTAACTTTATACTAAAATAACAGTTAATTTATTTTTTTCTTGTGTGTGACTATAATCTAGTTCTTTGTCAAATTTTGAGGTTATTCAGGACATCCAAAGGTCTATCCGTGTTAATATTCACCTAAACCTATATACTGTTTTTCTATAACAAAATAAATATCTGAGTTATTTTAAATGCACTGTAGTAAAATTCTCTCCAATCAGTACTATAGAGTATAGAGAGTTTGATATTTGAAAAATAGGTTCAAAGGCACAGGCAACAGGCACAGATCAAATTTTCATATAAAATTTCTCGACAGCTAGTCGGTTATCGACAATCGACAGTGGTAGAAAACCGTGCTACTTATGGCATTCTATCATGGACAACTAATGTGCATTTCATAGCACTAAGTTACCTCATGCTGCATACTATACATAGCTATCATAAATCTATAAACCTACTGAGCGAAAGGAAGCCTCACCTTAAAGATAAATGCAAATTTTGCCCCTGAAACTACAAGATGGAGTGCTTAAAGCAGAATTCAAATCCGTAAGACTGATGAAGACAGAGTGAGAACACAATGGAATCTCAGCGGTCACGGTAAAAGCGAGAAAATTAAATCCATCCTTGTCTAACTATCTTAAAGACGAGTTAAGAAAAGAGATAGATATACTTTCATGTCCAAGCGGTCAAAAGCCTTCAAAACTCAGACCTGTATAAAAGCCATACATCGCAAATACGAATGCGAATGGTGCCAAGGGTTGCATCAATGCCACGCAAATATCGACCTTCTGGCACACATACTAGATAGTTTTCCTGTAAAATTAGCATACGCAGCATTGGCAATACTTCTCCGAAAGTTTTAGTTTTTTTTCTTTGTTTCAAAGGTCAGATTGCGTGTGGTTTCAAATAAAATAAATTTGACTATGTCCAAGCGATACAGAATAGATGATTTTTGTTCACGACTCTCATGTTCGAGTCCCGTTTTAGCCAAAAGGTAGTAAGTACCTATTATTAAAAATTTTGTCAAAATATTTTGACTGATTTTGGATATTAAAGTTTGGTGCTTGGTAACGTTCCCGTAATAAACTTATTAGTGCGAAAGTCTGCCTTTAACTGCTAAACAGCTCAAACATTTTCATATCATATTATATCTATACCATAGAACTATTTGAAGAATCAACACCTAAGTTGCTAATAAATAAATATCTATACATATAAATCTTATTCGCGTACAGACTGACCCAAATCTCGAATTTTAATAAAACTGAAGGAATAGTACTGATTGTTTTATGACAAGTGGAAATAGAGCCAATTTTTGGGATTGATTACATAATATAAAAATGTCGAGAAAGTACCCAATGGCGCCAAACATAATTTATTGTTATTTCCGTAATAAACGTTCGCTATAACCTTTTAAATTTTATTACGTTTTATCTAAGAAATACCACTGGATAGTAAAATAGGTATTTCAGCTTCTTAACTTAATGCTATGATCATACGAGGATTGGCAGAGAATAAACGACCACATGGATCTTCGAATTCTTAAAATCGAATATTATTATTATAACTGCGGATATCGGCCGGATATTTGTTATGCTATCATGGCTAAATCTCTTGAAATTTAATATTCCATTGTAAGTAAGAGCACAGGGTCTACCTAATGCAGAGTTTTTTTAGAAAAAAAGTTTTACATTACACCCCGACAGAATAAGAAGGAGAAAAGTAGATGAAAGTTTGTACACAAGTGGAGCCGCACTGTCATCTAGTTAGGAAATAAAATTCCATAAAAACCAAGGTTGTTCTCAAGGAAGCTAAGAATTATGACAACAATAACCAAGATTTGTGTATACTTAACTAAAAGTTTTCCCTAAAATAAGGAAAAATATTTAATAGAAGGACGGTTGAATCTGAATTCTGCTGCAGTTGGCTCGGCCCCAACTATGTTGTACAACCAGTTTCAAAGACCCCTGTTTCTTACTAAACTGTATGAAAATTCACAAGTGGTTGAGAGTTCGGAAGGTCTTGTCAAACTGGTCGGTAGTATAATAGTCGTTTGAAACAAAATACGTTGTATTGTCATCGTGGCTTAATATAACAGGGAGGTTTCGGTTTTCTTGAAACAAATTGGACGAGTTCGTAGGTATATTAATTGACTTGCAGATACTGAAGGTTATATTAAGAAGTTTCTGAGAAATTTGATAGTTGAGAAACAATTTATACTGTTGCGAAGTGGTAAGCGTTTGTAGCTACAAATAGAAGACAGGTAAAGGATTTGAAAGTCTGAGATTGTTTAAGTTGTTATAATAATGACTTAAATATATTGAATAGCACTAAGCAGTGTAACGGAATACATACTTTTATTTAAATATATTTCTAATAGCAATGTACTCCAATTTTCTGTAGAGCATATTTTTTAGTGTTTAGCAATAAAACAAATGTCTTAAGAAATATTTTTTATTTAAAAGATCTATATGCAATTCTATAATGATATTAAAATTATTTTACCCCTTATTGTCGACTTCAGTGTATTTATTGTTTCAAACAATTGCATTTTAATTACAGATGAAGTAATGAATTAAATAAAAACGCGTACGTATAAAGTGACAATAACCATTTGCGTAAGGTTTAACGCTTTTAAACAAAATTAATTTCATTTGAACTCCCATTTACAGTACAGAATAACTGAATTGGCTTAACAACAGCCCTCCATCCCTTTTACTAGGAAACCTATTAGTGACATTAACACAGTTTCATGTTTAATAACACTCAACGGACAAACACGGCGGTCTAAACTATACTTATAATGTAAAAGCCGCCATTAGTGAACTGCCTGCCGTCCGTTTTGATATAAATCGTAATAAATCATGACAAATTTCACTTTCGCACGCAATCGTCGCGCGAGTTTAAAATAATTATAGTTTTGTTTTTGTGTGGGTAGTTTTGTAATGGATATTTAGGGGTTAAGTTAACTGTGCTTTGGTTGGGTTTTCGATGGGTGATGGTTGATTTTATATTCATATTTTGTTAAGGATATTGTTATACGCTGTGGGTCATTGTAGGTGTAGTAACTGATGTTTTGCAAATACAGCGGGATTGAGCTACAATTAGTACAATATACAAGTTTGTTTAATCTAATGTGTGGTCGTTATAACTTCTAAGAAGTGTAGCAAGTAATTGAGATATTCCTATTTTATATTCGTTAGGTTTAAGGCTTCGTTAAGTTTAATTAACAGATTTTCATTTCGATGGCACTTAAGTAGAAAAAATATAAGGCCAGCACATTACATTTATAAATAATCTATACCCAAGAATACCTTTACATATGAATTGTAGCGATACAAAAACCATATTTTAAGATATTCATCTCGTTGAAAAGTCATGTAATGTTCCACCGCATATGTATCAGAGGTCGTAAACCGTTTGATGGTATCAATACAACTGCGCTGTAAAACGCAGAGGCTCATGAAATTGCCGTACTCCTGCCGTAGCCGTACGCGTCTTAACTTTTAGTAGGTGATAAAATTATCGGTCAAGTGTGACACGGAAAATTTGACACAGAATTTAGTGTTTTATTATTCTATATTTTTTTGAACGGGATGTATTTTTTGTTTCTTTCTGACGTAATGTTCTAAAGAATGGTTAAATACTAGCTCAAACTTGAAAGATCAGCTTGTGGCTTAGTAACTACAGAGACTCGGGCCGATCTGTAAGGTTGTATCAGAGGGAGAAAAAATAATATTACGCATAAATTAATTTATAGTTTTTGAGGACATACCTTTTTTCTTTTCTTTAAGGACTTTTCTGCTTTGCCACTTGTATCAATATAATAATGTGAATAATGAGACTAACAGTTTTTTTTAAATTTGTGTCGCAGATCCAAAACCGCGATTCCTCAGTAATTAAATAAGGTGACAAACGACTTTTTAGACTAAAACCCAATACAAAAAAAAACATCAAACCTGCATATAATATGACAATAAATAATATTATAACACCACTTGAACTTGTATCGTTTAATCTAAGTTAACATCATCTAAATGTTTGTTTGAAACAACCATTTAAAGTACACTTCTGTGCACCGGGCTCTTGTGTAACTACTGTTCCAAGGTGTTTACCATGATATTATGAGTTTGGAATGTTTTTTCTGCTCTCATAATGAGATAATATAGCAGTGAAGTACAGTCAAGATGAGTAGTTGTTATTTGGATTGCTCTAAGAATAAATTTGCAACAATAGCAAAATATGGGGTGGAAACTTTGTCTAGCAGTGGGTTACTGTAGTATCGTCAAACAACTTAGTAAAGATCCTTGTATACAAGGCTCACGGCTTTCCGTGCTTCGGAGGGCACGTAAAAAGTCGGCCCCGGTTGTTGCCTACTAACATAACAGTCGTTAAGCCATGTCAAAGGCCTTTCGGGCGGCTTAAACAACTTTGACACTGGCGGACCACATACACCGTTTGCGCAGTCCCAAAAACATAAAAATAAGGTTGACCACATACCATAAGAAGAAAAAGAACTACTAGTTTCAAAAGATAGAGTTCACCACAAAAAAAAATCCGTAAATAGTGTCTAACATCTCATTTCATGTAAAATGTTCGTACACGTCATAACTTTTGGCCATACATGTATAAAACATGTATGTATAATCTCATACACATATTTACCTAACTTAGTTACCTCACGCAACTGCCGTTGGTATATCATTAAGTTTGACACAATCATAACATGAAACCACGAACAGTGAATAAGGAATTTAGTATAGAAGCGGAACTGTAATATACGCTGGCGTTTTGTACCTATTACCAATATTTTTTAACAACTATTGCCTTGATGAGTATGAAGCGTATTATTTCAAATGTATTTAGTTTAAAAAGTGTCCATATATTCTTATTTATATTCAACTATACATAATATTTTTAACAAAAATTTTATTCTCTTTGGATGTTCCAAGTAATTTTCTGGTGTTTCAATAAACACACCCCTATAACAATTTTCATTTCGTCAATTAGTTATTATCTAAAGTACGGCATTAAAATATCGAAGATTTGTTTCAATACCAGCAATTTTCAAATGCAAATATTGAAACCTGAAGTCTTTAGGCACCTAGTAAACACAGTATTCATACATTACATCTTAAAGGTTATAGGCAGCAAAGTGGTATATTCTCCTCTTCACAATTTCATGCTCTTAGCCAACGACCTCAGAGTACGTGTCAATCAGAACTGACTTATTGATTGTCGTCAACTTTGTTACCAACTGTTGAAGTTTTCAGGTGTTGTGTGTGCTTCATTTAATATGGGATATTGAGAACGTACTTTTAAATAGTTCGTTGATACCTTATCGATGTATTTTTGAGCCGTTTTTTGTGAGGTTTTTTGTTATAAAAACCTTATAATATTTGTCAATAGGCTTGCGGTTTAACTATTTTTTTTAATAAATGTATTTATTTTAGTTAATTCAGGCACCATAATTATTATCTTTATTAATTACTTAAACATGCTTTGGTGACTTAATAATAAATGCCTACACAAAATTTACTAAAAGGAATTATAAGCAGAGATGGTTATTTTTCTCCACTTATGAAATCTTTCTTAAGACTTCACGCTTAAATCTAAATTATTCATTCTAAAAGGCCTTTTAAAATGAACCAAGTTTTTAAACGAAGGCACTAAAGTAAAAATTATTTTAATTGATCCTCAAGTCAGCTACCGCGTAGCATCGTAGCACTTAGCTACGGAGCGATGGCTACGAACTTCGTAGCCTCCGTATCGTAGCAAATGACGTTCCTTAACTTGTGCCTTGGTTCAACCATATAATTATATTTGAGTAAAATATTTGTGCCGTGGTGGTTCTTTAAAATTCTGTTACGTACCATTAAACTTTGCAGAAGATCTTTTATATTTGTAGAAACCATTTACGAGTTGTCGATATATAAATTTATTATCTTAATTAATTTATATCATAAATCATAAACATAATTGATGCACCTCCAGTCATGATTGTACTGACCGTAATTATGCCAAAACAATAAAAAGCACGATATTGGATATCTATTCAAAATATTAAAAAACACATATGAAAATGAATCTAGACAACTAAATGCACGTTCCTTTTGTTATTATAATTAAATATATTGGACAATTAAAATGCAAACTATATCCCAATTAAATACTGCTAATTACGAGTTAAACGAGTCCTTTAGTCTTCTATTGAAATAAGTGTTTTATTTATCTATAACTTTGATTATAAATACAAACACTAAGTAGGTGTATCAGTGCTCTCAAGTTTATTACCAGATCGTAAATAACTGAGTCGTAACTAACCGTTGTTTGATCACTTACAACCAATCTCAGTAATTGATCACAAATGAATGAAACTTGCTAATTACAAGAATTATTGAGAGATATTTATTTATGTAAATATCTCTGGTTTGTATGAAAAAAACGTGACAAAATTTTATAATCGACATGAGAAAATGTATGGATGTGAATGAAGAAATAAGGTTTTAAAGGATCGTACCAAGTGACGCTTTTTATCTCTGCATACCCCTATGAGTTAAGTCCTTTGACACAATAATATATAATTTAAGACGTGAATAAAACTAGTAGGAGTCACGGGGTTCCTCTCACTGTAATGTGATGAAAATTTATAGACTACAGACTTAGACAATCGTATCTGCAACAGCTCAAAGAGAATTAAAATTCTACTACCATAACTACATAAAGTACTGTATTATTATAATTAGAAACTCTACACTAGCAGCCTAATTCCCCAAAAACAGAACCTCCGTTATAATAGGGGAGAACATTCGGAATTAATTCGTCAGTAGCATAGCTTATAAAGCTGTTTGGACGAACGCCAAGCGCGGCGAGGTTGCCGCGTTGTTTTTTCATAATAATTGGACCAAAAGTGAAAATGTTACGAGTTCGCTGACGCTGCTAAAAGGATGTCTTTGCGGTTGCCTTGTGAGTTTACGAAGGTTGAATACTTTTTATTAATACAAAGGAAATCGTCATGAAAAATCTTTCGGTCTGCTATATTGTCTGTTTTATTAAAAGTGGCCAAGTTTGTTCTTTCTTTTGAAAGTAATTTTCTTTTATCATTAAGCATGTGCGAGCTATTTAAGTTTCATTAATTATAGGTTATAGTTAGTATTGGTGCTTATTTTATACTGTCTTTTATTTCGAAATATCGGTTGCTGCAGGTTTGAGTATATGGTTATCTTATACAATCAAGATTTTACAGTTACTCTCAAAATGTCTCGCACATGGTTGTTGTAACTTGTGTCAGCTGCTCACATCTGCACATTACAAGTCGTGTACAGATTGTAAAAAAAGAGTTTCTGGAATATTGTAAGCAGAAATCGACAATGTTCCAAGTTATTTATTTTCATATTTTGATCCGGTTTTATGTAGCAAACATAATCTTAAAGCCACATTTTGATATCAATTTCAAAATCCTTGAAATGTATACAATGTACAAGTATACTCGTTAAAATTTTCTAGAATGTTCCAAAGTTTGACCATTATATATTTATGTAAAATCTTTCACAAAATTCGGTGCATTGAAGACCGGGCGGGTACGGTCGGCAAATAAATGAATTATTTATAACTTCTAAGGCTATTGATGGACCGACCGATGGACGTTTTTGTTATTTTTCCAGTCAATAAAAAGGCTTATTCGAAAGGAATATTGATGCGAAAATAATTTTATATTTTTGTGTGGAGATCTTTGAAAAGTTTTGCATGAATGGTTTGGCTTTAAACCAAAAGTTGTAAAACTCAATTGTGTTTTTTCGATTTATTTTTATAAGTTTGAGTTTGAGATTTCTTTTTACAACCATCTAGTCTAAAAACGAAGTGTTTTATAAATTGACCTATGCTTTAGTTATTTACTATTTGTGTGCAGTGAACATCAAATATAATAACAATTTAAATTGTAATCACATATATACACCCTGGCAAACTAAGTCCGTTGATCAGCGTACGGCGTCCGAGACACATAACAATAAAAAAATATAATCACAACAAATAATCACATACACCATTATTTCAAATGAAAATCGAATCCACAACCTCCCACAAGTACCATCATAACAACCCTAAATCATTGCACAAGAACTTACTCTCAAATTTACTTTTTCTTTCAAAAGAAAATACGTCACATTGCTCTATTTCAAGTCTATTGTATTTTGTGCCGTCGGTACGTGTACATTGTACGTTCGATAACGGAAGCAGGACAAATTCATTGCTTTTTGGCAAACAAGTTTCAACTCGAGACCTCGCGTTGTTCGAAGAGAATAGATCGAAGACGACAATGCTTTCTCGCTTTTACTTTGAGTAGTTTTGATAAAAAAACTACTTGAGATACAGATTTCGCACTAGGCGGTAAAGTTCTTACACAAATGTACATTGTTTTGAGATAGAGGTTGTATTTATCAAAGTCAAATATACTTTATTTCATAAACTGAAACAAGTATTTGAAATCGTCAAAATTTTAATCTACTACCACTAGGTACCAGGTGTCCAATATTTAGCCTTACTATAGAGGTACAATAGTATAGATATACAAATATCAATACTAAAGCGAATGGGCAAGACTGCTAAAGAAATGAGGATGTGTGGTTTTAAAATGTATGTCAATTTACAACTAGTATACGTCAAATTGATGGTCACTATTCAGGTCGTTGGTGCAATAAGGTAACGTGTAAATCCCTCTGATCTAAGGGAGAAAACAATATACAGCATAATGTCTTTTAAATAGTTGTTAACTAAAATACGTGATAAACCCGCATGCCCTGCAGGACAGAGAAGCACTTGAGCTTTAAGCGTATTACGCTGACCAAGTGCGAGTTAAATTGTTACCGAAAAACTCCACTTTCGACCCTCACGATGCTTTACTTGTTCTAGGTACATAAATACATAACTTCACGCCTATTATACCCGACAGTGTAGGCAGAGGTGTATGAAATATTCCTACGCTTCGCATGCAGTAAGGGGCGAGCCCAACTAGTTCTAATAATCTTATGACGTCGAAAAGCCAAGAATCTAATGTGCGAGACGAACCTTTATGCTATTTAATTACAGCGATACATTGCAACGTTAAAATGCGAATATGATACCTAAAGTTCAGCTAAAGTAAAATCTTAAACGATATTCCCGATAGGAAACCAGTTGTGCCGCAAAATGTCATTGATTTGCATGTATTGTGTTCTGCATAGTAATTACGTTAACTTACTCATATCTATGCATAGCTAGCGGTAGGATAAACAATGTAATTGGCAGCACGTGTAGCGTTTCTATACAATTGATTTTTCGTTCGTTCATAGGTGAGGTGCAAAAGGTACCTTATGGCCCATTTACTGTATACACCGTGTACATCTGCTTTGCTTTTAGAGAAAAGGCAGGTTTAAGAAGCAAGTATCATTTGTTTTTTTGCAATTTGTGAAAGATTTGATGATGATTCATTGACTTATGACCAGGGTGTATTGCTTTTTCATAACTACGTGAAATTTTGGTATCTCAATTTTATCGATAATATCAAATAAGCATAGTAATGAACACCTAATTAACCTTATTATCATCTACTAGCGGCCTGGACTGGTTTTGGGAGAGACCAAAACGTTTCTCGCGAATCACTAGATATACCTATTGGTGGAAACAAAACGAAAATGCGGTTAGTAAGGTTGGAGTTTATCGTGCACAGACAGACAAACAGACGCGGGGACTCGATGCTATAACACGTAATATAGTGCATATTAATGCAAGCGAACATATATTATAGAAGGCCAGACTACTACTTTCACATTTTTATACAATTTTCCATTAAATTCTTCAAGACTTGTAGTCGGTATTTTATTTCTAACGTATCTCGGGCGTCACGTTGACTGCTCGTATATCTATATTGTTGTTATTTACTGCGACACCGAGTGTACATCGCAGAAAGTCGTTTGTCAACTCTCCCGGTTGCCGCGAGAAATTCAACTTGCCGTGTCTAAATGTACACTTTTTGATGGAAAAATCTTTGCTATTATTTCGTTAAAAGAACATTTTGGTAACTTTATTGTGAAGATTAAATTATTTTTCATGTGACAGTTACAAGGGAATGTTGATGTCTATATCTAAGTATGTCAAAGAGACTTGAAAATTACTGAATTTTGTTTTAAGAAAGTTTGAGAAGTGAAGCCTTGCAGAGCGAGTTTTTACAGTCGGTACTAATGAGTATCGAGAGTTTGACATTTGAAATGACACTTCAAAATTAGTTCCTTCGACACCCGCTAGAGGCACAGGTCAGATTTTCATTTACAAAATTTGCCGAAAGCTAATCGGGTGTCGATAGTTATTGGAAATCGACTTAAATCACCACTCGTGTTTTATAATTAATTGCTTAATTTTATCCAGTAATATACTGCTCCATTTTGTTACAGTTTAGCTTAATAAATTATTGTACTAATTGTATAAAATAAATGTTCCGTTTAAATAACTACCGGAACTAGAAACTTTGTTATCCAATTAAAAATTTAATACATTTGAATGCTGAGCTCGTTTAATATTTATGTTTATTACATATACTAGTTAGGTATATATAATAGTGTACATTACAGTTATTTTAGATTTTAAATATGGTGCTGCTGCCACTGGAATACCCTAAAAACATTATATTGATATCGTAACATAAATTTTAGCTTATTTTCAATTCCAACTGTTGCGTTTTCTTTCAAAAATTGTTTCAAATTCAACAAAAACTGTTAATTTTAAAACTAATAGGATCGTCTGGTCTCTGTCTTGTGGGAAGAGGGTGTGTTTTTATACATAATATATATGTGATAGAAACCCACAAAAAGCAAATCAGTAACATCAAAAGTCAACTACTTAATCAATCTAAGGTCTTTCATAAACGACTGTCCCTTTCAAATCTTTAAAGAATACCTTTAAAATGATTAATTAACAAGTTGCATGTGTCGATTGCATGTGCGCGGCGCGTTTTTGACCGGCGTGGCTGTAAAACAGTACCTACGATGTATTGTTTAACAGCAAACCGATCGATCCCCGTCTAATGACCGTTAGAAACTTATTTCTTGTATTATCTTGTTCTATTTGTGTACTTAGATATCAAAATAAGTGATGATGTAAATCTATTTTTTCTTTTTGTTATATACGAGGAAATTGGTGAGAATTTATGTTTGTTGCTCTTTGTAAACGAAAGCTGCGAATTTTTCAGATATATGGAATACATTCGTCTCGTTGTGTCTTTTCACAAAAAAAGCTCTGACCTATAAAGTACATAACAAAAATATATATGCGTACATTAGTGAGTCAAATATTAAGCTCATTATCAATCCGAGATTAAAACTTAATTACTGAACTTCGATAAGAATCCACTACAGTAATTTATTAAAATAAAATTTTGAACAAATTCCCTCTCTCAACTCTAGACAGTTTCCAAAATTGTAACCCTAAACATTGCATTTGTATACAAAATTCCATTAATATTAACACAACAATGCATTTTCCATTTTCTAAACTCATTTCTCTTAATAAAGACTCAAAATAAGGTGTAACAATGTAATTCTTGAACCCTTTTAAATGCGATCTTTAACTGTAATCCATAAATTATGGAAGAGCCCACAGCCGTCACCTTGAACCGCTCCGACAGCCCCAATGTCGAAAACGGTTTAATTTTAAACGTACCAATAAACAAATTGAATACCAAAAATAACTGTTTTGCGCTTTTGTTGGTACTATTGTATGATATATAAACTGAGGTCAGTTACAGAAAAGTATCGTGTTCGTTTTCGTAATTTGTAATTTTCTATAGTTATCTATATCTTTCGAATAATAAGAACAGATTACTCTATGTATGGTATAAGTATAATAATATGAATAATTGAATAAGCATGAAAAAAATATTCGTAATTAGTTTCGCTCCTGCTGATTGTGCATTACGAAAAGATAAAATGACAGCAAATATTAATTCACCCAATACTTATTCATAAGTAGTTTAAACTGAGTATTAACATCCACATTCTAAACTTTTTGTTTAAATTGTACAAGTAGGTCTGATGAACTATATTTTTTTCTGCTTCTCAACTACGTACATCGTCTTTCTTCACGTAAATCCAAACTTTTATTTGAAAAACCAGACCACATTTCCTGCCTGTCCCCTCGAGAGCACCGTGTAACGCGTGACTCATATATCCGCAATGAAAATTTTTAAAAATATTATTTTCCGGAGAATTTTATCCGTTAGCGCGGAAATACAAAATATGTATTCAAATATCTGTCGAGTGAAATTCTTAGGAGATACCCTGAGGAATACAGTGTAATGCAGCTGTTATATCACGCTTGTAATGCTGTGGAGATATAGGTAAAGGTGTCACATTCATATTATACATATCTTCTAATGTTAGACTAGTGGGACTTTGTGTGTTACGACATATTTGTTCAAAATTACGCAAGAATAAATTAATAAATTTAGATTTAGTTTGACGTACAGACAGTCTTGTGTAACCTTTTAGTAATATTAGCATTAGGCAATTCTTTAATTTAAATTATGATGCCACGAGTTGATCTTAATTCATAAAAGATATTGTTAACTGTGACTAAAACAGGTCAAAAAGAAATAATAATTGCATCGTACTCTGCCTATTTTTATAAAACTGCTAGCTACTAAACCACATAGTAGTTTTTATAACAAATTCCAAAGAAAAATATAGTTCCGGAAAATACTGGAACTTTGTATCTTGCACAAATTCCTCCTTGTCATGCAAAAATAATTTATGAAGAAATTCCTTCGGTATAACTTTATCATTTGCTTTACGGCATCGTAAAAAATAAGTACGAAATAATAATAAGGCGAGTGGTGAAATTTTTCAATAAGCTGCGAGCCGAGCCTTCAATGGACGACTAAGTATAAAGCCGCGACGAAACCGCAGCGGTTCCGCGCGAAAACCGCATGAAAGTAATACGTAGATTTCTTTTTGTTTTTTAAATTTTATTTGGCTTTTTTGGCATAGTTACTTTTCAATTGTTTAAAAATTAAAGTTCGTGTTTTTTATAAATCTCATATGATATTGTTTTAGTGCGAAATTTTACGCTTACTCTCATTAATTATCCATCATATGTTAAGTAATTTTATTTTTTTAGCTTTTGCCTGTCTTTTACCGTTATAATCAAAATATATCCTTCTTCTTTAGCTCGCCTCTGTAGTACGGTCAGCAGAGCTTTCATGGCTCTTTTTACATGGGACTATCATTGTGAAAGGCGAAACAAGTGTGTATTTTAAACACCTCTGCTTACACCTTCGCGTGCAACTGGCTCGGTATTACATAAGTATCTTCTCTAGGATAATTTTCTACTGGTAAAATTATTTTGAAATTCGGTTCACTAGTTTCGAAGATCCCTTTTAAATAAATAAACGTCCAACGTTATTCAGTCCGTCACCTTTTTCATTTGAATCTGTAAAGCTTTGCGATGTATCTGATGGATGAATGGATATGAATATCGTTATCCTAAACTCACGATATTAAATATATGAGATATTCATGGTTTGTGAACGTAAGTTTATATGGGTACTTTTAGTGTTAGGTATTTTTATTCATACGTACATAAAATGTTTACTTTTCCATAGGGAATAATAGGGATAGGTAGAGATCTAAAAATATAAAAATGTAAAAATATTTATTTTGACAACTCACACACAATTAAATTATAGCCTGTGCTATGTGTTATTTTGTGTCTTCAGCAGAAGTATTTACGTGAAAGAGTAACAAAAATCCATACATATTCTCACAAACTTTCGCATTTATAATTATTTGATATTAAAATATACTTTTATAGATAAATTTATATGCCATACAGAACAGATATTTGTGTAGTTGTGTTCATTGTAACGTTTGATTGTAGAAATATTTTGTATAAGAAATAAGGAAAAGATAGAAGTGTTTTATTAGACTTTTATTATCTTTTGCAATTAAAACTTTATTTAGATTGCTGGAGGTTTTGCCGCAGGTTACACTGACCGTGGTTTGATCTTGTCCGCTTTATTTCTTTCTGTTAGGCTATTGCCGTCAAGGATACGACACCAAGATAAAAAAATATTTTATTAAAGAGCTTGGTTTTGAGGTTAAACACTTATTTCATACTTAGACGGTCGGACTGCTCATAGATGGATAACGTAGTGGTTTGATATTGGGGTATTGCAACTTCGGAAGACACGTTATAAGATGTTATTGACATTCTTTCATTGACAGTCGGTTGGCCATATTTGGGTTGATAAACTCAGAGTCTGAGTTACCTAACGAAGGGATGTTTGATGGTTGTAAAAAGACCTCTTATTCTACAAATTCCTCCTGAAAAATTGGAAACGATAGATAATATTTATATGGCAACAGGCTCGTTTTAATTACATAGGACTTCAACACGCGGGTGTATTTCACACCTCTTCCTCAATCTTCGGATACATAACAAGCTGGATTACGAGTATTTATGCATCTAAAAGTAGATATAAAAAACCACAAGTATTTGGCATAAACATCACGGCTAAGCATGTCAATCGTTTTATCAGTAATGTCAAGCGAATATTCCGGAATACTACATAGAATATGCCATCCCAAAAAACCTAGTTCCTGGAATTTTCGCTGAACAAATACCTTACTAACGTCCGCTGGCAAAGCGCTGGGACAATTATTTTACTATGTTACGTGTAAAAGGATTTTTTCTCTCTTTTGCTCCCCCTACGTCTGTCCTTTTCTAGGAATTACTAAGTGAAAATTGCAATTGCTAGCCGTTTTTATTTGCTTATTTGTTACAACAATTTGGTGAAATGGTAACTGCTTTTTAAAAAAATGTAAATATTGAACCAGATTGGATGTTCATGGAAATTAAGCTTATAACCTATCTAATGTGTCTAGTTACTTTTAAATGCAAGCTCTACTTAGTTTAGAATTAAATAACCGAGTGTAAGTTGTTCAAATATATGTATATTGTGGTGAACCTAAACTCCACCTAAACTCCTTCTACTCTATGGTAGATGCCATATATTAATCATATAACGATTTGGCATTCTCTGTCAATAAATATATCAAACACGTAATGCTCGTATTTTATTAATACATAATATTGGCGACGAGGAAAAAACTGAACCTAAATGGAAAAGCTACGTAAAAAACGGAGCACCCTACGTGGGATGCTCACCAGACTCGATACCTACATCGAGCAGAGGGCGACGATGTCTGACGAGGACATCACCGCTCGCTCCGCAGCCTTGAAGGACACCATAACAGCACTGCGAGAGTTACAAGAGAAGATAGAAAACAAAACCATAGATGATAACGATGAAACAGCGTATTTACACGAACAAAATTACGGCTACGAATTCGAAGAACTTCACACTATTTTAGTATCAAAACTTTTAACAAAAAAAACCATTATTCAAGGTCAGCGACAGGAAGACCAACATAGAATATACCAATACCATAAGATTATACCAAAAATACAATTTAATCCTTTACATGAATCAGAAACGTTCAATAACTTTAAAAAACGTCTGGAAGTGTACTTTAGACTTAATGAAATTACTGAGCCCCACATGAAGACAAATATTCTTCTGTCTACATTATCACCAGAACTCCATGAAAAATTATGTGATTTAATAGCACCAGACGAACCATTGAATAAGACATTTAACGAAATTACTGAAACACTTGACGACTACTTAGACCCAAAACCTAGCAAATGGGTTCTACAACATAAATTTATATCGAGAACTCAAAAATCGGATGAAACAGTAGCGCAATACGCCGCAGATTTAAAAAAGCTCACTACCAACTGCGAATTTAAATGTCAACACTGCCAGAAAAACATTTCAGAAAGCTTTTTATCTCTTCAACTCATAAGAGGATTGAAAGATAGCGACGCACGTACAAAAATTTTACAAGACCGAACAGTATGTACATTTAAACACCTGACACAGATTGCAACATCTATTGAAATGAGTAAAGCAGAAAATACATCAATGCTTCCGAATGAACAACCAAGTTGTGACAATATCAATAAAATTTCCACTGATTCCTACAATAATTCAAAAAAATCTCCTTTTAGAGGAATCACACCAAGAGATTTAAAAGGGAAATGTTTCCGCTGTGGTTTAAATCACGAAACCAAGAAATGTAGCGCTATAAACATAACATGCTATAAATGCAAGAAGGTCGGACACTTAGCTAGTGTGTGTCTACAACGGCGCTCAGATGCGAAATCCAGTAAGACTACACCGGATATAAATCAATTAAACGACTCAGCGATAAGCGATGATGATGAATGGAATGATATTAATGTTATATCTGGTGAAACATCCGAAAAATACATGATAACGGTACACATTGAACATGCTAAGATAAAAATGGAATTTGACACTGGAGCCACACTTACTTCTATGTCATTACGAGACTACAGAAAATTGAAAATCGGCAAAAGAATCTTTAAAACTAATATAAAACTCAAAACATATACCGGCGAAGTAATCGAACCTGCAGGTGTTGCATACGTTCAATGCAGATGCCAAGGAAAAGAATTCCACGGTAAGTTATACCTCATCAACAACAACGTTGACCCCGTTTTTGGCCGGAGTTGGATGAAAGAACTCGAAACTCTAAATTTAGCAGATATAAAAACTTTACAGCAATCAGAAAATCTAGAATTAGACCAGCTTTTGGAACTTTACAAGACATCAGTATTTCGATCCGACTTAGGCGAAATACCCAATTACAGAGGACACCTAAATCTACAAGAAAACACAAGACCAATTTTTATCAAACCACGTAGAATACCGTACGCTTTAAAAACCAAAGTGGATGAAGAGATCGAGCGACTATGCAAACAGGGTGTCATCACGAAAGTCGACCACTCTGATTGGGGTACTCCAGTGGTACCAGTTGTCAAACCGAATGGGAGTATCCGATTGTGCGCTGATTATAAAGTTACACTAAATAAAGTCATACAAGATGAACAATATCCAATACCTATGATAGAAGATATATTTGCAGAGATGAACGGAGGTAAACTATTCTGTACACTCGACATCACCCAGGCATATCTCAACATGACAATGGATGAAGAAAGCGCAATGCTACAAACACTAAGTACGCATCGAGGCACTTTTAAGGTGAACCGCCTAATGTTCGGCGTTAAGGTCGCGCCGAGCCTTTGGCAGAAATTTATGGATAAACTCCTTCAAGATCTCGAAGGTGTAAAATGTTTCTTTGATGACATCATCATTCAAGGCATCAACAAAGAACAATTACTACAGAGACTTAAGCTCGTGTTAGACAAACTAAAAGAAAGTAACCTACGAGTAAACAAAAATAAGTGCCACTTTTTCAAAACAAGCATCGACTATTTGGGACACACTATCGACAAAGAAGGTCTACACAAAAACAGAGAAAAGATTAACGCAATAATTAAAACAGAACGCCCAGTCAACACCGCAGAATTGAGGACATTTCTTGGAATGGCAAATTTTTACAACAAATTTATACCCAACCTATCATCGATCACGAATCCACTGAACAACTTACTCAAGAAAGAATCTAGTTTTCGATGGTCTACAGAATGCGAACAGAGCTTTATACACATTAAAAAAGAAATTCTAAGCGAAAGAGTACTTATACATTTTGATCCCAAGAGGCCCTTGGTTCTTGCAACAGACGCATCTCCACTGGGAATCGGAGCAGTACTATCACATAGACTCCCAGATGGATCAGAAAGACCGATAGCATTCGCTTCCAGAACACTATCGGATAGCGAGAAGAAGTACAGCCAAATTGACAAAGAAGCTACTGCCATATACTGGGGATTGAAGAAGTTCTTTTATTATTGTTACGGTAGAAAATTTATCCTAGTGACAGACCATAAACCACTGACAATAATTTTCCACCCACATCAAACGTTACCAGCAATGAGTACAATGCGATTATTCCACTACGCTCATTTCTTATCTGGATTTGACTACAACATTGAATACAGAACTTCGCCTAACAACTCAAATGCAGATTACCTATCCAGGTTCCCAGTAGAAAACACAAAGGCAAACAAAATGGACCAGAATTACAGCTTTCAACTTCAACAAATACATACCATTGATGTCAACCCAAATATCATAGCGAAAGAGACAAGTATTGATTCCGATTATACACCATTAGTACTCGCATTACAAACTGGCCGATCACTTAAAACGCTCGGTTACAATGATAATGAATTTACTTTACAAGATGGATGTATACTAAGAGGAACGCGAGTCTTAATCCCAAAAACATTACGCGAACGAGTGCTGGACGAACTACACCTCGGTCACCCGGGCATTGTGAAAATGAAGCTACTGGCCCGCAGTTTTGTATACTGGAAAGGAATTGACAATGATATCGAAACAAAAGTTAAGTCCTGTAGAACATGTAGATTACAACAAAATGAACCAGAGAAAGCACCACTACACCACTGGGAACACCCAAAGGGCCCCTGGCAAAGGCTTCATATTGATTTTGCCGGACCTGTTTACGGATACTATCTTTTAATAGTTGTAGACGCATTTTCGAAATGGACAGAGATTATACCTACTAAATCAACGACAAGCTCTTGGTGCATCCAAAAATTGAAAGAACTATTTTGCACCTATGGAACACCTCTACTCCTTGTCTCAGACAATGGCCGACAATTCGTATCGGGAGAGTTCGAAAAATTTCTAAAAGACTGTATGATTTCGCACAAAACCTCTGCTCCATACCACCCTGCAACCAATGGACAAGCTGAACGATACGTACAAACAGTCAAGAGAATCTTACGAAGCTTAGAGGGAGAAAGGGGTAATCTTCAAGAGAAACTTGTCATGGTAAAAACTCGCCTCAGACGGACACCAAACTTGAATGGTCAGACACCTTATCAGTTAATGTTTGGAAGAGAAGTTCGAACAGCATTACACTGCATGTTTAGAAACACCCATAAAAAAACTACATCGAAACATCAAGAGATCAAGGTCAGACAGTTGGAAGTCGGCGAACGAGTACAGGCCCGTGACTACACGAGTGCTAAGCACCATTGGCAGTTTGGTACTATCACAAGACGTCTAGGCCGACTTCATTATGAGATCCGCACCGACAACGGCGATGTCTGGCGCCGACACCTCAACCAGGTGTTGGCTGCATCTTATATTCAGCAGAACAGCTAAGAGGTTAGGAGGGGAGAAATGTGGTGAACCTAAACTCCACCTAAACTCCTTCTACTCTATGGTAGATGCCATATATTAATCATATAACGATTTGGCATTCTCTGTCAATAAATATATCAAACACGTAATGCTCGTATTTTATTAATACATAATATATATGCTTTGTGATTCGCAAGAAGATTAAACTTGATGAAAATTATTTGTTACCTAGTTTACGTCTTGATTACATCAAAAAGATTTTTTCTATTTATAGGCATAATACCTTTTATATTGAGCCAACAGATCTTCAAAGATTCTATTTTATTACTGCATATTGCATACTAGAACTCCGAAGATTTCCAGCTAAGCCTAACAGGTTTTGATATGAATAAGAACGACTCGAATGGGATTTGAACATGTGACCTTTCGATAAGAAATCCGTTGCCGTACCAGGCCTATTTACCGTACAGGCCATATTACTTAATAACTAAATATTTGAAAGTAAAGTCCATTCGCTGTAAAACCAAAATTTACTGAAGGGATTTTCATGAGCTTTTCGCTAATAAATAGAGTGATTTTCAAGAAAGGTTTTAGAATTGGTTAAGGTTAGGAAGTAAGCTGGGCGAAACCGGGGTAAGCAACTTGTTTAATTAATAATATTTTAATTAATTTAGTATATCGGATTCGAACTCAGCCATAACCCTTCTTTACATGGAGATGCGCGCATTATCACGAATATATTTTTTGTATTGAATCATTTCATTTTCGCCAAGTTGTGTATGTGAATATTATTGAATAATGAATACTGATCACTTAGCAGTTATTATAAGTGGTCTATAAATTATTTATCGTATATATTGCTATGATAATTATTTACATGTATCTGCAAAACACGCGTGTTAGTCAGTGTGAAGGGTTCTTTTAAAGATGAAAATACAATTAGAATATTACAATTTAGAATACAGATATTTGCTGCAACGAAACCAGCTTTAAATATCTCGATTATGAAATTGTCGATGAATTACTATTAATGAGCAATTTTTAAGGCATCAGTTTTTAGTTTTGTTAGATGTATGGGACATAAATCATTTTAAGCTGTCGGACGACGGTGGGATGGGATGTGTAGTCTCTTTTAAATAAAAATATGGTAATATTTTTTAAATGACTGACTGTCGTGCTGAATGCTAGTCTGCTATGGCTTTGACATGACGACTGAGAGGTCGTGAGTTCAAATCTTAACCTAGGTTATTGACGTTAACCTAAATACACTAGAACAAATTATGTTTTTCAGTCTTCTATTGAAGAAACAACCAGTGTCCCTTCTTTTAAAGTAAAATATAAGTAAAAATCTTAAAAGCATTTATCCGAATCGATTCGAAAATAAAATGTAATATGGTACCCTTCAGAAAATAAAAATTATAAAAATCTTTACAATAATTTTACTTGAAAAAAGGTCATAAAAATTCACCCTGTAGCTCCATTGTGTTTCTTAATCTTCGCAAAAAATATAAAGACGACATAAATCTCAAGTAAATGTAAGAAAACAACAATATTCAAGATAATTGAAGGCTGTTTATATAATATTCAAAGGCTTTGCTTACACACAATAGATATTACCAGCGTAATGTTATGATAATCTCGGATCAAGACGCTCTTGTTTTCATGTAATAAAATTACAGGCTGTTTGAAAAAACGACGCAAGAAACGATAACGATTTAAGAATAAAAACTGGTTATTGATTTGGTAAAACAAAAAAAAATATTTTATATTTTTTCTGAGTATGTTATATTTTATTTTAATACAGTTATTAAATAAAAATAAATGTATTAATAGTAAAGTAATAAATAAGAAGATTATCTTAAACGATCGTCTCGGAGGACGAAACTAGACTTCTAGCATTACGCTGTCCTTACGTAAGATGTACTTATCTTAACTACTATTTTTCAAATACTCACATAACTCCAAACCGTCAACAATAACTGGGAACCACCATTAAAAAAACGAGCTAAATAACCAACACTCGTTATTTAAATAACTAATAACACCTTATTATTGCTTCGAGTTGTCAATTCCTTATGAATGCACTTTTGACAGTTCGTTATGGCGCGAAAGCGTAGTGATGGGGTAATTAATTAGGCGTTTTAGTGATGTGTTTTATTTATCGATGTTGTATACAGCCAGGGCTTTCGTATTTTGTTTATTTTTCGGCGGTGTTTATCTAATGGGAGGAGGGAGCGCGCGGCCCGGCTGCCGACTGCCGGCGAAGTAAAGCCTCCATGCTTGGAATTGCGCGCGCATACCTTAGTGATATGCGTCGATTTTATAACGTAGGTGTAATTTTAAGCGTTTGGTACGCTTTAATTAATCGTCCATTGGGATTGAGTGGTGAATTAAGTTGATATTGTGGTCAGTGAATCGATTCGCTTACAGAGTTCTAACTGGCGTCATTAGTTTTACTAAAACGGATGTTGGCTTAGCTCCGAGCGTGAATTGAATCTCACTTTGACCGAAAATTGGAATGAAACGTTTATTGCAACTGCACAGACTCAAAATAATACTTAAAAGTAATTTTACCAGGAAAATAACAGTTATACAAAAATGTTTTTTGGTCCTACATTTAAGTAATTTTTTCTACATTTATGAAAGTAACGTAAGTGGGTAAAAGAAAGCCTGTGTTCTATTGTATTCGTTCAAGTCGCTGTAAAACTTTTCTGCGTACAAGTCGATTGAGAGAAATAGGTCACCAAGTCTGTAGGTAACGTTGCCTTTCACAGAATCTTCAGAAACAGAATATATTTCTTGAGCGGAGTTTTACTAAAGCTTTTAACAAAAGCCCGTCAAGATTATCAAAGGCTGGTAAGACCGCTTTACTAAATGAATGAATGACTTTATATACTAGTTGAGGCCAGTGGCTTTCTCTGTTTAATACTGTAAAATATCATCGATTTACTTTTTTTATAATGCTTTAAAATTACCGTACCCGTAATATAAAAGTAGATAATAATTTGATCTAAGAATCCATATTTAACAATGCTACTTTGACTTCACGGTACTTATTAATAACAACAATTAATAAGAATTTAATAAATAAAAAGAATAAAAACAGCGGATTCTAAAGGATTATTATCAGTCTGCTTATAAATATTATTACTATGTCCAACTTTTTAAAATTAACTTAACAGCTGATCTCGTTCTGAACTAATTAAATACGAAAATGACTTTTGTAGTACCATCCGAATTAAG
Source organism: Anticarsia gemmatalis (assembly GCF_050436995.1). Taxonomy (NCBI): domain Eukaryota; kingdom Metazoa; phylum Arthropoda; class Insecta; order Lepidoptera; family Erebidae; genus Anticarsia; species Anticarsia gemmatalis. The sequence goes on from NC_134757.1 coordinate 2,852,357, forward strand.
CAGATGCTAAACTTACATTTCCTCAAATCCGTTAATTTTTATTGAGCTGCGCTCACGAATTTTCTTTACATTTTTTTTATCTCCAGAAAACATTTTCCGTGTCTTGAAGACAATTAGTCGAATTGGTTTTGCTTGAGTTTTGCGTTTAGCAACAAATTTGACGATTCATTTTTATACATAAGAAGATATTTAATTAATAAATATATCACATATTTTCCTCATTAAGATAGACGTACACAACACGAACTCTCATAAACCTAACACACATCAGAACACGCAATAACTAAAAACAATAACCGCAAAACTTCATAACCGAAAAATAACGGTTATTTGATATAAGTTTCACATCACTATTAACGGTATACAGGGTGTAGTCACGTCGTGTGGGACTTATTAACGTGTCAAATGAAAGCCAATATAGATATATCTTTGTTCGCTGTTACTTTATTACATAGGGTGTTGCATTGTCGATGTTTCGTAAAGCTTTTGGTAATGATAATTAACTTTCACTGACAGCCTAATAGTATAAGCCGAGGCATTAGTCTATAGCGGAAGATGTTGGACTCAAAGGCAACTATGGTCCAAAAAATTAATATGCTTGGTTTATTGGATTATATAATGAATAGTTCTCGGTGTGTTACAAAAACAATTTAGCTGTAACAAACAGGACTACGTAAGTTGTATAGGCATCAATTCAGAATGTTGTATACCTACAAGGCTTTCAACTAAGTTGTTGGACTATAATAACAATTTTATACTATAAGTTAATAATAATACTAATATGATATGCGAACAAAACTGTGTCAATCACCTTTTTATAAATGACCATGCCATGTTTTAGTGGTGAAAGCCATACTAAGACTGACAACTTCATTCAACAGTTCTTGAAAAAAATAGTGTCCTGATCCGGATCTTTAAGCCCGGATTTCTTAAGACCTTAAATGAAATATTTAATAAAATGTTTGTTTGTTACGCATTCAAAATAATATCAAGAAATTCTAACAAGATAAGCCATTACAATTATGTTTTAATATACGATTATGTCGCAATTCAGACTATAATAAAAGTAATTAGTTTAATTATAAAGCTTCTTCCGCCTTCTGTAATGGGGTTTGATGCTTGTTCAGAGAAAATATTCTTACGGGTTTTCTAAGTATGGCTTAATTCAATTTTTATTAAGGCTTTTGAACTGAAATATGCTGCAATACAAACAAAGAAAGTAAAGTCATCTCCAAATAATTAATGTCAGTAAACTTTAAAAAATAAAGTTATAGATTTTACATTTTGTAGTAGGTATAATGAATTATCTGGAAAAATCTTTTTTCAAATTGGAAATTTAATCCTAAAGCTCTGTACAACAATATCACTCACTACTGCTGCATTATTTTTTTATTGTATTGTGGTTAAATACCACGACGTTAAATATCACGATTATTTTTAAACTATTTTATAACAGGCTCTAAACTTATAAATAAATAAATTTTATCAGTGTTCTAGTGCTGGGCATGTGTCTCCTCCAAATGAGGGAGGGGTTAGGCCTTGAGTCCACCACACTAGTTAGGTACTAGTTGGGGAGCTTGCATACCTTCAAGAACTACTGTTCTTAAAAACTCTCAGGCCTGCAGGATTCTACCTGCATGAATTTTTTACGATCTCAACTTTAGATCACACAAATTCGTGTAAGTATCCGAACCTTTTAGAAATCGTCAGTCGGTTCCATAATACAAGTATAAACCATGTTTCCATTACAACTTACAGCTTATAATATTCGATGCAACCATGTAATAGCCTTCACAAACGTTCAGGGGTGGGTTACACTGCCCACATTTGGCAATCAAGGCAGTACTATAAACAGTTGTATCAGTTATCTGGACGTTAACGACCAATTACAGCGACGGACAACAGCGGCAAGGATTCCGACGGATAGTCAGTTCGATGCCAGAAAGAGGGTTTTAGTACTGTGATGTATTATGATGATTGTAGGTAAATTACAGTTCAATTTCTAATGATTTAATATACTATTGTAATTAGACTTAGTATTATTTGAAGTTTTCTTAGAAATTGAAAGGATGTTAATATATATTATTATAGTGTCTAAATATTAACTTGAAAGTTAACTTTACATAGCTTAAGTGAGTATTTCACTAATATCGTGTCGTTATATATTAGTAAAAATATTCCTAAGTATCTTCTCTGAAAAGTATCTTAATTATAGTATCCACATTTCTTATAATAGTAACTATAGCTTCTTATTTTCTTTCGCAGTGAGCAGATAAAAATTTGTCCGCACCTTTACTCAAAACAACTTCAAATCAATTATTAACTAAAAATTGCTTTAACACGTTCTTAGAAATCGTACAAGAAGGCTCGCGTGTTATTTAAACCTCAGACGTTATACCTTGTGGTGAAACAGTGACGCGTACGGCAAATATTTGTGAGACCCACAAATATTTGTTACTCCTTGTTTGTGTATGTAATTTGTGTGTTTATGTACTTACACATACACATGTGTGAGTTCAGGTGTACGGATTATGTATGGGAATTCTTTATTAAACGGTTTAAAGATTTTAATGGTGAACATGATTCGGGCTTTGATTTAAAGTAGGTATATTATTTTTTAAAGTTGTCTTACTAAATTTAACGTTATTATTTCTGATCTACATTGGGGTGGCGGGTTAAATTACAGAGTCACACAATTATCGTTAATTTTGACTTTGGTGTAATCTATTAAGTTTTTGTTTTGATAAATGATAAATGATTTGTTTTGATAAACTTTTAATTTTTTTAATGTTATTTTTATAATTTTAACTGCTCTCATTAGACAACCAACTAGAATGTGAGATACACCGCGTCACATACAGAGTCATAAAAATCTGATGAAACAAAATTACTCTTAATAGTGTCATTAATAAATACAAACTCTATCGCACGGTAGACTCACAATTCATATATCTGTTATGTTTAAAGGCAGACATTATGCAAATACCTACACGCGTCTGTATATCCGGTGAAATAAGCCTCATTGTATAATCAACACATTGTTTTCAACATAAGAAGGAGCAAGTTTTATAGCAGCAGACAGATTCAATTCAATTTAAGATTAGGAATTGTAGTCATAGTAATGAGAAAGGGTAAGAAGCTAGTAGGTTCAAGGATTAAAATATATACTATGTCCATACATGGGTCATCTCTATGAGTTAAAACCTCAAATTCCGACGTATTAATACATTTGACGCCTAGAAAATATTTCATATCAGAAGACTCGAAGCCGAACCAAAATTCGGAACCCATCACTTAAGTTTTATGTGATTTAGGTTTGTGCCGTTAAGTAAAACATATTTTGTAGAGTGAACATCATCAAGGGCTGATATCTATTAATTGTAATGTAAGCATTGGGTAAAATTACTATTAATTATTATTAAGTGTATAATTATAATTAAACAAAGACATGAGATCACCTTCGTTTATAACTAAAATTGTTTATCCTAGAGTAAATACTGTATTATTTTATTGGCAAGACATTATACACGATCATTGAAAGATTCATAATAGTTATTATAATATAGTAATTGTAACGACTTACCGAATACCATGACTTATATTAAGTTGATGGATGGATGATGTCGATGGTCTAAAACTGCACTCGTGATACATACCTGAAATAATACAAATAATATATAGCTGATACTTAGATTCACGAATAAATATATTGAGTATTACAATAAGATACAAAATACATAATTATTTATCCAAATTAACGTTTTTTTTTCCAAACGCTGGGCCACATTTTCTTAAGAAGTTTACTGTATCGATGGCCCGGAGTTACTTAGCACAATAGAAAACGATCTATAAAACAATGAATTTTAGGTTTGATTGTCGGTCTATCAAAAATATTTCTTCGGGACAATAAAAAAAGGTTTTCGAAAATAATCTTACAATCGTTTTACTCGAACCATTCAATTTCAACACGATTTTTTCAAAATAAAAACAGCTATAACCTTGTAACACTTCCATAATATTACCCACACATGCAACATCTGATAACCAACCCTTTCATAAAGGGGTAAAAAAATACTTCGCGGCTGTTATCTACCCCTTCTAGTGGGTAAATTGAGGAAGCCCAGCCTAATAACGTCTGAAACGATAACGATACCCATCGTTTTTTGTACCTTGGTATGTGTAGCTTACTGTTTGTGGTACTGTCGGTTCGATAAATTGCCTTTAAGTCAATTGTTATCCAACTAATATTTTAGTGTGAACGTTTGTGTGAATACATGAATACATGTCTGTTACTATTTCACGAAAAACCTACGAAACGGATTTGTATAAGATTTGGTACATAGATAGTTTATAATCCGTATTAAAGTATGAAATGTTCACCCCGTAAACACCGGCAAAATAGCGAGAAAAAGTAGATTAACAGGAATAAAGAAGAGGGAAACATAATATTATATTTTTGATATTTTTTTCCATAACTATAAGTGACAGGAAATCAATAGTCGACGAAATAAAATATTGTAGATCAATTCTTTTAAGTAGGTACTCCTAATAATCGTAATTAACATTGACATTATCTAAGTCGACAGTACCCCTAATGATCAAAAAAATTGTTTATCTTTAAAGTATTATTTTTTCCTTATTAATGTCTCAAGAGAAGCAGAATTTAATCAACATCATGAAAGCGTTTAAAAATTCTACTGTAATTTTTACAAAAAATCCATGGTAAGTGTTCATAACGCCATCTAGTAAACATTGCTTGAAACTAGTAGCGTGCTCCTACTTTTCCGGAAGCATGTTACAGGAAACCTGAAACAAGAGCTTTCGCACAGTACAACTAGATGGCGCTGTTACCAAAACATTGTTACAACTTTCAGTTCAAACTTTCTACTGAGAGGTAGTAAAGTTTAGTTTTAAACTAGTGACACAATTACAAATCAAGTTTTTATAATAAGTCAATTTAGTAATAAAAATAACTTTAACATTAAGGTTTCAAATATGTCATGAAGAGAACGTTCTTAGTAAATAATACAGAATATGGCGTAATTTTTACATTGTTTACGGTTCACGAACTGGAAAAAGAAAGCAATTAATTTTCCTTTGTACAATTGACTCGCCTTTGTTTACATCAAACCGACTTAATTATTTCTGTCTGTAATTTATATTTCCATATCGATGATTCTTTTTAATTGTGCCAAATCAGTATACATTTTGTTGACCGTACACAGTCAATTTACTTTGTCTACAACAACATTCTTTTTATAATAGTTATCTTCTGAGAGCTTCATGCTTCTTTTAGTATAAGAGTAATACTAACATAATTTTCTACGACATCACTTCTGATGTGTAATAAAAAACTTTCTTTACTCATTTCATTAATTACATTAAAACATCAATGCCTATTTTCCAGCCTTAAAACTGGAATAACATCAAACCAAACCCTTTCAAAATTCCCCAAAAGATCAACTTTTTAAGTACTTAATTTTAAGAACCTATGCTTGTTCAATTAGAACCAAGAGATGTTCCGAAATCTCTAGATTTATAAAGTTTAATCTTCTTAGAAGCACTGTGCCCTTATTTGTACAGTCTTACCAAACTTACATTTAGTTTATTTTCTGTTCTTTTTGTTCTACAGTTTCAGAATTCCGTTGGAAATTGTCGGAGGAAAATTGAAACTGCTTAGCTTCGTTACTAGCTGAGCTGTTGTTTGTACTATGTTGTAAGTATGTTGGTATATTTTGTGTGTTGTTCATGATATTATGAAGATTTCTGTATAATGAAATTAATATCTATACTAATATTATAAAGCTGAAGAGTTTGTTTGTTTGTTTGTTTGAACGCACTAATCTCAGGAACTACTGGTCCGATTTTAAAAATTATTTCAGTGTTAGATAGCCCACTTATTGAGGAAGGCTATAAGCTATATATCATCACGCTACAACCAATACGAGCAGAGAAGCATGAAAATTTTCAAAAACGTGGAAAATTTGAACCTATTCTCTCTTATGTGACGCAAGCGAAGTTGCGCGGGTCAGCTAGTTTTTCATAAAATTAAAAAAATATATATACATTTTTGAAACTAATAATACAATAGTAAAGGTAAGAAAAGCGTTTTAAAGCAACATTGAAAATTTTGTTTGATGAATAAAAAAAAATGTTCCACTGCTTTCTGGGAATTATACTCGAGACTTCGGATTACAGCGAAGTTTGGTCTGTTCTAAGTTATGTCAGAATATTTCTTAACACTTCCCCAGAGCTTAGTAACGGGCACGGTTAATGGCAATAAGTTAATGGTGAGACTGACGTTAAAAGGATAAAAAAATCAACTTGAAAATATTCCTAAAATAATAAACCTACGTTTTTTCTCTTTAAAGAAGGTATTATTAAAAAAAACGTGTTCAACATCGAAAATATTCTAACTATTAAAAAAGTTAAAAAACACCCTCATTCAGTGGGAATTTTGTCCCAAACCCTTTTTAAAATCCTACACGCGTTCCACGAATGCCTTGAACATTTCAAATTATTTGACCCTTAATGTGAGGCGACGTTATTCCCTCGGTCCGCATACATTGCGTAATTTTGTCGGTGTAAAATTAATTTTGTTTGAGTGTGAACCGTAATGTAATATAATTAAGTAGGCTTATTTTATTTGGTAGTGTTTAAGAATTATGAAAGGGTGTGACATTTTATCCATGGATAGATTATGTGTCTGAGTCTTTGTTGTCTGTCTGCCTACGTAGATATGGTAGGGAACATGAATAATATATATTTTAAAAAGGTCAAATTATTTCCATAAGTAAAGCAATAATTCTAAATTACTTCAAAAACTTCATGGTCCTGGGTGGCCCAAAGCATTTGTATGAGTATGAATCATATACTGCTTTCATCACAAAAAGGGGCGCCCATAGCCAGTTGCGCTCATTAGTCGGTAAACGATCTGAGGATTAAGCAACAGTCGGCGCGGTCATTCTATAGATGGGTAACCGCATAGTGGTATTTGACCTGGGCGTCTTTGTGCTTCGGAGAGCACGTAAAAAGTCGGCCCCGGCTGTTGTCTAATAAGATAACAGTCGTTAAGCCATGTCAAAGGCCTTCGGGCGACATGAGCAACTTTGACACTAAGTTGACCACAAACCATACGATAATTATAATTATTATCACAAAATAGTCTGGCCCAAAGTCACTTTCCTCCGTCTGTTCCTATGTATGCTTATCTTTATGATTACGCAACAGATTTTGATGCCGTTTTCGTTAATAGATATAGTGATTCAAGAAGACGGTTTCTGTGTACCTAAAAATTGTGAAATAACTTTAGCTAGGGCGGGCCGTAGGTTCCGACCAACGGCTTGCCCCTGGCTAAAAGCGTGTATTTTTAAGGAACTTAGTATTTTGCTACTTAGTTTCCTTAAAAATACACTTAATTCAGCCGGTTTATGATGAACTAAATGCTACAGATTTCTATAGGTATAGTACAAATAACTTAAAAGTATCACAAACAAAGTAATCAAAATCAAAACAATGAAAATTGTTATATAAAATTAAAGCAAAATTCGTGTCATAAACTAAATCGTATAAATTAATAGGTTGTCAAGTGATTGACCTAAGTTCATCGGCATCCGATACAGATTGTTGACACAGCATCCAATTTGGAGACGTTCCCAGAACTCGCTGATTACATTGATTAATTACTGTTTGCTAGGGATCGTGTTAAGGGATAATAGGACGAAGTTAAGTTTGTAAATTAATATATTTAAGGAGGAGACTAAAATGTACAATATTCCATACATACATACATTGATAAAATCACGGCTTCTTTCCATATGGGTAAGCATAGGACAGAGAACGCCACTTGGTACAATAAATTATAATATAATACAGATTTGCCTTTGAGGCGCGGGTGGTAATGTTTTCAACTTTTGACCATGAAGACCGAAGTTCGATATTCTGGTTTGACGAAGTGCTATTGGTCTTTGTCTACTTTACAGTAGATTATTTTAAATAGTAGCCTCTTATTATATGGGGCTAATATTGTTAATGGCAAAACGCGAGTGTATTTCATATACCTACACCTACCTACACTTTGGGGCATAACAGGCGTGATATTATGTGTCTATGATTTTTTATTACGATATATATATACGATTTGACACGCATATAGAAAGTCACAGATGCAATTATCTATATCTCAATAGTTTATAGTAGTGGGATATAAAGCAAACGATTGCACAGTGGGCAGTGGCCCCAGATACCACGTGACCCATATATCTCGGCCACTCGCGCAACTTACGCGGAATCATAATAGCCAACACATTGGATAATAATATCTCGCTCTGATTGGCAATCATACACAAACCTATTCTCGCACTATATAAAGATACTAGCGGACGGCCGCAACATCGTCCGCGTGGTAGATTTACTGTTGCTCAGACTTAATAGCTATACGACAAAACAAGTTTCGTTCGAATCCACCCAATAGTTCCGGAGATTACCGACATATTTAATAGACATTTTTTTGGTGATTTGTGTTCTATTACTGGTCCTTAACCCGCCTGATTGATTGTTTTGTAAATATATTAAATGTACAGACACGCTATCTTTATCAACTTAGGAATTATTTTGGCAGTACATTTTAAATGTCAAACTCTCGATACTCGACAGTACTGACCGTAAACAATTGTGCTACTGAATAGAATTTACAAATCCATGTCTACCACCTCAAAAACAGGTCTACAAATCCTCCGACCACAATTTGTAAAGCTGAAACCATACATAAAACAATGGTACACAGTGAATCAGCGGTCTGTCGGTCTGTCCGTCTAATCGGATCATGCAAATGTGCCTAGCTCTGACCCCTTCGACGCTTCTAACACATTGTACATGTAAATGGCTAGGTTTGTACGAATGTAGTCTATTTGATTGTTATAACAGAGAGGTACAAACCACTAAACCTCTGAGCCGTTCTTCCTTTTTTTTAATGTCACTGGTGAAAGTGTTTTTGTTTGTATAGTCATTTTTGCATCAAAGGGGGCTATCACGTATCTTAGATAACAACTATTTGAAAGTCACACATTGTTTTCTCCCTTAGTTTATAGTGATGAATATGTTACGACGAAGCAGAAATGTACTGAATAGTGACCATCAATTTGACGTACACTAGTTGTCAACTGAGATACATGATAGCCCCCCAGATTTAGACAAAAAGGTTATGTTATAACTATAAATAACAAATGAAATATTTTATTAATGTTATCACATATTCATGTTGAATGAAGATTGCCAAAAGTTGCAATTAATTAATTATCTGCAAACTCTGAAAGAAGAGCAAATAAGAAGGGTCGGCAAGAATTTCTAACTTAGCTGTTATTTTCAATTACCATACAACATTCGCTTACACTTACTAAATTCATACTTAAACTCAACTCAAGTTTATATGTGAAAAAAATATGGAAAATTGCTTGAACGGGTAACTAAAGAAACATTTTTCATCCTGTACATGGTGTGCTTTACATATTATAATGTTATTATATATCATACGTTTCACCATATACCTAACGTGGTAACAAACCTAATTAATATATATTTACGCCATGGAATAACGAAACCATAAAAGCCATAACGTCTCATACATATTCCACATAATAACCGTCATAATATTGTGTCCTCGTGTAAGGAAATATAAAAGGTTACTCACATTAATTAAGAACCCACAGTACGTACGAGTATATTGTAATATAAGCATTATGCTTTCTACACTTCCGTACGAAGAACATAAATGTGTAAATTCGTTTGTTTGCCTATAGCGTTAAAACATCTAAGCAAATTTGACTAAAATTTGGCAGGGTGATAGATTAAATGTCGAGGAAGGTGGCTATTATTAAATATATAACATAGCCGTTGGACTTAGAGAAAGATATTGAATATTTCATATTGATAAACGCTTTGTCATAAAGTAAATTATAGTATAATGTATACGATTAAAATATTATCAAAAGCAGATTCTTACTAAAGGTATCAAACGTTAAAAAACAGTACATAGCCCTCTAACGATACTGTGGCCAGGTTTAAATAACATCAGAATCAAGTATCAAAGACGTTCGAAATGTATTAGGTCGGGGAAAAAGTCTTTTCGCATTATAGTATGTATGAACTTGTAATAAAATCTTTTATCTGCACAAAAAAGCTCTATATTTGGGTACCTCACGAGCTCACTGAAGGAAACCTAATGAACCGTGTACTCATTTGTGATTCTTGAAGCTAACGAGATTTTATTACAAGTTCATACATACTATAATGCGAAGACTTTTTCTCCGACCTGTTTGTAAAAGACTAATTCATGAATTGCTTTACAACAAAGCCTCCTCAATTTCTACCAAACCTACATTAAATTTTTGGTTCCACAACTGGGCAAAATGATCCACAGATTGTCGCATGTTGCAATCGTTTATTTTAAAAATAATTTATTATGAACTCCACCACATAAAGTATTACTATAGAGGTAAATTAATTGGATGGCACAATATTTTCATGAAACATACCAAAATGTCAACACTGATGCTCAATTAATTTGAGATAATGGAAATTGATTCACCATTATTGAATTATCACTGATGCACATTCAGGTAATCTGATACAAAAATAGCTTATACAATTAAACAACTATGTCCTTATGTGACTTGTCTGCCTCATTGGTCGTCAATTTATCTATATAAATATATATTCAGAAGTATATTATTATAAGTATGTTTATCAGTTATTTGATTACCATAGTACAAGTTCTGTTTAGTTTGGAATGAAATGACCGTGTGTGAGTTGTCCAATATATTTTTTTTTATTTTCTTTTCATTGACGCGGTCGGTAGTGTATACAATTGCTAAACACGAAGTTTCGTAACTCGATTCTCTACTACTATCGACTTCCAACAACTGGCTGGCTATCGCAAATTTTTACACGAAAATCTGTTTAGCGCCTCTAGCGGGCTCCGTAAGAACCATTTTGGCAGTACATTTAATATGTCAAACTCTCGATACTTGACAGTACTGACTATAGAAAATTCAGCTACCAGTGTCGATTCCGAGGTCGGATAAAGAGCTATTAGTCATATTTCAATGATTATACAATAGTATTCTGGAGTTTGGTAACGTACTTTGACAATATCATAATTATCACTTGGACAAACAGTGAAGAAAATATCGTGAAATGCATGATTAAACCTTACATGCCTTAAAATTGTTCATCGCATTTCTTAAGAGCATGCAAAGTCCACAGGCCTTACTTACCCAGCGTGGTGGACTAACGACCTCAACATCTCCTCAAATTGGGAGGAGACCATTGCCCAGAAGTGGAACAGTGATGGGTGAAACAAAATAATAATATATAACCTCGAGTGAAATCTAAAGTTTCATATAACACCGCAAACACTTTGCACTGAATCAAAAGTGTCCTTCACATACCCTTGCGAAACTATGAAAAGGTTTTATAGCAAAAAGGTCCTTTTAGCAAATAGTTTCATATCAATCAATGTTGATACACCTTCATAACTCAGAGGTATATGAGCCTATACTTTTTGCTAGCCTGTGACCTTAATACTCGTATTCGGGTAGAAGTGACCGATATGGGGAGCATAAAAATGTATAGTAGGAATGGTTTTGATACTAGGACTGCCTTAATATGGAGAAAGTCTGTTTTGGTACTTTTTGTTTTTATTACACAGGATTCAGACGTTTTTATTACACAAAAATTATAATGTTTTTAGTTAACAGTGACTTGCGATCAGGATAAAAAAACAGACATGTTTTGTATTGATAAAGTGTAAAGCACTACATACATAAAATCACGCCTTCTTTCCATAAGGGTAGGCAGAGGCCAGAGAACGTTACCTGGAACAATCCTTACAAATTCCTTTGCTTCATTTACATTCATTGATCTTGTCTTATCTTGTCAGTGCTTTATACCTTTCTCAGGAAACCTGAACATTTTTACTTAAATAAGTGTTTGTGACACGAAACTAACTTAAATTTGTAAATTAATACACAAAAATCAACTTTATCATAAAACGATCCAAAAGCTTTAACCAAAAATAAAAACATCTTACACTCCAATTTTTCATACACATAAAAATATATTCGAAAGCCATTCATAGTCAATATTATGTATAGCACATAACTTACGGCAAAGGGTCGATATTCAGTATGTATTCGGACCCTATCATATATGTTACATACAGTTTTCCAAACGATTACTTCCTTGGCTTATTATACCGTATTCCTTCAATTATATACGGTATTGCGGTATAAGGATGGATGGACTGTTATTTATTTTCAATCTTTCAAGGAGATCAGATACGAAATGTATTAGGGTTGTATCATTTTCATGAAGAAAAGCGACTTCAATAATGAATTTCAACCTACCAATAGGTAAAGTGAAATCTTAAAAAAACGTCTACAATGGATGAAAAAATCTGTCAAAATTTCATTTGATTAGCTTACTGAAACTAAATTTCGATGTGGTGAAACCGGCCACCTGTGGCAATATCTGTTCTCTGCCTATTCCTATAGGAAAAAGACGTGATTTTTTTGTAAATCCGTTAATCTAAGCGAATGCAACGTTTTGTTTCAATGTTGGCAAAGAGGCCTCTCTCAAACTATAGGAGTCAGTAATTCTCAATTTCACTATCACTGCCAGGTGAAGTTTGATTAAAAAATAATATCTAATAATATGATTTTGCGATGACACATAAGCCTAACTTAACCTTATACGTGCTGGCCAGCTAGCACCGATTATATTTTCGTACTGACTAAAGTTACTTATGTAAAATCCTCTCGAAATATACATATTTCAAATTCTCAGAAAACATTTGCATATCGCAAACATCAAATCTATTGATATTGACTAAAATACCTCAATTTATAACTCAATTAAGCCAAAATAGCTGATAGGTCACGACCTTAATTATCATATAGGATGAGTTTTCATAATAAAAAGGCCCCACTCGGTCCCCTAGAGGACTTGGCAATTTTTCTCATAAACAGGACTAAGGGTAAATTAATGTTTGTGAATATTTTATGTTAGTATGTAAACGCAACACATGTGTCTCTTGTATTATGGGGACTATTATAACCTACTAAACATACATATTTGACTAAAGCGGATAGGTTTTCTGTAGGACGATTATCTACAGTCACAGTCAGCAATAACGAGTATCGAGAGTTTGACATTTGAAACGAATTGCAAAAGTAGTTCCTGCGGCGCCCGCTACAGGCGCTGATCAGATTTTTCTACACAATTGCGATTGTCGATAATATAAGGGAATCGCCCACTACAAAAAAACTACAAATATCGCTAAGTTATATGGGGAAGTCTTAATAGAATTAGAAAATAAGTACAAAGTAGTGGATTTTGTCACTCCTACGACATATGAGTATTTAGTACATTTCAAAATATTATTAACCAAAACTATTTCAAGAAAATGAGCAACAATTTATTGAAAACCAAACGCGAACTCAATAATTCACTACATTAATTTAAATAACATTAAAGTCATGTTAACGGAATATAATTAATATTATTTGAAAACAAACATTATTGTTTGATCATCTATGAAACATATTCTCGTTCAATTAAACAATTACAGGCTCGATGTGGACTCGTTTATTTGTAAAAGCCTGGCTATTGTTTCAAATTGATCGAGGCTATTGAATATCACAATATTTTGAGTAATGAAAGCTGTTGCTCAATGTATTGTGAAAACAATTGAGTCATTACAATATAAACGCTTCTGCCTGCGACTTTGTCTGGTAGCCAGACAAAGTCGTAGCCAGACAAAGTCGCAAGCCCAGACAAATTGTGTGAAAGAAAAATGTGTGACAAGATGATCTGTATAAATGTGTATGAACCAACTGTAATATAAATTGTAGCAATTTCATCATTATCGTCATCACTGGCCTGTATTCATGGTTTAAGTGACATCAGGTAGAATTCGTGCAGTTTCACAGTATGCAGCGACTTTTATAAAATATTCATATATTTGATCAAAAAAAGATAAAACAACCTGTAACTTTTTGTTTTTAAAGTGCTAACTTAAACATTTCATTGAAAATAAAATAAAATCTAAACTAAGGTAAACCGTTTAGCTCAGAAAGCGTCTCAAACAGACCGTGTTTTGATTGCATTTTAAATATTTAAAGTATAAAAGTTTCCATAACAATAATATAAGTATAAATATAGACTACATACATTCTAAAATAGGACACAAACAATATTAAGGACATCATTAAAATAACTTTCCTATAAATATAGCATATGCACGATAGAACTAATATAAGGAAGAATGTAGAACCAAACTTGAAATACAATGCAATTCAATTTTATTTGACGTCGAACAAAAGGATTTTTGTATCAGTACTACATTGCAAGGCTTTCAGCAAGTAACATTTGTATCAAAATACGACTGGGTTTAGAGAAATCGATCTATAAGCTATCTCTCCTTGTTTCAGTTAAATGTATGATGATTGCTCGGCTAAACTGTGTCGTAGAGTGTAGTCATGATTGACGTGTTCATGAATGCGTGTAAAAAAAATACGCAAGTTACATAATATTTTCTTAGTTAAGCTTTCAAAAGAGGTTAGGGCAATGACGGAAAACAGCCACGTATCACAACTTAATTTAAGTTTATACACATAGAATTATGTAAGTGGAGCATTTTCCTCTTTCTATAAAAGTCTTTCATTTCTGCCTGCGCCTACTACAGCCTGGCTTGATTTTATGTCAATAGTACCATTCAAAACATAAACAAAACCTCTCAAACTAAACAAGACAGTAATGAAAATCACGAAATTGAATCTTAATCATCGATTTCGCAACAGTTCTCATCTCAAAGTGACTTCAAATATTTAACCTCAGCCCGAGCGATCCCAGGGACTGACGTATTGACTGAGTCAAAGTAAATATATTTGAATACATTAAAAATAAATGCCTCCAGAGTGCTTGTTCAGGAAATCAAAGCTTCACAGATAAATGTGTTTCTCAAGATTTTATGTTGACGAATGAATTGCAATGTCGATTCGACTTTTTAATGCGAAAGTGTCCGAGCAAATGAATTGAATACCTATAAATTTAATTTGTCTTAGCTGTTTGTTGCTCATCAAAAAACTCGAAAATAGGTAAAATAGATCAGTGAGATTAGAAGACATCGTGGTAAGAGCTGGTAAGATACTAGGTATGATAAAGTAGACGATTGTGCAGGTAGAGGCGTAAGAAATACCCCCGTGCTTTTTCGATTCAAAATGCTGGTTGTGTAAGGGGGTGTGAGCCTATTAGATACTACAGCATGTTTAGAAAATCGTAAACACTATATTACAACTACATAGTAAATGATGAACGCAATTGTAAGCAATTTGCTTTTCCCGCAAAGTCCGCTATTTACAATACATCAGACTTTCACAAAATAAAAACACGCCATGATCTACCTGCAGACTCAAAAAGTTAGTAACCACATTAACCTCAATTTTATCGTCAAAAAAGTAGCCTAAAGAACAAAATATAGGCGTGAACACAAAAAAGAAAAGACAATACCATTGACTGATAGCTCGGGGGACTATGATAGGGGGACAAACATTACACTCCATGAAGTTTATTGTGCTGCCGAAATACTATTCTGTAGGATTGGCACCGTGCCAGAGTGGTGAAGGTCAATACTGTACGGTACAGGTGAATAGGATGGCGAGCGAGAGACTTGTTGAATCGTATTGCCAGTTTGCTGGATCTGACAACCAATAGAACATAGCTATGTTTGTTTTCTTCTTAGAAAATTATTATAATATAGAGTACTGGAGATTTTTATAGAACATCTAATGTTGTTTGCGTAGTTTGTACTTGAACAATATTCCTATATTACTTTAAAATAAGGATATAATTATTTAAACCTTGACTGCAAGGTACATGAAGGCACGAGTAAGAACCAAAACCACTTAGATTACAAATTAATCAAACACACCTCGAGTCGAACCCAAGACGTCCAACATGGGCGCAACATGTTGGGCGTCTTGGGTTTAAACACAAAATGTTTATTTTAAATTTAAGCTAAACTTGACACATTTAAGTTTTTAATAAGACTTCGTCCAACTAAGTTGACACTTTAAAGTTGTCTATCCGATCTACCCGTGTGTCCGGTTCAAATAACTGTCGTCTGTCGACGAACTCATAAAGACGGATATCAGGAGGTACCAATACCCGGACGGATATAACAAATTATCCGTCTTACCGCGCCGCTCGCCCACCGGACCTATTTCATATTACCTATATTTGTGAGAAATTGACATTTTTATTGAACTTTTTTGCTAAAAAAACTTATAGCTCCAAGCAATTATTTAAAATTATATCCTGGCACAAAACATAATTTACTGCAAACATCGTGCCCTTCTTACTCTTTGCTTACCTGCGCTAGTGTCCCGTGTAAGGCAAGTGTTTTTCCAATATCAGTTTAGTACAATAGTTATTCGGGGTTTATTAATATCGGATGGATAAATAACATCAATCACGTACCCAATTGAAAATGGATACGCGCTTAAATTATATTAAAATTGAAACACTTTTTTGACCACATCATATTTAGATTTCTATTCAGACTCTTGAAATGTATGCCTAACACCACTTCAATATAGATCAGTAAATAACAGCTTTGAAACTTAAAATCTTATAAATCATCTCACAAAAAAATCTAAAAACAAAAGCCTCCGAAAAACACATGCTTTAAATAAAAACAAATGTAAATGTATAGAAAATATTCAGTAGGTTGTAGCAAGATGGATGATAATCCAATAACGCAACATCTGCTTGCAGGCTCATCATGAATTATTTACGACGTACAATACGAGTGTGTAAGACAGCGGACGAATTACCTATGTGTTTGTAGTGACGAGCGCGTGAGAATTAGATGGATTCGTGAAACTGATTTTTAAATGAAGATATGGTTTTATTCTGTAAATTCTGGTTAAAAAAAGGGTGGGGTTAGTTTCGCTAATCATGGGTGGATGAGAAATTGCAACCGACAAATTATAAAAAAAATATACTAAGAACTCGGAGCCTTTTTTATTGTCAGATAATTTTATTTCAGAAATATATTATTTATGTATTATTTTAAAGAATATATCTAAATAAGGTCCCAATTATTCCTCTTCCTTTTTCTTCTTTCCTCATTTTTCCTTGGTCCTTTTTTTCATCAACAATAGTTCATTTCATTTAATAAAATAAAACTGCGTGCCTAATCCCTGCACGTTCTTAAAGTTATCAAAACTAAAATCACTTTGAAAGCAAATAACAAGAGAATATAAAAATAATAAAACAAGAGAGGACAGCCAAGTTCCAAACAATTGAACTCAGAACATACAATATTTTCAATTGTGTTGTCCTTCGGGAACGAATATGTAGACGATTTCTTTAAAACCAACGCCCCATGCAAACTGTCTCGTTTATAGTGAACAGAACATTAATACTGCTTTACTCTTTATGTATATAATAGAAAAGAAAACAAGAAATTATGATGCTTTATTTAAAACTAGCCGACCCGCGCAACTTCATTTGCGTCACATTAGAGAGAATGCGTCAACATTTTCCCAGCTTTTGTAACATTTTTTACTCGTACTCTGCTCCTATTGGTCGTAGCGTGATGATATATAGGCTATCTATCACTGAAAGAATTTTTCAAATCGGACCAGTAGTTCCTGAGATTAGCGCGTTCAAACAAACAAACAAACAATCAAACAAACAAACTCTTCAGCTTTATAATATTAGTATAGATGAGTACCCGATATTAATAAAGTTAGAGCCGTTGTCAAAATAAAAAAAGGGCTCGTGAAAGTTTAAATAAGTTTTAAAATAAAATTCCTAAAGCACGATTATTGTGTAAACGTGATATCATCGTCAACCCGAAAAAAATAATAAAAATATAATTGTTAAATTCCTAATCAGTAAAACGATGAGATTGTTTGTTTGAAAAGCATCTTATCTAAGTAATCTGTTATACAAGTAAGTAAAAATTCCTTAAATAATAGTCATGGTTTAGCAAATGGCCAAACGCAAACGAATCCACAGGGACCATCTACTAACATTTGCCAAATATTCAATAAAATATGAATAAAACTAATTTCCTCCACCCGTACTCATAAGCCGCAATTTGCATACAATATGCAGCAACATTAAATAAAATCAGTTTGTTCAACACCAAACTTTCGTTTTGAATTTAAATATTTTATTTTCAATTTAAACTCGACACCTGCGGTACTGGACTCGTTCCGTGAAAAGGGGTTTGTGGTGCCGACCTTTTGTCAAAGTTTTCATTTCAAAATGGAGAATGAAATAAATAAGGAATATATTATATTGTTAGATGAATCTGTCAGTGGAGCGTCTCGAAAATAATGAATTAGCATGTAACTGAAGTGGTTGAAATATTGTATATGCAACAAAAAGTAACTCAGGGTTTATTTTCAAGATCACATACGATATTCTGGAATTTTTAAAAGAAAAACATCTATAAAATATATTTTATATGTTTTGGATACAATAGAAAATTAAAAGCACTCGTTATTACTTTGTATACAATACGATATGGATATAAATATACCTACTTACTAGTATCATTCTGTTAGTGCCTAAAACTGAGAAAAAAACACAAAATGGAAAAAATCTGTTTTTCCTGTATAACCAATTTTGACACCAGAATAATCCATGGTAAGATAAATTAATTTATAAAGATAATTAGTTTGGCATTACACAGCGTTCACAAACATTTTACTATAAATTAGTAATTTGCCATTTATAATTATAAATTATAGTGCAGACAACCAAGTTCTTGCACAACGCGAAGTTAAGAACTTGTTCCGATAACCGACAAGCACAAGACGGTTCGTGTTTCAGTCTTATGTATAAATACCTTCTTATCCAACGTTCCTATTTACTAGGTAACTTCTACTTGTTCCCAAGTAATCAAACTTAGGTAATAAAGTTTGATCAAAGAGTTTTTTACGGGGAATAAATGAGTTGGATTGTTTCATCTTTGCATAAAAAAAATGGTTTAATTACGTAAGAAATTACGAATTGAGTGATGAGTTCTTGATAACCTCGGTAAAGATTTTTTATTTTTAGGGCCATGGATGTTCTATGCTGATGAGGTATATTCTAACATTTGTTATATTAGATTTTTTTTAATACACAACCACAGATTGCCTGCTGTCAACACTCTAAATATTTACCGGTTATCGCATGTTGGAGTTCCTTAAAGATTTAAATAAAATTATTGTGTTATTCTGGGTAATTATTACCATTCTTTGGGTATATTTTTACTTTAATTGGATGCTTTCAAAAATAATAAAATTTCTTAAAAACCTTTAATTTAATTTTCAGTACAAATGACATTACTATTAGCTTTTTACGCCTCTCAATTTCTTTTAATTCAAAGCACACATCACGCACGCATGAGTTTTCAGAGTCGCGTATTAGTAATTTATAACGAGATAATTTGGATTCGTTGTTCGTGTAACATCTAGGTGTGTTCAGTCTGTGCACTTGACGGTCAAACTGTCGCGTGTTACCTTTGTCCCTATGACTGGGACTACGTGATCAGTATGTCAATAATAGGATTTATTGAGTTATTTAAATTTATACTTAGAGATGATTATTTAATTTTTTATTCATATAATTCTTATTTTATTCAATTGTTCGCTTTTTATCGCTGTAAAAATAAGATGGGACCTTGAATTATGCAGATGAATTTTTTGTATTTTTTTAAGCATAGCTAACTAGAGTAGCGCAGTTCAGTTGAACACGTCCTATAATCTTTACCCCCTGTTAGTTTCACTCGCTTGCCGTCCTCTTTCATAATATCAGTTCATTGTGTTATTCGTCAAACATTAACAGAAAGATAAACCTTAACTTTTTATAATTTCAGTACAAATAATACTAACGCGACTTCGAATAACATACAAAAGACTGCAGTGATATGTCATTAATATGTTCAGGCTACGTTTAGTTGCATTTTTCCTCAAAAATCAATTGAAATTCCCAAACATTACTGAACTGGTAAAAAAATTAAAAGCAACTCAGACAACATCGTATTACACAAAATCATACAACAACTATACAGAGCCCAAGTATCAGGAACAAGAAAATATTTACACCTACTAAACAAAGGGTTACCAAACAGTACATAATGCGATAACACTCAAATATTTGCCAACCCTAATATTTCATTCGAAGTTGCTGATGCTATACACTTGTATTTAATACGAAACCGTATGTAGGGTTAGTATTTATATTATTACTAGCTGATTCACGCGGCCCTACTTGTGTATAAATTTCATGGGATGTTTTAAGGCCTAAAAAGCCCAATGTTTTATTCCGACTTCTTAATTATCTTTAACATAATTTTTGTCATAATCGAATCTACAGGTAGGGGGTGAAAGTTTAGCGTTTAGGTTTCGTTTTTGTTTGAGTATTATATCGGTATAGATAAGCATTTTTACCGAAAAGCTACAGGACAACCTAGTGTCAAAATTGTTGAACCCTTCTGTAGTAATTGGACATGGCTTATATTGACTTGACAAAAACTTCGACCGACTTTTGACTAACGAAGACTTTCTGCTTAGCCTTGGTGTTAAACTGTAAGCTTACATATTATATTATAAATAAATAAAAATCAAAATGCGGCCACCCATCAAATAAATATCCGCGCCAAGCGTAACTTAGCTCACAGATCATATCCCAACCGGCGAGCGTACATTTAGCGGAAGTTTATCTATTCAATAGCGTTTTTTATATGAGTTTAAACACTATTGAATAGATAAACTACCGCTAAATGTACCTCAGAATCCGGGAGTAAGACCTTCTCAGTATGCAAGTAATTAAACTTAAGTACTACTTAAAGTGAAAGTTTGTCAACTTTTAACTTCGTATTTGCAAGTTCAAGTGTCGAGGCGATAAACTTAGAGTTAAGATGTATTTAACTTAGTTCAAAGCGGGTTATGATGATTCCTTGAAATGTATTTAAGCCTATTAATTATAAAAGTTATAATAATATAATCGTTAGTTTTAATTGAAAATTGTAACTAATTATATTTTTGTACTCTTATTTGGATAATAAACTTTCTTTTTGCATTTAAAAAAATGCATAGGTACATTTTATTTTCTGTCACTATCCACTACAGACAAGCAGATTAATATCAAGAAATGTAGTATGAGAATCGGCGCCGTAGGAACTATTTTGTTTTTTCAATACCTTCTAAATGTCAAACATTTGATACTCAATAGTTATTAACAAGCTACTGTAGTTTGCTCTCAAATCAAGGTATTTTTCACACTTTTCATACGCGCTTTGATATTGATAAAATAATATAAAGATCTAACATAAGGCAAATATTCGAAACAGAAAACAAAAGGAAAAATAATCCCACAAGCGTAATCTTCTTTTGTCGCCCACATAGATATTTACAAATAATTACTATTTATTTAGCTACTATTTATGGAAATGTCTGTTATTCAAAATTAACTATGTTTTATTCCCTGACCTTTGTGTCTTATTACAGACCCTTTCTTTTATATACATTTTTTTTAAACTACTCAACCTACTTCAATGTGCATATCTTTAGAGGAGAGGAGTTCTTGTGCAACTACAAAAAGCCATAGACATTTTCAGTGCGAACATCGTTTTGTTTTCGTTTTTCTAAAAGGCAACTCCCGCATTTAGAATTGCTTTTATGTCGCGAGGACTTTAACAAACATACAAACAACAGACACAAAGTACAAAGTAACCAGACCCGTAACAATTATTTATAGATCGCACAAATAATTGTTCCGTGTGGGAATCGAACCCACGACCTCCCGACGCAATGGTAGCGGCTTGGCCACCTAAACCACTGCGACACGGAGGCAGTCAAAGAACATCAATTTAATCTCAAATATTTGGCAAGACTGGAGCGATGTATAATGACTATAAAACTCGAGCAAAACTGTGGTACATAGTAAGTATTATTTATATAAATGCGTAGGAATATACAGAGCTGTAAATACATTTACGATATTGGTGCTGACGGGTGCGTAAAATATTGTTAGTGGCAAACCAATCACATTCGTTTCGCGCCAAGTAAATTTGATTAGGATTATTCTTAAAGAACTTGGTTGTGGTTTCACCTTTTTGAAATGTTTTCTATGTAATGGCCTTTTCTTTTTCTATTTTCTTGTATTTTTATGCTTTTAAGTGTTCTTTATTCTTAGGGTTTATTTATATTCTTGATTTTGTAGTAGATGTATTTTATTGTTGCACTGTCGCTTTTCGTTAGGTTAAGATTAAATAATAATAATGTGATGGCTTCGAAATACCAATGGATTATCTGTTTGTGTACGAATATAAATTCATATTGTAACATAAGGTACAGCTCTTATAGTTATAAGTGATAGAGGTATATCACCTCGGGATGGAACACTAGATCGAATAATTTGCAGTCGCAACTGCTACTGTTGGGTTCAAGGAGCCAAGATTTATATTTATTTAATTAACACACGGAAACTTTTATACAGCACGTGAAAACACTAGCATACTTAAATGTACCTAAATAAAAGTTAAAACAAAATAAATCTAAGATAATTACTTATTAATCTTTGCTTTACAACAACCGGACTAACCGCTAAAGGAATATCTAAGTAGTATTTAAAATTCAGCTAAAGAATAAATAATGTGCTAAGAAAATCTGTTCTGTGCAAACAATACATTTTACAGTAGGTGCTGAAAGAACTGGGTTAGAGATTAACCTTCCTTTTTGGATAAGATGTGCCATGTAACTTTGTGTCTCTGAAGGTAGCTACAAGACGCAGTGCAGAAGGTGAAATAAGCGTATCTTCACGTTTCGCAATTGACAATGTGATAAGGAACTCGTGCCATATACCTACCGGACACGGTATCAAACCCCAGATAACTATTGCGAATATTAACGAAAAAAAAACTAAATAGCATTTTGCCCGAACCGCAAATCAAACCTGAAACTGAGTGATCACTTGTCATACCATACACTACCGCTCAACGTTCAGACAAAATATGTTTTTTTTTAATTTAATTTATTTCTTAATTTTAAAAATAGCTTAACTAAAAGAAGCTCCAACTGTCTTTTAACTTAAAAGCTATTAAAACATTTTACATGTTCTATACTTTTTACCTTGAAACATTTTTACGACTTACGTGAAGAAAAGAGATAACAAAGTTGGAGTCAAGTCATGCATTAAACTATTACGGGTAGATATTAATTTAGCGAGAATATGTCAGGGACGGCTATAAAACTTTATTATCCTTCTATGTATAAGATTTGTATTTATTTTATTTGTTTTAGTTTATTTTGTATACAATAATAGTATATTTATCGGTCGGTTTGGTATACCTACTTTTATATTTTGTATATGTGTATAATTTTGATACGTTTTTTCTTTTCAGATCACGAAAATACATATTTTCTAGGGGATATAATTTTAAGTTTTGATTAACATTTTGTTACTACACCCACATATAACTGAAGAGACATTGGCGTGTGTCACCTCGGGTTCGAATCGTCGATTCTTTTGTATTTGCCTAAATATTGTTTAATACATTTCTTGAGGACAAGTCCCCAACCCGCACTTAGCCAGCGTTGAATATACCCTTAACATTTTGAACGCTAATCATCATCTAAAATATTTACCTTTCACTATTACAACTACTACAATATAATTATATTCTAACCCAAAATTTTAAACCTTCCTCCTAAGCCTTTACGCCGATAACTTTACTGTTTCACAGTAAATAAACTATCAAGTATAAAACTAACGACTAACCACATCACTACATCGTACGTGATACAACACCGCGTTTGAACCCAAACTGGACTGAACTTCGATCTTTTAGTTTTAGTTTATAGACTACTCGTTGACCCGCGCGACTCTGTTCGCATCTAATTCGAACAAACAGGATATTTTTAAAATATGTGAGTATAATGTTTTAGTCGGGAAAGCGTTGCAGACACGTAGACAACGAGTTGGTACAAAGATATAGATGCATTTGAAATGTATTACTTTAGTTTTTAAGCTATCGCGGTTTGTACTTATTTTAATACAAAATTGTTAACGGGTCTTCAACTTGATGAACATTTTTCGAGTTACGATACCTTATTTGCTGCCTCGATAGCTGAGCACTTGTTGTAAGCAAGAGTCAATTATTGGATTGAATTACATTAGCCCCGGATCCACTACACAGGTAGTCACTATTACTCAAAGATAGTACGAGAACCGGTTTAAATAAAAAAGCACACTAATCCTGTCAACAGCCAGTGCAGCCGTCGCCGGCATGACGTAATGCGTCAATGTGAAGACGTCATTATTGTTGCCGAAGTACCAACAATTACGTAAAATTTAAAAATAAAATATTAGTGAGGGTAGGCGTAGAAACTTGCGCCACAAGAAGACGATAATCTGCAGGAACATTATTTAGAAAGGAATTAAAAATTCGCACATTCTCACCTACTTTAGCGTTTAAAATAATAGGTCGTATAATTCAAATATACCTAACTAAAAGTGTTGACCTTAGTCCAGTATTTACTGCTTGAAGCTTGAAAATTTCCATAATTTGTTTCTGCGGTCAACGCAGTTATACTTTATTTAAGAAAACTAAGAAAAAACCACATTTTGCAATCTTAGTTGATAAAAGATAATCATTTTTTGCGACTATTTCTTAAGATTACTTGCAGAGTCGTACTTGAAATTGACTCAGAAATGAACTAATTTGACATCGAATGAGTTATTACTACTACTTACTATAATTATGCAGAATTGAATACATAAATAAAGAACTAAAGACATTGCAGTTAAAAAAATATAGTCGCATTATAACTTAATTCATAATGACTTTGAATCAAGTATCTGTTATGATATATCTTGTTTAATCGAGTGCCGTTGATCGCGGAAACTTGCACACTTTGAACGACGCCTTCCTTACTTTGCATTGTTAACTAAAACAACACAGACCAAATACAGTTAAAATACATACATACCTTTTTGCGCCTTTAAACTGGTACATTAGACGAATAGCATATTTCCACACTAGCTGACCCGCACAACTTCGCTTGCGTCACATAAGAGAGAATGGGGCATAATTTTCCCCATTTTTGTAACATTTTTTACTGGTACTCTGCTCTTTTTGGTAGTAGCGTGATGAAATATAGCCTATAGCCTTCCTTGATAAATGGGCTATCTAACACTGAAATATTTTTTCAAATTGGACCAGTAGTTCCCGAGATTAGCGCGTTCAAACAAACAAACAAACTCTTCAACTTTATAATAGTAGTATAGATCAACCGGTAGCTACTGTAATAAAAAATATTTGAACTCAAATCTCTTAGCTATTTAAATCTACGCTTTTAACTTAGAATATTATATAACAAACCCAAAACTTCAACATTCCAACACTCATAATCCTCAGACCATTAGCTCAACGAAATTATTCAAAAAACATTGTATTATGATAATAAGGTGTGTTCGCGAAGTTAATCGAAACTCTCAAATTTTAGCGGCGAAATAATATAGATTATGTAAGAGGAAAATACGCTGTTTACTTTATAAAAACGTATTTATTGATTTTACCATCGATCTCTGTGGTGACAAGCGTAAGGGAAAGATGTTTAAAACTATTGAATTCTTTCGTTTGAAGAATAGTTTAGCTAATTTCAAGGTTCGCCCTATTACATGGGATCAACATTGTTAATTTCGAAGCTTGGGTGTTTTTGATATTCTTATCTTTAGGTATAACAATTGCTATATTATGTATATAAATACAAAAACTTTTTGGCTCACTTGGTCGCACTTATAGAAGCCAATCTCTGGATGAGTCATTTAGTAGATGGCAATTTCTCAACAAAAATGTTCCTGACTAAACGTACTTGAGTAACGCTTGATACACTTGTGCCGTCTCGGTAGTGGTCAAAATGAGAAATATACCTTCTCGTGCTTTTCTCACAAAGTCTACTCGATTTAACGACCCAATTAAAAACCATGTATGTACTCCGTTTAAGGAAAATACTTTTTCTACATCATGTTTTTTTGCAGGAAAAAATATTTCCCGTAAGATTACTGACCTTTACAAAATGGTAAACTAACAAAAATTCGATTACCTAAGAGGAAAATCATTATAAACATTGTAACCGATTGAAGAGAATTTGCGAGTGAAGGAGCTTGGTTATAAGATAAGATTTTTGGATTAAACAAAATTGCGATAAAAATGAAAATAAAATTAGAATCCAATTTTGGCAAGCTATATTATTTGCGGAACATGCCGCATAGAGCTGTCAAATGCTTGAATCAATCGCACATTTACACAGTTCTATGATATAAAAATTATAAAAATATAAATTACTTTGTCATTGATTCCAGATCTGACTCTTCACAAAAACTAAAAAAGCCTCACAAAGACACTATTAACAATTCATATCCTGCACTACAAATCACAATAAGTCCCAAGCTCTAAGACAACAGATTTTTCCTTTAACTTTGTGAAACATAAGTGTCCTTTTGCCTCTCATTTACGTCGGCACTCCGTACAACAACCAATTTACTTTTGTTAAACGTCAAACGAAAATACACCTTATATCAAAATTGTAGAGTTTATTTTTCAATGGTGGGTTGTATCGGTAAGTTGGAATAAGGATTGCATTGGGTATAGTGAATGCTGTGTCGTCTCTTTGGTTATGAATCGAGATTGAGTGCTTGCTTAATGTATTGAAAAAGGTTCTTAATTGGCAAATAATGAGTTACTGGTTCAGCTTTTAATAGGAATGCTGAAAGGTAAATATTCCATGCGACTTGGATTCAAACACAATATACTTAAAACAATTATATAAGTTCTAGTATAATGGCTTTGTCTGTTGCCTCAGCCGTGTTTGCGATCGCCTGTCGTTCGTAAAGTCTCAGGTTCAATTTCTGATTCCACATAATATTATTAGATTCTTCAAATTTCTGTTAGAACGTTTTCAATTGTAGTCCAGGGCACAGTAACGTACCTGATACAAATTAATAAAACTGTACGAATCCTCTGCATGGTACCAATAAATAAAGTTTCGGCGATTTAATACATCTGTACCTAAATCTTTAGCAAATAAAACAGGCGCTATACTAACAAATGCGACACACAATAAGTTATGTTCTAAATTACTGAGCCGATAAACAGCCAATCGTAGCGAGTGACAAATGTGAAAATTATTCATAATGTTCTTTTATTTTCCCTATATCAGTTGTACGCAGTAAATAAGGAACTAATAAAATAAATTGTATTCTTTACTAGAATGGGAAGAGGAAATATCCTTTTATATGTGTCAACACTAACTTCTGCCCGCGACTTCGTCCGAAAAGATCACCCGGGGAAACAAATCAAAGTAATAAACTATATGAGTACCAATTTCATTATGAAAATTGGTGCAGTAGTTTTGTGTGAAAAAGTGATAAACATGCATCCATACTTTCAAACTTTGGTATATATAATGTTATAGTATAGTAAGGACGGTCTTGCACACAACCAAAACCAATTTAGTTTAGTATTTACATCATAGCTTTTTAACTCATTTTAATGTTACTGTGAATTCATCACTATAGGCATATAGGCCTACAAATAGGGTCATAACCAAGGCTATATTCTTATAATTTTTTTATAAACTGTTCATAATATTTCGTCCCGTACTCATATCTCCTTTAGCGTATAAAGCTAGCAACCTCTTTTCCAAAATAAATTCTCTATACAGCAATTTTCATAATAGCTACCTAACAAGCGATGTTGGCAAAACCGGATATCCTTTTCCTTGAACCGATAAAGAGAGATTTATAATACGTATGCACGGAAAAGTACTAAATTGTTTTGAGGATGTGGGCTGTTGAAAGTTTTATTTTAAATCCACTTTTATTTTAATACACTTGTTGTGGTTGATGATAGTTTTTTTTGTCTATACTAATAATATAAAGACGAAGAGTTTGTTTGTTTGTTTGAACGCGCTAATCTCAGGAACTACTGGTTCGAATTGTTTTTTTTTTGTGTTGAATAGACCGTTTATTGAGAAAGGCTTAAGGCTATATAACATCACGCTACAAACATTAGGAGCAGAATAGCAATGAAAAGTGTTACAAAAACGGGGAAAATTATAATTCTCTCTTATGTGACGCGAGCGAAGTTGCGCAGGTCAGCTAGTTAATAATAAAGAGCTTTATTGTGGTCTGCGAAAAACTTTACTTTTAGAGAGGCTTCTTATGTTTAGGATAAATTCAAATACGTAGTGTCAAAATATTCTCCAAGACACTGTAATGGTCAGGTACTTATTTTAAAATACAAGTAATGTTATTTTCTGGACCAGGAAGCGGTCAGGGAATAATTGATCGGCTGCAGTCGCACTTTTCTGTGATGTATTTGACACCATAAATCGGGTTTATAATGTCCCAAAAACGAAAATAAAACTGCAATTGAAACTGTCATCTATAAAATTAATACTACATTTGTTTGTAAATCGGTAAAAAATTATGACTTTAGTGCCATTTAACAAAATGTTAAATTGCTCATAACTGATTTCTTATTTGGCAAGAGACCATGCAATTAAAGTATATAGCTGCCATATATTGTTTTAATTATAGTACCTATTGAAAGTAAATTCCACTCCTACTATAATATTATAACCGCAAAAGTTTATTTCCGTTTAATGCACAAGCTACTGAACAAATTTATTTTGTTTGGTGTATGTACCAAACAAAATAAACACACAATGACATACTATCTTACTAATAAACGTCATGTAAGCGCTGACTAGTTATACACAGTTATTTCACTTTCAATCAATTTCCAAACTGTATTATGGCTACTATACACATAACGCCGATAAAAGCTGCGCTGTCAATATTCAGCATTACCACTCGAATGCTAGAAATAAATGACGTCGGCAAGCCGCGTAACCCGCCGGCACTGTGTGTAAAAGCCCTAAGGGCGCGTTTCCACTAAACTACTTACTGTCGCAACGATCGAAATCGTGTCGTTCTATATGTGAACACCTCGAATCAAACATATAAGCCACGACACTTAAAATTACACGATTATCTGTCGTCACGACAAAGTGGGAACGCGCCCTCAGTGTGAAAGTGACAAAATACGGTATGAAAAATTAAGCTTACGCGACGTTTGTCAGTAAAACATTTAGTTTATAACCCGGATTCCCACATAGAATACTTTTAACTCCTTAAAATCTATTCACATGGTTAAAGTCGCGGGCAGTACATACATAAGCAGCAGTTTCCAATTAGAGGGTAGATAGCGAAGAGTGATTGATTGATCGACGTGAAAACGTGTGGTATGTGCACGTTCGTTAGCGTACAATGACGTATCGTTTGTATGAAAAATTCAAAGTAATGTGAGCTATGTGTAATGGATTTTACAGCACAGATAGATAGTCGTTACCAGTAGTTTGAAGCTTGAAAGTCTGTCAACCAGTCTTACGGATGGGTATCGTGTTATAACCCAAGTAACTGGGCTGTGGAGGTACGATAGGCAGTCGCTTTATGTAAAAAGTCGGTATTCAATTGCTTTCGGTAAGACTGAAAGTCGACTCCTATATAGTTAGAAGAAAGGCTAGCTGGTACATAAGTACAGATAGACAAGATCAACATACTCGATCCGTGTCGTGACAAAACCACTTGACCTCTCGTTTCAAAGCTAAGCTTCCACAATAGACAGAATAGGGTTGGACATTATAATCCGAAATAGCCACTAAATCAAGCCGACGTTAATTCTCTCAGCCTAAAAAATAATATGACCTGCCTACGTGTAAAAAATACTTTAATATTACACCTCTAAAAAATAATACTGGCAAACAACAAAACCTGCCAAAAAGATAAACTAATCCTCATTTACAAAAAAAAAGAAATAAATGAGATACTTAATTTCATTAACAAAGTTCCAACCGTAATTTTCGGCTCATTGTAGAAACACGAATGAAAAATTTCGTACCCCATCCATCGACGCTTTTGTTTATTAAAACTTCAGTTTGGAAGGTTTATGCGCGGCAATGAATAACGTCCGTGGAAGTTGCGTCGTTATAGGGAGGAATTCTGAGGATAATAAAGAGATCTAAGAAGGAATTCGATTAAGGCGTTAGAAGAGTTTTAATGTGAGTGGGTCAAGGGTAAGCTTTGTACAAGATTGTACATTCTTGGCGGAGAATGGTCAGAGTAAAGGATTGCTCATTTTAATTAGAACTAGAGAGGCAGACAAACATAATGAATTATTCTTAACAATATATAGGGCTAGACATGTGTTTAAATACCAGATGAGCACATTGTTTAGGTCGTTTTCCAGGATAGGGTTAGGGTTCGATTCCCACACGGAACAATTATTTGTGCGATCCACAAATAATTGTTTCGGGTCTGGCTGTACTTTGTGTCCGTTGTTTGTATGTTTGTAAAAAGTCCCCGCGACACAAGAGCAATTATTCGTGCGGGAGTTGTCTTGTAAAAGGAAAAAAAAATATAGAAAAATCATCGCAAGAAAACTACAGCAGCTACAAATAGGTTTTTCTTTATACTAAAATAGAACGCAAATACCAACTTTCCACGTTATCCAATAATCCCAAAATTCAGAATGTCAAAATACTTTGCCGTATAAGTCAATCTGACTTTAGTATAAAAATAGGAGCCAAAAATTCTAAAAATATTATCCCGGCCCAAATACGGGTGACAAAAATAATTGATCCATCGTACGGGTCGCGGGTTCTAACCTCGTGCGTGGGTGTTTATAAACTTGTTTTTACATACGTCTAAAGTAAGACACGAGGCTAGGCTTGTTTTTCCGAGAAATGGCATATTTTTTTGGAAAAGATGTTGAAAGATTGCGCGCACTTTACAATGTATTTTTTTTATAGGTAAAGGATTTTGAAGGTATGACGCACTATACAATATACAGTAATTAAATTATGTTACCATACAACAAATTTTTGCCTCGCAAAGAGCCATAGCGTATACGGAGTTTTTGATAAGGGTATTAGTGTGGTCTATATGATATTGTCTGTATTGTTTATAACATCCAAGATCTTTTGTGTCTTAATTTTGTATGTTTTAGCTTATCCAAGCGCTTTAATCATAGTAGAACAATTTGTAGCTCCTGACACGACAAATAATAAAAGCCATTTTCATGGCTCATGGATAAGTGTCGGTTAATCTATCCGATAACATCTATAAATATTCCACTAGTTTAGTTAACCGAAACGTATTCAGAGACGGTCAAATAAGTCAGATTAACACACAATAGAGACATTAATTCAAAGCTCCAAGCTACTCTAAAACAGTAATTAACAGTAAAAAACCAATAGAAGATTCGTATTTAATATTCAACTTACACTACAATAACAATTAAAATATATTTATAAATCATCTGACCTTTATAATAATCCGGTATTCAAAGCTTCATATTCATCAATTAGTGTTAATTGGCGAAATGAACAAATCGCCGTAACTTTGGACTACATTTCATCATTTACGAGAACGCGATTAACTTAAGTATTATTGTTCTATTATGTTCAACAATACATTGAGAATAGTAGTGGGCGAAGAAATTGTGTATTGAAATAGAGAGCTGTATTTTTGAGAGTTCTTAAAGGAAAGGTCAATGAAAATGTCAATTAAGATAATAGAAGAACCTTTTTAACATTATTATACAAATACTACGTAAGTTTACGTAACCTAACTGTTCTAGTGATATTATGAATTCGAAAATAACTCTTCTGTTTTTTCGTCTGTTCTTTATGCATAAACCAGACAATCGATTTTGATGGAGTTTTGTACAAAGATAGTCCGAGAACCAAGAAAGGACGGAGAATAGTACCTATTTGTGCCTAAAATTCAATGGAAACGGAAAATATGCCACTAATTCTTCTTGCATAAACCAGATAATCGATTTTGATGGAGTCTTGTACAAAGACAGTTCAAGAACCAAAAAAGGGCGGAAGATAGTATTTTTAGAAACGAAAAATACGCAGGTAATAAGCCACTAAAATATTGTCCACATGTACGAAGTTTAAATTAGTTTGTTAAAAAGTGTTGAAACGGGACCAAAATGAGCATCAGTTCAAAGCATTTTTTAAAGTATAAGTTTAGAAGTAAAAACAACGGTTATTACTATAAGAACGTCGTAACAGTCTACTACCTTGCTTTGTATCTTCCCCAGCTTAAAATTGTTTAACAAGCTCACCTCACCGTGTGACCCAGCGGTAGTGAAGGTGTGAAAACGGATGTAAGTTCCGTACTACCGAGGCGTCATGTCCGACGAACCAACAAACTAGTCCACAACTTGCAACTAAATATTATAATATTTTGAGAACTATACAAAACTTTGAACAAGATTTTAAAGAGATATTAAAAAGCTGCTCAATTTTCAGCAAGATTTTTTGAGGTTTATTAAAAAACTACTCGTCGAATCAGTATCTAATTTAAAATGGAATTAAGAACTAAAAAAAGCCGCCAATATCGGTCTACCCTTCAAAAACTTGACGTAACAAACAAAAACAAAGACAAACAGAATAATTGACAACCTCCTCCAATTCTTAAAGTCGGTTAAAAAGTCGTTTACAAAATGATAGTTACTGTCTACAACAGTACAAGTTTCTAAGCTTAAAATTACCCCCATGTTCACCTCACCGTGTGACCAAGCGGTAGTGAAGGTGTGAAAACGGATGTAAGTTCCGTACAACCGAGGCGTCATGTCCGACGAACCAACAAACTAGTCCGCAACTTGTAACTAAATATTATAATATTATGATAACTACACAACATTTTGAACAAGAAATTCTGTTCATCAACACACACAGAGCAACAAAAGCGTAAGTAAGTAATTACACATACAGTCTTTACACATAATATCGTGACCACGGTTGATGTAATTCACATGTAACGTCGGGCAGTAAAAAATATACACCGTGCTTAAGATTAGTAGCGCTCTTCTCTACAGTCATTACCATCGAGTATCGAGAGTTTGACGTTTAAAATCTACCGCAAAAATGGTTTCTACGGCGCACGCTAGAGGCGCTGGACCGATTGTTAGTAAATAGTGAGCCGGTTGTCGGTAGTCGATAGTGGCAGAGAATCGCGGTAAACAAGTAAAGATACGATATTGTATTTCGTTAAATTCCAGCGTAAAATGAAGGCTTACTAATAGTTACTAAAGCTAATTGTGTAAATGTATTGTTTTTATTTGTGATATGTCAAAAAGTCTTAGTTATAAAAAGTTTTTTTTATAAAACCTGGTAAACCAGTTTTTAGCTCTCTTGTATAGTGGAAGATGCTCACTTACGCCCTTGTTTCCCTGGGGATACGAATAAGTCTTCGTATTTTCTTTGAAAAGCTTCTTCTGCTACTTGACTTTTTTGAGGAAACATAACTACTATGAACTTGTTTCTTGAAAAAGTTATTTGCAAGATTGCAAGAAATGATCAGAAATGGTATGAAATTATTCTTAGAAAAAAATGTACATCATAAAGTATTAGAATAAGTCTAGCACGTGTACTGCGAAGGCATTTCTTTGTAGAAATTACTTTATTTTTTATACAGCTAGGAACGTGTATCGCAAAGGTGAATTGAAATTACCAAATATTACGTATATTTCACGAAATAGAAACGGTTTTATAGCTAAATAATAGACAATAACTGAACTCCTGGATTTTCTGAAAGAATTACATGGGTTGTTAATTTTTGCTGTGCAAGGGACTCCTCCCGAACGAGGGAGAGATAAGGCCTTGAGTCCACCAAGCAGGCCAAGTCCGGTTTAAAGACTTTGCATACTATCAAGAAATGTGTTGAACCTTTTTAAGCATGCAATTTTTCTTCACGAAGCTGTTATTTTTTTTTTATTTATATATTATCTTAGTGTTACAATCCATATTACGCAATGAAGCTTAACAAACATCTATAAATCAACCAAATTTAAAAATCACTTACCCTCCAAACCACTTGGTACAAATTAACAAAAAGTCAGTACACGAGCTCGTCGATGCCACCGTTTACAAAGTAAACGAGAAGCTCCAACGATATGCCGTAAATAACCCTCACATTTTCCAATTACGCGATTGACGGGGAAATCCCGCATAACCGTGTCACTGCCAAAAGCAACTCGAAGAAGGGCTAGTATACATTAGATTTAGCATTTGTACTAACATTTATTCGTACTATTGTCGTCCTAGTGTAAAAATACTGTGATATATTAGGCAAAATCGTAATATGGCAAAATTGTATTACACATTTAT
Source organism: Anticarsia gemmatalis (assembly GCF_050436995.1). Classification (NCBI taxonomy): domain Eukaryota; kingdom Metazoa; phylum Arthropoda; class Insecta; order Lepidoptera; family Erebidae; genus Anticarsia; species Anticarsia gemmatalis. The sequence continues at coordinate 2,886,667 of NC_134757.1, forward strand.
GCCTGTATTTTTATAATCATTCTGCAGTTTTTAAATACGACTAGTAGTGTAGCAAACTAAAAGTTAGATATAAAACAATTGACGTCCGCTAAATGCAAAGTATAATGAGGCGCAAAAAAATACTAAAAACCACTTTTAGCGGCTGTACTTAGCTAAAAAATTAATATGTCGCCGTAAGAAGTGAATAAGAAAAACATTGTCATTCCCAGAGAACCGAAACGACGGTCGAATGGTGACACGTATTCTAATACAACTAAATTCTCTAATAAGTATTTTCCTTTACACTGGGTGAACATCGTGTTCTCCAAAGCGTCGGGTTAAGCGCGTTTCAAAAACTTGAAACACGTTAATGTCGAGTTCTTCTTTGATACATTCTAACGTACTTTATTCGTTCCAACATTCCGCAAAAAGCTTTCAGAAATTTCGTAAGAAAATGTTAGTATAAAATTATCCTGGAGTCAGTGTGACTGTGGTTTTGTTTAGAGATGTTATGTGTACGAAGTTCCGGATATGAATGTATATGCGGATATATTCAATATTTTGGATTTTCCGTTAGTTCGGATAATTTTGGACGCAAATATGGATACAGAATGAGTCTATTTACATCAATGTCAGGCATGGCTTTTACATCAGTTTCGGATAAATCGGTTACGGATATAAGATTTTGAAGAAATTATTAACATGATTAAGCTAATAAAGACCATATTCCCCGCTTTCTCTGCTTCTAAAATTATCCAAAACTTCTCTATCGGATAAGGTAATATATTTCGGATATCCGAAAGTTTCGGTTACAGTTACGGAGCTCTACCACATTCCTGGTTTTGTTTGTATTTTGGAACGTGTCGAAGTGAGCTTCGTGTCACTAGGGGTGTCCCCGCGGTCAGCTGCCGTGAAATTTTCTTGCAAATGAAATTCTATTTTGTTAATGAGGACAGTGACGTTAGTAACCTGTTTTATTTTAGGTTTTGAAAGTTATCTTTTTGCAATGAATTAATATAAACAGTTTGGTAGTAAGTTTGGTTGCACCAAAAAGTTTAGTGGTAAGTTTGGTTGTTTTTGGTAGAAAGCAATGAGCAATCTCTTTGTAAAAGTAAAAGCCAGATAAACACATTTATTTTCTTTTTATTCAGCGTTAGTAGTATTTAAAATTAATAATTTTTTTTTTGTATCAAAACTACTATGTATGTACTAGCGTAACCAAATAACTGATAAACATACTTATATTCTAAATAAATAATAATAGCATTTACTTAGTAAACTCGTTCGCAAGATATGTGGTTAATACATTAATATCCACGGTAATCTATACCGTTACTTAGAACAATTTTGTACGAACATTTTCTTGCTAAAGTTTGATTTTGTGGTACATATTATTAGGCTAGTGGTTTGAAATTAATTAAATAATCGAACTACTTTTGAGAAATATGTATAAAATAAATTAATAATGAGAAATCAATATAAGAGTAATAATTAAGTACTATTTTTATCATGTTGTTTATTATTCAATATAATTATGACGAAAAAATACTTCTCTACCTGAAGAATCAGTTTACGATTTAATAATAAGTGAAAATTATCAATCTGATAGATAAAGCGATGGCGAATTTCATTGGATATGTTATCTGGTACTTAGTTAGAAGTAATGAAACTAGGCCTAAATTATTATCTGTGTTTTCAAAACAAGTCTTCTAGAGCGAACAACATATTTATTTTCACTAGTTACCGATAGAAATACGTAAATATTATAAAGTCCCAACCTTTCTCCTACCATCGCGCATCGTAGCTATCTCGATCTCATATAGAAAAGGTCATCCATACATAACGCTTATCTATCATATTATTATCAAAGATAACCGGTCGCTTCTTCGCTTCATACAGTCTTGAACATATAGCAATATATGCATGGCATGTGAGGCATGCATTGGCACGTTTTTAAATGAACGTTTATGAATAAAACATTTTGTTGGTTTGAATGTGATTCAACATAATGAGGAAGTAAATTTAAGCATGATCACAATCACATGATTTAATTCTGTAGCACGATTGTGTAGTCGGTAGTGATATCGAAAGTTTGACATTGTGAATGTTAGTTAGTGTTAGTTGAAGAGTAATGTTTTTATTACTTCATAAAAAGCGTTCCTACTGCAGCCGCTAAGTGCACTAATCAGTTTTTCATACAGAATTCTTTTTTTTTTGCATCATTGGGTAACAAAACACAATCATCAACACATCCAAAACTTTTGCAATATAATCCATACTAATATTATAAATGCGAAAGTAGCTAATCTTATTATTAAATTTCCATGTCACAATGTTAGTTACCGTACTCCTCCGAAACGGCTTGGCCGATTCTCTTGAAATTTTGTGAGCATATTGAGTAGATCTGAGAATCGACCAATATCTACTTTTCATACACCTAAACGACACTGTTTTTAAAAAAAATATATGGCAAAAGAACGTTTGCCGGGTCAGCTAGTATAAGTATAGATTTCTGTTCGTAACTATACAAAAACGGAACACTACAATTCAGGTCATCTTAGTCACGTTGAAAGTCGTTACGATAAGTGTTGGCTTATCGAAGCGGCTTAAAGTGCCGGCCTTAGTGCTGTCACATTATCTCACTGAGTCGAGATGATATTTCTTATAGCTTGTGAAATTGTGAGAGCTTTTGTTAGAGTAGTTGTTTTAGCTGGTGCTATTTTCATGCTATTTTTGGTAATTTGAAGTTCAGAAGATTTCAGTTTGTCTTGATAATTAAGGTACATTATTCTAGTTATACTTTAATTTGATGGCATTTTGGCTATATCGGATATTGATTTCTGTTTTTAGACATACAAGAACGTGGTAAATATAAGACCTTAGGTACTCCAATTATCAAATTGTACAAAAACTTTACTTTCCGAAAACTATATAAAACTGTCTATTGGCAATAAAAATGGCGATGTGTGTGTGAAGATGCTTTTATTAAACGAAATGCGTACATTTAAACCTAATGATTTGATTTTCAAAAAACATAGGATACAGACAAATACATCAATCGAAATTGTTTCAACTATCCTATCAAATCTGTAACTAGCCATGTCATTTTATCCCATTGAACCAATACTTTATCCGTATTTTTAGAGTAAATAACTCTAAAATCGTACATCAATTGTGTTCGAACATCTAGAATCAATTCCTTGCAGTCATTTGTCTATTGTAATTGACGTTTCGACGCGGCATCGAACCCATTATAGAGATAAATAGCGCAACTACGACCGTTACATTCACAGAACTATAGCAGGTTTAAAAGAAATGGGACCTAATGTGGGATGTACGGATATTTTTCAAACCCTAACGGACCTTTGAATGGCTGTATAGGATTTGTGTGAAATCTTTTGGGTGATTTTGATATGGGAAATACTGTTTTAAAGGTTTTTAACTGTATTTTGATAATCTTTGTTTGCTATAACGTAAATTACCCTAACTCTAGGTGCTTACCTTGGGAGCTCTGTCACGGGTAAGGTGTGTATGTGATATTATATTGGTCTTAACTATCTATATGGTCAATTTTATCGAAGTTGGTGTTAATTTTAGCAATGAAACCGTAATACACAGCTAGAATATATTACTTAGTTGTTTCGGATGTCCTAGTACTTGTAATTCACGCGCAACTTATTAAAATGACACCAGCTTCGATTTTACTAAATCATTTACTAAAACATTTATATCAAAATATCAACGTTATAAAAATACTTCGAAATAAAAAACAGCTTTATATTATGCTTTAAAACAAAACGTTTAATAGCAATCATACGTTGATAGAAATTACAATTATACAATAAAATAATATATATTTGCACCATTAAATTGCTTTAATAAAACGTAATAAGGTAATAGTTAATTAAGTGAGATCTTTATCGATACACGTATGAAATCGTTTCTAATTAATTACCGAGCGCCTAACAAATTGTCTATCACGCTCAGATTAATTACGGTAAAGTAATTTTAACACAAGCGGCAGCGAGAAACACTCAATAATTGAAGAATATGTTTATAGAATAAATTAAAATGAGAAGCTATAATTTTTTTATGAGATTTTATAGTTAGCAATATTTTACTAATTTTACTTAAAACAAATTTACTTAAACAGAAAATATTTTTGCGGTATTAACGTATTGATAAATTTTAATAAATTGGTTTATTATCTTTTTTGCCGTCGGCGTTCTAACCATGTTGTAAGTTACCTATTTACTGACCTTGTATAAGAGTTATCCGAATTGTGTTACAATGTGTCAAAGTTGACATAATTATATTAACTACACATAATACTACAAATGAGAAGTTAGTTAAGTTTATCCCTTAAACCATCACCTGAAAGGCCTGACAGTGGCAGCAAAGGCCCTTTTAATTCATCAGAGTCATATTAAAAGCGCCGGTAATGAATCTTATCGTTTTTTACAAAGCCTTTTTCAAAGGCAACTAGGTAAAAAAATACCTACATTTTGACAGTTGACACTAAAAATTACTGTTTTAATTATAACTTCACATTCCTAACATGAATTTGCTTATGTAGTTTAGTTGATATTCCTCATAGTCCTTAGAAACTATTTCACAATACGTCTATCATCAAAAAGTAGCTACTGCAAAGCGGACACCCGTTGAAATAAAAAAAAAATGCGACGAACATGTACGAAGACATATTCATCCATTACTTATTATTACATAAAAACCTTCCTCTATCAAATTGAGAAATAATTTCCAACACGATATGTAATAAGTATTAACGGTAAGTAGATATACAGATGTTATAGATAATTAACTAGAACTAAACATTAAATTAATACATTAAATAATAATTTTATATGTACAAACGAAAAAAAAAATAATAATAAAGGAACTAAACATAAATAAAATTAAAATTAAAATAAGGCATCATAAAATATCTCCGCATCGCCGTCCCCGGGTAACGTGCCCAGAAGGCTGGCAGCATTGCCACGTTGAATGGCAATGCTTATTCTTTGCCCTAAGTAAAGGCCAGCCCTCTGGTCACGTGTCGTGCTGATTATTCGGCGAGAGATATCAAAGAACATTTTTTTTGCACTCGGACCCCACGACCCCATCGTCTCAACTCCGAACGGCTCAAATATGCAATCACCAATAAGATTTGCATATTTGCGCCGTTTGAGGGACTCTGCAGCTGCAGCAGCAGCGCCGGAGCAAATCGACGTGCTAGGAAGATGTGATGGCGCAAGGGTATCGACGCAAGTTGCGTCCCATACCAAAGGCCTACCCATCTTCCAAGGTAGCAACGACATACCATCAGGTCTCTTGCCATCGTCACGTGCCAGCCCATTAGGTTCAAGAACAGCTGGCACGCCGGCGGTGACAAGAGCACGACGATAAAATAAACAATACACGATATTCATCTTAAAACATTAACACTGTTTTCCCTTCTAAAACTCTCGTAGCGCAGAACAAAACTAATAAATTTCTCTTACCCATCTCAGGCCATGAGCCTTGACGCCTGAAAGATCGATGTTGTTATCAATACCCGATAACACAACACCAAATGTCACTCGTACTAAATCCTCTACAAGAAATAATCGCCTATCGTTACCTACGCCGTAGCCGTGTCACGTAGAGGGTCTACGGGCCTACGGGTCTACGAGTTTTAGTGACAACCATTTTTCAAAGTACCCGCTTGTCACGAATGACAAGTTTACTTAATAATGGGCCCTTTTGTACAGAGTTTGGGTAAATAGGGCGTTGTCTTTCTCTCACGTTTTAGGGTTATTTGTTATGTGTGTAAAGTTTCTAGTGAGTATATAAAGTGGCGAATTTTGTAAAAGATAATTTTTAAAGGAGATTGGAGATTTTTGTATGGGAATAAACTGAATAAATAAATTAAGTTTTGTAGACGCTTGTAATTTTCAATAATACATAAAAATATTATGGAGTAGTTTAATTTACCACCAGATTTACAATCAATTTGTTATTTCCCCTTAATTTAGTATATCAATATAGTAACTAATAATTGACCTAATCTAACATTCATTACATTATTCACATATTCTAATTAATTTATTTAATTTTCTTATTACTTACTTAATTTCCCATAAACTGTCTAATAATAATTAATGTATACTAAATGAAGGTAAAATAATTACAATTACGTTGTGAAGAGATTCCATCAATATTTAATTAAAATATTCCTGCTGAAGCTTCATTAGCGGTTTTGAGGTGAAAATGTGTTTTTGGGTTACTTGAGATTTTGTAAATTAATGTATTATAATGTATTCTGTATCAGTGGTTCAGTGAATGTTTTAAAGTTGTTTTATGTAAGGTAATGGGATTGATTCCCAGGTCAAGTGATGAAGATTGTAATGTCTGCCTGTGATAAATAGTATTGTATGTTTTGATACAAAGTATGTTTTTATTTGTAAGTCAAATTACATTAAAATCCATCCAGCAGTATTTGCGGAAAAAAATAACAAAATCCATACCAATATGTAGGCATACGAATTTTTGCATGTATAGATATTTGTTAACTTTATTACGCAAAATCTACTTAATTATTTTGCACACAAAAGGTTCCAAGCTTAAATCGACCCATACAATGCTGACCCTGTGTTTTTAGGCAGGCGAAATCGTGTCCAGGAATCTAATTCGCATACATCTTTCAATTTATTCTATTATTTACCTAAATCAAATTATGTTTATAAGGTTTACAGCTTAGCGTTGAGGTACACAACGCTAAGGAAACTAACCTAGGAAACTTAATGAACTAAATTGTAGGCGCAATCAAAATACCTAGTGGAGGCTCTTCTCTCAATCTCCGGCATAAATTTAATTTACTGTAACGATTCAACGATGGTACTGTTGCTTACCTGAAACAAATGAAATTATTTGTTAGTGGTGCTTTAAAAAAAACAAATTTTCAAACATAGGACATCCTCCTAGAGAACGTAATTGGTATCCTACAACGAAAGTTCTTGAACAAAAGATGAATTTAAAAGTTGACTGTGTTATTCTGGGAGTAGTCTAGGGTAAAACGTAATATTAGGTAGCCGAGACAAACTACAGGCACAAAAACTTGGACATATACGACATAAAATAACTGTTAGTGAATGATAAAAATATTTGTGTCGTTTCCGCCAAAAAATTCGTTCTGGATTTAGGTTTATGTGAGTAAAACAAAAGAAGAAGATCAACAAGTTTTTATTACAAAAACTGTAAAAACTAAATTGAATCTAAAAAAGCTGGGAGTAACAAACAGAAAAAACTGTACCCGATTTCTCCTTCAAGTAGCACCTGAACACCTTCACAAATAAGCTACTTAAGGAATAAACAAGGGTTAACGTGATTTTATTTGATAAAACTCCAATCACACCGTTATCGTACTAGAAACTGAATTTATTGATATCCTTACAAGAGGACGGTTGAAAAATACTGAAACTACCCACGTAAATTTAAATATGAATTCTTAGAATTTATGCAGTTACCTTACAGTTCGGAATTATTTTCCATTTTAATATCTCTAAAGTAACGTTTAGCTGCATAAATATCAGCAACATTTTCAAAGATTTAATATCACTTATCTATTTGATAATAAATAAAACAATAAACTTAATTCGTAAATAACCCACACCGAAAAACCATCGCATTTTTAACATCTCCCAACACCGAGGAACAACTCTTTTACAAGTCATATCTGTCCAGAAAACGAAATCTTTAAAGGAATGAGTATTATTACAAAAATAATTAGCCTTTTAAATTTATACTGTAATCGCTATGAATAATTATATAATTTCTAACATACACCAGCATAAATTGCTTCCGAATATTACACGAACAGTTTATCATTAATAACAAATTAATTAATGGAAGCAATAATCCGTTATCAAATTAATTGTATTTAAAATTCATGAGAAATCACTTGAAATCCGCACTCGACAGAACATTTTGATTTAACGTTTAATTCCAAGATAGCTGGCCAATTATGTTTAGCCGGAAACTACCGATTGGTTTAAATAAACATTTAAAATGCAAACCATTTTCAACCTTAACTGTAATAATATAAGATTCATATTCGAATGTACACTTTCTGCAAAGTCACCCGGTTATTCGAAAATAATCTTTATTCCTAAGGTCTAAAGTTGATTTTAAAAAGGTCGTATTTAAAAGTAATTCGAAAGGCTCTGGGTGTTTTAATTAGGACTTTTAAAGATGGCATTTTAAAAGCGATTTTGAATCTCTAAAAATTAAGGGTTGCGAGTATTACGTAGAATTTAAAGGATTAACTTTTAGAGAGGTTTACTTATGGTAATTAAAAAGTGATTTTATATGAAATAAATGAATCCTTATTTAGAGAATGTATAAATGTCGCTTCAATTAATGTAATGAAAGTATGACGACTGTGATTCATCAAATTGATGAAAGGCTAACTGTGGTGGAAAGGTCACACACAATTTTGACGCGTAGTCCCTAAAGACCTGTGGGATTTGAGTGTGATATTACGAGTTTTGTGTTAAGGATATAAATCACAGATAAACATGAATATCATTTGACAACTTACACACGGTCATCTGATTCCAAACTAAGCAGAGCTTGTACTGTGGTAACCAGATAATTGATAAAGAGACTTATGTATATACTACTAAATACATACATTTATTTACAGGTTTAGAACATATACTCGTACTCATCACACGCATATTTGTCAGGGGTAGGATTCGAACCCGACATAGTCCCAAGGTTATTGCGGCGAGGTGACCACGTCAACCCTTGCGCCAAACGTGCGCTTAAATTCAGATTGGGATACAAAGTTACAATATAATAAGTTAGCTTTACTATCAATTCGTAGATATATGTGCATCTGAAAATAGTATCTCAATGTTATAACAAATGCTTAACGAAATAAAGCCCACAATTACCTATTGTATAAATTCACATTCTCGACAGCGGAGTGACAGTGAGCAGTAGAAACAGTAGCTACAACGAGGCACTAAGCGGCTTAAACAACTCATTTGTAAGGAAATATACTAGATACTGCAGTATTTTGTAATTGTTTGTACTTTTGAGGAGTTTAATTGTTTAAAATACTGTATTATATTTAAGAGTAAGTATAAACCCATGTTTTGGAAGGTACGTTGAATTTGTGGGTCCTGGTTGTCATTTTCAAAGATCTTCGGCAGATGTTAACAGTTGTTAAGAGCTATAAAGTCTGATAACCAGTCTTAAAGGGGGAAATGTGTTATAACCCAGGTAAAGCGTAGAAGATGTCAACAAATACTAAACTTTATCTTCAATTCTGATTTCAGTATGTGATGTGCGTTTGTTATAATATATGGATTAACTATACAATATAAGGTCGGGGAAAAAGTCTTTTCGCATTATGGTATGTATGAACTTGTAATCAAATCTTTTCTCTACACAAAAAAGCTCGATATTTGGGTACCTCACGAGTTTACTAAAAGAAACCTAATGAACCGTGTACTCATTTGTGATTCTTGAAGCCAAAGAGATTTTATTACAAGTGCTGTAAAAATTAAATGTACCGTTCAATGCGAAAAGACTTTTTCCCCGACTTAATACATGGATCTTTGCCCGAAATGAGAGAGGAAGTAAGCTTTGAAATCGCCATTCTGACTAAGAGTTGGTTAAAGACTTCACAACAACAATTTCCAACATTATTACAATTTACCCTACAACAGAATGGAATCTGGAACCGTACTTAATTGTGTAACCTTTCAGCATTCTATAAATGCAAGTCTCATTTAAATAATGAGTGTGGGTAAGCAGTAAGCCGTCTAAATGTAAGTGAATTAAAGAGGTCGGCACGCAGCGGCCAGTAATCAAATGTCCTCACCGAATGTCCGGCTTACAGGCTAACTGGAGGTATTTAGAGGAATGTGGCATGGAGTTTCATTTAGTATATGTTTTCTATATCATTATTATAAAGAGAGGACATTATTTTATGATTTTTGTATGTGGAGAGAAAAAGTCTTTGAAAACAGTTTGTATTTGAGTGAATTTTTCATCATTAGACGTTTATTTCTGGGTATCAAATGAGTTGAGCTACAAATACTATACGTATTTGTAACTAGCGCATGTTTAACAAAGCGGATGTGTAGTTAACTAGTGTAAGGATATTCCTTGCCTTGATTGTATGTTGTTTTTGTTTTATTATATTTCTATCTTATCAGTCATAGATGATGACGATACATTTACAATCTATACTCTATACTATCTATACTAATATAATAAAGCTGAAGAGTTTGTTTGTTTGTTTGTTTGTTTGTTTGTTTGTTTGTTTGTTTGTTTGTTTGTTTGTTTGTTTGTTTGTTTGTTTGTTTGTTTGTTTGTTTGAACGCGCTAATCTCAGGAACTACTGGTCCGATTTGAAAAATTCTTTCAGTGTTAGATAGCCCATTTATCGAGGAAGGCTGTAGGCTGTATAACATCACGCTACGGTCATTAGGAGAGGAGTAGCAACGAAAAATGATACAAAAACGGGGAAAATTTCGACCCATTCACTTAGGTGACGCAAGCGAAGTTGCGCGGGTCAGCTAGTATACTATAAAATTATAAAGCTGAAGAGTTTGTTTGTTTGTTTGAACGCGCTAATCTCAGGAACTACTGGTCAGATTTGAAAAATTCTTTCAGTGTTAGATAGCTCATTTATCGAGGAAGGTTATAGGCTATATATCATCACGCTACGACCAATAGGAGCAGAGTACCAGTAAAAAATGTTACAAAAACGGGAAAAAAATTCACGCATTCTCTTTTATGTAACGCAAGCGAAGTTGCGCGGGTCAGCTAGTGTTGAATAAAGTTAATGAGAGTATGCTTTTCCTTACTTAATTTTAATTATTAGATTCGACAATGCTACAAAAAAATGTTTTTTTTTTAATTTAGATTTATCAATGCAATTGTAAAAAATTCAACAAAATAGATATACCACGACGATTTTATTATCTACTAGTTCGTTTGCGTGAACAGCTCTACATAAATTCATCGACCTAGAGTTGAGCATCGTCAGATAAAATATCTCAACGTAGTTCAAATATTACTCAGCACTGCTCACCTTTGAAATCAGGTATTTGAAGGATTTATACGATCTTGGATGCGAATTACGCGGTATTGCACGTAGATTGTCACGTCTGCATATTAAATTCTTTAAGGCATTGCGAAATCATACAAATACATAGCATGTAAATATTAGTCGTACAAGACACCACTGTATCATAAAGGTGTTGACACTTTTTGATCATTAAAATATCTTAAAATACCAACACTTTGTGGGCCCGTTCGATGCATTTATTAAATGCAACTACTCAGTGCCCTTCGCGCTCACATGTTTGATTTCCACAAATAAATCTTGTCTGTCTGTCTTATTTCTCTGATTCTCATAAAAGATGTTGAGTTAAATAATAAAATTGAGTGTGGGCGTTATTCCACATTGGAAAAAAATCGGTATAAAGATTTTTCTTTACAATCAGTACTGTCAAGTATGGAAGGTTTGACATTTAAAATATGCTGCCAAAATAGTTCCTACGACGCCCGTTAGAGACGCTGATACGATTTTCATACAAAATTTCTCGATTACTAGCCGGTTGTCGGTAGAAAATCGAACTACAGATCAAATCTTCCTTTACACGATCAATGCTTTCTTCTACTACATTATGTGCACGTCAAAGCAGACACGTCGTTTATACCAAACACATTACATTATAATAGCGCGGTCCCTCTCCCACAAACACTTCTTCTTCAAATTGCGTTATCTCACAAACTAATTATCCCTATGACTTGGCAATTTCACCAACAGCAACCGGAATTTGTATCGCCGTCCTTTTCACTCCTATACAAGTATAGAGTGTTGGAAAGAGATGAGTGAGGTTATTATGAAGAAATGGATTTATAATTTTAATTAGCAAAGGTATTTTGTAATAATGGTGCCAAGGTTTGATGGTTATTAAATGTTTTATAGCTTATTTAGACTTCGCGAAATTGAAAATGAAATTTTATCTAATACTGCTCGTTTGGCGCAGAGGTTAACGTTGTCACCTCACCGTAATAACTGTTGCACCGCGGCTGGTGGGTTCAAATCCAACCCGGGACAAATATTTGTGTTATAAACACGAGTATCTGTTCTGAGGATCGTTGTTATTGTATCTATATAAGTATGTATTTAGAAGTATATAAGTATGTGTATCAGTTATCTGGCACCATAGTAAAATACCTGCTTAGTTTTGGAATGATAGATGAGCGTGTATGAGTTGTCCAATAATATTTATTTATTTAACCAAGGCGTACACCAAATTCGGGGAAGATTTAATTCAGTAGCTATCACTCGTCTGAGTTTGTTAAGTCCTAATTTGAAAGTAAAATATCACTTAATAATAATATGTAGAACAAGTTTTGCGACTACTTAACATAAATTGTTGGTCTTAGTGCTTGAGATAAGATCTCAAAAAATGTTCTGACATGTTAATTTTAGGCCTTGAAACGACATTGATACTTTTGTAATTTTCGGTATTTTTTATATTTATCTATTGAGTATTGAGTGCCAAGATTTTGAATATAAAACGTATCTACAGTGGATAGTAATAGATCGCGCAATAGAATGATATGAAAGAGGATTATCAATGGGGTAGTGAGGCTACCAGTAAAATCAGCTTCTCTTTTTGATTTGTCAAAAACACATTTTAGTATACAACTGTGACTAGTCACTATGTCGTATTTTTGTTGAGATCAAATGACTGACCGATATCAAATTCCATCTACAATAATTTCAACACCATTATCGACAAAAAAAATACAAAGCATGAGCTTCTTGAATTAACAAGTTTAAGTTTAATAATTTTCTGTTGATCCAGTCAACTACCCCATTCTTTTGGGGTATGAGCAGAGGCCAAGAACCTCATTTGCATATCTTTACAGACATTTTTCGTCTCACTCATATATCTAGTCATACATACCCGCCGGTTACGAGTGTCTAAAATATATCCTACAAAAGTATTCTTCGCTAATATTTTATCAAGAGTAAAAAGCTTAAGGTTTATGTTCCAGCAGTAAAAACTCCATATACAAAATAGCAAGAAAATATTCTACTACGTTTATATATTTCTTTATGCATGAGTTCCAAGTTGTTGGGAGTTTTAAATCTAAGTTCGGCTATGCCACTGGCGTGCTGAAACTTTAACTTTTGCTTCGAGTAAAAGTAAATACTTTTTGGAGGTTACATTTTATTTATTACTAGAAGCCGCCCGCGACTTTGTCCGCGTGGAAACCCTTCCGTGTAAATTCCGATCCCTCGGAAACTCCGGTATAAGAAAACAGCCTATGTGACACATAGGCTGACTTTGGTATATAGGTAGCTGAAGGCCCAGAATAACTTCTGGGTCTTCAGCTACTTATATATTTTATTTATTTATTTTTATTTATTAACTTCATATACAAAATGTATAATGGCGGACTTAATGCCAATGGCATTCTCTACCAGTCAACCTACGGGTGATGCAGAGATAAGAAGAAGTAGGTGTATAATAGAAGTGAAGGAGTGAGTTGAGCAAAATAAACAAATAGTTAAGAAAGATTAAAATGGAAAGAAGTATACAAAAATACATAAATATTGATAAATACACATAGCTACATACATACAAAATATAATACTAGGTACATAAATAAATACGTTATAATACATATTATTATTAGGTATTATAAATTATAAAACATGTAAAATAATAGAAACCTATATAAATAACACAAATATATACCAATAAACTATGATAAAAGTGATGATTCTGCGACTTTGTTCAGCAAGAGATCCCGAACTTTGGCCTTGAATGCCAGACGGTTAGTGGACGCCCTGATTTCGAAGGGGAGTGCATTCCATAATAGAATAGACTGAACAGGGAAGGAGGAGTTAACAAAACCAGAGGTGTGGGAGGGGCAAAGAAGAAGAAGATTGTTTGAAGAGCGGAGATGGCGATTGTGGTTATCGCACAAGTATTGAAAGTGGGGAGTCAGGTAGGCTGGGGGGGTGGGGGAGAAGAGAAGGGAGAAAAGTGTTGTGAGAGCCCGTAAGTTACGGCGCTCACGGATTGGCAGCCACCTGAGTTGGGAGCGATAGGAAGAGACATGATCATACTTTCGAAGGTTAAAGATAAATCGAATGCAATTGTTAAGAAGGCGGTCAAGTTTATTGAGGAGATCTGCATTCAGGTCAAAGTAACACACATCACCATAGTCGATTAAAGGGATAATCAAGGTTTGTACAAGCATTGTTTTTGTCCTGGATGGCAGAAAGTTCTTAAGGCGATAAAGGGCTCGCAAAGTACAGGTAACCCTACGACAAACATTTGCCACTTGGTCTCTCCAGCTAAGAGTGGAATCGATGTAGAGGCCAAGGTTTTTAACATGGGAAGATACATGTATTGTGGTGCCATTAAACAAGATTGGAGGCATTTGCACATCCTTTAACCGGCTAATACTCCTAGGACTGCCTACCACAATGGCTTGGCACTTGGCAGGATTAACAACCAGGCCAAACCTCTCTGACCAGTTCCTGATGTGATCAAGGTCAGTATTAACCGAGTCAATCGTCGTGGATATTGAGTCCACGGTTCCTTGTGAGTAAAGCTGCAAGTCGTCGGCATACAGATGATACGAACACTGAAGGTTGTAAGTTACATGGTTAATAAAAAAAGAAAATAAAAGAGGGGAGAGGATGCCGCCTTGAGGAACGCCAGAGTCGAGTTTACACCAGATCGATGATGATTCACCGACACGAACCGACTGCCGGCGTCCTTGAAGATAACTTGAAAACCAATCTTGAACTCCGGAAGACATGTTAAGATGGGAAAGGATGGAGAGGAGAATATCGTGACTGACGGTATTGAAGGCGTTCGAGAAATCTACCAAAGCCATCACTGTGACCTTAGTGTCCTCCATGCCCGCCCTTATATCGCCAGTCACTTTGAGGAGTGCAGTTGTAGTGCTGTGACCTGGTCTGAATCCCGATTGCATCGGATTGAGCAGATTATTTGTGAGTACAAATTGTAATAATTGCTTGTGTACACAGGCCTCCAGCACTTTGGATAGGAATGGGAGAATAGAAATGGGCCGAAAGTTAATAGGAAGTGTAGGGTTAGAGTTTTTGGGTAGAGGGATAACATGAGCTTTACGCCACTGGGATGGGAAGGAGCAAGATTCAAGTGAAAAATTTATAATGTGGGAAATGGCGGGGAGAAGAAAATCCAATACGGCGACGATCATGCGTCGACTGACGTTATCAGCGCCTACCGCATTGGATTTAATTGACAGGATTATCTTATGAATATCTTCCGAAGTCACTTGGGAAAAGGTGAAGGGATGAAGATTGGGTCGTGGCAATTTGTTTAGCATACGAACAGTCTCGCACTTGGTTTGGTGATCCAGTGGTAAAGAGGTGGAGAAATGTTGATTAAGGTCATCCAAACCAACTGTGCACTGTGAGTTGTTGCCCTGCCGTTTGCCAATACCCAGCGTTCCAAGGAACCTCCAGATATCAGCTGGGGAAGAAGAAGAGAGATTATTGAGAATGTGCTGGCGTTTGGCATTACGTATCATCTGATTGCACCGATTCCTTGCAACCTTAAACCGGACCCAGTGTTCGTCACAACGGTCTTTCTTAAATGTAATAAATGCCCTATTCCTACGCCTCATAGCCATACGAACTCCTCTGGTCATCCAGGGAGCGGGTGGACGTTTAAGCTTCACCTTTTTCACAGGTCAGCGTCGTTAAAAAGCGCAACCTTCTCATCGATCGTTGGTGCAGCTTTTAGTCGGTCCCAGTTTATCCTTGCTGCATCAAGACGTAAATTGTCAACGTCCATCCGCCCGAAACAACGCCTATACAGAACCTTAGGGGAGGATTTAGGAAGCTTTAGGATGTAGGAGGCGAAAATGAGGTCGTGGTGGGAGAAACCTGGAGCAGGGTATTGGCCAAAGGTTGAGACGAAGGAGGGAGTAGCGGTGAGCATTAAATCCAGCCAGGTGTCTTCGCCTTGCGTGTTGTGATGAGTGGCTTGCACAGGTAATATATGGAGACCGGCGGACTTAATGATTTCGAGCAGCTTGCGGGAACGAGGCGAACCGTGGGAAAGGAGATCAGTGTTGAAGTCGCCCATGATGATGGTGTGGGAATATTTAGACCCTAAAGATTCCAGCACCGAATCGATGCTGGAGAAGTAGTCAATGGACGGTGGGCAGTACACAACGCCAAGAAGGACTTTGGCTCCTTTGACTCGAACCTCAAGAAACAGATATTCAGCGGAAGCAGAGTAGTTGGGACAAGAAGAATTTACGATTCTGTACGGAAGGTCGCATCTAACGTAGATTGCGACACCACCCCCCTCCTGTCAATACGATCGTTGCGAATGAGGGTGAATCCAGAAAGAGGGTAAGAAGAAGAAGAGAGGTGAGGTTTGAGCCAAGACTCCGAAATCAGGACGGCATGAACGTTGCTATTACTGAAAGCTTCCTGTAGTTCACTGTGGTGGCTAGGAATACTCTGAGCGTTTAAGTGACAGACGTTGAACAGATGTTTGTCAAGCGACAAATCAAACGTCTGCCGAACAAAATCACCCAGAGTTCCTGTTGCCGAGCAGAAGCTGTCGTTCGGGGAAGAGCAAGAGCTACCAGCAGATACAAATGAATTATCATCATCACATTGCATGGGAGAAGCGTAAGAAAAAAAAAAAATATATATATATATATATATATATACTAGAATAAAGAAATAAAAAAAAACTACTTAACAAAAATAATATAAGAAGGAGGAAATAAAAATAATTGTAGCAGTGCAAATCTCTGCACCACCTGCCAGCCAACGTACACATTATAGAGAAAAAAAAAAGATACAAAGTAAGAGAAAAAAAAAAACAAGCACAATTAAAGTGAAAAAAAAAAAAACAAACAAGAATAAATATATCAAATTTCATCGTAATCGGTTCATTAATATTTGCGTGAAAGAGGAAAAAGCATCCATACATACATTCACACAAACTTTCACATTTATAATATTAGTAGGATTAAAGAGCAACTGGGATTTGAGAATGAGTTTGATTCTGACTTTTAATGGGGTTAGTGACCTTTGACCCTGAATTTAGAAGAAGGGAAAGGAAGGATAACTTATGCCGCGAATTGGATAAATATTTTTTACCAGTTGGTATTCGAATGCTAAGCAAGGGTCTTCCTAGAATCAAGGAGTGGTTTGTTTAGGTCTTGAGTCTACCACGCTAATTCACCTAGTACAGGTAATGACTTTGCATTCGTTCAAAAACTTTTACGATGTTTTCCTAAATATGCCTTTAAGTTGTCATTTGATTTACTTATGTGAGAAATATTGAGACAGATCCATGCAATCTGACAACTGACTAAATAACATCTGACCATTTTGTATCTTTATGTTCTACATGTTTTTGATTTGCATATTCATGGACCACATTTTCAAGTCACTCACCACCAATGTCTTTATACACGAAAACTTTCTTCATAAAAAAGTACGTCACAATTTTCTTTCCACATTATATCAAAATTATTCCCAACAATCTTATACCAAACATAAATAATTCCGCCATATCAGTACCCCTAATTTATTGTCACATCCTACGACCTCTCTTTCGTTTGTATAAGGATAAAAAGGGATGGAATGCTAAGAATAACGGTTGTATAATACGATAAGCCGTCGGTATTTCACATTGTATTGTCTGAGGGCTGATAAAGCGACGCACGAGGACTATTTGTCAACTAAATCTTGATGTATATACGTGTTGATGGAACTATACAGGGATTTGAGGTTTACTATGTTTTTTTTAGATGTATGGCATTGTATGGGTTATACCTCACATTTTGAATGTCTAGTTTTATATTCAGCTTTCAATGTTCGTGTTTTTAATCTAATTTATACTCACATAACGGTCAAGCAGCAGAGAGCAATTTGGTAAAGTGGTCTTTGGCGCGGTCTATCTATAGATGGGTGGCAACATAGTGAAAATTGATCTGAATTCAATTTCCACTGACATCATGAGAGAGAGCACTTTAAAAGACGGTTCTACCACTACTACATTTTTCTACAGCGTTTGGTTTTAAATAAAAAATATAAAAATTAAACATACCCGAAGAGTACTTATAATTAAATGTCAAATCATTGTTGTTGACTCGATTGTAGAAATAAAACTTCTAGTTACCAAAATAACTGAAAAGCAGTATTACTATAACTAATCAATCATTAAAAAACTCTTTGATTATTCCTTTTAATATAATAAAAACGTCTAATATCCACGAATGAAACCTCACAAGTTTGACCTTGACCTGTGACCTAGAAACCGAAACCTCACCATCAATGAAATCCGAACTCTACACTATATCATAATAATATCTTTGCTATTATAATTATTTACTTGTACTTCTGCAAACTGAAACTCTTACTACTAATATTATCTTGTGGTAGAATCTATTTGCTTTATTTGTCGTATGGTTAGTCAACCTAGTGTCAAAGTTGTTCAAGCCGCCTGAGAGGCCCTTGACATGGCTTAACGACTGTTATCTTAGCAGACAACAGCCGGGACCGATTTTTAACGTGTCCGCCGAAACACGGAAGACGCCCAGCTCAAATACTACTATGCGGTCACCCATCTATGGAATGACCGCGCCAACGGTTGCTTAACCCAAAGATCGTTTACCGACCGATGAGCGCAACTGGCTATGGGCTGTTGGTGTTTTGCTTTAACTTCAGCGAACTGAAACACTTACTACTAATATTATCTTGTGGTAGAGGATAATGATTGTTTGTGGTCAGGGGTACGTAGATTCTGTATAGATAAACATTGTTTGCTATAGTATGATGACGCATTTCATGATAATCATCGTCATCAGACGAAAAGAAAAACAAGGAAAAAATAAGTTATTGGGTGTTTAAATAAAAAATATTAACTTATAATGGTGTTTAATGTATAATAGAATACGGGAATTAACGCGAACACGCATTTTCCCTTAAAGTGCCTAACGTTTCGGCGCAGGTTGCACTCGCCGTGGTCGCAGGCTGACTCGCCGAGTCAATTCCCGTATTCTATTATACATTAAACATACAACGCGAGAGTTTAAAAGTTATAATGGTGTGCTAAAAAAACTTTCATGAAATCTCACGCCGACTTATCAGTGCAACAGTGACCAAACGGCTGACCTTTTCTTAGGACAAAGAATAAGCATTGCCATTCAACGTGGCGATGCTGCCAGTCTTCTGGGCACGTTACCCGAGGACGGCGATGCAGTGATTTTTATGATGCCTTATTTTAATTGTATTTGTATTTAAGTATTTTTATTTTCTATATTAGTAAAGTAAAGTTAAAATTATTCTCGTTTTTATTCAATTGGTTATAGACCTCTCAATCCAAGGTTTCTTTTCGCCGCAAGTATTTTTTTGGTGTCACAACACGTTTCGAGACCTTTAAGTTTAAAACGCTAATAAAAATATCTTTAAATAACTAACATTTTGGCCATTCCTACATATTTTTTCTACATTCTCTGGCCACCCAACCAAGTACAAATCTTGTCAAAATTTGCTTCTCTTTAATCGCTTACAGTTAAAAGACCTATTTGTAGTAGATTTAACTATTAGCGTATTTTAACATAAAACAAATATGTTTTCATACAGTTCATTCACTGCCTATAACTTTTGCAAAGAACGTTTTTAAGGCTCTATAACTAAGGAATAACGCGCACATATTCCATTTGTGATAAAAACTCATGTTTTACGCCCCAAGACGTACAGTTATAATACGTTTTCTTATCTTAAGTGACATGACGTACGATGTTCTGAGTAGGATTTAAAAGGTTTGAAGTATTTGATCTTTTTTGTATAAATGTCGATTTGAAGGAAATTAAAGTATTTTTAATGTTTCCTTTATTTCTTTTGGAATTTAAAGTGAGTTTTAGGAAAAAAAGCTATTTTGCTCCTTAGGAAATAAGCTATCTACAAGCGAAATTTTTATTCAAATTTATTTAATTAAAAATTTTAGGATTGATCGCAGCAGACAGATTTAGAAACAGAATAATAACGATTCCTTTACTATTATATGAAAAGGCGTACCTGTCCAATTAGTTTTAGTAGTTGAATATTTTAATTTCATTACGTTTTTTAAATTCTACTTTACTTTTAATTTTAGTTTGGCACTTAGTTTTAAAGAAAGATTAACACATTCTACTCTCCTTAGGTATTACCTACAAAATATAACACTACATTACTATAATAATAAATGTTCATATTTCACAAGAACACTCGTAGAAAACAATTAAGTAGGTACGGCAAGTTTAAGATGGATGCTGACCTTGATGGATTGTTGCTCAGTATTAACACTTACTGTTATTCTCCAGTGAAATATACCTGAGTAATATGAGAGTGGAATCGTATCATATTCTTCGAGATAATATTTTTTCGTTATGATATTTTTTAAAGTATGTGTGAAGTAATTGGTGAGATACTACTGTCATGGGGCGTTGACTGATAACATAAAATTGATATATTTTATAAATATATGTGGTAATAAAAATGGTATTGCAGTATATATGATGACAAAATTTATGTACCTGATAAAAAAGTAAGTTAGATATGAAATGATCGCCGATGATAAAATGTGATATTATTATTTTATTTCTATTAGGTATGTAGCAAGTTCACTCAAGGCTTAAATTTGAAAGAAGACCTCTGCCCAGCACGTAAGACAGTCATGTTTTAGAAAAGATGAAGTAGGTAATGTAGTTGATATACAAAAAGATAATTCTGGCTTACAATTGTAAAATTTTATTGTTACAGTAATATACGAGCAATAAAAAAGTATCTTAAAGAAACCTTGACAGAAAACGATACAAAAATACTTATCTTATATTTTGTACAAAACAGACAGGACCGACCTTCACACGGAATGGCATCCAAACCAAATACTTAAACCATCTCGAAGCCTTCAGAAGGACGAAGACACGTCACGTACGCTACAAGGCTCTACGAGGGCTCTACGAAGGCTACGAACGCTACGAGCGCTACGAAGCTACGAATAAATTTTTATGTAGAGTCTGCATATAAAAATATATCGTCGCGAATAGAAAGGACTATTGTGAGTGTGTAGTAGAAAATAACCAGCCATTTTGCCGCACAGTCGGGTAAAAATGGGCTTTTGTAAATGTATGTGGGTCTTGGATACTTCCTTATATTTTGATAGTATTTTTTGTTATGGGATGAAAAAATATTCACGAGCAAAGGCTTTTAGTGTTTGTTAAAATGTGTGGTAAATTCGCAAATTATTAATATAGTACTATTAACTAAAAATAGACCAAAGAAGCAAATAATAATCTAAGTATGAGGGTTACGGATATCAGTAGATAGCTAGTGTACGTCGAATTGCAGCTATGTACTGAATAGTGACCATCACTATTCAGTACATAGCTGTTTTTACATAACATGTTAATCTTAACGAGAAAAAAATGTACAGCATAGTGTCTTTAAAATAGTTTTCAACTGAGATACACGATAGTCCCCCAGAACCGTTAAGTCTTTGTACATAAAAGTGAGTAAAGTAAAGCATAATTTTATTCTTTCATAGTCCGTTGGTTAGTAAATTGTTTTTGACGGTAAGACGTTCAACTTAGGATTACTTGACAAAACAATCCGATTAAGATACCTTACAAGGTGGATAATAAGTATATTATTTTTTTAAGTAAGTCTATTAACAACGGAGATTATACGAGTCGTTTACTTTTTTGAAACATTATTTTCTTTGACAAAATCGTTTTTAGAAGCATTTAGAAAAAAAATGTCGTCGACTTATTTTACAGTACCAAACATACGTTAGTGTGGTCTTCAAATATAAAACTAGCCATGTAATATCTGAACATAGCAGCAAGCCATTGTATAGAAGGCCGGAAATAAAAACAAATGTAAGTGTAGAATGCTTTAATTCCATCATCTGCATTTATTAAATTTTGGTTTTCCATGCAACAGCTTATCACCATCTAATCTATAATATAAAAATAAGTCGGGTTTTCCTTCCTGACGCTATAACTCCAGAACGCACGAACCGATTGCCACGGTTTTGCATTCGTTGGAAAGGTCTCGGGCTCCGTGAGGTTTGTAGCAAACAAAATTCAGGGAAAATTTCACCGACCTCCACGCGGGCGGAGCCGCGGGCGACCGCTAGTCTAATATGTAATATTCTCATGTCACAATGTTGGTTACCTTACTCCGGCACGGCTTTACCGATTTTTACATGGCAATTTGTATGGCAAAACCACGTTTACCCGCTCAGCATATTCACGTAAAATCCACTGCATTGTTTATAAAACTCCCCGACAAACAGAAACAATTTTTGGTATCTATCAACGTTTCGCTATAAACTATCAAAGTTATCCTAAAACAAATCATCCAAAAAATGTTATTGAAACAAAACTGTTCAGAATACAAGCAGTTCTTCAACCTGTACAGGTCCCGAGGGAGGTATAAAATTGTTCAAACTCCGACACAGTCCAATGACAAATATGTACGTTTACACCTCCGACGTCCCGAAGCGACTGCGCAATGAAAATTGTTTGAAATATAGAAAAGTTTCACGTTTTACATACATTTCATTTGAAAATCCGTAAAACATTTTCGGTGAATTGATATTTATATGACTTTCCAACTTTTTGAATGTTATTGCATTTTACAGATCACGTGTGAATTGTAAAACAGGTTTTGTGTGTGAAATAGATTTTTTATTTAGAGTTTTTTTATTATATTCGATTAATATTTTCTGTTAATCTTATGCTTCGATTAATGTTTAAACATGCCTTAAATTACCGTGATTAAATAAACATTTAACATCTTAACATTTAAGTTTAAAGTCAAACCCACAACACCCGGTAAATTAGATAAAAATACAAGCAATTTTAAATCTTGCATCTTAACAAAATAATTTGCCTGCGTTCTCTACCGTGGTACTTCTTAAATTTAATACAAAACACTCAAATTAAAAACAGCAATTAACTTCACACCTATCTTAATCATATCATACGAAAGACATACAAGACTAACATAACATTATGTCAACTTCCCTTAACACAAATTGTAGCAACAAGAGTCCCAACTCTACCAACTCTACATTAAAACAAAACACGCCCAAAACTTCATAAACACTAAACAGTTTAAAACAATCATATTTCAAGTGACACAACGGAACTGTGACGTCACGGCTCTCGTAAACGTCTCTACGTAGAGATAAGAGTGAAATCCCGACTCTACCCTAAACGTTCAGAATTAATTATGTACAACATCTAATGTAGCCGCTTTACTTGTTTCATTTACAATGAAATTTGTTTAAATATTAAATATTGTGTTATATTTGAATATTTTGTGTAATCATTTTTAGACAACTTTGGTAAAGTTTAGAGTTACACTCAAAAGTCAGCCCAGTCTTTCCTCCAAATATGTTGGAGTCAGCTTCCAGTCTAACCGAATGAAGCCAGGTACCAGTTTTTTTACATGAAACGACTTTAATACCAGAAGAGTATTTTTTAGTAAAAACACGCAAAATTATCGGTATATTCTTTGCAAATATTCCAACCTTTCATTTAAACGCTTCACATAATATAGCAAAATAAGGAATCCAAAAAAACTTTATTTCAAATTTACCC
Organism: Anticarsia gemmatalis; assembly: GCF_050436995.1. Taxonomy (NCBI): domain Eukaryota; kingdom Metazoa; phylum Arthropoda; class Insecta; order Lepidoptera; family Erebidae; genus Anticarsia; species Anticarsia gemmatalis. The sequence goes on from NC_134757.1 coordinate 2,910,355, forward strand.
AACCTGAAAAGTAAATCTACTATGCCCTTGCATAAAACCTGCGACCGTGACCTTTAAACACAAACAACAGTTTAACCAATAAACTACAGAACAACAACCACACCTAAATATATAACTTAATATTTTTGATACCATACTACAACTTTCTCCCTTCGAGACATAACCCAGACATTACACAAGCCAACATGAGCAATAGAATCAAAACTACTCCATTTCGCGGTCATAATCCGAGCACGGAATAGAATTAAACTACGAACTGTAACATTAAGCTACGTATAAAGACCACAATCCTGTTTAAACAGATTCAAGGGGCAACAATAACTAATTATCCCTTGCTGACTTGGACCTTAAACCCTTTGTGGTTGTGTGGAACTATCATACACTATTTAAGTAGATTCTATAAAAAGTTTCCGTTCCAATCGCTGTTAATGTTTTTTCTTTGAGAACACGTCTAATAAAAATCAGGAAAGCTATTTATGTTATATTAATAGTAATTTAATGTTAATGATCTGCCTTTTTAGCTTAAGACTCGTCATTTTCAAGATACTGTTAAAAGTAGTATTTGTAAACCCGTTACTGTCCCACTGTTGGGTAAGGTTTTGCCCTGAACGAGGAAGGGGTTAGCCCTTGAGTTCACCACGCGAACCAAATAAGGGTTGTAGACTTTTGCATACCCTCAAAAACTGTATTAAACACTTTTAGAGACAATTTCTTATGGTTAGTCAGAACATACATAATAATCATGAATGACTAACTTTGTGCTTCAAATCAGAGAATAAATAAAATTCTGCACTTATAAGAATCTCAAACAATGTCAGTCTATTTAACTCAAAACTCATTTTCACATGAAATTGTTTTCAAACAGCACAACTATCCATAAAAAACATAAAAACTCTTTAACAAAACACATTTAAATCAAACAATTCATAAAAATATGGAACTAAAATTGCTTTTGTACGGAACTAAAAACAAAGCACTCTTTCAAAGGTCAATAGTAGTACACAGGTATATTTACATTACAACTGGTCAACTTTCAACACGTTTATATACGGATGTTTGTATATAACTCTTTGTTTTAGTGAAATTTTAGTTATTTGCTTTTTATTGTGGGAGTCCATTTAAAAATCGTTAATTTGTTCACGTAAAAGGTTCATATTCGGATAATATTTTGGACATTATAAAAAATTGAAAGAATATGAATGAATGAAATAACTCTCTTTAATTTTTTTCTTGAATTTTATGTAAGGCGTACGCAGGCGACGCATATTACTATTTAAATCCTTAATAACACAACTCCTACTTTAAGAAAATATGTAATATGACATCTTAAAATAATACAACTAGGACTGAAAACAGTTTTTGAATCACATAATTTTATGAAATAGGATCAAACCTATGACCAAATTGGGTAGTCATAATGATGACCATTTAGCCATTTATTCTCCTAACGTCATATTTTAATACTCACAATACATAAACTCATAGCACAAAATACACATCAAAATTCCACCCTAAAGAGTAAACATTTCAAGTGTCAATATAAATTCACCAATGTTCACAACCTCTGTACATAAAAATAAAACAACTGCACAAAAAGGTTACTGACCAATGTTTTCACAACGATGTTTACTTCAAGTTAACTCGTATGTACAAAAATATTCCTTGTTTTATTTTGTTCTAATTGTTTTAAAGTACCTTTGTTTTTACTTCACAGTGGAATGTGAGTGTAGTGGACAGTTCAGGTGGAAAATTAAAAACGGAATACGTATTTTATAAAGCAAGGTATGTAGTAAAAAGTGAATTTGTAAACTAAACTCCACCTTATATAGAGAACAAAAAGAGGCACGTGTTTTTTCATTGAGGTCTCTAACCCTACCGACTCGTCTTTACGGTTCAGCTTGCGTATATTTTTTTGTAAATTAAAAATACTTGAAGAGCACAAGTGTGATGTCTGTCTGCCACAAGGCTAAATGACATTAACAACCAACTCCAGCACGAATAAGAGAATAAGAATTGTTCTTATCAGTTTACCATAAAAACAACGTATACAAAGTACAACCAGACCCAAAACAACTATTAGTGTGTGCATAAATATTTATTCCGTGTGGGAATCGAACTCACGACCTCTCGAAACTCTGATAGTGGCGTAGCGACCACAATAAACACTGCGCCACGGAGGAATCTTTTCACGCGGACGCAAAATCTAATGGAAAATAGAACTGTTATTATTTTTGCCCTAAGACCCTTTCAAGTACATGTCAATAACTCCCCTAACGCGTATAATACGTACAGGTGTTTGACAAAACAAACATTTGTTTGACCCAAGTGTTTGTTCCGCGTTGTGTGAGTTAAGGCTCCCGTGGTACCTGCAGGAATTACCTCGCGTGTCACTAATTATACACTTAATGTTCTGCTAATATTATTACTGAAAGTACGTGTTTTTGTTTGGTTGTAGGTCCTAAAGTTTTTGTAATAGTTTCTAATGTTTACGCGTTTCAAATTAAATAGTTTTTGCATTTCATCACTTGGTATTTTTGTTAAATACGATACTAACGTGAAATCAGAATCGATGAAGACAATCAGAAAATTATGTTTAATTTTAATTCAATAGTTTTGTTTACAATTGTCGTTAAAAAGTTTTGGCTGTCAAAATAGCAGAAAATTCTTATCAGGTATTTGCAGGTTAATGATATAGGAAAAGCTATAATTTTTACATTTATTTGAGTACTTAGTGAATATTTTTTTGGTGAATTCAATTCCCGGTTGGTGAAAATATTTATTTTATCAGAAATATTTGAACGAAGTATTATATAAGTTTAATATAGTAAGGGGATAATCTTCTCTTAGCCGGAAAAATATGCCCCCATACAATCTTAGGTTTTATTAGGAACGGAAAAAAAGGATAAGATAAAAGGAATAACTACTTATACCTAACTGAATACGTTGTACAATATTTCACTCCATATTCACATTTAGAATCCAGACCGATACGTTATGTGTGAGACAACTCCAAACAATAATTACGTGTGCGCCACCCGTCTAATGCTAACGACGATGGAATCGATCGAGACTGTCTGATTGCTGTCTCTGAAGGCGATCTATCGTCGCCGAGACGTTATGAACGATCAATGTATACTTAATATATGTATATGGCCGTTTATACGAGTATGTTGGTGGATTTTAGAAGCTGATCGTGTTGAGATTGGATTAGAAGCTTAGGATGAGTTTATGTGATATGGGTTTAGTAGTTAACCATAAACTGTAGCAATAAATGAGAATGTCGAAGGAATGTTTTGAAAAATCGTTTAACTACTTTTAAGTTGATAGGTGTCTGAGTTTAAATATTACTAAGTATGATGTATAAAGATGACATTTATTAAAGAAAATAGACTTGACGTAGAAAAGTCTGGAAGATTGACTCTTCTACCCCGTAAAACAGGTGCGCAGCAAAATTTAAAAAAGAGAAGAAGTTAAGTTTAAAAAAAGCACGAGGTTATCTAAAAATGTTAAGACATGTTCAGCCTTTAACATTAGGGATTTTTTCAGGCATCGCTGATTAGCTTATACTGTGAAACTCGTACGTATTCACCATCATATAAGTGCCTGTAACGGTGTAGGTAAGTACTGATAGAAAAGTACAATTTTACATTGTATTATCATCCTAACACCTAATTTAATACCCAACAAATATCATCAAAACCTAATCGAACATCGAAACGAAACAGGAGATTGGAAAATATTCCAATGAAATCAAATTATGTTCCGATTTGCCAATAATTTCCCCTGCGATTGTGTGACTAGTGTGAAAGAGATGGCAATATAGAAGACAATACGTCATGAGCTATTCATTCCCGTTGCTGTTGCAATTCAAGTTCTATTGTGCTGTAGACGTGACTTTCATATTGTTGAAGTCGCATTGATTTAAACGCAATTTTTGTTAAGGTATTGTAGTATTGTTTTTAATGTCGTATAATTGTTGATTAACACGTTTGACTGCATTTTTGTTTTTACATTTTATAAAACGTATCTGCGAATTGAATCAACTAAAAGTTTCAAAACATTCGTTTTTAAACGATACATTGAATTTGCAATAACTTTACGTACATACAGGTTAAAATAAACGAGGTTGTACACTCGCAAAGTGAAACCAAGATCTATGTATATTATGTTTAATAACTGATACTTTTTTCTATAAAACTGTACCATCATCAGTCTAGCCTTTCTGCCAATTATGTTGGACTCGGCTTCCAGTCTCATCGGATGCAGTCGGATACGAGTATTTTACATGGACCTCCACTACCTAGTTACCTGGGCAGAGATCGATTTGAGTGGCTGTTACTTACCAAACTACAAATTCTAAAAAAACATTGGTACTTAGAAAATAAAATGTGTCTCTTAAGGTACAGGTTTCCCAAAAGTTTGAATAAAATTATCAAAATCATTATTAGTACCATTAAATAGACCAGGCAAATATAATATTCAAGAAAGACTTTCAGACGAGCAGAATTTTTCTTTCATCTGAACATAAGCAATTAACAAAAATGAACAAAGTTTTAGTTGGCTTCTACTTGAACTGTTCTTCTGCTGGCTAACTAGTACAAAAGGAATATTGCGCTATAGTAAAAATCTAGCAGAACGGAAAAATTAAATATTAATTATTGAATTTGCATTGAGAATAGCGACTGTATGAACCGTGAATCTGAAGTTTGATACTAAGCGCATATGTGCTATGTGTTATATACATTTTTTCAGCAATATAGAATAATATTAAACTATAAAACATGATGCCCGTAATACTGCTGTATTAAATAAATGCTTCAATTGAGAAATCACATAACTATTATAATACTTTGAATACAATCCAGTTTCCATTAATTAATAAATACCCAAAGGTGAAGGCACAAGGAACAGTGTAAGAAATACACACACATCACACCATTTACAATATAAGGCCTAAGTAATAAAGGTCAACAGTAGTCTTGATTGACAGTGGGTACTCTTTTAACAATCTAGCTTTGAACCTTTTTGAAAATACAATAACTTATGATTTTATTTATTTACTAGCGGACCCGACAGACGTTGTCCTGTCTACACGTTACTAATACATTAAAAATTAATTAAAAAACGTTGTCCAGCGGACAAAATTGTGAATCTAAACCATTCTCAGATCCCCTTGAACACACACAAAAAATTTCATCAAAATCGGTCCAGTCGTTTAAGAGAAGTTTAGTGACATAGGTACACGCTTACAGAAGAATTATATATATAAAGATATTCATTTATTTTTCAGCGATTGTTTCATAATGTTTATTATTATTATTTTATATTGAATTCTGCTTATATTTTAGCTAATAATAGTTACTAAACCATAGTAACTGTATATTAAAACAATATCAGAACAGTTTATCGCGAACATAAAAACGCAATAAGTTGCCTCCATCAGAAGTCGCAGTAAAAAGCAGTGTTTATGACTATAATACATCGGCATAATACAAACATTTATATACTAAGTATAGCGCGTGACTTCACCTATTTTTTTAGTTTTGGAAAGGATAAGTGTATGTGTCTAGACTGTAGACAAACCCCATTGGGAATGAATACTGTGTCGTGAGAAACTTTAGAGAGTTAGAATTTAGTCTCGAATGGAGTAAGAGAAGACGGGAGTTGTGTATAGTGACAATATATAAGTACACTCTATTCACATAGTACTTTGTGCATTTTTATTTAAATTTGGTGAAATGAGAGAAAGATCATGAAAAAGGTTAGACGCCTTTTGCAGACTCAAAGGATGCCGACCCCAAATTTTTTTATTGACCGGGTATAGAACTTAGTTCCTAAACGAAGCGATTGTACATATCTTAGAAAAAAAACGCGTTACATAGAAGTACTATTTGGTGGATTAAGTAGGATACATACACTCGTAGAAAAAATAATATAAGGAGCCAAAAGTATCAATCTAATAATTCCACTAACAAAATCAAGATAAAACTGTTGATACCTTCATAAAAAGGGCCTACGACCTACGATACCTGTCATTTCCGCATCAATATCAGCAAAATAGACAGAATTATTCTGTAAATAATATCGTATACGGTCGCCATTTATTCGACAGAGGGAAAATGAAATTCGCCATCTGCTCGGCCCCACGATACATCTATTGTAAGAAAAGAAATGTAGCCGCTAAACAATGTTTCGTGCTTTTAACAATCTCTCGGGAATATCTAACAAATATGTATCGGAAATAAGTGTATTATTTATATGCGGTATTATTTATACTTTATTTTTATCTTGTATACACGGTAATAAAATCTCGCCTCGCTCACACTGAAGTAGAATGCCACTTGTTAGGATTTTTACAAACTTCTTTTGTTTATTTCACACTTATTCAGTTTTCTTTAACCCATTACTGTCCCACTACTGTGCAAGGGACTCCCTCCAAATGAGGGAGGGATTAGGAGGCCTGAAGTTCACCACGCTGACCAAGTGCGGTTTAGAAACTTTGCATGCCCTCAATAAATGTATTAAACAAAATTTTGCCATGCAAGGTTTCATCACGATGTTTTTCTTCACCGTTGGAGCAGGTGATAATTATTTCTAATACACACAACTTGGAAAAGTCATTAGTGTGTTGCCTCAGGTTAGAGCCGTCGACCACTTGTGAGGGAAGTGCCAACTTAAACCATAATTACAACAAACATAATATATATTCATACTTGCTATAAATGGTAAGGTCCCAGTCTGTCTCTCTATCTGCTAAGCTAACACAGATAAACCACATAATCGCATTTCATGAAATTAAGCAAGAAAATAGTTGAAGAAAAAGTACAAACATTGGTTGAATGTAGAGTAGGTTTATATAGTATAGTGATATATTTTTTACTATTTTATTTTACTCAGATTACTGTAAGCCGCACGGATCAGCAAGAAAATAACATAATAAAATGTTAAACCGTGACTTTGATAGAATCTCAAGTAATTCGTACCTCGTAACACAAAAACCGTATTTTTAATTTCCACTTAAAATTCAAGCTGCGATCGCTCAATGCAATAAAGTGTTCCTTTTAAATAAATTTACTTAAACCTCCAAACTCAATTTCTGTGCACTTTGTGAATTTTGTCACACATTTTTTCCTGGAGTACTTTTTGGTGAAAAACTGGAAAAGGGAAATTGTTTCCTAGAATCACATTGTATGAAATTTTATTTTCAAGCTTTGGAGGTAAGTTAAAATAACATAACTTGTTGCTTTCTTACTATCAAAAACAGAGCTGTAATTTTTTTTTTATTGTTCGAATTAGCCTTTTCATTCCTGATTTTTGAAAAATACACCATTAAAAATGCAACTCCCTCCAAGCAAAATTCTTCCGAATCTTTTCGGCTGCTCAGCCATCAAAGATCTGACAAACAGACTGTCTAACATGTATAAGTATTGCTTTTAATCTAAGGTAATTTCAGTCCTAAAACTTCTTATAGCAAGAAAATATAAACCTAAATACCAAAAGACCAACTGGCAGTTCAAAATTTGTATACGACATGCAAATGAAATTCACTAGCATTGAAACGGTGGGTTGTATTCGGTCGCAGTGTGATTGGCAACACTGTTAGCCACAGATTAAATTTGCCGGTAGTAGGATTACAATACCTGGGTGTCCTTGTATAGGTATCGTAGGAATTTATAGGATTATACGCGAAATACGTGAGTAGAAATGTTGTGCTTTAGATAATGCTTATATACTATAATTTTGCATTATTTTGTGATGTTTCAAATAAATAATGTCCTTTGTTTCGTAATGTTCGTACAAATTAGTTATTTGACATTGTCATATGTAATCTTTTTCCTCTTTCGCCAAAATTACATAGTTGCCAGTGAAACAGCAAGAAACTCAACGTTCGCTCTTTTTTAAAGACAATATAATAATATGTAGTTCTTACAGAACAATTACTAATAGCTTCTAATAAAATAGTGGTTAAAGGTTTGAAGGTTCTAAGTACTTTTTTATGACTTCTATTTGATACGTTAGGATTCGTGAGCCTTACAAGATCGAAGCGAATGCAGTTTGTTTGTTTGTCGTATGGTTAGTGGTTAACCTAGTGTCAAAATTGTTCAAGCCGCCCGAGAGGCCTTTGACATGGCTTAACGACTGTTATCTTAGTAGAAAACAACCGGGACCGACTTTTAACGTGCCCTCCGAAGCACGGAGACGCCCTGTTCAAATGCCACTATGTGGTCACCCATCTATGGATTGACCGCGCCAATGGTCGCTTCACCCACTGATCGTTTACCGACCGGTGAGCGCAACTGGCTATGGGCGCCTCAGCGAATGCAGTTATTGTGCTACAGAGCTTTCAATACCTTGGATCATTTCATGGAAAACAATTGAAAGAATAAATATTATATTTGCTACAGCTTTATATGAAGTACTTTGTGACAAAATAAAAATATAACGTTTATTTTAGCGGTATGTATTTTATTAGCTCTTATGGAATGTCTGTACATGACCCAAATTTCAGCGTGAAGCACTTAAAGCGTCCTATATGCATTATACTGCACATATAGTATTATATGACAATGTTATTTTACACCATAGTTCAGAAGTTAAATGTCACTTTCAATAAGTAAATACAGATTTTGTGATCATCTTCCAGATGTCATAATTGTCCTCTGTGTGGTCATCTTCCAGACTAAGCCTCGTTTGACAATAATGACCAGACAATTGTATCACGATTCTCTACGGCCGGTACTGCCGAGTATCGAGAATTTGACATTTAAAATGTACTACCAAAAGTCCTTACGGAGCCCGGTAGAGGCGCTAGACAGATTTTAGTGTAAAATAAAAATAAAAAAATAAATCGATAGCTAGCCGGTTGTCGGTAGTCGAAGGTAATAGAGAATCGAGTTACTGATAAAAATACTCATATACTGCTAAATAGGTATATTGTCAAAATTAATTTCATGTAACGTGAAACCACATATAAAAATACCTCTTCAAAGCTAACCAACCATGATGATATGTAAATATAATTACCAAAAGAACAAACTCAAGTTACACATTACACCCACAAAGTGTAACTGGAAACGACATAAATTAACACGTCATCATCGAGTTACGAACTTACACGAAATTGGCCGAACTTTCCCGAACTCCCCCGAACTTGGCTGCCAATGAGATGCGAGTGTGAATTGGAACTGTAGTTAAATAATAAGAGAGTTTCAAGGTTGGTGCAGTTACTGTTTTACTTGAGTTCGAAAGGTAATTTATATTGTTACGTTTGAGTTAGACGTAGAATTTCCATACATACATACATAGAATAACATATTTTTGCTATAGGGGTAGGCTGAGCCTAAGTTCTAAGTAAAGTTATGAAAATACTTGTAAGGAAATTAAGTGGTCCTGTATGACAAGATGTATGGATGGAAATGAGTCAAAAGAAGTTTGTAAGGATCGTACCAAGTGTCGTTCTTTGGTCTCCGTCAACCCTTATTGAAAAAGGTATGATATGTGTTTATTTATTTTAAACTTTATACACAGAGCTGTATAAAAACGGACTTAATGTCATTGATTTTGATTGATTGATGATCAATCGAATTCTTATATTCATATCATACGAATTAAACTTGCACCAAGTTTTACTTTTGTTGTCGCTTGTAGTAACTTCTACATCTTCAAAACTAGTTTTGAACCCGTACATGCAAGTTAAATAAAATTTTAAATTTAAAGTAAAGCTGGGTGTTGAGCAAAGTGATTTTATTTAAAGTGGAGCACAATATTCAAATGAACCTTACGGGTTGAGACACGGATTACAGGTGATTCATGAATTAATTTAACTTGCTGTTTGGTAAATCGTTTATTATCTATTGTATTCTGTTTAAAACTGTAGTAGAAACTCTTGAAAGACGTTTACAGATCACATCGGTGAAGTCTTGAAAAATAGTCAGGTGTCTAGTACTCGTAACCGGTGGCTCTGCATGACAAGATGTATGGAAATATGAATGGATGATGAATGGAAATGAAAAGTATGTAACGATCGAACCAAATAGTGTTCTTTGGAGTCTGCCTGCTTCTATAACAAAAAGGCGTGATCTTATGTATGTATTATCATACGTAACTCTCTTAAGTTGAAGTTCTATTTTCGCACATGAGACAAAACCATTTAGTTTGTATGTAAGAACAATGTATTTTTCAAAAAAAATACATTTTCGAAGCAATATCTTAACCAACTTGAACTTAAAACATAATAAATGAGTTTTGAATACCAATATTAGTCATGTCCAAAGATATTATATTAAAAAAACCTAAACCATTATAATTCAATTCATAACTTTACTTAGCAACATGATATTCAAATATATAGAATCCACGAAAAAAAATATTTCACCGAATAACGTTTTCAATTACATTAATAAAAATTCCCGAATTAAAGAAGCGCGCTCCAAAAATTCTTCCAGCGCTCTCAAGCACTCTAGGTCACTAATACATCGCTCTATCTTCAAATATCCATTACATCTTCTAGTCACGTCAGCCGGAGCTCTACATAGCATTCTATACCTGTCTCACTCTTTCACTGAACTTCTAACTATGTAGAGCAGTGGCTCCCAACCTGTGGAACGTAAGTTGTTTGTGAAAATTCTTTGCTTATACGAAGCATATCTTCTCTAGCCTGAACTAATGTTATAGATCTGACACCTGTGGGCTTAGCTATTACAACTAGTGCACATCAAATTGATGGCCACTGTTCAGTACATTGCCGGTTTGACGTAAAGTATTAAGCACTATAATCTAAGAGAGTAAATAATGTACAGCATAGCGGCTTTCAAATGTCAACTGAAATACGTGAGCCCTCATGGTTGTAATAGTTTCTATAAGGTAAAAATGTAAGATGAGCCCTATGTATATTCCTAGCTAGCTATGAAAAGTTTGGGAATCTCTGGAGAAGAATATGCCATTAGAGGTCAGGATGAATATAGATAGAATTATAGTGGGCTAATGAAATAAATATTCGTCTTTGCGTTGTAGAGAATTTCATCTGCAAAATTTGAATTGACTCATATTTTGTAATTTCTATTATTTAACGCCTTTGGCGTTAACATCTATTATAATAAAAGACTCAAATGTTTATGTTAATAAGATTATAATTCATTAGATATTCGTTCCAGTTGTTTTATTCTTGTAAAAGTCTCGTAAGACTTATTTAAAGTGACCTTTTACATATAACCGTATTTCGAAAAACCTTAAACCTAGCTCAAAACCACTTTAGCAGTATCCAAACAACGTACACATCCACTAAACTCCATCTATATCCGTTAGCAAACAAACATACAAACTCAATTACTCGATAGAGCAAAGACGTTCAAACATAGAGTCCGGTCGCATCGTCATAGTGTGCATCGGAACGCATCCGTAGCCTTGCTTCTGAATCAATGGACAAGTTATAATTGGATATAGAGCCAATCATCTCTACCATTCTGTTGGGTCACGCGTGTGTGACTCTACCAAATTGAGTTCTATGAACTTAACGAGGTTGGTGCTGAGAATTTACAAACGTGAGAATTTTATACTTTTTTTTTCGTTCTTTGTGTTCAATTTGTGTTGGTGTTTTAACTTATTGATATTAAACAAAACAGATGACGACATTTTTTAAATTGGTTCTTAAAGTTATAAACTGTTTATATTTTTTTAATTATAGAGAAAATTTTTAAATTTGGGTCCGATTTCTCTTTATATTTTTCTGTGTTAGCATATTTTTTCAGGTTTTAGGTAATCTTTTTGAACAAAAATTATTCAACATTTTACTTTCTTTACATCAAGCTCGCGTCAAAACTTTCTATCTCAACAAAAACACAACATGTTTTTCCACCGACAGTAATCAAGTTTGGACGCCAAAAATTCCACTTCTTCCAGAATGAAATTACTCAATAAAAATGCTTGAAAGTTCAATTATTCAATCATCGCGCGGTGCGGAGATGGAAAAATAATGAAATCTTATTTTTTCGGTCTCTACTTTAATAGAATTTGAAAGCAAATTGCGTCGCGGTCTGTAAAATCCCACGATTGTAGTTAATACAATTTTTCTATTAAATCAAAAAATGTTTCACAGACTCTACAATGCAATAAAGATTTACTGAACAATGTAGTAAAATGAAAAACTACAAGAACGTTTTCTAGACAAGCAAAAAATTAATCAGTAGTTTGAGAAAAAACTGCTTAAAGAGCTTTAATATAAATGATAACTTAAACGTGCATCAACAATGCATCCCGATTATTATTTGCACTTTAGTTTGAATGTATATAAATAAAAATAAAATAACAACTCAAACATAGAACAATTAAAATAATCAAACAGTACGTCTCTACTGTAAGTATAAAAAAAAATACTATTGAATAAATCTCTAACTCTACATTTTTATTGTAAAGCTCTAGCGAGACAAACCTACAAAGAGACAACTTTAATCTATTGTCCATTCTCTCCTTTTGTATAGTTCTAAAGCGTCGTAGATAGCGGTCGGTAGAGACACTCTACATAATATTAATCTATTGAGGACAGACTGGTATATTTTATAACGCTTTTAAGAGCTCTCTAACGCTTATGAAATATAAATAACAGGGTTTTATGGTTTTTGTAATAGAATATTTATTAAGTAGAGCCTAGAAGGTAGAATTAATTTATTTTATCTGTCAAATGGCCGCGTATTTGATGAAACATTACCTTTTTTGTAGACTAGAGTATTTTAGGGTAAATATGATAAGTAATTATATAAGCGTTTTTTTTATAAATTTCGATTCGCTTTTTTTTATTTAGGTTATTTTTCAAATATCTTTACAGACAACATTATCTATTTCTAGAAAACAGGTGTTAAATAGCGGGCTAATAATATAATTTTATATTATTATGCAACACATTGTACATTTAATGACAAAAAATCCATACTAAAAAACACCTGTCACGTTCTCTACATCATATTCCATCAAATCCGTTAATCAGCATAAAAATAATATCAAAGAAAATATCTTGTAAAATTTCTCTGAGAACACATAATTTGTGAGCCAAGACATCTGGAACTGAGGATTAGGGGATGAAAAACTACCCTCAGAGTATGGTAGAGTCGGGCTCGAACAATTTACCGTTCATTCCATTAACTTCGCTTTTGGCGGAAACGTGTTGAAGTATGATGTGTACGAAAGCGTGGGCTTAGCAGATAAGGGTACCCTACGATGGATAGAAGGCTCTACGTAGAGAACAAAGTGTGGATAAAGTGAATAAAAGTTATTTAGTGACAGGAAATAGTTATTTGTACGCGTGCAACAAATAATTTCAAAGAAATTTGAACTGAATTTGAAGTTGACGCGACGGTCTAAGGTTTCGGGTAGTTTATATATTTTTTTAGCCATAGTTGTTAAGTCATCTTACACTTACGCCATAAGCACTGACGCTAATTTTAACATTTTAATGTCCTAACTTGAAATTTAAATTCGTTAATTCCTTAAAATGTTTTAAAAGATCTATTACTATAATAATAAGAGAAGTACTTATTTTATTTTGATGACAATATAGTTTTTCCATCAAATAGCTAATCAGATGGATTTTAAACAGTTATTTTCTAAACTATCTAACAAATAGTTGGTTTGACACTATAGTAATTATGGTACTTTTCTTTGGTACTTTGGTAAAACCATCCCTTAATATCATAAACAGAGGAACTCTATCACTACAAAATGCATTTATTAATGGTGTATAACACCGATGTAGAGCACGTATATCATTCAAGATGATCTATTCACGAGCAAGGAAGAGATGGCTCTATAAATCTTGCCATACTCTACCACGTCCCGGAGGTAAACGAACTGTCAGGGAAGCACAGGTGTGCTGAAATTTTAATTGTTTCCTTAAATTATTGCTTTGTTTTGTTTACATTTGTTTATGAGTAGATAAGTAGAGTTTTATGAACGAATGCAGGTGTAGATGTAGTTTTTACTATTTCGATTTTAAGAATAAGGTTTTGGGACTCTTGTCTTAGATTTGACTTTACCATTCATTAGAAAACTGCGCTATAGGTTTTTATACAGTGTGTTGTATTAAACACTAGTTTTTTGTTATTATAAATTATTTTTATATTTTTATGAATTTATTTTCCTTAAAAACTGGCAGTATATTCTCTAACTGCTATTTTGATAAGAAGAAATGTTAGTTTATGACCTACATCTCACTTAATTTTTGAGTTATTAATTGAAGAAAATTTAATTCGATCATGATTTTATTTTTATAAACTATTAATTACATGATGATTTTGAGTTTATAAACTAAAAAATATAGAACTTAGACTTATAAACATCATTATAACGACAAAACCTCTTCAAATTTTACTATTTCAATCCGCATTCAAAATTCAACCCTTACCCTAGTCAATTAAAAATCAGCTAAATCCATGAGCTGTACAAGCTGTCCCACAAAGCAGCTTTCAACTACATCTCTGTTTACCCCCTTAAGCATGAAAGCGTGAGTGTAAAGCGTGTTTGCAAATTTAATGAGTCGTGAGAGGAACTCGCTGTGGAGTGGTTTTCATAGAGACTTGTACTGATATCTGAGTGTGTTGCGTGTTCGAGTCCTGGGTTGAGTAGTTTTGGGGTAAACGTTTGATGGATGTCATTTTATACAGGGTAACATGTTTACAGTTTTTCTTTCTTTAAAGCGAGTTTATAAGAATGGGTGTAAAATAAGTTCAGTTATAATGGGACTAAAATATTCTGTTCAGGGCTTATATAAGCTGATAAAGGCTTGCTTTTGTTTAGGCTGTAATGTTTTTGTAGGTTCGCCCTAGATGGTTTACACAGTTATGCAATCAATTTATCCATCTTTAGGTAGTCTTTCTAGAATGGAATGGGCTCTGTCGTAGGTATTATGTTTAATTAAAATATATGTTTTACTACTACTAAGAAAAACAAACTAAATAAAACATGAAAGGAACAAATTGTATCCGTATATACCAAAAATCCAATAAAATACCAATTTTCATGAATACAAAATTGTCAAACTTTTCACCGCAAAATTTCACAGCAAAAGCGCAAAGCTCACGACTTCGTTCATTTCCGCCGATCTTCAACAAACATCGTGTTACATACACATAGGTACATTGTTAGGAAAATATTACTTTGCTGTATGTTTCCTATTTGCATTTATACCATAAAGTTCGAACAAAGTACTTATTGGTCTTAGCTCATTTATATAACAATATTTTTCAATTGTTCAAATTGCTCTGCAATATCCTCTATTACATGGGATCTTTGGACCACGGTCCTATACCTTAAAAGGTAAATGTCAAATCGTAGATTTATTTTATACACCTCCACCTGGGCATAAGAGTGATGTGATGATACATACTATTTTGTATTAGCTTGTTTAGCTAGTATTGTGTTGTACAAGATGCATTAATCTCTAAGAAGGTTATATCACGAGCTACGAGCAGTTACTAGTTCTGCTTGTTCGTAGATTCGAGTTCATCCCAGTATAAACATTTGCTGAGCGATTAGGTATTACCATATAATTTCAGAGGTGTATTTTACAGTTTAAAACTTACTTTATTAGTCAAGGTTGAGAATTATCAACATTATAAGCACGGTTAACTTAAAGTTGAGTTTCTGCCTCATTCCTGGAGATCTGTACCAAATAGTGTGTCAGAAATTCATTATTACGTTTGTTTACAATCATTATTTTCTTTGATAGTAAAACAGTTATCACGCACTTTATACCTTTTTTCATGATTTTTTTGTTATGTTTTATATGTATATTGGTTACAGACCAATAGTGCCCAATTTTTATAATTATCATTACGATGCCCTATTTTATTATGTAAATTATTTTACATATAATATATCAACCATCTGTTAAAAACTAACAAAAAGTTTTGTAAAACATAATAATTAACCAAACTGATTTCATCGATTTAAATATTTCATAACAAATCGTAAAAATAAGGATTAATGAACATCTTCCGCTTAATGTTATAAAACATTTATTGTTATAACAAAAAGTTGTTATGTACTAAACTGGAAAGTTATAATGTAGAAGACATTATAATCTTTATCATTAACTGAAGATGTAGACAGAGATGTTGTAAATACACTCACGTTTTGTCATATATACTATTGGTCCTCTGTAATAGAGTCAAACTTCAAAGCTATATACCAGGCACATCACCAAACTTAGTTCTATGACTGAGAATGTTTTAATATCAATAAAAAAGGACCTATAACACTTAGCCTACTGTTGTAACCACAGGGGCCTTGAGGATCCATGCCCATATAGAAAGACAGTTATCAAAAAACACAACTTGCTACCGCTACCGTCTTTGCAAACCTTTTTACCACATTGTAGTAATTCTTACCACCTTGCCCCACTGGGCAAGAGCTTTCGTTATAGCAAGTTTTAATAATTTACTATTTTTTTATAATGTACTGTAACTTGTGTTGTTTTTCTATTTTAAACCTTAACCAATGCAATTAATTTCCATTAGCACGTCGTCTAATTTGCGGTGTTGTTGTTGGTCAAACGGCGGCGACACACAATTTATTTGTGTTACAATTTTGTGGCAAACTGCTGTACAATTATTTATGTAAACATGTAAATCAAATAGTTTAGGTTTTAAATTGACAACTATTAAATATCCCATAAGAATATTAGAATAATTAGTGGGTCATTAACCCGCATTTGACGAGCGTAAAAAGACACAACCTTTTTCTTTAGCTTAATCCAGCTGTAGGACAAATGTAGTTGGTTAAATAAAGTGATGAGGAACTAAGACACGTGGCTCTATCCGCGAGTTATTTTGTTTTTGAAATAAAAGTCCCCAATATATTACCCTAGATCTTTAATTTTCTCCTTGGTAAATATAATTTGACTGCCTTCGTGGCGCAGTGGTTAAGTATATCACGCCGATACCATTGCGTTGAGAGGTCGTGGGATCGATTCCCACATGGAACAACTATTAGTGCGATCCACAAATATACATATAATTGTTACGGGTCTGGTTGCACTTTAAATCCGTTCTTTGTATGTTTGTGAAGGTCCTAGCGACACAAGAGCAATTCGTCTTCAGTCTTTTATAAAAAAGAAAGTAATTAGGAAAATCGATGACGTAGTTTATCCGCGAAACTTTAATATACATAGACAGGATTTTGTAAGTATTTATAAACAGTTTTATATTACAGTCACAATACACAAAACATCTACTAATTATAACTCACACAAAAGCAATAAAACATACCTTTACCAGTTCATTGTTTGAAATAGTGCTAACATTTCATTTACGCTAGAATCGATTCACAATCGTACGTATATGAAACTCGATTACTACGGGAGGTCGGACATTGCATAACAACGATATACATTGTTTGTTTGTTCGAAACATGCAAGTGTGACACAATTCTACGTACTTGTTACGTCAGGGACTTTGGGACTTTAATGCATGTGGGGAATAAGACTTAAGACGCGGGGGACTTTACTAACATATGCTGCATATATGTATATTTGGATGTTTATAGATTTGTCTGCTTACATATCCACACGGCTTAACCGTTTTGTATAAAAATTGACAGGATTATCATACTTTAGAAAATATAAATTACCTTTTCTAGTGCAAAAAGTGAGCAAAGCCAAAGATAGAAGCTGGATAGCAATTACATAAAAAAAGTATTTTTAGTAAATCAAGGTGACTTACTAAATGTTGAGTTGTGAATAATTTATTTTGAATATATCTAGTTATACAATTCCTAAAGGTACGATTTTCTTTACCGCCTTTCCATTTACGGTCACAGAGATTGCCACAAAAGTAACCCCTTTTTACAATCACAACTACATCTGTAATCCGTAAGTTAAACAAAATCCTTGTACAAAGAAACCTCGGTAATAGCGTGATTTTAACGAGTGTTACATCCCACGAGACCTCACGGCTTCGTACCTACCCTTGCCTTTTAAATCTTCAATGAATCTCGCAACAAAACTCCAATATGTAAGAGTTAGGAAAGGAAAGACTGAAGAAGGAAAACAACTATTTTGGCCGTTGTAAGCCACGTTCCGAACCGTACCAAAATTTTCTACATTTTTAATATGTTTAAAAAATACGTAGCACCAAATGCTGCTTAATTTTTTATAAACATATCCTAGGTATTTGATTGGACCATAAAAATATTAGGTGGTAGAAAATTGCACCTCTGGGCCAGCTACGCTATAACACAGCAACTATGATTAAAATTTGTTATAATTGATGACGGGATAAAAGTTACATATTTATTTTAACAAGCCTGTTTCCGTGCCCCACTGCTGAGCAAAGGCCTCTTCAACTTTGGATTACCAGTCCCCTCGATTGCTTGCTTATTCACATAAGTAATTAACATTATAGTAAGATAAAAACTAATATGACGAACTTCATAAAACAGATTTTAATTCTATTCTATTGAAGTTATTTTAACTATTTGGTACTGTTGTAAAAATCAGGTTATACGCACACAGTCTCAGACGCTTGCGTCAGGCTCATATAGTTCGGCTTACTGAACACATGTGGTTTCTTAGTCGTCTCCAAAACTCGGCTCAATAGAATTACTCAAGAGATTATCAGTAATCCCTCTGCCTACTCTCTTTACGTAATTGGTACATAGCTTAAAGGTCTCGTAGGCAAGTTTATTAATAAAACAGTAGGTACATTTATTATTGGGTCAGAAATCCAGCAGATTTGGAATGTAAAGCTTTCTCGTCTTAGTTTATAGGGTCGTGAATATTTTATAAATGGCGATTCTAATGACAAAGGTTTTACTGCCTTTTTGGACTTAAAATAGACAGTTTTATTTTGGTTTTTGAAATTTAAGTTTAAAGTGATGAATTAGTATCGTATATAACTAATCATAAATCATTATCGTTTCCAACATTGAAATGCCAAAACGATATTTATATTACACAAGTGATATCGCCTAAATAATAAAGTCTTATACGATGTACTTTGAAGCTTCGTTTTCCCTTCATCAAATATTTGAATTGTAATAAAATGGAGAACATGTTTAAGATGGCCGCATATATCAAAATTATACTAACTTAATGACGATATAAATATGGTTTCTTAAAAAAATGAAGGACTGATTAAAATATTCATATGCGTACATAGTCACCGATAAATTTAAGCTAAGTAGGCGCCTAATAAGCTAACTGTATTACACATAATTCATATAATCGTATTAGTTGAAATGCCGAGGTTATATTCCGTGTACAGCGGCACTTACTTAATCCGCCCGCTAAATTGCTTATACTAATACATTTTGGGAAAGGTTGTGGAGTGCCTACATATTATAGGGACTGTAGTCGTAACTTTGCTTGCGTCGAAATATTTCTATCATATATTTTCTTATTATAATGATTTTTTAACGTACATGATCACCTCGAATTCGTTGCACGATGCGCAGCCGTTATTTTTTTATTTATATAGCTACAAGTAATATTCCAATATCCACTTTACTATACTTCTATTTTTGATATGATCGAAGGATTTTGTTAGACTTTATAAAATTGCCAATCTCCATTTTTATACATTACCGCATTTTTTAACCTACGAGCACAAGATGATGAAATTAAAAATATCATATTTTTGGTTTCTTTTTAAGTCTCAAGTTCGGAGTTCTTTAGTCTCCCGTTAGCATATTATTATAATATTTCCTTACAACACCTTAATAGTGTAGTAATCAATTCATTCACCAATCAGTTAATAATACTGCAATAAACTAATAATACCTAGAACAACACACTCGGTGGTATTAAAGCAAGTCGCGTGTTCTTCCACTATAGTTACCTTGAAACTACGTCGCGTAACGAAATGTTTCCTTCCGTTGCTCTAAGTACGTTAATACACGAACGACGTATACGTATTGCTTTCTCCGTTGTGTTTCAATTTGATGTGATTTGATGCAGGTAGGCTATAGTGGTGGGTTTTGTAGTGTAGAATGTATTGTGGTAACCATGTCGCAACCACTGTTTAGAAAGTTGTAGTATTCGTTTTCAGACGTAAAAATAGGTTTAGTCCCCTCATTGAATAAATAATGCCATCAAAAACATTCTGTAAAAATCCCAAGTCTCGCAGCTCAGTCTCTCTGCTGTAAAAAGTTGTGAGATCTAAATAATACCAAGTCGATTAATCTATTTAGTCTCTACTTAAAGGACCTTTCTTCTGGCTTCTTGTTTTACCCACAACGGAATTATAGGGCGGTCGAAAATAACCTGAAATGCTTCGAGAAAAGATGGTACAGCTTTTTTTTGCTCGACTTGCGGGGGCACTGCCGTGCCCCCAGATATCTAAATTTAAAAATGATTGGTTCGCGTCTCTTGTTACTTTGTTTTTGTCTTTGTTTGTCTCCAAGATACAATAGTTAAGAATGGGTAGAATGGGAGATTGTCTTTTGAAAGAAAAATAAGCATGTCTTTTCTCTCTAGTAACACATCAAAGCCCAGAAGCACAACATTTATTATTTTATTTTTTACATATTTTTAAAGTGAGTTCTGTTCAGTTCATAGTCCTCTCGGGAGAACTTAATTTGAGGAATCTATAATCCTTGCAATCTCTGGTCTCTGCCTATACCTATTGAAAGAAAATATTTTTGTGTATGTACATATGTACAATCCTTGTGAGCAGTACAGATAACTAGCTTTAAGATCAATCGAACAATCAATACTGCAACCCAAATTATAACTTCACCAATCATCATTGCAACTAAAAATTCAGTTCAGTCAGTTCAGCACTACCATTGAAAACTCCGAACCTATTTGTTACAACAGTTACCAATTGATAGCTTTGTTTGTCCTAAACTCTTTCCAACTATAGTTTGTGTGAATTGCTGAAAATAAAAAGGAACATGAGTTACATTCAAAAACTCGCATATCGGTTAGCTAAAATGAGTTCGTGGTTTAACTTTTAAAATTATGTTTTTGAACAGTGATCGCTTTAGTTAAAGATAGAAAGACGTTTCTGTGGTTTAAACGCTTGATGAGGTCACTAAACTTAACAAACTATGTTTTAAAATAAAGTTAAGTAATGCTTGTTTTTGTCTAAGTATTTTTATATAATGCATAATGTAACCGACTAGTTTTATACAAGTCTGCTCATACACAACAGATTATTTCTTGAAAGGCGTAATTTTCTGTGGGGAATTATGATACGGATTTTTTTTATAATTTTAATGTTAATAATTACTTTATGTAAACTGGTATTCTTTCTGAAAACGTGATTTATATTTAGTAGTCTAGTCTTCAAAACACACACTATTTTAACGTATAATTTTATCAAATCTCAAAAACCTGTACTATTACCGCTCAACTGTAACCTCACACCATTTAACCTTTAACTAACAACGCAATGGACATCTAAACAGTGGTTATTGCCAGTAACCTTCGTCAGATGCACTTAATAACGTCACAGTTGTTTGCAATGACTGAATAAATAGCTGAACATGCGTCATATATGTATGTACGTCATGTATGTTTACCGATTAAAGTGCAATATGGTGTACATACATACATAATTCTATATACTGTTACTAGACCCTGAAAACAGCCCTTCACAGTTTTATGTAGGCTGTAACTAGTAGCTACTGTTTCAAGATCATAAAAAATCACGCTGTTGGGTAATTGGTGGTATTTGAACCTTAGATTTCCCGGCGTAAACTTTCTGGTATCTTTTTTTATAACCATGACTATTCCACTGCAGGTCAAGCGTCTCCTCTCAAAGGGAGGGATGAGTTAGGCCTTGAGTCCACCACGCCGGCCAAGTGCGGTGTATCTACTTGAGTAAAATCTCAAGCATTTACCTTAAAAATATTATTATTAAACATAATGATTGCATGTAACACGTATATGTAACACTTGCTATAGACCACGATGGTTGACATTTAATTTTTAATCATTACTCAGAGTACACCAAGGGTCTAAAAGCGATAACTACGCAATAATCGATAGTAGTAGGAAATCGCCAGACTGTATCTATAGTATATTTTCTTTCTCACCTTCAACCTTTAAGTAAAGGTAAACAGTAAATAAAGAAGTAGATGTCAGTGCTCCCTCATTTGCTATGAGCAGAACAATTTCCTATTCACGTATGCAACGGTCGGTCGATAAGCTTTCTACGTTAAAAAATAGCACAAGGTTATCTTTATATCGCAGACTATGAGCATTCAATCACGAACTTAATAATGGCAAAGAATAACTAACAAGAATAGCTCGATATGTAAAACAATAAATAAGAATAGATAAAAATGAATGTATGATGCAATGGTCACCATGCTTTACTACTGCAGAGTGTATTAAGTTCACATCCCGGTGATGTCAATATTTAAAGTAAATAATTCAGACGTCATGTTTTGATTCTCATTGGTTGGACCAATGCATTCTTATCAGAAGAAAAAAAAATAGTAATGAAAAAAATATAGTAATGCAGGCGTTAGCGAAAGAGAGTCATTATAAGAAGAAATAGTAAGCCTTTTTGGATCGAAGAGAGGTTACACTAAATACGGGTAAAGTCACAGCCAATAACATAGTTTTCTACAATTACAACTTAAACATGTCTCTCACATACTTTCATTTACATCCATCTCATTTACATTTGGCAAAGCAAATACAACAAACATATTATTGTTCAAGCCTCTCCCCAACATTAATCGTGGAAGAAGGTCATCGGCGAATATAATAAAGAGACACGCGATCAACGATGTTGTGACAAATTTCTATTGACATAAAGTTACTCTAGTACTTAAGTAACGCGGTTCGATAATATCGAGTTGTATCGAGATTTTGACGTTTGAACGATAGGAAGAAATTATTTTTGACATGTTGCCTTATGGTAAAGTGCTAAAGATTAAAAGGATAGTAATAATTTAATATACTACTAGTCAAAGTCATTATTATATATTTTTTTAGTCATCCTGCGTCTACAGTTAATGTAACGTTTCGATAAACGTAAGGCAAACGAATGAAAAAAAATCATTTAACATATGAATTCAAATTCAAATTCAAATTCAAAATATCCTTTATTTCGTAAACTTTTTACAAAGTATTTGAAATAGTCACGTATTTGTATTTCTTTTGTCCGTTTCGGAAAAGCTGGTTGCTCGTGAGAAGAAACGGCAAGAAACTCACGGCTTGCTCTTTTAAAATGTCAATTTGCTTGATACAAGATGATTTGATGATTTACTGTGTACACTCAAAAAAAAAGCTGTAAATAAATCTAATTTAAAATTTAAGCTAATAAAAATAGTAATAATCTTCAAAAGGAAACTTATTGGTAGGACACAGTAAAACATTGTACATTAAAACATTAGTACATTATTTGAAACAGACTTGGTAGAAGCAGCACAGTCCCAAGCTTTATTATCGTCCAAATAATCTTTAACAGTATAATAGCCTTTTAAACATAAGTTGCGTTTAATAACTAATTTAAATTTATTGAAGCTTAAATTTTTGATTTCACTAGGGATTTTATTGTAGAATCGCACACATTGACCTCTGAAGGATTTGTTTATTTTTTGGAGCCTAGTGGCTGGAATAACAAGTTTATTTTTGTTTCGTGTATTAATGCTATGTATATCGCTCTTTTTCTTGAAATGTGTTATATTTTTGTGTACATAAATTAGGTTTTCATATATATATTGACCTGCCACCGTCAATATATTTATCTCCTTAAATTTTTCCCTTAGTGAATGTCTACTGCCTAAGTTATAAATTGCACGAATAGCCCTCTTCTGCAGCACAAAGATGGTTTGGATGTCGGCAGCATTACCCCAGAGCAAAATTCCATAAGACATGACACTATGGAAGTAACTGAAGTATACTAACCTAGCTGTTTCAATGTCAGTGAGTTGGCGAATTTTTCTGACCGCAAAGGCTGCAGAACTAAGTCTATTCGACAATTGTGATATATGTGGACCCCACTGTAACTTCGAATCTATTGTAATGCCTAGAAATTTGGTTGTGTCCACAAGGTCCAGCTCATCTTCCTTAATCTTTATCAAAGTTTTCACTGGTTTGACATTAGGTGTTACAAATTTTATGCATTTAGTTTTTTGCTCGTTTAATAGCAGATTGTTAACATCAAACCAATGTACCACTT
Organism: Anticarsia gemmatalis; assembly: GCF_050436995.1. Classification (NCBI taxonomy): domain Eukaryota; kingdom Metazoa; phylum Arthropoda; class Insecta; order Lepidoptera; family Erebidae; genus Anticarsia; species Anticarsia gemmatalis. The sequence goes on from NC_134757.1 coordinate 2,934,480, forward strand.
TAGAGATAGCATTATTCACATCGTCAAGATTAGTTTGATGTCGTTTAAGTTTAAATAAAAGTGATGTATCATCAGCGAATAATACTATCTCGTGACTATTTTTAACAAGATGAGGTAGATCATTAATGTAGATTAAAAATAAAAAAGGGCCAAGTATTGAACCTTGTGGCACACCTATTTTAACCACCGACCCAGCAGATCGTACACCGTTTACGTCGACTTTCTGAATCCTATTATTCAAATAGGAGATAAGAAGATTCAGAGCCGCATTTTGTACACCGTAGTGATGTAGCTTCCTGATTAATGTTTCATGCGGGACGCAGTCAAACGCCTTGGATAAATCACAGAAGATGCCAAGAGCATCGTGTGAGTCCTCCCAGGCATCAAAAATATGGTTTACAAGCTCAACACCAGCATCGATAGTGGAGCGACCCCTTGTAAAACCAAATTGTTTGCTATGTAATAATTTATTTTTACTAAAAAAAACTAAGTAACTGATCTAATATTAATTTTTCAAAAATTTTACTGATTGTTGGCAGTACAGAAATAGGTCTAAAGTTAGTGGGGTCGGTAGATGTACTGCCTGATTTGAAGAGTGGTATTACTTTACTATCTTTCATTCGATCAGGAAACACACCACCACTTACACATTCGTTAAATATTAGAGCTAATTGGGGTGCAACTAAGTCAATAATAGTTTTTGTAATAACTACTGAATTACCCCAAAGGTCTACAGTATTTTTCACATTTATAGTATTAAAAGCTTTTATAATGTCTACATGCGAGACATAGTCAAACCTAGAATAGTCAAACGAGAATAGTCCCCAACCCGCACTTGGCCAGCATGGTGGACTTAAGGCCCTTGCCCAGCAGTGGGACATTAATGAGTTCGCTTTACTTGCTATCAGTCAAGCACTTTAGATCGATTAGTTAGACAATAGGCCAAATCACAAGCTCCTAAAAAAGAAGTAAGGTGGCAAACTTCGATAGAGTAGATACTATCGTCCAAATATCAAATGATAAGTTAGTAATACATAAGAAACTAAAAGATACTTTGAGATAATTCAAACAAAAATTTAACGATTGGTATTCGACGACAGACTTGCAAATTACACGATCGCCTCCTGTTTTTCTTGGTTTTAAAGTTTGTACCGGAAGACCAAGTTTGGAAAGAAAATTTTGTCGTTCCAAGTCATTTTTGGTAACAACAAGTAATTTACGAAAATTTCCGAAGGTTCACGACTTGTAAAAGTTGTCTATAGACGCGAAACGTGTCCGAACTTTCAATAATAATACCGTCGCCTTCCTGTTTACTTAAAAGGTGTTTTAAATTGATTACTTCCGAAATATTTTCAAAGATTTTTCTGTGGTTTTATATAAATCTGCGTTGAGTAATTATAGATTTATGGCACCATGCCAAGTTTTCAAATTAATATTGCAAAAACCGACAATAATATTAACAATTTAACTTTATTCATTTGTTTTTGACTATTTCATACACCATCAGTCAAAATATATTTAATACAATACTTATTATAATAGATTACTCATAGATTATAATAAGTGAGAACCAGGATCATCGAAAAAAAATAAGTTTGTTTGAAAAACTTTAGCTATCACTGATAATAGACGGGTGAACACACGACAATTTTCAACAGACAGACATAAAGTCCACACACATTGTGATGTAATCTTGTAGCACAATTCAAGATCATACAAATAGTACAAACAGACAAATTTCAAACAGCGGTCTATCTATCTATCTATCTATCTATCGTATGGTTAGTGGTCAACCTAGTGTCAAAGTTGTTAAGCCGCCCGAAAGGCCTTTCACATGACTTAACGACTGTTATCTTAATTGACAACAACCGAGACCGACTTTTTACGTGCCCTCCGAAACACGGAGACGCTCAGTTCAAATACCACTATGCGGTCACCCATCTATAGAAAGACCGCGCCAACGGTTGCTTAACCCACAGATCGTTTACCGACCAGTGAGCACAACTGGCTATGAGCGATATTTTCTGTGAAGACATCACTGAAAATAATCGAATGCACGCTCGACAATTTTCAACAGACAAACATAAAAGTCCACACATTGTGTTGTAATCTTATAAAACAATTCAAGAACATACAAATTGTCCAAACAGACAAACTCTATAGCAGTAAAAACCGACTTTACCTGTGCTAACAGGTTTATGTTCAATAAAATAGTTTATTTCACAACTACAGTAACTAAGTTTGACGCTTAATGCTACGTCTCGAAGCGTTATTGATAAAACAAGCGTATTTTATTTCATGTTCACTTTAGCCCTGACTTTTTCTACAAGGAAAGACTTACATGACCGTATAGCTTTTTTTCTTGATGATAATTGTAATTTTTTCGTGTTTCTGAAACTTAATATAGGTAATTTTACTTCCTTACAAGTTAAAAAATAAAATATACTGTATAAAAATAACAAATTAAACATTTGAATATGACGCTTTGTAGCTATTTTTTCATCTCCCAGTAGTTTCCAATTTCTGAATACTATTCGAAAGTCAACGCTCACTCGCATTCTTTTCTTTACCACACACATTTCTCAAACTTTTATAATCGTCCATAATTAAAATCAAATGACAATAAAACTAAACCCAATTTCCTTCACTCCACCGAGAAGTTCCGGATTCAATTCCCGGTACAACAGGATGCTATCGTAAAGACAGCTAAATGAACCCACACGCCGTGTCTTCATTAACTAGTGACAGCCCGCTTCCTCCCTCGACGTTACTTGAGTGGGTTTTTTTATTCTACGGTTCGTGGAAAATGGGGAAAATAGTATAAAAGTTTTTGAAGAATTTTCGCGTTATTGTTTCCCTTTTATCATTACTAGGCAACTTGCGCTGCTCTATACATACAATATTATATTTATTATATAAATTATACGCATACAAATTCTACATACATATATTATTATATCTGAAGGAGGAGGCAAAACTGTATAAAATACACCCATGTTTCGCCATTAACAATGTTAGAATCGAACCTGAGACTTCGTGATCAGCAATCGAATACACTACTGACTGCACCACAGAGGCGGCTCCTTTATCATTACTAGCAAATTCACGTTACTCTGCTTGCGTACAAACTACCATACCCATTTTACCCCTCTAGAAATTGTTTCCAAATTGTATCAAAATCTATTCAGTGGTCTAGCCGTAAAAAAGTTTTATTGTTAGGTCAGGGAAAAAGTCTTTTCGCATTATAGTATGTATGAACTTGTAATAAAATCTCTTTGGCTTCAAGAATCACAAATGAGTACACGGTTCATTAGGTTTCGTTCAGTGAGCTCGTAAGGTACCCAAATATCGATCTTTTTCGTGTAGAGAAAAGATTTTATTACAAGTTCATACATACTGTAATGCGAAAAGACTTTTTCCCCGACCTAATATATAACAATAGACAAGCGGCCCACTCTGGCTTCGACAGCTAACCACGAGATCTTGTGGCTGATCCTCGTATATCATGTTTATATAGATACATATTATTTATGTTTATGTATGTACACCCATATTGCTTATTTAAATTATTATTTATTTGTACATCCTTTCCTAACTCACTTTCCTTCCTCTTTTAAATACCTTCGTAATTATCTCTGCATCACCCTAAAGTAGACTGGCAGAAAATACCCCTGACATTAAGTCCGCCTTTATATAGAGTTGTATATTAAGTTTAAAATAAATAATATATTTTCATACAGTTACCATTATTGCTAATGAAATCATTATATTTACTAAACTAACTATAGTTAAAAAGACATTAACACGCAACTGAGTCATCATTCATAAGAAAAGACTAGAAGTTTCTAAATTAGCCAAATTTCCGTACCATTGGTACCATGTAGGTACAAGCGTAGGAATTTAACACAACGTTTATTTGTGTATTAACCACTACATACTCTACCACCGCGTATGTTGAACTATCCAAAAATAAAATAATGAACGATTTTCTCGCCACTTCCACAAATGCTTTATTAGGAATATTTATTATCTAATATCAGACTACGCAGAGCCCTCCTGTGCTAACCAGGTAACTTCAACAGACAAATATATGTAAGTACTTCTAGAAACAGAATCAGAATCTTCCAAATAAATAAAATATTTTATAAAGATCATTTTATTTTAAGAAAATAATAAAAAAAGTAAAATGCCTGATGTTATGTCTCTATATGGGAATCAATAATTCAGAAAATTTTATCCTTTCAGTAAATTAAGAAATCTAAATTATATTTTTTTGTTGTATGTTACAAAAGCATGTTGTACAAAAATAAAAATGTTTTTTCTTTTCTATTTAAGTAGATTTCCACCAAAGCCGTTCTATTCCGCCCTGCACATAATAGTTTACATCCAGACTTAGAACGGATACCCATCACTTTGGTGTTTGTCTTAGCTGGGACTTGAACCTATCTACGTGGAAACGTCCATTTAATATGTCTAACACTAAGAGGAATATGAAGCTCAGTGGTGTGATACAGATAAAATATTTATTATACGCGTTGCTGGTCGATGAACGCCTTTAATAAATGCGTGGGAAACATTGCAATCGTGGTAAATGCAATGCACCTCACCGTGATATTTATAAAAATATGAATTGAGAAGAATTAAGTAATAAAGGAGTCTAATAATTTTAATCGTTAATTAAATTGTTAAGGTACAGTTTTTAATATATTGTTAACTCAGCGTAGAGTCTTGACAAAACAGTCCAAGAGCAATTCATCATTATAAAAATAGGGTTTAAACAAAAATAGCCCGTTCGTTAAAGCATTTAAGACAAAACATTAAAAAAAATAAAGACTTAATTACTAAACAAAATTACTTCACTAGTATTTCACAACACTCAAGAGCCTTACAAATGTGGTATTTTCTATTAAAAACTCAATCACATTTGAAACTACCGGTCCACAGCGATAGTTCGACATAGTATTGAAACTCAGTCTACTGATGCCTTGGGGAGACCTCTCACCGTAATCCGATATTGGTGACGTCGAAATAATACTTAGTTGGAATCTTAACTGATCGACTGATTTCCCTCGAGAAAGCTTGTGCTAATAATCACAAATGTATGTACAAAGAAATGTAGTTTAAAAATAATATATTTTCAACCAACTACGAAAAAAGCGAGTTCTCAAAATGACTTATATGTGTGTATGTTTGAATGCGATTATCTCGCGTTTGGCAGAACCGATTTTGATGCGGTTTTCAGCATAGCATTTGGTTTCTACTAACACTCCTAAAGGCGTGATTTACCATTTAAAGAAAATTATAGTTAATTATTAGTTCTACAGTATCTGTTTACTTTAATGGTAAAAAGATGTGTATGTATAAAAATAGACGTTATTGAAATTAAACACTATTTTCGGATTAAAAATCGGACTGATTTATTTACTATTATAACCAATTGTTGTTGTGAATCTAACAAAAAATCAACTGAAACAAACCCAAACACTGCAATCGACAGTTTTTTATACATTAATTATTATGAATTCGATAAACACTAAGGCCAATGTTTATGGTCAATAAAAATGCATAAAACTAATACTTTTTCACAGAAACGGTTTAAAACTATTCTCACTTTCTATTTTATCGTAAAACATTAGATAGAAACCGTTGTTTAGATGTACTGAAACAAAAAAGTGTTTGAAAACACAGAGCATCGATAAAATAAAATAAAACTAAAAGTTTAAATTATTATAAGCTTTTCAAAATGCTGAAATGATGTGCTTTTGGTTTTTTTTTTGGGAAAATCTTTTATTATCTTAATTCCCGTATCCTATTATATAATCTTATATGTATAGTACAAATTGAAACTGTAATAATCTATGTTAAAACTGAGTAATACATAATCATAACAGTTTTTTTTATAAACATATCGTTATTATTTTATCATCATTGTGAAGGAAAAAACGCCTACGTTTTCCTTAAACCTTTCTGATTGACCAAGAAATATTAACATATCTCTTTTCTAGAATATGCAAACTATCTATAGCTCCAAAAAATAGAGTCCTTTCCACTAAACTGTAAAAATATTATTTTGTAGATTACCTCGTAGTCTCGTAGCCGTACGTGACGTAGCTACCAATCTCGTAGACCTTGAGTGCTACGAGCATCGTAGCAAATAATTATCGGACAAAATAGTCATTTACCTACTTACTGATACGATATTTGATCAGTTAATGGCCTGCAAAATGAGCTGATTATGGTAATGTAGGTTTAGTGGGATAGAATATTAGAGCCTTGTTCAACGGAACACGTTTACGAGTCGTCTGCGTGCAATGTTATCGGCAAATTCCACGAGCGAAAATTGATCGAGTTTTAAGTAAGGTTAACCTTTTAAATACATTATAACTAGAGTGCTGCTCACACCTACGATGTGCGAACTTTTAGACATAAAACCATTTATTATTAAACCTCATTTGTAGCGGTTTAAAAATAAAATGAACGGGGAATCTACAACGTGATTTGTGTTAAGCGACGCAAATCTTTTCCTTATTAATATACATGGTGAGAAAAATAAGAAAAAATAACAGGAAAGCCAGGGTGTGGCCGGGAAGTGGCATCGATACGTCAAGACAACGCACAACCTGTGGAGTCATCCGCGAACGCAACCTGTTACATCTCCGGATCAAACATTATAACAAATATATACCTTTATACAACTCGTACATATACATGTTATACATCATTTATACGTACCCTTCGCATCACCCGAAGAGAGAACGATGAAGTTTTCATGTTTATTTTCTTTCAAATACAAGCCACTAAAAATATTTATGTAAAAATAATCTAGCAATATTTTGCTCGTCTTTAAGTCACTCAACGGCAAATGCCTTTTAGCAAACACTCGCGAAATTCAAGGCTAATATTTAAAATAACTATATTTAATGCTATAAATATATGTAGTATTATAGTTCTATTTTTCTGTATATATTAAAAAATATATATCAAGTGTTTATTGGTGTGTGTAAATTATTTTTGCTGACTCGAGCTGGGTGAGAGCGGGCGACGCGGCGGACGGCATAAACGCGACTGATTACATGGCCCGTGGTAGAAACAGGGTGAAAAGGACACACCAATAACCTGAAAGCTTACTGACGTATGCGCGGAATCTGCCACGCGAAAATACACCTTGCAGTATATCAGATAGAGATGATTTTGTCTTGTGAATAAAGTTAAACTTTTGAAGGATCCGTCTTCCCATCTCGCTTGCTCATTCGTCTGGTTGGACGGAACACAGATACAGGATGAATTGAATTTGTTGCTCTACCGCGTCATTCTTAAGTTCGATTTATTTGAGACGATTTTTCATATATCTTCTTCCATTGCTTGTACAGTACGATAAGCTATACAAAAAATTAGGCCAAAAACGTCAATGTAAACAAAAATATTGGGATTATTTTAAGTTTTAGTTTTATTAGTGAAATCCGTATGTATTTCGACTTATCTGGCATTATTGTTCTTTCCAAATATCAGATGTTTGTAGCAGAAGACATAAAGACTTGTGATTGGAATTGGCTTTACCTGTCTGGGTAGAAGATTATATTCGTAGAAATAACTTAGTTTATAATTTCACGAATCCTAAAACTTGAAACTATGCCTAATGTAAAGCAATATTGCTTTAGTTTCCGTCAAATATTCGAGAGTAATTTTTACTGGTTATAAAAAACTTGAGCCGCCTATCACACATACATATAATTGCATCGCAAATTCGTTTCAGATGGATATCCGTATCCGTTGCTCCACACGCCACTACCAGTACGTCGGGAGGTCGTGGGTTTGATTTCCACACGAGACAAATATTTGTGAGATTCACACATGTCATAGTTTTTTCGGGTCTGGTTTATTGGTACTTTGTGTTTATAGGTACTATGTGTCTGTTGTCTGTACGTTTGTAAAGGTCGCGACACAAGAGTAATTACGGGACTTTAAAATATACGTTTGTTACTTTTTCACGCAAAATCTATCGAACAGATTTTGAAAAAACTTAATAATGTATTTTTTACTGGTTGACAAAGTAGTTAGTTCCCTATACTAATACAAATATACAAGATCGAAAATATAGGTCTATATCTGCCTAGACATGGACAGCTTCGCCATTTACTTAGTTGACCTACCCAATAAAGCCCCAAGCCGCTTTTAACACCTACGTCGAGTCTATTCTTAGACAGTACGCTATTATTTTTAGTCTTGTTTTTATTTGGGATTCTGATGTTAACATCTTTCCCTTTTTATAAAACAGTGAATATTTTATTCATGTTGAACATCTTATTTTTGGGTGTAAAACTACTTGTTGCTTGGAACGGCACCTCTATATTATAAAAGCGAGAGTGTAGGTGTGTATGTCCCGTTTTTGTGCCGAAACGTCTGAGCAGAATAAATAAAATTAATGGAGAGTTTTGTCAATACCCCGAAGATGGACAAACGCCACGTATTTAACAGTTAAAAAGTTAGAAGGATATCCGGTTGCTGTTAAGCCCGATAGAGATCATGAAACTGTTTGCCTTCTGAGGTCCACTGATATACAATTACACAGCCATTTAATTTTAAAATGAAACCTGTTTGTCGCTTCCCATTCAGTTTTTTTACGTTACAGAAGCACATTTTCTGTAAAAATGCACAGAGTGAGTTCTATTTATCGGAATGCTTGAGTTACGGACCAGTTTTGTTTATCACACATCTGGTTTATGATGATAAGGAAACTTTTTAGTACAATTTTAGTAGTTTCTCATATCAGTACTATCAAACCTTACTAGTTCAGTCAAAATTACGACTGTAGGTATTTTCTCTGATCGTAGCAGAAGGCTTTTTATCATTATGAATGATAAGTAATAAGTAATAGACTAAAATTTATAATCGTAAAAAAAAATATGGCGGATTTTTCCAAAAACTTGAAGATGACCTGATGACCTTTTGTTATGGTACAAAGCACACTTTCTAAAAAAGTATTGAGCCCATGACTGAATGAAACAGTGGCATTTTCTTGAAGCAGATAAACAAAAAGTGAATATCTAACATTATTATTCAAAATGATCAGTTATTTATTTTCTTTAAAAATATAATATTTTTCTGCACTAAACAAGGTATCTTTAGAAGTCAATTATTCCAATTCAATAGTTTCAGTAAATAACTTTTCAAGTACAAACATTTGACAGTCGAGAGAGATCAAAGTAAAATGTCGAAGACATACAACAAATAATTTTATTTTGAAATTTAATTGAAATAATCAGTCACGTGAATACTTTTACAAATATTACTTGCTAGATTTCTAGTAAACAGCTTGCACTTGATTGTTTTATTTGATTTTTTATTTAATTTTTACATTATCAAACTGAGTAATTTTCGGATGAGACAAAATAGTAAAATACAATCATAAAATCACGACTAACAACCATTATGTTTGGTAAAGGTTTAAAAAGCCATATTTTTCTTTACTGTGCCTTCTTTCATACATTTTGTTATACGGAACTGAAAATTGAATAAATGAAAATCAAATATGATTTACAAAGAAATCACAATCATTCGGAATTAAGCCGAGAATCGAATCCCGCTATTGTTCAAAAAATTACCTTATTAATATATACAAAAAAAATACTATATTCCATACCCATCTAGCTACTATATAAAGTCAATTCACCAAAAAAAGGTATCTATTTTATAAACATAGACAACGGTTTCGTACCACGAAAGTTTTCAACAAAGTTTTATTAAAAAAAGTTGTTGGCCGGTCCATTTCAAACTGTGCATACAATTAGCAACAGTTGGCCAAACATTTTTTTCATTCCTTTCCATCGGGAAAGTTCAGCGCTACTACTCCATTTTGCACATGCTTCGAGGGAATAGAAAATTCGGTGTAGTGGCTTTGTTTTTGTTGTTTGAACAGTCAACTTTAGTAAGGAGATGGGGTTTTTTATTGAGGGGAGTTTGACTTAAATAATAAATAAATAGAGCCTTGAAATCGGTTTATTTCCTATTATTATTTATACTTAGTATTACAAATATTTTGTTTCTGTGAATATACACTTTTTTACATAAGAGTGGGCAGAGACTAAAGAACGAAATTGTCTAAAAAATATTATTGAAAATAAAATGCACTGTCAAACTGGAGCTCAACAAGGAGTTTAACGCTGATCTAGTAGGTAAAGGTAGGTAAAATATATATATATATATATCCCGTGAAATAATCTGTAAGGAACTACCAGACAAGATAGGTTTCAAGTCATAATGTTATTCCTACACCCGAAAAGCGTGAGATTATTATTTCTAATATATAATCCTAATAAACATTGAACTTTGAAAACGCGGAAGCTTATTACGTTAGTTTTGTATATTCGTCTACTTGCGTGGTAGGTGAATGTTTATACCATATAAAGTCGTAAGGTACTGCTAAAAGCCAATCTTAGCAGTACCTTACGACTTTTACTATTTCACATACATACGAGCATTTAACCTTAATACTCAATTTATTATATTTCAAGAATTCGGAACTTCGTGATTAGAAGTCATACACACTACCGTTTGAACCATGAGAGGGTATAAAACATTTATATGCATACGTACTGGCTCTTGCCCACGGCTCTGTCTGCGTTAACAATAGATATTGATGCGACCAAACAACTGGAACGATTTCGCTAAATCTTAGAGAGCGATTTTAAGGTCCCCATGACTTTTCATGGGGATCTGAAAAGGCTCGCGACAAGCTTTTGCCCTGCGATCGCCCGGTTAATAGATCAGTCAACCAAGTATACTCTGCACTGGTCTAAGTCTACATTCTGTTTACTTTCAATCACAATTTATGTTCGAGTCGATTTGTCCCATCTATATATTACTTATATTTTGTAACCGGTAAAAACATGATCAAAATTTCGTATTTCTTATAGCATGTGCGTTATTTTGATCCAGAAGCTACAACACTGCCAAGTTTTATCAAAATAAGTTCAGTAGTTTTGACGTGATTGATTAACAAACATCTAAATCCATATTTTTTATTCATAATATTAGTATGTATATAGGTAATATTTAATACATAAAACATAATAATTAGTTACCTTTATATAATAAGTTTTAGCTTATCGTTATGTTGCGTGGACCAAGGCCTATTATTGTTAATCATTTTATCAACATAGCTCGTGAATGACGTAAGTGTAAAATAAATATAGTCATATTAATTACAATATTATTTTAGGAACAGAAATACATTTTGAAAGTTAAAAATAAACTGTAAGGTAATATAAAAAAATATTTATTATACAAGTGGCCTTATTATTGTTAAAAACGCCACGCCACGCCACTTACTATATCGAAACAATATACACGTATTAGTTTAAGTTTATGATAATTGTTGTATATATAGGTTATTAGAATAATTGATAATTTTTGCATATGACACAAATACGTGTGAAGCAAATATATTGCTTCACGCGGGACTTGAATCAGCGACCCTCGCGCAAACTGACTACCATTTTGTCAATAGACGTCGTTGAATATATTGAAGCCAAGTACCGAATTCTATGTATGTATATCGAAATCTGAATACTTAGAAAAAACGCGATGTAAAACTAGTAATATTTATTTAGAGTTACATAGAGTCTTTAAGCTGAAATCATCCCTCACCAAACTACAAATTGTAGAGTCACATCTTACTTTGGTCCGCTCATAATTAAAATCACTCAATCTTTTAACTGCTCAAAGTGTTCTCTCAAAGCTCTATATTTTTCCTTAATTGTGTTCCGGTTGTTTTTGACCATTTAATTGGATTGGTCAGCGGTAATTGGACTTAGTTGCAATGGTTTCTTAGTGGTCATATTTTGTAGAGCCAGCACAAGTGCAATTTTAACTTAATGGGAAGTAATTCACTTCCTATTATTTAGTGGACATCTTATTTTATAACATCTATTCTTATAAAGAAAATTTGCCATTTTAGCATTAGATTGGTGAATCTAGGCACTATAATGTATTAAATAAAAAAAAATGAAAAAAATTCTTGGTAATTAAAAGTTGTCGAAGAGTTTCTTTTCGACTCTTCTCACTGGCTGGTAAATTTACTAACTGTAAAATTCGAAAATAAAAAAAAATCGAGTCCTAAAAATCACCATACTCATACAGAAATACCTCTAAAAAGAAATACATCTTTTTCAGCATTGTTTTCCCCTGAACCCTCATTTACATGACACCAACAGGTTATTTTATTCCAATACCTGTTCCCATATCTTCCCATTCGTATCGTTTACGATCCTTACAATACCTCGATCCTTCCATATTATGTAAATATCATATTCGTTGAGTTGTAACAAACATATTTGTCAATAACGTTGAGTGAACGATAGGCAATATTCCCGTCGATGTTGCGCAACATGTGGCACGTCTTTTATAATATATACTATCCCTCTTATTCATAAAAATATATGAAGTTATAAAGAGTTTTGTTTCTTTCACTCCTTAGCGAAATGAAAAAGAGAAAACATATTATAGAAGTTTTTTAACAAAAACAGTATGTTTTCAAAATAGTGTGTTTATGAATAAGAGGGTAATATTATAAAGCTGAAGAGTTTATTCGTTTGTTTGCTTGTTTGAACGCGCTAATCTCAGAAATTACTAAAAAATACTATTAGGACTAATCAAATAAAATAAAAAGTTTAAATTTTATTTAAAGGTCAATCTTCAAACTGACTGTTCCTCAAAGAAAGTAGATATATTAAACAATGTTGCGTAATATTTTTTCGTAGACCACGAAACATACTGTTCTACGAAACTACGGCGTAGCTGTGTAGTTGCTACGCAGGTAGGGCAATGAGGTTGTCAGTTTAGACGAAGGTTTGTCATTGTAAGCGGTCCGCATAACTGAAGAATATACGGGTAAATAATTCTCTCAGATTTCTTTTTTTTTCAAAAAATTCGTTCACGACATCCGAGTACATAAAGAAAATAAGATAATAATTATAGCTTTTCTATAAAGAAACTCTTGTCCCTATCAGAAAACTTTGAGAACAACAAGACAAGTGAATACATTAACTACGAATACTATACTACGAATTAAATTCGATGAAATTAAATAAAGTACAAAAGTTGTTGCTTATGAATTTAGCTATCTAATGCTGCGGTTTTTAAATAGTGTTTAAAATTAAACCCTGTATATAATTTATACCTACTCATAAAATGCTTTTTTAAATAGAGGCAGAAAAAAAGCAAAGCCACTTGGTACGATCCTTACAAACTTCTCTTGCTTCATTCACATACAGGCAGAGATCAAGAAGTCTTTTTTTTGTCTAGCGTTTAGAGATGTCGCGTGGTTGTGGCGACAACGACAACTTACATATTTTCCTCTTGAAATGAAATACAATTTACACGTATAAACCGCGGCCACATCTCCACCTCATTTTGTCACTGTGTCATGGTGACATTGTGGTACGTATAAAACAAGCCTTACAGTCGCGTTCAGACTATCCTCCCGTATATCCACTAAACAACGATTCGTCTGTTGGCAACAGAAACAGTCTCGTATAAATATGAGTCCATTATTTACCAGCTGCCTGAGTTTGACGTGATCGTATTATGTATGAAAATGACAACAGAATATAGCTTTATATGATTAGTTTTGTTTTTTTGTTGGCTAAGTAAAACCCGCGGTATTGCTGTAGAGATTTGAATAAAACTTTTGTTTAAATTGGGTAGTAACCGTAATATTTTCTAGTGTAACTGAAGTTTAAGCAGTTATTTAACAAAAAATCTCTAACGTCGAAATCCGCATAAAAATGCGTCCAGTTATTTGTTAGCCAACTTAAATAGATAAAATAGTACGATAGAAAATATTGTAGCAGTGACGTCGTTGTACGCTATGGCGCCATTTTTACAATGTAACTTATAACACATATTTTTCGTAATTTCACACTGAATAATAAAATACTTAAACAGCATTACAGGCCACTTTTATACAATTTTCAACGCATTATTGCAAAAATTACTGCATTGTAAGTGCATACAAATTACTTTCATATAAAAGTCTTTTATATAATGAATATTGTGAATAAATTGCTTGAGGCATTTTGTGATGATCGAAGGGCGAGAAAAAAGCATTACTTAGATTTAAAATAACTTTTAAAAATAAGATTTTGTGCGATATGGTGTAAAGTGCAAAATGTATGCAAATGTAGTCACTTTATCGGTATTAAAATATAAGTATATATAAGTTTAAAATAAAATAAATACAAAAATTAAGAATAATTCACAAAGACTGCCATATTTTATTACACTCTGTTTAAGTTATTTGTATTTTTGTCAAGTCTGGGTTACATTAAATTTGCTAAAACTTAGTTTATAGAAAGAACAAATATTCATACACGAGCACATTTTTTTCACTACATTTTGTACATACATACAAGAATTTACAACTTAATATTAGTATGCACGCAGAGCTGGCCTTTTGCGCTTACAAGGACACAGTTAAGTAACGTCCTCGCGAGACAAGGACGGAGAATATTGCTAATACCTTCACAGTATTAGAGTTATATCTCCTACGCCACTTTAAGTAAGTGTTTTAAAGCGTTTGTGCTTCTTAGTTTTCTTTTAAGACACTAGTACCGCGATTCAGTACAGTCGGTACTGTCGAGTATCGAAATTTTGACAGTTAGAATGTACTGCCAAACTAATTCCTAAGACGCCCGTCAGAGGCGCTGTCAGATTTTCATACAAAACTTCACTATTACAGTACCGGTTGTCGGCAGTCGATAGTAATAGAGAATTGAGCTATAGGTGCCTTCCTTGAATAAGAGTGAAGTGAGACCTTAGTTCAGAAGCAATGCTTATAACAGTTCCTGCTTTCTGGCGCACGCTCGTCGAAGTTACACGCTGTAGACCTTCTCTTGACTCAATTAGAGCGCTTATTTTTATAAATCTCTGTATTTGTATACTTTTGCAAAACTAGTTTAGTTGATAGTTGCAAGCGGAGCTTAGAAAAAGGATCTTTAGTTTCCATTAATCACAAAAACTACATTACAGAATAAGGTACAGGATTGTAACGTTAGGAATAAGATGGTTAAGTAACTGTTTCGATAGATACGTAAATGGCGGTCCCGGTTAGAATAGAATTAAAACCTGGGTCAAATTTGGCCAGCCGAAAAATATGGTCTCGTGGCTTAGTTAACCACAGCCGTGTGGATCGATATGACATGAGGCTGAGGCTAAGACATGCTTGCCGAGGTTGATCTGTGGATGGGGGACCATCTTATACATATCGAGTTTCTCCGTGTTTCAGAAGGCACGTTAAAATGTGGGTCCCGGCTGTCATTTTTGAAGATCTTTGACAGTCGTTAACAGTAGTCAGAAGATTGAAAGTAGGACAACCAGTCTTAACGAAGGGTTTCGTGTTATATGCCAGGTAAATGGCCTGGAAGAAAAGCTAAGCTGATATACTCCTGATACTGAGTTACTTAACCACTAATTCATCAATCAACCATAAGGGTCTCAGCACACATATGGGATCGGAAAGGGATCGTAACCGTAACGCCTTTCGCCTCGCTGTCAACCAGGCGTCAACCTACCGTATGCACGTAACAAAAGCGTGTCAGCAGCGCCTGTACTTCAACTCGGCTACGGCTAGGCGACACCGCGCTTACGCCTCGCTTATGGATATTTTCTCACTTCTTCATTAAGTTTCTCCCTTTGCATCGTTATTTTGTGTTTGAATCGAACTTAAAATTTTAAATAAAACATACGCGCAACACGAATGAAATACTCCTTGCGAATGGCGGCGTCTTTAGCAGGCAAGTCGCGGGAGGGGAAAGGGGAAAGGGTGGACGAAGAGATGTGAGCTCGGGTACGGAGAGACGTAAGCGCGGGGACGGAGAAACGTAAGCGCGGGGACGATGAGCCGTAAGCGCGGGGACGATGAGCCGTAAGCGCGGGAATTCAAGTTCGGAGCCTGTTCCGAGGCGAGGCGATTACGTTATTATTCCGATTAGTGTGCGTTGCAGTAGGGAGTTTAATACAAACCATTCTGAACGGCTCGAGGCGATACGGTGACGATCCCTTTCCGATCCCATATGTGTGCTGAGACCCTAAAACGGCAGTCTATCCATCTCGCTCCAAGCTGTCATACGTCTCTTTCTCTCGAGGGAATACATTCGCAATGACAAGTCTAAAGTGCGCATTAACAAGAGACACGTCATGACCTTGCCCAACAGGAGTGTCATCCCTCGAGTTCTTTTAAATTAAAACGTTAATAAAGTAATGGGACTCACCCATATTCTGACTCATATAGGTTATGTGGTAACTACACATTAGAACTAAAACAATCTTATACACAGCGAAAGTTTTGTAAAGCGATTCTGTGTAGTCGGTACTTTTGAGTATCGAAAGTTTGACACTTAAAATGTACTGTAAAAATAGTTTCTGCGTGGCCCGCTAGAGACGCTGAACCGATTGTCATATCTAATTTGTCGATAGCTAGTGAGATGTCGATAGTCGATAGTGGTGGAGAATCGAGGTACTGTAGCTCAATTCTCTACTACTATCGACTACCGACAACCGACCTGTCATCGAGAAATTTTGTATGAAAATCTGATCAGCGCCTCTGACGGTTGTCGTAGGAAACATTTTGGCAGTACATTCTAAATGTCAAAATTCGATAGCTAGCCGGTTGTCGGTAGTCGATAGTGGTAGAGAATCGAGGTACTGCTTACTATGCTCACCGGTCGGAAAACTATCAACAGTTTAAGCAACCTTTGACGCTGCTGTAATATGAACATCTTAACACTTAGGAAGGTCCCTTAAAAGTCGGTCCAAGTTGCTGTTAATTATGAAACAATCGCTAAGCCATGTTAAAGGCCTTTCCAACTTTGACACTAGGTTAGTCACTAACCAATAAAAATAAATTTAAATAAATTTAACCCATTAATGTCCCACTGCTGGGCAAGGGTCTCCTCCCGTAATGAGGGAGGGATTAGGCCTTGAGTCCACCACGCTGGCCAAGTGCGGGTTGGGGACTTTGCATACCCTCAATAAATGTATTAAACAAATTTTAGGCATGCAAGGTTTCCTCACGATGTTTTCCTTCACCGTTGGAGCATGTGATAATTATTTCTAATACACACATAACTTCGAAAAGTCATTGGTGTGTTGCCTCGGGTTCGAACCTGCGACCACTTGCGTGGGAGGTGTCAACTTATACCACTCGGCTATCACTGCTCTTCTCACTAACCAATAACCATACAATAAAATCAATTAAAACTAGTCAAAATGAGTCCCTTCCCTAGAAGCTAATTAAGGAGGCGTCCTGGAATAAGGAATTGGTTTTATCTTGAACCCAACACTAGCCAATTGAAAGTTATTTTGAAATTTTGACGATGGTTTGACCCTCGGTTGACGACTAATACGACAAATAAGTGCTCTAATGTATATTTAACTAGTTATTATAATGAAAGCTTCATCAACCACGTGTACGTTGTTTACGAGTATTTAGATATTGCGCATTCGGTCACAAGGTCACAGTAATTTAGATATAAACTCTATATTTCCCTGAGGTGATTATAAACTTACCTACGTTTACTCAGCGTGTGATGTTATCTTGTTCTGTAGTTCGATTCTCTACTACTATCGACTACCGACAACCGGCTTGTCATCGAGAAATTTTGTATGAAAATCTATTCAGCGCCTCTGATGGGCGTCGCGTCGTAGGAACTATTCAGGCAGTACATTCTTAATGTCAAACGTTCAAGACTCGACAGTCCCGACTGTAAAGAATCGTGCTACTGATTATTTTGATAGAAATAATCTAAGAATCCACTACGGGACAAATGTCCTGCGACACGTGTCGCCAGGACGTTGGGAGAAGTGGCGAGACTTTGTTCAACATGTAAGGTCGTTCGTAAATTATTACATTACGGAACGGAGCTCAGAGTACTAAGAGCTGCTGGTACGAGCCGCGCAATGTCGCCAGATATGTCAAGCGATATCGCCAGACTTTACTTGATATATTGCTGATACATATTTTGTCCCCTAGTCCATCCCTAAATCTATGTCGTTAGAACCAAGTATAATACTGATTACATGTATAAACTTAAAAAATAAAGATTTGTAAACATTCTAGGCAGTTATTGTCTATTAAATCACTGGTTTTAAGTAAAAAATTGTTGAGTTAAAACCCTTTATACCCTGTAGCGTATAATGCAAGTCTTTTATCTTAATATATTTGATCCGAAAGGAACTGTATTGCGGTAAAATTCGTTTCAGAAAATGCATACCTAATACAATCTCTAGCGGGCGTTCCACATTCGTGGATAAATAAAAAGTAGCCCGTAGTATTTTCAGGGTATAATTGATCGCTTAAACCAGTTCAAAATAAAAATCAAATCATTTATTCATTTAGGTCAAATATTGACACTTATGATAGTCGTTACAATTACTGAATTATCTACCACTAGCTCGGATAGGGGGTAGAGCCTTACGAGAAGAGCTAGCAACAAACTCACGGCCACTCTTTTCAATCGCCAAAAGTTTTACAATGTGGTCGATACAATAATTGTATCGACCACATGCGAGGAGCTGCCAACAATCAGCGATATAAACTAAACGTCAATTAAGGAAAATGAATATAGCTAGGTTATTCATTAGTCTCTGATCATATAAGTGACAGTTCAGCGTGACAAACAAACAGTCTTTATAATTTAAAATATAAGTACTTACGGCAAGCATGGATTATAATAGCCGGATCATAGATAACACCAAACAATAACCACTTCATTTAAAAATCAACCTAGTTCACAAGGTCGATACTCGATGTTATCTACGAACAGATCTAAATAGTTCGACAGCGGTTCGATATTATCGACTATATGCAAACTTATTAATAGTCGTATAGCGTGGAGGTTCAATCAGTTCTATCAATCATGACGATGGAAATCAATACTTTACTACGGGAAGCTTCTTTTTTTTACGCATACATCGATTGTCATAGCCGAATGGAATGAGGAGTATCGAGGTGTTATCTCCTTTGTATGCAGAAGTAGATATAAAACCTTAGAGACACATCAATGAAGATTTTTAAGTTGCGTTTGCAATTTTTTTTTTTTTTTTTTTAAGATAACTCCTGCGCTAAGAATTGCTCTTGTGTCGCGGGGACTCTTACAAACATACAATCAACGGACACAAAGTACAACCAGACTCGAAACAATTAATTGTGCGATCCACTGCGCCATGGAGGCTGTCAAAAGTACAAGGCTTAAGGTGGAAAGCTTGCTCTTGCACACATGTTCGGGTTAGCACGTTCGTTCGACAGTGTTTATCGAGTGACAAAACCGACTCAGCTCGTGCTGATCGGATAGTTCCTCCAATCGTCACAATTCGATGTAAGGGTCGGCGCAAACGGGCCACCGACCACAGCCACTGGTGGCCAGCGACACCCAATTAACACGTTTTTCCATATATTTTGTATCCTGTATCGAGTGGCCGCCACGGGCTACACGTGTGCGGTGTGTCTATACAAAATATATGGAAAAACGTGTTAAGTGGGTGTCGCTGGCCACCAGTGGCTGTGGTCGGTGGCCCGTTTGCGCAGACCCTAAACATTCAGGCGCGGCGATGGTGAGCGGCATTTTTCTCGAACGTTCATTAATGCGTGACCCGTATACGTGTGTAGCCTAATGTATCGCCGAATCTTAATGATGATTTAAAAGTTTAGTTTTACAATCGTTTTCTAATTACGGACAGACAATGTCAGAACAAGAAGAAAACCTATTACTTTCTAACTACAGTACAAACCTTTAAAACTTTTGTACACAAGATATTTTTCTAATGATTCTTGAGCTGACTTTACAAACATTTTGCTAACTTTTGGATAGAATATCGATTTATAGAGTTTTTTTTATATTTTATCTTAGTTTTGAAACATTCAATAACAGTAAAATACAATTTTATTGATCTAATTGTAAATTTAATGGAGCTTTCAATACTTTTGATAGAATCGCTTTATATTTATAAGAAGATTCTTGAGTGCAGTGACTTGACTTCTACATTGACATTCAACGATTGTATTAAATTTTACCCGACTTCAGAAAAAGAGTAGATACTAAGTTAGAATTATTGCTTTCTTATGTATCTTCATACTCCGCCATGTATGGACGCATTGTCGTTTGTTGTTACGCTAACTAGTCGGTTAACAATCGGGTTAAGCAAACCTTGGCGTGGTCATTTCATAGATGGGTGACCGCATAGTTCTCTCCTACTATTGACTACCGACAACCGTAACTTTACCGGTAGAGCAAGTGATAATTATTTCTAATACGCTCATAACTTCGAAAAGTCATTGTTGTGTTGCCTTGGGTTCGAACCTGCGACCACTAGCGAGGGAGGTGCCAGCTTAAACGACTCAGCTATCTATAATATTATTAATATTTCAAATAATTTTGCGAACTATTTATAAAAGCCACTCGAAGTCATTTTCCTTAACCGCTGACTCCTACTCGAAACATCGAACAAAATACTTAAGTACCGAAATAGTTCACTCAATTACCCGTTCATTAGCCAACTAATTAATATATTTGAGAGCAAAGTCTGTAGTACCTAAGCCTCGCCCATAAAACTGGTAACCCGACTAAATTGAAGATTTATTGCGGCCGTGGCCTGTCTATATTAAAGCACGTCGTTTAAATTTCGCATGTAATAGGATAGGACTTACAGTCGTATTTTTTTTGTTTTTAAAGACTACTCCCGCACTAAGAATTGCTCTTGTGCCACGGGGACTTTTACAAACATACAAACAACGGACACAAAGTGCCACCAGACCCGAAACAATTATTTGTGGATCGCACAAATAATTGTCCCGTGTGGGGATCGATCCCACGACCTCACGACGTAAAACCTAAACCACTGCGCCATGGACGCAGTCTCAAATTATCTAATCTATAATAACTTATTATTACAAGAGGAAAAAGACATTATGTCATTACGGTACAGGCCATCCGTTGTCTGTAAAAGGGCTTGCGAGCTCATTTTGGGCTCTCTTTTTCAAAGGGCTCACTAGCTAAGGGGTACCTCTGCTCGTTTGAATAGTCAAACTGTATTTAAAACAGTATCCATTTGTCTTTATTTCATTGTTGAAGTGAAGTTGTATGTTAAAAGAGCTTCTTACTTTGTTCGTTCGTTGCTTTGTTATATAATATGTAAACTATTGAAGGCTCAGAATCTTCAAAATATGAGCTATATATTTTTTTAAATTAACCATTTAGAACCTAAATAGGACGGTGTTATTTGAGAGCAGAGTGTGTGATGGCACTTTCGATATGACACAGCTCATATTTTTTAATTTCCAGGCCTTCTTATGTCCATTCTATATTACCATATTGTTTTAGCAGATTAGCCAAACAAGTGATAGAGACAGTCAGACTAATACATTTATAAAATATAATTCAGTGAAAAACAAATAAGAATCTTAATATTGGAGTTTATTGTGAGTAGGTACTCAATTGTCATCAGGAAATCACACACGGTCATTTAATTCCAAACTAAGCAGAGCTCGTACTATGGTAACCAATTATATATATATAACTAGCTGACCCGCGCAACTTCGCTTGCGTCACTTAAGAGAAGGGGTCAAAATTTTCCCCGTTTTTGTAATATCTTTCGTTACTACTTCGCTCCTAATGACCTTAGCGTGATGTTATATAGCCTATAGCTTTCCTCGGTAAGTGGGCTATCTAACACTGAATTTTTTAGAATTTTTCAGATCGGACCAGTAGATCCTGAGATTAGCGCGTTCAAACAAACAAACAAACAATCAAACAAACAAGCTCTTCAGCTTTATAATATTAAGTATAGATGATACACATACTTATATTCCAAATACATACCTACATATATAGATAAATTACAGCACAGATATTTGTCCCGGGTGGGATTCGAAACGACCACACGCCACGCTACGTTTATTGCGATGAGGTAACCATTTTAACCACTGCGCCAAACTATAAGTCTATTCTACAACGTGTCCCAAAACTCAACGTCGAAACGAAAACAGAGCTAGGCCGAGTTGTGTTGGCACTCAAAAAATAATTTTAAAAAAATCTATCTCATGTAGTTTAGAAATGACAACCATTTTTGTAAAATTGCCACCCTCTGATGAGTCTACTGTGGCAACAAATGTCTTCTTTTCTAGTTCTTTTTTTATGTGGAGTATTTTTAATTAACGCTCCTACCAATTTCCAGTGTCCAGTTAGTACCAGTCCAGTGGGCGTACTCCTGACACAGTAATTCAAAGTCAAATATTCTTTATTTCATAAACTTTAACAAGTATTTGAAATCGTCAAATTATTTTTTATCTACCACCGTTTCGGAAAAGCTGTTGCTCGTGAGAAGAAACGGCAAGAAACTCACGGCTTGCTCTTTTTAAATGTCAATATTTCCAAATTAATAACAATGTCATAATAATGATTAATAACAATGTCATTGTAATGATTTACTGTGTGCAGTGTTGAAAAAAAAAATAGAAGACATAAATAATATTCAAATAATAAAGTTACTTAGAAATCTAAGGAAAACTAAACTGTTCACACAGTAAATCATATTTCATCAAATTGTAATAGGTACATTATTTTGAAATAGACTTGGTAGAGTAAGTCGGCCTATCATCTCCATGCTACATTAATTGTTTTAGCGGATAAGCCGCAAAAGTGATAAAGACATACATAGAAAAAGACACACAGATTTCAAAAAATAATTTTAATAACTATTTATTCATTTGTCATACCAATCATCCCCCCAGTGTTTCTGTAACAAATATAATAAAGTTTTATTTGTTATAAACACGAAGAAAATTATATAAAAATAATAACGGTAGCCTTTGTTTCAACTATGTTGGAGAGCCGTCTCCAACATAGTTGGAACAAAGGCTTCATTCAGCTGCAACAACAAAGGATGTTATTCAGCTGCATCCAGTGAGACTGGAAGCCGTTTCAGTCTCACTGGATGCAGCTGAATACCAGTATTTTAAAAGGCGCGACTATGCCTATCGGACTTCCACAACCCAGTGGGTTATACCACGACACCTTCTGATGAGACTGATTGTCAGACTTTCAAGCTTCTAACTACTGGTAACGACTCATGTCACATTATATCTCTCGACTTCACTGAGGACACTTGTCTAGAGATCCCTGGTATTATTATTTACGTACAGGTAGTTTATTTAAACTTACCGGGACACACCTGCCCTCCTTGAGTACCTTGCCTTCACGACATAAGTTAGCAGGTAATGATTGTGTGATAGCGACCGTCGCGAAGAACGACAGCACGGCAAATAATACCAGCAGCAGTTTCATGTTCACTTGTACTAAATGATCTGAGTATTTGATGTTCATCCTTACTGCCTTTTATACTATTATTCAAAGTTATCAAGTAACCACAAACAGCGCAATGTTTAATAATATTCTAAAAATAAACGTCTCAAAATTATTTACAAATGACACCTGAAGCAATAAGGAAAACCAACCATTCAGTTTATATCTAATGTTGTTAGGTTTACTGAGAACTTAGGTCCTTTACATACTGACACTTTTAGCGTCGATGAAGGTGCACTACAATTGCCCCTTTGACACAGACACTCTATCACGCATGATACAACAATCGCGCATGAAAGGAGAAAGGAAAGACCACGTGCCGCGCTAATCTGTCAAGCCCGCGAAAAAATCGCGAAGACCGCGCTGCTTTCCCGTGCGTAATCCTGTACGCTCCTAAGAACGTGCGATAGAGTTTGTATGTAAAGGCGGCTATTGGAATGCGTGCATAATCGGGACACCAGCAATGGACAGACGTGTGTACAGAAACAGTCACGCGTTAGACTTGACACAGATCAGCTTACCTCAGAGTTAGAAGTAAACGGTCTTTTACAGATTTGCATGTACACAGTTGTGTACGTTAGCGGAATATTTCTGGTCTTTCAACTATAAGATGTTCTTAAAATGTTGAATATGACTTCCAGTAAAATGCAGTGACAGCCGAGTGTTATAAGTTGACCCCTCCCACGCATGTGGTCGATGGTTCAAATCCGAGGAAACAGACCATTGACTTATCGAAATTACATGTGTTTTAGAATAATTACCAGTTGCTCTAATGGTGAAGGAAAACCTCGTGATAAAACCTGGCATGCTTAAAAAATTGTTTCATGCATGTATTGAGCGCATGCAAAGTCCCCAACCTGCACTTGGAGTAGTAGACTCAAGGCCTAACCCCTTCCTCGTTTGAGAGGAGACCCTTGCCCAGCAGTTAGACAGTAATG
Organism: Anticarsia gemmatalis; assembly: GCF_050436995.1. Taxonomy (NCBI): domain Eukaryota; kingdom Metazoa; phylum Arthropoda; class Insecta; order Lepidoptera; family Erebidae; genus Anticarsia; species Anticarsia gemmatalis. The sequence goes on from NC_134757.1 coordinate 2,958,772, forward strand.
GGTCAAATCTTGAAAGCTTTTTTTAAGGACATACCTACTAATGTTTTAGATTCGTGAAGCAGTATCGATGTAGTATGAATACTCCGCTGCTGATCGGCTAACTAATGTATCGCAACTGTATCGATGCTGGGTGTCCCAGTATGTACAGAGCTTTAAACCAAAATAATATATGTTTACTCATAAGGAAAATCTGGTTTTTGTTTTCCTTTTATTAATAATCCTCTGTCTGGAACATTCTTTGAAACTATAGGTAACTTGGTAAAGTCATTGTACTTTTTTAAACTTCTAGCGCTCTAGCATTCGACATAAACTCATTACTCATTAACTATGATATTTCTATACGCCTTCAAAAAAGGATCTCAATAATGTTTTCACGTCAGATAAGGTGGAATAAGCGTGATGCTGTAAAAAGCTGAAAAGCTGTGAAAAAGATACACCTCAAATTTTCAAGATTATGTGGGCGTACTCCTGACAGAGTAAGTCACCCTTTCATCTCCATGCTATATTAATTGTTTTAGCGGATAAGCCGCAAAAGTGAAAAAGACAAAAGAGCATACGTATAAAGGAAACACAGAATTCACTTAATAATTTTAATCCATAATTTTGATAACAATGTATTAATTTGTCTTATCAATAATCCTCCCAATCTTTCTGTAACAAAAAAAGTTTTAATTGTTATTAGTACGAAGTCAAATTACATCTTACATCGAGGAGCTCGTGGCTTAGTTAACAACAGCCGCGCGGATCGATCTCTGAGGTTAAGCCATGATTACCGAGGTCGATTTGTGGATGGGTGACCATCTTATACATATCGAGTTCCTCCGTGTTTCGGAAGGCACGTTAAATTGTGGGTCCCGGCTGTCATTTTCGAAGATCTTTGACAGTCGTTAACAGTAGTCAGAAGCTTGAAAGTCTGACAACCAGTCTTACCGAAGGGTATCGTGTTATCCCAGGTAACTGGGTTACGGAGGTCAGATAGGCAGTCGCTCCATGTAAAACACTGGTATTCAGCTGCATCCGGTGAGATTGGTAGCCGACTCCAACATAGCTTGGAAGAAAGGCTAAGCTGATATATAGTACGAAGTCAAATTACATAAAAATAATAACAGTAGCCTTTGTTCCAACAATTTTGGAGAGCCGTCTCCAACATAGTTGGAACAAAGGCTTCATTCAGCTGCAACAACAAAGGATGTTATTCAGCTGCATCCAGTGAGACTGGAAGCCGTTTCAGTCTCACTGGATGCAGCTGAATACCAGTATTTTAAAAGGCGCGACTATGCCTATCGGACATCCACAACCCAGTGGGTTATAACACGACACCCTCTGATGAGACTGATTGTCAGACTTTCAAGCTTCTAACTACTGGTAACGACTCATGTCACATTATATCTCTCGACTTCACTGAGTACACTTGTCTAGAGATCCCTGGTATTATTATTTACGTACATGTAGTTTATTTAAACTTACCGGGACACACATATTTTCCCTCCGTACCGTGCCTTGAGGACAAACTTGCAAGTTAATAGGTGTGGATGTGATAGCGACCGTCGCGAAGAACGACAGTACGGCAAATAATACCAGCAGCAGTTTCATGTTCACTTGTACTAAATGATCTGAGTATTTGATGTTCATCCTTACTGCCTTTTATACCATTATTGAAAGTTATCAAGTAACCACAAACAGCGCAATGTTATATTATGCTAAAAACAAATGACTTACTTAAATTGTTAACAAATGACACCTAGAAGAATAAGGAAAACCAACAACTAAGTTTATATTTAATCTTGTTCTTAGGGTTACTGAAAACCTATAACTTACTTTATAAACACTATCAAATTAGGGTATTTTTTCTTAACGATTTCAATAATGTTCTGCACACCAAATTTGGTATAATAAGCGTGATGCTGAAAAAAGTTTGTGAAAGCAATACTTTGATGCACATCATTTTGAATATTTCCCCTTGACTTCAATAAAAAAAGTAGCATGAGATGTATCTACATGCGTACATATAATCTTTTTCCGATAGATAGTAGCCCAGAGACTAAAGAACACTACTTGGTACGATCCTTACAAACATCCCCTGTCTCATTCACATTTATACATCTTGTCATACAGGACCGCAGGTTACGAGTACTATGCACCTGTCCTTTCAAGGCATCGCTGACATATTCTGTGTATATCTTTCTAGAGCGTCCCCTCCGTCGTTTTTTTTTTTTAATATATTTGTTACTGTAAAAGCCCGAACTGTGGTAAATCCTAAGATTTTCCGGCACAACCTAAGATTTATCAACTCTCAATGGTAAAAGTCCGAACAAGCCGGAGTTTAAAAACTATGTTACGGTACATAAAAAACTCCTTCTTCATAACTATGTTACGGTATAATTTTTAGCATAATATAACATTGCGCTCATTGTGGTAACTTGATAACTTTAAATAATAGTATAAAAGGCAGTAAGGATGAACATCAAATACTCAATCATTTAGTACAAGTGAACATGAAACTGCTGCTGGTATTATTTGCCGTGCTGTCGTTCTTTGCGACGGTCGCTATCACAAAAACATTACCTGCTAACTTATGTCCTGAAGGCGAGGTACTCAAGGAGGGCAGGTGTGTCCCGGTAAGTTTAAATAAACTACATGTACGTAAATAATAATACCAGGGATCTCTAGACAAGTGTACTCAGTGAAGTCGAGAGATATAATGTGACATGAGTCGTTACCAGTAGTTAGAAGCTTGAAAGTCTGACAACCAGTCTTACCGGAGAGTGTCGTGGTATACCCAGGTAACTGGGTTGTGGAAGTCCGATAGGCATAGTCGCGCCTTTTAAAATACTGGTATTCAGCTGCATCCAGTGAGACTGAAACGGCTTCCAGTCTCACTGGATGCAGCTGAATAACATCCTTTGTTGTTGCAGCTGAATGAAGCCTTTGTTCCAACTATGTTGGAGACGGCTCTCCAACATAGTTGGAACAAAGGCTACTGTTATTATTTTTATATAATTTTTCTTCGTGTTTATAACAAATAAAACTTTATTATATTTGTTACAGAAACACTGGGAGGATGATTGGTATGACAAATGAATAAATAGTTATTAAAATTATTTTGTGAAATCTGTGTTTCTTTTTCTTGTATGTCTTTATCACTTTTGCGGCTTATCCGCTAAAACAATTAATGTAGCATGGAGATGATAGGCTGACTTACTCTACCAAGTCTATTTCAAAATAATGTACCTATTACAATTTGATGAAATATGATTTACCGTGTGAACAGATTAGTTTTCTTTAGATTTCTAATTAACTTTATTATTTGAATATTATTTATGTCTTCTATTTATTTATTTTTTCAACACTGCACACAGTAAATCATTACAATGACATTGTTATTAATCATTATTATGACATTGTTATTAATTTGTTAAATATCATTATTATGACATTGTTATTAATTTGGAAATATTGACATTTAAAAAGAGCAAGCCGTGAGTTTCTTGCCGTTTCTTCTCACGAGCAACAGCTTTTCCGAAACGGTGGTAGATAAAAAATAATTTGACGATTTCAAATACTTGTTAAAGTTTATGAAATAAAGAATATTTGACTTTGATTTTGACTTACTGTGTCAGGAGTACGCCCACTGGAATCTTGAAAATTTTAGCTGTATCTTTTTCACAGCTTTTCAGCTTATTCCACCTTATCTGACGTGAAACATTATTGAGACCCTTTTTTTGAAGGCGTATAGAAATATCATAGTTAATGAGTTTATGTCGAATGCTAGAGCGCTAGAAGTTTAAAAAAGTACAATGACTTTCAAAGTTACCTATAGTTTCTAAGAATGTTCTAGGCACAGGATTAATAATAAAAGGAAAACAAAAACCAGATTTTCCTTATGAGTAAACATATATTATTGTACTGTAATATTATTTTAGTTTAAAGCTCTGTACATACTGTGACATCTAGCATTGATGCAGTTGCGATACATTAGATAGATTAGCAGCGGAGTATTCATACTCCATCGATACTGCTCCTTGCATCTTAAACATTAGGAGATACGTTATTAAAAAAGCTTTCAAGATTTTATTTTACGTCATATTCAACATTTTAAGAACATCTTATAGTTGAAAGACCAGAAATATTCCGCTAACGTACACAACTGTGTACATGCAAATCTGTAAAAGACCGTTTACTTCTAACTCTGAGGTAAGCTGATCTGTGTCAAGTCTAACGCGTGACTGTTTCTGTACACACGTCTGTCCATTGCTGGTGTCCCGATTATGCACGCTTTCCAATAGCCGCTTTTACACACAAACATAATCGTGCGTTCTTAGGAGCGTACAGGATTACGCGTGGGAAAGCAGCGCGGTCTTCGCGATTTTCTTCGCGGGCTGGACAGATGAGCGCGGCGCGTGGTCTTTCCTTTCTCCTTCTTCTTCTTATCGTATGGTTAGCGGTCAACCTAGTGTCAAAGTTGTTTAAGCCGCCCGAAGGCCTTTGACATGGCTTAACGACTGTTATCGTTGTAGATAAGCGATAACCGGGACCGACTTTTAGCGTGCCCTCCGAAGCACGGAGACGCCCAGTTCAAATACCACTATGCGGTCACCCATCTATGGAGTGACCGCGCCAAGGTTTGCTTAACCCACAGATCGTTTACCGACCGGTGAGCGGTCCTTTCTCCTTACACGCGCGATTGTTGTTTCATTCGTGATAGAGTGTGTGTGTGTGTAAAGGGTGCTATTTTAGCGCACCTTCATCGACGCTGAAAGTGTCAGTGTGTAAAGGACCTAAGTTTTAGTAAACCTAACAACATTAGATATATACTTAATTGCTTGTTTTCCTTATTCTTCTAGGTGTCATTTGTTAACAATTTAAGTAAATCATTTATTTTTAGCATAATATAACATTGCGCTCATTGCGGTTACTAGATAACTTTGAATAATGGTATAAAAGGCAGTAAGGATGAACATCAAATACTCAGATCATTTAGTACAAGTGAACATGAAACTGCTGCCGGTATTATTTGCCGTGCTGTCGTTCTTCGCGACGGTCGCTATCACATTCACACCTATTCACATATCAGTATGTCCTCAAGGCATGGTGTGGAGAGGAAATATGTGTGTCCTAGTAAGTTTAAATAAACTACCTGTACGTAAAGCGCAATAATTATACTACAGATGTCTAGATGACAAGTGTCCTCAGTAAAGTCGAGAGATATCATGTGACAAGAGTCGTTACCAGTAGTTAGAAGCTTGAAAGTCTTACCGGAGGGTGTCGTGTTATAACCCACTGGGTTTTGAAAGTCTGATAGGCAATCGCACCTTTTAAAATACTGGTATTCAGCTGCATCCAGTCTCACTGGATGCAGCTGAATAAAAGCCTTTGTTGTTGCAGCTGAATGAAGCCTTTGTTCCAACTATGTTGGAGACGGCTCTCCAACATAGTTGGAACAAAGGCTACTGTTATTATTTTTATTTTTTTTTTCTTCGTATTAATAACAATTAAAACTTTTTTCTTGTTACAGAAAGAGTGGGAGGATTATTGATATGACAAAGTAATAAATAGTTATCAAAATTATGGATTAAAATTATTCTGGGAATTCTGTGTTTCCTTTTCTACGTATGCCCTTTTGACTTTTTAACTTTTGCGGCGTATCCGCTAAAACAATTAATATAGCATGGCGATGATAGGCTGACTTACTCTGTCACGAGTACGCCCACTGGAATCTTGAAAATTTGCGTATCTTTTTCACATCTTTTCAGATTTTTACAGCATCACGCTTATTTCACCTTATCTGACGTGAAATCATTATTGAGACTAATGAGTTAATGAGAGACTACACAGCAGCACAGTGGATCGCGCCAGAATTTTCTACGTAATGGGCAACAGACGGTGCACTCAAATTCGGCGTAGAACTATCTATCTATCTATCTTATGGTTAGTGGTCAAGATAGTGGTTCGTGGGCCGCCCGAAAGGCCTTTGACATGGCTTAACATCTGTTATCTTAATTGACAACAACCAGGACCGTCATCTTACGTGCCCTCGAAGCTCGGAGACGCTCAGTTCAAATACCACTATACACTACGCGGTCATCCATCTATAGAATGACCGCGCCAACAGTTGCTTAACCCACAGATCGTTTACCGACCGATGAGCGCAACTGACTATGAGGCCCCAGATGCCACTTAAGACAACTATGTTTTATAGATTACCATGTTCCGCTTGCTAACTACTCCTATATAGTTTTTTATAATTATTTATTTCTCTTTTTTATGTCGACTGCTAGAGCACGGGTAGTCTCAAAAAGTGCAATGACTTTTAAATATTTTTTTAAGCATGCCAGGTTTTATCACGAGGTTTCCTTTACCATTAGAGCAACTGATAATTATTCTAATACACATGTAACTTCGAAAAGTCAATGATGTGTTACCTCGGATTCGAACCGTCGCGTCGCGTCGCCCACATGCGTGGGAGGTGTCAACTTTTATAAGTTGACACCTCCCACGCATGTAGTCGGTTACACTCGGCTGTCACTGCATTTTATTGGACGTAATATTCAACATTTTAAGAACATCTTATAGTTGAAAGACCAGAAATAATCCGCTAACGTACACAATTACTGTGTCCTTGCAAATCTGTAAAAGACCGTTTACTTATAATTCTGAGGTAAGCTGATCTGTGTCAAGTCTAACGCGTGACCGTTTCTGTACAAACGTCTGTTTATTGCCGATGTCCCGATTATGCACGCATTTCAATAGCTGCTTTTACACACAAACTCTATCGCATGTTCTTAGGAGCGTGCAGGATTACGCGTAGTAAAGCAGCGCGGTCTTCGCGGGCTTGACAGATGAGCGCGATGCGTGGTCTTTCCTTTCCCCTTAAACGCGCGCTCTTTCTCGTGCGATTGTTGTTTCATGCGCGATAGACTGTGTTTGTAAAGGGGGCTATTTTAGCGCACCTTCATCGACGCTAAAAGTGTCAGTGTGTAAAGGACCTAAGTTTTAGTAAACCTAACAACATTAGATATAAACTTAATTGTTTGTTTTCCTTCGCTATCACATTTATACCTACTTACTTAGAAGTATGTCCTCAAGGCATGGTGTTAATGAACGGAGTATGTGTCCCGGTAAGTTTAAATATAACTACTACCTGTACATATAACGCAATAGTTATACTAGAGATCACTAGGCGACAAATGTCCCCAGTGAAGTTTGTTGTTTTTATTCTTCAGAAAAAGACAACTCCCGTGCTAAAAATTGCTCTTGTGTCGCGGGGACTTTTACAAACATACAAACAACGGAGACAATTAAGTGCAACCAGACCCGAAATAGCCGCGCGGAACGATCTCTGAGGTTAAGCCACGCTTGCCGAGATTGATCTGTGGATCGGTGACCATCTTATACATATCGAGTTCCTCCATGTTTCGGAAGGCACGATAAATTGTGGGTTCCAACTGTCATTAAGTAGGCAGAAGCTTGAAAGCCCGACAACCAGTCTTACCCAAGGGTATTGTGCTATATCCCCGGGAAATGGGTTGTGGAGGTCAGATAGGCAGTCGCTCCATGTAAAACATTGGTATCCAGCTGCATCCGGTGAGACTGGAAGCCGACTCCAACATAGTTGGAAGAAAAGCTAAGCTGATATAATATGTCTGAGAGTTCTGTAACACAATTCTTAAAGCCCCCAATCCCCTTTCGCAGCTTTGTAGACACGAGGTATTACCTCTTTCTCATTTAGGACAGTCATTGGTCAATTTATGACTACCTATTATTATTTTTATTATAATTAATTTTCGCATTAATTACTTTTTTATTTGTTACAGAAAAAAATCTTGGAAGATTATAATGACAATGAATAAACTGTTACTAAAATGATGGATTAAGATATTTTTGTGAATTCTGTTTTTTTTTTCCTATGTAGATTAGAAAATAATAACTGTACCTAGTATGTTTATAATTGTCTGTTATAGCGATCATACATGCTTCGCACATAAGACGCACAAAATACAGGAAGATGCTCTTGCCCACAAGTAAGGGGAGTAAGGGGAGGGAGCCCGACTTCGTCGGGGTATAATACAAATTTAGCCCGTTGATTCCATTCCCATGGGTTCCCATCGACCCCATACAAAACCTGCCCAACAGTTAAATACGTATTATGAAAATAATTATTTAGTTAAGTTGTTCAAACGTTGTGTTCATATTTATTTATAGACTAGCTGACCCGACAAACGTTGTTTTACCATGTAAATTAAAAAATATATATTGTCACTTAGGGGTATGAAAAAAAGATGTTGGCCGATTCTCATACCTACTCAATGTGCTCACAATATTTCATGAGAATCGGTCAAGCCGTTTCGGAGGAGTATGGCAACGAAAACTGTGACGCGAGAATTTTATATAATATATATATTTTTTTTAATCTAAACCATTCTCAGATCCCCTTGAACACACACGGAAAGTTTTAACAAAATCGGTCCAGTCGTTTAAGAAAAGTTCAGTGACATACACACTTACAGAAGAATTATATATATAAAGATTAATACAATTTCAAACTGGAATCAATCTTTGTTTTTCGGTGAAGCAAAACCTATACACATACTGAGTCATAGCATGTCTTGCACCATAACAAGTTGCGTCACAAATGTTATCTTACACACAATCTATTGTTTGTTAATTAATGTTATGTAACGTTGGCCAACACTTAATAACAGTTGCCAACTGTCGGTGCGTGTAAACGGTTTACCGATTAACAAACGTTTAGCACAGTTAAGTGAAAAGTAGTACAGTGGGTGAGCTTCGAATACGTGCACGCAACCATTGCTGCGTATTTTGCGTTTATTTCTAAGACTGTTTGTACACAACGCGACATGTATCGCTGATACATGACAAGCGTCGCCTAAATATGAAAGACTATTAGACACGCTACACCTTTATCTACATAATAAAATGAAATACAGGAATACTATTCAATTACCAGAAGTCATAAACAGTGACATTAAAATATGCCTACTTTATAACTTTAATACCTTTTTAAGTAAGTGACGTTTTATTTATTTGTTTAAGCAATACATACAATTTATAACTGGATGGACTAATGAGATAGTGCATATTGTATGCACTTAATAAGTTCCATACTAATATTATAAATGCGAAAGTAACTCTGTCTGTCTGTCTGTCTGTCTGCTACTCAATCACGCCTAAACTACTGAACCAATTTGCATGAAATTTGGTATGGAGATAGTTTGATACCCGAGAAAGGACGTAGGCTACTTTTTACCCCGGGAAAAGGACGCGTTTCCCGGGAAAATTCGAAGTCGAGCATAACCAATATTATAATTACATTGAATTAACAAAATTCCGTTGTCATGGCAACTGTTTTAATGGTGGATATGCCTTAGCGCGACTTCGTTATATTAAGAGATATAAATAATTTTGAGAATATTTTTCGGGAAAAAAAGCATATTTTATATCATCACGCTACGACCAATAGGAGTAACAGAGTAACAGTAAAAAGGGTTATAAAAACGTAGAAAATTCTGACCCATTCTCTCTTATGTGACGCAAGCGAAGTTGCGCGGGTCAGCTAGTTGTACTATAAACATTTCATACATTATTTAATAAACCAGTATCATTACCTCTACTGTGAAATGTAAGACCCTTCGTACAAAAGGCTTCGCAAATCTTCGACACTCAATGCGTTTTTTTTAAAGGCCACCTCCAAACAAATCCATTGAGGTTCGTACAGGAGTCGCCTCGCCACAAAATCAAAATCAAATCATTTATTCATTTTGGTTCAATATTGACACTTTGATAGTCGTTACAATTACTGAATCTAAAAGATAGCTCACAGTTCGTCCCGTCATTAAATTTGTATGGCAGTAGTCGCTCGAAGACTTAAAACAGGTGAGCATGAGAATAAAATGGTGATTAAACTACAAGAAATCGTAGACTATTTTAAATTTCCTTTTATTTATTAATAACAGAGAATATTCCATATATATACTTAAGATTAATTATTGTACATTATATTAACAATTTACAATTGACATTTGGTATAGTAAATAGCCGAGGAGACGCCTGCGCCCGCGCTGCGTGTTATCCTTCAGCTTTTAGTCTTCTTCTTTAATACTTCATCGGGATTTGATAACTGAAACAAAATAAATAAACTATAAATATCATTGGACAACTTACACACGGTTATCTGATTCTATGAGGCGCCCATAGCCAGTTGCGCTAACCGGTCGGTAAACGATCTGTGGGTTACCAACCCTTGGCGCGGTCATTCCATAGATGCCGCCGTGCTTCGGAGGGTACGTATCAAGTCAGTCCCGGCTTTAGTCTACTAAGATAACAGTCGCTAAGTCATCTCAAAGGCCTCTCGGGCGACTTGAACAACTTTGACACTAGGTTGACCACTAACCATACGACAAACAAACATCTGATTCTAAACGAAGCAGAGCTTCTACCATAGTAATTAGACAACTGAAAAACATATTGTATCCTTCTAATTACATAATAATATAGTGTTAGAAGAAGAAAAAGAAATGTGACACAATATGTCGTGACGGTACAGGCGATCAGTCGTCTATGAAAGGCCTTGCGAGCTCATTCTGGGCTCTCTTTTCCATAGCGTTCACTAGCTAGGGGTACTTCTGCCCGTTGGAATGGTCAAACTGCATTTTTACACTATTTATTTGTCTGTAATTCATTGTTGAAGTGATTCAGTTGTATGTTTAAATAGCTTGTTATGTTGCTAAAAGTTGTCACTAAGTGCTTGTTCACGTTGGAACTCGCGGGCGCGGTGGCGGTCGCGAGCGCGGGGACGTGGCGATTTGTGTTCACGTTGGCCGCCAGGCGGGCGTTTGGCTCAAACTGGCTCAAACTGGTTGATCTTACTTGACATCGCGAGTGGATCGCGCCCGCCACCGCTAGTTCGACGTGAACACACACGAACATCTTCACTTGTTTGATATTGGCGCGAGCCCGCCACGCGGGCCGCGCGCGACGCCGCTAGCTCGCCCGCGACTTAGACCGCGCGAACGGTTTGTACGTGAACACTTCGGTACATCGCCATACGTTTGATATTTCGCGACCGCGCCCGCCACCGCGCCCGCGAGTCAACGTGAATGAGCACTAATAGTAATATAGTTCTATGCGATTGGTGTGTTTCCTTCATTTCTTTAGACTTCTGGTTTTCCTAAAAATAGATAAATTAACAACTAGACTCAGAACAGATACTTGTACTTATCACACAAATATTTCCCGGACGGGATTAAACCAAGTCATAGCACACGATATCAAATCAGAATTTTATATATTAGGATACGGTAATTAACGCTAACACAAAGTTTGCCTTGCCCGCGATTTTGTCTTAATTCAAACTTAAGTATTAATCCAGTTTTTAAGCTATCTGTGAGACTAATTTTGTTAAAATCCGTTCAGCATAATTGAGTAACAAACATAGAAACTTTCTCAGGTTTAGTTAATAAGATGTCTGTGGCCACACCTCAACTAATCGTCATTAAATCATAACCAAACATGACCCAAATAATGCAACAGTGCGTTTAAAGATGACAGATATTTACATTCTAATATATATTGTAAATAAACCTGTATCGACTTATTTGTAGGTCAGTGATTTAATTAACATCTCGCTCGAATAAAACCCGTTTGTAACTCCTATCAAGCTTTGTCGTGATAACTAAAAGTCAACAAATGAGATATTGGAATCGGCATATGATAATTAAAGCGAATTTGTATACAGTTTTATTTAACGCGGCCGATATTTGGCTACGGCGGCCATTTTAAGTGAAACTAGCCAGGTATAAAATAAATTATTATCAAAAATATATGCTAATCAATAAGAAGTTCTCTTTATGAAAGAACTAGCTTTCTCCCCCTACTTCGTCCGCGTAACTTTAAACACAATTTTCATAAAAACTTTCATCCCCTATTCTATTTCCTTGGGGGTAGAATTGATGAAAATACTTTCTTAGCAGATGCCTACGTCATAACATCTACAAATTTCAGGCCGATCCGTCCAGTGGTTTGGGCTGTGCGTTTATAGATCACTATGTCAGTCAGTCACCTTTGAGTGATATATATTTTGATTTATTAAAAATACAAATTACTCATTGTGCAAAATGTACTCTGGACTTCCCTAAATGTATTCAAGCTATGTTGCCAAAGTGAACCCGTTCGTCCTTAGAAAAACTGTCAACATATAGATATGAATCATTAATCAAAGATATTTTATTTTTAAGTTCAAGTTCACCTGGATTAACCCATAAAATACTTTTTACCTAAAGAACTCTTTTCGCGCGCACAAAGCTGGTAAAAGCTAGTAAAACATAAAGAAACAAAAACAATTCAATCAAGTTCTAAAACCGGTAATTAACAATAACATTAATATCATATGACAATGACAAGTTTGTTACGTAAACTCGAAAGTATCATAGCAAGTCGTCCGGGCCGGTTCTACAATTACTTGTACATTGTTCAACACAAACCTGACCAATGCGGAAATTGAATACACCAATAGTTAGCCATTCATTTCCACATACCACATTATTAACTCAAGTATATTGTAATTGATTGAGGGCATGCAAAGTCCCCAACCCGCACTTGGCCAGCGTGGTGGACTCAAGGCCTAACCCCTCCCTCATTACGGGAGGAGACTCTTGCCCAGCAGTGGGACATTAATGCGTTAAATAATATTCCTTGCTAATCCACGTCATTAACTACCTTCAGCAAAGTTTTGTCAAAATCTATTCAGTAGTTTTTGAGTGCAAAAATAACATACATACATTTTCATAAACTTTCGGTTAGTAGAAGTAGGAGCCTAGAGATAGGCTAAGATCAAAAAACGACACTAGCTACAAACTTTTTTCATTTAATCACATTCAAACATGGTTTCCTACGTGGTTTTAATTCTAATACAAATTGTACAATTGTTTCCTATTTAAGTTTTAATAATAATATAATCTTTATATGCAATAGAATCAAAAATAATGATTCTTACAATTTTTATCTGTCTGTCTAATTGTTTGTCAGTGCGTCACGCAAAAACTACTGCAACAAACTCAAATGCAAGGACATTAAATACTGCTTAAAACAATAAACTTAACTATTTAAGCTTTATGTATACTTCCAATATTACGCAGACAAAGCCAGACCAACGGCATTTATAATAATAAAATAATTACTGCATCTAACCAGAACTAAAGGACACCCAGACCGGTCTTTGTATAAAACTAGATCTGATAAGGAACACAAAACAAGCTTAACTGCACATAATATTATATAACAATGAGAATTAAATAAACGTCAACCTAGAATAGTAAATGGTATGCAATTTTGAAACCAAAGATCGAAAAACTATGTTGTTATCGCCGCTTATAGAAAGAAAGAAAGATATGTTTACTTGTTTATCTGTCCATTAAATCTTTAGTTTAACTCATACTTAGAAAGTATCCCTCTTATTCATAAAAATATATCAAGTTACGAAAGGCTTATAGAGAGCTTTGTTTCTTTTACTCCTTAGCGAAATGAAAAAGAGAAAATATATTGTAGTAGTTTTTAACTAAAATAGGTTTATAGTGCGTTTATGAATAAGAGGGAATACTATAATTGTAGAAAATACTTACCTTAATACACTTGTTTACGACTAATAAGTGGTCGGAAGGACATTTTGGTTTGTCCGTCGCTGCAGAGGAGACTAAAGTGAGTGTGGTAAGCGCTGCGAGCACCGCGAACAAAATCGTGAACAACTTCATGTCGACACGTGTGCACTTGGACACAGTTTCCAGCTTACTCGTACACACTCACACTCACTGCCTTTTATATTGTCACTATCGTAACATTTTCTCAAGGGTATTAAAACGACTGTGATAGAGAAGTCTTAGAATATCTTCTTTGAATGTCATTTATATTATTATGTGCTATGATTCTTCATCTTTCTTTAGCCTAAAAACTAAATAAACTTCACTTAAAACAAAAATATTGTTTTTTTTAGCTACATACTACAGTTTTTGAAATCTGTAGTAATTTTGCAGGCAAAACGATCATTACTGGATACATTTACTTAACTTCTAAATAATAAGTAGGAATAAAACCAGATCAAACTTTCACTGTACATTGAATACGCAGACAGCGTGGCTATAGCAATTACCAACTGTGTGTAACTAATCTTTACTCTCGCACGTAATTAAATAAACTGGTACAACTGCCTTTAACTAAGAATTTAAAGATTAAAATGCCATCATTTATACTTTTTCCATAAGATTCTTAGACGAGAGTTATTAATTAAGGCCCCGTCGCGTCCGTCCATCTGTCTGTTCACGATAAACTCAAAATCTACTGAAAGAATATTTATCCGTTTCTCTAATGGGTAGAGTGATTCCCAAGGAAAGTTTTATAATTATATTATTTATATAATTCATTAAGATTAACCCAGTGTAAAGAGAGACACCGGGGCGGGCCGCAGGATATAAATAAACCAATAAAAAGAATCACTACAATGTCAAACAAAGGAGATATTAAATAATATGCAGTTAGCAACAAATGGCTTAATAATACCAATGATATAAGAAATTATTAATCACAATAATATTATTAGTTTATAACACGACTGCGTAGAAAGATCTAGAAGGCATACTTAAATTCGATCTTGTAATACTGTCCCCTGCACCTAAGCGCCGTCTGAACACATAAAACATTAGGTTAGCTTTATATCAGAATTACTTAAGCGACCTTGAAACTATTAGCATTCATGCGACATTTTACTTCTAAAGTATAACTTGTTTGACCGGCTTCTTAATAAACAACAGTTTGAAAAGTGCAATATGATGATATCATAAATCTAAGATATTTTTTCCTGCTGGTATATTATTAGTTTGTTTATTTATACATAGTGTAGCACAGCTTGTTGCCACGGTTTATATGGATTAAGTAAAAAAATATTTTTCGTTGTAATTCATATTTTTATTTTTCTATTATTATTTCAAATTTGTTTAATACATTTATTGAGGGCATGCAAAGTCCCCAACCCGCACTTGGCCAGCGTGGTGGACTCAAGGCCTAACCCCTCCCCTTCGTTTGGGAGGAGACCCTTGCCCTGCAGTGGGACAGATATGGGTTACAAAAAAAAAACATATTTATTACTTAGGTATAGTTCGACAACTTAGTGCAGAGCTTGGGCGTGCATAATTTATTTTGCTATAAAGATAACCACAATAATGGGTTAATTTTATTATTTTTTTATTATAAAGGTAAGTAGCTATATAAAACGGGTCACCGTCAGCTGCATAAGCCAGCTGCCACTGGTGTTTTGAATGCTAAATTTCCTGTCCTTCTGCCAGCCGCGGATCTTGAATACAATGCCCTCTACTAAGTTGTTGGACTATAGGTAGATATATATTATTCTTACTCAATAAGTAAGCTTTGCTCCTAGAGCATCAAGTTAGTTCTTTGTAGACCGTAGTAAGTAACAAGAATTAATTATGAAACAAAAACATTCAGGTACATACATGCGGTTATATATGAAATACACCCAAGTTTCGCCATTAACAATGTAGGTGCCATGTTATAGGGTCGCATATTACCACTTGGCTGTTAATCTTTCAAATTCTGAGCTACTATTAATAAACATTCAAATATAAATTAGAGAAGACCTATAGTATTTTGCCCATCCTGAGAATCGAACCCTTCTGACCAGCAGACGGATACACTACCAACCCGGCCACAGAAACAGTATACGTAAACAAGTAAAAAAATAAAAATAAAAATGTTTATTCAATTAGCACGAACAACGTTTACAGTAAATCTAAAGTACCTACGTAGGGAAAATTTGTATCAAAATCAAATCATTTATTCATATAGGTCAAATGCTGACACTTATGATAGTCAATGATACAGAGAGTGAATTTACTGCCACTTCTGAAGGTAGGGCCAATGAGAAGAGCTGACAAGAAACTCCTGGCCACTCTTTTTAATCGCCAAATGGTTTTAACAATATTTCTATTAGGTATAAATCATTGATGATGTAAGGAGCTGCTACCAACACTACCGAACACACATAGGTCATAATGTAAATAAATTAAATCAATATAAAGGTGCTAATAAGCAAGATAACAAGGGTATTCGAAGCATGATGGGAGCATCTACCAAATCTACCTACATAATGGTAGTATTGCAGTCATAAGAGGCATCTCAAGAACACAATTTATATGAAAATCCATGCCTCTATAGTACACCCTTTACCTCTGAGTATGCCGGTAACCCTTGTAATAACCCTTCAGTATTAACCCCAGTTCAAACCGAACTTAACCGAAGTTCCTTACAGGAATTTCATCAGAGGGATACTTAACAAGTTTCGACTAAATCCTTAATCCACAATCGCCTGCTCGGCAAACTTATTCAAACCTCGATCTTTGTGAAAATTATTACAACTGACTTAGTACACTGATTTACACGACGACTTGTACACATACCCTCTTTATCTCTTTTTCATTTCGCTAAAGAGTGAAAGTAACAAAACACTTTATAAGCCTTTCATAACTTCATATATTTTATGAATAAGAGGGATTATATATAATAGGATACGGATAAAAAGAGGCTAAAAGTTTGAAGGCTAGTCTGCGACCACGGCAAGTACCACCTGCGCCGAAACGTTAGGCATTTTAAGGTAAAATGGCCTAACCCCCCCCCCCCCTCTTTGGGAGGAGACCCTTGCCTTGCAATGGGACAGTAATGGATTAAAAAAAAACACGTAGGTATTATTTCGATATACAATTTATAGAATTCTCTTATAATATAAAAAAAAAATTAGAACTGTTTTCGTCGTTGTTTGCTTAATCCCTGCATTTTAATCATCGTGTTTCTGAAATTTAAAATAAAATATGGAGTTATTAAAATTGTAGAATTGAATATATTTGTTAAAAGCTAATGAACTGCTCTCTCCGCGATTGAAATATTTAGCGTAAGGTCCGCACTATACAATAGACAGAAAACTTTTGACGCTTAAAATTACTTATACAACGTGTCGCGTGTCGCTGCAATGGCTTACTTCCTTATTTCTTTCACAATTTAGGGGTTAATTATCATGTATAAACAAAAAACTAACATTGTTAGCTAATTGAAAAAACTTAAATGTCACACATACTAAATAGTAAAATAATGTCATCAAAACTGTAACACTCTGTACAAACAATCAAAGTACATCAAACGATGCGGCAACGTCGCGTGCGCCGCCCGTCCAATAGCAGGACGCTAGGAAAGAGAGGTTTTATTGTAGTAGCATTATTTCTCATTTTAGTTTCATTGATTCGAATATCATATGACTTCTGAGCCTGGTGAACGAACTTTACTCGAGTTGATTATGTACATGCTGTGGATTTTTTTTAATAAAGTTATTTGTTAATAAGTCGGTTATGAATAATTATAATACAAATTGTTGTACTTTAAATGACTAAGGTCCTCTAGCCCTACCCATACATTGAGGAAAATAAGCCATTGACGTTTAGAAGTCATTTTAAATGTCAAAAGTTCTTAGCTTTAGCTTAGCCTTTGCTCCAAACTATGTTGGAGTCGGCTTCCAGTCTCACCGGATGCAGCTGGATACCAGTGTTTTACATGGAGCGACTACCTATCTGACCTCCACAACCCAGTACCTGGGCTATAACACGATACCCTTCGGTAAGACTGGTTCAGACTTTCAAGCTTCTGACTACTGTTAACGACTGTCAAAGATCTTCGAAAATGAAAGCCGGGACCCACAATTTAACGTGCCTTCCGAAGCACAGAGGAACTCGATATGTATAAGATCACAGACCAACCTAGGCAAGCATAGCTTAACCTCAGAGATCAATCCGCGCGGCTGTTGTTAACTAAGCCACGAGCTCCTCTTTTCTCGTTTAAAATGACTTATTAGTTGAAAAAAAAATAGTTCTTGCGAAACACGCTAGGAGCGCTAATCAGTTTTTCATACAAAATCCCAAAGAACTTTTGAAAAATTTAATATTTTTGTCACTTTTTTATAATTTATCTGAATTAAGGTTAGTAAAAAAATATATGACAGTAATAGCACTGACTTTTATCAACGAATTTGAAATCCTGTGATAAATACGATCTTACCGCGACACACATTCGCCCCACTCTCACATATCCTGGGGGGCAAGGTACAGCCAAAGTTACTTGCGCTGCTTGCACGGCAGTCAGTGATGCAAGCACTGCGAACGCCGCAAACAAAATCGTGAACAATTTCATATCGACACGTGTGCACTATAACTCTGCTCAGAGCTTACTTGTGTTCATATTATGCTACCTGTTTTAACAGTTTATATAACCTTAAACAGATAAATCTGGTTTATTTAAAGTAAACGAGTTTTACAATTGTTATATTATGAAATGTCAAGGTGCCTTATAATAAGGGACGCGGAGTATCCAATTGGAGGTACCGCGTCCTGGCCACTTTATGGTGACTGTTGAAGGAACACCGTCAGGTTTTTAGTCGGTATGCCCAAATTTAAAAGCCGGAACACCTAGCCGGCGGGAGAGCCCGACAGACCCCCGCTTCCCTGGAGCGGGACATGCAGTAATGCATTTTCCTGACGAAAAAAAAAGGTGCCTTATAATAATACTAGAATGAGCCTGATTTATCCAAATGATGTCTACTAATGTGTATTGTTCAAGTTGTAAACAATAAATGTGCCAAAGTTCACCAATATCCAGTAACTACTGGCGTGAGCTTATCAAAGAGTATTCATACACACAAACTTTTATGAGTTTTCTAGCTTCCGCCCGCGACTTCGTCCGCGTGAAAAGGTTTCCCGTTGTGAAAATTATCATATGTGATATCGTTAATTTCAGTACAATCAGTCGAAAATCTAAGAAGATATATACAAGCTTTCATCCCTTATGTTACCCCGTTTAGAGGTAAATTTATCATAATCCTTTCTTAGGGGATGCTTACTTGATGGTAGCTTTACGCATGCAAAATTTCAGCCCGATCGGTTCAAAATTGACAAAGTTCCATAACAGCTTTTACCCCCTATTTTACCCCTTTAGGGCGTTTGTCCACCGCCGCTGTCACCGGGCCGTCACCGAGAAAGAGATTATTTCGGGCCGAGTTTAATGTGACATAACGGCGATCGTTTGTCCGCCACGACCGATTTCGCTGATTTAGTTTGTTCCAGCAGTCATGCGTGGTACGGTGGCGACGGCGACGGCGACGGCAGTGTGTGGACAATTTCGTACATGTTTTGTATTGCCGGCACATCGGCCCGTCAAATCTCGGGCGACAATCTTGCGGTCACGCTGATCTACTCGCAATTTCGGCGGCCGGGATGACGGCGCTTGGGTGACGGATGTGCGTTGGACAAACGGCTAAAGTAATTTAATATAAATGTATGTACCGCTACTTCGGCGCCGTCATCTCATTCTCGGTGACGGTTCGGTGATGGCGGCGGTGGACAAACGCCCTAACGGTAAAGGAAAACATCGTGATAAAACCTTGCATGCCCAAAATTTGTTAAATACATTTATTGAGAGCATGCAAAGATTCCTACCCGCACTTGGCCAGCGTGGCGGACTCAAGGCCTAACCCCTAGTTTGAGAGGAGACCCTTGCCCCTGTAGTGGGACAGTAATGGGTTTAAAAAAACACGTAGGTATTATTTCAACATACAATTTATAAAATTTTCTTATAATACCAAAAAAATATTTGAACTTCGATGGTTTACGTCGTTGTTTTCTCAATCCCTCGATTTTAATCGTCCTGAAATTTAAAATAAAATATGGAGTTATTAAAATTGTAGCGTTTCATATATTTGTATTTTTAAAAACTAGTTTTAGTTTAGCGAAAGGCCTTCACCATACAATAGGCATGTTGACGTTTAAAATTACTTGAAAAAAAAAATTCTTGCGAAACACGCTAGGGGCGCTATCAGTTTTTCATATAAAATTGTTTACAGCTGACCATAGTCGATAGAGGTAGAAAATGTGTTCATTAATATTGATTTGCTTATATAGCTTTTAGTACGGGTATCGTTACTCAGTAGTATTAATATTTTAGAGCTTGTTTAACATCAGTCACTTTTTACCAACAAATAAAGAAGAAAACTCACGAAAAAGATCTCAAAGAACTTTTGAATAATTTAATATTTTTTGTCACTTTTTAATATTTTACCTGAATGAAGGTTAGTGAAAAGTAACAATAATTGATGACAATTATAGCATGGAGTTTCAACGAGATAAAATCTGTGATAAATACGATCTTACCGGGACACAGTGATTCCCCACTTTCACTTGTCCCTGGGGACAAGATGCCGAATCTATTTGCGCTGCTTGCACGGCAGTCAGTGAAGCGAGCGCTACGAACACCGCAAACAAAATCGTGAACAATCTCATATCGACACGTGTGCACTATAACTCCACTCAGATCTTACTTGTGCTCATATGCTACCTGTTTCAACGGTTTATATAATAATATCCTCAAATAGATTAATCTGGTTTATATAGTAAACGAGTTTCACAATTGTTATATAAAATGTCAAGGTGCCTTATAATAATACTAGAATCAGCCTGATTTGTCCAAGTGATGTCTACTAGTAGCATTGTTCTAGTTTTAAACAATAAATGTGCCAAAGTTCACCAATATCCAGTAGTTCTCGAGTGAGCTTAACAAAGTGCATCCATCCATAAAACTTTTATGTGTTTGTAATATTAGAAGTAGTAAAAAAGCAGTGAAAGCCGAGTGGTATAAGTTGGCACTCACTCAAGTGGTCGCAGGTCGCAGGCAACACACCAATGATTTTACGAAGTTATTAGAAATAATTATCACTAGCGCTAACTATGAAGAAAAACATCGTGATGATATCTCACATCCCAGAAAGTTGTCTAAGGGCTGCTACACACGGTGTCCGCGGCATGGCCGCTGCGGGTGCCAGCATTCGAGCATTTGACAGCTCTGTGCGGCATGTGTGTAGCAGCCATAATACATTTGTTGTTATGCTCTCGCGAAAGCCACAGTCTGGACATTGATGAACTTTTGACATTAACAATACACATTTGTAGACATTATTTGATTAAGGCAGACTGAATCTAGTTAGGGTTCCGTACTCAAAGGGTAAACCGGGAGCCTATCATTAAGCCTCCGCTGTCTGTCATTCTGTCTATCTCCATACTGTATCTCATAAACCGTGATAGCTAGAAAGCTGAAATTTTCAAAAATGATGTCTTTCCATCAACATTCATCACAAATACTAAAAATTCAAAAATATATATTAAAGGGGGTCCCCACACAATAAACGTGTATTTTTTCGTTCTTTTTTGGGACAGAACCCTTCGTGCAGAGTCCGACTCGCACTTTGCCGGTTTTTATTCTTATAAGGCACCTTGACATTTCATATAATAATTTAAAAACTCGTTTAATTCAAAACGCATACATTTGTGTGAAAAACAACAACATTCTGATATTATTAGTATTGAGGAAAAACAAACCTTTAAAACGGGTAGCATGTGAACACAAGTAAGCTTCGAGCATAGTAGTGCACACGATATGAAATTGTTCACGATTTTGTTTTTGGCGATTGCAGTTTTATCGATGATTGCCGTGCAAACAGTGGAAGCATTTTCACCATTCTGTCCCCCGGGACGCGAGAAAGTGAACGGAGAATGTGTGGCAATGGATGCAGACTGGCAAGTAATTGCGGTGGCACCTTGTCCGCCAGGACATGCAAGAATGGGCAGCAAATGTGTCCTGGTAAGATCCAATTAATTTTTCTAGCTAACAAGCTTTTATCAACGGATAAAAGACCATGTTTTGATTTTAACTAATTATATATTTTTTATAACCCATCACTGTCCTACTGCAGGGCAAGGGTCTACTCCCAGACGAGGGAGAGGGGGTTCGGCCTTGAGTCCACCACACTGGCCAAGCGCGGGTTGGGGACTTTACATGCCTTCAATAAATGTATTGAACAAAATTTTAGGCATTCCTTCACTAATTATAATATTAATTATAAAAAAAATATTCGTATATAAAAATTCACCAATGAGATCAGTTTCGTGTAATATTAAGAGTAATAGTTATTTATTAAGTTTAATGCTATAGCCTCCCGATACTGAGTAGTTTCACTCGATGTTCTAATCGCGGAGAGACCCAAACAGTCCCTTCGTTTTTATAAAATAAAAAGATTTTAGTAACTCAATATTTTATTTTCAATTTCAGGAACATTAAGAACAAATTGAATTTCAATAAGATTACAAAAACAACGACGAAAACACGCTGATCAATTACGCCTTGGAAAAGAGACATAATATAAAATAAAAAAAAATATTACAAAATAAGTATACAACTGTTTAAAAAATACAAATAATAATATAATCTTTATTTCATTAGTTTTATTTTATATTAATATTTTACATTTAAATAAACATATTAAATTATTACATAAAAATATTTTAAATTTCTATCATACTTACATTACCCGTTAAGATAAATAAAGAAACTAAGTCTTGGTATATGTACTTTTTTTTGCAAAACTACTTAAAAAGCAATTTCTTTTTACAATTGACTATGGACAACCGGCAATCTATCGACAACCGGCTAGATATCGATAACCAGCTAGCTCTCTACAACCGGCTAGCGATCGACAGCCGGCTAGCTATCTACAACCGGCTAGCTGTCGACAGCCGGCTAGCTATCTACAACCGGCTAGCTATCGACAACCGGTAAGCTATCTACAACCGGATAGCTATCGACAAGTGGCTAACTATTGACAACCGGCTAGCTATCTACAACAAGCTAGCTATCTACAACCGGCTAGTTATCGACAACCGGCTAGCTATCTACAACCAACTAGCTGTCGACAGCCGGCTAGCTATCTACAACCGGCTTGCTATCGACAACCGCCTAGCTATCTACAACCGGCTAGCTATCGACAACCGCCTAGCTATCTACAACCGGCTAGCTATCGACAACCGGCTATATTATATTACAATAATTTCCTGGAGTTTGGTAACGTGTGTCTGGTAAATAACAATAGGACTATAGGGCTCACCACTATTACATGGGACTAATATTATTAATGGCGGAACGCGGGTTTAGTATCAAAGCTGCCTGCACCTTGGGATAACGTGATGATATTATGTATGTAGGCATGCCTCCGTGGCGCAGTGGTTTAGGTCACCACGCGCTACTAATGCGGCAAAAGGTCGTGGGTTCGATTCCCACACGGAATTTTGGTGTGCTTGTACTTTATGTCCGTTGTTTGTATGTTTGTAAAAGACCCCGAGACACAAGAAAAACAACGTATAATAAGGCTAACATTAGCTATAATCTGTTGTCTATCATAAAGATGACTGTAGGAGCGAGGAGGCGAATATTTGCTGCATGATCTGCGGCAAAGAGGCGACGTCCATGCACACGTGCGCGTGACCAGCCGGCAACCGACGCAGTAAACTGTAACATTATAAATCAATATTAACTTTGTAGGAGAAACAGATGATGATGGGTATTGGCGATGAAATAAACTGTTTCATGATAAACTACATATTCATACTAATATTAGAAATGCGAAAGTAACTCTGTCTGTTTGTTACTCAATCATGCCTAAACTACTGAACCAAATACCCGAGAAAGGACATATGCTACTTTTTACCCCGGGGAAATGACGCATTCCCAAGGGAAAATGGCGCCGCAAGAGAAGTCGCGGGCTGCTGGTAGCTTATAGATTGGTAAGTACTTACGAGTTGGCTTCGTCGCCCAAACTACCAATAAATATAACATGCGCCTGAACTCTATGGTCCGAGGTCAGTATTGTGCCTAGCTCCTCGGGCTGTATGCCATATCTGAAAGTAAAAATATAAAAAATAATATTATTTATTTGTGCTAAGACCAAGTGAGGGTAGGCGAAGAAACTCGCGCCACAAGGATACGACGCGTGGCAGCATGATTAGGTAAAGGCCGGGAAAATAATTAAGATATCACGTGCTTTAATTTTCAATCGCATTTAAGACCCGTTTCATTATATTACATGTCATTGGAATGTAACTGATTATGAGCCCTTTTATATGTAATTCTACTGCTGGGCAAATTCTTTTCCCAAACGAGGGAGGGGTTGGTCCTCAAGTCCACCACGCTGGCCAAGTGAGGGTTGGGGACTTTGCATGCTCTCAATAAATGTACCAAACAAATTTTAAATGCAAAGTTTCATAACGATGTTTTTCGCCGTTGGAACTAGTGATAATTATTTTTAATACACATATAACTTCTTAAAGTCATTGGTGTGTTGCCTCGGGGTCGAACCATCAACCTAGGTGGGACGTGCCAACTTATACCACTCGGCTATCACTGCCAATATATTCCCTAATACAGACATAAAGAAACTGGTGCAGATTACATAAGTGGTACTATAGACTGACCTTCTCAGGTTGGCATCGGAGAGTATGAGAACGATAGCTTCATCAGCGTCTTCGCTCGCAAGTGAGGATATAGCGTGTTTGGCGGCCGGCAGCGTGTTGTCGCCCGACCAACAGAACTGTGCGTGCGCGTGCATCGTACGTATTATCTGTACAAAACATAAATAAAAAATTTAAAAGGTCTTGATATTTAAAAGGACGACACAAGAATGTAATTTCTCCTTAAAATTAAAAAATAGGTTGGTTAATAGTCCGCTCAAAGAATACTCCAAAAGCGGGTGTAGAGTGCGTGAGAGGGATCCTAAGTAATTTCTTCAGAAATTGGTTCAGGATTATTTACTTAGAGAATAAACATACTAAAAATCCCCGCCACTAGGGGGGGCGCCGGAGTGGGGGAGGGGTTTAAATTTCCCATTTTTTAGTTTTTCACTAATCTTTTTAAAACGGTTCGTCGAAGAGAAAAAGTGTCTTCTACATAATGAAAGATAATAAAATTGTCTACAACTTTTGTTATACACACTTTATCGTAATTCTCATCAGTTTTCGAGCATCACGCTCCGAAATAGTTAAAATGAATGTTTTTCAGATCATGAGTGAGTGTCATAAATGCGAAACTTTGATTTCGCTTAACTTCGGAAGTTTATGACATACAGACTTGAAAGGAGAATGCTCAAAATGTATGGGAAAAAAACCCAGGCCGTACACAAACGGTGT
Source organism: Anticarsia gemmatalis (assembly GCF_050436995.1). Lineage (NCBI taxonomy): Eukaryota > Metazoa > Arthropoda > Insecta > Lepidoptera > Erebidae > Anticarsia > Anticarsia gemmatalis. The sequence goes on from NC_134757.1 coordinate 2,983,896, forward strand.
GTAACTCAGAATTTTAGTGATACTGAGTGATTCAATTCCAGATATTCGCCTCTATCAAATTCGATGGCTAAATACTATTTTTTGCTATTTAAAAGGTGAATTTAAAAAATAAATATTTTTCAAACATTCATCACAATGATTATTTTTTGAATAATATAATTGTATCGAAACCGCACTACGGGCGCCAGCTAGTAGTGTGGGCGGGTATGTCTTTTTTATATTCATGATAAAAAATATTGAAAATACATTAAAAACTAAACCCTACTGAAAAGTAATAGCAATATAATATGTTTAGCCATTGAATTTGATAGAGGTAAATATCTGGAATTAATTACACAGTATCACTCATTTCTCCCATTGCTCCCATGCTGGATTGAGAGCGAAAAAAAAACATAGAAGGTGCCAGCTGCATTTCTTCCCGTGCATACTGCAAAAGTCAGTAGAAGGATGGAAGGGTTTGGTGCTTCATAGGCTATAGGCTAGCAATCTACCACCATGATAACACTTTTCTACCTTATAATAGCCCTCCAATTGTCTGCCAACCCGCATTAGACCAGTGTGGTGGACTAAGGCCTGATCCCCCTCTTTGTTAAGAGGGGAGGCTCGTGCCCCTCGGTGGGGACATATATGACCTGGTGATGATGACTCATTTTTCAAAAATATATTTTTTAATATTTTTAATTTGTAACTCAGTTACATACCTATATTAAAAATGTGTGACTCAAAAAAGATTAAACATTTATATAGGTAACTTATTTAGTAGTAGTAGTAGTAGTTTTGTACTACTCAGTTACATACCTATATTAGAAAATATAAAAATATATTGAAAACCCCTACTGAAAAGTTATAGCAAAATAGTATGTTCAGCCATCGAATTTGATAGAGGTAAACATTGGGAATTCAATTACACAGTATAACTAATTTTTTGAGTTACATAACTTTTGTGTACAGCCTGGGTTTTTTTTGAGCATTCTCCTTTTGGATTTTAATTATGTATTTATTGCTTACTAGATAACTAAATTTTAAACGTTCTTCTCGATTCGATCTTAATTGGCAACAACCGGGACCGACTTTTTACGTGCCCTCCGAAGCACGGAGACGCCCAGTTCAAATACCACTATGCGGTCACCCATTTATAGAATGATCGCGTCAAGGTTTGCTTAACCCACGAATCGTTTACCGATCGGTGAGCGCAACTGGCTACGGACGCTTCAAAACCTAGTAGTAGTAGTGTTTTAGTAGTTACTAGCTGACCCGCGCAACTTCGCTTGCGTCACATAAGAGAGAATGGATCATAATTTTCCCCGTTTTTGTAACATTTCTCGTTGCTACTCTACCCTTAATGGCCCTAGCGTAATGTTATATAGCCTATAGCCTTCCTCGATAAATGGGCTATCTAACAATGAAATAATTTTTCAAATCGGACCAGTAGATCCTGAGATTAGCGCGTTCAAACAAACAAACAAACTCTTCAGCTTTATAATATTCAGGGGCCGAAACAAGTTCCGAGGTCGAAAATACTGATTTTACTGACCAAAAATTCAAAAATACTGACCAAATACAGACCATTTCTAAACCGTTTTTCAGGTGAATGGTGTGAAATAACAAAAAATACAGTCGAATTGAGAAGTCAAAATCCTTTTTTTAAGACTATTAAAAAGCTTATTTTCGGTTATTGGTCTCCACCATCCCCGTAGTCAACCAGCACCGCCTTTGTATTGGGTTAAAAAGCTTTGTTAATAAAGTTTTCAATCAGGTCTTACGAGTTTTCAATCAGGTCTTACGAATTTTCAATCAGGTCTTACGAGTTTTCAATCAGCTCTTACGAGTTTTCAATCAGGTCTTACGAAATTTCAATCAGGTCTTACGAAGTTTCGCAAAAGTGCGCAACGGCGCTAAAGAATTTTCACTTCAAAAATATTGATTTCAAAAAAATAGTAAATTTTAATTTGCTGTTCTATTGAAGTCATGTGATGCTTCAATACATGTATATGTTACTGTAAAAGCCCGAACTGTGGTAAATCCTAAGATTTTCCAGTATAACCTAAGATTTGCCAACTCTCAATGGTAAAAGTCCGAACAATTCTTTTATTTCGAACTTTTACCTCTATTCACTTGATGATGTCGAGATGTCGCCGGAGCCCCGCTTCGCGGGGTGTTTACCTACATTGCATTGCATTCCTGCTGGGTGGTTTAAAAAAAAAATAACGACAAAGGCTTAGGTGGGAGCGAGCGAAGCGAAGCTCCCACCTCAGCCTTCTAACCTAACTTACCCATGTCGCTTTGCCCAAAACTCCTTCTTTATAACTATGTTACGGTATATAATTATACCGTTACATAGTTATGAAGAAGGAGTTTTGTATATACTGTATATGTTACAGTTTTTAAACTCCGGCTTGTTCGGACTTTTACCATTGAGAGTTGGTAAATCTTAGGTTTTACCTTAAAATCTTAGGATTTACCACTGTTCGGGCTTTTACAGTAACATATATATTACGCAGATCATCAACATAATATCGAGCATCCAAAGCAGCCCTCTGATATGATTACTGGGCAAATCGAGAATGTAAGATTGGCCAACAGCAAAGGAAAACCAAAAAAAACGTGTGTGAGTTTGGAAAAATACTGACAATACTGACCGATTTTCTAAAATACTGACTTTTACTGACCAGGTCCAAAAATACTGACTTCTACTGACTTTACTGACCTGTTTCGGCCCCTGAATATTAGTATAAATTACCTGTAATCTCTGCTTCTCATTGTCCGGCGGTCGGTCTACCCTCACTAGTTCGAGCGCGTGTTCCTCGCCCGAGTGCGCGAACATATCGTATCTGATCCTCGCTTCGTAGCCTTTTAGCGCCTCAGTCAATAATACTACTGCTTCCATAGAACGTTCTAGACGGCCGTCGTAGGAGTTGAACCTGGAATTTAATACCATTATCCATTATAATACAATAAATTGTTATTTGAAGCGGACGCCTTAGAAAGACATACACAGATAATATCGGTGATATCTTGCAAAGATGTCAGGTGCGTAATACTCGTAACCGGCGATCCTGTACGACAAGATGTGATGTGTTTGTGAGTGAAACAAAGGAAATTTGTAAGGATCGTATAGGTACCCCCAAACAACTTGAACAATTTCGCTACATCTTAGTGAACGATTTTTAGTGTCCTCTGCACTGGGTCTACATTCTGTTTAATTTCTAATACAGCAAATTAGGTATGTTCAAGTTGTTTGACGATGTCTATACCAAGTGACGTTCTCTCATCTCTGCCTACCCGTATAGGAAAAAGGCGTGATTTTAAGAATGTAATAAATTGTATTTACTACTGCTAGTACATCAAAAGTATTTAACAATAATGAAAGTGGTTTTAAGCAGTATTAGGAATGGCTATTTATTACTTCAAGAACTGTTAAAGAACTCAACGATTTTTTCAGGATTAATTAGGTGACCCGAAAGCATAGACCTTATGAACGTATACCTGTACATACTGCCGGACACGTCGAGCACTAGTCGCAGTCGCTTGGGCGTGTCGGGCGGCGCGCCCGGCGGGGGCTCCTGCTCGTTACGACGACGGTATATTGAACGTTCTCCCGCTAGACCTAGTACAATTAATTAATAGTTAACTTTAGTTCATTTAACTCAAGGTTGGATTGAGTGATTTTTTTATTAACCTATCTATCTACATCTCCCCAAAACTGGTCCACTGGCCTGTAGCCTTAGTTATTTCCTGCCAATTTTCTAGATAGGTGTCCAAATTCAATAAATTAGATTTTTAATTATTTGAGATTTTCTGGTTTCACGCAAAAATAATAACGTAAAACGTACGTTTAGAAAAATTTAAGAAGTGTGGGCAAACCTTTCTATGTCGACCTGGTAAGGATCGTTGGAGCTAATCGGATGACGGGGGCCCCGGACCGGTCTTTGGGGAAAAGAAGATATGTGTGTCGAATTTAAGAACCTCCTCCTTTTTTAAAGTCGGTTAAAAACATACTAGTATAGTTTATTTACCTTCAATAATCTTTCCATCGTCTAATTCACCGCTAGTTTGATGTCTACTCCACTGTCTCTCCTTCTTCTTAGCTTGCAGTTCTGCTAGCACACCGCGCAGCGCACCAATCTGTTGACGAGAGTTACAAACTACTTCAATACATCGGTTTATATAACAATATTATTTTTTTTATATCTGATAAATGCGAAAGTTTGTGGCGATAGAAGTATATGTTTGTTACTTTTTCACGAAAAAACTACAAAACGGATTATAATGCAATTTGATACAAATATAATTTATAACCTAGATTTACCCATAAGACACTTTTTACCACAGGATATATTTTCAGGCGGATACCAGTAACTTTATCAAAGTGAGATGACAATGCTTTAGGAAGGAAAGAATGGATCTTCTAGGATGCGGTGCACCCCAACGTCTTAAGTAGCGAAGGAGGGGATGACACAAAGGATCAGGAATGGTCGAAGTGTCAGCCAGGCATTAACTGGCACCCCCACCCCTAGGATAAGATAAGATAAGATTATAAAAGTGAGTCACCGACCTGCGGCTGAACAGCTCTATAGAACTGTCCATACAGCTTGGCGTCGTACTCGCTCATATTAATCTCCTTGAGTCGGTCGGCGAACGCTTGCCGGTTCATCTTCCGAGCTGCCTCCTTCACGTGTTCCGGCACATCGTTCTTCTCTGCTTCTGATAACTGAACAAAGGACAACAATTTGTTAAAACTGATTTGTTTTTCTTTCAACGTTTTATTTATAAAACTAGTGGACTGACCCGATTTTATCCGGGTTTAGTGCAATATTATCCCGCTGATTTTAATCCCGTGGGAATTTTGATCCCATCGATCCCATACAAACCTTGTCCCGACAGTCACCACCAACACATTAAAAAAATAACAGTCCATACATCTCAGTGATTCATTTTTATTTATATAGATTATATCGAGCGCGTGTTAAAAAATCAGTACAATTCAGAACACAGAAGACTTATGCAACTGATACTGTGATTCATAAAGATACTTGATTTTAATAATACACTTATTATTCATTATTATCAAATATGAGGTATCGCATCAGTTTACCTGATGCACGTCATGTCCTTTGTCGAGCCGGTAAGGTCCGCCCTTCCCGCCGAGGCCGGCAGTGTCTCGTCCGCCGGTGCCGCCCGCCCACGTGTTGCCGCCCACGTGAGGGTCGTTGTTAGGGTCCTCCTTGCCGTGCTTTGGAGATGATACGTCTTTACTAAAATAATAATGTAAGCACTAAGAATTAGGAGCCATCCGTATAGTGAAGGAGGCAAAGCGCAACTTCGCTTGCGTCACATAAGCGAGAATGGGTTATTTTCCCCGTTTGTGAAACATTTTTCGTTGCTTCTCCGCTCCTAATGTTTGTAGAGTAATGTTAAATAGCCTATAGCTTTAATGTATAAGCTATCCAACAGTAAAAAATCTTCAATTCGCACCAGTAGTTTCTGAGATTAGCCCGTTCAAACCAACAAACTCTACAATTTTATAATATTAGTATAGATTTAAAACCAAAATTATTTTTAAACAGTCTTAAATGCACATACCCGCTATGTCTATCAATGGTCATCTGTATTTTCTTGAGCGCATCCTTGGACCGTCCCTCGAGCACGCCCTCCACCGGCAGTCCAGTGGAATGTAGTACCTCTAACAAGGTATCAGCCATGTCTTTACTGTAGCGATCAAAGTCAAACACGTTGCCGATAGCCGTCGCTAGGTCTTCGTTGGGATATTTCTGTAAACCAATTATATTATTAACCAACTTTCATAAGAGGAGTCTGTCAATTTGACTGTATGTGACCAATAAAATACAGCGTATGTCCTTTTGGGAACATAGATTATTATTCTATAACCCTGCCGAATCTTATCCAAATCGATTTACAACAATAACAAATAAACAAACACACGTCACCTTTCACACATACATAAATTATAATAAATACTAGCTTTTGCCCGCGACATCGTCCGCGTGGTTAGTGATTTAGAACGGAATTTTCATACAAACTTTCAGCCCCTATTTTATCTCCTAAGGGATAGAATTGATCAAAATCTTTTTCTCAGCGGATGCCTACGTCATAACATCGTCCTGCACGCCAAATTTTAGACCGATCCGTCAAGTGGTTTGGACTGTGCGTTGATAGCTAGATCACTAGGTCAGTCAGTCATCTTTGAGTTATAATATTAGGTCGGGGAAAAAGTCTTTTCGCATTATAGTATGTATGAACTTGTAATCAAATCTTTTCTCTGCACAAAAAAGCTCGATATTTGTGTACCTCACGAGCTCACTGAAAGAAACCTAATGAACCGTGTACTCATTTGTGATTCTTGAAGCCAAAGAGATATTATTACAAGTTCATACATACTATAACGCGAAGAGACTTTTTCCTCGACCTAATATTTAGATTACATATTTACCTGCAAATGCTTAACAATATTAACAAGTTCTCTGGTAGAGTAAGGATAAGTTAACTGTCCCTGGTCAGCCTTATCTCTGAGTATAGCGAAGGCTTGAACTAACTTCTTCATGACGTCATGAGGCACATCCGGACCGTATGAACGAAGGAGTTCCATCTCTGACTCTATTGATGGGTTGTCTACCGCGTGACATGAGAATAGGTCACCTGGAAAAAAATTACAGTTTATTTTGTACTAAGTTATGTCATCTTTTTTTTCTCTATGATACCAATGATGTATAGACTTTGGCTTTCCTTTTTTCGCGTTATAACGTAAAAAAAATACTTGATAACAATTTGGAGGTTGTTTCAAGTTAATTCAAAATTCTTTTTTTATTGTACAAGAATACGCTTGCCTAGAAGGAGATGTTGTTATTCGATTATATTTTAGGAACGCAAAGACTCCGCACTTAGGCAGCGTGGTGGACCCAAGTCATGACTGTTTTCGTCTCCCAAAAGAGAGGTTGCGGTATAATAAAATTATTTTTTTAATAAATAGAAATCGAAATGCCAGTAACACTAAATATAACACAAATAAAATAACCAACAACCAACTTACCCAGAGAAGCAAAGAAATCATTGCCCAAGAACGGGAAGCCCGGTCTATTAGCGAGTACAATCATCTTAAAATCATCATGCACCGGAACGAAACTCGCCACATCACCTCCAGAACTCTCCATCATATCTTTAGGGACTATCCTTCGTCCGTCACTTAAAATCATTTCACCATTCTCTACTAAAGTTTTGAGAATACAAGTCACGTGTGTAGGGGCCTTATCTGCTTCGTCTACAACTAAAACGTGGCCGTATTTCACAGCTTTAACTAGTGGAGAATCTTCGTACACTACGATACCATCTTTTACCGTCGGTTGTACAGTCAAAGACTGCACAGTTGTGTCTCTATGTAATTGTATGTACTCCCTCGGCCGGTTTAGTAATTGCAGTAGTCTATCAGCGATTTTGTTCTTCCCAACACCTTGGTTTCCCACTAATAGTAAATGATTCCCAAGTAAAAAGTCTTGGAGCAGCCATTCTAGTAGTCTCATGTGTTGTGGGACATCGTAGAAAAGAATATCTGGTACTTTTGTTAAAGCTTCTGTTTTGAACACTTCCGTACTCGTATTACCAATTGTTAGTATATTGTTTTTAACTGTACAATTCACTTTAGTTTCGGCTGGGTTGTTGCCGAAAATACCGAAGCGTTTTGGTGGATCGATACCGAGTTTTTGACTTGCGCCATCTAGCGCCCGTCTCGCTAAGTTAGGTAGGAATTTCGCTAGGAATGTTCTTTGGATTGTCTCGTAAGCTGAATCTGTTGGGTACTTGGACATTCTGCTGGCTATCCTGAGGAGTTGGCGAGTGGATAGTGATGATGAAAGGTTTTTCAGTGTACTGTCTTCAGATTTCCTAAGTTCGTCTGCTAGGTTTATTATTGAGTGAAGGGGATCTGATATATCACCGTACTGGAAAGAAAAATGGATAATACAATTGATTTTATTGTATCCTTAAGCATTTAAAAATGTTCTGAGAAAGTATTGAACCAAGAAGCTTTTAACAACAACTGGGAAATTTCTACAGCCAATTCTTTAACGTTTGCAAAACTTGCAATCAAATTACCAAAATATATTCTTTCACAGTCTACGCTTTTTCTGCGCATTGTTTTCGAAAATTATAAAACTCGTTTACTCACCAAAGTATTAATAATGAAAATCTCCTCAGTTTTGCTCAAGTTCCTCATTTCGTGGAATATAAACAGACTGAGGATTTCTGGAGACAACCATTGTTGTCCGCGCCCAATTACTGGAGGCTCTGCTAGTGCTACGATTCTGGAAATATAAGAAACTAGCTGACTCGCGCAACTTCGCTTGCGTCACATAAGAGAATCATAATTTTCCCCGTTTTTGTAACATTTTTCACTGGTAATCTGCTTCTAATGGTCGTAGCGTGATGATATATAGCCTATAGCGTTCCTCGATAAATGGGCTATCTAACACTGAAATAATTTTCAAATCAGACCCGTAGTTTCTGAGATTAGCGCGTTCAAACAAACAAACAAACAAACAAACAAACAATCAAACAAACAAACTCTTCAGCTTTATAATATTAGTATAGATTTAAAACCATTTGGCGGATGCAAATAGAACAGTTTAATGTGGTATTCAATATAAATAAAAGTTGAGGAAAGAGAGAAAAAAATAAGTGAACGGCTGTAAAAGAAGGAAGCTACAAGGTTTTTCAACACCGTCAAGTCAACTCCGATACTACGAAGTGTCTTTTGAACGGAAAAAAGGCAACAACGAAGTCAACGCCGTGATAGGAATAGCAGTTGTATATTGCAAAGAGGTCTAAATAATTGAAAACCATTCATAAAATGACTTATACCTGAACGCAGGATGTATTCTTCTAACACCATTTTGTTCTAGTTGTTGCTCGCTAACTCCCGACTTGACGAGCTCATCGTACCGATCGTGTCGCAACAGCCGAGTTCCGTCGTGCAGTTGTAACTCTCTATCGTGTACTAGTCTGAAAAATATTTCCAATGTTAATAAATTATTAAGAAAATAGAAGACATCCTTTTGTTTTTATTACAGGAAGCTGTAATAAAAAAACGCTTTTTTTTGCATAAAATATACTACATTCAAAGATATTCATTAATAAATACATGCTTATTTTCAATTATACTTGCAAAAATAGGGGATCGAACCGGCTTTGTTTCACTGAACGAATTCTACATTTTTATCAAGTGTCAAAGGCCTTAATTTAATTGCTGTATAAATCACGGCTTTTTCCCAAACAGGAAGATAGAACCGAGCAGCCAATTGGCACGATGCTTTCCAACTTCATTTGCTTCATTCACGCAGTCACGAGACAATCAGATGATAATATAAAGCTCACCTATGTAAAAAAGCAAGTGTGCTAGCATGTATTCTATGTAGCCCGTCTAACACAGCCATATGTCCCTTCAACGCGGCTTCCACTAAAGCTGAGTTCCTCCACACTGTGTCGCCGTTGTGTAACATCGCGAGCGAGTCTTCTTATAGGACTATAGCCTATATAGTGCAGTTACATAAGGACGTTTATCGCGTGACTATAAAATTAACTTACCTATGTAAAACAGCCAATGTACTAGCATGTATTCTATGTAACCCGTCTAACACAGCCATATGTCCCTTCAACGCGGCTTCGACTAAAGCTGAGTTCCTCCACACTGTGTCGCCGTTGTGTAACATCGCGAGCGAGTCTTCTTATAGGACTATAGCCTATATAGTGCAGTTACATAAGGACGTTTATCGCGTGACTACAAAATCAACTTACCTATGTAAAACAGCCAGTGTGCTAGCATGTATTCTATGTAGCCCGTCTAACACAGCCATATGTCCCTTCAACGCGGCTTCAACTAAAGCTGAGTTCCTCCACACTGTGTCACCGTTATCTATCGTCGTTCGCTGCTGAACCAGGTCGCGAGCCGTCATGTCCTGGTATAGGACTATAGGCTCTATTGTGTAACCTAATAAGGACGCTAATTGTGTTACTACTAAGCTCTTGCCACATCCTTTTGGACCTGAGAATAGATAATAAATTATTAAATGTAATTCTGTGATAAAAACTGTTCGAACATTTAGCTTAAGACCGAAGCCTCCAGACCTGAAGAAAACGGATACCCAATAATAATCCATATCTAATGTTATAAATGCGGAAGTTACTCTGTCTGACCGTCTATATGTCTGTCTGTTTGTCTGCCTGTCTGTCTGTTACGCTTTCACGTCAAAACAACCGATTTTAATGAAATTTCGTACAGAGACCAAGTTGACCTTGTTAAAAAACATAGACTAACTTTTTATCGCAAAATAAGGGGTAGAAAGAGAAGAGGGTATAAATGTTTGTATGAAAAGTCACTAATCCACGCGGAAGAATTCGCAGGCAGATAGTAATCAATATCAAAGTAATATAACAACTTCACACTTACCAATAATACAAAAATCACCAACACTATGACTGATCATCAATTCATTCAACAACTGACTCTGATACGCAGTCTTTACTATCCCTTTATCTCTCACCGCCGTCTTCCCCCCACCGCACGGCACGCAAAATTGAGACTTAACATCATTGATCTCCATAGTCACCTCGGCCTTGTTTCCTTTGAACTCGATCCCTTTGGCAACGGCTTGAAATTTCGGACCAGTGTTGATTTTATTTATTTTTTTTTTTATTGTGGTGAACGAAGCAAACAGTATTATAACATTATGTAATAAAAACATTAAATTTTTAACACTGTCACCAATGAAGCTTCAAACAATGAATAAGTTAAGTTTTTAAGTTGTGGAGTACTGCTTCTACGTTCTTTATGTGCTCCCGTGTTAGGAAAGAGTTGTATGGGTATAGGAGGTAGAGTAGTTTGTGAATCGGAATGTTTGGGTTACGTTCCTGTAAGGCGTAAAAAAAAATGTGTTAATAATGTTGGGAAATAATTATTATCGCTTGCTGAATGATGAAACCCTGCATGGCTTAAATTTGTTTTATACATTTCTTGAGGGTATACAAAGAACCCAATACGCGTTTCACCAGCGTGGTGGACTCAAGGCCTAACTCATCGCTGGCTCGGGAGGAGACCCTTGCCCAGCGGTGGGGCAATAACCAAAAAATATGTTTATGGGTGAAGTGAGAAATATTTTTACCCATTCTTCACATTGTTACGTCTTAGCTAGATTGATAATAACTATAGTAAATTCAATAGAGTATGTGACTGTTCACAAAAAGAACTCAGATTTGTTATGTTCAGTAAAATATTTTTAGATAGCACAAAAAGAGAAGTATAAATACCGAAGTTATTCAATAGTAGTCATAAGACAGTATTTATAATTTACAGCCTAAGTATGGATCAATAAAACTGAATTAAAGTTACAACGACAGCCGGAAACGAATTACTTCAAGAAAAGGCAGCAGGAAATAATCGCGTGCTAATATTTGCAATGCAAAACTCAATATAACTTTAAAAACTTTGTTAATTAAGTAATCGTGTATATTGTTTAAGTTGTGAAAAGTTTTCTATTTAAGAAGGAACGACCTTGACGCGCAATGCGAATTAATTGACAACAAACACGATATTTGCTAATCTAATACTTTAATGAACAAAGTTTATAAGTCTTGTTGGTATTGTAAAATTGATTCAAAAATAATTAATTTAAAGGCCTGAGGAAAATATAGTATGAAAAATCTCTTTAAATTTCGTGTTAAAAAACAAATAACGCTCTGATTGGCTCTGTGTCACGGGTAACTACAAACATACAAATAACGGTCAAAGGTACAACCCACGACTCCCGGAGTAAAGGTAGTTGCGACAGCGTTAACCACATTTTGCTTTTGTGTCGCGGGGAATTTAAAAACAACGAACCAACCTGGGGGGGCTAGTGGGTATCTCAGTTGACAACTATTTTAAAGTCACTATACTGGACATTACTTTCTCCTTTTGATTGAAATTATTACCACGTTACGTCAAAGCAGCAATGTACTAAATAATGACCATCAATTTGACATGTTGTCAACTGAGATACGTGAGAAGCCCGTTGGTTATTATCTCCGGTTTGAAGATATCAAGGTAGTAGGTACGTTAAACGTTTTGGTACGGACTATTTACATAATAATATAAACGTCTTGCAACTATACAAAACTTGGGATATTGCGAAACCCTATTAAATAATAATACCTTCAGCATCTGAGGGTAAAAGGAGCAGATGACTTTAAGAAGACATACCATTGAATTTAATGGACGGTATCCCACCGCTATTTACAGACTACCTGCCTTACCAATAAACGTCGCATAAGCTCTATTACTCATGCAGTGTTTTATCTTTTTACATATTATACTATTTCACAATTAATTGGTAGTTTCAAAATACTATATAACTAATTAGAGCTCCGACGGTGGGTATTAGCAAGAAACTCAGGCTATTCTTCTATGCCTTAAAATGTACCACCAATGCTGTAGCTACGGCCTATTTCGCTCCAAATTATGAGTTCAAACTTTAAACCAGGAATCACAAATCAACCTAGTTCGAACATTGCAACAAAAAGCATTTCTTTACTAAATCAAATTCTTCAACTTTTTGCAGAACGCAAACAGCTGCAGAACTTTAGCCACTCATCAACTGCCGTGATGTCCCACCATTACTAAGATACACGATAACTTGAAAAAAGCAACATAATTTGTTTAAAAACAAACGTAGTGACACCATACCTTGGGTAAGACACGATAAATTTGGACACCCCGTTGACCTTGGTTGCTGATCACCAGATTGCGTGATCTACTATCAGGGCTCAAGGTCACGGAGGAAGCATACGAAACAATTCGTTTGACATACAAAGGTTTGTGATGACGGGGTATAAACTGTAGTTTAAATGTGTCTGTTCCGATCTTAAGAGATAGTCAAATGTGACTTGAAAGACAAAGGTCAAATATGTGAATTTCAATACGACAAACCTTTAGGATATAGTTCAATAATTATGCAAAACTACAAGTATATATTAACATCATTCTAGTTTATTTTATAACGGAAATGAAGCAGTAAGGTTTCAGAAGAAACTAATTAAAGGAAAACAGTGCCAGCAATGTGTAGAAGTATATTTTACTATTTACAAGAAGTAATCGTGTATGGCTTTCATTGCTGATATTTTTCAAATCAAGCTTATTTTTAACACTCTTTTTTCCAATATCCTATAGTGACCTTCATAAAATCTTCGCATACTAAATTTAACCCATTAATGTCCCACTGCTGGGCAAGGGTCGCCTCCCGTAATGAGGAAGGGGTTAGGCCTTGAGTCCACCACGCTGGCCAAGTGTGGGTTGGGGACTGTGCATGCCCTAAATTACTGTATTACAAAACATTTTAGGCATGCAAGGTTTCCTTACGATGTTTTCTTTCACCGACAGACGATGTGATAATTATTTCTAATACAAACATAGCTTCGAAAAGTCATTAGTGTGTTGCCTCGTTTTCGAACCTGCGACCACTTGCCTGGGAGGTATCAACTTATACCACTGCTCTAATATAATATAAAAAAAAAACCATTAAAATATAAAATGTTCTTACCAGTATAAGTGCAGCAGCTTGCAGACTATCTACAGGGAAGTCAGGCAAGCTGACCTGCTGCAGCTCCGGACTGATGAGCGCGTATGCAGCAGACAAGAGCTGTTCCAACTTGACTGGGTCCACCTGAGGAGCCTCCTCTTGAAGGACGCTTAAGTGTTCCTGGAAAAAACAACACAGTGATAATATCTATGAAAACTTTGTAAAAATAGCGTTGTTAGTTGTATTTTAGCATTATAAAGGACCTATTTTGCTACCCTTTTATATTTAAAGCTACATTAAAATCTAATAAGTAAATGCAATATACTGTAGCTATGTAAAAAAATTACGAAGAGGCTAAACTTAATCTTCTTAAATGAATGGAATGATGACATTGAACGAATTGAATTATCGTATTACATAATTATTTAATTTACTACGATAGTCCGACTCAATAATCGTAGCATACACATTTCAAAAAACAAACCGTAAAAAAATACCTTTCGTTGTTGAAGGTCGACATTTTAGCACCCTATTTTTGTGGCTCTTAATAAAGTTGGTAGCGATTCAAATATAAACAAAGACATAAAAATGCTTTAGGTAAAAAGGCATGGAGACTTAACCGTAAATCATGTGAGTTAAGGGTTTGTACACAACAATCGGATAAAGACCAAAATCCACCTAAAACCAGAGACTTTCTTTTTCTGAAGCAGGATTTGTAGTACAACACAATCGGCTTTTAGGTCAACTCTTATTAAAAACGCAATCTTATTACATTGGACTTTTGGTAAATAAAGTGCTGTTTTTTGAAGATCTACAAATATAACTAGCTAATTACCTAAACTATCGTTTGAAAATGACACTTATGTAATTACGAATACTACCCTTTCATATGCGACCATATTGTTTAAGTACAAAACTTTGCAAACAATACATTATCTGATTTCACCATTGATATAATCAATGGTAAAAAAAAAAATATGTCTAGAAAATAACAACAATTTCGTGATAACGTATTTTGTTGTTTCGCTTTTACATCGTAACCTCGCGACCTTGAATGATCAAGTAAAATTCAAAGTAATTAATTAGGACGCACCAGTACCAGTCGCTACTAGCTAATTTAAACTTGAATTTCAAGCACCGCGATTACGTTTGATAATAATCAGGCAGGCTGTTTCTAAAGCCTTAGAAGACTAACGTTTGCCTACGAAATTGCCCTCACTAAAACTATTTTCGTTGTTTTTAGGCAACTTTTTACTAATTTACTGGAATAAAAAGTACTGTTTTTTGTTTTCTCTCCAATGCATCGATTAAGTTGCAAACAGAAACCTAATTTATTCAGCACTAGCTGACCCGCGCAACTTCGCTTGCGTCACCTAAGAGAATGGGTCAAAATTTTCCCCGTTTTTGTAACATTTTTCGTAGCTACTCCGCTCCTAATGACCGTAGCGTGATGTTATATAGCCCCTTCCTTTCGATAAATGGGCTACCTAACACTGAAAGAATTTTTCAAATCGGACCAATAGTTCCTGAGATTAGCGCGTTCAAACAAACAAACAAACAAACAAACAATCAAACAAACAAACAAACTCTTCAGCTTTATTATATTAGTATAGATATTGTATTGCGCGAAAATTATATAAATACGAGCTACTAGTATCAATTCGTAAGTTGTTTATCAATTTACGAACCCGTGAATATAACTTGGCTCATTTGTAGGGGCTAATCTCAGAAATTAAGTGACTTTTCTTTACAATAAGAAAACAGCAAAAGGGAATAGACCTTAGCAACATGAAATCGTTAGAAAGTGATCTAATGATTCCAATAGCACTGATGTCATGTTATGAAATATTGTCACTATTCATCATGTGATATTGCATTTCATTGGCTGCAGATCAAATAAGAAACATACCGATAAATCGCCAATATTGTTGCTAAGAGGAGAATTAAATAATCAGTTCGTGAGTTACAAATTAATAAATAAATACAATCCATTAATGTTCCACTGCTGGGCAAGCGTCTCCTCCCGGTATGAGGAAAGGGAATTCGCGAGTCTCATGTAGTTTTCTGTTCCACATTTTAAGTGTCTAGCAGCTCTTATGTGCTTAGAGGGACAACCAGAGAACATACTGGAAGGGTCTGGTCTGGTCAGTCTATTAAAGAGAAGTGTAGAGTAGTAATTAAATAGCACTGTATTTTTTTTCTTTAAAATGACAAACTGAAGCACTAAGTTACAAAAAAATTATGTGTGGTTTGTAACAGGGACTTTTACAAACTATCTACTAATAATCACGCAATAGAAGAAAAAAGCGACCGCTACATAAACAACATTCAACAAAGGATTGAATTTCAATTCCAAAAAGCTGCAGGTAATATAATCAATGATAAACAATACATAGCGAAATTATTTATGCATTTCTAACTTAAACGAAGCACAAATATTCCGCTTCCGTGCGTAAAACAATCACGTGTGTAAACAGCCTTAACTGTAAAACGTTTTCGCAAAACGCTAACAGATTCCGTCAGCGTTGTCGTGGCGAATTAATTTCTAGTTGGCAACAGCAATTATGTTAATTAAACGGTTCCGTCACGGAACCACGCCGGAAGGCTTTGATAACACAGCTTTATAATAATAATAATAATAAGCCCGCAGGGCACCTCGAGGCGAGGTGACGGGGAGTAGCGACCCCGCGGTACCTGAGTGCTCCAGGGGGAGGTCACCCTTCCTCATCTCCGGCTTGCCTTAGTTGGCTGGTCGGAGTGAAAACTGACGAGGAAGCGGTCCCCCGCCTCTGGCTTGCCTTCATTGGCCGTCCAGAGTGGAGTCGCGAGAGCAGAGCTCCCACTCTGTTCGGAGGATGGATGCTGAGCGTAAGTGGCTAGTGGGCCAGTGATGCCGGACCCTCAGGGAGCAAGTGATCTGAGTTTAACGTCCAGCGAGGCCTCTCCATCCTTCAGCCACTCACGTCCCTGTTGCCCCCTTGTTGCATTTTGAGCGACTAGTTTAGGGGGCCCAGTTTGTGAGTTGGCAAGTCTCCGCCTGCCATTTTTACGTGTTATTTACATTGTTATAGGCAGGCGCCATAGTTCCCATAGATCCCCAGTTTTTGTAGTCCATAAGCACCCCATCCCAATAGCCCAAGTAGTATATCCCGTTAGTTTTGCCATACTCCCACACAGCCCGGTGATTGTCCTTGGGTGCATTTTATAGTGTAAACAGGGATAATCACCGGATTGTGACATCATACATTTTTGAAATATTAAAGCAGTCGAAAAGGGCCTCTACGTGTTGGCTTCGGCCCCACGCACGCCTTCCAAAAATCCGGGACTCCATAGTCCCGAGATGTGGTAAAGACTTACATAATAATAATAATAAGCCCCCTAAACAACCATACGTCCAAGTCGACCATCAGACATACGTGGGGGGCGGACACGCGATAATTTTATTACTGGCGCGGCTAACATGGCTCTGGAAACCCATTCAACATGGAGACTAGAAGTAAAAGTAAACGTATAGGGCCGCTGTCCGGGGGCGATCGCCGGAGCACACCTGGAGTCGACGCTGGGTGTAGCAGCATGCGATCCGTCGGCGGAGTGGAGTTGAATAGGCGGGCTCCCTCCGGGTTAGACCCAAGTGCTACAGCCAACCAAACACAGGACAGACAGACAGACTTAGACAATATTAGTTTAGCTTCATCCATATCCCTTTCAATAGCAGATCCGTATAGCCCATCTACAGCATCTTATGTGCCAACACCGGTGTCTTCAGTGGACCAAAATTCACTTGGAGCACCCACCCCACCCCCTACCTTAGCTGTTACGCAGGAGGTGAACGCCTTTTTACCTGCGTCCACTAAGGCAGGGAAACCTAGAGTACGCATGAAATGGTCAAACGATGTTAATACTTTCATAATGCGTACTTATTATCTCATAACAAAATTAGAAACTGATATGACTTGCTATAGGAAAACTCTGCATGACTTATTTGTACAACAATACACAGATGTTAATGTTAGTGAACAAAGAATTTCAGACCAAAGACGAATGATAGTGAAGAATAAATATCTTTCAGAAGAACAATTAAATCAAATAAAAGAAGAAGTCAAACAACAATTAGATAACACACAAGATTCATACATCACAAACACACTAGCATCTAATTCTCAAAATAATACAGACGATACTCATAATTCGCCACATCCTGATCACTCTCCACAAGCGACATCTCACAGCCATTCATCATCACAAACAAATCATACCGATCAAACTCTTATGTCTCCAAATCATACACAAATCACCTGTCATACTTCAACTCAAACAATGCCTACACATACAATTACCTTAGAAACACAAGTAGAAATAATCAATCAAGATACACCTTCTGACGAAATGATATCCAAGTTAGAGCATCAGCTAAAAACGAAATTACTGGAATATGCTGGAATGGATCCATCTCTAAGACCAAAACTCCCTAAATTAAATTATAGTAAACGCTTAACAGACCTTTTATATATTTTTAATAACAATTTGCTTAGCCGATTTCTACTAGATGACATTATTTTGAGCGATTTACATACAATTACTTACTGCAGTGCTATGGTAATAACTGAAGAACTAGGATATAAAATTCTTAGCGAGCGACAATTTAGAAGACCACACACTTATTCAGAACCTCCTTGGCAAATTAGATTACAGAAAGACATATCAAAACTTAGATCAGACATAGGTAAATTAACACAGTATATTAGGGGCAATAGATCCAGTAGAATCGTAACTAAAGTAGAAAATATATTTAAAAATAATAAAGTACACACTAGACATGAAAGAGACAATACAACACCTGAAGAATATCTTGACACTCTTAAACAGAAATTAACACTTAAAGCGAACAGATTAGCCAGGTACAAGAAAGCATACCAAAGGAAGCAATCGAATAAACTATTTGCCAACAATGAAAAGATTTTCTATAAACAGATGAGATCAGGTCAGAATGCTAACATAAACAGTAATAGTGCAGAAAACGCGTCACAAGAGCAGCTTGAAGAATTCTGGTCGGGAATATGGGAAAGAGAAAGCTGTCATAATGTAGAAGCGCAGTGGATTAAAGATGAAGAAAATAGGTGGAGTAATATACAAGAAATGGAATTCCAGCAAGTAGAGGAGATAGATGTTAGGATAGTTACCGGTAAATTACATAATTGGAAGTCACCTGGCATCGACAACATACATAATTTCTGGTTCAAAAAGCTTCACACCTTGCACAAACCACTAGCCAAATGCTTCACAGATATAATACTAAGAAAACAAACAATACCCGCATTTATAGCAAAAGGAGTTACATATATGATCCCCAAGGGCAAAAATACTAACGATCCATCAAAATATAGACCAATTACATGTCTCCCTACAATCTATAAAATTTTAACTGCAGTCATCACAAATAAAATAAACGCACATATTGAAGTCCACAATGTTTTGTCAGAAGAACAAAAGGGGTGCCGACGAAACCATATGGGATGCAAAGAGCAATTAATTATAGACTCCACAATACACAAACACGCTAACACAAAGAAAAGAAACTTGCATTGCACATTTATAGATTATCAGAAAGCTTTCGATAGCGTTCCACATACTTGGTTATTAAAAGTTTTAAATATTTATAAAATTAACCCCTCACTAATAAACTTTTTAAAAGACGTAATGCCCTTCTGGAGGACCAACTTACACTTGCGTACAACTGACACGTCTATCACAACTCGAGAAATTCAGATAAAAAAAGGCATTTATCAGGGAGATTCTTTAAGCCCATTGTGGTTTTGCCTCGCTCTCAACCCTTTGTCAAACCTAATTAATCAGACGAAAGTAGGATATAAATTAAAACATGGTACTACTGAAACAACAATAGCTCATCTCATGTATATGGATGATATAAAACTTTACGCAAGTACAGTAAAAGACATCAAAAAACTAATAGATATCACAGATTTATTCAGCAGAGATATCAAAATGCAGTTTGGGTTAGAAAAATGTAAAATTTTGAATATTAAAAAAGGAAAAATAGAAGCAGGAGATCATACACTACAGGAAGGGGAGATAATATCAGCTATGCAAACAGACGAACTCTATAAGTATTTAGGATACCAACAATCAAAACAGTTAAATCATTCAACACTAAAAAAAACCCTTACCGAAGAATACAGAAACAGACTAACCACTATTTGTAAAACTCAACTTACAGGAAAAAGACTGATTAAAGCCATCAACACATTCGCAATACCAGTATTGACGTATTCATTTGGGATAGTTAAATGGAGCAAAACGGATTTACACAGCATGGAAATTAAAACTCGATCAATTCTCACCAAACACAATTACCTCCATCCTAAATCAGCAATAGAGAGAATGACGCTTAGGAGAATCGACGGCGGCAGAGGGTTGATAGACCTAATGGACCTATGGAAAAGACAACTCACCAGTCTAAGAACATATTTTCAAACCAAGGCTATCAATAGTCCTCTTCACCAAGCTATCGTTAAAAATGACTACAACTATACTCCCCTTAATCTAGCAGACACTGATTCTGAATTACAAGCAACAGACCGACTGACAGACATAACTCAAAACAAAGTAGAACAATGGAAACGTAAAATACTACACGGACGCCACCCACACGACTTAGAGCAACCACATATAGACTCAGCAGCCTCCAACCGATGGCTGACCAGCGGTTATCTTTTTCCCGAAACCGAAGGTTTCATTATAGCTATCCAGGATCAAGTAATAAATACAAGAAACTATAGAAAACATATAATAAAGGATCCGAACGCAGCTGACGATAGGTGTCGTAAGTGCCATAGACAACCGGAAACAATCCAACACATTACAGGAGCATGTGCAACTCTCACTCAAACTGATTACACACATAGACATAACCAGATTGTTAATATTATACACCAGAAATTAGCTTATAAATATAATCTTATTACAGACACACACACGCCATATTATAAATACACACCTAAACCAATACTAGAAAACAATCAATTTAAAGTATATTATGACCGAGCTATCCTCACAGATCGCACCATTCATTATAATAGACCAGATATCACAATTCAAGATAAAGCCGCAAAAGTAGCATACATAATTGACATTGCCGTACCCAATACTCATAATTTACATAAAACTATAACCGAAAAAGTCAATAAGTATACAGAGCTTAAGGAAGAGATATTAAGAATCTGGAACGTTAATAAAGTTTATATAGTACCCATCGTCATTTCAACCACTGGAGTTATACCGAAACACATACACTATAGTCTCAAATTACTTCAATTATCACCCAACTTATTCATTAACATCCAAAAGGCAGCAATTTTAAATACGTGCAGAATTGTTAGAAAGTTCATGCAGAGTGACGAAACCTCTCTAGCTAGTGAAGAACAAGACCTTCACAGTTAAATTCAATAATGGCGGATACTTGGTTAGCACCCGTATTCGTCATTCATTAACCGGCTTTAAGCCGAGTAAAACTAAAAATAACCAAATAATAATAATAAAGCTTTATTTTCAGACCAGGTCCATAAGGTTTTTACATCCATAAATATACAATTATTATACATATATTAATATTATAACAAATAACTAAGTGGAACATTATTATTAATCTAATTATACATACATATATAGGTAAAATACTTATTTTCTATACTGAAATGACGACCGGTGGGTCGTCATCCAGTGCCACATTATGGGACTGTCCATTCTACCTGCGACAATCGCTACAAGGCTATTGGGGCTATCGCGCACTCGCCGCATCAGGGACGCAATTCTAGATCTTAATAGAGAATTGAAATCGGGAACGCCGGCCTCAGCGAACATCCCCGACGCACTGCAAAAACGCGGTAGCCCCAACATCACCCGGAAGGCGTTGTTGTACTGGATGCGCAGAGCGCTGATCGCGCCTTGTGTATAACCAACCCACAGGGCGCACGTGTACAACGATTGGCAATAGGCTCGGAACAATGTTATTTTGACATCTTTTGTACAGCGCGCGAACCTGCGAGCCAGCATATTACACCTGACCGCCAACGCTCTGCGTTCCCTCTCTATGTCAACATCGTCTGACAACTTCTCAGTAACCCAGTGTCCCAGGTACTTGAACCGAGTGACCCTATTGAGCTGCACTCCTCCCAAAGTTACCGATGGGACAGGTTCATAGGTTTTATTGTTAGATTTAAATATTAAAAGTTCACTCTTTGTTGCATTGTACCTGAGACCATGGGCCACCGCATAGTCCTCACAAATATTGAGCAGCCTTCTTAGTGCACTGATCGATGGGCTCAGCAACACCATATCATCCGCGTAACTGATGTTATTGACGCATTGACCATCTATAGAGCATCCAACGTTGGTGTTACTGAGCTCACATATCAGCCGGTTGACATAGAGGTTGAAAAGCCTGGGTGAACTAAGCCCCCCCTGTCTCACCCCGCACTCTAATCTATATTCGTTAGACATTGCACCATCCCATTTCACAAAGTTGCTTTGGTTGTTGTACCAATATTTAAGTAAACAAATGACCTCTGTTGGAACTTTGGTATCATGTGAGAGCTTATGCCATAGTAGATCATACGAGACTAGGTCAAAAGCCCTGGAAAGGTCTAGGAAGCATGCATACACCGGTGTTTTCCTATTGGTATAATATTGGACAGTATGTTTGAGACAGAGGATCGCCGTTTCAGTAGACAATTGTGGTCTAAAACCAAATTGGGCATCATGTAAAGTAATGTAATTGTCCAACTGTCTATCAATCATACTGTCCAACACCTTAGCCACGATGGTTGCCAAAGAAATGGGCCTGTAATTATTTTTATCACTCGTATCTCCGGTCTTGTTCTTAATTATTGGTACTACAATAGTTTTCATAAGTGCCTCGGGAAGATACGAGTGACTTATACACAGATCAAATAGTAAAGATAACACTCTAGCGATGTGTTTACCGGCGTACCGCAGATGCTCTATACTTAACCCATCGTGGCCTGGCGATTTGCCTCTTTTCAAAGATCTTATGACAGAACGTATTTCCTTAGTTGTAAACCTAATCGGTGTGCTTCCCGACCACGCCATAGCTTCCGACCTATCCTCGGATGTACCCAGAGAAGATTCTACTTTAAAATTAGTTTTAAACAAGTTCGCAATATCTGTCGGGTTACTAATGCCGTCAACACTCACTGGCAGGCTCAATCTATGATTCAAGCTATTTGTTGCCTTCCAAAAACTACCAAAATGCTTGTCTTCATGATAACCCGCAATTACGTTCATTCTTACTTGATCAACATTATTTTGCGACCATTTTAGCTTGTCTTTAAATATTTTTCGACTATTACACATACATTCATATAGCGGTCCCGTCCTAGGCTTACCCGATCTCACCCATGCTAGGAAATCAGATCGAGCCTGCCTGTGCGCGTCTTTTACATATCTGTTCCAGCCAGTTTTGTGACGCTTTTTGCGCTTACTTTCTCTATTATAGCTGACAGTTGCAGCTTCACAAAGACTGTTAACTATGTCTTGGTACATTGTGTCTAATACTATTCTATGCTCTAGTTTCTTACACCTAGTATCACAGCACTTTGTAAATTCTATTGGAAAATCTATTTCTCTAAGTTTCTTATTACATATTTTTGTATATAAATCTATTTGCAAAGAGTCTCTGGTCCCCCATATGACCTTATTGTTGTAAGACAGATCAGGTGATAATTTAGGATTCAACATGCCTATATTGCATTCTATTAAGAGTGGTAAATGATCAGACCACGAGACGTCATAAAGTACCTTAATGTTTTTAATAGTCCGCCAAGCCGCATTTGTTACTACACAATGGTCTAACCAACTAGTCGTTCCATGAGCCTCACTTATGTACGTATACGTGTCCGAATCAATACCGAGTAAGGTGACGTCCGCGCATTGCCACTGTACCTCGTTCGAAAAATGTGCCAGTTCCTTACCGAAAAAACTCGTGGGTTGTGCGTTAAAATCCCCCAACATAAAAACTGCATCCACGTCACTACTCTCAATAATAGCATTAATTTCACCTAAACACTCCACAAACTCACTTAGATTATTCACTGATTCAACTGGCATGTATACTGAGAACACTAAAAACGATCTATTGCCCGTATTCACTTTTATTGCAATGAGACGCATGTTATTACACTGAACGCAAGACACGGACTCAAACGCAGCTTTACGCCACAGAAGTGCAACTCCTCCGTACGGTCGTCCTCGAAGGATGCCTGCCGACGTGTCCACAGCTGATTTCCCGACGTAGTCGAAGTTGTCGTCAATACTCCCCAACATAGGGATATCATGCGGCAACAGCCAAGTCTCTTGCAATGCAATGATATCGGAAGTTTTACACAATGTTCGTACATACTCCAATGATCTCGTAACAGATTTACAGTTAAATGTGACAAATATACATGTGTTATGATTTGAATTTTCGTGATCCATTATTGCAAATTAGTGTTCTCACTATTCCTTATGTTATCCTCCTTTTTAGCACCGTTAAAATAAACAAATCTTCGAAAGGAAATACCTTCTGGCCAAAGAGAATCATTCAAAAACACTCCGATTTTGTTGTGTGGTACAAAAATTTTATATGCGTTATATTCTCTCTTTTTTTTCATGTTTATTTTCTTTAAAATAACTTTTGTATTGGTTTTAGAAGTGATATAATCCACTATATCATCTTCAGACGTTTCCTTATCCACATTTGTTATGAAAAGTGGAATCATTTTATTAGCGGCTCGGAATTTATTGTTCGGGTCCAAAGCTGCCACTCCTCTACTGCCCGCAAAGCGATATTTTGTTTTCTTGCCTTGTACAATAGTCCATTCATTATTTTCACGATCAACTATTAAACTCTTATCGCTCCCGCTCGACGCTTGTGTTTTGAACCGCTCCTCATCGATCAGCTGCGCTTGAGACTTATCAACACTTGCGGCGCGTACCTGTGGTTTCGTGCATTGTGTAAGAGAGACAGAGATATCTTTAGCGATTAGCGGCGACCGGGACGGTGTCTGTGTGAGCGAGACAGTGTCATTTGCTAAGCCGGCGTGCGAAAGAGATGGTTGCATTTCTTCAATATCGTTATGAGATGACACTGTACTTGATGTTTCTACTAAGACGGTTGGTGTATTTTTCAAATTCAAACTAGGAAACGTTTTGTTTGTATCCATTCCAGTTTCTTTTCGATAATTTTCAAACTGTTCGACCGTAACATATGACTCCTTGATAGTTTGTATTTCTTTTTTCATTATCAGAAGATCCTTTAATAGTTTTGTGCAGTCGACATGATCGAAACTAATGGGCGGCAAACGCTGCAAATCTCGAGCCACAAAGATAGGTACTTCTTCAGGATCGGTCTGCTTAAATAATGTTATCACATCATACAGATCCTTTTGCGACTTGTCTTTCCTCCGAACTATTTTGCGCTTCGTAGTTGCAATCGAATCAAAAAGTAAACTTTTTGCGGCTTCAATATCTTCAGTAGAAAAAGATGTAGTGCATATTCTTACTAAACTTTCTTCATCCATGACATCTAATTTGTTTTGAACAAATGCTAACAGTTCACATATCACTATGTTACAGTTATTACACTTAATAACTCGCGAGGACATTTTTATTAAAAAATTAAAACATCATTTCATAAATGCAACCGTTCCGCTGCGGCGCACGCGCGAGACTTCTACTTTGATACTTTACTGTAGCAAGTTTAGTAGTAGACTTTATTTTAAAACTTGGCCATATTTTTGACTGCCTTTGTGGTCGGAGCTATAGTGTGTGAACAGCTACAGATCCCAAGGCAAGCTAGCAAGCTACAAAAGAGATTTTAAATATCATATTAGAATTATTTTAGTAGCAATCCGGAACCCTCCCCCTCGTTTGGGAAGAGACCCTTGCCCTGCAGTGGGACAGTAATGGGTTAAAATAAGTAATCCAGAATTTGGTAACGTACCCGGAATTTGGCAATAAGTTCGTAAATGGCGAAGCGTTATACGCCGCAACACAAAACATAATAAACATAATGCTTAATGCTATGTTATAATAATCCATTAATTGCTACAATAAACTATCACATTTTAGCAACACTACCACACTTTATTAGACTAAAGTCAACTAAACACAACCAAAATCTAGCATTCTAACAATAAACGACTATAAAAACGTCCTAACATAAGCACTAAATAGTCATTTCCATACAAAGTTGTCTCAAAAGTGGCGAGACCTATACGAGAGCACACGACACGCGAACATATACGACGTCGTAAAACTGAATTGCAGACCTTAAGGTCACCTTTGGATTGACCTTAGACATAATTCTTCAATGAGTTATGAAGGTAAAGGGTTTTTACGAGCAGCGGGAACGATAAAGAATGGATGCTTAAGTTAGACGGTTCTGTGGTTGTTAATGAAAGCTTTATTGGGTAAGGTAGTAGGTTAACAGATAACTGTAGGAAGCTTGAAGCAACTACTGTAAATGTGATGTTGTGCATTCTGTGTCGCAAATGCCTTAATATAGACACAAATCATATTCCAAAACTACATTGAACTATAAGTAGTAATAAATGCATGAGGAGCCATAATATTATTCCCATAAGTACTTACAAAAGAAAAAGTTTACCATGATCAGGTATTTATTGAGTAAAGCAGAATTTATAGGGCAGAACATTGAAAACTCCTCTTTGAAATTCTATATATGTTATCCTTTATTTCGTTAAAGATTTTGAAGATAAACGGCAAGAAATTTACAAAAGTCACGATTTTTCCGATAAAAATCCTTACGTCTCAGAAAAAGCTTTTAAATTTCACTTAGCGCCTATTCCATGTAACCGCAGGTAAACATAAAGGCATAATTACCCCCCATGGCATGTCAGTGAGCTATTACCGAGGTAGACACGGAAACAATTCCCGTAATTAATACATACAGCTGTTAATTTTAAACACTCATTAGCTCAAAGTAAGCTGTTATGTCTTTCTTTTCGAAATAAACAATTTTTTTTTTTTTGCGGCGCTCGTTAATACTAGTTAGCTTTAGATTAGACGCGGCAGTTATGTTTTTTATTTATGTCTGGCTGAATTATATTCATTTTTGACTGCAAATAAATAGTAGCATAATAATATTAGCTACTAAAAATATTCGTAGAAGATTGATATGTGCTCAATAAGGACACCAAATAGAGGAAGTCCTTTACTTGTAACAGCAAAACAAAACCAGAAATAAAAGGAATATTATTAAACCTAAACATATTTGTAATTAAATAATGTATTGGTAAACCACAACAAAGTAATGACACAGTCCGTACTTTAATAAAGAGCTTAATAATAACGACATAACTTTCTCGGCACATTCGCGTATACTGAGTATGCAAGGTCACATACAAAAGTATTTCTCACATTCCTAACTGCAAGAACTTACCCCCTGATAATAAAAGTATCACCATGACAGTATAGTAGCCACGTATTGCTTTAACCATGGCCTAGTTCGCACCCGAGTTGCGGTTTGTAACAAAAATGTTCGCATCCGGGATCTAAATGACTTATCAGTTTGAGACACGAACTATACTTATTGGTGTAATAGGAACATTACAGCTAAGGCGATAAAGGTGGAAGGATTGATTTGGTTTTGTATTTTTTTGAAAGACATGGAGAAAAGTAATTTTATCATTATAGTAAATTAGATTACTTTGTATCAAAAGAGTCTAAAGAACTAAGCAACGAGTAGTCTTTTTAGTTCAATTTTTCTGGTTCAAAATGGTGTTGTTTTCATTTTTCAGTCTTTTAGGAAAAATAATCGTCTTAATTGTGTTTCGTAAAATAATGTGGTACCGATAAGGTCCAACGCTCCTGTGTCTATGAATTTCAAATTGCTATTACTACTTTCAGATTTCTACAGGACCAAAAATGTTGTAGATATACAGGGAATAGCTTCTTTTTTCTATAAGGATAATGCGTCACTCGTTACGAACAATATAACTACCAATTACATTATAATACGAACTACATAACTACATACGTATATAACATCACATATTTCATACCCTAAGGTGTAGACAGATCTGTATACAATACACCCACGTTCCGCCATTTACAATATGTGTAAATGGCGGATACTATATTATAATATACGTAATCTCAAAATAGACACGATAGCAATCTTCAGACCAACAAGTTAAAGTGGTGCCTACATATCGTTGGTACGGCACTCGCGGTATAAACTACGGGAAAGCACTAACCCATATAAGATCAGGTATCGCTATAAATTCTGTCAGGTAATGTGTTCAACTGTACACGTAGCATGTGTATGTTATTTGCTTGGAGTTGCGAAAATGGAGACTATGTTTGTAGGTACGAAGTAATGTTTGTACATCGTCACATTATTTTATAACAATGAAGCTAACGCTAACCGGGTGAAGCTGTTTGAAATAATCTCATACATTTAAATGTTATTGTTGTTTTTAAGTAATAGACGTATTACAGAGGAAGTTTTTAGAGTATAATCCGTTGACGGTTTGAGTAAAATAATATAATGATGATTTAAGATGACAAAAAGGAAATAACATAACACAACAACTATTACTGTCCCACCGCTGGACAAGTGTCTCCCCTTGCAATGAGGGCGGGGTTAGGCCATAAGTCTACCAAGTGCGGACTTTCGCATTCTCAAGTTGCATCACGATGGTTTCCTTCTCCGTTGGAATAAGTGATAATTAAATCTAATACGCACATAATTCCGAAGAGTCATTGATGTGTTGCATCAGATTTGGGCCATTAACCACTTGCGTGGGAGGTCTTTTGAAGAAATTTTGGACATAGCAACAAAATATCAAATTGATACAAAACCGAGCACTACACAGCTAAATATGAAACAGCGTTTTACAGCACATCAAGTCGTTAATAGCCGCCGTATAATCAACGATAACATCGGCACTAAACCTTTTAACACAAACTCCGAACTGAGTTCACCAAACTACTTATTTTCAGTCATAAAACTTAATGTTCCGTGCTGCAAACAGTTTGGTCTAAAACCACCGATATTTGTACCATCCAAAATTATGCAAAAGTTATCGAATTTATGCAAAATTTGCAGTACATTAATACTTTATGAATAAACTAGCTGACCCGCGCAACTTCGCTTGCGTCACATAAGAGAGAATGAGTAAAAATTTTCCCCGTTTTTGTAACATTTTTTGCTGCTGCTCTGCTCCTATTGGTCGTAGCGTGATGATATATAGCCTATAGGACCAGTATCCAAATTGGACCAGTAGTTCCTGAGTTTAGCGCGTTCAAACAAACAAACTCTTCAGCTTTATAATATTAGTATAGATAACTATCTGTCGCACGACAGGAGTCATTCGAATAATTGCTGTTGGATGTCGTGTTTCTTACTAGAAATGGGCAAAACCGGGGGTCTATTCTTAGATTGAATAATGCGACGGTTAAAATATCGTTGTAGATGTTTGGATGTTTCTGTCATGTGACTAGGCTGATGGTTATCAAAGATTTAGAGAATATGTCGTAAGTTATGGTATTACCGCGTGCCTTCTACAACCGTTTTGAATTCAAATATAATGTGACCTATTAATACGAGGTTCTTGTTCGACTGTCTCTGTAAAGATAAGGCTTTGAGGGCAAAATGAAACCTTGCATAAACCTTATAGGAATTTGTGAAAGTGCCCATGTCTTAAATGTTTTATTAAATTTTGTATTCTCTAGTGTAGTAATAATTTGTCAAGCCATCGTAAGGTTTTTCAACGCACATATATATATCAAGTAGCAGCTTAAGTATCATCTGACTTGCTTGTTAATGTAAAAAGTCCCATATCTCATTGTTTTTTTCCAACCGATTAGGTGAAAGCAAGGTTACGTCCTGTGACCGATATGTAAATATTGAAAAGTTATAACATGGTTTCTTTAACAACATTCAATATTTTTCCAACGCCTATAATTTAAATATTCAAAAACAAATAAATAAAGTAAATACCAGAGTAATTACTGTGGAATTTGATAATAGACCATTATAATCAATTATAATTTGAACCGCAACTGAACAATAGGTACCAAGTCAAATAGAACAAAGCATACGACACGATGTCTAGTCTATTACAGAATTAATTTTACAATTGTAAGACCTAGAACACAATCACGGTTTTAAAATATTTATTGAGATAGTCTAGCTTTTTGGCCTTTAGGAAAGGTTGTATCAATGTAAAAAGAATGTAACTACAGTAGGTTTAGGAAGGGTTTGGTTGAATGAGAAACTTTAACTAGGTTAACAACTTAATATTAAGGTTTTAACTTTTAAGGTTTTTAACTGCACGTTTGGCGCAGTGGTTTAAGCGGTCACCTCGCCGCAACAACCGTAGTGCCGCGTGTGGTGGGTTCGAATCCTACCCGGGACAAATCTTTGTGTGATGAGCACGAGTATTTGTTCTGAGCCTGGTTGTCTAATTATCTATATAAGTATATATTTAGAAGTATATAAGTATGTTTATCAGTTATTTGGTTACCATAGTACAAGCTCTGCTTAGTTTGGAATCAAATTACCGTGTGTGAATTGTAAAAAAAAAAAAAAAAAAAAGGTATTTAAACAGACTAAGATATTATGCAAAAGAAAACGTTTCTTATATCCGATTTTGTTTAAGAATGCACCAATCACCAAATTTGTTTATTGACGTTTAATGACAATAACAACAAATTTTTAGAAATAGATTTAAACGGTACTCCCTTCGACCTTCATTAATGTGTGCATAAAATACTGTCATAGTCTTTTTTGTTACATTTTGTTTAAAAAACTCTACGCCTTAAACAGAAACATTAATCAAAACACAAAATAACTAAGAACAATAACAATTAAACAAACAATTTAGAAACAGCACTTCGTACATTCCGCAAAGATTCACGAACACAACTTGACACATGTAATATATTCAACCTTAAACCCGAATTATTGTGTCATCGCGTGTGCACCCAGCCTTAGTTCACGACAAAACTGCTCGCGGCCGACTCGCGACGACCAGTCACTAAGCATAAGGAAATAAGCAACGACGTTTCTTCGAACCAAATACAAATATACGAAAATAATAAATACAAATTAATACGTATTGTGATAACGTATCGTATGAACCGGGGTTTATTTTGTTTGTGATGTGATTCGTAGAGGACTGCTACGGAGCGTAGATGGTCTACGAATATGCTACGGGCTCGTAGCTGTTTTGTAGAGGATTTTTGATTGATTGTGAGTATTGCAAGCAATGTTATTCTTGGTGTTTTACAGTGCATTGTGAGAAACACAATTATATTTACACTTGCATGGGTCAATGTTTTATGTTGATATGGAAAACAATGTACACTATCTTAACTTACTACAAAAAACCCCGATGTTTTACAATTTATAAATTATATTCATAATATATTTCAACTCTCTGATATATTACGGTAACTGATTAAAAAATATTTATAGAATTTAAAAGCAATTACTTAAATCTTAAGTCGAAACGTAACAATGATTTTAAAACCACGTTTTAACGCAAATATAATTCAGGTTGTTTCAAACCTTGTAAATTCTTTCACCAGAAGATGAAAGGAACGACAAACATGATTTCCTTTATTATACATTTCAAAATTTTAAATTGGTATTTATTAAGCTTTTTTGTGTTACTGTCATCTAATTAGCAAAATATGATCATATCAATTGTATTCGATCAAATATGATCGCATTAAATTCGTCAGAACACTGTCAGAACACAAGTGTACTACACTTAACATAGGTCGAATATTGACACTTATGATAGTCGTTACAATTACTGAATCTACCACTAACTCGGAAAGGGGGGAAAACCTTATGAGAAAAGCTAGCAAGAAACTTAAATGTAGATGGCCGTTATTAAACCATAACAAAACACCATGCATTAAAAACTTGCATAACAAAAAGGCCCTCAACAATTTATTATCATCGTGTTAACTTTGACAATGGCGTTGCGTCCTCCCCACTATCAATCATTGTCACGTTGAGGTACCAACGAATTTACGACCAACAATATATTATGGGGGAATTAAATAACGTGACAGACTTATGTATTGTTTTAATGATTTAAACGGGGAAGGCAATGAACTCAATGTTTTGACAATTACTTAAAAGATGGCAGGAAAAATAATGCGTCTGTTTTTTAAAGAGATATTTTTGAAACGGCTGTGTTTAGGGGAAAACCCTCAATTGTTTTTGTCAGTCTGTTTTGACAAAATAAATAGCTTTACCTATGTGTATTATTTGTGTGTTATTTGACAGGGAGTTAAAACCATTATAAATATAAAGATTCTTCTCACATTAGAGTAATTATTATTACTTATCGATATGAAGAACGGCAAGCAGACTTAACTCATTGTACTTTTACACATTAGATTTCTAAACGTAATTCTCGCTAAAGTCAGAACAAATAATTAGACACACAAAACACTTTGCAATCCTATACACCAACATAACTAAACACGTATAAGTCCATTTTAAATCTAACATATAAAAAACTAAAAATACAAGTCTATGCAAAACATTTACGGTTGTTTAAGGAATGCCTTACGTTACAAGTGATTAACGGTTAGTAGGCGAAGCGAAGGAAACAATTTGTAAGCAACAGGCCGAGTGCATAATGAGCCGACACAACGATTAGTTACTTTTTTACTTTTGTTGCCAGACTTATGAATTTTAACAATGATTTCTGAGAATGTCGGACTTGAAATACTTGTATGATTGTTTATGACACTTTTGATGTCGCGTTAGTTTTGTTTTGAGTTGGTTTTCTCGCTCTTTATTAGGTTATATTGTAACCAGATGAATATTTAATTATTTGCACAAGATTTACTTTTAATAAAGCTGCCATTTGATTGGAGCCTAGTATCTATTCCATTCACCAAACGAAACCTTATCCTTGACATAAAAACTACAATACTACAACCCATTGACAAAAGCCATCAAATAAAACTGCCATTTTTTGCAGAAGCCGAGCGTCGCGATAGATGATACGAATCAATTATGAGCCGGGGGAGTGCCGCTAATAGAAACGGTCGCGTGACGCGTGTCGCTGGCCGTTAGCTCGAGTGGGAACATGCCCGTGCTGTGGCAGTCTTCCCAGCGGCCTATGTACGTCCGCACCGTGTGGGTGGGCGGCTTCAGACACGCCATCCTCACGCAAGACGACCCCTACCTCCTCAAACTCAAACGGCGCCGGCCCAACTCGTCCGCGAGCTGCGCCACTAACAAGTCCAAGAGCTCGAGACTCAGTCACCACACGGACGATCTCCAAGACTGTCTGAGAAAACTGAACCTTGTCATCACTAGCGGGAAGTCCAGAATCAATAACAGACCGACACCGGCGTCCCATGAGGACGTGGAAAGATTGAACTTGCGTGATATAGAACAGGAATCAGACGACGGACTTGTAGTGAAAGCGCATCCACAACCGTTGACGGAAACTAGTCGCAGCAGCTGTGAGAGTCTAGACTCTACCATGAGGCATTTACGAACAAATAAGACGACGAGAGTCGACGTCCCGGAAAACACGGAACTATCTGAAAGGGTGCTTCAATGGCTAGACTTAGCGGGTAAAATAGATTTGTTGGCGCCGGAGAACGTGGAGAGGATGACACAGCCGCGTCACAGCTGGCCGGAGTTGCAACGTCGGCACAACTTGACGAAATCGAAAACAGCAATCGACATACGTAAGGAGGGAGGGAGAACGACGCCGAAAGGGGGGGACAGTTCAAAAGCGCAACAAAATAGCATTATCGATCGGCACGATTTTTATGTGCCGACGTCCGCGAACACGATCGAGAACTACGCGCGACAGTCACGGAACGCAAAGATCACGCCACGGCACGAGACCAGTGCCAAAATAAAAGACAACTTCAACAAAATAAAGCCCAGAGACTATAGAACTAACGTCGTCGAGACGCGGCAAAAGGTTATTAACGAAAAGAGTGCTGTGGAAAAGCAGTATGCTGAAATGCTTAGCAAAAAGTTGATCCCTGATGTGAGTAAAAACCCTAAGAGACAAGTGCATATATTCATGCCGGAGCTGCCGAAGAAACTGGAGTCTACTACGACTAGTAGGACCGAGAGTTTATTGTCTCAACCCTCTTTTAAGCTATTGAATAATAAAGTGTGAAATCTCAGTGTGTCTGTTATTTACAGTGAAACCAAGACACGAGGAACTTTATATTTTTGATACACCTTTTAGTGATGTCTACAAAGGTAAGTCTCTCTCCTCTCATATACCCAATGTAATTATATTTTTTTATTCGTTAGGTAACAGGTCTATACATTTCTAGTCTATAGTCGTCAGAGTACGTTGACTTTTAAGCCGTTGACTGAAAAAGGCAACAAAATAAAACTTTATCGTAGCATACTGACGTTTATTACTTTATGCTAATAACTTAATTCGCAAACTACTCGTACTTGAACTAACATCCATATTTTTTATTTTAGAAAACAAATAGTTAAAGAGCAAACGAACTTTGTCGATATTCATTGACATTTGAAAAATAAATTATGTACAAAGAACATGCGAAACATACTCTGTTTGTCTGTCTTACGGCTAAACTGTTGAACCCGATAAAGCTGCACGTCTAGTTGCTGCGTCGAAATCGGAACTTATGGATCGTAAGGATCTGTCACTTTGTATTAATTTCTATGGCACCTAAATGCCGATCCTATAGACGCAGTACCATAGAAATTAATATAAAGCAACAAATCCTTACTGTCCGTACGCTTCGATTCCAATGCAGTGGACGGGCAGCTCAAGACGCAATACGACAAAAGAGGTAGCAGATTACGTCTCTGACTTGTGACTTTCTTGCCGACCTGCTTATTTGAGTGTCCCACCGCTGCGTAAAGGTACTCTTTCTTTCTAAATAGGAGGTTTTCAAACGAAAGTTTCAATGAGAAAATATTTGGATGGATGTTTACTACTCTTTCACGCAGAAACTATTTATAAGATTTTAACGAAATTTGGTACCTGGTACAGGACACATTTTACTCAGAAAAAACTTAAAATCTTTATCCGCAGTTAAAGATTTTCTTAGTATTCAAAGATTTTTCAGGAGCAGAAGATATTTAGTTCTATATAAAGTTTATGTTTAACTTACCCCAAAGCCGATGGTAGCGACATCTCTGGCTTGGAACCGGGACCTTAAGGGCGGGTCGAGAGGCTGTCCACTGTACCTTGGCACTGGCAGACCTAGTGCTATCACCCTGAAGTTCTCGTCAACACGGACCAAACGCCAGCGAGATACTTCTTCAGCACCATGTTCCTTGTTAAATAAAATAAATAAATAAATATCATTGGACAACTCACACACGGACATTTGATTCCAAATTAAGCAAAGCTTGTACTATGGTAACCAAATAACTGATAAACATACTTATATACTTCTAAATACATACTTAAATGTAGATAATTCACAACCAGGCTCAGAACAGATACTCGTGCTCATCACACAAAAAATTGTTCCGGGTGGGATTCAAATCCACGACACACGGCGCTACGATAATTGCGGCGAGGTGACCACTTTAACCACTGCGCCAAACGTGCAGTTAATAAATACAGGTTTGATATAAGTAATCAGTATTTAATTGGTTATATTGGACAATAGATTAGATTGGGCGTAAGCAGTCTCTAAGGACAAAATTATTCCAGACCAGACGTTTTTATATTATCTAACAAGTATTTATGACATTATCATACTTAGTTAAGTTCCTAATCGAATAAGCCATTTATCGTGTGTAGGAAACTTAATGAAATTCCATCGCGACTTGCTTTGCTGTTAAACACTTAGTACCTATTATTATCTTAAAAGTTGCTCTTAAGTAAAAAACATACAAAAAGTTGTCCATGTCAGTACTATTGTGTTCTTAGTGCGATATATAGTTTGTCAACTTCAGATAGTAGGTACATACAAGTATCTTCAATCATATCCATTCATACTAAAGTTTATTGGCTCACCTCCAACAATTTATCGTATCTGGACGCTGGCACTAGAAACCTGCCATCTTCGAGATGCATCTCCCTATTTTCGAGCAAATTATTTAGCACTGGTAATACGTTGCGCTCTGCTTTCTCTATGCCTTCCAGCACCAGGACACGGCCTTCCACTGCTGCGCGGACGGCACTCTGGTCAAAATAAAACACGCTTTTAGATCAAAGAAACTGGGTAAAATAATGATAAAGAGCTTGGTGATCTAAAACATAGCGTTAATTTTTCTTAACAAATTAGGTAGGCTAGCCGTTAATCTGGAACGCAGAGGCACCGTCAGGTTTTTAGTTAGTATGCCCAAATTTAAAAGCCGGGACGCCTAGCCGGCTAATGAGCTCGACAGACCCCCGCTCCTCCCTGGAGCGGGACATGCAGTAATACATTTTCCTGACTAGCCGATAGTTTTGTAGCAGCAGCACTTTTGTTACAAATTGGCATATTCAGAATTTACGCATCTGGTTTACTACTGAGAGTATTTGGAATACCTAATACCTCTTTTTAACTGAAATAACATCTAACACTTTGTGATTGGTAATCGTATAATCGTTATCGTCAAAGGTTTTTTGTGCGATAAATGAGTTTCGCCATCAATCCAATACTTCACCATCAGTCTACACGTTATCTAAAATAAAAAGCGGCTTGTTCATACCTGATCAAAATATTTAGCAGTAGAACTCTGAATCTCTCTCCTTTGCTTGAGGTCTGCCTCTGTGGTGTCGCGAGATAGAGCAACATACTCCAGCTCACGTTGTGTCAGCTCTAAATATTGTAGAGCCACTTTTCTCCTAAAATGGTTAATGTTGGTTGTATTCTGTTATCTTATAGCCATTTCTAGGCGCCCATAACCAGTTGCGCACACCGGTCAGTAAAGGGTTTATAGACTGTTATCTTAATTGATAGCTATCGGGGCCGGCTTTTTACGTCCTATCCGAAGCACAAAGACACTCAATTCAAATACCATTTAGCGGTCCATCTATGGAATGACCACACCAAGAGTTCCTTAACCCACAGATCATTTACCGACCGGCGAGTGTAATTGGCTATTAGAGCCACTAAATTGTTAATTACTTTTCAATTTATAAAAATATAATAGTAACTTGTATATTCCTATTTTTACAAACACCTTATCAGTTTACATAATATATGTAATTTCTCGATAAAACTTCATAGTATAGCAAGAGATCATGATTAATAAGTCATTAAATTTGATCATAAAATGATGGCCTTGTGAGCATTTATCTTATCTGCATCAACTGTTTTAGGTGACTGAAGCGTAAAATAAGTGCAAAATCATTGGCTTCTTTATATATCTAAACTATTCTCATATTTTACTTAAGTTTGCTTGTCTAAAATTGTTAAACACATTTCTTAAGGGCATGCAACATAGACCCCAACCCACACTTAGCCAGTGTGGTGGACTCAAGGTATATTCCCTCCCTCCTTTAAGAGGAGATACACACCCAACAGTGGGATAATGGGACAAAATAAAATCTAATTTAAGATGAAAAGTTCTTTTATTTAGTTATATTTTGATTTACCTGCTTGGTCCTGGCCTGCCTAACAAAAACATGTCTTGTCCAAGTAAATCCTTCTGCATCATCCATCTTAAGTTTCTTAATGTGCTCTGTGATAAAGACTTTATCTCTGCATCTTCTATTGTCACTGAAAATTTATGTTTTTGCAAGATCTTATACATAAGGTAGATAACCCTACATATTTGTAAGTGATCATAAATTATTAAATAAAGAGTTAAAAAAGATGAACATGATTATTTCCAGAAAAAATATATTATTATCATGCCTGTATCTTGGGTGAATTGTCTAATTACATTTAATAATTAATTATGTAATAATAAATAAAAAGCCAGCTATCCATAACTTAAGTATGGGGTTAGATAATTTCATTATAGAAAAATTCAAAATGTAATAAATTTATTAGGTATGACTATTCTACTACTAAACTTCAGCCAAGTTTAGTTAAACAAACAAAGGCTCAGTTGAATTTTAGAAGTTGAACATTGAAATTTCATTAACTGATTAAATTAACTTCCTTATAACTGCTTTTTTTAAATAATTATATACTTTAACAAATCTGTAAATTCAGATAGACTTTTCTTGTTTCCATAAAGACTCCAAAGTTTCATAAAAAAAATAAAAACAAGTTAG
This sequence comes from Anticarsia gemmatalis, assembly GCF_050436995.1. Lineage (NCBI taxonomy): Eukaryota > Metazoa > Arthropoda > Insecta > Lepidoptera > Erebidae > Anticarsia > Anticarsia gemmatalis. Next base: position 3,021,709 of record NC_134757.1, read on the forward strand.
TGTTTAGGTTATAAAAACAAAGTTCAATGTAAATACTTACAATACTTCCTGGGCACATATTCAACCTTTTTTGGGTCTTTGATCTCCTTGCTGACATCGCCTATAGTCACTTTATCTTCACTAGAATACGCTCTCACTGGATTTGCACTTAAAATCACTTTACGATTGCCTAAAATGCGAATCAAAACATCGATTCTTCGCACGGTTACTGCGGGGTTATACATGATTGTATACACTTGTAACTCTTACAAAATTATTATTTACAGTAGTGATTATACTATTTAAGCCATTGCAATTTTTATATATGAATGGTTATTTAAAAAATCGCAATAATCACTAGGTCAAAGTCTAACTAACCTACTTGTGTCTATGTGTCAAAGTGACATTATTATCACTACTTGCAGCTGATCGCAACGTTTCGTTATTCACGATCAATGAGTTTACCTTTGGAGTATATTTGAGTATACAACCGCTATCTTAGTTTTTAATATTGAGGAGTTTTCATGTTCAAAACTTATCTGTGCTTTTATGTGACTGCCATCCAGAATCCTCTGGTTCGATTTTCTAATTTTTATTAGAACATTTTCAAAACAGTAGCCCGGAGTTCGGTTACGTGCCCAGTATATGGCAATGGGCTCGCTCCACCTTTAAAGAACCATTATAAGTTGCGAAATCGTGTATTTTATACACCCATCTGCCAACGCCTTCGTTTAGACAATGTGTAGCTCACAAAAAAATATCTAGCTTTTCTCTAGGAACTTGGCCCTCGTGTCTTAGAGGTATAAAGAGGTTAGAGGTTTTAAATGAAAGAAGTAAATAGAGGGGACAACTATATTTCTGACAAATGCAAAAAAATATATAACATCTATTAAAATAAAACAAAATCTACTTAATGCACTTATTATTTAACATAACATTGCTTATTTTATACGAAACAAAGATTGCTAGTTATAATTTACTAAGACTTATAAACTTATACTATCTTCATAAAAATCTTAGACTAATATTGGAGAAAAGAGACAAAAGATACTACATCTATAAAACAGAGAGAGAAAGAGAGAGAAACACATTTCAATCAACTTCCTGATTAGTTTCATCATCCATAGGTTCAATTTTAACGCTAACAAAATCAGTAGGTTCCAATTCTTGTTCACATTCATTGTAATCTTTCGTTTCAATTTTGACAATGTGAGGTTTGACGTCTCTTTCTTTCTCACTGTCTGTATTAGCGTTGTCCTTTTCACTCTTCTCTTCATCAGAATCAGATTTGGAATCTTCTTTTTGTTCATCATCTTCATCTTCGTCGTCCATTTCGGGTCCTGGTTCAGTTAACTCTGCCTCCCTTTTTTGTCTTTCCATATTAGCTAGTGTAACAAAGTCTCCCATTAGTAATTCGTTCATTATTTTCTTCGGTGGTCCGAAGATGCTGGTCATGACGTCTTCTTCAAGGCCGAGGTTGCATTCTCTTGGTTCCAATCGCCTGTAGAAGTCTTTTATGTTTGGTTCCGTGCCTTTGAAGCCGTGCCGTCTACGGAAGTGTTTGAGCATCGTTCTCTTCACTGAGTATGCTTTTGGACACATCTTACACTGGAAAAGAAACAAGTATTTAATAAGAAGTCCCTTTTGCTAAAGCGGCGCAGTGGAATGAAATATCGTTAAATTATTATGAGAAATTTTGCAAAGCTATAGACAGTGTTGAATGTAGGTCGGTCATCGGAGAATTTATACAATTATTACAAAGCTGAAGTGTTTGTTTGATTGAACATGTTTATCACAAAAACTACTAAATCGAGTAAAAAAAAAACAGTTATGCTGTTAAATTATGTTGAATAGTCCATTTATTGAGGTACACTTTAAAACATCAAGCTATGGCTAATAGGAGTAGAGTGGTAATAAAAAATACTGTAGAAAAGGGGATAACTAAAGTCGGGCGAAGTATATAGTAAGTCTCACCCGGAATGTCTTGAGGTTGCTATGCGTGACCACGTGGTGGCGCAGCCCCGCGGCGCTGGTGAGCATCTTGCCGCACAGCGGGCAGGCGTGGCGCGCGCGCGTGTGCGACGTGCGCAGGTGGCGCAGCATGTAGCGCTCGTCTTGGTACTTGCGGTCTGTGGGAGGCATAACAACTTTAGTTATATGGAGATACAGGCGATATTACTAGGTGTAATGTATGTGGTTATTGGTTGCTTGACTGACGCCCTCCACAGCGTAGTGGTTAAGATGGTCGTGCATGCCACTACCAGTGCGTCGGGTGATCGTGAGTTCGATTCCCATGCTGTACAAATATTTGTGCGATCCACAAATAGTTGTTTCGGGTCTGGATGTAGTTATTTATTACATTTCTTTATGCGGAGAAATTTAAATAGAGTGTAGTGTAGAGTTAGAGACATAATACATAACCTAACCAAATACGGTTTTGAAAAAAAAAACTCATACACAAAGGTAAACAAATATTCTTCGAGTGTTTCGGCATATTTTCGAATTGTACCACCACTAGGACAGCCGCTTAACAGATGCTTATCTTTATTACGGTACAACTCATACAGTTGTAGTACTAAAAATAGTAAACTTAAATCTCTGAAACTCACCGCACAATGGACATTTGACTGTAGCCTTCTTCTGGTTATGTATCTTCATGTGTTCGCGCAACGAACACGCGCTCGTGAACAACTTGGCGCACACCGGACATGTTTCTAGATCTGTGAACAAAGATATTATTTAAATATTTTTAATTTTATCAAATTCAACAGTTTATGACTACTAAAAAGGCCTGGCATTATCCTCGAAGCTCGAAACTGTCTTTCATTACAACAAAAAAACGAAATAACTTTCTGAAATATTTCTCTCAATACTGCCCTTGCCCGGAGAAATTTTGCCCGCTTCGAGTAACGTATAAAAGTGGTATAACTCTTTTGTAAATCGGGGCTTAATGTTGCGGGAGCATCAGTTCATAATAGTTAAAGTTTACGTTTAGACACCACCAGAACACTTGGATTCGAGACAAATTCAGTTTAACTGTAAAATAACTAAAGTTCTATTTATTTATGTGACTTACTCTCGCCCGTATGCTTCCTAATATGATACGTCAACTTAGACTTCTGCACGAACGTCTTGCCGCAGTACATGCACGCGTACGATGTGTTCTTCAAATGCGTTCTGAAACAACAACAACGGCATATTTAAAACTTCACTGAAGATAAGAATCCCAGTCGGGCGTTTCGACTGAGTGCCCTCTGTACTGCTTCTTCTTTCTGTATGCTGGTGGTTGAGTAAATTGACAGCTTTACTAAAGGTTTCTAGGCTCGTGGCGCAGCATGTTGGAGCATACTAATATTACCTGGTGTGTGAAGTACAGGCGCCCTTGTCGGCGAAGCTCCTGGGACAGTGCGGGCAGGCGTAGGGCCGCTCGCCCGTGTGGCGGCGCTCGTGGCGCAGCATGTTGGAGCATACTAATATTACCTGGTGTGTGAAGTACAGGCGCCCTTGTCGGCGAAGCTCCTGGGACAGTGCGGGCAGGCGTAGGGCCGCTCGCCCGTGTGGCGGCGCTCGTGGCGCAGCATGTTGGAGCATACTAATATTACCTGGTGTGTGAAGTACAGGCGCCCTTGTCGGCGAAGCTCCTGGGACAGTGCGGGCAGGCGTAGGGCCGCTCGCCCGTGTGGCGGCGCTCGTGGCGCAGCATGTTGGAGCATACTAATATTACCTGGTGTGTGAAGTACAGGCGCCCTTGTCGGCGAAGCTCCTGGGACAGTGCGGGCAGGCGTAGGGCCGCTCGCCCGTGTGGCGGCGCTCGTGGCGCAGCATGTTGGAGCATACTAATATTACCTGGTGTGTGAAGTACAGGCGCCCTTGTCGGCGAAGCTCCTGGGACAGTGCGGGCAGGCGTAGGGCCGCTCGCCCGTGTGGCGGCGCTCGTGGCGCAGCATGTTGGAGCATACTAATATTACCTGGTGTGTGAAGTACAGGCGCCCTTGTCGGCGAAGCTCCTGGGACAGTGCGGGCAGGCGTAGGGCCGCTCGCCCGTGTGGCGGCGCTCGTGGCGCAGCATGTTGGAGCATACTAATATTACCTGGTGTGTGAAGTACAGGCGCCCTTGTCGGCGAAGCTCCTGGGACAGTGCGGGCAGGCGTAGGGCCGCTCGCCCGTGTGGCGGCGCTCGTGGCGCAGCATGTTGGAGCATACTAATATTACCTGGTGTGTGAAGTACAGGCGCCCTTGTCGGCGAAGCTCCTGGGACAGTGCGGGCAGGCGTAGGGCCGCTCGCCCGTGTGGCGGCGCTCGTGGCGCAGCATGTTGGAGCATACTAATATTACCTGGTGTGTGAAGTACAGGCGCCCTTGTCGGCGAAGCTCCTGGGACAGTGCGGGCAGGCGTAGGGCCGCTCGCCCGTGTGGCGGCGCTCGTGGCGCAGCATGTTGGAGCATACTAATATTACCTGGTGTGTGAAGTACAGGCGCCCTTGTCGGCGAAGCTCCTGGGACAGTGCGGGCAGGCGTAGGGCCGCTCGCCCGTGTGGCGGCGCTCGTGGCGCAGCATGTTGGAGCATACTAATATTACCTGGTGTGTGAAGTACAGGCGCCCTTGTCGGCGAAGCTCCTGGGACAGTGCGGGCAGGCGTAGGGCCGCTCGCCCGTGTGGCGGCGCTCGTGGCGCAGCATGTTGGAGCATACTAATATTACCTGGTGTGTGAAGTACAGGCGCCCTTGTCGGCGAAGCTCCTGGGACAGTGCGGGCAGGCGTAGGGCCGCTCGCCCGTGTGGCGGCGCTCGTGGCGCAGCATGTTGGAGCATACTAATATTACCTGGTGTGTGAAGTACAGGCGCCCTTGTCGGCGAAGCTCCTGGGACAGTGCGGGCAGGCGTAGGGCCGCTCGCCCGTGTGGCGGCGCTCGTGGCGCAGCATGTTGGAGCATACTAATATTACCTGGTGTGTGAAGTACAGGCGCCCTTGTCGGCGAAGCTCCTGGGACAGTGCGGGCAGGCGTAGGGCCGCTCGCCCGTGTGGCGGCGCTCGTGGCGCAGCATGTTGGAGCATACTAATATTACCTGGTGTGTGAAGTACAGGCGCCCTTGTCGGCGAAGCTCCTGGGACAGTGCGGGCAGGCGTAGGGCCGCTCGCCCGTGTGGCGGCGCTCGTGGCGCAGCATGTTGGAGCATACTAATATTACCTGGTGTGTGAAGTACAGGCGCCCTTGTCGGCGAAGCTCCTGGGACAGTGCGGGCAGGCGTAGGGCCGCTCGCCCGTGTGGCGGCGCTCGTGGCGCAGCATGTTGGAGCATACTAATATTACCTGGTGTGTGAAGTACAGGCGCCCTTGTCGGCGAAGCTCCTGGGACAGTGCGGGCAGGCGTAGGGCCGCTCGCCCGTGTGGCGGCGCTCGTGGCGCAGCATGTTGGAGCGCTGCACGAAGCGCATGGGGCAGTACGAGCACGCGTGCCGCGGGCCCTCGTGGATCTGCACGTGCTCGCGGAACGAGTCGCGTTTCTGCAATATTATTAAATATTTTACCACCTTTGAATTTCCAGTACCCTCGGGCGATTGTTGCATCCGGTTGTTCACCAAGGAACGTGTCCAGGGGACTGGAAATTAAAGGACCGGCTTTTGCTCGGCAGTGGGACACAGAAATTTATTACATCGTTGACTGCCCGGTGTCTAGTCCCAACAGTCGGAAATTTGGTAACGTGTCGGTATAGTGCAATGGGCTCGTCCCTTATTACATCAACGTTTCTTGCGTACATCTACCATTTACAAAGCAATATAAGTTATAGAAGAAAAACCGCACTCTAGATTTAAATTTTCTATACCGAATTATTAATGTCTACGTTTCCAATGTAACACAGCAAAAGTAGTTGGCATTGTTTCACAACCAAAGAGCCCTTTGAATTACTGACAAAGTGTAATAACATCATATCTGCATGTGATAAGCATGAAATAGTGATTTTTAGTATGATTTTTACTTATGGGCATCACACACACATACGGGACATCTTTTACTTTGCCAAACACTAAGTGCTCATCTATACTAATCTATACTAATATAATAAAGCTGAAGAGTTTGTTTGTTTGTTTGTTTGTTTGAACGCGCTAATCTCAGGAACTACTGGTCCGATTTGAAAAATTCTTTCAGTGTTAGATAGCCCATTTATCGAGCAAGGCTATAGGCTATATAACATCACGCTACAGTCATTAGGAGCGGAGTAGCAACGAAAAATGTTACAAAAACGGGGAAAATTTTGACCCATTCTCTTAGGTTACGCAAGCGAAGTTGCGCGGGTCAGCTAGTGAATAAGAAAGCTACCATTATTTATGAATTATATCTAGAACTCACCAGGAACACTTTTCCACAGTAAGTACAAGTATAGCTCTGTTTATTGGGCTGATGTTCTTGCTTGTGCATGTACAGAGAGGATTTGTATTGGAACGACTTGCCGCACTCCGGACACTCGAAGGGGTGCTGCCCAGGATGGCTGATGAGGTAGTGGAGTTTCCTGCAAACAAAATGTGAAATATTTCATATTTGTGCTAATTCTTGGAAAAGTTTCAATAGATCTATTATACATACATGCGTATATAAAAGCACGCTTTTTCCTTATAGTTGTAAACAAAGATCAATTGGTAGGATGAACGGGAGCGGGAACTCCCCTTGCCCCATTCACATCCATACATCTTGTCATATAGGATATATTATATTATTACTATTGAAATAATATAAAGTAATTGTGGACAATTTCTGGCTTCTTATATTTCTTCTGTTGCTTAAATGGCACTGCCTGGGTCTTAAGACAATACCATTGCGAACTTTGCATTCGTTCGAGAAATTTTAAGGAATACTAAAGCTTGCAGGATACTTTAATTTTACAGAAATGAAAAAAAAAATGGCCGAAAATAATATACAGGATAATAGAATACTAGTTTATCCTACCTTTCATCCATAGTATGCAGCACTTCTTCACACAGTTTACACTTGAACTTGCCAGGCCCGTGTGCTTGTGCCATATGCGCGCCGCACGCTCTCGAGCTGTTGAACTCACGCCCGCACACCGTGCAGTCCATGTTGCGTTCTATGCGATACCGAGGGTTGTGGATCGTCTACACATAAATATATACCTTCAACCTTGTTGGTTTGATTTTAAGAGCTATTTTGATAAATACCCTCGTTTATTTGTACCTATTATTAGAAGGCAGTAGTGTCTGTGTTAGGAAGATATGCCAAAAGGCTTGATGAACTTCTATTTATTTTTCTAGTTAAGCATCCAATGGCTTGTAAGTTTTGAAAACAAGTTCTGGATATAAGCTAAATTAGTTCTTGATAAGCATTACAAGTACATTTTGGCAAGACATGAAATGTTTCATACCTATTATTTCTGACACTATCTACAAGATAAGCTATCCTACCTTTATTCATTACAGGACCTTTGCCCAGCAGTTTGAGTGTAATAGGTTTAATTTATTTACTTAATATTTGTGGTGACAGACTGTGGTAAGCTTATCTCTAACTAATCTTATTATGCATACACCGTATCCATATGTACTTTAAAACTTTACATACAAAATCTTACCCGGACATGAAGCTTGAAACTCTTCCTATGGCTCAGAGGTTTATACTTGCAGGAGTCTAATGAGCAGAACAGCTTCTTAGCTTCAGGGTGTTCAGCCTTGAAGTGCACTCTCATCTCATCTGCATTGGGCAGTACGAGAGCACATAGAGTGCACTTCATGAGGTAGAGAGGAACTTTGTCTGCTGTCGAGTGTCTTGACAGGTAGTGGTGAATGAACCAGATCTGTAGAGCATTGTATATGTTATTTGCTTGATAAAAATATGAATGAATTGTGGTCAGCACATTGCTATTGTTGCATGTGGGAGGAACAGGTTTAGTTTTCACATGACACTAACATAAACGATTGTTGTTGTTATCTGATTCCAATTGAACTGTAGTTTTAGGGTTGTCAATTATTGGTAGCAGCAGCTAGCAGCTTTACACATTAGAATACTAGTTTAATAGTAAGTGTGGGAGTTAGAAATAGCAATTATAAGTATAAAATATACAGAATAAGTAACCAACTCATACCTTATCTCCAAACACTTCGTTGCAATGGTCACACTTGTAATAATGCTCCTTATTCTTAGAGAAATGAACTCGCACTTGATGAGCCTCCCTGTCACTTTCATGCCAAAACAGTGTAGGACAATACGTACACTTGAATCCCAAATGAGGGCTGAAACAATTGTCAAATTCTAACAACTCCCAATGTTCCGTCAAATGGTTTCTTGTTTGTTCACGGTTGTCAAACTCCTTATCGCAGAACTGACAAATCCATAGATCGTCAAAGTCCCCCAACTCACGAGCGACATGGTTATCCAACTCATTTACAGTGTCAAAAGTTGCTGCACACACTCTACATGAATATATAGGTATGTATTTAAAACAGTGCATCTTTAACATATGAGTCAGGAAGGTATGCACATTGTTGAACAACTCTTTACACAGAGAACAAGTTATATCTATTGTCAGATCAGCTGTAGACTTCTCATAGTCAATAGTGGAATGTTCATGAACCAAATTGGCATTTAGATCTATATGTATTTGGTTAATGTAATCAAAGTAGCATTTCTCTAAAATAACCAATTCTGTTAGTGTTACGTCATAGTCTTCATCTCCTTCATAAGTCTTTAGCCTGTCCTCATCTTTCTGTTTCCCAGTGGGAGCTTTTCCTTCATCACCACTTACATTTTCTTGCTTAATTTCTGGTATAAGAACTTTTAGTAAGTCTTTAGCATCACCTAAGTTTGGATCGTTGTCTAAATAACTTCTATACTTGAACTCAAAATCTACATAGCCATATCTAGGATGATGCTTTAACTGTTCCTCAATGAACTCAGTCCTAACTTCAGCTCCATTCACAATGAATGGAAGGTCTCTCCCAGATACCAGGCCTGTGAAGCATTTCAATGTAAAATGATGGTAGCCCATATAGTGATTGAAGAAAGTTTTAACTGGGTTATCAGACTTTGAACATAAGAGACATGAAAAGGTAGGACTGCCATCATATTCAAACTCCCAAAGATTCTCTTCATCCTTATTAGCCACATTTGTAATATTATGCTTTTGGAATAGATGGGATTGATATAGCTCTCCATCAGACACTCTGAAATGACAGAGTCTACAGTGTACGAGCTGGTGAACTATTCTTAAATGAAGTCGCAATTCTGTCTCAGTTTCAAAATTTTCAATGCACTGTGAGCAAGGCCATGGAGTGTGGAACTTCACATGATGCCACCAAGCCTCCCTGTCTGGCACAAAGTACCTAAAATATAAAAATACATCAATATGACATGATATTTTGAAGCTGCTTATGATAATAAATCTGTTTATTGTTTCTACTTACCTACAAATTCCACAAAAATCTTTTTTATGATTCAGGCAGTAGTGAAGAATACATTTAGATCTATTGATGAACCACTCAGGACACAGTAAGCAGCTATACGGCCCCGAAGGATTCAAATCCTTCAGGTACAGCCAAACGTCCGCGGGGCGCTCTATCACTGGCGGCTGTTCAGTCTTATGTATTTTTATAGTAATTGGAAGTCTTTTTGGAGGAGCCAATTTTCTTTTCTTCTTCTTTGGAACCACTGGCGAAATCGATGTTTCAGCCGGGAAGTTTTCAGGGAATAACTTCTTGTTAGCCGCAATAACTGACAATGGTTCATCGTCGGACTCATCTGAAGTCATATCTCTAGAATTGACCAACTATCACTGAAACTGGAACAACCTAAATGGCAAATACAACCAACAATATTTCCCTTAAAATGTTTGTGGCATCGAGATATTGTTTATTTTCCGTCCTCAGGGAGGTTTTTTCTTTCGTATTCTCAAGCAGTCTTAAGAATAAATGTCATATTTGACATAAAACAAAATTGAGCTTTGAGTCATTACTTCTCTCTTTCTAGTAAGGTCTAAAAACCGTACACAATCTTCCTTTTCATTCTTTCTAATGCTAAAAATATAAAAATTCTTTATTCATGAAACGAATGACTGTAGAGATTGATAATACAAAAAGAAAGACCTAATATGTTTTTCTAAAATTTAAAAGACAAAAATATGTTTATTTAAATCACAATTAAGCATTAATTATTAATAAAATCAAGAATTATTTCATCCAATCTTTTGTTTTTCTCTAACTGGCATAGACAAAATTAATATCAAGAAGAAAATGCCAGGCTACGTTTCTTTATTTGCATGACAAGAATTGATAACACAAACGATACCTATTTATTAAGATAATGATCTAACGTTATACAAAACTACCTTGTACTAAGATCTATTTTGTTGTAATCAAATAAAACGTAGTAAAACGTATGAAAAATAGTGATGAGTTCAACGTTCCAGTTGTATTCCACTTTTGTCTTAATTGATTATAATATTTTCTGCATAAATAGGAGCGTTCAGGAAAAATATTCTTTCGTGGCAGCCATTTTATAGAATTCAAATTTGTCTATGGTGAGCCAAAGAAAGGCGAAGCTAAACAAAAGGGTAGCATGTAGATAGCATTTACTGAAATAATAGTAAAAATTGCGTGAATACTGACTTGAAAGACTTATTTTTATCATACAATTAAGTGAACAAATAACATATAATACGTGTGTATCAGACAAGTTCTTAAAATGAAGCACAATGCATCGTGTAATGGTGGCCATTAGAAGTAATAATTATGTATATTGGCATACTTACTGCTCTACGGACCATCAAATAAACATCTGAAGCGTTGTTCTGAGTGGCAAATCTGAAGTTAAAACAAATCAACATGTAATCCAAGTGACAATCGTGATATGTGAATAAGGAAAAGTGCACAGTGTAAATAGTCCATTTGGCACGAACCATGGCCCAGAATCAGGGGGAGGTTCAAGTGGGCACACCGAACCAACCCGTAAAGGAAAAAGATATTTATGCCTGTTTGCCTGATATGCGAGTAAACGGCCCGCTCGGAGCCGACGAACCGTGTCCGGGTGGTGAGGAATTGCGTTGGCTGCCTGCACAGGCCACTGACCGAGACCTGGTTATGTACCTGCGAGCTGCACGCTCAATGGCTGCGTTCGCCGGTATGTGTGACGGAGGATCTCCTGACGACGGCTGTGTAGCCGCCAGTCGCGACGATACCACTATAAACGCACTCGACGTGCTTCATGACTCTGGGTACGACCCTGGACGAGCGCTACAAGCTCTTGTTAAGTGTCCAGTACCAAAAGGAATTGAGAAAAAGTGGTCTGAAGAAGAAACCAAAAGATTTGTAAAAGGAATACGGCAATTCGGTAAGAATTTCTTTAAAATCAAAAAAGATTTACTACCTCATAAAGACACTGCAGAACTGGTTGAATTTTACTATTTGTGGAAAAAGACTCCGGGTGCTAGTAGTAATAGGCCTCATAGAAGAAGAAGGCAAGCATCACTTAGAAGAGTTCGTAATACTCGTAATTCTCGTGCTGGCACACCTAAAGAACAAACACCAGAAGCGACACCAACTGTACCAGATACAAATGGGTCAAGGCCTTCACCTAATCCTAAGGAAGCAGGTGAGATGAGTTCAGTTACAGAGGATGAAAATTCTGAGGAGGACAGTGATTCTAGAGATGCTGGTGACCTGGCTAAGGTTGACAATGGTCGAACGGAGAATCCAGATGACTCACCAAGTAGAATGAGAACTAGAAATAAATCAAAGGAGCAGAATACACCAAATGGAAAGAAAGGACAGGATGAGAGTGATAACGATTCTAAATCAAAAACTAAGCCTAGCAAACCAAATGTACAAAGTACCAATAATAATGTATCAGAAAAAGTGTTGGCATCTCCGGTCAGTAAGGATGTCAAGAAAAAGGTGACAAACGGAAAAGTGGATGTGTCTAAGGTCAAGAAACGTCTTCCAGATGATACAAAGCCAGAAATATTGGATGGTGATGTGCAAATGAAAAAGAAAAAGGCTGCTGAACCTCCTGAAAGTCCTTCAGAGAGTCTCACAAATGACAGTTTCCCTGCAATGGATGAAACAGAAACTCCTGAACCAGAGCCAGAGGCTTGTGACTTTAGTTTTAATAAGACTGATAAGGAAACTACTGAACAAAGTAAGGAACCTGAGCCTGAACAACTCAATAAACCAGCAGAGCCACAGGCCAAGAATGAAGCTAACCCAGAACCTGTCATTAAATCTGAGAAAGATCCCTTACCACCCACATTCAAGGCTAATGAAAAAGATGAAAGAAGTGCTCTTGATCTCAAGACAGATTCTAATCAACAATCCAATAAGATCCCAGAAAACATGGAATCTAGAAGAGATCATCCTATGCCAAGCTCAATATTTCCTAAAACTGAGCTCATTATACCAAAAGTTACACCAATGTCTACTGAAGCTATTGAAAAGATTAAGATCAAGGAGGAAATTGATACCGAAGAGCAGTCATTGAATCTTCAAAAGGAGGAATTCCAGAAAGATCCCCTGGCTCATAGTTTCCCGAGCCATCCAATCAACCAGTCTAATAAACCTCTCAACTTAGAAAACACAAACTTCTTAGTGAGAGACAGTCACATATACAACCAAAAATTAGGACACAGCATAAAGATTGAAAACAACATATTTAATCCTGTGAATATTACAAAAGATAGCTCAATCATTAGAAGTGCAAAGGACTTTGCAGGTGGAATGCCACCGTTTTCATATCCTCCTAATATGAACTTCGGTAATGATCCATCTAAGCATAACCCTCTTATGAATCCTCTTAAAACTGTAATAAAACTAGAGCCAAGAGATGAAGCTACAGAAATGAAGAATCAGAATACTCCTGAAATATTTACAGCCACAATATCTACTGCAAACAAAGTTGATTCTCCTAATGCTCCAAGGCTTGACACATTACAAAGAATAAGTCCATCACCAACTAACACTCGTGGTTCATCGCCACCTCCAATGGAACACCCAACTACAACTAATACTGAACCAATTTCACCAGCAAATTCACAAGAAAATAAGGAACAAGATGCTGAAGATAAACAGCCTACAGACTTGAAGACCCAGCCAGCACCAAAACCAGATCAACAAAGTAGAGAGATAAGGCAACCTGCATTTCCTCATCCAGTACGACCAGAGAATCTTGGAATCAGATCAACAGAAGCATCTGTTACTCCTGTATCTGGCCAAAGTATGCCTCCACCACCTCTCAGTCAGCCCTCTATTGCTGGCCTTCTGCCTCCTGGGCCTCTCATATCTGTGGGGAGTGGAACTAATGTTGGACCTTATGCGTTCATGCCATCTTCTTTGTATGGTCACCCTGGTCACCCGGGACACCCTGGCCATCCTGGTCACCCTGGCCACCCTGGGCATCCAGGACACTCAGCACATGATAAACCTGGTTCACTGCCACCTCATATGCAGCAAGTACCTCCTTCTCTCAGCAATTTAATACCTTCTAACCAGAATGATCCATCAATGCCACAAGATTTGAAAATCAAGCAAGAAGTGCCTGATAACATGCCAGCTAATCTGTCTACACAGCCTCCTGCTGATCCATTACAATCACTCAAAGAAGTTAAAGTGCCTGGATATCCAATTGGAAGTGCCATAGCTCAACACTTGAACACGGAGCGGGATAGAGAGTCAATATCGAGTGTCGAAAACAGTAGTAGGCCTCCAAGTCAACCAACTAACGAAAACACAAGCATGCCAAGTGCATTCCTTGGCCCGAGGATCGAAAGTATAAAGAAGGAGCCTGACTTCTTACATCAGCCTCACTTACCGCCTACCACTCAAACAAGTCAAAGCAGTTCAGAATCATCAAATCCTATACCTCCAGTGAAAAGTCCACACACGCCTACACCGATCAAAAGTCAACCAGGGCACAATGGGACGCCTGGTCATGGACCACTCTCATCCTCAACAACGTCACCGTTTTCGAGGCATTTGACGAGCCCATCGCAGCCGAGACAAATATCTGCGTCACCTGTTCAGCCGAACACTCCAGTATCACATTCAGCTCTGAATTTAATGAATCCATCTCCGCTGTCAATACCGGCGACAATACCCGGACCAGTAATGCACTCTGGACAACAGCCTGGACCACCACATCCACATCCGTTTGCCTCTCCTCTTCATCATCCCCATTTACTACATCCGTCTATCTTCCAGTTATCCGCAGCGGCTGCTCATGCCATGCACCCGTATTATCCTCATCCACACCCTGGCTATTCGATGCCGTATCCTTATCCTTATGGACCAATTCCTCAACCTCATCCGATTCCGCCTATGCACCCTGCTGTAAGCACGCCAGGACGTCACGAGCCAGTAAAACCCTCAACGATAGAGTCTACGACTATGCTTAGCTCGCATCATAGTACCAGTTCTTCAGTAACAACAAGATCACTAAGAGAAATCTCTGAAAGCTCTGAAGATCCTAGAAACCCTAATTCCACTACTGAAAGGCATCAACTTCACGAGACGACAATGACGCATCATCATTCTACAAGTCACCACAGCGCAGTCCATACCAGCACAGAGAAGCAGCCTAGTCACGCAGGCGGCGGTACTAATCACACGTTATCGATATCTCACTCAACTTCGAGTAGTTCGTCGCAATCAATCCAACATAAAATCAATACACAGCAGAAAAGCAGTTCACATTCTAATTCACCGCATCACTTGTCGGCAAGTGTATCGCAGACGACCAGTTCGTCGTCCAGCGTGAACGTGACGAACAACCACACGCATCATCACTCGCACCACCTCGCTCACCACCCAGAGAGGTTGTCGCCAGCTGATTCTATGCTTCTACGTCATCACCCTAAAATGTTGCCTGGGAATCCAAATCATCTAATGATACAACCGCCTTCCATGGGTCACCCAATGGGGATTGGCTTACCTCCAGGTCCGGGACCCAGTTCCATTGAAAGTTTACGGCTTCACGCTCAAGCAGCAGGTTTGCAAGCGTCACACCCTAGACCTGGATCTCCTCATCAGCTTCCTCACGGTCACCCACATTTGCGAGGTCCGCCTAGACCAATTCCAGATGAGAATCCAGAATTGAAACTCGAGACCCAGTCTCAACCAGAGGAAGAAGAAATACCCAGTCCTGCACATATACCACATGGGCCTAGTCCGGAACCGAAAATTGAAGATACTGAATGTCATAGATCTCAGTCTGCGATATTCTTACGGCACTGGAATCGTGGGGATTACAACTCATGTACGAGAACCGATCTTATATTCAAACCAGTACCTGAGTCTAAACTAGCTCGTAAACGAGAGGAACGTTTGAGAAAGCAAGCCGAGAGAGATAGGGAAGAAAGGGAAAAGATAGCACAACAGGCGCATAGAAAGATTGCAACACCAGAGAAGCCTGAAACTAAACCACCCTCCAGAGGCGCCATCGAAACTATATCTTCTCCGTATGATCGATTCCCAAGACCACCGGGATATCCCGATACTCCGGCACTTCGTACATTATCTGAATATGCACGGCCGCACGCTGGATTCAGTCCAGGCAATTTGCCACGCCATTGTATGGACCCCATGCTTCAGTACCAACTGAGCTCGATGTACGGCGCGGCCGGTGCCAGAGAGAGGCTCGAACTAGAACACCTAGAGCGAGAAAAACGAGACAGGGAGATCAGAGAGCTTCGCGAACGCGAACTCAACGATAGGCTTAAGGAGGAACTGCTCAAGAACAACGTGGGACCTCGCGCTCTCGACCCACATTGGCTCGAAATGCACAGGCGTTACGGGATGGGACATCCACCACCGCAGGGTGCGATCCCCGTTCAGTTCGGACTGTATCCACCCGGACACGGGCCCGCGGCGCTGTCGCAACTCGAGCGCGAGCGTCTCGAACGACTCGGCATTCCGCCGGCGGGAGGGGGCGGGCCGCCCTCGGTACCTTCCACGGTGGCGAACCATCACCCGCACCACCCGCACGGCGTCGCGGCGGCGCAGCTGGAGGCGGCCGAGCGGCTCGCGCTGGCGGCCGATCCCATGGTGCGTCTGCAGATGGCCGGTATCAACCCCGAGTACCACGCGCACACTCACGCGCACACCCACGCACACTCGCACACACACCTACACCTGCATCCTGGTCAGCAGGCGGCGGCGCAGGCCCAGCAGGAGGCGGCGCTGGGGCTGGGGCTGGGCGCGGGCGCGCCCTACCGGCCGCTGCCGCACCCCGACCAGCTGCTCGTGCGGCCGTACGCCGAGCAGCTGGCGCAGCAGGCGGCGGCGCACGAGCAGCTGCAGCGCCAGCTGCTCATGGAGCGCGAGCGCGGCTTCCTGCACCCCGCGCACCACGAGGACTTCCTGCGCCAGCAGCGCGAGCGCGAGCTCAAGGTGCGGGCGCTGGAGGAGGCAGCGCGCGCCTCGCGGCCCTAGTGCGCCCGGTGCCCGCCGTGCCCGCAGTACCCGCCGTACCCGCAGTGACGCTAGTGCGAGGACGATCGTGATGTGTTCTCACTCGCCGCCGTGAGTGACGATACCTGTAATTTATATTTATGATAGGGCCGTACCTTAAGTATTTAAGTTTTTATAATATTTTTTATAGTTGCATGGTCGTGTAGTACGCTTATTTTCCATGCTCAAATTTATTTCTTACCTACTAGTCATAATTAAAATTTTATTTGTGAATGAGATAAAGAGTCACATGTTTTACTTAGGCTATCTAGATTAAATTATTGTTTATTTTAAATAACGTGAAAGGTCCGATGGCCACTGGTATTCCGGAACCTGGTGCCTTCGGGCGTTCAGTATGTCGCATGTCGTTCCATTCAGGAAGCCGCAATTGTTCTGTACCAGTAGCTTTCGAACTAAATTATAATGCAAATAAATAAGGGTGCTGGTTAGCATTCATGTGAATGGACCACATGATTACAGTAATTACGTTCAATGTAAACTACATTGCTTTTTATGTTCATGACATAATAATATATATAACTATAAATAAGTGTTTTTTAAGTACGAGACAGAGTAGGGACTGTGTGGACTTGCCTTTCTAATCAACTTGCCTTTTACGTATTGTCCCGTAGTGACTTTCTCGCTCTGTATTATCCTAAAGAACTCCTATTTCACTTAAATTATTTACATTTTAACATAGAAATATATATTTTGAAATGTTAAGTAAGTCCCAATGTGAATCCGAGTGAGTATCGAGTGATAAAGTTGAAACATTCTGTGTGACGCGGAGGCGGTCGTTTGTGGAACTAATTACGCTCACATATCAATTATAAGATTGAGGTATCGCCGCCGCCGTGAGAAAATTGTTACTAATTGATATGTTGCCTTCAAATGTTGATATTGGCCGAATGCAATAATTCTATATTAGTAATGAAAGGTGTACGATTACGACCTTGGTTGTAAAAGATCGTTTTGTACAGATTGTGATGGAATATTTTTTATTGAATGCAATTTTGTTCTTTTATGTTCACTATTGTATGGGATTCGTTCTCAGTTATGACTGCTAATAATACGGTTGGCGGGTAATGCGCGCGTTTTGTGTAATGAGCGAAAACAACCAATGTTGTCTGAACTGTAATTATGGATAACGCTATATTTATTGCATTTATTTGTACCAGTTACTACAGTGATATCCAATTTAACTTAATGTCTGTTTCAACTTGAACTCGTGTGAGTTCGTTTTACCTTTATTACTGCACGCAGGATATAATAAAGGTGTTAATTGATTGAACCAACGACCGGTGGAGGTTGAAGTATTCTAAAATATGAACCAGTGATATTTTCTAATCTATTATAATAATAGATACTTACTTAAAACATTGAGTAAATCGTTTAAGTATACATAAGATTAGACGGTGTGACGTCAATTATACAATTAGTAAAACAAAACATAATTAGCAGTCATATTTAGAACTGGATGCCACAAAATCATTTGCACTTGTCAAATTCAGTGTTTTGAATTTGCAGTGACGTCATTTTAGCTTGTATCAGCAAGAGCAACATTATCTATCCTTGTCATTCGCACTGCTGTGCCACTTCCTTTCTCTTTTCTACATGTGTTGAAAGAAAGTAGGGTGACAGGCCAACACCAGTGCCAGGAGCGGACAGACGCTCCGACAACTTTTAAATTGTTGACTGAAACTTGGCAAAATACCCTTTATTTCGAGGACTTAAAATGAATAACTGAAGTTAACACAAAATGAACTTTACGACTTGGAAGTAAAGGTGATTTTGGCTTAAAACAAAATGTTAATATTGTTTTAAACATATATCTATTGTAGATTAACACTAACACGAAATTAAGTACTTATACAAATTGAAATTATTTTGATCTTGACTCTATTCTTTGTAATAATAATACTAATGAGTGGTTAATTATTCTTGTAAATGTTAAGAGTTGTAATTAACGCCCAATGTACACATTCAGTAATTCTACTGCACTATAATGTAATATAAAATTCCCTTTGTAACAAATAGGCGCTGTTAGACGATTCTAAAGTTATATTATTATCTAGAATAACTTTCACATGTCGCTTGGTAGGTATTATTTCTTAATGCCATAGTTACTTTCTGATATCTAAAAAGAGAAAATGAGTATTATTTTTAGAGACAAATTATATCTTAATTAATTAAGAGGTTGCGTGTCGGTTTAAAACTTCATTTATTTAGACAATAAGGTTAAATGGATGTCTTAGTGCTTTTGTGTAAATTTTTTTGAATAATATATGTGGAAAAATCAAATTTTTGTATTTATTTCATTATATTTAATCTCACCTATATAGTCTATGTAATATTATACTTATTTTAATTTCGGTATAACACGGCAGTTTTATACTCTATAGCCGTAAATTTTTATTAGGTGCCCATGCATCATACTAATAAAAATCCCCACACGGCCTGCGTCAATAAAACTGAGTAATTTTTTCTACTTAACTAATTTTCAAGTAAGCAATAGTAACATGACTTATTATTGCGGGTTTTAAAAGACCCACGTGTAAGAAATTAGCAGCAATTGTAAATTTATTTTAACATACCAGTTATGTAAGATTATTACCTACATATAGGTCGATATAGGTTTGGATTTCCTGCAATTCATATTATCGGGAACAAATACTTGAAATTTCCACTTAATTCTACGTGAGTTTTAACACGTTCGCTTTACTAACTCCTACTACTTACTACTATACTTTAGTAATTAAACATTATTTTATTTATATTAGTTTCTCATATACAGTCAAGGATTCAGTATCGCTTAGCACGATAGTTAGGTATATCGATGATCATAATAATTATGTGACACTAAACAATATTGAACTGTAAATAGCTGCTGTATGTCAGTTGTTATAAACAACCTAGTGTAAAGCTATGAAACGCAGTTAACAGTCGCATCGACCTAGTTGTGGAGGAACTGCTATTGGTCTATAAGCTATAATTCTAAAACGCTATGCGTACTTACAAATATGGATTTTATAAAGCTACATATTTTCCTAGAGCTGTAACTACGTGAGTAAAAAAAATTGGATAGGTTAGAACAATACTCTTATTTGAAGACCAAAAAGGTCTTACAACGTATTCCAGGATGCTCATGTTCTCTAGGACAGATTTGGCAGATTTTATGTCAAAGAAAGTATGTTTCAATACTCTGTTATTTTACATAATTTTTATTGTTATTATTATTGTTTGCGACGGTTTTTACTGCGTAACTAAGCAATCGATTAATCGATAGGTAGCGTGTGCCTCTGCTTGTAAACATTTGATAAAAGTATTAGGGAATATAACTGAATAATGGGACTAACAAGTCATACAGGACTTCTGGCGAGTACGACACCAAAACCTGCGTTTATAAGACAAAAGGTTGGTACAGGATTCTGTCATTAAACCCTAAAAACCTATCGATGTTGTGACCTTTGCGAATTTGTGTGAATTAACCTATTAGGCAAGTTAAAATTATTTATCAATAACGGGAAACTAAATGATTGAGGAAAAAGGAAACATGAACGGCTGCGTTGATAGTAACGACTTAATGACGCCATAAATCTTGCGAGTTAAGTAGGTAAGCGGCCTCAGAATGTCTGCTTCTGAAACGTTTCTATTTAGCTGTTTTAAATTGGATGTTTTCAGAGTATAGTGGAGTTAAGATGCGAGGTGACTCCAGCTCCTTTCATGCTGCGGCCTTACGCCGCGCTGTATAACCCGTTCTCACACGCCTGCTCTGTACTGTGCAATCACCCCGCAGACACGGAGGCTAAGGAATACGTCAAACGAGCTAAGGACTCTTGGGTAAGAATGATTTCTGTGCTAAGTATCAGACAGAATAGGAAGAAGCAATGCGTATCTTCTGGGCATGGTTCCCTCCAAACGCTTAGTTTATACGAAGTATTATGTTATGTGGTATAGTACAGGAATAAGGCCAGTGTGTGACCGAATTGGTGCCATGGTCTGTTTAATTACTGAATAATCATTTCTAATATCTACGTTATACGCGACTCATATAAAAAAAAAACAAGTTTTACCTTCCCGTTATGGTACTTTTACCCTTATCTAGCAGATTTATGGGTCTGTAACTGCTTTCAGAAAACGATATTTTATTAAATAACTGCCTGATTACTGTTTGGAGTTAGGGAGTTTAGGTTGCACCTAATTTTTGTGCTGGAGTATGGAAAGCCGTCATTAGTTACTGCATCTGATCTCTCACCGGTCGTATTAGTTATCCATTCTGTCAGGCTATGAGAGAGAAGGAAAAGGTAGTGTATCTGTTCATTATGCACCCATTTCAACGCATAGGTACCTAAGCAAAGTTCCGTACAGTTAGCCGGCCATTACATTGTTTGGGTATTAAAGAATAACTTCTTATACTTACATCGTTTCTTAGTTTCTAGACGGAAAACCGCATTACTTCCAAGAGGATTTATCGAAATTCCAAGATGGCGGCGATAAGGAGAAGAATCGAACACCACATGATATTGTTACTGAAGATATGTTTCGAAGGTAAGTGTGACCAAACACTTTAGTTAGTTCTAAGTTAATCTAACATTCCTTTTCTTCTTTTTAAAGACGACTGTCGCACTAATAATTGCCCTTGTGTCGCGGTTGTGTGTTGTACAAACAACCAGACCCGAAACAAATATTTGTGAATTGCACAAATAATTGTTCCGTGTGGGACTCGAACCCACGACCTCCCGACGCAATGGTAGTGGCATGGCGACCACCTGGACCACTGCGCCACGGAGGTTTTGAGTCTTTAACTTAAGTAATAACATTAGTAGTCGTCATACGCTGCTAGATCTACGTCACGAGGCTTGGATTCGGTTCTTTGTCCACTCATAAAATATTTGTGTGATCTGGGAATAGTGGTTTTGGGCCTAGTTGTACTTTACGTAAGTTCATTGTATTTGTTTGTAAGTCCCGCTTTACAATAGTTTCCTTAGTAAAAAAAAATAAAAATTATTACTATTCAATCCTTTGTACGAAGTTTTCGAAATAGAGGATAATTTGAATTTGAAGTAGAGTAAGCCGGATAGAGTACTAGGAAAAAATCTGTAATAGGTAGGTAGATAGTATAGATACAGCTAATTGATACCAGCAGTTACCCTTTACAATAAAAGGTGTAATTTACAACGATTTCAGTATACAATGTAAATAATTATAAAGCCTTAGGTTAATAACAAGCTTACATGTCCATTATTTACATTGTAAGGGGTAAGCATCTAGTCGTTTTTGCGTTGCACATTAATACGTCCTATCTATCAATTCTCATAGATAAGTCATTTTGCATTAACGGCCGTTATCAATATGCTATCTTTAGTAGAAGTGTAAGCAGTGGTGTATTAAATTAACCAAAGTTCTGGCATTTACAATGTCAGTACCATGAAATTAGGGGGAGGACATGTTCTATACTTATACCTCATGTTCTATCGGATACGTTACCTAATAACTTGTTTTATAAAACAATAGTTTTCTAAGTTACTGATGTAGTTCTCGTTATCGTAATTATTCGAAACATCAGAAGTCATTTGCAAAGAAAGCAGGATTTTATTAATGCTTAAACTTTTGAGCAATCTTAGCCCTTATAAAGAAGGTGTTTTAGTTCCGATTCAACAACACTGTATTATATTTCCAGATATACAGAAACAGACTCAAGACCGCTCACTCCAGCGCCGACCCTCGCCAGCGGGAAGTCACGAGGTTCTCGACGATGTCTCACACCAGACCAGCCTCACCAGAGAACTACTATTGTGTTAGACTTAAGAAGAAGTCACAGTCAGGTACACAATTTAATGTTAATATTCTAGATTAGTTTACGCAAAGACTAGCTGATTCGGTTTCGCGTATAGAGTTGTATCCCCTATTTAAGGCACATAAGGGGATTTCTTGTATAGGAATAAAAATAAGTTTTTGTTTGGTTTTTATTATATTCGTGTTAAAATCATAAAACGTGGCACGTCATACGTAAAAATTGGCCTAAGACAACTTTAGTACGTTGTATGTCCTCGGATTTTTTTGTTAAGGATGATCCAAAGTAAAAATTGTATGGTAAGTCATTGGATAGGAAAGGATAAATTTGCGTTAAATAAATGTAATAATGACGACATAAAATATGACAAATTTAGTTCGTCTAGAGTTATTCCATACTTTCAGTTAAGTTAAAGTTGTTTGTTCTACCCAGGAAACAATATACTACCACGGCTACACAACATCAGACATCACAGCGGGTCCCAACACGAGTCCTACCAACGACCGTTCCACTCTCCCCTCACTGAATCTCTCCGACGGAGCTCACAACCGGCTCATCAAAGGCCAGTGCGAGCAACTACCTCCGCTTGCATCACCACTTGTACTGGCCAAGAGGAACCTGCCTGTGAAAGAACCGCTCAGCGTTCGAACTGCTCGGAAGGTAAGATCATATAGAGGAAGATAGGTTTTTATCTCAATGAATGTAAGATTACTTACGTTCGTAGCCTCCTCCTAATGAAAGAACTTAATGAACGATGATTTTTTTTTAAAGGCACCTGCACTAATAAATTGCTCTTGTGTTGCGGAGACTTTTTCAAACACACAAACAACGATTGTGTCCGTTGTTTGTGTATACAATCAGACAAAAAGTAAATTCAAGTTTAGATATTGATGTTGGTAATCATTAATGGTTTTCTTTAGCGCCGATATTATATTCTTAGTTTCTAGTAATAAGAGTACAAAGAACAGAGTACCTACTATTTGAAGATTACATAAATTTATTTAGTTCAGTATTGGAATCGAACCTGATAACCGGCGATACGATAGCATCGCCGCCGTTGTACTCCAAACACTGTATAAGTCCACTAAGTTATAATTAGTAATTATTAAAAATGTTATGCTCATAGCAAAACCTTATTCAGAAGATAGATACAGTGTCACAAAAGTTTCCACAGACAGTGTCATAATTTGATGGTTATCAATTCACTCTTCAAATTACTTTTATGTGTGCTATGACCTTGTGTCGCGGAGATCAGATTACGGAATGATTTGGTGGGCGGCACGTAACAATCATTTGTCGCCTGACATCATCTGATAAATCGCGGCAAATTGCACAGGAATCTCTCATGGCTACCATCACATCTCTTCTCCTCTTTAAGACGACATTATTCAATCGCCTTCTATATTCTGCCTTGAGGAAAGATTTCACAGACATGTACATAAAAGTACCTATCGCATAAGTCCAACTTTGAAACTATTTTTATGCCAAACATCCATCCATCTGCAATTGCTAAAATATCTAGCTAGTAGAATAGATACTTAAATAAAACGTGAACTTGCTGCTCTTAAATAAATCAGCATATAAACTTGCGTAAAATATGTAGGAACTGAAATAATATTGTTGCTTCACATAACAACAGGGAGGTGCTAAGCACCTGGCGAGCGCTTATCAGCGATATTGTAACTTTCCCTACAAAGCTTGTCCAAGAATTACTAGAGCGTTACTTCAAACATCATCCACTGTTGATAAACACAGATCGATACGCCTGCTGACGTTCGTTTATACAAATTTTCCACGTATTAGTCGCTCGAGAAGCACAGGTATAAACCGTCGCGAGTTTCATAACATGTTGCCGTTTTTAATATCAAAAACTAAACTATTACCATTAAAAAAAGATAAACCGAAAGAGAAAAAGCAAGAAAAAAGTTTTTTACTAACGGGTGATAACTTAGCGGCTTTGAAAGCACGACGTCTGAGACGCAACACTCAGAAGCTCCCTCCTATTATCCGCTCGGAGACTTGTGATTGCAATGTGATGCATTTAACTAAAATAGTTATTAGTTACGCGCCGAAAAGTAGGAAAAGAGGCGCGTCTAACATCGTTCTGTCTATGACGGCGTGGGGAGCCACTGGCCAAAGGAAGCGTATGAAATTACCAAGTGTTAAATTGCCGAGAAAATTGGTCAAAAGAGAGAAATCATTGCCTTACGACAGCGATGAGTTCTTTAGGAAACTAGAGGTAATATTGTCATTATCTCGTTACGAAAATTGCTGTTTGAACAACGTTATCTACCGCGTTTTGTCTTGTTTGTAGGAATGAACTTAGAAATAATGAGGATTGCATCAGTCTCGGTTGGAACTTCTATCAATGACATAGTAATGAAGTTATTATAATTCTAACCGAATATGGTTTTTCGTTACAGAATCAACTCAAGGCGCTGAACATCACAAAGACGGTGAAAAAACAAAGCAAACCTGAGCCTCCGACGTCACAGCGATCTAAGACTGAAAAAGAAGCTGAACCTAATGAAGCTGCTCTGAACGGCGACGATGGTAACTGACAAACTACTTTGTATAGGATCCCTCAAATTTATTTATAGTCAACTAACAAAGTATACACCAGGAATCAGTACATAATAGGATACATACGTAAAAACATAAACTTAGTGTTGCCTCAATTAAAAGCTGCCACGGCGTGCAAAGTAAACATTTTGCATATTATTTACTGACTAGCACCGAGTCTAATGCACTAGCTAAAAGAAAATATGCGGGAATCTAATGTCTCTCATACATTTGTATCTCGTTACAGGCGGAGAAGGTCGTCGTCGTGGTAAAAGACGGCGCAAGGGCCGAGGGGGCGGCAGTGATCGACTCACTTCGGCAGGACTTGCGGCGCAGTCACAACAAGATCCAGAAACACAAGTACGGTTTCATTAATACTCTAAATCTAATCATTGTCTGCCAGGAGTATACTCAGAATCCGTAGGTTTCTACGGATCAATCAGTTCAGTCGTAGTTCAGTCAAATGAAAAGTAGTTTGGCGATAGATGTCACAGATCTCAGAGGTCATTATTGCTGCGACAATAACAAGCCATTGCTCATCGTAGGGTCGCACGTCTAGTGCCATTATACATAGTACCTTTTGACTTAGATAAAATAATGTGTATAATTTTCAACATAAATATAACTTAAGCCCCGCGTGTGGTGGGGTTCGAATCCCACCCGGGGCAAATATTTATGTGATGAGCACTGGCCCTGTTAAATTTATCTATATAAGTGTGTATTTAAAAATATATATGAATGAATTGTATCAGTTATCTGGTTACTATAGTACAAGCTAGGCTTAGTTTGGAATCCGATGACCATGTGCGAGTTGTCCAATGATATTTATTTATATAAAAAATTTGCTTAAAACGAATAAATAGGAATCACATCGTAAACTCATTAAATTAAAATATACCTACCACTTTTTTCCACCAGATCGCTGGCATAGGTGGTGACTCCCAAAACCCCAGTTCGCGCGGGTCTATCGCGGCGTCACATGAAGATGACATAATAGTACTACCGGTGATCAAGCTGGCCGTGCCTCGCAAGACGGACTCCTTCCTCGATGATGATATACTCAAGTACCTGCATAGGGAGGTCGATCAGGAGGCTATTGAAACTGAGTTTGATATCAAGGTGAGTTTACTAGGTACTTTTAAATGTAAGCAAAATAACAAACTAGGCCTAGCCTATTTAGCAGGTTTAACTAGATACCTATTTAGCCAGTTTTCTTGATACCTGCTCATTATTGACAGCTGCAGAAAGACCGCACAAAACGTTAATGAAAATAAATGTGTTTTTGTACAATGTACCACAGGCACATTCTTTTTTTTTATAACAAGTTAAATTTATTTATTTATTCATGTAGGTCCAATAGCTATCCAATTTGACAATAAGTTTGAGTATATAACATATTGCCAAAGGTCCTCACTTTTAGTCGGTAACTGGTAATCTCATTTTGTATTCTCCCCAGCGCCGCTACGTGCTAGAAGAAGCCATGCGAACTCGTCCGGAGCGCTCGTACGGTCACGAGATGCAGGCGCTACTGCGCGAGTTTAAAGTACCGGCCGTCAGCCTCGGCGACTGGCTGCACATACCCCGGGTCTTCTCACGGAAGAACGCGCAGTTCTCTCTGCCCATCGATACTAATGCTCTTGAAAGTAAGGACATTATCACTTTGACTTAAATCCATGTTTATCGGCTGTAGGGCTATAGGTACACCCATATAAGTTTTTTTTTTAAGACAGACAACTCCCGCACTAAGAATTGCTCTTGTGTCATAGGGAATTTTGCAAACATACAAACAACGCACACGAAATTTCCATTTGTCCTGTGTGTGACTCTACTCTATTCTAAAGGATCTTACTCAACAGGGGGATTAGATTTATTCATTGATTGATGATATACTTATGGGTGATTTTTTATCGGAAAAGATGGAAATCCTTCATTAAATTTATATTTTTTTACCCCTTCTCTTGGAAGGTAGCCGAGTTTGAGAGATTTTCATCTAGCAAAAACAAACCTAAACAAGAATTTAAATATAGGCTGATCGAAGGAACATTCTATTTTTTTATGTTGCAGCATTGACTCCAATGAAATATGCTGCCAGATTCGTGACACTGGCCAAGTCCAAACAGCTGCTATATCTCACGGTGCTCAGGAAATTCAGGCCGCATGGATACAGAATGCCTATAAAGGTAACAATAAAAAAAAAGTGTCTGGAAGAAACGAATATACAACAAAAAAATATGCCTTAAATAAATAAAAGTCTTCAGTATGTCGCATAAAATTTATTTTTCAACAAAAATTCCCAAGTTTCGTCGTGTCACGGATCCTTGACAAAACAGTTGACGGGTGGTGCAAGGATCCTTGACAAAACAGTTGAGAGGTTGTGATTAAATATTTCGTAAATCACTTATTAGCCACTTAAATATATTTAATTGATACATTTCCTGGCCAAGTATATAAATGTGTTCTCTATGATAATATCTATCAGCAAACGATGCAGAACGGTGCAATATTTTGTTTATAAACGATGCATTATTACAATACCCTATTCTTTCATTATAGAGTAAATTCTTTACAACGCAACAGATCTACTTACTTCAAACGCGAAAGGTTTGCCGATGACATCTTTACTCCTACACCCTACCGCGTCCTGCATTCATCTAATTTATAAGTCCATGTTGTTGTGACGTCATAAACCGGCCGGCAAATCGTTTTCGAACAAGTTACTATTTATATCAAGAAAACCTCAAGATTTCCATTCATTTGTCTCTTTACTTCCTGTCTGAGTAGTTTTTTTATACTTTCAGGATATAGAAGAAGGTTTAATTTTGATGATGGGTGGTATCCTGACTTCGGCGCAGGCTGAACGGTTCAAGAATATCATGGAATGGGCCAATTATGAGGAGGAGGACAATATTCCTGATGAAATAAAACTCACGTTATTGGATAGTGGTTATAAGAAGCCACCTATTAGTACCGAAGCGGGTGGAGACAGTGAAGAGATGGTAAGACGAGATTTAATTTATTTAAGTATTTTTAAGACTAGTCTACTCTAAACCATAGATATAAAATTTCTCCTGCAACATTCGACAAAAATAAACTCTATCTATATTATTCTATAAAAAAATAATAAGCGTCAAGTAGAACTAACTACCTATATTTTTCATCGTTTAAAAATAATCGCATTTTTTGACATTCATAAGGTTTTTTTCATTGAGTTAATTATTTATTATTGTTTTTTATAGTCAGACGAAAACACTCTGAAGTATCGAACATGGTGCGGTTTGTGCGCAATTTGTGAACGAATGTATGGCCGCTTTCCGCCTAGAGAGAAAGATCCACCTGATGGGGTAATTGTATTTGTTTTTTTATTTGCTTTTCAAATTACGTACCTACCCAGTATTTATAGTTCCGCAACTCAAAAATAAGAAGCTGGAACTGGACTGGAGCTTTTTAATGGACCTATTGTCTGACAAAGAAGCTTGGTGGCTTGAGCCTAAAGATAAAGCCATTTATCTAGAAAGAATGTACCTATGTTTTCGTTTACAGATTGAGCTGAGCGACTTCTCGATGGTGGAAACAAAATTGGCTGTATTGAAAGTGAATGATGGACTGAGAGAAATTCTAAATGTTATAAGAGAGAGATAATGATGTATCAAACATTTTGTAATGTTTATAGTCATGAACTATTTTGAGAGTGTAATTATTATCTATTTTGTTAAAGCTTAGTATAACATTTTTAAACGTTTCTATTATTGAAATAAAACTACAAATTGTTTAAAAGCTTTTTATTTTACCACTTCTGCTTCATTTACCATGTTACTTACTTCTGCTACCATGTCAATACATTTTACCAATGCAATTATTTGCGTATCAATGTGACAATTTAATCTAATGGAATAATGTGCAGAACACACTCCTTATAATAACTATTTTACAATTTTACACGTTAGTTTTCACAAAAATAATATTCTATGACAAGCTCTGTTGGAATCCGACATAAAAGGTCCCTAGGTACTTCTATTTTGTAATAGTGTGTGGAAAGTTGGAAACTGTTTCGCACATGATTTTGCACAGCATAAATGTGTGACCTATTTCGAAATTATTAAAAATATAAATAGAACCGCTTTAATATTTCCGAACTTATTTCTCATGACATTTAGATGACATTAGTGCAGTATGGTTAAATATCGATAAATTACCTATTTGGCAATCCAACTTAATTCAAATTAAACTTCATTAAACTCATAGTTAAAGCTTGGCTATACTAACCTAATAATATAAAATCTACCGCATTTTAGAGTAATTTATATAAACAAAAAATATTCTTTTGATTTTTCGGTATAGTAACACCACCGTCGAAATACCTTGTGTGACACTTTTTGGCGGGCTTTTGAACTACTAAGGCGCGAATTTTTAAATAATTTTCAAAAATTATTTCTCTTATTATTTCCATTCCAATTCAATTGTAAATAGTGTAAATATTTAAATAGTTGTATATATTTAAACATTAATATATAATGCCGGATGGAGATGGCGACGATCCAGGTGGAGGGGTCGAAAAGAGGAAGGTTCCGAATCGGAATCAAGGAGGACCAGATGAGTTCTACAAAACATTTATTAAACCCGAATACAAAAGAATGTTTGCTGAAAGTGCGGTGAGTGGCGAGTTTTCCGTATTTGTCGAGGGCCTCCGAGAATCGGAAAAAATAGGAAATGTTAATCCTATTATCACAACAAATTTATTTAAAAATGACATCAAGGGAATCACGAACATTAAAAGAATTAATCCCAATAAGATTTGCGTTACCTTTTCGCAATCAAACAATGCCAACAATTTTATAAAAAATGAAGCTTTTCTAAGCAAGCATCAATTCAAGGCATTTATTCCAGCTTCGGCAGTAGAATGCATCGGTGTCTTGAAATTTGTACCCACAAGTATAAGTAATGCTGAATTATTTAAGAAATTGAGCTCAAGATATGAAATAATAGCAGTCCGTAGATTTACAAAAAAAGAAAATGGTGAATTGAAACCATATAAAACAGTTTCTTTAACATTTTTGTCGAATGTTCTTCCAGAATATGTATACTTGGATTTGTTTAGATTTAAAGTACACGAGTATCATGCTCCATTATTACAATGTTTTAAGTGTTTTAAATTCAACCATGGTGCCAAAATCTGCAAAAATAGTCAAAAATGCTCAATTTGCACTGAGGAGCATCACTTTTCAGAATGTGTAAATAAAAATAATATTAAATGCATTAATTGTCAAGGTCCACATCTAGCTATTTCCCGAGAATGTCCTATTAAGAGGCAAAAAATTGAAGCTAAGAAAAGTAAAACGTATGCCAATGTTATTTCTGGCAATTATAGAAATAATAATATAAGTAACTACGAAAGGAACTTTCCTCAAATTTCTACTGTAACTAAAACCAATACTAAAACTTCTAATCCTGCTTCTCTTTCTTCCGTAGTAAGTCGTAAACCTTCACCTATTCCCACTGCCGCATCAACTAATTCTGAAACAATTTCCAACGAAAGATTGATTAACGAAATTATTAATAACGATTTTATCAGAAAAGGTCTTATCGGGGCGCTTATTTCAATAGGCAATGAAAACAGGGCCATTACTAGCAACGTCATACAAGATATTTTAATTAAAACTTTTAAAACTTAATCATGGATAAGTCTTACATAAGAATATCACAATTTAATGTTGAAGGTATTATTAACAAAAAACCCCTTTTGATAAATTTTTTAAAAGACAGCAATATTGATATTTGTTTACTCAATGAAATTTGGCTAAAAGATAAACCCGATTTTTTTATTACTGGTTACAATTTCATTAAACAGATAGGCCTTAATGGTAGAGGTGGCGTAGCAATTTTGATTAAAGACATTTACAAATATTCTACAATACATATCCCATTTTATGATTATTTACAGTCTGTAGCCATATCTCTAGTAACTTTACATGGAAACTTGACCATACTGTGTTCCTACTGTCCTCCTCCAGGGGGCAATAGTTCTAGATTTAGGGGTAGGAAACTTAAACAGATAATAAATAGATTACCTAGACCACTCCTATTTTCTGGAGACCTAAATGCTCATCATGTAGCATTTGGCTGCCACAGAAGTGACAGTCGTGGAAATGAAATATATAATATCTTAGATGAATGTGACTTGTGTATACTTAATTCAGGTTCCCCTACTACAGTAGGCAGGAGTACCCATATGCCCTCAGCAATTGACCTATCATCTGTCAGCCCATCTCTGGCCCCAATGTGTAGCTGGATGGTTCATGATGATCCTATGGGAAGCTATCATTACCCTACAATTGTGGATATCCAAACCTCCATTGATAAATATCAGTTAGGAGAACCGGTAGATCGTTATTTATATAGTAAAGCTGATTGGAATAAATACAACTCTTGCTCAGAGAAAATATATAATTATATTAGTATTCAGGACACAGATCCTCTTAAACTATATGGCGACTTTTGTAATTTTTTAAATACTATTAAAGAACAATGTGTTCCTAAAATTGTGAAATCTTCCCAATCTATTATGAAAAAGCCAGTTCCATGGTGGGATTCAGAATGTGCTGAAGCAGTTAAAAACAGTAAACAAGCTTTAAATTACTATAGGTCAAATCCAAGTTTAGATAATTTTATAAATTATAAAAAAATAGATGCCATGAAAAAAAGATTATTAAAGGAAAAAAAGAAACAAAGCTGGACCAATTTATGCGAGTCATTTAATAGATTCACACCAATTACTACTATTTGGAATTACATTAGAAAATTTAAAAGGCTATCACTTGGTAATAGACACCGTAATGATGACTGGATTCCCTCATTCTTCGATAAATTTGCTTCTCCGATTGACCCTGTAAATTCCGAAAATGATGAATTATTAAATCAATATTTCTCCCAGAGTAGTAATGTAACCACAAATTTTCTGATTGCCCCATTTACTTGGCAAGAGTTTAACACTGCTCTGCTGCATAGAAAAGATACATCTCCTGGACTAGATGATTTTCCGTACATTATGATACGCAATTTGCATAAAAATGCTAAAGAAGTATTGTTAAATATTTTTAACATACTATGGGACAAGCAAATTATACCACAAGCTTGGAAAACACAATGTGTTATTCCAATTTTAAAACAAGATAAGCCTCCTAATCACTTCAACTCATATAGACCTATATCATTAGCCTCTTGTATAGGTAAGCTCTTTGAAAATATTTTGAAAACCAGATTAGACTACTTTGTAGAATCAAATAACCTCTTACCTAATCAGCAGTTTGGGTTCAGGAAAGGTCGTAGTGCAGTAGAAAGTTTTACTTCTTTGATTTCAGATATAAAAAGTTCTTTTCATAGCCACTCTTCTACTGTTTGTGTCTTCCTTGATATCCAAGGTGCTTTTGATAATGTGATTCCTTCCACTTTAATTGGCATATTGTGCGATATTGGCATTCCTGGAAAATTTTGTAAGTGGATTTATAACTTTCTTTATGATAGAACAATGTATGTTAAATTCAATAACATTCTACATGGTCCTAGACATGTATACAAAGGAACAATGCAGGGTGCGATCTTATCACCTTTGTTGTATAATTTATACACTAGTCAAATTAATAAATATCTAAATAATTCAAATGTGAACTTCTTACAGTTTGCTGATGACTTATTGTTATATAGTGTTAATAGTAATGTAAATATTTCTGTAAGTAATCTCAATATTGCTTTAATTAAACTACATGATTATTACTTCAATAAACTAGGTTTAGAAATTAGTCCTAGCAAAAGTGGTGTTATGATTTTTTCAAAAAAAGTATTAGATTGTGACTTAAGTATAAAATACAACAATTCATTACTTCCAATTATTAGGGAAAAGAAGTTTTTAGGTATCTACTTAGACCCAAAGTTGTCTTTTGAGAGTCATATAAACCACTTAATCAAAGCATCAAGTAGGGGTCTTAATGTTTTAAGATCTTTGGCCGGTGTGCATTGGGGCTCTGACCCAAAAATTTTGTCAATGTTATATAAAAGTATTGTTCGCAGTCACTTTGATTATAGTTCCCTAGCTTATATGAATTGTAATTTATCTCATATAAGGAAACTAGATGTAATACAAAATAAGGCTTTAAGAATTATTACAGGAGCAATGTGTTCTACTCCAATTAATGCCATGCAATGTGAATCTTGTATTGAACCTTTAATCTTTAGACGTTTACAACTAGTATTCAATTTCTGTTTAAAAACACTAAGTTCTTTAAACAATGAAGTAATAAAAAGAGTATTACCTAGACAAGCTCTTGAGTTGTATGGCAGCAGCTCTCCTATAACTGCCTCTGAATTAATATCTGGTCATAGCCCTGAACTCCTTCGAGTTGCATTAAATGTATTCTCATATTCTGTCAATATGTACAAAGATTACCCTTGGCCTCTGTATAAAGTAAAATATGATGCAGTCATTAATAATGAATGTACAATCCTTCATGAAGTCATTTTTAACCAGTCAGACTTATCTCAGTTCTTAGAAAATAAACCATATTATACTTTATACACAGATGGTTCTAAATCTAACCATGTAGCATGTGCTGTATATGACCCTCAATTGGGTAAAGTAAATAGTTACAAATTAGATACAAATTGTTCAATATTTACAGCAGAATGTTATGCAATTCTTTTAGCACTGCAGCATATACATACTGTAGATAATGATGACTTTCTTATCATAACAGATTCAAAAAGTTGTCTTATGGCATTAGAAAATTGTACATTAAAATTTAACACTAACTATATATTATACAACATTAAGGAAATAGTCCTTAACTTAAGTATTAATGGTAAAATTGTAAAGTTCTTGTGGGTACCTGCACATAAAGGCATCACTGGCAATGAAAAAGCAGATCAGGCAGCTAAAGGGGAATGCACAGAAGACCATACTAACATATTGAAGATTCCCTATACTGATTTCCACACCAAAATCTCCATAGACCTCAAAACATTGTGGCATGAGTACTGGAATATAGTTAGTTGTGAGAAAGGAAAATGGTATGCAGCTATTCAGGGTTGCCCGCCCGCCAAACCATGGTATATAAATAGCAAGATTAAAGGACTCAATAATAGAAATTTTATAACAACAATGAACAGATTAAGATTCGGCCATTCAAGAACTCCCACTCACTTGTACAAACTGAAAATAAAGCCTGACGACAGCTGCGAATACTGTGGAAAAGCAGCAGCAGACATTATGCACTTCATTTTTGAATGTCGTCAATTCGCAATAGACAGGCTATTATTAATAGATAATCTACAGAATCTGGATCCCAAATTTCCGAGAGACTTAAAAGAACTATTGAAGAACCCAAGATTTTACCAACCACTATTTAATTTCATTACCAATACCATTACTTCGATATAACCACAGATTATAATTTTCATAAATACTTCAGGCTCAAAAGTGCTAGATCACAGAGCCGTAAAACGGAATAACAAAAAAAAAAAAAAAAAAAATACCTTGTGTGACATTTCTTATCGATGTCGATAAAATTTGAAATACGTTAATCACGTCTACATCACTTGAAACGTTAAACGGTTTTTATTGGAAACTATTTTTGTACACCGCTCTAGTGTAACGAATTTATTTAGCTAATGAAAAACAAACAATACTGACCGTTAACACACGCGCGTGGTGTATTTCATCTGGAAATTGTAATTAATGTAATAATTCTCGTGTATCGGCGTGTATTTCCAGACAAACGACACAATGAGTTTGAATAGATCGGGACTGAGTGCTGACGGTAATAAACTGTTTATTATTAAAACTCCGCATTGGTGTTTAGTTTATTAGAGTATTTACTAATTATAGTCCTTTTCCAGAGTATTACGTGACGGCACTGCAAATATTTGACTATTGTGGCGCCGAGAGTACGGGCACGTTGCGTGTCGATGCATTGATGGACAAATTCGCACCTTTCGTGAAAACTAACAAGTGAGATTTATTGTCTTTATTATTTGTAAACGAGATTTGTTTATGTGCTGACAGAATTGTGTGTTTGTGTTCAGAAATAGCTTGGTTCGAGCACTTCCTGGTACTGAAATGTTTGTAAGCTTTGCTGTTGATTTAGACTTATAACTAGTGGTATTATTCACTTAAATACAGTGTTTTATGTTCAATTGTTAATTATTGTGATACAGTTAAAATTGTGTGAGTAACAGAGCTTGTATTCATCCTTTTAACTAACTACTCAAACCACAAATCTCTATAATATTCATATTATTGTAATATTATCTTAATTTATCTTTATTGTATCTCTAGTACTGCAGAAACTATCCATAAATACAGTCATTAAATAATTTCATGCTATTCATTATTTAATGACTTAAAACTACATACAATATTTAATTACTCCTAACAATTTAAACTAATTACCTAACAACTAGAACAAGTGTGTTCCCAATCTTAACTACCATTAAGTTCCTGTGACCACTATCCCCTCTCTAAACAGTTTGAACTCCAAATAGGTCAAGTTACAATTACCAAGCAGGTCTAATGTTTACTCACAATAGATCATTGACCTCTGTTGACCTCCAACAATTTCCTTGTATGTATGTTATGTACCTGAGTAGGATAATAAACAGTATACTATTTTATTGAGAATCCTTTGTGTGAATTCCAATGTGGATAGGTGTTGTACACTATGGTTATTTCAATATAAATATAATACTGCCTTATTAAAATGATCATTGTTATAGATCTAGTCACTGTGGCAACATAGTGTATATTATTATCAAGGAATTTTAAAAAAATACGTTATTTATTAGTGTACTGGTTCCTAATTGGGTTTCAGTACTAGGAACCAAGCAAAATTTTAAAAAATGAATGAGACTTAAGTGTGTCTTTGGCTAGGTAAGTAAGTTGTAAGTGCTTTAAGTTATGTAGTACGAGTAATAGTAGTTAAGTATGACTACCTCCGTGGCGCAGTGGTTTAGGTCGCCACGCCGATACCACAGCAACGGGAGGTCGTGGGTTCGATTCCCACACGGGACAATTATTTGTGCGATCCACAAATAATTGTTTCGGGTCTGGTTGTGCTTTGTGTCCGTTGTTTGTATGTTTGTAAAAGTCCCCGCGACACAAGAGCAATTCTTAGTGCGGGAGTTGTCTTTTTAAAAAAAAAAAAAAAAAAAAAAAAAAAAAAAGTTACCTGTGATACAATTTAATAAGTTTCAGTATCAGATCAGGTATATTTTAATTCAAATTTTTAACTTCCCATTGGCTCAATTTTATACAAAACATTACATGTTTTGTTTGTTATGATTATCAGGAAAATGATGCAACGTAGGAAAGTTACAGTTATTGAATAATATAATTAATGACAACTTTTCCTTCAAACACACAATTGTAGAAACCTCCATATTTGTTATGTAAACAGTATAAAGAAGCTTGTGTAAAATACTGGTCTCCAGCTGCATCTGGTGAGACTTGAATCCAACTAAAACATAGTTGGACGAAAAGCATTGCTGATATATTTTAATTGATGTTATAATTTTCAGGGCTGAATACAGCTACTTGAAATCCCTTCTGGACCCAGATGAGGACAATCCAGAGATATCAGTGACTATGTTGGCTAAGACACTGCACAAATACAGTGAGAACCAGAAGTCTAAAGTGGACTTAGATGAAAGGTGAGCATGCATAATTTTTTTTAATTTGTACTTTTCCGGGCATGGGTCATCCTGAATAAGGAGGGTTTAGGCCTTGACTCCACCACGCGGGCCAAGTGTGGGTTTGGAACATTGCATGCTCTATAGAAATTGGCCATAGTTAAATGGAAAGGATCCAACCCACACTATGGGTAAAATGAGTTATGTATACCAAAACACTCCTTGAAGTTAAAATTTTAATATCTCGAAAACAATCCAAGTAAAATTCAAACCCACCATGAAGTTATAGTCCCGAGTTAGTCCCCAAAGTTAGTGATCTGAACTTAAAAGTTAAATATCTCGAAACTACGTCTGTGTGGGTTGGATCGTTTAACTATGGCCAATTAGTGAAACAACTTTTAAGCATACGAGTTTTCATCTCAATATTTTCTTCTAAATTAGAGTAACTGATAATTAATTCATTCACATTTCACATTAATTCATGAAAAGAGAATAGTTGTAGAAAAGTTTGCAAAATTTAGAATATTGTAGGAGTCTTATAGAGTTATTTTAAATTGAAAACCTCACTTCATAAACATACAATATTTAACAATATTAATACATTTGCAAACTAGACTAAATTCTGTATCAATGATATTATTACTTCCAGTCAAATATTTGCACCGTACATCAACAGTCAAACATAACAAGTGAACTCATTTCCTGTGTAAACAAACATTCAGTACACACAACAACTCATTGTAATGCATTATTATTTATTTACAGACTAGCTGACCCGCGCAACTTCGCTTGCGTCACATAAGAGAGAATGGGTCATAATTTTCCCCGTTTTTGTAACATTTTTCGTTGCTACTCCGCTCTTAATGGCCGTAGCGTGATGTCATATAGCCTATAGCCTTCCTCAATAAAAGGACTATCTAACACTGAAAGAATTTTTGAAATTGGACCTGAGATTAGCGCGTTCAAACAAACAAACAAACTCTTCAGCTTTATAATATTAGTATAGATTACTCTGATAAAACTAATCCTTTGCATTGAGCTGACTGATAATGTAATTTGAGATAATAGATTTATGATAACAGTTAAACACTGCAGTTTCTCTCGTTCATTCGTTCAAATTGCACAATTTTTTTTTGTGTGATGAGCTCTTAGCCTCGTTGTTAATTTATCTATAAAAGTATGTATTTAGAAGTATATAAGTATGTTTATCAGTTATTTGGTTACCATAGTACAAGCTCTGCTTAGTTTTGTATCAAATGACTGTTTGTGAGTTGTCCAATAATATTTATTTAATTATTACCTCTCATTGGTTGTGGTGTGAATTTAGACAGTCTCTTGATCATGAAGTTTGATATCGTATTATAATATGCAATAAATATTTTCCTAGTTGGACTGGTAGTCCCACAGATTAGTGAGTGCAAACAAACTTATCATATAAATATAGATTATGCATTATATGCATACGGGTTTCTGTTATAGGTTTGAAATTGTTTACGTAGTGACGAATTTGTACTGAAATGCTTAACCAAAACTGATAGATTTTTGTTTTTGTTACAGTTTTAATTTGTTAAAAAGTGGACAGGCGCCACAGGATTCTGATTCAGGCATATCGACTGATGGTAAGGTTTCTCATTTTATTACTTATTTATTTTAAAATTGATTTACAAATTTTTTAATAGCCAAAGACTCGTATATATAGTCTTTATTTATGAATAAATTATAAAGGAACCTAGACACAATCTGAATATAAACACATACAACAAGACAGTACACCAACACAGCAGTAGACACGCTTTTGCCAAGACATTTAACTAATGACGATTTATGTTGAACAGTCAGGTACTTCATCAAAAGTAACAGCTAAGATATACTTAATAAAGGAAAAACTATAGTCAAGTTGTTCAAGTCAGTTTGTTTCTTCACGAATTTACCGATAGTTTTATTAAGGCTGGTTTTATAGCTACGCGTTTCGACAGCGCGGCTGAAGCGCGCGCGTTTGGATTTGTATGGGGGTAGTAGTTGTGATTTATAGCCACGCGCTCGAGCAGCGCGTTCATTAAACGCGCGCTGTTCGCCGGTACGGCGAAACGCGCGGTGTTAATCTCGTTTTACAGCGGACCGTGCGCTTTTCAAACGCGCGCTGCTCAACGGCGCGTCTGACAGCGTAGCTATAAAACCAGCCTTAGAAACAGATTTGCTTTTACTACAGATGCCAAGTAAAACTCAATGGTTACTATAGAAGAGTATTCAGATACTAACCTTTGAAGATTTATCATTATCAAACTTTACTAATAATGTTTTTATGTACCAGGCTTCCAGCTGCTAGAAGAGCTACAGTGTGAGTTGCGTGAGAAGGCGCACCTCGCACATCAGCTGCGCTCTCAGCTCGACTTCACTGACCGACAGCACGAGGAAGCTCTCGCCGCTTTGACTGCTGAACGTGACTCATTAAGAGCTCATCTTAATAT
Organism: Anticarsia gemmatalis; assembly: GCF_050436995.1. Lineage (NCBI taxonomy): Eukaryota > Metazoa > Arthropoda > Insecta > Lepidoptera > Erebidae > Anticarsia > Anticarsia gemmatalis. Next base: position 3,060,621 of record NC_134757.1, read on the forward strand.
GTAAGTACTTACATATTATTATATGAAATAAGATCAACCAATTTTGTTCTTTAGGTTTGAATAAATAGGTACACGACTTATGTTAAAATATATTGTTGCACGATATTTGCGTGCACGTTTTGTGTCTTGTACGCACTTATTTTAAGTACACAGTGCACATCACACAAACGCTTTATAGTCCTTAAATACAGAATAGTAGGTCCAAAAGTTTTACAGCTTAATGAAGTTCATGAAAACGTTTGGGCAAGTTCAAGTGAATTTAACAAAATAAAAACGTAATAATAGTCTCAAAAATATTTGTATTATTACGTGGTTACATTTTCATTCACTGATCATTTGTCCTTTCCCCATAGAAAGTTAGATCACAAGGCTTAATTTTTATATTCTCTAGTATACCCACATACACTGACTTTTACACATACCTAAACGCGTACATAAACTCCCATTATGCATTATTATAAAATCCCCTTTTGTTATAGAGAATACATATTATAATTCCATTTTCTTTATTTAATAATCTATCTTGTAAATGCAGGTTGCGTGAAGAAAACATGACATTGACGGACGTGCGGCGCGACTATGAGGAGGTGTGCGAGCGACTGTGTGCCAGCGACCGGGCGCTAGACGAGGCGCGGCGCGACGCTGAGACTTACCGACGTAGGAACAAAATTATGGGGGAACAAGTCGCTACTTTGGAGAACGAGGTAACCTTTTACCTAATTTTATTGAGTATGTGACTTAAATGTTTGTAAACTGTCGAGATTTGATAATTTAATAATAATATTAAATTGCTTGGCGGGTATTAAACGTAATGTGAATTTAAAAGTTTACGATACGTTATTTATTTGCTGGCCGCTGTTTCGACCGAATTGCATCGACTGTACTGTCTTAGGTATACTAACTTTATAGCTTTTTCCGCGGTTACACATGCAAAGAGATTACTTATCATCCTAAGATATATGCTGATTGATGAACAATGTTGTTAAAGTACCCAGTATCTTTCTAGTTTTTTTGTTTTTTAATTAACTCCCTGATTCACTGCTTGTGTCTCGTGTACTCTTACAAACATATAATATTCGTAATAAACTTAAAACATATGCCTTATGGTAATCAATAATTTAAATATAAATCCTCGCTTTCAGAAACTAACCCTTCAAGAGTTACTATCGAAGTCCAAAGCGGAGTGTCACCGTATCAACGAGATGTACGCAACGCGTCAGTCGGCGCTGTTGGAACAGAACGAGGCGCTGAAGGCCGAGCACGCCGACCTGTCCGCCAGGCTGCAGGACCAGGAGGAGTTTGTACAGCAGATGATTAAGGAAAAGGTAGTGTTTTATTTCTAGCGGTCACAAAAGACTATTGTTAGATACCTAAATAGACTAGGTATTACTACCTCCGTGACGCAGTGGTTTAAGTTACCACGCCGCAACCATTGCGTCGGGAGGTCGTGGGTTCGATTCCACACGCAACAATTATTTGTGCGATCCACAAATAATTGTTTCGGTTGTGCCTTGTGTCTGTTGTTTGTATGTTTGTAAAAGTCCCCGCGACAAAAGAGCAATTCTTAGTGCGGAAGTTGTCATTTTAAATTTAAAAAAAATGAAAGGAATTAATAAAAGTACGAGAGGCAAAAAGGATAGAACAGAGCAACAATTTATGTATCAGCCAAGGATTTCTTCAAACTATGTTGGACTCGGCTTCCAGTCTTACCGGATGCAGCTGAATGCCAGTATTTATTATGGAGCGACTGCCTATCGGACCTCCACAACCTAGTTACCTGGGTCATAACTCGATACCTTTATGTAAGACTAGTTGTCAGACTTCAAGCTACTGACGACTGTTTGCCTTCCGAAACACCGAGAGATTCGGAATTTGTAATATGGTCACCCATCCATAGAGCAACCTCGGTAAGCGTAACTCAACCTCAAAGATCGATGCGCTCGGCTGTTGTTTACTTATCCTCTCACGAAATGATCAAATACTCTAAGCTTATTTTCTTCACTATTTTGTGCAGGTATTATTGGAGATGGAACTAAAAGACATGTTGAACAAGTCAAACCAGACACAGCTGCGTATGGACCGCAGCATCGACATCAGTTACACGGAGGATCAGATGCTCACCGCACTTGATAGTCTTAACGCTGACTCCAGATTCTCACAAGGTATACTTATTATTTACTTACCATACTTTTTAATATACATATTAACTTGGAAAACATATTATTGTTTAGTTAATGCTATGAACTTATTTTTAATAGCTGGGAAAATGTTTACCTACATAAAATGACGTCTTATTCACATGGGAGTAGACAGAGATTGCAGTGACTCCTAGAAAATTATTTTGCCGTGAAGCAAAAGAAGGAATATAGTTTATGAATGTGTATGATCACATTCGTACACTTTTAACTTCTTTTAAACTTATCTGAGTGCCTAGGGAATTTTATCATTAAATTCCTTTAAGACGTCTTTATCGCTCAAACCTGAATTATATCGAATTTTTTGATTCTCATATATTTGGCTAGACGCGCCAATGGAACCTTCTGTTCTACTTTCCTATAAACACAAATCCATCGATAAAATAACTAACACTAGGCTCTTAGATATATAAAAGAATCACCTCATAATGATCATTATTTATAGCCATCTAGATTTGTAATGTCTCTTGTGTTGTCAATGCTTATAAGCTGAAGCTCTTTGTTACCTACACATTTACGTCAATAAAAGGTTTATGCGAATATATAAGTGATGTTTGCTTCTGCTGTGGTTGTCAGAAAACAGAATTTGGTATGGCTATCACGGCCAGTTTCTTCATACAAATCTAAAGTAGCCGGTAAAGCCATTGAAGTTTACTTGACTTTTTTTTGTAATAAAGGCAAATCTCTTTCTTCATAAAACTATCAGTTAAACTGTGAAGAAACTAATTTGACTGTAATTTTTCTTTACCCCTTTATACAGGGTGTAAAAGACAGTCTACCGAAAACGAAAAAAAAATGATTCTAGACACGATTCTGGTGCTGATGGCGCTGAAAATTTTCATCGCTTTTTTCTTGATTTTTCCGAATTTTTATGCGTTTTTTTTTACATTTTTTGGTATTATTTCGTTAATACTACACAATGCAACATGAATATGAAAAAAATCCGCCATATTACTGTTTTTCACAAAAAACAGCAATGGATTAAAACAACGTATAAATTTGCTATCAGCTGTTCGGCCAACGACACCGCGCCGGCGCGGCGGCGGCCGCGACGGTCGACGCCACGCCGCGTACCTACGCGCGCCACACAGATACGATTACACACACAGCCGTCACCCTCACACTCACTAGTATGCAGCGTTACTGAGTATTTGTTCTATGTTAAAAATGAAAATGACATAGGTAATTATCCCGCTCTCCGATAAAAGGTAAATTCATAAGATTTAAAATGTGTGATATCTTATTATTACACGTACAAATACATACAGAACGACAAAAAATCCTATTGATATTCTTTAGCGCTATAAAAATCTCTAATAAACAATTTAACATGTATTGTCGCTTTGTTCCATTTGTTCTTGCAAAATTTTATTCGATATTTACACGCTCATTCATACTTCATACAAGCGCGGTGCGACTCGAAAAGTAGATGGCCGTACTGACGCGTGACGCCGCGACCGCGCGTGGATGTTACATAGATGGGATACGGCAAAATGGATGCTAAGCAATTCTCCGGGGATTATGAATTATGATAAGTTAGTTTCTCTGATAAGAATATTAATGGATATTGATTGTTATCATTGTTATGTACCTACAATTTTATGGTTTAATTAAATAAACGTTTCGTGTTTATTTTATTTAGGTACTTTAATCTGATTTTATGTTATAAATATCAAAGTATTTTAAACTTACATCAATAATGTTTGTAATGTTATTTGGTATTTGAATAAAACTACAATGCAACAACGAGTAACAACTGTTACAAGTAAAAATAGTAATGCCACATCAATATTTTATTGAATCTAATCTCTCGCTGGGATCCTAACTCGTCGCTCGTCACCAAATCGGCGGCGCGCGCGCGGACGGCGCGGAGGGAGCGGGTGGCGCGGGCGAGGGGCGGTGCGAGTGAGCGGAGATGCGCCGGCGGCTCTCTTTGATTAATAGTTCGAGCAATTCGCTCGCGGAAGACGGAAGCTCTTCACCGGTGTCGTTCGTTATGTCCTATTCGTCGTGTCGTGTGTGAACTGTTGTTTATTATTACTTGTTATTGTTCCGGTTTTGAGTTGTTAGTGTTTTTATTGTTATTATTTTTGTTGTTATTGTTTTCGAAGTGCAGTTGTGTTCGTAAATAGGAAGAAATGTTGATGTGTTATGTATGGTGAACCACGTGGGAGTGCACGGCGTGATCTGCACCTGTATGTCCGGATCCAAAGGTACTCAAACTCTCGTCATACACCAAGTAATTGCGTGTTGATAGACATTGATAACAATTTGTTTTAGCACTTCCTTATTATTGGTTACGTTTTGCTATTATTGTTTGATTTCACGTAAGCCAAGTAGGTACCTACCTACTTACAATTTTACTATGAGCTATTGTAACATACGGGCCTACTTACGATACCATAAACGATACATAAGATTGTTGTACAATGATAGCGTTGCATACTAGTGAGCGCATAGACGTGGTGGTACGCGTACGTACCTACGACGCGTCGCGACATGTCGTCGCTCAGCGCGCCGCCGCCGCCAGAAATCTCGTAGGCATGCGCGGAGATACATCGCGTTGTTCACTATACATTGAACGCTCAAAAATGACTAACTCGGGAACCAATCATTTCCGAGAAATATCGTTGGAGTAAATTTCGCGCATACAGTGTCACAAACTTACCAGTAAAGTTTTCGGTTAGCTGTCATTTACACCCTGTATATACTGTTTTTCACAAAAAACAGCAATGGATTAACCATTGCTGTTTTTTGTGAAAAACAGTAATATGACGGTTTTTTTTTCATATTCATGTTGCATTGTGTAGTATTAACGAAGTAATACCAGAAAAAATAAAAAAAAACGCATAAAAAATCGGAAAAATCAAGAAAAAACCGATGAAAATTTTCAACGCCATAAGCACCAGAATCGTGTCTAAAGTCATTTTTTTTCGTTTTCGGTAGGCTGTCGTTTACACCCTGTATAGCCAAAGGGCTTTTACTTTTGATAAAGAAACTGGTCGTCAGCTAAAGAAAACTAAGCAAGGAAACCCGTTACAGAAGTATTTTTTTTGTTAACCACAGCAGTGAAAACTTATATTTGAATAGGACCTTACTTCTAACCAACATAACAATTGTTTCATATTCATAGACAACCGTATCCTAGACGAAGAGTCGTTTATAAACGCATTAAAGGAAGACCAGGGTAGATCGACAAACATGTCGTTGTTCGACGAGATAAGGCTCAGTTTCTGCAACGTATCGCGGCACAATCACTCAGGCATCAACAGTATTAACGACAAACATCTCGACTCGTTCACTTGCGACAAAATATTTGATAATTCCTTCACTGCGATGGCTACGCAGACAGACATTGAACCTTGTATGTTTGACATTAAAGCACATTTCGGAACGACAGTAAGCACACAAACTGATTGCGAAAATAAACTACATTTTGGTATGCAAACTGATTTTGAGTATGTTGAAAGAGATAATGTCATTAAAAAAAATGAAATATCGAGTCAAACTCAATGTAAACCTTATAATAAGTGCATTAAAGCTCAAATTCCTAAATACACTCAGACAGATGAAGAGTCAAACAATAACAATCACAGTTCAAAATGCCTAGAATGTGAAAAGATAAATAAATATACGGCTAAGTTAGAAAGAGACGTACATATGTCTCATTGCACCGTATCTGAAATGCAAAAAGAATTGGAGAGATATGAAGGTAATTTGAATGTGCTTCAGAAGTTTGTTGACGAAGGGAACGAGAGGAATAGTGTTTTGCAAGCTATAATAAAGAGTTTACAAGCTAAGATTGGGATATTGGAGACAGCTTGCGATAAGCAAAGGGCGAGGCTTGATAGCTTGGACAATGATATCGCTGTGAAAACTATGTGTGGTACGCATTATTGCTGATTTTTTATGTAATACTCCGAAATTGGTGATGGTTATTTAAATTGTCCGTATTTATGTAAAAAGGAAACATAGCAAATACATATTTTTGAGATATCAAAGGTTTTAAAAAACATGTCTATACTATCAATTCCGGTTGGTTCTGTTCAGCTCTTTGTAAACCCTTTATCTGAGGCTTTATCTTGAAAATTAAAGGTTAGGATACCTTATTTGTTGACCACTGTTGATGTAATTCGATCGAAGCGTCGGGAAAACGAAGAAGGTATCCTAACCTTTAATTTTCGATCGTGTTTAAGACCCGTCGCATTATAATATTATGTGTACAATCGTTTAGAGGTATACGTTGATTATCCCGTAATGAAACGTGTACGTGTACGTGCACGGTATAGCTTTAGTTTTCTTTAACGACAAAAGGTCGTATGTGTGATATGTTTTTCGGAGTATTACATCGTTTTGTTTCTGTGTGTCGTCCTATTGGTGGCGGTTCACTTTTAGTTTGAGCAGTTTTGTGTTTTAGGTATATTTGTTTGTTGTTTTTATGTTGGGATATATTAATATAAGTATCTAATATAAGTTTAGTAAATAATATAATAGTTATTTGTGTAGACTAAGTAGCGTTTAAGAATAAAGACTGAACACTATCTGTAGATATTGCTGAAAAAATAAATTTCGACAATATTTATCGAAAAGTAGTGATTTTATGTTGTAATAAATTAATTCTGTATTTTGAACTAGTACTTAGATAACATGTAATCAATTAAGAAAAATGTTTTATGTACTTTTACAGATATTTTAGATACCGTATATTAAGTTTAGTATTAGTATAATAGTACTAATAATAAGTAGTATAGATATTCAAGTTGTCTTCCATACAAGTTAATTAATCTACTTTGTATATTGTAGATCAATCGACGGTGGCTACACAAGCCGATGTTCCATGCTTGGACTGCGAGAAACGAAACGCGGTCGTACCACACCGTAGTATCAGGAAATTCTTCTGGTAAGTGTATAACCATTAATATGTTAGTACGATAAAAATTAAGGAATTTTGTTTGATAAGCCAAACGTTTGGGTGGTATTCAATTGGTCACAATACTGTAAAACTCTAAGGCTCTATAATTTGACTCACCAATTAAAAGCTTTTGTCAAAATCCACAATTTGGACACTTTAAAATCCATTGATTTCTGAGTGAAAAGACACAGAGTAACACAGTTTAATTACCTTAAAACTCGATTTCGTCTATTATGTAAAGTCATCTAAAGCGACTATCCAATGGCGGATCATCGGATTAATATCGACAGTAAGATCATTATTTTACCCAAAAGTAGTTCTTGTATCCCAATACCCATCCCAACCGAATCCTTTCCCTCCTTATCTCTGACAACAACCTCTCATCCACAGTGTATAATTGCAGGACGTCATTCAAATGCCTGTTCCAAGTGTTCGCGGTGCTCTGCTTCATATGCGCTGTGTCGGTGCTGTACGGAGTCAGCACTCGCGCGCGCCCCGCATGTCCTCGAGACACCGTGCCTTGGAGCTGGCTGCATGCACAAGAGATTGTGGACCTACTCCTCAGAATAGAGTATGTTGCCGATGTGCCTATGTGAATTAAGTGTGGAAATTATGTGTAAGCCGAGTGCAGCTGTGTAGTGCTCAATCGTATATGGGACTTTTTAAGTGTCTTAAAAGATCTTGTTATGGTCATTTATGATGATCATAATTATATTGATAGATTGGTAAAAAAATTACTCCAACATTTTGAACTTAGTTTTTAATCGTCTAACTATATCGGAAAAACAATTTTCCGATACGGTTAGCTGACGATAATAGAAATGATTCGCTTTAAAAAAACATGAAAATAATTTCATTCTGGCAACACTGATCACGTGTGTTGCTATTGGCATAAAATAGGTGTTTGGATAAAAAATATGTGTAAAGTTGTAATATGACATTGAAGTCACCTTTTATATGTCAATGATGGTATATATTCAGCAATCAATTCATATTATATGAACGAGTATTGTACTATTAAGATATTTTCAAGACAAAAAAGTGGTTGTATTTTTTGACAAAGTTTTCTGAGTAATTTTTTATGAGTAATATTAAATTGGCCTCCTGTTTGTAAAAATATGAAGAATATTTTAGGATTGCTTGTCAATTTATAAATAAATACGCATTTAAAAGTTGGTAGAGACCAAATTGTTTCTAAAATTACTTGAATAAGGCTGATTTAAAAAAGAAAATTTACAAAATATAAAGCCGCGGGTAGACGGTATATTCCTTTCACTTGTAACATAATTTTATACCAAAAAAACTTAATTTTGCATTTATTTTATAATTACTATGTAAAATAGTTTTTAAAATATAATTTTAATTCTTAATCTTAACTGCATTTACTAATATGTAAATAAGTTTACGATTATTTTATTTGATTTCTTTAAACTAATGCTTTAATTAATTCTTTGAATGTGCCTTTTTCTACTTAAGACAATAATATTAATATAATAATATCTTCCTTCAAACATCTTGCATTATGGCCTTACCAAATATTTTCATGTAAAAGTGTACTACATACACATATTATTTTATATTACATTGCCTTGCATGAGTAAAAACCTTTTGAATAATAATTTATTATTCTTAGGTAATGCATAACAATCAGTTTCAAAATACCTAAAGCTATTCAGCTGAAATTTGGTATTATAGTATCAAAAAACATAGCATGTTATAATTGAATGGGATTCTAATGGGACGAATGCCTTAGCCATATCACACCTTTCTGGCGAGTTAAAATAAATAACTTAAACATTTTACTGTCCCCATGCTACATGGTCCTAGGTAATGACAGCATACATAAACCGTAACCGTAATGACATATACAGCCAATTTTTTCATCAAAAATAACAGCTCAAGTATAAAGGTAAAATAAAAATGGCAGTCAAATTTGTTTCGTCACGAATTTACTGATAGTTATATGAAGAAACATATTTATTTTTACTAAACAAATGTCAAGAAAAGGTCAGCTTTAGCGGTTACTTTAAATAATAATATGTATGAAGAAACTGGCCATTAGTCCCCCACAAAGGCGGGTCGGCGTCATAGCCCTTTGCATTTCGTTCCAAACTTTAAAAAATGGTTACACATTTTATAATATTTTTAAGGAATCGGTAACATTTTTCCCATGTCAAGTGGCCAGTGTTAACCCTATTAGAAATAAAAACTATATATCATAAATATTCGTGTTAAAATTCTTAAGATATAAGTGTCAAATCAATTTCTGTGATAGAACAGTGCCAGTGAATTAGTTGTTAGTTATAACATACATTTTATTTTGATAAGACTTTTGCGATGACTAGATATTCGTTCGACAGTTGTAGAAATTTATAACAAACTTGCTCAGGCTATGCCATTTATTTCTTAAATAATGTTTGAAATTATAATTATCACAGACTGAAACATTTTAACAGGCACTTATATGCTTTAAATAGAGGCCGCCCGCGACTTTGTCCGAGTGGAAACCCTTCCTGTGTAAATCCCAATCCCTCGGGAACTCCGGGATAAAAATAGCCTATGTGTTATTCTAGGTTCAGCTAGGTAGCTGAACCTAGAATAACACATAGGCTATTTTTATACATACCAATTTTCAACGCAATCGGTTTAGTAGTATTTGCGTGAAAGAGAGTAGGATTGCTCAGGCTATGTCATTTATTTCGTAAATAATGTTGAAATTATAATCAGACTGAAACATTTTATCAGGCAAGCTTTAATTTAAAAGAACTTTGCTAAACTATAGCTTAAGTAAATTACAAATTGGTTTAAGAAGCATTGTCGAACGAATACCTAGTCACATTATAACGTTTATATAAGTTTTAAAGTATGACATTTTCAAATTAACAGATAGTATTTACCAAAAATTATATGTTAAAATATATTTGCGTTGTTTATAAATGGTTAGTGTTAATGTAAAAGTTTTGTTGATAGAGTATGGGAAAATCAATTAAACACTTATCCTGGGTTTTATTCATTTATTTCCTTTTTTGTATGAGGGTCGGTAAAAACTTAAGATCAAAATGATGGGCCCTTAACACATAAGTAAATAAATTAAATCGCGTCCTTTAAAAAACTCAAACTAAGGCCTAAAAATTGTAAAATTTCTTTAGACTAAAGGAAAATATCAGTTTTCTAACGATTTTCTCAACATTATCACGTCTTTTTACATATTAAATTAACTTATTGCGGCATTTCTCTTTTCCATATTTTATCAATAAAACCTTGAGTAAGATATTTTAAATTTACCATTAGTATTGCAAGAACAAAAAACTTTAATGTTCTTAATATGTTATAAACAAACTAACACAGCATTTACTATGCATTTATTTTTAGTAGATACGTAAATACTAATAGAAATATCGATTATTTGTAACAACAAATCGAATCGGAAATCGATGTTATATCGATACAGACTCGATAGTTGGTACATCACTACAATTTAGTTAAGTTTGCAAAACTTGTATGTATGTTGCACTTTGTGTTAGAATATTTTAATTCATTTTATGTCACATCACTAGTTGTGGTCACAAGCCTAAGTGTCGCCCTCTACCGAGACTTTTACATACACTTGGAAGTTGTGATTACAACCAGTGAAATATTATTTTTGTTTCTATTGTATTCATTTTAGTCATTTATCTATAACAATAAACTGAATCTTCCTTCTTTTTGGTGTTTTAATTGTTCTTTTGAATTTTTTCGAGTTCGAACCATCGACGGGAGGTGCCAACTTATACAACTTGGCTATCTCTGCTCTGAGAAATATTACTTCCACAAAAAAAGGTTTGTTGAGGAATCAAATGCCAAGTAGACCGCGTAGCAACACTGCCGAAACATCCTTTTCGAAACCATTTCGTCGTTTTTACGGGCCCCTATTTGAGAGTCTCTGGATAGGACTAGAACGCTAAAATGTTCGTTATCTGGTAAGCGGGCACAGGTGATTCTTAGTGTTTGATTATACGCTAACGTGTAAGAAATGTTGACCGTCAGTCATATCTATACTTATACTTACTAATATTATAAAGCTGAAGAGTTTGTTTGTTTGAACGAGCTAATCTCAGGAACTACTGGTCCAATTTGAAAAATTCTGTCAGTGTTAGACAGCCCATTTATTGAGGAAGGCTATAGGCTATATATCATCACGCTACGACCAAAAGGAGCAGAGTAGCAATAATAAATGTTACAAAAACGGGGAAAATTTTGACCCATTCTTTCTTATGTGACGCAAGCGAAGTTGCGCGGGTCAGCTAGTCACATTATATAAAGAAATTGCATAAACGCACCTAAGATTCGGCTCAGTTTTATCTATAGATTGAATTACTTTTTAGAGATAAACAAGCAGCTCTATCGAGCTTTGGCTATTTTTTTTATAGAATATGTGTTAGATGGGATTCATATTATTTTATAAAGAAGTAAATACTACATCCGTATCTCTACAGTCATCACCACGATACCTACGCAAATAGAGTCATCATGTATGTAAGTAATACTACTGGTCACAGTCCAAACTAAAAAGCAGCTGATGGAGATTACAACTGGGCAGACGATGATCATCGACAGCTGTCGTCCCACGCAAATTCAACCCCTCACTTCGTATAAAATAATAAGCAAAAATACAAAACTATACATTAAAACTGACTCCCACAATCAAAGTGGTATCCTTTTACAAAAGAACCGGTAATCTTTTCCTTTTATAAACTCACAATGGACTCACTCACTGTCAAGGTGTAACGCCACAAAAGACTTATTGGCCCCAAACTGAGAAATGCGTTCGCGAAAACTTCCCACAAGATGGAGAGTTTTTTTCTAAAGGGTCAGTAAAAGGGGCTTTTTATTAAGTTTTTGCTTTGACCAAGATGTTTATCTTGTTATTTAAGTTGGAACAACTTGTGAAGAGATACTTGAGACGAAAGATTTATGTTTCGGTAGTAGGTGTCGGCAGCTATTAAGTTAAAAGGACATTTTTTGCGTTCTTAGATAAGCAATCTATATGGAACTTCATTAGGTTGAATTCAACAGTATATGTACGAATCCTTGTAGACAACAAGGATAGATATAGGAAGGACCCTTCTTCGCAACAACTTAGCACCCGTATCTACAAAATAGTTGTAGATAACTAAACACCTTTATTTAAACGCAACGATAACTTTACTACGTAAAACTAGCTAGGGCCTCGAACATACAAATCAATGAAAAATATACTTTACACGTATAAAGATAAGGTTTATATTTGTAAATATGGTTCGCTGCTGCTTCCCTTAGCACACCTGTCGCGATCCGTGGGAATATGCTTATGAGGAAGGGCATTGTGTGACGGAATTATAATTGCAATATATTTATTTATTGACCCCGTTATTACTGTTGACGGCCTGCAACTTGAAATGGGTGGGAAAAATCAATGATCGGTATAAATTATGTGACTGCTAAACTTCTTTGAGAAAACTTAAAATCCTGTTTTGGTGATCAGCTGACCGATATTCGTTATTATTTACAAAAGTCTTTTTTTTTTGCTGTCTTTGTATACAGTATTGAACAATCTACTTAGTTACATATTCTTTGCAAAACCTCATCATAGTATTTTAAAAGTGTATTTACAAAATATTTCTCACGTAGTAAAGAGTACAAACATTGACCTATCCATCTCACACAATATATTTTTTGTGTCGACCCGGAAACATCCCCGGATACGTGGCTTTTTTCTATTTAGACTTAATAAAAACGAGTTGATAGTCAAAGGGAGCAGTTTTTGTAAGCACCTGTTTCCATGGGAATATGGGAACTCTTGTGTGGGACAAAAAGTCGCAGAGATTTCACGGAAATGTTGAAGAAGTTAATGAGATGCCGTTTTCAATTTTTAGGGTGAGAAAGTGGTGAGAAATCAAAAGTTACTTGAGTATACATAATATAGACTAATTGAAATTAGAAGATTTATCTATAAATTAATTTTTAAGCGACTTCAATAAAGCTTATTTTTGAACTAGGTTGATCCGTACCTATTTCATAATTTCTTCCCCAACGTTTGACGTTTCACATTCATGTTTCTTGCGTTGAGCTTTACCAAAATAAAACACACTTAATAACTGCAACATTTACATATATACCTTTATTGCTTCGCTAAATCTAAAAACAACTTTCACACAAACAAAAAACACATCCGCGATTCCTTCTCAAAACATCCCTTGATGTTTACTTCGCAAACAAATAAATTATCTATTAAAGACCGACTGACCGTGCGTGAGAAACGGAACACAATATAAAAACCGAAGGGCGCTCCGTCAAGATGAATGCAGTCACGCCCCTGTTTGTAAGGACCATTGGGGACGGAAGGAAGTAGGGCTGTTATCATTCGTTGAGTGTTTTGGAACAACACTCTAGTTTTGCTACTAGTGTAGATAAAAAAGGTGGGAGTTTGGGATGAAACATGTTTTACGGTACTATTTGGTACGGCTGGTCTAGTGGATTGTAATTCGGAGCAATAGGATAAGTAAATCTGTCCTTTGATAAAGATTCCGTGTGTACCTTATCAGATTGATTTCGAAAGAATCGAATCCATAACATTCCGTCCGGAAGGTTTTAGATAACATATCATTTGCTGCTCTAGGGACGTGAAATAGCGTGATTGTCTTATTATCCGGTATGTAGACTTAAGTTTCTTGCATCTTAGATTCAACGAAACATTTTTTTTTATACCAAGATTTTTAGATTTCCGTTCTGCTTGAGTGATGAATCATTTGTTTTTTGTTATTCAAAAAACACAAAGCCAAACATATTTACTTATAAAAAAATATCCAAAATTGATTGATAAGTATAGATTAATATTCAACAACGCATCAAAGATTCAAATCTCCCTAAACTGACCGCGATCGTGAGAAAGGTGGTTCCACGTAAAAAATCTGTAGGGTGCTTAATCCCAAAAGAAGTTTTGTACAATAACCCTCGAGATCCGGCCTCAGAGGAAGGAAGCAGGCCCGTTACAATTTGTTTCATCGTTTTATTGAGTTCACACGGTACAGATTAAATTGATTATTTGAACGGAGGATGTGTCAGTTTAAAGTTGAATTGTCGCTTTTTGAAAAGGGTTAGGTACCTATATTTGAGTATTTTTGACATATATTACTTAGTTTGTAGACAGTTCATGTAGTAAGGTAGGCAGAAGATAGTGATTGTAGGAATGTGCTTGCTGCTTATAGTATGTCGTAGGTTAAATTGCCACTAGGAAAAAATACATTTTCTAACCCATTACTGTCCCACTGCTGGGCAGTGGTCACCTCCCGAACGAGAGTGGGGTGAGGGCTTGAAAATTAAGGTCAAGCTGGTTTGTTATCGTTATCTTTCATCAAAATTATGGATTTAGTAGGTAAATATGCAGAATACTGTGTCTGGATGATAATGTTAACTGCTATGTTATGCAATCTCGCATCTTAAACTCCAATTGTAACAACACGTTTAAAACAAGATCGAGAACCGTTATTTATTGCACAACAATCGCAATGACCCCTATTAATAGCAGGATGAAAACACGGTTCTATAATTGAAAATAAAAGTTGACAACTTGTTCCACCCGTTAGGTAAGTTTCGGGATTAGCTCTGTGCAATGTTTCACCCAGTTTCTATCAATTTGTTGCTTTGTTTGTTTCTTTGCGCATCTGCAGGTAACATTATAACCCAGTTCAGTTCCGAAACAAGAAAAAGAAAAAGAAGTTCTAAGGTAAAATGTGTGTTCGCGTTAATTCCCGTATCCTAGCATTGTGAAAAAAAAGATTGAAACTGAAAGACTTAGTTTAAAAATTCTGGCTTATTTTTTTATCGTGTGGTTAGTAGTCAACCTAGTGTTATAGTTGTTTAAGCTGTCCCAAAAAGCCTTTGACATGGCTGAACGACTGTTATCTTGGTAGACAACAACCGGGACAGAGTTTTTACTTGCCCTGCGAAGCACAGAGACGCCCAACTTAAATACCATTTAGCGGTCACCCATATATGTAATGACCGCGCCGGGAGTTGCTTCACCCGCAGATCGTTACTCGAACGCTGAGCACAACTTGCATTCGAGCCTTATCATACTAATGTTAATGAATATTAATAATCCGGCTGTTGTTACAATCATGGGATGTTTGCATGATAAAGTCATTACTATCCCCAAATTCCCAGCTCATCAAGTAATTAATTATATCAGCTAATCGAAATACAAGCTAAGCTGAATTCTCACTGGCCGCCCCCACACCGCGACATATGACAGTCTAATTATTCACAACTCATTAGACGTCACGCGATCGCATGGAATATCGTCATACTTGGACACTCACTAATAAACTAATTTAATATTACAATTAAGCTTTTAGTCTGCTATTTGATTTTGGACTCTATTGACATAGAAATAAAGTCGATACGTCTTTTTTTAGAAGTGCATCGGTATGTTGGTTTTGTAGTCCCGACAATTTTCTATTTGCGTTTAATTAAAACTTTATTTCAACGTGCTAAAGTTCGTTTTTTATTGGTTTAGTTGATAATGAAGTGTAAAGTTAAGTTTGTGGGAGTGAATGGCTACCGTGGGAGTGACGGTTAGTCCTCTAATTAAATATTTATGAGTGCAATATGTTCGTAGTTATCAAGGGAGGAAAGGTCGTTTGAACACCTGGATGGGTCGACGACATTGTTTACGGAAATACCGACTTAGGGCTAGTTTAGGTATCCCTTATCTTTCGATTTTTATAAATATGGTCAGATTGTAACTGCTATTTTGGTGAAGGGGTCGGATTTCTTACACTTTGTTAGCTCTTAACATTTTAGAACTTAAACGGTGATAAGCAATAGAAAAACTCATTTTCAGCTCGCTTCAGGAGTCGTAGGGTACTTTATTGAAGTCACAAGAATTTTGATAATTGAGTGGGTGATGAGTTGCTTAAACAAGTCCATTAATTTCTCTTTACTATCGCTATGTAAATCCAATAGCAGTAAAATATTGCGTAATTTTTAGCTACGTAAATCATGCTATTCAGAGCCAATTCAAAAGATTTATATGACGCAATTTATGAATACAGCTTCAGGGTACATAAATCATTTTAATTGACCCAATACATGGTATATTTCCTACTTACCGTCGCTTTTATGCTAAGAAGTACATATTTCTTTCAATAGCAAAGTACATACCTACCTAATAAAAATAGGGGGGACGAAAAATTAGGCCAAGGCTGAAGTATGACTCTAACGTAAGTACATTACTGAAAAGCAAACAGTACCTACAATTAAAAACGTGGTTTAAAAGAGGACAAAGAAATAGAGGTTCCTGGTGGGATTACGTTTACCTTGAACATTCTCTGTAGGCATTTAGTAATACTTACCCGTATTTCTATTAGATAGGTATATTATCGTAAAAGTTTTGTTCAGCAGTTCTTGAAGATAAAATGTTTCAATTTTAAAAAGATTTATTTACATGGAGTGGTGTAATTCCGCAGGTTTACTGTTAATACTTGCAGGTGAATTTGGATATTGGAATTTCGGTTAGATTTCTAAAAAATGCAAGCATGTTCAAAAATCAAAATTTTAGGCAATATTTTCAACCCTCTAAACAGGTAAGTTGGTTGAAATATTTTAAATTTAAACGTTCAATCTATTACTTTATTTTTGATCGGTAGGTATTAATTAAAATTGAGTCTAAATATTCAGTCCGTTCCGTTCAGTCATAAAGAATTGACTTTAAATAAAAAGTCTCTGTCCAAAACATAGGGTAAGTTGCAGAGTCATTAACACTGATTGATATGTCAGCGATTTACGAGGTCGAGCACCAATTGGCACAGTCTATCGGAAGAGTAACAGTGACCCGCAGTGGTACTCCAATAACACAATCATTTTGAATACAGGAGAGAACATTTTGGAAAAAAAAAAACGTTTTTCTTCCTAAATTCCTTTCATTCATAAGCATACATTTTAAAATGACTTAGATACATACATATTCGTGAATGCATATCCTGATCTTATATGAAGTCATGAACCAGTTATATTTAATTACATAAAACTGATGAATGGACATACTTCTGAATCATCAAGGAGTCACCGATGACAGCAAGTCTTGATAAACCTGAATTTTATAAAATACTTAAGCATAGTATTACGATTCTTTTAGAATGAGTCATCATAGTCCTGTGTAATCAGATTAGTCACCGTTGAGATCCGTTTATGAATGATTTTGGGTTGAATTACGGACAAGATATATTCATAACACAAAAAACAGCGATTGTGGGTACGTTTGTTATTTGCAGTTACCAAATTCGGGAATCTAACCCAGGACCTCGCAACTGTAGTATGCCCTATCTTACAGACGGGGACGGGACTATCAGTTTATAATACATACTTACATTAAATCACACCTTTTTCTAATAGGGGTAGGCAGAGATAAAAAACGCCACTTGGTACAATCCTTACAAACTTCTCTAGCCACATTCACATCACTACATATAGTTATACAGGACATTCGCCGTACCAATTACGAGATATTAATCTTGAAAAAAAAAGACCAATACAAGGAAATTTTTGATCAGCAAAATTTTCGCATTTAATTTTCTGTAAAAAATATCACAGCACTATTTATCGCCATTCCCATACACAACACCTTACACAAGTCGCAAAATTTGTCCTGTCTGAAGTGGATAGGTAAACAAACCACGTCATACGAACCCTTTGCACCTCGCATTCCCACAGTCCGTGGGAATACACACTCACCCCCGTCTATAAAGTACCGCATTACCTGCGAACATGATCCTACAAAAAAACTCCACACTTTATGGACAACCTTCCCTGTATAGTATGAGTTTACGCTACACTGCGCGTATAAAGTATCGAGTAAAATGCGTGTCATGTAGTTGGAAATTATTAGCGTACTTTATTGAAGGTGTGTGGGCATGAAGTATAGAATAATTGTGTGTTGGAGGGAGGGAATTTATTGCGGTTCTTGATGGGTGCGCGTATGGACGCATTCCCATAGTATACAGGATAAGGGGACCGCAGGTGTAGCTTCACTCTGATGATGTTTGTTTTTAGTTTTTTGAGACTGTTTTGTTTGAGTTTCGTCAATATATTGAGTTTCAGTTTTCGTTATTGGGAATAAGTGGTTTATCTCGTCGTTATTTATTTAGCTTAAAACGAAATTTTTTGAAGAGTTTGGTTAATTAATATTGTACTGTAATTAACTGAAGACATTTTAATTACGCAGTATAATAAACGATTATTAAATTTTGTTACAAAGTTATCCTAAAACAAGCTTTTGCATGTATTCTACACAATGTCACTAAGTTACAATTATCACTTGCAACTACCATCACACCTCACCCGGAATCAAACGCACACCAACCAACCTAACTAACAACTGATCCCAAACGTATTCATTCACAACGTCACCCATAAGAACGAGACGGCACGAAAACAAAACATTCCGACACATTTCCCAGCGCTATAACCTGTATGAGTGAATGAGATAGCAATAGTTTGTGAGTTTGTTTTGTAAACAGGGTAGCAGGATGGAGGGCAATTGAAAAATTTTGCTTGAAGAGTTGCGCGAGAGTTGTGTCATTAAGTGTTCGGCCGTCGGCCAGTGTAGTCGTGTTGTGATATGAATATTGTGAAAATGCCGTGCAGTGAGGATGACGATTCGCAGACCGGCTTCTCGGAGTCTACGCAAGGAATGTCGAAAGCCGAGTTGAGAAAGGTGATTATTTTTGTGATGTGTTTTTAAGTGCAAGAAGAAATGGCTAAGATTTTTTTTGTAATTAAATCGAAATTAATAGTGAAATACTCTGAAATTACTTAACTTTTTTTGGTTAAATTTATTACAAGGAATCAATTTCGATTTTTTATTTTATTGTGTATACAATAACAATCTAAAATATAAATATATAATAACAATAAATCTACAACATCTGTATAAAATATCAATAAGATCAAATTAAAATAAACCATTTTTTATTATCTATTCTTTTGTGAGAAAATATCTCGATTTTTTTAAATACTAAATCGTGACTTGAAAGAAGTAAATTGCGGCAAAATACTAATGCGTGTTTAAATTATTTCAGACGAATAAACCGATAATGGAGAAGAAAAGGCGAGCGCGCATCAACAACTGTCTCAACGAATTGAAGGACCTGCTCATGGATGCCTCTGACAAAGACGTAAGTTAATTATAAATGTGATACAAATTAAGTGTTATAAATGTGTGGACTAACAACAAACAATTAAGCGTCTAATTTAAAAAAGGTTGAATGTAAGCAGTACGTATCCGAACTCAATTACATAAATCAATTAAGTACATACTTGAAAGCAACGTTTCCAGAGAAGAGGTAATCCTTTAACGATAGATACGGTTTAAAGTGAGACTTAACAAAATATGGGTTCTATCAAAAACTTTTTTTAAATAGTAAATTAAATCAAAAGGATAATTAAATATGAATTCAAATAACTAAGTAATTAAAAAGTCTTGTCTAAAAGAAGACATCAAAATCGTAATTTAACATTAATTTCAAAACTATAACTTGCCATACAAAACGTATCACTGTTTATAACAAGATTCTAATAAGACAAAAAAATAATAACAACATTTTCCATTACAGCCAGCGCGCCACTCCAAACTGGAAAAGGCAGATATCCTGGAGCTGACAGTGAAGCACCTTCAGAAGCTGCAGCGTCAGCAGTTAGCCGCAGCCATCGCCGCAGACCCTGCAGTACTGCACCGCTTCAGAGCTGGCTTCAGCGACTGTGCTGTAGAAGTCAGACGATACCTGTCGCGACTGGCCAGCGTACCAACAGGCTTGAGACATCGATTAGGAAATCACTTAACTTCGTGCATCGGTGGTATGGAAACTCTTCAGCCAAGGGACTACGCTCCACTCGTTCCTGATCCTCTTAGACTGGACGATGAAAGACCCAGTGCCTTCCATTTTGTCAAATCTACAAAGCCTACAAGCCCACCCCTCAGTCCGCTATCTTGTGACTCCGCCTGCGATTCCTCAACGGAACTCGAAACTCCACCAAGACCTGTTCAAAACTTCCCTTTCCCCACCCCACCGAGCAGATCAGCGTCCGACCAAGACTCAAGCCCAGAAACACAAAAGCCAACTGTATCTTCAACTACGATATCGCCTGAAAACCGTCAAGAAGTGCTACGAACCAAAAAATATATGGAGCCGTTATCAATTGTGATAGATGTAGAGAATTACAAGATTGGTATAGATGCGTCTCCGAAGCGAGCAGTGGATTATTCGATAAGGCATAAGTTAAAACGTCCTGTCGTCGACTTGACTGGCCCGGCCCCGAAAATGATCAGAACTGAAGAGAAATTGCCAGCAGATTTGTGTTACAAAACGCCTGAAAAGTCCGCATTTACAAGAGTACCTGAACGAATCCCTATATTTCCTCATAAGAAGCTGTCTATACCTGAGAGTATACCGTCAGTTAGTGAACAACCTTCTGGCTTCAAAGCTGTACCTCGAACTGTGATAAGTACGGCGGAGTCTTTGGCTCAGTCTTTCAAGAAAGAAGCTCCTAAGGATGTGAAGGTCGAAGCTGATACGAGTTCGAAGTCACCGGTGCAAGGAACATCTAGTAGTAGTAGCAGTACTACAGAAATGTGGAGGCCTTGGTGATATACTCAGTTCTTCAAAATGATAATATGACAATATGTATGGACCGGTTTCACAGCTTCTGGATAAGTGTCTGATAACCCATACAATACCTGCATAGCAATGTATGAAAACAACTGTCACAATTCCAGTTGACAACTAGTGTACGTCAAATTGATGGTCACTATTCAGTAATTGCTGCTTTGACGTAACGTGTTAATTACTATAATCTAAGGGAGAAAACAATGCACAGCCTGGCTTTCAAATAGTTGTCAACTAAGATACATGATAGCCACCCTGATAAGCTATCCGGCCGTGAGCGAAGCAGAAGAAGTTTGATAAATGATATTTGGTGGTTTTTGACAACCCCCATAGATGAAAATACGTGATTTTGTATATGTATGTAGTATTATATAAAGAGAAAAGACATCACATTATATCGCCATTCCGCTTTAAACATAGTGATTGTATAAATTTTGATCTTCAAAATGAGCTTTAAAATGACAAAGTTGTTTTAGTTTAGAGAGGTTTGTTAGAAGTATCTAGAACCGTTAAGTATATTTAATTTAGTTTGTACCGTTCTGGTATGTTTTTATACGTTATATTAAAAGTTATTTTTACTTTTTGTTTGCAATTTATTATTGAGTTTTATTCTGTGTGGTTTACGTTTATTTACCTTACCTAACCTTATACTTATTGTTACGCCAAAAGGTTATCGTATCCGTAAAATGTTAATTTTATAATTCGTTAAATAATACCAACGGCTTGAGAGCTGTCAAAATTGTCCAAAATCTAGCTAATTTTTTTTGTAAACTTTATTTTGCCTACCATTTATTTCTTAACTATTCTGCCACTGCGCACAAATCTTGACACTGCTTATTCATCACTACTGCAAGTTAAAAGCTACACGATATGGAACGATTAAGTATTTTAATATATTCAAGTTACGGTCACTCTGACATGCTTTAGTTCTTCGGGTTTATTTCAGGTAGAACGACTGACAAACATTTTCAATAAAAATATCAAATTTATTGGCAAGCATGAATCACATAGCGAAGTACCTACAAATAAATTATAAATTAAAACAACATTAACATAACTTGATAAAAAGGAATATTAAGGACGGAATGTCTAAACTAATCTAGAATAATTTATAATTAAGGTGTCTTTCCACCAGAGATGTGCTATGCAGCTATGTTACGAGGATGAAATAGCGATGCTAACAAACAATGCGACCGTTTCCACCAAAATTAAGCTATGTAGCGGTGAGAGAAACATGCATCGTCACAAAATAGCACATAGCTACACTATTCGTGACTATCCGTAGCACGCATCCTTGCGTACAAAAATCTTAGCTGTAACCGTTTGTACCAGTACTATGCTGTTTGCATCAATGAATATGATTGACGGATATCAAACGCATCCGTAGCAATATAGCATAGTACAACTCTGGTGGAAAGGCACCCTAAGTATTACCATAATTAATAAATAATACAATTCGTAATAAAATAACTAACAAAATAATAGAATATCAGCCTTCATTTTAGGCGGCAAGCAAATTTTAACTGCTTCTTATTCTTAGAGGCATTGCTAACTTTTAGAAGTGCATTACGAAACCTCGATACTACCTAGAAACTAGAGTCGTTTCGTTCTTTTGAGAAAATTAATTACTGTGAACAACTCCTCTCAAAAAGTCAGCACATCATCAAATAGTTTAAAAAATAACTAATAAACTATAACTTAAATTAACGTTTCAATTAAAACAAATATCAAACATAGTCTTTGGTACAAGTGTTGCCACAAAAAAATATTAAATGACTTAAAAAATAACAAATATTCTTTACACAGAAATGGAACACAAATTAATAAAGACATTTTTCTACGTCAGTTTAAAGTTATAAGCATATTTCACACATAACTGTCCCATTGCTGGGTAGAATGAGAGACAGTTCTTAAAGGTATACAAAGTACTTTACCTTACTTTGTATACCTTTAAGAACTGTATTAAACAACTCTCAAAAATGCAAGCTCATGTTTTGCCTCACTGATAGATATTTCTAATACACATATAACTTAGAAAAGTCATTGGTGTGTGGAGGTTTAAACCTTCGACCATTCTCGTGAGAAACGCACGCCTAAAACTGCAACAATCCGTTAAAAGTAGGCGCAAAAATTATCTGTCGTTTATTACAATACAAGGGCGATAAAAAGTTTACAAAATTGTTTATTTAGTAAATTCACTTTTGTTTGAGAAAGTCCTTCCTCTGTTGTTGTAGTTTTTGTTCCAATAAAGTTATTTTCTCTTGATATTTACCCGCTTCTCTTGTTAGTGCTTGTATAGCTGAGTCCTTACGGGCTACGGCTACTTTCACCCTGTACATAATAAAAGTGCATGATTATAAATTATTATTGAAATCCTAGCTGACCTAAAAGTAAATTTAAATACCCACTATAGAGTCAGTGGGTATACGGACAAATATAAAACTTTACTGTTAACGAGACTGAATTCCAGACAACTTGTTTGAACAATTTAAAAAAGTTAATTTAAAGCTAATATTGTGTTATATTATGCTTAGGCCAGAGCAATCTATATGAAGAAGTCAAACAAAATTCAATCGCTGTGTAATATCTGTTTTTGAGTAACGTAATACGTTACTCAAAAACAGATATTACACAGCGATTGAATTATTTAGAATTTGGTGTCAGATACGAAGGTACGAACAGATTCATTTCAAGTCAAGTTAAGTATTCAAATATGGTATCACTCGATATTTTCCTTTGATTTTGATTTTGAAATGCTTCAGCGCCTACTAGAGGACGGTATTGTCCCCTTTGTTAACTTATCTTCTACGTCAATACTAGAATATAAATATGTTACGTACTTGGCGTATAGTTGGTGCATCTGTTCTTCGTGTGTCTTCTTCATATCTTCTATCTCTTTCTTGAGCGCGTCCACCTTGTTCTTCCACGTGTCCTCACAACTCGCCCTCACTTCTTCGGCACGACCCTCTAGTTGAGTGTTTTTCTATAACAAATGTATTATTATTTATTAGTAGATAATTGCTATCCTCCTCTGAGTCTAAGAAAGATTTTGATTGTTAAGTAATAGGTGTATTTAAAGAGTAATATTTTTTACCGAATTCGTTCAGTTATTCTTGTGTGATTACCAATTTTTTTTTTATTTTAGAGTTCTGGACCCAAAAGGTAGAAACAGGACCCTATTACTGAAACTGTCTGTCATCAGGCTGTTCCTCATGAACCCTTATAGTTAGATAGTTGTAATTTTTACAGATTATGTATTTTTGTTGCCGCTTTTACAATAAATACTAAAATACTGTATAAAATAACACAACAAACGTGCTTTAATGTCATTATTAAAAAAAGTAGCACTGAATCTATCGTCCGCGAGTCCAACTCCCTTTTGGCTGGTATGGCTTCCTTTCATAAAGATTTTATCCATAATAGAATTCATTCAGTTCCAAGAACTATGTTTTTACAAACCTCAGTTAAAATCCTATTCCTTGTCTCAAGTTGTGAGATAGTCACTTCTAGCTCGGCACCTGGAATTAAAATAGAAAACATTGAAATAAAATAAAGTTAAATAATTTGAAAAATCCATAGAATAGAAGAAAAATGAGCACTCCATTTTTGGTAGACTAGCGAGTGTCAAAAAAAACTTACCCCCCGGTTTCTGAGGTACATTCAGCGGTAGTTTGTCTATTAAATAGTGTCAAAACTCATATGAAAAACGCTATTGAATAGATAAACTACCGCTAAATGTACTCGGAAGCCGGGGGTTAATCAAATAGTTCCTGTGAAATACGCTGGGGGCGCTGTTCAACTTTTCAAACATTTCAAATCTTACATTTGTCTTCAGTCTGCCGCACCCTAGCCTGCGCCTCCTGGTATCGTCTGAGCGTCGCCTGTTCTGTTTCAGCTAACTCCTTCAGTTCAGCCTCGTACTGCTCCTTGTTTCTCCTGCAATTTACATTAAATTTTATTATTAATTGATTATCTGCAAACGTGCAATTCTCAGACAGAATTGGTTTAAAAAAATCGAAAGACGAGCCTGAATAAAATGAATAAATGATTTGGCTTTGAATTTGGTTCGCAAAAAGACACAGAACATACATAAATTCACGTCTTTTTCCAAAAGAGGTAGTAAGGACTAAAGAACGCCGTTTGGAACGATCTTTGAAAACTTCCCTTGCCACAATCACATTCATACATCTTGTCAGGAGAAGTACTCGTTACGTACTTAAACATAAAGGAAATATCCTTTATGCATATTTTTTAACTTAAGCTCACATAAATATGACGGTTTGAATAGATAAACCTGCGCTAAATGTGCCTAAATGGACATAAGAGTCCAGTAATAGTACCTTAGTGCATCCTGTAGTTCCCTCCTCCCGGCCTGTGCCTCCGCCTCCATGCTCTCAATAGCCTTCTCAATCTCTCTGTCTCTCTCTTGCTTGTGCTGCGCCGCTATCTCCTGCGTCTTACGTTTAATCTGCGTCTGCTGCTCCATCTCCAGCATCTTCTTGTAATCTTCTAACTTCTGCTTCAATTCTTCTTCTTTTTTGAGCATTTCCTCCTGAGAATTAAATGTATAAAAAAGATAAATATGTGATAATATATTATTCCTGATTTTAGAATAGTATAAATTTTCTAAAACCTTCGCGTGTTTATTCCATAGATGGGTGACCGCAAGGCACGTAATAAGTCGGTCCCGGTTGTTGTCAATGAAGATAACAGCCGTTTAGCTATGTCAAAGGCCTTCGTGCGGCTAGGTTGACCACTAACCATACGATAAGAAGAAGAAGTAAGTTTTCAAATAGTTGTTTAAGATATCTAGATGTGGTTGCTATCCTTTTAGATTCGCGACATAAATGAATTATACAAAGAAAAATGAAAGAGGGGTCCTTAAAAATAAATAGGTTATCATTATTAATATAATTTTAATAATTGCTATAGTTACCTCCATCTTTTTCTTCTCCTTCTCAATTTCTAGTTCCATTTGCATCTTCTTTTCTTCCAACATCTTTTCTTGCTCCTCTTTCCATTTTTCTGCAATCATGTTTTAATCACTTTAAAGTACAAAAACAAAAAGTTATATACAAGTTCATTTTCAAGATCAATCTTCGAGTATTTTTTACTTTCTCACGCCTGTTTGTAGATCTTGGATACGCAGATGATAATAAAAATCTTACCAAATTGTTCTCTCTGTTGGTTTTCCTTAGCAGATAGTTCAGCCGCGACTCTTTCATTCTCCGCTCTCATCTCAGCCACGAGCCGAGTGCGTTGTTCTTGATATGTTAACTCGATTTCTAATATCTGCTTCTCTAACCTATAATAAAAGAGAATATGATAAAAACTAGTTGTAGACAAAATAATACGTTTTGTACATAACGTAATTATGTATTTTACCTCGCTTTGTTTGATGTTTTGACTTATATATCGTGTTTAAATGTATAATTACGAGTTTTCTCTATATAATAGCCATGCAATACCAAATTTGAGAATTTTAATATTTAAAGCTTCTCAGTGTCCGATTGAGCTAATCATATGCTTATGATGTAATAAAAAACAATAAAAGTCTTAAGTAAATACAATAACTGTATAATTTCAAATGAAACATTTTACTTTCAAATATATCTATGAATTATGTCAAAAAGTCATAATGCTCATTGGTAATGTTAGGAGTCCTACAAGGTTCTGTTCTTTGTCCAGTAGAACTATCAGGATTATTCTACACCAAAATTTACGTTTTTTCCAATGAATATATTTCATAGTGTACCTAAACCTAGTATACCTTGGGGTAATGGAAATACTGACAGAATAAAAAACAAACCGAATTAGTCCCAATTAGACGATATGTGATATTTTCAATGTATTAAAATTTTCATTTCAAACGCACAAAACTGAAATTAGGCAAGATCTCTACCGTAATTTCGTTCAAATATAACATGTCCTAACCTAGAGCTGGCTAGATGTCGTTCCTTCACGAGCGCGGCCTCCTTCTCGTCC
Organism: Anticarsia gemmatalis; assembly: GCF_050436995.1. NCBI lineage: Eukaryota > Metazoa > Arthropoda > Insecta > Lepidoptera > Erebidae > Anticarsia > Anticarsia gemmatalis. The sequence goes on from NC_134757.1 coordinate 3,087,395, forward strand.
TCCAGTCGTTTCCTCAGCTCCTCGAGCTCTTGCGCGTGCTTGGCGTGAGCTCGCCCGCTCTGCTCCGCGTGCAGCATCTTTAAATCTGATATCTCTTTCTGTTGCCTTTCTGCCATCTCGCGCAGTTCCCCTTCTAAGCCTTTTACTGTTAACTCCTGTGGGTAAGGAGGTTATTTAATGAGATGGACTTGGATTTTCGATACTTTGTTTAATAAAGGTTATATTTTTTATTGATCGCCAATAGTTTGATATTTAGTTTAGTTTGCCTTAGTTACACAAAGATTTAAGTGATGTCATTGATGTAGAGCAGCAATTCTACAATTTAAAAGGTTCTTATTTATCTACAAAACTATTTGGCTATAATATAACTAGCTTTCAACGTAGGAACAGCATTACAAAATAGAATATCACTAAACGAGGGAGACTATACACAAATATATTTACCCTAATAGTTTCGAACTACTGGCATGAAAAACTAATTTATAAAATGAGGAATCATAGCTACATAAATGACCTAGTTAAAGTGATAAGTACGAACTAATAAGTACATACATACCTTTATTTTCTCAGCTTTCTGTCGGACCCAGCGTTGTCTGGCGACCTACAATGAATAAACATAAAACATGACGTGTTCATGCGAAACTAATGAATGTGTGGAAAAGCGACACAAACAAAACATTATAATTCAGTAAGACTATCTAACAACTAGAAAATGATATAATTATCTATGCTTATATTAAACTGATTTTAATATTTAGATACAAAATAGTGGCAATTGGTCATTACGGAAATACAATATATATTTATTTACAGATGGACTTATCCCTTTTTGGATATTACTGCCATGGTGAATCCCGATGTGTGACGAAATTAAATAAGGAGATCAATAAAATATTACACAAAGACAGACTATATTAATAGGGAACATAAGTAGATTAAATTAGGGGATGAAGGTTTATACAAGGGTGCCGATGCGGAGTTCTTATTCAAAACATCCGCGAATGCCGATGCGAATATCCGCAACACCTCTGGCATTCTTTGCTTGTTGCCTTTAAACATCCGCATCTGCAAAAGCTCCACATGAATGATTGCAAATGCGGATTAGAATGTCTGAAATAATGAGGATGTTCCGCGTTTGCAAATGCGAATGCGATTATCCGCAACACCCCCTGTTCATAAACACAGGTGAGCTAGTACAAATAAATTAAAACCAACGACCCTAACTATAGTCACCAATCTCTTAACTACGGTTGTTTATTGAATACCTGTTGTGCAGCTTGCATCTTGTCGTGTTGGTTGCGCAGTTCGAGCTTGTATCTCTCCTCGAGCGCTTGAGCAGATCTCTTCCATCGTTCCTCGAGCGACCGACGCTCGTCGACCAACTGTTCTATACGATGATTTAGTGTTTTCTTGTCGTTTATTAACTGGAAAAACATATTAAACAATATACAAGACATAGACAAAATACATACTTTCTTCAGTTAATCTCTACATCACCCCAAGGCAGATTGATAACAAATGCGTTTGGCATTAATTCCGCCTGAATACGACTTTGTTGCAGTTTAAATAAAGAAAATAAAGGCTTTATTAAGACTACTTTTAGTTTAACACATGCATTGTAAATTATAATAATAAAAAAATAAAGATTTCGGATGGGTATTTAGGCACACTAATCTCCTTTCATCCACACTTAACTACCACTCTCATGATAACCAGATTAAGCTTAATCATATTAAAAAAAACGGTTTTCCTGTGGTTGGCAAACTTTTGTAAAACTACTCCATGTTTCCGTGAATAGTTTTTAGTACTATTGCTTGTTTAATACTGACCTGATCAATGAAGTTCTGATGTCTTTTGATAGTTTCCTCACACTCTTGCTTCACTTTAGCGATGTTTCTGATCGACTGCTTTTCTAAATTGCTCACTTTGTTTATCATCTAAAAAATATATAGGTAGTATGAGATATATGTTTTTTAACACGTAGCTGGAACACTACTGGGCAAGGCTCCCACCCTCCCTTATCGTTTAGGGGGAGATCCTTGCTTGTACTTGGGTGGGGACTGTCCATAAAAATATGATTGGTGAAAAATAAATAAACAGGGATTAATAGTGAAAGAACTGGCAGACTTATTATTTCTCTTTAATTATCCATCTCTATGTGTTAACGATTATTGAAGAATATTAATGTACCTGTTCCTTATGATTGGCCAGGCTTTCTTGCAGCAGTGCTATACAACACGATCTCTCTTCTAGTTGTAAGGAAGCTGTCACCAGACGCTGTGCCAACTCTGTCTGAGGTAACTTTAGTAGACCATCCAGTCTGGAATACAAATAAATAATGATTTTTCTTTAATATAGAGGCATACGATACTTTCTATAGTATCGTTTGTTAGTACTTGTAGCAAAATGCGATTACTATTGGGAACTACCCATGTTTAAAAAAATCATAAGTAGTACGGATAATATGGCAAAATATATATATTTTTAATGTAACTTACTTAGGTATACTCGTAGGTGTAGTATTAGTGACCACAGACAAAGCATCATTTGCACTCTGCTCCACCTTTTCCAAGAACTCGAAGATTTCCCTGCAAACAATCAATACAACATTTTTATTAAAATTACTTTATATTACAGAAACTAGTGCTTATCACACAAATAATTGTCACGGGTGGGATCTCACCCACCACTCGCGGCGCTACCGTTACTGCGATTACATGCAATTTAAAACTAGTTAGTTAATTCTACTTACATAAAGTTATCCCTTGGAGAAGAGCATCTTTCTTCTTTCTTACTTTCCGTCTCAGTAAGATTAGTGTTAGTCACTGACGTCACAGGATTGTCTCCATAACTCTCGATCTCCTTCAACATCGAATATATATCCATAACCGTAGACTTGCTGTTCAAATCTTTAGCAGGTTTTATTTCCTTGCCAGGTGATGGTGCTCTCACATTCTCAACCTTATCTCCTTGGACACAAGGTTCAGCTTTCTGTGTTTCTTCTACATCTATTTCTTCGATATCCAACATTCGAGGTGAAGGGGCAGATAAGGACATCCATGAGTCGATGTCTTTATCGTTTTGAACACCATCGATACGTGCGCTCAAAGGAGTTCGCGCTGTGAACAAATTCTTTTGTTGCTGGCCCTGATTTCTTACATTAACTGGCAGGCTAGGTTTACTTTTAGCAATCCTATTATTCCAATCCTGTTTAAAACCTGCAGTATTATCCCCAGTATCAATATTGTTAACTTTACGTTCAGGTTTCTTAACATTTTTAGGTACATTTTTATAATCTCCTTCTTTCACTTTTAAGTAATTCTGAATCAGTTCTTTCGTCGATATTTTTGATATATCTCTCTTGTTGTCTAAAGAATTCTTATTGTTTGTTGCAATATCTGGCGTTGGACTATCCTGGGAGTTATCACTACTGTCTTTTTTATCGAAATGGGACGCGTCTTCGAACATTTTATCTATGTTCAATGGAGTAGGAGACACTGCATCAGTTTTTATATCCTTTATAGTTAATTCATGTAGATTATTTATAGCTTCGAGTTCTTTTTTATAGTCTTCGATAACTTTAGATGTGTAAGCTTTAGTAGTACTATTGATAAGGTATGAAGGATAATCTAAATTGTCACTCTCATTCTCTGGTTTGTCATTAGTCACTTCACTAGTCCCTGGGATGACCACGTCGGTTTTCACTGGAGAATTTTGAGGAGGCAATGCGACATGACCTTCTTTCTTTAAGAAAAAATCTTTGTAGAGCAATCGACTATGATTCAACGGTTCCGACCACTGATTCTTATCCAAAGGAAAAGTTTTATAACCCTTTTCATTACTTGTCGTAGATATCGTACTATCTAAACTCTTAGGCTGGTCTTCCACCTTTTCGTGTGAACTAGATTTTTTTAACAAAGACGTATTAGGCAAAGAATAGTTCTGTCGATACGACTTTTCGTCATTAGGCCCACTGTCTTGATAGCCAGAATCTTTTGACGAAGAATCCGTATGTACTATAGTACTAGACATTTTATTCTTATAAGTATCCATCGGAGTTGTTCTAAAGTCGTCATAAAAACTGGTATAAGTCCTCGGCTCACACATAAAACTTTGCGTTATCTTGTTATAATCACCATCTTTTAGATCCACTACGTAAGTATTTCGACCAGTCATTGGATCATCAATATCAACTTTATGGAGTTTATCTTCCAAAGAATGTTCTGGAGATAAACTCGACAGGTTTTGAGAAGGGACACTCTCTACGTCTTGAGTTGATTCCTCCTCTACTAAGGAAAGCTGTTGTTTTGTTATTGTTAGACGACGTGTATAGGTGTCTATGGCTTGTTCTACCTCTGAGTGTATACTTGAAACTGTAATCGAACCTTCCCCTAAATTAGGCTCCTTTCTCTCATCCAACGGGAGAAAATAAGATTCATATGACTGCCCTTTGTAAGTAGGAGAGCGAGCCCTTTCATGATACAAATTTTTATTTCTTGTTGGTGATGGGGTTCTTTCCATAATTTTCACTTCTAAACCATAATCTTGGCTCGGTAAGTCTTCATTTATAGTATTCTCCATTGGTTTCCGACCCTTCTTAACTATGTTCCTATACCTCAAAAAGTTCTTAGGATTGTTATTTTTAGGTTTAGAGTTTATTTGAGCTTTAGCCTTGATTTTAGTACCTAGACTTATAAAGGTGTCTTCAGAACCGTAATCTGAGGCATTACTGCAAATTTCTCGGTTGCTATGAGCTTGGTTCTCAGCAGATTTTGTGTCTCTTAGTAGCTCTGTCGTTGGTGGTAATACTTTGACAACAGTTGGTGAGCCTGTAATGTAAATTTTGTTTGTAAAAACCTTATTGTTAGTGATAGTAAGTATTTATTTTTAAGTTAAAAAACTTATTACTGTTGTAAGATTGCAATAGTTCAGCACTAAATTGTTTTAAAAAGTTTCTTGTTGATGGTGCTCTCTCTTTAGCATCTGCTGAGAAAGGTCGCTTGTATCTCTCTGGGTTGTCCTGAAATTCAAAACAATAAAAAAATATAATATAACTTCCTGCAGGAAAATTGTTATTATTTATTATCAAAACACAGTGTTTATGTAATAAATGGTACCTGGAGTGAAAAAGAACATAATTTCCAGCAATAAATATAAATAAAACAGGCAATAATGATGAGTTTAATGCCTATTGTAAGTTACAAAACAAATTATGGGTATATTTTAATAAGATTTATTGTGTCTTAACATGCAATATAAGACACTTCGTGCACATAATTGCAAGGGGAGACTCGACTAGGGTTCAATCACCATGACTACAATCTTTGTTAGATCTTTTGTTAGAAATATTTTAAAATTCATTAAAATATAAATTAGGGACAATTTGGTTTGCTGATACAAACACTCGATGCAATTGCTTGTTGCATAGAACAATAAGTAGATCGTGACAATAGTCTGTTAGTTTAACATGCAATAATAGTGAAAAGACATGATAATTATACTAATTACCGGTGTATAGCAAGTGCTCTGCAACGCAGACCGAGGCCGGTTTCGGCCGTTCCTTTTATCGTCTTTCTTCTTTCCCCTGTACGATAAATTCACTGGCGAGCCAAGCAGCCGCAAATTATTGTTTTCTTTCGACATTTCACACACATACCAGCTACCAAGTCTAGAAATTATCGCTCGCAAGAAACTTCGACCCGTGACATCGTCAGTTGTTTATTATTGTGTTGTCAAGGTATGTGTTGCCTAGCAACCAGCGCATTCCAGTACCTAGTATTTTATTTGAGTTTTAGCATAAAAAGTGAACCCCTTTTTATTATAACGCTGATATTAATAAAAAGATGTCTAAAGATATTTCGTTATTGTTGGTCGATTACTATTTTTCATGTGTTCGCAAGTGAAGTACAGAATTTATCTTGGACTAAATTTTCTACTAAATACAACCGGAAGTCCATGGTAGAAAACAATTGTTGCAAGTTGCGAAAAATCTTAGTTGACAGTCATATTAAAAAATATGATAACGGAAACTAAAGAAATTATAGTAAAATTATTAAATTAAATAGTATTATTGAGCCAACTACAAAATTAAGTTACGATTTTTATTATAACACAATCTTATTCGAGCAGTAACTAAACGCGCTAATGGATTGACGTCATCGATAAAAATACAGTCGGTTCATATATCATTCGCATGGAAAAAGCATCTCTGAGTTCGGGCGGTCAAGTCGATTTTCGTCGAGTCGAACCTTGAAATTCACTGCAACCACACCGCACTTCGTATACGCGTTTCGTGAAAATATTTGGTGCAAATTGTTTAAAAAATATTTTTCGTGAAAACGAATCGAAGCTTCAGTGTTTTAAATTGTGCTGATAAATATAAAATAACAAAATGTTCAGCGGAATCGCAGGTATGTATTTTATTTTAATAAATACCTCAAATATTTCTTGAATAAATCTGAGTAAATATACTTTTTATTCATATATTTTAAAATTATTCTATTCTGTAGATATTTCAAAATTTTTACGCAATAGTAGACTATTTTTGAATTGGCCTATACTTACGTAGTTTGTTCAAATTTCGCACTTTCAAAATAAATGTAGATTTTACACTGCATGCTATCTTCCTTGTAAAAAAATGCAATTATTTTTATAAATTTCATATTATATTTAATTTAGTCAGTAGATAATGTATGATGCGTAGTTATACATAAAGTAATCTTGGAAAAAATATAGAGCTTTTGTTTATTCAATTTCAAATACCTAATTACTAATACATTTAGTTTTACAAACATTACATCTATTTTGAGTAGTAACCATATTTAGATCCTAGAACCTATTATCATTAATATATAAAAATACTGTTTAAAAAAAATACAACAAACCCTGTTTTAGGATGCGTTTAAACTTTTCGAAGTTTAAGAGAACAAGAAACCCAGTATAATAACTGCGTTACAATAATACAACGAAGTACTTACGTGACCTTTTGAAAAGTCCGCATTCGAGACGGGAAAACTCGGGAACTTTCAGGATGGGGATGGGGCGATGCGCGTAATAAAGTCCTACCCTCCCTGTTACCGCATACAGGTAAGAGGGAGGAAGGAAATGAGTGAAAAGATAGACAATGCAGCTGAAATCTCCATCTGACTCATGTTTACAAAGATTATTGTCTTTCGAGACAAAAGTATAGAGTATTTTATGGTTGCAGTGAGGTCACCTTTTGGCTATACGTTGCTTGTATGATACCTGTGGCTATAAAACAGAATAAAACCTTTTATAAAGCAAAGTATTTAGTATTGTCCAGTACCTACTATCACTTCCTTGATAATATCTACATGAATATTCGTATTGCTCATAAGTTCATCTAAGTTTGAAGCAAAGCCGGTATTAAACCAAACGTAGGTGGTACTTATTACCGGCCTAAGCTCGTGGTCCACAAATAGTAAGATTGCATCACAATAACCAGTTTGTTTGCCTCCACCTTGTACAAGACGGCTGCTACATATTATTCGTTAACAACATTCTTTTGGTATAAACATCAGCTCTAGCCATCCAGGTGCACATACTTTGTGAATTTTCAAGAATATTCATGTAACTTTTTCAACGTTGAACTCTCTCTGCAGGTGACTTTTGTTCCACATTACTCATTTTATTACAAACACGTTTTTGTTTTGCGTCGCATTTGGATTGCGTATCTTTACGGGATGTTAATATATGGCAAAATAACGCTTTTGTCCGAATAACGGATAGGTACTCATTTGAATTTAGTGTCGCAATGCAGTTAACAAACTTTTAATTGCTTTTATGTCAGAGTAAACTGTCGCTGATGAATTTAAATCTAATAAAGTTTTATCTTTTTTAGGACTTAGTTTAGGTTGTCTGTTACCTTCGATAACTCGGTAATTAGATCCGTAAATCGCTAGGTTAGTAACTTTATCGCAAGATCCTTTGTTTCGAAACGAATCCAAACGCGGAAACAAGATCTCATTTTGAAACAATAGATTACAACTGCGCAGTTTTAATCACGATCAGGGGTGTATTTACCCTAGGGCTAGAAGGGCTATAGCCCGGGGCGGCAGGCCGCGAGGGGCGGCCTAGGGGCGGCCTAAGGGCGGCCAGCAGGCCGCCTCTACGGCTTTGGTTTAGACATTTTGAAAAGTAAAAAAAAAAAATAAGACGTAAGGCTAGAACGCGCCTGAGCCACCTTTTCCAAGTATGCAAGCCGCCCCTTGTTCTCTCCTGAACAAGGTGAACCGTGTATTTTTCTTACGTCTCGGTTTTGTTATGTCTGAAGTAAGTCTGACGCCAAGAAGTTCTAGAAGTTATAACATGTACTCGCCTATCTAGAAAAATAATAAAGTTATACAGGGACCGGGGCGGCGGCGAAGCAGTGGAACAGAACAGAATTCATTCAGTGACGGCGCGAAGCTTCTGAAGTGAAGTCAGTCTTTCTTGGACTAGTAACTATCTTGGGTCTCGGTATGTTTCAATGTTGATCGGCTCGCGTTCGGTTAGGCGCGCTGTTTTTCCCCTCGTGGGTCTGAATCTTGTCGTGGTGAGGGGGTTTGGTAACATTGAAAGGTTAGGGAAATAGCGATTGCGAGGAAGAAAAAAATACTGTGCATGTCCCTCTGCTTGCAGAGGACATAGGTGCGGGACAGGTGGGGCCGTCAGTGGGAGGACGGGCTCGGTGGACACTCACACTGCCCCGAGCTGACCAAGAGCCACCGGAGTATGGGGCCTCTGCCTCGGTGGAACGATACTTGCTATCACACTTGCGGAAACTGTTTGAATAATGTAAATTTGAAAACGAACCCAATTCATGTAAGTGGGAGGGGCGAGAGGCTCAAACCTGAGGAGATCGGGAGCAAGAAGCCCAGCCGTCTTGACTGCATAGCATAGTTGCGGAGGGTCGGAGCACGCTCAGTTTTGCGCGATCCTCGTCGGTGAGGACGAGGTCGAAGGTCGCTCGGGAGTCCAGTGTCGATTCCGACACTGGCTCCGACATGAGCGTGGTTTCGGATGCAACTCATCTATCCTAGAGCAGCCACCTTTGGCGGAAGAGACGACCGCGCCCCTAGTCCTAGGAGGCGGATAGGGCGGGGAGGAAAACGAAAGCGCTAGGGAAGCGAGTGTCAGACAATAACCCTAAGGACAAATCCGCCATCCAGCTGGCGGACACCATCCTCACCAACTACCAGGCAGTGGTGGAGGTGGCCCACAAATCCGGTCACCTCAAGGGGACCTTTATAAAGTCCCTCAAAGACTGCTAGGAACATCAATCTGGTAGTGTCGGAGTCGAGCAGGCAGTATGCCACGAAGGAGAATCTGGCGCGTCAGGCCTTGAATCATCGCTTACAAGCGAAGGTCGATCACATGTAGCGAGAAATCGCTCGCTCGGAGCCTCGCATCCGTCTGCCCCCAGTGGTGAAGAAGAAGGCAGGGGCACTTCCCATGCCCACCACTAGAGCGGTAAAGGCAACGGCGCCAACCCCCGCGTCCTCAGCTGCGCCGGCTAACGCATCCGCCACGCCACCGCCACCGCACCGCATGTCACAGGTCTCCGGACCAAGGAGAAGCAGGGTAAACAACCGCAGCCCTTTTACAGTGCGGTGGCTTTCAAACCGCCGTCCACTAACCCGACGGCTGCCAGCAAGTCGTCGGGAAAAATAGCAAGGCAGGAAGGACTACGGAAGCCGAAAAAAAGGGCAAGAAAAAGAAGGCGCCCAAACTTCGGGCTCCGAAATCGGCTGCAGTGATCATCACGCTGGAGGCGGCAAAAAGCGGTACGACCTAAAAAGACGTTATTGGGGTAGCGAAGGCCAAAATAAACCTGGCCAACAATGAAATAGTCCGCTTTCGGGTTGCGGCTACGGGAGCTCAAATGTTCGAGCTCCCAGGGGTAGCAGGGGCCGGAAAAGCGGACGCCCTGGCCTCTAAATTGAGAGAAGTTAGGGATATCAGGGAGGACACCGTTCGAGTGTCCAGGCACACAAAGACCGCGTAATTGAGCATTACAGGTCTGGACGACTCTGCCTCCCCAGAGAAGGTGAAGGTCGATTAAAGCCGATTTAATAAATAAAATTGATTAGGACAATGTTAAAAACGAATTTGTTAAAAATGAAAAAAAAGTTTAGTTTTTTTTCATTCCTTGATGGGGCGGAAAGCTAGCGGAGCCCGGGGCGCACCATCTTAAAATACGCCTCTGATCACGATAAACATTTAAAACAACTAATTGTTCATTAAACCAATAAATATGAATAAAGAAAGGAACAATAAATTAATCTATTGACATAAGCACATTGAGAGCTCGTGGTCGAGTCGTGTTAGATAACGGACACTGTCCACCGGTCACCGGGCGGCCCGCCGCCGTGACCGACCACGGTCATGCACACGCCAGATGAACCAAGCGTCACTTATGTGAATCATTACTACTTATTTACAATAATAATTGTATACTGACCTAGAGAAGTAACTGTCTGTGACTTACCACCGTGTTACTTATAAGTCATGAACACGATATGTGAGCAAAAGTTTACTATTTTTTCAAAGGTCAGAATTCCTAACATGATTTGTTGAGTGTATGGGAACTATTAATATCGAAATAAGGAAGGAAGTGTTGTTTTAATCTATGGGATAAGTTCAAATTATTTGTACTAATTCAATCTCATAAATGGTGCGATCATTTGTTGATAATAATCTACATGCATGTCATATGAAAGAGGAAACTGTATTTTGAATATATTTTTTAAACGATAAGCAGTTATCCCGCCAAATCAGGTTACGTGTGCTTGGATATTGACATGGCCTTTAACACTGCTAATTGCCAGATAGCTTCAATTAGCTATACCTACGTAAAATGGTGTGGTTGTCACTTCCGTATAATTCTTTTTAGCCAGAAGCGAAGATGTTCCTTCTATAAAAACATCTGCACCTGAATCATCTGCAATGGATACACAGGCCAATGATAATGGTGACCTATGCATAATTAGAACAACTACACTCAGAGATCGTACACAAAAAATTAAAGGAGAATGAGGTAGATCGAGCCCAAGCAGGGAAATTTGTAAAAAAATAAAGTGGGGTATGAAAGATATGTTTTCAGTCCTAGAACAGGACAGACTAAAATAAATAGGGATTACCTACCAATGACAGTAGTTTTCCAAACAGCTTCTAGTTTGTTTTTAATTCGAGGACGACAAAGGCATGGAATTCCTTTCGTATTTCCTTACATATTCATGATATACTATAGGTCGTATTATCGTGTGGAATCTCGAAAACAATGGCGAATAGAAGTGTTATGTGGCGCTAAATCAAACATTGTTCTAACTAAATATTAAATAATGGGCACGCTCTTATATATTATATTCAATAATCAACGTTTATTAATACAATGTTTAGATTCGTTGGATCATAGAGCAGTCGATACAAATAAAAAATACCAGACCATAGACATACATGTACTGTACCACCATGGACCAAATTAAGTTGTTTTTTCGCGTTTTTGTTTGTCAATGATCACTTGCTAAAAAAAGAAATAGAAGGAATTTTCTATGACGAAATGTAGGTACCAAAATTTTATTTACTACCTATTAACCGATAAATACATTTAAGATAAGGGCTAATGCATTATGGAGGGTGTTGCTTTACATAAATACTTAGTTAATTACAGGCATTTGAAACAAAAATAGCCTAAAGATCTGTCATTAGTAATGTTAATGGTATAAATCAGTTGTAAACAGTTAAGATAAATCAATATTCAACGCTAACAAATTGCTAATGAGTCACTGTTTACTCGTTTATTTGTAGACGAGAAGGTCACTAATAAATTTGGTAATGATTTAGATACGAGTGATTTCGTAAACTATGTAATTTGTGTATCGGACTATGGACAAACGATTAACGAACGTGATATTCATTTACAATTATTATTAACCGAGGTAAATATTATGATAGAATAGAATAAGATCTATTTTGGTTTTAATTTATGAATAAGAAGAACATCGAACAATTAAGACTCATTATTGTGTGTACTTTAGTAACTACTAACTATACCATTAGGGACTTATGTCGGGTATATAAATGGAACTCTACTAGAATATTATTTTTACGTCTCTACTAGTTGGTACATTCAGGCTTAAAAAGTACTATGTAGGTAGTAGGTAACTCCCTACTTAACATGTCTTCAAAAAACATGAGTATGTAAGAGTTACGACGCAAAATCTAAAATCAAACAAATTAAAGTAATGAAGGAACTACGCAGCCACTGTTGTGTATGAGTAGTCCATTCTTTGCACAATGTCGGTAATGGCTTTTAAACTATTTAACGTCTCGTGTCACGTACCTATTCAGTGTTCGCGCCAAAACCGTAAAATAATAATGAACTGCTACTTGAACAGCCAAACAGTTAAAATAAAAACCACAAATTAACTGAGTAGTGATGTGGCCTATCTCACGAATTTAGTAGGTCATTCCATTCACTAATCGGTCTTTCATTCGTTCCGGGATCAATTAAGTGTATAAAAAACATTAAAACGTCCTTGTTAAAATTATTGTTATTTATTTGAGTGTATAAAATTTATTGATTTGCTTTGTATTGCATGTAAAATGGTGGTATAGTCGAACGATGATAAATACATCGAAGCGAAATGCGAAGCACTGCAGATACAATACTCGTTCACCTCCACTAAACTGGGATAAGATCTTGAATACAAATTGGATCCGCACTGCGGCATCTGGCGTTATTTTAAATTCATTAAAGTATTATTACTAAGAGCGAAGACGTGTAGTTTTTCTGTGACAAGCTTGACACGGAAAAATAATAAGGCAGTATGCCAAGACTGCAAACAATAAATTAAAGTGCAATCGATGAGTTCATCTGTATCGACGAAGAAGCCAGTTAATAAGGCTGGAACGCGGTCTGCCTCGTCAATAAGCCTCAGATTGACCGAGGGCATGTGCACTCGGCGTGTTCACACAAAGCTGTGATAAAAGTATTGATTAAAGCTAATTACATTACACTAGAGAGGAATGTGAATCATACATAGTATAGAATAATTGGAATAACATCGGTCTGGGCCACGTGTGTACACATTTTGGTTAGAAAAAATTACATAATCTTAACATGTGTAACGTAAAAACACTTTCAATGTTAGTACTTCAGTAGTTACATATTTTGACAGTATACTTTGTGTAGATCATGTTCATTTTAACAAATAATTAAATGAAACATGTGACTGATATTTTCGGATATTTTATTACACTCATATGACTTCAAGTGATGAAAATCCCGATACAAATTCCCGACGCCGCGCGTTCGAAAAATAGATGAAATTAAAAAGTCAACAGTACGTTTAGTGCACATGTACTCGAAATGTTAGTGTAATGAGTGGAATTTAAGTTCACGGCCGCTAGGACGAATCAGAGCAGTTATTAAATAGATTATGAATCATTCTATGTACCACGGAAGCGTGTTCTAGGAATGTTTATTTGCTACATACGTGGTTTTATTTCTAGTCGTACAAGTAGCTTTAGCGAGCCAAATCTTTGATAGTACCACGATAAAGAGTTGTAGACAGAGGATCCGGTTGTATTATCTAATAATATTCAGTTTGTTATCGTCTGAAGTCCGGATTGAACAATCTTTTTACTACTGAGCGTGTAATTAGACGACTCCCTGCTCATTTACACTTAAACGACTTCCTTCGAGTTAATGAGTAGTCGGTAGTCTAGAGGCGTCAAGATCGAAGTCCATTGGTGCATGAACCATGAAATATGTTCGTGTACATTTCTGGAGTAAATTATTATGTTGAGTAGGTGTGATGTCGCACACGCACGCGCAATTGTAGTAATCATTTTTGGCTTCGTCCATGCATCCCGGGACGCTATTGGTCGATTTACGAGAACGTAATCTGAATCACAACGGATAAAATTACACGAAGCCAGACGTCGACCAAGTAATTTGGCCAATTTAAAGTGAAGGAATTAATGTCAAATAAACTTGTTGAATTAATATCAGTAAATTGTAACGTGTTAATCAATTTTGATGATGTTTGTTATCGCCAAATTGATTCTCTCCTCCTCTCGTATAATTTGTAAGCTTGTGTTAAAAACAGCGTAGTCAAGATATCCAAAGAGTTAGCTAACCAACTGTTTGACTGTAGAAACTTTTCTTCACACTATTAATATCTCATGCCTTTTTAGGCCATCCTGTTATACTAGTCGAGCTAATAAGGAATAACCAGTCATCGTCGTATTATAAATAAAATTATTCTAATTCCAGACTGATGATTGGTATACAGATATTAACCGTACAACAGCTCTTAGTCACCAGCAGTATTTTTCCACGATGAAACGTTAAATGAATGATTTTAAAGTAATGGAGGATTTGCTAGAAAATCCTGTTTTTATGAACGAAAAATACGTTTAACTATGCAAGCCAGACGTCAGACAGTCAGTTTAATTTCCAGATTAGCACATACCGAATGACTAACACCAGTAGCCATGCCATGCGTTGATAAGACGAATACCTTTTTCTTATCTCGCTTATGTAACCGATACTACGTTGTGATAATTTTTGCGGTCAATATTTGGATAATTACTACGCAACATGTGTTGGGAATACATGTCTGGCTTTGCTCCCTGCGTGGCTGAGTTACTAGGGCATGAAGGTTAAAAGGCAGACTGGTCAATAGCCTCGAAAGTTTGCCTGGAAGCGAACCAGAACGTCTGCAAAAAGGGCAGGGAGTGTATGTTTAGTAGGTACCTACATAATATTATGATACCTACGTTGGTTTGATGAACGTGTTATATATAATATAGGATGATCAATCTTAACATCCTGCTATTAATAGTAAATTGAAATTACATTGTGATTACACAGACCAGGTGTAGTAAATATTGTACTGCTCGGTATTTTTTTATTGTGATTATAAATGTTGCCATGCTGAAAAAAATTCCTGCTGTCTACGAACTATAATTGCCCGGGTTTTAATAAGCCACCGTGTAACTCTGTAATAGTAGGTAGTACCTATACCATTCAAGATTTTGTCATTAGAATTACAAAACTACAGATAATAATAAATAATGCTCGAAAATTTCAAAAATAGTTAAATAAATTCGCACTTTACTTCTGAACAGACTAGGGCCTCTATTTCAATACCGTGTAAAAATTAGATCTGAGTATAACGAATTCTCAACGTAGTGTTTATTGATCTAAGTAACAGAAACAACAGGGAAGCGGATTTGTTGAATAACAACATTCCACAGATTTGTTTACATTATTCTTATGTATGTGATTTGAATATTCAATTCACTAGATCAGTATGTCAAGATGATCTTTGTACACCTACCTAACATTACAATATTTTTTATGAATACTGGAATTAGTATATTTGGGATCTCAAATTATTTTCTTATCTCTTTGCAATTTGCCAGCAGCTTAGCAGCGTATTCGAAATATCTATTTATACTGGGTGTAGTGAAGTTAACGGGCCACAATCCTGCATAAACACGGACAGGTTAGTCTGCGCTGCGATAACCCGTTCCTCACAAATGCACTATCTAAGGGTCGCGCAGTTCAAATAGACTGCACCAACCATAAACAATGTCAACAAATAAAATTCATCGCAACAGAAATGAACAACGAAAACAAATCCCGCCGGTTGCACGCGATGACATCATCAAGGTCAACCACTACCGGGGCCCGCCATTATATTAATAACTGAGCCATATCATCTCTCTTTTTCTAACGTATCTCTGTATCATCAAGAGAGAAAAGGATAGAGGTATAATGAGACGGTTCTTACGCAAGCTGCGCAGGAATTCTTTCTTAACGTTTGCAGTAATTAAGCCTTTGGGCATAAACAGGAATATAAACGACACGTAGGCTTAAAAAAAATATCTAAACAAAAAATAAATAAGATTCTCCAAAATTGGAGTTGCCAAATTTGAACTGGTCTCTTCTCAGGTAGAGCACATTAGCCTTTTATTTGTAGGAACATGCAGTTTTCGAACATCAACATGCATTGCGTTGACTCGATGAGTCTAAATAAATACTTCTTAAATAAAAATAATAATTTATTGATCGTCATTGATGAGCCAACGGCTATCTGAATATAAACACTCGCAGTACAGCTTCCTCCGGAATAACAGCGGCATATTAGAATAATAATTCCGGTTTGTCGACTTATATGAATAACAAACTGCATCGAGAAATATCCATCCAATAATATTATAACGACTATAGAACGTAATTAACTGAGTCACTGATAACATTTTTCACCTTTTAAGTCACGTAAAAATTAGATTAGGCTATGATCTAAAAGTGATGGGACACGTAACATTGAACGATTACAATAGATCATTCGTTCTTTAAATAAAGCAATCGATTAAGTTGTGGCACTCCCGTTGTGCTCAGGTGTAAAATAATCCTCTGTTTTATAATTATGACCTTGCGGTCGCAGTGGTTAAACAGTGTATGAGTATAACAGAACAGTATGTAATAATTATTTTAGTACAATGACCGGCCGCTTTTTAATTAAAATTAAAACATGTGCTCGTGTTTTTTGTACATTAGTAACAAATATAATTTCGTGTTTAATCAATTCGTATTTGATATAGAGATTGGAAGTAAAAATAATACAGTTTTTTATTTTTAGGTACTACAAAGTCAAGTCGTGACTGAATCATAAGTTTATAGCCACTTAGTACGTAAACAGAAGTAAATAGTCATGTCAGTTGTATTAATATGAATAACGCCTATTTTTCCGAGAATTCTAAATCTCGTAATGACATCACATGCGGTAGATGGATCTGATGTCAGCTCGTCTGAGACCGGATATTTGTCTCAATTGGTTAGAAGCTTGTATCGGCTAAGTAATCTGTAATTTATGCCTACACAATCCTGTCGTAATGGTGGCTAAATTAGATACGACGTGCTTCGCGTGCTTTATAATATAAAAATACAGTATAATTTTACGCGTTCGCTATCGTTTAGGGGGTAACAAAGTCAAATTGAGTGTATATAGTGTTTCTATGTTGAAGGTGTACAATTTGATATTTTTAGCAGCACTGATCGACCGATAACTCGGTTTAGTACGATAGAGCTCGAACCATAAAGAGGTAAAATATGAACAGTTTTGTATAAGAAACATTGAACCGAATGGTGCGCGTGGGTGTGTCGCGTCCTAGGTCACAAATGGTGCCGCAGTGCTCATAAAACCAGTCTGGCTCATCGATCGATACCTGGATCTAGACTTTTAGGGCTTGCGAGGCCGAGACCTAGACTAGCAGGCGGCTAATATTGTTTTATAGCTTTATACTAGGAAACTGCATTAGTTCGCGCGAGGAATGAATTTATTATGAGGGAAAAGACATGCGTTATTGATTTTTTAATTCACTGTAGGAATTTTACAGTATGTTAGTGTTACTGCGTCGTTCGCGATTGTTATTTGAAGCGATATTATTATGATTGTGACCGACTTGAAGCTCGTAATGTGTTATTGCTCGTGGAATGCTCAAGGCCCATTAGGACTTTTATAGCCATATCCAGACCCATATTATGTAACTGTACAAATGTTATATACACATAAAACGTACATAAAATACTATAATATCTTTTATTGTGTAACATCAAAGAAGTGCAAAGAAAATGTGGATCAAGTGCACCATTAGTGACACGAATCTTACACTATTTTAGACTGTTAAGAATTCCGCGCGCTTGTTATCTCATGGGATATTTTTAAACTGGGTAAATATAGGAAACGTTCGAGGCGACCGTTATACGTAATATAAAATTTATCTCTTCGGATATTCATATGATGTAATAGGATATTTTACGAACCGGTTCACCAATTTGTATTCAAGTAATTATATGGCCGAGTTCTATTGGTTTAATAACACAAAAACTGCGTCATTATTTGTTGGAAAACCGCCACCTGAGCTTGGAAAAAAATATACAGGGTGTAACAGACAGGCTACCGAAAACGAAAAAAAAATGATTCTAGACATGATTCTGGTGCTTATGGCGTTGAAAATTTTCATCGCTTTTTTCATGATTTTTCCGATTTTTTATGCGTTTTTTTTATTTTTTTTCGGTATTATTTCGTTAATACTACACAGTGCAACATGAATATGAAAAAAAATCCGTCATATTACTGTTTTTCACAAAAAACAGCAATGGATTAAAACAACGTATAAATTCGCTATCAGCTGTCCGCGGCCAACGACACCGCGCCGGCGGCGGCCGGCCGCGACGGTCGACGTCACGCCGCGTACCTACGCGCGCCACACAGACACGATTACGCACACAGCTGTCAGCCTCACACTCACTAGTATGCAGCGTTACTTAGTATTTGTTCTTCTATGTTAAAAATGAAAATGACATAATTATCCCGCTCTCCGATAAAAGGTACATTAATAAGATTTAAAATGTGTGATATCTTATTATTACACGTACAAATACATACAGAACGACAAAAAATCCTATTGATATTCTTTAGCGCTATAAAAATCTCTAATAAACAATTTAACAAGTATTGTCGCTTTGTTCTATTTGTTCTTGCAAACTTATTATTCTATTCGATATTTACACGCTCATTCATACAAGCGCGGTGCGACTCGAAAAGTAGATGGCCCTAGTGACGCGTGACGCCGCGACCGCGCGTGCATGTTAAATAGATGGGATGCGACAAAATGGATGCTAAGTAATTCTCCGGGGATAATGAATTATGATAAGTTAGTTTCTCTGATAAGAATATTAATGGATATTGATTGTTATCATTGTTATGTACCTACATTTTTTATGGTTTAATTAAATAAACGTTTCGTGTTTATTTTATTTACTTTAATCTGATTTTATGTTATTAAATATCAAAGTAGGTATTTTAAACTTACATCAATAATGTTTGTAATGTTATTCGGTATTTGAATAAAACTACAATGCAACGAGTAACAACTGTGACAAGTAAAAATAGTACCTAATGCCACATCAATATTTTATTCAATCTAATCTCTCGCTGGGATCCTAACTCGTCGCTCGTCACCAAATCGGCGGCGCGCGCACGGACGGCGCGGAGGGAGCGGGTGGCGCGGGCGAGGGGCGGCGCGAGTGAGCGGAGAGGCGCCCGCGCCGGCGGCTCTCTTTGATAGTTCGAGCAATTCGCTCGCGGAAGACGGAAGCTCTTCACCGGTGTCGTTCGTTATGTCCTATTCGTCGTGTCGTGTGTGAACTGTTGTTTATTATTACTTGTTATTGTTTCGGTTTTGAGTTGTTAGTGTTTTTATTGTTATTATTTTTGTTGTTATTGTTTTCGAAGTGCAGTTGTGTTCGTAAATAGGAAGAAATGTTGATGTGCTATGTATGGTGAAGCACGTGGAAGTGCACGGCGTGCTCTGCACCTGTACGTCCGGATCCAAAGGTACCTACTCAAACTCTCGCCATACACCAGGTAATTGCGTGTTGATAGACATTGATAACAATTCGTTTTAGCACTTTCTTATTATTGGTTACATTTTGCTATTATTGTTTGATTTCACGTAAGCCAAGTAGGTATCTACCTACTTACAATTTTACTATGAGCTTGTAACATACGAGCGTACTTACGATACCTACCATAAACGATACATGAGATTGTTATCTAATAATACATACTAGTGAGCGCATAGACGTGGTGGTACGCGTACGTACCGCTGATTGTTGGTAGCTCCTCGCATGATCAATTATTGTATCAACCACATTGTAAAACTTTTGGCGATTGAAAAGAGTGGCCGTGAGTTTCTCGCTAGCTCTTCTCATAAGGCTCTACCCCCTTTCCGAGCTAGTGGTAGATTGAGTAATTGTAACGACTATCGTAAGTGTCAACATTTGACCTAAATGAATAAATGATTTGATTTTGATTTTGATACCTACAACGCGTCGCGACATGTCGTCGCTCAGCGCGCCGCCGCCGCCAGAAATCTCGTAGGCATGCGCGGAGATATATCGCGTTGTTCACTATATATTGAATGCTCAAAAATGACTAACTCGGGAACCAATCATTTCCGAGAAAAATGGTTGAAGTAAATTTCGCGCATTTAGTGTCACAAAATTAACACTGAAGTTTTCGGTTAACCGTCGTTTACACCCTGTATTATTATCCTGCGTATTTAACAGTCTCAAATATTCAATACAGAATACATTTGTCTAGCGTGGTCTGTCCCACACACAAGTACCGAACTAAATTGCTTCCACTTGGATTCTATTTGGCGCATCAATCAGCGTCGATTACGAAACAGTATGAGCACGAGTCGATGATCCCGGGTTGACCGAGTCGCCACGCACTACACTATTTTCGTTCGGTCAATCGGGCGGGACATCGGCCGAGTATATCGATTAATTTCGATTGATCACTTTCGTTAGTTTTAATGTAATGATAGAGAATAATAGAGATGTATAAAATTTATTTTATTCTGTGGAAAAAAAAAACTTTTTTAGTGCATTGAAATAAGAATTGGCTAACATTTAATGACACTGACTTCTAAAGCGACGTCACGCACAAAAAACTACATTAACATAGTTTTTTAAAATAGCTGATTGAGAATTAATGGTATTCTAGAATAGATAATTACTAGCAGTTGATAAAACGCTATTATCGGCTAGTATTTAAATAATGCGTCAACAAACTGATATAACGTAACCTTGCTAACCTTGACATTTGAAAAACTAAACAGCTATTTACTTAGTTTCCCCACTTCTTATCAGATGAGGGCTCTCTCGATAAATGTGCGTGATATGTTTATTTCATTTAGAACTATTTTCAGTACAACATTATCAAATGTCACGACGATAGAAGGACTTTGACCTTTGCAAAAAGTCTAGATGGAACAAATAAGCCAAAAATTTATTACCTCTCATCTAGTATCTAACCGATATAATCTAATCTGTAGAATTACAAATGTCAACTTGATTAAAAATATACTAATTTTACGTTATATTACCATGTTATCTGATGCTATTGTAGAATTAGAACATCATCGGAATATCACATTTTATACATACATATCAGTATTTTAGTACGACATACTAGTACCTATTATTGCACGTATTTGACGAGTATTATTGTCAATTTGTCACACACTATCACCCTCAAACGTAGTACTTTATACCTGTTCCTGTAAATCACCTTGTTTGTCTTGTAACAGTGAAATGTAACAGTTCGTTTCAAATTGAAAAATCACTACTCTTATTCACCATTCTTAGCTAGCGGTAGCGAAATAGTAAGCATGTATTAGTTAAATAATATTTTATTTGAATAATATAATAAATAATTTGAAATGTATTTTCACGCTTCCCGATAGACAAGAACCTTGGTGAGTTCTATTTATTGTATTATATAGGAATATATTCCTGGTTATTACACTGTTAATAATGTAAAAAAAATACTATTGTATGCATTGTCTTACTAAAATTCAATATCTTTCATAAAATATATTTCTGTAATATAGTGAATATACACGATACGGCATCAAGACTTTCTGTTTACACAAGAGGCATAACGATTCAAAGAACTTTCCGCAATAAGCCCACGTTTATGCCCATGAATATGTCAGTATTGTCAGTGTATGTAGGAGTCACCGCGGGTAATTCGTGCCTCTACCCACGGCCAGACAGCCCTCCCGAGAATTATATCCTATTATACAAGTTATATTATTTAAAAACGTGTTTTACGGCTAACTTGAGGCACCTTGACCGGACTTGTTTTGCTATGAAAATCGATAAAAAGGCGGTGTTCTGTCGCGAACCACATGCTTGATATAAAATCGATGGGAAAGCTGTTAATGTTCCTAGGTCGCGACAATGTCGTTCGTAATGACAATTAGATGTATCGCTTGAATGTCTTTTATGTGTGACGAGAAAAGCCCATAATAATAAAATATTATATTGCTCTTTTCTTTCAGCTGTATCAATAATATTTCGATGACTAGGTGTTGGTTTCTTTTCGAACAATAAGAAAATATGCAATAACTTTTCTAATAGATAGACTACGAAATATTTACAGTAGTTAAATTAGTATTGTTTGTTAATGTAAATATGATTTCCTATTTAAAAATATAATTCTCAAAATATACAATTTATATTCATTCAGCTTCAGCTGATTAAGTTCCTATAAAAGTATTCAATGAATATTGAATAATACGGAAAATTATCTCAACACAACAGACATTTTGTTTACGAAAACGTCCCTTTTATGTCGTCATTAAGTTTATAGTCCAATTTGAATATTTTAATAAACTCTGTTGGAAGTAAATAAACACCCGTTTTATGATACACATCTTAGAACGAGGCTATTAATCTTGAGACTATTTAGAACCAAACCACAGTGGCTGGAAAATACAATAAAATAGACAAGGAAAAAAAATAACTGAAAAAGAAATTGAACAAATAGACGGATAGCGGGTGGATAGAACAAAATTTAGGAATAAAAGAATTTTGTAGACAAAGTTTGTCTACAAAATTATTTTATTCCTCTGTCTGTCTGACTCAGACAAACATACAGATTACAAATTTGGCGCGAACGATATCATTCGTTCTTTGAATAGTGTTGCACCCATACTAATCGATTACAATTACAGGGGCGTTCCGAAGCATCGGCGAGAAGACTGCATCCCTCTTCGAGCGTAAGAAGAAGGATGTCGAGCAAGTCGCTTCAGAGAAGGCACAGGAAGCTGCTCACGTTGTAGAAGAGCAAGTGAAGAAGGCGGGAGAAGTTATTGGAGGGGCTCAGAAGACCGCTGACAGTGCTGCCAACTCAGGTAATTTAAAAACATTTTTTTTCCTAGTTTCGAACTCCAAGTTCATTGAACCGAACCTTTGACACAGAGTAAATAAATATACTGATAACGGTAAATTATAAATCGAAATTCAGTATAGTTTTGGCTGAAATTAAAACTAGTGGATAATCTTATCATGTTTGCGTGATAAGTATATTTTTTAACATATTCGATGTATAGAATAGCAGCTGTTATTCTATACATCGAATATGACTTTAAGGGCTAGTTTTAAGTATAAGTGCCAGATAGCCTATCTGCTGAATAAAGTGACAGTCAAAATTCAGCAAATCTATGAAAATATCTGTCAAAAACCCTTTTGATAAGCTATTTCTTAGTTAGGTATTCAGAAGTGATGAAATCTGTAATAATCGTCATTCGGTGTCAAATTCAATGACAAAGCCGAAACAAACACAAAGGTAGAATAATTAAACAATTAATGGAATCAATCAAATGTTCCATAATGGCCGCGTCTGGTACAAATTAACCCAATTTAATACTATTGCATCATATTACGTTGGCGATCAATAAATGTCATTGTTTTGGTCGTTTGACCAAAGAACATCGGGCATTTTTGTATGGGACACTTACCTACGGCGAACAAAAATAAAATTAGGTACGGTGGATAGGCAATTAAATCTAGTTTACAATGGTATAGTTCCCATATCTGTGGGTCGTGGCAATAAGGAGAAAATGGACATTTAAAAAATATTTATAAAGATTTTTGGGCAATAATTGAAGAGGAAAAAAGGAATAAAAAATAATTAAAACAACATATTTTTCTCTTAACTTTTATTCTGCTGCATTTAAATCTAAAATAGTTTCGTCTAAAAACGCCGCAGGTGTGTGAAATTCGTCTTGATATACAGCCCAAGATAAAAAGTATACCACACTGGCGATGTGCGCGCAACTCCCAACAGTGCGGCGCACTGTGGATCGAAAATCGGCTGTAGAAGACATAGAATCTCGATGTCGTGAATGTTATTTTTTTTGATGGAAATGTATTCTGCTGATCATTACTGTTCTATAAAATGTCATATGAACTAATTATATGCACAAATGGAAGAGTTATAATTTTTTAAAGAAAATTTTGTATGGAGCTGACATGAAAAATGAGAATATCTCTGGAATCGCAAGGTTGGCCGTTATATCCTTGCACACTGATATAGTACTATTTATTTGTGAATTTTTGACATACTTTATATCGCGGCATCACTTGCGATTTTTTTTCTAAAAATCGTCAAAATTTTCAAAAAAAATATTTTGTTTATGATACATTTAAATGCTTAAGTATGACTATAACAAGTGTAATTTATAATATTTTTTATGCTTACACCAAAACGTTCTTAGAAATCACAAAATCGTACTACTCCTCCTCGAATGGTGTTCTCTAAACCTCGTATAATCTTTGTTTTGGGCCTCCGAAGCTTCTTCCGAAAGACTTCCAATTGGTACAATAGCATTTACTGCAATTATGTCCACTCCGTGAATCAACAATTTGTGGACGGTTGATGACATGTAGCACCCATCATACAGTTCCATGTATTTTTCAGCGGTTGTTCTAGCGTATTCGTTAAATTACGGCATGTCAACAAACTCTCCAGATGTGATAGCTCTCAGAATCACAGCAAATCTGCGTATTAAGTGTTCATCTAATGCAATGATCATCTTTGAATCGATCTTGGATTAGTTTTTACGTGGATGCAATAACTCTTGATGGCCTTCTCCTCTAGCAGACCACTTTTTGTAGTCGAGACGATACGCTATGTGTAAAAATTATTCCATCACATTTATGAAATGCATGCATAAAATGATGATAATCCGGACATGATGGCATGTAACTTATTCATTTATGTGGTCTTAGCCAAACACATGTAGCAGGCCGCATTGACTTCGCTTCTTTGTACACATCTATACAAATTTTGCCCTCAATCATCGTCATCATTAACTGGTGACTAATTTCATGTCTATTTTGAGGGAACGAGAGCTGCAATTTTGTTATCCGTAACGAAAGTTTCAATATCCATAGCAGTTTTTTCCTTTATGACAACTTCTTTGATTGCTTTCGAAAAACTAAACTGGACTGGAGGGTAATACATAGGTGAGTAGGGTTTTGGATTCACCCATACGGTATCACCGTCAGCTACTATTAACTACGGTATCACTTTCATGCCCGCATAAATGTGATGGAATAATTTTTACACATAGCGTATCGTCTCGACTACAAAAAGTGGTCTGCTAGAGGAGAAGGCCATCAAGAGTTATTGCATCCACGTAAAAACTAATCCAAGATCGATTCAAAGATGATCATTGCATTAGATGAACACTTAATACGCAGATTTGCTGTGATTCTGAGAGCTATCACATCTGGAGAGTTTGTTGACATGCCGTAATTTAACGAATACGCTAGAACAACCGCTGAAAAATACATGGAACTGTATGATGGGTGCTACATGTCATCAACCGTCCACAAATTGTTGATTCACGGAGGGGACATAATTGCAGTAAATGCTATTGTACCAATTGGAAGTCTTTCGGAAGAAGCTTCGGAGGCCCAAAACAAAGATTATACGAGGTTTAGAGAACACCATTCGAGGAGGAGTAGTACGATTTTGTGATTTCTAAGAACGTTTTGGTGTAAGCATAAAAAATATTATAAATTACACTTGTTATAGTCATACTTAAGCATTTAAATGTATCATAAACAAAATATTTTTTTTGAAAATTTTGACGATTTTTAGAAAAAAAATCGCAAGTGATGCCGCGATATAAAGTATGTCAAAAATTCACAAATAAATAGTACTATATCAGTGTGCAAGGATATAACGGCCAACCTTGCGATTCCAGAGATATTCTCATTTTTCATGTCAGCTCCATACAAAATTTTCTTTAAAAAATTATAACTCTTCCATTTGTGCATACAATTAGTTCATATGACATTTTATAGAACAGTAATGATCAGCAGAATACATTTCCATCAAAAAAAATAACATTCACGACATCGAGATTCTATGTCTTCTACAGCCGATTTTCGATCCACCGTGCGGCGGCCGTGTATACAGGAACAGTAATAGCCCTCGAGGCTTTGTCTTCCCTGCAATGCCGGATTTATTAGTAGATATGTATAATAGCGTTTTGCTCTTATGTGACGGGACTGTATTCTGCCTCGTATTAAACATGCACATCAACTTGACGGATTTAGTCTGATTGGGTTTACAAAAATACCACGGAATGATATTTTAACTTACTGAGCGGTCGTTTAGTAATTAGGAAAAATAGTCAACTTAAAATATGATTTTCATTTTACTAATTATTTCCATTTTCCCATTATTGTGAATCAAAATAACTACACAATATTAAATATGATTGCAAACACTATCATTTAAAAAGGTTTTGGTTTATGTTCGCGACTTTTAAAAAATCGGGTAAAAAACGCCCGATGTTCTTTACTAATTTCCTTTGTATTTAAAAGAAATACTGTTATTTGTATTGTGGACTTTGGTACGACTACGGAGTGTCACATGATTTTTACGAATATTTCTACGTATAAGTAATTTTATGATCCGTTTTTCGTGTAGCGATTAACGACTAGTCTGAAACGATCTATGAATCAAAAAGTCCACATTAATGCCAACTAATAGACTAGTTTTTTCTTTGAATCAGAATCATGAATATTTCCGTCATCAATGAAGGCATTTTCTCAAAATATTATTGTATCTACAAAAACAAGGAAATGGTTTTCTAGGAAACCTTGAGTCACTTGTACTTACATAAGTATATTTGGAACAAAAGCAGTCAGACATATGTATAGGTACTTATTATGTGTAATAGTGTTTTAACGAGCATATAAAATGGATATGTAAAATTCACAATAGAAGTTTTAAGAAAATAATTAACAAGACTGTCTTAACACCTATTATAACTGCAGTCTAGAATGATCAAATATATAATGTTTTCTAATTTCTATACACACTACGTTTAAATATATTTACGTATTATTGAAAATTGGTATATATTTTTTTAAATCCCTTATCAATTTAATCCCGTTTTTTTAAGGTTCATATTGGCTTTAAGACCAGCATTAAAAAAAATTACATCTTTATTATTACTACCTACCCTACCTTTACCTAAATGAATGAATGATTTAATTTTAATTATTTCTTGTTTTGTTGTACAGCTGCTGACGCCAAGCACTCGGCCATCGATGCTTTGGACAAGGAGCTGAACAAGGTGTCCCTCGCCGCCGGTGAAGCATGTGACGCCGCCAACAAAGCCGTCGCTGACGGCAAGAAGGTCGTTGACACCACTAAAGGTTAGTCGATTTATTAATTAGTCGAATTAGTGCATTAGTCCAATTTTTATAATAATTATTTTTTTATCGTTCAAGTATGAAGAATAATTATGTTATTACCGAGGACAGGTATTTGCTAATATTTTTTTATAGTCTTACTATTATTGCATAGATTTTTTGTAGACTATTTTTAGCACATTTTTCTTTGTATTTATTTTAAGGCAATCACCAGTAGATTTTGCTAAAGTTTATTTTTTTGCTATCCCAATCCATAGACACAGTTGCTACCACAGTAGATAACACAAAGAAGGCAGCGGAATCTGCGGTCAACACAGCCAAAGGTAAGAAAAATCTTTTTAAAAAATGACCCTACTCTAATACAAAAATCTATTTGCACAAAACTCTTTGCTCTAAATAACGCTTTTTTACACTATACCTAAAGTATAAGTATCTCACATATTTAGCAGTACAAAGACCTACATCTATTGAGCCGTTGACTTCGTCGTTCAAAGGAAAGGTAAACAAACCTTGTCATGTCATTAGGTTTTACACAAAGTGGGTGGAACGAAATTAGTTTTTGGCAACTACTTCACTTACGTCTATATTCTTTACTTTGTCGTTCGTAGTTAGAACTATTTATAAAAATGCATGATTTTATTCTTCTGCTAACTGGTAAAGGGTTTTTATATTCTACTTATTTTTAAGTTCTTTGCGCGAATACGGTTTTAAATGGAGATAATACGCAGTGTTTCGCGTTACTCACGGATTTTACGGACCAAGTTTTACGACGCGATTTTCGTTACATTGTGATTTTTATTATTTCAGGATGTTAAGTAGGTATGTTTAACAATGTTATTTAGTTTGTCAATTCTTTTGTAGATACAGTAGCGAGCACAATTCAGAGCACTGTAGATAGTTCACAAAAAGCTGCCCAATCGGCTATTGAGACTGGTAAAACTTATGCTACGTCCGCTAAAGGTAGGTTTTTGAGCACATGCACATTTTATTAATTATTTTTTAGTTATTTTTTACTTAATTTGCGATTTATTTGTAGATACAGTTGCTAATACGGTAAATAGCACAGTTGAAGGTACTAAAAATGCGGCACAATCCGCAGTAGATACAACAAAAAGTTACGTAGAAAGTGCTAAAGGTATATTTTTTCTTTATTTTGAGTTTGTGTTTTTGTTTTTACGTTGTGCCATGACACAGTGACTAACAAAAAGTTTTGTGTTGCCAATAACGCTTTAGATACAGCGCAAAGTTCGTATCAAATGGCCTCAGACGCATATAGAAGTGCTACCCATTCCGCCTATGACATGGGCATGTCGTATTTTGAGTATGCCAAAGGTATTTTTTATGTTTATTTTTATTTAGTCGATTTTTTTCTTAGTCTAATTTTTTGTTTTATGTTTTTCGTTTGTTATTAACTTTGAAATTGATTTTTTTTACTTTTTATACAAAATCATCGATTTATTCGTTTATTTTTTTAAACCATAGATACGGTAGCAAGCACAGTAGATAGTACTAAGAAAACAGCTCAAAGTACAATTGAAACTGGAAAGTCCTACGTTGAATCTGCAAAAGGTAAACCTTTCATTTTATCACATCCATTTATTTTTTTATAATTAAATTACAATACCTACTAGAGTAATAAATAAGTACGTTGATACTATTTATATGTTTCGATCTTGATAAATAATCATTCTATATTACACACGAATAAATTAAATAATAGAATTAGAGCATAAACTAAATAAATGTTATTAAATTTTAGATACAGTGTCAAACACAATTCAGAGTACTGTAGATACGACCAAAAACGCCGCACAATCGGCCGTCGATACGGGAAAATCATACGTCAATACTGCTAAAGGTAAATAAATTAAGCTCAATAATCTCATTCTATCAATCAAAATTATTTTCTGACTAGGAAATTCGTAACAAAAAACAGTATTTTTCTTCTATAAAAAAATGCTGTACTGAAAATATTTTAGCAATCAAAAACATTTTCTGACTAGAAAATGTATAGCAAAATACAGTACCTACATCTCCTTTATAAAAAAAAATCTGTACGAGTCTCCTACTAGGTATTAATATATTAATTATTAATAAAAATATATTTTTAAATAAAATTCTTCAGCCACATTTGGGAATATAGTACCGATATTGTACTTTCACAAAAGTTTCTTTATTTACTGATTACTTTTAACAAATCCTTCATCAGTTAATTGAATTGTCTATTACGAGGGTATTGAATTAATTATTTTATTAAATAGTACTGCAACTTTAAACCGAGGCGGAGAAAACAGTGGTTTTTGCGGTTAAGACGTTGTAAGTTGCGTGTATTTATATCCCGCGTATTTTTCAATGTATTGAATTTCATTAGTAGCATTACTATTGATAGACCATTTATTTTCATGTGTGAATTGGCCAAAAATGTTGATTTATTCACCAAAGTATTCAGTAAAGTTTTTTTATCATGATTTTATGTATATTTGTATGTATGCTAGTCAGAATTTTCATTAGTCATGACATAGTTTTAAACAATGTAGATAGCACTGTATTCTTCTTAGAAAAACATATCTATAGGATCTATATTTGAGTTTTCATTATTTTTCTCATTGTTAAAACATATTTTATTTTTTATTTCATAGACACAGTAGCGAATACAGTTAGTACCACTGTAGACACAACTAAAAATGTGGCCGCAGCTGCCGTTGAGAAAGGCACCACCATTATTGGTACAGCCAAAGGTAGAGAATTCAGTCACACTGATTTTGTACACCATAACGTAACTTTTTTATTTTTGTTTTTTTTTTTTCATTTATTTATCAGATTATTCGTATAGTATTTTTTTATTTGTTATTTTTTTATTTTATTTATTTTTATTCAATTTGTTTTGTAGAAAACGTTGTAAACACAGTAAATACGACTGTAGACACCACTAAAACAGTCGCGGGGGCTGTAGTCGATAAAGGCACAACACTATACGGCACTGCTAAAGGTAGCTTACATTCAAATTACATCCATTATTTGTAATTATTTTCTTGATTTTTTTGTTAAACTTATAATTTATGGCAAATATTTAGTTTTTCTTATTATTTAATTAGATACGGTTGCAAGCACAGTAGATACAACCAAAAATGCTGCAGCGGCCGCTGTTGAGAAAGGAACCACATTTATTGGCACTGCTAAAGGTAGATTAAACATAAATATCATAAACTACATTATTTTACTTCATACAAAGTATTTTTTTTAATAATAAGCATATGTAAATTTTAAAGCTATAGTAATTAATAGACTTCATTATGATATAATAAATCTTATTTTCGACTTTGGGAGTTGGTCACGCAAATAAATATTTCACTTCATATATTTTATTTTATCATTATTTTCGCCATTAGATACCGTAGCAAACACAGTCCAATCGACAGTAGATACCACTAAGACTGTGGCCGCAGCTGCAGTCGATAAAGGCACAACACTAGTTGGAACAACAGTTGACACGACTAAGAATGTAGCCGCGGCCGCCGTCGATAAAACTACAACTCTAGTCGGTAGCGCTAAAGGTAGAAAAACAACACATTTTTTTATGAAAAAATTAAACTCCGATTTCACGACTACTGAGTAACTGCCGGTTAGCTTACCTGTTGAAATTTTGACAATTGTTTTAAAATAGCAGTCGCTATCTATCGGATAAGTTATCTAAGAGTTATCCATTAGTAGTGAAATTAAGCAGAGAATTCATTTCATATAAAAAGACAACTAATTGATAGATATTTGTTGTGACTAAATATCATTATGTTCATAATAGATACGGTAACAAGCACAGTTCAGAATACAGTTGATGTAACTAAGAACGTTGCCGCCGCAGCCGTTGACAAAACCACTACTTTCATTGGCACAGCTAAAGGTAGCTTTCACAGCTTTAAATCATTTTATTTTCGTATTTTTACATAATGTTTTACAATTTTTTATAACATATATTCATTTATTTAGATACGGTAGCAAACACAGTTCATGCGACAGTAGATACCACTAAAAATGTAGCAGCCGCCGCTGTCGATAAAGGCACAACACTAGTTGGCACAGCTAAAGGTAGTTTTGCACATCACTTTTAAATTATTTGTCGGCTTTTATTTCATTTGTGCTAATGTCCCATCATTTTGTTTAGACACGGTAGCAAACACAGTACATGCGACAGTAGATACCACCAAAAATGTAGCAGCCGCCGCTGTCGATAAAGGCACAGCACTAGTTGGCACAGCTAAAGGTAGTTTTGCACATCACTTTTAAATTATTTGTCGGCTTTTATTTCATTTGTGCTAATGTCCCATCATTTTGTTTAGACACGGTAGCAAACACAGTACATGCGACAGTAGATACCACTAAAAATGTAGCAGCCGCCGCTGTCGATAAAGGCTCAGCACTAGTTGGCACTGCTAAAGGTAGTTTTGCACATCACTTTACAATTATTTATTTTTGTTGCTCTATGTTTCATTTGTGCTAACGTCCGTCATTTCTTTCATATAGAAACAGTCTCAAACACAGTTCATGCGACAGTAGATACCACTAAAAATGTAGCAGCTGCCGCTGTCGATAAAGGCACAGCACTAGTTGGTTCAGCTAAAGGTAGTTTTGCACATCACTTAACAATTATTTATTTTTGTTGCTGTATGTATCATTTGTGCTAACGTCGGCCATTTCTTTCATATAGAAACAGTCTCAAACACAGTTCACGCGACAGTAGATACCACTAAAAATGTAGCAGCAGCCGCTGTCGATAAAGGCACAGCACTAGTTGGTTCAGCTAAAGGTAGTTAAAAACTCAAATATCATGATTAAATATTTTATTTTCCATTGTGTGTATCATTTGTGCTAATGTCCCAGCATTTTGTTTAGACACGGTAGCAAACACAATTCACGCGACAGTAGATACCACTAAAAATGTTGCAGCAGCCGCTGTCGATAAAGGCACAACACTAATAGGCAGTGCTAAAGGTTTCCATCTTATATTTATTTTCATATAGTTATTTTTAAGTTTTGTTTGTGTGGTTTAAGACTTCATTAATTTTTTTTTTGCTGTCTTTTTTGTTATTTTGGATCTTTATTTTTATTTTTTATTTGTAGACACAGTAGCAAACACAGTTCAAAGCACTGTAGATACGACTAAAAATGTCGCGGCCTCAGCTACCGATAAAGGCACATCCCTATTCAATTCAGCTAAAGGTAACACAACAATATTCTTTTTAATCTCATTAAAAATTAATGTAGAATTGCCAACAGATTTTTTTATTTCTGTTAATGTAGTTTTACAAGCATTTTTGTTTATTAAATTGTAGATACGGTAACAAGTACGGTACAAAGCACAGTAGATACTACTAAAAATGTAGCCGCCTCCGCAGTTGACAAGAGCACATCACTAATAGGATCAGCCAAAGGTAAAAAAAGAAAAAAAAATACTGAAATTACATCTTGTCGGGGCTCTTGACAAAACTGATATATTATTATAGTACTTAATATGTGAATTTATAAACGTTTTAGAACGACGTAAAAACTGTAAAGACGTAAAAAAGCATGTCCAAGTATAAAAATAATTAAACACATACAGCAAAACATATTATTTTTTGTTACGTATATTTTGTTTGTTTTTTTTTTACATTTCTTCAAAAGATATTTATATATCATTCTCAAGAATTCTTTAAATGCACTTAACGATATCAGATTTGGCAAGCGCACTCACGATTATTTTCTGCGTCGACTAAATTTAATTGCACATTTTGTAGACACAGTAGCACACACATACGATGCAACGAAAAACGCAGCTGCTTCGGCCGTAGATACGGGCGTATCTTATGCTGCTAGCGCAAAAGGTAGTTCTTTCACAAATCCCGCCTTTTAATTTTGTTCATTTTCAATTTAGTCGCATTACTTTTCAAGTTTGAGTTTTTTTGACTTCATTATTTTATTTATATTTCATTTTAATTTGTAGACACGCTCGCAAACACAGTTAGTAGTACTGTAGATGTCACGAAGAATGTCGCGTCTTCCGCCGTTGATAAAGGCTCAGCTTTCGTAGGAAGCGCCAAAGGTATTCTGCTTTTTTTTATTTTATCTTATGGTTAGTGCCAGTTAGACATCAACCTAGTGTCAAAAGCTCAAGCCCGTAAGGCCTTTGACTTAGCTTAACGACTGTTCTTAATTGACAACAACCGGTACCGACTTTAAACGTGTCCTCTTAAACACGACGCTCAGGTCAAATACCACTAAGCGTCCTCCGATCTGTCGAATGACCGCACCGAGCATAGCTTAACATTATTTATTTTATTTTCTTTATTGAAAGCTGCTTTATATTTTGTTATTTCACCTCGTAGATACATTGGCAAGCACAGTAGATACGACAAAGAATGTAGCAGCGGGCGCCATGGATAAGAGCGTATCATTCTTAGGGACTGCTAAAGGTACATTTGTTTTACTTTGAGTGGCTTTTTGGGCGTCCATGTCGCTTTAAACAACGTATAATGGAACGTATTTGGAATTTTTGTAGATACGACCAAAAATGTCGCCAGTTCGGTCGTAGATAAAAGCGTGGCTTTCGTTGGAGGAGCTAAAGGTATAATGAATTTGTGAAAATAAAAACTTAATAAAAATACTGCTGTTTTATACTTACCCCCGTTTTCATGTGTGTTTAATATTTCTAGAATATTCTTGCATGCTTTGGGCTTTTCTTTATACTTTTATTAATTTTCTTTTTTTCTGTTTTTAACCTTATTTCGCTAACTTTTCCGTAGACACAGTAGCAAATACTCTATTTAGTGAGACTGAGACTGGTGCAGAGGATAAGACTGAATGCATAGACAATGAAGGTAACTAATAACTAATTATTCTTCCGCTTAATTTAGATGATAGTGGTGTGTGGGTGATGGTAATAAATAGATTTAAGAATCTAATTTATATCGTATATTTTTTAGCCTAATGAAATCACTATAATCTATGGCCTTACAGATACTCTCCCTTATACTAGTGATAGAAAAATATACTTGCGAAAAGCTATTTGAGAAAATTATAACAGTGTTCATTCTTTTAGATGTTTTCCAAACAAACTTCGATACGACGCAAGATTCATCAAACGTGATCGACGAAACGACTGGTAGTTCATGTCGATAGCGTGTTTAGCTTACTTTTAATTATATGCAGGGTGACTTGATTAACGAACAAAGACGTTATTATTTAATTTGGGAAATATATTTCGTTAAATAATACATATAAGATATTTAAATTCATAAACGTCTTTGACTGTCTATAGTTTTAAACGTTGTTTTACAATTTAGTAACTAACATTTTTGTGTCACCAAGTTTGGCACATTGAACAGCATTCATCTTTTAACAATATTATAAGTAGAGCAGCATTGCAACCATCGCAATAGAAATTTTAATACCAATCGATAGAAATTCCTTTTAGAATATTACATTTTAATTCATTTGTCGATTAATTAGTCACCCTGTATAATATAACTGCCTAAGCTCGCGTGGAGTGATAGCGAATTAACGTCATAATAAAATTATTATCAATCACTCATTCAATCAATTGCTTTAATAAAAACCTTTTGTTAGAGGAAAAAATTCTCAGGATAAGCGGACTTGTACAAAGTCTTGTTGCATTGTCTATGGAATGACATCATCAATCCGAAGGTTTCTCTATGATGCGTCACGTCTACGCTTGTTAATTACTCTACTCTTTTATTCTAATAGATACGCGTAGTTTATATGTTAAAAGCAATTACGCTAAGAGACTGTTATTCTATAGTCAGATAACTTTATATGAGGAGCATTTTTGAGGTTTTGGCAATTTTTCTATGGGTAAATAGATTTTCTATAAAAGATTCCAAGTTAAGTAAATACTTTTATTGACCTGATGATGGAAGAATTGATCCTAAAATTGAATATGAGGTCAAATGTTTTCTATAGTTATTTCCTCGACAAAAGGTTACGTTTGTTTGAACGCTTCAGAGTGTCTTAAAACCCCAATCAACTCAAGTTAAAGATCGCATAAGTCACGCTAAATAACAATGAATAAAATGCCTAATGTAGCCATTTTCTCTAAAATTACCTACCTAAAAATTACTTACCTACTCAAAATTAAGAAGGTATTTTTTTAAACCTAAAGATTACTATTGGGTACTCATTATAGGGTTTGTGTTCAGTGTTTGATTAAAAATCTTACTATTTTACTCATAATTAAAATGCGATCTTTTTTATCAACAATAGTGTCATAATAACACCAATCTTTGTCCTATTTCATGTCAAATATCTCACAGATATGTTTATTCATCAGATACCATCAACACGACGGTGGACGCCACTAAGAAGGCGGCGGAGGACGCGAAGGCCCAGGCCGTAAAGGCCGCGGAGGACGCCAAGGAGAAGGCCAGGCTTGCCGCAGAGGCCGCGCAGGACGAGGCCAAGAGAGTTGCTAGTCAGTATCTAGTTGTACCTTATGACTTTTGATGAATGTTTTGTAAACTAGAAACCTGGGCAAATTTGATAAATTAATTATCTTAAGTTTACATCATTTGATATATTTACAAACTTATACCTAACTTTTCTTATTTTGCTTAGGTAGGTAGGTACCTACCTACCTACCTGATTTTCAAAGTCGATTAATAGTAACTATCAAAAGCAGCGGTATTTCTTTTTTGGGTAAATGGCTTTTGGTAAATACTATGACAATATTCTAGACCAAAAATGATCAAGCCCCTTTTCATTCTTTTAAATTTTTCCCACCCTATCTATACCTAGTTCAAGGATACAAAAATAAAAAGACAGAGGACTTTATAAACTTAAGAAACGTGGTCTATCCTAAATCCCAAAGTAATGTTCTATTTCATTCGTCTCCAGACGCAGCAGTAGAGGAATCAAAGAAGGCGGCGGAGAAGGCGGCATCAGACGCGAGCAGCGCCATCAACAGCACAGTGGACAACACGCTCAAGCGAGTGGAGAGCGCGGCCGACGAGGGCATCAAGAACGCGGGACACGTCGTCGACGCCAAGCTCAAGGACGCCGACAAGTATCTCAATGAGAAGAGGGATCATGTATGATATTTTATTAACTTTTTATCTTGATAGTCGCCTGTGGTGAAGATACCGTCAATGCAACAATTCATTTGGAACCCTGAGATTTTTTTAAACCCATTAATGACCTACTGCCGGGCAAGGGTCTTGAGTCCACCACGTGGCCAAATGCAGATTTTGGAACCTGAGAAATAAATCATTTTTTTTTAGCTTGACTGCATTGGAGAGTCCTGAGAAATGAGAGAAAAATGTGTCAAGTTTGATGTTTCCATTTGTGAAAGGTTTCCAAAGTTCGTCTAATCTACCGCCTTTTTAGTTTCTGATTTTGAAAAAAAAACTGTTTTATTTACTTAGGTTATAATAACTAAAATATATAAATTTATTTGGGAGATAAATTATAATGTAATGTGTTGCCTGGTAATGTTTCTATTATAATTGCTATTATTGTTTGTAGTTCATGTCGGGCCTGTCGTCGGCCGCTAACGACGCGTCACAGGGCGCGGCCGGTCTCCTCAGCAAGGGCCTCACCGCCTTCCCCAAGTAAACACCACCGCTGCTCTACGAATCATCGCTATCTTTCACCGTTTTCAGGAAAATTACCCGGATTAATATAAATATTTTTGGATGGCCTAAAATTTGTATTCAATCTTTATAGATTTGTACAATAACAAAGCTATGTAAGAAATTGTAATACTTTCATATATTTTTAACACAATATATAAAAAATCGGGCTACTTCAGCTCATTGCAACGATGACTAAACAAACAAAAATAACTAATTTGTGATAATATTGTTCAAAATCCTGATAATTTTCCTTAAAACATGATTTTAATAGTCCATCACATTTTGTTTATAAACATGCACATTGTTCGTAAGTTTTGTTTTAATTAATAGTACAATACATTGTATAGACTTTAGTTAGTAAGATTACTAACAGAAAATGTTATAATTTTTGCATCGCTAAGAACAAGGAAAAAAAATATTTTAAAATATCGTTACACTATTTTATTGTCAATTTTTGTATCGCTTCGCATTTTATTATGATATTAATAATTTGCAAATAAAATTATATTCTACCTACTTTTAAGTCACAAAATTGCAATCTCATGTGTAGGCGTTTCTTGGTAAGATAAATATAAGTTACTAAGTATAAGCTGATTTTTTATATTTTGCATTTGAAATGCATTTTCGCATACACACTCGAATTTTCTGCTTGGCTTAATACCGTCCATATGTAGCCTTTAAAATTATATAAAGTAAAACCCCTTGTTCCTACAATAGTACCTTACTCATAGCATTACAGTTTTAAAGTTTCACGTGTGTTGTGATATCATGGAAAATATTATAATACAAAGCCTAAATATGATAAAAATATTTGTTATATAACTGCTTAGCAGTCTATTTTATGATACGAATATATGGATGTTAAAAATATGATATGTATGTATAAAATGTATTTACAACGTCGTATATCTAAATGGCGCTTTTAAACATTGTTGCTTACATTTAAAATCTTTGTTCTATCCAAGTTATAATTATATTTAAAGATTAAATTAATTAATATTCGTTTTATATGTTAAATTTATGTCATATTATCCACTATGTGTTGTTCAATAAATACATGCGACCCATAACTACGATTGTTTAATTTGTACAATACATATTTCCTTATAACTGCAAATAAGACCCAAAACGCTGCCAATACACTATCATGATAGACAATTTAAAAAAGTACATTATTGTCATAAATGAGCAGTATCGAACATAATAAATATGTACTTATTTATTCGAGTTAATGTTTTGCGATCTTAAAATAGATCTGTACTTATTTACTTTTTACCTCTTCCTGTTAAAGGTATACATTTTTAATAATATTTTTAATCTTTATTTATTTTAAAGCATTGCTATTTTGATATAGAAATAACTCACTTAAGTACATAATACAACCAGCAATATTACAATAAAGCTCTAACAAATACTTGAAACTCGCGCTCAATATGAGTAGTGGAAATGACGTCATTGCTTTAAGTGGTGCCCTATTCACAAATATATTTCTACTATTTAATTCGATTAGTAGCAAAAACTAAACGTAATATTGACATAACTGATAGCTCTGACCTGACAAGACAGTTAGACAAGTGACAGGTTATAAAATAAATAAACATGGCGGGGCTGGTTAGAGCTGGGTTTTCTTTCGCCAAAAATGCGATTTTCTCCACTTCAGTACGCTCTATTGCGACTACTAAACAGTTAAATTTAAAAGAGAGTAAGTTTGCAATATTTATTTACCAAAAATCCGTTTCTGTCATGACATAACCTCAAAAACATATTCATAAAAATTTTCGCTCATTAACTTGAAGTTCTTATTTATTTCAGTTCGCGAGCGCACAGAAGGATCTTCCTTAGTTGTAGAAGGCGTTACCGTGCCCTCACCGCGTACGGAACTAATGATTCGTGCAGAGAATATTCCAGGTCATGAAGTGGCGACCAGCCCATCTGAAAAGTCTCCTTGTTATATGTGTGCTCTGGGGTTGGACATAAAACATACAGATGTTTTGATTATTAGCCAATTTGTGCGGTCAGACGGCTGTATGCTACCTCGACGTATTACAGGACTTTGTCGCCGACAACAGAAGAAAATGGGCAAATTAGTTTCTATGGCTCAGAAAGCAGGTATACCTTTATCATTATTTTGGTTAAAACTTACATAATAACTGCAGTCTTAACAATAAGTCCATTCTTTCAATACATTAATGTTTCTGCAATAGATTTAACATCTTATCTATATTGTTTTTATATTTCAGGTCTGATGATCAACCTAACACCAAGCTATTGTCAAAAGGATCCTAAAAAGCGTCGTGATTACAAGAAGTTCAACACTTACTTTGACGAGAGCACAATATTCCTCAGGAAAATTCCCAAACCAGTAGACAGATTCAAGCGCTAAAAGTTGTAAAAATATGATTGTGTAAAGTAATATTAAAGTACATGTAATTAGTTCAAATAGAGTATTATTTATCACCTTTGCTCTATACATTGTAAATCATAACAAGTAACAATTTGCAGAAATGCAAATTAAATCATTTTTGGATTTGTCAACATTGTTAACGTTTAAGCAATGTCTATTGTTTTTTTTCGGTTTGCACGGGATTGCAGAATGGTTTGAGGTTATTAGGTTGCTGGGCTTTAGCCCCCTTCACTTGTAGTAAAAAAATAGGGTATAAAATTAAGGTGAAAAAAAAAGATAGAAATAAGAGAGCATTTTTAGTAATAGTTTACTTTCCGTTTTCGTTGTTTTAGTGATGATCAATAATATTACAATATACCAATACTGCATTATCAAATGAATATTCAATAACGCAATGGTACGGCAAAATATTTCCAATGACGGTACTTCAAGTACATACAAGTGAATTAACATATTAGGCAGCCAATATACATGAATAACAATGTATTCACAGCAACTCTGCTCCAATTATTTACTCAATTAAATAGTGGGAGAGGTTGAGACTCCTGTAGCCACACTTATTACTCATTAACAACTTGTAATGATTATTTCTAATTCAATAACTAGTCACAAAATGCTACAAACAGATAAGTCTTAAAAAATCGCAACACAAAAGCATTTCCTATGCAGAAAATAATGATTATAAATTTTATATTAACCTAATTCGAATTTTCTTAACAATTTGTTTTCACTATAAAATAAATATCGCCTAAATGTTGTTTTAATTTTATTAAAATCTCTTATTGTTAATACAAATGCAGTCTAACACATAGTTTTCCTATTCCCGTAGAGCCGTGCCACTGATTTTTTGGTTCAAACAAGTGACGAGTTGTCGAAATCACAGCCTTTCATAGAGATACAAGTATCCGAGATCTTTGGGCGGGTTTTCTGAGCACGCGACCTGAAACCAAACAGATGGAATTATACTACACCATACATGTCAGTTCAATTGTAAAGTATTGAACAAGTAATGATGGTATTCTCACCTTGTTGTCGTTGAATATGACCCACCGTCCCTCATGCAGCACGTGGCACACGTAGTGACCGACCATCGACGATGTGCCCATGTGAGAGATAAATGCCACCAACTTATATTCTGTTGACAAAATATACATTTGAGTACTCTGCAGAATTTACTTTCATTGGTCCATTACATGTAGGTATAAGTATTTAGTTTTTGCATAAAAGTGGAGTAGAGCAATATAATAATTATAGTATAAGTAATCCTGATTTGCATTTAGCACATTAAAGCAGTCTGCCTAACCCGAGAACAAAAAATAACAGTAGTATGTCAATATTTCCACCCATAAAGTTTTACAAGGAGTGTATAATGGAGCCTGTGTGCAATTCTATTCTTAATATTTATGGCACAGAACCAGACAGATATTTTCTAAGGAGGCTTCGAGTGGCTAGTATGGTGAACATGTACTCACTCTCAGGTCCGTCCCTGCAGCCCAGCGTCCTGTCGTCAGCGGGCGCGGGCGCGTCACTCTCCTCGGCGTCGAGCTGGTCGGCGCGGCTGAAGATCCAGTCGAGCGCGCGCGCCACGTCGCCGCCCGTGGCCGCCAGCGCCTTGGCCGCCTGCGGCCGCGTGAAGCCCATGCACATGATCTGCTCCACGCTCGCCTCGTCCACGTTAGCGGCTGCGCCCGTGTTGCTTCCTGATACAATTACAAACATTTTTAAATACTACATTGTTTAGAAAATTCAGTCTTGAAAATAATATTAATGATAAGAAATGCTAAGTTTTATATTCATTGTGGCATGGTAACTGCGCAAGCAGATTATGCTCACAGGAACACCGTTTCATAGAAAGTTTATCCTGTCTATTAGAGACTGTTACTTGTCTACGTTGCGTCGGTAGAATATTCGTTGTAGCCATGCATAAATAATAAACAATTTTTTAAATAAATGCTCTGAGAATTTGTTTCTTACCTGCCGAGCCTGGAGGCTCGAACTTGTTGGCAAAGTCCCAATCCGTCATGTGTTCCATGAGCCAATTGGACGCTGCCTCCATACCACTGTTGTTTGTGTAATATAGTGCCTTCTTGCATGCTTCTACTGGGAAACCCATGTCTAACT
Source organism: Anticarsia gemmatalis (assembly GCF_050436995.1). NCBI lineage: Eukaryota > Metazoa > Arthropoda > Insecta > Lepidoptera > Erebidae > Anticarsia > Anticarsia gemmatalis. Next base: position 3,128,655 of record NC_134757.1, read on the forward strand.
GCAAAAGAAACATTTAAATTTATATAGAGTAAATCACTACAATATTTCCTATGATACAATTGGCAACAAAAGTCATAGAGCAGATTGAAATCTTTTAAATCTTAACATTTTATGCATGCATATTAAATTACCGGGAAAACCGTAGAAAATCAATGAAAATGTCAATTGCGAATAATTCTAATAGCTGTTTTATAGGAAGGTTTAAAAATATTAAGTTACTTTGTGACTTGTGTAGTTGCCTACATATTTAGAATCTTTGTCTAATCTGTGGATCGCACAAATAATTGTTCAGTGTGAGAATCAAACCCACAACCTTCCGCCCGACGCAGTGGTATCGGTGTGGCGACCTAAACCACTGCGCCACGGCGGCAGTCATTAAATAGTTAATAGTTTATAACAGATGTGTGTGAAGGTATACTTACAAGTTGTGCTAATAGATCCTCATTGTAAACAGGTGCGGGTGTTTCTGGCGCCGCCTCGGGCAATACTTTCTCATCAGGCTGTAGGCCTCGACCTCGCAGACAGCTTAGGTCAACCTGAAAGTTACATTTACATATTATTAAATACATACATACATAATATCACTCCTATTACAACCGAAGGCTTTGCCTGAGTTGTATGAAAATAACACAGCCATGATTCGCCACTAATAATAATACCGGTTACCTAACCTACCAAACTTCTAAATTTAATAAGAAAGAACCAGAATCAGTCTATACTCAAATAGTTTACATAAAAGTATTGTTACTGACCTCCCAGGGCATGTCAACAGCTACATCAAGCTTGGCTGGCGTCCAATCTTCCTTGATGGTGAATTTCTTTAATTGAATCAGCAGGTAGTCGGGGAATGTCGCCAACCGAGTGATTCTGTAATCATATCGTAAAATTAAGAATCGTACCAAGTGGCGTTCTTTGATCTCTGCCTACCCTATGGGCAAAAGGCTGTTATTATGTCTGTATGCTTGGATTTAATATTTTTTACTGACTTTATTTACTTAAAGCGAAAGATATGGAAGCTAGTATTGTATTATATACTATATATACTTGTTGTGTTTCGTATTGGATGTATTTTAAATTGATATTTCAATACAAAATGTTTTTATAGTATGCATCTAATGTCTAATATTTGACTTCTTTGTATTGATATGTAGATATATTTAGTAAAATAAAGTTCTTTAGCGCTTGTATGTTTGTGTTCATGGTAGTTCAGTGGTAGTTAGATATTAATTTGTAGCTTACTTGTGAGCGGTGACTTTCTTGTTGACGGCGCTACTGAAGAACTGTTCGACGGACTCCTCCTTCATGAAGCTCTCTAAACACGCCTGGAACGGGATCAGTGGCCGGACTAGTTGTGATGGATCTCTGTAGATAAAATTGATAAATTGCTTTAATTTGAAATTATTGAATTTTTATCAACGGATAGGTTGGTTCTATTTTAGAGCCCCATTTAGTGAATTTTGTATTGTCTACAATACAAAATTCACTATGCATACATCTAGTTTTTGAATTTATTACAGGCATGGAAGAATGAAAAGTGAGCATTAGATAAGATTGTTGACTCTCATTCGATTTTATAGGGGAATTATGACTTCATATCCGACATATTTACGTTTCGGAAGTGGTCTGAAGCAATGTCTAGTTATTATTTAATGTAGTTAGTACTCACAGCCTCTGGCCCGAGGCCTCGGCCTGCTTCCTGCGCTCCTCGTAGTCCCGCAGCTGGTCCCTGTTGACGGCGGCACTGACCGGCACAGGCAGCGGCAGGTGGTGCTCGGCGCGCGTGCCGTAGCGCACGGCGCCCGACGCGCCGCACTGCAGGCGCTCCTCCACGCTGAAGCGCAGGCACTCCGACGGGTTCCACGACGTGCGGCTGTGACGCTGACACATGAACAACACGTGTTACATATTTAAATCGATATTGACGCATTGTTGGGCAATCGATTGAGTCCCCAGTCAATACAACACAAACAAAAAAGTTAAAATAGTGAATAATCATATTCATACGATAACGAATTAAATAAAACTTTGCATTACTACATGCATGAGAGCTCTTGAACTGATGCAAAGTCTACACAAAGCTTGAAGGACGTCAAATATCCCGACTTCCTCCTCTCCCTCATAGCGAAAAGCAACCCTTACCCAGCATTGAAACAATAATGAGTGTATTTTTTTATTTTAATAGTTTATTAACTTACTTGCAGCAAGGTGAGTAGATGTAAGTAAAACTCGTGCGCGTCCTGTTGTCGCTTGCTCATGAACTCAGGGTGGTCTTTACCGACGAGGTTGCGGTACATGTGCGGCGACACGCCCGCCTGACCGCCCTCCGCGCTCGGGAACGAGTACCGACCAGACAGCAGACCTACGCCCAACTTAGCACTGGAAAGAGAAGAAATATTAAAATTAGTAACTTTGCTAACTAGGATACATAAATTTATTTTTCCTACTCATATTATGAATGTAGAAAATTAGTTAAAGTAAAGAGTATCTAAATACATTTTTAGGATTATACTGTAAATGGCAGGCGTGTTTTGCACTACAAGTAGTGTTTTATTTTGAATATTATGTAAGTCGATACATACGTTTGCACATTGAAGTCGTTGACTGGGTCTTCAGGGAAAGTGGAGAAAATCTCTGGAGCACCATCGACGAAGCGCCGAACAAAATCTGGCATTCGGAAGATCACCTGCAAAAATAATAATAAGAGGATTTATTACCATCGAACAAATAAGCTCTGCTTAGTTTTGAATCAGATAACCGTGTAAATTGTTTAATGATATCTATTATACAAAAACTATAAAAACAAAAGTATCCAAAAGCTCAGGAAATTTCAACACAATTACAGACATCTAACCTCAGGGTACTGAAAATAATTTCAACATATCTATATGCTTTTGAATGTCACTTAAGATGATTGCTATTAGCTCCATAAAGATTACGCTTTTGTCAACATTGAGGAAGAGTTTGTAGACCATTGAAACTTCGACTACCCCCATGTATTTTCCCCCATTGCTGCTTTGGTCACCTTATTTGCTTGGCGAAGAGTCATATAACAAAAATAGCCAAAAAAAACCTGCTACATACCTGTACAACACTGTTGATGTAGCAAGTGTTGCCGAGGTTGTTCAGTCCAGTGAGTGCGGGACCGCACAGTGGTCGCAGCTCACTGCCCGACTCTTGCAGCGCGTTCCATTCACCACTGCGCTGGTTCAGCTCTAGCTCCAGTTCTACCATTGATTTCTCAGTCTGAAATGACAAATATTATTATCAATTATTTATCGGGAAACCTTTAATGCAAAACTACATATTCTAGTATTTTCTATTTCGAAATATTTAAACAGAAATATTACAAAAGTGTATCTTTAAGGGCTTTTTGACAAATTCTGACTAAAAGGAAAAACTTAACTCATGCTGCTCAATGGACTCCTTATAGATTTATTACTTAGTTAGACCTCCAGTCCTACTATGACTAAACAGTTTTTCTATTACTAATAGATAATAATGCTTTAATTGACTATAGAAAGCAAAACCATAATATCATTAGCTATTATTATATATTATATCAAAGTACCTTCTGCAACTGCTGTACATTGATGCCGAAGTGTTTGAGATGATCGGCGAGGTATGGGTCCTCGACCATGTCGTCCTCTGCGTATGAGAACACGTCGCCTTTGCCGTCTGCTGTAATCGTGCCCAGCTTCACCGCCAGTGGGTAGCCCGTCTCACGGTAATGTTCCATCTGAGGACATACAAAAAATACTTTATTATTATTAAGTTACAAATTGGTTTATCAGGATTTGAGAGAACTACATTTAATTTTTTATTAATTTAACTGTAGACCAAACTAAAGTCTGTTACATAATGAACTGCACGTTTGGCGCTGTCATCACGCCGCAATAACGCGGTGGTTTCGAATCCCACCCAGGACAAATATTTGTGCGATGAACACGAGTATTTGTACTGAGCCTGTTTGTTAATTTATCTATATAAATATTTATTTAGAAGTATATAAAGTATGTTAATCAGTTGTCTGGTTACCGTAATACTCTGACTTAATCAAGCTTAGTTTGGGAATCAGATGGCCGGTTGTGATTGTTTCAAAATATTTAATTATATGAAGATTAAGACTTATTAATTAACTATCAATAGTAAGTATACTCACAGCGTGTTCGTTGCCTCCGGAGCCGTCAAAGAACCGTCTGCCACACAGTACAGAACCATCAGTGAGGTTCAACCACAGGTTGTTAGTTAGATCACATTTGGCGCACTTCCATCCCGAAGGTGGGATCTTCACGCCATTGTCTAGCTGCTTTAAACTTACTGCATGTCTGTAAACAAAGATTTATATATGAAATTGCGTTCACGAGCTGTGTAACCTGCGCCGAAACGCCAAGCAATACAAGTTTTAACTTATATCTTTTAATTGATAATGGTCACTATTAAGCAGTTAAAATTTAAAGGGCGGGAAGGGCTAGTAGGTAAGCATTCGTTACATACAAACTTTTGAGTTTTTAAACGTAAGTAACTTATAAAGGCTATCTATCAACATGTGTGATAAAACATTTATGGAATTAGGCAAATGGGCATTACTCCTCTATTAAATCTACCTACATCAAATACTTTTCTTATTTTAACTACATTTAATTTTCTTTAGGCAATATTCCTAGTTAATTGATTATGTATAACAAAACTATTAGCTTACACAGAAACCTCTCGCTTCTCTCCGTCCCAAGTGCCCGCTAATGCTGCCATCTCTGCGATCTTGAAGGGCGACTCTGCATCTATTACTCCTTGCACTGATTTGTTCACCTGAAATTATTTCATAGTTTAACACCCGCGTCGTTAGCCATTCAGCTGCGAAATGAAATGGAACTGGGCTTGTCGCAACTGTAGCATGTCAGATAATCGATTGGCAAAAACTACTACTAGGTTCAAGTCGGAAGTCTGATGAATGATGGAAGAAAGAGATGGCATTAAAATAAAAAGATTTAGATCTATAATTTTATTATATCAGGCTTGATACACACATATTCGGTTCGGCAATATTTATCTAACAACAAAACCGACTCGACTCACTTCGACTTGTGTCGATCGGGTCCATCTACACATTCGGTTCTGCTGCCCTACTAATAATAAATAAAATCTATTCAATAGCGTTCTTTTTTATATGAGTTTTAATGCTATTGCGCTATTGAATAGATAAACTACTGCTAAATGTACTTAGGAACCGGGGGTAGGCCGATTAACGCCAAACCCAATATGTGTGTAGCAAGCCTTGGTAAAGAACTACACACTATTTCCACTTACAACTTCAGGCAGGTTTGGGTTAGGCCATGGATAAGTGTGGAAGCCGGGCAGCACGACTACGCTGTAGTGGTCTACGAAGGTGAACTTGGGTTTGCCGCATGATGGGTCGAATCCACCCTCCACACCGATCGCTAAACGTGTGATCTTCTTCTCTGGACCATCGCCGGTCTTTTCTGGCTCTTGTATCTAGTAGAACAAGTGAAGGTTGAGATTAGTATACGAAATGTACTGTAGTTATACTACATATCAAATTACAAAAGAATGTCTTGGTGAATATTTGTTTTGGTGCATAATTAAAAACATGTGCCGCAGTCCGTGCATCTTGAATATCTACTAAGTTAGTTGCTCTTTACTAAGTTGTTGGACTATAACAGTCATATTATAGGTAGAAAATCTATGGAACAATAGCATTGTAACAATGATTTTTTGACATTTAATCAGTATTAAATGGCATTTTGTAACTCACAGGTATTTTTTCTTTCTTGATGTGTAAGAAGACAGCATTGCCGGTCTTCTGAAAGTACTGCTCAACATAGTTGCGTCCAAAGCCCAGGAATGACACCAGGGATATGTACAAGCCTGAATCTGACTCCTGTAACAAAACACAGGGAACAAATTAGTCAATCAATTTTCAAAACCAGGTAACAAAAACTATATACTTCTTACCCATAGAATTCATTTCACGTGAACGAAGTCGCGGGCAGGAGTTAGTCTATAAATATTTTTCTCAAAATCGATGAGTGTGTTGATTTTGAGTCTTCTGTCTTTAATTTGAATCAGAAACAATCCAACTTGCAATTATACCATTTTCATACAATGCAGTTGATGGTCATAAATAAATATAAGTTATTCAAATACAGTCAATAACCACACAAAATATTGATTTCCCAGTTATACACACTAAAGAGAAAAGCAACATCGACACTTCGAAAAAGTGCCCCTATAATTTGCATAAGATAAGTGCTATCACCATTCCTGCAAAAACTAAACATAGGGGCCGGGAATGTGTCATTTTACCAGAACAAAACCAAACACTGGCTGTACAAGACATAAGAAAAGTAATACAGAAAATTCAAACATTGTAACTCTTTTTTTTAAAAAATGGCAAACTTTGTGGATTTTTACTTAGGTGCATTTCTCATACTGTGTGGATTTGGTCTAAGTTTACTAAACTTAAGAAGAATCATGAAAGGAAGTGGAACATCTATTCCAGCAGTACTGCTATCAGAGAACATACTTCTAACATGCATCGGAATAGCTTTCATTGGCCGATCAATCTACGAACTAAACCCTATGAATACACCAATGGGAGACATTGAAGAGAGATCAGCGGACATGGTGAAGACTGAAGATATTAATTGTGGATTTACATCAATTCTTATGAGTTACGGACCGCTTATAGCATCATTAGTGAACAGTTTTTTAAGCTTGATTATAGACAATTATATGCATTACAAAATGATTGCTGATGTGAAAAAGACTGAGGACGAAAATGCTGTGAGAGAATTAAGTGACCGTATTAGAGTGGACACTGGAGTTAGCTTCAAGAGTATATTTTCATTTTTAAAGAAGTATTTTACGTTTGTGACAGTAAGTTTACAATGGATCTTGCCTGTTTTAATGTCTTTGTCAATGTATATCATTAATGTAAGAGAAATGACTATTAGTGAGGGTTATAGAAGCCTTGGTGATTCCTGCATGGCACTCCTAGATGTCAGCAAAGATAACTGTTCTCTGCTACTAAATAAGAACGAAAGTCTTCAGTTACGTGAATTTATGCCAAATATCAATTATTTAGAAATGTATGATATTGAGGAACATAATAGTAGTGATAAAGTGCGCAATGTAGTAGATAATGTGTACAAAATACTTGCTAACTTAAACAATGAGACTCTTCATTCAAATGTAAATGTGTCAACAGCACTTTTGTTGAGGAAACCGAAGCAAAAAGATACGAAATGTATGAAGGTTTGTTTCATGGAAAACAAAAATCTGCTTCTTTATATGTTTGGTTTATCTGTTGTCAGTTACTTTGTACCGATTACAATTTCAACAATTATACTAACAAAGATTCATATTATGGAGGTAAAGAATCATAATGTAAAGACGTATGTGAATCGTGAATTGCTCTATAACATATTGTTCTGGACTCCGGTTATGTTTGATACTTTTCTCTCAATAACTCTGTGTTCTTATACCATGAATGGAATGAGAACATCAATTTTTAATGTCATCGCTAATGTCTATCAGGCTGTTAAGAATTTAATGAATACTAAATATTTTAAGGATAATAGTGTAGTACCCATTTGAATATATCATTACTTTTTTATATTTAGGCATCAGAATATTGTGCCAGTTATGTTATAATATAGAGAATTTTATAAAAATACTGTTTTATTTTGAGATATCAACCTATTTGACCTCTACTAAAAAACAAAACTAAAAATAAATTATTGTTGTTTATACAGAATAAGCCAAAAATGTAAATGGTGCATAGTAATCTTATTGGAATTATTTTGTCAAAAACACCTTTATATTATAACGAGATCTCTTATATTCGTGGTTTTTAATGCTTTTTGTCATGAATAACATTTTTGGATGACTGTTTTGAGACAAATGATTTGGTAAAAAACATAAATTCTATTGAGTGTAGGTAGGTGTGCGGTACGTCGTGCTTTCATAAATTAAACTCAGCTCCAACAGAAAGCTTTATAAGATACATGAACAAGAGGAAAGCGCAGTTATAATGACTAAATTGAAATTACTGCAAAATCAGTTTTTCTGTCAGAAAAAAATGCTATTACAAATTTGACTCAAACAATTACGCATTTGTTTTTATTTCTTATTATACTTAACTGGATTGCGGTTGGAAATTTAACCAACTATCACAGGGATTTTATTGAAAAGAACGGTAATTGTAGGTTATAATAAAAAGTGCAACTCACCGGATTGTCAAATGAATAGACACACTCGTCTTTGTATATCAGTTGGTTGGGCCCAGGTATTTTAATTTTTGTTAGATGTGGTGTTAACAAATCCAACGACGCCATGGCGCTATTATTTTAAGCTAAAAAGGATTTTAAAATTGTATTTTCCAAAATCAAGATAGTTCACAGCGTCACTCCAAAAATACTTTATAGAGCTGTACCCCGACTCCATTAACTGAGATGTCAAACTTTATGTCGATAATAATCGATAATGTTGAATCAAAATAATATTATTTATCGATTTCACATAATTCTCTTGAAATTAATACATATAACAATATTTTGGCGATAAAACTGCTAATATTTGAAGTAGTATTTTGGATGTATACATGTTTATACATCGATATTGTATTTATCTAAAATGGAAACATTAATAATATTGCGATAAAACCACGTATTATAATAAATTTAACTCCATAAATCCAGACAGTAAAAGGCCATTACCGTGACTTAATTGATGTCAAAACTGAAACTGTTGTTAATATTAATAATTTATAAATTAAGTTCCTCTTGTAAAACTGAAGTAAATTGTGATTTATTTTTATCAGCGTTGACTTTTAATCGTTGTCTAAGCACTGGTTTTCAAACGCTCGCTTTCATGTCACTGTCAAAAGTGTCGAACAACAAAAACAGTGCGGGACTGGCCAAAGTGCAAACAAAGTTTTGTATCTGAATATTATTAAATTCGCGGCAATAATGACTCTAAAATTATATTACGATTTGATGTCACAGCCCTCTAGAGCTCTATATATTTTACTGAAAAGCATAAAGTATGATTTCGAGCCGAAATACGTGGATTTACGTAAAGGTAAGTTTTATCTCACATGCTAACTTTTATTTGAATGATAAAGTTATCTTATTTTAATTTTACCTTGAAAAGTTATGTTAAGACAGTAATACAGGAAATGAGATTTCGGTGTGTGAATTTTGTTGCTTTAATTTGTGTATATTACTATTTATCTAATATTTTTCAGCTGAACATTATTCAGAAGATTTCACCGCGATAAATAGGTTACAAAGAGTCCCCGTAATTGACCACAATGGCTTTATCTTAACTGAGAGGTAATTAAAACTTTTTATTACTTTCTTAATAATTCACACATTTAATTAAAGCCTTGAAAAAAAAAAATAATTCATAACCATTTTGGAATTGACCTTTTGACCACCACATATCTTTAATAAATGGACTTAGATAACAAAAAAACATATGTACCAATATAATATTATTATTGTTAGAAACAAAGTTAATTTATTGTAAACATAATATATTTTATAGCTGTTATGAGCTACAATTAGGACAATTTATAGATGATAAGATGTTGCAAATAATCAAATGTAGCACATTTTGTTAAAGTGTCTGAATAATTATAATAATAAAATGTCCTGATGAGCACATGAATTTATTTTAAATGCCTGTATTATTTATATGTTACTAGCTGACCTGCGCAACTTTGCTTGCATCAAATAAGGGAGAATGGGTCATATTTTTCCCCGTTTTTGTATTTTTTTTTACTGGTACTCTGCTCCTGTTGGTCACAGCATGATCTATTATAGCCTTCCTCAATAAATAGGCTATCCAACAGTAATATATTTTTTCAATTCGCACCAGTAGTTCCTGAGATTAGCGAGTTCAAACAAACAAACTTTTCAGCTTTATAATATTATTTATATGTTATGATGATAGAGTCCCTCAGTTCTCTGGCATTTCCTGCCTACATCCCCTGAATTTATTTTATGCTTTCTGCAATGTGGCATGTTCCTAAATAAAGTTATATAGTGCAAGCTACATAGATGAATTATTTAGTTTATAGTCAAAACTATCCGTTACCATGCCAGTTTAAAGTAAATAGCTTATTCTCATTCTTAACTTAATGATATGGCTTATGTTACAACCCTTCATAAGACCCAATGGCAAGCTGAAATTCCTGTGAAATACTAAAGGATATCTATCCATCAGCTGTTATATAATATTTTTTTTATGTTTTAGTGTGGCAATACTTAAATACCTATCCAGAGAGAACATAATACCGGAAAGCTTGTACCCAAAAGATTCAAAGTTACAGGCAAGAGTTGAGGAATTTCTAGAATGGCAACACACGGGGCTCCGACTTCACTGTGCTATGTATTTCAGAGTCAAGGTATAAATCTATTTCATGTATGTTCATGTGTACAAGTAACACATTTATTTTAATAACAGTATCCAAGCCATGAAATTTGCAGTCACTAGAGAATATTACAAGCAATACTGGTAAGAGATCTATCAGGATGCTCCGGGGATAAAAATCCTTTCATATGCTAAGATCCTACTTTAGTCTGTGCTGATATGATTATACTACAGTTCATATTTATATGCTCTCAACATTCACATCAGAACAAGGCTTCAGTCGTTTACTATATTATTGCAAGCTCAATAAAACTGAAAACCTAGATCCACCATAGAAAATTCATCTTGCAGTACACTCCAATGTAGTTAAATCAATTATTCTACAGACATTCCATTACTAAAAACACAGCAGTTTTGGCAATAATAAAGTAACATACAGCAATCATCATCAAATCAATTCTGAAATTAAATACTCTTTTCACAGTACATGGATCCTATCCTGTTCAACAAGCCAGTTGACCCAAGGTCTGTAGCAGGTTACGAGAGTCGCATGGAGTTCGCACTGACTGAGTTTGATACCAAGTGGCTTGGACGAGGAACTGACTTTATTGTGGGAAATAAGCCAACAGTTGCTGATTTGTTAGCAGCTTGTGAGCTGGAGCAACCTAGTAAGTGTTTAAAGTTTAACTTTTTTAAATAAGTATATTTTACCTAGATTTCGAAAGTTTTAGGGCTTGATAAATGTATAGGTATAGGTAGGCCTCTACGGCTGTACAAGCCGATCGCTATCTACATAACACCTAACTGAATCCTAAGGTGCTTTCTTAACAGAAATACCTGATAACTTATCACTTTCTTATCAGGCGTATATTTTTGTTACTATTTAAGGGTTATTTTGTCTATAGCAGAGGAAATTATTTTACCTAAAACTGGCTATAAAGATACGTTTTAAATGTTAGTAAAACTAATTTTCCTGGCTTAAACCTTCGTACTCACTTTTGATACACAGAACCGAGGCGCGAGCTACAAAAACAGCGCAACGCCATCTATCGAGCTTAAGTGTAAACTTTATACGATGTAAAACATTTTATTTGCAGTATTCATAATGCATTTTAAATTTTGAATGCTTATTAAGCTATATTCTATTCAATCTGAGCAAGTTTTTAGCAGTTACTTATGCCGCATTAAGGAGACTCAATGACAGGTAGTAATTTTTTTGGTATTTTAGCATCTTTGACCGATTAACGTCGATTCTTAGTAGGAACAGGGCTAGTAAAGGGTCAACATTTACCCCCGGTTTCTGAGGTACATTTGGCGGTAGTTTATCTATTCAATAGCGTTTAAAACATATTAAAAAAAGCTATGGAATAGATAAACTACCGCTTAATGTACTCAGAAACCGGGGGTTACTGAACATACTAATATAAATGCATTGTTTTAGGGATGGCAGGTTTCGACCCCGCAAAGTTCAAGAACATTGCTGTCTGGTGGAAGAAAGTACACGAACATTTCAACCCCTATTACGACGAGGGCCACATCGTTGTCAACAAAATTATCAAAAAACAATCCAAAGTGCAGTCTAAAGTTTAGTTTATAAGATTTAAATTTATTTGTGATATTTTTCTTCCGAATTTTTTGCCGTTATTCGTTATTTCAACTCTTTGCAATATTTGGGGAGGTGTTTCTAATATAAAGTGTATAAATATCAAAGAAATATAAATAAATACGTTACTTTTTTTATTGCTCAAATTGGTCGCAAATTCTGCGCATTAAAAATAAACGCATTTTCTAAAAAGGATGCTTAGTACTTACAACTTGCTACTAGATGGCGTTAGGCGTTGCATTTTCATCCTATATGCCTGATTCTACAAACTACGGGCGGCCATCAATTCGACCAATCTTAAATTTTAAAAAAAGATTTTAACTGCATTTAAATTCAAGATGGCGCGCTATTCTTTTACAATCTGTAAAAAAAACGTTGTGTGTTCATTTTTATTTATTATAAATAATATAATTATGTATAATACGCATAAATAAGGATGTTTTTATATATTTTATATCGTTATATGCATCGCATAATATATTTTTAAGTGGTATAATTATTCAATTGTATATTTTCCGTAATTATTGGTGTTCAAGGTATTCTATTATAAGTATTTTGCATTGGTGTATGTGAATATATCTTGAGATTATATTATTAATGTGCAATAAAATATTTTTTTACTATATATTGCCTTTTACTTTAAATTGTTTAATAATTTGAGACAAACTAAAACTATTCTTAACGAAAGACGAAAGGACGTCAGAGTAGTGATATGATAATTGAGACGTGAGTTTGTAATAAACCAATTTTTCTGGAATTCTGGTCTGGCTGCAAGTTGTGTTTGTATTTTTCTTTATCAGATCAACTTACAAAATTGAGAAGCTAATAATTTCTATTAATTCCGATCGTAACCATGTGTACCAATTACGAATATATGCATACGCACACAATATCACGCCTTTAATACCCGGAAGTGTTACTTACCATTTACTGGATCGTTATGTAACTCCGAGCTACCATTGAGAAATATTCTAAACTAGCTGACCCGCGCAACTTCGCTTGCGTCACATTAGAGAGAATGGAAGAAATTTTTTCCGGTCTTTGTAACATTTTTTACTGGTACTCTGCTCCTATTGGTCGTAACGTGATGATATATAGCCTATAGCCTTCCTCTCAAAAATTCTTTCAGTGTTAGATAAATGGACTATCTAACACTGAAAGACTTTTTTAAATCGGACCAGTAGTTTCTGAGATTAGCGTTCAGACAAACAAACAAACAAACTCTTCAGCTTTATAATATTAGTATAGATTAAATAAACATTAGAAAATACCATATACTTCACTACAAGACGACTCCCGCACTAAGAATTGCTCTTGTGTCGCGGGGACTTTTACAAACATACAAACAACGGACACAAAGCACAACCAGACCCGAAACAATTATTTGTGGATCGCACAAATTATTGTTCTGTGTGGGAATCGAACTCATGACCTCCCTACGCAATGGTATCGACTTGGTCGCTTAAACCACTGCGCTACGGAGGCGGAACCTATAAACGCCATTCAAAAATATGTGTTTCCTACGTGTGTATGTCTTTAGGTGATGCAGCGGCCGACGGTGTTACAATAGCCTACACACTAGAAAAGCACTCTCACTCGCCGCTTTGAGCTTGAAACTAACGATAGACCTTAAAATATAGGTGTTGCCAAACAACTTGAACTTAAGTAGAAGTTTTAGAAAGCAAACTGAAAGTAGATCGGTAGACTCGGTGCAGAGGACTCTCGATCGAAACGCATTTATTTGTCCTATCCATCGCGTCCGTAATTAATTTTAAACAGATCTAAAGCTTATGGATAAATGTCGGGTATCGTATGCAATAGAAAATTTTATAAAAGCAGTTGTTAAATTCTTATTAGATAAGTTAACTGATGCTTGTTCAGAAGCGGTGGAGTCGGTAATAAGTACTAATAAGTTTTGGTGTAGAATAGGTACATGAGGAATTAAGCGATTTTCTGCAGTAGATACTTAGGTGCCTATTTGTGGCCTTTATGGGTACCGACGTAGGTACTTAAGAATGGAATTTTTAAGACAACATCTGCATACTTCACGTACTTAAATAATCTCGCAAATAGCATGAAACATCAGTTAACACAACGAATTACACCCTAAATCTACTATTATCGTCCAACAACTTAGCAGAAAGCTTGACAGCTACTCTGTTCCCTACAGCAGGTTTCCCGGCTAACGTAAGTATACAAAAAACAGAATTTAGAACTTCGTTGACCCGCTTAAGCAGCTGATGGTGGTATACACAATTATTACTTATAATCTTGATAATTCGTGCATGTGCAGTCTCTGGTTAGTTGGTAGTTGATCATTCAAATATTTGTTTCGTGAGGGAATCAAAACAATGATCTCGCGAACTGTGCAAGATTAATCGCTGTAAATCGGACATTGACTATACCATTATTCCTAACGTTACAAGCATTATCTTGATATAAGTTACTTAATTATAATATTAGTCGGGTTTAGCATACTCACATTAACTAGCCCACCTCCTCAACTCTGCTTTCACAAAGATTCATTCCCCTATTTCAGTCACTAGGGCGTAGAGTTTTGTCAAACTATAGAGGTCTATCTCTGATCCCCGTCTTGCTCTTAACTCCATTTTAAATCGGCCTATTGGTTATTGCATGATAGAGTAGTAAATATACTTGCTGGATGCAAGTTTAAAGTGGTCATCTCGCCGCAATAACCGTAGCGCAGCGTCTGGTGCGTTCGAATCCTATCCAGCACAAGTATCTGCTCTGAGTCAGGTTGTAAATTTATCTATACATATAACGTTGTAGTGTGTGTCGCATCTCTCTCCTATATATGTACTACTTAGTTTGTAAGCTATTGACACATTATACGTTTGGTGTTACAACAAGACACTCGTTTCTATATCGATCCATTACAACCAACAGCACAAAGTGTCGCATAGTACCTACCAAATTTCAAACAGTTTATACCTATTGTAAAAGTATGTTACCACAAAGGCAAGGTTTCCTCATCCACGAGTGGAGAACAGCTAAGTCGTAAATTACTTGGACCAGTGTCAGTTGCTCCGCCCACATCAAACACAGACCGTCCTCTTGGTAGCTAAACTATTGTCATATTTGGCAGGGTTAAGACATTCAGAGCCGGTTTTAATGTATATGAATAAGTGGTATGAGTAATCAGTAGATGATAGTCAGCAAATGTGTTATGAAAACTGTCAAAATTCCGCCCGGTAAGCTGTCCTAGACTTACCCATTCAGAAATGGTGAAATCGGGGCTTCATATCATAGCTAAAAATATGTGTAAAGAAGACGTCTCCCGCACTAAGAATAGCTATTAAATTACTGTTATTTATTAATTGTATTGCGAAATATTTTACTAACATACAGATAACAGATACAAAGTACAACTGGACCCGTAATAACTATTATTAAATCATTAAACCGCATTATTAGATTAATTTTAGATCACACATAAATACCTACACACAATAAAAAGTCCCACAGAGGTAGGTTACCAAGGCATGCCACTTTCTACGTTTCCTGCAAACATCTTTTGATTCATTCATATCCATATATGCATTTTGTCATACAGGTTTGCCGATAACGAGTACCTCTCCACTTAGAGCACTCTTCGGTCATAAGATCATTAAGTCAAAAGACATGAAGATACAGTGAAGGTTTAACTTAGAATTGTTTTAAATTGGTTTACTAATTGATTATTGAATCACTGAGTGCTATCGCAGATTTGAATATTTCTTAATGGGAGAGGCATAAAAGCCGCGCAAGACATCTCGGATTCGAATCCTGGGTCGGGATAAAGGTCTTTTTTGAGATTTTCTGTTAGGAATTTTAGGTTGTAGACCTCCTTGCCTCGGAGAGCACGTAAAGCCGATTCTGCGCCTGATGATTCACTGGTCGTGTCGGTTATCCGTCCCACCAGGTTATGAGAGTGAAGGAATAGAGAGTGTTCTTGTGTTTTGTGCACACACTTGGACACAAGAAACAAACCTGCACCGTTAGCCAGTTTCAATGAAAAGCCGCCTTTTGGCGAGGAGGACATTATTGCCGACGTATTACGTATTGCCGAAACTACATAAGAATAATTTTATTAGAGTAGTGGCATATTTATGCTACATTAAGATGTAACGGTAAACGGTAAGGTAAACGGTACTACGGTACTAAGGTACCGTAGTACCGTTGTAGCATATTTATACAATTACTCGAATTCAAGAAAAAAACGTATATTATTAGCGTTCTAACTACAGCACTTTGAATTCGAATAAAGAGTTTTTGGTACCAGTATAAGACAAGTAGAAGATTATTGTCTATGTTCATACAATAGCTGCTGTCAGCTGCATCAAGAGCAATATCGTTCGTTTACAACCCCAAAGAACGAGAGTAGGTATAGGCCAGTTTCAGGACTGATGGGCAGTGATGGTTAAGCCTCGAATATCCCACCAGGTGAGATTTTATCTATTATTTTTATACAATGCTGTCACTTTGTCTGTGACCCTTTAATCAAAATCGGTTCAGTCTTTTTGGCATGAATAAGTCATGTACGTACATTTTTACCAAGGGATTTTTTTCATGCGGATGTAGTTGCAGATGTTAGATTGTAGGTAATAAAATAAATATTCTTATGCCTGTTATATAATTTTCTTACTTTTTTATGTTTTTCTACCGCGAATGGTTGAACCTATGTCAGTTTTGGTTTCGTTCCCTGGCCAGTTCAGAGACTGCTTTTCGGTCATAGTTATATTATAGTTACATTATATTATAGTAAAATTCGCGTGAATATATTACTATAGTGATATAAAAAGCTTTATAGCTTAAATTTCAATAACGAATACAGAGAACCCTTCTCGTGAAACTTGCTTTTGTTCGGTGAAAATGGACATGTAGCTTACAAATAAATTGAAATGGAAATACACATTTCGATATTCAGATTTTTCTTTGTTAACGTTCCTGGAATATTTAGTTTAATTTATATAACATTCTATGTATGTAAAATACAAAATAGACATAAGATTTATTTTGTAAGTGGCCACGCCCTGTTCTGTGATTGGCTGGGGAAATAAGGGGTGGTGCCGTAGTGCCGTGCTCCCCTCGCACCCCGACGTTTCTTCAGGCTCTCTCACCCTCCCAGCCTTCAGTTCACGTTGAACGTTGGCTCCGGAAGGACGCCAACATCGCGAACCCTCTAAACTCCGAAAAGTTTTCAAATAAGACATTCGACTTAAAATTTAAATTTTCAAACTTTATTTTTGTTTTTTTTTTAAGTAAAATTACTGTTTTATTATTCGGTTTCTAAGAAAAAAATCAAAGTGATTCGAATCGATAGTCCCGACGTTCTTTTTTGTTTTCTTATATTATTTTGTATGTCATTTTTATTAATAATGATAGCGTTATTAATTCTTATATTAATCACACTTTTAAGAGGTTACTCAGAGTTGTGATGAGTGTATCATCATTTTCTTAAAATTGCGATGTTTCCCCGTTTTCTGTGACTACGGTACTACTTCAGTGTTACACAGGTGTACCTTCTAGTGGTGCATAAATATAAGAGTGGCTAAGTTTATTAAATATCTTTGAATATAAATTAGGCAAGATGTATTCGTTTGAAGATATTATGAAAGAGCACGAATCACAGGCCTCCAGGCGGACCTCCAAGGCCCCAAGAGGAAAATCTACCAGAGGGTAAGATATTCCAACATTTTTTATCACTTTACACTTAGTATGAATACTTTACTAACTATAAGGAATTATTTATAGATCAACACGAGGAAGAGGCCGTCCGAGGCGACAGCCAATTGAGACGCCACAAATACATAACGAAAATTTTAATTATGGAACAGAGCTATTTCATGTTCCGAAACCGTAAGTAAAACATAGTGATTTAAATTTAGAACATGGAGGACAATCTGTGGTACAAATGTTTTATTTTTTACTAATGTTTTGTTTTCTTAGAACAATGGCCTCTGAGCTGTACTCATGCCGTTACATGCGGCCTGATAGCGGTCACCATCGAACTTACTCCGGACCACGGTAAGATTTTTTTACTTTTTAAACTTTTTTTAAATAGTTTGTTAAACTTACATATTTTGGCTACTGAGCATTCTTTTTTTTAACTGTAGAACCCGCCTGAGGGCAGCCGAATACGCAGTCCAAATGCCTGGACCAAATGGTTACTACGGTTGTCACCAAACAAAGTAAGTTTACCATTTATAATTTAGGTTAACATTCATTTCAGTATTATTTACTTATAATAACATTTTTTTTGTTGATATCAAAGGAATACGGAAGAGAATCCGGTGGCAAATCTTGAAGAAATGGCTCGCTGTCCGACCCCCAGCGCAAGGCGCAGTGCATCGTATAAATCAAAATGTACAACATCACACCTAAAAACAACATATACTCCTACGTACACTTCAGAGTAAGTATTACTTTGTAATACATATAATGTATGAAGTTTTTACTACATTTACTTATTGTTTTTTTCTTATGTTACAGTCAAATGACCCAAGCCTATAGCAACCAATTGTTATACCCCAACATGATGGGTGTTACGCAAGATGTTAGGCCGCAGCATCCGCCGGCTGCGCAGCCGCAGCCTCCGCCGCGGGTGCCCCGCACCCGAAGTACTATATCCGTACCCGATCAGCTACCACAGCTCGCAGCTATATCCAGGTAACTTAAGAAAATAAATTCATAAATTATGTTACTTACGTACCAATTTTTACTACACATTGCTTTTTTGTTTACAGTCCGCAGCAGCATAGCACTAAACATAGTGTTTCATCGCCGATGGATGGATGGCAGGGAAATAATTTGCATATACAGCGCAGTAGCGCTCCCGTGACGCGCAGTCACACTGCGCAACAAAGTCAACAGACAATCCAAACTCCGCCGTCACCAAAAGTACCTGTTGATCCGCTTAAAGAAGATCGAGGGACACAAACCAGTAATACAAAAAGAAACATCAAACTAAAAGACGTTGAAATAAATCTAATAACGACCATAAGACATTTAAAAATAAAGATCTCTAACTTGAATGTTATGTGCGAGGACGGCGATTATACCGTGACGTACGAAGAGCCAAAGAAGTCTAAGAAGCCTGAAGCTAATAAAGAGGTTGATCTTGCCACTATTCGAGCTCAAAGTTTTGTGATGGTTACTGGCGTTGTGCATGCAATTGCGAAGCAATACGCTAAACCTAAGTTACTACCGACTCCAAAGGAGGCCGATGTCCCACCAAACATGTCAGCTGATGTGCCGCCTTCAGCCAAATTACATACAGAAAACCAAAAGCCAGAAGCACAAGCAAATATTAAACGGCAGGTATGTAAAAGGAAGATAACTATTTATTTGACAATTACAAGAATATGCAAAGTACTCATTTAAAATTATTGTTCGCAGGCAAAGATGTCGCAACCGCAGCCTGCGCCGTCAGCATCACAGAATTTTCCGATCCCTAGCATCGTAACTGAAAATAATAATTACAATGCTTTTATGTGCCCTCAGCACCCACAGTGCGCACAACACGCGCATTACGCACATTACGCACAAGCGCATCACGCTCAGCCCGCTCAGCATCCTATGCAGCCAAACATAAATAACATATATGAATATTCACAGTTCTTACGTTCCGTAAGAAATTTTTCTCAAGAGGCAACTGAACAGTTTCCCAATATGTATAATGGATACGGCTGGTCTTAAAATTGAATTATTTCATAACAAGCGAATTATCTTGATCGATGTTTGTACACGATGAAATTGTTTAGGAGAGTTAAACAACAAAGAAAATTCATATTGTTGAAATAATACTTTACTGCTTTGATTTTTCAGGACAATAGGCGTGACGGAAATCAACGACACACTCATTGTTAATACACCTGTCTAGTTCAAAATTAAAAGATCGATCTGTGTATTGGAAGCTTTACAAAATTACAGAATAAATGTACATCTAATACTCAGACGAAATTTTTAAACTCATTGTTTGAGAGTGTTTATAGTTCAAATAAATTAGAAAACTTATAACGTTATTCAAAGATCAATATTTTATAAACGTCTATTAAACTATATTCTATGATATATTTATTTGGGTTATTCCACTTAACTCCAAAAAAACGTTCCACTTTAACTCCAAAACAGTTTTAATAAATATTTTATTTAAATATAATTCATTCCACTTTAACTCCAAGAAATCAGCAGAAGTAGAGTCAGCAGCTTAAAATATTTAGCCATACGGAGGACATGGATGCAGAGGGAGCAGTTCGAGTCGCTGTGCTGTCATCGATTTCGAACAAGCTACGATTAATGCCCTAACGACTTGTTTCCCATCAATAATAATTAAGGGATGTAATTTTCACTTCCGACAGGCGTTGATAAAAAATTCAAAAAGATTTGATCTATCCTCACAAGATGAAAAAGATCATGTAGCAAGGTGTGCCGCATTGGCGCACTTACCAAATGAAGATGTAGTTGATGGTTGGTTGGCGATAATGGAAGTGGCGCCTGACAACCAAAAAGTCACTAATTTTAATAATTATTTTGTCGAAAATTGGTTAGATAACAAAAATGTGCCAACAAGTATTTGGAATTGTTCGGGTGAGCGCCACCGCACTATAAATTAAGTGGAAGCATGGCACCGAAGGCTCAATAATGAAATAAAAAAAAAACCTAGGCTGCTAGAGCTTTTGTACAAATTAATGGAAGAAGCACAATACTTCAACAATTATCGCAAACCAGTCCTTCGTAAGCGCCAATCAATAAATAGAGATTTGAAATTAGAAATTGAAATTAAAAAATACGAAACGGGTAATTCGAATTTGATTGAGATCATTAATAACTTAAAAAACATATGAAATATAAAAACCCGTGATTTATATTACTTTAGCTAAGTAAAAAATTCTGATTAGAAGTTGTGATAATACATTTAAAAATTCCAGTCCAGAACATCCCAGTCACTAGGCTCCAAAAAATAAATAAATCCTTCAGAGGTCAGTGTGTGCGATTCTACAATAAAATCCCGAGTGAAATTCAAAATTTAAGTCTCAATAAATTTAAGTTATTAGTTAAAAGTAATTTATGTCGTAAGGGATATTATACTATTAAAGATTATTTAGATGATAACATAGCTTGGGACTGTGCTGCTTCTACCAAGTCTATTTCAAAATAATGTATTACAATTTGATATTATGACATTGTTATTCATTTATTATGACATTGTTATTAATTTGTTATATTTCATTATTATGACATTGTAATTAATTTGGAAATATTGACATTTAAAAAGAGCAAGCCGTGAGTTTCTTGCCGTTACTTCTCACGAGCAACAGCTTTTCCAAAATCCGGTGGTAGATAAAAAATATTTTGACGATTTCAAATACTTGTTAAAGTTTATGAAATAAAGAATATTTGACTTTGACTTTGACTTTGAATATAAGAATATAGGTATATTATGTTAAAAAACTTATATCTTATACATTAAAACCTGCACTATTTATTTTATGTTAACTTAGCTAAGTAAGAAATTTAATTTTTATTTAGAACTTTATTCTAATATAACAGCTTAATCCCGTCCTTGACTTTCAATCTTTTCACCAGGATAGCACTTTTGATCCTACGGTGTTCGTTTTTGAGGACGATGAACTGACTAACCTAATTATAATAACTTAAATCAAAATTACTGGTTTGTGAAAAATTACTAGGACGTTTGGTATATGGGCTTACACCAAAATATCGTCAAGATATAATTTTTGCTGCTGACTCTACAAAAACTCTTTTGGAGTTAAGTGGAATTGATGTAGGGAAATATTTCTATCTGTAAATTATTTTTTTTTATTGCTTTGGAGTCAAAGTGGAAATAATGTATGGGATGTTAAAGTTTAGAGAACAATGGATTTGGAGTTAAGTGGCATAACCCATTTATTTTTGTAAACTAAGGTTTTGAAAGCTGAAGCATTGATGCTACTAAATAATAATACATTTTCATAGATGTAAGGATAATATTTATAGTATTCATTTATTCATCAGTGTGAGTGTATAATATAGTAAACTGCGAAAGCATTTTGTTAGCTGACAAAATGTTTTAAAAAATTGGTAGTGTTAGAAGTAGCGGCAAAAATATATTTGTTCCGACATTTTACTCTGCGTAGATATTTAGATAATGTACTTTCTAGAACTTTCTGCTAGCGCTTAGTATATAAGTAAACAGCAAACGTAAAATATCATATTTCTATAGTCTCTTAGTAGTAAATGAGAGTTGTGAGTTTATATTTCTGATTTGATTGTGGAAGTGAGGCCGGGCGACTTATAATCGTAGTCTTCTTCTTATCGTATGGTTAGTGGTCAACCTAGAGTCAAAGTTGTTCAAGCCGCCCAAAGGTTTTTAACGTGGCTAAACGACTGTTATCTTTTTGACTTTTGACTACAACCGGGACCGACTTTTTACGTGCCCTTCGAAGTACGGAGCCGCCCAGTTTAAATACCACTATGCGGTCACCCATCTACGGAATGACCGCGCCAAAGTTTGCTTAACCCACAGATCGTTTACCGACCGGTGAGCGCAACTGGCTATGGGCGGCTCATAATCGTAGTAACATCTGGTCTAGTCTTCAGGAAGGAGATTAGGTTTCGTTGATGAAACTCACAGACTTTCACATTTGGGGCGCGGTTCCATTAACTAGCTATTGTTTGACATTTTGGTTTGAACTACTACCGAATAGTATCAAACCAGCATAAAAATTTGGAACTTTAATGTAATCTGGTAGTAGCTGAGCTTCAGTTTAGAATTTTTTGTGATTAAAACAACCGAATACGTAACTAACTAAATAATCTTTTTCGTTGTTACCTGGAAAATCAAATTGCAGTTTTATTGTTGTATAATATTTAAATATCTGCTAGACGCTAAGTAATTAGGCTTTTTAACCGCGTCCTTCATTTATAAACGTAGTATTAATATAAGAAGTGTATGTATTCGTATCTTACCCCCTGGTAGTATTAAGGGGATGAATTTTCTTGAGTTATGGCTATGCAGGGTAATTGCAGTAGTCTGTACATACGTTGGATCGCATCCTTTAAATATTTAGATAGCAAACTAAAATTAATATTGTAGATCATTCAAAATTAAGTCATTTAGATATTGTCATACGATCATCAATCATATATTTCAAATAACTGTCAAAAATAATATTGCGAGAAAACCTGCATATCCAAAACATCATTATAATGTACTTAGACGTAGTTGTGTATAGTTAATAAATATAATCATTGTATACTTAGTAAGGCGTCTCAGGTTAGTTGTGACGTAAGATATTGGTGTAATTGAAGCATTGTTGGTACTTGTCTAATATGGGGTTATAGGATGATGGAAATGGGAATCGCTAGAGACGATAGTCCAACGACAAACCAACTTTTGCGGTTAAGTGGGAACGTTTGTAGACTTGATGAAAGTTAAGGCTTGCTACACTCATATTTGGTTCGGCACGGCACAATAAAACCGACTCGACTCACTTGTTCGGCTTGTGCCGATCGGAATCATCTATAGTCATATTCGGATTTGCCGCCCGGGTAGGCTGTTTTACGCCGAATTGAATGCATAGTTTCTTCATTAGTCTACAAAATGAAGTGCTCTTAGCTTAGTCCGTATAGAACTTAGATATGCTAAAGATTGTAGAGTGTGGTAGAATTCGTAATTATTCTAAATTTAATAGCCTTCTTATAATAAGTCTTTATTGTAATCAAATTCTCTAGTATTTATATTCCAAAATATTCATGTCTATAAACTTAATAGTAAGTAATAGAATAAGATTTTTTTCTCATCACTAAGTAGTTTGAAATAAATGTAATTCCGATCTCATATTAAAAAAAAAAACAAAAAAAAAATATGCAAAAATTGTAAAATAAAAAAAAATAAATGTTGTGGTAGAGTATTTTGGTGTTTTATTAACCTTTGAATATCCCTCTTGCTTTGCGCCGCAGACCTCTTACATAAAGTAAAAGAGAGCCTTAAATGTAAGGCTTACGACTGATAGAGGTATATACAATTCAAGATTTAGAACAATAGTAACTTCTGTAGCTGACGATGGCCTGTTTGATACAGCTACTTTATTTTTCGAAAAACTCATATCATTGATTATAATCTCGATAAATCGTGCATGTCAAGGCTCTCTACTAAGTAGCCGGGTCTTTAAGCCTGTTTCCATTTTTCAGGCTATATAGTCAATAATAGTAATGCTGTGAAATTTGCCAAAATTTTGTAATTTCGTCATGAAGAAGAAGGAATCAGGCAAATAGGAAGAATTACTAACGGATAGGCAGATAACCAGACGTTGAACTTCTTTCGAATAAAATAAATAGATACCTATGACTTTACCACTATCTAACACACAGTGGGAGTAGCTACTGGGGCCTTTGTGCAAAACTAACAGGCCCTTTACACCTTAACTACAAGATAAAATTTATAAAAACAGTGTTCTTTTTTTATTAAGGTCCGGGGCCTATAGCCATACCGTAGCTAGGCCATCGACTAACAAATAGATATTATCTAATGCATAGAGATATCATATTAAAATTACTTTTGTAGAGATCTTTAGCACGAGTATTTGTTCTAAGCCTGGTTGTAAATTTATCTATATAAGTACATATGTATATCGAAGTATATAAATATGTTCATATTGTTATCATAGTACAAGCTCTGCTTAGTTGGGTACCAAAAACCCGTGTGTGAGTTTTCCAATGATATTTATTTATTTATTTAAAAGTATACATATACCCGCACAATACTCCTTACTGGATATATCTCTCGGGTAGTTTGTGTGTTGCTTCACTATTCGTAGTTGAAAGTGCATTCACGTGGACCGCCGTGGTAGACCGCTTTTGTGTGTAGGATTCTACCGCATACATTAAATGCAGTGAATGCTCCACGTAGATCTACGAATAACTAACGCTAGACCGGCCGCTTTGTGCACGAGGCCTAATGTTAGAAAATGTAAACCTAGAATACACAGAAATTTATTTTTGCTAATATCAAAATCCGGTAAAAAATTGAAATTGGGACTTGACTTTCTATTCGTAAACAATATAATTAAAAAAATGAACTATAATCTGACAGTGTCCCTAACTAAAATACTGTTTTTCTGAAAACTTTCTAAGTCTCCCACGTAGTTAGTGTATGAAATAGTAACAAATATATTGCAGTATATATGGATAAATAGTGTGGATAGGCAAATCATAATCTGAAAAAAGAATAAAAATATTTCTTTTTTATCTTCACCGAAACTGAATCTAATTGGAAAGTTATAAACTGAAAGAAGGTTTAAAAATACAAATATATCTTTACCGTCACTGTACCTTACTTAAACATTATAAAGATATTATTTTCTACTTTCTACGTTGTATGTAGATCTTTTCGCCATCTCTAGTTTTTTTTAATAACCATTCTATAAACATCTTTACTATAGCTAGTACCTGTTCATCGTAAATTAAAACATAACATAAATACGAAATAAAAGAAAGTGCGGATTGGGGAGTTTTGCATGCCCTCAATAAACGTTTTAAACAAAAAGAGGAATTATTTTCATAAAATGTATTTTACATATATCATTACAAAATCATCTCTCGCACTACGAATTGCTCTTGAGTCGAGGGGTCTTTTACATAAAAACAAAACCTAATTAAACCTATCTATACTAATATTATAAAGCTGAAGAGTTTGTTTGTTTGTTTGTTTGTTTGTTTGAACGTGCTAATCTCAGGAACTACTGATCCGATTTGAAAAATTCTTTCAGTGTTAGATAGCCCATTTATCGAGGAAGGTTATAGACTATATATCATCACGCTACGACCAATAGGAGCAGAGTACGAGTAAAAAATGTTACAAAAACGGGGAAAAATTTCACCATTCTCTCTTATGTGACGCAAGCGAAGTTGCGCGGGTCAGCTAGTCAGTTATACAAAGCTTTAACATAACAATGCAACTCTATCATTAGAACTTTACCACGTTTAAACTTCAACACGGTCTAATTGAGCCCTAATCACTGCAAGGAATTGTGAGAAATGCCACCTGAATATACGAGGCCAGTAGTTGCTAATAGGTGCTCTACACACCACGTTGTGTAAGCGGATTGGACCACGAAGCACTTAGAGCTTTCGTACGTGGTTTCTGTGTTTTGAACACGCCTTATTGCTATAGAAATAAACAGAGTTTTGATTAATGAGTGGATGAAATTGGTATTGGATAGGCGAGCGTAGTAACGAATAAAATTAGCTGTATAAAGGGCTACGGTGGTGGAATTAGGCATGGTAATCATGATGAGTTATAAAACTGATGATAAAATACGTGTGTGAAAAATAAAATAAATTCATATTAATTTCTGATTGTTCACTACTCAAAACGTACCCCTTCAACTTATTTGTGCGATCCACAACTAATTGTTTCGGGTCTGGTTGTACTTTGTGTTCGTTGTTGTTGTAAAAGTGTATTTTTGTAAAAGTCCCCGCAACACAAGAGCAATTCTTATAACAGGAGCTGTCTTTAAAAAAAAACTCCGAACAACCACGCAACTAACCCATCCATTAAAAAGCTCAATAAATCGAACGATAAAGTTTAAAAAGCTGTTTATAAAAGCAGGGAAGTTGAGACAAAGTTGAGGTAGGCTGCCCTTGACCGTGACCGACTCAAGTAGGGGAGACGTCGGAGGGTAAAGTTATAAAATTACCCCAAATACCGAGGGGACTTCGGGGTTCATTTCGCTCCCCTCGAAACGTCGCAGGTATGATCGATTATGAGATATGCAAAATGGGGGCTTTGATTTTGAAACATTTTGCGTTTGTGTCTTGATTTTCTTACGGTATATTATGGTACATATTATGTACTAAATTTTCAAATTTGATGTAATTGTTAGAAATGTATGCCAAAGATAAGTTTTAAATAAGGTTTTCTATAATGCTGCAGTGGTACGGCCAGTACAGTAGTGAATTTGACAGCTGTTCATGAAGTCTCTTGGTAGATTTCCAGGTCGAGCAAAGCACTACAGGTTTTTTTCTAAATTATGTTAGTATGTTTCTACAGTTCTATAGTTTCTACAGTTCTACATCGCTAACAACTTGATGTCAGTGGCTGTATATTAGAGGTAGCCTTTCAGGTAAGTACTTAATTATGAAACAGAAGAAGCCAAAACGAATTAATATTGAATCAATAAATAGCATATTCTCCAGGTTTTTTTATAGAAAGGAATATAATAAAATATGTTTACTTGCGCTAAAGGTAGGTACATTATTCACATGGAACATATTACAAATTAGTATCCCTTTAAAGGTAGTATTTGTTTATTTTAATTATTTGCTATTGTTAAGTTTAAAGACACGAAAATCAATGCTGTGCTGCATGTGACTGCATTTTTAACGCAGTGGTTAAGTGGTGTCACCATGCCACAATAACCGCCGCACCATGTGTATGTGTCCTGTCATACTAAGCTACAAATTAAACAATAAAGCATGAATTTACAAAAAAGCCTACATTAAAGATAACTATAATATAATTTAAGCATTGTACGACATATTTACTGAGTTATTATTATTTTAAAACGTTAACACCTACATGAACTATGCATTTATACAGTAAAACACATTAATACAAAATATTTACCCAAATAATGCATCATCATAAATTTCCGCTTCACTGTCTTCAGGTAACTTGCCCAGAAAACCGGCAGCAATTATTCTTCGACCGAAGAAAAAACCATCTAGTCAAGTGTCGCACTGATAAGTCGTCGTAAGAGGCCCTGGAATTATCTATGGTATATACTCGGACCCTACAACCCCATGGCGTCAAACCAAAACGGCAAAATCATGTTATCATTGATTTAGATTTTTTTGTACTCAATGTTTTGATACGCATCCGCGGTAAAAAGGAAAATCTCCTTTGAAAATATTCATCCTTTATTTGCATTGAAACGAAAATACTGTAATGTCACTACCAGCTCGCAGAACTAATCTTACTAATTAATTAGATACGACGCCATGGCAAAGGGGTTTGGTCGAACTACGGAATCTTTCATTTGCTTTGAAAATCACTGATGAACTTTGAAAGTTTTAATGAACTTCTAACGTAGAGCTAATCTTGTTCTAGACAACTCATTTCCACCTTTGTACAAACAATTAACCACAAATTAGCAAGACGAGACTCTTAATGCTTTCTTGAGCACTTATTAATTTCAAAGAAAGCAGAGAGTGTGTTACTGCGAGCTATTTAAGTTTTAAATTGTTTAATTACAGGAATTTCGAATTATTATGCTGTGTAGTACAAATGAATTGAAGCTATTTCACATATTACAATATCTCGATTAACGCCAAAAATTTGTTTCAATAACACGTTAATTTGAAGCACCTTAATCATGAACTAATTCAATGAACTCAGATCATATTTTCAAATACAAACACAGACGGATAAATTCAAATCAAACTGCATGTTAAACGTATAAGTGCTCTCAAAATCTTTTTCAATCACAGACTCAATGATTCGAAAAACATAATTTCCTACAAATCAATATGATCCGGTCGAGCGGGTTGATTTAATTTAGTTATTCGAACGCATTCAGTACGAGGTGTACGTGAGCTTGCCCGGGATGCGCTGAGCTCCGGTCGTTGCCATAGAGACAGACAGCGAATGCATCTCGCCCCGGGCAACACGTTTCAGCTCAGCGTTTTCCAACAAACAAACACAGTGTTCTGTGTCTGCAATTTACAACGACTTTGTGTGCGAAGTATTGAAGAACGCTCGGGAAATTTTATTAAAACTTGTTGTTGTTTATGCATCTGTAAGTTTGCATTGGAAACGTGATTCTTTTCAAGTTTATTTAGCTTAATAAACATGGTTGTCGAGACTAGTAAGCCCCTTCCTTGCAGAACTGTTCGTACTTAAAACTTTAGTGTCTGTGTTGTACTCAACTCAGACATCTGTTGGAAGTTTTCTCGCTCGCATGTTTATTTCCTTACAGAATTCGATTTAATAACGGTTGTATGGGTTTATGAGAAGTTTGAGTCCATTAGTTGATGTTAGGATTTATTCGAGCGAAATACCTATCTTGGAGGTAAATATCTATTCAGTTTGTGTAGATAATAGTACCTTGTGTTTAGACTGTATTTGTATGCTGTATTGGGATGTATATTAAACCGAAGAAAACATCTAGGTATACACACATGAGCTCTTGAACTGTTAATAACAAACTAGGCGTAGACTTGGTAAAGTTAAACTACATTTGGTACATACTGGATACGACTATCTGTCAATATAGTTCGTAATATACAGTTTACGTAATAGTCTTTAAAACGATATCAATATTAGTATAGTCAAGTGTACATGCATCCTTACATGAACGTAACTGTACTTAGATTTCTAATTGTGCCTCCAGGCACGCTTTGTCAGCAACATCGAAATCCAATTACCAATGTAGCGAAAAGGAAAAATCTCATCAGCACTCCTTTTCCACTGTGCATTTAATTTACAAATACCAAGAGAAAGAATAATTAACTGACTTAAATGCTTTTGAGTTTTTCAAATAGAAAATTTAAATAAAAAAATGGTAGGGACAAGTCTGTATGACTGCCATGTTGTGAGTCCATGTTTTGTGTTCCAACTTTCAACACAGGTTTTGCCGCGTGTCGGCTGTCTGATAATTGAGGTATCGCTGGGGTGTCCGGCAATCCGTCTGCTCGCATATTAAATGGGGAGGCCGCGTAAAATTGAACGTGTTTTTGTAATTTGTAGTTATAGTTCGATGAAGGGTTGGTTTTGATAAAACAGTTATTAAAGCTGGTAAGTACTTGCGTGTGTAGTTCCGTAATGAAATGTACCGTTGATAAGTGAATTCATAGCTTCATTGAAAGATTGTTTTGTCGATTGTCTGGTTTCTTCTTATTTTATCTTACGACTAGCTGACCCGCGCAACTTTGCTTGCGTCCAATAAGAGAGAATGTGTGAAAATTTTCCCCGTTTTCGTAACAATTTTCACTGGTACTCTGCTCCTATTGGTCGTAGCGTGATGATATAAAATATGCTTTTTTTTTCACGAAAAATATTCTTAAAATTATTTATCTCTTAATATAACGAAGTCGCGCTAATACATATCCGCCATTAAAACAGTTGCCATGACAACGAAATTTTGTTAATTTAATGTCATTATAATATTGATTATTCGCGACTTCGTTCGCCACCTGAATTTTCCTGGGAATTGCGTCATTTTCCCGGGGTAAAAAGTAGCCTATGTCCTTTCTCGGGTATCAAAGTATCTCCATACCAAATTTCAAGCAAATTGGTTCAGTAGTTTAGGCGTGATTGAGTAGCAGACAGACAGACAGACAGACAGACAGACAGAGTTACTTTCGCATTTATAATATTAGTATGGATTAAGTAGTTTATAAGACTAGGTATCATGAAATATTTTTCATTTATTAGTATTAACAAGTAAGTTTATAGCACTCTGTCGCATTGATTCTTACTTGCAATGATGGAATTGTATCTGTTATAAATTAATATTTACTTTACATTGTAGTAATTAATGGCGCAAGATACTACCAACTTAATTCATCTGTTGATACAAAATTATTTTAAAAAAATCCAAAATACACAGTGCAAAGGCCGTCAGCCCTATACGCCGTCCATAAGTGCTTTAAAGTTTAAACTATTTTACTACAAATAGTAAACATCAAAGGAAGCTTTTAGCGTTAACAGTTTAAGAAATTGATTTTATACGAACACTTTTACGTTATTGCTCACCACTTTTCATTTTAATCTAATATTTATAAGTCTTTTAAAATATACTGAGAAATATTTCCTTTGTGAATCTTTTCAATTTAGTGTAGTGTAGTCGCAAGTTCTATGTGACAATGAACGCTTTGTATGAGTTTATTTTTGTCCTATCCTGAAAACATATTAATCGAAGTACTTTCTTAATCGAAGTACTTCTCAATCACCGCCCGCGACTTCGTCCGCGTAAACTAAGGTTTTCTTGTTTTACGTTCCGCTCTTATAATCTATAGCGTGATAGTATATTACAGCCTACAGCCTTCTTCAATAAATGGAAAAATACTCTTTTAACTCGGATTAGTAGTTTTAAAATTATTTCTACAAGTAAGTATACATAAAGCTGTAGATTTATGTATTACTCGTTATATTGTGACTACGCTATTATATTAGGTACTTGTAACAATAGTCGTAAGTTGTATAAAATAAATAAAAAAAGATTAGCGCGTTTAAACAAACGAACTCTTCAGCATAATTATATTATTAGTATAGATATATAAAAAGCTTTTTTAAAAATCCCCGTTTCTGTCTGTGTAAAACTAAATCTATTTCAGCTAGAAATATTCTAGGTAGGATTAAAAAAGTTCAGTGGAATATTCGTTATTCAAAAATACAATTTCAAACGTTCGTTCCTTTGTTGGACTGGCCACGTGTGCAAAATAAAAAAAAAACAAATCCGTTTGGAGTGGAGAGAATAGAGATGTTATTGCGAATATTTTTGTTGATAGGTAACACTGACAGAGCTACCTAACTATGAGGGAGGTAGAGGTACACTTGGGTGCAAAAAAAAAAACCAGTATTGTAACTTTTCATGTTAGCGCAACTATTATTTCTGAGTACTGTCCTAACGGGAAAAAAAATTGTTGCGAATTATGTTTTCGTTTATGTCGATTGATTTTTGATTAAGTGGGTTTCTAATATATACTTATAAGTCTAATAATACGGATGATATGTATCTGAAAAGTCTGTAAAGAAGATACAAACCAGGTTCGCTACTTCCCAATATTTGTAAACTAAAGTAGAAGTTAATTAGTAATTATAAAATATTACAAAAGTATTGTAATTTCGTCGCACTTTTTTATAAGAAAATTGAAACATTTCAGCCTATTATATACCCAAAACGTCTGAGAAGTTAAAAACAATAATAACACAACTAAGTCCAAAATGAATTGTTTGTAAAAAAAAAACTAAACTTAATTAGTGATAATAAAAAATATCGTATTTTTTGTTCGCAAATTACAGAATGTGTCAATATTTATGCTCGTAAGTATAAAAGAAATCCAGTAGCCATTGTTTGTTGGAGTTCTCTGATTAATTGGTATCACATTACTACGTGTGTTGCGGAGATAATTGTCATAACAATGAGGGGATGAGCACATGGGGTGGGTACGAACTGCATAGGGTTCTAGAGATGAGAAAAGCAAAGCAGTATTACGTACCTAATTATGTTCTTTTATGGACATATTCTTCTTAAAATAAAACTTATATGTATCTTTTTCCCCAGAACATTTTATGATTCGATATATGTTTAGTAATAGTAGTTTGACGAATATCTTTCTAAAAAAACAAAATTATACTACAAGTTAATTATCTGATGATTATAAAGTCTTAGGACCAGTTTTTCACTTCACGTTCACTTTATATACTGAAAGATATTTAGAAATGGTGAAACCGAACATTAATCTGTTTAGTTGATGTTATAGCGGACACTTAAGCGTTTCTTATGTTCAAGAATTATTTAAAGTGGTAAGTAACTATTTAAATTGTAAAAAAGTTGGAAAACGATCAGAGTATCAAAGTAATTAAATAAAGAATTTATGAAAATAAATCACTGTTCAAAGTTCAAGTCCTGTCAAATGAAATAAGTCCAAGTTTTAATAGAATAAAAAATATATATTTAAATAGAAAAATAAAGCATAAAGCACTACGCTAAGTACTACGCGAAGTATTCCGCTGTAGTTGTAGCTTCTTTTTACAAATATTTTGCTACGTCGTAGCCGATCGTAGGAATTTGTAGCATCTTTGGAAATAGTTTGTTATTTCGTAGCTGATCGTAGGTATTCGTAGCCGCCTACGTGCGACGTGCTACGTTGCTACGAAAGTGTAAATGGTGAAATTTTTTATCGAACGTAAAGCTTTTATGTATAGTAGCGTAGTATTAGCGGGACTAGGATTTTTGGATTTGGCTCGATGTTTTGCTGGTTTGAACTTTGAAATGTCTGTAATATTATTATCATAATCAGTATGAGTGTGACACGAAAAACTCTTGTTAGTCTTAGATAATACTCGAATAAAATTAAATATTTCATCATCAGCCTAGGCTTTATATTGGAGTCGACTTTCAGTTTTACCGGGTGCAGCGGGTGTACCAGTGTTTTATATAGAACGACTGCCTAGTGCCTATCGGTCCTCCATCCAGTTACCTGAATTATACCACGATACCCCTGAGTAAAACTGGTTGTCAGACTTTCAAACCTCTGACTACTGGTAATGACATTCAAAGATCTCTGAAAAAGATAGACGGAATCCAAAATTTATCGAGCCCTCCGAACCACAGAATAATTTGGTATGTATAAAATGGTCACCCATCCAATGACCAACCTCGACAAGCGCAATTTAGCCTGAAAGATCGACCCGTGCGACTGTTGTTACTTAGCTACGAGCTCCTCAAATCTTTACAGCACTAAATCCAAAAAAGAGATGATTTTATTTGTTAATTTCTTATTACTCTCATTCCAAATATAGACAGTAATAGATACGCGAGAATCAAGCAGTGGAATTTTTCCAATGTCTTGTCTTACGATAACAAAGTTGTTTACAAAGTCACAACTACTTAGAAGCTTACAAGGTATCAAGTTCAATTCCATTGTTATTCAATCTAGCGTGCATTTTCTCTGACTTGTCAACAAGAACAAAGAAAATATATACAAATACTAAAATTACAAATAGGACTGTCTGTCTGTTACACTTTCTTACATAAGGACTTATACAACTAGAATTAACACTAAAAATTTGAATTAAATAACTTATTTTTTTATATCTCACACACGGTTGCCTGATTCCAAACTAAGCAAAGCTTGTTCAATGTTAACTAGACAACAGATAAACATATTTCTAATCTAAATACATAGATACTTAAAAGATAATTTTACAACCAAGTTCAGAACAGGTACTCGTGCTCATCACACAAGTCCTGGGTGGGATTTGAACGTACCACACACGGCGTTACTCCGTTAACCACTGGCGCTAAACGTGCAGTTGAAATCGATTAGTCGTATATACCCTACAAAACTTCTTCTTCTTCTTTTTCTTCTTAGCGTGTCGATGGCAAACAAATTATAATATTAATTTAAAATAGTGTATGACACACAAAACTATAGGCTATGTATATGTATACAGTTTTACCAATCATACTTACGTTGCTCCATACAAGTCCGCCCGCGCCGATTTAACTGTGATGACGTTTGTGTAAGTTTGTAATGTAGCTAGCGCTTAATCCGCTTATCTAATTACGATAAAATTTGACAGGAAGATAGCTGAAGACATGGCCTCAAACATAGGCTACTTCTGTTCCTGAGTCATTGTCCCTTTAATAAATAAAAAGGGGATGAATGTGTACATGTAAATGGAGCCGCACGTATTAGCTAGTTAATTATCTGTTGACAAAAACATCACATTGTTGTGACTACGAAGAAAGAATACACGTACAAACGTATTCCAAATAAAAACATACCGTATTTAGACGTGTTAGAGTATAAAATTGTGTACAATATAATGATTTCTAAGAAAAGATTACGACTAAATAAATGGTTGTTGCCAGGTGTCTTTAATTCGACGTGGGTGACCTTTTATTATGATACTTATATTTCTATAACATATTAATAAAATTCGAATATCTGTCTGTCTTCAGAATAACTATGTTTTAAAAGCTTATGATTTATTGAATGATTCAAGCGTATAACGTACTGTAAACCAATAATTCGAAAGTTTAAGTACCTTTTTACTGTCTTTCTATTCAGCGGTTTTATTATTTGGCGTAATTTTAGATTGGTTTTATAGATTTATGTAAAATGCTTACTAAAAATTTTTAAGGTTTTCAAAACTACATAATAGGCTGTTTTTTATCGAAGAAATATTTAAGATTCTTTCGTCACAATCAATAATCCTTTGATAATTACGAAAATTGGGTTGCTATGTATCT
Organism: Anticarsia gemmatalis; assembly: GCF_050436995.1. Taxonomy (NCBI): domain Eukaryota; kingdom Metazoa; phylum Arthropoda; class Insecta; order Lepidoptera; family Erebidae; genus Anticarsia; species Anticarsia gemmatalis. Next base: position 3,163,641 of record NC_134757.1, read on the forward strand.
CAGAAGACAACTTTCTCTTTTTTTATAGTCTGTGTCTTGTATTTTGATGTCCGTTGTGTGATATGCTGTCTATTTAGTTACATTAAGTTCTAGTGATTTATTACTCTCAGAAGTATCGAGAAGTTACTGTTTGACGTAAAAAATTACTTGAAAAATATAGTTCTCAAACAATTTCCTATGGGCGGTTTTCAAACAAGATTTCTCGATAACTACTCGGTTGTCAAAACTCCTAAGTTGTAGAAAATTACTCCTTTGGAGTATTACATTAAAGGTGAGTAAAACTGCGGGGCGAAACTAGTTTGTAATAAAAGCTTACAATAACTGGCTGTTGCCAAGTATCTATTTCTGCGTGGGTGACCTCTCATTACAGTATGATACTTATATTTCGTGCTAATTGCTATTATTCGGCGATTGAACAAATATAAACGAGCACTTGCTTGAAACGGTTGAGGAAAATACTTATATTGGTGAGTATTATGTTTCAAAGACTCTGATTTTTCTAACACGTGTCGTTTCTATAGTTAGAGATTTGATATATTCGGGTTGACTAATTGATTGATTTGGGAGGTCGATATTCAGCAGTTGGTAGAATTGAGCCGTGAATAAAAAAATTATCAATATTGTAGGACAACTCACACACGGTCATTTGACTTCAAACTAAGCAGCGCTTGTACCACGGTAACCAAATACCCGATAAACATGCTTATATACTTCTAAATACATACTTATATACATAAATTAACAACTGGGCTCAGAACAGATACTGGAGCTTAACCACTGCGCCAAACACGCAATCGAATAATGATGACGAATACTTATTACTTACTGTTGTCTAGTAAAAATCTAGTTTGATTATGTGCTGTATTGTAGTCGTTAGTATTGATAGACTAGTGTCTTTTTCGTTAGCTTATTAGTTGTTCAATCTTTTATCACGAGTAAACTATTAAATGTTTTTATGAAAATGTACATGGACTTAATTGGAGACCCGGGCTTGAACATAGTTTACTTTTTAGCATAAAGTTTAAAATAGGGATGTTGATATTTTAAATAATAAGTAGAAATACAATGAGACGTTTATTGTGCATTTTTTGTGAGCTCTTTAAACAGAAATTTCGTTCTATTTTCTAGAAATCACACTTATCTTTGTTGGAGTACCCATAAAGCTATATAATTTAAAAGCAAATACATTTTAGTTTTTATTTACTGGCGTGTTTTACAGCTCAGTTTCCTTTCATTAAAATCTTTTGTTCAAGGCTTGAAGAAGTCTCAAGTAGGTCTTAGGTTTAAATTAAAATACTACTAGTCTTTCCTCTCTTAGCTCTTTGAAATCAGATTTGTTCTTATTCCGTTTGTTTGTCCCGGACACTAAAGTCCGTTTATTTAGAAAATAGGTGTAAGTCGGAGTTTAATTAACTTTGTGATTATTCATTGTCTGTTTTTTGTTATACATTTAATTTACTTAGCAGTTAAAGCATATACTTTATTGGTTTGTATTTTAAAGTACCAGAGTTCTTATATACAATTTTTTTTCTTATGTTTCGTGTAAAGTAGTACCAACAATGTAACCCAAATTAGGGACTATTTATTATTAGTTAGAGATTTAACTGCGTAATATTTCAAACGATTCTCAATACGTAATAATATTATCTGTCATTAACGTGAAATTACTCTTTGAATAAAGCTACGCAAATAAGAAAAATACGTCTTTAGAAATCTAAAGAAAAGCAGACTTAGCCATCTATTGATTTACGTGACCTTCATATGAACTATAGTCTCTTATCTTTGATGCACGAGTACAATGCGTCGTGATAACACATTAACGTATTACAGTGATTGACTACTCAAAGGCTAGCCATTACAGGTAACCTGATATCTACTTAGTCATAATAGGGTGCCTAGTCTGGCCTTCGTACCTAATAGCATTGTTAGGTTCTTAGAACGACAAGAATAGATGAAGTCTTTGTCTACACTTACAAAGGCTTAAGTAACTTGGAACGTGTGTCGCTAGGTAAAGGAAAAATGCAAGAGTTATTTTGTACTTTTGATTCTCGCACATCGTAAAATTTGCTCCGACTAGGTGTGATGATCTATAAGGTCGGGGAAAAAATCTTTTAGCATTATAGTATGTATGAACTTGTAATTAAATCTTTTCTCTACACAAAAAAGCTCGATATTTGGGTACCTCACAAGCTCACTGAAAGAAACCTAATGAACCGTGTACTCATTTGTGATTCTTGAAGCCAAAGAGATTTTATTACAAGTTCATACATACTGTAATGCGAAAAGACTTTTTTCCCGCCCTAATACATGAAAACTATTTGTTACCTGTGTGCAACAAAGACTACAATAAGATTATATTCGGACTTAAACTTAATTATGAATAATTACAAAAAAAAATATTTCGTCTGTACTTCATAAAACATCTGTTACACAGTTGTAAGTGAAATCTAAGTTTAGATAAAAAATGCCTAGTGTTATAACATTAGTGAGAATTTGTCTATAAATTTAGCAAATATCTCTCTTAATACCAGACACTATTCAAATCTCACGTCCGCTCGTGATGATCTATGTTAGCTCGAAAGGGATAGTATAGTGTTCGTCCAGTGAAAGGGGTTAAGTTATTTCCCGTCCATTCAAAAATATGTTCCGCTTCACACGCTTTATCGAGAGCCTCTAATAAAATCGTGAGACGGACTTTATTCGCTCCGGTGATATGAAGCATGCATGCGCCATGACGCGTCGCTTCGTCGCCTTTGACAGTACGTAATATCTTCAACGCTTTGAGTGCACAAAATATTATTACCTTACGGCGCAATTGCTTCCTGTTGAACATTTCATCGTGTAGGGAAAATATCCGGTGCATCAATTTGTTCTGTACAAGTTTAGCGAAATTGAAATTTGATGGGAACAGCCTCCCGTCGGTTCTCTACCCTTTAATATTGCCTTTGTTTGTTGTTGAGTACACTGCATTAGGGGCAACATTGTAAAGAATCTCCACACGAGGAGGGAAATGTTGGTTAAAATGCAATTTGAAATTGCTGAATATTGCTTAGCTTAGCAAAGTTTGTTATCTTACAATACTCTTCGTCTTTCATAGATTAACCAAAAAATATTTAAATCTAGTGTAATGCTTTGCTTACGTAACGCTAGTGTCATGTAATGTTTTAACAACGGTTTATTTGGAGCAAAAATCGTCGGGCTATATTGGACCTAAGATCTTTTGATTCAGACGCAAGCTTATCTCTAATAAAATAATTTTACATTTTCTTTTCAACGTAATTTTAGTGAATGTTGGCCTCGTTGAAAAGGAATTCTAAGTTATCTGGAATCTCTATAGTCTCAGGTAGCGAAGAAGTAATAAGTATCATAATAAATCGTGAGTGATGAGGTGTGGGTTAGTTTGTAATTTTAAGATTATTTACATTTGAAAACTAATTAAGTCAGTACGCGCAATAATGCGCACTATTAAATTAGATTTAATACATGTACCTAACATGATTTTCTACACTCGGTATTATTGAGTATCGAGAAATTGGCATTTAAAATGTTCTCGACAAATTCCTACGACGCCAGCTAGAGGCGCTGATTAGTTTTTCGTACAAAAGTTATCCATAGCCGGTTATCAACAGTCGATACTTGCAAGTAATCGCGCTACTTTAATGATAACATAGTTTTAGTAATAAAATTCAAGGTTATAGATTCATTTCATACTGCGCTTCGGTATAAATGTGTATGTCGCAGGGATATGATAAAATTAGGGACTTGTTCAAATCTCTAAGTGATTTGATGAAATCCCGGTAAATGAACAAACAAAGTGAAGATTTGAACATGTCCCTAATCTATTCTAGTTATTTGATAAAATCCCTAAACAAGTGAATTGATATTCACTTGTGAAACATTATTTCCGTTTTTATTTGTTTGATTCGCTAAATGACGAAATACGATTAGTAGTGATTTTAGTCTTATCTTATTTATATTTATCTTATAATTGTTCTTTGTTGTCTAGCCTTACCAATTAAAATTTTGATATAATACAAACTTTGTTTTTGTCATTTATCTATACCAGTTTCGAGATTTTATCAAATAACTAGATTAGTTTAGAGATATGATAAAATCTTGAAATATTTTGATTATTTTCCGGGATTTGACCAAGTCACTAATTTCAACATAACCCTGCGACATGTATAAACTTAATCACAGCCGACTACACAATGTAGCGAATAAAATCAATTTAAATATTTTAAGTAAATGTATGTAGCCAATTAGTAATTAATTAATCGATGACTGCATACTGCAACGGTTCAGTTTTACTGCGCTAATGGACTGGTTAATGGGAGTTTCGAAAGTCCATCCACGTTGATGTATCTGCATCCAAGCGTTGGGTTATAATGATGGATTCACGTTTTTCCTCTGTCAGCGAAAATGTTGCCGATATTTCATAGTTTTTTTAATAATTTAACAAGGAAACTTTATTTGTGATAGCCTTAGCTTATATTGTTATTGTTACATTGTGATAAATATGTATACTTGCTGTATGTTTGTAGTACCACAATAAATAAATACAATATTTTGTTGCTGGGATTGAAAAATAAATTTATTACTTTTTGTTGCTGGGCAGCAGACATTTTTGTTTCTTAAATAAGCTCAAGATAAAGTAAATTGTTTTTTAAATATAACATAAAGACATTTGATGTAAATGTTCTATTACATAAAATCCTTCATGTTATATGTAATTATTTGAGTACATAGAGAGAGTAAAAAATTTAAAGCATTTGTAACGGACGTTGAAATAAGGCCGAATTGTTAACAATTGATGTTATTTAAAGTTTGAAAATATTCTTACAAATAAAATTAATGGAACATGATAATTTGTAATCTATTAGTTTCGTAAGTAACTTACAGATATCTGAGATTCGTAGCTTGATTTCGGTATAATTTTAAGAGATTTTTTTTGCAAACATAATCCTTTCCCCATTTCGAGCTCTCAACGCCACTCTTGTACAATCCAGCGAAGATTTAGTGCTATTCAGCGCCTATCCCGCGTGGGAGGCTTCTTCTTTCACCTTACTTTGATACAAAGCTGGTTACCATGGCAACAGTCGCTTTACCTGTTGCCTACTGGAATTTTCTGCTCAATTTATAGCTTTTGTTGTGAGGTTTATTCCAAGTCTTGTTTGACTAAACGAAGAACTAGATTATTTGGATTATAGGGTTGTTTGTGTCTAAAATAAGGTTCGGTACTCGTATGTGATATGATGTAGTGTTTGAGACTTTTTATTGGTGTGTAGAAATTCGTAGTACTTGTAACCGGCGGCGATCATATTGTATGACAAGATGTTTGAATGTGAATGAAGTACATGAAGTTTATAGGGATCGTAATAAATGATTTTTGGTGATTTTGTAGGTGTATGTTTGGGAAATGGACATGATTATAAGTAGAATTTGTAAGTTAGTTTTTTATTACATTACATATATGCGTTATTTTGTTACACACAGGATTTGTGTTAATTAAACAAAAAGGGATGTTTAGTATTGTACTCGTAGTATGTTTTAAAGCATGTTAACAAAAAATCTAAATTTAAAAGATAAGATTCTTTGAGAAAATCGACTTAGTGCAAAATTAACACTCATAACAGTTGTAAAATGAATAAAAACATTATTTAAATAGTTTGTAAATGTTGCCTAAGGCTTGTGGAATCGCCGAGGTATTCAATTTTATCCCTAACAACGAAGATTTTTGATTAAATCACAAAATATTATGTCTAGGCCTATTTTTACCGTCGATAAACTACTGTAGGTACATCGGAGGTGAGATGCCGGAGTATTTACGTTGAAAAAGGATGTAAAAGCTTGGTTTATAGGGACTGGGCTATGACACTTGCAGTAGTTAAGGAGGTGTAGAAGAGTCCAGGTGTAGAGGGTTCAATTCCAGTGTAGGGCAAATTTTTGTGTATTCCTTTGGTCTTATTTGAATCAATTTTTGTTTGTTATTTTGTGTATTTATATTTATGTATAAATCTGTGCATTATGGATAGATTATTTTTTCGTGGATGTTGTCTTTTAAAAGGTGGATATTAAATTAAATTAGAAAATTTCATAATATTACTAATTCATAGCAGATTTAAAAAAGAATATCATATGTTACAGACAATATTTAGAGCGTTATTTATTTATAATACAAACATAAACACGTAAATAATAATTTCTATGAATAAATACTTCAAGTTATTGCTCGTTTTAACAATGCATAAGTTTTGAAAAAAATATCACGAAATATTAGTTAGATATAAGCATAGATAATTAAGCTATAATTAATATTCCTGAAAATAAATACCTATGTCAACAATGAGTAATCACGTAGCATCTCTACGTATCGTAGGCCTAGTTGTAGCAGTCGTAGCATTGCTGCTACGAAATGACATTAAACAGTAATAATTACGATTATCTAAGAGTAATTGTTTGATAATATTAATTAAAAACTTTCTTGGAGTTAAGTGAACTTAATTTGATTAAGTGTTATTTGTTTAGATATTATTTTATTATTAATGATAATGTTTCTTTGCATCAATTGTAATTAAATATGTGAGACGTTATTTTTAAATTAAATGTGTTTTATAATATAAAAATAAATATATACAAACGTATAGCTATATACATTTATACAGGTACTTTAATGGAAAATTGCTGTTAGAAAACGTTAGTAGAGGTTACATCATCGGATTATCGAGTTCGAGGTAACAGCACTACCTACGTATAAATATATGTTATACTTGTTTATTTGTTTTTGTAATGAGTACAACGGAACGGGAGTGACAGAGAGGGAAGGGAGGACCGAAAGCCTTTGGGGAGCTCCGCCTGTTTGCGCAGTTTCCACTTGCGCCGCCCAGCGACTACCAGTGAGTACATCCGGCATTTTCAAACCGTGAATTTATCGGAAGTGATAAAACTTCGAGTGCGACTTTACGTGGCTACCTCCAAATATACGCGCGCGATACACACGTTTAAATACCGTGATAGTTTGACGTGACGTTGATATCACTTGCATCAGTGTTTGTTGCCTGTTACATACGTACTTAAAACAAACTTACAACAAACTTTGTGCTTCATCATGCCTGTAATTGTGGACATCCAAGGCTTTAAGACCGAGACGCACTTCTTCATTCCGAAAGAGATAGCAATACAATATGAGAAGGAGAAGATCTTTGTTATTGTAATTAAACCACCATTCAAACTCACCGAACTGTCAATGCGAGAGAGACAACAAGTAAGTCACGTGGAGAGGAAGAAGAAAATATACTGGCACGAAGGTTTCGTGCCGTATGATAGTTACAGGAACGCAATTACGATGTTGCGTAATAAGGATATCTATGTAAAAGGCAAGGAAAAAACTCTGTGGATGAAAAGCATTCTTCAAGTATACCGCGATGATAGGAACAATAGCAGTTCCAATGTTCTGTTTGATGAACACAAGGAAATAGACAGAATATATAACCTGGAAGATTTTGGATGTCCAAACATCGCGACTCTGTTTCAACTGTATACCGAACGAGGAGAGGTAGATAGGTGCAAATTCCATCAATATCCCTGCGCCTACACTAATGCCCGTTGTTTTACTAATTGGTGGTTTGGTACAGATATTTTGTGTTAATTTGACAATATCAAGAAAAATAACCACCCACCTAACGACTATTGACTGATGGATTAACCCTTCTCTATTGTTTTGGAGAGATCTTATACACAGCAGAGTGAGAAGGGTTGAATAAAATATTTATTGACTTTCTTTTCTCATATCTAAAACTTCATCGTGTTTTCTCGTGGCTTCGTCTCTCAAAATATGGACTTCGTTATACCCTTGGTGTATTGCGTCCATCTGGGTGAGTTTCCGAGCACAGAGTATTGGTACAAACTTATCACTTAGACCTAGACTTTCACTCATTATGTTTGCGGAACATCATAAACCTGATGACGTCACATACCCACTTCAAGATCTTCAGGTCCAACCTGTATAACTTTCGTGAGAATTCATCTTATGATAGTTTAATAAAATTACATATTTTGATAATATTTTGTGTGGTGTAGTAAAAATAGCGTAGAAGTGACCGTTTTATCACTGTTCGTAATATTGTGAAATACAAAATTGGAAGAAATAGCTATTTTGACATTATTGATGTATCAGAATAAATTTAATGTAGCTGTGTAGTACTTGTCGTGATAAGAATAATTATAATAATGTAACGTGTCTTTATTATATGTGATTTTATATATATGTGTCAAATAGGGATGATCACAGGATTCTGAAAATGAAATTGTAAATAGTCCTTCAGACCGACTAAAACATAAAAGATATATTTCTTTATAAGTTTTAATACAATTACCCATGATTTCATTTAATCATATGTAATTGGAAGTTAATTCATCGTGTGACTCTTTTATAAGGGAAAATATGTATCTAATATTTTATTAATATAAATGATGAAAATTTAAATAAGTGATCATCCCTGTTCATAGTTCATAAGCAAAATATTTAAGATATGTAATATTCTTCCTTAGTATTATTATAAACAATATTTTAATTATAAGTATATCTCAATAATGATAATTTCATTAAAATCTCAGTGGCAAAAATGTGAAAAAAAAACACAAAAATAAATTCTTTTGCCTTTACGATGTTTAACGTTTGTATGAAATAATGTTTTAATATAATTGTCGTTAGATGTTAGACATAGGCATTAAGCAAATATTTATTAACGTAACTATCTATTGAATTAAAATTCGTTGATGTTAATGTAAGTGCCCTTTCTAACAACTTACTTAAATGTCGGTAAAAACTCGAACCTTCCTTTATAAGGGATTTTAAGACACCTATCTTTTCTTTAAATTAGTTATGTCGCCTTTTCAAAAGTAAAGGGTACTTTCTATCGAATATCAACTTTTGTCGATAACGATATTATTATATTTGCAAAAGCTATAATATAATATGGCCTATAACAACTTTCTAAAAGTATGTACAACAAATATTCGTACTTCTAGAACGTTTTATAAAGGGCGAATCGTAGCGCATTGTTATTATGTTTAAGTGACTAATCATTTACTTTCTGTTCTATCTAACAAAATAGTTTCCACTCCTACGACAATATTCCAAAATTTTATCTCTACTTAAAGTATTGAGGAAATAAATGTATATTTTGTAAACTATGTTGCAGAAATAAAAATTCATCTAAGTTAATTTTGTATTAGCTTAAGGTAATAATAGTTAACTTTATTCAATAAATGTATTTTAATCAAAATAGTGGTCTTTTATTTACAACTCCTATTTCAATTCCATAATTGGTGGTTAAACGCAGCAATTTATAGAAATTATTTATTTATTGAAAGACCAAGAAAAGGTTAACGAAAAAATATTAAACATGATTTAAAAAAAAGGTTCCTCCAAAATTACGCTATCATTTTTTTTAAATAAAATATAATAAAAATATTAATTTGCGAGTAAAATGGTACAAATATAGAAGGTTTTAAACATCACTTTTCAGGTCTGGTGTGCAAACATTAAAGATTACTTAGTGGTAGTATCATTTCTCGTTACTGTTCAAATTATAACATTATATCAAGCACTCATTTGATCCCAACGAAAATAAGATACTAGTGACAACACTACACCGCATTTCTATACTAGAATGCGTTTAAGACATCTCATAAAGTGTAGCTGACTTCATTGGTAGTCAACTAAGCTATTGATCTTATGTCGCGAGTACTTTTACAAACATACAAACAAGGGACACAAGATCCGAAGCAACTGTTTAGGGTTCATGCAGAATTCCCCACGCTAGATCTGAAGCAATTGTTTTCGAAACATGCCCGTGCTCTATAATGTAAGCGACATGACATCCACTATAACCACAGCTCTACGCTCGCCACGTTACCGATGCATTAATTTATCAAATGCCGGGACGTAGATCTATCTATCTACGAGAGACATAAATTGATTTCCATTGTGTCTGATATTACGACAGTTAGTATTAATAGATTACATCAAGCCGTAACTACATGCGGCGATAGATAAAGGATACATACATATATTATCTACATATACATACATAATTGATGTGCATGTAGTAGCTAAACCAAACATCCCTTGCTTCATAAACATCTATGCATCTTGTCATACAGAACCGCAAGACAGACAATAATAGTGACAATATATTTTAAGGTATTTACATTGATTGCACATTGTACTATGTAACATTTAAAAAAACAGTAATAGAATTTTATTGTCCAACATTTTTTGTTACTCTACCACATTTGTTTAGGAGAACAATACTAAATACTATGACTAATAATACTAATACATCATTTTGTAATCACATGTTTACAAAATGATTACCTCTGTCACATGTCTACAAGATTATGAAAGTAACAGACGCAAACAATTTGTTTCAACACCAACTTAGTTCTACAGTTCCCGACTCTTATACAATACATTACCTTACAATAACACCAATCATAATCCTTCACTAATTCCACAGCAAGCATTTAGCCCGAAGCGGCCAATAAAGATTATTAATATGAATTACAAAATGTCCGCGACAAAAGGATCAAAATAAAACAAATCTGTCTCTATTTCAAAATCCAATAACAATTAGTGGAAGCTTTCAATATGATCTGGCACGCACCGGGTAATCCTTTGTGGGGAGGGTGGCTTTTAGCCTTTTAATTAGCTGGAAAGGGTGACGGAGCGACTGAATGATCACAGCAGTTCTATTTCATTGTGTACGTTGCGTTATTGCGTATGATATAGACACCCATGGTTATACACCTTTACGCATCGTATAGTGCGTCTGTAATGAGTCAGATCTTGGTTTGGGTGATTGTTAAAAAATAAAGGGAGTAGTGATCCAAGGTAACGCTTTGATAAGATAAAATTTGTTTTTTAAAGAGATAGCTGGAAACAAAATATGACTTTGGGTTCAGAACACAATGTCTACAGGATTTTATCATGTGCTGAATTTTCTTTATAATACAGGTGAACAGCATAAGACAGATGACAAGGTAGGAATTACAATCTGTACAACTAACGTGAAATTAAAAACCTACTCTAACAATAGACAGTATACTCAATTACCCAACGTAATTTTAGGTAGGTAATCAAAGACTAAATAAATTGCGCCTGCATATTAACTATGTAGCACGTTACAACTCTTCGAATGTCGACTAAGTATTCATTAAAATCTGATCAAAACACAGAAATGAGATGTAACCCGATACCGATTTGCCGCCTGTCAGAAACAGCTCCCATTTCTAAAATGACGTCCCTATACAAACCAAAATGCGCCTAAGTCAAAGCTTATTTCAGACTGTCCAATTAGCTTTGCACTGCTAAACTGTATTGCTCATTGGGATTGCGGAATTCCGACCACAATGATCGGTCATGTTTATAGTCAGTTGATGTGGTTTTGTTTGAATGCACGATAGTTCCATGCGACGGGAACCCTTTGATGCAATTCCACGCGACAATGCAATAAATCAGCGGTTTTGCTCCCGATGACAAACTATTTCATTGCTATTTGAAATTAATTTTATAATCAGGGTGGCAAATGCAGAGATACCTATGTGAATTATGCGACAACGTGTTTTTTTGTTGCCAGTAAAAATTGGTCTCGATCAGTCGTTGTTCGCCCGAGAAAAAGGCTGGTTACAACTACGCTCCTAAAAATCTAGATATCAGTTTTTGCACCCGTGATACGCAGATAATTTGAGTCTGAGTTTCCTAGAATTGATTAGTGTTGGTTTCATACTGACACACTAATCGATAGATCAATTAATAAATCTGTCGCTCGCGTGATGAAAACGTTTTGAGTAGTAAGCCAGCGGATCATGTCGCCCAAAAATAAAACACCGTAGGTAGATCTCTAACGTATCACAGCGTCGAAGTAAAAAGAAAAAATGAAAATTATCGCACGTGTATCTCGGTGGCACACGAAAAATAACCGGAGCGTGAATTTTGTAATTAAAACTTAATTTTCTAAACGCAAAAAACCAAGAAGAGCGCGAAAATATCCGCACGAGGGGTCTAATATGGCCTTTGGCGGAATATATTCCAATAAAAATCTGGGTAATAGCCTGCCCTGCATGCCAATATCAATTTTCCGTGGGGCGGTCGAGTAATTGAATTACTTGTCCGCGCCGGCCATGCACCATGGTAACGAAAGTTCCGTGTAACGTGGATAAGCCTGTTCTGTATGTAAAATGGACTGACAGATGCTGTTTGGCATTCAAATGGACACCGACATTAGTCCTATTGTCTAGAAGCTGAGTGCGGATTTAAAGAGCAGTGACAAACGAATGTAGTGGACCGAATATTTACTTTGGAAAAAGTTTTACATTCAAATTTTAAATAACAATTTAAGTATATTTTACATTTGAATGGAATACCTGAATTCTTGACAGTTTTGTAAAGGTGAAGAACATACAAGAAAGTTGGACGAGCGATATTGAAATACGTCGAAGGAACCTGGCAAAAAACACGGACGGGCAGCATAACTGAGAGAATGTTTACTTTTTAGCAGGGCGCTAAAAAAAGTTGCGATGCAAATATCTCTGGAAAAATTTTCAAGTATTTTACTCCAATGAATTATGAATTTTTAAGACTCAGTTTAAGTACTTATTACTTGCAATTTTCAAAGGTAAAGTGACAAAAATATCCGTATGAGAATATTTCTTAAATTAATATCAATCCTTAAATTAGTAGTAACTTAGTGCGTAGGTGCAGCGTTCCCTCCGATACCATAGACCGGCTAAATCACATCCGTAGGTAGAGTTTCCACGTCAAAGGCTCCTACACAATTGACGGCAGATCATTCATATCAAATGCACGTTTGTGAAGGGAGGCCGACCAGTGTAACGACACCTTTGTGTTTGCGTTGCGAGAGCTACCCCTTTTCATTAAATAGATAGTTATACAGATACAGTGTCCACGTAACAATATTGGCATCAAGGTTTTTAATTGGTGAACCCATGAATGGAAGTATGGATGTGCGGTTACAATGACGGCCAGATTTTCAAAGGGTCTGGATTTAACGCATGTCCGTGCTTGTAAATTGGACTGACATTGTTTTTGAAATCGAAAATTTTGCAATTGTGTGAAAGTTCTGCTGTTATTTTAACCAGTATTTTGAAATGGAAAATATTTTTTTGTGTAATATTGGGTACTGTTTATCTTTACTTAAATAGGTCTAGGTAATACCTATCACTATTGCCACATTGTAGGTACTGTTTAGAGATTTTTTCGCCTAAAGGTACCTAAACTAGCCTATGTGTTATGCGATCCTTATGTGGCCGGAACAATGCTTTAAAAATTTAATATAACACATAACACAGAAAGTGACTTACAAGAGTGGTAATTTTTATCAAAAAATATAAATACTTACTAGCTGTAAAAAGGTACCCAAACTGAAATTCGTCATACCTAGTTCAGTAAAATGTCACATACCTACATAAAGGTAGGTAGCTATCTAGTAGCAGTGAATATCAGTACCATTCTATCCAAACATTTCTATCAAATATTGAGTTGCACTGTCAAAGGGAAAACCTACAACTATTCGTCGAATCGGTCCTTTGTACGCAAATATTACCAAATTGTGATACGGTATTGAGTGAGACCTGTGTAGTATGTAAATGTACATGTACTAGTGTTTGTATAGAGCTCGCACTGGGTCCGGCCGACCTCGCCCGGTGCAAACAGACCTATTCAGATGCGACCTAGCTACAATAAATCGATGTTGCTCTGTACCTTGTTGCGAAGGACGTACGACACCGTGGCGATGTATTGCAAATATCGTTTTAAAAAACTGTAACTGAAACTGGGATTTTAGATCAGAAGTGTATGTAATCAAGGAGTAAATATCGATATAAGTGCCTAGCGTGTGTCCTGCAGTTTTAAGATTTGGAGGACACACAATTAAATCTTAATCTTAGCTAATATTATCATGAAGATACCTAGAAGTTAAAATATCTCACAGGCTTCAGGAAGAACATTTTCCATTGTGATTACATAATTCTTCATTCAGAATAGAGCTGCCGTTGAGCCGGGAATTCCACGTAATGTTCAGTGGTGTGCGTGTGCAATCGATGCAGCTACAGCAAACACCCGGCCATCCGCCGCTCAATGAGCTTACTCTTTGATGTACCACGTCCACCACTGTTGACCGACGCCACATATTGCCACTGGCCGTTTGTTTTTTGGGGTTTCGTTTGCGAATGCAGCTTCGATTGAAACTAATGATGTTGTAACGAGGTATACGCAAATGAGGGTTTTTTAATGTAGGTATCGTCTGGTCTGTTGTTGTCTATGGTATGAGAAAAATGTTTTATTTTTTATTTCGATGCTTGCTACAAAAAATAAAAGAAACTCATCAAGGCTACCGCCCACATTGCATTTTCATGCAAATATTTTTGAGTCTAATTATTACATTCGACGAATAACAATTTTCTTTATATTAAATTTTATCACAGACTCAAAGCAGATGCCTGTCTTTGAATAATAAACTCCATTTAATCTTCGCCTTTGCAGGATCAGGGCCTTAAATAATTTTCATAATCTAACTATTGTCTAGCCATTCCTCCCCGTCAAATATGTAGAAGGCTAATTGGCTTAATTCGGTATAGGAGTGCCGAGACAGAGCTGACATTCTTGCTTTGTGCGAACTGAGCAAGTAGAGCTTAATTTAATCCCTCGGTTGATGAATTCAGGAATCTGCCTGTTTGAATCATAGTTTAGTGAGTTCGGGACTTTGTAACTACTTATGAATATTATTTTCCGCTCTATCTCACTTGCAACTAACATACCTACACATTACACATACATTCATTCTTTCGAAGAGACACTTACTTACATAAAAAACAATCTATGTCGGTTCTCCGTGTTTATAACCAGTAAGTAAATGACTTATCCAATCTGCTCAATCCGATAATGCTTGCCACTTTATTTAGTAACAAAATAATAATTATTTGAATTTACGATTTAGTATCTATCTATGCATTACTCTTTTACAAGAAAATCTTTTGAACGGACTCCCGGTCGAATGCATCTCAGTAAAAATAGTAATTAAGTGTGCAAAGGTCTGTAGCTACTCGCAGAGAATCGCGGGCAGCGCGGCGCGGTGTAGGACTACGAATTATTTCGATGCATGGGGTGAAGTTTGATACGACAGACGAAATTGATCACAGCGAGTGGCCATAAAATTGTACAATAATACCTGATTGTAATTTTGTTTCCTCATTATAGTTCAACAACTTAGTAGAGAGCACGGGTGTAAAGTGCGCGGCTGACGTAAGTACAAAAAAAAAAATAATTTAGGCAAAAAAACAGGGACCCCCGACTACTAAGTTCTACATATTTGTAACATAAAATAGTTGTAGCATTTAAAAAAACATGAATACCTACATCGCGATATTGGCGAGTCAGCACCTACATCGCGATATTGGCGAGTCAGCACCTACGTCAGCAGATTGGAAAAAAAGTGATACGTCTAACTCTACGCTTTTATTTTGGTGTAGGTAGGTGTTGAATGAATAGAGATCTAATGAAAAAACTAAAATTTTCAGAAAAAAAACAAGATAAAAATTATATCATTTTAAATTTTCAGCCAATCAAACAGCTATATTTTCAATGACAGCTTTGATAAACTTTACGATTGTTTTTTATTATATATTTTTTTCCTGCTCTACTTTATTATAATAACCAAATATCATTTTGAACCAAATTAATTAAATCTATATTCTACGAATTTGGCATTTCTAGCATTCGACAAATACAGTGGTAGGTACATCACTTTTTTAATAATAAGTTTATAAATATGTCAAATATGACAATTATAAAAACAATTAATTTAATAACTTGATCGTCTGGATACGCGCGCTTTTATAAACTGCTGACTTTTGTTAAACTATTACATCTAAAGTCAGGATTATTTCTTTAATAAATTCAATTTTACTCTTGCAGATGTAAAACAGTTAAAACGCGAAACGTTGTGCATGCAAAAAAGTTTAGTTCGCGTGGTAACAGTTTAAAATTCGTAACAAGTTGGCTTTTGTTTCCAATTACGCTGTGACTGGCTAAGTTGAATTGGTTCAATTAACAAATGGTGGTGGTACTTTATTTGTAACAAACCCGTCAATTTTAACTTACGTTGCTTTATTTAAAGTTGCTTGCATGGCGGTGAAAGCTGATATTAGTGCGCCCGCTTGTAAAGTTCGAAGGATTTACTTCCATTTTTAATTGCCTGGACTGAATAAATATTGCGGTTAAGGTGAGGATATATTTTTCATTTGTTTTTTCTTCATACTGTTTTTTTTACCTATTATGAGTACCTACAAAGGAGGTATTATTCATGACTGTAGTTATAGTCATGCCATACTTCGAGGTAGGTAATATTATTATAACAATATTAGGTACTGATAAATTCCTCAAGTTTGCTGATTTTCTGAACTCAATATTCACATATGTTTGAATCATTAATATAATAAGGCAGGGAGGTACCTACTTAGACTAGATGAATGTAACTTCTATAAATTTATGTTAACTTTTTAGGTAGGTATATTCAATTTATTTATGTAAATTTGCAACAAATATCCAGTAATAATATTTACCTATATTATTTACTTAATTGGTTGCACCTACCCAATACTTAAAAAAGTAAAGTACCTAAAAACATTTTTTAAACTACAAAAAAAATCATTAGAAAAAGAGGAAATCCATTAGTTTATTTATTATACGAAGGAAAGTCATTTATATAGGTTTACCAAGATATGCCTAAATATTAATTCTGTCTGTTTGGGGTCATATAGTTCTCCAGAATTTAAGTATCAAGGTCCGGGTTGGATGTTGCCTATACTTACACCTGTTTGCCTGCACAAGAGTACAAAATAAAGATTAAGAAACCCAGAAAGAAATAAAACTGCACATGCACAAATCTGGTCAGGTGTACTGAGGAAAAAAAATTATATATTTGTTCTAATAGTAGAGAGTGTAAGAGAGAGATAAACTAATAATTGTGACGATTAATGGTTCTTAGCTATTGCAGCATATGGCCCGCATATTCCCCACCTGTATATGGCCAGAGTGGTACTGTGATCTATTTATCACTTATTCTGGGATTCACTTTACTTATTACAGTGGTTCCCTACCAGTGGTCCGCGGACAACCAGTGGTCTGTAGAAGTCAAAATATGGTCTACGAATGATTATAAATTTTAAATTTTCAGGCCGATAATATTAGACTTTATTTTTAATATACTTACATAGTGGTCCCTACTAACAAGAATAATATAAAAGTGGTCCCGGACTAAGAAAAGGTTGGGAACCCCTGTACTACAATAACCATAAACATTTGGATTAACTTTTTTATTTATTTTTTTTATCCATCATTAATGATCACTTTGTGCGGTTTATAGGTAAGTGAAAGTAAAAACCATTTGATTCATGCTGCTGAAATCTTTATGCCCAACTCTCAGTCCTTCAAACAAACTGTAACTACCAATCCACACCGACAGGTTCTGTCTGCAAATAAATAGTTTATTAAAACATTTAAGTATGTATCTGCCTAATATTCTAGGTTTTAAGCTTAGGAACATTTTTTTTATCTTTCAATAATTGCTGATTGGTAGAATGATACTTAAAACGAAAACTAAAAAAAAGTGTATAAATGTGAATATAACGGTAAATGTATATATTTTGATGGATCAATATTTATGCATTGATGATAAGTTAACAGTGGCTTACTGCTTACTCTTGTTTAAATGTAGAGAACTGTTGGATTAGATTTATAATAAAGCCTATTTATTTCCGAAAAGTTGGATTAGATTTAGTGACTCATAAAGTTATAGTATTAGGTCGGGGAAAAAGTCTTTTTGCATTATAGTATGTATGAACATGTAATAAAATCTCTTTGGCTTCAAGAATCACAAATGAGTACACAGTCCATTAGGTTTCTTTCAGTGAGATCGTGAGGTACCCAAATATCGAGCTTTTTTGTGTAGAAAAAAGATTTTATTACAAGTTCATACATACTATTATGCAAAAAGACTTATTCCCCGACCTATTATGTGAAATATCAATACACAAAAAGAGGATCTATTTTATTTCTTCATAGCTGTACAATACATATCCCTAATAAAATCTAGATATTATATGATCTTGAAAACAAGCAGGAGGCAATAGGTAGGTACCTAAAATACTGATTTTATTTGTCACCCATCCATACCTGGCCAATACAGTGGTTTCAAGACAGCAAATTTTATATCTATGCATACAATAAAGTGTGCAATTATAACTTTACTACTACATTTACAAATGTATTACGATACTTCATAGAAATAAATATTGGCAATTTCAGTACAAACTTTCTACAGTACATCATTACATTTTCTATTTTAGACATGTTTCATACAATTCTCATAACCTGTATCAAAAGGACTACACAGAAATTGTTAATATGAGTATCAAATCCTCTCGAGTGAGGTATCAACGTTTCCGAATAAACGCTAATTGGAGTTCGACGTGGGTATTACAGCGTACTTGGTAAGAGGCTTAGAACTCAGACATGATAATTTGTCGAGAATACACGTGTTCCTCTGAGTGGTGTAACTTGAATCCTACTGTTACTATAAATGCGAAAGTTTGTTAGTATGTATGGATGTTTCTTACTCTTTCACGCAAATAGGACGTAAAAATTTGGTACGAAGGTAACTTTGTATGTAGGTAACTGAAGACCCAGAATACTACATAGACAAATTTTTATCACATAGTTCCTGAGGGATTTGGATTTACACGGGAAGGGTTTCTACGCGGATAAAGTAGCGGGCGGCCTCTAGTAGGTACGTGATATATTTAGATATCTTAATGTCAGACTGAGCTCGTGTTGGAATAGACGTTCAATTTAGATGTGTAATTCAATAGTTCATGAATAAGGTTTTGAACAGAGTGAAGCTTATTTTCGTAGATTACATTTTAAGGCAGGTAGTCAAGTAGGCATTATGTAACTTGAACCTTTAATGCTTATATGTTTATATCTGGCTATAAATAAACAATGCGAAAAATAATAACTCAGTAACAGACCTCATATTCTGCAGATAACAATGTCGTAAACTGATAATAGTGGCTTAGAATGTATACTAACGCCAGCTAGTGGTTTGGAGGCGTAACTAAATATACAAAAAGTGAGGAGTTATTTTTTCTCTTAAATGACCACTGTTTTTTTAGAATAATAAATCGGTTTTAAAATCAAAATAAAATGCTGCCCTGCTGTAAATGCTGTTCCATCTTCTTTCGTGTTAATTTAAGCACAAACACTTTTCGTCATTTAAAATTGTTATTTAACCTAAAATACTTGCAATCTCTGTTCTAAATTCTAAGTAAATTAGAGTAAAACAGAGTTGGAGACTGAGAATAGTACAGCTAAATAATCTTTCTTTATTATCGGCATACTTATATGTGCTATGAAATGAGAAAATTACTGCAAAAAGTAAAACGTCGTGTTGACTCAGTTAATAGCTTAATTAATTGAAACGTTTTAATTAATAAAAGACCTAGGTAATTGGAAATCTTAATTGATTGTATAGTTCCGGCGGCGGCGTTACGAGTTTAGGCCTAACTGCGCGAATATTCAAACGAATTCAGAGTGTTTTTTAAGTATGAAAATACTTTATTTTATCTCCATGTGCATTTACAAAATAAATGCGAAATTATCTGAGCTTGAAAAAATAGAAGTATGTAGAAATCTGGATTGCGGTGAGAGTATTGACGAAAGAGTTTGTGGTATGAGAAAGAGAGATGAACAAGACGAATACCAGTGGTTTGATAACGAATGTCTTTTGCTAAAGTACGGATGTCAAGCAGGCAATGATCATGGTAAGCTTTACGACAGAGTTGCCGCTAAACAACTTACCCCCGGCTTCTAAGGTACATTTAGCGGTAGTTTATCTATTCTATTGAATAGATAAACTACCGCTAAATGTAGGTTCTTAAACCGGGGGTTAAACAATTTCACTACGTGCTAGTGAACGTGCGATGGCTATTACGCTTCTACCCTGGTTGGTAACACAGTCAACTAAGTGTGTTCTGTACTCTTCCTGTTTGCTTTCTAATGCTGCAACTTCATTCAAGTTGTTTGGCGACACTTATCATACTATAATGCAACGGTCTTAAATGTGACTTTCGACTTCGTTAAATCAATTCTCAATTTGTTCGTTGAAGGGTGAGTTCTCTTAGTTTCACTTTTAAACGAGTTATCGACAAAATTTGCATGAAAAATCTATATTTTTTGAGTGTGTTCTTAAAGTAATTTTAAATGTCTAACGCTCGCTAGTCGATAGTATCGACTAAATGAAATCGCGACACTGTTCCATTAATTGGTTCTAAGTGCTCTTCAAATAAACACACTAGGTACGGACAATTTTTACCTGTGCCCTGCAGCGAAATCAGCAATTTCATTATAAAATTGAGTTTGCAAGTCAAACAGTGTCTCGTTCCTTTGTGTTCTTTTGTTGCGTTTTTTAGGTTCCTGATTGTTATTTTATAGTAGACAGAGGACCAATTATTTGTGAAATTGAGTGCTTCTGCGGTCTGGAAAAAACCTCTAACTTAGCCTTTAACATTGTTATTATATTTATATTACTAATTAAGGCTGAGCGTAGACCCTAGTTCAGATCGATTGGCAGACACGCTTTACAATACGAAGACGCGCACACTATAAACAAAACGTCTCACAGACAGAATTATCTACTTCTATCTTCTGCACTCCGCCTAAGTACGTAATATAAATACGGTATCAACCTTAAAGAAGATAAAAATGGTAAGAAGAATCTATTTTCTGCGGCTTCGCTTTGAATATACAAGATTACTTTGTCGGAACTGCTTCCTATTGGAACATTTTATGATGTCGGGACAATATCCGGATACACTGTTTGTAGGGTTATAGCGAATCGTTCCCCTTTACTGCATTTGAAGTTTTATTCAGTACCATTTTGCATCCCTTTTAAATAATTTACTCAATAGATCATTTCTATGTAATTGTTGTAGTCTGCAATATGTAATACTGCATTAACAATAACATTTTATTCGTAGTGTTGTCCATTCAAACTACGTTATGTGAATGTTTTTAAGGATTATAAGCTTATTTTTAATGCTCACAATAATAATTAGGTAGTGGATTATATTATAAAAGCTGCAAAATGTTTTTAAACGTACTGTAAGTAATCCGCTTATCTGATTCAATGGAAATTTTAAAATACACGGCTTTTAGGATAATGCTTTTCTCGTTAATAAGAAATATTTTACTCTATTTAGCTTTAGTATGTACTTTATAAACATAATCTAAAAAATAAGAATAAATAATTCAATGAACGCCTAAAAAGGATTTTTGAAAAGGCTTTGCATTTAAAAAATACGATTTTTTTATTGTTCTTCACGTCGTTGATTTAACATAATGACTAAACAAACTGAAATATTAATGATGAGGACAAACGATTATCCTCATTCCTTTAAATAGAACTCTATATAACATATTTTATATCAATAAGTCGTAATACTAACACGTTAAATTACCGTTATTCAAGAAACTGCAAAAGAAAAAGTTTACACCCGAGCTCGATAGATGGCGTTGTGCCTCTCCGCTGAATCGCGCTATGGTTTCGTTACACGGGCATGTATAAATACTCCGCGCGCTCACTGCGAAGTGGAAACCTGCCTGAGAGTTTATCTTGAAGGTGTGGTGAAGGAAAACATTATAATTTTTTAAAACCACATTAGGGGTCAAACCCGTGTGTGGTAAGAATACCTTATCATGACTACAATGACGTGAAGGTCATATACATATTATGCTACATTGCATGTTTTAGGTTAGATAAACGGCATAATAAATTACATGAAAACCTAGTAGCAGGTAAACTTAAGTCGTTTAAAGTTACCTTTAAATATACGAAGTAGCCGACATAACATTAAAATAAATAAAACCAACAAGCTTCTATAGCACTACTTTCAAAGAAGCGATATGTATTACAAGTTTAATGATCAATAAAAAATAGAGCCACATTGAATCTAATCACAGCAAAAACTATACAAAATTATAAAAAATTATAGATATGAACATACCTAAGGTTCATATACTTAAAAATAGACAAGATAGTAAAAGAGAGCATCAAAACGTTTATCTAATTTTTGGAAGCCATGTAAATAACTTCTAGCGTTGCGATAATGTCAGTAATTTGACTATCCAAAGCAATACCTACATCATTTCAAAACTTTACCTATCAATCTTTTGGGAGCTATCACAAAAAGAAATGTAATAATTTAAAAAAGAACGGCTATCTTCGTTCGCCCTAGTCGCGTATGTATAAGCAAAGGGTTGTCGAATATCGACCGCATCATGCGTTACTTACAACACTGCGATCGATGCAGGGTTTCACGCAGACCGACGACTCCTTGCGGGAATATTTTATTAGGAGTTTCAATTGATGGCTATTTTCTTTCTAGCATACGGAATAATAAATACAGAGCGATGCAATGAGAATATACCAACAGAAAACTTTGATCAAACTTGTCCAGATTGTTTGAGCGAAGAAGAAGAACCTATATGTGGAATTCGCGAAGATGGTGATGGATTTAGGACAAGAATATTCGAGAACGAATGCCAGCTTCTCAAGTATAATTGCGAGCAACAAATACAGTTTAACGTCACAGACTACTTTATATGTGACAATAACATTGGAGAAGGAAGTGTTGAGCAGGATAACGATGAGGAAACTGGTACTTTACCAGAAGATATCGAGCTAACAGACAGACCGATTGATGAAGTATCTATAGACACTACAGTAACTTATGAAGAAACGACGACGCTTACTTCTCAAGTTGTTGAAAATAAAACAGTGTTTAAGAATATTGTAGTAGTACGTGGGTCGATGTCTGAAATGATGAATATTAATAATACTGTAGCCGATTTCTTTGCTTCCACTCATGTGCTGGACTTGCCAGTACAAGAAATGCAACCTAACCTTAATGAAAGCGCGAGACGAATGTTGCTAAGGGTTTTCGGTCCAATTAAAGTGTTCACGCCGTGGATTGATATACCAAAGAACATAAGTGAGGACCATTATCATAAGCCTACGTTGTCTTCTTGCTTTCATACGTGTCCGACGGTAAGGACTTACTAATAAATCATAATTAAATTATATTATTTACTGAAGTATTTAGTTAAAATTATAGTGGTAACATTTCTATTGATATTTTATAATTTGAATCTTTGTATTTTATTCAATTATTATATGAACTGGAATATGATTAATGTATAAGTCAATTTAATGTTATTTCCAACGGTGAAGGAAAACTTTGTGATGCAACCTTGCATGTCTGAGAGTTCTTTAATACAGTTCTCAAACGTATGCAAAGTCCCCAACAGCACTTTGTCAGCGGGGTGGCATTAACCCTCTTTTAATTCATAATAATTATATTTAAACAAACTACTATTCCTATAAGTGCTGGCTAACTAATTTGTATCGAAAATCCAATACGTCACTTATGTTTATAACTGGTTTCAAATTTAAATGTATTATTTACCATACATCTAACAAAGTAAAACAACCAGTCTTACCGAAGGGTATCGTGTTATAACCCAGATAACTGAGTTGTGGAGGTCCGATAGGCCGTCGCTCTATTTAAAATACTGGTATTCAGCTGCATCCGGTGAGACTGGAAGCCGACTCCAATATAGTTTGGAATAAAGGCTTTATATAGGCTGAATAAAGGCCGATTTAGATGTAACATACAATACATCATTAATCTCGATCTATTTAGAATTAGATTCTGTCAATAGTAATCGAAGTTGGTTCTTACGAACAGAAATGTCCAGACACATACGCGCCAGTGTGCGGCGTGCCGGGTATCCTGGCTCGTGAGCCATCGCTCATGTTTCAAAACCACTGCTTCATGGACGTAGCCCAATGCAAGATGTTCTGGGAAGACAAGAGCTGGACCGCTGAGAGCTCAGGTAATGGAAACAGCTATTAATTAAAGTTACCAGGCCGCACATAGTTCTGCAATAATTTTGCACAGTATGACCAATAGGGCGTGTTAGACTATATTTTTTTAACCGTTTTTTTTAATGTCTTTAGTTT
Organism: Anticarsia gemmatalis; assembly: GCF_050436995.1. Taxonomy (NCBI): domain Eukaryota; kingdom Metazoa; phylum Arthropoda; class Insecta; order Lepidoptera; family Erebidae; genus Anticarsia; species Anticarsia gemmatalis. The sequence goes on from NC_134757.1 coordinate 3,187,802, forward strand.
TAGTACAAAATGACATTCCATTTTATTGTGCAAATGATTGCTGTTTATTGCTAGAGTCAGTCAAAAGTAGAACCAAACTTTAGGAACCCTCTAAAGTTTAATCGAAACGCGATTCAGTTACTTACTCCTCTTTTTTTTTTATCAAATTTATTGACAAGGCCTTTAGCCAACAAAAGGCTATGTTGGCCTCATAGGGAAATTCAAATTATGTACAGCAAAATCTTAAAAAAACACTAATTTCCTAACTGAAGGCGATCAAAATTCGGGAAAAAGGGAAAAAATAAATTTAACCTAGCATATCTACGGAAAAAACATAACTAAAGAACTTAAAAATTTTAATCGCCTTTTCACAACACGGATCACTTAAAATAACATTTATCATGCCATTGTGGCAAGGAAAATGCCGCAATTGCAACTGTGCTCTAATATCATTATACAAACTGCATTCTATTAAAATATGCAACAAATCATCAATTTTCGAGCATGAATTACATATCGGCGACGATTTAACACTCACCAAATTCATACTTACTACTTTCTACGAAGACTCTTACTAACGTTTAGACAGTAAAAAAAAGAAGACAATTTTCCTTGGAGCAACGATTGCGAATAGTATCTGTTTTAAAACGTTTCTTTAATACGCTTGTGTTGAAAAGAAATTGAGTCATGTAGACCTAATAGAAAATTCTATTACGGAATATGACTTATGTCTTGAACTTTACCGAGGCTGTTCTGGACGTAAATGTAACACAAATTGGAGAATAGATAGAGTACGCAAGAACGAGTTAGTGAGAAATCACAGTAGTAGCGGGGCAGGCAGCGGGAGCGGTTGGCGAATGAGTGGAAAAGTGACAGCGGGTCGATTGAGCGGTCCGTCAGTTATCAAATCTTCAGTCGTCATCGGCAAGTCCGATCAAAATGAGCAGGAAACGCACACAGACTTTGGCTAGCTCTCGACTCCCTCTTGTCTCTCTACGTTTTCCACTTATCCGCTCCGCCCGCACGTAGTTCACATCAGTCAAAATTATGTGTTTGTGTTATCGGCCCCGCTACCACCGTAAATTTATATTAACCGTTTCCGTGCGGATGATGCCGCACAGGCACCATGTAAATCTATTGCGTATGGCGTATGGTGCCCGAGAGGATACAAAACTAAAATATAAAAAACTCGGCTAAAACGACATTTGTCAAAAGAGTCCCGTAAATAAAGGGTCTATCCCACTAGTCCCGTTGAGTTGTCCCGTGACGGGACAACTGGCACTATTTTGTCCCAGTTGTCCCGTGGCGGGACAAGTGACACTGTTTTTGTGTCAGTTGTCCCGTTGCAGAAAAATCACGGGACTAATGGGACAGTCAGAGGGGTCAAACGACTGGTTCCATTGAGTTGTTGTGTGACACCAGGTACTTGGTACTTTGGTAAGATAGCAGACGTTATACTGTGTGTTGTAGCACATTTTTTCTTAATTTCTAGTAGATAAGTTGAAATTACATCAGGTACACGTTGAATTGACTCGAGTGTTTGAGCTGCTCCAGAGGCCTGTTAACAATATATTTTTAGTTTCCTTACATTATGTTTTTTCAAGTAGGGAATATCGGATAAGCATTTTACATTTATGGCATGGAAGTTCATAGATATAGACACTCTTGTCAATTTAATTATAAAGTGAAAAGCCCAAATAGTAAAAAAAACTTCTTGTGAATTTAAGTACCTGTTGTCACACAACAACTCAATGGAACCAGTTGTTTTGACCCTTCCATCTGTCCCATTAGTCCCGTGATTTTTCTGCAACGGGACAACTGGCACCAAAACAGTGTCACTTGTCCCGCCACGGGACAACTGGGACAAAATAGTGCCAGTTGTCCCGTCACGGGACAACTCAACGGGACTAGTGGGATAGACCCTTAATAAAAGTGTCTTTATTTGTCACCAATATCATGCCTACAGTGTTCGTTTCAAGTAATTTCGTAAATTAGCAAACTTCAGAGGTTGTAAACCAAGTTGTCGAGACACATTTTATTATTGATTATAATTATATTTCACTATCCTCGTTCACTTCTGGTTTCCAAACGTCATACGTTTATGAATTCTCATAAATCACGTCGTCATCGTCGCATTGAGTTTCGACTTCTGACTGAGGAATATATTTCACTTTTTTTCTGGGTAACTCTACAATAAAATAAAAAGATTGTCAATTAAATGCCTAACAAAAATCCACATTTTTAAAGAGGTAGACATAGATATTTTAGCAATAAAAATACACTTCGGTACATTCTTATCCAAATAAAACACTTTAAGTAAGTGTTTGAAGGTAAGTACGACGTACGGTTACGAGTAGAATATTTTTGTTTTATTAGAATCGGACTTCCCATTCGGTTATGTGATTTACAAAACACTGGAATATAGAAAATATAACTATAAACGAGTTACACCACGCTGCAAACTCAAATGGTACGTGAACAAATTGTTTATAATAATTTTGAATAAATATATCCATAAAATAATGCCCGAAGGTTTACAACAGCTGATAAAAACTAGTTATTCACCTTCCATTTCCATAAAAACACACAGATTGTCACTTTAAAACGCACTGAACGAATTTACAGACCGATTACGTCCAATACACAATGGCAAATGATTCTATAACAAGTGGAAACACGAGAAAAAGCTAAAAATTACAACTCATGGCGGATGATTCCTCAGGGGCATCATCAAAGTCTCTGGCGCTTGGTGCCCCAGAGGCATCATGGAATTTTTGTTTGACGCCAGGCACTAAAGATTGCTAAAAAGACCTCCGCACGGAATCGGTTAAGCTATGGGAACTTTTGTTTTAGGCCAAACGGTAAAACACAAGTTCCTACTTACGTGTATCATTCATACATCATTGCATACGTGAAATATTATTACAGAAGCTTCAAAAGTTAACAGTCTCTAGCGTAGTAGGTGGTGAATACGACTGCTAATCACTAAGTCTTGGGTTCGATTCCCAGACCGAAGGTTGGTACGTAAAATAACAATAATCTCGTCCCCGTTTGCATGGGACTGACATAATCGACGAAACGCCGGTGTATTTCATACACTCTGCCTAGACGTCCGAGTTTAACAGGCGTGAAGCTATGTATGTATTCAAAAAAGGTCACACTGCTTCATTAACATGATACAGTTTCTCATTCAAGTATCGGTGCGCTTAAGAAGATACATTTTGGTACAATTTTTCATACATTTGCTATAATTCATAAGTAGAGTCTTCATAAATCATAAAACCGGGACTAAATTTTCCTCTTGTGTCCAATATTCCTGACTGAAATGCATAAAATTTGTAAACTTTATGAATAGATAGTGCGACCAAGAATGACTCTCCTCAATAAATAACTGAGCTTGTTTCACAGTCCGTTATCCTCCATTACAAGTACGGTGGCCTACATGAATACATTGGTATGCTAATTTTACCGTTTTTCGAGATAACTAGTTGCTGATGACTGAAAGAATGTTTTTATGAAGCCTTTTCATATTTTTGTGGTTCATTAAACTTGCTCTATCATCTAGATAAAGGGATAAAAGCAAGAAACATAAAATAACTCATCAAAATTTCCCTGGAAATGGCGATATCGTTTGGACGAAATCGTACGTTATGATGAAGCCGAGTAAGCACAAAATAAGTTGTCATACGGTCCCTCGTTCATACTAACCCTATGCTCGATAGATGGCGTTGTGCCATTTGGCTGAATCGCGCTATGGTTTCGTTACACGGGCTAGTATAAATACCTTTTGATGGAAAGCTAAATTAGGAAAACCTGCCTGAGAGTATTAAACTTGAAGGTGTAATTTTTTTAGTATCACCAGGACGTTACAGTCCGGTGGTACGGGTAATACCATGATGAAAGATGGATGTATGTTAAACATATACGTCGATTATATTTTCCATATGAACGTGGAAATTTAGTTTGCATTCGATGTTATTCGGATGCAGGATCATGTTAGGCTCTAAACTCACTTTAAAAAAAAAAAAAGATGTTAGGTCATGTGGTAATTTATTAATATAGGAGAAATTTAATGGGATTCTTTACTTAGGCAGAGTTAACAAATAGTTAAAGTCGACTAAGCTTCAGAAAAGGAAGCAATCTTCCTAATTATTGCGAATTGCATAGTAAAAAATAAAACAAACTTTCATAGCTGATGCATTCTCCTATAGGGCTAGGCAGAGACTAGAGAAAACTACAAGGTGCAATCCTTACCAATCCTTGCGTAAGTAATTCTTAGTTTCTCTTTTGTGTCGATAGCTTGTGCTGTCCCATTGTTGGACAAAGTCATCTCCCATTTTTCCAAATATCCCTATTGCCTAATTTGTGTGTATAATTACTACCAGACACATTTGTTGTAACAAAACTTTTATTTGATAATAACTGGTACGATACTCATAAAACAGATATCCTATGTTTTATCTAGATAGGTATATAGTACGCCTAGATAGGAATTAGGTCAGGGCTTCTAGTGACGCAGGTAGAGTGTTGATATACTACTGGTATTATTTCAGCGGCCATTTCTCTTGCGTGCTGTAATGGCGTATGTTTCTAGGTACATGAGTTGATGGATGGATAGATGGCGCTGCCAACCTCGTCCTAGTGAAATGTTTTCCCGTTATTATGTCTTTACTCACATAATCTAATAGAAACTTTAATATGTGATAAATTATTTGATTTGAAATGACTCGTACTTAAAATTGTCGCGGCTTTATAGATTTTCTTATCACCAATTTTTGTAACGTTCAAGGGTCGCGTAATTCTGTTATGAATTTTAATAATAATTTTCTCATATTAAACATAACAATATTTCGAAACAAACTTTTTTCAAGAAATTGTTTCTTCTTTTAATTTTGGTGCCAGAAAGTAAATTGCTTCTCTACTTTTACACATAAAATTACGAAATTTACAAAATCTATTCTTACTCGTATTGGTGCTTTCTATCGCAAAAAATCGAATACATGCACTTATAATATCCCCTATAGATATAGGGAGAGACAAAAGAACGCCACTTGGTACGATCCTTGCATACTTCTCTTGTCTATTCACATCCATACATCATGTCATACAGGAGTTAATAAATTAATTCGAATATCAATAGAAATTACTAAAGCCTAGTTCTTAAAAAATAGTGTTGTCTTTTTTTTTCCTTCAGCATATATCGAGTCATCGTTTCTCTTCTGCCTGGGTGATCAACTAAACGGCGTGTACCGTCTCCTGCCCCTCATCAGGACCCTCCAGCACATGGGCAGGTTGAAGAAAAAAGGCCACTTCAGATACAAGCTCAGAAATATGCGGTACTTCAACGAATTACTGCTGAGACAGCCTAATGTTATGGGATAAATTTATCATGAACTATTTTAGTAATAAAATAAATTATTTTAATGACATATTTATTTTATTCTCCTTAGGGAGGCTTGCATTAAGTCCCTTTCTATATATCTGCGTAAGTATATGAAGTCATAAATGAGTAAACTAAAGATGATAATAAGTAATGATATTTTGCTTAACATATCAGGATATTATAGAGCTACTATAGACAAAATAATTCAAAAATTATATATTAAAATTTTGCTGTAGTGCATAAATAGAAATAAACGTTTTGTTACCATAAACAAAAACATGTATACTACAATTTGCTACTTCAGCTACCGAAAGTATTACTATTGAAAATAAATATTGATACTTTTGCAAATAATTTCGAAGAAGCTACAAGGACATTTAATCCGTGTTCATTATAAAAACACAAAAAATAAAGTTGGGATTCACTCATTACAACAATTTTTAAAAGCTCTTCGCGTTATGTTCCTTACTGCTCTACTCACTTACTTCTTCATGCTATAGATGTTGTAGAACTCTATAAAGGGTGTAAGGGAAACACTTTCGAAAAGGAAAACTAGTGATGGAGGTAGAGGATTTAGAAAATTAAACTTAAAATAAAAAAGCCACTTTATGGCATCGTTTTTATTATGTCTATCACCGGTTTTAGGTTTTGGGGCTGTTTCCCTTACTTGAGCATAAGGTGTATACAAAATTAGATTGTATGATAGGAGTAGATAGATCACAGACTGCTCAAAACTGTTTCGAAGAAGTTCATAAAACTTGCCAAGATATAAAATGGCACCACACAGTAGATAATCAAATTTTAAAAATACAGCGCTAAGAAAATATTTAAATCTTAAAGGTTTTTAAACAGAACTACAAAAATGGTTCTTGTATCAAGCTGCCGAAGATGTTGAAAATCTACCTGTAATAAAATATGACTATCAAAATTTTAACGAAACTTATTTGTTTCTAAATACACAATAATATTTCAAATTGATTTATCTATAAATATTAACAATTGCTATAAACTAATTGAAAGTGTTAAAACTATAATATCACGAAGTTTAACTTCTAAGCAGCTGCACTGGCAGTCTATTTTTAACGCTATTATTAACCGTCTATTTTAATGAAAAGTACGGGCCAGACAAGGAAAACTTCATAACAAACGTGCCAGCCAAAATGTTGAAATTTCCCTGTCTGCTTCAACTTCCTTCGAGACTGACAGAATGGGAAGCTTAACAAAATGTTTTACCTAAGCCTTACAAGTGAAGTTTATTTTTACAACTTTAGAACAAAACATTGCGTAGTCAAAACTCACTGAGGACTTTTTGTAACTGTTTTTGAAAGATGTTCGCTCGTTCAACCGCCTTTCTTCACTCGATAAACAAAAGAAATTTAATAGAGCCAAATCCCAAACAAGTTTCGTGCTGCGCGCATGAAGGTTGTTTAAGATGTGCCTAAAAGAGATCAAAATTACCCTTCACGTATTAATACTAAGGTTCACAATCTTATATCTTTTTATGAGGACATTGATTAACGATTTTAAATCTGAATTCCGTCTCTCTTCATAAAATATATCTTTTACGAGCAAAATCCAGTATTTTTCGAGCAATAACTTCATACGTATCAGCCGTGAACGTGATCGAGCTCTCAAAGAGAAAAATCTGTTTATTTTAACCAGTTTCCATGTAAAAACAATTCACACGAGGCTTTGATATTTCAAGCGTGGTCTTGATGTTTGCTCACTGCCCTGTCAGTCCAGTCCATATTAGTTTCCCTTTGAGGTAAAATGTCAATATTAAAGCAACTACCGCTCTCATAACGGCCAGTTTGTAAATACGTAATAACTGGCAACATTTATTCGCTTTCGCATCACCAGTCGTTTTAATAAACCGGACATAATTAAACAAAATATGGCAATGTTTGATGCACTCGTGTCGGAAGTGTAAATATCGCTATTTGAACTCCAGACTCTGAGCAATTATACATTTGGTCGTCGCCTCTCAATTCGACAAGGGGGATGGAAAAACTTTTCCGCGCGGTAGACGGTTTTAACCGGCAAACAATTTTTTACACTTTTCTTGTTGTTTTGAAAATAGGTAGGTAGGTACTTAGTTACTAAATTAGTATGATGATGACAAAAAGTGTTGTTTTAACATGTTAGTGTATCTATTATTTTAGATAGTCATTTTTAAAAGTGAGTGGAGTGCTGAAATGAATATAATTATTTCGGTAACATTGTTCGATACAAAGCCACAATTTTCCAACCTAAAATTCAATTTTCATGACAATAAAAAACAAACAATCTCTTCCAATTATGGTGGCCACATTCCCGAACTAATAATATAAATTAACAGTCGCCCGGTTTCGGTCCAGCTCCCTACAAACAAGAATACCAACAATTTCATTGCTTCCCGCTTCCGAATACCAAATTAAGCCAATTATATTTCCACATATTTAGCGTCGGCAACAGGGGGAAGGGGGAACACCGGCTAGACGAGCGTTCGGCTGGAAAAATCATACTACCTGCAAATAAACTTTCCTCTCTTCACTCCATCAACATATTTCCGGCTGTATAATAATGGAATAGAGTCTATTATGCTATAGAAGTTAAAAATCAAGGTGGAAACTAGGTACTTCTACAACAAGCCGTGTATTTTGTTAAGCATTCTTGTTACATGCAGATTCTGATTCCAATTGATCCTTCCAATTATCATAAATTGCAGTCGGATTAAGGTAACGTCTCCGGCAGGCGAATATTATAAGACAAACAGTAGGTATGGAGAAACTGGAAAGATTTTTTATTTGATGTTAATATGGAGAATCAGTACCTATTAATCACAAATAGTATTTATAGGCAACTTAGTAAACTTGCCTATAAATTGTCTATTTGTCTTCTTTTTAAGACATGTTTATGAAAAATGATTGAACAAAACTAATCATGCTTTTAGTTTTATAAGCAGAAAACCAGCTACAAAATGTTTGCTTAGTGAGTGCGTGTCTCTATCTACCCACATTTGATCCTCTTGTATGGATTATGTTGCCTGCAGACAGATGATTGGTCGTTATTATCGGCGGTCATTTAATCTGAAACCTTTGTGCAAAATGATTGCCGGACTGCCTGCAGTTTGGTCGGATAGATCGAAATTACATTGAATATAGCTATGTCTATAGTCTATGCTTATAATGCTCCTGGTATGTATGTACCTAGAGCAACAGTTACATAGGCGGTACTTGTATTTAACCTACCATTTAACTAAAATCATCTTAGTTTTAAAATTAAATTAGTAATTTTATACGAAAAGGCATTCTTTTTCTATTTTTAGAACATCATTTTTAATTACATCCGTAACTCAGGACACTTGATAATTTAAGAGAAAGTCTCCTTTCTATTATTAAAAAATCTCTACGTAGTTTTGTAAAGGAGGTACCTATCTATAAAATAAATTCTTCCCTCAGGGGTAGGTGAAGACCAGAGCACGCCACTTGATACGATCCTTACAAACTTCTCTTGCTTCATTCACCTTTATATATCTGTTGATACAATAACGTTACGAGTTCTACGCACCTGAGCTTTTTACAAGACATTATATTTTACATAAAATATAAGTAGTTTAATAAAGAGGTATATCAAGTACTTACTCGTACCTTTAGGTATACCTACCCAATGCCGTGGAAAGAACCCTAGGTACGGCCAGGACGCCTAAGAAAAATAAACAAACTAAATTGTCGTCGCTCCACTCATTTTTAATTTAAATCGCTCATTCCCTATTCATAAAGTCGTCTGTCCAAAACCAATATGTGTTATCAATAAACAATTTTCTTTACATCAAAGAGTAGTGAGCTCATTTGAGCGGCGGATGGCCGGGTGTTTGCTGTAGCTGCATCGATTGCAACGCACGCACACTACCGAACGAGAGCTTCGCGGAATTCCCGGGCTCCACGGCAGCTCTATTCTGAATAACACGAATGACGTCAATCGAATATTATTAGTAAGAGGCGTTTTTTGTTATCGAGTTTATAGATTAACTTATTTTTTAAAAGTTTGGTTATTTATACTAACTTATCTAACTTTCAATTGAAGATGAATTACGTATAAACCTCTGTGTCACCCACTATCGAATAATAACTTACATACTCGACTTCGTACCTTAGTCTAAGATGCTACCTATAATTAATAAAACGACTACTAAATATTCATGAATTACTAAGTAACTCATTTACACCTAGACATATTCTAGAAACAATGATCTAAGTGTCTGACTTTTTAATTAGAAAATCTATAATCTAGTTCATATCTAAAATTTCATAACCAGAATATATCCGCCACTGTTCATCTAACAATACTCAGCTCAAAGCCTTTGTAATCCTTTCCTCGAATATTCGCTTCCAATAGGTACGATTCTCGCAACACTATCAATGTAGGTACCCGATTAATTCCCGTTCATACTTGAATAAGGCTGCTTGCACCGGCGAGGTCGGCCGGGCCCAGCGCGAGCTCTATACAAACACTACATAGCTATACAGGTATCACTCAATACCGTATTACAATTTCGTAATATTTGCGTACAAAGGAACGGTGCAACGAATATTTGTGGGTTTCCCTTTGACAGCGCGACTCAATAATATTTAATAGAAATGTATGAATGTGCAGCTTTTAATTGAGCCCCGTTAGTGTACTGGACTGGAATTTGTTAATATTCGAATGTATTCAGTATGATTTTAATAAAGCTTGGACATTCGCTTTGACGTGTTCGTCATTAAATAGGCTTCAGTTGAAATGGAATTTTCACAATGAAGGCATGTACCTATGTGGAATGATATGTTCAGGTATTTTGAATAATTATTTCGGACATAAATTATGAGCAAAATTTCTGTCTGTGTTTACACTGGATAACATAATAAGTTTATTGGAGGTAGGAATATACGAGTGTGGCGAAAAAACTCGACAGCCTTTTTGTACACTTTACAATTGCGCGCCAACGCGAGTATCTAAGGAAGCATTTTAAGTAGGTAAAAGTTTTCCGCTGTGAAAATGTAGTGTCTGGAACAAAATAGACCAAGTCAAATAAAAAATGAAAAACGTAGACTGTCAATTACAGCACCCGGAGTTTATTATAGTTTTGCTAACCCCATCGACGTATGGATTTACAATGAAAAGGGCGAACGAGCAGCACAAACAAAGGTTACGTTACAGTGGTCAGTCTGCCGTCACAAACGTGCATTTGATGTGACGGATCAGCCCTCTATTGTGCAACTAGCCTTTGACGCCGTGGCCAGATTAAATTGGTTCCAAATTTACAATATTGATAGTTAGTTTCTATGCACATGGACACCTTTGTTTTAAGTTATAGAGTATTTCCGAACAGGGCCCTTCACCCTTTAACGAAAAGCCAAAAAATGCAATGCAACTGTTAAATGAAATTGGAAATTTCTTTCAATCATGATAGGTACTGCTTAGAATAAGATAAGTTGTCATATTTGATACTGTGTGACCCGTGTGCGTATACGAAAATAGAATAGGCTGATATCATAAACAAAAAAATCTTATTGTTCGTTTACGAAGTTACGTTTCGAAGAAAACGGAAGGTTACTTGTTTTATAAATAATCTTGAGATTGGAGCTAATTAGCCCCATGGTAACGCTTTCTTTTCCTTGTTACTGGCTTGTTGTTGAACGGATGTGTTAAGGGTAATTTGGTAAGAACATTTATTATTTTTAGGTAGTTGTTATTAGATGATCAATTTGTAATGAAACTGCTTTATGTAATACTCAACATATTTTCTAAGAGACGTCCTTTCAAGTTTTGAGACTAAAACATTGTTAAGATTATATATAAGTAGGATACAATATTAATTGCATTGAAGGTTATATATATTATGCATTATATAATATTACTAAAAAAATCGGGAAAAATAAGTCTAGCGTGCACCTATAATATTATAATTACGAAACATTAATTTTGTTTGAATCTTCGGTTGTAATAATAGTTTTTACACATTAATTAAAACGACTTAAAATGTTTTTTTAACGCGATGTAACGCCACTTAGCAGTAAACGGGGTAAATCAAAATTCGTTGAAATCACAAGAATACAGCGTTAAAACTATTTTTTAATTACCTTTTAAATGTTACAAGATTCGGAACAGTATTTAGTATTTCATAAGAGAGGATTTGAAAAAGTTTTTCTTTACTTTATCTCCGTAATTACTCATTTCCCTAGCGTAGTAGTACAGACGTACTTTTCTACCCACCTGTAAAGAAAAAGCTACAAAATGGAAGCGTAAGTCGTTTAAAAAGTGTAAAAGTCATTAGTCACTTTCCACCTATTTTTATTTAGCGCTACCAGCATTTCCAGGACTCGACACAAACAGATTAGAACTGTGATAAACAAACAAACTGATTTGAATTAAATCCGAATAATCCTTGTTTGCGTTGCAGGCGAAATCCAAATGCATTTATTCGGTGGACCGGGCAATGGGACTAATGTCCAGTACATTAGCATGCTAGGGAGGTGCAGTCAACACCATTTCACTTCGATATACAAAATGGCTTATCCACGGTACATGGAACTTTCATTACCACGGTGACGCGTGTCCGGCGCGGCAGGTAACTGAATTACTACAACGCTCCATGACAAATTGGTGTCGCCATGTAGGGGATGCTGTTACTCAGATTTTTAATAAAGTCAGTTTCGCTGCCGGCGAAAGCTCGCGAGAAGATTATGAGGGGTAAAAATGAAGGGTAAAAAAGGGTTATATTAAGTAGGTATGTTAGGGTGACTCATCGCTGCTAAATGTTTAGTAAGTACAGGGATAGTTCCCTTGCATAGATTTGATAAAATATACATATGAAATGATTTATGTTATTCTTAAGCCAACAAATTTAGTTTATGATTAGGTATTCAATAGTTTCAGGAAACGTGCATAAGACTTATTTTCTGACTGCAATATACTACTCAATATTTATGGAATATTTCACGACTGACGAGTAGGACGTATGAGTCTTGAAGTTCCGATAGATTAAGTAACAGCAAATTAAGTATTAAAAAACCTGTCAATATTCCACTTGACAAGCTGACCGATACTTATTTAGAAGTAGCAAAACCTCGCATAAATATTGCTAAATTCAACGTGTTTCATACTTACCTACTTTTCCATTTGTTAAAATATGTAAGTTTCATAAACTCCAGAGATCTATGGCGATTAAAGAATCCCGATTGTAAAACGTATTGAGCTGTGAACATTCCATTTGAAAATCCCTGTATATTTGCAGAACGTGCCCTCATTTCATAACTGGATGTTGGACCCAGCGTTGTGTATAATCCGATAGTCACCTAAAATCCACGAGATGACAAATTCTCGGTCTGGCCTGAATGCTAAACAAAGTTAAGGATAGAGTGATAGAGTTTAATTTTCATCGGAATATGGTGCAAGTTCTGTCGCTTAAATTAAAGCTGCGAAATAATTTGAAGGTAGACGGAAAATTTTGCAATATTGCGACATTTAACATTCACGCTTTCAAGATTTATTCGCCAAATTTGTGCATTCTTTCGTTTGAATACTTACAGATAATTGTAAAGATCATTAGATACCATTTATTATAATTTATTCCTGGTGCATTTTTTGAGCATTGGTTTTTAAAAAAATGTATTTAGTATTTACTTTTTTCCTAACACCTCCTCGCGATGGAAAGAATGTTACGGAAGATATAATTTTGAGTGCAGTATTCAAAACTGAAACAGATTTTTACGCGTCAAACTATTAACAAGTCGGAGAAAGCACGAGTTCACGTTCGCCTTACGTTGGTTTACTGCATAAAATGTAATCGGAGTACAAATTAAACTCAAAGCTTAAAACGAGTGACAGTGTCGCGTGTGGTTTCTAATCTCATTGCAAACTAAAATTGTGTATTTGAATAACAAAACATGAAATTAATTATTAGGTATGTAAGCACAAATGTAAGTGACATTTGGTGCTGTATAAATAACGTACCAGTTTCGCCACTTCTGGATAAATATCGGTAAGCTTAACCAGTTGCATTTCGATATTTGTTCCTACATTTGTATTTGTACAGTGGCCCTTTGTATTCCATTTAGTGTTTTTTGCATTATAACTCTCAACTTACGCACTTAAAACCTTCAAAAGTATTTTTTACAGACTCCATTTTACACAAAAAAAATATTTCCTTTAATTTATTTCGACATTTCTATTTTATATTCCTGATAACTCAGTTTCCTTCAATCTATGTGATTTGATTTCCCGTCACAGCGGCAGTTGCAGCGCTTAGGAGCGGCCAATATTTTAAAATTGCGTCGTGAAGCAGCTAGATTTAGTTTCTCGAGTTTGCATCCTTATTTCCGTCGCTGAGGTAAACGAATGAAGAAAACCGGGGGAAAATATTGGAGACGGTTTATTTATTGGTAAATGCGAGATTGCATTGAGAGCTTAGAACACAGTACAGTTTATTAAATTGAGGCAGTCTAAGGACTGATATTTCCATTCTCATAAGTTTGTTTAGGAATTGTTGAAATAAAACCAGGGGGGCTATCACGTATCTCATTTGAAAACCATTTGAAAGCCACTATCCTGTCCATTGTTTTCTCCCTTAGGTTATAGTGATTAATACGTAACATCAAAGCAGCAATGTACTGAATAGTGACCATAGATTTGACGTATACTAACTGTCAACTGAGATAAGTGATAAGCCCGCAGATTTTACATACAGTAACTGAGGATCCAAGACTCAAAAAAATATCGAATACCTGACACTTTATCACTCCTTCATTCATTTTGTGGTCGCTACTCATAAACATATTGTAGGTATAAGGCATTTAGTTTTTAGGAAAAGAGTTTCATGCACTTGGCAAAAATACGAGCAACTGAAACGAGCCAGATCCTTTATTTAATAACCTTTTTATAAAAAATACTGAGTACAGGCTTTGTAAAACTAGGTCTTACTTAGGCTATTGCATAAAATAAGAAATTATAAAAACCATGTGCGAATACCTACCTAACTACATCTTAAGTCTTGATTCGGTTAACTAAATACAAACTTACATGCACAGTTACTTGTATCGCTGAGTTCGAGTATATTTAGTAGATGAACGACGTCTCCCTGACTAATTGGCAACAGCTCGGCTAACTGTTATTCAATACCGATTCGTCCCTCTTGTTTGACTGCACTCGCCTCGTACGTAGTTCCATTGTAGATACTTCAATAGACAAACTAATGAGTATCAATATATCCTGCAGAGCTGAGGAACTAGCTGCCAATTAGGACAGGATATATGAGCTTTCTGTTGCGTTTACACAGATGAGATGAAGCTGAATGTTATGCAGTAGTTTTGGTCTCATTAATGAATATTTGCAGGTATGACAATAGATGGTTTGTTTTCTTCTTTATCTTAAAGACAACTCCCGCATTAGGAATTGCTCGTGTTGTGAGGACTTTTACAAACATACAAATATCGGACACAAAGTATAACCAGTCCCGAAATAACTTATTTGTGGATTGCACAAATATTTTTTCCGTGTGGGAATCAAACACACGACCTCCGAGGCAATGGTAGCGGCGCGATCTAAACCAAAACGTCACGAAGGCCTTTTATTTTGTATTTTTTTATGTTTACCTTAATTTTATGACACATACATACATAATGTAACGCCTGTTATACCCGAAGGTGTAAACAAAGGTGTAATACCTCACGTTTTGCCATTAATAATGTAAGTCCCATATACATATTTCGGAGCGAGCCTATCGCCATTTATCAGGCACGTCACCAAACGCTGTGCTACTATTGAGAAAAATTCTAATACAATTTAGAAAGGACTAATAGTGCTTTGCCCGACCTGAGAATGGACCCCGACACCTCATGTTCAGCAGTCTTATACACTAAATACCACGCCGCAAAGGTAGTCATTTGAATTAGACATAGTATTTCGGATTTTTTTATTTTTTATTGACTACCTCCGTGGCGCAGTGGTTTAGGTCGCCACGCCGCTACCACTGCGTCGGTAGGTCGTAGGTTCGATTCCCACACAGAGCAATTATTTGTGCGATCCACATATATAATTGTTTCGGGCCTAGTTGTACTTTGTGTCCGTTGTTTGTATGTTTGTAAATGTCCCCGCGACACAAGATCAATTTTTAATGCAAGAATTGACCTTTTTTTAAATATCGGAAGTTTTAATTTAATTGAAAAAACTTTTCTGTGTTTTTAAAAAAAACATGAGTTATCCCAACTCAATTTAAAGTAGCACGTTATCTCAAATAGATCGCGGCTTGTCTTTATTTATGGAATACTACGCTGTCCTCCATATTGACCCAGACATGTCAAATATAGATTACAAGAGGTCGATACGGCGCCAACAGTTATGAAAATAGACAAAAATTGTATCGTCTATTGTGTAGAGAATCGACAAGCTTAAAATACATCAAACAAACTTCTCACCTGCGAAGACGCTGGACAATTGTATTATCGTCTGGTGCTCCTCTTGAGTTATTTTTATTTTAAATCTTGGTTTAAAGAGTTTGTTCATAAAAATACTCGCTTCGAAGTGACATTTGTTATGATAGTTGTAACAGTAAAAGTTTTAAAAAAGAGTATGAGTATATTAAGAGTATGTTTACTTTTCTTTAGATTGTAATTTTTACTCGCAATATTATTTTGTTATAGTTACAATGAGAGTTAATTGATATACCTACACAAAAAAATATAAAACTGAAATTAGTGCGTGTGAGGGTATATTTCCAAAAAAATTGTAGAGTTAGGGTAGATAAGTTATTATGAAATGCCTATACATTATCGTAATGACTCCGATACTTGCATACACCTTTTTGCACTATAGTTTTATTATAAACATATCATCTATCTCAAGTCAATATATTCGAAGCAAATCAATGTACAAAGCGCTATTGATTTCAAATACTAATCTGTTAGTCAAGCTCCAAGCAATTTCAGTAGAAGGCCTTTGTTTAGGCTCTTTGTCATAGAATAATCTCTGCAATGCTTGCAAAGCCACATTGATAAGGCAAGGCCTAAGATCAATTCCTATTGGTCAACCGTATGCAATCATGTAAACGACCATTAGCATAATTACTTGTACTATAGTCCGACGGTTAAATAGAGAGCCTTAGTACCTATGCACGATTTATGTACGTTATAATCATTAATTTGATGTATTTACAAAGTACTTGCGTGAATCCTCTAAAGGTAAAGGAAAACATCGTGAGGAAACTTTGCATTCTTAAATTGCAAAAAAAAATATTGCTTACAAAATTTGTTTTATACATTATTGAGGGCATGCAAAGTCCCCAACCCGCACTTGGCCAGCGTGGTGGACTCAAGGTCTAACCCCTCCCCCCTCGTTTGGGAGGAGACTCTCCCTGCAGTGGGACAGAAATGGGTTAAAAAGAAAGTCAGTCTGTCGTGAACACTAGGAATGTATACAGGGCTTTCTTTAAGTCGTACTATAGTTGCAGACTAGTACTAAAAACTCAACTGTATATCATTAATTTAATATTTTAACTCGCTTTCTATAATACACGAACTTTAATTATGCATAGTACTTCGAGCGCGCATCTGCTTAGGCAAGGCGTGGTAAGATTTTCGATCACGCGTTAATACTACTTACTTATAGATAGGCACTACTGGGACTGAAACACATTATTAAGTAGGATGCTGACTAGACTTTTATAATATTGATAAAATGAACAGTATTTTTTTCTCCACAGACTGCGCTTAAACGTTAAACAAATTGTTACTCAATTATGTACTGGAAGTTTTAGAAATATGACCATTGCCGTTTGCATGTTTTTACAGGTCGGTATCGAAATCTAAAAAAATATTAGGTCGGGGAAAAAGTATTTTAGCATTATAGTATGTATGAACTTGTAATAAAATCTCTTTGGCTTCAAGAATCACAAATGAGTACACGGTTCATTAGTTTTCTTTCAATGAGCTCGTGAGGTACCCAAATATCGAGCTTTTTTGTGTAGAGAAAAGATTCTTTTATAAGTTAATACATACTTTAATGCGAAAAGACTTTTTCCCCGACCTAATATTCATCACATCGCGTAATAATCGTATAGATTTGTAACTAGATTCTTAATTAACATCGCCCCAAGTTTGCAGCGTCCATAATCTCAAATGTAACGTCCGAAATCCATTTGCATTATACGATCATGTTCAATAGTCTTACAGCATTCCTCAATTTTAGTTTCTATTGTCCGGTATTCGTTACTGTATGAGACCATTTTCCGCCTGACACGTCGTATTAATTACAGGGTGCTTGTTAGCCGATAACCGTTAGGCTTTGTAGTGCCGACTTAGTGAGAAATTGATTCGTGTCCATTGTCATGGATTGCGTTGCAAAGATTTAGTGCGTTGTAAATTGAGTTTCGAGATTACGTGTCTGGCTAGTTTGTTTACTCTCGAGTTGCAAGTACGGTGTAAAATAGGCCTAAAGTACGTGAATATCTATCTAAGTTTAATGCTATTTATATCAGCATGTTATTTTTGCTACGAATGTATAATCTTATAATAGGTATGTATTTGTTAATGTCCAAAAGAAAAACTGTTTTTCTGATAGTGATTGAATTGTGATGCTCCATTCCTTAATATTGAAGCGTAGAGAGTGTGTAGAGACTGCTACGACTTGCCGTAGCACACGTCTACGCAAAAGCGTTTGACCTTTATTCCACGTTGTTAATGTGATACGTTTGGTGTAAAATTTCACTGCCATTAGAAACATACTATTTTTAAATACCACTGAGGTTACACGCATTGTAGATAGATGCAATTTTTAACAAACAAAATTGTTACAACGAAATAAACAAACATAACTTCATACAAAATTATTAAAACACTTGCAAAACTACTCCACCCCAACAATACAACCCTATCCCTATCAAAAAACATTCACGTCCAGTCAAATTACTTTGTTAATTGATGTTCCGTGGGTGAGGAGCTACCGGCCGGTCACCCTCCCGTCGGCAGGAGGCAGCCAGGCACGCTAACCAAAAGGCTAAAGGGCTAAAAGCCACCCTCACCACCACGGATAATCCGTCGCTCGCCTGATCAGACAGCTGCTGTCGAAAATCCTAATTGGTTGGGTCACTTGCTTTTTATTTTCGTTTTAAAGTCACGCGACCGGTGAAATCACGGATCTTTTGATGTGTGCTCAGCGCGGATTTGGTACTAATGTACGCTGTTTACTACTAAGTACTTGTATTGTGTTCGGTCTTACTTTCAGCCTAGCCTTTTTATCAACTATGTTGGAGTCGGCTTCCAGTCTCACATGATGCAGCTCGATACCAGTAATTACAGGGTCTTTGCTGATATTGCAATAAAGAACGGTAATATGAGAAAAACAAATGAAGATCAATAAATATAAGGAATTATAAATAAAAAGATCAGTTTCGTAGGTAACAGCATAAAAAATAAGACTCAATAAATGATTTCCAAGAGAATTAAGTTACAAAAATATATTTCGCATAAACCCACACTCCAAATAGCCAATTAGAAAAATACGAACAATATTTTCGACGCCATATTTCAAATAAATCCTTTCAAGTGTTTGTTGGGAGTACAAAATCCTACGGTATTATCATCTCAATTGAAGTTGAAACGCTAATTGGTGCTGTTATACCTCTCGTCTGATATTTCAACGTTCATAATGCTACTTGTGACAGAAATAGAGCTCAGACGTTATCGATTGACTGACTGACGACTGTGGCGTGAAGTGTATTCGACTACCGATCATCAAGTCTCGCGTTTTATACCCATTTGGGTAAATTATTGGTCTTTTCTAATTTAGTTGTGAATATTTCTCAATAGTTTTATTTTATTTATAAATTTTATTATTCATATAATAAACCACGAACTTAATCTAGGCCCCCCAAAACCGTTTTCCTGTAGTAGGCTGGAGTTTGGTAACGTGTCCGGTAAATGACAATAGGCCACCTTCAAACACAGGGTAACTTCCCTGTATTTGAAGGTGGTGTCGAAACGTGGGAGTATTTCAAACCCTTCTGCCTACACCTTCGGGTATGACATTCACCCCCGGTTTCTGAGGTACATTTAGCGCTAGTTTATTTATTCAGTAGCGTTTAAAGTCGTATAAAAAACAGTTTGAATAGATAAACTACCGATTAATGTGTCTCAGAAACCGGGCATAATAGTATTATGTATTAGATCGGGAAAAAAAAATTCGCATTATAGTATGTATGAACTTGTAATAACATCTTTTGTCTACACAAAAAACTCGATATTTGGGTGCTTTACGAGCTCACAGAAAGAAACGTAATGAACCGTGTACTCATTTGTGATTCTTGAGGCCAAAGAGATTTTATTACAAGTTCAAACATACTATAATGCGAAAAGACTTTTTCCACGACCTAATATGTTTGTATGTAAATTATCGATTTTCATATATAGTGGTATTAAGTTGCAGGTAGTGGCTGGTAGTCGATCGGTCATTTGGTTCATTGCATGTTTGATGGGAGACCTTGTCAAACGGACTAACATGCCAGTTGCAGTAAAAGTTTAATACAAGAGCGACGTGAACTACGTCACTGAATAATGAACACGTTGACCAACCGTTTAAGTCGGTTTAACTTTTAATTGAGTGCAATTTGAAAAGGTCGCATGTCGCATGTCATTGTAATGTGAGCTGGCCTTTTCAAAATTGAATAGGCAATTGAATTGTATTGACAGTTCATGTGAAATTTTCTTACTTACAACCCTAAAAGTGGTATTCAGAGCGTCAATTATATGCAAGTAATGCTTAATAGGCTCTCTGTCTCAAGTGCGTTAAAATAACACTGATAACGTAAAATGTTGAATTGCTAAGGTACAATTGACCTCTCTGAGTGCTGCCGTGAACTAGTTAGCTCGATCAGAATGTCAATCAATGTATTTGTGTGGTTTTGCTTAGTTCAAATATCATTTTTATCCGTTGTAAATATTCTTGAGTGAAATGTATTGAAGTCAAAAGTTATGTGCTTAGCATACATTTTTACCACCAAAAATAATTTGCATCCCTTTTTTATGTTTTGACTTTCGGGACAAGGTTTGTATGGAATAGTCCGGGAATGGATACAACGGGATAAAATTGTACTATACCCGGACGAAGTCGGGCCAGTCCACTAGTAACACATAAATAAGTAAGAAAGACAATATTATTTTAAAAAGTCAAGTTTCACTAGCCTTTAAAAAACATTGTGACTTTTCATTTGAAACGTTTTACAAAGTGCTACTTTGACACTGTTAAAACGTTTACGATAATTTTAGCTTTCCTAGCCGCAAAACAGACACGTACTTATTAAGGTTGTAACAAATAAATAATCAAAGAGCACTGGCAAACGTCTTATGCCAATCAAAAGTGAGTAATTGCAGTATTTTCTGATATTCCGGCCGCAGTCGTTGTAATAGTAGGTGGAAGGCAACAGCCGGTCTGTTCCCACGTTGGACAAAGGGAATAGCAAATATTATAAGTGTTCTGCCACCCGTCTTTGCATTATATAATTACCTACTTTGATTTGCTGACAAGTTGAAGTGTATGGGTAATTGAGTGTCCAATAATTAGAGAGATTAAGCATGGGAATAGCGACGTTAGTTTCGTTTTAACTGTTGAAGAGCGCACTATAGGGTTGTGTTACATATTGGGAGTTTAGGCCTACAAAAAAGATTTTTCAATGTGTTATTCTATCAAAATATATATACACAACAGTGTTTACAATAATTTAGAAATCGCACAGCTTAATCTTAGACTAATAGCAAATATCGTTCGCTTGTACAACTTTTTCGCTTAAACAATAAATATTATTTCGCGATCACATCATAAGCTTAAACTTATTATTTCGCTATAACTGCATATGGAAACCAGACGGCCTAAAAAGTTAAAAGTGGCCGCGGTTCGATATTCTATTCCTGTTATAATGTTGCAGGTCGCGGTCACGACATATCTATCTATTCGTATCCATACTCTCTCTGTCTGGAGAACCTACCGTCTCTGAAGCCATACCTTTTAATAGAAATTTCAATCTATCTAATATGTTTGAATTGGCTTTCTCCCGAGGCCGCACAGGTAGAATGAATGGAAATTACTTTTAAAAACATCTTTGACGAAACTGTAATTGATTTATTGAAGCCCTATGACGCAGATAATTTGAGTAAGCTTCTTATTGAACGAGTGGGCCGATCAAGCAGGAAAATTAGTACGATCGGAATTTAATGAGAGCGCTTTACGTCAAGGCTAAGCGTCCTTATTAGTCGCGAGCAATCGCTGATATTTTTAGATGAGTCATCATTTCTTTTTCATTTCTAGTACAGTTTCACAGATATCATAGTGTGATAATTGCATACTGGCTGAAAATTATTACTGGTCAATCGGCTTTATAATTAAAAGTAATTACCGCAGCGACCCCCTGCGCGGTTAAATTTATTTTCGATCAAAATTTAACCGAGTAATACGTGATGGCGTATATCGAGGCATCATGAACCCTTCGTGTTTTTGATCGCTGTACGCTGTGCGCTCCCTCTGGTAGCCCGCAGCGTTTCATTGCACTGTGCAGTAGCCACGTCATGACGTCATTCTGATTGGATTAAATTTCGATGGCGAAGCGAAGCCGTCCAGCCAAGAGATTTCAACAGCAATGTCATGGGCTGTCATGTCAAACTTCAGGTGCAGACTGCACGTTAATTACTGGATCGGAAATCTAAAGTTACATACGTATTCCTCTTGGTTATTTGGTCAGAGGAAAATGTTCAATATTGTAGCATTGTTTTGTGTAATGGACAATTAAAAGCAGATTATTTAAGAAATTTAATGTAAAATATGAAAACCAAGCCACATAAAAAGTTATTTTATGAAGCAGTAATGGTGGTAACAATACAAAATTGTGAAGTTGTAAAAATATGTTACAAATATTTTGTATTATTATTTTTACATCTACACAAGTGCAATAAAACAATGTCTTCTACATATCACGAAAAAAACGCAAAAAGAACTAATAACACAGACTTTTTACCACCAATTTCGAAAGTAAAAGTAGCATCGTATCTATAAATTAATGTATTCCTCAGTTTAAAGCCTCTTACGTCACTCCGTCTTTGTCTATGCACCAACTGAAAAAGTCAAGGCGTTACTTTGAAAGTTCACCGCTGCACGCTCGTCGCAGCGTATTAAATATTCTGTAAGCTGCTACTGAAATAGCCTGTAATGGGCCGCTTATAAAATATTCCTTTGCTACGTCGAGTAATCGAGTGACAATGGCCGGACTGAATACTAGAGCCCCTTGTATCGATCTACCGAAGGCATACAATGTCGCCTGCAATTTATGTAACATTTCAAAGACCTACTTAGTGCCTTTTCATTATTATGAAACTTTACAGGTTATTCGCAAAAAGCTTTTTGAAGTGCACCGTAGCTTATGACGTAACGATAATAAGTACTTGCACAATACATATTATAATTTTTAAATGAAATATGTTACAGCTACGATCAAGATCGTAGCAGGTGAGGCGTAGGGCTACAGCGAGCGCGGGCCGACGGCGACGGCTACGAAATATGCTACGACAAATGCTACGTCTTTACATAACACTTTCTTACGCTAATTTATAAACAAATATTACAAAAAACTTTAAAAATATAGCTAATTTTTAACCTAACGAAGTATAAAACAGGTTAAATAAACACGTTAACCACAAATCAATCTGTTTAAAGGCTCAACGGCACCCCTTCTATTTAGTTTAGTCACAATCCTGTAAAATAAACTACCCTTAACCCCTGAGACATATGTTTATCTTCACCTCAAACCACCCTCGCTTATCTTTAAACAGATACTCTTACCCCTAATGCAATAAACTTAGCTGAAAATTCGCAACAGGTTGAGTTCACGGTTGCCATGGTAACAGACATTGTTTTCAAACAAACTTAAAAGAAGAAAGGTCAATGACCGACGCCCCCGAATTTAGATACAAGGACGCCGTACAGCCGTTTGCCGACGGGAGATGATAAATGTCGCTGATTTGGTTTCTGTGTTAGTAATAAACGTGTTTTATAATTATTTGAGTTAATTATAAGAAATAGTAGTGGATTTTGACAGGCTAGTAATAATTGCGCGCTTAAAATTAAGGTTTCTTGCTAAAATTCGTAGTTTTAGTAATTTCATTTTTTTAATATATTTTTGAGATTTCTTTGTGTATATTTTTAGGCTATGAGATCTAAAGTTAGCTGGCAAAACTCGTAGTGAAATGGTTAATATGTTGAATAGTCTAGTATAGATTATTTCCAATTATTTCAGAAAATCGTTAAAACACATATCTTTAAAATTCAAAGGACTATTAAATAAATCTGAAATGGAATGCCAGTTAATCTAACTATATTTGAAACTCGATCTGAACTAGAATATAAGATTGCTTTTTCTTTTACTGCAAGTTCCAGAAAGAACAAAGCAAACCGGATAGCCTAGCATCCTCTTTCATAGCGTACAAAAACAAATCTATTTATTTTACATTACTGGTAAAAGTACACACAAATACAAGAAGTACACAGAAAAATTAAGTCTATTACCTTGCTCTAAAACTTTGATAAAAAGTCTGGAGTCCACAACAAATGAAAAAGAACCTTCGTGGACAAGAAATAGGGTTCAAAATGGCTCTATTTTGTTAATAAAGTACCTGATGTAAAATAAAATTGTCTGGAGGAAGCAATAGCGACGTAAAGTAATAATATTTTGTACACTCAAAGGGACGACTTATAGGTACAGTCGTGTTCAGTAACTGTAGACTGCGCCACGCAGGGGTGAGGCCCAGACACTTTTCACAGACACTCTTGTCAATCAGATGCTGTTTGTACGAAGAAGCTTAGATATTTGAGTCTGTTAGCTACGATTTCTATGAATGGGGTTAGGGGAGATATTTTATTTTACCTCTACAGTACAGGTTGTGATTTTGAGAAGTGTTTTCTAAAGATTCTTGGTAAAATGCTTTTAACTTAGTACTACGTTTCCAAGATTTTAGATTTTTGTTGAATAATTTATTGGAAACTACTTTGATAAGCCTTTTAGAACGCTTTAGAGGAGATTTACAAATCCATAGCACTAAAATATGAAGTCTTTCTACTTATTTTGTAAATACTTGGAAATATCGTTTAGTTTCTTATAGCTAAAGTTTAGTAACTTACTATTAACCCTTTAAGTACTAGGAGTAGTTGATAAAACTTTTTAGTCAAAACAATATGAGCATATTTATTTTGCGATTATTTTACGAACAAGCAAAACGAATCCTTTAATTTATTAACAAATAACCAAACTTAAAAGTAAAACAAGAATAAAATTCGCTCTTCGCTACCTCCAATGAGTTAAGTAGCAGCTCGTGCTTAAAAAAAATATAACAGCCATTATTGACTGTCTAGCGAAAAAAGAGCATGTCAGCCCTTTGCCATGAAGGCACATGTCTCTTAGCAAACAAGCAGGAAAGCCGAGTACAGCAAATAAGTTTAAAAAACATCACAAAGAGACATGCTGTTTGAGTTTGAAACTCAATTTTTTGGTTGTTAATACATTTTCTGATTTGTCTGTAGTCAAAGGGAAAGTTTTATTTGGGACTGAATTTGGTATAATTTTGTATGGGGTATGTAAATCTATGTAGGATTGTGCATTGTGTTCGGCACAGGTCGTATTATTATATTTTTGAAGAAAGACAATCACGCTTCGTCAGGCATGTATTCAACCTCGAGTAATGATTAGCAATCGTTTATTTGTCAGATGCAGTTCCGCTTTCGAACAAACATTTTCATAAATATTTAAAATATTTTTTTTCAAAAAGGTTAACCTATTTGTTACTAACACAGGCAGTGTAGGCACTGATTAGCGCATATTTTTCTGCTTGATTAATTTCAAAACTATCCTTGACTAAAATCACAAAACAACTAATCCGAGATTACGGTAAATCAATAATGCACTAAATTCAATATTCCAGTTGTATTTGTGTTTCCAATGTATTGGTCATTCTATAGCGGATATTGCGCGGCTCCTGGCGTTGAGGAGCAATTACAGTGCCGTGAGAGGCCACTTCATTGTCCTGACCATCTAGTGGTCACGGGCCGACCACTCGATTGCCTTCCACTATCGAGTGGTCGAAGGTGTCTGTAGCTATGCGAGGAACTCACCGCCAATTCCATGTTCCATTTGCTATTCATTAATGTTCAATTATGAGGCATTCTGGTACGGAATGTGTAGATGTGCTGTTATGTTGTGTTTCTGATTGAAATTATGTACTTTGCTTCTACACACGATTGTCGTTTCTGTTTTAGAAATGTTACCAATGGAAATTATAATTTGTGAAATCTCTTTAAGTTTTTATTTTGTAATACGTTTCATATGTAAATACGATTTTTACTGTATTTACATACGAAAGACTCCACCGTTATAAAGTGTCTATAAAACACAGAACCAAATTACATACTTGAAATTATATACATTAAATCACGCATTCTTCCCACAGACGTAGGCAAAGATCACAGAACGCCACTTTGTACGATTTTTATTAACTTCCTTAATTCCTTAGAACCAATTTACGATTCAGCTAAACAAAAGTGATAATTGTCTTGCCATCATCAAATATTTAATTTTAAAACAATTTAACAAAAAACCCTATTGGAGATAGACTGAATAGCACAAAATAATATGAAAGATCATTCCCTATTTGGCTCTATCAAAATATTAAACTCTAAAACAATCTCCCTAAGCCTTGTAAACCAAAATGCGTGATAAAGTAATACCAGGAGCCCAGACAGGCACAGAGTACTTAAAACATAAATTCAATAGTTTCCAATACGAACTCCATGAAAGCTTTCAACGCTGGTAAGCCTCTTACAAATAGTCTGTTGCGTTGATAAACCCTAATTCGTCAATATTTCACCTGTGAGCTATTAATAACGCAAGCCCTGTGCATCAGCCCCGGAAAAAGCTGACAGCGGTTCTAAAACTTTACATTTTATAAGGGGTGTTAATTTTTGATTGAGCTCTTTAAAGCGTGTGGGTTATTTAAGTATGATAATAATATCTTTTATTTCGTTTTTATTTGATGTGATAAATATCCTTATTTGATGAGTAATTGCGATGTTGTTGACATAATTTTGATATAATATGTTTAAACAAAAAGTTTAGATTCTTTCTCGAAATAGCTATGTGAAGATAAAAATGGATCTATTAGGTATTTTTGGTGTTGAGGCCTATACTTAGAGTTGAAATTTATAAAATATATTTTTCTTTATTTAGCGGAAAATATATATTTTTTCATGATGTTTGGTCTGTAACTACAAGTGTGACCGTGTTCGCTGTCAATTTTTTTTGTATAAATTTCTTTAAAATCTCTTTATCTGTTGGTCACGTGTCCGTTATACAGTTTGAGAACCATTGCACGAGGTAGATATGCAGATATTTGTGTATCACTGTCTGTTATCATGGCAACGGGGAGAACCGATGGGTGGGCTTACATCTCCTCTCACCCGCTCGCACTTGTGT
Organism: Anticarsia gemmatalis; assembly: GCF_050436995.1. Classification (NCBI taxonomy): domain Eukaryota; kingdom Metazoa; phylum Arthropoda; class Insecta; order Lepidoptera; family Erebidae; genus Anticarsia; species Anticarsia gemmatalis. The sequence goes on from NC_134757.1 coordinate 3,214,678, forward strand.
GTGTTCAACTGCTCACGTTGTGTGTGTGCGTGTTATTGTGTCCTTCAAACAGACCGGCCCCTCCAATATTGTTAGTAATTGGAATCTGGACGCAGAGCATTCCTAGTAATTGCAGTTCTAGACATGTAATTATTGTGTGACATATGATAATCTTGCGATTAGATAGCTTTGTTATGCTTTGTGCAGGATACTGTTTAATTAATTTGCTGCAATGTGCACGCACGGTATTAATTGCTGTCTGTCTTGTAATTAAATTGCACTCTGTTATTATCGTGAATGTTATTGGTATCGCATACCTAGGATATTACTGTCAAACGCTTAGGTTCAGGTGGAATTAGAGCCTATAATTATTTAAATTGCTAGAAAAAATAGCGTTCTTATGAACTGGACTTACATCGGTTTGACTGTAGTATCTTATATGCTATGAAAATTTAAAGACTTATTTGCTATCGCTAGCTGACCCACCAACTTTCGTTGGTTAGATGTTGACTTGGATTCTTCTCTATAAAAACTTTTCTCGTGTCTTAAAGACAATTAAAAAAAAAACAATAAGTCGAATTCGTTAAACCGTTCATTAGTTTAGTTCTTACATTTGGCAAATAATTTTAATAAAAAAAAATGATTTTTTTTATTGTAAAATCCGTTCGTTTTGCAATTTCTCGACTCTTAAGTCGCAATAGTTTTAGAACTTAATTCGTAGTTTATTCATTTAAATGAAGAACTTCTTAGTTAAAGTTCTAAACTAATACGGTATTGGTGTGTTACTAATTAATTAAATTTGTTCAACAAGTCTGTTTGCGTTCAACACTATCTTGCAGTCTCCTCTTTGATTTGGAAATATTTGCCGGTCGGTTTAATTTATTAGTTTCCCGCTGATGTTGACTTTGGTCGAATACTTGAAGGCGCAGTTATGCTTTTCATTCCGTGATGCATGCTCATGTGAATTGTTTTGTGTGAGTGTATTCTTAACTTCGTAAATCATAGTCATGTTATGTTCATGTGTCTTGCAAATGTAATTATAGATGTGTGCTAGTAGTTATCAAACCTAAGAACCAGAAATTCTTTAATAGAAAGTAATTATAATATTTTTTTTAAGTCTTATTTATTTTGTCAAGTACTTGGTGATATTTTGCTTTTGCTGTAAAAAAGATACATCGGGATAAAACTCTATCCTCCTAAAAATTCTACAAATGATCTGAGATCAGATGCATAATAATTAACAGTCCTTAACTGGCATTTGTTCAGCGGCACGGAGGTTAAACCTACCCTCTCTCTTGTTCTGAGAGAAACTCGTGCCCAACGACAGGACATTATTTATATATTACACAGACTTAAAAAAATATATATTACACCGACTTAAAAAAAAAACAGTGGGTACTTAATTCGCGTTTTTTAAAATAAATTATGTATTTTACATACACCCATAAAACCAGAGGCCATTTTCTCGTAATATCTCGTCGATAAAACTACTTTTTACTACTTAACACAATACAATAATTCTCCAAGTGGTACTTAATTACTTATAAATAAATCGCAAGTCGGTCTGCCGAGTCGTTCCTTGCTCGCCCACGAGCCGGGGCGCCTGACAACAATCACTTTATATTTGCCACACTTAGTATCCTCGTGTTTCCACTTCACGCTTTCGAAAGTACTTATTTCAACTTAAAATGTTCCATGTTGTTTTTTTCTATCTGTATATACTTCTTAAGACTCGCTTTTCTTTTGCTATATGTTATACAACTGTTTTTATTAACCAGTAGACTTATTAAGTCTACTGCTGTATCTAGTTAAAATACATTTTTTCTTTGACTCTAAGGCCCTACTTCTGGATACACTATACCTTGTCACACCTGACCATTTAAATATGTATATACACTTTTTCTTCGAGATAAATTATCTGTTGTGCAACAGGCTCAGAGTAAAATGTTGTGTTATAGGTTTTGTTGAAGAATGTGATTTTGCTGTGATGTGAAACAGGGGTGAAGTCTTATTACGAAGAAACATACTTTTTTTAAGATTTTTTTCTAATAAGTTTTATTCGTATTCAGTTTCAGATTTTATTCATATTCTGGACTCAATTTTATGCAATCCCTAAAAAAACACGATTCCGAAACCAATCAAACCCTGCACGTGTAAAGCAATAACCGAGTATTTTAAATAACCAGGGCGCGCACGCAAAAGGTTTCTTTTAACTATTTTTCAAACTACCCTCTCGATCCGATTACACAGTAAAAATATTCCAGCGATATTTTCCAACATTTCGATAGGTTCCGATGAAAAAGTTTATTTATTTATTTCTGCGTATCGATATCTGTGCACGTAAATACAAACGAAATGAACCTTTTGAAATCGTACAGTTTTGTAAATAACCAATATTTCTCGAAACTTGTTTTAAATTCGCAATACGAGTTTATTCGCTCTCCATCAAAGGGGGTTATTGCATATTCAAAAATATACCACACATTTTATCGAATGTTTTAATCCCGGATTTATTTGTACGCGCAAATATTAATTTATTCTCTTTTAGTGTAACATACGTTTATTACGAAATATAAAATGGAATCGAAATAGAGATCCGCAGAGCAAAATTGTAAATACGACTGGATAGAATTAAATATGTATCGAAAAACTAAATATTTATTCATTTTCAACGATAATTGATCTCTTTTAATGTTCTACAAATCTCTTTAACTTTGTTATTCTTGTGACTACTACTATTAATATTCTTTTTCTTACAAAACAACAATAACATTATCTCTTAAAATAGCCACTTAGAAACTCTCCATAATAAAATAACGCGACACGTTTCAACATCAGAGCCGGAAGTTATCGCTGTATTTTCTCAACAATACATCCTGTTGCTGCCCTCGAAGCCTCTTCTATGAGACGCTTAACAACATCCGGTGTATCTGTACATCCGTCAACTACCAACCACCTCTCGTCGGACCTTTTAAACTTTCTATTGCAAGATAATATATTTTTATAATGTCTATACTAATATTAAAAAGCTGAAGAGTTTGTTTGTTTGATTGAACTTGTTAATCTCAGAAACCACTGGTGCGGTTTGAAAAAATATTTTACTATTGGATAGCCTATATATTACGGAAGGCTATATGTATCACCCAATGGCCAATAGGAGCACCAGTAAAAATGTTTCAAAAAACGGGGACAATTATGACCTACTCTTTCTTTTGTGACGCAAGCGAAGCAGCGCGAGTCAGCTAGTTATAAATAATTCAGTAATATAGTATTACGTAGGGTATTACCGCGACTATTAATTTTAGTATTCACTTAATCGACGCTTCGGTCGCAAGGTACACAACCTAAAACCTAACCTAAAAGAAATATGTTAGATTAAAGTAGTGCACGTATAAAACAAAATCAAAATTCGGAGTTTAAATGCATGATCGCATTAATTTCCATGTAATATTAGACTCCGGCCATTCATCTGTCTGAGAACTTGTTCTGTGCATTTGAAAGTACCCAATAATCAATACACTACTTCAATTTAATAGAAGATTAAAATTTCCAGGAATTCCACAGTTTACAGTGCTTCGTTAAAGAAAATACGACGATGCAGAAATAATATGAGACGAAGCAAAACAAAAAGCGAACAACGGAGCTTTACGGGGAAATTTTACTTATTTCTTTTTTCGCTAAGGGCTTCTTAGAAAATTTTATTCGCTGCAAAAATCTCGGCGCTATCACATTTTCAGTTTATAAAACATTCTAAGAAAATACAGGTAAGCTCTATAAATATCGTATCGTATTATTGAGTTATCGTTTGTTATCCGTCGTCTCGACAATCTTCCACGATTTAAGCGCTAGACGGCTTTAGAGATTATGATAGTCGCAGCAATGAAATAATCCATCAAACGAAATAATATGACGTCAATCAAAACAGTTTATTCCACCCCTTACGCAAACACACACAGCCTCACCGCACACACATTACATATCAAACAAATTATAGATCCATCGAGTATTTTACACGGCTCCCCCTATTAATACCACCACCAGACGGATTGTTGGTCACCCCATCAGCGATACGTTCATTATTCGACGACGCGGTAAAACCTGTGTCCAGAGACAAAACACGGATTCACGCGGACATAGACAATCATTTAATATTCTCTCCACTCTTTGATAGCAATGGAAATGCATTTTAGTGCTAAGCTTTATTAAATTTCTCGGAATCACAAAGGGAGTTTTTGCTTTGTGTGTTTTCAGAACTTTGTACAGGTTCCGTACATAGGTAATATGCTTAACGTTTACACAGAAATCTGTTTGAGAGGTAATCCTTTTCAAGGAACTATTTGAATAGAGGACTTTACTCAACTTCTGTGAATAGAAAACTCTGTGAGGTTGTATGTGAGATTAAAATGTAATTTTAGTTCTGTATTTGATATTGCAACGCTGCAGTATGCTAACATAGAATACAAATTAAATAGACGTTTCTTAGAGGCACACAAATATAGTCTACATGTATAGTTCTGTAGCACTGTTTTTATTGTAAGGGGTAGGTTAATTTAGGCACGTATATGAACTCACCCACATTTTGCTCAACTGTTTTAGCTTCTGTCCTGAGAATGAGTAAAAAACCTCATTGACATTTATCGACCACGTCATCTAAGTCCGGGCTACTACTATACATATGTATTGCAGTGCTCATAAACTTTTCTAAATACAAACCAAATAACACCTTACTCAAAAAACAAATCCTCATTTCTCCCAACTTACTCGAACAATAAAAACTATTTCTTTATTAAAAAACTAACAACAGGAATCAGCAGACCGTACATTTCCTAGCTCATTAAATTCTGTATTTAGCAGAAAACTTTTATGAGGGAAACAAAATAATTTTCTGTTCATAATAAACTGTCAGGTTGAGGATAAAAGCTTTACAAGAGGCGGCGCGCGGTGTCACCAGGGAGAGTGCCTCAGTAGCGCCCTCTAGGGGGCACAATCAACACTATGACGCAGCATTAACTCCTGCCTGTTGCGCTCACCTCTTTGTTCGCAGCCGAGATTTGCTTTACTTTATATTATTTTATTTTACCTTTGTTCGCCTAACTGAAAACTGTTTTGTTTTGCACGTTTATTTGTGTTCAATTTGTAGATTAACTTTTGTGAAATTGTTTGTAAGAATCAAAATGTAATGTCTCTTTCATTCGGGTATAACAAAGTTAGAAAACGTTATTTCAAAAATGTTATTCAGTTCCTGTTAATACTTTTGTCAACGGTTAAAGGAAACAAACACTTTTTTTTCTCGAAAATGGTTGCTTAGCAGCATATGAGATGAGTTAATAGGGCAATAACCATATAAAAATACTTTTACTTAAAAGTATTTTTATTTTACTGATTTCATGTTATTCACAGGGTTCAGCACCAAGATCGCCATTGAACTAAACAAAAACAAGGTGGACATTACTGGACATATAAAGTCTTGTAACTTTCGACATCTAATAATACAGGCTGAATAAAAGTTACAAAAAAGACCTCAAAGTGACTTTTTACTTTTATCAACTTATTTCTTTTATCTTTAAATTGTCTCTGGTTTTGTAACTCACCCCTTTTAAAATATGCCCATTCATTTCAAGTGGGAAACCTGTAAAACTTAGCACGTGGAGTAAAAGTTACCGCTGTTTTATGAAAGAACGTTTATTAATGCAAGGAAATAGGAAGGAAAATAAATGGTTCCCGTTTATAAGAAAGAAGGGAGAGACTGATAAAATATTATGTTGAAATTTGTAACTTAACTTTATGTTGGGTTTATTTTGAAGCATTGAAGCGCTACTATTAGTCTTAATTGTAGTGGTTAGCCCGTAGACGTCGTAGCGGTGCTACGTGGCTACGCCGTAGACCCATGTCCCAGGACAAGTGTAAGACAAAGAATCGAAAACTTTCTATATTTTCGGGTAGATATTTGAAAATCAGCTTAGTAAAAACCTATACTTAATACAAGTACCAAACATAATTAAGTGTGTGCTTAAAACTTTCATATCAAATCATTTACTAATTTGCACATATTGGCCACTTATAATTGTCAAAGTTACAGTCAATATTTATCGTGAACCAACAAACAAAGCGGCCTAAAACTAACTCCTTATTCAAACATTAAACATTGCGTTATTTCAAAGCGAATAGGTCCACATATACTGGTCAGTTCGTCGCATCACAAATGAATATGTTAGTCTGAAATAGCCACAAGTAGGCTACTGTAGGCTGAGTTGACCTAGCCGCGGCTCCATGTAAAATTAACTAGTTTTATTTCAGGCTGTATCGATTGAAAGTGGACGGCGAATGCAAGGTATCGTGATGTTTCTATGTCGGAAATTGAATGAATAATACTATAGTGCGATTCTCTACAATTGGAACCATCGAGTATCGAGAGTTTGACAACTAAAATGTACTGCCAAAACAGTTTCTACGATATCCGCTAGAGGCGCTAATGAGATTTTTTTTTATAGTTTTCATAGGTTGATGATACTCGATAGTAGTAGAGAATCGGACTACAGATAATTTTATTGATAAACTTGGTTAACGATTTTAAACTCTCGCGACTTATGTACACATAATATTATAATGCATCTTAACGGGATTGAAAGTTAAAGATTATGATACCTTATTTGTTTACTTGACTTTTTGTTCGATTGCTTTGAAGTTACGAGCAGATTGAAAGTTATAATGTTATTGATATTACAAAATAGTTCCTTTTCAAGCTGAGCGTCAGCGTAATTTGAATGGTGAGTAAAATTCGGTCATAGTTATAGTCAATTAAAATTATTGTCGATACGCCATGTCAGAGGTCTGCTTGAATAACTTATTAACATCACATTAATATTAAGTTTGCCATTTACCATAGGATGAGTGAATGAATTGTTTTTATAGAATACTAGCTGACCCGCGCAACTTCGCTTGCGTCACATAAGAGAATCATAATTTTCCCCGTTTTTGTAACATTTTTCACTGGTACTCTGCTCCTATTGGTCGCAGCGTGATGATATATAGCCTATAACCTTCCTCGATAGATGGGCTTTCTAACACTGAAAGAATTTTTCAAATCGGACCAGTAGTTCCCGAGATTAGCGCGTTCAAACAAACAAACAAACAAACAAACAACCAAACAAACAAACAAACTCTTCAGCTTTATAATATTAGTATAGATATTGTTCGGTACATGGTTGTCCAAACAATTCAGACATCTGGTGTGGCCTGCTGCCAACACATTGGTACCATTCAACTAAATTATATTAATTTAAGTAGAATTTAAGTTGCATAGTACCAACGTACTATTCAATTATTCAACTTAAATAAGGATATTATTATTCAATTTAAATATCCTTATGTAATTTGAATACTTAGTACCAACGTTCTTACCGTTTCGAAGATATGATACCTTTGTGTCCTTAAATTGAGCTCTTTTGTACTAGATCGGCGGGATGTTTTAAGATACTTACTGAAAGTGTAGTAGTGCATTAGGCACATCATTTCAAGATTTATAAACTGAAAAAGTTTTAAAGAAAGTAGAAGAACTCTCTGTCGAAAAGTTTCTGCCAAATAAATAAGTTTTTCTTTCGTAAAGCTCACATCAATCATTGTAAAATGCATTCGAATGTTTTATTGTTTGATTCAAATAACTCTGTTATAGTTTTATTGAGGATCGCTCACAACTAACGGTCATTCACGATGATGCGGCCGTCGCATACAAATAGGCCTACAACAGAGATTATCTAGTAAGTGTGTTTTTTGAAAAAAAAAAAACTATTGTTGTAACAACTTTGCACATGCTTTTTAGTTAATAAAAAAATATTAAAGACTATTTTAATATTAGATTTATCCTTAGTTTTGTAACTTTGAGAAAGTCTTTTACCATGTTTTGGCAAACTTATCAAACATTTATCCCTTATACAAACATACATTAAATCAAGTCTGTTATACCGGAAAGTTTAGGCAGAAGTGTATAAAATAGACTGGCGATTGACCATTTACATTGTTAGTTCTATGTTCCAAATTCCGGGTTAGATACTAAATAAATATTAAAAATAAATTAGGAAAGACCAATAGCCCTTTGCACGTACAGAAATCTCGAAATCATTAGCCAAATACAGTATAGCGTACCTACTTCCCAGACTATAAAGGTAGTTCATAAAATATAAGCATTAATTAACGAATAAAGTTACTGCGCAACAGAAAAATCGTCTCTAAGATAAAAAAAACAATATTAACACCGCAAATATAACGGTTTAACATAAAAAGTTTCCTTCTTATTTGTCGAGAGCTTGTCACGAGAAACTTGAACACTTATTGTAACTGCGACGATGTTTTGAACTAATATACAAACTCATCTTTGAACAATTTCGCTTCAATAAATCGCTGCATCTACAACTACTAATGGGCTTAAAGTTCGCTAGTATCCGTTCAAGCAAAATGTCGATGTTATTTCGAAATAAACGGAATTCAGTTCCAAGTTTGTGTAAATGTTTCATTTTCCATACTGTTTGTGCAAATAGAATAATCATTTTCGAATACGGGTTTCTAGTTTGTAGTGTTTATCAGCGTTAAATATTTGGCGAATGTGTTAATGAATATTTCAAGTAATTACAATGAAATAGATTTAATGTTCTACTATTATTTTTTAAGAAATCTTACAGCGAATATAAGCGTGTAGGATTCGTTCTAAGATACTTACAGTATCTAAGATTTGTTCAACTATTGGTACTTTTAAAGACTCGACCCAACTCAGTTATGTAGCACGAAGATTAAGCAATGCCGCAGGAGTACGATGAAGTAAAACATCCTCCTAATTTCCACTTTTATATTGAGTAGTATTTAATTAACGTAAAAGCTATTTTCATTAAAACGAGCATTCATAAATAGTTCTAATTCATATATGCTCTCACAGTCCTTCAGGTTCTATTGTCCGTGGACGCTGCGAGTTGAAGTACACTACAAACATTTACTGCGACAGAATCCACAGAACGAGAGCTATTTCAATTTCAATGTGTAATATGTGCACGAACATAAACTTTCATTTTAATTTAAACTCACTCAAAATTCATACGAGTTCGTAAACTTTTCAAAAGGTGTGCACAACTCTTGTAAATTACGTACACAGTACACGGGACACGGTGCATGTCAGTTGGAAAACACGGAGCTCAAACGTAGCCCCGGGGCGAGATGCACCCGACTCCCGCCGTCTGTCTCTATAGCAACGGCCGGGGCTCAGCGCATCCCAGGCACACGGCCTTTGTACTCAGTGCCTCTATTTTACTAAATTAAATCCATCTACCTGTTCCGCCGGCTCATATCGATTTTTTGAGCAAATGGGAATTATGTTTCGCGTTTCATTGAGCACGTACTCGTATTTACAACAGATTTTATGAACAGGTTTTTGTAAAACACGGAGATGCAATCCGTTTTTTCTTTGTCTGTTTTATAGCGGTGTTGGTGTGGTGTACAGGCTGCAGGGAATCGTTTTGTTTGGCTTCGGTTTTCTGTTTCCTTTATCTCTCGTCGTATTTCATCTGTACGTTGGGTATTTATTGATAGGTGGTTATTATAGGCTTCCGCTGCGGTCCGTGCAGACCATTCGATATCTGAAAATGGAATCGTGTGGTTTTATTTTTAGTGCAATGCCGGGTGAACTTTGCATTGCAACTTGCGTTGATCATTGATCGGACCAATGTTAGACTTAAAACATAAAGTTAAATATGTTTTTCACGTCCATTTGCATTACTGAAAGTCTGGATGGACATGCTAATTTATGATTTCAGTGACTTATCAACTTAGTAAAAGTCACAATTTTAACACCGTAGAATCAAAACTGCTTCAACCATCTTACTTCAAAATAGTACGAAACATAACTTTTATCTTCAAACAAGATGATCGAATAGCAAATACTGAATACAGTATCTTTTTAAAATAGTTCTCAAATTTAGTTACGAGAGAGAAGAGATGAAAGTTTGCACCCTCGCCTTGTGCCGCCCGCCGCCCCCTCCGTCAAGTGTCAAGGTCACGGTTTCCGACCTACTCCAATTCCTTCGATATTGAGGCCTTTTTCAACAAATGTGGGTCATACTTACTTTTAGGGAGCGAATTTTGAGGAGCGTCTGTCAGGTGTGGGTTAGAAGTTAAGTTGTAGGCCCGCTTGGCGTAAGAATATACAACGGATGATCCGATATACGTGCATATAAAGTATTTTTATGGGAATAAATTGCTTTCTAAAATAGCTTGACACTTAAATATCTTTTTTGTAAGTAATTATAATTAACCTTTTTATCCAACATGATTTTGATTAGTTTATTAAGAAAAGGGCTTAGAAATGTGTACGGTCAAAATTTTACTAAATGGCTTTGGCGTCAATTTCGTACGCAAAGCTTAACAGCGCCTCTAGCGGATTTCAGGCGAACTTTTGCTTAAGCCAAGCAAATAATATAAATCGTATCAATACAATCATGATAACGCTCATGATATCTAATTCAACATTGACCTTACTATCTATCGCTAGGGTCTATCTTTAGGGTCTCATTAAAATTTTTGTTCCTAATAGGGCCCACCCCATTTCTCCCAGAGGTAGTGCCGTGAGGAAAACTTAAACTACAGCGCCACTGTACTGTACGTGTACAAACACAAACTAAGGCTTGTTGTAAGTACAATTTTATTAGTTAAATTAAACATACGGCTCTATTCTGGTAAATAGACAGTACTAAACGATATCTATGAATTGCTTGGGGGGTTTACTACTTATCCTCTCAAGCGCCCGGCCACCGTGTCACGGTTGAATGTTCTACCCCCGTCAAGCGCCCCGCCACCGTGGTACGGCAAAACGATCTTGCATTTAAAAAACGTAAAAAAGAAATGCTAAAACTATGTTTATCCCTTTCAAACATATTTGACATTGAAGCTGATGAAACGAGACGACGATCTAATGCACACACTTGAATAAGTGGTTGATATAGGCCAGAGAGCACCTTAAACAACATCTGACCCAACGACATGTTCCTTTATGACCAATATTGTAAATCCTTTTTTTAACTAATTTTAAAGATTTGAGTATATTTTACCGTTGGATTTTAATGTCATTATTCATTAACTACACGATAAGACCTTTCGTCATATTATTTTTTTTGCCTAAAAATATTTTTTAGACTTTCTTCAAACACATGCCTAAAGCACAAAATATTCAGATTAAACCGACTATTGTACTACCACTATCAAATATTATTTGTGGTTTATTTTTTTAATCTATAGCAAATTTAATGTAGATTTCAAATATATAAGGTATGACTAGGGTGTTAGTATTAAAATATGACGGAATCGGCGCTTAAACGCCAACCGCCAATTCAATTTCGCGCGCCATTTTTGGCCTGGACGCTTAACGGTATATTTGAATTTTGACGTTGGGGCGCTCGAGAGGTTATGTAAATCTGAAAAACAGCTTCATATCGCTTTTTCCACGGGAAGATAAAAGTGACAATCTTCCTATGATTTATTTAATTATTTATTGAGTTTGTTTGTTTCTAGACAATTATAAAAGTGTTAGTCACATTTATATTCTATTGCTGTCTAATTATATCATCGATTGAACGAGATGAGCCGAGATGTCATTTCCTACCACTATCGAAATCCGAGTGATCAATTTATGATCAGCGCCCCTAGCGTAATATTGAAGAACTATTTTTATTTAGTATAACATAAAATGTATACTATAGTATCGGATAAGGACAATATTGTTATACAATTGTTGTGATATTAAGATACGATTTCCTAATATAATAATTAACTATCAAGCTAGCTGTAGAGTATCAATATAACTAGGTACGAACAGCGCCTCTGCCGTAATTTGAAAGAACTAATTTTAAATGCCAATTAATGATACGAGGCGATACGACACTATCAAATGTCCCTTATCAGAGCTATGATGCCCTAATACTATTGATACTATAAATTAATTTTTATAAACATTTAGCTAATTTAGCATATTTAATAAGGACAAATAAATGTTGACCAATATTTTGACCAAATGCTCGATTATCAGTAGCGCGATTCTCTACAGCCGGTACTGTCGAGTAACGAGATAAGTTATCATTTACAATGAACTGTCAAATTAGCTTCCTTAGTGCCCACTTGGGGCGCTAATTAGATTTCATACAACGTTTCTCAATAGCTAACCGGTTGTCGATAGTTGTAGATTATCGCGCTACGGGAAATGTGATCGTATCGAGCAACTGACTTGATATGTGATAGGCAGCAGAGTTTAACTAGTCTGGTGTAGGTGGTGGACTCCAGGCCGAACTCCTTTACTCCGGGAGGAGATCTATTTATATACTTGTGTTCTACAATAATCGTTTCTTACTCTTCGATATATGATACTTACGATATTATAGAGAATGTAGAATTTGACCTATATGTAATATCATTCAGTGATATCAATCGTCCTTTACTAGACAGACTAAACAGTTAAGCAGGAAGTCTTCATCGTCACCAACCATCCACTGCTGGTCAAAGGCGAATGGCACACCACGGACTCGGTCTCCAGCTCTTCATGTTCAGCTACTGCAGCCGCTTCGCGTGAATCATCACCACCTAGTTCGGTGAAAGTTCAGTTGAAAGGAGCCCTATGCTACGGCTGTACTGCTTCCACTCAAGAATAATGGGCAGTAATAGTAGGAAAGTAGTTTTCTCTCATAACTTTCAAAAACATGTGATTTATAAGTAGTTTTAACTATCTTATAGAGTGGCTACAGGTGTATTAAGTGCATTCTCATGTGACCTCAGCTACGAACAAGCAAGTTTGAAACTACATGACTGAACCAAGTTGAAGTTTATTGCTCGGAGCTGACTTTGTTTGGAGCCACAGATCTCGAGTGGTGCCTTTAGTATTTTATAGATCGGCTAGTGTTGGAGGAGCCCGTGGCTTAGTTAACAACAGCCGTGCAGATCGAACTCTGAGGTTAAGCTATGCTTGCCGAGGTTGTTCTGTTGACGAGTGACTATGTTATACATTTCGAGGTCCTCTATGTTTCGGAAGGCATGTTAAATTGTGGGTCCCGACAGTCATTTTCAAAGATTTTTGACAGTCGTTGATAGTAGTCAGATGCTTGAAAGTCTGACAACCAGTCTTACTGAAGGGTATCGTGTTATACCTCAGGTAACTGGGTTGTGGGAGTCAGATAGGCAACCACTCTATGTAAAGTACTTGTATCCAGTTGCATCCGGTGAGACTGGAAGCTGACTACAACAGTTTGGAAGAAAGGCTAGATTAATGAAATGGTGGGTAGTGTGTGTGTTATGTGTATGTATATGTGTGAGGGTGTTATTGATAAATAAAAAACAGATGTTGTCTTATACTATTTTATTTATAGGTACCGGTCTCACGACTTCTGAATAAATTTCGGTTAGCGTATCATATAGATGGATGTTGGAATTTTTCATACACTCGCTGTCACTTTTTATCTATGGACGGGCTATCCGAGCCTTATTCAGAAGTCATGAGACCGGGAGACTTAAATCTAGCTAGAGTATAATAAAAAAGTTACATTAATAGAAAATCTTATGTCGGACTCATACAAGACTAGTATAACTTTACATTATGCTACCGCCAGAATAAGGTAAATTTTCTTTATTCTAGTCGAGTACGGATGCGTTTTCAAATACGTCCCTGTCTTAGTAAAAGTCTAAATGTCATATTTAGTAATCATCCATACGTTAAGATGTTAGGGTCATATTTATGAATGGTTTAATTAACGAATGTGTAATAGAGGACGTATCTGAAAAGGAAAGTTTTTCCATTATTGCAATGTAAAAGTTTAATTGCTACAATGTTTTTTTGTTATTTTATCCATTTTATGTTTTTTTTTGGCTTTAGTTTTTTTTTATTATCTTAATTATAACTATGATTACATGAAACATCTTAACTCTACTTACACTAGGATTACATGAGTTTTTTTTGGATTTTTTTGTTTTTTATTTTTTTTTGTTTTAACGGGTCCGGGTCTCCCCTTGTCAAACCTTTTTCGCAACTACTTCACGCACTGATTCACCTTCGACTTCAATCGTATGCTATGCTACCTATGCTAAAGGTTATATACTTAATAATCTATCCAACTGAGGATCATGAGGACCTAGGCCCAACACGAACAGCCTCGTACATTCCAAACGTTGGTATTTAATGTGGAATTTTATCATTTAGCAACTACCTATCGAATAATACTTAGAATACTGATTATATATTTTCAAAGTCAATCGAATGCCACATTGTAGTATGTTGTAAATGTGGGAGACGGTGACTTCGACGGGACATGAGAGCTGTCATAGGACTCATGGGTTTTATATCAACGGAAACACGGGCGGTAATCGCGTCACTGAGGATGTATAATAATATGTTGCACTGTCTTTACCGGCCGGTTAATGGCAAGTAAAGAGTAAGAGTCCTATGACCGCTCTCAGCCGGTCAATCTAGCCCGCGAATGCTGGCTGGATGTTAGTCCTAGTCCCGTGGCGGCTTAAGTACGGGGAAAGACCGTACCCCGTCAGTTTTCACTCTGGACAGCCAACTAAGGCAAGCCAGAGATGGGGGCGGTAACCTCCCCCGTGAGCTAGGGTCCGCGGGGTCGCTACGCCCCGACGCTTCACCGCAAAGCGCCCTGCGGGTTATGATTATAATGATCTAGTTCATTATATAATCCAAAATTACTATCCTATATTTTGAGCCTTAATATCCTATGATTAATTATATAATTACTAAAAAACTCTACATTTTGTTTTTGTTTTTTTAATTTTATTTTTTTTGTTTCGTTTTATTACTGCTGGGATACTTCTCTTCTCTCTTCTCTGAGATACTTTGGCACAAATTAACACAATACGTCACGATTTACACGATTGTTAACAGTGATATACTTATAAAAAGTTACTTAATAATAAGTGAGGTAACCCGACACTTAAATACAGCTGATTAGTAGCGACTTCAGCTAATGTGCCGCTGCACAGCAAAGCGTACATTAAGAACAAGAGACGTACACGAGGGATCCGGGAGGCGCAAATATATTAACGACGGGGTCTTTCGCTTCGCAATATAACCTGTTAATTCTTGTTTTATTTAATTAATCGTACTAATATTATAAATGCGAAAGTTTGTGAGTATGTATTGATGTTTGTTACTCTTTCACGCAAATACTTGTGAACCGATTACGACGAAATTTGGTATTTAGGTCGCTGAAGGCTCAGAGTAACACATAGGCTTTTTGGGTCAAAATTTTCTCGAGAAGAGTTTTAACGCGGATGAAATCGCGGCGGCCTCTAGTATAAAAACACGTTACGGAATGCGATAGTTTTAAAAAGTTATAGAGCTATGTACAAAGTCTTCCGTCAATGGCACGGCCCTACGCTATTAAAACGGTTCCTTTAGAGAGATCTATCATCGATAGTACACTTAAACTAGTGCTATTTGATAGCCATTGTTATATTACTTAATATTATGAATCAATTTAAGACCTTATTTACAAGTAATCCTAGGTTTTACGAACAAATTGTTGGTTTTTTAGTCCTGCCTAATTATTTAGGGTTTTCTATTTGGTGTTATAATATTCCGAACTGCTGTTTTTTAAATGTTGGCTAATGATAAGGTTTGCTAAGGACGGTTAGCACTGCTTTTGGAGATACAATTATGAGCTATTAATATCGTTTAAGTAATAAACAATAAAGAAATAAACAAACGAACGTATTAACACTACTGTAACTGTTTACCGGATGAGAATTTAATCTTGACGAGATTTTTATATCAAAGGGTCTGGTTAATTTACAGACTGTTTTCGTAAATCAAAATGTAGATGGCTATATTATGGGAGTGAAGCTCCATGGAGATTACGTCAAAATGTTTTTTTTTGTAATTTCCAAAATTTTTCATGTTAGTGAGACAAAATATATTGAAAAAAAAATACAAATATTAAACTGTCTTAATTTCGAAATAACTGCCTACTAATTTAAAACTTCTACTAAAATAATTACAAAAAACAAACGACCTACAAACAAAAGTTAAATGAAATAAATAAATAATTTAACTTCTAAACTAACCTACGAGGGCTAAATGTGGCACCATTTTCTTAAATCTGGGGTAATACCGGCTCCAGTTGTATTTACATATTAAACCTAACATTAATACTACATATCATATCACGACCATAGAAAAATAAGCAAAAAAGAACTGTATCAATACTGTCCCTACTAATATTTTATAAGTAAATCTGTCCGTCCGTCTGTCTGTCTGTCCGTCTAAATCAATTAAAAAAACTAGGCAGAGAGACTGAAAAAGGTAAGTAAAATAAAGGTAAAAGTAAGTCATTTTTTGTTCAGAAAACAATTAGATAACGGACCCTTTTTGAAAATAATTTTTTTTGGTATCTAATGATGTTTAACAAAAGGTTTTATTTCTATTATATTATAGACTGAAATGTAGTAGTTGCATCGCGGTCTCTGCAATTAAATTTTTATAGTCCAGTGATACTCAACATTTTGTTCAGATTTGTCTTACAGATGTTATAGTTTTATACATCAGGCCTTTATATTTGATGTTAAAATGTTTTTGATGTTTATATAAATAAAGGCAATTCAAAAACAATTTCCTGGGCGCTGGTTGAGTAATAGATGCTGATGAACTACTCTTCAAATTTGTATGGCGAGGTCCTAATATGATACGCAGTAGTTAACCTAGTCCTTATAATACCGAGGTATTGTGTAACCTCAAATGCTATTTACCAATATTAGGTACTACATCATTATTGTGTCTCGCGCCTTCATATTTAATTTACAGCTATAAGAGTATATTTCCCTTTTATCGCCTTATAGTAACCTACCTAAGCCTACTCTACTAGAAGCATATGTACAGTCTAATCTTTTTAATCACATAATTTGCTCTGATCGCTGATTAGGTATTAATTTTTACAAGATAATACAGCCACGTTGATGACAAATTGTTTTTTTCGCATTTTACAATAAATTTAATTAAAGTTAGATTAAAAGCTATAGGTAGAACTGCGCGCACGACTGCAGACGGCAAGAACAGCATGTGCTATGAGGGCAGATGTAATGCCATCTATCTAATACAAAGTACCTTCTAAGATGTATACGACTGTAGCGCGATTCTATATAATCTGTACTGCCGAGTATCGAGAGTTGGATATATATTAGAATGTACATCCAAAATAGTTCTTACGGAGCCCGATAGAGGCGCTAAACAGATTTTCATTTTGTAAAATTTCTCGATAGCTAGCCGGTTGTCGGTAGTCAATAGTATTAGAGAATCGAGCTACTGTATCCTATATTGAGTGCAACTGTCACGCGACAGGTCGTTTAAGTTGTTATTACACGGACCGTGCGAAGTCTATCCCTTCGGATTGCGTCTGCAGTCATTTGCGAGATCCTACCTCATTATACGAACTAGCTACTAGCCCTGTATTGCCGAAAGCCGGACTTTTTCGCATGCTAGTTTTTATGTCGTCAGAGCGCTGCATTAATTCGATTTATACTTCGCGATGTACAAGAGCAAGTTATGAAGTAGAATTAAACCAATCGCCACAGCAGTTAGCGAGATTATATTTAGAGGCAGAGAGAGTGTAAGGGCGAGAGAGTGAAGGGCAGGTAAAGATATATGTATATTGAGAAGAGAAAGTGGGGAGAGAGAGCGAGAGAGAGAAGTAGAGAAACAGCAAAATAGTCAGACAGTACATACAGTACCTAATTGTAGAACAGATAGCAAACAATTTCAAAAGACAGAACTGCACTAACCATCGCGAAGCGTTCATCGTTCTTGGATTAGATCCATGCTAATTGCCGAAATTATAAACGCAGAAGTTTGTTTGTCAAATTAAAATTTAGCATGGAGATAGTTGGGAAACTTAGGAAACTTTAATTCGAAAATCTTTTTGTAATTTACCCAATTACACGCGACCGGAGCTGCGCGGGTCAACTAATTGCAGAATAAATACGACTATTGTACAAATGATTACATTATTCACGGAATAAATACAACTATTGTACAAACGATTAGACCATATACGCAATAAACAAGACTATTATACAAAATTTGCATTATAATTCATAAAATGATTATACTGTATCTGTAATAAATACGACTATTGTACAAATTATTAGACCATTATGAGTATACGAGGTCTTTCAATAAGCAGCGATCTTACCGACTCCTTTTCAGTTCCGACTTCTTCCTACACTTACATTTACGAGCTTACGACTATCGAAAATAGGGAGAACAAAACTCCTACTTTGCATTTGATGCATTTCTAGTCTACTGGTAGTAACTATATTACAAAAACTCAATTGACTCGATGGTTGAAGGTCGCTCTTATACGCGTAATATACAAGTTTAAATACTAATAGTGCATTCCAAGATCTTTCTCAAAACTTTTTTTTTTTACTAATACACCGGGCGCTTGGAAAATAAACTGAATTTGTAAAAACTCGTTTGTTTGCTCAGTAGTCGAAAAGGTCGAAAATTTTGTACGTCCGTCAGTCCGTGTCCACAAAGTAAAGTGATTTGGAAATACGACTATGTTAAGCCGATTTCCACTGTGACGTAATATACTCAGGGTGTCAAGCTATAGAGCTGGTTGTTTCACTTACGCCTAGTCTAATATAACGTGTTAGTTGATTACATCTACTTTGAATTACGCCCGGCGTTTAAATTAATTTGGTCGATGTTTTCAAATTAGCGAACACATTTTTTTCATCGGATATGATTGACAATCATTTATTGCTTTGTTAACGAAATTATTTTTACTTCTACATTGCTAGGTAAAAGAAAAGTTACTGGTTTATTTAGACCTATGGTTAAACTGGCAAAAAGTTGTAAAAGAAAAGTTAAATTCGTGTTTAATGAGATAAAGACCTATGGTTAAACTGTCGGAAAGCAAAAAAAGGTAAATTCGTGTTTAAAGAGACAAAGTACTTGGAATGCTCTAGCGACTTAGATAAATAGAATACGTATCTAGAAGTTAAAGTAAGATTTTTAATACGACAAAGCGATTCGAAAAAATAAGGTATTTAAAATCAGTTGAATATTATTGATCGAAATTAATTCCTGTTTGATTAAATTACCAAATTTTATTTGGGAAATTATTTGAACGGCACTATTGAGTATTTGTTAAAAGTCTACGCTGTTAAAGTAAAGGGTAATCCGGTCTATTGTTATGAATCTACAAAGCAACATAATTTTTATTCAAGATCTATGTTTTTTGAGCAGAATCAGGTTAAAATTATGCTTATTAATGTCGACTTTATGATATTAAAAATGTTACTTTATACCTACTTATAGTATAGTAAAGAGTACCTACATCAAAAAGTCTGAACCTAACTAATAATTGGCGTTGGATAATTATAATTTATTCGAACCTTCAATGATATGCTGACATTCTATACTCGGCTTAAGCTACCTACTATTTTCTACTTCTCCGGTCAATTTAAACTTTTGCGAACAATCATACTATCCTTTTTCATATTGCAGAAAAAAATATAATTAAAAAAATGCCGTAATCAAATTAAATTATACGAAAAATGTATACTGAAATTAATCGCGAATTGTGATTTTGAAAATTATATTAATTAATAATTATTTAAAGCCAATTTTGTAATAAATAATACTAACCCTATTTACTTCTAACTTATATTACTCCATTCATTTGAATGTTTATCTTCCTTAACTATTATGTGGGCCCATGCAAGGTTGATTTTCGTATATACATTTATTATTATAAGGTCGACGATACAGGTTTGTAAAAATCCGTAAAGACGCTACGCTATTATTTACCCCCGACGCGACGCAGAGTTAGTGTTTGATATATCTATTTGTGTTCATCGTAGCTCCTAAATTAATATACCGATTTTGATGCGTTACTTTTTTATAGTTTACGTGGTGTTTTATAAGTTTGTCAGGTCTATTTTTTTTATGTCTGTAGCATCGTAGCTTCTAAATTAATAGACCGATTATGATGTGTTTACAATTTTAGAATGGAGATTTGTTTTTTTTTAATCTGACAGGCCGATTTAATTTTGTGTAGGTGTATTTAGTGTAGTGTTTAATTTTGTGTACGCCGCCGATCGTTCATCAGTATGTTATTTATATTTAAGGTTTCTCTATTTTTATTTAATGTATTTTTATTGTGGACAATAAAGAGTTTATATTATTATTATTTTTGTAGCATCGTATCTCCGAAATGAAGTCTCGGATTAAAATGCAGTCGCGGTGTTTTGCAAGTTTGACACGTTAGTCTTAATTTTGTGTGTGTCTTAAGCATTAAAGCTGAGGAATTAATTTGATTTGATCCGTTATTTAATTAAAATACTGTCTTCGTGGTTTTTTTAGCTATTTCTTATGAAGATCTGTTCAAAGTTTTAATAATCTTTGGGACAATTTATTATTGATTTTATTTGCGGTAAAATTTTGCTTTGGTTTTCAAGTTAATATGTCGAGGGTTAATATTTTAAAATTACGATTATAGTTAATGGTTATAATATTTTTAAATTTAATTTCTGCACTCCTTATTATGGACTTTACACGAAGAAACACTGTTCTTGCGCGCATTGAACTTAAAAAGGAGTACAAAATGTCCCTATAAATATGATTAAATAACTGCCATTGACGAGCTCTCATAACTTTTACAACTATGGCATTTATTGGTATTAATTTCAATTTTTCTTTTATTACGCGATTTGTAAGCATAATTCTACTGTAAACGGGTCTTACACGCGATTGTTTTTAGATGTTTGCTGTACCTTATTTGTCCGACGTTAGTGTCGAAAATATTCTTATTGTATTCACGTTATTTTTTTATGTTATTATTTAGTTAGTGGTCAACCTTGTGTTAAAGATGTTCAAGCCGCCCGAAAAGTCTTTGGATATGGCTTAACCACTGTTATCTTAATAGACAAAGTCCGACTTTTTGCGTGCCCTCCGAAGCACAGAGACGCTCAGTTCAAATACCACTAATCGGTCACCCACAAGAATAACCGCGCCAAAGGTTGCTTAACCCATAGATCGTTTACTGACTGGTGAGCGCAGCTGGCTATAGGCGCTTTAGAATATATTAAAACGTCCCAATTCTTTTATTTATTTCCCGGGTTTTTTTATCCGTAAGTTTTCCAAAAAGTGTGAAATGAAAAAAGTGTCCTGAGGTTTGAGGTTACACCGCCTTCGGATAAGTTTCAAATAGCTTATAAGAATTTGGTCGTTGTTAACTGTCACTTTATCTAGCATATAAGTTATCCGACACTTATTCCTAAGCTGTGAAACTCCTAGTATTGTGATATTTTCATTTTAATTTGTATAAGTGACTTTGTTTGAGTTATGTATGAGAAGCAGAGATTCGTTCCCCAGCAGTAAAAGTTTTTTTTATTCGATTATATTTGTAACTTACCACTAAACTACTTTTTTTTGGTATCGTTTACTATTAATAAGTTATTATTATTAAGACAGTATTCTAAAATTTGATTATAATTTTCATTTTTTTTGTGTTTTTATCTACTTTATTACGTTTTTTTGGGTTTTTATTTTTTTATCAAATGCTACTAATTTATAATTATTTGTACGTCTTTAGTATATCTCGGGACTCGGGACTACAGAGACAAACGCTCAGCATCCGTCCTCCGAGCAGAGTGGGAGCTCTGCTCTTGCGACTCTGGACGGCCAATGAAGGCAAGCCAGAGGCGGGGACCGCTTCCTCGTCAGTTTTCACTCCGATCGGCCAACTAAGGCAAGCCGGAGATGAGGAAGGGTGACCTCCCCCTGGAGGGCTCAGGTACCGCGGGGTCGCTACTCCCCGTCACCTTGCCTCAAGGTGCCCTGCGGGCTATTATAATAATTATTATTATGACACTATTCTAGATTTTTTTTTTGTATTTTTTATCTACTTCATTTTGTTTTTTTTGGGGTTTTTTTTTTACCAAATACTACTAAGTTATAATTATTATTACAACTCTACTCTAGTTATTAGTTTCCTATCGGTTTTTTTTCTACTTCTAATCTATTTTTTCATCGATTACTACTTATTATTCTTCATTAGTTTAAATTAGTTAGTAAATAATTAATTATGTGACACTATTCTACATTTTTTTATTATTTTTTTTCTACTTCAATGCGATTTTTTTGGGTTATGTTAAGATGACATGAAACGAACTTACGATTAATGGTTTGTGAAATTTTAATATTTTAATTTTAATGAGTTTGTTTTGTTTACGCGAAACTGTTGTAATGATTTAGAAAATTACTAATTTAGCCTGTATGTAGCTGTCGGGCATGTGTTAAATTTAACTAAATGCTTCTTTTAACTTACTTTAAACGCACACAAGCAATGATTTTCACAAAACGACTAAATGATCAAATGTTATGACACAAACACAGATTTTAGTAAAAAACTACTGAACTTTAAAGCTTTCAACCAATTTAAATCATTTGCTTAATTTAGAATTAATTTAAATTATACAATTTTCATTTACGAGGTTATTAACTAACGTCATTATATCTAAAGTTCGCTTTGTCATTGGCACGTTTGACATTATTAATAAGTACGTGAAGGTATTTTTTAAAATTAATTGTTGGTTTTTTATCCAAATGGATGTGGATAGGTATTCTGAAGAGCGGCTAATCCCAACTGATGCATCTGAAAATATTTAAAACATGTTAATTATCAAATATATTAAGGACCGATTTTTCTGCCGTAAGATAACTTTATTCTGAGAATAGCTTTATTACAGACAGATTCTCATCTTCATCAAATCAAAATTTTCCTTCGATAAAGTTATCTTTGGACGGAAAAATCAACCCTTAATGCAATAAACAGGTCTCTGCCTATCAGAGCATTTCAGTGATTACGTCTAGATTTATCTGTTTGTCAGTAATCTCACGAAAAGGAAACTTTGTTTACTATACTATTTAGATTAACTTGTTATTGTTTTCCATATATTTTTAGACATTGAAAGTATCGGCACGTATTGCTAGAAACAAATAAATATAACTGTATGTGTCTAATGATTTTAGTAGAAAAAATACTAAACGCGCCTTTATTTAGAGAATTCATTCTGACTGTAAAGATGTATCGGGAAGGACAATTTAGAAATAACCGCAATTGTTGTGAATTCTATTGTACTCAAGAGTATAAGGTGCAAAATAATGTTAAAATTGTTGTATCGCACCTGTGCATCTACAGACGCCTGGTTTTCATCCTGATCTACACCATGAGAATGATCCGGCATTTCTCGATTTTTATTTTCAATTTTCATTTTCGACGAGTCTGCAAGTAGACGAAGATGCGGCAAGAAGCATTTCATTTGATCCTTAAACGCGTTACTGATACTTATGAGCGAGGAAAACTTATCGTCGGGAACGACCCTGTCTTCGGATACCGGAAGGCTGACAATGTATTCATTATTTTGTAAGATTTTAAGTATTTTTTCTACATCGAATTTCTTGGCGCGGATAGACTTGATTAACATTATCTCCTCTTCCGACATGGCAGGGTCGGTCTGCGAGGCTGTTTCAGTGCGCGAGGGGGTGGACGCAACAGGTGCGCTTACGTGCATCTGTTGAACATTTCCGTGGTGTGCGACAGGTGGTTCAATGAACCGGTTATTGTAGTAGGGTCCCATAGTTGTCGCCTGTGTCACTGAACGATTCCTCTCTGTACGGCCGCCGGCCACCGCATGACTAGAATATACAACATTCTATTACCATAAGGCTCCCGGTGACGGTAACTACTAATATACTTTTTAAATAAGATAACTCTATTGACTGATATCTCTATTAAATTACAGAATACGGAAACTTTCTCAGTGATATTTGAAATTACAATTATGAGTTTATTATTAGGACTCTCAAGACATTTTATTATAAATCAATTAAGTCTTTACGTCCTGATTTTTTTACAGTCTGATAATAGACCGAGGAACTAACGACATGACAAAAAATACACATTATATGGAAAACATACTAAAACTTGGAAAACTAACAAAGTTATATGGCGAAGAAAAACTATTATAATTAAGTTATGTATGTGTGTTTCCTCACTTGTTCATGATGTGTGGATGTTGGGACATTAGAGGAGCCGGCACGGTAAAGTGAGGTTGTTGCATGGTATTGTGCATGGCAGGATTATAATGCCCCATGCTGCTTACTGGTCTGTATGACAAAATACATGAATGAAAAAACCTAGTACAAAACCAAATATCACTTTGGATCGTATTTTTTTTTAATTTTTAAATAATGAGAGATAATTGTATTCTCAGTCTCTCAAAATTAATTCGTTTTGACGAATGTGTCTTTAATGTATCGAAATGTAAATGTTTTTAATTCATTATTGTCCCACTGATAGGGTCTCCTCTCGAGTTGAGGGATGAGTTAAGTTTCGAGTCAAATATTTTTAACTATGGAAAGACCCTGACTAAATTTGAATTTAAATAAAAGGCTGAAACATTGGTTTATGATTGTGTTCCAAATCCGCGGGTAAATAAGTTTAATTTTGAACTAGAAACTAACCAATTTGTTTCTAGAATTGAGTTCTATAGCGCTTTTCTACTTTCGATACTTTTAACTAGTGAAATTTTGACATTTAATACTTGAAAAAAAACGATAATTTAAAATACGTTAGGGGCTTGTAGTTTTTCTAACAAAATTTGTCGGTGGCTTAGTTGTCAACAGTCGATAGCAGGAGGAAATCACTTGTAAAATTTCGACCTACCCTAATTTGAGGTAATATTGTATTATTAAGGTTGTACGTAGACACACATATGCTGAGAAGAAGAAGAAGAAGAAGGTGGTACGTACCCCGGCATGGTGTATGATGGATGTCCATACTGCTGGACAGGCGGAGCGCTTGTAGGAGGACCCATATGCTGATATCCCTGGGCCATGCCGCTTGCACAAAAAGAAACAAAAGTTCTAAAACCTATACTGACTAACATTTTTTTGACAAATATTTAGTCGGTCCAGCTCGGGAGTCTGACCCGAGATGTCGTGATTTTCACAGTTCTTTAGGAAAGATCACTATATCGCCTTGTCTGACTTGGGAACTTAACCCAAGACATTATAAGCGTAGTTTGTTTTAATTTCTGTATGTACCTAGTAGCGATCGAAAATATATTTTCAACGAGAAAACTCGTTGTCAATTTTTCGGGGCGGGATTGAAACCCTGGGTAATACATGTTAATCGGAACAATTTTGAGGATTCCGTTCGACATCATAAAATAAATTGAGCCCCTTTTTTACACTTCAGCGTTTTGTAAGTTATTTTAGAGAATTTTCTGTAAATTTTCCATGGCGGCGATTAAGCCCAGGTCAACACAATCATGTCAATCGAAACTAACATCAGAATTTTAATCGACATCACAAAAGGATTTTTTTCTCCACACTTTGGGCTATTGTAATTTTTTTAGAGATATTTCTGTAATTTTTTCTGGCAGGAATTGAACTCAAGTTCTATGAAACGATCAACAGTATTGTGTTCGTTTCAATTACATCGTAGGCAATAGGAATTTAACCTATTACTTCGGGTTGATATCATTTTTTAAGAAAATTATCTAATCATTTCCCGGAGCGGGTGTCGACCTCAGGGCTCTAACTCTAAAGGAACTCAGGTCCTAGTAAAATACCAACAGAACTTTGTTTGTTGGATCTTTCCGTCGTAAAAGGACTTGAACCTTTTTTCCTTATAGTTCGGACTTTTTTACTTATAGGATAAATTTTTCAGGAGCGTGAATTCTACCCTGGTCCTAGGAAATTGGCACCATTTTCTTCGTTTTATACCAATATATATATTTCTCCTATTATATATGCGAAAATATATGATATAATATATTTTTCGTGTTACGTGGAATAGGGATTGAACCTATTTTCCTTCTCATTTCAGACTGTAGTGGAAAATACATTTTGAAGAAATTTCCAAGAACATTTTCCGGGGCGTCAGCAGCAACATATTTCCTGTAAAAATTAAACCTATTTTTTCTTCAAAAGAGTATCGGGAATTGAACCCGAGACTTCGTAACCAGCAATTTCGAAGCAGTATCAGCAGCGATCTCCTGTATTTTGTTCTACATATTCTCTTAGACTGGACCAAAACCTAGAGGAAATAAATTAAAATTGAATATAACTAAACTTACTTGGTCATAGAGTACGTCGTTGGTATCTGGGCGGCGCTGGAGAAGACTGGGTTCATCGCGTTCTTCCGCATCTCAGCCATCGCCATCGCTCTCGTCGTCCTCCTGGACCAAAGAAAATACCATTAAAATCAATGAAGAAAGCTTCAGCAAGAGAAGGTACCAATTGCTCGATCGATAGGCGAAATAATAATTTTTCAATAGGCGGGTAGTTCCAAACTAGTCTATTGGAATTTTTTTAAACCCCTAATGACCCACTGCAGGGCATGGGGCGCACCCCAAACGAGGTGGAGGGTCTTGAGTCCACCACGATGTCTAAGTGTGAGTTGGGTAAGTCTATTGAAAATATTCCAAGAAAAAATTGAAAAATCCAATAGCACCTTGCCTGACTCAGGAATTGAATCGAGGGTCTCATGGACAATGGTTAAGGGCTATTACGGATTTTTTCCTAAGAAAAATATTTTTTCGAACTGGGACTCGATCCCGGGTCCTTGCAATCGGCAGCATTTGAAAGTCCTAGGTAATGGGAGTTTAATCTATTTTTTATTCATATTTTTTTTAGACAACTCCCGCACTAAGAATTGCTCTTGCGTCGCGAGGACTTTTCAAACATACAAAGAACGAATACAAAGTAGAATAATCCGTATGGGGATCAAACCCACAACTTCCCGAAGCATTGGCGGCGACCAGTTTAACCACTGAGTCACGGAGGAGTCTTTTATAGATTTTTCCTATTGAGAATTGAACCCATGTCCAGAAAATCAGCTTCAATATAAATATTTGTTTTTTGGCCATCAACGTATGCCATAGGAGTGAACCTATATACACTGTTTAATCTGAACAGCTGCGAAAAAATTCCAAAGAAAATATTTCTGAACTAGGAATGGAAGCCCAGTCTTGGGATCAGCTTTTTCCGACATGTAAAATAGGAATTGAACCTATTTTTCTTCCATAAATTGAGCTGTAAAGGAAAACTTTCGAGAAAATTCAACATTGAACCATTTTTCGAACTGGAAATCAAAGCCCGCTTGCAGAAATCAGCTTTATTCTTCTTTCCGTCGTATTCAATAGGAATTGAACCTATTTCTCCTTCACACTCGAATTCAGTAGAACAATTCCGATGATATCTTATTTTTCGTGTCCGGATTCGAACCTGGGACTCATAAGGCTGTAATAAATTAAATATATGTTTCAACTTACTTCTGAGGTGGTTCAGGTGCCTTCTGCTGCTCGGACTCCGCCAGGGTTGGCGTGCGCTTGGTCGCCCGGGTCTTGCGCCCATACGTCGTTTGCGGGTACATCTTGCTCTTCTTCTTCTTCTCTCGTTTTTATTTATATTTCTTCAGTTTATTTTTAATTTTAGCCAGCATCCGGACCCATCCTAAACTCTAGTTAAAATGATTAATCCGCAATTATCATAGAATATATGTAATTGCCATTAATGATTTTACCTAGGTTTCAGAGGGTCCGGAAACTGGAAAATTTAATTTTGTTATTATTTAATTCTCTTTGACGACCTCAAACGTGAAATTTTTCGTACATTTAGCATTTCTGCTGGTAATGTATTTAAATTTCGACGTCGAGAGTCGTAAAGTTAGAAAATTCGATTTATATTTTCGCGGAAAGACTTTTTCGCGACCGTTTTGAGGTCTCGGCATTTTATTCGAATTGGAGAGGGAAGTTTAAGGTTTAATTTTAAGTTTTTAGCGAGTTTTTAGCCCGTAATATTTAATTTTAT
Organism: Anticarsia gemmatalis; assembly: GCF_050436995.1. Taxonomy (NCBI): domain Eukaryota; kingdom Metazoa; phylum Arthropoda; class Insecta; order Lepidoptera; family Erebidae; genus Anticarsia; species Anticarsia gemmatalis. The sequence continues at coordinate 3,242,570 of NC_134757.1, forward strand.
AGTTTTTAGCCCGAGTTTTTAGTAATTTACCGTTGAGAAGTCCCGAATGAATTTATTTTGACTGAATTTATAGTTAAAACAATTTATCGCGTAGAAAACCCGTCGGCGAAGCTAAAAAATTGCAAGTTCGCGAAGTTATCCGATTTTACCCGTTTAAAAATTTAGCTACGCGAATTTAAGCTCGAAAAATTAGAAAACTGCTAGTTCTGGATCGCAGGAGATGAATTTAAACGCGAAAAATTTATCCGGAATGAAGTTAAGTGACTTAGAAAATTTTGGAGAGTTTTCAGCAAAGAGACAGGGAGACTTTAAACTTTGTACTAGTCGCGGTGCCAAGACCTATGAGTTCGCTAGCGTGGAGCTGCAGCAGACGGTCGACGAGGACTGGCGATTTTCTGGAGGCTTCAGCCTTTTATACTTTCCAGGGGAAGACGGGGGTGCGGGGTCCAAGTCCAACCCCCTAACAGATTTCAGCCAATAGGAAAATAGGGCGCGCGCACTTCGGACCTACCCTTTCGTAACCTTTTTACTTATTTTGCGTAAATCTGATTACGTAATATTGAATTCCGAGTAAAACAAATGATTTTACATAGAGGATATGTGTTGTTTTACATAAGCCGCCATTTTGAATTTCCACTGTATATAGAGTGGAGAGAAATCAATAAGTAACGGATGAAAGGGATGGAGATAGATTATGATTAGAAGTCTAGATTTTCTTTGTGTATTTTTTTTCGAGTTGCAGGCATTGAAGATTGCAACGATTTTTCTCATAATAGCCGCATAGACACCATAGTTGTACTAACAGTAAGCCTGAATTACTGAACAATTATGATATAAGACTTTTCTTAGTAACAAAGAAACTTACAAATAAGTTTATTTTGACATTAATACAATTTATTACTTCACTTTAATGGTTATTTAGGAGAAAACCCACTTTTATCATAGAAAATAAGTTTTTGGAACAATTCATAAATTACTTCGTAACAATACGAACAGATTATGTTTTGCGTCGGATGTAATATTTTACGATGCCGTCGGCACGTAATCATTAGTGAGCTACCCTTAATGTGTGATATTTTTTGAAAATCAAAACTTTTGAGTCTGTTCCTACAGCTTCCAGCTGTATACTCTACCAAATTTTCTTCAATTTAGAAGTAAAATAAGGTATTTAATGATACGTTGAAAATATAAATGTGATCTATGTAACATATACTAATTTAAATTTAAAATATCAATGAGTAAAAGTCCCTTCTCGATCGACCGCAGGAGTTCATGAACTTCGCTTAAAAAATAATTAAAAGCACAAAAATATACAAAGTTTCAAAGATCAAAGCAAAAGGGAAAACGTTACTTTTTCTCGTAAAACATTACTACAGCTTCCCAGTCACTAAAAATAAGACAAATCTTGAGTTTCATAATTGTAAAGAATAAGTTTGATGTAATTTTCCTCTCGCAGCGTGACGCACAATACTGTTACATTTAGGCCTAACATTTCGTAGTATGATTTATTTGATAATCGTGTAATATACTATCTGAATAATCATATTTTTGGTTCGTAGGTGTATAGAGGTGCTACTTGGGGTGACTTGTAGTGACGGTTTCGCTGAATTATGCCTACTTTCCTTAGATTGAGAGAGTTACGGTAAGAAATAAGGTTTATTTAAACCACAGTTTACTGTTTAATTAAGATTTCTTGATTGAATTATGCTTATTTTTTGCCCACCATATTTAATAGTAGCTTTGTCAGCGACAGGCTTAAGTTAGCGCCGCCCGAAGCCTCGGATGGCTTCGGGCGGAAGTCAGTCTCCTAGTCAAAGACTCTTCAGTTAACATAATACCTACAAATGTGCATCACATGCCTATTTTAGATTAAATTTTGCAAGTTCCATTTTTAAAGCGACTTACGTTTTTTTAATCTAGACTAAATATTTACATGCCGCAGAGCGCGGAGGCCTGAAGCGGACCGCCCATTCCGTACCTGGGTTAGTCTGCGTCCAAACATTATAAGCGTATTCTTTTCTATGAATTCTAGCATTCTAGGTATAAAAATCAAGAAAGATATTTAAAATGGCATGTAAGTAGATGTTCCCCATATGTTTTGTTACACATTTATATGCTTCTATTCAATTATTGCTTTACAAAAGCGTCCTGTGTGTCAATCTTTGGCTGCTTCTTTTACCCCGAACGTACACAAAAGATGTGAAAAGCTGGCTTTGCTAGCACTTCTAACTGGCTCTACCTTTCGAGCTAGCGGTAAATCTACTAACTGTTCTAAACGTAAGTGTCGATATTTGATCAGGATTGTACAACTCTTAATTTTACTTGTCTGAAGCTACGCAGAGAATCCGAACTGCGAAATTAAATATTTTTTCTTTCTACTCTACATCTATTATAATCTGTTGATCAAAACTGATTTAAAACTCAATATTTAATGCTGTAATATCTCACCGTCGCTTCGAGACAAAGGCCGGAGTAAACGCCGTGACGTTGCAAAATATAAAGGTATCGTAGCCTTACAATGTTCATTCATCCCGTTAAAGAACAGTTTGTAATTTTTTCTTTCTCATAACTTTCTTAACTCTCAATAACTTTCGCCTTGAATAAATTCTTTAAACTCCCTTACCGCTCAATTCGCTCATTATGGCGCGTTACAATGTAAACAGTGCCGGAACGTCAAGCAAAACAATAAAAGAATACATGATCGCGTTACTTCTTATAAAACATTTTTCTTGTTTAGTATGAAGCGAGAAACGAATAGCTCCAAATTTCGATAAACTCACCCTAAAATCAAGTTTACGTTTGTATATAAAATCTTATGTATTAACACGTAAGCACGTAGGGTACGTGTACGAGGGGCTGATCGGGGCGGGGCTAGCGACCGTAATCTCACTAATTTTATCAGTAAACGATCCGTGAACAGCCGGCGACTCGCGGAAACACCCCGGAATAGCCGGGACACGCGCCTACCGCTTCCGATACGTTCCCATACCTTTACACCGTGAAATTCAATGAGTTTCAACGAGTTAACATATGGAAATGAAGTGTTTCGGAGATGCTCAACCTTTTTGATAAGCCTATAATTTTTAAGAAGCGTTTCAGTAGTAAGTATTTCGTTAATATAGTGTACTGTATCTAATGTCGCTTTTTAAAAATGCAATGTGTTTGAAAGGAAACATACACACAAATAATCACACAAGAAACTGGGTACATAGTAAGGGAGGAAATCACATAAATATATTGAAAAAAGGAAAAGTTGATCGCACATTATCAGTATCTCAGTCAAAACTTAACCTAGGTCCTAATAACGACTAGTTTAAAGTAACTTACAATACTTCATTGTACTATAAAGTGAGACGAGAGAATCATCGCCAAACGTATTTTTTTCCCGGAGATCAAACTTTAGTAGGCTATCTGCGCGCCGCCGCTGCCGCCTAGACGAGTTTAAGAATCTCTTACGATACGATATCTGGACACACAATCTGCGTTTAGTAAAAACTAAGTAGGTTCTAACAAGTAGCACTACTCAACATTACACATTATTTTTGTTCACTACAAAATAAATCCGTGTCTCCTGTAGTGCTTATCGATCAAATAATATAATTATTTCCGCAGACAAATACTCAAGAAAATCATTTTTTCTGCTGTCTCTAGGAAGTTAATATAAGAATCAGATGACAGTGACGTCTTTAAAGGGCTAATCGGACAATCTGCTGTAATTTTTCAAATCGGACCATACCATACCGGCGATATGATATAATAAAAATTCGAATTGAGAACCTCTTTTTTTCATTCTGTTAAAATTAGTACTAACAGGAGGATCAGTAGTAGTATTGCGCTCAAAAATATAAAACTTAATCTCTTCAAAGCGACATGCACTTTGCGTTGAAAGCGCTTTGCACTCCAGGCTACGCAAATCTCCGATACTCAACGAATTTATTCTTCAAGCGACTACCGCCATACAAATCCATCTATGTTCGTTCACGAGTCCCTCTCAAGAGCCGGACGCATCACTGAAACGTCTTATTTAGGTTTACTAGCATACGTTGTTATATTAGTCACAGATTCGATTTCATTGCAATAAATTTGGTTATTGGATTATAATTATAAGTATTTGTGTAGCAGGTAAATAAAAAATTAAACTTAAAAATGTATTGTAACAATGATAACACCTCATCAATATGCTTTTTTCAAATCTAAATATATTATGATTTATCGTGTCTTTTTTTTATTAAACAAATAAAAAGGTAGGTACGACAAAACACAGGTGTTCACTTAAATAATTTTAAGCAAATTTTGTGAGTTTCAAAACTGTCAAAAATCCTTAAAAAAAACATCATCACAGTTATGCAACCGAGAGTTTATAAAAACGCGTCAACGCGACAGAATCATGAGGCTTCGTATTCGGTCGACTGTGGTATAGGGGTGTGTGAACAAAACCACCCTTTCACCGCGATTTCCCATTCGAAACGTTTTTTATACAAAATGTGCAGAGTGGTGTACGTGACTATTCACTAACGGGTTGTACGACTGAACGAGTTTTTATGCAAATACCGATTTCCAATGTTGTCACAACCCAGATTTGATTCTGGCAAACTTTGGTATCGAATCTCGATGCAATGCCTAGATTGCATTCGTGGTAGCGTAGATTTTGTTAACACTATTTCATGTAGACTATAGAGTTATCAATGCTACTTATATGCTTCTTAAAATTTTTGTTAAAAATTAAATCGATTTTCAGAACGATCGAAATACATGAAACGAAGTTCGGAGATTGTTGAGGACCCCTATTATACATCTATATTAAATACTAGCAACTTAAGTAGTTAAAAAGGATAAATAAAATTTCAAGGAGTAGGTAAGTAAGCACAAACGCGCGGGTCACGTAGTATGAGATGATTTTGATTTTTCTTTTAGCGCTAAGATTATCTCACGAATCACGGATACAATACATATACTGTCTTACCGATCAATAGTCGGTAGTCGGTATACCGGTTCCATTGAAACCAGCCAACTGTGCAATTTGATTATGATTTTAATTCTGTGCAATTCTTATCAGAAAATCACGGAATTAACTGTTTGGCCCGACCTAGGATTCTATCCCAGCACCTCTGTATAGGTGATCATAGGTCGATCACGGATGTAATACTTATATATTATTATGGATGGGGTGGTACGACAGGATTTGGGAATAAAGAACTGCGCAAACGAGATGGAATTCTCGATTTATTTAATAACGATCAAAATTATTATAAAAATAAATATTGCATTTTGCTTCAATAGTAGCGTTCAGCGTTTATAAAAGGGCTTGCGCGTTCATTTTGAGCTCTCTTATCCATCGGGGTACTAGCTATGGGGTACCTCTACTCGTTTGAATGGCCAATCTGTATTTTGTCACTATTCCTATGTCTGTACTTAATTCATTGTTGAAGTGATTAAGTTGTATGATTAAAGTGCTTGTTATTTTGCTAAATATTATGACGTGACTAATAGAAATGTAGAGACCGCGGGTAGAATAATGGCGTAGTTTGGTCCATTTTCATCTTCAACGTATGTTCCTAAAGCTAAGAGCAGTAAATTGCTCTGATAGAATGTTAGTATTTTTTTTATTTCTATAAATTATTCCAAGAGCTTTCAAGTAAGAAGCAAAAAGAGTGTTTAAATTACTGAAAATGTCTCTAATATGTTGTAATATGATCGAAGTAGGTATACCTTTCTGCTAATCTAAACACATCAGTTTCAATCCTTTTTAAAGGTAGGTACATTGTAAGATAGGTGCTGCCAAACCATTTGAAGAATTTCTCTGCATAGTAATGTACGAATTTTAGGAAGCTTGAAAAATTGCAGGGCGCGAGTGCTATTGCGTTTCGATCGCCCGATTGCTAGAATAGTGGATCGAGAGTCCTTTGCACTATGCATACGTTAATTTCGCTTTGAACACCGGCTTGTGGTCATGTTGTTTGGCGACACCTATTCTTAGGTAGGAATGCATAATTAAATTTAAGGTTATATCTATACTAATATATTAAAGCTGAAGAGTTTGTTTGTTTGTTTGTTTGTTTGAACGCGCTAATCTCAGGAACTACTGGTCCGATTTGAAAAATTCTTTCAGTGTTAGATAGCCCATTTATCGAGGAAGGCTATAGGCTATATAACATCACGCTACGGTCATAAGGAGCGGAGTAGCAACGAATAATGTTACAAAAACGGGGAAAATTTTCATTCTCTTAGGTGACGCAAGCGAAGTTGCGCGGGTCAGCTAGTAAATAAATAAAGTACCTACTGAAAATGTTTCCTATATGTTGTAATAAGTAATTAAGTATGTTTATGTATGTTATTGCTATGTGCAAATAAAATTATACTTACGTATTGTAAGTTTCTGGTAAACTAAACTTAGTAGTTTCAGTATTTTGTGTACGTTGTAACTATTTCAAGTTTATTTTACACTGCCTGTTTGTCCGGGCGGCAGTTTAAACTACTTTTGGCCACGAGGTCTCGGGCTTGGTTCCGGCATAGAGAAAAAGTCCATTTATACTTATATTCTTTTATTTATAGCCCGCAGTTGGTAACATGCCCAGTATGTACTTAAGGTTGCTAAATTTTATTTCACAAAAAAACAGTAGGAACCTATTTCTAACTTTAGAGAATAATATAAAGAACGGACTTATGAAATAGAGATCCAATCAGGTATCTACAAAAAAATATGCTATAGATTACGCCTTCATGATTTAGAGTACAATAGGTACCTACTCTATCTTAGACTAGGAACGGTTGACAATTTCACCGGTTTATAGCAAAGGCCGCTTCCCCTATTACACATGACACATTGAACTAACAGTGTAAACGCTGAAACGTGGCTATATTGTGGCATGCATACATCCAAGCATACATCTTCAGGTAAAACAGGCGTGATATTATATATGCGTTGTTGTTTTCTCAATGTAAGATTTTTTACATCATTTTTAAATATATTCGTTTTTATAATTTGATATCAAACTGAGCATAAAAATCCTAATCATAGTCGTTGTAATAATCTCTAGGCTCTACTCTCAAAATAATACAGATTAAGAGATATTTACTTTAATTAGATGCCGCGCGCCGTGAAGATACGTAATAGAATCGCTCTGAGTATCCGAGTCTGAGCGCATTGAGGCAACTTGGAATCTTTACATTTCAGGGATACACCATTCATTTATACTAGTAGCGACATCTTTGAGCAGACATAAAAAATAATTTTACTGGTGACAACGCCATCTATTAAATATAATAAAAATAATTTGATTTCTAGTACGTAGAAACTTTGATTTGAACGAACATAGATTTAACAACTAAAAATAAATAATCAATCAATAATTTTAAATATTCTTAAGACATTAAGCTATATTGACGAATTTTATTTATTTACAAAAATGCTGAACGAAATGGTTTGTCTTCTGTCAAAGCAAAGTCGAAGAGGTGGCATTTGACGTTTAGGCAATAAATGTCAAAAATGTAAATTGTAGTTTTTGTATTGCATTTTATATTGCACCATAATTATTCAGTTCACAACACCACGCGTGCTCGTAGAAACTGATTAGAATAGTATACAAATAAGTAGTACAACATAACAGAGAACAATGTCATCCAGACCGGAGACATTGCGAAATGGAAGTAGGATTGTTAAAGCCTACGACCTGGATGAAGTGGAGCGATTATTGAAGGACGTGAAGGTAGCACAATGCATGCTGACAGAGCCTTCGGTCATGGGTAAGTCCATGGTGTGCTGGTGTTGACCATATTGTGCAATATTAGAACATAACCTAGAAAGTAGTTTTCATGCCTGCGAATCCTACGATGATATTGTAACCTTACAGCGATGACTCAATATTAAATAATATACTTGCTATGCATCTCTTTTAATTCATAAATGATGACTAATTAATGTTACACTATGTGAGTTATATTACACAAGTTATTTATCTTTTGTTAGGCAATGATAACTTGATGTAGGCTAACTGCAAAAATCTCATTGATTTCAGAGACAGTCATCGGAAGCTAAGCAATAATTTTTTTAGCTTCGTGGCGATCATGGCTTTATCCCTAATTCTGCCCATAAAAGTCTTTCAAAAAGTTAGCCATAACCCAGCAAAAAATGTTTTTAAATCAGTTTTTTCCACTGCTAAGCAACCATGTTGAAATAAAAGTCCTCACCTAACATACGTTTTCTCTTTTCAGTGGTGGACGAAGAAAGTGTTCTCAAACGTCTTAGTGATCTAACACTTGGCAAGAGTACAGATGGCAACAGTTGTTCCTGCTGCCAGGTCGGTCCGTTTACCACACGGGCTGTGCAAACGGCACATTACAAAGACCACTGGCATATCCATAATATTAAACGGAAGTTATTCGGCAAGGCCCCCCATACTCTTGGAGAGTACAAAGCTAAAGGAGGTATGTTATATTAACTTTTAAAACTTAAAATTAATTTATAAAAGGCAGAGTTGAATTACATCAATGCATAAATCAGATCCTCAATGTAATGTACATAATATAACTTCATGGTTTAACAAAGATGAGCTTTTTCCACTCTGCACTGCTTTAAATTGACCTGTATAGTAATGCTGGGTGCTCATATTATGGTACTAAGCAATAGCTTTACTTGAATGTTTGTACAATTTATCTAATGTTCAAGTGTGGGTTGTATGACTCACAGTTTGAACGACTAATAATGGTGTGTAAAAGTCATTGCTTCAGCGAGGAATAACTGTGTGGCAGTACAGAGCTTTATACTGCAGCTAAGAGTATACAATTTCAAAAGTTTTGAATAATAAGCCCAAGACTGTCTTTTTCGTATGATATTGTTTAGATTGTAAAACCTTTTTGATGATTTCAAACAATTTCCAAACTTACCCTTAGTTAGACAAATAGACAAATCGTACCTGAAATCTTTTTTGTGCTGCCATGGCCATTCATTTCCATGAAAAGTTGTTGCTGTGTGTGATGATGTCCACAAGTAATTTAATGTAAATCAAAAATGTACCTTTCTTTTCTATGTTAGACTAGTTCTTAAGAAGTTGAAATCCCATGTTCCTTATTAATACTTTTCAATTTGCTCATGAGTTGAATCATCTTTGATTGGCCTGGAAGCTGCTGATGCTGTCTATAGTCTTTACATTAGAATCATACTAAAACCATTACCAATAGTGGCCAATTTAGATCCCTTATTATCATAAAAACTCTTGTTTTATTCCCCTTATTTTGTGACAAATATCATCTAAGTTTGCTGTGAATTACTGATTTTGCGAAGTGTTAGTGCCCTACTCCAGTGCTTAAAATTGTGAATAGCACAATTAGTATACCTCAGTAGTACTCTTAAGTACTATACTCTTACTAAATTAACATTCATAAGTACTTTAGTGCATTATTTTTAAGCTATCTTTTGAAAAACCTATTCCTGCTGTGGCATACACTCAAATGTTATTGTAAGCAACCACTAATTACATATCTTTTCGAACTCCTTAGTAATATTTTCCATCATGTTGCAGGTGAAAGTACAAACACATCGGGCAGTGAGTCGGAAGCTGATGATGATCCCAACATGACAGCTACAGAACTGTTTGCCGCATTAACAAGACACTGTAAAGCTTTCTTCTGCAATGCAAAAGGACAAGTGTTCTGCATCTATCGGTGTCTACTTCATCATCGTAAGGTAATTTGCATGTTGAAAGGTCACTTTATTTGCTTGCTTACTTTGTGTTATTTCTTGACTGGAGTGCTACAAATATTTTTGTGAAAAGCGCCATCTAGCGGTTCGTCATTGAACTACCAATCGCCGTGTACTTGCAAGCAGTTATGGACGTTGCAAGGGGCATAAAATTACAAGAAAATTCACACCTTTTATTTGGATATAGTGTTTCGAAGTGTAGTTATCCCTTGAACACCATCAATATAGAATAATAACCTCATCCAATAGTAAATAATAATGAAATGTAGCGGTGTGGTAAAATTTAATTAACAAATACCAAATGCAGAGGCAAATTCCAATGACCATTTAACATAAAGTTTCTTTTTTACAGGAAGAAATGTCTTTAGACGGTGAAGGCCACGTGTGGGCTCATCGCACCAGAGAGCTCTTAAGCGCAGGCTTCGGTCGCTGGGCCGTGCTCATGGTGTCCGGAGGTCACTTCGCTGGCTGCATCTTCTCCGGCGGGGTGGACGCGTTGCACAAGACCTTACACTCGTACACCACGAGGCGAGGGCAGGGACAGTCGCAGAGTAATAGAGACAGCCATGGTAATGCGCCACGGTCGGCCGGTGCTAGTCTGAGGAGATATAATCAGGAGCAGTTTTTGATGGTGAGTACAATTTGTAGTACTGATACTGAGCCGTTTTTGAAGTGTAACTTGACTTTTATTAGGTCTTTTACAATGTAGTGTGCCAGTACCGAGGTCACATTACATGAATAGGTGACCCTGGCGGTCAGTAATCATATTAGAGTAGCTTCCAAGGTCTGTGTGAACTGAGCAATTATTACCTTTGATGTTTTGAGTGTTTATTAACCTCTAGCAAAAGTAAAAAGAAACATACAAAGTTATGTGTTTATAAGAACTTATAAAACATGTCTTTAAATTATTGAAAGCATAACTAATGAATATAATTTGGCAGTCACATCTAACTTCAATATCCACTAAATATCTTATATATAGCTTTTAAAGCCTTCACTTCCCATTTCAGCATGTACAAGAAATCCTAATCAGTTGGCAAGAGGATCTCAAAGGCTGTGCTCTCATTTTCTACCGTGCAGTAGGCTCGCTGAACCAGGCTGCTCTGTTCGGTAAACCTTCACCTCTAAGGAAGGAGGACCCAAGAGTCAGGATGCTGCCATTCCCTACCAGGAAACCTTCGTTTAAAGAAGTGAAGAGAGTACATCAAACTTTAGCTAGTATTGAAGTATATGGTATGTAATGATTTAGTTACGTTATTTTTGCATGCATGTCTATTTGTAAGAACGAGTGACTTTTATAAGTACCTTTTACTTGGTAAAGAAACATGCAATTGCCTTGATCTTTACTTTTAAGTATTATGGAGAACTCTTAGGTGTAAAAAAAAGGCTCTCGATCTCTGCTTATACCCACGTTTACATAATCCTCGTGTAAACCGTTTCACTGCAGAGAACTGAAGAACAGAATTTGAATTTTATTGTAGAAAAAATTCCAAGTAAATTAAAGTTTTTTAAAAAGTGATGAAAGGACGTTTTATTTTTCAGACTCGTATGAGCTGTTCCAAAAGAATTTACTAGCGTTGCCTGCTAACAAACAGCCTCAGAAAACATCGTCGAACACCAGTATTGAGACGAAGAAGAAAGAGAAAAAGCCGCCCAAAGTTATTGACAGAGCTAAATCGAGGTAAGACTTATGGGTCCCACCATTTAAAATATAAAAATATAATTTTGCTTAAGTTTAAGAGATTGGGACTGACATAGTCAATTATGGCTCAAAGTCCCTTAAAATAAAGACGAAAAAAAAAGGTTATGAGATACATACAGATCAAAGATTGTGAAAATGAAAAAGCAGTAATGTATGTAGTTCTAATTAGCTTCTTTGTTCTTCTTTAAAGAAGATTAAGTTTTGTTCTGTTTTTACCCATCACTGTCCCACTTAACGTATTATGAAAAAAAACAGTGTTATTAATCAAATATATTGAATATTTTCAAACTCCTTATCTTTGAATCAGAATGTTGTTTTAGCTAATAAAATCTGATCAACAACATAAGAATTTCATGCAATAGTAAAGAAACGTATCTATGAAATCTAGTTTGAACATTTTCAAAAGCTTTATTGTTGAATCAGAATGTAGTTATAGCTATTACAATCATATTAATAAGTTAAAATATGGTAAGAATTTTAAATGTTTTGACCTAAAATTCTTTACAGAGAACGTACACCCCGTGAACTACCCACCTTACCAGCACAAGTAATTTCAAGCGAGGATGAAGGTCCTTGCTACATTGACTCCGAGACTCCAGCCGGTTGGATCAAAACACTCTCCGAGCAAAGCAGCAACGGTGTCATTACTAACTCAAGAAAAGACTTAATTAATGACATCAATGATTGTGAAGTGGCCACCTCAGGGTCTGAAAGTGAGAAAGAGACAGCGGGAGAACAGAAAGAACAGCCAGTTAGAAGAAGAAGGAAGAAGAAGTTAGAAGAGAAGCCTGTAGAGAAGAAAGGACCGAAGAAGATTCCTACTAATGTTAAGAGAGTAAGTAAAATTTACTGGCTATTTTAACTGTCCGAATCACAACCATTTAAATCTTATTATATACTAGCTTTCCTCCCACAGCTATGCCCGTGTAGAATTTCACCTCCTTCGGGGGCAATCCAGAAACTCTCTAATAATACTCCTCTTCACTTCCTAAAGAATCTTTATATTACTATTCAACTTTCTACACTCAGTAGTTTCGGCTGTGCGTTGTCACTCAGTACACAGATTTTTATACATTGATTAGAATACGGTAAATAACACGAACACGCATTTAATCTTAGAATGCCTGACGATTCGGCGCAAGTTGCACTCGCCGTGGTCGTAGGCTGAGGTAAAACACTCAGCGTAAACGAATAAAATCCGATGTCAAGCAGAAAGCTCCAAATAAACCTGGTCAGAAACAAACAACAAGAAATTACTACAAAAACCATAAAAAATATATACATTTATCAATGAACTTTGTTCTCAGATTTGGAAAGCGATCTCAGACAAGGAACATACAACTTTAGAGCCGATCTTGGAGAGCATTGAGAGCGACTTAGAAGCGTTGTGCAATACACCGGACCCCGCTGATGGCAATACTGCTTTACATAAAGCGGCTATTGCTGCCAAACCTGATATGGTTACGTGAGTATATTAACATGGACTGCTATAGTTTTTTGATATCTTATAGATGAGGCAACACACCAATGACTGACGAAGTTATGTGTGTATTAGAAATCAATCACTTGCTTTAACGGTGAAGGAAAACATCGTGATGAAACTTTGCGTCCTTAAAATTTGTTTCATACATTTATTGAGGGCGGCCAAAGTCCCCAACTCGCACTTGGCCAGCGTGGTGCACCGTGCAAGGCCTAATCCCTCCTCCTCGTGTGCGAAGAGATCCTTGCCCTGCAGTAGGACAGTAATTAATGCCTTTCAATTTTCTTTTATAGTCAAATCTTATCTGCGGGCGGAGACCCTTGCATCAAGAATAATCAGCTGCAGACTCCTTACGCCGCATCACCTCATCACGAGACTCGCATCGCCTTTAGAATGTTCCAGGCACAATTTCCTGACAAGTACAATTATTCTAAGGTATTATATATTTTATACCATACTAAGCCAACTTTTATTGAAACGAAGAGACGATAGTAATTCATATTAAAGTTTTTTTTTATTTCGCTTACAACAAATATTATCCCACATTTTCACCACTCGTTGTTCAACATGATACTTACCTCTCTAGTTCCAGTATATACCGCTAGATGGTGTTTTCCATATCTAACGACAGATGTCGCTACACATGGCTGTAATTCCATTTTATTTCCAATCCAAAGAATGTACTTCACTAACACTAACACTAAAATTACAAAAACATATGTTTTTTTCCGTAGTCTCAAATCCCCGGGCCGTTAACAGCCGATCAGCTAGAACAAGAGAAAGAGAAGAAAGCTCAGCAGAAGCGCGCCAAGCGTCAGAGAGAGAAGGAGAGACAGATCGAGAAGGCCAAGGCTCTCGTGTTTTTACAACTCACAGATGACGAAAAGGTAATATTACTATATTACTAGACACTGCAGAGATTTGATCTTTACTTTAAATTATTAGCAGTTGCGTATACGGGCCATTGGTGGATCTGGGATGCTAGATCGCCAGATAGTTCTTTGAAACCAATAAGTGTCTAAAAGAATAATAATAAGACGATAGCTGTTTATTTCGATCTTGTACCGCTCGGTCGAAAGTTCCGCGCGGTCATATGTACTTAGCCTTAATATTTAATTGAACACCACGATCCAAGGGATCCTAGCCGATCGTAGTCGGTAAATAAGATTTGTTGGCTAAATCTTTAAATAAAAATATTTTCTTTGTTACAGAGGAAATCTTCAGAATGGCGTTGTTTTCTATGCGGTATGACTCTGCCCAAAGTGCCGTTCGAGTACGACGACTGTCGGTTCTGCAAGATCCCCTGCCTGCACAGTCACCGGAACATTAGGCCGATTAACAAGAGCGTCGAATAAATATATACAATATAATATATTACTAATGATGAATAATACCTTATTTATTTTATGTTATACTTACAACCAGTTTCTGAAATATTGTTCAATAAGTTGATTGTTGAAATACTGGTAACATGCAAGGTGCTGGAATCGTGAAAGATTTTCTTCTTTTATCATGTGAATACTTCTTCCAAACGATTTGACTAGTTTTATGAAGTTTTTATGATCCTTTGGTAGGTCTGAGGGTAACGGGTTTGAGGTCGTAAGCTTTGTTAAACTCCTAAGTTGAACTATGGATTCTATTCACGGGCGACACAATTATTTTTCTTCACACAGTAACGTTATAAAACCGCTAATAAATTGATAAGAAGCGCTTGTATGTCAATTTGATAGCTATGACAGCTGAAGAAGGATTTGATCAGTGTTTTAGAAACTGGGTGTTTAATATTTCTATGTTACCACAAAACAGTCAATAAAGTCTAGTGCCTTCGTTTTGCACATTTTGCCATTTTTATAACAGCTATGTACGGACAATGAGCGTGAAATAAAATATACGAATACTGAATACATTATGTTTTAGTATTAATGGTCAAGAAGCTAACTAGTTACTTAGTATAACGCCATCTAGTGAGATAGAACGCAATACTGCCATAAGGTTGTGCGAACATTATACTAGAAAAAGTATAAGTATTATTCGGATTGCAATAAACTTGTATGTAATTTAACAGTAAATAAAATCTAGTATAGAAAATATGTTTATATAGTCCGAAAACTTAAGAGAGATTTGGAAAGCGCGTTTCCAAAGTAACCCCCAGTTTCTGAGGCACATTTAGCGGTAGTTTATCTATTCAAACGTCGTGTTTGTATGAGCTTAAACGCTATTGAATAGTTAAACTACCGCTAAACGTGCCTCAGAAACCGGGGATAATTAAACTAAATAAAACATGCCACCGTAAGCTGTATAACGGGTCACCGATGTTCTAAATCCACAATTTTGTGTGCCTTCACCAAACGCGAAACTTGCATACAAATCTCTCTACTAAGTTGTTGGACTATAGTCTCGTAGTCATTAATAATATCGGTGCAAAGCAAACCGAATATTTTTTCAGTTCATCTGTTTCAAATATACTTATATCTATGTATTACATATCTATAAATGACATAATATAATTTACTGTTCTCTATTTTGTGTTTTACTTCTTATTTAACTGTCTTAATAATAATAAATAAACTATGGATTGTTATTACTTCAACTACATTTAACACAATTGTAAATTAATAATCTGTTTTCTTTATCTGTAATATTTATTTGTGAAGGACGAAAGTAGTCATGAAATGAGTACACAATACACGCAGGCTTTCTTAACGTTTTTTTAAGAAACTTACACGTGATATGAAATGACTGGATATGGATTTTAAAAGATTACCTGCCTAGAGTAAAAGAACAAAAAGAAAGTTGGAATACCGCGGATACAATGTTTATTATTGTATATTAAGTATTTCTAAATTATGTAAGTGTATCTCTCACCCGCATCATTTTAAAACTTTAACATTTTACAACATTAATGTTGACTCAAAGAATTGACTTATCGACATTACTTGGTAATATAAAGTTCTTTTAAAATACAAATTTCTTGATAGCTCCTCGTTACATAATAAATAACTTGAGTGAAATCAATTGAAAGGAAAGAAAGGTCCTACAAAATTAGAAAAATAATTTAACAGCCCTGGCGTGACGTTTTACCTAAGATATAATTTAAAATTCTGTGTATTTCCAAAATAAAATAGCTATACCAAAAAAGCCGCCGTCAGCTGTGAATTTTAATGCCTCCGCCAGCCACGATCCTTGCATACAAGGCTCTACTAAATTGTTGGACTATAATTGATAACTTCTCATGATTCATTTCTTAAAACTCAGTCAATGAAGATAACAGTCGTTAAGCCATGTCAAAGGCCTTTCGCGCGGCTTGAATAACTTTGACACTAGGTTGACCACTAACTATACGATAGATGATAACATGATTGATAATTGAAAACCGACCTACACGTGACTGTGAATATATTCTTTAAAAATCGGAGTCCATGTACTTACTTATTTACGTGTAATTAAGAGAACGTAGATCGACTCTTTATCGAGTATATTCGTTAGGATTAAAAAGGTTGGGTGTTAAGTCCACAAAGTTATAGTGCAACTTTGTTGAACAAACGATTTAAAACTTTTCGGGTTCGGACCCAAAAAGCTTAAAAAGGTCCCTATGAATTATAAATAACATTGATGAGTTTTGATGTAAATGTTATCGCGTATTATGTTGTAAATTACTTACTTAATGTTCTGTCTTGTTTTTAATAATTT
The DNA here is from genome assembly GCF_050436995.1 of Anticarsia gemmatalis. Lineage (NCBI taxonomy): Eukaryota > Metazoa > Arthropoda > Insecta > Lepidoptera > Erebidae > Anticarsia > Anticarsia gemmatalis. Next base: position 3,259,139 of record NC_134757.1, read on the forward strand.
TTGTATTTAAAATTTACGTGAATGTGGCTTTTTTGGTCTTTATTTTCTTGCGAGCTCTTCTTATTGGCCTTATCTTCCGAACTGGCGTTAAATTTACCTGCTGTATTTGACCATCATTAGTGTTTGTAGGTACTGTTCTAAATGAATGAATGGTTTAAGTTTGTTTTTCTTTTTCATTTGTTCATTTTAGTGCGTTTTTAACGGTTAATAATGTGTATAAAGAAACAATTGTAAGTGACAGGTGGATAATTTCAAAACTAAGTATATTATTGAATTGTGTAGCCATAATAGTACTGTTAAAAGCAATTGAAGCTGTTAATAAGCTTTAAAAAACTTTTATAATTAGTTGTGTTGTATATATTTATTAGCCTTGACTATTTGGAATAAAGAATTTTGTAGAATATGTCTGTCTTTTTAGTCATGCAAACCTGACGACTTCTAACCATCAAAACTACCATAATATATATACAAAAAGTCATAGAAACAAAGTTTGATTTTGTCTCGGAACGATGTGTTTTCATTCAACCTTCCTAATTTTTCTCCTCCACTTCGCTTTGCCTGGACATCGTCTTCTAAACCTCACACTCACTCACAGTAGGTAACCCACGTAAATAAAAAAATAAAAACAATAGTATATAGGTACCTATAAAAACGTTATAATATGAACAGAATTTCAATCACATATACTACAGACATTTTCACCTGCAATATGTAATTATATTAGTTTTTCAATCATGTATAGTGCACAATCAAATAAATGAGCGAGTATTTTTAATGAATCAACAGAAATAACATCAATCTCTATAAAATCAATTAAAAACCGATGCAATCACATCGCTCATCGTGATGTCGCTTCAATTAAAACAAAACAATGTGTTCCCACTATTTCGAGGTTCGTTTGTGTTTTAATGTGACGGTACATGCTTATTTCATGTATGTACTTAGGTACGATATCTACAATCAGCATTAAAAGTTGCTTACCACATTTCAAAAGTGCTGAACAATGAACACCATTATTTCAATATGTTGTTTTTTGTTTTTCTAAAGATACTCCTGCAATATGGAAAAGTATTGTGTCTCAGGGACTTTTAAAAATACGTCAAACAAACGCCGCAATAAGATCCGAAGTTACTATTTTTAAATAATAAATTTAGCCCGTTACTTTCCCACTGCTGGGGAAGGTTCTCCTCCCGTAATGAGGGAGGGGTTAGACCTTGAGTCCACCACGCTGGCCAAGTGCGGGTTGGGGACTTGTTACCGAATTATTACTTATTATTTTTAACGAATAAAAATTGAACCGATATGCGGACTCGAATTTTTGAAATCAAACTTGTTTTATTTTGGAAGTAAGTATTTTATGTGACGATTTTTGAGGCTTCCTGTATACGTACCTACCTAGCACCTTAGTTAAAAAGTTGAGTGCCTATTTACAAGATTCCTAAGTGTAACAATAGACCACCAACTTAACATGGTCTCTGGGGTATATTAGTAAGCAATTTTAACTCCAGATTGAATACACTTTCAAAGTAACACTTTTGTGACTTGAATCTTTTTGCGAATTTCAATAATTAATGTTTTTGAACGAAATATTATCAATTTTACACTGATACAGTCTTGCGTCTTTTATTCTAACTGTATATTCACTTAAATACAGATGAAATTGATTGTAATTATAAAATATTGTATAACAAATCTGAACTTACACGAAGTTTGTTATAAAGACATATATAATATTTACGTAGGTATTTAAATATCCAAAACTATAGAAATAGTCAGCTACTCTAGTAAAGAGTACTGCGTACTCAGCACCATCTAGCGAGCTCCTCTCGCACATGTAGCCACCCTCGGGACGCAGAGGCATTCGACTCAAACGATGAAGCTTTAACTCAAGGGGCGCTTTTAACCCACATTTGTTTCTAATACTTACCATTCGTACTATTTAAATTATAATACAATTTTATAAGAGCGAAAATCTATTTATCTTTAAAAGGGCTTGCCTTAAAGGGGGTTTACCAAGAACATTATTTACTTGACGAGTCATAGGTGAAACATCGGCCCGGCTGTTTCCAAAAAACGATTTTATTTTTCCCAAATCCCACGCGAGGGGTGTCACGCGGGTCTACTAGTTTTTTAATAACCACACAACCGTGTCCAATTTTTATCGTCAGGCTTGTTATCATTCATTGTGTGTGCTTTTAAAAATATTTTTCATATTTTTTATTCCCATTGTGATATACAATTATTGATATTTCCAAATCACCCGTATGTTTAATAAAATACGCGTATTTTGGTTGATAAATGATTTTTATTAAAAATTGTATAGATAGTTTCCACAAAATGATATATTGAAAGCCGCGGGCCTTTTGCCAAGCTGTAACTGACGTTTATTAATTATAACATTTATAACTGTTTCATATTCTGAACTGTTATGTCCCTGCCTTTAGTGCTTTAGTTTTTGCTAGAGCCAGATTACTTGATCTGTATATAAGCTTATAACTACACCTTAACTTTGTGTAGGTAAGTACTTAGATAGATACCTACGCTCTTATAAATAAATTTAACCCATTACTGTCCCACTGCTGGGCAAGGGTCTCCTCCCGTAATGAGGGAGGGGTTAGGCCTTGAGTCCACCACGCTGGCCAAGTGCGGGTTGGGGACTTTGCACGCCCTCAATAAATGTTTTAAACAAATTTTTAGGCATGTAAGGTTTCCTCACGATGTTTTCCTTCACCGTTGGAGCATGTGATAATTATTTCTAATACACACATAACTTCGAAAAGTCATTGGTGTGTTGCCTCGGGTTCGAACCTGCGACCACTTGCGTGGGAGGTGTCGACTTATACTACTCGGCTATCACTGCTACCTACGCTCTTATTCATAAAAATATAATATGAACTTATTTATGAAAGGCTTATAAAGTGTTTTGTTTCTTTCACTTCTTAGTGAAATGAAAAAAAGAAAACATATTATAGTGGCTTTTTAACTAAAATAGGTTTATAGTGTATTTATGAATAAGAAAGCTAGTGTACAGACTTTCGCTAGAATTTATTGAGATATATAAATTTTGCAATATTTTTATCACATTAATGTCCCTTGTATCATCTCCCATAGGTGCGTACGGGTCACCTACCATTATGTGAGCTCATCAAGAGCAACTTGGGGTTGCGTATCCCCACGAGAGCTGCATTTAAGTTCCATCATGTCGTTTTCATCTTTTTTACCTTTAGGATCGATTTCTTGCATTCAGATATTAGCACAAGTACAGAGATGTTGCACAAAATAAGTGTAGAGTGAGCGCAAAGCGGCTGCAACGTTTTAAAACTAAGTATCGTTTAGTTGTACCTGTTACTACAACATGTAGCTTTAGATAGCTGAAAAAGTTCAGTTTTGTCCCGACTTTAACATCTTAAGTGCCATATTATTATTGGTTCAACATGGTTGTTCAACAAATTGTTGCCTACTGCTAACAACAGCAATAATTCTATTCGTGGTATTGCAAACATATTATTATGTACATAGTAATAATATTTCGATAACCTCTTGTGTCTTAAAGGCAATATTTATGGGGTTAAGTAGAAAAACGCAAAGAACGATATTTATTAAGTTCATAAGTATACACAATGTAGAAAGGTATTCACTTAAAAGAGCTGTAAACCTAATTGCAAGCAGCAACCGTGTTTAGCACTAACCTGCTAGTTAGAAAATGTAAACTGCTATGTTGCTGATCACTTAGTTGCGTTCACTCGATTTACTTGTTGAAATAGAGTAATAGGTAAGCTGCTAAACATTCAATAAAGTAAATACCTTACGGGAATCCGATCTAGTACAATCATAGACAATTTTTCACAGCTTGTTTTACAGTTTTTACTTATGAGTAAAGTAGAGTCATATCCATAGAATTGTAATTAGTAAGATTACCTATCTCTAGGGTGCTGCATTAACACTTTGTCCGACCTGAGAACCAAATTAGAGATCTCTTGATCGCCTACATCTGCTGATGTATTGTACGTAGAAACTAAGCAGCTTGCAACAATAATACCTATAAAAAGAAAATTCAGCAATTAGTACAGCAAAATACAATTTGAGAGAGAAATAACGAATAAAAAAAAAGCAATTGTGAAAAGTGCAGAGCAAAGAATAGAAATTAAAAAAGTCACTGGAACTAGCCAGTCTGCAGAAGTTTAGGAGAGCCAGCTTTATTTCCTAAGAAAATCGACTAAGAAAACATTGTTCAGTTTCTTTTATTTTCTCTTATATATATTTTAAAGATATTTATTGAAAATCTTATGCCTGTTTTAACCAGAAGTGTATGAAATACATCTTCTTTTGGAGACATTAAATTATTACTGGAGGAGTCTATTTTCTTACCCCAGATAACTCACCCAAAGTCCGAGCTATTAATAAAAATGTTATGCAATAAGGAATACCCAATGGCACTATTCCTGGCCCAGGAAACCAAACCTTACCTTACCTCGTAATCGATACTAATAGAAGTAATATTCATTTTTACATTTACCTACCTACTATTAGGTCGGGGAAAAAATCTTTTCGCATTATAGTATGTATGAACTTGTAATAAAATCTTTCCGTTCAAGAATCACAAATGAGTACTCGGTTCATTAGGTTTCTTTCTGTGAGCTCGTGAGGAACCCAAATATCGAGCTTTTTTGTGTAGAGAAAGGATTTTATTACAAGTTCATACATACTATAATGCGAAAAGACTTTTTCCCCGACGTAATATTTCGGTTTAGCAGAAACACCAATTGGTACCAATTTCGAAGTGATTGTGTTCTTTGTGGGAAAGTACGAATTATTTTAGTAATTTTCACGTCAAGTAGAAAATCGTTGAGCAAAAGAATTATCCAGGCCACTGGTCTTTGCCAAGTCGTTGTAGTTGACACTCCCTGAGGAAACCGTCATCGAGAGCTTTATGTGTATTAGAAAAGGTTTATGTAGAACGCTGTATATGGAGTAGTTAGTCTCCTGACTAAAGATATCCCTTTTTTATTTAAAACTACACTGTTATTCCCATTTTCCATTAAAAACGAAACCAACAAAATATATAGATATTTATTATTATACTCTTTCGTCATTAACAATGTCAGCCCTATGTAATATGGAGCGAGCCTATTGCCATTAACCACGACGCCGCGACGTTACAAAATTCTGGGAAACTATTGTGAAACATACTTAGATAAATTAGAAAATACCAATAGCTCTTTGCCCGACCCGGGAATTGAACCCAAAACCTCCTGATCAACAGTCAGATACTCTACCCACTACGCCACAAAGGCAGTAAATATAATATGTTACGATAGAAACAATTAATGTAGTTTTCTTAACAACGCCGATAAATTTTTAATTTTAAATGTTTCCACTCGTATACATAATTAGGTCCATACGATCTTAAAGACTGGTTAAAAACGTTTCTTAGAACTTTTTGTAAAGGGCTTCTGGCTTTATTTATCGAAGGTTGTCAAATTCTTAGAACATGAAAACCGTGTAACTAGATATTTAAATTTATGCTGGGAAATAATCAGAGAACAAAACTCACATTTTGTAATAGAAAAAGGGAATAAAAGCTAACATACCCTTTACCCTGGTTATTTCCCGTATTCTATTATATAGGTATTTAAATAGCGGTGGAAATATTTATTTTTGTTTAATTTTTTTTTAAATTGTCGTCAATTAAGGCATTGCGAGCTCATTATGGGCTCTCTTTTCCTTAGGGTTCAATAGCTAAGGTACCCGTGCCCGTTTGAATAGTCAAACTGTATATTTAGAGGCGCCCATAGCCAGTTGCGCTCACCGGTCGGTAAACGATCTGTGAGTTAAGCAACCCTTGGCGCGGTCACTCTATAGATGGGTGACCGCATAGTGGTATTTGAACTGGGCGTCTCCGTGCTTCGGAGGGCACGTAAAAAGTCGGTCCCGGCTGTTGTCTACTAAGATAACAGTCGTTAAGCCATGTCAAAGGCCTTCGGGCGGCTTGAACAACTTTGACACTAGGTTGACCACTAACCATACGATAAGAAGAAGAAGAAGACTATTCATTTGTCTGTAATTCATTTTTAAAGTGATTCAGTTGCATGTTTAAAGAGCTTGTTATTTTGCTTAAGATTGTGACGTAATAAAGTTCTAGGTGATTAGCATTTTCTTTTATTTGCTTCCACTAATGGTTTTTCTAAAAGTATAAATAAGTAGTATAAATAAACATGCAACTCGAAAATTTATCATTAATGATTTAAATATAGCTTACAATTCCTGAATTTAAAGGTATTTCAATTCTATTATCCGTATAAAGACGAAAACCCACTCATTTCAGCTACTTTACTTGATGAAAGAACAACATTAGGGCACACTATCCAGTGGCATTGTTAAAAGTTAGCGCTCCGGTCAGTCCGGAGTATACATAGTATGCAGGTGTTTGCCCGCTCTTTGTATTAAGTTCAACAGTCGCGCCACAAGGGAATACCTTGGCCGACTCTAACCAGAACTGACAAAATGCCAAGTTGTCTAAATGATTTAACTTGTTCATTGATAACGTGCGGCGGAGCGAAACGTATGCTTTGAGGTTGACAATATTATAATAACTTAAAGTATAGGCTCTGATTTATTATTAGAAGGCAATAACACGATTAAAGCCTTGATTTTTCTTGACGTTTCGGCGGTTTTTGCACTGGCTGTGGGAGTCAGCTAAAGAAGGTTTTAAAGAACATTTTGCTGTCGTCGCTAAAATAAGCAAGTTAGCAGAAAATGTGATATTTTTCTAGAGCATTTGCTAGAAACAGGAACTAATCACGGGATTGAACAGGTCCTGATACTGATTGTTCCACTAGCCCGAAGTTCTCTCCGCTAGTCGCCATTTCTACTTACTAATTAACATGAGAATAGAGTTAAAACGATGTTACTAATAAAAATATCACAATAACCTTTAAGGGTTAATAGTTATGCTATTTGCTACAATATAATATTAAGACTACTTCTGTATCGTCGGCTGTAATGTATTAGACTGATAACCAGGAGGTCCCAGGTTCGCTTCCCGTGCTGGACAAAATGCTTTTATTCTATTCTATTTTATATTAGTGTGTTTCAAGTAGTAGTCTGCAGTTTGCTACCGTGTCCGGTATATGGCAAGAGGCGTCAAGAGGCTTATTGTCTACTAGCTGACCCGCGCAACTTCGCTTGCGTCACATAAGAGAATCATAATTTTCCCCGTTTTTGTAACATTTTTCACTGGTACTTTGCTCCTATTATTGGTCGTAGCCTTCCTCGATAAATGGGCTATCTAACACTGAAATAATTTTTCAAATCGGACCAGTGGTTCCTGAGATTAGCGCGTTCAAACAAACAAACAAACAAACAAATAAACAAACTCTTCAGCTTTATAATATTAGTATAGATAACACGGAATGATGGGACTTACATTGTTAATGGTGAAACGCGGGTATATTATTTCATACATCTCTGCCTACACCTTTGGGTATAGCACGCGTAATATAATGTATGCATATAACTTATAGTATATAACTCGATACAGTAGCATAAATTGAATGTATTTTCATTTATATTTTTGCTAGGTACATGATCAATCCGTGTCAGATCGTATCTGCATATCGCCATGTGCCGTGAAAACTGCTAAATGCGTCATACTCAATAACACAAACACCATAAAATATTTGCTACTACAATTATTTTATTTATATAACATCACACATTATTTACACAGTATAGAAGCAGAGGCGTATTATTTTTTTCGTATGTTTAGTGGTTAAAGTAGTTCAAGCTGGCAATTCCTTTGACATGGCTTAAAACTCTGTATGTGTCTCTCAAAGCACGGAAACGCTCAATTCCAATTCCACAATGAAGTCACCCATCTATAAAATGATCGCGTCACGTGTTGCTTAACCCACACATCGTTTACCGACCGGTGTGCGCAACTAGCTAAGCGGTTAAAAGGCGTTTTATACACACACTAGCTGACCCGCGCAACTTCGCTTGCGTCACATAAGAGAGAATGGGTCAAAATTTTCCCCGTTTTTGTAACATTTTTCGTTGCTACTTCGCTCCTATTGGTCGTAGCGTGATGAAATATAGCCTATAGCCTTCCTCGATAAATGGACTATCTAACACTGAAAGAATTTTTCAAATCGGACCAGTAGTTCCTGAGATTAGCGCGTTCAAACAAACAAACAAACAAACAAACAATCAAACAAACAAACAAACTCTTCAGCTTTATAATATTAGTAAGTATAGCCTTCCTCGATAAATGGACTATCTAACACTGAAAGAATTTTTCAAATCGGACCAGTAGTTCCTGAGATTAGCGCGTTCAAACAAACAAACAAACAAACAAACAAACAAACAAACAAACAATCAAACAAACAAACAAACTCTTCAGCTTTATAATATTAGTATAGATTAGTAAGTATAGATTGTTGATTCGCAGTTTTAGTTTTCATTTTATAAAGGCGCTGAATCTATTTGAATATACCGGGCACTTTAGTAAAGCTACTATTACTAATCTAATATTCCAACTAGAATTAAAAAACCCTGCTACTAAGGCTACTATTAAATCAATTTTTCCAACTAGAATTTTAAAATACACTAAAAAAAATGTTAATTTCTCACCATATTTATACACAATCCACAAAAAGTAACAATGGATATAATTCTTACTTCTATATAATATTGTTTTATGTAAAACTTATATACGCATGGTGGTTGTGAGGATTTATTTTATTAGCATTAGCTCCTGGACCTGTGAATTACACCCAGGACTTTTACCTACTACTTCTACTTCTTCTACTTATCGTATGGTTAGTGGTCAACCTAGTGTCAAAGTTGTTCAAGCCGCCCGAAGGCCTTTGACGTGGCTTAACGACTGTTATCGTGGTAGATAACAACCGGGACCGACTTTTAACGTGCCCTCCGAAGCACGCCCAGTTCAAATACCACTATGCGGTCACCCATCTATGGAGTGACCGCGCCAAGGGTTGCTTAACCCACAGATCGTTTACCGACCGGTGAGCGCAACTGGCTATGGACGCTTCAAACTGTTACTAGGTAGCACCCAACACTTATTGATTTTAAAACATTAATTACGTTATCAAGCACCTTAGCTATAGGTACAAGTATAAAACGTGATAAGAATCCTCACGTAAGGTGTTAATTAGCTGTGAACGCAATTAGGTATGGACTTATCGACATTTATTCTGCTGTGGTACTAATTTAAAATTTTAATCACCAATATTTTGTCGTGGCTTAGCCTTCTTTCTTTGTTTATTTCGATATAGTATGATTACTTATTGTCCTACTTCGATAGTTAAGACTCTAAAATTTGACTGCCACCGTGGTGCAATGGTTTACGTCGCTTCGCCAATACCATTGCGTCGGGAGGTTGTGCATTCGATTCCTACACAGATCAATTATTTGCGCGATACACATAACTACAGTGAAATGCCAAGTACTTACATCACTTATGTCCGGTGTCTGAGGCACGTTTAGTGGTAGTTTATCTATTCAAACATAACACCCTAAAGTTTAATCAAATTAAAGTTAAAACTACATACAATATCATGCCTTTTTCCCATATGGTTACGCAGAGACCAAATAACGCCACTTGGTACCATCCTTATAAACTTCCCTTGCCTTACCGCCAGTTGCTAGTAACGCACCTGACCTTTTTTGAAGACATCGCCAAAGTAAACTTAAAACTATACGATAAATAATGAACGTTACGTGTAAATATCAGAAGGTAATCCACTTACGATGAAGCCTTACAGTAACGTACCGGGTCTCCAACTGATATCGGTTCATAGCCCCATGGCATCAGTCCAAAACTCCTTACACGATTAATAGCTACTGTTCCCGAAATAAAAGTTGCATTTGTCATTTATTTCGTTATTACTGTTCAATGGTAATAAAAGCTATGAGTAATAAAAAAGGCCAGTTAATGCTATTTTATTCATGATTCAAGCACGCATTCCATTTCACTGTGTAATTTCAAATGTCTTTATCTGCCATCTTTTTTGTCTCTATCCTCTTGCTATTGTTTTTCGTATCGCCTTCCGCAACAATACCTTCAATAGGGACAGCATTTCTATGCGCGTACGCTCTACAAAACTACGAATATTATCATTAGTAGTAGGCTCTATTAGAACAATAGAAAACAAAATAGCCTTTATTGCTTATAGAATAAGGTTGACGCAACGGCAAATGCTAAGTTGGTTTGGAGCAGCGTTTCGGTGCGGTGCACATGGAGTCGGCAGTCGCGCGCCCACCGACTGTGGTTCCGGTGGGGTCGATCACCAACGCGTAGTGTGTGCGTACCTTAACACACTACATTCCGAACTTTACTCGCGTCATGCGTGCACGGACCGTTCGCGCCAAATTTTGACATTTGTTTTTTTTATTGCATAGACTTTTTGGAACATTTATTAATTTGATTTTTTAATTTAATAATCGACTAAATAATAAAGTGGTTGTGAAGTGACTATTATTTTTTGTGAGGCGAATTAAGTATGCGCAAATATTTGTCAGTAGTTAAATAGTAGCGGATGTTTTTGTGTTTTCAAGTTAGTGTTTGTGATGATTTGAACTAATAAAACGCAAAAATGAAGATGCGATGGGACTTTTTATTACATTTATTTATTTTCTTCGTCTTCGCGACTTGTGTCGGTAAGTAGCTCATAATATTATTTAGCTGTTATTTTTTATTGCGGCCCTTTTGAAATAAACAAGCAGTAGGTAAATAGAATAATAAATAAACATAATCTTTTATAAGTTACTTTGTAAATGCTCCATTTTATTTTATTTGTAGTGTCGATCGATATAAATAATGCGATTATTTTTGGATTGAAAAGTTAATAGTTACGTATTATTTTAATACATTTATTTTGTTCTTCGTTTTGTTAAATTAATATTTAAAATATTTATTTAACGTATTTAATTTGCTTTGTGAGCCTATTAAGTAGGTAGGTACCCATTTATGAAGCGCTGGGTATTGCGGTATACCCATTATTGCCCTAACTTCCACATACAACCATAAACTGTAGGTACCTAGTATTTATTTATAGCACGTATGTATTAAATTAATACTTCAAAAAATATTCTACGTTATTAACATTATTAGCAAACATAAAACATAATTATTTCACATCTTACGTAATTAAACAACGTACACCTAAAATTTTCCGGCATATTAATTTGCCCCCACAATCATAGCTCACGGTGCCTGACCATGCAGGCCGAATGTTTTTACACTCATTGTCTCTGGTTATTTAATGATAACGATCTTCGTACACACGGCATGGAAGCAAATAATACAAACACGATAGAATTATGTTATGTATGAATAATGTCTGTAATTTTGCATTACAACATGAAGATGCTTGTCTAAAGCATTTTGTAATATTTGATTCTGATTGTATTTTAATATAGGGAATGGTATTGCACTGATGGGTTGGACGATCAATTTGATATTAAGAAATGATGTTTGGGCTTCGACCTTTTGCAATGTGCAAAGGATCAATACTTAACTAAATGTGTACCATCTTAGTAGCTAAATTAACTTGAGGATACCGAAATAGATGAATGGCTCCATTGAACTGCATCTAATTCCAGAATTGAACTAATTTTATTTCAAAATAAATATATTTTATCTATTAATCTATTAAATACATAGTTCTACGTTCAAGCTCTATGGTTTTGCCCAAAGATATAACGATATTACTAATATAAATCAACGTTTTTGTCTGTATTACGGAGTCTATTTGGCATATATCCGAAAGTGATGAATCAGGCATAATAATATGCCGTTTTTATGGAAGACACGTAATGCCGATAATGTAACATTACTTTATTACAAGAGTATTCGAGATTTCACCCCTTGTTCTTCAGAATCAGAATAATTCGGAAGGGTTATTTGTTTTCATTCAATTATCTGATAATGTTAGTTCATGTTTTTGAAGGGGACTTTTCTCGTATCATGTCTATTCATACACTGATATATAAATATATACTTACTATAGTATTTTTAGTACAGTTTGATGCGTTTTCTTAAGGTAATTAAAGAAAAACATTGTGCTATGAATCAGCTACGTAAAATCAACATTGTTTTGATAATAATGTCCGCCGTATACTTGATGTAATTAGACGTATATTTAGATATGCATATTGTGATTTATAGTTTATGAATCATTTTCTTTACTTGCTATAAATAGGTCTTCAAGAATTTATTAAGTTTTTTGTGGAGTTACAGGCTAAAATTATTTTTTAAACTTTACTCCAAATGAAAATTAACTAGTATCGGTTTGTTTTTTCATCGTCAGATTGCTATGTTTGCCGAAACGTCAAGTGTCTCCGATGGATTCTTCATATATTATCTATAAAAAAAAATTAATAATCTTATTTAAAATGCGGCCCTAAATCATAGTATGCTTAATATCTCGTATCAAATGCAATTATTTTCATAGTATTTAACAATACAAAACAAAAGTATTAAAAGCTAATAAAAATAAAACTTTAAAGACATAAAACGAGTTAAAACGAGTACTCTAGAATTTTATCTCCTGCAAGTAAAATAGTGCCTTGGAAAATTCCAAAGATCTCTGCAGTCTAGAAAAATCGAGAGCTGGAATATTTAACTAAGAGAGAATTGCATAAATCTTACTAATTATACTTACTGAACGAATTTAACACTAGTATTACGTGTAACTGGAGCACCGTTTCATAATTCGATTACAATGTTCGCTTTCAGATGACTACTAAGACTACAGTTATAAGATTAAATTACGCTTTTTACAAGAAATTATCAATTTTTTAATAATGTCGTTAATAAACATTATAAAGCAGACACGTAAAGGTAAATAAAAATACAAATTTAACAATTTTCATGACAAATTATTGTCTTCTGTGTCTACAATTTGACAATTCAATAAATTAAATCAAGCACCGATACGGTAGCTTTATCAATTATCTGTTACACGCAAAATATGCCTAAAAACATTTATTAAGGCTACATTATACAAAATCTATTCTAACTTGTAAGCTAGACTTACAAACAAATCTATAAAAATAAGTCAGAAACACAAGTACCACATAGACGGGCAAGAACGGAAGAGAAACATTCAAAGTTTTGAGAAGCAATAATTTCCGTAGCGCCAGCCCTCAATGGTCGTAATGATAAATAACTAGCTAGTTTACTCGCCTAATAGCAGTTTTAGTAACAATTAAAATAAATCCGCCTTAGTTATAGTGCTTACTAACGGTTATAACTTCACTAAACTTGGACCTATATCCATAAATATTGACATGTCGCTCCTTCAATGCAAAAAGGCCACAACTCAAAAAAAAATGAAAATCGTTTTATTGCAAAAATGACACCTAAACCGACTATATTTTATAGTAAAAAAAAACCCCCATGATTTTTGCTTATATTATGGCTGCACTGACTTACTGCCCTTTTTGCATTAGCTCACTTTGACAGGTAATGTCAGTGCAAAACAGCCACTTTGTGAGTTGCGCCCGGAGATTCAACGCAAATGCTCGTCAGTTGCATGAAAAAGTGCCACAATCCAAAATATGTCTGTGTTGGGTGCAAAATTTCAAGTTAATGTAATTATGTTTTACAATACAAAACTGCCATATTTTGGAAAACGTCCTTTTTGCATTCTAACTATAGTATTTGTTACCATATTTTGTAATAAAAAAGTGCCATATTTCTGAAAACGACTGTTTTGCATTCAAACACTAGTATTTGTTATTATATTTTGTAATATAACAGTAGCATATTTTGAAATACGTCCCTTTTGCATTAAATTATTGTGGAATAAATAATCATTTTTAGCGTGCTCGAATGGGAAGGCCAGAAATATGACCGTTTGGCATGATAATAATTTTAGTTTTCGTTACAATTTTAAAAATAAAATAATACATTTTGATGCATGCAAAGGCAAGAGGCACCCTTTCCTTTCAAATTCCTCTTTCAGGGGCAAGATCCGACCAGTCCTTTTCAAATGCGTCTAGGTCATCCCGCCATTTCCATTTAAGTCTCCCGCGTCTGCTATGACCATCTTCTGGCATCCAGTTGGTAGATATGCGGGTCCACCTTTCCGAATGCATATGTATAATGTGGCCGGCTCAGTTCCATTTCAGCCAGGCGGTCTTCTCCCTTACATCGGCTATGCGAGTTTGGGAGCGCAGTATAGAATTTCGGACGTGATCTGTTCTTTTGACGCATAATATACTATGCTCCATCGCTCTCTGGCTCTTTCTGGTTTTCCGTAAGGGACCATGTTTGGGTAGCGTAGGTAAGGACGGGTAGTAGGTATAAACATGTCGACGAGCTTTCACTTCAGTGACAGTGGAAGGTTACCCTTCATTAGCTCTTTCCTGGACCAGGATCTCTTTCAGGCACTTGTGACACGTTTGTCCAACTCTTTGTCCCGTCGGTTGTTAAAAGAGGTTATCTGGCCCTAGCAAATGTACTCGTCGACATAGTCTATGACGTGCCCGTCTACCTCGACCCTACGTTTTGTGTTGTTGGTCATAACCTGGGTTTTTGTACGGTTCCTACTCAGTCCAATCTGAAGGTATGCCGTGCTCAGATCTTTGAGCATTGATTCGAGTTCCGATGCCGAAAAAGAGAAGAGGACTATCTCATCTACAAAACAATGGTTTGTTAACTGTTTACCACTTACAACTATGCTTTTGATTGCCATAACACCGCCAGGCTCCTGAAAATTTATCTGAGGGTGCTGGTAAATAATTTGGAAGATAGCGGGTCTCCCTGTTTCACGCTTATTTGGATTTGAAATGATATTGTTGTCTATTGCTTTGATGAGTTTGATGTATGAAGGTTCTATTCTACATAGTATCTTTAAGTAGGACTTGGATGGAGTGATGATTCTATGGCGGAATGAGTAATGCTGTCAAAAGCTTTGGAATAATCCACGAATGCTAAATATAAAAGCTTATAAAACTCAAAAACCTTTTCTATTATCTTATTTCTTTAATACTCCTGCTGCACTCAGTCTACTCGTCACGTTACCAATTGATTGATGTTTAATTTGACTAAATAATGAAAGTTACGCACAAAGTTTATCTCAATAATTTAACTTACTGAATAAAAAGTTAAGATTTTTTAATTTAGATTGTTTAATACAATGTTTTCCTGGTCTATTCAGTTATGGTTTTACTTAGTAATTATTATTAAACTTTTTGATACGGTTTTTTTACCAAAAAAGTACAATTAACCATTTTTATTTGTAAAACTGTGTTTAATTTTTGACATATTTCTCATAATATTGGTTCAAATTTTGAATGCAAAAGGGACTTATATGCTTTTTTCTCTTAATAGGTAACAGCTATTACAAAGTTTATTTTGTAGAAAGATAGAACTAAAAAATACGCATCTAATGATATATTAACATCTTATATTTAATAAATAAATATATGAAATGTTATAAAAAAACAGTTTCAAAAATTTGTTTTGGCTCTCCTGTAAAATTTATAGATTTCGATTTGTGGCCCTTTTGTATTCAAGGAGCGATGTGCTTAAGAACATAATCATTTACTAGAGCCTGAATCTACTATAATATTGAGCAATTAATTTTCATAAATAAATTGAACGTTATTTCATATCTAAATTTTCAAAAATATTACCCATAATAATCCGCAATAAGGACAACAATATTGTTCAATCCTACTAATTTTATAAATGCCAAAGATTCTTAGTATAGAGGTATGTATGTTTCTTACTGTTTCACGAAACAACGACTGATCTTATTTTAATGAAATTTGGTACACCGATATCTAAGGAAATCTTTTCTCGCGAACGACGTGGCGGACAGAAGCTAGAACGCCATTATATTGTTGATTGTCAATGGGCGGCCTAAGAGAAGTTAGAGATAGCCTCTTAGTTTCTCTCTGCTTACTTAAAACCGGCCGTTGTCAGTTTATTTCTGTTTAAAAAATGCTATGGATTGAAAAATCACAGATTTTCGTTATACGAATGTGATTTTTTGTAGCAGAATCCCATAAAAACGGCATCTATATTTATAGCATCAGCACGAGTTTCATCGTAAAATATTTACGAAATTATGACACTGAATAAAATAATATGGAAAAAAGAAAAAGTTTTATATTATATTGTGAAAATACACAAAGAATAAAAAAACAGAATCAAGGATTATACGAACCATGCTTCTGCCTGCGATTTCGGAGAAAAGAATTCCCGGGGTACAATTATAGCAAGCGTTAATGCAATTTAAAAACTATCTCCTTATCAAATTTTATCTAAGTCAGTAGCCTCTAGTCATTGTATGTTTTGTTACTCTTTGTTGCATAAGCATAAATGCATTCATCCATCCATACTGTGAAACTTTTGTATTTATAACCATTCATTAATATTTAGAATTGGTAATCAATACTAATATTATATAGCTGAAGAGTTTGTTTGTTTGTTTGTTTGTTTGAACGCGCTAATCTCAGGAACTACTTGTCCGATTTGAAAAATTCTTTCAGGTTTAGATAGTCCATTTATCGAGGAAGGTTACAGGCCATATATCATCACGCTACTACCAATAGGAGCAGAGTACCAGTGAAAAATGTTACAAAAACGGGGAAAATTTTGACCCATTCTCTCTTATGTGACGCAAGCGAAGTCGCGCGGGTCGGCTAGTATCGATATAATTCCGATACAATAACGAGATAGGATCCTAAGATGAATGATCCAAGTACAGCGGTGTACCGAGCTGTATGATATTGAAGATTTACATCCTCCGAAAGACTGCTCTCAGCTAACGTCCACAACATTAACCAACAACTTCACACGCGTTTAAGAACTTACGTCGTTAAGCCAAGTTCAAATTTAATGTTTAATTCGCACGTAACTCAAAGTCCAAGTAAGACCTCCGACTAAGCTTTTTAACTTGCGAGTAAACAGTCATTTAAATAACTGTAAATTGACATTAAACTACTTGACATTTTTTTAAATGGCGAGACAAGATACGAGGTTCCAAAGGAATTAGAGAGAACACTGAAAATGTTTAAAATTACGCATTAAAATACTTTAACGTTAAGAACTCTAACTAAACTAACGGTGAAGGAAAACTTTCTGATTAAACCTCGCAATTTTTTTGAAGGCATGCGACGTCCCCGATCCGCACTTCGCCGGCGTGGTGGACTAAATGCCTAACGCTTCTCTAGTTAACTCTCGCCCAGCTTTGGGACTACCAAATTGCTGCACTATTACAACTCAGTTTACCTATCAATATATCGATGGAGCTGTAATCAGCTTAACCCATCAAGACGTTTGCACTACAGATAGTTCATTGAATAACCAATAGCTTCTGAAGTAAGTGTACAATATTCAATTCTGAGGGGCGATTCACTACTCTACCATATTCGACTATCGACAGCCGCATAAAAAAATATGGATGAACTCCTTTCGCGCCAATCTCTACCACTATCGACTATCGAGAAACGGCTAGCTATCGAACAATTCTGTATGAAAAACAAATCAGTGCCACTAGCGTGCGTTGTAGGAACTATTTTTACAGTACATTTAAATGTCAAGCTATCGATATTCGATAGTGCCATCTGTATGTGACTCATGGTACAGTAGCTCGATTATTTACAATGGGTACTATCTACAAAAAAATACTTCGAATAGCACTCGCTGAAGGCGCTATTAGCAAGCTTTAATGCAAAATTTGTCGATAGCTAGCCGGTTGTCGATAGTCGACAGTAGGAAATCGCCCTCTCTGAACAGTTGCGCAATGTGCATCAGTTAATCCACTGCAGATCGTAGGCTTTCAAACGATATTGCTCAGTCTTAATACTCAATACTATGGCCGTCGTGTGAGTTTATTTTACTTCATTCAACTCGATACTGGCGCGGATTTACGTTAATGAGTTCAATTGAACAAGGATTTAACCTAATGGATTGGATTTATTTCCTACAGTCTATAAGTCGCTCGTGAGTTTTTTACAGGCTTATTAAACTAGTAAACGTGTAAGCACTGTATCTCAGTTGACAACTAGTGTATGTCAAATTGATAGTCACTATTTAGTACATTGCTGCTTTGACGTAACGTGTAAATCACTACAATCTAAGGTAGAAAGCAATGTACAATATAGGGGCTTTCAAATAGTTGTCAACTGAGATACGAGATAGCTCTTTAGTTCTACAGTGTTTTGTCTTTTACATTCATATACAGTTGCGAAATTGATTGAAAGTGACAAAATACTGCATAACAAATTATATACGATGTTTTTTTAGTGAGACTGTGTTAGTGTATAATAGTTCTTTAATGAGGTACCACGAAGGTCAAAATGAAATTATAATGTAATTAAATTCTCAAAAGGATCGCTTGATAATTGCTTTTTGGACGTGAATGCTTAACAAAATCATCTCGGGTTACGTTGTCCCGGTTCAACCACACAATGAAGGTTGCAAGGACAGTATTATGTGTAGAGTACCTGAATTCGTAATCCGTATTGATTAGTGCTGTTTCTGTTCATGTTTTCACTATAAATATTGTAGTGGCCTACTATAATGATAATATGAAGAGGCATATTATAGTAATAAATCATAAATGTCATTGAAGTACGACTGCACCATTTTACCGTTTCGAAAGCTTCTAATATAATAAATGAGTTTCAGTCAATCTCTTTTTGGAAAAGTTACTACAAATATAAAACAGTATGCTAGTACTATATTCCTATTCCATGCATTCATATATTTTATCCAATTTTGATATAAAATTGTTGAGATTTATCGAGGTCGGTTGGCCAAGACGCAGGTTTTACCTATACAGCGAAAAATCTAGTTCAATCTTGATAGATTTTTTCTTATTGCCGTTTAGGTCTTCCAGACAAGGAGTCATAAAACGATGTAGTAAAAAACTTTTATATACAGCTCCAATATTTTGCTGAATTCGAAAAGCCTGCGTATAAAATGCCGCATGCCTTGATTGCAGCTTCATCCTATAAAATATTGCGGAGTAGGCAGGACTGATGGCACGGTAAGATGTGCTCATTAGCTCTCTTTTCATCAAGGGCTGTTTGCTGTTTTATTTTGTAGTTGAGACTAGATTTATAATTTCAGAATGATGGTGTATTAGCCGCTTCACAATGTACGGTTATTTTATTGCAGTCTAGTCCTATAGTCGAAATGTCTAACAATGGGTGAAGAATATTACATTTGTGAAGTCAAAAATATTATAAATCGATATTTTTGTGGATCGCTTTTTGGCCGCAACTGAAAATTAATTTGTAAGAATGTTCGCTCTGAAAATAGCAAACGTTTCAAGAATAAAGTAGAGAACAAAAGTTCGATAGTGTTTTACAGCACGTCAGATTATGAAAACTGCAGCATAGGCCGCAAACTTGTTCGCAGATAACAAACTAAGTTTATTCGTTGTACACCAAGTAGATTGTTTTTATCCCAAGATTCCGATCAATATGTTCTGAAGGCGTACTCTGTAAAAACACGATGTTTATTAGTTTGTTTTCTCGGCACTTCTACCCGATAGTTTTAAATCGATTTCCAAGTGATACCCAGGCTTATTACTCTGGGAGCCTCCGTGCGTATATTCGAGTACGTTTTCCTAGAAACTTGTGACGTTTAATTGGAAATGCTACTACAGTATTACTCAGCCGAGACTTCAATTACTCAATACAATGTATTTCTTGTATGTTAGTATTCCAGAAATTTCAATTATGTCTGATATTCAATCTTCGGTATTTAATTTGTATTGTGCTAGACAGCCAGTAGGTATTTCGTCAAATAACGCTATTTCATTGCAGTAATTGTGTCGTTGCAAAATATCCAGCTTCCTAATGTGATTGTAAACTTCATTCGCCTACAATTTTCAGTCAGTTTTTGTAGCAATTAGCGAATAAATGCAATGAAAAAGTAATTTGTGTTAGCATAATGTACTCAAAATGCAGGAGGACTAGCAATTTAAAGTGAGAGAACGCAATCTAACATTATTACAAGATACCCAAACGTGCAATAGCAGTACAATGTAGGTAATCACTTAATATCTCGGCTTATAACATTTACATATTTATGCATTTATGATTATATCATTAACCTCATTACGGTAAACTCATGCGAATTAATGATTAACAGTCACCGTAGTAAATATTGAAAATGACAAAATGGAATGCTTATTATAAGCAGGATGTATTAAAAACTGCAACATGGCTAAAGGCGGGTTTATAATACCTGAACCGTGTGAACAACACACGCTTGACCAATTTCGAGCACCAGCCAGCAACACGCTACTTAATTATGCAAATGCCTTGCAATGCCTTATTATTTATTCAAAATCGACTAAAACATCACTTATTTTTTAACATTTCGCTCACCTCCATATTTATTCGAGTATACCGAATTACGCGGATGGATTTTAAATTGCAACACCATATTTTTTATTAGATTAAAAAAAATATAACTGCGTTTTTAAATGACTTTTTCAATTTACTCTGTTCCCATTTATCTGAGTGAGCATTAAACATTTATTTGAACATCGCATAGCTTTTAAGTATCAATTAATTACCCTTGAGCCATCTTATGGAGATTTATAACGCTATTAATATCATTTGTAAGTGCGGAAGATGGTATTTTTCACACCTCAGTCTTACCGCTTCATTAGGCGGCTGAGAAATATTACTCGTGATCATGACCAAGATAAAGATTAAGATGAATGGTTTAGACAGGAACGTTTAAATTTTGATGCTTATCGGTCTTTTGACTTATGGATTAAAGCATGCCAGTTACTTCATAGTTAAATAAAGTTGGCTTCGTTCCCTTCCGTGTAGAAGTAGAGTTAAATCCAACAATTTTTCCTATAAATCCCAGTTTACCTAGGTCTTGCATTCTCGGGCAGGTTTGAATAAATATTTATCTGAGAATAACACGATATCTTGAGTACGCTAATAGTTTACAATGTTTGTATAAAATTGCCACTCCAGAGTGATTGGAGACTGATATTGCGAATCAGCGGGAGGCAAACGATTCCCTTCATTAGATTCACAAGTCCTTATTTCCATTAAGACCCTCAGGCGAGAGAAAGGGTCGTCCATTCACAGTCGAGGACATACGCCAATTTGTGAACCTATTAGTGCTAAAGACTTCAAAGCTATTGCGTTTTAATTGAACATTTTAAATCGAAAAATAACCTATTTTTTCTTTACCCGTTGGTAAAGCAATAAACGTCGAGAACACACTGCCACGATAATTTCATGATGTAATTACAAATTGAAATATGATCGGAATATTTTAATTCATTGCAAAACTCATTCCGTTCTGATTATCGTATTTACTTAAAATTAATTTTCGGATGAATTACGATGCTTTATACAACGAAATATAATCGCGGATATTAATTAATTTGAAGTTATTGGTACGTTTTATTTGCGGGCATCGGGTATCGGTCACTCACACTCTCTCGGGAACTTCGTTCACGGAAGATCAATAGCTATGCTTCTTATTTAGCCATAAATATTTTATGTTTATTTAATATATAATAAGACAAAAGGAAACCTTTGCGCGGGAGAGATCTTAGAAACCGGCAGCGTTGCGTTAAATTATGTCTGTCTTAAGATGAAAGATACCTACATACAGTTAAGTAGTAAACTAGAGCGATCTAAGACGGCTTATTCAACTGCCTACAAATCAACATGTATATTTGATTACAATCATCAATGCATATTTCATGTCCATTTGGCGAGTATATCTGCAGTGTTAGTCCGCCAAATACTAGTGCAGACATCATAGCGAGATGTTGGCACCCGAGCACGATCATTGGCCGTACGATGTGACAGCGCAAATCCTCACCGTGTTTAACAAAGGCATTACAACTCTCAAGTCTTTAGTGTATTAGTTAATTAAATGAATACGGCAGCACCTGGTGCCGAACGAGGTATAAAGTTTTGTGTATTTGTTACGGATTTACGAAAACTCGGATTAGGGGTGAACGTTATATTTATACCGGGTATATTTATTTACTAGCTGACTCGCGCAACTTCGCTTGCGTCACATAAGAGAGAATGGGTTACATTTTCCACTGGTACTCTGCTCCTATAGATGGTAGCGTGATGATATATAGCCTTTAACTTTCCTCGATAAATGGACTATCTAACACTGAAAGATTTTTTCAAATCGGACCAGTAGTTCCTAGCATTAGCGCGTTCAAACAAACAAACAAACCATCAAACAAACAAACAAACTCTTCAGCTTTATAATATTAGTATAGATATAGATTTACGATGGTTATAAAGTTTGACGGAAAATAAAAATACGAATACGTTATTTGTAGTCTTATGTTACAGTCTAGTCTTATGAAAGAAACGATTTAGATGTTAGAATTTTATAACGTATGTTAGTCTCAAAGGAGTAGGTAGATTGCAAGCAATATGCGAGGCTATTACCGACTTTCCTCTGATTTCTAATCTTGTCTGTACTTATAGTATAGTAACTTCATTAGTTTGTTTGTAGAGTGATTGAGAAACTAAAAAACAGAGAAGTATAAAAGTTTGCTCAACTATAAAATTGTATTTAATCTTGAAGATTGCGAGGTAATTTAAAGCAGGCAAGATTAGAGGCACAACTTAGTCACCAAAAACTTCCTCACATTTTCTTTAGTCTCTCAATTTTATTAAAAAGTCTGACCCGGCTCACGCTATACCTATTATATCTTAACGACATTCTTTAGAAAATGTAGTAAAAAGTTTTTAACAAGAAAATAAATTTTAAACCGATGTGTTGACAAAGAAAAACCCTGGCCTTCGAAGCCTTGACTTACTTTTTTTTATTAACCTTTACTTTTTTCCTTATGTTTTGATCGGAGTAGCAACGCGCGTTGACAAAGGTACGTGACCGAATTTATTGACAAAGTTATTTTGACGTATTTTCAGGTTAAATATACCTGCGTATTGTAACCCAAAAATACTCTGATTTAAGAGATATTATGTACGTTATTGAGAACGCAACTGAAGGTAGAATAAACCAACGTTGACGGCAAAGAGATGAATGTTTTATTTATACCTTTTCATAAATGTTGGATTATTTTGACTGAATTAAAGGGTTTATTTATCTTTGATGATTATTGGTAAATGAAAACATTGAGAGTACTTATATACATAGATTATTTGATGTTTACGTAAAAACTCATTTAAATTGAAAAAGTATTTCGTTCGAAATTGCTGTTTTACATTAGTCTTTATTGCTAATATTTACGTTAGTATTTTTCAATAGGTATTTGGGTTTAGTCTCCAAGAGTCTTGGTTCTCTATTGTAGAGAGCTAGCGACCGTATCTTCACTATAATCCCCTATACGAGATAGAGTCAGTCTAGAGCGCTTTCCTTTGTAATCGTTTCAGTTTCAGCAATAGAGCCATGTGATGTGCAGTTGTTTAAGCTTTCCTTATTAAAATTAATATACTCTTTTAGTGTACAAGGTAAAATAATATTTCAATATTTAGCATTTAACAGAGAACATACCTAAACTTAGCTCAAACTTGGAAATCTAATATTATTAAAATGTTATTTGTGTTTGTTTGTCTTTCGTTAATGTCAAAACTGCTGAACTAATACGCATACTATTTGGCAAGGTGATAGACCTCGAATAGAATATAGGTTACTCTATCTGCGAGCAGGGCCACGAGTATGAATAAACCATGACAGTTAATTGTCATGTATTTTAATAAAAGAGCATCGGATATTTTTAATTATTAAATAAGGTCTATATCAAATAGACCAGTCAATAGTCATAGCTCGATTCTACAACTATCGACTACCGACAACCGGCTAGCTATCGAGAAATTTTATATGAAAATCTAATCAGCTCCCCTAACAGGCGTCGCACGAACTATTTTGGCAGTACATTTGCAAGTGTCAAATTTTCGATACTCGACAGTACCGAGTGTAGAGAATAGCGCTACTGGTAAAAATCCTTTAAAAATATATCTCGCAATAATGTTACAAGAAAAATACTTTGTTTTTATTAAATCACAAAGTTTTGACTTGTATTAAGACTGACGGCGATATTGTTTCTAATATGGCCGCTCAACGAAAAAACCTATTGTGTCGGGAATGATAAAATAGGCTTTACCCGATGTTACATGACCTATATTTAGCGGATTTAGGCTTTGTATGCTTCGAAAAATATCTTTTTTACTTTACTATACTAATATTACATACAATACATACAGATACATAAATTAACTTTTTTTATTTGTTTAAAATATTTATATTATTACTTATATTATTCTTTTCTACAAAAAGCGACGCGCTATATATCGATATATAGCGCGTGAAAGATGTCGAAGCTGGAGACCCTGATTCAGCTATCTCTATGCTTAATTTCATCAAAATCGGTTGAGCAGT
Source organism: Anticarsia gemmatalis (assembly GCF_050436995.1). NCBI lineage: Eukaryota > Metazoa > Arthropoda > Insecta > Lepidoptera > Erebidae > Anticarsia > Anticarsia gemmatalis. Next base: position 3,283,542 of record NC_134757.1, read on the forward strand.
TTAGTCTTGCTAGCGTAATAGACAGACTTTCACATATATACCCGATATTGTTATTGATGTATCTATTTTTTTAGATTTACGTTAAGTTAGTTAATTAGTTAGAGTTAACTAGTTAGTTAATTAGGTTAGTTTAGTGTTACTACTAGGGAAGAATCTAAAAATATCGAGACAATCTTCAACGGGGATAAAAAGTATATGGATTAAATAATGTATTCGAGTTAAAATACTAAAGTAGAACTTACAGTTCATTTAATAAATTAATTCTGCCGCAGTCTTATAAAAACATATTATTATTTTATATTAATGCATCAACTAATGGAAGTCCATTTCATAGCATTAATATACTTAATATAAAATAGTTGTACCATTTATAATAGATGGTAATGTATACTTATATTAATCACAGCATAAAAAGTAATATTGTAAAGCAACCTCTGTCACTGGCTGGGACATAAACAGTTTTTTACCCTACCAAGAAGGTTGTAGTTCCCGCGGGGCATAGAGTAAAATATTATTTTTTTCCTACTCTATGGATCGATGTTTGAACATAACGGTCACTCATGCAATGTTTGTAATTACTTACCAAACGAGAAATACGGAAATCAATACCTTCAAAATATTTTGACTGCCTCTGTGGCGCAGTGGTTTAGGTGGCCATGCCGATACAATTGCGTCGTCGTCGGGTTCGATTCCCACACGCAACGATTATTTGTGCGATCCACAAATAATTGTTTCGGGTCTAGTTGTGCTTTGTGTCCTTTGTTTGTATGTTTGTAAAGTCCCCGCGACACAAGAGTAATTTTTAGTGCGGGATTAATCTTTAAAAAAAATCCTATTCATATCATAAATGCAGTAGCGCGATTCGCTACTACTAACGACAATCGGCAACCGGTTAGGCTATATGAAAAATTACTCAGCATCTCAAGCGGTCGCTGGAGGAACCATTTTTCAGTACATTTTAAATGTGTTCCGTTATAACAACAAAACGGTTGAGTCGACGTGGATAAAATTTAGGTAATAAATTATTTTCTTTCTGGAAAAGAGTAAGTCTAAAGACTCAAATAATCTTGGGCAGAGCGACGGAAAAACATTGTAAGTGGTTGTTTATCAATAAGTATACTCTATATAAGCTTTGAAAAACACTATTAATCTTCCTATAATAGGTTTCAAGTTTAAATCAGATACAATCGGATGGAAATACAATTTGTTTAAGTAGAAGCCACGACTACGGAAAATATTTCCTAGGAATTGATCAAACTGTCACAAATACGATTAATCATGGAGAACGTTTATATACTCGCGATCAGCGGTTTAGTTTGTCTTTCATTCTAAATTATAAAACTAAAAGGTAGTTTAACGAAATTTCATTTGTTATTACTGACCTAGTAGCGCTATTTTCATATAGGTACATATATTTTCGAAGATACAGTCAGTTCTATCGAGTATCGACAGTTGACAATTAAAATATTTAGTTGCGCAATTCTCTACAGTTGGTACTGTCGAGTATCGAGAGTTTGACATTTAAAATTCACTGCCAAAATAGTTCTTACAGAGCCCGGTAGAGGCGCTAAACAGATTTTCGTGTAAAATTTCTCGATAGCTAGCGGGTTGTCGGTAGTCGATAGTAGTAAAGAATCGAGCTGCTGCAGAAATAGTTCCTACGGTGACCGCTAGGAGCACAAACAGATAGCTAACCGATGTTGTAGTTTAACTGGCCGTAAGATTATGTAGCCGTTTCTACGGCACCATTCACAATCATTCTATAACAGTCCACTGGTAGACAAGAGTGGTAGTGAACACGATTTTTAGTTGTTTTCTGCTCCTACAGAACAAGGAAAAAAATACACGCACCCACACTTTTAATCTACAGAATCGTAATTTAATCACGAAAGCTCAAACTAAGCACAAAGCAGTATTTGTATCACAATGCACAAAAAATGTCAGCAAAAAGAAATTAAGTTACAATTCCTTCCATTCCTTTTGAAGAATGCCACCAAAAGCCGAAACTCTGTATCCGTGCGTCGAATCGTGAAATATGTTGTACATGTACTGTGACGTACTTTTAAAATATGAAAGAGTACAAATACAGCTCTCCTAGTTCAAGCGAGGCAATCAGAGAGAATTGTGTACCCGACTCTACAAATTTTTTACCGTCTTTTCCATTTTCACACTAAATCCGGTATACATTTTGTAAAGGCCATTGCACGATTTGATACTTTTTAAATTGTTGTTACGATGGACGATAGAGTATAATTAGCATGCGCGCATCGAATTATGATTGTGTAAGAGATAAGCGTTGGTGAGATTCTTGAGAAATAATTTCATTGGATTTCTGATTAGAAGCGCTGAAATTATGCAAAAAAATTATAAATCCGATACAATGCTTTCTAGAAATTCAAGCTTGTTATGCAACGAGTAATTTAATCGGATCATTTCCATACTTTATTTAAATTGACTTCGGAAAAATAAGAGGTTTTCAATGCGTCGGAATCTTTTTTTCTTACAAAAGTTATGATTGTAGTCCTCATTAGGATGCAGTAAGCGAATACGTGCTCTGTAGGTTTCAAGACATATTTATGATGGCAATTTGGCTTTTGGCTGTCTCACAAAATCAATTACATAAGTCAGAAGTAAGACTGAACTCAGGCTTCTTTAGTATTCCAGACATACTACTAGGCTAACTAGCTACAGTACATATCCACACTTCTATATTATACATACGTGCTATACATACTCTGAAAAAATATTTAATTTTACTGAAAATGTGTCTGTTTGTCCTTATTTTACGACAAAATGGCTGAACCTATTTAATACGTACTTAATTTAATGTTATCAAAAATGTGTCCTTGTGTTATTCTTGTCGAAACGGCTGAACCGATTTGAATAGCATTTGACAGGGCGATAAGCTATATCTTAGAGAAGGTTATAAGCTACTATTTTTTAGTTCTGATGTAGTAGTTTCGTAGTTTTCTAGATACTGTGTAGGCTGTACCTCAAGCACAAACTAATTTCAAAATTAAATCGAGTGATAAGGGGTATTATCCAAGGGAGGAGACAAGCCAGTATTTTATACAAATATTACGGTACTATACTCATAAACTAGTTGTAAAATGAATCCTGCCGTGGTCAAGGGGTCGAGTATTTCTGCGAAGTAACAAAAGTGCGCAGGATCATTCTCACGGTCGCAATTATCGCATACCGCGCGATGCACTCGCGCGCAACCAACAATGATATTTGTACAAGCTGTTATTGTTATTTGATGCCATGTGATAGCCGGCGAGAGTGTTTGACATACTGTTGGGAATATATTTTCACTTTTATATTAAAATGGCTTTTGCCCGCGACTTTGTTCGTGTGATTTGTGTCTTAAGACTGTTTTTAAAACAAATTTTCATCGTGGGGATAGAATTGATCAAAAATCGTTTTTAGCCAAATTTCAACTCGCATTCGTCGATCCGTCGCATTGTGACTGATGATCCAAAGGTAAAAATGCATATTCGCGTAAATTCCTGCATTCTATTTTATAACACCACACAAGAGGACAATTTAAAAATCACGTGGTTTTTTTTAGAAAACCTAATGGTACTTCCACAAATTGTAAAGTTGTTCCAAATTTCAGCTCAATCTGTTCAATAGTTCAGCCGTAAATCGTAATAGAAAGACACACGCGGAAAAATGAAAGAAACGTAAATGAAAAGAGGAGTATCGATAGCAGAGACGAAAATATCGAATCATATTTCGAAACAGAAGCTTAACGGAATATTCCCGAATTAAAACGAAACGGTGCAAAACAAACTATGCAGAAAGTTCGTTCGATAATCTCTAACGTAAAAATGTACAACTCGAACTATTCTCGAAGCTTAACTCGAACGAATCAGGTCAAATGGAAAACTCTCCTCTTATAATGTTAGTACTTCATATTCGTTGGATAAATGTGTGTGCTCTTGCGATAGCTGATTTATGACCTACATCTCGTATGTAAATTGGTGAAGTCCAGCGAATCACTGAACTTGGATATCGTTAGCCATTTCCATTGAGTGAGTGTGGTAAACACTGTTGTGAATGATTGTGCGATCGGAACAATAAACTGTATTCATAAATACTATACTTTTCTGGAACCTCTAACTCCCGGTTTTTGAGTACATTTAGCGGTAGTTAATTTATTCAATAGTGTTTAAACTCATATAAAAAACGCTATTGAATAGATAAACCACCGCTAAATGTACCTCAGAAACCGGGGGTAAATCCTTCAGACGTGAACTAAGAGTATCAAACAAAAAGATTGATTTTTTCTAAACTCATTTCCTTTCATTTGTCGTATTGTTAGTGGTCAACCTAATGTCAAAGAGCCGCCCGAGAGGCCTTTGACATGGCTTAACGACTATTATCTTAGTAGACAACAGCCGGGACCGGCTTTTTACGTGCCCTCTGAACCACGGAGACGCCCAGTTCAAATACGGTCACCCATCTACGGATTGACCGCGCCAAGGGTTGCTTAACCCACAGATCGTTTACCGACCGGTGAGAGCAACTAAATATGGGCGCTTTAATTTTTTTTACTGAGTTGCAAACGCTAAACTACAAACACTAAACGTGGTAGTAATCAAACACAAGAAGATCCGGATTTTGTTTCGGACACAGACAATTTGATTTAATTATGCAAAGTCTTTGAAACGTGCAGGTAATTTACTGAGAAATGCAAGCTAATATAGCTCGCATTTCACTTGTCACGATTTAAAATATAAAACTCTAAAACAGAAAGACACTCCGTCTTTACACAACTATTCTCTTTTCATTATCACATCTTCCCATCGTCAGATTACTCTTTCGAGAAAGAACTTTGACAGTTTAATCATCGTAAAAAAAGAAGATCAGCACATCATACTGTGACTATTTTGCTTTTTTACGTAATCATAAAAGTGAATCATTAAAATAATTCATTTTAAAATTTAACGTTGAAAAAAATCGCACCAAAACAACTATCTGCAACCGAGAGACACATTAAACTGCTTTAAAGGATAACCGAAACCGTTCACTGAATCCAAAACTGGCGAACTTCGATACATTACGAACAGTAAGCACCACTGTTCAATATTCAAGCAGCTCAATCAAGTATATACTACCGGTTGCCAAATGTGGTTTCAAGTACTACAAAAATATGTACGCGGTCCCCACATTTGTTTGTTTGTGTTAGTGATTTATGTTTGCAATATCCTCCCGTACGCTGCGGGTGCCCACAGGAACAAGGAGCTGTGCAAAGTGTTTGTTTCTTGTTTACTTAAACACTTAATGCATGTGGACATACGTATGTTGTGGCGTGATACAAGTTACAACTGCTTTTTTTAAACGAGAGTAGTATTAATCTAGAAAAGGAGATGAGGAATCGAAAGGATGGTTTTATGTTTAAATTAGGTAGTGAATAATTTCTGGAGCGTTATCATGAAGAAACATTAATCACAGACGAAAAATGTTACAGAAACTCTAAAATTAAAATCTCATACACTAATTAGTTAAGAAAAATTAAAATACACTTACAAGATTCGTACATTATGTAAATTTTTCACTAACGGCAGTGGACTTAAAACTGTCTCGGGCTCTAATGAGATTAATATTCTTCAAGTAAAAACTACGAAATGATAAATTAACGAGACAGCCAGCACGACGGCTTATTCAGTAAATCGTGATTTACTTTAGACAGTTGACCCGTAGCGGCCTTCTGCGTCAATATTACCTGAATTACTAACAGCCCGTGACAACAGTGGTGAAACGATCCAACCGCCAAACTTTTTGCGACTACTCTCAAAATAAACAAGCATTTTTTACAATATTTTCGTAGATACGTATTTATTCACGGGTCGTCTACCAGCCCACCTATTTCCTCCTAATCTTACGCATGGATGCAAAGTAATCTGAAATATTAGGTATTTGGAGAATATGGAATCCCTATTCAGTACGGAGTTGGGCAGATAGCGATCTATCGAAATACCGAGTTTCAAGTATCAACGTTTTGTATCTAGTTTCTGTATATTGCTGTATTTGTATCTTATTACAGAATATATTACCTTCCAGAGTTTTATTTATTCGTCTTTATTATATTTTAAGCTTGCTGTGCTTCAACCTACTTTCATGTTAGAGACTCATGTGTTAGTTTCCGAAAAATCAAGCTTTATTCGTTCCGCGAAATGACTATTCATGAAAAATGTGTGTGGTGCAGCCGACCCGTATTTGGTTTATATTACATTCCAAAAGCTTCATATCCCTTTGTGAGAAATAGTAAAAATATGAACGAACAACAATTTAAACTATATGTCATTTTTATACAGAAATCAAAGAGGACAGAAACTAATATCGAAGAGATTTTCCGACTGAAAATGAAAAAGCATACAGTTGCGACCACGCAATATATTTTTATAGACTTTGTTCATACATTTATAACACTGGGATTCATTGTACCGGCGCTGTCGTAAATCCAAAGTATGTATATGCAATGCAACAAATGTCTGCAGCTTCGAAATGAAATCTGCAAAATTAATCAATCAATCGTAACTACCTGATGTTCAACCATAAGTTTAAATACATTATAATGACTGGAGAGTATATATTTGTCATCATCAACAGCCCATTTCTGATCCCCTCTCGCTGGGGAATGAAAAGGGTATCGTCCCCCAGGTTGTTCAAATACGGGCAGATTTCACTCATCGTTTCGGAAATTACGAGTAATCAGGCCTTCATTCCACTTAAGGACTAAAGTGATCAAGTGCTGAGATCGTGGGTTCTCAGGTACTCTGAAATGTAGTTTGTAATACTAGGCTAATCTTTACATTACACTTTGATAAACTTAGCTGTGTGTAAACGACGAGACATATTCCAAAATAGATAAATTGACGTTAATTTGTGTATAGGCACTTCTCGAGTATTTAGAGAAATTACCTAAAATTTAATTGTGATTATTTAAATTGTGAAAAGAAATAGAAATCTTCCTCTACAATCAGGCTCTGCGTTCGGACAGATTATTAAATACTTACATAATATAAGCCTTTTTCCGACAGAGGTAGGCAGAGACCAAAAAACGCTACTTGCAACAATCCTTACAAACTTCCCTCGCCTCATTCACATCCATACGTCTTGTCATACAGATCTGCATTATAAATGTAAATGAGCACTATATGAGCAAACTAACAATAAAGTTTGTTTGAACAATGAACAATCAGTGCAGTCATGATTAAGGGTGGTATTGAAGAGCTCGATCGACGAACAGAGAAATACGCTTAGTAATTATCTTGGTGATTATGTTCGGATCAGTCCACATTACGTCAGCGAGGCGCCTCTAGAATAAGGCCGAATATGATTCATTGAGCTTACACTCGGCTAGACTTTGAGAAGTAATAAATCAGTGCTAAAATGATATTAATGGTTTCTATAATACTCGATAAAGTACTTAGAAACGTATTTTGACTAGAGGAACGGATTTGGAGGTTGATTTTTGAAGAAAAAGTAGCCTATGTTCAGTTTCGTATTTTCAACTACCTTAATGTAAAATTTCGTCAAAATCATTTTAGTTGTGAAAACGTTACAGGCATAAAGACAGACTGACTGAAACACTTATAATATTGATTAAAGATAAATAGTTTACTTTAAGTAATTTAAGTAAGAAGTAATTTCGAAAAAACGGTTGTATTTTAAACAATGTAATTAACGGTTCAGTCGCGTCATTGCATAATTAAATACACATGTTTGTAGGATAATGAGGGCACAAAGACGGAGTACTGTGTCTATGTACGTCAGATTAGCATATAGAGCACTTTTAATTTGGAAAGAATGCGCACTCCCCCAGGCAATGTGATACAAAGCATTCCATATGGACGCGGAACAGATTGCAGCGGTCAAAGTAATGAATTTTCATAACTATCGCGTAAAAAGCTTTTATGAATATTTAATTCATTAAAATTAAAAGAAAGATATACTATTTTAATGTTAGTATTATTGTTAGTGGGAGGTAAAATGATGTTTTTTGTTACGTGGATTAGAAGGCCGATGTTCTGTCACAGTCGACTAACGACAATTGAGCTCGAGCAGCGACAAATTTTGTGTGATAAATGGATCAGGGTTTCTAGCGCGACACAAATCTATATAGTCATTTAAAATGTCTAATGACTTTATTTTGCCGAGTGGGCAAACGCACCATCTAAGTAGAAGCCCAATAATAAAGTACGCACTATACGCTAGAAAGTCTTTAGCGATAAGAGTACTTGCTAAAGTCTGCTCTCGTTAGAAAATAAAAATTTATAGTAAACTCGCACGTCGATTTCCTAATGAATTAGTTTTAAAAGTGGAGCAGTTTGCATCCTTAAGCCACTTTATGGCGAGGTGAGAAAGTATAAAAGTATTCAAGTTGAATATTTTCTCTCTACATTACTCCCTGGAGAGCGCCATGTTCCATGCATCCTGTAGGGCTGCCATCCATCCTGGTTTACCGGACACAGTGTTAGTTTTGAATCCGTTCTCCGAATCTTTCCGGGATTTATTGGACATCTATGTTTTAACAATTTCGGTACTGTGGTTTTGGTTGTTATACTTTTTGTGTAACGGATTGAATTTAAGATGAGTCCGCGAAACCGAGAATATCGGAAATGTATACATTTTATAAGGTAGTGTTGTGTGCCTAAATGAATGCTATAAAACTTAAATTTAAAAAGGAATTGGGGGCCTTATTTGTAATTTTGGTTTTACAAATAAGTATGAATCTATATTTATCTATAAATTTAAAACGATATAGCCTTATTTTGTGTTATCTAATTAAACACAGTATAAAAGGCGATTTGTAGACGGTCTATGTGTGTAGGCAGCCCTACAAAGTGCAGGTAACAGAAACTTATCAACAATAAGTAAATATGACTGTTCCGTAGAGACACATTTGCCAGGAAATACATTATTTAAATTAAATATCGATATTTGAACATCTCTATCTTTTGCTTGTGTTTAATATTGATATCGAAAACTATTACGGAGATAGTAAGATACTCATTCAATACGTGCGTACGTATTTTTAGTATGTTTATTTAAATACCGTTCAATGATAACTGATTTATTTCTTTCTCCTTGTGGGATTTTCAATACAAATTCAGTAAAAAAGCGACCGGTCAGACCGATAACGATCTTTAAATAATCCTAATTTAAAGCAAACGGGAGCGGCTCTAGTATCGCGATCTACCACTATCCAATATCGACAATCGGTCAGTCAAGAAATTTTGAATGAAATTATAATTAGTCTCTCCAACGGGCGATGTAGCAATTATTTTTGCAGTACACTTTAAAATGACATACTCACGATAGTCGATAGTACCGATTGCAGAGAATAGCGCCATAGAAATGTGCTCGTGTGACCAGTGGGCTTAACACGTATCTCAGTTGACAGCTAGTTTACGTCAAATTGATAGTCACTATTCAGTACATTGCCGCTTTGAAGTGACATGTCAATCACTATGATCTTAGCGAGAAATCAATGTACAGCGTAGTTGCTTTCAAATAGTTTTCTACTGAGATACGCGATAGCCTTCCAGATGTGCAATGTAAGTTGGATATTCTGGCCACCCATCTAAGGAAAGGCCTCTCTATACGTAGCTGAATTAGAATCTCAGCATACAAGCTTATTGCGTACATCTTATGTAATTACAAGCATCTATTGTTTATGTGTTCGAAGCAACGTGTGCGTATATAATTGTGCCTTTCATCAGCCGGCTATTGTTGACCACGGCCTTCTAATGGACCCTCGCAGAATACAGAACTACCCCTCTTGATAATGACCACGCACGGCTCATATCACGGTACTAATGTATAATAGACTACTTTCTTATATCTTGTAACACGCATCTTGTATAAAAAGATTTTATGACCGTAAGGTTAACTCATTGAATGGATTCAAATTAAAAAAAATAATTAACAGTGATTTAGCGGTCACTTCCCCAACATTTTTTTGCTGGCAATCGTATCCATTCGAACGTGGGTTCGAATGGATACGCTTGCCAGCAAAAAAAATGTTACTGTCCCAATGCTGGGCAAGGGTCTTCTACCGATGGTTTAGATCTCAAGCTGGCTAAGTGCCGGTTAGAAACTGGGACGGATTTTAAATACTTAGTTTTACCACCATTCTTTAAAAAAAATGATAAGTTCAATTTTTTTGATGGCAATAACTATAAAATTTATAGCAGGATTAAAATGCTTTTAAAATCTTATAAAATACCATTAGTGCATTGCTGTCGAAGTATTTATATAAATATCAAAATTATTTATTATGAACAATAGCAAACCACAATATTAAAATATGATAGTGCAATATGTTTTAAGTATGGATTAAATGGAATCTATTATAATACAATAATCACTTATTGGTTTATAAATCCAACGTAGAGTGCCATTGCAATCCATTAATCTACTCGAGTACTACATAAAATTATTCATTATATCTCTATCCTATTACAATGATATGTATATTTTTATCTATATATATAAATATCTACCCTAAAAAATAGAGTTATTATAATCTAATTAGGTGCTAGCAAAGCCTTAACAATTCAAGTATTCTAGATTACACAGCCTGAACTATCCGCCCTCTTCAGAGCAACCCTTATCAAAAGGTCACGTTATCAATTTTTTATTAAGTATATCCAGTCCATCTCGATACCTTTTACAAAGTATATTTTATATCCAGGGATCTGTTTATAGAGGCTCTGACCCACAAAGTATTGAACTTGACAGTTCGCACACACTCACCCTTTTTTGAAAACACTTGCTAGAATTATTTTGTGACGTCCTCACTAAAATAAATTATCGATGAGACACCATTTTTCGGCTTAAAAGTTTTGAGACCAAACACCACTTTCGCATATAAAGCACTTTCGTTAGGTTGAGAAACAAAGTATGATATTTAACCGTTATAGATAGAACATTTTAGCTCGAAAATTTGTTAGCATGTGTCGTGAAATGTAGAGTATAAAGCCTGCCTTATTTTACGTGAAAACAAGGGAGTGGAGTTATTATTTAGGACATAAAAATCGACAGTCGACTATCTAACCTAGTATACATACAAGAATGATGTAAAAAAGAGCATCAACGCGCCAGCCGTGTCATCAAAACTGATGTTTCAACCTCCCCTTAACTTTTTATTTTTGTTTTCATAGTTGTGCTTTTTTGAGCGAGTAATCGATTCCGAATCGTTCCCTAGGGCAATACCATGATAGACAAGTATCGATCGGCGATGCTCGGGATAAGTAAAGCGTTTATGAGGATAGTCATTATAGTTGTAGAGATTATTATAATGCGAACGAGATGCGTGACCTCTTTTTGTAAAGACCCCCTTTTTGCCCCGGGATGTTGTGTGATAGACGTCAATCCGTGTATCTAAATGGGCCATTAAATGCTTTACCTTTCTGAGATTTACATGACATTACGTAATGTAGTTTTCTGAACGAGTTACGTGAAACGATTTACTTAGTTTTATAAAGGGTTTAGGTTTTAGATTTACGTTTGATACTTGAGTTTAGAGCTTTTGCAAATCTTACAAGTCATCGACATTAACATTTGCTCAAGATATTTCAATGAGATAATGAGAACACGAAGGGAAGTCCGCTTTACAATTTAAACCCTTGCTCGAGCACGGCAGTATCGCGACGTAATTCTAATTTAAAACATAAGCTATTTGTTTCCATAATAAATATATCTGTCACGTCCGCGGATATGCTCGGGGCAGGTAGACAGACGCTTTATCACCGCACTTGAAGGCAACAGAACCAAAATACGGGGGAATAGCGGAATACCGTGCGGTACTAACATTTTGGACTGATTTCTGTTGGCTATCACAACAATATTTTATATATATTTTTATAAACTTCATATACACTAGTCCCAAGAATTAAAGGATACAAAAAAACATCCAAATTTTTGGGTGATTTTCAACAAGCTGTAACTCTGAGGAAAATGGTTGTACAGAAAAAATAAAAAAAGCAAATTGTAGCTCCAAGTGTCTAGTTTTCAGATATGACCATGAAAATTTTTTGTCATGGCCAGGTCTGGAGAAATCCTACGAAAACTACCGAAAAAAAAAATTCCAAATTTTTTCCCGTCTAAAAAAAGGTCCACGGGCTTCAAAAAATTTTTTTTGATTGTTTCGTTCAAAAGCTCTTTTAGAAAATTTAATCCTCTTTAATTTGCCGTATTCAAAAAGCCTGTACGACGATTTGCCGCGGAGTTATCGTCAATCAAAGCAAAAAAGTTCTTTTTGACTTTGATATTCAATAACTCCGGAAATAATGATCGTACAGGAAATCAAAGTAAGGTTTTGAAAACTGCACAATATTCTCTATAAGAAAAGGTAAACATCTTTGAGAAAAAAAAAAATTTTTGAATTGAAAACTCGGACTGAAAAAAGGACAAAAATTCGCAAAATTAAGGATATTTGGATAACTTGGTATAACTTTGGATAAAATGGATGAACGAAGGATATCGTCGGTAATTTTTCAACCTCAAAGTGTCCCCTAGAATCCCTCAAAAATTCAAAGCGCTGCGATGTTTTTTTCATTGTGCCCCGAAGCTTCAAATTCTTTGTTTTTGCAAAAATCACCATTATGAGCAATTTTGAATTGATGAGTTTAAAAAAAAAAATTCTCTCTAAAATCTTAATTTTTTCGATTAATAAGCAAATCGCGTGCCTATGCTCATCCTCATCCTCATACTGCAGTTCGCACGCGATTTTTTCTCCGCGCAAACAACGTAACAACGCTTAATCATCCAGCTATGAGTCCTGATTTGAACCCAATTGAGCATGTTTGGGACATGCTCGGGCGTCGATTGTGGTGAGACAATCTTTTTAATCGAAAAAATAAAGATTTTAGAGAGAAAAATTTTATTTTATTAAAAATATGAATAACAATCACGAAATTGCTCACAATGGTGATTTTGCAAAAACTAAGAATTTGAAGCTTCGGGGCACAATGAAAAAAACATCGCAGCGCTTTGAATTTTTGAGGGATTCTAGGGGACACTTTGAGGTTGAAAAATTACCGACGATATCCTTCGTTCATCCATTTTATCCAAAGTTATACCAAGTTATCCAAATATCCTTAATTTTGCGAATTTTTGTCCTTTTTTCAGTCCGAGTTTTCAATTCAAAAATTTTTTTTTTCTCGAAGATGTTTACCTTTTCTTATAGAGAATATTGTGCAGTTTTCAAAACCTTACTTTGATTTCCTGTACGATCATTATTTCCGGAGTTATTGAATATCAAAGTCAAAAAGAACTTTTTTGCTTTGATTGACGATAACTCCGCGGCAAATCGTCGTACAGGCTTTTTGAATACGGCAAATTAAAGAGGATTAAATTTTCTAAAAGAGCTTTTGAACGAAACAATCAAAAAAAATTTTTTGAAGCCCGTGGACCTTTTTTTAGACGGGAAAAAATTTGGAATTTTTTTTTTCGGTAGTTTTCGTAGGATTTCTCCAGACCTGGCCATGACAAAAAATTTTCATGGTCATATCTGAAAACTAGACACTTGGAGCTACAATTTGCTTTTTTTATTTTTTCTGTACAACCATTTTCCTCAGAGTTACAGCTTGTTGAAAATCACCCAAAAATTTGGATGTTTTTTTGTATCCTTTAATTTTTGGGACTAGTTTACTTACATAGATGTATACAGGCGGACTTAATGCCAAAGGCATTTTCTACCAGTCTACCTTGGGGTGATGCAGATATTGAAAGAAGTAGGTGTTTAATTAAAGGAAGGATATTACGTTAAGAAAAAGATTTACAAATAAATAAAAAGCAATGGTCGTGTAAAAAATATAGATACAATAGATACATTTTCCAATGTGTGTTGCATATTTCAATTACTTGTTACTTGTATTCATTTGTTATAGCTATCGGCAAGTTTGGTTTGTAGCGTTGCGGATTTCCGAAACTATTGTTGGGTTACCGAATATAGACTGCACTTTACGATGCGAAAGCAAACATCCGATTGCCCTACAAAACGTTAGATTAATCAGAGCGTTTGATTGAAAGATGAGTAGCGCGTGTAATAAACTTTTATTTTTGCGCAGTGTGTGTTCTTTCTCCTAGAATCTAGGCACTCATAATATTATGCTATTAAATGAGCATCCATGAGTGTATTTTTAGTTTATATCGCACTGTACATAAGTTGTAAATACATATTTATGTTCCCTACGTGTTGCGAAGTATTTCTTCGGATGGGTTACTTACCTATTTAGTGTATTCCCTAATGTGTCGGTTCCGTTCTATTTTTGCTACGTTACACAGCTGTGGTTTACAATGTCACACGCGCATTTAGACAATGACTGTATTAGTAGCACGAACTAAACTTAGTTTCTCTAATAAGTTGTACGCTTGCAGAAAAAGCTAGTGAACGATCGCTCAAGTAAGACATTTTGCACGGAAAATTATCACGTTAGAACGGGTGCTCATTAGCACATTCCTGACAGCGTGCTATTAGCATGATGGAGCAGCCCAAACTCTCCATCAAAACTTTGCCTGCGAGTTCTTACCACAAGTATTTATAGCTAAAGTACTACCAATGTATGCATTGTCACAAGCCGTAACTGTATTTACAGCGATACGGGTAATAAGCATGACTTTATGTGTGTTTCGACTTAAACTCGCTCTTGTTTCTACAAAAACACGCTGTTGTAGAAATTTCTAAGTCATTTGCATTGAAGTTGGTCGCTAAACAAGTCATGTTTGTGAGTTATCAGGCTGCTACCCTCGCCCTAAGTTCACAGCGAAGATGGCAGAGCGCCTGGCACCCCGTGGTACATGTGTTCCACGCTTTATTTGTGTTTCGGGAGCCATGGGGAACTCCTTGTATCTTTTATATTGAAATAAAATGTAAGTAAAGTCCACAGTCATTTCATTGATGGACTTCATTTTATTGGAAGGGCGTTCAAAGTACAATTTTATATGAATGTACGACTACGACCGTGGCTTTGTTTGTTTGTTGTGTTCTTTACGAACAGTATGTAACATTGAATATAAATTCGTTCATCAGTTAGAACATCAAAGCGTAAGGAAAATAAAGAATCTCACTTTAATTTGTATTATTTGCGAGGATACCTAGAAGCTGAAATTGTTTTCAACTTTTCCCAGAGCTAAAGCGACAGAGAAAAATGTTAAGAAACCTTTTCGTTTTTGTCCCTTTGAATTAACAGAGTTGGAGGATAAACACAAACGGCCATACATTTTTCTACCGCAAAAAGAAAAGGAAGTTCCACTGGCCATTTTCCACGGTTATTATATAGAAAATATCTTCGAAGAAAATTTTGATGTATCACGCGGGATTCCCTCGAGTAATACAACAAAATATAACTTAGGTTCTTACTTTTGTACGTGGGGTTGGTCTGTATTGTACATTCAGTGAGGTATTTTGGCATAAAGCCAAGGTGAAACGGTTGGTTTTAACCGAAAGCTGAACGTTTAGGCATTTAGCTAAAAACAATCTATTGTGCACACCTGTGACACCGAGCGAGAGTTGGCTTAACGATATCTATGTTCCGTATTAGAGGAGCACCTAAACTTATTTAATACCGTGCTTCTAACGTATATTACGGTGATACTATCCATGGCCCTTATTCCGTTAATTACTTATATGAATCAGTCGATGAAAAATGGTCCGTATGGTGTAATGTAGTTCATATTAGCAGCTATTTCTTAAGGCTAAGTGCCAAGTTAAAGGCCTCCGTGTAATAGTGTTCGTTGGCGCTCGGCCAGTAATGTGTCATCGTTTGGCTCCCCTCTTTACGTGGCTATGTTAGGGTCAAGGAGCCTTATGACTTTATAATGGTTTCCTTGGAAATCTAAGAGATGTTATGCTTCTGTTTATGTAGTGACAATTAGTTTCGTTTACAGTCCAGTGAGAAAAATCCTATATTTTCCATAACGATCGACTCCAATATTTTAATTTATATATTTTTAAAGGACGTTTAAATATTTGTGAATCATCAAAATACAATCTTGGGCATATCATAGCCTACAAATTTTAATGGCTACTTGGATGTTGTCCAATTCCTGTCAAATTGATCATAATTATGGTCAATTATGAGGCTTGTATCGCGGCCCACAATCTACTGACGGAGAATCCAATTATAATTGCCAAAATTAAAACCCGGGATTAAAGGATTTTGCTAGCGGCAGAGGTCCGCAACCATTAAAATAAGACTAATGACGCGAATTACACGCGAAATGGTTTTTTTTTTCACCAAAAACAATTACTTCAGTAAATTATTTTATTTTAAAAGACTTAGAAGCGCGTTTTTTCTCGCACGACATTTTTTTTCAATCTCATAATATATGGCCGATACTTCCTTAATATAAGTACAACCCTCTATCTTTAGAGGTCATAAAAACGTATATAAATATGTTTACCGATACCCAACGATATTGGGCACGGCTCAAGAAAAAAATTCGTCCCTTGTCCCTCATATCTACCGCCATTTTATATACGTACCAACATAAATACACACAATATATCCATATATGAAAATATTTGTAATAATGTTTGTTGGAACAAATAATGGAATATCGATATTAAAAAACTAATATTGACTCCTTTATCAATAGCGCCCTTTCCTTTTCCATACGCGATTATAAATAGAAAATACGATAAAGAGCTTTATCGTAAACTTTGATGGATTGGAAGGCAAATAGGTTTACTGTTCAGAGAACTTGAAAGCAGTTTTGATAAGGAGGGTGCTTCGCCCTTTCCATTGAACCTTTGCGTCCGTCCGTCTCACGGCTTATGATTTCAATAGGAGTCTCACTCGGGTGGCTTTGAACAAGTCCCCGATATAGATAGAATGATTTAAATGTTTCCAACTTGCTTATTTGGGATAGTTTCGGGCTAATGTTTGTTTACTTTGATCTGTACCATTCGGATCTGATGGTAAAATAAACAATAAGTATACAACACCGGTGTCCGTCCGCCGGTTTATCCCAAAGTAAATTGCTTAATAAAATCCATATTTTCAATTTCAGCAATGAAACGCGACATATCATTTTATTTTCAGAAGTTTAGAACTTTACGAGCGCCGTAGATAGTCAATTCTTATCGCTCTTTGTTCGCGTATCGAATTTTAAGACGATACTGCGCGACAGAAGTTGGAAATTTATTGACAATAAAGTTTATTTTTAATCGAGCTATCTTGAAAAGAAGTAATTTTACAAGTCATTGGTATAAAAAGTAAATGGATTAAGAAATAAAAAGTGGTATCCTACAGCGTTGTGGGACATAAAGCAAATATTTGTCTACTTGATCGAAGTTACGTGATTCTGTCGCGCATGGCTGGCCACGCTCAGGGGGGCCGGGGTAGAACGGCGCGCGCGCAGGAAACCGATCCAATTTTATATCGCAAGCCCTCATTACCATTGTCACGTTTCCGGGATCATTTCCTTTGAAGAGGTGCAAATAAATAAAAATAAACGTTTAACTACTTGTGAAGCATCCGAGGGGAACTGATTTCAATAATAATTGTACGAACGTTTATTTTTTTTTACCGACCGTTGTAGAGTTCATAAGACAGAAAGAAAGGTCAACATTTTACGATGCCCTTGCATATTTATTCTTCACCTCACTTGAACGTTGTTAAGTTAATATTGACTGAGAAACGCGTAGGAGTAGCCAGGGGTTTTGATTATAGCTGAATACATAGTCTTAAACCTTTAGCAAGACATGTCCGTGTATCTTTTAGTGTGACATAAACACAATGTCCATTCCCAACTGATTGAAATGTCCAGAGTTAGTAGTTAACCAGATTGGTTCGCGGCAAATTGAAATTTAACCTCATCTGAGTGAAATTCGTTTGTCTAGCAATTAGTACGAATGCAGTAGAAATGAGATCTCATGTCGATTAGCGTGTGCTGTGAAATACTTTATTAGGTTGTTGAAATCATTATTTTTAATAATGTTTTAACTGGTTTTGGCTTTAAAACTGTTGTTTGTTATTTCATAAAATCGTTAATTAGAGTCGGTGTTATTTATATGTGTATCATAGTAGCATAACTAATATACAATTATTAGTTTGCTTCAAAGTTTTACGTCTCTCAAGGAATTAATATTTTAAATATCATATTATAGAACTTTTAAAGAAATATATATGGCTTAGGTTCCCAATAACGTAACCCAACAGGCAATAAAATTAACACGTTTTGTAGGAATACACTTGGAAACAACATTTAACTTATCTACCTGCTGAACACCGAGGAAAATTAATCAGTACAATAAACAGTTGAGCTACGCGAAACATCCATAAGTTATTCCGCTAAACCGTCTAAACTTATAAATCACGATAAACTCCAATTTCCAAGTTTTGGACAGAGATGTATCATTAAGGTTGTCCGACTCAAATCCGTTTCAATAATTCATATCAATCCCTATCATTGCTTCCCATCCCTATACTTTCACGTGGGTCCCATAATTATTCGTTTATACTCGCGCACCGTCAAGGGTTCGGTCAATGCTTTAGGCAAACTCAGCAATTATCACATCGCCGCCGGACAGTTCCCACGGGATGGTAAAATTTTTAACTTACATACAAACGTGTCGAACCTCGCGGCTCTCACTTTTTGTAACATTAGGCTCGCAGTAGGATACGGTACTGCGGTCACTCTTGTTACGAAGCCTTAGAGCGCATCCTTAGCGACTATCTCTCACTTCCTTTCCATCGCTGCCTGCCTTCCACTCGACGCTACGTAGCCACTTCAGCGAGGAGAGATGGTCGCCGTACACAAGAAAGTGGGCGTTCGGTTCTCAAGTTACAATGACGCAGTACTGGTTTTGTTTGCTCGAGACGCGCGCGATCGCGTGAGAACCTTCGGAACTGCATGGGCGTGACATCGGACTCTTTTTGTACAAGTTTTTTACTTATTTTCTTTTGTAAGGCTAATGTTGAACTGTGAGTATCGATAATAGCTATGCAGCCGAGAGGTTCCGACGTGACTGTGACAATGCAATTCGTATGATTGTTAAGATCATTACATGAGCGACGTAACATAATGTACGATATGTATTGTTTTCCATGAATAATTTCGGCGTGGAATCTGAAAAGAATTCGTTTGTAAGCGACTGGTCATTCTCGTTCCGTATCTGTGTTTCGTCACACGCTGATTTCGCGGCAATTAGCTGCGCTTTTTCAATATTTTTTGTATGCCTATCGACATAAAACGAAAAAGTTACCGAGTTAAGCCTGTTCGGGGCAGGATTATATAATTGATTGTCGGCGCGCTATTAAAAAGACATTAGACGTGAACGTTTGTTTGCTTAGGACGCATTGCAACAACAGAAATAACACAATGTGGATGGGCTGTTTTCAATTTCCGATGTTATCACCGCATTATAGTTAGGTGAGCACTTTCCCGCTGTTTGTGGGTAAGCTACTGAATATGTATTGATTGTTTATTTGGAAATTTGATCTAGTTGTATAAACTTTGCGGGCTGATATAGCTCTCAGCTGTAGTCAATACGCGCGGAGGTATGTTTGTAAACTGTGAGATTATCTGCAGCGCAAGTTTCAGCATTCAGCGAGTGCACGGTTGCTTACGTGTAAGTGCTCGCTAAACGTTTTGAATTCCACCAGAATTTAGTTTAATAAGCGCGAGAACGCAAAGGCGCATTCTTAATGAAGCTATTATGCTTGCAGTAAGAGCTCTACTTGTGGCAATGTTTGAATTAGAACGCTCACACGTTGGATCGAATTATAACTAGCAAACAACTCAATCACGTACCAAATTTCACAACAAAAATACTTTATATTCTGTTTTTTTGAGACGATGGGAACTCGTAAAAGGAAGACAACAAGTTTAACTCGATTCCTCGATCGCTCCACGGAGGGAGACTGCCTAAAATCGTACCGGGTCGAACAAATAATTCTATATACGTATTTTTGTGTAATGAAATTTACATATTTCATTTTATATAACTATCCAATAAACTCTCCGGTCTGGTATATTGTTTCCGAGCGTGCTCCGCTGAATAAAACATAATATTTTTATTGCATGTTTGCGTCCAACGGTGCATATATTTCACGTAGATCTCGATCTGGTACAACAGAATTGGGTGCATCTACATTTTTATTGGTTTTTCTAAACATATTTTTTTAAAGGGGAAATATAAAAACGATATCAAAACAATAAACATTGACGGCAATCACATTACTGTAAGTTATTATTAGTAGTTGCGGCACAGAAGTTCGGCTTTTTGAACATTTGCATATTTTTTCCGATACTATCTTCAACGACTTCGACAATACGAAATTAAATTTTCGATTATTTCGTTCTACAAAAAAGCTTACGTGCAGATTCAATGAACGAGTTATTTCTAAGGTTGTGCACCATTATTTAGGTCTCATTAAAACTTTAGATTTAAAATAGTCCGGCAGCGATACAGCAAAGTAGGCTAATTAACTTTTAAAGTTCGCACGAATGCAGTGAACACCGACATTAAGATACGGCACAATATTCCCAACATGTAATTATGTAACTAAAACCAAAGAAAAACTATTAACGGTTCCAAAAAATAATCATTCAATACACTTGGTACAGTTCCCACGAAGGTATTATCAAGATACTCGATCACAAAGTTATGTTTGCGCGCGCATGCGGCGTGCTCTTCGTGCATTACCTCGTGGAATGTACCGGAGCGGGTTCAATGTCGACTCGGTTGGCGGCAAAGGTAACTTTGTACGAGGCATAAAGCGATATAATAGAATAAGCACTCAGCCTCTGGGCAGTTGTCTATCTTTCGCCTTTTGTTGGGACAGGTGATTGATGGACCCCTCATTGTTTATGTCGCGTTTACTTTGAAAAATGGCCAATGTTTGCGTTTATTTGATTGCGCATTCGAATTCGAATGTGGGTTGAATTTTTCCCGCGTTTATAATGGCCAGTTATGGTATTTTGACGTTTGTGTAATTAGTGACATTGTTGAATGCGGAACACGGGCGTACATTAATATTTTGTAGCAAATGTACCGCGTACAATAAATGTAGTAACGGGGATTGTATTTACTTTTGACAGATGAAATATTATATCATTCGAGTTTAACCACATGTTTTGTTATACGATTGTGGTTGGAGACTATTATAACTATTTATGGGTTGACTGAAATTAGGAAGATTTGCTGTGATCGTCTACACCCACATAGTTCCGAAATAAGACAGATAATGTACTTTAAACATTTTTGCAAAATCCAATCGGCATGAAATTAGCAGGTGTACTTCAGCTTTTGGTATTAGTGAATACCACTTTATACCTAATTGGAGTTTATTTATTATATCTACGAGTACCTATATGTCGTGGCTATAGAATTGTGATTTCATATTAGAGATTAAGTTTACCATCAATGGCATTCGATTTCAAACCTTTTGATGTTCCCAGCGGACCCTCGGGTTCTTATAAATAGGATATTGCGATGTTTTGATTGAGATCCTTTTTTTAATTTCATAGTAGGGCCCATACGTACTCATGTTACCTATAGAGCTGATATTTCCCCCTCGTCCGCTCTCCCTTTTGTTAGAATCAGCATTATACTCGCATCTCACCCCTGTGTCACTCGCATGATGTCGTTTACCTATGTCAATGGACACTGAACGTTCCAAGTGGTGTAGATTTCTTATCGAAGGGATAATCTGGGTATCTTACAAGGGCGTAAAAAATGTATCGAAAATAAGAACTAATAAGTTCGGTAGTGTATCTGAGCTGACCACGAGGTTATTTTCTTCTAGATTATTCTGATTAGTAGTCTGGGGTTTGGTTTCATACACCTCTGCCTACACCTTCGCGTATAACAGGTGTGATATTATGTATGTAAAAACAGCTTGGTTTAGATTTTTTGATTGAGTGCAAAGCGCCTCCTTTGATCATAAACTACGCCCAATTTTGGCCAAAGGCTTAACTTTGACGTCGAATATACGCAATCCCATGATTTGGCAGTTCACCCGTCTCCTATAAAAAAACTATGAACGAAAAAAAATATCTAGAACCTGCATTTAGACGAAAAATCGATGTAATTGGACTTCAAAAGATTTATAGAGATATTATTACATTCGCTTTCGTCCCCATTTTAGTCAAATTTCATTCTTTACGAAAAGCAGTGTTCAATCATTCCCCTTGGTAGCAATTTATAACAGTCCAAACTTTTTACTAAAGTAAAAAAGAAAGATTTTTCACTTCACATAGTGGGTGGTTAACCCAGTGTAAGAATGTTCAAGCCGCGTAGAAGATGTTTATTGGCTTAAAAATTGCATTATGCGGTTGCAATACTGTCTTTTGGCTGATTTTTTATAGTCCAACAACTTAACAGAGAGCCTTTTGGTGCAGAATTATCAAAATCATAATTCATTATTTTGCGTATTTGCAAAATTAAGCAGTATCATGCAGACCACCATGAGTTGCATAAGCTTTTGGGTCACTGGTATCGTAAAAAAGAGAATTGTTTTTTACTTAGAACAGTAACTGTAGTATCAGCTGATGGTGGACTGGTTCATACATCCAATTATTAAGGAAATTCACTAAATTCTCAATTATAATGTAGATAAATAATTGTGCATGCCAAGGCTATACTAAGTTGTCCAACTATAGTAACTTAGGCCTCTTATGCCTGGTTTTTGAGGCACACTTAGCGGTAGTTTATGTATTCAAACTTTTTTTTATATGAGTTGAAACGCTAAACGAATGATAACGAATGGATAATCTAACTTTAAGTGTACCTCAGAAACCGGGGGTGAGAGTGCCTTAAACAATTTAGAGGAGTAAAGTAGAAGCTGCATAAATATGAAATGTACGACCAATTAAGTAAAGAGTAGAGGACATAGGAACTTCTGTCCGTAGTCTTGTATTAATTCCAAGTTTCAACTAGTAGGTTCACCGAGTGCCTCACCTGCGAGTTAAACTGTAGTTTGACATTAAGTGCAGTTCTTACCAAAACTTGGGACGTCTTTCTAGCTTTGCACGAACGGCTTTTGCTGTAAGAGCATTGTGGTGACCTCAAAAAATAAGAAGGCAGAAAATAAAGCCACATTTTTGATTCGTTGATTCAGAAAAGACGGGTGTGTTAGTAATTAGTCTTGTGTTAGAAATATACAAACAACGGGCACAAATTACAATCTGACCCGAAGCAATATCGGATATAATTTGTATCGAAATATTTGATTGAATGCCGAAAGATAAATGTTAACAATAATAAGCCAAAACATAATTTCTAAAGCTGGTAAAACAATTCGATAAAATGTTGTATTTTTTCATATTTTTTAATAGAATTTCGTATTTTTCAAAAAAAACATCACATAGCGTATCATATTTGTTGGTGTACATTCTATCAATTTAGTCGCAGGTCGTATAACGATATTGCGAGCGCATATTGCACCATCGCAATTTGAAAATGACCAGAAAATATCAGGAGAAATACGTCCCGTGTCATCGTTCATTTAGGCCGAATTTTAGGTGAAAAAATATCTTGATTTTTGGCACTCTTATGCAAGCAGTGCGGTTTTGAAGGATTGGGGTTTGGCAGTGCTGGGGAGTGGATTTATCTCGCATTTCGATCATAAATTGACTACGTTAGTTTGATTTTCAATTATGGGAAGATTAATCGTTGAATTTTGACCAGTAGAAAGGATAAACTTGAGCACTATAAGGTCTATAAATAACAATAAAGACTTGTTTGGGTATACTGTTGTAAGTTGTTGGATAAAATTAATATTTCACTATTGATCAACTTATCGCAAAAGAATTTATGTTATTTATAATATCTCGTTAATTAGTCACATAGCTTTCGGCCCCAGTCAATGAAACCTTTGTCGAAAAGTCAAGCAGAATATTAATAATTTATTTTAATAGCTTATGTATTCGCGTGTATTTTTATGTACCTAATAATAAAATAGTAAACATAAAAAGGACGGCTTTAAATTCCTAAAAATATGCGCAAACAGCACTATTAAGTACTCGCTCAATTGAGTGTAGTTCGCGCATGACGTCACGCTCTCTACATAACACTCGTTCACTCGTTCATTCGTTCAATCGTTCACCGTCAACTGTTTATTAGTTTCACTACACGATAATACTACTAAATTTTATGGAAAGCGAAATAGCTTTTGAATGCGTATAGAGAAATGTACTTAAAACAGAGGAGATAATTTTACAAAAGATCGCTACTGAATTGCCAGAAAGAAATTGAACGAAAAGTGACAACCTCTTAGCTGTGAACGCGAAACTTTTTACCCACTTTCTTATATTTACTTACTTTGTCGGGTAATCAAGTAACTAACACTTAACGCCTTCAAAAATATACATTTAGCTTTATCAATTATTCACCCTTTCCGTATGTAAAAGCCTAAAACGCCATAGCACATCTGTATTTTGAAATAAAAGTGTATATTGAATTTATACTCAGCCTGGATTTTAAGCTATGCGTTGATCGTGCCAGCTGGCAACATAGATAAATCTTGATAGGACAGACAAATGGGGAAACGATAAATATAATCATTTACAGACTTAACTTTTGGAAAATTGACATTCAATACAAAGGCAAATGCACAAAATTAAGTCATGAGTGACGTATCTCAGTTGACAATTATTTGCCACTTTGCTGTACATTGCTTTCTCCCTTAGATGACAGTGATTAACACATTACGTCAAAGCGGCAATGTACTGAAATGCGACCATCTATTTGACGTACATCAGTTCCCATAAAACAGAGACTGAACAACGCCAGTTAACTTACAACTACGAACCTTGCTAATTTATTTTGTCTCATCAAGTCTCTTCCATCTAGTCATTTGCAAGTTTAAAGTATGCATGATATAAGAGCACCAATATCACGAGATTCACGACCAGTACAGATATTTCATACTAGAACAAAAACCTCCCCTTTAGTCATAAAATATTATACGAGTATGACACAAGTTGTCTTCATTACCACATAATCTAGAGTAGCACCTGAAAGTCTTCGCTTTCAACTCAATATTTTAAAGTACTCCCAAGAGTTACCAAAGAAAATTTCCTCGTAAAAAACTACGTGTTATGAAAATTTGAGGAAAATGACAACGTGTAGTACCATTTGCTTTGGAGGCTTTACACGAGGATGACAAATTGTCACTACTTGTTTATCTAACGTTATTTATTAGAGCAAAGTAACTTGTAGGTCGCGATATATGATTTACGTAACACAACCTTCTGGCTTCGGTGATAGCGGTTCGTTACCCCGGGAAAATAATATCTGATAAAAAACCTTATGTTGTAGATACTTTTATGTTCAAACTTTTAAGTTATTTATTGCTTTGTATTACCATGATATAAAAGATAACGGTATGCAGTTCAATATAGTTAAGAGAATATTATTATATCCCAATCCAAACCAAGATTATTTGCAGCGGGGTTAGCTAACAAGTTCGGAATAATAGTTGCCATAATACCTTATTCCCAGTTTCTTGATTGTGGCGGTCTATGAGAAATTGAGTGACTCAATTTTGATTCAATTTGCCTTTGACAACTAAGAAGTTCATTCCACGAATTCAATTTGATATTACTCTATCTGAGCTGAGCGCTCTGTAACCGTCCAAAATTACAGAGCAGCTCTTTGTAACCTTTACGGTTTTCAATTTCTTGAACGAAATACAAAGAATTGTGCTCTATTGTTTTCGAACGGTTCACGTTTTCTTTAAAACATGTAAATTCGGTCAAATCGTTCCAGTGAAGCGCCGTCAAACATGTAGGTTGTGATGTCTACTTAAATGAGGCATATAGCGAAGCGGAATGGAACACGTTCCACTTACTGAAAGTATAAAGCACTAAGGACATCGCAAACTTTAAAGATCGATCGATCAACTAGTGGCAGAACTAGTTGGGTAACAGGTCGGAGGCAGCATTTCCTATCCGGACTTAGAACATTCAAAGCACTACACGGAAGCCCGCCTGCAGTTGCTGTGTCGTTAAAATTCGCGTGACAAAAGATAATAACACGTTCTCTGATTGTACTCTTTTATTAAACCTTTATGTGTAGCTGGCACATTGGCATTTTAATCCTCGTTTTATTTTAAAACTCTTGTATTGGAAAACTGTCTTCGGATTTAAAATGAAATGTTAAATAGGTTGAATATTTTCTTAGCTGGTAATTCTGTTCATAAATATATTGCTTATTTTAAAGCAGCTCCGATGAAATTAAATTATTAATGTTATCGCATTTATTCGCTATCGTAATGGAATAACAGTGTGTTAATATATAATGAACACTGCTTTACTTTCGTTTTAATTTGTAAATTTTTTTTTGATAATGGAACATAATATTTTATGTCGAAAATGTATAACGTAAAAAAGCCACTAGTTTTTTTAATGCTGACCAACCAAGAGTGTTTAGACATTCATCATTAGACTAAGTCTTTCTTCCAACAATGTTGAAGTCGGCTTCCAGTCTCACCAGACGCAGCTGAATGCCAGTATTATTTATGGAGCGCCAGTCTATCGGACCCCTACAATCCAGTTACCTGGATTATAACACGAAAGCTATCGGTAAGACTGGTTTTCAGACTTTCAGGCTTCTGACTTTCATGCTTGTCAAAGATTTTCAAGAAAGGACAACCGGGGCCCACAATTTAACGTGCCTTCCGAAACATGGAAAATATACGGCATTGTAAAAAATAAAGCATAATAATTTCATAAGTCAACTACGTTTCACATACTTGAACATCGTGCAAAGGCAACAAGGCATTCTGCCAATAATGGCATACGTATCTTAGCATAAATAAAACGTCGGTATATTTCAACTTCGTTTATGGATATCTGTTTAAAGTCTATCTTATCTATTCTACCATCCGTAGGTCGCAAACTTTGTTCTCTATGGGCGGTTATGATGTATGTGTGTACTAAAGTTGGCAACTTATAAAGCCTGCCACTCCAGGCTTTACACTATGTTTCTCGGTATCGAGTGACGTAAGTTACGGAGTAATATCCACACTCAACTGTTTGTATACAAAATGTTTGTACTGTGCGGAAATATAACTCATAGAAACACGTTAAACGTAGTACATAACTGCTTTATTACAGAGTTTTAGGAAATCTTGGGCAGATAATATTACCGTTTTAAAATTTAATGTAATATTTGGCCCGTACGTTATAAATTATCAGAAAAATGTGGCAAAGATAAAACTAGGCAAGCGCCTTTCCAGAGACAAAACTTTGCCGTAGTAAACTTTTGTTATCTGCAGCTTGTTAGTAGTTTTATAAAATAAGTAATAAAAATAAAACATTATTTAGTTTCACTTCGAATCAACAATGAATTAAGTTACCTGGAGCGTAATATGTAAGTTACAATTTTCATATTTTTATTTGCACGCTCCGTATTTTTCTTTTCTATGTAAGATCGCGAAAGTAACAGAGAAATAACAAAAAGTAGTTATTCACAAATATTAACTCAATTATAGACATCGACAAAACACCAATTTTTGATAATCATTTGTAACCTCTTTGGAACTGGCCACTAACATTTTACACCAAAAAAAAATAAAAATAGAATTAACAGAAAAAACAAATGACGCATTTTCCTTTGTATAAATTGAAGTACAAAGACGTGTGTTTCAAAATTATTTAATCATAACATTGCACTTAATTATTTAAACAATTACCTGCAGCGCGTGACGTAACAACGTTAAGTAAACATTACTTGAACAATTACTCGTTTTTTAACGCCACGTAATGTACTGTTATCGTGAGGTGGGTTTGACTCGCGACTTAATTTTTAAACCCTGAGTTCAACCACAAAAATGGACATCAGGCGGTTTCACAAGGTAATATTTCTTGACGTTAAATGAACAGAATTTTGGCACGAGAATAGATTTGCGGGAGAAATGCTAGCGACGTTTATACTTGTGAAATTTACTATGTGTGCTTGCATTTAGTAGTCGTAGAAAAATGTCATTACTAAGAACAGTTATGTTTTTCTTTAGAAAGCAATAAGCAGCTTAAGCATTTTGCTACATTGTAGAGTAATATTGTAGAGTGGAAGAGGAGCTTAGTTACTAACAGCCTCGCGGATCGATCTCTGAGGTTAAGCTACGCTTGTCGAGGTTGTTGATGGGTGACCTTATAAATATCGAGTTCTTCTGTGTTTTGGAAGGCATGTTAAATTGTAGATCCCGGCTATCATTTTAAAAGATCTTTGACAGTCATTAACAGTAGTCAGAAGCTTGAAAGTCTGGCAACCAGTCTTACCGAAGGGTATCGTGTTATAAACCCAGGTAACTGGGTTGTGGAGACCCGATAGACAGTCGCTCGACTCCAACATAGTTTGGAAAAAGGCTAGGCTCAATATAGAGTAATATCGTAAAGCAACGACGCATTTTGTAACAGTTGTTTTACTATTTCAAATTAAAATGCCTAAAATCAGTTATTTTATACTTAATTTACTTATATGTATATTGTTACGTTATGTATTGTGCATTGTCACAAACATTTGCAACCTCTATTCGATTAAAATGCGTATGCTCGAAATAAATGGTGTTTGGAAATTGAAATGGTAACTGACCATTTCAATTTCCAAACACCATTTATAAATTTACATATTGTTTACAATTTTAAAGCTATCAAAACATTTTTGAAGGTACATTTCAAAGCATATATTTCATTTGCCAGTTGGTATGACTTGTGTTGTTGTTCTAAGAGCTCTCGAAATTTTTCCCAATGTATTTCGAACTCGAAGGAGTTTTGGTCACGTCTGAAACTAATAAAACTTCTTGGCTTGCTCTGAAAAGCTTAACTTGATTGCTAGATTGAGATTCTTCATTGCTTCGAGAACTCCCGGAGGTGTATACGAAACTGATTTTACAGGTAGAAATAAGGTCTTTCATGTTTTGTTGAAAGGAGTTCGAGTGTTGGAGAGTAAAGTTATACGATGTTATGAAATGCGCAGTCATGGTGAGATATTCAGGCGATTGTAATTGCATAGAAAATATAACTGTCTAGTGTCTTAGTTATATTGCGGTTTCATTTTGCTAAATTTAAAAACTGCCTTTGATGTTATAGCTGCAATTTTCTCACTATCGCTACTAAAATAAAATTATACCATATATCACGGGTTTTGATTCAGGTTAAGACACTGTGCTAACTATATTGCTATGTACATCTTATTCAGCCGCTATTACTGCAAAAAATATTAAGAAAGTTATTTTTTAAAAGTATTACATTCTTTAAAAACTATTTATTCCTACAAAATATATTCGCACAAAATACACAATGTAGAATGTAATATCCAACACGAACATAGTCACGTGTGTTTGACTGCGGCCTCGTTATCTGACCATCTTCACGGCATTCGCTCCGGCCGTAATGAGCAGCGAGCCTCGCAATCCGTGCACTACTCGTACTGATATACTAAAGGAAAATTTCTAGATTATTCTAATGGATTACGATATCGGTGCTATAATTGTACGTGAATTTTTGCAAGAACTGTCTTTGCTTTGTTAAATTTTTTGTTACTTTGGTATAGTAGCTGAAAATTTTAATCAAAAATAAATATAATAATTCAATGATGTTAAAAGTCTTCCGTAGTAGAATGTCAACTATCCAGACGAAAAGAAAAATAAAAATTTCGATTGTTGTTTTTCTCTTTTCTAAACTAATTTGATGGTTTACAATAAATACAGCTGCTTAGTATCAACCCCTATAAAAGTTAAGTTGTTATAGTTTCGCATTACGGCTGAAAACGGTTTCACGAGTCAGGTAGTTCAAAGACCTCTACTAGATTTAATGTTATTTTTACTCTAGTAAAAAGGAATCCGTATAAATTTAACTTAATCGTTCGATTCACTAGAGTAGTATATACGTACGACGTATAGAGTGGGACTGAGGACGTCTGAAACATTGCTCCGACGCTATCTGAGTTAAAGTTCGCGCTTCACCTCACTTAAAGTCTACCCGATGCACCTCACTTCGGCTACTCGCTTCAGCGCTATATTATCGCCACGAATGTCGTCTCTTTAAAGACTTAGAGCTTTTGATTCGTGATAAAATATATTAACAAAAAACTTACCCGGAACTTAACATCTTGACTCGCATTTTGGTTTCCCTTGCCCCCATAAATCTAAAACCTTTATTAAAAACGCACAACAAAAAGTAGGTTTCGGTTAAAAGTTCGCTCAACAATAAGCTTTGATACACTCGCGGTTAGCGCTTTGTGTGAAATATTCGTAATCTTCATAAACTGTGTCGTAATGGTACCGCGGAGGCCCCGACGATTTTGCCTCGCCTACCCTTTTATGTGGCAAACGTACGGTTCAACTTACGATATGGGATGTTCATTAGCTCCAACTTCCAAATAACGGGCCGTAAAATTCAATATGTTTATTTTGGAGCGATTCTCGAGATGAAAGAAGCGTTTTGGAACGGACGCATTCGTTCTTCAAATTGCAACATGGGATACTGAAGTAAATTGGGCTCGTTTCTAACGTTAAATTCATGTGGCGGATTAGGTCTTCTTAAATTCTATGGATATTTCTTATAATCCCGTGATGTTTATTTACGAAAGGAGGTTATGATGTATGCATTTATTATCTCTTTGATGCTAAACCCTAATCACTTACAAATATCTTGCACTACTTCGTTACTTCGAGCGATACAGATCTATTTACACTGCCGCGACAGAGCTGAAAATAAATAGTTTAGTACAAAATAGGACACTAATTCAAGCGAGATATGCAAGGTTTAAATAAATTACATTTTTAAATTAACAACCAGGTTTACATAGTTTTTCAGTAGGCTAGACACGCCATGGTAAGCGTACCGTAAAAATGTTCTTTTACGCAAATTTTCCTTTGGCGGTATAGCGAAGAAAGGAGATACGCAGTGTAATTTAGGATTATTTTTAAGTTTCCAGTTCCATTTTGGTCCCATCCCTTTTTGCTTTCCTTAATTCCGTTTCAAACACGGGTTTATTTTGGGGATAGGAAGTATTTTGTAGGTAGACATTTGTTAGCATTAATTGCATTGGTTTACTTACATTTCTGTGCAAATTGTTCGTAAAGAGTGGAGTCTTAAAGCCTTGTAAAAAATAAAATACAACAGTCCAAGCTACAGTAATTGACACCTTCCGCAAACAATCTCATTCAGCTGTACAATTTATTTAAATAATAAAAGTTAGCAACTCAACTGTACAGTTTCTAGGAAATAAATCAGATATTCCATCGTTCTTGTACTTAAGGCCGAAGTAAATGTACTTGGAAATAATAAGCCGGAGAAAGAAGAGTTTATATTACAAAGTGCGATTCTATTACATACGAATGGAAGTTTTCAACGAGCTCCGACCATTGTGATAATGTAGACGATACGATCACTCAATTCAAAATTGAAATCGCTATTGTTTCAATTACATTGCTTTGTGATCATATCTATTGGTTTACGGATAATGCGGTTGTGATTGTTTACCATGAATCACAACGCAATCGATTTCAAAATAAACATGTTTATTACTTGCTAACTTTTGTCCGTTACTGCATTGAATAGTTTTCCGTGTTTTTCCGCTTATTTTCGCAGATCAAAATAAGCTTACATAATAACAAAAAAATAGCTTTTTATTAGCGAATAAATTATTTGAATGAAGGCAATAGTTTTATGGAAATACTCTCTTGTGTACAAACAAACGTAGATTATTTTAATAAAAGTACGAACTACACATATTGCGCGTAAAACCAGTTTGTTATTAAATTAGGCACACATTTAATACACCGTTGCTAAATAAATAAGATCACGTTGGCGGTAAGCACGTGTTCTGATATTTATTATATTTTTTTCAGTATTACATATATGGTAAATTTTTCTTACCCTCATTTCTTTTCTATGGAAGGGTATAGTACCTACATGTATGGGATATGTAGTAATACATACATCTTAACGTATACATTCCCATACTATATTACTTATTTGATCCGTATCAACATACATATTTGCTATTTACGACTAGATATTAGATCTCTTTGAGAGATGTTATGAATACGTTTCGATGTTTCAAAGCAATCTCTAGTCTTTACTCGTATTATCGGCATTCAATAATTCGGAGTCTTGTTTGACTGTAACGTTTCCATTATGCATTTCCTCGATTCAAAGAAACTTTATGTAACTTTTAACCGTATCAAATACTTGATTTTCTGGCGGTGACAAGTTAACTTAGGCAGTAAACTTATCGTCCAACTTGAGTGGAAGTCCAGCAACTTGCCGGTTCGCAGTTTACACGCTTTAAAGAACCTCATTTCCTTCATTGACTCTTGCAAGTTCTCGCTCAGATAAACAGCTTATACTCGTAAAGAAATCGTCTTCTTTTCATTTATCTTCCTTCTCGCTTGATGGTGCAAACTTTGTTTTTAAGGTGCTTGTTCCTACTAAAAGCATGTCTCGAGATTCCCTCCGGGTATAAAAAGTATGATTTAAATACTTTTATTTACTCAAGCCGTTGCTAAATTATAATTCGTTGTTTTGTTGTTGTAACATAGTAAGCTGTCAGCCGCAGCATTTTCGAGGCCCCACACATTTTCAGCGCATGTTCCGGTTTAGTATCAAAAATATGTTTTCAGTTTTTACAAACAGATATAACTAATTAGTTTGAGATTGTAGTTTGCAACTAGTATCATGTTGCATACTTGAAATCTAATACTATGATAAGCACGGCACTTAGACTTGACTATGATTATTATGCATCAGGTTACAGTTACTCACCATGTACTTATTGGTTAGTTTCCTCAATGAAACCTAAATTAATTAGCCAATAAACAGGAATAGAATATTCAATAAAAGTTTTGTCGTCGCAAAGCAAAATGCCTCCTTTTCATTAGCAGTCAGTAAAAGAAGCAGCCACATACCGGAACACTCTATTATATTACTTCTGCAAGTGAATGTATAACAAAAGGACTATGGTATAATTAATTAAACGACGAGACACAAAGAATCACGGAAGCTTTTTGCCTTCGGACTTCTATTTCTTTTGTACGATTTCTTCAATTAATATTAAAAATGTTTTTATTAAATATGGTATTACGCTTATTATAATAATATTAATGTTATTTCATGTGTGGGAAATGGTTTCTTGTCAGTATTTTTAGTTTTATTTAAAAATCATTGACGATGAATCCGTGATGTTTCCTTCTAAAGATAAAGAGATGTGTAGACCTCATCAATTTCCTAGTTTTACATATAAAATATATATTATAAAGTGCCTTATTTAGTAGCCAAGTATTTTGTTGTAATAAATTACATACATAATTCGGGCACAGTTCCAAATTCGTGAAAGATTTTCCTTTGTTTCAAATATATTGGTGCTTAAACAACGTTTTGATTTAGTTAAATGCACAGGTTAGTTTCCCACTAAATCACTATTTAAAGACTGATGTGGCCGCATGGTTGACCACAGAGATATGCTCCGGCAGTGCTCGTACATGAATGACAGACATCCCAACGCAAAATCTACCTGTATTAGTGTACTGCACTCCGCTCCGCTGTGGTTTAGAAAAATCTATTTAACCACAAACCTTTTTACGTTTTTCTATTTGATATAAAAACATTGGAAAACTGTTTTCAGTTTTGCGTTTTCAAGCACTCTAAATTTAATCGGTGTAGATTTTTTTATTCGTTTTATTGTAGCTGTTAGTACCTACTTTGCAAACATAAATAGGTACGTAGTAAATTCGTACAAACAAGTTAGTAATTAGAGTAAAACATAACAAGATTTTGTCAAGGTTTCATATATAACCGTTATACTTTTGATACAGCCAGTAGTTATTATAAATGAAAACGTCCACCGAATGCAGAGCCGTACTTAACGAATCTTATTGCGGGCTGATATTGCTCTAATCTTAGCTCTTGCAAGGCGTAGCGATTAGGCAACGATGCCATTAACACATACTATAGATACTCGACGTATTACTGCGTTCTTATCCTTTCATAATACTGATAACCATAAGGGAAAACGTTTGGGCGTTGAATGACGTCATAAAAAAGTAGTTCCACTTTTAAGGCTGCCCAATGGGGCTGTTATGTGGTAAATGGGCAGTTTTAAACTACCTGCTTTTTTTCAAAATGGTGTACCTAAATATTAGGTCGGGGAAAAACTCTTTTCGCATTATAGTATGAATGAACTTGTAATAAAATCTTTTCTCTACACAAAAAAGCTCGATATTTGGGTACCTCACGAGATGTGATTCTTAAAGCCAAAGAGATTGTATTACAAGTTCATACATACTATAATGAAAAGACTTTTTCCCCGACCTAATACTTTGTATAGGTACTAGTGCCCTTAGATAATGATGATATTTTTTTCACGTTTCGTCTTGCAAAAAAATAAATTTTAGGTAGTTAATAAACAAAGGAGGTTTTATTCCTATTCACCCTCGTCTCAACAATTACGGAATTTCACAGAACAAACATTGTCAGCATTCAAATCGGTG
Source organism: Anticarsia gemmatalis (assembly GCF_050436995.1). Lineage (NCBI taxonomy): Eukaryota > Metazoa > Arthropoda > Insecta > Lepidoptera > Erebidae > Anticarsia > Anticarsia gemmatalis. The sequence continues at coordinate 3,318,008 of NC_134757.1, forward strand.
TCAAATCTATAACCTGTCGAAATCAGCCGAGCGTAAATACACATAGGACGTCTGAAGTGAGGCAGTAAGTCGTTGATTGTGAGGCTTACAGACTTCTGAGTTTCTAACGTGACATTCAAACTGTCGGCCAGTTTCAATAGTCGGGTCTCAAGGGTTTTGTATGTCAACGGCGTAACTAACAAGAATCTTGTTGTATGTACAGGCAGGTGCGGTTACGTCAATATAACATACAAATAATAACACTGAATATATTGTGTGCGATACTGCAGATATGGATAGGAAAATAAATATATATATTCTTTAGGGCTCCGTACCTAAAAGGTAAAAACAGAACCTTATTACTAAGCCTCTGCTGTCCGTTCGTCTGACTGTCTGTCTGTCTGTCTGTCTGTCTGTCTGTCTGTCACCAGTCTGTATCTCATAAACCGTAATAGCTAAGGAGCTGAAATTTTTACAAATTATGTATTGATTTCCGTTGCCGCCATAACAACAAAAACCTCTTAAATATATTTTTTAATGATTACAATACACGTGTTTTTTTGCATTTTTTTATCCGGAACCCTAGGTGCCGACACGCACTTGGCCGGCTACTTTATACTCTGTCGAACTGCAATACCGATCGATCTCCGAGAACTGGGTAATGAAATGTACATGTCCAAGCTTTACATCAGTGAATGCCTGGAGCGAACATAGTGCGTGCACCTGTAATGATGTAATCTGTAACATTGCAACTAAGGATGCGGAAAACCGGACATCGCAATGTGCGCCATGTGTAGATACAATAAGGGTAATGTTTACAATTAACAGCTACTTACTAAAACGAAAAGAAACTTTTAACGGCAAGATTTCCTTTTTTTTTTATTGAATACTACTCCCGCACTTTTGGCGTCGGGACGTGACGACCCCACCGCCCACTAGAGGTACTTCGTAGCACTAGTGCAAACAGTCAACCGACTAATGGCGGTCAAACCATTCTAACACGGCGGAAGGAAATAGCGAGACACAAGACGGGCAGCAGCGTCTTGTGATGAGCCTTCCGCTACTGCGATCGCCAACCCGCCTGCCAAGCGTGGCGATTATGGCAAAACCCCCCCAAAATGATGGCACAAAAAGATCGGCCCCTAGTCCCCGGCGGCCCCGCTATTCCTGACTATGGTAGCGGTCATGGTAACGGCGGGGCAAGGGGTGCTAAGAATCCCCGGCAGCGATCAGGCTACCACAACCGACGACAACTGGCCCTGGCAACATATAACACGCGCACACTGCGGACCGACGAGAAGTTAGTCGAACTGGAGGAAGAATTGAGCAGGATACGATGGGACATTGTAGGGTTATCTGAAGTCCGAAGACAGGGGGAGGACTCAATAATCCTTAAGTCAGGTAACCTGCTCTATTTCCGGGAGGGCGACCAGCAGTCCCAGGGTGGTGTCGGGTTTATCATCCACAAGTCCCTCGTGAACATCGTGGTGAAGATCGAGAGTGTGTCGACAAGGGTGGCGTACCTGATACTCAGAATTACCAAAAGGTATTCGTTGAAGGTCATCCAGGTCTACGCCCCGACTTCGGCACATTCCGACGATGAGGTGGAGGCTATGTACGAGGATATATCCCGGGCTATACATAGCTCCCAGACCTACTTCACCGTTGTCATGGGAGACTTCAACGCGAAACTGGGCAAACGTTGCGGTAGTGAGTTGAAAGTGGGGCAATTTGGGTATGGGCAACGAAACGCGCGGGGTCAACTGCTGGCCGACTTCATGGAGAGGGAAGGACTCTTTATGATGAACTCCTTCTTCAGGAAGCGGAATCACCGCAAGTGGACCTGGGTGGGTCCCGATGGTGCGACCAAAAATGAGATCGACTTCATCATGTCGACCAAACGGCGCATATTCAATGATGTCTCTGTGATCAATGCGGTGAAAACCGGGAGCGATCACCGAATGGTAAGAGGCACATTGAATCTAAACATAGCGCTCGAACGGTCACGACTGATGAAGTCCACGCTCCGACCGGCACCTGCTCATATTCAAAACCCCGAGAGCTTTCAACTCGAACTACGTAACCGCTTCGAGTGCTTAGGTGAGTGCGTAGATGTGGATGATTATAGCAACAGGCTCGTGGAAACTGTCCAGATGACTGGGTCCAAGTTTTTAAGACCCAGCATCCAAAAAGAACTAAAAAACTCTCAGACCCTACCCTACAGCTCATGGAAGAACGACGTAGGATGGTTCTGCAGTCCTCCGGTGACGTGACAGTCTGCCGGCGGCTCAACCGACAGATCTCAAAGTCCCTGAAACGCGATATACGCCAATTCAACACCAAATGTGCTGAAGAGGCTATTGAGCGAAACAGGGGCTCTAAGGTGTTTACCAGGGATCTGTCCATTGGGCAAAGCCGGCTGACCAAACTGAAGACCGAGGACGGCAGGATCATATCTTCCGGAGCTGAGCTCATGGGTGAGGTAGAGAAGTTCTACGGACAGTTATACACGTCCACACGATCACCTGTTTGCAGTGCGGCAACAGATCCAAGAGCCGCACTAACCCGACACTATACCGAAGATATCCCGGACATCGACCTGCGCGAGATTAGTATGGCTCTCAGACAGCTCAAGAACAACAAGGCTCCAGGTGATGACGGAATAACAGCAGAGCTTCTAAAAGCGGGCGGACAGCCGATATTAGAAGCTCTCCGAAAACTGTTTAATTCTGTCATCCACGAGGGTACCACGCCTAAGGCATGGCACAGGAGCGTGGTGGTGCTGTTCTTTAAAAAGGGCGATAAAGCTCTTTTGAAGAACTATAGGCCCATCTCGCTCCTGAGTCACGTCTACAAGCTGTTCTCGAGAGTTATTACGAATCGTCTCGCTAACAGGTTCGATGACTTCCAGCCTCACGAACAAGCCGGTTTCCGAAAAGGCTTTAGTACCATAGACCACATACATACGCTGCGGCAGGTTATACAGAAGTCCGAGGAGTATAACCGGCCCCTATGTTTAGCGTTTGTGGACTATGAGAAAGCCTTCGATTCGATCGAGACCTGGGCAGTGCTACAGTCTCTCCAGAGGTGCCAAATTGACTATCGGTACATCGAAGTGTTGAAGTGCTTATGCGAAAACGCCACCATGTCAGTCCGCCTTCAAGACCAGAACTCGAAACCTATCCAGCTGCGGCGTGGCGTGAGACAGGGAGATGTAATATCTCCGAAACTGTTCACCGCTGCACTGGAAGACGTCTTCAAGCTTCTGGATTGGAGAGGACTCGGCATCAACGTCAATGGCGAGTATTTGACTCACCTTCGATTTGCCGACGATATCGTAGTCATGGCTGAGACCATGGAAGACCTAGGCGCAATGCTCGATGACCTCAGTAGCGTATCCCAACAAGTGGGTCTCAAAATGAACATGGACAAGACAAAAATCATGTCGAACCACCATGTCAGACCCACCCCTGTCAAGATCGGCGACGCTACACTCGAAGTTGTTGACGATTACGTCTACCTAGGACAAACTGTCCAGTTAGGTAGGTCCAACTTCGAGAAAGAGGTCACTCGTCGAATCCAACTCGGCTGGGCAGCGTTCGGGAGGCTCCGACACATCTTCTCGTCCGAATTACCGCAGTGTCTCAAGACGAAAGTCTTTGACCAGTGTGTGTTGCCAGTGATGACCTATGGCGGTGAAACGTGGTCGCTCACTATGGGCCTTATCAGAAGGCTCAAAGTCACCCAGAGGGCAATGGACAGGGCTATGCTCGGAGTTTCCCTGCGAGATCGAATCAGAAATGAGGAGATCCGCAGGAGAACCAAAGTAACCGATATAGCCCTAAGAGTTGCGAACCTCAAGTGGCAGTGGGCAGGGCACATAGCTCGCAGAACCGACGGCCGTTGGGGCAGAAAGGTTCTTGAGTGGCGACCACGAACCGGGAAACGTAGTGTTGGCAGGCCCCCCACAAGATGGACCGACGACCTGGTAAGGGTTGCCGGAGTCCGATGGATGAGGGCGGCCCAGGACCGGTCCTATTGGCGCTCGATGGGGGAGGCCTTTGTCCAGCAGTGGACGATTCCCGGCTGAGATGATGACTACTCCCGCACTAAGAATTGCTCTTGTGTCGCGGCGACTTTTACAAACGTATAAACAACGGGCACAAAGTACAACCAGACCCGAAACAATTATTTGTGGATCGCACAAATAATTCTTCCGTGTGGGAATCGAACGACTTACCGACGCAATGGTAGCGGTGTGGTCACCTTAACCACTGCGCCACAGAGGCAATCATATGGCATATGTACGGCAAGCTACTGTCGAGGTACTGAAATCATACTCTAGTACGATTCTTGCCTTGTTACATTACAAATGAGCGAATGTTCCCATTAAGTCACTTCCTTCAAAAACATCACATGATAATGTTCAATATTTCATATTTCATACAGAGTAATTACAATTCCCATTTCCATTTTCTACGAAATCAATATTTAAATACACATTGATTCAATGATAATAACAGTGTAAGGGTCCATTAAAACAATGTAATCAATATAAAATAATGACTGTCTTGGACGGACAGACCGACTTTAATAATTATTGTGTAGTGTCAAAAGTCAATATTGTTACATTTCAGTTACGGAAAAGCTTTCAGGAATGTAATATAGATAATAATACGCCTTATTCCTTACAGCCCGCTTCCGTGGCGCAGTGGGTAAAATTGCCACGTCACTCTCGTTGCGTCGGCGGGTCGCAGGTTCGATTCTCACATGGAACAATTATTTGCGCATTCCACCTATAGTTAGTTCGGGTCTGGTTGAACTTTGTGTTCGTAGTTTACATGTTTGTAAAAGTCGTCGCGACATAAGAATTTAATTTTAGAAACACAAGAGCAATTTTTTGCAATTTTTAAAGTGGGAATTGTCTTTTTAAAAATGAACTGAAAGTCGGTAGAATCTTCCGCATTCGCCGCGAACGAATCGTCAAGTTAAACCTAATGAGATTCGTCTTAATGTCTTGAGACTTAAGCACCCATTAATAGCGCGATTGGAATACGGCATAGCGTCATTTTAAGACTACAGAATACGAAAGTACCCATCTCTCGAGTCGCTTGAAGTAGCGAGTACGCGAGGCTTATCCAAATCGACATTTTTGACACGATCTCATTTGAGGCTCACGTAAACTTTAGTACGAAATTTATACACCATTTGTTGTGTAGTAAAACTTGCATATATTAAAGAAGCTTTGGATGGAAGTGCAGTTATTTTGTTGTTTGTCCTTATCCATTAAAACGTATTTAAACGTGTAGCGCTGTTCTCTACAGACGGTACTGTCGGGTATTGAAAGTTTGACATTAAAAATGTACTGCCAAAATAGTTCCTACGACGCCCGTTAGAGGCGGTGATCAGATTTTCATGCAAAATTTCTCGATAGCTAGCTGGTGGTCGGTAGTCGGCAGTAGTAGAGAATCGACCTAGTGTATATTGTTTTATTGTAGCGTTCAAAAGTTAAATATTTATCTATCTATTTCAGATGCTGTCCAGAGGTTTATTGAGATGCCGACGTATACGGAAGTGAATCCGGGAGAGGATGCCTTGCTCAAGTGCCGGATATCAGACAAGAAAGGCGTTTGTTCGTGGCAGAAAGATAATAAGGTAAGTTTACTGAGTACTACAACAAAAGTTTATTAAAAAACTTTCCTTTATTTTGTTTTTGCTCTATATTTTTTTGAGATTGCGGATATCGTGGTTGTAAGTGGTGCCTTTTGAGCTCAACAACTAAGTTTTAGTGAATGGGAAAAAGTTAAGTTTTCATCAAATTAAAATACAATGCTGCAAAGACTAGAGCCAACATTTCAAATCTACTGCAGACTGAAAAAATATTTTATAATCTACGACGCAACAAAAAGTGACCTGATTTTCAGACCTGAAGGCAGTAGGTATAGAACTGCAGTTGATTACATTTAATGCTAGAATTCTATTACTTGAAATTAAAAACTAACGCTTATAAAATTTTATGTTGACCGTAAATAGTAATAGCGACGTTCATTTCAAAGGCTTCAAGTTCTCTATAGCAGTTTTCAAACAGATAAATCAATACTATAACATATGAATTGCAACTGTATTTTCTATTTATTCTGTCCGAGAAATTCTTTGTATGTGAGACTCCTTATTACAAGCCTTTCGAGTATAAAATGCCATAGGCAGAATGTTGTATTTCCAATGCCTCGCTGTATTTCTCTCGGCTCTTTTCACAAGCATTGCACTCGCTTCAAATATGTTTTCAGATTTTTATTTATATTGCGACCGAGAATTGAAATATATATGTAATTAAAAAACCTAAATGACTCCCGTCAAGTACGAAGTCTACGCCATTTTAATTTTTTTGTGTAAGCTTGCTGCGTGAATGAACGCATAATTACTACATACTCTGTTCATATTAAAACTTTAATATTAATAAGCTGGGATTAATTACTGCAAGTAAATGTTAAAACCGTTACTTTAAATTAAAATGTTTTCAACGGGATGTAATATTCCATTATGGATAAAGATAAAAGCTAAAATTTAAATTCGTTTGTTTTCGGATTTTGTAGGTCATTTGAACTAAACTCTCCTTTTGATATCCAGTACAAGTATAGAGAGAGCTCTGGGATTTTCATAAATCTCGTGATGTGTGTTACTGCTAAATAATTCCTGGTATCTCTTCATTGTATTGTTGATGTTCGTGCAACATGAGATAACATAAGTGAATTCGTGTAACACACCAGCTGACTAGGGTTCCCTTCTGGGAGGACTTGGCCCGTTGTCGGGCGAGTTTACAGACTCTCGCTTGTCATAAATGGACAAAAAACCATGGAACTATTTCAGTGACAGCCTTATTCCCAAGTTGATCCGGGATAAAAAATAAAGTGTCGCGTGCTTGTCATCCCCTGAAAGTTGTAGAGTCAACTAAGATAAATGGGTTATCGAGTTGGTCGTAGTTTGTGAACTAGAGCAGCCGCTGAATTGGCTCTGAGGCCAACACTTTGTTGCCTCAATCTTTAGGCTTTTAAAGAGCTTCCTTCTATAGTAAGAAGTTTTGTGGTTAAGGAATGTTGATACTACAAGTATTTGATGTGTAGCCGTTCACTAGTGGAGCTTTCAACGTTTGATGCTCGTAAAGTTGCGCCCTTTACTCCCCTTGTAGGTAACTGAGATTTGTACCAAAAGAAACTAATTCTTAAGAAGCTAGCAACAACTACGAATTTCATTTTTAATTTTGTACGTTCTCGTGAGCTCTTTAATTAGTTTAATTAGGCGAGAGGCGAAAGGTAAACCGTACACGAAAATGTAAAGGATTTGCTTGAAACTACAACTCTAAAATCTCTTGTATGTTGTTAAAACTTATTCGTTATCACGGGCACGTGTTAAACAAATAGGTTAGTTAATCAGTAGGTTAAATATTTTTGTAGAGGCATTCAAAGGCGATGACGGGGTGACAGCACAAGCTATAAATGCATGTTGCACCGTCACGCGACATCGCGACAGTATAGAGCCACTTACGACACTAAAATCGCAATGTCGCGTGTTGCCGCATGAGTGTTTAATTTCCCATGGGCCTCTTAAGATGTGACTAAGGAAAGATGTGCTTGAATTATATCTCTGTGCCAATGTGGGGTGCTATACAATCGTTTTAAGTACGTAATTATATTGTCTTCGAGTTGTTTACGAGAAAGAACCCTTTACTTCCGCGAGTAAACGAATTTTGTCGCACCAAATTTCTGAGAAATATTTCAACCTCGGGTATATAATGTTTCCCTTTTTTAGAGTTTTCTTCCTTTTGGGATGTTTGGTCGAAGTTATTATTGTAAACAACATTTATAAATAACATCTTCCCGGGAACTTAGCCTTTCGCAGTATTTGTAACATTGGATTTCGTTTACGCATAATCGTGAACCATACGTCTAATAGCTGGAAGTGTCTCAAGATCAGTATCATTATGCATATACGCCACTCAAATAGACACTACAGCGTCGAATGCATGACCGAATATCTTTTGAGTCATCTCAGACTGCCAGGAAAAGGAAATGCAAGTACGATGTTATGCTACACAGGACCGCTCGTAGTAACGCACGCACGCATTTCCACTTTTATATATGACTGAGTTCCTTCGGTTCTCTGGTTAGCCGTAAGCCGAATGCCGTATCCAATCCTATACTGTATTGCACGTTTCGTTCCTAGCGTTCATGCACGGAGTGTCATTGCGTGCGTGACATTCAACGGTATAGTGAAATATTACCATCGCTTACGAGAGTGCGTAGAATTGATTTGGTTCACATAAAACTTAATTTTGTTTGTTATCGGCATGTGAAACGTGTATGATTTTTGTGATGGGAAGAATGTACATGGGAGTTTTTATAACAATATCGAAAGGAAACCACAACTAAAGCCTTTATCGTGATACAATTATAATAAGTATTAATTTCACATCTATAGCCCAACTACGTTCTAGACAGCCTTTCTATACAGCCTTGCAGTAAAATAGTACTGGATGGAAAAAGAAGCTAAATGAAAAGGCACAGTCTACAGGTCTCTAATGTTGCACACAATGCTCTCTACCAAGTTATTGGACTATAGGAGACTATTTAGCAAAAACGGAAAACAATTCAGCACATCCAAACTTTAAACTGCAACTAAACTGCGTAACGAATTCAGGATAATATGTTTGGTATAATTCAAGCCTTCTAGCTCCCTCTAATGAGCACTGCTTTAGAGTGAGGTTTTGTACAGAACTTGTGTTTGTTATTATGTAGCCTCGTTTTGAACATGAACCTCAGTTTGTCAGTATAACGACTTTATCACTTGATTCCGAGAACCGAGTCATTCGTGTTTTGAATTTGAGCCGCGCGCTCACTGTGACTTTTGAACTATGGAAAATACTGTGTATTGTTACAAATTACGAACCTGGCTCGTTGTCGTTTTGTAGTTGAGTCAGTCATGTGATTGACTCATTATTTTTATTTTATATTGCCTACAGGTTTATTTTTAAACTGCCAAAAATGCCGCTGTTGTTGAAATGGGTTTTATTCCCTTAGGCTTCATAGCGAGCGTTGCTGTTTTCTATTAGTACTTAGAGTACTTTTGCAACAGTGTATTTGTATAGTTCTTAAACTTAGATCGCGTGAATTTTGACATGCGATGCCTGCATAGGTACATTCTTGCAACTTTCATTTTTAATTGTCTAATTTTGTATTTCGCATGAGATATTTACTATAATATGCTCTAAGAATTTTAAAAATACCTTTTAGGTAACATAATTGTAAAACGAAAGTAAGCCATTCAAACTATTAATAATATATCTGTGATTTACTCGTCTGTTCCAAGAATTGGCAGAGATGTAAATCTGAGATGACTCAAAAGATATTCTGTCACGCATTCGACGCTGTAGTGTCTATTTGAGTGGCGTATATAAACTAATAAAGATCAAATGCATCATTAAATGCCGCTACATGCAGACACTTCAGTACACCCCTTAAATTCACTGCACCAAATTAACTTTTAGAAAATCGCAACTAACTGTTTAAAATGGCTTAATGCGGTACAATTTCCCCGTACGAGCGATAAACAAAACTCGCCGGGAATACAGATAAAACTAAACATTAACATTAACCAGTGTTTATCAGTCGGGTTAACGTTAAACGCCCGTTTGGTATGAGCAATCGGCCGCGAACGAGATCTGAATCTTAACTAGCCCCAGTCACGATTGTTTTAAAAGTTTAAACGGATTATGAGGTCGCATCCTGCCTTGTGTACCTTACCTCTGCTTTACAAAGGGATATTATAAGGTTTTATTGCGCTCGTGGTCGATAAATGCAAATGCAAAAATGAATTTCTTTTTTAATTGTCCGTTAAACTCGAATTGCGCTAGTCATCGTTTTTTAATAGTTTTTTTTCAACAATTGGAATTTTGCAGCGCTGCGTATAAAGTATCCTGTGTCCCAATCCGTAACGTTGGCTATCTATCCACCAGCAGTTCAATCGTTACGCGGTGATTGAGTAACATTTATTAACCCGTTTCAGGACTTTCTGGTCTGATAAAGTTAATAACATTTGTGGAAAAAGTTATAACCAGGAATTGAATTTTTCTAGTTCAATTCTTGGCGTACGATATTCCGTCGTATTCAATTACAAGAATGAATTTTTAAAAAGCTCGCTTCTTTCTTCCTCGAAAAACCTCGTTCCTTCATGCTTAGTAAAATAATATTTACTTTTACTCCAAGTTAGTTATGTTCCGACCGTGTTCACAATTTGAATAACATTTAAAAAGAATACTAGACCCTCTTTTATCTCGTAAACAAAAAAGAACTAAGCATTGTGCTCCAAACTTTTTAAGGCAATGATCGCTGCATCAGTAATTATGGTAATGTCTCCTTATTTGGTGGTCGTTTGTTCAAACTGTTGTCTATGCCCCGTCGCGGTAGGTTTGTTAAAAACCGGCAGTTTCATGAATATCATTACCATTTAGATTTAAAATGGCGTTATCTTAATTGTTCGATTCTTATCCGACAAGAAACTATTATATTAAACTTTTACGAACATCTTAAAGGTGTCTCTTAGTGTTCATAGATGGCATTTGAATGTTAAGTAAAAAGGAAATGTCTCTTTTTTCTTAACTACAAAGTTTTTATTATAAAATTGTGTTTGAGATAACTTCAACAAGCTATTTTATTTAGTTTTTTAGTTCGTTCTCGGCTCCAGAAGACAAGGGTAAGAAAATCTGTCTACCTCTATTAAAATCGGTTCCGTTGTTTGTTATTCTATAACAAACATACAACAATATAGGGTAACATTTCGTACCAAACAAGTGAGTGGAATGAAAACTGTTTTGTTTTGGTTCAACATATCTAACAAACATCAATAAACTATATTTGCTATTCTCCATACAAATTCAGACATTTTCAACAAACTAATGGTTTATTTTTATTTTGTTAGCTTTCGGATTGAATGGAACAAAAAGTTTGCTTCTATTAAACCCTGTGCCGTCGAAAACTAAATATTTTTGGATATTGAAAAAGTTGAAAGTTTGCTTTATAAAATTTGCTTATCCAGTGAACTAACAATAGGTATTGGATACACAGGGTCGCGAACTGTTGTTGATTTTTTTGGTTTTTATTAAGTCAATCTTGTTTATAAATTTATTTGTATAGAAAAAAGTTTATACGCTACGTAAACTATAACTATAAAATACGTTCAATGTTTGACTGTGATAATATACCTATATTCAAAGGGTAGCCTGTGGTTTTGGAAAGTTTAAATTCAACCGGACGATAGGTAAACTCATTATGCGAGAAACCTAATTAACGTTACTAAAACTACAGAGCATTATTAAAGGTACGAAAGTACAATTGAAACCACAAACACATTTGACTGTATGTATTATTAAATTCGCACTAAACATTACTTTGCCGACTAAAACATAAAAAAATCTATTTCCTATGCAATAACAACACCATCTTATTTTAAATCCCTTTCAGCAAAGCTCATAGCACTACCTTTGACTGCAAACAGTTTTCCAAGTGCTTTTCTTCGACATGCAATTTTAATCTCTATACCAATGACATTTGACACGTATTCATACGAACAATACTAGTTATTTCTATCAGTACAATACGGGTCGAGACAAAGCCTTATGTAGAGTCATTACCAGGCCTCTCACGAGTCCGTAGTCTGTGATTCATGACAAGGAATCCTGGGAACGTTGGCAGAACGCCTGTGTCCCCGGGCATCGATATCTGTGGGAATTATACTCGCATGTCGCACGTAATAGTGATTGAATACGAAATTACTAAGACTAACAACCAATCACTTGGAAAACGTTTGATGGATTTTTAAAGATGCTCCTTTTGTACTAAGTCTAGTCTCTACTTTACCTGCAAAGGGGTAATTTCTCTGTTTGTCATGCCATTCTTAGGAATCGTTAGGGAAATGGCTGGAAGGTGATTTATTTTTCATCAAAGGACTGCCACTTTAATGTAAGTGGACGTTATAAACGGAGTAAAAGCATTTGCAAATGTGGTAACAATTGTTTTTTACATTAGTTTTCTGTTGAAACGGCTTCATATTTTTATATGCGTAATTACTAACTTATTCCCTGTATTCAGTCATCGAGGATTTTAATAGATTATTGGTTCACTCGTATTGCAAATTCGTTTTCATATTTTCTGAGTATATTGAAGTGAGCATATTATGAGCAAAGCTCAGAAGGGATTCAATATTGCAAAATAACGAGCACGAGTTATATCAGTGAATTTAGTTTATGGCGTACTAAAATACATATCTCATTCTATTTCGAAATTGTGCTTAAGCAAAGTTTCGAAAATGTTGTATCCTTTTTGTAATTAAGTCATTAGAGACAGAGAGAGAGTTGCAGTGATAAATAAACGTGCCCCATTTTGGCATCGCAACTATGAATAGTCCCCAAATTGATTAACTAACATTTTTTTCCATTAGCTCGCAGAGGTCCGGGCGGAAAAGGTCGCATATTTATAGATCACGCACAATAACGTGAAGTTACAACCATGTAATTTGTCGTATTACGCGAAACTTATAAAATTATAGGTCCTGTGTGACCGTTTAATGCGGTACCTTAATGTTGGTTTCATGTCGTGACTTATTTTGTCTAAGATTTTACTTTATAATTTGTATAAATTACTTTTGGCTGCGGTTTCATCCGCGTGTTATTTGGTTCGTTCCTTCGGGACCTATCTATTACGAGATGAAATTCTGCCTTAGCTACGGACTATTTTTCTTCATACACTGAAAAATTGCGCCTTCAAGGACGCGCTGTATTTAGATGCTTATAAATAATTACTTACCTACTTTTATTTTATTGCCAAATGCGTCTGTCGTCGTCTTCAGCAAAGTTCGTAGTATTTTTCGATTAAAGGTAGTTGTCTACTATATTTCCAGCGGCCAGTGAGTGAACCGTATAGATATCGGTAGTCTGGTTGGATTATACTTTTGGTCCGTGACCTGTGATGTAAAGACTCCCCCGGCAGAAGATTAATTCTTAGCGAGAGTAGTCTTTCGAACCAAAAAAAGAGGACGACCTTTTACCGACTGAATTAAGTTACAGTTCAATGAATTCAGTTTAAAAAAAATCCATTCAGTTTTAGTTCGCTCTTTTCGATGACACAGTGACAAAAGAATTAACCTACGTAGGCGTCAACATCAATCAATGATCTAGTCAATGTACTGTCACCGAGTCACCTATCAAATGACTATGCATATCCATTGAGAGGCCCTTCACACCAGTGGAATGTGACGAACATTAACCCTATAAACCTCTATATTTCGCTCTATAAAGCTAAAGCTATGAATTTTACATCTCGCCGCTACATTTCGCACCTGCAGGGTTATTGGCTTGATCCAAAAATACGCGTAACGGATTATGTTACGCAATTAGATGCATGAGGGCCCCTGTGTACACGTTCATGGTAATTATAATTGCAGATTGTCAACTAGCCAGAAGGCTAACCAACTGTTATGATTCAAATAACAATTAAATAAAAGCTAAATCTAATCCATTACTGTCCCACTGTTGGGCAAGGGTCTCCTCCCGTCATGAATGAGGAGGTAAGCCTTGAGTCCACCACGCTGGCCAATTGCTCATTGAGATAGCAATTAATTTATAGAAAATATAAATACTTTTGATAGACCGGAATTCAAGACACAAGGAAACAATTTATTAGTGAATCACAACAGTTCCGTGTGGTAATCAAATTCACAACACGTGGTGGAGCATTCATTCAGAGAAACAACTTTCCAATTCATGTGCAAAATTGCCTGATTCCATTTAGCTAAGGCAGTTAGTAGCTCGATTCTCTACTACAATCGACTATCAACAACCGACCTGTCATCGAGAAATGTATGAAAATCTGATCAGCGCCTCTGACGGGCGTCGAAGGAACTATTTTGGCTGTAAATTCTAAATGTCAAACTTTCGATACTCGACAGTACCGACTGTACAAAATCGCGCTATAATTCCAATTAAACAGTATCATTGGCTATATTGCTTGTCAATCAGCTGCATCAACTTCGAACGGGAGCTTCTTTCTATTTGATTGACGTTTGAGATTGAAGTTGTAGAGTACGTGTAGCGGATCCATATAGCACAGTACGGAGGTGTAAATACGGTCGTGCGAGCGACTGTGCTGTGAGGTAGTCACGCCTCGCGGTCACGCCGTACACTGCACTGTTCTACGCCTATGTGGGATGGTATAAAGGATAAAATACCGCGTGGTGTTTCCGTATGGTCGAAGTTCCTTGTCTGTCTTTGTTTTTTTAGAATGCAATATTTAGCGATCTTTATTTTAAACTTGTATATCTGTGATTGGTATTTATTCAAAGTTATTCAATAACAAAGATATTAAAATATAAAAAGAAAATGAAGAAAATTTGGTTAGTCAATCAGAAATTGAAAAATAATTTATCTGTCAATTTTCTATTTTTTCGTAGATAAAATTTACACCTTTGAAATAATACTTTTAAAAACTCTGTGTTGATCTCAATATTTTATATTCACGTACACCTATGTGTTTTTAAGTAACTGTATAAACATGACAATTATTTCTTGACTTATTTGTATTTGATTCTAAATAATGATCATTCAAAATCAACAAAGCAATCCATTCGTCTCTATTAACTTGGTCAACTAAATGTATTTAATATTACTTCTTGACATATTTGATTATGTATTTTGTAACAAAAACGCCGTGTTATTAATCATTTCTCGCAGATTATAACCGTGAAATGTTTTGTTAATAGTTTTTACTTGTACCCATGTTTTTTGCGACGGTTGACCTTTAATTTATTTAGATGCTGGAGTTATTAATATCAAGTAGAAATTGTTGTCCCTAGAATAATCAGTCGATACTCGGTCATATTAACGTAGACATTTTGTTGCCACAAATTTTGGCTCATTAAAAAAAAGTTTCGTATGATAAGACAATTTGTTTAAAACAAAACAGGACTATTACAGACAAATGTAGAGTTTGTTATGATTGTTTCCAGTAGTAGTAAAAAAATATTAAAAAATTGCGCGCGTAATTTGCATCCGCTAGATACTATGCTTTACGTCAAACCAGAAAGCGTTTTCACCACCGTGCGGCTGACATTTCGGGCGCACACGTCCGTATCCGCCTGTGACGCGACTAAAAACACCACTTTTTAGTTTTTACTACTTTTTACCTTTTGACACGGCTCGCGTTTTATTATCATTACTTTTTGTACCACGCACGCTGTTTTTGTTCACTCAACCTGTCATGTTTGTGATCCGATTTACTGCCACTGGCGTAAACTGAAATACAAATTAATATTCAATGGTTTCGGGTTCCGTTTTTCTAAGAGATTTCAATTATGTAACCTAATAAGTACTTTATGCTAATAGAAAATGTGGACTTATTACGAGTTAAAGTCTCCCGGGTTTTAAGACTTTGCTGATGTTAATCTTATAATAAAAGGTTTTTTTTTGGAATTCTTACGGAATAATTTATACATTTGCTAAAAGAAAGTAGTCAAATGTTTAGGCATTTAGCGTTCCGTAAAAGTCGTAAAATACTTTTTAAGGATTGTTTGTAGGTAGACAGCGGCGAGCCATAACCGTAACTTTGTCAATTTGTAAACCGCACAAAGTTTTTTCCATTCACGTGTTTTCAGTGCTTTTGCATTAAATCGCGGCTAATGGATTTTGGATACTCCATTAACCGGAATTTTATGTTAAAGCAATCATAATCGAGCATTCATATAGCCCTGTATGAGTATAGACTTAAACGTACAACGATTATACGATTCCGCAAATCAGTCACAGCATGACTAATAAGCCAACAAATAACCATTGACAAAGACATCCAAACAACTTTAAAGGTCCGCAATTTGAGGTATTGTGCATCAACAAAAGACTTCCAACTACTTGCATAAAAGGTTTTTTACAGTCGTCGAACATGCGGTGAACATATTTTGTCAACCGAGTTTGCGTACGCCAATCAATGACAAAGCCCTTTTCTTTATCTTAATCTGTTAGGGACCGATCGTCCGTCAGCCAATTAGTGGCACAATGGCACATTATTGCGTAGTCACCACGTTCCCATATATTACAGGGCCATTAGTCATCTATATCTGATAAGAACTCATCCATTGCGCGCTGACTCATCCGTCTTTTTGCATACCCTTGAGAAACGGGCGATGTACACAAAACGATTGATGATAAAGATGAATGATATAGCAAGTCACAGATATTGATCGTTGTGCTTGATTGGACTTGAGATGGGTTGCGATTGTCAATACTCATTTAAGGTTGGGCCACACCGAGGACTGATTATACTAACTTTTTATGCTGAATTGTAAGCATTAGCAACGAAACTGTTCAGAAAAAACTTTAACAGTAACTTAGCCACTTAAATCTGGAGTATTTAAAGGGTTTAAGAAGTAGGTAACCGGATATTACTTTGTCATATTTTACGACATATTTTTATAGCCATAATATGAAATTTTAATGCGTAATACACGCAATACAGAAGGTAATTATAAGCTTTTTATGTTGCGGACAGTTGGTGCGATATCACACGTTCGGGCGAGAAACTCCCCAAAGAGCTGTAAAGCGGAAGGTTTAAATAACGTGTGGATTTCTGGGCGACAAATGTTGGTGGGCGCGCGTTGCTTGCGACATTGAGTGACGTTGCCGGAAACCCGGCGACGTTGCTACACGTGTTGTTCAATGGACGACGAGCCGTCCACATTTGGTCCAGTTACTTCTGTTATGCTGACCGTACTGTTTGCTCAAGCTTGCCTGCAATAATAATGTTCTAAATTAAAGGAAGTTTGGATAGAAGTTACTTATTTACAATCAATCATTAATAAACAAAAGTTATACTTTCAAAAAGTTTGTACTTAAGCGTTTACTTTCTACGTAATAGCTGTCTTCGTAACCAAACAACACAGTACATATAAACAACAAAAGACAATAATTAGCACAACTGCGTGAATACATTCCCAACCATCGTAATCTCAGTTATTAATAACAAACAGGGTGGTTAGAACAAATTTCATATTTACTTTCACTTGTCACGTAGGGTGGCGGCAACTCGTAGTTCGGCCAAGTTTTCCCATTTAACTTGTTGTCGCAACTTATTGATATATTTACCAAGTTCCGAATTAGTTCGCTACTTTTAACACCCAGTAAATACGGTTTGGACCTTGTTATAGTGTTAAGTAATTAGAATTTACGGGTTGACAACTCGCGAAATTCATAGTTATCGCACGTGAATATTTTTCGTTGCTTCAAATGTTTTTTCTGCGCTTTTGTTCGCCAGAAAAATCCGCTAGCAGTTTTAATACTCAAAGTGCAGCACAATCCTATCCCATTCACAAAAGTGAGTTTTAAAACTAGTCGGGCAGAACAAAGGCGCTGTCTAATATCGGTTATAAAAAAATAGACCGACATACCCTTTATCCAAAATTTTGCACGGTTTCATAGAAAATAGGACACGAATTCCATACAGCTGGAGTCTGCAAGCTAAAGCTGGTATGTTTGTAAGTGTAATCCTAAAGTCAAACGAGCTTTTAACGTGTCTCGATGCACTCTGTCCACTCCGCAGCTCGGTTACTATAGCGTCAAATTACCGGCTGCCGTCCGACGGGCGCAAACACCAAACCGTATTAAGTTCGCTTCTTAACTTTTATAAAAGATTGAGGTCGATACCAAAGAGCTCTTTCAGCATTATCTAGGGGCCATGGACGCATTGGTCACTAGGAATTAACCTCGACAAGAATGTACTTGAGCGTGTTCTTACAGGAATTTATTCTGTGGAACTGTCGAACGGCTTGAGCACGAGGTAAGAAATATGTGTTGGCGACCTTGCCGTGTACGCGGATACTACATACTACAGATACTGCATTACAGATTTTTTAGTTTTTAGTTCAGTTACATATTTTACAGGTAGGTTTAGTATTATTAATATAAATGTTTATATTTTCGTAATAAGTTTAAGTTAAAGTACGAAATCACGAAGCCTTAAATACAGAGATATTTTTATCGCAATGAAGTCAATTCTAATTCTCACTTACTGCTTTTTTTAAACATTATTTTATCATCCTTTAAAATGATAAGTAAAAGCTTTATACTTGGTTTCGGTCACACTCAGGAACAAATGTGAGTGATATGTCAGCGAGGGGAAGTTTAAGCCACTTGCATGCATCGCTTAAGTTGAACTTGTGTTAAAAGTGTAAGTCACTCCCGCGGCGTACTGTTCGCGACTCTAACTTTCTGAAAGAGCTTCCCAAGTTTCCTACCACGTCACATTTTAATATTTCCGTAAGTATTCTCTAAAAATTTGCTACAATCTTATGTATTATCTCTTGAGGCACTGAACAATAAAGAACATAAATGTAAAGATGATTTTGATTCTAGCAAAGTAAAAAAACCTATACAAAAAATAGTTTTATACAAATAGATTTTGTAGTTTGTTGTGTTTATGTTTATAAATCCCTAAACCCTAAACCGAGAGTTGTCTTTTGTAAAAAAGAATAAAAACAAATAACTTCTAGCTCACGTTTTCACGTGTTTTGTATAAAATATAGAAAATAAAATTCCACGAAAAGAAAGAAAGGTCGAGTGACTTATCACAAATCGAAGCTTTTAACTTAAAGTGCGGGTAATCACGACGAAATGGACAAATTAGTGTGATTTTGAGTGAAGACTAATCTTTATACTTATACAATCTATACTAAATTGCTCCGTCATGATTCATTTTACGTCCAGGCAGAGAAATATGTACCTTTAATTTATTTTTTTCAGCATTCAAGTAATTAGCACGTATAAGAATTTTTCTCATGACAGGGAATTATACAAATCAGTTGTTAGAAAAAAAAATCGTGCTAAATCCACAAAATATTATATTCTGTTAAAAATAGCTTTACTTCGATATAATGTAGGTGTAGTAGAAAAGTGCAGGTGCTGTGTTGTTCAGGCCAGTGCACAATTTCAAAATTCAGATGATATACAACAGGAACAACGTAATATTGTGCATGGAGTGGACACGCGACATTTTGTCTGGCATAGCACCATTCGTGCACACTTCTTTATGAGTGAAAAAACTTGAAAATTTTTCAAACTAATTTCAACTTTAAATAAATTTCAATGACTCCCCACTTTAAAATACGCTCAGGAAGCAATTTGCAGTAACTTGTGACTTATGTTTTAGCTCCAAGAAATTAACTACTATGCAATTAATAGAAGTTTTTAGTAAAAAATGTTTTCTAAGTATTTTTAATACCGAAACACGTCGCTAGTTTGGCTAAACGTCACGCTGTATAAACAAGGGGCTCGGCAGCGGGGTTATTAACTCGTAAAGGTTAATTTTGTTGTCATTTCTTAAATATCAAATTGGATTTAGTATTTGAATACCATTCTGTGTTGTGATTTGAAAGTGAGGGGTTATACGGGTAATATAACATAGACAATGATGCCATTTCTGGTGTTACGAACACATTAGTATGCTTTCATTACTTTTGTGTCTAAAAATATGCATACGACCACTCTAGTGATAGTTAGAAAAGGCAATTTTTATGAAATCTGTTTATCCGGTTACACCTTTGAATAAATAGAATTAAAATAACCTGTAGTTAAGTACTAACCTATATAATTAAATTTATGGAAAGTAATGAAACAAGTTTTAAAACCTTTCATTTGTACAATATTGTACTGTAGTGGTAACACCTGTGTGAATAAAATATCGTATTTTACCAATAACATAAAGCTTTAAATTGAAAATCAACAAATAGACTATTCACCACTCCACTCTACACTCTAAAATTATATTAAAACTTGAATATTTCGGTACTATTCAAAACAAAAAGCGACCCTAATAAAAATTCAACCGTACAAAGCCTAACCACACGTGTTATTTAACAATAGAACCATTGGTATTCCAATACTTGTAGCCAGCAAACCGCGATTACTATTAACTGTGTTATGCGACCATGAAAGAAAACCGATGAGTAGTTCTTATCATTCCGCTCACGTTGTGTGTCAGTTCGTAGAACAGACAAGTGACTCGTAACCCGATACTGCATTACGAACATAAGGACGAGTATCATTGCTGTCTTTTATTGTATTACTATCTTATAAAGACTGTGGTAATGAAGAGCTTATGTCTTAATTCAGCGCAGCGTAGTTATTGTAGTTTTTTAACGGTCTTTTGGATTTGTTTGTCGTCAAAAAGTTTTAGGTGAAAGAATGTTTTGTCAATTTTGATCTACGATTGTGATTGTTCTGGAAAGGGTATGTTACGATAGAATTATAGTATAGTTAAAGACTCAGTCAGTCGTAAAATTATCGCATAGCGCTGCTCACTATAGGAGCGCTATATGATGATTTTTTTATTCATGCTAGTACATGATTTCAGGAAGATTTAAAGACCATCGTTGGAAAACTATCTCAATATTAGCCACAGGAAGTCTAATAAAAACAAATATAATAATATGTTTTTTCTTCCCATCGAAGTAAATGTTTTCTATTTCATTCATGTCTATACTTAATTAGTCATCCTTGTATTATCACTTGCCCTTACATACGTAATGTTTTAAACATGTCTAATGAGTAATTGTCATTAATGCTAGAATCGTAGGTAACCTATGCAAAGAGGCACCTTTACAAAATTTGAATAAACTGTTCGTCGTTATCGTGTGCACGATGATCATTACTAACATTTGCATAAAATTATGGCATAAAAACTAGGTACCTAAGTTGGTATTGATTTTCAATGAAATAGATTATACAAATTGGCAGTATCGAACAAATTCCAATAAGAGCCCACAAAAAGCATATTCGCAATCAATATGATTATTTCTTCTAATTTATTAAATCTGTGACGTTGCGAAATCGTTGTTTCGAGTTTCGAAGCGACCGAAATTGCTCTTATCCTCAAATTATAGGGCAGGCCACACATGCTCGTCTTTAATTGCACGGCGTGTCTCATACACGGCGTCACGATAATTCGGTGTTCGTGACTGTACATTTTAATATCAACGTCTGAGACGCGTTGCTATGCTTTGATACATCGATACTTCTGACTACGACACTGTTGTAAAGCTCCTTCAGATACAACATGCGGTGTCGCAACGACTTAATTGTGTGTTTTTTTGTTTCTGTTGTGAATGCGTGCAGTCATGGGTTAGGTAGTCGATAGATTGTTGGAAAGGTAAAAAATATCGTCCTTTTGGCAAGCACTTCAGATCAAATACTTTTTTGAAACATGGTTTATTTCGCTATTGAATTTGTTGTGCAAAAATCCAATGGCTCTTAAAATAACCCATACAAGTACTATTCTATATTTTTTGTGAATATGTTTTTTTATGTTCCTAGTACGCACAACTGGCTTATTGTGAATGACTATAACATAATGATTACGTAATACAGGACACAAAGCCCAGCTCCCTTTCGCTTAATCCTACTTTAATTGTTCGAACACAATAAAATCTTAATCTTTACCTGAATGGATAGCAAAAAACATACGTTGACAGTACATTATTCATAGCAAATCGTCCGTCAATGTACGCAGCGAACGAGTGAGTATTGTGTGAACGCCCTTTATTTTAACCTCTTGCTTTCATTTCTCCCCCGACTGCTTATGAATAAAAGGCTTTCTGTTCGCCGGCTCTCGAGAACATTAGCGATGTTAATATACGATAATCGTGTTCATAATCGATCCTTTAGTATTGAATGTCTCGTTGTATGAATGAGGGGCCACTTCAAAGCTCGATGTGAACCCAGCAGGACGATTATATAGATTCATTTCAAAGGATTGAATGTTAAGCACGTGAAATAATCTCTCATGCGGGCGGTTTGCAAATTCACCCCTATTTGCTTTCGTACTCTTTCATGGTCTGGATTTTATTTGATTTTCTATCTCTTTAAAGGTAATTTTAAGCTTTAATTTGTAAAGGTCGGCTTAATAAAATGAATAAAGAAAAGCTTATCCATAAATTAACTGAATGAACGGGCCTTTCTCACTATAAAAGCTACGAAAAGAAAGGAAAAATGTGCTTAATTTTTTCCTTCATAACAATATGCCTGACGTGAAAGCTAGTAGTCAATAACTTGTTCATATTACCGTCCATTATTTAAATCAGCGCCAGTAAAAAAGGAATGTACTCGAGCGAGCCTTTGAAAAAGTCTAGTCCCGGATTAATACTAAGTCGATTGAAAACCGTTTTGATGGGTTTAACACACTGAAACTTAATGACGCTTATTTGAAATCGTTGAACTGTGTACGAATAAATTGCTCAGCTAAAACTTTTAACTGATCTTATCTCAATCATTTTGGAAATAATTTTAACTTTGACGTTTTTGAATGTTATGTCAACGTCTTATTAAAATTAATTTCAAATCGGTTATTCCATTATTACCCGAAGCATTCCTTGAATAATTTCGTTCGTTTATTGTTAAGTAGGTCAAGACTTTTGAGTGCGGAGTCTACTGACACACTTCAATGTTTGGCAAAGAAGTTAGTGGCTTGTGAATCAGTAAACCGAACACAACTCTACCACAAGTTTGTTCATCATATGCGCCGAGAAAACATCAATGGTAATTGTGCGACTTTCGTCGTTCTATTACACGTAACATTTAAAATTTTGGCACAATTTATTATTTTAGAACTTTAAGAAACAAAAGATTTTAACTTAGTATTTGTAATCTGAGATTTTGTCTTTAAATAAATGTTCTCGAGCGATGTGGCCTCACAAGCTGATATGGGCGGAGTCAACGACCGGAAACGGACAGACAAATAAAATCGAACTCTAACCTAAATAACTGGCAGTAACTCAATACGAACGATATCTTCAAGGCATACAAAGGTCGTCCTTGACTGTCAGATCAATGGGTGTTATGGTGTATGCAGGATACAGCCGAACCCATCATTGTTGGCGAGTAGGTGGGCGCGCGTAGGTCGCATTGAGCACCATGGTTGAAAAATGAAGGCGAAACACGAATAGTAAGATTGATTGTGCGATACAGTGCCTTTTAATCATTTTCTTTTTTGTGTTACCACATTTTTTTTCCAAGTTAATGTGTCGATGAATGTCAAATAATAAAATTTTACTGATTTATTGCTCTGGTGCGGTCGAGAGAAACTTGGCTGGCGTCGAATCAATTGTGAGCCAAGTTTTAACTTTGTGAGCTGAGTTTAGTCGAATCGACGTGTTTTCATGCGTTTTGTATTTATTTTAGTTTGCAGGTTTTTTAAAGATCACTGGCTTTATATTAAAATTTTTAAACTATCGAATAATGAGTTAAGTTGAATCATTTGGACCAAAAGGCAAAAGCGATAGCCATTACCAAAAACTTACTTAGCAAAAAATATTATGTTCAACGTTGGTAATCGTATCTGCCCCTCTGTTACCACAGTAAACAGCATATTCTCATGTAAATACAGGCTCCCTACAAAAATCTCTATCCTTTCAACATCGAGAGCTGCCGTACTGACACTTAACCCTACACACGATCCATTACAGTATCGTTGAACGGTTCAACCCGACTAATGTTCGAACACTATATTTATAAATCGCACCTATCGCCATCTATCGGGCGTAACTTGAAACGTGTCTTAATTGCTCACCCCCAGGGAAACATTCACCGTTGGGATAAAAGTATCACATGTACACGAAATGGGTGGCTATTTGTTTTGCGAAATTTTATACAGGTCAGTAACAAAAAATTTATACATCGTATTTGTTGACATATAAAACTGCATATGGCTTCATCAATGCCGTGAAATATTTATGTACTTTTTATTTATGTATATGGCCGCTGACCGTTGCTTTGAAGTAGAGCACTTTGATGCTACGGTCTCTCCTCGAGATTTTCTAAATCTTTAGCGTCTTTAGTAAAGAGATAATAAAATGTAAATCCCTTTTCGGTCATAATTTTATTTGATGCTTTAGTATTCGTCAAAGTAAATATTATAACTCCATTGTTATTCTTACATATTATTTGAGTTTATTATTGCATTAAGTGTACAAAAAGAAATACAGACCTTGCCAATATAGCACGGCAATTATACTAGCAAAATTTTATAAAAGAATACGAAATCAATCCGTGAAACTGTACTACCTGTATATTGTATAACCTAAAAAGTAAAAAAAAATACTCACCAACAATGAATTTAATGGCTTCTTTTACTTTATAAGGTTGACTAAGGAGCCGTAGTCACTTTCCTCGCACCCTTCCTAAAGAGCACCTAATATCTAGCTTCAGGAATATTAAGCTTATTGTTATTAAGCATTATATTCCTTTTACGACTCTAGCAGAGTAAACAGACTGACAATTAGAGCAGCTTTACGTAAAATCTTATTCGATGTAGTTTGCGGTCAAATTGTAATGTGCTTGGAACTGTAATTGCCACGTTATAACCATCTGAGCCGTATGGATATGTCTTTGCCACACCCTTGCCGAATAATCTTGCTAATTCTTACTTTGTTATTAATAATTATAAATGCGAAAGTTTCGTATATGAGTATGAGTCGAATGTTTCGATGTATGTTTGTCTATCACGATAATATGTCTGAACTACTAGCCCCCGGTTTCTAAGGTACATTTAACGGTAGTTTATCTATTCAATAGCGTTTAAACTCATATAATAAAAAAACCGGGGGTAAGTTAATTCTATGGTTACAAGCATGAATTTACGTATAGTTAGTAGGAAAATCGAAATAAAAAATATATTTCAAAGGTTGTTTATGTCTGATGGAACAAAGTCATGTCTGTTGTAATTGTTTCAACATGTTCCCAAATAAATATATTTAGCTATTCTTAGAAAAATATTTTTCTTAAAAGACCTTCATATTTTTATATTGAGTACCTGCAAAGTCTCCAACCCGCATTTTGCCAGCGTAGTGGCCTCGAGGAGTAGCCCGTAGTTCGGGAGGAGATCCTTGTCCTGTAGTGGACAGTACTGGTTTAAAAACCGACCAAGTGCGAGTTGACCTCGTGCACAAAGGGTTCCGTACCGTCAAAATAAATAAAAAATACGAGAAAAACACCTTTATTGTATGGGGACTCCCTCAATCTTTTTTTTTAGTATTTTTGTTATAACGGCAACGGAAGTACATAATTTGTGAATATTTCAGCGTCCTAGCTATTACAGTTTATAAAATACAGCCTGGTGACAAACGGACAGACGTACGGAGGTCTAGTAATAGAGCTCTGTTTTTACCTTTCAAGTACGGAACCCTAAAAAGGCCTTAATAATAAAAAACAAAGCTGCCAAGAACAGCAAGTTTCAAAAGTAAAGTTAAAATCTTGGCATGGTTACGTAAACTTAATTCGTCCTCTCAGTATACCGGAAGAGTTGTTAATGTGACACTCATTACTGCTGCGGGTTGAATTTCAACTAAATTACTTCGTGTTACACCCCCTAAATTAATTAGGATTAGTCATTACACACGTTTATGTGTTTAATTTAATTATAATTGTGAAGTAGTTTGTTTTATTGGTGTTAAGTTACGCTAGTTTGTGATTGTCAAATGTCTAGTTTCGTGATTATACGTGTGATAAGTTTGTATGTTATTTTTTTTGTTCTTTTACTAAAACTAATAAAGGTAGCGTAAGTAACTTTAAAATGAATTTCCCCCGGTTTCCGAGGTACATTTAGGGGCAGTTTATCTATTCAATCGCGTTAAAACTCATACAAAAAAACGCTATTGAATAGATAAATTACCGCTAAATGTACTCAGAAACCGGGGGTTAGGTTAGGTTAGGTTAAACTTATACTTATGGTCCACAAAACTGTTTGAACAGTTTGTCTGTGGACACGGTCGAGTCTCATTTAATTATAGCAGATAATTATTTTGGTAGAGAAATGTATGTATCTAAAGCCATTTTGAGGTAATATGATATTTGTACTTTTCAGAACAATGTTTACAAAACTACTTTATATCAAAATGTAAAACCACGTTTCCATAAGTTCAAACCGAGGGTGATAAAGTAACTTAAGTATGATCTTGTTTGCTTTGCATCTTATCAAAGTTGCCGTGCACAAACGTTCATCAAGTAGTGAGCTAAAATGGCGAAGTAGTCTTGAAATTAGTACTGGTCTGTATTTCTAAAATGCTTTTATTTATGACTAGCTGACCCGTGCAACTTCGCTTGCGTCACATAACACCTCGTTTTTGTAACATTTCTCGTTGCTACTCCGCTCTTATTGGTCGTAGCGTGATGATATATAGCCTATAGCCTTCCTCAATAAAGGTCTATCTAACACTGAAAGAATTTTTCAAATCGGACCCGTAGTTCCTGAGATTAGCGCGTTCAAACAAACAAACAAACTCTTCAGCTTTATAATATTAGTATAGATACGTATTATACTG
Organism: Anticarsia gemmatalis; assembly: GCF_050436995.1. Classification (NCBI taxonomy): domain Eukaryota; kingdom Metazoa; phylum Arthropoda; class Insecta; order Lepidoptera; family Erebidae; genus Anticarsia; species Anticarsia gemmatalis. Next base: position 3,344,387 of record NC_134757.1, read on the forward strand.
TAATACATCCTAATACAATAATAGCATTGTGCCCACTATAACTTAAGATGTACCTAATATAATATCACATGCCATAGTCGAAAGCCGTCCTAATAATCCATACCAGTAACTTACCCAAAAGAGGCCGGTATCGTACAACACAGGTGTTTTATAAAAACTATCATCGACCTTAATTATACATTGTTATTCCGCCCACTAGTTAATATTTATTATAACTCACATCTTACAGTAAATAAATTGCCTATGGCTATGTGATGTATCGTATTGCAGAATCGATTTTTGTAGGTTAATTAAAGTTGCGTGCGTGAGAGCAAATACGATGAGTTTTTTTTTTGTTCAACTGACACCTGATGGAAATATTTTACTTTTAAACAAATTAATGTTGTTATAACACAATTGGTTGGTATATGAATTTGGTCGGGTGTATTTGAAACAATGATGTTTTGTGGGTATTTTTTTATGTTTAAGTAATTGTTGTTTTTAATGGGTAGAATAAAATTAAATGGGTGGGACAAGCGCAGGATTGCAATAACAAAAAATGGCGTACTCAGAGAGAGGCCTATCCTCAACAGAGTGGGTATAAGTAGGCTAAATAGAGGAGAAGAAAAGTTGTCAAGTGTATATTATATATAAATACATATTATTTTAACCACTTCGTCTCTGATTAATCATATGAAAATGTAGAATGGTATGTTTAAATCAGAAAGATAGTAGCATACCCTTTTGAAATTGGCCCACTTCAGAATTTAGGGCGACTTTATATGCGTCGTAGAGCATAAAACTATAGAGCCAAAAGCTTTGCCAATTTGATAATCTTCACTGAAACTGCAACTGTTTCACATTACCATTGTTTTGATCGTCCAACTCGTCCAAAAAGTAAATTGTAACAGGCATCCTTTCATTCGGTGAATTTGTGTCGTTATCTGTTAAATGTATTTGTGCTTATCTTCGACATAACAAATTCTCGTTATGTGAAATTAATAGTTATCTAGCTAATATGTGCAAATATATATATTCTATACGTACGCATACGTTATATTGTCCAGCTATAATGCGGCTTATGCACATTTAATATAAGTTTACCATAAATTTTAGCGATTACCGTTTACTGATTAATATAAAATTATTAGCATACTAGAGACCGCCCGCGACTTCGTCCGCGTGAAAACCCTTCCCGTGTAAATCCCGATCTCTCGGTAACTCCGGGATAAAAAGTAGCCTATGTGTTATTCTGGGTCTTCAGCTACCTATATACCAAATTTCACCGTGATCGGTATAGTAATATTTGCGTGAAATAGTAACAAACATGCATACATACATAGATTCTCACAAACTTTCGCATTTATAATTTTAATGGGATATAATGAAAAAGATCGAAAATAAAGTTATGTTAGTAAACTACCTATTAAAAAAAAGTTAAAATTTCCGATTAGTGTTTACCATTTTTCATCTTCGCGTTGTTACTTTTCAGTTCACGATAAGCAGTCTTTTAGTATACTACTTTTGATCCCTTGCAGGACACAACTACTCAGCCATGCAAGTAATCCCCTTCTACCCTCGTGAATTACGCAACCATGATCTTCTTTTACGGCTGATATTAAAGCTTTACTTCTTATTTTACTAGCTAGGGACTAATTTAATAATATGAGTAATCTTATAAAAAAAACGGACTCGCGCACATAGGATTCCGTACAATCCATATCTTTAAATTAATTTATAAATACTCATTTTATTAATATTTCAAGCACAAACTTGTCACCATAAATATTGACCAAATCAAGCAAAAAACCACGTTTGTTGTATGAAAGCCCTCTTAAATATTGATTTTATTCTACTTTTTGCTACTTGTTACTATAGCGGCAACAAAAATACACCATTTGTGAAAATTTCAAACCTCCAACTATCACGGTACATGACGGACTGACAGACAGAAAAGTCTCAGTAATATGGTTCCGTTTTTACTCTTAGGGTACTGAACCCTAAAAAATGAATAATCAGCAAGTACCATGGGAAAAATCTACTTAAATATTAACTGTTAAACCTGGCTAGTTATAAAGTAATCATTATGGTAATTTAAACACGTAGCCATTATCACTTCGTGCGTTTATTAATAATTATGAACAGAGCAATTTGCGGCTCAATACTTTAAGTCTCCGCAGATGATTTCATGAACCGTTAATGTGATAATTGGTGGTATTAAACAATCGTGTAGAATGGTTCATACAAGCTTATACGCGCGGGTCTCTACGCGTGCAAATATAAGATTAAAGTACTATTTTATTCGATAAGGAATTAACTTTTAAAATCTAGCCTAGGCAAATCAAGTCCAGACTCTATGTGATCCTGGCCTTCAATTTTTTTTTATTTAGCCTGTTTCTGTGTCCCACTGGTGAGCGTTTCTTTCTTGAATTTTCAGTCCCATCCAACTCCAACTATCTTCAAAAATCGGCCCAGTGGTTAGCCTTATGTTCGTAACAGACAGACATTTACAGCTGTATAAAATTGGTCAAAGTTTTTGATTTATGACTAAATCAATTCGCCTCTTAAGAATTTTAAAATTCCGCAGCTGATTTCAAAAATTGGTATTGTAAAAACAATGTCGTGTATTTCAAATTTCTAAATTTTATTTATGAAAAAGGATGAGCACCGCAATAGAAATGAATGAATAATTTCCCTGTCACAGGGGACATTACAAACGTTAAAACAGGAGACACAAACTGACAACATTTTCTTGTATTCTTTGTTATTCTAGGCACTTATAATGCTTGAAAAATATGTATTTGTTTATTGTATTCTGCGGTTAGATTGTAATATTGCTTTTTTGTTAAATACCAAATGGGCAAATACGATGTGTTTAAACAGTTGGCATTTAAATGTATTGCGTATTTATTCATTATTCATTCGGTTTTAATCAATAGGCAATAAATTACAAACGGATATCTAAGTATAGGTACTTAGTAATGGATTTGTGGATGAGCAACTTTGTATAAACGTTATATGATTAAACGGCTATAAAACTTATTAATTGATATAATGTTCTGCAACTTCTTAAGCAAAAACTATCAGTTTAAGACTTGTTATTTTATCGATTTAATTCATTCTTCTATATTGAAGTTGTAGGATATCCACTTGTCCAATTTACAAATGCAATCAAGAAAATCCTTGGACTACGACCTACAATTAAAAAAATCACTTGCGATGTTCTCCTAAAACATCAATCTGCAAGTAAGTAGAGCCTTCACCTTCTTACATATTCGACCTTTGGCTTTAGTTAATAACAGAGTAAGTGCAAAAGATCACATATATTGCGCAATGAAAGATGAGGCGGTGTGGCTTTAGTATAGTGCGGTTAAATGTCTCGGCCACTCACTTTATGCAACCACTTATAACAGTATGGTACAACATGGAGGCTATTTGACCCGTTTTTACTAGTAGAAGTCCATGGGAATGTTTATTCACGGATCCATTTCATTCTAAGAAAACTTGCTTAGTACTCGTAGTTGTCTTGTAGTAGGTACCCTACTTTAAAAGAGGGAAAGATCTGGATGGGAATAAAATAGAATAAGAAATACTGACGTAATCAAGAGAAGGCCCCGGAGTAGGAGAAAAGCTGTGAATAATACTGTTTTTTTTTTTTAATCTGTGCCAGTCTGGATAAAACAGTAAAATGTAATTTTATCGTTAGCACTAATGTAGCTTATAATAATGTAGCCTAAATAAATTAAGTAGAGACATTATGTGAATAAGAAACAATGCTATAAAACATCTAAAGAAAAGATACAAGATCTAGTATACAAAAGCCGCGCAAGTACCTCCTAAGTATGTAGTTTTATGTTTGTACTTGAGATATACACATCCAACCAGTTTCTTAAGAAGCATAATGTAACACCATCATAAAAATGCTCTATGAAAATAGCAGGTAATAAACAAACGCGAGTGGAACATTTTTTTGCATGAGTATGAATAAATCATATTGTCACCCACAACGGATGAATAAGTATGGGATCATTTATAAAATTGAAATGACCTAGGTGGGCGGATAGCGTTTCCAATATACGACTGTCATTACCACGGACATGTTAATTAACTATCAGCTACGTAGTATCGTGTGTAATTGAGATAATCGCACGTAACCGTAACTCAGCGGTCCGTAAACAATCGGTGAGGTAAGCAACCTTTGTAACGCACTGGAAAATGACTGATGACCGCTTTGGGGTGATCATACACTCGGTAGATAGTGAATCCATGGCATCAGTAATACTTTAGCCGATATCTACCGATAGTTTTACCACACCACGCGATTGATCACCAATCGATCAAGATAGATTAATCAACAAGTGTAACCTGAGCCTGATTTTCAAAGGCACACTAACAAAATATACCAGTATTTTACATGGAGCAACTGCCCATCGGACCTCTACAACCCTGGGTAATAACACGATATCCTCCGGTAAGACTGGTTGTCAGACTTTCAAACTTCTGACTACGGTTAACAACTGTCAAAGATCTTTGAAAATGACAGCCGGGTCCCACAATTTAACGTTCCTTTCAAAACACGGAGGAACTCGACATGTATAAGAATAACCTCGGCAAGCGTAGTTTAATCTCAGAGATCGATCTAAGTAGTAAGTACTCGTTCAAAAACCTTAAAGCAGTTTTATAAATTTCATACGTTGGAGACGTACACGATCCAGCCACCAACGTAACTTATGTAAGTTGTCAGTGCAGCAGCTGTGCACTGTAGTGCCGAATGAATTATTACATACTTACGTTTGCAAATAGTCCCAAACTCCGTCTGCCAAGTTATACGAGTTGATTCGCAACTAAACAGCGTGTTACCTTTGCGGTGGAAACTGACTTACTAACTGACGTATAAACGCGTATCATAAACAATTGGGTCAAAACTTTGACGGTAGTTGTCTTATGAGTTATCCATCTAGGTACTTATAATAGGCTTAATATATGTATTTTATGTTATAACGAAAGGGGTGAAAGCCTTACTTTTTATTAATAATATTATAAGCATATAGAAGCTTCATATAAAAGCACATACAGAATATCACTCTTGTTGTACCCGAAAGAGTTAGCAGAGGTCTATGAAATGTTCCCACTTTTCGCTAGTGTAAGTCCCATGTAATAGGGAGGAGCGGGTAGTCTATTTTGGGAGTCGAACCTGAGACATTATGATCAACAGTATCCGACTGTTAATACATTACCGTCCGCACCAAGAAATACATAATAAACAATTTTCAGTTCATACTCATAATAAATTGTACCAATGACAACACGAGAGACTTTTAACAATTTTAATTGTTCGGAAACAAAAACACAATACAAGACACTGATTCGCAAGGTTGTGCGAATTTAAAAGTAATTGTCCCATTAAGTTATTATAACGTTATCATAAACGGTATTACAATGTGCAAGTTATTCTCAGACATTCGGTATTCGGTATAAATAGACCGCAGAACGTTTGCGGTCAACTCAAGATGGACGCAAAGTAGAGTTGTGGTTCTTTTGATAGTGAAGACCTAAATACGTTTGATGACTTTTATGTAGTAACGGAAAATGACGATTAATCGAGTAAACGGTCTCGGCCATATCGAGTTCCTGTTAGAAAAAGATGAAGTTTTTGCAATAAGAATATTGTATTATACACGGCCCCGCCTCATGCAATTCAGCTAGGTTTTGTTCTGGATTTGTTTTGACTCTGGATCTTCAATTATCTTCGTGCTTAATTTCATCTGAATTGGTTGAGCAGTTTAATATTGAGCATAATAGATATACAGGCAAACTTTAACATTTTTAATATTAGTACTCGTATGTCTAAACAATATGTTTCACGTTAAATCCAATAAGATTTATCCCTGATTCTCAGTTGCATATTGGAATGCGACAATAAATACGCACCATATGCTAAAAAGAGATGCGAAATAGACAGTACGTCAAAGTCATTTTAAGTATTCATCCCATCAGAATTCGTGTGAAGATTCGCGACTTCATAAACGCACCCTAAGGGAGTCGATTTAGAGGCACTCTTTAAATTATAGCTCTTCTTACTACACCCGAGCATCGCGTGATATGCCAATGAAAATGTGATTGGTATTTTAAAGATAGGTGATTTTATTAGATTTCTCAGCTATTGCCAATTACTACTATGAAAGATCTGAGTTGACGTGAATAATAAATAAAAGAAATTGATTTCTTAGCGAAAAAAACTGTCTCCTAAATTCTAAAATATACGAAGTCTCAGTTGTTAACTTACGACTTCTAAGAAAATCCTGAATGCCTTATAATATCAAATTAGGACTCACTGGAATCACAAAATCAAAAGTTATCAATGTATCATAACTTTATAATAATATTGAAGCCTATCCTGCAGGAAGAGATTATGAGGCCTAGAGGTCGATTTCCGTCTTGTGCTAGTTACTCCAACGAATTTCCTATTTCTATCTGAATGTTATCTCTAAACGGATCCTCTACCATTACTTCACTCTATGATGTAGACCAACCAAGATACACCAATACAAACAGCGAGAATTCACCATATTTTGATTCAATTCTCTCATTCCCTAATATAGCATTCATTAAGCAACATCTTTGGCGTTAAAACAAGCCTTTTGAACATAGACTGAGTAGATCATAGACGCGTTGTATACCAAGTTTATGAACATAAGTCTATTGAGAGCTTTAATCGCCCGACGGCATGGCCTTTGTGTTACTATAACGCTATGCGAACTTAATACCTTAGTCGGCTGTTAATTGATAGGATGATCTATTCCTAGCCAAGAGATTACGAGGAGAACAGCGATACACAAACGTGAGGATATACTCTACTCTATCGATTATAACCAAGACGTTGGCCTGTGCTGTAAGCAGTCATTATCTTGGAAAGTCTAGTAATAATTTTGTCTATGTACGTACGTTTGAGGTTTTGGAATTCTATGAAATAAAACGTTACGTTAGCTCGATGCTGTACTATTATCGACTACTGACAACCGGTTTGTCATCAAAAAATTCTGTACGCGTTGGGAAAAACATTAAAAAAATTGTTTTTTGGATCTTCAGCTGTCTTCATGCAACATTTTATGAAAGTTGGTTCAGAGGTTTAGCTGTAAATTTTAGCATTCACAAAAAGACAGATTTTCAATTTATGATATCAAAATAAATATAGATTATTTCTATTAATAAAGACAGCCAGTGTAGACTTTCATAAAACATCATTGCTCCATATTTCTGACTAGTTATCGACATATTGAATAATTCCAGTTAATGGTTCTACACAGGGCTAGAAATCTGCTGAATTCACAGTACATTATGTTCACGTAAAACCCAATACCTGCCAAATGTTCTCTATACAGTGTAACAGACATGCCCGCTAGTGAAATACGAAAGCTGATAATGGAATTTTCAAAGATAAAATGCACATACATACATAATATCACACCTTAGTCCCCATAGGGGCAGGCAGAGACCAAAGAATGCTACTTGGTATGTTTCTTACAAATTTCCGTTGTCCCACTCACATGCATACATCTCCTCATACAGCATCGCCGGTTGTGAAAACTACGTACATAAAATGCATGTAATCAAATAAATATATACGCAGATCGCATCGGCGATACCTTGAAAAAGTATTAAGTGTGTAATACTCGCAATCGGTGATGCTGTATGACAAGATGTATGGCTGAGAATGAGGCAAGGGAAGTTTGTAACGATTGTACCAAGTGGCGTTCTTTAGTCTCCTATCCGTTTGGCCTACCCGTGAAAAAGGCATGATATTATGTGTGTATGATATGAATGAATGCACGTACGTATGTGTGTATGTCTGTTTGTATGTAAGTATGAATGTAAAATACACATAATGTTGATCACAATTGTACAACAATAAATCCAGCTTTGCATAGCTCAACTGTAGGACTTATGCAGTACTTAACCACGTTTGTTTATAGCGAACAACCCTCTCGGCGAACAAAAGATGTGTATGCATTGCACCTACATACCTGTGTGTTTCAGTTCTTGTCCCATTGCAAGCGAGGTTTTAAACTGCATAGTTTAGTATTAAAATTAAAGTTTCAAAATCATTGTACTGTCTTTTTGAAACGTAAGCGACGTATATATATTTATAATTTTGCGGGGATTTTACCAGTTCGCAACTTTATAATAAACTTTATTATTTCGTGCCGGAACTTGTATACTTGACAAAAAAAGACACGCGTATTTTTGCAAAGTTGTTCCTGTAATTCACGTATAAACGTAAACAACTTAGAGTAAGCGACTTATATGACAAATGCGCTTATATCCGCCCCGCCTTTCCCCGCGCTATCAATGGCACAACAGCCTTACACAAAGAAATGACAAACACATTGTTATATTCATGCATATTTACATACAGTTAAGTTAACCGTTCGATAATTTAACATTGTGCAATTATGTTGCGATGAACAAATTATTTAATTATTCTTTTGTTACGCGTGATCTCACATTGGATTGACATTGTTTCTGCTTACTGTCTTGGGAATTTTTAATAGGCATCTGTGAATGCCTTTTGAATTTTTGTTTTTAGGAATACAGTAAATTATTACAACAGTACCGCGATTCTTTACTACTATCGACTACCGACAACCGGCTAGCTGTCGATTTATTTTGTATGAAAATCTGATCAGCGCCTCTGACGGGTGTCGTAGGAAACATTTTGGCAGTACATTCTAAATGTCAAATTTCGATAGCTAGCCGGTTGTCGGTAGTCGATAGTGGTAAAGAATCGAGATACAGTACCTCGATTCTGAACATTCGATACTAGCGTCACGCTATCGAATACCATACATTGCTATCGAGCTACTCGTTAGAAAACTGGCAGCAATCCGGCAGAGAATCGCGACCTATCGAGTATCGAAAACTTGACATTTAAAGTGAGAAAACGATTCGTTCTGAAAATTTCTTCTTTTAATAAAATTTTATTGGTTATAATTGTGTAAAAACTAATTTGAAATATATTATATAGTGGATAAAAAATAATCAAGAAAGGTATTATTCTCATAAATAATAATTATAGTCTACTTTAAACGGTATTAGTAAAAATAAATCAATAATATAAATATTATAATTAATGTTGTTCAACGAAACATTATCAACACAAAAAAGAATTAGCGTCTTTTTTTTCTACTTTGAAGCAGGCAAAGGAGACAATACCTTTTCAGCCTCGTTGGCCTTCCTAAAATTATCTAATATAGAATATTTAAATAATTTATTAAAATTAAAAATGGAAAGAACATTTTATTTCGAAATTCGAATTTCGAATTGCCCCTAAGTGCGCTCCAGCAAAAAAAATAATTTATTTTATTTTATTTTATTTTAATGTTTGGTGGAAAATGGCGCCATTGAAGAACATAGTTGTTGCGAAAATCCGCTAGGGGCGCTGATCAATTTTTCATACAAAATTTTTCGATAGCTACTCGGTAGTCGATACTCGATAGTTCTACAGAATCGCGGTACAGTACTGCGATTATCTACTACTATCGACTACCGACAACCGGCTAGCTATCGAATTATTTTGTATGAAGGTCTGATCAACGCCTCTAGCGGGCGACATAGAATCTTTCAATAAAAAATAGTAAAGCTATATTCTTACTGTTTTGCACAAAATACCTTATAAAGCGTAGTACGACTTAAAACACTAGTAAAATAACTTAATACTTTTACTGAAGGTGCATAAAGTGTATCCACATTTAATTTACACCGTTTATTATTATCGTACGCTGTCAAAATCCTGCAAATGTCAAAAAAACACGAGTCCTTTGTCTGGTTAAAACCTCGAACCACAGATGCATTAACAAATATAAACTTATAGTAAAAATACTTTTCTATGAAATTGGTATCTAAAACGCACAACATGATTGTCCCATCAGTACAAGCATAGAACTTCAACGAATATTATTTTAGAATATGACATGATAGTGCAATAACTTGTCACCTGTCCTTTCAACTGGTTTCAGTGCGACGCGACGTTTACTAGTTAATACGCTTTGAGAGATGTCTGCAAATTAGTGTTACCACTTTGGATTCTCTACGTTTCAACGCAATACTGTAAATTACGCGGGCTAGTTTAATGATGGTATTAAACGTGTCTGTTTATAGCTTGTAGCAATGTAAGGTTGTATAAGGGCAATTATGTGAAGAAAGCTAAGGATGATTATGTCACTTTGTGTTTGAATTTGCGTTCCGTCGGTTTTACAGTTGCTAATTATTGAACGGTAGGCGCTCAAGTTAGTGTTCATGGTCACTAATATTAGTTAGAATGTTATATTAGCAATCGAGCCATATTTAGACTTCACGCCTCTCCATAATTTTTCTAAAAACTGTAAAAGAGTAAACATCAACATAAGAAACAACTCATCTCACTGATGTTGTATAAACTACTTAATAGATTATACTCAGCTTTTGCACAACTTGCAAAACTAAGTTCTCTTAAAAAATAACAACAAAAGCTAATCTACACTTGCATCAATATTAATACAAAAACCTATAAACATATTCTGGAATGGACTATTAAATTTTACCTCCCGACTAGCTCTAAAATTTCATGTAATATCTGTACATACAGCTATTTTGTTAGTCTGTGCTTGCATTAAGCCCGCCATTTACGATCTGTCTGTAGCACGTAGGTAATCGTAGAAAAATCACTTTGGATCCGATGCTAGAAATATTTTCACTTCGCCAGTGATAGAGTATTTTCTTCATTGCTCTACTGATGGGTAGGAAGGGTACAAATGGGAGGTAGAGACGTTTTTTCTAAGAGGACTCTTTAACAAATTGGGAACGTTGACGATTGATGTTGCCGGCGCAACTGGTGTTTTACGAGTCTCACATATTTAAGCGTTTTTGTCTATGTTGTGTTCTATTTATTGCGAATGAAACGTTAGATGTAGTTCCTAAATTTAGTGGTTTCATCTTAAAGCTTGCTAAAGGAATCGCGAACATCTTATTATATCACACTCTACAACAATGTTCTTTTCAAAATTGTACATATCGATAATCTTGTAGTAGTAGCACTCATAAGTGTACACAACGATATCGGGTCATCTGAATCGTCTTATGCACTACCTTCATTTAATGTTTTATTTAAATGCTGTGTTTGTATTTACTGAAGCAGACAATTTTCAATCGACAATAAAAGCTAAGCCGGCTGAGCCAAAAAGCTTAAAACAGAACAAAGGTAGTTGGCATCGCAGCGAATCGCGAGTTTTCTTGCGTTGCTGTTGAAAACTATTTTCATCACAAACGAACACACTTCCACAAAGCAGACATTTATACTTCAGGCAACGGTAAACCTAGACACTGAGTATTCATTTAAATATCTATAGGTATTCAATTTACCTTTGTGTCCGTCAAATTATCAATGGACCAGGGTTCTGGTAATTGGATTCAGCTCTCCTTTGACCACAGTAAGTTAGTTATACTCGTACTGTACACTGAGATAGTACGTCATGTCCGGTAGTTAAGCAGCTCGTCTTAGGAGATAAGCGCTTCTTGCTACTTCATTTCCGTTCTGCCCCTAATCAGTGAGGACTGGAAATTAGGGTGGTTCACAACTTTAAGTGTTTTGCATGCAAGTACTTTGACCCTTAAGCTTTTCATTATCTTAGATATCGCGGATAAACTGGTGCAATATCTGAAGTTTGGCTTGGTTAGTCTGTTAAGTGGACTGTCTCTCTGTGTACTTTGGAAGTCGATAGCAACTAAGCAGAAGAAAAGTGCCTTAAATTCTGTATTTCGACGTGAAATTTAGGACATAATGTAACTATGATTTAGAAAGTATTAAGTAAATGAGATAAAATAGATTTCCCTCGGGTGATTCCCGGAATATTGTCAGTAAACAGAGGTGTCTCGTTCCACATTGTCAATGCATTCATTGTAACGCGGCGCTCTGTTTATGACCTATGAATTATAATGCATTTCTCTGACTAACAAAACGCAATATTCTCTGCGCTGAATATCACGACTTTCACATAAAAATAGACAGCTGCTGCTTCAAATACTGTTTTGTTTTTGAATTACGTTTTAGCTGAATTCGTATATTATTTCGTTCACAGGAATACGGTTTGTAAAAGAGATTTTATGCTCTACGGAACTACTAACTGCATCTGTATTACATCGAAATCAAATATTGCTTTTTGCTTCCACTCTAAAAGCTTGTCTGCAACCAATAAAGTTCAGTCGCTTTTTGCGAATACCCGAGAAAATACTTTGTATTTCGAGTGACAAAAATAACTTACATTATCTAAATATAGGGTATAATATTCTGCTGAAATTTATCCCATTTCATTTCCGTATTACACCCCGTACACACTCCCATAAAAAAACGGTATGTAGGTGGTTATAATGAATACGTTGTTTACACGAGAGAGAAGGAAGTATATTCAGTTATTAGTAGAAGCAAAAATATTATATTCATTGGCTATTGCGGTAAATTGTCGTCATATCAGCAGATATTACTCAGCGTGATTGATCGTATTGTCTACGGTATCGGATATTACGTACACATATCAACGTCACAACTAACTTCTGATTCATACTCGTATAACGACAACAGCATGTTGTAATAAATGTGCGAAAATACCTAAATAACTGTTAACATATGATACAGATCGTTTTATACGATACCAATAACAAAATCTGTTCATAAGCTCGCGTATACGAAAGTAAAAGTACCAGAGCAGATGTTTAGGGCATCGTCCACGGCTCATAAACCGCTATAAACGTAAGGCGCGGTCCACACTGGCGGATATTGCGTCTCGTATTGTTCTCTAAGGTGATTAATCAGACTGTCTCTGTTTTGTTTGTGTCTAACTACGTCACGGTTCGGTTACAGAGGTGAAACTTGCGATTAGTGTGTTCACACACGGTTTGCAAATGTGAAGTGTATCTTGTCTTAAGTGGCTACAGAATTTATTGCGTACGCTTTTCGTAATGTTATTTATTATTTGGTTCTATTGATATATCTTTTACATGACAGACATTTTCATTATTCAGTTATTTTTAGATATGGATTGAATCCGGAATAAATTACTTTTTAATATAGACGTGTTTTATATTCAAATGAATACGCCGAAATCAATTTATAGTGTATGAAACAGCGTATAAAAATGTATATTTTTTGTGGATTAACTGTAACCTCAAATGTTTTTTTAGTATCACGCCTTCCTATTTTGCATAAGCATTTTACAAAAATAGCATTTCATTTATACATTTTACAGTTAATCTATCTACATAGTGTATTCTACTGTAAGCAATCTATTCACCGTATATAACTACAAAGTGTATTACAGTAGCAAGATTCTGTACAGTCTCTTAAATCGAGTCCCGAGAGTTTGACATTTAAATGTAAGTACTTAAATATTGTTCCCATGGTTCCCGTAAGAGGCGCTGATAAGATGTTCATACGTTCATACAAAATAATTCCATAACCAGCCGGTTGTCGGTAGTCGATAGTGGTAGAGAATATCGGTACAGTTCAATCAATTTCCTACGGATATTTTATTTACCTCACCGCAGTTCCCAACGTGCGGTGCATTACCGACTGTGAGGTTACCGTGGACTACCACCAGAACCAATGCACCAAATATAATCCTTGTTATTATGACGACTTTCGCAAACAATTCTACTCGAAACTTCAGCGAATTATAACACGACTATATAAATAAAATTGTAATTATTGGGTAGTCTATATTATATGCTGATTAATCTGTTTTGTATTTTACTTTGGATTGCTTGACGTTTTGGCGCAGGTCGCACTCGCCGCGCAAACTGTGTGACCTGTGCCGCAATGTCAAGCAGTTCGACGTTAAATTCATTTTTTTATATCTATTTGAACACTAATTAAAAATTTGTGACATGATAAAAAGTCCGTCAAATACATTAAAAAAAACTTTAGACGTTTTTTTTGTTTCAAATAATTATAGGATGACTTAGTAGATCACATTAAAGTTCGTAATATCGTAAATACTCGGAATAAATTGCACTTATGCCCGGTTCTTAACGCATATTTAGCAGTAGTTTATTTAGTACTAGCTGACCCGCGCAACTTCGCTTGCGTCACATAAGAGAGAATGGGTAAAAATGTTCCCCGTCTTTGTAACATTTTTTACTGGTACTCTGCTCCTATTGGTCGTAGCGTGATGATATATAGCCTATAGCCTTCCTCGATAAATGGGCTATCTAACACTGAAATAATTTTTCAAATCGGTCCAGTAGTTCCTGAGATTAGCGCGTTCAAACAAACAAACAAACAAACAAACAAACAAACTCTTCAGCTTTATTAGTATAGAAGATAGAAGATAGATGAGCTTAAACGCTATTGAATAGATAAACTACCGCTAAATGTACCTCAGAACCGGGGGTTAGTTGTGATACGTCCCGTGATTTTCCAGCTTAGTGATAGTACCAATAGTATGTAAAATACGTTATAAATACACTACACTAGCATTAAAAATTATTAAACATGTAATCATCCCTATTCTCAGTTCGTCACAAAATAATTCATGTAATCATTTGCTGAAAGTATTGTATGATAAATTGCTTTCAAGGAAAGGGTAACCTAACTCAGGCTTTAAATGACGGAGGTCTGACCTCGGTTTGTTAATAATGTTTTATTGCTCTACTTTTGTGCTTATCTTTAATGCTTATTGTCGAATAACTACTTTCTTTTTCTTTTATAAAACTATTTTTTGATAATTGTATTTTTCCGCAAGCGTTTCTTAAGAACGAAAAGAAATTTGTTATTATTCATTCCTCGAATTTATAAGAAACAGTTTTATAAATCTGTTTGAGGTTACAATTACGCAGGAATGATTTTTTTTTAGTAGGCTTAGACAAGCCACCTAGATAGACTTTAAAATAAATGATTAAATAATTCAACGGAAAGACTGTTCATGACCATAGTTATAATTGCACATTTTAATACCTATGCCTTAAAATTACGACATTTAATACGTATTTATTTAATAAAGAAATTTCAACAAAATGCATTTAAGCTAGAATTGAAGTTCCAAGCGACCATTGTCTCCTATGACAAGAATGTTCTAATTAAGCGGGTGCTTTGAACTTATCAGTTGAGTGGACACTGTTCTTTGTTATCTCCTCTATGTAAATGTGACAGTGCATTCTCACAACCACTTTCTAATCAATTTATAAAACAATGCTTTAATTGCCAACAAACAATTACAAAATCTATTCGTTCATTTCCATACGTTGTGTTATTCGTTTCAAAATTCATAAATGAACAATGATTTTGAATTTAACAATTAATTGTAAAAACAATAGCTTTCACAGTAATTGTTTGTAATAATCAATTCCATTTTTTACCTCTCACTACATTTTGTGTATGAATATTTGTCACCAAACGTTACTAATGAATATTTATTTGTAAATATTTCAGTTCCATAGTTCTGTCGTTGTTTAAATTACACTATTGTAGTTTTAATAAAATAAAGCACTTGTATAACCTCAGGACAACAAAGCCGTAGCTTGTAAGCTGTTTAAGAAGATTAATAAAATTTCAAATACACTCAAAAGAAAGCAACACGATTACTTATAAAAGATTACTTGAGGGTGAAACATCGCTTTAAGACTTCTCGAGACGTAATGTAATTGAGCGGTACCTTACGCAGCAACAAAATTATAATATTTAATCTATTTACATTTGATATCACTTTATTCATAATAACAGACGTTGTTTCTCTCATATTTTCCTCGCGTACCTTCGCGTACAGGAAAATTCATACACTGTTCCTTTTTGATTCCGGACCAAGGAGCAATTGAAATTGTTCATTTTTCACTTTTGTTCTCCTATTTTCCTGCTTCTGCAACTGATTGTACGTTTAATGTTAAAAAATCGTCTACCGCATTTACTTTTATTGTGATATAGTGCGTCAGTACATTGCCGTTAACAAATTTTTAGTGGCATCGAAGCGTGCTTTATTGTGATCGTACGATGACATAAATCAATGGCGCTGATCCGGAGGCATATTTCACGAGTGCCATAGCCAGCGAGTCCAAGGTTAACGCACTAGGCTTTTTTATATTGATCAAAAATCTTTAGTTTTGAACCCTTACAAATAAAATAAATAAGTATCAAGATAATATATTCTCAAATAATCGCTCTACCAAATGCAAAATGTTCAATGAATGAACTCAACCACAAATGTAAAGTCTAAATTGTGAATAGATTCAAATCGCACGTAGTGAGATCGTTTATTTGAACAAACCGCCAGTAATGTCCATTGAATCGTCCATTTCCTTCTGTGCCCTGAGACATACCCCTTTTTAATGGATCTCTACATTATTGGAAAATATATGTGGCCATTTGTTACTTAAGTTCCTAATGGACGGAATTAATAACCAATGTTCTAGACCCATTTAAGATAATGTATTATTAATATTACTGTCTAGGCTTGCTGCGCAGAAAATGCTATCGAAATTTCGTTTGGAATTTAATTAGTACATACCGTATCCCTTAAAAGTTATTATAAAATCGGATCAAATATTAAACCCTCTAAACAGATTCCAGCCCAGTCAGGTTAGATAAAGTTTTCCATATATTAGCGTCAACTTTAATAACTTATTCCGAAAGTACTATCTATGTTAATTCGGGTGACTCCAGTGTGAGGAGCGTGGTATTCAGATTGTACCGACCCCTCGGGAAAGGGACAATATTACGGGATGAAAAGCCTTTTTGTGCTAATCCAGGACATAAACCACCGAAAGACATGGAAATCCATTCGGCGATTACGTCATTATGGAACTGAATTGATACAACAAACCATACCAAATTTATACTTTTAATACTTTCTAAACGATTCTGTATCAAGTATCTCTCCCTCATTATTTAACTCCAAGTGGTTCTAAAATATCAATGGCAACTTCAAAATGAATATTTTGTTTCACAAATTGTAACTCGGTTGCGTGATTCCCTGCTGGTGTTTTGGTACCTTCATTTTACTTATCTTTGCGCATAAATATAACATTGTATGGTTTAAGTCATTATATTGCTATATACCTACTATTGTTTTGAATCTTTTAGAATTATAACAAAGAAGTAAAATTGCTGTTGCGTACTGCGAACCATGAGCGATAAGCCAAAACATGTAGGCAATCTCTTTGGCTTATTGAAACACATTATACGTGTATTTACTATGAGATTGCGTGCATGTGTTACACGTCACAATAGTGAGGTTTTCTCTGTGCACGCTCGTTCGCGCTGCAATTTTGTAAATCGACGACCTTATGTTTTTCACGTACCGTTGGCACAGATAAAAGGAGCGGCTGCTCAACCGTACTCCGCTTATGCAAAGTGTAGAAATCTCGTTTTTTGTACTTTAGCCACAGTGCAACTCTCATTGAGGCTATGAAGCTATCCAAAGAAAGGTACACAGAAATCCCGAGGGTTACTCAGGACCTTTTAGTTAATTAAAATATTTGTTCCGCATAACAAAAGTTAGATTTAATTTGCGTAGCTTGAGATTTATTACGTCTCTCTGAAAGGGCCAGATTAGTTTATTTCAGATAAAATGTTACTCTGTTTCGCAACAATTCAGGTATCTTTTTAATTGTCCGCCTAACTTATTTAGATTTTATTCAGCTGTACTTGGGATGAATTTAAAACGTGTGCCGCTAATGGGCGTGCAAATAACAAAGGTAATTTTATATACAAACAAACAGCTTCATGTAATTAATGAATAGTAGGCAGCCGCGCGCGTGTTTATTTGCTAAAAACATTTCACGTTATTTACATTTTGAATCGGTTTACTAAAATCACTTTTATATTTTGTACGTGTGTTGTTTTGGAAGTAAATCAAATACAAATGTTAGCGTGTACAATGTGTAGGTTGCCTATTATCTTGAAGAAATAGCATGTACCTTCGATTCGATAATGGAAATGGGCGATTCAATGTTCTCTATAATGGTCTGACTATAATGGTCTTGCTAGACTCTAGACGATTGGCTTCAGACTTCGTAATTGGCCTCCACTACTGCAATAATACGATTTCAAACACTAAAATATGTATTATCATACGAGAATTTATTAGAAGATATACGACCACCAAATGTAGTATTCGATTCTATTAGTACATAAAGTTTTAATGATAAGTTAGGTAATGAATTCCTATCATGGGTTAGTCATAATAAGGGGCTTTGAGAGCAGCATTTAAATACATCTTATACAGGCGAATAAAATAGCCCCCACATACATTCCATTCCTTACTTCCTGGCCTTTATCCTGCGAATAGAAAGATCCATTCATCGCCCCATCCTCTATACGGGCTTGGAAATTAATACTTTTTGACTGTAATGAGTTTATATGTAATTTGATAGTTAAATGTACATAGATTTAAAATTATACAGTTTCATTCTAAACTTAATTAAGTTTGTTTTGATTTTAATTTTGTTCTGTATATTTAACGATAGTAAACCGATTTAGTGAACTATCAAATAGGCACTTACTGTATTGTTGATCACCAAATTGGTATTGTTGAAATTGACTTGATTAGTTTATATACTCTTTATAGGCTTATGGTATTCGATGCATATTATTTTCTCACGACGTAATAATGTAATAAGCGTTTATATTAAAAGCTATCATCAAATTGTAAAGACATTGGGAATATTGGGATAATGGCTTGTGTTGGATAAATCAATTACTTCGTAAGCAAACAAGCGGAAGTTTGCAGTTTCTAAATACATACTTCTGACTTATCAGGTTCGAAATTTTCTTATAGCAATAATTTTGAAGATAATAAATTGTGCTTTGGATATTACAAAGCCCACATTGAAATATTTGATTTCTTTTTTTTACACAAGTTAATACAACAGAAAAAATTGTGTACAATATTAGACGTGACAGTTAGTCAGTTGTTTTTGGATAATGTGTAATGATAGCAATGTTATTTTGTTTTCAGCCAGTGGGAATATACCGTGGGAAGTACGAATGGGCTAACGAGAACAGTCCAGTAGGGGGTGACTGCTCGCTGTGGGTGCGAGCTGCCACTCTACAGCTCGACGATGGACAGTGGCAGTGCCAAGTGACTGCCAGCAACTATGATGTGCAGGTAAGCGGTTATCTATATCAGTCAAAGGTGACTGACTAACATACCCCTGGTTTCTGAGGTACATTTAGCGGTAGTGTATCTATTCAATAGCGTTAAAACTCATATAGAAAAGGCGCTATTGAATAGATAAACTACCGCTAAATTCACTCAGAAACCGGGCATTAGTGATCTATCAACACACAGCTCAAACCATTGGACGGATCGGGCTGAAATTTGGCATGCAGGTGGATGTTATAACGTAGATATCCGGAAACTGATCCGGAAACGGACAGCGGACAGAAAGGACTTTGACTAATTCTTCCCCCAAGAGGATAAAATAGAAAATGTTTCTATGAAAATTCTATCCTAAGTCTCAAACTACGCGGACGAAGTCGCGGACAAAAACTAGTTAGGTACTTATGTAATTAGATTGAGATGACGCTCACAGCCAGTTGCTCTCACCGGTAGTAAACGATCAGTGGTTCAAGCAGTGCGGACAGTCCGTAAATGGGTGGTCGCTTAGATGTAGTTGAGCGTCTCCTTGCTTCGGAAGACATATTAAGGTCTTAGTTGTTGTTTAATATAGTAACAGTCCTTTAGCCATGTCAAACACCTTCGAGCGAAATTATAGCAACTTAAAGTTAACTGCTTTTAAAACTTCAACATGAGATTGACCACTAATTATACGAAAAGATAGTATTTTTTGGTAACAGGAAAACCACACAACGCCCACACGTCAGACCTGGTAAATTAGTGTCAATCACAAAAATATTGATTTCGATCGCGTTTCCAATCTTTTTACCTTAGAATTAATGCTTAGTCACCTACTTTATTTAAGGATAAGGTAGTTTTCTATTAGTAATATGATGGCTAACTATACTACCATAGTTCCGGCGATTACGTCCAAGTCTTAACGTTGGATTTTCACTATGATAAGAAAATAATTGTATGATTGAATAAGTAAGACAAATATTTGTGTGATGAGCATAAGTATCTGTTCTGAGTCTGTTTGTTAACTTATCTTATTATTATAAGTATGTATTTAGAAGTTTATCAGTTATCTGGTTACCATAGTAAAGGCTCTGCTTAGTTTTGGTTACCATAGTAAAAGCTCTGCTTGGTTTGAAATCAAATGATCGTGTGTGAGTTGTCCAATGATTTTTATTTATTTATTCATCATTTTAACCGCTTCGTCGAATTACACATCGTTCAATTCAACAGCTGCCAATTTATAGATATTTCGCAGAACATTCGATTTTATTGTAACGAACTAGCACCAATTACAATAATTAAAAGTACCTACGAAACTTATAGTGGTATAAATATTAATTAATTTAAATGTAGGTCATTAATTAAAATTACAATCGAGAGATGTTTTGTGAGGTTAATTTGTTTCATATAGTTCTCAGTTAATATTGCAATACGAGTATTATGTGGTTATATCAAATGTAAAGCTTCAATTTCTGTAACTGAAATAAATAATACTAAAAAGTACTTCAATTATATTCGTTTCAGCTGATTGAAAATTTTAGAGTGGTATTGTAAATTACTGCAATACATTTTTATTTGTGACTTGTATGATTCATTTGGTCCCACACTACAAAATACTTTTGTGGTGCGGCAATTTTATCAAACATACAAATAATAAACACAAAATACATCCAGACCGGAAACTACTATTCTTTGATTGCACAAACATCTGTCCTATGTGGGAGTCGAATCCACGTCCTACGCATTGCCACTTTCACCACCCTAACCACTGCGATACGGAGGTCGTAAATATGTATACCTACTTAATGTTTCAGGATGCCCTATCAAGTCCACCCGCGGCGTTAGCAGTACGAGTACCACCACAATCGCCCAGGATACTGTTCAACGGATCCCACGTGATGCCTGGACAAAACATCACTGTACCCGCCGGTAATAGAGCTACTGTGGTTTGCGAGGCCAGATATGGAAACCCACCAGCTTACATTGAATGGTACTTAGGTAAGTTACATGAATTGAACATCTACAACTTTGACACGAAACTGACTTTACTTTTTTTAACCCGTAACTATCTCACTGCTGGGCAAGGTTGAGTATCCAATTGGAGGTACCGCGTCCTGACCACTTTATGGTGACTGTTCAAGGAACACCGTCAGGTCTTTAGTCGGGTCGTCAGTCGGTATGCCCAAATTTAAAGCCGGAACGCCTAGCCGGCGGGAGAGCCCGACAGACCCTCGCTTCCTCCCTGGAGCGGGACATGCAGAAATGCATTTTCCTAAGGGTTAGGCTTTGAATCTGCTAGCCAAGTGCGAGTTAGAAACTTCGCATGCCCTCAAGAAATGTCTTAAACAACTTATAGTCGGGGGCAAAAATAAATTAAAAACTATAAATTAATTTAGTCTTAATTCAATCTAGACCTTTTATCTCAGTGTTTCTAAGATTTCAATAGTAACAAGGTTAGTCTAGATTCTGCCTAATATAGTAGGAGGTTGTCAATTATCGTTAGCTAAAAATATAGTACAGAAACAACCAGACCGTTGCTAGTCTACTACAATAGAATTGTAATTTAATTAATCAGGTAAAGTAAATAATTAATGCAATTTCTACTAGTACTGATTTTACGAAATATGAGCACATAAATATAATAGTAATATGTTCGAGTATTATTAAATTTATAAGGTACTGTTAATTTATTATTTGAACTACCCCCGGTTGCTGAGGTACATTTAGCGGTGGTTTATCTATTCAACAGCGTTTAAACTCATATAAAAATGCCATTGAATAAATAAACTACTGCTTAGTTAATTTACTCAGAAATCGGGTACTAATCGTCTATTTTAAGCCTTAAAGCACTTACTTATCATGCTATTTACTTAGCCATTAAATAGAGGCTTTAAAATCTAATAGATCTTTCCGGTGTTTAAACCTATTGCAACTATTCTAGCTTTAGATAATCGAAACGTGGCGCAAAGATGGACTGAAGGTTACGATAATATCATTCATATCCTGTCGTTTTAAGTAATATTTATTTGAGCTGTGTGTCTACCAAATGCTTAAGAGTAGAGGATAATAACAATAATATTTTCCTGACGATTTTGGAAGGAGGAAAAGATTGTTAGAAAAGCTTGCATGTCAGAGCCATCTTTGTACAATAGTGGACTCAAACTCCTTTACGAGACGAGTGTTCTCATCTCCGGGTTAAATAGGTTAAACTTAATTTTGTAAACCATTAAATTTGATAAAAATAGAACGAACAAATCGACATCAAAGGGTTCAAATTATAACTTTGGGGTGTGCTTCAAACGATGAATTTACAAGTTGTCCCATTATATTCGTCAGGTTCAACGTAAACATAACTAGATATCAGGATAATTACGAGGGTACGATTACAAATTTAGCCCTACGTGTATCCGCGACCGACGTGTGGTCCGGTGTAATTTCCAAACCCGAACTGATTTCACAAATGAGTTATTATTAAATTTGACAAATCAAGCCGGGGTTTGAAAATTTCGTGTGTCGGCTTCCGTTATTATCTGATTGACGTGCCTGATTGTGACTGTTTGGGATAAAATATGTTGATACTTGAAATGTTTTGAATATTTTTTTACCTCCTTGTTTAATATTAGTTTGTTTTAAGGCATTCTTTTAAACCTTATCCTAAATTTTGACAAATAATTCTTATCGCTTCAATCCTTTTTAAAGACTACGAAATCCTAACTTTAGAAATTGTATTAATTTTACGACATCTAGTTTCCATTAGTTCTAAAATGTAGATAGAGAGAGCTCTTTAGAAAACTCTGCCAAAAAACTTAGCGTTCTATATTTAATCAACAAAGTGGCAAGTTGAAACCCATTCAGTATTTTGCTGCCAAGAGAACTAATTTTCGTCAAACTTTTAAATGTCTTTTCCTCATTGCGGGAGGACACTGGCCAGGAGTGAAACATTAATAGGTTATATATATTTCGTTTCGAGCGCCTTTTTTAGTCTGGGCGTTCAATGTACACGATTCGTCGTCATTTCCACCGGGTTCCACTTTCTAATTTTTATTAGAATATTTCTCAATAGTAGTGGAGTTGGTAACGTGTACGGTAAATGGCAATAAACTCGTCCCTTCATGGGATTTACAGTGTAAATGACGAAAAGTTACTCTGTTTTATATAAAGCAGAAGAAGATTCTGTTTATTATGCTTTGTTTCATACACCTCTAAACCTTCGGGTATAACACGCGTGATATAATGTTTCTAAGTCTGTATTTATTGTACTTCAATCTTTACAGAGAAGGAACGCCTGACTGCATGGAGCCAGACGAACGCATCCGAAGTGGAACGTCCAAGAGTATGGGCCGCGCGATCAGTGTTAGAACTAGGAGCCACCAGGTCTGCTCATGGACGACAGCTGGCTTGCCGCGCTCACCATCCATCCTACCCATCTCCTTACTACAGGGACTCTTACACCATGCTTGATGTCACATGTAAGTAAACACAGTTAATTGTAGTTATAATCATTTGTAAAAATGCTAGGTTTTAGCAATATCCTCAAGGCACGTATCACAACACCGCTGTAACTCTTGTTTTGGTGTTTCGACATACGTGTACGTCAATTTTCATGATCGATCGGTCGAGTGCATCTGCCAATTAGTAAGTCTTAGATTTGATGACTTTTCAAAGTGTTATTGAGTTCAAATAATTTCGTACTACTGACGGTTAGGTAGAGTTAAGTAACGTTTCCAGTATGACAAATGACTTACGACTAGACAGAAGTACTAGAAGGTGCATAATATGGTGAAACAAGGGTGAATTTCATATATATCTTCTTATACCAGCGAGATGATATAAAAAGGTAATTTTCTACCGAATGGATAACTAAATGTAGCATTTTACCTGCTATCTAAAACGAAATACAAAGGTTTTGTATTTCTAGGTCGAGCGTATCTCGCTAGCAGCTTGAAGTTAGGTAATGTGTTCGGTAAACGGTAAATAGCGTGATGTGGGTATTTTAAATATACTACTCTAGCTAGTTCCGCAAAATAAAAGGCAAGAAGAATGGTTTCAAAGAGCTTTACAAACCCAATCAGTACTTTACGATGTTTCAAAGAAACAAAGTACCAAAAACAGTAAGGTTTTTTCTTGTGATCTAAATATTTTATTTCTTATCTCATGGATATTATTTGTATAAACTACAAGCTAACTACAAAAGAAACTATCAATGAAAGAGCTGACTTTCTCTTACCACTATTGATAATATAATTTGTGTAATACTTATAATCGGCGCCCCTAGCGTAAGTAGCAAAGACTATTTGCCCTATTTGGTCATCAAAAATATTTAAATGTTAAACTCTTGCTATACGATGGTTTCGTCTGAAATTCGAGCTTTAGTTAAACCTTAAAGCAGTTACAGACAGGCTTTAGTATTTAAAATTAGTATTAATTTATGGACAGCAACTAGAGAACAAATTCATTTGTCTTAGGATTCTAAATAACGTGTTAAACCCTTCTCATTGTGAACAACCCGCGTCGGGATGGCTTATGTTGATACACAATCAACCTTGTTCAAGCAACTTTGGTAATTAAGATAAGTTGTATAGCCTTGCATTGTTTTCACTCTACGTGTTAACAATTAAAGGAAAGATGTCTTTATTTCCTTCGTTAATTTTAAGATACTCTTTCTCTAAGATCGTTTAACAGGGACTTTTACAAGCATACAAACAATACACAAAAACCATCTGGCAAAACAATTATTCGATCAAACTAAATATTTTTTATTTTGTTTACGAATCGAATTAATGGCACCTGTAGCCCTGTAGCCAATAATAGCAGTTTTCAATTTAAGATATATTTACACATGTTGTTTTTTATTTCGATAAAGCAAGACATTAGAGTCAACAACTTAATAAAGGGCCCATTGATCCCAATACGCAAGGTTCAGAGCTGTGGGACGTAAACAAAAAACAGAATTTAGAGCATCAGTAGCCTGCAGTTTTATGTAGCTAAATATGGCCTGTCTGATGGCAAGACCGCGCAAATGTCTTTGTCTAACTAAATGTACGATATATTTGACTTGTGTTGAACTGTTTTCACTTTGTAAAAAGCTGTGATTATTATTCCCGGTGTTTTATTTCATTCTCCCGATGCATTTGTGCTGAAAATAGAAAGGAATCAATAAGTAATTAACACGCTATGTTGTAGAAGTACGTAACGACTGCCATTATTGTGTGCATTTGTTTGTTCACTTATATGAAACATTCGGTGTAGAGAATAGATTGTTAGTATTTCATTAGTACTTCAGTTCTTACTTACGTTACTTTGACTTAATGCAATCATCATCCTGTTTATAGTCGTATAGCCTAATATATTTCTGTCTTACAATCTGAATATTCCAAAAAAATCTGACTCAACACATAATTGGTTGCCCTCTGCCTGCATTTTTACGGTAAAATGTAACCTATGTATTAGTCCAGGCTATTAATTTTTTAGTCTTCTATGCAGCAAAGTTCCTGAAAATCCGATTATTTGTTTTGCGTTAAAATAAACTTTTATAAATACATTTTACACTATCGCAGTTGGAATTATAAGATGTTTGTTATGTATTCGAAGGCAATTGTCCCACTCAAAAGATGTCTTTCTCGTTTATCAAAATACTTATCAAATCCGTCATTCAGTTGTTCCAGTAGTGTCGATCATCGGTGGAGACGCGAGCACTCTTGCTAACCTCGAGGAAGGATCCAGTGCGTTGACCCTGGAGTGCAAGGCTGACGGCAACCCCAGCCCTTATGTGTGGTGGACTAAGAACGGACAGGTCATCGCTACTAACGGCGCTAAGCTGATCCTCGCTCCAGTGGCTAGGAATCATTCTGGTAAGTTACGAAAAGACGACCATTTTAAACAAATCTGATGACCCCTTTGACACTTTGTTATAGTACTTTTAATGGTTTTACCACTGTTTTAGTCGTCGATTGTTGTTGGGTCCATATGACGTTTTACGATTTTTTAGAGATTTATTAAATGCTTATCTAATTTTTCTTAAGTTTAATTAATTGTGCTTTTACTTTCAGGTATCTATGGTTGCCAAGCGAGGAATTCTTTAGGAACTTCTGATTCTGTCAAGATTGAAATTGATGTCAAATGTAAGTAGTCATCTTATATGTCTAAAGATTTTACTTCAAATATCTTGTTTAGACAAACATAGCAAAATTGTTCATCTTAACTTGATAATAAAATAATGATAAAATTTTTTGTTGTTAATTACAGATCCACCCCGAGTAACGTGGATTGGACCCGACACCGTAGTAGAAGCGAATCTGTTCTCTCAAGTGACTCTGGACTGTAAAGCAGAGGGCAACCCTCCACCATCATACACCTGGTATCATACGTAAGTATTTTCATTGTAGCTAGAAATTTATAATACTAATCAAACTGGTTTCATGGTAAATTTCATTTTTATATCTAACTTCTTAAAGACTTATAAAGTCAAAAATTCTGTACAGTGTATCTATCTGCTTTACTTTAAATTTAACATTACTAGAACAAATTGAATGAAATTTTGGAAGGGTAAAGAGGGATATGCTGATCATTATACCAAAAATAGCACAGGATGATAAAAGAAAAAACAAAGACAAAACCGCCAGCAATATCAACCGTAACCTCATTTCACCAAATTTACTCATTTTACTAATGAATGTATATTTTTTCCAGGTCTGCATCATCAGCTCGCATCAACTCGTTACAAGACGGCTCGTACCCGATCTCGATGACTCCGCAGTTGCAGTTACACAACGTGTCATATGATCAACATGGACGGTACACCTGCGTCGCTACTAATCAGATTGGATTAGAAGACAGGTGAGTTAAAATACAATTGTTAGCTGATGAAGTAGATTCTGAAGATACAGATTGATAGTCGCAGCTTTCCTTAAGGTCGTCTTTGTTATGGATATCGTAGCTAATGGCATGGAACGTAAAACAGTTTCAGATCCCTTTCTGGATCGAAAATGTTAAATTTGGCCGTTATTGATTTGTTTATCTTCTTGTACTCTCTTGTATTATGTGGTCTACCCACGATAGAAAGAAGCCCCTTATCGGTGTCGTAAGGTCCTGCTCATACAAAATAATACGTTCTAGATCCCTATTATAAAAAGTACACAATTTATTGCAATTTATTACAAGTATCACGCTCGTGTGAACTGAGACGATTCATTGGTTATTTATTTCTGCCCTTTTTGTCTATAAGTTAGAATATAACTTTGTTCGTGAATGGAACTAAAATGTACATGGTCATCTTCAGGAGTCACCAGTCAGAAGCAGTGACACTGAACGTGCTGGGCCCGCCGGTGGGCGCGGACAAGGGCGCGGCGCACGCGTGGAGCGGCGGCGAGGCGCGCGTGGCCGCCTCCGTGTGCGCCGACCCGCCGCCGCGCCGCGCCGCCTGGCTCTGGGGCAGCCTCAGGCTCGACGTGCCGCAGACCATCGGTAAGACATCACATGCACTTATATCATATTCATATCGATTTTAGCTTCAAGACATACTAGGTATTGAACATTTTGACAGAAGGTGGTCACACCTTCTGTCAAAATTATTAAAGTCATTTCAAATTTTTTTGGGAGTGCGTTAAGTAATTCTTTATTGAGAACGACTGAATCCGACTTTGAGCATACCCTACAAAGCACTGAGACGTTCAAGTAAAGTAATTTCTGACCGGTGAGCGAGTTGACCATTATAGTAGCTAATATGAGGTATGTGAAGACCTGAAAACATGCTAAAAACATTACAACAAAATAATTTCCGTTTTAATAAAATGATTTACAAAAAATACATATGCCGATACCGATTATAATAATATTTATCTGGATGTAGACCGTCGACCCACCGCGGAGACAAACCGGCGATTCTACCGGTACTTCACTTGTAAAAAATACTAGGTTTAACTTATACCCCTTGAAATATCTGTCTTCTCATTAAATTATTTTGGTCCAGGTCGTTACCACAGCCTGGAGCCGGCGACAGACGGCGGCTGCTACCGCTACACGCTGCTGATATCCAACACGGCCGTGGCGGACGCGCGCGACTACGTGCTGCACGTTGAGAACGAGAGGGGATTCTCTTCACATGCTGTCTCACTCACTGTTCATGGTGAGTTTATAGTTCCATCTCTTTCTATCACTGACTCTTTGTTCTATGTATGAAAGAGACAATGCGACGGTCACGGTCAGAATGAAAGCCTATACTGTAGTACTTAACTTTCAATTTCTTGTGCGCAGCAGTATGTGGTTACTAGCAAGTTGCTGCTAGGAATATTGTTCTTCTTAAAAAACAATTATTTATCAAGGAATGCGATACCTTACCCCCAGCCATACTTTTAAAAGAGCCCAAAAACCCCAATTATACCTAAATGTTTATCACACCATTACACGCTCGAAGCATGAAACAATGCCAATGTGCAATGCCACTTTTAAATGTTGCTTGCTAAGTCCCTTGCCTTGAGTCAATGTAAAAACCATCATAATAAAATATATTCCAACACACATGTTATTGCCTACCATTTCTATACCCGCATCTTTCAAATTTAAAACTCAATACCCATCCGAAAACATGCTTTTACTTGACGTTGCCGAACCCAAACACGATGCACTTTAGCACAATCCAAATACCATATTTTAATTCAAAATTGTTCATATTTTTAACATTGCTTGTTGTTATGTGAATGTATTAAAATGCATGTTTGATAACGTTATTATAATTTTGTTCACGCAGATAATTTTTCGCTAACAGAGACAGCGCACGTGGCGCCGTTGATCGCCGCGGCGCTCGTGATCGCCGCGCTGCTTGTCATCGTACTCTGTCTTATTATTAGGTGTCGGAGGCGCAGAGGTGAGTCCTATACGAAACTGCCATAAAGTCCTTATAGCATGCTACATTTTTTTGAAGATAAATAACTAGTACATCAAAATATATGCCCTATTGTTCTGCTATGAGATATTTCATTTTTTGAAGGGACACAACCGTTTTATGCGGTTCCGTCATATTTTTTCAGTTCTTCTGAAATAAAAATACATCAAAATTAAATTTATTAATATTTTGTTTTCCATTTGTTTGCAGAAAGCGTGGAGTATAAGACTGAAGATTTAGATAGGTAAGTATTTTTAAACCATACTAAAACCAACTTAAATTCCCTCTATGAAACCATCAATTAAAACCATTTTGTTTGTGTCCTAACAGCGAGAAAGCGGCACTCCCAGCCGACGCAGTATACACGCCACGTGATACAATCCGCGCGCCGATTACCGCTGCAATGGGCGCTAATAACGCGAGCGTGATGGGCGGCGGTACTGTGATCGGCGCGAGCGGCGGCATCGGCGCGGGCGGTATCGGCGCGGGGAACAACTCGGGCTCGCTGGGCGCGCGCTACTCGCCGGGCGCGCTGCAGGTGCGGCGCGCCGCCGTCGTGCTGCAGCCCCCAACCACCGTGTGACACAGCACAGGTGTGACGCACGCACTTACTAACTGCATCTACTAACATTCGTAGGGAAACGGTTTATGCCTGGTTTCTGAGGGCTCCTACACACAGAGCCGGTGGGTTACCCTGCTTGCCGGCGTCATTTATTAAAAAATTAACATTTTCAAAGGTTTCTTGTTCCTAACATTCGAGCGACTGAACCGAGTATTTGACAGTTCTGCGCGGCACGTCTCGATGGCATTGCCGCCGACTTGCGTGTAGAAGCAATAAGACACATTTAGTGGTAGTTTATCTATTTAAACTGTCATGTTTACATCAGCTTAAACGTTTTTGAATAAATAAACTACCGCTAAATGTACCTCAGAAACCGGGGGTTAATGGCGTCTTTGTTGTTTTCAGTAGCTCGATCCTCTACCACTATTGACTAACGACAGCCTAGCTATCGAGTTGTATAAAAATCTGATCAGCGCCTCCAACGGGCGTCGTAGGAACTATTTTGTCAGTATATTTTAAATGTCAAACTTTCGATACTCGACAGTACCGAATGTAGAGAATCGTGCTACTGTAGCTCTCTTGAGAATACTTTTCATTTGCATTTTGTTAATCATCTACTTCTTTCATTACTTCTCAGTCATGTCATAATTCTTTACAACCATATTTTGTTCTCTCT
Source organism: Anticarsia gemmatalis (assembly GCF_050436995.1). Lineage (NCBI taxonomy): Eukaryota > Metazoa > Arthropoda > Insecta > Lepidoptera > Erebidae > Anticarsia > Anticarsia gemmatalis. Next base: position 3,374,581 of record NC_134757.1, read on the forward strand.
ATAGGCAAGAATTGTTGACAAATTCATACTAAGACAAATCTTTTATTATGATAAAATGCTTATTTCAGTATAAGTATTGGTTATTATTTGTAGACAAACATTGACCTATATATAATTTGCCAAGACATATTTAACAAAGTAAATAATACATTAAATGCCAAATGCCAACGATTTTGAGATTATAATCAATCTTGCAACGGTTCCACTCTTGGCATTACCCATCAGTTAATTTTAGCCTCGGAATGCTGATGTTGTTCGATAGAGTGAATCTTATAAGAAGACCCATAATTTATTACTTTTTTGCCTGATACATAGTTCTGGATATATCACAGATTTACAGAATTATTCTTTCAAAAGACCTTTTTTCTACCGAGCAACCGGCTTTTCCGGACTAGACTAGACTCAAATGCTATGACTACTTGAAAATTGACTTCTTAAAGTTTAGAACATAAAGGCTTATTTGAATTAAATTCAATAAATGTCCATTTAAGACTTTATCAAAATCATTTCGATAGTTTTTACATAAAGCAATGCTATATATAGCTAATAGCAAGACTGACTGCGAAAAAATAAAAAAATGATTTTCTTTTTATTATCTTGAAGCATGTTGTGTCACACCGAAATGGCTTTATTTAATAAAGTTTGTAATGTTTTATGTACCATCTATTATATACAGATTTTGAATGTATCTAAGGATTAGGATAACAGTGTTTGTCGAGTGAATTTAGATAATACCTAATTTTGGTTATGGAACCGTGTGATATATTATCTATCCAATAAGTTGTACCTTATACAACTTATTGGATAGATAGATACAATAATAAATTAGTTTATAATTACACAAACAAAATCAATTTCAAGTCGGTCTAGAACGGAATGGTCAATAACACAATTTACGGTACCAAAGTTTAGTACCAAAATAAAACAAATTCTATGAAAAGACATACCAACAATCAGCTTTTCAAAAAAATTGATACTCGTCGTATCCAGTTATAAATCCAGTAGTAATTTAACTTTAATGAGCTGGTTTTCCATTCGTCAGAAAACTTTATAGTTTAACACGTGGAGAGTCTGCCCAAATCATGAGAATAATAATCAGTTAAATGACAATGAAAAAATTCACTCTAATTGAAATAGCAAGTTGAAACTATTCCAGACTATCATATACCTATAGCAACAAACATTGTTGTCTTATCCCTAATTCACTAAGAACCATGTTCTAATTAGTTGGTACGCCCATTATAACATCACTTGTACAAAGTGAACTAATGACATTGACCCATTGTGCTAAAAGCTTGTCACTTCACTGCCCAATGTCGGACAGTGGAGTGTTCCACAACCTACTTGCGCTGATAACAATTGAAAATCGGAATTCAATACAACGCGAACGTGATAAAATAACAGTGTAATGTTTACACAATACACACGCTGTATTATTGTTTTGCCCACTTTATAGGATACTAGCTGACCCGGCAAACGTTGTTTTGCCATAAAAATTAAGTTAAAAAACATTGTCCAGCGGACAAAATTGTGAATCAAACCATTCTCAGATCCCCTTGAACACACACAAAAAATGTCATCAAAATCGGTCCAGTCGTTTAAGAGAAGTTCAGTGACATACACACTTACAGAAGAATTATATATATAAAGATTAAACTTTATGTGCGGCTGTAACGGCGGTAATATTTAGACATTTATTATGTAGACAAATTAAATTTATTTGAAAGTCTATGTAGGTACTTTGGTATATATTTACTTAGTCCTGGACTTTTGGAAGACTTGCAGGGCAGGCCAACACGAGTGGGCCTTGAAAACTGCTTTAAATTATTTAAAACGTATGACGTGACAAAATGAGTATAGTTATTTCATTGGATAATACATTTTCGATGTAGATGGTTTAAGTTGGAAAAGTTTGATTGATGAGGAGCTTGCTAGGTGTTTTCAGAAAATATGAATATTTTGACTCACTGTTACTTTTTATCAAAACTGAATACGGTTTAATTAATTAAACAACTATAATAAATGAAGTATTTCGCGAAAATAGAAACATTATCGTTATTTATATTTATACTAGCTGACCCGCGCAACTTCGCTTGCGTCACCTAAGAGAATGAGTCAAAATTTTACCCCGTTTTTGTAACATTTTTCGTTGCTACTCCGTTCCTTATAACCGTAGCGTGATGTTATATAGCCTATAGCCTTCCTCGATAAATGGGCTATCTAAAACTGAAAGATTTTTTTAAATCGGATAGATTCCTGAGATTAGCGCGTTCAAACAAACAAACAAACAAACTCTTCAGCTTTATAATATTAGTATAGATTTGCGGTGTTAACGAGTACTCACTCGTTATAGACAATTAATGGCGTCAGTTAGTGGAACGTCAAGTATTTCGGACTACCGCCACTCCTCGTGCCGTGACTTTGACGATGTCGACGTAACGGGTTCTTTATTGAACTAATTTCACCAATTACTCGCAAATATTTTGGTACGTCTATAGACTTGACCTTCCACAGTTAAAGATAATTCTAGGACACATTCTTCGTCAAATATAACTTCATAATTGAAAAATACCAGCAAACTAGAACTAGAAGTAGACTTCACAAAGAGTAGGTTACAATGGTTTTAGTGTTTCTAAATTAATTATATCATTCATTTGTCAGCTATTTGCTTATTTAGGTTTCAAAGACCGCAAATGGATTCAAAACTAATAAATTATACCTACAGCAATATTTTGCGCAGATTTGTTTATTTAAAATTTGAATTTCCCTTATCAAAATAAAATCATTCATTATATTTTAGGTTAATTTTGGGTCACATAATGACTCACACACATAAATCTATTTAACATAATACTTAATATCCAAAATTAAACTTTTAGACAAACATTTAAAAATAACATATACACAAGTTACATAACCTTAACAAACATTGACTTCCTACCAAAAAGATCTCAACTAATTGATTTGTAACAAGGTGTGGCTAACAAACTAACAGTTACGATCAGGGTGAAACATTCAGCGAATAAGTCAATGTCCGTCAGCATGGCTGTTCACGTTTAATTACATTGAGTGCACACACACAAGTCCACACGGGTTTTGCGGTGAGCATGCCGAGCGTGTGCTCCTTACCTACCTTTACTTTTCAGGGATTTCTTACACTTTCCATTTGTCTTTTATATTGTTTTATAGAAATGTTTACGTGTCTTTTCTTTTTAGTTTTTTTTATCCCAATATTGATCTACATACAATACTTATATTACATTTTTAGTGTAACGACTATGTATTTCAATAAAAGGGTACTCCATTGAGAATTTTAAGAACCTCCATTATTTTTTGCAACATTTTTGAATGTCGTAGAATATATATCTAACGTATTTTTCTTTTGTCTGCAGGCAGCTTTGACGTCGCTGGAGAGAGAAGCCAAAGAGAATGTATACGCGGTTTTGGACCCGCACATTCAATACGATATTACGATTAATAAGCACGGAGAGCCGCCTAAATATTTATCCTTATCGAAGCCCCTCACTCACCAAAGAGCTCACGCATTCGATCCACAGAGCGTCCCCAATAAAGAAATTAACAATAATGATTACGATAGATTCTCTACTTTTAAGTCTGGACCGCCAAAGGCCCGGAGATCGAACAGAAAGAACGGGCCCGAGCAGAGCTACGTCTGTAAAACAAATAACGATATAGAATATTCCAAAGATCCGTTTTTTGGAAAAATAAGAAGTACAGATACAAATCAATATGCACAAAAATACAACGAACATAGAGATTCCAAGAATTATTCCCGTATGTATGAGAGGAATAATTCTGGAAGAAAGGAGAACGACAGAAGGAACCAGGATGGCTTTGAGAAGGATTTTCAGAACGCTAAGAGATCTTCGAACCGCAGCTGGAGAGGCACAAAGGAGAAGGAGAGGTCTTTCGAAGATTATACTGAGACTGAGAATGTTCAAGGTAAAGAGGAAGACTTCAAGCCGAGACCAGGGAAGGTTAAGGAAATAGCTTCAAGATTCAACAGGTGCAGTGGTGGTAATGTGTCATCATTTATGAAGAAACAGAGACCTAAACCGCTGCAGAGTTACGGTAACCAAGCGTACCTTGACCACGTGTTTCCTGACGCTGTGGAAATATAAAGTGCTGTGTGTTGGACATGACAAGTTAGATCTCCGTATAATTAGTGTGTACTTAATAAGGACTAGATTTCTCACTATACTTATTTATTAATGTAGTTTTGCCATATTCTTCTAGATATTTTAATGTGACTCGTGTCGGGAGTCGTGAATTTTGGACTTGCATTATGTAGTTGTAAATAGTAATGCTATTAGATAGCTGCACACGATAGGAAATGCACGCGGGGTGCGCCGGCTAATAGGACAGTGAGCCCGTAGAGTCTCCTGCATTCAAATTATTCATTAATCATAACGTTAAGCAATATTATAAAATGTCAGAGTTGTATTGTTACGATTTGTATTACCATTTTTTTACCAAGTTGTGACTTTTGTACTCACGAATTTTGCATTTACTATTTGTAAATAGTCTGAAATTTATACAAGTTGATTTTGTAACTTTTCTTCCTTTCTTTTGTATCAATAGATTATTAGTTCGTTAATGATTATTTCATTGTGTGTATAGACTTTATTACTTATGTTTCATATTGTTGAATTTTAACAGTATTAAAATTATCATTTACATTTTCTTGTTTTATTTGAATAATAAATGTGCCACCTTTTTATATTAGCATCAAAATAAAGTCAACTATTAGGTATGTCTTTATCTATACATATCTATAATATCTTTATGACAATATATTATTATGTCAGCTGAGTATACAACATCTTTCTACATAGATTAGTATTCAAAGAAACTAGTTTTATTATAAACGTCAATAAATCCACGCGGCAACGTGCCCGGCTAGTTCCAACGTTATTAGTCTACTAAAACAATGTCATAAGTACATCTATTATGTTCTAACAATTACAATAGTGCATTAAAACATTAGTTAAACAGACAGACAGACTAATAATCATAAAAAACGCAGCGGTTAATGCACCCAATTCCACAACCCATTACTTAAATATCAAATTGAATATGCAAAACAGTATTTCATACTCGTATTACCTGGGCTGCGCTGTTGTCGTACTCCGATACTCAATGCTTCAGATAACTTATAAACGTTCACACATCGCAGAGTGCGTCAGTCGCTAGACAGAACTCGCGAACGATTAATAAAAGAATGGCTGTCATCTTACTTAAGATCTTTGTGATTCTGTGTTATCAGTATTCCGTAATGTGCCAGTACAATGAAACTGCAAACAAAATTCCATCCAGACCTGTGAATATGTGTTCAAATGATAATTGTGTAAGTAAATGCTGCCCAAAAGGAATGGTGATTCGTTTAATCCCGGGAACAAAAGCTGCCTGCGTGATCGGACACGACGCTTTACTGAAAGAAAAACAAACAGTGTATTTCGACAAAAATATTGTAAGTGCAGTGAACGTTAGTGAGACTTACGACGTTTTGTTCGGTATGACGTGTGATAAAAGATATTTATCAAGACGACCGTATTATTTACAAGAGGTGAGTTACTGTTTCAATCTGCATAATTAATGATTTTGTGACGATATAAGGATTACTATTTGATTCTTAAATGAGGTATGTATTACTTCTACGTGGTAAGGATTTAAACAATGCTATATTAGATACTTAAGAATAATATGACAATAGTAAAATTTCCGCTGCTTAAATAGGCGTCACTGATTAAATAGGCTTTGAGGTCCTAAAGTAATGAATGGATGTATAAAATAGGTTGGTAAGTAATCTTTTGTGAAAACTTGTAAAAAGCGCCATGCTGAAAATTTTTAACTCGATTGAAAGCTAACGTATTTTATACCTACCTTATATAATAATATGATATTTTTATAAAGTAGTATCTGTTTTAATCCAAATATGTCCAGATTTTAACAAGCTAGGTACATTTTTCTTTGATGTTACAGAATAAACGTAAAAAGCGTAAAGTTATATCAATATATTCATTCGGACTAATTTTTACAAAAAATCTAAGTTTCTTTGTTATGAGTTACTCATGTGCTTAACCAATTAAAATTAAAGATGAACTATAAACTGGTAGTTCCCATAATCTGTGTATTAGATTATAAACAATTGGTTTTTGTTATGACATGTGTTCATGCGTATGTTTAAACACTTAAGGTTCCGCATAGAAGTGTCTGTTACTATCTGTGCTAGTTTCAGCCGTTTATGATGATTGCTTTGCTCTCGTAAGTTGTAGATAGTGGATAGCATTTCCTATTATTGTAACTCTTTCCTTGACTTTTCCCCTCGATAAGTGGAACCTGCACAGCATGTTTTCTTTTTGAAAAACGTAGTGACAACGTATTAGATCTATATCTATGTAAAATCTCTTTGGCTTCAAGAATCACAAATGAGTACACGGTTCATTAGGTCTCTTTCAGTGAGCTCATAAGGTACCCAAATATTGAGCTTTTTTGTGTAGAGAAAATAATTTATTACAAGTTCATACATACTATAATGCGAAAAGACTTTTTCCCCGACCTAATATTTGGCTGATGTTTTTACAAGCGGCCTGTTACTGAGTTATAGTAAGAGTCGGACTGTGAAACACTGCACTGAAGGATTTGGTGGCCGCAGGCTTGGATAGGACGGCATCACATGCCCAAATGTCTTAATTTTATGATCGGACAGATTATAAGATAGAGACATCCCTGACTCCTTACAAATGTAGCTATCGTATACTACAATATTTTTGAAACCTGATAGTTCCAGGGATTAGCGTGTATAAATATTTCCTAATTACTAAATTAGTATAGATATCTGATGAAATTGCAATTTAAATAGGTGATAAAAGTTGGTTCCAAAGTTTACTATAAGATTTGTAAACACAATGTGGTTTGTAGAGATCAAAATCAATAAAAAAGGGTCTATTTTTTAATCTTGGCGTGATAATAATAAAATTATACAGGAAGCAAATACACAAGAATCCTACACACAACAAATTTTGTTACTTTGAACATTTTAAAATAGCGTAAGCAATATTTTATCAGACTATTTACAACACTCATTTTGATGAAATATTGATGTTGGCCGACAAAAAAATATTTCATCTTTATTTTCATGAAAGTTTTTCAACTATAATACATGAAGTGGGATGCGGGATTAAGATTGAGCTGCATGACTGACACGTCTTGATACTTGAGTCTGCACTGTAATAACTGGACTCAATATATTCATAGACTGTTATGAATAAATAATTCTGGTTACGCACAGGGTGCTTTAATAAGAGTGCACTTTTTAAATATGCTGCATTTTTCTCTGAATTTCACTACTCTTATATTAAATCTTATCTTATATAAGAAGCTGGGACCCCACGATACAGGCATGCCTATAATAGAGACTACGGCACCCGCAGATTTACACTCAATTGTAAAATCTAGTAGTGTGATATTTTGACCTCACTATAACTTTTGTATTTTGTACCTACTATAGCAAATGTTTTTCATTTTCATATATAAGTATAACTAACGTATGTCAGTTCCAGTAAAAAAAAAGAACACAAGCGTTTCACACAAGAAGAACGTGTTATCACTGTGAAAGCTTATTATCAAAATTAAGAAAGTTTCGCCGAGATTTGACATATTTTGAAAACTGATCGCCTCAGCTTTTCATTATGATTAGAATAACCACCTCAAGCCGCAGGTATTATTCCAGAACTTCAGCAGCAATTGAGACATATATTTGCTGTTTCTTTATTCTGTACCTTGCTAAGACAACAGATTGTCCCTAAGTATATCAAAGTACAAGCTCTCGTTTTATTTCCACGATTTATTGCACAGCTATAATGTTTTATGTTCCGTTTGTCACTCATTGCACACCATGGAGCTATGGGACTCTAAAGATAAGAATAAATATCCCTTTTTGTTCCTCTTTAGCTATCCCAAAAATATCAAAGTTAAAATGAAAAATCTGTTTTATTGTGCATTACTTACGGCTGTTACAATATGTATAGGCAGAGACGTTTGAAATGTATCTACCCGCATTTCAGCGTTTATAATGATAAGTCCATATCACAGGTTCGCACCTGTAGTCGCTTAGGTATAACCATAATTATACCAAGTACGTTATCAAACTTTAAGCTACTATAAAAAATATTTTCATTAGTTTAAGTAACATAAATTTGAAAAAAAAAACAAACACTGCCTGACCCGAGAATCGTACCCGAAATTTTGTTCAGCAATCGTAAACACACTATGCTATATTGTCTGTCTGTACACAATGGCCGTCGTATAGACTACAGCTAACCAATTCATCAATACGTATTATTCTAGATCTATAACTTCAATATAAAACGCCGCGATCAAGAGTTACTTAGATACATCGATTGTCACTTAAGCGCTTCATTCTTAGCATACAAATGAATTAGTTATGTCAAGTTATAATGTTTATGTCTCCACTTGAGGCTTAATGATTATTGATTCAGTCGTTAACGATTATGTACATTTGACTGTTTGATTTGTCGTTCAGGGTCGGGCATGTGAGAATTTGACACCTAATTATCAAAAGCTTAATATATGTTTGTTACAGTGTCACTTATAAATACTTATAACAAAATAGTAGTATGGATTAAAATATACATTTTTTTTTTTACTTAAATGTAATGTAATTTTCATGAAACCTGTTGATGTTTTACAGTTAAAATATCAAAAATAATTCGTTACTCTATAAAACCATGTGACACAATATACTACGAATAGCTTTCCTCAAACGTCAGTACACGGAACGTGTATTAAGAACTTATTACTTTTCCCAACACATCACAAGTGGTACGTGGTAGAAGCTCAGTCATGGATATAATTTCACAAAATCAATTTCGCGTAAAGTTAGGTGACAATGGCAATCAGCGGTGCTCTGATAAAAACGCATTAATGGCTTTGTTATCGTAATAGAATACGTGGACACATGTACAGATTGCATCCTCCTACGTACAACGAACGAGATAAAACATTTTTATAACATTATTTACTACTGAGCCAATACCTACTTTGTTGTGTATACATTTTTATTGGTGTCAAAACTTTGATAAACTTTGACACTTGATAAGAATTATATTTGAGAAAAACACATGTAAATCTTTGGTTTTTATAAACTCTTCCATGTTTCTAGTAAAAAATAATACAGTTATTATGTAGGACAATAGGGCCATAAAACAAAAATAAATATTATTATGTCAGAAAGAGCTTAGTACCTACATAAGGTCATAGTCTCATTGGTCAATATTAAACACTATGATTGTCCATAAATTAATATGAGAGACCAAAATATGACACCTCAGAATCAACGTTTGAAAGCACTTTATTGTACAAACAATTTATAATTAGACATTTCGATAGCTAAGCGTACAAAAGGACAAGAATTTAAAAATGTTTTCAATGCAATTATCTCAGAATGACTTTTGTTTGCTTACTTAAATACCTTCAGAGAAACACGTTCAAATTCAATTTGCAAGAAAGGTAAACAGGGATTTTCCTACACCTACGTAATTTAGAATTTACATCTATTAGTCACATAGCTTACTCGAGTGTTTAAACCAAAACTCAAGTCTCAAGACGTTTTTCATACACTATACTACGAATTGAATGTAGGTAATACCTATATATTCTGATAATAAGAAGTAATCGGAATAATGCCTAACTATGCTTACAAGAAAATGACGAGATTTGCGCGTGATTGGAATACACAAAACATAAAGATTTAATACCCGAGTAATCTTCGACGATTGCCGATTCACTAACACTATGACGCCCATGCAGCAAAAAATCGGTTTAGTGAGTATTTTATATTTTTAGTATTTCCTTTTACCAATATTACTTTAATAAATTTTAATGACCTCAGTGAGTGTTATAGCAAGAGAGTTAAGAGATATTGCCTATTTGCTTTGTCAATCATTGTTATATAACTGTCCGTATGTTCTTGTAGTAAAACGTATTGTAGTGTTTCAGCACCGCTTTTCGTCTTCTGCCTACCCATATAGAAAATATAAGATATTTAGTTCACATAAAATAGGGTAGGTACATGTAGATAATTGTAAGATTTACTAAAAACACCACTTTATTTAATGAGAATAAAGATATTAAAGTTAAATAACCATAAAAAGATTATTTTACTAACATTGCTAAATACCGGACTTCCTGTCATTATGCTAAACATTTGATAATCACAGCACACATTTTTTATATTAATATATTTTTAACAAAATAACTGATTATTGTATTGTTACACAATAAATACTGTTACAGACTATTCGAAAGCCTAATCCCCGTGGTATAAGCACTACGCCGACACAAATTAAGGCAAATTAACCATCTGACAAGCCTCAAGGTAGTGTCACAAGTCACTACGTCGAACTCTTGAAGAACGTGAGGGTTCTATTTACTATAGTAATTTATGTACCTACATACATACCCACATAAAACCACGCCTTCTTCCTATAGGGGTAAGCAGGAACCAGAGAACATCACTTGGTACGATCTTCACAAACTTCTCTAATCTTACTTCATTCACATCTATACATCTTGTCACATTGGACTAGATGTTAGTAGGTATATTGATGTAACTACATACCTACTTACAAATTGCAAATTCATTCTTTATCATTGCATTACACAACTGTTATTTGCTACGCTCGGCTCAAATACCATTATTAGCTATTACTCATCTATGAAATATTAGTATGGCGCAGCCCTAAGACCTTGACAAACTCTGCAGTTTGTCAAGGTGTTAGAGCTACTATTATTAAATATCTGCATCTTTAGTAATAGTGAAATCTTAATACTTACAAGTTTTTAATGTTATTTATTTATTTGGGACATCTACAGACACTTTGGCCACGAGTTAATGACACAGCTTAGAAACAAATCCAAATTTATTCGCAGTAGGTACCTACTATTTTGAAAAAATAAGTAGGTAAAGTATACATGAAGGTATTTTACTGTAAAATTGATATAGTAATAATGAATGATGATATTACTTCCGAACAAGTATCGGATAACTTATCAGGAGGAAATGTGGCAGATTTTTTTTACATCGCTGTCCGGCAGACGCTTATTGGTAGCCTGTAAATCTGGCTCTAAAACGAATGTATTGGTAATTATTAGTAATAATTGTTAATTATCAACTACCTACAAAACGTAATTCATTCATTTAAATATAGGTAGCATTTGCGACATTAAGATAGGTAATTTTATTTCAACTCTACATTATTTTGATGATATATCAGAATAATATAGAGCTTTACAGACAGTGAAAGAGAGATAGAGAGAACCACAATTACGCCCGCAATGATTTGAGTATAAACACTAATAAACAGATAGTAATGTAATGTAATGTAAGAGTATTTTGTAATGTTTTGTATCTAAACAGTAGGTACAAATCACTTGTAATCACTATATTAAATGTATCAGATAAGTACCCCTGACCTGTTTCAGGTATGAGCTAAATAAATAATCATCTAAAAGCACAGTTATTGCTATTTTATTACCAATATATTAATGTACTTATGATTAGACTAGTATTTATTATACCAGGTATTATTTATAGAGGCTTCTCACTAAACCTATAAAGATATCATGGCATTACCTAATACCTATTATACATACAGCAATCAATGCCATATAAATAGGTACTTTAAATTTCTTGACGTTTTGTCAAAATCACTCGTAGAATTTTACTTTCAGATCTTCTTTTTGATCCTTCAGCAAAAGTTACTCATTTCGAGGTCATGAAAAGTTTAAAAGATGATAGCGCATTAAAAGCTCTCTTATTATTTGGTCTGGTGTTTTTTTCACACCCTATTCTTGATGCGCTACGGCCAGTTTTATAAGAACCCTACAGAATAAACGCAAACTAGTTAGTTAGATAATGAGTAAATGTGCGATGTTTCACCGTATTTAAATTGATTTATTAGTATGTAGTTTAAGTACGTAGGTAATGTAATGTAATTTTCTTGAATTTTTCCTTACTCAGAAAATCGTCACCGGCTTTAATTGTTTCATAGAAACTCTATTTTTACAATTTACACAGTGAAACGCGCAGTTTTCCAAGTAATATAATATGACACATTTTCATTGCTACCGACATCTAGCGCCTTATGAAGGAACTAAGCACTTTAAAAGTTTAAAGTGAATCAATTGGTTGGCGCTAGAGGGCTGTAGTAATATTGCATGTGTTATTTTAATCTAAATTATTTAAGCTAGTTTCACAGCTCATATACAAGTGTTAGATAACGTATCCGATGAATAGTGTCCGCTAAATTATGAAAACATCGGTCCAAAATTCTACCGGTTAGACTAACCGATTCCTATTTAAAAATGCTGAAATCGTAGATTAATGTTTTAGAGACCATTTAAATGTACCATTTTCAAAATAATAATTCTCCGAAAGTGGACTTATTTCGTTATGATTTAATATTTTTGGCCGGAACTTTAAATGTTTAATTTTCAATAAACGTTTTTATATTTACGGAAAGGATAACATTGCGAATGTTTCTTTGTCGATTGTTAAATAGCTACTTACTTAGTCCATGTTCCACAACAATAACAAAGCAAGGACCTCTTAATTATGCCCAAGATACTGTAATTAAAAACCAATATCCTGTTGAAACAAGAAATGAAGCAGTTATGATTTTGTAACAGAACATTGAAGTATTATTGCAGGTAGATAAAGAAACAATAAACAAAAATGGAATCGTAGTATATAAATGTAGAGCAGTGAATCAGTGATCTCATAATTAAATTTACGAGTATCGTTGATGCAACATAGTAAGTTCACAAACACATTTGAAATTTGAAAGGTTTTTCGACATTCTTATCGAACAACTAACAGTTTAGAGGATGTATATTTATCTACATACTAGCTCTTATAACTAAACTCCACGATTTCATCCGCGGGGTTTAGTGACTTTGGGCAGAATTGGACACAGCGCATATCCTTAAGAGGATCCTCTAGCTGGAGCCCTTACCAGGGGTGTCTTAAAACCATGCTCCTAATGTCTATCTTATTTTATTACCACCACCACCACCATTACAGCTCCACTACTGGGCAAGGGTCTCATACTTTAATGAGGGAGGGGTTAGGCCTTGAGTTCATCGCGTTGCCCAAGTGACCAAGACCAAAAGCTTTGATAAAGAACTCTGAGGCATACAAGGTTGCATCATTTATTTCTCCGCCGTTAGAGCAAGTGGTATTGTTTCTAATACACACATAACTCCATTGGTGTGCTGCCTCGGGTTCGAACCATTTACCACTAGTGAGGTGTATGCTGAGACTGACACTGACACTTTAACTTTATTATAAACTAGGTGACCCGCGCAACTTCGCTTGCGACACATAAGAGTGAAATTTCCCCGTTTTGTAACATTTTTCGTTTTTACTCCGTTCCTAATGGCAGTAACGTGATGTTATATAACCTAAAGCCTTCCTCGGTAAATGGTCTATTCAACACAAAATACATTTTCAATTCAAACCGGTAGTTCCTGAGATTAGCGCGTTCAAACAAACAAACTCTTCAGCTTTATAATACTAAGTATAGATATTTCTTTTGATAATGTTATATTTAAAACAAAATCGAGTGAAGGCTATAACATTAAGTGTAGGTAATCGCACCGCAAAAAAGATATCCATTATACTTAGACCATACATAGCTAGCTCATTAATAAATATAAGTATTAGCAAAAACCATGTACATTGTCGTACTATTTATATGATGTACGAGTGTATATACTTATTTATATAAGGCTCGGCCGTCCTTAAGCCGTCCAATTAATTATGCAAAACGATGGAGGAACACAAAGCTGGACAAACAATTCGTTTAATGGTTCAATGTAAATTAAAAGTGGTATTAGTTAAGAGGCTTAAAACCCTATTACACAGAAAGCATAATCAATATAATACTTTATAAGAAAAAAAATATTTATATGTATAATCACTCAAAACTAAACAAAGTCTTTTGTAACTTTTTTCATTAGTCCAGTTTAACAGAGCCTACAGAGTAAAAAAATATTATTGAATATAATTATTATTGAAGTTTTCAGTAAATAGATCGTTTTAATCAGATTAGAAGAGCTTAATAAAAATCTATCATTGATTTAAATTTTTAACAATGGGAAAGGCGTGAGGCATATAGGCGCTAAAACACACACATAGAAGTAGCTACTTTACTAAGTACGTTGTAGAAATGGGCTGTTTATGATAATTATGACGAACACCAAATTTAATTAATTAACCAACTTCAAATAGGTCTTCAACTTTAAAAAACCCTTTCTGAAAAGGTTTTTTATTATTACTAAAGAGATTTAACACCGAAACCTACACAACATCACGATAAAATGATTGCTGTGGTAACGTGAGATGAATCACACAAACCAATAGTTTATCTAGTTCGTGTATCGACGGAATTGATCCGTGCAATAATAATTAATTCACCATCGACACCGCCACAGGATATCCTATTGATTTACGTTATATCAGTCATAGGCAACGCTGTTAATACAAAAACACGTGGCACTTGTGTATTTGTATTCCAAATGTTTTGTTTGTGAACACAACAGTGGCGAAGGGTCAGTTTTTACAAAAGGTAAGCCGGAGCTATTAGTCATTGTCTAGGTATAGTACCTACATATTATGTACATCGTAAGAATATCGACGTAAAATTCTGCATAATAACAATATGAGAGTATTATCTACATTCTCTTATTTCTCTCTCTACAGTCTAATAATACATAGGTACTTACCATGCTACCTAATCATGCTTGTTTTGCATTAAGTTACTCTGTCTTCAGTGTAGTAACACGTAGGTAACACAACAGCACATAGGTATTTAAGATAACGTATATCGAACGATTGATGATTGTCTCGCACTGGTTGTTTTATAACATATTATACAAGCAATTTAGAATGTATTCATCAACAATAAAATATCAAACACATTATGGATAAACGCAGAACACTTTAATAGAAATGAGTTTAACCTATAAATCTGACAAAATGAAAATTTACTCGAATAGAAACATGCAAAACAATTACTGTTTAATACACCGATACGTTCACAGTTATGCACAAACACATTTACTAAGGAATAATGTTGTAATAAACACAAATATTCTAATTTGTTATAGAGCGCGCAAAAAAACAGTAAACAAACATAACCTAATGTCAAACTGGTGAAGAATGTTCGACTCATACTTATGCAGGATGCTTAGCTTATATTTCGCCATCTCGCTCTTGCACGCGGCTCGCGCCGCGACAGAAACATGCGTAAGATCATGTCTGTGTCCGGCGCGAGCGCTGTAGTGCGAAGCAACCCGCTCTTCCACCGGCTTGCTCGCCACTATGCAGCGCGGTGTAAAGCGCGATCCAAAAGGTCGTAAGCGACATCGCCGCCATAGTTTTTATTGTACGCGATTCCCGATCAGCGCCTACGGTTTATTTCATTATTATTACTTCACGTTGCGTTTTTAGCGGAGCGTAATTTTTGAAGGGTAGGCGTTTTCGGCCTGTTTCGATTAGATTATTGATTCTAGTTAAAGATTTCGGTTTAAATATTGTTGATTATTAATTAATTGTGTATTATTAGGCAAAAGTAAACAATTAATTTAACACTAATATTAAGTCTGTCTAGAAAGGGAAGCCGGTAGGAATCGAGTTGTATGGAGCCTTCGCCACTGGAACACAAGAACTGTTGTTTGGGACATTAAACTGATATTTTAATTTAGCAAAATTTGTCAAGACGGATTTATCCATTCATACTATTTTTATACATTCAGCACATTGCATTCAATACCTACATTACATGTTACTCTTTTACGTAAAAATCTATTGATTGAAGTCATAATTGGCACATAGCTTTATAATCTGTATAACTCATCTCTTAATTTAAAAAAAATTGTGAATGTTGTATAAAACTTTCACTATTCTTCTCTTATAATCTTGGAACCATATAATATTTTTGATTTAACGGCATTTGCGTGTCCATCGTGGCAAGGAAAGAGGGGAGGAAGGCCTTTGCCCAGCAGTGGGACACATAAAGTGCTAACAAAAAAAACTGCTGCTATTGCTTCAGGACAGCGTTTCAAGCGAAAAAAGTCGCAAACAGTTTAAATTGAATGAAAGGCTAAACAGAACAATAAAACCGTCAGTTTCATGACCCACATGTTTAATAAGTCATAACTTTATGAATTACGCATTGCATGATTAAGATGCCATGGGGATTGAAGCGATAATTTAATAATTAGGTTTGTTAGCTTGACCTCTTAAAAAGGTAACATCAAATTATAAAAGTATCTATACTAATATAATAAAGCTGAAGAGTTTGTTTGTTTGTTTGATTGTTTGTTTGTTTGTTTGTTTGAACGCGCTAATCTCAGGAACTACTGGTCCGATTTAAAAAATTCTTTCAGTGTTAGATAGCCCATTTATCGAGGAAGGCTATAGGCTATATAAGATCACGCTACGGTCATTAGGAGCGGAGTAGCAACGAAAAATATTACAAAAAACGGGGAAAATTTTGACCCATTCTCTTCAGTGACGCAAGCAAAGTTGGGCGGGTCAGCTAGTTACAAATATAATGATAAATTATGACGCCCTTTCTACCACGTAACCTACTATAATGCGAAAAGACTTTTCCCCGACCTAATATGATGGATCTAGTTTAGTATTTTTGTTACTCTTTGATGCAAAAGCCGCTAAAAGTACTTTAATGAAATTAGTTTCATAGGTAGTTTTGACGGCCAGTTTCATTGCAAACATCCGACGGTGTGGGACTTTGTTTATCGAGTCCAAATGTGACCACAGGTTTACCTACTCTCTATTTCCTCTCATAGCCCGGTGGGACGAATAACCGACACGACCAGTGTCAGCGCAGGACCGACCGTTTATGCCCCTCATAGTTAGCTTGTAAAATGTAACTAACACAGTATATTTTGTTTTAAGTAACGAGCACAAACAAGTTCCTTTCTAACTTAATAATGTGACAGTAAACGCATAGCTAAAAAAATCTGTCAAAATTATACTAATCTTAACCGGTCGAGTAACTTCGGTCAGTGTAAACACCTTCTTATAAGCGGTCTGAAAGTAACGCTATAGGTTTTTTCAAAGGCTTAATGTTTAAACTCAATTAATTAGTGTCATGTCATCAGGTAACGGGTAGAAATAGTTTTTATGAGTCCCTCGGGCCTGTCTATTAATGTTTAAATTAAATAGTTTATTTAGATTAGGGCGACTAATTTATTCTTTATTTATTTAGAGGTGGTGTGCACACTGCTAGTAATTTTTATCTATTTTTAATACACATTTGTTACACTCAAATAAAAGCAGAGGTGAACGCAATACACCCAGTTTTCGCCATTTCAATAAGTAGCATCTTACAAAATACCCTTTTGTAGGCAAAACCCTTTAAAAATAAAACAGGTTTCATTCTGCGGCAGTACAAAAGTACTTATATTTGTATTTTTTAGGCAATACAAATTTCATCTGAAGTTCTTAGCACATTTTAAAGCTTGTTATAGATGTTTATCAGCGATACGATATTTTAGATTGGTTACGATAAACTTAAGTTACTAGTTACAAAGTTAAAAATGTCAGTCGAGAGTGCATTTGTATTGCTGAATCTACTTAACCAGAAATACGCTTTATTTCTCGTAAAGTTCTAAAGTTAGAATTGAACAAGTCGAGTCAGTCATGCGGATTTTGACAAAAACCATACAATGGATGCCACAATTTAATTATAACTTATGTTATTATATCATTGTTTCTAGTTTTTGCGCGACTTCACTAATATCTAACCCTTTTATTCATAAAAATATATGAAGTTATGAAAGGCTTATAAGTGTTTTGTTTCTTTCACTCCTTAGCGAAATGAAAGAGAGAAAACATATTATAGTAGCTTTTTAATTAAAATAGGTTTATAGTGTGTTTATGAGTAAGAGGGTAAGTGTTTTGCTCAGCTTATATTACCGGGGAGGAGTACTACAACGCATAGCGAGCGCGCTATCTTTATTATTTTGTTTTATATCTATTTGTATAAAGAGTTTGTGTCAAACATCAGTTATTAATAATTTGCATACAATGCCTTAAATCCTTGACTATTTAAGCTGCTGTTCTCGTTCAAGGAAAATACACAAAATAAACAAAATACGTACGTAAGTCATTGTTATTCTACTACCGTAATTAAAAATATGTTAGATACGTCGTTTTTATACGTTTTTCGTTTTCGTACAAAAATTAGAGGTTTTTGAGAAAACTTAATAAAACTAAAGGACGATATTTCTTTTATTTTTATTTTCGTACATTTTCGTTAACAATAGAATCAATTATTAATGAAAAACTTATATAATTATTTTTTTGGAAGATCACAACATTAAAGAAATCAACCTATGATAATTTTTTTAAGAAATACATTACTTACTTATTAAAGGTAATTAAAATTTATTAGTTTTTTACTGGTTTTAAAAAAATGGAAATTCACATTAATTAAATAGTAGGAACATACAAAGGTAATAGATATTTATGTTTTTTTTTTAAATTTTAAATATTAGTTTAAATATTAGTTTTAAACGTTAATTTTAGTTTTTTTTTTATTATTATTTACATAGGTAATAGGAACATCCAACTTTTTCCAAAAAAACTGGCCAAATGTGATTCTGCAGAGGAACAAGATTTAGTACCTATATTTTCAGCTATTTTAAATAAGGATAATATTTATGTTTCAACGACCTCTTGACATTAGCTGTTTTGTTTACGTGCCACTAACATTGAGGATGTGCAAAACTTATTGTTATTCTGAGTACTTACAACCGACAGATAAGTTCAAGACTTTATTTAGAGGTATATGTTTTTGTCGTTAATGTTAGTACATACTTCGGTTGTACCAAATGCGGATTTTTAGAAATCCGCGGATGTGGATGTGCGGAGTTTTATTCAAAACACTAGCTGACCCGTGCTTTGCTTGCATCACATAAGAGAGAAGAATAATTTTCCAATTAGTAGCTCCTGAGATTAGCGCGTTCAAACAAACGAACAAACTCTACAATTTTATAATATTAGTATAAATTAAATCTGCGAATATCGCATTCGATTAAATAATACTTACATAAGAATCTCGAAAGACTGGATCAATTGGTTATATAATCTGCATATACTATGCATTCTTCCAGTCAATACTAAAGCTTGAATAATGCGAAAATTTGTATGTCTGTCTGTTACGCATTCACAGCTAAACCGCTTACCCGTTTCTAACGAAATTTAGCACGATGATAGCTGAGGACCTGTGATCCAGAATAGGCTACTGTTTAAAATACGTTCCTTATGAGGCTGAAATATAAGATTAAACTTTGTACTCAAGCAAAGTAGCTTCTGTATAGTTAGTTCTAAAATTTATATACGTAACTTTAACTTGTGTACTCATGTCTCAATTGCGTGTGGTACTGATGTCATAGCGCATATTATTTATATTCTTCCGTTAATATGATTGTACAATAATGCAAGGTATTTGACTTTGTGTCATCATAACCATGACCTTTATTTTGTACTGCATTTGAAGCAGAATAGAACTAAACCACATTTTTTTACAGAACACTGAGGTATCATTGAACCTTTTAAAGTCCTGTAGAATTTTGTAAAGCTTTCACTGTCAGTGTGGGTATTTTTTTTTCATAATATATTGAAAGGAATAGATTCCAAAGACATAACAGATTACACGAGACAGCATAAATGTAACAAAATTTGACACATAGCAAACAAATGAGAATAAAAAAAGGCACAGTATTCGTTAGAACAAAACTAATAAAATAAAAATGTACTCTCCCACACCCAAAATTAACCCATTGTGAACGCGCCGCAGGGGTGAGTTTAAACAATTAATTTTTCCCATTAATGAATTCCTATTCCAAGCAAGTTTATATAAATAAAGTAGGTGTCAGACCGGCCAGTGCGATTCGTTCAACATTATGCGTCGGTCGTGGCCGTCAAACACAGATTACAAAGAGCCGCTATCTTAACGTTCGCGCGAAATATATTTTTTCTCGTGCATCGAACATGTTGCCGATAATTTTAATTCTATTTTTGAACGAGTTTGTAACTGGCCAGCCATGCGAAGACGTCTTCAGTGTAGACGTTACGAACGGGAAAAGATTAAAAAATGGTTCTGTTGAAAAAGATGGTGTTGTGTTCCCGCAAAAATATGTGTATTCTAAATTTTATTCGAATGGTACTTTGAGAAAGTTTGGGTGTTTGTGTGAATTTAAGACATGTTTTCGCAAGTGTTGTCCTGTTGGTTCCGTGATGTTGGGAAAGAATTGTACACAACTTGAAGATCTGGATGTAATTGGCAGTAGCGGCTTGGAGTTGTATAATGGTTCGCAATTTCGTGAGAAGAAGACGCTAGAGCAGACCGGTTTTGGCGTTTTGATTGGAAGACCATACCATCAGTGTTACCTGGAAGATTTGTTTTTGTACATTCAGCAGGCAAGTATTACACTATTTATGATATTTTTGAGTCTTATGTGAGAGTGCAGTTCTTAGACCAAGATCTTCTTGAGAGAAGTGGATCTTCGTGATACAACGAACGTGAATGATAACAACTTTAGTCAATATTATGCCTCCATTGATATGCCTAATTATACTCAACGCAAATTTTTCACAAAGCCAAGAAAACAAAGAGCAATTCTGTACACAAAACTAAATCACTTTTCACAGCCAGAAATCAAACACAGCAGAAATTAGGTTAACAAAAACTAGGCAAAGCGTCTACAACCTTGGTTTTTATAAAGCTTGTTTTTACTCAGTAATTGTAAACAAAACGGCTGAAGCTTTAACACACATATCTAATCTTGAATGAAGTTCAATGACCGAGTGTTGACCTACAATCGGCAAGCGACGTACAAATATTTTTCTTCCGAGATCAGTCAATGTCAAGGGCATGAATGGACATGATTATTATAAATGAATATGTCAAGTGCTTGTTTTGAATAGCTTATGTTTGAAGTTCAGCGGATATAGCGGCTATTGCATTGATAACGGGTAATTTATTGCTAATTTCTGCTTGAGCCTTTGGTCGCGTAAAAAGATTTTCGGTGCTATAAAGTACCATAATTACGTGTACCTAAATCCAAATTATAGGTAAACGATCTGTGCGTGATTTTTCAAAATCCGTTTAGTAGACTTGTCTGTAGTTGTCTGTCAGTAAGAAACAAAATTATATTTATCAATGAAAACCTCAAATCTTTCGCATTAATTTCTAATATAGTTATAGACCGCGATTAGATTTACTACAGGTCTCCATTAGGTACATGCCACTATCAAAATGCAAGAATAATGTCTTAAATATCCTTACGCGGCGTCATCCAATAATTATTTTAGTCAGTGTTATTCTTGTAGCATAAAATTATCATACAAATGTCCAAACAACAATTACGATATCCGTGTTTTATTTTAGTTAAGTACAAAAACTAAATGAAGGAATAATCAAAGAGTACCCGAGACACAGTGTATACAGTATGTCCGAAACTCTTTTTTTTATTGTTATATGTCCATCAACTGTCATACAACGTATGAATCTGTCAAAAAGTGTCATTATTTGTCGAGTAATGTTATACAACGATAAAACGATCGTCCTTTGTTAAATTACACAGACATTCGAAACCCGCTGTTAAAAACATCAATATTTTTTTGTAAAAAATGTTTTAAAACGTTATTTTAATCGTTTTGTATGTAAGCCAAGGATAACAAGGCTTGATACGAATATCAACAACAGGATACAGGAAGCCGTGGGAGGATTATACCTAATAATTATTTGTGTACTCATTGTCTCGGCGTATCACAAAAACACGGTCGTTTCAATTACAAATACCTACCTACATACTTTGATTGAAATGTTTAATATTCATACGTGGGATAGTCTATAGATTTCAATTGGTTGTTGGTTGAAGGACTGCGAATTCCCTTATCCGTACCTAATCACCATCATTATACTCTATTTCTCTCTATCCATCGTAGGGCATAATCATATGCCTTCTTCGTTGTTCCTACAAGTATTAAAATGTTTACTTTTAAGTTGTAGTCCTACCAAGTAATCGTCTAAAATATTTAATCACGAAACAGGCTATACATAGAAAACCTTTAGTTATTAATGTTATTTTTGTACTACTATGAACAGCCAGTTTTATTTTATTTTTATTTTGTGCCAGTTGGCGTTGGCCAGTTCTGTTTAGTTGTGGTGGATAAAAGCCTAACCTCTCTCTCATTCCGGGAAGAGACCTATGCCCATCAGTAGAATAGCAATGACTTAAAATAAATTTGAAGTAATCTGGAAATTCCAGATGGGAAAACCCAGCTATAGTCATAGGCATAATTCTTAGTACTATAAAGATTGGACGTGAACTGTGTCCGGTAAATGACAATAGTGTTTAATAATAAATGTATTAAAAATTACAGTTATAGTAGGTAGTATATTTAAATTACCTACGTCATGACTAATGCAGTAATATTACACGGAATCAATATGATAATGCAAATGTACCTTTACCCCGAAGTTATTTAACACGACAGTTTAAAAGTTACCCAAAAGCTCAATAGTTATGATGAAATAACAATTACTTAGTTTATATCTTCAAAAAGTCAACTTTACTCTCTTCCTTTTAAAATGTAAATTTGGTTATTTATATGTTTTGTGAAAAATCAAGGCTTTACCTCTCCCTCGTTTGGGAAGAGAGGAGACCCTTGCCCAGCAGTGGGACAGTAAAGTGTAACAAAGAACACAAAAAAGTAAATGTATATTGTTTATCTCAATCAACATAATATGTATTTTATAAATTGTAAATTTTTGTGTAAATAATATGTAATTACTTAAATAAACACGTTCGGGGTATAAAGTTATTCTTTTAAGTTGCGTGTTTAATGAAAGTAATTCGTATGTTACTAACTTCACACATAATAAATCACTGACACTAAACCAGACCGTTATCAATTATGAAGCCTGACAGTTTTACATATTTATACACCCTGATTTCAGTATTAGAATTTGGGTACTACAAAATAAACTGCAGGCAATTTTCCATTCTTTTGAGCGATCAAATCCTCAAAATAAAATTAAATTGTTAGACATTTTTATACGCTACATCCATAACTGAACTAATAGCCTATATTATTCTACGTATACGCCTAAATGGGAGTAGAGGAACAACAATGAACGAGAGAAAATGCGAGGAACAACTTATAACATAATAATATGGACAATACAGTAGCATTGATCTTCCTTTTAGTCAAAAGATTTCACTGTCTTCAATGTAACAACACGAGTAGTCTACTTACCGGCTACTAATATAAAAAAGCTGTGTTACCGGCTACTAATATAAAAAAACTAGCTGACCCGCGCAACTTCGCTTGCATCACATTAAAGAGAATGGGTCATGATTTTCCCCATTTTTGTAACATTTTTTACAGTAACTCTGCTCGTATTGGTCGTAGCGTGATGATATATAGCCTGTGCCCTGTAGCCTTCCTCGATAAATGGGCTATCTAACACTCTAAGAATTTTTCAAATCGGACCAGTATTTCCTGAGATTAGCGCGTTCAAACAAACAAACAAACTCTTCAGCCTTATAATATTATAGTATAGATATATTTATTTATTTATTTATTATATATATAGGTATATAATTTGTATTTTAGGATGTCAATCACATTGTTCATTTCCTCTTGACGTAAACTCACTTATGTTTTAGCTTCTGAATCAGATCGTACCTTCAAGGTCTGTCGAATGTCTCGGCTCCACGTCATTAAGATCAAGGCTACTACTAGAAGAATCTGCAATGTTTACATTACATTGCACTTTTTGTTTACCGGTATTTTAGTAGTATTTGTTAAGTGACAGCAGTGGATATGCAATTGGTGAAGGACTCGATTTAACTGTTTAGGTTTTTTTGCGCAGCCGGCCGGCGGGGAATCCGGTTAAGTTGGTGTGCACAAAAGTATTCATAGTCTTACTAGGAAACGACTGATTATGTATACAGTTGTACTGTCCTTTTCACTCATATACAATTTCAAAAATGATTGAAAGTGACAAAACACTGCATAAATAATCAAACCTTACACGACGTTTTGTTGTAAGACGCTTATAGGTTAGGTTGGTTTAGTTAAATTTTGTGTGTTCCATCAACTTATTTCTTTAGGTGAAATTCTTCTCATTTACTGAATAATATAAAAATAAATGTTGCATGTAATTATGTATATCGTATACCGGACGTGAAACAAGTACGTCGTATGCAGGATGTGATAAAAATGTTCAATATATAATAATTAAACGGCTATAAATACTTAATAAATACAAGTGGAAGTTACTAAAATATAACTTTATCATAATATAAATTCGTCTGCGACAATTTTATCAATTTTCAAACAATGTTTGCTGTTTGCAAGTCAAATGAAAATCTCTGTTTAGAATTTAAAACAATTTAGTCAAGTTTTACAGCTTATAAATACGTGTCATATTAGATTGAAAACTACTGTAAAAATACCCTTGATAAGTAATCCGACATTTGTTCAAAGGTAAATCACATTGTAGTTTGAACTGAGCACGGAAACACGTCAAAATTTCGTCCTTGTTTGTTGTCTAAGAAAAGTTCGTTAGGACATCAGTCGTTATGTTGTGCAAAGCCTTTCAGGCAGCTGGATAATTTTGACAATAAATTGATCATCACTAACTATACGACAAAATAAAAAAAATATTCAGAACTGGTAAAACCGAACATTGTTTAACCTTATCATCAAGAAACCTCGTGAACGCGACCCTTGAAGTTCTTTAGGAAAATCTTTGTCTAGGAATCCGGATTTACTCCTTAAAGGAAGCCATACACTGAGCGTGCCAAGAAAACTAGATAGGTTAATGTTAATCTTATTTATATGGAAATTAAAACATTATGAAAACATGGAAGACGTCAGCTGAGATTGTTATATTGTTAAGATGAATCTTTATTCTTGACGCATCTTTTGTTGCATGTATAAGAAAATTTTAATTTAAATATTTTAATAACTTGTCTTTGTCTTTGCATTAAATGTCGATAGAAATGACATGTGCCACCATTTTCTACCCTCAGTGTTTATCGAGTAGAGAACGTCTGACAATTAAAATCACCTGTAACAAATAGTTCCTGCAAAATACACTAGTGGTGCTGATTACATGTTTGAACAAAATATCTTGACAGCTACTCGAATCTCAATATTGGCAGGATATTGTCGAACTGTTTTAGTTTTGAGCTTGCCCCACTGCTGGGCGAAGACCTCCTCTATCCTTAAGGATAAACACTTTTTACTGCTTTACACGTGCAATCCTTGTCAAAGAATTTAAGGTCGATAGGTAACCTATTAAAGTTTGTTATTAACCTATTTATTGAGTTTAACAATGATTATATGCAGAATCGAAACGTCGGGTAAACAAATAAGGTAAACTAACCTTTAATTTTCAGTAACGTTTACGACCCGTTGCATTATAATATTAAATATGCAGGATGTTGGTAAATACATTCTCGGTCACTCACATTAGCTCAATGAAGTCTAGCATTAAAAATAGTCTGCACCAAAATAATTACGTAAGTGTTCTGAGAACATAAAAAGCATAAAGTAGTTTGAATTACATTATCTTCAAACAGTTTCAAAAGTTATTGCATTTAAATTATACTCGTAATATGTCCCCTTGGAAAATGTTTTTGGAAATATGCCATTGGAACAAAACTAGGACTAATTGACTCACGCTACTCCACTCGTGTAAAGTTTCAACCCTTATTTTAGTCGCCGGGGGGTTAGTTTTGGAAAAAAACTTACGTTTTATACTACACTGGTCTTTTCTATATACTCTTACTTATACCCAGTATACGCTATACAATCTCAATGCTAAATTTCTAATTGCAATTGAATCACTTCATCGGTTCGGCTGTAAAAGTGTTACAGATTCGTACAGACCTTAGGGCGGCTTTAATAAATTAGAAAATATTTATACTGGGTTTCCGAAGGCTGCTTTTATTTTATTATCCCCATTCCTCTATTAAGATAGCAGTTGCTATGGATTACCATGTGATACTTACTGTGTTTCCTCATTGATGAATAATAGTAGGTAATTGATTATTTCTAGCAAATTATGTCATTTCTGTGTACTGCACGTACCTACTAATATAACGATCGTGTACCGGATCTCATAGAGGTTTAATAGCATATTTTATTTATTTCACATTTCAAATAATTACTTGATACGTTTACCTACGAATGACTAATTATCTTAAGTTTCATATTTAAATACGATCACGAAAAAATCTTGTGTCTTTGCTAATGTTGGTACGCGTTTTTAGATGTCGTATTGCCTTTGACATCAGTGTCAATCATAGAACGACTGACACTATAGTAAAGATTAAAAAATATTTTTTATAAGTACAGTCCACTAAATTGTCGGTAGCAACTAGATAATAAAGTCGCCAGTCATTTGTTAGAGATTGTTTTTTTCATTCAACATTCTCCCGCCCAGCTCAAACACCACTATGCGGTCACCCATCTATGGAATAACCGCGACAACGGTTGCTTAACCCACAGATCGTTTACCGACCGGTAACCGCAACTGGCTATGGGCGCCTCGTAATATTTGGTATGTATGTACAAAAAAAATATAGTACGGACGGATGTATAAAAAAATGTGACAAGGTTAATTTCTTCAAAAAGTTCTAAGGCTATTCTTAAAAATTCGGAAGCGCTTATGTTTTCTTACAATTTTTATATGACAACAACAGCTGACTATTTCACAGAACTAAAAATAATTGAATCGATCGCGTAGTGCCGTGATTCTAGCGACGTAGAGGAAACATTTGCATTGCAAATAGACCGCGTTAATCTAGGTAACCTAGGCAGTTTGATTAAGGTAAATATGTTGTTATTATTTATGGAATATGTTTGTAAATTTAATTTAAATTAATGATTGTATTTACTACATTACTTCGTAGCCAAGATGAAAATAAAATTAAATATTTATATGAATCGAGCAAAAGACGTTTGCAGAAGGAATTGTTTCTACTATCGACAAATTATAATTCTGATTAAAATTTGTTCAGCGCCCCAAGCGTAATTCACACTAACTATTTATTTTATGACATTTTATATGACAAACGCTAGTTTATACTAAAATTGCACTATTACGGACTGGATAACTGGACTGCATGTGTGCCGCTTTCGGTAGTGTCCGACTGCCACGTTGAGGTATCGGGTTCAAATCTTGGATCGCCAAAAAGTACTTTTGAGATTTTCTGTTTAAAACATTCTTAGAGATTGCACAGGGACGTTGAGGACCTCTGATCCTCGGAGAGCAGTATAACCGTCGGTCACACGCCTGATCTTTACGTGACTATTAATAAGTTTGGTAAAACCTTCAATGCGATAAAAATAATGCGATTTCCTTAAAGGATAATTAAACATTCGATTTGGTTTCAACAACCACAATTGATACCAATTAAACTCTTTTGCATCCGTATCCTACAGTCGATCGAATACAAATAATATATCAGAATGCACATCACGATTAAACTCGAACGCAAACATGTTTTGGTTTTAGATCGCGGTAGGCCGGTAGTCGAATATTTAAGAGGCTATTTTTTCGCACAAACCGAAGCGTCATACGCACTGTGTGGAATGTTATCGTAATCAAAATCAGCAATGTACAGAGTCAGACTAATAAAATCCTTGACAAAGTCTAGATAAAAATAAATAGTGCTAGGATTTCTGGATATACTTACACCGTAACTAACGCAGTATTAAATGTCATCGTTCCTGCTTAATTCTTTGAAATTCTTGCAAATAAAAGAGACTGAATTCTCTCATAAAATCTTGGGTCCTGACTGTAATGAGATAACAGTGGTTTTAATGTTAAGCTTACATACATACATATATGTTTTCTAATCTCAGCCTATACCTATGGGATAAAGGCGTAATTTTATGTATGTATGTGTATATTATCAAATATCGTCATCGTAACTGTCTCTTTCAATGTTCGATCTTTGATTTAAACCTTACATGATTACCCCGGAAATCTCTATACGCAGGTGAAGTCGCGTACAGAAACTACTACCTACATAAACAAATCTCTCAGGGCTACAAAGTAAATAAACGAATTTCTATCAATACTCAATGTATCGGCTGTTAGAAATAACACAAGTTACTACTGATTGTAACGATTCGAGTAACCTCAGAGTATAACGAGTGTGTGCTAATACAAGCGATATTAAACCACAGTGGTCGATATTGGTGCGAGGTTAATAGGTGTCAAGTCCTCTATTGACCAGTCAGTGAGATAATGTAGCTTCTGGTAGGAATAGGTTGAACTATTAATTAAAATCCATTTAGACAGGAC
Organism: Anticarsia gemmatalis; assembly: GCF_050436995.1. Lineage (NCBI taxonomy): Eukaryota > Metazoa > Arthropoda > Insecta > Lepidoptera > Erebidae > Anticarsia > Anticarsia gemmatalis. The sequence goes on from NC_134757.1 coordinate 3,403,053, forward strand.
ATTCTAGGATATCAATTTATCCTACTAACTAACAAAGGCGGTTCCGCTTGTCTATAAACATTCATCCGAAAGTGACATAGTAGAGGCGCTTTTCATATACATATAAAAGTTCAAGCCTGGCCTTTTACGTTTAAAAGCCTGTTTCAATTTTTCGAACATGATAGTGGTTGTTTTTCAGGAATAACAATCCCTAGACCTGATTCCGGCTCCTAACTTATTTCATGCTTAATTTTATGAAAATTATATTCTGTAGTTTTTGTGTGAAAGAGTAACAATATACATCTGTTCTTAAAAAGTATCGCAATTATAATGTTATTGGGAAAAGAGCTAGAAGGTTTGGGATTTTACCACTGGTTATTGATTTATATTAAGTAGTAAGAATCGAATCGAGCAGTATAATTATGTGCCTCCTACGCAATGATCCAGGGTTCGAACCCTAAGCAGCATGCCTAAAGCTGGTGGACCGTGGTAGAACCGAGGCGGAACCTCTCCCTCATAGATGGGTATTTTCTTTCCCTACATCGAGTGAAAATGATTTTACGTTTAAGCATTCGCAATTTCCAGGTGTTATCAACATTTTATCGAGATAAGACCACTATGAGAGGTTGATGAACGTTGCGCCTACATTACAAGAAATACACATAAATCTATACCTATGAACTATTGAGCTCAGATATAAGAACTCACACTACGTATTTACGAGAGCACAACTAATAGGTTTTTATCGATATTCTTTATTTTACGAGCAGCAAATAAAAATGGATGAAGACAAATTGACGGTTATTGATGTACTTGTCTGTTCAAATGTTTGATAGACGGATATTAGGAGCAAGAGGAAAATGTATGAAAATAATATATTTAAGTGCTTTTGAGATTGACAGGTGTCTTATTATTTTGAAATGTGTAGGAATTGAAAGCTTTTATGCAAAACTAGGTTTTGAATGCAATTAATAGGTTATGTTTAGATTGAAATTACGTATGTTCTTTTCACGCATATAAGCTTTCACATTGTGTAAACCATGTTGTAAATTGGTCATTAAAGTGCATCAGGTAAAGACTTTCGATTTTAAAATAAATGTAATGACCTAAGGTACAGCCTTAAGAATATTGAAACTATTCCCAGTCGTAAAAAAATAAAATCCGTTGCTAAAATAATAGTTATAGCATAGCATTGTGCAATGTTTTAGTGTTGTTTATATCTGCATATACCCTTTTGAAGAACACCACGGCTAAATAATATCAGAGTAATAATAAAAATGAATCATACAAACTTCGCCGTACATAAATATCAAAACCAGTTATTTCCGTCATTCTTTAGGCATCATTTGCGGTAACTCCCTGGTCCCTAGGCCTAGATACTTACATTCACGGATCGTTTAGGTCAAAGGTCAGTAAACTCTTGAGTCAACAGTGTCGAACTGTTGTCGCCACTAACATCGGATGTCGTGGTTTTAGGCCCATATGGTATAAATATTTGCGTGAGAAGTATCGTCGTAGTTGTTACGGGCAGCATGTGTTTGTTTTTGTATTTCGAGATACAAGATACATTTTTCATTGACGATTTTTACAGTTATTAGAATAAAACTGCAGAATTGAAGGACGTTTTATCTATAATCCTGTATTTATATGGTACTATTCAAGACCCTTACTTTTCTTTATTGTATGATCATTAATGGCGACATATTTAAATAGGCCACAATTTGAACTTTGAAGTGAATCAAAATTACACATCGAGGTAATGGCCAAATACTCAAGTGATTCTCAGTTTAAAGTAACACTTAAGTCTCGTGATATAAAATTAAGCATCACTTAAAATTAAAAGTCTTGTCACTGTTTGCCGAGCGTAATAATGGCAGCATGACATTCAAGTTCACTAACTTACAATTTAGAGATGCTTTTCATATACATAAGTGTAGAAGTCCAAGCTGGCCTTTTACATTTAAAACTTTACACATATTTAAATAAAGATAATATATTACTTTAGTACAGATAATTTAACTACAGAATACATGCATCCGCCTTTGTAAGTACTTAACGTTACCTGAAGCTTCACGAGCTCTCAATTTAGTCTTTGCGGTTAGACTGAGTGCAATTAAATGACTGTCGGTACGTCACCAATCAATTCCAGCTATTTGTCATTAGTCAAAATGATTGCTAAAGTAAACTTATTTGATGTTTCTTAATATCTGACGCAAGAATGACTAACAAACCTTGAGTTTTCCCAGCTATAACTAATCATAACGAATATAAACCAGCCTATGCTGTTATTAAAAAAACCGCAAAAACAAACTATTTAGCCAAATTCTTAACAGAAAACAAGGAATAAGGAAAACACTTTTGTACTAATACCTATAATAATAATGTAAATTTGATAGAGAGACCCTGCTGGTTCTAATTTAAGCCTTCAACTTTGTCCCATATTTATAGTAAAAACTAGCTAGTAACTGCACGTTTGGCGCAGTGGTTAACGTGGTAGCGCCGCGTGTGGTCGGTTCGAATCCCACCTTGGACCAATATTTGTGTGACAATTAAGAGTATCTGTTCTTATCCTGGTTGTTAATTTATCTATACAAGTATGTATTTAGAAACTTATAAGTATATTTATCAGTTATTTGGGAACCAAAGTACAAGCTCTTCTTAATTTGGAATCAAATGACTATGTGTAAGTTACCCAATGATACTTATTTATTTAAACAATTTAGGACAGACCAATTCTATTCATCAATACATTTGGCATGAAAGAGTATCAAACATTCATCCAAACAAACTTTCGTCTTTATACTATTAGTAGGATTACGGTCACACTATTCTGAGAATGTGAAAATAAGTCTGAGATTCTTCGTAACACTGATCTTGACCTAAATATGTATTAAATTGCTTGTATTCAGCCTGTGCCAACACTCAGCTTGTTTTCCTTATTTTATGTGTGTATCACGCTAATATTTGTATACAAGATTATCTCAATTTTATTATATTTTGCGTGGTTTTTACCAGTAATTTTATTGTTGAAAGGCCGCCTCTAAATCTGCATTCATGTAACGTAATGAGTTTGCGTAATAAAATTGAAAAATATGTTTCAAATATTGCACAATATTAATTTTAAGCGTCAATCATTGTGCAATACATCATATTTTATAGTGGAACGGTATTATAAAATAACGTAAATTGTAGAGTTAAGTAGGTTTGGAATGAAAATCAAAAAGTACTTAAGTAGGTTCCATTTCTGTACGAAGAACTTTTTGACCATATTGTGTTCGAAATCAAACTCCAGTCTTTATTATTAGTGTCAGTGAAAAATATGTTAAGGTAGAGCCACGGGTATAAGCTTGTATGTAAACGACACGTCACGTCATTAATTGCGTGGTAGGTTACTACAATTCATGTTAATTTATAATTGTGTTATTCTCATACCACTTCTTGCTTTTAAGCAATTACTTAAATTAATTAAATGTATTTTAACTGGGGTGACTATCATTCAGGATTTGAAGTAATATTCCTTCTTTTAATATGTTAAATACAAGTTAGTGACTAGAATTATAATTTTTTAATTTATTAAGCGCCTGACTAACTAATTTAGCAATATGTAGAGAAGCAATTATGCTATACACCTTTTAAAGGAACATTACAAATTATAACACTAGGTTTTTATACCGGCGTATAACTTAAAAATATGAAAACTATTAATTATTTATGAACTCAAAAATACATTTAAAAAATACAAGTACTGCCATCTAGTCTGTGCATAAAGAAGCAGTTAATATAAAGTTTGACGTTTACGCTTAGTGCTACTAGGTGACGCTACTTAATATGCTATTCATATTAACTGTATTTAAAGCTTTTACTCATGTACTTTGCGATGTTTTTCCTTTCGTTTCAATTATTTAAGATTGAAGACGTAAGATATGCGTTTTGATTGGTTTTAGATTTTTCACAATATAAAAAGTCTTTTTTTTTACTTTCTGATATTGTAATGCAGTACGAAGTGGTGGGAAAGTCATATTTTGTAGTGTACCTCCTAGAGTAATAGTTACAAAATCCATTCATAAACTTTTTCACTTAGGATCCTTTCTTTTAAATACTAAAGCCAAGCAATAATAGTATTTGTAATAGTAGGCAGCCAATTGCGCTCACCGGTCGGTAAACGATTTGTGGGTTAAGCAACCATTAGCGCGGTCATTCCGTAGATGGGTGACCGCATAGTGGTATTTGTACTGGGCGTCTCCGTGCTTCGGAGGGCACGTTAAAAGTTGGTCCTGGTTGTTGCCTACTAAGATAACAGTCGTTAAGCCACGTCAAAGGCTTCTCGGGCGGCTTGAACAACTTTGACACTAGGTTGACCACTATACGACAAACAAACAAACAGTAATAGTAGGTAGGTAATAGGTTATTTTTATACTTCTATTTTATTCTATCGTCATACCTAATACCTAGTAGTCTTATTTCCTCTTTGCATTGTTCCACATTAATCGGGTACTCTACCAATTAAATATCATTAATATAGGTCAATGACGTCTAAACCGTCATTCTTTACGAAATAAATGAATCATTTACGACTAATATTAGGAAATTATAGTATATTATAGGTATTTACCTCATAGATATAAATAATGGGATCTTTACTAAATATAAATCCAGAAATATATTTGTTTTTTACGCCATCATTGATCTGATGATATTTCGGATTAAGTTAGCTAAAGACCTAGGACAAAGAGACATAGGGTGTTGTTTTTAAAGACATCCTTTATAGCCTAAAGCGAAGTTGCGGTGTGAATAAACGGAAAAATACTAACTGATAAAGAGATATTAATTGGTGGAGATTTTGTGCAATTCTATTGGTTATTATTTGTCCGTTTTTTCACTCCTCAAGGCAGCGCCCTGGTGGCCAAGCAGTCATGGGCAGTTGAAATAAGAGATGTCACTTAGCATGTGAACAAAACCGCGGGTCAGCTAGTTAACCTTATAAGACTAAGTAATTATTTAAAATAGTTAATGATAGATTTTTGAGGTTTGTCAAAGACGTCAACAATAGCTACTTGTTATAAAACCACTAAGGTCTAGGTAAAGTAACCGACAAGCTATGTTAATTATAAATGATAATTAATATTAAGGAAAAATGTATTGTACCAAGAATGAAAATGTCTGTGTTATTGTTAAATGTTGTATGTAGGAACCGGACGGAAATAATTTTCTTCTTACTGGGCCGAAACAAACAATCGTGTTTATCAACTTCTTCTCTAGAATAAATCAAATAAAACACTTCGTCCAAAAATATTCACTGCTATTGATTCACACTCATATACCTACTCACAAAAGATGTTTCTAAAGCTGCGAATTCAACCAGTGATAATAATGGTAATTACTTGAATCTGACCAATGATTTACGTTAATATTGTCATCATAAAACTTTAACGTAACTTGGTGTATTAATTGGTAAGGGCATGTGACCACACGTAAAATGTCGGTCCCCGTTGTTGCCAGTCAGGATAATAGTCTTTAAGCCACGTCGAAGGCCTCTGGGCAGCTTGAACAACTTTGACACTAGGTTTATCACTAAGCATACGATAAGAAGAAGAAGGGCTTGTGAACACCTCACCGCTCTATCGCTATTGATCAACAAACGAAGTGCAGTGGTTGTAAAATTATTTGGTAGTTAATATACAACAAAAAAAAATCTTTTGAAACGTGTCAATGCACACATCTATGACGTTGAACGTAAATAGTTACGATAGTTTCAATAAAGTTATTCTTAGAAAATTCCAAGCGCGGTAATAAGATGCGCGAGCGCCACTATAACTAGTGTATCACAATTAACATCAAATTATACATGCGGTTAGATGTTGTCTCAATTGACTATAATTATCTAGGAAATACCCAGAACACTATGCTATTATTAACACTTATTATACAATTCTGTAAGCCACTGTTGCGACTTGCGATGTTTTCTTAACGAGTTCTAACTTCTATGATATGATTGTTAAGTGGACTGATTGGAATGCTTCCTGAAAATATGTCATAGTTATATTATCCGATTGAACTGTTATAATTGTTCCTTCAAGATTGGTGGGAGTTCTTTGGTGATACAGACAGATGGTAGAGTTTGGGAGAGACCATGAATATGACCAAGTATATATAAGCATACATACCACTTTGGTTCTCGATCTTATGCCAGTGTAAGGATACTGCTGTAGCCCGATTTTGGACTGTCTGTACTATCGAGTCCCGAGAGTTTGACATTAAAATGTACTCCAAAAGTTGTTTCTATGTCACCCGCTAGAGGCGCTGATCAGATTATCATACAAAATAATTCGATAGCTAATTCGATTGTCGGTAGTCAATAGTGGTAGGTTCGCAGTACTGACCCTATGTCTTTTTTTGTACTCAGGCGCAACCATGTGTTATTTCGGCGTCACCTACACGATCTCACTTAGGTCGTATAGTAATAAGAATCACTGTTCATTTCATATTCATTCATTAAATAATAAAATTAAATAATCTGATAGCAAAATTGATTCGACATTGGTGATCCCGACGTGTATTTGAACACGTAGCCTTCTATTTCACACGAGAGAACTGTTATGCACTCAGTGTTTGGTTAAATAATAATAAATTATCTTTTAATTCAGTATGTATTTGTGAACAAAAACCAGACAAACCATAAGAACAACAAATCAAACACTAATTGACCGTGCACTGATTTATAAAACTTATATCAAGGCAGGTGATCGACGATTTGTTATACAACGAAAACAACTCTGCGCTTCTGAAGAAAATAGCATTAAAATATCATACATTTCACCTTGAATTTCCTGAGGTTTAAGGCTGTCCGTCAGCCTGTGACCAGGCCAGTGTGTTCTTTGATTCCCGTAAAATATTAGGCACCAAACAAGCAACGCAACATTTTAAAAGTTATGACTACCTAGCGATTAGTCCCGGCGTTGCCCGGTTTAAACAGTTATTTTACTAAGAAACCTTCACAACTTTTAAACATGAACCTTTCTTTCGAATCACCCTATCTTTAAAGAAACCTCATCATTACTGCTGCGTAGTTTTAGAGATCTAAACAATGGGACAGACGAGGCAAGAAACTATGCTTTATACATTGTAGTGAAGTAACATTAGTTAAAGTCTTGTTATAGGTTTAGGTTCGGTTGAAACAACATTTATCTACCTACACTCGATTGACTGCTACCTATACGAAAGGAAAATGAAAAGGAAACAAGCACAAGAACTGTGCAAGCCGGTCATAACTCGGCTTACTCATTTCCTTAACACCCTGTTACATCATGAACGGATTAAAGGAAAAGAAAATAACATTATTATTGTATAATATGCACGTAATTGTTCATGAAAGACGAAAAGTCGGCCTACCTGTTTACGCACTTACCGAGTATATGATTAAAGTATCCGTCATCAAACTTCTAATAGTTTACCTGTTGACTAATACGAGTACAATAATGAAAGTTGTAGGGTCAAAGACCCTTACAAATGGTTTTTAACTCGTTTTTTCTGTTTACTGTCCCATTGCTGGGATTGCCATCCCATTCCTAATCACGGGTTAGGCTTTGAGTCTATCACGCGGGCCAAGAGTGGGTCGGGGACTTTGCGTGCTTAAATTTTAGGCATGCAAGGTTTCATCACGATGTTTTACTTCGCTGTTAGAGTAACCTCAAAAAGTCTTTCATTTGCGCGGGAGGTGCCAACTTGTACCAGTCGACCAACACAGCTTCAAGAGCAGCAATAAATGTATGAAAGAAGAACTGAAAAAAATCTTATTCATAAGTGGTGAAGCCGACTTAAAGCGTTGAAACTGACGCCGTGCAAAAAAATGCGGAAAATTTCGAGTCGGTATCTCAATTAACACCTTAAATTTAATTATATGAAATATCACAAAAATATTCCTACGTTACTATATACTAATTTATAGGGATCCGTACCGAAAATGTAAAATCAGGACCCTATTACTAATAATTTTGTCTGTCTATCTTTCACCGAGCTGCATCTCATGAACCGTGATAGTTAGATATTTGAAGTATTTCACAGATAAGGTATTTCTGTTGCCGCTTTAAAAATAAATAGTAAAATCAGAAATAATATAAATATGTAAGGGGGCTGCCATACAACAGATACTTTTGCCGTTTTTATAAATAATGGTAGGTAACCCTTCGAGCGCGAGTCTGACTCGAACTAGTCTGTTATTTTTTGTATCAAAATTAAATAATCATCTATCAATCAATAGCTTCGCGCCCTATTGACCCGTAAATACCCAAAACTATTTACTATATAAGGCCTCAACAAAAAATATACAATTAATTCGGATTTTACGCAAATACTGTTTACATTTTTTGTTACGTATACATAGAATTATTTTTTATAAATCAAATGTTTTTACTAACAACGCGTTACACTATTCATAATAAATTAATTTATGATGTAAAGGAAAAAACCACAGACAAGCTGAAAGGTTGCTACGTAGACTGTAGTAGAATCATAATTATTAATTTATAATCGTTTTATTACAAATTTTATTATAATTATAATAAATAAATAAATTTAACCCATTAATGTCCCACTGCTGGGCAAGGGTCTCCTCCCGTAATGAGAGAGGGGTAAGGCCTTGAGTCCACCACGCTGGCCAAGTGCGGGTTGGGGACTTTGCATGTCTTCAATTAATGTATTAAACAAATTTTAGGCATGCAAGGTTTCCTCACGATGTTTTCCTTCACCGTTGGAGCATGTGATAATTATTTCTAATACACACTTAACTTCGAAAAGTCATTGGTGTGTTGCCTCGGGTTCGAACCTGCGACCACTTGCGTGGGAGGTGTCAACTTATACCACTCGGCTATCACTGCTTTATTATTATAATTAATTTAATATAATTTCCTGTAATTTTCGCAATGACCTGAGACTAAAGTAGTCAACTACATGATAAGAGAATTTGGAACTGTATCTCCCTTTATGACAAGCTATATATGTAAATAAAGCAAAATAAGTTTGTAAGTATCGTACCAAGTGGAGTTCACTGGTCTCAGACCATCCAGGGGAAGAAGGCATGATTTTATGTATTTATACATATATGTAATTGTTTATTTAAAGACTGTCCCAAGCCGGGACAGTTACATTCTATAATAGTGAACAAGTGTATGCACGATATACAGTTTATTTTTCAATGAATTCAAACTCCATACATAGCACTTTTTGAGTTCAATGTCCAGTCCAACTCTTCTTCCAAGAGACGAACCTATACGCAATAACGAGCTTAATATACAAATTCAAGAACATTCCATCAGATGGCAACGACAAAAGCAAAACTTCGCCTCGAGGGCTCAAATAAATCAATGTTCTTTAAACAGAAGTTACAAAACAAAACATCATGTTAGCAAGTATTTGCGTAACCGTAACTCACTACTTGTTCAGCCTTGGCCTTTATGTCTTCAAGTTGCTGAACCAAAAGATTACTTATTATGTAAGCTAGTCTTGCAATTTGTAAACAGTATAACTTAAATGAACAATGACATTAGAACGTATATATAATATGTAGTGTTAATTGAATTAGTATGTTTTTTTTAATAACCCATTCCTGTCCCAATGCAGGGCAAGAGTGTCCTCCCAAACGAAGGGGAGGTTAGGCCTCGAGTCCACCACGCTGGCCGAGTGCGGGTTAGGCACTTTGCATGCTCTCAATATATGTATTGAACAAATTTTAGGCATGCAAGGTTCCTCACGGTGATTTCGTTCACCGTTAGAGCATATATTTCCTAAACACAAAAACCAATATTGTGAAACAAATGAGCACTCATCTGCTTTCGTCAAAAGACATGATTACTTAATAAATACGTTCTTTATAATTAATTACTCGGCCGTTTTCATTGGACTATTAACTGTAGTCTAAATAAATAAGTTCCTGAATAAACCCGGATATCGTGTTCATCCGCGTTCGAACATGTTTAACGAACTTTCACTTCGAGTTCGAATAGGAAGTGCACTGTCGTGAACAATTGGTTGCCGCATTGTAATATAAAGGTTTATTAAAATTGGTACAGTTGCAAGAAGCACTATAATAATAGTCGGACAATTTAGTAGAGCCTTGTATGCGAGGTACGAAATATACAAAATTTTAAGTTTAGAATGAAATTCATTTGTTTATGCAGCGGTCAGTCACCTGTTTGCTGCAGCGTTTGTCCAATACATCGATACCTAAATTATATTATAGATCAGTCGTGGTTTTCCAGACTCTCCACTGAGTTTTCTGTCTATAGCTTTTGCTAGTAACTTCGTCTGCGTAAAATTGTCCGGGATAAAAAGTACTTATCCCATGTAGATAAAAATAGTAGATTAAAAACTATGTTTATACTAAATATTATCAAAATCCGTTTATAAGTTTTGGCGTGATTTAGTAATAAACACCCAAACGAACATCCAAAATTTTGTTATACTGAAATATTATATGATTACGGCATTATGGCAAATTGCAGTCATATGTATAATGACTAAGTTGTAAGTTGATGTAACTATGTGCAATCCTCGATGTTTGCACTTTTTGGGTCATTCACTTCATTTTACTTACGCGTCCTACTTCTGTTATAAATGCTAAAGTTCAAACTTGCATAAATAGTCACTGCACTCTCAATAGGGGTAGGCAAAGACCAAAAAAAGCTGGGTAGAAAAAATCAAATAAATCCATTAAGTTAATTATGTTTCTCTGTACTTTCTACCACAGATAATTTCTCCACTGGGTAAGAATTACATATGTGGGATGAAATTATTTTATATACGAAAGCTCTATTACTCTTTTATGGCTTTGTGGTTGAAACGATATCGTTGAACAAAAACTTACGGTGAATAATAGTTAAATTCCACGGTCAGAGTATTAATGCTACTTTACCAGTCTTAATTAAAGACAAATCTACAGCCGTTTAAAAACTTACTCATACCTTTACTAAAGCATTTTCTATGAAAATGAACATCATGTAACCGTGACTGTGCTTTAATACGAATATTTTATTTCAAACTAAGCCTAAGGCTTCTTCCCAGAACAATAAAGTTTTGACGTCAAACCTAAAAGTTAACATTAAATGTGTTTTAGAATGACCTACATTAAATCAGGGATTGCTGAATATTATGAGGTGTCTTTAAATAAAGTAATACATAGGCAACATAATCGTACATAATATTTATTTATTTACGAATAGGTATTAGCGGTTAATAAGAAAATCCTACTGATATCATAAATTTGAAAATTGGTTTGGATGTATGGATGTTTGTTATTCTTTTACGCTAAACTCCTAAGTGCTAAGTGCAATTTGATGAAATACAGCACATTATAAATTCTTAAACTCTGTGTAATAACATCCTAAATTACTACCCCCGGTTTCTGAAGTACATTTAGCGATAGTTTATTTATCCAACAGCGTTGAAACTCATACTAAAAACGTTATTGAATAGATAAACTACCGCTAAATGTACTCAGAAACCGGGCATACATGTGATGTTTTTTACTTCAGGAAAGCTTTCCACGCGAATGGAGCCACGGACTGTAGCTAAACTAGTCTATCTCAACTATAAAATTAGCTTCGACTTATAGTCATAGTAAATTGTACAGACCGATTCTTGAGATGTGCGAGGCTGGGGAAGCCTCTCTCCAATAACAATTTCTAGTGCATTCTGTCCCTATAATTATTATTCATCCAATGAAGTCATGCCTTTTACTAAGGTAAGTATAGTAACGCGTAGTATTACTAGACCCCCCTTCCCTTAAAATCAGTAGTTGAGGTGGTCGCAACGCCACTACCAGCGCGTCTGGAATGCGTGGGTTCGATTACCACACGGAATAAATAGTTTTGAGATTCAAAAATATTTGTTTCGGGTCTGGTTGTCTTTGTGTCCGTTGATTGTATGTTTGTAAAAGTCCCCTCGACAAAAGAGCAATTGCGCGGAAAATGTCTGTTTTATGAAAAAATAACATTTTTGCAAACCATTAAGGATTACTAAACACTAAGTACATAAATGAATTAAACTATACACTAGACACCGCACCCTATATTAAATAAAAAAGGTTAAAATGGCTATTTAAATCTGCGTGCCAATGTAATTATAATGAAAATCTTTATGTAGAACGCCTACTTTGTTTGCATCGCCACAGAACTTTACTAGTTCTTAGAACCAGGTGCCTTCTGTATTATACAAGTAGTGAATCGTGACTTCATTTTAAATAGGTATACCTTATCAGTGAGCAGTGATAGCCGAGTGGTTTAAGTTGGCACCTCCCACGCAAGTGGTCGCAGGTTCGAATCCGAGGCAACACACCAATGATTTCGAAGTTATGTGTGTATTAGAAATAATTATCACGTGCTCCAACGGTGAAGGAAAACATCGTGAGGAAACCTTGCATACCTAAAATTTGTTTAATACATTTATTGAGGGCATGCAAAGTCCCCAACCCGCACTTGGCCAGCGTGGTGGACTCAAGGCCTAACCCCTCCCCCTCGTTTGGGAGGAGACCATTGCCCTGCAGTGGGACAGATATGGGTTATTAAAAAAAAAAAAATACCTTATCAATAGTCAATAAGAGATTAAAATGATTAATGCCACGTTTCTGAGTACATTTAACGGTAGTTTATCCATTCAATAACGTTTTTTATATGAGTTTTAACGCTATTGAATAGATTAACTACCGCTAAATGTATCTCAGAAACCGGGGGTAAATAATTAAAAGCGTTTTGAACCAGGACATTTCAAAGCAAAAAAAACGAGGGAGGCAATTCCTTCTTGCTATCTACTTTCAAAGAACCGAATAGTTATCGAGAAATATTGTATGAAAAAATTATCAGTGCCCCCGACGTGTTTTTTTGTAGGAACGAATCTTCAAGTGAATTTTAAATGTGAAACGGTCAATGTTTCATAATCTCAAGTACAGGAGATCGCGCTACAGGCGACTTCGGCAGTTTCCCGACATTCATCCAAAATAACGTATATTCCTAACTCATCGCCACCTGAAATAATAAAAATATTTATACAAAAGATGAAAGACTATAATTAATTACGTCATTGCTACAATTATTCGAATATCGGAATTAAGTGTTTTCACACCGGTCGATTTTCAATACCTGTCTCTATTTTCCCCGTATATTTTTTGCAACATTTGACAGACGCCGTCATAGAAATATGAGAGAAGAAGCTTATGCACTGGAAATCGCCCCGTGTGAAAGCTCTCTTAAGATAACCGTCATTGTATGTTTTTCTTTTTCTTTTTTTAACTCCTAGTTCAATGGCCAGTGTTATGCAAATGAGAGCAATTTTCAAAGAAAGAAATGTGTTAATTGCAATCAACCTACTGTTTGACCTGTTTTATAAGTAGGTTGGTGCATTTCTATCTAATTTACAAGTAAACTCGAGGTAGGTAGACTCTGTTAGGGCTGCGAACCGAGTGGGAATTAATTAAATCTTTTTCTTCGCCATCTCGATTGGACTGGACACGTCTATGAACGTAGATAAGTAGTAGTAGGTAGACAAAGACGGGGAAGGCCAATTTATATAAAATCGGTCTTTGTAATATAAATAAATCATATTGTTAAAAACATTTGGCGGTTAAAAAGAGTGGCCAGGAGTTTCTTGCCAGCTCTTTCCATTGGCCCTATATTCCGATCTGGCGGTAAATTCACTTTCTGTATCATTGACTATCATAAGTGTCAGCACTTGACCTATGATTTGATTTTGATTTTTACTATAGTACCAACTTAATACAATCGAAGTATTTCTTTTGTATAGCTGAAAGTCATTTATCATATTTCAGATTTTACGCTTGTCACCTTTTTGACCTATCCATGGCCTCTAATCTCATGATTGTGTAAACATAACTACAAGATAAGATAATGTCGTATATCAATAAAGAACAAAAAGAGTGCTTTTAGGTACCTACTGTAAGTAGGCGTAGATCGAAAACACCATAAGTGCATATTGCAACACCCCTTGTAATGCAGAAAGCAATGACGTAAACGACATTTTTAAAATTAGATGAAAATTAAAATGGACTTTCTATGTCGCCAGTGACACGATATTAATACTTGTCACTGTCAATGGGAAGGTGCGCAGGTTAAATAGATTGATTGGACCGTCTGCAACAATGTGGGTGTAAGAAACTAATTTCGTTATATTGTATTCTTTATGAGGTAATTAGTTCAGTAGTGCGATTCTCTACCACTATCGACTATCAACAGCCTGCTAGCTATCGAGAAATGTAATATGAAAATCAGATCAGCGCCTCTAGCGAGTGGCATAGGAACTATATTTGCAGGACATTTTAAATGTCAAACTGTCGTTACTCGATTGCCAGTGCAAAAAATTGAGCTGCTGAAGTGTCGATATATTTGTAAACATCATTGATTTATGTCTTGGTAACAATATTTCGTGGATAGATAGTATTTTTCCGTGCTTCGGAGAACGTACACCTACTTGCTTTAATTTTTTTCTTTGTTGTATCTTATTATTAGTTTGTATTTCATCTGGCAATTTAAAAGAGTGAATAAAGCAAGATCATCAAACGGCCTATGTTTTTTACGAATGAATTATATACAAAACTAAGGCCTGTAATTTCATCTGCGTGTAAACAAAAACATAAAAAAATCCCTGTAATAAAAAACTGGAGCATTCCCAAAAAGCTTCTGCAAAAATTAAAGCGGCAACAGAGATTGCTCTATATGCACACTTACCATTTAATAATATAAACAAGATCAAATATAGTACAACAAACTTTTTTGTAGAAACCTAAAAATAGGCCTTGAGTTTAGCTGATCACAAGTTTTTGCATTCCATCAAAACCGGTTTCTAGAACTCAGACTTGAAAGGTCGACGATGTTTACCTTCAGCAAAGCAAGTGACAATTACCACTATTAATACTTAACATATCTATAAATATATTATTGAAGACATTCTCATAGCTAAGTCCACGGTTAAGCCTGCTGTGGTTTTTTATCGATATAACTCGATAGTATCTATGTGCAAAATAAAACCTCTGTTTCGTGTCATGTAAAAAATAGAACGGAATACAGAATTCTGACTTATAAATAAACTTCACTTGCAGGTTCTTTCAACCCACGGTAGAGTGGAAGTCCCCCCTTTTGCGTCAGTCTTCTGTCACTCGCGTCCATTTCTCACCGTTGTCTTAACAAGGACAAAAGTTTGCATTCTTAATAATAGTTTAATGTCATCGGCATTCTTGTATGATATCGTCCATTATCGATATTCAATTAATTTGTTTTAACAGTACAGAATTTCGGAGGCGTTGCCGGCCAGTCGTTGTTTGTATCGCGTCCTGGAACATCGCGTATAACGGTTATCGCGTTAGTCTAATACCTGTTTTCGAGGAGAAACTCCTAGTTGTATCAAAGGTGCAATCTATCTGTGTTGTAGTGCTGTGACTGTTTATGATAACGATTATAAAGTAGTTTGGTTAATTACGAAGAAGTTATCTGAGTTTGGTTTAATTTTGTGATTTTGAATTTTTTCGTAGATTGTCTGGATAGATTTTTTGATTGTTTTTTTTACTTTTTGTTTAACGTATCGTAAATAGTATTTAAAATTGGCAATTCTATAGAAAAACTACTTAAGACGTTTTGTTAACTTTCCAAAAAAGTTTAGTTTTCTAAACTTCTACTTGAGCGGCTGAGACTTAAACTTTAAATTATTTCAAGAAGTTTTAATTAAATCACGGTTTTTGATAGCGGTATTTCACACAACATGCACTTAATATTATTAGTATAAACATAGAGTATGTTTGTTTGACCTTTTTTGTCTTTAAAATAACGGAACCTTTCGGGTAAAATTTTGCAGAGCGATATTATAATATCTTGTTAAAAGAAATAAAGTTATGTTAATTTTTGACAATAACAAAAAAATCTTGATCAGAATCTAGTATATTATTGTGATATATTTATTATTTACGATGAAATATTACGTATTTCGCACATGCAGATGTACTTCAACATGTGCTGTTTACAAGCAATTAAGATAAAATATTATTATGATCATTGTAGCATGTGTTGATACAATATATTGGTCGGCATTGTTCGTAAGTAGCTGGTCTAAGTGTTTAATATCTCTTTGATTTATGATAGTTCAAGAAATATCTAAAACTAATAGCACTTTGGAATTACTAATATTTGGAACCAAACCCATATCGTGTTATAACCCGGGTAACTGGGTTGTGGAGATACGATAGGCAGTCGCTCTATGTACAACCCTAGTATTCAGCTGCATCCGGTGAGTCTGGAAATCGACTCCAACATAGTTGGAAGAAAGACTAGCCTGATGATAAAAAAAACGGTCACGAAAATCTATCCAGCCGTTCATTAGACATAAATGGTGTTAATAACACAGTTTGTTTTAAATTGCGATTTGTTTGACATATTAAAGATTTATAGATATTAAAATATATTCATTAGAAATAATATATAACATATTATGTTTCTCAAATAACTTATTTGTAAACAGAGTGAGTCACAAACAGGTTCAACTAAAATGTGGTTCTCATTGTCACTGATATTTGTGATGACGTCACGCGTGTTATCAGACTTGAACAGTACGCAAATTGTTGCCGAGAGATTGAGTGATACTGCTACTAAGAGTGCAACATTGGTTAAGTGTTGTAATCCGGGTATGGTGTTCTTAAAGAAGAATAAAACATGCATAGATTACGATGCCCCGTTTGAACCAAATGTGTATAGATCGGTGAGACCTGATCTTGATGAAAAGATAGATTTCGATATGAGAAACTTCGATGTCAAGTATAAGGCTATGAATTGTAGTCAGTTCAAAAATACTATATATTTCATAGCGCGAGAAGGTGCTTTCTTTCATCTGCTTGAGGTAAGTGTGCACGTTTTTTGTTTGTATGTTGTTCTGCGCCTGATTTTCTTCCCTACATTTATTCATTTATCGTACCTACGGTTAGTCTAGTGTCTTTATTTAGTGTCAAAGCTTTTCAAGCCGCCCAAAAGACCTTTGACATGGCTTCACAACTGCTATCTTATTCGAGAACAACTAGGACCGAAGTTTTAAGTGTCCTGCGAAGTACGGAGACGCTCAGGTTAAATACCACTATGCGGTCGCCTATTTATAGAATGAACACCTCAAATATTTTAACCGGCCGATAAGCGCAACTGGCTCTGATACGGTATAGGATGGGTTGGTGGTACTGCACACTTCGTCAAAGTGCCGTTATTCCTATTATAAGTGTCGCCTGGACTACTTTTAGGAAATATTCTAATAAGAATTTAGAAAATACCAAAATTTTCTCGATACGGGAACCCAAGACCATATTATGATCAACAGTCGGATACACTACCGATCGCGCCACATAAACAGCATAATATTAAGTAGGTTTAGAAGTCGTCAAAGTTTTCATACGCTTAACTATCATATTATTGCTAGGCGCCAGAAGACGCTCAGTGTTATTTACTCCATAACGTCATGGACGTAATAGGCTACTTCATTGGCAGTCAAATCAGCTACTCTTTGTGAAATGTCCAGATAATATATAACGACTAAAGTATGGCATTTTAGTTAGGCTCGAAGAAGAATTGTCTCTGTTTGTAATCATGTCTCAAGGTTAAAAGATAATAAAACATACGTTATTATTTTTGAATGTGCATTTTGCCTGAATAAGAACTTGAATTTTTTTGTGAACGTAGTCACGTACCACTCTGCGTATTTCAGTATTTTTACGACTGTTCAGATTTGTCTTATTTGCCCGGTAGAAGCGTTTTAAGAGCTTATGAAAAGTCTGTTTCAAATGTATTTGGTACGAAAAAAATGGAAAATTCACATAGTATTAGACTGATTTAAACAGCTCAAATAAAAGATTAAGTTATTTTTTGAATTGATGAACAGTATCTTCCTATGGGAGTTATAAGACTGGAATGGATGAGAGTGGAGGATCATAGAAATGGTGTATTGAGGAGAAGTTTATACGCAACAATAAGTAGAAGTAGGTTTAATAAATAGGTATGATTTCTATACAGTAGCTCAATTCTCTCTATCGACTACCGACAACCGACCTGTCATCGAGAAATTTTGTATAAAGATCTGATCAGCACCTCTGACGGGTGTCGTAGGAAATATTTTGGCAGTACATTCTAAATGTCAAAATTTCGATAGCTAGCCGGTTGTCGGTAGTCGATAGTGGTAGAGAATCAAGGCACTGATCAGCGCCTCTGACGGGTGTCGTAGGAAATATTTTGGCAGTACATACTAAATGTCAAAATTTCGATAGCTAGCCGGTTGTCGGTAGTCGATAGTAGTAGAGAATCAAGGCACTGATCAGCGCCTCTGACGGGTGTCGTAGGAAATATTTTGGCAGTACATACTAAATGTCAAAATTTTGATAGCTAGCCGGTTGTCGGTAGTCGGTAGTAAAAGAGAATCGAGCTACTGATCAGCGCCTCTGACGGGTGTCGTAGGAAACATTTTGGCAGTACATACTAAATGTCAAAATTTCGATAGCTAGCCGGTTGTCGGTAGTCGGTAGTAGTAGAGAATTGAGGTACAGATGATCCTTTTTATACTAATAAAGAACAGTACCTCGATGAACCACTATCGACTACCGACAACCGGCTATATAGCTATCGAAATTTTGACATTTTTAGTAGTTGTAGAGAATTGAGCTACTGGTTAGTACGAATTATTTATAAGTATTATTTGTCATCGCACATCAAATTAATTTACAAATAAATTCTCAAGGGAAATTATAATATCCACCGATCACGTTCATGTTTACAAGTCGTATGTTTTGTTGTCACCCTACTGCGAATAATATTAATGGAGTACCTCCATATCATGTCACAGTGAAATAATTCATTTTGATAACAAAAATATGCTTTAACAGTTTGTGTCCAGTTCTTGGTAATAACTGTCGTGTATAAGAAAGTGACAAAAAAGTAAAAAAGATTGAGGTTTCGTTTTAGGACTTACGGTTAAGTGCCTGATAAGTAAACTAGTAGATAGAGTGACGGCAAATATATGAAAACATCTGATAAAATTCTGATTATTAAGTCAATTGATACTCATTCAAACGTAGTCAAACCGGGGCTAAGTATAGAGAAACAATAATTTTATATGTTAACTATCTTAATTCCATTATCATTGATATCCCTACATACATCTATTTAATTGCAGATTTTTATACATCAGATAAAGGTCACTTTGTGTCTAGATCCTTTTATTTATTTTGTACCTACTAGGTAATAAATAAGTTGAAAAGCTAATTAGTGAAGTTACTTTAGATAGATAGTTTTCCCGTAGGAACTGTAAACAAACTGCCTTTGGTAAGGTTCCCATAGGTACTGTAATTCTATTTATTGTACCCATTATTTTTAGTTACGTACCTGCGTAAAGTAAGTACATTTTCAACACTATCCTATATGGTAAAATAATGTCCTCTGCGTCTGTCTTTCGGTCTGTTCGCGATGGGCTCAAAATCAATTTGACGAGTTTCTATACTGTGTTAGTCATTTTTTCTTATCGGTGCTAGGAAGTATAATTATTTTGTTAGGTCACATTAAGTTTCAGCGAATAAACAAAAATAATAAGACATGAAACTCATTGAACCTGTAAGAATAAATTCACGAATAATATATTAGCCATTTTTAAGGTTTAGGTTTCAAAGACTATTAGAAACGTACGTAGTTTTTGCATGAGTATAACAGGTATTTCGCGTTTTCCCGAGGGTGTTAATTGCGTGATATGGGTCTAATTATATATAATTTATTATTTTCGTGATACATGTTTTTTCATGAAAGTATTCACGATTGTAGTGTATATTTTCATGAATACATTTGTTGTGCAAAGATTGTTTACATTTTTTTCGTAGAGCGACAATTAAATTACAAAATTTTATTAAATAGAGCCTATTTTTCTTGTTTACTTTGGTGTATAATTTTCAAGAAATAACAACATAGTAAAATAACTAAAATTTTCGTTTCATTACTCGGTGTACGGTGGAAATAATATTTTTTGTTTCATGAAGCTTGCAAGTGTATAATACACTCGCATATTGACGTATTGTTGGAAACGTTAGTAACTGCTAAATTAATGTTTTTATTTCTCTAAATTTTAAAGCCACCTATTCATTATGTTTCATTTTTCTAAGTATAACATGACGCACATTCGTATTTACGTAGAAAAATTATAATTTAAAGCGACCGCGGCAGGAAGGGTCTACAAAACACGCTGTTTTTTATGAGCTTGTTTTTGAATAACTTTAAACTAATTAACATTTTTTTGCGAACATTATAGTCGAAGTAATTCTTAATTCATTAAATAGGCTATTTGTAAAAGCTGACTAGTTTGTTTTAGCGTTGTTATTGAATCTCAAATCCTAATCGCGGAGTGTGAATTGAGAACTTGTTTGCCAAGAAAATGATTTTAAAGTAAAACAAATCTACCGATAAAAGATACCTACAATATAATAATTTAATGATTTGTAATCCTTAATTTAGTTGAGTAGATACCTATAGTCCTATATTCAATGTATTTAGACTTTTTCGGGGAAATATTCATAAGTTATCAGTCAGTAGGTATTTGTATTCTAGTGCAGCCTAAAAGCTGCTTTCTTATCAGTGAGCCTATCAATTTCACGTATCACTTATTTTTATTGTGTTTTTGCATATGTACTACTGTGTACAAACATACTATACGACCTGAGAATCTCCAGTACTTGTGATTTTAGCGTCAACATCTGAGTATTTTTCAGAACCTGTACTTTTTATATTTGCCCTCACTTAATTTTTTTCTCTCAGTCTTTTCAAAGAAACAAAGATGGCCAGGTCGATCTATTTGTTTTAAACGTAAAATATTTTTAATATTGGCATGATAATAACTTATGTAATAACTTAGGACAAAAGGTCCTTTAAGTAGAGACTAAATAGATTTATCGACTGGTATTACATATGTAGCCGTAACAAGTTGTGAGATCTATGGATCTCACAACTTGTTATGGCAGAGACACTGAGCGACTTGGGAATTTTTACAGGATGTTTTTGAAAGCATATTGTTTGTAATAAATTATTTTTATTTAGGTATATGACATCTCCCAAAATAAATTCTGGATATTTCCGTATCTGAAACTTCACACGCCTTAACGATGTCGTCAATGATCATCAAATAAAACGACTCAGTGGAAGCTAAATATAGACTTTTATTAAGCCAATTCTCACGTGGTGTATATCCTTCGTCGCGGGAGTTCCAAACTAACATTTTAAGAAACGAACCGGAATCAACACAAATGTAAGTGAATCATACGAAGTACTAAGAGTACTTGAATCTCGAGCACTATTTCGAGTACACCGAATAGATACCTTCTGAACCTTTTAAGTGACTTACTCCCGGTTTCTGAGGTACATTTAACGGTAGGTTATCTATTCAATAGCGTTAAAACTTGCATCGATAATCAGGTCAGACATTTTACAGAAGTACTGCTAGACATATACATCAAATTCCATAACGCCTGGTCTTGAGGCATATACTTTCAATGTCTCCAATGACCTTTAGTCGTAAGTCCATCTTGTAAGGGACCTTAGCACACATCGGTTTTCCAGTCTTCTTCGATCACACAGCTCGATTGTTGTTTCACATTATTCAAGCTTAAATCTAAATAGGTTAAAATATTTTAACCAAAACAAAGCCAAGTCACAAAGTAGTCATGCTTCCAAAAACTGGGTTTAAATAAAATGAGTAATATTCGCGTAAATATTTGAAACTACTATTACATCTTTTACGCTGAGTTATATATTTTTTCTTTTAACCCCTGTGAAGTAAACTGTGGTTTAACTTTATTCACCTTTACGAAAACGTGACCTCAAATAATTAATTAAGCCGTCAGTTATCGTCTAAAATAAGTATCAATGTTAAAATCATTGGACGTCACATAACAAGTTAATGACAAAAACCACACGCAAACCGGTTCAGTTATTTTGGAGATAAACACACAAACAACCGCAACACTGACCGCTTTTGTATCTTCACTTTGAAATGAAGTACCGGTCTGTTTAAATATTATACGACGTAAACATCATCAATTGTTAGAATCCCACTCGGGACAAATATTTGTATGTTGATAAATATGTTCTGAGCCTGGTTATTAATTTATCTATGTATATAAGTATGTAATTATAAGTATACTGCACGTTTGGCGCAGTGGTTAAAGTGGTCAACTCGCCGTAATAACCGTCGCGCCTTGTGTGGTGGTTCGAATCCCACCAGGGACAGATATTTGTGTGAGGAGCACGAGTATCTGTTCTGAGTCTGGTTGATAATTTCTTTATATGTATGTATTTAGAAGTATATAAGTATGATTATCAGTTATTTGGTTACCATAGTAGCTCTGCTTAGTTGTAGTAGTCGTTTGGAATCAAATAACCGTGTGTACTTGTTCATGATATTTATTAAATTAAATGTAGCTTATTGTCCGATCTGTTAAACAAAAGAGTCATGTGCCTTAAATAAATTTAACGAGCCGTGACAATAAAAAACGGATTTGATTGAGCTGCCATCAACCTTCATTGTTGCTCGGTACATTTTTTTCATGTTCAATGTCTTCTTCGTAGATGGATGCCGTCATTTTTAAACTATGAGTAGGCACAGGCGTCAAAATAGCTCTACAAGCAAAATGAACATTCCCATTCAGTTTTTATGACGCAATTATCATAAACAAACAGTCTGCGAACGAGTCATTAATGTCCAGTTACTTTGACGAGAACAAAATAGTAAATATGATTCAATTTAATTGTCATTAATCGTCTTAGTAGGTGCGCGTGAGTTGAACGAAACCCTTCTGCCGCGAGTCGACTGAGACTTGATTTTTGTAATCAAAGTAGTCGCTGCGAGACTCCCGTACGCGACGGACGTGTGCAGTGATTAATCAAAATGCGTGCTATAATAACTATTATATTTGCGATCGTGTCGGGTACTGTGTCGGAACAATGTAACCGCGAAAACAGTGTTGAACTAACTAACCATTCGTATAATGGTATAACGTATAGGGAGGGTGAATATTTTGTGGACAACGTCACGGGACTTGAAAGAGGCTGTGTGTGTATGAAGGAGAAATGTGCCCGAAAATGCTGTCCTTTTGGCGAGGCGTACAATCCGTATACTAAATTGTGTCAGCAGACTCCGGACAAGTTTAGTCCGAGAGTATGGGATGACTCCACTGTGGTCGAAGGATTTGACGTGACGAAGGAATTCCATTTCTTGTTTTACAAGATGAACTGCTCGCAGGAGTTGAATGAATCAAGAGTGCCAGTTGACGACAGTATTACCAAATTGCAGCTACAAACGGTGAGGATAATCTTATGTTGTTATTACTATGTGGAATAACCATTGTAAAAACGCGATTGTGACGCAAAAACGTGTAATTATTTTTATAAACGGAAGGCTTATATAAGGTACAAAAGACATCAAAGCTAATTTGTCTAAAGGTGTTAAATTCAATAACCTCTTTATGTATGGAGCATTTATTCATTTTTTACTGGCTCCATACACTCAAGGTAACGACAGAAAAAATATTGATAATTTGTCAGTCTCGTTGTACAGTAACTAAATAATTCTGCGAGTTATTTCAACAGGAAAACTTTGATAAAACTACGTCTATGTTTATTTTGTGGTGACAAGTAATAAATCAAATATCAGTTTTGAAGATGGAGGCTTTTTATAAACAGAGCGCGTTACATAACGGGCCGGAATTCCCGAAGCCGAAACAACTTAGTATGTAAGTAACATCAATGTACACAAGCATGGGTTTTTTGCACTCGTCTGTATCGAACTGCAATTTATAATGATAGTAAAACTGGTTTTGGACCGCAACTTCGCTTGTATTGCGTTATTGCTTCCCGAGACCTACCTTCTATTTTCTGGTGAAAAGGGAGTTTAGTTAGTCCCGCAAAATAGTGCCCAGATTAAGAAAGTATGCAGTTCTTAAAAGAAGTTTCATATCTTATGGATAAATGTAGTATAACCGATGGATAAAGTGACGGTTTTAGAACAAAATCTGTCATTTTACATGTTAAATTACCCAATTCTTATTCAGAAGTGGCGAAACCGTCCATTTAAAATTGCCTCATAACAACACACTACATCTTGTTGCAATAAAACCTAGATATTGAACATACCACTGCCAAGCTTTTTCGCGTTTTTGATTACTTCACAACGTAATGTCAAAGTTATTTTGTTGGAAGCCTTTGAGATGACTTAATGACAAACCATGGACCGTATTTCGATGTGAATTATGAAATTTTAAATTCCCTTAAAACGACAACACTACAAAAATACGCGCGAAAGGTTGCTTAACCTACTGATTGCAAACCACTCGAAAGGCCTTTGGAATGGCTTATCGTGATGAGAAGAACCAGGTCCGACTTTTAACGTGCCCTTCGACGCACGGAGACGCTTATTTCAAATACCACCATGCGGTCACTCATCTATCTGTTAGAAAAAGCGTGAGCAAATGTCTGATAAGCTATTTGATACGTATTTCGAAGTGGAGAAACTAGGCATAAGGATCAATTGTATTAAACTGTGAATACGAAATGAGACTAGGCAAAAAGATAATACTACAAAGCCTAGGTACTTGACTACAATATGTATGCGCAAGCAGTGACCACAGATACACATACTACATTGTATGAACATAATATAACAATAAAGGTTTAAAGTGCGGATTTTTGCAAATCTTTTCCTCCAATAATATACTGTCTCATGATTGCCTTTGCCGCGTTGATTGAAGTAGAAAACGCGGAAAGAAAAGTAAATAGGAAAAAAGTGTGTTTACATTCATTACTGTCTTATATTTTAAAGCTTGACAAGGGCTATGAGAGGCCAGGCCTTTGAGACAGTGACTGTTTTTAGAAAGTATTCCTCTTTCAGAACCAATTTCTTTTTAAGCACCTATGGTGGCGGCATCTATAAGCAGCAGAATAAATAATAATAATATCCTTTTGCTATTGCTGAAAAAATAATACTCCATTTTAGAGCTATCAGACATGCAAGGTTTGTTCACGATGTTTTTTTCCAAAAAAAATAAATGTTTGGATGTTAAATCGGATGACCAATAAATAGTATACAAAACAACTGTGTTCAAGGAAATTGGCTCGAAATATAATAATAATGTAGTCAAAATCATTTATATTTTCCGGAAAATCTGGCTGCCTTTACAAAATACGAGGTTGTTTTTCCGCTATTTGTGTTCGAAATATATCTAATTTTATATAACTATTTATATTTGCTATCATTCGTTTAGATGCTAACAAGATTTCAACATCAAATATTAGAATGAAGGCCGATGGAAAGTGACATAGACTATTAGAAATGTCTTTGGGTTTTCTTGATGTTTACCGTTGCAAAATGGATTTTCCTACCTAGAATCGAAGATCCGTTTTGACCGTAAATGTACACTTTAAACCACAAATATTGTGTGTCTCAGGGTCATAATTTTGAAATTAATTTTGACATTTATGTCAAACTAGAGGCCGTACAAAACATTTTCGGCCTAGACTTCAGTTTTCCCGTTTTCGCAACATTTTTTTATTGTTGTTCAGTCTAGTCAGGCAGTCTCCTTCCACGGCTAGTGTAAAACGTTAGGCAAACCTGGGTGCATGATGCAAATGGAGTTTCGAGTTATTTTCCAAATATTCTCGATTAATATTAGATTATAGACCGCAACATGACGCGGTAAACAAATAAATTATTCATGCCTTTGATAACTTGTATTTTTAATAACTATGAATTAGTTAAAACTATTGTCGTCACCAGAATCCCATTATAAAATGATACAGCATTCTATAAATTCTCGTATATTTTTATCGACGTAAACCACAGATACATATCATGTATAAACATTAAAATTACATATAATCTGTTGTCTAGCGAAGATAAATGCTGTAGGTATGCTATAATTATCTTTGTTCGAAGAAAATGCGAAATCATTTAACGACATAACGAGGATAGAATTATACGATCAACCTTTAGTAGGCAAGCTACTGAAGCGCGATTCTTTTCAATCAACGCAGTTACAATATACTGAAAATTGGCTGATCAGATTTTAATACATTTTTTTTTATAACTAGCTGATTGACAGTCGATAGTGATAGAAAATTGAGATACTGGTAGTTGTTACCTTTTACTTACCAGTATTTATAAACTTTGCTTGTAATAAAAAGCATCTTAATGAGATTATATTTTCATCCTTTGTCGTGTTCAATCATTTGGGTAAATATTTTTAGAATAAACTAAGTATAAAAACCTACTATGATTAGACCATAAAATAGTAGTAATAATACATTTTATATATAAACTATGGTAATACCTAAGGTAGTTTTAGTCACTGACTGAAATGCAGCTTACGAAATCAGTAGGAACTAATTATTTTCTAACATAACTTCAGTTATTTGATACGAAGACATTACGTGAAAACCAATCAGAAAATCGAGTAGGTAATTAATCTTAGTTATTAATCAATTAGGTTACCTACCCACATTTACTTCCTACTTGTATTATTAATGCAAAAGTTTATAAGCATGAATAGGTAGTTAGTATGTTTTTCTGAGATTTTCTGTTAAGAATTTCTTAGAGATTGCCCGGAGTTCGGAAGTTGAGGTCGAAGACCTCCGTGCCTCGGAGAGCACGTAAGGCCGTCGGTCCTGCGCCTGACCTCTCACTGGTCGTGTCGGTTATCCGTCCCACCAAACTATGCGAGTGATGGAATAGAGAGTGTACCTGTGTATTGTGCACACACTTGGACACTATAAACAAAGTCCTGCACAGATGGCCAGTTTCAATGAAACTGACCGCCGTAGCCGTATATCGGCTAGGAGGACATTATTATGTTAGTAAGTATGTTTGTAACTCTTTCACAAAAATAGTACTGGACGGATTTTAATGTAATTTGCTACACATATAGCTTATAACCCGGATTAACATATCGAGGGTATAGTGCTAAAACCCAATAAGTGACAAATAAAAAAAGATTTTTGCGCTCTTTCTAGTTCATAGTGTAATCAAATAAGTTAAATTTCCCAGTGCAAAGCAAATTATTTTAAGTAATAACCAAATAAAATGCATGTGTTTGTCCACAACTGAACCGATTACCGATTTTATACTTATTGGGTTCAGCACTATACCCTCGACATAGGTTATTTTTTACCCGGGAAGTCTTTTCACGCGGACGAAGTCGTGAGCAAAAGCTAGTAGTCTATAAATAAGTGTAGATTTGCCTGACTGCGCGTGCGCATCCTTGTTCACTAAATGGTCAGTGTATAGATAATTACTCATTGTTAAGGAGTGTTCTCAAGGATAGGGTCAGCTCTTATCTATCGGTTAAAAACAAAGTAATACGAAGCCTTGAAGGGTTATCTTTAGTAAAGTTAATTACTGTAGTAAATTGTATTACTATTTGTGCATTTGTATGTATTGTGTAGTAACATAGTAAATTATTACTTTAACGATTATTGAAGCGACAAAAGAGCAAATCTTGCGTAGAGGAGCTGTCATTTTAAGAAAAAAAATGTGGATCGCACAAATTGTTCCGTATGGGAATCGAATCCTCCCGACGCAATGGTAGCGGCTTGGCGACCTATTTTCTCTGTATTTCCAAAAATATATGAGTATAGTTATATCATACAGGTCACCGTCAGCTGGCCAATTATACCTATTCTAAATCCTGAATTTTGTATACATCCGCCAACAACGAAACTTGTATACAAAATCACTCTACTGACTTGTTCACTGCCTACATAAATGTTACAAAATAACTATTAGGTAAATCTGTGCAATAGATGTCCAAATCAAAATGTCTATTACGTCTTTATGACTCTTAAGGAATCACGGATTTAGTTTTTGGACCATCGTTTAATGAAAAACATATAAAACTATCAAAATCAAATAAGTACAAATCTCATAAAAATCTGTGACGTAATTTGGGACATTAGAATCTATACTTTAATGCTAATATGTGAAAGTGTGTCTGTCCTTCAATTATGTCAAAACAGAGCGACGTATTAGAAATTATTATCTTTTGTTCTAACCGTGAAGGAAAACATTATTATGAAAATTTGTATATCTAACCCCCGGTTTCTGAGTACATTTAGCAGTAGTTTATCTATTCAATAGCTTTTTTTTGTATGATTTTTTACACTATTTAATAGATATACCAAATACTACTACTACCGCTAAATGTACCTCAGAAACCGGGGGTAAAAGTATTTTTATACATTTTTTTAAGGCAATCTAAGTCTCCAATCTACACTTGGTCAGCTTAATGGGCTGAAGGCCTAACAGCTCAATCAATTTGGAAGAAAACCCTTGCCCAGCAGTGGAGTAACGTAATCATAATAATGGGTTAAAATTATACATAAATTCAATAATGCACTATTTACTCTGATAACAGACGATACAGGCGAAGTCACGAGAATAAACTAGTAATAAATAAAATATTACCGAATAAGCTGTTATCTATTAAACAATTATACAGTCGTTAAAAATCGTTTAAGATATTAAGACCAATTAATAGTTCATACAAAATCCGGGAGAATCTTTAAATAATATTATTGAGAATGCATTGTTATGTCTAGTTAAAATTAAGACGAAAAACGCGTATATTTTTGCAACTAACAGCCGGCTATGGAAGAACATTTATGTGTAATGAGTTTTGTTTATGAGGAACATCCTTTGCGTGCATATGCACTTAGCTTTGTGTGTCAAGCAAGTACGAAACAGTAGGCAATTCTGTATAGTCTGCACTGTCGAGTATCGAGAGTTTTAACATAATATAAGGAAGTAGGAGTATAAGGAACGAGGAATAGTGGCTAGAGACGTTTGAAAAGAGTGTGAGTGATGGAATTGGAAGCCGTCGATGTTGTTGTCTCCATGCTAGCTATTTTTCTTGCATCCCTCAAATTTGTATTAGGCATACTCATAAGCCACAGGTTCTTATATTCAGAAAAAAAAATGTTCGTATGTCATGCTACAAACTAATTCCTTTCGGCATTAATCGGCCTAGCCGCCGGCAAAACCGAATGTGTGTAGATGAACCCGATCGGCACAAGCGAAACAAGTGAGTCGAGTCGGTTTTGTTGTTCGGTAATTTTGCCCAACCGAATGTGCGAACCGAATTTGTGTGTACTATGTAGCAAACCTTACATTATAGTACCTACATACTATGATGTTCAAAATGATAAATCGTTGTACTCTTGCGAATTTGTGTATATGTACGTGCGCATCTTTGAATGATCGCTATGAGTCAATTTATTAAATTGTTGTTGTATTTTAGCCTGTTATTCCTCCGAGTAATTTCATTAAGAGTTAATTGTTTACCTCGTGACGAAACTTATATACGTCATAAGAGTTCTTCAAGGATGTAATATTTCCCAACAAGTGCGGTGAGTGTAAATTGCGTGACCCGTACAGGAAAAATTATCATATTAATAACGTAGAATGCTAATAAGTTTATTGGCGTTATATAAGATCAAGTAACTTATATGCTAAGATTTATATGATTGGACAGATTAAACTTAGTAACCCTAAAATTGTTTTAATTTACGGTTATTTTAGTTTTTCCACCTGAGTATGAAGATGATGGAATAGAGAGTGTATATTTGGCTGGTTTCAATGAAACTAACCATATTGTAAGAAAATATCGGATAAGAAGTCATTTTTAGTATTTCCGTAAGTTGTGAAACTAGGAATCATGGAATCATCGTACAATATTAGCACAGTCAATAACACACACATATGGAAGCGTTTGTTTGTTTGTTCGCTATAAGTGTAAACCGTTGGCAAGAGGTTAATAGCTATAAATTATGGGCAAAAGGGAATGGTCTTTATCGGGCAGATTGCCAGGAAACAATGAAGGTACATTATAATATTGTAGAAGTAGCACCATAATATAATACTTTAAAAAAAAAATCTTACATATATATATAACATCACGCCTGTTTTACCCAAGGGGTAGGTAAAGGTGTACCATATGAAATAGACACTACGTTTTACCATTACAATGGTAAAGTTATGTAGGTACCAGTCACGTAGAGTCTATTCCCATACACAAGGCAAATTACCAAACTTCAGGCAATGAGAATAATCTTATATAAATCAGAAAAGACCAGAAGCACTTCACTCGAACCTACCATCGAACTCGAGACCACGTGTTCAGCACCGACCAGTACGTTTATGAATAGTTAATATAAAAAAAAACATGAACTCATCTTGTTGTTCGTTTTCACTTTAAGTATGTTATCAAGAATGACGTTGATTCATTGAGTTCTAGCTGAAAAGTAACATGACGGCGCGGTACATTTTATAACGAGATATGACGTAGTTAATTCTCACTATTAACTTTGATGCATTTGACTAATACGTCTTCTATGAATAAATCCCTACATTATTACAAAATAAAGTCCCCTGACCGTATCTGTTTGTCTATCTGCAATAAACTCAAAACTATTTTGATGCGGTTTTCACTATTAGATCGAAAGATTCTTGAGGAAGGTTGTAAAGTGTATTTGTTTAAGATTAACCCTGTCACCTGTGTGACCCGAGCGAAAAAGTTCGTGTCTGTATTTTATTATCTGTAGCGCGATTCTCTACACTCGGAAACATCGAGTATCGAGAGTTTGACATTTAAAATGTACGACAAAAATTGTTTCTACAACGTCCGCTAGAGGCGTTGCCCAGATTTTCATACAACATTTTTCGATAGCTAGCCGGTTGTCGATACTCGATAATAGAAGTCGAACTGACTGTACTAGACTAATCACATTTTAATGTTATTACAATGTTATCATAATATTATAAATGTAAGATGTGTTTACGATTTGTACGTCACGTAAACGAATCAATGTTGAACCGTTCTCATGTGCTAGGCATGTTTCGCGGTAGACCTAACCATACTTCCATACTAATATTATGAATGCGAAAGTAACTCTGTCTGTCTGTCTGTCTGCTACTCAATCACGCCTAAACTACTGAACCAATTTGCATGAATTTTGGTATGGAGATATTTTGATACCCGAGAAAGGACATAGGCTATATATCATCACGCTACGACCAAAAGGAGCAGAGTAAAATATGCTTTTTTTTCACGAAAAATATTCTCAAAATTGTTTATATCTTTTAATATAACGAAGTCGCGCTAAGGCATATCCGCCATTAAAACACTTGCCATGACAATGGAATTTTGTTATTTTAATGTCATTATAATATTGATTATTTACTGCTTCGTTCGCCACTTGAATTTTCCCGGGAAATGCGTCATTTTCCCGGGGTAAAAAGTAGCCTATGTCCTTTCTCGGGTATCAAAATATCTCCATACCAAATTTCATGCAAATTGGTTCAGTAGTTTAGGCTTGATTGCGTAGCAGACAGACAGACAGACAGAGTTACTTTCGCATTTATAATATTAGTATGGATATACAGTTGATGAAATGGATCTTTTGAATAACAATAAACAGTTTTTATTGAGTCCTCTTAACAGGAATGCGATGAAATAAATATGTCTAAATTGAATCTGATAATTGCACGAATATAAAAAACCATACTGAGAGTAGTATTATTAATATGAATGTAGGAATGTTTTTTTTATTTTCTATATATACGAAACTGCTTACCAGATTTAGATGACGTTTGGAAAAGTATGCATATAGATCAGGGGATCCCAACCTTTTCTTAGTCCGACACCACTTTTATATTATTCTGGTTAGCAGGGACCACTATTTAAGTATATTGTTAGTAAGTATAGTATTAGTGGTATTAATATCATTCGCGGACCATATTTTGGCTTCCACGAACCACTGATGGTCCGCGAACCACTGGTTGGGAACCACTGATATAGATGATAGCTGACCCGCGCCACTTCGCTTGCGTCACATAAGAGAATCATAATTTTCCCCATTTTTGTAACATTTTTCATTCACTGGTACTCTGCTCCTATTGTCGTAGCGTGATGATATATAGCCTATAGCCTTCCTCGATGAATGGGCTATCTAACACTGAAAGAATTTTTCAAATCGGTCCCGTAGTTCCCGAGATTAGCGCGTTCAAACAAACAAACAAACTCCTCAGCTTTATAATATTAGTATAGATATTCCCAATATAAATAAGTTCGCACCGGCGTTTTTGAACGGCGTGAACTAGTAACAGAAAACCTAAGTAAAGTAGCCAATGAAAATAATTATGTCATTTGCGGTTGAGTCACAGTAGGCAATGAATGCTATTCTTGTTCGATATCAATGAATCGAAAGTACCCGTGATAAGAATGTTATCTCTGTGGCTTGCATTTCCCTGTATGATATAACTTTAATGAGAAATAGATAAGTTTATAACCTATTGCTACCAAATAAAAAACAGCTGTAACGTGCTATTTTAATTTTTTTCTTTTTTAAGACATCTCTGGCGCTAAGAATTGGACTTTTACTAACATGCAAACAACGGACACAAACTACAATCAGACCCGAAACAACAATTTATTAACTCTATTGATATAATTGTTCCGCGACTATCAGACCTGAAACAACAATTTATTAATGCACAGATATTTATTCCGCGTAAGAATTGAACTGACGCACCGTTATAGTTAGTGGCAAAGAACACCTTATCCACTGCACCACAGAAGCCGCATATTGTATAATGTTATTTTATTTTATTAGGGAAAAAGCAATTCTAGAATTAGACTTACGTATAATACAATGAGATTAAATTAGAGTACAATCAATGGCGTTTCCACGAACGTTATGGATTTCTACCGTTGTTAAAAAATATCTGCGCGCCTGTTCATTTATCTTTGAGCCGCTCCCTTCTGGTCACGCAACTAAATTCTTCGCGACTACTTAGAATTTCCATCTAGGAAAACCCAAGAACTTGTTGCACTGCCGGGAATGAACCTTGTTAATATTGATTTGTTAACACTTCTGAACACATAAGAATCACATAGTTACGTTACATGTATACATAACGTAATATATAAATAACTTTTCAGCTTAGGGGTTAAATCTAAATAATTTTAGGGCCATGAGCTGAAGCTATTCTAGAACTATGGGTTAGAGGCTTATATAATTGTCGGTAGCTTAATAGAACAAAAAACCGAATATTAATCTACACGATGACACTGGACTAAGTACTAAACTCCGGATTTTTTTTAATTATCCTGCCATTAGGATATCCTATTCATTATGTCAGAAACTATACTTTAGATAGTATTATACCCAACGAAACTTTTTTACCTTCGCCAGCCGCGAACCTTACAAGACTCACTACCAATTTGTCGAACTATAGTAGCTAACCTCTGACTGCCGTCACCGCCACGGTCTATTATTACGCTTTGATTCGCGAATTTTGAGATAAAACATGATTAATTACAAAGTCGTTATAAACAAACAGTCATTGTAATCTGACAATGACAGAGGAAGTTCATGGCTGAAATAGTTTTTTTATGCACGTGTTTACATAAAATTTGACACGAGACATGGGAACTAATGGTAACACAAAGTTAAATTATACATTATACTATTTTTTGCATTTTTTTTTTATAATAGCACGCATGTACCCGAAGTTTACTATAAAAAATCATATTGCGATTGTTGGTACCATCAAACGGCAGGCAATTTAGTTGTCAGAGGTTACATGCACTCTTTATACATCACGAGAAAGAATAAATAGTAGCATTGTTTAATCCTTGCCTAACCAAAAAGGACGTAGGTGTAATTCTACAATATTTTTTTTGTTTTAAAACTTATTTTATTTCTTTTTTTGTTGACAGAACGGTCACCTCAACGTGTTCGTGGACGACACACCACAAGACTATGGTCCGGATAAATACTGCATAGACAACTTCGTGAGCAGTCCTAACTCCAACACGACGGAACTGAAAGCATTGATCTGCTTCAGATCAAAAGATGAAACACACAGCTACCCACTAAGTAGTACTTGTAAGTATATTTTTTAAACAAATTATAACTCCAAAGAACAGTCTCATCCGGTTGGTCAATAAGCAAGCACCTCTCACGCAAATACTCGACGATCTCAACCACAAACACAGAAATAACTTTTAGACGTTATGTGCAATTGAAATAATTATAACCTATTTTAATGGTAAAAGGAAAGATGATCAAATCTCTAATTCCTCACAGTTTTTTTAAACAATGCAGCATGATATACTAACGGTTTATTCCCTGCCATATATGTAGCTCCAATAACACAATAACGTCCCATTAATGGACAAAGATTTTCCTGTATCGAGAGAAGGGCTAACTTTAGGACTAACACGCTAGTCAAGAGCCTTAACGCAATGGTTAACATAGTCATCTCACGGGGTCGTTGAACCAGCTGAAAATCAAGAAACCGTGTAAAGGTTCTAAAAGATCAAGGATCCTTTAAAGCGTACAAAGCCTCATCACAATGCTCATAGTTTTTCATGTGTTTGCAAATTACACAACAAAAATCACAAAAACCTTTAATGAATGTGTTACTTAAATATCGTGTTTACATTTTAAGAGTATCGTTTTTTGGTCATTTCATTGTTATTGTGGTTATTAGCAAACATTGTTTTGCCGAAATACATCTTCAACGAATGACATTATATGCCCACTAATCTACCAACCTTAAACTTTAATTAAATATACATTTAATCTTGTCTATTGAATCACTCTGTCTATTGGAAACTAGCTAACTCGCGCAACTTCGCTTGCGTCACATTTGAGGATGGGTCAAAATTTTCCCCGTTTTTGTCACATTTTTATTAGTACTCTGCTCCTATTGGTAGCGTGATGATATATAGCCTATAGCCTTTCTCGATAAGTAGACTAGACAACACTGAAAGAATTTTTCAGATCGGACCAGAAGTTTCTGAGATTAGCGTGTTCAAACAAACAAACAAACAAACTCTTCAGCTTTATAATATTTAGTATAGATAATATTAAGTATAGATAATTGGATGAAAATCCGTTGAGAAGGTTTAAGTTCATCTAGTTCATAATGAACAAACGAAGACCGATAGACGGGAACTTTGTATTTCATATGGTCATACACAGTGATGTAATAAAGTCAACTTTATTATTACCAAATCGCATATTACGTTAATGACCAACCTAATGTCAAAGTGAAAAAATGTTATACGTATCCTCCGAACCCGGAGACGGTCACTCTTCATACCATTATACAGCCACCCATGTACTAAATGTCCGCGCTTGTGGTTGCTTAACCCTTAGATTGTTCACTGACCGGTGAGCGCAACTATTACTTTTAAGTATAATATAGCTAAAAAAGGTTTTCTGTGGGTTTTGATCTCGATGACAACATTTATTTGTTTCGCTGACGCTCTAGTTTGCTTCATGTATGTTGTATAATACGATGTCTGTGTCATTAACTGGGTCATAAGCGTAGGAGCGAAGTGTATTACAATTTTAGATACTTGAGAAGTTAATGCAAATGAACTTTACCAAATTGGTTTTTCCGAAATAAAGTTCTTTATAAGTTTTGTAAACCGAAATAGGAATAGTATGTTTACGTAATTATTGAGAAAACTTTTATTAAGTCTTGCCTCACTTAGGAACCTAGATATCGTATGTGTAATCCAAACTCATTTTGCAAAGCGAGTCTGTTACTAACGCTTTTACGACTAAACTACTGAACCGACTTTGATAAAATAGCACTGTTGAATACCCCGGGGCTATGCAAATGCAATTTTTTTAGTTTTTTTTTATTTGACTCGAATTTAATCGCGAGCGGCACCAAACTTTGACTCAAATTCAAATTAAAAATATACTTTTTTTGCGAAAACTTAGCAATGTATTCAAAATATTCTCATATTTCGTGACTCAGTATGATAATTCGCTTATGTATCGACGTCAGCGCTCTTCAAAATTTAATTAATAAATTATAAGACCTTTTCTTTGACCATGAGAGGCTTCGTTCAATGTAACAGCTATGACGTCAAAAAGAATATGCGCAAGTGAATTATTAGTACAAAGCTTTCTACAATATAGTATCTGGTTTTATGTTTGACCGAGTTAAGTTATTTTTAGCAACTACTTTTAACTAATATTATGAATGCAAAGTTTTGTTTATTTTTCTTACTTAAACATGTAAAAGAATCTGGATTAATTTTTACGTAGGTCATAACCGAAGCTCTATTTCTTTGAAATTCAGAAGTGGCTCAAATAATATACTTAGTTATTGTGGAATCCGCCAGGGGCGCTGATTGGTTTTTCGTACAAAATATATCAGTTACTATGGCAATTAATAGTGTTTTGCTTCTCTGGATTAACACAAAAGGTACTTTTTACACACCAAGAATTTTCTACGCAAACAAAGTCAATGACAGGAGCTAGATTTAAATAAGTTTTGTATTTAAAAAACGCGTCAGTTTACCGTTATATTGTAAAGTAAAAAACGTCTACGTTTTAACAAAACTTCGCACTTAGTACGTAGATTGCAATGAGTTTAATTATTTATTTGGCAAAACCCAAGATTGACGTTTCCAATATACCGTTGCGAAAGCAGTTATTTTCAAATGTTTGTTATTTTCAACGATGAATAGACAAATATGATACGTATCTAAAAGTTATTAATTCTTTTATAGGTGAAGTTTTAAATGAAAGCGAAATTGACCGACTTTTGTCAAGCTTTGCTTGTTTTTTTATAGAACGTTTTATATAAGGAAGATCATAACATATCGTATTATTCTTGGTATGTTTGAAGGTCATTGACATTTTATTTGTAGGTTTGTAGCGCCACATAGCACTTATAACATTTACACCGTACAAAATATTAATAAATTTGTTTTGGTGCATACTTTAGAGTGTAGTTATTAGAGAGAATTATTTTTTTCGTTATTATATACCTACTTACCAAGTAACACAAAACTTAGAATTTAGAATTCCAGTGACCTGTAGGCTTATGTAGGCTTGGGTAGCTGGCGCGATGCTATTTATTTGCTACAGCTAGTTAATTTCGGACACACACAGAATTAACAATAACTAAACGACATAAATCGTACATGCAAAGGCTCTCTACTAAGTTGCTGAACTATTTAGATAAACTAGGTTTCTTCGGCCGCGTAGTTTGTGACTTAGGACAGAATTTTCATACAAACTTTTATCCGCTTGGTAGAATTGATCAAAATCCTTAGCGGATACCTACGACATAACATCTACCTGCATGCTAGATTTCAACCCGATCCGTCCAGTGGTTTGGGCTGTTCGTTGATAGATTACAACTTCAGTCAGCTTGCCCCATGTGTCCTTCAAAGGCTGATTTATATGAACACATAATAATCAGTATTGGCGATGGTAATATATTGTATTTCATATGTTTCAGGTATGTTAATATCATGTTTCTTCATAATCCTGACGGTGGCGGTGTACGCGTGGCTGCCGGAGCTGCGCAACCTGCACGGCATGGTGCTGATGGCCTACCTCCTGAGTTTCCTCGTCGGGTTCACCTTCACGGCCACCATGCAGCTCCTCATGATCATCTCCAATATTGACTCTACGACCTGTGTCGTTTTTTGTAAGTAAAGATCAATTTAAAGTAGTGATGTCCCATTGCTAGGGTTTTTTACAGGAATGAGGGCTAGGTCTTAAGTCCACGTTGGCCAAGTGCGGGTTGGGAACCTTTTTAAGTATATTTGGTTTTCGTGTTTGAGACTGCCTCTGTGGTCTGGGCAGTAATGTTAACGACTGGTAATCAGACTTGGGTTCGATTTCCGGGGCGGACAAAGTGCTATTGGTATTCTCTTATTTATCGGTTTGGTCACGTACCAATAATAAAAAATAAATAAATAGTCAAAAATCAGTTCTTATGAAGTACGCTAGGGAAATATCGGCCATATCTATATCAATCTTCAAAAACATCACGACGAGCGGCGAATGGTATTTTTTAATTTCAAAGATTGCCTATTATACTTTTCATCAAACAGTTTCAAGTGCCCTGTACAACAATTATTACCAATAAATCTAACTATCTTTAAAACTAGTTCATATGTTTCATTGCATTCCGTAGGTTTTCTGTTTAATAGTGAATAAACAATAATACCGGCTCGAACACTGACCGAAAATAATCCCTATTAACCGAAATTTGAACAGCAAAGTAGATTATCTGGCTATTACTAAAGAAGATTATGTATACAATGCTTTAGTAGTTCATAAACAACATTCATCTTATGGGTCAGACATTGGTAACGACTCATCCGAGCATTCGCAACTGTGGGAATGGGATCCATGTTGGAATTTTCAAATCAAATCAAAATTGTTTATTTGTCAAACATAGGTATTTTATACATGATCTTCCATGTAGGTAGTCCGCTATTAATTTTGCATAAATGACATACAAATATCCTTAAAATGAAATTATGATAATTATCGCTATTGGTAGATGCCACAACATCAAACTCAAAGCATTTATTAATTTAGTTCGAACACTTTAACTTATGTGAAGTAACAGTTACTTAATTTGTTGTTGCTTCATAGCTCGAATATTGACACTTATAGCTGTGAATTAACAATTGAGGATTTTTTACTCCAATTCAGAAGGTAGATCAATGAGAAGATCTGAAAGAATCTCTTGGCTGCTCAGTTATTTGTCCAGTAGTTTTCAACAACGGTTAAAAATTATATTACAATTTTAATACGCCTAAAAGGTGAAAAGTTATAGAACATATCACTTTTGCATTCCCAATTGTTTCGACAATCTATCTTCAATCGCGTTGCAGTGCAGTGTAATAACTTAATCCACCAGCTCAAACATTTGAACTATTTATTTTGACAACAATCACATTTATAAAAACAAATCTTTCATGAACCACTCTTATATATACTTACAAAACTTCGAAAATAAACAGTAATAAATCGTGGCCCTTTTAAATCTATTGAACTTATATGTTTATGAAATGGTGTATAAATCTGTCAGCTTTTAAAAAGCAGCATTTGATGGATGCCGTCGTTCAAATACATCAAACTTTTAGATCTAAACACAGTTTTGAAATAAAAGTAGATTAAAATTAAACTTGTGTTAGTTTAATGTGAAGCTGTTTAAATATTACAGACAGACGACATAATATTGTGATATTAATATCAACATGTTAAAATAGACGCATACCACTCTTCATTTTTATAGTCTGTGCCTACTAGTTTCGCTAAGAATTTGTTCGTGTTCTTATAATAACGCCAAACTTTGAGATTACTGAAAAAACTATAGTTTATTATACGAATCGTATCTAATATAATGCAAAAATCGCCAAATTAATTAGTGTATCTCGTGATTTGAGACTGTTGAACAAAATTAGGTACAGCCAAAGCTCAACGAAGCAGACCAACCTTTTCAAACGGTCAAATACATTTTAGTGCGTGGACTAAATTATTTAAGGATATTTTTAGCAATAAAACCGGTTAATAACAGCGTTTTGCTTATTTTTACATCGTTATGTCTGTGGGATTACAAATCGAAAGTGTACGTTCAAGGACGGCTTCAAAACTGACCCAACACTGATCGTAAGATTATAAATGATTCAAGATGACTAGTTTAGTAACAATATTTAAAACCTACGTATATTACAAATTAGTTTCTGATCGCGATTTAGTTTACGTGAAAAGATTTCCGAGATATACAATCCTATTAGTAGGATATGCAAAAGTTTGTTTGGATGAATGTATGGATGATGCTTACACGAAAAGATTACAGAATAAATTTTGCAAACGAATTGTGAACAATAAAATTACATGTCAATGCTAACAAATCTTAAAAAAGAAGTAGATGCATGGGAATTACTGAATTCAAAAGAGTAGTCGACTACCACTCACATCAGCTAAGCTTTATGAAATGTCAAAATATGTGCGAAATTATTTCGTATTTTCAGTATAATCAAGTGAGTGCCTAATATAATGTTGCAGTTTCTGTTAACTCTATTTAGGAAAAGAATTTCATAGCAGAAGAGCACCTTTAATGAAAACATTTTAATATTTTTTCGTTAACATAGTTGACTATCCTATAGCGTAGTCTGAGCTGTATCGTTGTATTATTTTATTCATCGCGTAGTAAAACATAGGTTCATTCATTTTCCTATGCACTCAATGTACTCATAGGGGAATACTAGGGTTTAGATACTACTATTAACTAAAGATTTACCTGTTATTTTTCCTTAAAAACTGTTTTTCCCTAGAATTGTTACGTTGGATTTTTAACTGAATGGTTTAGTCATAGTTTTGTGGTTATATCGTTCCGGTCTAACATTAAATTGTGCGATTACCTTGATACTATTGAGTCTAGTACTTAGAAATTTAAAACCTACTTAAAAAGTTAGTTCGTATGGAAATCCAAACCAATGGAAGATTTTTAACATTATAACTAATAAAAATACTTTTTATTAGAAAAGTTTCCTACATTTACATAATTTTAGTAAAAACTATAATTTATTTCTGTCTTACATTTCAGCATTCATCATGTACTTCTCTCTGCTGGCTGCGTTCTTCTGGCTGAACGTGATGTGTTACGACATCTGGGCTACATTCGGGTATATTCTTTTTAGTTCTACCATACATTCATAGATGGCGTAAAATAAAAATAAGCTAACTTATTCAGTATTTAACTTTGTTTACTTTGATACTGGTCAAAAGAATAACTAGAATAAGAAACATTTAAGTAGATATTATTAGTTCGTCGTTTTTTTTTTAGAAAACGTAACCTATTTCTGATCCTTCAACTATCTCCATGCTTAGTCTATAGTGTTTTTTCTGTATTTTCTTGAAAGGTTGATTTTCACAATAATAATATCAGTGTGACAATTTATCAAAATTTGTATTATTCTTTTTCTAGTGGGAAACGTTCCACGTCCAGTCGGAGGTCAGAAGCGAGCGTTTTCTTCAAGACGTACAGTATCTACGCATTTGGAGTGCCAGCCTTCTTGACTATCTTGCTTGCAATACTAGAATTTGGAGTCGATCCTGAAATTAGTCCCTACCTGCCCCGCCTTAGGAAGCAGGGATGCTTTTTATATAGTAAGTGGTGTTCTTATAAATTGTCTTTACAGCACATATTCGGCTATGCTGGCAAGTCTAATTCAAAGCAGTGCCCAAGTGCAGTACACAGGTACACTTTCCATTTCATCACTTTTCTACCCGGACGGAATGGATGCTTAAATATGACCAATGGGAATTCGGACACAGGACCGAAGAAATAAGAAAACATCAGAAACAGCTTTTTGTGACTCAATCCCGAGTTCCGGGCGATGCAGTCATTGAAGCAGTTATATACAATGCGCTACCCTAGATCTACTAGTCAAGGGAGTTATATAAACCTAAGGGAGTTATAGACACTTAAATATAATTGTATTATTTTCTTTCTTACAGAAAACAGCAAATTAATTTACTTCTACGGGCCGATCGTAATCTTGTGCATATCAAATTTGATCTTCTTTACGCTGACAGCAATCAATCTAGCAGAGATAAAGAAACAGACAAAAGTACTGAACAGAAAAGACCAGCAGAGGTGAGAACAGTAGTTAGAAATTACGGCTTTTTGTTTGTGTTATTCAAATGTAATATCGGCGACATCAGGTGTACGATTATCAATAGTCAGTACTAACGGCTACCGAGCTCTCGACATAAATAATTACTCGTGTAAAATAGTTCTAGCAAAATACGCCAGGGGTACTTTATCAATTTCTAACACACAAATTCAAATTTTGTTAATAATTATGTGGTCGAAATAACTCTTACATTCAGGGCTATCGTAGACTTAATTGGTTCTTAATTATGTTTTGAGGCACATAAATACATACTATATAAAATCGCGTCTATTTTACTCGAGGGTAGGCAAGTAAGTACATAAATACCTATATAAATAATTTATATTCAACAGGCATTCAATTATTCCAGGTTCGTGTTATACATCAAGTTATTCATCGTGATGGGTGTCAACTGGCTGTTAGAAGTCGTCAGCTCGCTCTACGCCACGGAACATTACATCTGGAAGTTTACAGACGCTTACAACGTTCTCATTGGTCTAATAATCTTCATCATCTTCGTCTGCAAGAAGAATACATTGAAAATGATCAGGAAGAGGTGCGTTATTTGCTGGTCTTGTGATCCAGACGCCAGATATGACAAGTCATTCAACATGCAATCATACGAATAACTCACAGAACTCACTCTTACAATTATTTATTTTTATTGTTAATTGAATATTTTTGTAGGAAGCTACAATGAGTAGTGTTAGTCTCGAAACTTTTAAAGTCTGAGGGCTAATTCTCGTAATTTTTATTACTTACCTGTTTTATATATTATTTGCATTGTATGAGATTGTAACTAAATTTTACAAGTATTTATTCAAGTTAATTAGCCCTCTGTTGTATGAAGTACAAAATACTTTATGTAAAATTGTATGCGACAATTCTTTTTTACTTTACAACGAGTCAATATTAGTATCCTTGTATATGTAATAAGCAGGTTATTGACTGAAACATTGCATTTCTTAGCATAAGGATTTTGTAAAGCTAGAATACTTTATAAGCTTGATTGATTTTGTATTCAGGATCAAAAACTGTCCACAATCCAATAACAATAATGAAGACACCAGAGGTACCCGTAATAAGTTAAGTCGTTGGCAGAACAGTAAAGGAAGCAGTATGGATACGACCAGAACGCCACTTGAAGAAAGCACTAAATCTAATAAATCTAGCCTCACATAACATTACTAGGAACAAAAACAAACAGCAACGACAAAAAGAAAAAAAAATCTACCAGCTGTATGTTTTACCCAAGAAGAGATAAAATGTAATATGTATCTGAACTAGAAAATGAATACTCAAATCCAAAGATTATGATTTCTAAGTCTGACTGAGAAAATGGCAAGAGTTGGTCCAGGGCAGCGTCAGTACTGCAAGAACTGGCTTCCAATGACTGAAATACATTGAGAGCAGATGAGGCAAAGCCACAGAAGCTAAAATATGGATAAAAACAATACAAAGGTACAAACGAAGTTACACACTGGACTGTCAATGACTCTTAAACTAACTTTTTTCATTAGTGGCAACTAATGTTCAGGGCTTACTGTGTGGTGTGAACTTAGAATAAGATATAGATAAGTGGGTATTGTATATATGTATAGGAAGGAAATATATCGTTAGAAATTGTATTATAGGCATTATAATTGCACCTCAAGATACATTTTGGACGTTTTTTTTTTGGTGTGGAAAGCAGAAGTACGCGCTATTTTATCTTGTATACCTGAATTTAGCAACAAGCCACTGGCCAGACGTTTGTAGATAAATCTTCTTTTTCTTTTTGAAAGTTGTAATTTTCTATCTTTTTTTCTTTTTTACGTGTTTTGTATTTATTTTTCTGCACCCTGGCTTGTTACTTTATTCAGCAAACAAAGTATTGTTTGGCGCGGACTTTAACTTAAACTAGGATTTAGTGCACGACTAAAACTAGTTATAGTTTTAAGACTTTTATTTGGAAATACGGTCCCGGTGAATGGCATTTTTCAAGATGGTGGAAGATACAACACAGAACAGAACAAGAGATTCGCAGAATAATGTGTAGGTAGAATTTGTGTTGCTGCTTTATATAAAATTACAATGTACTTTATTATTTAATTTCGTGGTAAACACTTTTTATGGATTTTTACAAAGTCTGTTCTGGATATTTTTATTATTTTAAATAATATGGGTTTTTTAGATTATAAATTATTCAATATTATGACATCGTTAAGGTCGAATGCAGAAACATCATACAAGATCAAGCAATTGTTAAGAATCTGTGGTCTTTTTCGTTCTGTAAACTGTGGTTTCGTCGATATTATTACATTATTTTCCAATAATATAAATACATTTGAGTAACATTTAAATCCGAGGAGTTTTTTTGCATTCGGCTATACGTGATAAGTAAGTTTTTAATAAGTTGGTGTTCAATTTGCAATATCAAATTTGGTAATTCGGATTTTTGGATTGGGGGGTATGGTGACTGGTAAAAATAAATACAATATTACCATAAAATAAGTGGAGGGTAAAATTCATAAGAAGGGTTTATACTTTATACAATGATAAGAATATTTCAGAAAAAAGCTTTCTGTGTGACGCTAAGATCTAGTTATGTAAGATTTCTATTTTGAAATTGCTTATTATTTTTTGGATATTTGTTATAAAATTGAGGTTTGCATCTTTTAATTGGGTGAAATGTCAACAGAAGCGCGATTTTCGACATTCAATACTATTGACAACCGAGCACTTGAAATTTAATATTACTTAAAAATAGTTCCTGCAATGTTCGCTAGAGGCGCTGATCGGTTTTTCATACAATATTTGTCGATAGATACTCGGTTGTCGATAGTCTTTCATGGAGTTAAATCGCCA
This sequence comes from Anticarsia gemmatalis, assembly GCF_050436995.1. Lineage (NCBI taxonomy): Eukaryota > Metazoa > Arthropoda > Insecta > Lepidoptera > Erebidae > Anticarsia > Anticarsia gemmatalis. Next base: position 3,447,436 of record NC_134757.1, read on the forward strand.
TTTCGAAAGTTATTATTGCATGTATTTTCTTGGAAGTTACAAAAATGAAATATTGGAATTAAATATTTTAGTTTTAGTAAGTTGGGATTTACAAAAGCATTTATGTATTTGTTACTAATATTTGGCTTTATGATGAATATCTTACTATCTTTAAGATGTCAATGCAATGGCTTTAGTGTGACTAATTTTTAAATAGAAATAGACCACATATTTACTTTATCAAAATTACAAATACAAAACAGACGACACTAGACAACAAAAAAACATAATTCATACTTTGATATATACACATTTTTGATCAAACTACCAAAGTTATTACAAATAATAGTAATTTGAATTTTAAACGATCTTTTTACACACATCATTTAAAAGCATGTGGATTTATATCCCGCTTAAAGATATAATTTTAACAAGAAAATTTATGTTTTAGATACAGACATCTGATCGGTAAACCGCTGTCCAGGACACAGACGACGAGTACTTCGCTGTCCACCCGAACTTGCTCTCAATCCAAGGATGAATTACAATTGAACTCCGTAAACAAGACATAGGGAGAATAAAACATTATGACAGTTTCACAGCAGCTAAATAATAGTCAAACATACTGCTACGTTACTATGGATGCGTTTGCTATCCATTCGCACACGTTATATATTTTAATCTTGGTTGGAACAAAGCGATTCAAATTCTACCGTGAGAAAGAGATGGCATTATCAGGTATGCATAGTGCTATCCTTTTCTAACGCCGGAATTTTTAGCATGCCACAGTATAGAAATGAAATTATTTATAATTGATATAATGTGCTGCTCGTTTGATTACTCCCAAATATAAAGATTTAAATGTTCTTGTTGAAAGGCCAATTTCTTTTAATTATCTTATTTCTGTTACATTCTTTCTTTTGTCACCCTTATTGCTATGGCCCTTAATTCTACACAAAATTATTTTTAGGGATCTTAATGTTGGAAACACCGTGTGTATGTTTAATTTAAGACAATTTAATGACAATCTAAATGTTAAGTGTTTTTGTACTTACGTTTTTTCATTCGGTGTAAAGTATACGATCAATGTTATTTAATATATTATGATGTTAAATCCTGTATTCCGGCTTCTCAAAAGGCCCATTAGTGTGTGTAGGAAATCACACAACACGTTGCTTATAAAACGAATTAAAAATACACTAAAATATTTTAACAACATTTAATATTATTATCAGCTTTTTTTAAGATTGGTCTATTTTTTTACTTTAAAAACACGTTATAGCAGCTTTTTATATTGACGTCATATAATCGTACCTATTTCTTAAAAAATATTATTTCAGTGTAACTTAAAAGTACATGTGTCGCCATCTAGTGGCTACTTTTCTTTCGTGTTTTCTGAGTCTTAACTGCCTTGTAACTTGGTTTAATCTCCGACTATTTAATGCATGTTCTATTATTTTCTATACAATTTTAGTCAGTGATAGAGACTTGAGATTGAGTCAGAATGATTAATAAGTATAGCGGCACACCTGAAGACGCAACGTTTGGTGTCAAACACTCTATCTGTTTGTCAGTTTTGACACTTTTGACACATCAGTTGAAATTACGTCGCATTTAACTTACTAGCGAACCTTGTTTCCACAAGTTTGGCACGTGTGTCGCTACACTAAGGCAGTTTAATTAGGTCGGGGAAAAAGTCTTTTCGCATTATAGTATGTATGAACTTGTAATAAAATCTTGTCTCTACACAAAAAAGCTCGATATTTGGGTACCTCACGAGCTCACTAAAAGAAACCTAATGAACCGTGTACTCATTTGTGATTCTTGAAGCCAAAAAGATTTTATTATAAGTTCATACATACTATAATGCGAAAAGACTTTTTCCCCGACCTAATACATTGTAAAAATCTTTGTATATCAAAGCGAAATGCACATGTTCTATGTAGCTTCAGTGTAATATTGTATGTCTTGGTGTTTTATTCTCCAACACAAATCACAGCATTTACTAGTCTTATTATTTAAGGTATTATTATACGCCATATTAGATTTTAATGTATATTTTTTAATTTTAATTATTAATCTAAGTATGAAGAATCTATGAAACAATTTATGTTTAGGACAGTAAGCGGGACGAATTAAATAACTGAAAAGTCTTTATGAAAATTGTAATGCTTTTATTTTTTTGAATTAAGTCTAAAACCTGGCTTCAGACTTTTGTATAAGTACTAGATAACTTAACAAATGGAATATTGAAAGACCTTTTCATACTCTCGCTGTAATTATACCTAACAGTCAGGTTATTTGAGGCTTATCCGTAAATCGTGACTATCTTTAAAGAATCGGTAAATTTTTCGAGAACTGAAAAGTATTTAATATTTGATTGCAATTTTCATGAAATCATATTATTATTATGCATGCGAATTTCACAGTGCACTGTTACCTATATCTTAACACAAATAGAGTCTGAGCACAAATATTATTATGGAAAACGTATTATTTTTGTCAAATATAATAAGTCAATGAAGAAAAGGAATTTTGTTTTCTACCTACCCTATGGGAAAAAGGCATGTTGTATTTAAAATGTGTATAAAATATGTATGCCATAAAAAAATATGAACTTAACATTATTAAAATAAATAATGTAAGTATTTTCAAATGAATAAATAATATTTTTGATCTCATCATGGTCTAAATGTATTTTTGTAATTGTATTTTCGATGTATAAAATATAATTAATGTGAAATATTTTATGAATAATATTGATATTTAGTGCCAGTTTCGCAGCTTACAATTAAGTGTCAGATAAATTATCTGCAAGATAATGTGACATGAGATTTATAAAACAACTTTTAAACTCTTGCGTTGCATGTTTAATGTATAATAGAATACGGGAATTAACGCGAACACGCATTTTAACTTAAAGCGCCTAACGTTTCGGCGCGATTGCACTCGCCGTGAACTGATAAAACAACTGACAAAATTATATTTTTATCTGATACTTAACCAAAGCGATGGGACTAGGCTATAAACACCAAAAGTCGCCTTGAAGAAAATCGGTGCTTCAAGTATTTTTTCAAAATGTCTCACATAATTTTAAAAAAGACGAATAATTTTGACACAATAAGTAACTTAGTTCAGTAAATATCAATAGATATCATAAAAAAACAGTTATAAATAAGGCACGCATAAATGTACTGTATTATTATATTAATGAATTATTATAAATGTCATAAAAAATATTTGTTTTTTTATTACTTCATGCAAGATTATGCAAATATAGTACGTACTACGTTCAGTATATTTATACCGTAGGAAACTATCAGTTCCTACAGCACCCGCTAGGGGCGTTGATCGGGTTTTCATACAAAATTGATCGTTAGCTAGTCGGTCGGACAACCAACTAGCTAACGATCAATTTTTACTTATCACTTTCTATATGACTAGCTGACCCGCGCAACTTCGCTTGCGTCACATAAGAGAATCATAATTTTCCCCGTTTTTGTAACATTTTTCACTGGTACTCTGCTCCTATTGGTCGTAGCGTGATGATATATGTATAGCCTATAGCCTTCCTCGATAAATGGGCTATCTAACATTGAAAGATTTTTTCAAATCGGACCAGTAGTTCCCGAGATTAGCGCGTTCAAACAAACAAACAAACAAACAAACTCTTCAGGTTTATTATATTAGTATAGATTTAGTTCGTCGAAAATACGCTAGAGGCGCTGATCAATTTTCCTTTACGCAAAATCCCTATATTGTTTCACAATATTTACATTTTCGATTGTTATTTTCCTGCAAGTACACTTATACCAAGTAGTTTATATGAAAATCTGAATAAGATTTCAAGCGCAGCGATGGTCCTGTTTTTTTATTGCTCTAAATGTTAAAAGAATTTCAAGAACATAAAACTAAGGAGTGTTTAGTATGAGTATTTAGAATATCAGAGACTCGCAGGTAATCCGGCTTGAAATAATTATTTTGTTTTCGAAATTTACAGAATTACAGCCATTGGACTAGGTAAAGACTCTACTAAGTTGTTGGAGTATATTATTAAACTCCATAATATAAGTATCTAAGAATACTTAGAAGTTTCTTTGGTAGTAGTATATTTTCCTTCATTATTAGGATATTTTGAGGTACACTTAAAAAATGTACATAAAAAAAAATTGAACTAACGGTCTATTTAGTCTGTTGAAAAGTGTCGTCGACCCCACAAACTTTAACCCCCCCCCCCCTCATAACATATCATATCATTCAAATGAACCATTTGGTTTTTCTTACTAGTTTTCAAACAATTTAATTAGTTACTGAAATGTAGCTAGAACTGTACTTGGTACAGCATTATTATTCAATTACTGTGGTAAGGTAAATCCTATAATAATTTGTAACTATTTTTCATTATGTTTTCCTAATCACGTCACAGATTATTAAAATTCATATTTTTTCCTTGATAGATTCCGAGTATTTCAAAAGTAAAGGAATATACTGGTACTACCTAACCACGGCAAATAATAATGGATATTATATTTACTAATAATATAAAGTTCTACTATCCATTAATCGACTACAGCGGCCGGTTTAATTGAAACTGGCCGATTGTGCCAGACTTTGGTTGTAGTGTCCAAGTGTATGCACAATACACAAGTACACTTTCATAGCCTAATAATAATGTCCTAGTCGATATTTGGCTACGGCTGTCAGTTTTATTGAAATTGGCCAGTGGTGCAGGACTTTGTTTATAGTGTCCAAGTGTGTACACGATACACAAGTACACTCTCTATTCCTTTACTTTTATAGCCTGCTGGGACGGATAACCGACACGACCAGTGGGAGGTCAGGCGAAAGACCGACGGAACCGACGGCTTTACGAGTTCTCCAAGGCACGGGAGTCTACGACCTCAACTTCCTGTCTCTTAGCAATCAATGAGAAATTCTCAGAAAAGACTTTTTGGCTGAACTCAGGATTCGAACCCGAGACCTCTTCTGCGGTAGCCACGTGCACTTCCAAACCCTGTTAAGATAACAGACAGGGACAGAGAGGGATCAATCGCCATTTTGACCCCTGCCCTACAGAGGACAAAATGGCGGATAGTAATGGGTTTTTATTTTTATATTATTATATTTTATCATATTATTATTATGTTATCGCTAGTAACCTATTTAACTAAAACAGGAAAATAAATAATTCTAATGGACAGAATTTCAAACCGCAAAATATTGATTAGATTATGCAAAAATATATTAAAAATTAGTAATCGAAATTTTTATCAGTTATCCCGCCTGTCACCACAAGACGGTGTAAGCACAATTGTATGAAAAGTCATTATTTACTACTTTTACTAGTAATAATTATTTTTATTTTGCACTAGCTGACCCGCGCAACTTCGCTTGCGTCACATAAGAGAGAATGGGTCAACATTTTCCCCATTTTTGTAACATTTTTTATTGTTTCTCTGCTCCTATTGGTCGTAGCGTGACGGTATATGGACTATCTAACACAGAAAGAATTTTTCAAATCGGACGAGTAGTTCCTGAGATTAGCGCGTTCAAACAAACTAACAATCAAACAAACAAATTCTTCAGCTTTATAATATTAGTATAGATTCGACATTATGTTTGTAAAGATCGCACCGAGTGGCGTTCTTTGGCAGTTTGGCCTCAGCCTACTCCTATAGGAAAATGGCGTGATATTATGTATGTAAGAATGTATGTGTGTAAGGAACAATAATAATTGGTATGGCGAAAGGTGGATTTATTTCATATATAGCACCTTCGGGTATAATAATATTTAGCCCTTAATAATTCTTGTCATTATTCGAATTGCGAAATTCTGTCTGACTGTTACAACTTATCGCCTAACTGCTGAACCGATCCCTGCTTTAAACCAAAGGGCCACAAAACCAAAAAATCCAAATTCAATTTTATCATAAATTATACAAAATACGTTTTATCGGATATGCTTTTAATATTTTATAAGGACTCCCATCAATACCACACTATAAGCAATAATTAATTGTTATTAATTGTACACGCTACATGCGATATTTTTTTTAATAATGAAAAGGACTTTGAATATATTTGGTTTATCGCCCTTAAGAAAAAGCTCTTTTAAAGTAACGTAATGTTCATGTTTCGCATGGAAATGTGGAATACCCAAAATCATGTGAGCGTAAATTACGCTAAATTTTATCTCGTGACGTTATCTAATAAAGATAATTATGATGTAAGCATGTTCTCAGAATAATGGGTAATTTATAATAGCTGGTATTTTTATTGATAACAATTAGTCACTTTTGGGAAACTCTATAATTACCGATATAATAATAATTCATTCATTTACAGTTCAACTGACGCATGATGGTCCTGTATGACAATATGTGTGATTGCGAATGAGGTAAGGGAAGTTTGTAAGGATCATACCAATTAGCGCATTTTGGTTTCTACCTAATATTATATGTAGTTTATCTACCTAATTAGGGAACGTATTCACGTATATACAATCAAAAGCGAAATCACATTTTGAACGACAATTTGTATTGCAAAATAAAGTAATTTCGATTTGTAACAATGACAACTTTCAAAAATACTGAAACACGTGTTTGTTTATATTAAACGAAAATGTAAATAAACATATATTTTAATGCTGTTAGCTAAGAAAACGACGAACTTACATGCAAACTTTCATGCCCTATTTCATCCCCTTAGGAGTGGATTACAAAAAAATCCTATCTTTGGCCTTGGCCTTTGTTTCTAAAGTTGGCCTTTTATGGTGTAGGCACCCCTCCTACACTATACAAGGCCAACTTGTACAGTCAAGCAGTCAATCATTGAGTCGGGACAAGTAATTTTATATGTATAGATGAAATAGTGTGTTAAAGAACACTAACACAAATAATAACGAGAGACAATTACGTGAATAACACAGTTAATTCTAAAAGTTAAGATAACTTTGTATTTCCCCAATCTTTATAAGCATAAACAGCGATAACTACAAGTCGCGAACGACGTTTTTTTTAATCATTATCAGCTGATTAGCTTTTGCCTGCGACTTCGCGTGGTTTGTGACTTAGGACAGAATTATTATACAAACTTTCATTCCATATTGTTTCCCCTTGGGGGTAGAATTAACCAAAATGCCTATATGCCTACGCGCCAAATTTCAGCCCGATCCGTCTTTTGGTTTTGACTGTGCGTTGGTAGATCACTATGTCAGTCAATCACCTTTGATTGATATCTATCCAAATATAAAATGTACATATTATATTTAGATAGATTTTGTCGTGTGCACGCACGCTGTCTTATATTACCTCTTGTAAAACGACGGTTCAAGTCAGTAATGACCGAGGTCTGCGATTAGCCCGACTTATATAAACAAACGTTAATTATGTTATTCCTGTTTCCTCCTACTTCAATGGATAACGAAGTTTCCTTGTTTTTAGATTGTGTTTTACTGTTAATCTTCCTATATACTTATATAAAATGAACCGCTTAATGTGTTGCTAAGCGCAAATCTCGAGAGAAGGTGAACCGTATTAGTTAATTATTTTTTTATAATATTCTTACGGAGTGAAAAAAAATTAATTTGTAATTAAAAAATTAAGAATCTACTGTTAGTCGGTACGAAGTTCGTCGGGTTAGCTAGGTCCCTGTTCAAATAAATTAAATATTTAAAAGTCAAGAGTAAGCTCCAATAGTAAGGTTAGGATCTGATAACGAGTTTCTGGAACTATCAAATATTTTTTTACAAAAGTACGCCGCTAGGCATAAGGTCTTTGATTATGCTGTTAATTAACTAATAAAAAACCGAATCGTGTCAAAATCGTAATTTATCTTCACTCAGGGTGCGATATATATACGATACGTCAAACGATATACATATATTCCCAGCGTGACCATATACATCGGCAGTCGGTCATTCTTTGCGAGTTTGTGTTATGAGATTGTTGGTACACAACTGCTATAGTTAGTAGCGGAAAAAAATCTGCATAATCGATAGCTAAAAATGTTCCTGTATATTGCTTTGTCGCTACTTCTCTTTAATGGAATTAAAACAGTAAAAAGTGAATCTGATTGGACTGATATGAACAATGCAAGAGTACAAGTTGATAAGTATTGTGTTGATAAAAATTGTCTGGCGAAGTGTTGTCCCTTAAATCAAGTAATGATACTTAATACTACGGTACAATGTTATACGCCTGTCGGCAACGATTCCAAAATCGATATAAGTTTTTCTGTAATCGATGTGTTTAATTGGAATCATAAGTTGCAAATACCAGGAAATAAGACCGACAATGTCATATCACATTTTAATTTAGTTCAAAATCATAGAAAGTTTTCCAACCCAGACATAACCTATTTATATCCGGAGTGCGGATTCAAGATTTTGGAGGTAAGTTATTTTTGTGACTCTTCTTCATCTTGTCCTTATCCTTCAGTAGCTGACCCGTGCAACTTCGCTTGCGTCACGTAAGAGAGCATGGGTCATAATTTTCCCCGTTATCGTAATATTTTTTACTGGTACTCTGCTCCTTTTGCTTGTAGCGTGATGATATATAACCTATACCCTTCCTCGATAATGGGCTATCTAACACACAAACAAACAAACTCTTCAGCTTCATTTCATAGATTAAGTGAGAGTCAGTGCAGCATGAAATGCGTTCATTATCAAAAAAATACCGTCAAGGGATTTGACTAATGTTTTTACTACCGGCCACCTGTCTAACGTTAATCCTTCTTGAGATTTCTTGTGCTAACCTCTAAAAATATTATTATCACCACATCTTCTGTCTTATTTCAAATAACAATAAATAATCATAATAAATATCATTGGACAACTCACACACGGTCGTTGATCATCACATGATTTCAAACTAAGCCAAGCTTGTATTATAGTTACCAAATAACTGATAAACATACTTATATACCTACTTATTATTACTTTATTATTTACATACGCGACGGCTATTGCAGCAAGGTAACCACGTTAAGCATTGGGCCTAACGTGCAGTTAACGGTTAAGGAAGTTTGTTAATACATGGATTTTGGGGAAAAACATTTCGCACCCAAGAAGCGAAATACTTTTGTTTACAAAAATGCTTTATGTACAACAAAAATGGATATTCTACGAAAATGGAGATACCATAGGTTAAGGTTGGCACCGGTAAAAAAATGATTCGAATTTAAATTCAATAAAGAGAAAACACGCGTTTTCTTCGAAAATGTACACATAATTTTCATGTTAGAAATATTTCGTATTTACGTTTTCTCGTCTAAACGAATATACATAACAAGTCCAAAGTCTAAAAAAAATACTAAGCAAAAAGAAAATATGTTTATTTTCAGCGTACAGCACACACGCCATACACAAATGTGTAGGTGTCATAATTAAATAATAATTATATTAATAAAGTCATAGAAAATAATGATTTTATGAAAATAAAAATAATATAATATATTAGGGCGAGGAAAAAGTCTTTTCGCATTATAGCGTGTATGAACTTGTAATAAAATCTCTTTGGCTTCAAAAATCACAAATGAGTACACGGTTCATTAGGTTTCTTTCAGTGAGCTCGTGAGGTACCTAAATATCGAGCATTTTTGTGTAGAGAAAAGATTTTATTACAAGTTCATACATACTATAATGCGTAAAGACTTTTTCCCCGACCTTATACATAACGTCGTTGAAATTATATCATAATATAAGATGCGTATGAAGATACCTTAGGAGGTGTAGAGGAGCACTAAATATGAACGAATCTAAAGCTAAGGTTAAGCTGCAGGCAAAAAGCCAGTTCAGTATAAGATTTTAAAACTCAATATGTTTGTTTATATTTATATTATTTTAAATAATTTTATTACAATAAAATTAATTAAAAAAAATAGGATGACAATCTAAATATTTCTAACTTGTATAGTTTGGGTTCTGCGATGATTATCAGTCAGAAAATCAGTCAGGACAATTTAAAAGTTCTGTAGGATATAAGATTTATAGTTTACTAATTTGGCTAGTTTCAATAAAACTGGCCGCCGTAACCGATTATCGGCCAGGAGGACATTAGAATAAGAACGTGATTTTATGTATGTAAGTATGTAATTTTAGTTCTTTTTTCTTTGCAGGATGGATCGTTGTACGCAGAACCAGAAAACGATACAACATTATGCACCCATCGTATAAATCAACTGGGATATTGCATAGATTTTCTGCTTTACGAAAGTCATTTACTCTTGTATTACCGATACACGAGCGACAATTCGGAAGCAGATAAAAAAACTGTCTTCAGTTCAGCAGGTTTTGATAGTATTTGTAAGATATTTTTAAATTCACGCTCCCATTCCCTTATGGACGCTCCACATTCTCAAGAGAATCGCGCGAGAACACGAGAAGCGTGAATGTGGAAGCGATTCGCGTATTCTTCTCAATTTTTCGCGTCGTTCTCCGGATTTTCTCCACTTTTGACGGTTTTTTTTGGCGCGCGAGAGCATGAGAATTGACGAGAACATGTATTGACTCCATCAATACTCGTTCTCGCCTGTTTCTCACGCAGCGGTTACTTCTGCGTCCAACGTCATCGAGCGCGAGAACCGTAGTGAGAACTATTTGAGAACTTTGTGACAGTGTCTACCCAAAGAAGTCCTCGCTACAGTTCTCGCTGAGAATCTCCGGAGATTCTCGCTTGAACGTCTCGTGTGAATGTGGAGCGCCTTTTATAAATTAATGTAGGGGGGAAGTGTGTAGAATATGTAGAAATATGTCTCCGTTTATCCGTTTGCAAAGTCAGCCTCATGTAATAGGAGACCAACCTTTTTGAAAGCTACCAAACTCCGAAATAAAACTACGTTTTGTGGATAATGGTAAACTAGACACAGTCGCGGGTCAGTTTATCCCAATTCGGAAAATTTATTTTTTCCATATTTATATTTCAAGGGCTTACCTTGTCACAGCATGCCTATTGTTTAACTGTGTCTATTTAATCGTCCTTCTGAGATGTGATTGTTAGAAAAATATGCATTTTATATTTATAGAGAAAAATAAGTAATTATTATTATGTTTGTGTCAAAGCATTTAATTTCATTTATTTATTTACCTCTTGATAAGTAATCAAGGAAAAATAACTAATCAAATTAGTACTTCGTTAGTGAATATTTACTTCATTTTATATAATGTAACTACTTTTTACTATTTATAATAACTAATACTTAATTATCTTCATAATAATAACAAAAAATACTTTAAATAAACCCTACATCAAAAACATAAAAGCAAAAAATAACATAATAAAAAATAGAATTTTGGGCAAGTCTTTAGCGAACATGAAAAAAAATCTTTTTTTTCGGTGACCTTTGCCCAACAACAAGACAAGCTGAACATTTTTTTTTTTTGTGTTTGATTTAGGTTTTATTTAAAATAGTTTTTAGGCGTTTATTTAAAATAGATTGAACAATATATACATTTCAAACCGTGTTTCGTTATTCAGACGGGTCAGTCACTTGCTACGGCGATCACAGAAATTGCCGTAGCAAAATACACCCGAGAGAAGCCGGGTTTTCATCTAGTTTTCTTATATTTTCAGGTATGCTGATATCGGCCGTGTTTATATTCCTCGTGCTCATAGTATATAGTGTGTTGCCAAATCTTCGCAACCTTGCCGGGAAGATCTTTATGGCGTACCTCGCGAATTTATTCTGCTTCTATGTTTTGCAATCGGCTCGTTTGCTCAGCGTTAGTTACCTTAATGAAGAAGCATGTCGAAATCTCAGTAAGTCATTTATTAAACATACATACATAATATTACAATTGTTATAACTGAAGTTTTAGATAGAGGTGTATGAAATACGCCCACGTTTCGCACATGACAATGTTAGTCCCATGTAATAACTAACGGAATCATCTCGTAATATTATGAAAAACAACTAAATTATGTAAATTTTATTACAACTGAGCAGTGAGCATTCCCTTTAACAATTTATAAAGCTAATAACTAATGAGGCTTCTTTCTACGGTGATAGCGCACTATACTTAGTACATTGCATAGAAACATCTGTACGACGTACGCGCTCGACGTCAGCGTAGGAAAAAATCAAGCCTTATTAGTCTCTTTTTGTATTTTCAGGTCCCGCAGTTTACTACTTCACTCTATCCAGTTTCTTTTGGTTGAACGTTATGTCCTACGATTTGTGGTCGACCACGCGGTAAGTAAGCTTTTATTTTGCTCTCTCTCTCTCTAAAATGCACTTTTGAAAATGTGAAAACGAATTAAAATAACGTTTTACACGTGCAAGGTCTTAACTCTTATCACGATGTTATCCTTCACCGTAAAGTGATAATTATTTTTAATATACAGCAGTCATAGCCGAGTAGACGCCAGTTCAAACCCGAGGCAACACATCAATAACTTTTCGAAGTTATGTGTGTCTATAAAATTTGTCTTATACATTTATTGAGGACATGCAAAGTCCCTAATCCACACTTGGCCAGCGTGGTAAACTCAAGGCCTATCCCCTCCCTCATACGGGAGGAGACCCTTGCCCAGCAGCGGAAAAGTAATGAGTTAAAAAAACACCCTTGACCACTTGCATGGCAAACGAATGGTCGGCTATTCTTTTGAATTTTCATTCGTTCTGGAGATCAATATGGCAGTATTAAAAATTGCTTTTAATTGCAGAGGTATGCGTAAAATGAAAGACATTGATCGTCGTGGCGAGGTGATGAAGTTCCTTATGTATTGTGTATACGGCTCTGCCGTGCCTGTGCTGTTCACGGTCATGCTGGTCCTCATTGACAGACTCGAACTGGATGCGGGCAGTGATATTAAAGTTCCCTTCAAGACTTGCGCTTCTGACGGTTGGTATAGCTTCTTTACTATTGGTTACGCAATATGTTTGCGGAGTATCCAATTGTAGGTAACGCGTCCTGGCCACTTTATTTATTTATTTATTTATTTAAACTTAATATACAAATTTGTATAAAGGCGGATTTAATGCCAGGGGCATTTTCTGCCAGTCTACCTTAGGGTGATGCAGAGATTTGTTAGCTTTATGGTGTTCGTCGAAGGAAACCCGTCAGATTTTTTGTCGGTATGCCCAATTCAAGCCGAAATGCTGGCGGGAGAGCTGGACGTACTCCGCTTTCTCTACTGGAGCGAGGCATGCAGCAATCTATTGCAATATATTACAGCATACCTGCAAAAAAAATAGGCAATGTCTATTCGACGCTACTCGTGACCACTAAATAGGCTGGCCTGCTTCTAGCCCAACATACGCGCGTACCAGCAATATCATACTATGTGGCAATTCCTTTTGGGCATGTTTCTGACCGACAGCGATGCGGACGAATTCTACACGCACAGAAGAACTAACCTACTTTTATGAATTGTATTTGTTGTTTTTTATTGTTTGTCATAGCTTAGTATTAATTTTAATTCTATTATATATTAAGAATGACCAAGCACTACATTTTTTAAATTTAACGAGCTTTTTAAACATTTAGTGATATTGATGTTTTTCATATATTTTTTTCAGTAAAATCAATGCAGATTTATACTCACATACCTATGGGTATATTGACATTGTTAAATTGTTTGTTCTTCATCTTGATCGCGTACAATATTTGGGCAATCAAAAAGGCCATCAAGGGAACTATGGATTCGAAGCGCACCAAAAGCAGTGGAGACAGGTATTTAATGATTATTTTTATTTATTCAAATTTCATATAGATTGAAGTCAAATAATCGAACTAGTTACAGTTGCTCACCGGTCGGTAAACAATCTGTGGGTTAAGCAACCGTTTGTGCGGTCTTTATATAGATGGGTGACCACATAGTGGTACTTGAACTTAGCGTCTCCGTGCTTCGGAGGGCACGTAAAAAGTCGGTCCCGGTTGTTGTCAATTAAGATGACAGGTTAAGCCATGTCCAAGGCCTTTCGGGCGGCTTGAACAACGACACTAGGTTGACCACTAACTATACGATAAATGAACACTAACCAATCGAATTAGTAATAACTATTAGAATTTTGTTTGTATCCGCCAACCGCAAACCTTGCAAGGTTCTACTAACTGTTCGGACTGTAGTACTGATTTTTATTTTGCAGATTTGCGATCTTCATAAAAATATTTGTATTGACTGGCGTCGGCTGGTGTCTGGAGTTGATAACTAATCAAAACTTCGTCAACTTAGTTATCACGAGCTCCTACAATCTATTCATTGGTGTTGCGATATTTATCATCTTTGTATGCAAGAAATCCATCATACGGATGCTGTGCAAGAGGTCAGTGAACTCTGAACAACTGTCAAATGTCATTTAGATTATTTTTATTCTACAACTTCGGTTCTAAGAAATAGAGGTATGGGTTGATTTTTACAATTATACGAACAATGGATAACATAGTACCTACAAACAGACCCGAAGCAACTATTCGTGGATATTTGTTTCGTATGGAAATCGAAACCATGACTGCAAAGGTAGCAGTAATATTTAATACTTTTTAAACAATTAAAGTTATTTTTGTTAGCTAATGAATAAAAAAACATTTTTTGACATAAATTTACGAAATTATCTTTGCCAATCCTGTTCTAACGGCCTTCGTAGCGCAGTGGTCATGAATGTCGCCATACCGTAGCAGTGTGCCGGGAAGTCTTGAGTTCGATTCCTATACGAAACAAATATTTGGGTCCACAAATATGTAGTTTTTTTTTATTCTAGTAGCACTTTGTATCTCTTGTTTGTATGTTTGTAAAAGTCCCGCGCGACACACGAGTCGATTTTAGTGCGGAAGTCATCTTTTGAGAAGACAAGAAGATTGTTTGCTTTAAAGGTTTTTATTCCTTTACTTTAATTTTGATTCCATTTTTACTTATAGGTTTAACGTTCGTAGTGAATATGCAGATCGTTTTAATTCATCTGGACATAACAACACCAAGAGTTCCTCACTGAGCGCGGTTTACAGCAAGAATCTGAAAAAAAATGAGGAACCTTCCGAGGGCCCCGTCTCCGCTGCTTGAAAGCTCTTTGTTAAAAATAATGTGTATTTGGCTAATGCCCGGTTTCTGAGGTACATTTAGCGTTAGTTTATTTATTCTCAATGTCATGTTTATATGAGCTTTAACGCTATTGATTAGATAACTACTGCTAAATATATGTACCTCAAAAACCGGGGGTTAGAGTTACAATAATATAATTTTATTAACTATTGCAAGAACCTAGTGGTATAAGTTGGTTCCGCGCAAGTGGTTGCAGTACCAACTGGTTTTTTAAATGAAATTTTACAAGGTATGAAATTTACGAGAGATTATTTGTATGAGAGATGGGCTAATATAGCCACGAAGTGGGTGTCACAAGATGGTCGGCGGCAACGGGGAAGGCCCAAACGGAGATGGCGGGACGACATAGACGCGTTCATGGAAGATTGGCCGGAAGCAGCAAGCGACCGAGGGGACTGGAAGTCTAGGGGAGAGGCCTTTGCTCAGCAGTGGGACACAGAAATAGGCTAGATAAAAAAAATTAATTTCACGCTGTTCTATAAAGTCGGTACTATCGAGTATCGTGAGTTTGACATTAAAAATGAACTACCAAAATAGTTTCTACGAAGTCCGCTAGAGGCGCTGATAAATTTTTTATACAAAAATTATTGATAGCTAGTCAGTTTTCGATAGTCAATAAGAGTGGAGGATGGTAAATTTTGTACTGTATTCTCAGAGACTGTATTTATTAAAAAAACAGTATTAAACACTAATTTGTAAAATAAAGTCTTCTCGCCGCGTCAGTTTGTTCGTTCACGATAAAGTCAAAGTCAGAATCATGCGGTTACCACTAGTATTTGAAGTGATTCTCGAAGAAGATGTTAGTGTATAATTTGTTAAGATAGTCTAGCACTAGTTTATTTTAAGTAATTATACATATCATTAGGAATTAATTTACAGGTTAAGGTTTAGGTTAGGCTGATAGAGATGAGTGGATTTGAGACCATGAATTGCAAAAGTCACTTCGGGTGAGGTGAAGTTTGATAATTTAAGCATTTATAAGCTCGTAGATTTAGGGAAGGTTCATATCTGACGGAACAAACGTCGCGTATTATCGGTCACGCAACGTCAGAACAGAAAAATGTATACAAAAACTCTCGACTGTTCAAACTCAACCAATGATGCGTCGGTGCGAAGCCCATACAAATTTAGTTACGCTCGACGTATCTTCCGTCAGATATGAACGTTTTCTTAGGCTATACACAAATTTGGCTCGGCAGTAATTGGCCTAGCCGGTCGTTAATACCAAATATTTGTAGATGAACCCGATGAACAAGTAAACAGGTTAGCGAATATGTTTGTAGCAAGACTTAGACATAACGACTAGAATATATAAGATACAAGTTTGATACATGTACTTGTTTAATTTTTACCGGACAAAATGCGAAGTAATATTATTCGGGAATTAACTCGAACATGCATTTTCTTTGCATAACAGCGGCTACACTTAGCCACGGTCACTGGGCTTTATGTCAGCCAGTGTCAATAAAATGCATGTTAACATTAATTACTACGACATGCTACGAAATTACGAAAATTTATTGGAATAAAATATAGTTTCCGTTGTTCTGTCTCGCACAGACCAACTCTTTTTACTGGAGATAATTCAGTCAAAATTGCCCTTGTCTCGCGGGGTCTTCTACAAACATAGACACAACGAACTTCTAGTACAACCAAACTGGAAACTACTATGGGTGGATCGCACAAATAATTGTTTTCTTGTGGCAATCGAACCCACGTCTTCCCGACGCAATGGTAGATGCCTGGCGACGAACTTACCCTCTGCGCCACTGACGTCCGCATCGTCGTGTCGTCAAATATCGGCGTATTATCATAGTTGACAACTAATGTGCGTCAATTTGAAAGCTACGCACTAGGTAGTAGGTACTACATTATTGTTTTGACATTTGTAATGTATTAATCACCAGAATGTTATGGGAAAACCAACGGCAAACACGGGCAACAAATAATTGTCAACTGGGATAGGTACAAAATACGCCTGGTGGAAGGTAATTGTCATTTTTGTTTTATGCCGTCATAATATATCAACTACCTACATACAATACAAACGTTTTCAGTTGAAGCTATGACGTCAACGCGTCTGTGTGAATGCTGGTATAGCCATAGAATTATTGCCTTTATCTTCCTTAACGTCTATCGTCGTAAATATTATTGTGCTGCACATTGAGTAACGGGAAAAGCTCGTGGCTTAGTTAACAACCGCCGCGCGGATCTCTGAGGTTTAGCTAAGTTTGTCGAGGTTGTTCTGTGGATGGGTTACCATCTTATACATATCGAGTTCCTCCTTGTTCGGAAGGCAAGTTAAATTGTCGGTCCTGGCTGTCATTATCAAAGATCTTTGACAGTCGTTAACAGTAGTGAGAAGCTTGCAAGTCTGACAACCAGTCTTACCGAAGGTCTCAGTCTTCTTATCGTGTTGTAACCCAGGTAATTTGGTTGTGTAGACCCGGTAGGCAGTCGCTCCATGTAAAGCACTGGTATTCAGCTGCATCCGGTGAGACTAGAAGCCGACTCCAAAATGTATGAAAGGCTAGGCTGATATGTACATAGGTGAGTAATGAGCTCTACACACAGAATGTCTGAGGATTTATTTCAAAGTTTACATATCATCTTCGGTATATAGAAACAATAAACGCACCATATATTGCTATAAACGATGTTGATTCAATAAAAAACCAACGCAGTCCTGCACTATATACGTCTTTATTCGGAACCTGTTTATTCCCCACTCTCAAAGCCCGGTGGAACGGGTTACCGTCACGATCAGAAAAAGGTCACAGGACCGACGGCTTTCGTGCTCAAAGTGCAACACTGAGAATTTCTTAACATTAAAAAACAGGAGTAACTTTTTGAGTCCAATCCAGGATTCGAACCCGTAAAACCAGCGCAGAGGTATTCACTCAATTGATATAAAGCTTTTAAATTTTTCAAATATCCACCAAATTACTGTAGCGCAATTCTCTACAGTTGATACTGTCGAATATCAAGAGTTTGACATTTAAAATGTACTGCCAAAATAGTTCCTACGGAGCCCGCTACAGGTGCTGATCAGATTTTCATGCAAAATTTCTCGATAGCCGGTTGTCGGTAATCGAAAGTGGTAGAGAATCGAGCTACTGGTCCTCTTAATATTTATAAATGTTTCATTACATCTATACTAATATTATAAAGCTGAAGAGTTTGTTTGTTTGTTTGAACGCGCTAATCTCAGGATCTACTGGTCCGATTTGAAAAATTCTTTTAGTGTTAGATAGTCCATTTATCGAGGAAAAACTAGGCTGTAAAACATCACGCTAGGGCCGTTAGGAGCGGAGTAGCAATGAGAAATGCTACAAAAACGGGGAAAATTATGACCCATTCTCTCTTAGGTGACGCAAGCGAAGTTGCGCGGGTCAGCTAGTTTTAGCTATAAGTTGTCATTACGTTCCCTCGTGTATGACGTCACAAATAAATGAATATGAAATAAATACATTATTCCCACTAATAACAATGTTGACGCTACTGGAAACCCGACATCAATTCTCAAACAAGGAAAAAGGCGAGACCTCTACTGGTTGTCACTCGTCGCATCGAACGCAACATGCAGTTCACAGTATATTTAATTTTATTCGTATTTTTTATCTATCAAGTGAAAAGTTACAGTTTGGAGGACTCAACATGGAGTTTAATGAATTATAAAACGATAAAAGTAAAGGATTATTGTGCTAACAGAAATTGTGTTGCAAAGTGTTGCCCGGACGGACAAATTATAGCAACAGTGAAAAACAAAACAGGGTGTATCACGCCGATAAAACCAGAATTTATAATAAAAGTTAACTACACGAATCATTTGAGTTTTAAGTATGATTTTGTTCAGAATGATTTGCTGTCAGATCCAGACTTAAGTATACAATTTGTTGGATGTAAATTTCGTATTTTAGAGGTGAGTTATTATATGTATATCTATCCTTATTAACCCTAGAACGATAGTCTGCGTAAAATTTACGTATGCGTTTGCGAAATATCGCTCTATCTTTCTTAATATCGCGAATGCATCGCTGTGCGTTCGGACATTTCACTGGTCACTGGGGGTAACTGTGTGGCGTACGTGTCAATAAGGTAAGTTGCACCGATTTTGAAATATAACGACAAGCGTGAGTAATTTTTATTTCAGGATGGCTCCTTGCGCAGTGAAATCAGATTACCAGACATACCTTGCCGGGACACATCCAAACTTCAATTTTGCATTGGATTTAAGCATGAAATTGTTCTAACTCCTGAAGGCTGGAAACCTGACGTCGTTTTCATGTACAGTGCTCTCCATCAAAATGACCCTGATGCTAAGACAAAAACCATATTTTCTGCAACAGGTTTGTGTTATTCAACAATGTTTCTTTATTTTGAATTTCTTTCCCTGATTCCACTTACCCCCGGTTTCTGAGTACATTTAGCGGTAGTTAATCTATTCAACAGCGTTTTTTTTATATGAGTTTTAACGCTATTGAATAGATAAACTATCGTTAAATGTACCTTAGAAACCGGGAGTAGCAATAAAAAATGTAACAACAACGGGGAAAATCTTGACCCATTCTCTCTTATGTGACGCAAGCGAAGTTGCGCGGGTCAGCTAGTTGAATGATAAATTACATTTTTTTTTCAGGAATGTTAATATCAGCATTTTTTATGATGTTGGTGCTGTTAGTATGCAGACTGATCCCTGAGCTGCAGAATTTTAAAGCTGCATTGACACAAGCATACCTACTGTCTCTCACTGTATTCTACATTTTAAAGCCAGTATTGCTTTTGAACATGGCCGAAATGGATGGCCCAGCTTGCCAAAAACTGAGTAAGATAAATTTAATCTTTATTTTATTTATTTTTGTCTATTTTTATATATATATAGTTAATTTATTATTGCTGTAAATAATTTAAAATGTCATTATAAATATCGTGCAAATAATTAACAAACAATTAGTGCAAATAAAAATCTCATAAATAAAAAATCTTTTAGCTCATAACAAGCAGTGAAAGCCGAGTGGTATTAATTCGGTATGGAGATATTTTGATACCCGAAAAAAGACATAGGCTACTTTTTACCCCGCAAAAATGACGCATTTCCATGGGAAAATTCAGGTGGCGGACGAAGTCGCGGGTAAAAGCTAGTATTCGATAACGTTAATAATATGCTAACGTTTTCATTTTCAGGTCCAGCAGTTTATTATTTCTTCTTGGCCAGTTTCTTATGGTTGAATGTCATGTCTTTCGACTTGTGGTACGCTGTTACGTACGTATTAAAGTTTATTAGAGGTATAATCTATTTATTAACGGTGTCCAAGAAAATAATACATTCGTTTGAACAGGTTAAACCACCCGGATGAAAAAACAATAAGAATGAATTGAATAACATAAATTAAAATGCCTTTTTGGTCTGTGGTATGCGACTGCTGACCTAAGATGTCCCGGGCTAAATTGCTGGCAAAGCAAGTGTGATTTTAATTAGAATAATTATATTTATTAATTCATAGCAGCTCGGACTGTACCCGGTATATCGCGTTTAAATTAGACTTTTTATTTTGGGAATTGCATTGAAAATGGCGAAACGTGGATGCGTTTGATCCAGCCCTGTTCTCTGTTTCTCGATAAAACGCGGGTGTTCTTTTTATCTTTATACTAATAAAAAAAATCTTTGTTTGCAGAAACGAAGTACTCCCGACGAGAAAAAATGACTTCGATTGGCGAACGTTTAGGCGGTACTGTGTTTATGCTTGGGGTAGCCCGGCGTTGGTGACCATTATCGCTGTCATAGTGGACCGACAGGAGCTCTTCACAGACCCACAACATGCACCTCCCTTCAGAAAATGTTTTGCAGAAGGTAATTTTGTTACTGACTTAATAGTCCAAGATCCCAGAGCTGCCAGACCTACGTTATTTTAGCAAAGCTGAAATTTTGGGGATTGTTAGTAAAGGGTCTGTTAAGAGGTATATATGTATTCTGGGTCTTTAGCTACTTACAAAAATGCTAAATTTCATCGTAATCGGTTCAGTAGTATTTGCGTGAAAGAGTAACAAAAATCCATTTATACATACATTCTCAAAAACTTTCGCATTTATAATATTAATAGGATACTTGTATGTTTTCAGTGGAATCGAGACAAATATACATGGACCTACCGATCGGCTTACTCATAGGAATTAATATGGTGCTGGTCCTTCTTACGGCGAAGAGTCTCTGGTTGTCACATCGCAATCTCACTGCCAACCCTGACTCGCGGAGTACGCAGACAAATAAAGACAGGTTAGTATATAAATTTTAATTCAAAGTTTTTGAAAAAAGTTCTGTCCAAAATTATTGGCAGAAACCAAGTCGATAGTAATAGACCGACAACCAGCTTGTCATCGAGAAATTTTGTATGAAAATCTGATCAGCGCCTCTAACGGGCGTCGTAGGAACTATTTTAACAGTGCATTCGAAATGTCAAACTCTGGATACTCGACAGTACAGATTATACAGAATTGCGCTACAGATTTCGATGCTTGGTAGTTTATAACTTGATTTTGAAATTAGTAAGTCTGTCACTGCTGTGAGGTTCTCCTCCTGTAACGTACGAGAGTTTGGCCTGAATCCACCACCAAGTACGGGATAGGAAATTTAAATAATTGTATGCCTTTTTATTTCAGATTTCGCATGTACGGGAAAATGTTCGTAATTATGGGTATTAGTTGGGCACTGGAACTTTTGTCCGAACTACCTCTACTAGCTTATATCATCGTTGCGTTTTTCAACATTTTCATCGGAATCTTTTACTTCTACATATTTGTTTGCAACAAACGTGTTTACATTTTACTATGCAAAAGGTAAGAATAATTTACGTAACTTTTATATTTAATCAGCAGCTTTCAAGAAGAGATTTTCTACCACCATTCACTATTATGAATCATTTTTTTTTAAATTAATATATATATATTTTTTATCATGAATCAAATATCTATCAAAAATAAATTGGTTTGTCAAAAATAAAGTTTAACTTTATGCAAAATATTGTTATTGATAACTTCAATAAACATATTTCGAGCAGGAACAAGCAATGATCGACGTTTAATCGAAAAACAATGATATTGCCTAATTAGTCATTTATACGGTCCGTGCTCCACTCGTGCTAGGCTCTTCAACCGCAACCCCTAAACACTACACTTGCCTTAAAGTAACTTTTTTGTTGCAGGTTCAACATAGAGAACAAACTTTTTAATAACCTAGATAGGTCAATGTACACAGGGTCAGAAGCTACGCGTGGACAACGCCATAGAAGTCTCAACCAGCATACGAGAAACAGTAGAGTAGCAGAAATACCTGCTTAAAATGTTCATCATATTAGGTCAGGGAAGAAGTCTTTTCGCATTATAATATGTATGAACTTGTAATAAAATCTTTTCTCTACACGCAAAAGCTCGATATTTGTGTACCTCACGAGCTCACTGAAAGAAACCTAATGAACCGTGTACTCATTTGTGATTCTTGAAGCCCAAGAAATTTTATTACAAGTTCATACATATTATAATGCGAAAAACCTTTTTCTCCGTTCTAATACATTATGATACATATTATGGAAAATTAACGCGAACATGCATTTTACTCAGGAATATCTGACATTGCGGCGCAGATTACATTGGCCGTGGTCGCAAGCTGACTGGCCCCTAGATAAAATGCTAGTTACATTAATTTCTCGTCTTCTATTATGTAAAACATGCAACGTGAAAGTTTAAAATGATGAGTACTTAAAATGTTATTATTCAACCGTTAGTTAAACCGGGTGGTGCCTCCAAAGTGTACAAATATAAAAGCTGTTAAACTTTTGCGTTGCATGTTTACTTTTGCTTCACATTTGATTTGTCATGTTTCTAGGAGAGATTATGTTTATTAGATAATGAATTTAAATAATAATAAAGTAGGCCACATTATATATCGATTATATTAATCGAAGTGGTAATTATTGTAGGTTATTTGTAAGTAAAATACGAATTAGTGTTATAATAAATGTAATAAAGGTATAATAGTAAATTATTTATCTACAACTTTACAAATAAAGCTTGCTACACACGTATTCTGTTCGGCTGTAATCGGCCTAGCCGGGTAAAACCAAATACGTGTAGATAATGTTTGGGAAAAATGTCGCTCGACATCAGCAGCATTTTTCTTTTGCATTTTGTGATCTAAATGCTTAAACAGAATTTTAACGATGGGACCCGAAGGAACAACCCAACACAAGTCAAAGAAGTCGGTTCGAGTCGATTTTGTTGTTCGATAAATACTGCCATACCGAACGTTCCAAACCGAATAAGTGTGTAGCAAGCCTTAGGCGATTCACTTCGTTAGTAACAATATTCCTTATACCTATATTAGTAACCCTATTCTATGTTAAGCGTAAAATATTTTTGTTCTATTTAATTAAACTTGAGAAGATTCATTCAGGGAGAAATTGACTGAGAGTTTTTTTAAAGTTCTCGTAAAGGAAAAAAAAAAGTCTGCATTTCGCAGCAATGATATTAAATTGACTACATTTATTTAAATCTTAAAAATATGGCAGTATGGCACTAGACAAAAACACAGCCGAAGTTATATTCATATATACTTTTTACAGTGATGAGATCAGCATATAAAGTCTAAACTCCATTGACATTTAAAATAATTATATACCCGTTAGTATACTTTTGCAGTAGACCAGTAACATCTAGCTGTAAAGCACACCTCGACACGTCTATAATATTCCATCAACTTAATAGAGAGCCTTGTAAAGATTCTCATCTGGAAAAGGTATAAGTACAAAGTTTTCTCGGCTGGAAAACTTATTTTTTTTATATATTAGTGATACGCAAATGACACTGGTCTGGTTGAAATAACATGTTGTTTCATTTACAGAATTGTTTATTATAATTGCTCTCTACTAATTATATCGGTATATAGGAATGCCAACGCCTGTAGCTCAATTCTCTACCACTATCGACTACCGACAACCGGCATGTCATTGAAAAATGTTGTGTGAAAATCTGATCAGCGCCTCTAATGGGCGTCGTAGGAACCATATAGCAGTACATTCTAAGTGTCAAACTCTCGATACTCGACAGTACAGATTATACAGAATTGCGCTACTAGTCCTTAGTAACAATTTTGGCAGCTTCGGTGTACCGAATACTGCCGAAACTTGCAGAAGGTTATAACGCCGGCCTTTTCAAAAAATTTCTAGGTATATACCTACTGAGGTTTGCATTGGCAGCGTTTACCTGCTAGACTGTAACTGAAAACTGTTTACCTACTACATTATTTCCTTCCTCGTTCATCCGTTTATGCCTAACTAAATAAGTAACCTAACTGACTAATGTTGTGACTAAATTCTTAAATTCAAGAACACTTATTCCTACTATATCTATTTTCTATTCTATTATAAACAGAGAGCTAGAGGTATTTCAGTTTGTGTATATTTGAGTCGAATACAGAACCATGGCATCTCACCTATTTGAGTTAAAAACTATTTTAAACCAGATGGACATATAACGCATCAAAAATGCGTAAAGTTGGAACGACCCAGACACCGACAATAATATACGAAATAAACACTCGTCTATCTTTTACGGTTTTACTGCTAAACAGCTGAACCGATTATGATGGTATTGTGGTTGATGCTGAACAACAACGGACAGTAAGCTTTTCTACCAGAGATGAGTTGTGCTACGCTTATGCTACGTTATTGTAGATTTGTTTGATATCCACCAATGATATTAATTGATGCATATACTAGCTTAGATGCGAGCTGTGGATACCTGATACGCGTGTTGCGTGAACGTCTGTCCTCTCACCCTGCCACTCTCACTGCTTTCCATCTAAGATACCTATGACAAATGTGGTCAGCCGAAAAATATGGCTCCATACCCTTAATAACACGAAATATTGTTACGCGAATATAAATTGTAGCTAGTGTCGCATGTATCCGAACGGTGTACCTGTCCAGTCCAGCGCAATACTAGTCCCCCAGTGTCGGTTAAAGGACCATAGTTTGTGGCCATATTTTTACCCAGGTACCTTATTAAATCGATTCATGGCATAGCTTTGCAACACATCTTACTCGCACATAGCTTAGTATCGGTGGAAACGGTCATAAAGTTTCACATCTTAGCTATTACATCCTCGCAGCCTACAGCACATTTCTGGTGGGAAAGCAATCTTAATTTAGTGTACAATATAATTTTCTTCCGGTACCTATTAGATTTTCACACAGCTTCCGTCGATATAGTATTTATTGGTATTTGTTCAACGAATTCCTCGTTCACTGTACCGTTGCGGTGTATTCTATTACTCCTTGATGATTCCTTCAGCGTCTCTGATCCAGATAAATCAATCGACTGCGATGTCTTTCCAAAATTGTTCTTTATATTGAATCTGAAAAGTGAAAGATCTGCGTTAGTTACTAAGAAATAGGGACATCTTTTAAAACTCTACTCATCAGTCAGCATCAAAAATATATATATGTTACTGTAAAAGCCCGAACTGTGGTAAATCCTAAGATTTTCCGGTAAAACCTAAGATTTACCAACTCTCAATGGTAAAAGTCCGAAAAAGCCAGAGTTTAAAAACTATGTTACGATATATAAAAAAATCCTCCTTCATAACTATGTTTATAACTATTTCACGGTATAATTATATACTGTGACATAGTTATAAAGAAGGAGTTTTGGGCATAGCGACATGGGTAGGTTAGGTTAGAAGGCTAAGGTGGGAGCGAGCGAAGCGAAGCTCCCACCTTAGCCTTCGTGGTTATTTTTTTTTAACCACCCAGAAGGAGGAGCCCCGCGAAGCGGGGCTCCGGCGACATCTCGATATCATCAAGTGAATATAGGTAAAAGTTCGAAATAAAAGAATTGTTCGGACTTTTACCATTGCGAGTTGGTAAATCTTAGGTTATACCGGAAAATCTTAGGATTTGCCACCGTTCGGGCTTTTACAGTAACATATACACTGTTTCCTTAAAAACATTACATAAACTTATTATGTACATTTATATTATTATGTTACTGCAGCTTCAATCATCATATTGTATGAAAATTTTGTTCTAAGTCACAAACCACTCGGACGAAGTCGCGGGCAAAGGTTAGGAGTATTTATAATTACCTTTCACACAATGAAGCGAGTATAGATTTCTTGCAGACGAAAATGACGAATATAGTGACTCCAACGAAAGCATTGTAGAAGTTTATGAAGACGTATAACACAAAAGTTTGCGCCGGCACGAGCTCCAACAACCAACCGACACCAGTTAATACAAACAGCTTTATGTAGATCAAAAACCTGGAATGTAATTATATTAATTACTAGCTGACCCGCGCAACTGCGCTTGCGTCACATAAGAGAGAATGGATCATAATTTTCGTCGGTTTCGTAACATTTTTTATTCTTATTGGTCGTAGCGTAATGATATATAGCCTATAGCCTTCGTCGATAAATTGACTATCTAACACTTGAAGAATTTTTCAAATCGGACCAGTAGTTCCTGAGATTAGCGCGTTCAAACAAACAAACAATCTCACACATACAAACTCTTCAGCTTTATAATATTAGTATAGATAATAATAATAAACATCGATGCACAAGTACAAGGGTGCGTTTCCGCAAAAGCGTAGCCCGCCATCACGGAGTAAAACACTGAAGCGCGATCTTTTACAGTTAGTATGGAGTATCGAGAGTTTGACATTTAAAATATACCAAAGACATAGTTCTCCCGCTAGGGGCGCTGATCAGGTTCTCATATGAAATTTGTCGATAACTAGCCGGTTTTTACAAAATCTATAGTATTTATCGTTTAATTTCCATCGATACTTTTCGCCAGTTTTCTTCAGAGCTGCAGTAGTGTGTGAGTTTATCGCTAACAGGCAGAAATGACGAAGAATCTGTTATAATGATAATATTCAGTGCTGGTGACAGGTCAGTTTATCGGTGGTCTGTCCAGCGCATGCATTGTTTGAGACACATGGCCGCATGTGAGCTGCAAATGAATCATTTATTAATTGATTCACACTATAATATGTAGTAGAGTATTTGAGTTAACCCATTACCATCCCACTACTGCGCAAGTGTCTCCTTCTAAACGAGGGAGGGGTTAGGCCTTGAGTCCACCACGCTGTCCAAGTGCGGGTTGGGGATACTACTTTATGGGTATTATTTGTTGTAAATACCAATACCTTATTGTGAAAATTTCAACTGTCTTACTATCACGGTTCATAAGATACTGCTCAGTGGCAGACAGACAGCAAAGTCTCAGTAATAGGATGCCGTTTTTACCCTTTGGGTACGGAACTCTAAAAAGGATTTGTGTTCGACAAAAAATTGGTGAGCAATAAAAATGTCAAGCTCTCGATACTCGACAGTACCGACTATAGAGAATCGCGCTACAGTTTATGTTAATGTGCAACATACATGATTGTTTTAGCGTCAGCATAACTTTATAATTATAGGGCATTAGCCTGGTGAGTAACAATGAGAAGGCGTATTATCCTTTAACTACTATATACAATAGAAAAAATAATTTCATTGTATTGCACACACTTGGCCTGTATAAGGAAACTTAACAAAGTAGTGCAAATTTGGCTCTTTTCAATTAAACTGACTATTGTAGCCATCTGCATTTCATCAATCTGAAAAGCGATAGTTACCTACCGCTAACCGTATTTTTTTTTTATAAAAGCAACTCCCGCACTAAAAATTGCTCTCGTGGACGTGTGTCGCCGGGACTTTTACAAACATACAAACAACGGACACATAGTGCAACCAGAGCAATTGGATACACTACCGACCGCGCCACAGAAGTAGTAGGACTACTACTATATCAAACCAATGCATAACTTATCGGAAAAATTTAATAATATCCTAAACATTTGGTAAATTCACAGGTAGAAGTAATGAGGCAAAAATGTACTTATGTAATTTAAATCGGATTTTATATTTAACTTATGCATATATTATATTAAATATGTAATTAGCATATGGGAAAACCTCAATGGTTTGTATGTCGTACATACGTTACTAATAATTCTTGGAAAACTTTATATGTGCATCACTCATGCATGACGGTAAATACAAGTATCATTGGTTATGGTGCACGATGGTATTCGTCCAATATAAAATACGTATAACTTACGAAGTATCGTAAGTTATACGCGAGCGAAGCCGCGCGGGTCCACTAGTTGATAATAACAAGCATTCTAATTTGCACAGCTCAAATATTAACAGCCATTGGGCTTCAATCAATATTTCTTTTTACCCATTTAGTGTCCCACTGCAGGACAAGGGTCTCCTCCCAAACGAAGGAGGGGTCAGGCCTTGAGTCCACCACGCTAACCAAGTGCGGGTAGGGGACAAATCAAATCAATTCATTTAGGTCAAGTGCTGACACTTATGATAGTCAATGATAAAGAAAGTAAATTTACCGCCAGTTCGGAAGGTAGGGCCAATGAGAAGAGCAAGAAACTCCTGGCCACTCTTTTTACTGGACTTACAATAAAATCTTTTTTTACCTGTTTTCATTAGATTTCGTGTTCCTTGCGTCACTGGTCTTAGTCACCGCGTGCTTCACTAGCCATATGTTATAAGCAATCATCACATATAATATCAAGTTGATACCGGCCAGTATTCCAATTGGTATATCATGATAAATCTGATTCGGTTTAACTGAAAAATAATAAAAATATTATGCAATACATGTATTGTAGGCTTACCGAAAGAGTATCGTGTTATAACACAGGTATTGGGTTGTAGAGGTCAGATAGGCAGTCGCTCCATGTAAAACAATGGTATCCAGGTACAGTGAGACTGGAAGCCGACTCCAACAAAGTTTGGAACAAAAGACTATGCCAATATATATGTTTTTGATTTGCTTAAAACTTTAAGGATAAGATACTGACTATCAGCAAAGCAGCTACTAAATGGAGGTCTGTTGTACAAATCCGTGTACAATTCCAGTTTTTCTACAGCCACTATCACTAAGGTAAGGAGTAATGGAGTGCCCCAACCATACAGACAGTACAATGAGAACTTGGCCCACTCGCTGCGACAATGTGAGTCATACCGTTTGTTCATACTCCTGAAAATATAACAAAATGTCATCAAAAAACATAGTAAGTATATATTTTTTATTTTGGAAGCCAAAAAGTTAGAGTTCCAAAATATACATACCTTATGTTGCACCACAGATCGTAGGACATAACGTTTAACCAAAACAGAGTGGACATAATAAAGAAGTAATTTGCTGGACCTGAAAACATTTATTATTATTTATTTTTAAAAACAACTCCTGCACTAAGTATTGTTCTTGTGTCGCGGGGACTTATACCATAAACTACGAACTCAAAATACACCCACACCCGAAAAAAATATTTGTGGATCGCACAAATAATGGTTCCGTGTAGGAATCAAACTCACTTTCTCTCGACGCAATGGTAGCGGCGTGGCAAACTATACCTCTGCGCCACAGAGGCATTAATTTCATATGTTATCCTATTTTTTAGATTTTAGCTCCACTTGTTGCTATGTTCAGAGACATAAAGTTAACTAACGATCGTAATTTAAGCCCTGTTATATTTCTGGGTCAGGGCTACCCGAGTTCCGAGTTGTTTCAGGGCCGTACCATCTGTCACATATATATCTATTAGCTAAATCGGTATTCGTGTAGTCTATTTCAGTAGTTGATTCACTGCGGAATCGGTCCGAACACAACGTCAGAACGTCTTCTGCGAACCTAACAGCAGGCGAAGATATACGTGCCAATATTTTATCTCACTAACTAATAGAAAAAATATTTTTATTGCCCATTTACTTATCGGTTAGAGGTCAACCTAGTATCAAACCTTTTAAAAGCGCCCGAAAGACTTTAAGATAGCTTAATAAATCAATTATCTTTATTGCTATTTAGCTTTAGTACCGCTACGAAACACGCATTTATGATATTTTCGCTCTAAGCTCTGCTTTACCCGCTAAGTCTGAGCGTGAGCGTAATCTATACTAATAATATGAAATTGTAGAGTCTGTTTGTGTGGTTGAACGCGCAAATTTCAAGAACTACTGCTGCGAATTGAAAATCTATTTAACTGTTGGATAGCCTTTTATGGAGGAGGGCTATAGGCTCTGTAATATCA
This sequence comes from Anticarsia gemmatalis, assembly GCF_050436995.1. Classification (NCBI taxonomy): domain Eukaryota; kingdom Metazoa; phylum Arthropoda; class Insecta; order Lepidoptera; family Erebidae; genus Anticarsia; species Anticarsia gemmatalis. The sequence continues at coordinate 3,477,609 of NC_134757.1, forward strand.
CAAGAGCAGAGTACCAGTAAAAAATGTTACAAATACGGGGAAAATTTTGACCCATTTTCTTTTATGTGGCGTAAGCAAAAGCGCGAGTCAGCTGGTCTTTGAAATAAAGCTGAGATTCAAAGTATCGTAAATTAAAGAATTACTTACTCATAATCTTGCACATTCTTGAATCGATTAGTTCTTTATCGAGCATGATCATCATTGCCCCTTGTAATATGTAGGCTATCATAAAAGTTATGAGATAAGCCATCAGAATCTTGCCGACGATGTTTTGCAGCTTAGAAATTAAACTGTATACCAGTAGTACCAAGAACATACAAAAAGCTGAAAGCAACGTTCCTGAAAATAAAATAATTTTGATGATATCAATTGTGGACTCAAGGCCTAACCCCTCCCTCATTACGGAAGGAGACCCTTGCCCAGCAGTGGGACATAAATGTATTTATTTATTGTAATATAAATTTTATAGGTATTCGCTGTGTGCACGATGACGGCACTGCCTGGCGGTCGCGTTTTTTTGGCACTCGTAAATGCATCGTCTTTCGTACATAAAATCACGCCTTATTCCCAGTAGAAGCTAGTTGTTTGGTCATAAGTAGTTTATCCATACATCCATACTAATATTATAAATGGGAAAGTAACTCTGTCTGTCTGTCTGTCTGTCTGTTACTCAATCATGCCTAAACCACTGAACCAATTTGCATGAAATTTGGTATGGAGATATTTTGAACTCCGAGAAAGGACAAAGCCTACTTTTTACCCCGGGAAAATGGCGCATTCCCATGGAAAAAAATCAGGTGGCGGACGAAGTCGCGGGTAAAAGCTAGTTAAAATATATAGCAATTTCACCGTTCAGTCTGAGATCGATTTAGCAGTTCCCACCTCCCATTTTGCACAAAGCGAATAAGTTAAAATTGTACGATTTTAATATCGGTATTAGTAGTACTAAGGAACAGTTTTCTCCTACTATAGCTAAAAACACTATTGAATAGATAAACTACAGCTAAATGTACCTCAGAAACCGGGGGTTACTCGTTTACAAAGTGTCTATTTGCATTATACCCATGACAAACACTCGTTAAATAATTACGTCCGTAACACGTAATTCGAAACCAATTATTTTGATATGAATATTAATAAATTGTCATTTGATTACTTGTCTGTCCATGTTTATACTCAAATTACTGCGATATTGGAACATGTACTTGATAGCATATGTGTTTTTATATTTCAAACATTGTTTCATAGAAGTGCAGGCTTATTCCCGACAGTATCGAGTCGAAAATCAAATTCGATTGGTTCAAACTTGTCAAATCGTAGTTTTAAATTTCAAACTAGCGCCTGATTGAACGCTCATTTAAAGTGAAAATAGGATTGTTTGATGTAAATTATTGCCTGCAGAGTTGTTAGTTTATCACCTGGTACTGAATTGATTCATTTGGCAAAGGAATCTTAAGAAGGTATTTTGCGTGCGGCTTTTGGTCGCAGGGCAAAAGTCGTGTTTTAGTCATCCGCGTGAACTCCACGTTACTAATCACCATTCTTACTAATATTGTAAATACACAAGTTTAGAGGTTTGATATTCAATACATATAAGGGAAATAAGGTATTTATGACACAGTTTATAACCTACATTAACACAGGATGTTTTTTGTTTTACTCCAATATTTTTTAACGACGACGAAGTAGTGTTATGTAGCGAAATTCTGTATTATCTGTATTGTCGAGTATCGAGAGGTTGACATTTAGAATGTACTGCCAAAATAGTTGCTACGACGCCCGTTAGAGGCGCTGATCCGATTTTCATACAAATTTCTCTGATGAAAAGCCGGTCGGTAGTCGATAGTAGTAGAGAAGGGAGCTACAGAAGGTAGTAATTTATAAGAAAAGTACTAACCTGTTGCAATAAATGCCTTTTTTTTCGAATCCTCAGGATCCTCCTCACTGAGGCGCGTGTACGCAAATCTTACATACGTACTGTTTAGTGCTACGAAGTCCGCGCAAAAGCTTAGTCTTGCAGTATCAAAACACGGGTACGCTCCCATTTGCTCAACTTTCAACGATCCATCCTGAAAAAAATACATCACATGTGTTATAGACTAAGGTAGGCAGAGGTATAAGCAAATACCCCCTCGTCTGTTATAGTATCCATTATGTTAGTCCAATAATTGGGGGCGGCCCTATTGCCATGATACGAGCACGTTACTGAACTCCGGACTACTATTTAAAATATCCTGTTATAAATTAGAAAAAACTACAAAAAAATAATAAATCTGATGGAGCTCAAAACATAACACCAGAAGGCAGGAGTGACGCGTAAAATGGCACTCAAGCATGCACGCATTTTTCCCTATCGGGTAATTTACCCCTGAGGAAAAATTAGTGCATGCAAAGATCATCACCTGTAGCGCGGTTCTTTACTACTATTTAAAATATATTTTATAACTAGCTGACCCGGCGAACTTCGTACCGCCTAAAATATGCAAAATTAAATGTCTATTTTTCAATGATTCTGAGGGATTTTCTTAATTTTTTCTCCGCAAGAACCTTCTCCTATTAATAACAAATACAACACAAAAAGAATTAGTAAAATCGGTCCAGCCATTCACGCGTGATGTCGTGACCAAGGAAAACGGGTTTCATTTTTATATATATAGATTAGATCTTACGGCACTCACTAGGGGCGCTGATCAGATTTCCATACAAAAAATCTCGACAGGCTTTGTCTATATAGTAGTATGGAATCGCCCTTTAGAAAGAGAACTTTTTGGTTAAGTCTCCATTAGTCGCATGTCTCCTACATCTTTTGTTTTTATTTTTTTAACCTTGTTTTTATTTGGCGCGGAATCTTGCTGACCGAAGCTATTAATATGTCTGCCTAGACTTCATCACCAGACATCGTTGGGAGTTCCACAAATAGAGTAAAGCGTGTTACTAGCTATTTAAACACAGTTTGTAATGTTTTACAAATTTTACGCTCTTTCCGCGTAGATAATGAGATTTGTATGTTTACATTAAGATTGAATACAAGACTAAATAGCCTAACTGAAAATAAACACATTGCGTTCAAAATTGCTCTGTTTGAATCATAAATTAAGATAAAAATGACAAAGACTTGTTTAGTGTTTCCAGTTCAAATACTAATTGCTAGATATGATAATTACTTCTGGGAGTATTAAACTGTCATATCAGAATTTACGCGCGCACAAATTTGCTATTCGTTATAAGTAAATTATAATAATGCTTTGAAAAATGAACACGTAGCAATATTGACTAAGCATAATACCTACTATAGAAGTCATAAGAAGTGCGAAATTTTGTTCGGATATAGGAATAAACGTTTGTCATCGTTTCACACGAAAACAACTGAATCGACTTTGACGTAATTTAGCCTACAGGTAGTTTATAGCCTAAAGTATGTTACAGAAAACTATCTACCAGGGAAATCTATGAATGCCGGCGAAATTCCGGGTAAAATCTTGTTAAATGCCAACGGACCGATGATAAAGAATGGTCGTAATTATAGTCATTATCCTCTATAGTGATAAGCATTTTATATTATTTTCTTATAGCGTAAAGAATTTTTTTTTTTTGTAATTTCTACTATACAAAATACAAGTAATTAGTATTTGTAAATATTTTGCGTAGTTTATTTACAAACAAACTTATCTTACTTTTACTCTCTCTGTCTCTTTTCTTAACTATATTTTCCTTCCGTTCAAGTCTTAATCGTAGGTTAATGCTCTCTTCAATCATTGTTCTTTCATCGACACAATACATCGTTCTACATTATTGACTTCAAAGCAACCCTAACCATATCATCAATGTATACAATTATACACATTCTTGAGAAAAGACCAAAACTATTTCTTTGGTTTTAATCAAATTTTAATGGCACCACAACAAGAGCATCATCGTTCAAACAAAACGAACTAAATCGGGCCGCCTAAAGACTTTCAGGTGACAAACAAAATACAGATGACTTGAAAAACTTCCCCTTTTTGGAGTCGGTTAGAAAGATGTGTTTCAAAAACTAATCCATGCTGCTGGATTTAAATAACATATACCTATTATAAAAAATTAAACAAATTACCTGCAAAACTTTAAATTTGCGACATGCCAAGAACATTAAAATTTTTGTAGAGTCCGATAGTAAGTCATTCTGAATGAAAACAAATCGGGACGATAGAGTTTCTGTAGTGTTTCTCGCTTCTCCTGTCGTTTTATTCAGCTGATACACATTTATATCCGAATAATTTATTTTCTCTTTCACTTCTCTCTCAGGTGTATAACACACTGGCGGTTTATTCGAAATAAACCGCTTCTGAACTTGGCCTTGAGGACAACACTTCACAAAACAGTTATTCTTCTCACAATATACACTTTTATCAATAATTTTACCGTCCATGTCCCGCCATGTTGACCCTTCTAACTCGTAACCTTGTACTTTAAAAATAAATATCGTAGTAAAAACAATATGTGATAACATTTTCGTACAGCGATGTTATATGTCCAGAAGGCGAAACTTTACTGAACAATATTAATATCGCGCCTGCTATACAGTGTGTTCACTTAATTAGGATGTATTAATATTAAAGCTAATTGAAATATATATAACTCAAAGGTGACTGACATTCCCCGGTTTCTGAGTACATTTAGCGGTAGTTTATGTATTCAATAGCGTTATTTTTATACGAGTTTAAACGGAAGTTTATTGCATAGGAGGTTAGTGATCTATCAACGCGTAGCCGAAACCACTGGTCGGATCGGGCTGAAATTTGGCATGCAGGTAGATATTATGACTCAGGCATCCGCTAACAAAAGATTTTGATCAATTTTCTCCCCCAAGAGGATAAAATAGGAGGTGAAAGTTTATGTGAAAATTCTGTCTTTAGTCACATACCAAGCGGACGAATTCGCGCGCAAAAGCTGGTGATTTATAATATATTTTTCAACATTTAATTATATGGTCCATACATGTCCAATCACATCTAACTATTTAAATAAATAATGTAGAAACACAAAAGTCTGTCCGTCGCGTATAATCAAAATCGAATTATTTATTTAGAGCAAATTTTGACACTTAAGACAGACGTTACAATAACTAAATCTACGACTAACTCAAGACACAAAAATGCGGGCATTTTATTAAATCGCCAAATTATTTACGATCTGGTTAAAACAATTTATTTATCACTAGCTGACCCGCGCAACTTCGCTTGCATCACATAAGAGAGAATGGATCATAATTTCCCCCGTTTTTGTATTTTTTTTTGGTACGCTGCTCCTATTTGTCGCCTTCCTCGATAAATGGGCTATCTAACAATGAAATAATTTTTCAAATCGTACCAGAAGCGCCTGAGATTAGCACGTTCAAACAAACAAACAAACAAACTCTTCAGCTTTATTATATTAGTATAGAGGTTGATGCCTCAATCAGCAATGTAGACTTAACGTGAATACAATCAAAGGGATGAAATATAGCAAGCAATTTTCTTCACAAAATTAATATCTTATAAAAGAGATATAACTTATTGCTGCATAAATTATACGTGAGCAGACTCGTGTAGGCCCTAAAATATAAACAATTATTATAATAAGCATTTTACCTCGGTTTTGACGCAAAAGGAATTTTGCATTCCAAACTCCATTATATTCGTCTGTACCTGTTCATACGATTGAAAAGTATGATTTATAATATATTATTTCCTGTGCCTACATATATTATATTGCGAAATATACAAGTTACATATTATTATTATGTATTATGTTATACTGCACGGCTAAACCAAAAAAAAACTAAATTTGATGAAATTCTACGTCGAATTTTCGCGCCAGTGGTAGCTTAATTAATAACAGCCATCAACATATCATATTTCTTCTTCTTCTAAAGTACATTTCAATTATTCATTTTTCTTAGGATTCCGTACCCGTCTGTCACCAGGCTGTATCTCATAAACTGTAATAGCTAGGAGACGAAAAATTTACCAAATTATGTATTTCCGTTGCCGCTGTAACAATAAATACTAAAAATCAAAAAAATATATTATGTTTTTCATGTTGTTCATGTCAAAAAATTATATTTTTTGATAAGGGACCCTTCACATTTAGCCGGCTTTTTATGTAGATTTTTAACCTAAATTACCCCGAAACTTCCTTGTTTGTATATATTTCGTAACAGCCTGTATTAATCAAATAATAGCCCGCGGTTACACGGCGGGTGGTTTATCAATTGATCGAATTGCCGTTTATGGTAGGTTTTACTAGACATAACTAATTAATATAACTACATCATTTACATCTTACTACCATAAGGTAATTAACCGGATTAACGAAAACTTATTTTACTTGTGCTCATAAAAAGGTTATCTAAAATGCTCAGACTATGTGATTTTTTTCAACACACACACCGTCATTAGATTTCAAACCAAGCAAAGCTTGTACTATGGTAACCAAATTACTGATTAACATAAATAAATAAAATAATAAATAAATATTATGGGACAACTCACACACGGTCATTTAATGCCAAACTAAGCAGAGCTTGTACTATGGTAACCAAATAACTGATAAAGATATGCTTCTAAATACATACTTATATAGAAACATGATCATCCAGGCTCAGAACAAAATACTCGTGTTCATCCTACAACTTATTGTCCCGGGTGGGATTCGAAACCGCCACACATTAATAGGCTCGCCCCCTATAACATAGTACGAGTAATGTAACGAGTGCAACCTGCACCGAAACGTTAGGCATTTTAAAGTAAAATGCGTGTTCGCGTTAATTCCCGTATTCTATCATACATGAAACATGCAACGCGAGAGTTTAAAAGTTATGATAGTACGAGTACTCAAGGTCTAACCTCTTCCTCATACCAGGAAAAAAACAATGCTGAGCAAAAAAAAAATATTAGGTCGTTATTAATTTGAAATATAATATCCCCACTCTGTATACAGTTACTTATAATCAGAAACACAGTATCTTATCTTGAGTAGCAGAGTTCAAGGAACTATTTTTGTTAAATAATTGTTACACCAAATATATCGCTTTTGTGGCACGGCTGGTAGTGTATGCGACTGCCGCGCAAAATGTCTCAGGTTCTGAACGCAAAGAGCTGTAACTTGGCATTTATGCTTCTTGAAGAATGTAAAGGAGTTCAAAGAGAGGCTCATGTTCCCTACTTGCCATAATATGCCATACAGTTAAATCTTTTGATCCCCATATTAAACTGTCTGCATATTAAATGAATCCAAATCAGTTTAACACTGTAACCATATTAACCAGAACGCCACTTGGTGCGATACTTACAAATTCCCTTGTTTTATTCACATCCAAACATCTTGTCATACAGGAATATGTTATGTTTTAATAAATATTTTCTGGTATTTATATTTTCTGTTATAATAATATAATCGTTTTATAGTCAGCCAGTTTATTATCAACATTTACTCGGTTACTTAATAGGGGAAAAATTATGTTACAGATTATATTATCCTGATACCTTTATACCAACGTTAATAAAAATAATTTACTTTATTTATAATTATTTATTAAACAAATTTTAGGCATGCAAGGTTTCCTCACGATGTTTTCCTTCACCGTTGGAGCATGTGATAATTATTTCTAATACACACATAACTTCGAAAAGTCATTGGTGTGTTGCCTCGGGTTCGAACCTGCGACCACTTGCGTGGGAGGTGTCAGCTTATACCACTCACTCACATTTATTAAGGGCATGCAAAGTCCCCAACCCGCACTTGGCCAGCGTGGTGGACTCAAGCCTAGCCCCTCCCTCATAACGGGAGGAGACCCTTGCCCAGCAGTGGGACAGTTATGGGTTAAATTTATTTATTTATTATAATTATTTATTATCAGAACTGAGTATTTTTATAATTACTGTATAAAATATTTCGATTATTAGTTCAATAATTCTGCCACATTATCAAAATACACTCACTCGACATTGATAAAATTTTATATAGCCTTTCAAATTATCAAAATTGGTTTAGCTATTTTTCATATAACAATATAATATTTATTGGTTCGGATATTTATCGATTATCTGATAACATGTGTTTAAACATGTGACGATCTTGAGTCTAAACATAATATCTTTTTGACTAACTACTGGCCGCCATTTCGTTCGCGTGAGCTTTTCTAAAGTAAAGATTGTCTACTGTTACTAGTATACTAGATTGCTAATCTAGGTCTTACCTATACTATCTGTATATCAAATTTCATTAAAAACTATTCAATAGTTTCGGCGTGGTTAAGTAACAAACATCCATCGAAACATAGAAATTTTGGCATAGGTCAATTTGGGTAACTTTGAATCATTTGGGTAACATTGACAGTGGGAATATGAACTAGTTTCGATTATTTTTTCATATGAAACCAACACAATTGATAAAAGATTCCAAAACTAAAATAAACCTAAAATACCCAAATGATTCAAAGTTACCCAGGTTGACTGTACAATATTGGTATTATTAAAGTAAGACTAGGTAGATATTATATTATGAAAGTATAACTAAACTGTTAAATATATAGATCAAAAAATAATATGGTTTAAGTATTTCATTATGTTTTTACAAAAACACATTCCTATATCGAGCCCGGGGTCCCTTTAGTGCATGGTATTCAACTTGAAAACGTGGTAGTAGTGCCATCTGGGTCTTCAGTCGTCACTAATTCCTTGGGTGACATTGCCACTGAATGATTACTGTAAGTTCTACAGTATTATTAGTAGTATAATATTTTTTCGCTAGATGGCACATAACTCAAGACTGATTCGCCCAGATCACAAAGTGCAGCATGTTTTGGAAAGAGTATCTAAGCTAACATGAATAGCTTAGCTTTTTCATGTCAAATAGGGATATTTTGACTAGTGATCACGTGAGCAAACCAGATCCATTCAACGTTGCAATGCTGCCAGTCTTCTGGGCACGTAACCCGAGGACGACGTTATTTTAATTAGGTATATTTATATTGTCATGTTTTTCTTCTTCTTTATAACTATATTACGGTATATAATTATATCCCTAGGGATATAACTATGTTACGGCTTTATCTATCTTACTGCGACAGATACATGACATATGATAAAACTTTTACCCGCGACTACGTCCGCCACCTGAATTTTCCCATGGGAATTCGTCATTTTCCCGGGGTAAAAAGTAGCCTATGTCCTTTCTCGGGTATCAAAATATCTCCATACCAAATTTCATGGAAATTGGCTCAGTAGTTTAGGCGTGATTGAGTAACATATAGACAGACAGACAGGCAGACAGAGTTACTTTCGCATTTATAGTAGTACTAGCTGACCCGCGCAACTTCGCTTGCGTCACATAAGAGAGAAAGGGTTAGAATTTTCCACGTTTTTGTAACACTTTTTACTGTTACTCTGCTCCTATTGGTCGTAGCGTGATGATATAAAATATGCTTTTTTTCCACGAAAAATATTCTCAAAATTATTTATATCTCTTAATATAACGAAATCGCGCTAAGGCATATCCGCCATTAAAACAGTTGCCATGACAACGGAATTTTGTTAATTCAGTGTCATTATAATATTGAATATTCGCGACTTCGTTCGCCACCTGTAGCCTATGTCCTTTCTCGGGTATCAAAATATCTCCATACCAAATTTCATGCAAATTGGTTCAGTAGTTTAGGCGTGATTGAGTAGCAGACAGACAGACAGACAGACAGATAGACAGACAGACAGAGTTACTTTCACATTTATAATATTAGTATGGATAGTATGGATGGAGTATTAGTATTAGTATGGAGTATGGAATAGATTTGAAATGTAAATTGAAAAAAAATAGTCAGTTAATATCAAATTCTCGTGTCACAATGTTCGTTTCCTTACTCCTCCGAAACGGCTTGACCGATTCTCATATAATTTTGTGAGCATATTAAGTAAGTCTGAGAATCAGCCAACATCAATTTTTCATACCCTTTGGTGGTAAGGGTTGCCAACGCCTAACATTTTTTTTTTATTTATGTGGCAAAACAACGTTTACCGGATTAACAAAGAAAATAATTTAAATGAAATAATAAAATATTGCACAAAGAGTGTGTTGATAAATGGTCAATAACCCATTTAATTCCCAGCTATTTTTTATTTACCTGTTGTTACGCAAGATGGGTTTGTTAGGAATGCACTAGATCAATTTTCCCCATAGTTTATGTTCAATTAAAACCTGTTACTGTGGAATGCTATTGCTTGGAAAGTCCACTATTTATTTATGTACTTATTTTTATTATTTTACCACTTTACAAAAGGCAAAAACAACTTCGACACAGTTTTCTTCTAATCACTATCCAATTAAAAAATTTATTATAATGCCCGGTCCTTCTAGCCGATAGCTGGCTACAGCGACCAATTTAATTGCAACTGGCCAGTAGTGAAAGACTTTGTTTATAGAGTCCTAGTGTGTGCACAACACACCATACAGTAGGACGACTAACCGACACGACCAGTGAGTGTTCAGGCGCAGGACCGACGGCTTTACGTGCTCTCCAAGGCACGGAAGTCTACTAACCTAACTTTCTAACTCCGGGCAATCTCCGAAAAATTTTTAACAGAAAATTACAGAAGAGACTTTTAGGCCCGACCCAGGATTCGAATCTGAGACCTTTTTCGTGGCAGACGCGTACTCTGCTGACCGCACCACAGAGGCAGTAAAGGAAATAAAAGAAAAACCTATTACTATCTCACTGCTGGGCAAGGGTCTTCTCCCGAAATGACGGAGGGGTTAGGTCTTGAGTCCACCACGATGACCATTCTGCGGGTTGGAGACTTTACATTCCTTCTAGAAAAGTTGTTAAAGAACTCTCAGGCATGCAAGTTTGCATCACGATGTTTTTCTTCACCGTTGAAACAAGTGATAATATAATATTTCTTTGCCTTATATCCCAATAATAATTACTCAATTATAGCAATAAAATATTAAAATAATCTATGCTCCATTAGGTATTTAACTATAGGTAAACATGTCGTATTAGTTATTTCATTTAATGTAGCCGAAATTAATTGTTTAATTATTTAATCTTGTTTTCCTTTTACAATACCGTATATAGCTATGCAATATTAAACTAAATAATAAATTGTTATTGTTATAGTCAACAACATACATACATACAATAAACCACGCCTTTTTAGACGGAGACCAGATAACCCCACTTTCCTTGCCTCATCCACATACATACCTCTTGCCATACAGGACCTCCGGTTATGAGTACCATGTACCTTTTGCAAGATATATTTTAACTAGATTTTTTCTTAAAATATATTTTGCAAAGTTTTCTAACAATTTGACCAACAATCTTAAAAAAAAATCTTGTGTAGATAATGTCGTTGTATGAGTACCTTTTTAAGGATCCCTCACAGAGGGTGCCCAAAGCAACCTATAACAACAGCCCACCGGCAACCTGCCAGAGGACCTGTTGACTGGACAGCTATGTCCCCGTAGCCGCTCACTCACGGTCCTCACTAAAGCCCGGTTTCCATTCGATTCAGACTTCGTTAAACTCGCAAGCGCAAACTCCATACTTTGATATTCAATTTGGTGGAAATACAAGAATGCAGTTTGCGCGTGCGAACTTGCGGACTTAAGGGAGGATGCTGATCGCGCTCTATCTAGCCGCCGGCGACCTGTCCAGCGGCGACACGACGCATCGAAGCGGCAAGGTTTTGTATTAGTACCTAATTACACTATAATAGGTGAATTCCTTATTAGGTATTTAAATATTATATGCGGAAAAAGCACATAAAGCTTAGCGACATTAACTTATCCTTTCAGGAAAAAAGAGCAAAATAGCTTTTAAGCAATACCATGACCATTTTTTTGTTTTCGTGTAGTTGCGGTCGCAGATGGTCAGCACCTGAAAAACATCCTTAAAGCACTATTAACAATGTAATGATTTTGGATACTATTAGGACTGTAACAAAGATCTTAATCATTCCTCAAGACCAGTTGTGCTGGGGTATATTTATTTCGAGGCCATGGAGTTTTGTCGGGTCCGATCGTCACAATACGGTTTAAAGATTCAGCCGTCGATGTCAAGCGACATTTTTCCAGAACCTTAATCTATACTCGGTTTTGCCACCCGGCTAGGCCGAAAGATGCCGAACCGAACATGTGTGTAGTAAACTTAAGACAGTACCTACTCTAGGCTTAGAACTCGACCGCAGAACGCAGAACGCCAGAGCGATGTGGTCGGTATCTTAAAACTTTACCATTGTGGTGACCTCAACGTTTATTTACTTAAAGTACATTGACATAATTGAATTAAATAAGTTCATAGCTATAATTGAAGGTATTAGTAATAATAATATGTATCTAACTAATAGCAATAAACAACTATTGACGCAAGTTGCTTCCGTTCCTTTGTACTTATTGTTTACCTTAATTGATAAGCGCATTCTGCAACTTTATATGAGTCTTTTAACCGCGGCTAAGGAACAACGACCGGACGGATGGATTAAGTTACACTTGCCGATGTAATTCTGTGGATGGGTGACCACAAAAATATACATACCCAGTTCTTTCGTGCTTCACAAGGCACGTTAAATTGTGGGTCTCGGCTGTCATTTTTCAAAGATCTTTGACAATCGTTACCCCTTAAGTAGTCAGAAGCTTGAAAGTCTGACAACCAGTCTCACTGAATGGTTTCGTGTTAAAACCTGAAAACTGGATTGTGGAGGTCCGATCGGCATCCGGTGAGAGCCTACTCCAACATAGTTAGAAGACAGTCTAGGTTTATTGATATGAGTCTTTAGCCCTTTCTTCTAGGGATGCAGATGTTATATGTTTTAGAAACATAGTTAGTTAATACTATTAGTAAATGATGTTGGTATCGATGTTTTTTTTTATTTTTTTTTTTATTAGGTCATCTATTTAACTTAATTACAAGCCCTGTCCAATTTTATTTGTCACTTTTAACAATAAAGTTATCCTAGAAGGTTTGGTGAAGTTATAAACACGAGTATAAAATACTCGATGTTTTTCATAACGAGGTTTGCACTTCGACTTTGGATAATTTTAATGACCAATGAGGAAAATTACCGAATACCCAATTATTGCAATTAATTGTCCCTTTATGTGACAGCCTATGTGACGCGATCGATAGAGGTTGAAATTGATTCGCAGAGGTCACAGGTCCGAATCCCGGATCAAAAAGATGCTTCACAGTTGTTCTGACAACAAACGCCTTTACAACTCCCGCACTATGAATTGCTTTTGTGTCGTGGGGACTTTAACAAACATACAAACAACGGACACAAAGTACAACCAGGGGGGCTAACACGTATCTCCGTTGACAATTATTTGAAAGCCAATACGCTGTTTACCCCCTTAAAATGTTACTTCAAAGCAACAATGTACTGAATAGTGACCATCAATTTGACATACAACTGAGGTACGCGATAAGCCCACAGATCCGAAACAACTATTTGTGAATCGCATAAATATTTGTTCCGTGTGGGTATCGAACCCCGATCTACCGGTATCACCTTAACCAAACTGGGGTTTGTAGAGACCTCCATGCCACGGAGGGTAGGTAAAGTCGTCCGGCCTACACTTTACATCTCACTGGCCGTTTCGTTTATCCGACCGACAGACTACAAGAGTGATGGGATACAGACTACACATGTGATTTGAGCAGTCACTTGGATACTATAAACAAAGTCCGGCCCCATTGGCTGTAAAATACGCACATTACATACGAAATTCGATAAAATCCTGTAACTTTTTCCTTAACGAATAACTCGTTAATATTAAACGGAAATAAAATGGTTACAAGGCGTTCGAGGAATTAATTAAAACAATTATTAATACCTTAGAAACCAATTAAAAAATAAACGAATACCGCAAAAATATTATAAGAACTCTATTTAATTAGTCTATTAGAGTCGATTTCATTATGGCATGGCAACAATTTTTCTTAGTTAAATAAATAAATTTAACCCATTAATGTCCCACTGCTGGGCAAGGGTCTCCTCCCGTAATGAGGGAGGGGTTAGGCCTTGAGTCCACCACAACCCCTCAATAAATGTATTAAACAAATTTTAGGCATGCAAGGTTTCCTCACGATGTTTTCCTTCACCGTTGGAGCATGTGATAATTATTTCTCATACACACATAACTTCGAAAAGTCATTGGTGTGTTGCCTCGGGTTCGAACCTGCGACCACTTGCATGGGAGGTACCAACTTACGGCACTAGTTGAATATTATAAATGTTATACTTTTGTGTTAAATATAGTATTATATATATATTTACCTGTTAAACCTGAATGTATAGGTAGAGGTGTATGAAGCAAATAGTGTTTTTATATCATTATCTGGGGGCACGGAAGTGCCCCCGCAAGTCGAGCAAAAAAAAAGCGGCACGGCCGTAACATCCTTTTCTCGAAGCAATTCGGGCTATTTTTGACACCCCTATAATTTCGTTGTGGATAAAACAAGAAGCCTGGATTTTCAGCAACTAATCAGTCATTGTATAAACACGGTATATTGAAAATTTCAGTCAATTTGAACCAGTAGTTAAAGAATGGCAACTTGTTAAAATTTTGAATTTTGTCACTCACTGATTCACTGACTCACTGACTCACTGACTCACCGATCATCAAAAGTCTAAGGTACTTCTAGCAGAGTTAGAAGCTTAAAATTTAGAATACAAATAGGGTTTAGTGTTTTAATCATGGGAAAAATTTAATATTTTCTAATTTCGGTCCAATTTTCTAAATACACCAACTGCAACAATAACTTTGTAATCCCATATAAATGTATAAGATTACAAGGTTACATTTGCAGTTAATGAATTATTATTACTGTAGAAAATAAAATAAATAGGTGTAAATAGGTACCTACTATATGAGGCATAACGGGAGGGGGTATAGGGTGGGTAAGGGTGTTTAGCCCATGAAACTGAATAACATTCCCATAGGAAAATATGTTGAATTATGAAAAAAAACGTCTTTCCATACAAATTGGACTTATGTTCGCTCTACAAAAAGAAGTGAGATGCCATCAAAAACATTCTGTAAAAACCTCAAGTCTCGCCGTAAAAAGTTGTGAGATCTAAATAATACCAAGTCGATTAATCTATTTAGTCTCTACTTAAAGGACCTTCTGTCTTAAGTTATTACGTATGTTATTATCATGCCAATTTAAAAAAAAAATACCTTTAAAACAAATAGATCGACTTGGTCATCGCAAGAAAACACAAATTCGCCATTAACATTTCAGGAGCATTAACTTCTCGTGCTGTGTAGTGTGATACATACTAATAATCAAATCATGCGATGGCCAGGTCGGTCTATTTGTTTTAAAGGTATTTTTTTTTAAATTGGCATGATAATAACATACGTAATAACTTAAGACAGAAGGTCCTTTAAGTAGAGACTAAATAGATTAATCGACTTGGTATTATTTAGATCTCACAACTTTTTACGGCGAGACTTGAGGTTTTTACAGAATGTTTTTGATGGCATAAATACTGTTTTTCATCGATGTTCATAATTATAATATGAAGTCTCTTGACCTTTTAATTGTATTGTTTACCTCGAAAAGTAATTATTTTAGTTCTAATGCTATATCTACATAAGTTGTATGAGCAGAAAGTAGTTTTAACATCGGTGCAGTAGACAAGCAGTTTTACCATCATAATAAAAAATAAGCTTTATTTAAGCTTATTTTTTCTGATTGTATTGATAAAACTGTAAAAGAATTATTCAAATATATTATAATAAAAAGATATAAAGTTACGGGACTTTGAATTTGCAAGAATAGGAGAGAATAGGCACCGATCGGTTGTATTTCATCAAATAACATTTAATTTTGATTCCCAATGTTTGTTGCAACCATTTACAACATACTTAACTTAATTAACCAACAATTGTGATCAGTTTCCTTATTCTCCCCTAATTACGATTTACTCAATGCATCAGCGTGTTAATTCCTTTCTTATCGGCTGCAAAAAGGAGGACGTACTATGAGGATGTACTGGTATAGTTTTTTTTAGCAGTTTTGTGTGGAGTATAAAGAGAGCTAATCAAATAAAGTTTCCGGAAATATCTTCATTTCGGTTAATTTCAAAAAACTGCATGATTTTATTGTGCATTGATTATCTAAAGTTGAGTTTTTGAAAGCTCACAGACATATACATGCTATAATAATATACACCTGTCTGAATGACGGGTGACGTACTATTTATATTATTGTGTATGTTATCAATACGGCACGAGTTGCCCTCGCTCGTTTCCCGTACCCACAGTTGAGAAGCTAAGCTATGCTAACAGGACGTAACAATGGTCTCCAGAATAATTTTCTACGCTATAGTATTAGTTATATGTTCAGTGCAATCTAGTGCAAAACAAAACGACACGGTTCCAAATAATGTTATCTGCCTCGGTCCGAAGAAATGCATATACAAATGCTGCCCTCATGGGCAATATGTCGCAAAAAAGAAAGTGTGTACACCAAAGAACGCACCTTTTGAGAACCATGCATATAACGTTTACGATGATGATTTGAATCTCAAAAATAAGTCGGTGTTGGACACATTCACTTTTATCCCCGGGAAATTTGCAAAAGATAAATTATTTCATGCTGACAGTGGAAATTTGAATTCAGTCGGATACCGCACGTATTTTATGGAGGTAAGTGGTCCATGTATTAAGAGTGTGCTCGCATTTAACTGTTATCCTCGAATGGCTATTTTGAGGAATAATGTATCTACCTGCAACGCTAATGAGCCACGTGATAACTAGTCATATAATTATATTAATTACTTTAATGTACATATTACGTAATTACCTTGTACGATACCATAATATAATAATGTTACACTAATAAATTTTCACATACACTTTGACTAAGTGCGGTTAGAACACGTATTTTTTGTAGCTTAATAAATTTAATTAGTGCATTTAAATGTACTTAGCCTCAATGACAATTAGTTTAATAATAAAATAAAAATGATAAACTTCAAAGTTTTCTTTTTTTTGACTACATTCGTGATTTTCGGTGTTACGCAACAATTAGATAGTAATTCTACTATTGTCGATTGTGCGGGTGATAAACCATGTATAAATAAATGTTGTCCTTTTGGCCAATATGTAAATGGGAAAAAATGTATACCTAGCAACGCAACGTTCGAATATCATGGATATGATGTATATGATACTGATTACCGTCTGTTAAACAAATCAGCCCTGAACATATTCACCATGGTACCTGGTTTGTTTATACGGTATAAAATGTTTAAAATATATTCTGTTCCTATGGATTATTCGGGTACAAACTTTTTTATTATGGAGGTAAGTTTCATATATTTTTAATCGACTTCAAAAACAGGAAAATGTTCTCAATTCGACTGTATTTTTTTTTAATTTTTAGTAAATCAGTTTGCTTAGTGGTTAATTAGTTCTTTGCAAACGTACACTTATTTTATTATACATGATTTTACTAGCTAACCCGGCAAACTTCGTACCAGAGGAGTTGCGGAGGCCGATTTTTATAAATCCGCGGAGGTGCTTGTCGATGCGGAGTTTTATTTGAAACATCCGCGGATTGCCTATGTCTGAATTGATGAGGCTGTTCCGTGTTTGCGGATGTGGCTGCGAATATTCGCAAAACGCCTTGTCATTACTTGCTTGTACTCGCCTATAAAAATCCGCATCTGCAAATGATCCGCATTTATTATGGCGGATGCAGATGCTATTTAATATACGCTCAATTGATGTAGATGTTACGCGTTTTTAGATGTGGATGTGAATATCCGCAACACCCCTGCTTCGCACTACCTCAGAATCAATCAATAAAAATCTAAACAATAATAAAAACAAAGGGAAAAAAGGGACTGACCGACTGACATATCAGAGCGCTATACCTCAATCCCTAGATTTTATAAATATAGATTGTCAAATTATAATGCAATGAATGATTATATACAAGTCGGCCAAGTGCGTAGTATTTGTTGTTAAAGCGGCAACGGAGACGCATAATATTTTTGAATATTTTGGCTTCCTAGCTATTACAGTTTATGAGATACAGCCCGGTGACGGTATACAGCTGAGGCTTAGTAATAAGGTTCCGTTTTTAACTTTTAGGCTCGCAACCCTAAAAATTAGTTTACTTAAGCAAACTAAGCCGACGATTATAAGTTTTATTTTTGCTTTTAAAAACCCGTGACTATGCCACTGCTGCGCAAAGGTCCCCAAACAAGGGGAAGATTAGACCTTGAGTCCACCACGCTGGACAAGAGCTGGTTAGGGCCATACTCTAAAGAAATATGTTAACCTCTTTCGCAACGCTAGGTTTCTTGAGAAGTTTTTATTCACTGAAAGAGTAGGTATTAATTATATTATTTCTATAGAAGTATATTAAGAAAGACAGTAAAATACAAGACATTTTTACAAAACTAGGGCAAAGCGCGGTTCAGTTTGCGTTATTTTCCCTAAGTAATCACCTTCAGTCCATGGGAATGAGTGAGACAGGAATATTAAATGTAAAGAGTTTCCTTGACTTGTTTGTTGGTTACATGTATTTGTTCACCTACTGTAAATAAAACAGAAATAAATTATTCAATAATAATTAAATTTACGACTTCATACAGTTAGGGCGCAGTCTCATGAATTTAACGCATTAATGTCCCACTGCTGGGCAAAGATCTCTTCCCGTAGTGAGAGAGAGGTTAGGCCTTGACTCCTCCACGCTGGCCAATTGCTGGTTTGGGTCTTAGAAGTTACATAGCAATACGTTTTGCAAGCCCGTTACTTGATGACTTATGTAATCGATATCACAAGTTCACACCCAGAATAGTATCCCTGTATGCGTATCACGTATCTCAGTTGACAACTAGTGTACGTCAAATTGATCATATGATATCATATTGATGATCACTAATGTACTAATACATTGCTACTTGGCTTATCGTGTTAATCACTATAATCTAAGAGAGAAAACAAAACACAGCATAGTGGCTTTCAAATAGTTGTCAGCTGAGATACGTGATAACCCTCCAGGTCCAGTAAAAATGTAAGTCTTGAGACTTTGGCATCTGAAATGTGCTACAAAAATAGTTTCTACGGCTCCCGCTAAGACACCATTTCTCGATAGCTAGCCGGTTGTCGGTAGTCGATAGTGGTAGAGAATCGAGCTGCTAATTTCATACAAATGCCATCTGGAAACATTCTGAATTAAGATAGAAAATGATCTACAAGCAGACAGATTAAGTCGAAAATATAATTATTATTTAATATTTTGTTTTTTTACTCTAGCACAAATAACAATGACTGTTACATAGCAATCTATACTATACTAATATTATAAAGCTGAAGAGTTTGTTTGTTTGAACGCGCTAATCTCAGGAACCGATGGTCCTATTTGAAAAATTATTTCAGTGTTAGATAGCCCATTTATCGAGGAAGGCTATAGGCTATATATCAACACGCTACGACCAACAGGAGCAGAGTACCAGTAAAAATGTTTCAAAAACGGGGAAAATATCTCTTATGTGACGCAAGCGAAGTTGCGCGGGTCAGCTAGTTAAACATAAAAATATTAATCCTTAGTTTAAATCTCTTGATTTGACAGCCTCCCAACTCACGTCAATGTTTAACAAGTATCATAGTCAAAACCGCTATGACACCTACAAGTCCAAAAATAAATATTATTAGAACTATGAATCGTTTTGACCGCACGGTCACGTAGTTAGTAAACACGCCCTACTAGGTTATCACCTTACTGCTTGAAACGTGAGGAAAAACCGCTAACATTATGTCAAATTTTGACTAAACTAATTCAGTATTAGGCTCGAAACGAGTAAACAAGGAAAAAACACCTTTCAGTTTGTGTTAGCTATTAATAAAGTAAGAATTGTTCCAACCTGAAACTGGCTAGCTAGTAGGCTTAAGGCTTAGCCGCTAAGTTACTATGGGAGGAGACTTCAGGAGACCCTTGTATTGTGGCTACTGATGTTACTATAAAGCATATCCAAATGAAAATAAAAAAATATCACAGTATTCGTTTGTCCAACATGGGAATTGAGACCAAACCCAAAAAAGATATACGAAAAGTCCAGTAGTCGCAGTAACCCCCAAAGGATTGGACACTGGGATACACCAAATATACTAAACAGATTTTCCTGAAATTTTGTACACATAGTTCATAACCTAGATTCACACAGAGGATACTTTTTTATCTATTCACGCGAACAAGACCGCGGTCAGACGCGAGTACATCATAAAAATATTTTCAAACAATAAATAAATAAATGCATTTAGCTCTCATGCATTCAACTTCGTTATTCATATTCCTCTTTCAACGTTGTTTTATGGACTTGAGCTTTGAAATTAATTAAATTAACTTTAAAAAAATAAAGTACCGTGTACCGAATTGATAACATAAATGATTAGTACTGTAATGGCCTATCAACGAGCTCTAGTTTACAATAATTAAAGGGCAATCATATGATTATTTCTATGTCACCAGTATTTAGGGGTAATTTAACGGCCAATAAACAGTACTCCATTTAATTCCAAATGAAGTTTTATTTAAAGACATATCCTACTAACATTATAAATGCGAAACTTTGTGAGTATGTACGAGTAAGTATGTATAGATGTTTGTTAATCTTTCACGTAATTACTACTACTGTAATCGATTCGATTACGATGAAATTTGGTATGTAGGTAGCTGAAGACCCAGAATAACACATAGGCTACTTTTTATCCCGAAGTTCCCGAGAGATCGGGATTTACACGGGAAGGGTTTCCACGCGAACAAAGTCGTGGGTGGCCTCTAGTACTTAAATATTTTTTATTTAAAATTCTTCTTTTCTTTTCAGTCGGGAATATTAATCGTCGAAATGCCAAACGCATACTACCGCTACGTTAAAGTCAATAATGAGAGTTTCTGCGTTGACTTTCGAATTGACAAGAAAAACAACGTCATGCCTGTTCCGAAGGTCTGGGCTGTGATGACGGATGAGCAGAACCAACCAAGTGACATCTACATGACAAGTGGTGAGTATTGCTCAAAATTACAAGATTGAAAATTGTATACTGTCAACCTCGGTAACTTTGAATCATTTGGGTAACATTGAACGTGGGAATTTGAACTAGTTTTGATTATTTTTTCATACGAAACCAACACAATTGATAATATTTGATACCCAAATTTACCTTACTCGAACAATTTAGTAGATAGCCTTAGCATGCCCGATTTTTCTTAATGTTTGATTCTGAATATTTCCGAAATAAAGTACTTAGCCTCTCTCTGTATCAAAAAAAGCACAATCAGTTGCATAAGCCTGCGAGTCAATGATGTTCTAAATTTAGTACACTTCCACAGGCCGAAAACCTTTACATACAATTAACGCTCTACTAAGGCCTTGGACTTAAATAAACACTGACTTTATGATTTCTCATCGCAAATCATGTTTTGATTTACTACTTTGAACCAAAAACTTTAGTTTCAATAAGTATCTAGCATTTAGAGCGGTTCATTGCTTAGTTAACAACAGCCGCGCGGATTGATCTCTGAGGTTAAGCCACGCTTTCCGAGGTTGATTTGCGGATGGGTGACTATCTTATATATCGAATTCCTCCGTGATTCGGAAGGCACGTTAAACTGTGGGTCCCGGCTGTCATTTTCGAAGATCTTTGACAGTCGTTAACAGCAGTCAGAAGCTTGAAAGTCTGACAACCAGTCTTACCGAAGGGTATCGTGTTATCCCAGGTAACTGGGTTGTGGAGGTCAGATAGGCAGTCGCTCCATGTAAAACACTGGTATTCAGGTGCATCCGGTGAGACTGGAAGCCGAGCCCGACATAGCTTGAAAGAAAGGCTAAGCTGATATATATACGTATCTAGCATTTATTTCTATACTACGACTACTGAGGGTCTATTAAAGCCGGCATAATACTTATAATGATGAGCAATCGGCTGATTGCATTGAGATCACCTATTTAAACCACTTAAAATATAAGTACACCGTGTTTATTTATTTGTATCTATCTCAAGTTACTCATTCGCAACTCGTAATTAATTTATTGGAAATTAACCGTTTTCTAATAAAATAACAACTTTAACCGGAAAATTGTTAGAATTAATATGAATCATTAAGATGTTTATAAGGAATACTGACGTTCATATGAATTTATGGAATTATTTTATTTGAGGTATAAAGCATATTAAGGAGCGTTACTACTTGGTACTTCATAAAGATGTTAAATCATCGTTGCATCGTTAGCTGGTCTCTACCTACCCCTATGGAAAGAAGGCGTGATTTTATGTGTGTATGTACAAAGCATATAACAAGCAATGTTCAAAGATCTCTCACTGAACGTATCGGTTCTACGTCCCACCGGACTATGACAGTGAGAGAAAAGGGTACACTCTCCGCATTACGCACACACTAAGAAACTATAAGCAAAGTCCTGCACAGTTGGTTTCATTGAGGCTAGGAAAATATTAGGCTTGCTACACACCTAGTCGGTTCAGCAACATTTATCGAACAACAAAACCGACTCTGCTCATTTGTTAGGCTTTTGCCGATCAGGTTAATCTATGCATATTCTGTTTTCGCCCGGCTAGGAGGATTTATGCCGAGTTGAATATGCCTGTCTATTACCTTATATCAGCCTAGCCTTTCTTTCAAATATGTTGGAGACGGCTTCCAGTCTCACCAGATGTAGCTGGATACCAGTATTTTACATGGAGCGACTGCCTATTACCTACCTAGGTTGCCTAGGTTTTAACACCTTACCCTTCGGTACGACTGGTTGTCAGACTTTTAAACTTCAAAACCCGGAAAAAACTTTAAAAATCGGAACTCGATATGTATGAGATGGTCATCCGTTCACAAAACAACCAGCAAGCGTAGCTTAACCTCAGAGATCAATACACGCGGCTTTTGTTATCTAAGCCACGAACTCCTTTTTATATTGATTCTTATTACCTTATCTTTGATATAAATACTAATTAATGTTATGTTTCACAGCTACATTAGTATCATGCGTGTTCATGCTACTGGTCCTGGTGGTCTACTACTTACTCCCAGAGCTTCAGAACTTATGCGGTATGATCCTGATGGCTTACGTCGCCAGCTTACTGATGGCTTTCCTACTACTATCTACCATACAAATGAGTGTGTATACTGAAGAAACCTGTTTGGGATTAAGTAAGTAGTTTTGTATCTGTTTTTTTGCTGATAAATTAAGATATTTGCTAAATTGTTTGAAGATATGGAATATGATCGTAGTTACATCAGACGATAAGAAATTTCTTGGGTCGCGAAATCGTCTATACTTCTGTACCTACTTAAAACAACAATTTAAGAATGACCCAAAAATTGTTCTATTTAGTCACTGGACCCACGACCTGGAAACACAACCCAATTATTGTCCCAATAAGATGGGCACGTATCTCAGTTATTACTGAAAAAAATGTTAACATTTTTCTTTTTATTTCTTCATTGAGCGTAAAAAAGATTAAGATTAAAAGTCTTATGTACTAGAGTCCATCATTTAATGTGTTATTGTTTTTTGTTCCAGCATTCTGCATTTACTACTTTTTCCTCGCCAGTTTCTGTTGGATGAACATCATGTCTTACGATATTTGGTGGACATTCAGGTACGTAGCAAAACTACCTATCAAATATAATCTAAGTAGATAATTATTATAACTGCTCTATTAATTTACCACTGCAGGGCACTATAGTTCGATTCTCTACTGTTTGTACTATCAAGTATCGAAAGTTTGACATATAAAATGTACTGCAAAAATAGTTGCTATGGCGCCCGTTAAAGGTGCTGATGAGTCCATTAATTTCTAAATATATAAATCGGTCGATGCCTAACCAATTGTTAATAGTTAATAGTGATAAAGAATCAAACTTTGCGTCTATCGTAATGAGATAAGAGTTGAACGTTGAATCCGTCACACTGGCCAAGAGGGGTTTGGGGACTTTACATTTCTAAGTACTCTCAGCCATGCAATGTTTTGTCCCGATGTTTTCCTTCCCGTTAAAGCACGTGATTTAGAAACGCTTTACTGCAAGCATCGTTCTTGCATTGCCTGGGTTTAAAATCTTCGTGAACGCCACGTCTACAGCCACCAAAGTCTTCACATGTGTGGGAAGCCTAATTTTAAATATAAAAACATATGAAAATGAGCTCTGTGAATGAAAATTTTTGATACTGTAGCTACCAAAAACAAATGTTAAATAAAGAGGAAATGTGGGACTCCAAATGAGTTGTGGAAACACACGACACAGAACCGTGAGTCTAGATTAGGGTTTCTCATCGAGAAGTCTCGATCCGGGAATTCCCGGGAAATTTGGTCTAAGTCGAGACGGGAAAAAATTGGTCGAGTACCCGGGAAGTCGAGAAATATTTAAAAAGCCATGAAATTAGTAGTTTCGAGCTGATTCCTGGTTTTATTATTACTAAAATTATATTTTTGTCAACAACAAAGATATAAAGTATTTTAATAAAACATTTTGACTGTTATACCGAGTAGATCTGTATAATCTACTACCCAAAAACCCCAAGTAGTATACCTCAAACTCAAAAAAAATTGTACTACGTCTTTTGATACTTCATTCTACCCCGTATCGTATTTAAGTACTTAAATTTAAATTGTAAATTTTAAAAGTGAATGTTTGATGATTTGCCAATTTAAATTTCCTTTTAATATTTTATACTATTTTCTAAACTCCTAAAAAAATTTAACTCTGTGATCATAAGTGAGTGTGATTGTTTTATCTTTAACTTGTGTACGTCATGAAATGCACTCCCTGTCCAAATTCCATGTGTACCTAACTGGTATAGTTTAGGCTGTGCGATGATTTTATCAGTCATTCAATCAGTCAGTCAATACAAGTAATTTTATACGAGTATGTAGATAGACAATAAATATTATAATTTTTGAGCTGTTTGACTAAGACTCATTACCATTCACCAATTGTGGTTTGCGAAAATGTGATTTAATTAATTTCGTAATCTTTTCAATATGTTATTAATAGGTTTTACCGAATTCTCGACTTCCCGGGAATTCCCGGGAAATAGGGCTCGCGAAGTCTCGGTATCCGGGAACAAAAAACAGTCGAGAATTGAGAAACCCTAGTCTAGATGTAAACCCATATTTTGGGAAACCAAAGATCGTCCTCCAAACGTTTTTTTCTTTTATTTCACGCGCAGAATCTCGATTATATCTCACTCGATTACTATCGACTACCGACAACCATCTGGCTATCGAAAATTTTGTATGACTATCGGTTCAGCGCCTCTGGCGGGCGTCGTAGAAACTATTTTGGCAGTACATTCTAAATGTCAAATATTCGATACTCGACAGTACAAATTATACGGAATTGCTACTACTGTACAAGTATTTAAGGGTGTAAGTATACTATTAAACATAAACAATGATATCCACAGAGGTTATGCGAAAGCCCGGCCAATCCATCGTCGCGGTGAGCGCTTCAAGTTTATGATGTATGCTCTATACGCGTGGGGCCTCCCGCTAGCCATGACGATAGCGTTCGGTATCCTCGACACAATCGACATGAAAGAATATCCTTGGTTCGTCACACCCAGTCTCATGAAGACCGGCTGCTTCCTTGAAGGTGAGCCTTTATTTTACTACATATATATAATATTTTTATACTGAACTACTTATCATATGGACATACATTCGTGCATAATTATGACACCACAAACTAGTTAAAATAAATAAATAAATGTTAATGTTATTTTATGTGTGGTTTCTAAGTGTAGTGTAATAGTTAAAAATAATAATATTAGGAGATAAATCATTTAGAATAGCTGAATAAAAGCATTAGAATGTATTTTTTATCCAGACACGCCTTTTGAGAAGCTGGATAAATACCCAAACACTATTACGAATTAAGCCATCTGAATTTCCATGAGACCTTAATGACACTTTACATCTTTACCCTCAATGATCGCTGAAAAGACTTATTTATACCATTCGGTTATAAATCTCTATCTAAAAGAATTTGTAATAAAACAGTGTATAAAGTAATCTGCCTGAAATTTAAGCTACGGACAATCCAATTAAAAATACTAAATTAAATATAAATCCGTCCAGTCGTTTAGAAGATAGAGTATAAATAAAACTGTTTGACAATTTATGTGACAAACATACGTATAGAAAAAATTCAAGGTGAATATTCAAAACACAGGTGGTGTGAAGCTGTTATACCTGTACATGCCCATGCTGATCATGATCATATTTAACTGGATACTGTTCCTGATGACTGCTTTCAATCTGTGGCGATTGAACCGAAGCACTGCTGTTCTGGACACCGCGGCTGCGGGCACGCCAGCTGCGCATCGCTCCCAAAGACACAGGTAAACCTGAACATAAGGACTTTACACTGTACATTTTCACGAGTTTTCCTGGAAGGAAACTAAAAATTGCTACGCAGAAAATCCCGAAATTATTTGGTTTTACCTGCGGGTTTATTAAGTATCTCAGTTGACAACTAGTGTACGTCAAATTGATAGTCAATTTGCGATACATTGCTTCTTTGACGTAACGTGTACATTAGGGTGTCCCAAAATAATCAAAGTGATTTTTTTTCGACGCATACCCGCAATTATTATTCGTTTTGTAGTAATATAACTCTAAAATAAATATCACGTACTTCGGATAACAGCAACCCGTGCCGACTTGTATCGAAACATGTTACTACGTGAACTCCTAAGCGCGTAAGGACTTGCAAATATCAGTGCGTGTTGTTTCTTGTTTTAATATCATTTATTGCATTGTTTTCAAATAATCAACATGTCAGTCAAATTGCGCAGTTCTAAAAAGAGTGAAATATATTTAATTGGTTACGTAAAACATCAAATAACTGGTTCAAAACTTCCCTCTAATGGGCAAGTTCTAGCAGTTTTGTTTTACAATATCCGCGAAGTAAATTTAAAGGTAAATGAGAGTGCAAATCTAACGATACGCGAGTGCATTATTTTTTGGGAAAAGGCACGAATACCTACTAAATCATTGCCAAACTGTATAAAAAAACTTGTAAACTTATATCAAGTTTGGAGAGACTTGCAAAAAAATGCTAAGAAAACTCAAGATGTGCTTAAACGGCGTCGCGAAGAGTTTGTTGCTAATTTGAACAATCTTTTTGATATTGCTCACGCTGATGCGTTGACTATGATAAAAATAGATGAAGACAAAATCTTCCTGCAGCACCAGAGAGAGCCTGGTCGGCCGGGCCATCTAACTGGAGTCGACAAAAAGTTAACGAAGAAAGAGGACAGGGCGCGCCTTAGATCTATTGAGGAAGAGAATCGCCGTGCTAAATATTTTGCTGCGTCGACTTCGTCGGCGATTATTGAACCTTTACCGATTAATTCGTCTTCAGATTCTAGCGACTGCGAGACCTTGCAAGAAAGTTCCAATAGCCCGCCCATTGAAAACGTGCAACCTGTAATTTGTAAGTCAGTGCGGAAGAATTTTATTACCCCGAAGTTAGTAGCAGCATTGGACCGATGTCAATTGAGTATGAGAGATTCTGTGTTTATTTTAGAAGCTACTATTGAGGCGCTGGGACATAATGTCGACGATTTTCCAATTAGCAAATCCTCCATCCAAAGAATCAGAACGGAAAAACGAAAAGAGCGTGCGAAAGCTATAAAAATCGATTTTCAAGACAAGGTTCCAGATGTTGTGACTGTTCATTGGGATGGCAAACTATTACCAGCTTTGGATACTCGAAAATCAAAAGAAGAACGTCTTCCGATTGTTATTTCTTATGAAGATAAGGAGCAGCTTATATCTGTGCCACGTTTAGAGAGTTCTACTGGAAGTGAGCAAGCCCAGGCTGTTTGGAATGCTATAGTAGACTGGAACCTCGAAGAAAGAGTACAAATACTTTGCTGTGACACCACGGCTTCTAACACTGGTCGTCTCAACGGGGCTTGTGTGATTTTGCAGCAAAAGATCAACAGAGAAGTGCTTATTTTTGCTTGCCGCCATCACATCTATGAATTGGTACTCAAAGCAGCGTTCGAAGTGAAAATTAGCCAGGTGACAACAAGCCCAGATATTCCCCTATTCAAAAAATTTCGAGACAACTGGAAAAATGTCGATAGTACTAAAATCGAAAATTATCGAGAAAAAATTGTTTCTTGCCTGACATTAAGCGAAATCCAGAATCTGATTTCGTTTTACCGTTCTGAATTGACAAAAACAATTGTCAGAGACGACTATCGTGAGTTGATAGAGCTCTCAGTTTTGTTTTTAGGCGGAGATGAAGAAAAAAAGTTTAAAATCCGACCCCCAGGTGCTATGCACCAAGCTCGATGGATGGCTAGAGCTATCTATTCTTTAAAAATAGTGTTACTTAGCTCTCAATTTAAAATTAATAGTAAAGATAAGAATGCTCTATTGGACGTCTGCCTGTTCATCGTTTCATCCTATGTCAAGCCATGGATGCAGTGTATTTCGGCAGTCAAAGCACCCTACCAAGATTTGTCATTTTTGAAAGCCATGAGAGCTTACGAAAATATTGATAAAAATATATCAAAAGCAGTATTGAAGAAGTTTACTCAGCATTTATGGTATTTGACCGAGGAAGTATCTATGTTATCACTTTTTGACGACGAGGTGAGCCAAGAAAGTAAGGAAAACATTATATCAAACTTATCTAAAGATAGTATCTCGTCTCAAGAAAAACGCTATATACCATCAAAAGAAGATTTAAGCGGACTATTGTACGAGAAAAACATAGAAGATTTTATATCGTCTTCAAGTAAGTCTTTGTTCTCTCGTCTGAAAATTGATGATAGTTTTCTCGAAGAAAGTCCTGCTTCGTGGTCTAATAATTCTTCGTATCTTGAAGCAAAAGTGAAACTATCAACACTGAAAGCAGTGAATGACACTGCTGAAAGGGCAGTTAAGTTGATGCAAGACTTTCACGGGCTAATCACGGTTGAAGAGGAACAAAAGCAATTTTTGTTACGTTGTGTACAAGAACATCGTAAAATTTACCCTGATTGCAAAAAGAAAACTTTAAAAAGAAAGTATATAGAAGATCCTTGATGTATATTAATATCATTAAATACTATTTCTTTTAAATATTATTAGTTGTTTTCTTTCCAAAACCTAAATTAAGACTAAGTAACATAATTTTTCCATACAAATTTTTAATTTATAACTTTGAAGTCAAGTCGGCACGTGATAACATTAAGTTATCACTATAATATTTTTTATTTAGGCTTTTGAGGTCAAACAGAATAAAATAAAAGGGTATGCGTATAAGATTTCAAAAAAAAAATTTTTTCCCTTATAGCTTGGGACACCCTAGTGTACATCACTATAATCTACGGAAGAAATCAATGTAAAGCATTGTCACTTTTAAATATTGGTCTCACTGTTTGTTGTTCTTTCACGGCTGGAACAGAACCTGGAAAAATTAACCTTGTTTTAAAGTAGGATATGCAGAAAAAAATATTTATTTCCTGTTATTAAAAATATGAAACGTACTCCAGGAATAGCTAGTGTTAACTTTGTTTTTTTTCCTTCACAGATTCCTGGTGTATCTCAAACTGTCCATTGTGATGGGACTGAACTGGGTATTCGAAATAGTCAGCTTCCTCTACCCTGGGTTTAAAATATGGTGCATTTCAGATGTTTACAACATTCTTATTGGTTTGATGATATTCCTCATTTTCGTATGCAAGAAGAAGATCTATAGGAAACTTTACAAACGGTAAGTTTAAATAAATCTTGGATTTTTTTTCCGTCCGGAGTAAACCGATGGTGACTGATACATTCAAGTCTTCTATCTTAGTATCTTAGTACTAGTACTTAAATACTATATGAAATGGGTTGATCTGTTTGTACCTCGATATACTACGTATCAAACTTAACAAGAATACTTGACTTAAAAGCAGAAAATCCTTAAAGCAGTTACTGAAAATATCTCTCCATAAAATATCGAAAATACCTACTATTTGAAAAAAAATTGAAATCAAGAAAAGAACTAAGTAACTCGTGACATTTAGTTTGATAGGTTATGACTGTTACCATTGTAAGCAGTTGACCTAAAAGTTCAAGCTAATCAAAATAATCCTAATAATTGCAGCAATTTTCTAAGTGAATTATATTATTTCTTGTTATCCAACAGGTACGTGCTGAACACCGGTAGGCGATTCTACCCCGGTTCATCGAAGAGCTACTCCTCAAACAGTAACTCAGATTCTGCCGAGACCACCACGCTTCAAATATCCCCCAACCCGAAAGGGGCCATCGCTTTATCGGCTTCTGCAAACAACTTATAATATGTGTAGAACGACATTCATTCGAAGAATAACAAATAGAAATATTTGTCTAAAAATATTGAGACAAACACTCATAATAGCCATGAAAACATAAAATTGCGATGAAATTGAAAAAGTTCAAATCGTACTTTTTGAAGCGTAACTACCGTAAAGTGAGTTAAATGAGTCCTAATTATAAAGTCACTTTATTGCACCTTCTCAGGAGCATCAAGGATTGTGCAGACGACTGTTCAGACAATGAACGCAAAACGGGCATCTCCACACGCAATAATATGATTGTATTAAGTCAGCTTTAAATCTGAGTTCGAGTGCAAGGAGTTCTGCCATCGTCTTTCGGAGTTCAAGCCAACCTGTTTAAACTTTCTTAATAATATATTATAAATGCGAAAGTTTGTGAGTATGTCTGGATGTTTGTTACTCTTTCACGCGAATACTACTGAACCGATTACCGTTAAATTTGGTATGTAGGTAGCTGAAGACCCAGTACAACACTAAGGCTACTATTTATCCCGGAGTCCCCGAGCAATCGAGATTTACACGGGAAAGGTTTTCACGCGGACGAAGTTGCAGGCGGCCTCTAGTATATCTATAATAACGAACGAGGCAGAACTGGCGCCCTCTACCGATATCAACTAGAAGCGCGATTGTATATTCTTAACCGATATTGAGTAACAAGCGTTAGACTATAAATATTATCTGAAAAAAAACCTTAAAAATTTCGTGATGGCTATCCAGTGTTACATCGTTTCCCGCAAAATTTTAATGAAATAATAGTTTCAGGCCATTAGCGCATACTACGATTTTGGGAGGTTTCTGGTATTCTCGATGCCAATACCTTGATGCTATTATCTGCTTCCATGGTTAGGTAAGGATGTGAGGAACGGAACTATACTTTTATAGCCTAGTTAAATACGATATAATTTAAAAGATTTTCTTTATGTCTACCGAGATACTATAATGTGATGAATGTTATAACAAAAATATGGACCAAAAGTGTTTCAAGGTTATGTTTAAGTTAATGTAGAGCCAGTTTCACAGTTTATGTTCAATTGTCAGATAGCATATCTGCCAAATGAAGTGACAACACATGTATAAAAACAACTATCAAATTTAACAATATATTATATTTGAGATATTTAGATGAGACTTTGTCAACAATATTATATAATTCCGTAATTTTAAATACATGATATCTGTACACTCAAATTCTAGTTTCAAACTTTAAATAATATTAATATTACTTACTAGCTATTTACGTATTAATGTTTACTGGTAGGTTTTAATTCTAAGATAAAAAACTCCTTTGAACTCGATTGTGAATAATTAGATATTATTTTACAAAATAACTTTTCATTGGTATAATATGAGAAATGCTTGTAGACTTGCTTTATTTCGTATTTTTTTATGTCAAAAAGTTTTTGTGTAAACTCCAATCAAGTGTGTGTGTGTGTATGTCTTGTAAAGCGATTAGTTGCATCCAGTGTAATTGAATATACATACAATATGTTTTCGAAACACAATTTTCCCACGACCATTCTCAATGGTTGTAATAGTTTATGATGTCCAGGATAAGCGAAAGGGATAAAAAACATTAGGACGGCTGACCTTACTGCCATATTGGATTCATAGCATGAAAGAGAGAGAGAGAGAGAGAAGATACCTTAAGATAAAAGTATTATTTTGATTTTAAGTCATTTGAGTGGAAGTAAGCTTTGAGACCAAACTGTATTGAACATAATTCTAAATAATTATTTTGTTTTTAGTCTCTAGTGTTTACGAGTCGGCTTATCAAAGCTATTTTAGTTGTATATAGGCAATTACGTTATTTGTGGTCATTTTATCGTTCAATTAAAGGCATTTGCCTCCTATAATTGAAGGGTTTGCTTAGTCATGGCGAATAATAATAAGAATATAGTGTACCAGCATGTGAGTTACATCACTCTAGGCTTGCTACATATATTCGGTTCGGCATTAATTGGCATAGCTGGGTAGCAAACTGAATATGTGTGTTCGGGAAAAATGCCGCTTGACATTACCGCGCCTGAATGTTTAAACCGAAATGTGACGATCAGACCCGTAGTAACTACCCAATCGGCACAAGCCAAAAAAGTGCAGTAATTGCTTCGAGTCGGTTTTGTTGTTCATTAAATATTGCCGAACCGAATGTGCCGCACCGAGTATGTGTGTGGCAAGCCAGAGTTTCAATATCGAAATAATAATTTTACTAAGCTTTAAATACTTATTTTTATTTCTGTAAATGTCTTTTTACAATATATAGGGCTTAAATAAGATGTATTGTTTATATAACTTTCACTAGTACCTAGTACCTACCTATAATACATTAGAACCAAATATTCTTTAGTCATTCCTCTTATCTGGTATTTATTAACCTTTGGAATCCCTACAAGCTCTGATCAGTACGAAAACAATGTATTTTATATTATGTCTAAGCCCCCTTACGCACTTAAGGCTTGTACACAAAACTGCGATGCGAGATCGCATCATAAAAATCTACGAGCTTGGACAACGCATCGCAAGAACTTACGAATTGATTCGCACGTGCATTCTCCTCATCCTGGGATCACTGTGGGAGACGCCTTGCCGCACGAAATCGTCGCGTCGCATCGCAGTTTTGTGTACAAGCCCTTATGGCGATAAACCGCGAGAGCGCAAAGCCGCGCGGTTACATTTAATGAGCAACCGCATGACAATCAATAGGTGCCTTTACATACACGCTCTATCGCGCGTGAAAGAGCGTGCGTGTAAAGGGGTATTCCAGTGAGAAAGGAAAGAGCGCTTGCCGCGTTCATCTGTCAAGCCCGCGAAGGATATCGCGAGCGAAGAGCGCGCCGTCTTTCCCGTGCGTAATCTTGTACGCTCCTAAAAACGCGCGATAGAGCGTGTGTGTAAAGGCGGCCATTAGCGGTAAAGTGACGGTTTACAGGCGGTTGCATATGAAACTGTAACCGCGCAGCTAACCACTAGTGCGTAGGAGAGCTAATAAGTTGGTGTTTCAATGGTTAACAAGTACCTACAATCCTTGTCACTTATAAAACTACTTTCTATACAATAAATGTCATTTTCTTAATTCCGTTCTTCTTTCATTTGTGCATCCAAACTAGATTCAAAGCAACTGGTGACGGAAAAGTCAAATCGTTGTATATCTTGATTGTAAGGCTGCATTTCCAAACAAGATGTGCGAAGCAGAGGTGCTCGTAGTAAATTCACACAAAAAGTGCCGCTGTTTTCTTAAGCAATCTTATTTTCATCTCTCCTCGCATCCTACTTCGCTTCCCCGCACATTCCTTACAGAAAAGCAGCACAGAACTAGCAAATGTCAAAAAAAAATCCACGCAGATGTTTGTCAGTGTCAGACGCGGTTTAGGCATTGGTCGGTTCGGGAGTATTGTAAGTCTGATTATGATGTATTCACATCTTTCTTCTTACTACAGGTTCGGGAAAGATGACAAATAAGTCTCCCATTTTCTTTCATATGGGGCAAACACACGTTAAAGGTCGGTGATACCTACACCATGATTTCATTCAGTTAAATGGAAACCGCGCCTGTCGTTTGTAACTATTGAAACAGCACGGTTTTAATAGAACTGCTCACTACTGTACTGTAATATTATTATGTACAATCGCTTAAGCTAATATAAAGCACCCGACAGGCAACCGCGTTTGTTACATGCTAAGCCATTTCTATCTTAGTGTCGATTCTAGTAAGAGTTGCGCCTTCGTCAGAGGATCTTCGACGAGACCTGCGACTTTTTGCACTAATAGTACTACTCTGCGTGTTCCTCTTAGAAAACCGTGACGATTCCAGCCTGGTCACTAGATTTTTCCCGATGTTGAACCTAAAAAGATAGATTATTTTATATTGTACATCAATGTGACTATTATTAGTATAGTCTAAGCATACGCCTTTCACGCAAATGATCGAGGGCTCGAACCCAAAACACACATCATTAAAAAAAATCTTGTATTGTAAAAATCGTAGTATAAATAATAATCGCTTTTATAGGGTTTCGTAGAGCAACGAATGCGCGAATATTTTTTAAATATTCCAAAAAAATAATTGATAACTGTTCAAAATAATTAAAAACTAAAGTATTGTGTTATAAACATTATTACACGTATAGTATGAAAAGATAATTTAAGATTATGTGCTGCTAGTCTTCCTAATAAATAAAATAAAATATAGGTTTCAGTATTCTAGCGATTTTTAGAGCGAATTTGATGAAAAACATTTTAATCTACTGAGTCACCTTTTGCACAGCTGAATTATGATAGACTTTTTGCAGACTAAGATATAAAAGATGGCCACTCCGATGAACATGTTGAAGAAGTTAACGAAGACATAAGGTACTATCGTCATATCGGGGACTATCTCCAGCAACCAAGACACGCCCATCAATACTGATAACTTGATGTAGATGACAAATCTGAAAGTATTTATAACAATGATTAATGTTTTTAAACGTCGTTTCGTACACATAATAGATAAACTAACGGGTCTTAAATGGCATAATATGATGTAGGCATAAGATGTCTAGATTAGACATGCTCGATTTATCTAGATTATAATAATTCATTATTCTGAGTGATTCTAAAATCAAGTAGCAAACAGTAGCATCGAACAGGCCACCGTCAGCAACATAAACTTGAGGTGCACTGAAGCTCTAAATTCTAAATTTTTTATTCCTCCTATTCCTAATTTTTTATAGAAGGCCCTCTACGACTACGATATTCGACTTAGGTTTTCACTTTAATTGAAACCAAGCAAATGTGTATGAGTTTCGTAACGGAGCCGAAAGTTTCGTATAACAATTTGATCAGCGCCTTCAGCCAGCGGCTCTGTAAGAACTATTTTGGCAGTACATTTTAAATGTCGATCTCTCGATTCTCGACAGCACCGACTGTAGAGAATCGCGCTACTGTAGCTCGATTATCTACCACTAATGACAGCCGGTTAGCTATCGAGAGATTTTGGATAAAAATCTGAACAGCGCCTTTAACGGGCGTCGTCGGAGTTATTTAGGCAGTACATTTCAAATGTCAAACTTTTGTTACTCGACAGTACGGACTATAGAGAATCGAGCTACGACGCAAAGCGTGTTTAAAGAAAATCACTACTTAGAGTTAACTTAAAAATTTACCTGTTTTCACTACTTTTAGTGTTTCTCGAATCTGATGTGTTCGAAACTGCTCGTTTAACCAACCATATATTGTAAGCCGTCATTAAAAACAATATAAAATTGATTCCAGTTAAAACAGCAATCGGTATCTGGACATACAAAAGTATCGGCTTCGCTGAAAAAATAAAAAATATACTTTATTTCTATATTTTCAATTCAAAATAAAAATGGCGTTTATTTCATAAACTTCATACGAAGTACTTATATGGAATAGTCATAATAATATATTATATTTTTTTACCGTTTCAGAAAAGCTGTTTGCTCATGAGAAGAAAAGGCATTAAGCTCAAGGCTTATACTTGCTACAATTAATTTTCTATATTATTTTGCAGTATCTACACAATTATATAAATTATAATTTATGCTGTATAGGTACTCATATATAAAGTAATTGACCACATAACAATACTATTCTTATTACACAATTAGTATAATTATGTATATTTTTACTCGATCACGATTTAAGATCAATATGTGCATGCAAAACACACAAAGTGTAGCGCAATTCTTTACCACTATCGAGTATCGATAACCGGCTAGCTATATAATAATTTTGTATGAAAATCTGATCAGCGCCTCTAGCGGGTGCCATAGGGACAAGTTTTGAAGTACATTTTAAATGTCAAACTCTCGTGACTGCACAGAATCGCGCTACTGAAGGCGCCAATCGTGGCTTATTACTCGATTATCGAACACGTCAAATACAAAATCTATCTGCTAATACAGCAATCATTTATAGATACCGTGATACTGTTACTGTAGGAAAATTTGAGGTTAATTTAGTTATAGAAATAAGTAACTAAACAACTCGGATATAAAGCTAGCGATGAGTTCAGTTTTCCGCTTCTTGGTACTAAATATCGCTATGAATAAAATTGTACCATTTCTAATAGCGTAATTGATCTCAAAACTTGCATATCTTTCCATTTTAAAGTAACTTGTGTATTTAAATTTAAAAGAACACCGTTTTACCGGTATTCAATAGCCGGGTCCTGACTGAGTGAGCAGCCTCGCGAGGCTATAACTAGGTCTCTCTTCTTTCAGATCGAAATGAGCGTGACGGAGATATTGCCTCGCGAGGCTGCTCAGGACCCGGCCAATTACTTACCTCCCGCAAAACACGATTTGAACGGAGGTTTATGATAAATGTCCACAGATGTTGCATATAAATCTATTGAGAGTGCTGCGAAGGTTATCAGTAAGGAAGTCCCAAAAGAAGAGAGGCAGTACCACAGAAATTTGATCAGCTCTCCTTGACGATGAATGGCGCGATTTTTGCGAGAGCCTCTGTGAAAAAACATGTCAATTGAATTATATAAACTGTCGCTTTATTTATTTTTTATAGGCATTTATCACTTTTAATCTTTTGCATTGCATGTTTGCATGCTTGCTAAATCAGCGGTCGTCGTAACTATCACAATGAAGTATATTATTATAATTGGGTAGTTGACTGAAAAATTATTAAACTTGTATTCGTAAAAGGTTCGTCTAAAATGACCAGGCTTCGTAATTTTGCTAGTATTGTAATTACTGCAGACTAAAACATTTTATTAGGCACTCATTTGATATCAACGATAATACGAAACTGTGACGACACTATTTCATATTCCTATTTTAAAATGTATTTTTGACCCTGTGAATCAACACAGAGATATTCTTTCAGTAATTATGCGAATTTACTTTTATTCGGTTCATTTTTAATGTCATAAGGTAAGCTGTTTATAAACATATGATTTAATATATAGATAACAAGATAAACACGTACCTGATAGTCCACCATAGATCAAAGGACATAATATTTGACCAGAAGAAACTAGATAAAAGAAAGAAGTAGAGTATTGCACCTACAAAAAAACTTGTGTAAGTAAATAGGTACTAATATATTTTACTTTGCCTCTGTGGCGAGGTCGTTAGTGTGTGCTACTGCCATATAAGAGGTCTCGGGTTCGAATCCTGGGTCGGGCCAAAAAGTCTTTCTAAGATTTTCTTAGAAATTGCCCGGAGTTAGGAAGTTGAGGTCGTAGACCTCCGTGCTTCGGAGAGCACGTAAAGTAGTCGGTCCTGACCTCTCACTGGACGTGTCGGTTATCCGGGTTATGAGAGTAAGGGAATAGAGAGTGTACCTGTGTATTGTGCACACACTTGGACATTATAAACAAAGTCCTGCATTGTTGGCCAGTTTCAATGAGACTGACCGCTGTAGCCGGATACCGGCTAGGACAAACATTATATATTTTATGCTTTCAGCATTATTAACATGATGATGACCCCACTTTATGTGGAATAAGGTCAAGACAAAGAAGAATCTTGAAAAGAACACTTACTGATTATTCTGCATTCCTTATCCCCAATGTTTCGAAATATAATCAATTGTACCGCCTTCGTGACAAAGGTGACTATGAGACTGAATAGATACGCCATTAGGATCTTGCCTACGATGTTCTGTAAATTTGGCAACAGGCTGTATACCAATAACACCAACAACATACAGAACGAAGAGATCAACATTCCTGAAAATTGAAAATACATATTTTTTTATATTAACGATTAGAAACTCTCGCGACTTGTAATCGGATCAGCACCTCTAACGGGCGTCGTAGGAACTATTTTGGCAGTAGCCCTTTAAATGTCAAACTCTCGATACTCGATAACTCCAAGTGTAGAGAATCGCGTTAAGGGTATTTCGTGAAAAGACACAAACATACATACATATCTATCCTTTCTAACTTTCGTAGAATATCAATCCTG
Source organism: Anticarsia gemmatalis (assembly GCF_050436995.1). NCBI lineage: Eukaryota > Metazoa > Arthropoda > Insecta > Lepidoptera > Erebidae > Anticarsia > Anticarsia gemmatalis. The sequence goes on from NC_134757.1 coordinate 3,515,893, forward strand.
ATATTATACGAAAGTACGATTATTGTGCTCACCTGAGGCTTTAAATGCATGTTTCTTGTGACCATCAGGATCCTCATCGGTCAGGATCCAGTAGCCCATTGTAGCAAATAGTTTGCCCTTAGTTTCATTGTTCGCCTTTGGTTTTTGCTGCATTACATATTCCACACAATATTCCAATTTTTCAACGTTGTCGCACATATCATTCGGAGATGACGATACCAGTGACCCATCCTAAAAATATACAACATAATATTAAATAAGTTTGGCGTAGAAGCTCATGGCTTAGTCAACAACAGTCGTGGGATCGATCTCTGACGTTAAGCTACGCTTATCGAGGTTTTTTTATGGATGGGTGACCATGTTATACATATTGAGGTCCTCCACGTATCGAAAAGCACGTTAAATTGTAGGTCCCCGGTGTCTGAGCGTTTAGCGGTAGTTCATCTATTCAAACTAGCGGTAGTTTCTATGACTTTAAACGCTCTGGAACCGGCGGTAAGCCAGGTAATATGCGCGTAATATATATGTACTCAAGCGTGTTCCAATGCTATTTTCATAGCAAACGACATATTTATCAAGGAGGATAATAATCATACTTACATCACTTCTATTTCAAGTGTGTTTATTAACTGTTCAATAATGACTGTTGAACTAAGTACTGTAGCCTGACAACCAAGTAAAGGGCCTTCACATGCACGATATATCTAGATTATAAGGGAGCGTCCATAAATTATGTAAGGTGTTTAAGGGGATGAGGAGTACATTGGAGAGTACCGGCAAAAATCACGCAATTTTTTTTGTGACTTGCTGACCCGCGCAACTTCGCTTGCGTCACATAAGAGAATGGGTCAACATTTTCCTCGTTTTTGTAACATTTTTTGTTGTTACTCTTCTCCTATTGGTCGTAACGATGATATATAGCCTATAACCTTCCTCGATAAATGATCTATCTAACACTGAAAGAATTTTTCAAATCGGGCCCGTAGTTTCCGAGATTAGCGCGTTCAAACAAACAAACAAACAAACTCTTCAGCTTTATAATATTAGTATAGATTAAATAAGTTGAGTTTTAATTGAAAAATACAGGAAATTTAAAGAAACATCTCACGAAATTTATGGTCGCCAACTTAAAATTCTGTGTATTTACAAAAATAAAGTAACTCTATCAAACAGGCTACCGTCAGCTGCATAAGCCTGCGGGTCGCTGATTGTCGTATTAAGAATTTTGTATACTTTACCAGTTGCGAACGTTGCCTAGAAGGCTTTCTCCAAGTTGTTGGGCTATTAATGCTTATTATTTAACTATAGTCGCAGGTTCGAACCCGAGGCAACACACCAATGACTATTCCAAGTTATGTGTGTATTAGAAATAATTATCGCTTGTTCCAACGGTGAAGGAAAACATCGTGATGCAACTTTGCATGCCTGAGAATTCTGAAGAACAGTTCTTGAAGGTATGCAAAATCCCCAACCCGCATTTGGCCAGGGTGATGGACTCAAAACCTAAGCCCTCCCTGAATACGGGAGGAGACCCTTGCCCAGCAGTGGGACATAAATGGATTAAATTTATTATTTCCTAGCTGACCCCCGCAACTTTGCTTGCGTCACATAAGAGAGAATGGGTCATAATTTTCCCCGTAACATTTTTTGCTCGTACTCTGCTCCCATTAGTCGTAGCGTGATGATATTTAGCCTATAGCCTTTTTCGCTTTCTAACACTGAAAGAATTTTTCAAATCGGATCAGTAGTTCCTTAGATTAGCGCGTTCAAACAAACAAACAAACAAACTCTTCAGCTTTATAATATTAGTATAGATAATACTACTACGTAGTTGCATTATTAGCTGAGTAGGTAGTTCGCTTAAGTAGCAATCCAACAACTCTAGAGAGAGACTTATATTAAGGTTCACGTACGTCAACAATATTCGGAATTTACGACTTTAGTGACCCGAAAACTTAAGCAAATGACGGGTTAACACGAGGAAATACATAGAAATATTAATTAAATTAAAATATAGACACGTCGTGCACGCCAAGGCTCTCTATCAAATAGTCGGACTTTAGTTCTTTTTTATACTTAGCCATTTTTTAATAAATACATGTAATTGAATTTTAGAAAAAAATATCATTATTTATATTAATTTATCCTATCAATATATATCTTACAATTACATACTTGAATAGATAGAAAAACAGAAGAACAATATGAGAGATGCGACTCAAAACTCGGCATAAAAAATAAACAAAAAACAAAAAACACCTGAAAAAGAACAAAACAAGACTGTGTATTTGTGTGCATTCCATTATGGCTACAAAAAAAGTCTTAGTTCGGCAATTTGTCAGAACAAAAGTCCTAAACGAAGACGCGCATATTTATGCATGTAAAATAAACAAAAAAATATATAGTTACCTCCATTATAACAGTTTCACAATCATTGAACAATCGCCACTTGGTCTTCGACCCATCGGACAGCATATTATTTCGCACAAAAACGAAATGAGACTCAAGATTGGTCGAATTTAATAGCCTTTTCGACTTTTCATCCCGTTTATAAACATTTACATAAGAATAATGAGTTAGTTTATTTATTATCGTGTTCTTGGGTTGCTTTTCGTAACAAGGTATTACTGGTCCTCCTTTAGGAAGCATTATTTGGTTAATCGGACAACATTTTGCTATACAATTTTTGTTCTTACAATAGGAGTTGAGGTCTATTTTATTTCCATGAATGTCAGTCCACGTTGAACCACTAAGATCGTAACTTATCACTTCATAAATTGAAAAGAGGAATAAATATATAATGTGGAATAACATTTCGGAGAGCTAGCAGAACGAAAGCCGCGCTTATAACAAATGAGGTAGGATAAATAGGTGATGTAAATGTATCCTCATTCCTCATGTTATATGGAAAATGCATGAGTTCATTATCCTATATTGATTACATAGAACCTATACCTACTTAGGTATTATTATAGGAAAGTTTAGATATTGAATTTCCTTCCGATTATGGTTTTCTTCAAGGCTTTCAAGATAAGAGGAACATTGTCAAATATATCCTTTAAGGAAACTCTCCCTTACCTAGTACTAGTAAGTATCACTTAATTTACTATCTAACCTAATCATTTCACTTTATAAACTGTATTGTTTTAGTCAAGAGAAATCCATAATGTACCTACCAACAAATTCCTGAAACTTCGGTCATGTGACGACTCATACAAAATATTTGAATCATAATTCGCAATAATTCAGTGTAATAATAGTTCTTTAGGCAGTTTGTAGGCACTGTTAGTACCTACCTAGTTCGTAGGTACTGCGCAATAACAGGCAGGTATTTATTTCTGATATGGCTTATATTATTATACAAGCAGGCAGGAAAAAAATATTTGGCTTATTATTAAACACGTGTAACATTCATATTGCACTTCGGGAATGTTAAATCAGGATTACATTTAGTTTTCGACTCAACCAATTTTTTCATTGGGCTGTGTAAGGCTGTCTTTGTGGAACGAGAAAAGGAAAAACGACCACATTCGATTTTAGCTTGGTCCAATCAGTAGCGCTATTCTGTAAAATAGCGAGAGAGCGAGAGTTTAACATTTAAAATGTACTGCTAAAATAGTTTCTACGACGTCCGCTGGAGGCGCTGATCAGATTGTCATACAATTTTTATCGATAGCTAGCAGGTTGTCGATAGTCGATAGTGGTAGAGAAGGCGGTGCAGGTAGTTTTTTAATTCAAATGCTTGACTATTCAGGCCTATAGATCCCGGCTTGGCCTATTAATGCCAGAATATGTGTGTAGCATATTACTCATTTAAATGTTGGTATAGCCTTATAACCAAAGTACTTACTTACTTGAAACTGTAAAGAGTCCAAGCATGCATAGTGTATATTGAGTCTAAACCTAAGGGTGTCCTTAATAATTCGTGTAGGTAATATATTTTATAGTAAGGTACTTGAGTCAAATATGGCCAGCCGAAAACTATAGCCATATAGCAATATTCTAAACACGAAATATTGTGACGCGAACATAAATTGTTGCTAGTATCGCATGTAAGTATACGAACTTCGTACCTATCAACCCTTCCAGAGCCTGCTAGTCGCTTAGTGTCGGTAAAAGTGAAACATGCATGAGGTTTGGAATAATGGCATGTGGCCATATTATTCGGCTAGTCATATTTGACCCAGATACCTTAATCTATACTTACATCTATACTAATATTATAAAGCTGAAGAGTTTGTTTGTTTGTTTGTTTGAACGTGCTAATCGTAGGAACCACTGGTGCTATTTCAGTGTTAGCTAGTCCATTTATCGAGGAAGGCTATAGGCTATATATCATCACGCTACGACCGATATGAGCCGAGTAACAGTAAAAAGTGTTACAAAAAAGGGGAAACATTTCACCCACTCTCTCCTATGTGACGCAAGCGAAGTTGCGCGAGTCAGCTAGTAATAATATAAAGCTGAAGGGTTTGTTTGCAGAAGTTGTTTTTATTTATGTTAGAAAAGTTGAAATAAATATAATTATCATTCTCAGAAAAAATCTATATTATTATAATATAATATGTACATAAGCTACCGTATTTAAATATGACTTGATTCTTAACCTAAAGTTCTTTCTGTTCCTTTGCTTCTGGCTGCGGCGATCTATTTGGCTTCATCTGAATTTCGTCGGCACTTTGAGAAAGCGTGTTCGATGATACTGTCGTGGTCAAAGAGTTCGTGACAACTGGCTTGCCGATCAGATACAGGAACCTAGAAATATTTTATAACAACTTTGTTACTTAAATACTCCTTGTTTATTTTCAAAGTTATTATTTTTATTTATTCCTGTTTTTTTTTAAGATAACTCCCGCACTAACTGTCGTGACTAAGTAACTCTGAAGACACGTTCCCACTATGTCTTGACAGATAATCGTGCAGTTTTAAGTGTCGTGGCTTATATGTTTAAATGGAGGTGTTCACATATATTTTAGATTTAGTATCTCTTGCATAAAAAAGTAACAAACTAACATTCAAAATTACAAGTTTACATAATTACAGTATAAGTAGGTCAATCATAAAGCTGAAATAACTATAAAATTCTCGGTCACAAAATATTAACATAACTGCTCAATTATACGAGAATTTTCTTTAAAGCGACCATCTCTCTAGTGCCCGGTTTCTGAGGCACATTTAGCGGTAGTTTGTCATTTAAACTGTCATGTTTATATCAATCTAAACGCTATGGAATAGATTTAACTACAGCTAAATGTTCCTCAGAAACCGGGCATAGGCAAACTAAAAGGATTTAGCAGAATAACACAAAATAAATTAAAGCAATCAAACAGTAGCGCGATTTTCAAGAATCGGTACTACCAGCTAACGAGCGTTTGACATTTAAGTTTAAATTATTTAAGGAAAATAGTTCTTGCAAACTACACTATATAGGGACGCCAGTTTACCATACAATATTTGCCAATACCTGGGGGCTATCACGTATCTCATATGACAACTATTTGAAAACCACTGTGCTGTACATTGTTTTCCTTCTTAGATCATAGTGCTTTACACGTAACGTCAAGTAGCTCGATTCTCTACTACTATCGACTACCGACAACCGGCTTGTCATCGAGAAATTTTGTATGAAAATCTGATCAGCGAATCTAGCGGGTGTCGTAGGATATATTTTGGCAGTACATTTTAAATGTCAAACTTTCGATACTCCATAGTACTATATACAGAATTGCGCTAAAGGAAGCAATGTATTGCTCAGTGACTATCAATTTGATGTACACTAGTTGTCAACTGAGATACGTGAAACCCGGGGTTTGGTAGTCGATAGTAATTGAAAGTCGCCCCACAGTTAGAGATATAAGTAAGCACACTATCTCCATAGACTGATTTAATTTTTAGAAGTTTAAGCGGAACACAGTGCATCCTTTCAAGCTCATAAACATTTAAAGAACAATCTAGTTCAATCTACTATTACACATAAATACTACTTTGTTTCATGCCGTAGTACGTACTCCAATATGTTTTGCCTCTCCGACTGTCTCAGTCTCGATGTGGGTTATAGGTTCAAGGTCTCCAGTTAAGATGCCGTCGCGCCAAGTTTTTCCGTCAAGAGAGTCTCCGTCTCCGAAATTTTGGTTTTAAACTTTTGGAATTGGAAGTTGTGGTTTTAAACGTCCATGCCTCGGACTGTACATAAATTTGTCGTTCCAGCTCATGATCTCTCACCGATCGTGTCCTTTCCACCTTACTATTAGAGCGATAGAAAACAGTGCGTCTGTGTATTCTGCACACAATTGTACACAATAAATGAAGTTCAGCACAATTTTCTGGTTTCAATAAAATGAGCAGCTTAAGCAGACGCAGGAGGACAAACATCATTCAGGCATTTAATCTCTGGTACTTTTTGTTTGCTGCTTTCTTCCTTGCTTTTGTTTCCATCTATGTGTGTGACGTAATACTTCCTCCGACTCACCATTTCAATATACAAAATAATTTTACATACAGTTTTATTCTTATCTTAAAATAGTACTTTATATCAAATTTCTAAATCACAATATAAAAAATCACTTTTCGTAACACATGTTCGGTGGGACAGAACTTGGGACAGAACTATCTGGCTCGCAATAAAATAATGAAACGCACCTTTTTTTAATGGATATCAACATTTTCTTTTTGCAGATGAAAAGAATGAAGAATACCACGCCAAGAAGGACGTTGTAGACATCAGTGAAGACCCAGAAAGGATGGGGATAACAGTAGCTGATCACTTCAAAGAACCAGTTGGGGCCGGTCACGATAAACAGCTTTATATAAAGAGCAAACCTGGAACAATGTCAGATTTCTTTTAATAGGTATTCAGATGCATCTGGTAAGACTGGAAGACGACCCTTAGTTGAAGTAAAGGCTTGGCTAATGCTGATTCCTTTTATATTTTTACATCAAAAGTAACCCAATGTCTGAAGACTAGCATTCAGCAAATATCTGCCTATTTTTACATATAAGGCCAAAACACAATTACTCAATAAACATGTCTTCATAAAACTAAAGTAGTAAAAAGAAAAAAGCAGGCGCGTCCTCTTTTATGGTTTTGCAAGTAAAATATGCTGCCTGATCGTTTAAACGTGGCATAAGGTGAATAAACGGAGGCCTTGCTTACCGTTGCGTGTCCTTTCTCTGCAACATCTGAGTCTGCCTCTTAATGTGTGCTATCCTTAGAGCTGTCAATGTGAAGAACACCACGTTGGCCACACATAAAATTAATATAGGCGTGTACAGATACAGTAGCTTGCTGCCTCCTGAAAAACATTTATTAATTAATAGAATAAGATAGATCTCTGGTTAAAAAATTACTAATTCTATCATTTAAGAGACCTTCGAGAGAGCTATTTCAGTTTTCAGACGCCACGTCCATTCAAGCCAAACAGTTCTTGAATAGATTTATTCCGTAACCCGTGCGGCCGGCATCGTGGACTGTGGGAGACCGCTGTCCAGCTTAGCTTAGCTTAGCCTTTGTTCCAAAATATGTCGGGCTCGGCTTCCAGTCTCACCGGATGCAGCTGGATACCAGTGTTTTACATGGAGCGACTTCAAGCTTCTGACTACTGTTAACGACTGTCAAAGATCTACAAAAATGACAGCCGGTACCCACAATTTAACGTGCCTTCCGAAACACGGGACAAAGGGCTAGATAGTAATTTATTTATAAAAAGTTGAGACTAAATCTACCGTTAATAGTATCACAAATCTTACCATTTAAGAAGCATCCTTGCTGTCTTAGGTTTGGTAACCATTTGCTTTTTGGAGATAAGTCAGATAACTCAAGGGCTGCCAATAAAATTGTCAATATAGCAGGTACTCCGAATGCGTACGCGCAGTACGCTAGGAACCGAGTATACTTCGATTTCGTCAGCCCACTGGATATAGTAATCCTTCTGAAAATAAAAAGCTGAATACGTATATAAATTACTTTATGATAAATAAATTACAGGTAATACACATTGTTTATATTTCTTGTTAAAATAAACAACTCCCGCACTAGCAATTGCTCTTGTGTCGCGGGTTTACAAACATACAGCAACGAACACAAAGTACAACCAAACCCGAAACCAACTGTGGATGACACAATATTTGTGTGAGAATCGAACCCACGACCTCCCAACACACTGATAGTAGCGAGGCGACCTTAACCATTGCGCCCCGGAGGCCGTTAGTTTTGTTGGATCCTTTGGGAACTAATTATTATTAAGCAACAAAACTATAAAAATAAGTGTTTAATTGAATAAGTATCGGAGTAGATAGACCATAGTGATTGTAACGTACCTGAAAGTCCACCAAATATCGAAGCACATTACGTTCAACCAGAAAAAGGCCGCCAGTAATGAGAAGTAGATGATAAAAGCTGTAATATTAATAAGAAATCTTTGATTATTATAGCTACAACTTATCTAGATTTTTATTAATAGTTCTGTGTATTTCTAGAATCTGCATAAATAAAACTCAAAGGTGACTGACTGACTGTCACAGTGATCTATCAACGCACAGCTCAAATCACTAGACAAATCGGCCTGAAATTTGGCATGCAGGTAGAAATTATGACGTAGGCATCTGCTAAGAAGGGGTTTTGGTAGATTAGATGTTTGTATGAAACTCTGTCAATTTGAAACCGATCGGGCCGAAGCTTTGCACGCATAAAGCTACTATGACGAAGGCATCCCCTCAGAAAGGATTTTGGTAGATTCCACCCCTTAAAGTATAAAAAGGGGGTTAAAGTTTGTATAAATCTTCTTAGATTTTCGACTGATTTAACTCAAATTAACATAGATTCACACACATAGGATACTTTTAACTACGGGAAACGTTTTCACGCAGACGAAGTTTTGGGCAGAAGCTAGAAAATATTTTCACCGGCCGACTGCCAACAGCGCCGAATCTTTCTATTAAACAGCTAGCTTTATACATATAAACTAGGTGACCCGGCTAACCTCGTAGCACCTAACATTCGAATATATTTTTATGTCATTTTCTTGCAATTTTGCTCTCCGTAAGAACCACCATGTACTTCAATGGCATATTATAAAAAAAAAATGTCTTAATGCAGTTTAAAATATCTACGTTGCTGCTTTCATCCGCATTCCATTTAAATTGTTTCCTGATATGTCAAGGTTATTGTTGTAAATAATGTGTGCACAGAGATGACACAGAGTCTAAAAAAAATGACAATTATTTAAAATATGCCATTATTCAAAATACCACTAAAATATTGAATATTTCGACACAATCAATCATTTTAAAACGCTAATTTAACGTGTATTTTTTGTTCCTGAATATCTCTTGGGAATATGAATTACTAGAAGCCGTCCACGACTTCGTCTACGTAGAAACTCTTCCCGTGTAAATCGCAATCCCTCTCGAGATCCAGAATAAAGCCTATTTGTTTTTCTGGGTCTTTAGCTACCTTTATACCAAATTTCATCGTAATCGGTTGAATAGTATTTGCGTGAAAGAGTAACAAACATACATACATACATACATTCTCAGAAACTTTCGCATTTATAATATTAGTAGGACTTAAATATGGACGTACTGCCGCTTACGCTATAGTCCACACAAAATGTGCACAAACATAATATATGTCTTATCATCATTATTTGTTAACCGAACCGACAAATAAAACTGTGAATATAGAGTAGAATCTAAAATTACTTTGCCATTCATATAGTTCAGTAAATATTGATCTACATCTTTGCGGTGGCAGTCTAAAGGTTGCTAAATCTTTAGTGGAGTACTAGCTGACCCGCGCAACTTCGCTTGCGTCACATAAGAGAATCATAATTTTCCCCGTTTTTGTAACATTTTTCACTGGTACTCTGCTCCTATTGTTCGTAGCGTGATAATATATACCCTATAGCCTTCCTCGATAAATGGGCTATCTAACACTGAAATAATTTTTCAAATCGGACCAGTAGTTCCCGAGATTAGCGCGTTCAAACAGACAAACAAATAAACTCTTCAGCTTTATAATATTAGTATAGATATATTATTATCATGTGTGACAAAATCAAATCAAACAACCCAAAATTTCGTGTTTTTTACTTAAAACGAATAGCTACCTTTACATACACACTGTATCGCGCAAGAAACAACAACCGCGCGTGAAAGAGCACGCGTCTAAAGGGTGTACAAGGGGAAAAGAAAGACCACGCGCCGCGCTCATCTGTCAAGCCCGCGAAGAAAATCGCGAGCGAAGAGCACAACTCTCCCGCGCGTTATCTTGTACGCTCCTAAGAACGTGCGATAGAGTGTGTGAGTAAAGGTGGCTATTAAGTCGAAGCAAATAAGAATAATGAAAATCAATTTGATCACCGTCATAAAAAAGAAAAATCTTATGAATACGTACCCATTGTGGCACACCATCCGGCACTGATAGTATGTTCCGTGAGCAGTAACTGAACAGTGCCCAAGCACAAGAAGCCCGTGAAGAAACTCGACAGATATGCCGTCACCACCATGCCGTTTAACGTCCGGAGCTCTGGTAGAAAGTTGTACACTGCCACCGTCACGATTATGAAGAAACAGGATACGAACATGCCTGAAAGGATACGTTTATAAATGACTAGCTATTTTTTCTCGTTTTTGAAACATCGTGATGATATATAGCCTATAAGCCTTCCTCGATAAATGGGCTATCTAACACTGAAAGAATTTTTCAAATTGGACATTTCCTGAGATTTGCGCGTTCAAACAAACAAACAAACTCTTCAGCTTTATAATATTAGTATAGAAATATAGATTTCCTTGCTCATACAGATTGATAAGGGGTGCTATATTATCTACGTATTGTAAATGTTACTGTAAAAGCCCGAACTGTGGTAGGTAAATCCTAAGATTTTCTTGTATCTAGCTGGCTCATGTAGCTCCAACCACCCATAAAGTTTCATCCTATATTCCAGGCGCTTTTGCATGGAATATGTGACTATGTTTCTGTATAAATTTACAAATTAAAACGCTTTCAAGGTCTAAAGCAATAATCTTTCTTTTTTTTTAAGTGACGGGTGAGTTGCCGAATAGAAAAATAAATAGAATATTTTGTGCCATCTAATCCAATCGGGCGAGTTTAATGCGAGCGAGGACGAATAACCCCATATTTCAGTGTACGTTAATGTCACCGGCTGAGATGACGTCATGCCCTTTCCTCTTGTGTTATTCCATGGTTATCTGGCCTACCTATCCGGCGATCAAAGCGCAATAGCCGCATTTCTATCCAAAAAGACTTAAGAATCTTTCATTATGATGATGTAGCGAAATTGTTCTAATTGTTTAGCGGCACCTAGTTATATCTTTAATATTACTTTCACCTTGACACGTGCAAACAATAAACTAATAACATAATGTACTTTGACGCCAAATTAATTGCTTAATTAATTTTGTTTGTTATATACTTAATTAAGTATAGAAGTAACAGTCCTTATGGGAGCTGTTTTCATTCTGTAGGCGTGTTTCTAACCAATTAGTTTATGATAACGTCATATAGGAATATAAGGTGCGGTCCTTTTTTATCACCATGATAAAACCAAAGACGAGCAAAGAGGTTATAAAATGTAGGCGTGGTGGATGGAAAATGAATATTGTTTTTTTCTATATACGTTTCTTGGTTTCACATAGAACTTGACTACAGTCGGAACAAACGAATAACGAGAATTTGGCATTAAAAAAATGCACTGCCAAAATTGTTCCTACAGCCCCCACTAGAGGCGCTGATCAGGTCTGAAAACAAAATTTATCGATAGTTAACCGATTGTCGATAGGTATTGTATTGTAAAAATTAGCGCGACTGGCCAAAAGACTAAACCAATGAAAAATAAATACGAAAGATATATCTTACGACCTTTAAATAACAAACGAATATTCTCTACGTCAAAAAAAGAAGTCCAGCGTGGGTTTTATTATAAAACTGGGTTTATCGATAAATCCGGAACGATGTATTATTATACTATAATTATAGATGATGGCTTATGGAAAATGTTACACAATAGATCTGACTGTGTTTTACACATTCTGTATAACACAGTCGTAATACATTTCATTGCGCGTTTCCTTACTTAATTATATTTAAGGCAAGTTTTACGATGTAAGGGTAAATGTCTAACTTATCCGATTGAAAGCAAATGTATGAAAAAAAACGGTGAAACTTGTCATGTCTCAGGCGGTGGGCCGATTGTTTTTCCTCTTTCTGTCGTTTAAAGCAGTAATCATCGTGTCTACGTGTGTGTGTCTGCGTGTGTTAGTGTGCGTGTGTCATCACTGTGTACCACAATCAATAAAATATTTGAAATATTAGGTCGGGGTGAATTTCGCAATATAGTATGTATGAACTTGTAATAAAATTTCTTGGATTCAAGAATCCGGATGAGTACACGGTTCATTAAGTTTTTTTCAGTGCGCTCGTGAGGTATCCAAATATCGAGCTTTTTTTATAGAGAAAAGATTTTATTACAAGTGCATACATACTATAATGCGAAAAGACTTTTTCCCCTACCCTAATACAAAAAGTACTCACATGATGCGATCAGCTTGTAATTAGTGTGCTCTTCTTCCGGAATGTAACAGAATAGGCCATTTATTTCAATGATTTTGTTACCATTCTCCTCTCTAATGGTATTGTCCAAGCAATACTTGTCAACTTCGTAGAACAACTCAAAAGGAGCATTATCATACGTCACTTTAAGTCTTCCGTCCTGAAATTTTAATTAATTAATAAATATTTTTGGACAACTCACACACGGTCATTTGATTCCAAACTAAGCAGAGCTTTTACTATGGTAACCAAATAACTGATAAACATACTTATATAGATAAATTAACATCCAGGCTCAGAACAAATACTCGTGCTCATCACACAAATATATACAGTATACAGTTTCAATAAAAAAATGAACTTTCTATGGCATTAAATTTGGTTTTGATGTCAAAAAAATACTATTTTCTTTCCGTTCCTTCGCTTTATGCTCGAAAATAGAGAAGTAGTCATCGTCAAGCGTATAAATTGAAACATTGTTAAACTAACTCTTATCAAAGAAAATTGTGAAATTGTTACTAGTTACATTTTATCTTCAAAGTACCTAATCTCATATTGAAAAGGTTTGTTGATGAACAACAACAATTAAGTTGATACTTCACACAAAAAGTACGATTGAAATGTTTATAGTTTTTACGTTAACCTCATCGAAATAAATAAACTAGTGTGGAATTAAATAAAATTGGACCGGTCACATTATGAGAACGATCAAAGGAGAATGAACTAAATACGTAATGAGGTATCTAAGAGATGGAAATATAACTTACAAAGGATGAAAAAGAACAATAGCACGATTCTCTACCACTATCGACTATCGACAACCGGCTGACTATCGAGAAATTTTGTATGAAAATCAGATCAATTGTGGGAACTATTTTCGCAGTAAATTTTAAATGTCGTATTTTCGATACTCGATGTTACCAACTGTAGAGAATCGCGCTACATCTCACAATAAAAAGCGGTGGAATAAAATGGGTGAGATCTATATTGAATGACAAACTCTAACAAAATTCACTAACAACTGAAGAACATCATATTATAAAATTCTTTAAGACCGTCCCTTTTTTCTTTTTGCCTTAAAATTAATGTTCAAAATATGGTAAGTAAATAAAGGTTTTGATTATACCTACGAGTTAAGGATGGACATCTGTAATAATTTAAATGTTTAGTCCTCGGGAATTTTATTAAAAAAGTATTGGACCAGGTAATTTTTCTTTCGACGCACGGCTTGGGGAATGCCCACGACACGGTTTTAGAACAAAAGCCATCGGTAACATGATAACAACAAGGCTTTTATTTCGTCCAAAATGACATCACCGCCACACAATGATTTCATGCAGTTTAAACAAAACTTAAATTATTTTATTATACTCTAACTGTACACACTACCTTCCTCGTAACTCACTTGGCTGGTAAAAATCACTTAAAAATCCACTCAGTAGGTTTTGTTTGACTATCGCAAATAGACAGACAGACGGAGCGAGAGACTTTCTTTCCTAATATATGTGGCTGTAATAATAAACTTGTTATCGAATGCCCCCGCTAGATCACTGACTATTTGGATGTTGACAACTATTTGATAGTCAACTAGTATACATCAACTAGTGTAGTCACTTTTCAGTACATTACTGCTCTGACGTAACGTGTTAATCACTATAATCTTCCTACCTATAAACAAAACATTATTTTTTCCTTATGTAGTAATATAGAAGTATTTATTTAGATAGAAAAATACATATAGAATGATATAGTTGGCCTAACCTTTTAATTTTGTTCGGTTATTTCTCTCTTGTTGTTACGACAACCGGTTTTAAGTTTTATTGACATTTAGTTGGAATTTTACAAAAATAGCACAACAAATATTATACAATTCCATGTATAATAGGTTTTTAATATATTATTGTCTACGATAGAACTTATTTTTGATTTGATTTGACTTAACAATAAATAAATATTTTGCTTCTTATTACTTATTCGCTTGCGTAACATAAAAGAGAATGGGTCATAATTTTCACCGTTTTGGTATTTTTTTTATGGTATTTTATAATATTTTAAAATTATTATTGGTATCCTATTAGTCGTAGTGTGATGTTATATAGCCTATATCCTTCCTCAATAGATAGGTTATCCAAAACATAAATATCTTTTCAAATTGCACAAGTAGTTCCTGAGATAAGCGCGTTTAACCAACCAAACAAACTCTTCAATTTTATAGTATTAATATAGATGTACATTGTACATATACATACTCTGCGTCAGTCTGACACCACACTTCAGACTCTATCAGTGTGAGTTATTAAAAATTTCCTAGTCAGCTCTTCCGTGTCATGGACCGAGGACAAAAACGCAGAAAGACTGATATCAGAAATTTTACGGACGCCGAGGTCACTCAGACGGATAGATAGAGAGGCTTGCATCCATGCACGGTCGTCCAGACACATTAAAACAATGTACATAACACGTCTTTGACACTCTTTGATGATTTTTTTATTATTTATGGTGATATTCTTTTTACAAATAGGTTAGGATCTAAGAGCATGGGTTAATTTTCAAACTTTTCATTTCAACACAACAATACCAGATTATAATGAAGGCCGAATGATAGTTAATTTGGAGTATACGGTACTCGGAAACTGTATTCAATTTTCTGTTTTTTCATCTATGAAGGGTAGGGATATCAATTGCTCAGTCAGCTTAATCGGTCGGGGAAAAAGTCTTTTCTAATTATAGTATGTATGAACTTGTAATAAAATCTCTTTGGCTTTCTCTCTTTTCTTTCAGTGAGCTCGTGAGGTACCCAAATATTGAGCTTTTTTGTGTAAAGAAAAGATTTTATTACCAGTTCATACATACTATACTGCGAAAAGGCTTTTCCCCGACCTAATATAAGGAAAACACGCTGTAGGTACACAATAACTAACGACAAATGACGTAAGAAGAAAATACAAAACCGATGATTAAACGTCTTGCGGCCACTTGCCGGTCTTAATGCAGGGGTTTTTTTAAGGAAGCGTTCGAGAGATCCGTGCGTCAAGCACCTGCTCTGCTTAATAAATACCTTTTTTTCATCAAATTTATTTATTAGGTCGGGGAAAAAGTCTTTTCGCGTTATAGTATACACATGAACTTGTACTCTACACAAAAAAGCTCGATATTTGGGTACTTCACGAGCTCACGGAAATAAACCTAATGAACCGTGTACTCATTTGTGATTCTTGAAGCCAAAGAGATTTTATTACAAGTTCATACATACTATAATGCGAAAAGACTTTTTCCCCGACCTAATATTTATTTATTTCCTTGAATCCCTACGGATACCCACTATCCCGATAGGAAAGAACAGTTTATGTGGTGATAACACTAAAACACCGCCTCGATTATCATTCGTTACTTGCTCGACTTTGAGGACCCTGGGACCTAAAAAGCACTTTAGTGCCCCCCATATGCATTTTGATTTAATAAAGAAAATGTAGTGCGTTGTTATAAGTCTGGATGACTCTGTTGATGATCCGATGAACTCCGTGTTATTAAAAATCACTATTACAGGCAGTCATTTGTACCGGAATCATCATCTTAATTATTGTCTATATTTATAGGTACTATTAGTAAATGAAAACTAAATAATAATATAGGAATTTTGGAAATAATTCTAGTTATCCGGATTTTCCCGTCGTCCGTACATACCCCACATACCAACACATCTTGTCCTCATAGCCGGATGACCTTTTACTTAGTGATATAACAGTGTGGTATATTAAATATTATAAGAGCAAACTTAAAACAAACAAATCGAACAAAAAAACGTAAACTTAATAAACCGGTTTGAATCTCGATACACAAACATTGTGTAGATGTTCCAAGTTTATAAAGATATGCTTTTATCTCACCGTTCTAAGGCGAAAGCCAGCAGTCGAAGTCAAAGGTAGTCTAACTTCTCGATCGGGTTT
Organism: Anticarsia gemmatalis; assembly: GCF_050436995.1. Taxonomy (NCBI): domain Eukaryota; kingdom Metazoa; phylum Arthropoda; class Insecta; order Lepidoptera; family Erebidae; genus Anticarsia; species Anticarsia gemmatalis. The sequence continues at coordinate 3,532,411 of NC_134757.1, forward strand.
TGAACAATTCATTCTCTTTGTAAATAAATAAAATTCCTTGTGAATGTCAAAGCCTGGCTTCAATTCGGAACGTTCAAACACTGGTGGTTCGAATGCTCGAGATAGATTTACACATCCATAAGCATTCATGTTATAGGCTTGACCAATTGGACAGCACTTTCGGGAACATATCTCCTTCATACACACACAGCCTCTCTCGAGTCCCGTGACGTTGTCCACAAAATATTCACCCTCTTCATACATTATGCCGTTATACGTACGATTAGTTAGTTCGACACTGTTCTGAGGATTGCATGGCGGTTGTGACACTGTAGTCCTTACGATCACAAATAAGATAGTTATTAAGACACGCATTTTTGTAAACAGTAAGTGTTTGCGTACGTCCGTCGTGTTTGAGATCCCGCGTGAACTGTTGACTTGTTCTCGTCATTGAGTAACTACGACTGTATCCGCGTCAAACCTGAACTTGAACAGCGGATTATTATATTGTTTATGTTTTTTGCAGGTCTGCTTCATATTTGTAGAATATGAATCATCTTCACATAGTTATAGTAGCTCTAGGAGGCACAGCGCAATGTTGAATGGTCGCTGAATAGACAGGTAGAGCCTTATGAGAAGAGCTAGCAAGAAATTCACGGCCACTCTTTTCGATCGCCAAAAGATTTACAATGTGGTTGATACAATAATTAAACTTGCAAGGAGCTCCCAACAAGCAGCGATATTAAAGACTTAACGTCTATTATGTGGTAAGGAAAAAGAATACTTCCACAATAAATTAAATATTCAACTCAATTTTTAATTCAACCCGAAGCAGTAGTTCCTTAGATTTGAGTCAAACAATAACTAACTGTTTATCTTTGTATTAATAAGTATAGACGCAAACTTTGTTACACATTTGTATGTTGTTATACATTCTGAGGGCCAATTCTCTTATTAATTGTCACTGACAATGACAGTTAATAGAGTTAATTGAACGGCTAGTTATAAAAAATGGCTTCCAGACCGAAGTCTGTAGGGTAAAATGGTTCAATTAAAACGATGACAATCAATAAAAAGTAAATGTGTTTATTAAAATTATGGGTAAGTAACCGAAATGAAAAAGTTTAAATCTGTAATATCAGTATAAATATATGTGTATTTCTTATAGATATCTATTTTATTCAAAAAAGACAATGTTTAAAAATAGATACCAAATTATAAAAATGTTATGTATCTTACATATATGTATATTTTTTTATTATTTTTAACGACGTATAATATGAAAGACTTTACTTCTTTCTAACTTTTTTGCTTCTGTCCTTCTGAAATCAGTATTAGAAACGTCTCCATTTGTGTACTGAACTAAGTGTTATATGGGGTTGTGCATTAAAAGAATAAACGACTTTTAAATACATATTTATATAGATACATTCTTAACCAGGCCTACAAATACACAAGTATTTGTCCCGTGTGGGATCCGAAGCCGAAACACGCGGCGGTTATTACGGCGAGGTGACCATGTTTACTACCGTACCCCTACATACTTAATTAAGACGTTTTATTGTTATTCTCCAAGAAAACGGTTGCCTTTAGCGCTTTGTATATTTTTTTGTTGCAGACAAACGTGATAAATATTGTCAGACCGACGAGCATGTTAAAGGCATCGGTGTACTTCCAAAAATGATGCGCTTCACGAAACACCATGCTTAACACTTCCAACACCCAGTTGAAACCAGTTATAACAAACAACTTTATGTACAGCGTGAATCTGAAACACATCAACAATAATTAGAAGAGCCTTTGCATGCACGGTTTATCTAGATTATATAAGGTCGGGGAAAAAGTCTCTTCGCATTATAGTATGTATGAACTTGTAATGAAATCTTTTTTAAATTTTTGTACCTCACGAGTTCACTGAAACCTAATGAACCGTGTACTCACTTGTGATTCTTGAAGCCAAAGAGATTTTACTGCAAGTTCATACATACTATAATGCGAAAAGACTTTTTCCCCGACCTAATATTAATTAGTTATTTCATGTAATAAGCCTGATCCGTCCAATGGTTTGGGCTGTGCGCTGATAGAGCTCTATGTTAGTCAGTCAGTCACCATTATATCACAATTTATTATAAGGTACCTGGGTCAAATGTCAACCCAAAATTAATTATGGCCACTTCCCACTATTCCGAACCTCATGCATGTTTCACTTTAACCGACACTAGGCGACTAGAAGGCTCGGGAAGGGTTGACAGATACGCCGTTCCTACATGTGACACTGACAGCAATTCATGGTCATGTTACAATATTTCGTGTTTGGAATAATGGTACGTGGCTATATTTTTCGGCTGGCCATATTTAACCCAGGTACCTTATAATATAATGTGATATAATTAACTATAATTAACTCAAAGGTGACTGACTGACTGACATAGTGATCTATCAGCGCACAGCCTACGCCACGGAGACCGTCAGACAGCTGAAATGAAAAATTTTAACAAACAAAAATAAATACCTTTGAGTGGCCTTTTTATGCAATAATTGCTGTGTCTGTTTCCTATGCTCTAAAATCCGTTTGACCACTAATGCAATAAATACTACGTCTGAGCAACACACGAACAATATCGGCGTGTACAAGTATATCAATCTGCCGGTCCCTGAAAATTAAATAGCGTTAAGCAACACGTATATTAATATCACGGCATTTATATTCGAAGGCGTAGACAGAGGTGTAGTCCCATGTAATAGAGGGCGAAACTATTGCCTTATACTGGGCACGTTACAAAACTACAAACTATTCAGATAATAATACGACAGTCACGGGTAGAGTATAAAAATATAAATAATCATTATATCTATCTATCGTATGGTTAGTAGTCAACCTAGTGTCAAAGTTGTTCAAACCGCCCGAAAGGCCTTTGACATGGCATAACGACTGTTATCTTAATTGAAAACAACCGGGGCCGACGTGCCCTCCGAAGCACAGAGACCCTCAGTTAAAATACCTCTATGCGGTCACCGATCTATAGAATGACCGCGCCCACAGTTGCGTTACCCACAGATCTTTTACCGACCGGTGAGCACAACTAGCTATGAGCGCCTCTCATAATAATCATTATAAATGTTTACCATCTATAAAGCATCCGCGTTGTCTTAAGCGAGGCATTAGTTCATTATACATTGAAAGGCCGGAGAACTCGAGAGCAGCAACTAGTATGGTTAAAGCAATCGGTACACCGTATGCGTATACGCAGTACATTAAAAAACGCCTGAGATCCTGCGGTCTGACGCGTTTCGACGGCGTATTCGGAACTTCAAGCTTTCTGTAACAAAAAAAACATAATAATATCTATTTACATATAATAATAATAATATCCTACTTGATATCCGGCTACGGCGCGGCGGCGACCAGTTTCATTGAAACTGGCCAACTGTGCAGGACTTTATTTATATTGTTCAAGTGTGTGCACAATACACAGGTACACTCTCTATTCCATCATCTCATAGCCCGGTGGACGGATAACCGACACGACCAGTGAAAGATCAGGCCCCGGACCGACGGCTTTATGTGCTCTCCGAGGCACGGAGGTCTAAAACCTCAACTTCCTACCTCCGGGCAATCTAGGAGAAATTCTTAACACAAAATCACAGAAAATACTTTTTGGCCCGACCTAAGATTCATCCAGCATACACTACCGACCGCGCCACATATACCCACTATGTGACTCTGCCTTCGTTGTCGTCGTAAAGTGTTTTATTCCAGAGAAATCGCTCCTGTTTGTTGACATCTAGCGACATGATTTAATATCATAATATAATCAACTATCGCGCTAAAGACCTCTCGACGAGAAGCTTGGCCATACATAATTATAATATATTTAATTATTTTCTTATTGGTAAAGATAGTCTATTAAAAAAAAGTGGATTCGACTGCTTGCGTAACTTATTTATAACACAGCCATGTTTTAGAACTTGACTACATAATCTCGTTTTATTAATAATTCTCGAAACCCAGCATACCTACTTCGTATAATCTAACCTTAATAATATTAATATTATAAAAAGCAAAAAACAAATGCCTCGACGAACAGGAAAGCAGCAAATTAAAAGAAGACGACTGAAATAACACGTACTATAACATTTTTTATATTATTTTTACATAAATATCAGATTTATACAAAACACAACGTGTACCTATTTGGTTTGAATCTTACCCGGGAGAAATCTTTGTACAAGCTCTACTTAGTTTGAAATGAAATGACCGTGTGTGAGTTGTCCAATAATATTCATTTATTTTTATTTGTATCTTTGTGCTATGTGTTAATTTCAATTATTTTTCCCTTACCAGAGTTAAGCTATTAGGATCCAGACTTCCAGACCTCTATTCTTCATTGTATATTTAAATATTTTGGCTTATTGAAATATTCTCATTTTTTATCTCTGACTATTCGCAGTTATGACTGGCATGAGAGTGATGGAATAGTGCGCCAATGTAGTATACACAAGCTTGGACACTATAGTTCCTGCCTAGTATATAATGTCATTAGGCTAGAAGGATAAAATCGTACTACTTAAATTACTTTTAATTTACCTGAACTTCCACCAGGAGTCGAAACACATCACATTCATCCAAAAAAAGGCTGACAGCATCGCGAAGTAGATTACAAGAGCTGTAAACAACAAACTAATTATAACACAAAATTATTACGTGGACGTACAGTAGCATTATTGTCTACGGTCGGTACTGTAGAGTAACGAAAGATTGACATTTAAAATGTACCGCTAAAGTAGTTCCTGCGATACCCGCTAGCGGCGCTGATCAGATTTTCATACAAAATGTCTCGATAGCTAGCTGGTTGACGGTAGTCGATAGTGTTAGAGAATCAGGTTACTGTAGCGTGATTCTCTACAGTCCGTACTGTCGAGTATCCGAAAGTTTGACATTTAAAATGTACCGCTAAAATATTCCTGCGACGCCCGCTAGCGGCGCGTACCTCGATTCTCTACTACTATCGACTACCGACAACCGGCTAGCTATCGAAATTTTGGCATTTCTACGACGCCCGTCAGAGGCGCTGATCAGATTCTCATACAAAATTTCTCAATAGCTAGTCAGTTGTCGCTGGTCGGTAGCTATAGAGAATCGATCTATTGGATAAAGTTGCCAAGCCTCAGCCGCTAAATTGTCTTTCATTACTACAAGTACCTTTTTTGGTCTACCTGGGGAAAATGCAATACGCATATAACTGCTCAAAGAGTGGAGTGCAGGGTTATGTGGGACTCTCCCGCCAGAAGGGCAACAAATAAACACAGTGATACCAACAATATTAGGTTGCTGCTGTACTTGAGAAATCTGTGATCGTACCTAATAATATTATGAATATGTAATAATAGAATAATAAAACTACTATGAATAGAATCAACAACATGCTAATTTTGTGCGAGATTTATTATTGAGTTATTTATCTTGTATTAATAAGTAATATAATATATTATATAATATTAAGAATACATAACATCAACAAAGGTCAAACAGCAGTCTAAATATATCGCTAGTTAATTCAATAGTAGGTACATAAATTTTACTTCTTGTTATAGCGGCAACAGAAACACATAATCTACGTAATTTTCTATTGTTTACTTATCACGGTTTATGTGATACCGCGTGGTGACAGACAGACAAGGACTCAGTATAATAGGGTCCTGTTTTTACCCTTTGGGTACCGAACCCCAGAAAAAAGGGGATTTAATACCAATCTTTTTTATAACTAAGATAAATAATTGGGACACTTCCCCACTACTAAAAAAAAATGTAGTAGTTATTAATATATGTTTTGAGTACTTCGTTGAAATAATATAATTAATTATAATTATGTACCGTAATTTTTGAGCATAATAGTCAAACTGCGTCGGTGGTTTTGTGGACATATACTTATTACCTAAATAACTGTGTTTTAAAGTTTAATAAATAACTACAATTCTTACTCATAGCGGTGCAGCAATTTTGATTGATCATCCCGTGTGTTAGAAGGACTTGCATAGTGGCAAGGAAAAGGAATGCCACAAAAAAGCTGGACAGGTGTGCCAACATCACCATGCCGTGGAGAGTTCTCCTGATCTCCGGTAAGATAGCATACACGATCACTGTCAGGATAATGAAGAAACAAGAGATGTACATACCTGAAACAAACAAAAATTAACCTTCTAACTATAGCGATACTTTAACAATATAATTTGAAACATTATACCTATTTATATCGACAAGCTGACCTGGCAAACGTTGATTTGCCATATGAACTTTTTTTAAATGTTAGGGGTAGGCAAAGGTATAGAGTAGGTCCGATTCTCAGACCAACTCAATATGCTCACAAAATTTCAAGAGAACCGGTCACGTCGTTTTGAAGGAGTATCTACGTTAACCAACATTGTGTCACGTCACGAGATTTTTTTATAAGTATAAGATTGAATCAGCTGGTCTCCAAAATGCCAAATAATTGCTAAAAGTCATTAAATGCCCTCAGTGATTTAGCCGTGAGACAGACATTTGGCCACAAACGACGAGTTTCTATTTAACATTTATTTAATTTCGTAGAAGCAACAAATTTGGCTGACATTTTACGTTACCCCTATAATTTGACTGTTATTTTTGATGAAGAAACTGGCCGAAATTTAATAAAAAGCCGTTTAGGATTTTTTTCGTGAAAATGAAACAAAAATACATGCATCCATCCTCACAGACTTTTGCATTTATAATATTTACAGAAAAGCGTAGATGATAGTTCCTAATATTTATTCAACAACAATAATAATATGTACTTACAAGCAGCATTCATAACCAAATATCTACTTCTTTCTGATTTTTTCGGTTCATTACATATAAGCGCGCTTTGTACCACAGAACCTTGGAATATAAACTGATCTATGCAGTATTTGTCGGGATCTAAAATCTTGCTGGTTTTGGTGCCATCTACAATTGTATAATTAAGTCTACCGTCCTGCAGAATAAACAGTTACATAAATAAAAAAATAGTAAACGCCGCGACTCATTACACGTTTTGGTGGAAAAATAACTACTTAAAGTACTCTATGTTTAAACTTTAATTATATCGATTAATATTATAACAAAATTTTAAAAAGTGTTCAGTAAAATTGGTGACGTGAATTAGGCGGTTTACACATGGAACCGCGCTATGCCGCGTTAGGCGGTGAAGCCAAACGCTCATACACCGCCAGACCGCGCGGTGAACGACGCGTACACTCAGCGCTACCAGTCACCGCTTCAGTTCGTCACAGCCACGTTAATTGATGCAAATATTAGGTATTATTCAAATTTACCATTTCTAAATGTATATCCTCTGTTATCCCTAGCAGAACTAGTCTGAATTCATGTTCAGCACACTTCATTTTGGACAAAAAGAAATGGAATTCCTTTTTGGCATCAAATCCTTTCTTTAGTTCATAGTTTTCAAACACTGGTGGATCGAATTCCTGAGTAAAATTATCACATATATGTTTTGGATGATCCCAGTTACGTCCCTCGCCAAAAGGACAACATTTTCTTGCACAGGTCTTCTTCATACACACACAGCCTCTCTCGAGTCCCGTGACGTTGTCCACAAAATATTCTCCCTCTCCATACGTTATGCCGTTATACGTACGATTAGTTAGTTCCACACTGTTCTGAGGATTGCATGGCGGTTGTGACACTGTAGTCCTTACGATCACAAATGTAACAAACAATAATAAAGATACCATTTTATTTTTGTAAGAAATGGTGTGTCCAAGCGTCCGTCTGGCTGCGAATTTATATTCAGACTAAAAACTACAAATTGGGCTACTCAATAAATTGCCACTTCTATTCTAGTCAAGATTTAATCGAGTAGGTATTTAATGTCAACATTTCTTTGATCTCTTTTTTAACAGCGGTCATCAAACTTGTATCCCTGCGACCCGCTGGGACCTACCCTGTTGGACTATTTTAGGGCAAAAGGCGATCATTCATTTGTTTAACTTCGTTTGAAGCCATCCTACAACTTTTGTGCCATAATAACTATTGCTCCAAATGGCTAGCTCTATCGATATACTTATATGCCGTATCGTATCATTTGATGGCCGGCACTTTAAAAAAAGTTTATACTCAAGCTAGCTAAAAAAAAATGTAGCTATGAGCTTTCCTGTATGTGTATGTGTAGGTATGTGTATGCCACTTGACCAGGAAAGAGTGACGACCACTGCTCTAAACGTTTTATAGTAGATATGAGGGACGAGTATTTACCTGCATGAGTTTTATTATTAGTATAGCTATTTCTATCTCTCAGAAACATTCGCTTTAGAATAAAAAAAGAATACATCATAAAAAATTCAAACTTGCGAAAGGATTTTCTATCAGGTCGTATTGCATACTTCACGACCATTGGTCGGGACTATCAAAGCATCAAAAAAGAATATCCAAAATGTTTGAGAAATAAACCTGACCCCGACGTGGGCAAAATGTGTCTTAATTTATTATTAATGAAGAAACTAATACTACCTACGTAGAAAACATTTTAGCAAACTGTGGCTAAAAGTGTAATATTGCTATTTGAACTTTTAAAGGGTTAATAAATTGGAACGAATTCCTATGTCAGTAGGTAGTTACCAGCAGAAACACATTAGTTTATTAAAAAACATATGTAGTCGAAATAGCGTACTTTTACTTTGAACATAAAAAACGCACCCCAACTTATATAAATTGACGTTTTGTTGAAAAAGCTTAAATGGAATCTTTCATTAATGTTTCAGTATTTTACAATTTTTTTTATTAAATTCAAAATGCATGTTATCCGCTGACCTAATAAAATCGACTAAACAAGAAAATTACCAAAAATAGATCAGAGATACATCTCTATTAAGAATTTATTATCTATGGTAGAAAATAATAATGATTGATTTTTGTCGCGATTTCCACTGACTGAGTCTCCCAGCTGTTTGGCTGCATCAGCTGCATTGCGCCTGCCTGAACTGAATGCACCCCTGAAATCCGGGCTGAGACTTCATATCAGTCACGATGTCGGCCGCTGTAGACGAAAGGTGTGTAACTTAGTTGCACAATTTCATTCAGTGTTAAATTTCGAATAATGTGATCAATGTTTTGCAATTTTACAGAGTAACGGATGAGATTGAAGCTTTAGAGGCTATTTTAATGAACGATGTCGTGATAAAGCGTGTCGGCGAGGTGCCGGATATTATAGAGACAGTTGTTCATCCTTCGACTGGTGACGATATCGACCAGCAATTTGTGTGTGTCACCCTGGAAGTGAAGTTAACTCCGGAGTACCCCGACACCAGCCCCGTCGTGACGCTTAGGAACCCTAGAGGACTTGACGATGAACTCATCTCCACTATTAATTCACAAATCAGGGGTAAACTGAGTGATTGTCTTGGTCAGCCTGTAGTTTTTGAATTGATTGAGGTAAGATTTCGAATGCTTTATGAATCGTGACTATTGTTATCATATTTGGAGTCATAATTAATAAATAATGCTATATTATTTATTTTTGTTGGATGATACAAAATATTTGTAGAATAAAAGTAGAGTAAATTACATAAACACTGAGTTAGGAATTAGTCAGCAAAAGTCAGTAATTAAGGATTAAAATACTATAGTTCAAACAATTTATTGGAGAAAAACGATTATAGTTTTGTAAGCTACATGCTAAAGCAAATTTCAATACATATTTCCAGCTGATTCGGGAAAATTTAACTGAGAGTAACTTGCCGAGTGGTCAGTGTGTAATCTGCCTGTATGGTTTCTCCGATGGAGATGTTTTCATCAAGACGCAATGCTACCATCACTTCCACAGCCACTGCCTAGCTAATCACCTCATAGCTGGCAAGAAGTATTACAAGGAGGAGTTAGATAAACTACCTCTTTGGCAACAAGTATCTGCACCAGCTTACCAGGTAATTTACCCTTTTAGTTTTCCACAATTGAAACATGAAGGTGAATCTAAGATCTGTAGTTAAAATTATATTTTATGTCAATAGAAGGCAGAGACCAAATCTGACTCTATAGTTGAAAAGATGCATCTAAAATTTTTCTTGAAATTGAGTTTTAGTTAAAGTGTAGAGGGCCCTACTTTATTTTGCACCTAGGCCCCATACTACCTAGCTTTTTCATTGTACACCTGAATTCTGATGTACAGTCCAAATTACTGCCAGTCATGAGACCAACTCACCTGAATAACAAACCATTTTGATGATTTGTTTTTTTTAACATGCATCCATAATATCATGCCCATTATACCTGAATGTGTAGGCAGAAGTGTATGAATACATACACGCATGTTTCACCATTAACAATGTTTAGTCCCATGTAAAGGGATGCCATATACATCTAAGTTTAATTTGTTAGAGGATTGAATTAAATGCAGTTTTTCTGCATTTCTAACTACTGTGAGTAAGAGATAGTGGCAAATTGGGGATATTGTTTTCTAAAAATATTCACAAGTTTAACTTGTGAATCATTAATGCTTCACTTGCTTCTCTTCTGCTTCACTTCAACAAAGGTTGCTTGTGACTAGCCCTACAAAAGGCTTTCTATAACATTAGGTTAATTGACTACCAGTCAACTTGGCTAATCTTTATGAAATGTTAAAAAAACATTGTTTTGACATTTCATAAAGATTTAGATCACATCACGATTTTTAGTTTTAGTTGGGATCAGTAGCTATTACATTTCAGTCTGTAATCATTTTAATTTCGACATTATATACGAAAAAAATTTACATAGGGTGTGGATTTTTATTGAATGTTTTATGTGTACAAGTTGAATATTTTTTTCATTAACCCACTCAACTTTATAACATTAAAGAAACAATGTTTTAATAAATATAATAACAGGCTTTTAATACTAAATATTGTGGGTATGTGATATGACAAGTGTAACATTAGAAGGGGGCATTCTTCATTTTGTGGCTACCAGTCACAGTACAGTGAGTTAGTGACCTCTTTACAAGTTTCTGTTTGGAACATTTTGAATGTTTGTATGAAGATATATTTATGATTTAACCCATTTTCTAAGGTATATTATATTTAAGGGTGACAACTGGGAATACAAGTAGGAAGAAAATTCCCAGTTGTCATCACGGGGGACAGTGTTGGAGGGGACAACTGGGAATATAGCTTTCCTAATGGGTAAAAGGTTTTTAAATGTTACAATGGGATTTTGCTTGAAACTCCTCTGCAAAGAAGCATAGATATTTAATAAGGATTACAACAAAAATTTACATAATTTTAAAATTATATGTGTTAAGTACTATAAATCATGTTTTTAAATATTATTAGAGAATATTCGAAATTTTATAGTTTGACTTGCCGAAACCAACATCCTAAATTATAAAATAAAAAGAAAAAAAATGTGACTTCTACAAAGATTACAGGTCGAAACAACATATTTATTACTCAATTAATATGGGCCTGTGATGCAAATGTTTATGTACAAAAATGCAGTTTTACAGGGTGCACACAATTCATCATGTAGTAAAGTAAATTTAATAATTTCCTATGTACAAACCCATTTTGAATGTTTACAGCAAACATGCCCTGTGTGCCGATGCACTGTGTCATGTGACGTGGAGTCTCTGAAGAAAGCTCCACCACCCATGGACTCTGTCTCCGCACCACCGTTCTGCTTGACTGCAGAATTGAAAGTAAGTACATACAAACAGAGGTAGTCCATCTAGAGAACTCGTTCGAATAGCACCTAGCCTTACTCACAGTCATATTTGACAGGTTCAGGTAAGCCACGTCAAAGGCCTCAGGGTGGCTTGAACAACTTTGACACTAGGTTGACCACTAACCATACGGCAGGAAGAAGAAGACAGGTTCTCTTCGTGGACTAGGCTAGGCGCTATTCGATTGAGTGCTCTAGATATTGATAGCGGTATAAGGTTTTCGCATTTATAAGTGTAAATATGGAGTATATGGAACCCTTCTTGCGAAATTCCGTCACGCAAATGTTTTTTGACAGATTTACTTCAACCTAAAAATTATTTTATTTTACTCCGGTAAATCTTTCCTGGACTACGTCACTGGTAAAAACTAGTCAATATTAAATCTTATGTTTCAGGATCTTCAAAAGAAAATGGCGGCGCTATTGGCTGAGCAAGTGGCTAAGGGTGGCGTAGTGGGTATCGGTGATACGGGACCGCCACCCCTCACTATTACTACCCCAGCTGATAACGAGATTGTAAGTAACTTTCATGATTATTTATAATTCTTTTACATTTTTATTCCTAGACTGAAAGATTAAAACACCTTGAAGGAAGGGTATCGAGGATCAGGAAAATATATACCGTAAAACGGGGTGAATAGAATTCGCGGGGTGAATAGAAAAAAAATCAGGAAAGTTTTCAAGCCCAATATTTGAGTACTCCTCGTTTAAGAATTTTGTTCAAATTTGAAATGATTACACGTCGATATTACTTCTCTGCGGTGTCATAATTGTTTAAATGTTTAAATTGATATTTATACCCAAAAAATTGCTTCAAAGTCAACCGTCCTCGAATGCCTTAATGGTCCATATAATTTTTTCAAAACTTTGGATTTAAAGTGGAATTTATTTTCTAATGAGTTGTTTGGAGTCTTTATCTCTTTAAGTGTATATTTATCTATAAAGATACAATATTGTTAACTGAAAAAACGTTTTAAAACACAATTTTTCCATTCACCCCTTTGGTCGTTTCGATTCACCCCTATCGTTGGGTGAATAGAAATTGACCATTTTTTTAATGAAATATCGTAAAATTATGCATATTTTTGGATAAATATGGTTTTAACTCTTTCTTCATAGCGCCGGACATGATATAAAAGAACCCGACAATAAAAATAACAAGTTATTCGCAACAAATTTTTAGGACAAAGTTGAAAATTGTTTCTATTCACCCCGTTTTACGGTAACATCTTAGTTGTATAATGAATTTTATGAGTTTGAGTTATAAAAGACAACTCTCGCACTAAGAATTGCTCTTGTGTCGCGGGGGCTTTTACAAACATGCAAACGGACACAAAGTACAATCAGACCCGAAACAATTATTTTTGGGTCGGATAATAAATCGATCGAGTTTTATTTGAAATACTGTCAAATTATATTAGATTTTTAATCGATTCAGGATTAGGTCATTCCCACTAAGTTCAATATCGTATGGGGGTCAATGGTACGTCTAAATGTATTGCTTTAATTTGTAGGATGAAGCAAGCAACGGGTCCCCCGGCGGGTCCCAAGACATGAAGGCAGAGGCCGTGGGCGAAGCGCGACAGAATGGAAACGGCTCCAATAACAATTCAGCGCCTGGCTCGCCTCAGGCACGTGCTGCGTATCGCGGACCCTACAGGTAATTTAATAATTTAACTACACGTTTAGCGCAGTGGTTTAAGCGGTCACCTCGCCGCAAGAACCGTAGCGCCGCGTGTGGTGTTCGAATCCCATCCGGGACGAATCTTTGTGTGATGAGCACGAGTATTTGTTCTGAACCTGGTTGTCAATTTATCTTTGTAAGTATATAATAAAAAGTATATGTTTATCAGTTATTTGGTTACCATAGTACAAACTCTGCTTAGTTTGGAAAGGACCGTGTGTGAGTGGTCCAATAATATTTATTTATTTATTTCCGCTTTCGTCGGTAAATGTAGACAAAAATATAGCGTCGTGAGCACGTTCTGATTTGACTTATTTATTTTATTATATTTAATTTTAACCCATTAATGTCCGAATTAAAGTGAAGGGTAAGGCCTTGAGTCCACTAAGCTGGCTAATAGTGGTTTAGGGAGTTTGCATACATTCAAAAACTTTAAAGAACTCTCAGGCGGTAAACATCTTACCGATGGAACAAGTGTTAATTATTTGTCTCTGTGTCTCTGTCTACGCTACCAGCGACACGTTCGATTCCTGTGGCGGGCTTAGTGCTATTTTTTTTTTCTAATTTCTCAATAGTAGCTCGAAGTCGGATAACGTACCCGGTATATGACAAAAGGGTCGCCTCACTACGTATACTCGAGACTGATATTGTAAATTGTGAAACATGTATGTATTTTATATACCTGTTTGTTCGACTTTTGGGAATAATAGGCGTGTTGTAAATAAGAATGTGACACGTGCGTGGTGTGTGTGCAGGGGCTTCAACCGTCGCGGCAAGCCGGGGCGGCGCGGGGCGCGGGGCGGCGCGCGGTGACCCCCGGCGCGCCCCCTGCCGCCGCGCGCCGCATAGCCGCGCCCCCCCGCCCCCGCCCCCACCTGGCCTGCACCCCCCCGCCGCCGCCCGCGACCTCACCCGCCGCAGCTCCACCGCAGCAGGTCATGCTCGTCAGTTTGGTACGGCACGTTTTTCGACCACAATTTTCTGAAAGAAACTGTCGATACTTTGAATCTCTATCGTTTCGCACCGAACGATGCGGAGGTTGTTGTATTTTTGTATAGTTTATCTTTAATTTTAAGTTACCTTAGTTTTACGTCCGCGTTAGTCAGACTACGCGTCTCCCGTGGCGGCGAGCGCGTGCCGTTCCGCCCGGCGTTCGGCTCGAAGACAACGGTCGCGAGGTCGGCGCCGGGCGAGGCGAGACCGAACGGTACGCGGGAGACGGCGAAACCGTGGACTTTCGATACAGGGTCTACTTTGCTAAGATGGACTGAGGTGTACCTTTCGAGACTGACGATTTACCCTAGTTATCCTACCCTAAATATAGTTCCGAGACTGCTAGTGCCGCTTCGCGCGAACCGTACAGATTCTACCACCGATTTACCGCTAGCGATCTGCAACGAAGTTATTTGCCAATATTATAATTTTATTTCTAGAAAATATCTGTGATTTCGGCCTCCTTTCAGGATATTTGTTTTCGTTAGTAGATAGGTAAATAGTCCCTCCAAAAATTGCTTACACTGCCATTGTTGGGTTCAAGCGTTAGCTTAAATTTTAATATAGAAGCTATTTTGCTGTCTTGCAACAGTGTTTACACAACGGACTTAACGGGCGTACACGTATACTTTCGTCCACGTGCGTCCACGTATACTCACGTTTTACCTTTCATGCGTAGCATTGTAACGTTAAGCTCAGTTAAAATATTCGTTTAATTCTGTGTACAATTATCTATGGTAATGCTACGCGAAAATTTCTTGCTATGATGTAAACATACACGCTTTGAAACTCGTACGAACGTGCGAGAAAAGGCTCGAAAGGCCCGACGGTCCTTTACACGCAGCACGTATTATGTTTTACGAAAACAATAAGCCTGAAAGGATTCATAAGCTTCTCCCAAACACTCTTCTATTCTAAGTACCTTCCAAACGTCTTTCCCAAGTTCTTATCTATGTTTTTATCAATATTTTCACGTTTCATACGTAAATCGTCAGTCTTTTGTACAAAGTCCATCACTCTTTCAAAGTATACCAGTTTCTTGAACTTGTTTTATTAACTAAACAAAAAATCACACATTTCTATAATGGAATTGTGTAAAAAAAATACTGATAGTTCAGAAATTAATTGGAAAATTGTGAAAAACGTGATGTTCAAACGGATTTGTAAACTGTTTCATAATGTCAAACTGTGACGTTATTCCATAGACCATAGAGGAGGCATATATTTGGTGCACATAGTTCATACAATGGGTATATTTTAATGCAATAACTGCTAGTTTCATCACCTATAAATAAGCGCCTGATACCCTATCCGGCAGTTAAAGTGGCAGTAAATGTATGTTGCCAACAGTAAAATTCCACCATATAAGGTAACCAATACTTATTCAGAATCATGGAAACTGCGACTAAATGTAGTAGGTAATAGTTAAATCTTAGCCAATTTTTCAATATTGTTATCTGATTAATTTTATAGATCAATTTATGTATTTCACTGTTTAATTGCAAACACCGCGTAAAATATTAAACAACAACATTGTCAAATTGTGGAAAAATGATTTGTGTCTAGTTTGTTCGTGTCTTAATTTGTAAACGATTACAATTTGTATTGTACACGCTATTACATTGATCGCAGCGTCAAAATTTAGTATCAAGCCGCTACGCAGAAAACAACAAATTATATAGATGCCGCCAAACAATTTCACATCACACCATAATGAACGATTTTTAGTTCCGCTTGGAAAGAAGTGCTGGGCACGACGTCGCGGCTTGTTGCTATATTCACATACATAAAGATAAGTAGCGTGTGTAAGTTTACAATCATACGGTAACTTATACAAATAATTATGCATAATTATTTAGTAATTCTGTGCACCAAATATAAATCTCTAACAATAAATAGGCCATAGTGGGTCGGCACAAAGTAATAAATAATAATCGTTCATTGTATTCTTAGCTTAAGACACATTTCTGTGACGAAAACTAGTCAGAACCCTAGTATTCCACATAATTAAATTAATAAAACATTACTGTAACTGCGTGTCAAATGTTCGATGTGTTTGGACAGTTTATTGGACCTTATTTCATAGGTTTTTTAGCCCATGACTGTCCCACTGCTGGGCAAAGATCTCCTCTCGAACGAGGGGTAAGGCCTTGAGTTCACCACGCTGCCCAAATACGGGTTAGGAACTTTGCATGCCCTCAAGAAATGTGTTAAAACAACTGTAGGCATTGAAGTTTTCAACACGATGTTTTCTTTCACCATTAAAGCGAGTGATAATTATCTAATACACATAAAAGCATACCATCCACTACGAGTTCTTATGCTTTTATTGTCGTGAAACGGATTTGTGATGTCAAGTCATACGCAAAGTTCCCACCTTCAGATTACAGGTGGCCTTAGGCCTAAAAGTTCAAGCCAGGTGATTTACTGGTAATACCAAACGTTATTTGTCTTACTGATTGTGTACCAACCGCTGAAGGCAACAGCCAACTATTCAAAAATTCTTCCTCTTGAAATTTGAATCAGTACCTTTACAACACAAATCGTTGGAATACATTCTCATATCTACGTAATCAAGCGAAATAATACTCAATTGTTAAAAAATATACCTTGTTGAAATCTAGTTCCAATAAACTATCCGAATATATCATTAAAATAAGAATTATAGCTAAACCTATGTTCTAGATCAAATAAGAATTTCATGTCAAAAATCAAAACTTTTATTTTATTATTTTACAGGAACACCCTGTACATTTCGATAATTTATTCTGATTATATATTGTAAACATTGTTTTTATTTAAATGTACATGTATCAAATGGATTGTTATTTATAATAAAAATATATTTTATTTTCAAAACATGCGGTTGAATGGGACGGGAAAACACCATGACTGTTTAAATGTATTTAGCATTACTACATTATTTATTAATATGGTTGTGTTTGATATCATTTAAGTCACGGAAACACTAGTGGACAATGTCCCACGGCATGTCAAGCGAAGCTGTTGGACATATATGGTGACATCGCACACCTTAAGCTATAGTTACACATGCTCATAAAATGTTATGCTTAATAGAATATTTCAAACGAGCGTGCTAGTCAAACGGACATATTATAAGTGATTTTGTGTAGCATGCCTTTTTAGAGCATGCCGTTAAAATGTTTCGGAACACGTGTTATGAAGTAGCAGTTGATCAATAGTAGCAAGCTTTCGTGATAGTATTGAGCATATGTATAGCAAAGTGTAGCATATCAAGCGAAGTCTACCAATGGCTCCCTCTACACACACATTATCGCTCATGATACAACAATCCTCCGTGGAAGAGCGCGCGTATAAAGGGTGGACAGGGGGAAAGGAAAGAGCGTGCGCCGCGCTCATCTGTCAAGCCTGCGAAGAAATTCGCGAGCGAAGAGCGCGCCGTCTTTCCCGTGCGTAATCCTGTACACTCCTAAGAATGTGCGATAGAGTGTGTGTGTTAAGATGCCTAATGTCGCGCTGCTACGCTAAATACTCAAACATGCCGTGGAACATTTGTCCCCTTGTATCCGTGGTTTTAGTAATTAACTATTTACTTCATTAGGTACAATTTAATTGTTCAATGTCACGTGAATTCGTCTATTTCGTAATCTTTAGCACTTTTCATTGTTTATCAACATTTCTAATCTTTCGACGTCTTTAACTGTCGTCTAACTTCAAATCACGAAAGTTGACGATTATGCTTCTAACTTAAAATGTTTTACGCTCATTTGTACGTTTTTATTTTTAGCCGTATTTTTTTATTCTGCAGCTAATCATTTCTCTACGGTTTACGTATCGTATACATTTTTTCTAAGGTTTTATTTATTGTAAATAAATTGGACGTATTTTTATATAATTTGCTAGCCATTTTCGCACTTAGTATGTATTAAGGGAATAGAAGCGGAGGTATAACATTTCTAATTTGGTTGTGTTAACCTCTCTTCGTTCAGTTTCCTCTCAGTGAGTCTCATATAATTTAAAATTTTTCTTGTTTGTCTTTTAAATGTTTTACATTCCAATATGTAAATAACATGAGACTTGCTAGTATGTTCTACGTGTTTTCAATGAATGAGAGAAAGGTTTGGAAGATAGAAACGTACTTATTCTCCTTTGTTTGGGATATTTAATGAAAATTTAGGATATTTGTTATTTATTAAATTCGCAGATATTGGCTTAGCGTTAGGGGATAGCATAATTTGGCTTTTTGTGGCATTTATTAGCCAATAGGATTAGTGTATACCAGGGTTGTCAAATTTTGATTAGCGCAAATTATAATGGTTCCTATAATATTAAAAATACGCAATATTGATACGCCAGAATACGATAAGATATATTTCAAATGATTTTAGATAGTTGTTTAAAATATTAGTTAATTGTTGAACACTTATTGTTGTGGTCACAGAACACAGTCGTCTTATTACAATACAATATATTTACGAAATAAGTTTGCCAATTAATTAATATGACTTGTTGTTAAATACCTCCCAGTTACAAAGAAATATGGTTGTAATAATGATCTTCCATAGATCGACTAACGTCAACCGACTTTACAATATGAAGTTTGTTATCAAAGTATGTCTTATCGTATTTGGCGGTCCCTTACGTATCTCTTCCATTACTTACGTTGGAATATAAAGCTAAGATTTATAATGCCAAAACAAACTACCATTATTACCTAGCATACCTATCTAACTAGCACTGAAACTTGACATTTTGGCCTTTCTGCTTCTGCCATTTCCTCTCTCTTTCTTATCCTAACGCGTGAAAGAGAGCACTGAATTAAATGTCGTTAAACTAACCCACTTATTCATAAACACACATAAAACAATTTTAGTTAAAAAGCTACTATAATATGTTTTCTCTTTTTCATATCGCTAAGGAGTGAAAGTAACAAAACACTTTATAAGCCTTTCATAACTTCTTTTTTTATGAATAAGATGGTAAATATTAATAACATTTAAAATAGTGGTTTTATCCCAAAGGAGGCTTCACCTGACAGCCCTGCGTAGTGTCGGCATATCTGTTGATGACTGTACCATTGTAAGCCATCATGTGTCGCCGACTGTACCCGGTACACTTGACAGTTTTGTAAATGTAATTTTATCTATATGTAGGTATTAATTGATGAATAAAATCTTACCAAAGATGATGCTGTTTTTTTAATTTAATTAAATGTCCTTTAATCATTTATTATTACGGAAAGATTGCCAGAACTGTCTAAGGGACTCTCAGGTATGTAAGAATGCGTCACGACGTTTTCCTTCACTATTGTAACATCTAATAATTATTTGTAATACACATAACTTCGCAAAGTCGTGTGAGGTGCAACTTAAACCACTCGGCTATCACTGCTAGTAAAATCGTTACTGACCTAAAATCATACCAAGGACCTTACTGTGCTAAAAATGTCAATTGTATTTATTGTTTTAAAAAGACAACTCCCGCACTAAGAATTTCTCTTGTGTCGTGGAGACTTTTACAAACATACAAACAACCAGACCCGAAACAATTATTTGTGGATCGCACAAATAATATTGTTCCGTGTGGGAATCGAACCCACGACCTCCCGACGCAATGGTGTGGAATCGGTATGGTGACCTAAACCACTGCGAATCGGAGGCAGTCAATCTCACGAATACACAATTTAAACTAGCTACAACATTTTAGAAGTCAACATTTATTTGAAAACGTGAACTGGTCACATCCTATTATGGCCATAGCCTTGGCTTGCTTCCGATAGAGTTATTTGCATATCTGACCTACACTATATTATGGACATGACAGAGATGGTTCCTGTTAGACGTTCGGAAGTGACCGACCTTTATAATGAGGGTAATTAGTTAAGTTATAAAAATTATTTTGTAGATACAATTATTTTTCACTGCTTCAAAGGCGCAGTGGGTAATGTATGATCTCGAGGTATCGGGAAAACAATACGTTTTGTCTACTTATACAATCCTACCTATTTGTTTTACAAAAACTGCAGCGTTTAATCATGCATTTTTTAAAATGTTTATGAGGGAAAAATACGATATGACATAATATAATCTCGAATTCGCCTGGAATGGAATCAAATTCGAATGACGATTGCCGGGAGCAAGCCTGCGAGAGTTTTTATGAGTATATGTACGTCAAAAGGAAAAGTCATCCCTACTTTCTGTCAAGGTTTAAAAGTATACTTACGATACGTAGTATAGTGACTGCCTCCGTGGCGCAGTGGTTTAGGTCGTCACACCATACCATTGCGTCGGGAGGTCGTGGGTTCGATTCACACACGGAGCAATTATTTGGGCGATCCACAAATACTTAATTGTTTCGGGGTGGTTTTGGGTCTGGTCGTGCTTTGTGTCCGTTGATTGTATGTTTGTAAAAGTCCCCACGACACAAGAGCAATTCTTAATGTGGGAGTTGCCTTTAAAAAGAAAGAAAATAAAACAATTTAAATGTGTAAAATACCGAACCACGACTTAACAATGTTGGCGAAAGCTACCAACCTACCATTTAGATCGTCGTAATGATTTGATATCGACCATTACAGGGACATTAGTTGTACTTTATTATTCTGCGGCGCCTTTAAGTTTCACATATACAAAATTCCTTCATAAGATATCCTTATGGAAAGGTTTTTGCAAAGTTAACACTGCCGAATACGGATACCACTTAGCTAAACAATCCTACGCAGTAAATTAATTAGGTAAATGCCATTTATAAATTCAAATATTTGTTAATAATATCTCGTATCAATATTTTCTTTGGCTTTTCTTATTTATATTAATTTATGCCATACTTACTTATAATAATATGTTGTTATTCGTATTACCTGTTATATAATGCTCTATTTACTTACTAGTTAGATGCGTTAGAGCAAGAGTAGAAACTGTAGGCTATTGCGGCAGGCTGAGCTGCCATAAACATACTTAGTATTTTTTCATTATTGGTCTAGCCCAAAAATGAAAAAATTGTGTGTTTATTAAAGGCTTATATTAGGAATATTTTATGTTATTATATTATGACAAATTGTATCCAATATTCAACCTGAATATATCGATATCAAACAACAATAATTAAATAACTAAACTAAACTTATTTGTAAATATCTATATCTAGATCAATATTAAAATAAAATATTTCATCAAAAACGTAAATAACTTATGAAAAACGGAATGCCCTTAAACAACAACGATTAAACTCAAATATGCGCGAAAACGATTTTTATATGAATCTCAAGCCCACTCACACTCAATGCATCTTTGGTAACGTATATTTAAATGAGCCGTTTGTCCTCGTGAGTCAGTGTTGTGCGCACACTGCGTATGGTGAAAACATCCGAAGGCAAACTGTTTCTTGAATAATGAGTAATGTAATTATAATGCAGGGAGGTTGTAAGATCAACTGTCGATATGCAAAGGATATTCTCGACTTGTATTACGGAAACTGAGCGAAGGTTTAGCTCTTGGATTTACACGTACCTACTACCGTGCAGTACTATATACCTAGTTAGTATAAATCGCTAAAAACGCCAATGGAGTAAATTTTTATCTTTCTTAAGAATATCGCCTTTGTTAATGATAAGGAATTCTTAACACTCAATCTAAAAATAAATATCCTTTCAAATTTTGAGTTATAAACAAAATGGCTGGCTAGTTTTAAGAATATAGTAACACTGTCCCTAATTAGCACCCAACCCCTTTCAGTTAACTATCAATTCTCTTCTTTCTATCATTTGACTGCCTCCGTGGCGCAATGGTTTAGGGCGCTACGCCCCTACTATTGCGTCGGGATGTCTTGGGTTCGATTCCCACAGGAAATAAGTATTTGTGCGTTCCTCATATAATTGTTTCGGGTCTGGCTGTACTTTGTGTAAGTACGTTGTTTGTATGTTTGTAAAAGTCCTTGCGACACAAGAGTAATGCTTAGTGCAAGAGTTGTCTTTTTTAGAAAAATAATAAATAATGGTGGGTGATCCTAGCGTTATGCCGAATTCTGACAATAATAGTTTAATTAATTAATAATAATATGTATAATGTATACTTAATTTAAAGTTTAAGGTATTTATGGGCAGTAGCCTGAAATAAATGATTTTGATTTGGTAAGCATATTTTTGAGTAGCAGTACTTCATTTGCTAAGCTAGAACTAATCAAAGGTCATCTTTCTCCGATTTGATCGAAACCATAGCCCCAGTATCAATAAATGATTTTTTTTTTAAGAATACTACTTACCTTCTTAGTAACAGATTCATAAATACGCATACGATCTCAACTCATTGACAACATGCAATACAAGTTAAAGCTTGTACAGTAACCATTAAATACATCCGGCTTTGAATACAATTTGAGACGTCGAATGCGAATTGTAAAAGTCATTGAGGTCATCGAGTTGTAAGGAAGCTGTTTATTTAACACTTGCTTTTATGCCCAGAAGCTTTTAAATAAGGGATATATTTACAATTACTCATTCAAAGCTAAATTTAAACAACCCAAGGATATTATGATAACTGTAAGCGATAAAACTTGTTGAAATTTTAAGTTTTATATTGGAATTAAACCGTGGAGTATAAGCAAAATCAACATAATTAAACTTTACAAACTTACCTAACTTTGGTTTTGATACTACTAATTGAGTATAATAATTATAATTAAAATATAATTAATTTTGTTCAGCTTTTTATGGCTTGCTCTACATTAATTAATCAAAACATGAGTCAATTTGTCCACAGTAGTCTACACATTGTGTAAAGCAAGTAAACTTTGTCAGGCATGTTGGTTCCGTTCCGCGCGAGCCATTTCCTTCAACTTGTTATCGCGCTACGCTCGCCGCAGTCTGGTTTCTGAACGCTTACAGGCAGAACGCTTGTCGTCTTTGCCATTAAAATCGTAATAAAAATAAAGTTGGAAATATTGCGCGCGCTATTAATCATTTTAAATCTGGAGTGTCGCATTGTTTTAAAAATAAATAATTCCAATTACGAAATCAATACGATAGTTTTTTGTTTTAAAAAAGTGCTCTTAAATGCTGTTTTTTTTTTCTTGGACGTTATAATGTTATAGTTTGTTTTTAATAATAAATAAATAATATTTAAAGTAATCTGAATAATAAAGTGGTGCATTAAACTCTGTGATGTAAAAATGTCTGCGTTACTGAAGAACGTAACTAATTGCATCTGGCACGCCTTCGATTCCTTGCAAAACAACGATTTGGTGCACAAGTCAAAATTAAAGGTGCGTATAAACAATTTATTAATCACATGACTATTCAATATTTAGCTCAAAATAATGAAAAAGAGTAGGTGTCAACCTACCGCCTATCTACGTAGATGTTTTTCTATGAGGTAGATCAAGGAATAGGGAATATTTACGTCTAATCAAAACGTCAAGTTTTCCAGTCAGTCGAAGTTTTTCATAACACATACCTAGTCAGTAACAAAAGTCGCAATCCCGGTAAAAGGATATTTGTATCGTTTATGTACCAAGAAGCTTTACAAACGTGTAATCTATGTTTATTCGCGTATTAATTGATACTTAAGTAGGTATAATATAGTAAGCTTAAATTCAATATTAAGAATGAGAAGGTCTGTTTTCGGTCTGTTACGCTTTTTCAGCTCAACGTTGAACCGATTTTCATCAAATGTGGTGATAATTAACGACCGGGAGTGAAATATAGACCAACTAGGCTTTTTCTTTACACTGTCGTTCTGAAACTCGTTTTAACTATTTCGTAAAGTATCTTTATCCAATAGCTATAACTATTTTAACAGATTTTTTGTCTATCAATATACCTACTTACATAAAACTCCGTTACTGAGTGACTGACTGATCGACAACACACAGCTGAAACTACTCGTCCTAAAAACATGTAAATTGGTATGAAGATAACTTACAATGTGTAGAGGAACACTAAGAGAGGATATTTGGAAATTTCCAATCGAAAGTGAAAATCCACGCGGGCAAAGCCGCAGGCGGAAGACTAGCCCTGTTTATAAAGAAAAAAATACTTCATTCATATTTATACGTGAGCCTAGCTGGTCAGCTAGTAAGTATTTTATGACAAAACCTAGGTAGGTAATACAAAATGCATGTTTAGCATACACACGTAGAGTATGTTTTACATATCGTCACGTTTTTACGCAGCCTCTTACAAAAATGTTTAGCTAAACGGTCCTAGTTGATTGTTATTACTTACGATGAATCACTGTTCCCCAACAAGTTATTTATAGAATCGCAATATAAACTTTACGTCTACTGACTATTGTATTATTTCTTTTAGTTTTCCCTTATTGGTTCTTCTTGCCATAAATGGAGTTTTAGAATTGGGAAATCGTTAAATTCTTAAAAATAGTGAAGTTTATTACATTTTTTCATACTGCGTCCACTATCGGCATCGAAAAGAAAATAATTATTCGACATTCTTACATGTAACTGCACATTATTAGAAGCTATGCCTTAGGGATGTTGACTGTTGGATTGTTCTTCAAAAATGATGTAGCATAGTGAGAAAATAGGTCTTCAATAAACTTCTTCATTCACAACTTTACTATATCTGAGTTCTGACTTACTTCGAGAAGATTTTCAAGGTGAAAATCTACAATATTTACCCAAAACAAGCATTATCAACGGACATTTTAGCTCTTATCTACTATCTTACGGATCAACAGAGATAATGCCACGTTTTAGCCTATATTATGTTTGTTTATCTGCTGAATTTATTGTTGTAGTACCATTTAGTAGTAATTTTATAATTTTAGCATAAAGATAACAAACAATACATAAATTATATCACGCCTGAAGGTTTCGGCAAAGGTGTATGTATGTGGCGGCCAATTGCCATTTACCAAAGACGTTACCAAACTCTGGGTTAATATAACAAATCTACTAAGTTCTAAATGCGAAATTCGGAACGCCTGTTAGACTTTCAAACATCACTAATCCTATATTGATGAATTTTACGAAGTTGAATACCTGAAATTAAAGTAGGAATGAAATTTATATTGTCACTGTGGATAAAAACCGGACATAAAATATGGTCAGTAACAAAAAAGTATGATGCACTATTTCGTGGTAAGTTCATCAACCTTCTAAGAGGAAGACACTTTGCGGTACATTATCTTACCCGCGTGAAGTCCTTTGCAAATACTTTGTATAGGTGCGTTACTTTATCTAAGTGAAGCCACGTGACTAACACACATTTAGCCGCTAAGCCCGCATATACACATTCTACTACTCACTTAAGCCAAGCCTAGTCGATCGTTCATTGAATAAACTTAACTTTACATTCGGAAATCGCTGGATTCGTTTGAAGAGACATAAATGATAATAATCCTGAATGGACGCGATGTAGAGAAGTAGCCTTATCATAGTAGCAGTCATGTGAAAGTCCACTATCAATCCAGCCACTTCCAAGTTTAGCCAGAACAAACGGGCTGTTATCTTAATTTACAACAACCGGGACCAACTTTTTACGTGCCGTCCGAAGCAAGGAGACGGCCATCTATAGAATGTCCGAGGTAAGGTTGCTTAACCCACTTGACCGTTCAACGACCAGTGAGTGTAACTAGTTATGTTTGATTCTTTCCTACTGCCTGACACTACTCAGACGGTGTCGTATCTCCTCCCTTCCATTTGGGTCGGCATCTACTTTATTAGAGTGGCAGCTAGTATGTAAACTATGTATGAAACGTGACCCTAAGCATATACTAAGTAAATATGTGGTTAGCATACGCCGGGTCAAGGGTATCGCCGACACCCTGGTCGCGATACTAGATTATTTTCCACTACATAAATGTTTGACCTCGGACTTATGCAAACTGGGATTATGGGGCTTTATGACTTAGGTGTTTTGCAGTAAAAAACTAATGAACTTCTCTTATCGTGCCACAGATCTGCTTCTTGATTAAGATTCATATTTGAATCAGAAAGAAGTAATCTAAATAAATTGATATTTGACTAGCTGATTTGTGCGGCTCCGCTCGCGTAAAATGTGCAATATTGTTTCAAATATTTGAGGGGTAGGTTTATTAAAGAAGTAGTCCATATTTATTTTTTCCAGGGCTCCTACTATCTACGTGCTTAACGATATCAAAATCGGTTCAGTGGTTTAGCCGCGAGCGTAACGGACTAAAATATGGACGTGTAATTTACCGCCAGTCCGGAAGTTAGGACCAACGAGAAGAGCTGGCAAGGAATTTTAGCCTGCCCTTTTTAATCGCCTTGTCATTTTAGTACCTTCTCTTATTAGTTTCTTGTTAGCTTGAAAGCATTGTTTGCCACATCTTCATTAGTTTAAATCTTATCATTTTATACACCAACGAACAAAACTTCGTGGCTGTAGTATGGAATTAAAATATCATAACAAAAATCTATTTCCAAAAACTTAAACCACTCCTTTTTCTACGTTCCTTTTTACCGGCGGCGGCGCGGCGTTCCGTGCCAATACGTCTTGGCATGTATCCCAGTCTGCTAGTAGGACATGCATTCCTGTACTTGTACTTAACTATTGTCTTTATGCACAGCCATTCAGCAGGAGTCTACACTGGACAATACGAATGAAAACGTGACCAGTGACCAATTTATAGTCCGCTGTGCTTATTAAGTATTTTTAGTTAACCATTGATTAAACTCGGTATAGGCATGTTACAGTGCAAAACTATAGAGGAGACCTTTGCTAGGCTGATAATAAAAAAAGGCTACGACCAGCTCTGAGTGAATCTAGAATTTTGGATGTGTTTTTCAAACAAATCTATTTTTCCCATCTATACTAATATTATAAAGCTGAAGAGTTTGTTTGTTTGTTTGTTTGAACGCGCTAATCTCAGGAACTACTGGTCGGATTCGAAAAATTCTTTCAGTGTTAGATAGCCCATTTATCAAGGAAGGTTATAGGCTACATATCATCACGCTACGACCAATAGGAGCAGAGTACCAGTAAAAAATGTAACAAAAACGGGGAAAATTTTGACCCATTCTCTCTTATGTGACGCTAGCGAAGTTGCGCGGGTCAGCTAGTCTATACTAATATTATAAAACTGAAGAGTTTGTTTGTTTGTTTGTATAATTTATTCTATATAACATTACGCTACGGTCATTAGGAGCGGAGTAGCAACGAAAAATGTTACAAAAACGAGGAAAACTTTGACCCATTCTCTTAGGTGGCAAGCGAAGCTGCGCTGGTCAGCTAGTTGTTCATATTTTAGGTAGACCATAGAATCATGTTGGCCGGGTTATTTCATCTTTTCACTTAGAAAAAAGATGTTCCTCAGTTATTCAGGCTGGCAAATTTCTTTGTTATACCTGTTCTTGACCGATTAAGCCTTGAATCTAAAACATCATTGTAACCATTCTTAAAAGCTTAATATTGTAAAATTTTATCTCTTTAATATCATGCTAAATACTTTTGAAATCATAGTCAAATCGGTCATCTTAAGCCTGCGTGGGAGTTACAAATAATAACATATCATTATTGAAATAGAAATGTGATTATGGTAAATCAATTACGAAAACTGAGAGATTATAGTGTTACACGAAACAAAACAATCAAAATTGATTTACATTGAACTTCCAAACTTAGCAATGATTAATGAGAATATGCGCCTACGCGGCTATTGTCTAAAATGGTTTATATTTTGTAATTGATAAAGAGCCGACTTTAGGCTGCCTGTCCTCCGACGAGGAGAGTACTGTGGCGATATAGCAAACTGAATTGCATAAAAACTCCACTTTGTTATTTTCGCAATTTTATTGGTAACCAGAATACCGCTCCCGCTTCTATCGGGTTCAATTTAATTGATAGATGGCATTTACTAGACGAAGTATTGTACATTACTTGCTTGTTTCTGCGACATAAAATGTCTTTTATAAAATTTTAATAAGTATTGCCTTTAACGGCGGCATGTTTGTATTACAATTAGTTATGTAATCGAGACTTAACATTTATGTAGACATTTATATAATGCATCAACCTGCATAGCTCTACGCTACATTCCTATGTATAAATATATCTACACTCATAAATAATCTGTATACTTATGTATGAAGAAAGATTATTTCCTTAGAACTAAAAACTAATGTGATTGGGTGCAACAATTCCAAGGGTATATTTGTGTCCAAGTGTATCCAGTTGCCAAAACTGATAACTCTTTAGTTAAAATTGATATAACGTTAATGTCCAGTTACAAAAAAACATTCAGCATTAAATTGCCTTATTACGAAACGTAATATATACATTTAACTGCTACCAACATCCGTCATAATTACACAAAAAAACGTGATTTAAAGTTCATGCAGTCTTATCTCAGCGCAGTTAAACAAGTGTGAAAATATTTAACACGCCATTTTCTTGTCACCGGTCCGGTTCAAAACGGTCAAAGAGATAATTGACATGAATAAGTGTCATTATAGGAGTTGCTTTCACCGAGCGCGAATTTCAAGAATGTAAAAACAAAATACACTTAATTAAGCACAGTATTGCTTAAGAATATGACGCAATATATTTTTGTACTGTCGACTCTGGCTAGGCTTTTATAGGGGAACTATAAAACTGGATTACGGAAGTCGCGAAAAATTTGGCTTTCATGCCAATATGAAAAGCCAATGACCTGAAATCTAGGTCAGAGCAAGGCTCCAGACATAATAAAATGTCTAGTAGATACCTATTTCGTGAACGTTTTGTTACGCAAGCCAAGATCTTTTCTTCTGTATTATTTATATCATAAGAGATAGAATCGTTTTAAGTTAGATAGAGCCTCTTGGAAAATTAATTATTACAAGAATAAGAACGTCGATTATCATATTATTATGTAGCCTCTCTATATAGCCTCTTTATATTCAATCTCAAAGTTCAAACCTCTGCAGATTTTTTTTAAAAAACCTATAGGTATGTAAACTCGCGTCCTTACCGTACTTTTCCCCAACCCTGAACAAAAAATCGCAAAATAAAAAAGTACGACGGAAGTCGCCTCGTAATCGTATCAGAGTGCCTTTCGCTCATAAAACAGAATATAAAAGCGACTCGACAATAAAATCGTATTAGTGAACACGTCTTGCGGTGCCTGAATCAATTTATCACTTTGCGAAGATAATAAAAACTTATTGAATTATTTACGCAGACATTATCATGGGTCGACAATAGGACAATAAGAGCGTATCTATTCTAATATTTGATATTTACACGACTTCCGCAACACTTGTACACGTGCGTGGCATTAATATGTATATTTCTATGAATGGTATGACAATACATAATATGCGTACCTAAGTAGCAACTATACTTAAGTAGATTTTTTTGAAAAACAATGTTCTTCCCTGGGCTACTTGTATATTTCACCGGTATGTTAACTGATGAAAATATAATTCAGTTCTTACTAGTCATGAAACTAGAACAGTTAGAAGAGTCACTATAGTATTTAAAATATTATTTTAATTTAGATTTGACAAACAATTTACAACTGACTTGTCCAATAAATTTATTTTATAACCGCTATATGGTAAGTCAAAAGATGAATTAATTTTTTTAACTCGATACCTCCCTTAAGCCCTTGGCATTTCAAAGGGCAAACCTCCCTAAAACAAAATGATTTTCACCCAATATTAGATTATTAACCTTATTTTAACTTACATGTTCGTCGAAGCTACCAATTTATGCTCGAATTGATCTTCTCAAAATTAACCTTTAGGTACCGTTGTTCACGTTTAGGTATGCTTATTTATAGAACCGGTAACTAATTTGAATTGACGACACGAGCAAGCAATATATAATTAATTTAGTTCATTATAGATGTCTAAAAGGTATATAAACAATATGATATTATTTCATTAATTAAGTAACAAAATTAGCGACAAAACATCTACAAAGTTCAAGGATTGCAAGTTCAATTCCTACAAATATGAACAGTTTTACAATGATTATCGTAGTTTCAGGATAAATCGTTTTATTCTATTAAACACGTGTATTTGTTATCGTTATTACTGTTAGCTCACGTCCCACTTGCTGCCTACGGTTCCCTGACCTTTCAGTCTATAGCTAAACTAGAACAACCTTTTTTGTTTGTCTAGCCACATCTTCAAACCTAAACTTGTCTAACTCAATGTGTGCCAACAATTTTTAAATAACAAGACATTTAAAGCTTACGTGGTGGATTCAAAACCTAAGCCATATCTCGTACAAGAGGGACAGTCTTCCAGCAGTAAAGAGTAATGGGTTAAATCATAACGTTTTTCTTAAACCTATTACCTAACTCTAGCTACTAAATCAGAACGTGATATTATAAAGCATTTTCGCAAAAGTTGCACTCGCTACTAAAATGTCGCAAGTCGTCCAGTTATGTTCACACATCGTTTATGGCAACGAACGACATTCCCCGACGATTGCCGATGACAGCCGAACACATAGGGGTGGCAAATGTAGAAACACACTCGTACATATTGAGAGGTTTTTTTTATTATCCCTATTCTGTCCCACTGCTCTCCCCCAAACGAGGGAGGGTTTAAGCCTTGAGTCCACCACGCTGGCCAAGTGCGGGTTGGGGACTTTGCATGCCCTCAATAAGTGCATTAAACAAATTTTAGGCATGCAAGGATGTTTTTCTTCACCGTTAGAGCAAGTTGCGTGGGAGGTGGCAACTTATACCACATAGAAGTTTTTATTCACAAATATACCGAATCGCAGTTATAGTTTATTCAGTTATATAAAGCCAACACCTAAGTTTCGTGCTTTGGAAAGCACGTAAAATGTCCGTACCGGTTGCTATCAATTACCTAGATAACAGTTGTCAAATCATGTCATTGGTGGCTTAAAAAACAAACGCTAGGTTGACGCCTCACCATACGGTGAATGAATACATGATTAAATTTAATAGACTTATGGATCAGGCATTTATTACACAACACAGGAGGTCTCAAGCCCAATAATTACAGACATAAGTGATTTTAACGTAAACGCTTATAATTGTATACTTTTATACAAATTTCCACATTATGAATATCTGTCAGCATTGTTTACTTACGAAACTTGTCATAATAAATAATTACTTATAATTATATGCAATATAAACAGAATGGATATTAAATTCACATTATAACGTGCAATCACGAGGCAGCCCTGACATGATCGCTGAAAATGTCAAGCGTGACTGCTACTACTTTCACGCGAAAATTGACATTTAAATTAATAGAGCGAAAGGAGCTTTTCTATTATAAGGCTTTGGAACAACGTGGTCTGAAATAAACAGGTTGAAATGAACCCTACAAAATTTCTTAAGCTGGTTACATCTTTAAGTATGTTTCAACAATTTTAAGTCGATAGATGCTAATCTATTAAAGTAGTTTTACGGTATAAAACGCTTATCTACTTCAAATATAACCTAATATATTACATTAACTGATTGAGCCAGTATGTGAAATGCCATTAAAGCGAGTGCGCTTACGTCATCACTGGACTTTTTATAATGAATGAGCCTTAGTAGGGCTCTTCCTACTGGTAATCCAACTATCTCTACATCCTTTTAATGTGATATTACGCGCTATCAACTCCTAGTCAACGTGTGTGAACAACAATCCAATAGTCAGAAAACTACAAAATAATGATCACGATCCCAATACAGGCATATAGAGTAGGTAGTCGAAGCGCTCTACGGCAATGAACAGTTATTGCATGTTAATTAGTACCATTACTCTATTAGTACTCACTGACTACGAGGTTCTCCGTGTTCCCTACTTGTGTTATTAGCTAAATAGTCACGAACTACCGACCTGACCCGAATTATGTATAGCTAATATTATGTATTGCACAATGACTTAAGCCCATACTTAGTTTTCTTATTTTTTACAACTCCCGCACTAAGAATTTCTCTTGCGTCGCGGGGACTTTTACGAACATACAACAAGAAAATACAACCATACTACAATAGAAATAACATACATTATTTTTGGATCGCACAAACTATTGTTACGGGTGGGAAACAAACCCTCTCAACACACTGGTAGTGGTGTGGTTACGACCTTAACCACTCGTCTAATATTATAAAAGTAGCTTCCAAAATGGTGACAGGTTTTTTCTGTTTCCGGAGATTACACTCTGCATTAAATTGGCAATTATGAAGCTGAACTTCCTCAGTGTATAATAAAAATAAAAACTTAGTGTATAACTGCAGCGGATTACAACGATCTAGTCTGAAGTCATCGCTTGTTATATTAGAGTAGGTCACGACTTATCATCTATTCATATGCAAAAATAGCAACAGCGACCGCACAATACTATATGCTGTATTTATTGAAATTAAACAAAAATATCGCTACATAGTATTCAAGAATATACATAAATATCGAGCTGAAAACTCAATTGTGAGACACTTATTCTACACATATTGAACTAACAATAGATTGTATTAATGAATTGACACGAAGGACTAGGTAATAACTATTAGGTAGTATTACTAAATTCAACATTATACTGTATGTCTATGCAAATTCGCCGCAAAGATAACAAAGTAAAACATTGTTCCAACAGCTTAACACAATATCATCAATAACAAAACCACATATGTATATTAAATCACTGAAGATACCATACTCAATCGAGGAGCATGATAAATTAGCCAATTTAAAACTTTAAACCACTAATAAAGAAACTTATGTATAAATTAAACCATTTACATACATATATTGGACACGATCTTAACGAAGGTTACGTCCGGGTGGCCATATTAGACCCTAAATGAGAACAGCTGTCCGTGTTATTCACATTTTGACCCTGGCGTGACCCTACCCGCCTATGACCGATGGCCATAATGCAGTCATTGTTGAAACATTCGTGTAAAAATATTCTACAATATTATTTCAATGTAAAGCTTTGCTTTTTCTTTGTTTTTTTATCTTTGCTATGAGTAAATACGACTGCCTCCGTGGCGCAGTGGTTTAGGTCACCACGCCGCTGCCATTACGTCGGGAGGTCGTGGGTTCGATTCGAGCACGGGACCATTAATGTCCCACGACCCCCCGACGTATAATCGAACAAATAATAATTATTTGTGCGATCCAAAACTATGTGTTTCGGGTCTGGATCTGATTTGTGTCCGTTGTTTGTAAAAAGTCCCCGCGACAAAAGGCCAATTCTAAGTGCGAGAGTTGTCTTTTATAAAAAAAGAAAGATAAGTACACTTAAGGTACAGTTTCTTTCTATACCTTTCCTTGCCATGATAAATAACAGGGATATAGAGCAAAAATTAATACACATAATTAACCACAGAATCTTCGTTCCTACGTGAGTAATTGATTCAAGTTCAATGATCTGTAGTTACTTCTTAACAAGTGTACGCCTATCATGACGTGGGTCCATTGCGTAGGCAAGGGAAAATACAATGGGCCTTTTTGAAACAGTCATATGACGACTTTGATTTATCATGACCACAATCTGTTACATCATTCATAAGCTTGCATATGCATTTGCATTATGCTAATAGTCCTAATAAGCTTTACGAGAGATATGACGATAGGTTAGACCTGCGCAGGAGCGTCTATCGACTTGTTTTATTAAGTTGTAGGTACTTATAGACTTACTAAAATAATATAAAGCTGAAGAGTTTTTTTAAACGCACTTAATCTCAGAAACTACTGGATCCAATTGAAAAAAAATGTGTTGTATATCCACTTATTGGATAGAGCTACATTCTACATAACATCACGATATGACTATTATGAGTGAAGTAGCAATAAAAAAGTTTTTAAGCTGGAATTGCGGTCGAGAAACAAAACGATTAATTGTCTTAATTTACACTATCATTTGACCGATATGTGTATTAACTCACTATATTACCACAATCTCGAAACCACAGCGATAATTCAATCACCTACAAAACAATTCTACTATAAACTTCCTCTCGCATCAATTTCATAATCCAATCTTCAACGCAATGATTTTGATTAGTTACGCTAAATAATAAAATCAAAGTAGTGTAGGCGTAAGGTTATACAACCTATTTGTATATGTATTTTCTATTGGTATACTATGCACACATATACAGTGTCTAATGCTGGCTATACACGATAAATTTTGCTGTAAAATTTGCTAAAGATAGTGTTTAAAGAGACGATTTCCCTACTACTAACGACAGTATCGACTATCGAAAAGCGGGTGAATTTCGACAATATTTTTATAAAATCTGATCAGTGCCTTGAGCGGTTGCCGTGCCTTACCAGACCACAGAAACTATGAAAAATCAGTGAAAACATAGTGTATGTAAAATTTAGTTAACATATAAATAGGTAAAAATTGCCTTGCCAATCTCTACTAATATTATAAAGCTGAAGAGTTTGTTTGTTTGTTTGAACGCGCTTATCTCAGGAACTACTGGTGCGAATCGAAGGATTTAGAAGATTTATTTTACTGTTGGATAGCCTATATAGGAAGGCTATCATCACGCTACGACTAGTAGGAGCAGAGTACCAGTGAAAAATGTTACAAAAACGGGGAAAATTATGACCTATTCTCTCTTATAGCTAATATAATAAACATAACGTGATCCAGTTTTCAAAATCAAAATTTGCATACAGTATACTAAACGGAATACAACGAAACTGGCACTACAGTTTTCTTACAAATCTGGGTCAAATGTCCCGGCAGAATGATATTACAGACATCTTGATCGTATATAGCCAGCATATGACACTATGACAGCATAGTATCAAATATATACCTTTACTATGTGTGTGTAATAGTAGTGAATCATACGATTACGGAACGTTTAGCGCGATAATGAGTGCTAGTTCTAAAGCATTGCCTATTCGCACTTTAATGATTAACCATGAGCAGAAATACATCATGTGACTTTATGTAGTCCTATGTTATAAATACTCACGTCTAGCAGCCAGTTTCTTCATCAAAAGTAACAACCAAAGTAAAATAAAAATTATTTCTACTTTGCTGTTACTTTTGATAAAAAATGTGACTGTTAGATGGATACATTTCTCAATCGTATGCTTCGAAATAAGTGCATTATTTTAATGTAAGTGTTAACAGAAACAAATACAATTCGCTTTCGTCGTCACTCATAAAGAGCTCCTGCCTTGTCGCCTGTTAATAAAGTAACAGTTCAAATAACATTAAAACCAATACATAAAATAGAAAAATAAACATTGAAATCCAACAACTGAAATGAATAATAAAACAAAAGAATGTAACTCAATATTAGCAGACTAATCGTATTCCTTGAAAGAGAAATAGAATGTAACAACATAAACGGATAGAATAACAAAACTTATAATAATATGAGTCATCGTTATCGGCGGATATTGAACTGCGTGGGGAACTGGGGAACGCTTCATCACGCTCCATACTTGTACAGTGCATGCAGTGCTCTAAATAAGACGCATTGTCATTTGTCTTGCATACAATACAGCTGTTACGATAATACCTAAATTATAGAGTCGTCGTATGCGCTATTTAGCATTTATGTTGTGACTTATGTAAAATGTACATAGAAATACTATTATGTGCCCTTAAATGGCACAATAGTTGCGTATTTACTTACTGCCGTTTATCGAGTTGCAGAATTATTCCCTTTATATGTTATTCCGATGTTTGAAGTAATTTTTGCCTTGCGTAAAATTTCAGTAAAATATTTTCAGTAATCTTTGTGTTACAGTAATTAAAAATGATTTGTTTTCAGCTAGTTTCATGGGCATTTGTAAACAGACTGATGAATCGTAGAAACGATTTTCCTATTTAGTTGGCCTATCGCTTCGTCAAAAATGATGAAACCTAGATGATTCTGATACCACTATCAAAATTATTATTCCTGTGAAACTAGAACAGTGACTCATAGTTGATATCTTCCGGGTATGTAACCGAATATCTTCAGAGCTAATGTCAATCACAGTAGTCAGCATTTGACAAAAACAGCATACAATTCACGCCTCTATGTCATATGACACCTTACTATCTGTTCTCAAGGCTTTGAGGCATGTATGTGTTATAA
The DNA here is from genome assembly GCF_050436995.1 of Anticarsia gemmatalis. Lineage (NCBI taxonomy): Eukaryota > Metazoa > Arthropoda > Insecta > Lepidoptera > Erebidae > Anticarsia > Anticarsia gemmatalis. Next base: position 3,568,760 of record NC_134757.1, read on the forward strand.
CAATCGTTTGTGCTAATGACTTTTATAATTCCTTGCTGCTAAAGGAGAATGTCTTTTCAGAGGTGCTAGGATTACATTCTACCACGAAGACTACGCTGACCAACTACGAGGGTCTTTCATTCTTTTAACAACAGTTTATATGACACTCTGACATGTAGAGATTTTCTCTAGGACTTTCCTTACAATGATACCTTCAATATTTTGAATCTTCAACATCTTGCGTGGCAAGCCATTCTCGATAAAAAATATAGTTGTACCTACTTATATCATATTCTTTCTTTTACAGGTGCTAACAGCGAACATCGGGACTCTACTAGACCTCTACGGTGTAGAGAAAGGCCTGGACCACTTCCGATCTTCCCAAGAACTGACCTTCGACGAGTTCCGCTACTACCTCCAGCACGAGGTCTTCAGTTCTCTACCTAAGACCATCACATTGCCTATTGTTAGAGAATATGAGAAGAAAATCAGTGAGGTATGTGTACCGCGCCTGACATCTCTCTGGTCGTTTCGGTTATCCATCCCACCGGGCTATGAGAGTGAAGGAATAGCGAGTGTACCTGTGTATTGTGTTGTGCACGCACTTGGACACTATAAACAAAGTCGTGTAACGTTGGCTAGTTTCTATTCAAGTGACCGCTGTAGGTGGTATCATGTATGAACTTGTAATAAAATCTCTTTGGCTTCAAGAATCACAAATGAGTTCACGGTTCATTAGGCCTCTTTCAGTGAGCTCGTGAGGTACCCAAATATCGAGCTTTTTTGTGTAGAGAAAAGTTTTTATTACAAGTTCATACATACTATAATGCGAAAAGATTTTTTCCCCGACGATTGCGAAAAAAGTTTGAAAATAGTGCCTACCTCTTTAGTTTCAGAGTTCACTAAAGTCAGCAACGACTGGTTCTATTTTCAAACTTAGTAAAGCGCTACCTTTTTTTTCAATGGGGATTTCTAGAAAAGAAAATTTCTAGCTATTCCATCAACCTTGTCTTTGCCTAACAATCCTATGGGAACACGGCATATCGATTGTATGTTTGTATGCTCATACTAAGTACAATTCCAGGAGTTTGGTTATGTTCTCAGTATTTGGGAATAACCACCGATAATAATCGTAATGACTAAACGGTATGACTGTTGCATGCATAGGATGAATTAGTGGATGTCTAATTATATTTATATTGTTATCTTCCAATGACACATTAGAGATTATGGCTACAACTTCCTGTCATGACGGTACATGAATGCAAAAAGCAAACTAATCAGAAAACAATGCAGTTAATATAAACTAAAGCATAAACTTATACGAGTACGTAATTGTAGGAAAAAAATAATTCACGATTCTCAAAACTATTTATTTTTTGTAGAAAATACTTGTGTTGGGTCCTCCTTAGCTACGAGTCAATGTAGTGTATTGCTCAATGCGCATTGCCATGACTAAGTATCTATGAAACTAGCGCCGCCCGTGATTTTGTCCACATTAACTTTACTTTTCCCGTTTTCACATTATTATTACTGCATAACTCTCATTAGTCCTAGCGTAATGCCCTAAAGCCGGCCTTCCTGAATAAATGGTCTATTCATCTCAAAAATATTTTTTCAATTTCATCCAGTAGGTAGTTCTTGCGTTAAGCACGTCCGAACAAACAAACTCTTCAGCTTCATGTTATTATATTATTAAAGAGACACACGTAAACCCAAACTATCAAAAAATAGCACTATTATGTAAAACTTCCCAGACTATATTCAGATTGCGTGACAAGTTTGCCGACAAAATTGAGGCGTTGTGCCGTACCTCAATTAGTTGGTCGCCATAAGGGTAAGAAAACACTGAACAGTGAACACTTATAGACTACATTACTTCTTATCTACGTTATAGCAATGTGCTCTAGGCCTTGAATAGTTTTTAGTTGACTCAACTGACATTTACCAGTCAGTTGTAATAGTTAGTCATTTATGTAGCAATTTAGATGAATTGCTTCAACACGCCGTCCACGTCAGCTAAGTTAAAAATATTTTACATATTTTAAATACTTCACAAAACTAAAATGCTCACTTTAATTTATTACCAATATTGACGGCCTCCGTGGCGCAGTGGTTACGGTGCCACGCCACTACCAGTGCGTCGGGAGTTCGTGGGTTCGATTCCTAAGCGGAAAAAATATTTGTGCGATCCACAAAGAGTTGTATTGGGTCTGGTTGTACTTTGTGTCCGTTGTTTGTATGTTTGTAAAAGTCCCCGCGATACAAGAGCAAGTTCTTAGTGCGGGTGTTGTCCTTCAAAAAAAAACCGAAGTGTACTACGTTATATTTTTTAAATACCCATGTTTATAATAGATATATTATTGTTTGAAAAGACAAATAGGCAGCAGTAATTCAAGTATATTTGCCTTATTTACATTAACAACAGTCATTACGGAAAGTCTAAATTCTAACAAATAAGGAAAACCGCTTTACATGTTTAACATTAATTAAGTACGAGTTCTGCGTTTATCTCAGATTCTGATAACATCTTACTCATCAATCTTAGAACTTGACGTCCCTTGCATAAAACACTAGATAATGCCATCTTCAAAGAAACCCTGCTACCCTGTGGTTACTAAAATGTAGTTATCTATCTACTCAAAAAAAAATTCAAGTAACTTTTTTTTGGCGTGATGTTCGAGCCTGGACATTAAATTCCAAAGACTTAATAGGAAGCCTTGCTTGCCTGGATCTCGGCTAGCGTAGGTATACAATATTCTGAATTTTGAATATCAATGACCCGTCGCGTCGGTAGCAGCTGACGGGGGCCTGTTTGATGCCGCTTCTTTTTAGAAAATACACGTAATTTTTAAGTCTAGATAGGCTATTCTTGCCAAGGTTCTCTACCAAGTTGACGCAATCTAAGATCGTAGTAAAAATAATTCTAAAAGGAAGTATTGCTAATTTGTCGTTCATTGTTCATTAGAACACAATTTGCGTATAGCATTGCGATACGGTGACCGTTCTTGTTAAAAATGCCTCGAATGATACGTGCAACAGCGGATTTCCACTCGGTCGACTGTTATGAATACTGAAGATTGTAGTAGGAATTGCATAACGTAATTCAAACTTTGACCTTTTTAAACGTTTTTCACGGCTTCAACGTCTGAACCAAAAAAAATCACTAATTAAATAACTTTATTTAAATCATAGAGTTTGTCATTTTATAGATTTGAGGGACAACGATGATTTGCTAACGAATAGCCATCGAGTTAGGTAAAAAACTAAATAATTGACCACGTTTTCGAAAAATAGTGGTAGATTCAGTAATTGTAACGAAGATAAGTGTTCATATTTGACCTAAATTAATAAATGGTTCGATTTCGATTTAGAAGTTATTTGTCAAATGTTAAATTAATTGACGCGAAGGTAATAATACACAATAGGTATATCCATTATACAGGATTCGGAATCGACCTCCCGACCCATGTAATAACTTTTCACGGTCTAAAGTTATTTGGCACATCTCCAAAATCCAGACAAAACGATAAACTTTGGGATAATCGTATTTTGGCTCTACTAACACTCTAAAGAAAGTTAAAAACCGTTACGCTATGGCTCCACAACAAAGCTTATATGTCTTTAATTTTCGATTATTACCTGATATTTTTAGTTCATTGCTTATATGAATAAAGCCAAAAGATACCTATCTAAACTATTCTTCAGAATAGACCAGTATTGTAATCACAACAAACATTAGTGAACAGTCTAGAAGCTCTTCAACGAAGCCACGGTATTGATTTCCACTAAAGACGTCTGGAGCGTGATATATAGCGTACAAGTCCGGCTGTTTACATAAAATACCCTCCCTGTCCCATCCCCTACTTCGCTTCCCTTAGAACTAATGTAAATTGATTGTGACCAAATGAAGAACTGTATTAAATTGTACTTATCTCCTACCCGCTATTCCGTCTACTTTATATCGCATGTTATGTCACGAACAAAACCACGGGCAAATCGTCGTTTAAGTTATATTACCACGTAAGTCTTTTCTTGCAACTTTTCAGGAGAGACAAATATTAATTTCGTGTTTAGATTCTCTAGCCAATGACATCAAAATGTCAAAACTGCCAAAAACTACTTACGTGTTTACATTTCTTGCTAGTAGTTCATTCGTTTCGACATGGTTGAGTAACAAAACATCTTTCCAAACATGCAAAACTTTCGCATTCATAACATTAGTATAGATATTTCCAAATGATCTTGAGATGTCGTTGTAAAATGTAACAGGATTTTTCATGCCTCGTTTATTCTATTTCGAGTTTGCTAAGCCAATAATCTTTTATTGCATCATACCTGTCTGAGTCGAGACTAAGCTATGTGTATAATCAAATAGATTTAGGTATTTACTTTCGAATGGTTATGCATTTTTTGCGGGAAAAAGTATCACACACTGCTGCTGCGGCTGCATTAGTCAATCAAATGATTAAGAATCGACCAAGTTCAGTGCAACATCCCAAGACGCTAAAGTATTACCTAACAGTGTTTGTCCTATGCGATTTGTATTATTTATTTTATTTATTCATATGTTTGTATTTGTTTCATTTGCTGTAAATCTTCTTGTGCATTAAGATCAGCATCTATCCCCCTTTAGATAGGGGAATTTTAAGTCAAGCAATCTTATCAATCAAAGTGCTTTCTTTCTTTCACTGTATTGTAACACCAAACAAAGTTTACACCCTATATACAAGGGGAGCAGACCCAAATGTCAGAATTATTATTCATGCTGACTGTCCAAGACATCGTCATAGAATTTTACGATACGTCATGAACGTCGCGACTATCCGAGAGCAACGATTTATCTTATTATACACGGCGCCAACTGAACAGAAGTTAGTCACCCAGAAACACTTGAAATGTTGCTTTATTTTTATTTATTTATACAGTCGTGACTGCGGATTTAAATCAGCGATTTATACAGACAAATTTGTCAATTAAAGTAATACGAGAATATTTCTTCGGAAGGTGATTTAACTTGTCTTTATTGTATCATTCTCTCCTGTAGACCGTAGATTCAATAAAATAAATAAGTAAATGTAATAAAATTGTTTTATTACCTAATCAAGACTTAAGAAATCGAAACGAATACTTATCTAATTTCTCTGGTATGGCAAGAAACTCCACGCAGAATTTATTTCTTGGACCTTAAAAGAAAAATACTTTATAGACAACTTAATAGTGTAATTATAGTTACTTACAATAATGCAGACAACTTACTTAAATAAATTATTTCAACCTTACTTCGTTCATCAATAACTTTGTTCAGCTGTACGCGAGTAGATAACAAACCTATCATTTGAGTACAAAGTTGATGCAACTTACACGTGTTGTATCTATGAGTAAAGCCTTTGTTTTAAATTAGGCAATGTTAATTGAAGTTCCAACATGTTTTGATAGCCTATTGAACCTTTTAAACGAACGACCACTTGCGTAAATATCAGAACAAACTTTCTTCACCGCTACTCACCTACTTATAGTCGATACTAATATTATCATCCTCTGTTTTATACAGATAGGGATTTGAATTGGATTACTATGTGCTATTACGTAAATAAAACTCTTTGTCCCGTCCCTTTCCCACGTTAATAAAATTAGGTTCGGTACAACATGCTTTCGTACTTAAAACGTAAAGAGATTTGGCTGATTTTCTACGGACGGCTGGACCAATCCAGTTGGATTGGCGCCAGGCGCAGTCGCCTGGCGCCAATCCTTCTTGAAAATACTTCACAGTCTATTATTTTTTAATACAATAACTTTCAAAATAACGTCTAACATCTAATACCTTTTACCTACACAGGAACTAACGGCTAGGACAAAATGCGCTCAAATGACAAGCATTCCGTGACAATACGCATGTTTACGTTAATTTATACTTAGTAGAGATTATAATTTATAATGGTAGAGTCGGCATGTAGACATAAACTTAACGTACATACCTACTTAGCAATTATTTATTTAGTACAACAGATGAATGGCGGTCGACCTTCAGCAAAGTATTACCTCATTTATGTATCTTGTAAGTACAAACTATGTACTTATAACTAGCGGGTTATTGTCTTGTCTATAGTAATAACATACTGTCTACGAAGCCGCGGTGAGTCATCGCGACCTGCCGCGATCGTTAACAATTAGCTAATGTCGCTAATTACCTAAACATACACAACGATATCATAACAGTAAACATTGTGTACAAAGTACAATATACGTAATTTATGTAAAACAGTTTTCATCGAAAGTGTCTTATTTTTTACCGTCTATAACGATCCCAAGTAAGGTGCAACTATAGCAAAACAATGAACACAAGACCAAATTGTGAGCTACTATTGATTACAATCCGGAAACCTCAATGTCACTTTGCCTGACTCTAAAGTAAACTAGGGATGTCGTACTCATCGTAAGTTATCTGCGTACTTAAAATCAATTAAACTAAGTATCAAAAGTCCACCGTCCAGCTATCATAAGTTGGTTAAGTTTCGTTTGTATAGTTGAGTTACTTTTCGATACATGTCCGTCCACATACGATTTGCCACATACAAACTTGTGTTTCTTGAACGTAACTAAAATGAAATACATAATAATTATATTAGGTCGGGGAAAATGTCTTTTCGTATTATAGTATGTATGAACTTGTAATAAAATCTTTTTGGCTTCAAGAATCACAAATGAGTATACGGTTTATTACGTTTCTTTCAGTGAGCTCGTGAGATACCAAAATATCGAGCTTTTTTATGTAGAGAAAAGATTCTATTACAAGTTCATACATACCATAATGCGAAAAGACTTTTTCCCCGACCTAATATGATACTTAACTTTATTTATCGTGTAGGTCTGCTGGCTGGTATGTCGCAAGAGTCTAGTGTCACGTGACAAGCCTGTCTTCGCCGATGACTCTGTACTCAAGCTGTTCAGGATCTTCTGTCTACTTGGAGACCTGGTACAAGACGCTGATGACACCAATCACTATGTTGTAAGTAATTATTGCTTTACATATAATCTTGATACAAATACTGCAGTGTTCTTAATTGCTGATTGACTGCCTCCGTGGCGCAGTGGTTTAGGTCGCCATGCCGCAACCGTTGAGTCGGGAGGTCGTGGGTTCGATTCCCACACAGAACAATTATTTGTGCGATCCATAAATCATTGTTTCGGGTCTGGTTGTAGTTTGTGTCCGTTGTTTGTATGTTTGTGAAAGTCCCAGCGGTACAAGAGCAATTCTTAATGCGGGAGTGTTCTTACTTCTTACTAAAAAAAAACTTAACAAAGTAGTTCAAACAAACTTAATTAAATCTAAGTATTGTCGGATTCGATTCATTGCTTTCTTACAACTATCCTACATCGAACAAAAAATCTTATTATAATCTTCGAGAATATTATCAAGTAACGAGTGTTGATTCTTTATTTCAATAACTCAATGTCTTCATAAAAATAAATCACAATTTCAAACCATTTAGTAACAAACCGGCTCGCCTATTGTCAAAGAGTCATTAACCTATGTAATAATTAATGAACACTAATAAAAAACTACCGACGGTATACTGTAGGGTACAAAAAACAACAATTAATGATACATTTTATACGTCATTACAATCATCTGCTGACCACATGTTACTCCAACAAACATTACGCATCGGGTTTATTATTCCTTATTACTTTCCTCTAAGGGCCAAAACAAGCCTAGTAATTTAATATTTGTTGGTCTACAAGAGCTGAAATAATATCGATTTTTATTGTTGGTTGCGAAAGAATCGGTGATCAAATTTAATGTCTGTGCTACATTTTTTTTAAATTTCTCGACGTTTGTAGATTTGATTGCAGTTTATTTAGCAGGAAAACAAAAGACGCTTTGTTTATAATCTAGGTGTGATAAGAAACTATTGGCATCCTAAATCCAGATTCAGGAAAGAAATACAGATATTAAGATCTCTTAACAATCGATGCCATTGATCAACAGTGTTATTGGAGTCAGATCACATAGATTCAGTTTTCGGTTCAGCATAGGTAGATTATTGCAGAAACCCAAGCTTTTCTATAACCATGTTCACCGTGTATTGTGTATTAGTGTGTTCACGCAAGGTAACCTAGTCGCATGTATTCAGGACATTTCGCAACTTCCTTAACACCTGTTTGAGAAAGTGATAAACAAACATACTTAGGCATATCGTCATAGCAAGCACTAGGTGGCACACTTTCTTATTGGTGAGCAAAATACAGACATCAAATCAAGCAAACTTCAGTTAGGAAAGTTACGATTATTACTTAGATATGAATGTTCGAAATCTCACCAAAGTGTATCTATCTTAACTTCAAATACTTACAAAGACTTTATACAAGAAACATTTTCTTCCTAGTATACTTACTAGTAGGTACTTACTAACCAGAATAATTATTATGTATGAAGTCCTATAAGAGAATAAAAAACATAATTTAATTATGTATGACCAACCATTTGAATAAACCGCAATCGCTACCACGTGAAGGTATCATCTAAGATTCATATAAATCCTCACAATTTGAGAAACACACGCAGCACTTATAATATATCATTGCAGTACAATATAATAAACTTACTGACGAATACATCTTAGCATTCCTATCTAAAACATCCAAAAAATCATGTTTGTTCAAACACGTGTTTGTATTTTACAGGTGGTTTTGCAACCTTCAGAAGCAGGTATAGTAGCGGAACAACTAGTCCATTGTCTCGGTCTCCGTTGGGACGCAGCCGATTGGGAAGCCCTAGGCACTTCCATAGGGCACTTCAAATGGGCTGCTTTCCTAGCCGTACTAGAAGCGAAGTACTGTGGAGATCAACAACTACACTCTGAAGCTCTGATTGAGGCAGTTGACGAAATATACGATGTTTTCATTGAAGATATTATTAAGAAGGTGATATTTTTATTTGTTTTGTTATACTTTTTTGTTATAAAATTCCAAAAAAAATTCAGTAACCTCCATTCCAGCGCGATTCTGTACAGTCGATACTTTCGAGTATCTTGAACATGACATTTAAAATGTATTGCCAAAGTAATTTCTACAACGTCCGCTAGAGCCGCTGAACCGATTGTCATTCAATTTTTTTCAATAGATAACCGGTTGAGGGTAGGCGATAGTGGTAGAGAATCGCGGTACTGAAACTAAGTCAGTTCTGAATGTCATCCTAAAGAGTCATGTCTACAATTAGACGTCTTTCAGTTTGTTAATATAATGATGAGTTGTAAGTTCTATTACATAGCAAAAGTTCATTCCTTGGGACATATTCTTATGAGTATGGAACCAAGTTTCATCATAAGAATTGAATTAAAAGCCTTACCACCTTAAATCGTTTCAGAGGGTACAATACCAACACTGGAAATAGTAAACGTCGTTAATAAAATTAACAACCATGCTTTTTACATTTTCAGGGCTACCTGTTCAAACGCGGCTACCTACTACCCACCATGCGTGAATACTGGTGTGTACTCCAGCCATGTGCCCTGACGTACTACAAGAGTTCCTCTCAGAAAGAGCAGTGTGGTCGCATCACCATCGACGAGTACTGTTCCGTCGAGGCAGCTGCCGGCGAGGGCAAGATACAGAGGTTCCAGCTCATCACCCCTGACAGGACCTTTGAGTTTGGCACGCAAGATCATAAGTTAGTATACTTTCCAGTCATAAAATAATGTACTGTTTTGGTCAATAATTGCACTTTGATCACATTGGCCAGCTTTATAACCTGACAGCTCTCGAGCAATTCAGGAACCATTCAAAATGTATCAGTAGAGAATCTTTATAATATTTATGTTAAATTCGACGACATCCATGCTGCAGTGCAAAAGGCTACAGCTAAAAGCAGCTAGCTGTAGATGATGAGCCAATTTCATATTGTAAAGAAAAATGTCGGATAACATACAGAATAGATAAAGTGACAACCGAACAACCGTGTAAAACACAGGCTGTGAAACTTGTAATAAAGTTACGAATGTCAATGAATGTCCACAGGAGTCGTCTGCAGTGGATATCGGCGCTGCGGCAGGCGGCGGCCGTGTCGGGCGGCGTGGAGGGCTACCAGCGGCGCGCGCGGGCCGTGCGGCGCGGGGCGGGCGCGCGCCGCGAGCGCGAGGTGCGCGAGACGCGCGCGCGCCTGCAGCACGAGGTCAAGGCGCGCCTGGCCGCCGAGGCACAGGCACAGGTACACCACCAATTTTCTCTTTCTTGCCTTTCTTCCAAACTATGTTGGAGTCGGCTTCCAGTCTCACCGGATGCAGCTGAATTTTACTGCGACTGCCTATCTGACCTCCACAACCCAGTAACCTGGGTTATAACACGATACCCTTCGGTGAGACTGGTTATCAGACTTTCAAGCTTCTATTTTATATACCCTACGGTAAGACTTATTGTCAGTTTCAATCTTCTGACTACTGTTAACTGTTGTGTGTGGAGCCTCAATTAAATAACCAAGTTAATAAAGTTCTTAATACTCTTCAGGAACTAGCAGAACTAGCGCAACAAGATAACAAGAAATTAGAAGAATTAAAAAATGCGCAAGTGGAATTAGAAAGATTACTGCAAGAAGAAACACAAGCTAAAAGAGACGAAGAAATTGTACGAGCATTACAGGCTAGGTAAGAAAAACCTATACTGCTCATGACTTAATTTTCTTTCTTAATGAAACTAACATACGAAATGCCAATAGTAAATCTAAAACTTTTCGTCAACAACACGCATCTCCGGAACGGACTTACTGTGCATGGTTTAGACATTTTTGTAACTATGTCCTTTTTTGGGCAAATATCTTTTTGCCACTCTTTCATTGATTTCTATCGACAGCCATAAACTTGCCAATGAGTACATAACAGTATTCTTTTTTTACATAAGTTTTTTCTTAATCTTATTTCGCCTCTATTACCATTATTAGAACCTAACCTTAGATCCTAGTACGGCGTTAATATAGTGTTTTGTTTTCAGAGTATTAGCAGAAGAATGGGAAAGACGAGAAGAGCTAGAACGACTTCAAGAAGAACAAAACAAAATGTTACAAGAAGAGAGAGTGAAACGACAACAGTTTGAACAACTGCAGGCAGCTAAAGAAAACGAATTTAGAGGTATGTTTCTTAGAAATAATAAAGTTAACCCAATGCTGTACCGCACACAGGTCTCTTTCTGGGACGAGAGAGAGAATAAAAAAGCCTTGAGTGACACTATTTTTCATACAGATATGTTTACAATGAATAACTCATGGCAAGCGAGTATTTTTTCGTATATTTTGTTCCCCATTCTTTTTACAATCAGACATGCAAAAATATGAGAACAGTTTTATTTATCGAAACAAAAAATTGTTTTGTATAGAAATACCACTGGACAGTAACTAAGTTGTACTTACTTCATTGAGTGATGTATTTTATACTTGTACTGTCTAAACCGTGATCTAAACTAATATTCCTTTGATATAACAGAAGCAGAGAAACGTCTAAAAGAACTAGAAGAAGAGAAGCAACGATTGGACGCTGAACTGAAGGCAGCTCAAGACAAGATCTCCAAGACTGAACTCACGGCGCATGCGCTACAGGTGCAACTCAGAGTAAGTATAACTTTGCTTGGACTGCTGTTACAAAGCTCCTGGGGTTAGGTTTTACAATTTACATAAGTCTTTTTGTTAGCATACGTACATCAAATCGCGCCCTTTTTCGGGGTAGGCAGAGACCAAAGGACTAACTAACTTTTCTCAGCAATTACTCCAATTCTGCAGAATCGCCTTGTAGAAGTTTAAAAACAAACCTTAACCTTGTTCAAAAACACAAGGTGAAGACAATCCTTAACCAATCCAAAGAACTGTGGGGATTTGAGTCTAAACTTAGTGAAAACTGACAAAATCCTACATCACAAGAATTCTTTCAAGGTATCATTTAATTCAAAATATGATAGCAGCCCAGTTAAAATTGACTTTGAACAAACCACTTCTGTAATCAACAGAAATTGCTAGAAATGTTTATTAATATATTTATTTTGTTTCTTTCAGGACCTGAACCCAGTACTGCGCAACGGTGAGCGAGCTCGTCGTGCGCTGTCATTCGTGCCGACCACCAAGAGTTCATCCGACACGCTGATCGACGTGCGAGCCATCAGACACCTCAAGATACTCGACGACGAAGACAAATTATGATCTGATTTACAATAACTAACTTAATATTATATCCAAAAGGCAATACCAATATGTTGAAATTGTTCACACTTTGGCGTGACGAACAATTGTGCAGTTTAGTCGGTATATTCCCAGCTGTCTCCTCTAAAATTGTCCCCCGGGGTGACAACTATGAATAAAAGTAGGAAGAAAATTCCCAGTTGTCACCCCGGGGTGACAGCGTAGAGGGGACAACTGGGAATATACCGTTTAGTCTATGTTAAATTGAGATGAACATCGCATGGCTGGTCTTTTATTCCCACATTTTAATAGGGATTTTTTATCCTTTTTTGGTTTTAAATGTGTTGTCGAAATATCTCCCCGCAAATTCATCTATACTAATATTATAAAGCTGAAGAGTTTGTTTGTTTGATTGTTTGTTTGTTTGTTTGAACGCGCTAATCTCAGGAACTACTGGTCCGATTTGAAAAATTATTTCAGTGTTAGATAGCCCATTTATCGAGGAAGGCTATAGGCTATATAACATCACGCTACGGTCATTAGGAGCGGAGTAGCAACGAAAAATGTTACAAAAACGGGGAAAATTTTGACCCATTCTCTTAGGTGACGCAAACAAAGTTGCGCGGGTCAGCTAGTTAATGATATATTTAATTCAGACAGTTTGGTTATTTGTCCGCTATGGTCCACATTTATCTTTGTTTTTTTGCTATGACAACATATATGAAATACGAAACACTACACACAATGGCAACACCAGCTAGAGATGATTCTCATTCGTTTAACAATAAATAAATCGTCACGACTTAGTGGGAATGTGGCTGTAGTTACCTAAATCATCATACAACTTTCTTCCATTAAAGACTTGCAATCATTTGCCGTAAAAATATGCAATTTAAATAACGACAAAAGTTACGGTTAGAAGGTAAACTATGTACCTATCGGTCAGTCAGCAATAGACCTCGAATTGAACGGAAGATAGAATATTGAAATGCATTTTTGTATTCGGCTCGATAGTTAACATTTGATAGAAAATGTAGGTATGGAGAATATGTCAAATTCATTTATATTTATTTGACAAAAAAAATCAGCCCTATTGTTTATTATTTTCCAAGATCTTGAATTGTTGTTACATTTTATATTGTACTACCCTCATTTCGTCGGTAGCAAATTTATTTAAAAAATGCTTGTTATTTAGGAAATATAAATGTATGTATTTGTGTACTGTGTACTTATTCGAAAGAAAAATGTATGATACTGCACTTGGATATTCATGTTTGCTGTTAATTGTATGACATATAAAAAAAATTGAGATAGCAAGACAAAAAAATAACCAAGTCAGATTGCCCACAGACAGAAGGTAGGTTTCTACATTAAGGGCCAATTTCGAAGCTTATGAATAAGTATCAGATAACCTATTTGCTAGATAAAGAGGTGGCAAATTGTCAAAATTATATCAGTTAGTTATTTGATACTTAAATGGTGAAACCGGGCCTTATAGTGCCTAAAATCTAGAGTAATGCTTCCAAAAACAATAGTTTATATACTACAAAAATAATAAAAGTAAAACTATGCAAGCTACTCTTGAATACCTGTATATTGTATATTTATATCAAAACAAGTATATACCGTGTATCAAAAATATAATTGAAATATACGAGACAGAGGATGTTTTATTGTACACAATTTATTGATTTTCATCTCATTGAAAGGACTGCACAGAAGCCTAAAAGTTAATAAAAAGATTCCCATTTCGCTTACCCCCGGTTTCTGAGTAAATTTAGCCGTAGTTTATCTATTCAATAGCGTCAAAACTCATACAAAAAAACGCTATTGAAACCGGGGGTTAGTGCACTGTTTGCACTTTAGCAAGGCTATTCGTATTACCGATTACCAGATCGGGATGCAAGAGAGGAAGAGCAGAGAGAGAATAATTATATAATTATATAATAAATAAGAGCAGAATTAAGTTAGTCATAACTCTGCTCAAAAAGTTTGCAGTCTGAGCACTAAAGCAAAAAAACGCTAAGCCTAAGATCCAGAAATTAAGTTACTGGGTCTTAAAACTACGTAGGTTGATTGTCATGCAATGGGAATTCAGTTGGTTCGAGTTCAGAGCCAGCCCTTTTCCCAAATCCAGCTTTGTAGTGACTAGATGCTATCTAAATTATGTTTGCTTAGTCGCAATCTGCATCCTCGTACAAATACACTGTCCAATAAAATATTTACCACAAAATAAGTTTTAAAGCAAACTATAAAGTAGTAATTCAGGCACTAAAAAAGACTCTTGCCTTCCCGTTACAAATATAAATTTCAAAATCAATTTATTTCTTCTTCTTGGCGGCTTTTTCTGCTGCCTTAGCCGCTTTCTCTGCCGCCCTGTCGAGGGCAGCTTGCCTTGCTTCTGCCGCTGCTTGTTCTGCTTGTATTTTCTTCAACTGTTTCTTTAGCTGTAATTGGATAAAGGATCGGGATAGGACACAGTTTAAAGGAAAAGGATATCAGCTACGTCTTGGAGAATTGCTTGGGTATAATGGAGTGGATAATTGGATATGGTAAAGGAAAAATAGGATTGTTGTTGGATAAATTCTTTACCCCTTCTTCTTGCCCTTTTTCGCCTTTCCTTTCTGATGCTTGCAAAAGAAGATTATAAAGATAACATCATCATTAGTACATTATATTTTACTACATCTAGGACCACACACAAGTAAGTATACTCTTAGCTATTCCGAACAAATTTTATAAATTACCTTTTTCTTTTCCGCTCTGTTGGCAAGCACAGTTCTCCACGCATGTTGTATGACTCTCGCCGAGTGCTCGATCAGGAACTTCTGCATCTTCTCCGTCATCTCTTGGTGGTATTCCTCTTCGCGTTCAGCCATCAGTGGCTCGTATTCAATGTTTTGTTCATCCAGTTTAATCTGTTAGCATATAATACAATGGCACTAAGTACGGAACAGTAATTTCCCTTTAATGGAAACTGACAAAAACTTAAAAAGTGGTAGTTGGCAGCTAAATTGTTATACCTATAGCACAACCGAAGAGCATGCTGGGAGATTGATAAATTGATATTGCAGTATCTTTAGTGCTATCGTGAACCCAAATCTAAATAAATTAACCTCTAGCTGTTGTTATAACGTCTATCGGCTAACAAAAGATTTAACGTCGCTTAGAGGAATACCCATAATAACAATAGGTTATAAAACATTATAATATTTGCCTGCAACTCTTCACACTTTTGGACCTCGTCTTCATACTTCTGCGTGAACTCATCCAGTTCGACCTGCTTGTCAGCCATTTCTGCGTCATATTTCTGTAGCCACGATAACAATTGAGTTTCGACTTTGAACCTGTAAGCAAGAACAACATTCCTAGATCATTTCGGCTATTTTGAACAGAAAATTAGTAACGATAGAACTTATTTTTCATCTATAAAATTGAATGCTTGAGAATTTATATCAAGCTTTCGGTTTTTTGCCTACTTCTATAGGAACAAAGTTTTTTGTATTCGTATAGTAAGCCTTTCTACGTCAAAACGTATGGAAGTCAGTAACAGTATAGTTTCTTCAAGTTACCTGCGAGCTCTTTGATTTTTCTCCTCTATCATGTGCATTCTCAACAGAGTTTCATAACTTTCCTTGCATTCCACCTCTTCTTCTTTCAACATCTCGTGCTTTACTAGGTGAGCTCTAGTAGCCAGCACCATTTGACGCTCTGAGTCCAGACTAAAATGTAAATTAATACTTTCAATTTACTTTACAATTACATTTTGATATCTCTCGCGCTTCTACAGCTGAATTATGTTCTAGTGTTTATGATGTGACAGCCTATATCTCAGGAAAGAAACAGGTTAAATTAAATAGTATATTGTATAATATTGAAAGGCTACGAAAGAAAACTATAAAATAAAGAATATTATATAATTACAAAAATAAATTATCACAATCTGAAGTTTAATGAAAAATATTCTTGAATATAAGTACATAAAAAACAATGGCCTTACATTTTCTTTTTCAGCTTGATCGTGGCCTCATAGTTCAGTAGAGATAGTTCGTGTTCCAGCTTGGTTATAATTTCAGCCTTCAGTGCCATCGTGTGCTCAAACCGCTCGCTCTCTTCTTTCAGTGTTGATGTGTATTCTAGTAACGTTAAATTGACATTTAATGAGAACATATAAATTAAACAACTTAAGAATAAGTATACGATTGGAAGGTCTAAGTGGTTAACCATGGATTGTTAGGAATACCTAAGTTAATTGCAATTGAAGATACAAATAAATATTTTTCCTTATCTTTGGCGATCGTTGTGACATTTTTTTATTGGCTAGAATTTTTAAATTACAAATATTTTATACTAGAGGCCGCCCGCAACTTCGTCCGCGTGGAAACCCTTCCCGTATAAATCCCGATCCCTCGGACACTCCAGGATAAAAAAGTAGCCTATGTGTTATTCTGGGTCTTCAGCTACCTATATACCAAATTTCATCGAAATCGGTTCAGTAGTATATGCGAGAAAGAGTAACAAACATCCATACATGCATACATACTCACAAACTTTCGCAGTAATAATATTAGTTGGATATCCTTGACGATGATTTAGACTTGGATTTGTAGACACTAACCCAATATGACAATACACCAAACATACCGTTAATGAGACTAATAAGACTGTTATTAGAAGCTTCCAGTTTCCTCGTGTTGATCTTAACCAGCAATTCTTCTGCAGCCGTGGTCTCCATCTGCCTGACCATCAGGTCACGAAACTGTTCCAACTCCAGTAGAAAGTCCATGCCGGGCGACGGATTTTTTGACTTGAAATAAAAACATACATAATATTACGCCTGTTCTACCCGAAGGTGTAGGCAGAGGTAGGTATATGAAAATTCACCCACGTCTCACCATTAGCTACAATAAAAATAGTCTAAATTAAATTAGAGAACAAATAGCACCTCATCCGACCTGGATATCAAACCCAAGCCCTCATGATCACTGACATCACCACATAGGCAGTAGGTTGTAAAATGACAAACTCAAGTATCGTATTGTAAAAAAAAACTATTTTCTTTCTACTTACATCTTGTGACTGCTTCATCTGAAAATAACAAGAAATCACAATTAGTTGTTTAAACACAACTAATATTAATAATACGTTTTTATTAGTTTTTTATTCCCAACAGTATTCACAACAGCAAAATATTACGCAATCGGAACCGCTAGTTTAGGCTAGTTACCTGTGTAATCATATTTTCCACAGTTGGTTTGAGTTCAGGATAATGATTCATGATGTACAGCAGATGTCCCAGCTCAGGGTTCAAGCGGTTTTTCAGTGACAAATCTCCCTGTAAATCAATAAAATAAAGACCTATAAAGGGTACAATCGGGTACATGATACTTCTGACCTACAAAAGTCACCAAGAGACCTAATCAGTTGATATATTGACAAACGGAGATTTTTTACACGCCTGCTATTAGGGAATTAGTTAGTTATAAAGCCGTTTAGAAAGTAGATACATACTATGCGTTTGTACGCTGAGATTCTGACCGGAGCAAATATTTATATGATAACCACGAGTATCGTAAATCTCTCTCGTATAGTATCGCGTATGTATTTAGAAGCACATAATTATGTTTATAAATTATCTGGTTACCATAATACAAGCTGTTAGTTAGAAAACAGATGACCACGTGTGACCAATAATATTTATTTTAATAACTTACAGCCTTCAAATCCTCCATAGTAGCCATATTTAATACACTCGCAGAGAACAGTGGATTGTCGTACTGATCGAAGATAAAGATGAGATCGTCCATATGCATGGAAGACAACACGCTGCTCAATGTCTTGAACTCCTGCACCAGGTCAGGGAGACAGATGGACAGCTTGCATTTGTAGATGGCTTCGTCTAAGATTTTCGTGATGCGCTCGCATTGAATGTGACATTCTAGGTCGATTGGAGACGCCGCTGAAAATAACATAGGTTTTTAAAGATTACTTCCTGTTTATGACTTACGATATTGGTAAATTACACATTGGTATCACACACACAACACAACAGTGTAATTTTCTTTAAAATTATTGAAAATTCAGGTATTGTGTAGAATACGCATAGAACAACTTAATCAGAAGTAACTAGTTGCAGATGACAAAAATGTTTGCTTCGTTGGAACATCTTTCTCAATCTATCGTGAGTAACAATACTATCAAGGCAATCATCTAGTGCGACCCATATGCTTTTCGAAACAAAAGGCGATGAAAACAAGGGATGATACTGACAAATTAGTTAATATTTAAGGATATGTTTAATAGTATCACACAGTCGTTTATGTAAATCAAATAATTGTATAAATTTAACCCATCCATGTTGCACTGCTGGGCAAAGGTCTCCTCCCGGAATGAGGGAAGGGTTAAGCCTTTAGTTAATCACGCTGGCCAAGTGCAGGTTGGGAACTTTTTTAAGACATTTGTCTACTGCTACTAACTATTTCCACTACAATAATTGGTAGATGTTGACCCTCAGGGATAGATTTTCGATCTATTATAAAACTTTTGATGAAGGTACCTTTTCCACTCACCATTGTCTTTTGTAAGGTCCATCTCTTTCTCCTTGTCCATGCTGATGGCAGACTTGCTGCTGCCGGTCTTCGTGGAAGACGAGGAGTATGTGGAAGGGGACTGTAGAGTCCCGGACGATGGAGCATCCATCTTCACCAACTTTTATGTTCAGCACTTTAACACGAAAGTATAGGTACTTGTCGAAATCTTTTGTGTAGAAATAGCTCTTGTGCTCGAACAATTTCCAATGCCATCCACGAACGTAGTGGATAAAATATCAATAACAATGTAAATAATTCGCGGGTTTCCGTTACCATGACAACGGTTGCCATAGCACTGACAGAAATTGTACGCGACGCAAGAAGGTACGAGCCATGTTCGACAGTACTTCTTAATGCATTCTCGAATTTATATCGTTCGACAGTACTTCTTGTACTACTAACTAACTAGTACTGCCGGTACCTACTAGACTATGAGATTGAATGACCATTATGTATAAGTACCACCAAAATATAACAAGCAATCTTGAACCACTAGTACCTATACCAATTTTTGAAATCATTTATGGACAAAATCTGTAACCCTTGCACGTTTTCGTCTTTAATTCAGGATTCAAACCCAATAATTCTCGAATAATTTGAAATAGATACATTAGGTACCTACCTAAATATAAACCAGCAGAAAGATAAACTCGTGTTTCGACAAACAATTATAATATTATGCAGTACCTATTTTCGTCCGTTTTCCTTAATATTAAACAAAATGTAGGTACACGGCAAATTATTTTACTAACGTTTGTTATAAGTAAAGACTCCTATAATATTAGGTCAGGGAAATGTCTTTTCGTTTGTTCATTATAGTAGGTATGTATGAACTTGTACCTACTCTTTGGCTTCAAGAATCACAAATGAGTACACGGTTCATTAGGTTTATTTTAGTGAGCTCTTGAGATACCCAAATATCGAGTTTTTTCTGTGTAGAGAGTTTGTCCCCGACTTAATATTAAAAAAAATAGCTTTCGTCTGCAAAAAAGATATTTAAAGGTACTTGAATAGTGACTCCTGCCTGTACCTAAAGATTACTATATAGTTATACAAAGATTAGCGTGACTGCAAAAAAGATGTTCAGCTTAACATTACACGATTCTGATGGGTCTTCGTGTCTGACATCAGTAAAAATGATAAAAGCTTAAGCTTACTTCGTAATAAACAAATGCGCCACCGTCGCGCCTCGTTCGTTTTCACGACAACATCATTAATTTATCAATACACGCCTGTTGCCGCGGAACTACTAGTTTTCAAGTTTTGTCAATACTATTATCACTATCTTGTAGTGTAGGCGTAACGCTAGCTGAATAACAAGCGCTTGCGTTAACTTGTTGAACGGTAAGTCTTTCTTTTTTCACCTCTAAATAATCAAGTTTTAAGCATGTCCGAGTGTTATACGTATCATCTCCTGTAACTGGAAAGAGTTAAGTTTCATACACCACTCTGGCAAAGGAGAGCGGTCAACTAATAACGAATTGAAGACATTGCCTTACTTCAACAACTGCTTACTCTCAAGCATACAAAGTAGGTCTTTATTGTCCCTCATCTTAATCCTCCTTCCTTAACCTAATTGAAAAAAAGAGAGCGGAGGACGGATTTTTTATAGTATTATATTAGCTATACTGGCTAATGGCTCCACTCCTGTATTCTACAGTGGACATTCACCCTGAATTTCTTTTCAGAACTTAGGTACATAACTTACTAAGATGACGAAGAAAGGTAAAGTAAACAAACTAGCTCGTATGTCTGATGAAGAACGCGCGAGGTACTTGCAACACCGCGCAGACATCGAGGAGGAGGCTCGCAGACGGAAGCAGGAACTCATTGCCAGGTTCATTAAGGTAAAGCCAAGTTATTGTCAATAAAATTACAATACGCTCTTAAGGATCGTTTAAATTTGGCAAAAATTTAAAAATTTTAAAATTGTTCACTAGGCACAAAGTCTTTCTCAATTTGCTTTTAATCTAGAAACTTTTACGTTAACGGTACGTCTATGTTTGTAAAAGTCTTTATTTTCATATCAAATGAAGGAAAATAAGAAGGATTTTTGAGAACAGATCAGTAATTATTTAACATCTTATTTCAGAACAAACTCGACAAGGAAGAGGCATACAGTCGTTTGAATACCGCTAAAATAAATCAAGAATGGAGGTTTATACTGCGCAAGATAAAATGCAAGCAAATGGCCGTGGACATTCAGGTACACATCAATAAACCACTTAATTCTAATCGAAACGCAAAATTTCTTTTGTCTCAAGTAAAACTACAGAATGTATCAAATACCTATAATTTTACAGTCTTAAATTCAATGCTAGTTGCTAATTCGATTTTTTTATAAATTCATTGATTACTTTATAATTGAAGTAATGTTCAAATAAATATTTTAAAAATAAAAACCTGCAGCATTTATCATTAATTCAGCGAAAAAAAGAATTATAATGTCGTCGATAGTCTCAATTTCATAATACATGCATAGTAATTGTTATAGAACATGTTGACAAGCTTCAACTTCCTGGTGGAGCGCAAGAACCGTCTCATTACATCGCTGATGATGTCCACGGAAGACTCCGATGAACAGCATCGACGAGCCTTCCAAGCTCATACGGAGAATGTCAGCTATTTCTTGAGTAAGTACTACTAACACTTTAGACTGATACTAACACTATAGACTTTAGTTTGTTAAAAGGCAACTATAGTTCAAATAAATAATAGCCGCGGACATTTTCAAAAACATACAGACAACGGACTAAAAATTACGATCAGACCCGAATCAGAAATATTTTTTGTGGATGACACCATAATTTTGTTTCGCTTGGGAATTGAACCCACGGTCCTTAAGAAAGGAACCTGAGTAAGAATGCTCAAAGACCACAATTACGTATTTTTCATCATATTTGGCGAATTAAGTTGTTCTCTTATTTATTGCCGACTACATTGCGTGCAAACAAAAAAGCTATTTACATTCAAGCTTTAGCTTTAGCTGCGTTAATAATTTCCAGTCACTATTACCGCAGATTGTTAATTTACCAATGCAATTAATATTTATTCTAGTTTTTGATCTCTTTTTTTAGATATAGGATCGCAACGTCTTGACAAGCTACAAGAAGAATACGATCATCAGAAGAACACTCTTCTAGAAAATTGGGACAAAGAAGAGATGGAACTAGTCGATGGTCAGGACCGAGCAGAGTTTAAACTGAAACTCATCACTTACATCCAAGATAGAGACTTTCAAAATGATAAGAAGGAAAAAGAAATTGCAAGAGCGACGGCCATGAATGATGCTAGACTTGAGGTAATCTTACGTTACATACATACATAAAATCACGCCTTCCTGTCATACATTATTCCTCTTCTTCATTTACCTTTGCTATTTTACTTTTAATCCATATTAATATTATAAATGCGAAAGTAAGAGTTACTGTCTTAGAGTCTGTCTGTCTGTCTGCTACTCAATCACGCCTAAACTACTGAACCAATTTGCCTGAAATGTTGTATGAAGCTATTTTGATACCCGAGAAAGGACATAGGCTATATCACGCTACGACCAAAAGGAGCAGAGTAGGTACCAGTAATTAATGTTACAAAAACGGGGAAAAATTTCACCCATTCTCTCTTATTGGACGCAAGCGAAATTGCGCGGGTTAGCTAGTACCACATAAATCTAGTCGAAAATATATTAAGGTGAATGAAGTAGTTTAGGAACCGTATTCCGAAAAATTGTCGCTCAACCAAGTATTTCTTATTATCTTGACTCTATAGGGAAAAGAAAACAAGATATACCAAAAAATTTATTTTTCATTTAATAGTAAAATTAAATATTTCTTAGAGTAAACGGGTAATAGATTAAAATAATGATTAATTATTAAAACTTCAAGTCGTCTTTCCAGTCGTCGCAGTTAGCTCTGCCCTTTTCAGACAAGCACATCAGCAAGTTTTTAGAGAATTCACATTTATCTTCTGTGTTTTCTGGAAAACAATATTACAAATAATTATGAAGTCAATAAATATTAGTTCCCAATTCCTTAAAGGTTATTCTTAAATCTCATGCAGGTTATTTACGATAAGAAATTCTAAACACTACCACTAGAATTTATTTGACGCTGCTCCTACGTCTTTACGCGCTTGATAATATTAATTTCATTGTGGTCATTTTAATATATGAAGGAACTTATTTGAAGATTATTTTATGTGAACTATTGATGCAAATCTAATAACACACATTAACTCGTCTACATTTGCAGCAAGAGTATTTCTAACAATCTCAGTAACAATTATAAATACTATTATAAAACTCACCATTATCAAGAATCTGGAAGCATTCTTCGATAGACTCCTGCAGGAAATCCCTCAGATCTTCGTTCTTCACGTCCTTCGTGATGGCATGAGTCACCAGATATCTGTCCGGCATGCCATCTTCCCCAGTCTGTTTTAACATTATTATTTACTTTTTATATTAATGTCCCAAGGAGGGCTGACGTCAGGCAGGTGCCTGGTAATAAAAACGACCAAATTATTTAGCAGCACATTTTTAAAAAGAAACGCACTCTCCACATATCTATATTCTATATTGATATTATAAAGCTGAAGAGTTTGTTTGTTTGAACGCGCTAATCTCAGGAACTATTGGTGCGATTTGAAAAAATATTTTACTGTTGCATAGCCTATTTATTGAAGAAGGCTATAGGCAGTATATTATATCATCACGCTATGACCATTAGGAGCAGAGTACCAGTGAAAAATGTTACAAAAACCGCGAAAATTATGACCTATTCTCTTTTATGTGATGTGACGCAAGCGAAATTGCGCGTATCAGCTAGTCGTAGGATAAAGAGAAGACAACGATTTATTCATGAACCATTTTCTATGTCTCATAGAACATACCCATAATGAAACTAACTATCCCAATGTTTTGTTTTATAAGATTATTAACGTCATCGTTACAATTGGACTTAATTCGTGTAATTAAAAATGTTTGTTTAACTAGTAATTAAGTGGATGTTGGTTTTAAATATCGTGAGATAGTTTCGTAGACAAACATTTGCGTGTTAAGTGTTAACCCAGAGAAAAGGCACAATGCATAAAATATCGAACAATGAGTACTACAGTTTTTGATCAGACCGTTATAACAGACTGCCTCCCTAACGCGGTCGGTTATGTATCCAGTTGCTGTTTTTGAGGGCGCAGGTTCGATTCCAGTGTCGTGTTAGTATACCGTCCGTTATTTCGAACAGGAATCGATTACTATTCCCGGCAGAAATTGGCCGTGTGTTTCTTGCTAGCTCTTCTCATAAGGCTCTACCCCCTTTCCGAGCTAGTGATAGATTCAGTCATTGTAACGACTATCATAAGTGTCAATATTTGACCTAAATGAATAAATGATTTATATTTTTTGGCCGTTATTTCTGACATAAACTAACCCTACTTACCATCTCCAAGTTTTCCATAAAACAATGTAAAGCACAAGCTTTGTTATCCGTTTCTTTGCTAGAATTGTTCTCACTGGAGTTCTTCTCATCACTCTTGAAGTTGTCTTCGTAGCCGGTGATCTTGTGAGTGTTCGGGTTGTACTGACTTCGTTGTCCTGAGTTCTCTGGACGTCGCTCCCGCTTGTACCTTCTGGGTGACTGCGGGGAGTAATAGTTGTTATACTGAGACATACCCTGTTATTAATATATGTATATTGAAAAATAAGACTCATTCTTTTCTATGATGGACAGCAAAAAATTTAAATGTCTCTCAATTTTAGTTATAGCCTTTAAATAAGATTTAAATTCGTGTTATGTTATCATTTTAAAGTTTATTCTTAACCAACTTCCTTTTACACTACCGCTACAGAAATATTTGAATTTCGAATTAGGTAATGTTTCTGTACACAAACACACAAACTTTTAAATAATACTCACGTTTCCATACTCGCCACTTTGAGGAAAATCTTCTCGACCATTAAAATAGTCGTCTCTTCCGTACCTATCGTCTCTTTCACCTCCCATGTTCCTATCATTTCCACCCCCCATTCTGTTCCTGTTACCCATCCTGTCACTACTGCTACCCATTCTATCATTACCCATACGATCACTATTACCCATGCGATCATCAGCCCTCCCCATCATGTCGTCTCTATCACTTTTGCTTCTTTCACTCATTCTATCATCTCTGCGGGTATTCCTATTTTCTTTATTCCCCATCCGACCTCGGTCCCAGTTGCTTTTAAGAATTTGTCCATGAGGCTCCTTCCAGTCTTGTTCCGAGTTTGACTTGCTAGAATTCTTGCCATCTTGCATTTTTAAACATTTCTTGTAAATATTCTTCAGTTCTGCTTCTTTGGGGCCCCCATCTGATTTACAGTTCAATGCCTGTGTTTATCAAAGTTTAAATCAGTTAAAGCTGCGATTTAAATATAAATTATTAAAACTGTATGACGGTATAAAATATGTCACAAAATAAAATGCTCAAAATAAAACATTAGTGCGTGAAAATAAAGAATCTTCCGGGACGTAAACAGCATTGATTTTAAAGCTAAACCATACCGAATCTTGAAGAATGTACGCTGCCCGAAGTGCTCAAGAAAGCCGGCGTAGCTCACCGTCGTCTCGTCTAAAATTTGATCAGGAATCTGGTAAACTTCTACTCACATAGCACTCCAAGACAAAAAAGCAGAGCATGAACATGTAGTACGTGGTGAGGCTCATTGTGACCGCTGGTGGAACGACAATACCGCGTGGTAGCATGTCACTGCGCATATATATCATAACGGCTTCCACGCATCAATGCCCGGCGCACAATGCAAGGGTCACCGAATATCCCTAATTACTGTGTCACATACGCAACGGACAGGTGACAAATATAGAGTAAATTTATCAATTAGTGTCGTAATATTTTTGGCAGTTAAATATTAGGTAATGTAGTATTCCCATTCATACGTGTTCTATTACTGAAACTGTTAAAGCTGCGGGAGTTTTACTATAAGTACTTTGCCCTAAAACCCTTACCGAGATTCTTAACCAATTGTAGAAAGAGAAAGAGGTATCTGATCTGAGCTTCTTTTACTTCCCATAGAAATTTATTTTCATTTCAAGCAGACCTGCATCTCGATTCACTGTCAACAACTAACTCTCGAATACATTACAACATCCATCCATGAAACCATCCATCCATACATGAAACTTGACAAAACATTGGTCCTCATTTAGCAAGATCTACTAACTACCACATAAAAATATACCGAGTACCTAACCCCATTCCTGTTTAGTTCAGTATCATACCAGATAATAGCCATCATCCATTTGTCACGGCACTCAGAGTTGTCACATCACGACAGCCATCCATCACTCGGTCGGAAGCGCGTGGTGAAGGACATAATTACAGGAAGACCTGTGGCCAATCGTAAATTGCAACCTGATATACTCGTTATGAAGAATAATTTGTTGTGTTTAACGATTATTCGTGGATGTTTACTGTCTCGTTAAGATTATCTATCGTTTTTGATAAAGGCGTATTTCGTAAGTACACTGGGACGTATCGACAACCGAGCTGTCGAGAAATTTCGTTTGAAAACCTAATTATGACTCCTAGCAGGGGCTGAAAGTACTAGTTGCCTACTTCGTTACCCATTAGTATTGACTGTAGAGAAGCACGCTAAACTAACTTCCTTTCTGGTGCGTAGGTATAATTAGAATTTGCATCAATTCAAAATTGTATGATGTGTTTAAGATCTATTTAGGTACCATTCCCTTAATTTTGGTGACTCTGGGTGTACAATTTTCAGACCAGGTAAGTAGTATTCAAGTAGGTATCTGAAGTGCTTACCTTCCACTCATTCTATCATCACTGGTAAGCTAGATAAAGTAGGTAAGTACCGATTATACCTATTGTAGGAGGTACAGTACCTATAGTCGTCTAAAAATTTTAAGCCCTAAGTATAATTTTCAATAAACTTAAAATATTCTTAAATAGACTTAAAACAAACTAATTCATTTTTCAACATTATCCAAATACTCTTTAATATGATCATAGCACGAAGAAGAAATGCGCAGTTTCTGTCGCCCGAAGCAGCTGGAGGTGGAAATGTACTGGAGCAAGTTACGTGAGGTTTACAACACATACTTGGAGGAGCACAACCCTATCATGAACCACTATCAAAGCTTACGAGAGAAAGACAACTTCTACCAGAAAGAAATAGCAAGGAACGACCTGCAGATTCAAATAGCTACGGTAATACATGATAACCTACCCTTAAATATATCTACATAATTTATTAAAAGTTCTAGGATTTTTACATCGTCATAATATTATATTTATATAATTATGTGACTGACATATGCCCGGTTTCTGAGGTACCTACATTTCGCGGTAGTTTATCTAACCAATAGCGTTTTTTTATGTGAGTTTATATCCGGGGGATAAACAATCTTGGCATTAAAACTCTTAAAATATATTGGAAAAAGCTACACGTAATCAAACAATATGTAATTGGAATATATTATAAATTGTCGATAAATAATTTGAGGGATTTTAACTACCTACTAATATTACTTGAACATATATTTTAAGTGCAAGTACGACTAAGTATTATGTAAGTTTTGCGCGTCGACTGAACTATTCAATCATTTCGGTCAAAATATCTCGAGACAGGATATTGGGGTAGATTAATTATATTTAGAGGCGCCCGTAGCCAGTTACGCTCACCGGTCGGTAAACGATCTGTGGGTTAAGCAAACCTTGGCGCGGTCATTCCATAGATGGGTGACCGCATAGTGATATTTGAACAGGGCGTCTCCGTGCTTCGGAGGGCACGTAAAAAGTCGGTCCCGGTTGATGTCAATTAAGATAACAGTCGTTAAGCCACGTCAAAGGCCTTCGGGCGGCTAGAACAACTTTGACACTAGGTTGACCACTAACCATACGACACGAAGACGAAGATTATATTTAGGTAATAATATCTATATATTATTATACACAATTATTTATATAATTAAGTATATATTTGACCTTCCTAAAGGAAACTAAAGTTTGAAGGTCCTGTTAATTGATTCCAACACAAATAAGGAAGTAAATTCAATGCATTGTGATCTAATTATGTATTAACCGTGGCGAAACAAAATTCACATGGTATGGGTGGTGACCATTGTGCTATACCTAAGTAGGTACCGACCTATTTTGTTTACCGATCATCCAAATTCGTTTTATGTGCCATTTGCTTGTTTTAACTCTAGTAGGTACCTACTGATAACTTAGAAAAATGTTGCTTAAAACAAAAAAAATATGATAATTTACCTACCACAACGTATAATTAAGTAACAGTATGTTGCCCACTTACAATATGGACGGCCTCTGTGGCACAGTAGTTAACCACTACCAATGTATCGGGTGGTCGTGAGTTCGATTCCCACACTGGGTTTGGTTGTACGTTGTGTCCATTGTTTGTAGGTTTGTTAAAGTCCCTGCGACACAAGAGATATTCTTAGTGCGGGAGGTGTCCCTTTAAAATAAAAAATAGTAGGTACGATGTATGAGTTATTTCTTACAGAGAAAAGTAATTTCTAGGTGTGTATTTCAATCGTTTATGCCGATAGGAAAACCTTCAAAACTTGCAACATGAATGGCAGAAAACGACCAGTATCACTGCAGACAAGTTGAAACGAATGGCGCAGCGGAAGGAGGAACTGTCTAGAAAATACCTTCAGTTGAAGAAAGACGCCAAAGCTGAGCGAATAAAGAGCAGCCAACAACTTGCCGTCATGGTTAATGCTAGCCAAGATGCTATACAGGTACCAAAATAACTTTTGTAGGTTTTAGTTTTTAATTAAGTTATTCAGACATTCATAGCCACATCGCAGATGTTTGGAATCAAAATTCCGCATCAGCATCCGTGGATTTCTAAAAGTCGGCATCCGCAACCATCCAAGTCTGAAGTCTGAAGATATCAAACCACTTAACGCAGTAAAAATCT
The DNA here is from genome assembly GCF_050436995.1 of Anticarsia gemmatalis. Taxonomy (NCBI): domain Eukaryota; kingdom Metazoa; phylum Arthropoda; class Insecta; order Lepidoptera; family Erebidae; genus Anticarsia; species Anticarsia gemmatalis. The sequence goes on from NC_134757.1 coordinate 3,597,447, forward strand.
GAAGTAGGTAGGTAAAGCACGGCGGCAACTGTCGTGTTAACTTACAGTAACAAATACTTTTTCAGCGTCTTCAAGCAGTAAAAGACAAATTAAATAAAGTTTTGCAAATGGCGGAAATATGCAGCAAGTACGAACATGAAGGTGACCAGCTACTCAAAAATATCAGTATTGAAATGGATCCTTTAGATTTTGATAACCTGGATAAAGATATGATCGTAAGTATACTTATTTTAAAATTGACACGTAGGTACATAAGCACCAAGTAGGTCCCTACCTATATTTTATAACATCATCATCTAGGTGAGTAGACATATAAAGAGACCCTCGTTACCCTGCTGCACCGTTAGTTTATATACCTACGCCATATGTCTTCCAGAAATTAACAAACACTAAGCGCTTTATCCGACCCAGGATTCGAATCTTGAGGTGTTAGGTATTACTTGTTTAGACCACAGAAAGTAAATAGAATATCCTAGCTTTAATTTAAACTCTATTGCATGCTCTGGGTCCGTTTTTTACTTTCTAATTAAAAAAAACATTAACGCACTCTGTTACCTTCTAGAACGAATGCAAAGAGTATAGCAAGATGGACAAATTTCTCCTAAAAGTGAACAGAGCTAAGGTTCAGACGATGTGCCTAAAGACCGAGAAGGCAAAGTTGGTGAGAGAGAACGTGCAACTGAAACATTACATCAAGCGGTATTTGACCGACCTGGCGCTGCGAGGGAAGGACCGCCCTCTAAGCATGAGAATACGCTCTGAAGTGCAGAAGATTGACTCTAAGATTCTGTATGTAGCGTATTTGTTACCTTATTTATTATTTTACTATTAACTAAAACTTTACCCCTTCCTGGTTCGGAAAGAGTCCTGCCTAGCAGTGGAACAATCGTGGATTTAAAAAAAGAAAAAATATATGAACTGCAACATTATCCATACTAACTGTTTTTTTATGTATATAAACCCTCTATTGCTTAGGATATTGCAACAACAGACTTATCATAATATTTAGGCATTAACCAGACTGGACACAATATATTTATGGACAACACTAATTATAATAATTGTTATCAGCTGCGGCACATACACTGAACCACTGCACCAACGTCAATACGACAAATTACATATCTTGTTTGTATCCAGGAACCGTCCAGTGACGTGCATAGAAGGAGCACTTTCCAATGCTGTACAGCATGAGAAACGCATCAAAGGTTTCGAGCAACGCCAAAAGAGCCTGGAAATTAAGGCCTACCCTCGCATGCAGTGTTGGATGCAATCAGCATAAACAGCATGAAATGTTAATTTGAAGGCACCCAATACTTTTTAACAGCATTTATGGGTATTAATATGTATGTATTAAAAATGTACTATATTTAAGGCAACTTTAATGTGTCATGTTTAGGAAAATGAAATAAAACAAAATAATAACTGTAAACATTTTATTATTCTTATCATCATACCCTGCTCGGACTGGATTAACTTACAACAGTAATGTATGTTTTAATAGTAAACATATTTGGTTGCAATTAGCATGGCTAAATTAAGGAATAAAGGAAACTTATACAAGGTTACCAAAGTTACATAGCGAGGTTTCCCTACAGATTGTAGTATGAAAATAATTATGCTGATACATTGGACTACCGTAAAACGGGGTGAATAGAAACAATTTTCAACTTTGTCCTAAAAGTAGCGAATAGCTTGTTATTTTTATTGTCAGGTTGTTTTATATCATGTCCGGCGCCATGAAGAAAGAGTTAAAACCATATTTGTCCAAAAATATGCATAGTTTTACGATATTTCATTAAAAAAATGGTCAATTTCTATTCACCCAGCGATAGGGGTGAATCGAAACGACCAAAGGGGTGAATGGAAAAATTGTGTTTTAAAATGTTTTTTCAGTTAACAATATTGTATCTTTATAGATAAATATACATCTAAAGAGATAAACACTCCAAACAACTCATTAGAAAAGAAATTCCACTTTAAATCCAAAGTTTTGAAAAAAATGTATGGACCATTAAGGCATTCAAGGACGGTTGACTTTGAAGCAATTTTTTGGGTATAAATATCAATTTAAACATTTAAACAATTATGACACCGCAGAGAAGTAATATCGACGTGTAATCATTTCAAATTTGAACAAAATTCTTAAACGAGGAGTACTCAAACATTGGGCTTGAAAACTTTCCTGATTTTTTTTCTATTCACCCCGCGAATTCTATTCACCCCGTTTTACGGTATTTAGTAAGATTTTCTTATAATGACAGCCTTTGCTAACCAAGAAAAAACAAAAAACATTTCACAACTTTCAAGAGCATTTTTAAAGAAATAGGCCAAATTTAGGACATAGTGGAATGCTTAAATTATTGTTCACAATATGTTGGCACTTGGGTGTATTTAATACGTTAATACAAGCTATATCACTTTACTAGTCCTCCATGGCATCTCCCAAGTTCCATGGGTCATCGAGGGCAACAAGAAACTTCGCTAGCGTTTCATGTCCTACCGTATCAATATTCTTCGTCATTTCTTCACTGAATGGAACATAATCCTCGCATAATACACTGTTACCCTGCGACTGACCATGAATCTCAAACCATCCTCCTAATGTTGATTCGCTCAAAGGTTTCTTTAACTTTATAAGTACCTCCTTGCCGTCAAGAGTTTTAATGTAAAATCCCTCATTGGCTTCTTTGGTTACTTTGCCCCATAATGTCACTTTCGCGCCATTACTTTTTTGAGACAGGTTACTACCGGTAACGTACGGGACATATTCGTTGTTGTCTGGGAACTGGCTGTCTTCAAAATCGTCGCGATCTCCCATTTTGGTATATTGTTATTTAATTAATATAAGTATATTTAGCACGTCGTAACAGTTATATGTTAAGATACAAACTAAACGGCTTTGGCTCGAAATATACAAAATCAGAAACTTTCAATGAGCCGGTAATTCTGACACTGACTGACATTATTTGACAGATTTGACAGTAGCAGTTAATTGCTTTTAAGTTCGGTTCTGAAATTAAACATACCTAGGATGAAATGTTTAAGAAATAATATTATTTATTATCTATATATATAATTATTATTTTTCGTTACATATCGTTTTAAATATTTGATTCTTGTTTGGCACAATTTATTTAATAATTCATTCTTAAGATACATAAAATGCTCTACGAAAAAAAAAACATGGAGTTACTGACCTACTAGAAGGATGGTAAGGATATGGATATATTATTATGGTTTGGATGCTAAGGATGGTATTTCTATAGCTACCTATTTCATACAGCGCATAGGAAACGGATTTAACGAGAAAGTAACAAGTAGAACAGTAATGCTTAATACACATCCTAGTTTTGTATTTATATGTAACTAGCTGACCCGCGCAACTTCGCTTGCGTCACATAAGAGAGAATGGGTCAGAACTTTCCACGTTTTTGTAACACTTTATACTGTTACTCTGCTCCTATTGGTCGTGATGATATAAAATATGCTTTTTTTCACGAAAAATGTTTCAAAATTATTTATATCTCTTATAACGAAGTCGCGCTAAGACATATCCGCCATTAAAACAGTTGCCATGACAACGGAATTTTGTTAATTCAATGTCATTATAATATTGATTATTCGCGACTTCGTTCGCCACCTGACTTTTCCCGGGAAATACGTCATTTTCCCGGGGTAAAAAGAAGCCTATGTCCTTTCTGTCGGGTATCAAAATATCTCCATACCAAATTTCATAAAATACAATCTACCTATATGCAATTCCTCTGGAATTTAGTTCAGCTGTCTGATAATTTTGTATAGGTATTCAAGGGATTGCTGTCAATGCATGATCGAAATAAAACCATGTTAGCAAATTTATTAAATGTTTATTCTCACTTATTTACAATAATTCCCTTACATGCTAAAACAAACAGAAACCACGCATCCTCGCTACAAAACACGTCACGTTGACATCTTTAGTAACGAGCCTGTGTACATGAAGGGTGTTATTCAAAATGTCTACGCGAACAAGTCTTCTCTGTCAGCGGCGAGTGTTGGCGCGGCGGCGTCTTCCATCGCTGCGAAGTTCATGAAATGCGCAGGTCGGTGCACCTCGTGGTAGAACTCACGAGGATTGCCTAACTGAACGCCATATTTCATGTTTGGATCGTGACGAACACCTGGTGAAAAAATTGAAAATATTTAGTGATATATCGTGCTTTGACAGGGTCTTTATTGATATCATTTAGCTCACACATCTTGTGGAATAGGATACGTTTAGAATTACGTACTGTGAATGTATACAGCAGTAAAAGTTTCTTACCCATGAAATTATAATTCCAGCTCCCCTGTGAAGGCACCATGAAGTATCCTAAGAATCGGTCAGACAGCAACATCTGTACCCTTTCGTAATGACTAGGGAGGTATCCCTTAGGATTGTTGCCCCTATCCGTGTTGCGAGCACCCCATTCGTAGCCGCTAGGCGTCAGTTTGTACGCAGTCAGGGAACAGGAACCCGGGGTGAATGAGCAAGTAATGATGATGGTCTTTTCGCCATCCCACGATGGGTTTTCAGCCATTATCTTCGCGTGAGTCGTGATATCCTGGAAGAAGAATGTAATTGTAGATTATTAAAAATATCAAAAGAAAAGGATGTAGAATATAAAAAAATATATTCAATGTGGCGAAATGCTTGTATAAGGAGTTCTTGGGTAAAAGAACCATGTCAATTTTATTGAAAATTTCAAGACACACTGGACACTGATTTGTGATGTAAAGCGGTGGTCACCTGCGGCGAGAGCTGCGGCAGCTCGTTGGGCTGCGTGTGCATCCAGCCGAGCGGCTGCAGGTGCTGCAGCGCGGGGTGCTTGGGCAGGTGGCGCGGCAGGTGCACCTGCTGGTGCGTGCCCCACTGCGGCGCCACCACGGCGCACTGCACCTCGCGCACCATCGGGTTGTCCGCCGGAGACGTGCCGTACAGGTAGCACGCGATCTAAACATATCAGTTTTATATTTACTTCTGAACACGAATAATACACGAATAAGCACGACAAGTGCCGCTTACGTTAAATAAAGAAAAGATAATAGAGAACATTTCTACATATGAATGTATGAATGTATTTATGCACTATGTTACTATCGTTGACACGACAGAAGAATATAGAAAAAAAATTATACTATATCGATTTTATATTTTTTCTGATTATATTCACTACAATACCGATTTGCTTGGTGAATTACCCTAATAATATAGATAAATAACTATAGTAACTAACCTGTGCTCTCAAATCAGAAATGGTGACGAACTTCTTGAGCAAGTTCTTGGGCAGGATGTAAGTGTAGCCGCTCTCCTTGATGTCGTCTGAACTAACGTAAATGTGGTTCGTACGCAGATGGAGATTTGTTGCTGAGATCGCACGCACACGCCATTCCGTCTTGGAGCTAAGATACAGAAATATAGGTTTAAATTGTGATATCATATTGTTTGATTGATTTTATTATTTTTATCTACTACAAGACAGAGAACATGTCTTCAACAGAATAAGCTAAAACAATATTATACTTTTCTATTTACTTATGGTTATTCGTGCATGCAATACATGTTCTCATTATTGCACAACACAATAGATTAATACAAATTGATGTTGTTACCTGAAGGTCTGCGACTCATAGTTGCTAGTGGTGGACGTGATGATCTCATCACCGTGTTTGTTAACCGTCCTGGTGGTAGTGGCCGTGAGTTGCGACTGCTCCTTGCTCTGCTTCTCGATCTCGGCGATCTGTTGACGCTGAGCAGACGGCGCGGATATCTCCATACCCAAGATGATGTCGCGGATCTCTGATTGTGTGAGCGACGCCACGTTCACGCTAGAAGGATTATTTCGTTACATTACTGGTGTTTTATAATATAGCTTTTCGCTTCGTCCGCGTGGTTCGTGACTTAGGACAGACTTTTCACACAAACTTTCAGTCCTTATTTTATCCCCTTGGGGGTAGAATTGATCAAAATCTTTTCCAAGCGGATGCCTACGTCATAACGTCTACCTGCATTCCAAATTTCAGCCCGATCCATCCAGTGATTTGAGCAGTGCGTTGATAGATCGCTATGTCAGTCTGTCGGTCAGTCAGTCACTTTTGAGTTACATAATATATTTTGATGAAAAAATGAGAGCAAAAGCTAGTGATATTAACGTTATGTCAGCAATTGTTAATGTTTATAGGTTCAAAATCATCGCTTACTTGTTCTTCTTGCCATAATCAGCGAGGATAAGGTCTTTGAGTTGCACTTCCACCTTGATCCAGTCGTCATCGGACAGTGTGGGCCAGATGTGGTGAGGCTCTGTTAGCGTCGTCTTGTCGGGCTTCAGTAGTACCTTCGTGCGTTCCGTGTTCACGTGGAGTGCGCGCAGGATTAGGATCAGACGACTGAACGCCTAAGTTACGCCGAACGAAAAAGTTAGATTAATATTTATTGTGAAGGCAAATTCCCGAAAAATATGATAAAGAAGAGGGGGAATAAGATTTTGACAGAGATAAATAATCACAGAGATAGTTGGTTTAATCGGTTTTTTATTAAACCTACTATAGCTCACTAGTTCTTGTTTACATGCTGTCCCCTAAATGAATTCTGTTTATAGGCAGTGCAACAGATATAAATCAAGGAAGTGCTATTAATCCTACTAAAGTTAGTTTGTGATTTATTTGTTGATATGATCAGTTAGCGTATTATCAGACGTACGGCACGTTGCGTCAATGCGATCAGCAAGCACAACGTGTTCGCACGTCTCCAGAGCACAGGGCATCTCTGGTTTCAGGACCCCTACGCGATTCATCACTTCATATCTTGAAATTGATACTCTCATCAACGTTAGACTTAACATTGTTCACAATCCTTTTAACACTTCCAAGTAACCGTAAAGGGGCTTGTGGTGTTATGTTTATTGTAAGTCCATTCTATAATACAATGGGTGGGATTAACGGTATATTCCCCCAGTCGTCCCCTCTGCGCAGTGACAACTAAGAATTTTCTTCTTACTTTTATTCCCAATTGTCACCCCAGGGGACAATGTTAGAGGGGACAACTGGGAATATACCGGATTAACAGGCACGATAATTTTTGGTGTGTGTGAAAGTACTTACGGTATATGAAGAGATAGTCTTCAGCCAGTCATCGTACAAGTTGAACAAGACCATCTGGGGTTCCGTGGCCTTCAGGATGAGGTCACCGAACTTCTCCACCTTGAGACAAGCCTGGAACGGCAGCTGCAGCTCCGAACCTTTGATCACGATGTTCGGGAAGTCTAACAAGTGCACCTAGAGTAGAAGAAATCGTGTTATCACATATAGTTTCATAAATGAACTGTTTTCTACAAAGAAAGTACATTTTAAATAGCAGTTCATTCTTCTAAATCTCTATGCTCTCTTAAACTTTGATTAGAATAATAAAGATTAGTTCTAATTAAATCACATTTGATTAAGATTTCATTGACTCAAAACCTCTAAAAATCTAAATAGGAACTCTCGACGATAAAATTTTAACCAACAGCCAAGAACCTAATTTTATGTAAAACTCACCTCAAGGGGATCCAACATGCCCTTTCTCGTGACAATAATTTGTTTAGGCTGCTCCTCCACAGGTAAAGAACGAATTAACGCTGCTACTTCTTCAGCGGTCTTCCATTTGGCGAGCTAAACAACAAAACATACTAAATGTACATATTGTTTTAAAAAGGCCTATTGTTTTGAGGTGTCGTATTTGATCAGTAAGCGTATTATCAGACGTACGGCACGTTGCGTCAGTGCGATCAGCAAGCACAACGTGTTCGCACGTCCCCAGAGCACAGGGCACCTCTGGTTTCAGGACCCCTACGCGATTCATCACTTTGTTTTGTTAGGAAAGCAGTTTTTTTTTTACATTTTCTGTGCTTTTTTTATCACAGGGGTTTTACAGTTTACATACTAATGCCCGGTTTCTGAGGCACATTTAGTAGTATTTTATCTATTCAAACTGTCATGTTTATTTGAGCTTAGACCTCAAGTCTTAAGCCTTAGATACCGGGGGTTATAACCTACAAAGTTACTGGCAATACAGTGACAAATGTAATTATTGATCAGATGTTTTGTAACATCATTAGTTGTAATTTTAAATTAATAACAAATTAGGGATGTGAAACCACTGCGACATGTTTCTCCATTAAACAGTAGCTTTGTAAATTTATGTGCTTCATACCTGTCCAAGACGTTTCTGTCCGGCCCACACACTCGTGTGAATGATCTTCAAGAACAGCTGTCCAGTGCGCGGGTTGAATATGAAGATGGCGCCGTTGATCGGCTTCGTCGTTAGATTGCCTTCGAATGTCTTGTGGATCGTCACTCGGTACACGTTTGTGTCGTCTACGAACCTGTAGGCAAATATCACGTTATTATTGGCTGGTAGCTTGGGACAACGGCCAGTGTAACCTGTGCCATAGGTCGAACAGACCGAAGCAAAAAGCGTAGTTGTTTGTATTTCCGGATAACTTTAAAAACAGTCATGTAGAGCGTTTTTTTTTTTCTTAAGGTTCAATTCTTGAAATCAATTTCTTGAGATAATTTCCACACTTTTATGACGAAGTATCATTTGCATGACACTTTTAAAAATTACTCGTACTGTTTAATCACCTTACAGATCATTCAAAATACTTCGGGGTTGTAGTGGCACCACTAAAGTACATGAAAGGTATTGGAAATTATCTAAAAAATTTATTATAATATTAGTTATAAAGTGTATAAAGGTCTTACCAAATGATCTGGTTTGAGAACAGTTCACCATAGTTCTGACTGGAGAGGTAAGGCTCGGTGGGCTCGGAGGAGTACAGTTGCAACGCCTTGCGGATACGTTCACGCAACACGTACAAAGCGGGGTTCGCCTTCATTATCTTCGCCATAGCTTGTTGTATCAGCGGCTTGCAGCCCGGGAACCAGTTGCCGTATGCACTGTGCAAGTTGTAGGCCAGATCGATAGCAATCAGCAGTCCAGTAGGTGAGGGATAGATAGACATGTTATCTGTAGTGTAGTCTAAGAACTTTGCTCTCGCGTAACGTTCAACGTCGTGCGAGTCGTAGTCTCCCCAACGTAGTTGAATGTCTAGCCAGTACTTCTGAGTCGTTGTGTTGTCCATTGTGTCTCTGTAAATAGAATTAAATGTTAGACTATACACAGCAGCATTCAAACAAAACCTAAATTTACAGAACCCCACTAAATTATAATTTTTGTGACTAAATATAATATTATTAATACGGCATGGTTATGGTATATGCATCATGCATACGATGAAATAATAGAAGAGTGTTGAGGAAGTATGAATGTTTATTAGCACAGATTATTATAGATGATAGTTCAAGACTACTTGACCGGCAGCCGCGGTGTATGGAGTTATAATTTGATGTCTATCTCCATCAACAGCATCAAATACCGTAGGTTCGACACAGAATCCTTATCATCTACATCAATGGATTCTGTGTGAATCTGTTGGGGTCCAATATTTTTGTTAGCAACTATATTTTAGATAACCATTCATCAACTCCATCAGGCCATCATTTTGAAACAGGGATCAAGTAAACTTAGTAAAATGTCAAAAAATGTAGTGATCATATAATATTTGATCTGCAACTTGTATGTATAATAAAAAAAAATGAATTATGATTCTTACTTGGTATCAGCAAGTAGTGAGGGTCTGGACACGTTCCACTTGTATGCAGAGAAGAGCAAAATGTCAGCGCACGAAGAGTTCATCTTGTACGACTTACGAGGGTGAATGGTTTCCTTCTGCACTGTCTCGATCTCTAGCGCGTCCAGCTCTTGATCGAACACCTGGGTTATTGGAGAAACATGACAATTATTTTATAATAATGATTGTATAATATAATAGCGTCAAACTTCGAAAACAATCAAGACGAAATATCGAAACAAATAGAATATTAGTAAGTATAAAACAATTTTTTATCCGCTATTTGCATTTGTTGGATAAAAGTAGAACACTTATTATTTGTACACTTCAATACACACAATGTCAATAAATCTGAAGGCACTTTGACAGTGACGTTGTTAGGATGTGTCCATTTCAGTGTGGAAAAGCGTATGTCGATTTATCTGCCCTCCAGTGTAATTCAAAATATTCTAGGCTACAAGAATATTATAATAATTTGTTTACCTGACACAAGTCCATGACAATAGACTCGTGCACCTTCTGCCACAAGTGAGCCCTAAAGATTTGAATAAGCGAGATCTTCAGCGTGGGGATCTTGCCGTGCATGAATATTCCAGTCAAGTCCAGTTGTACCTGTGTAACAAAACAATTGCTTACTGAAAGACAAACACAAAAACATGACGATACTCTACAGAGCACCAGTCAGCCAATGTAACCTAGATTAAAATGACAAGAAGGTAAATTGCAGTGATATTATAAAACAACTTATTTTCGCATAACATCTGTATTATTTCATAACTTATATGATCTCGAGATTATATTGACAGTCTTTTCTAAAAAGGGGTGTAACTAGTTCTTGTTAAACATAAGGAATAAGGTGAGCGTGCTTACCTGGAAACCAACATACACATTGGCTCTGTTGATAGTAGGCGACCACCAGAGTGTGAACCGACGGTTGGGAATCTGGTTCAAACCGGAACGCTGGGCGTTGGTCAGCTTCTTGTACTTCATCGACTCTTCGAAACCTGATGCTTTCTCCCTGTACGCGAAAGTAAATAGCATTATTAGAAAATGTTGTTAATAAAATACGCTTTCAAACAATATCGATCGTTTAGTACCATATTATTATTTAAATAACAAATAATTCAATGCATATTTTTTCGTACTAAAACTAACTGTTACCTTCTATTCGTAAAATATTAGACATAACTTTACAGACCACATACAAAAACAATTTTTATTTCTTGCAATAATAAAATCCTTGTAATAGTATTACTATTTAGTTATAAGTTTTGTATACTGACCAGAATAGACCCTCCCAAGTAGGGAAGTAGGTGCCCTTGAAGAGTGTGTGCTCGAGAATACCCTCGACTCCGCCGAGCGCCTGTATCATGTCTGTGCGGTAGTTGTTCAAGTTCCACAGCTTACCGTCGTGCCGCTGATGCGTCCACCAGAACGGATTCTGTTTTAACACCTAAAAGAAGAAGAACACCAAAAAGAAGAAAATATTAATAATTTGATTGCTATATTGAACCAACTAAAGATAGAAAAAGAAACTTAAAACATAGGAAATATATAGATTTAGATTAAAGACTGAAGAAAATCAAGTGATCAAACTTCAACTACTTGAAGCCTGCCATACTTTATACGAAACTTTTGAAACCGCAATAATAAGGATTTTTTAGATATTTTTGTGATTAAGTTCTAAGTAATATTATTTATCCTCGTTTAACGTTAAAAGCGTGCTTTAAAAAATAATTTTATGCAAGTCGTCGTAATGTTTCTTTACAACTTGTGAGACTTCATTTCAAACTCACCTGATACTGTTTGAACTCAGTACGAATACGCCATCCCTTATCATAAGCGAGCGTATGCCTGTCTTTCTGGAAGAGCGTGTTGATACGAGGAATACCTCTATCCCACGAGTCCTCTAAATCTTCAAGCGTTAGACGTCTAGAACAAAATTTATTCACGGTTAAATTCGGTTTATACTGAAGATGGTATTGTGTTTGGTGGAGTATTTTGATCAGTTAGCGTATTATCAGACGTACGGCACGTTGTGTCAGTGCGATCAGCAAGCACAACGTGAACGCACGTCTCCAGAGCACAGGGCACCTCTGGTTTCAGGACCCCTACGCGATTCATCACTTTGTTTATAGTATTGTTGTCAATGACCGAAAACATCAGTAAACAGTCCACATCGTCTTCTTAAGATAACCTCTCCTTTTTTGTGGAATTCTCAACCTTAGCCAAGTTAAAAAAGGAATGAGTTACATAGGTTGTGCTTTGGGTGGGACTCAAAACCTCGATCCCACGCTTGCTAGCCTAGCGCATTACATATAATTTTAGGATGTTTAGTTAAAGCTTTCTTAACTTTCAAGTATTAACAAGTAAGATAAAGAATAAAGTTAAGAGTAAAATTAGTTCGTGTATTACCTGTTCTGAGCGTTGGCCTCTTGTCTCTTGAGCGCGTACTCGGCCCACACGCGCTGTGAGTCAACGAACTCAGCCTCCCACGGCTGTATGTAGCGGTACAAGTTGGGAATCAACTGATCTTCGTCGTGAGACATGCCTGAACGGAAGTGGGTGATGCCCACGTCTGTCTGCTTCGACCAGCGGAGATCCGACTGTGGGAGAATTGATAGTTATGAAACTGTGTTGAAAGACTACCAGGATGGTAAAAATAACAGCAACTGGTGAGATGGGACCTGTTTTAATTAGAGTTTTGTGAGGTTTGCAGTGTGTAAACATGTGTAACATTAGACTTTTATTATAATATACCAATAAAATTATCATTTTTTAAAACATATCATAACTTCTATAATAAATAAAATTGTGTTTCAAGTTTATTTTCATAAGGGCCTAACATTTCGAAGCAGTGGTAACGTCACAACCAAGAGTATTTGGGATCTGATATTGGAAAACTGACAAATGTATCCAAAGTGATCAAGTGACCCTATTGAGAGAAACCGTGTTAAATTTGAGCATAAAGTAATTTCACTCACCTGTGGTATCAAAACGTGTCCCATAGACAACATGCCGAGTCCACCCAACTCTTTAGGCGTGTAGAACACGACGGGCGGGAAACGCGAAGGCATTTTAGAGTTGAGACCGATCTTGATACGCGTTTGTATCTTGTTCTCGCACTTGACAAGCAAGTCTAGAAGCTCCTGTGTGTTGACCACGGCTTCACGGAAGTACGTCATTAGACCTATAGGAGATAGGAATTTGTCAATAAATAGTATTTGAGGTTAACTTTAAGGTGCGATTCTTATATGGGCGGTTCTAATATTTTATTTATTGATATGTAGTTCATAGCATTATTCGGTAATTACTGGCTAACCGGGACTGATGTCTTGGCATAAGAGTCGGTAGTAGTTTCTTTTGACGTGGACAAAGATAAAGTATCATAACATATTAATCTTTTCAGTTTAATATCTAATAGGTTGCAATGAATGTGACGCGGAAATATAGTTATTATAAGTGACAGCAGAAGGAATGTAAGTGTGTACCGATGAGCGCGGTGTTCCACTTGTTGACGATCTTGGTGAAGGTGGTGGAGCCGGACGCCATGAGGATCTGGCGCACGCGGTTGTGGAAGCGCGCCAGCGACTCGTCGTCCACGCGCAGGTAGCACTGCGCCGTGCGCTCCTTGGTCACCTCGTTCTGCAGGTTCCACACGCCGTCGCGGTGGCACAGCTCCTCGTGCTGGCTGCGGCACTGCACACACACACACGTATACACATTAGCTGCTGCTAGTCTGAAGACACTATCTATCGAACTTTGTCTAATTGTTCTATAGCCATAACTATAAGATTGCGCTTAAATATTTTCATAGCCATTACAATAGCCAACAAAGAAAAACACGCAATACACGCATCATTCTTTATTATTCAATTGTTTAAAATTATTATTGGAACATTTTTGGAGGAAATTAATCATTTATAATATGACTTAAAATAGGTTTTACCTTTGGTAATATCCTGCACTCAAAACCGGCCATATTGAACAACAGGTTAGGATTGTCCTTAGAATAGACTGAGACGAAGCTGTTCTCCCACTGGATGGTTGTCACTGATCGAGGCAGACGATTCTTTATGTCCCAGAATACGGCGCGGCCACTGTGGACAACATAATACAAATTAATATCTAATGAATTGACCTGGAAATTTTGTTGATATAAAATCATCTCTATTTTTACAGAATAAAGCAGTAGAGGACTTATAAACCTATACTTTCCAAGCACCATTTTTTTCTATCACTACACATTATTTAAAGAATATTTTTGGCGTTTTGAGCAATTTTCCTATGCATTTATCTGTCAAATCGTCATAAATAATCCGGAAAAACAGACTTAATTAATTTTATTACACCAAACATTTCATGTTATTTTATTTCTAATTTCGACTATACTTACAGATTAACATCATGTTTCATCAGACGCATCCTCGCGTCTCTCGGCCAGCACTTCTTATTGTTATATCCTACGATGTTCTCGTTGTTGGGATCTGGGTGTTCTGTCAAATACCGCTGAATGAGGTCGCGAGCTTCCTCTGCTGTAAACCTGTTTGAAGAATGTAAATTATAAACATTTTCAATATGTATAACTATCTTGTAGCATGATATCAAGTTTTTGGGTATCTGCCTACTAATTAAGGCATGATTTTATTTATTTTACACTTACAATTGATACGCCTTAGTTACTTATTTAAATAATAGCACTACTTTGGTGTAGGCAGAGCTACTAATGCCAAAATGTCTGTTATATTTAACACAAACTTATTTCTTAATGTATATGGATAAATAAGTAATGTCAAGTAGTAAAGAAGTAATAACAAATAACTTTTGGAAATTGAATATCAATTTATCATAGCCCATTAATTACATGAAAAATGTAATACCGATATTATGTAGATAAATACCAACCTAAAGAATATATGAATCCTATCCACATATCTGCAGTACAATCTAATAGGATGCGCCGTCTCTGTCTGGCGGTCTTGGTAGGAGAGGAAGTCGTTGGGCAGCTGCGGCGGACCTGCCATCTCGCTCGCACGCTGCAGACCGAGCACCAACAGGTCTAGTACTAGACCGTAGTACTGCACGATGAAGGAGGCGAATTGAAGACCTCGGATGATACCGTACGAGTTTGTGTGGTTCATGTCCTGTGGGATAAAATAGTATGAATTATTTGTACACTTATATTGAATATTCAATGGTGTCAGAGATTTCTTCGACATATTATAGCAAAGCAAAGATTTTGAGGGTTAACGAAAAGATAGTAACAACTAATAGAAAAGACTTGCAGTGTTGCGCAAGTTGGGCTTGAAACAAACGAGCAGTTACGATTTAAATACGACAAAATCAATCAGAGAAATGTATAGGAAAAAAACAAATGTCTATCGTGAAAAACTTTCATAATGTGTTTGTTTATCATAAAATACGTTGTTTTTTATTTGAATTTATTTATTTTATACGACAATTTAGTGTATATTCTTACCTTATAATTAATAATAACGTTGTTCTTAGCAGTCATATAATCAGCGATGTTGTGATCGACGATCAGACGTAGCAGTCGATTGAGCAGCGTCAAGTCGATCTTCTCGTACAGTTTCTCAAAGCGCGACTCTAGTAGCACGTTGCATTCACCCTCGCCCACCTCCCATACGTCTTGTAGATTGTTTATACCTAGACAAACATTACTATTATAAATACCGAAGTAATCCATAGAAAGAAAATCCTAATCTTTTTTGCAACTCTTTTATTAGTGAGGTTTAACTTGGCTATTTGTGTTAGCATTTTCGTTCTTTATCATTCGTTCAAAATTATTATAGAGACAAAAAAACTATCAATTAACAATGACCAAAGAAGTTTTTATTCATGGTTTTAATTTGCGATATTCCGAAGCCAGGTTCTAGAAAAAGACGTATATAGAAATAAATGTCGAAACAAAGCTGGAAATAAACAAGGAATAGATTAGATAATTTCAAAGTAAATTTCTTCTTTCTTCTCTCGGTGGTGTGATCCAGATGTTAGTGCAACCGACCAAGGTGAGGTTTGTAACAAGGGGATGATCAACTGTGTAGATCTCCTTTGCCACAACGCACACCCTGGGCGGTCGCATAGCTTCTAGGACTTCTTGCTTCAGATGCCAAGTTGATGAAGGTACATTTTTGAAGACGACGCGAGACAATAAAATAACTGCTTCGTATTTCTAAGCGGCGAAATATTAGCGAAAAGCGAACTTGTTAAGCCCGAAACTTGAAAGCAAGGAAGACTTGCCTTGCTTTCGTTGTCGTGGAAATCGTTGATTGTACAATTATATCTTTAAGTTACACAAGGGCTAAAAATTTCAAATAAACACAACAAAAACATAAAATTATCGTCGCAAAGTATATCGAAAATATGTTAAGAGTTCATACCTTGGCACCACTTATACACGAGTAGCGGCGACGGTTCCGTGTCAGCAGGTTTGACCCACGGCGGCAACAGCCTCCGTTTGTCTGCTTCGTACCATAAGTATTGATCTAAGTAGGCGTCGGTGATCTTCTCTAGAGGCTCCACGTCGTATACAGGCACCAAGTGGGAGTATAGGTCCATGAATTCTATACCGACCTGTGAATGAGACAAAGATTAAATAAGCTTCATCGCATTTTTTCTCAATTTTTTTTTTAAACACAGCTCCCGCACTAAGAATTGCTCTTGTGTCGAGGGGATTTTTACAAACATACAAACAACGGACGTTTTCCATGATTAGTAATAGTTTTTAAATTGTCGGTACAACGTCAAGAATATTGGAACCATAGAATGGTGAAAATTAACGGTCATAACAACGTCAATTTTTATATGCATCATGTTCATTATTTCAACTTACCTCTCTGAACGTTCTCTGCGTGAGCAAATGACGTTTGATTCTAGACAGCGCCTCGTGAGGGTTATCATATGCTTGTTCTATGAGCCCCAACTCTTCTCTCTGACTTTGATTCAGGCGGGACTTGACGCTGTACGCTTCCTTCAGCCTCTCCAACGCTAAGATGAGTAGTTTGGTGTCGTGTTTGTACGATAGAGGAGGGAAGGGAATGGGCGCGAAACGACGGGACTCGAGCCAATGGACCGTCGTTGTGTAGATGGCCACGGCTTCTTCTGGCGAGATGTAGGGACCGTCCTGTTGATACAGAAGACTTTTAGTCACCTTTTACTGATTAAAATGTTGGTTAACTTTATGTTTTTCATTATTATAAAGATTTTTTTGTACAACATTTATTAGTCTTACGAATAATACGAAAAAATAAGTAGAACAATGACGAACAAAGATTAGATCTAGCATTTTATGATAGTATAAAAAAAACAGCTATATTAAGTTACATTACTTTGAAAGTCGGAAATCGCGATTAACTATCCCAAAAATGCACTTCAGACCGCAAAGAACTGCCGTAGCTTCCTTCTTTTAGAAAATGCTTATTTTTGTAACGGAACCTCACCTTAAGATAATTGTGCTGTCTCTCCTGTTCAGCCTTGAGGTACAACCTAGTGAGTCGTCCCAAGTTCTTCTTGCACACAGTCTTGTCGACAGTGGCGCCGCGACGTATACGCTCACGGTTGTAGTGCGCCGTGTTCGTCCACCAATCTGCCTTCATCTTCACGTAACGGAGGATCATGTTCTCTATTGGAGTTGGGAGACCTGGCACCTGTGTAAAAAAAAAAAAAAAAGATTATGCTATAGTGAATCAATTGCAACTAAATTCTTAAGAAAAGAGTATAGTGGAATCCGCACATCAACGATGACGACTTGAACTCAGCGACCGTTTCAAAGGTTGTCAACAATTGATGATTCTTTTAATAAAAAGAGCTGCCGTCATGAGTAGCCAAGTAGGCGACTTTGACGTGTGTTCATCACGCCTAGATAAATCGAAACTTTTGTAAAAGCTAAGTACAAGGTTCTTTTGTGAAGTGTTGGTCACAAAAAAGTAGTTTTTTTATCATAATACAAACCTTCCAAGGAATATTAGCCTTCCAGCACCGCCAGGCTTCGGACAGATGTTGCAGGATAGTCCTGGCCTTGTTCTGCTTGATACCTTCAGGCATCATGTCGACGATGTCGTGCATCACTGACGCGCGCAGCTCCAAGTCGAAGTGAGACTCTACGCGCTGCTTCGTCACCGTTTTGGCAACACCTTGTAAGGAGAGAATAGTTTGACTTAAACATCTATGTTAAATAGTGGGCCTATAAAATCCTTTGCAATAGAAAAGACAACAACAGAATAGATATATTATGTAGATGATTGAGGCCAGTTTCAAGAGCTAATATTGAGTCAGCAGTTTCATGGTTTAAGGATCGGAAGAGGACATCGAATTACTTACATGCATTACATGTATCACTAAGGTTTTTCATAACGTAACTCAACTTGAGTTGAAGAAGTTAATGTAAGTGATTTGAAGTTTTCTTCGACTTACCTTTGGAATGTCTTCCCTCGAACTGCCTGGACAGCAAGTTGCCGAGCCACCGCTCCAGCAGTGGCGTGATGCCTCTCATGAAGAACAGCCACACTCGCCAGCCTGGCGCCCAGAAACCACAGCCAGGGCCTTTGGATACTGGACCCTATGAGTAACACACATAATAACTATCAGATTTGTTAGGTATAAGTATGCAGTGTTACTCTTCAAATCAACTGAATATTATGTAGCTTTATTTTTATACGTGACCATTTCAAAACAAAAAAGACTGACTTTAGATTATGAATGCCCAAGTTTGTGAGGATGTTTGTATGTTTGCTACTCCATTATGCAAAAACCGCTGAATTGATTATAATGAATTTTGCCACTCATGGCAGTTTATAACCTGGACTAATACAAGGTATTTTTTAGCTCCAGAAAACTGACTGACGGAGCTAGTCTAGCATAAATAAGTTACTAAACTCACCGTGTTAAACCGATAATAGATGAGATGTTTCAAATCCTTGCACATACGGATCTGTCTCATGAGCTTGTACTTGTATCGGTACATGCCAGTGAGCTGACCGACGTGCGCAAATATGTACTGAAGACCATCAGCTAACTGGAAGGAATCCACGTTGTTGAGCCGGTACTGCACGTGGGAGTCGACAATCAGCTTTGTAAGACGGAGAATCTCACGGCACAAGTGGAATGCTGGAAAAGAGTGTCAATTTATTTTCGAACTTAAAAATAACAAGACTAATATAAATGTATAGTAAAGACATTATTTAATTCTAGGCTATTAATGTTGCCTTTCACAGAAAATTTCGATAACACATATCCAGACTACGAAATAATGGGGTAATGATTTCAGTTAAATATAGTGACCAAGAAATCACGACCTTTTCTAATTGAGTCTACTGTCTGAAATGGCGACGATATGCAACGA
Source organism: Anticarsia gemmatalis (assembly GCF_050436995.1). Lineage (NCBI taxonomy): Eukaryota > Metazoa > Arthropoda > Insecta > Lepidoptera > Erebidae > Anticarsia > Anticarsia gemmatalis. The sequence goes on from NC_134757.1 coordinate 3,616,500, forward strand.
TTCAGTTACTAATTCGCTAACTATATCGTTGAAGATCTCGGAATGTAATTTTTTATCAAAATCAACTTTATTTTGGTTGGGATACATTACTGCTTGCTCCATCAACATAAAAATCTACATATTCCATAATAAATATCTAATTAGTGAAAAATACTTACCATTACCAAACCGAGACTTCTTTCGCTCCTTAGTAGTCAAAGTCTTCACTGGTTTCAAGTTAAAGTTGTAGTCCAAATGTAGGTAGTTCAAGTTTTTACGGTGAATAAGCAAGTTCAGCATATTGTACCCTTGACGGCATACTTGAAGACCAGCTTCTACCCAATCCAAGGTTGTTGTTTGGAAGAACTTTGTTGATTTGAATGAGCGGAATAGGTATCTGGTGACAAGCAAGTTAGTTTTACTTGTCTGAAATAACTAACATTTAAATTAATGGTGAATGGCTGTTGTAAAGTAGTCCATGCTAATATTGCAAATGCGAACGTGTCTTTGTATTTCTGTTTCGCTTTATGCTGAATTAATAAAAATGAGATGGCACAATTTCAGATTATGTTTAGAGTCACAATGGACTTGTTTTCAATAAAATTTCATAATTAAGTGTGTTGTTCTTGAAAGCTCTTAAGATACAAGTTGATTATATTTGTAAATCATTAGGCCAAAAGTACACATAAGCTATTAACAGAAATAAGAATACAAGCACTTTACCTCTTCTTCTGTGGCTTTGGTGGTCTATGCTTAAGTGCATTAAGAACATAGTACTTGAGAAGCTTTTGATACGAGACCCTGACTTTCACAGGCTGGCCGGGAGGGCAATGTTCTTTGTACCATGTCTTGACAAGAGGGACGTCGATAGCACGGCGTGTGCGACCTGTAGGAAAAAACGTTATACTACAGAATACTAATCATGAACAGTAAAAACTATAGATGTTATTGCTAAATATATGATTTCAAGCTCCGAAATACAAAAAGATTGACATAATAGCCATAACTTTCAATCAATCATTCATTTTAGTCCCGAATAATATGATGATCATAAACAATGTAATTATTTTGCTTATGTTTGTGTCTAAAACATAACAATTTTTTTTTTTAACCTGTTACTCTCCCACTGCAGGGCAATTATCTCCTCCCAAATGAGGGGGAGGAGTTAGACCTTGAGTCCAATCTAAAATAATTAGGTTTATTTTTTTTTAATGTCAATGCACTTTACTAATAATTTAGTTTTATGTACCTACTATCAATTTGTGACTTAGTAAATTCTTACCTGATCTCATGTTGAAAGGCCTAGGTGCCCATAGCAGTGCAATTCCATTGGCAGTATTGTCAGTGTACAGAGCAGTCTCCTGCAAGAATGGGCTGACTTCCTCAGGCAACACAAACTCTTCCTCATCAGGCAGTGGGTCGTAAGACTTGACAGAGTGGCGATGGGAAATAGGATTGATAAGAGGATCGAAGTAGAACGCTGGTAGATCAGGATCCTCTGTTTTGATGTATACCACATTTGGTGTGTGGTACCTAGATAGTAAAAAAGTTAGATTACAATAACAACTCAATTTAACAAAAATACTGTGTTTTTGCGAGATGTGGTAGCAAGTTTGTATTGAAATGTTTAGAAAATAGCAGGTATTTCTTAAGTAAATACAATTTTGAACCTGTTAAGAAAAAATGAATATTTATAAATGAAACTTACCATGACAATTGGACGAAATGCGGCAAATTGTTGTATAAATACGGGAAAGCGATCCTGTACTCTGTCCTAATTGGCTGACGGATGATAATCTTGTTGATGTCGTTAAACTCATTCCAGTCTTCATCGCCAGCTGAGTTGTCTTTCACCAGAGGTTCAAACTTAGGGCCACCAGGTATAGCCATGTTCAAAGCCTTTGCCGTGAAGAAACTCTTTGAATCAAACAAATAGAAGTAATTGTCGTCGACCAAGTCAGTCAGCAACTGGTTTCCAAGACGGTATAGTGTAGCCATTTGTGGCAATGTCAAGTTCCACTTCCTATATGTAGAACCATTTACGTGTTTCGTGCCTAGTAAAGGTTTGTGGTCATAAAACCATGACGCGACCGCTCCATCTTCTTCCGGATCCAGTTCAATCTGGATAGGCTCTAATGGTTCTACGTCCAGGATGTTGTCAGCGTAATCTAGCGGCGGTTCCTCATCATCGAACGGCGGGAACCTCATACGCTTGAAATGCCTACGATCACGTTTCTCTCTACGCATCATGATCCACATGGTGCCCCATTGAGCAATATACACAGGCTCTATAACCCATGGGATTTCGTTCACGAATGTGATGGCTCCAGTGATGTGATACAGGACTTTGACGTCACGGATTTGTTCCCAAGGCATAGGCATATTTTCTAAAAGTTTCATGACTGCATGTGGCATGTATTTTAAAGCACCTAGGTAGACTCGTTTGTCGTGCCTGTATTTGCGACTGGTCATGTCTCCATGGTCCCTGATGATTTTTCGGATGTGTTCGGGAGGCATGTCCTCCTTTTGAGCATCCACAAAGCCGAACTTTCTCTTCTCGGCGAAGCGTTTTGATTGTAGTTGCATCCATTTTTGAGCTGTGATAAAATGGTTAAATTGACTTTTAATAATTTCCATAACATCAAGAGTGTTGACGTCAGGATGACAGTCTGATGTGAAAACATTAGCCAATTCTTCCATTCAATTGACATGGGATAAAGGCATGACAAATAAGAACATAATTTCAATGAAGGGACAATAGTTTATTCAGACAAGGTTTATTGATGTACTGATAAAGACAATTTAATGAACACTGATATATTTCATTGATAAGCCTTACCTATGACCACTTGTGATCATGATACTTTATTCAGCAAGGTATTGAAGCAAAGGCAGAATCTATTGACATTATATGCACGCAAACATGAGAAATGACATGGTTTTGGTGCTGCTGTAACTAGCTTATTATAAGAAAAATCCTTATAAATCTCTATCTCAACAGAACCTATGGTGTACCAATACTTAAAGACATGCATTTTAGATAGTTTAATATAAATAAACTATCATTATGTTTATATGTATGCAACATCAGCATTTACCAGTGAGTCTCAGACTGATAAATTATAACCTATTGCAATTTCTATTACCCCATTGTGATAATTTAAATGTCCTACTCAATAGATAAGTAAAACATTTGATAGAATTGTAGTAAAAAAGGGGTGAAATTATGTTTATACTTATATACAGTTAAAAGCTAATATTATTGCTCAGAAGCAACTAAAGACATCCATTGCTAAGCTTAGTGATGTTTTATGTATTGTAATGAAGTATGACAAATTATTATTATAATTTAAGCACCCTGTAATTGATTGAAAACAATCAATGTATACTAAAATCCCACTGTTTCAAATGTCATTGTATATTACAGATGTATGTATGTAGCATTCATATCAAACTATGTACCTATGTTTTATAGTTTCTATGTTCTGTTCTAGTCTATGTAGATATGTCAGTAACTTCAGAATTTGAATATTGCACTTATCCTTTTTACGATTAATGATATACTAGATTTCTGGTTAGTAAAAGCCAAATCATAATTGTAAGTACATATTTTGAAAACAAAATATGTACCACTGAATTGCAATGCATTGAGCAATTAGTGATCAATATGGGTAAAACTAACTAGGTATTATTTGGTGACCAGTGAAGATGTAACTTTTAGGCACCTAAATGATATACCTGCCTCAGTTGATACTTTACTCAATTTAGGTTCAATTGTTAAAAATATTATTATCTACATGGGTATGGTATTCTTTCATTTTGATAACATGATAAAACTAACAATAGGTAATCACTATTTCTTAGGATTGTTTGCAATAGAAGCTATGGATGCATACATTGTACTTGCAGAAGAGTCTAAAGCAAAATTCTAAAAAAAATCGAGTTGTACTTCGAATTACAATCAATACTATAACTGTAATAATGTAAGATAAATAAGACGGCATTCAATCAGTATCAAACAGTCAATCTAAAAGACGCTATGATATACTTAAATATAACCTAAAATAATTATTACAATAATAACATACCTTTTTCTTTAATTTTTTCTTCCGGTATATGATGTGGTTTAGGAGGCTGTGCGGGCGGCACCGGAGGCGCAGCGGCAGCGGCGGCGGCGTGGGCTTGCAGCGCTGCTTGCTGCGCCGCCGCCAACTGCTGCTGCGCCATCATTGTGGCCCAGGGGTTGGGCCCCAGCAGATACGGCGGCAGCGACATGGCTGACCGCCTTCTACAAAATCAAAGAACCATTTACGACTAACGCCACCTCAACAAGCGTAACAGTTCGTAGTTAATGAAAGAACGAAAGAAGCATGGTAAACAGACGCCGGTTCCGTAAGATTTTAACATTCGAAATTTTATTTAAGCACTTACTTGTTTTATGTTATGGCCAAATTTTTGTATTTTACTCACTTAACACAAAATAAACACAATAAACTGAAATAAATTCACAATGTTAAACGTAAAACAGCAAAAGCAACGTTAGAAGCCATTTGCAATTTCATCCATTATTGTTTTTTCCATAGATTAAAAATGGTCCAGTGTATATTAATTGGCAATACCGTTTAGTCGAGTAGAGCATTATGTTATTAAATCAAATAAATTTTTTGTATAGTATTTTTCTCCGTAATCTCAATAACCTAAGGTTTGTTATTAATTATATTATCATGAATTAGAAAATCTGTGTGAATTAAAATATACTACCCATTTAAATATTACGAGCCAATGAAAATGTCATAAATAAAGGATATCTTTAATCTTATAAAATTGTTTATTATTTTCATGTCATTTAAACAAACAGTAAATAATTTTAATGTTGTTTAGTGCAGTGAAAAAAAAATTGCCAGAAATCAGACCCTGTCGTTAGACGCTAGGTAATGCAAGGAGGAAGAACAAAATATTGTTCGTTTTATACATACATATATTCTAGAATTACTGTATTCTATATATCACGAAAACTCAACGGTGGTGTTAGGACAATATTCTCCACAGAATTCATTTCATTTGATAAGTCTTCATTTATTTCATTTATTGTTTCCAATGCAAGTTCATCATCAATAGACATTGTATCACTATGATCATCATTTTGTGAAGTTGTATTCTTGGTTTCGTTATGACTAGAATACTCATCGACGATTTGCGTCAATGCTTCTGCTATTTCGGAATCGATGGAAGAATTTTCCGTTTCAAATAAATTTTCGGGGTCTGAATTATGAGGACCTTTTCTGTAATCGTGATTTACATTATTATTCTTTGTACTAACTTCGTTAAGACTTTTAACTGATACAACCGTATCCTCGTTCCCGTCTTTTGTTTTATTAATTTCGACAGTCACATTGTTATTTTCTTCAACCATTTCTATGTCTGAATCATCACGCTGTATGTCTTCTTCCATACTATTCTCGTCATTATTAACTACACTGTTTAAAAGTTGCTCTGAAGATTTTACTGAAGCATAATTTATATCCATGACTTCATCACTATCTGTTGCATTATTTTCTTCTACACTTACGGTACTTGAGTTATTTTCAATAGGTTCAACATTTCTACTAATCATTTTCGCAAGACAGTCTTTGCTATTTTCTATAGACGTTGGCTGTACAGAATTAACAACTAAAGAACAACTGGAATCAGTCCTAATATCACTAGTACTTTTTTGTAACTTCATTCGTCCTATAATTTGAGGATAGTCTTCTTTAAACTTTTGTAACAATTTCTTGGGACCGTCGCAAGTGATGCCATACTTTCGAATCTCTTGTTGTACGTCGGCATATAATTTGTAAAGATTTACACTGTCTGTACTTTGTGGTGTTCTTATTTCGGGTGCCTGTAAGAATTCATCAACTATCAATAGCATAAAATAATTCGTTGGAGAAGGTTACTATAACTTGACTATTCCGCTCGTATATTTTCTACGGAACTGAATAATATGTATCTGGGTACCCACCTGAGTGTCTTTTCCAATGAATTCAGCAAGTTCCATAGCAAGTTTAACAATATCTTCTGGTAAATTTGTTTTAGCAGCTAAAGCAAGTCCGTAGTGTTCTATTTTTGTCACTCCAGGTTCCAATATGTACTGGTATACCAATCTTTTCTGAGGATTTTCTGCTGTACCAATTTCTTCTTCTATTACTGAAGTATGGCGACTGAGAAGTAAGCGATTTACATTTTATTGGCATTACCTTGCTATTATATCGTGACGTATAGATTTATTGTAGGTATATTCCTTACTTCATAACATTGCAATAAAGTTCTTGCAGTCGAGTTAAGTACATAAAATGAGTAGTAAAGAATGTAAATGCATTACTCATAATGAGTTCTTCGCAAACCGCCCACGCTACGGCCGTTCCTTCTTCTACGCAAGTTCCTCTGAAAATATTATCAGGCGTTTTACTTTTCATACTAGCATTTGTTTTAGATATCTACAAGAATTCTTTATGGTCTACCTGCAAAGCTCATCAATTATTACTAGACTTGAAGAAGTTAGTCCTTTTAAAATGTGTTGCGTTTCTTTCATCTGAAACATTCGCTCGTAAAGTTAAGTAATTAATAGTTATAGCATAGTTAAGTAAGTAACGTGTTGATACCAATTCTAAGACTGTCAGATATGTTCTAATGGGTACCTCAAACACGTAAGTGGAAGCATTTAGTTCTACGCTATCGTTAAAGCCAATCCTTGAGAATATTCTATCGCAAAGCCTGAACACGGCATTTGTTGCGGGAACAAAGCAGCCCAACTGAAATCAGAGAAGTGTTTCGAAAAATCTCGTTATTGAGAAACGATGTATTTTGGTCGAAGTTCTTATGGCTCTTTCAAAACAGTCGTCCTCTCTGGCCCAAATTTTAGGGCATAAAGATATTATGATTCTTTTTGTAAATATGTCTGATGATAAAGAAGTCAAACAGACCTGCGCCATAACTTGCATCATAGCAACTTGTTTTATGTAGATACTTTTGCCACCCATATTCGGTCCAGTTATAATAGTAAAGTTTTGTTCCGGAGTCGCAAACTAAAAGTTGAAAATACTTTAGAAAGCATCAAAACCACTTATGCGCATTTTTTTTATTGAGGTGTGAATAGTCTTACAATATCATTTGGGACGGGCATCACTTGAGTATTATAGTCCAAGAGTGGATGGACACTATTCCTGATATCCATATAACTGTTAAAATCTGGCCTTATGTAGGAGCCAATGGAACTAGCCTGAAGAGGAAACAAAAAAAGATATAAGTGCTACCACTACAATTGCTTTTTAGATATTTTTTATACATCTGAGCTGGTTGAAGGTCTTACTTGAGCCATAGCTATCAAGACATCTAATTCGGCAACATTTTCGCAAAGCGTGTACAGGCTTGGCATAAAGGGACGAAGATCCTTCAGCAATGAAGAAATTACTCTGCAAAGCGAAATACGTTCAGAAAACAATATGAGAGAACAGAAGCTTTAAATCAATAATCGCCTAAATATGTCACAATATTTATATACACATTATAACGCACGCTTAAAAGTCTATGATAAATAAAGTCCCGTATATCACGGACGTATACTTTCTTACCATTGGGACTTTTATACTTAATGTAGGTGCTTAGGTTGTGGTAACAATATTATCTACGACTAATAAGTAGACTATAATACAAAACCACCGCACCGGTATTAATAGCAGTCATGCTTTTAATACTTAATTTATCTAAATCCTATTACGCTTGTGAATAGTCAATGATTTTTAGAAGAAAAAGTTGCGTGACTTGCGTATCTAAGATAGTGGTTATATCATAAAACAAATTAATTACATAATAAGATATGCATGTCGACTTTTGTACTTGTTAGTGGGAAATCCCAAGTGTCTTATCTTTTTCCGTTTGTACTTAATTTTACTTTTGTTACATAGTAACTTCCGTTAGAACGAGTACATCATAAGCGATACTCATAACTCGATTTAAAATCCATAGGTAAACTTTGAAGGTATTTTTTGTCAGTATTTCATTCGGAAGCAGGGGAGAGTCTGTTCTTCGAGCTTAAAGATTTGTAAATAGGTCACGTTTTCATCAAGTTAAATATTAAGCTATCTATGATAAACAAAGTCACGCACATGTTACTCATTTTTTGTATTTCATTCAACGACTCCTTCGCTTGTTGATTCAATACCACCAGTTCTTCTGTAGTCATTGTTACGCTTGCACCGCTGTTGTGGACCTAACGAGAGACAGGGAGGAAAAAAATAAAATGATTGATGTTTATAGAATTATGCCTTCCGAAAACACAAGTCCATATTGCCGTAGGGAACTACGGTAGGCAGTATGTTATGCAATCACAATACCACTAACATCGATGCTGTGCGATAAAAGCTTCGATTTACCTGCATCCTTTTTTTATGATCTTACAGTCACGTTTCCAACTAATCATTTTTATTTATTTGCAAAACGTATAGTACTTACTTATCTTACTAATTTAATCATAATTAATCACAATGAAAATAATTCACCAGCAATTATTTATTAAAGGTTATCTCTCACCAATCGATATCATATCGCAAGTCATTCGTAAATTTCCTCTGATTAACACTTGCCTGTATGAATATCGGCGGCAAATCTTCCATATTAAAATGCCTTCTATTCTTCGGAGCTAATGCGTACACTATATGGAATCCTTTCAGCATATTTTGGTTCAGTCTCAAAGGAAGGTCATATGTTTCACTAAGTTGTTGTACAATCTTCTGTATATCTTCTATGAGCTCTGAATATGTTCTTCTCGCTACGTCTAGAAGACCATTAATGTCTGGTCTTACTGCGAAACATCTTTGCAGACTGCCCATTGCTCCTTTTTCCAAATGAGCATCGTCTTGCAGTATTGTTTTTATACGTTCTGCTATTTCATTATAATTTGGATTCTCGAAGTCCTGGGACACAGTGGAATGAAAAATGACACTATGGAAAAATCCAGTTTTTGTAAAGTGTTGAGTACAAAAAACATTTTTATTTGATATTCGATTCTATTGGGCGTTATAGATTTCATTAGCATTGCTGTCGACCGATAGCTATAAAGCTGGCCTTTGAGTACACAGTGAGAGTAAGTGAGGGTACATAATAAAATAATAGTAGAAAACAGCCAAAAAAAAAACAAATTGTACAAAATGATTCATCATGTAGGAAAGAAACAACCACCTACTGCGCAGTATTATCTGATAACTTATTACGATATCTGATTATATATCATCAACAGCATGAGCAACAGCACATATCTTTTGATACTCACACTATCATATCAGACCACAAATTGTTTTTGAATGACAACTGAGAATTCAGCAAAGTCACATCAGCTTTAAAAAGCATCATGATTTATGACGAAGATTATGGCACTTTATCAAATGCAATTATTTCCAAAAATAAAGATTGTGTGGATCCAAAGTACAACAAATGTATAAACGTAGGTACACAATACCTAAATAAATATTTTTATAAATATCATTGGATAAGTAACACACGGTCATATTTTTATTCCAAACTAAGTAAAGCTTGTACTATGGTAACCACTAATCAAATAGCTGATGAACATACTTAGATACCCCTGAATACATACTAATATTGATTAATTAACAACCAGGCTCAGAGCAGATACACGCGCTATTCACACAAATATTTGTCGCGGGCGGGATTCAAACCCACCACGTGACCAGGCGTCGAACGTGCAGTTAGTTCCGTAAGAATTTTTGTGGCATGAAATATTTTGTTTTATTTACCATTTTTATTTTCTTCAGTCTTCCACAATTGGCTCCTTCAAGTGCTTCAACCAATTTCGGTACCATATCCATAGTAACTTTTAATAATAAGGTTTGATTCAACTGAGCTTCTCCTACTTTGTCCATATTCTGATTGGCTGATTCCATGCACAGGAGTAAAATCTTGTCAATATCTGATAGTTTCTTTATGACGTCCTGCAAATTATGATCGAACATTTTTGTACCCACGTTTCGCCACTTACAGCAATGGGTAGCTTCTCTATTGCGAAATACTGTGCACCTTTACTAAACCCTTTTTCTTTTGAGAAATATACTAAACTAAATCAGAAAGGTCAGTTCTTTGCCTGACCCGGAAATCGAACCTGAGACTTTGGGATCAGCAATCGGTGACACTACTGACCGCACCGTTAAAAACTTTACGCAAAATATTTTTCATAAGTATTTTAATTAAATGCCAAAGCTTGAATTTGATACCTGTAAAGCCACCATAAGTCCCGTATCATTTTCTATCAGATCTTGTACAGCGTCTAATCTAGATTCAATGAACTCTTTGTTGCATGAAGGTTGAAGTATCGCCGCTCTTAAAGCTCTGATACCTCCGACAGTGTATGTTGGACCTAGTACTCCTAAGAGACAACAAGTAGGTCCAGCTGATGGCACTAGAGGCGCTACCAGTTCAAGTTGTGTCGCTGTTCCTATATCTATAAAGAAAGTGAATGAGCACATATTATGTTAGGTCAGGAAAAAATCTTTTCGCATAATAGTATGTATGAACTTGTAATAACATCTCTTTGGCTTCAAGTATCACAAATGAGTACACGGTTCATTAGGATACTTTCAGTGAGCTCGTGAGGTAACCAAATATCGAGCTTTTTTGTGTAGAGAAAAGATTTTATTACAAGTTCATAAATACTATAATGCGAAAAGACTTTTTCCCCGACCTAATATTTTAAGAGAGGTTTACAATACGATATTATGACAAAAAAGTCCAAATGAAACAACCCTCAGTCGCATCGTTTTATAGTAAGATGCCAGTTGTTTCGATCACACGGATATTATGAAAGATTTTTTACCTATAATCATGGTATTTTCAGAAGAATGATATTCAATCTTCAGTGATTCTCTAGCAAAGACTATGCATTGGATATATTCAACATATTTCAAAACAGCTGCTGCCGCAGTGACTGCGTAAAATCTGCAAGGAGAAGTACTTGACTAATATAGACCCATGACCTGGTTATCATCAAGTGCTAGTCATGATAATAAAGAAGTAAATAAGTCTAGCTATTACATTTGATAGGTCACAGATCTTTTAAAGAGAAAATAACTACGTATCTCTGTCTTACTTGTGTAATACTTGAACATAAACTCCATTATACTGAGGTGCACACAAAGTTTGTATATTTTGACGACCTGCTGCATCGTTAAAATGTCTTCTTTGAACCGTTATGATGTTGACTAAAGGATATTTGTCTTTTATTAGCTGATACAGTTGATTCGGCCGCACTCCTTCACAAAACGTGTGAGGCACTATAATCTGAAAAACAATATACAAGCTAGGTTCTGACTACCATTTCCGAGGCAGTTGCAAATACATAGACAAAAACACTTAATAATAATCTAAGTATTACAATCCTTTACCAAATAAAATAACACGATTGGAAGTAAATTTTCATTACCTCTATAGGATTAAAGTAGTTTATTTTCGTCAATGTATGTGTATACAGTAATGTATCACTGAATTGACATAGTACAAGATGAGGGTGTCTCAAGTCTATTGCTGCCATGCCTATTTCACCGCGAGCCATTCCTCTACCTTCAGATATGGCTGAAAAACAGACAAGAGTAGGTATAATACCTATTTACTAAGGTGAGTTTGCCGTATATTTTACGTATGGTAGTAGGTAAGTTTATATTACCAAGGATCACACTGGCTTCGGCTGCAGAAACGCTTGTAGATCTAGCTGATCGAGTTCCGCTGTATCCACCTTAGACAAATAATTATTTATGTTTTTGGTTCAATTAGTAATATAAATTTCCACGTTAAATAAGTTAATTATGTGTATGTAGTAATACTAATTGTGTCATATGATATCAGGAAAGACCAATGAAACTGTAAAAGGGAAATTACTTAAATTTGTTATCTTAAAATACAAAGATGCAATACGCATAAGTGCCTATCCGGATGGGATTATTTCCCGGGTGCTTGTGGGACTGTCCCTGTACCCAAACAAGTACTTATATTTTCCTTATGAAATAAAACACGTTCCTTGAGACCAGAATGTGTCAAACCCGAGAAAAAGTAACTACATTTAATAAGACTCATTGTATGTAATTTGACGCAATATCACCTTTGCACTCACAAGAAAATCTCCATAAAATTAAATAATATTGGTCATAACCAGATAAATCTATCTTTGACCTAATAGTCATAGGTTACGTGAACTTGTTCAAGCGTGCGATTATGAAAATTAATTCCATCAGTCATTTGTAATGAAAAAACATCTGTTAATAAGATGATAATGTAATTGATAAGAAGTAATGATTTTCCAAGATCTTTTTAATTGTAGTTACTATAGGGTCCAAAAAACGGCATTTGTCGTTAGCCTTGAGAAGTAGCGAACTATAGGACTTTTCAGAAGGGTCTTAAGTGACGTGTAACTTACAGCTGTTCATTGTTCAAGCCTTAATCAAGGTTTATATACACTCATCACTGTTCAACTGGGATTCAAATTTGATCCGATAAGTTAAAAGTCTTCTTCAGGAAAGTGAACTTGTTATGATTACGTGCAAACTTCGGACCAGATTTTTTATGTAATTGAGTTTATTAATACTAACTTTTTGATATGTTTAGCAGTCACTTATTTAAATTAATAAAAATATTATAAACATGGGTTTTTTGCTTTGAAGAACTTATTGCAAATAAGGAAGGATATTTAATAGGTAAAAACGACGTTTTAATGTCTCAGTTGCAGTTTATTACTAGAAATTCTGTTAAGTGGACGGATCAGAGAAAACTAAGGACTCCCTTACGTGAACATTCTTATCTCATTAAAAGCATTTTCTCGACACTTTCTAAGTACATTGAGTTGAATGAACAAGTAAGTGTTTTTGTTATGTATAATACTTACAGAATGATAATAAACATTTTACATTTGTCTATAATAGGTACCTACTCTGTTAAGAGCAATACTCGCCTTTTTTCCATGATATGATAACTTAAGTTGTAGATAAATGGGATATATTATTAGGGAAATTACGTCATATGTGATTGTGGGGTCACAGATATTTTTAGCACCCACATTTCTCCGATATCTCCGGGGAAATTACGCCTAATGTACCTAATTGTAGGGTCACAGATTTTTTTAGCACCCACATTTCTGCGATTTTGTATTCTAGCTCTGACAGTAGAGTAGCAAAGTGTTCTGGGGCTCTGGGGCCAAAACTAAACTACAACCCTTCACACCTAAACTACAAGGCACAATAAAAAAATATTGATCAGTATCAGGGTGCCTTATGAGCTCTGAGCCCTAGTGCGTCGCAGCACCTGCCACAGCATAGCTCTCTACATGACCATAAGCCTAGCTGTAGCTATAGCTTATTTTTGTCATAACACATATCACGGCTAGTATGTAAAAGGCTTTAGACTATCTCTCAAGCTTTTTACACATTTGTCTTCCTATGAGTTTCGTAGTAAGAACTTACCTCTACTGCTACTGCTAATGTATCTTAAAGCAGGCCTGTTCTTTGGAGTACACATATCATGTGACGTGTCCATTGCCGAGTCACTGGCCAACACTCTCGGCCGGAGACGATTAGGCGACGAGTCCTGTCTCGACGACATTGAATTTATTATCCTAGAAATGCGAAATAATTAAAAGTCTGAAAGTAGGTCGTAGTCTATGAAGCATACGTGTGATGTGGAGTGCGGATGTGGAGGACTTGAATGTTAGAAGATTTATGCTCTGATCCAGAAAATGCAGGTAAAATATTTTGATAACAGTACATATTAATTAAGTCTCGCCTAATACATCCAATTAACGGCAATATACTAGTTGGTACCTGCGCCTTGTACTTCTCGGTGGTCCAGGTGGAGGGCCCATCGCAGCTCTTCTTGAGGTCGAGGTCGAAGCTTCATCTTGATTGTTATTGAATTGATATCGAGGCGCTTTGTTTGGAACAGGGGCATTTTTAGGTGCACTAAATGGATTAAGCGCCAATATAGATGAACCTCTTATACCTTAATTCAAAAAAGCGAAATATTTTAGACATCGTAAAATAAGTTGGTATGGTGAAGTAAGAAAATAATGTAAGTTGACTATAATACTTTACCTATTGACGAATCTCTTCTTACTAATTCATTTTTAAACTTAGGCTGTCCTTTGGAATTAACTCGTTTTTCTCTTGCAACAACATTCATTTCGTATTTTTGTTATAACATGCACTTTCGTTTTGACATTTCAAAACTTTTATTTTCCCGCCATAAAATCGTTATAAAATGAAAAGGTTTTAAGTAAAAAGTTATAATATTTGTTAAACAAAAGGTGACATTAAACCCACAAATTATTTCATAGATGTCGCAATATGTCTCTGTTTTAATGTAGGTAATTGTCTATCATATTTTTATATTTTTTCAGTTTAGTAGAGTTTATTGTTTTGATTATTATATTTAACTATGGATTTAGCCATTAATCGAATAATCGTTTTTCGTCTTGCCGTCACGTGTCAGGTTCATTTGACAGCAACTGTCAAAAAACTAAAGTCAAACTTCCAGAGAAGTAGTGGTGCGTAATTTGAATTTATAATTGGGCTTCGCTTAAATCTCTTAAAATAACACTATAAACGCATCATAGCATTTAGAGATCATAAAAACAATTATTCTTAGTATCACCATTCAAATATTATGATAGTAATCTGTGATATCAACCTGGTGATAACCTTGAACTATGTACCTTATCAGCTCGTATCTTATCATTGTAGATAATAAAATAGAATTGTTTTATAAATTGAATGTTAAAAAACAATACTGTTTGACGAAAGAAGCAGATCGCGGCAAGCCCTAGACCGGTTCTCAGGTAAGTGCATTTAGATTATCATCACCTTGATAGCAATGATAGCTAAGGTCATCCTGTGATAATGCCTAATGCTGTTTATGCAGTTGTAGTCCGTGTGGTGTATTGTGCGTTCGTAATTCATATTTAAATTTATTATCGCCGGCCCTTTATTGAGGAAGGTAAGTTATGTGACCTTATTCATTATATTAGGTTGAATAAATTAAAGTACGCAAGTCATATCTATTAGAACAGTGTAATTAAACCATATTGTAACCTAAATTCGTAACGTTGTGCAATAAAACCTCATTAAGGTATGTGTAATTGCTTACTTATTATTTAAACATTAATTTATAATTTTTTAGGCATAATCTGTGTCATTTTTCCATTTATTTCAAAAGCCTATTTAAAAATAAAATTTGTTTCCAAAGACATCAAATTTTACTATATAAACTAATTAAGTTTTTTTTTTTAAATGTCTGATATCTTGATTTAATTAATAAAATAAGTATTCAGCCTATGTTGCAGTACCAATACCATGAGGACCTTAAACTGAGTGACTTTGAAGTGTCAATCAACCTGACTAGAAGTCACTTGTTTAAATTTTGTTTTCTTTGTACTGTACCTACTACAAACATATTACGTAGCTTCTTTTTGTGTTATGATAGTGCACCATCTTATCTTTGTTTATAATTCAAAATAGCTGTAAAATTATGTTGTAAACATTGAAGTTGACTGTGAGTTAGCAAACATTTGTAAAACTGATAACTGGTCTAATGCGGACTGTTAGTGTGATGTTGCAAGTTCTGTTGTTTGAAAACATTGTCTTGTTACATGTAGCTATACATTTGTTATAATCTGTATTTAATTCATAATTCCTCTTTGAACTAATTGTAAAGCAAAGTATTAGTCTCACTTAAGCCTAGTGTGATTTTAAATTAATAATACTATCAACATAATATATCATTAAAGTATATAAAGTAGTAGATATAATATAAAACATACTTCATTTATTTATTAACTCCCAAATAAATAATCTATAATTGTTTAAAAATATTTGTTGTGAGATACAATTCCTCCATGAAGTACCACAAAAATATCTGTATCCCAAAATCTACGATCTAAACCTACTTGTGTTATAGACTACTTAAAACTGAAACTTAGAATCCGATAATACTGTCAACAAAAATGTACAAAACAAATGTTAGTACCAAATACAAAGTGCGGTGACATTAAGATAGTCATAGTATGTCTTGCCCTCTACAACTGGAACGATCTACATCGTTCCGGTTAACATATCTCAATTATTATAATTATTTCGTACTGACCTGCCCGCCTGATTTGTTACTATTTATAGTTTTAATCATTTGGTACAGATTAAAGCTTGTTGAATGTGAAATATCAGGAAGTTATATGAATTAAATGTGGTAGTTCTTGATGGTAGCAAGGTTCTTCATAAGTTTTAAACTTTCGCTCTGCATGTCTCCTGCACCCTAAATCCCTAAATTTTATGTAAACAAGCTTCTATTCTATTTTATGCGCTCCTAAAAAAATTCTAATATTGCTCAACATTAATTGAACTTTACTTACGTACTAGTTTTATGCCATATCTAGCCACAACCACATGAATAGTCTTCTATCCTTTAAAATAAAATATCACTATATAAACAAAAGAAAAATTGATTAATCATATAATTCAGAAAATGTGCTATGCTCATGACTGTAAAGGTAACTCTATAGTCAGTTTCATAATGATATGTCATAATAAAACTTATGTTTCAAGTAGGTAATTAACATTAATCTATTATATGAGTACCTTCCTAATTAAGTAACAAGACTATAAACTAATTAAAGTATAATATATCTTTTCCTAATAGTTAGCTAATGGGTTAATTAAGATGCGAAAAACCCGGCGAGTTCTGACACTTTTTCGTGCCAGATTTCTTACTTTAAAACCAAACTATTTACTCGATGCCACTACTTCTACCATTGTATTGTGTGCTGTGGGTTCGATTCCTGCACGGAAAGTGACGACGGGTTTGTAAATTTTTTTTTTTTTTTTTTTTTATATTATAAATAAATAAAACTGCTATATGCACTACTAATCTCTGGAATTCTTAGCATGATTTGGACATTTTTTTGTTGTTGTCAAATTAACGAGAAATATTTTGTTACCTACATAATAATATGTTTTGAACGCTATCGCAGAGTTGAATAATGATCACCACCTATAATAAAGCGAAAACGCACGACACTATAACTATTACATAACTGTGTTTAAAATCTCGACAAAGTGTTGTATTTAATTAACTATCTCTTATATCACTGTGCTAGTCGCAAAAGGTTAATAGTTGGGCTATTAAATCATCCAGTTATCACTATCACGGCTTTATGCATGGGAGATATTGTTCTTTCACAAGTCATAATAATGAGGCAATACTACAATTGATATTGCCAACAATGGTGGTATCTTTTAATATTGGGTGTTTTTTATCAATGCACGAGCCCCTCTCGTGGTTTGATGACGCACGAATGATAACGTAAAGTTACGGTTACGCGGTCAAGACTGGGATCTAGATATGTGACTGGGCAGCAATTATGGGCGTAGCTTGAAACAAGGACGGCATTCAATGCAAGCTTTTGTTCAACTTGCAGTGTATGATAGTTTCCTTGCCAGGTAAACTACATAGGTGCACTTAAAACTTGACATGCTGGTTGAGTTCTGATGACAATGCACTCTTATGATAAGCATGTCCTCTTTTGAGGGCATACTTAATATTTTTAATTGTTTTTTACATACATTTTTCTTGGTCAAAGCTGTTACATGAATCAGATGTGGATAAACGATGGTCTAATAGAAATACGTAATATAATTAAATCTATTGTAGACTTGGGGCAAATTACTTTTGAAGTTAGATCTCCTTTCCAAGGTCTTTACCACCCTCAGCTCACGATGGAGCAGTATTTTAAATTATATAGGTACCTAACTATAAAAACCACCAATATCTGTTGAATTATCAAAATAAATGCTCGATTTAATTTGCTGATGACGCTCGCCACAACATTTTGTAAGTAAACGAGTTGTAGAAATTGCGAAAAAATTACACATAATAGGGAAGTATCTGCTAACAATAAATATGACATACTTACTAAAATGCAAAATGCTTGGAAGTATAATTAGCCTGAAAAATAATGAACTAATTACTTATAATTATATTATCAGCGGTTCAATATATTAACGAGCAATAGATTGTAAGGCATGCGCATCAAGCGTGGGAGATGATAAAAACACGTGTCAATTACTTTGAAAATACTTACGGTCTGTTTTACCTCTATGAGATAAGTATCGATTAACGAAATAAATAGAATAATAAAATAAATAAATTTAACCCATTACTGTCCCACTGCTGGGCAAGGGTCGCCTCCCGTAATGAGCGAGGGGCTAGGCCTTGAGTCCGCCACGCTGGCCAAGTGCGGGTTGGGGACTTTTCATGCCTCAATAAATAGAATAATGCCTGATGGAAAATATTGCTGGTTGGCAGGTACTATTGAGCGTCTTCCACCTATAGGTAAATGGTGAAACTAGCCGTATCATGTAGGTGTAACTAATCCGTAGGTAATATGCCTCGAATATCATCTAAGTCATGATGATACCAGCCCAAGATCGGCCGTCGTCGATCAATGATTGAACGGCTTGACTCGATGATAGTATAGATAGAAAGGTTTTACTTCCCCTTAGATTGATTGACTGGGGAACTGGCTGTATACGGTATGATGCTGGCGGTCAGCCAGTTAATTGTTGTGGCACGTCTTTAACAGCTGCAATGATTTACAAATACATGTAACTGTTAATAAGACCTATGAATTCAGGGAAAGGTATAAACATATGAAGGAATCGTAGCAAGTGCAGTTTTTTTAAGTCTTTAATCACAAATTGGGAGAATAAACCGTGATAAAAATCTTCATATTGTCCGTTCTTCGCATGCCGTTTTCCAAAATAATAATTGTTATCAGATCTCCTATCTAAAAATAGTATGATTGATAAATTTTAATGTTAATCACCTGTAGAAACAGGCTACCATAGTTTTATGTGACCGATAGCAAATTAAAACACATAATATTTTGTAGTTACATCAAAATGACTGATGTCGATTGAATAAATCATGATGTTTATTTATCAAAACATACTTGTTTGCTTGTGAAAATATTGCGTAGTTAATTTATTGACCGCGACGCAAAAAATATTATTGACATGCCTCTATGCTCTAAGCAGTAGTGTCTGCGACTGCTGATCACGAGGTCTCGGGTTCGATTCCTGGGTCAGGCAAGGTGATTCTGGTGTTTCTTAATTTGTATAAAAATAGTTCTCATTAGAAGCACAGAATTTGGTAACGTATCCGGTATATAGGCTTGGCCCCTATTACATGGGACTAACATTGTATTTCATACACCACTGCTTACACACCCACGGAAATAAGAGTCGTGAAGTTATTTATATGTATGCAAAATAAGTTGATATAAATACCATTTCGGTAATATAAATTAAATGCAGTTATTAATTTCCACCTCGTTATGAGATAACACTAAAAGTGTCAGTGTAACACAAATTAAGTGATAAGTTGGTACCAAGCATCAATGAACCGTGGCACTAGTGATAACTTGCGTAGTGCCACCCATTGATGAGTCATTTGAGTGGCACTACAAGTGTTATCTTAGTGCCATCCATTCATAAAGCTTTGAACCTTGGCACTAGTAGTTTATTATTGTAAATACATGACGTACCAGACCGAGGAAATATCCATAAATAGCTGTCAATAAAATCGGGAAAAATTATAATATTATGTAAATATTTTCCTGGCAGTCATTGTTTTGCGCACCTCTCTTTCCATGTTGTTTTTAATAATAAAAAACACACGATTTTTTTTTATCATACACGCTTATCGGTTTTGCACTTGACGCAATTTGCAAAACAAGTGGTTCCACAAAATATTCCATACGCTTCTATCGCGAGCGAGCGAGATAGGTGTCGTTTCGTCGCCCCTACTCGTAGTGTTTTCTTCGTCTGGCCGTATGTCTTTGAACGAAGACAGTGTTGTGACGTCGATCATAGTACGTAGCTCTCAGATGTTAGTGCTGTAGCTCGCATCACGGTTTATCTCTGGGAGGCTTGTGGATATAAGTCGATAAGCGCGTCAGTGTTTCTGTATTTAGTGATATCACACTCAACGGAGGCGTGTTCTCGGTATATCTTGTCAACTGGCTCTCTCATTGTACCAGTTAAACTTAAACGGTTGTTCAGTAAACAGCGATCACTATAAATCGATTGTGTTAGATCATTGTAATTTTGTTAATCGAAGATCACGTCGAAATGGCTCTCCTCAGGTACCTACTTATTGTTTATTTTTAAAAATAATTCCTTTAAATGCATGACAATATTATAATTTACTAATAGCAAACCTGTTTTTCAGTTGCTAAGTGAGTAAAAAATTATATTTTTTTATTGTGAGGTCAATAACTAAATAAGTCAAAGACTACTCGATTGTTTTATCGCACAATAATGTCCTTTATAATCGTGTTTGTGTTCATAATTCATTATTAATAGATATTACAAAGCGTTCCTTTGAATAAACAATCGTTTTGTTCATAAAGTTGTTGAAGGCGTATGACCAGTTTATGATCAGCTTTCACCGTAGCTTCCAGAAGAAATACGAAAAAATCTGCCGCCTTGTGTCCATACTTTGCCCTGTATTTACAAAAAAACAATGTTCTACAGACCATTTAATAGACGCTAGCGAATTATTTCATATAATATGTAAGGTAACATCGACTTCTTAAAAAATAGAAATCTATATTTTTGCAAAAAATGTCCACAAGCCCTATAGTTTTGAGCCTCATATTACAATAGAAATGCCACAATAACATTTTCTAGCATTTATCATAGAAAATAAATAGGTCAGCCGACCACATTTTGCACACGGTTTGACCACAAAATGCACTATACCGTGTGAAACGATCTATTTCTTTGTGTATAAAAGGAACAAGCAACTGATTTATTGTTAGAACTTCCCTTGTACCGGTAGAATCGTAATTTATTGGCGCAGTTACAGCCCGTTTAGCATCACTGTGAGTAATTATTTTGTGTTCCATAACTAAAAAAGCATAATATTAGTTTTTAGAAAACTTACAAAAATCTAAATGATTTGCCAAAAAAACTGGTATATTTTTATTAAAAATCATAGAAACATAATACAACTATTTTTTTCGTGTTCTTCATCAGTTTCGGTTATTATAATATTTAAAAAATATTATGTTAAATGATGCGTTGTCAAAGTTCTTTATATACGCACATCGTACAATTCATCCGCCGCGTGCATCGTAATCAAGTAGTGAATATAATTTCGTACATTGCGCAATATTAGAAAACACTAAGGTAGATATCGCAAAGTCATACAATCTCCAATATAAATAGGCTTATTGCTTCAAGGCAGAACAAACAAAGTAGATTTTGCGATCAATTGTGCGATTTGCATTTGCATTTTATCCTGCGTAATACGCCCCTTTGCTATCTATCTAGAATCCATGGCCTTGTTTCTTGTCAATAACATAATTAAAGAACTGTAATCAGAGCTTGTTTTGATCGATAAAGAAGGAAGTAATGTAGTTCATATAAATAGCAACCATAGGAACCAAATAATAAATTAACGCTACCTAGTAACGCAGTCGAATTCGATCGGAGTACCGCAAGGACCTATTCTCGTGACAGTTCTCAAATTGCGTGCCGATAAACCTTTGCATTCAATTTGCAATTGAAATCCGGTTGGTAATATATCCCAAGTCGTTTTGCTGCAACAATTATTTGAGATCTTATTTTCCTTCTAACAAAGAAACAGTACAAAGCCATATTTAAAATTGTAATTACTTTAAGTGTCAGTTGGTTCAATATAAGTCGGTAGACTGTAACATTTTCCTCATTCAACAGTTTGAAAAGCAACCTGCAGTACGCGACCCTGAAGACTTTGTCTCTGGTCTCGATCAGCGTGATGTCGTCGGAGCAGTCAGTGCAGGAGTTGTTCCGTACGGCGGACTGTGTCTGCTTCGATGTGGACTCCACCGTCATTCAGGATGAAGGCATCGATGAGCTGGCCAAGTTCTGCGGAAAGGGAGAAGAGGTGAAGAGGCTGTAAGTACTCATGACATATTTTAACATGTTTAAAAACAGTACTCTTTCTAATAAATCTAATGTTATGTAGCTTCAGTGTTTACGTTGGAAACTTTAGTTATTTCTATGAAAATCTGGGCCAAGTTCAAGCAGTTGAATGTATTACTCGTTACAAGTTACTAGTAATTTCAAACAGTATCGAGTACTTATTTTGATTACAATTGATACACATGCAATTTTGAAATAAGTGTGTAAACATGTTAATCAATTTACCTTGGGGTTGAATTTCTATGTCATTGAAGAAATTGTAATCGAAGATAAAATCAGCCTTGTTTTATATCTACAGTATTTACTAAAGTTGTTTATTACATTTGCGATCGTGGAAATTCCACGAATTGTTTTTAACTGGAGTAACACTAAATATGTACATAACTAATGTATATTTTTGATTGTTTTCTATACAATCAAGTAGTTCGTTGTCTCTTTGACATCATTTAATATAACTTCATATAAAGTGCTTAAAGTAAATATTTACTATTTTAATAAATTCAGTGTTTAAATATGTACACGTTTTGATAATTCTTACAACAGCAAGTATATTTAGGCCAACAGATCAGTTTCGCATTGACCTTATCGTTAAAGACATATCAGAGTTTAAAAATAACATGCTTGCTTCTCAATGTATTTCATTAAAGAAATAAGAAAAAAGCCAGCTTTGCTATATAGGAAGTAAGGAGTCACGGTAGTGCCTTGGGCGAGTCCGAAAGTAGACTAGACTATGGCATTAGATTATGTGTCTCACTTACTCCTTATATAAGCATCCGCATAGTATTAGAAATACGTGAAGGATTATTTTCAATTTGTTTTGTTCAAAATCACGTGTAACAAAGATAATATCGTATGATTTTCTACGATTGTAAACAACAGATAAAGTGAACCTTTAGGGCCTGCTGTTATCGTACGACAAATCAAGTTTAAGTGCGATAATAATAATATTTTTTTTTTAGCAGGTTTATGGCTTATTCAATAAATTCTGCAATTCAATATAACGTTTATGAACTAATTATGATTTGTAAGCAAGCCTTTGTCATAGAAACCATGTGGATTATTTTTGCTAAATTTATTTTTCTTGTTACCAGAACGGCTGAGGCTATGGGCGGCAGTATGACCTTCCAAGAAGCTTTGAAGAAGAGGTTAGATATCATCAGACCATCTGTCTCACAAATCAAGGAATTTATGGATACAGTTCCTAATTACGTCACTTACAATGTCCCGTAAGTATACATATATTATTTTAACATCTTTGAAATATTTCTGAGCCATTCGATTTCAAGTTATTATAGTACTAGAACCGGTATATTGAATTATGTTTGCCAAAATGTATATGAGTCTTCATTCATGGTATTTTTCCATTCAAATATATCCAGTTGCTAAGTGAATACATCGTATGATGAATAATTTAAAAGTTAATAATATTGTTTTGTTTTCATAATGACTAATTTTATTTGGCGTTATTCGTTTTTTCTTAGTATCTAGGAGGGTTTTTCGAACCGTATCATGATTTGTATCAGTATTACTGAAAATATTTCATTCATAATCTATTATATTTCATAATGGTGTACAATCTACGAAAAAATTTGTATCGAAAACATTAAACTTATCTAATCGGTTTAGCGAACCTAGTAATAGATAGACTATCTATATGCTTGAAACTATTACGAAATTTTTGTTGCTAGGTGATATTAAAATAAACATACTTGTTCGAACCGACGAGTTGTATGCAGTTGCAATTTAAAATGACCTGATAAAAATGTTTACAAATTATGAAATAATTTTTAATATTGATAAATTTTTGTAGTTTATAAGTTACTTATTATTACTTCAACCGGTAAAATAATTTATATGGAACTAGTTTCTACCGCTTTTCTACCAAGTTATCGGCATCGTATTGACCTCAATCGACATCATTTCTCAGACGATTTGTGATAATTTCGGCTTGCGTATTTGACCCCTATTATTTTTATTGGCGGTATTATTATTTTTGTTTTCATAGCATTTCTGGAAAAAAAAATCTTACTGGTAATTATTTTATTATCGCATTGGAAAATTTCGTTAGTAGTGAAAACAATATGTTGTTTATCAGCCTATTAAATACTGCGTTGTGAAATTTTATATTACTTTTGCGTAAAGATTTGATTCAGCTGTTATTATCGTCGGCTGTTTTAAGTAGGCTGAGCACTGACTAATTGGGTCTGCAGAGTCTAGAACAAAGTGGTTCTTGAACTTAAGAAACACAGTTATGAGTGACTATTAAAGACTGATATTCAAAATCCCAATTAAGACAATACTATAGTAATAGTAAAGTGTTACTTTGACAACAAGATTGTGATTATTTCTCTTATATCTTTATGAATGAATCGTACTGTCTTTCAAAACTATGGTGACAATTTCCCTAACGTCCACCTTTGTCACTTGCAGACAACTAGTAAAAGCCCTTCAAGACCGCGGTGTAGCCGTATACCTGGTGTCCGGCGGGTTCCGGTGCCTCATCGAACCTGTAGCCGATATCTTAAACATCCCTAAATCCAACATCTACGCCAACAGACTCAAATTCTTCTTCAATGGTAAGTGTCAAATTTCTTTCATAATTTTTGTTTTTGACTTGGCTTAGTTCTCTACCGTGTGTCCGATTTTACAGGTTTGTAGGTTAATTTTAAAGTAAAAGTGTGTGACGTTGATTTATTTAAATTGGATTACTATAAATCGTAATTTATGACGTTTGTTACTTAATATTTGATACTACTTGTTGCTATGCTGTCTGATTGATTCACGTGATTTGAATCGGGACTGTATTTATTTTTATCAATAAGTAGTCTGTATAAGTTTTGACTTTGAACATGACAAGGGCAACTTCAGTTCCTTAGCTCTTTTTGGACCCTCGAAAACCAAAAACGAGTTCTGAAAAACCGGTATTCACTTCGTCGACTGTTGCGTAAAATGCATGTGCAATTCATACAAGTAATAATTTCAAACATATTCATACTACGTAATGATTCTACAAATACGCAATTACGGCTAGTTATTTAGTTAGACAATGGTGACAAAGAGCAACAATATAAACATCTGTGATCATATGACTCGGAACAATGTATTGCTATCAAACTATCAGCACAGTTCAAACAATATCTTGTACTCTATCAATATTGAAACGGGTAAAGGTCACTCTCCTGTCATCATCTTCTTATGTACCTTGTCTTTGGTGTTTTGTGTATATTATATGTATGGATGTGAATGATGCAAATGAAAATTCGTAAGGATTGTACCAAGTGGCGTTTTCTGGTCTCTTTCTGCCCCTATGGGAAAGAAGGCGTGGTTTTATGTATGTATAAATATTAGTGGCAAACTCACGTTCGCACTTGCACACACGTAAGTTTTCTGCTAGAATTGGCTATACAAGCCATCTCCCGGCGCATCAGCGCCAATTTAATTAGGCGTTGAAGTGCTTGCCATGTGCAAAATCGGTGGAATAGGTCTTCATCAGGCAGGTTAATTCTCGATCCCTATAGTATCATAGTAGTCCATCTCTATGTTTGTTTTTTCATTACTTACTCCGAAACGGTTTCTTCGTTTCTGTTGCTATCCAGCGCTTGCACGTCATACGCCACGTGTCCGGTCGTGCCCCTGAAGCAATTGGGTCACTACTCCGCTATCATGTCTTGTACGCACTACTTGTTTTCTTTATAACACTTTTGTTTTACAAAATATTCTCGACTATTTGCAAACAAAAAGTTAGGTAAGTACATCGATTCTGCAATATTGCTACGATAGACAAGTTATAAGGATATCGATGAACTATAAATATATGTTAAAAAAATAGTATACCTACACTTTTCTGGAAAGTAGGTATAGTATTTTTTTTGTTATTGATATATTAACATTTTGCTTCTTTCATCAATTTACAAACAAGTACATAGTCAATTTACAATGATCAAGTACATACATATTTACAAATAGCTATTG
This sequence comes from Anticarsia gemmatalis, assembly GCF_050436995.1. Taxonomy (NCBI): domain Eukaryota; kingdom Metazoa; phylum Arthropoda; class Insecta; order Lepidoptera; family Erebidae; genus Anticarsia; species Anticarsia gemmatalis. The sequence goes on from NC_134757.1 coordinate 3,642,503, forward strand.
ATGTACCAGGTTCTATAGATTATGTAGGCAAAATTTACTTCTGGTGAAAGTAAATTGAAAATTCCAGAATATACAATAAGGAAGAATATAGAAGTTTATTTTTCGCGATGTCAAAGAACTCTAGGACAACGCGGTCACGGCGAATCTATCGCATGACTGATAGTAAACGGATCACTGTTATCATATCAAACGGAATACTTACCTAAATTATATGACATAACTACTTATTATAATATGATAGATATTCATAGAAATGATCGTACGATACCTAGAATGATTAAATAATAAACATTCCTATATGTTTATGGCTAACTTGCCCGCAACACTTCTAGACATACGCTATTATTTTATTAATATACTAGCTGACCCGCGCAACTTCGCTTGCGTCCTATAAGGGAGAATGGGTGAAATTTTTCCCCGTTTTTGTAACATTAATTACTGGTACTCTGCTCCTTTTGGTCGTAGCGTGATGATATATAGCCTATGTCCTTTCTCGAGTATCAAAATATCTCCATACCAAATTTCATGCAAATTGGTTCGGTAGTTAAGGCATGATTGAGTAGCAGACAGACAGACAGAGTACTTTTGCATTTATAATATTAGTATGGAGTATGGAGGATTTATGTACTTCCAGTCAACACGGTTTTATAATAATTTTATATAAACAAAGCCATTCAACGTTTTGATTTTGTAATGACAAACCCTTGCTGATTAATAAGGGTTGTGAAATCCCATGGAAGGGTTGAAATACGGGGTTTTTTAGAAATGTTTTTTAATCAATTTATTTAGCGGGTTTTTTGTTGTTTTGCTTTTTTTTGAAAGTGATAAAACACAATGTTTGTACCTAGTAATATTATCAAAATTCAAATTCAAATTCAAAATTATTTATTGCAACAAACATGGTTCAGAGTTCTTATTTATAATACAGTTTCACATATTTGGCCGTTATAGGGACGCTGCCCCCGCCGCCGCGGCCGGCCCGTACCGTGCCGCAATACTAATATCGTGATATCTCCTAAACTATATGTCTAAATAACACACTGTAAACTGCAAAAACAATCTAAATTAAATGCTCGTGATGATGAACTTACTTATTTTGATAAGGATATATGTATTATTGGTTATATCACCAGTTAAACATCACCCAACGAATTAAATGTTTTTTTAATACAGAAAAGTAGTTTTTGTGACTTAAATAAAAAAGCTGGATATATGTCATCGCGGACTTTTTTGTAGAACTAATAAAGACCAATGTTTTTGCTATACATTGTTCTTACTTGTATCCAACGGTATAAGCGGCGCACGCACAAATGCAATCTTCAATTGGATTTTTTTTCTGACTTCTTGGACATAAATCGCTATAACTCAGCTAATATAGTTTTAATGTATTTCAATTATATATAAAAACCTGTCGGAGAAAATACTCTTTCTATTAGTGAAAACCGCATCAAAATCCGTTGCGTAGTTTTAAAGTTTTATGCATACGAAGGGACTACAGACAAAATGGGCGACTTTGTTTTATACTATGTAGTGATTTTACTAGAGGACCCGCACGCGCCCCTTGTCCAGATTTCATGTTTCTAACTTCTATAGTTTAGGCTTTGCGATGATTATCAGTCAGTCAATCAGTCAGGACAAATAATTACATATTTATAGATAACATTCTAGACTGATGCCTGCCTCTGGCACCATTTTCAGTTTACCATTTGTCAACAAATATTTAACATACATTAAATATTACAGCTACGACTGTCATTTAAAATGTCCAACCTTTGTAATAAATTGACAGCATCTAGATCGTTCCTTGTGTAATATTGTTCAATTGACAGGAATTGACCCAATCATCCAATTGACTTCTTCTATTCGTAAGAAAATATTGGCAATGTTATTTTTGGCGTCATAAATTGACGACCAAGTGAAAAGTCTTGTCGTAGTTCAAGCCTCAATTCACGCACGCACTAGAAACCTATTAGTTAAATGTCTGCTTAAATGGATTATGTTTTATAATTAGTTTTGCAAGTGAATTAGTAGTGAGGGATCAAACCACGATCAAACTTATTTTGTCTCAGTAGCTCTCGACATAATTGTATAGAAAGGCAGACGAAGTGTCGCGAGGGCCAAGGTTTTTATATCGCAATTTAAGTGCAGAAGCACATAGCCTTGTTGCATTCAAACCGGTAACGCAGCTTTTAACCGATTTCACATACACGCAACTTATGGGGGCTGTATAGCGAGTTTTTTACCATCCATTGGTTAAACTGCTTTCGGGAACATTCGGCTATCTTCGGGAAACTCTCGTGTGTTTCGTGTCTGGCAGAAGGCAAACACTCGTCAATACTAATAAATCTTTTGCTAAGTTCTTTAGGAACAGTGCAAATAAGTTTATTTTTGCACTATTATTGACAGTTATATCTATATCTATTTACCATTAAATTACATCATAGATCTAAACGATCTTGTACCGTCGTCTCAGATAACTTTGTCACTACAATAGAAATCATCGTAATAGTCATGTAAGATTTTGATAAAGTACTTGAAAAACAATGGGGACATCTCTCAAGTGTGTTATTAGTGACTTCCCTCAAAACAGCTGTAAATGATTGTCCTATCTGTCATTTGTTCCAATTTGATAACGTTTTGTTATGTACAAAATGTGGCGTGAGTATTTTTATGAAGCTTATTGTTCTACCTACTTCAGATTTCTTTATACTTTCATCTTTACTGCCCATACAAGCTTCTGATTTTATTTTTGTTTTGTCTTCAAAATGCCTTTTGAGACTGGTTTCTGGACTGCTTTTTATTGACCATCAAAAGTTTCCATATTTCGTATTCCAATACCTTAGTTCCGTAATTTCTAAGCGTTTGTGTCTTCAAGTTGACTCGTTTATTTTGTTTCATTTTCTGAAAGTCAATAGGTATATCAAGTCAGCCAAGAGGTATATCAAATACACCCACGTTTCGCTATTTACATTATTAATCTCATGCAAAAGGAAAACCAATGCCATTTACCGAGCATTTACTGATCTGAAAGTAAAATTCCTTACTATTTGTCTATTTTCAAAGTCATAAGTAGTACGTATTCAGTCATGTTCGCACGGCAACAAAACTTGAAAAGATCTCAACAACAGTTTATCTATACAAATTGATATTGGTTTACCCGATAGCTTATCGTATCCGCAATTATCATTGAGGATATGAAATCTAAGCGGAAAAGTTCGCAGGGGACATTCGAATTATTATCATAATGAATTGCGCTTTTTTGTTGCTAAGATCTGCAGTATAATCCTTTAAGAAAGGATTTAGATTGTTTGTCAAATTGCTGTCATTATATGATAAAGTGATTCATTGATCGTACCTAATAATATTCCTTGAAATATCTTGTGGTGTTCCTCAAGGTACGACAATGGGTCCGTTTTAATTTAATGCCTTAGCTTCTCTATTGTAAGTATTAAACGTATTAATACTGTATCTGGATTAAAAATCTTTTGAAGATTAAAATAAAGGGTATATTGGCTAATGAATATTCGGGCTAAAGTAGATATTTATTTTCGGACTTAAGTTAGTTTGCTTCATTCCTTCTTCATTCATTCATTAATTGCTCGTGTAATGACTTGATATAGTTTTCAGTTTGGATCTATTTTATGTATTTTCATATAATTTCTTGTTTTTTGCCTGCACGTTTTCCTTTAAAGCTTGTTTAGATAATTGCTATGTAAATCTTCCTCGTGTAACTAATGTACTATGTTTCATAAGGTAATGATATGATTGACCTAGCAGACCTTTGCAATTTGCAAGCTGGGTTTCCCTATCTACGGATATCGTGTTCTAACCTTACACTTGTTCAAAATAGGAGGAAAATATGCGAATTGATAATAAATAGTTGTTGTGGTACATGTCACATTATCAACTACATTAGGTTTCTGCTTGAAAAATAAACTGTAGTGATGTTTAGTTCTAAAGATTGACGTTTAGATAATACTAGCTTTTACCTGCGACTTCGTCCGTCACCTGGATTTTGCCATGGGCATGCGTCATTTTTCCGGGGTAAGAATTAGCTTATGTCTTTTCTGGGGTATCAAAATATCTCCATACCAAATTTCATGCAAATTGGTTCAGAAGTTTAGGCGTGTTTGAGTAACAGACAGACAGACACACAGAGTTACTTTCACATTTATAATATTAGTATGGATGAAGACTCTGTAAAAAATATCAAAATTATACTGTATCTGATGACGGATAAGTAGCTTCTTTATAAAGTCACAAATGACATTGCTTGTCTATATGCAGTTAATCCTTTATACGATAGTGAAATAAATAACTAAATTGTTTTGATAAACGTGTCTTTATCAAGACCCCTTGCAGAGCTCACGAGCGTATTTATAAAGTACCCTGACGTAACATGTACAGGAGTCAATAAAGTCACTCAAATAGATAACATTATTGCAATTTTTATACCAATTTACAATATAGACCTTAACGTTGAAGATATAGAGTTGATATTTCATAATGCGTTTAATGAAGGCAGACATTGAAGACTTGTTTGTTGAATGACTTCTTTTTATGGAATTGAACTTCTTTGTTTCTGAGTTCAATGTTACCTTGTTTGTTTTAAGTATAAATAAATAGGTAATCTTGTATGACTTTATATAGGAAATAGTTAAATAAAGGATTGCAAACATGTAATCATGCTCTTTGTTGTCTAGTAGACACTTAAAACAACTCACTTAAAGAAATATTTTAAATACTAGACATATAAAATTGAAGATCACTTCTTTTGACAACCGGATTGATCGAGAAATGCATGAAAACCTAGTCAACACTCCTAGCGGGTGCCGTAGGAACTAATTTTTCAGTAATTTTTAAATGTCAATTAAATCCCGATAGGTACTCGTTAATACCAACTGTAGATAATCGCGTTACTAACAGCTAGTAACAAATGTATTGATTAAGAGACACGAGAGATAATTATTATTAAAACATTCAGACGGCAACCGAACAAAAACAATGGAATAAAAATAATTCCAAGACATAATATTGACAATCTAATCTTAACATACGCAAACACTTCTGTTTATTTAATTTTATTATATGAAAATATAGAGTAGCTCTTGCACGCGAATCCGTCCGCGTTGGACTTTAGTTTTATGGCTCATGTTATGCCTCGGACAAAACTAAAGGTGAAATCTATTATGTCTATGTGCCAATCTGGTACTTAAGCTTCATCAATGACAAGTTTCATTAAAATTAATTTTGACATGATTTAGTAGAAAACATCAAAACTTTCGCATTTATAATCTGGGATACAAGATTTCGTCTTGAACTTTATCCGCTTAAAAAGATTTCTCTGGGTGAATAATATCCTCTGTTAATCCATGTAATAAACTATCTGTAGACTGCATTTCAGTAGCCGTTCAGCTTTTTTAAGTAACAAACATCCATCCAAACATCGAAACTTTCGCATTTATAATACAGATATCGAGCATGATGTAAGTGAGTCATGTTGAACGGTATCATGCTCGTGCGCATGCGTGCGGTGCGTGCACGCTGACGGGCGAGCGGCTAGCATTGCGTTCTGTTTGTCAACTGGGCCATGATGACATTATGTTCTTGTATTGTAAACCTACTTGATAATATGAAAATGTGTTACGATACTACCTACTGTAATATAGTAATCACGTGTTTATTTCGGTTCAAGTGATGAGTTTGATGGTCTCACAATCGTGTGGGGTATTGTGTAATATGTGAATCTGTTGCTATTTGCTAGATTCTGTGTGGAATTTTTGTTTATGTTTAACAGAACAATTATAGATAAATATTGGGTTTCGTCTGATCTTGTATTACGAAATACTGTCAATTCGACAGTCTTAAAAGTCTCTTTTATCTCAAGATAGAATTAATGTTTCGATTTTGCATATTGCAACATTTCCGATTAGTTATTGCGGAAATCAACAACTTTTAATTTCCTGTTTGAGTTGCTCGAGTTTCGTAAGTTATCTGTGGATAAAAGTTATGTAGGTATTATACACAATATGGAGCAAAGAAAAACCAAGATATATATTTTTTTGGTAACTCTCGAAATTTCATCACTTTATGCGGTTAGATATTTTTTTCTTCTGCTGGTCTTTAGTGTATTATTTTGTTCTTTGAACAAACCCGATGCAGGATATATATAAAAAATATTTTTTATTCTTCTTTTGACTCGTATTCGCGGGTCCCAAACACGTTGCAAAAACAAGTGAATTCGTTTTTATTAACACGCATATTATTTTTGTTTTTGCTCCTTCTGCGTCATTTGTTCTATCAAATAACGTGTTATTTATTTGTTTTGGACATAACTACGTTGAAAAACATACTGATAACTTCTATTAATACGTTGATCGTTTGTCGTAAAACAATATTTATTTTTTGTTGGCTAACATTTGTTTTGTTATTTGTTAAATATCGATGATACGGCCAATAGGCTGATAATCTTGATGCAATTAAATGTATATGATAGAATGTTTGGATAATTGATTGGCCTGAGTGCCTATTATTTCTATATACCGAAGGTTCTCAAATTATATTGAGCCATTGAAAAACGAAGAGCTGGTTTATTGAAGTATCTTTCTGACGTTTTACATTTGTCTAAAGCCGCTTTCATACACATCATCTTCTTACTCACTCAACCATACGTAAGCAAAGAATGTTTGTATTTCTGCGCCAAATTTCTGATAAAATCTGTCTTCAAAAAAATATATTTGTCTTCTTACTTATTCTATCGCTGCATGATTGTTCGATTCATTCAATCAGCTATGCAGGTTCGTCGAAGTTCCAGTGCCTGTTCAATAGAAGCCTCGGGTGACCTACATGCCGCCATAGTGTTGTCAGCATCCACTATGTCGCCATGTGGCTCTCCATAGGTGATTTAAGATCAACAGTCAGGCTCTCATAGTAGTTCGAGCTTCTCCGAGCTCCTATGACGTCATTGTCTGCATTGAAAGACTTTTCTTGATATTTTTGTAACTGAAGAAATGTACTATTCTTTCACCAGAGTGCTATGTATGGTTTTGATATAATTGTGTCTCTACTTATTCAGTGCTTTGCACTCAGCTTCTGTGGTAAACTATAGTTTATTTTAGGGTATAAAAATTGCGCTTTTTGACTCCTACTTATTTTGCAAATTGTTGACAAAAAATGTAAATTCAATATTTTCTTTAGTACCTACTCTAGAGCTAAGGACTTAACACTGAGTGGCTTGAAACTTTGAACTCTTATTCAAATCCTCTATTAGATGGGTGAACCTTTTCATCAATGTCTTTTTTCTACCCCACTTTTGTTAATTTCGGTTTTTTTTATCGAACTGTTTCTTTCTTTACAGGCGAATACGCTGGTTTCGATGAGAATGAACCAACTTCCCGGTCTGGAGGCAAGGGATTGGTGATCAAGAGGCTGAAGGAACAGCACGGCTACCAGAGACTGATCATGATCGGAGATGGTGCCACTGATGCTGAAGCCTGCCCGCCTGCTGATGGATTCATTGGTAAGATACATTCTATATTTATCTTTAGATTTTCTTTTTTCATTTTGAAAATAACGTAGTGGCTTTCTTCTACTGTAGTCAACACAGTTGTACAATAATGCCTGAAAATAATTGTTAAAATATACTAGTCATGACCTGTAGCGCGGTTTTGTTCAGTCGGCACTTTCGAGTATCGACTTTTTGACACTTAAAATGTACTGCAAAAGTACTTCTTGAGACGCCCGCTAGAGGCGATAAAATTTCGATGGCTAGCCGGTTGTCGGTAGTCGATAGTGCTAGAGAAAATGGTAGAGGTAATGGTCTCTTGACTATGGTGATTCTTTTATTCACTTGTCATAGTTGTAGAAAAATATAAATACAACAAAGTTAAGTAGGTATCTCAAAATAATAAACCAAAATACTTATGTTTTTCTCATTTATTCCAGGATTCGGAGGCAATGTAGTACGCGAAGAGGTCAAAAAGCGCGCGTCGTGGTACGTCACGGAGTTCCAGGAGCTCATAAACGTTCTCACACCGCAGACCAAGTGAACAGTGTCCAAGATCTACAGATTAAACTCACGTGTGCAGCCGAAAATGAACTCTAATACGTCCACATCGAGCCCAGAATCAGAAAGCAGGAAGACGTAATAGTAAAGTAAAAAACTAAAACAAATATTTATTTAGAACCAGTTTCACGGCTTCTGGATAAGTTTTGAATAGCCTATCCGATAATGACAGGGAATGTTTGAAAGCAACTGTCAATCTGTCTGATAAGCTAATCGACACTTATTCGGAGGTAGTAAGACGATTACTATCTTTAGTTTCGCCAGCGTTCGTGATGTAGACATTTGACAGTTCGGCTACCATCGGCTTCCCGAAGTTAGCCGAAGGATTTTTTCTATATTTTTAATATTGTGATATAAAATTATGTGCCTTATTATTCGTCGCACTGGTTAGTTATTAAGACGTATTTGTATGTGCATTTATAATGGTAATGTGATGGTACTTTGAGTACGAAATGTATGAATGTCTTTTAGTATTTACGGGACTTAGTTCCGATTAAAATTTAGTTTTAGTTAAGTAAATGTAATATACTATTTAGGGTAGCTTAATAACTTTTGTAGCTAGAGGTATGACGAAGAAAATGAATCTAACTGGTTTCGTAGATACCATACTGTAATTTTTTCAACAGAGTATTGGTTTGTTAAAGTTCTAGTTTATTGTAAAAGTATTTTTTTTTTTAATTTTTAAATGATTTTTATGTAACACATGGTTTGTCATCATTCAAATCCTTACCGCATTTATGAAAATTAGTCTAATTTCACAATCACTATGAGGTCTACTATCAAAGTAGTCTAAAAATTCCGATTACTTCTGATCTTTTGTTTTACATAACTATTATCTAATATAAAATACATGTTAAAGTAAATTGCATTCATTACCGAATAATATTTGATGCATTGATATTACCGCTAGCTACTTCGAACAAAAACGTATTTTAAAAGGCGATATAACTTTGGCAATTTTATAGAATAACCTATAAAATTGCCAAATAAAACGCTTCTTTTATCTCTATATTAATTAGCATTATTATTATTTTTAAGTAAAAATGTGAATAGTGTTTATTATTCGTTATAAACATTGTTATTAGCTATTTATTATGTTACCGTTACTGCTAAGTATATAATTATATTAGAGTAAAGTTTATATATTAAACAACGGCTGTGTACTTCTTATGTATAGGTAATAAAATTAATGTTTTATAAGAATTTTAAGGTTTTTATTTTACCCTGCGAAAAAATATTAGCAACTAGCCTCTATCCGCAGCTTAGTTCGCATGAAAATATTTCCGGGGGAATAGTGTTAATTCAAGTTATTACTATTTCTGTAGGTACATCAAAATCTATTTAGCAGGTTTGGAGTATGTAATTGAGAGACAAACGTCTATCCAAACATAGAAACTTTCGTATTTCTAATATTAGGTAGTAAAATGTGTTATAGACAATTTTTAATTTTAAGCACAGAGTCTTTACGTAAGTACTGTAATGCCTATGACAATAACGATGATGACCTTATTCTACGTTTCTATCCACTTTCGAACACATTTGAAACAATAAATTATCCAAATAAAAAATTATATTACATGGTAAATGGCAGCAGCATGAAAAGAAGCTATTAAACTTGCCTCTACCTAGCTGCCCCCACTGCTGGCGATTATCACTGATTAGGATGAGTATCATTTCAAGGGATCAGTAAAATAGCCTCAAAAGCAGGCGTTCAGAATTTTTCACAATGGTCTCATTACGGGTCACGAGATAGAAAGCAGAAGCTTACTATATTCCTGATTTCCCGGTTATTTAACAACTCAAATAAACGTCGTGCCTTCAGTAAATATGTGAGCCACAATTAACGTGGAGCAGCGTTGCTCTTTTTTTTTCTTCAGGCGCTTGATATTAACGCATAGTAATCACCGCGGTGAATTAGTAATGATTGTTTAGTTATAGCCCCGAAATTAATATAAATGAATCGAATTTTAATAAAACGACTATACTTTACATACCAAACATGTTAAGATCTTTCATTCTAACATATTATATTTGGCTTTAAAGTTCAATAAAATTGGTAGGTAGGGATCTTGGAAACGACTACAGTTACGAGAAACAAAGAAAACAAAAAAGAAATGCATCTTTTATTATTTTGGCATTGTTCCAATAAGCGTAATGAACTTAGGATAACATGATACGACACGTCAATTAACGTGAATATGCATTATTTTTTATTTTCCTTTGTTAGACTTCGTCTGCACGGAAAGATTTCAATTAGTTAAAATTTATCAGTTTATAAATTCATTCAGTCGTTTTTGCGTCGATCTGTAACTAACATCCTCTAGTATTTATATTATTATCGGAACTGAAAACAATACCAAAATCGCTTGCCAGTTTTTTCTAGTAAATCGATTCCAATGGTACCTACCTAGTAGCTTTTTTAAAGTTATGGTGGCAAACATTAGAACTTTGATGAGTACTAAATCCTTATACTCATTTTTATTAATAAGAGTATAACTTATGTAATACACATTAAATTTGTGACTAGAAAGCAATAGTTATTTCGACGTATGACTTTACAATAATCGTTAATGCATAGGAAATGAACGGTCATTGTTAGGATTTCCTCATTTGCTCTAAAAGCTATTTCAAGTGTACTTGCTAAACTACATTGTGTGTAATGAATACAATGAAAACAGGTTGATAGACGACTGTTGTGGTTTGAACCGTAGTGTAGGAGATTTTTGATAGTATACCTAAGATTGCTGAGTCGGTTGCAACGATTATAGATTTGGCAATTTAAGTTGAAATTATTATCAGCAGCCCAAAATTTGCTTGATGTTATTACTAATTAGGGATGTTAAAGCAACCCTATTTAAGTTTTTGTATCAGACAAGTGTGAATGACCGTTTTCAGTAGTAGGTAAAACCCTCCCTCTTAGAGATCGTAACGAAGATTTGCCTGGGCCCTTAGAGTTTTTAACTATAATGGTTCTCATATCAGAACGAGCCCCTAGCCAACCGGCCTAGGAATCAAGATAAGCTACTTTTTTCTTTAGGGTGCATTTTTTGCATCTCACACACAAATTCTTATTACAACAGACCTACATTATATCACGCCTTTTTTCCGTAGGGGATGGCTAAGACCTAAATAACGCCATTAATCCAGTTAAATGGATGTTACTCAAACGACTTCAATTTATCACAAGTAATTTATATTATGTATAGATAATAGAAGCGAAAGTATGAAATAGAGAAGAACTCATGAATTTAAAAGAAATTGATATAATTTTCTCAATTCTTACGTTAGTAATGCGTGTACGTCTTACGTTAGTGTATTTCCTAAGACTAAACACACTTGCTTCACTTCTAAATAGCGGAAGAACGAGAGCATTAAATAACCACGCACTAAGGAAGATAGCCGATCGCTTTCCATTTTAAATTATCTATAAAACATGACATTCACTTCTATTGTAAAGTTGGATTTATAGACTTCATTATAGGCATTACATTAGGCACAGTAATCTCCGCTGTAGTCTTGTAAATAATGTTGTTGTAAATAATGCTAATCATTTAATTAACTGTCGATTTTGTGTGTTTACATTTACACGATTTACAAGGTGAAGATGCTCTAAAAAGAGAAGTAGATACATACATATATTATTGAAAATATTGGATGTAGTGCTTGATAATGATATTCTTTTTTTTTTACTCAAATTTATTGGCAAGGCCTTTAGCCAACAAAAGGCTATGTCGGCCTCATAGGGAAATTGAAATGATGTACAGCAAAATCTTAAAGAAATACTAATTTCCTAACTGAAGGCTAATGGTATTCTTTAAAGAGCGAGTTGCGACTCGTGGGGTTTTTTGTACTTTGGTTTTACATACATATTTGACGGGTATGTACAAAATGTGAATGAAGCGAAAACAGTACCATCGTATGTATGTAGAGATTGTACCAAGTGACGTTGTTTGGTCTTATAACTATTCAATCTAAATTCGAAGTAAGCCTAAATTTCGAAACAGTATCTCTCTGCATTCCTAAGACAGAATAAAACACAATCAATCAATATATCAACCTAAATGCGTCGTAATTGTTCTGTCCTTTATTGAGTAAGCAGTTAAACAATTAGATCGTATCACTGGGAACGAGACGGCCACAGTATAATATGACTAATTGACAAGTGGCTGTAATAAATAAATAAATAAGTGTATGGAAGACCCATAAAGTTAAAAACCATCAAGTTCTTCGTAATGAGAGAGCGAAACGAATACAATTAAAAATCACAACTCTTAGATTATTATGTTTTTACACTGGTGATAATACAACATCAAGTCACTATTCCTAACTTTTCTCTGCTGGCTCATTCCAATAATTCCAGCTATCCCTATTTTGTGCTCACTGTGTCACTCTTGTCAAGGTTTTCCCAAAAACTTTCCTGGGTCATTGACCTATCTTGGACTAAGGAGCGCAGGAAAATGATTTACTCCTTTATATAGGTGAAGATTTCTTTTCAAGAGCAAGGTTTTTGGGAAAGTAAAGCTGCTTAGTACATGAGCACTCCTTTACTTATACTACCTCTACCTATCAGTTTAAAGCGCGCCAATGTTCTCTTACCATTAACTAATAGAGTAAGATCCCAGAGCTGCCAGACCTACGTCATTTTAGCAAAGCTGAAACTTTGAGGATTGTTAGTATAAAGGGTCTGTTAAGAGGTATGCACATCCACTACCTTGAAAGCGGGGCCGTTTCTGAGGTAGCGCGGAGTGAAGGTGCGTAAAAAACGACCCAACCCACGTTATAGTAGCAAAGTTGGTTTTCAGATATGTTATTAATGATATTATGTAGAATTAAAATTGACTATTGCCAGACCGTTTCCCGGGGCCATTACTTCTGCCAGACGCCTTAAATGTTATAAAAAAATGAGGTCAACTACGTCATAGTAGCAAGCCTAAATTTTATATATGTTATTAAAGGTGCAATTTTAAGACCCCCTGTATGCGGACAGACCATTCCGCAGGGCCCTTCGTCCCCTAGACGCCATTAAACTTTCCCTATGAGTGCGAGAGTAAGAGCATTATTCATACGCATAAATGAAAAACAATTGAATTAAAAAAATAAAAATTGAAAAATTATTGAATACTAACTGACCCGCGCGTCTTTGCTTGCGTCACTTAAGAGAAATAGGTCAAAATGTTACATAAACGGGTTATGTAACATTTTTCACTGGTACTCTGCTCCTATTGGTCGTAGCGTGATGATATATAGCTTATAGCTTTTCTCAATAAATAGGCTATCCAACAGTAAAATATTTTTTTATTCGCACCAGTAGTTCCTGAGATTAGCGCGTTCACACAAACAAACAAACTTCTCAGCTTTATAAAATTAGTATAGATTAAAAGTACTTGGAATGTTTAGAAAGATAAGTAACATTATTTTGGGAATTATTTTAAAAATAGATATGGTTTACACTATTCACAAAAATTATGAAAAAAAATTTGTAGTCATTCATCATCATCATCATTATCTGAGCTCTTACTTCCCTCATCAAATTGAATATTTAAATCATGTCCACCATCGTCTTCATTGTTACTTGAATTCTCTGTAAAAAAAATGTAGGTAATGATGTTGAAAACAGTTACAAGTAGGTATATTTAAATAATTTATAGTTAAAATAAAATACCTAATTCGTTTTCAAGTGATTCGCTTACGAAACTTGGCAATTGGTCACCATCAAACCACTTAAAATGATAATGGTTATCCTTTAGAACCCACCCTTTATTTGCTGGGCTTATAATGCTAGGACGCTTTATATGAGCATTACTCCAGACACCCGCAATATAATTTGCTCGTCGAAATTGTTGAAGCAATTCAGATTTACAAGGAGGTAAATTACTTGCGTCGAATTTTTTAACATTTTGCCGGTGGAATTTCTCATTCAAATCGCCGACTGTATACGTGTTAATGAAAAGTTGTAGCCATGCAGCATCTTGCCAAGTTTCGTAAGCGAATCACTTGAAAACGAATTAGGTATTTTATTTTAACTATAAATTATTTAAATATACCTACTTGTAACTGTTTTCAACATCATTACCTACATTTTTTTTTACAGAGAATTCAAGTAACAATGAAGACGATGGTGGACATGATTTAAATATTCAATTTGATGAGGGAAGTAAGAGCTCAGATAATGATGATGATGATGAATGACTACAAATTTTTTTTCATAATTTTTGTGAATAGTGTAAACCATATCTATTTTTAAAATAATTCCCAAAATAATGTTACTTATCTTTCTAAACATTCCAAGTACTTTTAATCTATACTAATTTTATAAAGCTGAGAAGTTTGTTTGTTTGTGTGAACGCGCTAATCTCAGGAACTACTGGTGCGAATAAAAAAATATTTTACTGTTGGATAGCCTATTTATTGAGAAAAGCTATAAGCTATATATCATCACGCTACGACCAATAGGAGCAGAGTACCAGTGAAAAATGTTACATAACCCGTTTATGTAACATTTTGACCTATTTCTCTTAAGTGACGCAAGCAAAGACGCGCGGGTCAGTTAGTATTCAATAATTTTTCAATTTTTATTTTTTTAATTCAATTGTTTTTCATTTATGCGTATGAATAATGCTCTTACTCTCGCACTCATAGGGAAAGTTTAATGGCGTCTAGGGGACGAAGGGCCCTGCGGAATGGTCTGTCCGCATACAGGGGGTCTTAAAATTGCACCTTTAATAACATATATAAAATTTAGGCTTGCTACTATGACGTAGTTGACCTCATTTTTTTATAACATTTAAGGCGTCTGGCAGAAGTAATGGCCCCGGGAAACGGTCTGGCAATAGTCAATTTTAATTCTACATAATATCATTAATAACATATCTGAAAACCAACTTTGCTACTATAACGTGGGTTGGGTCGTTTTTTACGCACCTTCACTCCGCGCTACCTCAGAAACGGCCCCGCTTTCAAGGTAGTGGATGTGCATACCTCTTAACAGACCCTTTATACTAACAATCCTCAAAGTTTCAGCTTTGCTAAAATGACGTAGGTCTGGCAGCTCTGGGATCTTGGTCCATAAGTACAACAGTGAAATTAACCTTTAAATAGTTACATGAATTTGAGAAAAAACAATACCCAAATATATTCGACTTAAAAAATAGTTGTGCGAGTAAGTTTCTTATCTTCTTTTTTGTTGCTGAATCGATTCAGATTTTGTGGATAGTAATAAATAATATCCCGAAAATAGACACTGGCAATTATTTCTTGCCAAGGAAAAAACGACGAAAGCGGGGTCCTCGGGCTAGCTAAGAAGTAATATAGACAATTGATTCTTGTAAATCGTAACCTACTTTGTACAATTTTTATCCTCTGCGAACTCTTTATTTTTTATTCGACTTTGTTTTATGATTGTGACCCAAATCGTTTGGTTTTGATCAAGTAAAATTGCTTTTAAATACGATGGCGGGATGGTAGTGCGAAAATAGCTTACTGTTGACCTGTCGCGTTGTGTGCGCATGTGTGTGTCTGTGTGCGCATGTGTGTGTCTGTGTGCGCGTGCGACGCACACATTGACAGCTTCCCTTTGACGTCATGCAGACAGTTTTGGCGGGATTTTTACCATAGCGTTTATTGAAAATGATAAAATATTTTAAAATCTATTGCCGTATCATTTAATTGGGTGAAATTTTAATACGCCTTATGTCTTTTTATTTAAAGCTTCGGAACATAATTATTGTTGTGACTTATTACTACTTATGATTTAGTAGGTATCTAAATATGCTTAAGAAGTAGGTTAGTATAACTGACATTTTATAGAATTTGCATGCAAATAAATTCTATTTCTTAGTTTCTTATGTACAATTAACTGATACACAACGCTGAAGGTTAATTTCCTTAACACTTACTAATTAATCAATTTTCAATAATAAATTAAGAATCTTTTAGAGCTTTTTAATAGTATTTCAGGCGTTATCTTAACGTAATCTATTCCCAATAACATAACACGATCACGCACGGAAGCTGCGGGCGGTCATCCCGTCTTGAAACAGTCGTATTTTGAACTTTAAACTCTAAAAATACATCTGTGGTGACCCCGCACGACTCGGGCGCAGTCTCGTCGACTTCTGAAAGGTCAGGCCACGCAGTATTTGTCGCGGCACATTGTCTAAACAATACTAAATCAATTAATTTATACCACAAACAATAATTACTATAAACTAGCGTTTCTAAAAAAAAATATGTGACGTTTCCCGTGACCGTGCTCTTGTGTTCGATGTTTAAATTCTGATGTGTTCGTTTTGTGTTTGAAAATGGAATTGTGATTTGTAACGGCTAGTTTTGAAGTCATTTTGAAAGTAAGTATAACTACCTTCAAGTTTAAAAAGTATGTAAAAACGTAAAAGCTTTTGTAGAAAGCTTCATTAAAAGTATTTAAAGATAGTACCTATCTAACTAAACGAAGTTATATAAAATGTATAATAAAGCAGTAATTATTCGCTGTAAAAATAATAACAATATATAATTATTCGCAATATTACACGACAGTATTGTATTTATATATTTTTACATTATTTTCCTCAACGCATTGTATCGTAAAAATAATCAAGTATTATTTAGTAGACCAATTAAAAAAAATATTCCCTGTCTATGTAATAATCAAAAAGACAATTTTTGGATTCGCGTTGATTTACATTGTTGATTATGCATAGATGTATCATCTCATTACGGATTCTCAAATTCAGTGACAAAAATTAGGAGAATTGGCCCTTTGGCTATTATTTTTCCCATTTACTGGCAGTTGGCACAGTCGAGACACCTGCTATCATCCTCTCGTAGGTAGCAATTGATAGAAATAATTGTAGGTATATTTCTTATTGTAATCATAAGACAATAGATAGAATTATATACAAATGTTATAACAAGCGTGACTCAATGCCTTTCCACTTTCTCATTATGAGAAAAGAGGGTAGAATTTCATGCCCGATAGTATAGCGGTAATGGATTAAATCTCATTTATTTATTTGTTATGTGACGTAAGTACACCTGACATAACCAAGATTTCCCCTTTCATGATCACAGCTTAACTTAATTGATAGTTATCTTTCAGTTGTCCTTCTGCTGGACATGGGAATGAGAAAAGGTTCAGGCCTTGAGTCCACTACGATAGTGCAGGTTAGGGACGTGCATTCCTTCAAGAACTGTATTTTAGTTGCTGTGTGTGTGTATTAGATATAATATTTCTTTATCTATTTCACACCCTATTGACAATGAACCAATGGCGGAATCGGGAAACCGATCACGGATAGATCGGATCAATCAAAATACTTGATTACTCGTAACAAGAAACAACTAACAAATTCAACGTATTTATTTTATAAAAATACTTATGAGTGTAGTAGTGTGTAGTGTGTAGTGTATTACAACTAATAATAATATTATTAGAATTGGAAGAACAGAGTTAATTATTTTATGTAGTCTTAAAAATATTATACTTTACTAAAGTACCCTATACATTATTTTTGCAAAATCATCGATTAAGTTAAGAATTTCAATTTATTAATCGGTACTTATTACTCACATCTTCGTCTATGATGCTTATACAGCATTACCATTAGCAAAACCAATGACACAAACAATTTATTTTGATATTTCCTAATACACACGGTCATTATATAATAGTTTATTTGTCCTTCGCAACGAATTCAAATGTTTTTCTAAAAAAGATTTCCTTGCAAGGATCTCTCGCCTTTCATTTTGTAATTTTTGAATCATTTCTAACGCCACTTTTTTGGGAATACGAACTAATCCATATTTCGGAAATGCTCTCGGCTTAGCCAGTGGCCTAGGTCTATAGGTGTACCCATTATTGAGACTCCTAGTTCTAGCATAGTTATCTCCTGCGCCATATTTTCGTGCGTTATCTAATAAAAATAACGCGGTTGAAAATGTGTTGAAAGGTAAAAACAATGTTGAAGATGTTATAGCTCTTCTTTTTGTAGCAAATGGTATAAGCGTGGATGATGTGAGCTCTCTATCTCTAGTTCTTCGCGCAGTCATAGTAAGTGGTTCCGTTGTTGTTGATATTGTTGACGATCGTGTTGTAGCGACAGTATCTTCTTCAGTAACAGTTGTTCTCATTGTAGTTTCAATAGATATTTCAGCTGATGTTGGTGATGTTGGTGTTAGTGTTGTTGATGTTGTTGTTGTTAATGGTGTTGTTGTAGTTGTAATTGTCGATTCGACATCGAGCGATGACGTGCAATTAGTAGCTTCAGTATGAACAAATATGATTGGCATCGGAAAAGGTACAGGGATTGGTTGTGGAGGTGGGAATGCTGGTGGAAAGGCTGGAAATGGCGCAGGCAAGAATTGAGGAGGTATAGGTTCCATATCTGGGGCTGGAAATGACTGTGTACTTGGTGTACGGCTACTGCATTTCTTACTGCAATAGTTTCTACAACATCTACTAGGTCTTGATTGGCAGTCACATCTACATCTTCCTAGATTTCTGCGGCATGAGCGTGATCTTAGATGACGAGAATTATCTGATAGTTCGTTTATCGACCTTGAATCAAGATTATCATTGTTTGATTCTGCACTATATTGCGACAAACTAGTTTCCAGTAGATGACAAACTAATAAAGTGTTAACGATCTGAAAGAAGATAGCAGTATGTTTTACTTATGAATTGATTAAATTTGATAACAAAGGCCGACTATCGAAAAGTAGCTTAAACAATATAGAATATCGGGCCTGAATTGTGTTGTAGACTTACCAAATTCATATTTTGTTGAAAGCCTTTGGCTAGGAGATTTTTAAAACTTGTTTGATGCAATTTAAATAATCGAATACATCGTGGAACTTTTTATTTTCAAACAAATGTGTAACAAACATCATAGTTTTGTCGGCAATCTGATTGTGTGCAATACATTTTTATAGAGAAATAACTTTTTTAATGCTCTAAGAAACACTAAAAATGATGGCTTTTCTGTAATGTACTATGTGCGCAAGGCATTGTACAATATTATGACGCACTTTGTTTAAAGAAAATTATATGAAATTATGGTACATACTTCCTATAATTTCAAATACTCACACACTACTTACTTGTTTTTATAAAATTTTCTCGTACAATACTCAATAAACAATAGAAAAATATTCCATAAACATAAGCATAAAAAAATACAAAATTCAGAAAATCTATTCAGTTTCAAACACGGCTACTCTTTTTGGTCTGCGTCGTAAACCCTTTACATCACGCAACTGTGACATTAGTTTCTCTGCCATGTTATCTGAGATCGGTACAATGCCAAACTTGGGCACCCACGTGGGTTTTGTCTTCCTTAGAGCCGTCAGCATATACTTATTTTCTGCGTTGCGTGCTTTCTCTGGATTTTTCATAATAATATTGGAAATAGCGTCAATGTTGCCTTTGAGAACAGATTCTAACATGCTGTTGTCATATCTATTTCTCAAGTACTGATTTGGTGGTTTATAGTTTTCCGTCTGTTCTTCTACTTCGGGCGGGGGTGGAGGTGGTGTAGTTGTGGTTGTTGTCGCTTGAGTGGTCGTCGTCGTTGGAGCTTCAGTAGTCGTCGTAGCTTCAGTAGTAGTTTGGACATCTGGCTTCTTCACTTCTGCCGGCGTAATTTGCTTGAGTAAATTCACAAAATTAGTTGGAAATGGAAAGAATACTAGATTTTGGCCCGGTATTGAGCTGGAGAAGGATGGAGCTAATGGGTTTGGTGGCATCTGCATTGGCATTTGAGGCATCGTCATTTGCATATGCGGCATCGACATCGGGATTTGTTGCATGGGCATTTGCATCTGTGGCGGTGGTGCTATGACCGGTCTTTTGGGGCAGCTTTCGCAAACTTGTTTGCAGCATTGGGGTGGATTATCACATTTATTGCAAGCGCAAGAATAGCATTCGTCTTCTTCATAAGAATACCTCCTCAATTTCCCTTCAGCTTCGTAATCTTGGTCGTGGTTATAATTGTGGTTGGATCGTTCGTGGTGATGGTGGTGGTCGTGGCCGTGGTCCATATCGGAGGTGTCCTCTTGCGATGGATAATCTTGTTCCGCCGGCTGGTAAAATGGGTCGTAGTAATTTGTTCTTGCATTTCGAAGTAGGCACGTAAGCTGTATAAGCAGGACCTGTAAAAAGTTGCATATATTAAAAACATGTTCAATTACTATTGGTTGTACTTTAAAGGGAAATAAGTAAATTAAACCATTAATAACAATATAAACTAGAAAATATTATTAACTATTATCATATTCCCTTCCCTAGAGAGAAGTATAAATTTAAAATTCCACAAACCAATTTGAAGTGAACTACAGTTTTCATTTTGTTCTTCAACACCGACCACGGTAAGGGCTAACACAATACTGGTACAAAATAGGTTATGTATCAAGAGCGAATGAAAACAGGTGCTCTATCAAACAATAAACTCTTACGTTACAAGGTTCAGGATTTTTTGGACGTTTTTCCTTTTGCATTTGATTATATCATAAGCATTGTTAGAAGTTGTATACAGAAGTGCATAATATTCACTTCTTTCTCCGCAACGCACCTCATAGTTCACTATTGTGATTTTAGAAGACAAACAACACACTATATTTTTATTTTGTTATCTAATCAACATTTGAAATATTATAGGATTCATTGCAATACGGTACAGGATTGAAAAAAAAAACGCACTCATAAAAGGTTCATCCAAAATGCTTGTGTTATGAATGTTTTTCATTTTAAAATCCCAATGATTCCAATGAAAGTATGGGTGCGTGACGTCACAGTGTCGCATTTACTATATTAAAAAAAAATCATTTCATAAAGAGGAGCTGATTTGACCGGTAGTCAAATCTATTGACACATTTTAATTACTCATCAACTACGTCGTGGACATATTTTTTAGTCCGAGTATTATAAAACACAAAATATTACATAAGTTCGAGCTAAATAAAATCGGGTGTACGTCAAGGAGACGGCAACGAGAAGCAAGGTGGACAGGTCACGACCTTAGTCTAGTTATTCCTGGATTAGGTGCATATCGGCGTGGAGCCTTGGAACAGATAAGTAATCTTTAATTCAAAAAAAACTAAATTGAAATCACTGCATCCGTTCGGGAGTTATGATGGCACAGACAGACAGACACACACACACGTCAAACTTATAACACCCCTCTTTTTCTGTCGGGGGTTAAAAAGTAGCTGATTTGATCGGTAGTCAAATCTATTGACACATTTTAATTACTCATCAACTACGTCGTGGACATATTTTTTAGTTCGAGTATTATAAAACACAATATATTACATAAGTTCGAGCTAAATAAAATCGGGTGTACGTCAAGGAGACGGCAACGAGAAGCAAGGTGGACAGGTCACGACCTTAGTCTAGTTATTCCTGGATTAGGCGCATATCGGCGTGGAGCCGTGGAACACTGCCAGCATCTTCGGTTATGAGTACGTGATGAAAATCAATAACTCATAAAAATATTCAGTGATTTTTTTATTGCTTTTTAAATGTGATATATACGTACTACAGACTTAGACGTTATGTTTTAAGGATATGGCAATATTTTTTAAGCTTTACAAATAAAATCTATAATTTTGTTTATTTCTAAGTAGGTAGTTATGTAAATAGGATTATAATTATGTTATCTTTTATTAATATATTACTAGCGTACGCGAATAGGTTCCTCACATCTGTAACAAAATATTAATTTACGTTATTTAAAATTATCAATTTCAGTGAAATACTATACGTCACGAATTATTTGGCGTTATTTTTGCGGCTAGAGGTGGGGGGAAACTAACATACCGAATATAGGCAGGCATTGTTGTTACTAAAAAAATATGAGTGAAATACTCGCAGTGTTTGGTGGAAATGTCGATAGATGGCTCTACTGGTACCGCCTTAATGATAAAATCAAATAAATTTACATACCGATTTTAATAAATTAAAGATATTTATAATGTTTATTATTGTGGTGTAATTTTTTTAACCGATACCTTTTTTTACACCTATCTGAAATGAATTTTCTTTAGTTATGTGGAGGAACGAGGTGATCATGTTCCTCCAACCAAAGGGAGGATCCTCCGACCAGGCGAGGTGATCATGCCTGGTGGGCCTAGGCTGCCCGACTGTTGTAGTCGGGAACTTGTATATATAGTCAGTTGCCGTGCAAACTTCGATAGCGCGATCTAGGACTTGTGACGTCAGTCACACTGCGCGTGGTGGTTGGTTGCGCGCTGGTCCTAGTAGATGTCGCTGTATGTAGCGAGCCGCTACATCACTCCCCCTCAGACCGTAGGTCGATCTTCTCTTCATGTCAGTCAGTCTCTCCAGTGCCATGCATTGATGAGTTCCAGTGAGTCGGAACCCGAATTCCGCTAGTCCCAGTGAGTCGGAACTGTATGCCGCTAGTCCCAGTGAGTCGGAACTGTATGCCGCTAACTCCAGTGAGTCGGAGAGGTGCGGTGTGCGGTGTGCGGTGAAGTGTCCCCAGTGAGTCGGGGCGAGGTGCTTGTTGTCTGCGGTGAGTCGAGACGAAGCGTTGCGGTGCCCTGGGTGCGTCAGAGTACCGTGACGATGATGCCCAGGTTGGATGCCGCTGAGGCCGTAGGGTATGCCAGTCATGTGCGTGAGCGACATGTTCGTGGAGTGCCCTGGTGTGGCCGAAGATGCTGGCTGGAGTTGTACGACTGCTGCTGTAGGAGTGAGGAGTGATGAGGGTGCGAAGGTTTGCTGCTGCTGGTCTGATCTTCGTGAAGGCTGCTTCCAATCACGTCGGGGTCACCACTGTGGAGGAACGAGGTGATCATGTTCCTCCAACACAAAGGGAGGATCCTCCGACCAGGCGAGGTGATCATGCCTGGTGGGCCTAGGCTGCCCGACTGTTGTAGTCGGGAACTTGTATATATAGTCAGTTGCCGTGCAAACTTCGATAGCGCGATCTAGGACTTGTGACGTCAGTCACACTGCGCGTGGTGGTTGGTTGCGCGCTGGTCCTAGTAGATGTCGCTGTATGTAGCGAGCCGCTACAGTTACTACATAGTAGGTAGTATCTAACTATCTATGTATTTTACGTAAAGACAAATTGGCTATAGAATAATGGGTGCGAAGTCCACAATTAGAACTTCGTGTTAAATCAACATAAACAAACTTTTGGCATCAGTTGTGGCATGAAGACATAATTAAAAGAAGGCGGCATGTCAATTGTATCTAGGCAATACATACCGTTAAAATATTTTAAATGGCGTTTTGGCTAGAACAAAATGCCTCTGTGGTGCGATCTGTAAGGTATACGACTGGTAATTATAAAGACCTGGGTCCTTTCCCGAAAGGCAATCGGTCTTTTTATAATTTATGTAGGATTATTTTCAATCTTAAAAGAGTTTGGTAACGTGTCTGGTATTAGACAAGAGGCTAATTTAATATGACAATAGAAAAGTAACGATTCTGTTAGATTAATAACATGAGTCAACAATATCTTAAAAGAGAGAGAGAGAAGCTATCTTGAATTTCAGATTTATTAGAAAAGTATTCAGTAAAAAGTTTTCCCATACTTCAGTTTCTTCAGTGTATTAGTAACAATAATTTGACATATGTAGGTAGTCTCCATACTCATTGAACAAAGACAAGTGAAGAACAAAGCATTCCTTTGCGTAATATCGGTACTTAACTATTAAAAAGGTCATTAGAAACTATTCCCACATTGACAACATTTCGGGTGGCAGTGTGAGTGCGCGGGCGCAGGGCGTCGGGTCATGACCTCGTCTCGCCCAAATTAGCTCGTGAGTTCGTGACGTCACCGCACCAGGTGCCCGCCAACTGTCAAGTGGCGTACACACCGAGATGACAACTCCAATAATATACAACGATCTTATAGAACAAAAACGACGTAATTCAAAATATAAAACGTTTAGTAATTGTCATAATATTACTTAAAGTTCATTTAAGTAGGTAAATCAATAACTCTTTCGAAAATATTCTGGTGGAAACAAAAAAAAGTTAGTAAAGATCGTATCAAATAACGTTCTTTGATCACTGCCTAGCATTTTGGGAAAAATGCGTGAAGCTATGTATGTTTCTTCAACTAACACTGAATTATTTTAAATTGTAATAATAGTCGGACTACTCAGAATTTACAGTATAAACATTGTCACTTAATACTTAAAAGAATACGAAAGTTTCAACATATAAAAAATATTATGTGGTTATTCGAAAATTAGCTATTTTTGACTTCCGTCGTTTTTATCTTAAGGGTGCGAATCAATGTTTGTACGAGTGTTGGCTAGTCCTACCTTTTTCGTAAACAAAAGATTTGTTTACTGTAAAAATGTGGGATGTTTGGAAGAAAAGAGACGTTAGAATGTTGTTAAGGGACTAAAAATACATACAGTCGAGTCTAATGATCGAATTCCTTCTGATGGCAACCGTTTGGCTTTACTGAAACAGACATTATAGCATAGCTTTGGTTTTACTAAATAAAATGTTAATCTTCCACCAATTCGGTTGTCACCGGTAACGTTTCCAAAAAATAGATACCTTAGGTACTGTCTTGCAGAGCACTTGTATCGGAATATAATAAAACGAATGAAGAGTGATACATTTTAATTGACAACTACTTTTTTATCCTCAATTTGATAGCCACTCTGTAGTATCTCAGTTGACCAGTATTTAAAAGCAGTGGCCCTTAGATCAGTGATTAACGTGTGAATTCGACGTACACTAGTCGTCAACTGAGATACGTGGTATGCATTCATGTTTGTTAGTTTCGATAAAACTGTAGCGCGATTTTGTATGAAAATCTGACCAGCGCCTCTAGCGATTGACGTAGAAACAATTTTGGCAGTCCATTTAAATGTCGAGCTCTCGATACTCGATAGTGCCGACTGTAGACAATTGAGCTACTGATCAGTGCCTATAGCGGGTGACGTAGGAACTATTTTAGCAGTACATTTCAAACGTCAAACCCTCGATACTCGATATTACCGACGGTATAGAATCGCGCTACAGTACAGGGATTCTCTATCATTATCAATTATCCAACAACCGGTCCTATCGAAAATCTTTGCATGAAAATCTGATTAGCGCGTCTAGCAGTACATTTTAAATGTCAAAATCTTGATACTCGATAGTACGGACTGTAGAGAATCATTATTATTGATGATTCAATACTTAACAAGCTAAGCTCATGAACCCGTCTATACTCGAGTGGTGCAAATAACGCTATCTGTGAGTTTTTCTTCAGAACTGATACGGGTTTCCTTTGTCCAACGTTATCGTTATCAATTGTCTACACCACTACATGACCGGTCGTGGTGACGTTTGTACCTTATACTTGTGTAATTATTTTGTAGAGGTAGATATGTTGCAATGATTAATGTATGTTCCCGTATTTGCCCTGATTAGTAGGGACTGCCCCTGTGGTTTGAGCGGTAACGACTGTTGAGCATGAGTTCTCGGGTTCTATTCCCGGGTCGGACATTTGTATTTTATAATTTATATTTGATTATTCTCAATAGTATCCCGGAGTTAGTAACGTACCCGATGTGGTAATAGGCTCGCTGTCTATTGAGACAAATACATACATAGGTACTCTCTATACATATTCTACCGACCTGGTATAACAGTCGCGAAGCTATAAATGAAATTAATAAATAATTAGTGACAACGGCATAGTATAACTCACGGGAGTAGTAGGATAGACCCGAAGGTTATGGCTTCGTACCTGGGATCAAGAGGTTATGGTGGTCTTCACCCTCTGCACTACATACGTGAACCCTCACTACCTTTCGAACTGGCAGCTTGACTGTTCTATGCACCGTTTGTTCATTCTTCATCTCAAATGGGAAGTCAGCCTAAAAAGTTGCAACCATGGCCTATGTAACCTGGTTGAAACATTCAACAAACTAATGCAAATATGATTGAGTAAGTAATTCCCCTTATATCTAATATGAAACAGTAGTAATGAATAATTTCAAAGATATTCAATAGAGTAATAACGTTAGGGTTAGCGTAAACGTCTAGAGAACCTTTCAAATGATGTACGAGAAACAAACAATACTGTAAGTAAAGTAATCAACAATTAAACAATTAAATTAAAAAGAAAACCGCGACATAAGTGTTTATAACCAACACCGATGACACCATTTCCACTGGAGTATAGTTGGAAGGTTAAGAGCCCCTTATCACGTGTTATCAGTCGTACCTTGGTGACGCCCCGTTTGCTCGTTTGACCTGACACTCTGTTATCAGTATACAGCGATAACCGGCGCGTCATGGTCTACCTGTTTACACCTTTTCAACTTGGTTTTTTAAAACAAATTTTCGCGTGAAAATTGAAGTTGTTCAACCATTTCTATTTCTCATATTCTAACAGTTTGTTTATATATTTATTGTTGTTAAAATTATTGTTGTGTTAGCTTCTTTGAAAGTGTTAGTTGCAGTGATCTTTGCTCTAAGTTTGATAAGTGAATTTAAAGTGAGTTGTGCAGAATTCTTGTGTGGTTCTTTTAGGTGGGTATTTGTAGAATTATCGTCTAACAATTGATTGAATGTGATTGTAGTTAAGTTTCCTTATATACTGTATATAGTGAAGCAAAATACTGCACTGTTCCTTATTAACAATTATATAAAATATATGTTTTTTTTTCTTTTTATGGAGAATATGGTTTCTTCTTTACTTTGTAAAATCGTTTTGAGTCAAATGTTTTACTTTAAAAACTATATACAAACATTATTGTTAAACAGAAGAATAGCATCATTTTCTATTTAATTAAACTAAAATGAAACTGTCGCAACACCTGAAGTGTCAGTGACCTCAATACATTAGATAGACAGACAATTTCAAATAATTTTGTGCAAATGAAACTCATACAAATTTAAATAAACCGCCTTTGTGTTCCGAGCGGAACAGTAATAGGATTAGTTTTATCATAGCCAGAAATGCACTCGATGAACCTAGATTTATCTATTGAAATGACGGATGTTTATTAACTTCTATGACGTCATGATTGCGATATAACTTTTTGAATGCATTTATTGCTTAAAGTTTTTAAACGGGTGTCTCACACAGAACATAAGTACAGAACGCAAATAATTAATTTATAAGCATATTATATTATAGTATCATTTTTAGTCAAATGGGATTAGGTTTGAGACATAGTAACAATTGAGAACTTTATGTTCCTTCTAGAACCATTTAAAGACTCTTAGACATAATCAACCATGTTGCTGTTTACATCAGATTCTTAGATCTACTTTATAATCAAGAGAAAACTAATAAGGAATATTTCTTTTCACAGATATCGGCTACCCTTTAAAAAGTTAAAATTATTATACAATAAAATGGAAGCCGTGCAATCAAAGCTTCAATCAGTGCAGTGTAGTGAGGATGTGAGTGAAGTGAAAAGTGAAGTGACAGTGAAAATAGAGGAGGACCCTGATGAGGTGCTGAGTAAAGGCACTCAGAGGGAGAACCGACTGACCAGCATTATCGATCAGTTGAGGTGCCAGAGTAAAATGAAAGGTGAGTTACATTGAATATTTTTAGATGATAGAGTATTAATTTTGTAGTTTTTAGCGAGAAATGAATTTGACTTCAAGTTGTGACGACAAAAGTTTGAGGTGAGGTAGCTTATAGAGAAGCAGAAAAATAAAAGTTTGTTGTTCTTTACGTAGTATTGCGGTACGGATAATGGAAGTGGAGGTAGAAATGTATGCAATACCTCTACTGACCTTAAGTTAAATTTTAATATATTGAGAATATTCTAAAAGAAAACTTTACTTACAAGTTCGTATCGGTGATGGAGTGGCATACAGAAATCTTTACGATTGTAGCTACTAGCATGAAAAGACGCATTTATGACAAGTAGAGTGTCAAAAAACTGCTGCAGACCTAACACGAATTATTCACATAAAGCCGTTTTTTCCTTTCAATTCGGAAGGTTAAGAAGAACCGTTGCGAACACCGCTACACCAAATCATACGCATAAAGCACAACCACACGATGCGTGACTTCTTCACCTTTACCCGATGCATATCACCATGTAAATAGCTTAGTACATTTATAAAGGTAATTACAAAGACACAAAGGGCACTGTAAAGCCGCAATTAAAGCCATTGACGGTGTGCGCCTTAAATCTCGGTAACAATAGCGTTGATGCTAGATATGTTATCAATGTATCTGCGCTGGTAACTGCACTGAATTAGTTTGTTTAAGGCTTCGCGGGCTTTTTGCGAAAGTTTTTAGGAATATTTTCTGTGTGTTTTGGAGACCAATTGTATGGTTTGATTTCGGTGCATCCCGTAAAACAGTAATAATATACTTTATCACTTTAAACCTGCTTAAGCTAATGCCCCTTATTATATTCTGTAAAATTTGCGATAGTTTAGAAACGTAAAAAGATTAGCTGGTATCTCTTTCTCATTTCAGCAGAAGACGAAAGCCTTACAGTGAATTTTGTTTAATCAACTTTTCAGACGAAAAGCCTTTCTTTATTTTTAGTATATTCTTTATATTATGTAGAATTCTTTCACTGACGCCGCGCGTTAAATGGAAATTTTAGGTGCAATATCTAAATTAATTCACCATTCCTATTTCTTCATTCCTTCGTTTTACTTTTTTTTATTCTACTAAAATACTTATAAAACCTAACAATATGCTTAAACAGTACACTTATATTAAAACCACGTATCTTGAAAACAGTTCAGACAGTCGTCTCTTTAACTAGAACTAGATGTGTAACACGCCGCGCGTGTCAATTATAGGGCTGCCACTCTCATCTAGGACGTTTCCGACACACATTACTGGTTTAATCTGTTTTATTTGTAAGTATATTTAATTTACTATTTCTGTTGCGCGTGTGATGACCCAATGCATTACGCTCTTAAATATTATGTTAGGCATATGATTTGGCCAGTTATGTGTTAATGATTTCTATACTATTTGTAGAAAAAATTGGTTATAATTATTACATGAAAAGGGAAAAGTATGAAAAGTAAAGTAAGTTTTTTTCAGTGCGTGAATCTAAAAATGTTTTATTGCAATTAATACAAAGATTTAGAATGTAATGTCAAACTATTCAGTTTCGTAATTGTATCATAGGTTTGTTGCTAACAGACCTCAGATACAATATTTTTATTGGGTTTTGTTAATTAATTATGTTGTTGTATTTTCATCACAATTATTTTCGTTTTATTCATGTGTTAGTCAACCCTGACAGCGCTACCGTCACAACAGTGCTGCCACCGGCGCGCGCGCAATGCCGTTGAACTAATCAGCGCGATCATCTCACTCGCTCAATTAATGATCATTTGCTCCATATTGCTTTTTAACTATTTCGCTCATGAAAATCCAGGAATTCATGTTCTGTTTTATTTCAAGAACAGTTTGGGGAAGTGAAGTATTAGTTATTGTCCACGACTTCTATTAATTGTTCTAATGTAATTTTGCTTCTTCTTAATAAATATATGTATTAGTATCTCAAGAGCAGTGATAGCCGAGTGGTATAAGTTGTCACCTCCCACGCAAGTGGTCGCAGGTTCGAACCCAAGGCAACACACCAATGACTTTTCGGAGTTATGTGTGTATTAGAAATAATTATCACTTGCTCTAACGGTGAAGGAAAACATCGTGAGGAAACCTTGCATGCCTAAAATTTGTTTAATACATTTATTGAGGGCATGCAAAGTCCCCAACCCGCACTTGGCCAGCGTGGTGGACTCAAGGCCTAACCCCTCCTTCATTACGGGAGGAGACCCTTGCCCAGCAGTGGGACAGTAATGGGTTAAATTTATTTATTTATTTATTAGTATCTCAATATTTTAACTTAAATACCGTGAATACTACTATAATTCGTATAAAAATTGCATAAATATACAACCCACGCAACATTCTCCTTAAAAATCCCGTAAACTTTCACATTTTAAGTGCTCCACACAGAAGCGGTAGTAGCGGCCTAATTAATCCATCGGTTAGGGGTCGTTTAGTTAATGAATGAATAAATCGACGTCATCCCCCCTCCCCCCTACACCTCGCTACCCCCTCGAAGAGATAACGTTAATCGGCGCTCTCAATTTATGTACCTTCCGCGCTGAAATACGGCAAATGGTAGTCAACTACGACCACATCTTGAAAAAATACTCTTCACTAGACATACACGCGAAATTCAACTCTTAGGTTCAAGTAATAGAGTTGAAAGTTTGTTGTGGGGTTGCCGGGTGATAATTTCTATCGGTCGTGAGCAAATATAGAGAGCAAGCGCAGTGATGTATAGGCGGCGCGCGCGCAACTATCGCCGGCGTAATGCAGCCATAGATGAGATAGGACATAGACTGATTCCGTGACGGAAATATTTACAACAATGTTGCTAAAAGCATAAATCTGGTATTAAACGAGTATAAATCATAGTTTGAAATAAGTCGGGTCGATGAGGAAAAATTAAAAGCATTTGATTTTACAACATAGCGCTGTATTCCTCTTTATGAGTTGAAAAAAAATGCTTTAAGTTTATTCAACAAGCTCTGATTGTAAGGAATACACAGGGTAAGTCTATTCATATAATTCAAGGCACATTATCAATCTTTGGCTAACATCGAGTTCTCCAACTGAAACTCGAAAGAACTAATAACACTACCGAATTATTGGTAGTTGCCCATCATATTATGGTCTATCAGCAGTTGCCTACACGACAACTTAGGCTGAAGAAGCAGTCAATTTGTCATCAGTGTATAACAAAAATGTTTACACACATAATAAACAAATGCTTTGCACCAACAAAGTATATACTGAAGTGGAACCTCAACACTTGGATGAATGACAAAAACACTCAAGCGAAAAACCTCGTGAATACTTCAAGTTAAATCAGTATCAATTGTACGATACGTCCACGATAACGGTAATGCCTATTCCGTGACTGCTTATCTACATTGACGCAGGTCCGATTATGTTTGAAGTGAACTGGGTTTTATGTTTGGGACTTGATTACTCATCGGTAATTGGTCGTATCTCAGTTTATTGGGCACTGTAATCTTTGAAAAACTCATATACAGACGTCTGATGCCATACTAAGCACTACTATGCAATCCAGGCTAATGTTGAACATATTTCTGAATGTCTTAATACTCATATACCTACATATACTCAATTAAATCTTCTGGTTTATAATTCTTCACTATCTTCATTATCCGATAACGCGTCAACTACTGGACAAAACAACATCTAAACCAAATTATTGAATTCCATCTTATAATTCAATCCAGACGCAGAACCAATATGTTAAATTATTCTATACTCCAGGCAATAACTGCGCAACTTTATTCTGATATTTTATATTTCTTTTTTTCTTCTTTTTTTGGGCGCAACTGCACCGTTGCACCGAAAGTAGATAAATGTTTAGTAAATAAAAGACAGCTTTTATTTCTGTTTGTTACTGCTTTTTACTATGCGTGATTTTCAATTTACATACAAAATACTTTGACTGCCTTCGTGGCGCTGTGGTTAAGGTCATCAAGTCGCTACCATTGGCTCGGGAGGGCGTGGGTTCGATTCCCACACGGAACAATTATTTGTTTCGGGACTGGTTGTACTTTGTGTCCCTTGATTATTATGTTTGTAAACGTGGCACAAGTGCAATTCTTAGTGCGGAAGATGTCTTCAAAAAAAAGTACAAAACCTGTCCTATCTGCGTAAATAAATAGTAATAATCTTTGCAGTAGGGTCGCGTGCGCGGACGCCGTTACCGCGCCGCCCGCAAATTTATAATGATCGATATTCGCTCGGCGATGGACCTTGCTCTGGTTACGCGGGTCGTGGCCAGTGGTGCCGAGCTTTGTTTTTTGTTTCATAGATTAGGAAGACAATAGACTCGTATGGTGGACCGTGAAATCAGAAGTTGAAGAGGAACTTTCTTTTTTAATTGATTACGGAAAGTGTGGCTTGTAGTTCAGTAGAATGAGTCGTGTGCGAAGTACGAAGGTGACGCGTCCGAAGTCGTGTTGATAACGACTTCGTATGCGTTAAAAGATTGTCCGAGATATAAGATGTACGCATACAAAAATATTGGTTATGCAAAACTCATTCAAAATAAGTACTAACAGTAGGCACTTTTCCATACTAATGTCAATACTTACACTACTATATTCCATAATGCGAAGCGCTTTTTTAGATTTGGCTGTAACTCTATTGTAGCTATAATACTGAAATTTCGCAAGTTGGTAGACTACATGCCTTGTTGGTATACTTTGACTGCCTCCAGTGCAGTGGTTTAGGTCACCACGCCGCTACCATTGCATCGGGTCGTGGTTTCGATTCCCACACGGGACAATTATTTGTGCGATCCACAAATAATAGTTTTAGGTCTGGTTGTACATTGTGTCCGTTGTTTGTATGTTTGTAAAAGTCCCCGCGACACAAGAGAAATTTATGTGCGGGAGTTGTCTTAAAAAAACGTCCCAGAAAACACAGTTCTATATTATTTTAAATAACCTATAAGAAGCGTACCAGCGGGCATAACATAAACACAAGTTAGCGCATCATTTCGCACTAAACCTTGCACTGGTATCATAAAATATGATGATTGCTAATACCAGTGGCCTACATCGAGAAATACGGGATGTGTCCGTCGTAATGACGTGAAGCACCTAGTTATCGTTATTTAACTAATGCGATATAGAAAATATGAACTGTTTACTTTGAAAACGTAGCTGGTTTCTTCCCGGATTAAGGGAGGTTTTGAGTTCACCATGCTTGGTATGAGCGTATTATAATTCGAAAATGTATTAGCGACTCTTATGCAAGATGTATCATAATAAAACCTAATAATTCTAGGTGTTTTCGAAATAAAGTAGCCGAATAAAACAGACCTTCGGTAGTTGCAAAGGCTTGCAGGTTACGTATGTTCTAAATTCTGAATTTGTATACCTTCGTCAGCCGCGAGTCTGACATGCTACTGTCCCTACAGAGTTTAATGTCTTTAAGTACCTTTAATTTTTTAAATAATTTTTAGGAATTGTCATACAAGGTTTCCTCAAGGTGTTCTTTTTGATTTTTGATGAAGCAATCCATAATTTATAATAATAAATAACTTCAAAACGTAAATCTCTTGTCTAAGTATTGAATCCTCTATCTAAATAGTTGTGAATAAAAATTAAGAAACATATTTTTCTTAGATGCCTCCATGATAATAAATAACACACCGTAGTTAAGTATGTAATAAGAGTACGAAACAATGTTTTTTTTGCAATATTACCTAAGAGTAACCTTTCACAAATAAAATGTTTGTCGTTGTACCAACGTTCAAAGCGGATCGAAACTTTATTATATTACGTTCTTGTGTGAATCAGTGCGCGGCAATCCTTGTGAGATGGTCTAATTATTCGGAACTAGGGCTGGCAGGTAGGCCCAACGATAAATTATAGACTTGCTACTATTATTATTATGTTTGTTTGTCGTATAGGGTTAGTGGTCAACCTAGTGTCAAAGTTGTTCAAGCCGCCCGAGAGACTTTTGATTTGGCTTAACGACTGTTATCTACGTAGACAACAGCCGGGACCAACTTTTTCGTGCCCTCCGAAGCACGGGGATGCCCAGCTCAAATACCACCATGAGGTCACCCATCTATGGAATTACCGCGCAAAGGGCGGCTTAACCCACAGATCGTTTACCAACCGGTGAGCGCTACTACTATAACATGCTATTATTCTAACCATCACCTTCATTTTAAAACGATTATTTTATACCTAGATCGCGTAAACGTAATATTCAATTATTTCTTACATTTTCTTATTAACTGGTAGTCTAGCTTATAATTTGTTATTTTATGCTGTAAATTGTATTTAAATAATGTTAATGTTTTTTTACCTACCAAAATTACATCCCTTCTAAGATTTCGGTAGAATAATTATACGAAAAGATAAATTATGCTTCACCCATTGTTTTCATGTTTGTCAGTGCCATAATCGATCGATCAATTTTACAAAATTTAGTTAGGAAGTTGAGAGCTAATGTCCAATAATTTCTAGTAGGCCGATACATGATAGTTAGTTTCATAAACATGGACAGCGCGTGTGTCTATGTTCATGGTGGTCACGCCATGACCTCTGCTCTGGGTCTCGGTCTTGCAAAGGTCGAGTTCAAATATTCCTGTTCGCAACTAATATTACCTACTGTGTTTACTGAAAGTATGTTTATTTAGATTATATTTAGTTTAACGGTGCATTAATACTGATAACAAACTCGATCATATTTTATTCATCTTAAGTTAGTCTATTTTTTAAGTAACTGAAGCTAAATAAATATAATCCTAAAAGTGATGCTATACAAAAGCAGAATGATTTAAATGCAACGTATTAACTTTTTATTTTTCTAGTAACGTTTTACAGTAACTATTTTGATGAATATGTGAAATACAATCTGGAAGTCCAGTATTATCATATGGCCTATGTATTACCATACTTTGTAGACGATGAAGTTAAAGGTAGAGCGAAATGGTATCAACCTAAAGAACGACGATTCCACTTTCTGCAAAATTAATGTTCTAAAATCGTCTATAAATATCATATAAGCCACCTCAGAGCAAATCAGGCCTTTTCAATTAGAAGTCGTAATGGTCGTCGTGCTCCAAATGGGTCGGGGAGAACATCATCATCATCACTATGAGGCTAAGATAAAGAGAGAGTGAATTTCAAAAAGTGAAATTAAATCAAGTTTTGTCCATAATATTAAACACAAGACAACCCTGTTCGTACCGTGCTATCTTGCGCGATCTTTACTTAAGTAAATTAATTTACTTCACCTCATACGATGAGAGATCATAAGATAATATCATTTCGTTATTACGAGCCGGCCAGTTATGGCAAAAAATATTCTCTTAATTACCTGATAAGCAATACTTATTAGATATTTCCTCTTAGAAATATAATAAAAATGGATGTAAAAAATCTCTGTTACAAGCTTTATGAATATGGACACGACAGGCATAAAACTAGTAAGGCAAATGAATAAGTATCATCTGTTGAAAGAAAATATTTTTTTTATTGTCTGTATACTGGATAGAGACCTCCACAATAAAAGAAATGAGAACGAAAAGAGTTAGGCCTGAGTTCACACCACGGAACTCCTTCAAGTACCTATACAAGATTTCAAAGTAAAGGTTTCGTTCACCCTTAGGTTAAAATATTTATCACGAAGTTTTTTTTTGTTTTACCGAGTATTCAATTAAAAGAAAATGCTGTTTTTCTTATTTGCGTTTACAGTAGCATATACAGGAGTGAAACACTTGACTACTTGAACGCATTGGCTCGAGGGTTTAAGCGTAACTAATTGCGTATTTATTCCGTAATTCGCTGTAAAACTTAACTTAGTGTCGTAATGTTTCATTACAAATCTGTACATAAAAACTTTATTACTAAATTGATGTAACGTTACATTCATTATATTTGTTTTCGATAGAATATTCTGATAAAAAAAGCTTTTCATTAAATCTTGTGGCGATATAAGTACTGTAATACAAAAATATATTTACTTGATGCAAGAAAATACTCTTATAAGAGAATTTTCAAAAAAAGGGTAGATAGGTACACCATTGTAGTAGTCAACTGTAGTATTGTGTGATACCTTTGTAAAGATTTCTTTTTAAGCTATTTAGTTGAGTCTAAGCGCTCATAGCTCAGTCACGCTCCCCAATCGGTAAACGATCAATGGGCCAAGCAACCCTTGCTGCAGGCATTCTATAGATGGGTGATCACATTGTTGTATTCAAGCTGTTCCCTTTCTTATAAGTTGACCATTAACAAGAAAGCAAGGAACAAAGTACACAAGCAATTATTCGCGTTTAAAGTCAGACATATGTAACACGGTCCGTAGCAAGTGACATATGTATGTGAAAGCGTGACCAGTGGTTACAATTAACCATATCTTGCGAGGTGTCTGCATCAAGATAGTGTGGGTGAAATGCTATCGTTTGTATTGCATACAATACGCTTAGGGGAAGTGTAGAGTGTTGGCTTCTGGGGCTATTTGCTTTTTAAAATGTGTAAATGTTGGGGAACACAGTAGGTAGTTGTGATATGTTGATTAAGTAGTCATATTCACAGTCTATGTTCAACGGAACATAGACAACGGTCTAGGAAATTTGTCGGTGGTCATTGAAGATGTCATAAAATTATGTGATTTGAGATTGATTTTGAATTTTAGTATCACTTTTACCTGTGGTACATAGGAAAGAAATAAACGCCTCCTCAATATTCATCTCTTTTTCTCTAGCTTGCTTCTAGCCACAGTTTTATAATTAAAACCAATCTGCATTTAAAACACTTCTTCTCTTTACAGAGTCCATACCATACAATTTTTCTAGCCTTACCTTTTCTAGCCTTCAGTTCTTTCTATTTCTTCAGGACTTAGCTCAGTAGTGACTTAGTGAGGCACTGACATAGGTCAAAAAATAAAAATGAAAAACCAAGACTT
Organism: Anticarsia gemmatalis; assembly: GCF_050436995.1. NCBI lineage: Eukaryota > Metazoa > Arthropoda > Insecta > Lepidoptera > Erebidae > Anticarsia > Anticarsia gemmatalis. Next base: position 3,679,034 of record NC_134757.1, read on the forward strand.
TTCTTCAATGCGTAATGACATAAACTCAAGTATAAACACATCACAAACATCCGTAGCTAACGTTATCTCAGCACTTTGTTTATTGTGTAGCTCAGTTCAGCACAGTTCAGCTCGGGTGGCGGCGAGCACTCTGAAACGCAGCTTATCTGTCTGTCGCTATATCAGTCTATTATGTGTTGTTATATCTATGTTGCGTTGTTCGACTGGACGCGATCTCCTTGGGCATACGTTGTTTGGTATGACTTGAGTCTCCTTAAGATGAGAGGAGTGGTAAAGGAATCGCTTTCGTTGTCTTTATATAATCTTTTCTCTAAGACTTCCCTTAGGAGTGAGACATTGATGTATGTGAAATAATAAACATAAAAAAAAGACTTTTCTTCCATACACTCAAGTATAAACACATCACAAACATCCGCAGCTAACGTTATCTCAGCACTTTGTTTATTGTGTAGCTCAGTTCAGCTCAGTTCAGCTCGGGTGGCGGCGAGCACTCTGAAACACAGCTTATCTGTCTGTCGCTATATCAGTCTATTATGTACTATCTTTACGGCAGTTTCTTAAAGAAACTCAGTCACTGGAATCAGGTTTGTTGTACGGTAGTTTGAAATGTTAATGTCTATTTAGACTTGTGCTTTTTCACTGGACTCGAGCTATATTCACCATTGGAAACTGCAGATGGTCGTACTTCTAAATATGATTTCAGAGGTACAAATTATAGATTTTAACGGAGTTTATTTTGTCAGTTATTTTAAACATAGACTAGAGTTGTTTTTATGTTAAAAAAATAAGGCTTAATATTACAACTCAGCTTCGAAAGGCTAGTCCACTCGAAACTATGTTCTATCAAATTATGAAAAGGGTAATGCGTAGTATTGTTGCTCCTCATATAATCATGGACCCTTCGAAAAACTAAAGACTAAAACTTTGAAAAACTAAAATCAAAACTAGGGAAATCTATAAAACTGGTGGCTTTGTAAATTTTTTCAAATAAAATATTTGCGGTGTACTAATAACCGGCTACAAGGGAGTATAAGCCATATTTATTTATTGTTCACGAGTTAACGCATTTCCGCATGTATGCTCATCATAACTTGTTGCTAATTATCGCAGTCAGCTTCTTGTTATACCGCCACGGATTTATTACCTTTGAGACTTTAATATTAGAGCTAGAAATCCGACTACAATTTATAGAGCGCTAGCAAAGAAATAAATGCTAGTTTCATCGTTTATTCGCGTTTGACTGTAAGACTCGCCGATAGATAAAGTGTTAGGAATCATATAAAAAATCTGTTAAAATTATACTTGACTTGGTCTTAGACTTAATGCTAACCTATACCTACAAGTTTATTGCTCTTCAGATTATTTTGTTTGGTGATGTTTTACTTCTTCCTTTGCTTAGCTTGTAAAAGCAACATTTAAAAAAACTCATAATTAATAAACGTCATAATTTTTCACAAAAACTACGCATGAAAACCTGAAAACACATTTGAAAACCTCAATCATGTTTTCGTCACCAAACTCTTAAATTAGTTCTTCAACGACAAACTAGATGTCGCTACACGTATTGTCCCCATATTAAAAAAGAATTGAATACGAACATCGTAAACAAAAAGTGTACCAACACGCTCTCATTCACGACGACCCGCCCATAACAGTATAAGCAGAGAAGTAGCGTAACATAAGATAATTACGCATTGCTTGCAAAAAGTAGATGCACACCATCGGGTAGACGGCCGGCTGACCGGAACTGCGTAAGATAACAGGCTATCATCACGCTACGTGTTGGGAGGTAATAGGAACTCGCTTCTTTAGACTGGGAATAATTGCGGTAGTGAATACATAGTTGTAAAGCTTTTTGTGTTATTGATTGGCTTTTGATATGGATACGTAAACTGCTTAAAATAGGGTTTGATTATTTTTTGTGTTGTATCATCAAAACTTAACTTTAGTTAGCATACTAGTCCGACGATTTAGAAGGAAAATAGTCTTAATTAGACGACACCTAGTGGCTAGACTGTACTGGAATACTCTAGCTACGAAACTCCCTGTTCGGAAAATTAAAAAGTCATAAGTTTGAATAGGTATTTTATTCAAGTGAATTATTATTTTATAGATGTCTACTATTGGTATTTGACTAGCAAACTATTTCAACTCTGCTATCAACGTCCGTCAACCGTAATAGTAAACAATCTTGTAAAACAGTTCAAATTTTCAATAATTTTCTCTAACCAAATTGTCACCCTAATACTTAACTCCTTTAACTAATGAAGTAATGAAGAACAAACTCAGCTGTATTACTGTGAAGCTCACATTCTTGTTCTGTAGAGGACAATGCGACTGTCATCGGTCGATATATTACACTCGCTACCGGCCTGGCACGCGGCTAATATTTTATATGGGCGGTCTTCATTGCGATCCGGACCTGTTGTTAGTGATGTACCAACAGCATTGTCGATAACTTTCTCGTTGCATGTTTATTCTTTAATATAAAAATGAATTAAATTTGTTATAACTAAAATTTTCATCCCAATACTAAACTCCTATAACTAATGAAGTAATGAAGAACAAACCCAGCTGTATATGACTGAAGCTCACATTCTTGTTCTGTAGAGGACAATGCGACTGTCATCGGTCGATATATTACACTCGCTACCGGCCTGGCACGCGGCTAATATTTTATATGGGCGGTCTTCATTGCGATCCGGACCTGTTGTTAGTGATGTACCGACAGCATTGTCGATAACTTTCTCGTTGCATGTTTATTTTGTAATATAAAAATGATTCGCTTTAATTGCTCAGCGCATTTCTCTAGAGCAACTGAACCTTTTTCGCAAACTTTTTTTGATATTCCTTGAAGTACTAGAATGGTTGTTACGGAGATAAAAATTTAAAAAATTGCAAACCTAAATTAAGTAAGCTCGCCTGGTCAGCTAGTTATTTGATAGAATACCATCAGCCAAAAATGGGAATTCACGTTAATTTCTGTGTTCTATTGTTATAATAATATGATTGATCGACAGTTTTATAAATTAAAATATTACTAAACTAGTACGTATCTCGAAGCACGGATTTAAGAACATATTTTAGTATAAAAACAGCAACCAACCAAGTTGACATCGGTCTATTAATGCAGACCTAAAGCCCTAAAAAATTGGTACATTACAATAGTAATGGCCTTTCAGATCAATGAAACATATGAAAATGAATTCCATTTTATGAAATGAAAACGCAATATCTAGGTCAGCGATTGTCTGATATACAAAGATAGTCATCATAATTGCGTGTTACAATGATATATTTATTATGATTCACCTTATTATGCTATATGCTAAAAAAGTACTAAGATAATATTTAAATAATACATTCCATGATAGTACCTATATTTGACACTACTTATCACTACGTTTAAAATGCACAATAATGCAGATTAAGATCCAGAGAATAACATGAAAACATTGTTTTATTTCTTAATATTATATTTACCAATAAAACGATTTCCATCGTATTAATTTTATCAACTACTTAAACTCACAGAAGTTTATGATGCTTAGTTCGTACATAAAAAACTCAAATTCAAAAGTTGAAATACTTATAAATTGGTATTAAACATGCTCAATTATATCTTCAAACCAGAAAAAACAAAACAGAACAGAACAGCTAACAAAATATCGAGTGCACAAATCGCATCCCTAACCGGCGAGTGAAAGAGGCGTGCACTGGTTGCTCTCATTAATCTTTCATTTCTACGTTATATTATTAGAGGAACGGGTTTGCACGGATGCTGTGGGGGGAGAGGGGGGCGGGCGTGAACCCAAGTGAACCCTCAGTAGCACCTGCCGCGTCCGGTCGCCTCTAAGGTTGCCAAGGAACGAGCCTGGACACGTATATTTATCAGGAATTTGGACGTGCTATAGATCATTCTGATGAAGATATCGTGAGCAAAATATTGCTTTTGTTTGTAGATTTATTTGTTATTTTTATAGTTGTAGGACTTTAGATTAGAGAGCAAGATGCTCTGCGCAATATCCACGATGATGATGTTTTTTTATGAGCAGCAGCTCATGTTTGAGCTAATGTTAAAGAATGCTGGTTGCTTATTAAAAGATCTTGGTTCTGAATGTCACACGAGCAATTTCGGCGAATCACAATAAACGATAAATTAAGATTCAGAATAAAAGAGCATGACCAAATAAATACTAATTACTAAATCCTATCCTGTTACTGAGAAAACGTTCAAGCTTTTACAAAACTGTTAACTGGATGAAATATTTGCATTTATGCACTCTACCTCGAACAAAGTCAATCAATAGATATATAGATAGTTTTCACATTCACACAAAAAAACTATATCATCGAAATCGATTATCAATGAACATTTCTACATCTACATTCCAATCACCCGCCAGCCCTACCTCACAACGGAGGTCGTAAAAGGTGACTTTTTAATGTCTGTCATAATATCAGTAATCGTAGCGAGGTCTGTACCTCCTCTCATTTCGGCTGTCACTCCACAAACGTATTAACTGCCGGCTTACGACAATACTGACAACTTCAAGATGACATATTTATATACAGTTATTGTTGAACGAGATTTTTTCCGTTCCGATAGAGTAGTTTCTTGTGTACATTCTTTGATATATGAAGCAGCGATTATTAATGGGTCTTTTATACTTTAAACAAGAGTAGATAAGATTGAAATTGATTGCCACAATTACGGTAACGAAAATATGCTTTCAACAATTCGTTCGTTTTAGTTTTATTGGTGTGCCGTTTGATTGTCGTGATCGAATAATAATTATAGTGTAATTGCACTCAATTCTAATGTGAAAATCTCATTTGCTCGACTTCTATCTTAGGACCATTTACAAACACTATAATAATGGACACAAAGTACTACTATACAAAAGAAGACCTAAAATATATTGGTTTAATTTGCAAATGATATCCATAACTCCTGTTTCCAATGATGTTCTCCAAAATACTGGTGAATTAAAAACAACGTCTATCCTTTCTTTTGAAGAAGTTTGTCTAGCACAATACAGAGTAGGTTATGGATATGAAATTAAACTTTTGTGTACAACAGAATCTAGATGACTGTGACTGTCACAAATAAATAAATAATTCAATTACGACAGTAACAAGTCATAATAAATCATTGAAACAATATGTGAGAATTTAAAAAACAGTGCTTTTTTTCTTTTTTGCAATTTAACCACATATCCTGCGCCGTATTTTACCATTTTGTGTTAACAAACCAATAACACATAAAATAGTGCATTATAATACAAATGTATGAGTTGGTAGTACCATGATCTACAAGCGTGCTAGGAGATAAGAGCCTGTTGAATGAACAGACAATAAATCCTCTACGCAAAGCAGAAGCCTTCGGCTGAATCTCATGTATGTATGTATGTAGGACAGACCTTCATGTATGCACATAATTTTTAGTTACAACTAATATTCAGTTATAATTTTCTCATGAATTTGTAAAATTATTAGTTGATTTCAAGAAAGGCATTTCTCAATTGAATCCAGAATCTCCTCTCTTTTACTTTTCAAATTATTAATTACTTTCTGACTAAACTTCTAAAATCTAAAAAATATACATAACAACAAACATACTTAAATACTGCGTCAAAGAAATTATTTAATTCAAACAATTTTTGACAGGTAGTAATCAGATTAAAATTGTCTCCCTTTACTATTAAATCACGCTAAATTGTCTATTCTTTTCTACAGGCTGATATTTCTTTTATTAATCATACAAAGCTAACAGAATTATTGAATCAAAGCTACTCATTTAATAATGATTAAGAACTAAAAACAATTAAGGTATAATCTAAAGGTTTTGATAGATTTTCCACACATAAAAGCCGACCGCTAAAATTATACTACTTATAAAGTTATCTCACATTGTCTATGGAAAATTGGCCTTAAAACATTTGAATATTCGGTCTATTTAGTAACAAATATATTTCAACTATGGTAGTTAATATTAAACAATCAGTATTACAATGTTATTATATGGCTACATACAGTATGTACCGTTCGCAAGAAAGTCGGGTAGGCCGTGCAATTGTTGACCAATGGTCATTATAATTCAAAAGTTATCCGGCCAGGGTGACCATGTTCTAGGAACTGCTTTGGAAAAATATTTAATTAAGTATTTAAATTGTATATCTATAAGTCTCCAACCCGCACTTGGCCAGCGTGGTGGACTTAAGGCCTAACCCCTCCCTCGTTACGGGAGGAGACCCTTGCCCAGCAGTGGGACATTAATGGGTTAAATTTATTTTAATTTTATTTATATTGTTATCTAATGTTACCAGAGAACGGCGATACGGAGATATTTTATTTTATGATGCCTTATTTTAATTATATTTTTCCTTTGTTTATAGTAAGATTTTGGATATAGTGATAAGTAAATGTAAATATTTAAAAACATGCAAATAAATAATTTATTAAAGATGCAAGACAGGCTATAGATATTAATAACATAGATATACAGAAATTCCTATTTAAATAAGATTTTTCGAAAGTCGTGTTAGCGGTTGAAAACGACGTAAAAGTAGATAATTCTCACTTTTTTTGATTAAGGAATGTTATCATGTATTATTGTGAGTTATTTAGTGCTTATTTATATACTTAACTAAATATATATGCTATTACAATTAGTAGTTAATCTTTACATAATTTACATATAGATAAAACCCCTTTTTCGATTCCAGAACTCATAATATGAGATTTTTCGCTATGAGGTCTTTATGGCGCAAAAATATATCACAATAAAGTAAGTGACTTTCGTAAAATACACCATTTTTATGTAATCAAAATACACTGAAAATCTACATATTTGTGTAGAAACTTCAAAAAGAAAGTTGGTGATGTTCGACCGTGACAGGACTCGAACCTGCAATCTTCGGATCCGAAGTCCGACGCCTTATCCATTAGGCCACACGGTCTTGTGAAATAGGTTTCAGAAGGAAGGCCTACTTTCAGCCGTTGCCATGAAAAATTATGGAATTGAGGATATCCCATACATTATTTATTATAGGTAATTGATCTATTACACTTATTTTGAGGTTAGAAATAAATAAAAAAAAAACAACAAATATTTTGCATCTAAAAAAACCCTTCGGTCGTAAATACACTGTAAAGTTTGAAAAAAAATATGAGTTTCCAAAAAATAATTATATTTAGTACATTTGCAGCACTTTTTTTATAAAGGTATCTGCACATTGGCGAATACACTACAAAGCGCAACTCGAATGCTTTACTGTATCAGTTACATTGTGCGTAGAAAATTCAAAACGTTTCCTTCTACAGCTCACAAGACGCGAGATCCGATGCTACGCCGCGATGCATGCATACGTTCTTGAGTTTACGTTTAACTCTGTAAAGTCAATTGCATACTTAAGAATTTCATCTCGGTAAAGATACAAGTATGCAGTTTGAGCTTGCGAGTTTAACGAAGTCACTAATGTGTCCGGTCTGCTCGCGATGGAGACTTTAAAGCTCAGTGCATTCGCCAATGTGTCTGGTGTTTATGATGCTGCCTCCGAAAATCGATATTGTCAGAAAGTAGGTCACAGTCACTCTCGTTTGTATACAGTTTTGTTTGAAGGATGTCTTCATAGAGCACTTTTAATAGTGTATTTTAAAAATCTCTTTGAATCTTTTACTGATAATTTCACTAGTGGTGTATCTTTAAGTATGTTACAGCCTGGCTGAGCCTGGCTGGATGATGCTTCTCGGGCGGCTTGAAAAACTCTGACACAGGGTGATTTGATACGTGGATCAGTTACTATATGATAAAATAAAATAAAGTCTAGATGGAAAGAATTTTTTTATCTTCAAACTTTATTTTTAGATGTTCTTGTTGTGGCAATTTTACAAGCTTTTCCCTGTTCGATGCTTGAAACTTTAAATGGTACGCTGCCTGGAAATATAGGTTTTTAACTTGTAACTGCCATCGGATAGCGATCATCAAGTTTAAAAATATAATTGAACGAAGGAACCCTCAACGTACGCTTGAGATAAAACAGTTTCAAAAGCATGGTATCAAATAAGATTCTGAAGTAATTTTCAGCGTAGGCGGACAGTTTAATTGAAAATAAGTAGCTAATATTGTGTAGTAGAAGATGATAAGGCTGGTATACTACTTCTGAATAAGTAATAGATAGCATATCTGATGGAATTTTGACAGTAGATTTCATACATTTGCTGACTCCAAACCTACAAATAGATTCTCTTCTTCTTGGGAGAGTGGTCGTAGTCTACCAGTTCTTTGATTTGGGGGCAAGTGTAACTTGCCGTACGGCGTACTTAGGGTTTACTGAAACTTATTTCTACGATGTGGAGTTAACCTTAAATGTCAGTTTTTTAAACATAAATTAATTCTGTTTTTGATATTGCTTGATTCCGCTCTTTTTACGTAGGAGGATGTTAAGATAATAAGAGTACAAGATGCTGTTGTTCGAAAAGACCACGTGCGTAATTTTCGAAAATGGCTAGCGGTACTGTATGGATGTTTGCAAAGGAAGCAAAGGAAGTTTGCAAGGATCGTACCAAGTGGCATTCTTTGGTCTTTACCTACTCTGAGATTACATAATTTTATTTAAGTGTTGGTATAAGTCGGCTGATAATAATGTATTGAAAATGTCTCAAAATATTCAAAACTTATACACATCTTACTCATATCGTAAGTGTTGAAGCGTCCACCAATTACCGGCTGTGAAGGGTATGCTCATGATAATTGAATATATGGTTTATGAACCTGCGCACTCCACGATCCGACAATATGTACGCCTACCTTACACTTCAGCTTTTGTACAATATGTTAAATTGATTGGATGATCAATTTTCTTGTTATTTTTCGTTTTATGGGTACTGGTGTCATCAATCAAAATAGGCTATTTACAATTTTGTGGTCTTTTTGTGAAGGTTTATTAGTTGCAGTAGGTTTATTATGTGACTATATTATTATTTTGTTAAAGGTCTTGTATCAGAACGTGGAGACAAATAGAGTAAAAGTATGTAGAGTTTTATCGAGTAATACTCTGCTAGTTGTAAATGTATCTGTTACCTAGTTAGTATTCTGGTTTGTCTAAGATTAATATTGTTTATTTTTTAATAGTTTCTCGCCGATTCATCAGTATAATCTCCAAAATTATAATTCATAGTATTGAAACACAATTTGCGGATATTAGAGTAAAAATATTTGCAGCTTTTTAATGATTATCTGACAAAACTAATAGGGATAGACAATCATCCATGTCACTTGCCCTTTTGAATAAGATTTTATTGAAAAACAAATATAACAATGTTGATGTAAAAATATCTAAACCTATCATTACATCAAAACAACACCATAATAAGGCAATCTGTTGAAATAATAAACATGTGTATTAAGTAACGCGTCGTGGAGTCAGCGGTGCGGCGCGTGCCTAACTGACTACTGACTACTTTTGCACCGTGATGTTATTGTTATATTGTTGTTAATGTATCTATATAAGTATGTATTTAGTAGTATATATGTATGTTTATCAGTGATTTGGTTACCATAGTACAAGCTCTGCTTAGTTTGGAATCAAATGACCGCGTGTGAGTTGTCCAATTATATTTATTTCATGTTATTTGTTAGTCGTGACAGCTTGCTTTTATTACTTGTTTCATGTTTAGATTTAAAGTTAGAAAATGAAGAATTTGTGATTTTGTTCTTTTTATTTAATAAATATTGTTGTTGTTTGCTATGAATGAAAACCTAACTTTTCTTAATGTTAATACTAGTACTACTAGTGATCTTGTCGGTTAGTTTACGCCTGAGAGTTGAAGTCGAGTTAGTTTTCCGATATTTGCAAGTCCGATATTTAGTTACTTCGCGAAAATCGCTTCATTCCTTGCGTGAAAATGATAAAAAAGACAGAAAACTTCGTGAAGTTTATCGGAATATACTAAAAAATTTGAACAGGATAGACAGGCACAGAAGACCAGAATCAGAATGTGGGGCTTTACTATTTTAAATTTTAACTGCCATCAAATTAGTGAAGTGGGATTACGAAGAATCGGAAGACAGTGATGACAAATTGCTTACGTTACTATTCCAGGTAAAAACTAAAACACTTAATATGATGTATGTAAAAAGGTAGATTTACTTCCATCACACGTCGATAAACACCCTCGTGCCTACAATTATATCTGGCAACCTTTAAAATACATTATTCATTGATTTCCGTGACCATAAAGTGCATTAGAAAAACAACATATGAACTTTTACATTGAATATTAGTTTGTTCCGGGAGAAAAAGCGTTATAATCCAACAACTTCGTAGAGAGCCTTGGAGGCAACGTTCGCGGCTTGCGAAGGTATACAAAAATGATAATTTAGAACATCACTGACACCCAGGCTTACAAAATTGACGGTGGCTTTTTTTTGATACAGTTACTTTGTATTTAAAATATTCAGAATTATGAGTTATCTATTACATATAAAATTACTTGTCCTGACTGACTGATGATGAATCATCGCATAATCTACTATAGAAGTTATAAACATGAAATTTGGACAATGGGTGCCAGCCCCTAAAAAAGGATTATTTAGTAGTAGTAGGTAAACTAGAGCATGGAAGTTTGAACTGAAATTCGTCATTTTTGTAGCTAGAAGCATGAAATCTCATATTTTTCATTTCGTTTGAAATAAATAAACACGAGTTCAGAGAGTCAATGTTTCAGGAAAATAGGAGAATTATTTCAACTTTCAGTACTTTTAGCTTTTACGCGAGAGGGTTCACTAGTAATCTATAAAAATCGTGCATGCCAAGAACTCTGCACAAAGTTGCCGGACTATAGTAAAAAGTGTTAGTGCGCTAGGTGAGCTAGGTGCGTTAGGTGAAGCGCATCGGCGCGGGCGCAGCGCGTGGCGCGCGCGTGCCCAAACACCAATTACACATCTTCTCCTTTATTACAAGACCGCTCATTAGATGCTACACCACGATGTGTAAGTGCAGATGTGGTGGTTTTATTTCGTGTTTGAATGTTTGTGATAAAAGGTGATGAGTAATAGAAGTACTTAGTGCCAAAATACGGTAGATAAATGTCGTTTTGTGGAAAGTATTTTTTAAATACAATCTAGTCTTAAAGTAGAAAAGCGATATAAAGTATCCGGAGAAGGCTAAATAAGTAAAACTTGGACTCTTGACTCTACATTTGCTATACTCCACCCAGAATTATTATTCCATAGAATATAAAAAATATATTTGCATCAAATAATTAAAATTCAATTAGTATTTTTACTAGAATTTTTTAAAATAGTATTTTAAGTTTTTTTTATTAGCGTTCACACATAGTGTTACGTTGTTCACATTATATACATAATTTTGTGAGAAGTAGAGCAGTTTAAAAAACATTTAAAATTATACAAAAATTAAAATTATTTTCAATCAACTCTATTAAAACATTCCTTGGACATTTCATACTAAGTAGTAATCCAGTTTTACTTCTCACACAACTTTTGACCTAAGAAACCGTACTAAGGACATCCACACATATCCTAACCAAATTCTTGTCTTAAAAACTAACTTTTTACTCAAGAAAGCACATAGCACATCCACAAGTATTCCTCACTCCGAGGTCACGATTGAGTATGCGCAGCCGAGTGTATCGCCTGCCAGGTCAACGCGGTTGGTTTTTACTCGCGAACTAAGCGCGCCTAGCGGCTTCGCTCGCATTTTTCACCGCGATACTTACAGATAACTTCACCGCAACGAGTGCTTCTTGAAATTACTCTATATGTCTGCATCTGTCCGTTTTTGTGGTAATTTATATTGCTTTAGTGTTTTATTTTTACAGTTTTTAGACGTTAGATTATAGATAGACGGTTTGTTTTTGTGTGTGAGGCTTGTTATGTGTAGGTTTCTTGACGTAGAAAAAAGGTCTTGGTTTTTAAGATTTTTTTAAGGCAAAAATAAATTTAAACTCTTATTTCTAAGTCCACTAGACTTCATTCGCAAACATAGTCGACCTCTCTAATTCCTTGCTTATTTCGTGGGTGACCCGGAGACCGAGGTACCTAAGTTTTGTAATCGTTTTACTCAAACCCAGCGTGGTGGACTCAAGGCCTAACTCCTCGTTTGGGAGGAGACCCTTGTCCAGCAGTGGGATAGTGATGGGTTAAAAAAAAAACTAACAGACGATGTTTGGAAAATCTGTCAAAAGGGCTGAACTATTTGTTGAATCAGTTAGTAGGTATTGTTATTTAACAATAAAAAAGCGTTTCTAGAATGAAAAATGAACCCTTCATACACTCAGAAAGACAGACATGTCAATAATCTATACTTAATATTATAAAGCTGAAGAGTTTGTTTGTTTGTTTGTTTGTTTGTTTGTTTGAACGCGCTAATCTCAGGAACTACTGGTCCGATTTGAAAAATTCTTTCAGTGTTAGATAGCCCAGTTATTGAGGAAGGCTATAGGCTATATAACATCACGCTACAGTCATTAGCAGCGGAGTAGCAACGAAAAATGTTACAAAAACGTGGAAAATTTTGACTCATTCTCTTAAGTGACGCAAGCGAAGTTGCGCGGGTCAGCTAGTCTATAATATACGTAGACGTGACATATAGTTTCGTTAGTGTTCGAGGAAAATGATAAGTTGTGTGCGCAGCGACCCGCGGGTAAGTGGTGGTCGAGGTTGACGCATCCGCCGTGACGTGGCCAGGGGTGGCTTATTGTAACACTCATTATTAACTGTATGTTTACTGAAATTAGATATTGTTTTTTAACCGAGAACATGACCTGTAGTTTGATTTTATACGACTATCAACCGACAACCGGCTAGCTATCGACATTTAGACATTTAGAATGTACTGCCAAAATATTTCCTACGACACCCGTCAGAGGCGCGGGTCAGATTTTCATACAAAATATCTCGATAACAGGTCGGTTGTCGGTAGTCGATAGTAATAGAGAATCGAGCTACTATTGCTCAATTTTTTACTACTATCGACTATCAATAACCTTCTAGCTATCGAGAAATTTTGTATGAAAATCTGATCAGCGTCGCAAGTGGGTGTCGCAGGAACTATTTTGGCAGTACATTTTAAATGTCAAACTTTTGATACTCTATAGTACCGACTGTAGAGAATCTATGATTTTGCACCTTGAAAAGAAAATTTTCCGGGATTTTTGATGTTTTGTTTTCATTCGCATAGTAGTTTTTTAGAGATAAGTGGTGACGCGAATCACTCAGGACTTTTCTGGACAGTAGACAGCTGTTAAATAACACTTTTTTTGAGATATAAGTGTCTTTAAGTCTATCTATATCTCGAATAAAAGAAACCCTTCGTAATTTTCATGCATTTCCTTTATTTTTAATAAAACAACTTATATCCACTCATCCTCGAATACAAATTGCAGGTTGAACTTGTCAGTAAGTGATACATCAAATATTCAACAAGCTACTAACAAGAGAGCTGAGAAGGCAGAAGTGCGTTAAATTATATCGTGAATGTAATACAGTTAGACACTAAAGTGATTAGTTTGTGAGACTATGGGACCGCGACCGTCTTATTATAACAACATAGTTATATTAGGTCGGGGAAAAGTCTTTTCGCATTATAGTACCTATGTATGAACTTGTTATAAAATCTCTTTGGCTTCAAGAATCACAAATGATTACACGGTTTATTAGGTTTCTTTCAGTGAGCTCGTGAGGTACCCAAATATCGAGCTTTTTTGTGTAAACAAAAGATTTTATTACAAGTTCATACATACTATAATGCGAGAAGACTTTTTCCCCGGCCTAATATTATGCAAGCGGCGCACCCCGGTTTCACCAGGGTTACACCGGGATAAACTGAACTAATTATACACCAAAACGTTCTTGAGGAATCTCTCTATCTATCGATGCAAACTGCGTGAAAATCCGATTTTAAGTTTTCAGATGCGGCAACAGGCGACGTCATTATCGTGCCCTGCGTCCATCTATTGTACGGGTGTCGTTGGTAGCGAATAATTTGGATAACCTAAATACCTATATTCCGTAGGTCAATTTATACGTATTTTTTTATTTTCTCTGGTCCTACTAAGTGGGTTTAATGATATTTTATTCAAATAAATTATACATAACAATATATGTGTTATGTTAAGTCTATTCATATAATAGTATAAGAGTTTTCATATAATCAATAATAATGTGAAAAAGCTGGTACGCTATATTTATGCGCGTGCCAACTATGGCAAGTTTTAGATCAAGTAGATTTCTATTCATCATAATAAGTACCTAGTATAATATGATGGACGACAGTACTTACCATATTATTCATACTTCAATTCACAAATCATTAATTTTAAAACCAATTGTTCGAAACTAACAACAAAAATAAATCTAGATAAGAATCAGCAATACAATTGTAACAACGCCATCTAGCGATCACTTAACGAACTATCTTGATGTCTTTATTTGTTGCGGGCCATTTATTTTGACAGAATATGATACATTGAGTGGTTCCGTAGTTAAGTAATTTTATTTTACCGTTTAAATGATGACGTATGGTCGGATGGATTCATATTGTTCCGATTGTGCCGTTAAATTGAGATTTGACTTGTAGGTAAGTAATTGTTTTGTGAACCTGAAATTAAATATGGATGCCGCAGCAAAAAAAGGTAGTTTAATTCTTAGTCTATGCATTTTTATACCAAAATCGAATCGTTTAGTAATATAGATCGACATACATTCGATAATACGATCTCTGTCCCAGCTAGGGTTGCCAGACTTAGTGTTTTTTTCATTCCGGGACAGCAAAGTAAAACTACGGGACACAGGACATCACACGAAATTCCGGGACAATCCCGGAAATCCCTACCATCTAGCAACCCTAGTCCCAGCACTGACATAATAAGGCCCCTAAGATTTTAATTTAAAGATCTTTTTAGCCAAGAGCGTACCAAGACTCATGAACATATTCATAAACGTAGAATAATAATTAAATTCAAAAGGTTGTCAATAATTATTTCCGGCAACTAGCTGGAAATTCTTCTTATTAACTCGTTTGATAAGACGCTACCGACTGTGACTTATTGCCCCGTGTCATAATGATGCCTCCACATTGTAGTCACTACCAGCAACAGAAAGTAACACGATTGAAATGAGATAACATCTTCATAAGTTTTAATTATTTATTGAAAAGTTATACAGCTAACACTAATGTCTATAAATGAAATATAAGTGAGGAGCTACAATTAATATCTCGCAGGGAGGACTTTTACAAATAGTTAAACAGCAGTCATATAGTGAAACCCAACATAGATATTAAAATTAAACGAATATTCCTTTGGGAATTGAACCTTAGACTCCACAAAACAGCAACTTGATATAACTTCTTAACCACCGTGGATGTCGTTAGTTAAATTTTAAAACAGTTACTTTACAATAAGTAATTATTGTTACCATAGTACCCGTCATCTTCCATCAAGTTCAAAGTAGACGTGTCTACGGTGGTTGGCCACCAATTTGTGAAGGTAACTGATGAGTGTCATGTACCGTCTTTATTAGTGAACCATGTGGCGGAACAACTAACTGTTGTGCTAGAGATCAACTGTTAAAGTAGTCTTCCGTAGAATATAAATGACCGGTATATGGTATGAGCAGTGATAGCCTAGTAGTATAAGTTGGCACCTCTCATGCAAGTGGTCCCAGGTTCGAACCTGAGGCAAGTTATGTGTGTATTAGAAAAAAATATCACTTGGTCCAACAATAATGAAAAACATCGTGACGCCACCTTGCATGCCTGAGAGTTCTTTAAAACAGTTATTGAAGGTATGCAAAGTCCCCAAACCGCAATTGGCCAGCGTGGTGGACTCAAGGTTTGACCTCTACCTCATTACGGGAAGAGACCCTTGCCCAGCAGTGGGTCAGTAATGGGTTATTTTTGTTTTTATATGGCAATAGGCTTGCCCCTTAACACAGGGACTAACATTGGTAAAATTGGCGAAGCGTTTTACAAATATCTCTGCCTACATTTTCGGGTATAACAGGTGTGATATACGCATAAATTATGTATGTACGTATATAGTCACAGATGAACAGTTCGATTACTGACTAACTGATTCCAGCAGTTTTAATTAGCCACTCTCAATGGAATGTAATATTGAATACGCGGTAAAATTATCATACATCCTAACTACACATCTCTTGATGTCTTATTCATCTGCAAAAAGAGGCCTGCAATCACTTATAAATCTACACCGTTCAATTTTCACATAGAACAACGATAGCAAAACGCAGAGCGTGTAATTTGTAAAATTATAGGGTGTTGTGAAATGAAAAGCTTCGCAGTTCCCCGGGAAGACGGTCATTTTTACAAAACACAGTCCTGCCGAGCAATTACATCGTAAATGCATATATCACGGGGACAGAAATATATGCGTTTTCCATTGCGTTCGACACGATATTATAATTTTATTCGAGTGCTGCATTTATTATGTCTTTATTACTATTTAAGTTTAATCGAGACGTATTAACTTCTTAATTTGATTTGTAATGTTATTAAATTTTGACTCTGGATTATTAGTTAAGTCCTTCCCCCATTCCGGGAAGTGACGCTTGCCCAGCAGGACCTTATTGGGTTTTATTCATTTTTGTGTTTATTCAATTTTAAGTGACATTTCTTTAGAAGATTTTGTTACAAATTTTTGTGCATAAAACTCATCAATTAGAAATATAATTATTATTATTAACAATCTCATATTATTATGAAAGATGTATGTGGAATCTAACTTGCTTTTCGATTTGCATAATAAACTACAACAAGTGCATTAAATTTACAAAGCAAGTACTCCTCGTGGCAATAATAAAAAATCTTATTTAATAGCTTATACCCGAGCAATATTACTTCTAAGTACAAGATTATGTTAATGTATATAATTCATATTCGTAATCCAATTATCACACCACATGACGCACGCAAATGTTACTTTTGTATGAGTAAGTTTAGTTATAGTATAAGATTGTATCTTAGAAAATATGTTATTACTATGTGCAATATTAGAAGAAATAGAAAAGTGGTTTTAATTTATTATTAATTAGAATCATGCTGTGTTAACTGTTAGGACGAGTAGTTCTAGATTTATTTGAATGCATGGAACACGTGGAGGTGGTAATCTAGTCTGATGAGTTTATATTTTTATTATAATATCTTTACTTCTATAACATCAATAGTGGATACGAAAAATCCCAAAGTTTATCTGCTGTCCGTTTATGTCTAAAAGAGGTATTTTTTTTTGGAAATGTAGTAACAAGAGTTGAAGATCCGGAATTAGAAAATCATTTAATGCTGCTGAAATAGGGGATGAAAAATGCTCCGCGAGCCGCGTAGGTTTGCTAGTTGGTCTTAAATGAATTAGTGAATCATCATCATCATCTCAGCCGGGAATCGTCCACTGCTGGAGGCCTCCCCCATTGATCGCCAATAGGACCGGTCCTGGGCCGCCCTCATCCATCGGACTCCGGCAACCCCTACCAGGTCGTCGTTAATTAGTGAATAAACAAAAGAAATAATGTAAATAAATATTTTAATTTTATTTGTGTCGTTTGCTATGGAAAAGCGCTCGACCCGTGAGAATGTTCTGGCGGCCGGTTTTCTCAAGCGGCCACAAGACCACTGATTACTGAGTGTTTGCAAATATACCGACTGTTGCATTATTTTTGAAAACAAACGATGATCGCGTTTTGAATAGAGGACAGATACTTTCATATTTGTGATTGCAATTTATGACTTTATCAGATTCATAATTTATTTTCTGAAAAATTTTTCCTTCCTCAAGACATTTAGGTATACTATCTATACAATATCATAATGTGGTAGTTTAGATGTATGTATGGATAATAACAACAAAATCACGCCAAAACTACTCCACGCATTTTTCAGTTTTCAGTATTCACATAGTTTATAACCTGGATTAAGATAAGATATTTTTTACCCCGTGAAATTTGTTCACATATAGATCTTTTAGAAGATCTATAATCTCGCAAAATTTTATCCAAATCAGACCGGCATTTTTCGTGAAAGGAACAAACAAACAAACACACTTGCACACTCGCAACATACATATTGATTTGAAGTGAATGTTACTTTGTAAGTGCTTGATGAATTATTGACGTAAACTTGTTAACGAGTTTTTTTCAATCATAATTGCGTACTCATAATTAACCTTATTAGCGTTTTTCTGTGGTCATGGCCGATGGACGGTCAGTGCTCATAACTCAGTTTAATTGAAACGTTAAAACGAATACTTTTGTTAGATGTGTGTAGATGTACAAAAGTCATAACGTTGATTGTCTGATAACTGATTTTTGTAGGCCGTAAGTTTCAGAAAGAGCTGTATGGAATTATAACATTTTGCCTGTTTTAACCGAATTGGTAGGCAGAGCCCGATTGAGGAGTTTGTTTCAAAACTCCGGGGCTACATTTAAATCCAAATTAAAAAGTCAAATAGCGTTGCCAAGCCCCGAAATAGGACCCGAGGCCTGATCATCAGCACTCCAACACGCTTCAGCCCAGACAAAGTGGCAGTTAGTCAAAAAAATAGTTTTGTTAGCGATTTAATATAAATTGGTGAACTTACAATTCCTAGTATCGAAGTCATCAAGTGGCTGTCATTTATTACGTTTGTGTGCATTATTGCTGGTTGTGGTTTATGGTCCCGTGCACAGGCGCATGCGCGTTCTCCCATGACGCCATCTTGCTCTTTTGGGCGGGAAAACGTAACTATATAATGGCCACTTTAGGAGTTACGGTTAGAAACTTGGGAATTAATATTCTATGCTTTCCTGTCTTTTGTATTCATCAGATAAATTAATAAATAACGATGACAGACAAACTGGCTGCTGATGTTTATATGGAAAGGTTTCTGTCTATCCTTACTGCGACGTAGATGGGCCGCGTACATGAAGAGTGACGTTTACACGTGTCTTCATAAAATTTTTACTTTTCAGCTGACCTATCTCTCCTGCCTGGTTTGCCTGAACCTCAATGACATAACCAATAATAATGACTAACTTTTGTGCCTCGTCAAATATTTTATTTTTCCTGCACTGAATTACTTTTATGCCACAGGTACTTTTACAAGTAATTATTAGTTCCGTTAATTTTCGTTCCATGAGTGAGTCTTGCGTATAATAAGGGCAATGTCAAAGTGACAAAGTGACCGCATTATCCCCTACTCCACGGATGTCATTGACTTACACTAAAGTTTTGACTTATCAATAAGGCACAATTACGGCTTAGCAACCAATTGCAGCTCATCAACATGTCTTGAAAGAAAACACTCATATCAACATGCGTTACTCCACAATTTCCATATGTCACTTAACGAAATCAATTGTTTAGAGCAGTGACCGTATCAAATGATACGTTTGCACGAGTATACTAGTATTGTACCCTGACCCGCCCCCATATCTCCAGCACTTCCTCTGCGACTGTTTACGCAGGGTGAACCATGTAACTGCTAGTTAGTGTGGCTCCATTGTTGTAAGATATTGAAGACAGGTTAAAGTACTATTGGACATAAGAAGAAGCTTATAAAAATGTCCTGATTTTTTGTCTTATTTTCCATATTGACAGCCAGTGTGGCTTGAAATGAATTACCTGCCTGTTAATTGCTAAATCACGGGTTCCAATATGTGGTTGGTGATACTGTTATACCGGAATATCAATATGTATAAATTTCACCATTTTTTCCTTGGTTTTATGTAATAGAATACAAGACTTGTCACATAAAGGACAACATATCAAACTCCAGAATAGCAGAGAAAATACTGATAGTACTAGTTCGGACTCAATAAATTCAAACAGACACCGAGTTTTTCATATAACTTTTCCGTACTATTAAGTTCTGTACTATATATACCATTGGAAGACGGGAAAGCATCATATCTTCATACAGATTAATCTATATTTAATCCACCGTGACACAATGGAAACGCACAGAGCAATAGAAGAGAAAACGGTGTACAGCACGGCACGAGTGTCACGCCCGCCGCACGCGACCCGTGACGGATGCCAACCCGCCCGCTGTCACTAACACAGCACTCACATACAAGTTACTGTTACTATATCCTACTATTTTTTCTATCGTACGGATAGTTTGTAACTGCCAAAAGTTGTTCAAGCCGCCTGAAAGACTTTAGACATGGCCTAACAACTAATTGACGACCACCGGGACCGTTTACTAGTTGCCAGCCAAGAAAAGTGGTTCAAGCAGACTGAATGACTTTTGACAATTCAACAACTGATTTACTGTCTTCTCCATTGACGACAAGCCGGACCAAACCTTTAAGTGCCCTCTGAGGCATATAGACGTTTTTTTTATTTTATTTCGTTCAAATTCCACGGCGGCCACCCCTTTATAGAATGACAGCGCCAGGACTAGCTTAACCCACAGATCTTAACCAGAGAGCGCTACTGACTATGAGCGTCTTCTGCTATACTGATAGTACGTCCTTTTTTAAATTGACTATAACACCCTTTTTTTATTATTTATTTTGTACAAATAAACATTACAGATAGTGTTAATTGCAAGTAAACTCGCCAAACTTTGTCGTTCGAAATAAAGGTCTGAAATACGAGATGTAAGTAACTGTTTCTGCCCAAGTTATCTAGTAAATTGATACATAGTGACAATATGCTACCGGAATCAGTTGTTTAACGTGTTCTCCGAGCCACGGAGAGGTCAATAGGAGCATACGTGTCGACAACACGCAGTAGCCACTTACTACAACTAACGTCAATAACTTATTAATATTATCTATACTAATATTAAAAAGCTGAAGAGTATATATGAAATAAAATCTATGTAATTCCGTTTGTCTATCGGTTTATACGGCTCTACCACAAATCTTGGTATGCTTTGATTGCTCTGCATGTTGCAGATTTTTCGAAACCAATTTCAGTGTGATTGTTTGGTTTTCTTTAAATATATTTGATTAATTTGTGACAATATTGAGCAGTCTCCTCCTGGAAGAGCAAAAGTCTACTACGCGTGTAAAGGGCTGTTTAAGAATATTGTAATCGATTAAAAACTGCAGAACATAAGGTTTGCTCTAACAGTAATGAAGTGACAACAGATAATCATAAACACATTACATTTCTTTGCCTCGCGCAGTAGGGTGAATAGTGTGGTATACAAAAATATTTTCGCTCCGTCATCCGAATTTCTTATTTAAAACCAAAATCGCGTTTAAAAACAAGTTTCCCCATAAATCGTATCTCCATTATAAAACTTAATTAAATTTTCATTGGAGAAACATTACATCTATCATCACAGTCTATTACTATGTAAAAACGTTAACTAAATTGTTACGGTATGCGGTTGGCCAATCTATACTTATATACTTATATACTTATAATAATATAAAGCTGAAGTTTGTTTGTTTGAACGCGCTAATCTCAGGAACTACTGGTCCGATTTGAAAAATTATTTCAGTGTTAGATAGCCCATTTATCGAGGAAGGCTTTAGGCTATATATCAAAACAAAAACGGGGAAAATTATGACCTACTAGCTGACCCGCGCAACTTCGCTTGCGTGACATAAGAGAGAATGTGTGAAATTTTCCTCCGTTCAAACAAACAAACAAACTCTTCAGCTTTATAATATTAGTATAGATTCTCCCTTATGTGACGCAGGCAAAGCAGCGCAAGTCAGCTAGTTAATTATAAGTTCATACCATTACGGTTTCTCTTTATGTGCCCCGAATATTGGTGTTGGAGTCAATCGATGTACTTTGAAATATTAAATTATAGTCTCGTGTGTTGTATAGGAAGTACATTATAGCTACTGTGTAGTTAGAAATATGTTAATATGTAGTAGAAAATGAATTAATGTTTAATAACATCCGGAAATGTGAATGAGTGATTTCTTCTCTACTTATTCGCAATTTGAGACATGACTTATTCTTACGGTGTAAGTAGTTACATTTCAAGGGTTTTCTCTCAGGACTATTTGATTAATTTTGAAGATTGTATTTTGCGCGTATAGGACAAAATATGTTCTGTAAATTACTAGTACGGTTAGTGTTAAAGTCCGACAACAATTTATCAAATTAGTACGACATCTTCGTACTAAATTGATAAATCTTATTTATTTCCTAATTTCTAAATGAATACCCACTAATGTCTACCTACGTTATTCGGATTATATAATTACACTACAACCAACATGTTATATATTTTTCTTTCACCACAAAACAACCGTTTTCCATTAACATAATTAAAACAATACACGTCACATTACCGTAGATTCTTCGTAAAAAGTAAGCGAACGACTCGTCCCTCACACCTACAAGTCATGACCAACTAGACTTCTAGAACAACTGTCGCTTCAAAAACGCGGCTTCACCATAAATCGAGAGGAAACGTCTATCAACACACGCACCTATGATTATCACACTCACCGGATAACACGACAAAAACTTGATGCCACTAACTGGTTAATGTTGTGGTATGAAAGTCTGGCTTCCGAACGTAGCCGGTTAATTGCGAGCACGAGACGAAGATTAGTATGAGGTTTATGAATGTTGGCTTGTTTTTAATTAACTGTTCCACTAGGGTTCGTTATATCGGCCAATATCCGTTTTGTACCTATAACTTATTTGATATTAGTGTAGATTTCAACGTAAAAAGAAAGGTTGAAAGTAATGCGTCTGACGGTAAATAAGGATATATTTCATTATTTTTTTATTTAATATAATGACAAAAATCGTAGGTTGTGTCTCAAAAAGTTGACTATTGTTCATTGAAATTTGCTACTTAACAACTATCCGTTTAAATCAGAAGTAAAAAGAAAATAGTACACTGAAATAAAATTGCACGACAAGTGCCTGATTTCGTTGACTATGCGTAAATTTACTGTCTATTGAAAAAAAAATTCGTTATCATTTATTTACCAATTCTAGAGGTCAGAAGAACTGTCAATAACTCACAAATTTCAATGTCTCGAGACGTAACTAACAGACCATGCACGAATGATAATAACGCAATTTAACAACTATAACATTCTTATAGCTACAATCATAGGATCATGAACGCTAGATATTATGTGAAACACATCTTGTACAAACACGCAGTACTGGATACAGCAGTAAAGTTTTATGGGCATGTAACGTAGCCTGCACTTGCCTATTAGACCAAAACAGACAGACTGCTCACTACTTGCGAGAACTGATTAAGTTATCGGAATGAGTACTTATTATCTCCGCGAGCACTTTGATTTATGTCTTAAAGAGTCTTTTGTAGGATACTCAGGTGTTAATACATAGCTGCTGTAAATTTTGTAACTTCTAAATTATGGCGGTCAAGCCATACTGAAAAAAAATAGAAAATTAATTTATTAATTTTAAATAGGTAATATTAATGTTTATAATTGCTTAACTTAACAATCAATTGATTTTAGACGATGACAAATCATAAGATTTATTCCATGCGTTTATTGCTAAAACCTTAAGTAAGGTATAAACATACATTAATTGAAAAAGTCCACAATTTTCAGATCAATCTTTAAGTAGGTATTACCTAACGTTAAACATTATTCTGCATTTTAGCTTCAATTTGTTGAAAACTGACAGGCTGAAGCTGAAACTCACTTAGAGAGTACTGTTCAAATTTCCACGCGCTATGAATATGTAATGTACCTCAAGATATGAAATCATAATACATACTTCGCACAATATTAATGAGAGTAATTATACGAGTCTTACAAGTTAAATGCAAATACAATGCGTATGATTTGTGAACAAGTGATGCGTGGACGCTGCGTAACTGCGTATGTGATTATACCGTGTAATTATAATAGTGAAGTGTATGCTCTTGTTAGATGTGGTTTATTAAAAAAAGGTATGTTTTAATTTGTAGTTATATTTAAAACTAGCTGACCCGCGCAACTTCGCTTGCGTCATATAAGAGAGAATGGGTCATAATTTTCTCCGTTTCGTAACATTTTTACTGATACTCTACTCCTATTGCTCGTAGCGTGATGATATATAGCCTATAGCCTTCCTCAATAAATGGGCTATCTAACACTGACAGAATCTTTCAAATCGGACCAGTAGTTCCTGAGATTAGCGCGTTCAAACAAACAAACAAACAATCAAACAAACTAACAAACTCTTCAGTTTTATAATACTAAGTATAGATGTTGAATAGTAAAAATCTTAGCATAGATAATCCAGTTCCGCCATTAATAAACGTAAAAAAGTAATGGTGCAGCAAAGTTACTTTTAGTAGGTATAGTTCGAAATTCTAATCGTTTTTTTATGTTTCTTGGATGTAATCATGTAAGAACTTTAATATGAAATCTGTTCTCTTTAACATCAAATCGACCTGAACTATGTGGTTAATTAAAAAAGTAATTATATTGCATAAAATCAATTGACATCGTACGGGTCCTGTATTCCAAGATTCGAAGTTTCTATACAAAATTTTCTATAAAACTATTCGAAAGTGTTCTTTTCCCAAAAGCATCCTAGATTACTTTCAAAAAGACAAATATTTCACGCTTAAAGAAACTTTAGCGACAGAATATCCAGTATTCCCAGTAGTGAGACAGCAGCAATCAGTCTGTAAGTGTATCGCGCTAATGCCCGCAGCCGCCGATAAATATTCATCGCGGCAAAAACTACGCACGCGCCAACCACGGACAGCGCTTTCTTCTCATAGAGCTACGAATAACATGAGGTGGTTTGTTTATTACTTTTAATCCAATTACCAAGTACTTTTGGAATTTATTTGCCGAATAAAAGGATGAAAAGGATGTCCGAGATGGTCACCTTGTTGACAACCAACAGAAGACGCCAAGAGATGAAAGACGACTGAAGGGTTTAAATCCCATTAAAATAAAGTATAAAATTACTTTAATATAATAGGATTTAAACTCTTCTGTAAATTGATGTGGCTCAGTTGTAGAGTAGGCGCCCGTCGAATACAAGTCACGAGTTCAATTTCTTGGCTGCCCAAAGTGCAATCTTCATTTTATATTTATTATTAAAATGTTCATATTCTTTTCTCTTCATTATGCCAATATGGTAAAAGATAGGTGGCATCCTAACCCAGAGAATTGGAGGTTGTAGTTGGGGAGCATAGCCAAACAGTTTTGTATATGTTTCGCAGTTCGTCATTCCGTAAAATTTTGCAAAACAGACGGTGATATAAGATCTATTTATCAACACGTAAAAGTGTCAGCATGCAGGTACGCGCTAAGTTAAGATCTTCTTCTATCGTATGGTTAGTAGTGGTCAACCTGGTGTCAAAGTTGTTCAAGCCGCCCGAAGGCCTTTGACGTGGCTCAACGACTGTTATCTTAATAGAAAACAAGCGGGACCGACTTTTTACGTGACCTCCGAAGCGCGGAGACGCTCAGTTCAAAAACCACTATGCTTAACCAATAGATCATTTATCGACCGATGAGCGCAACTAGCCACGAGCGCCTCAGTTATGATAATGTGTATATACTCAAAATAATTGAAAACACAAGTCACATCCATGGTCTCTTAGTTCATATACACTGGCCAGCTTGGTATGCTCTCGATCGCAGCAGGTCAGTGGTAGAAAAACTTCGCCGATACGCCGTCCGCCTGTGCGTCCTACCACACCGAGCCGTTACTTTATATACACTGTATTATATACTTATTATGTACTTATATTGTATGTAATATGTAGGTAAGCTATGGTTTTATTTAATTGATAAGGTAGGGTATGGAATGTAAGAAATTCAATCAATGCTTGAAGTGTTTGGCGACGAAAAAGCTATGGTTTCATGTTTTTCGTTTGTATTTTAGAACAGCTTTTGATAATTTAGGATGGGCTATAAAGAAAACTACGTGTAATAAAATTAATTCTAAGTATCTATGATAAAGATTTCCTTTTTAGAAAATAATTTCAGTAGTGGTAAATTACAGGGGACACGTAATATGGAACAAGTTGGAAACCGCCAGTGCTTCATGCAAAATAGCATGCAGTTAGGGGTATTTGCTTAGCTAGGATATTAACACTTTGGAGTTCAACAAAACTTTCTTAATAAAATTTTGAATAAGGCCAGACCATAATCGTTTAATAAAGAACGAAAAATATTAGGTTAAATATAAATATTTTCTTTATTTTGTAGTCTGTCGGACTCTGTGATGGAATCAAAGCCTGACCCCAGATATTTTCTGAAAGAAACCAGTAGCGGGACATAAATAGATTGAATATCTTTTTAGGAAGTATAGGCTGATATCTTGTTCATATAATCGACTTACAATTTAAAAATATAAAATTAAAAAACAATCTACTTCCCGCCAAAACACGTGTCAAACGAAAGAACCTTGAGCGAAAATGGCGCGTAACACACATTAACACTACGATGAATTTTATAAAGCACAATTTACAATTCAAAGAAAACAATCATCATATTTCTTGCATTTAAAATGCCAACGAACCGATTATCAATGAATATTGAACCCGTATTCGTACGAAAACACCTAATCTATTCAAGTGGCTAGTCATAAGGGTCGCGACATGAGCGAGTGGGACGCAAATACATTTACAGCGAAAGAAAAAAAAGGACCGCGCACCGACGATGCTCGGGTCATATGTCGACCGATATGTCATAACCTGTTTGAATGAAACAGCAATATGCGTGTTGCTGCGTGTAAGACAAGGATAGTGATGACAATGACGTGAAGGGTTAAAAGTCAAGCAAAGTGTCGCGGCCTGTGCGAACGGGATAGAGATATATTTTTATGGAGCGTTGGTGAAGGATAGAAGGTTGAGGGTCAAAAGACGAGCGTCGGCAACCCTGACCTCTCCAGACGAATCGTGGGCCGTACTCGGGTTTTACAAAAAAACATTGTGCCGACTAGAATGTATTGGAATTTATTGGTTTTGATTAAAATATTTTAATATGTTTTAGTTTTGTTTTTTGAATTTCCAATTTTAGTGTGAAGATACAATTTAAGAGTTTATTTATAAAACTTAGCTGAGTATCTACGTAGGTTTTGAAATTAATTTGTTTTGGTAGATACCTCATTTAATTTAATATTTCTACTAATAAATGTAATTATTTTTTCGTTTGTCTTTACGAAATTACGGTAACGTCGTTAATTATATTTAATTTTAAAGTTATACTAATTTTAATTCTTTGAACTGAATAAATTGTTGTGATGGATTATAAAGTACCCACATAATAATATCACTATTTGTAGTATTTGTCCAGGTCATATTTTCAGAGGTATAATGCAAAGCACATAACTATTTTACTACTATTATAAGTTCAAATTTTATAACATTAATACGTTTTTATATTAGACAACTCGCGGAAAAAATCTAAAGAATAAATCAATAAAAAAAATGTTTCGCAAGCCGCCCCTGAGCCCATAGTGCACTAATGAATCGGGACAGTCGGCATAATTAAACAGTTGGATACAATCGGCCCGGTCGATGTTACACTAAATATTTTGTGTCACAGTTATATGTCACATAATACGCCTCTGACGTCACACACGAGTTACGCGAACCTATTTTCTAGTTAAAACATAAGAACAGCCATTTTGAAAAATAAAACTTTTAAATCGCGCGCGTTTTTCGACCTGTAACACTTCAAAGCATTCGATTTTAAAAACTTATTATTTTTTTTAAAGTGAAATACTTCAATAAATACAGTGTTCGATATTTGAAAGATTTAGGAACGTGTGAGTGATTGTGTTTTGTTTTTAAATTAGTGTTGCGACTGAATTTTATGTGTAAAGAAATGTTTACACCGGAGTTTCATTTCTCGAGTAAATTACTGGAATTACTAACTAGAGGTAATGTTATACTTACCGATTATAATATTATTGTAACTTATGTATGTACTCTTGGTACATAGTTCATTTGCACAACATTTATGGTAGAAAAATATAGCGAATCATTACCTATTTACCTGTTAAGAAAGTAAACTAAGTTGAGAGATTAAAAAAAAAATAATGTTAGCAAAAGGTGGGCTACTTTTATTACTTTTATTTTTGTTCTTGTTATATGTTATATAAAAGAAAGTTTTTGATAGCTGTATTATTCAAATTTTATCAAATTCTGTAAATGTAACAGTATAATAATAATATAGATTACTTTATCCTCAATATTTATGAAACGCGTGGCGACTAGCAAAGCTTATCGGCGCACTGAAATCATACATTACATGTCATGTAACTTTAGTAAATGTACTTAAACACAAGAAAAATATTTATATTATTCAAAATCAAAATCAAATCATTTATTCATTTAGGTCAAATGCTGACACTTATGATAGTCAATGATACAGAGAGTGAATTTACCGCCAGTTCGGAAGGTAGGGCCAATGAGAAGAGCTATGACTATATAAATGAACAAGACTGTGTCTGTGTGTTCGCGATCAACACGCGCAGTATTTGATTTCAACTCAAAAACTGCTTAACGGATTTTCATGCGGTTTTCAGGGGGTATTGAGGTTTTGTACAAATTTAAAAATTTCTTATAATTTTTTAAGTAGATGAAAAAATATAGCGACGTTGACGAGGTTGAAAACGATGTTTGCAAGCCTACTTGTGCAGATACATACAACTTTAATACATTTTGTTATAAAGAAAAACTAGAGCAGTTTCTATTTCGTCTTTATATTAATAGTTCGCAATAGACTGCTCTCGATCCCATTTATTTATTGATGACCTATTTTGTGTTGCCTTAATGGTGTTAGTCGCGGTGTAGAGTGAAGCTGAGGTTTGATTCTTGTGCCAGTTAATTTCTGTTTGTAACTCAGAGTTTTATAGGAGCTAACAAAATTAAAAGATTGAAAAATATGGAAAAGCTAGCCCATACCTCTGTGTTTCGCAATTTATTGGGAAAATAAAAATACTTGCATATTAATTCCCTTTACTGGTTCAACTAGCGATTAACTAAATGAACACTTTGTTTTTAATCAAATATCTCATAATTTTAGGAATAAATTTTTGCGATACTTTATAAATTTATCTTATCTCTTATCTATATCTAAGTATTATATATTTTTGTTTTGTTTACAGGAAACATACAACGAGACGCCTTCAGCTTCGCTACTAATAATGGTATGTAACGGTGAAAGGGGAGCTATTTAATAATATATAAATTATTCTGTTTTTATATTTGTGTTATTGAACAGCTAACAGTACAGAAACCAACGTAATTATCTGAAGAACTAAACATTTTTGTGACTCTCATTAGACTGTTGGTAAGAGAATGGTATCCATATATTGTTTCCTGTATGAAAACTACTTCTATTTAAAATAAATCTAAAGCCCGGTTTCACGAACACCCTCCAGTTTAGAAAGGTTTATTAATTCATTATAAGAAGGCTAATAGAATTAGGGGATTGTGTTTGTATTAGATTTTACATTCTTATTAAGAAATTATTGGTGAAAAGAGGCAACTTCACAGCCAATACAAAATCTAAAAATCACTGACAATCTTGCGAATACACTTATTACATCACTAGATTTACGTCATAAAGCAGGCGAGATAAGTAATGAAGGCAAAACAACGAGCCGTGCACATTGAGAGCGGCGCAGCGCGGACGACGTCGCGTGACACCACAATGAAACCTTTCACCCGATACCTGCCGCCTGTTATTATCTCTAGGGAAGTTAGGTGGATGGAGTTTCGGATACGGATAATATTTTTTTTATTCCTAACTGCCTTACGGTTGGGCAAGGGCTTTGTACCAAACGAGAGAGAAGTTAGGCCTCCATGCTGATCAATTGCGGGTGTCAACAGGCACACGATTCTTGAGAGCAAAGCACTGGCACTTGCCCTAACGAAATATGTCAAATAGGCATGCAAGGTTTTATTAATTTCCTTTTCGTATATGATGTTTTTTTTCGGATTATTCGTTACTTTTGAATACTTACAGTTGCGGATGCTGGAAAAAAGTGAAATTAATAGGTATTAAATTTAGACTCTGTCTCATATACTATATCTTATAGTATAACTATACTTTAATCAAGAAATTGAATTCGGATAGGGTACCTTTTAATCTTTCGCGTTGCAGGATAGTGTTTCATTTGGGATATCTGATAGCTTTTAGCTACAGTTACGACTTTCGTTCATTTGAAATATCCCAATGTTTCGGATACGGCAGAGACTCCCTATTATCTGTATCTCTTGATACGATATTATATTGTACCCTACCTTATAAAGCACATAAATGGTTCGGATATTAAAATTTCGATATTCAATGGATATGAAATGATCTATGAATAGTTATTGTATCGCTCTGTTACCGATAAAATTAAATTTTGCTTATTGTAGTTTTAGTAACTTAGGTAATCAATCAATGTTTATAAAACTCTTCCGTTACTGAGAGACTAGCTGATGACCAACGCGCTGCCGAAACTGCTGAACGTAGACAGTTCAATATGAAGATTCCCTAAGAAGTTTAGAGGAGTACTAGAATAAGATTTTCGGAAATTACTACTCGAAGTAGGTGAAATTCCACGCGGGTAATGTTTCGGCCGGAAAGCTAGCAAAAAATAAGAAGTAAATGTATGTCTAAACTATTACGCAGAAAATAAATTTGTAACAACACCAATTATTATAAAATTCACCAAAAGAACACTTCTTTTAAATACCTGTTATGCATAAAGGAAAAAAAGAGATGGGCTGATGTGTTTTACATTACCATTTTCGTAGACATAGATACAATAGTCTGTTAATGAGGGCAATCGTACAAATATATAGCTGTACTTTTTATTTAATAATTCTTCAATTAAATTTTAGTTCGTATCAAGTTGAACCTGACATGTTCACATGTCGCTATATCATTAAACACGCTGTATACAGTAGCTTTTTATTTTTAATACAGGGTGTGTTAACAAGTAGCCGTTTGGAAGTAATTACTGTAATCTGTGGTCTCATCTCAGGACATTGTTTCAACTGCTGTTTCCAGTTACAACCGGTTATGCTTATGTACAACTTTTTTCGTATATAACTTATGTAGGTGGGTAATGAGGTATTGGTTTTTGAAATAATTTTTTGCCCCTTAGTATACTACTCTGAGGCTCAAGGAACTACTTAAAGAAGAGTTTTATGGGGCTAAAAAAGGATGAGGACTTTATCAATTCTTTGATAGTATAAAATGTATTGGTATCAGACACAGAATATTACAACAAACCGGTCAGTAATGTACGTGATAATAAAATACTTACACCTGATAAAATACTGATTAACCTACCCCCGGTTTCTGAGGTACATTAAGCGGTAGTGTATCTATTCAATAGCGTTTAAACTATTATAAAAAAATGCTTTTGAATAGACAAACTACTGCTAAAAATACCTCAAAAATCGAGGATAAGAAGATTGAACTATTGAATTAAAAAGCAAAACTTTATCTTTGACGTATAAAACACTACTCCAGCAAAAAAGCACACCTGCCATAAATTCCAGCCAATAGTGTCAACTGTCAAACACATTGTCATATTTCTTCGAACAAAATAGCTTTCACACTCAATTCATTTCACACAAGTGTTATCTGACTGCAGTTTCTTAGAAGCGCGGATTCTCGCTACATCCTGAACTCGGGAGCTCTTCTCGTAATTTTTACGAGCCAGGGGTCGAACCCAGTGTCGCGAATTAATTCACTGCACTATCTTCAGTGGGATCTTAACGTAGAATGTTAAAAACACCGTTTTTTACACGAATAAGAGTACATTGTTAGTTCTCAGAGATTGTGCTAGCTGAGAAGTTTATTTTTAGAAATTATTCTTGGTTTTTCACTAAGTTTTAGTGTTGTGTCATTATTTTCGCAATTTTAGTTATACCTGTTTCATTATTATTAACAGAATGTAAAGATAACTATCTCTTTTCCTATCCTTTTCAAGCACTTAATCATGGCACCCCGCAATTACATACTTGAATCTTCGAATAGAACATTTTATTTCGCAAAAATATTGACGTATCTTTGTGAGAATTCAAATAGGAATTGATAGGATCTTCAAAATCCCTTATAACTGTCTATGATCCAACTTGTATACAGTAATTCAAGAAAATTAAAAAAAATACTGCCTTTAGCTAAAATAAAATGCCTCCAGCGAAAAAAAAAATGCTTGAACAATTTAAAAGCAAAATAATTCTACTAAACTTCAGTAGGTACTTGGCTATAAATAAAACAGTTTGCAGTTATCACACAAACGTCTGATGTTCTAGATATGACGATGGACATGATAGAGCTATTTAAACTCAGATGCAGTGCTATTATGTCACTTTATTTGTTTTACTGCTTGTAAATATTCTGTGGACTTTGAGGTCACAAAGATCAGTAAAAATATTTCCGAAATGTGGTCTGGAATTCTGGTTTTATG
Source organism: Anticarsia gemmatalis (assembly GCF_050436995.1). Classification (NCBI taxonomy): domain Eukaryota; kingdom Metazoa; phylum Arthropoda; class Insecta; order Lepidoptera; family Erebidae; genus Anticarsia; species Anticarsia gemmatalis. The sequence continues at coordinate 3,711,403 of NC_134757.1, forward strand.
TTTTTGTTTTCTAGGATTTAGTTAAGCTTTTGAATTAGTGTTGAAATTTCTTTTATTTTTTACTGAATTAGGCTTTAGTAGATGTTACAGTGGTTGGACTTTAGTTAAGTGTAGTCTTCGTACGTTTTACTATTTATGACTTTAATGTTAATAGGTATATTACATGTTTTTCTAAAGGTATATTTCCTTAGTTACGCTATTTACTTAATTTCAGTGGCTATCGTAGTTTTATTTGACGACACATTAAAAATAATAAATAATGATGTTACAGCTTTAATTGTTATTTATCTTTCATAATCAAGAGTTAACGTATTTTCTTATTCATAGTTTTCTTATACAATTACTGTGCTTAATATTTCTGTTTTGCTTTGTAATTCTATTTCACTAAGCTTTGTAATAACTCTACATTTTATTATTTCGTCTATTAGATGTATGTTATAAGTATAAGGCAACCTTACGGTTACTAGGCTATCTAGATAGTGTTAACATTCTTTGTGACACGTGTAGAAAGTATAACCTATCTATCTGTCCTCTTACTTACAGTAGACTCTTACTAAAGATAGTATCGTGTTCTGACCGATACACGACTACTAGTGACTACTGGTTAACGCAAGTGTGCGCATGCTGTCGATATGTTCGAAAGGACATTACGTCCAGTTTCAGTATCTAAATCCCCAGTTTCTACATTCACACCGATACAATTCCAATAGTATCAAGAGTCCCCATCTTCAGGTCCTGGCTATTTACGCGTTTCTCACACCATTGATGCGATGAATCGCTCCCATTAGCGGCCGAGAACATGCTACAAGAAAACTATAAGGTTAACTATGCCCAAAAGTAGTAGTAGATATGCCATACAATTTGTATGGAACGACCCGCGGGCCGCAGTTACTAGCTTCCAGATCGAGATAACGCGACCGCTGCCGCAGCTCGACTGGTGCGATTTTATCTCTGCGCGCAATATATACCCTGCGTTAGACGCTACAGCGCATGCGCCCGCGCGATTGATGGACCAATAAGAACAATGCGAATTAGGGAATTATACGATAGTGCGCGTGAGTGTTCAGAGGTCTTATTTCACGATGACAGCTCTGATAGGAGACCAACCAAATTGATATTCGTGCTAGGTGGGAATGAGCAGCGAATGCGCTGTCAACCTTTTAAGGTAGTCGATTTTATTGTATCCGGTACCGCGCACTGTAAAACGCGTATCTTTTAAACATATTATTTTTTATGTAGAGTTGAGGCGTTTTTTAAGAGCGTGTGACTGTTATTTTGTAAACTGTCATCCTGCATCACGTAGTGCGCGGAAACATTTCGAGGTAATATAAAATTTGTTTTTTTAATCACTCTTTACTGGAGTATAAAAGTAGGAAGTAAATCAAAAACCGTTACTCGAACTTTATAACCATAAAAAGAAGTAACAGGTTACATCACGTTATTTTGACACTACCGACACGTCACGATTGAGATATTTCACAACGAGCCACGTCAAAATTATCGTTATAATCGATCCCTACTACCGTGCTCTCATTTCCCTCGACCTGTACTCGAAGTTTAATTTTAGCGATAAATCATGGTCGGCCTTTCCCCGAAGTTGAGCGGACGCGGCCGAACGCTCCCGACCGGTTACTCCCGCGCAGCCTCATTTAAACTGTAGCACATTCCTTTACTTGACACGTATCTATAGCCGAGGCGATAAATTCTTGTAATTAATCGTTTATAGGATAGTATAAGGGACGGAAATGAAAGGAATGGCTTGCTCGTAAATGTCTGTAATTAGATTTTAATTGAAATTAAGGTAAACTTTCGAAGTGAAGTCTGTAAACATTATTACTACTTGTTATTGGTGCATCTAGTTTCAATTTTCATGTAACTATGGTTTTCTTTACGATATTCAAACATTCGGTACAATCGTTCAAAATAGAAGTTAACGTATAATCAAACGGAACAGCATCAACAACCTTCGTATATTGCGAGCTAGCATTAAGTATCAAATATAACATCAACAAAAGGTCAAAAAAGGTTAAAGAGAGACTAATAAGACATTGCCATTTTCTCGTCTCTACCTATTAAAAGTAGAAAGAAAACTTGAAAAAAAATCTTACTCCCACACAGAAGCGATAAAAATCCGGCTTGTAAAATCGTTCAGACTACACATACGTATCGCGTAAGTGCAGATCCTCTTTTATCTCCCGCGGTACCAAGCCGCTGTCATATTTTATGCGTTTTTATCAATAAATATCTCTTGTTGTAATTACGCTTTATGCAATAACAATAATTACAAGTTTACCGTTAAAGGACTACACTTTTAAGATACGAGTTCAGGTCGAGATTATGGCTTTATATTAAGACTAACTTTGACTCTTGATTCTGTTCATAAACAATTTATTACAAGCGGATATTTTATATATAAACTTCGTAACCGTATGGTCAAAAGATCGCTTCTAAAGACAGCAGACTATGTTTTACCTTGTTATCAAAAGTAGTTGTGGGGTGGTATATCAAAATCGGTGCAGTAGTTTATGATGTGAGTGTGTAACAAACAGATGAACAGATATTTTTTTCATTTTTTACAATTTATTGCAGTATGAATTGTAATGTTCAACCATATAGGTTAAGTATGATTTAATTATTCAAGATTATTGTTATTATCGTAAATTTTGAGTTTTATTTTTGCAGTGTACAAAATCATAATATTTATAATTTTTAGCAGATCTTTTTATAGTTGAAGTACCTATCGTTACAATATTTCGACCGTTTTAGTGAAGATGTAAATTTTATTCTGAGATTATTGACATGGGAAAATCATAAACGCAATCAGAATGCGAATATTATAAGCTGAGAAAGAAATGCAGAGTAATAAAAAATATTGTCAAAATTGTCAGTCCGCATTTAATATGAACATTAAAGTCGTGATTCGTTGTCTTTTTTGCTCTTCGTTTGATATAAATAAGTGCGTCTCGTTTTCACATTTTTATACGTTTCCCTCTGCCAAAAACTGAAGCGAATTTTATCATATTATATTGCAGCTACAAGAAGACTTTAAGAACATAACTTAGATTGTTACTTAAAGTGGAATTCAGATTAATAGATAAAGAGTATTTGGGTGTAAGAGTAATACTATTAAAACATTAACCTAATAAACGCAACATATTGCTTTATTCCTCAAAAAACACTGAACATATTTCAAAATTCAACTCTATACTCGATACGGCCGGTAAAAATACCTTCCAAATTGATTCCCCTGAATTAATTACCCGAAACCGTATCACTTTGAACTTATCAATTACATACGTATTCGTTAATTAAGGACGGAATCCGAATGTTCACTTAAGAAATAACTGTCGTTTCAGTAGAAGCAAGTGCGTTAAAATGTACTAATTTGAAAATATGCCTCATTATGTTTTTAGGTACCATTTTGCGTGCGCGGGCGATATTGATATGATCGCTAGTGAATGCGTGGGAGAATGCATATGAATCGGAGTATTATTTAATTTATTTATGTAGCTGAAAATATATTTTGGTTTTAGTTGCCTTTGGTTGATGTTATTCATTGTAGTGCAAATGAAAATCGTAAGGTTATTGCGCTGTCAGAAACAATTTTCTACAAACTGCTATCAATTGTCTCTGTTATACTCTTTATTTGCAAAGTGCATGAATGTTAGACATTCTCACATTCAAATGGAAAGAAACACTAGATGCAGTTTTAAACGTTGCTAGTTAACTAACGTTTTATTGTAACAGAGGGATGATGTACTAATTAGGCACGATCATAACAGTGTTACCAAAATATTAACTTTGTCAATTCTTGTAAACGAACTGGTTCCGCGATGATATTTCAAGAAAATCGAGATATTCATGATCACGTTGAACCATGTGTAGTAATTATTTGTAATTGTGCAACAGACATACCATTTTTTTAAACATTATACTTTTAGTCCTTTAGAATATTCGATATCAAAACCAGTGTAGCCACAAAAGCCTATGAGAATGAACCTTTACTTCATAAACTCTCAAAACAAAATATCTCTCTTGTACAAAATAAGCAATATAATAACATAGTTGTCTTGCTTTGACAATATAAGGTCCTATTTCCCCCTTAAGTGGTAACAAAACAGACATAAACTAGCTCAGGTGTGAAAAGCCTGCCGTAGTTCAGTATATAATATAACGAGCGTACATATTAAATAATATTTATCTGGTTGAAACAATGGGATTTACTTGCGGCCAGCGGCGAGGTCAGGAATGGTCCTTATGTGTGACTTAGTGCCAACGACAAGGTAGCGATACGTGAATATGTAAATAGAAATAATAAGTTCCTTTTCGTAATACTTTCGAGGTTACATTGTGTAGGAAATGGCTACAACGATAGAAATTCTAATTTCTATGGTGATAGCATGCTGTGATTTTCTGCAAGAGATTCGTCTCTTCTCTTTTGGTTGATACAGTTTTGCGATCATGCATAGTCGCCAACCCACAGTTGGTCAGCATGGTGGACTCAAGGCCTTACCCCTCCCTCGTTTGGGAAGAGACCCTTGCCCAGCAGTGGGACAGTTAAGGGTTAAAAAAATCTTATTTATTTTATAAAATTTCATTAATTTAGGCGCGAATAAAGAGCAGAACCTACAGTAACAAAAATTTAATGTAACTGTGTAAAGTTCATCATAAAATCCGCTCTATATTTTTACCAATTTTCAATATATTTCATGATGTCGTGTCGTTGTAAATAGTACTATTTCACTAATATCGTGGTCGTATCGTGTAATATAACTCTGTTTTCTGTCGTGGGCTCAGTTCGAGTAAGTCTTAGTAACATCTACGATGTATGAGATTCGCTCTTGTAACAATAGTCAAGATTTCGACCTCGCAGCTATTCGCTTCAGGAAGCTTGCCAGATAGGTTTGAAGATGAATCAATAGGAGTACGAGTGCATGGGAAACTGAATATGATAGCAATGTTGAAGAGAAAAAGACGTATTTGAAACGTTAAAGATTTGTTGTTTCATCTAACTTATAGCACAGACTACTAGTATTATTATTTAATGCATAAGTTTATAGACTTATTTTAAAATAAATAAGTTGTGAAATGGCTATAGAAAAAAATATGAAATGAAACAAGTATGAGGTTGGTAAAGCTAAATGCCAGGCAAGGAAACAAACAAATAATCTAAACTAAGTATTTGTTTTTACCAATATGCAAGAGCTTAATAAAATTGGCAAGGATAAACAGACCGATTTTATTCCTGAGAACCAATGAATTCTATGCAAAAGATTAATGTAATAACCAACAAAATATAATTGCGTTCCAACCAACTCCACAATACTCGCAAAATCATAACCATCATTCAAATTATAAATTGAAAAGGACAAGTCTAAACAAGGTTCCCAACCTGTTTCAATCGGGCCGATATATTAGTATATAAGGGCTACAGTAACGGTGAAGGTACAAGTAATAACTCGGTGCGGCCGCCCACTCAGCCACCCCGGCGCTGTCTGTAGTGTCCGTGTTATATCAGCATGTCGACCCGACTGTCACTCGACTCGACACACGCTTGAAGATAACAGATATTTAGAATTAAACTTTGCATTTGCTTATTTTAAATGAAATTGTTAGTTTTTTGTATGTTGTATTAGAAAGCATGCTGAAACATTCGTAGCGCAATTCTCTATACTCGGTACGATCGAGTATCGAGAGCTTGATATTTAAAATGTGCTTCAAAAATAGTTTTTACGGTGCCCGATAGAGGTGCTGCTCAGTTTGTATGATAGTACCATCGTGACATCTCTTTACCTCGTCGGTCATCAGTTGATTGATAAGTATCCACTAGCGGTTGACAAGGTGTCGCCCTGCCAAGTTATCAAGCAATCAAAAGTGCTGTTATCACAGTTCATACTAAAATTATACTTTAAAGTTGCATTTTTTGTATGTTTCTTGTAGCTGGACTATTTCCAGTACAACGTTCGTCGGTCCAGAGTGAAAGTGCTTGCGATAAATTACAAGAAGTCTCGACCCTTTTACGCAGTAGTTCCGAATCCTAATGAAGCAATGAATATTTAACATCGTTCATTATGGAGCACTATGAGTAAGACCATGGTTTATGAGAGAAATATTAAGGAGATGATTTTCAGTTTGCTATGTTTATTGCTTAGCACTAGTGAACAATGGAAAGTATAGAAGTTTTTAAAATAGTCCGCTTCTTCTCCCTAAAGAAGTTGGGTATAATTATAGATGAAAGTAGAAACTACAAAGCATAAGGGGATTCCCGAAAAAAATATGCTTCTCTCTGACCCACTGATAATTGTTTCGGATTGATTATGTGCATGTTTGTACCACTTGATACAGGATTCTGCTTTTATAATAAAAAGACGGGCGTTTATTTGACATCAAAAGTCAAAATTATGCTTGGCGACATGACGATTTCGATAGTCGAACTACGCTATCGAAAGTAGTCGATAGCCTTTATTGCTTATCATTGCAAAAGCCAATTTGGAGCAACAATCTCTTCAAAATGTAAACAAACAGTACTTTATAGTAATATCTATAACAGTAAAAGTGCAGTTAGTGGTATCTGGTGTAGTGCAATAAGTATAACGTTTTCACCTCGCCCATTTTAATAGTTTCAATCAGGGTGAGTGTTGGTCCGAGGTACAGAGCAGTCAGCCGCCGCGATTGGGCGGCACCAGCTGCGACCGTTTAGTGTACGGCTGTTTGAAAAGTACGGGTTATATGATTCAGAATAGTTTAATAATAAAAAAAGTCTTCTTGTACCATATATGCCACATTGTAATGCTACAAAAATTGCTGTTGGTTGTTTTATCGAAAAACCTGTGTATTACGGAAATCCTTTCGTTAGTTAGGGCTAACCCTACTAACGAAAAATGAATATGAATTTTGTAATAAGTCATCTTGAGTGAATATAGTTTTAGGTCTTCGAGTTGATTTAACAGTGATTTTAAGATTATCATTTTCACTACCTTGAAGTACGATCCGAAATATGATACTTTAATAATATCTATGAAACAAACCACACGTCTCCTACACTTCGGGCATGCCAGCAACACTCATCTTACTTATAGTTTAACAAGAACAGTAAAGAAAAAATACTGCCGTCTTCGAGGCGCTAAAATATGCAAAAAAACTATATCAGTGTCGCGTACTTTCTTGTAGCCGTACAACCGACCCACACAGAAGCGGCGTGAGATTAGATTTTCTAATGGTCAGCCAAGTTCAGCGCTCTCAGGTCGTCATACCCAACCAGTTTGGAATGTCCACTAACCGCCCACATCGCTACCGGACAACACGCTCCTGCAATTAGCCGGCTTATACACACTTGCTTCCTTCGCCGGCTGATCGAATTAAAGTGGTTTGCTTTCTTTACCTTTATTATCATTGGATGTCAAAAGGGAAATCTGAAAGGTTTAGTTTATATTGTTGCGTTAAGACAAGGGTTAAGTGAAGGGGTCGTTAGTGAAGAAAGGGGATTTCGTGATAAACGTTTGTGCTCGCTTTAAGAGCAAAATATATAAAGGTAATATTAGCTTCCATATTATAGCAGCCTTCATGGTTTGATGATAGATACTTGACTGATGACTATCGAGACAGATTTTTTTATGTTATAATTTTTAGAAGGTTATTTCTCGAACAAATAAAAAACCTTTATGGGGTCATAAGCCTTTTTCACATAGAATTTCTAGTAACTAGATGAAAAATTAGCCACCTGAACATGCTCTTTTTGAGCAAGCAAGAGATGGACTTCCGTTAATTTTTAAATTTGTTACGAAAATAGTGTAAATTAGTTATTAGTTAATAAAGAAATTAAGCTAAATTGATTATATCGAAACTTACAGGAAAGTTAGATCTCGACAAAAATCACACGGCCCGACATTCAAAACTCAAAAGTTTGACATTTCGAATTGTGAAATCCCGGTTCCCATACTCTACTAACATGAGTCACGGACGTGACGTATTGTCGCGATTTTAAGGAAGGATGTGGATCAATCTTAACAAGGCATTGCCACACTGACCGGATAAAAGTCGCTGGTGTGGTTCCGGCCTTATTCGGTTATACAGGTTGTTATTAAATATGAATATTTGGTAAGCATTAGTTAGACGGAAGCGGATGAGCTTGTCGTTCTTGCTTGTTAATCATTAGTTTATTGATAGTTAATCGCTTGAAGCTTTTGAAGTTTAAATATTTTGACGTTGAGATAAAAGCGGTAAAATTGTGTTTAGATATAATGATGTTAATTTAGGTGTCATAAAACTATGGTCACAAATAAATATGATATTTATCCTTAACCTCTCAAGCGACCGGCACCGTGTCACGGTGAATTAAATTCAAATTGAATTGAATATTTCAGCACTTTATTATCAACATTTAGAACATTTTGACGCCGTGAAACCCACCACTTCAGTTACAGTGACAATATTTGTTGTGTTGGCTAAAGTTTAGTTCGATAAATAGTTGCTTCGAATTTGCGAACTATCTATTATCGTATTTTATTTATTTAGAGGTATATTATAGTTATGAAATATATGGATCTATATTAGATGGTATGTAAAATCTATGCAATATTTTTTTTGATCAACCTCTTCACCACTTAACTAAGGTGTGTCGCTACAACTTTCCCAACGAATTACAAAAGAAAATGTACAACAAAACAGTATTAAATTCATTACATCCACCATAATATGTAACGACAATTATATGTAACATAAACTTCTTAATGACAGCTTTCGTTTTTACAACAACCGGTAATGACGGACAAACAATAAAACTGTTTCATAGAACATTAAAGATCTTTCGTCACTAGAAAAAAGTAAAAAAGTCGCGCACAATTTCCTGCGGTAGCTCGAGAGTTGAATGTGCGTAGAGATGGGATGTGGCGATTGAAATTGTCGATGTGTTGTGTCATTATGTTATTATTTATATGTCTTGTAAGTCTTTGTGAGATTAAAGATTGAAATTCTCCCCTTCAAACTTATAACATAACTAATGAAATTCATAGCTTCAAACATACATTTCTAATAAGGATTCATACTTTTATAATAGATAGATTGGTTAGGGATTTGTATTGTTATCTTTGCAATAAAAATCATGTTCGAATAAAAAAGGAGATTGTTGCTGAAATTAGCAAGCTTCTTATCCAATTTCATACTAACTGTTTTCTTTTCAACACAGATTATGGGCGAAAGAAGCCTGCGTTGCTAAAAAATTGCGCTTTTCATCATAGAATTATCTACAGTTGTACAAATATTATTGTATAACGTATTTTTCTTTCAGCATCGTAATTAAAAGCTTATTAAGTATCATAACGATCACGAAACAAGATCAACAAAAATCCTAACTTTACCCAACATTCCGTCTTTAGTATTAAAAACATCGACGCACCCCACCCTATTTTATCGACACTTATCGACAACACATCACCCGTCATCGTCACGATACCATCCACAATTAGTGTTGTGCTATCGGTAATTACAATCAAGTATCGATAGTTGTTTACGAGGTCGAGATGAGCCCTCTTCTCTTGTCTTGCTATTAATTGGATGTGTAGATCGGTATTTACTAGGTAAGATATGGTAGGCTCGGGTATATCCGCTCGGTACGTGTTGGTAATCATTGTGGCCAGTTTTATAGGCGTACTTTGAAGTTGCGTTGCGTAATTTGAGGGTTTATTTTGTCCTTAGTATTTTGCTTTTGGCGTAAGCATATTGGTATTTTTTTGTGTTACATATCTTAGTTAATTTTATCATCTCTCTGTGTTCGTATTAATTCATTCACAATTTCGTTAAGTAAGCTCAAGTTTTCTTTTTGGTTTTCAGTCTCTCCAGTTTTTTAAGCTTGAAAATTTCACACCTGTGCATAAATTGTTGTCCAATAAAAAAAAAAATATTTAAATTCTGATAACACAACCACCAAAAAAACATTCACTTTTATAAAAAAAAATGTTGGTACTATATCATCAGAAAAACGCGAACAAGAGAGCGAGAATTTTAACGCGGAATTGTTTTTTTTGTTACACACGGGTTCATCTTCGTCGGATAACTTTACTTAGACAATAAATGTATGAATTATTAATACATTTTCACACATGTAGGCATTCATGTTAACATTACAAACTAACAATACAATTACACTAAAGCTGTCTAAAAATCAAATATCATAATTATCTACCACCTACTCAACACTAAAACAAATATGCAGACAATAGGAATTCGGCCTACGATCACAACGATGCAGCAACGTTCAAAACAGCTGATTAACATATAATTAGCATTCGCTTATTCAGGAATGTAAGCTTACCACTTGAAGTCACTTGAAGGTGACTGAAGGCCGCATAGCTTGATGATTTCAATCATTGTTATTGATCGCTGATAACCGACTAGGGCTGACGACTTCAAATGTACGCCGCGTTTGAGCTGATCGTAGATTTAGGTTTTTTATAAAAACGTAAAACGTGTATTTTGTGACTAGGCTGTTGTGTTAAGAGGTCACATAGTAGCATTGCTAAGTTTTGATTAATTGCTTACATTAGTTTTGAAATAAATTTTATTTATTTAGTAAGGTTATTTTTAAGCCTATTCTAACTGAAGGTGTGGTGTGTTAAATATCACCATGTATCGGGTTTTTTTGTTTTTATCCACAATATTTATTGCTATATCAATATTTTAGATACATTATCAAACTTCAACCAAACCCAAAAAACCATATGATACTGCCCAATTCTATAACCATCACGGGACTTCTTTACCGTCACACCACAGAGTTTGTTAAATCAATGAATGCTGCATCAATAACAAAAATACCTTAAGATAATAATACAACTGACCACCTAAAGAACCAAAAAACATTCAGTTAATATCTTCGACAACCATAACTAAAACTATGGTTGATAAATATAAAGTAGATCTGTTGTGTAACAGTTGTTGGTATTCGATGCGAAACTATTTTAACTGCCGTCAAATCCCGCTTGATTTATTCGCCAATGCCGTTAATGATATTGGGCGCAGTACTTCATGTCAACTGTTAGAACAGCCGGTTTTCGTTCATATTAAACTCGATTTAGGTTTTTGAATAGGCTACTTGTAAAATAACTAAAGGCTTATTTCATTCGGTGGCGATTTCCTATCACTATAGGCTATCGACAATTGAGTAACTATCGGCAAATTTTGTATGAGCGACAGGCGTATCCTGAAAAAAATATTCTATATCGCTAAACGGATATTTTTTAAGGAATTATTTGACGTTCTTGAAACTGTCAAAACGTCAATAACACAAGGAATGTTAATTTATGTAAGGCTTTTCAAAGTTCCATTGTTTTTGTACAGGTATAGTATCCGAACGATTTATCGGTGATTTGATTATTCTTGCTTTAAAAAAAAATAATAGAAAGACTTCTTTATTCCTTCGATAAAATCTTAGTGAAAATGTCATTGCGTTGTAATAATTTTCTATCTGCTCTTTATAGTAATTCAAGTGAATCGCGAACAAATAAGTGTAACTAATACAGAACTGTGTGGAGAAATCAGACGTCAATTTTGTTAAATTACATCAAATCAACACACCACTTATATGTTGTACAACTTATGATAGACATAGTATATGTTTTTAAAATAGTATAGTATATATTGATCTCTATATAATGAAAGGAAACAAGAATATAGATTTTCTATAAATTGTACAAATTTTTCCGTATTTCATCCCAAACGAATAAGTCCGAATGAGATTTGTTGTGTTATATCGGCTGTAATATGTGCTGCTTTCATGGTATGATTATAATGCTTTAGGAGCACAACTCTTGAAATTGCATTTTTTATGGTTAACATTAATAACTGCTTAATATAACAGAGAGCTTAACCCGTTCATACATTTATAATTTCGTTTCCTTAACACTCCGCTCAGTTTTTGCCTCAACAAGAAACTTTTCTTTCAAGAAAATATGCATCCACATTTCAGCACCCGAAATGTTTCAGCCATGATCTCATTAGTTGATAGACGCAAGCACATCACATAATACATGATCACATAACGTAACCTAACATTGTTTGTTTATATGTATCATTGCGACACGTAACCGGAGATATTGGACCACCGAGCTGTTTATAATTTGGCGGAGCGTAACGTCATTGTTTGATAACACTATGACGATATTCACGTAATGGTGTCAACAATTATTTGATGGAGAGCCAATTTATTTGACAAAGGAATAAGGTGCTTGTCTCTATAAAGCTTTGGGTATGCGTTTTTATTTCATTGGCAACCATGAGTTACGTCGCGTCGGTTCACCGTTGGCTTGTTAAAGTTTTTCACAACATATCTATTTTCTAAGAGAAAATGTATTCGTTTCTGCGTTGCTGAACGATGAAGGAATAGTCTTTTAACACTCCTGTTTTTACTGAAAAAAAGAGACTGTTTTGAGCTGCTTGGTATTGTCTTTATATTGACGAAATTAAATACCATAAAAGTTAAAGAAGACTGTTTATGAATTGCTTCGTACTCACATAAGATCAAAGTGAGATTAGTAATATTTTTGAATATTAAAGCTGTCTAAATGGGCCTCTACGTGTTGGCTTCGGCCCCACGCACGCCTTCTAAAAGTCCGGGACTCCATAGTCCCGAGATAATAAACAGACATACAATAATAATAATATAACTTTTATTTCAACCAAAAATCATCAGTACAATTAAATAACAAAACATATAAGTATTAACATAGGAGAAGAAATTAGAAATAGTTAGATAATAATAGTATATAAAGTAAGAAACAGAGATTACACAAAATTAGTGATGTGAGTTAAATTGTATACGATTAACGTCTTCCAATTGCAAGCATTGCAGCTACACACGTAGATTTTTACCCAATTTCGAGCAATACTATCGAATAACACCATAATCTAGTTACCACTTCAACATTTTAAAACTTACAAACAAAATTACACATACCACGTCTCAGTAAATTAGACCACACATTCAATAATACACTATACACTATAGTAACAAATAATAACTAAGTCTATTCACAAAATAACAGTACAAAGGCGAGGTATATTTGTTTAGCGGACTATTAATCATAGTTTGAACTATGACCTACTACTATTGAATTAAAAACATCACGAACTTTGTTTTAATTTAATTTATTATATTATATATTGTAGGTTAATATTGGACTAGCCTAGATTTGTTGCTGGCCTAGATGGTGTAATAAAGGTGTTAGTTTAAACTCGTTTAAAAGTTTTATAACTGACTTAAAACAACATAGGAGGTTCTCAAATCGTCGGCAACTGTTTATTGATCTGATTAGGAATATACGTGAGCCGAATTAGAAAATAATTTTTAAACGCAACTAGTAAAATATTTTTTCCCTATCCTTTATATTAGTACCTATAGTCATTAAGAGTATTATAATCGTTGTTGGAAAATTGCTACATTAACAGTCTAGGAACAGAAAGTACAGAATTATGTTCAAAAATAATAGATAGAACAAAAATCGAATCGTATTACCGTTTTTCTTTAGCATGATTTTGTGATCAACGTTATTTCAAAGCTTAGAACGTTTAATACAATATCCTTCATAGGACGGATGGAGACGCCGGTTCCAATATCTACTATGAAACAGCCAAATATAGACTCAACAAATCTTACCACACCTCGATACTTTAAAACAAAATTTGCATACCACACTCAATACTGACCTAACCTAACATATATTCTGTGTGAAATAATACGCATAAAAGTAAATATAAGTAAGCAAAGTGTATTAAATAAAGATTAAGTGCAAGTTGAATGTGGATTGGACGAAATTCATAATGCTATCGTGGCCGCTCGTGCCGCAGTATCGTTACATTAAAAGCACATTTATTACTGGGACTTAGAGCTAAATCAGCGGCGATAAGATGACGCTTCAGCTATTAGGACACTTAGTGCTTTTAGGAAATAGAAATAAAATGTAAGAACCTGAGGTTAACTTAAACTTGAAGGGTTTTTTTATCTAGCCTGTTTTTGTGTTCTACTGCTAAACAAAGGCTTCTTCCTTGGATTTCCAGTCCCCTCGGTCGCTTGGTGCGTCCGGTTATCTATCCAGGAACGCGTTCAAGTCATCTTCCTAACTCAGTAATATTCCTTCCCCGTCGCCACCGACCATTTTGTGGCACCCATTTCGTGTCAATGTTAACCGGGTGTATTCGGACACGTCCGGCCCAATTTCACTTTAGCTTGGCTAATTTTTCTGAATGGTCAACTTTCATAAAATAAATAATAGTGTATTGATGCCATGAATAAAGATATTCATCCTTAATATTATGATGATAATGATCTATCTGTTACTGTAAAAGCCCGAACTGTGGTAAATTCTAAGATTTTCCGGTAAAACCTAAGATTTACCAACTCTCAATGGTAAAAGTCCGAACAAGCCAGAGTTTAAAAACTATGTTACGATGTATAAAAAAATCCTCCTTCATAATTATGTTTATAACTATTTCACGGTATAATTATATACTGTGACATAGTTATAAAGAAGGAGTTTTGGGCAAAGCGACATGGGTAGGTTAGGTTAGAAGGCTAAGGTGGGAGCGAGCGAAGCGAAGCTCCCACCTTAGCCTTCGTGGTTATTTTTTTTTAACCACCCAGAAGGAGGAGCCCCGCGAAGCGGGGCTCCGGCGACATCTCGACATCATCGAGTGAATATAGGTAAAAGTTCGAAATAAAAGAATTGTTCGGACTTTTACCATTGCGAGTTGGTAAATCTTAGGTTATACCGGAAAATCTTAGGATTTACCACCGTTCGGGCTTTTACAGTAACATATCGACCGATTTCGGCCATGGCGACCACTTTGACTCCGAAACAGATTGGTTTAATCTCTGTCAATTTTAGCAGAGAACTTCCGTGCTGTGTTTCTCGCCTCACTCGACTACTTGTTATTCAGAAGATAAACAAACAACTTACGAGTAAGCTATAAAACTTCTTAGATCCCGAAAACAGTTCAAGATCATAAAACGTATGATAAGTTTTGCATAATAGACACCATGTTAAATTCTGCCAACCGCCTACTAACAAATATATAAACAAGTAGTAACCTTCGAAATCACCTTCCTCGGTATTTGCGCTTACGTCTAACATAAATTAACGCAAGTCCTACCGTACCAAGCAATTTAAGGATTATATTATTGGCGAATTATCATATTTATTGTCACAAAAACATTTACTATCCAAAAGGTATTTATTTACAATTTACGATCCAACATATAAATTAAATGGAGCGACATTTTAACCGCCCAGCTAAGTTACTGCGGCCACTGCGCACGCGCCGCTCCCGCCATCTTGTTTAATCTAGTGCCGTTGATCGCGGAAAAGCGCGCCAACCTTCAACGACCTTCGCTCTCCGACCGTTCTAACGAACTATACACGGTATAATCAGCTCTATACATTTCATAATTCGAATGTTTTAAGTGTCATTGTTGTTTAGTTATACGAGTGGCTGTTGAGCCTTTTCGGCATGTTGTAAACGACCCTGCCCCATGTTTTGTGTTCTACAAACACAGGATTTAAATTGTAGCCCCGGGCCTATAAATTTATCGCAGGTAGATTTATGCCAAAGTGATATTTTGTCACATTTATTGGAATAGTTTTGTGGCACTGTTCACTGATTAAGTTTATGTTAATTAGCGCTTATTGTTCTAGTTTGAGTCTATTGTGTTTTATTTTAGATAGAGTAAAGTTTATACTTATTTCGGTAGTCAAGGATATAATGAGACTGTACACATGAGCGTTGCATAATTGTTAATGCAGTTGCAACAAGCATCCAACGGTAGATTTGTTAGCGCACCCTGAAATTCCGCATAAAACAAACATTTGTATACCGGCTGTTGTAAACTTGTATGTAATCATTACACGGTTTTAATACCTTAAACGGGACTTACGGTTTCGTAAAACTATACCGAAAGGAACAGACACATACAAACATTAAGATACAACGATCAAAATTGCAGGTTCAAATTGAATAATTTTGTTTTGTAAACCTCTTTTCAAATATCGTACTGTCTGATATTTATTAGAAATACGAAATTTTGAAAAATGGAAAGATATTTAAGGTTAAGGTTTGAGATTCTTTATTTCTCACAAGAATTATGGTAATTGACTTATGTAAGAAAATTTAATAAACATAAAATAGTTTAGTCTAGCTTACAGAAAGACATATTTCTGACCTGAATTTGGATAAAAAGGGTCTAAAAGCAAGTATATAACCTGGATTGAGAAATAGAATAGACTACTACTTTTTGAACGGGCCATGTTACCATGCGGAAGAATTCCACACTAAAGTCTAGTTCAATATTTACGTATATAATTATATATTTAGTACAACATGTTTACGTTAACTATAAAAGGTTATATTAAGATAAATTACGTTAGCCGCCAATTATTGTTCACAATAATTACTTAAAGGTTATAGGTAGTATCATATTCAGTGGGTAATTAATATAATCAATAATGTACAGTCATAGCTATATAATTATACCATGACATACTTACATGGGATTATACTTACTACGTATTTAATCTATTGACGTAAAGTTATGAGCTAAATAAACCGTGGTTATAGTAATAAAATGGCTGAGTTAATTTGGTTTCTGGGCTACGTATTAAAAATGTAGCCATTTTTTAATTAAATGATAATGCTTTTTTATGAGAATTTCATAAATAAATAGTTTATAGGTTTGACACATAGTATTTTTGTACGTAGTTAAATGTAGAAAATGATAAATTAATAGCTAATCTAAGAGTTACTCAAAGGTGAAAACTTCGTTAAAGTAATTTATTTTAAGAACCTTAAAGATAATAAGATTTATTCATATAAGTATTTATACCTTTACTTACTAACAAGCATCGGTAGCCCGATTCTCGATTTTTTTTTATAGCTAGCCGGTTGTCGATACTCGATAGTAGTAACTATCGAGTATCAAAAGCTATAAAATAAGCCTTAGAAAATCTGATTAGCGCCTCTAGCGGGCGTCGTCGAACTTATTTTGACAGTATATTTTACATGTCAAACTTTCGATACTCGACAGTGCCGACTATAGAGAATCGTGCTACAGTTGCTAAACCCTTTCATTTAGCATATCAACTTAACTTAAACCTCGTATTCATCTCAACATGTCGCAGAAACACAACCAAAATGTCTACACTCTTAAAATCCATTGCATTATATAGCTACCATATCTAGCGTCCTCTAATAAATCGCCTGAAGTAAAGCACACGTATCATCACGCGGGCGCTGTGGCATTTTTCATGCGCCTCTCTTCCGCCTCACTGATTTACGGGCCGCCAGATAAGGACTATCTTCTGCTAAGCTGCTACAGCTGCTGTGTGTCTTGTATTAACTTGTAAGTTTGTTAATATGTATTTTAGGAGGCTTTTTACATGTGTTATGAGCATATTGGGTAGGTCCTGTAATTACTTTAAAAGGGCCGTCAAAGTCTTGTTTTATACTTCGATTTCAAGTCTATAACTTTGCATTTTCCACGTATAATATCTAAGGATTTTTAAGACTGTTTTTAAATAAATTTACGTAACTTTCTCCATTAGCTCTCCCCTTTGGAAGTCGCTTAAATAAATTGTAGTTTTTTTATTGTATTATCAATCACTATTGTAAATATGATAAAATTATTTCGAATTTTTACACGCTGTATGCCTAAGCATCGTTTTGATAGCGTCTGAAGGATTATAAGTCTAGAAATAAGAGTGAAAAATGCTCGACAACTATTCACATTCTCATCGAAACCAAAACAAACCGAACTTCAACAAAAACTGCAGCACAATATCAAAAGCAAACCCGATACAGTATGTAGTACGAGCACAATAAACGCACGGTACACATTATAATCGGTCCAAAAGCGGCCGTATCGTTGGACTAAGACCGATACAGATAGCCCGTTTTACCACAATTGTCGCATCGCGCCCTATTGTCCGCAACACAACCTTAATTGCCACTCCGAATAAATTAAAAGGAGAATGCTATCGCTTGCTAAGACTTACTAATGTATGTGAGAAGGAAGATTGTGGGATGGGGTTAGGAAGGCGAATTAATATCAAATAGGTATGGTGTTACTTTTTAGGAATAGTTTATGTTAGCTTTAAAATGTTGACGTGCTTAACAGACTCGTCAATGTATGGTAAGACGTGATTGCTGTTATTTTCCTGAAAAAAAAATAGTTCGAAGGAATATTTCGGTTTTGTTCGCATCAAGCTGGAACGATGTAGAAGTCTTTCTTAATTATTATTGCAGTATTTATTCTAATGTCCGTGGTCGGTAGCTGTGGCTCTTCTGTCATTTTCATATACTATTAAATAAGAGTTAAAATCGGTAAAACTCCGAGGCGGAAAGATTTTGGCAACACTGTAACACACGGTCTCGAATAACGGTCACAATTGACTACTCTCTAAGCAAACATATAACATAATAAATTCATAAATGCATACACACAAACAATTTAAATAAATCATAGTTATCACAGTGGGACTCTACACGTTCGTAGCTCGTTACAAATCCTGCGCCCGCGCAGATACAGGGCCTGTTCAACTTGTTGTTTAATTGAAAAGCGTGTAAATATTTGCGGCGTTCGATAGAGGTGGGTAGAGGTTATGAAACAGCCTTATTAAGGCTCTGTACGCTAGTATGGTTTGTTTAATGCGAATGTACAGACTAATATTGTATTTGGTTTGCAATATTTGTTGAGGAAGAGGTATGTTAAATCCCTTTTTGAAGGTATTTTTTGATTTTTAGTTTGATATGTTTAAGGTTAGTATAGAGTTCGATTCGTAATTTAATATTTTTTGGCTGGCATGATTCTTACATCCAGCCTAGTAGAAATATTTTAATTTAATGCTTACCTTATTTTTTTAGAATGGGAACTAAGGGTTAATCAAATGCGGAACATCAAAATTCTTTTTGGCCGAAAATAGTAAAATGATTTTTTTCAAATTATTGCCCTCAGTCCTAAATAGCATTGAATTTTTAAAAGATAGAGAATGGATTACGTAAAAGTAAACATAATTCGTTAAATTATTTGACCATGGAATAAATCGGCTCTAAGACAATAAAGGACTAATCCTAGCAATATTAATTTAAATTGTAACAACGTTTATCTAGATCAGAATGCAGACTTATTGAGCTTAATATGGCCGATATTTAATTAAGTTAAACACAAGATCTATTTCGATAAGACATGCGAAAATACATTATCTATTAACTAACAAGTAAATGATACTGGCTGGCTACCGTTCCTTGGCTACGGCGTTTATAAATAAAATAATTAGTGTTATTTAATTTCACCTTTACCACTATTCTCTGCCACTGTTGCACCGACAACCGACTAGCTATCGATCAGTTTTGTATGAAAATCTAATCAGCGTCTCTGACGGACGTCGTAGAAAATTTTACAGTAGGTACATTCTAAGTGTCAAAATTTCGATAGTAGACGATCGTGGTAGAGAATGATGAAAGGCCCAGTGACGTTATTTAATATTAGTTTTTTTAAATAGTTGTTCATTATATAATATAGAAACTGTTTCTATATGAAAATACCTAACTGGTGAGGACAAAATCGCGGTTGTTTCGCGATTACCAAACAAATGACGTTAGTACCTATTTTTTGACAAATATAAACTCACTTTTCCTTATCGTTAATTGTGTTAAGCGACACAATCAGTATTTGACGATTGACTTAGTTAGTTAAAAGGTCAATTAAAAGTAATAAATAATAATAAAATTAAATATTTGTAATATTTTCCCTTTTGGACGATACTGGCCGTGGATTTCTAATTCTCGTGAAATGAAACTTATTACTGCACTAATCGAAAAGCGGCAATTTTTCAAAGAATATAGGTTCTTGTCTCTGAAAATATCACAGACTATTATATATTAATAAATATCTGTAAATGCTAACAAAACTTACATTTAAAACCATGTTAACTATATTATAACAAAAAATATCTAATTACATCAGTTACCCACACACAAAATATATTTATGTCAACCGTTCACGCGTACGTAACCTTTGATTTGGTTCATAAAAAAACATATCACCGAAAAAAATGTCGCAAGTAGGCGTAAAATAAATCAGTCACTTTACGATAGTAATGTAACCATCAACAATACGACGGATTGTCACCGAAAACAACAAAAAGAACTACAATCAAACCTTAAGTACCCCGCGTAGCTATAATCAATCTAGTTTTACATCTGATTAGGTGCAAATTACAATACAAATAGACCAGTCACGATCGACATGGTTAGTGAAAAAAATGCCTTATGTTACTGCTGCAGACTACTCAAAAATAGCCTCTAATAACTGACGAATAGTGATTGTTATCGATTGAAAAACGTTCACAATTCAAACGTTTCGCTCCGGATTATACACTCCCAATAAAACAACTCAAAGTGCTTCCAATACTTACATGATTTTTAGCCCTAAATATAGAGCAGTAGAGTTCAAACATACTTTTTAAATTGTGTAAGTTACGTCCGTTTACTTCGTGTAACAACAGTGTCTTTGCGCTTACGTCAAGGTGACATGAGATGTTAATACCTATTGTATTAGTGCTAAACATCCGTGACCTTACGCTGTACAAAGTTCACTAAGTGCAGAAGGCACGATTTACCCACACAGACGCACTATAACGCTACCGAATTAAATCATCGGAAAATTGACGGAAAATTCGTCACGCGCGTTATCATCTGCGTTCGTCTGAGTAAATATTTAATGACCGCTTCAGTTTGTGTGAGTAACATAATTACCCCATAAAGGTCAAATTTGGTTTATAATGTATCGGCGCGTACGCCTCAGTTCCGTCAAAACAATGGCGGAGATGGACGTCTTAAAAGGCCATACATTTAGTGAGGAGCCCTAAAAGAGCAAAACTGATAAGTTGCGGGGGCACTACAGGTAGGCACTATACATACGCACATGACATGTGACCAAGTGATTACTAACAAACACAAAAGAGTATCACCTGTAGCGACACGCACACACGCGCGGCGCGTGTAATAAATCTGTACAACACGAACAAAATGGTTCACGCACACATGTGTGCGCGGTTCACCTGAGTAACCTCCACACAAGGGTCGCGTACGAGTTCATTTGTAGCACACTGTTGCGTTTTCACCTGTTGAGTGTTGCGCTTGTGTTTGTGACTCAGTATAGTGTTTCAGTCGGGCGGTCTGTTCGGCGCGCTTTGGTCGTATCGCCCCGCTTCGGACATTCCGCATTTCGTACCCACGTGTGTGCACTGAATGCTAATTGACTGTACTGATAAGTGCGCGCTGACATTTGACTGCCGATAACATTGTGCCTATGTCCTGGTGAAACCATTGTTTAGCAAAATTTTTTTTGGTCTTATTGGCGAAAGATTTGTCGTTAAGTGGACAGTGCCAGAAAGTGTTTACAGTGACTTTGGACGTTTCGTTATCCAAACTGAGGAATATTTCGACGGAAGAGTATATTTGGAAATACATAAAAGGTATGTTTTTGTTGTAGTTTGTTTGCTAGTGAATTCGGTCCAAGTTCGATATATTTACCTATATCTATGACACACTTAAATCATATTAATATGTTCTAATAAATCATATTTACGGCGATATCAAAGGATTAATATTTAATCCTTAATAAATCTTGGTTGTATATATTACGTTGTGACGTTTATAAGTCTAGATTTAATTATAATATTTATGTATAGTGTTGTATAATTCTTATAACCATCGGTTAGTGTGACAAGGGCGACGTTTAATAGATATCGAATGGTTAATGGTCAATTACTTATTGATAATATTTTAAAATGAGTTTTCTATAATCTTTTACTGAGCTATAACTTAGGCCTTGTTGTATATCATTTAGATTTGCAAATATTTTAAAAGGCTTTAATATATGCTGGTTAGAATCGTTATATGCAACAATTGTAGCCGTTTAAAGACGTTATAAAATCTGGTGTTGAGTATTACGTAAGAGTTGCTAGTTATGCTTTTCTTTGATACAATATAAACACAATCTTCATTATTTATTTCAGAGCATTAAATAGGTACCTTACATATTGTAGAGGTATTATCAAGTAGTGCATCATTGGCAAAGATAATGATTATTTTACTAACGCCTACAAACTGTTATGAAAAGTTTGTTTCAGGACACTATAGGCATTTTTTTGTATGGCAAGAGAGCTGCAAAAGTCATAATTTTGACTAATATATTCTATTGCTACTATTATGTAATTTATACAATTTTATTTATCCTTGATTATGTACAACAAGAGACTCGACATATTATACGAATAATTTTAAGACCAAATAAGGCAGTTTTTACTACATATAACAGCCTACAATCTAGTATTGTAGGTAAAATACTTACTCAAATTAAACTATTTTCTTAACAATAGATTAATTACGTTCATAAAATGCATCTTCAGTGTAAAAAGTGCTTATAATATCATAACTCTGTCTTTTGACTTTCATACACAGATTTTCTTCTTCACTGAACTCGAGTGGCACAGTTTAAGAATGTCTTAAGCGACATTATGTTAATTTAAATCTACGACTTTCTTCAAATTATGTGAAATGTTTATTTTGACAGTTTCACTATAAATTTTAGTCAGCTGATTTAGATCAAATGCCATGGCCTCGACCATCGCGATCTATCGAAGAATATTTATATTAGAGAAATACAATTTCTTTCAATCGCAAAATTATTTCCTCACTGGTTTCACGATTCGTGAATAAATCTTTGACATCATATCTGATGGCTAAAGTGACGGACTTTGCGTAAAAAAATTAGTCAGTCAATATTCTTTTTGTTAAATTCACCGACACTTATCGAGCTAAAATATTTTACAATTTTAGTACATCATACTTTACCGCACTAAAAAGACATCAAATAGAAAATCATAAATTTTCCCTATGATAAAAGAGTTTTTGTCTTGTCCTTATTCCGTTCGTTACATTTCTCTTGCTTTAAAAACATGCTGTTGATGATTTGGCTGTGGTTTTAACAACAGGCAGCCTTCCTAACATCAACCCTCCCTGGAAAGGAAACAATATTAAATCTACCGTCTATTTCATAATAAAAGCCTTATAATATAATGCACGTATGTCTTTACGTCATATATCGATTATACTTATAATTGGCTGTAATTACATCGATATTACAAGAATGTAACGTCAGCGTGTGAACGGTAAGCCACAATTGATATTTTAATTGACCATTAGTAAGTATAAGGTGTTATTTTTATGTCAAAACTTACTTTGTGTTGGAAGTTACTACTGACGCTCACCTGCCGGTTGTAATTACGTTTTTTTATCTATTAGTTTTATTACTATTTTTTAAAGAAAAACTGACTTTTTTGAATTCTTAGTATAAGAATGGTGGTGGTTGGAAACAATGAATGACAGAAGGGTTATAAAGTCTAGAGGAGGGGTCTTTTCTAAGCTAAGAGGTGAGAAACAGGCTAATATAAAAAAGGTTAGATGTTTGCGGTATGGTCATGAAAACTGAAAAATGCTTTTATATTTCTAGTAAATCTTTTAATTATTCACTGATTACCACCGACTGATACCAATACCATATTTGGTAATTCCTATACGTTTTATTTTTCTTTAAGACAAGACGTCATATTTTATTGGAAAAGTGTTATATTAATCTCGTAAGCTGAAATAGTCACTGCACACAAGCACAAAATTAACAGCATCACGTTACAATGTAACAAAATCACTAAGAAAATCAACTCCAAATACATTTAATTCAAGTCATATTCAACACGTAAGCATAACCTCTCAAAGGGTTTTTGCCAAAGCTCATAGAACAAGCAGTTACAAGGCATTAACAGGCTGTACTTATTAGCATCAGGGCCGGTCACGCTCCGTCCCGGAAATGACAACACTAGCTCATTGACACGCCGAGCGCGGGACTGACACGCGTGTCACCTCCCTAGCGCGTCTTAAATATTCAAATGTTAAGGGCGCGTTCTTATGTTCATATTAAGAACACAGAAAAAAATACATATTTTGAATATAGAATTATAAGAAAAAATAAAGGTTTTGAGTTGATATACTTACATAAGTAAGGGATAGTAAATTACTAGTAGCTAGGGTTATAAGTTTAGGTATATTACATTTAACTTTTATGTCCTGAGAAATTTTCAATATATTTAGTAAATTTTGAGTTTTCAGAACAGAGAGACGCGACAAGGGGCAAGATTTTGTATTGGAGCATTCATAATAATTTAAAGAAAATTATTTTTAAAATTTAACGGTCTGAAAAAGAGTATTATAATAAGAGGAAACAATAAATAATTTGCATTATGAATATTTTATTTTCAAGTCAAGGTTCTAAAAGTATGTTTATTGTGAACATAAAAGAATACATTTGATTTACCTAAGTTATACTTTAAGCGCAACTTAGCAATTAGTGAACTATTAGATTATCCAAATTTATTGTCTTTTGGAGCAATCTTAACTAATAAATAACACTTTTAACCACTGAACTACATTCCCAAAATTCAGAAATGGTAAAAACTTCAATACTTATGATCACGCCTTTTCCTATTTTAGGCAGATACCAGAAAGCCACTTGCGACAATCCCTACAAACTTGGAAAACTCTATATAAAAAATATTAACTTGAAGCATTGGGACCAACCCTTAAAGAACATCGCTAGAACAATGCTTCGTCGGGTCGGATGTGAGACGCCTGCGCACACGCATCTATCATACAAGTATTGTCAAACGTTTTGTTTCATATAAAGGAAGTCGTTTAATTGCGAATATCGGTCTCCGTGCCGAAGGATGTGGAAAAAATGTGTCGGTCATACAGGTTCTTTTAGGAATTGTGTCTTTATTATGTAGCTAATTTAAGTAAAAAAATTGAAAAATATGTTTAATTTTACGTTTTCTTAAAAATGGTATGACTTTTATGTCCAATTACTGAGGTACATTTAGCGGTAGTTTATGTATTTAGACTGTCACGATAATATGTGCATTTAGAAACGAAAATAGATAAACTACCGCTAAATGTACCTCAAAAACTTTTCGGGTGTTAGTGGTTTATTTCACAAATTCACATCTTCATTATCATCATCTTTCTGTTAAGTTTAAACTGCAAGAGAACTCGCTTGTAAATATTGCCTATATAGCATAGTTATAACCTTAAGCTAATCAAGACAAATTCCCAAAAACCAAACTTGAAAAAAACTTTTATTCGTTTGGTCGCTTTTCTATTGTTAGTGCTACAATGTAGTTATCATCAAACTCTTAAATAGCTCTTGTAATAACAGCGATATATCTTTAACTTCTTCAAAGGATGTATAATATACTTATATAATATAGCAGTGAATGGGACTCGTATGTCGCAGGTTCAAACCGCCGAGTATCACTTTCCACCGCAAGTAAAGACATAAGTTTATTAATATTGTTTTCGCTACCTCACTTTACTTTACTCTCCTTAACCAAGGATGTGTAAAGAAACGAGATGTGCACAGAAATTCAAACATAGAGTCCTATAAAATGGATCATGAATTTGAGTAATTATAAGTAAAGTTTTAAAGTTGTTAAATTAGGTATTAACTTTAGGTCGGGAAAAAGTCTTTTTGCATTATAGTATGTATGAACTTGTAATAAAATCTCTTTGGCTTCAAGAACCACAAATGAGTACACGGTTCATTAGGTTTCTTTCAGTGAGCTCGTGAGGTACCCAAATATCGCGCTTTTCTGTGTAGAGAAGAGATTTTATTACAAGTTCATACATACTATAATGCAAAAAGACTTTTTCCCCGACCTAATATTTATAGAATTTATTATTGAAGTAGCTAAATTCTATATGAAATAACGACAACAAAGAAAATATACCATACAAACAATACTTATTTGAATTACAAAAAAATTCAGACAATAAAAACCAGTATTGTTTTTAAATTCAGTAAAAATATTGTTTGAACATTTTCCGATTAGTAAGTGCATAATAAATTCTTTGACTTTTCAAATCATTTTTAGTCCCTATTCAGTTGAAATTTTTCATTTAACTGCACTAAAGAATATAAGCATAAAATTCAATACGGCTACTATCTTAACCTGTATACCTGTTGAGGCTCTTATATATTTCAGTGACACATAACGTCAAGTGGTTGTACGGCAGGGTTCAAACCGCGGAGTGTCAGGTTCCATGCGCGGTCGACGTAAAGACACAACTTATTTATAATAAAGTCTCGCTACTGTACTGCGAAATGTGACATCCGATACTTTGTGAATTTCACAACATATTCAAGAGAAAATTTTGTTAATATAAGTTGAAAGTTTTTGAGTGCAATGTTACTTTTTCTTTATTTTAAACGTTCATTTGTAGAGCAGAATTGTTTTAAACTGTGCAATGTTTTGAGATAAATGCCTTAAGATTCTAAATATCTTAATCTCGCACAGTAGAAGAATTGACTATGGAAATTTATTTATTTGACTATTTTTAAAGACATGCTTCTCGATAATGTTCTACTTTTCATTATATTCAAATAAGAGAAAAGGAGAAAATGATCACAAAAAAATGCTTTTTCACGAAAACCTTGATCGTACGCTTTTTTACCTAGACACCAACGTAATTTTCGTATGATTTCGTATTGACAAGTTACAACATTACCAACATTCAACCAAAATATTTTCACAAACCCCCATCCCAGCACATCCTATTGACGTATAACAGAATCAGCAAAAAACACGTCGTATATTCTCGTCCGATAACGAATGTAAAGTGAAACATTCCTGGGGAAGGTTCGACCTCGCGCGTCGCTTCAGCATGCGGCGCACGCGCAGCGGCATCCGCATAACCTTAGACGACATGCACTACTGTGTCTAGTGTTAGAATGACCTTAATGGAATGTGGACAACGAAATATTGACGTGTAATTGAGATGTTGATACGTAGGTAATTGTGTTTTAGTTGTTGTTTGTATGTCGTATTGTTAGTGGTCAACCTACTGTCAAAATTGAGCGAGAGTTTGAGAGTCAAGCCGCCCGAGAAGCCTTTGACATGGCTTATCTTAGTAGACAACAGCCGGGGCCGACTTTTTACGTGCGTCTTTTGTTCTTGTATAAACCCGCCCATTATAGGCAGAAGGCTCACCCTTATTACATTTTAAGGGACTCGCATTGTAAAAGGTCAAATGTGTGTTATATTTCATACACCTATGCCTATCCTTTGGGGTATAACAGGTGTCATGTTGTTCATGTCAGGTGTATACATGTATCTAAGTACCTTGTTATAAACATGCGGGTTAACAAATAACTGATTCCAATAAGTAGGTTCTCCAAATGTGTTCAATAGAAACGATAGTTAAGAAACCGTCAGATTGGCAGATTGAACATAATGTGAAATTACATCGCAGACTATTCAAACCCACCTATTGACAGCCATTTCTGCACGCCTATAATATATTTTTTCTCCATACTTTTACTCAATAAATTAACTGATGAATAACTTTTTGCGGTACAAGTCCCGTTGAGTTATACTTTTTTACCTTTTTTCACAAAGTTAACAAGCTTTGATTACGCACCTTTTTGCCGCAACATTAGTATTTTAGTTTCCCATCGAATATCTGTTTTCCTGTTTTTCTGATCGATATTAGTCATAGTCAACAAACAAAAATTTTGATTCAAAACGAATGCGATTTTTTGTGGGTCGAGAAAAAAATGTTGGTCTTGATGAACTGTCTTGAAATAAGAACAAAATATTGGTGCGGTGGCGGTGTAACTCGATAGGTTTTTTACGAGGCGTTCCGGCCGGTCGGTCGGCGCAGCGGAGGTCGCGACCGCGGCGGCGACGGCGACCGACCACCGCACGACGTGACCGACGGTTGGGAATGGTGCACCTGATGATGGCTTCCTGGTTGCGTGCTTGCGCAACAGGACTTATTCAGATATATTTCGTAAATTTTTAAGCGTTATTATTTGATCCTTATTCATATATTTTTAAGAATAATATCAATAGCTTGAAAACAAATTTCAGATGTTAATTTTTATGGTATACTAATAAGTCAATAGTGAACCTGTCCTCATTAAATTAATGCTCAATATTTAGCTTTCAAGACTTATGTATTAGTTTTTAAATAATGCAAATTGCTATCTTAATGGCCACTTACAAAAACTGCGCCTACTCATACTGACCGACAGCCACGTACGCTATTCAACATAAATGATTTTAGGCTCACAAAATAAACCACACTGAAGGTCAAATCAAATACTTTTTCGTGTTTTACGTCACTTTTGTAGGAGAGTTTTATCAGAAACGTGACAAAATCACAATCGGGACTTTTTCCCTCGACTTTTTATCGCATGCGACATATTTGTGTGTCTCGAACAGGTGCGGGTCACGTTTTGTCATCACGAAGAGCTCAGTCATCATCGACAAGTGGCATCGCGTTTTTGTGAAGTGAAAAGACATTTTTGTGCGATTAGTCGCGGGTTCAGGTGGAGGTCGCGACAAGTGCTCTGAGTCACGAGCGACGAATCGCCGATGTGCCGGTAACGCCACGTTGGGGTTCGGGATAATCAATTACTAACGCTAATAGGGTTCTATTTTTTGGTTCTTATGATACATGTTTTACTTTTCAGAGTTCGGATAATAGGATCATATTTTTTTTTGCATTTTCAGTATCACCTCATCTATCATGCAACTGAATAGTACCTACCTAATCATGTGTTGGAATTATAATGTACATAATGGAGACATAATATATTATCTTAATGATAATATATAGCTGCAGAAGTAAATACAATAAAAACAATCTCATAAATCAATTGCTGTTGCCATCATGAATGCTTCGATATTTTCATATGCTACTAAGAACCAAAACACAATAAACCACTTACATACTAAATACAAGTATATACAATTCTCCCACATATTTTTTACCAAGCACCCTAAAACGTTAACTTTTTATACAGAACCATTAACAACCGACAAATCGTTACTCTTTTTACATTTTTCTCAAATTCAGTTTGCTCTCTGAACTGGTTCGATCGAAAACTCATAAAAAACGACTGAGAATACTGAGACATACCTTCAGATCGCGTGTCATGGATCAATGGTCCGCGCTCTATTTCATTTTATTACACCGCGATTACACGAGACAGAGAATGAACGCTTAAATAAATAGAAATAGGATGAAAAGTTCACAGTTGAGTGGGTTTGATGCTGAGCTGGAGCGCTGGGTGATTTGAAATTGGTGTGCTATGATTAGATTTATAAAAAAGCTATTATTTTCTAGGCTCCAAGAATTTATTTTGTAGAAAACAACCTACGTCTTGTACTGGAATATAAAGGTAATATCTTACCACAAGAACAAAATAACTAAAAACTTTACCGATCATTTATTTAGGGAGCAAAGGAACGAATTTCGCCTTTTAACGAATCCATAGAGTCAATTACCTATCATGTATTTCGTCGTTGTTACAAAGAAACCTAAAGACAAGTTTGCTGTAAAGGTGTTTCGAATTTTTCATTCCAATATTCAAGCAATTTATAAGTAAGCCAGGGTACCTATTCTAAAATACCTATCCATAAATAGATTGTGTAACACAAAATGAACAGTTCTTACCTAAAGTAAATTTATTAGGTGCAGCTGATGTAAAAAGCGTAAAATCGCGAACAATACGAATCAATATTAGAGACAATGATTGCATTACACATATTTTATACTAGAGGCAGCCCGCGACTTCGTCCGCGTGGAATCCCTTCCCGTGTAAATCCCGATCCCTCGGGAACTCCAGGATAGCCTTTGTGTTATTCTGGGTCTTCAGCTACCTGTGTACCAAATTTCATCGTAATCGGTTCAGTAGTATTTTCGTGAAAGAGTAACAAACATCCATACATACATACATACATTCTCACAAACTTTGGCATGTATAATGTTATATATAGCAGGATTGATATACATGTAATAGAGAATGAATAAGTAAATTATTATGTATATATTACATTTCCGTATGATACTTTCACCCTTATATTTCATTCATTTATTACGTATGTAAACGTTCACTCATTTGAATGAAATGTGCGCGTGCGCATCTATACGTGATCTTATTGCAATTTCGTGATTTAATCGTTACTATGTCATAGTTTTAAAATAAAAGAAAAAAAATGACTATCTTGTTTTTCTGATAAATATTAAAATTTTGGTTTTGTATGCGTCCTATGTATTATATGATGGAGACTTAAAAAATGGAGAAGAATATTTTTTCTTTAAATGAGTAAGATATTTATTTCTACAAAATTATTGGTAGCGTAACATAAATCTCAGTTATTCAGTACCGCGATTCTCTACTACCATCGATTACCGACAACTGCCTAACTATCGAAAAATGTTCTATGACAATCGGTTCAGAACATCTAGCGGGCGTCGTTGTAACTATTTTGGCAGTACTTTTTAATGTCAAACTCTCGATACTAGATGGTTTCAATTGTAGAAAATCGTGCTACTGACCACTAACGCCAACCCTTTCGAAAGGTTAGTATGTAACTTTGTAATACCGCAGTTAAAATAAGGACAGCGGCTATTCATGATTCCAATCTAATGACGAATCCGTAGGAAAGCTACATGCTTTGTAAGACACTATCAATGTATCTATTACTCAATAAGATTCTTAAGCGCGGACCTCAGCTCCTTATGGAAAGGGAATGTGACCATTAAAGCCACTTACTTCTGGGTTCACGATATGAGGTCGTTACATAAATTAAAATATCGACGGAACTGGTCTACAACACGAAACGGTTTGTTTTTGAAAGTTACCGCAGTCAAAACAAGAGCATTATGAGATTACAAGACAAATAGAGGTCGAGAAAAATCAGAGCGAAAGTAGTGTGTAGTGACTGGCGGAACTGGGGGTAGAGCAGACTTGATCGAAGGTCCCAACAAGACCGCGCCAAAAATGGATGAGATATTAACCAATGGTGTTGCGTTTTCTGCAAGTTTATTACGTCATGTGTAGTGATAAAGTCAAGTTGTAATTGGTATCACTGGTGTTAGTTTCACAGTAGAGCTGAAAAACAGATCCTATAATGAAAGAATCATTCTCAAATAGGTGTGTTTGAATTAAAACGAAAACGAGTAATTAGTACATTTTTTTTGTATACAAACTAGAGCAAGATTTGAACATCATTCCAAAATTATATTCATATAACTCACCTAGAATATAAAAAAATTACACATAAGTAAGATTATAAAGAGATAAATTCAAAAAGTAAATAAAAAAATCCCAATCAATATTGTATTTAAAAGGTGGTCCAATTATCTTAGTTATTTGTCGTTGATTTTAATTTGTACTGCTTAGGTCACGTTTTGATGGCCGATAAGCCTTAAAGGTTGCTGCCTAAATATAGAGCGATTGTTCAGTAGTTACACTTTGTCGTGGTAGCCGGTCCGATTTATAAGTGTGTGTAGAAATTAATTAAAGTGAACTTTTTGAAGGTTATATTGTATTAGTTATTTAAAGTTCATGTTTCGGTTATCGATTGATTATTGTTTCGTAGGTATAGGAAGGAGATATCGATAAAGGTGATCGAATGACTTTATTGATTGATCGATTTACATCTGGAATTATATTAAAGCAGGTGTGTGTGCAATTAAATAATTATTTGTATACTAATTATATGGTGTAGTTAGTCAATGACTGACTCCTAAAAAATCCTATGGCTGATTACTTAAATGTTACAGTTCTTCTAAGTAAAATATGCATACTTATCCCTTATACATTTATATCGGGGAAAAGTTGAATGAATGAATTAATGAAAGTATTTTACACTACTTTTAGTATTGAATCAATTAATGTGTTACTTAAGTTTTTTTTTTAATAGATATTACAGAGATCTTATGGATTCTGACACGTATTCAGTTCAATATCTATATCAACACAAGTTTATAGAGGTAATATGCATTCTCAATAGTTGTAAAGTAAAGCAAAAAACGTTGTCAACTTGTGAAACAAACAGTCGCGTGCTTCAACGGAGTATTTAAAAAACGCAATTTCACGGAGACTTGGATGGGGACCGCCCAATTCTATTGTGATTGTGTAATAGCCGACAAT
This sequence comes from Anticarsia gemmatalis, assembly GCF_050436995.1. Lineage (NCBI taxonomy): Eukaryota > Metazoa > Arthropoda > Insecta > Lepidoptera > Erebidae > Anticarsia > Anticarsia gemmatalis. Next base: position 3,743,504 of record NC_134757.1, read on the forward strand.
TATCCACACATGGCCCGTGTCTTCCGAGACAGTTAGTTGATGGAATAGAATTGGCCGGCCCGTTTTACAAAGGTAATCGTTTGAAAACTTCGCGATTCTGTAAAACTAGAAACCGTGGTTGCTTTGTTGGTGTGTAATGGCTTGAGTTTCCTTGCTTTGATGATGATCTTGAACGTTACACGGTTATAACGTAGTGACTTTGTTCTGAACTGATTTAAAGTGATAAGGTGGGTAAAACACTACGTAAAAATTTTCCGTCTTGTATTGAATGAAACTACAAGATGAAATGTTTAGATGTACTTATGGATTGTTGGCCCGTCTTGTAAATATAATATTATGTTCACGTCTGCTCAAATAGTTACCCAGTTTTTGGCATCATATTTCTTCTTTAGTAAGTGTTTGTCATTTCATCGTTTGGGTCGTAAGCACTTTCTTTAAGGGCTATTTTTAAGACGATGTTTTATGGGTAAACGGTTCAAGTAATATCAAGTTTCTTACCATTTAACCATCAATACTATGAACTTAAGGGTGTATAGTTTTATGGACTGTGTTCTGTTCCCCGGTCACGCCCGCCGTGTTGACCGTCACACCGTTACTGTTTTACGATCAAAATAATAAAGTTGTTCAAATAACGTTTCTTTAACTACAATCTTTTTATATCTTGATCATAAAATTTATAATGTCACAACATTTTGTACTATTTTTCTCATAAATCGGATTACGGTTTAATATCTTTATAAGGTTTTATGTAACTAGTGTTTTATGTGCTACTGATGTTTAGAGCTTTTTGGTAAATTGGGTAAGACGTGCGACCGCAGTTTGTTGGTTCAAATGCATTGTCTCTTATGAAGTAGCTCTAGAATTATTTGAGAGACAAAATGAGCAATGATGAATTATATTTTCCTTTGTAAATCTTTCTCAAAACTATGATTTTATATAGTAGAGGTATAATTGCGAAAGATGTTGTTTAATATATTAACAGCTGCAATCGTATTTTCGTAACTGCTATGTAATATTTTGTAGTATATATTCTGCAGCATAATATTCTGTAGGTAAGCGTACACGTGACTGAATTTACCTTACCACGAAAGTAAAATCTATGATGGTCAACCAAAACGCATGCAGTAATGTCCTTAATGCATTGCTCTATATCAGAGGTCGTTTACCTCCAGGTCAGATCGAGGTCGTGGTGTCAGCGACTGAACGCAACTGACCAGAATACCTAAGCAACTTTTGCTCGCATTGCACAAAACTGCGTAGGTCAATGAACTAACGTAGTTTCTCTTGCGTCTTCTAGAGAATGTAATTTCGCTCCAGTTTATTGTTTTCGAATAGAATTGTATCATGGTACTGTTATCGATATGTTAGAGACTAGATAGTTCTGATATCTAAATATGGCTATATCTGGGAGGTCTCTCTTTAAGTTTCAGATTGTAATATTATGATTGATTATGTAATTTAGAATACTTATATTATTTAGATAATGTGGGCTAGTTGTGTCCAAATTTTGTTTAATCGTAGAACATTTTTGATCATTAAGAATTAAGTTTAAATCTTCGTTAAATATAGAGTTGTTTATTAGCGATTTAAGGTTGTTTCAAAATTTATATTCCAATACCATTGTTACCAATAAAAATATCTTCTAAGATAATAAAAAGTTTTTAGAAAAACACAATGCTAGTTCTAAAACCGTTACATTTAATAGCGTCCTTTGACTTTGTCCTTATTTTCCTTCTAAAAAGAGAGCAATATTTTATTATATTCTCTCTCATATAAATTTTATGTCATATTTATTGATACTAGGTCTCATTCTTATATCCAAATAGCTTTTAAAACTCCACAATTTTCGCCTCCATTGTGAATAAAACGATTTGAACTATTCATTTCGGTTTATTTATTACCTATAACTTTTACGACATAAATATTTTGCCTAACTTTTTTTAACAACAAAATAGAAAAATGCGATATAAACATTTTATTAGCAAAAGTATAATGAATTTATGGTCACATTTATATTTGAATTGTCCATTGAAGTGTTTGAAATGTTATAAAATTGGACGTAAATAGTTGATGATATGTTTACAGAGGAGATTTACCGGTTTACAGAATACCTGATTACTTGTAGATTATACAATTACTGAATTATTTCGTAAAGTTTTTGCCAGTGGTTTTTATATTAATTTATGTTTGTTTGTAAAATTAGGAAACTAAGAAGAAATGAACTGTAGTAGTCCGGAAATTTTATTGTGTCGTATATGTCATGCGTCCTATCGAGTGTAAAATGTTCAAATTCACAGAGGAAATAATTCGTATCTCCAACTATATGTTCTGTAGTGTATTTTACTGTCTTAATTAGAAAGGTTTAATTATATGGAACTTAAGCGGTGTTACATTAAAGCAAAGTGCAACACTCAGGTGCAATTCAGTACTCAGGAAATACGAGATAATTACGCATTTTGAAATCAGTCTCACTCATTAACCAATCAGTCAAGAGCGGCCGACACACGATCAATCTTCCTGCTAAGGTCATCGCATTCACTCCAAAAAACGAACAACACAATTTATTTCCACAAGTTGAAGTAAATGAGACAGCGGGCGTCATTTAAGGCGGTAGTGTCAACGGTGTCGGATACGAAGTCGTTAACGCGAACTGGCCTATCTCGGATTGGACTAGATGTCGGCGGATTGAACCGGATTGACGGGGGCTTATTTATGAGGGTACGTGCGACAATAGGTCTAATTGACGTTTAATCGCGATCTGGTAACGAAGAGACCGGTCGTTGCACCTGGACGATACAGTTTGTTTTTGTGATTAGTTTAAGAAATTTGAAGGAAACTATCGATTGATAGTTAAGCCTTTTTGATATGTGATTTTGGTTCACATGAGACGTCATTCTGGGACGTACAAACATAAATAGTCATGAAATTTTTCTTCTGAATATAATACCTACTCCAAATAACTACTTTGTTAAGCACCTCTGTGTTTAAGTCAACTTGTATTTAAGCTGATTGTTACTGGCTTGTATAATCTTTACGAACGAGCTTTAAAACTTCAAAAAGGATATAGGAAGCTATTAGTAATAACCATAGTCACAGGTAACTGCTAAAGACCGCCATTTTCAGATTATTTCCTGTGCAAATGTCTTATTAAGAATAAGGACTTATAATTGATTCTACAACTAATGTTTTACGTACCTTATATTACATTATTTTATTTACTAATGAGTATCGAGGTTTACGGTAGTTCTTGTACTGTTTGCCTTGTTTCTTAATTATAACGGATTTTTAATGTCCTGATGCAATTAAATCGTCCAAAAATATTCTCAAGAGCCTTAAAAATTACGATGGCAATAAAATATTGATTAAGTAAAGCAAAAATACAACACACTTGACCTCAATTTCAGACCTTAGGGTCACATTTAGATCAGTATCATATCATATATTTTTATTCGAAATCGGTCATTTTAGTAAAAATGCCGATTAATTTGGTAACAAGACGGTTTCGTATATTTAATGAATTTGTTTTATAATTTGCTTAGCGGAAACCATTATGTACAGGACACATAAATATGGTTTATAGCCTATTTGACATCTCTATGTATCAAAGCAAACTTGTTCAGATGACTTTAGTGAACAAATTAAACGGTTTTAATGTTACATTTGTTGATCAATGATCATCCTTTAATAATATTTATTTAGTGCGGTATTAGGCTTGTTTAAAGTATAATAAACTGTATTTTTCCGGGTAGGAAGTATAATTAAATGTGTTTTTTATACTCTATGGGCTGCAAGGTCTCGGATGTCCGGGGCAAACGAAGTGCGAAGTATTATTGAAAATTTCTTAACAAAAATCTATTTTAGCAGCTGTCATATTTTTGATAGCGAAATAAACAAAGAAAGATAAATAACTACTCTAATTCATTAATAATTTCAGCTCACGAAAATAGGGCGATTTTTTTCAACATTATGCATATTACTTTTTCTTTCGATCCACTTTTACCTTGAATTTATATAGTAATTAATTTCTCAATAAAATCACCCGCTGCGTGTGTTAGTCTCTCTGTCATAACTAATCTCGAAAAGTATTAAGCAGATTTCAATCCAGTTTTCGCTAATGGACAAACTGATTCGAACGATGTTCTGCTATAATTAAACAATTTCACGCGAACTTAAACCGCGAAGGTTTGTTAATTTGTTGAACTCTTGTATCGAACCTGAGACTTTTGATTTCTCAGTCACTGAACTGTTAGAACATTTACGACACGTATTGCAAAATTTATACACTAATTAGAAGATGGACAAAAAATGTGGAATTAAAACAGTAGCGTTTATAATATTGTCTAGGTCAAATTTTTGTCTCTTTTCAACAGACTGTAGACAATGCCTTTTAATCAATGTTTAATTCCTTTATTTTATTTTGTTTGTACATATAAAATTATTATTTAATGTATTAATTTAATGTTTAGTTTTAATTATAATTGTTAAAATAGATTATTACTTAAAAATGTAAATAATTGAAATACATTTAATCAATAAATGGTTGTATCAGTAAGCTCTTAAATAGGATCTCACTAGATCACATTTTGGTGATTTGCGAACCACTATCATTCACCCGTTACGTAAAGTCAACTTAAGTTACATAATATATCCTTTTTATTATACCTTACTTTTTACATGTCATCACCGTGTTTGCTCCAGCCAAATCATACCATTGGCCTTTTATTCAAGTACGATACGTACCTTGGTTATGATCGACCATTGATAAAAAAATTTCAAAACACAATCTTCTGAATTCTTAAACCGTATTAAGATGCAAACAATGGCCAAAATTTCAAACAAAAAGTCTCAAATAATATATTTCTTATATTCGCAGTAGACTAACGCAGTGAAAACGTAACATTCCACAGTGGCTTGCGCGTGCGCTGCTTGACAAACACACTGAATACTTGCGTGACCTTAACGGATATTTAGGCTCGTGTTACACAGCCGGGTGAAAGGGTTACGTTGATAGTTCTGTCAACGTGATTGTGTAACTAGCTTTATGGGAGCGAGAAAAGCTTTTTGTTTTGTTTAGTGGATCTTTTAAGATATGAGGTTCTAATTTTTTTTGGTAGTTCAGTTTGAAGGCAGTTTATTTTTAACTTATGTGGTATTGGAAGAATTATAATGTGTATACTGAATCAAACTTAAGGGCCAGGCCACACGGTGCGGTACGGCTCCGGCGCGGCGCCTGTGCGGTGCCGCAACGGTTTCCTACACATAAAAATGTATGGTATGCCATACGGTACGTCCGGCACCGCTCCGGCGCCGCACCGCAGGCGCACCGGACAACGGCGCGAGGCAGACGAGGCGGGGAGGGGTGCAAGCAGTGTGATGCCGCAGCGGCGCCGCCGCGCCGCTCAGTTGTTTATACGGCGTATAGGCAAGAGTAATAATAGCAGCAACACACGTCTTTTTCGATCCATTGTTTATTGTAGACTGTCGTTAACTGGGCAAGCTAAGCCTGTTGCGGTGCCGCAACGGCGCCGTAAGAACATTGCGACGCCGCACTGCTCGTGTGGCCGCCAGTGCGGTGCGGAGTAATGCGTTGCGGTGCGGTGCCGCACCGTGTGGCCTGGCCCTTAGGTGTCATTAAATTTTCTGTAAAACTTCTGTTATCGTGATGGATAACTTCGTTTAGGCGATAAATGGATTAAAAAAATCGCAAAGTTTTGCATGCGCATATGGTGCTATTTCAAAAATAGATAACTTAATCTCATTTTCAAAATATTTTTGCACGAAACAATCTTTCTGACCCGCTTCTGTGCGTGGTCTATCGGTATAGTAAGAATATTACTTTATTAATATAAAATTATTCTTACGACCACAAAACATGTAATAAATAAAGCGTTATATCGTTTGTTTTGTCATTAAGTTCTAACGATATAAAGAGCTGCAAGCAATCCGAGTCATATTATGTTAATGTCTTGGCACCTCCCGTCAATAGTACAACAATGTGCCACGACTCATCTAGGAATTATAATTATAGATGAATTTCATTATAAAACATTGTTTTAGAAGTTATGAAGTGGTTATTGAGTGTATTTTGTTATATAATTTTAAAAAAATAGATTAGTTATCTGCTCCAGCTAGATAGTAGTAAGTGTGTTCTGCGTGTCAACTATTAGGATAAAAGGAGAAAAGATATTTCTCATAGATTTTTTTAACCCATTGGTTTTCTAGTATTGAGAGAGGTGTTAGGGTGACTTTGCATGCTGATTTAATTACGATGTTTTCCTTTACCGTTGGAACAAGTAATAATTATAGATATGTAAAATGATAGACAGTAATATTAAATATTTTCTTGAAGATGTACAAATAATTTAAAGAAATAGACCACTAAAGGGATGCATTGAGATAAGAGAGATAGGTAAATTTCTCAATAATATTTTTTTTTTCATAAAAGTGAAAACTATTGCGTAGCGTTTATAAATAATAAGTAAAGCTACTATATTTCAATGAAAATATTATCCCACTGTGTTGTAAATTAATTTCTGCTGTAAAATCTGTCATACAGATTGCACTAAGTAAATATCGTATTTTATTAGACGTAAATATTCAATTATTAGGTACTTACTATATGCTAACAAGGAGTACAAAACAGGCTGTTTTATGGCCACATATGGTGACAATATTTACATAGCACCTGTCTGTCTTTAGCCCATATAAAATGTTAGCACCCAATAAATTTCACTAGAATTTAATTTCGTGATTGTAGTATGAATTAATGTAAGTATGTTTTAGGCTTTTGTCTTACTGATAGCGGGTTTGAAACGAGACACAAAAATATATTTGTTAGGTAATTATTACCAGCAATCACTGTTATTTAAATTTATCTATTAAATCTTATAAGAAAGGTGTTAACGTCAATATTTTAAAAATTTAGACCATGTTTTGTTAACATATTTGATTTTACAAAAAATAACAGCAAGGAAATAATAAGAGAAATATCTACACTATCAGGCCCCTGCAGCTAAAATTCCGACCTTAATTAACATCGTAATATAATATATTCTTTTCCTAAAACATTTAAATTCGTAAACGACACTTCATCTACATATATTATAAGCTGAAACCTTATCACAAAATAATGTTTTTCTTAATCATAAAACACGAACCGCTGTCTTCCACCATCATTAAATCGCTTTGCGCTTCTCGCTACCAGTGAGACATAAGCCTCTAGCGAATAGTAGGCCAGAAAGACGATAATTTATTGAGTAGTTGTCTTGAATGAATCTTCACGCTCTTTTTGTCCCGCGGTATGCAGCGCTGTTACATCCAACACCATTTAATGTCGAACGAATATAACATGTCGTGGTCTAAGTGGCCAGCGAGTTTCAAGTGTGAAAATGATTGAGTGATTTATATTTTTCTTTCATCAAAATTAAGTTTTTAGAAGGAATTTTAAATTGATTTTCTTATGGACTTTTATGACTGAATGTGTTTTGTGTCTCAATTAAAAGCGTTCGTTTGTTTGAGCCGCTATGCAGTGCATCGCAGCTTTGATGTTACGTATCAATCATCGTCATTTCAGGAAAAAAGCAATGTACAGCATACTCACTTTCAGATAGCTGTCAACAGAATAGGCATGGTTGCATTTTCGTTTTCTTCTAACAGAATAATACTAAAGGATGAGGAATTATTAAGCTACTTATGTTAGTTTGTGTATTATGTGAAATTCATTCCGTACTATGTTAATTTTGAAGTATGGCAGTTGAGGTGAGTAAAAAGTATGTAGGCATTTAATGTAGTGTAGCTCTAGGTTTCGATTTTTATGCTAATTCTGTTAACAATTTATCGAAAGTAGAAACTACAAATCACCGCATGCAAAATCTTTATACATATATTTCGATTTCTTAAAACACATTTGAAAACAAGTTTTATCTAACACATTAAATTAGTTTATATAACACATTAAATAAATAGATTAATAGTGCAACAGTAAATTGCTAAAACGATGTGATTGACTGATTTATTTAAATTATGTTAAATTATTGAGCACTAAGACTTGTTCCTGACATAGGTCAATTTATTCAGCGAGGGTTATAACGCTAAGGTCATTGTATAATAAGTTATTAATATCGATATACGCCATTAGACTGTTAAAGTTCATGATCAATAGGTGCATGTAATAAAAAACAATTATGATCTTATTTTATTGATTGTGTGGAAATGTCGTTAGGTTTTTTCCTTTATTGATGACGACGCATGTGCCCGTTCTGATAATTCCTCTTGCATATCAGTCTCGAAAGCATCACTGGAAATAAGCCTAAGGTCTCCGTGGTTCATGGAGTCGCCACGCCATGAGACGGATGGTCGAGGATTCCCAAATATTTGTGCTATCCATAACGTCTCTTTTAATATGGTGATAACTTGCATTCATTGTTTTGTATGTCTTTAAAGGGCCAACAAGAGCAGTTTGCTCTCTAAAAAAAATACTGTTTTAATTAGCGTTAGTCGTGTAATTAGGGCTTAACTCAATAAACTCACATAACTAATAAAAAATCTTTGTTTTTACTACCGCTATATCGAATTCGAATAAAGATTAGGGAGGTACGTGTTGCTACAAACCTAATAACAAAGTGAGGTTACTTAAACACACGGTTCTACCTTGTACTCGTAACATTATACAATGTTGCATTTGTCGTGTGCTCCGTGCCCCAGTATCTGCACACGGCTACCGGAACACTCTAGATGTAGCTATGAAATTAACTCAGAAGATGCGTCGAAAAACAGCGAAATGATCTTCGTCGATACGTAGAATAATTACAAAAGGGAATTGAAGCTTCGATTTTTATGTACGTCAGGCTGGCCCGGCCCCATGGAATTTAATAATGAGATTGTTATCAATCCAATGTACCCGGGTATACTAATATATGTAACACCTTCATTTTCAATGTAACTCTTTTTAAAAGAAATTACGTGCACTTCTTAGTGGCCGGGCCAGCCTGACGTTTTCAGCCCGGCCACCTTGTTTCCCACTAATCTACAAAAAATACTGGCAATATTGTGCTACAGATGAAATTTTAATGTACCCTATAATTTATGCATATGTAACACAAAATCGAATCCTAAAATGCAATAGCATACGAAATATTAGCGGTTGCAGGTGGCCGGGCTGAAATTATTTCGTTAATATAAAACAGTAAAACTGCAACACCTACCAAAAACTAATACCAGTACATAATGAGATATAGAGATATAGAATACATGTAACGCTTTCATTTTAAATTATAATACATATTTAGAAAGAATAATCACTTGAAATTATATTTCAGCCCGGCCACCTAAAAGCGGTAATATTCCCTAAAATCTTATGCCAATTTGTACAGTAAAACCTGATACAGCTATGAAATGAAAGTTACATTCGTTTCGTTTTAGTCGTATACCTTTAAGCCTTCTGTTTGACTAGATTATCAAAATCTGAGAAACTTGCCGAAGAGTGACTATCATTTATTAACTAATTTCAGGACATTTGGTTTGTTGAGTGAAACAAAATTGGTAATTGTCATATTTTTTTAATAATCATTTTTGAAATTAGTTAGACAACATTTGTACTTATATTAATTAGGTACTATAACAATTGTTAATTATAAATAATGTAAAAAAAGGTTACACATTGATAATAACACAGTTATCAAAAAATTATAGTAATATCAATATTACCTTAACATCGAACATTCATTCATTCAGAATATTAGAAGATAATTTTTGGTTAAATACTTATTATACCTTGGTAAAAAATCACAGATTTTCATAATGATTTTTACATCAACTTTGAATTTAAAGTTTTGAAAACTTTCAATTCTAACTGTAGCACAATATTGCCAGTATTTTTTGTAGATTAGTGGGAAACAAGGTGGCCGGGCTGAAAACGTCAGGCTGGCCCGGCCACTAAGAAGTGCACGTAATTTCTTTTAAAAAGAGTTACATTGAAAATGAAGGTGTTACATATATTAGTATACCCGGGTACATTGGATTGATAACAATCTCATTATTAAATTCCATGGGGCCGGGCCAGCCTGACGTTCATCGATTTTTTTACTCCGTGTGTTGTTTGTTGGTACAAAGGTTGTTCTTACGTTTTGCTATTTTCGCAAAACATACTGCATACAATTTACAACCGGATGTATAATATATATTATAATTACATCGTTACAAATAAAAATATAATAATATCAATCAATAAGTGTACTTATTCCTCTTTTTAATATTTCACCTTATTTAACAAGACATCTCTTTTATTTACACGGAACAAATATTTAATATTTTATTAAATCACTTATTTTATTTAACAAGATAGTCTCTACTTCCTGTGCTACGTTGCAAGATAGTCAATTTACATCAAAATGGCTTAATAAAGGTAATTAATTGCATCTATCGCAAATTACTCAAACAAAATCAATGTTTCCACAATCGCCTTTTTAAATCGCCTATTTAATTTTTGTCTTCAAATCCGCAAACATAAGAGAAAGCCGGCAGTACCTAGTACATTTAATCACCCTCATTAATTCTTCATCATGTTTGACAGCTAATTATCGAGCGGCGTGTTGTGACAAACGACAGCTCCACGTTTCTTTACAGTGACCTTGTACACGTGACCCTGCACTCTATAGGTCAAATGTCTATTGTAAGACGTGGGCACCATAATATGGTGATTGCGTAGCTGTTGAAGGAAGGTTGAGGGACTTTCTGATATCGAGGTATTGACGTAATATGGCATAGTATGGTGCGGAAAATATTATGTAAATTGAAAATATTTGTTTGTAAAAGTCCCCGCGAAAAAAATAGGAAGCAAAAATAATAGGAGCTTTGGTGCCTGGTGTAAGTCATTATTCTCGTTTCCGAAATATATAGAACTAAACATCTAATTGGCAAATATTAGGTTTATTTCATAAATCTCGGCCAAAACTTTTGGGTATAATTTGCGATGTTACGTATGTATAAATGTACTAAAAAATGGATATGGATGATTTTATTTACTTCGCAAATATTACTTGAAATGTAGGTAATGTTTAACTATGACATAATAGCAGTAATAAATAATATTATTAATAAAATGAATGTTAAATCGATACTGGCAGTGATGTAAATGAAAACGAATTGATTTATTATAAACGCGTCCAGTTTTTGCTGCGTTTATAAAACTAGTATAGGAATTATTGATATGTCTCTATGTGCATGTGCACTGAATATTGATCGATTAATATGTTTTATATGTAGGTGCATAGTGACATGTATATATTTCTTGCAGCCAACTAGATGATAAGAATTTTTTTTAACATTAGCTCTTGCCTGCGATTCCGGAATTTCCGGGATAAAGCTATCCCATATCCTGTCGCGGCTCTCAATTTTTGCGATAAATCACAAATCTCATTAACAGTTTCAAGCGGTTTTCTCCAATAGAGTAATTGTCACGGAAGATTTAAGTGTATGACGAACCGTTAGCTACCATATACATAGAATCAGCTAGTATTGTAATATTTGCAAGTAAAGTAGGAGCAAATCCAATTTGTTGTTTTATATTTTAAAATGAGTAGTCTATCAACGCATCTTGAAACCGGCGACATGCAGTATGACGCGACGTGTCGCAGATTTAAACGTTTTTGCTAGCGCCCGCGCACGACCTGGCTGACACCAATAACCTCAGGTGAACTAATATACTGTGTCCTTTGTTACCTCATTGTTTAGATCATTTATCATTCTTTTTAGAATTACTTTGATGAAATTATATTGTTTGATGTTTATGTTTGCGAAACTTGGTTAAATTTAAAAATGTCTTGCGTTGTGAATTTCTTTCGAAAAGGTATGCGGACTATATAGATTATAATATAGGTTTATCAGATTTTTTATGTATTGTTTACTGTGGCATATAATTTTGAGGACCCTTTTGATACACACACTGTGCGTTTAAAGTATCATGAGAAAATGCAAGCAAAATCATACGATTTCGGATCTGATTATGTTATGAATGAACTTATTGCACGTTAATTATATCTGTACCGGTTAGCGAGGTAGAGGTCCTTACTGCCAAAAAATCCAAATAAAAAACCACGACATGTAACACTATCGTATTAGTTTATTTTTAAGAGTCACTTTTTGACTCCCAGTAAGTCAAACGACATGACGAATAATTTCGTCACACTACCCAACTTTTACAATAAGATGATGACATAGTGTTACCAGTAAATTAGCATAAAAGTGAAGAATACATACATACATACAAAAATACGTATGTATAGTAAAAAGTAACCAATTACGTAAGGTGAAGTCAGGTATACAAATGATAATGCCTCAATGACACGGAATGACACACGCGTCATCCTTTGTAGTTGAAGGAGATGATTATGTACTTATTACTTTTAATTTCGGGTAAAATAGCTCTCTATATATGAGAGCTCACATGTACTAGGTATTTGCGAATGCTTATTTAAGGATTGTATTACGTTTTCTTTTTTTCTTTTTTAAGACCCGCACTAAGAATTGCTCTTGTGTTGCAAGGACTTATACAAACATACAAACAACTGACACAAAGTACAACCAGACCCAAAACAATTATTTGTGGACGCACAAATAATTGGTGTGTGTGTTGGATGTGAATAGAACCTACGACCTCCTGTACATACTTTTAAAGTTTAGCTTGAAATGTTTAAAATAAGGAAAACGTTAGTCTATTTTTAAACGGAGGATTTGATGGATATAATATTTAATTTCCACAGGAAATAAGTGTGTATGATTTTACATTTTTTTTGTAAGACGGATAGTTTCCGAGATATAGCGAAAAAAGTGTTTCCACCCCGTTTTCCAAGATGGCGGCCGGGGGACAAGGGTGGCGACCCCACTAACTTCGATTTAAGCTGCTATTGACCCCCCTACATGATCTAAAAATAAATTGCGTCCTCTAAAAATGTAAAACTCATGTAACATTTCAATGGACTATTTTCGCCGAACATAAAAAAGTGCATATTAATAGATTTTCATTTATGTAAGTAATCTAACATTAAAGCCTATAGAAGTAATTGAATGCAATCTTTAGTTAGAATAAATTCAATTTACCGTTCGTAGTACGGGCTCCATAAATCTCATTTTACTCGCAATACATACGGTTCAATTAAAAGTTTATGTTCACTAACTTTATTGAATGAATTCATGTTACACATAATGCACTTTCTCTTACTTTCGATTTGGTTACTCTGATTTAAAACGACAGTTACTAACTGTATGCGTTTGGCACTTAAGTCTTATTCTAGTTGAGATATATTTTGTAAGTACTTATTGCCAACTTGAGCCTGTGAAAAGACTAGGCTTTTCGTGTAACTTTTCCGTGACATAAAATAAAGAGTTTTAAACACATTTGTTTATCTCTTTGTGCTGTAGGAACTGAAGGCATTTGTGGTTTATTCTTTATGTTATCCAAGTAGTGTAGCTTAAATCTTAAACTTTTGAGATAGATACTGAAATGGTTTAAAGTAACATTAAAATATTTTTATTATCTAGTGTTTACAACTTCCATGGGTATTGCTAACACATTTCTTCTTTCTTTCGAAGTTCGCCTTAAAAACTTAAAAAAAACTCTTCATCACAAACTTAACCTACTTTACACTAAATATACAGGCTCAAATAACTCGTGTGTTGTCAATTTGAACTTGACTGTCAATGTGGATGACACTGACATTTGACAAGTCGACTGTCCACCATTAAAAGATTGAACCTATACACTATGTCGCAACGTCCGCTCCGCGCTACATTTAACGTTTCTAATAATATCATTAAATACTTTACGAGGCTAATTAATGTCAGAAGAAACGAATCAATAAAATTATTACGTAATATTAGCTATTTTGGAATATTTATGTGAGAGGGTTCGAGTTTGCGATAAATATGGCAAGTAAGCTGTGTAGTATCAAAAGGTCCTGGATTTGAGTCCTACTCGGGGCAAATCTAAGTTTTGTACACAACTCTCATGCCTAAGAATTGCTTGTAAGACCCGAAGACCAAAATAAACATACAAATATAACAAACATACAAACAACGTAAACATTGTACAACCAGACACGAAATAACTATTTTTGTAGGTAACTTAAATATTTATTCCGTGCGGGAATCGAACCCACGACTTTCTGATGCAGTCACATTAGCGTGGCGACTACAGTAACTATTGCACTGCTCCATTAAAATTATATAGGCAGTCAAAATTTCATACAGAATTGACCTCTAATAATTGACATTAAGATCAATATGATATATTAAGCTTCGGGCAATGCAAAAAATTATCATCCTAAATAAAGGCGTGTCATAATTATCACATATTATTTGATTCACCTTGACCGTAATGCTATGTGTGAATAATATACGTGATAATATATTCGTACGAAATCGTAAGTGTTATGCACGGGACTGTGCATTTAGGAAGTATATTTATTTAAAACATAATCCTTGTTATACTGGAAAGTGTAATACGCGTGATCTTCCATCATTTCACAATGTTAGTCCTAATTGGAGGCGACCAAATTCCAGGCTACAAATAAATTAGATAATCCTAATTAGCACTTAACCTAACCTGGGAATCGAAATCAAGACCTCATGGTCAGCGGTCGTATACGCTACCAATTCTGCCGCTATTTTTGTAAGGCAGTAATACTATAGGCGTTGCCACGTTTCCACCAAGTCAAAAAGTTTTCATATATTTATTGAAATTTTATCTATTGGTAGGTAAGTAGGTTATCTAACGCTTATTAATAAGTTGTGGAACTGGAGCTCAATCTCGGAATTCGATTAACTTATTTTTTAAGACAGCTCCTGCACTAAGTATTGCTTTTGTGTCGCGGGGACTTTAACAAACATACAAACAACGGACACAAAGTACAACCGGACCCTAAACAATTATTTGTTTATAGCATCAATATAATATGTTCTGTTTGGGAATCGAACCCACGATGGTAGGATTGATTTATTCATAATGTAGGACATACTAAAGATACCTAACAAACTACGACACACAAAACTATATCGTACATACAATTCTTATGTAACGAACAAACTCATTTGACAAAACAAAATGCTTTACTTATTGAGTACATAGTACATAACATGAGACATTAACTGTTATGGCCGGCACACAATGGACTTGTGACATAGTGTTTGTGCCGCGACCTTGCTCCCGAGCCGAAGGCTGTACGTCTCATCTAAGTTAATATTTGTGTTACAGTTACCATGTGTTTTGTGATAGTCGGATGTGTAATGTATTACTGCTTTATTTAGTCTATGTTTCTGCTTATCTGGGTCTCAGATTCGATTTCTGAGCTGGGCAGTATACTTTTTGAATTTTATAGCTTCTGTTGGAATATTATTAATAGTACATAGTTGTGGTACAAATGTGTCATAAAGAAATGGTACCTATAGCAATTATAATAGTAGTCCTATTACATAGGACTAATGAACAGGTGTATTTAATTTACCTCTGCTTACCTTCTGGTATAACAGACATGATGTTATAAACAAATTAAACACAAAAAGCAAAACTGAAAAATGTCAGGTCACAATAAAACTAAAGTTATATTAAGATTTAAATAGTAAAACCAATAAACATTACTACATATGTTACGTTAATAACAACATATTTTCAATCACTAACGTCACATAAAATAAACAATAATATTATGTACTCTTATGTAAATAAACAAGTTGAAGAAACCTTAGGTTGGATAAACATCAACTCCTTACTGTTGAGTAGAGTAGTGAATATAAATTGAGGCTTCACCAAAGTTTATCGAAATATTCTTATAATTAGATTTTTGATTGAAGAACTTAGATCTGATTTCGAACGGTCGAAATATAATTGTACCTAGTTAAGTGCAGATTTCTATTTATTAATTTTATCGACCGATTCAAAACTCTTGCCCTCTTATTCATAAAAATATATGAAGTTATGAAAGGCTTATGAAATGTTTTGTTTCTTTCACTCCTTAGCGAAATGAAAAAGAGAAAGCATATATTATTATAGTAGTTTTTTAACTAAAATAGGTTTAGGTAGTTTATGAATAAGAGGGTTAGAGTACTAGTCTACTAACATTTTACCTGTATCTATTTATATGGAAAATTGCAGAAAATGTTGAATTAATTTAACCACGGACAGTTTTCCCGTGGGCACCTTGTTGAGTGTACGCCTGCATAGGGCTAATAAAAGTTATGAATAATGGTTATTACCAAAAACCAAAGTACCACGAAACGTTCTCAGTTTTCATCTTAACGTGTAATTTTACACCATTTAACCTTCATTCTCTGCTTAATGATGTGCTGAGATGTAATTACCATATTTTTGTCAATAATAACATATCATTAAACATTGAAAAGTAATTGGCGTCGAATTTAGTGGCAATTTGTTTAAATAATTACCAAACTTGTTTGATGAATCTTTCGGTAAATATTAAAATACATTTAATATTAGTATTGATATTAAGACTAATGGTTATAGTATGCCCATATATAGCTTCTTTTGTATTAAATGACGTAAATTGTTAATCATTCTATTATTGAATATAAACTAAAATAAAAAGCCTCATGCTTGGAATTAAGAATTTGGATCAGATTGTTCCAGTTATTTAAAGTTCTATAACTCTCCTAGTCTAGTCGCCAAATGTGTGATAGACATTTTTATTACTTGCTTTAACACTGAAGGAAAACACTGTAAAGAAAGACTGTCTAAGGGTTCATTAACAGATCTTACAGGAATGCAAAGTCCCCAACAACGTTATAAATTTTAGGCTCAACCCTTCCCTTATTACGGGAGAAGACCTTTGTCCAGCAGTGGGACAGTAATGGGTTAAAATGTTTATTTTTATTATATCATGAAAGGTTTTAAAACAAAAATATCCACATTATCATAATACATACATACCCTACACATTTCTAACTACACGTTATTCTTTTGTCAAACGTTCTATTGTGATAATTGACATTGGCGGGGGCCAACGTCTGTCCTGCTGACCTCTTACAGATAATTGCCATCATATTGTTTCTTATTAAAATATGTTCGTATTTTTGTTTTACACACTCATATTTTCAATATTTACAATAGTCTATAGTGTGTGTTTGTGTGGGTGTAAGGTTCTTTTTGAAAAGATGAGGTCATTACGTATTATTGAATTTTGTTTTTCATTTGAATTTTAGTGTACTCCCTGCGGTGTTATTTCTTAATATGAACTTAAGTAGTGTAACTGTATGGGATTGTACCGGTGTCTAAACAAGTTTGTGATATAATTTTAAGTTATAGAAAAAAACATGATTTTGTTTAATCCATAAAGATTACAAATAATCAATTTCAATTAATCCTGTATTCTAAAATGGTGTTTAAAGAAATTAAGTGTGTAAAATTGTTTATTTTATATTTAATTGATTTACCTTCGTTAAAACATCGTCCAGGTTAACTTTGGCATAATAAATGTATAGCCTTTGTCTGTGACCAAGTTCTCAATACGGAATCTGTAGAGATTATCTCCTACAGAAACATTAAATCATAGAGCTCTAGATTTAGGTACTTCAAATATTTCTTCTACATTTTATAGTTGAACTAAAAATCACATGAAAGTTGCAAATATGTCATATTACTATGCGGTGCTGCGAACAGATGTCACGACATCGTGCAAATAATATTTTAGCGTCAGTCGATAAGGTGATCGATCGCTTGTCACCGATAAACTCGTGGGAAATGTACTCTTATTTAGGTATACTATGTAATTTAATGGCTGAAAAGTAACGAAAATTTTGCACCTACATTTTCACTGTAACACGGATCTTATTATGAAATTGTTTAATAGGCAGCATTTTTTACTCCAATAGAAGTACTATTTTAAGCCAAAATGCCGTAGAAAAAGTAAATACACTTAAATAATTGCTTCAACGTCGTCTCAGAGACAACAAGCAACGTCTGCCTTGAAAAGAGTAGAAGATTTAGGATTCCCGATGTCATGTAAACATTTTATGGATTTTGTAAAAAAGAGCCACTCATTTAATTAGTTTGTAAACAAAATATTTCAGTTGAATTATTGTAAAGCAGACGTACATACGCACTAGTTAGCTAATTCATAAATGGCACTAGGTTATAAAGGGCATATGATACGGTAGTTCAACCAAAGGCGGGGCGAAGGCGGGATTATTTCGTACAGAATATATAATATTACTTTAAAAAAGGCTCATTAACAAAAACCCACATCCCAAGGATACAATCAGACCCGCCTTTGTCACGCCCTCCGATACACCTAAATTTTGATACCTTATTAGTATATTAGTTAGATATTGTTCATTTTTAAAGTCACCTCTATTTAACCCTATAGAAAATACAATCGTAACTCGTTTTTCCATTCAAAGATAATGACTGGTTATAAATGAGCGACTCCCACACAAAACAATGTCGTCAAACGAACAATAAGTTTGTACAAAAATAAAATACATCGAGTTTTTCCGTTCTGACCTCTACAAGAGCTCTTATCATATGACCTGCTTACAAGCCTTTAACTTCCAAATTTAAATGACCTAAGTACAAAACACATGCATTTGAATATACACCCTACTTGTAGGGTATAAGGTTGCAATTCCAATGTGCTGTGTTGGTACCGTTTTGCATTCTTATCGTGAGTAGTTTTAGGCGTTTCAGTCAAATGTTTGTAAACTGTTTCGATTGTATTTGTTTTATTTGAATGCGCTACTTTGCTTACCCTTTTAAGGAGTAATGATAGATAATGTTACAAAAAAGGGATTTTTGCTTGTTTCTATCACAAATACATTTAAGAGGAAATGTAAGGCTTTGAGATAATTATGATCTATGTAGAGAAATTTGTATTTGCTAGTTGTAAGATACATCAGTTCTGTCTCGTGTAAAATCACTTTAGTAATGTGATGTGTAAACGCAGTTTAAGACAAATTATTTGCAACTTCATACAATATTATGTAAGTTCTTCCTGTTACGAAAACCATTTACCCTATAATGTCATTTAAATTGAGTAGCAGGCGTTGATTAACTTATTATGTGAAAAATTCACCTCCTGTATTGAGACTTTACAGTTTGCTAAAGACGGCCTTACAACTAAGTCATAATATATTTATTTTTACGGTCATTCGGAGCATCATATTTCAAGTCAAATATTCAAGTCTGTTACAATTTGATATCATCCTCTTTCTAATCCACAAACTTAACCTTTCATAAAACGTTCAAGCTATTCCCAAACAATTGAGCAACAAACGCCGAACCCACACGAAGTTCCCCGAAACCTCACGAGCGTACAAAAGATGTCTCAGTATTAAGTTGTATTTAGACAGTTTTATGTCAAGTTTATATATAAGAATACTTTCATAGTGTTAGGGTGAATTTAGATTACTATATTAGCATTGTTTACGTTCAAACTTATGGTGGTCCAAGAATATTCGTCGATAAGGTAATGTATGGAATCTGACACTTAAGATGAATTTAAAAAGTGGGTGGGTGACGACTCAATAATCGTAGGCTGTATTGTCATTGTTTGATGTTGATAAATATCTTACGAGTTTTTATGGTGATTTTGTTATTGTGGAGACTGCTGTAGGTTGGGATGTGGTCTGAAGAAAGAAAAACTATTTCTGCTTGTGAAATGTTAGACTTCTGATCTGTCTCCTTTGGGAGGAGACCCTTGCCCAGCAGTTGGACAGTACTGGGTTTAAAATATATAACTCAGACCAATTTTGTAGGACCAGCTTGGTGGCAGATTTGTGTTTGTGTGTGAGTGTTTAATATACCTTTCCTTTTACTCTGAAATAACAGATTTGTTACCATTGAATGTTATTAAGAAATAAATAAACCTATTTCTCTGAGGTATATTTATTTAAATGAGTGTTTTCACTAACTAAATTAACGTCTTACTATTCCGTTATGGAAACAGATTATAGGTAAACTATCAATGTGATATACTGTATTTAATTTCCGATCATCGTTCGATCTAATTGCTTATATATAACAAACTGCGTTCACTTAAATAACGGATGCTGTTATTACTAGTAAAAATATAATTATCGAGGCTTCATTTAGTTCTAAGGCGCCCTCTTTCTTTGATTTCTAGGTAATTTCTAGGATTGTCTCTTAAGTCTTCAAAGATAATGAGAATTTTAATACTATGAACGAGTACATAGATCTATCTTATTCAATTTCACTAAGGTCCTCTACCATCATTTAAATTGTGCTATATCTATGTAAAAAAATCCTCAAATAAAACTCATTATTATCCCTAGACACTGGCAAAACAGAACCTATTCGAATATATTTTTAAGAAGTATGAGGGTTTTAGGACCCTCATACTTCTTAAAGGTAAAACTAACAACGAATTCTAACTCCCGCTATCGCCTATACCTTACCCCAAGGCCAGGCACGAGCCACGCGTGGGGCAACTCGTAGGCGTCCAAATAAACATGTCTATATAACGAGGGCCTCGTAAACCGGCGTCTATCGGCCCTAGCCCACTAGCTGCCACGACAATACGATAACAGCGAAAAACAGAGACTTTTAGTCGCATGCGCAGGTTATCTCGATATCATGTAGTGTGTTTTATTAAGCTGATGATTATTTTATTTTGGATATGAAATTAATTGTATAAGGTCTGCGAAGGAAAACATTGTCTGGTTTATCAGATCTTCAAGTCTACAAACACTTGCACTTGGAGAAGGAGTCTTTAAACTCTCTCGAAAGAGTTAGGATGGAATACGACTAACAATTTTATTTTGCGTTTTTGCTGTGCAGAGACAATAGAGATAAGATAATTAAATAAATTAGTTATATTCAACCTGTGTTGGCCAAGCAGTTTTAGTGGAACATTTTGCATTGATAGCTAAGTTATTTAGCGCAGTTTTTTTTTAATTTATTTAAGTGATTTAGAGTATTTTTGAACCTAATATGATTGCAGTCCACTCAAACAACATGCCTTTATGGAATAAAAGCTTGAATATTTTGCAATTTTTTAATCACACTCGTCGACTAACTTTACACAGGAACTTACCTCACACTGAGTCAACGGTGAGGTGTGTCTTATACCGTGGAAATTCCTCACACGAACAAATGTTGAACCTTTCCTTTTGTAGTAGCATTTGACTAAGCGTTTGTTCTGTAATTATCGCATTCTATAACAATGACAGTACTTTCAAATATGATAATTGAGTCATGGCTATGGAAACTATTCTATGGAAACCAATAGGTTTCCATAGAAAGCCAAAAGTTTCGAAATTATCTAAAAGCTATCACAATCATTTTAATTTTCACGGGTGCTTTAAGCGAGTTCAAGTTTAACTATGAATTTAAGATAGTATCGAGTGTAACTTAACAAGTCCATACCAATATTAAAAACGTAAGTCTGTCTTTATGGCTAAATCGCACAAACAATTTTGATGTTATTTGTCATAGAGAACATATACAATGTTATTCTCAAAATACTCGCTGGGGGTCGCCTTTGTTAGCTAGCACTCCATAGATGGCCTTTGGAAAATCGTTTGGTTTTAGTTTTTAACATATTTTTTTCAACTTTTAAACATATGACCATAGGTTTTTTTGAAACTTGCATATGAAGTAATAAGTCAGTGAATCAAAAGGATGTGCGTCATACAAACTGAAGATTACCATACAAAAATACTCAATGAAAATAAAAAGATTTATTCATTTAGGTCAAACATTGACATATATTATGATTGTCAAGTCCTTGATGATATGTATGGCGCAACAGTCAAGGTAGTGTCATTGTTATTACGATGTAGAGAGTCTTAGGTTCGATTTTGACGTAAATAAATAAATTGAAAAAAACACAACCATTTTAAGAATAGTTTCTATCTTTGCTCGATCCAGGGGCCGAATCCGAGACTTACTAAAAATTAACGCTTAAATCACAGAAAAATGTTTCCCGTACGTCTTTTTCTTAACAAACAAACGTCGATTATACATTGAGCTTATTAATTACTAGCTGACCCGGCAAACGATGTCTTGCCATGTAAATTTTGTAAAAAAAAATAGTGTTAGTTATGGATATGAAAAATAGATGTTGGCCGATTCTCAGACCTACTCAATATGCTCACAAAATTTCATCAAAATCGGTCAAGCCGTTTCGGAGGAGTATGGCAACG
The DNA here is from genome assembly GCF_050436995.1 of Anticarsia gemmatalis. Taxonomy (NCBI): domain Eukaryota; kingdom Metazoa; phylum Arthropoda; class Insecta; order Lepidoptera; family Erebidae; genus Anticarsia; species Anticarsia gemmatalis. The sequence goes on from NC_134757.1 coordinate 3,765,671, forward strand.
AAAACTGTGACGCGAGAATTTTATATATTAGATGGTTTGACAATCATGCTGAAATGATTGTGTTATATCTTGGCCTATTAAAAGTTATGTGGCTAGTAGGAATTATTATTATATACAATATCTACAGTCGCTATAGTGATTACTTGTTACCTAAAGTATAAGGATAAAAATAATACACAAATATAAACGGTAATACCTAATTCATTAAAAATAATATATTTGTATTAAATAACAAACATTTTAACACTACATTTTCAATTATTATCCTCAAGTTATAACCTTATGTCGATAAATTATTATGAAATCCTAGGAAATAACGACCTTTTCGAACGAGACGTTTATATTATTGATTGTAATTATTATAAATAAAATAAGAGTACTTATAAAATTGCATTAAAGGAAATTCGTAATAAATATTAAATGTCTGTGTTTGTTGTCACGGCTAAATTACTGATTGGATATTGATGAAATTTTGTTCGGAAATCACAGCTAGTTGCGCTCACCGGTCAGTAAACAATCAGTGGGTTAAGCAATGCTTGGCGCGGTCAATACAAAGATTGGTGACCATGTGGTATTTGAACTGAGCGCGTCCGTGTTTCGGAGGGCACGTAAAAAGTCGGTCCCGGTTATCTACGAATGCTAACAGTCGTTAAGTCACGTGGCCTTTCGGGCGGCTTCAGTATAATAGGTTAAGAAGGATTTTGCTTTTTTTCAGCTTGAAAATAGGTGAAGATCTGTGTTCAAACATAGGCTCGTTTTTTTAAGTATATTTTTAATTTGCCTGTGATAAACGTCAGTAATCGAAGTGTTGTCGCGCGGGCCAACTAGATATAAATAAAAATATCATACGTGTACAGCGAAGTGCGTCAAAGGAAATTATATTTTATTTATATTACCTGTTCTTAATAAGGATAATGGTTATGAAACTTGGTTAAAGGTTATCAACTGCAATAGTAGACAAACATACACAGATTAAGAATTAACTATTATGATAATATCATATACTTAGCTACGGCTGCTTATTTCTTTAATACCAACCAACAGTGATTAGTGATTAGGTTGAGAATTTTGAGAAATAACTCATAAGCAATGTTATCGTCTTGCCCAGGATCCGAATCTGAGCCTTCTACAGGGTAGTCGCTTACGCTACCTATGCACCAGAGAGACAACTATCTACCTACTATTAAAAATTCCACATGAGAACTGTGAACACTTTTCAGGGAATATGTTAGGGGCACTGAAGTACCTCCATTATATTTCATAGGAACTATTTTCTCCATTTTATTTTAAAGATCAAACGCTCGTTATACAATAGTTACTAACCCCCTTATGATGTACATTTAGCGGTAGTTTATCTATTCAATAGCATTTAAGCTCATATAAAAATGACAGTTTGAATATATAAACTAACGCTTTTCCCAGAAACCAGGTATAAATCACTGTTTTTACTGAGCATTTTCTTCAACATTTCCACACACAGAGATAATATCTGAGTACTAAGTACCTACGTAAACGCGTCCAGCGAGCATAAGTTACGTCGGGTTAAGGCCAGCGCACACGAGCACACATCATTGACATATTTTACACGGTTACAATGACATAAGCAACCATCGTGTGCGCATCCGTAGTTGCTAACTGCAGTTTCCAAGGTATAAGTTATGAACTGAAAGATTTTATCAGCACTGAAAGACTTTAAAAAAATATTTTCTTACTAACTTAACTCAATTCCCTTTTGTTCTACAAATGTTCAAATTATAGGCAATAATGACTTTTCAAAAATAAATATAATTGACATAATGCATTTTACAGTTGCTTAGGAAAACATCGTGACGAAAACTTGCATCCTTTATCCGAAGGCATCTCTAAAAGTGTCAAAAATCAATGCTTTCAAAAGTTCCTCATTTAGGAAATTCATACTCGGCACTGGCAGTAAGGCGATAATAAAATGTGAACTAAAAACTGAAAATATCACGTGGAAAACCCATATGTACCTATGACAATGTTTATATTTTACTTTATCACAACATTTTTTTCCTTTGCTACTCAGAGAACAAACCACATTTTAAAGTAATTTAGTTTTTGGAATGCTACCAGCAATGTCCAATCTAAATACATTAAATAGCTACAAAATGCAAGTATGTATCCTAATTAAAACACAAGTCACGACAAAACTAAAGTTCAATTGTAATTAAAACAGTATATTAACCTTAAAATAAGCCAAATTCTAACTGCTAGGAGTGGCCAGACAATAGACTGAGTGTTAGAATCGAACCCCTGACCTTTCGATCACCAATCAATGACTAGATATCAAACGAACAATAAAGCCCTGCTATAATTTTCTATGTAAATTTGTGACGTCATTAAATATAATGTTTTGTTTACAGTATTATAAGTTATAAGAGACTGCCTTTGTGGTCGTGGTACTCGGATGCTAAAAACAAAGTTTAGACAGATTCACATGAATCAAGTATTTTCAGTTTATGTTTAAACGGTTATAGGAATTTTGCAGTTCAAAATTGACATCTTAACATGGTAAATTGCACGTTTGAAAGTACCAGAAGATTAATGCAAAGAGGCAAAAGATTTTAATTAGTATTATTATTATCTAAATTCGTCTATTGCAGATGAGTGGGTGGTATCAGAAGAAATGCACGCTTAAATGTTCCTAGATGCATGTATTTGCTATACAATTTTGCAAAAGTAACATGACGAAAACTCACTCTCTCGTGTTGAGGTAGGTTAATAATTAGCAGTATAGAATTTATCCTTATTATTTTCCTTAAAACACGCAATTTTTCATAGAACGTATTATCAAATTATGCAAATATTAGTTTGCTAGAGTGCTGTGGAGTCGAAATAATATAATTTAACATATTTTTTGCATCGAATTTATTTGAGCGATGCGATCTTTTCTAGTTCGTTCGATGTTGTTTTAGAATCAATATTGCTTCAGACAATTGCAAAAGTAAGTATGAGGATTCTCAAAATATATAAGTAAATTCCATCCATTAATTTTTCATTGCTGAAAAAGTGAGAAATTTACTGAAATGAGAGGAAGATGAAGCCATATGTCGGTCATGCAAGTCACCAAATATTGACGCTATCTACAAACGATTGATAACGATACTTTTAAAGTCTCATCCAAATAGTAATAATGAAGCCTTAATACAAGACTCATATTAAACATGCATGAAAAAAAACTACGTGTTGTCAACACACTTTCATAAATAACTCATTTAATTACTTGCAAACATAATAACCGCTGGCCGCCCATGACTTGTCTATTCCAGTCATCGTCGCCACGACCTTCGCCTCTCAGGTCGTTAGGTCGCTCATTTTCCTCCTGTACACCAATAAAACCAGTACAAACACGGTTCACGGACAACCATGTACTTAGGAGGCCCTATTAACGCCTCCGATATATGACACGTCACGATACTGTATGTGTGTGTGTGTGTGTGGGTAATCGGTTAGATAAAGATCTATAAGATTGTTTATGTTGTATTATATTGAAAATGTTTTCCTCTTAGATGGTGGTGTTTTTATATGTATGTACTTCAAGTGTAATCAATAGTTGAGGTAATCAGATCGCGCCCTCGTGTTTTGTTGTCCTCTTTACTGGTTCCAAGCCCCTTTTAAAAATTGTGAATAGTATGATGAGCTTGAGTGTGATATGTGTGCGGGTACAAAGTCTTATTGGTTTAAAAGGATGTTTTTTAGTTCACTATACAGACTATGTATATTTAAGAACCTGCTAGAGTTATCAAAAGATATTCGTACAGTACGTTGAGTTTGGTCAGTATTATACCAATATTTTTTTATTGAAATAAATCAGGATTTGGAAAACGAGTACGAAGTCGGTTATCAAAAACATACTTAATTTTTTTTTAAATACTGTTGTGTATTTTCATCTATTGCCGTCCCAATGCTGGGAGGGGACAAATACTTTTATTTAAAAAAAAGGTTGTTAATGAAATTTTATGACCTCAGAACATTTATTACAATTACAATACTAAATAAATAACGATCGTGACATTAACTATCATCGTTATTCAGTGTAAAGTTATTTTCAGTTTTCCTGTCCTTGCAAATTTCTAGAAGAGGTCAGAGGAAAATATAGGGCGTTGGCTTTCTAAGTTATGAACAAACACGTATTACTGCTTATCACTGTACGTAAATAGTGCATCATGAACAAGTGGTTTTCAGTGTTTCAGCCAATAGGCAGGTGAAGTTCAGTAGTCCAAGTTTGCCTAGGAATTTTGTTGTTAAAAATGCTGAAAATGTGTCTAACTGTGGGAGTTTGCAATTATAGCCAATTTTAAGAAATACTTGATGCATCGGAGACACTGTTCATATTCGTTTTTACATATTTGTATGATCAGTTGTACTTTACTGCCAGGCTCTAATTTTACGGGTAAATAAAAATTTTCTTCATTTTCACTTTGCTACAAGAATATGATTATATGATGATGTATGATTTTGTCTGATCTGTTAATACGCGATAGTATATTCTAATTTAAAGTCTTACGCTCTGGATGTCAATTTATCTATATAAGTATGTATTTAGAAGTATATAAGTATGTTTATCAGTTATTTGGTTACCATAGTACAAGCTCTGCTTAGTTTGGAATCAAATGACCGTGTGTGAGTTGTCCAATGATATTTATATTTATTTATATTATTGATATTTTTTTTAAACACTTCCGTACCGAACCTTCTTCATACTTCATACGACATCCAAACACATTAAACCTTAACATAGTATAATTATTACTACAATAATACTAACTGAACCTTCTGCCTCACGTCTGTACAGTATCGTCATAACTGCATAGCTGTCGGTCGGTGGCCGGTGCAAGGTCGCACCACTCATGTTCGACACGTAATGCATAGTAGTTTCTGTGCATTGTTTGTACTGCAACCCGTGTTTACAATGTATGCTATATATGTATGTGTTTAGAATATATTATTATTATAGAAAAATATATCTATGGGACTTGAGTTGTATTAAATGTTAGTTCATTACGCTGTAACTTCATTGAGCATGTCACATTCTTGCTGTGTTTTTGTGTGTTTTGTTTATAAATACACCTCTTGTTTCGGACTTTTGCAAACAAACAATAAGGACACAAAGTACAAGAAACAGACCCGAAACAACAATTTATGGATCGCCGTTGCACGCCATATGCTGAAATTTGATACCACATGAAATGATAATTGATACAAAAAAGAGTTCAGTTAAATTACGGTTCACAAAACACTTTCTGCTACACACCACTCGAATATTATCATTGGTTCTAAACACCTCCACACGGAATTTTATTTAACCATCAGATTTAGAGATAAAGAAATGACGACACAAAATTCCCCATTCCTTTTTAGCACTACACATTAGAAAGAGACGTCTAACTAAACCAGCCTAATACGGAAGCTTACACATAATATATTACAATTAAAGACCACTCATTAACGCAACAATAATCATAAACAAGCACTTTCTAGACAATGCTTCATGATGACAGAGGGTTTAAACGCAACTCGGTGTTCAGACCAAAGGTCCCGGTGAGGTAACGTTCGTGTATTAATTTATAGGTTAAGTGTGGGACATAAGTCACTGATAAGGGATTGAGTGTATTGTGTGGTACGTGATAATGTATGTTGAGTAAGATTTAACTAATAGTCTAGGAATATGGCTAAAATCTGGTATGTTTTTCAAGAAGTGTGCAATACATTTAGTGATTTAGATATAAGTACTACTAAACTTAACTGCAAATAACTTCTGCTAGCAGCGATGCAATGGTTGTGTGATTTGTACAAGCTTCTGACCGCTACTTCGTTGCATGATAAGAATTTCCGGACTAAAAAGTATCCCATAAATATAGGAATCCTGCTTATAAACTATCTATTTTTCTTCAAAATCCAAACGGTAGATTCTATTAACTGTTTTACGTAAAACGTAACAAATATATATTTGAAACCAAATTATAGTCCATTGTCCAACATGAATCAATTTTGGTCTGGTATCAACATCTATTCAAAATTTCTTCTTGTTGTAAGAGAAAACTTGTAATTGGTTCCCTTGCTTTTTATATACTAGTATGTAACATAGCTGTAAGTCTTCCATAATATAAATGAAGAAAACAGTACATTTGTTTCTGGAAATCAACCATATAGCCCGTATTGACATACAAGTGTTGTCACACGATGTTATAGTGTTCAAGTGACAAACTTTATAGCGACAGAGTTTCCGACTGCTCACACGTCGGGCCAAAGACCAAAGGTCCGTGACGTAATCAACTATGTATCAATTTACATACGATTGAATTTGAGTGTCGAATAAATCTACCGCCCAGAAACTATGAAGTTGTTTGCACCTTTGTTAATATACGAGGTAAATTAGGCTTTTCATATTGCTGTTGCTAATTTGTAGTCACCAAATTCAGCTGACTGGAATTTGTTCATCTTTTAGCGACTGCATTCTACAAAAACGCGACTCGATAATATTAACGAAAGAAATATACAAAAATCCATTTTATAATATACTAATAACTAGATCATGATGATTAGTGCGATCATGCATAGTCACATGAAATTGGTTTGACTTTTTGGCCAGATCGCGATAGTCTACTACTTTAAAAACGATCAAAATTAAGTATAATAGAGAAAGACACCGCTTCTCTCAATTTTTCAGGTTTCGAAGCACAGTCTCTTTTTAAAAGACTGCCCACTACAACGGCTATATGCTTACATAAGCAAAAATAGTACCGAAAGTAGCCATTGTATTCTCCCACAAAGATGAGACACCTAACACGATATTTCCAATCACAACAAGAAGGTTACAAAATAATATTTTTCTAGAATACAGAGAGGTTTTCCGCAAGGTTGTCGTAACCATAACATTGTTTTGTCGAGAAATCCGAACTGAACCAAAAGTATGTTTGCATGATAAAGGCAGCCGATTCACAATGGTGCCGCTAAAATGCTGCATTACGAATAATAAATTGTTTTTATACAATTGACGTGGCTTTTGAGGTTGAATTGTTATGTGCTTATTTGTTAAGGCATTTTTTGGATGTACATCGTTGACAGAAGGAGTATTAATAATATTTTGAATTCATAATGTAATATCGTCGTTGATAGCAGTTGACAGGAGTTCATATTAAAAATGATTTATATGCAAAACGTAATATCACAGGCAAGTTGATATCATCAGAAACGTAATTTTTGATTACTCATAACCAGGTGTCAAATTGGGATCCTGTTCCTTACGGTATGATTCATTGTGCAGCTTATTCTAAAGATTAGTTGCCTGATAAAATAGTTGCGAGTAATTGTGGAGAAGGTATAAGAAATATTTTCGTTTGTTCGTTAATACGTTCGTTTGTCAGCGAAAGAATAATATTGATTTGTGTATCCGCACCTATATTGTATAAAACTAAACTCTAAATAAATAATCTACAGTCTTTAAAACAAAGTTCTTCGAAAATAATAGCTCTGTTACCACCTCAATATATTTCAATAAGCAGCAGCATTTTAACGATGCTCTAGTGTCGTGCGTCAAGTGTTCTTATTCATTGGAAGGCTTTGTCCATATGCTAATAGTGGATGGCCGGTCACCGGCGCGACCTGTCAGGACCGAAGGTCGAATGTAGGACGTATGGCGCAGACAACTCGCTAACCATTGCCAGTGAAACGTGACGTAATGCGCACGGGAATTTAAACCTTATGATCCGTCAATATTGAATGATTATTCTGTTTTGTATCTCAAGGATTGGTAATTAGGAGTTTATTTCCAAGAATTGTTTGCATGAGAGTTAGGTCGTTTTAGAATTGTGTAAGAATGTTCACGGTCTTTTGCTAATATTTCTCGTTAAAATTTCAATTGTTTAATTTTACTATTATCATTATTATTTATTAGCCTCTCAAATAAAGAATAACTATAATTAAATACCTATAGGGTTACGAAAATCCGCATCTGTATTTAATTAGCAAAAAAATGAAACTAACCTCTCTCTAAATATATTTCTTAGTTTTTTCACATAAAATCACGCCTTTTTTCTATAGGGGTAAGCAGATATGTTTATTTATTGCAAGGAAAGTTGGGTAAAATATTAGTGTCTCCCTTACCCTCTTTCCCAACTTCCCTTACTTCATTCACATCCATACATATTGTCATACCGGGGACCGACTACACGCACTACGCTCCAGACTTTTTTTCAAGATTTAACAAAATAATTCGAAAAAAAAATTGCAATTTTCTATAAGTTACCTTCACTCACCAATATACCATGGAAATTCTATAACCTTTTTCCATATTACCTTATAAGTGTTAAGAACCAGTTGTAAACAATAATTGTTTCATGTCTAACCTACATAGCAGTGAGGAACAAAAGGCATCGGCCGGCTTCGAACCTTGGCCTCATCGCGCATCCTCGCTCCACATGCATTGTTCCGGTGCTCCGTAGGTGATACTTATGTTAATAATTATAATTATTAGTAATTACATAGTAATATAATATTTAATAATAATTTTTCGATACCTGTAATGGTGGCAGGTTCGAACCCGAGGCAACACACCAATGACTTTTAGAAGTTATGAGTGTATCAGAAATAATTATCACTTAGTCCAACGGTGAAGGAAAACATCGTGATGCAACCGTATATGCCTGAGAGTTCCTTAAAACAGTTCTTGAAGGTATGCAAAGTCCCCAATTGGCCAGGGTGGTGGACTCAAGGCCTAAACTCTCCTTTATTACTGGAGAAGACCCTTGCCCAACAGTGGGACATTAATGGGGGAAATTTATGTATTTTATAATATTTAATAAATATTTTTATTTCATCCTTGGTTGTTTAGAGAATATTTAATTGATTGTATATTTTATGGCTAAGATATTATTTATAATTGCTCTGTGTAGCCTTTGATCTTTTATGCTGTGGGTTTAGATGAGGCGTGCCGTGGTTTTAATTAAATATGTCTTGGTTAAATGTAGATGTAGAAGCAGACATAAATAGGATAAAAAAACGCAGCATGGGTACGGAACTACTGTGTAGTCTTCAATTTTCAAGTCTGAAAAATGTTATATTAAAATATATGGCTTGTAATTTACATAATAATATAATAAATAAGTATCATTGGATTTACACAAATAAACCAAGCTGTAACAACCTGTTATAGGTCAAGAAAGTGCCGACGTACATTAAACCATGAAAACTATTACAAAAAATTTTGTAAATCATGATTTTTAAACTCTCGCGTTGCATGTTACCGGAATATCTTATTATATATTAATCTTGTAAATCTTTTCTTTAAAATTGTTTGTTAGTTTTTTTATTTTTAGATGACTTTCCTAATCAAATTATTTCTTAGTCACAATTAAACAACAGTCGCGCTCACTACAGATGCAAGTCAAGCAAAATCATAGAGAAAAAATATTATACCTGAGCAGAATGCAAGAAAATCAAGTACTCTACAAAAGTATTGATATACATGCCACCTAAGAAGCGATATTAACCTACCATTGTTACCGTTACCTAAGAGGCAGATAATATTTCATCCATCCAAATTAACTCGTTATAGTGTAGGATAATCAAGCATGTCTTAATTGCTACTCTCGACTAATGTACTATTATTTACGCGTCTTTGGTAATAATGCTATAGATTTGATGATAGTTATACATTTAGTATGTATCGAAATTATTAAGAGGAAGTCTTGGGTGGAAAAATGTGGACCAGTAGATTTGATGCTTTGAAGTGATCGTGATACTCATTTTGAGAACTATTATTTCAGAGTTTCATAAACTTATTTTTATAAATGCGGTTTAATCTTTTTAATATCTACGGTTTTATTAAGAGTAGATTTTTGTTTTTTTAAAACATCTCCTGCACTAAGAATTTCTCTTGTGTTGCAGGGACTTAAGAAAAAACTTTTAAAATTATTTGTTAGAAGTTTGTGTCAAACTAATATTATAAAATTAAATAAGGTCCGGGGCGAGCAATAAAAATAGTCAAGTAAGTTATCGTCAACTTAAAAAAAAGGATAAATAGCTTTTCTTGGAATAAAGCGAATTATAACACACAATTATTTTAAAATCTTTTCTTATATACGAACATAAATTAAGACCAAACTTCCCTTTAAATTCATAAGTAATGACTACTTTCTTGATATTAATGATATATCTCAGATATCATTATTAATTGGGTTAAGAAACATGATTAACCTGCGTCTGTCTGTCTGTCTGTCCGTTTCGTACAACAACTGAGATCAATCACGCTAATGACAGTTGTTTTGTTCGGTCAATGTGCGTAACGCCCGGGTATTATACAAAATAGTTAATTAGAGGTAATAGCACGTAATGTTTGTGGTTTTTGTGTTAATTACTTTAGCTTGTTATTTTTTATGTAATGTGTTATTCTGGTTTTGTAGAGTTTGCTTCGGTTACTTATTATATAAACTTTAGAACTGTGGCCGTAAAATTCCTGAGGGATAATATAATTTAATTTGAAATTTCTCATAATTTATAGGGTAATTTCTAGTTATCCAAGTAATACAACAAACGTAATACAGGCAAAAAAATTGGCTTTGAAAATTTTACTGAGATTTTTTTATTAAAGTAGGGGGCGAACAACTGAAAATATTGAATTAAAATCAATACATATAAAAAAATGTTTCTTATCAAACAAAACATACTGGTTCCTAACAGCCGCAAAAGCATTTTTTTACAATTCCTCCCCTGCTAGGGCATCAAACTCTAGTCTTACCCTTTTTACAATCATATCAATCTATCAAAACCACCAATAGTATCAAAATAAATTCGCACATAGGCGCAGTGTTCAATCATGCGTGTCGGACCGCCCGCGCGCTGACCCGCTTTGATCTCGCCGCTTACCTTCGACCTCGCTTGATGCTACATCGCTAATGAATTGCTCTCAATCTTCCTGTACCATGTCATGTGGACCACACTGCTTGATCAAGACTGGCTGGTTTAAGTATGAGTACTTTGGTGGTACAATTATGTGGATATGAAAAATATGAATGATGAATGATACAAAAAAAGAATTTGAGAAGAAAAAAATTTTTGGGCTTAAAAAATTGTTAGCATAATTCTAAGCCATAAGAATTCTATATAGCAAACGGTTGAGAGAAAATATTGGTACCAAAAAAAATAAGGCAGTCAAATAGAAACCAAATTTATTTTTTATGCTTCTTCAGGACACAAATAAGTATGAACATTATTTAACAAATCGTTTCCGAAACAAAAGTATGCATACGCGGCATACATAAAAATCTCTTCTCAGAATTATACACTTGTCAGAAATCTAAAACGAATAAAAAAAAGTCGTTTCATAAACTCCACTGGGTACTAAAGATCAATCAAGAAGATACTCTAGTTTCCCCTCCCCCTCCGAACTAACGGCAAAGGGGAGGTAATGAAATGCATCTACAGGGTTCTTAACAACCTGCAATAGTAGCAACCTCTTGTGAGGCCCGATAGTGATGCGACATATGCAAATACTCGAATACATTATAATATTTATCGATACATACCATCCACTTTTATTTACGATATTATTCCAACATAAAATAAATTCGAATAACGATGTTATCTTTTAATTCGTTGAATAAATAACTCAGTATGTACGAGATTAATGTTTATATGTGTTTAAACAAATAAATCACAGAAATGGGAGGATTAATTTCTATAATTATTTTAGACTAGTTTTCGCCCGCGATTTCGTACACGTGAAAATATTTCTCGAAGTGAAAAGTATCCTATGTGTTAAACTAGTACTATTTGTACATATATCAAATTTCATTAAAATCCGTTCCGTAGTTTTATCCTGAAAGAGTAACAAACAAACATACATACCTACATACATCCTACAAATTTTCGCATTTATTATATTAGTAGGATTTAGTAAAAGTTTTGTGTACATAATGGCTTTGTTTTTTTCTGTGTTATAATTTAGACAGCCTCGTAAATTAACAGATTAAAATGTGAGAGTTTTATCACATTTATTTGAGCTTAATGTGATTTAAACTCGTGTCGTTCGGAGTTTTACTGTTATTTAACCTTTAATAAGATGTAAACGTCCGAATTAACTGTCAGTATTGAATTTTTATGACAATATTTGCAAAATTGAAACTTCGCCGCTGTTATTATCGCAGACAGCTACAAAGTGCAATTGCATGAATAAATTTATAATTTGTAAGTTAAATTAAAACGTAAATTAACCCATGAATAATAACGCTTGAACTATAATAATTATACTTATTTATTGCTCCAATTTTCTTTTACAATGAATCAATCAATATAAAAAAAACTTTTCCTTTACTGACTGATGGACCACTCACAGCCAAAAGTTGACATTTGACATGAAGATTCCTGAAGTGAAATTCAACACGGAGAAAGACGCAGGCGGAAACTAGTTCCATATTATGTAATTAAATGCAAATTATACTTTTTATTTTTTAACAATATTTTCCAAAATATCGATATGATCTTCAAGGAAGATCAACATGTCCCAGCCTTATTTATTTGAATGTTAGTCGTACCTACCGCGTCGTAGGTCTCATTCATAAATCTCTGCAGCCAGGAACAACACCGTTACATCCCTAGCAGATATCGACTGTCGACCGACTGATTTAGTCGTGAGCTCAACTTGCAGTTTATACCTGTTATATTGTTCATGTATTTCAGTGGATCCTTTCGAGTACGGTTAAGACTGTGTAATAAGTTTATTTAAAAGAAAACGGTATTAGTATATGACGGTATTAGTCGCTAGCGCCTGAGTAATCAAAACCATACTTTAAAAAAAAATATTCAGACTAAAACAATATTATTAAGTACTTAGGTTTCGTATCTCGGGACTACAGAGTCCCGGACATTTGGAAGGTGTGCGTGGGGCCGAAGCCAACGCGTAGAGGCCTTATATAGACGACTTTAATATTATTATGATTATTATGCCGCTAGGTCTTTATAATCAGAACTATGACATAACATGTTTTTTAGTAAAACACACAAAAATATTATTATCTATCGAGCTCAAGCATCGAAGCTGCTATATCAAGTGCAAAAAAATTGAGAGACGACATTATTTAATTATTTTTACCGGCATTTTTAAAGCTATTTCTCACACTTAAAAAAATAAAATCCCATTTCATTTATATATTTTTGTCAGAGGTCAGTAACCACGAGGCCTTTAAAGTATTAAAAAAATAAAAATTATTTAGTTTCAATTCACGCTCACTTTGAAAAAAAAGGAATACATTTCCATTAATATATTGACTTTTATTAATTTCCATTTCTCTGGAACATTATTATGATGACTGGTAATAACTTTTTACGATCTTATAATGATATCATCTTCGTATCAGCAAGTGAATACATGGTTATTGCCACAATAAGCATATGGAATTGTTTATTTATTTAAATTAGACAATTGATAGGTTTTAATCAAGTAATTAACGGTGACAACGACTTATAGATTCATGCAGATATTTTAATGATAATTGGAGAACAATTTGTATAATTTTCGTTGAACATAATACATGATTAATGAATGATTTGCATGGAGTGATGGTTTTTGGAATATGACTCTACATTATTCACTACAGACTTTGTTGTTACATGTTTATTGATAATCTATACTAATATTATAAAGCTGAAGAGTTTGTTTGTTTGTTTGTTTGAACGCGCTAATCTCAGGAACTACTGGTCCGATTTTAAAAATTCTTTCAGTGTTAGATAGCCCAGTTATCGAGAAAGTCTATAGGCTATATCATCGCGCTACGACCAATAGGAACAGAGAAGCAATAGAAAATGTTAGAAAAACGGGGGAAAATTTCACCCATTCTCTCTTATGTGACGCAAGCGAAGTTGCGCGGGTCAGCTATTTTCTATAAATGGTTATGGTGGTTAATGTGCATTGATTTATATGTATTTTTAAGCATGAAATACAATATTTGATACATTTCGGCGCTTTAGGGACTGATAAAAGTAATTCTTACTCAATACTTTCTTTTCTGTTACACATCAGAGAAAAACTTAAATTACGCTTTTCAATAAGTTCCCTGTAATTTTTGCATCATCCTAAAAATCACCTCAAGAAAAACTTAATCCAAAAGTCCTTCCTCTATATTCCCGGTTTCACAAAACAACACAAACAGTTCTATCTCCTATTATGACTTATCTAAGCCAAAGCCGTCTTATCTCAGTTCAAAGATGTTCAGGACACAGACATACCGATAAGCAGGTGTTCTGTCCGTCACTACGTGTAATTGGCGCTGCTTTCTACCTCGACACGCTAGCTCTTGTTGATACAGGTAATGGCATTCGATTGTAAGGCGATATTTTCTACCGGCTACATGATTTTGCTGAAGTTGAATGCTTGGAGATGATTGTAGTTGAGTGAAAATTGATTAGGAGAGAAAAAATCTTTAACATTTTGTGCATTTCGTGGTGTAGTAATTATTTCTCCTAAAGTTATTAATTGAAATCTGACGATAAGTAGGATTTTTCAGGAAATGCGTATTGGTAATGTTAACCGTTATTGGTTTGCACTAATATGACTTATTTATTTAATATAGCATACCACGACATGACAAAATGATGCTTATTTGCTTCGAAAGTTTACGCAAAACTGACTAGTTGCATATGCTGTCACTTGCTGGGAATATTATGAAACCTAACTATATAAATTCACATTAATAGAATTCTATTACCTCATCAAAAATAAATAAGCTTTTTTCTAAAGAAAAAATTAACTTTTGTCTCTTGGACTAAGTAAGACCTAGTCCAAGCGTCAGTAAGTCAAAAAAACACTTAGTATTAACATGTAAATGGTACAGGATAAAGATAACGTGTTGGTCACATGTTCGATATGTTCATCCCTCCGGTGCACGGGCACAGTTAGCGGTGGTCCGTCACTCGCTCTGTAATTGCCACTTTCTACACACTGACGTTATACAGCGTGTTGTTTTACGCATTGATTTATTTTGTAGAACAATGTTGAAGATATTTTAACGAATAATAGTTAGGACCTAGCCTAAGAGACAGTAGGACAGGAAACACTTGGT
Organism: Anticarsia gemmatalis; assembly: GCF_050436995.1. Taxonomy (NCBI): domain Eukaryota; kingdom Metazoa; phylum Arthropoda; class Insecta; order Lepidoptera; family Erebidae; genus Anticarsia; species Anticarsia gemmatalis. The sequence goes on from NC_134757.1 coordinate 3,780,748, forward strand.
ATTAACATGTAAATAGCGTCTCTACCGGGCTCAGCAAAAACTATTTTGGCAGCACATTTAAATGTCAAACTCTCGGTACTTGACAGTTCAGACTATACAGAATTGCGCCACAGATCTTTTTTTTTGTCCTCCTGTCTCTTAGACTAAGTAGGACCTAGTCCAAGCGACAGTTAGTCAAACAAACACTTAGTATTAACATGTAAATGGTACAGGATAAAGATAACGTGTTCGTCACATGTTCGATATGTTCATCCCTCCGGTGCACGGACACAGTTAGCGGTGGTCCGTCACTCGCTCTGTAATTGCCACTTTCTACACACTGACGTTATACAGCGTGTTGTTTTATGATTTGATTTATTTCGTACAACAATGTGTTGAATGTATTTTATGGGAAAAATAGTAAACTGTATTATAGTAATTGGGTCTTACTTATTTGCGAAAATACTTTAATACTTTTATTTACGAAAAAAATTTTAAACTTAGTGTTGCACTTCTAATAACCCCGTTCTTTTGCCGTTATGTTAAAAAAAACTAACTATTTATATTTATTTTTGACATATTTTTACAAGGTTTTTCTTTCTTCTCTTTAATTGCATAGATCGTACTCATACGTACTCATCATCAGGGCCATCTACCTATATAAGTATGATAAATGATTTAAAAATGGGTCTCCTCTGTAACTACATATTTTTTATATTGTTCTTTCACCTTGAGACTAAAAAAACACAACATCTAAGAATACCTATAACCCAGAATTAATTAAAACAAACACAACATTTATCTCAAACTAACAAAAATCAAGTAACAAAAATGTGAACACACTGTAGTTGTCACCGGGTCGCGTGTCGTCTCTAATGGCGGCTTGGAAAAAAGCCTCAATTGCCTGCAATTGACGGCCGCGAGTTACCAGCGATCTGCGCACGACGTTACACCTGGTGTACGTAGGGCTCGCACGCGTACATCCACAGATTGTGTAGCGGTTTTGTTGCTATTGCACTTGGGATTTAAATGGTTCTGATGGTTCGATTTTTTTATGTTTAGGTTTTGAAAAGGTTTTTGCTTTTAAGACTAGGTTTTTTGCAGATATTTGTTATGTGCAGTTTTTAAAGATATTTTTTAATTAGTAGCAGTGCCTATTACAATATTTTTTTTTCAAGGTTTTTGCTATAATTGAGCACCTAGGATAACATACTTATGCACATAAATAATCAAAAAAACGATTCTTCAATATTTTCGATATCAGCATCTAAGTGATGAATGCTCACCATTTCACAAGGTCTACGCTTGTTTTATATACAACATTATGACGCATAATTCTAACTAAACAAAAATACTTAAAACAAGCGCGTCAACCCTGTAAAAAACAGCTCGCGGGCATAGACAAGCCGGGCGCGGCGCGTGCGCGGTCCACGCCCAACGAAACTGGAACGACCGCCCGCCATTTAAATTTGACCATTGTCACGGAAACAGACAAACAGAGGCCACTACTGCCATTAGATACCACGAGATACCACCAGATACTGAACGAAAGTTACGCTTTGAACAAAGAACATTGACATCTTGTTAATGGCTTTCACTCGAGACTTTTGTCTGTTTGCGGTTTTAGGTTTATATTTGACGGTTACAAGCAGTTGTTTAAAGCAATGCTCAATAAGTTTACTGAACCCAGTTTGAATAACAACATATGGTAAATATATATTATATACTAACTGTGTCCCGCAGTTTAACTCGTATTTTTGCGGTGATTTTAAAGCTCTCATTAGCTCGAGCGTGATATAGAGCTATAGCGAGATACAAGCTTCCTCGTATCACGGCTATCATAATTTCAGAATTCTCGTCTGAAATTAGAATCAAGATATTTTTATTTCAGACGAAACCCTGTCTGGCAGCAAGATAATGTCAGTGGTAACCTACTACATTGTAAACTGTATTAATATAGATAAAATGGTTATTTGGTTGTTATAAACAGCTTAAGTTCTAGATGTAGAGATATTTAGGGTTGATAGTAAAGTGCTACTGTTTATCACTTTGACTTGGAGAACTCTTTATTAAAAAAAGCATTACCTTGCTTCCCTGCCTTACCAAAACATATTATATTAATCTCTCTTTTTCACAAAATGGATTTTCCGCGACTAGAAGTTTATCATTGATAATTAATAATCTATTTCTCAAAACATTCAACAATTTAAGAACTTAATAACAATCGAGAAACAATGACTTGCTATTACATTTTTTGCTAAACTAATAATTACATTGGTCTGCTCACAGCCCTATAACGGTATACTAAAAATAGATTTCTTAATCAAAGGAACCATAGTCTAAAAACACTATAAAGTTTTTGCAGTTAACTAATCATAATGTTAAATAATAGTGTATTAACCCCAGCAGCTACACCAAACTATCTGAACCGTAAACGATCGATTTTACGCGTTCCTATCTTACCGATTACGGTTTTCTCACAGATAAAAATAAATGGAGATTGTTGTCAACTCTTTTCCTTTAATGCCAAAATAAATATAAGTAGGTACAGTGTTTACAAATAACTTGAGGGCTATTAACCCTTCATCACGTCTTGATTTTACTTGACAAATATATTTGATATTATGACGATAAACTTATAAAACACAGCAAAGTTTGACAGCTAAGTTGAGTAAATCCTTCAAAATATGAGGACTAAATCCAATTCACAACAATTTTTTTAAAATAAAAAAAAAACATTTTTAAACACCTATGTTTTGTAACCGTAATATGATCTTCTAACATTAGTACTCACGCAAAATATCAAAACAATGATTTATATCAAATTAGGTTAAGCAAATACAAAAACTCAAAAAAGGACCATACATTTAATATTTATGTAATTACACATACTATAATTCGCAGGTCGTACAGTAGCTCGCGCATGTCGGCAACTAAATGAACTTGGACCGAATTCGACATAAGTAGTTTTTAATGTGTGACTAGCGTGTTAGGCGTTTCAATTGCAACAGTTTTTTTATAGCAGACCTTCTAAATAATAGCAGATTCAATAATATTGTCAGCGTGGAGAATAACTTGTTTTAAATTGTGGTAGTATGTTATTTTTTTTCGATACGTGCCCTGTAATCTTAAGACTATTTTGTAGGTGCCTTATACCGATTTCGTAAGTAGGGTAGTCCCAAAAAAACAAACGGTTTATCCCCTTTAGGTCACATTTTGTTAAAAGAAAAAAAGCCTAGCAATGGGAATAAGGCGTTATAAGCAGAATATAGAACATCTAACGTCTAAAATTCAAACGCGCCAATGAGAACCGCGGGCCAATAAGAACGCGCCACGTGTAAAAAGTGTATGATGTCAATTTGTAGGGAGTTGCGATGGGGCGGGGCGCGGCGGCGGTTGAGATGCCGCACTGATGCTGGCCTCGCTGACAGCGCGCCGCGACCTGGACGCGGAAGCCCCGGTCGTCTGGCCCGCATGGTGCTACTCAGGTATTGAATTGTAGGAATAGTAGACCAGTAGACCGGTAGACCAAAAGACTGTAGGTCTTCTGGGTCAATGTAACTATGTGGATAACCTCCGTAGACAATTGAAAATGTAACCCTATGAATATTTCCAGTGGAATAAAAACTGTACGTCTTTTGGGCCAAAGTATCCATATTTATGTATGTGGTAGACCAAAAGACTGTAGTGGTCTTCTGGGTCGATGTAATTATCTGTATGACTAAAGTAGATTAAAACTGTGGCTGTTCTTTGTCGATGTAATCATAAAACTGTACTCAGTAGACCAAGTGTCTGTAAGTTCTTTTGGGTCTTTGTCTCGTAAATATGTGGATTCAATGCGAATATCATGCTTTATCTTGAATTCCACTGGAAGCGAGGAAGGTTTGATATTAACCTAGTCTCATCTTGAAGAAATCTTGACTTGAGTTTGTTTAAATTATTTGCAACTAGTTCATTATTTCCAACAAGTAAAAACCAGTAGTACCTTCACAGAACTAATTACAAGCAGACGCAATGTTGCAATTCTTCAAACAATACGATTAAATCATAACCGTTTAACTTTCTAAATGTATCAAGCAACTACATCAACACCTTCGCGTATTACCCGCCTGTTTTATTACACTATACTCCAACACATTATTCAGATTAGCACTTTCTGACACTCAAAGATCCTATCGCAGCCTCGGAACATGTTCTAGAAGTAGCTATCATAAACAGTTTCCACATAAGTAATTCAAGAAATACGAAGTTCTATTTGTTAGGAAAACGTGTTGCTATCCACCTGCCTGCAAGGTGCTACTTAAATAAATATGACATATTAAATCAACATGGAAATTCAAGATACAAAGCTTGAATAAAGGGAGGTTTTCTCGCTTTGTGGGTTAAATATGATCAGAGTAGAAAGTACTCTAGTTTATGCTTAGCATTGGTAATTTTGTATTGAATTATTAGGTGCCTTTGCTTCTGTAGAATGTTTTAGTATAACTTGTTTATGAACTCTCTCGTTAATAAATAGCTATGTTTGATTGAAAGATAGTTGAGTATCTTCTAAGCTGTCTATTTAATGGTCTGATTTCTTGTTTCTTTTGACGTGTTAAATTTGTAAAAATGCCTAGTGGATATAATTTTACGTCATGTTGATCTAACAAATACGTTACCGTTCCTAACTTTATATATTGAGTTATTTTTTCTTATTATTTGCATACATGTGCACACATTTATTACAAAGCAAACCATCACCTAACGAGCATCAAACATAAGAAAACAATTCCACATCCCTTCAGACTCATCTAAATCTCTAAACGATTCATGAAAACGGTAGCCGTGAAAAAATTGTAGGCAATCTGCCGTAACAGGTAGTTAGGTAGTCTAACTAAGCAGTAGTTTATCTCCGCGCAGTGGGTGGTTCGACAGGTGCGCATGCGCCGATTTCCATACGTCTTCCGATCACGCCCGAACACGCTCGGCTTTTTTCGGCTTGGAAGCATCATTATGTACGAAGCTGTACAGTCGGTACTGTCGAGTTGAGTTTGACATTTAGAATGTACTGCTAAAATAGTTCCTACGTCACCCATTAGAGGCGCTGATTTTCGTACAAAATTTCTCGATGACAAGCCGGTTGTCGGTAGTCGATAGTAGTAGAGAATCGAGCTACTGATTTTAAACACTATATTCTTGTAACTGTTTGATTTATAAAAATGGTGTGATAATTGGATTTTTGTAGAGATTTAATCTTTTCTTTGACGTTTTGAGGCCGCATTTGCGTGTTTTGAGTTCATTATTATTGTTGAATTGGTTAAAAAGGTGCTAAATGCGTCCCACGCTGATTAATGGGCTTAAATCCTAATACATTTTATCTCGATCAATATTTTAGAAAAAGTTTATTGGTGTTATTTGAATATAACATTTTTTTAGCACAAGATTATATTTACTACCGTCACCGAATAAAACCAATTTTGTAGCACGATGAAGACTTTATTTAACAGGCTTCATAATGATTATCAAGTAGGTAGCCATTACAAAATGTAGAGCAAGAATAGTTAAACAAAATCACTACTAGAAAAAAATAAGTACAAAGTACATTTAAGATTTTGAACATCAGCTACAAAAAAACGTCCATTGCTTTAACAAGAAGGTAGATACTTAACTAATAGGCTTTAACTCAACATTCACCGTGGGAGATCGAACCGAAACTACGCCAAGAATTTTCAATCGGCATTACTTCAATTACCGTAAAATCACTCGCAATCATCAATTACACAGAGTGCCACCACATGACACTAACGTTTGAACTGTTACCGGTAATAGCCGGTAACAACCGGTAACGGCTGGTAACGGGTGGTAACGACTTCTCACACTAAACAAAAGTCATCGTATTCGTGACTTCAACTCGGATATTTTTGGGAAAATTATCTCGTTACTTCGATTGGTATTTGACCTGATAAAGATCAGTTATAAGATAGTCTTTTTTAGAAGCTTTTGAGTATTTAGTTCTTTAATGAATCATTGGAGCAATTCATTCACCAGTTATAGTTAGTAGGAGATACCAACTGCATCGCTATAATAATATATTTACATTAGCAAGCTTAATAATATTAGATTACATACTAAACTAGAATACTCATTACTCTCTTGAACATTTGAACCCTAGTAGTAATAGCTACTGAAAATTTATTTCCGTTCATGTTCATTTACAAACTTTAAAAAAAAAATACTTACTTTACATCTGAATAATCCTTAATAATCTAATATTAATATTTATACAAATAAGTCATAATTTATTATAATATTTATAACAAACTGTAATATTTGATCTACTTATAGCTTCTAATTTTATGCGATTATGGATTAAAATGTCAATAATATGAATAGACACGTTGTGACGTCATCACGGGATACGTTCAAGGTATCATTTTTATTCGGAATTGTCTGTCTGGACTGTTTCCTGTGCCATATAAATCGAATGAAGGTAATAAAATTTATCGATAGATTATAATTTTTGATATTTTACTATAAAATCGTATGCGATTAATGCAAATATGCGTAATAATTTTAAATTTTGTTATAAATGTTACTTTAAACTTTAAATCCTCTCAAAGTACAAGTTACACTGCTTTTGGTGGTAAGCTAGTAAATAAATAATAAAAAACATCATAAAAACAAATACATTATAAAGAGACATCTAAAACTTTTATATGCTAATATTGCAAACTATATGTCATGGTAGTTTTAGTGAATTATGTGTTCACCTGTCACAGGTATAGGTACATATTAGGAATGCCTTACATTTTTAAGTTACTGTACCTTTTAACAGAATGTAACAATAAGTGTTATCTACTGTTCGTGATCCAATAAATTAATAAATAAACAAATGTTTTTGAAAAGTCTTAACTTTCAACTTCACGAACAATGCTGAATCATTACGAAGCAAGCTAAATATCTGATTTAAGTGCCTTTCAGAAAGCCTTTTAAACTGTATAAGCGCACCAGAGTGAATTGAGGAAAACTTTACTTTGAAACGGTGATAAATTACACAAAATGATACATCTAAACATTAGCACCTTGTAACTGAGCCCATCAATATTAACGTCGGTTCTTTCAAAGTGAGATAATCTCTCATTGTAAACAATGAGTAGAAAACTGAGTCGAACTAAAGCCTTAAAAAGTCGACACACTTGAAGCCTATCACTGGTTTTATCCGAACCTTCGGCATGTAGTAATAGCCGAGTGTTGACTTAGCCAGCAGGCTAATATTTTGTCTCTTTTCTTTCAAACTGAAAGGAGTAAGAACGAAATATTGCCTAGCTTGCTAATTCAAATAGACATAACTTTCTGTATACTGGCATTTTTGAGTAGCACTATTCTTTAACACGGCTATTGACGACAGGATAGTTGTCGTCAAATGTAGTTTGAAATCCTAAGTAGCGCTCTTTTTAAACATATTGAAGTATATCGTATTTTTAAGTATATCTTAAATGTCAAACTCTGGTTACTTGAGAATACCGACTGTAGAAAATCGCGCTACTGAAGTCGCTGTTTACCGGCTGGTTCAAGCCGACCGGCGTATATCAGTATGTAGGTACTCTAAGAAACTTAGCTGTAAATAAACGAGTGTGTTCATGTATTATAGATTTATTTTCACTGTAACGCTGTATTAAGTTAATGTTTGTTAAATGATTCTGTACAGGAACCGTATTTTGTTGCTACTAATGCGATAAATACGGGCCTTTGGAAAAGTTTAGTGAGACTGCTAGTTGTGTGTGTGTGTTTGGAATTATCTAAGTAAAAAAAGAAAGTATTAAAATACTTTATTAAGTCAGTTCTGAAAGTTATACATACATAGGTATTTATGGTAAATCGGTAAAATATAAATAAAAAATAATACTATGTAGAAGAAAAAAATTGTGAATATTATGCTAAATATAGCCTTGCCAAAATAATATTAGAAAACATTTTTATACATAAATCACAACCCATTGTAATATTATATCAAAATTATAATACAAAATGATTTATAAACAGATACTATATTCCAAAAGATTAACATTACCATAATCTAACAAAGTACAGATATAACTAAGTAACATCGAACACAAAAGACTTAATATCTTGATACGGATACAAAATGGCTGCTATCAATTTATTTCGCGTTTATATTAACAACTCCCGTTAACACTAAGTAACAATCCGTATTATTATACTATCTGAAAGATAGGGATGGGACCAATGTATAATAGAATACGGGAACTAACGCGAATGGGGATACGGGAATTAAGGGAATGTTCGCGTTAATTCCCGTATTCAACGCGAGAGTTTAAAAGTTATGAGGGATGGGACCAGTTAGGACCAGTACCGGTTGCAAATATTGGATGAGATTAGTGTCCTGCTTACCTTTTCGCTTAAAATAAAGTAGAAGAAGATTCGTATTAAATAGATTTAATCTTAGTTTTCCGTCTACCTTCTAAATCGGCAATTATGAATATTAATGTTCAAATTATAAAATAATTAGATTAAGCACATTACAGCAGATATAAATGTCAATATTTCATATCAATAAATAAATAATAATTTAATTACGATATTAACTCACTTAAGTTCATTTCCCGTCACTATCAATAGCCAGTACTGACCTGTAAAGTCGTTTTGCATTCGCCCTCAGTATTCTATATTAATACTTGTCCGAACTTCATGTTGAAAGCATTAACTTAATAGGAACTTATTTAAATTCATGTACACTCACGACTTATACTTGGGCTGCTACAGTTGCGATAAGTAGACGTATTTTGTAGACAACTTATAAAGGGAGTAAATTGTACGTTTTTTCTGTTTATTATTGTTAATAGAGATGTTTTTTTATTTTTATGTGAATTGATGATCTGAAAATCGAGTTTCAAGATTTAAAAAACGCTAATAGTAAACTGTAATGCGATTTCTTACTTTCTTTAGGTCGATTCCTGTCCTTTATGGATCGGCTTTGAAGTTTTTGCGTCGCATAATTTATAATTACTAGGCATAAATGAATTAGGGTATTTAACCCTAGGCATGTTGAAAACTGATAAGATTAAAAATTTGTAAATTTTTCAATTTAATATGTAGATGAAAACTGCCATCTAGACCGCATTTTATATTGTGCGATATTTGGCAGTTTCAATACAAGATTACATTCGTAGCACCACGCTCCTATGCAAGAACCGCAGACCGCATAATATTTTCTTAGACAACCGAAAAGCTTTAAAGAGAATCATAGGTGGTCTGATCCAAAATCACTGTTGTACCACCTACGTTCTATCAAAGAATCCTCTCATATATTGTAGTAAAAAGTGCCACGATATAATAAATGTATTATTTAAACTGGTTTCGAATCCGCGTGATATTTACATTGTTGATGTAGCGTGGGCGTCGCACGCGCCGCACCTGAGCCGTGTTTATAGAGTGACAGTGTCAATGGGAAAGCCAAATAGTACCTAGTGTAGCGGTCAACACGTTTGGGGTCCGTGGGCTTAGAGTTTTATAGAAATGTCTATAAAGCTATGTGCCCACACAGCTAACTGCCTGGGTGGCGCAGTCGATTGTGTATCCAACTGCTGATCATGAGGTCTCGAGTTCGATTGCCGGGTCGGGCTAATTGCTATTAGTCTTAATTTGTGTTACAATATTTCTTTGTTATAGCCCGGCTCACCCCCGTTGAATGAGGCAAAATTAATTGATGAATTTATTTTATTTTTTGTTTATTTTAATTTATAGCATAACGCGGATTTATTATACAGTTTTACCTATACCTTTGGGTATTACTGGCGTGATATTAAATGATGTATGTTTTTTTTTTAAAATTATCTTTAGATTTTAAATCGAACTCGATTACTTTGGAAGGTAATTTTGTGTAGTTTCTGTATTATTGACTCTACCGCATGTCTAGATCGGTTTCTTTTTGTATGTCTAATCCTTATTAATAGTACTATCAACGCAATCGGCACTGTTAATAAGCGCTGTAACTTATACTCCTTGGCGACAATGACAAATTGTCGCGATTTACACGCATTATTAAACAAGACATTTGCTATAAATTACTTATTAGAATATTGAACAATTGAACATTAAAACAATTTGTTTGTTTTTCTTTCGTTTTCTTTTTTGACAACTCCCGCGCTAAGAATTGTTCCAGTGTCGCGGGGACTTTTACAAATATACTAAAACGGGCACAAAGTACAACCAGACCGTAAACAATTATTTGTGGATCGCACAAATAAGTGGCCCGTGTGGGAATCGAACACACGACCTCCCGAGGCAATGGTAGCGGCGTGGGGACCTAAACCTCTGCGCCATGGAGACAATTTCTAAGTTTGTGATCCTACGAATGGGAAAAGCTTTCTTACTTCGCGGAACCCAACACATACATAGCCCTACTTATAAATCGTTCTGTCATTGACACTGTCAAAACATTCACGAATGAATGAATGAACTGTTATCTCACAACAGGTCAACACTCACAGACTGGCAAGTCACTTCACTATTCCATTCTCTATACAGGGTGCTTCACTAAGGTCAAGTTCGACTTTTGAGGTTAAATATACTAATTTTTATTTGATTTGTGGAAGTCTGAATTCTGATGATTTTTAAAATATATTCAAGTATTAGGTTACGATTTCTCTTTGTTGATTTAGGTGCAGGTAACAGGTGCAAATATTAGTATTATGTTACGTTTTATGGCTTTTGTTGTTGAGGTCAATCGGTGTCAGGGTTATCTATATTTAATGGAAGAAATTAAACTCCCAACATAGCTTAATTTTTGAAAGCTATAGAACCAAATGCTAGAAAGAGGATTTTCCATAATTTTCCAGCACAAATCAGGTTTTTTTGGGAAATTTTCTGCTTAGGGGTAAAAACACAGAATGATTCTTAAGTTGTGTTTCACCACAGAAGCTTCTATAGCAACATGTCAGTAATAATGATAAAAATCTAAAGATACGGTGACGGGTGTCAACTCCCGACCCGAATTGCGGAAGGCAGAACCACGACAAGTTTATTTGAGACAGTTATTATTCCGAGAAACTGCCATGAAAACTTTAAATATGCTTCGTAGCTTGTATTAATTCGTGTCCATGTATGGAGAATTCACATACTTTAAGTGGTCAAGTCACGAACGGCGCCGGTGCCGACATTCTACAAAAAATTACGACTGCCACCAAAATCAATAACAAAATACAATAATAAAAACTGAAGGTGTAACTGTTCTTGCAACTGCCCGATAAGGTTAATCGAGGTCATTCTGATATTACGATAACACACCAAACGGTCGGTGCTTAAGAGAAAATTGAAAAATTCAGTACATTAAACGTTTTAACCAACATTTCGTTTTAAAATATGTCGGTTGTAAAAATTACGATACAATTAAAATTCGGGCAAGTTTTTTTTATTTTTCCTTTTAATGTTTGATATAATTCGGGTATCTTGCATCTGTATTTGGACGTCTCCATTTGACCGGTAATATTGTGTTTACGACTGCTAGGGATCCGTAAGCACTAAGTACTTTAAAGATTTCAAGATACCCTCGTTATTACAGTTTTACTTTGATGATCTTGTTTATTAGTATTACAGATTCGGGGAAAAGCCCTAAAATGTTTCTGTATTACTTTATGGGAACCTGTACTTTATTTCGTATGCCATATTTTGTACATAAATAAACCAATCTCGCTTTTAAAGACCCATATTCAAATCTTGCTTGCTCAAAAGAAAAACTTAGTTTTTTTTTAAATAAGCGAGAGTAAAAAATATATGAAGTTATGAAAGGCTTATAAAGTGTTTTGTTTCTTAGCGCAATGAAAAAGAGAAAACATATTATAGTAGCTTTTTAACTAAAATAGCTTTATAGTGCGTTTATAAATAAGAGGGTAAGCCTTTAGGACATACTTATATTATTATTTCTATAGTCCAAAAAACTTTAACATCCTAAAATTTCGTTCCCTCCTTCCGCCTCAAGCGCTACCGAAAGCTAAACATAAACACACATGTTATACGCGACTGGCGGAAACCCGAATAACCCTAACGACCTCGACGGAACCCGTTCCTCGTTGTATGGACAAACTGGCCGGGGGCATTCCTTTTACTTCGCAAAAACTCACTGGTTCGACAAAAGTCTTTGTTTTTTCATTTATCGATAAGCGAGTCATTTTTGTATGGTTACTTGAAAATGCCAAGAATTTTGCACCCGCTTGTATTAAAGTTAATTACCGTAGTCATATTTTTACTACCTTGTTATTATGACAGTTATTTGGCGACGCCCGTCGGTCGAAATATCACACGTAATTTATGATACCTACTCTGTAATAAAGTGAAAAACTATACCACCGTTTCATTGTTTTTACCCATTTTTGCATTATCTCCTATTGTTGGTTGTACTTAATTTACGCTCCTTCATTAAAAAATCAACAAAACAGAAATATTTTTTAAACCTTTAGACCAAAAAGTCTCTGTTACTCTTACATAAAGTTCAAAGGTTCTTAGATCTTCATCGTCTTATTTGCGGAGTAACAAGATCAAGTGGTTAAATTTTCTGCTATTGAACTATTGACATAAGTATTTGTTAATGATTTCCGACTACACGGTTCATCAATTAAATCAATTTGTTTTAAAGGCTAAGTACTTTATTATTACGTAAACAAATAATATTAGACACCACAGTTTGTTTTTTTCTTCTACGCACGCATATACGACAGGCAATCAAAAATCTAATGAAAATGTAAAGTTTTTTAGTAATAAATGTAATATCATCGTTTTGCGAAATAATCGCTGTTTCAATTTTCGACGACTGGTCGATTAGATACATAATTTCTAAAGTAACTTTTTCTGAGAAGAAGCAAAACAAAGGGTTGGAAAGAAAAGGTTTTAAAATTAACACTGAAATTAGACTTTATCTTCTACCTAATTACACAAAAGCATAAATTTCATAATATTAGTATAGATAGAGAATAACCTTTCCTAACACTGTTTAACTAGTAAATTCGTGTTAAAACAACCAAGAGCATCCCACAACAAAAGTGCGAATCATCCTGTTTGCAACAAAGTCTTCAAATACCAATGAAAACGTGTTACAGTCGTTTAGATAATACTATCCTTATATTAGGTATTACAGCGCTGTATTAGTGAGAGGTGTAGGCAGAGATATCGGTGTAATGATATGATTGTGATTATATTTGAGGATATGAAATGGATTTAAATATAGGTGGCATTTTATAGTGATTTTGTTTTGTGAATATATTATTGAGTGGTCCAAGAACTGACTGAGGATTACGTACGCGTAGGGCTACTCCTATTTACCCTACTGAGCAGCTCAAAGGATGTTTAGGATGATTTTTAAGGGATTTTATTGATACTCTGGACCTTGGTTTCAAGTCATTGAAACTTTTATAAATTACTTTTTCAGAATAAAGTACATTCCAAAAATATACTTTTCATTCAGACAAATTTTTTTGGACTAATTTTTTCGTTCCTAACAAGCTTTAATCCGTCTTAATTCTGTAAGGAGATCCTTGCGCAGCAGTGTGAGGGCTCTGTAGCACTACTTTATACCTTTACCCACAGTGAAAACACAATTATTACCCATAGATTTCTTACCCGATGGTTGCAGATCATTCGTTGATCTAAAAATAAAACATTTCGAGATTGACTGTCGGAAACAAAAAGAGCAAATAAAAGAAGCTTAAATATCAACTTTCACTTCATCTATACAGCTACCAACAGCTAAGAGGTATCAATTATAACAATTATTGCATTAGTTATCAGTGAAGATCGAAATAACTTAATTGGCATGTACCACTGCTATACTTATAACGAAATATAATAATACAATGTTATCAAAACACATTTTGCTTCTGAAGACTTCTTGCATCGTACAAATTCTACGTTCGATGAAATAATATAAGTATCTTTTAATATAAATAGTGGTATTTTTATATAGATTACCTCAGGTGGTCTATATGAGGTTGAGGTTTAGTTTGCAAGTGTAACCAAAGGGTTGATTTTCTACCATTATTTAGTGTCGAGAACTGTTTATATAGCTATCGAAAATGTCTAAAAAAAACAGACCCAGGTCCCTAGGTTCGTCTCAAACAACAATTTTAAATATCAACCGCTGGCTACTGAATAGTGCCAAGTGTAAAAAATTTCGCTACAGTTCGGCCGGAGCGAAACAGCCCCTCCCAAGTAACATAATGCAAACAAATCAAAGAATATAATTCGTGACCGCGTTAATAACCTTACATTAGATAATGATCATGCAACACGAAAGTTTAAAAGTTTTAGTATTATGATTCCAAAAATCGGTAGTGTGATGAACTCATAAAACGGCGTATCGACATTAACAGTTCATTATATAACAGCGGAGCATTAGTCCTTAATAACATAAAAATAACTCGAAAAACTGGATTAAAAGAGATAAAGTAACCCACATTACGACTCCATTACATCACTGTTAGTCGATGTTAATAAGCTATTTATCATCAACATTAACGATATTTTAGTTAATTACCAAAAACTTACAGCTTCGGGCGACTTTATGCAACAATAAAACAAACTGGACTACAACACTCGATACTCATAATATGAAAATGAAGAAATAATCGGGTTGGTAACGAGCCGCGGATTGCAGGTATCGATAAAAACGCCTTTATATCGACTTTTATGTCAAGCCCTAACAGTTGCCGTAAATTCGACATGTTATGACCCCTGTCGTGTGAGTATAGCTTTATTAATGCATAGTGAAGTGCTTTGTTTACACTCATACGATTATCCACGTCTCGGATAACACGTGTAATCCTAACACCCGCGACACTTTATCGACGTAAATTTTAAACCGATTGTTCCTTATTCACTTTACGCGATACCCGTTAAGTTTTATACGAAAACTTGTTTGTTTTAATGACTAGATGTTCCCATAAAGTTTTATAGAATGTTAACACAAATGAAGTTTACTATTGCGGACGTATTAAATTAGAGACGAGACAGTAACGTAGTAGATTTTACAAGCAATTAAACACTGTACAAGTAAATTATTTTACGAGGTGTATTGCACTAGTTTTATTGAGTAAGCTAAGATTTCTCGAATTAAATTGAGTATAGTATGATATTGATCGATACAGAAGGGTGATTTCTTGTTACTTGCGACACCCGGCTAAATGACAAATTTTGTATAAAAACCTGATCAGCGCATCAAACGAGTGCTGTAGAAACTGATATCAAACATCGATAGTTCTGACTGTCAAAATCGCGCTACAGATTATCGATATAATCTGTCTTTGTCACATCCCTATGTGCTACTCTATTTTTTGATTTGCAAATTGTTGGTGTTTATTAAACTTGTATTTTTTTTGTTATGATGTGTTAGGGTTGTCCCTTAACGATTATGAGTTAAGTGAGAGATGTTATCTGATCGTCCTACGTATGTTACTTTGTTGTTGTACAGCTTTTATTATGTGCTGTTTTAAATGTTACATTTTAAATGTGGACGTGGGAATGTTTATTTGTTTCGCGATGTGCCATGTTCATGATAATTTTACTCGCTGCTTTAAGTGTATAGTTCTGAATCTTGATCTCAAAGATGTGTGGTAAAATGGTCCTCCTTAAGACACTAAATTGTTAAATCAACTAACTAAGCACAAGTTTCGCAAACAAGTAGCATAGAAGAATCGCATGTTAAGTTAAAGTAATCTGTAGTTATTTCGTTTGAACTCAAGACAAAAATCACTCTGAAATTAAATTTTACTTTGTCAACTAAAGCTTACAATTCAGATCTAGAAGTAGCATCGCCTCCATTACCTACCCTTTAGACCTTCTATTGACCCATCTCGGCATAAGCCCATCATCATTGGCTTGTATTCATCTATTGCATATGATTAAGGCGGCGTCAGGTAGAATTAGTGCACTTTCGTTCGCAGCTTAAAAGGCCTATGCGGGAGTAGCAACCGCGAATATATTTAAGACAGAGAATAGTCTATAAACGTATGAAAACACGAGAAATCCTACTCTATTTTGAGATAGTGCTTATACATTGTCAAACGATATCCAAAACCTACGCGAAATTTTACTTTTGTTTTTAAAGCGTTGGTATAACGGTCTCAGCGAAATATTGAGTTAAAACGCCGTCAAAGATTCACTTTAAAATTAAAACATAAAAACACGTTTTATGATGACTGTCCAATTTTATCTGAGTTTATTAAAAGGCTCATTTATTTGATGTGTTGTATATAAGCGAATGTACCGGTGCCTTTGTAACTCTTGTTTTAATCAAAATTCTTTTTTTTCGTAATTGAATTGCGTGGGAAAATTATTTTATGTGCAGATCTGTTTTTAAATTTAATAAAAGTAATTGATTTATGTAAGAATATTTCTCGCTGTCAGAAAGTGTGAGAATTTCCGAATTACTGAAATATAAAATGCACTTATTATTTCTTCTTTCGTTTTTTAACCGTAACTGTTTCAATGTAGGACAAGAGTCTACTCTCAAACGAGGGATGGTTAAGAATTTCATCCACCACGCTGGCTAAATGGGGATTTTGTTGAATGCCCTCAAAATCAGTGGTGTTACTTCAGGTTCGAAACGTCAACCACTTGCATGTGCCGTGCCAAATTATACCACTCTATGATCACTGCTTAAATTTCGTTTCTATGTTAAAATTTATTTGGTCAAATCCTAACTGTTATACGGCTATCCAACTAGGTAAATAAGTGTTTATTTTTTTTATATTATAGGTAGTAAGATGGCATAGTACCTATACATTTTAACCTTTCATACAAAAATGCAATAAAATCGCTTCCTCATTTAAAAATGATTGATGTCACAACATCAATATATAAAGGTGATTTTTGTTTTACGCGCTCATCGCATCATGCACGCGTAATTACGCGGCACGCGCGACAATCGCTCTGAACGCTCGTTCGCGCGATTCGTTCAAAATTGTCCATTCGTAACACATTAGATTGATGTGTCCATTTATCATGCATGGTTTAACCTTTGAGGTGATGTATCTTTCGTTCTTTCATATAATAGGTTAGAAATATGTATGGAATCGATTATTGCTTTGTAGGTAACAAGATGGCACCAATGCGGTGACATCTATAGAAAAACGTTCGTATAATTTGTCACTTTAATGTCATGTTATAATGGCCTATGAGTGTAGTTCTTTAGTTAAATTTACGTCATAAACTGTTTTTTTGTAATTGTTTGAGTATAAATGCCAGTAAAAGCTTCTAAAATCAGTCGTTACAAATTATCCAATGAGCAAGTAAGTATATTAAGAGAGAATATAAAGTATGCACTTGATTCCATAAGATAGTAATTTTCGAGCTTTTATTTTATAAACAACTAACATAAAGATATTTAACAGCTTTATTAAAATGATATTCTTCTAAATATGATAAAACAAAACAGGTTGTTGACACCCTATAAGGAATGATTTTGTTTTACGCGCTCGCGTCGGTCGCATTCGTCACGAATGATTACATTGGACGCGTGGCGATTCGTCCCTTACAACCGATTCGTTCTTAACCGTGTCACATTTACATAATATCTTCTATTACTTATTTTATTATAGTTGAAAGCGTGGCTACTTCATAGATAATATTATATTAAGAATATTACTAGTTCTTTATAAGATAAGTATACATTTCGATTTCCATTTCGTACAACTTTTAAAACAATAGACATTAACAAACCACAAACCTAACTAATCCCCGGTTTTTAGCGTACATTTAGCAGTAGTTTATCTTTTCAATAGCTTTTAAGCTTATACAAAAATGACAGTTTGATTAAATAAACTACCTCTAAATGCGCCTCGGAAACCAGGCATAAGTAAGATAAAAAAATAAAAGCCAAATTATAGACATGCAATT
This sequence comes from Anticarsia gemmatalis, assembly GCF_050436995.1. Lineage (NCBI taxonomy): Eukaryota > Metazoa > Arthropoda > Insecta > Lepidoptera > Erebidae > Anticarsia > Anticarsia gemmatalis. Next base: position 3,798,610 of record NC_134757.1, read on the forward strand.
TTTTCTTCATAAATAAAAAAGTTGCCTCAAATATTAAAAATCAACTCAAACACAAACCTAATTGGCGAAAGCATGAAAAAACCTATTGTGTTAAGAACAAAACTCAATACACATACAAAAAACGATAGGTCAAATAGTTTAAAACACCCACACATCATAAATATGTGAGATACATATTTTAAATAACAAAATCAACATATAGTTGTCTGCCAGGTCCATGATTCACGCTTCAAATGTCGCGGAGAGGCGCGGCTAATCCGCGATAACGAGCTCGCCAACGCGCATAGTGTGGACGCACCTTTGCATTAAACAGCTTCTTTGATCTTTTTGCTTTTGAGGAGCGAATAAAATGTAGAATGTTATTGGAACTTGGACAATGAAATCGCATGGTTTCTTTATAAAGGATTAGATTGTAAACGGGTATTGTGATAATTTTCTGAAATATTGAGTCGGATCCCAGTATTAAAAGTTTAAACTGAATTAAATAAGAGTTTAAAAAAATTGGGAGGAAATAAATGTTTTCAAGTAGAAAACAAATAATATGACCATAATAAATTACTCGGAACAAAATAATCGACGTACTTTTAACTATAGTAAATCTACTTTTACAATCCATGTTGCCGTTACTATGGACTTTGGCTGTCTTGAACCCATGACCTTTGATTCTTCAAATCCGGAAGTCCAGCAAAAATCAATTCCACCAATCAGACTCGTAAATAACCTCAAAATTGTAGTACACTATAATCTAGTCTAGTAAATACGGTAGCTTTGTTCGTGATACAAAAACAGAAAATAATTCCGCGAAATTACAGAGCAAAAGAAAAGAAATCAATTCACTCATGATACAGTTTTAAAGTAATGCAATTGACCCAGATCGGCCAGGTGTTGGCAACCCTAGGTAGTCTTCAAATCACTATCATTAGTGATAATCATTCGTTCTGTACGTGTGCCTCTTGTTATTAACTTGTGTTTTTACTGTTGTAAGGCTTAGGACACACTGTTGGAATTAGGGGAATCTACTCTAGGTGATTATTTGATTTGTTTGTTTTGGTGACGAATGTGGTTGTTTGGTTTGACCCTTTTAACGCCACGGTCGGCTTATATACTTGATAAATTATAACGTGCTCACGACGCTTTCGTCGGCAAATGTCGACAAAATATAGCGGAAGTTATCACAAAATTTGTATAAATTTGGTATGATTTTTCGATGATGCGTAACACGTTGAGTCATTTCAAGGTTTGATTATATAAAATTATATTTAAAATGACTTCATTTTTAGTACCAAAATTAGAGTTTTGAATTAAACTAACATCAAGGAATGCTGTTAAAATATTATCAAGAATGCGATCTATTTGTAAATAAATGCAAGTAACATTCAAGAAAATTAATTGATATAATAATTAATATGTTTCATTAAGATATTCTGTTAAGATTAGGAATCTTCCATCAGAATGTTGTTTGTACTAATATGGGACATTAAATGCCAAGCTTCCACATTGAATTGAGTTGATTTTATGCAGATGATTATGAAAATATACAAACATTATGAATATTTTAGTATATACCTTTAGACTGCTGCCATAAATCAAATTTTAAATACACATCTGCTAAAGCACTTAAAACTTATAAGTAAGAAAAGTAAAAATACTTACAAAACCTTAGTTCTAAAGTCATCATAAATAACCATTCAAAAACACCAATCACTAGTAAGTAGGCACTAAAAATCGGTTTTCTCTAATCCAATATCGCCGAAAGCCGTCAAATACAATTAATTTTGATTACTAGTAGTAACTCGTTTGTGTACAAAGCTTTACAATTGCAATTATAATAATTGCCACTGCCACTCACTGGCGTGTCGCGGCTTTCGACACTGTCAATTGTTTTCTACAATGAACACACTACTTGGTCTGCGGACAGCCTTAGGGCAGGCTTCGTAGATTAGATGTACGGTGAAAGAAAATATAAATAAATGTTTGTACTGTTCAATGAACTGTTTTTGAATGAACTGATGAGTTGTAAATAAAATCTTAGGTGTTAAATCGCTTTTATTTTTCTTTAAATACCGTTTTATTTTTCACTATTTAGTTATTTAATTTGTTACAAATTTATATGTGAGCCCAGTCGTGGTTTATTCTCAGATACTAAAGATGTTTTAGTATGAAATAATATAATATACAATACCTACAAACCTTTTAAGTTAAAATAATTATTTTGTAAAATTATTTAAACGATAATTATTAATTAAGTTTAAAGAAGCTAATTAAATATTTTTATTTAAAAATGTGACATAATGAAATTTCTAGAGGTTCATCACATGTTTCTTACCACGATTACGCTACTGTTTAGTTTAAGCATCAAAATAGTCTTTGAATTTAGTTAAGAAACATAAATCAGGTCGTAAAAAGAAATAAATAAAGTTGTCTAACTTTCATTAAAATCTTATCTCAAGTTAAATGCTCGGTGTTTCTTTCAAAAATGTTGTTTTTACTCTTCACCGGAAACAGTCGCGAATAATTTATACAATTATAAAATTAACACGTACATCGTGACCGAAAAGAAATAATATGACATATTATTATTATATGTTATAGAAAGTGCAGTAAAATTCATTTCGAAAGTGCACGATCCAGATTTAATTAAAATATCTTGATGTTTGATTTTATATCACAAGCGAATTTTGACGTGTTGCTGTTATTTTTAAATTATTATTTTTTATTGGACGTGATTTAATCGAAACTGATGGTGAGAACCATTGGTTACTCTAAAGAGTAAAATAATTTCCGAAGGGAGTTTCATAGAAATGTTTTCGTATCAAACATTTGTCGTAAAAAGTCTTGTTAATATTGAAACTTTGCGCAATTTCTCTCAATTTTCTAGACTATATATAGGTATCTAATCTAATTTTTGTATAAAATTGTCTAGGACCTTTAACGTACGTAATTTAGTATGAACTCGAATTGAAAAAAATATCGATAGCGTTTGAAGTTTAATCGATAGAATATCGGTATTAATATTTCAAAAGTATGTGTACACATATTATTGTTGGGAAGATATACTTTATGAAATTATTATTACTGAAACTCTTTATGCGTATATTTTTTTGTGCATTGTCTATAACCTGAAAACTAATACGTCTTAGCTATCATAAAGCAACCATTTCAAAAATAACTCCTACAGTACTTAACTGCACCAAAAACAAAATGGTTGTTTTGCAATAATTTAATTAATTTACTAGCGTTGTGAAGTAACAAGGTTGCTACATACTTTATTATAAGTTACATTGTAATGTGTAGTTTGAGTTACAGTTACATGTCTGTCTGCAATGTTATTTATTTATTTCTTTTTTGTTCACAGGTAAATATTTGAAGAGAGAGGCTACTGGATTTGTAAGTTTAATACGATAATAATAGATTTTACGTCTTCAATATGCCATCATTGACATAAGCGCATTTAAACCACGGAGGTCTGAGTGCTCGATTTTAGGAGAGTTAGATCAAGGATTGGCTGATTAAAGGTACTTTAATTTGAAATATTGGAAAGAAAAAAAAATGCAACCAATTCACTAAAGAATTAAGTTTGTCAAAATTTCTTAAGGCAGTTCAGTCCTTTTCAAAATAAGGGGTGGTCTTTTTTTGCATAGAATTTTCCGTCATTGGCCTGGTGCTGTCCGAAGAGATGATCATGTTTATGTCTAGAAATATCTACTTAAGACAATATAAAAAAAACATACTATATCTCAAATATCAATGATCACAGCCCTACTAAAGCCTACAATCTCGGAAGCGACCAGTTTAAATTATAAGCAGTTTCAAACAGAAGCCACATGTTTATGTAAATACAATACAAAGTACCGCATCCATTAACATATTATCTGTTGCCAATTAATTTTACAATATATTGCTATTAATACTAATAGCGTTAATTGTAGCTACTCTATGCGTTGAATTTAAATCGCGGGTTCAGAATATAGTACTGTTATAGAATATTATGAAGATGAAAAACGGGAGTGGAGATTTAAGTAAATGAAAGCTGGTTTTGACTTCCATGAGGAGACCGTTGCCCAGTAGAGGGACGGGTTTATGTTATTTTTATTTTCTTTCTTAAGTCTTAAACTGTGGTATTGTACGACTGTTCAATGATATTACAAATAACATGATTTAGGAATTTATATGTTTGTTTGCTTGACGTTTCGGCGCTGAGAGTTAACTTGCGATCGGACGCTGTGCAACTTGTTCCAAGAAAATTCATATTTTCTTTTAACTGTTTTCACACGACTTACTTTAGATTTAATTATAATCATTTTCTAAATATTAACATTGTGTCAATAATTTATTGAAATGTTTAGTTTTTGTCGACTAAATTATATATTTACTGTTTTGAAAGGATAATTTATCAGTAAATCAAATCAAATAATTTACATTCTTCTAAGTAATTTTAGCATAGTGTTTACATTCTAGTCATATCGCAATAAATGCTTTTCAACACTTTATGAAGTTATCAGATAACCTAGTTATTATTCTAATAATACAGTTTGTTTTAGCTATTTCTACAACTGCTATTAAATACAACCTACAATCAATTAATTATACAAATTATAACAAGTTTTAATTGTTTTGTAAAATATTACCTGTCAACCCACGATTTTGTCAACATAGACTCTAGAACTTGGAGTACCTATTTGATTTATAAACTTTTGTAGATCAGTTTGTTCTTATCTGTTAAGTAGGTCGTAAGATTTGGTATATTATGTATACTTCACATATACTTACTGTTAAAGACAGCTTAATATGTACAGGCAGAATTAACAATACTTCATAGACAGAAAATACTCTCCTCATATCAAAAAAATACTAACGTATGTAAAGAGAATATACGACCTGCCTATTAAAGTTTCACAAAAGATCTTCGGCCTAAAAATCTAAAGAAATACAAAAAATACAATCTAAACCCTTTACTCTAGGGAATATGAAATTCAGCCACAACTTTGGCTATCAAACAAATCAGAATCAGAAATTGAGTTCGGAATTCAAACCGCTGGTATGCAGTAACCTTGTGGCGACGTGCGGAAGACAACTGACAGTAGCACCTGCCGATACGCCGTTACAAGCTCACAGCATACATGGAAAATATGGAATAGCTTGGACACATCTGTTCATGTTTTTATATACAGATGTTTGTAGATTGATTTTATATGGCTTCAAGATTTTTTTTGTTAATTTACTACATCACATTAATACTAGGTTCATTATTTTATCACAGATTTTTATCTCCAAAAATCGATTGTTATTAATTTGTTTTTGCTTTTTGTAAATTCTATATTACAGTTTAGTTTTAATTGTTATTTCTGACAACATTTAATGGCACATAAATATTTTAGGGCCAATTTTTTATCGTATCATCGTCAACTTTTCTAAATTTTTTACAAGTCTGCTCTCAGGTGCTTTGTTCTTTTCGATTCTAAACAATAACAAACCGTAATAAATGTGGGTCAACTCAAACACGAAGATTAATATAGGTATAATAATAACTTTATGCAAATTACTTGGCTACTTATTTTAATAAGGCAACATCAAGGGCGCGAGTAAAGCCCAGAAGTTACACCATAATAATATTTTTTTAGGATTTACAATAACTTTGCATATTTATTCAATAATTTATCAAACAAAAGATAATCTACCTTCATTATTCATAATCTTAATGATCACTAAACCGAGTACTTCAAAATCAAACAGAGAGTTACGTACGTAAGTTAAGAGTACGTTCGTTAAGCTGGTCACTATGATATCAGTGAACTGGGTTTGGTTTCCATTCATAACAAATATAGTGCGAATGCAAATACAAAATATTTCAATTTTTTTTATAAAATTATACACAATTGAACATAATACTAGGTCGTGGCGAAAGTCAAGAAAATATAATATTATCTCTACACAAAAAAGCTCGATATTTGGGTACCGCACGAGCTCACTGAAAGAAACCTAATGAACCATGTGCTCATTTGTGATTCTTGAAGCCAAAGAGGTTATATTACAAGTTCATAAATACTATAATGTGAAAAGACTTTTCTCTCTCTCCCCGACCTAATATTTTGTTCTCGAGTTTATTTTTTAGAAATTATTTTCAATCGTATTTATGTAAATAATTTTCGGAAATTACAGAAATCGAGCAACTGTCAGCTACTCAAAGACGCTAATTATATTGTTCCTCTGATTTGTCTTGATTGATTTCAGTTATTTATCTTGTCTAGTTAAAACGCCAATCAAATAATCCTAACCACAATAAATACCAGTTATTTCCATTCCTAATAATTATAACAATGTACAAAACATGCTATAAACTTGCTAGGGTTAACATGGGCTATAATTTTGCCGTATTAGCGTCATATTAGCTAGTAAACGTTTAGACAGCCCTGTCCAATAGTTCACACATACCGAATGTACACAAATAAATAACTTAGTTTATGCTTCGAGCTTTATTTGGGAGGGGTGTCACTTAAAGCGGGATGATGAATAATTACTGTAAGTTTGAGATCAGCTGTTCAGATGGTCAGTCCGTTCTCTCGTCTCTGCCTACACTTATGGAAAGAAGACGTGATTTTATGTATGTAATTTCCTCTTGCCCAAGATTTCTTCCAAAGGTATATTATTATGTATCTCTCTCAGTAAGCTTTTAGGTCTAAACTGCTGAAACTATTTTTTATGAAATTTGAAGAACAGTAGAAGGAGTACTCCTGAAATATAGGTTATTTTTTTCAAAAATCTGACCATACGTGAGCAGAATCTTAGAGATTGTTTATTCCTAGCTTGGATTATTTTAAAGTACTTGTTGCAAATAGTATGTCTATCTAAAGACAGTGTAACATACAACATGATAAGTCCTAACTTCCGACTACCGCCACAACATAACAGCTTTTCCGTAAACAATCCCAATAATTTCCGCTAAAACATTAAGCTTTTCATTCACCGCTGGCATAAGAACCACGCCTTTTATTGCCAACACAAAATAAATCTTACTACAACGACATAAGGTCCACACGCATCTTGTAAAAGACTAATAACTTAGTCTGAACGGACAAACAGCCGTAGGAATTGCCTTAAGTTCTATACAAAATTGCAACGGTTTCTTTGTTAAATATATAAATGTTTGTTGTAAATAATAAGACTTTCGCTCGCAAATGAATGGAACGATTAATGTAAAACAATATGCATATTTAGAATGCGCATGCGCAGATTGGTATGAAGATCGTTCGTACCGCGGTTTCTTAGACGTACAATGTTAGTAAGAATTCCTTGAATTGGAATAAAATTACAGTATTCCATTACACTGAGACACTAACACGCTAAGTGGTTCCTTTTCTAAACTGTTTAGTGTGAAAGAGAGAGGTATATATCCGTTGTTGAATGCAGTTTATGGTTAATTTCGGAAAAGTTAAGGATAGGAACGTTTACAAAACATTACCGTTTCTGGGTTGATCGCGATACTTTGTCGCACGAAAACTGCGGTTTCAGCTACCATAACAATATAAAATAATATAGTTAGCTATAAAGAAAGGATGAATTTACCGATTCGTGAAGAATTTCCGTCACATTAGGAAGAGCACACACATCTATTGCACTATACAGTAGACAACTAGGCAATAACATTCCTTCAACAACATTATGAAAAAATGTGTAACAAATCAATTGAACATTACGCAACCGTATCACAACTTCACAGTTACAAAGACGGAAATAACGTTATATAACGAATAACGTTAGGCTCGCTGCACACGTATTCGGACCAGCATTGTCGCTTCGGCAGTATTTATCGAACAACAACAGCAACTCGAAGCAATAGTGCACTTGTTAGGCTTCTGCCGGTCTTGTTAGTCATTCGGCACAAAAATCATTCAATTTGGCAGTATTTATGGAACGAAAATGCCGACCCGTAACAACCATTACATTCGATTTTTGGTTTATGCGGATACGGTAGCTCCTTTGGGTTCGAATTCCGGCGCGGTGATGTCAAGTGGCATTTTTTCTGAACATTCATTCGTATTCAACTTTACTGCCCGGCTAAGCCGTTTTATGCCGACTGAATACGTGTGTAGCAAGCCTTACTGCACCACTTTACTTGAAGAAAACAGATTTATTATGATTGTAATGCATTTGCATTATCGCTTGATAATTAGCGATGTGATAAATGTCTGTCGACAACTTATGAATTATTTCAACGAATATTTTCATAGTTTGTTACATGATAATTGACGTTTTCTTGCTCGTATTTACATCACTAGTTGTAATCTGCATAGGCCTTACGCTGTCATCACTACATAGCATAAATTTATAAGGACTAGTAGGGAAAACCCGGGCATTAGATTGGTTTCAAAGCATACACTTAATGCTGCTTAAAATTCGCAGAATTTAAATGTATCGTCTTTTGTTTCAGGTAAAACTTTTGTTTTCTCACTCATTTTCATAATTATCTTTTGCGCAAACATCCTGATTAGCTCTGTCAGTCTGCATTTTCACACCACATTAGTGTGTTATCTTTGTAAGAAGCGATCGTAGCAAATTTTACTTTCTTTTCTAAGATTTCGTGTTTGTTGTCTAAGCCGCCCGAAAACCTTTGACATGGCTTAACGACTATTACCTTAACTGAAGACTGACTAACTATAAAGCGCTTAGTCGGCTAAGTATCACCAAGCGGCTACCCATCTATGGAATGTCCGTCTCTACGCCAAAGGTTGCTTAACCTACTAGCCGTTGGAAGTGATACTAGCTTTAAACACCAATTCAGCCAGACTTTGAAACTTAAGCTCGAAAAAACGTTACTCTACATACTGTAGTTCATTTTGTACTTTTTGTAGTACAATGGAGTAGAGAATATTTATAATTCATTAATTATTTGAATATAGTTTAATGTGGAAAACGATAGAATTTTCCTATAGGGTTTTCTGATTGCAGACGACACTTTCTTAAGATTCTTTTATATATTTTGTAAATAATCTGAGTGTATTGAAGTCAATCCTACGTAGAATGTTAATAATTGAAAGTAGTTAAACTACTGCGGTGGACGTTAAATTAGGCATTTCCTCGACACCTGTTACTTGTTGCCTTGCATACAATTCTGTATTGAACCTGCGAAACTTATAACTTTTATTACGTCACAATATTATTGTTATTAAGTAAATATACTATTCGTAGTCAGTAAGAGTATATCCAAATATTTATGTTTGTGAAACTTTCCGAGGGCAATTTTCTTCCACTACCCATTATATTAATAGTAATCAGCGCTCCTAGCGTATTCCGCAGGGACTATGTTAAAAAAAATATATTTGTGTTTGTTATACAAAAATTACGATTATGCTCAATAAATGTATCTAATTATAAGCAAATAAATACTAGTGTTGTTAGAAATCTCTGCCCTAACTTCAATTTACATTTTAATCATGAAAATATACGATTTTCTTGATACTTAAGGCACTTCGAACATAATTTTACGACGACTATTAATAGTTCGCTAGGCTTTAATGCGTAAAATTGAAAGGTATCGGTTTTAAGCAAATTTATTCTATAGAAGAAAATAGCTTATATAGTTCATTTTACAAGTTTTCTCAATTAGTTTTATATACATGATGTCCTGACTCGCATGACTTTGTTTACGAAAATTCTGTCTAGACACAAGTTGATATATTTATTTTTCACTTTACGATTAGAATAGTAATAGAAATGTAAATATATGATAACTTTTAAAGGTAACATAGCCGATTATAAAAGCTTAGAAAATATACTTTTCCAGTCGTTTTTCTAATCTCAATCTTCACTGAGTCTCATCAGTGCTCGCATAAGTTTGCCTTGGCCTGCAACTATAAAAAAAGCAAAATAAACCCCAATACACACAGTCACCTCAACATAAAGTCCATCATCACGTTTAACATATTCCTTTCGGCAAGTTCTAAGCCAAGTTAATAAGACAGGCGTAGAGGACGGAAGGCGTACGTCTCTATCTGATGAATATCTGCCATCCTGCGGGCTTGAGACGTGCCTCCGGCCACGACATCTCGCGGTACGACGCCGAACTAATTTACTGCACGTCTACCCGCCGTGTAATGAGCTTCTGATCGCTACTTTTAATTAAAAATGGGTGCTTTTTGTGAATATTAATCCTTTATTTACACGAATGAATACTTAATAATATGATGCATGTTTTTTCGTTTCATTTTTAGTGTAGTGAAAGTGAGACACTTCAACTGAGAACCCAGAGTAAGAAACAATATTTAGATAAACTGGATCTGGCTATGAGAAAACGTTAAAATTTGTATGGAACCAAATGGATCCAAAAATATTTGACTCTTATTAATGTAATCTTCCCTGTACAACTAATAAACAATACTAAATTACCAAGAACATCAATAAATCAAAACAAAACCTCTATCCAAATCACACAACAAAACAAGCCAATCAAGGGCAAAACAACAACCACGGCATTTAGTCCTCAATATCGGCAAAAACTAATTAATGACAAACAAAACGTTAGGTGGGGGGCGAAGGGGGAGGGGCAGGCCAACGCACCTGCGGTAGCTCCTACAAACGCCGCACTAAAAATACGTTATTAACGCGGCTACTTTTATTTTTATATGCGATAGCCGCAAGCTAAAGGTTATGCCAGGGACGAATCTTAACACCGGATTCTTGAAAATCTTTTTAATTTTCACTTGATTTTTGAAGTTGTTTTCAAAGTAAATGTGTCTTTATACTCATAATATTATAATACAACGGGTCTTAAACGCGATTGAAAATTAAAGGTTAGGTTAGGTTAGATTAGCTTATTTGTTTACACGACGTTTCGATCGAATTGCATCGACTGTGGTTTTCATACTGTGGTTCATTAAACGTATATATGATATAATAATATCTTATATAAAGAAAAGTGGAAGAAATAGATATGTTTATGATTTTCCTGTTTAATGAGTTTTGCCCTTTTAGCTAGTCACTATAATAACATGCGTCTACATGATCAAATTGCCATAAACTCAGATAAAATTTCTTTTTCACAACACACTCCGTTTTGTATCGCGCTATTTTCAATAGCTTCTAAACAATTTTTCTCTATATAAATTCAAATAGCCAGATTACCAATACGTTGTCCATATTATTTTGATGCCAATCTGTAGTAATTTAAATCGTAAACTAAAACTGTAATGTATACGAGACCTACCGAACTGTGAACGTAACCTTTGCAATTTGATCTCCAACGACCTGCAGTTTGGACTCAGTGTACACCTGATCTTACTGACCCTAAACAAAATCTATATACATACATTAGTAGGGTTGCCATCTAGGAAATCTATAAGCACATGGAGTGTGAAAATATAGATTTTGGAGCCTTAAACCTAAATATTTAGGGCATAGAAGACGTGACTATGGTGTTAATCCCACTATTGGGTATAAAAACTTTTATTGATTTTTATATACAGTTTGATGCTCAAATCAACAGGTAAAATTAATATCATATTGGAAGAAAAAGTTGACGGCTTGTGCGGCAGTAATAAAAAGAATACCATTTCAGCAGCCAAAAACCCAAACTGGAGTAGAACGTCCCTGCCAGCCACTCTTCAGACTTCTTAAGCAGTAAAGGCATTTTTAGTAGCCTCGGAAGGGTTTATTTTCTAAAATAAACCCTTCCAAGACATTTTCCGATTGCCTCTAAACTAGGACAAAATCGAGGAAAACTTAAACAAATGACATCCCTACATTAGCGGCTTAAAACCACTAATAAGATACCGGTTTACAATTTTAAAGTGATTGAACTGTAACATAACCTGACCTATGCAATGACCTCCACTCTTAAAACCCCAGATGTTCATCGAAAAAATAAATATTTAAAAAACTAAAACCATTTTGCATACTGATTATCGAGCAAGGACATAAATAAATACGTTTCCGACGTTCCCACAAACTGTGTTAATACTAAAATGAAAAATATGTCATCCATCTTTAATTATTGATTCGAATTTATTATATAAATTAATAATTATAGCTTATTTTAACAAGCGATGATATTTATAATAACACCGGCTGATTTAAATCGTTTTTGGTTGAAGTTTCGGTATTTCGTGTAGAAACCGGTATGAGGTTTTTACTAAAAATGTTTGACATTGTTATTTATTTGCTCTCTCGTCAGTGGTCGTCTACATTATGCTTATTGGTCGTATGTTTTCCATTTTATATACATTTTCGAATAAATGTTTTAAACAATTTAGACAATGTTAGGTATTTATTTGCGCACAAGTAGAAAAGGAAATCTCATTAACAGCATCAAGGCTCCCATTTTTTCTAAAATGTCTGAGTAAACTATTTTTTTTCTTAATTTTTCGTAGACTATAAATTAACATTACTTTCTCAAAACAGCTCCACAGCTAAATCGAACAAAAAAACACTGTCTAATCCGTGCCTGGCTGATCTTTCGGCATCTGGCCGGTCGGAGGCTGCGATCTCGAGATAGCCCAGGTCACTGTCCCCGCACACACAAACACACACACACACACACAAACATGTGACACTAGAAACTGGAGCGGGCTTCTTGTAATATTTGTAATTACACATCATTGAACTTCCACTGAAATGGATACGTTATTCAAGTTCCATTACTGTGGGGTCTTTATTTTTGAATGAGAAATTGGGTTATAGAGTGGAATGTGGTATCTGATTTGTGAGGAATTTGACGAGTCTAATGAGATGCGATGGAATAGCGAACATTTATCGAAGTTGATCGATAGAATGTAAATAAATCTTTCGAACTTGAAATAGTTTAAAGTTCCACGTTTTGGCGCTAAAGAGCTATTTTTATTTAAGTTAATGTTTCAAGATCGTATTCATTATGGAATAAAATATCTTAATATTTAAATAACTAACACATTTTCATATAAATAGTCAAAGTGATAGTTTCCTCTACATGTAGTTTCTATTTTCCTTTAACATTTTGTTCAACTAAGTAAACAATGAGACGTGCATTCTGCATCTACTTGCATATTTTTGGTCATAATTAGATCGGTTTAGTGGTTTTGAAACAAGAGGTTATAAATAAACAGACACATTCTGTCACTTCCTTTTCTGTCGTATTCTTCAACACTTGTTATACTTTCACGCAACCGCAAATACATTCGGAGTGCATATGCGAAGAAAAAAGTATCATTTCGATTCACGACATTGCAACTTTTGTATTACACAAATAATAATACATTTTTTTACTAAGAAGGGACTTTTAAAATCTTATTAAAGATGTTAACATGAATGAAATTGAACAGTAGTATCAGGAGAAAAGGCTTTGGTGGAGCATTAAAAAAAAATTAGGTGCATGCGCAAGTTTGAACTAAACTGAACATTGTGAAACCTTCTACCTTCCTCCTTATAGAATTACATTTTAGATATAAATAATCTTAAATAGTGAAAATATATACTAAGCATTTAAAATTCATATAAAACCACTATATTTGGCTAGACGTGAAGACGGAAGGTGGACCAAAGCAATCACTGAATGGCGGCCATGGAATGGGCGAAGGTCTCAAGGAAGGCCTGCAACTAGATGGTCGGACGACATTGTTAAATGTGTAGGACCGAAATGGATGAGACAAGCGGAGGACCGTATAAAGTGGCGTGCTGAGGGGGAGGCCTATACTCAACAGTGGGTGGATACGGGCTGATTAGATAGATAGATAGATAAAACCACTACTTTTACTCCATAACCTCATAAACATATTTTTCTTAAATTGATCTACATACCAGAACTCAAACTACAAGAGGACCATAAATTGCCATAATTAAAATCGATTTGAAACAGTTGCATAATCGTTACGTAATGATCGATTAATCGTTAAGCAGTATAACGATTAACGATATAACGTTTTATCGTAGCCATCATTCGCTTTCGAAGCGTGATGAATTAACATTCGCGAATGTGTCTTAATTATGAAGATTTATTTGTTTATTTATTAATTACGTCATGGAGAAAAGATATTGATGTATTTGAAATTTATGAAGATATTGACTAAGTTTTATGTGTATACAACTTAATATGCACGAAAGGGATATCCTGGAAGTTAAACTAATAACTGTTTTTACCGGCTTTTATTTCAGTTTTACAGTGTGAACAGTAGTTAGTAGTTCTTTTGTTGTATTATTAGCTACTATTTTTAATACTATATTTTTACGGGAGGTTATTAGTAACACATTCGTTAATAGTGACAATATATTTTGGATTAAACAATATCGATTTAGGCTTAGAAACGTGGCTTTAGCCAAAATTGAAAACGAATCAGAGTTTATCACTGCAATAATAACAATTAAAATAAACAAAAAAATTACTGCCTTCAAAAAGTCTAATGTACAGTCTTCATAACTACAGCAGCGGAATGCAAATTAGTTTTTAAGACTGCCACTTTGTCAATCTGATTCATCTACAATATCAATGAAAAATCGAGTAATAAATTCAAAAAATAATCATAAGTAATTTTCCTTATACTATAACCCTAAAGCTACAATTGCAACAAAGTCAAAAGCTTCAATTGGTTGTACAAAAAGTAGTCTAAACTCGTTGACAGGTACGTACGGGTGCAGATAGTTTTTGTCACCAGTTTGCCAGTAATGCCGACCTCGGCCGTGGTCGAGGTGTTGAGCAAAAACTGTACGGTGCTCGAAGGTACACCATGATTTTGTGGTTATTGGACATTGGTGGAAGGTGAAGGACTTTTGGTGATTGCGTATTAAATATTATGAGTGAATGGATTGATTGTCGAGAAGGATGTGTATTTTTTTGTTTCTTTTTTTAATTTTTGAGTTTACAATTCTCACTCTTTATTGTAAAAATTAGATAGTCTACTGAATAAAGGTTTCTGTTTGGAATTCTCACTTTAAACAAAATACTTTAATTTGATTCTTATTTTTTTTATTTGGAAAAACAAACTTGAAATCAGCAAAAAAGATTTTCAGACTTGTAAAATACAAATGTAAAAAAAGCTAAAGAAATATTTCGTGAGAATACGCACAAAAACTTTTTACCAAAACTATCCTTTTTAATTCGCTATACCATCAAAGGCATTCATAAATATTTATACGAAAAAAATAATTCTTTATTTTTTTTTATATTTCGCTTCACAACAAAAGCCTTTATTTAGATTTTCAGACCCTCGTTACTACATATATCAAACAACTTACGTAAATATCCCAAACAACCTACGAACACAGTCTCCCTACAATATTAGTCATATAACAGTTTTTACCAAGCATTACCTACGCATTCGGGCACCGGTCAGAAGTTTTTACACCACTCGCCATATCAGTTACAATGGTCTATAGATAACAATAAATAATTTAGTTTAATATATTACCTAGGTATGTGTATTAATAATTTGAACTGGACTATAAAGGTGAGGTTTCCGGGTTTAGTTTTTTTTTTGTGTATAGTTCAAACTAACACAATACATGGGCGTTATCTTATATTGTAGGGGAATGAATGCGATCTTTTTCACGAGGAGACTTGTGGCCTAGACCCTCTCTTGTTCACGAAGGAGAACCGCGTCCAGCTTAAGTAATGGGTTAAATTCTAATACCTATAAAAAACAATAATTATAAAATACTTAATTAAAATACATACCTATACGTTATTAGAACATGTATCTACATATATATGCATAGGTGTTTGTTACTCCTAATATCCAAAAATATACTTATAGAATGGATTTTGATAAAATTTGGCATAGAGTTGGATACTTTTACCTTAATTTATATACTTCCCCCAGAAAAGTCTTATTTCGCGGATAAAAGCTAGATTGCTTATGAATTACCTACATACACCTTTAGAGGATGTAGTGTTCTGACGATCATCGACCCGAATAATTACACATGCAAATATCTTTATCAAGCACGACAGCTAAGTTTACGGTCCCTATGTAATACGAGGTAATTGGTATTCGGTATCGATACCGGTATCGAACTGGCACGTCACTAGCAGATAGTGATGTCAAACAACGAGACCTTAATTAAAACCGTGTTAACATGTACTGTTGTATTTTGTTATGAATTACGGTTTATTGCCGTAATTCGTAGTCAATAATATAATGAGGGCTAGAAGTAAGTTTAAGAAGCAAGAAAAATGAACGGTCCGAAACTTATATCGAATAATAATTTTTACTATCATTTTGTGACAACTTATATGCCATCAAAAACATTCAGTAAAAACCTCAAGTCTCGCCGTAAAAAGTCGTGAGATCTATATAATACCAAGTCGAATAATCTATTTAGTCTCTACTTAAAGGACCTTCTGTCTTAAGTTATTACGTATGTTATTATCATGCCAATTAAAAAAAAATACCTTAAAAAAAACAGACCGACCTGGCCATCGCATGATTTGATTATTAGTATGTATCACACTACACAGCACGACGAGAAGTTAATGCTCCTGAAATGTTAATGGCGAATTTGTGTTTTCGTGCGATGACCAAGTCGATCTATTTGTTTTAAAGGTTTTTTTTTTAATTGGCATGATAATAACATACGTAATAACTTAAGACAGAAGGTCCTTTAAGTAGAGACTAAATAGATTATTCGACTTGGTATTATATAGATCTCACGACTTTTTACGGCGAGACTTGAGGTTTTTACTGAATGTTTTTGATGGCATCTCACTTCTTTTTGTAGAGCGAACATAAGTCCAATTTGTATGGAAAGACGTTTTTTTTTTCATAATTCAACATATTTTCCTATGGGTAAATTCAACATACTTTCATGGGCTAAACACCCTTACCCACCCTATACCCCCTCCCGTTATGCCTCATATAGTAGGTACCAGTTTACACCTATTTATTTTATTTTCTACAGTAATAATAATTCATTAACTGCAAATGTATCCTTGTAATCTTATACATTTATATAGGATTACAAAGTTATTGTTGCAGTTGGTGTATTTAGAAAACTGGACCGAAATTAGAAAATATTAAATTTTTCCCATGATTAAGACACTAAACCCTATTTGTATTCTAAATTTTAAGCTTCTAAGTCTGCTAGAAGTACCTTAGACTTTTGATGATCGGTGAGTCAGTGAGTCAGTGAGTCAGTGAATCAGTGAATCAGTGAGTGACAAAATTCAAAATTTTAACAAGTTGTCATTCCTAAACTACTGGTTCAAATTGACTGAAATTTTAAATATACCGTGTTTATACAATGACTGATTAGTTGCTGAAAATCCAGGCTTCTTGTTTTATCCACAACGAAATTATAGGGGTGTCAAAAATAGCCCGAATTGCTTCGAGAAAAGGATGTTACGGCCGTGCCGCTTTTTTTTTGCTCGACTTGCGGGGGCACTTCCGTGCCCCCAGATGCTCTTCTTGCTTTCTTACTATCTAGTAAGAAAAACATTCTGTTCATAATTTTGATTTAAATCGATACTGTCAAAAAGCAAGCGATTTACAATAAACATTACTTAAAGAAAATAGTTCTTACCAAATACGCTAGAGGCGCTGATCAATGTTTCATAAAAAGTTGTTGATACTCAACAGTGGAAAGAAATTGGAATCTGGTCTTAATTCCTCTTGCTCTCATTTTCAATGAATTTCAACATCCCTTTAAACCTAGAATGAAGTACTTTTCACAATCCACAGCAAAAACAACTGTTAATAAATAAAAAATTCAAACCTATTCAAAGGTGACAAATAAAATATAGTTTGTCTAAAATGAATAATAAGTGTGTGGCACAAAGGAAGAGGTTTAATTAGAGCACAACACATGACATTCAGTGCGATGCATTAATCATACAAACAGGTTCGCGCGACAACACACAAAAACTTATAGCTTGAGTTCTAGGGCGCGGTTGCGGTTCCGTAGAAAAAATGTATTGGTTAACTTGTGAAGGTAGTAAAGTACTACGTAGCAGTTCTGGTGTTATTCACTGTTTGAAACTAGAGTAACGTTCTTTGATACATTTTTATTATCTCTCTCTTTATTTGGTCCGATTTATTGAGTGTAAGTAGATCTCTAGGAAATACGCGGATATTATGTATTTAATAGAGAAAATAGTAAACTGAACTTCTACAGATACTGAACTTCTAGATTTACAACATAACGCGCACTTCAATACGATTTTGTCGCTTTGTATCGTGCGTTTGATCCTTGAAGTAAGTTGTACCAAAATGAATTAAGCAGAACAGCCCTTGTAATTTTTTTATTCATCATTTACACACATTAGATTGTCCTGGCCACTTAAAAAAAACCTAAATATCATTATCTACGCAATAAAAAACGCGAAACACATAGGTACTATAATCAAGCACTACAAGTACACATATATCCACAAAACCTTGTCACCGCCCGCCGTCTCAATCTCAAGGAACCCTAGTAACCCAGTTAAGAGAGTGCCCGAACAGCTACACCCACTAATAATAATTAGAAGTATAGCCGGCTAATGTCAAATGTCGAGTAAATGCCAACACGTAAAAAGTCATCGGTCATGCGTACGCGCACCTATGGATCTACTTCCTTAGTGCGACAGTTTCTATTGATTTATTGACTACTAGTTGTTGCTCGCGACTCTGTTCGCGTGGACTACAAAGTTAAATAGTTATATTATTACCTGTGTGTTTCCCGTTCTTGTAAAATTGTTCGGAAAGAAAAATATCCTATATAAAAAAATAATTTAAACCCGTTTAGTGTTTTAGGCGTGAGGAAGTTATATTGTTACTTTCGCATTTATAATATTAGTAGATACTAGCTGAACCGTACGCTTAAGGGTAGATTTTTGGAAAATTGTAGCATATGTTTTTGTCGGTACTGCGATTGCCTGCTGTCTGCGAGACACTGATATGTTAAATAACTTAAAGCAAATACATAGTTGTTTATAATACGCTCGGGACGCTGAACTGTGGTAGGAGATCGCCCTACTCCTTGACTATTCCATGTTAAATTTCATCAAAATAGGTTTAGCAATATCCGTGAAAGTTAAACTGACAGATAGACAGACTTACGCAGCATAATATTAGTTGGTCATAGAATAGACTAGTACTTAGTTTTTATGGTCATTCAAGTCAGTTTTAATACTGTGAAAATGTATGGAGTGATGAATGTTGTCGTAAATAGTATTATAGTTAGTGTCATAGTAATGTAGAGCTTGTTATGCGTTTAATGATAAGAAAACTACGTGTTTGCATGTTATAAATGAGTTTTGTAAACATATTCGAGAAAGTTGTAATAAAATGTATTGACGTGTCCGTTTTACCATCTTTAGAGTATTACTTTGACCCATACTATTAGATCCTACTCAAAAGAACAAAGCACAGAGGTTTTATATTTATATTTAATACCGTGGGGAAGTCGAACCTACGATCCGTCACAGTGATAGTAGCGTTGCAACCACCTAAAAATCTTAAGTACCTAATAAGTAGAATCTAGTTTGATTGAACCTCAGCATTTACGTTATAGAATATAAGGGTATCGCATCAGTACATATTATAGTATAAAGTCCCCTCACCGCGTTTGTCTGTTTGCTAGTGATAAATTCGAAATCTACGGAAACGGTTTTCACTAATAGCAAGGATTAAGTGCATAATTCGTTGTTTCGTGTAATATATTTTCGGATTAAGCAGAGGCGCGTTGCTACTATTATATGTATTATTGTTCTTGATGATTTAATAAATGTTCGTAGGCTGTGATGGAAGATTCGTATGGTGTATAGGTTATAGTTAAATGCGTGAAACACGAGCCTTCGTGATTTATCTAACTAAATTATAAAGGTTAAGTATTCAACGACTATAGAAAACCAAGTAGTTGTTATAAATTCGATACAGTTTACGCTGTATCATTTGTTATTTATTAATTTATTGCTAGAAGTCTATAAAAGGGAACGACTCATACTCAGTTAAGCTAGAAATACGTTGTATGGCAAATGAATAGGCGGAAAATACCTTGAGAAGGTTGATTCGACGAACAGGACTTACTTTATTCAATACGGGGCTTATAAATTTTTTTCTTGATATAGTGGGAACTCATATTAAAATTAGTTTATGGGAATACATCCAATAGTTTATCATGTCAATAAAATGAGAGACTACCAACTGACCCGTTTAGTTCTACTACTATATCCTATCGATAACCAGCTATCTATCGACAAATTCTATATGAAAACCTTATCAGCGCCTCTAGTGGGTGGCGTAAGAACTATTTTTGGGTACATTTTAAATGTCAAACTCCCGACACCTATACCTATATCTCGATGATCGAAAATGGACTCCATTTAAATAACAAATGACGTAACTGATACAGTTTCAAAGCATCAAATAAAGGACTATTACAGCGCGTTACGTTACGTGCGTACAGGACAGAGTCCGAGCAGGAAATGACATCGGTCTGTGCGCCGCGTCGATTTCTCCTTCGCGTTGGCAATAAATAACCGCGGGTAGTTCTAATTCTGCGCTATATTTACGCGTTGCGCCGCGACCAGCGTGGGCGGCAGTAGAGTAACCAAACAGTTGCGTTTTACATACGACCTTCTAAGCGTTAATATTGCAGTTCCGTTTCAATTTGTTGGTATTGTAGATACTAATTTGTGTAATTATTTATGAGAGGCATACTATTTTGTTTTAGTAAATTATTTGTCATAACAATCGACCTACAAGCACTGTTAAGAAGTTTAATTTTAACGTGCACTTTATATAATTGTATGTTGTTATTTCTTCTATTACAAATATGAGTAGGCGCTTTGTAGTTGCGCAATATTAGTCTTAAACAACATAATCAATACTTTCAAGCAAAAAACTAATCTTCCTTGACATACAACCTTTCACCTAATAACATAATAGCAGACACGTTAAAAATAGCTTCTAAATATATCGCCCACACAATACGGACCATTAAAACCAAATTGCAATCCCCATTGTCCGTTAAAATGCATAGATGAGATACGACTTACAGAGACAGCCGTGGAAATGATCAAATAAATTCAACGTAGCGCTCTGTTCGGCACATTAATCTGTGGCGAGACCTTTATCTAACGGACAGGACTATTGTAGAATCAAGTGCTAAATTATGATTGGACTAAGATTTCAGAGAGCGATCATTTTCGTACTTTCGCTTACGATAGAGATCGGTGTTTATAAATACTTCGATTTGAAATTCAAAATTGTTCGATCTAACCGGTAGGCCTACTATGTTTCTTTAAATCGAAGTTTCGTTTTCGATTACGCGCGTAAACCCGAGATAACACTCTTGTAACAGTCTTTTCGATGACTATCATGTATCTAAATTATTTATTGCTTTAATGCTTTTGTGAATTTTGGTAGGTTTAGAAGATTTAATCGTCAATGAAATCTCGTAAGAGACTGGAAATGCTACGTTATTTCCAAATTTCCGTACACATTAATACGAAATTTTGTGTGGAGTTTATCTTTTCGTCAAATTAGAGTAGGCCCTCAAGTGAAAATTATATGCGTATTAGAACATACCTGTTACAATACTGTTACATAATATAAGGAACTGTTCTCAGTATTTGTAGTCGTCATTTCGGTTTATTATGCCTACTGTCCGTGTTACTAGAAGCTTGGAAAGTTTCTAACTTCTTATTACTTCGATGGATGTTATTAGTTCTCAAATTAAATGTGTTGTAGTTTTGCTTTGTCAGTTTTATTGTTTCAGACGTTAAATATATTTTGACTGATTGATTCACTGTGTTCCTTTTAGTTATGTCCCTTTTGCGAAACGTATGTGTTAAATTGCAGATAGATAATTGTATTTACCATCCATATTGCCCTATCTACACAAGAATCGTTGCGTACTACAGTTAGTCAAAGAGAACAATTTCATCACGTTGTTTACAAAGAAAATTAAAATAAAGCTCATAATTTTCCCAATTAAAAAAGGAATCAGTCTCCATAACTACATAAAAAAGAAGGTATAACTATTTTGTCATTTCAAAAATCGTCATCAATCATAATTAAATTAATGATTATATTATGTCTATTCTAACATTATATGAATAAAAAGTTACCAAGTTTACTAATTATAATTATGTAGAAACAAAATTCAGTTTTCAATAGCCTCTAATATCAAACAACCATTAATTATATTTGAAACTTCTTTCCCCAACGTTCACAGATGTTCTAAGACCTAATATATCAGGTCTACAAGCCGAAACATAAATCCATCGGCACTATCGATGTGTTCTCCGCTATCGTACTTGTTATCACTCGATACTTAGCGATACAAATCACGGCTACTGTTCGATACAGTACCTAGTACAATGCAGACTCGATTTATGGGGAACAGGTGATATTGTTGCAATTAGGGCTGGACTACTCTAGTTTTATTTATCGTTTCGTGTTGGGTAGGCCGTTATTTTAGTTTAAAAAGCCATAAAGTTAAAAAAAGTATTAGCATAAATTACTTATTTACATTAAAAAAATAGTTTGTATACTTTATTTTTTATGAATAAATCAATCAATTTATAACATCCGTCAATGTATTAAGCATACTCAAAATGCTGTTACTCGTAGATATAGAAAAAAAACAATTATTTTTTCATAAGTATTTTAAAAAACATCTTTTTTAATACCCCTTGACAAACACTTGCGACCAAAATAAAGTATTCACTCAAATAAATTCTCAGATAATAGCAAACACGCACGTCGCAATAAAAAGGCATTTCCGCGTCGTAAATTTTCGCGGACAATTTTATTGTTGAACATATTACCCTCGGGTCGGTGTGAAGTTCTAGGTCGGGATCGGAGATCACATGTTGTGTTACGTAAGTAATGTGCTGACCGGGGGCCCTGCACCTTGTGCGAATGGCGCGTGGGCGTGGCTGCATACTATTCTCTGGCCGACAGTGTACGGGACTTTGTAATGGCAATTTATGTCGCGAATGAGGAAACTTCGGGGCATTATCATGAAAGGTGGACAATAGTTCCTCGTGAAAATTGTGAAACTAGAAATTTATTTATTTGAACCCTGTGTTTACTGATATCGGTCTATGGATAATATTTCACACAAAATTAAAGTTAAACAGTAGTATTAAAAGCTTTTTATATTGCCTGTAGACATAATTCTTAGAAATTAATCTTTCTTAATCCTTCTAATCAATCACTTATTAAAAACAATTAAACCACTTATTACACAATTTGGCAACTTAGCGCTCTTCTGACGAAAGATTCAAACTTGTTGCAGACAATCGCATTAAGTCTGTTTTGTACATAAATTGGGTCAATAAAGTTGCCGGACGTGTACCAGTCAGGTGATGGCATACGAAATATTGTTTGTAGTCCTTCGGTAGTCGCAGGTTTGTATTGCAATATAAGTCCGCGTTTATAAATTATGGAGCAGTCGAGTATCTCCAAATAACAAGTATGGTTTAGAAAAAATGTGAAAAATACGTTAAGTATGTATTCGTTTGTAGCCATTAAAAGCTATATTTGCACTTACCACTTTGCACATGATCAGTGGGTTACAATAATTTTAGCGCCATCACTCTCTATATGTGAATCCGAATAGTATTTACAGTGCTTCAAAGAACATACTAAAAGATGATCCTTGTAGTTATCAATAAATTAAAAATTATTAAACAAGATAAGGTCTTCGGACGTTTTGAAATTATCTAACTCCATGTTGATCTCCAAGCATACAAAACAGTGTGTAACCTCCTTAATCCATGCGGTCGAATCCTACTACAAGTCGCTAATGTGAAAACAGTGTCAGCAACTACAGGCTGTTTAAACTCCTAACGAATTGTCGAGCCGTTAATTATACAGCGTGTGTTCTATTCAGATTTATGTTTATTTACGAATTATAAATGTCATGGCATAATTGTATATGTTTATAGGTATGTGTATAGTGTCGGTAAACGAGGGTAGCATTCCTAACAAAGTAATTGCTAAGACATCGGACAAAGAATATTTTTTCCGTAAAAAGAATCTTCGTTTTAAATCTATACTAATATTATAAAGCTGAAGAGTTTGTTTGTTTGTTTGTTTGTTTGTTTGTTTGTTTGTTTGTTTGAACGCGCTAATCTCAGGAACTACTGGTCCGATTTGAAAAATTCTTTCAGTGTTAGATAGTCCATTTATCGAGGAAGGCTATAGGCTATATATCATTACGCTACGACCAATAGGAGCAGAGTAGCAATAAAAAATGTTACGAAAACGGGGAAAATTATCACCTGTTCTCTTTTATTGACGCAGGCGAAGTTGCGCGGGTCAGCTAGTTTATTATAATGTACTTTTATGACCAATTACTCTTTCAAATCGTAGTAGTAATTTTAGATTGAATACTGTCAAATAAACTTAATATTTTCAGTTTTATAAGGTAACCAAAGTAAATACAATCTAGTTTATTTTCAATAAAAGTAAGTAATCAATTCAACGACTTTCCGCAGAAGGTATTCGTCATTATTTTTATGTCTCAATTATCAGATACAAGCGAACATGGAATAAATAACGAACTCTCAATCAACAGCTCTTCTAATGTAAATGTACTTGCAACTGATACATCGCGTGCAACCATTTCGACATCTATCCTCACTTTATAACAGAAATGACATACATTTGCTTTCATGATACTGTCAGAGCAAAAAGTTGTAAAACAAGCGTATCTATTAAGCAGTATTTTTTTCTATTAAAGTATAGTTTAATTGCAAGTCTCACGAGGATATTAAAACCATATAAACAATTAATACAAGGTAGAACTGAAACAATTATTTTTATACGTGGATTACAAATAATCAAATATAACTTATTTGTTCCGGATGGAAATCGAACCTTTGATATCTGAGCTGAATGATGATGGTGTGGCGACCACCTATATCACTAAGCTACTAAAGGTAGAATAATACAAATAAAACTATATCCATATACAAACACGATGATAGTTAGTTACTCTTTTGACGAAAAGTGTATGTCATGTATATATTAGAATAAAATTATTAGATTGACAACTTTTTGGCTTGAGTCATTCTCAGTAGTTCTATTTATCTGAGTTCTCCATATAAACGGAACTTTGTAGTAGGCCACTTTTTGTCCTAAAACTTGCAGAAACCTAATAATTCAAAGAATGTATACCGCCGAAAGCGTTATACCCATTATCGGGTTCACAATACCAGTTATGACTCCAAACAATTCCAAATATCAATTTTGAATATCTATAAAGTGCAATTGAATTATTGATTTAGATATTCATCGATTCAGAACAATGGACATAATCGAATAACTTTATCGATTCGAGACCAGACTTAATAATCGTTTAGTTGATGTTATAAAGGACGTGACATCTGGCCGTTTGGAATATTCAATGTTCTCGTTTGGTGGCCATAAAAAAAACAATAATATGATTTAAATATAATAACTTTATTGTGTTCTGAAATTTAAAATATGTGTCATTGGTTCACGAGAATAGGTGCGGAGCTTTTTTTGTCGGTTTTACAATACAAAATAACTCAGACAGCTTGTATTGATACAAAGTATGTTTATGTTCAAACTAAATATACATACATAAATGTCATTTGACGAGACTAAATGATGTAAATATTAGTACTTTTTTTCGTTTCTTATATGTACTTATCTTTACACCTGATACCAAAGGAGCTAGCAGGAGCTGGCCCTTTGTTAGTGCTTACGTTTCACTAGCATGATTAAAATTTACAGTTTTGTATCTGTATTTAAATCTTGCAACACCATTTTTTTAAACACTTAAAGCTTTTTAGCATCAGCCAGTCTTGTTTACAGCAAACGTAACCTGAAAATCTTTTTCTCTTTAGCATATATTTTCTCCATCATAAATATCAATCAATATCAGAGCTCAGTCATATAGTTTACACCATATTAAAATGATTTAAGATCAAATTTAAAAGTAGATATTCTCATTATCGCGGATGTCATATGTGGCGGTAAAAGTCTATAAAGCCGTATTGTTTATGATTTTACCCTCGAAAGTGTTGAGTGTGTTGACATAGAAACCCAAGATGTATTTATTAACTATTATATTACAGTGATTTATTTTAGTATCAAATGTTCAAGTGTCGATGTAATGAGACTGCAGTGAAACATTACACGTCTGCGCCGAGTCATTTTTTAATTACTTTGCTAATGATTGGATCCTGGTGTTCTCAATTGTATAAACATTAACTGCGGTGAGACATAGATATATTTCACTTTTATGACCTATTCAATATATTTTACTTTACTTTTCTCCATTCTTGACGTCATCATAACCTATTATTCTTATGACTCCATGGTTTGAATTTTCCCATTTCAAAAACATACAGTATCAATGCTTCAATTGCGACGAATTTTTCTTACACCTGTGACAAAAAAACGCTGATAAAAATGTTTATATGATTGTTATGTATCATTTGGGGGCCAGCCATGTAGGAAAATTACTTTAAACATCGAAGTTATCCTAATTTACTGAAAGGAAACATGGTTTTTTCTCAAAAGTAATTTAACAATATTACCGTATTCGAAGATTGATAAATACCCACATGCACCGGGAACACATAAATTCTGGCACTATTTTTTCCACCCTGTATAGACATTATTCTAACTATAATCCACACATAATAACCTATATTCCGCAACTTGCCACCTTTACGAAACAAATTACTCAGCCAGACATTTGACAACAATGCGTCTTATCATCAATCTATCACAAGGTAAGCAGAGCTACCCGCGGCCATCTAAAGGTCTAAGCCGATCACTTTCCCAGCTCGGATTACTATCCAAATGTCAGCTGCTGTGACATTTTTATACGAGACTGATAGGTCGCGAGATAGAGAGCACCAATTAGAGATTAATTTATTTTTGGGCGTGGGATAAAGGTTGATGTGTAAATATTGTGGTCGCCTTGATTTATTCATGTTGAATGATGATATAGTTTAGAGATACGAGTATAATAATATGTGTAACTAGTTGAGCGAATGAACTGAAATCACCATTTAAGTCATATGCTTTGCTACGAAATATTTGCAATTTTTATGGCTGTCCAAAAAAAAACCGTTTTCGTTTTTTTTTCATTTTTTGGTAGTAGCTCGAATTTGTTGACGTAACTCATTTATAGCAATAGGCTCATACTCTTACATGTGATCAACAATATTCCCCCATCGACGGCGAAACTCAATTGCTTCCTATAGGTATAACAGACATGGTTTTCTAAAACTATTGCAGTTTCGTTAAATTTACAAAATCTCCTCATAAATTGAAACCCCTACTAAGTTTACACACATAACGACGACTAGTAAGTTTCAAACAGCTTTTATTCCTTGTACCCTCAGGAACAAGATGTAAGTATACACATCCAGTTCGCCTACGAACCTATTGTTTGATATAAGTCGAACATTCCATTTGTCGCTCACTGATAGTCAACTCGTTCGTTCTTTACTCAGTAGGAGTTTATGTGAATGTGTTATCTTCTATAGTTTGACAACTTAGTAAAAAGCCTCGGATTACAGGAATTATGTATATAGATTATAATAAATTAATCTGTAAATTTTCAAAATAAAGTAGGTACTGTATTTAAAAAGTCTTACAGAACAGTAGTGACAACTCAAGAGCGATATCTACAGTCGGTACTATCGAGTATCGAGAGTTTATTATTTAAATTGTAATTCAAAATTAGTTTCTACGGCTCCTGCTAGGTTGGCGCTGATCGGTTTTTGAAATGAATCGTTATTATGATTTAAAGTACCATAAATATATTAATGAAATCGCTCTCAAAAGTTAGTTTTGATATTAAAACAATAACGTATGTGCCCCTATAGACCTAAAGCATAATTATGTAGCAATATTTACACTACCTGCATGACCTTTTATAAATGGTGTTATCATAAAAAGGACACAGTGCAATGTGTATGCGGGTCATAGGTTTTCATACTTATTTTTTGTAAAGACATTACATATAATAATTATCATAATATGTATGCAAAAATATTTTATATAAAAATGTATAAATATATGAATACGTCAAAACCACTTAATTTGGCTGATTGATGGACCGTAACACGGAAAAAGATATAGCTATTATTTTTAACAAGAATACACGCAAGTGGACCCGCGGTCATAACCCAGTGTTAAAGTCATTTAAACCCATTATTATCTCAATGCTTTGAAAGGGTTTTCCCTTGGATTTAGTATGGGGTTAGGCCATGAGAGACCACAACCGCCAAGACGGTTTTGGGCTTTGAAAAGTTAATAAATGAAGTATATAAAACGTAGCAAGTAGCTACACCCATACGTCCAATAGTTTTTAAAAAGGTATCATACAAACTCAGAACTGTGGTGGTCCGTTCATATTTACAGTTTATATAAAATACCGTTCTTGAAAGACGGTAATTGACGTCCAACTGTTACATTGCAATTTATAATATTTATGGACTCTTACATTATGTGCCATAAGCTCTGGTTTCGCCACCTCTGAATTAGTGACGGTTAGGTTATCAGCATGATTTTGTTTGCTGTCATTATATCTGTCGTATAGCTTGTCTGACAGTTATTTATAAGTTGTGAAACTGGCCGTTAAATATAGACAATTTTATCACACAAAAACGTTTATCAATTAACTTTCCATCGCGATTTTCAGAAGTCACTTTGAAATGATTTTTTTTAATAATACAAATATATAAAAAACTTACATGGCCCAACGTGCAACTCTATCTAAAGCCAGAAACAAGTAGCATAAAACCTAAAATTCCAATACCTACATTGTCCACAACATGGTCAAGACAAAGAGTATTGAAAGTACGTACGCGATACCATCGCCACCTTTCACCGGCTACAATCACTCGATTTTGCTCCAAATAAGTGAAAACCCGATTGTCGCATTAATGATACTCGAGAGGTATCGTATGACGTAAAATTCTGCGTTTTATATAACTCCATGTTAAAAATCAATGGTCAGTGCTTCCGCGAGTGGTTTGTGCCATTTGTGTGAGTATATAATGATATATATTATGGCATGCGGCAATGGTAAGCATGCTATCAACATTAGTTGCTGCGTTTGAGTTTAAAGCCGCAACGACTAGGAGTTATTTAGATGTAAAGTTAAATAATGTACCTTTCTGACAAGACAAGAATATAGGCAGTTTCAAAACAGTATAATATAATTACAAAAAAAATGCAACGCTTTATTTAAGAAGGAAATTATAAACTACCGCTGGATCTCATTTCGTTACACCTGGAAGCATTGTCTCCTTAAGCAGTCATCACAGAAATGTTGTTTTTAATCGCCTTAAATCAAACATGTAATGTATTACGGCGGTTTTCTGCTACACTTAATATTAAGTAGCTTTTTGTCAAGTTCTCGTTTCTATTTCAAAATGTTGATAAAAAATTCTTGCTACCGAAAAACATAAAAAATATATAAAAAAATTATCACTGCAGGTAACCGCTTAAGTAGTAAGAAAGTGAAAAGTTTTATGACTGGAATAGTTAGGTACACATTTCAAACATGACATCATATCCAACAACAAAAATAACGGTGAAACAAAAATTCTACTCAAATTTCTTAAGTAAACAATACATAGGAATCCAATAAAATCTAATATCATCAATATGTTCCAGCATAAAATTTTATTATACGAAGATTAAGCTGCCAATAGTAATATGTACCTATGTATTAGTATATTGATCCCATTCATGGTCATTCAAAACGGTTCGCTTTTAAATCTGTGTGGGGTCAGGTGCCAGTGCGGCCGTAATTTGACACTTTTTGTCAATAAAAACAATTCGATTTGAAGTCTCAATTTCGAAATGGAATAGAGTTGTTTGATAGATAAATGTCACTTTTCCGATAGTTGAAAGACAAATCGTCTCACTGTCTCTTTGGGTGGAGGTTCTTTATAACTAGGGAATAAGAATGTAACTTCTATTTTCTATAAGAACTTGATTATGGGGAACTTTAATTTCACTTGCGCGACTCTTCCGTGTAGAATTAACTTCGCATCGTAATAAATAATTCGTGCTAATCTAAGCTGTCGTTGATACGCAAATTGACATCAAAATCTATTCTGTACTTTTTGCGGGAAAAAGATTCGCTGTCGACCCGGGGTGACTACTGGGAATTTTCTTCCTAATTATATTCCCAGTTGTCACCTCGGGGTACAGTGTTAATATAAAATTAGCAGGATACATAAATCAAAATTACATATTCAAATATCTGTTAATACAAATATGTCTCACATTTCCTGATTACTCCCGTTTAAAAACCTTGAATGAACATGATTGATTATGAACTTTCGGTTATATGATATGTAGCTTATCTGAACACAAGATGGCTAACACGCATGCGCGACAAATGTCTTCATTATTCTGCCCACGCGCATCTAAGGCTCGTTACCAAAGAGTGAGTTTATGGGCGCAGATACGACAATACAATTTATCGTGCTAGGCATTGATGTAGGTTGAGAGATAAGGCTTGATCTAATTTGGTTTAGATGTTTATGGCTTATTTTGTGGTGGTGATTTGGTTTAAGAGGAAATAATGCAGAGATGTTTAAGAGTGGCGGGTTTTGTAGTTAGTTTGTCGATTAGCTACTGGACTATTTTAATCACTATTAGTGTAGGTACCTTCATATACTCGTACTACGATTATTTTATTCTGCATTCAGTTTATAAATTGTTCTTATATTTAACGGTGTACGAAAATATGAATACATTTTTAGAATTGATGTAGAATCAACCTTTGCTCTTGGGAAAAAAAGCCCTGGGATTACGCTTGTCTTCTGGTAATTCATAAACATATTCTGCTAAGCGCGGCCATTCCTGTGTCATAAATGTTAACTTCTACACCCTACTTAACCGTTACATTTAAAACATAAGAACAATAACTCATACAAGTCATACACCAAACCCACTACAATGATATGCACATAATGCAATAGGCACAAACGGGTCTTTATTGATCTATGGCCAGGTCACGCCCAGGGCGGGCAAGCGGCCCACGCACCCGAAAGGTTACACCTATACATACACATATATACATATACATTATATTGAACAATGCATGGAGCAATGATCGAGCTCTTGTCACTCGAGAGGTCGTTCTCCTGTAAATCATTATTTATGTAATACTAGATGTCGTTTTTCTAGATAAAGATGTGTGGCAGTGATCGATATTCGCTAAGGTGTTATTGGCAGATTTGATATGGTGAAGCCTTTTTTTTGGTTAGGACTTGTTGTCAATACTGTAATGTGGGATAGAAGCTTTTATGTTTTGTTTCGAGATTTTTTTTTGCACTTGTATCATTTGGTGGTACGTTGCAAATTTTGGGTCGTCCCAAAATCATTGTATTATATCATTGTGGCGTGTGCTCCATAAGAACATACAAATGAAAAGACATTTCTGTTCTGACAGTTCTGTTTTGTATGCGTGCTTGAACCTTTTACTGTTACGATTAGCATTTACCCGTCGTTCCCAGGGCACGTAAAATGTCGGTCCTGGTTGATGTCATTTAAGAAAACAGTTCGGGTGGCTTAAACACTTATGACACTAAATTGACAACTAACATGATGAATGAAAGAATACATTCTCAGAATCTTCTTTCCAACTCAACATTGACCTCAGAATTACATCAATGATATGACGTTCATATTTACAAACATCACTCTTGAATCACTATCCATTACCTCACGTTGTTTTCTTGTTCTTGTTTTGGCATCTCGCCAGCACAAGGTAACAATTATGTCAATAATTATGTTTTGTCAACTGCGACGAAAATTGTTTAACAACACATACCTGTTTGAATCACGAAGATATTCGGCTGTACTGAAGTTAGATGAATCCATAACAATTGTTAGAAATTAGCTTTGTTTTGGTATTTTGTTTGTGTTGTGTTCTAGGAGATGTGGTGGAATGTAGGTAGGTAGGTAAACAATTAAGCTTTTCTTGACTCTGAACATAATGAATTGGCGTTGGTATTTTCTACTATTCGTTTTTGGTAATAAGAGGTTGTGGTACATACATTCGGATCTATAAAATTTGGATTAAACGTTGTCTTTATCGTATACGTTCACTCTTGTTATTAGCTCTCGTACGAGTGACTTCAATTCTGCAACCCGTAATAGATATTCGGGTATACTTTCCTTCACAATTATTTGCAAACCATGAAATTAATGTATAAGTTTTTGTTGCGTAGTACGGGTAGGTTGATTTGTTACATCGCGGGAAAGTAAGAAGAAATCCGCCTACTAAATCGGAAATTTATCTATTTAAA
This sequence comes from Anticarsia gemmatalis, assembly GCF_050436995.1. Lineage (NCBI taxonomy): Eukaryota > Metazoa > Arthropoda > Insecta > Lepidoptera > Erebidae > Anticarsia > Anticarsia gemmatalis. The sequence goes on from NC_134757.1 coordinate 3,830,822, forward strand.
AAGAATTTCCCTAAAGTTCATAGGTATACAACAACTGCCTTAACATATCAAGTCAAAGTCTGAATGTATAAAAGTGCAGTATATTTATACGGAAGTTGTTTTCTGTATTTGATAACTCAATAGCAACAAAATAGGAGTGTGGCCGGCCGGCTAGCATTACGTGCTGCTAACCACACATTGTGCAATGAAACAATCGGAACGCACTCCTACGAACTGATGTTTCTATGTGTAGGGGAAATATTTTGCTAGGATTTCTTAGGACGGGAATTTTGTAATACGAAATCTTCTTAGTTGTTACAGTCTAGTCAAAGTGGTCATCGTCATTGGAGATTGGTGACACTCTTCACAATCTGTCGCTATTCTTCCAGAATTGCCGCTTTTTTCGTTCATTCTTGTAGAGAGAACTATCCAGCTTTTACCTAGTCGGTATCCAGTCATATCACTATTGGAGGGGGTGAGATGTAGCAACGCTGATGATATCGATTTTATGACCAGTTTTACAATTGTCTGACAAGCTCCTGCTAAATTGATATCAGATAACTCATATAAGTTTTAATTTTGAATTCATCTGCAAGATATGGCATATACAGAAGTGGCCAAACTGTTCCTTTATCAGCCTAAAGTCTACAAACTCTACACGTCACAAGATACTTAATTCAAGCTTATAATGTTATAGAAATCTTGCAACCACCAGGGCCTGATAAACCCAAAATTTTCGATTCTCTAAGAACTTGATACGATACTTGTAAAATTAGTAGTAGCAGTAGTTTAGTAAATAGCTGTAATTTTGAATCTTCCCTCAAACTAGCAGTTTGTCCTTCTATTCTTTTACCTATGGTCGTTCTACTGTCTGACCGGCCATACATCGTGGTGTTCAGCACACAGCTCCACCACTAGGACTAATTTACAATGGCTCATTGAATCCCGCGTACACCTGTACTCGTTGTACGAACAGATCGTAAATAGTCCTGTGCTGTGTTCAGTTGATTTTGTTCTAAGATATATGGCTGTTCGTGTATTAATTCTAAAAGGCGGTTGCTGAAATTTTAGTTTTAAGTTAAGTTGTTGCTGCTTTGATGATACTAAGGTTCGTAATTATGAGGAAAAAAGGAGCACTTTGATGATGGTTGTATTTATTATCATTTTAAATCGCTTTGAAAAAGCCTCCTTCATAATTGACTTATTAGAGGAAAGTACTTATATTATTATTACAGGATATATTAATGGTGACATAGAACCATTTTTTTTAAAACAGGGACAATCATCGTGACAATTTTCACATTACGTTGTTATTCCAGAAGCTGTATTATAAACGCCCACTTTTCCCAATCGACGCACAATACTTGCCATATAAAAATAAAAAACGGATATCAAAACCGACTTTGTGATCTGAACTCATTCATACTTCCTCTACTTAAATTTACCATGTAATTTTTCACTACAGTCACATGCAACAATCAAACTCATACAAGCTTATTAAGCCGGTAGCCGAGGTTACAAAGAAAGTCTGCTAAATAACAGTTCCTTACACCTCGAGTAACGCGACCGCTGTATCATTACGCTAACACATCGAGAAACAAGGACGAAGATTACAGACATTACGATAATTCTAGACTAGACTTAAAGTAAAGCCACTAACGCGTTATACTACTGCTTTCTGTTGAAATACCAATGATATACATACAAACGTACATACATTACACTGCCTCTGTATAGACGGAAGTGTACTTCTAATAAAGCCGATGTCCAACTGCGCGATTCCAAGTTCGATTCCGCGGTCGGGCAAGGTGATTTAAAAAAAAAATACATGAGCTTATTGACTGCCTTTGTGGCGCGGTAGTGTAAGCGTAGAGAGGCTTTGCCCGACCGGGGATGAGCTTGTTGGAGCTTGATTCCCGGGTCGAGCAATACTAATAACTGGTTTAAACTATGTATTAATGTTTTAGAAACATCAACCCGTAGCTTGTTAGTGTGCCCGGTATTCGGCCATCAATACATTGTAAACGGAGAAACGCGGTCGTATTTCATACATCTCTGCCAACTGACACTTGTCAATAAAATAGAGTTTTGCTCTTAATCCATGTTATTACCTATTTACTCTCAATTTCATATTGCAATCGTGTACCGTGCAATATACATAGGCATTTCATACAAACAGCTGTAAAAACTGGTTCACCTTTCAACATAAGTTCAATTCGACTTCCTAAATAAATTATACGCCATTTACAATCTGGGCGGGACAAGTAATCGAAGTTTTATCTCAAATAGTTCAGCATTTACATAAGTGACAATTTGTCAGAAAATTATTTAAAATTGTTGACCTTTTCTACGTTTTTTAAATGCATTATGCAACTAAATGATCTAGTTTACACCGATGTATGAGTTTAGATAAAACGAATGGGACTTGTTTTACTAATAGACTTGATAAATGATAATAGAATTGACCGCATATTTGAAGACTAAAAGGTCTGTTCTGTCAATTGACGTGGAAGTATATACTCCGGTCAATTTAGACATTTGACCCACGACAAATTCAGGGGAAGCTGAAAATTCTTAAAATTGTTTAAATTATAATTATAAACATTGTCTTAAAAGTCCCAACCGATCCCATGTAAGAAAAAAAAATTAGCGGGGTAATAAGGTCCAAAAAATGAGTTTTTCGCGATTTTCTTGAAAACGGTAAGTTTTATCGCAAAATTACCCTAGACATAATTTGTAGATCAGGGAATTTCCTATAAAAAAGGTATCAATAATTTTTTCCCTAAAAGCCACCGCTTCTGAGATATAACGATGCAAAACCTCTGGAAAAGGATTATGTATTGAGAACCATTCCAAAAGTTTTCGTAAGTCTTAGCATCTTTTTTTACTCGTGAATCACTTGCATCAACATGCTGCTCGGTCGTATCCATCCTAACATTAGCCAGATCTTCTAATTTTTCACAAACTGTATTCATTGCATGCATACTATAAACCCATTTACTTATGACACTCTGTTTTGTGCTTCTTCCTCGAGCAATACCTCCATCTGTCTTCATAGCTTTCATCATAGACTGCTCAATTACCATGTCCGTTGAAGTGCCACAGCTTAATTTGTCTGAACGTCTCACAGTGAAGAATCCTTCTGAATTTTTTTTATAGACTTCAGGATCTATGAAATTCTCTAATTGTAGCATATCCTGCAAGTATAGGTGTGCAGACTTAGCATACGGAAAATGTCCAGACTCGTGAAAGTAAGGAAGCATTTCTTTGACGCAGTTTAAATGAGCTTTCCAATCCCCCATACGTTCAGCTCTTAAAAACTCTTTAAGAATTGAAACCATATAAAAATATTGAATCCAAAGTTTCGCTGTTGGTCCTCGTTCCTCATAATCCTTAAGTTTTTGATTCAGTTTATTAAGTAAAGCTCCAGATATTTCATCATTTTCAATATCATTGTATCTACTATATTTTCGATATTAATTATTAAATCAGCATCCATGATGTCATCGATTTCAACTTCTTTTAATATTATAATTGCTAAAGCAAGTTGAAGTAGTGTATGAGTGTATTATGACGCTCGCAATTTTTTGCAACGTTATATCTCAGAAGCGGTGGCTTTTAGGGAAAAAAATATTGATACCTTTTTTATAGGAAATTCCCTGATCTACAAATTATGTCTGGGGTAATTTTGCGATAAAACTTACCGTTTTCAAGAAAATCGCGAAAAACTCATTTTTTGGACCTTATTACCCCGCTAAAATTTTTTCCTTACATGGGATCGGTTGGGACTTTTAAGACAATGTTTATAATTATAATTTAAACAATTTTAAGAATTTTCAGCTTCCCCTGAATTTGTCGTGGGTTTACTGATTTTTTGGTCTAATTTGACCGGACTAATATTGTATAAATTGCCACCTAACACTTCTATAGAGGTAAAATATCGTTTGCTTGAATTGTACTTTTCGTTCGGTTCGGTAATCGAACCCAAGACCTCGTGAACAAATAAACACCAGTCGCATTTACTCGTACCATCGACCATTAACTATTTAACTGCTTAATTACTTATTAATATAAGTACTAATATACATTTTATTAAATTAGTTAATATAAAAACATGATAAAGAGCAGTCGGATACACAACCGACCGCGCCACAAAGGCGGTCAGAAAAGAAATTTATTTACAGTGTTTGGGAGAAGACCCTTGTCCTGCAGTGGGACAGTAATGGGTAAAAAAATAAATAAATAAAAAACGATCGGTATGTTCAATCAATCGGACTGTTATCAAACAAATTCAAAAGAATAACAATAATTTTCCTTAAGAATGATATTACTTATAAACGCAGCATCCATCTCAATAAGGATCTTTTTAAAGGTCAATTCCTGGTTATTTCTCCATAGGTTTTATTTAAGAACGCTTCAATAACCTTTAACCTTTCCAGTTCCCAGAGAAAACAACTCTATAAAAATTAACGAGCAATTTATATTTATTATTAGTTTTGTCTCTTTTTGACTTGTATGATAAGTAAGAGCATCATCATAGTGTGTGAAGCTGACTTTGATGCGACTAAGAGTGATCTCGCATTGTATTAGGTCGGGGAAAAAGTCTTTTCGCATTATAGTATGTATGAACTTGTAATAAAATCTTTTTGGCTTCGAAAATCACAAATGAGTACACGGCTCATTAGGTTTCTTTCAGTGAGCTCGTGAGGTACCCAAATATCGAGCTTTTTTGTGTAGAGCAAAGATTTTATTACAAGTTCATACATCTATACTTATAATAAATCAGTAGAGGGTCAAGGTCAGGTTTTTTCCTGTCTGTATGTTACGCTATCACGTAAAAACTACCGGATAGAATGCACTGAAATTTGGTATATGCATAGAATAAGTAGTGGAGCAAGTACTGGGATACTTTTTATCGCATATAATTTCATAGATTTTTAGAAAATTACAAAAAATACGTAGAAATCGTTTTGAACCTGCTTTTCCCTATGGAGACCATAGATGGCGTTGCAATTCATTTCACAACATTCGCATAGTGAACGCGGCGCGTGCCGTATCGATACCTGTTGTTGCACCAACCAATAGATGGCGTTATAGTCTGCGACAAAGCATGTTTTTCCTTATTAATTTATTTTGATGGCTTGTGTAAAAAAATACCTTTGAAACAGGCTATACATTTATTAGATTTTCAAACATAAATGTTGTATGATATATTACACAAAAATGTTGTTTTACGTGGGTCTGGTGCGGTCGAGATATCCTAGATGGCAAACCAAGTAATTTCGTTCGTTGTCGTTGTTCGCCGCAACTAGCAGATGGCGTTGTAGTTCGTAACACATAACCAAATTAAATTAATTGGTTGCATTAAGGAAATAAATTGGATAACTATGAAACAGACTATGTGGTAAGTTTTAAAAAATAAACAACGGATGATATATAAAAAATAATTACGGGTTACGCGGTTTCGGACGTATCATCGCAAGTATACATTATTACGCGTGTGAAGAGCTCCAGCGCAGATAGGTCTGCTGTACGTATAATAATATTCTGAATCCAGACGGGTAAGCAATGGTCAGTCTATATTAAGGTATTATATTTTACACTGTAAACTGGTACGGATACAGACGAGAGAGGAAAAGAAGGTTACCACAGGAAATCAGACCTGCCTGAGCCTGTGTCACATTGTGTGTCCTTCGGGTCCCTTTCGTAAATAACCATTAGATGACAAAGAGTTGTTAGCATTTTTATGTGTAGGTGTATCGAGTGCTTCGCAATTCGCGTGCTCAAACGAATAAGCAACAGTACGAAATTCACGCGAGCGGAGCCGCACGGGTCAGCTAGTACTATATATAATGCGAAAATGCTTTTAACCCGACCTAATAGATCAAATAGTCAATTTGTTGGGCTACTAGTTCGCGGCATTTGTACAATAAAATGCTCGTGAAACATCCCCGACGAATAGTTACTATAGTAGAGGTAGGTAGACCATAAAAATAACAAAAGAATTTGCTAAAAAACGTAAAATTTTAATATTTATTAGTGGATTTTTATTTCTATTTTACTACTTTTCTCTATATTCTACATGAATGCTATTTGTTTCCTTGTAATGTGCTAACAATAATGATGCTATTAATCATAATTTCAAAAGAATGTTTTATATGCATTTAATACAACCAGGTAGTCCAAAGTTAAGGGCAGAAGTCAAGATATTTAAGGCTATATATACACTTTGCATATCCAACCTCTATAATAGTCTTTATGATAATCGAAGCCCATGTATAACTGGCCATAAGCATGTAAATGGTTTACAAAAAGAAAAAACTTTGACAGTAAAAGCTTTGAAATTTGACGTTAGAAATTCAAACCGCAAATTTCACACGCCATCATAACCGCTTTTAAACAAACATTAATTTCAGATCGAAAGTAAAAAAAAATCAAAATAAACTGGCCAGTAATCTCTTGAACTATCACGCTTGGGGTCAACGGCCGGTTGACATTTGACACGCGAATGTCAAGGTGCTCATGCGCATTTCCGAGAACTTAGGGCGACGGATCGAGATTTTAATGTATGTGATATGTTTGACATTTTTCTTAAGAAATGTCAAAGCTGTTAATGATCGACTTAAGAAGAATTTGTTATGGATTATTTTAGTGCTATTTTATTTATGAAATATGATATTCATATCATATTTTAGCCGACAATGTAGCGCGTGTCTTCAAGTGCCTATGTGCAGATTGTTGACATGGTTTTGAAGAGAATAAAAAGTGAAGTAGAAAGAAATATAATATACCATGTCATACTTTTTACGAAGAAAGTGCTAAATGTTTAGCAAATATTCTTTTTGCTTAATAATTTTTACTATATTGTGAGCTGTTCCGGTAATTTCTGCATGCGATATAGTCCAACAACTTGGTGGAGAGCATTGTGTGCAAGTTTCGCGGCTGCCGTAAATATACAAAATCCGGAATTTAGAACATCAGTAACCCGCAGCTGACGGTGTCCTGTTTGATACAACTACATTATTTCAGAAATACATAGAAGAGGTATGTAGTATGACTGCCTCCGTGGCGCAGTGGTTTAGGTCGCCACGCCGATACCACTGCAACGGGAGGTCGTGGGTTCGATTCCCACACGGAGCAATTATTTGTGCGATCCACAAATAATTGTTTCGGGTCTGGTTGTGCTTTGTGTCCGTTGTTTGTATGTTTGTAAAAGTCCCCGCGACACAAGAGCAATTCTTAGTGCGGGAGTTGTCTTTTTTAAAAGAAAAGAAAAAAAAAAGTAGTAAATTGTCAAACTATACTCTGTTTACACCATATTAACCTACACCAAAAAGAAAAGAACGTAGTGACTTTTCAAGTGACTTTTGTTACGGATCATTATTCTTAGTCATCTTATTTCCATAATTACAAATCAATCGCCTTTTACTAACTCTTAAATCTCAACTAAAAAAATAATCCCCGATTAACTAAAAACTTAAAAGGCTTTATTACAATAAACTCACGTCACCTAAGATAACTGTGAAAATGAATCAAATATGAAGAAATGTTAACTCAAAACAACATTATGACTAACACCGAAATATTTAAAAGAAACATCTCAATTTCCATTTCTTGAATCCTACACGATGATCGTTTACGGAGTTGAGGTGTTCTTTAGGGCTATCACGTTATTCATGTTTTATGATAAGGTCACTATTTATGTGTAGTAAATTGGTCGTTTTTTGACGATGTTATTATAACTAGAATATTTTAGTAAGTAATTATACTCATTATCTTTCCTGGTTCACAAATAATGTCTTAGATTTTATAGTGTCCACAAAATGTCAAGTCAAATTTCGTTAGTAATTTGATTGGTGAAGGGGCAGTTTTACAGTTATGGAATAAAAAAGAAGTCAGAAAACCTATTTACTAGATAAAATGCTAGCAAATGTATAAAAACAACTGCAACATTTCATCCAATGAATTACCTGATAGTCATCCGAGTCGTAAACCGCGTCTCAATAGTGTAGATTTAGAATAAACGTATACAGAATATACGTCTATACATCTCGACTTTGAGTATTCCGAAATTTTTAACCAACATTTGTCTTCATAACATTAAACTAAAACAACACAAATCTTCATATTCGTTATTTTTAGCAACAGATTGTAATCTCTAACCAATTACCGTCAAGTGCACGCCAGCCCTAACATCCCGGCGCACGTGGGCCGCGGGCATGACATTTGGCCCGCGAGTGCACTATGACGTCATCGGGTGAATCAATGCGCGCGGTAAACACATCTATATACATATATCGTACATCTATACTAATATTATAAAATTGTAAAGTTTGTTTGTTTGAACACGCTAATCTCAGGAATTACTGGTGCAAATTGTACGTATGGCGCAGTGGTTAAAGTGGTCACCTCGCCACAATAACCCTAGCACCGCGTGTGATGGGTTCGAATTCCATCCGGGTTAATCTTTGTGCGATGAGTATAGTCTTTTGTTCTGAGCCTAGTTGTCAATTTATCTATATAAGTAGGTATTTAGAAGTATATAAGTATGTTTATCAATTATTTGGTTACCATAGTACAAGCTCTGCTTAGTTTGGAATTAAATGACCGCGTGTGAGTAGTCCAATGATAGTTTTATTTATTCGGATAGCCTATTTATTGAGGAAGGCTATAGTCTAAATAACATCATGCTACGACCATTAAGAGCGGAGTGGCAACGAAAAATGTAACAAAAACGGTGAAAATTATGACTAGTTCTCTCTTATGTGATGCAAGCGAAGTTGCGCGGGTCAGCTAGTTCAGTTATATGCGGACTAACGTTAGTATACGAGTGGTCGTAGGCGATAATGTCCTAGGTTTATTATCACTTGTGTTAGTAAACGCGTAATGGCGAGCCTGTTAGCTTTGTGTTTGTAGATATAGCTGCGTTTTACCACCTATAAGACTATTATTTAATGGTTTTTGTTATGTATCTCAAAATTATAATTGGAATTATTTAATACTTAGAACATCTTACGGTTATATTTTAATCTCTATACATATATACAAAAAAATCACGTCTTTAATAACTGATTAAAAATATTTAATGTAATGATGTATGTTAATGTATCTATATAAGTATATATTTAGAAGTATATAAGTATGTATATCAGTTATTTGGTTACCATAGTACAAGCTCTGCTTAGTTTGGAATCAAATGACCGTGTGTGAGTTGTCCAATAATATTTATATTTATTTATTTTTCATCCCAATTTTACCGACGTTTTCATAAATAGTTACGTAAAACCATATTTTTTATTTAAGGGGAATCTAGCAAAAAAATCACTTGCTACAATTTTCATTTTTTTTTTCATTCGTAAAGAAGCTATCTATATAATATATTTTAAAACAAACTTACCTGAGTTCTGTATTATTCCAAACAATAGCATTTTTTTCTTTATATGGACATTGATATATGTTATCATCGAAATAACCTTTTAAGCAACCTTTATAACCAGCCAATGAAAATACTAAAAATCTGTATCAAAATCAAACCAGTAATAAAACTGGCTTGAGCAAAACGACTCTAATTCCATTGTCCATTTATGGCAAGTAGAATACTAAAAACCGTACTGATCTAACTAATATTATAAACATAAGTTTGTTAGAATGTTTGTTACACTTTAACGTTTATACTACTGAAAGAATGAAGATGAAAGGCACATTATGTAGATAGTTTAAATCCCGGAGTTATTCAAAGCAATGTATGTATACTACATGTTTACCCAAATGAATTTTGCGGGAAATCTGTCTGCTGCGACGAAATTGCAGTTAAAAGCTACTTATTACTATTATAGGTGCTAAAGTCTGTCTTTTCGATGAACAATTACGACGAAATTTATAAAGGAGATACTTCAAGAACTGAGACCAACAAAAAACTACTAATTTCTTCCAAAAATCAAGTTTTAAAGTGTTCAAATAAGCAAGTGAAGCCGCGCAGTTCAGCTAGCACTGATAAAGGTTTAGTCGCAAATCAACGAGCAGTACTAAAGGTTGGAAGGCACTGGACAGTTTAGACGGCATTAAGATCTGAATGCGCCGTCCGCGACCGCCTACACAAGTCAGACTAGTAAATTATAATTGTCTGCGATTTGTCGTAAGTGCTGCGATATGCGACTAGGATATTTGTTTTGGAATTAGTTTCTGATATATTTTGACTTTAATTCTAATTTTATTTACTTCTTCTTCGAGCAATTCGTTTTAAGATTAAAGAACTACAATATATCTACAGTTTTCAAAAATATTAAAAATAAAATCATTTCATTAATTCAGTGTACCTCTACTCGCGATTGAGTTTAGCCTCTCCACCAGTATCATGATTCTCTACAGTTAGTTCTAACGAGTATCGAGAATGTCACATTTCAATGTATTGAAAAATAGTTCATAGGCTGCCTGGATTTACCCTGCAACTTTTATCTATCCTTGAAAATATATTTTTTAAAACGCGAGTCTACTACTATGCAAGTGGCACCGTAAAGACCGAAATTTATAAGACCTATCGCTGAAACTCGACCATTCGATACTCAATTTTATACATGCTAAAGATAAAACCAGCATAATACTTCAACACAATTTACAACCGAGTGAATTTTCAATCCTATCAAAATGGTCCTCATAGACAAATCTGTTTAGTGCAGTCGGCCTAACGTTGGACATGCAACACGGCCGTGGCTGAACACGAGTGCGTGGGCGCAGGTCACCGCGTTAGCGGCTTATTATGTCTGTCGCGAATAATAAACTATGCACAATTATGCCAACACCATCTCGCCGCCATTTTGGCTATGCCAAATACAGACAGCATTTTTATTTCGTCATCATTTTTAATAATGGCAGTTTTGTTCGCAAATTGATCTATTAAAGTTCACCTTTAGACTTGTAAAATGAATAAAAATGTAGTACGTTTGTGTGCTTAACTATCGAGAGATTAAACATCCTGAACTATTTATCTATATTTCCAATGTGGCTTTTTCTATAGCTTAAAGGTGACGCTTAACTTAAACACGAATGCTTCTTCAAGTTACGGACAGACTTGCATAAAATGTCTTTGACTAATGATGTACCGCAAATTAGTGTAAGTATAATTCAGAATATGCATAAGTATACCATACGCATAGAAGTATCGTACAAAAGAAGGACAAAGTCACGCGTCATATTATTGATTTTAGCAATAAAAGCGAGCTTAGATCAAACAATATTTGCTAGTACTGTTTCCTCATACAAAGTCAATTTCGAAAATTGCCTTTGTCTCAAATAGCTTCCTGGGCTTATATCACGGTACAGTACAATTTAGGGACAGCGTGGGAAAGAGGCCCACCGTTGGGTTGAGGATGACGTAAGGTAATGTCAAACAGGGACCCGACCGTTGGATCCCACGCGTCTGCGACTTTTGACCGCTGCGCCTACGTGCAAATCGCTTATGACTTTAGTAAATATAGTATGTTGATATTATTCGTTAAGGTTGCAGATGGTGTGAATGAAAGCGAATTATTAAGGTTTTCTTGTTAGAAAATGATGTTAGTGATTGACAGCTGGTAAGATTCAATCAGGTGCCTCGCTACTTGGCTAGTTTTTAGATTGGATTATACACGATATAAATAAATGCAAGCGTTTTACACAGGCAGCTTGTTTCCAGTATACATTTGTGTACTATCATTACAAAGTGCAGAAGTTAGTCTCGTCAATATATTGTCTCTATAACCAACATAATATTTTCTCTCTAAAATGTATTAGTTTCTAAGTCTGTATCTTCGGTTACAATCTCAAATATTATATTTTTTAGCCACTATTCAGTGTTTGTTTTCAATCATTTATCAACAGTTTAACGTAGTATCAAAGTACACTCTTCTCACGCAATAAAACATCCGGTTTTATTCGCTATTCTAATCGACGTTGAATATTAATTAGAACGATCTTTGACCAGCCGTATATTTTTTTCTGTGTTTTTGTTACTCTATTTATATAAAATTAAACGATTTGAATGATATCGTATCACCTTTAAAAAGAGACTCCTTAATTACCTACACTGAGCTCGCCGAATCCACAATATGTAGCCAGTCCACACCAGCCCTTGAGTGGTTTCTGCAAAATAATAATTGTAATAGAGCTTAAAAAAATGCGTTTTTCTCCGCTCAGTTCTATGCATAGCGGGGGGCTTAACGTTGAAAATATCTTGAAAAAGAAACAATTCTTGCAAAACACACTTGGGGCATTATTAGTCCTTGATACCAAATTTTCGTGAACTACTCAATAGCACAAGAAAGTCGCTCCACAGGTAACACTAGTATACAAATTTTGATTTTGAAAAAGTATTTTCTAGTGTAAGTAGCTTTTTTTATTTATGTTGACATACTGCATACGAAATTACAATTATATTTTTTTAATTAGTTTCCATTTCCTCAAAAAATTTTTTTAAGTTTTTTTTCAAAAATAACAGAAATTATACCGTTATTTTATTCATTAGTAGAATTGCGACGTGGTTTCTTCGATGCCCTTTTGTACTCTGCTTCTGGAGTATCTCGATGAATAGTCCAGCAGTAATCCGCTAACATTGAAACGTTCCACTGGCCCTGATATCGTTTTTCCATGTTAGCGATGTCCTGGTGGAAGCGCTCCCCATGTTCATCGCTAAAGGCCCCACAGTTATCCGGAAAGAGGTCCAAATGAGAATGTAAAAAGTGGATTTTCAGGGACATGTTACAACCCAGTTCTTGGTAAGATGACAACATATTGTCAATAAGTTCAGCGTAGTTGTCGCTCTTCTTATTTCCCAAGAAGTTTTTTGTCACGAGGCGAAAATTCAGCTTGTTTCAGCTTCATCATTTAATTCAGCTTGTGTTATCCTGTGTGGCTGTGTTGATGTACTAGGTACCTCGTATTCTGACATTGATGAAATTGATGGTGAGCTTCCCTTGATTTCATCTTCGTCGTCACCGATGTGAGGACGCTTCGGGATCGGATGAAGATCGCTGTGTGGTAGAGGACGAGTACCTAGCTGATGGTATATTTGGATATGTTATGGCACTCTTCTTTTTTTTAGAAACATCCTTGCATTTTCCAAATACATCAGTCGTCAGGCAGAAATAACAATCACTTACGTGATTTGTCGATTCTCGCCACTGCATTGGCACTGCAAAACGAAATGATGTTTTTTTGCCATTCAGCCAATTTCTCAAACCTGTAGCACATGGATTACAGCAGAAATGTAGAACCCTGCTTTTATCCTGGTGTTTGATGTTCTCGTTAAAGTAGTAAAAATAGGTTTTTTTTATTATAGGCGATATACAACACCTTTGTTTATTAAATATCACCTCACCGCAGATATAACAAAAATTGTCGGGATTATTAACACATTTTCGAGACATTTTGCTATAAAATAGTATTATACTTTTTACTTTTAACACTTCTATATCGCTTAATTTAAGAGAAAATAGCACTAAATCACAATATTTCGAATATTTGATACAAACTAACTATGTAAATGTCGAAACATTATGAAGTTAAATGTGGGTAGTTCCATTAAGAAAGATACGATTATCGTAAAAACTCAAACTAATAAATGAATTTTAGTTATCAATCCGAATTTTGCATGGACAGAGAAGCAGAAATTAGTTTAAATTATTTCGGATACTTTTCCTTGTAGACTAGTGTAATCATTTCCAACTCGGAAATACAAAATAGCTTTTCCAAAATCTAATGTCCGTATCGAATTCCACTTATTCGCTCCATGTACGGCGGGCTACATAGGTGGCTTTACCCCACTAGAGAGATAATTATAACTCCGGCGAACATAATTTTCCGGCTAATGAAATATCTAATAGATTACAGAACGCAGGAACATTGTAACAGAATATTTTGCTCGATAAAGTAACCCGTAACGGGAGTTAATTGATTGGTGGTCCCATTTAATAATAGTTTTGTGTTAGGAATAAGGTGTTGTTATTATATTTTTCTGCTATTTGTGGTTGAACTAGTGAAAGTAAAAGCCTACTGAAATATAATTGTCCCAAAACGCTTTCGAATGCTACATAATTCCTCACTTTGGTACCCACGTTTTTTGAATACATTTAGCGGTAGTTTATCTACTCGAAAGCATGTTTTTATATGAGTTTTAACACTATTGAATAGATAAGCTACCGCTAAATATCCCACAGAAACCGGGTGTTATTCGATTAGTGATGAAAGACACCCAAACTTTTGAAAAAAACGCCTATCGGATTTATATTTTTCATCAGAACATTCTAGCAAACGTTATAATCAAGACAAAATCCTTTGACACCCATAATAAGTTATCAAACTGTAGTAAGTTATTCACACTTCACCACGACATAACTACTGTTACAAGATTACAGAATCAGATTAACTTGTAAATACCTAATAGACACAATAGAAAATCAATTACCAGTCGGACGTCGCTTGACGCTTTTCTAAGAACACCATGCGTCCTGAATCTTATTAACCTTTGAAACAAATACTTGTGGCTACCGTAGTTACGACGAACTAGGTTGAAATTTGACTAAAAGAAATCTTTCTGTGAGGTGTACATTATACATGGTACCGATAGTCTTGGCCTTTAAAGTCAGAACTTGTATATTTTGTTAATCATATTTTAATGAAAAAGAAATCCATATAATTAATTTTCGGTGCATAAGCAAGATGCTTCCGAAGTATTATATATTATATAAATACACATTTTAACAATTAATTGCTTTGCAACTACGTTTGTATTATTGTGTTATTTTTCTTATATTCTCTCTTTTATTGAAAGCTCCAAAAGTCATTGTAAACTAGACTGCGTTGTATTAAATCTAAATTCTAAACCATACAGTATTTAATAACACTACTAAACTAAATAAAACAAATTTGTAATCGATTTCAATCAAAACTGACCGGACACATCTCCAAAAAACGACCCAAAAAAACGCACACCATCCATCGCTCGTCATCTCCATTTCAAAACTGACCTTTGCTTATCAAACCGCTAATGGAACACAATCACAAGATAGCCGTCGTATTAACATAATCCTTCGGACGACCTGTCAAACTTTCACTATGATATTTGTCAAGTAGTGCAATAAAAAGAATCAATGACCTCTACTGCGAAAGTAAATGGCTTAGAATAGGTATTTTTTGTTGTATTGCTCTTTTGTATTGAAATAAGATTGTATGGTCAGGTAAAAGGTAGTTTGGTTTTGTTCAAATAAATGTGGTAGTTTAATTCAGCATGAGGAATTGAGGAAAACTGACAGGTCGTGTAATGACACACTGACATCACGCTGTATACATTTAAATAATTGTATGTCTAAATAGAAAAGTTTATGTAAATGGCGAGTCAGAAAATATTATGCCATCAAAAACATTCTGTAAAAACCTCAAGTCTCGCCGTAAAAAGTTGTGAGATCTATATAATACCAAGTCGATTAATCTATTTAGTCTCTACTTAAAGGACCTTCTGTCTTAAGTTATTACGTATGTTATTATCATGCCAATTTAAAAAAAATACCTCTAAAACAAATAGACCAACCTGGCCATCGCATGACTTGATTATTAGTATGTATCACACTACACAGCACGTCGAGAAGTTAATGCTCCTAAAATGTTAATGGCGAATTTGTGTTTTCTTGCGATGACCAAGTCGATCTATTTGTTTTAAAGGTATTTTTTTTTTAAATTGGCATGATAATAACATACGTAATAACTTAAGACAGAAGGTCCTTTAAGTAGAGACTAAATAGATTAATCGACTTGGTATTATATAGATCTCACAACTTTTTACGGCGAGACTTGAGGTTTTTACAGAATGTTTTTGATGGCATCTCACTTCTTTTTGTAGAGCGAATAGAGCAAACATAAGTCCAATTTGTATGGAAAGCCGTAGTTTTTTCATAATTCAACATATTTTCCTATGGGAATGTTGTTCAGTTTCATGGGCTAAACACCCTTACCCACCCTATACCCCCTCCCGTTATGTCTCATATAGTAGATACTTATTTACACCTATTTATTTTATTTTCTACAGAAATAACAATTTAATTCATTAACTGCAAATGTAACCTTGTAATCTTATACATTTATATTGGATTACAAAGTTATTGTTGCAGTTAGTGTATTTAGAAAACTTGACCGAAATTAGAAAATATTGAATTTTTCCCATGATTAAGACACTAAACCCTATTTGTATTCTAAATTTTAAGCTTCTAAGTCTGCTAGAAGTACCTTAGACTTTTGATGATCGGTGAGTCAGTGAGTCAGTGAATCAGTGAGTGACAAAATTCAAAATTTTAACAAGTTGTCATTCTTAAACTACTGGTTCAAATTGACTGAAATTTTAAATATACCGTGTTTATACAATGACTGATTAGTTGCTGAAAATCCAGGCTTCTTGTTTTATCCACTACGAAATTATAGGGGTGTCAAAAATAGCCCGAATTGCTTCGAGAAAAGGATGTTACGGCCGTGCCACTTTTTTTTTGCTCGACTTGCGGGGGCACTTCCGTGCCCCCAGATTCGCAATTCTGTGATTTTAAAAATACTCCTTTTTGATAGTCTTTATAAAAAGTAAGGGGTTTTAAATTCGTCGAAAATTTTATTTCTGTTTATTATTGTTATTGCATATGTTATGAAACAATTATCTAATTATGTTTTTTTGTTTGTTTCAGGTAAACATCCGCCACTTAATGCAGTACACGCTGAAATAAGTTTAGTAATTATTTTTAGAAGGTTCTGGCGTATTAACTAACGCATATCAGAACTTTTGCGGTTTAACTTAACTAAGTGTTAAGTTATCGTGTATAGCAGAAAACATAAAAAACTCACTTTTACAATCACAAAAATAACGAACCTAAAAACCGTCTTGTTGTTAGTGGGTCTCAAACCCACAACCGTGTGAGTGCAAAGCATAACACTATTAAGGAAACCTTCGTAACCAACAATATCAAACATAAACGATTTCCGTCAAAATATTAATTATTTCCTTCCTACACAAACACGTATTCATTACATCAATTATAAACCAAAACAATAAAAGCAGGGAGCAAAAACAAGCGTAAATCAAAAACCAGTTGAGAGCCGAAATGTCACGAGGCACGCTCGGCATTCCTCGGCGCGCCTATCCTACGCACCCCGAGCGACCTTCTCAATGCTAATCGTCGCCTGCGCATACAATGAGGCCCTTAACAGACGATACAGTTTTTGTGCTACATACTTAGCGGTTAATGGAACAATCTTTTTGGAAAAATACTCGTCGCCCGTTCCGAATACGCCCAAAAAGTTCTACACCACACGTTTCTACACCATCCTTAACCTATTGGTGAAAATCGCATGATAATCCGTTCAGTAGGATTTAAGTTCTTCGCTAACAAACAAACGCTTTGAAACGACTTTGTAGTGACACAAAGAAAAATTGAAAGGAGAACCCCCTATTTTGAAAATGGTTAATTATTCACGAAAAAAATGTGTTCTCCGTATAATTGTGATCCGACATAATTGGGCCCTATAATAGTACGACCCTGGCCAGGACGATCCATATTATTTGTTCTAATTACTATACGAGTAGAGTACACAATGTTGTTTATTGATTAGTGATAGTTGTTAAGTGACATTAGTGAAGTCCTTGGTTCGATTTCCGGGTTTCTTAAATTATTTATTTTGATTTGAAGAATTAATTTCCATCGCATGGATCAATTTGAGATTGGTGTCAAAAGTGACCAAGTAGTAACCAAAAGAGGTACAATACCTACATAGATATAGGTATGTGCATACAGACTATTTATAGGTCAAGGCCTTTCCACCGAAACAGGTCACCAAATCACCATAGAAAAAACCTATACAAAGGTGAATGTACATTTATTTGTTTGCGACTAGTTTTGACAAAAAAGCCAGTCTGTTACGGGTCTAAAGTGACACTATGAACCAACCACCCGCAGACCAGGAAATATGTTGACCTTATATATAATAGTATAGTGAGTGTTAAAAGTCGCGAGTAATGATAGCTCGTAAACGATTTTTTTTATGTTAAATTTACTTTAGTGAAGTTTATATTGGAATTCGTCCGTATTTTCTTATGATGATATGTCTAATTCGAAGTTTGAGCCCATGTTCCTAAATTTGAATTAGTAAATATTCCTTAGGGCCCCACATCGGATTTGAATTTATAATTTCGAAATTTATATAAAAAAAGGTACATGTGTTTCCTATATAGTTACAACACTAAGTTATGGCAATCTTAAATCTATTATAAAATATGCCATATTTTGAATAATAAGCCTAAACTAAATTAATACTTAGTCTGACTATGGAATTTTAGAAACTTGAATGAAACACCATTATTCAAACAGCACTTTGGTAACCAAGCAAAATATACTTATAGCAAGTTCTCAGAATTGGTTCACTATTAAAATAAGACCTTATATTCCACATACCCATATTGGTTGAACTCCTACAGAACAATACTATCGGCTATCGAGTTTTGGATATAAATGTACTAACAATAAAACGGTGCGTTACCTTACGTGGAATTGAGATCTTCGCGGAGAAAACTCCATCTAAGGAACCGCTGAATTGTATGTTTATTTTGGAAAATTGAAAACTTAGAGTAGGAAAATTGGGCGAATTTACATAGCTGTTTCGATTCTTATGAGAAAGTTTAAGAATGGTTATATCCACTTCTTGTTTATGCCAGTATTCTTTGCTTCAATCCCGGCTATAATTTAATTGTGTGTAAAATTTCAATCAAATAGTTTTATGTGAGAGAGTTATAATGGATTTTTATAGTCTGTATAACATAATGATATTGTTAATGCTAGTTTTCGCCCCGAGAAATCTTTACTTTCCACGCGGTCGATAAACGTGGCAAAAGTCAATCTACAACATTTAAAAATTTGCGGAATACTGTATTATAAAATTTACATGACCTACCCAAATCTAAATCGTACCGAAACCTCTAAGATATCGATATTACTGTATATCTCTACAAGCTATAAGCATTTGCGCAAATATCCAATACCAAATAGAAGTAAACTCACTCAATACAAAATTAAATATATCACATCAACAGTCGATAATGACAATAGTCTTAGCTTAAACCCTTCAAGATTAGCATCAAGTGGGCAATCATTTATTTGCTTTACGCCTCGGTTGTCAACCATTCTATTTATTCCCTACGAAAGCTTGAACATTTCGCTATTATCAATTTTAATGTCAGCATTATAAAGTGTAAAATAACCATTACGTTCAAAAGATTATCATTTGACAATTTTATGGTTTGAGTTTTAACATAAACTATTTGAAATGGACTTTGAAACTTGAGAGGTATGGAAAAATGTTATGATGTATGGAAAATGAATGGGATGTAATGTTTTGTGTTTCATTGATACAAGCGACCCCCCGTGAGTTTACGTGTGTGTGAATGGTGATTGTATGAATGAATCGAAGAGGTTTTTCAGGTTTTTGAGGCTTTTGTTCACGTTTTTATGATGTTATATGAATGATAAGCTCGAGTATTAATACTTTATAATGGTTGCTAAATATGATGAAATAGTTTTTAGAGAAATGTTATTCAGGAAGCAAAAAATGGGTTAAAAAATATATTATGTAATTTACTTTATCTTCTAAATTTTCTTCATTATTATTGTATGAAGTTGAACAATATATGTATATGTAGTGAGTAATTTTTTATTATATTCTAAAGTTGAAAATAATATTCTAGATCCAATTTTGGCACCTCAATCCGGTTCCTAAGGATTAAGATACCATTGCAATAATATGGAGATAAAATAATGTAGTATCAGATTAGTGCCAATAAATTCAGAAAATAGAGAAATAGAGTTATTTATTAAGAAAAAATATAATATCGATAAGAATGGTATTTATGTTCTAATATATTATTATTTGAACAAGGCTTTGTTATGAATAGATACAACTTTTATCAATCTGTGTATTATTAAAGAGAGGATTGGAATGTGATATAAAGTTACTTGAATTTGGAATTGAAGCGCATGGACCGTATTAATTTGTTGCTTTTTATCATTTATATTATGACACCGAAATGATAATCCAGTGGACGCAGTATCAAAGAAATTTATCATCGTCATCATCATCATATTAGCCTGTAGACATCCGAGGCTGAATATAGGCCTTCCCAAACGTTGTCCATCGGCTTCCCGCTACTTTTACTAAGTCGTAACTAATGTCTAACAACAAATTCTTACCGGACGTTATTATCCGTCTGTTATCAAAGCTATATAATTAATCCTTTTGTTTCAAGCCACAGCAATACTAACTGTAAAACCAAAGAAAATATCCAAACAAAACAGAAACTTAAAACCTAATAAACAAACAAACTTACACAGCGACTTCTAAACACCCTATTTATGCAAATGAAACAATGAAACTCAAGTATCTAAATAATTTACTATAAATTATCCACAATAGTTAATTGTGCCATAAACAGCGGTTATTTCAAAACGTTGGCTCATAACCGTTGGGCTCCAGACACGTGTCACTATGAGACAACGAACGACCTACCAAGGATATTTGCTTTGAATACTTGCATTCAATTATTCTAGTGGATTGACTTAGATGGAGCGATATTTTATTATAGAACTCAATATAAAGTAAATTTTTCTATTGTCAGTAAGTCGGCACTATGAACAAATCTTGTAAAAACAAAAATAAGCATCTCATCACCGCTCCTAGCGGGTGCTTTAAGAAAGAATTATTTTTCAGTACATTTTAAATGTCAGACTCTGGGTTTCCGATAGTATCGACTATAGAGAAAATTATTATCGAGCTTTAGTCAACGAAATTCATTAATGTATTTAAATAATAAGATATAATAAAATTATTTACTTTCATTGCATAGGTACTATAAAATCAAGATACTTAGTTGTAGATCGCAAGTGGTGTTGTCACAGCTGGAAGTCGAACTTCTGTATCCACACTGAACTGCGGCGATAACTTACTTAATCAAAATCAAGATTGAAAAATATAATAAGTATTTTTTAAATCTTGATGACATACTCGTATTAGACTACACAGTATAAACACTGTTTAAAGTTCGTCAAGCATGAATTATTTATACCTAACACCAAAGACATTTTATACAAAATAAATAAAAACACTAATCTAATAAGACCACACAGCCTTTATTTCAACCTAATAATAATATATTCAACGTGATACAGTTTCAAAATTGCTATTGTATCTACAGTAACAATATAAATTCTATTCAAATCATTCAGAAATACTTTCTATAGGTATACGCCTCCGCCAAATTTGACAGAAACAACCAAATATGGACCATTTGAATAACTTTGGGCCATTGAACCAGCGTTGTTGGAGTTAAATGTTTTTAAAGCATTTAAATTAGGTATTAACTAAATTGAAACTTCGTAAAATAGTAGTCACTGTTATTTAGAAATATGCATTATTACTTTGTTTTAAATTAATATATCAGGGAAAAGTGAGCAGCTTGCGAAGATTGTGGTTCATTTATGGAACAAATTATTTTAGATACACAAATAGTTGTTTTTTTTACAACTAATTAATCAAAACTATCAATAAATTAACTACCCTTATCAACTAGCCCACATACAAATAGCCTAGGATTTCACTAAATACAGGAAAATAAGTAAAAGCTTTATAAGAAGATATAAGAAAAACTCAAGACTTTTATATAGTCGTATTCCTTTTACCTATAGAATGGAAGAAAAATATATTTTGCCTACCAGTGCGTTTATAGTGTATTATTGTTTACAATCGCTCACTTCATGGCTCTATTCTAGGATGTCATCGACTCATAAACATTCTATCAATCTTTTTAAGTTAATTAAGATGGAATTCACCTAAAATACGACATACTAATGGATTTTAGGTTTAAATAATATTTTAAGCACGCGTCGACATCAACTTTTGTGACATTTGAAATTCAACCTTAACCTTATCACTATAAGACTGAAATTAGCATAAAAAAGAAATCATACTAAGAGGCTCAAAATTCCGCTATATTTTGTTTACAAACTAAATCACTTTGCCTGTCGCGAGAGTCGAATCTGAGACTCCTTAATCAGTTTCTCTACAAAATCAAACAATAATTTTTGAGAATCAAACCTGACACGAGAATCGAACCCGGGAGCTCTTTACTTACTTAGATATATTTAATTTTATGACTTAAGCTATCAAGCATACATTGTACTCGCATAGGCTTATAACAGTTCAACGTGGATTGAACCCACGACCTTTCGATGCCCCATCAACACCATATTTGAGCTATTGTTGCTAGAAAATCTTGTCTTACCATATAAATACGAATATATTACAATTAATTTTCATATAAATTTATCAAACCTCTTTGCGTTCTCGAAGGCTTTGCTGAATTGTTCAAATAATAGAAATGGTGGTTGAAACGCCCGGGTCGGATGTCAGAGGTCTCGGGTTCAGATACAATGGTAATTTGCATATTAAATTGGAATTAACTGTTGCTTAAACGAAACAAAAAAATAATACGCAAAGAATCGTCGCTATTTCTTAGACTCATTTTTATAAAGCTTCTTTGGGGCACTTTTAGGACTTTGATTCAGTTCTTGCTATTAACTATTTATTACAATTTTCACTTAATTATATCTAATAATTTTGCGGTTCAACTAACATACATACGTACTCTTGAAATTCTCTTATTCACCACTGATTAAAGTCGTTTCGAAAATTTCATTAAAAATTTCAGTCGCCGAAGGATAGACTTTTTAATAATAAGCAGTCACTACCCATTAATTCTCTCGATCTCTTTATCTCAGAGCGAAGAAGACAAAACACAAAATACCAATTTCGTTTTAAAAATAACAAAAAATTAAATTCAATAACTCCTGAATGCCACTGGTACGCAAAGAACGTTACACCTTTGACCTTTAAACAACAACTGATAAATCTGCGTGCAAATAATTATAACTATACTTTAAACAACAAAAAACAAGTGACCATTACTCACTGTGATTTAACGATTACATTTTTGTAACGACCACAGAATATGAGATACAGATGTGTTGTTCTTTGGTTTGAAATGTTGTTTTTTTTCGGTACAAAAGTCGGACGGACAATTTTGTTAGAGATTTTGACATAGTAAACATTGTCAAAGTCCTCACAACATTCTACAGTACTTAAAAGACGAGTGTGATATTAATTGAATTGATTTTAGATACGAAATCCTGTCGATAGTATTAACATATTATGTGTGAACTAATCATAAAAGGCACTTTGCAAAATTTTACTCGATCAATTGCAAAGAAGCATCAGGGGATTTTCTAAAAATTTTCAAGATTATTTCACTGACATTTCTTCTGTACTTATAACTCTATGGCCGGTCTCCATTGTGGTCAAAATAAGCAAAAAATCTAAATAATTTAACGTTTCCTTGACAAGTTGTAGAATGTGTCACGGCGCCCACGCGCTAACCTATTGTGAATTTGCCATAAAATGCCGAACTAGAACCTAGAGCATACTTAGTATATGCCACTATAAATACGTAGATTTATTGAGGAAACTTTTATCTTACGAGTTTTAGAATATATATTTTATAAAAAATCTTATTTATTTTATTATTTCGTATATCTATGAGATACGAATCGTACATTAAGAATGATTTTATTTTTTTGCAGTTACTATTAGTCACTACAATATTAGTCAGTGTAATGTTTTGTTAGTTAAGCTTCTCATTGCCATTTTAGTCTCCTCAGATTAGTCTGTAAATTTTGTAAAATAAAACAAAGTATCCGTATAAATATTTTACTTAATCCCACATAAATGAACTGCAGTTGAAGAAAGTATATTTATTAAAAATATTTATAACTCCATCCACAATTTCAATTCAAACATACATACCTAAAATAGCTACCAATCACATCAAATAACGTAAGCTAAATATAAAACGTTTTACAAATCCATAATGGCTGTAACACGGTAGCGAGAACTTACGATCCATGCATTATTAATAAACGAATAAATTTTATACAACATCCACCTTATTGTGTTCACATTATTACATTGATTTACGTATTTAATAATAATTAATAGCTATTTAGTTGTAATAAAGATAATAAAATAAATATATCTTGTTATTATGGATTAATATGTTGGGGACGCTATTAGTGTCAGTGGCACTGGCTACTGATTTTTGAGAAATATGACAGGTCAATAGGCTATGACCTTTGTTGAAGAAAAGATCTTTCTAGAGATCCTCTAGCATATAAGCACGTTGGTACACACGAACATAACATCACGCCTGTTCTACCCAGAGCTGTAAACAGAGGTAAATTAAATAATAATAATAAATAATAAATATAATAAATTTAACCCATTAATGTCCCACTGCTGGGCAAGGGTCTCCTCCCGTTATGAGGGAGGGGTTAGGCCTTGAGTCCACCACGCTGGCCAAGTGTGGGTTGGGGACTTTGCATGCCCTCAATAAATGTATTAAACAAATTTGAGGCATGCAAGGCTTCCTCACGATGTTTTCCTTCACTGTTGGAGCATGTGATAATTATTTCTAATACACACATAACTTCGAAAAGTCATTGGTGTGTTGCCTCGGGTTCGAACCTGCGACCACTTGCGTGGGAGGTGACAACTTATACCACTCGGCTATCACTGCTCCTAATAAATATTAATGTACATTAATATTTATTAGGAGCAGTGATATATAATTAATAATAATGTACATTAATTTTTCGCTATTAACAAGGTTAGTACCACGTAATAGGGGATGAACTTATTATACTAAAAAATAAACTCAGATACATTGTACGAAAAGCTTCTAGTTAAATGTTTATGCTCAATAACTTTTATAATACTTGTATAGTGGCTACTGGATCAAAGTCAATCATATAAAAATTAGGTAAGTCGATTTTTATATGATTGCCCTAATTCGAGTTCTTAAAACACACGAGTTTTAGAATGCCCTGCCTAATCGTTTTATTAACTTTTGACATCATGGATATTACTTTTCCTCTAAAATAATATTATAACATTTCGATAGTAACAGAAAATATTGAATTTCTATAACAAAATAAATATACTATTTTGAATAAAATATCCAGCCAAATGCAACAACGCTATATTAAATCTGCCAGCTAATCGTGATTAATATTACCTATCATTCGAAACGATAACTAAAACATTTAAAATTAATTTATAGGATTTCACAAAAAGTGTTCTGTAACTGTCGAAATGCAATGATTTAAAAGATTGGACTTGAAATAATCTATACTAATATTATAATCTATTCTAGTATCATAAAGCTGAAGAGTTTGTTTGTTTGAACGCGCTTATCTCAGGTACTACTGGTCCGATTTGAAAAATTATTTCAGTGTTAGATAGCCCATTTATCGAGGGAAATCGTTATATCATTACGCTTCGACTAATAGGAGCAAAGTACCAGTTAAAATTTGGCCCCATTCTTTTTTATGAGACGCAAGCGAAGTTGCGCTAGTCAGCTAGTCTAGATATAAACTGTGGCGAAGATATGTTAACAAGATCGTGACATTGCATAAAAATGTTACATTTGCATACGTATTAAACACTTTGAAAGCTGATTTTGTAAAAATAAGACCGGTAAAAGAAAATAATTTTTGTATCAAAATATTTTAGTAACAAATATTATGATCAAAAATTTTCGACCTTCAATTTAATTTTCGATGATTATTACAATTCAAAATTATTTTTAATAAGGCAAATTACATCAATAAAGTATTCAATTAAAATAATACCTACTCAATATACGTTTAAACTAATTAAAGCCTTATTGAACAAAACACCACGTGAACGAGTACAGCCCAAAGATCGATCCACTACCTGTTGGCTTTTTTTGTCAAAGGTCCATTCGTCGGGTCGAGCCAGTGCTCGCGCGCACCTCGGCACGGTCGCGCGCCTCCACGTCCGCTTCAACAAAAACCTCCATTGAAAACTTTACGTGCTACCCTATAAATTTCATTACCGTATTCGCGAAACAAGATCACCCCACTAATTTGAATTTTGTCTGAACAAAAGACATAAACGCGTTCAAGTTTTGTGTTGTTTTTAATATGTGGTGGTTTTACTAACTGTTTTCGGATTTTATGGTGGTAATATAAACAGTTTTGGACGTTTTGAACTTGTGAGGTTAGGGTTGTGAACTGTGACGTTATTTTATATGAAAATAAAACTTGTGGATAACCTTTTGAGTGTGAATTGACACGATAATACAGTGATTTCAAACTTTTATTAATTCGTTTGTGACTTATAAACAAAAAGTGCTTGTATATTTAGTGTAAGATAATTTTGTTTCATATGCCTATGTTGTGAACATTGTGATTTACTGTAATGTACTTGAAAATGTATATTAAATCGGAGAGGTTCTACCAACAGCCCGACAATCAGGCTTTGAAGGAAGACAGGTGCTTCTCGGACTATGAAGAGGAGTTAGATGATCGTGAGTAGCATTTATAATAGGTACTAACAATATTTTAAGCTATAAAACTATACGCTATAGAAATAATATATACGGATAATACTAGTGATACAGTTTCAACATTGAAATGTTATAGTTTTATTAGCTTACGTAGCCTCGTCTGTTACATTAAAGTGTATCACTAATACGTTAAATATTAATTAACCTTCTAAAGCTATTTAGTTATTTATAATGCATTAAAGCTTACAAGAATACTGACTTAGCAAATTAACTATATTATTATAAAGTTTAAACATTGTGCAATTTAGCAAGTCTAATACTTTACTATTTATTCTAAGCTAAAATACTAAAATATTTATAAGAAACTTATAACAAATTAATACGGTCTTAAACGCTATAGGGTAGTAATCAAATCTATTATTTTTCATTACACTCAAGAGCACATCGTAACGAGCGCGCGTTGATGTCTTCTGTTCGAAAGATGTGTTACCGACGGAACGGATACCCGGGCTTGTTATGCGTTTATTTACTTTAGTATTCATTATATAGTTTAACTACATATCAATATTCTTCAGGAAGAATATTAAATTGTATATAAGATCTATGGAAACGGAGTTTTTAAATTAAATTTATTGATTTCCCCAAAACAATTTTGTTCAACCCACAGGTGTTGCAAATTCATATTTGTCTACTTGTATGTACATTTTTGTATGAGTGTCTGTATAACTATTGGCCATTATTTTGCTTCCGTATTGACTACGATTTAATCAAGCTCTACTTAGCCAGTTCAAACTTAAGCTTTCCTAATACAATGAGACCACCTAACCTTTTATTCTACAATTCTTAAACACGCATTATTACACTACACAGAAGGATTTAAACAACAATTACTTTAAAAAGGCACGTAACCAAATCCGTAAGACTTTCGAATTTAATACACAATCAGGTAAACTTTCAAATCCCAATGGTCAACCCTTATCCGAGGAAGCGTACAAAGGGTCCACTGGACCCCGCCAATTAGAGACAAAGAAATGCACAGGTACTAAAGACCCGTAGAGATTAGTTCAAGGGTTTTGCTAGACAATACGGTCAATTGTTTGCGAGATTTCGATTTCCTGTCCGGTCTGTGGGACCCACCACAAAGCTAAACTTATAAGCTTTAATATTCCATATTCTAAATTCTATTATTTAGAACTTAGTTCATCTAATAACAACAATTTAACCCAAAAATTTATTATTTAATACAAACTACAAATTTTAGGTGCTTGCAGCTACTTCTTTTTATTTATTGGTCAATTGTCGATCAATGTAAAGTTTCTTAGTCACTACTAGTCTATGTAAAATAAACTGAGTGTTTTGACAGCCAAATGGTCTAACCTTAATATAGGCATAATAATTATATTTAAGTATAGACGTAATAATTATATTTTAGTATAGACCGAATAGTGTACTGGTGGTTGACTCTAATTTGAACACATGAAACAAAATCAGTAATTAAAGAGAAAAGTGAAAGAAAAAAGATAGCAATCTTAAACTTACAACCCGATTATAATACTCTACATTATAAAATAGAAATGCACATACCACTTTTATAACGCAGTCGGTAAAGTAATACATAAGATAAGCATCTACACCTACTTAGTGTACGCGGTTATTCGTATTCATAATGAATTGTAAACATATGCGCATGCGCACCGCTACTCATGTTCTGACTTCTGACCAGCTTGTATTAAAATATATGTATGACTGTATGTAAGTACATATGTATTGCTATGTATGAGTACTATGAAAGAGGATTTATTTTATTACTTACAGATTCGTGTTGTGCAGTTATTTGTTGATAATTTAATGATTTTTTTTCTCGATTACCTATGAAAATGAACTTGCCTTTCTATTCTATTCTAAAGATATCGTTAATATGATTTGTGTTTCGCCATATTTTACCCTAAACCCTAAACTTCTCATAAGAAGAGGCAATAATTTGATTGGTCTCACTTTAAAAATATATTTTATATCTATTATATGTATATTGTTGCCAGTTTATTTAAGTGACACAAAAAGTGTAAATGAAACTATTATTAAATCTATGCAGTTTGCGATGGCACACATTGTATTAGGCGTACAACTTTTTCCAAAGTTGTACGTCTAATAACGTCTAGTTATTTAAACCAATACAATAATACAATCAAAAAAACCCACCGCCCCTTAACGTAATTCACCTTACACTATTATATTCTAAACTATTACGAATTGGCTTCAACGACAACGTACTCATACACCCTCATACAAACCTTCAACTATTATTCTTCAATATTAAACAGGAATGAACATGAATATCCATTCTACCTTGCATTGCTTGACGTTTCAACGCACGTTGAACTACCATGATCGAAAACTTTTGCTTCAAATGACACCAGAAATACCCAATTTTTTTTGCTTTTTTTTGCAAATTCTCCGAACAGGAGTACCTGATGTTTGAAATTTAAAAAGCAGGTACGTTTACCTGTACATTTTTTTTTAAATGGGCACGAAATCGCGACAATGCGGGCAACGGTCATAGTTTGGGATAAGTGCAAGAGTGGAACAATGAAACGAGATGTATTGTTAGCAGATTGAATCGTAAAGGCTTTTGGGCAATGAGTCATGCTGTTTAGATGTTTCTAGTATGTACTCTGGTGTAGGTTTGAAATTAAAATTCTTGATAATTGTGTTGCAGTCATAATTCTATCGTTACGGTTCATAATTTTGTTTGTGACAGAAAGTTTGTTTAACATCGACAAATTTTACTTTGCTTTTTTCAAAGTTTTAAACAATCTACACTCGTCCTAAGGAGTATACTGGGTTTTATTAACGGTTAAGATTATATTTAGTTTCCCGGAGTACTCTTTTCACGTCTGTGTTTTTTATACCCAAACTTCCTTGCAACATAATATTAAGCCATGTCTGATACGGAAGATACTAATAAGAAGAGCATTTACAATAATTGATCTAGTAACCCCTAAATATCGATAACATTATTTCGTTTCAATCAAATCAGTTTCAATACAAAACTAATTATTTCAACAAAGACACGCAAATCGATGCAATAAAATCCGTTTAAAA
The DNA here is from genome assembly GCF_050436995.1 of Anticarsia gemmatalis. Lineage (NCBI taxonomy): Eukaryota > Metazoa > Arthropoda > Insecta > Lepidoptera > Erebidae > Anticarsia > Anticarsia gemmatalis. The sequence goes on from NC_134757.1 coordinate 3,860,373, forward strand.
TATTAAAAACATCATCATGAGCAATAAATTGTAAAAAATAAAGTAAATGATAATTTATTTAATTATCAAATCGTTGATGTATCAATCTAGAGGACGAGTTGAATAACGTCATAAGTGCAAATTATTGCAAGTTAATGTGAATACGATCATAAATAATTATGACATATTGCTACCAAGTTCAAGAGTGTACAAGAATTTAAGAACTAGCTAACCCGCACGGTTTCGCTCGGGAATATACTTTCAACATCTTTTGAATTTCTTTTTTTGATGTTGACAAAAAGTAGTCAGTATAATGATAATAGATCAAGTCTCTAAAAATCGTTTGTTATAGCCGTAGAAGCGTAACAGACAGACATATACATCAAATCTTATAACTCTCAATTAATGTAATTGCAAAACCATTTCATATATTTAATCATTATCGAAGTAAGTACACAAAAAAGCAACACTAAAGTACCATCATAATTATAATTAATGTTCCAATTGCAACTCAAAACCCAAAATAATTTTTAAATTTTGAAAAAAAGAAACCCATTAATATTTTTTTTTAATATACAACCTCACAAAACGGTGAAGGGTAGAAGGGCAAAGGGTCGATAGAATGTCAAAAAAATCTCATTCGTCTTTATTATACCTATTTGAATTTATAATACAATATTTTACCTCAAAAATCATCAATTTTATCATCACTCACGTGCATTTTGTTTTTCTAGAAGGTGACACTAATTAACCCGGCTACCGAGGCAAAAAGGTTTATCTTTTGTATTTTATATGAAATGAAAATGAAATAAAAATTACACGTGATCTGTGACTAAAATTACAAGGGTCGTTTGGTAAAATAAACAATCAAAGAAAACTATTAAAAAAAGTAATATGATTTGAAATGTAACTTTTTAAAAATAATTTTGTTAGGACGGTCCAAGAAAGTATCGTAATATGGATGTAGCTTACGATAACACACAAACATACGATATTATGGGTAGATTTTTGAAATTCGATTGTTCCCTTAAAGTACAATAAATAACATATTAGCAAAAATATTAATGTACTTTTTAACACTCTACTCTTCATTATAAAACTGCATTTGTGTGCAGTAGGTTGCATAGACGGGAATTTCCACTAATATTGGGATTTACCTTAGTAGGTGTACAATACAAGCATATTCGCGTAAATTCCCACTTACATATGGTTGAAAAATATCATCCTTGAGACTCTGTTATCATAATTCTTAAGTCTTGATCCGTATATATCTATTTCTTAAAGACTCACCCATAAAACATTAATGATAAAATTCAATTTCTACAAACGAATACTATTTCATACATATGTACATTAAAGTCACGCCTTTTGTCCATAGGGGTATTTAGAGATCAGAGAAATAATACTATACGTTCTGTAAAAAAATCTAATCAAACTACAGTAATAATATATATTCTACAATAAAATCAGTACGGTTACCACTCATTGCACCACATGCAAACAAAAAAACAATTTAACAAAACAACAATTCTCAACGGGGAAAATATTCTATTAAACAAAACTCATTATCCTTTAAACATAAAACTTTAATACTCGTATATATGTAAATATACGCGTAAAAATAGTCGGCAGTCAAGGTGAGGGTCTCAGTGGCAGGGGTCGAGAGATGAGCGTTGATTCATTCCGGCCAAAGGTTCAACACCTCTGACATTTACTACGTAATCGGTTAACGGTAGTGCCATATAGTATGCAGTGATTTCAACTCGTGAAATTATTGAGGCAGTTTTTGGGTATTATGAGTAAAATTACAAATGAAATTAAATTTCAAATAATAGAAAAACAACAGTTAGGATGGCATTTTTTTATTAAAATTGAATCTCAAAGTGTAAATTGCAAAACATGTAAAAGCGAGATATTTAGTTATTTATAAGTTTATAACAAGTCTGTTTTATTTGAACTATAATGAAACAGCAACAAACAGATTATATTTTGAGTTCCTTGTTACAGGACGAGGCTTATGAAACATTGAACCTTAAAATTGTAACATATGGGTGCAGTTAGATATTAAATTCAAATTAACATTTTAAAGACGCTCTTCAACGACTCTTCTTCGACTATTATCAACAAAACATTTATCGTAAAATTTTAAACAGTTTTTTTAAGTGTGAGAGATCAGAACCGCGCCATTAACATATTATACACTAAATACAAAATTGTGTACTTTGTACCAAGTGATCAGTGGAGTGCCAAGGCGAGGGTCAAGGTGAAACAGGTCGTGGGACGCGGGTTCGACGCCTGTTGATTCACAGCCGGTCGAAGGTGGCCAACCTCTGACATTTCAACGTGAAACGTCATACGAACATGAATAAACACTAATTTGTATGAAAGGTAGCGTTTATTTGCAACTAGATGTCGGCGGTATAAAAAGTTCAAAACGACCTTTTATCTGATCAGGGTTTGATTATGGGAAGAAAATACTAATGTCTGATTCCAAATCCACACTATACATATGTATATTTATATTTTTGGTGTTCTATAATTTGGCGAGCAGTTTAGCCCAGGAGGCGCAACAGACAGACTTTTGCATTTAAAATATTAGTAAGCATAGTACGAATTTGAAATGTTATGCGATTCATGTCATTGTCGCGATGTTATGCTTTAGTGTTTCTTCAAGTCCACACTTCAAATCTACTTTAATACAAATAAAAATAGTGAAGGTGTTTAATATTTTATGTAATTGAAAACAGCCAGCAGCAGTCAAATGCATAAGCCCGTAGTTCAAATTCAATTGTGTTTCCACCAGCTACGAACCTTGCAAGGTACCAAGGTAACCTTTACTAAGTTTCTGAGGGTATAGTAATTTGTTACACAACTACAAGATAAATTTCTGTATGTTTCCTCTAAGTTGTTAGTGATTTAATGATAATATGTAGTAAATGAAGTCTATTCATATGTAAACAAGGTCTGATAGTCATCTGAGTATAAACTTGTAAAAGACTTGTAGTAATAAAAGCTTTAAGTATCAGTTATTTGTATTTTGTCGCTAATTTGTTATTTGAAAAATTGTAAACGGCAGTTGGGAGAAGTATTGTAAACTAATTCCACCTATTTCTCATTTTTACTTCCATTTTTAACCTAAAGGATTATTATTATTTGAATCTTTGTAATTTTGTAGCAAATCTTAATCACTAAAGTTTTTTTGTTATCTGATTACTTTTTAACCCGATTTTTTAAAATGTTTTTTGTTAAATTCATATGCATCTTTATTCCAAATTGATTTATCAGATGATGGAAAAATCGGACGTTATTCAACCTCTATGAAAACACTTGTATTGTATTTCTTCACTTCGACTTATCTCTTAAGAAATATATAGCTTATAACATTTCTATGGAGAACCAAACACAGCTTGTAACCTAAAAGTAATTCATTTTTTGGCTTATTTTGGACATACCTAAAGATAATTTGAACCAAAACATTCACGTGCCAACTCAGTTGAAGTAACAAACCTTACACGAGTTATAATTCTCACACGTGAACTTCATTTTGAACTCAAACGTGTCAAATATCAGCTATTCGCTAAACAGGCAAGCAACGGTGCGTTAGGCTGGCGACACACCGCCGCGCATACAAACGTAAGGCCGGCGTCACACAGGTCGCCGGTTCGAATGCAAATACAGGTTAATTGCGGATTCAGAACGACCCCGCCTTAGAAAACGAAGACATGAGCGGAATTTTAACTTGAAGACACTTTTTGTATGTATTAAGTTTTGGCTTGCGGATGTCGCATTTTAATATCGTGGTTCAGCCTTTAGAGATAAGCAGTAAGGTACTTCTACTTACTATTTTATATTTGTATTCTTTTACCGATTGATTATATCACAATAACAAATATTTGCGCCTCGATATGTTACATATTAAAGGCAAATCTTAAAAAATAAGATTAGACTAGAAGACTAGAAAACTTAGTTTGTAACGACAGCTAGACTTAATCAAGTTAAATCAAATCGAAATATATTCATTTAAACCTTCAAAAAATCCATATTTTGAGCTGGATTCTACTCTAACCATAACTAAAGCTATTTTCTTTTAAATTTTAGGTAATAAATCTCACCAATTCAACAACCCATGTTGACATTTGCCATGCAAACATATCACTTGACAAAGCATACCGCCAGATGGCACACCTAACCGTACATTTTTTCTCACGCCGATATTACCTATTCATAAATTCAGTCTCAACATTATTTAATAACTCCTCTCTGTATGGACGTCGCAATTGGGAGGCCATACATATGCTAGCACACGGGTGCACTCACTCATGCGGTCGAGAGGTCGGCCCTCAGAGCGGAGGCAAATGTTTTTCCTCTGGGCACAAACGTTTGGTCACACGTCAAGGGCACTCCTTATTAAGGGCCTAGTGATGTAGTGATGTTAGCTATCGATATTTTCGTTGCCTAATAGCTGTAGTATGATTTAGTTATGATTCCTATATGAATTTTTCTTTTCTCTTTTGAAGCATTTTTATGTTTTCTGTTCGTCTCGGTGTATTTTACTTCTTATACAATTGATGTTGTTAAATTATATTAATGTATTCATACAATTTCAAAGTACTTAGAATCCTTACTAGAAAAACTAAGGTTGATTACTATATTTATCCATAATCAAAAAAAATTAAAGAACACAGATCCTTTCGTTTGTTAAAATGTAGACGTAAATCCACTTGTCTTAACATATCGATACTTGCTACCATCTAATACCCGACTCTATCCCACCTTACGGGGAATCTTAACGACGCTAACAATTTAGCGTCAAGCAGGTGACGTTGGCTCAAATGTTTGTGTTATGTTACATTAGTTTTGTGTGCACGACTGTACAGAACGGCGATAGAGTAATATGGGTACATGTTTAAGGAACCTGTTGAAGCACTTCAAATGTTTTGGAAATAGGAAAACAAAAACATTTTGTGTTGTTTGAGTCAGTAGATTGTTTTGTTGATTCTTTGGAAAGGATTGTTTTACTTACACTTTGAGACACTTTGAGTCTATTTTGGAAAAGTAATTTGTGTATTTACTATCCAGAATTGTCAGATTTTTACTAAATAGTTCTCCTAAATCCTAATAATACAAGGATAAATTAATATAGGTTGGGTTTCGAATATTAGAGCCAATTCTTTTTATACTGCAGGTACCAGATAGTGAAGTATATATTCTTAGGTAGTTTCATCGCCTTCATTCTTTACATTACCTTTACACTGCCTTTAAATCCACACACTAAATTACTACTACTAGTTTTCAAATAAGTCGATAAATTACTCTATTAGCAAAAATATATAATAACAATAAGTATTTTCCAAACACCAATTTATTTCGAAAAAAATCTTCCAAACTAAACTCCCAATGAGCAGGTCGCAAGGCCGCCACCGCGTCGACGCAGGTGGGTGAAGCTCAAACAAGCAGTGTTTGCACATACGCACCGGCTGGCCCGCCCGCGTACACAAACAACAGGTGAGCTGCCTGACCTGCAAGATACGTGTTTATTGATGGAATGAGATTTTCGAGTTGAGTGTTAGAGAAGAAGGTTTGGGTTTTTGTTGACGATACATCGGAAAACAGAATAAGAGTACCATATAGCCCCATTGCAGTAAGCAAAATAGATTTATCTATATATCTTAACACTCGTATCCATGATAAATATATTGCTCGTTTCCATATTTTTGAAACCAAGCATAATTCAGTTGTTTATCAGTTTTCAAAAATATTATAATGAAGTTTTAAAATTGAAATGATGTCAAAATTGTACATAATACAGCCAAAAAAATTTGCAGGCAACCTGTAAACTACACTAATGTTGTAATGTATAGTTAGTATGGTAAAAATACAAACTTTGCTCGATATCTTCGGTTAGATGATCTATTGAAACCAATTTAAATGATTTGTTATTAACTTTCAGAGCAAAGTTCATACGGTTTTTCTATAATACATTAATGGGTATCGATTAATTTAAGATCACGTATTAAATGGTAAATGGTCCACAGGTGTCGTTATACATTATTATATTAATGTCTAACTTAACTATTATTTATAATATTTCATTTATAACTAAAATGTTAGTTCACATAAATATGATAAAATGATTCAATTGATTAGGGGAAAGACCAAAAATTCAAAGTACACACACGTTCTCCCCATATATTTTAATTTATTGCCAACATTTTTCTATAAAATTGAGTTACTAAAATATCTCACGAAATCGATGTTATATATCGATTAATTATCGCTTTGAAATTCGCAAAGAATATTAGAAATATGTGATTTATTGAAGAATGTTTATGCAAACAGATTAATTGGATAATAGTCTAACCTGTAAATCAAATGGAAGACCAATTTACAATGTATTAATAATATTTAAAAGCTGGTAAAACCGTGCTTACATAAACACGAAATACTGTCTGTCTGTCTGCCAGTCTGATACGCTTTTACGACTAAACTACGGAACCCATTTTTCTATTTTTTTGGGAATTACTCTTGGAGTGAAGGAAGTGGGAGATGAAACTTTGACCCCCGGTTTCTGAGGTACATTTAGCGGCAGTTTAACTATTCAATAGCATTAAAACTATACAAAAAACGCAATTGAATAGATAAACTACCGCTAAATGTACTCAGAAACCGGGGGTGAGTGAGTAAAGCCTGGTGGATCAAGTAGTATTTATGTATATACTACCATAAATATAACCTTTTATTTATAAACCAATGAATTATTAATGAACAATGACGTATCAACGAGTATATGACGCATTTCAATACTCCGCTTGGATGCACAAGTCTTGTCACATTAAAGATCGTGAAGTGTCAACCCTAACTCATGGGAGGTCACGTGTTTACCCCACCCACGCTGAGACGCGTGTGGCGGACTAGGGATGGCACGTTGACAACTAGTTGTTACTTACATATACTTCATTATTATTTCAAAGTTATTTAATGACCATTGTTGTTTATAGAAATGATTGATGATGAATTGAAAGTCCTTGATGTAAATCCAAGAAAATATTAAGTTGAGTTACAGATGAGTTGTACTGTAATCCTGACTTCGATTTCATATAAAATTGTTTCTTTTTCAAAATACACCTTACCGTATTTTTTATTTATTCGGCCGCTATGCATAAAAAATCACACTGATATTTATTACTTCATAACAAAGAGTAACTGCAGATTAAATAAACATATAAAATCCAGGGCGAATTTTCAATTCGTTACATTTTAGCAACACTGCAAATTGTCCTAGCAGCCCTGACTGCAACGACCCGGACACGACACGTCTCCGACATTCCACTAACAGTCGTACTGTTGATTTTGTACCAGTGCCTCGAATTACGATGTCATAACGTCTATGTAATGTATTAAATAAATACACAGAGTATTTTCCTTTATGATTTGTGTGGACATCTGATCGATGTGTTTTCTTACCATGTTTGGTTTAGCTGTTGCCGTTTATTGAACTAATTTTGTACTGGTATTAAGAAATGAAAATTTTGGTTAGGGATATCTAAATTGATAATTTTTTCTCTGAAAATTTTGCAATTTAAGTACTTTTGATTGGTGAGGAATAAATAACATGAAACTGAAAAACCGTTTCAAAATTCTGTGTAAAGAAAATAGCTAGTTATTTTTTTCTTATTCTTTTTCCACCATTTGCTACTTAAAAGTATCCAAAGCGAGTAAAAAAAACATTGATGTTTCTTAGATAAAAATACTATGTCTAATTTATTATTCCAGCTATGAATCTATTTAGCGAAACTCAACTGTCAGTCAGACAGAAAAACCAAAGAATCAAAGTTTCAATGATTTTTTTCTATAGCAGTTGAATTTTCAAATAAAGTGAGTATATTTGTCCCCACCGCGTCTAATAAAGCAAATATTAATTACGGAGCTTACACGCCCGTTAGTTTGTTCTAAGGCTCTTCATTTCGCCGAACTGGCTTCGGTTCACCTGCTTCAAGCTCTTCACTTCTGTCAACAGCCGTCTGAGGCGAACTCTGTTTGAACAACGTAAAACATCTTCAACTTGCCATGAGTTAGGAATTATTGGATGAGGCACTTCGGTGAAGGCATGCACTATACATGTATTGTGGGTGGTTTTAAGACTAATTTTGTTGGAAAAAGAAGTTGTATCTGTCAAAGTGGATAAAGTTGTGCCCGAACTGTAAAATGGCTACTGTCAATGTATTTACTTTAGCAAAATTTTTGTGATAAATTATATCGTTTAAAAAAAAAGGCGAAAGATTTATGCGTTTTGAAGGGAAACCAGAGTTAAATTATATCGTTTAAAAAAATATATTTTATGCAACATTAATTTTTATATAAGTAAGTATTTTTCGTAAGTCTAATTACAATAACAAAAAACTTAAATGTTAATAACAAGAGTTGTTTACTTAAAATACAATTATACGTATTTTTTCACTACTGCTGTTTTTTTTTAAAAAGAATTATACATTTTTCTTTAATTTCAAAAATGATCACCGCATCTAAAATCTGGCTTCAAAATGATTTCTATCCCCACTAAACTAGAAACAGAACCATTAAGAGCAATAAGACCGTGTAAATTTTCAAAATTACATCACTCGCTGCAGCATATCAACTACCTTTAATCTTTTTAACCAACTGCCACATCACTTCCTTCGCAGTTCCCTCAGTCGATAATCACGTAGTCGCGAGCACATATTTGTGAACGGTACCGATCACTTAGGCAGGTCTGCGTGTTACAACGGTACCTTATTTGACGACTGCTGACCCTACCAGTACCGTCAGCACGGTACCAACCAGCAAATTAGCGACGCACACGACCTGTCATACACATTTACAATGCAATGGAATGTTCTAAGTTTTCAATTTTGAGGCACAATAGATAGTTAGGGGGACTAGTATGTAATAGCTTCGTGTAGCACGATTTTCTGTAGACTAGCGACCGATGGACGCTTAAAATTACTTAAAAAATATAGTTCGTTTAAAACCCGCTAGAGGCGCTAGATTTTCTTACAAATGTTGGCGAGCTGCTCGGTTTTTGAGAGTAGTTTCCCGCGTTTCCAAATCTATGTTGGAATGTACTAAGCTTTCAATTTTAAGTCACAATAGATAGTTAGTCGAACTATCTATTATGACTATTGTGACAATGTTTACTGCTTCCTGCCTGGATGACAGTCCCAGCGTGTGCAAAGATTTCAATTTATGGAGTTTTCAGACATGGGCCCAGAAATTGTGATTAACGCTTTTCGAAGCAATAGCAAACAATACAAAAAACATATACACACTCTACGAAAGTAAAATTCTCTATACCGCAATACCGATAACCTTTTCTTGTTACGATAAAAGCATGCCATGAAGTTTCACTCCTAAATTACTTTTTATACACAAACTACTATTATAAACGGAAAAAATACAGGCTTAATTTTTCTAAAATTCATTTACGATTTCCAAAGTACAATACTATACTAGGTTTACATTTAGAATAAATATCATACACGTATATGTCATATGTGTGTATTACATTAACCAAATCTTACACGAGATTGCAACAGGCCACCCTTAAATCAATTCACCGCTATTTCCCATCACTTGCACCACACCCAATCCTGAGGTGTCAAGTCAAACGCGTTGGGAACAATACAGGTGTTCCACGGCACATTATTGACGGCTCGGACTGCAGGTTAATTGAACCTTGTCCTACGTTTATTGGTTAACCGTGGTTAACGACGGTTAACTAGCAACCAATTAAGTTATTCAATTGACTTGTATTGAGTTGGGAACGATTGATGCGTTTCGATTGAAAGTTATTTTTGTAAAGACTGATTTAAGTGTACTATTGTAAAACATTTACGATATATAATGCTATTGTATATTTTTCTCGTCGTATGACACTGAGATAAAATATAGTTGAAATTAAAATATTTGTCAGTCGCTGTATACACAGTGTTACAACTAAATTGGACAACGATCGAGAAGTTTGATGTTAAAATAAAATTAAAAAATTACAAGATTTGTTCCCGTCTGTTATGTGCGTATGACTAAACTTGGTTATAAGTTTTTAGATTTTCAGTTACGTACTGACGCGCTCAAATAACATTTTCAAGCCTTTTCACACACAAAAAATCGTCCAAGATTTTCAGTGGCTTTTATCCCTAACTGTACAAGTACAGTCATCAACAAAACATTTAATATTACAAATAAAAGTTCAATCATGTTACTTTATACTGTATTGATAGTTTTCATATCCGTCAGTCTTCCCCATTCCTAAGGTTTATGTACATACCTAAGTCATTGTAATGGTTGAATTTATATCGACATAAACTTTTCTTATTGTTCTAGCGGTGTTTGGGAAAACGCTTCTTGTATAGGAATTTCGTTTATTGTCAACTTGTGTATAGTGATTGTCACTAGGCAACACTGTTTCGATGACCGAGATAGTAATAGTATCTCTTTGAAGCCTCTAGTCTGTAAAATGATTGGAAAGAAAACGTAAGAAACGAATATTGATTTTAAAGTTATGTTACACGCTCAAAAAGCGGGCAAATATATTTTCGTTGATTGTCTTATAATTAAACCTTTATAGAAAGATAAGGAAGATTTAAAACTGAATCTATGAAGAGGTCGGTAGCTGTCATGAGTTCTCGGGTTCGATTCCCAGGTCGGGTAAACTGTTGTCTTTTCTATATAAATAATTATATGACAATATTTCAGTGAGTAGCCCGGAGTTTGTTAACGTGCCCGGTAAAAATCCAGAAATAATTGTTACTATTCTCTCTGTAGCAATAAAAAGTCAGCTTTAACACATTCTTTCAAACACAATCCTTATTATTATCTATTTAGTTAATCCCTTGTCACAAGGTGACCACACAAGACCACATAACGGTGTATATCCTCTCATTATAGCATGGCAACATTGCACCGGAAGTCGCCGTTCAATGGTCGATCGGCGCTCGTAAATACCGATCACTTCCTGCTAATTTTCAACACTTATTTTCAAGCTAGGCTTATGATAATTTGGTTTTTATGTGTTCTAACTGTTTTGCTCTTGTGATTAGGAATATTTCTGGCATTTTTTTTATAAATCCTGTCACTAATTTGTTATCTACTCGTAAATATCTCGAGGTTAAAGTTTTGTATAAAACAGCTTATTTAAAAAAACTTTTTTCATACTGAAAAAAGATGACAATGTCTATTTAGGTATTTAGATAAGACAAAAAAAATAGTTGACTTGTATTTAAGGATTACGCTTTATTGGACGACTGACTGACTCTTATTCCAAGGTACTAAACTGCACTTTTAATATGATTTTAGTAATTTTATTTGTAGCTAACCAAAAGGTCTAAATTCCTAAGTCTTATGTTCCCAAAATACCATGAAATTCCAATCAAAATATTTCACATTATAAACAGAAGTAGAAGCATATGTTTCGCTAAATGCGAATTCAACGGCTCGTTGTATCCAAAAATAAAATACTTGAACTCAAAGCCATAACCTCGCGACAATTAGTACCGGGATACAAAACCGGCCAAATCCGGTTAGAACTAGAATAAAAAATCTTGACAAGTTACTACAGACCGCGAATTGTTGCAGATAGAATGTACACAATTATTATTAGTTATTCTATAGTATTCTCCTACAAGGAAGTAGGGAGCTTTGGCATGCCATCTGTAACTGTTTTTTTGTAATTTATCTGAATTAAAAATAATAATTTGGTGTAGTTCCAATAAAAAAGTATTAGACAGGACAACGCCTTCACCTCCACCAGTCGCTGTCAAAATTCCTCCCGACACGCTAACTGATACTTATACAGAAGAAAAAACCAGGGCTAAAAGTTTTTAAATTCTGTTTTGTTTTTTTACTAACAACGCATGTGTTTTATCAGCCAGTATTTTCCAAAGGTTCAGGTTCAAGTTCTTGAATGACAACTTATAGTCGCAAAAATACTTATTCTCACGATAGGTATCACATAAAATTATCATAATTTCTTAATTAAATAAAAATCTTAATAATGTTTAAAATAAAATGTCTTTAGGTATTCAATATTAATGAGATGAATTAAAAAATATAACGGAAATTAAGAAAGTGTTTACAAGAAGAAAAGAAAAGTACATTTACTTTTAATTTAAGGTTCATTTACAGACAGCCATGTATTATTTATGCTTGATTACATTCTTGAACTCCAAAGGTGTCAAAAGCTGGTCGAGGCATCTCGAGCTCTCGGCCTCAGTATCCAGATAGAATCAGTCGGCGCGTTTGATCTCGGCCAGTGCGAAACCCGTGCTTTCGTTGCCATCTCGTCGATCTACAGAATTAATGAGCAAAGTGTGAACTGTCACTGCGTACGCGCAGGTTTTCGGAAATTCCTCGCGCTAAAAGCATGTTACGCATTTTTTTGTAACTTTGAACTTATTTTTTGTGAAACTTTGCTGGAATTGTGATTGATGAAAAAGTAACCAGTATTTTTTTCAGTACATTTTTTATTTTTTTAGCGATTGTGATGTGGTAGTCTGCTTTTCTATGGTGACTAGGTATACAATTGAGATTCAATACAAAATCGATTTCAATACGTTACTTTAATACATTTTTTACCTAAGGTCATGTAATCTACCATCTTCAATACATGGGGAAAATCAATTGAGAAATTCGAGCAGTTACCTAGAACTCACTAACAGTACCTATTGAAAAGTATCCACATAAATTGGACACGGAACTAAACCAACAAGGAAGACAGCTCTTAAGAATTAATCTTCTTAAAACGTATTTGCAACCACCCAAGTTCGAAAAAAGTTCCTGTTTACAATAACAAAAAATTATAATTCAAAATGTCAACGTAATTATGCAAGCTTGTCACAATCAGTTGTACCGATAAATCAGCTCTGATTAATTGTGCGAATACCCTGTTACTTGTCACCGAAATACCTGTTATAAATCACACCTTTTACGGAACTGTTACACTGGTACGAGTACAACAAAGTACCCTTAACAGCTGTTGTTGATAGCAATTATGATAATGTTTATGTCATTATTAATGCGAGTAAATATGGGCATTTGTATGCGGTTTGACATTCGTGAGATATTTTTTATGATATTAGTTTCGGCCTGCGACTTTGTCTATGTGGAAAGATTAATTAAGTTCAGTAGCAGCCTGTTTTATATGTTTTTGAAGTCACAAATAAAAAGGGTACCGTCTTCACAGATTTTCATTTATCTGCAACAGACAGCCAGTTATTATGATGTGTTATTGTAGGGCTGTTAGTCTGCCAAATTTCAGTATCACCCATTCAATAGTGTTTGCTTGCGTAGTGCAGGGCTATTGACGTATATTGGTGTAAAATAACATTAAGATCCATTCTGTAGTTTGTGCTTGAAAGAATAACAAACATACACACTTTTGCGTTTATAGTAGAAATGTAAGAAAGTTAGAGGTTAACATTATGTGGGAACAGGCAGAGTTGAATGTGTTCCGGTGATTTTTTATTCTTAATCTACTCGTTGCGGTCACATGTTAATATATTTGAAAATGGTGATAAACACGTCAAATATTTAAACGGTTATACGATGTTTATGGATGTTTATTTAGTTAATGTATTAATATTCTATAATTTACTCACACTTTTTAAAAGTGCACGGTTTCGTGCGTATACTGTGAAGGTCTTCCGCAAACTACAAGTTTAAGTTATTTAAACTAACAGCTCACACTTACCCCTAAATAATTATAACACTGTTTCATCCCTTATTTCTAGCGTTGGGGGTTCATATGTGATCTATGTTGAAACTACTGCTTCAATTATCTACAAGCAAAATATTATCAAAAATAGTTCTGCAGTTCGGTAAAGTAACGCTCCATTTAAAATACTGGTATTCAGTTGTATCCGTTGAGACTGGAAGCCGACTCTATCTTAAAAGGTGGGCTAGGCTGATGATGAGTTCAGTAAACTAACAAACAGACGGTCGCATCTATAGATAATAACTAGAACGTCTTAACATTTCCTTATAAGTAAACAGGGATAAAAAAAGACATTTCATAAACCACTTCCTAAATAAGCAGTATTAAAATAAACAGCACAATTTACTACCACATTACACATTTACATCATAAATAACAGCTCAACTTATTAAGTAATACCCATATACCATAATCTAAGTATTGTATTATAACATTCACATCAAAGTACGACCATAACATAACATATTACTGGAAAATTATAATAAGTTGACGTTTTTTCTAAAGAAATGGACCGGCTTCTAGTGTAGGTGTATCATTTGTTGTCCAAAGATATACTAGAATAATGATAACATGATATTATAAAGAGATTACGGACCACATACGTAGATGTATCAGGTATATTTGAGAAAAATATCGACCGGATTCGTCCATAATTTGTTCAGTTTTGGACCGGTCAAGGTGGGAGTTCGTGGGTTAGAAATATGGTTCCAAATATTGATCGAACGGTTGTTTATCCTCACACAATGGACATTTGGATATAAATTAGATTTTTGTAAGATTACAAGAGATGTTCGGATCAAGTTTTGTGAAATTGGTATTGTTTGTTCGTTTTTAACAACTTTTATATCGAGTCCCGTTTTAAAAAACGGATAAAATGTAATTCTATGTTATATTTTAGACTTTCAAGACTCTCGTTCAGCATTAAATACTAAATTAATCGAACCGATAATAGGGCCCTTAAAACATCAATATTTTTTTCAAGTAGTAGATTATATCCCAATTACAGCGGGAAGATGCTGTATTCGTACTTTAAAATATTAAGAGATCAAAAATAACTACTTTTCTTTTGTAAACTTCTTGAGATCCGAAGAAATGAAATGCTTAAAATTGTAAATAACTAACTGCGTATAGGAATCATCGAACAAGCTAGATCATTACTTTTAAACTCGATATTCCGCCGACTATCCGGCGTCCGTAAACATCAGAACCTAAATGTCTCTATATCAAACACGACAGTGATAGTATAAATATCATGAATATTAATATCAAACTCATTTGAATATCGACTAATGTTACGCACTTCCCACTGCTCGCTACTTCCTTTACGCTTTATTAAGTTTAAATCCAACGCACACTTTGATTTTTTTTCTCATGACATTAGAATATGTGCATATATTGAATTTTAATGAAATGGTCGATTAATGGTACCGGTTGAGTACTGGATATGATCCAATGGACCATTTAATAGGGCTCCTGTGGCGTACTGTTCAACGCACTTTGATGATTATTTATTGAATGGCGTAATGAGTAAGCTTTGCTTCAGGTTTTCTCTCCTATATGATAGGAAATGTGTGTGAAGTAGCAAATGATGATTAACTATTTTAATTGATTACATGCAAATTGATAGATTAAGAACCTGAGACATATCAAACAAAATATTCATCTTTCAAGGCAAAGTGGACACTCTCACTGCCTACTTTGGTTTCACAGTAGAGAAACAATTAACTGTTTAGGCATTCTTCTTTTCCGCGCTTTACCTTACTTGGACCAGCATTATTCTTGATCCTACATTTACCTACCTACCATATTTTTATTTTGGCATTATTAAAAATCATATTAAAATGTTATTTCTTTTGTGGTTCAGGTGAAGGCGGCGGCGGAGGCGGGGGCGCGCGGCGGTGCGCGCGCGATGCGGCGGCGTCGCCCGCGCATGCGCCGCCGCCGACGCCGACGGCCGCGCCGCAAGCGCACGCGGTCAAGAGCGAGCGCCTCAGCCCGCACGACTCCAACGCTTCCAGGTAAACAACATCAAATAGCCACCATTTGTAGTCTTTAATTGATTTAAGATGTCTATTTTTGCCTCTGGCTATCGAATTGTGAGCTAGTAGCTAAAGCCCTGCGAAACTAGAGTACAATCAATAATATTGTAAAGATTTTCTGAACAGTAGAGTCCAAACAATGACCTTAAATTACTAGCATATAGACTTTATAAGTGACAGAAAATTCAGAGTTTATTGTTGTTGACAACTGTTACCTCTTCAATAAGTAAACAATCATCATTCATATTCAATAATTTTTTTTCAATAAACTTTGAAACCTGACTTTTGAAAGAAAGAATGGAAAAGCAAACAAAGCCTGGAATCATCAACAAACTTCTTTGACTATTCAACTGTACAAAAGTACCAAGCCAGATCGTCTACAAAAGGTTGCAAATAATCATACATCTGGTGTAGATCTCGCAGCGTGACGCCGTCCACGTCGTCGTACCCGGGCACGCCGCCGGAGCGCGGCAGCCCGCACGCGCCCGCTCAGCCTGCGCCCGCGCACCCGCCGCGCAACTACTCCGACATCATGCGCTCGCTCGCCGCGCGGTACAACACACACAACAACAACGAGTTAGTATCAAACTATACTTTTTACAAGCTCTTTTTCAAAAGGTCATATAAACGATTATTTCAATACTTCTGAATGAATAGGAACTTATCAGGTGTAATTTTCACACTTGTTTTCATAGTAGAGAAATGTGCCTTAAAATGTTGGTACATTTAGCCTGTCTGTGTCATCATAGCAGCTAAACAAATGAATCACTGTGGTACCTGCAAGTATATTATTATGCTTCAACTTTTAGCTTCGTTCATTTCAACTTCGTAAATCTGTTTAGTCTTTTTGATGATTATCCTCTTAGAAGTAATTGTTAAATATGGTACCATAACAAAGTCAATTAATAAGTGTGATGAGATGAAGCAGATAATATTCTGGACTTCTATTTAAATTATACCGTTTCCGAGAGTTACACGGAATTGGAGCAGTAGCAATCCACACTCCGTAGGGCGGCAAGTCAAAGCTTCGGGTGACTCCGCCCAAACTCCATTGCACCGCCTACATCGTTCATTAGAAAATCAATATCATATACAAAAGTAATTGGTTCAAGATATAAACATCAATAATCTAATAGATACAATTTTAAAAGCCATAATTACATCTTAACTGTAATAGAACTCGAATTCACAGTTAATTATACGATAAATCACTCATTTATATCATTTAACTTGAAAAGAAACCAAATTACACTAAATAGTTCAAAATTACAACATTAACCTTGCATTCTTTTTGTTAATAACGTTTAGGAATCATATAAATTCCTTACTTAATATACCATCGTTATCGACTAATCCATTTCCGATTATCGATTCTCGATTCGATACTCGCATTCATCAATCATTTTTCACACGGTCCGTGTCACAATAGTATGCGACCCGCAGTTCACCGACCGGCTAGTGATGCCCAACAACGATTAGCATATTAATCGATTTGAAAACTTACGTTTAGTCGACAAATTTACATGATTCGTGAGAACCGAAGCTCTCCGTGTGAACTTATGTTATATTAATGAATTGGTCACCTGAGGTCGATGAACTTTGTCTATTTTAATTACCGATGCGACAAGTTTGGCGCCCGGTGTCGCCTACATTTGCATTTAAAAACATGGTTTCCGTTCGCGGACTGTTTCGGCTGCATCTTAATTGGTAAAAAAACTTTCACAAACTCTTACTTAGGATAGAAAAAATGTATCATCCGTTAGTGTGTTTAAAAATCTTTGTTGGCGTATTTGACACCTATTTTCAAGTCATCAATAAAAAAATTGTGACAACGATTTGTCACTTTTCTCTTGAACGTGGGTAAAAAGTTAATACAAATCAAGGCGTCGGCAATAAATTCAGAGTTTTATTGTATCAACGCGACATAAACATCAACACAGATGCTCATTAATTTTCATCAAATAACTGTTGCATTAAAATTGTTTTGATAGAAGAGATAATTATCACCGGGCCGTTTAATTTATCATGTCATATTAGCATTTTGGGATTGCCATTTTTCATTT
Source organism: Anticarsia gemmatalis (assembly GCF_050436995.1). Lineage (NCBI taxonomy): Eukaryota > Metazoa > Arthropoda > Insecta > Lepidoptera > Erebidae > Anticarsia > Anticarsia gemmatalis. The sequence goes on from NC_134757.1 coordinate 3,878,201, forward strand.
TCGTCTCCATTTTTACTTGTCGAATCTACATTCATGTATCAACAGTTATAGCTTCATTTCTCAGTTTTAATGTCTCCAATCATCATCAGATTTCTTTATGATATCACCAACTAAAATGTATATTTGATACAAAATTATGAACTCATAAAACGATTCCTCAAATCTGATATTCGTGTAAATAACAAAGTGACATCCATGCTTAATTAATTAGGACCGTAGAAATAAAATCCGTTAATTATAATATTCAATAGGGTATTTTACATAACAAACAAATAGCGGTCGGCATAAACGTGCAAATTGACTTTTATAACTCATTCGTATGTCGGTATAAAGTCGCTGAGAAATTTGACACACTTAGATATGATTTATGTTATAGATTGGAACAAAATAAAGGTAGAAACATAATTCATAATTAAGAGACTCTCTCTGCAAAATATGTGCGAATGATTTAATTATGGCGCTCGGTTTTTCCTCGTAAATGAGGAGTGTAATGCGTTGATTGGCACACGCGTGAGTGCTGTACTTGTGCAAGTGCGTTGGCCTCCCCCAGACCACCATAGCGTATAGGGGTAATCATAACACTTAGAAGACAGATCGCAGTGTTTTCTTGCAATAGTATAGAGTTACTACTATTTGTTTTTTATCGATTTGAGCACCTATGATCGGCAAAAAACTCAGCGTTTTCCATCATCGCTTTTTCAACATTTTTAAAACGTTTACGCTTGTAGTTCCAGCCATAGTCAAGTGATATCTTAATTTATTTTTTATAATGTCAACTCAACAAAATTAGAACTCCTAAGTCGAAGGTTAATTATAAAACCAATAAATAATATATCAAAGGAGTATAAAAAATCATCATAATCAAAAATAAAAACATATTTTTTTCCTCAAAACAGTTATTTCCATCGCATGAATGGTTTCGGCGAGGTCCGACCTGCGGCGTCGCCGGCTCAGGATGCTACAGACGCGCCTCTCGGCGGCTTGTTCACGAAGCTGGCCAGCAAGCAGGGCGGCCCGCCGAGACTACCCGCCTTCCCCGTCATGCTTGACATGAGCTCTACTAAGGTAAGCGAGAGTTATAACTGCAAAGAGTTAGGCATATCTATTTAGTCCTTGATTGTGGTAATGCAGCCTTGGAAACAGATAGATCGGTAACGCAGGTTTTATGCTGGCCAATTCTCCCAAAAACAATGACTCACCAAAAGTATCCTCGGAAGCGGTTTAAAGACTTTCTCTACTTTTTTTTATAAAATGAATTCCTGCTATGTCTGTAAGTCTCTTTTCTTAAGCCAAAGCAGTAACGATAGTTTTATTAAAGGTGTTTTCCAGTTCCTTTTTAAATTTCCGTTAACGCGTTCCCAAGCATGACGGTCATTCATATTTTGGTTTTAACTCGTAGAAATTCTGTATAAATACGGTTAATAGCGGCTAGAGGAAGTTGGGGACCAAAACATTTTTTATGATAGTTTCACATGAAGGTAATTTCGTGATGCTTTCTGAAAACGATTAAACTTAATTCACTTGTGGTTTTATAACGTATCATAAAAAAACGGACTTTCTTCTTTTAAAATAATAAGATAAATTTAAACGACATTTCATTGTTTGTTCAAATCCTGCCCACCGCACAAACAGGAAGTATGTAATCACAAACAATTGTAAAATATACGTCTTCTGTTATAATCCCTATAATTATTTCCAAGCTATTTCTTTCGGTAATTATAATTTTAAGAAAAAACACAGTTTCGTACGTATTACTTCATAACGCACGTTACTTACGGCAAGGCCACTGCCCCTATGAAATAATTTACGGTCAGATGAGTTTTCATTTCAAAAGAGCACATTTGTAATTCATATTAATTACATACACAAGTGCTCACTGACCTTCCTGTTTTAATTACACATCATACACCGTTTCATAGTTCACGGCTGTGATTAAAATGTCTCGTAAAATTCATAAGGCGTTATCGCACGAGCCATCTCCACGGAGCGTGGCCGGTTTATGTTAATTTGAACCTCTTTAAAATCATAATGCGCGGTGAGCACCCCGCTTCCTTTCCAGTAATAATGGACGCAATTAAATCTGATAAGGCTCACGACCTTTACACTTCCTCCGCCGCTGCATAGACACAGTAGAGAGAGTGTTAATTGGCGTCCGTGTGGTGCGAGCGCGGTGCGATCGCGGTGCGCGCACAATCGGCAGGGTAATAGTGGTGCCCCGCCCCCTGCTCGCCAGCGAACCGTCTCGACTCGACTCTCCACTGTAAAAGGAACTGGAGCTGCACTAATTGGCCGCGGCACGCGCCGCGCATGCGCGCCGCCGAGCTCGCCCCGCGACACGCTAGTGATGGGATGTGAAATCGAAACACAACTCGACTTTAAAATTAGTTGACTTTTTGCACACGAGTGCAATAAGAGACACGATAAAATTGCAGCGTGGAATCGTAACAGTTATTCGATTTCGACTTTCTAGGAAAATTGCAGCGACACAGAGAGCATCACGTGTTTTTTCGTAATTTCATATGATACGCAATCGAGATCAAATTGCCGTCCACGCGCGGAGCATGATTTGTTACATTTCTCTTAACGGCTTAAGCGATCTATAAATAGTAGTTTAAATGTATTTTCACCTATAAAGAGAAACAGGGGCGACGCGGAAATAAATCGTAAGATTTATGGCGGTGGCTCTGCTTCAGCACGTAACTGGTAGGCGCGGCGGTGGCGCGGGCCGGTGTCGGCGCACACGCGCGTGCCCGCGCACTACAGCACCGTGTTCATTTCACGCGCGCGCGCCTCCGTCTGAATTTTATTCGGAATTACCCTGCATTCGCCTTTTTTAGTGCGCGTGGCAATTAAAAAAGATAGATTGCAATTTGACCCGCGGGCGGCGAGCGTGACGGTTCAGAACGTTATTATGATGAATGCTTGCCACTTACGATACGAGAGTGCTCTCGATCAGATAATAGCCTACTGGCTCGCCTTTCATGTTTGCTTAACATTGTACTGTATGCGCCGCTTGATGGACTTCTGAGTAATTGAGTTTTTTCTAATATCGCCTAGCTGAATGGTCATGGTTCAAATTCATTCCGCTATTGATTACTAGAGCGTCGAACTGATTGTCTTTTTACACGTGAAGTTCAAAAGGTATCTTAATAACTTTGCGTCTGGCATCAACCTGCTTTGCGTTGTTTTTTGTGCTCCACATTCCATTGTATTGATATATTGCGGACCAGTTCCTATGTACAAATGATGTCATCTCCTCGGGCATGATTACTTGTAGTCACGTCCTGAGTTTCTCCTGGTTTATTTTGTATTAACGTTTGAATATTATTCACAGACACTGCTGGCGATATCCCGAGTGGGTAGAGGTGGGAGATCTCGTCGGAAGCGCACCGGCGCAGGAGTAGCTCCTGAACATTCACCACTGGACCTGTCAGCTGCCGGAGAGAGTGCTGCCAAGCGTGCCAGACTATCTGCGAGTCCGAGCACGAGGAGTGACAGCGACGAGAGAGATAGAGTATCTAATGATGGTCAGTACTGCTTAAATAAGTATGTGAATATGGTTATGATATGTTAATGAGTTACCTCAAACATCCTGTCTTTATCATCGTCGTTAACATCTACATCGGCTCGTACCGAACAGAAATATGCCGTCTTATTTACGGAAGTCTCCTTATCAAAATAATAAATAAATTTGGTATATTTTGGTTGAGTAAGCGCGGGAGCTTCAAAAATAACCTATGTTAATTCTGACCTTAAGCAATTACATAGTCAAGTAATTAAAAACTGGTATAGATCTCCTTCCTACTCCACAGATTTAAGTAATTTAGATAACATCATTAGTTTATGTTAATGTTTAGTTCAAATTGCAGCCATTAATTACTATCATACTAATTTTATAACCACAGTAACGTTCATCCAATCATACTTAATTTTATCTAACGAAAAGAATCAGTTAACTAAATCATCAACAACAGAAACAAAAGTGTCAAATCCATTATTGATATGTCACTACGAATATATTATAATTCATGACTCATTATAAATTAATAACTTGAGACGAAAGACATTATTAATTCACACAATACGTATAACAACGTCTTAATGATCGTAATATATCTTGAGGCTATTGGCCGCCAAGTGCTAAACATCATCAAATTATAATGTCGTATTGTCATATTATCACATTATTGAATTCGACAGCCTATATGAATGAATTAGTTTTACGATCTGACGCTAAACAACATTTTAATGTTCGATTACTTAACTCGACATTTTTCATTTATGTTTAAATCGATTTCAAATATGATAATAGTAATAAATTTAATTTATTCGACTATCATTTCTCTCCTAGATCGTAGTGAAGCGCGCGGCGAGTGCCTCTGCGCCGAAGCTCGAGCGCGCCTATCGGCGTGGTCAGTCGATGAAGTTTGCGACTTCGTCAACTCTATCGACATTTGCGCCGAATACGCAACGGTAAGTCCTATCACTATGTTACCCATCTAAATTCAAATTAAGAATAGTTATTTTTGTCTTCTGTCATTTTTTATTGGCTGACCAAATTCGTAGTGAAGGGATACGTTTATTTATTATTAATAAATAAAAAAATACGATTGATACAATCTTGTAGGTAGATCATTTTATCGGCAGGAAATTGCGTCTATAAATTTTACAACACGATGATCTATAACAGGTTAAATAAGTCGTAAATTTTGCAGAGGTGAATTCTCTTTGGGCGTCAAACGTTGCATAAATTAATTGCTACCGAAATAATGTAACATTACAAATAAGGTAGTGTTCATCTTAATCGTGGTTATAAAGATTGAAAAGTCGTAATAAGTTCGTTTACTGAGACATAAAAGCGGAATTAGGCAATCATAGTTAAGTGCTCGGATGTGAAGATATTAGTTAAAGAACATTAATTTTATGGGCAATCGAATTATCCATATTTTAAATGACATGTTCCTTAGTAACTGCCAACTAATGTACACATTTAAATTGTCACGAAATTACTGTAGGTACAATCGAGATTTTGGTAGAGCTTGACATAGTTGACATAATCATTTTATAGTTCTTCTGGGACTATAAGAAACTGAAGTAATCTCGAATGGCAACTCGACGATAAAATGACAAGTGATTCACGATCGAGAAAAACGCACCAAATTAAAGAAAGACAGTGGCAAGTGGCACCGATTGTAATTTAAAACAACATCTAACTATTACGTACAAAGTACTAAATATAGCCAACTTGTGAAGTAATCACATTTACGTCAAAATTACGATGACCTAACGGAATATAACTACAAAAACAATACAAGTAAATGTAGTAGTTATATAAAAATAGAAACTTACCTGCAAGACTTTTCACACCAATCTGTATTTATGAGCTTCAATTAACACCTACATTACATTAAAATATTTACGAGGAGAGCAAAATGAATTGCCTCTGTGGTATGGGCAGTAGGACAAACGACTACTGATCACGAGGCCTCAGGATCGGTTCTCGAGTCGACAGTTACTATTAAAATCGGTAAAAATCGGTCTTTTCTAATTTTTTCTGGTGATTAGCAAAAGTAACAAGGGATGTCGTAACGAGCCCGGTGTATGCTAATAGGCTCAAAATTAAATGGGACTAATTATGAAAGCGACAAAACACGGGGTATTTTCGTACGCCTCTGCCTACACATTAGGGTATAACAGGCTTGATGTTATGTATGTAGTGGGTATATTCTTTAATACAAAATAGACAATCACCGTCACCTCTATCACATGAAGTTTTAATCATCATTATATTTATTAAGTCATTGTTCCGGACCCAACATCCATTTTAAGTAGACCTTTACTCTACTCCAAAGTTAAGGAAGATCAAGTGTCATCTTATACTGGAGTTAATTCTGCAACATTTTGTTTATTTTCTGTTAATTTTAATTGCGTAGTGAAAGGGAACAAATAAACCACGATTGGAAAAGAATCATAACCTGAACTTAATTATTGACTTACATAAGTCCATCTTTGTTCAAGCCTTTCTAGCTACCGTTACGAGATTTCTATTCTCCATTGTTTTTATATTACTTTGTAGAAATAAAAGAAGTGAATTAAATTCTAGAAGCTATGAAATTGAGTATTAGGGAGCTTGATTGTAAACTTAGACGTATTATTATAGTCGAGTAGTAGTAATTATGATTTTATTTTTGAAAGGGTTTCCATCAGTAAGTTAATTAAGGTAAAATAATTTGCTGAAATGTAATATCGGGAAATATTTATCCAAATGGGGTCAAATCGATCATAACTTCTACTTATTTATAAATCATACCTAAACTTTTTTACGATTAAGGTATTATAATTGCGAAAGGATGTCTGTCTGTTCGTTTATCTTCATGACATTTTATATACAAAACCAAAGGACAAACAAAAGCTACTTATTTTTCCAAAATCGATTCCTTTGAAGAATATACAAATTTCTGCGCAAAGCTACGCGAGTAATTTAGTATGAAATAAATCAATCTAATTACTCGAACTTACATCCATTTACAGTAGTTCGACAATAACATAAGTAACTTGCATAAACGAGTAACAAAAATAACAATAAAACAAGTGTGGAGGCATTAAATCAATCGTAACAAGCATATTGTTATAAACATTTCTATTAGCGATTGAGTAATAAAACAGACGCATTGGGTGCAGGCTCATGACGTACAATGAACGCCGTGATGCGAATCATAGCGGGCTGTAGGGCTGACTGATTGACTCATTTTCATGGTACTTGACTGCAAATAAGTTGAGTTAATAAAGTAAAGAAAACTTAGGCTAATTGTTTAGATTAAGACACGTTCTTTTGTATGGTTAGAGGTTGACTAGCGTAAATGTTCAAGCTGCACTACAATACGTAGGAATGTATTTTTTATTTTGCAGTAACCCCATTTCAACCACACTTTACACTCCTTCCATGTTTTTAAAACACGGAGACACATTACTTTTAAGCTTCATTTAACTATGCCTTATAAGCATTCCACGTCTTTAAAAATATGGAAAAACTTAGCTCGTTCTTGTGAGTACAAATTAAAAACTATGAATAAATACGTTTGGCAAGTCTTACATGTCAATAATTTTTGGGATAGTTGTCTGATAAACAAACATTATAGTAAGTATATAGTAAAACATCTTGGTAAAACTAACAGTAAATTACAATTATCATAATTAATTACAATTATAATAGCCTTACAAGAGTTTGCACGTAATACCCACCAAAATTCTTTGCCAAGACCCTAAATGGTCATCTATGATACACCTCTACAATCTGTAGACAGATGACTACAGCCACAACTACCTTCATAAACTCTTCCACAATTTGCTAAACACAGCCCTACACATCGCATTACACAACGTTTATAATGCACAAGCGTGGCGTCGCATACATTATGTCGATGTGAGCTAACAAAGACGTGGGAAACGACTGAACATTTCAAATTTACATGATATTTGTATCAAGAAATTGCACAAGAAGGACACTTGAACTTGATACGGAGCTGACATAGAGTAAGATGTGTTTTATTTACTGTGAGTTATCTAGAATACTAATTTGAATTCGATGTATATTTACTTATATTATTGAGATAAATTTGACGATAACTCTTTGAGCATCTGTTAATAACTCATTTACAAATTGTTTAATAGATTAAGATCAACGAAATAAGTTTACTGTTTAAAATGTCTATGTGTAGACCTGCGGACGAAAGTTCTTACATTTTGTCAAATAAAAATAATATTAGTTAATCATCCCTCCCTTATTTCGAGAGAAGGCGCAGCCGGAAATGCTTGACATTTGGGCTGTTATAAGTTGTGTTAAATTCGAAACAAAACTTATAATAAAAAAACAACTATCTGAATCTGCATTCATATTTCGTTATTTACACATTGTACAGAACACAAATTAAACGTATTTTCATTTTCATTTCATTACGCAAAAAACTATTCATTGAAACGATCAAATAAATTCCGCTAACGACACCATAGACTAAAAGCACAAGCAATAATAGTAATTGTAAGCCTCGCGGTGCACGCTCGTGACGCACAACGATGTAGGTGACACTTCATAACATTCCCATGCTTTACTGCCTTTTATTACGAACCTTATTACATGTGTAATTGAACTCTAATTATCCTTGTTCATATTACTGATTTAGTTTGATGTTTGCTTAAGGAATAGTTTAGTTTTAGTTAGATGGTCTTGTAATGGTTAATGCTGACAAATTTTCCTGGTTGCATCGGACTGTTTAACCTTTTAAAAATGACTATTCTTTGTCTTACTCCTATACTTATACGTTAACAACTTATTAACTCAAATTGTTTTTAGGGCAAACTCTTCTTTATCATAGTCACATTTTTGTACCTACATTCTCAATCTTTCATGCAACTTTCCTAATCTTTCAGCTTGTGACGACTTAATACACGAAACAAATATTACTATTTATTTTACTTATATACCGTTTAAACTTTAACATAATATATGAACACATCTCGTCAAAAGCTTAATGCCTGAATCTGTGCATAGAACTTTAACACCTTTAAAATTTCCAATACCAATTCACACTACGCTCAATATATATTGGATGTCAATAATCCCTTATTTCAAAAAGACGTAAGCGCCATAGAACAATACCGAAATGACGAAACAATCCTCCATAAAACTATTTCACAAGTTAAAACGATATATCACAAAGTGTGGTAGCAATATCGGATTACCGAATGATTTATAAGCAGAAGTGTCGCTTACGCCGCGCTAACAATTAATTGTTCTTGATATAATAATACTGTTCAGTGATTAATGTTCTTTGCACTTTTGCTGAACGTTTTATATCCTTGTTAGTGATTAATTTATTGGTGATAATTAACGTTTGTTATAATTACTGGGCTGTTAGCCTAGTTTTGGTAGCCGATTCTAGATAGACTACCATGCCAGTGAATTATAGCCTAATGAAAAAAATAGGCCGCTTACGTTCAGAACCTGTAGTACTGTATATTTTACGAAATATAATAATATTCTCGACGATCATTTTTGGCGTAAAAAGTGCTTACTAGTATCGCAAACTTCAGTTTTGCTATGAAACTGCTGAATAACTAAATTTGGATTTCGTTTATGTTTCCATTCTATTAAGTTTCATCTAACCGCTTGAGACCATGGGAAAGGTGTGATTTTATGCATTATTTACATTCCAATAATCACCAATCCATGTTAACAAGCTTATGACCGTAATAAAAGTACTTATTCCTATGAATATGTATCATACATGCATATGAAATTAAAATATACCGTTTTGAAGCTGATACCGCTCTCGAAAGTCGCTTAAATACATTATATATTAATTATGCAATGTTTGCCTCAAATACACGAAAATGTGTTAAAATCCACTCCATGTAAGCAATTTGAATAATATTAATTGGTCGTAAATTTATGTAGATACACGTTTTTATTACGGATAGTATATTGATTGAGAATCTCCCGCGGTTGCCGCTTACGACCTTCTGTCTCCCAGGGTGAACATTTTAAATTATTTAATTGAACATACTTTAAATTTGTAATACCAAAGGTCTTAAGTAACTGTTATTAATAAGCCATATAATTCAATCTAATGCCGTATTATAAATTTTATTTCTGTTAATTATTTTAAAAGTACGTTTTAAATCACTCATACGATCGTAAATATTTTTAAATTCATCTCATTAAAGTTATAATCTCAGGAATCTCAAACGTTGCTTGTGGAGCTTTCACAAACAAGTAATTATGTACTTTTAATGACATCTCTTGCGTAAATGACATAATTATAATTATTTTTGCGTCTCGGCAATTTTGCAAGAAAACAATATTTAAAAAGTTTTATGAAATACAATAATCATATCTAAAAATCAAAATCTATCTAATTATGTTAAATAAATAATAGTTTTACTGCAAAATCATCTTCGGCTATAAGCTTCCATAAAACAATAAAATGAATATATAAAAGGATTCCATTCCAAAACGGAACTAATTTATAATACAGTTTTCTAGTACAAAAGCCAAAGGACTTGGGAACGTGAGTAATAAACAAACAGACACGCAAACAAGCTGCGCCACGAATTTGTAGATGGGATCTATGGCACCGTATGTCAAATCAGTGCGCTTGCACAACTATTCGTGCGGAGCGTCGCACTCACACCGTCACTAACTTCTAATACATTTGACACTATGGATTTCACATAAATCTTAATGAGTTAAGTAATTGTTGCGATTGAATTTGAAGGCAAATAAAATTTAGGCTGAGTCGATACAGTTCTAGAATGAACTGTTTGTAGTTTGTGAATTTTACTTTACCTGTTCTGAAAGTTATCGCAGTTTAAACAATATTGTAGTTAATATTAAAAACAAAAATATTTTTTTGTTATCTTCCCTCATTTCAAGAGGAAACCCTTGCCCAGCAGTGGGGGAGTGAAGAGTAAAATTTGTACATTTTTATCAATATTAGAATCATAGATAAGTATAAAACGCAAACTGAATGTCATGCCAAATTAATTTCAAACGTAATAACATGTACATAAAACCTTATTTTTTCACCATACACAAATTAACACACTTATAAAGAGTTCAAACTACTACAGTCTACAGCATCCTTATTCCAAAACAAAAATAAATCACGCCATTCGCCTAATACGACTTGAAATACACACCTCGATCTAGATGTGCATAATCCTAATTGCGCATTGTCACCTGCGCAGGCGCAACCGGCGTGGATGCTCGTGCGATCGTGACGCGGTGTCGCAACTATCCGTGATTTATACAAATTACCACTGTATATATATTATATATGATATATAACAGTAAAATTATAGCGATATTCGATCGGCATCATCGTGGTTCGTGCGACAAATTGTGATTTGTAATCTAGGGGTATTAGTGGCTTCATGATGCTTTAGTTTTAATATTAGTAACACGAACTGCCTATAGACTCGTGCTCCTTTCAGACGACTCAATATATACAACATTTTTGGTAATTATTTACCTACTAAATATTATATTAATACAAGTACATTTTAGTCACATCAAATCGTAGTTAGGACTCTTAATATACAATATTATGTGCCTATTCTACATTTTTAATTAAAAAAAATGTTCAGGGAAATTCAAGAGAATAAGGGATTTCGAGATCTTATCCTTAAGATTTTTCCACAAAATGACGAAATGTCACAATAAGGAAAAATAAATACAAAAGCGCAACTGTCGCTAGCAAATCATTGCAACAATTCTCACGGCATTTGAATTTTGTGTCTAGAACACATGAGATAAAACACCTAACTCACGAAGGGAATACAAATACCTAGCAAAGAAGCCGCTACTCGCTGGCCGAAGCTTACGTTCCTTAAGTTGAACACACACGACCTGTGGCTGCGAATTGAACGCAGAGGGCTGACTCTACTAGCGACTAAAACCCCAATAACTGTCAAGAAATATTAAAAGATTGATCATCTCTAGCATAACGACTATCGAACCAGTAGCTGCCAAGAAATATTTTAAGAATAATTAACGCCCTTAGCGCATTCGGTACCATCAAACGCTCGTTTCTTGTTAGTACCGAAAGCATGTGGAAAATCGAGCTACTGGTTCACACTACGGGAGTACAGCGACGACTACGATATATCTAGCGGGTCTTTGTTCTGAAAACGCCAGAAAGCTATTGCAGTATAGAACGTACCTGCAGATACATTAGCTTCGTGTATAGATACAAAAAACCGCACGGCTCACGCATCATAAACGTCCCGATACGCTCCCACTTTTCGTGTGTGTTACCCCTTAGTACCACTGGTATTAAACCCGCACTCAGCATTAATCGTTGACATGGAATCCCGTATGGAAAATAAATGAGGTCCTACGCATGCGCGTGGGCAATTAGCTCAATCGCTAAGTATTTGTGCACGACGAACGATCGCTAGCGCTGATTAATAGCACATTTTGTACGCAGAAGATAAATGCTTGTGAAGAGATTGGGATGAAGGGAATACATTAGTTCTGATGGCATTTTGAAGGCTATGTTTGGAAATTACGAAACAATTGAAACCTAAACTTATTGGAAGCTTCTCAACATATATGATAGTATGTCTTTTGATTAAATGAAAATATAAAAACGTCCTTCATTGCAAATGCAAAACATTAAAGGCATTAACTTTAAAATTACACAAATGAAAACACAAGCTACTGTTGACAAAAACTTCGTCGTTTCATTCACAAATGAAAAACATTGTAACGTCTAAATATATCTACAAACTAGAAAAAACAAAATTACTAAAGATTGAGTATGTTAACATTGAATTTAACAATAACCAGGATAGCGCATCAAACCTTATACTTCAGTTTACAAAACACAATGACAAGACGAAGAGAAAGGACCCACAATACATTTCATTGCAATCCCTCTGGTCATGAAGCACTCCGTGGAGATGCCACACACACAGTCCGTCAGTGCAATTCATAATCACGTTATTATACCCGATACCAACATAAATATCACCCAAAACAAACAATGTTCATCACCCCAAGCCATACACGACTCATACGGCAAAAGCATCAACTATTGTTAAACGTATTACAAACTTACAATTACACTCACGAAAATTCAACAACCTAACTATTTTCATAGCAACAGAATCCTAACAACGGCAAACCTAAGTTTGTTTTCTGTGAAATGTAATTACTATAATGGGCGTTGTATCGTGATCACCCGACGTATATTGTTATGATTTTAGACATGAAATCGAAAATGGTCACGGGTCATCTCCATGTGAGCATTCGTTGCGCAAAATGATTGTGGCCAACACGATTTCACTTAAAGGTGGGCGATCGAATGATTCATTCGATTATAGCGGATTAATCGATTGTCGAAATTAGGCTGCTCGATTGAATGGTGCTTGATCGTTTTTGTGAATGATTTTTTATTAATGGAGTAGTAAAATAAATTGTATGGTGTGCACTATTATAGTGTCGTCATTTATCATATTCATTTTGCCACTTAATTCTTACTATGCGATGTAGAGTGATTACATGACACCGTAATTTTTATCTAGAGCGGTTATGAATTCTTTGATCGAGTCTTCGTATCGAGTGTTTGGCATTAAAAAAATAACGTTGTTTTGACAAGTCCTTCGTATTAGGCTACCAATTACAGCAGCCTGATTCAACATCGAATAAATCTTTTTTTATTCAAAATCGAATAAAACCTTCTTCTTTATTCTACTTGTCAACTCTTCCTCACTATTCCATCCAGCGATTTTATTACTCGTTTAACGACATTTGTCACGTCACGATATAGTGAAATGGCCATAAGTTAAGACACAACGAAAATAACTTCAATGGCCTCAACCAATTACAGCTTGAAAAATGACAGCACATTTTATGACCACTTATTTTTATATTAAGACAGAAGTTCCTTATTAGCAATGTCAAATGTTTTAAGTATTTTAAGATTTTATGACTTTTTGAAATTATATTTATTGTCAACTTTGATTAAAACTTCAATGAGGAAATGTATCTTAATTAATATCGGTGCTCTTTGTTTCTGTAATTGCGAATTACTATTTGTAGGTGCAAAAGACATTAGAATGTAATCACTAAAAAATAATATAACAACTTACACTGTCTAATCATAATAAAATTACAATCGCTTTTCTCGCGAAACGAGTTTATTATCATACAACCAGACGCTGATTACCGTCGAAGGTACAATTTCTATTACAAAAGTAAATTATCATTTCAATTCACTACTAATTACTAAAACGTTTACCACCATAGCAGAATGAACGAGCGAACTATCGACGTAGAAGTTATTATCTTACCTTTTAATCGAAACACCGGTGGTCCTTCCTTAATCTATCAAGCCTTCTAAGTAGCGATCTTAAGCCAAACTTTCTACACCTACAGGCCAAAGTAAATATTAATTACCTCACAATGAACACTTCATAAGGCGGTTACACAACCGGCTACTTAACGCATCCGACTTGCGACTAAAAGTCGTGAGGTGTAAATGAACGTAATTTATAAAACGTCGTGTCAAACGAAGCGACGATAATTCGGCGCTTGCGCACGATGTAACTAAAGTTGTTAAGTTTATAAGTGGATTCCTCAGTTGTGGAAAGTATGGAAAAAATTGCTTTAATGTACTTAATTTGTTGTAATGTGTTGGTTTGTAAGTTATTTTATTATTAGAGTAAAAGTGTTATTCTCGTTTGGTACTTTCTTTTGTACACAGTTATTTGACAATAAGTGTCGCATGATAAGATTTTTATCAGACAACTTTAAATTCTTAAATACACAATGAAAAACTGAGCGTAAACAGCGTTAATATTAAAAAAAAATAGCAAAAAAAATTAGGTCATGTAGACTTTTCATACTTTCTTCCAAACCTTATTGACTTCATAATACAAAAATTTGCCTATTGTATCTTGAGCAACATATAGATTTCTCTCTAAATCTTTTCAAAGTACGAATACATCTGGAAGCAGTAACGCAAGACGTTTAATAAAATACCATCGCGTTAGTTTCTCCGTGACACCAATCAACTATTCTTGCTTGTGTATCATCTTGTTTTTTCTCTAATGATGTTTTAGATTTATTGCGATCTAGTAAATTAGGTGCGGAGCAAGGCCGTCTCTCTTCGCTTGGAGTTCCGCTTTAGTAGTTTAGATGGAAACCTTTTTTACTTAATATGAAGCTTACAGTTTGCTTTTTTGCAGGTTCAGATAAAATAGTTTTTTTTAATGTAAAGCTGTGTAATAATTTATTTGATAATCTTGGTTCAGATACAAATTTGTTCACACTAACCAGCTGGCCTATTACAATGGCAGAGGGTTAGGTAATAGAATTCTCCTTTGAAATATTTATCCTGTATGAAGGAATAGCTCTGATTTCAAGTTATTCCTTCATACAAGATAAATGTTTCAAATCATTTTTTATTTCTGGGGCGTAACCTCTATAAGAAGTAAACGTAAGAAGTAGCCATAGTAAAATAACTAATTGTATGCAATTTAAAACAATAAGTCGTCACAAATCTAATACAGAACCCAGGACACGATCCGCTCATAAACTCATTAGTTCCACTGGTCAAAGGCGTTATCTCAGAGGCTAAATAAAATTGAATCAAGTCGGCTTTCTCCACTGACAGCTGAAGTAATGATGACATTAACATGCTTGCGACAGAACCGCGATTATTTGAAGCACCTGCACTACGCGACAACGACCAACTGTCAAGAGTGAAAGAGAGGTCCGATAGAAAGTATACCGTTAGAAGAAGACGGAAAGATGACAAGTCTTTGTTCATTGCGTAATTGGAACGTAATTAGACGACTTTGTTGCAGCTTTTGAATTAGCATATCGCGTTTTGGTTTAAGTAGATTAAAGCGTCTGGTTCCTTGTGTCATTGCTATAAAGTTCACATTTTTATTATTGTTATTTAGTGCTTGTTTTCTAATTGATATTCAGTAAATGTATTTGCCGACATGATTGTACGTACTGCTGACAAATTGATTACATTATTCATGACTAATAAGTGTGAACATATTTGCCACTAATAGATCCTCATAAAATGGCCGTAAAAAGAATCTGCAGTTTCAAAGCGTCAAGTGGCACGTCCCACGTAAAATCAACTATAAAAGAACCTGACTTTTTCTCTGCTTCTGCAACCTTTTATCTTTAAAGTCTTCAGAAAACAAATACTTCTGGTATGTTGGTCTTTAGTTTCTCACTGTTTAGTGTCTGTTTTGTGTATGTTGGCTAAAAGACTTGTAACAGCTTTATAATTCTTATCAAAGCAGTCTAAAACAAAATAAATTTTCAAACTAAAATACCATCAAATTGAACCCATTCCGTTTTCCTTACCCACGTAAATAAAGCAGCCATGAGATCCAACAACTACCGTTTCTGGAAGCTTCTGTCTCGACATGGTTAATACAGTTCTCAATACAATTAAATTACCAATCATTTGGGTACCGCCGCATAGCTCAGTGGACCAAACTCGGGCATATCGTAAACAGATCGCGGATCAATCACTGTTTATTGTACGTTTAACTGGTTCTTATAGTGTCTTCGCTAACGACAAGATTACTGAGGATTAGACTATGCAATGAGCAGAAGTTTAGGATTCGATGTTGGTTGTTTATAATTTACATTCCGATTTTCTTCTCTATAGACAGTAGTATCGAGTATCAAGAGTTTGATATTTATAATTTAAGATAAAAATAGTTCCTACTGCTCCCGCTACAGGCGCGGATCAGAGCTTCATACATTTTTTTTGGTAGCCATCTGGTTGTGAATAGTCGATAGTAGTAGGAAACCGTTGCTTTGCTCGGATAATCTTATCATTTTCGTGTAAATTTTGACATTAATTTTACTCTTTACTGTAGCACTGTTGGGTAAGGTTCTCCTTCCCAGAATCAGGGTGATTGCTGGCAAAATTTAAGTTGAGTTAGGTTGCTTGATATTATCTGACATCATGTAGATCTTTAGACATACATGAAGGGCGCTGATACTCGTAAAATTTCTCATAGATGTTTCGATATTGGAAAGGAATCGTTCCCCTGATTCAAATTTATTTGACAACGCGTGTGGCTTAAGTTTTGAATGTAGCCTCTAGTATAAAACCCGGTCAGCGTGGGTTTAATTCCCACACGGAACTAATATTTGCTCTCGAATCAAACATATTTGCATAACAGAACGTTAGGTTTATATCTACAATCACAATTCGATTTATACCTAGCCTGCGACGTTTGCGAGGACTATAGTCATATGACTTACTAAGTACCCGTATTGTTCCCGTTCCTACGAAATTTTCGGGACAAAACCAACCTGCCGTCTCTTCTTGGGTCTCTAACTTCCTTTGTTCAAAATTTCATCCAAATCGGTTCAGTGGTCTAGGCATGAAGACAGAAGAAACAGACAGACACAGTGACTTCTGCATTTATATCATTAGTAGGGATAAGTGAAGGTTTTTAGTAGGAAACTTTCGCACAAAACTAACCTACGGTTGTCGATCTGCGATAGTCCGAACATCTATATCGTTGAGCGTATCGTCCGACCTCCGACCTCAATTAAATGTCCAATACAACCTCACTCACTACTAACTCTAAAATAACTATTTATTTCTCCATTTAACTGCTTGACATGTTCACTTGTAACTCAACTATTACAGATATTTATCGTCAATTAAAATAAATCGATTAATTAAATTTTATTTACAATCCATTTTACTACGATATTTATTTATCATACGTAGTGATTTGCAAAATCGAATCCAATTACATGTATCTCTTATTAAATGGTGATACGGCGTAATTGCTTTATTTAAACATGTATGTTTAATATAATACCTTGCCTTTATTAGTAAGACTAGGTCTTGCCCGCGAGTCTGTCCGCGTGGACTATAGTCATATGGTTTAATACCCGTATGGTTCTCGTTCCCGTGGGATTTCGGAGATAGAAATATATTCTATATTATATCCTTCTTGGGTATCAAACTATCTTTGTACAAAAATTTAAGTTTTTTGGTTCAGTGGTTTAATCATATAGATACAGACAGATAGATACTTTAGCATTTATAATATTAGTAAACTAATCACTAAGTTATTTTCACTGTAAAGTAAACGGTTGTTAGATAAAACATTTATTGCCGATAGAGGTAGATAATTGCACTAATCATAGTATGACCCTACTCGCGTTAATTCCCGTTATCGTAAAAACATAGTAGCGCAATGGAAACATCGATAACAAGATAGAACTTGGAAAATGTAATGATAACTACAACTGTTATTAGATTTCTTGGACATAAGTTCAAAGAAGCAAATTCTCTATACATTGGTACAGCGTTTATAGTGAATCACTTTCCAGTTTCGGTGTTATGTAAATTAAATGCCTGATCTAGCGTTATTTTGTTACATTCAGTACCATCGATAATCGAGAAATTGACATTTAAAGTGTTCTTGAAAATGAGTTCCTACGGTATCCGCTAGGGGCGCTGTGGATTTTGTATAAAATTTGTCGTTTGTCAATAGTGGTAGTAAATCGGAAACTTGCTTTTTCAAATAATTTTCATTGTTTACAAAATATGTTTAATAAAAAGATTTAAAACCAGGTCTTACGTACGTTCTTTGTATGTTGCTAGTGGACACAAAAGTTTTTATCAAATATTCAAAATATAATCAAGCACTTTTCCGGGTTGTATTTATAATATTTAACGTCCTAAATAATCTTCAACAGAATTTCGTACAAAACCCTTCAATGCTTGT
Organism: Anticarsia gemmatalis; assembly: GCF_050436995.1. Taxonomy (NCBI): domain Eukaryota; kingdom Metazoa; phylum Arthropoda; class Insecta; order Lepidoptera; family Erebidae; genus Anticarsia; species Anticarsia gemmatalis. The sequence continues at coordinate 3,896,495 of NC_134757.1, forward strand.
TGGTAATAAAAGTTGCAAAAGCGAATGTTCGAGTGCCGTGTGTGTCCGTCCGATGTCGGATAAGAGCGGGCTAATAGGAACGAGACCACCAATAAAGTTGACTGGGAGACCGCTACAAGACACTGTATCAACGATACGTATTAGAATCGCAATTTATAAATGCTTGTTCAATTTTATGGTCAGGATAAATTGTATGTCGATAGACGATTTGTCTAGAGACCGACGTTTTGTGGAATTATAGAGATTTAAACTGAAAATAAATATAGAATATCGTCTGACATCTGTACACAATTTTCTATATCTCTTTATTAACAATCATTCTGATCATCTTTCTCAACTTTTTCTTTTAAACACCCTCTTCAGTTAATCAATACATCATTCCGACTTACATTGGTTAAAATTGAATTGGGTATTAAGTTCGCCTGCATACATCTTTGTATATAAAATAAATAACAAATAAAGAGTAAACATATTAAATTTAACAATAGATCTATTCTTACTTGCTTTATTCTCTTATAAAACAACGATGTGTCCAACGGCTATTCACAATGTTCGACACATAGCGAATCCTAACTGTTGTAGCCGTAATCTTAACCCTGTAAGAATGCGGAGTGGTGCAATCATTATATATGTATAATTAACTTACAGCATATAAAACATAGCTAATTATAATTATAAAAAACTAATTACACTATCTAATTAGATCTCAGACGTACTTCTGACGGTTTAATAAGGTTGAACTAGAACTGAATTGTAATCATATTAAAATTTATTTTTACTACCCCACTACTGAATCACTTTCTTAACCCACCATTCTACGAGCAAATTGAAAATTGGAGACTTTTTATCCATTCAAGAAGCACTATTTTTTAAAGTCGTAAGATAATAATATTTTTCCAAGCTTCTATTTTTCCATTACCGCTTAAATGTGAAACAAAGAAATTTAGCGTAGTTGAAGATGTCGAAAATCGGGTAACAAAAGCAAAACTCGAGTGAAAAGTGTTATCAAGTAGCGAGGTTTTGACATTTGAAATTTCTTCGAAACCATGGTTCTTGCGGAATACGCTAGGGGCGCTGACAATTTTTTAAACAAATTTATATTTACTTACAAGTAGATATAGGGCAGTCAATAGTCAACAGTACTAGTAATTTGCTTCTCAATTAAAATAATTTCAGGCTGTATACCCATGTTTTCTTCAACTCATAAGCAATATTAATTAATTTCTAATACACACATAACTTGAAAACTCAGATAGCGGCGTAATAGCAGTTATCATACTATAGATTATTAAAACTAGTAGTTATATAACTTAACTGAAAGATTATTTTAATTGAACGAGAATAGTAATTAACATGCAAGCCCTGAACTGAGATGAACTTAACTCTAAGTTAGCGATATCGGGTTGAACATCTTTATAATTATTCTCATGTTGTTTCATAGGGAGTTTATTGTTTAATTTATTAATATTAAGCAATTTTCTACTATTATTGTGCTAAAATTACTTTTAAGCAGACTATAATATCTTTAAATCTGATAGAAATTTTGTGCCCTGCAATAAAACAGCTTTGCTAAAAAAACGTTTTAACAGATGCAAAACAATTCCTTTTTATATGTCTATCACGTTTCACATTTTTAAATAAACTTTCCACTAAAATCTATGCATTATATAATAAAAATCCTTTAGTTACTAATCTGAATAAAACAATACGAGCCAAGAAAATACAATGTTAAGCTTCCACCAGTAAAACTTTACAACCGGCACTGATTCCTCGCGCAATTATAATTAATATCAAGCAAAACTATCCTATAAATCTATTATTTGATCATTAATTTCGCTATAATTCAGCATTTTATACGCGTTCGCGGGTCCAATCGTTGCTATAATAGTTATTCTCCTACCACTTTCACACTGATGTAGCGAATATATTGCATCGTAAATCCCTTATAGAATTGCTCCTCTCGCTGCGGATCCATGAAAGGGAGTGTAATTAAAGTACTCCGGTGTTACAGTATGTACTAAGCTTAACTTGTACAATCTGTTATAATAATAATCTTCGATAAGTTGCTAACTCATGACTTCCTTCTACGCTTTATAATGTGCCAGATCTGGCATGGTTATTGAGTTAAAATGTTTTTGAGATTTTATCTACCTATTGCTGTAGCTATTTATAGGAATATGAATTAATGCTGGCATTGCTAGCGGAGCTACTAAGAAATGTTAAACCTAAACGTACTTATAAATTATTGTAAATTCTATGTTATGTGAGTCAAATTGATTGTGTTTTAAAACTGGCTTAGTAGCGGAGACAATTTAAAATTATTTTATAAACGAGTGTATGGCCTTGAATAACTTGTAATTATAACAGCGGGTAATAATTTCTAATTAAACCACACACAAACTAGTTCAAACTACAATATCTATGTAGATGATCTCATTACAATATCAATATTAACAGCATTACGTGTACGGAATTACTTTCAGATATAAAAACAAACTGGGTAGTAAACAGCCACCACCCAGACTCCGGGCACATGAGCGTTATTTAGCTATAAATTGAGCGGCCCATCTAATGACTTCCCAAGCTAATAGCGTATAGAATAAGCTTCTATACGTAAGAACATTTAATTTAGCTCAATCGAGTCTCGGGAGGCGTGTATTTAAATTGAGACGTCTAGATGGCGAGATAGGAGCTGGGAACGGCCAACCAAGATGCTATCTCGAGAAGCCGAGGCTCTCGTTTGTAAGTTTCTCCGCGACGAGGAGCGACCGTCGTTTTTCTAAGTCGAAGCTTACGTATTGCTATGATTTTGCTTTCCAGTTCAATGAGGATACGTCTTTTGATAAGCTTTTTGCTTCTCATTTTTTGTCGCATTGTTTTATATTAAAAAATATAGTTTCATGATCGAATTACTCGTGTTCTATTATCATGGAATGGTAGGTAATATTTTCGCAAAATACTGTCACATACACAACCTACATCTCATACCACATTTTAAATGAAATTCCTCTCAAATTGCATCGCTATAAAATAATTTTCTAAATCGTCCAGTGGTGATCACGTAGTCCTGTCTTCATCTCGGAGCAATTCCTTTGGCATTCAAGAGACAGGGACATGTGGCCGCTAGGTAATTGTGTCACGTAATAAATATAGAGTAATCCGTGCAAAATGTCCCTGATATTTCTGAACTGATTCGATCTGCGTTCTCCGGAAGAAGTTTACTCCCACATGGATATAAATTGATTAAATTTAATTCACTATTTTTTATATCTAGATAGTCTTTTCAAGTGTGATATAATCTAGCAGACACACTTTTACAGCTTGATTCTTGAGCACCAAAGTAAAAAAATGGAACTAGTCACAATTAGTCTTAGTGCAAGAGTTGTCTGAATAAAAAGTGCATTCAGTGTATACATTAATAGTTATACATTAAACATGCAACGCGAGAGTTTAAAAGTTATGAAATGCATTCAGATTCTTTAAGAGTTATTAGGTATATATATATTTGCCCGTAGCTGTAAAATCTGCATAAAAAGTCAATAAACATTCTTCATGATTTATTAATTAACACATTTATCTATGCAAATATGTAAGGAACAATGTTGCTGAATATCAATCAATAAATGACAGTGGACTAGTAATTCAATGTAGATAGCCGCCACCCACGCGGGACTACGACTGAGGTTAAACTAGAGTTTCTTCGGCCACACCTTGCCAATGACTTGAGACAATATGTTGAGGAAAAATTTCGAATTAGACCACGTATAGGAAGTATTTATAGATTGTCTTAGGGCTATAGACAGCTTATACGACGTTAGGCATTTATATGATGAGTCGTGTAAAATAAATAAGTTCTTATTTTTATTGCTAATGCGGGAGCTAATCCTTACTAATAAAATTAGATGCATCTTTGTTACGCTTTCACGGTAACATAGCTAATCCAATAGAAATTTTGTTAGGAACTGAAGAAGAAGAAACTTTTTTCGAATAAATGCTCAAATGCGGAGCAGCTAAAGCTAATTTTAAAGTGAGAAAATTCTTCACCATCCATCATCATTAAGGAAAATGTCACGGTCCAAAACTGTGGTTTCCACCACAAAATTCTAACCGAACACAAACAGCAACCGTCAATTAAGAAAGTGAGGAAAGATAAATCAAGAGTTCTCATCAATGGCGTATTAACGACCACATACCGACGTTGAGGGCCATTTCACGCCGGCCAATCAGCGTATTACATTGCCGCTTTCGAACGGAAACGTAGAGGACGCGTGCGGGTATAATACGCAGTAATCTGTGTAGTAATCTGCGGGCGGTAATACGCGGTAATGCCGCGGCAGATGGTCGCAGATGGCAGGAATGGTTGCAATCTATGCGACCACTGCCGGCGTCCGCCCGTAATAGTTGCGGTAATGCTCGGACCAGTTTGCGACCTTTCAATCTAGGAATGTCAACTTAGCGCAGGGCTGTCGGTGTTTACACCGCTTTTTTATTTACGACACCTGACTTTTCCCATGGAAATGCGTCATTTTCCCGGGGTAAAAAGTAGCCTATATCCTTTCTCGGGTATCAATATATCTCCATACCAAATTTCATGCAAATTGATTCAGTAGTTTAGGCGTGATTGTGTAACAGACAGACAGGCAGACAGAGTTACTTTCGCATTTATAATATTAGTATGGATAGTATGAATGTCATAGATAAAACCATCGCAATAAGAGAATTGTATAGAAAGTTTTGTTTCCAATACATCCTGATAGAAATGCTAAGCAAAAGCATTAAGGTAAAAAGTGTAGATTCGCGTTAATTCTCGTAACAATTTTTTCTATCTATCTGTATCCTTTGGTATGCAGAATTAGACCAATTTACAAGTAATCAATTCGATTTCACACCTCTTCGTTTTCTTAATTCGCATTCTAAAAAATATATTTATTTACATTCTAAGCACAGATTTCAAACAGACTTTTTTAATTAGTTTTCTTAATTGGTTTAAAGTAGATCGTTCATCTTCTAGATCGATTCTTGTTTCGTCATTCGTCACAACCGGTTATGCGGTGACATCGAAAATTATATTGAGAAGCACATAAATCTATTTGTAACTCTTACCGACCCTACATGACATCGCCCGTGGTGTTTTGAAAGTACTGCTATACTTTCTGTGCGGTCAACATGCACCTTATCACAAAGACTTAGAGTTCATTTTTCTTTAATTTTAATTTGTAAGTCATGTCAAGTCATAATGCAGTAACGACCGCGATTGTCCGGCGCTATTTCATGATACAGTTTTATCTCATTGTGAGGTTCGATTACCGGGTAAACCGTGTTATTTTTAACCGCTTAGTTGACTTTAACGGGAGACTTATTGACTTTTATATTATTGAATGTAGACTATCAGTATAGTACTAAGTTCATCATCATCTTGAAACAATCAGCCAGAAAGATCATCAAAGAAGGTAAACCAAAACTGATTTCTAGAATCGTATTCAAGTCTAGCAATTATTTTATCAGTAATCGAAATAAATTATAAAAAGAAGCATTACGTTATTATGGACCTATTATTCGTATTGTAGGATTATTTTCCCTCTAGCCAGGAGTTGAAAGCAGACTTGTTTAAGATCGCTAGACCATCGCGCCAAAGAGACGCCTCATAACTAATATTGACGCGAGTATAGTTACATAAAGCTTATTTATTCAAATATTATTCAAGTCATCGCAGAACTAAAGTATAACAACAATTAATGGCTCCAGTTATAACTTGTCTGACATTATTATACGAGTATGTTGCCATTTTTGAGAAAACGCAACCATTTTCACTTTTTGTATTAAGCGTAGGTCATACTGTGAGCAAAGCAAAACTAAGTTCGTATTAGACATACCCATGTAGGAGTGCTCGACCTTTTCATCCTCTAGTTTCCTTCGTAAATTGAAAATCTAGTAACAAATGCGTAGGTAAAGGCTGGCAGGCTGTAGCAGTAAAGGTGACGTCTTTCGCTCATATTTTCACATAGAAACCTTAAATATCAAGCATGTTAGAAACATTTCTCCTCGCACAAAAGTCTGCATACCTACGACATTTCTTAAAATGATTCTTGAAAGGCTGCAAAGTCTCCCACCCAGTAATAGAAGTAAAACAGATCATGAAGGAGTATAAAGTCCTCAAATCGCGCTTGATCATAGTGGTGGTATCAAGGTCTAACTTTGCCAACGTACCGGTAGGCGACCCTCGCCCAGTGGGACATTAATGAACTTAATTAATAGAGATTAATAATAGAGAGTGCTAAAGAGCTGCACCGCTCTACCAATATCGACTATTGACAACAGGCTAGCTATCGAGAAATTTTGTATAAAAATTTGATCAGCAACTCTTGCGGGCACCGTAAGAACTATTTTGACAGTTCATTTTAAATGTCAAAATTTCGATACTCGATAGTCGAGACTGTAGAAAACGCGCTACAGTATTATAAACTATGTATCAAGTTGAGAAGTTGCGTTTCGCTTCGTATGCAGTGTAGACTTTGCTTTATGTCTGATGTTTGTATAAATATGAGAGATCTTAACATGTAGATTGTAATTATAATATAACATTTTAGTTCAAACTTTCGCGGGTGTTTTTGTGTACTTTTTTGCGTTTTTACGCTTTTTGATTGTAAAAGTTAATTTCTCAAAATTTTATAACTGCATGTCTTATATTTTAAGTTAATAAATAACTAACTAAAGTTACTTTTTAGCAGCCATTACTAAAAAAATGCGCTCTTTACCAAATAATCCCACTGCTAAAAATTATTAAATTAAAAACATTTTTAATCATAAAACTGACTCGAGGACTCGAGGTATTAAGGTAAAAGACCGAAAAAGATTACAAATGGAATATTTAAACTTTTTAATATTTCAGTTATAAATATAACAACTTGTCGTTTTAGTTTCCTAATATAATAAAATAACTGCCTATATATTTATGGTTCGGTTAATATTCACCTACTGTCAGAGGCCTTCAGCTCTTCCGGTTACAGACAAAAAACAATAGACCATCTTTATTTACAAGGGCTTATGTAGTTCATATTAGAATATTAACTTGTGATGTTTTGTTACTGACCACATGACGTAATTTTTCGGCGAATTATAAGTTCATAATCGATTCGCTGATTTTTTTTTAAACTCTTTAAATTGTGATGGGACATTTTCGAGCCTAAAATGTCCATTGACATGAAACATCAAATCGTTTTTTTAAGTCTGAAACAAGGTATTATGACAGATAAAAATTTATGAATATCTTAGTGCATTGTTATTTCACACGTACCTAAAAATGTGTCAAATTGAAAACATATAACTGTTTAAAAAAAATGTTGAGCAATATTTCAAGCACCGTCTGCAATATACTTGTCTTATCTAATACAAACAAACAAACAAACCCTATATAGTTCAACCAGTAGCTATTACATTATGTAAAACGGCAAGCGGCTTTAGGCGGTATCATTTGTCGCCGTCGTACAGTGACATCTGTCGTCAGCAAAACGAGTTTATCTTGGCCCAAACTCATTATTCAAACTCTAGTACCACTGGGCTACCTGTGTCAATGATAAAGACTGAAGATAAATAGTTATATATTGTGCCTTTCACTGTGTAGGTACGAGGTTCGAATCTGCATAGTTAGAAGATTACTGTGCGAGATATTTTGAAGGCTCTGTTTTGTTTTGATTGAATTTTAAGTTGTGATTGGAGTTTATGGAATTGTAAAAACGGTGCAGATTGTTGCCTTTTCAGTTAAAAAAGAAAATATATTCCTTAACTTGTCTGAATTCAGCTGCAAAATTTAAAAAAGGTGATGACATCTAATTTAATGTCTTCATCATATAGACAGAAAAAAAGATTTAAATTTAATTTAATTTAAAAAATTTACGTATGTACATAGCAGTTCGCAACAAGTCAGTAATGCACTGCTAAAGATGCCGTGATTTTATCAATCCTTTCAGTAATTTGTTGAGAAAGTAGCAAGTCCGAACTTATTTAAATATTCATGAGCAATACTTTAAAAGGAATCTATTTGAGGAACGCCAGAAGCATGTATGTTTTATCACTAGATATCGGCCTATTGATATTCAAATTAAAAGTCAAGAATGTGTAACAATAAATCCTACTATAGCTCGATATAATCTGAAATCTGTCGAAGAATGTATGCCTTCACACATTAGTTCCAATTTATAAGCGATCATCATTATACAATCTAAGGCCGGGTATAGACAAACGTTACTTGTAACGTCACGCGAATTCTGCGTGTGGATGAAACTGCGAGCATTACATGTGCCTCTCCCATCAGACCCATCGGCTGTCGACATGCGCAAACGCAAAGTGCCTTCTAAATTGCAATGATTATTAGCAGGATCCTCAAAAACTCTTGAATGGGCCGTCATTTAGAATCGTAGATCATAGATCGTGAATAATTCATGCTTTGAATTCGTATTTCGCGTCGTTCGCGGCAAGTCTCCACAAGTCAGTGGTCTGCCGTTGCATCGTTTGGTGTGTATATCTGACGAATATAATATTATATTATAGATACGTTACACTCATCTGAACCTGGCTTTAGACAATCACAGAAGTATGCGATTCATTCAAAGATTCAGATCAACTTTCATTAATACACGAACTGTTAATAAAATCTGAAAGTGATACATATCTGGTGTTACATTCACACAATAACGTAAGAAACTATTCGATCACTATGTGGATAGAATACTGGCTATTAGCATATTGGACAGTATTGGTAGGTTTCATTTCCAATGAGGAAGCGAGACAAAAGTTAAATTAGAGAGAGAGGTTAGATCTTGCCTTTAGTATATTTTTGTGACAATTTAAATTCTAGACACAACCTAGTCTAAGAGATAGTAACCTATAAATGCGAAATACAGATGTTATCCATCCTAATGTGTCTGGTTGTTCGTCTCTTTTTACGACTAAAGGGAGTAACCGATTTGTATAAATATTAGCAAGGTGATAGATTATATGTAGGAAAAGGATGTTGACTATTATCTACATAAAAGCGAGTCAAACTGCGGTAAAAGTGTTGAATAAAATGAACTTGTCTTTATTCAATAAACAGAAATAATTGAACGACAATAAAACTGGAATATCGCATCTAAATAACAATTTTAATAGAATTCCAACTGAATGATATTTTCATTCCGTATTTATGTATGGTTTAAATTAATGGAACAATCATAGAAAACATTACGTAGAACATCTGTATAAAGATAAAACTATTTATTGAGTTGTAATAATAATATGAAAAGCGATTCCCGCTTGGATCCCTTGAGGGCTTGAAAAGTATTTTATTGATCGGCTATCACGAACAAATTTGAATGAAAGTGTGATTGGCACTCAATATATCCACGTCTACGGTTGTATGAAGGGAATTAGTTAAATAAGTTAGTTATATTTAATGTAGGGCCTTTTTATTACCAGCACTTTCTTTTCGAGAATGCCTAACTATGTTGTTTTGTTATTTCACCTTTGTATTACCATAAAAAAAAAATTGACTTCACAGTCACTGGTCTAGGTCGAATAAATACAATTCTGATCAATATTCTAATTTTTTTTTTTTTTAATAACCCATATCTGTCCCACTGCAGGGCAAGGGTCTCCTCCCAAACGAGGGGGAGGGGTTAGGCCTTGAGTCCACCACGCTGGCCAAGTGCGGGTTGGGGACAATATTCTAATACCAAGAGAATTTATATTAGAGCCGATTTTTTATAAATCATATTGCCGTCTTGTAAGAAATAACAAAAAATACACTTAATCAAAACAATTAATAGAAAAATTAACCAAACGATTGAAAAAGAAACCAGAATGAAACAAAATATAAAGATGAAAGTTCTATTAAATTAGTAAAATTACCGAATGAGAGTACAAAACTACGATTCCGATAATTTTGCTTTCGTATTCGCACATACATGACTTGTCTAATATAAAATGTCGCTAGCTCCGCGTCTAGTGACTTGCAATGTAATTCGCTGCAGCTTAATTATTTAATATCACTGTACGTCTTACGTCGTACGTTCGACGGCAATTTGATACAATAATCTAAGCGATTTACATAAATAAAAAAATAATTACACAATAATATTAATTTGTAAAGATCGTACCAAGTGTCGTTCTCTGGTCTCTGCCTATCTAAATGGACAAATAATAGAATTGCTACTAGTTATTAATTTCAAAGTCATTTTACAATCACTGTAAGTTTATTGGTGACAAATAGCCATAATTAAACATACATTTTTATACAAAAAAGTGAGTTTAAAGCTATTACAGCACACACATTGTTGCTCATGTCTGTACTTGGAAAATCATAAATTAATAATTCCTATTCCTATTTTACTACGATAGCATGTAGATTGGGTTCGTTGAAAATGGTCCTGTAATATGATAAATAGATCCGCGTTAGTTTAAGCGAGGTTTACTGAGTTTCACTTAAGAATAATCGCTACCGTTTTATAATGCTTTTCTATGTCCGCTTTTCCTGTCAAACTAGTAATTTCAATAAATATTTCATTTACTGAGAAGTAATGCTTTTAAAAAACTAGTCTTAAAGTTGTTATTTTTTAAACGTACATAATTTTCTCACATTCGATTTTTTGTATTTATCTTCCACTGTCTTTACGGCTTTTGCCTAAACTTTTCGGAAAAAATCTTTGCTAATCATTTATAATCACATCTAATTAAACCAACTAAAATATATAAAAGAATACAAGTTAACTTTCCAAAACAAAAATGTACGTTCTTAGACAAATACAATACTAAGCCAAACTACCAAAACAACAAACTGCACTACAATACACCTTGCATAATCCTGTAAGCCGGCCACCCACAAAGTGAATTGACATCCAAATGACAGGCAGAGGGGACACAGAATAATACGAGACGCCGGCTTAGATCGCGTCCTACCCTACAATGATGGTCATTTGATCATTTCACAGTTTCATGAAATCGCTCCAATAGCCCGCAAGATTATAGCTCTATATTTCGTAGCAAAGTGAAAGGCTTCAAATTGTTTAAATATTATAGGATAGCCGGCTTTCTTTTATATTGGGCTTTTCTAACGGGTTGAGCTTTATTGCGGCCTTAGGGTTTGCATTTTCATTACAATATGGAGTTGTACAATAAATTTGTTGGATTTGAATTTTATTTGACATGCTTTTGCTATCTTATTTGACAAGGATTTACGTATCCTTTTTTATGTGAAGCTTGTTTGTTGTAAAATAAGACTCAGAATACGCGCTTGGCTGTATTTTTTTCAGTTTTTTAAACCACTGAGGATATCGATAGTAATTAAAGAACAAAGCAAGTTAAAGCCTCATTAATAGTTCACAAAATATTAATTTCAAACATCTCTCATCGATAATTTCGGATGAGATGATGAGGCAACTCAGCGAAAAAAGGATTTAAGCCGTAAAGACCTATTTCACCACTTCTGAATAAGTATCAGATAACTAATCAGAAGGAATAGGTTCATCTGAAAGCTGTGAAAGTGGCTCTTAATCTGTGCAATATTTTCGCGAGTGAACACAAACAACAGCACAAGTTTAGAAACGAAAAGGCCTGTTGTCGCAGATCCGTGTAGAAAGTAAATAAATTGTAGCACAGTTCGCTCCGGTGCGCCTGCGTCGGTACTTTGTTTATTTGTAAATACGTAGGACGTTTTAATAGTACTACCTTTATATGTATCAGGTGTTAGACGTTTGTTTTAGGGGCATTAAGATATGGGCACGGTTGCATGACTATTTCACTGCCAGGCAAGTTTTGATAGTTTAAGCAGTTATATTTTCGCCGCAGAAGATAGCTTAGATAAGTTTGTAAAGGATCATTTATAATAGAAAAAAAAATACTTTGATTTTTTGTTAAATTAACCGAAGATTTGATACAGAGGAGGATCAAATTAGTATGGCATGGCGATAGGCTTACCCCCATTGTATGGAGCGTTGTGTATGGCTAAACGAGGGTGTATTTTACAACTTGCCTAAGCCTTTGTGTATTACAGGCGTGATGAATGTCCCAATCGGAAAACCACAGGAAAACTCACTGAAATCACTAGGTATCCAATACCTAGTGTTTTACTAAACGACGTAAAATTTCTTTGATCCCTATAAATCGTCTGTTCCACTCAACTTTTGCCTACTTATATGCGCTCAACAATTGAATCGCATCAACAACAAACAAACTTATACTTGAAGTTATTGCTTTATACCTTATTTGTGGTCAGTTGGGCACGCGCCGAGCCGCCGGCGTCGATCGTGCCCGCTCTTACAAACTATAACGGAATCTATCGCTGGTACAAAAAAACTGTTTCGGTGTCATAAATATTTGTATAGTTTTTGCTTTCATAGCTCGTTGTGTTCCAAAAAATTGATAAGTCATTACTATTTTTTTTGTATTTCAGAAAAAATATAGTTTAAGTTTATAGTTTTTTTCGGTGATGTCATTAGAGCTTCAGTTTAAGTTATTTTTTAATCTAGGTGAAACTAGCCTTCGTGCTCTAAAGTACGCTAAACATGGCTTAATGTTTGCTAGTACTTAGAACGGAAAATCTTCGAAATAGACTCGTCAAAGAGTTTCCTACACAAAATACTAGCCAAAAAACAGGTATATCACTCTCAGCTATCAATATTCATTACCACAGGTATGAATAACATATTAATAACGACATTATCTATACGAAAACATGCCAAAAGAAAAAGCCTCCACCGGCCTTAATGACGCCGCAGTAATAGATTAACTTTCCTTCCGACGGCACAGGACGGATGATCTATGTACGCTTCCCATTCCATGGACCAATATTAAAACATTTTCTAAACAACTACTTAAGCATTAATGTGCAAATTTTATGATAATGATTCTATGTCGCATACCCAGTGCAAAGGCAAGTATGAATACTTTTTTTGCAGTTACGAATAGGACTTGTTTCTCGTTAGATTTTAAACTGCATTAAAGGTTTTTGTACCAAATGAATAATAATAATCGTAAAACGCAATAAGTTTACTATTTCGCCAATAAAAACCAATATACATGCGTAATATTATTCCTAAATCAAAATATTTTGTTTAACTTTTTTGGTAAGTAAGTGTATTCCAGTTGCTCCTTTATTCCCCTGTATATAGCATACTGGCCACCTACCTCGATTGCCAGCAAAAGAAAAATGCGCGCCAATATTAATTCGATAAAGAAAACTTTTTTTTAATTGGGCGTAATTCAATTTTAGAAGATTGATACTGGCAATAAAGTTAATGAAAAATGTTTCGTAATCTTGAAAATGGAATCAGAATTGAATTAGTGATGTAATGCAGTGCGCCTACGCAGTATGAGTGAGTACTGACCGTCGGATGTCAGATTTGATTCCAGGGTCGGACAAAATTAGATCAATTTATCATTGAAATAGCACTAAAGCCTGGTTAATTACTGCTGTATATACCCTTTGAGTGTGCTAGCATAGTGATACGTTTTACTAAACCAGATGATGTCATATCTTAGGCATACTTACATATTTTAGATGATTCTTGCGTAACCTCGTGACATCAACTGTGCCAACTTTTACTTAATTCTAAGTTTAATTAGAAGATTTATATATACTTAGTAGTTAAATATTTAAATGAAGCATGTAATTGATTAATTTATAGGCGAAATTGTAATCCGGAACATAATCGACCGATTTAATACAAAAAACTGTTTTATGCAACACTATTAAATTTATTAATATACGAGCAAATTGATTTAAGATACGTCTTTAAAATGAGTTTTTCGAATAAGTATCAACTTGCGGCAATCTAAGTCGTCGTAATTTTCTTGCCCTTGTTCCATATCATCAGCGATTGATATAAATTATTGTTTATGTTATATTAGTTTCGGCCCGCGATTTAGTTCACACGGAAAGATAGAAAACCTTCAAACAGAATCTCAAAATAAAAAAATGGCAATTTCCTTATTTTTCGTTTCTTTAAAATCTACTTAGTAGTTTATGCGCATAATAGCAACACACACACACAAACAGCCTCACAAACCTTCGCATTTACAAAATTTGTTCATATAACATCAACTCATATTTCCTCTCCATTCATAGACAACTATTACTTATCAACCCCAAAGGTTGCCATAAATAATATTCGGTAACACAAAAACTGACAACTGGCAACAATACGTGTGGATGTTGTCTATGGCGTGTAGGCGGGCCCGTGGGACGCCACTAGTGTACTGGCTAACTCAGTGTTTTAGCTGATATTGTGATCTTATCATTTAGAGATTTAATGGACGTGCTTGAAAGTGTAGATTAACGAATGGGGAGACAGCGAGATAGTAATGAAATGAGAAAAAGGAAATTATTTGTTCAAAGAAAGAAACATTATTTTGTATTAAAAACAAGGACAATTATTGCTCTGCCACGATATTTCTCATCAAAATATAGCAGACTAGTTTCTGCCCGCAAAGTCGTCCGCGGTCATAAACTATTTGTGTGTCAAATTCCATAAAAATCCGTCCATTCATTTTTTTGTAAAAGAGTAACATGTAACAAACTAATACCATCCTCACAAAATTTTCGCATTTATAATATTAAGTAGGATTTTGCATGTTTATATAACAAATGAAAAAAGGCTCCAGACAGCTTACCTTTACTAAAAAGTTACGAAGCTTGTTAGAAAAAAAAAACAACCTATTATCCGCTTGACTGTACACTACTTAATCTAATAAAAAAGGCGTATGAGAATCGCATTCCAAGTATGAATACGCTTAGCCGTAGGTGTACCCGAAGTGTTCCGAAAACACCCGAAAGGTCGCTCGGGCTAAATGTCAAATGAAACATACGAGGTCGAAATGTCCAAGCCTCGCGGCTATTAATTGTAAATCAATAGGTTTAAATAAAAGTTATTGTAGCTCACGGCATTATATTTGAATAATAGATGACGGTCTTTGTATTCTTTCAAATTGCTTGTAGTTTAAACAGCTGTGTGAGGAAATGAAAGTGAAATAACATCGTTAAAAGGCACCAACTACTTAAAGTAACGAATGACTTTTGATACTTCGTAAACAGTTCATAGTTACTTACTAATTCATTCGCAGGGCTGATAAAACTTAAAAATATACATTGCTTTTTATTTTGTGAGAGAGCTAACTTTAATATAACTGAATTGACAAATAAAATGTTTTTAAAGCAACACCACATGTCGATGCAATCACAAAACTCAAACATTTTAATATTTCAAATGTATTTTTACGTCGCGTGTCACGAGGTAATGACAGCAGGTGTCTCTTGACGATTTAATAACAGCTATGGCGTCCAGGTGGAAGGTTGATGGCTTAAAGCATTCTTTGGTCATTCCAAAAGGTGCAACAATTATTTCAGAAGTACCTAAGTAAAGATTATGAGTTTAAGGAGTATGAAGTAAATACAGCATCGTAATTAAAGAGTTTTTTTTTTATTATGACCACAGGTTCATTGAATATTGGCAAAATGTTACTCGCTAACAATAACTGTTATATTAATATTTTTCATAAACATAAAACAAAACATGTAATTTTTTACATTTATTTTTGAAATTATGCAGGAAGCAATTTTTTTCGTTCTGTAACCGAAAGCGCGGCGGTTTTTTTAACCGCAATAAAGAAATACGTCACATACGTCATTAGGCTTATTTTTTATTTGGACAGCAAAAAAATTGAGTCAATTTTCATTGGTCAGAAGGAGGGTAATGGTTTTCACGTGTATTTGTTGCGTAATTTTGTGACGAGAATTAAATAGACCTCTGACTAACGTTTGTTTTAATCTGTGCAACATATTTGTAATTGGAACAATGTTTTTTTTTTCTTACATACCAGCTGTTGAGTGATGACAATGTTTTGTTTTTTTTTGTGTTCTATTTTGGAATCATTTTGTTATTTTTTCATTGCATATTCTGTTTGGTTTAATGATTTGTCATAATATCTGCCTGAGAGTAATTAGATTGGGAAATATGGTAGCTTAAAGGTTTACTCAAAATTCTTCTAGGGTAAATAAACACAGTTAACGAATTTAATGCTCTAAATTTCTCAACTACAAGTTTTCTATAAGAACAGACGGCAAAACCAAAATACGTAACAAGAAAATACACATAATTTTCTTCGAATTAACTCTCGCTATATCAAATATCAAGAAGTAAACACTTTCTAATTTATAATTCTAGCATCAATAGTATCAAGTAATGTAATCCGACTAGTCATTGGTATAATTTGTTGCGATTTATTACACATAATATCTAATCTCGTACATAATGTATGGGCTTGTAATTGACGACATCCGTGACACAGTGTGATAGTAGTGAAGTAACACGCGGTATTAGGACAAATACTAAGCCGTTTATAGTAATCAGAATTCGGAATGTCTTTTACAATTTTTGTTTATTGTAAGGAAATTAATAATCATATAAGGCCCAAATTAAAACAGTAATAACATGGACGCATTTCTTACTGATGAGTCAAAACTATTTGCTAATATCGGTCTGTTTGGACAAATAGGGGGAGGCCTTTTAATAGGTTATTTACACAGGCTGAGGTAAAACTTAAACTAAGTAGGAAATCTTTTACGATAATATATGTGTTTTTGCGAATTATAGGTATATATGTATGTCAATAAAAAATACAGCTATCTTTTACGGTAGTATAAACAAACGTAAAAAGTATAACGTAAACTCTCATACTACAAAGACAAAAGGCTTCCCTAAAGCAACCAATTCATTGCTGGCCGTATTTAAATAGCGCAATTTGTAGTAGTCTTCAAGAAAATTGTCTTTTAAAAGTTCATAATACTTGCTTGTAAAAGTCGTGTACCTCTCGCGTGCCACAGTGGTATTACATCTCTATACATACTGTGTCCATCACTATCATTACCAAAAAGTCTTATGTCACAAGTAAATCTATTTCTTTTCATACGTTTTATTTATTTAGCGATATTAATCGGCACTCATTTGTCTACTATTATGTTCTTTCGGAATGTCAACCGCAAGTTACGAAATTGAGGCGGCTTTTGTCATTTGTAACATCTGTTTGATAAAATTTGTATGGTTAATTAATGGTGGTTATTCTTTACGCGATTACGTAATAACGTACGTACTACAGCAATCACTAGTAACATTATTTGTTTAGAAACTGTGTTACATGTGTATTAATAACTATTTTATTTGTCGCTTGTGCCCCAAAAGGAATATATAAAGATTTGGATGACACTTACCTAAGTCACATTTGATTGATCGTGGGAGACCATAATATAGAACTATCGACTCCTTAATTTAAGTACTTAATTTTACTAAAAGTAAGAATATTGAGACATTTTTGGGGGAACCAATCCAACACTTCATTATTCAACATTTAGTAAACTTACAATTTACCACACACACTTTTGATGAAACACCGTATCTACAAACAACCTACCTATCAAAGTATACTCCGCATTTAACGAAACTAGATCACCAACAATCAGGCGAACATTCACTCACAGAATATCGATCAAACCGGAGCTGTACAAAGGGAAACTTCCAAAATAATTCAAACATTCAATGGTCCAAATTACAAAAAGCAATCAGGCTATCTTGTGGCCGATAATGATGGCTGTAAAAAAGTAAAAAGGCCCGATATGAAAGGGTACTATTCACGAGTAGCCGGTCTCATCTAAGATTATCTATTTTGTATAACCTCACGACCCGAGACCGGTATAACAATATAATTAAAGATAGATCGCTGCGATCGAAGCTAGGGTTGGTTATTGCTCCTGGACTACCTATATTAATGTAGTTGTATATCTAATCTGTGTCTACAGTCTGTGGAGATTACGGCCGCTATATATTATTATTTTATATCTAGATGTAAGTTTTTAACTGGATAAATTTATTTTTGATACAACTAATGTAAAATCGGATTAAGTATACGTAAACAATAGTAAGTCGGTCCCGGTTGTTGTCTACTAAGATAACAGTCGTTAAGCCATGTCAAAGGCCTTTCGGGCGGCTTGAACAACTTTGACACTAGGTTGACCACTAACCATACGACAAACAACAAAGCAAATAGTACTTGCCTATTTGCTTATTTACTTCTAAATATCACAGGATTATTTGTTTCAATATTTAAAATAAACTGGCCATTCCTAAAATAGTACTAATAACTTACCGTCACGAATAAATTCTAAAACCGACAAATCTTTTCTCCGTTTACCTTCATTTCGTGTTCCAAGTGACTCCCACAGAGGGCAGTATTTCTCTGCCAGCCCTACATTACCGGATGTCGATACGTTTGTAAAAGGAAACGTACATGATTGTTGCCCCCAACGCGTTACTTGTCATTATTTAGTTGCGTCGGCTTTTTACATCCTATACAAATTGTTGGGTGCGCGTGCGCAGCTTCCACTGTGGTCCGTCGCTTTAGAAAGTAAGCTGTAAATTAAGCCGCTTACGGCTTTTAATGAAAAATTGGATTGTTTTTGGTATGAGTGTTTAGTGTGAAGAAGCATTGTAGTTTTGGAGCTTAGGACTTAATGAAAGTAGATGAAGCTTTAATGAAAAACTTTAGACTAGATTTTGGTATGAGTAACTGGTAAGAAAGAGCCTTGCAGTTTTTGTCGTAGTTTTTTTTATATGTGTAGATTGATATCAATATTATATGTCGCTTATGTAGGTTGCTTGAGCCTCAAATAGTAGAGTAAGAGCTATATCTTCAATATCAATATTCACTATTATATCTTCAATATCTTAAGACAGGGCTGTTAAATTAGCAGTTCTATAAATAATTTAAGTAACAATATACAGTTTTCAATTTACAGAAATTGTAAAATTGAGGTTCAAGATAATGAATAGTGTTTCAAAACGTTAAGCAGACGTTCAACCACATCGCATGGTACTTGTACCTTGGTACCTTGCAGTAACACTTACTAATTCCCTATAATTGAAGTAAAACAGCTTCTTCGTAAATATATTTTTACAAAAATAACTCGGTGCTAGATTCAGACCTCACTTTTACGGTTTTTACTTTTAAAACATTACGTACTGGCAGCTTTACGCGACATGAAATATTTTTTCTTCTTTTTTTTTGTTTCTATCTTAAAAATGAAGTTTAGAAACATTTTACTCCAATATATACAATACATAAAATCACGCCTTTTTCCCGGGTAGACAGAGACTAAAGAACACCACTTGGTACGATCCTTACAAACTTCTCTATCCTCATTTACATACATGTCGTTTATAATAAAAAAATTTAGTAAAAATAAAGTTTAAATACGTAGGTATGTCCACTTGCAGGCAAAGTTTCACTTAAGGCATAAAAATAACAGTTTTAAAAAGAACCTATCATCTCGAAAAATTGCTACCTTCCCTCGAGCGTCGCTTACCGCAAAAAGATAGCTAATCTATACGTGTCTTTAGTCCGTTAGCTCGCAATAATTTCAACATTCATAGTTGAACTAATTTTACGTCTTTCAAGTCCTAAAACTGGCTCAAATTATAACATTCTGCACCAGTATGCGGGTTTTTATAATTAAATGAGAATTTTACGTGAAATCGATAAACGGTTGAAAGTAAGATGACTTAATTTTTCGAGTTCATTTGATCGGAAGTAAGTCACGAGTAACCTTAAAATGCTACAGTTTATGCACTGGAAAGATAAACCTGATTTCGGCAACATTCTTAACCTTATAGCATAATTGTAACTATAATTATACAGTTTGAAAACGAAACCTTGGTGTATTCTCTTCTGCCTGAGCCTTCGGATATAACAGGCTTGAGAGGTTTGAACTACATAAAAATGACATTATACTACACCATCAATCAGAGATACATAATAAAACCATAACATATGCGTTACTAAAATAATCATTTCAAAGAATAATTTGGAAAAGTAGCAATAATAATAAGAATACTTAACTAGAACCAGCTACTAACTAACTAGACTAAAATCAGAACGCACTTTTGTAAACGCAGAGATAATCGGTCACATCAGAGCCCCGGGCGCTTCAGTGAGACAAAGCCAAAGATACAATCTCGCTTGTGGGTGTACCGCCAGATTTATCGACCTCCGCCGTATAAGGTGATTTGTAATGCCAACGGTAGTTCCGCCGTGAAAAGTTCGCTAAGAATTTGAAATGATTTAGCAAGTTATAACCCTTTTAAACTCTCGCGTTGCATGTTTAATGTATAATAGAATACGGGAATTAACGCGAACACGCATTTTACCTTAAAATGCCTAACGTTTCGGCGCAGGTTGCACTCGCCGTGGTCCCAGGCAGACTATAACCCTGTTATAACCCTGTTCGAGATGGTTTGACTGCCTGATACATAGATTAAAACATTTTATACTTACTTTGACTGTTTTTATCGAAGACTTAGGCATTGAAACTTACATGACAAAGACAAATATGTATTTTCTTTTGTTAAACGTACTACCCATGTGTAAAAACTAACCGGGTAGGTGATTTTGTAGTTGTGACAATCAAAACCTTTCTGATTGAAAGATTTTACCAACATTACTTACTGAAATTCTATCCAGATTTACAAACGGTAGAAGAAGTTCCAACGATCTTAAGTATATAGCAACTAATTATATTTTCGTAAGTTGACATTATAATGTTTTAACAAAGATTACACTGCCTTTACCCTACGACCTTTACCATATTCCCGCCTATATCACACGCTACTACAATCAAAGATCTTGCCTACGGACTCATGTAAGCAAGAATGAGTTAGCCGACACTAATGCGTAGTAGAACAAGCGTTGCAATGCAAATACAGACTCATGTATATTCAGTAGTTACAAACAAATGCATGAGGTATCTTGTCGCGGACCGAGATATGGACTTGTAATTTGTAGGGAGACTACTGTTAGGCTGTTGCTGTGGACTGTCTTGGGAACAAGCTTGAGAAAAAGAATTGATATTAAATACTGTAAGGTGTCTTTGTGGACTGTCTTGGGAACAAAATAAAGACCAATTATTCACGCTAAAAATGTTTTTAACCAATGTAATTTTGATCAAAAATATCTTAAACTGCTTAAGCTTCTTTTGCGTATTGATATTGTTTCGGTTAAATGACAATTTAGTGACTAAAATAACGAGAATTGGTTGTCTCAGGGTTCAAGTCAGCTTTGTGTTTGAACAGATTTTTTATTTACAAGGTTTTTATAAAGGGTATTATGTTAGACCACGTACAATACATGGCTCTTCCAGCATTTCACCAAATACATATATAGAAACCTAGATAAACTGAAATGGAAACCGGGCTCAATGAATACTCTTTGCACCACGAAATCTTTCCATACGCTCGAAATCGTTGGAAGAAGCTAGTCAAACATATATATTTGGCGACTCAGTAATTCCCCAAAAACCTACACAATAAAACTGTTCTCTATATTTAAACCATGGTCACCACAGGCCTAGCATATCCGCGTAGACCTTATAAGGGCCATGAATTCTGCCACCGAACTAGTTGTCGGATGAAAGCCGCTCAGCTAATAACGAAACTAGTTATAATGCGATATCTGAGAGCAGATCGTTATTTATATTGAACGCAGATAATGTTCTAATTAAATGATTACTGTAAGGGAAATGAGAACATTATATGTACGTAAGGTTGATTTAAAATGCCTTTTGATGATAGTTTTTCTATGTTTACGCATGTTTATTTATGTTATTTTCATTTTTCTATATAATGAATATCTATTTTATAATATTAGGAAGTTCGTGTAATTTTGTTTGGCATGTAAAATATAATCTAGTGTAGGAATTATTTAATAACTATTGATCTGGCACTTGAAATTTGGTGGTCGATAGCTATCCTACTGAATGGGACATAAATTCAAACTCACCGATTTTTTTTCACCTTCATAATATAGGACAAAATTTAGCACGAAAAATCTTTCTACACACAAAATTGCAAGCAGAAGCCTAAACATAATCCTAAAGTTTACGCAAACACTCAATGTATACCCTTATTGGAGGCTTAGTTTGCCTTTAACGGTACCGCGTAAAGAGCTTGTTTCATTAGTAAGTTATAAAGCAGCACTAATGCGAATATCGGATAGTACCGACCCTTCTCTGCGCCGTGTTAACAAACGCAACATCAAACGCCGTTTACTTGTCCAATAAAACCTAGTTGAACGTATTTGGAGATTTTGTACGTGCTTTTAGTCTTTAACGAAGAACTTAAAGGAAAGTAGGGAGTTTGAACTTTATTATTTTTCCAAATTTTATTCAACTCTGTTTTAAAAGCTAATTATAATTATAATGTTCAGCGGTTGAAATGATATTTGTTGGAGTCAGACGTCGAGTCTTTGGAAAAATGTACTTTCAATAGATCGTTGCGATCGTCTTGTTTTGCCTTTACTTAAATACTGTATATGTATTTTGTTGTTTAAAGTGATTATTCTTTTTTTATTTAACTTAGCCGAGGAACCTACTTACTGCGATTCAATTATGTTGTTTAATACTACTTAGGTTTATTTATTTAGTTTTTTTCATTAATCAGAAAGAGTCTAACAAAAGAGCGAGTAAAAAAAACATTATTTCTTTAAAAGTAACACGTCACAAACGTTTCCCGTCCTATCTCAAACTTCCTACCCAACCTCATACTTACAAGTACTTAGAAAACACTATTTAGCCGCAATAATTATCTAAGAAGAATCTGAAACGGCTTCCTATAGGTAGTATGGCGTCGATTTAAGTAAAACGCGTAGATAAGCGCGCCGGTGTCCGCGGCACTTTCTTCAATCGGCCGCGAGAGGGCGCGCTGGCACGCGACCGCTACTCGTGCCCCGATAGAGATGGGAAACAAAGATATCGATACTCCCTGTTATTGAGCTACGAGCTAGAATAACAACGCAATGTTGTGCTAAAGTAGGTGTTAGGTTAACTGCGATAAATATTGAACGGTTGTTTTTGGCTATTTTGTTGGTTCATTTCGCTTTTGTTTATAAAGGGTATGTATTTGTATGTAAATGCAACAGTTTAAACTTATTACTAAACAATGTATCCACTTTAAAGCTGACATTAATTTTATTTCTAGTTTTCACAGAGTAATATCATTTTATTTGGGGGGAATTCTGTTCATGTGGAGGCATTTGTTGTACGCCATAGACATTACTCTCAAGAATTTTCATTATAAATTACCTAAAATATGTGTATGGTGAAAAAAAATTAATATTAATACTCAAACGTACAGCAATTCAATCTCAGACCAATCAAAACACAGCCAACTTTACTAATCGACTAACACAAATCAGCGTCACATCACTATAAGTACACAAGTGGCACGGGCCGATAGTATCTACCAACCGATGATACTAGTAGATTGTTTCACCGGAACACCGTGCACAGATACCAAGAACTATTTACTCTTTATAATACGATTTAATCGTGAGTATCGATTCACGTTTCGAAAGTGCCGCTTTTTGATTTAAATGGAGAATAAAGTTGTTTAGTCGATTTTGCGATAGTGAGGTGCTGGTTTATGATCTATGAAGGTTGGGGAACAAATTATTGATGTTTAGTATCGACTAAGCTTATGATTATTGGCACTTGATAACATCGAGGTAAGTTTTACTGTAGCTTTAAAGTTATTGTATTAAGTGTTTTGCATTGGTAATAATATTTGTAATAATTATAATTATGTGTGGTTTGATAACATTAATGACACCTAAAATAGTTGTTCTCTGGGTAGTTAAATGACATTACTACAGAAAACTTGTACGTGTCAAATTCTTTCAGATAGATCATATGATAAAAAGATTCTAAAAGCTAGCAAAGAAAAATATACGAAGCACCAACCACTTTTTGACAAAAATGTCTAAGAAATTCTACAATCTTTATGTCACGACAAAACTAAATTTACAAGAATATAATATACTTACAAGTAACGTATATGGCGTTTAATTTGATTCCTTATCTCCAAGAACAAGGTGTTGTAACTCTACAATAAACTCTACATCGCCTTTAACGAGGTATCAACAAACTAATAGTGGCTTGTAAAACTCTACTCTCTCTACTTAAATGCCATTATAAAATATTAATAGCAACAAGAGATTCACTTAAGTGGCTCTACATTATTAAGTACTTATTAACAATGCAATAAGTTAGTAGAGACTGCGTGTGCAACTCAGTTGTTTGTGTAACGGGATAGAGACGTTAGTACGCTACTATGCAAATATACGTCTCTACAAATGATTTTCATATGAATATAATTAAATTAATATGTGTTTTTGAGAGAGCGGCACAAAAATCTGGTAACTTTTAAACTCTCGCGTTGCATGTTTAATGTATAATAGAATACGGGAATTAACGCGAACACGCATTTTACCTTAAAATGCCTAACGTTTCGGCGCAGGTTGCACTCGCCGTGTTGCACAGGCAGGCTGGGACCACGGCGAGTGCAACCTGCGCCGAAACGTTAGGCATTTTAAGGTAAAATGCGTGTTCGCGTTAATTCCCGTATTCTATTATACATTAAAAATCTGGTAATAAATCAGAATTAAATAGTTTTTTTCAGCAGTACAATATCACGAACTCTACATTTATTATATTTTTGTTAATTAAATACGCGTCTCTACAAATTAATTTCACATAAATGTTACAATATTTTTACGCATTTTCTGTACCTACTATAGACAGAAACGTTCAATAAAAGATATGGTAAAAAAAAACAAAATTAAATAGTTTTTTCTAACAGTACAATATCACGAACTCTACATTAGCATTTTTATGATACCTTTTCTTATAAAAACATATCCAACGTCATACTAATACAGTAAAGTTGTGTTCATCGCATACTCTCGTAGAGTTTATAATAAATCTCTGGTAGAGTCAGTAATTAACTCAAGCTATTCAATAACCCTCGGTAACCTCTATCTTGTTTAATTTTAACTACAACGGGTGAATCAATTACGTTTTACGGGCCTTGTATTAACATAGAGCATATTTTATTACGGCTTACGGTTATATTGCCTCTATGTAGAGTTTAGCGCTGTTACAATTTTTTATAGCGCCATGAATTTTGAATGAAAAAAATATTTTGCCTTTGGTATTTTTGCTGATAATTTTGCACAATTCAGTCTTGTTTTTTAGTATCTACATTCAATAAAAAAAATAGCGTCGTTAAGTTTTTAAAATATACAATATTATTAAAGGAAATAAAATCCATTTTATACCAGCGTCTATAAAAGTAAGCCATCAATTCCTATAGCAAAAAAAAAACAATTACATACATACTTTACACAAGAAATGTAGAGCCAATTAACAATAGAAATGCTTACACTAGTAATTTAATTTATTAAAGGATATCACAAGTTATTTAAAACAATCTATTATCCAGACTTGTATTAGTACGATAATACCTATATAATAGCTCTACATCGCTCAAACATAGTTCGCATTGTTCATCCAACCAATATAGGAAGAACTCTCGATTTAATCACAAATATCGTAAACAAAAGTTCAAGCAAACTGGTTTATAGTACGCTAACATTAGCGACTGGGCGTTCTCGGTTCGGCCGAGCTCGGGAGCGTTCGGCTGTACTCGGCTGTTGTGGCCCCGCCCACCTGCGCGCGCGCCTCGCTCTGTCTTTATCGTTCCTGAAGCAGTCCGCCAGTCTGTCTCGCGCCGTCGTTTCGGACGCTCGCCACACCCACAGATCAACGTTAGGCTATTTTCCAATTATTATGTAGGAGCTTTTTGCGCGCGCGCCGATGCCAACAATGATAAGCTTTCTAGTAACAGAATGAGTGAGGTAATCTCTTCGCTGTAAGACAACAATTTGGACTAGAGATATTTATAGAGGTTGTTTATTGTAGTCCGAGCTTCTTAGAAAACTATACGATGCTTTATCTTTGAGATTAGTTTCATTGTGGCAAAGAAACGTATTTAAAATATAAATCTATGACTAATTGAGAATTTATATCAGCTGTGCTATCTACCGTATATTTAAATGCTATTCAGAGATAAGTGGAGACATTCAGAAATCGAATGGAAGTAATGGTATTTATTTTATGTTCGTGCAAAAAATAGTGCCGGCTAACGCCCACCTGAGACACCGACTGTTCGATAAATAATAGCAGTAATTCCCAACTTTAAACATAAAAATCGATATCACATCTGCATAAGAACTAGCAATAATTTCACCACTTTTCACTGCAGCTGCGTTGCCCTTAAAAGGCAACCTTACAACTAAAAATAACATCCCACAAAAAGCAGACAAAAGAAAACTACAAAATAAAGAGACTACCAAAAAACCACCTTTGACGAAATGCTTTAAAACGAAATCGACAAAATGAAATACCGAACTGTACCGAATAAAAAAACCTGGTATAATTATAACTACGATAGTTCACGACAGTGGCATTCCTTCGCGCAATTAAACGACTTTTTTCAACGATACAGTAAAAAATTAATAACATAAGTGTGAGTTAATGGACTCCATTACTGAGTAAAAGTTTAGAAAGTGTGTAACAAAACGACAATTGATAAAAAAAATCGCGACGGCTTCTCTGACCTCTTACCTCTTACTAAAAATAAAATATTGGCACCAATGTTGGTCGAGATTTGGTCCATACGTCTATTATTACATCGTTTGTGGTCACGTCAATGGACTTGGGTATAATAGCAGTAATCTATATATTATAATATATACCACTAGGATATACAAAATATGCTATGAAATATGTGAACCAAATATTTGTTTGACTTATGAGTAATTGCTGAGAACTTCAGTTTACTCTCTTATGCGTGGGTGTCTTGAATGGGGTATGGTTCTGTTGCCTTCAATCTATAGGTAAGTAGGTATATTAACTTAGT
Organism: Anticarsia gemmatalis; assembly: GCF_050436995.1. Taxonomy (NCBI): domain Eukaryota; kingdom Metazoa; phylum Arthropoda; class Insecta; order Lepidoptera; family Erebidae; genus Anticarsia; species Anticarsia gemmatalis. The sequence goes on from NC_134757.1 coordinate 3,923,323, forward strand.
TTTCATAATGACGCTGAATAAATGATGGTTAATTCGCGACATCCATTAGATTAAGGGGTGGCCAATTCCTTTTCCACACGGAAAGATTGGTTTAATCCACAAACGATTGAATCTGATCCGATTGTGCTTTACGTCCTATGTTCGTACTTATTTTTGTAAAAGTCCTTTTGACATAATATTAATTAGTCGTGTGATTTTTTTTCCTTAAAAAGTTAATTTTACGTCAAAAACGCTGCCGTTTCAGCTTATTATTATCTTTATTAAAGAATAAATAGTTTTTTATACGTTTATCTGACGATTTCCCGGTGAAGCCTAATAAATTGTGAAGTTATTCGGATGGTATCTCACTTAGGTTACGGAGGCCAGACGGCGATCACGCAACGGTAGCTATATATGGCATCGCTCAGACAGGAAGATGATGTAAACTACTTAAAGTTTATTAATTATGATTACAATGAATTATGTACAAAAGAACAAGTATTTTAAAGATGCCTAACATAAAAATCATTATGTTTCAAAATAATACTGACAATCAACTACATTTTATTAAACTGTGATCAAAACATATTCACAAGGTATTTTGATAAGTAACTACGTAATCTTAGTAAGTCAAGAAATGATATGAAAACTCCAAAAAGATCGTTTGGAAAGTCACACTTATTCAGAAGTTAACATAAACCAAGGCTTGAAACATACAAGCAGTACATAAATTTACTGATTAAAAAGTGTTGAAAATAAACTAAATCATAAATGTCTTTCATCAACTATATTCAACAGTATAATTTAATATATGTAATAAATTACGTTTCGATAGTTCAAGTGGGTGCTATCGTATCATTCTATGTATAAAAAACAGTTTTATTTATGAACTTATTACGTTTGCATAGCACAAATGGAACTACCATACCAAGCTAAGTAATATATATACTATAATAAAATTCTACTATGCCATATTAAAAGATAAAAAAAAATAATCAGTTTGAAAAACCCAAACATTTTAATACCGTCAAATGTTTCAATAACAAAATTATCAGATAGATTTACGTCTGAGTGAGATATCAAGTTAAATACGTCTACTTAGTGCAACCTAAATATTTTTGTGCGCAACTAGATCGTTGATAATATTGTCCAATACTGATTATTGATCTACATTACTTGGCTCGAGATTATAGGCTTAATTCTAGCAATAAGCTTTTGTTCTTCGACATTTAGAAGGTACAACCTTGTGTTAATTAGAAGTGGTTTCATGTATATTCTGAACTTTATTTTGAAGAAATGAAATAGTATTTTTTTATACCAGAACTTCTACTATAATGACGCGTAACTTTTTGTTACATTACATATATTGTGTGCTTTTAGCATTTATCCTCAACAAAATTGAATATAATGAATAGCTGTAAAATTAAAATTACTCTGAAAATCACTGAATTATAGTCTGATCAGACTTCACTGAAACTGTCTCGGAAAATATTAACTTTGAACGTTGTCATTCAAAGAACTTTTTTTTTCGTTTGAATTTCAAGACTTATATGTTATGTTTACGTAAATACAGTCCACCATATGAAAAAATAGTTGTTCAAAGACTTAAAATGCTTTCGGGGCAAATACTACTAAATTGCTGTACCTAATATGAGCAATAAACAACGTCTGAAAACAACGACAAATATCACAAGTCAAACGATAATATCGTACATTTAGCAGCAGAAAGTGTAAAATAAAAGAGTTTCAGTTGAGAAATGACTACGGTGTCAGTTTATAATTACGGTAGAACTCACCGTCAGTCACCACTAAATATTACTTAGGGCTACCCGAAGATACTATCCGTCTAATAAATAGAAACATTAGAATAATATCACTATGACTTAAGGGGTCAGTTTTACAACCTATGAATAAGTGTCTAATAAGGTTTATCAACTAGATAAAGTGACAACAATAGCGCGAACCCAACACTCCAAATTTTATCCTGGTAGACAATCAGATACTTGCTAATTGTAACGTCCCGTGATCGCGAATAAATGTTACAACCTTTGTCGTTATAATAACATATAGCATTTTTTCTACAATAAAAGCAAATAGGATTGAACTCACAATAATGTATTTGCTTCAATTCATTATTCACTATCTCCGTTTCCTATTGTCTAGACTAGAAATCTGTTTACAATACGTCTAGGAAACGGGTAGCTAATTCATGTAACTGGTGCATTTAAATGCCACTTACACTATCAAGCATCAAACGCCTCACACGAAGCTGAAACAAAAGCTAACTTTCATTGTTCCGTAACATTTTACAATGTGCTATATTTACTCACTAAATACGCCTGCCAACCCTACTGAAGCCCTGTGCGTTCCATGCTTTAAACTTAATAGCAATCTTTATAGCGCAATCCGGCCCCTGAATAGTGATGCTATCACTCGATGTCGATGTCGATACCGTGTTATTACAACGTGCAATTGCGTGTTGCCACTCACGTGCACAATTGTTCTTTGCCCGATCATTTATAATTGCTCCAACTTGTGTATTTTTTAACCTTAATTATCACGTATGTTGATTAAATTAACCCACCCGCCATTTAAAATTTAATTCTAAGCTTTTGGCAACACTTAATTATACACCCGTCTAAACTTTTGATTTAATAACTTCACTGTTCCTCGTTGCAACCGGTATTTTCCTGGTCATTATTCACTAGAAAATATTGTGATTTTCTAGATTATAAAATAAAATAAAAAATAAATTTAACCCATTACTGTCCCACTGCTGGGCAAGGGTCTCCTCCCGTAATGAGGGAGGGGTAGATTATAGGTAATTATTAAAATTATTAAAAATTATTCTAGATTATAGGTAAGCGCAATTTCATATTCAAACGCTGATTTCTATTTTGCATAAAATATTCCTGTGGAAAATTAACCGTCCAACAAACAACACTCCAATAACTCGCGGCCGGATCGTTGCGTCGATAAACGTCGGTATAATTCTAGCGAGAACGTGCTTGTCACAATTTATCGATACGGCGCATCACTAGCCGGGAGCAAAGGTTCGGCAGAGGGCGCAGCCGGCGCAGGCATCAATTTGCGCGCGGTAGCCGCCGCGGGCGCCGCGCCGCCCCTGTCATTAGCCCCTCTTCCCCCCTTAGCCCCTCGGTTTCCCCTCTCGACCTCAGGGGAACATACTTTAACCTTTTTTGCTCCCCTGCAACCTGTTCGGGACGCGGCTGCTGCGCGCGCGCAACAGCGCGGTTCATGGCCACAGGCGATACGCAGTATCTGCGAAATAGGGCTGCTCACCATACACGTTTGTTTTTATTGGTAACTGGTTGTAATTATATGGTAAAAGAATGTAGGTAGCTTTTAAATAAAAGTTAGTTACCTGTCGGATGATTGCCTCTGCCACTTTAGATTTACTCCGTCGTATTTCATTTCGAATAATTTTACTTATTTTTGCATGCGGTTAGTCATACTTTTACAAACATATCATTATCCGTTGCAGCTCGCATTCTCCTTAGTTTGCATTCATAAAAATCGAATTAATTATAAATGAATTCAGAAAACATCCTTGGTTACGCATCTACATATGTTAAAAACGTGTACGGGTAAACTACCATACACAACTCTTTAACAACTGTCATTTTTAACAGAAACTACAACAAACTAAAAAATCGTGATTTCTAGTTTTACATTTCATTCATCATCCTAATCCTGAAGTGCTGTGCCCGTCAACCCTGTAGCAACCTGTTAAGTGCACAGTGCGCGTAATAACGCAGGTCCGATGTTAGTTATCGTCCGCTCCCACATCATGCTGGCCAAAACAACCACAACGGGTTACGTGATAATAACCAATTTATATTGCACCAGCTGCCCCTAGCTGCTATGACTAAGTACTGCCTTCGAACAGACTACGATCGTTCCAAACGACAATGTTTTATGAAAATAGTGCTGCTGCTTTGTACTGCTATCGATAAAGTAGACACTTTACAGTTTAACAAAATGAGTGTAGATATGTTTACAGTTCTCTATAGTTTCATTGAAAGATATTTACGTACCAAATTAAGTACTTTTGGCGACTGATGTTAAAAATGTTTCCACTTACATAGTTCTTAAGTACCTAATAACTATTTTCGTCTCCTCCGTCCATATGTTTGACTATTATTCTTTTAACAGCCTTTACCCTTCCTTACCTGTTACAAGTATAACCTCGAAACTAAATACATCGTCGAGTAGACGCAAATAAACAAAACTTCACCATAGACTCTCCCTTTGACTTTGAACATCTAGAGATAAAAAGGTCAGGACCGAAACAGGTCCGCGGCGGTTCCCCGAACCAGTAATTTGAGCCACAATTAAACAATTTTCTCGAATATCATTCCACTTGATTTGAACGAAGCTCGGGTCACTCCTGACCCCGGGGCACAGACGTCAGGGTCCCGCTCCGATTCCGTGGCTCCATAAACCCCATTAAACATAAACATGCCCCCAAACCACTCTCCGGCGGTGCTTCGTTCCACTTTATTTAATTTCAATACATTAGAACGTGGAGTTTTCTAATCTCGCTCGGCGGCGGAATGGCTTCGCATTTGCATAAAAGTAAATTTGCTCCCAAGACCGGGATAACGCTAATGGCAATCTCAAAAGGAACAAAACGAGCGCCGCAAATTGACCTGTCCCTCAGCGCCGGCCGCGGCCGCCGCGCCGCAGCCTCCGCAGCCGACGACCTGTCGCCGCTAAATAATTCCGTTCCCATCATCTAGCCAGTAGCTATCTTACTTTAATTATTCATAGACTTTTTTATACGCTATCGCTTTTTACCGCTCGACGGCCGGTCGAAGCCTTATAACATTAAAAAATAAAATAATCGAACGTCGGCGCAATTTAAAAAAGAAATAAGTCGGATGACACGGATCGAACTCCGGGCAAATGTCGCGCGGTAAAAAGTGGTCGAGCGGTGCGGTGAGACGAGGCGCGGGGGGCGGGATGCGGCGCGGGGGGGTGCGGGGAGGTGCGGGGGCACAGGACGTCACGTAGGCGGCGCGGTTTTTGTCAACGTTCCCGCGGAGATGACAGGTCGCTGGACGCTACGCCGCGACCTGTCCGCGCCGACCGTCTTGATGCTTTCCATTTAGGTATAACGACAATACAATTATTGCAAAACTTATTAGGAGCACAAACCAGATGTTTCAAACTCCGCAATCGTAGATGACATCATTATCCACTCGTGCGACCATTATTTCAACTGATGATTTGGCTATGTCAGTGGAGTACTGTAATTAGAGTAATGGTCTAGTACACTTTACTAGTATTATGCGACTTAACACGGTTGTTCTGAGACGAGATTATGTGGCTCAGACATACAAGTAATAATTATACGTGCGTGTACTCTACATATTAACTAGGGTCAGATATATCTCAAAAACAACTTACTGTGATAGTGAATAAAATACTTACATTGAAACGATCAAAACTGATCGATCATCGTTGCACGCACTCAGAGATTGTGGCGCGACAGGTGCGTTCGACGAAGAACGCGTTGATGTCTAATAATAAACTCTTAAGACCTTGTAATCCACAAATTATTTGGATTAAAAACTTCATAATTTTTAGATCAAGTATTTTAAGCTTTTATGATTATGTGGTAACGTGTTGTAACTGCAACATTGGTTCATAAAAAAATGTTCCCATAAAATAAATAACATTTTGTCAGCCAATAAGGAAATTGAGTAACCTGCAGTCCAAATTCTCTCACGGTTAATTAATTCACATAAAATTAATGAATATTTTTCTCTTGCAGAATTTCCGTGAACAGCGGATCGACGGCGCGGGCCTGCCACTCCTCACAGAAGAACACCTAACAGGAATGTTGCAAATGAAGCTAGGTCCAGCGCTCAAACTACGCGCGGTCTTGGCCAGGCGGCTGGAGGCTTGCGCGCAGTGCCAAGCCACCACCAACAATATGGCCAACAACTTGGCGGCCAGCACGCCGACCAACATTGGCGCCAGGATCAACGGCGCGGCGATGAAGCCCGAGCCAAGAAGTAACACCACAAGCCCTAGTTAGGACACATCCAATTAGATATTTTAACAATACGTATCGTTCCTGTTAAACAGTTCTTTGTTGATTTAGAAAGTGTTCTCGCTTTAAGGTATCGTCGTTTTAATTAAAAATTAACCACGGTTCGTGGTAACAAAAACGATATTTTCTATAGAATCAAAGAGCTGTATAAGATACATAATTCATTTAGTGTGGACATCATTGAAGGTTGGCGAAAGTATATAATTGAAGTACTTTACCCCTATTTTCATTAGCGGACCCATTTGAAAACAATAATGTTTAACAATCATAATAATACTAGATTAATTATTATTATAGTCATCTTCCAGCATTCGTACAGTCTTCCTGTTCATAGATTTTGCATTTAGTTACTATAAGACGCTTTAGATTACATATAGGTTTAAGATTTTTTGTTTTGTATATAAACGTGTTGCCGTCCAAATGTTTAATATAATACTTGCATAACAAGTATTTTTGTATGTTAATTATTAATTGGAGTTTAAAATATGGGGTCGCCATTTCAAAATGTTCAAAGCGGCCCCGAATCGAACTTTTACGTGTAAACAAAAAATACTTTCGTTGTAATACGAAATCAGTTTCGGTGCTAAGACCCTGTGAATTAAATATATTGTATATAATAGCCGTTTTGTAAAAAATATTGCTTAAATAATCGAGGCTAATATGTGGACAGGGTCACAAAGTTAACGGTTTGTATATAAACATATACAATAGTTGTATAGATGTATAGTTATATATACGTGGATATAGCATTTACTTACACCACACCTGAAGAAAGCTCAGTAACCGTTCTACAAATAATATGTAGTGTAAAATGTTCTAGGTAGTTGTAACTTCACAGTGAGCATAATATTTTCATTGTAATTATTATTTTCTGTACGGAGGAACGTCTGTAAATAAATATTATTGTAACGAGTGACTTACAGCGGAGCATAACTGATGGATTCAGTCTGACAGTGCGTGGCCACTTATTGGTCTCGCATTTTGAACAAGAGTCGGATGAAGTAGATCTAATTGATTTTTGACTATACTGAGGTCGAGACCCAAACAAAATATTGCGCAACTTCTGAGAATTTTATATTTTCGTGATTGTCACTTCTTCAAGTAAATCTTACTTTACGTCTTAGATACCGGCTACCAAAAGCAATTTTGCGATTTTAAGATACTTTTTTTTACATTTCATGTACAATATTCTCGTGTTTTTTCTTTTATATTTGCTTCTTTTCTTTTTCTACCAACAGGATATTTTTTTAAATTTATGGAAATGTACATCAGTTATGCTTCCAGTCCTTTATAATAAACATAGATAATAATGTCTACAGATATTGTAAAAAAAGTGGTTTTTCCTGTGGTAATCTCCTTAATTGCCAAAATAGTATGTTAAATAAACAATATACTTATTTAGTAGGTAATGCGGGTTACTGGGAACATGAAATACGAAAGTAACAAAGAAAAGGAGAATTTCTATACATTTTTACGAGTTTTATTCGATAGTAGCAACGGCAACTACACCTAACATTGTGAAAAGAAAATTTTGTTTCTTTTTTGACAAAGAATACTATTTTAAATATAATAATATTATTAAATGGACACCCATTAGAAAAATTGCATGATTTATTTAAAATTTTGGGTAAATTTACCATCTCTATACTCTTAGTCAATTAAGGGTCAAAATTTTCTTGTATCGAAAATCATGCCGATTTTGAATGGTCTGTACTGCATCACCAGTGACCTTATATAACCAACATATCAGCAAATCGTAAGGTGCTATTTCATTTAGAATCAACACTGTGCCTTAACAGTCTTCCTTTAAATTAGAATAATCATATTTTTATATTAATCATAACTTTTTCAGAGTATTACGGTTCGACGCTTTAAATTGGACGTTAATATACGATTATAATCATAGATTTAGATTCAAAGACAATACCAATCATTTCCATTAAAATATTGCTATTAAACTTATAAAAAGCTTAAGAATATGACGCTATTTGTCTTGCTTTAATGTACCTCTCTCTGTTTCTTCATATAATTGAATGATAAAATTTTCGATTAAACGATAATATGTTTTTAACTGAATCTATGACTGTAATGTTAGTATCTGTATGCTTGACGAATTATTGTTTATAAGTGTTATTATAATAGAAATATAGATCACAGCTTTTATTACGTAACTAACGAGTAACGGACCAGTGACTTACGATAGTATGTGTAAATTTGTACCTATTATTATTCTGTGTTAAGTACTTTAAATAATGATAATGAATAAACGAGTCCGGTTTTTAGTTTAAAAGAATCGCTTTTCATTAAAATCATTTTTGCAAGTCGTCTTGTAAACTGCAATGTGTCTTGCAAGTGGTCGTTTAAACTGCAAGATTTTTACAATATTTTTGTATATTGCTATTTGTCTTGCGAGTTGAGATGTTGTTTGCAAGAGTTATTGCTATTTGTCTTGCAAGTAATTATATGTGCAGGTTGTTTTGCAATTATCTTTGCGTCTTCAACAAGACTTGGTTTATTGTTATATTAATGTATAATTATTGTGCGTAACAAGGTTTTAGTCACTTTGTTAGTTTCCTTGCGAACATTGTACTTAGTTAATGATTTAGCTTGTTTCGGTCGTACGATCCAACCTTTTAAGTATTTATGTGAAGAGAAATAAAAGCGACAACTTAATGAAACTATTTTTTGTTGTTTTATTTTTATATCTAACAAATTAGAGTATAAATTATTCACGTCGGGAGCTACACTTACTAAAATATAAAACATACGAAATAGTAGAAAAAATATTCTAAGTAAACACACAAATATTTCAACATTGGTACTTAATACTAACTTAATATAATAATTCTACACTTTAGAGAGACCTTGGTCAACGCAGGTAAACTTTGTTCCAATTTTTACAAATTTAAGTAACGGACTAAGAATAAATCTACAATGGGCTATATTTATTACTTTTTTTTTTCTTAATTTCATTTTTATTATTTAGGGATTGAGATAGAATGACTTTGAATGATTAATTATTTTTCCCAACAACTGCAGTACATAATATTACTGGAACGATCTTCTTATTTCTAAGTGCATTGTGATATTATTGCAATGGTTCTTGTTCTTTCTTGTCAACGAGCTCGAAGGTTCTCTCGCGATGATGTGCCTTCTTCACTTTGTACTCCATCACTTCTATAACGGTGTAGCCAGAGAAGCCTAGTATTAGGAACCCGAGGAGAATGTACAGTCTGAAACATTAAGTAAATACATTGGTATTTTTCAAATGCAACATAAAAAACAAACCATAATTTTAAAAATAATTTGAATAATTTCTACGAAAATCAGAAACATACTCGACCCGGAGTTAAATATTGCTGATGAGCTTTTTTGTACGACGAAGTAGGAAACTTCTTATACCAGGCGATATTTTCTTTACATTAGTAAATCAAAAATAAGTTAATTTATTTAAAAGACATGGTTTCAAAATCACTTTCACCAGTATTAATTAGTGTAAGGTTGTGTTTCTCCTACACCCTGTTGAAAATTATCGTGTTGGGTTGTAAATTATTGCAAAAAAATTAGTCGTGTCGTAAATTATTGCAAATCTTACCTAGTTCTTATACACAGATAAGGTGCCGTGGCGTAAGAGAGCACACTACCGGTCGCCTCCCACAGACGGAAGTTTGAATACGCTGCTTCTTCGTTACCCGGGAACAAGATACCGGATAGGGCTGTAGAAAAAAAAAGGAAACATTGTATGTATGTTCAATAGTATAGACAGGTTGCCACTTATTTTTTGCCAACAATCTTTATCGCACATAATAATAATGTGTTATACTTTTTACAAAAAAAATGTTCAACACCGCTTGTTCAAGCATGACTAATTCCCGGTTTCTGAGGCACATTTAGCAGTAGTTTGTCTTCTTAAACTGTCATGAGCTTAAACGCAATTGAATAGATAAACTACCGCTAAATGTACCTCAGAAACCGGGAGTAAATAACGAGAAAGATTAAGGAAATGTATGAATATGAACCCACTTACCATTAACTTGTACCAACCACACAGCATCAGCAGTGCCCCAGATGGCAGCGAGTCCGTAGAATACCAACCACTGATCAGGGTTTGGACGCCAGGAGAGCAGAGCCGTCAGAAGACATAGGTTCAACAACTGGAAATATAGTTTGACTTTATTAAAAACTAATTTGTTAACTGAGGGTGAGAGTTCGTTCAACGCCTGTAGAAAATATAATAGCAATACGAATAAACGAAACATTATTTCAACGTCATAAATTGAGACGATATTTCATTTTAAACCGCTGCATTTAAATAAAAACGTTAATAAAATGTGATTGTAATCTCTCAGGTACTCCATATGTCATAATACTTTCAAAGTTTAGGGTTGGAATAAAGCATTTTATGGAGAAATAAGTGTATTCAGCTGTGTTTAATTGTCTGACTGGTTCTTTTGTTTGATTCGTTGAATCTTACCGCAAAGTTAAGTGGCGTTATTAGAAGTATTATCTTTCCACAAAATATTGTAATATTGTAATTTTGTACACATAATCTTTTTTTAAACTTTCAAAAATTAAAGTAAATTTATAAAATGTTGACGTACCAATGCAGTAACCATGACAGGGTATCGGCCAGTGATTTTCACGAGTGACCCGGCGATAGGCGCCGCGAGAGCGTTGAACACGCCGAAGCAGATCATCACAAAACCGATGTTACTGATGCCGTACGCACAACCTATGAACGCCTGTAAGAAAAATTACAGCAATGTTTAATGCTAAAACTCAAAAGAAACAAAAATGAAGATGTCTGAAACAAAGCGTGTTTAATTTTGTGTTGAAATCACATCTGCTGTGTATAACAGCCATTTATAAAAATAAATATGTTTCTGAGTATAATTTTAAATAGACGCCTGTAAAAAACTTCACTGCAATAGCATCAAACTCGTATTAAAGGCTTACACATTACAATTCAGCTCTTATTTGAAACCAACAAAAATACGTTACAATGACGTCATTGTGTCGTATTTCTAGACTATGATATATCATAAAGAGTAGCTGATTTGACTCGTAACAACGGCATTATTTCTGTTTTTTTTATTTCCTTCCAATTATCACATTTCAGCCCATTGTTGGAAATCGAACCGTTTTTTTACTATTTAATTAAAAGTTAATTAAGCTAGTTCCAAACACTTACTTGTGTAAAGTCAGCAGCCATGAAAGCCTGTTCAGCGCCGATGTATCCAATAACAGGCAACAACAACAACTGGTACTTGTGTCTCAGTTGTTTCAGCGTCACAGCGAGGAGACGGACTCCTGTCTTACCCTGGCATTTGGTTTTACGACCTGCTGTGTACCTAGAATAAATAAATTGAACCCATTAATGTTCCACTGCTAGGCAAAGGTCTCCTCCCGGAATGACAGAGACCTAAACGCAAAAGTTTAATATTTTGTAATCCTTAAATACTTAAATGCATTAAAATAGAAAAATACGAATTAATATCCAACAGAATTTCTACAAGAATCGTAACTAACGGCGTTCTTTGGTCTCTAAGCCTACGGGTAAAAATCTAAAATATAATCACGGTTAATGTATAGCATTATTTATTTCTAAGTATTTTAGTTTTAACCTTGGTTGATTTAAATAACATATTGTCATATGTTAACAATAACACATCGAATAACACAGCGTGTGAAATTCATACAAGCATTAATTAAAAGAATTATGAGATTTTCAAAAAATAATTGCATAAAGTTTTTGCGTTATCAAAAAGTGTATATAATAATGTGTTGTTTTCAAAAAGTCATGGCCGCTGGTTTTATTTCCAAAAACAGAGATAACCTCAGAAACTGTAATTATTTCGATGGCAAAATAATTCCAAATTATCAGTTCCTGTATTTAATCTTGTGTGACAATATTTGTTACACACATTTTTGTACACATTCGATATGAAAAAAATTTGCTAATCATAACTCTTAAACTCTCGCGTTGCATATTTAATGTATAATAGAATACGGGAAACGACCACGGCGAGTGCAACCTGCGCCGAAACGTTAGACATTTTAAGGTAAAATGCGTGTTCGCATTAATTCCCGTATTCTATTATACAAAATGAGCTAAACCTAACCAACTAAAAACCAGGCAGACAAATGTGGTCAATTATACTTAGTAAAAATAACTCCAAGAAACAATTACTAAGGTATAACCTAAAGAAGTCAGCTTCGTTAGTAATAGACACTAACCTGGTCAGTGAGTCTACTCCGACGGCTACAAGAATGACGGCGGCTGCCATACAAGCGAGGTAAGCACCGGCTATCACTTGTATCTTCAGAGCTGAAGGAGGCTCTAAGTTTGCATTCTCCTGAAAAATACAATGAAACATTTGTTGGGAAAGCGAATTTATGTCAAATTTGTTTTATCTTGTATTTTATATGTAGAAACTGTTTTCTTTGAAATCGTTTCGAAAGGCACGAAATATGGTAATTGACTATGTTAACCAAAATTATAATTATAATAATACACTTGTACTCTTTTAACAAAGAAAAAAGTTTCTAAGAGGTTATTTTGACAAGTGAAAAATTATTGTGATGATTGACAAGTAAGTATAAGAAAAATTACTGTAGAGATATTTTTTTAACACGGGCATTATATCATTCTACCCAACTTATAAAAAAAATAGATTTTCTTTTTACGTACAAACAGTAGTCAAAATAATTCTTACATGAGAGGCACTGCCGCTGCAAAAATTGACACCGCAGGTAGCTCCAAAGTCAACAGTAGGTGCCGCACTTGTAGCGTTTGTGAATAATGCAGCCACACTTGATGAGGTTTCGTTAGACACTTTCGGCTCATCACCAAGAGATGATGATAGAACTGTGGAAAAATAAATACCTTATTGAAAGTATTTTTACTTTACTTCCGTTATTCTAAGTCAAACACAATATACATAATAATATGTAGTTTTCTACCTTAACTAACTATTTATGACAAGAGGTCTTAAGTTCAATTACGGTTGGATAAGACGCTACCGATATTTTTTATTGGTATTATTTTATTTTCTTTAAATTCTGGGATTTTGATAACGTGCCCGGTATAGGTATTATATTGTGACAATAGCACCTCATTACGTAGCAGTCATTTAAAAGCACTTCGAAGATTGGAATCATTATTTTATGAACTATATTATCAGTATTCATTGTCAATGTATTGTATACTCTCTAACCAGACTTAAAACCAGTATGATATAATCCTTTCCGGAACTGGAGCTTATTTCCTGATACAAATAAACAAAGCGATTGGTATCAAACTTCCTGGCTATATGACCAGTGCATTATTTACAATAGCACGTTCAAGGCCGATCTTTTGCATTCATACTAAACTTTCACTATTTGTTTTATTATAGGAAGTTGGTTCCGAAGTCTGGCCTTAAAATATTTTATTTAATTTTACTTTGGATCTTATGCTAGACGTGCCTGTGGGGCTGCCTACTACTATTGACGATCGAAAACCGGCTGGCTACTAACATAATGCAAAACTAATCAGCGCTCTGAGCATACTTTGTAAGAAGTATCACTTGCTCTAACGTTGAAGGAAAACATAGTGATGAAACCTTTCATGTCTAAAATTTGATAAATACATTTATTGAGGGTTTACAAACTCCCCAACCCGCTCTTGGCCAGCGTGGTGGACTCAAGGCCTAATCCCTCTCTCGTTAGGGAGGGAACCGTTGCCCTGCAGTGGGACAGTAATGGGTGAAAAATAAAAATAAACTTTATTATGTAATTTTTAACGATAAACGCTCGATTGTTGATAACGATTGTGGTAGATCACGCTACTACATTCTAGAACTAATCGAAAAGCTGTCCAATATTCTATTACATACCTTAGAACAAAACCGTCACCTCGTCACAAGTGGCTATAGTAGTGGTAAATACAGCTTCGTAATACTAACTACCATTTTAGTCTTCTAAACGTTTGAAGCGATTAACATTAAATTCGAGAAGAGAAGAGAATTCGTTCCTTGGAGACAAAAGTGCTTTTTCGAAAAGTCCACTCTTAACTAATACAAAAATAGTGATTAGATGTTTGCAGATCAAAAACGTGGTATTGACTGTACGGATTTTTATATGAACTCTTTTGACAAGCTAAAATATGAAAATGCTATTATGCGGGTAGGAATCAGTCTGGTGTAGCATCTACGTACGTCGTACGGTGTACCGATAATAAATATTTGCATGTTCCGTTTGCATTTCACTAACTATTTATTGTCATCGTGATTCATCATGAAATCATGATAAAGTTTTCAGTTCTAAGCAAACAAAGTCATATTTATGCCAGTTATTACGGAAGATAAATTATTTATTACGCTTAAATATTTAATTAGAATAACAAATAAAATAATAGCTGGCTACTGCTACATAATGAGAATAGTTTTTTGTCTTCTTTTTAAATATAAATAATATCACTGAGTAGCCAAAATGGAAGAAACGTGTATGTACTCGTAGCTAATTCTAAAAGCAAAACCTACAGTGTTGATTCTGGACCAAGACATTATGAGAACTACAAATAAAAACTACTGATCCTTTATTCTATTATTAGGTATTTATACACAATTTCACCAAAAAGAGATGTTTCGGAAATTGATACAAACATTCTTAGCAACGAATACAAAATACAAAACTACCAAACTTAACAGCAATAAGGACGAGCTTGATCTTAGACTAGATACAAATACATTCACCTAATACTAATAATAAGATACTTACTGGCAGAAGATATCAGGTTACCCCAGATCTGTGCCATCTGGTAGAACATGAAGAAGAGGCCGAAGAACCTCACCACAAGGACCTCGGCTGATACTCCTGACAACTTGGCGTAAGGCTCGGCTACCTACAATAAATTCACACACATTTTATTGCTGACTACGCTGTATATTGTGACAGCAGGGCTGATTGCCCTGCTGTCTCAATATACAGCTTACATACATAAAATTATACCTCCTTCCCATTGGGGTAAGCAGAGACCAGATAATGTACATATCATTCAGCAGATCATAAAATACCTGAGTAATGTTCTAATTAAAACACTCATAATTACTATCATTCGATTTTCGATAACTAAGTACATGAAACAATATAAAAAAAACGTCTTCTCTATGTTGATTGTTCTAAAAACTATTTTCCTTTTCCATTTGCTTGCAAGTAGAAGTATTACTACATATCTACGAATGAAATACCTTATACTTTTCTTAAAGGTACTTAAAAGCAGATAAAGTTCGGGTAGATTATTTTTTCTTCGGAGGTACCTAAGACATTCTAATAATAAAGGGCTGTAGGGTATGGACTATAAACATACAAGGTCTTAGCAATTAATATTCTTCAAGCGTGCGATACTTCTAGATGGAAAAAACATGAGTTAATATATATTTTATATTCATATACATGATCCAAGGACAGTTGGTTCCAAGCATAATGTATAACTATTTTTCATGAATAAAACCGCGTATTACTTTTAAAAAGATCTACGAGATAACTTTGAAAATAATTCTGTGATTCCAATGCAAAAAATTGTATATCAATTATGAAATAATATGGACGGAAACAAAGCTAAGATTACAAGATGATAAGTGACATTCCAATTTTTTTTAAATTCGGTAAATCGTGTTTCTCACCTCCTTTAAACATTTATACTTAAATTTCACGAAAGTTCACGAAAGCTTTCCTATTATGCTTGTACAGATATTTGACGAAAGCTCTACTCACCTATTACTTAGTTATCCAAAATTAAATGGCAATATTTCGATACTTTTACATTTAAATACAAAAAAAACATTAACTAAGGTTCAAACCGAGGCAACACACCAATGACCTTTCGAAGTTATGTGTGCATTAGAAATAATAATTATCAAAAACATCATGATGAAACCTTGCATGCCTAAAATTTGTTTAATGCATTTATTGAGGGCATGCAAACTCCCCAACCCGCACTTGGCCAGCGTGGTGGACTCAAGGTCCTCCCTTGTTCGGGAGGTGACCCTTGCCCTGCAATGGGACAGTTAATGGGTAAAAAATAAGGATGTTATTTATTACTTACCACAGACAAATAAGTGCACTTGGCGCACCACAGGGGACCGCCACCGAACCCGACCATCATACCAGCCGGCACTAGGGTGTACAGTGCAGGATAGAACTGTGCTGCTATGAACGGCATGTAGGCTATGAAAGACACGGCTACTGCCCATTTGCACCCTAGCCATCTGTTGAAGAAAGTATTATTGAGTAGGTATTTTAGCCCGATGCAGATGAAAGATTTCAGTCCGCTAAGAAGACTTAGTTGAGAGATAGTTGTATCTTTTTTTGTATACTTATATCATAGTCGTCTTATATTAATCTTTCTTATAAAAACCAGTGTGTGTATTTACGCAAACTGGTGATCTTAGGAGACCTTTTTTCCACAAGCATATTGAACAATCTCATACTAGGAAATATAACCGACGCCGACGTATGGGTTTCTGTAACTCTAGTTAAATATGGTTAAAGAGACTGGCGTTTAATATAAAATAATCATAGGACTGGTAATTATGATATGCTTAAGGTGTCGTATCTCCAGCCATCTCAGATTGTATTATGAAATTTCTAATAAAGACTCACTTGATAACCACAGCAGGCAGGAGTATATTACTAAGTATAAGCGAGAAGTATATGGCAGCCAGCGTGAATGCGCCCGCGCCGGCATCGCTGTTCACCGAGCTCTGAAGGTTGGCGGCTCCGTGGAACGCGGTGAAGTGCACCATGAACGCGAAGCCCAGGACTAGAATGTTGCGGTTGATACGCCATTTCTCATTCGTGCCGAAAATTACTGATGATTCGGGCATTGTGGAATCTAAAATCAAGGTTTTAACTTTCAATGTTTGAAAAGAAGAAGAAAAAGCAGAAGGTGTCACGCTACTACCAAGTTACTTTGAGTTGCTTCTAGTTCGATTATAACTCGTGTCTTACAACATACTACGCGGGACGCACATCAAAGACCTCAAAACTATTTTACAATGTTTTTGTTGTTATTTTATTAAACACCCTAGATATTTATAAAGAACATCTAAAACAGTTCTCTGCACACTCTCCGCCTATATAATTACTACTAACCGCACTTATATTTTTTTCCTAGGTTGACTCATAAAGACCTATTAACCCTGACTACCTAATCACTTTGCAAGTTCATTCATGTGTTGTGTATGTTACAATTCTTCCGCGTATTTCACTAATTAGCACCCTCATCTAAACCGTAATTTCCGGCCTCATTGACAACTTTTTTGCCAACAGTTTTTTCTTTAATCCAATTAATAAATAAACCACAATACGTAAGGAACACCATTCTCTTAATTTAGATTCAAGGATATTTGTTTGAACCAATTGTGTCTTGATACCACCGAACCAAACCGGTTTACTATGCAGAAATACAGTATCAGTTATCAATGAAGGAAATAGATAGCGTTACTAATTTATAATAGCGATGTTTTACTAGATTTTATTGTTATTTTAAACGACTAAATGATTTAGCGCCGGGCATGTTGGCTAGATGTATGATTGTGGAAGCGAAATAAGTTTGTGAAGATCGTAGTAAGATGATGATCATCTTCTTTAATGTAACCATGTGTTTATTTAGTTCTAAAGTTTATCTATGTCTTGCTTAAGTCACTAACAGCCAATCGAACCACTAAAAACGTGACGACTCGAAACTTATGTTGATAAAAAATAATTGCAGCATTTTATGAGGATTCGCTAACATCTGAATTAAGATTTTTTTACAGTTCTAAATACTTAAATACTTCTAGGAGAGTTGTTTATATACGATATTTGGCTCGTTAATCCTGTTAGTATAGATATATGTAACCTCTAAGCAGGCTTAAGGTGCCTAGTAATAAAATTACATACACAAAATTAAATAAACTTTAACCATTAGGAACAGAAAAAAAAACGAACTACGTTATCTTTGTCGGCAAACGACAACATTTTTATCAGATCTCATAACCACTAGTGGTCCTAACAAAAAGCTAATCATATCTATACATAATGTATTACATCTAAGTACACAATACAAGCTCTGTGACCTTGGCCCGGCTGTATCGCAGTTTTGAGGCCGATTGTTGGCACGAACTTCATAAATCAAAGCTTAATTGTTTTTCAAACGATATTGAATGTTAATCAATCAGTTTACATTTATATTATTGTAGAGTACAGATATTGCAATAAGTAACCGTGGGTAATAAATTAGACTTAGGATTTACGAATTGTTACCTAATATTTCTTATTATAAATTAAAGTTTTAACTATAAAAGTTTATTGTCAAAGTTCCATGCCAATTTTAATGTAAAAGAAGGCTTATTGGTTACAAACATATCTCCATACACTTTAGAGGTAAATTACAGATATCATACACGATTGAATGAAATTGCTTGCACTACTTTGCCTAAATCAAAAGGCAGAAAAAGTAGTGCTGGTTTGATAGGAACAAGTAGTCGAGTCTTTATTAAATAATCCAAGTGCATAAGCATCGTAATCTGATGTCAAATTATTTCCAGTCAGCATTGACTTCTGGAAAAAAAATCGATTTCATTTTATATGGTCTGATAGAGACGTATTTTTGTCCATCTGCCTGCCAGGTTAAACTTTGGGGCCCTTCGAATAAAATCAGCCGCGATATACGTACTTATAATTTTAAATTTACTATTCATACCGAAAAACCGTCAATAAAAATACTTGAGCGTATAAACTGAGCAAAAAACTTATTAGAATTTAAACTACGTACGTGTTACGAAACAATAAGTAAGTAAATAAGTAAGTTCCTTAAATTGTAATGCATACCGTTGTCTTTTGAATGTTACGCAACACATTACCAGAACTTGCTTTAAACTATTTTAGGAATTGTTGCCAAGATCTGTTACTCAGATTCCGAATTTAGTATTAAGATATATCTCATTCGACTTGTGATGCAAATGGATTAACCATTTACGTAAGTTCATGGTATAGACTTTGGAAGACACAGGTTCTTTACAATTTATAGGTCATCAAAAGGTCAGTTATGGTGAGACGGTCAGTTTCAATAAAACCTGCAAACTTTTGAGCTAAGGGCTACCTGTTCTCATAGTGTATATATGTATATTTTTTTAAATTCTGACTAATGGGTACAAAGCAGGCTTACTTGACCTCTGTAAGAATGTTTAGTTTATGATCATCACTTTATGCATTGTCTATATACAGATGTTTTATTATATCTCATGTAATTTTACGACGGAACCCATAGATATCGGAGCGTAGAGGGGGGAACCATAATTTTAACGGTAATGTATGTGCTTGTAAATATAAAATAATCATTTTTTGCTCATATCCATTAAATAAATACGCATTATAACACGTCTAGCTCATAATATTTATTATTTATCACTATGGTCGTTGTAATGATCTATTAATGTATGTGTTACAACTAGTTTTTGTCTCCAACTTTGCCTGTTTGAGCTCATATTTTTTTAAATTTAGCTGCATTTTGGCTGTTCCATTAACTAATATTAACTAATGATTTCTCATTTTATTCGCTTCCGTTCGGATAATGATATACTAGGCATATAATCTTTATGTAGAATAATGTAACGTACAATAATAATACAATTATTATAATAATTTATTCTAATTTAATGAATAATGCATAAATGCGTGATGCTTCAAATACGTTAATATACAAAACTATGTATTACTATTATTTCTACAAAAATAAACTTAATTCCATTTTTTTAATAACAAACAAACAAATTATTCGAAAATAATATGTATCAATATTAATAAACAGACGTGAATGCATAAAGATCGATCGATCGATTGGAATTGATTATAACAAAGTTGTTACTAGTCATTTTAATTTACCTTTATAATCTGCATCATAGCAAGGACAGATCTTAGATCCGACACAACTAACTTAAACGTTAAGCCTCTTATCCATAAATATATATTGGCTTAGCCTTTGTTCCAAACTATGTTGGAGTTGGCTTCCAGTCTCACCGGATGCAGCTGGATACCATTGTTTTACATGGAGCGATCTGACCTCCACACCCCAATATCTGGGTTAAGTATAGCACGATACCTTCGGTAAGACTGGTTGTCAGACTTTCAAGCTTCTGACTACTGTTAACGACTGTCAAAGATCTTCGAAAATGACAGCCGGGACCCACAATTTAACGTGCCTTCCGAAACACGGAGAAACTCGATATGTATAAGATGGTCACCCATCCACAGAACAACCTCGGCAAGCATAGCTTAACCTCAGAGATCGATCTGCGCGGCTGTTGTTAACTAAGCCACGAGCTCCTTCCTTCCCTTATCCATAAATAAAACCTATTATATACAAGCCTATGCTCTTTACTTTCCTAGACTCTATTCAGCTACACTTAATGTCCTCCTAGCCGATATACGGCTACGGCGGTCAGTTTCATTGAACCTGGCCATCTGTGCAGGACTTTGTTTATGGTGTCCAAGTGTGTGCACAATACACAGGTACACTCTCTATTCCATCACTCTCATAGTTTGGTGGGACGGATAACCGACACGACCAATGAGAGGTCAGGCGCAGGACCGACGGCTTTACGTGCTCTCCGAGGCACGGAGGTCTTCGACCTCAACTTCCTAACTCCTTTTAAGAAAGAGATTTTCTGTTAAGAATTTCCTAGAAATTGCCCAATTTCTAGGAAATTCTTAACAGAAAATCTCAGAAAAGACTTTTTGGCCCGACCCAGGATTCGAACCCGAGACCTCTCGCTCCGCAGTCGCATATACTACCGACCGCGCCACAGAGGCAGTTTCACTTGCACTTACATATTATATATATTCTCCTTCTTCTGTCTCATAGCTGGATTCCGACCCAGCAATAGGCCACGACAGCCAAAACGAAAGTGCTGGATACATTACACCCTTAAGGAACTGGTTTAAAGTACTCTAAGTCGTACCAAAGACTGCCAATTATTATTCGTTGCATTTTTAATTCAAGATTTGATTACTTACTGACTTACGAAGCTATGAACAGTGTTATTTAATTTTATAGACGATGCTATCAAAATAAGAGCGTCATAATGCAAATCGTCTTGTTAGAAAGAAGCATCTTGTATAAAACTCGTCAAACATGTATAATAAGAGACATTTTAATTCAATCTGTATGGAACTTTTAACCTTACATTCAAATATAATAAAAATAAATAAACCACCGACGTAAATGGCAGTTATTTTATGTTTTTCATCCAGATTTAGTCTTTTATGTTTAAAACTTACGCACTTTAAACATTTGTTTTAAGGAACATATAACTTTATCATTCCATCATATATTATTTGAATAGACTTGACTATATAAACAATGAATCGACTCGAAGAAATTTATATGAACGTGCAAATACCTCCCCTCAATTCAATACACAGCAGCCTGAATGTAACTTTACTTAAAATAAATTATTCTTAGACTGATTCCTTAAAACCCATGACCTGTCTGGTTCACGTTATTTCTCAATACCAAGTAAAGGTTACCTAACTGTAGCATATCTGCTAATTTGGTGCAGTAGTAGTGACCTTAAACGAACAATTAACAGTTATTATCGTGTATTACGACAATGATTAAGTTATTATAACTGCGCCCACTTGTTAAACTTTGTGCACATGCTTTAAAAATAAAACTGTATGTAATTTATTGAGTTACGATTTTGCTGTAAGATATTATGTGTGTTGATCATTACGCTCATTATAACATATAGCAAATTTATTTCTTTGATTATCTTGTTATTTATGAATATTTATATAGTTAATTCCTAGGGTTTCAGCTTGTCAGCTCATCTTATTAGTTCTACATTCGGAACTGGCGGTAAATTTGTTTTCTGTATTTTCGAAAATTATAAAAGTCAGTACTAAATTAATAATTGATTTGAATTTGATTTCAATGCTTTCGTGCATCAATACTGTTGGTTTACTGCTAGGCGATTGTATAAAAATGAACAAATACGCAATCGTATTTCAAGATTTTTCCATTGACCACTCGATATTTATAAACAAACGAATAAAAAATGTGTCAAACAAAACATTTTGATATAGTTTTTATTCACGGTAGGTTGGTGTTACTAAACGGAATTAGCGTGCCCTTGACTTCACTCGAGTTGTGATAGGCAAAGGCAACTAGGCATAATGCCGCATAATAACCATTTCAATTACAAAGACACTGCGTATATCATTGTGTCAAATATAATATATTTTGTAGGCAATTGTTTCAAATGACCTTAAAAATAGGTTTTATACACATATTGTCATATAAAATTTAATTTGATTGAGCCTCGACCCGCAAAGAGTAATTGGCTTATTGTTTTTGATGAAAAATAATTTAATTGTGAATATAAATAGGATTTTTTCGAGATAATTAGCTATTAGTTCGGTTTAACAGCAGTAAAATTTAATTACAATCTCGAGTTAGCAAATGAGTCACATTGCCAATTATGCTTTTAATGTCTACTATATTTTCCGAGAGTAAATCATATATGCATTCATAGAAACTGTCGTTAAGAACCTATGATTTGTGGTTTTTACGTTTGTTTAATTTCCATCTCTGAAATAGGTACAGATAAACTCAGGAAGCATTGTAATAAGACGAGAGGACTGTATTCATTCATTTCTTCGATGTGGATGTTTCAAGACTCGATTTCATTGACCGATAGTCTATGAAATATTTTTTTTGAATATAGAATATATCTACGAGTAAATGCAAATTGATCTTATTAATACATACATAATACAAAAACAAAATCTATTTATCATCATCACACAAAAATGTGCTTCATGAATCGGCATACTTGGGAATCGAACCCACAACAATCGGCGCATTAGTAAAATGGTATGACACTTTAACTACAATCTTGTCATCAGAAGATCCTTTTAAATAAATGCATATTGCAAAAAAAGATCTTTCTTATTATGGTTTTTAAACTATGCAAAGCTTACCTAAATATTATGTTCTGTTTTAACGATAGAGCTCATTATGTATTAATTATATTATCTATGTATCTAGGACATCGACTACAGTTCACAAATCATTTGAAACAGCCTATAAGTGAACAGATAAATAATAGTGATTTGTAAAGAATATAAACATTAATTTTGAATTAAACAACATAATTTTACTTTAAATGTTCAATTAAAAAAATCAATAATGACTTTACGAAATGAACCTTAAAGCGTTTTATTTCTGTTTAAATGCAAAAATTTTAATCTTAATTAATATGCGTGCAATATGATATATAAATAATATATATCTAAGCAGCTTAGTTTTATTATAAAAATAATTAACTCACCTTTAATGGCAGTAATTCCTTGGAAGTAAGATCAAAATGCACACAAATTATTATTCATTAAAATTTTATAACCTTCATCACACTTGTATAAATTGACATTTCTTATTTTCCCGCCAAACTATAAAATTTACCAAATAAAAAAAAACACAATCGCACGCCACCAGAGTTCAAAACTGTTCTATTTTTAAAATAGTTTAAATTCAATTCAAATTGTTTTTTTTTTATTTGATTCTTTTTGTTATCTAACTTTTTTTAAATATTTGAATCGTTGCGAATTTATCAGTGCCGAATCGATTAGCCTGTGTGTCCGAACCACAAGATAATAGGTGCCTAACTAAGTAAACGGAGCTAGAGAGCCTGTGCACGTGGGATTTAGAACGTTTCCACTCTACCACATAGCAATATTCCGAACACAATGTAATGTTATATATGGTCGAAATAAATGAACGGCTATAGACATAGGTTCATAAAGGCTTGTTTTATTATCTTAGTTTTTAGTTTAGTTGCAATTTGTAGAGTTTATTATTTTTTTTATCCCTTATTATGCGAATTTCAGCAATTTGGTATTTTTACATATTCTAATAAATGATTATAACGATAGTAAAACTGTGATTTTTAATTAAACAAAATTAATTTTCAAATGAAACAAAACATCAAATTACAAATAAATTTATTAAATTGATATTGATACTGTTCATGAAAACCAATCTGATTATTTTCGTCATTCTTGACTTTATTTTAACTTGTCGCGGTGTAATGGAAACGTATCATAATGCCCGCAAGTAATTTACAATAATTCAATACTGGTATGCATATTTATACCACCTTATAATGTAAAACCACAGTATTGACAAAAGAACCTAGAGCGTACAATTACTAGTAAAACACTAGACTAGGTATAATAATATCACAGTTCCGTGGACATATTTAATATTTATCGTTATTTTAAAAATATACTTAAGCTATTTTTTTTAATAGTGAATGAATAAAAAAAAAATAAATTAAGTAATATTATTGTGTCAATAATTAAAATGTTTGTTTATTTTCAAATATTTTTTCTTATCAGAAAAAAAAAACAAATTTTCAATTAAATGATTCATTTAATTTTGGAAAAAAATATTTTGGCATTTTATTGGCAGTTTTAATTCCACGCGAACTCAAATCTACAATATCCAGTCGTTTATAAGAATAGCTTGATAAACTGGTATGACAATCACAATTTGTTGATATTTCCTTGTATGCAGATCGTGACTAATCGCAATTATGTCAAATCAGGAAATTAAAACTACTAAAATGCATGTCCTAGGCCGTATTGTTTTTATATTATGAGTAACTGATTGCCATATAACTAGTTAGAGCATTTTAGATTCGCCAAAAGTTATAAAATGGCTAACAATTATTTAAATTAAAAAACATGTTTAAAGGGGTTAAGTAAAATTATAGTTTGAAATTATCAAGGTAAACGAGCGCAAAGGTATAAAACTATTATAACAATATGACTTCTCTCTGCACGAAAAATATATGTCTACCGCGGTTTTTAGGTTTCATCTTTCACTAGCTAATCTCAAGACTCTCAATAAGGCACCATGGCCTTAAGAATACAATAACATTTTAAAGTTTTTTAAAAGTCTTTTTAAAGTTAATTCTTGGCCTTAGAATAAAAACAGAGGCCTCTACATCACAAAATATGGAGTGCTTAACTCCTGATGGAATGTGTTCATGAAGTCTAACACATGTGGCGAGATTACATCGACAGTCACGATGTATGAATGTCAGCCATCCAACAAAGGCTTGACACGGACAATTATTTAGCATTTACAATTACATTGTTACTTTATAATATGATTACAGCATATACGTATAATAATCTCCAAAATAATAGCCTAATAGCAATGCCTAAAGTTGCGTAATAGTCCTTCCCGTAAACTTTGAAGCGTGAATTAGAACTTTTCCGTTTTCACAGGATTACTTTTATATATGTTTATCTACAAATATATCGATACTATGAATAAATAATAAATAAATTACATTTTCTTATGTTCTTTGCAAATAAATCAAACAAAAATAGTAGACTCGGACACTTTGAAAGTAAAATTAGACAATTTAATAATAATAATAATTTTTTTAAACTTCTTCTCTCTGAGGTTTCTTTAGAACAGTTCCTAAAGGTATGCAAAGTCCCCAACCCGCACTTGGCCAGCTGGTGGACTCAGACCTAACCCCTACCTCACTACGGGAGGAGACCCTTGCTCAGCAGTGGGATAATAATGGGTTAAATTTATTATTTATATTTATTATATTGTATAGTATTTTTATATGATTCCTGCCTACTTCTAACAATATGAAGCAAATACTTACATACGACTATTCCTGTTTGCCACATTTTTAATGTCAGTATTTAAAAAGTGTATAGCAGCAGATGTATGAGACCACAGCAATCCGTGTGAAAATTGCCCACCAGTTTCTTAACAATCTAATTACATTTTTAAGTAAATATTATCCATGTACAAACTATCGTAATGATAGTAAACAACACACGTAACGTTAAACTACATAGCGATAATTCATTGTTAACATAAAGATTAATTTGTATTTGTACTGACTATTTTGATATAAGTCAATATTTAGTTATACTTGATATTGACAAAATATTTACATCTAAACATTCTGATAATTGCTTTTAGTGAATTTGTGAAAATCCTTCTTTTCATGTTATTTTACATACATAGCTATACAGATTTACAACATTTTCGGCACAATAAAACATATTCTCATAAAAAACCGTGCTTAGAATATTTGAGACATCGTTTTGCTTTCGAGGAGAGCTTTTGACATTTAAGCGTTGTGTCGTCTCTAGACTCTCTAGGTATTAAATTAACGCCTGGTTCCCACTTGTCGGGTGTCGGATCTGAACATTAATCGGAGGTTTTAGTAGCAGCTTGTGTAAAATACGCTGGGGGCGATTTTCAATGATATCAAATCGATATATGTATGATAGTTCTCTTCAATTTGATCAATGTTATCGCTTATAGACTCTACGGTGCATTTGAAACAGAGATCCTACGTAATTTGAAAATTATTATATTGATACGGAGATACGCGTTTACTTCTCTCAGTTTGCCGTAGTTGCATTTGTACCTTGACAATAACCCTAATAATAGAGCCCCCCTGGCCAATATTCGGCTACAGCAGCCAGTTTCCAGCAACCTAGTAAGAAACTAAAATATTGACTGCATATTTGTAACACAGATTACCTACCGTCCCGTAAAAGTTATTAGCTCCCACGCATTCACAAACATTTAAGTATATAAAAAACAGTGTTTATATAAAGAGTTAAGGGCATTAAAGGTCTTTCAGTAGTCGTTTCTATGCCAAAACTACGTCAGTACTAGTATTTTTAAATTCTACACTTTTATACTAGTTATTTGCGGAGAATAGCAACACGAAGACGCATTCAGTGAGTAGACTAGGATTTTTTTGCATGTTTTCTATTAACAGTTTAATATATACTTTGCTTTCGAGTGAAATTGGCACAATTCCAATATCGTAAAAAATGCAGTATGGATTTTACAGTCAGTAAATTTCTAATATTTTTAAAGGCAGCAGGGGTACCACTAGGCCCGTTAAGTTGTCCTGTATTCTGTAAAGGGACGAGTGACACTATGTTATCCCAGCTATCCCGTGGCAAGAGTGCCACTATTTTGATTGCAGTAGTCGCCTTGCATAAAAATCATGACACCACTGGGACATAGCACGGGTCAATCCTATTACACCAATGGATCTCGTTATGGGACATCGATGACCCGGCTATTGGTAAAAATACGTTCAGTGGACGAGAGACGACTAATCAGAAACAAGTAATTTATTGCACAAAGAAAATTATCGATGCTAGCGATAAAATGATAAGTTTAGTTAATTAGGGCTGCGGACTTCTGACTAACACATATATCTTATTGCAATTTTGGATATAAAGGTTTTCAAAAATGTTCAACCAGCAAGATTTTCGCGCATATCCGAATTCCTACACTACAGCTGACATTCCTTCTTTCAGTAACAATGCGGCGTGTGCAAAAGTCATGAACGTAAACAAATATTTACACTTATGCTGTATTTTCTAGTTTATTATTGTACTAAGGGTCAGTTTTAATCAACTACTATTTACAAATCTGACTAACATTAGTCTGTTGCGCCGCTCGCTTTTATATCGAAAATAAATAAAAGAAGCTCATGTTACCATTTAAGATCGGGCGTTTTATATACAAAGAAAAGCTATAAATTTTAAATATCAAATCAATCGGTTTGCTTTTTAACCATGACAGTATAACAGACGGACAGACAGGTCTATTTTTACATCTATACTAATATTATAAAGCTGAAGAGTTTGTTTGTTTGATTGTTTGTTTGTTTGTTTGTTTGAACGCGCTAATCTCGGGAACTACTGGTCTGATTTGAAAAATTCTGTCTGTGTTAACTAGCCCATTTATCGAAGAAGGCTATAGGCTACATATCATCACGCTACGACCAATAGGAGCAGAGTACCAATGAAAAATATTACAAAAACGGGGAAAATTATGATTCTCTTATGTGACGCAAGCGAAGTTGCGCGGGTCAGCTAGTTCATAATATAATTTAGGATATTAAGGAAGAATGAGTAAAGTTAAACGTGACTTACAAAAACATACACACCTGCAGAAAACATATTTTATATTCACACAATATTATTTATTTCTGCAAACTTATGTACTAATCCTTGATGTAACATTGTAAATAATTGTTTTACGACTGTCATCGATGTTAAATCCTTTGTTTGATGATCAAATAATATGAGTTATATAAAGATTAACGGTACGTTTGTTCTTTTCATTCAGTTGCGAGTTCACACGGCAAAAGAAACATCAAAACGGTATCGCCGCATTGCCACCATATAATAAAATGGGTTATTGATATTTCATATGCTATAAGTGTTAAAACACAGTTTTCGGCTAGAATAGATTTAAAAAATCAAAATAATATCGTAAAATAAAAGATAAGTAGCTAGAATATTCAAAAAGTTATTGGTCGGCAAAATTAGTTAAAGCAGTAATAGAATATGACTCAAGAAAAAGTCATAGAGAGTGGGCTAAAGCCGAACGAGAAATGGAGGATAATGAAAAACGTAGCTGTAGTCACCGTAGCTTTCATGGTGCACTTCACTGCGTACAGTGTAAGTATTAAAGCAAATGTTGCCACTAAAATGACGAAAAGATATAAACATCAGTTTATATCGCAAAGCATTTATTCCATTAATTCAAAATATTTTTACCATGTCACTTTTAAGTTTCCGTGGTTAATATAGTCGAACAACTTAGTAAATAGCCTTATGTGAAAAGGTCCGCGGCTGGCGGAGATATACAAAATAAGTATAGTATATTAGTCACCCACAGGCTCTGCCGCTTACGGTGGCCTATTTGATACAGCTACTTTTATTTGAAAATATATAAAATTGTGCATTCTCTCTACTAAATTGTTCCAGATAAGTATATTTAATTTGAACTTCACTTTTCACGTGCCTTACTTCTAGGGTGCTGCTAATCTACAAAGCTCTATCAACTCGGAGGCAGGTCTGGGTACCGCATCGCTAGCGGCGGTTTACACCGGCATTTTACTCTCAAATATCTTCCTACCGGCTATTGTTATAAAGTAAGTAGACATCAAGATTTAACATTCAGCGACAACCAAGCCAACCAAAATACAATATCTTTTAATGTAAAGTAGGTACTAACTTTTGCTTATGGCTTCGTCCACGTATTTAATTCCTTGTCGGGAATTCTAATCAAGAACCAGAGTAACCAAGGATCCTTGATGTAACAGGTTGTAAGTCACTTGAATTCCAAATATAGAAATCCAATTAATATTACTTGCTTATAAGAATAACAAACATCCGAAAATTCTTATACATTTTCGCGTTTTTAATAGTAGAGTTTTAGTAGTAGAGTAACAGCAATTGAAAGTTTAAGGCAAATAAAATTCTTTCAATCGCAAAAGTTACTTTAATAACCATTCGTCTTTGGTTACAGATGGCTAGGAACAAAATGGGCAGTCTGTTTCTCTTTCATAACCTACTTGCCGTACATAGCATCACAGTTGTACCCCAGGTTCTACACATTGGTGCCTGCAGCCTTTCTGCTTGGTTTAGGCGGTGGCCCGCTTTGGTGTGCCAAGTGTACCTATCTTTCTGTGGTAAGAAAACATTTTGTTTTAGAGCCAAACTTTATATAAATTTGCATTAATAATATTGGTACTAATTACATAAAATCGTTGTGTGTTTAATCTTTTTTCACCACTTGAAATCGTTGATCCATTTTTACAGTTAGTACGCTTAATTTGTTGCAGATGTTTTCAATGATGATTCACAAGTTGAATTAATTTTGCAGGCTGCGGAGGCTCACAGCACCATATCCAAGATACCAGCAGGAACTATTCTGTTACGTTTCTTAGGATTCTTCTTCATGATCTACCAGATGAACCAAATTTGGGGAAACTTTATCTCTTCACTAGGTAAGTCTCTATTATAATATCATAAGCCTTTGTCTTTTTAGGTGCGATCTGTTTAACTGTATATATTTGAAAGCATTGAAGACGAACAAAGCTCCTTTCGTTATAACATTTTAAAACGATTCTTTACAGATGACGTTCGGTTGAAATCATATGATTTCAACTGAACGTCATCTGTAAAGAATCGTTTTAATAATATAGTAGGTATAGTAGGTGTCTCTTTTTGCAAGTTTAAACTATTCTCCTGTTGCTTCTAGTGTTATCATCAGGTAACAACGCGGCGGCAGTGACGTCAGTGAACGAGACAATGATCCCAATACTGTGTGGAGCTAACTTCCTTGCTAATGACGATGATGGAGGAGTACTGGCCACACAACCTCCTGAGAAAATGCAAATGATAGCAGGTAATGACCAAGAAGAATTGACCATGAATGTTCCAAAATGTTGCCTAATGTTTAATATCTCTCATTAGCTTGATTAGCTTACCAGGAGGATTGTCGTAAAACTGGACAATATTACAAACCTGCACACACAATCAACTTAAATAATTTGTGAAGTCATGGTATAGCTACTGCGGGACCGTTAGTTTATCTTTTTTAATTCAGCAAATGTTTTGTTTCAGGAATTTACCTTGGTTGTATGATTGTGTCAACACTCATAGTCGCTATTGGATTAGATTCTATGAATAGGTAATGTAAATATACTGTTCTTATTCGGCCTTTCTTTTGCTCTATACTTGCAATATAAAAAAAATGTTTTGTATGATAATTCCTTCCCAGATATGAAAGTTTCCGTAAAAACAAAAGCAGTGGATTATCAGGACTTGCACTCCTAGCTGTTACGGCAAAACAGTTGGCAGACCCCAATCAGTTGCTACTCCTCATTATTAACATCTTCATTGGACAGCATCAGGCGTTCTTCAGCGCTGATTTTACTGCAGTAAGTAAATAATAAGATGCCTCATTTAAATGTAATTACACTTTACCACAATATTGATACGAGTGAAGCGAATTAAGTTTGGACATAGGCGCTTTGTATAATAAGCATTCTTGGTATAAGTATGTATGCTGACCCTAATAGAAACAGAGTGAAGTATATTTATTCAATTAAGGCGCAGTTTTTTAATTTCAAATAAACTTTTGTTTCAGTCTTTTGTATCATGCGCTGTCGGCACTGGCTCTGTTGGTTATGTAATGATGACATTTGGCCTCTCCGATGCTATTGGATGTTTAGTCACCGGCTATTTAGCTAAGGTAATATAAATTGTTATTTCTAAAAGATTTTTTAACATATATCAATCTCGACTCCCGCAAGTATGCGCATAATAAATAATTGTGTGTAGTTAATACAGGCTGAGAGTCTGGTCGTACTTTTAGTCCTTATTTTTATTTAAAGAAGCTTAAAAAGTATTACCACAAACTAATTTTAAAATAAGTATTGTACTACTAACTATTTTCAGTAGATAATCAATGTGACTTTTTCTAGCTGGTAGGTCGTCTACCTCTGCTCATTGGTGCATTATTCGTCCACGGAGGAGTATTCATCACAATGCTAGTATGGAGGCCTCACCCTGGAGACCAATACATCATGTTCATCATCGCTATGCTGTGGGGACTCTGCGACTCCTGTTGGACGGTGCAGATCAATGGTATGTATGTTTGATGATTCACCTTCAGTGGAACAACGGCATGAGTGGTTTTAAGAAGACTCCGTCTTCTCCCCTTCTCCTTTTCTGCTTCTAAAGATGCATGTGCAAACTAAAGAAAACGTAGATAACATAATATGTTAGGTTGACTAACGTCTATATGTCTGCCTATCTATGCCAATTCGGTTTAGTAGCCACCAAAGAGCAACAGCTAGACTTCCGCATTAACAATCTATGTCCGTATGAATTGTAGTACAAACATGCATACTAAAACCCTTGCTATTTTACCCGACTGCACTACACAAAGTAGCGTAATGTGTATTTGTCAGCCAATGTTTGCTATTACTATTCTCTTTACAGCCTACTACGGCGTCTTATTCCGTGGTAAAGAAGAAGCTGCCTTCTCAAACTACAGACTCTGGGAAGCATTCGGCTACATCATCTCCTATGTTCTCTCTTCATACGTGAGGACTCGGTACAAGATCTACTTGCTCCTCTGCAGCCTTATAGTGGGAGTCATCGGTTACCTTACAGTGGAATACCGACAGTATAAGAGTGAGAAGAGAGAGAAATATGAGAAACAAATGAAGGAAGATGTAAAATATTGAATCAATTGTGTTAGTTATTTAATGTACTGTTTTGTTAATAAACCATAGATACTGAGTATGAGTATTTTTAATTATTAACCTAGGGATAAACGAAATCAATGAATACAGCTTGGCCAATTCACATCCATTCTTCTCGTTGCACAGGATTCTAGGAACAAATACTACGCACCTGAGCTAGTACTACGCCTACACCTATGGGAAAAAGGCGTAATTTGATGTATGCGTGTATATTCATTACCAGGCGCCCATAGCCAGTTGCGCTCACCGGTCGGTAAACGATCTGTGGGTGAAGCAACCGTTGGCGCGGTCATTCCATAGATGGGTGACCGCATAGTGGTATTTGAACTGGGCGCCTCCGTGCTTCGGAGGGCACGTAAAAAGTCGGTCCCGGTTGTTGTCGATTAAGATAACAGTCGTTAAGCCACGTCAAAGGCCTTCGGGCGGCTTGAACAACTTTGACACTAGGTTGACCACTAACCATACGATAAGAAGAAGACCATGCTACATGCCCTAATCTGCCCCAATGCTTGCCTAGAGAATGCCTTGCGAGAATGAGGGGTCTGATCAGGCCCTACTGAGACATTGTATCCTTTCTAAAATTATGAAATTAGTTCTCAGTTTTGATTTTGCTTCCATTTTTATTTGTGAGCCTAAATTTATTAAAATAAAACTATAACATTTTTTAATAACTATAACTGTTTATTAAAAAAAAAACTAGTGTAAAAACTTACCACCTTCCCGTTTGTACTTTAATTAACAAGACAGATAAAATACAATAAAACACCTTGATTTCTTTCAGATTTAATAAAAATACATGAAATAGCCTAATAATAATTTTAAAATAAATAGCTGGATAACAAAAAAAAACCTATAAAACTCCTTTACCAACTCAAGACTTAACATCACTTAAGTCTTTCTTTTCCCTCTCCATCTTGCCTCTCTTTCGCTCGCGGTACTCCACAGTGAAATAACCAGAGACACCCACAATTAAAACGCAGATCAGCAGATACACTTTGTACCGAGTCATCACGTATGAAGAGATGATATAGGTAGTGATGTATCCAAAAGCTTCCCATAACCTGTAGTTTGAAAACGCTGCTTCTTCTTTGCCCCGGAACAGAATTCCATAGTAGGCTGCAAGATATTAATTGAAGAGTTAGTATGAAATTGTGATAGTTTTTTTAAAGATTTAGTTTAGTCTGGGTTGTTATTTAATCGCAAGCATCAAGTTAAATAAACTACCTGGCTACCTGGTCTAAACATCAAAGAAGCAAATGTAAAACGTGGTACTTGAAATAACCTTGTCATAAAGCGAGCCGAGAATGAAATTTCTTTATCTAATACACTAAAGTATTTTTGAGGGAGCTTCAAAGTTCCGATTCTTCAATACTGTGCTAACTATCCTATGGTCTTCGTATGTAACCAAAGAAAGGATATAAGGGTATCAAGTACCATACCGTTAATCTGCACAGTCCACACCGAGTCGCAGAGTCCCCACAGCATGGCGATGATGAACATGATATAGTCGTCTCCGACGTGCGGCCGCCACCACAACAGCGTCACGAACAATCCCCCATGTACACACAGCGCGCAGATTATAAGTGGTAGACGCCCGAAGACCTGAAACCGTTATTTTCAACATCTAATCAAGTTATGTTAAGCTAATGTTAAGAGTAGGGATAGCAACGGCAAATATACTCAGAAATGACAGGATGAATTCCTTCATAAGGGTCTGATATCATATTACAAACTTTTATTACAGTAGTAGTGTAGTAACTTTTAAAAAAACAAAGCTCAATTATGGATTATTCAATTTAGCCATTTTTATCAGATTATGATACCTGAAGCTGGCAAAGGTAAGCTTCAATTAAATTTAGTGAATCGACAATTAAAGTAAGTATGATGTTATTGCGTTACGTAACAGTATCCACCTTGGCCATGTAACCGGTGATAAAACATCCTACAGCATCAGACACTCCATAAGTCATCATGACGTAGCCCACTGTACCCGTGCCGACTGCACACGACACGAACGACTGAAACAAGATGGGTCAACAATTGATATTAATATTCAGTCCCAAAAATCTAACATGGTCTATGCATAAATGGCGCAATAGAAATAGAAATATTATTCATTTGCAAGGGATGCTTGAGACCAGTTTTGGTTGTTGCAGTTATGTGTATGATATTCGACTACATGCAATAAAAGGCAAACCTCTGCATACATCAATATCCTCATAGAAACCCATAACTCTTTGTTCTTACAATTCCTTGTGTCATATCATATTGCATATCATCTTACAGCTGTGAAGTCCGCACTGAAGAATGCCTGGTGCAGTCCATTGAACACGGTGATGACAACAAGTAGCAGCTGGTCAGGGTTACCCAGATGCTTCAGTGTCGCCACCAGCAGTGCAAAACCAGAACTACTACTGTTCTTGTTCTTTCTACACGAGTCGTATCTGAAAACCATACAAAGTTTATCCTCTTTTTTTTATAAAACAACTTCTGCACTAAGAATTACTCTTGTGTCGTGGGGTCTTTTACAAACATACAAATAACGGACACAAGGTACTACAACTAGCTCTGAGACCATTATTTGTGTAATCGAATCCACGACCTCCCGACAAAATGTTAGCGGTGTGGCGACCTAAACCAGTCAGTCGTAATCAAAAGCTTATTAAGTTTTGTAACGTTTTAGGCATGTGTTGTATAATTTATATTTCATAAATATCATCAGCTATTATGAGAAGACGCTATATAGACATACCTTGTCATAGAATCTAATCCTACAGCCACCAATATAGTAGCAGCAACCATACATGCGAGGTAAATTCCTGAAACAGAAAACAACATTCGTGAATTTAGAAAACCGGCCATTTCGTTATCGAAGTTTCCCGTACCATTACCGTCCATAAAAATGGCAAAAATATGACAAGACAGAATGACAGCGGAGTTTTGGTGTTATAATCCATACATGTATATAAGAAAGTCGTCTTAGTTACACTATTAAAAACTCAAAACGGCTGAACCAATTTGGCTGTAAATTGGTCGAGAGGTAGCTTAGAACCAGGTGATAGACAAGAAGAGAAAAAAAAGAAAGCTAGAGCGGAGCTGCGCGAGTTAGCTAGCTTATTACAAGTTAATAATCTCACCAGTAATCATTTGTATTTTCTCTGGTGGTTGCGGAGTGAGTACAGTTTGTTCATCAGCATTGGCAAGGAAGTTGGCTCCACATACTATAGGAATCATAGTCTCGTTCACTGACGTCAATGCTGCTGTGTTGTTACCTGACGAGAGCACTGGAAAACATGAACAGTACTTAACCTTAAGTTAATTATCAAACTTTTTTTCACTTAAAAAATTAAACGTTTTCACATTTGTGAGACTGAGGCCCAGTTTTACTATGTCTGGATAAATATCAGATAGCTTACTCGGTGAATTTTGTGACAGTTGTTTTTATACATTTGCTAATACTTTATTTAGCAGGTTTTCTGTCACTTTTTCATAAGCTGTAGAACTGGCCCTGAGTGTTGGTATGCCAACAATTATGTTGGCTACAACACTAGCCTTTAATAACTACAGTAATGCTATTGATGCGAATTACATTCTGATGCAATGAAAACTTCTGAGTGAATTTAAACTTTAAAAGATACTTACCTAGTGAAGAGATGAGATTGCCCCAAACTTGATTAGTCTGGTAGATCATAAAGAAGAATCCTAAGAACCGCACTAGAAGGGTACCTGCTGGTATGTTCGACAGCGTGCTGTGTGCTTCTGCAGCCTATAAGAAGAAAAATTCATATAAAAAATAACTGCACAAATATTGTGTACTGAAAAAGAATAACGTATTTTTTTTTATATTGGCATGATAATAACTTATGTAATAACTTAAGACAGAAAGTCCTTTTAGTAGG
Organism: Anticarsia gemmatalis; assembly: GCF_050436995.1. Lineage (NCBI taxonomy): Eukaryota > Metazoa > Arthropoda > Insecta > Lepidoptera > Erebidae > Anticarsia > Anticarsia gemmatalis. The sequence goes on from NC_134757.1 coordinate 3,959,445, forward strand.
AACTAAATAGATAAATCGACTTGGTATTATATAGATCTCACAACTTTTTGCAGCAGGGAGACTGAGCTGCGAGACTTGAGGTTTTTACAGAATGTTTTTGACGGCATATATGTATTACATGGTGCGACTGCCTATCGTACCTCCACAACCCAAAATTATAGTCACAAACAAAATAATCCGTCGCTTTCATTATATTATACTTTGACCCAGAGAAGAGAGGTCATACAAAATGTTAGAGCTAATACTTGTAAAGAGTTTCTTACCACGGCAAGATAAGTGCACTTCGCACACCACAGCGGTCCACTGCCAAAGCCCTGTACAAGTGCAGCAGGTATCATTGTGTAGAATGTCGGATAAAACTGCGACGCGATGTACGGCATGTAGATCATGAATGATACGCAGATCGTCCATTTTGTACCCAACCATCTGGAAAAGAAAAATAGTTTAAGATGAGAATCGTCAGTCGGTTGATAAAGATTTGAAATTATTATAAGTAAGTAGTTGAAAAGTGGTTTATGTATTCTTGCTTCAATCAATTGATGATATCAATCATTATATATTGAAGTCATGTCTTTTATCCGTAGTTAGTCCGTAGTCAGTAGGAACTGAACACTACATTTCCTTTCCTGTCGATTGATAACCCAACCTAATTGAGCCTGAGCACTACAAAACTTATTTTTTTTTTTTTTTTTTTTATTATTTAAAAGACAACTCCCGCACTAAGAATTGCTCTTGTGTCGCGGGGACTTTTACAAACATACAAACAACGGACACAAAGCACAACCAGACCCGAAGCAATTATTTGTGGATCGCACAAATAATTGCTCCGTGTGGGAATCGAACCCACGACCTCCCGTTGCAGTGATATCGGCGTGGCGACCTAAACCACTGCGCCACGGAGGCAGTCTATGCAGTAAAATTGAAAACTTACTTTATAACAGCTGATGTCAGAAATATATTGGAGAATATAAATGTGGCGTAAATGGCCGCCAACGATGCTGTGCCTAGACCGGCTTCTGCGTTGATAGAACTTTGTAGATTAGCAGCACCCTATAATACAAATAATAATCAAGAAGATTGAATTATTTGACCAATACCTCGAAACGAGCAATCTCTGTATTGACCGAGTCTATTCAACAACTTAGTAGAGAGCACTGGCATGGTGAATTGAATACTGCTGAGTATTTAAAAAATAAAGTAGATGTATCGGACAGGCCACCGTCAGCGGTCGGACAAGTTACTGATGTTTAAAAAATTTACATTTTTGTTTACTTTCAACAACTGCGACCCTTGCGTTCAAGCCTTTATAGTAAGTTGTTGGACAATAGTTTCTTCAGAAATGTGGAAAAGTGAGTTGTTAGACTATAATATAGTTTCTTCAGAAATGTGGAAAAAAGGTACCATTTCTGACAATACCCATTTTTTATTTTTACTTACACTGTAAGCCGTGAAATGTAACATAAAAGCTACAGTGACGACGGCTACGTTCTTCATAATCCTCCATGTTTCATTTGGCTTCAGTCCACTGTCCGGTACTTTCTGTTCTTCAGTCATTTTCTTATACTTATATTACGTTAATTGATCACTTTATAAACTTAAAAGCTTTTTTAACACGTAACTTAATACAAAAATTTGTATGAACAATCTTCAAAATTTCTCTCAAGTCTTTGAAGATATTTAAATTGGTCTAAGAACCACAATTCAGTGACGAAGAATCTTTCGCAATACACATAAATTATGTTTATCAGTTACATCGCGATTGTTGTTACTAATTAAATAATATAATAGTACTATATACGAGTATGATATCGCCATATTATTGTGTAGATCTAAATGATTATATCAAAACTTTTGTTTGTTTGAGGCCAATAATTTCACAAAGTACCATTTGAATTGCAAAAAATATTATTGTGTATTAGGGCCACACAAAAAAGGAAGGCTATAGCCTGTCTTACGTCCCGCTTCAGCCTACGAGAGCTGAATAATCATGTGAGTAAAACAGCGAGACACAAATAGTATGCATTCGTAAAAGTACAATAAATAATGACAAGATATCAGTCACTTTGTTATAATAAGAAGCTTTGTGACAGTATTTATATATATATATATATATCGTACTTACGGTGCAACACTGTCACTTATGCAAAAATGTAGTTTTTCAGGAGAAGCATTTTAAACTTTGACACCTCCCACAACAATAACTTTATGTGATATTGATAAGATGAATACATCAGCGAATACTTTTAACTTTACTTTTGCTTATATAATGATAATAGTAATACAGTAGTAGTGCTTTAAATCAATTACTACATAAGTAACTCATTTTTGCATTTTTTTACAAAAGTGACATTATTGCACCGGGGGTGCGATATATATGCACAGATTTTTTGAAGATAAAATTGATTTACAACGAGAATACACTGGAAATTATTATTTAACATTTCTGAACATTTGTTGCCACGACGATAATGATTATGATAATGATATGATAACATAGTTAAGCTTTATTTAAACTAACTAGGGGGCTCCTTGAGAGTGTACTACTTTGACTGTTTCTACCTCGTGAAAGAGTTCTTTGAAGGCAACTTTTAAGGCTGTAGTAAATAAGAATTGTAGTAATAGTATTTGTACGTAACTTTCTAAGACTGCAGCAAGTGAACGAACTAAATAGCAGCGATCAAAAAGTATAAAATACGTGAGTCTTTATTAGTTAAAATTATTAAAGTTTTTTAAGTTTTTTTATCATTTAGCTGCATGGGGACGAAACGACATTTAGCAAAAATAAAAGTTAATTTTGTTTTCTTAAACTGAAACTTAAAATCTTTAATTGCTCACCAACGTAAGTTAAAAGTAATAGAGGACCACCGTTTTAAATAATCAATGCATACTACCTATGTACATAGGTATTTATACTTTTGACTGCGAATAAATGAATATGAAATATCTGGCTTCATTTCAACAAATCGTCACCTAGCGACAGCAGCACTGCACGTGCACATACACGTAGTAGAAAACTGCCTATCTGCACGCATGTGCGAATATTATTATAAATAATAATAATGCAACTCTGTATCATTTGAGCATACTTTTAGATAGTAAATATCCTACGAATGTTATGTGCGCTGTTTACTGCTTTTTATTTTGCAAAACACTTTACTAACGTATAGGGTCAATAAACGATGAGGCTTGGGAGAATTCGACCCCTTAGTTGTAAATAATATGGTTTATGCCGACAAACGGTAAACAAAACAAAGGCAGCATTGAACAGAATCCTTCGCGTATGTTAAAGAGCGCCTGTGTAAAGTAACATAGCAAAACTTTTGAGTGTGTCTTCCAGTTATATGATGGAATATTCTACAGGCGCTGCGATATTGTACTCAACTTAAAGCATGGCATATAAAAAAAAACTATTTATTGGATGAAACTGTAACCTTATTTGTTAAAAGTAAAGGCTTCTTGGCGGAATAAAATAGATCACAAGATATTAAAGTATTTTTTTTTAATATAAATATTTTACAACTTAAGTACTTGAGAACTACATTAAGAATATAGTTTATGCCATCAAAAACATTCTGTAAAAACCTCAAGTCTCGCCGTAAAAAGTTGTGAGATCTATATAATACCAAGTCGATTAATCTTTTTAGTCTCTACTTAAAGGACCTTCTGTCTTAAGTTATTACGTATGTTATTATCATGCCAATTTTTAAAAAATACCTTTAAAACAAATAGACCGACCTGGCACCCTTTACCCCCTCCCGTTATGCCTCATATAGTAGGTACCTATTTACACCTATTTATTTTTTATTTTATTTTCTACAGTAATAATAATTCATTAACTGCAAATGTAACCTTGTAATCTTATACATTTATATGGGATTTCAAAGTTATTGTTGCAGTTGATGTATTTAGAAAACTGGACCGAAATTAGAAAATATTAAATTTTTCCCATAATTAAGACACTAAACCCTATTTGTATTCTAAATTTTAAGCTTCTAAGTCTGCTAGAAGTACCTTAGACTTTTGATGATCGGTGAGTCAGTGAGTCAGTGAGTCAGTGAATCAGTGAATCAGTGAGTGACAAAATTCAAAATTTCAACAAGTTGTCATTTTTAAACTACTGGTTCAAATTGACTGAAATTTTCAATATACCGTGTTTATACAATGACTGATTAGTTGCTGAAAATCCAGGCTTCTTGTTTTATCCACAACGAAATTATAGGGGTGTCAAAAATAGCCCGAATTGCTTCGAGAAAAGGATGTTACGGCCGTGCCGCTTTTTTTTTGCTCGACTTGCGGGGGCACTTCCGTGCCCCCAGATAACAAAAAAATATACAATTCGTTTTTTTATTATAATACTTCTCATAAAAACATGAGACTGTTAAATTACTATCGTAATAAAATCATTTTTGTGGCTAATTACAAGTTTCACAGGGTCAGAGCAATGCAATAGCTGATAGGCAACAGGCGATCCATTCAATCGTACGTTGGATATTAAAATGATGAAGCCCATAAAAAGTATTGTTTTTATTCAAAACACACCTTCATGTCACTCAATTTGCTTTTAATACTGTTCTATTATTTGCAACGAGACGGCCGGCGCTAATGAATAACGATTTGACGTAGTGCGAATCATTTCGCAATTTTCATTTATTTCATGCAATTTCGTTGATATTATTACAAGGGATTGCATAACTATACAAACCAATAAATTATTTTCCTGCTTTTACAATCTACACTAAATTACAATCAACATTTGACGTCTTCAGTTTTCTCTACACTCGTCTCCTTTTCCTTCTCCGCATCGCCCATGTTCCGTGTTCGGTATTCCACCATGAGATACCCTATGATCCCCACTGTCATAGTCAGCAGTAACAGGTAGACCTTCACGCTAGTCTTGATGTAGGAAGAGATGATGTACGAAAAGATGAACCCAGTTGCTTCCCACAGTCTGTAGTTTGAGAACGAGGCTTCTTCGCTGCCTCGGAAGAGGACGCCGTAGTATGCTGTGGAAAGAAGAAGATATTATGTTAGGAAGATGAGTAAATAAACTATAATATCGGTAGTACACATCTTTTTTCATATATCCGAATTTTGGTATACGCAGAGATGTTTAAAATAAAGTAAACATGTAAAATGAGCCAACGAAGTGAAAGATGAAGGAAAACATATGTAAATTGGAAACAAACGTACCTGACAGTAATCAAACTGTATAAATTATTATAGATATTAGAGTTATTATTGACAGCCGTCATTTAAACTTTGGGTCCATTGGATTTGGGGAAGACAAACTCGTACCCAACAGGCTTAAAGAAAATTATCCTTAAACATTATAATTACCATTAATTTGCACAGTCCATATAGAATTACAGAGGCCCCATAGCACAGCGAAGATGTAGATGATGTACTGGTCATCAGGTCCAGGGATCCAGGTCAACATTGTCACTAACAAGGCCCCATGTACTATAAAACCGAGGATCATCACCGGCATGCGTCCGACCACCTGTACAAACACAAAATATTTTAAATGATGTACATATTTCCTTTGCTGTTCTTTTTTCCGCTAAATATCATAAGATATTTATCCAACCTAACCAGTTTATATCATATATGCATACATACCAAGTACATAAAATCACGCAAATTTCCAATGGGGGTAGATAAACAACAAAGGAAAACTCTTAGCTCGATCTCAACAAACTTCTTTTGTAAAATAATTTTCTTAAAGCTAATTAACCAAGTGAAATATATGTTACCTTGCCCATATAGCTGGTAACGAAACTACTGATGGCGTTAGCAAGCCCGTAAGTCATCATCACGTAACCCACAGTGCCAGTCCCCACCACGCATGACACGAATGACTACAAAATAAAAATATGGTTATTAAAAACTTATTTTCCAGTTTAGTGCATTTGCACGAAACTGCATGCACAGTGCACACAGACAGTAGAAAAGTTACAGAATGAAGACGACTATACATACAGTAAGTGGCATTGTTAAATAACTGACGTAGAAAATAACATAAGAAAAAATCTATCAAGGGGGCTATCGCGTATCTCAGTTAACAACTAATCGAAAACCACTATGTTGTACATTGTTATTACATAATAGTGCATAACACGTTACGTTAAAGTAGCAATGTACTGAACAGTGACCATCAATTTGGCGTACACAAGTTGCCAAGTGAGATACGTGATACCATTCATCAATCCATACTAATATTATAAATGCGAAAGTAACTCTGTCTGTCTGTCTGTCTGTCTGCTACTCAATCACGCCTAAACTACTGAACCAATTTGCATGAATTTGGTATGGAGATATTTTGATACCCGAGAAAGGACATAGGCTACTTTTTACCCCGGGAAAATGACGCATTTCCTGGGAAAATTCAGGTGACAAACGTAGTCGCGAATAATCAACATTATAATGACATTGAATTAACAATGAGATACGTGATACCATTCATCAATAAATTATATAAATACAATCTTACAGCAGTAAAGTCAGCGCTGAAGAATGCCTCATGCTGTCCAATAAAGATGTTGATGACGAGAAGCAACGATTGATTGGGGTTGCATAACTGTCTCGCAGTCCTGGCCAGCAGAGCTGCTCCCGTTATCTCACTGCTGGCAGACTTACGACATGACTCGTATCTGGAAATCCATACTAATATTATAAATGCGAAAGTAACTCTGTCTGTCTGTCTGTCTGTCTGTCTGTCTGTCTGTCTGTCTGTCTGTCTGTCTGTCTGTCTGTCTGTCTGTCTGTCTGTCTGTCTGTCTGTCTGTCTGCTACTCAATCACGTCTAAACTACTGAACCAATTTGCATGAAATTTGGTATGGAGATATTTTGGTACCCGAGAAAGGACATAGGCTACTTTTTACCCCGGGAAAATGACGCATTTCCCGGGAAATTCAGAAAATTCAACGAAGTCGCGAAAAATCAATATTATAATTGAATTAATTAACATTGAATTAACAAAATTCCGTTGCCATGGCAACTGTTTTAATGGCGGATATGCCTTAGCGCGACTTCGTTATACTAAGAGATATAAATAATTTTGAGAATATTTTTCGTGAAAAAAAAGCATATTTTATATCATCACGCTACGACCAATAGGAGCAGAGTAGGTAACAGTAAAAAGTGTTACAAAAACATGGAAAATTCTGACCCATTCTTTCTTATGTGACGCAAGCGAAGTTGCGCGGGTCAGCTAGTTACATATAAGTGTCAGTTTTAAACTGTTATAAAATGTTATTGAATTCCACTTATAAGTTAAGTTTGAATTTTGAGGATTTGGAAATGAATGGACGTCTATCCAATTAATTGTGTCAATTACATTTTGGGGAAATTACTCACTTTTTCATAGAATCTAATCCAATAGCCACAATCACCGCAGCACTGGCCATACACGCGAGGTAGATTCCTGAAAAAGAAAATAGGTTATTCATATCTTTCGCTTAGATTTGGGTGATATGTCCGCTTAATAGTCCAGTCATTATGGTAAGTTCACCTCGGGATTCGAGATACCCAGCTGTAAGTCTGTAAATACTTGTATATTGACACCCTAAAAGTTGTCTCAAAACCTACATATGGTAGGGTGTACGCAACTATAAAATTTCAAGGTCCAAAGTCCCAAAAACCGGTTTTTTGAGCTTTTTTTGTAAATATCTCATTTCCTATGGAATTTTTGCATTCGTATTCATTACCAATATTGTACAGTATAAAATTCTCTACAAATTTTGTTTGAATTTTTTTTTTTACGGTGAACCGTTTTCAAGATAGAGGGCGGAGAGCGCGCGGTTACAGGATCATTTCAAGTCAACCGGTGCCTCCGGTCGAAGATGCGCCATATATAGTTGATGAACTATCGATAAATCAATGATTATAATAATAAATAAATTTAACCCATTACTGTCCCACTGCTGGGCAAGGGTCTTCTCCCGTAATGAGGGAGGGGTTAGGCCTTGAGTCCACCACGCTGGCCAAGTGCGGGTTGGGGACTTTGCATGCCCTCAATAAATGTATTTAACAAATTTTATTCATGCAAGGTTTCCTCACGATGTTTTCCTTCACCGTTGGAGCATGTGACAATTATTTCTAATACACACATAACTTCGAAAAATCATTGGTGTCATCATTTTCTTCATAATTATATTAAATCTATATCTTTTCAATAATACTGATTTATTTGTTTTTTTTTTCATCATATAAGAAGTTATTAATATTAATTAGGTTAAAATTCAAATATAGTGCCTATATTTTCATGAAAAATTCTGCAATTACATGGGCAGGTAAGTGTTGATAAGTTAATTAATACTGAATAAAAAGTGGATAGGTTATGAAAAAAATAATGTAATAGTTAATAGAAATTGACAAATATTTATTAATCATTGATTTATCGATAGTTCATCAACTATAATATATATGGCGCATCTTCGACCGGAGGCACCGGTTGACTTGAAATGATCCTGTGACCGCGCGCTCTCCCCCCTCTATCTCGAAAACGGTTCACCGTAAAAAAAAAATACAAACAAAATTTGTAGAGAATTTTATACTGTACAATATTGGTAATGAATACGAATGCAAAAATTCCATAGGAAATGAGATATTTACAAAAAAAGCTCAAAAAACCGGTTTTTGGGACTTTGGACCTTGAAATTTTATAGTTGCGTACACCCTACCATATGTAGGTTTTGAGACAACTTTTAGGGTGTCAATATACAAGTATTTACAGACTTACAGCTGGGTATCTCGAATTCCGAGATTCTTACCTAATTTAAGCTTAATTGACTGCACTATAAATGTAATTAGCCGGAATCTCGTTTCTAGGACCCAAAAGTTCCAAAATTCGTGTCAAACTTAACAAGCGTGAACTCATAAAAATACAAATTAAATCATTATATTAGATTCATGTTGTGCATCAATAAACAGTTTTACTTTAATGATAACTTTCACGTGTCAACAGCTTCTAATCTTAGCCTATAATTACCTGCAATCATCTGTATTTTCTCCGGCGGCTGGTCCGGCAGTACATCTTTGGCGTGCTGGGAGGCGATGAAGTTCCTACCACAAAGCTGCGGGATCATTGACACGTTCACTGACGACACAGCCGCTGTGTTGTTGCCTGATGATAGCACTACAAAGAACATACTACGTTTGTAAATGGCAAATGTTAAACTTTGAAATAAAAAATACCCATTACTGTCGCACTGTTAGGCATGGATCTCCCGCAACGAAGCTAGATTTAGGTCTTGAGTTCATCATGCTGACCAAGTTTGAGGCCTTCGCATTCCTTCAAGATCTGGCGCACAAGGTTACAATTAAGATGTTTTCTGTTATCGTTAGAACCAGCGTTAATTATCTCTAATACTCAAATAGCTTCGTAAAGTTATTCGTGTGTTGCCTCCATTTTGAACTTCAGACCAATATGGTGACAAATGCTTAGGCCACTCGGCTATCACTTGTCTCATTTACTAAACTTTTATAAGATGACGAAGTTTCCTTAAAAACTGCTCCGCCGTCAACGCACGAGAAGGCCCTAGTTTCAAGTCTCACACGGAAGATATATTTCTGTGATCCAAAAATGTTTAATCCGGGACTGGTTGTATTTTGCATCCGTTGTTAGTGTATTTATAAACCAATTATATGTATAGTTTATTTTATTTTACTGCTGGTATTGTTTTCAAAAGCAAACAAACCGGACAAGAACGACTCCAGAAACGGAATGCAAAAGAAAGGTGGAAAATTCTCTGTTAACAGTTTTCGAATGAAATCCTTCATTTTACATAGATTACATCTCTATCAGCCTCCGTCGCCCATTTTTTGCATTGCTCCTTACCTAATGACGAGATGAGGTTCCCCCAAATTTGATTCATCTGGAACAGCATGAAGAAGAACCCTAGGAACCGCAACAAAATTGTTCCAGCTGGTTGTTTGGAGATCGAACTGTGAGCTTCTGAAGCCTGCAACATAAAACAACAACACTAAACTTCCTATTATCAGCACAGAACCAGAGGCCCGAACATTAAGTTAATAACCCATTTCTATGATTAATACTGAATTTTCTTAGCTACAGCTTTCGACTAGAAAAGTAATATTGGCCCAGTGTCAAAATAAAGTACAAGCCTATTAGTCATGTAATAGATATGATGAAATTCCGCGAAAAAAAATGTAATAAATGAAATTGGAAATAGTTGACCACTCCTTGCTTAAACAGCAGTTTGGAGATGAGATCATTCATCATTAGTTATGCTAACGTTTACGTAAAGACAATCTTGAAGACATGATAAACCTTCTTAATCTTTAAGCTAATAGATAAAACTAACTGTACCCTTATGATGATAACTATGATGTCAGTGTATACGACTGTTGATCACGAGGATTTCGATTATCACTCAAATTGCTATTGGGCGTTTTAAATTGATGTTATAATTTTCTCAATAGTGACGAATAAAATGTCCTATACAGACGTAAATGTCGATGTCTTGTAAAAAGATAACGTAGGTAGTAGTGGTAACCAGCGGTCCTGTATAACAAGATGTATGGATGTGAATGAGGCAAGGGCATACGGGAATTAATGCGAACACGCATTTTACCTTAAAATGCTTAACGTTTCGGTGCAGGTTGCACTCGCCGTGGTCGTAGGCTGACTCAGTTGAGTCAGCCTACGGCATTTTAAGGTAAAATGCGTGTACGCGTTAATTCCCGTATTCTATTATACATTAAACATGCAACGCGAGAGTTTAAAAGTTATGGAGGCGAGGGAAGTTCGTAGGTGTCTTACCAAGTGGCGTTCTTTAGTCTCCGTCTACTTCTATGCGAATGACGTGATTTTATGTATGACCAAGACTTACATAGTAAATGACAAAATAACGATATATAACATACACTTCTGCCTACACTTTGGATATAACGAGCGCGACGTAAAAAATATTTAAAAAAATGGGATAAAATTAATCACCTGAGCAAGATAGGTACTCATGCCAACCCACAGCGGGCCGGCACCCAAGCCGACTATAATTGCAGCGGGTATCAGTGTGTAGAACCGCGGGTACAACTGCGCTGCTATGTACGGCATGTATGTGATGACTGCGAGACATACTGTCCATTTTGTTCCTAGCCATCTGGAATATAAGAGGAATTCATTATTATTTTGTATTATTTACGCTCGTAACCCCTCCCTCGTTTGAAAGGAGACCCTGTTCTTGCAGTGGGACAGTAACGGGTTAAAAAATGTATTATACCATCTGACAATTTCGGTTAAGTAAAACAAAACATACCTAAAACACAATTTATCATGTACAGAAACTATTACTTTTACAATAAATAATGACTTATTCCCCGTTGAAAATATAGTCTTTATTTGGCCCCGTTTTTAACGTCAGCGTCAGCGTCTAATATCTATACACTATGTAACTATAGTTTAAACTTTAACTAATAGCCACATCATATTTTAATCACCGTGGACATTGTTATCCAAAAATAACTAAATTACAATAGAAAATAGCACCATTATTTATCTTAAATATGTAAAGAAAAATACATATTCCAAATCAGCTCATAATTTATCTGTGTCGGACATTTAAGAAATACGGGTTCCGTGGTCAAAATCAAATTATTTATTCATTTAGGTCAAATGCTGACACTTATGATAGTCAATAATACAGCTAGTAAATTTGACGCCAGTTCGAAAGTTAGGGCCACTGAGAAGAGCTGGCAAGAAACTCCCGGCCATTCTTTTTAATCGCCAAATAGTTTTAACAATATTGATAATACTTACTTTATAACGATAGATGGTAGGAATATATTGGAGAATATGACTCCAGCGTAGACTGATGCCAAAGCTCCGGTGCCCAGACCAGCCTCTGAGTTTATTGAACTTTGAAGATTAGCAGCACCCTGTAAACAAACCGTAATGATAAAATACTAGATTCCACTCATAAGGAAATATTTGCCATTATCCTTAAAAGTATTCAGAAAAGTCAATTATGTTACACAGACATTATGAAAATGTCTGCGTCACATAGTTAAGAGTTAAGAACTTATAGCGTAAGAAATATGTCAAAATTTATTAGTTACTGAAATAATGCCCGAAAACCGAACCAAATATTATGTGTGAAGAAATTACCATTTTTAGGCAACAAGAACGCTTCTTTGTTTTGAAAACATATTGCCGTGTCCATAATATACTAATTATTTTTCTCTCGTGTAAGCAGTTTGTAAGTATTTACTCCATAAGGAAATCTTTAAGATTGTAGTTCTAAACACATAACTCGGCATTGAACGAATTGCTTTATGGCAAAGGCATGTTATAGGTCACTATTTTACAAGTTCATTGTCATCTCCATAAGAATAACATTTGAATAACTTATAAACACATTTGCAGGTCATTTTTGCTTCGAGTTAAGATTAAATATTTATCTTTGAATCGCTTATTGCTTAGTTATACGGAACTTGTGCTCAAAAACATGATATTTAGACACGTGATGCCCAAAAAATGGACTAAACAGAAACTTAATTTTGTCAAGAATAAGATAGAATATGTTTTACATGTGACTTAAGTTTAGAGAACATACATTATCAGGGAATGGGAACGACCTCGGTGAACGACAAAACGACGAACGAAAAAACATTTCTGATAGAGTCTCTCTAATCAAACGCGTTACATCAAATTTAAATAAATACGGCTGTAAGCACTGAAAATAAAACTGCGAACTTAGTAGAGGTAAGGAGGCATTTTAAGGTAAAATGCGTGTTCGCGTTAATTCCCGTATCCTATTATATATTAAACATGCAACGCGAGAGTTTAAAAGTTATGAACTTAGTAGAGTCTTGGCATGCGTGTGTAATCTACATTGCAGTTAATTATCTGTATTTCTGTAATAACCGTACACCTGTAACGAACAGGCCGAACAAACTAACTAGTCAGCTAACTGACTAATGTTCTAACTTCAGGAATTTTGAATTTCGACAACCCTGCATCCAAGGCTCTACTCTGTTGTTGGACTATAATTTGACAGAAAACTTAACACCGTTTCAAGAAAACTAATTCATTGTTAAGATAAAAAGTATACAACTAGTTTGTGAAAGAAATAAAAAAGCTGTGTACTTGAAGCCATAGATTTCCTTTAACGACTGTTACAAATAAGTAAAATAGATAATAAAATAGATAGAATCAAATAGAAAAGCACAATAATCCTCTCAATATATCTGTTTGTTAATTAATCTAATAGAACTTAATACTCACATTGTATGCAATAAACTGAAACATGAACGCGATTGTGACGACAGTTACGTTCTTCCAGATCCGCCATGTCTCTTTAGGCTTTAGCGCTCCCTCCAATACTTTTATTTGTGTCATTTTAATTCACTTCACTTATTTAATACTTGTTTTTTAAATTAAATCTAACTGTCGTCAAATTTATTGAGTATTTTTTCTAATTTTTGGTAAAACTAATTGAGGATTTTTTGTCTTGCTATATTTTATATGTTTTATATACTCAAAATAATGTATTATTTAACCATTTTCCAAAGTTAATCAAATTACTTTTAATAACAAAATAATACAGTTTAGCCCCGACTTATCTAATAGAAAGTCAAGCACATAAATTGCCACTTAAAACACTCGTTATATTAATTTACATTTAAAGTAAAATACGTCAATTGAATCGCGTGTTCACACAAGCTGTACTACTCGTCGAATAACCAAATACGAGAACATCATAATAATTTTATTTGAACTACTAACAATACCACTTGACACGTTATAATACACTATTGACTGTTATAATCTGCAAATATGAAGGAGATAACAAAGTAAGGAAGAGTCTGCAGTACTTTTATAATACAGTGAAACGGAAAAAAAAACATCATCATGGCGTTGGGCATTTTCCTGCATAGATCAGAGCCGCACATCAAGGTTTCTTAACCAGGCTGTCAGATACAAACATCGATTCCGAAAAGAAAACACGACTACAGTTGAATGCTTATTAAGTTATTTTAAGGAGTACACAACAGGCATTTGTATGAACAGCACAACCAATACATAAACATAATTAAATAGCATACTTACATAATAATAAATTTAACCCATTACAGTCCCACTGCTGGGCAAGGGTCTCCTCCCGTAATGAGGGAGGGGTTAGGCCTTGAGTCCACCACGCCGGCCAAGTGCGGGTTGGGGACTTTGCATGCACTCAATAAATGTATTAAACAAATTTTAGGCATGCAAGGTTTCCTCACGATGTTTTCCTTCACCGTTGGAGCACGTGACAATTATTTCTAATACACACATATCTTCGAAAAGTCATTGGTGTGTTGCCTTGGGTTCGAACCTGCGACCACTTGCTTAGGAGGTGTCAACTTATACCACTCGGCTATCACTGCTTCTACTTACATAAAATCACGCCAATTTTTCACGGGGGCAGGGATAGTCCAAAGAACGCCACTTGCTATGATACAAACTTCTCAAATAATATATAAAATACCCAACACCAACAAAGAAAATGAAAATGTTAAGTCTATATTTTTTCTAAACCAAGGTTTTAAGAAAATTCGTGGCGGAAATACATACGCTACTTACTTGGCCTACTTAACTGATAATACACTACTGTTTTAGAGTCTTTGGTGTTACACGTGACTATTTAGTCTTAAGTTATTCATTTTAAATGAAGTCAACAATGTATAGAAGTAATTTGTTTCCACATGCGAGAACGACTCGTGACGTGGACCATGGTGTTATTTATTAGTTTCTTTTTCAGTGTAATGGTCAATGATGCGTTCGTAAAACTTCTTCTTCTTAAAACGCCGTTGTGAGATTATTATTTAGTGTTTTCAAAACCTTCTTTCTGTGACTTCCCAAGCTACTTTTTTTCTTCTATAAGCTAAAGCCAAATATACAATATTGTCTTCTGTCAAACCAACCCACACGTTCATCATGGCTCAAACACAGAATAGCAATGCAACGTAGCCCTATCAAAAGAATCCTCGACGCTTTTCTTTTGTGATTTCCATCAAAATTTCTTTGTAGATTATACCTATTCTGTCATATTCTTCGGACTGGGTACATGAAACCAGTCCAGCCGCCAGGACAGTGTTAAACATTATTACAGTATCTTCGAGGCGCCCGTAGTCAGTTGCGCTCACCGGTCGATAAACGATCTGTGGGTTAAGCAAACCTTGGCGCGGTTATTCCATAGATGGGTGAACGCATAGAGGTATTTGAACAGGGCGTCTCCGTGCTTGGGGGCACGTAAAAAGTCGGTCCCGGTTGTTGTCAATAAGATAACAGTCGTTAAGCCACGTCAAAGGCCTTCGGGCGGCTTGAACAACTTTGACACTAGGTTGACCACTAACCATACGACAAGAAGACAAGAAGAAGACAGTATCTTCGCAATTAAAGTGCAAGAGATCATAAAACATAAAATCATTAGAACAATATATAATTTAAATCTCATTAATTTCTACCAGTGTGATGACAGCCTAAAGAATAACTTTGTAGTATATTTCTATATACAGTGCATTTAAATATGTACAGCGCTTAGTATAGAACGTGTTCACCTTTATTCAAACCTATATAACTCGTTGTAAAGATTAAATCAAGATCAATCTTGAAGTCTACAATTTCTCTTTATAACCTTCATTGCTATACTATTTACTCTAAATCTGGATCAGCAAGGATTAGTCGCAGCAATGAGTGTCTAAAGGTTCTCGTAGAAAACCGGAGAAAATATCGGTGCGATGAAGAAGCTGAGTGAAAAGCTCAAAAGACACAAATTAAGTTTCTAGAATTTGTATTGAGTGACGTATACAATATTTTTTTTTAAAAGGCAACTCCCTCAATAATAATTCCTCTTGTGTCGCGGAGACTTTTACAAACATATAAACAACGGACACAAAGCACAACCAGACCCAGAACAATTATTTGTGGATCGCACAAATATTTAATTGTTCCGTGTGGGCATCGAACCCACGACCTCCCGTCGCATTGGTAGCGGCGTGGTGATCTAAACCACCACCACCGCATATTATTTTAACATACAAATAACACATTTTACAACTATTCAAGTGGTTTTTTCTGAAATCGTTTTCTGAAGGTATCTTATAGCTGGCCATCGCTAAATCCGCACAATGTAGGGTGCCATTTATTTCACTTGACAGGGGTAAGTATGTTACTTGTTTTGGGAAAATCTAATAAGTATATAAAATTCTCGCGTCACAGTTTTCATTACCGTACTCCTCCGAAACGGCTTGATATTGAGCATATTGAGTAGGTATGAGAATCGGCCAACATCTATTTTTCATGCACCTAAGTGACACTTTTTTTTTTTTTTTATGGCAAAACAACGTTTGCCGGGTCAGCTAGTAATATTATAAAATTACATGCGGGTGTTGCTTACTACTTTTACACGCCTGTCATATAACCACTTCAGGTAGGAAATAATATATAATAAAGCACTCTTAGCCGATAGAAAAGTTACTTTGCTGCATCGTTGAAACAAGTAACAGGAAATTTCGAATACGCACGTGACATGCTTGCTTAAAAAAATTTTTTTCTTCAGATAATGTGGCTATAAGGTTTGAAAACCTACAGGCACGCTAAGAGAATGAAATAAAAGATTAGATAAAAAAGGCCGCTTACGAAAAACTAAAGATTTTAATCCATATATACCAAGTTGGATTAATATCACATTGTTAGTTTATCTTTGAGCACATTTTTTACAAGCTTTTTCCTGTAGACAATCTTATTTCTAAACAAAAATTCAGTGGCTCTTACATGTTATCTGTAACACTTTGCACTAAGTAAAACTGCTACTATTTACTACTAACCACACAGAGGAAAATAAAACAAGAAAGTCTTTAATGTCTTTCTTTATTGTACAAACCCATGGCACGAATAGAAATAGTAGCAGTTCACAGTTACTAATATTTTGTGTACCCGTGGGTCATGCCAATAGGCAGGGTCATAAGCAGAAATAAAGCTAAAATTATATAAAAAATAATTTATTTATCACATAATTTCTCAGATTCAAGTTCATAAAAAATTACCAAACAATCATCATTTAACACCAGAGACAAAAAGGCGGATATTTTTTATCTATCATCCACCTTTCATCATAGGTACTTCTTCCTTCACAGCCTCCACTTTTCCTTTCCTATATTGCTGGTATTCCACCGTGAAGTATCCACATACTCCCACAAGCATCATGGCTATGAGAAGGTGGACCTTGTACATGGTCCTTAGGTATGGAGATATGGAGTATGCAATGATGTAGCCAACTGCTTCGAAAAGACGGTAGGAAGAGAAGGCTGCTTCTTCTTTACCAGCAAATAGAGTACCGTAGTAACCTGTAAAAAAAATACGATTTATTATGAGAAGCTAGTTACAGTATTATGGTAGCTTATTATAATCCAACACAGATTTTTTTACTCATATAGCAGGGTATATATGTATATGTTCCTATTCTCCCGTTTACAAAAATATCTCTGATATATCAAATAATAATTGCTGCTCGTCGCTGATGCTTAGGGAATGTATTTCAAAATTCCATTTGTAAGCTTAAAAAGAGAGTCATAGAATATAATCTTGGGATTGCCTATTAAAATATAGAAAATTTCCTAAGGATCTTGGAATTTTTACCAGGATCTCATAATTTAGAATCATATTTGCTGTCTCCTAAGCCCTTGAAGTTACACGTGTAGGGTACTACCTACCGAAAACGCTAGTCATTATTATTTACCAAATTTTTTCATGTCATTCTGAAAATTACTTATACTGCAGGCTTGTAAATCATTGACACATTATCTAAATCTAAGGCTGTATGAAACAAATCCTAATATTATTTTATAGTACGCGTGAAACCAATCTGCGTTGTGTCGTTTTATCACGATAGTTTTTATAACCTCATCATAAAGATAGGTCTATCGCACAATTCTAAGGCCTTAAATAAGAACAAATATTTTCCATGTTGAGAC
This sequence comes from Anticarsia gemmatalis, assembly GCF_050436995.1. Lineage (NCBI taxonomy): Eukaryota > Metazoa > Arthropoda > Insecta > Lepidoptera > Erebidae > Anticarsia > Anticarsia gemmatalis. The sequence continues at coordinate 3,977,419 of NC_134757.1, forward strand.
TTTCGTTAACAGCAGATATTTTTGAGTTTTGTTTACTGCATTTTTGTCTCAAAAACAATTAAGATCTAGAATTTTTTTTCTTGATTTCTTAATTAATATTTTTTTCAAAAGGTATGAGATAACGTCATGATAGCAGGAAAGGCATTGCATGTTCATACTGGTTCTGAATACAAAGACTGCTTGCTAACTAAAAACTATAGTCCAATTTCACACGCTCAATATCACCGTTCAATCTACGTTTAACGTTTCACACATAAAACAAGATTTTACGAAACGAACTCCCTAGTCCCTGATAACTACTTGGTATCGATAGTAGCAAGAAAATGCCCCTAAATATTTTTCGACTAGTGAATTCTTGAAATGTTTACCAGTAATCTGCACAGTCCATATAGAGTCGCAGAGTCCCCACAGCATAGCGATGATGAACATGACGTAGTCGTCTCCCACGTGCGGCCGCCACGATAACAGCATCACGAACACTCCTCCATGCATCACCAGGGCACAGAGTATAAGGGGCAGGCGACCCACTGCCTAGAAACAAAATAACAACAAACATGATAACGGCTAATAACATAAAATTTCAACGGCTTTTGTCTGGAAAGAAAAAGTATTCGCCTTGTTTCCACCTCGGTCGCCTAATGCGGGTTGGGCATTTTTCTTCCTTCAAGAAAAACCTGAACTTTAGATACTACTTATTCCCAACGCCTCTATCAGAGCGTTTAAGTAACTTAAAATAAGTAGCAGTAAAAAATAAACTTACTCGACTTCTGCAAATATACAACTCTATCGAAACTTTAGTCTCTATTAGCACATCCAAAAACAATGTTAGCTTTGATAAATGAGCGATAATAAATCAAATCAATTGTTATTGTAAAGCAGAACTACTTCGAAAACTATACAAAGCAATCACAGTTTTGTCCTCAATAGGATACAAAGGACACGCTTTAAAGTATTATAAAAGAAACGGCCGAACGCAGAAACATGGCTAAAGTTACCTTAGCTAAATATCCAGTGAGCAAGCATCCCACAGCGTCAGAGAATCCATACATCATCATGACGAAGCCAACGGATCCAGTTCCAATTGCGCAGGATACGAATGACTAAAATGTTAAGAAAATTCTTTAATTACATTTATTTAACAAAACGAAATTTGTACAATTATGTTTCGTGTAGTTAGGACTTACGATCTCCACCATATGGGATTCATAGCATGGAGGAGAGAGAGCGAGAGATAAAGAGAGAGATAGAAATAGAGGGTTACGATCTCTTTAAAATTCTCATTTTGTCATACCTAATTTAGTTCTCATTTTCAATTCAGATAATAACGAGTAAAAAGTAACATATAAAGAATCCCGATTAATTATGTCATCGTCGATTCTCTTTTGAATCAAACTTACAGCAGTAAAATCAGCGCTAAAGAAGGCCTGGTGCAGTCCGATGTAGATGTTGAGGATAAGGAGTAGTAGCTGCGTGGGTTGTGCACAATGTCTCATTGTTACAGCCAGCAGTGCGAACCCTGACTGACCACCACCAGAACCTTTGTTGTACCCATCTCTAGAACAATTAAACCACCTGCTTCTTATAGACACACATATAAGTTTCTCAAGTAACAGACTGTTGCTCGGAAGAGCACAGACTCTTGGCATTTAAAGAATAACATTCCTTTTGAACACTTACAAGTCGTCATAACGAACAAATTGTATTTCGATTTTTAGGACAACTAGGCGTCTTTAACTCATCTTTAACCATAAGCATTAGGTGTTCTTTGATTGCTTTACATATATTATGTTATAGCGACAGATGAAAATATGAAAACTAATCTTTTTTACATTACAGTAGCACATAAAATATGATTTAATACCTTTTCATAGGATCTACAGCGATAGCAACTAACACAGAAGCCCCGACCATACAAGCCAGATAGATACCTGAAAAAAAAACGTGAAATCAGACAGACGGATAGACTTTCATATTTATTTTACTAGTTCGGATCATTTCGTCAATGGAAAATAGAACAGTAGTTCAAGGTAACATCTTAGTTTAAAGAAAATACAATTAAAACTTCCTTTAAAATATAATCTGGGAGTAATTAGTTTTACGCGTAGAGTAGGTACATTAATAAGATACGTGTGTTTGACCTTCGTAGATAACGAGAGATAAATATACGGAAGACTGTAAGATATAGTGTAATTGATAAATGTGTTCTTTATAGATAGGTAGTTCATAATTCTTTTCAGTGACAAATTGACGAATAGTCATTTCACAATTTATTATTGTATCGCGATAATTTTATATCCTTCTTTTTATCAGAGGAAATGTAATATCATGTAAGAAATTTACGTTTAAGTTAACATGTAGGAAATTGTGTATAGAAACGAAATTTTTCTAATCGTTTCGGAAGAAAAATAAAAATCACTTTCTTGACCAGAAAAACAGCTGTCCATAATTTTATTAAATCGGAATGTCAGAAATTGGTTAAATTTGAATTTTTTTGCCTTCAAAGACTATTATAACAATATTTCGCGCAATTTATTCAATTCTAAAGGAGCTTAACAGTAGATGTCTTATTGTTTTATGCTTGATAGTAAAGTGCATCTTTCACACCCGAAAGCATAGGCTATCAACGTAATATTATGTCACTGTGACCTGTCAATTATAATATACCTATTTATTTATCCACCAAAACAAAGTGGCCTCTATCGAGTGTACATGTATGTATGTATAATTGTATACTCATAGTTTTTAAACAAAGGCAGTTATTTAGAATTAAATTTTGTATCGTAAGTCTCTATTTAGTCTCTATTTATCTATCTATATTTGTTAGTCTCTATTTATTTAAATTGGTTTAAATAACACACATTCTGTCCACGACTATTGTGAAAAAAAAGCTGTTCTTTAGGCTTGCTACACACATATTCGGGTCGGCAGTATATATCAAACAACAAAACTAACTAGAAGTAATTACTGCACTTGTTCGGCTTCAGCTAATCGGGTAGTTCTTTGGGGTCCGATCGTCACTATTCGGTTTAAACGTTATGGGCGGCGATTGTTGAGCGACATTTTTCCCATACATTCAGATATACATATTATTATTCAGTTTTGATTTTACGCATTGGAGGTACACTCCACGAATTCACACGGAGGGCAGCAGTGCGGTAAGAATGGCGCAGGATTGATAGGCGTGCTACCAACCCCGATGTGATGACCACGACCACTCTGCCGAGAGTGTAGCAAACAAGAAGAAAAAAATAAGTTTTGATGATAGAACGAATAATAATATGTGTGTAGCACGCCTTATTCCTATGAAGATTTTTAGTATAAAAACTACCTGCAATCATCTGCATCTTTTCAGCAGGTTGAGAAGGTATTGCTTTAATCTCATTAGAGTCTGGCAAGAAATTGGCTCCACATAATATTGGTATCATCGTCTCGTTTACATTCGTGGCTGCTGCTGTGTTGTTGCCGGATGATAGCACTGAAAATAAGTCCAAATAATAATAAAACTATTATCGCCATATTCATAAAATTTTTGAAGTTATGAAAGGCTTATAAAGAGTTTTTTTCTTTCATTCCTTAGCGAAATGAAAAAGAGAAACATAACGTAGTCGTTTTTTTGCTAAAATAGGTTAATAGTGTGTTTGTAAATAAGAGGGTTAGTCTACTAGTCATGCTACATTGTGCAAATTTGGAATTTACAAGTCAAACCATTGATTGGTCTTTTCAATCTAACCTCGTACCATGTTTACTTACCTAGTGAAGAAATAAGATTGCCCCAGATCTGATTCGTTTGATACACCATGAAGAAGAGTCCCAAAAATCGTACAAGCAGTTCTTTAGCCGGTGTCTTCGTGAACTTGCTTTGAGCATCAGCAGCCTGTAGACACAAAAAAAGTGTTTTGTTTCCATAATATGTTTTAGCATGCCAATTCCATTGCAAATGCAATGCCTTTTTTTAACCGACTTCAAAGAAGGAGGAGGTTCTCAATACGACTGTATTTTTTTTTGTCAGAATATATTCAAGGGAAGCAAAAAATAAGTTGAAAAGCAGGTTATTTTCTATGATAAATATCTTTTTGTATTTCATTTCTAGTCGCAAGTCGAAAATAGATTGACCAATGAACTAACCGTAGCTAGGTAAGTACCCTGAGCACACCACAGAGGTCCTCCGCCGAGTCCGAGGAACAGTCCAGCCGGTATCATGGTGTAGAACCGCGGGTACAACTGCGCTGCTATGTACGGCATGTATGTGAAGAACATTAGAGATACCGTCCATTTTGTTCCTAACCATCTGAAACACAAGTATATAGAATAATACAGTTTAAAATTTAGGTATCAGGTATTTAAAAGTTAATAGGGTTTAAGTACCTAATAAATCCTTTTCGTGTTTTTGTTATTACATTGGTTGATACAGTAAGATAAGAGTAGGTATCTCGAATCTCTCAACGAAATTCGGTGGTAAATATAGTAACTGACACAATGTGAGAAAATAATATATTGAAAAATTCATAATTCAACATTAGCTGAGTTTCTATGAAATCGATGAAAGAAATCTCAGATTAAAAATCTGAAATAACTTACTTTATAACAGCTACTGGTAAGAATATATTGGAGAACACTAGGCCGGCGTAAACAGCCGCTAAAGACGCAGTTCCAAGACCTGACTCTGAATTGATTGAACTTTGAAGATTTGCAGCACCCTGTAATGTAAATAAACATTTCGTCGTTATAGTTCCTATCACCGCGTAAGTAATTTTTTGGCAGTTTTGATATTTTGATGTCATTGGCTAGAGAATCGATAGACGAAATTGAAATTTGTCTCTCCTGAAAAGTTGCTAAAAATTACTTACGTGGTGATAGAACATAGACGATGATTTGTATTATAGTAAAACACTAAATAATATAACGCAAATGGTTTCTTAAGCAAATAAAGATTTTATAAAATCTAACATGCACTAGACTTCCACATTAGATAAACGTAAAATAAATACAAACAAAACTTCCGTGTGGAAGTTTCCATGAAAACCATCGAAATGTAAAATACGAGTATAATTTCTTAATTATGGTTAAAACAAATTTTATACTAGATTAGAGAAATAGTTTCCGTTAGATTATAAATAAATAAACAATGTAACCTTTATAATTATTTGTACGCTTTAGTACCGGATGGTACCGGTACTACTGAAAGTGTTTTCCTAGGGTAAAATGAGGTTTCAGCCTTGCCGCTCTCAAGTATAAGAAAAGTCAGAAAATGGGTTGGAAATTTTTCTAGTTTTTTTGGAAAAATAGGCTCTTTATTTATTAGGTAGTACTTACGCTGTACGCAGTGAAGTGCAACATAAACGCCAACGCAAGAAACACAACATTCTTTCTTATTTTCCAAGTTTCGTCCGACTTTAACGGTTCCACTTCCGATTCAAACTCAAACTTCTCTAAAGCCATTTTATCACATACTATATTAACTTTAAATATTTATTTATTTAGATAATAAAATTCATTAATATATTGTTGTTTGAGTATTTTATTTATTCTTGACTCTGTATCGATAGGTTCAAGAATTTAATTCACCTTTCAATAATATATAATTATTTTTTATTAATTATTTATTTAATAAAATCAGTTCGGTCACATCCGCGTGCAAGTTTGAACAAACATTGAAACTGAACAATTACGTATAGTAATAATATTAATTATAATAGATATGAATGTTTGGTGTTTACCGGTACAATGTCACATGCTCCGAGATAGTTCAATAGTAAAGATTGCGATATCAAATAATTGGTAGATGTAATCATTAAGCATGCACTCAAGCAGTGATATCTTAGGTCAATGTTATCAGTTCACGTAATATTTAGACTAAATATAACCAAAAAAATGTTTCGCACGTGTAGCTAATTGATTACACGCTGGCCAAGAGCAAGTTAGGGAGTTTGCGTACCCTTTAGAAATGTGTTAAACAACTTTTAGGCATGCAAGGTTTCATCACGATGTTTTCTTTAAACGATAGAGCAAGTCGTAATTATTTCTAATACATATCACTTCTAAAAGTTATTGGTGTGTCGCCTCGGGTTCGAACCATCGACCGCTAGTGTGGAAAATGCCATCTAAGGCATTCCTTGCGTATAAGATAACCGATAGTGAAAGAAGTGACTGTTTATAATGTAAAAACATAACAAGTGCTTCTCGCTAGAGATTTCAGTCTCAGACTCTAAATCCCAAAATCTAAATCAAACTAACGACATCGCTGCCGACTACAATGTAAGAAATGTCTATAAACAATATAATTTTTAATCTCTGTAAATAACGTAGCACAAATATTTGGCTCAGATCAGAACAAATGCGGCAAGGTGACGTACAAACGTGAGTTGTACGAGTTGAATATATTGTGTTGCTTAAGACAATAGTTACTATAGTTCTAATATTTGTTTAGTTTAGGAAAATTAATCGACAGTCTACGAAAAATGTTATATTTTTGTTTGCAAGTATCAAAGTTCATTCGCCTTTTCTGTAAAAGAAAATGTCATCATGATATTCCATTATGTTACCAACATAGTTAAATATCATGATGAAATTTAAGTAATATAGTATAATTAGTATTAGTTTTCCAGCTGTTAAAGGAAAAATGTTCGGTAGAAAAGTGGTGCGGACAAACCGAATACGTGCATTTTTTTAAGGCGACGTAGGCTTTATAGAGAGATGATTGATGACTACAAGGTGACCTGCAAAGAGATAGACAAGAAAGGAACACCCAACAATGGCTTTTATTTGTACAAAAACCGCATCAACTTTGTTGCAAAATTATTTTTGATGCTCGTACTCACGATATCTAATAAAATGTTCATATGCATTCTTACTTCGTGTTTGAGTTCAGCAAATATCTGCAAAGCACAGCTGCGGACAGAGAGCCAAAATTTATAATTATATTACAATGATATAATAATGCGATTAAAAATAACATACAGGTGTAGAATGTAGCTCCTAAAAATAATTGCTATAATCTTGTTTGGATCTTAAAAGTATACAAAATACTTAAATACTTATTGATAAAATATATACTTGCTATCAACTTCGTGTGCAGATTCTTTACAAAGGATGCCTGATAAATTATGCATATCATGATGGCAATTATTTTTGTGTAGAATAGGCTTAATGTTTAAAATGGAGACACGAAAATATATATATTACTAACTTCGCGTAACGCGCAACTTCGCTTGCGTCACATAAGAGAGAATAGGTCATAATTTTCCTCGTTTTTTTAACATTTTTCGTTGCTACTCCGCTCCTAATCGCCATAGCGTAATGTTATACATATATAATAAATAGCCTATAGCCTTCCTCAATAAATGTGCTATCTAACACTAAAAGAATTTTTCAAATCGTACCAGTAGATTCTGAGATTAGCGCCTTACAAACAAACTCTTCAGCTTTATAATATTAGTATAGATGATATATTATATGACTTAAATTAGCATACAGGTGTAGAACGCGCCTTTAAAAATAATTTATTACTATTTTCTTGTCTTCGTCTCAAAAGTATATAAAACACTTAAATATTGATAAAATATACTTGCTATCATCTTCGTGTGCAGATTCTTTACAAATGCCTATGCCAATTAATTATTTTTGTACATAGTAGGCTTAAAGTTTGAAATGAAGACATGAAAATATATTGTATAATACTAGCTGATCCGGCAAACGTTGTTTTGCCATATAAATAAAAAAAGTAGTGTCACTTAGGGGTATGAAAAATAGATGTTGGCCGATTCTCATAGATACCGGATAAGCACAAAAAATTTCATCAAAATCGGTCAAGCCGTTTAGAAGTATTTCACAAACCTTTAGCTTATCTCTTATGTAAGCCTACTTGTTTACTTGTATGCAGAAAATATTATACCAATAGTCAACATTAGTAACTGTTAGAAAACGTGTATGTCGAATTAACATTCCAATATAAATATATTCTAAAAATGTTGGTATATATTATATGAAACTGCCTGAATAAATATAAATACTCGTGTGAGTATGAAAAGTTTTGCACAGGTGTTTTTCTTTTCTTATAAATGCGAAAGTAACTCTGTCTGTCTGTCTGTCTGTTACTCAATCACGCCTACACTGCTGAACCAATTTCCATGAAATTTGGTGTGGAGATATTTTGATACCCGAGAAAGGGCATAGGCTACTTTTTACCCCGGGAAAATTATGCATTCCCATGGGATGATTCAGGTGGTGGACGCAGTCGCGGGTAAAAGCTAGTTACTTATAAATAAGTCCAATATTTTCTACGTGTTCCTGCAGTGTTGTATACTTAGATACAAGTTGTTTTTGGGTAGCGGGGATAGAGGGAATGAAAAAGCAAAATATAATAATACTATGATTTAGTCGTTTATTTTTAGGTTATATTTTATTATTAGCTATACTGACAATATTATCACACTTTATTCATATTTTAATTTAACAAACATTATTACAAAATATCGACATAACTTATATTTACAACTTATTAACTAACAGATCATGCTAAAACATTTATTCACATTACTGAAACTAATTTGATCGTTTTTTACCCTGGAAAATATTACCTGGAGTCGATTTTTAGATAATTTTACATGAATAATTTTCAAATAACTCTTGACAAAAACATTTGTCTTAATTTAAAGTAGAATGCAAAGTTATGACTCCAGACAATTACGTATTCAACTTGGAGTATTACTATTTCAGGACAAATATATTTTAATTCAGCACATTTTCGGATTTTAGCTGTGGAAAAGAGAAATAGTTCAGGTGCTGAAACAATAGGAGTTGTATTGTATTGTGTCATGCTGAAAAAGAAATGCTCTACACATTCGGTAGAAAATTACCAAGAACAAGTCCACAATTTTACACTTTATTTAAAGACATAACAGATAAATTAAAAACATATAAGTCGATCTTTCACAAAAACAGCCTTACAGACACACACATTATACTAAAAACAACTCTATCACACACACATAAGACTTCTAATCACTCAACGTTCCTAAAAGCGATATTATCACAGCCCTTCACTTGATACAGATCTTGTTTCTTCTCCCTCTTAGCATTTCTGTGCTGTTGGTATTCAACTATGAAATAGCACAGAAGGCCTGCGATCATAGTAGCTATGAGCAAGTAGGTTTTGTCACTGGTCCGAAGATATGGGGAGAGAATGTAGGCTATGATGTATCCTACAGACTCCCATAGTCGAAAGTTCGAGAATGCTGCCTCTTCGCGACCGGGGAATAGGATGCCGTAGTATGCTGTGAATGAGAAAATATTGACATTGGTATAAGGTAAAGTGTTGATACTAGTTCTGTTCTCTCAAATAAATCTGTTGTAACGATTTATGTAATATGCAAATAAAACATTCTTCCGAGACAATTTTTACTGATCTTGCGTTCAAAAAACAGAACATTTTGCATCGAGTTTCAATAATTAACTAAAGAGCATTTTATATTTTAAAGCTTCTGTTATCTCAAAATCTCAGAAGCAAAAGTTCTAAGCTACGAGTATTTTAGAAATGACCAGTTTTAACACGGCATCTCATGTTGGTCGTAAAGTAGATCAAAATCAAAGAACTTCATTTGACTCCATACATAATAATACAACTATTTTCATAAGATTCTCTGACTTAAAGCATTATATTTGTATTAAGTTTCATAGCATACCATTAATTTGTACGATCCACACGGAGTCGCAAAGGCCCCATAGCACGGCGATCAGGTACAGAATGTACGCATCCCCAGCGTGTGGACGCCATGTCAGCACCGCTATGAACAACGCCGCGTGGCCTATTGCAGCACCGCAAATTAATGGGAGACGACCAGTTATCTGAAAAAATAAGGATATAAATAAAACGTTTTCAAATTACATTTCTTCCAAAAGTTTCTGCTGATTTATGGATAGATGAACTTTCGTAGAAATAAAATTCCAGAGAAACATGTTGTAAAACATGAAATAATTGATCTATTCTTGATTCGTTGCAAAGTCATGATAATACAACACGATTAAGTAATAGTTTCCAAACTTATAAATAGCCGTACACTTACTCTTTAAAAAGTCACGGGAAGTGTTAACATATATAACAATGAAAATTCTACACGTTAATGTAATTAATTCATAATCAGATAATTGAGTTAAGACTTAACAATACCTCCAGAATACAACTCCATTGAAAAAGTACAAGATGAGAAGGAGCTTATATCACGGCATTTTATTATAATACACATAAAAATAATAATTGTTACCTTAGCCAGGTAGCCGGTAAGTACACATCCAATAGCATCAGCCAGTCCGTAAGTCATCATTACAAAGCCGACGTACCCCGTACCCACCGCACAGGAGACAAATGCCTGAAACAATACAATCATATCGTCTATATAAACGAAATAATTATACCTTTGTTCAATATTTTAAGAAAGACACTTTAAATTCTATTATTTTTCTTTGTGACTGAGTCAATTGTCATGAATGAAGTGTTATATATAATATTACTAAGTAATTTGTGAAATCGTATCTGAGATTGTCAGGATCATTGAGATATTATGTATCCTAATCAAAAGCTTAATAAGGTTTTTTATTGTTCTATCCTTGAATCTTCTTTAACTAATTAAGTATTCTTAATGCAATTGTTATTATTTGAAGCATTTTGTTCAATAAGAATATTTAAAATCTTTCCAACAAGAAAAAATCTGATTATTAACGCGGATTGAATCATGTTCCATTTCGATTTAGCTAATAAAAAAGGTTATTTTTCCCTTGGTACACCTCATGGTATCGTTTTAGGGCCTAATTAATTCGAAAGTCATATTGTTTGGGTCTTAACAAGGTTTTGGACTAAGTATTATTTTCAGATTTCAATTTATTGGCCTTAATTATTTTTATTACATGATACTAGTTTTGTATGATTGTCCTATATTATTTATTATCAGTTGCATTAAGGAATAATCTGAAAAACACATCATGGGAAACATAGTTTAATAAGACCTTAGCATTGCTAATACTGGGCGGACACCGCCCCTGGCATTATAACTTATTATCCTCAGTAAAAAAAATAGCAGGCGCCCCTATTTTAATACCAACTTTTATAACAATATTTGTCATGGGATTGCTTCCAATTGGTTGAATTTGCTGTACATGGTTTCTTTTGAAATCTTTTATATCAATTCTTTTTCTTTTGGATTTCTCTCCTTTGTAATATTCTTCATTTAGTTATTAAATTATTTGATAAACATGTATGAAATATTGCTTTGTTTTATTTTTTTTTTTTTTTGGATTGTTCTTCTCCAGATTCTTATTTTTAATATTTTGTCTTGTTGATTGCATTTTTTGTAATGAGATTGTTCTTTGTTCGATCTTAATTTAGATTGTTTCTTTTTATGTCTTCTTCATCAAATTCTTTTGGCCGTATATTTCGTTCTCGTGGTTTGTAATATTAGTAATATTAGCAGTTCTAGAGTGTTATTCTTAACATTCTACGTTAACCGTACCATCTGTATCGTCACCCACTGAACTAGCTTCCCCTGCGTCGTGTGAAACATCTGTTTTATCAACCCACGGTGCTATTGTGTGCGAGTTTGCGTTCGTAGAACCGGCTCCTGGCACACTTGTCGGTACCGTCGGTACGATGGAAGCCCTCGCCGCGCGCCGCCGTTAGTACTAGCAGTTTTTCAATAGGTGACGCTGTACGGATGACGTCACTTTCTGAATCGCGGTGTTAAGATTCTCCGCGAGCGAATGACTACCCCTGAGCGCGCGGCGTTTGTTATCGCTTCTCGGCCTTTTGGCTAAGATCAAAGTGTAGTATCTGTTCTTTTCAGCTTAATATCTGAAAGTTCCCTCATTGAGGGACCAGTATATTAAACTGATTTTTGTAAGCTGACGGGATGTTCGGGGCTCGCTCCACTCCTGTCACGGGTCGGCCCGGCATTGCAGTGCCGCCGGGATCGGCCCACATAATTCCATATTATAAATCTGAAACTTCTGATCAACATAATAGTGGTCATTAAATGTTCTAACGACTATTGGCACCGTATGGAACTTTGTGTCTCGAATTAAACATAGTTTTCATGTTTGATAATCTGCATTAAAACCTAAATTACAAACCAAATAATGTTTTCTAAACATATCAATCCAACACACACACTGGGAAATTCTGGTCTATCCCACTAGTCCCGCTGAATTGTCCCGTAACGGGACAATTGACACAATTTTGTCCCAGTTGTCTCGTAGCGGGGCAAGTGACACTGTTTAGGAGCCAGTAGTCCAGTTGCAGATAATCATGGGGCTAATGGGACAGACGGATGCCTCACGCATGTCTTCCAAAAGTCCGGAATTCCATAGTCACGAGATGGAAAAGACATTTTATTTCTTAAGCGTGCTGTTGTACGTTTTTACTTAATTTCTAATAGATAGGCTGAAATTACATTACAAATTGAATTGACTTGAGTGTTTGAGCTCGAGCTGCTCTAGAGGCCCGTTAACAAGTCATTTTTGGCTTCCTTAGACATATGTTTATTCAAGTAGAGAATTTCGGATAAGCGTTTTACATTTTTATGGTATTGAAAGTCATAATTGGACGTAGTTATGAAAGAACGTTCCAATCCACAAGGTGGTCAAAATTGAGTTTTTGAGCCCAAGCTAGGTATTTTGGATCGTCCTATCTAGTGGTGAAGACACTGACTCTTTTACGACAATAACTACTGAAATAATTACACGGTCTAAATGATAAAACGTACCAAAAGATCTAAATTGTAATCGTATAACGTGACATTACATTTGGATCGTACTATTTTTATTTGTTTTGGACTGAATGCAATAGAAATAACGATCCAATCCATCTTAAAACGTTTTAAAATAAATAATTTTAAGAAATTTTAAATAAATAAAAAAGTGACATTCCATTTGGATCGTTATATTTTATTACATTTTGGACTGAATAAAATGAGAATAATGACTCAATCAACTTGGAACGTTTTTAAAAATAACAATTATAAATGACAATTCATTTGGATCGTACTGTTTCAATACGTGTTGGACTGAATCCACACCGGGTCTCTGAGTACCCCGATCCCCGAAGCCCCCGTCCCGGAGTACCCCAATTTATTTTTGTCTTGATAAACGACTAAAAGTCAGTTTAGCGTAAAAGTACCGTCAGCAAATGCTATGTCAAATACATTTTTTGTTAGTTAATACTTAACTTTAAGGATTAGGAAAAGATTATAAAATCGTGCTTGGTTAAGGAAAATATGGTTGGGGAAAAAGTTTTTTCGCATTATAGTATGTATGAACTTGTAATAAAATCTCTTTGGCTTCAAGAATCACAAATGAGTACACGGTTCATTAGGTTTCTTTCAGTGAGCTCGTGAGGTACTCAAATATTAATAATATAATATTATTAATACCCAAATAGCTTTTTTGCGTAGAGAAAAGATTTTATTACAAGTTCATACATACTATAATGCGAAAAGACTTTTTCTCCGACCTAATATTATAACCAGAGAATATAATTTAGAGCCTCTTAGAACAATCGCAGGCTTTAATTACTATCACATTAGTTCCTTTTTCAATACAGAAAATCAAAATACGAACTCAAAATGGAACATCAACATCATCATCATTGCCTTAAAACGCAAATTGTCTTGTGCTGTATCGTAGGTTGCTTTATCAATCATTATCACTGTTTTCCATTATTGCCAATCAACCATCTTCTATTTCATGTGACGGAAGACATGCGAGACAGATGCACATTCGCACAGATGATAATATGTAATTAAGGCCTGTCATTGCTCTAGGAGAGTACTCTGGATTGTATTCTCTGATTATAATATTTACCTTAACCAAGCACGACTTAATAATCTTTTCCTAATCCTTAAAGTTAAGTATTAATTAATAAAAATGTATTTTACATATCATTTGCTGACGGTACTTTTGCGCTAAACTGATTTTAAAGAATCGTTTATCAAGACAAAATAAATAGGGGTACTCCAGGACGGCGGCCTCGGGGATCGGGGTACTCAGGGACTAACCCAAAGCTGTAGTGTTCGAAAAGTCAATTAAATAAAATGTGAATAAATCGCAAAATAATCCGTAAAAGTTGTTTCATTTAAATGTGTCGTGTTCGCGTAAATAAAAGACAACAATAAAAGTAAAATAATGACGCCATTGACGATGCTGATGGATTCGGTAAAGAGCTGGATTTCGATCTGGATGATGAATAAATTGTGATATTATAATTTTTATTCATCATCTAGATCGAAATCCAGCTTCTTAGCTTGATAATTTTTTATGCTTTGATACAGTTGTATCAACGTATGGAAAATCATCACAATAAAATTTACATTCACATATTTCACATACATCACATGTTATCTATATTAATATTATAAAGCTGAATGAAAAGAAGAGTTTGTTTGTACGAGCAAATCTCAGGAACTACTGGTCGGATTTGAAAAATTATTTCAGTGTTAGATAGTTCATTTATCGAGGAAGGCTATAGGCTATATATCATTACGCGACTACTAATAGGAGCAGAGTAGCAATAAAAAATGTTATCTATACTAATATTACAAAACTGAAGAGTTTGTTTGTTTGTTTGAACGCGCTAATCTCAGGAACTACAGGTCCGATTTGAAAAAATCATTCAGTGTAAGATAGCCCATTTATCGAGGAAGGCTGTAAGCTATATATCATCACGCTACGACAAGTAGAAGCAGAGTACCAGTAAAAAATGTTACTAAAAAGGGGAAAATTATGACCCATTCTCTCTTATATGACGCAAGCGAAGTTGCGTGGGTCCAGCTATGTATGAATATTTCTTAAAAAATATGTTTTAATAATGTTTCATTGTTTTACTTATGTTTTAGAAAATATATATATTAATTACCAAAATATAGCAATTGTAACATATTGGAACGTTTTTGTAAATTAAGTTAAAATCTACCTCCATACATTAAGCCTTTTTTCAAAAACGTTCCAAGTGCATTTTTTTCATAATTTGTATGAGAAATATGAATAAATTTTAGTGACAAGTATATTTAAAAATAAAGTTTATTTATTTAGTTGCAGTGATACATACTACTTAGCTGTACTCGCTACCAAAAAAAAGTGTACCACAAAATTACAAAAACGCGATTTACTCAGTTCGACCTGCGTGTGGATTGGAACGTTCTTTCATAACTACGTCCAATTATAGACACTTGTCAATTTAATTATAAAGTGAAAGGCCTAAAAAGTAAAAAAATCTTGTGAATTTAAAGTACAAATGGTAGCATACAAATCATCATTTGAGATATCTACCCTTGTTAAAATGTAATAGTTTGTATCCTTTGTATAACGTCTGCTATATTACCAAAGTACCAAGTGCTTGCTGTCACATAACAACTCGATGGTACCAGTGGTATTGACCCTTCCGCCTGTCCCATTAGTCCCATGGCTACTTCCCATATGGTAAACTTCCCATTTGGTAAACCTCAACTAATACCTAATAAAAAGTTGCATATGGTAAACATTATTGATTTCATACATTTATTCCCATTTGGTAAACTTTCATTTAAGATGGGTACAGTCAAGTACAGAAAGAAAACACGAAACTGTTGATAGTATTCATATATTTTAGACTAGCTCTTACCCGCGACTTCGCCCACCACCTGAATTATCCCATGGGAATGCGTCATTTTTCCGGGGTAAAAAGTAGCCTATGTCCTTTCTCGGGTATCGAAATATCTCCATACCAAATTTCATGCAAATTGGTTCAGTAGTTTAGGCGTGATTGAGTAACAGACAGACAGAGTTACTTTCGCATATATAATATTAGTATGGAATAGTATGGATTAGTAAGTGGGAGAAGAAAAGTCTAGATTTAGAGACGAGAGACTTTAATTTCAATAGTAGTAGTATAGTGTAGCCAGCCATCGTGTATGTACTCCCTGGTTAAATGTGCAAGAGCCATACATAGTTTGGCGTGATTGTGAGATTCTTCATGTTGTAACAAGCCAAGAGGATTTTTGCCTTTATTAATAGCGCTCTGCCAAAAAGAAAACACCCTTTGACAGTTGTGTTTGGAAATGTCTCTTTATTGCATTTCTTGGAGCTTTTTCAAAATCCAAGGTAATAACTTCTGCTTTCCACTCGGGTAAATGAAATTTTAGTTTGGAAATTGACAGAATAATGTTTATCTTTACTGCTCCTTGATAAGCCGTACTTTTTGATGGTCGAGATTTTGTCTTAAGACTTTGAAACTTTTAAAAACTTCAACATTAATTTCACACCGACTGTACTTAATTAAATAAATAGGATTAAACGTATGAAGTAACGAAATGTTTACCAAACGCAACTTTTTAGTAGGTATAATTTGAGGTTTACCAAGTGGGAAGTTGACCAAATGGGAAGTAGCCATGATTCTCTGCAACTGGACTACTGGCTCCTAAACAGTGTCACTTGCCCCGCTACGAGACAACTGGGACAAAATTGTGTCAATTGTCCCGTTACGGGACAATTCAGCGGGACTAGTGGGATAGACCAGAATTTCCCAGTGTGTGTGTTGGATTGATATGTTTAGAAAACATTATTTGGTTTGTAATTTAGGTTTTAATGCAGATTATCAAACATGAAAACTATGTTTAATTCGAGACACAAAGTTCCATACGGTGCCAATAGTCGTTAGAACATTTAATGACCACTATTATGTTGATCAGAAGTTTCAGATTTATAATATGGAATTATGTGGGCCGATCCCGGCGGCACTGCAATGCCGGGCCGACCCGTGACAGGAGTGGAGCGAGCCCCGAACATCCCGTCAGCTTACAAAAATCAGTTTAATATACTGGTCCCTCAATGAGGGAACTTTCAGATATTAAGCTGAAAAGAACAGAGACTACACTTTGATCTTAGCCAAAAGGCCGAGAAGCGATAACAAACGCCGCGCGCTCAGGGGTAGTCATTCGCTCGCGGAGAATCTTAACACCGCGATTCAGAAAGTGACGTCATCCGTACAGCGTCACCTATTGAAAAACTGCTAGTACTAACGGCGGCGCGCGGCGAGGGCTTCCATCGTACCGACGGTACCGACAAGTGTGCCAGGAGCCGGTTCTACGAACGCAAACTCGCACACAATAGCACCGTGGGTTGATAAAACAGATGTTTCACACGACGCAGGGGAAGCTAGTTCAGTGGGTGACGATACAGATGGTACGGTTAACGTAGAATGTTAAGAATAACACTCTAGAACTGCTAATATTACTAATATTACAAACCACGAGAACGAAATATACGGCCAAAAGAATTTGATGAAGAAGACATAAAAAGAAACAATCTAAATTAATATAGAACAAAGAACAATCCCATTACAAAAATTGCAATCAATAAGACAAAATATTAAAAATAAAAATCTGAAGAAGAACATCATAAAAAAAAATTAATACCAAAGCCAACAACTTTACTTGATCATATTTCTGCAATATGCAGATTTCTTCAATCTGGACAATACTTACAGCAGTAAAATCAGCTCCGAAGTATGCCTGCTGTAGTCCTATGAAGATATTGATGGTGACAAGGAGCAGCTGCGTGGGTTCTGCCATCAGCTTGAGGGTCACAGCCAAGAGGGCCATTCCCGACATGCCTGTCCCAGAACCTGACCGCCCGGAGTCATATCTGAAGAGAACAAAAGATGATTCAGAAAATAAATATGTTTTGTAGCGGCAAAATTGTTTGCATCATGAATAGAGATAATTTTGTCAAGGCGCTTGAATTCTTTTACGCTATTGTATATCTCTTATCGCTCCAATTCGGCAAATATGGGATAAGGGAGAACTGGAATTGTTTTTAAGGTATCCATAGTAGTACGAATTCTTTATTAAAGTTGAACTAAGTTGTAAAAAAAGGTGTATCTAAAATTTCTAGGTTACTTGAGAACTTTAGTCCAATACAAGCTCCAAGTATCGGAACTATAACAAATGTCTGTTTGATTTAAAAAAAAAAAATAACCACTCCCGCACTAATATCCTTTTAATCTTGGTATACAAACCTTTTCATAGAATCGACTCCAACAGCTACAATAAGAGCTGCTCCAGCCATACAAGCAAGGTAAATTCCTGGAAGAAAAATATATTTTATTTTAAGTCATCGAATCTCCGAAGAAAATAATAGTAACAATTGAATGAAACCGATAGTCTCCAATACAAAACCAAGGAAAATCAACATTAATCCAATCCAATTTAAACTTCTTGAACAAACGAAGAAAAAAAATGGATCTTACTCTCTGCTCCATTTTTTTTTATTTTTACGAGCATTATAAGTGTGTAAATTCCTCTCCCTTACATTGAGTGAATAGAGAACAAGAATAACGTAAATTAAGCCATAATCTTAAAAACAGCTGGTTTTACATTTCTGTAAGCCTTTAATGTTATGTCGTCAGTTTCCTAAAACATTAGCATATCAAAAGCCTGTTGTCAATGGGCCTCAAACAGTCTAACATCAGAACAAATCGTTTTTGCAAATTTTTCTGTGAAGGTCGCACACAGCGAACATTAAATTTGCTTGTAAAATAAATGTGCAGGTAAATATCTGTTTATTATGTCGTTTTTTATAGCAATCCCTTTTTGATTAAGGTCTAATCTTTAATTAACAAGAAATTAAAGAAACGCATACTATATGTATACAAATCTATCAGCGTATAATAATAATTCGCAACCCTGTCCCGTTTTTTTCAATATCACCCTTCCTTTTCTCTGACCGGACCCTTGCAAACTTGCACAAAGACAGGTGCGATTCTTTACAAAGCTCCCCTCTCTTGTACTGTATTTTTGCACCACTCCATTCAAATCTTTGCAAACCCTCTTTAGAAGTTATCAATACAAGCAGGACACACTTATTTTGATTCTGATTATGATCCTTATCTCACAGACCAGCAAAATAATTTGTAAAATTATAGCACCAGTTTCAATTAAATTTAATTTTTCCTTTAATTTTGAAGTAAAGAAAGAGAGAAACTCCTATATGTTTTGTAGAAACTAAAAGATATCTCGCATAACATACCAGATAACATCTGAATCTTTTCTGGAGGTTGTGGTGGTAGGGCTTCTCCCGCATCAGCGCTGGGAAGGAAGTTGGCACCACATAGCACTGGGATCATTGACTCGTTCACTGACGTTACTGCCGCCGCGTTGTCACCAGAAGATAGCACTGAAATATGGTGAAATGATTCTATAAAATACATTGTAGGTTACACTGTTAGCTATATCAAGTGATAGAATTTATACTCAATGATTCAATCCACTGATTTATATTACTACGGATTGAAATGGAAATCCAAACAAGGCTTAGGTATAAACATTGTAAGGAAATCTCTATAAAATAGAAGCTCCTGCAGTTAAGTAAAGAAAGGAGCTACAGTTCCTATTTTCAATAAACTCAAATATCTTTTGTGATGGTTTATAATATAAACACTCTCTTTCATATTATTATTGTTATTAGAACAAATTCAAAAGGTCTTTGATCAAGTTGAGAACACTATCTATATTTCTATTTAGTCCGTTTTTACTTTTTACCCTCTGTTGAATATAGACCTCGCCCTCAGAACGCCATTTAATACTGTCCTGCGCTTCTCTCATCCATTGCAGCCCCACACATGTAACTTACGATTAACATTCGATAAATTATAACTTACCTAAAGATGAAATGAGGTTGCCCCACACTTGGTTCATTTGGAAGATCATGAAGAATAGTCCCAGGAATCGTACTAAGAGCGCCTCAGCTGATATCTTTGATATCCTGCTGTGAGCTTCTGCAGTCTACAAGATAAACGTGTAACATAAAAAAAATACTTGTTATTTTGTGAGGCTAAAGGAAATGTGAAAATCAGCATCACAGTATTTTTTTCACCCGGTACTGTCCTACTGCTACAAACTGTATGTCGAAACAGGGAGTATACGAGTTGTTAATCATGAGGCGGGTGGGCATCAAAAAAAATATCTAAATAAATCTGTTATTCAGACAAAAGTAGAAAACAATTGCCAACTTTATCAAAAAACCGTAATAAACAAATACAAGGCATATTATGCTTGTACCAGAATAATCATCCTTACCACAGAAAGGTACGTGCACTTGGCACACCAGAGCGGGCCTCCACCCAGCCCTACGAACAAAGCAGCCGGTATCATGGTGTAGAATCGAGGATACAACTGCGCTGCTATGTATGGCATGTACGTGATGAAAGATAAAGATATCGCCCATTTTGTTCCTAGCCATCTGGAACACGAAACGAAAGTGTAAATTAGAATTATGGTATGGCGCTAGGAGAAAGTAAATTAAAAACTAGGCCCAACAAACAAAAAACAATAAGAGGTCTAGTTTACTAACTTACTTTATCATAACCACTGGTAGAAATATATTGGAGAAGATGAGTCCAGCATACACGGCTGCTAAAGATGCAGTACCAAGCCCTGCCTCCGCATTGATAGAACTCTGGAGATTTGCTGCTCCCTGAAATTTTCACAATAACTTTACGATTTCTTTTTTTACAACATAGGTACGACAATTTTCGACGAATTTATTCTATCTATGACTTGTACTTTAATAGTACGCCTCACTAAAGCCGATTTCAATACCTATGGCTAAAAGTTAGGCCCGCTAGAGGCAACAATTTTTGTTAATAAACAAATTAGAACATCTCGCAAACTAAACTGTAGTAAGCCTATCTGTAATGTTATCGGTCATGAGTACTACTTCCTCAATCAATTACAATTTCACTGAAAGCCAAAAAAAAAATCGTTCTGGCGCCTTACGGCAAAGGTCTTCACAGATCGTAGCGCCGGGTTGCGTACAAAAACTCAACGTTTCAGTAAAAAACCCGCGGCTAATAGCTATAAACGATTCTGTCACACTTCCGTACTTAAGTGTACCATCATCATTAACAATCATTTGTATATCACGATTTTCTTTAACGAGTGCATTATTCTACGTGGGAATTAAGGTAACCGGGAAGTTTTATTCCATTATTATAATATGCATGTTTGTGAACTTGCTTTTATTAAATTTGGAAGCAAAAAGTTGTATTCTTCAGGTACCTAACTGTATTAGTTTGAAATCTTGGTCGCCGTAATTTACTCAGTGATCGCCTTATCCTAACCAACTAGTGCCATACCCAACAGCCTAACTACATTACACTTATTATATCAGTAAAGAAAGCATGTTCCTATAGTAACAGGAGTATTAAACTTGATTTTGTCGGAGGACAAGACAATGATATGCGTACTATTGCGTACAAATAGTCCTGCGCTTACTAGTAGTAGTCTAATGTTCTTCAACTCCACCAATTACTATTATCTTTTCAAACCCTTTGATCACCTTGTATATTTAAACTGTCAGTAAGTATACGGAAACAAGTCTTCTAAAAGCAATATAGACAACTAAATGATACGTACCGGCTTTTCTGATGCGTTTAAATCCTACTATAATATTATAATTAACGTACATTTTCATAAACAGTTGCATAAAGAACTTTGTCCTTTTTTATCTTAACGATTAACAAATAATATCTTGCGACCCTAAATAAACCTAACATACAATTCAATATACCTCGGTATAAATAGACATTATCATCGAAATGTATGTACTCGCATAACTTTCGACTAACTATCGTGTTTGTAATTAACAGGACAAGGTTTGTACGGGATCAACGGGATCCTAAGCCCCACGCAAATAAGATCAATCGGATAAAATCCTACTAGGTACATACCCGGACGAAGTCGGGCCGAATCAATTTTAGGAAAATACTATTTTCCTAAAACGTCCCCAACCTGCACTTGGCCAGCGTGGTGGACTCAAGGCCTAACCCCTCCCTCATTACGGGAGGAGACCCTTGCCCAGCAGTCGGACATTAATGGGCTACATTTATTTATTATTATTATTGTATGTCTGTTCATTATCTCGGGACTATGGAGTCCCGGACTATTAGAAGACGTGCGTGGGGCCGAAGCCAACACGTAGAGGCCCATTTAGACAGCTTTAATATTCAAAAGATGTATGTTTACACACTCCGGTGACTATCCCTGTCTACACTATAAATTGCATCCAAGGATAGTCACCGGACTGTGTGGAACTATGGCAAAACTAAAAGAAAAAACTACTTGGGCTATTGGGATGGGGTGCTGATGGACTTGAAAACTATGTATCTACGGGGCCTATGGCGCCTGCCTATAACAATGTAAAACACGTTATTATTACTATTTTTCACATCTGAAATTGTAATAAGTTCTAACCGCGATATATATAGCCTTAAAATGCAAGGAATTTAAAGCAGTAGATATGATTTAAGGTGTGAAGAAGACAAGTGTAAGTGAACAATCACGTAATTCACATAGCGTTTAACCCGCGAGGTCGACTGTGTCTATCAAAACATGTAATTTTACCCATTCATTGTTTAATCCATCACGTAATAATTAATGATAGACATTCATTGTTTAACTATTGTCTCTGCTGCATACTAGTATAAATCGTCTGTTACTGTCGAAGCTTATTGTCTCTTACGATTTTCGCTTTGCTCAATCACATACTTACAGCAGGCTCTACTAATATTCTTAATACAAAAGATCCTAGAACAGGAAAGATGAAATATGTACCGTAGAAAATGTTACCCCAATCACACTGAATAACCAGGATTGACTCATAGAACGTGCGTGTATCCTAGAAACTTGCTATGCGATCAAAAATGAGCCAACGTTAATCTCTGCTAATTTTAGGATTGATATTATGAATGTGCAGGTTGCACATTTCAATCATCACTACAACTAATAAAAATACATCATATATATACTTAGTCCATATACTCACACTATAAGCAGTGAACTGCACCATAAAAGCCAAGCTGATGATCACCACATTCTTCATAATCCGCCATGTCTCCGTCGGCTTCAAACTGTCTACGGGTAACTTTTGATCTTGAGTCATTTTTAACACTTCACAATACTACTTTCTTTTCACTTCACTTTTTCAATTACTGAACCAATTACTTATTCTTTCTTCTTTACGTTTCCATACTTGATCAAGTGTTGAGCGTCACTGAACATAAATCCTTATCTTTGAGAAGCTGAAACAATAATAATATCGTGTTAAAATATGTACAAAGTAACATGAGTTATACCTGAATAGCCTCTAAATTGTATGGTACGAATACATAAATGTCCGTTACTTTTGTTATGAAAGACTGGAATAACAATGTAACATTCACAATGGAAAATATTGAAAATTCTTCACTTAGAGGCAACTTTACTGTCGTACTTTATTCGAGATTATTTTTAACTATTTAAAACGAAAAAATAGTCTTTTAGAAAAATAATTTAAAAAACTAAACTTGTCATTATTATGAAGCTAGTATATTTACAGAACTAGTAAAAGAAAATTTTCAAAAGAGTCATAAATGTATTGGATTCTTCGAACAGCTATGAAGCTGATCTAAGACGACTGTTTTCCGATAGCAGCAAATTGAAGTCATTGATCACTCGTAATCACAATCGTAATTTACCTAATGACCACCAGATGCACACGACCGTTCATTTAGCTCCCTAACCACACACTGAATTAATACAATCGCATCTTAATTATATCTACAACAATATGGCCTTGTAAAGAAGATACATTTTTTACTTCATTAATAAACCCAAAATCCGGCTATGTGTATCAAAAACCCGGAGTACCGAGTACCTTTGTGGTTTTACCAACTGATCGCGAAGATTTCGCGAAGTATGTGGTATTGTTGAAAATAACTTACGTTGGAGCCACGAAGAACGACAATAGCTTATGCTTTTGATAAACCGCTCTTACGTTTTAAATGGCTCTTATGAACAGACTTGTCGTTAAACACAGTGTTCTTGACAGAAATTTATGAAGAGACTAGTTCCGTGCTGCAGTCTAAATTGGTCACGAGGTGATATTATAGGATGACCGCATTTTGATATTTAGTAAAATATTTCACTATTAATTTTATCTGATGGACTTATGTTGATGTTATAGTATTTCTGTGACAGAGTTAAACATAACTTATGTATTATGTTGATACTTAACTCGACGCTTTGGCAAACGAATAGAAACTGACACTTGAAACTAGAACTCTCATTGAGCAGAGTACACCGATACCCACGAATAAAATAATAATAAAATAGTCCGTATTTATATTTTTTTAGCGTGGTGGACTCAAGCCTATACCACTCGATAAGGAGACCCTTGGCCAGCAGTGGGACAGTAATGGGTTAAAAAAAATACTAAAGTATTCTACTTATAAAACGATCTTTACAAATAGATAAAAATAGCATGTAAGGAAATTACAAGTAAGGAATGTGTAGACAACTTCAACATTATATAAATCGCGTTCTTCGTGGCCACAAAACAAAGTATAAACAACAGTACTTATCGATAACATCACGAAACATGCAACCAATGTATTACGAATCTAATCAAAACATTTTTTACGAAGGTGTGCATGGGAACTTATTAGAACAACATTTGATTAACAGTTTTTGTTCAATGAGTAATCGTAATCATGAATTATCATAATAGAAGATTGGGGAAGGATATTGTGGTAAATGGTAATCACGACGGGTATTCTTTTGATCACTGTCAGATCTGTATCTCGTATAGGCAAGGTCCCATTGTATTAGATTCCAGCGGAATTCGGACAAGCAGAATCAGCAACTCGCGTGTAAGACTATAAAAAGGATGCAAATGATGGGCTCAAAGTACAACCAGACCTGAAAAAATTGTGATTGTGTTGATGCTTATTGTGACTAACACACAAGTATGTGGTGATTCCACGTGATATCAGTGATTCTAAGGCGAATTCGGATTTTACGGAATTTGGAAATCAGCGTAATGTACTTAAATCTTAACCCTCGACATCACAGCAGATTTTTACTTATTATGTCGTATTTATATGAGTACACGTAAAAATAATTATTAACCTTGGAAACCTTTGCAATAGCAATCATCTCAAGTGATGTAAAACATAATACGTTCACGGGTCATTCCTCCCTTCAAAAGTTCAAGAAATACTTTTATAAAATCACATTGCTGAATAACTTACCGTTTTCCACTCTATACTTTGTACCTTTAATTACTATGTAATACTATGTATGTTTATCCAAGATTGTTATATCTGAAGTCAATTATGTTTATGTACATTTTCACACAAAGTTGTAATCACGTGTGGGATCAGGAAAAACTCACTGAACACAATAAAATAATTACTTACGTAGGTACTACACCGTACACCGCGCCGTGGTGCACCTACCTTTGGACCAAAGAAAACTTGACAATACAAACTAAAGATAACTTTACGTGATATATCTTCATAAAATTAAAAAAAATACGATGCAAGTGATTTAAAATGATCATATTTATAGTCAACTGTTTACAAAAATATGTTAGTTTAATCTTTTGTAAATTACAATTTGTTAATCTATAATTTATTTAAAAAATTGCTCTGGGTATCGGCTACCGTTTGGACACCCTCGGGACAGTACACGTTCTGCGCTCAATTTTAACACCCACTATAAAACGTTGTTACTATAATAATTTTGTGGTTAAATATCTGAATTGTGGTATAGATATCGTAATTTTTTGCAGTACACGGGTTTTTCCTATTTTATAACCGCATCCAAGCGTGGTTTGCGTGCACGAAGAATTGAATAACGCCCATATTCAGGTAAATCTCAAAGATCTTCTGGTTTAAGTAGTGTAAAAACATCATTTACACACTGATAATAGTAATTATACGATAAACCACTATTTATAACCTGATACTTTTTGGAAATACCTGTTAGTCTAGAATATTAATTAAGTACAAAGTTTTTAACACATTAAGAATAACATCCGACATAGTTTTAATTATACCTGTCTTATGTTAAAAGGTGTTATCTTGTTTTTCTGTACATTACGTGACCTACTTGGTCCATACACTTATGTAGCAATTTACTGTGAATTTGAATACGTAATGCAAGAAATATGTGACGAAATAAACGTTAAAACAAGTGTTTATGACATATACGACGTACCAAAATTAGTATTATAGGCTTCAAAAGTATAGGTAACCACTAAAATTGAAGCTAAGCTCTAAATCATAAAAAGTACCTCCGAATGATAAGTACTTCTCAGGATTTTAAAAACTATACTTAATCTAAAATGGATAGTTTTAAATTTATCTATGAGCTCGTTGCATGCACGAGAAAGAGAAACAATAGGGATCCTATCCCGCTAGTACCTTCAAATTGTCCCATTATTCGACAAGGAGGCCAATGATCCAATACCGATAAAGTAACTTTTTTATGTACAGCAAGAAAATACCTCTCCTGTAAACCATGTTACAAAGCAAATAAACGAGTTTTCATCAAATGTTTTATGTTTAGTTTACGGTTAAGGCTATTATAAACATAAGGCAGTATCCGCAGTATCCATATGTGTCCTTAACCCTCATATGTCAAATAAATCGTAAACTAACTGACGTCAAACCAATATGAGTTGAATACATTAAACTAATATTTCATTCAATTATGCAGATTACTACCCAAATAGGCGTTACATTGAAATTAACGGATATACGATTATTATCTGTAGTCAAAAGTAACTCGTAATATAATTAAATGTTATGGAAAGAGATACTGTCTCATTATTATGGTATTATATAATATTGTATTAATTACATGTGAATCATACAAAATAAAATCTAACTAGAAAAATTACGGGAAGTAGGTAGGTACACCTCGGCTTATCTTAATAATTATTTACCCAGATGTAAACAAACTTAGCTCTATTAACTTTTGTGAAACTAAACTATAGAAACTCGAAACCTTCTTTGCAAATTGGTTTTTATTATTTTTCTTTTTTTTCATTAATTTTACTATAGAGTTTTTTGTAGGTAGTGTAGTTGAGAAAGAATGCTGCATTTTAAAGTGTTCCCGACCTTCTCAATCTGCAGTTAATAGATATTTTATTTAAATTGGTTTAGCGGCGAGTGTTTGTTATGTAGATGACGTCATTACTAAAATCAATGATGTTATTCAATGGTCAAGATCATTCGTGTAATTCACAGTTATTAGAAAATATAATTAATTATTGACGTAATTATATAGAATATCCGCTGATATAATAATATTTTATATTTCCGGCTATGTTATTTATTTTTAACTTTATTTATTTACGGAAGCTGTTATTTTCAATGATAATGTGATGTAAGGAGCTTACCTTTTCACTTAAGCTTAAAACAATGCCCTTGACCAACCACCTCTAGCTATCCCTTCTGTAACAGAACCTCGGCTGTAGAAACGCCCGAGTTACATCCAATTGCAATATTAACCTTGGATGTTAAATATATTTAACATATAGTTATATATTTAACACCAGATTGTAATTTTGTGAGCTATAATTTAGTTTTTCCTAAACTATTGTAGTCTTTTATAACGCGGAAACGTGAAATATTTAAGGAAAACATCTCAAATATGATCATTAATCAGGGTAACCGGTAGCGCTCACTTCCTCCCACTTAACCTTAGAAGATTGCCTTACTTGGGACAAGGAAAGTAACATCGCAATGAATGAATGCCATAGATCTTTTTTTTGCCTCACTTGACATAATAAACCACGAACATCATTAACAATTTTCTATATAGGAATTATATGAAAACCTTCAGACTTTATAATCAGTTATCAAAATATGAAGAAGAGTTTGTTTGTTTGTTTGAACGCGCTAATCTCAGAAATTACTGGTCCGATTTGAAAAATTCTTTCAGTGTTAGATAGTCCATTTATCGAGGAAGGCTATAGGCTATATATCATCACGATACGACCAATAGGAGCAGCAGAGTACCAGTAAAAAATGTTACAAAAACGGGAAAAATTTTACCCATTGTCTCTTATGTGACGCAAGCGAAGTTGCGCGGGTCAGCTAGTACTTCATAAACTGTCAGGAGACGTAGATAAACACATATAATTCTAGCATACTTTTGCAGAACACCCAATTTACTCTATGGATCACTCTTCTCCAATTATGTGATATAACAAGAGTTATAAGAGTTCCCAATTCTATGCCACAGTCTTTTTTAAACTTATTTAAACATGTCAAGCATTGAGCTGACAATAGTTAATTGTTAAGTATCATCAGTGTCAATGCCGCGATTATCGCTTTAGAGCACAGATTGTTATCACTGCAATAAACGAGGAAACATATTCTACTTGAAAAAGAACTAACCTGAGTTGTTAGAAAATATACTTTTGAATTTTTTAGATATAAACGAAGATAGATAGATAGATTTTCCTAGTTTCCTGCTTTTTCAACGTAGTGTGTTGAAGGATTTCTCATGATGATATCAATACTTTGGTACCTTCTTAAGTAGGTAAACGTGAACCGAGAATTATATGAAAGCAAGTTAATGATTTTCAAACAGTCACGTAGATTATCTTTTTATAATGATTACACTTGGATTCTTAACCAACTATAAATCCTGGATTACTGGATAAGTTGTTTTCACTAAGCTACCATAAAATCTTAAACGCCATTTATAATGTTTGCGTTACATGTTCTTGTGAAATCCATTGACCAGAAGACCAGTATTGTATTAAATATTTTACACTAATATACCTAATTTTTCGCGATCGCCATACACTAAAATCTCTTTTGGATTTAAATAGATAGCTACAAGCGCTTTTGACATTCGAAGAGCACTCTTAAAGACAGCCTGTATGACTAGATACCTGATAATAAGGCTATAGATACAACACCATTCCGTACAGTACAGAAAATTTTCACGCTCAAAGTAACTGCCTCTGTAGTATGCTTATCATGGTATTAAACGTCACGCCCTTGCTAGTGCACTCGTTTTAAATCTTAGCAAATAGCTAAAGCCTCATAAAGATGGTCAGGTTTATCTTATACACAGATTAGTATTGTGCCTCGTATTATAAGATAAGGATAAAGTTAAATAGTAACAAGGAATATTGCATTTCCTTCAGTGAATCAGTGTAAACCTACGCATTAAGCCTAATATCAATGTCTGCGCACTAAACCTGGTAAAACTAGTCACTTGCTATGACGGTGAAGGAAAACAACTTACGTAGGGCTTCCCCGGATTTGTCATAATTTTAAGGACATAAGGACTTCAGGTCTAACATTTACCTTATCTACTGGGCCATGGATGTTCTAAACTTTTTTTTTATTTTCTGACTAACCTAAGCAAACATCGTTGATAAATTCTGTTTTAGACTCTAACTCCAAGGTTTCCACGTTTCTTATCCTGGTTATCAAATTATAAAAAAAAACGATAAGTATCTCAATAATGTGTGAACTTTATTAAGTAGGCTGTTTTACCTACAAACAACAGACACAAAATATCTAGATACCCCTGTGTAGCGTGTTTATCACTTAAACTACTGCAACTGCGGACGTTGTTCATCAAACATTTTAAGGTTCAATTAATACACATTACAGATATCACGAAAATATAAAAAAGTGCATTAGTATTATCTCAAATATCTTAAGTACCTTCTGACATTTTAAGGTACTAATACGGAAAAGCCTTGACCTTATTCGTATTATATACATAGACGATACGTTATGTTTAATTTTGAATATTTTAACGTGTTAAGGTGGTCGGTTGACAATGTTATAAATGATTATGTCCAATCTTTATCAAGAAGATGTCTCTCAATCTGTTGTAAAAAACTAAAGGCTACAATTGTTTTGACAAAAATTACTTTTGTAGAAAAAAGGTTTTTTATGACAAGGGCCTTGAGTAGGTTTTCCACGATTTCCCAATTCTTTAATTAAATAAATAACAAAAAAATATCTGGTTATGTGCGAATATTTATTTGAATAATTGCCAAACCTGAAATTACAATTAATTGCCCTTTGTGATAAAATGTAGGTACCTACTCATGTTACAAACGTGTTTCTTGTTAAGCGTGTTTTTAAAATAATAATAATATTTTATGTGTTGATGGTATTTATTTTTCCAAAATCTTATTATTTTAATAACTTCCTTTAACAATTAACAACCACGTGCAGGTGTTTTTTTTGTCCGCAGTATAGACCATTCACATCGTGATATTGAACCCAGATAAAAAATATGAACAAAAAAACAAACTTCTAACAATAACGTATACTTATTATAATTTGTTTAATTGGTTTGTTTGTTAAAATTGCTGAAACTTAAGTTTATGACGGCTTTCCAATCAAATAGGCTAAAAGTTAAATTTCACCTTTTATCAATAGATAAATAAGTTTACCGATATACCTGAGTTACACTCAGATGAGGCTTCTTTTTAGCAATCTTGTAACACGTAGGTATGATGAAAGAATGATAAGTATACTCTTTAGATGAACAGAAAATGTTAGCCCATTAATAATTCGTTTAAAAATACAGAGATTCTTAATTGAGACAATTGGATCTTACATTATTTCGACGTCTAAATTGCAAATGTCATAGTCTCGAGTGGTTTTTTATTTCATTACACTCTGTGTATGATACTACAAATAACTTGGCAATCACAATCTTTGCATCGCGTAATGTGACTTCAATTCCTAGATAGAGCAAACATTTAAGTCATCTTTGCATACGTGTTGTACGATCGTACTTTCGTAAGTTGTGTTGAAGACACAGAAAATTATCTAAATAAATAAAATTTAAAAAATCTAAAATATAAAATTATCGATGTTAACAGCTGTTTTCTAAATCAAAAATCAAAATCAAATCATTTATTCATATAGGTCAAATGTTGACACTTATGATAGTCAATGATACAGAGAGTGAATTTACCGCCAGTTCGGAAGGTAGGGCCAATGAGAAGAGCTGGCAAGAAACTCAAGGCCACTCTTTTTAATCTAGTATTCTCAGGGATACCTACTATACCTAATCAATTGCTAAAAAGGTAGTAATGACTGCGTAACACTCCCGCGGGAATCCGGTGTATCGTAATTTGATGACATTTACTTACGCACAAAAAAACCTAACTTACCTGTTTTTTTTCTTCTTCTTATTATTAAATAAGTTTTAATCAAGTATCTCCGTATTGGTTCTTGGTAAAATGTAGTGAATAAAGAGCTGATATTCAAGGCTTTGGTATAAGTAAAAAAATGTTAACACCTCATTATCATTTTGTAAAATGTTACTTAACACCAGTTGGTAACTACCTAGGTACTTATTGTTTCTAATGCATTTCCATTAGTGCAACATTTCGTTCAATATAATTGTACAATCAATTTACTTGTTAATCGCAATTGAAGGTTCTGCCAAGGTGCGGACTAAGTACAAATACTTTCTATTCTTGTTTTTCAATTAAAGAGCGTAAATACATAAATCCAAATATATTATGTTTATATTATCGAAGTTCGTTAAAGAGAACATTAATTTCTTTAATCATGTTAGAGATCACCTTAACACATAGGTATCTACCTAATTGAAAAGTTTCCGAGATCTTAAATCTAAACTAGCCTCTCGTCATCTTTATATAATTTAAACTAGCGGACCCGACAGACGTTGTCCTGTCTACACGTCTTTAATTTGAAAATTTTAAACTTTTTTTAATAATCTAAACCATTCTCAGGTCCCCTTGAACGCACACAAAAAATTTCATCAAAATCGGTCCAGTCGTTTAAGAGAAGTTCAATGACATACACACTTACAGAAGAATTTTATATATATTGAGATATGAATACTAGATAAATAATTAAATATTTCTATGTTCAAAAAGGAGGGGAAACAGTTCATTACTACTAGAAGAATTAAGAACCAGCTCTGACCGTGACAGAGCTCGTTTTTCAAGTTTAAGGCCAATTCTTATTTACATTAGAATTAAATAATCAATATAACCTACTAGATTATTTTTTTCGACGATGCTAGTTTAACAGCTTCAGCAAATATTTTGGTAAGTTTTTATAAGCTATGGAAACATTAATTTAAAAAAAAAGACAACTCCCACACTAATAAATTGTTCTTGTGTCGCGGGGACTTTTACAAATATGTCAACAGCGGACACAAAGCGCAACCAGACCCGAAACAATTATTTAATTTTGTAGATCGCACAAATAATTGTTCCGTGTGGGAATCGAACCCACGACCGACGCAATAGTAGCGGCGTGGTGACCTTAACCGCTGCGCCTCGGAGGCAGTCAAAATGTAACTCAGGAGTTGGTTAATTTAGAAACTCCTGAGTTTGTTAGTTACAAACTCCTGAATGTTACTAAGAGTAGGTTAATTTAGAAACAAATAACTATTTTGTAGCACTGTAGTTTTCCTCTGTATTAAAAAATATAAGCCGAATGAAATGTAATACACGTTTTAGTTGTATAATAACAAAATGATCACGTTTTATAAAAAACAACATGTACATCACACCGTGTATAAAATCTTATGAAAACTCGTCTTTTCATTTACAGAATAAAAAAAATATTTTCATTATTAATATTTTGGTATTTGTATATAATAAATAGATTTTGGTGTTTCAACCATACAAGTAAATTATCGGAGACAACGAAACAGATTATCATCAAGAACACAATTTTCGTGGCACTTCAAGGTAACTTTTTTGTTTGCATTATTTTTTACTTTTTATTTTGGCGCATCAAAATAATAATAGCGGTCATGGCCTGCGTTTCGGTTCACTGAACTTAAGATGAATTTGTTCTCTTACTTAATCATTAAATAGGAATTAATTTACATGGATTTTCCATTCAATGGTATTTTCGTTATTGTAAGAAAATGTATGCCAAGAATTTTAAAAATGTGTATGTCAAATTATTTTACATACCTTTAAAACAAGGATTCCGTCCAGTCGATTACTGATTTTTTTCCTATTTATTGCTGTAGTAGATATTTTCAAAGAAAATTCACAAACTCGCGCGTAAAACGCGGGAAAGATGAGCGCAAGCGCGACGCGCTGCCACAGACCATCGAGTAAAGACTAAAATTGTCTCCTCTCGTGTTGTCTCGAAGCAATGATCACAAACTCTTGAGCCTACAATGGTACTCGACCACTCACGTGTTACAGATTACAGTTTAACGGATACATCCTGTGTTGCGCCAATTTAGCGATTCTTGTCTTTTAAAACGATATAAATAGACTGCAAATTAAAGTTTCTAAGCTGGTTGATAGGCCAAAAAATGTCATAGAGTCAAACAGTTTAGTCATTGCAATAAATTATCATTTGCCAAGTATGTAATCAACGGGCAAATTGGCGTTAAATAATGGTCCAGACTAGGCGGTATGTTTGTAAGGGACGTTTAATTTAAGTGACACTTTAGTCACTAACACTATTTCTGGACTCAACACACGATTTGCTTCTTGTGGAATCCGAATCGAACCTACGCCTTCATACAACGGATTTAAGTCCAATTGGCCGCATCGGGGGAGTGACAGTGAAATATATATTTGCATAAAGACCTCAGGCTTTTAGTTAAGTGTTTTGGTTATCATTAATTTACTTAAATTGCATGCAACCTGCATAATATGTGGCATTATGTGACCTTTTTTAATGCAAGCGCAGATACAACCTTACAGCATTTCCGCGACATAACGCACCTAGTCTATGTCATAGAAACGTCGCTTCCTATCTTATCGTCCACATAATATTTTAAAATCGTGTTTATTATTACCAAAATGTCGATATTTTCTGTTAAATACAAGGTCAGTACTATGAATAGTAGGTACATACTAATAAATCCCATTAATCACAGTAAAAAAAACGGTGGTCGTTATGTTAACTATGGTATTAATTTTGTATCAAAATGTTACTCGATGTGTAACGTTTGATTTTAACTCGTTTGTGGGTTTGGTCGGCCATATATTGTTTGCCACAGTTATAACGTGTAGTTTTTTGTTTGGGTACAGTAAAAAAGATAATTAAAAATACATATTATATTTGTCATAATGTTTATTGTTTTCCAAGAGTACTGTTGTGAATAAATTATGAAAGATCCCATTGCTCACTAACCATCACTAAGGCATATTACTGTAATTCGCTTCATCAAATTATATAATTATTTATATTAATTATACAATAAGTTGTGTGAGTTACAAAATAATTGGGTTACAAACTATCGGTTTGATCAGACAATGTTTCAAAAGACTGGTAATTCATGTAGAATCTTTGAATATTGTAAATCAAGCTGCTATTTTGTAACATGAATATTATGATTATTTCTTTTTATATAAAATTCGCTCAAACAAGCGTCAATATAATGATTACATGACGAAATGCAAGCCAGTAATGAACGGACTTATTCAATTTGCACCTTGACGACTATATTATGGAAGCAGTCTTAACTGTAAAATTCATTGTCATGCTTCTACCGAATTCCTTGGTAGATTAATTAGCTATACATTCCCGGTATTAATTAGTTAATAAAATCACCATAATTTCAAAATCATAGACATTACGCTTAGGTAATAAAATATTACATTTAAAGTGTTTCTCGAGGCGCGCAGAGCTCGGCGGTACGAGGAGCGGCAATAACAGGAGTACACAGTCAAACTCTCAATATACATTACAAACTGTTCTAGCTAACTACTAACTCTGTCACCGTTACTTTCCTCCCGGCTCCTAACAGAATCCGGGTATCGGCCAATTTAAGCTACTAACTACCTAAACGAGGCCAGTATGGAAATAATATGAGGGTGTTTTATACAGGTGCCAAAATACAGGGGTAAACGATTCTGTATAATATATCCTCAGGCCGAGTCGACCGACCCATGACTACTTTGTCATCGGACGATCGAAGTCCGCCGGTACGGGCGAACTAATAAACTTCACTAACTACGAGGTCATCGAACGATTAATTCTCGTCGTACAACGGAGTGGCATCTCCGAGTGACATGGACCTAGGGGACGTGTTGGTGTGTGGTGTGGATCGGAGAGAATGTGCCCGCGACGAACGTCCAGAAGAATGTCCGTGAGGGGTCGAACGGACGTCTCTGGACTCGCGAGGTGTGCGACCTCCACTCATTCGAGGCGTGCCAGACGAGCGAGGGGTTCCAGAGGGATCGCGAGACGAAGCCACGCGACGCACCCAATCTTCGGCTGCCTTTTGCCAATCCGCAGGCTCCGTGTATCCTGGAGCGGCAGCGTGCGGTCTCGAGCGAGACGGAGGCGGTAAGAACTCCGGTTGTCGAGGAGTGGCTGCAAACGGAGTCATGTAAGGTGTTTGAGCGGATGGAGTGTAGGGCGTGTTGATGTAGGCGGGGCCGGGGGTGTGCGCGGGCGTGTGGAAGGCCGGAGTGTGCGCGGCGGGCGTGTGGTAGGCGGAGGCCTGGTGCGGGGTGCGCGCGGCCGGCGTGCGGGGCGCCGGCGTGCCGCTGGGCGGGGGCTCCCGGAAATGTTCTTTGAACCAGCGCAGTAAACCTGGCAGCGAGTCGAATGTTCTCTGTCTGAACTTGTAGCCGTCGGGCGTTACGGATACGTATTCGTGCGTGCACCTCGCGCGGGGTAGGTAAGATAGCAGGAACCTTCCCGGGTAATTCTTGGCCGCAGATATAACGTAGTGTATTTTATTGGGGTTTCGAGCTTTTTCCTCTTTGAGTATCTCTTCGGCTTTATCCCTCATGCCTCCCAGTGGTTTGTAATACTTGTAAGAAATAAGATCACGAGCGAGTCCCGCCATGGGCGTGACGTGTCGCGCTATGATTTCGTCTAAGTCTTCAAACTCTGAACCCTGAATCCATAAACTGCGACCTGAGGATAAAGTATAAAGTTAATACTTCTGAAGTTAACACACAAAATTGTATATGATTTCCAAATATAAACAAGTACTGACCTAGTGAAAACGCGTTTTCCTTTCCTTCTTCCCGCACGTCAATGTGTTGATAAATACCATCAGCTACTTTCCACGTTACGGTAAGATGGTCTGAACCCTGAACAAAAAAATGCCATCATTAGCAAAATAAACTTCGGTGGCTATCGTCAAAGCTTTTAAATGACCACTATTGATAGTGCACTTACTTTGCTACTAGGTCGTACGATGACCTCGCCCTGCGCCATCTTCTCCATGAGTTTCTCGGCCTCGGCAAACGATATGTTATGGAAAGCAGGGTGCACTATCACTCGCTTCACGTACTGCATCCGTTCTTTCGTTTGTTTCGCCTCTTTCTCTTTGCGCAGGTCCTTGTCTTCTGTTTCTTGGTCGTAATACGGGTCCTTGGGAGGTCTAGTAGAAATAAAAAGTAATTTGAAGTATACATTGATGAAGTCTAGAATTCATGTCGAGTACATCGGTTTCACATGCAAAACAAACATGTGCTTGACTAAAAACAAGTAATCGCTGAAATTGCTGAAATGTCACTAATAATAAAGTACTTAGACAAATTCTTACCTCCACTCATTATTTTTATCCAACAAATCGGAGGATTTTGACGAGCAGTCGACAGAGAACCTTTCTACATCAATCTTGAGTATCCTACAATGTACAGTCTGTCCTATGCGCACTCGTTCCGTGGGGTCGGACACGTGTCTGTCTGATAAGTTCTTTATATGTATGTAGCCAGAGAGACCGTTGTCCAGTCGTATGCGGACTCCTGTGGCCTGACCTGGACATGCGCCTGCGTCGAAGTGATTCCATACCTACAAAGCAAATATAACGGTTACATACAGATACAATTTTTTGTTATTTTAAGCTAATAATATCATAGAAAGATACCGCATCCTCAGAGCGAGAAAGGCGTAAGTAGTCATAAGCCTCTGATATTTTATGCCTTTTATTTCATCATGTGTAAATCGTACTTACCTCAGACAATTCAGGGAAGTCGTTCTTGTGACAGAAAGGACACTCCCACAAGCCAGTCTCGTCGTTTCTCACAGGGTTAGCCTGGTCCAACATTTCTCTCTGCGGCTTCCTATGAGTGATACCAATCACCGACGCCAACACCATCTTCCCTACGTAGAAAGTCTCCGGCGATTCTTTGGTCAGAATATCGAACAACTCCTCAGGAGTAGCCGAGCGATAAGCAACCCTAAGATCCTTATACCTAGAGTTCAATTCTTCTCTAATATCGTATAAAGTTATGCTCTTGTTGCCGAAGCCTTGACGTTCTAATTCTTCCGCGAAAGCATCTAAATCCAAGTCTTTCAGTCTTTCGGGAGCTTCGAGAATTTCTTCAAGAGCTCCAGCAGGATTGGCGTCTTCGTCCTCGTATTCGAGCGCGTCGACCGCCATCTTTCGGGCCCACTCGTACGTTTCCGGATGCACTCGGGAACCGTCGAGCACTTCGATATACGCCTCAGTACTGTCACCAAGACTGCTTGTATCGATTCTTATGAAACCGGAACAATTGATGAAGACTTTAGGACCCATGTGACATACTGTTACGAGTTGAGTACGATTCTCTAACTTTTGATTGGTTTGTTTGAATAGTTTGATCAACGCTTGTGCCTTTCTAGGTCCTAATCCGCAGACGAACTGTAGTAGTTCTGTCCCTCGACCAGTTAGAACTGCTTCATTGACGTCCACGCCTACTTCGTTCACTCGATTGACGAACTCTAGCTCGATACCTTCAAGGAGATCTTCTTTAGCTATTTGGTCTTGTAACGTATGATATCTAAGACATAATATTTCCTCATCGGGGCCGCAAAGTTGCGATATTTCCATTAACGGGTCCTGTAGTAATCGTGCTTGGCAAATAGCTTGGCGGAGAATGTCGGGATATTCTCGGAAATCATTCTGTGAAAGAAGAATAGTCATTGTAATTTGCACAAATGTTTAGTTACATAGGAAAACATTAGTACTGATTGTAAATAATGTATACTTACACGTCCTCTTATACTATTACTGTAAATCTTGCTGATATGATTGTCGGCGATTTCAATAGGTATTCTAGGGAACTGTTCATCTTCTACGAGCTGTTGGACACATTCAGAAATGTCAGCCTTCACGTTGAGCGCCTCGCGGGACTCGCCGCCTATTACTATCACATGCGGCTTCTTACGTAGAATAAACCTGCAAATAAATTAAAATTAAGAATTTATATCATCAAAAAAATATGGTTTACTACATACATTCGTATCAATTGTTAAAATGCAAGATATTGCACGCAACTACGTACACCTTCCGGTAAACATTATAGACCAGATTATGAGTGTTAGCACCGAAAACACGTCGTCAGGCAAGGGCCTCCTACCGAATGAGGGAAAGATCAAGTCCACCACGCTAGTCGAGTGCGGGTAAAGGAATCTACATGCCCCCAAGAAATGAGGTAGACCGCCGTTAAATTCAGCGTTATTCGAACATTTTGATTTGACTGTGACCGTCTGTGACGGTGCTTCACCGTCGTATAATAAAGGCCATAGATAATAAAGAGTGTGTTATGTGGCGTGTACCTGCGCAGCGCGGTCATGTCGGCCTCCTTGTTCTGGCGCTCCAGCGCGTCCCAGGCGTTGCGGCGGTGCAGCAGGTGCGGCAGGCGCAGGTGGTCGGCCAGCTCGCCGCCCGCGCCCACCACGCACGCGAACGCGCTGTGCGCGCGGTCCGGCACGTACGCCACCGACAGCACGCGCAGGCCTGCACGTATTAATATAAATTATAACATAACAATAACCAGCAAATATTATCATTTAGGCCGTAAATTCGGCACAAACATAAGAAAGTAAAGTTTCGTAACCGTTGATTTTTCCATCGCATTAAAACCCGTGTATTTTATAATACTTAACATACGAGCACCCTTTGCAACGACTGAAACGTTCGGTAAAATGATTTTTAAGTATTTAAAACCGAGACTCTCAAGGGAGTGACACACAAATATATTATTTTTATATTTAATTGAATTAAATTTGCTTTACATACTCTAACTACTTACCATTAGAAGTATCCCACTCTTCATCATCATCTTCGGACACTCTGGACTCGTAGGGCGCAACCTTCAACCAATCGTAGAGACGTCTGCGACAACACCTATGACAAGAACAAACAATAAAATAGTAGAATCTACACAATCATACTAAAATTTGTAATGCATTTGGATGCTTGGATAGAAATTTGTTACTCAATAACGCAAAAACTACTTAACAGATTTGGAAGCATTTCGGTAAACAGATAAGTTTACTCACACTGGATTAACACATAAGATATTTTACCCCGGAAAATCTTTTCACACGGACAAAATCGTGGTCAGATCATAGGGAACTTAAATAGACTTGAAAACACCAGATGAAGCGCATACTTACTTGAGCACATATTCTTTAGACTCCTGCAACAACACAGCTTGCAATTCTCTGCGTAGTTCCGGCATCACAATCTTAGTAAGAGCTATAGTGACAGCCTCCGCTCGCAACTCATTCCACGCCTGTACTGTGGCCGCGAACTCGTCCTAAGAAAGGTAATGAGACATTTTATAAACCATTATTTTATTATGTATATTAAATTTAAATAGATAGCTATTATAAACCCAACAATGTTTAGATTGTAAAAAACTTTTATGATTATTATTACTACATACTACTATTACTACTTGTTTGAAATCTAAGTTCCCTGTCGCCCTTCTGTATGTCTGTTCCAGAAAACTCAGAACTGGATGGATTTTGATACTATTTCTATGCAAAATCCGATAGTGACAGCAAGTCTTTAGATTCCCTATATACTAAATGTTGTCTCTTTTAATACTTACTTTCTGATACAATTGTTTAAGTTCTTCGAGATAGCTAGAGGAGGTGTTTCCTTCGATCTGTTCACTTATATTCAGTTCAAGCAGCTTGTCTTCCGAAGCCATCGTCAGTTTGAGGAACTGATCACCCGTGAGGTCACGAACTGGCTTCTTCTTCAGGTATTTTAAACTGTTGGCGTTATTTACTATATTTAGTATTAAGTAAGAAAATGTTTAAACTACACAACAATACTAATGTTCCTATTGTACGGATAGTTTCTTTATACAACATATTTCACATCAAAACGGCTAAATTGATTTTTGGACAAAATTTGGCAGGTTAATGCATTATATCCCGGTACTTAAAAAAAAACATTAATTCCCGGTAAATTTCAATAAAAACGAGACAATAACTAGCTTATTTCTGCGACTAATTTCATAGTATGATATGAAAAAAACAATACTTTTATATTAAGAAACATAAATCACAGTATATCTTTCAAAATAAACGACTTACCCCTGGTTTCTGAGTACATTTAACAGTAGTTTATCTATTCAATAGCGTTACTTTATGTGACTTTAAACGTTATTGCATAGATAAACTACCGCTAAATGTACCTCAGAAACCGGGGGTAAGTCGTTTATTTTGAAAGATAGACTGTGATTTATGTGTTTCTTACATAACACTAACTTTTCCACAACAAGGACATTTTCAAACCACTTCAATTAGTCGGACAAACTCACCTAAAGCAGGCATGATTCTCGTCGATCTCTTTAAGCCCGCGCTGCGTGGGCTTGACGGTGATGGTGGCGCGGTCCCTCAGCGCGTCCCGCAGCGTGGCTCTGAGCAGTGGCTCGCGGGCCAGCTGCACGCCGCACATGTACACCGCGCGCCGAACCACCTCCGTCGCTGAACCTATCGACCCCACCTAACACATACCCACCAATTAGTACTGACTTTACATAAACTATTTATAATGTCATGACCAGTTTTTGGATCAAATTTGCAAAATAAATCGTTATTATAGTCGAAAGACTTAGTAGAGAGCCTTGTTCAATAGTCATGGCAGTCAGAGGTATACGAAATCCCTAATTTAGAGCAATAAGTAACCGGCAGGCTTCTGCAGCTAACGGTAGCCTGTTTGGTACAGCTACTTTATTTAAGAATTACATAGAATTATTCATTAGAATTTAGATATACAACATGATGCATTTGAGTGGGTAAAACCTCTTTATACTTTAGGAAGTAATTAAACATATACTTACATACTCAGCGGCGGCCTCAAGCGGCGCAATAGGCTGCTGTTCAACCTCGTGTCGCTGGTAGTTGTCACGCACGTTCTCCGCGAACTGCTCCGGCGTCAAACCGAACTTCTTCACAAGTGGTTCTGTACACAACAATTCTCACTTGTAGCATTACAGAAGTACTATTTCAAAGACAAGAATACTTTTCAAAACCTTGCCCCAGTAACCCCGACAAAATTTCGAAATATTAATCCAAACAAATTATAATACTTTACCACTAAGAGGCATATATGCTATATGCGAAGTGGGTAACTGACCAAATCGATCGCAAAAAAATTTAATATAGAAATGTAAAATAATGTGAAATTAAGAAGTGTCTAATTTCCATACTTTATCATATAAGTTACTTAAGGCATAGTAAAACATTTCAAACAGCACTTACCAATACCCGCCTTCCTGCACAGCTCGTAAGGTCCGGAGCGCACGGCGTACTTGACCTCGGTAGGCTCCTCATCTTCAGGCTCGGCGGCCTCCACTGCGGCTGCAGCTTCGTCCGGGTCCTCGCCGTTCTTGTCCGCTTCCTCACGAGCTTGACGCCTGAGAAAAATATGTTACTCAGCATTTCAGCAACTACGATCATTGTCACCTGCCCTAAAAAATCAAGCGATCCAAGTAAAAT
The DNA here is from genome assembly GCF_050436995.1 of Anticarsia gemmatalis. Taxonomy (NCBI): domain Eukaryota; kingdom Metazoa; phylum Arthropoda; class Insecta; order Lepidoptera; family Erebidae; genus Anticarsia; species Anticarsia gemmatalis. The sequence goes on from NC_134757.1 coordinate 4,018,955, forward strand.
GCATGTTCGCGTTAATTCCTGTAAAATATTAGATAGCACTGGAATCGAATACGCTACCTAATTTTCGAGAAGAGACAGATAACAAACATGCAACACGAAAGTTAAAAAATATCAAATTAAAATAACCCTATGCAAATATGGAATCTAGTCAATCTTAACTATGATTAAAACTGTGCACGTATTATTTAATTTATATTATTGCAATATAAGTCGAAAGTAACGACAAAATGTTGGTCCAAAATCACATAGGTTCTTCGACTACAAATATATATTACAATTTATTGTATTAAACTATATCGCTTACTTTCTCTCCTCGAGTTCTCTCTTCTTCTCTTTGGTGCGCTGTACTCTCTGCATCTCAGGCAGATCGTTAGAATAGTACAGTAGGAAGTGTGTGTGCACGTCACGAAGTTCTTCTGGAGTCTGAACGCTTTTCAACCTAGAATAATAGCTTAAATTAGCACAACATTTTGAAAAATAGTAGCGTTTACGAAATTCAAAAGCTACTGAATGGAATTACATACAGTTTTCAACAATATACAGTAATTAAGTCCTTAACCATTGCGGAAGTATGTAAATAGTCGGAAAAATTAGGGGACATAATTTAAGCAAAACAAACTTTACTGGTTACTCTAGCTAGCTGGACTTTAAAAGTATTTTACTTGTCAATGTCCTCATCGCGGATGATCCTCATGTTCTCAGGTATCGGCGCGTCGGGGTTCTGCATCACCTTGTCTAACTGGAAGTCGCGCATGTTCTCCAATAACTTGAGCAGGTTCTCTTTACGCTGCTTCAGTTGACACCACTGCACAGGACATCAAATAATTAAGTACGATACAAAAAAATGGAATGTTGACAAAAGTATTTTTGAACTCATAGTTGGTTACTGACTACTAACTGAATTTCGACTTCGATTTAATTTGATTTACAGCTGATAAAACCGCTTTGACAAGAGAAATAAGAGAAGAATTACATAAACTTAAGAGAATAATTAACAAAAGGCTTTAAACGTAACAATTAGCGTACCTTAGCATCATATTTGTAGACCTTCCACAGATCATTGATGCTCAGCTCCGGCTGTACATACTCCTTACGATAGAACGCGATGAACGGCACTTCAAGCGTCTGGTTACGCATAAAGTCTAATGCTTGACGGATCTTCGTGATTGTGCTATTACCCCTGTGAAATACGCATATTTATAAAAACTTGCTTAAGTTCTGAATTGAATTCAATCATTTTGAGATCAAACAAATGTTTTACAAAAAGAGTTAAAGCAATAGACAAAGCAACAAACTCAAAGATATGTATATTTTTTAAACCCGTTACTGTCCCATTGCAGGGCAAGGTTGTCCTCCCAAACGAGGGGGAGGGGTTAGGCCTTGAGTCCACCACGCCGGCCAAGTGCGGGTTGGGGTCTTAATATTTTTAACAACAATATTTTTTTAATATAGTGTACTTTGTATAGCGAATAATGTTATAAAAAGTATAATAGAAAACAGGAAACAAGCCCTGGGGTGGTTATATTTTTGTTGTTACAAACCTGCGCGATCGTTCCCTAGCCTCTTGCGCGTCAGGTTTGGACACGGGTGGCTTGAGGAAGGCCTGCTTGTAGATCCACTCGGCCTCGTCCTCCAGCTCAGTGCTGCCCTCCTCCACGGGGGTGATCGGCACTTCGCGGGTCTGCATGCGCTCGGGCACGTCCGTTTTACGTATCTGTTAGGACGAAGCAGGAAGAAACATTATTAAAAATGTATGTATATAACTGGCAATGAATGATAAATGGTAAAGTTAGGTATATAATGTAAGGTGTTATATTATAGTAAATAATGAAAAACAATGTTGTATAAAAGTATAAACAACACTTGAACATTGAATAGGACTGAAAATTGGATGGATTTTGAGTTAAAAATGTGTGAAATATCACGTTGATATAGTAAAAACACAAACCTCATTGTCCAAATCAGTAAAGTGACTCCTCTTCAACTCACTAGGCTCGTAAATCTCAAATATAGACTTTTTGCTTGGACGTTTTGCTTTACCCTTTTTCGTTCTGCGCTTCTCACCTAAATACAGAAATCACAAAATGTGTAAGTGGAATAAAAACAGTAATTTTTTTATTTTATTTCAATTGGTATTTTACAATACAGGTATATGGGTATTTTAACATTATCCACACAAATATGAAGACAATGAAATTTATTTACATGTCCAAAAAATTATACTTAACTATAACTTATGATAGAGAAACAAAATATCGCGTTTTCTATTTGTTCCCGGTAAGGCAATCAAACACATTAATTTAATAAAATATAACATACCTTCTTCTTCCTCATCCTCCAAGTATTCATCCAGGTCCTCGTCCTCCTCGTCTTCGTAATCCTCTTCACCATATTTCTCAAACTCATCATAGTCAAAGTCCACACCGAATATGTCTTGACCCTCTTGAAGGGACCTGTAGATTTACATTTGAATGAAACAATTTTATTGTCACTGAGAATTTAATACTATTTTTTCAAAAATAATACTAAACTCTCTACTACTGGTAATAACGTAATAGCTTTGGTAATAACAAAATATTACATAGACTATACCCATGTAGAAAATAAATGTGATCTTTAGTAAAACAATACAGAATATGTTACCTATAACATAATTAATTAATACCTATAGGTTGATTTTAAATGTTACACATTATTTGTGTATTTATCTCATATTCCTGTTGTTTTGTTTACATTATTTTACATAACAAATTAATGAGTCACTTGTTATTCAACTGATAATAAAACAAATACAGTATTTATTTACAATTATAGTCTATCTACATTATAGTTAGAAATTCTAGTATTTCTGGAAAAAGTAGTTGAATCATCATGACATTTGCTGTCACTTTAACTATCTAGTCGGTTATCAAACACTTATTTATAAGCTGTGGATGTCGCCTTTATCTTCAATAATTACTTAAAAATAAACCAAAACTTACGCATCAGTAAATATAGGCTTCCTTTTCTTCTTGCGTTCAGCTATAGGTCTGCCATCATCGTCTACAATAAAGTCATCTGCATCAGATTCTAGATCCTCTCCCTCCTCATCATATTCCACTTCTCCTCTTGGAGCAGCTGATTCTGAACGATTTTCATCCTCCTAGAGTGAAAAACATTAATTTATAGATAAATAACTCAAACAAGTTTCAATAATAAAAAAACATCATCCAGAGACTTTGTTCATCACTCTTTAAATCAGTGTCAATAACATGGTTTGTGCTGTCACCCAGTGGATAAAAGATCTTGGTCTTCAAAGGAACCTAGACAGGCTTAAATTGACTTAAGGACACTTTTTTAATTGAACTGCTCTTCAAAGGGACACTAACAAAAAAATCTATAACCAGACTTACATCATCTGAACCTCCAACAAATAGTTTCTCAGCAATGACCTCTCTCTCAAGTTCAGGGTCATCATTCCCTTCATTATCACTGTCATCATCTTCCAAGCGACGCAAACGCTTGAATTTGTTCTGGAAAAGAAATACCACATTTTAGAAAACCTATTAAATGTGAAGAATCTTTTAACATATTCAAATTATATGCTAACTAAAGGGTAGTTAATGCAGATATGTAAAGTTAAATAGTTGCTAAAGCAATATTAACAAAATATGCTCAAATATAATGACTGAATTCTTAAAACCACCTGTTTTTGAACAATATTAAATGACAAGAAGGGTCCTCTTACTATTTTTGTAAACATTTAGACTGTTTAATAAATTACAGAAGAAAACAGAGAGACATATCATACAGTTAAATAAAGAACAAACTAAGAAATGTTCATAGATTTGTTTTGCATTTGAATAAGTCATGACCTTTTACTTAAAAATCAACTAGATATACCTTAGTGTTGTATAGAGATATCATATAGATATAGAGAGAAATATCATACAGTTAACTATAGAACAATATAAAACAATTTTAACACTAACTCTGGCAACTTTGACACCAAGATTCTCCTCAATCAGGTCATAATCTTCGTCCTCAAGCCTGTCATCCAGTTCATCATCACTTTTTTTCCGTTTCTTTGGTCCTGCACTAGCGTCTGAATCTTCTCCATCACTCCCTGACTCCTCTATAGGAGCATCGTCTATCAAATCCTTTAACTCTTCACGAAGACGCTCCTCATCATCTGAAAACATTCAAGAATGTTATATATAGGTACTACTAGTTTGAGAAAAAATTGCTATGATGATGATCTGTAGTCTTTAAAGGGTTCTTAGGTAAATAAATGTTCAAATATTTATTTTCATATTCATATTGTTAATGTATGTATTTTTTATTAATGCTGTATAGTTTATAACCTAATACCTGGTGATTGAGTAGTTTAGCATGATATCTATATGAGGCACTCATGTTATAACAATACCATGATTATAGATATGTACTGCTTCATCTCAGTTGTTTTATAAATCTATAATGACCGTCCATAACCAAGAAATTATAGAAAAAACGAAGATAACTGTACAGAAACTGAAAAGTGTGTCAGCAGCCTAACATATAACATTTTAGAACTATTTCCAACAATGCAACATTGCAATCTACTATTTTACTGTCCCCGTCACTGCAATATCGCACAAACATGCAATATTGTTTATAAAAAGATAAAATTGTAGCAAAAACGCAAGAGAAAGTGCACGATGTCAACATTACCTTCCTCGTCTTCGTCTTCATCGTCACTTTGCACGGCAGCCTTGCGTTTCACTTTCTTGCGCTCTGCTGGCTGCTCGTCATCTTCAGACTCAACCTAAGACCAAATTACACCCATCATCAAGCATACTACGCAATCGTAATCTTATTGAACACAAGCTTGGCACAATTTTTTCACTAACCTCGCTTTCCTCAGCTTCGGATTCCAGAAAATCAGCCATTGTTACTTATAATTACCTAAAAGTAGTAATACTTTAAACTTAATTACGTGATTAACTAATTAAATACCCTAAATAATTGTAATTTCTACAATTCTAAAACTAATAATTTTCGCTTGAAAATATGACACGAATGAAAAGAGAGCGAGAACGAACTACTATCTAGAAAGAAACAAAGGGATAGGCTACACTATGTAGCATTCATTCAATATGTATGAACATGCGTCTTTTCAGTTTTAGCTTATGATGAATCAATGCATTATTTTTCTTGCCTACCTACATAAATAATAGCATTTCGGAACATATAAATATTTCTGAATATTGCGCGTAACCATACTTGTACATAACATTATTTATTACGCTATGTTGTAATGTAAGTCGTTTCTTTAAGGGACTTACATAATACAACTTGAAATTACTTTCCACTTTACGAGCATTTTAAACATTGATTTCATTATTTAAGTCAGAAATGCTCGTTACATGTTTTGGTAAAAATTCATCTAATAAAGGTTTTATTTAGAGTACATTCACACATTCAATTATTTGTCATGTTTCGATCATGTCAAAAATGACAATTTGTCATTCAAAAGTCATTCATCATTTCAAGTTGAATTCAAGAATCAAGTAACAATCGTCGTGGTTGTGAACAAACAAATAAATATTACATTATTTTTTACTTGATTGTGCCATATCAAATCTGTTCAAATGACTCAACCCGCTCCAATCGTTAAAAAACTTATTCATGCTGGGCAGAAGTACATACCAATAGCAAATGGCAGTAAGGTGAGGGTTTTATTTACATTTATATTTTTTAAATAAAATTATGGCCTTTTTATTTAAACTGATTGTTTCAGGTGCACTTCCACTTCCAAACATGGCTACTAGGTAAGGAGCGAGTCCTTTTGGACGACAGTCGACACATAGGGAAGAAAGAACCTATGGTATTAGTGATAGGACATAAGTTCAAATTAGAAGTATGGGAAACTATAGTCAAGATGATGTCAGTTGGAGAGGTGTCTAGTTTTCAAGTTAAAAAAGAGGTAAATTATTTCTATACCTACCCTTTTTCATTTGTACCTAAAGCATAACTTTTTGAGATTTATTTATTTTTTGCTATGTAATATCAATGTTTTTGAAACATTTTTAGCTAGTGTTCAGTTACCCGTTCATATCAAAGACATTGCGAGAGCTTGGCCAAGACCCGCACAAGGTCAAACACTCATGCACAATGACCCTGCAGACTGAGGGGCTTGGCCACACTGACTTGGACCACTTGATGAAAAACCCCTGTGATCTGGAATTTATCATAGGTATGCTTACTTTAGTGCCTTCATTGCAATTCATAGATTGTTGCTTTGCCATACTTTAACTTAATATTCTAAACTGTAATATCATTCAGTTTTATTACATACATACTATTGTGCATGCATAATAATATTATAGAAATATAAGATATTTAGAAAAATCTTTAAATAACTTAAAGGATCAACTTGAATACATTTTTTATACTTCTATGCCATTTTCAGAGGTTCTCAAAGTAGAGAGATCAGATGAGTATGAGAAGGAACTATGGCAGTTGAATGCTCAGGAACGAACAGACCTGATTCCTTCTCTAAGAGAGAAAGGTAATAAGCTGTATGCACAAAAGAAATACTCGGAAGCTGAGGATGCTTATGGACAAGCTTTAGGCATCTGTGAACAGCTTATGATTAGGTAAATACAATTTTAAATCCTAATAATAATAGATATCAAGTTTGTGAGTATAGATGGATGTATGTTTGTTACTATTTTGCTGAATGGATTCCAATGAAATTTGATACTGATAGGTAATAACCTGAAATCTTTCCATGTGGACAAAGTTGCTTAGGCTAGTTATTATAAAACAATGGCTTACTGTTGCATTATAGTAACTTATTGTTTTATATTGAAACTTGTGTTTAAGATAGATAAGTTTTATTAAGGTGCAGATAATGCCAGGTAATGTTTCATTTAACACCAATTAATACATTTACCCATTTTTTTTGTGAATCTATGAAATTTATTTTTCAGGGAAAGAAAAGGTGATGAGGAGTGGGATGTATTGAACAAAATAAAGTTACCAATATTACTTAACTATGCACAATGTAAACTTATTAAAGGGGAATATTATGTTGTTATTGAACATTGCAACACTGTACTAGAGTATGATCAAGGTATGCAGCAATACATAGTTTTTGTGGACTTATTATAACACTTATGCCTTTATTTACCATAGAATTCAGAAATATTTCTTAGAGTAAGTTTGTAAGGATTGTACCAAGTAACTTTCTTTGGTCTCTGTCTAGCCCTGTGGGAAAAAGACATGATTGTATGTACCTATGCATACTTGTAATAAACATATTTGTGTTGTTTTTGTTTTAGATAATGAAAAAGCTTTATACAGAAGAGCAAAAGCACACATAGGTGCATGGAATCCAGGTCTAGCAGAAGAAGACTTCAAGAAATTGAAGTCACTCAATCCGTCCATGAGCACAACCATAGATAAGGAACTAGAAAATATCAAGAAATTATTAAAAGATAAAGAGGATAAGGATAAAAATGCTTTAAAGAATATGTTTGGTAATAGTAATGGGGCCACATAGCAGTTACTCATATACTAGTATGTACTGACTATACCTTGTGTCTTGGTCTGTCTGTGTATTGTGATAAATGTGGGTAATATGAAATTATTGAACTGTGTCTGTGTATTGATGTGACGTGTTATGTTGTAGATGCTAATAAATTATATTATTTGTTATATGCTTAGATTAAATTCTTTATTATGTACTTACTAACTGAAAACTTATTAGAAAAAGAATATTATTTGTTAAAAATAGATTACTATAGGTTTTTAATTGATATTTGCAACAGAATTGAGGGGCCAATACCCTTTTTTATCCCTACAATATTATTTACTAGTTCACAAATTGTTTTAATATTGTTAATGACGTACCAACTTCCTTATATAGATATATAATTTAGTGAAGTATATTTTGTATTTAGGTGCATGCCTATCGCACAGACTTCGTGATTTTTTACCTCATCGATGTGCTATAGTAAATAATAAAATTGTGCTAAGATAATACTATCTTCCATGTTACTATAACGTAACAACTTTTGTACTAAACATTTCAAAATCTATTGTAATCTTATTTATATGTCTGGAGAAAATTATACGACATGTTTCATAAAATGTGTGTGTGTTATTATTTAAACTAAGAATTTTAAGAGTGGACCTGGATAGAGTAACCTGCTGGATTATCTCTTCGTACTTATATCTCATTCTAGGTTTTTACCGACACAATGTGTCGGTAAAAATATGTCATATTCAGTCTCATAATGTAAACCATACATAGGCTTAATAAATCATACCTGACGGAAAATAACAGCATGAACAGGAAATATTATATTATATCAGAAGGGACTGCCCTTTTTGAGCAATACTGTTAGATCTTATCATGGTATTAATAATTTTTTAACGAATATACAAATGTCAAAATTAGGTGCTGATCAGGTCACGTTGCCGCGTTGCAATACGATATTTATGACATTTATTTTTTCTTTCTCTGTCATATGCACATGTAATCAATGTAACTTTTTCTCTTTCTGATATGTCAGATGGGTTCATGTTTTCCCCAAGTTTCTAACCTCAAAAAGGTGGAATAAGTGTAAATACGGCAGCGGCATTTACAAAAGTGATAAATAGAATTTAATAATAATGGCTGAGGAAAATACAGCAACTGAGAATAAAATGGATACAGAAGAGAAAATAGAAGCCAGTGAAGAATATGCCTACTTAGATAGGGGTGGATTTTCATCAGAAAAATACAAAATTGAAATGCGTGGACTTCCCAAGTTTTATGGAATTGCCGTATGTTTACAAAACTTAATTCGTACCTTAGTATTCTTTTTATTGTCTTAATAGCTACATTGGTATTAAATTTTTATGTTTCTAAAAATAACGACCAACTTTCAGGAACTAAAAAAACTCATGAACCAAAAGCTTGGACTCAACACAAGCAAGATAAAGAGACCAAAAAATGGGAGCCACTGGCTGTATGCTTGTTTCCAAAATGATGAGGAGCGCACAAAGGCTATTGAAGCACTTAATGGTTACTCATGGAAAGGTGATGTGAATTTATTATTATTATTGGTTGTTATAAAAACAATTTCTATTACTGTTTTTTAAAACCAATACTTGGTACATTTCAATGAGCAACTTAAATAAAATCCTGTTTATACTGGCTGTGCACTATCTGTGTGCATAAGCACTCTATTAAAATAACCTTTTACATTTCAGGTAAAACCTTAATAGCAGAAATAGCAAAACCGGCTCCAGATCCTTTTGTAAGAAAGAGAAAGCAAGAGGAAGAGGGACAAGAGCAGCAGAAGAAAAAGAAGACTGTAGATGACAACAGGAGTCAGGAGGACAGATTGAAGGATGCCACCACTCCATATTGGAACATAGAATATGCAGAACAGGTCTGTTTGCAAACATTGACATTTAAATGATCTCTTATTGGAATATTCCTTGAATTGTTATATCTTCATTTTGCTCTTCTTAATGAAACTTATTGTGATAATTTTCTATTATTTATACTTCTGATTAGTTAAGTGTGATTATGATGCAAACTGTAAAGTTCAGTATAGTTTCTATTCCTAAACTTCACAACAAAACTAGTTAGTTTTTTTTTAACTTTACATGCTTTTAAACATGTAATGCTTTCAGACTACATCATAAGCAAAATTTATTTTTACAGTTAAAATTAAAAGAAAAAGAAATCAAAAATATTCTCATGAGATTCGACAATGAGGTATGGAAAATAGATAAAAGTAGGAGATCAGAAATCGAAGCGAAAAGGAAGGAACACAATGGTCTTAGCTTTGAACTGAGACCGATAGAAAAGTCACCCGTAACTATGGGATATAGGAACAAGTGTGAGTTCACTGTGGGGATCGATGAAGAGACTAAACTGCCAACCGTTGGGTTTAGATTAGGCAGCTATGTAACTGGTACTGTTGGCGTTGGGCCTATACAGTCAATGATACATATATCGGAGAAGACGAAAAAGGCAGTGTTGGTAAGTTTTTTTGTTCTTCAACCTGCTCATAGGTACTCTCTCAAGTTCAATTAATATGTGTATGGTTTTCCATCATTATTGTTTGTGAAATTTTGTTCTGTCTATATTAAAGTGCTTTAACCGATTCATGGCCAATGACTCAACAGTTGAGTCATTAAAAAACCTTTAGGAAGGCCGATGGCTCAATTGGTGAGTCAAACCAAAATTGTATAAAAACGGATATTAAAAAAAAAAAACACTTAAACTACCATTTTTCAGATCTCATTAAACATTTCCGTGAATATCAGACCTGGCCCTTCAATTCAGAGAATATTTTTATTAGTCAGGTGTCATAAACCTTTTGTATAACTGCCGCAAAACATCTTGAATATTTTTTAAATTTATCCTTAGAGAATAATGCATTAAAATATTTTTTTGCTGCACAGCAAACATGTTCTGTTTTTTTTTCTATAGAGACCTCATTATTCATTTTATTTTCATTCATATGGAAACTATTTTTTTTTCTTTTATTATCTTCGTCTTCATCAGAGTCCAAATTTCTTCAATGCTAGTATCTGAACTGTTGTTAGAAACTACATTGCAACTATTACGAGATTGAGTGAATGGACGCTTCTTTGGTACACTTTTTTGTAAAATCGATTAACTACAGCTTGGAAAACCTTGATTTTCTTTATCTTCAATTTGTTGATCATGGAAATCAGTAAACATTGCCTGGCTACATTCAGTAAAATCGTCGTAGTCCTGATTATCTACAAATAATATTACAATAATAAATAATGATTGAATACTACTAAAATGTTTACTACCTCTGCAATATTTCATTAAAACCAACAAATACTACCTTGAAACGCCATATTAACTTTTATTATCCACAAATTCGAATAGGAGAACACAGTAACACGTTTCTGGTTGTCAGACTGGCTCGAATGATGGCGAAAAGCATTAAATCATTACAAGGAGCCAATGACTCATCAGTTGAGTCATCCTTCAGGGAGGCCGATGGCTCAAATGGTGAGCCACCGACCAATGAATGGGGCCTGGCTGAAATGTTCACGAAAATGAAGGTGGCAATGAATCGGTTAAAAGGAGTTTTGAGAACTGGGCAGTAGGGTAGTTCAATAAAGCTTATAAAAAAAAATTGTGTAGGTTCACAGTATTACTCATTTGTTAAAAATAGATATTGTAGACCCTCAATCTTATTTCAATATTATGTAATAATAGTTTTATTTTATTTCAGTTGTTCCAAGAATTTATTCGCAAGTCGAAGCTTGCACCATTTTCTCCCGCCGACTACTCAGGAAACTGGCGATACTTAACTGTTAGAGATTCTACCTCAACTGGTGATGTGATGCTCATTGTTTCTATGCACCCACAGGTAAGTAACATGCAATAAAGTTTATTAGATGCCTTAATTAGTTAACCAAAATATTACCTATTGAACTGTACTGCTATTAATGAGGTGAAAGTGAATTACATGAATAATCCCAAAATTAATGTTTGATTTCTTTTGCAGTCACTTACTGAAAGTGAGTTAGATGAAATTAAGAAAGAATTGATAGATCATTTCAATTCTGAAGAGGCGGTTGCGTGTGGAATTAAATCTTTATACTTCGAACAGATTGTTAAAAAGTAAGTCAAAAACTTATTAAAGTTACCTTAGAGCTAAACTACAACACTTTGATGCGACGACGCAGCACTAAAATCTCTCTCTCGTCGCTTGTCTACGGAACTTGTGGTGGTGTGAGCCATCGTATGAGCGATGCGTCGACGCAACGCAGTGTTGTGATTTCACCTTCATAGTTCAGTCACCATTATTATACTAATATAAACTTTATTTTACTAATAAAAATTTGTGCGATCCACAAATAATTGTTTCGGGTCTGATTGTGCTTTGTGTCCGTTGTTTGTATGTTTGCAAAAGTCCCCGCGACAGAAGAGCAAAACTTAGTGCGGGAGTTGTCTTTTTTTAAAAAAAAAAGCTCGGTTTCCACCGCGAGTGGAACGGGACCATTAATAACTTCGTTAAACTTGCAAGCGGAAACTGCATACTTTATTTTATGCCCATATTTCAGACGAGTAGGCGAAGACGGATCCAAACCGGTGCACCTGTCAGGCTCCACGCATATCACAGACACGATACTAGGGAAACAGTTCAGGATATCGCCAGAAGCCTTCTTCCAGGTGCAGAAATACTACTTAAGTTACTATTATTCTAATGTATTACATGCACATAAGCTATACTTTTCAATGTATGTAACAAACCTATTTAACCACTTCTAAATATTTTGGTTTGTTTTCAAGGAATACATAAAATTACGCCATAGGGTAGACAGAGACCAAAGAAAAAAATATTTTTTCTTTTTGCAGATTAACACAGCAGGCGCGGAGGTGTTGTACCGTAGTGCTATCGACATGAGTCAAGTGAAGCCTGACTCAACTGTGGTGGATATTTGCTGCGGCACTGGTACTATCGGACTGTGCTTCGCTCAGGTAAACATAATAAAATGATATTTATTTTTAGGCATACTGTAAGAAGCATGCTAGTGGTATAAAGTAATCACATCAGGTAATAAAGAATATTACAAACAAACAAGATACGCGTGAAAAACGTAACCCACGCCTTACAATCGGGTAAAAAGCACAACCAGAAATTGGGACAAGGGTTGACTCTTTTTAAGACATATCTTTATGATTTTTTTTACTTCGTAACAGTATTTTTTAACGCATATGCATACGCTATTTATGATATGTCAGCAAGAGATTTCGTTTTCATCTTGATTGTATGAACCTAGTGTTTATGTTATAATACTTAGGTCACTATTTATATTTTGAGCCTTGACGAATCTGATTGTTTTAGACCCCATTTGGCGTTTTCATCGTAAAGTTTAGTCTTTTTGACTACTACATTCCTAAGAAAGTTTTGAAATCTGCGCTGAAAATATTTTCAATATCGTCGCTCGAAAATTGTAAGTGTGCGGGAAAATGGCATTAGGATGTTAGAATTTTCGTGCAAATATTTTTTGCGACTTTCGACGTGACTTATAGAAACAGTTGTGTCTATATCGACTTATTTATTATTTTGGCGATAAAGTCTGATCCTTTGAAAATTTGAAACGCCAATAAATAGATTTCTATCATGATTATTTTTCCATCACCAATTAAATTCCTGAAAGTCGTCCAAGGACACCAGTTGTCTCCGGAAAAATTGATGCTGAGCGAAAATTAATTATGCATTTTAGTTTCCTGATACAAGAAAAGAATGACACAATCCTAAACATTATTTCCACTCTTAGACATAAAATATTAGGTAACAACATTTCCGATTAGAAGATTTTTTCTAAATTAACCAATTTTTTTTTAACAATAATTCGAGAAGTTCCTCCCGCCGATTAGTGCAAACAAATGCTTGAAAAGTCCATCGTTTGGCTTCAAAATACGTGTATCAAATTGTGATAAAACAGGGATCTAGGATATAATGCGCATGAGCCCAAAAATAAACACCAGTCGACTTTATGGAAGCTTTAAGATGAACCAAATCCAGAAAAAAATATTCGCGCTTGAAGCACTTCGGAACAAATGGTCCCTTGATTTTTTATAAAAACTTTATAACGGCACAAAGTATCTTTATAAAAATGCAGAATGGTTAATTCTTATTGATTTACAACCAAAACTTTACCTAAAGACTGGTTTAAAATATGGAAAAATCACAAAATCCTACAGGTCGAGCTCAATAAAATCAATGCCGGCCGTAACGCATCTCGCTAAACAGCCGGCTATTATGTGCAGGAAAAAACTAATTAATGAGTTTCTCGTAATGCCGTTACAGTTTGACATCAAGTGACTTTATTTAGATCCAAAACGTCAAAAATAAATACCGTAAACATTGATTTTTCATCGCCTCAAGAAACAGGTTATGCTTTTAAACACCTTGTTTTTGAAGGGTCTTCGGGAAAGAAAAAAAAATATTAAAAAAATATTTTGATCGGATAAAAATCTATCTAGATCATGCATAAGAATACCCGTGAACACGATAAAGTAGTTTTCACTCACACGTTTACCGTTTTTCATAGTTAGGCTCAAAATATAAGTAGTGGCCCACGTATAATCTCTCGCCGTTCAAATAGTGCGTTTATTCTATTAACGATATAATTTTTAATACATAGCATTGCGGCAAAGTCCTGGGCCTCGAGATGATAGCAGAAGCAGTGAAGGACGCTAAAGCGAACGCGGAGCTGAACAAGATAGAGAACTGCGAGTTCTTCACCGGCAAGGCGGAGGACATACTGCCTTCAGTACTGGCGAGGGCCACCGCTGATGACCTGATAGCAATCGTGGACCCACCACGAGCTGGATTACGTAAGTTTATATTGTTACCATTGTTTATTGTAACCCGCACTAGTTTTTTTACTAAAATTGGCTATATAAGCTGTTTCGAATTAGGAGTTTAACTGGTCGCCATTGCTGAAATCGGTCGGAGCTGAAATCGGAAGATCAATGTAGCCCGCTCAATGTATGAATGTATGTGTTTATGGATGTGGATATGGTTCACTTAACTTCAGCATGAAGACATGAGTCTTAAGCAAAGCAGCATGAGCTGCTTCGCCTCTTTTTGTAAATGGTATCATATTTTACTAAGATTATAAATAAGAAAGGTTGTTTAGTTGATACTTTTTCATGCACTTCGTGTTCACTCTATTGAAATTTGTAAAATGGATATTTTACGTATAGAAAATGTTTTACTCCAGAAATGTATCACGAGACGTCGCAGGAAGCGTATACTTCATACATTCTGAAATGATGCAACTAAAATACATTTTTTCACAGACATGCGTGCGGTAACCCAGCTCCGTAACACGAAGAAAGTAAAACGTTTAGTGTACATATCGTGTAGTCCCTCATCAGCGGTGAAGAACTTCATCGACCTGTCGCGGCCCTCGTCCAAGACGTTGCGGGGAGCACCGTTCCTGCCGGTGAGGGCGGTCGCGGTCGATATGTTCCCACAAACCAAGCATGTGGAACTTGCTATATTGTTTGAGAGAGAGGTAAGCTTATTAAAATTAAAAATTTATATAAGGTATTAAATCTCCTATAATTGAAGGAGCATTTTGTTGCAAATGTTGATTATGTGTTTTTAGACGTGTAATGCATCCTTTCTTGGAGATTCATAATAATAAATAAATAAGAGTTTTGCAGGGGCCGAAACAGGTCAGTAAAGTCAGTATTTTTGGACCTGGTCAGTAAAAGTCTGTATTTTCGAAAATCGGTCAGTATTGTCAGTATTTTTCCAAACTCAACGATTTTTTTTGGTTTTCCTTTGCTGTTGGCCAATCTTACATTCGCGATTTGCCCAGTAATGATATCAGAAAGCTGCTTTGGATGCTCGATATTATGTGGATGATCTACGTAATATATATGTTACTGTAAAAGCCCGAACTGTGGTAAATCCTAAGATTTTCCGGTAAAACCTAAGATTTACCAACTCTCAATGGTAAAAGTCCGAGTTTTGGTATTTCTTCGTGGTTATTTTTTTTAAACCACCCAGAACGAGGAGCCGGTGACATCTTGACATCATCAAGTGAATACAGGTAAAAGTTCGAAATAAAAGAATTGTTCGGACTTTTACCATTGAGAGTTGGTAAATCTTAGGTTTTACCGGAAAATCTTAGGATTTACCACAGTGCGGGCTTTTACAGTAACATATACATGTATTGAAGCATCACATGACTTCAATAGAATAGCGAATTAAAATTTACTATTTTTTTGAAGTCAATATTTTTGAAGTGAAAATTCTTTAGCGCCGTTGCGCACTTTTTAAGACCTAATTGAAAATTCGTAAGACCTGATTGAAAATTCGTAAGACCTGATTGAAAATTCTTAAGACCTAATTAAAAATTCGTAAGACCTGATTGAAAATTCGTAAGACTTAATTGAAAACTTTACTAACAATAGAAAAACCTTTTTAACGCAATAAAAAGGCGGTGCTGGTTAACTATGGGGATGATGGAGACCAATAACCGAAAATAAGCTTTTTAACCGACATCAAAAAAGGATTTTGACTTTTCAATTCGACCGTATTTTTTTTTTATTTCACACAATTCACCCGAAAAACGGTTTAGAAATGGTCTGTATTTGGTCAGTATTTTTGAATTTTTGGTCAGTAAAATCAGTATTTTCGACCTCGGAACTTGTTTCGGCCCCTGGTTTTGGTATCTCACCACGATGACGATATGTTCACCAAATAATTAATGAAATACCAAATAATTTTAGGTACAGACATTAGGTCTTGGCTTCTTTTATTTTTTTCTAGCCGATCGTTGGGAATCTCATGTCATAAAATTACGAAGATATCCTTTTTTCTTTTTTTAAAATCAAAATCGCTGAACCTATTAAGACAAATCTTGGTAATAAACTAAAAATAAAATACAAACTAAATATTAATGTTTTCGACAGCTAATACAACAACGGGACTTCATTCAATTTGTTATTTTTTGAACTTATGCTAGTTAAGTACAACTTTAAGAAGGCGAAGTGTACCTTCAACCTAACTTCTTGAAGAATATTTTCATGAGGTTGAGGTTTGTGATGTTTATATTTACCAATTTCATTAAACAGTTAAATAATTAATTTTCCTAAACTAACGGTATTTACATACATTATTTTATTCACAGAGTTCAGCAGAAACAGAAGTAGAAGAGTCAGTGAAGACCGAGGATTCTTCCGTTCCAGAAGTAACCGCGAAATCTGAAGAAAAAAGTGACAATACTAATAATATAGATTCTAAAGCAGATGAAGTAAATAATGTATAGATATATTTTTGACAAATATATGATTTATTATCATTTTGTTGTTTGATTTCTTCGACAAAGAACCCAAATCTCTTGAGTGCAGTAAAGTGGTAGTTATAGAAACTAAACTTAATTAAAACTGATCTATTAAGTTTTAATTTAACTGTCACCAATAAGCCCTAAACAATATGTGTGATTTACAAATTTTATTTCAATAAAATAACTGCGGCAGTTATTTTATTTAAAAAAAATGATAATGCAATGTATTTGTACATTTATGAAGCGACGAAGGCTGAAATAAGTAAGATTCTAGCATTACTTTAGTTTAAATATATGACCTTCATAAAATTAAACAGTATTTACACAAACATTGCGAAGTATTTATCAATGACACTTAGTACGTTTTTCGTAAACTTGCTCACCCCTCTAGCGCGTTTTAATTCAATAAAACGTTAATCTAAAGATGCGACCTCATCTCGGGCGAGGGCGGTGGAACGACGTAATTCTGAAGGAATTTAATATCGCGCCGACAGGACCGGTGCATTCCAATGTCGAGCCGAGAGCCCTCTACCGCTTTATACAGACACCTACTATATTTTATTAAGTACTGCTTTACTAAGCATATTCTCACGTGGTCCTGAAATACAGGCAGAGAGAGAAAAGAAAATTTACTTTTTCGTTTTTCTGACCTTTTGTTTTTATTGACATGATCGACTGTTTTCTAGTAGATATTTTCTAAAGCTTTTTGCTAAATTTTATCGTATCGACATTATCTAAAATGAATAAAAATAACTTAAGCTTAAGCTTAAGATAAGTGCTAATTAACCAATCTGATATAAAGTCACAGCGAATACATGAAATCAACAGCCACAAATTCACCTTGATTAGTTAACACAATTTATTGTTAAATGGAGAAACTGGGGATCAGTCTCGAAGTATACCTTTACAGACAATTAGACGCTAAAGATTGGCTGGCTATATTCAATAGGTAGGTGTTGTTCAAAAATAAAATCAACCTCAAAAGATAAAAACATCCAACTCATTTTGTCCCCGAGTGTACCAGTGCTATATCTCAATACTAAGTACGTACCGTTTCTCTCGGCATGCCAATATGAACCACAATAAGGATATCTATAGCCATAGTGGTGGGTAAAGGCTTCCCACCACTCATTGTCTCCTGTACGCGCGAACTAGGCACACCACTGATCGAGTGCTTTACTGAAATGTGGTAGAACGATGGCTCTGAAGTGTATCATCGCGATACTGTCACTGTTCATTTGTTCACATTATTCTTATACTATTCATAAGAATGCAGGTAAGTTTGGTACATTTATTTAAAGGGTCTGAATTACGGATTTAAAATGCTTTAAAGTTTACCAGTGTCTAATAGTTTGACTAATATAAAGCCAAAATGCAGAAAAGAGCTTTGTTTAGTTTTCCTTTAATCAGTTTATTTAAAATTATGAGTTAAATTTATTAATTGTCAAAGACGATTAGTCTTGAGTTCAAGTCCAGGACGCAATACCTTAGGCTTGATTATGGCTTGGATGTTAAGATTCCATAGAGTCATGATGCTTGTTTCTAAAGTACGTTTCCTCGCTAGAACACCAGTTGGCCGAGAGTGAATCAGTATTGGACACCAACGGCGAGATATTACTGAAATGGCGAGTGGATTATACCTTACGAAAGATACAGTTTCAAATAGTAGTAGCAGAAAAAGGCCCGGCTTACAATTGGTTCGCTCTAGGATTTTCTGATCGCGGTAAATTCAACGATTCTGATGTTTGCCTATTCTGGACCGATTATAGAGGAAATCATCATTTCGAGGTAAGTAACTCGAAGCAGCTCATATAAATAAATAAAATTGATCCATTAATTAATGTCCCACTGCTGGGCCAGGGTCTTCTTCCAGAATGAGGAAGGGGTTAGGCCTTGCGTCCACACATAATGAAAAAAATATACCTTAGCTAATTTATTTTAAAATCTATAATTTATGCGTACTTAATATATACAAATAATGTTATAATAATAGTTTCGTACAGCTCAAAGGTGACGTGTATATTTTAGGATATGCACGCAGATGATAACGGAAGATTAGTACGAGATCCTAAGCAAGATTGCGATGGATTTTATTTGGATGAAGAAACACAAAGTATAGTGTTTGAACGATTCTTCGACACTTGTGATAACGATGACTATATCATTGAAGTAAGTAACATTTTAAGACAATAATTTTTCTTGTTAGGTAAATATTTATTAATTTAATTTATAAGGATTAATAAGCATCAAATTTTCTATTAAAAATAGACACATTAACGCAAACGCAGTAAAATAGTTTTATTCGACCTATCACTTAAGTGCAACTTGCCTGACGAAGAATGAACAAAGAAAAAAAAGATTGCCCTTAAAACATCAAGTCTTAAACGTTTTCAACCGATTTCAACCCCTTACTTTAACTTCAACTTTTCTTACAAAAGAACTTCAGGAGAAGAAACTCCGAGGGTTTCAGCTTCCTACTTTTACATACTTAATTCCTCTTTATTCTCCACAGGACGGAACAGTCCACGTTATTTGGGCACACGGCAACGACAAGCTGTTCTCATCTAAAGGTCTCTCCCTGTCTTGCACTCCATCACACAGCCGTGGTTTCATCAGAGTTCGCTTGCTCACTCCTATGGGGAGCCCTAAAGTGGGCAATGCTTATCATCTGCGAATAACGAATAAGAACCTTAAGGTGCCTGGTGGAGATACCACCTACTGGTGTAAAGTGGTCAAACTTCCAGATTTTATTACTAAAAAGGTCCACCATATCATTCAGGTAAGAATTTATCTCCACAAGATAATAAGTAGGTATCTATTACGTAACTTGCCCTTAAGCTACTTAAGGTTGAAATAGCAGTAGGTAGGTACTACTGATCTCATCTTTGATTCCCGACTAAAAAAGTGTTATGTATTGACTTAGTAAAAGGTTACTAGTAGCAAGGGTGCTGCCGATAATCGCATCCGCATCTACAAACGTGGAAAAACTGCAACAATTTGGAATAAAAACTAAGCTTCGGCATCCATAATCGCGGATTTCTAAAAATTTGTACCTAAGGTGACGGTACTCAATATACAACACCTTACAATATTCTTTTTTTATTTCTAAAGTAACCTAATCATAAATGTTTTAGTTCGAATCTACTATCACACAAGGCAATGAAGGCTTGGTGCATCACATGGAAGTGTTCTACTGCGACTCGGATCCCAATAAAGATATTCCTCTTTATGAAGGCAACTGCTTCGCTCCTGAAAGACCTGAAATTACCAAGACATGTTCTAAGGTAAGATAAAGATTTAATTTCAATTTCCTTCTTCTCCTTTAAAACAACAATTCTCGCACATAAATTGCTCTTGTGTCGAGGGGACTTTTACAAACACCGGACACAGGGTACAACCAGACCCGAAACGATTATTTGTGGATCGCACACATAATTGTTACGCGTGGGTATCGAACCACCTCCCGACGCACAGTGTGTTATAAACCCTATTTTTGTTTCGTCGTCTTTTTATTGAATTAATCAATAGAATATACCATTCTGAGGATTAGAGTAAAACTCCGGGCTCGCTAAGACTTGTACTTTTTTCGTTATTCAGTGTCAAAGTTCCGGAATATCCGACTATTGAAAAACGAAAAAAAAATAATTACAATTTAACGGAAGTACTTATTCCAGAATTTATTTATTCTATCGAAAGAAGATATAATAGCCGACCATTCCACCAATTCCTGAAGCTTTAGCATGAATAGGTCGAGAGATATGATTTTTTTTCTCATTTTTCGTTTTTATTTTTTTATTCATCTAAACCGCCGTAGTAGGTGGTCATTCCTACATCAAAAAATTGCTAATACTTTCTTTTATTTGCAGTATTAGTTCTAAAACCTAACTCGTTGGTTTCCAGGAGATATTTGAAATTTTAAATTTTACTTAGGGTTGTCACTTTCGAGTATCCGAAAATTATATAAGATTATAAACCTTTATTTGAAAAAAAAGTTAAGGCAAGCCCCCCGGCCGTAGTTCTGCACGACGTACCTCAGTCACGCCTTACTGAGGTTGTTGAAGTGCAGAGTACGGTTACGATATTAAGGTTGACTGGCGCTCAGTCCCCTAAAATTGTTCCAACTCCAGATGGAACAACCATTGATTTTGCTTTAAAAAAAAATCAACAAATATAATTACATAATATGTGTATAAATTATAATAAATAAATTGTTGACGAAAATAATTTTATCGTATTTTTTAAATAAAAAATCGACACAATTGAACATACATGATAAAATTTGATTTAAAATTATAGATAGGTATATAATTCATGTAGATATATATAATACATTTAAAATTATTCTTAAAATTGTTATACCACAAAAATTACAATAAAATAGATTTAAAAAAAAATGGTTGTAAATCATTATAAAATATTTTTAGTTAATTTATTTCATTGTAAAATTAAATAATATAACTAAAAATATTTTGAAAAAAAAAAACAAAATGTTGTAATAGTACTTATGTTAAATGTTGATTTATAGGTATACTTATGAGATATCGGAAAGGATTTTCTTTCATTTACTATAAGTTGAGTCTTTTGAGTTAGAATTTATAGACAGATTCCAAATAAATGTATCAATCAACTTCATACCAATTTCTTAATTTGTTTTTTAATTTCCTTTATAAAATTACCCAATCTTTGCCATTTTAAGCCACAAAATAAAATTATGAAATCTTGTTATGGTCGTGATATAAAAGCTTAAACTTTATAAAAATAAATTTATTAAATTTTGATTGAAGTGGCAGCCCTATATGCGGATATTTCGGATATTACTAAACTTTCAAATATCTCCTGGAAACCAACGAGTTAGGTTTTAGAACTAATACTGCAAATAAAAGAAAGTATTAGCAATTTTTTGATGTAGGAATGACCACCTACTACGGCGGTTTAGATGAATCCATACTAATATTATAAATTCGAAAGTAACTCTGTCTGTCTGTCTGTCTGTCTGTCTGTCTGTCTGTCTGTCTGTCTGTCTGTCTGTCTGTCTGTCTGTCTGTCTGTCTGTCTGCTACTCAATCACGTCTAAACTACTGAACCAATTTGCATGAAATTTGGTATGGAGATATTTTGATACCCGAGAAAGGACATAGGCTACTTTTTACCCCGGGTAAATGACGCATTTCCCGGGAAAATTCAGAAAATTCAACGAAGTCGCGAAAAATCAGTATTATAATGACATTGAACTAACAAAATTCCGTTGCCATGGCAACTGTTTTGATGGCGGATATGCCTTAGCGCGACTTCGTTATACTAAGAGATATAAATATTTTGAGAATATTTTTCGTGAAAAAAAAGCATATTTTATATCATCACGTTACGAGTACCAATAGAAGCAGAGTAGGTAACAGTAAAAAGTGTTACAAAAACATGGAAAATTCTGACTCATTCTCTCTTATGTGACGCAAGCGAAGTTGCGCGGGTCAGCTAGTAAAAAAATAAAAACGAAAAATGAGAAAAAAAATCATATCTCTCGACCTATTCATGCTAAAGCTTCAGGAATTGGTGGAATGGTCGGCTACTATATCTTCTTTCGATAGAATAAATAAATTCTGGAATAAGTACTTCCGTTAAATTGTAATTAATTTTTTTTCGTTTTTCAATAGTCGGATATTCCGGAACTTTGACACTGAATAACGAAAAAAGTACAAGTCTTAGCGATCCCGGAGTTTTACTCTAATCCTCAGAATGGTATACTCTATCGATTAATTCAATGAAAAGACGACGAAACAAAAATAGGGTTTATAACACACTGTGCGACGTATTGGTAGTGGCGTGGCGACCTTAACCACTGCGCCAGTTAAAATATTCCTCAACAGCAGCTTGAGTCCTTCGTAAAAAATACCTCATGTTAGATTCTTGTTTGCAATTAATAAAATATTGATAATTGCAGGTGAAAGCAGCCTGGGCGATGGGTGCACCTCCATTAACATACCCGAAGGAAGCTGGCCTACCTTTAGGAGGACCGAAAGCCAATAAATATCTGATGCTTGAAGTACATTATAACAATCCTGAATTGAGAAAAGGTATACTGAGAAGTAAACTAGAAGATAATTTGTAAATATAATTTAACTTCGATATCAAGTGCCTTTATCCTGTAGATAATCAGGAGCTAGTATATGGCACTATATTTATTTTATAGTATCGGGTAAAAAAATGCAGCTGTTAGAAATTTTGGAGCAGACAAAAGGATACTTTTAAAGCGTATATTTGTTTTTCATTATAGTAAATGTTTGCATAAGATTAAGGAAAAATTAGTAAAATAATTATAATAATATTTTCTTCCAGACTGGGTAGACAGTTCAGGCATAGCACTGCACATCACAGGTCAGAGGCGCAAGTTCGACGCGGCTATCATGGAACTGGGTCTAGAATACACGGACAAAATGGCCATCCCCGGCCGACAGAAGGCTTTCCCTCTTACTGGATATTGTATCCCACAGTGCACTGGAGTGGTAAGTGAATAAACTCTAATATTAAAACTGACAAAATTAAATAATATTATAGGGAAAACGATTGAAAATAAAAGCTAGACTGCTGGTGACCACGGTCGATGCAATTCGATCGAAACGTCGTGTAAGCAAATAAGTTATCCTAACCTTTCATATTCAATCACGTTTAAGACACATTGCATTATTATATTATGTGTAAACGTCACGAGAGTTTAAAATCGTTAAATGTCGAATAATTTACCCCGTCTCCTTAAAATCACAAATGGCTAAAACACACCCCTTACTTTTATCCACTAACTAAAATAGTATTTACATCTTATAATGACATAGAATGAACGCAATGTTTCTACTTCCAGGCTCTACCAAC
Source organism: Anticarsia gemmatalis (assembly GCF_050436995.1). Classification (NCBI taxonomy): domain Eukaryota; kingdom Metazoa; phylum Arthropoda; class Insecta; order Lepidoptera; family Erebidae; genus Anticarsia; species Anticarsia gemmatalis. The sequence continues at coordinate 4,042,649 of NC_134757.1, forward strand.
AGATGGTATCGTGGTGTTCGGCAGTCAGTTGCACACGCACTTGACCGGCATAGCCGTGTGGACGAGACATTCTCGCCAAGGAGTCGAACTGCCGTACCTCAACAAGGACATGCACTACTCCACACATTTCCAAGAGATCAGGATCCTTCATCAACCTGTGAAAGTTTTACCTGTAAGAGTATAAACATGTTTTTATAACGGTTTTAATAAGCTATTTTCGTAACTGCGGTGATAGGACACCATTTAGTATTGGTATGCTACAGAGACATCCACGTAATGCATCTCGCATTTTTTTTGTTTGTCGGCTTTAGTGAGACCACTGGTAACTCTGATTGGAATGCAAATTAAAAGAAAAGCTTCCATATCGCGATACATAAAATGATTTTCACGGTTAATACGATTCAACTCTATTTTCTACGCCAGAGGAATCACTCATCAAAATAAATAACAATTAATTTCCCTATCGCCCTTTCTCAAACCGGGAAAAGACATTTTAACAATGGGACTGTTATTAAAGTAATTTCTACCTCATCATTATAATGTTATCATCTCTCTTCAAAAGGGTGACTACCTAGAAACAACGTGTGTGTACAACACAGAAGACAAGGACAACGCCACGGTGGGCGGGCACGCGATCACAGACGAGATGTGCGTCAACTACATGCACTACTACCCCGCTACCGACCTCGAGGTGTGCAAGAGCGCCGTGTCTAACGCCGCCCTGGAGAACTACTTCAAGTTTGAACACCGGTGAGACTTTAGTTATGAAATCTTAAATTAATTGGCGGTGGCCGCCGGTTCCCAAACTTCCACCAATGTGTAGACAAATTGTCCACTGATGGTATGAGTTCTTTCCAACTATAAGCCTTCAAAATTAATTGGAGCTGTGTATGCAACATCAACTGAACTCAACAAACCATTGATGTGTAGCGTGTTATGGCCATTATTATCGTCTAAAATGCTCACCATAACAACAGTGCATCAACTTAATACCGAAAATTAATAATAAGTATATTTAGGTGCCTTGTTTTCGTTTTCATTTTTAAAGTTTACAAAGTCCCATTAAAAGCTAAAACGACTTGCTATGTATATTACTTATATTGTTTCACAGATGGGACAACATGTCTATTTCATACAAGAATTCACCTCGTAACAACTACTTGTCCATCACTCCTTGGACGTATTTGAGAGCTAACACTCTGCACGCTCTCTACACCGAGTCACCCATCTCGATGCAGTGCAACAAATCTGATGGATCACGATTTCAGGTACACTTAGCTGGTACACTTAGGACTTTAACGTATCACTATTCTTTGATGAGGCTGATTAAATGTCCTAGCAGCAAACATCGCTTTTTATGGATTTTAAAACTGTGTATATAACGTATCCACCGTCTGCACTTGACTTTTCCTGGATCATGTGGTCCCTTATATAAAGGTAACGGTATTATGTGGAAAAAAAAACAGTAATTTTTGTATAAACGGACGACAAAACCCGAAAAGGGTTGATGTTAGACAGGGGACTCGTTGTAAAAACAATAGCCAAGTCTCTTTACAGCATGTTTACGGTATGTTGTGCCGACCCCACGTAATGTGGGATAGAATCAAGATCTTTTTGTCAAGCAACATTTATGAGAGACAAAAAATTACGGTAGTAGAACCACTTGCATTGTGTCGTTTTTTCTTAAGCCTTTTTTGTATTTTGCAGGGTGACTGGGAAGGCATACCGATACCAAGAATCAAACTGCCCCTACCAGCAGAACAGAGAATTTGTCCTGACATGTACAATGGCGTAGACAAATAAAAACAATACATTTAAACTACTATGTAGCTCTCAATTACAATTTAACTTGTTCTAGTCATGTATAACTCTTCAAAAATGACTTCAAAAATTCTCAAAAATTGTTACGCTTATTACTTTATCACGTATGTAATGTATGCTAGATATTTTAAAGTAGTTATTTATTGATTAATAAATAATGTTAAATCTATTGTGTATATAAGATCTTTAATGAATAACATGTTTATAATAAGTTAATATTCAAAAACCACTTATAACTAAATACTCTAAATATCGCAATACGAAATGTTTTATGTATAGTAACCTTACCAAGAGGCTAGAAGTGATAATGATGTGCAATAAAATGTTTATGTACCATAGAAGTTCTTAAAATATAAGTTAGAAAACAAAGAACTATTGTTTTATTTTATTTGATGCCCAATAAGCATGAAGTTAAATATCTAGGCTGCTGTAACCTGTTCACCAATAGTGTGTTGACATAGCAATGGGTCCCGAAATAGAGACTGTAATAGGTTTGTAACAAATATCTAATTGTTTTTTTTGCTCTCGTTCTTGATTAAGACTCAACTAGATTCAATAACAGTAACATTTATCAATAAAACAAACGCAAGGGTTTACCTCTACTACATATTTAGGTATCAGTCACTTTATTTATCAGATACCTAGGATATACGAGACTTAAATATAAGCTGTGACTGTGAAGCAGGCCCTGGATAGAAATGTCTAGAAACCCTTAACACCTACATAATTTGAGTAAAACTAGCATAAAAATGGAAAATGGACACCCTGTATATAAGGCACCCAACGACGAATACAAACAATAATATATTTTATAGAGCATGTAAGTCTGTGTACAAGTTACCTACTTCGATGATATTATTTACTTTTTTAGGAAGAACGTCGCAGTTTATCCGCGACTTTTTGAGAGATGACAAGTCGCTTAGCTTCGTGTTTCTGCCATGTCTCAAAATTCGGTGAGTTGCTAATTATAGCGACAAAATTTTTATCGTTTCAAAGCGATCGGGTGTTATACCTGCATTAAATTCATAACTTATTTCTATTTATTTTTTGGAGACCCTCAGGCACTTAGAAATCTCAGGCTCGACGCACACGAGATTGGTTTTGTGTGGGTACCAAAGGTTAGCAAACAAAAACCTGTCATTCTTAACTTACATTATTTATATTACGGCTTTATAAATATGTAGCGTATAGAATTACATTTGATTACAGAAAAATGGCTCATATTTTCAAAAAATGTCTATGGCGATCACAAGAGGGCTACAGCTATGCAAAGTCAAAAAGTAACTACAAGTTCATACTTTCATCACTTAAGTATTACCTAACTGAATACCTAATCATATAAAATGGCTATAATAGGCACCTTCATATCTATGTAAGTCTCCTATCTATCTGTTTGTCACGCTTTACCTGCTAAATAAAGCTGAACCAATAAAAAAATACTATATAGAAGAAATAATAATATAAAGAAGAAAATCAAAGCCTGAAAGTGAATAAGGAATAATTTGATTGGAATTCCTGGAACACATTTTAATAGGTACAATGTCATGGCTTTAATGGTAGAGGGTGAAATTGTAGTTAAAACGTTGTAGTTAAAAACTTAAATTCAGTAGCTATCTTGATGTGAAATTACTTAATAATTAATTTAAAAATAAAGTGCATATTTATGTAAACGTATAAACACCAGAGTAAGGTAATACATAAAAATAGTATGTGGTGAGGAAGGCAAATAATAATATAATGTTTATTGATGTTTTAGTAGCTAACGTACTAAAGCCACAAACACCAATATTTTAATTAATTGTGTCACTAGACTACAATAACTAGTATATTATTAAAATACCTTAGAAAAATCTAAAATATTCGTTTTCTTTTACTGCTCAGTATAATAAAAATAACACAAAAGGAATTAAGTATGTGATTGTTTCTCAGAACAATATGTGGCTTCTGAACGCACCTCGGTTCACTTGATTTTGACATTTCACGCTACGCGATTGACTGACATTTTGTTTTTCTTCCTTCTTGTGGAGTTCTACTTAGTTATTTTCTTTCGAAAAAGAACTACTTTTCTGTAATCATGTCCAATGATTACGGCTTTAACAGTGATGACTCGCCAAATAAAACAAATTCCCATTTGCAATTACCTAGTCCGATAATTACGCGACGAAACCGGACTGCTTCGACGTAAGTTTTTATTAAAACACTTTTTTTTTTCAAATATGCAGGAATTATTTTTTTACAGTACAGTATTTTATGTAACACTTTGTTCTAATTTTAGGTCAGAAAGAGCTCTAGGCAATCCGCTTGAAAGTGGCAAAATTAAATCTTTTTGCCGAGAAAAGGGTCACGGATTTGTTATTCCAGAAAAAGGTGGCGAAGATCTTTTTGTACACATCTCTGAGTAAGAAAATTTAAAATAATTATTTATATCCTAAATTTGAAATATATTTTTGATTGTCTTATTTAATACTCTATAGATTATGAGCTAGCTTCTCCTAAATAATAATAATGTAACTATATACTATACTATAGACTTATAATAACAAAATTTATCAATTAAATATTACACACAATATAAAAGACGAATATTTTTGTAGTTATTTATAAGCTTCCTATTAGATTTCATACAAATGAAACGGAAATCACAACTGCGTACTATAAAATCACTTAATTTAGTATTTAGAGTTAACACATTTAGTTTACACAATAATTCTGTTTTACATTGCATGTTTTACGATGCAGATACAAATTGAGTGAAGTGAGTGTGTTTACAATAAGGCATTGTTCCATTTAGAGACTGATAATGAATATGTTGGAAGGCGTTATGTTTACATTACCATACATTTGGAGGTCAATCATATGACTTTATTAGTAACATGTGTTTCATGTGATCTTAGAACTTGCTGCTATTCTTAGCATCAATTTATGACTTGACATTGAACTGTATTATATTTTTTACTTATTTGAATTTTTTTATACCTGTTGTTGTTCATATTATTTCTTTAAGTGGGTATTCTTTAACCTGTAATTCAAAAACTAAAAGTTAAACAATTTTATTGATGTTTTAATTTTTCACAGCATCGAAGGTGAATATGTTCCGCTGCCAGGTGATGAAGTGATATACCGACTTTGCCCTATTCCTCCAAAATTTGAGAAGAACCAAGCTGTCCATGTGCGCATCGTCCATCTTACACCAGAGAAGCACCTGAAGTGGGACGAGCCCCCACTGTAACTCAATCCATCCACACAACATACCTCACCATCTTCAATATAATTTGCAAGTTCCACTTGCTGCCCAAATCTCTCTTCTCGTGTCATATCTTAACCCTATCGTATTAATGTGTGTTATGCCAATTGTATTTAATTTTTAGTGTAACGTATAGCAGGCAGTCCTCACTTCAATGCACTGTAGAGAAAAAAATTAACACCATTTCCTGATTAGACATGATTAAATTCAAACAATTACGCATTTAATTATACACACAATGTAATTTTTGGATGTATCTTACCTCTGTTTACAAGAGAGGTCAACCAACGTCTATTTGTCTAACAATGGTATGGTTAATATACAGTGTTTAATAAATGTAACTTAACAGAAACCTTTGGGTCCATGATATAATGGAGAAGTGAGGGCTGCTTGTGCATTGTGCCGTATTAAGTGTGTCGTCAGAATCGAGCGCAACTTCGTCAATTGTATGTACATGTCTTTATTGTATGTACCCTTGTATCTATTGGCCTCAACTAAAACTTGCTCATTTATTTTTTTAATCATGACAAAAAGACCAAGGTTGTAACAATTGCGTGTGTATATTAATTGCAAATTCAGTATTTTAAATATAGTGAGAAGCCAACTTGTGGTGCTAAATTTTCGAGGGTTTTACCATCGTCTTAAGATTTTGATATCAGTTGTATTTCACACAGTGAACGGTTAATGGCTTCTTGCACCAATAATTAGCTTTACAATAATGAATATGATAGTGTTAGTGACTGAGCTGCAACAATATTGGCCTAATGTTACTTTTCTCAGGTATTACACTGTACTTAATGTCATAAACGAAAATACAATGCAATGGTTATAATGATTGTAGCTTGTAATTTTGCACAAATAAGATGCCGGATGTGAACAAATCAAATGTATAACAAATGTTCTGTTTATCATACCGGCAAATGAATAATAATAACATTTTTTTTTCCTTAGTTACCGATATTCGAATCTTTGTATTGTAAGCGCAAATATAATCGCATGTATGAACCCAGCATTCCACTGCTCAAGCATTTTTGGTAGTTCCAATAACAATAATTTGTTATTTTTATTGAAATAATATATTTTGATACTGTAGTGTCCCTGATTCCTGTGTGCAGGAAGTGTATTATTAATGTTAATCAACGCGTCGCCATGCTTCTTTGTTTAGTTTATAGCAGTATTAGTTTAATACAGCGAATATATGGATATGTGTAAGCAAACTTGTTTGTTTTATTGTGTGTTGAGCGTCGCATTACAGTGATAAATGATGCGGCGGTATCGTACAAGGTCGCAGATTTAGATAACAACTTCGAGTTTGCAGTTCGTTGACCGTCAAACGAGTTCTGACTGGGATTAAAAACACCGGCCGTCACGCCGGGACATATATTATTAGATTGGATATGATTAGATAAATCGATCCCTATTTGGACATAAACATGTGTTAACGTCAACATCGAGTATGCGTAGAAATCTGGATCACGATTTCCTGTGAACACACATTGAAATGTAAATATTAAACACCGACAATATCGATCAAAAGAAAATCAAGGCAGTTGAATTATTGATGAAATTGAATAAAAGATGTAATAGATTTGACATAGGTATATTTCATTAGTAGATATCAAATATAATGAATAAATAATACAAATTGCCGTGACAGCCATTATTTAAACTATTCAAAGGTATATAAATCAATTAGGTACACTTAAAGTTAGAACTATAATTACTATTAGCCATATTGAGGGCACATTCATGTCACGCCTAACCTAGTTCTATAGAAAAAAAATTGGAATGTGTTTATGACACGCCTCACACGGCTCAATTCCCATGTCATAGACACATGTAGAGCTTACACGATTAATTACAAAATATCTATACATATAGGTACATAGACAATTCACAGTTGTTGCCTTAGTCTCGTCACTTAAAGCTTAATGTCTCGTGATCATGCGTACTCAATTGTCGGGGGGTTCGGACCAGTTTAAAGGCTTGTCGAGCCTTACGCATGCTTGCTTTCTGTAGCTCCTATGAGACATGAACACACTAATAATGACATCATAATATCGTTATTTAGAAAATGTAGTTGTAGGTACACTATAAAACTTCGTAGCTTAGAACATTTTTGCTACGTTTGTTGTTTAACTTGAAATTGTAAACCAGTCGTGTATTTTCCATATCTATTCGAATGCAAGAAACATGATCCGTTCTTAGTAATAAGAACAAAAACTACGTGTTTGTATCAAACTAGTGTGTTCACGTCTTAGGTCCACATCCATACGTATTCATATACCCTACGTTTACAATCCTTGGCCTTATTACTTTCCATTAATAATAAACTATTTCTACAGAATACCTTCAGTCTAACGTTAACCGCAACTTATTATTTATACGTCACTTACTTCAAGGTGAGCCAGCATTGTCGCGGCCACGTCAATGGACAGGGTACATCAATACATTATTACTACCACATAATGTGCTTGTTTATTCCACAAACAAGTAAAATTTGTTGTCTCTCTCTTCCAAAATAAATAAGAAAAGATAGCAAGATATTTACTGAGGTGAAATAAGCCCTGAGCCGTATACATTTTAATCTACGCATTACATAGTACTTTTATAATAATATGGACAATACAATTATTTTAGAGCGTTTACACACCGGGCGTGTTTTATGGTACTTATATCATGTTTTTATGTTTAAAAAGCTAAAGTATACATACATTTGCGCCCTGTACACGAACGTTGAATATATTAGTATCTTTATAATATGATATACATACATACGTACCGCAAAACACGCCAAGCATGTAAACGTACTATTACGAATCGTGAGCTATGAAATCTACAATTTAACTAGCTTACAAGTTAGCCCAAATGGTTATAATTTTAGTTATTGAGTAGTCACTCTGATATACAGCGCTATTTCTACGTTACAATTGAATGTCTTCAAAGGAAGACGTTTAACGATTACCTTTTATTCTCTCGTCTGTTATATTAGAAACTGAGCAAGGCAAGCATGTCAATAATTCGTTGTATACAGTATAAAAATGCGATATAAATGTAAAAGTAAACGCAATGAACTGAATAATAGCTTACTAAGTCTGCAGCAGTCATGTTAGCTGTATTACTTCACGTTTTGTCTCTAACTCGTTCAATCTTTGCCGTTTTCCATGTTCCCGTTCTGTAATAAAAATAGTTTTTAGAATACTGAGACATAACATGCATAGAACAACGGATTCTCAACGTGTATCATCTCTATGAAGTGACAGATCAAAACTTGTTTCCAATTAAATAATTGAAATGGAAGATTTTAAAAAGTGGCTCATTCCAATGCTGGACAAAGGTCTTCCTTCTTTCCTTCCTTATCTGCTGACCTGGGCGACTTTCTGACGTTCCTGACTTGTTTTACGTATATGTCGCCAAATCATCAAGATTTATTTATTCAAAATTTCTTCTTTCTTCCTTTTATGTAATGAGGACAAAATGTATAATTCAAAAGATATACCTACCTATGTTTAAGAATGAGACAAACCTTAAATTCAAAATGTTTAGCAAATTGTGCCAAATAAATAAAAGATATAGGAAACGAAAATCGGTATGGAATTCATCTCTCTAAAGCAGGGGTTCCCAACCTTTTCTTAGTCCGGGACCACTTTTATATTATTCTTGTTAGCAGGGACCACTATGTAAGCATATTAAAAATGTGTAATAATCATCCTGAAAATTTTAAATTTAAGAATCATTCGCGGACCATTTTTTGACTTCCGCGGACCACCGGTGGTCCACGGACCACTGCTCTAAAGTAATATTGTGGCAGTAAAAACCGACCTCCTCTAGCTGTGCAAGTTGGTAGTGTCTCTTCCTCAGTGCCGCAAGCCTTGCACGTTCTGCGTCGAGCGCAGTCTCCAGCTTGAGCGAGCGCACCTTGCTCTCCATCTCCAGTCGCCGCGTCGCTGTTAGCGATAGTGCTGATGTGTCTAGCGCCTCTGTACAGACAAAATGTAATAAAAAGTTAAATAGGTGTGAGGAATTGTTGTAGTAAAATTATTTTTTAAGATCATAAAACGCGTTTCTTTGTTATTGGGATTCTTAAATTGTAGTGTGTTACTGATAGTCTGTGTGGTGTAAGAATTTGCCTTCTATTCAACTGGTTTTGGGTTCAACTTAAGACAACACATTTATGACTGTTCAGACTTATTTTTGTAGAAGAATGTCAAACATAGAATATCTTAATGAAATTTCGTTCCTCTGGGTGCCCTTCGAAACAGAGCAGAAGAGATATAGTGCCCTGGAGCGGTTCTTTACAGTCAGTATAGCAGTATTTACGTTTAACCCCTCTCTAATTCCTGGAAGAGACGCTCATAGTGGGGCAGGAAAAGATTTTTTTATTATATCAGTACTGCGATGATACCTTGTTCCAAGACGAGTGCGGAGCCGGCCTTGACGGCGGCGACGAGTGCCCCGGTGGCGGCGGCCACGTGGCGCGACGCCTGCGTGAGGCGCGCCAGCGCGGGGGACTCGGGCGGCGCGCGGGCTCGTGATGCTGCCACCAGCTGCGCCGTACTGCCCGCCACCTCGTGTGCCGCGGCCGACACGCCCTCCACCTGCCCTGAAGCTCCTACTGCTTCGTCCGCTGATGTACTACACGACAAATAATCAAGGTTACAAAGGTTTACAAAAACTCACTGACAGGAATTTTCCTACCTCTAACAAATAAGTAACTCGAGAAATTTTGTTTCAAATGAACTATTTTATTAAGAAACTACATACATAGCTTTAAATGACGAAAATGCTCTTTCCTATTTCACTGACTGTAGAAAATCAGACAACTGGAACTAAAAACTGTAGAATATGAACGATCCACGCAGTTCTTTAACATTAAAATCTTACAACTTACACGAGCAACTTGGCCGCAAATACAACAGCTTTAGCCGCCGAGATTAGTCCCTCGGACCACTGCGGGTTCTTCCTGTACATCTTCTGCCTAGTCTTGGGGTCTCCGAGCTCGTTCTGCAGCTTACGGGCATCTTGCACCAGTATCTTGACGGCGCCCATGAGTGTGGTGCACGCGTCCAGAATCTTGCCGTTCACTTCCAGTTTGACGCCTGAGTCACCCGCGCGAGTGGCCGCTAACATACTCTGTGGAAATCGAACGTCAATTAGAATAACAACATTATGTTCAGACGGATCCATTTCGACAAGAAACTGTTGCCTTTGTTATGTATAAAAATAAGTGTTTGAAAAAATTTGGTACAGTATATGGTAATACTAGATCAAACACATTCAAGATAAACACTAGTATAATATCCGCATTTCGGGATAACGTCTGAGCAAAACTAAATAGCAGCTGAATAGACCAACAAAGTCTGGATGAGATTCAAATACTAACTGGGTTAATATCTGAACTTCATCTCAATCTAGTCTCTTTCTCATTAGTTCAAGAAATATGATCAAAGTTATTTATTAGATATTTTGAAAAAGGCAGTTTATGTACTAACTTCAATCTGCGAGGCAGCTTCTTCAATAGCTCGGTCCATATCAGCGAGTTCGTCGTCGACGCTCCTCGCGCCCGTGTTGTGTCTGTCGGCGGCGGCCGCTGACGTCATCATGGCACGCACTATGCCTTGCGCTTCAGAACATGACGAGCTCACTATGGAACCACTCTTGATGGACTCCAGGCAGACTTTAGTCGCCGTCAACATTGAGCGACATTCGTTGTTTAGTTCTGAAAGTAAAGGGTGGATTAGAATGTCATTTAGGTATATTTGTGTTGTCTGACAATTAATAGAAAGTGTAGTGTTATTGTAGCTGCCATTTGCAAGTAATTGCAGAAAATAAAATTACACAATAAGTGTGTAATTTACTTTGTAATATATTTAGATGAAAAATTAAATCAGCGCTTTTTATTTTACTTTTAAATGATAAAATCGGTTTCAATATACTGTCTACTAGTGTCTACGAAGAAACTTTTACTCATTTGAAATAGTATAGAGGGTAGTTGAATAACTTACTGTCAGAAAGTTCGATATCACGTGAAACATTGGACACGTCGGAGACGTACGCAGACAACTGTGCAGTGTTGTGCGCCGCGAATATCGCGCACTTCGCCACTGATTCTTCGTTACCCGATACCTGTCAAAAATACACTCATTTTACACTGTTTTAACAGATAAACTTTAGGTTTCAGCATTGCTTTTAGGTTTTGTCACAAAAAGTACAATTAATCGGATTTTAAGAAAGGGTAAAAATATCTAAACATTAAAAAATAACATGATACTGCGATTTATTATGGCAAAATTATATCAAAATATAATTTAAGATAACTTACGTCACTATGCCTGGCTAGTTGTTCAAGCGCCTTGGCCGCTAGTTCAGCGGTGGCGCTGATGGAATCGTGAGCGTTCGCTTGTTCGAACGCGGCGATCGCTTCGTTCGTCACCTCCAGGGCCGCCTCGCCCGCACACGTCACTAGCCTGCTCGTCTCTGAACATTCAAAGACAAAGTTAGTATTTTGACAAAAATATTGAATGAGAAAAAGCAGTGACAGCCCGATAGAAAAATCATGTTCGTGTTTTAAAACAGTGCTATAGAGTAACAAGCCCTATATTTATTTACAATGATGCAGAAAGCTTACCAAAATGAAATTATACTAACGCTTGTCCAAAGCTTTTTGCGCGTCCTCCAACTGTTTCTTGACGGCCGCTAAATCGGCCTCAAGCACTGTATTGTGTTGCAACAAATCCTGCAATTCACACTCGGCGTTCAATCTCTTAGTCTCCACGTGTTCTAGTCTATTTTCCAACATCTATACCACCATAGAGAGATAAAGGAGTACTCAACGCAAGTCGCAAGTTCCAAGCGAATCCAAGAGCGCAGTCCGAAATGCATCCAGCATGCACAGCGTTGCAGAAGTTACGTAGACGCAGGAGGAAAAGAAATAAAACATGCGATTTAGATATTGTAACATGCCAATACATAAATATAACGAACTAGAAGCGTAAGAGAATAGTGAAAATATAGCAACTAATCAAATACACATCGGAATAAGAACAATATCAGAAAACATAGAGTGTAACGGTGAATTACTTTGAAGACCACAACCAAGACATATGATTACACGATCGTTTTCACAGCGACACAACACATAATACATTGAACGTCCACCACCAAGTTAATGTTTCAGTTTACTAAGCGTGTTGATACATGGCCACTCAGACGTCACTGTGTTCCTAACCTGTTTCTCTCGATCTTTCTCAGACAACACTACGTCCATGTCACTTCTCTCTTTTGTCACTAGTTTCTGTAGTTCCTCCAAGTCTTCCCTCATTTTCTGTATATTACCCTCAGTCTGACTGATAGTTTCATCTTTTTGAGAAATCTGATTATCATAGAACGCTTCTAATTTTTCAATTTTGTCATTTAGCGAAATAATTTCATTGTCTTTGTCCTCTTTCATATGTTTATAATCCAGTTTGAGTTTTTCTATATCATTGCTTAGTTCAATCGATAAGGATTCTTTTTCGTACTTCAAATCATCATGGCTTTTCTTTAACGTTTCGTAAGATTGGTTGAGTTCAGAGATTTTACTTTCCAACACCTATTTAAAAACAATTAGATTAAGGTATCATGTAACTAAAAGACGTCACAAACAAACAACTAGTATTAAACAAACCTCTTTTTCTGAACTAAATTCGGTAGTAAGTTTTTCTTTTTCAGTTTCTAATTCAACTTTCTGACTAGTGACTTCATTAACTTTGTCATGGAGTTCTCGTAGTTCTTGATTTTTCATCACTAAATTATTTTCATTAATTTCAACTATCTTTTCATGTTCTTCCTTCAGAGAGAGCAGTTCATTGTTACCTATTTCTATTTCTGCTTGTGATTCTTCCAATTCTTCTTTAAGCCGAGCGTTGTCTTCTGCTATTTTAGTGACTTCGACATTGAGAGCAATCACTTGTTCGTCTTTCTCAGTTATCATACTTTTCAAACTAGTGATGATCTCATCTTTACTCTCAGACAAATTGTGTAATTTATCTTTAAGTATTGTTATTTCGTAAGTGTAATCTTTTAACTTATTCTCGTATTGATTCTTTTGTTCTTCTAAATTGGTTAGTGTTTCATTAAGTTTCACAGTAAGTTCTGTTATTTCAGTAGTTTTAATCTCTATAGTTGTCGTTAGAACAGTAATGTGCTGGGACAAAGAGTCACTTTCAGATTTTTGTTTATCGCCTAACTCAGACAGTTCATCAATTAGCTTTCTGAGTTCATCAATTTCGTTATTCTTATCTTCTAACAATTTCTGTAAATTATCGTTTATATCTTGTATCTCTTGGTTTTTATTATTTTCAAGATCTTTCAGTTTATTTTCGAGGTCCACGATATTTGCCAGTTTCTCGTCTAATTTTGCTTGGACCTCTTCTTTCTCACTGTGTTCTATTTTAACTTTTCCTAATATATCCTCTTTTTCGGCAATTAATTCAGTTTTTAGCGTCTCAGAGGACTTTTTATACTCAAGTAATTCATTAACTTGGCCTTGAAGATCGGATATTTCTGTAGTTTTTGATTCAAGTTCTTGTTTTAAGAACTCAAGATTGTTTAACGCTTCATTGATTTCTGTTTCTTTTTCTTGAAGAGTTTGTTCTAATTCTTCAGTTTTAGAATTGAATTCTTGATACGAATTCTGACGCTGAGCGGCATGGTCCGATTCAGTGATAATAATTTTCTGTTGTAAACTATCTTTTTCTGATTGTAACTCGTTTATGCGGTTATTCAATCTATCAACTTCCTAGTAAATAAAAGCCAATATGAAATGAGTATCACGTACTATGATTGTCATATTGTCATGTTAAAAGGTATATTAGTACAGATTGTTACTTAAGACTTTACGTATTTAATAGTACCTACGATTTTACTACAAAGCATTAATTTTTATACACTTTGTATTGATTCATAAACGCAAAACCTTGTCTTTGATTGATAAGCAGACATCCAAATTGTGAAATAAAAATATATGCATTACTTTACCTCTATCTTCATATTGCAGCATTGCAGCATACTACCTTTCAAATCACATTATGCTTAAGTTTTTCGTTTACGAATCAACATTATAATAAATATTAGAAAGTTAATTTATGCGCCATGCAAGTCCTATACAAGCAAGCAACTACGCCTATACAACTATCAACTATTTACAACATACACCATACTAACCTCTTTTTCTTGCAAATGTTGCTGTTTTAACTCCGCTACCTGACTCAAAGCCGCTTCTCGTTCTTCCACCACCTTCTTATACTCATCCCCACTCTTCTCCCTAAGTCCTACCAATTCTTCTTTGACTCTTACTAACTCTGCTTCCCTCTCACGTTTCTCTTGTTTAATCCTTTCTAAATTCTCTGCAGTTTCTTTCAATTCGTTTGTGACTGTGGTTAGTTTTTCTTCTTGTTCTTTAGTGGCAGTCTTATGTTCAATTTCTAGTGCTTCCATTGACGCTCGCACTGTTTCCAGTTCAGCCTCCTTTTGTCTGGACTGTTCTAGTTCGGCGCGAAGGTTCGTTATTTGTGCCTTGTAAGCCTCTACTTCTTCGCTCGATGAAGCGCTCTGTTGCAGTAATTCTACATCCCTATAATTTGGTAAACATGTTAAATATTGTAACTTAACACAGCAGAAATTTGGAAGTTGGTGTATTCAGGGAAAACCTAGTTTATGGGTTTATATATAAGAGAAGAATCTCAAAAAAAATTTTTTATCAAATAATGGTTAGAATTAAGAATGTGATTCATCATTAGGTCATCAAAATTAATTATGAATTGTATTACTTCTCAGGCCTATTTCCAGGAGTAGAAAAAGATGATCCTTGTCCAATAGTAGGCTAGTAATGAGTTACATTTATCCTAGTAATAATGATAAATAGTTAATGACTTACTTCTGCTTATCATTAAGTTCTTGTTGCAACGCTAACTTGGCACTCTCGTGCTGCGCGGCCGCCGCTCGTAAGCTCGCTGACAATTTATCCACTTCGGCTTTCTACAACATAAACAATTTACAATAAAAAATAATATTGATTTTAAGGTAACAGGAAAATAATCCAGGCAGCAGTAGATATTTGTCATTCTTTTCCTGCCCACTGCCAAAATATGTATCAAGGCCGGACTTAAAGCGGAGCGAAGAGAGTTAAGAAAGAGTTGTTCAGCTACACACAATTTGACTAATCGAAATCCATACTAATATTATAAATGCGAAAGTAACTCTGTTTGTCTGTCTGCTACTCAATCACGCCTAAACTACTGAACCAATTTGCATGAAATTTGGTATGGAGATATTTTGATACCCGAGAAAGGACATAGGCTACTTTTTGCACCGGGAAAATGACGCATTTCCCGGGAAAATTCAGGTGGCGGACGAAGTCGCGGGTAAAAGCTAGTATATTTATAATCTAAATAATAATAAATTGATGATTCTTAAACGTAACAAATGGCTTTCGTTAGTCTTTGCATGCCTTTATTGGAAAAAAGGCGTCTTATGTTCGTAATTCATAAGTAGATTTTTAAGTTAGCAACACAAACCTGTCTGATTAGAGTAATGTGTTCTTCTCTCAGTTGTGTGTACGCGCCTTTTAACTTCTGGAACTTCTCGTCTTGTACTTTGGCTTTCTCTTCTGTCTCCGTCAGTTTCTCTACAAAACATAATTTAATATGAGTAATTTAGGCAGTAGGTTAAAGATACAGGTCAACATCTAAAATTATGGAACCTAATGTAAGGTTTGTTCTATATTATAAAAATACTATGTGAAGTAAAGAACACTATGTTAAAAAATATGCCACATTTTTGTTCAAGTAAAAGATAAAGCTAATTTACAGGAAAACATTTTAACAAAATAAAATAACGGTTTGTATTAATACTTACGTTTAATTTCTGGTGTTTGCACTGATAATATTTCCGCCCTTTGTTTTTCTTCCTCTAATTCTGCCTGTTTACAAAAATATTACATATTATTATGACATAATTTATTTTAATCACTTTGCTTCAAGGCACAAATGTTTAATACTAAACTAAGTAAAGTTTATAAAATGGTATAAGATTTCTTTTCCTTTGAATAAATTTCTATGTCATAAACGCTGTAAGATGACTTTTTATATCGGAGCAAATCAGGTTGATGCATCTGTAAAGTATACGTATACGTATGTACACGCACTCCTTATAATGTTTAAAATACATAAGAAAGTATCAATGCAATTAAACTATGCTCGGGGTCTAACATGTTCGTTGCAAAACTTGATTGACTTGATCTTTGCAAGACTTACCTTAGCACTGTGTAGTTGTGACTCTAGCCTCGTACAATGCTCCTTCATGGATCCTAGCATTGTGTTCCTTTCTTGTACCAGTTGAGACACTTCTGACCTATTTGAACAAGATTTTATAAGAATAAGGTATTTAGTGTACATATTTAATTTGCAAAATTCACTATTACTTCAGGTAACTATCGCAGAGTAACTTTTAAAGTATCTATTTATAGTTATTTGTACCTCATTCTCTTCAGTTCATTTTGCAAGTGATCGATAAGTCTATCTCGTTCTACGATGGGGTCGGGCTGTGGAGACGGCGTTGGTCGAGCTTCGAAGTCTTCCATGGGTTCTGAAGGAGCCTGGAAAATAAGTCAAAGTTCATTCATTCATCGCATGGTTAATGGTCAACCTAGTGTTAAAGTTGGTCAAGCTGCCTGAAGGCTTTTGATATGACTTAACGACTGCTCTTAAAAGGCAACAACCGAAACCGACTTTGGCGTGCCCTCCGAAGCACGGTGAGGATCAGTTTGCCATTACAGTATAATTCACTGTCTTAGAAGCGTCAGCAATAATTATTAGCTCCACTGAAAATTCAATTATATTTGTACAGTTATTCTCTAGTTCTTGTAAAACTTTAAATAAAATGTAGTGGTATACCTGGCTCATAGTGTCGGAGGTGTCAATGAGAGAGCCGACGGAGTCTACTTCATCAGGCGGCGGCTCCGGTATAGACACCACCGGCGTCACGTATGTGCCGAAGTCACTCTGTGAAATAAACATTTTAAAATTGTAATACATCTACAAACAACATGAAGATGAAATGAAAGACAATTCGCTTAGTTAAGTTAAATAGGATGTGAGGTAAATTTAACTAAATCAAAATCAGGTTATCTATCCTCATAACAATCAAGTTAAATAGGTAATGGGTAAATTGTCAAAATCATATGATATCTATCCTTATAACAATTGTAAATAAATAGAGTCAAATTAATTTTGGAATTGATTGACATACAGGAAGGAAAGAGGGGAAGCCTTTGCCCAGCAGTGGGACACATTAAGCGCTAACAAAAAAAAATTGAATTTCATGTCATTAAAATTTTTTGATATAACAGCTTTTTAGCTGAAAATAGTACCTGTAGTAAGAAGTTAGGTGGGTTGGTGGGTAGTACGGGCAATGTGAGTAGGTTCCTGTAGTATTGCAGACTGCTAGCGTGCTTGTAGAACGAGCTCAGCTTCTTAAACTGTTGCCGGAACCTGATGGACGGGCGACATTAATAAATAACAAAAAATAAATTGCTCAATGTGTTGCTAGCTGCAATACTCGAGAACTGCCCGATTTGTGCACTAAAAACACATTTAGTATTTATCTTATTTCTTCAATATTTGGCTAATTTATTTTAACGTAGTACGCTAGAAAATGGAAAACAGTTCCTACAGAAATAAAAAAAAACATTTATTGAAAAAAAACTTTTAACTGTACATCTGCTACATTGTAAGCAGAATATTTAAACCTTTGCTTTAACATGAGGAAGCAAAAAGGAGCAGAGTATACGAGAATAAGCGTTAGTTGACCTCTCGCGGTGTCCGGAGAGCGTGTCGGGCGGCAGCGCGGCGTGCAGGCGGAACAGCAGGCGCACGTTGCAGTCGTACACCTGCGACGCGTCCTGCGCGCACGGGATCAGCGCCGCCAGCCGGCACTGCCCGCTCGCCGTCATCGAGTTCGCGCGAGCGTTGCCCAGGCTGTCGAACACTACACCAACAATATTTCTTTAATAACTACCCAACTAGCACACAAGCGCTATAACAAGCTGCACAATGGCCGGTTAAAGGATTTTTATAACGCCTTAGGCTCCTTAGTAAGAAGTATAGTGGTTCTATAAGCGGCTACAGATCTCTTGTAGCGTCAAATAGGCCCATACTGTCCAGCTTATAGCTCTAAATTGGATCTACAGTGGTCGTAAATAGTAATTATAATAGCACGTAGTATAGTAGTAATACAGGAGCGCTAAAATAAGATGAAGGTGGTATAATCGCGCTACAAGAGATTTTTCGCAGCTTCGTGGCGCTTACCAGCTGTTGTACAGAGGTGGTTAGCGCCACGAGCGTTCGAAAAAGCTCCTGCAGCGCGATTATACCACCTTTACCTTATTTTAGCGCTACTGTGTAACGGTTATAAATGCTAACGCTCTAAATTAGTAATATGGTCGGTTTATTATGGTGTAAACTAAATATATTGTATTAAAATGAATCATCAGTGACAAATGAGGAGACATTTTATTTTTACGGATTGGATTATGAAAATAACAAGTAGTCTATCGCTTTTATTTCTTTGTGTACGTGATATGAAAGTGCGAGTTCCAGTTTGCTGTCAATATATATGTATATTATCGTCAATATTTTCATGCGCCCTCAAAGTATTCAGTTTTAAATGCAAAAATTATATAGATATGTGGATTTGGAAATTGTATTTTGAACATAAATAAGACTTTGAGGGTTACAGATAGTTTAATTAGGGTTATAGGTAATAAAAAATGATTTTAATTATGTTAACGTTACCAGGCTATAGATTTATATGATCTTCAAAAGATCGAAATAACCTCAAAAAATATGTTTACCAAATGCTGTAATGGCGTCTCGATCAAGCACCTCTCAGAGTTGGTTACATCTGCTCTAGCGGCTTAAGCTGTACAAAGGCTCTAGTGTTTGCTGTTGTAGACCTCAAGGTTCTGCAGTTGTGGCATAGGAGTGCTTCCATATAATTGTTTTGGTCGCACACCAGCATTTTACTCGTACTTTTAGGGGTCAGTCGTTGAATATTAAAATAAAATATTTATTTTATTTTATTTTATTTTATTTTATTTTATTTTATTTTATTTTATTTTATTTTATTTTATTTTATTTTATTTTATTTTATTTTATTTTATTTTATTTTATTTTATTTTATTTTATTTTATTTTATTTTATTTTATTTTATTTTATTTTATTTTATTTTATCACAGCACAGAAGCCATATAAATATCTGATATAACGCTCAAGGCGCTATTAAAGACCTACGCAACTCTTTTATAGATGAGTAATACACTAGCCCTAAAAAAATCTGTTATAGAACCTAAGGCATTACAAAAAGCTTATTTACGCTCTTGAGCGCTATAAGCGCAACGCATAACTCCGTTTAAACTCCTTTATCTCCTAAAGGCCCCTTATACAGTTAACGGTGTTATAGAAGATTCCATTAACTCAGTTATACTTCCCTAGGCTGTCTAGCGATGCAATTACATGCTCATATATCACTATAAGTCATTAGTTTCCTACTAAACGGCTACTGTCCCGCCTAGCTGTTAAAGGGTTTTTTAAATAGCTAGTATACAACTTATAGAGAATTGTACAGCATTTGAACGACTCTTATGCAACTATCAGGCTGTATAACGACTGTATAAGCAGCTTGTGTGCTAGTTGGGTAGTATTAACTAGTCAAATGAGTTGTAGATATGTATAAATAACTTTTAATAATGTTGAAATTTTTAAGATCTTCTTGGTCTATCCTCCTTTAAAATGGGATAAGGAAATATTTTGACACGGAAGAGGTTATTGGCTAGTTTTTTTTTCTAAATTCAACTGCTGTGTGGATGAAGATGAAACATTGAACGGCGACGATCGAACGATTGACGGAATTGGCGGCTGTGAACCGATTTTCAAATAAAATAACTATAGAGAAGGCATCTTTTTAAATTTTTCCCAAAAACCGTTTTCCTACCAAAATTACCCATACAGTGCCTAATATGTTTAAGGTACTACACAAAAACTATTAAAGGAACGAAGTTCCTGAATTGTTAATATAAACGCGGTGTGAGAGGAAGTGCATTTTTCGCTAATTTTAAATTGAACAATAAATAACTTCTTTATTGTAACGATGTTACAATAAACTCGAACTTACCTGCCGCTTGTAAGTTGAGGATTTCTTCCATATAGTCGAATAACTCCACACATAGCTGGAAACTGAAACAAAAAGCGAAACCTTAAAATACAGTTCAACGTAAGGATACATTAAAGCGGTCGTACGACGGTATACATATAAATAATTATATTCTATCCAATGGGTGTGCACTATATGTACACAAGTACATTCTTTACTCCATCACTCCTATGGCCCAGCGGGCCGGATAACCGTCACTACCGGAGAGAGATCAGGCGCAGGACCTACGGCTTTACGTGCTCTCCAAGGCTAGTATGTAGAGGTAAGTAAGTCATCAAAGACATGATTATGTAAAGGTGTTCTTGAAGATAACTTACTAGTTATTGACATCGTTCTCAGCGATGGCATCTAGTTCGTCGGCGGTGAGCTGCAGGTTGCCGGGGAACCGAGGGTTGCGCGAGTGGAACTTCAGTTTACACACCAGCAGGTTGCAGTACAGGTGGACTAACTTGCCGTAACCTTCGCGTAAATGTACCTGGTGGAAGGAAAACTCTAATAAACAGATTGTATAAAAACAGATTGAGATTTTTCCCACTTCTGGACAAGAATCTCCTCCCAAGTTGAGGGAGGGATTAGGTCTTGAGCTGTGGTGGACAATATTTAATAAAAATCCTCGTACGTAACTTTTGATTAACAATGGTATATTGTGGTAAAGATTAGAAAGTTAATAACTATCTATGCCCATAGGAACATAAAAAAATGCGTTCTGAATTCCCTTCAAATATAACTTCATCTTAAGAATTCAGTTTTCACTATACTAGTACACAAGTTATTTAGGTTGCCTAAGCTAGTTGCTGTAAAAAATGTTGGCAGCCGTGCCCAATATCCATTCATAAAGACTAAAATAAAAAATGTACTAGTTTTTCCGTTATCAAACATTTTTTGCAACACATTGTGTAATGTTTTTTGCTAATCCGACGTAACTTAAATTCCATTAAAACGTGAAGGTTAAAAACGTGATACCGTTTTATGAGAGCGAAGTAACCTGCCGTCAACGAACTATAGAGTTATGAAATACAAAGACACCAATCATAGCCCTATGAATGTAATAATACAGTTCATAGTTGAGTAAACCTATTCAAAATCTGTCCGGTTTTTTTTTTCTATTGAGAGAGTATAGGCAAAAGGGAGTAATTATGTAAGGCCATTTTCATCATACATAACATCATGATAATAAAAACGAATACTTTAAAGTCATATTATTTCGAAAGTCACATGACTCGGGTCCTGTGATTCTATTGGCCTGGAAACATTAAATTGAAGTGACTTATATGAAGGTATCTTACATACTATTTTATATACTTCCCAAGGAGGGTTGGCGTTAGCAGGTTATAAAAACATCAGCCAAATCCCTAGACAGCATGCTTTTGAGAAAGAGAACATGCTCTACCATCCCCAAATAATGTGGGATAAGAACAATACCAAGAAGACTTATCCTAAATACGGATTTTCTTTAGCTTTTATATCTACGATATCCTTACCCATAGCTTGCCCAAGTTCTCGATCATGCCAATATGTCGCTGCGAGTCGTCCAGGCAGGCGGGGTGCCCCTCGCGTAGCAGTTTGTGTGTCACGTGGCAGAACTTCCATGCCACGATGCGGTTGTCCTGGATCGGTAGCCGGATTGCCACCATCTATACACAAGGGACAAAATCATAATAATTGAGTAAAGGTAACTTAACAGTAAAGGTCAACTATTATCTGTGATCACAATGAATCATTTAGTTTAGTTTGTTCTGTATGGGAATTTCCCTCCCTGTGCAATGTTAGCAGTAACCATATAAGCCTTTGGAGTTTTAGAGCCCTTTCATCATGCTTTCCTCGCTATTAAACAGATTTTTCAGGCGACTATCTAAAATAAAGACTTATACAATCTCTAAGAATCTTCCGTTTCGCTTTCAATTCTTTCGGTTAATGTAAAGAAATCAATTGGCAATTACGAAAGAAACCATGCAGTCTTAATAAAAAAAAGTATTTGTGCAAATACTACTCTAAATATTAGTTGAATGACCCGTCGCGTGATAATTTGTCAGTCACAAAACTCATAAACGATGTTTGCAGACAAGACCGTACTGAGCGCGATCATACTAAGCCGTTAACAAAGGCACTAACCCCCGATTTTTGAGGTACGTAGCGGTAGTTTATCCATTCAATAGCGTTTAAACTAATATAGAAAAACCCTATTGAAAAGATAAACTACCGCTAAATGTACCTCAGAAACCGGCGGTAATACCCGTAGATTCCAACCGTCTGTCAAACTACTTAATCGTGAATTATGTTCATAAAGTACAGGATAAATAATTCGCCATTTAAATTTCAAATTACTCGGTTGGTTATCTGAAGTATGATTACGATCTTTAATCGAAAAATGTGAGATAATTATAAGTACTATCACGTTTTTGGATAAAATATCGAAGATTATAAAACTGATCGTTGAAAATTGACATAGTCCTTATTGAAAACTGCGAAATTTCTTTTACCGCTATCCCGATGCGATTTTTACATGGAGACGTTTTTGTATCCGTATTCCCATATTCAACCAAATCTTAAACATTTTAGGGCATTTGTAATAATGTTTCATTCTTACCCAATAAGTGATGGCGCTCTGCTCCTGGAAGGTGCCGATGATAGTGCTTCGAACATGTTTCTCTTTGACTGGGGTCTCGATTGCGTTGATCGCCTTCTGTATGGCTAGTGTCTGCAATAAACCACAACACTATTAGATAATATACTAACTTAATTGTTTATAAACACGATTTGATGTCATATAATTCTACAAAATATTTTAGTCACCATTCTGGCATTCAAGGAAATATTAAATTAAGTCGGGGAAAAAGTCTTTTCGCATTATAGTATGTATGAATTTGTAATAAAAACTTTTCTCTACACAAAAAAGCTCGATATTTGGGTACCTCACCAGCTCACTGAAAGAAACCCAACCGTGTACAATTCAATTGTTATTCTTGAAGCCAAAGAGATTATATTACAAGTTCATACATACTATAATGCGTATTTATATTTCGTCTTTCGAAGAAATGTTTTATAATGATATTTTGCTCTCCATTTTCGTGAAATCTCACTATAAATTACATTGTTTTCTGTTTGGATTTATATCGCATTCTAAGCAATGGAATTTCATATGCTGAAGTTCCATTAAACATTCTTCGCCGTGTCACGACCATAAAACAACTATGTCGGCATAACATAGCAAACCGCAAAGGTATTTAAATTCAGCCAGTATTTTTCGCTGCATGTTTTTGTTAGGAAATATTCGAAATAGTTAGACTATTATTGCATTTGTTCTTTCAAAGTTATTTATTCTA
Source organism: Anticarsia gemmatalis (assembly GCF_050436995.1). Lineage (NCBI taxonomy): Eukaryota > Metazoa > Arthropoda > Insecta > Lepidoptera > Erebidae > Anticarsia > Anticarsia gemmatalis. The sequence goes on from NC_134757.1 coordinate 4,066,286, forward strand.
CTATGTTAAGTCAATACTACTGCATCATATATGTGCATTTTAGTAGCTCAAAAGTAGGATAATGTGATACAAGTTTACAGTAAGCAATAAAAATTCTTAACAGGCAATGCATTTGAATCAGGCAAATGTACTTGTATTGTTTCTTAAGTCCAATGGTCTGGTACCAATAGAGCTCTTGTTTTCGTAACCATTTATTGAGTTAATGTCTGGTCCGGAAGAGTAGAGAAAAGACTAAATGTAACGCTTTAAGGTCCTCTGTATTTATTAAGGTGTTATCCTTACTTTTAGATCGGGTTAAAATGTTATGAGTAGGTTTAAAAGTGTTTTACTAATAACGAACTGCATTGCATCTAAATGACATAGGTACTTTAACCCACAAAAGGGTAGGTATAGCGGGAAAAACCAAGGTAACATGATAAACAACGTCAAAAATGTAAGAAACATTCAACAAACACGTACATTTGTATGCACAGATCATCTGGAGTTTGCGTCATCGTATCACTGCATATCCCGCCATTGATTTCTGAGATTTATTCCGAGAACACATTCTTACGATGACCAATAATACTGTAGCTGAATATTGTTTCCGATGTAACGCAAAAACAGTTTAATTACTCGCCTCGATTACTTTGACTCTTAAAACTCGGGCCAATTAATTGAGATCTTAAATAATACGTCTGTTTTCAGTACATTCTACATTTTGCGGCGATTAAAATAGTTCGTAATGGTCACGCTTCAAATTATATGACATCGTTGGCTGTGATTGATAACATTTTTTAATTAACTAATCTTATGAACATAATGTCGGATGTCAGAATGTCGAATGTGTTAGTAATGAACGGACTCTACACATACACACTTTTTTTTGGCATAAAAAGGCACAATAAAAGTCAAAACGTGAAATTATCCTCCATTCTTGTACATCGCTGTCTGCGATACTTTAAAGGCTTACATAATAATAATCATTTGACCTTACAATTATCCACACAATGAACATCTGACCAGTCTTAGAAGATTAAGAACAAGAACGCCTAAAGAAACGCGTGTCTAAATGACTAATTAAAAGTCTTAATTACACACATAATGCGTTACGTAGATAAGAACTAACAGATGTCTCTTTATTTAATTCCAACATAACTTTTAAAAAAACTGTCGGTACTCATCTATGACGTAGTAGTACAGATCCAATACGGGAGAACATCATTGAAAATAAACCAGCCAGCTACGAGTTGGATTCGCACGAAGTGTTCCGTACCAATATTAATTTACAAAAACGTCAAGAAATCACTTTTGTTGTGTGGGAACGCCCCTAAATATTTATTTAATTCAGCTATTTTTATTTTTAGCGCTGAAGAAGCAACAGTTATACTAATAATAGTCTGTGAAAATGTCAATTGCCTAACTGTCACGGTTCATGAAATAAGGCCTAATGACAGACCGATAGACAGACAGCGAAGTCTCAGCAAAAGGGTACCGTTTTTTTCCTTTGGGTACGGAGCCTTTAAAAACGTCTATGCTATTCAATAGCGTAGGATTCTAAAGATCCAATTAACGAACGATATCAATCACTTCTTGAACTAATTAGGTTTTTCATAAAGGAACGATCTGGCGTTTCATTTCAAACGGGAATTCAAGAGGGCGAAACCAGATAGTACAAACTCCACTCTGTAATTTAACTTTCTCTCCAGCCAGTCTCACAAGGGCTAAGTTTAAATCAAAGCAATAGATAGTTTGGGAAGCAGTCGGCGAATCCTAGACGTAGCTAGGAAACTGCCAAGTTTATCTACTTGCTAACTAGAGACACTGGAATGAGTTTTCCAGTCGAAATCTCGATAGACTTCCGATGTAGTAAAACTTTAGTACTCAGTCTAGTCTGTAGATCGATTCAAGGGAATCTATGTTACCGATATATCTACCTATTTTCTGTAGCGCACGATCCTTATACATCTGCAAAAATCTGATTTAAGTTTTTTAGCTCTAGCCACTAATTAATAGTTGATAGCATTGTGCTCGCCCCCATTACATAGGACTAATAACATTGTTAATGGCGAAACGCGTTCTGGCTACACCTTCAGGTATAACAGGCGTGATATTATTTTTGTATGTATTACTTTAATACAAATTGAAATATTTAATTGGATACAATATTGAATATCACAAAATATGTGACCTATTTTCACTAAAAACAGGAATGTACTAGGCCTCTCAAAGGCAAGGTGTATTTGCCTAGGGGTGAAACGGTTTGAAGGAGCAGTGGGGAACGACAGCTCATTAGGGGAGACTAACAACGATCTGAACTCCAGAGCACAAGCTTACTGGCAAAATAAACAGTAGGTACAATAAACTACTGTCATTATGAATTACAGACTCCAGAAACTCTTTACACCGCGTAATAAGTGTAATTTTTCTTTAAAAAAATATAAAGTCTGTTTGCCCGTTAAACTTTCCCTGCTAAAGTAATGATTTCAATCTAATATATAAAGTTCTCGCGTCACAGTTTTCGTTGCCATACTCCTCCGAAACGGCTTCACCGATTTTGATGAAATTTTGTGAGCATATTGAGTAGGTCTGAGAATCGGCCAACATCTATTTTTTCATGTCCTTAAGTGACCATTTTTTTTATTTATATGGCAAAACAACGTTTGCTGGGTCAGCTAGTAAAATATAACATGGACATAGTTGAAAACAAACAAACAGCACTTTTTCATTAACCTTGTTAAGACTGAAATGTAGCTTTATACGTTAACAGAGTCGCGCGGATAAATTATTTTTCAATTTTAAAGAATGTAATATACTTAGGTACCTACTGTATGGAATTTATTTATTGTCATAACTTAATTTTTATAGATAAGAACAAATAGAACTCTACAACAACTAGTTCCTGGTTATGGCTGCATATGCCTCTGTTTTACGATAGCAGTATTATGTTAATGCGTATAAAATCATAGCACGACATTGTCAGATTTGCATAGTAAGTATTTATACATAAGAGTATCCATCGAGTATAAAGATTGCGCTGTGCTAACTTAAATTGCTTTCAATAAGTAAAGGAACTCTTCCTGCAAAATTTAAGCATACATTTATGAACGACTTCACAAGGAAAAATACTCCAACGCCCCAGTTGATGTAATTGTAACACGATCTTTAAGTTTTGTTAATAATTTTTCTTTGGACCCACTACAGCCCCCCACGAAATGCACCAACGTCTACTAGGTCGCGATATCGGCCCCGTTGGGAACTTTTGGTCTGACCTTATACTATACTAATAGGACCATTTAAAGCCGTAGTGAACAGCCAATTATACATGTTTCAAATTTCATTAGTTTCTTAGCATCAACATACAACAACTTAGTCCGCTACAAAGCCAAAAACATCTATTCACCCAGTTCTTCTTTTTCACATTCACAATCAAAAGCGCAAAGTTTACTTTACTTGGCTAAGTAGCCACTTAAGACGGGCCAACTGGGCAATAAATCGAGGGACGGCATGTAAACAAGACGAGTACAGTAGTTACCAAACACATGTTTTCTTTGCGTTGAGCGTGCCCTATTTATAGATGAGCCAACTGCATCTCTGAGTAAACATCCAAGCTTATTATGGGAAAAAATCTATTCGCAGTGGTAGTGGATCGTTTGAAAGGCGTTGCTATACGTTACCCAGACGTATCGATAGTTTATTCAAGAGATAGATAGGAGTATTATGCCAAACTAAAATTTATTTTCTAGAACAACCTAAGCGGCCACCACTTTGATCGATCTTATTTTGAACAAATTCATATACGAACGAAAATTCAAACTGAACATAATATTTTCTTAATTAGTACTCTATTATAGTGTAAAGAAATATTAGGTGCTTAACTGTAACATAAAATGTTTAATTACATACATATCCTTTCATGTTACTGCTTTTGTACCTACATGGTTACCTTATGCTACTGCGTACTGAAGTGAACCTTGAATCCTTTTGAAAGGCAGATAAAAATAGATCTAGTGACTTAGTCAAAAAGAACTTCGAGTATACATAAAGAGTGTGTCAAAAGCTGACTTTTCGGACATTTACTTGAAAAATGACAGAGTAATCTTATTCTTTTCCAATTACCGCTAGTATTTGATAAATGGGCGTCAATGCTACAGGATAATAAATAAATGAATCATTTCCAGTAGTACCACGGGACTGATTGTGACGACCATTCATTAAGATAATGAATAAATGAAATCATCGTGACACGTGCTCGCTTAACAACCTACGTAACGAGTCTATACATACAATGTGTTTATAATGTACTATGAATAGAAACAATTAACGATATTTGTCTACTATATTTCCTTTCTTGGCCTATATAAACTGTAACCTTATATATCCTAGGAAATTATGTTAGCGGGGACACGCGAGACAGTAATTTCATTACACGTACTTTCTTATGTGACACGGTGCCAATTCTCCTTTAAAGTAATGTAAAAGGGTGAAAATAATTCAGAGAATAAAATTTGAGAACATAATTTAGTACGTATTTAAAAGAAAATTAGAACATAGCATAATCTATGATCGTAATACAGTACAATAAAAACTAAAATAGCAAGTGTCACAGGTTTTTGATAAGTGTCTGATAACTGCGAAAGATGACAGTAAATTTTAAAGAAAATACTGTCAAAATTCCATCTGACAAGCTAATAGACACTTATCCAGAAGTAATAGTGAACCGCAATACGTGAAAAATTTTCCCACAAGAAGAATGTGCGCTTGTTACACGGGCTTTGAGATTGCTTGTAAAGGTTGTAAGCTATTGAAAATGTAACGACGATCAATTACCTATTTATGTAAGGCTTGTTGGTAAATTGCGAAGGCAGAATTACAAGAGAGGAGAAAACTTATGAAGTAGGCTTCATTTGCATAAGATAAATGTAGCCGTTAGGGTATTAAGAAACTATCTTATGGTCAAAAAGATTGCAGTAAAACTTAGTGCTGTTAAGTTAAGTATGTTTATCAGTTGTTTGGTTACCATAGAACAAGCTCTGCTTAGTTTTCTTTTCAAAGCATCAAAATCAAAGCAAGAATCAAATGATCATATGTGAATTGTTCACTTTATCCAGCAGAATGGTTATTATACACGTATCCCAGTAAAACTTACGTTAAAAGTACTATCCTTAACTGTAGAACTAAGTATTTTTTTATTGAACATTGTAGATACAGAAATCAATGATGCGTATATACAAGTGCATAAATAAAGTGCATTTATTACCAACGTGAGCAGAGCAATGGCAAGGCTAAGTGCAAGAACAAGGAAAATATTTTTCACTTGAGTATTCTTTACGTTAAAGGAAACGTTAAAGAAAATGTTATTAAGGAAGAAAGATTCAGGAAAACACATCATTAAGTATCTATCATACATTTCCATCAGTGCAATACAAGGTTTTTATAACCTTATATAACAGCAGTTGTTTTCATAAGCATTCTAGTAACGCGATTATCTACCAACTGGTTAGCTATCAAAAAATTTTGTATGAAAATCTGATAAACGCCTCTAGCGAGCAGCGTGGGAACTATTAGAAATGTCAAACTCTCGATACGATAGTGCCGACTGTAGAGAATCGCGTTACAGAAACTGGCATTAAGATTGCTTTATACCTAAGTTATTTGATAGTAATCTCGTTATTTAGATAGAATCAAAAATATTTTTTTCATAAAAAGATCGTTGCACCCGGAATATTCATGTTATCGGTATCATCTCGGGACGTAATCCCAGATATTTTTTGCAACTTTAAGAAGGGAGGGATAATATGTTCGAATGATTGTTTATTTTTTACATTCATCGATTACTCCACCATCAGTGGACGTCTTTTCAAAATTAGTTTTTGACTTTTATACATTACAACCGATGCTTATTCTGTGTGCAAGGATCTTCAACCTAAAATTTCAGTAGAAAATATGACTCACCAACTGATAGAACCGCTTGTCGTTTGGATTCGCCATAGCAACGTGTTAGTGCACAGCGGTGGAGACAACGGCATGCATTAGTTAAGTGCGGAGTGACGCTGAAATGAAATGGCACCACACTCTATTAGTACTGTTAGTGAATGTGACCATTGTGTTCAGGACATGCAGAAGAACACGCAAGCAGAGTCGAACATCGTAAAGTCGTTCGAAATATACAGAAGAAACAGTATTCTAGTATCTACAGTAGAAGAAAGAACAGTTGAGTTAAAATTTTTAATTATTTTTTCCGTATTTCCGTAGTTCTGGACCCTTTATATGGATATTAAAATCTGTTATAAGACACAGACCTTTGCATTCTGATAAGGCAGGGTTGTTCCTCAGTTCGTTCCTGAACATCGACGACAAAGCAAAACTGACTTGCAGATAAATCGATGTGTTTTTACAATGAAGATTATTTCCATAACCATGTGATATTATGACGGCTTTACTAGGTATATTTAAAATTATCAATAGACGTTTACATACCAAAGCAATTATAAAAACTGTTATTAGGATCGTCAAAGGATTCTAGGAAAATGTCATCCACGTAAACACCATTGTTAAGGCAAAATATTATTGTTATATGGCCCGGCTTTTTAAATATTCCATGTCGTGAAGCCCATATTTACAAGGAATTAGATGAAGATGATATTCACAGCAGAATTAAAATATATAGATATAAAAGACACGGTGTGCCACGGCTTCCACCAAGCCGTTATATTATTCATGCAAGTGTGCACTGAGAGTGAACTGCAAAAACGCATCCAGTAGTTCGGAACCTTACCTGTAACAAACAAAAAAACATCGTCAGAGAAATATTTGCAACAAATAATCGATCAATAACCGGTGTGACTGGAACGGTTTAATATTTTTGGTTAAAGAAGCCAGTTGCTAAGGTATCTGCAAGTGATCTCAGGCAGGTGGTAATTTTAGTACGTTATCGACATGCGAAGGATCCATCCGCACCTTATGCCACATCTGCGTGTTATTGGGATCGGATCTCAATATGTAAACCATCTACATATCGTAAGTATACTGCGTGAGTGCTATAAATCTACTATAAAAGGTTTCTTATAACTCAATTTTCGAAGTTATTCAACCTTTGGTAGTGAACATTTTGGGTTTAATACTGTCATGATAATATTGTATATGAACAATCTAAACTCTAGATTTTTCCGCAATTAGGTAAATATTGTCATGTAAATACGAACATGTAACGCTAATATTCCAATTTATCTTTTTGTTTTCCTTCCTTCCTTTTGCTTCCTTCCACCTTGTGCAGACTATATCTTGCATTAAAATAACAAAATACTTAGATCGTAGATCGTAGCCTGTACCTAGGATAACCTAAAAGATTTCCAAAGATCCACCGACTACTTCCTTTATTAAATAAAAGTTTGTTTTAAATTGACCTGGCAGATTTGAAGACGACTTCAAACAAAGATATCATTTTTCTAACAAGTTAAACACACTCTATCATAAAAATATAAAGGTATGAACCAAAATAGGCGTAAAAAATCAATAGAATAGTTGTCGCCACGTAAGATAAGCCGATAGTTCGCGGAATACGGCTTCTGTTGGCACACTTTCATATTCGGTTGTACTTGTGGGCGATTAGGCGTGAAATCAGGTTACATGTAAGTAGGATAAGCCGATACACGAACGCACTGGACGTCTGACTTCTTGTTAGGGTCAGTATTCCACATCTTGAGGCAGACGGATCGTGTCCTTGTGAAGAGTGATAACGTTACGTCTAGACTCTTTATAGCAACGAATTGTTTTGGTGGATGTTGGTTTTTTGTGAGACAATTTTACTATAACTTGGCTCCACTTTTGGCAGCCCGCTGATTGAGCTATGTCTTGCTTCCGTCATAGGATAACAGATCTCACTATTAATGAGAGAGTTATCAGTTATTATAGTAAAATCAGATCTAGACTCGGAAATAAAGTAAGTAACTTTTCTATAACGTAGGTAATTTATATACTATTATAGGTTAAATAGTAGTAGTAGGTGTAAGTTATAAACAGATATTATAAAAAACTGCAGACACGCATAAAGCTTTTAAAACGTACATTATAATGTACTAACAACATAATATGGTACATTAACTTTCGTATACTAAGTGTAAAGTAAGTTATGCAGTGTGTTTACTCAAAAAAAATGTTTGTATGAATATATTTGCGTTTCCATGCGAGTAAACGGCCTCGTACATACTTGCATTGAATACATTATGTTAATTAGCTCGCAACATCGCGTGGTAAGTTCAGTGCTAAAAAAACTTGTCCCTGACACATATTTTGGTCAAAACTATGTGATTTTAGATTAAAATTTTCATTAAAATTACTTAATTACATAATTTTATTTGGGAACACAAGAAAGTCTATTAAATTAAGACGGCGAATCACGCAACTCTACAAATGATTTATGTTGTAACAAAATATTATCAAAAGAAGTATCACTTACTCACTACAAATTTACGTTTTTTTAATTATTTTTTAATTAAGTTAGGGTTATTTAGGCTGTAGGTAGTCTAACCAACTGAACATATTATATTTGAGTCTGATGTGATAGGCATAAAACGCATATTAGCTGCATCAAATGTTACCAAATACTTCATACGTAGAAAGCTGTAGTCGTAATAGTTTTAAGTCCAAAACAAAACCGTTTGCATACTACGTCTATGGTGACTAAACTTCCAGGTAACTAAATATTCTCGTGGCAGCAGGAAAATGGCCACTCCTACGTACAATATTCCAGTGGACGTCACATTATAATACATTATTACATTTATATATGAACAGTTACAATAATAACTTTGTGTGTCCCACGCACGGGCGTCGTCGACCGGCTGCGTCGGCGCATGTCTAAATCCGGAAGCTGCACTTTACGAGGCCCAATCTCCGTTCGGCTTGTGTATCTCGCAGACGGATGCACTCGCGTCCTAAATGACTTTTTTGTGTTTGTCGTACACACACCATGTTGATAAACTGGAACCAAATTCTACGCAGAATATTTGGACTAACAACTAAGAAACGAAGGAACAGAGATATTTTTGTGGCAATTTTAGAAACGAAATCGATATCAAATTATTTACTCATATCTAGGTCATGTACTATAACACTTATAATAAGTAGTCAATGATACAGATAATGAATTTGAAGAAGTGGATTTCAAGAAAGTCTTGTCCACTTCTATTAAACTCCAACTATATTTTTTTTTAAATATACCGTCATGGAAAATCTCTATGATAGATGACATTCTCAAGCATAAACTGGACGTTTCTTAGAAACCAAGAAGTATTTAATAATTCTATGTAGCAATAAACAACATTCAGACAGATAAATATTTATCCTATTACAAGATAAATGTGAACCTCAAGTCTTGAAGCCACGCTCCATCTAGTTCAAGAACATCAATAGCAGACAGATTTACTACTAACTTCTGACTAGTTGATTGCTTTACTAACTTGAAGCACTACATTTGTCAGTCTGATTGAAATAGGAAGCCTTAGAATACAGCGCTCAATTGAGTAGGTATAGAGTAGTGCAATATATATTGTTCAGTGATTCTTTACACATAGGTGTTTTGGGCAGCAGCCCAGAATTTAATTGGGTCAACAATCAAATATCTTAAAAGATAAAAAGAATGTTTAAAAAAACTTAAATCAAAATAATTGAGTCTATCTAAACGCGTCACTAATCGTTAAGCTAGCAGATCCACGGAAGAGCTAATACTCTTGTAATATTACCTCTCACATATAAACCAAGCTTTAAGCCCGCAAATCCTTGATCCGTCTAAGACTTATGTCAAAGCATTACACATATTAGATATCTAGACTACTGAGAGACGTAAAGCTAAACCTATGCTTTCATTCCTTGCCCGGTGTTTCACTGTTGTCACTAGGGTTGCCAGATGACCGGGATTTCCGGGATTGTCCCGATTGTACGATACTACGACGTTTTTTTATTGGTCATTCCTATTTCGTGTAGTCTCGGACCGGAGACCTAAACTCTGATTCCGTTCGTGGCCCCAGAAATGTCCAGGAAATGATCAGCCTGGATCTGGCAACCCTAGTTGTCACACTCGTCACCCACACGGCAGTAGTCTACTGACACAATCGTACCGTCACAATGCTAAAGATTTCACAACGCCATTGTACAATAAGATACGAGCTACTGTTCCCACATTACATTCACCGGACTTATTGCATTTTTGAAACAATTATCAATAAAGATACTATCTTTAGGCGGCAGTTCCGACTTAGTACGTAACTTAAAACTGGGAATCAACATGTAATTAAACATCTAACTCATATTTCCTATAGTATTATCCGTATCAACTATAGAGACCACTTACAAAGGTAAAAAGAGTACATGGCGCAGAGGTTAAGGTTGCCACGCCACTGCCATTGCGTCAGGAGGTCGTGGGTTCGTTTTAAACACGGAACAATTATTTGAGCGATCCACAAATCGTTGTTACGGGTCTAGTTTTACTTAGTGTCCGTTGTTTGTAGTTTTGTAAAAGTCCCGACACAAGAGCAATTCTTAGTATGGGAGAGAGTAGAAATTTCTGGGGTCCGAAAAATAAGAACCTTGGATAAAATGGTACATAGAGAGATACATTCATAATTCTCACCTTATGCATCTGAAGACGAACTCATTACTCTAATTAGTTAAAGTAACATTTCACCAAGTATCATTCACAAAGAGCAATTAGAGTCATTTGCATTTCAACAGTGCGTTGCACTAATTACACAGTGCTTCTAATCTTTAGTAACATCTATACATTACTAAGGTTAGTTCACACTATTTCCGTGATGTACCGATAAATTAATAATTATAAATTACTTTCACCGATGTCAAGTAGAAAGTCAGTTTAGTTCCAAGTTTCATGAACCATTTAAAGCGATTTAATATTTTTTTGTGCGTTTACCATTACTCGTTAACTTTAATGTCAAAAAGACACGCAACCTGTACAAAAAATGAACGGAATTTTTTAGCCTGATTGTCACAATTAGATATATTTTGTTCTATTTCTTATTTTTGTTTTTTTTTTAAAACTACATTTTCTTTAACGATTCATGTTATCAAATATTAACCAGGAAATTTACTACAACATTAGCATCAGCACATATAGAATACGAATGGAAGATATGTACTGTACAGTCGGTACTATTAAAATATACCTACTGCAAAAATAGTTTTTACGACGTCCGCTAGAGGCGCTGAACCGGTTGCCATATAAACATTTTTTGACAGCTGGTTGTCAGTAATCGATAGTGGTAGAGAATTGCGGTACAGCACTTCAATTTCCTAACATCAAAACAATGCGACAAAGTTATTCAACGGGAAAGCTCAGCCGTCAACAGCAGGTTTAAGCCATACATCAACGATACGCTCCAATTGTCATCCATTGCAAGTAATAACACGTAACTAGTTACATCGGCTTGTCGAGCCGTTACCGGTGCAAGAAACGCATCGAGCATGCGCCTGCGCCTCTAACCGATAACAGTCGCACGTAGCGCATAGCGAATTGACAGACGAAGCGAATCCGTATTACTATTCAAATCTAATATTCATTACAAAAAGTTTCGAGGTGGTAACAGGTGAATCGATTTAAAAAAGTTTATAACGCTACGACTTGTGAAGAAAAAAACATGCAATGCGATATGAAAACACCGTGAAACACGTAATACAAGATCTTTAAGTAAACAATTTGGGCTACAATTAGGATTAAAATTAGGACTAGATTAAAGCTACACAAATAAAATCTCAAGAAAGTGGAAATCGTCGAGAACAAAATCCCCGTTTTGCCATAGCTTTAAAGTGCCACTTTAACATCTAAAATGTAGCTACAATCTACATGTAACAGCAACACATTGGTGACATCAGAAAAACTATTAAATTCTATACAAAACTTTATGCATGTTAATCCAAACCAAAGTAAACCGTTAGTTTTGTTCTAACATGTGCAGAGACAGGTCATTTGTAGCGGTCTGATTACGTCCCACGGCAGCCTGTTACCTTTACTAGTACAGGCCCTACTAGTTGTACCCAGTAGTATAGGTAAATGTGTCAGCCAGCCAAGAACTAACGATAAGCTAAACACCGCACCGCTGGGAAAAGCGCTCATTATAAGATAACAGCTTGAACGCCTTAGACGTAGGAAATCAGATCAACATGCTATGTTTAATGAAAATCTCTTCTGTAACTGAGTGACTGACTGATAGACATCGCACAGCCGAAACTACTGAGCGTAGATATTTGAAGTTTGGTATGAAGATTCCTTGAGAAACGTAGAGGAGCACTAAGAAAGGAATTTCAAAAGGGGGAAATCTTTTGTATGCAAAATCAGCAATATGAAATGCAAAAACGGAGAAACTAAAGCCTTGGCAGACGATGTCGCGACCGACGGCTAGTTCTCTAATAAAATAACCAGAATCTACGGAACAACAAAGATTGATATGAAAATAATATCTTATGCTTAAGATCTTGTTAGGTGCTAATTCTACTCTTGACGTAAAGATGTTATCTTTATGTATATTGAGAATAGTAGAACTGTTGTTAAATAAAAACTTGTTTTCTAAAAGTCAACAACATCTCGATCAAAAATAAATAACAAGAGCAATGTCAAAGTCTGATATGAATAAACCTTTGATATCTTATCAAATATGCATAATACAGATAACTTATAATCAAATAAAAACTATGACGAAAATTCCATTTCTTTTCCGTACAAGGAACTTTCTCAACTATTTGTGAAAAACATCTAAATGTCACATTGTCTTTCGTGGTCTTGAACTAATTACATTCAAGTAAGTGAAGAATGTTCTATTTTAAGGGCTGAATACTTTACTACAACTAATACTAGGTACTTAGTTATATTTCAGTTTAAAAGTTACGCTTATCGTCAGATTTACGAACCAAACAATTCATTATCCTAACTAAATTCTGTAGCAAAAATCTGATGTGCCACTGAACATTTTGTCATCCGTTCCAAACGAGGGAAACCATAACCTAAATATGGCATTCAACCGCTATCATTAGTATCATTAGCGTTGTCTATTCGTACACATAATGGCATAAACGTGTGTCTGTATAGCGGTAGAGGATGCTCCGGTGATTGCCCCCGGCCAGTCGGGACCGAGGTCTACCTCCCATCTGCCGCGCTACACAAACATTCGGTGCTTGTGCCAATATTAGAACACACTAATTGGATTCAATCCTATTTGGATAAGTAGAATTAATGTTGTTAGGAGGCTTCGAAAATAAGGAAAAGTAAATTAAATACGGTACCTATAGCTTAAAGGTTTATACTTCATTCCTCAAACCTAATTATTTACTATATTTAAAAACCTTTTTTACTAATCATAATGAGTACATATACGACCATCATGAATGATTTCAAACGATAGAAACAAAGATTAACAAGCCTGATTATACGAGTACACAAGGCCCCAAAACAATGCAATACTATATTTGGCAAGGGGACCACTGTCCAAAATCAGCAACTAAAAAAACAAAACATCATAATTCATTCACACAAAAACCACTAATTTACATAAAACCTCGTACAAAACGAGTAATGCAAAACAAACAAGAGAGTTTCATTTCAGAAGCTCATCATATCGCGGTTTATCGCTGCATATTAATCTCTCTACTAACTTGTACGATGATTATCTGAACACCACATACTCCATATAACAGTGATCATAAAATTGGAAGAGAAACGTGAGGAAATGTCTTAGAAAGCTGTACTTAGTAACTTGACCGTGCTTTATTGGAAATGGTGAATGCAAGCGATTGATAGAAAGAAAATAACTTCACGTGGTAACGCGTATTCCCTGTACATATTTTCCCAGGGTTTTAAAATGACCGGTTCGACAAGACCGAACTATAAATAGTGTAAGCACAGTTTATAAGAATATGAAATCCCAAAAACTGGTAGTTTTATTTTGACGAGAAATAGTGCATAAATCCATTGAATTTTACATTTAGGGTTTTTCAGACAATTTTAAACTTAGGCTTTTACTCACCAAAACGGTTAGCACCAAAACTTAGGCTTTTACGCACAAAATTGCGTCCTCTGAATAAAACGCAATTTGAGGCCTACATTTCAATAGGCTAAATTACTTAAATACAGACAGATTTTTTAACAAACCAATACTCCACTGGTGAGAATAACTATTCCTACTTGTGCATACATACAAATAGTCGGTGGCACTTGTGTCGTAATAAGTGATACATGTGAGAACTCTGGGAACTAGCGGTGTGAACAAACCTTTCTTGTCTTTACATACTTATTATTATGTAGGGAACACTCATGTTTACTCTATGGCTGATAGACTAGATATTTTTACTTTTTACTGGGACGTTTCCCGATTAGGTACTTGCCAGTCATTCAATCAAACAATTTGCTAATGTCCTATTTACTTTCCGCTACCTGTGAATTAAATAGTTCATCAGAAGAAATTTTGTCAGTTGTTTTCATACACTTACAGCCACTTTATTCAGCAATACATAGGTAATAAAAATGTGAAACTGGCCCTTAGTAACTTATTTATAAAATTGTGAAACTGGGACTTAATAAGTATGCGAAAATGATTAAATTCAGAATGAGTTACCTAAAGAGAATCTGTTCACAAGTGTATAGCAGACTGAAAATGCAAAATAACATTCAAAAACCATGTCACACATTGAAACAGACGCAATAAAACTTATAAACAATAACAAGATAAGATGAATGGATTACATCGTGGTGAGTCGTGGTGATAGACAAAACTATTGCGTTCATTGCTCTTCAAAGTGACGAGAGAATAAACATAAACATTACTCATGATTAGTATTCTATTCGGCTAATTGCAAGGTTTGAATCACTCAATCAACTGACAGCAAGATGTAGCGGAACCATAACTATGTAGATGATCCTTTAATATTATGCTGATGGATACTTAGAGAGCCCTATTTATATAAGGATACAGATTACTTTATATATAAGCTAGTTAGTTGCACCACGTCGTTCTGCAGCAACAAAATGAGGACGTGTAGTAAGGGTTTACCAGTTGATACCAAGAAACTCTATACACTAATTTAGTTGGTGGTGCGACCACGGTTTCTCAATAAAATAGGGCCCATCTTCTCAAAAATTTTAAGATTAAAGTACTAACTCACCACGTTTACAGTCTAGAGTTAGCAAACTTCATACAGTACCTTTGAGATAGCTAATATGAGGCACTATTACTACACTATAGCTCGCAATTGCAGTTTCTAACTGATCCGGCCTCCAGAAAAACTCTTAACAACGTTATCAACGAGAAAAACAGCTCGCATTAAGAACATAAAGGTTGCAAAATATAAAACATCGAAGCACTAGGTCAATGCGGTAATATTTCTTCCGTCAACAAACCGGTTATTCGCATCGGAGGCAAGCATTGGTCGGTCCGTAATACAGTCGTGAGACTCGTGAGGCACATTTGTGTTTGCTGAGTCACACCTACATAGTACACAGCAATCTACTAGGTATACTGGAAAACTCCTCGGACTTAGTCATAGCTAAACAAACGCAATTACTGAGTCGCAAGATAATAAACTTCATTAACTTCTTTTCATATTTTTCTATAACCTAAAAACCTAGATGATTTATATGTACTGAGCCCACATTTTGGACTTCTCAAGTCCCCTTTAACAAGAAGTCATTGCTTTTATAGTAGATAAAGTATATACCAACAAACATAGTAGTGAGTCTTGGCATACCCGATTTATCTAGATTTTAACTAAGAGTACTGTTATTCCAAAATCCAGTAACTGTGGCAAACAGGCAACCGTCAGTTGCATAAGTCTGCGGGTCACTGATGTTCTAATTTTTTAATTTTGTACACCTCTGCCAGCCGCCTACCATACGTATTAAGCTCTCTACTGTGTTAGTCTAAGTTGTTAGACTTTAGTAATAAAATGATAAGATACTTACTAAATAATTTCTAATAGAAGATCTCATAGATAATGTTGGATGAGGAAAATGTAATCGACTCGAACGTCAGTTAGTAGTTATAATGGGAATATACTTGCTTTTTGCTTGCGCGGGGAAACCAGGAAAACCCATTATTTTCCGTTTATTTTACTACTCACTACCGTGACTACATCTGAGTCTATTTAATTGAATTAGATGAAAAAGACGACGAAGAACTAGTTACTTGATGTTCGTGGATCAGGAGCCCAATAACTCAATGATCAACTACTCTAACGAAATTCTATACCAAATCTACCGCAATAGGATATTGGAAAATTAAATATTTTGAAGCAGTCTTCGAAGTGGCTCTGTGTTTGCTCTCGTCTTAGAAGGACTAACAAGACCTCCGAACGTCTACACGTCCAATAAAGGGATATTGCTCTCCGGACGTGAGCCACCGACGAATAAACTAAAGTGAATTGCTTTAGACATTCTTATAAGGTCACAAGGCTACCCAGATACCGAATACTTGACCTCAAATAACGGTTTTACACCTACAAGGTTTACAAATGTCTTATTTGTAGTACATCTGCATTGTTATGGACCTGCTAAGTGGTTTTTATTAAACGAGTTGTACGTTTGGAGCAAAGTATTTATTATTTGAATACATACCAGTAAAATATCATTATTGTCAGCCTTTGACCGGGATCGGAGTAACTCGATCGAAACGTCGGGCGACAAAATAGGGTATCGTAAATTCGTAACCTTAAATTTCTCATCTCCTTTAGCAACTTAGTATCACGTGTACAAGCTACATTAGTTTAAAAACTTTAATTATAGTGTTTTAATGAGGCGATATTTAAGGTCATCGAAATATTACCAACAGAACGTCATCAACAGAAAGTATTTTTACAATTTTCTTCCTCATTTCCTTTTGTTATCTTCAGTATTTTTTGTTATAGGTACGATGTTGTATGACTCATGTTGATAATAATAATCACATATATTGTAATGTTTATAATCAGAAGTAACAACTCAATTACTAAACTAAGTGTAATTTTAATTATTTATTACGCCAGCCAGTTAATACGAAAACTATTTTCATTTTAGACTTTTGACAAAAAAATATTATCACACCTCACCGAGTACCTATATTAGTTAGTTACACATACGATGGAAAGGCTGTTACAGTCAAAATATTACATCCACGAGTCCAAAGGGAATATAAAATATGAACTAAAAAAAAAAAAAAAAAAAAAAAAAAAAAAAAAAAAAAAAAAAAAAAACTAGATGTGAACCACAGGCGGAAACTGGCAATCATGATCATTTTACTGCACCGCTCCGAACACCGATGCCCGACATCCAATAAATACAGTTAACACTGAATAACGCGCTGTCTATTAAACCATTAAGCACCCCTAACATGCAATTTATAAATCAGAAAGATTGAAACCAGTTTGTAGTCTAACCATCTAGTTACTGGGAACTGATTCTAGCCGGTGTCTACTTTCGCAGCCATAGGGCAGATTACATTGAGAATGTATACGGTTGATACTCAAGTAATCATTTAAATAGAAATTTATAAATTCGATTATCGGCGTATCCGGGTTTGGAGATCCTTTCCCTAAACTACATCTTAAGGGCTCTTGACATGTTATAATTAATAATTAATTCGAAATGGTTGCTGCGATTTGACCCAAGTGTAGCATCCGCAAGAGGCGAATTTCTTCCACCAGTACATGTTTATTTACAGCCCTACAAATAAAAATGACATTTTATTCTGATTCATCTTTGTTGACTAAAACCTCAAACCGAGGTTTTATCTTCGACTTACTTATAATAATTACAAAGCATTATTATCACATCAATTTGCTGATAACATTCAGATAACAAACAAATCAAGTTTATAGGGAAAACCTTTTTGTATCCTCGGTTAAAAAGGAAAATAATTTAGTAGACTGTAGGTTAGACTAGTTGCGTGACACAAAATTTTGCGTGATGTTTTCAAATAATGCAATTACAGTAAAACACTTCACCTTCAAGGAACATTTTGCGATAAAAGCGACCGTAACTTCCAATAGAGAAACTATATTGCGGTAAAGATATCAGTTACGGAACCGTATACAGTTCACTACGAAACAAAGAACTATAATTATCTCGAAATATAAAGTTCATTCACCCATCATCACTTGTGCGTATAATCTTTTGTATATTGATATTGTCTGAGCGTAGTCTTACCGAAATAGCAGGCGATGAAAAACAATCCTTTGACCACTTATTTCACGAACTAGAAACTTCTAATAGCACAAGTGCAATGTTTCGATTCTATTTGTAACTAAATCGAAAAGTGACAGCCGTGGGCGTAGATAAGGTATCGAGTCATAAGTGCTGACAACAAATATTATCTGTTTGATAACAAAAAACTGTGAAACACCGGAGCTATCGGCCAACACTATCGCAATATCGTTAGTTACTAGAACTGCCTCAGATTCATAATATTTATCAGTTGGATAGCGGCTATTGCAATGCTTGGACGCAATCCTTATGAGGACTAGCGCAATGTATTGAAGCCATCTGATTTAATGTTCGTATTATCATATTCAATTTAGAACTTCGAATTGCGAGAGGGAATTTCTTGCGGGAAAATCTAATTATACTTGGTTTGACCTGGAGATCAAGCTATCCTACCTATCAGAAATAATGACTCATTATTGAGTATGCAGTATGATTTAAGTACAAGTACTTACTTCAAGGCGTTCGTTTGCGTACGCGTACGCAACATGTGCAGCTATAAAAATGCTTGAGTAGTCATTTATGAGGAGTGTTTATTGAATTGAGTAACTCATTATCGTGTTTACAACATTATTTTATCAGAATAAGAAATACCTAAGTTTAAGATCAAAGTAACACTATGTATATTACTAGACATCGAATGTTATCCCGACGCCATATGTGTCACGTATCATATTCAATTAACAGCTACATCATTAGAATTTGATGTAACGATATCTAAGATTGTTATTTTATACTGTACTAGTGGATTTTGCTTACTGTAAAGTTAGTAAGAGTAAAATTTTATCTGAGCAAGATTGCGACAACCTTTATTTTTCAAAGAAAAGCTACTCCCAATAAAATTTATTAGCAGTTTCATTACGAAATCGAACCTACTATTCTACTGCGTCAGACTCGTTTTTACGCTTCTCGCAACATTGCAAAAGGGGTCCATGACCAAGTTATTTTTTTCGGGAAGACTTGAACAGGAGAGGCACAAATCAGAGATGACTGGTGACAACGACAGGAGGTAAATCTAAGTTCAGAAGCAACTCTTAATTTCTGCTTAAATTTACACTCCGGTAAGTCCAGCTCGTCCGCTGGGAGTCCGACTCACGTCCCCAATCAGCCGGGATGGGGATACGGTGCGCATGAGCATTTCAACCGAGTAAATTTACAGCGGGTAGAGACAAGCTCCGTATGATGATAATAGTGAACAATATGGATGAGACTACTCATCTAATTTTTTGGTCGAAAGCATTTTAACCAGCCCTAACCGGAAACATAGATGTACGAAGAATAGCGGCGATTAGACGTGGTAATACACAACAGACAAAGCATTAGATGTAGTGATAAGTGCGGCATTCGTATGGTAAGTAATGTTTGTATACACAGTTGGCGACATGACGTAACCGACATAGATCGCGAGCGTGTCGCCGTACCCGCGTATCCGCAACACTGGCGCAACTACCAATTTCCCTCCAATTTAGTGTGGCTCATTGCAAAATGACCTATTTATATTACAACAAACAATATTCGCATTTAAAAAAAAGACATATCCAGCAGTAACATTCAAGTATGGCAAGGTCTTTTATAGATACAGAAACAATGACACAAAAATTTACCAGATTTTTTACAACTTAAATAATACCCACAACCCAGAGCTACAGTACAGTGGTTGGGACATTGCAATTGTCAAACTTTTTGCTATTCAGTCAGCCCAACAATTTTTTTTATATTGAAATAGGAAAAAGTGTTTATCACTATCCATTCCACACTAAAATTTAAAACCAGTCTGGAGAATGGGAGACTAGCAAAAAACCTTATCACATTAAGACCTTTATAAATAGACTGCTATCCACTAGGAAACTTAGTTTTTAAGAACCCATTTAATATTCTAAACTAAATTCCAGTCTATAAGTACATATACCTTAATCAAAAAAAATAATGAAATGTTAGAAACATACATAACATCACACCTTTTTACCATAAGGGTAGGCAGAGACCAAATTAATGAAAAGAAATTAAATGTTCTAAGGTTTATAATGATAAAGTCCATTACAGTTGCTATACTACCTATACATACTGTTGTCGTGTCACAACTAATATGACTAATTTATTGTCATAATTTGGAAACACAATATGGTCATTCCAGGAATTGGTTCTTACTCACATTGGAAAAACCAAATGTGGAATGTACTATAGCAACATTAATTTGTGTTTACATTCGAACAAATTTGTTAAAGTTTTAAATGAACTATTTAGTTCAAAAACATCAATATTTAAAAAGCTACAAGAATAGAATACAGTGGCAATACAGAAATTGTTTGTTGTATTTTTTGCATTAATCACTATCTCAACATAATTGTCTCAGCTGACAACTATTATTGTACATTATGTTTCATGATACTTTATTATTTTACAATTTGTTCGTAATTAATATTTTAATGATTCAAAGTGCTTAAGTTCTGTCCTGTACTTGAGAATAATATATTATTACCTGTGTCAGTTTAATTTAGTTACTAGTAGAGTAACTTTTTCTATGTAACTTGTTCATAAGTACTAAGAGCAATATGGAATTATAATTTTCTACAATATACTTTTAGCCAATAAAACCTTGAGGTGAGATACATAGTCTACCATATAAGGTGTGTGCGACACTTTAGACCAGTCTGTGTAATCTTATTATAATAATTGAGCCGATTAAGGCCGACACTTTTGAAACTGTTTCCTGAAGTAGAAAAACTTTGTACTTTTTTTTTCGAAAGATGTATTCAGCCTTTAGTCTCCTTTTAATATTACGTGTTCGCTAGTAAGGCGAGACAACTTGAGGCACAAAAACAACAGGAAAGGCGACAAGGTCAATAATTACAAAACTCAAGTGAGCCTCACCTGAAACTTCTCGAACTGCTCACGCTCAGCGTCCAGGCTGTTCTTCTTCAGCTGGAGTACTCGCGGCAAAGATAACGACGCCATAGAGTACTCACATGCGAAATACACCTACGGAAAATAATAACTAGCGGAGGTACACCGAATAACCGCGACCCGATTTGTTTTTAAATGAAGGCGAACTGCAAGTTTATTACAAAACCCAGTATCACGATAACACTAATATTCACCAGGACCTGGACGGTAATATTTAAATTTTAGAGACATAAAACTAATCAGATATTTATCTGAAACTGTATCGTAAATAAAAGTTCGGAAATTCACAACACGAAACACGGCTATCGCCCACCCACAAAAAATGAGTGAATGAATATTGGAACGCACCTGCCCAAGTGTCAAATTGACATTATAGTAGCGTTTACAAAGATTATCCGATTCTGATGTCAACTAAATCACTATACATGGATTAATAAATATACGGAAAAAAGTTCTAAATAATCAAAATTTCTTTCTCTCTATAATTCAACAGTTTAAGGTTCATGCAATCCATCTATAAATAAATATTTGCAAATGGTTGATTTATATTCTTAGATAGGTACATGACTTACAATAATCTAGCTTAGGAATCCTATAACGGGCATTATATTATTTGGAGCTACATGATGGAAATAACCCATAACCTTTCACATGCACGCATGATTTAGTAGACTAGAGACTAGACAAGACTAGACTTCTGGCTATTCTACCTTTAGGCATTCAAGTGTATTGTCCTTAACAACAATAAATGGAAAATTTTGCAGAATTAGTCATTCAATCTTACATTCATTCGCAGATGTCAACTGTCAAATTTGTTGTTTCGCTGAAGCCGCTGGACACAGATTTTTTCCGCTAACATTTAGCGCGTGGATGTTACTGAGCACATTTTGATAAATTTAAGTTTATTACAACCCAAATTGGTCCTACTTTGAAAACGATGGAATTTCTCGAATATAATGATGTGCAAGCTGAGATCAAAGGAGCAATGGTATGGATTTTAATGCGACTTTATTCTATGTTTCCATTTGGTTTACAGTTTATACAGTTAATAGATTAAATGTAATCATTTAAATTTGCAGGTTCCTGGGAGGTTGAAGATGACGGACCAGAACATAGTGTTCAAGAACAGCAAGACTGGCAAGGTGGAACAGATACCAGCCAATGAAATAGAGTTGGTTAACTTTCAGAAGTTTATTGGATCATGGGGCTTGAGAGTGTTCCTCAAAAACGGCACACTTCACAGATATGGAGGTTTCAAAGAGGGGGTAAGTTTATTAACCATAACTAAGAACTAGAGATGTATTATTTTGTAGCACACTTCATAACAAAGTTCTGTAAATATCTGTCAGACATGCAATATATTCCATTGTTCTTCTCCATGCGAGACTAAGGATTATTAAACTAACTAGAATTATACAAAAACATAACAATTAATTCAACAATTATTTTCATATTACTGATAGTACTGTGAGTAATTTAATTTACAACTTTTGTACCAATCCTATTGTATTTGTGTATTTCAACCACATTTACATAATATGGTGCAACTGAATACAGGATGATCACAATATATTTAAATACTAAAAGATATCATACACATTAACCTCATCAGTATTTAAAATTCCTTTATTACATTTATGCAATGATTTTATGTATAAGAACATACATCATTTTAAACAAACCTCTTTTCATATCCTCAGGAACAAGAGAAGGTAGCTAAGTTCTTCAAAGCTAACTACAATAAAGACATGTTAGAGAAAGAGTTGTCTCTGAAGGGATGGAACTGGGGAACGGCTAAGTTCAACGGAGCTGTGCTCAGCTTCAATGTGGGGACAAATACAGCATTTGAAATCCCTCTGCACTACGTCTCTCAATGCAACACTGGCAAGAATGAAGTCACACTTGAGTTTCATCAGGTAATAGGATAGTTAAATCGCTTATCAAAACATTTTTGTACAATACCATACTATTATAACCCATGTAACTGTGTTGCCAAGGTCCAATAGGCAGTCGCTCCATTTAAAATACTGGTATGCAAATGGTGGTATGAAATTAAAGTTTTCCTTTGATCTTAAAGAAAATAAAGATGGTACCCTTATTATGTCATATTTTTATACTGAAATATTGATTTTGACACTTCATAAAGAGTAGCTGAGTTGACTGGTAGTCAACTATTCTATTGCAATAAATATCAAATGATCAAAGGTATAATTTATAGGATAGTGTTGGATCGTCATCAATAGACTGTGTTGCTTTTCATTCATAAGGTTCATTTGTAATAAGGATCCATCTTTAATACCAGAGAACACCTACAAAAGACTTCATTTTTGCATAATATGTGTTAATTTGATGTTATGTTAATTTGAATATTTAAAGTTATTTATTTCATAAATTTAACAACAGCGATAACGCGCCATCTTGTTTCCAGAACGACGACACTCCAGTATCTCTAATGGAGATGAGGTTCCACATCCCGGCGAGTGAGGTGGGCGGCGAGATGGACGCCGTGGAGGCATTCCATCAACAAGTTATGAACAAGGCCAGCGTCATCTCCGTGTCCGGGGACGCTATCGCCATCTTCAGAGAGTTGCAGTGTCTTACGCCTCGGTATATTATAGTCCGATTAACTCAATTATAATTGATATATTTTTTTCCAAAATTAAGTATCTGCATTAAACAGGCTACTATCAGCTGCATAAGCCTTCAGGTCAGCTGAATTTTATATAGTTTATGTACTTGCATGCAAGGCTCCCTATCTACCTCTCATATTTACTTGTGATAGCAGTAAAAGCCTTATAGAAAAATTAAGAAGCAACAATTTTGTATTTTATTACGTCCTTGTATTAGCTCTGATAAGGGCTAACTTAAGGCAAAGAAGCTCATATAAATACAATATCATTAAACACGATAAATTCAACAAAATGTAGGTTGGCATGATATGCAAGCAACAAAATGAGGTTATGATTTTACTTAAAGTGTTGTTGCTCAGTATAAAAATAAACAAGCCAGCCTTAAGTAAAAAAAAGGCCATTTAGACAACTCTGCTTAACATTTCACCTAGATAAAGTAATAATATTGATTGTTTGTTTACAGTGGTCGTTACGACATCAAAGTGTTCCAAACGTTCTTCCAACTGCACGGTAAGACGTTCGACTACAAGATCCCGATGTCGACGGTGCTGCGGTTGTTCCTGCTGCCTCACAAGGACACGCGGCAGATGTTCTTCGTGGTGTCGCTCGACCCGCCCATCAAGCAGGGTCAGACTAGGTACCATTATCTAGTGCTGCTGTTTGGCATTGAAGAGGAGACTAGCTTGGAACTACCTTTCACTGAGTAAGTACATATTTATTTTATTTTAATTTTAAGTTCTTGGACCTACATCTTTGCCTTTACAGAGATAATAATATGTACAGGCTATGAATAAAAAAAATGGGAAAATCAAAAACATGCTGTGATAACTTGCGTCAAATAGTCTTTTTTCTAAATATTTTTATGGATTTTTATCTGAGTCTACTATAAAAGGATTCACTTGCTCACACAATCCAATACTTACGAAACTAGCAATACAATGAATTTATGTAGTCTCAATTTTTTACTTATCACTACTGCTTTGTTTTGTTACAGGGAAGAATTGAAAGAGAAATACGAGGGCAAGATAAGCAAGGAGCTGTCAGGACCGACATACGAAGTTCTAGCTAAAATTATGAAAGTTATCATCAACAGGAGAGTGACGGGCCCTGGAGACTTCTTAGGGTAAGTGTGTCATTGTGATCACAATAATATACTGTAATCAATATAGAATGATATATAGTGATTAGCAAGACAAGGAGCAGCAGCTTTTGCCCAGTAGTGTCACACTTAAACAGTAAACACAAAAAATAATGATTAGTTTGCTTAAGTATTATAAAAATAAAGGTGTGAAAGTAGTAAGTAGTTATATGTATTTTTATTTCTTTTCGTAATACATAACTATCATTATGAGAACTAAGTTACATTAAAATGTATTATTCTACGAATCTATTTAATGTATTTTACAGCAATGTACAGTTAACGGAAACATTAAATTGAGTACTGAACCTATTTCTTTCTTGCCTGGATGAACAATGAACATGTTTTACCAATCTCAATATTTTAGTTCATTTACGATGCTATGAACGCCTGTTTTAGTAAACAGGCGTTCATCAGTTTGTCTAACCATTAATTCGAGACTTAATATTTGTAATGTTAAATAAATTATTGTTTCCAGTCACCACAAGACGCCAGCTATAGCCTGTTCATACAAGGCCGCCGCCGGCTACCTGTACCCGCTGGAGAAGGGCTTCATATACGTTCACAAGCCGCCCGTACACATCCGCTTTGAAGAAATCGCCTCCGTCAACTTTGCTAGAGGTGGCGCCTCTTCTACTAAGTAAGTGGTACCTTTGTATAGTTATGTATGGTTAGGTTCTTATAGGAAATATTCTTATTGACTTAATGATAAGTCTTATAGAGGTATGAGGAATTAAGTCTTATTTGACATCTAATTAGATAAATGACAATCAGTATAGTATATTCTTCTGTCTGTCTATTAGGGTCTCAAAAATTTAGTCTTATTTGATATCTAATAAGAAAAAAGTCAACCAGTAATTCGTCTCTCTGACTTCATGAAACACAACAGTACCCCATGTTGTAATCTTTATCTATATAATTCTTCTGTAAGTGTGTATGTCACTGAACTTCTCTTAAACGACTGGACCGATTTTGATGAAATTTTTTGTGTGTGTTCAAGGGGATCTGAGAATGGTTTAGATTCACAATTTTGTCCGCTGGACAATCCGCTGGTTTTTTTAATTACACTAGTCTACAAGGAAAAGTATCCGAAATAATTTAAATTAATTTCTGCTTCTCTGTCCATGCAAAATTCGGATTGATAACTAAAATTCATTTATTAGTTTGAGTTTTTACGATAATCGTATCTTTCTTAATGGAACTACCCACATTTAACTTCATAATGTTTTGACATTTACATAGTTAGTTTGTATCAAATATTCGAAATATTGTGATTTAGTGCTATTTTCTCTTAAATTAAGCGATATAGAAGTGATAAAAGTAAAAAGTATAATACTATTTTATAGCAAAATGTCTCGAAAATGTGTTAATAATCCCGGCAATTTTTGTTATATCTGCGGTGAGGTGATATTTAATAAACAAAGGTGTTGTATATCGCCTATAATAAAAAAAAGCCTAATTTTACTAAACCACGTCGCAATTCCACTAATGAATAAAATAACGGTATAATTTCTGTTATTTTTTCAAAAAACTTAAAAAAAAATTTTTGAAGAAATGGAAACTAATTAAAAAAATATAATTGTAATTTCGTATGCAGTATGTCAACATAAATAAAAAAAGCTACTTACACTAGAAAATACTTTTACAAAATCAAAATTTGTATACTAGTGTTATTTTTTACAAATTAAAGACGTGTAGACAGGACAACGTCTGTCGGGTCGGCTAGTTAATTATAATTATTTGATGTTTTACTTAATGCATAAAAATTACAACAAAACATTTGCTATATTTAAGCAGTATATAGTATTAAAAGGCGAAAACAAGTGACATTACCTTTCTTTAGATTTAAAGGATCACACATACAAACATTACATAAAATCACCCCTTGTACCATAGGGGTAGGCGGAGACCAAAGAACGCCACTTGTTACGATCCTTACAACATTCCCTTGCCTCATTCACATCCATACATCTTGTCATTAGTATTTAAAGAATCATAACCCCTTAAAATGATTATATCCTACAATTCTCCTTGTCCAGGTCGTTCGACTTCGAGATCGCGTTGAAGTCAGGTAGTGTGCACACGTTCAGCAGTATCGAGAAGGGCGAGTACGACAAACTGTTCGACTACATCACCTCTAAGAAACTGCATGTCAAGAACACTGGCAAGAATGTAAGCTTTATGTATACTTTTGTTTTTATTAGGCTTGTTACAATCATATTTAGGCATTGGCGGTTTGACCGTCATTGTCAAACAGCAAAACCCACTCGAAGCAATTACTGCGCATCAACACAATTTGGTTTTCATTCAAGCTAAACATAGAATATAATTAAATAATAATAAAAAATCACGAAGTAATAATGTCTCGTGTGTCAGCCACATCTGCATGGGCATTTAAAGTGAGTAATGATAAACTGAACTTGAATTTATCTTACTTATATTATATTACTCCCAACATTAACAAAAACTGCAAGCTACTTTTGTCACATATTTGAAACTATGGTAAATGTAAAAAAACTATAACTTATTTAAATATTTGGTTAAGAACGTGTACAAAATAAATATTATTAGACAGTATACGCGTGTATTTTTAAAACAACATTTGTTATCTTGTTTATAGGACAAGGCACTCTATGACGACGACTTCGGCGACTCGGACACGGAGAAGGAGCCCGACGCGTACTTGGAGCGAGTGAAGGCGGAGGCCAAGGAGAGGGACTCTAACGACTCGGACGGCTCTGACGAGAGTACTGACGAGGACTTCAACCCTGACAAGGCTAAGGAGAGCGATGTCGCTGAAGAGTTAGTGTTTTATATCTATACTGTACAATGATGAAACGTCGTGATGAAACAGGTTCAACGCATTTGTTGAAGGCATGTTAAGTCCCCAACCCGCACTTAGCGTGGTGAACTCAAAGCCTTACCCCTCCCTCAAATTCGGGAGGAGACCCTTGCTGAGCAGTGGAACAGTAATGGTTTAAAATAATCTGTTGTCTCTGTGGCGCGGTCCGTAGTGTATCCGACTGCTGATCATGAAGCCTAATATTACATGGTTGCATGGGGCTAACATTGTCAATGGCCAAACGTGGGTTCCATATACCTTTATACTAGAGTTGCCACGAATAGTTAATTGGCCGAATACCGAATACCGAATATTCGGCAATGCGGTCGGCCGAAGCGCCGAATATTCGGCCGACGAATATTCGGCACGAAATTCATGCTTGTCGGAGGCGCGTTAGCTGGATTAAGACAAGTCGCAACCTGCTTTCCTCGTTGCGTAGGCGCGGCAGGCGACGAGGGGTGGAGCGGGGTGCAAATAAACACAACACATTGTAGGCGAGTATTGTTTCAATTGCGAGTAAATCACGTCACGGAACGCTTTGTCAGTGTAAAAATCTATACTAATATTATAAAGCTGAAGAGTTTGTATGTTTGTTTGTTTGTTTGAACGCGCTAATCTCAGAAACTACTGGTCCGATTTGAAAAATTCTTTCAGTGTTAGATAGCCCATTTATCGAGGAAGGCTATAGGCTATATATCATCACGCTACGACCAATAGGAGCAGAGTACCAGTAAAAAATGTTACAAAATCGGGAAACATTTTTGACCCATTCTCTCTTATGTGACGCAAGCGAAGTTGCGTGGGTCAGCTAGTAATACATAAAATAAAACTTAATTACTATTTTGCTAAGAGGCTAGCTTGCTAGGAGCTAAGAAGGCCGACCCTAACAAGTGGTGGTTCGCAAACGAAAAACAATACCCAAACCTTTCGAATTTTGCTAAAGTGTATCTTTCTTCTCCTGGAAGTAGCGTGCATAGTGAAAGGTTATTTTCTGAGGCTGGTATCATTTACGATGAAAAGCGTAATCGTTTGCTACCAAGAAATGCTGAAAAGCTTGTTTTTATTCATCATAACTTACCATTGGTTAATTTTAACTACTAAAGTGTTGTAATTTTGGAAATAAATACATAATTTTGAGTAATATGCTTGTCTTTTTTACATGGTTTGGTATTCGGTATTCGGCCGAATAGTACCTATTATTCGGCCGAATACCGAATAGCAAAAAAAGTGGCCGAATAGGCCGAATAACGAATAGTTGCCGAATATTCGTGACATCTCTACTTTATACCCGAAGGCTTCTTCGGGTATACAGGTGTGATATTAAGCGATGCAGCCACGAACTACTGTATCGATTGGAGGCGGACGAATTTGCTTTACATATTTGGTGGCTCTACGCGACTTAAGCCCGTGACAGAAAACGTCTAAACACATCAGTCAACACTGACGATATGATTGTGTCTATATTTTGTCACTTTCGATCAAGTTTTGAGCAGTCTGTACGAGCAAGAGATGATATATTGTATACCAAATCTGAGCTTCGCTGCGTAATCTTTCATCATTTATTTAATCCAAACTCGTGAAACCTATACAGTCCTAAACCCATAATAATCATTTTTCTGATTAAAGCAATCACATACATAACTAATAAACAATTCCAATAAGAAAACTCAAGACAACAATGTATAATAGAAAGCAGCTATTGTGTTAGTATTGAATGTTGGTATTCTAAATGATTGAACTGATGATGTGTTCTCAGGTATGACACCAATCCGTCGTCTTCGGAGGAATCGGACGCGTCGGCCGCGTCTAACGATAGCAAGAAGGAGAAGAAGAAAGAGAAGAAACATAAGAAGGCTATCACTATTGTAAGTTTACCTTTTGTTATAACAACTACGATTTGCGACATAAATTAAATAAAAAAATATATAAAACAGCAGTATACAACAGTCACTCAAATATTCTGTAATTTAAGAATGTTTAAAGATAGATTTTTGTATATTTTTTTGTATAGAATCAACTTAATGATTAAAACATTAGTCAATATTATTACCCTATTATTAACTATTCTCTTATCGTTTTCCAGTACAAGTATTTTTATTAAGTACAATGTTTAAACCATTTTCTAGCCGGAATCAGCTCCACGTAAGCGTAAAGAGAAGTCGAAGAAACGTGAGAAGGATGCGAACGCGCCCAAGCGTCCAGCAACGGCGTTCATGTTGTGGCTCAACGAGAACCGCAAGAGTATCGTGGAGGAGAACCCCGGCATCAAGGTGACGGAGATCGCCAAGAAGGGAGGAGAACTGTGGCGTGATCTTAAGGACAAGTCTGTATGTATCTTCCACTAATATTTTATCCCGTTCTTAAGACTATGTACATTGTTTTATCTACCAATTCGCATAAAACCACCTTTGATAGTAATTTGTAAGAAATAATTATTGTTAAGGCACTATCGTAACAATACATCACGAAAACCTCTCCTTATATTATTATTAGATAGAAAAGTCTTTCGAACATACGAAATATATAGTATAGGCATCGCTTTGTCTGCGCCATGCGACAAAGGTCTAAGAAATTAGCTGTGTTTGTTATATAAATCAACACAAAATTCATATTATTAAAAATATCCTACCTCAGGAATGGGAAGAAAAGGCAGCTAAAGCGAAAGAAGAATACAACCAAGCGATGAAGAAGTACAAAGAGAGTGGCGCCGCAGACGAGTTCCAGCAGAAGAAGAAGCAAGCAGAGAAGGAACGTAAGGCCGCCGAGAAGAAGAGCAAGGCCCCTCCCCCCAGCAAGAAGGCCAAGAACACCAGCGGTACTGGCACTAGTACCAAGTTTACCAGCAAGGAGTATATTGAAGATGATGATAGCTCGTCAGATTCTGATAAAGAGAAGACTAAGAAGAAGGATAGCAAAGATGTAAGTGTATTTCGTTTTTACAATACTATAGGTATAAAAATGGTTTGTTTCAATTTACCGTTCTATTTGTATGATTAAATATATTAAAAATACCATTTAATGATTTGAAGACCTTCAGGAAAACAATAATATCACATCAGAAACTTTAACACACAGTAATGGCGTCTCTTCTGGCACGGACCTCCTTGCGTAGTAAGAGATATCTTATATAAAAACAAAATTAAAAAGATATGTGTGATGTTGTTTTTCAAAAAGATAGGCACGCCAAATTTATGCAACTAAACAGCACAGTGCATTCTCATTGAGTTGAGTGTAACACCGAGTAACACGTGGTATCGTGGTCACGCACAAGTGACCCGAGTAGTAAATGTAGATTTTATCAGACGCTTTATTACCCACCCACTCTATGACGTCGGTTAAATAATCAACACCTACATTTTAGTATAACAGTCTACAGATATGCTAGTGTAATGGTACCTTTTATCACAATTGGTTATTTGAATAGTCAAATCAACTACTCTTTATGAAATGGCAAGAATGCTTTGTATATGAACAAAGATGTACTGCAATATGACGTCAGACGGTAACTGATTGGGATTTAGGATCAAATAAAATTATTAATCTGCCGTTCCTTCCTATTAATAAATAATAAAAAGCGTTTTTTTTTATTTAACTTAAGCAAGATTTAAGTCTACTTTTTTTGTTGTCCCAAGTATGTTATAACAACATTGTTTGCTTGCTGAAAGCCTTATATGTTTACTTTTTACAATATATTAAAACTGATTTATTGTTTACAAGATAAAGAACATAGCACTAATATAAAAACATATTTTAGTTTGTATTTTTATTGTTATGTAAAATAACCTAAAATAAGTCCAAAATAAGTAACTGTCAATTCTAATATATACTTTTTTTCTATAGAGCAAGGAGTCGAAGAAGGAGAAAGCAAAGAGTTCGTCGTCAGAAGCTGAGGCATCTTCAGGAGGGTCGGGTGATGAGAGCGGCAGCGGGAGCGGAAGCGATTAAACTAGATCACTCGGATAATAGCCCCGTTAAATACATAACACAGCTAAGAACTGACTTAATTATATTATGTATTTTTAGAATCATTCATCATTTCTAAAATCATTTTGTTTTAAATTTAGGAAATTAGTTTCGCTTTTACGTTTGCAGCCAGTGATAAAAAATGTATCCAAAAAATCTACAAACCCGATTTCATTCGTGTTTTAATAGCGTCAAAATAAACTTTAGGCAAATTACAAAAACAAAATGAATACATTTTGTTATAATCTAATATTGATAGTATTATGATTAACGAGATCTACTTTTTAATGTTTATTTCATCCGAGTTCAACATTAATTTTGATCAGTGGTCTCTAGATTTTGGACCACGGCGCGGGCGCTATGATGTGTATATTAAGTAAAATATTTTTTTTGAAGATGAATTACTGACGACCTCTAATAATTATTGTTTAATATTGTAATTGTTTTTTTTTTTTTGTATAACTGAGATGCGCCTACGCAACCCGAATCTGTTTTCCCGCCTTTTGTTTTCAAAGCTTTCCTTTATTAGGGAACTTAGGTAATGTGATATTTTGTAATAAACCTTCTTCAATTTTAATGTGTTGTGCAAAATAATGGTTAATGTGTACTGATGTTGATAATTCTTGTTAGTTGTAAATGTAAATATTTGTTAAGTCCTGTTGTAATTCCATTATAAATCGTATTATTGTCGATTTGGATGCCCCAACTCTGTAGATGTTATGTTAGTGTACTGTATTCTATTATAAGACTACCTATATTTTTATATGTTGTTTTCTTTAAATTGTTTGATACCAGGAAATTCTTAAAAAAAGACATTATATGATAGAAAAAAAAATAGCATAATAAATAAGCAGGTACCGTTGTACTAAGCTACTAAGGTACTAGATGTTGCTAGGAATTCTGAAAAATAAATATCTACAAGTTGTACTAAGAACAGGGTTTAAAACCGTTACACTACTACATTCATTGCAGTTAGTCGTCCCCTTACGCTTTATAAAAAATGATAAGAATGTCCTTTGCGCCGAGCTACTTGGGGTCCCGGAATCCCGCCAAAACAACATGAGGCCGTCCCGTTCGTCGCCCTTTTTTTGTACCAAAGCTATTGTGTATTTCTAAAGAAGAGCAACGCGGAGCGCTTTGCGGTAGGTTAGGGTACAATAATTCGTACTAATAATTAACAATAGCCTGAGAAAGTTGTACAAATCGTTTTTCTAGTTATATATTTTATGACTAGTCATAAAATTACTTATTTCTTACTGGCCACAAGGTACAGGCAAAAATCATTGGTTAATTCTAAGGAAGCAGATGTTTATTTAATTCACTGCATCACTTTCTGAGCCGTTAATTAACGATGACAGGCTCGTTATAGATAATTATTAAATATGTAAAAAAATACTGCCATTAGCAGGGAAAGATCGAGGACCCGCAGTCGATT
This sequence comes from Anticarsia gemmatalis, assembly GCF_050436995.1. Taxonomy (NCBI): domain Eukaryota; kingdom Metazoa; phylum Arthropoda; class Insecta; order Lepidoptera; family Erebidae; genus Anticarsia; species Anticarsia gemmatalis. The sequence goes on from NC_134757.1 coordinate 4,099,409, forward strand.
TCAGGTAAAGTGTTCGACGTTCGCATTTGGTCACAGTTTTAGAGAAGAATTCTGTTCTGCGATGACAATTTTTTTGTAGACCTCCAAAAACACTCGTTCCCCTTTATAATATATGAGTAGCTAATGCAGTCTTATATGTACTTAAAACTCTATTCAACTAAGGAGTTAGCGTTTATCAATTCAAAATGTGAATATTATCAACTCATATAGGTCAGCCGCACTTACACTGGCTGGCAGCACTTTAAACGGCCAGGGAATGATAACATATCTCCGCCTTATAATGCAGTCAGCGAATAAGACATGTTATGTGTACGCAAACAGTTTACACGTGGTAAGGTTACTATTTTTCAAATTAAATGATTTTTTTTGAAGTCGTAATTTAATCAGTATGATGACTTGACGCATCTAAGTTTCAATATCGCATAAGTTCCGACTAATCATCATTAAATACTAATATCATTGCGGTGCTTATACCCAATGTGTTGATCAAAGGCGTGTTATCGCATTATAGTCCGTTATATTTTGTTTATCGCTAGCTTGATAAATCAACCTATTATTATCAGTCTGATAGACATTTACGGTTTGTCATTTAACGATAGGCACCAAAGTACACATTGTCTTAAAATAACAAAGACTAGGTACCTATTAATAAAATAACCAACAAAGAAGCTTATTAGGACCTTGTAACGGTCGTTACTTCGTGAGAACGGTGCAAGCATTCAAAAAAATGTTCTCATGTCATGACAATGTCTATTTATAGGGTTAATTCATCGATGCAGGGTAATATTTTATTGTAAGCGCCTCCCCTAGCTAAATGATACCGTGCACCCATGCACTGCGGTAAACTTAGACTATATTTCGTTTCGCGTGGATACCTAACTATTCAAAACTTTAGAAAGACAAGAAGGGTATTGACCAAATTGTGGTTATATTGCACGGCGCAGCGCGTAAACGACACTCGACGCGTGCGTCAATAACCAGTATAACAGGACTTGACGATAATAATGAATAGGTCCACGCGTGGTTCTGAGACCTCAGTTCGTTTGGATATTATTGTATTTAGCACCTACTTACTTTTAATAAGTATCTAAGTACTTTGGTATCAATTAAAACATGCAGGTGTACCTATCTATTTTTAACCAGGATCGTTCAAATTTATTTTCTAAATAGAATGTCTTTAAATAGTAGGAATTTTAGTGTTAATATTCTTCACCTTCCTACAAACCTATCTGGTAATTGATTGGAAGTTGCCTATGCAGGTAAACGAATGAAAGTACCTAAGTCAATAATGAAATACGGACACGATCCTCAAATTCCAAAGCAAACCTATGCAAAAATTGTAGGTATCTACTCGATTTTTAGTAACTAAACAGACAACCGACTAAACTACTTTCTTATTTTTGAAGAGTACCTGTAGCTTATGAGCTAAGAAATCAGATTGATAATAAGTAGGTATTGCCTCCAAATGCCGTGAGTTCTTATCCTTCGATTGAGTTACCCCTAATCCCACTTCTGACTGAAGTTTTTGATTACTTTTGAGCCTAACTGGACTAAACAGGATAACATCCTAGTAGGTAGGTATTTAGTGTTTCTAGCAATTTGGTAGTGACATTCGCGGTTACGGTGATTCGTCCAAAGGAAGATTTAAAGAAGCGTTAACTAAGTTTATACTCATTTATGGATGGTTGAACGACAGTCAAGTAGTAAGTACAGTTGATTAGTTATTTTCTTATTGGTACCCAGGTACCAACTATATTCTGACCCATCATCCTATTCCTAAAGTAAGTACCTACCTAGGTAGATCGGTAAGTAAATAATGGTTCAAGGCTGTATTGTCCAAAAATCGATAGAAAGTAAGTATGCATTCTAGACGTAAGTATAGCAACTCTGGTTGCTACCTGAATCCACATCGAATACTTTGGTCCCTTTGGTATCTACTTAAGGAGACTACTACCTACTAGGTACTACTGCGATTTTTCTAATCTAGATACTAGGTAGGTACCTTCCTACTTAGCAATTCAATACCTACCTAGGTCCAATCCATCATTGCCAGGTACTTAGATACTTGATCTACTCATTAGGTATTAAATAGAAGTACCTAATTACTACTACGAACATAAGAATCTGTAAATTCTGTAGATATCTAACCAAATTGACGAAAACGTTAAAGAAATCAGTTTGATTGTTTATCATTTTATTCTAATATCCTCATTGTTAACCCCTAAATACTCTTGTTCAATAATGTATTTTAGGTACATAAACTTAAGAACTAAGAACATCACACCCTTATAATCTAAGAAATAAAAACTATTTCTCAGGTTCCCACGAAATAATATCGTAAACAAACGCGTCTGCCATTCAAGCGCTATGTTTTATTGGCGTCCCTTTCCCGCTAACGTTTACCGCGCTTTTTACGTTTTCGAAATTAACGTTGGCGGCATTTAAAATAGGGCGCGAGTTAATTTCGATAGAAGTCTGGTGTTGAGTGTACTGGGTCATTTTTTGATATACTTCTTTTGTAGGTGTGAATATTTTACTTGTAATAAATAACTTGAGGTGTGTTTAGGATGTTAAAATGATAAAATTGACCCGTTTCTATACATATTTTCCTCGAAATATCGCGAAATAAATTTTTCAAGCAAATGTACTAGAGCTGCAACATCTAGCTAAAATAAATCTTAACGTAGCATCATAAAGTTGATTTTGGCATAAACAATCCAATCGATACGTCACGGATATACGTAGTACACGATGCTCCATAAGATTTGTGCAGTTGGTAGCATTGTATTTGCGGGCCAATCACGTTCGAGATAGGTGGCGCTTTCGTACCGACGCGAGACGACCCCAAGCTAGCTTGCTCTGGGAACATTTGCTTCGAGCTCCATACATTTTCTTCTGGTTCTCTACGTCTATAGTTTGGTTGTGCACCAGTTCAAAAATAATTTCAAAATTTTTGCCATCAGGTAAGTCCAATCATTTTTCCAATCAAAGTTAAGTGTTTTAATATGTGTATTCGTGTTTATTACGGCCGGATTCATTGAAATTAATTTCATTCCACGTTGGAATTCGCATTCAAACATGGCTATAGGCTTCGTCGTACTTTCCTTAGTACGCGTGGGTATGGAAAGGACGCCTTATTTCAATAATTAATTTCTCGGATCTTTACTATTGAAGGACTGAAACAGTTCTTCCACAAGTTATAGGCAAATAGTCATCGGATTATTTGGTAATTATGTCATCTTTAGTTATTGCGTATTTTCAACACAATCCGTGAAAACAAAATGGCTCTTTCGACCCAAGCTTAGGACAGTGAACTCGTTATATGGGGCGATAACTATTTTCGTTAATTACTTCATAGTATATGAGTTTTATTAGGTATTTTAACGTCATTTAACTAGTTTTGCGTATATTTTGAGATCTGGAATATATATTTTCGCTTAGAAAAGCCGTAAACGTGTTTCCCGCCAAAACGCCGCCCTACTGTGCCATATAAGCAGTGCGAAGGCTAGCTGCCTATCGGATGCTCCAAAGCATGGTTCGCATAACCTGTTGCCAAGAATTTACTTGAGATTTAACATCATTTTTCTTTGTTTGGTTGCAGGAAAAAAGTCAAAATGACGGACAAGCCTAAGCGTCCTATGTCAGCTTACATGCTGTGGCTGAACAGTGCAAGAGAGACTATCAAGTCCGAAAATCCCGGCATGAAAGTCACCGACATTGCTAAGAAGGGAGGAGAGATTTGGAAGTCAATGAAAGACAAGAGCGTAAGCATAATCCAATAGAGTAACATGTTGTCTTTGTCTTTACACCTACGTTTTTATTACATTAATAATTTCTAATTGTTCAGGAATGGGAGGAAAAGGCTGCTCAAGCTAAGGAGCAATATGCTAAGGACTTAGAGTCGTACAATGCCAACGGTGGTGGTGGCGAGGGTGGCGGCAAAAAGGCAACAAAGCGAGGGAAGAAGGGCAAGAAGGCTGCGCCAGCTGTAAGTATCTGCGATGTTCACTATATTCTTCCATTTTGTTTATTGTTTTGTTGTTGTTGTTCACATGATTCATTTCTAACTTGTCTTGTTCTTAGAAATCCAAGAAAAAGAAGGAGGAGTCAGAAGATGAGGAGGGTGAGGAGGAGGACGAGGAAAGCGAATGATCTCCCTGCCTATAAGACATTACTGTTCATATTGAATAATTTACTTGGACTTAATTTATTACAAAGTAAAATGGGACTGACTTTCCAAAGTCTGTATGACAATTCACTTTTTATTAATATTTTGATGGGTAAAATTTTATAATTTTGGCTCATGTTTCTGATGCATTATAACAATTAATTTTTGGTCTACACATGGAATTGTTGATTGTTTCAGTGTGTTATCTACTACTTATGTTTTGTAGTATTAATAGTAATGATAGAGATGAGTATGTAAGGAGATTGCAGAGTTTGGAAAGTTCTGCCGTTGGCTAGGGTCTAGGTTTCTAAGCCTCAAAAAAAAAAAAAATAATGTTTAAGTGTTAGCATGTATACACCGGGGAATTGTACAGTTAGCCCTCCCTCGTTAAGTTCGCTGTGACTACTGGATGCTCACTTTTAAGATGTACCTCAACTGGTTTCATCAAAACTAGTATGTCTGCAATATTACCTGATTTGCTGTATAACAATTATTTTAAAGCTGTGCTTTGAACTAAATACCGTATATTTTACTGTGTAATGATAAGTTGTGTGCATTATTTGGACATAGAAGTTTTGGTCAGACTATACCAACATGTAAAATTAGAGACTATTTCATGGAAGTATGTGACGGCTTATTGTTAATTAAACCTACCTCTTCTCATTGTAAATTTCAATGCTGATACTGGTACCAAACGTTAAGCTAGGAACAAGGTGGAGATTTCTCTCCACTGGGCAATTTAAATAATCTAGGAAATTGATGTGTATGTTGTATTTTTAGTTAGTTAATAGGTAGGTTTTCGATGTGATTTGTCTCTCAAATTTTACATTTGTGTTATTTTGTAAATGAGAATTAGCATTCCTCATGTCAATACGGATTTTACATGTTCAATAAAGTAATTTCATATAAAAATATTCTATTTTTCAATTTGTCTTTTCATTCCATTTCCTAAGTTATCGTCTTCCACTTTATTTTGCAAACTTCTTTTCTTTCCTCCACACCTTTTAGTAGAGGCGGTAATAGACTGTCAATGTCAAACGTAGTGACGCGCGCTAATCTGATGTGGGAAAACATCGAAATGCTGTGCATGCACGTGATACTGGCTGACCGCGTGGCAATATAGCTACCGACCGCGCTACACGAGCTTTTGCCACGTAAATAATAGGTATCTACTTATTATATTTATGTTTACAAACGTCTCGCACGTGTATGTAGGTATTATCGAAAATGAAACAAACATTGCTCATATAAAAGTACATAACAAGCTAAATTTCATTTGGGCGTTTCCCTCCAGAAAATCAATAATTTGTGCAAGATTAATCTAGGTTAATGGGGTAATATACGAACTCCAGGTCATCAATTTACATTAATTTATTTAATATAGATAATCAATGTGTACGAAGATAGTACATAATAACTAATTAAACTAATGTGATGTAAAAAACAAGCTATCATCTAGTAGTCAACTTCATTTAGCTTTCTGATCTTGCTTGAATAATGACAGAAAAGGCCTAGAGGTTATTTACGTCACAGCGGTATCCAGTCGATCGATACTGCAGTGTTAAAAATGTTGCCGCATTTCTTTATTTATTTACTATCATGGACATTCATGGAACCTGGTGCAGCTATAGGCAGCATTCTGCGTTAGTTGTGCACATCGAATTTGGTTCATTATTCGATTTTGCGCACGCAGTAAAACGTGTTAAATTCCCAAATGAAAACTGTTAAACAATTGTTTCGGCTTCGTTCGATAGGGATCACTTTATTTTATTCATAAATTATGCATCTTCATTCCATTAGTAAATGACAGTAAATGGATAGAATAAAATAAAGAAAATTCGGCCAGATACCTTCAATTTAATTTACACCAACACACATGAAACTGATAATATTATTATTTTTCTATCTAATATCCAAAGGGTTGACACACTTGATACGATTATGGACCAATTTCGAGACTATCTTTAAATTATTAAGAATAATGGTAATGTACGCAGTACGACAAATCTATTACCTCGCTAGTCGCTTCCAGTTTTCACCATGTAAATACCCCTTTTTATTTAATTGAGTCTATATACGTAGTTGAAGGTAAAAGAGAATGCCGGGCTACATTCACGCTACACTACAGTTTGAATGCTGTTGAGACCCCGCTTCATCTGTGGGCTGAAGGCATTCAATTTCAATCCATTCAGAATTATACAAAGATTATTATGATTTGGTTATTCTGGATATTGAGTAGAAACCTTTGCTTTATTCTTTTTGGAACGATTATCCGTTACTATATAATTACTTATGCACTCAGTACATATCTGCGAAGTTAGTTATATTTCACGATAGACAACACTTTACTATTCTGTCAGGGTCAGGATGGACTGTCAAGTAGTGTCAAGTGTCACTTCTGTATTTTGTTGTTGATTGATTTTGACATGAATGCTTCTTGTTTGTATGATTCCAAAACAAGAATTACAAGATAGCATTTTAAGTACAACCGACCTATTACTATCTTGAAATTTACAATTATACTATAAATAAAGTATCCGTGAATATTACCGCAAGAAGCATATTCTGAGAATAAATTGAAAAGGTATTTGAGGTTATAATGATATAAATTTAGTTTAGTTAGTTACCTATCTGTTTAATAGAAGTACTGTAGTTGCAGCTATGTCGGGAGATGGCAGCGGCGGAGGCTCGCAGGTGGCGCTCGTCACTGGCGGATATGATCATACGATCAAGTTGTGGCAGGCGCATAGCGGCGTCTGTCTCCGAACCATGCAACACCCAGATTCTGTCAGTATTGATAGTGACTATCGAAACTGAAATATTATTGAGTACATAAAACAGAAATTCACCAGATGTACTGATGCTTCAGTTAAATGTTTCCAGCAAGTCAATGGTCTGGAGATATCTCCGACGGGACAAATGGTGGCTGCATGTGGCTACCAGCACATTCGCATGTATGATCTCGCCAGTGCTAATCCAGATCCAGTCGTTAACTTTGATGGGATAACCAAAAATGTCTCAAGAGTAGGCTTTCAAGTAAGACTCTTACTTTGTTTAATCTTGATATAAATAGCACATAGAATGAAGTTTGTACTTCTTACAAAGTACTTAAGTTATTGACTAAAATATTGTTTTGTTGTAGAAAAATGATCTCTGGATGTACACTGGTGGAGAAGACTGGACAGCTAGAATATGGGATCCCAGGTAATAACTTACTTCTTACTGCTAAACTTAAACTCTCTTATTCCTAAACACACTATAAACCTATTTTAGTTAAAAAACTACTATAATATGTTTTCTCTTTTTCATTTCGCTAAGGACTGAAAGAAACAAAACTCTTTAGAAACCTTTCATAACTTCATATATTTTTATGAATAACAGAGAAAGAATATGTCTATAACTTACTAAAAAAAAATGTTTTATAGGGCTGCACCACAGTTTCGGTGTACCAAGATATTCCAAGTTCAGGCACCAGTGAATGCAGTGATGCTACATCCTGATCAAACACAGATCATGGTTGGTGATCAGAGTGGCATCATTCACATGTGGGATCTTCGCACTGACCAAAATGAACAATTAGTAAGTCATTACATATTTATCTATCATGCTGTAGATGACCTTTGTATAGAGATATGTAGATAAGCTTCAATTACTGACTACTGTGCTTATATATATCTTTTGTGGCTAACTTTCCATGTCTCACAATGATATTCATCATTAACATGCTGTGAAGGACTATGAAGTAGAAACTAAGTACTTTATTTTTATTAAGAAGAAAAATGAAATCTTTGTTAGTCAAAAAAATTTATGTCTTTCCAAATAAGGCCAGTATTGTAGCTGAGGTTTATATTTGGTTAGTTGGAACAGTAGTGAGTGATCCAAGTTGTTTTTTCATAAAAATACATGTATTTGTCCTTATAGATACCAGAGGCCGAAGCATCCATCCAAGACATAGCAATAGACCCAGAAGGCAAGATGATGGCAGCAGTGAACAACAAGGGCAACTGCTACGTGTGGTCGCTAGGGGGCGCCGCACCCCACCCCGTGCCACTCAAGCACATTGTGGCTCATACTAAATATGCTTTAAGATGTAAATTCAGTCTTGATTCTACGTAAGTACTTTATAATTTTTCCTTAACATCATTAGCTACTTCAATAAGTATCTATATTTTCAATCCCGTTTAAGACTCGTTGCATTGTAATACTATGTACTTCAATATTATTGGTTTCTGCTACCCTGGTGCTAACTTCAGTCTAGAGCACCATCTGATGACATTGCTGTACAGTGTTGCATCGAATAATGTGTTATGCTATGATTCGAAGAAAGCAAGTCTCAATGAGATTTTTATTGTGATAATTTTTTATTACAGTATGTTAGTAACGACATCTGGCGACTGCTCGGCGAAGGTGTGGCGCACGAGTGATTGGTCGCTACTGAGGGAGCTGCGCAATGACACGCAACGCTGGGTGTGGGACGCCGCCTTCAGCATCGACTCTAGATATCTATTCACTGGTGAGTACCACCATGAAATATTACTAAAATACTTATCAGACCCTCAGCACTTGTTTTCTTTGCTAATCTCACACCCAATTTCAAATTATTGATACCTAGTATGTATCTGATTTTTGCCTTGGTCAAGGGAATTTTTTTAATTCCCTTTACTTCAATTATGTTATATTTTGCAGGCTCGTCCGACAGTTACGCGCGTCTATGGGACGTTGAGAAAGGCACACTGGAACGAGAATATTGTGGGCATCAAAAGTCCATCACAGCTCTGGCATTCAGAGATCAGGCTGTTTAGGCATTCCCAGTGATAAATATTTAATGTAAATTGTACATAGTTATAGATCACAAACAGTTGCTTTTTTATAAAGTTCAATCTCAAAAGTATACTTGCTAATGCTACTGCATCAATAAGTTTAAAAGACTATGAAATAGTAATGCCACTGGTTTCAGTCCATTACATGCAGCAATGATTACTCAATTTCTTTTAGCTTTTTCATTTATATTTCTGGTTAAATTGTGAAACTATTTATGCTTGTGCCTATTTATTTATATAACACAAGACTGTATTTACCTTAAAATGTGTAAAGGCTGAAATAGAAACGAATCACCATCCAAGGATTCTCCATTTATATGACATGTTCCTTTTTGTGCCATTAACTAGTTTCCTTTTAGGTAAAGACCTCGCTTATTCTATAATACTATGACACCATTTAGTTAGCTTCAAACTTTCTTCTATTGCAAATAAAGTAAAATAAATAATATGTTTATTTGTGAATATGTTAGATGTACTAAGGCCTTATTTCTTTGTACGCTGACGTCAGTCGCGAGTACATACATGTTCAAAAGGGCTCTTCACAGCGACACTGACGAGCGATTCGATTTGATGCGTTCCATTGACATGCGTTACCGATGCAGCGTAGCAGGAAAGGAAGCCTTTTAATATTACTTTAATACTTTTGTATCATATTTGTAAATATCGTTAATTGCCCTTGTGATTGTAGCACAAGCTTTGATTGTATGTTGAGTAGGACACTTAACTTGGTAATCTCCATACATAAAAGACTTGCTGGCTTCGTTGTTTTTTAATATTCATTTAGCATTTATTATAGGAATGATTCTTACAATATAGAGCCACTAGATTTTCTTTAATAATTGATTTGATTGGTAGTTGGCTTACTCTTTCTGGAAATGTAGCCACCTCGAACTTGCTGTTCTTTTGCAGAATAACGTCCTATCGTCATCCTGGAATCTGGCCTTACGTTAAATAATACCTCGTACTATGTGTTCGATGCATTTACTGTGTAAATGATTGTTGTTAGTAATTATAAGTAGTTATTTTGTATAATGAAAATAAAATGTACTATATATAATCGCATTTTTATTTTTTTCAATAAATAAGATGTTAGTGCCGACCACAAGAAAGAATATTTTGTAATATAAGTCGAAGCTTAACTTGTAAATAAGCACTGGAAGGTAAAAAAAATAGTAAAAATGTAACTAAGATCTTATATGATTAAAATTATAATTCAGGGTTATATTGCACGGCGAGGGAAAGGTGCACGAACACAAACAATAACTATTCTAAAATTGTACATCAAATGCAACAAAAGTTTCACAGTAGTTAAATATTTTTGTTTCAATATAAATGTACTAATAATACTGTGATAATTACACATTTTAAAATGTGGACACTGTTGTACACAATGTCTAAAGAATTTAGCATGATTTACTTTTATACATAATGTTATAAATCATTTTGAATGACACTTACACAACTGATGATAAGTACACAATAATAAGTCATAATATATTAATAAGTACACATATTGAGAAGTACTGAAACATGGAATGTAAAATAAATGCCTTTTTCCGATATTCATTAATAAAATCTCGACTAGAAAATAATTATACATTCAATTACATTATAAAATAATTTATATATCTCACTCAGTCCTAAAGTAAAGTACTTGTCTTTTTCCAGTTCATCCCCGAGTAAGCTTTGCGATTTGTATCCAGCTAATTATATAAATTTTCGCATTACATCCGAGGTTATTAAGCATCTAAATTTAATCGAACAAGCTTTCGGCCATCAATATTAAATGATTACAAATACAATTTGATAGTACTATACTTGTTCAAGCGGTAGATCTTTAACTTCACCTATTTCGGAGACCGTGTCTTCTTCGTGCGTCGTGTATGTTATGACGAATTTGAGATCTACTTGAGGACACGAGGAGGGGCGTCCGATTAACAACACTTGTGTGATGGCCGGCGGCGGCAGGAACCTGTTGTAGGGCGGCAGTACTGTGCCTGATGGCGTCAGCAGACGTGCCTTGCAACCCTGCCGATACAAAAATGATTATAGAATATAATGATTATAGAGGTAAGTACTTATGCAAGTACCTCATCTATTATTTAATTAAACACACACATATAACAGTACCTTAGGAACCGCACACCGAAATTCATAATCTTGTATTGCTACAGTATTTTTGCTGGTGGTGGAGACGACGATGACGTTGACGTCGGGCCGCGGCTTGTCCTTGCAGAAGTGCAGCACCACGGTGACGCCCTCCTCCTCCTCGTAGGCGGTCCGCGGCGGCAAGCTGCTCGGCTGAACACTATCTAAAGTCACGTGGATGTCTGTCAATGGTCGCACTTCACTTTTACTAGTCTTCTCTCTCTTTTCCTCCTTAGAATTAGTTTCCTTAGTCTCTAATGGTTCACTTTTGGCATTCTCTAACGGTACACTTAGGTCCAATATGTTGTCTAAGGGACTGTTGCAATTTATATTAGTGTTTGACGTGGAAGGGTTTACACTGATGTCGACTATGACGTCGTCGGTCGGAGTTAGGACTTTTCGCGGTTCTGCAACTGCTTTGGGTTCTTCTTTGTCTTCTGCCTTTGTAGTAAAGAAGTCTAGATCGAAGAGAGCGCCGTTGTTCGGAGGAGGCTCGTGTTTGGGCGACGTAAGAGCGTTCATAGGTATTTTCTTGGTTGTTTTACTGAAATAATAAAGATTTCTTAGTTTCATAGTTAGTTGTTGTGAGCATAAATTGATTTGACACAGTCTTATCGCATATTTTTTAACAAGAAGTATTTTAAATATCAAAATGAGTCTTTCAAACACCTGTGTAGGAATAGTATAAATACATATTTTTGTGTTACCCATTGAAACTCTCAAGCCTCTTAGCATTGTCAGGGAGTGATTGCTTAATAAGTTGTTCTCCCAGTGAATCTAATTCATTCCAACCTTCTGCTTTATTTGGTTTATCTCCTAAAAGATCTACATCCTCTGAAAAATAAGCATAAAATTAAATTACACTGTTTTATAGCTATAAATTGAATTTAAAGACATATTCATAAAAGAAAGACTATATTTACCAGTAGGCATCAAACTAACAGGTTTTAAGGGTTCAGCAATATTCTTAGAAGTACTTTCAGTGGAGAATATATCACCAAGCTCGTCAATTGCAGTGTTTGTCACAGAACAGTTAGTTTTAACACCCTTGTCGCCGCTCCCTCCGCTCACAGCGGCCACGCTCGCCCCCGCAAAGTCCAATAAACTTTCACTATTAGTTACTTGTGGATGGTCAGTAGTATCGCTTCCTGCTTTCCCTTTCTTTTCCTTCTTATACTTACAATATGCGTTATATTTTTCAAATACTTCGTCTAACACTTCACTAGCGTGTAGAATGTCACCTGAAAGTCATATTACATTAATGAAATGTTTATGAATTCGACACACTACTTGCGAAACATTTGTGCCACATATTTTCAACAATACATGTTTAAGTATTTTGAGATCATAGAAAAATAAATTTCGTAAAATATTGAATGTGTTCATTTAAGATCTTTCTCAATTCTATTCTGACACAGAGTAGGTAGCAGAGCAGTTTTTTGATTTTTGTACCATAGTTCGACCAACATTTCATAATGGACAGAATTTTGATAGGAAAACTAATTTTGTTGGACTATTTTTGTTGTTTGTCGTATGGTTAGTGGTCAACCTAGTGTCAAAGTTGTTCAAGCTGCCCGAGATTGGATTTTAGTAACGCCTCTGATCTAGATCTATAAGGTAATACTGTAGCCTACCATCAACAACGGGTGTAAAACCAGCAGCAGTTTCCGTCTGCGTCATGTCAGCAGCAGCCAGCCTCTGCAATGCTTGTTTGAGAGAGCTACACGACATGTGCAGCTCGTGTATGAGTTGTTCTTCCTCGGGCGAGGCGTCTGCCGCATTCGCCAACAGTTCGCGCAGCAGCTCGGCACTGTCTAGCGCAGTACCGACTTCCTGTGCGCGACGACTACTCTCTTCGTTACGACGTTCCTCCTGTTAGTGACAGCTTATTTGTTTATTTTTTAAAGGCAACTCCCGCACTAAGAATCGCGGAGACTTTTACAAACATACAAACAATGGATACAAAGTACAACTAGAGCCGAAACACTATTTGTGAATGGCGCAAGTATGTATGTATTCCGTGCGGGAATCGAGCTCTCGATGCACTAGTGGCGACCACCTTAACCATTATGCTGTGGAGGCTTTACATGGAATAAACCTCAGATAACAGCTGTTTTAACAATTTTAATAAAGGTGGTTAGTGCTGTTGTACATCAGTAGCCTATCAAAGATCTCCATAACTGATTAAAACAATTGTGTCATGTTGACGACACAATTGTTTCAATTCATAGCAACTCTAATAAGATTCTGTTTAGGTTTTTAAGGCCACAACAGAATGATGAATACAAATTAATGTATGTGGCCAAAATATTGTTTTGTTAATGCTCATCATATTCATATAATTTAATAAAACTGAAAACTTATAACAGCCTATGCAAGACCTTTACATTACAACAGTAGGCTCTGTAAATCTGAATGTAAATGCCTTCCTTGAACATAGAAATTGTTAAAAGCAAGGGCATGTAGTGCTTTTATAAATAATGCTAATATACAGCTATAGTATTTTTTTACATGACTTACCTCTCTAACCATAGTTTTAATAAGTCTATTAGCATGTTGCAGATCTTCAGGTTTTTTACTTTGTAGTAATTTTTGTAACAATTTAGATTTTTCCTCATCTTCAAATATGGCACTTTTTGCCCTGTTCCTAGGCAGTGCCAGGTCTTCTGGAGGCAATGGTGGTGGAGTTTCTTTCACTACACCCTGGTTCTTTAACATGTCATAGGCAACTTTAAATTTAGACTCCTTTGGATACTCAATAGACCAGGCATGAAGAAGTTGAAGGACCTAAAACATCAATAAAAAAAGGAAAATTATAACAGGAAAATAATCCTGTTGGCTTATCAATTAGGTAGGCCAAGGAATAAATAATAAAATTGAGGAAAACATATTTGATTGGTAAATCAGTGCGTCGTAACATTGCGGTACTTAAATAATCATTTCAGTTTCTTACCCGGGTTCTTACTTCAGGCGAAGTCCGATCAGCGAAGTATTTAGGTGAAACTAATTTAATCATCTCGTTGAGAAAGCGGAATTTCCCGATTTCAGCGTGAAAACTTGCGTCACATCGCCGCATACAACGATCCAGCATCATGAGAGCGAGTAATGCTTCTCGAGCATTCGGCGTATGTATGCGAGCCGCCAGGGCCTGCGCCGCCAGCTGACCACCCTCACTGGAGTCCCGCATCACGGCGCAAAATGCCTCCAGTGCCGCAGCATCCGGACACGGTAGAGATTCATGAGTAGCTTTTACTAAAAATCGGCAAAACAAATACGTTTTCATAATAAACTCCGAAACTTTCTCAAACTCACATTTATTACTTTGAAAATACTTACAAATTAAAGCTTCTAAACTAGTTAAGGTAACGTTCATTTTGTTTAATGTGAAACGATTTCCATTAAATACAAATAAATTAATTTATGATGATTTTTGTTCATTTCGTTTCAATATTCCTGTTTGACATTATCAATATTAAGTATTGCTACCTTGAAAAAGACAACTAAAACAAGACTGTATAAAGGTAGGTTCACATTACACACCGCTTTGGATACGTGGGATCAAATAAAATAAATCGCCTAAACTACCTAGTAAGTTATGTTAGGCTGGCAACACAAGAAATGCGGTGAATGACGTCACGGTTATATGTCAGCCAGACTGTCAAAAAAAGCTGGCTAAAAATAATCGAATACGAAAAAGGTTTTTTTTAAATTGTGCGCAAAATGGCTTTATTTCGGCTATCTCGGCTGATATCTCAATCTAAAAAGCTGTCCAAATATGCAAACGAATACGCTATGCAAAGGCGGAATGCTACGACGACGCCGACTGGTGCTATTCTACCTGAGCCTGAGAAGACACCATTTGGACTTCTAGGGATAGTGATGGCCGTGGTGCCTGGTCTACTTATTGGAGCAGCTATTAGTAAAAACATTGCCAATTTCCTAGAAGAGAATGAGCTGTTTGTGCCCTCTGACGACGACGACGATGATGACTAAAACAAGAACAGCTATAGAAACTTTATAATATTTCTTCATGGATCTACAAGTTGGCTATTGTCACTAATAATAAGTATAGTTTAAACATTTTGTGATTCAGTAGACAAGTAGTTTGTTTTCAACATTTTAAAAATGATGTTATATTTTTATAAAACTTATGCCTTACATGTATTGATTGTTGACTTATGTTTCAGATTTGTAAGCTTAATGCGGGTATAATTATATTAAGACTCATTTTAATGTTAAATTTTTTATTATAAGGACTGTTACAAAAACATTAAAAATTTTGTGCTCAACATCAAAATCCCATTGCACACAGTATTTATGAATTTTGACTAATTTAATGATTTATTATATTAAAAATTCTATTCTTATTTACATGATTTACATAAATACAATGTATGATCATAATATATAAAACAGCAGTCTATATACAGCTAAATCAATCAAATCATGTTCATAATAAATGCATTGTGAATAAAATGCATGTTTCATTTGTTGAAGAAGTAACACAAAGGCAATATCTGCTAATCTAGTCACAAGTTACTCTCACAAATGTAGCAATAAACTCTGTGTAATCTCATCACACTTGTGCTTAATATTTTATAGATGAAAGGTTCAAATAAATGAGATAATGGCATGATTCAGTCTTTCATTTGACAAGCCAACAATACATTCTAACACTGCATCATTTAATTAATAAACACATTTCTATAGAGTTACAATAAGTTCATTTTTTTACTGAACTAAAAAAGGTATTAGTTTGTATAAAAAAAGGTTGATTAAATTTTGGCAGTGTTAGAACTTGCAACAAATAGTTACCCTCTAATAATGTCTTTGTATGGAAGCTCAATAAATATTACAACTATAATTTAGTAATACTCAGTATTGCACACAAACATACTGGCTCCTGTCAATAAATATTTAAAAATAGCATTTCATTAAAATTGTTACAATACTTGTTCACCATGTTATATGTGCAAACATAGACAAGGTTTAACAGGACAATATAAATTTTGTGATTTTAATATGCATTGTCACACATAACATTACAAAAATACTGTTTGATATTACTTCGGACAAGACAATGGTAATATATCAAAAAGTATGTCTTTAAAAATGATGTCATTTTCACTTATTAGCTACAAATCATGCATATAAAATAGGATGTAAAGGCTTATATAATTGGAGGTATATTCACATAAAACCTAGATTTGCAGGAACAATTTTAGGAGTCTTTCAATCATGGCTTGTTTAAAAAGAAGTGATAAAACAACCCCTAAGTATAGCATTCCCCTGAAATATAATATGTATGTGAATATAAGGTTTACTAGTATAGTTAGTTAGACAAGTGACAGATCTGTTTATTCCGGCGGTCTCTTGTGCTCGCCCCAGCCATGGAAGCACTTGGTGAACCTTCGCGACTCCTTGTTCTTGAGGGTCAGGAACAGTTTGCGCGGCTTGCTCGGTTGTACCGTGTTCATGTGTTGGATGTATACCTATTTAAAAATCATTTTTAATTATAAACCGGCGGTCCTGTATGATAAAATGTATGGATGTGAATGCAAGGGAAGTTTGTAAGGATTGTACCAAGTGGCGCTTTTTGGGTCTCTGCTATGGGAAGGAGTGTTTTTTATGTATGTACGTATTTAAATTATTTAGTGTTGTTGTATGGAGATACGAGCATATGTTCTAGTTAAATGCAAGGTGTAGTGTATGTGTGTAACATAACACATGTTACTTTATATTCCCGTAAATATTTTGGTTTTAGTTGGTTGTCATTTAAGACATTGTATATTGTTGCTAATAATAAAGAGATTAAGATGGCAATTCATGCAAAACAAACCTATAATTGTAAATGTCATGATACTAATTTTTATAGTAAACAATACAGTAGTCAGAACTAATCAGTAATAAATTATAAATAGAACGTAAAGTTGGTGTAAACAAATGTGTGTAGCCAACATAATATTACTTCAAATATTTCCTCTTTCCTTATATTGTCACTTTAGGTAATAATAGCGCACATAAAATATGCAATGTGAGAAGAATCTGTCCTCTCAAAATATATTGAATGATAACAGAGAATCATACATTGACCTCAATCGATAGTGATAAGTAAAAGAAATCTCAAAAAAAAAATTGCAAATAAATGAGGAAACTCAGCTGTTTCATTTTGCACAATATTTAAACGTACGTACCCGTATACGTATATTTTACAATTACCGCGAGTAAAGTCACGTGTCACAAGTATATCGGGTATATTACCTGAGCAGACTTGTAGGCGAGTTTGATCTCCACTTCAGAGCACTTGGCGCCGAGCCATAGGAACACTTGGTCCCCGTTGTCCAATATCATGATGTCGTCGTCTGCCAGATCATCCTTAAATAAACAAATATATTTATATACTGATGATTAATATAAACATTACAAAGTTGAAAGACATGTGTATAAATCTAGTCATTCAGAGGGTATTGCGATATTACGCCATGAACAATTGTTTTAAGAAAGCTTTGTAGACAATGCAAACTTCTTATTATAATATAACAAAAAAGGAAGAAAATGTCACATTGCTATAATTTTTTTTATTGATTCTTAATGTTTTATTACACACTAGCTGACCCGCGCAACTTCGCTTGCGTCACATAAGAGAGAATGGGTCAAAATTTTCCCCGTTTTTATAACATTTTTCACTGGTACTCTGCTCCTATTGGTCGTAGCGTGATGAAATGTAGCCTAAAGCCTTCCTCGTTAAATGGACTATCCAACACTGAAAGAATTTTTCAAATCGGACCAGTAGTTTCTGAGATTAGCGCGTTCAAACAAACAAACAAACAATCAAACAAACAAACTCTTCCGCTTTATAATATTAATATAGTATATAGTATATATAGTATAGATTAATTGGGTTCGTCGCACACTTACACAGAACTACTCACATCTTCGATACTTAGCGATTTTAGTCCTCAAGCGACTTTCGTTGTACAAATATATACATTGTTCGTACAAAAGTCACGTCGCCGATATTCGTCTCGCGGCTTGATTTGTATGATGGTAGACTTTTCAACGATTGTGTAAAAGACTAGCGTAGCCTTGTCTATGAAGGGCATTACGTGTACAAGTCGTGCAAGTTGATAGATATTACCTGACAGAAATCGGTGCATTTTTCAGAAACAGTGAAGTATCCCTTCTCGTTGGAGCAGCGGAACAGTCGCGTGTAGTTGAGATAGTCGGCGTCCGTGTCGTACGGCTTGCGGCCGCCTAGCGCCACCCAGAAGAAGTTGTCTGGCTCGCTGCCTTCCGTCAGTACCTGGATGACAAAGGTTACTGTAGTTTTTGAAGGACATTTACACTATTATATTATTTATAACATTACGCCTGTTATACTCTTTTACAATTTGCCTTTAGCCATACACCGAGTATGTTACCAAACAACAGGCCACTGTTGAGACCAGTCACATATTAATTAGATAACTCCAATAGCACTTTGCCCGAGCAGAGAATCGAAATTGAAACCTGTTGATCAGCAGTCACATAGAGTACCGCCCAGATCACAGAGCTAATAAAGCTATAAAAGGCATTTATAATCTTATATTGCAACAAGCTAGATGACCTCAAATATTTCCCTTTTCACTTTAAATCAAGCAAATTTTTTAATCTGATATCTGTTATCAAAAAAATACATACAGAATAACGATGGTATGATAGTTACCTGCAGGCTGACCCAGGGGTTATTGAACTTCTCCTCGGCGATCTGTTCGATGAGCCGGGCGGAGTCCGCGTCGCTCTTGCTACCGATCCACGCGTACACTATGGCGGAGGACGTGTCGTTGGCGCCCTCCAGTGGCACGTTTAATATGTAACTGTAACAAAAGATATATAGATAAACCACAAAGGAAAAAGGCAATGTGTTTTGCAATAAGAAATATTTTTTTCCAGTGCATTATAGGATACAGTTGAACAATTTTTAATACTGTAGACGCCCAACATGACTCTGGTTGCGTCAGGCCGTCGTAGCCAACCAGAGCCTATGTATGTAATAGAGTCTACGTTCAAAACTTGCCTACCTACAACTATTAAAATATTTGTAAACTGTCTTTGAAATAAAGTCAGTTGTTAGCGGGTCAGGGATTGTGGTGTGAAAACTCCTTAAACTAAACCGTAGTATAGTAGTTATACACCGTTTGCCCGGAGACCAGGTGCATTGGTTGTTATTCTTTGAGACAAGTGTCACTCATATATTATAGTAAATACATAGTAATTGTACACTCACCAGAAGGCACTGTTAAGTTGCGTAGCGTCAGACTTGACTTGTACAAGGCGCGTGCACAACGCAGACCCGTTACTGCGCAGCTCGAATAGTTCCACCGGCTGCCGACCACTCTCCTGGAGAAATACATTCATTTTAACACTAATAGATGATTACTTCAAAACTATATATTTATTCTTTATCTTGTCACTTCATAAAACGTATTACTCCTTATTAGTGGAATATTGAATAGCTTAATTGGTATAGCATGAAAAGGTTTCTTCATAAAAGTATCCACACCAATCACCCATTTTATCTTGTAGTGCCTGACGGTTCAGCACAAGTTACATAGATGGCTGAGTCAGTTAATTCCCGTTTCCTATTAAATAATAAACACGCAACGCGTTACTTTAAAGTGATGAATTATCTCACCGGTTTCTGATTCCTCTTGCCGTCTTTAATAATGAACCTCCTGTGGAAGTGCGCCATGAACTTGAGGCTCTCCTGCTGCTGGTGGGTGCGCACGACCTCGAGGCGCTTGCACAGCTGCTTGAACTTGCGCTCCAGCCCGAACGTGAAGGTCAGCCAGCCCATGTTGGGCGCCTTGCGACCTTGCCAGAAGTACACCACCCACGTCGTCGCCTCTGATTCCGTGTCTTCTGTTTCACCATTTGCGCTCTCGTTTTCGTCTTCAGGCTGTTAGATGAGGCAAAAATTTAAAGACTCGCCTAGCTTAACAAATGATATACGAAGATATGATATCTTTGTTGGTGACTGAAATGTTTGTATAAGAAACAAATAATGCTAACTCTACACGCGTAAGTTTATTTCCTAATTACGCCACACATTATAAAAACATTACACAAGGTTAAAATATTCAGAAATCACAACGCAAAAAGAAAAGTTACATCACCGTGATAATTGGAAGACGATATATTTTTTTATACGATATTTAAGATATATCGTTGGAAGACGATATATTTTTTTGCCGTCACGGATTAAAGTTTCAGTTATAAAAAGATGTTATTACCTCAGCAGGCAGCACGTATCTGCAGAGGAACACGTAGCAGTCGTGGCTGTGGAACACGCCGAGCTCGTGGTCGGGCAGGCGCACGAAGTGTCGTCCCTCCAGCACGAAGGCCTCCATGCCCTCCAGGTCCTCGTTCCACTCGTCCGCCAGGGTCTTGGCCTCGGCGCTGCCCATCGCCGGCTGCCGCGGCGTGAATAATGCTGAGAGATCCGCTCTACAAACAGTGATCAATTTAGACCATATTTTTAGAGACAAGATTGATTTAAGCATAATGAAACTAAATAATGGTATAGTCGGGAAAGATCGTTAATAGGCTGAAAATATACTTTAAGAAGTTACAAACAACAATACTGTTGAACTGTAACCAACGTTGTTTCCAAAGCCTTTAAATTGTTTTTAGGGTTCCGTACCCAAAGGGTAAAGCGGGACCCTATTATTAAGACTTCACTGTCTGTCTGTCTGTCTCAGCTGTATCTCATAAACGGTGATAGCTAGAAAGATGAAAATGTCACAAATGTTGTATTTTTAAGTTAGAAAAAGGTAAACGTACTTGGTTTCCTGCTGTTTAGCCCAGCTGGCGAGGTCAGCGCCGGTCCTTGCCACTGACTCCGCGGTTCTAGTGAAGTCTACCGCGATCACCTCCTCCCAACCCAGGAAATAGGTTTTGAACACCTACAGAGAATACGAAAGACACACACATGAAAAAGGCGTGATACTTTATTTATTTGATCATTCTGCCCAGGCTCTTGCCAAACGCGTCTTTTCAAAATAATACGGCTTTTACACATACTAAAAAGATGCACAACGGGTCGTATAACGGTGAATGTTTTAAAGGTTACGATACTTTATTTAGACCATGGTAAACGTCCCCTAACAAATAACGTATCTTTAAAATATTCATCGCGCATAAGACCCGTTGTGCGGTCTTAGTGTTAAGAATAGAACTATACCTGTGTCTCAGTGCCTTCCTGCAGCCTGGTGACGAGTGCATGCGGGGGGCGCGCGACCATGTTGAACAACTCCTGCGCTAACTTCACCGCCGCCGCGCGCACCAGCCGAGATGACTTCTTACCGAACCTATGTACAATGGAGAAAAATTTGATTAAGATTGTGTATAATTTTGTATTTCAACTATGGATACCAGGGTTCATAAAAATAATTACTATATTTGGCCACTTAAAGTCCGAAGTTTTGCTCGGATCCCAAAGTTTGTTATTTAAAACTTTGCGTATTGCATCTTATTTATCGCAACTTAATAAATTCGTTCAATGAAACGAGGTTATATAAACTTAGGTCCTATTTCATTGCCTTTAAATATCTATAAAAAAAAATTGACAAATGTTTTCGTACATTTATTGTCAATTTATTAAACAAAGAAAAGTTTATCTTTCATTTATTTATAAACTGTGAAACTATCTCTTAAAGTGCTAGTACGTACCACACAAAGACATCGATGTGCGCGTCCAGTATGTACACGTTCCTGGTGGCCAGCACGCCGCGCGCCAGCGGCGTGGCCTCGGGCTGCGGCAGCTCCAGGTAGCCCATGCCCAGCTCCACGCGGTACAGCCGCGCCGCCGACCAGCTGAACTCCGCCGGCACGTGCTCCTAACACACATACAATAAATATTAAAGAAACAGCTGAAAAGTATTTCAGTATAATTCAACAGAAAATAATTATATTTAAATTATTAATCTCAGAAACCAGCAATTTATCACTAATTTGAAGCCTATTCCACTAGTCGAGCAGTCTAGTGTTGCGAAAACTATTTGTATCGTGTTAGTTGTGCCTTTACCGTCCACATGACACGTCATAGGACTAATGGGTCATTCGGAACCACCTTTTGTTTTAATTGTGTCGTTATTTTTCTGATGCCAAAAAAAAATATTGATTGAAATTAAATATTGTCACTGATGTTTTACTGTAGTTATTTAGTAATGGGTTTGATTAATAATTAATACTCACTTGTGGTACAAAAGGCATGTCGCCGTCATACTCGAGCGTCTCCCAGAAGGAGCGCGGTTCCTTGCCGGGCGGCTCCGCGATCAACTCCGCTTTGTTCTTGCGCTCTTCTTTGTTTATCTTCTCAGCGAATAAGCGAGCTTTCGACTTTAACGTGTTCTTTGCTTTCTTACCATACCTATATAGTAATTACAGTGTTAAGTTGGACTACTATAAGTTTTAGTATTAATATTAATTTTAGATGAATGCCTCACTGTAGTAAGCCATGTTGTATATTGTTATGTATTTTTTTTCGGAAACTATTACAAAACGTACAAATTAAAACGTACAGCATGTATAACTGAAACAATTATTTATGAATCACTCTGATTTCCGTAAGGGAATCAAAGCCTGACACCCTGAAGTTATCTCGTAGAAGCGAGGTCAAATGATTTTTAAGATAGCTACATATTAAATTTTTCTATTGTTACACATTACCGATAAATTATGCTGTTTCATAATGTTGTAAATTCACTCACCACAAATATATGACGAGTCCGGTATCAAGCACGAACACGTATCGTGGGTCGAGCGAGTCAGCGTGCACGGGCACCGGCTCCAAGTGTATACTGTTGCCTGCGCCGTGCACCCGGTACAGACGCGTTACGTAGTGCTGGAAACACAAACAACAACATGATGGAAAACTAAACTAAACACTTTTGTAACATTGTAATGAAAGAAAGATTTTTGAATTTGACTCAGCGTGTCAACTTTTAAGCAAATAATCCTTATTATACTATTATTAAATAAACGTTAATTTGTGTTTACGAGTCAAAGACCACAAAAAAAAATGTTGACAAACAGATTTGCGGTAGAACGGCGGCCTGTCCACCGGAGCGGAGAAGCTGCGATGCGACCAATAAATACGGATAAATATCAAGGAACCGCTACATAATTTATCGAATTTGCAACGAAATTGCAATAATTTTATGCAATCCTATCGCTTAATGTTACTCCATTTCTCCAAGGCAGGCAGTCTAATGTTCTGACACTTATGAAAGTAGTAAATGTGTGTTACGTACGGGGTCGTCGACGGTGAAGAAGCCGGAGGGCGTGTGGCTGCCCTGGATGTAGACGGGCGGCGTGGGGAACAGCGCCAGGAAGTCGTCGGCCTCGTCCAGCTGCTCGTGGCGCTGCGTGCGGCGCGCGCCCAGCAGGTTGCGCAGGTTCACCGCGTGCATGGCCGCGCACGCCGCCTTGTCCAACTGACGGACAACACGCGATATTTCACTTACATCTTTATTGTTGAATGTGGTATTCTTTAAATACAATTATAATCCAAGAGATACAGGCGCATGTTTATGTCGACTACTTTCTGCAGTACTTTTAGTCTTGCTGTTTTATGACGTGTAAGATCAGTAATATCGTTTAAAAAGTTTATTAATATCCTTTAAGTTTGCCATTAAAACGACTTACATGACAAAACTTGGAATTGTATAATGAAACACCCCTGTATCAGCCGTTAACAAAGAACAAGGTTCTAGGTAACTATTGATTTTAAAAAATCTTTGTTAATAAACAAAAAAAAATACCCGTTACTTTACACCCTTTTCTCATAGTAATATTCAATATATTGTTCTGCTATTACTTACCGTAGCCTTGGAGCCAATCCAGAAGTGAATGTCCCAGGAGAGCTGACCTTGTTCTTCGATGGAGGTCTTCAACACTATGTAACAATCACCTTCGAAGAATTTACCGTGCGCGACCTACGAACACACGATTACTTTAAACTTCCTCTATTATAGGAAATTGCTCACAAAAGAAATAGACATTTCAAATATCGATTTGAAAATTACAATTAAAATGCAATCATTGAGCCAACTGTTTGCTGAACAAAATACTTTTTTAATGCCAATTGAAATATACTACTTTTATTACGACAGTGTTGTTTTTCTTTGAAAATGCTTTTGTGTAATCTTATATTAAGATGTTATTATTTCTTTTTAGTCAATGCCCAACTCAAGCTAGTCTACTAACGCTAATAAATTGGGTGTTGTGACTTGGGTATTTAATGTAGGTTCTAGGGGAGGCGTGGCTAGAACAGCCCTGGGAACCCACGAAAGTAAGAAGAACCATGTATTGGTTATCATACGAAAATATATTTATGACAGCTGTTACCTCGTCTACGGGCGCAGGTATAAAGTTCTCGATCTCCCACACTTGCAAGCCGGGCGTCTGTCCCGTGTCCTCGTCGAAGAACTCCGAGTAGTCTAGCGGCGGCTTCTCTAAACTCTCGTCCCAACGCTTTGGCCTACAAACATATGTTCATTAGTCACATTTATCTGGTAACAACATAATGTACATTTGTAAAGAAATCATCTTTGTAATTAAGTTGTAAGCCTATAGGCCAGTGGTTCTCAACCAGTGGTCCGTGGAAGTCAAAATATGGGTCGTGAATGATTATAAATTTGAAATTTTCAGGATGATAATATTACACTTTATTTTTAATATATACTTACATAGTGGTCCCTGCTGACAAGAATAATATAAAAGTGGTCCCGGACTAATAAAAGGTTGGGAGCCCCTGCTATAGGCAAATGTAATCCGCGCCGAAACGACAGGCACTTAAATGTTTCGCGATTATTTAAAAGTTATAAGTATTAGAGGTCGTGGGAAGAAACATTGGATGTAAACATCGAATTTTAATTCAATCAAGGCAAAGAAATATTATTCTAGATTGTACATGACAGAGCATTGAAAGTCTTGATTAGCAATCGCGAAAAAATAAACAACAACATATCAACATATACGTAGGACGTAAATATCAAAGTCTGAAAAAGTACTTAGCCAACTTAGCGCCTCTAACTCACTTGTGTGTGTAAGAAATGTATGAGTGTTTCAATATGTGGGAAACACATTACTTACTTAAGTTCAGAGTTCCTCTGTTCGAGTAGTTGGTCGTTGTGTTGCGTGTTGGCCTGGTCCTGCATACCGCGCAGTATGAGCGCCGAGTCCCGCTGCTCCGGCTCCGCGCGGCCACGGCGTAGTCGCATCTTACGTGCTATCGGGTCTGACTTTACACCTATACACACGTAATATAACGCCCTTTAATATTCGAAGATGTAAAGATAGGTCTAAAGAAGATAAATAAATAAATGTTGACAGAGACGTACGAAACACGCGCACGTTTAGCCATTAACAATGTTTTTCCCACGTAATATGGGAACGAGCCTATGTCCATATACATTACCAAATTCCGGGGTACTATTGAGAAATATTTAAATGTAAATTAGAAAAGACCAATAGCACTTTGCCCGACCAGAAGATGGAACCTCATGATCAACAGCCGAATACACAACTGACAACGCCATAGTATAGAAACGTATATAAACAATTGAGAATCTTTTTCGAAAAGAAGCAAAGACTAGTTTCCTAATACTCACTGTTTGGTGTCGTTGGTTCGTTGGTGACCGCTCCAGCCAGCTGCAATTGAGCTTGCAGTGAAAAGTCGATGTTATAATACTGAAGACCAGCTCCTCTGGGCCGCTCCACCGGCTTCGGCGGCATCACGAGATCAGGGTTGCCGTGTAACTGAAGGCTCTCCAGGTCACTTAGTAAGTGTATAGCGTCGGGCAGTGTAATCAATTTGTTACAGCTTAGGTTTAGCTTTTTCAGTGAACCACATCTAGAACAAGAATATAATTTTAATTTCGAAATGTAATTAGTCAAATTACTAAAATATTTAGGCAGTCCCACACGAAGGTCACGAAGGTAAAAAATATAGGTTGTGTTTCTGATTAAAATTATTAGAAATATCTACTAGACTACAAAATTATTATAGTAATAATTTTATTTACCCGACGCAAAGGATTATTATTGATGATATTATTCAAACCGGAGCCTTATTAACATTAACGCATGCACGGATTCCATAGTAAACATACGGAGATAATGTAAATATATCGGCGTATAACCTCAGTAAATACTATTAGGTCTTGAGAATAACAAACATGACACCCACCCCTGTCCCAAATTCAAAAGAGGACAAACATTTAAATATAAATAAAGCTATGATAAATTAAACGAGTATACAAATAAAATAAACGGGAGACAAAATGTCGTAATATTTTACATAATTTTTCAACATTTCATCTCATCATTTCTTAATACAAATAAAATTACTCGTCCTGACTGACTGATAAATCGTCGCACAGCTATATATAGAAGTTAGAAATATGAAATTTGGTCAGGGGTTGCCTATTACGATTTAGACGCAAATGGGGTGAAATAAGAGAAGAAAGTTTGTATGAAAGTTCGTTATTTTCGGAATGAAACTTAATTTTTAGGATGGTCGTTTGATATAAATAGACACGTGTTTCAGTGTTGTATAACCTAGCAAGTTAAAGTAGGGGATGAAGGTTAACTTTTAAGCGAGCGGAGCCGCGCGTGCCCAATAGTATACGATATTTATACATATACAGGGTGTAAACGACAGCCTACCGAAAACGAAAAAAAATGACTTTAGACACGATTCTGGTGCTTATGGCGTTGAAAATTTTCATCGGTTTTTTCTTGATTTTTCCGATTTTTTATGCGTTTTTTTTTATTTTTTCTGGTATTATTTCGTTAATACTACACAATGCAACATGAATATGAAAAAAAAAACCGTCATATTACTGTTTTTCACAAAAAACAGCAATGGATTAAAACAACGTATAAATTCGCTATCAGCTGTTCGGCCAACGACACCGCGCCGGCGGCGGCCGGCCGCGACGGTCAACGTCACGCCGCTTACCTACGCGCGCCACACAGACACGATTACGCACACAGCTGTCAACCTCACACTCACTAGTATGCAGCGTTACTTAGTATTTGTTCTATGTTAAAAATGAAAATTACATAATTATCCCGCTCTCCGATGAAAGGTAAATTCATAAGATTTAAAATGTGTGATATCTTATTATTACACGTACAAATACATACAGAACAACAAAAAATCCTATTGATATTCTTTAGCGCTATAAAAATCTCTAATAAACAATTTAACATGTATTGTCGCTTTGTTCCATTAAAATTTGTTCTTGCAAAATTCTATTCGATATTTACACGCTCATTCATACTTCATACAAGCGCGGTGCGACTCGAAAAGTAGATGGCCGTAGTGACGCGTGACGCCGCGACCGCGCGTGGATGTTACATAGATGGGATGCGACAAAATGGATGCTAAGTAATTCTCCGGGGATTATGAATTATGATAAGTTAGTTTCTCTGATAAGAATATTAAGGGATATTGATTGTTATCATTGTTATGTACCTACATTTTTTATGGTTTAATTAAATAAACGTTTCGTGTTTATTTTATTTACTTTAAGCTGATTTTATGTTATAAATATCAAAGTTTTTTAAACTTACATCAATAATGTTTGTAATGTTATTTGGTATTTGAATAAAACTACAATGCAACCAGTAACAACTGTGACAAGTAAAAATAGTAATGCCACATCAATATTTTATTGAATCTAATCTCTCGCTGGGATCCTAACTCGTCGCTCGTCACCAAATCGGCGGCGCGCGGGCGGACGGCGCGGAGGGAGCGGGTGGCGCGGGCGAGGGGCGGCGCGAGTGAGCGGAGAGGCGCCCGCGCCGGCGGCTCTCTTTGATCGATAGTTCGAGCAATTCGCTCGCGGAAGACGGAAGCTCTTCACCGGTGTCGTTCGTTATGTCCTATTCGTCGTGTCGTGTGTGAACTGCTGTTTATTATTACTTGTTATTGTTCCGGTTTTGAGTTGTTAGTGTTTTTATTGTTATTATTTTTGTTGTTATTGTTTTCAAAGTGCAGTTGTGTTCGTAAATAGGAAGAAATGTTGATGTGTTATGTATGGTGAAGCACGTGGAAGTGCACGGCGTGCTCTGCACCTGTACGTCCGGATCCAAAGGTACTCAAACTCTCGCCATACACCAGGTATTTGCGTGTTGATAGACATTGATAACAATTTGTTTTAGCACTTCCTTATTATTGGTTACGTTTTGCTATTATTGTTTGATTTCACGTAAGCCAAGTAGGTACCTACCTACTTACAATTTTACTATGAGCTATTGTAACATACGGGCCTACTTACGATACCATAAACGATACATAAGATTGTTATCTAATGATAGCGTTGCATACTAGTGAGCGCATAGACGTGGTGGTACGCGTATGTACCTACGACGCGTCGCGACATGTCGTCGCTCAGCGCGCCGCCGCCGCGCCGCCAGAAATCTCGTAGGCATGCGCGGAGATACATCGCGTTGTTCACTATACATTGAACGCTCAAAAATGACTAACTCGGGAACCAATCATTTCCGAGAAATATCGTTGGAGTAAATTTCGCGCATACAGTGTCACAAACTTACCAGTAAAGTTTTCGGTTAGCTGTCATTTACACCCTGTATAGATCACTTTGTAACCACTATATTATCATACCAACATCGATTAAACACGAATGGTACATAAATTGTAGTAAATGTACTATTAACATAACAGGCTATGAATAATCGTGCCAATTAACATGTCTTGAGCATATGAATGTGGCATAATAACTCATGATACGATGATGAACATCTCAACGTTGTCATGCCGTGACTAAATTAAACGTCAGTGTTCACACGCGATACATCGTGAAAGTACGCCGGCGGAAACTTTAATATCGTTTTTGATTTATTTCTAATTAGTATTGTATTGTTAGCTATGTGTATGAGACAGGCGGTAGATTAATTTTAGTTAGTCAGTTTATCTACTCTTAAGAACATGGCTAAAAAAAGATTTATAACAACCGAAAAGATAATGCTCTTTAAAAGCTAAGAATCTTTGTTTGGAGACGCCAACATTCAGACAGTGTTATAAGCATTGTCATAAAGAAATGTTAGTTTAAAACGACCCCTTTGTGCCGAGTATAGGTATGTATTTGCCTCGTAAAGTAGTTACGAGGTATAGTTCTCATCCTAACATCAGTATATTATTGTCTAAAGCTAAACTATTGATCCAGACATCGCGTGCTCTAGTAAAATAAGCGTATATGAACAACCGTATAAAGGTATATAACGACAGTGGTATGTGTCATGGTATTTATCACCTTTTAATACTTGGAGCCGTTCCAAAACTCACGCTAACCTATATTTTAACAAAATCATGTTGTTGAAATGTGAAATTTATGCTTATTTCCATTGTCTATTAAATAAAATACATGGTACGTATCCTAATTCCACTGATGTTATTTATTGGTATTTATATTAGACGTGTTAACATAATATTTGTGATAAAAATGTCAGAAAAGATGTGTGTTAGGTCTTTAACCGGGTTTTTCTATGAATAACATATTCCGGATATTATTTAAGTCTAAGAATGTATATCGCCCTACATTTGTACTACGCATTCTTACACGTAACATGTACGGTCGAGTACCGACTGACACTAAAATGTAGGTTGCTACTTTGTTAAAACAAATCTGTTTTTTATTTTATAAAATATATTTGTTTCGATTTAATTTTTTACTAAAACATTCAAATGACTTGCCTAATCTAAAGTTCTTTTCTTCAATTTCAGTAAATAGCTCGTAATTCTACTACTATCGCGTCGCCTGGTTGTCGAGAATTACTCATGCCATCAAAAACATTCTGTAAAAAACCTCAAGTCTCGCCGTAAAAAGTAGTGAGATCTATATAATACCAAGTCGATTAATCTAGTTAGTCTCTACTTAAAGGACCTTTTGTCTTAAGTTATTACGTATGTTATTATCATGCCAATTTAAAAAAAAATACCTCTAAAACAAATAGACCGACCTGGCCATCGCATGATTTGATTATTAGTATGTATCACACTACACAGCACGACGAGAAGTTAATGCTCCTGAATTGTTAATGGCGATTTGTGTTTTCTTGCGATGACCAAGTCGATCTATTTGTTTTAAAGGTATTTTTTTTTAAATTGGCATGATAATAACATACGTAATAACTTAAGACAAAAGGTCCTTTAAGTAGAGACTAACTAGATTAATCGACTTGGTATTATATAGATCTCACTACTTTTTACGGCGAGACTTGAGGTTTTTTACAGAATGTTTTTGATGGCATCTCACTTCTTTTTGTAGAGCGAACATAAGTCCAATTTGTATGGAAAGACGTTTTTTTTTTCATAATTCAACATATTTTCCTATGGGAATGTTGTTCAGTTTCATGGGCTAAACACCCTTACCCACCCTATACCCCCTCCCGTTATGCCTCATATAGAAGGTACCTATTTACACCTATTTATTTTTATTTTATTTTCTACAGTAATAATAATTCATTAACTGCAAATGTAACCTTGTAATCTTATACATTTATATGGGATTACAAAGTTATTGTTGCAGTTGGTGTATTTAGAAAACTGGACCGAAATTAGAAAATATTAAATTTTTCCCATGATTAAGACACTAAACCCTATTTGTATTCTAAATTTTAAGCTTCTAAGTCTGCTAGAAGTACCTTAGACTTTTGATGATCGGTGAGTCAGTGAGTCAGTGAATCAGTGAGTGACAAAATTCAAAATTTTAACAAGTTGTCATTCTTAAACTACTGGTTCGAATTGACTGAAATTTTAAATATACCGTGTTTATACAATGACTGATTAGTTGCTGAAAATCCAGGCTTCTTGTTTTATCCACAAAGAAATTATGGGGGGGTCAAAAATAGCCCGAATTGCTTCGAGAAAAGGATGTTACGGCCGTGCCGCTTTTTTTTGCTCGACTTGCGGGGGCACTTCCGTGCCCCCAGATAAACATGACGTTTAATTTTTTAAGTTTTTTTACGGGATCCTCTTCGGCGTTTCCGTTTTCTTCTGCACAGTTATTCGTCATTCTACATTAATTCATTCACAATCTAAAAGAGTTAAAATTAAGCTAAAGTACTAAGGGTAATATACCTGCATAGTCCTTCAGGTATCATCTCCAGCAGGTTATTAGCAGCGGAGAAAACTTCCAAGCTGCCAAGTTTCCCGATTCCCGACGGTATGCCTTCAAAGTCCAGTTTGTTGTCGTCCACGTGCAGCCGCCTCAAGTTCTGCAGCTTACACATCGACGCCGGGAGCGAAGTCAAGTTGTTTCGTGATAAGTTCAAACTCTCTAACTTCTGCCAGTTGTCCATTGCTGCGAAAAAAATATTATAGTGTATTTGTTTTATTTATTAGTAAGAATATGTAATACGAAGGTCGGTTTCACAAATTTTGAATTAGTATCGGTTAGTTCACTTGGTGGAATTTTAACTGTGTTTTCATAAGTTCGCTTTATCTTTGGCGATGTGATAGGTACTTACTTATTCACTCTGAAACTGGCCCTTATTGTTAAATAGTTTGTTTCTATAACGAATAAGGATCATGGCCTGGATTTTTGAATATATCAGTCAGAAGTTAAGAATGCAACGAAAATCCGTCAAAAAATATTTGAAGAAAAAAGTGATGTTTTTAAAAGAATTATGATAGGGTTATCGTTATCTTATTCCGTATGAACAAAAGCATTCACGTTTCTTGCGCTGTATACAATACAGTTTAAGAGAAACCAAAAAGACAACTCCTAAACCATAACATCTACTTCTCGTAGGCTTATAAAAATACCTGCTGATACAAACTTACTAACCTTTCCTGCGACATAAGTACCCATAATTTTCTTCCCAACATTACTGACTATAAAAAAGGCGCCCAAAACCAGTTGCGCTCATCGGTCGGTAAATGATCTGTGGCTTAAGCAAACCTTGGCGCGGTCATTCCATAGATAGGTGACCGCATAGTAGTATTTGAACTAGGCGTCTCCGTGCTTCGGAGGGCACGTAAGAAGTCGGTCCCGATTGTTGTCAATTAAGATAGCAGTCGTTAAACTACGCCAAAGGCCTTCGGGTGGCTTGAACAACTTGGACACTAGGTTAATCACTAATCGTACGATAAGGAAAAGAAGAAAAAAAAACTCCCGCTTTTTAAATATCGATATTACATAGACTGCTGGCTGGCACAGTGACACTGAGCTTGACAGTCACAGATGACCAGTTGGAGTTCAGTTACGTTCGTGTGTACCACACCGTAACATCAATGCTTACGTTACAATATCAGGTGACAACGCACGTGTCCACTTGTACCGCCTTTGTGTCTTTATTGTGTGGCTTTCTAGGACTTTTAATTGTTTTGAGCCCCCGGGTTAGGTGTCCCAAACATTACCCAAGAACCAGAGGCTTTACTACAGTTAACGAAAAATAATATTTGTTGAAATTTCGTTCGTTTCTAATCACAATTTTAATCTATCTCTTATAATAAAGTGTCAGTCGAAGTATACTTAGTACAAGAATATAAGGCACCGATCTTATCCGATACCGACTACTGCGTGTCACAATAGAATTTATATTTTTATTTCGTTTTCACGAACCATAGTAGGCTCTTAGTAACCATGAAGTATGTGGTCCATGTCCACACATAGGTGTAAATAAAATTTTGCAAAAATGAAGAAACAAATATTGCTTTGAGCTCATCCAGCAATATTATGTAAAAATGGAAAGTTCAGTATTAATTGCTGAAAGACATGCAAACGCACCAGTGAAACACTTTCAATGCGCATTGATTTTAATCAATCACACGATGAGCGAGCATAATTAACATACTTCCGAACGGTATGGTCTGCGGCTGAATGATAAATACTCATGAATCATGATTGAACAAGAAAAAAAAACAAACGCATAGACTTTCACACTGCACGACGAACATCTCTCGTATTTTTTTTTATTTAAATCGACCAATTGTCTCTTAAGACAAGGTTTATATTTTAAATCCTTACGACTTGGATCCGAAAGCGAAATGCTACGCCTTCCGTTCTCGTTAACCGCTGCGGATTCAGAGTCTGGACAACATAGACACATATTTGTACATTGACAAAATTTGAATATATTGAACAGTATTTTATTTCGGGTCGATAGCTGACTAGCATACTTACCGCGACCGACTTCCAGCCCTGCCATGTTTTAAAGAACCAACTAGGCTGGATAATTCTTGAAAAACTCTCTTCTAATACTATAGGTAATTTTATGTGTGTTCGAAATACTTTCGTACATTGACCAGAGTCGAATGTAGAGAATACTTTTATCGCATCTACCAATATTAACAATGACATAATAACATTATGTTAACAATTACTAAATATACTATTATACAAAATGTTAACTAATACAAGATAAGGAAACTATTCTAAGTATTTTTAAGGTCTATTCAGTGGAACGTGCTTGGTACAATAGTGTAATGATAACATTCAACTTTTTAGACGTACTTAGAAAGGGTTACGTACGTCGTTACGTTGTATTATTTTTGAGACTACTTTTGAGAAATAATATAAAAACTAATCCCTATTTCTCTTATTCACGCCATTACTCATGAACGGCTGGACCGAATTCACTCTTTTTTGATTTGTTTGATTACGCCTGAATAAGGTTCTTATGAACAAAAATAATAAAAAAACAAAGAATGATACGTTTGTAGAGCTGCGTGAGTCAGCTAGAAAATAATATAGACACTAACGTTTTTCCTGAATAAAAGAAAACTATATGGTTTCAAAAGATTTTTTTACGGCAATAGGTTGCTCTACAAGATCGTAAGATGTAACTTTGCACTTACCAGCAGATATCTCTGTAATCTCATTATCACTGAGATTGAGTCGCTTGAGGCCGAGCAGTGAGTACAGCGCGTCAGGTACTTTGGTGAGGGCATTCTTAGATAAGTCCACGTCACACAGGTTGGAGAGAGTGTCCAGAGATGCGGGCAGGTTCGCCAGCGTGCGCTGTGTGTTGCGCATGTGGAGTGTCTCTAGGCTCTGCAGTGAGGGTAGTTGCCTACAAAATATTAGTAAAATTAATACAAGGAGTGCTGTAACTACAAAGGCAAGGATATAGGATCAGGTCAGAATTCTTGCAGGTCAATGTTCTTGTAAACTCCAAAAAATAGTCTGAAGTCCTTTGAAAGATCTAAAACCCTGTAGTTGTAGTTACTGTAGTGTACAGTAGAGACTGGAGCATACTTTGCTGAATTGCTGAATTGCAAATTTGCCATGGTTCCCACCCTACCAAACAGCTATTGTAATTCAAATAATGCTTCACTTTACAATGTACAATATAACAACATTGATATAGAGCATTCTAAATAATGGGTAAAATGATGTATTACCTCAATTGAAACACTCCCAGTGGGTTATCATTGAGTACTAGAGTCTGCAGGTTCGCCAGCCTCCTTGTCTGAGGGGGCAGTGTCTCAAGCATGTTGTGGGACAAGTCCAGGAACAACAGGTCTGTCAGTTGCACAAATAGTGTAGGTGGGATGCTCTCAATTCTGAAATATTACACTACATTATTACTCACGAAAATTACTTCCTACTATGTTTCTATTACTTTCAAGATATGCATTGATATATACATTGATTCAATTAATTGTAAATGAAATAATCAGAATCTTTTTGAAATCTTTCTTGCTTTTTTATTGTTATACAATACAACAATATATTCCATAACAGATGTATCAGCAGGAGATTATTAGCAAAAATTTACAATCTCAGTTTAAATATGGCAAATTAGTACTGCAAGTACAGCTTAAATAATATAGTAACAAAATTAAGGCATGATCATGTTAATGTAAATTTAACCATATCTAACCTTTAAGGAAAATAATGCTACATTTAGACAATGTATCAAATATTATTATTGATGATTCAGCCGTCATGAATGCTTATCTGATTATATACAAACAATAAACATTCTCCACTCAATACTTGTTACTTACAATACTATCAACAGTTATTGTTATTGTAAAGGATTCCTCAGCAAACCAAATATGGACAATGTTCATTGATATATGGTCATCATTTATGTAGAAGACTTAGTAATGAATGAAATGAGCCTGAAGTGGTACTCAATAACTGAATTCACTTATTGAATAGAACTAAACTAAACTAACTAGCTTTACTATTGGGAAATATTTGAGAGTACATAAAAAAGGACCAGTAAGTACTACTTAGCCCAACCCAGGAATTTAACCTGAGAGCTCAGTCTTCCTCTTGCATGTAGAAATTATGCATTAAAGCCAGTGTAATTATACAGGCACAAAATATACCTAACTATAAAACCACATGCATATACATATACTTTGCTGATAAGCAATTTGTAACATACCATGTGGCAACATAGAACAAAGCAGAATACTACTGGACTGAAAACTTTATAAACATGCCTTCTATAAAAAAAAGCAATGATATACTCACTTATTATGACTGAGATTTAATACTAATAATGATTTGGCTTTCTCCAGTCCTTCAGGCACTTCTTTCAGTCTGTTATGTGACAGATCCAAGGTCGTGAGCTCCTCCAGACGGAACAGTTCCGCCGGGATTCCAGAGCTCTTCACCTTGTTGTGTCTCACATTTAATGATCTTAGACATTTTAATTCAGTCAATTCTCCAAACAATTTCTCTAAGCTATTCTTCTTCAGTGAAAGGTTCTCCTGTTTACAGAACAAAATGATAGTAGTTTTACTACTAAGCCTTTTGTAAGCTCAGATTAGTAATAAAATGTATTATTCAGCTTTACATGGTTAAAATCTTTATTGAATATGTTCATGAGTTAACTTATCCATACTTACACCATGGCTGTTAGTAATGTAATTTATTTTTAGTATTGCTTAACAATTCTTTATTACTATATATCTATACTTGATAATATAATTCTATAGTAACCATGTAGTATGTAGTCTTTGTTGATGTAATAAAGTATTTAATACATTACAAATAAGGAAAATATTTTAAAGAAAAGCAAATATTTAATAGTCTACAAAATCCAAATAGATTATCATCAATTGAATATTGAGTTTAAAAGCCTAAAGTAGCACAATACAAATTACCATATTTGTGTATAAATCTATCTAGGTTAAATAAGTTACCATTAACAGTTAAAATATCTGAATATAAATACATAATTACATATATTTAAAAAAAAACACCACTCTTCCTTGGGGTAGAGTATTCAATATGATATCTAGGAAAATTATAAACTGTATAGTGTATATAATATATATTATTATGGTATAAATAATACAGAGTACTAGGAATGGACATTGTAATTATAGTGTGTTTGCTTTTATTATACTTTTTCTTTTTAATGAAGTATTTATCCAAAAGATAAATACTTCTCTTTGTTCACATAGTTCAATAAAATCTAATCTTTATTCTTCATTGTTAGTTACTTTAAAGTACTTAACAAAGTTTTTGTCAGATACCTAGTTATAAAAATACTTTCTTACCAATTTCATTAATTTCCCTAACTCCTCTGGGATGTCGGTCAGATTTGTCTTGTCAAGCCTGAGCCATTGGAGACCGGTCATGAACCGAATAGCGTCTGGGAATTTATCATCCTAGAAATGAAAAACTATTTAAGACCTAAATAGGTAAGCAAAGGTTAGGAGATATGATATCATCCTCATTACTCAGGTATACATATCAACATATTTGTTAGTCACTTACGCTGAAATCATTACAGGTGAAATCAACACCACGAACAAATGGCAATAATCCGGTATTTGCCATGTTTACAACGATTTATTTATGAAAATACATTGGTTTCCTTTCCAATAAAGTTGTCAGGTGTTGACATTTACGTGTACCACAGACTAAAACAACATTGTGTGTGACAGTAGTGACAGGACGGGCCATTTGACAGTTGTTGAAAATATTGTTTTTTTTTTAAGTAAAGCTAAGCTATTCAAAGAGTAAACCAAGTTGGACATCACGAACATAGCTTTTTACCTACATAAACGAGGGTGAAGGTGAGGGCGAAATAAATAAAGAAAGTGGAAGGAAATAAGTTTTAGAATTATATATATATTCGCTTTCGCTATACCTACCTATATTAATTCAAGTTTATTTTTAACGCTCCAGTTTTATTTTTAAGAGATAGGACAGCAATTCAATGGTTGTGGGTAAACTTACCTAACGTTTACGGTTACGAGTGGCGAAGAACATTAAATTTCAGACACTGATTAGTCGGTTTAACTTCCCCACTACTGCAAAGCTTATTACGTGGAATGTGGTAATTTTCTTGTAGATACGTAAGGCTGGATCTTTAATGTTTTCTCTTGATCAAATCAGAAGCAAGTTACCGTCTCCGTATAATCAAGATATAGATTCTATAGATAGGACCTAATTATTGTCAAATAAAACCTACTGCTACTGGTACAATATAACCACTGAAATCCATACCCACTTACACGAATCATTACAACCGCTATTACCTTTTACTACTAACTTCTTATGAACATTTTAACGTAATGTTAGGTGGGTAGGTGCTTGGTAGTTGATAGCGCAAGAAATCCTGTTACATGTTTTATTTCTGCATCTTTCATTATAAAGACAATTTATCTTCAGACAACTTTAGTCAATGGTGACCTAATAACAGAAAAAGTACTTTGGTGATAATGATAAGTTGAACAGTAAAAAGATACTATAAATACTTGACTATTTTGATTCTCTATTCCCTGTCAGCAGAAGTTATAATGTCTTCAGTACTTTTTGTTTTACAGAGGGATTGCAGGGTACTACTAGCTGTGTACGTTACGCCAGCAAGAAAGTGTCACCTAGAGTGATATAAGTAGAACGTATAATTAGTGCGCAATCTGCTGTAAATGTGCGCCGCATAAAAAAATTGTGCATGTTGTAGTTTTGAAAAAAAAACGTAAAAACGATTCCTGCTGGAGTAACGTTGTTCTAGCAAGAAAATTCTAGACGAATTATCGGAGAGATAAAATACATACATGGGCAGAGAGCTTATATTTGTGCAAGTATGTGCGCCATAAATATAATTTGTGCGTCTTCAGGTTTTCGAGATATTGCGTTTCTCGCTGCAGTAACGTTTTGCAAATTCGTGTATCTCCAAGACCATTTTATGTGCGCCTGTAGAATGAACATACACGAATAGCTCTTAATTTGTGCATATTTGTGACATAATTAGATGCCAGATAATATTTATAATTTTCAAGTAATCGCGCTTTATTGAAAACTTAAAAAAATATTGTAGCGCCTAAATGAGAAGACGTATAAGCTCGCTAAAAACTGTATTCGTTCCATCTTTTTGTTTATAATTACCATAAAAAGTTTCAAAACAGAACCTACAAGCGTTAATGAATAATATTACTAAAAGTCGAAACGACGGCATCATAACTTTGACGCCAACAAACAAGAAACTGGCTCAACCTAAGATGTGTAGATGTAAACCAAAAATTAGTGCATTTATCAAATAATATATAGTAAAAATATCCAGCTTCAACTGTTTCGTGTTAAGTAAATATTAATATCAAACCAAAACAGTTATTCAGCGCAGGTTATCCGACCAAATTCGAATGACTACAAAAAAGCGACGGATTCATACGTGTCGATGACCTTCTTAACTTTACTCGCTAACTGGTTGAAACGTATTGTGCCCGAGTACAGTGCAGTAGAAAATAGTTAAAAATAAATAACTTTTGATTAAATTAAACATACCTATTCTTCTATCATTCTATTCTAGCTGTTCCGGTAACTTTGCGCACGATTATGTACATCATTTGTTGGCCGAGATATAATTTAGTTTTGGGTATGATAGTATGATACGCGAACGTAGTATAGACCGGTTAAAATTATTATTCTTTTTTATCCTTTTATTAATTGCCTAATTTGAAAACCCAAACCTAAGCAGCCCGATATGTGAAACTTGAGTTGAAGTTTTCAAATCCGGCTATTCTTTAAAAAACATAAATTGATAACAAAATATAACGCTCTATAGGTTTTTATTACGTTCGCGTACTATATAATCATACCTAACCAAAACATAATTATATCTCGGCCAAAACAACAACTACTTAATATTTAAATTTCACGCCATGATGGTACTGAACTACTTTAAGTGATTTTATTGTTTGTGTACTTAAGTAAATGAAAAACTGATCTGTGATTTTAAATAATACCAAATGACTATACAAGGTACAAATAGTTTAATTGAACAATGTTTGTTCTAATATTTATAGGTAGAAAATTTGATCTGTGATTTGTTGCCATAATTACTTTAAGAATCATGATTATGATAATAAAAATAATATTTTTTTAAACCAACAAGCTCTTTGATTTCATATGATCAGAAAGTACATTTAATACCTAGGTATATTACATATATTATATTTTTATTAGGTCATTGTAATAATAATTCCCAACGAACATTTGAGCGTGACTGTACGAACACAGTTTAGGTGTAATACGTTTAATAAAGGAGGTCATCGATACGTATGAATCCGTCGCTTTTTTGTAGTCATTCGAATTTGGTCGGATAACCTGCGCTGAATAACTGTTTTGGTTTGATATTAATATTTACTTAACACGAAACAGTTGAAGCTGGATATTTTTACTATATATTATTTGATAAATGCACTAATTTTTGGTTTACATCTACACATCTTAGGTTGAGCCAGTTTCTTGTTTGTTGGCGTCAAAGTTATGATGCCGTCGTTTCGACTTTTAGTAATATTATTCATTAACGCTTGTAGGTTCTGTTTTGAAACTTTTTATGGTAATTATAAACAAAAAGATGGAACGAATACAGTTTTTAGCGAGCTTATACGTCTTCTCATTTAGGCGCTACAATATTTTTTTAAGTTTTCAATAAAGCGCGATTACTTGAAAATTATAAATATTATCTGGCATCTAATTATGTCACAAATATGCACAAATTAAGAGCTATTCGTGTATGTTCATTCTACAGGCGCACATAAAATGGTCTTGGAGATACACGAATTTGCAAAACGTTACTGCAGCGAGAAACGCAATATCTCGAAAACCTGAAGACGCACAAATTATATTTATGGCGCACATACTTGCACAAATATAAGCTCTCTGCCCATGTATGTATTTTATCTCTCCGATAATTCGTCTAGAATTTTCTTGCTAGAACAACGTTACTCCAGCAGGAATCGTTTTTACGTTTTTTTTTCAAAACTACAACATGCACAATTTTTTTATGCGGCGCACATTTACAGCAGATTGCGCACTAATTATACGTTCTACTTATATCACTCTAGGTGACACTTTCTTGCTGGCGTAACGTACACCTACTAGCTCTACAAATAATTAAAGGTAAAATGAGTAAAAACTGCATTTCCAACAGTACATTTATTCTAATAACAAAGCATCACCTATAAAATGTTTTCACAAATCAAATGACTATCTCACTAACCAATTAACAGTTATAAAATTAGACCCATTGACTGACATACCTGCAACCGTTAGGAACGGGAAACATATTCGATTTAAGTAAATAAAGAGAAAATGCAACTTATTTTTAATACAATTATAATAGATTTTTAAACAGTAATTTGATATATTACTTGACATTCATGAATAAATGCAATCGGGAATTTCAACATAGGTACTTATGTACAGTCCAGTAATTGTAAATATCTTATATCATCCCAATCAAAAATACTTCAAATTACGTTTAAAATAGGTACCTATTGTGTTTAACTAATACACTAAAATTAAAGCATTTAGGATGTAGAATATTTCCATTATATATGTTGATAATGTCAAACAGGTTACAATGAATGTGCTCATTAAGTCTGATAACATCCTAATTATCGTGGCATAGGTGGCATGGCTGGTGTAGGACCTGACAAGGCAGTATTGGTTCCTAGCAACACCTGAAACAATTCATAATATTTTTAGCAACACAATAAATATTAAATAACAAAAAACCAACATAAACTCATAGAAAACAATTTTTATGTAGATATATAAATAATCTTCATCCAACAAACACAATTCTATGAGTATCTCACTAAACAAACTTAAGGTAGGTATTTAAAATAGGAGGGATGGGTATGCCATGCATACCTGTTTTTGTTGTGATTTTTCCATTTCAGCCATTTGGGCTCTCTCTACTTCAAATATGACTGGAGCGAACAGGATAACTGATGAGCTGGCTACTACCCACATTACTGAGCGAGATAGGCCATATAGAGATTTGACTCCCGACCTAAACAACACAAATAAAATATGTAAGCATAAAACAGTATAACAAACATGTATATGTACAAAGATTCTCAATAACACATATCGCAAAACCTAAGTAGGTTTTTGAGTACAACTGAATCAAAAGTTTGTCTCCTTAAACATTACAAAAATATTAACAAACATGAATTACTCAGTGCGTGTTCATGTAAATTAAAAATATTTAATTTTTTTGCGTGTTTTATATGGCCATTTGTAGCCTGTCAACCATGTCAACAGTGAAATTCACATACTTGATCATGTGAATCTGTCTGACGTATAAAGCTTCAAATATTTGGATAAATAACTGACACAAATAATTATAAGAGAATCCAATAAGAACATCACTATTTGCAATGCTGTTAATGAAAGTTTAGTCAAACCAGACAATGCTACTAAACTTGATGTAGAACAACTTGTTACTGAAGTTATACACTTTCAACTCATTATATCATAGCTACTACTGACTGGATAACTGTAACACATGGCAATTACTTACCAGGTACCTGTGGTGACTGTGTATGTGCAGTTTCGAACGCTTTCAGGAAACATTTCAGTCAGGCCCCATAACCTCTCACAAAAGGTCTCGTCGGGTTCCTACCGGGTTGAATAAAACTTAAATTTTTGACTAAATTTTATTATAATTTTAAGAATTAAAAACTTGTTATCTAATCAGCACCCACACACATAATTAAATAATGTTATACTTACATCGTCGTACTCTTTTAGCGGCCCACCAAGAGGTGTCCCTGCGCTAGGCGACGATCCTAGCTGTAAATACACAATAATCAATAACTAGTAACATATTCTATAATCATAACGATAACTACTATCTGTACATACTGAGGGGGTTATGAAAAATTCTTCGGGTCTACGCTCCGGGGTATCATCTTTGCTTGCAGTCAAAGACTCCATTCCGCTATCACTCTGTTCCAGTTCATCCGTCAAATCCATAAGCATAATATACTATGAAGAATCGTCGTGAATATTTTACACTCCGTTAAACACTAATAGAACACTTTTCTAATTCGGTTTT
Source organism: Anticarsia gemmatalis (assembly GCF_050436995.1). NCBI lineage: Eukaryota > Metazoa > Arthropoda > Insecta > Lepidoptera > Erebidae > Anticarsia > Anticarsia gemmatalis. The sequence continues at coordinate 4,141,886 of NC_134757.1, forward strand.
ACAGCCCCAAAAAATCGTAACATGCACCCAGCCTTGCACAAAAGACGTGATCAGAGTTGCCAACTAAAGTTTAGGGTGGCTGGCTATAATATTTAGTATTTAACTTTTTATTTTCGAATCAGTGTAAAGATTAGACACAAACTAACCTATTGACTGTTATTCATTTAGTGCCTATATTTTGTTAATTTCGAATAAAAGTTACAGGGGACATAATCTTTGATGAAATAGAACGACAGCGCCAGAAAATTCAGTCAAAGACAAGACAAATTGATCAGCCTTGCCAGGACAAAAGTTGAGTGTTGGACTGTTGGTAGAATGTGTAGAGGCAGCATTAATCTACATGTATGAACTAATCTTGAAAGCCTGCAGCACCAACAATTCTTGAAACTATAGTTATACTAAATATAATTAACGTGTGCTAAATATGAAGCAAAATTTCAATAAAATTAAAAACTCATTTAAACCTCTTATTAATGCTATTATTAAACGAGTTTATTTAAAAAAATCATAATATCACCAATAATTACGTGACAATCAGAAGGAGTGCTGCATCTGCATGGACTATCAGAAGTCATTTCAATTATAATAAAATAATATTTTGAAAGAGTTTATTTCCCTTAGCACATGCCAATACTGACAATGGCAAAGTCAGTTAGCTTCACACTGTGTAATTTACTTCCAAATACAAATTAATGTCATGTATATGACCTATTTGTTTAAAAATAAAATATATTATGTGCACACTGCTTATTGCACAATGTATAAGAGTTATCTACCTACTATAATAATTAATTAATGACGTTATCCAATGCTCCTTACTCATATATTTACTACTTGCAAATAGCGGGCTAAATTCACTATGGCTAAGCAAGCACCATATTCAATAATCCTGTGGGGTGGTTAGTGGATAATCAATATTTTTATTTAAAATACATTTTTATTTTATTTATTAACATTTTGCAACCTTGTAGTTGCAAAATTACAGATTAAGCCGGATTTTTCACAGTACGTCCAAATTCATATTTATTGTGCTTGTAGTCTCAGTTCGAGCTTCAAGCCCATCTATACTGTGAGAACCTAGCTTTATACTAAATTGTTCTCATTAAATTCGTAAATTGTAATGCATAAGAATTGACGCGGTTGACTCTGGAACGTGCTAACAACCAATTCAAAATGACATAATAATGACAGTTGACAGCAGACTTTTTTCTGGAATCTGCCATATTTCTTAATTCGTGCAATTAAAAATTAAAATTCAATTTATAACAGTTATACCTCATCTATCTATTAATGATTTTATGGCTTTAGGTTCCTCAAGTGCTTTATCTGATTTATGTTTACACTTGGACTGTACGGCTACTTCGAAATTATTAGCTTCAGCTTGATCATCGATAGGTTAAAACCATTTTCACAAGCAGAAATCTATGCTAATCAGTGAGTGTTTGAACACTGCCAAAATTGGTGAAGTCTGTACATGCCCTGTTGATATACCTTCGAAGCGTGTATCAAAGGTATGTATCTATTTGTACAATATATTAGATCTTAAGATATTCTACTAAATCGATAAAATGTTTTCCTGAACTGTTTTCCGTGTCGTCTGGATTTTGCCTTTCTACTGGTCATATATATTGTCCCTAGCATCAGTAAGTACTTACTTACTATGTGAACTTAATATAGATGAAACTAGTATTAAATAAACAAATAATCAGACAATACAGTTCACGAAATATAATATTTCTACAATTTTCGTGTAGGTATTCCTCTCTGCAACATTACTTTTACACACCTCTGGGTGATCAAAGTGCTTCTGGATATTCTATTCTGTTAATTCTAATCATCAATTAATAGTTATTTTATGTCTTGTTCTTTGTTTGTTTATAACTGTTGTTCAGCAAAAGAGACCAACGGTCTAACTTTTGTTGTTTCTTGTCACTCTGTTTATGTGGTTCTAGTTGTGATGTTTGTATTTTTTTCTGCCAATGTGTATAAAAGATCTAATAAACCATCTAAATATGATAATTATATTTGCAAACATCAAAGTCGTGAGTTCAATCTAAATTCATTAATACTTTTGGGTCTAAAGGTTTATCGTACGATTTGTGCAACTAATATAAGTCACACATCACAATAAATATTATTTCTTATTCTACAACTCAATGAGACAAATACTTTAGAAAAATATATTATGATTTCATTTTATGAATACATACTGTTGTTATGCCCTGCATGAGGACACAAGGAGAATATCAACTTGTACATCAGTCAGCCATATGTATTAGTAATATAGCATGGCAATGACAAATGTTTGGCTAATACAATAATTATTTACTGAATGCCAAGCCATTTCGTCCTGTGAATGTCAGAGTATTAAAAATACATTAATTTAATATGTTTATGTTGGAATAAGCATGACGTACAGAGTGATCCGTGCATCATACAAAACCCTTTGTGAAATAAAAACAAGAGTACATTATCTCAATACATTGCCACCAAGAATAAAACTGTGTCTAAAATAACTCACTGGGCTGCCACGGTTGAGGTTTAATTATAATCTGCACTGCCAAACCGACAGACAGAAATTCTTCACTTTAAAATTATTTACATCAAAAAATTGTTTGTCTCATTGCCAAGGAAATATTATAAACCATAAAATAAACTTTAAAGATAACTTGTTGTTTCATACCTACTGGTTTTCAACTTCCACTTGCAATTTTTAATACTTTTTTATACTACTGAGTTCTCTCTCTGAATTTTTCCAGATGTTCCACTTTTTATGTAATGTTTTGGCATTGGTGCAAATTACAATTTAAATGTTTATATCTAAATTCCTTAGGTCCATCTGTATCACACATACAATTTGTTTTATTATAATATACTACTTACCCTAGTTAAATCAACAGAAAAATATTTCCTGAGCAATAAATTCCAGATTATATTTTATTCATTTTATTTCTATTGCTGTTACTTGCATTCAATTTTGTGTTGAGTATAAACAAGCTAAATTCTACTTATGAATTTGTTCATAGAGAGTTGACCTAATTAGTCAATACTTCCAAATCAGTGGCTGTCTCATGCATCAATCATCATTTGTGAAAACAACAACAAGCCCCTTATCTGTCATAGCATTTCATTCAAGTGTCAATTGACGTCAGGTCGCATCGTCGTCAACGCCATTGCACTAGAATAACTGCACTTGTATAACTTCCCATGTATTTATGTCTGATATGATTAGTGAGCGCGCCGCTTCCGTATTAGTACGCAAATAGCTATTGTTTACTTTTGTACGCGAACTGATGTTCAGCCTCGAAAATGTCCAATTTAAATAGATGTGCGGGTTACAGTCGTAAATACGTGCTCGGATTAATTAATCAATCCGGATCTGTGATCTCTGATATTACGTGATCGGAATGACGATTCCACATATAATTTTCTACTATAACGCCTGCAGAAATAGTACGATTTCTTGTACCAAGTATCTGAGATGTTTGTTTTCCTGCCAAGCTTTGTCATTTCAAATAGTATTGCATCTGGTGTTTATAGCAAAGGTCTCCCACTAACTAATCACATTTTTTATTATTCACTATTACATTTAACAATAAGTCCAATTACCTTGTTGTTAAGAAAGTTATGAATATTCAAAAATAACTGACGAAATACACCTGTTCTATCGTAAAATATATTTCATAACACGGTTCTTTGTTCTGGTTTCACAACAATGCTTCGTCAATCTGGCTGTATATAATAAAATCGTAAAAATACTGTACCATCTGGTGAATCTCGAATCTATATTCGTTGTCTGTTTTACCTACCACATATTACGCAGTTCTTCATTTCAGTAATTTCCTAATAGTTGAGTCTATTGCTATGTCGAAGCATTGAGCAGAGGGGTGACTCATTTACAAGAATTCATCATTAACAGACCTAGAGTACACTTGCTTATTATTATTTGTGTCTGGTAGCAGATATACAGAGATAATAATAAAAAATAAGCATCAAGGTCGCGGTAAAAGTTGTCGAGTTGATTATACAAGTCTTACAAAGGTTCTAATTGTCGTATGTATCGTACGTAGGCGCTGGGGGGGTCAACGTGCCCGAATGCACTTGATAGAAACATACAGCACACTAGTTCATATCTATTTTAAATTAACCTGATCTTTATACAAACGTATAAATAACCTAAGCCTTTGGCTGCTACGCAAATCTTTCAGATAGTAACTTTGATTCACAGTCAGTTCGAACTATATCTATTTGCAACCTTTTCATATTTTTAATGTATAACAGTTCTACAGACATTCGTAAAATGTAATTATGCTATATTGTTTGAAAACATCAGGCAATGTTATGCATAATGATAATGCAAGAAAAAAGTTGTTTGATGAGATCGAAGAATCACGCCCAAAAAAAGTATTTACCGTTCTTATCAGATAAATGATAGAAACATTTTGTTTTAATTAAAATTAAGTAAACACCTGCGTAGAAACTTTTATTTTTCTGAACGAATTGATTTAGTTATTCGGAAAGCATCCCTTTCCACTATCTAATTACTTTAATATTATGTACTAATTAGATTCTTAGATCTTAGCGATTGTAGTATTTACTACAGCCTATCATTATGAACAGGAGGAAGTCATCACAGACATAAAGGAACTTGCTGTACATGATATCGTATCGTAATAATAGTGAAATACGAAATTATTCATATAGATAAAACTTAAGAAAATTACTTGTTGTAAGTAATGAACCAAACAGTACTTCCCTAAGCATTGTAATTTTTGCTTTTCTTCTACAGTCAAGATTTCTTCGTGTTCAAAGTTGGCATTGTTTTAAGGTTCATGGTGGGCTAAGTACCCGAACGGCCACGAGGTCATTTTCTACAAGGACTTTCCATCTCATTCGGGGCGACCACTTACACCAAACTTTACATATTTAACGTGATATTTCGTTAATATCACAGCAGTTGCTATGGTATTACATGCAATTTTATCACATTTTCCCTTACCGTTTTCCTCGTTTTAGTATTTTCCTCCTGCATGTTTAATTCGTGATTATAATCTGCTGCCAATAAGTAAGAGCGTGTATTAAATCACGGTCACTTATTTTGAACCTATTAACTTTCATAGAGCTACGTAATTATTGAATACATCATAAAATCACTCGGGCCGGTTATGTTCAACACATGTGTTGATAATTTCGTGACCTAATATCACGTGAGGAAGTCGTTATCCAGCGATTACTCATAGGTAATATATCACAAATTTATCGCATGATGGAACTTTCTCTCGTAGTAATTACTATAATCTGATCTTTGTGCACTATGTTAGTGTTAGGTATAACAAACCGATATCAGTTCAGGCAGACGAGCCATTATAAGCAGTCATGGGTCGCCGGCGCATTCTGCCTTATCTCAATTCTGTCTGGTTCACATTGGTTCCATTATAAATTCTTGGTTCATTTGAGTTAAAGTGGATGATTTGTTGCAAAAGCTGTCATGTGAGTCCTAGAAGGAAGCTGATGAGTTAAATTGAATGATTTGGTTACAAAAGCTGCCATGATTGTTTGATTGTTAAGACGTCATGTGAGTAAGTATTAGTCGAAATTGGTTCGGAAAGACTTTGTTTCCGTTTCAAGTAGTACTGCCGCGCCTGATAGATTGCGTAAGTAGCTGTTTTGGACATGTTTACATGGTGCAGTGCAAAGTAAACAAGCTATCATATTCGCCCGCTTATTGAGGGATGACAATGTACAAGCTGAATGATATTTCCCCGCGGTCCGGCGATTGTGGCGCGACGCCAAACTTTTTGCATTACTGAGACGACTTCCTCTTTAAATCCATTAAGAATCATTGTAATGATTCATTTGTTGGGCACAATCAATTTATTGTGAGTTTCAGTAAATTCAAACAGTTAAAACTGTCTTCCTGACCATACTACCTCAGTTCAGACAATTGACTTGTCTGACATTGAGTGAGTTTTCTCTTGTAGAAGATCATTCGCTTGGCCGCCTATTGCATCATCTTGATTACTCTTAATTTATCTTCATTGGTTCTGGACGGACAATAGCTTCGTCCAATGATAATTTTCTTGGAATTAACCAAGTAATTTATTTTTTAATTGTAGTCTCTATGACGAACAAACAATTACAGCTCAAGTGTTTACGAATTGTTGAAGAAAGGTTGTTCACCCTGTGGTCGAACGCTAGACTCAGCGACGCAGACTTGTGCGCAAGGCATTTGGTTGTACTTACCCTATGTGCTTATCATGTGACAAAATTTAGGCCAATTAAGTTCTGACGTCATATCAGTAGAAATGCGATAACATCTCACACAAATATTATGAGCTAATCTCGCTATTTTTGTAAAATATTTAAATTTATTGCAATTTTAATGTATCTTTCAAACGTTTGTCAATATATGAAACATGTAAGATGCTAAAAGCGTTCCATCAATGCCGAATACATTGCTTTCTCGAAACAAGTTGTAGATTCCACAAATGTAATGTATTGAACTTCGCTCTCCGCGAAAGTGTATACTTGAGAGCTCGTATTGGCTATATTTCAGCTCGAGGTTTGCACAAACAGAAATACAGAAATATTTTTGGTATCTGTTGAAAACGCCTGGCCTCCTTGTATTGTTTTGAACGATTTACACATTAATTTTGCGAGCGTGATACTTATCACTTAATGTTGATACAAGATAATGGCTACGCTATTTAAAGATGATTAGGTGATTCGGTCGACGACTTCTTTATTATTGATTTTGTTAATTTTAGTCTATTTGTTTTCATTCTTGTGACATTGTTGACCAAGTTGTTATGTGACAAATTGTACTACAGAGTGTACTCATAAACTCTTAAATAGCTAAAAAAGACAAATATATGCCACTTGATGTCACATTATTTTAAAATATAGCGCTGTATACTTAAGACTGTGTGATAAATATGTTTGCAGATTTTTTATTTGCACTTCATTTGCAAGAACAGTAGTAGAGTTTTCCCCATTAGTCGTACTGGAACTGCAATATTAACTTTACGATAGAAGTAATAAAACGTAGGCAGTTACCAATTAAGAACATTACAATTTTAATTAAGTTTGTAATGTAACCAAAAGATGTTTTAATTGAAGTATGAGCTCAGGGTTCCTTACATAGGTAGCAGCTATTTTCGTACCAACGCTATCGATTTTATAACTTCCAGTGGCTTTATTATGCAGGTATGAATACTTTAAATGCACGTTCTTCTTCCCCTAGTTACTATGCGGGATGTACCCTTGACTCTTTGTCATTATAGCATAAAAAACGTGATGGAAATAATGATCGCTGGGATTTCCCGCGGCGTCTCTTTGATAAATGAAACATAGTAAATGAATCATAATACTTAAATACATACACGTCATCCACATAATATTTATAAAAAAGCTTTAGAGTATTTAAAGGGTAGTAATATACATATATCGTGACCTTATTAGGGTTTATTAGCCCAACGTCACGAACAAAGCTCTTTTGATTTAGTCGTGTTCGTTTGTTTCTGTTACATGACATCGCGTTTTGTTTCATATTGCGTGCCACTAATAACAAATTAGTTCCTGTGTTCTCAAAGACTCAAACTCTCTGGACTTCTATAAATTATTTCCCGTTAGTGACGGTTAATTATGCTGATCGGTGCCATAATAGGCTACCAATGTGATCCGTTCTTACCTACCTGTCGGGCAAACTCGACAGCCGAAGACTTTTTGTCTCAGTACTTTGCAATTCCCTGTATAAAATTCAGTCTTTTTATCTACAAACAAATAAAATAGTTACAAAGTTTTAGTTTCCCTTCCATACAGGGCTTGAACAAAACCATCGTAAAAACGAACTACGTCTTTGCTCTTTGTAAGGCAAATAGCCTGCTTGTTTATGACGCAACTAGAAACAAGATTATATTCACCCGATTCGATCCATCAATAAAACTCTAGGTTTGCAAATGCATTCGTTATGTCCTTTAAGTTTGTTGAAGTTTCCTAATAAATCAACGTTTCTCTCACGTAGGTGTCCCTCAGAGCATGTTAACATTGACTTGACAGTGTTAAATTGACTGTAACATTGTTTTCAACGAAAAAACGTCACTTTGGTCTTAGAAAAGAAAACATGCTGATGTCTTTTAGGCCTTGACACGATTTTCTCTTCGTTGCCGTGCCAAAGGGACAGGAATGGGATTGGCCTTCCATTCCTTGTCTAAAACCCGTGCTACATTCACAGTAACAGTAGTAATTCAAAGTACAAACCTACATAATACAAGGGCCATGTACAATGTTTTCAGTGGCGTGCATTATTTAACCCGTAGTGTATTGTGTGGTAATATCGTCGTCCAATGGCTAATGATTCATTATTTATCGTGTTCGTGTTCCTATGTAAACAAATACTGCGCAGTTGTATTAACGTAATGCGGCACAGTTTAGGATTGCCACTCTTTAATAGTCTTTAACGAGGAAAAATATCATGTAAAAGTCCTTATCTTTTTGCATAACATCGTAAATTTTTGCACCTAGTGTTTATCAAAGGCTGGTTTTAAGGTATTACTAAACACAACAGCTATCCTTGACATTTCTTGATAATTTTTACGAATTGTAGTCGTACACACAAAGAGATCTGTGCATAGATCCTACTTATAGAGGTGGACTGGACGCCAACTCGAGCATTGTTTGTGTCTGTCCATGAACGACTAACAAGAAACCCGTTGTCAAATGCGGGATTTCTCAGTATTCGCGTGACCATATTTTGAAATTGACTCGTGAATGGAATTGATCGGAGAAGGTCTTGAACATCGTTATGCGATTTAATCTTGTCCTGTCTGGCATGTTTCCGCTAGATTCTGATTTGGATGTGAGTTCGCATTGAAATCAAAAAATATAACAGCTACACTGACTTCTGATTCCTCGATCCACCGTCGATAGTACCAACTTGAGCTTTTAAACTGCAAAAAATATTTTTAGCATTAATAAGATAACGCAGATCACAAATTCACTTTAATAGGCCCAAACTTCTGTCGAGTAAATTTCAGTATCTAACCTCATATAGTATTATTTGTGGTAGTGTAAGCGACAGCCCTGATACAAGTAACTACTTTGTAAAATAGAATACTAGTTTCCTTGCTACGTCACGGTGACGCTGACTTACTTTCTATATCACTGTCCATTAGGGAGTGTTTCACTTGATTAGTTTTCGCTTCAAGGTTCTATCACTTTACCGTGCAATTTGTATAACGTTATTTAGTAATGCTACCGTCGAACTCACCTTGAAATAAAATAAACCGCTAAAAGAAATGTCTTTAACATAACAATGACTATACAATGTATAGCCACATTAATTATAATATCAATTAAGTAAACGATGTGTCAGCATTGAAAGCAATAATTGTTGCAATTACAGTAAATTAACTTGATTACTAATTAAAAACTTCTTGATAGGTGCATTAGTTTCATAAAACGTCAGACTCAGCGAATACGATTATACCAAATTGATGTTTATTTAAAATCTGTGTCAGCCGATATAATATAAAAATCAGCATTATATGTAGTTCGAAATTATATTCTTTGTTTGATTGTTCAGCTTCTTCTAAATAGTGAGTCCAATCTTCACCCAACTTGTATTGCTTCGTAAGTGTATTAAACATATCCTGCCTGTTGTTTTGTTAAGAAGTCAAGATTGACCATTTCCTGGGACTAGGACTGTGTAATAAGTACATTTATAAAATTTAAGCTTTTGAGATTCAAATTAACGATAAAAATGTCAATAGCTTTGAAAAACAATGGTTTTGATTTTTTAGCCTAGTTATAATGCTTCTATGTTTTGCATGCAAAGCTAGATGTGATTGGTTGTCGGAGCATACCTTATTAGTCACGGTAAACGCTGTAGTTGTAGCGTTACTAATGAGTATGCGATTATAACACTATGTCAAAAATAAGCACACACTTGCTGTCATTGTTCTACAATAAATAAATTGTTTGAAAACAGGGTTAGTTTTCACTTTTTACTTATGATTTTGGGACTAGGTACGGTACACTGGTCTGTACTGTACCTGTTGTGATATTTAAAGTACCTACCCTATTAAAGAAAATTCAAAGATTTGTCTCTAGTTCATGCACTAGAAGGAAGTAGAGTGGTGCTAGTACTTGATTAAAATATCAAACTGTTATTCCAAATCCTATTTAATTGCTAATGTTTACTATAATAAATAATAATTATCTTCATCTCTAATCACGGTCCTCTCTCATAGCACGCTACAGTACACGATTTCGCCACGATCATTAGGATTTCTAATCAATAAACACGGTTGGTCGAGCGGCCTGATGACGTAATAAGGATATTGAAGCAATAAGGCATCGCTTACGTCACTATACTTAGGTATAAATAACTCCTCATGACAAGAGACCTTCGTTAAATGTACCTTTCTTCTGGAAACAGGTAGTATTGGTATCTCCCTTTTGAAAGGATTTTAAATGCAGCAAGGTTTGTTAGGTTCAACCAGCTGTTTGCACTTTTAGTATATTGCGTAGCTAATACTTTGAAATATGTCTGAAAGTAGACGGAAAAGAGAACTAATCGTAGCCGGATCGAATTCTGGAATGATTTTCCATGGTTGTCAATTATAGGCATAATTTACCCGCGACTTTGGACTTCGTATGTCGAGGTTGCGATAAAATGTTGTGTTAGGTGCTAATAAGATACGTTATTTGTGCCAATTTTCATTCAAATCGGTTCGGCCATTTTTGTGTAATCGAGTTACAAACATCCAACAATATTAGCGTTGCGTCGATAATCACAATATTTTGCACTGATTTCTAATCAGTCTACCAAGTCGTGTGCTATGATGTAACGTTTGTATATATTTTTATAAATAGTTGCTATCTTCAAGTTGTTATCAATATCGAATGTTTTGTACTTTTGTTGACTGATCACTTGCTAATCCCATACATGGCATGGCATACATGATTCATTTGCATCATGTGATAATCTCAGATCATGCTTATGATATACAAATTGATGAGTGTCCTTGCTTTCTCGATTGGGGTTCCCCAACTTTTGTGCTATCCCTCCTATTTTCATGTGCATAGCTTATTATAAGCTTTATTAAGACGAATATTCTGTGTATTCGATTTCGACGATTTCTTTGTTTTTCTGCCCTACCGAGTTAATTTTAAATCAGTCTACACATTTTACGTTTGTTTCAAACAAAGTTTCCTCAGGCCAACATATTGAAGCAATATTAATGTAATTTAATAGTAAACACTCGTGTTAAGTTTTGCGATATTATAGATCGAGTTTATTTCAAACTACGCCGTTCTCAAAAACACCTACACTTTCGACAACTAGGTCTGTAACATTGAGAATGTTTAGTCAAACAATGATACTTATTTTCTGGAAATCGGAAAATATTTCATAAAGCAATAAATGACTTCAAAAACTTTATTTATGAACCACCGAGTGCGCAGTAACCGGTGACATCTCTGAATCACGAGTAGAATATTTTGTTGCAAGAAAATCTGAAATCATACAATCTCAGTAAAATTCTCAGTTGAAAACTTATCTTTCGCATGTTGTGGTTCTGCTCCATTTCCCGCCACCCGCTGTTACTGTGCTGCTATAATGAGTTCAGACACAGCTGTTCCGTCGTAGATACAGGATTGAATAACATTTTCCCTTGTTTGACGTCGCCCATCACTCGTTTGACGGCAGACGGGCTGGCGTGCAAGCTGTGATCAATGCCGTGACGGAGCCACCCATTGTTTGGGCCTTGTTTGAGTCCGTCCAAGCGTACAACAGAGAAAACTATTCGTTTATTGAATTTGTCGTCGTAGTGATCAGGTGCTTTACATTATGTAGTCTATAGAACCAACTTATTTGTTGCCATATAAAGGCAGTTGTCTTTTGAATGAGTGCATAGTTGTTAATCACCTGACATCTTGTGATTTGTTTGTATTACGTGTACGGTGTAGTTTTGCAGGTCGTCGCCACAATGTATTTTTCCACTAAATCAGTCATCAAATTGGACGGCTCCCTAATTCCATCGTATGACTGTCATGTGATCAGCATGACTGTGACTCTTTATGTAGGAGTCAGGAATCATTTTCTTGTGAATGTATGACGGTGTTGAATAATTTGTAGAAATTGTATGTTTGTATGTTCTCGAAGGCAAATTAAAATACCTCAGTAAAATTGTTGTAAATATAATAATCTAAATCGCAGATTAAATATAAATACATTAATTTATTTTTATAAAGTGTGACACACACCGTCATTTCGATAGTCGCGACTACTACATTTTATGATTTTTATATTTACTTTTAATGGAGAATGTTACTAGGTATGCCAAATCGCTTCAAATTTTGACACAGTATAGCCTGTGTGTATACATATAAACTAGTTTTTGTTTCAGTCAAAAATACCGAATAGTTTTGATTTTATAAGCATTCAAAGTTTCGAAAAATATCGAGTCCCGCTAACGGCCGCGTGAGTGGTTGTGACGTCATACTACACTTGCGCCGCTCGGGCCGCGTCCCGCTTAGTATTAAGTTGCCAGCCGTTGTTGTTGGTGTAATAACTTGCGCAGTATTTTGTTGTGTTTGCGTCCGCTTATTACATTTATAGTGTAGTAATAGTAAATATTATTCAATTAATAAAGTGGATGAAGGATTTGAAAATTGGAAATCGGATAATCTACCTAAAATAGATGAAAATAATGGTTGCGCATTATTTATCAACAAATAGAGATTTTGTTGCCTCCGAAATCCTTTTTATTATTATAAATGCGAAAGTTTGTGAGAATATATGCATGTATGTATGTACTATTTATTTATTTGTACTATTTACTCCGTACGTTTGGCGCAGTGGTTTAAGCGGTCACCTCGCCGCAATAACCGTAGCGCCGCGTGTGGAGGTTTTGAATCCCATCCGGGACAAATCTTTGTGTGATGAGCACGAGTATTTGTTCTGGTTGTCAATTTATCTATATTGTCAATTTATCTATATATTGAGAAGTATATGAGTATGTTTATCAGTTATTTGGTTACCATTGTACAAGCTCTGCTTAGTTTGGAATCAAATGACCGTGTGTGAGTTGTCCAGCAATATTTAATATTTAATTCAATATTTAATGTATGTATATAGGTATGTATGTATATATATATGTACTTATGTATATAGGTATGTATGTATATATATATGTACGTATGTATGGAGGTTTGTATGTATGTATGGATGTTTGTAACTCTTTCACGCAAATTTGACTGAACCGATTACGATGATATTTGGTATATAGGTAGCTGAAGGCCCAGAATAACACATAGGCTACTTTTTATCCCAGAGTTCCCGAGGAATCGGGATTTACACGGGAAGGGTTTCCATGGAGACGAAGTCGCGGGCGGTCTCTAGTATATTATACATACATATTTGTAATATCTATACTAGAATATTAGAAAGCTGAAGAGTTTGTTTGTTTGAACGTGCTAATCTCAGGAACTATTCGTCCAATTAAAAAAAACTTTCACTGTTAGATAGCCCATTTATTGAGGAAGGCTATAGGCTATATATCATTACGCTAAAACCAATAGGAGCAGAGTACCAATAAAAAATGTTACAAAAACGGGGAAAATTTTGACCCATTCTCTCTTATGTGACGCAAGCGAAGTTGCTCGAGTCAGCTAAGTTAGATATTCACGATCACGCATATTATAAAGAAACAATTTTTAATCGAAATAATCGCGTACTTATTGATTTTACATTTTTCCTGCCACTGTAAAATCAATAAATTCGCGATCAATTCGGTTAGAAAGTGTTTCATTATAAGATAAAGTTAATTATTATTACTTATATACTTACCTACATAAAATTTAATTACATTTAGGCGCAACATATGATTTCCTAGTATTTAAATTGAACATTTTTAAAAGTATTTAGGTATAATTTCAACGCACCGAGCGCGCAATCGCAAGCGGACTGTGTGAGCCAGACTGAGCGTAGTGTAGTGTGACGTCACACCGTCCCCGAGAGCAAGCGTCGTGCGGTTACAACTTGTTTAACTTATAAATCGGAAACTAATTGAGATATCGAAGTAATTCCTTCACTAGTATTTTTTATTTTTAACAAAGAATAAGGAGTGCTAAAAATCAAAATTTGTTAACATTCTCCATTCATGGCATGTCTGTGAGTTCTTAGCAATTGAATAAAATAAGATTATGATTCAAGATGTTCAATATATAAAATCACAAGTGTGTATTTGGATTTTATAGCGGTAGTATGTTTATGATACACGTGTTTTGTTTGTGCCACGTCGGTAAGTAGTTTTCCATAATTACACGCAAACAGTATCTAGGTAATTTGTTACGCAGCGCCTGTGCGGTTTACTGGTATGTAGTATGCGAAGGCGAGTGGCATTACTGTTTGTGCTTACATGCGCCCGCCACTGTTGCCATGCTAACTCACGCCATTCAACCATCTAATCTCATGAATGCACGTGAGAACTGACAACTTCATTAGGTTTTGACTTTGCATAACGCATTACGTAACAAAAGAAACAGAATCGAATAAATAAAATTTGATTACATAGTGTTGTTATGTGTTTAAAGTAATCATGTTCGATAACAATTTATTCTTGATGTTAAATAATTATAATCCGTCGACGAAATTCAATTAAGGAAATCCGTGATAAAGCGATCACAAACAAAAAGCGTTATCACCATCGATATCTGTACAGAGTTTTCGCTCGACGAGCTCTACAGACTCTACACATTGACCCGATGTTAACACTTGCATAGCTTTCCTAGCTCTTTGTAGATAGTATCGATAGCTCTCCCAGAATGTTGCCTGTGAGACTCGCCCTAGTTGGCTTCCCTCCATCTTCTCGTATAACGATAATAACACTTTCCCGGAGATCTGCTTTAATTAGCAAATCGATTTATTTTAATAACGAATAATATTTTCTCAATACACATTTAAGGTACCGATTCGTAACGGAAACGAAGATCTAAATTAAGAATATTTTTATTCATATGCATAAATACGTTATTATTTCCAAAAATATTGTATAGCGATGTCAAATTGTGACAACACTGCAAAAATTTTGGGTATTCGTTTCGCTTCAAGTGAGTTTGATACGGGCTTTTATTTACAAAATAATACCTGACATGTGTCCGTTTTGTCGGTTCACTATATTGTTATCTGTTCCTTACAATAGCAAATACTCGAGCGATATACAAATATAACATAATAGTATTTTGACTTGTCCTCTACGTTGAATACTTACTCGTGTAAAGATAAAGTAGTGTGGTGACGTGTTGAGCATGCTTATTGCTTAGCTTCTCGTGTTACTTCCTGTGAACGTTGCTTAATGTATCATTTTACCGACTTATCAATTTTAACAGCACAGCGAATTCCCATCCGTAATTCAACGGTCACATTCACACTAGTGCAAGGTAGACATTTCGTTACATTATGATACGCTTTCGCTTTACTAAAACTACTCGTAGACTCTGTCCTTATTTGCCGACAAAGTCAACCAACCATTAACTGCTTTCAATAATTGCCGAGTTTATCGACATTAAGGGCGTCTTCCAATATCGTATAACTTTAAAATCTATTGTGAAATGCATTATTAGACGGAAGAGCAATTATGAGTGCTGATCACTTCACAGTCTTAAAATAGGACTAACCGCAATAGTTAAATACTCGCTCCCATGTGACGAATGATTAAGACAAGGAAATAATAAATCATTAAATATTCACTGTTTATAAATAAATATATGGGTGCCAGCTATAATCTTTGTTCCTCGTTATTTTTGTTATATTAATAAATAACTAAAATACATAAAAATATATGTAATTTTATGCTGTACTTAATGTCACGTCAGTTAATTTTATCGTTTTAGTTTTATTTTCGGTATTCGAGTTCAGCGATATCGCCTAGAGTGGGTGGGACGACAAGTTTGCCTTTTTTATTCATACAAAATTTACTGAAAACATTTGATTTCGATCTAAAAGAAGAAGTCTGAAAATCCAAAAAATCGCAATTCAACAAAAGGAAATAATAATATTACTTATTGAGCAAATCAATCACTGTTCTATAGCTACTTTAAATAAAGTTTGTAGTAATATACACACAAAATAAGTAAGAAATAGGAATCTAGTAGCTCTATTTGTATAATATCTGCATTATAATTGGTGGAAACGAGAAACTATAAGTATGGTGATTACTCAACAACCTTACCTTACATACTAAATTGTCAATAGAAGCAAAATTAGTATTGTGAAATTGTATTAAACGCAAACTCCACTAATCATTAATAATTTAGTAATAACTATCCACCGTTTTTACGTTTAGCTTTCATGATGGCAATTTGTAATTTTTGAGACAAAAAGGCAACAGAAATGATTATATACTATAGCAATAGGCAATTATGTTATCCAATTTGATAACTATTAAATAATATCTCGGTATTTAGTTTATTATAAGCTCTGACGTCAACCAAATTATTTATGACGCAGTTTCACAGTAAATTGTTCTGTAGTTCAAGAATGTTCACCTTAACTTCACAGGGGCTTGTGTATCGAACTGATTTCAATTGTTATTATTTATAGTTTTTCATTGTATATAAACTAATCTCTGATTTATTTATTGTACTCTACTTTTTACATTTATTAGTTGCAGTCACTTGCTACCCAAACATGTAATGTAAGCGGGAGAACAGCTTTGCGATAATAAATGGCTGAGGACTGTGGGGTGATCTTGTGCACATTTTCTCTTCAAACCCCTATAGATTTTCAAGACGTGGCTCTCTCTCACTCTGTTCGGCTTTTCAATTTCTCTGATTTAATAAAAAAAGTTAATAAAAATTTGATTAGTAAAAACGCAATCTGTAAGTCATTTTTCAATCTCAATATATTGCGTTTCTGCATTCGATTTAGCGAACGAAATACAGATGTAATTGTGTGGAACGCAGCTCCCCAATTACAGAACCCGAAGTAGCTTATTGATTTTTGAAAATCTGATTAAGGGGTGAAAAGCGACGAGCGGCGCTTGAATTTTGGTTTACTGAACCATCTCCTTTCTCCCTTTTCATTCGATTTTTCGTGTGATCAAGTCTTGCACTAATATATAATAATGAAAGCTGTCTTGTTGGCACTTTTCGAAGTACATAATTTAACAACGACATAATTATTGCAGTCGTTACCATTAACCGTTCAGTCTGGCGATATTCCATATACCTGTTGGGCGAACAACTTGAATTTATAACCGGTTGCTATTTAAACACTTGTTATTTTCGTCTGTTATAAGGGCTCTAAATAATATCCTATCTTATACCTTTAACTACATCTATTGACGCTCAATCTTCAAGGTGAACTAAATTGTTCGGCTGCGTCATAGCCCAAGCATTTCGTTGTATAAATTTTAATGTCCAATATTTTTGTTTACGATGACAGGCGTGCGAATTTACGCTAACTGCACTATTTCCATCTCGATACATTACTAATATAATAGCGACCTGGCGCCGGCCAACGATCGCTATTTATTACTTTTCTTTGGAAAAACGCCAAGTGTCTCTCGAAGTCGACATCAGCAAGTATCGACACATGCCAAAAGAAAGTCAAAGTTCGACGGCATGCGTATAGAATATAGTACAAGCACTTCAATCATGTACGACGGATCAACACATTCAGCACCACGCCCTAGCACCTAAATAATCACATAGGAAGGTACGTGCATCTTCATTTATTTTCTGGCACTTACTGCAACCTTCTAACAATTGCGTCAGTAATAATTCAATTGTCACTCAGTTATTGTATTTATATAATGAAAATATTATGACATTTGTGAGTATCATAATAGCAATTTGAGGTGAGATATGAAAGTTGACGCGTGTTTTGGGTTTCATCGCTGAACAAGAATTCTCAAGACTCATATAGAGCAACGAAGTTGAATTTCAAAAATATTAAACGAAGTGAGAACGTGAAACATGAGATTTAAAAAAACGTATTCTCATTCCCTGTCGGATGTAGTGAAAGATGCGTTTGTGTAAATGCAGCTATTATTTATTTTAAGAAATCTCTAAATAAAATATGTATTTTTGGTCAGATCCTAATTACAAAAAATATGGTCTCGATGACGTCTGGTTGGCGATTTGACAGCATTTAAAAAGAACAATACATTGTATATGTAAGAAAATATTAGCTCAGTTTTCTTCAGTTTGTATGACCTTATTATTCCAATAAAAGTTAAACAATAACAGTTAAGATTAATTATCCATTGGAAAATTACTATAGAAAAAGTGTGTGGTATGTTTCAGTTTCAAGTGCTTGCATGTATGTATGTAACAGTGCAAACACGTGGGAATTTGTTATTTCTACGGAAATAGGCATTTGCAGAATACGAACGAGTTGCAATCTAAATATTTACACCCCGAGTGCGTACACGGCGTATTTAATAAAGATACGCAAATTTTAGCTCCTCCGTGGTAGAACAGAAATAACTGAATGTAATCAAATGTCCATACGAAAAACATCGCCATTAATAAATAGCTGCAAACTGAACGTGATACGTTTTTACGACTATACATATAAGCTGTAATTACGGAGATTTACCGAATACTTATTTTTAATAATGTTTTGCATCAAGTATTGATGCTTTCCAAACGCCCTAAGCATTCGAGCAAATATTTTGTACGGTAATGAGTGCTAGAAAATTTTATCACGTACAGATAGGACCATAAAAGTCTTAATGAACACTTGGAGACCGAGAGAGTAAACGAAATTGCGAAAAGAAGACACGTGTATGACATTGTTGTAAGGGTGGGATTGTACCGGGCGGCTGGTAGTCTGGTGAGGCGAGGGCGCATGACTGGGGGCGCACGCGTAAGGGTGACGTCACCGGCTGCGTGACGCCAGCCCCTCTACGCACCCCGAGGCCAAGGCCTAGCAGTACTTCGACCCTCCACACTTGACATTGGGTGGACAAACCATTCCAATCACGTCTAAAGGTTGAAGTCAGATTGAAAGTCACTTCACCTTTCACAAATTCGTTCGTTACCGGTACGAACTAATTAGCTCATTATTTCTGTGCATTGTTTAAACCCACTTACATACCCTCAAACATTTTACCTTTTTTAAATATTGTACTCATTCTATGCTTGTGTTACGTTACATCATGTATTATGATGTAATATTATCTAAGCTCGCAACTAATATTGTCTTATGGTTTGGAAATAAAATCTTTTTAACTATACCGATACTAACTTACTACTGGCTTACTTGAGGATCTTCGCTCGTTTACGATTTTTTTATTTTCCATTGGAAGATAAATCCTGATATTCTTCTTGGACTTCTACAAACATTTCCAAACCAAAATGAGCCAAATTGGTCCAGTCGTTGTCGTGTTTAAGCGAGACTGACAAACGCATTTCATTTGTATAGATAGGTTGATTGAAATGATTTCTGATTGATTTATTGATTGCTATTCGAACATTGTTAACATTACAAATGACCGACATGTACCTAGAGCTATTTGTTTTGGCGAGCCCTATTTTAGTGAATAAAAAACATTGTAAAAATCTATGACATATTTATTAATTGATCTTGTTTTGTAGATTCCAACTACTATTCCTGTCTTACACGGACTTTTTTCAAATAAACCATCTCGTCGTAGATCAAAAGAAAAAATAAGAATCGATAAGATGACTAATAAGCGGATCTACGTGACGCATTTTTCTAGTAAAAAGGTTGACTTTAACTAACAAAATAATTAGTAAACAAATATTTTTATCACACGCACTCAGATACCACGATATATATCAAGTTGAGTGCGTGTACGTGTAATCCTACACTAGCTAATACAATAGGTACTCAACTTTTTGTGCGAAATAAGTACAAGTAGTTTTGCAACTATGTATTACTACTATGAACCATCTCCAGAATGGAGAATGTTAACAAATTTGGATTATTAGCTCTCCATATTCTCTGTTAAAAATAAAAAATACTAGTGAAAGAATTACTTTGATACGTCAATTAGTTTCCGATTTATAAGTAAAACAAGTTGTAACCGCACGGTGACGGTGTGACGTCATTGTACACTACGCTTAATCTGGCTCACATAGTCTTTTTTAATAATATTTACTATTATTACACTTTAAATGTAATAAGCAGACGAAAACACAACAAAATACTGCATAAGCTATTACATCTACGGCTGGAGACTTGATATTAAGCGGGACGCGGCCCGCGCGGCGTGGTGTACTATGACGTCACGCTGTTAGCGGGACTCGATATTTTTTGAAACTTTGAATGCTTGTAAAATCAAAACTACTTGGTATTTTTGACTAAAACAAAAACTAGTTTTCATGTACATGTACAGGCTTTACTGAGTCAAAATTTCAAGCGATTTGGCATACCTAGTAACATTCTCCATTATTTCAAAAGATTGAATCATCATACCTACGATGTTTCCGCTAGTATAATACTAGATTTTGTAGCTTTTATCTATTTCTTCATGATATCGCAGGAAATAAACCTGGGATTATCTTTTATGAGTCATTGTAATTCAGAATACAGCTGTTGATAAAATGCTATAAATAATTACTTTACAATCTTATTCCGTTTGTTAGAAGGCGCGATATTTAATACGCAATTGGTGCGCAAATAATGCGTACAATGATTGGTCGGTAATTTCACTGTAACTTTCCAGATACGACGCATTTGACTGACTGGTTGCAGCATTGTGCATTGTGCTACTCATTTTTGTCATAAAGGAAAGTTTTCCCCGGTACGCATTCCTTTTACCTAAAGAAATCGCTGAATATTCATTCACAATCATAACAGTGACATGTAGGGGTGCCGATTATGTATGGATTGTTTGCAATGTAGGGTATTCCCTAATATGTAAGATGTGGCACAATTTACGAGGCATTCCCCTCAGTCTATCTAATAACGAGGGCAAATAGTAGAACATCTTCCTCCTTCTCATACGATTCGGGCCGCGTCCGGGGGGTGTTTTGCCCTGACCTTGGAGTTGATTTATCGGGAGATGGGGATCGCACTGCGGCATTTCGGGACCAACCTTGAGACAGACAGTTGCCTCCGTTTGTTTTCTTGTAAGCCTCGCTATATTTATCCCCAACTTCTGCGTTTTACCATAGGCGCGTGACCTTTCAAGGTGGAGGACTCTTTCAATTTATAAATAACTGTACAATTATAGTGAAATAAAAGTATCAGTTTTACCAATAGTAGTATTTGTCGACGTACCATTATGCAATTATTCATTATCAGGCACTTTTGGAAAATGTTGCTATCTTTGCCTTATTCTCGTCCATGTAATATGCTAACATAAGTTATTGACTTACTAATGAGGATTGTAAAAAATTTAGTTTTCATTTTATATAGAGAATCGTGTAAGCGGGGGTGGCTTTTGACTTGCGTGGGTGTAACAGTTAAAGCGTAGGCGTCGTGTGGGCGTTGCTGACTCCGTTAAAAACCTTTATAAATTCTCTCACTATAGTTATATAACTGTGTGGACTGTGCCGGTACTGTTTGAACGTTATATTTAACTATCGACTATCTTGTCTCTAGGCCGATAATGTGATAAAGCGATTGCACCTGATTAGAACGTTATTGTTTTATGTTTTAGTCTGTTGTAAATAACGGAAAGTGCAATACTTGCGGACTATTAGATCACCTTGCGTTTTAATGAAAGATTTTATTAAATTGTATGACGTTAAATATCAATGTCAGATGTGTAAGTAAAAAGCAACAAACATAGTATTATTCGTAAAACCATAGGTACAATGTTGTAGTTATCTACCTAGAATGATGTCAACGTTTGAATTTTTTAGCATACGACTGAACTACCTACTACCTATCTAGCCACAACGCTGACTACATGCACCTGCCTCGTCTCCAATAAAATATTCAGACTTTATTCACCGGCTCGCTTGGTTCGCCTTCTACACGCGATGCTCGGCTAAACTTAGCTTGATGTAGCGGGACACTCAATCATTTGCATACATAATATATGCAATCGGAAAGTGCCATTATTAGATCATCATTATCACACAGACCGAATAGCACAGCTCCCCACCCACAATGCTCCCCTTGTCTACTCACGTCTCACAATAATATATTCTTATAAAATAGAGGGGAGTTACTAGTAATGGGAACGTGCTTTATTACATCAACTTAGGGTGGGATCATTCACCCCCAGTTTCTGAGTACATTTAGCGGCAGTTTATCTATTCAATAGCGTTTTTTTATATGAGTTTTGACACTATTGAATAGATAAAATACGGCTAAATGTACCTCGGAAACCGGGAGTCAGTCAGTTATGCTCATAACAAAGATATTTTTCAAGTGGGGACACGCGCATGTCTAACCTATATTACAATAATTTTTCACTGTCGGGGAAGTCCGTAAACTTCACAATTGATGATTGTTGATGTAACCTCAACCTCCGATTGTGGCCTTAACATGTCATTGTTAAGAAGATTCTGTGTAAAATTTGGTTTTAAGGAATTACGTGGAAAGTTTTATGGATTTATTACCGCGTGTGTGTCGTCGTTTGTGTACAGTAATAAGTTGCAGTGAGTAATAAGTTACAAAACAATGTACAGATCTTGCGATTCTGATGTCTGCCGGTTTAACAGTGATTTTAATTATGTTTTGAGTATAGATATTTATGCATAAGCACTAGACAGAAAAAAAATGCTGACTGGATCTGAAGTTACAGTCATTATGATGTGTAACTCTTAAATACATCAACCGGCACGTTTCACGCAATATTGTTATTAACATATAAATAACTAGCTGACCCGCGCAACTTCGCTTGCGTCACATAAGAGAGGTCATAATTTTTCCCGTTTTTGTATTTTTTTTACTGGTAATCTGCTCCTATTGTGCCTTGTGTAGGTACTGTTGAGTAGTATACTGCCGTCGTAAATCTAAACACAGTAACTTCAAAATATGCGTTTTGAGAAAAACGCGGTTGAAGTTTAATGGTTAATTTTTGCTCTCATGAAGATACTAATTATTGTATATTATTTCATGCAACTTTTAATGTTAGTATATAGTTAAATCTTTGATTCTGTATATATATATCTAGTATATTATTATTGTATAAATAATAAAATTAGATAATGTGTTTTAAGCTAGGGTAATAATATAATATTTTTTTCTTTTTTAAGTTACAACACGGTAACTCAACGGTTACTGTGTTGTAACCAAGTTTTACCTATTACTGTGTTGTAACTTTGTAAAGATATTAACATTAGGGGAATTACGACACAGTAAGTATGTACATACTGTGTTATAACTATGTTTCTTAGAAATACGTATAAAATCAGTAATACAGTAAATGAGATACTGTGATTTATTCAAGTATTTGTTGTTTATCTTTGAACAATATTTTATACGCAATCACAGTAACTGAAGAAGCCGTGTTATAATCAAGCAAAAAAAAACAAAATGTAAACCTATTCACGTTAAAAAAACACAGTTAGTAGTGAGATACTGTTATTTAATTTAAAATAACACAGATACTGTATTTTTTATTAAAAAAAATGTTTTTTTTGTAAAAATACTGTGTTTTTATTTAATGTATTTCGGTAACTATCCATCGTACAAACAAACCGAAAACTTTCTCAAATAGCCCGCGGTCTCCTGATTCCAAAGAACTAAACTAACTATAAACACAGTAACTTAAGTTACTGTGTTTAGATTTACGACGGCAGTATATGCGTGAAAGAGTAACAAACATCCATACATACATACGAACAAACTTTCGCATTTACAATTTTAGTAGGATCTGTCTACCAAATTTCATCGCAGTTTTTCAATAGTTCTTGTGTGAAGGTAGTTTGAAAGAAACAATCATGAGGAATGGAATGTTGCATTAAAGTTAATAAAAACTTTGTATGATATGTTTGTGGGGTTCTCTCTAAAACTACTGAATTATTTCACGATTTTACTAATACAAAGCTTAATTATTCCTTAACAACAAAATATGCTTTTTTTCACGAAAAATATTCTCAAAATTATTTATATCTCTTAATATAACGAAGTCGCGCTAAGGCATATCCGCCATTATAACAGTTGCCATGACAACGGAATTTTGTTAATTCAATGTCATTATAATATTGATTATTTGCGACTTCGTTTTTTCTTTCGAATTTTCCCGGGAAATTCGTCATTTTCCCGGGGTAAAAAGTAGCCTATGTCCTTTCTCGGGTATCAAAATATCTCCATACCAAATTTCATGCAAATTGGTTCAGTAGTTTAGGCGTGATTGAGTAGCAGACAGACAGACAGACAGACAGACAGACAGAGTTACTTTCGCATTTATAATATTAGTATGGATAACGTGACGTGATGATTAACGAAGCAGGTTCAATTTAGTAATAAGTACTTACAAAACAATAACAATAAGTCGAAACTCAGCCTTCTATTGGAACAACGTGTTTGTACTACTTCAAAGGAGGCTATGAATCATTTTTACAATAACTTCTGGTGTAACAACAAGCTTCAGCTTAGTTCCGTTATAATAGCATTAAGGAAACACCGTGCGTTACATTGTACATTCGGAGTGACCCTGAATGATGCTTAGTACTTGACCTTAGCTTATGTTCCATTTGACCTTCGAGTTAACATGTGCCCGAACAGGTGCTTATTGTAATTAAACGTTAATAACACCAACTTTTTGTGAACGCAAAACCAGTTTGATTTTTTTCGAATTCTTGAAACAATCATGCGATGATACGACGAAATTAAACTTGTTATTGTTTGTTATGCCAAATGGAATTTGATTAAACAAAACAATTTAGACCGGAATATGTATTTTTTTGTATAAATAGACTGGCCATGAATATTTTCTAACTCACAATGAACGGATATATTATATTCATTTATAACAGCGTATTTATATTGATCAACTCAAACAAATGGTACACCTGGCTATTTGAATCCAGTTGCCATTCGTGGTTCATAACCATATTGATTTTAGCGATAAAGGTGTAAGGTACAACCCTCACCGAATAATCATATTCCCATAAGAACCACACATAAATATGTACCTACCTATGAGACTTAAATTTATAGAAATAGTGACAAACCTGTCGCTTAGGGCTTTAAACAATAACGCGATACCAGGTGATATCGCGGGTAGGCTCAGGGCGTGAACCCTGCTGTTTCTACGGCATTATGTTTCATAATATGAAACTATATGTAAGTACGTGCTTGTTTTTCAATATCAATGCATAAATAAATAAAAAAGGAAATATACAAATTCCTATTGTATGGTGTAGAAAATGTCAAGCCTATGAAATGTAAGTTTAATTTCTGCAGTTAGTTTCAGTGTAAGCAAAACACCAAAACTTTATTCTATCAACGAAAACGTATATTCAAACATTTTACTTCTGGGAAAAAGCCTTATATTGTATCTCAGTTGCTTTATTTATTGTATCTAAATAACGTAACGAACCATTCCGGAGAGTTTGTGTATTTGTATTAGCTCTCTTTAAATACGAAAAGTAGCATAATTTCGGAATCAGTGTTTACTGAGAATAAGCTTTATTTAAATGAATTCTAAGAAACCGGAATTAATTTAGATTCCTGTAGTGTTTTTGTCTTACCGACTTTTAATACCTATGTATTAGCCTTATAGGCAGCTCTATGCTGGTGGAAAGCAATATTTCACTTCGCTTGTCACGCTGGACATATAATATGTGCGATATAAAAAGGCGAGTGACTGCGCATGACATTCAATTATATGCTTGGCATGCCATTTAGCTACTAGATATAGCGTTATGAAAAATACCTCCTGATATCATAGTCGTTTCAGTCTCCGCACGGCTAATTTAAATGTTATAATTTTAATAACAGACTGGACTTTCCAAATATTTCCATGCCAATATTGCGAATTATTTGTGTAATTGCCGTTGTAAAATTGTTTGTTTATTTGTCTCAGATGACACTTACGATTAGTTACGATTGTCAACGTTACATTTTAATCGACGATATATATAACTTCAAAATTAAACTGGTTACTACAGGACAATAGCATTTTATCCAGTGGGCTCCAGTAACTGGCTGCTTCGATGAACTTGTTTCTTTAGTGTAGTTGTATGAGGTCAAAATGATCGCTGAAATTCCTATAAGTCTTTCTATTTAGAGGAAATTAATGCATCATTGTAGAGTAAGGAGCTGCATTGTCAAAAGTAGTTAACTATGTGTATATGAATAATTGGTTACACAAAATTTCATTTATTAATAAGCATTCAAATTGCATAGAAATTTCACGCTGAAAATATGTCAGTGTCGCTAATTTGTAGCCTTTCTTTAATATTGCGATAAATATGTCTATAATTAATTCGTTAGTTACGGAATTCTTTCCCATATCTTTGAATGTTTCCTGATTAAACTATTTGATAAAATACCAAGGAATATTTCAATCATCAACCAGTTTGTTTCGTTCCGCGCTGGATCAATAAAACCTTCGGTTATTTCAGGCAAATCCTAGCTGAAAGCTTTGATCGATGTTATCGTTTATATTTGCAGACTATTGAAACCAAAGGCACAGTGCAAACATTCAGAATAAACAGAAGTATGTAAGCAGGATTCTAGATTGAGTGTTTATTTATGTTTGTGATATTTAATGTAGAGTGTACATCATGTTGCCATGCGAACGGACGGCTTTAAAATCAATGCAGGTGCGTGCTGCGCCTATATGTATGACATTTAGACGACGTTATCAGAATCACTGAAACGGCACATGTACGTCTGCCATTTATAGATGTAATGCACATATCCATTTTACATACTTACCTATTTGTGAATTAACGTAGTGTTGCGCTGTTACAATTCTACAGTAGTCGGTATAAATTAACTCCTCCAATCTCCTCTATCGTAAATTCTAATTAGTATTTTCTTGAAATTGTGAAACTGGATGAGTCATTGATTGTGAATCGGTGACACATTCATTTTCCGTGGAAATTGTTTCGCCACTCGAGGCCCGAGTGAATCAGGAATTATAACAACTAATTGTATTAATATGCACAGCATTGGAAAACTGCCCTCGAGGCATTAAAATTGCTTTGTTCCTGTTTCTGCTTTGTTTCTCCGACGCATAAGAAAGCGTTTTCTAGGAAAGTTTAATTATGTACCATAACGTCGTATAACCAGTGTTTCAGCTAAGAATGAATCGTTTGTAGCGCGTGGACATACTTTAATTAGCACTGCGGGGTATAACACATTGGCTAGTTGCCAAAATGTTTGAGGGAATTCACCCGCGGCTGGATTTTTGTTACAATCTCAAGAAACTCGGTGCAAGCGGCCCCTGGCGCTTTTTGTTCACCACATTCAGCAGTCCATAAAGTACCCTGAATTTAAAATAAGATCTCACTGAAATGCGGTCGTTGCCGTCTGAATTCTTTCGTTTATCGCATTCGTAAGCTAATGCACGATTAAAAGCTCAATAGTAACAATGAATGCAATGATACAATAAATACGAAATTATTTTGTAATATGTATTCTCTCGTGGCCATGAATTGTTACGAGATATCGTAAATCCTATAAACAAACTTCTAATGTTTGGTATCTAAGTTATGTCGTCAGAGCCGACGATAACAACAACAATGTACACGTATATTGTGTTTAGTTTTAGGTACATTTTGCTTATTTGTTATTCATGATGTCAGATTGATAAAGGTTCGCTTGAAAAGTTTGCAGGCGATCTATATTTGGTGATCCGCCGATAAGGTGAAGGTTAATCGGTATTTTGATATTTGTTTGATAAATTATGACCAAGTAAAGGATTTAAACAATATCAAATTATAAAACCGAGAGTTCATTAATCCCGAATAGAATATTTTTTTGATATTGCTTCGATTGAACCTATCTCTGTTATCTAAACCATGATTTGTAATGGAAATTTTAACCGTTTAATCCTCTTTGAACCGGCTGTTATCATGGTTTGTTATGGTATAGATAATACACGTAATCTTAGCAAAGCTAATAGAGCGTATTGTGAAATACGAGCTTATAATAATGTATGTACATATTATGTTAATATGAAGGATTTACTGCTGTACCAATATTGGCTTAGTTGCACATAAATTCATAGTTCGTATCGGTACCGCAAACATTGTTGGAACTAGAGTTTTTGAAACTTCCAGTTGCATAACGTTGTTTGTGTCAACAATACGTTTATTGTTAGTGATAAAGTTTTGTTGTAGTAAATATGCTACGTCACTCAATATTTATTTAGGCTATTATTGTTCTAGAGATCTGAACTTCGGCCTTTTCTTTCAACCCCTCGATTCTTTGTTTATATTCAGTACTTTGTGTTTATGAGTTGAATTCTGTTTTCTACTATTGTTTTATGTATTTTGAAACAAAACAACAGTTTAGTAAACGACATAAATGTTATGTTAGGCTTTGTCTTGGTTTAGGTGGTCACGGTAATTGAATATAGTGTTTATTGAGTAGAAAACTAAGTAAATAAGGTTTTTAAAAGTACCTTCAAAGATATAATGCTGATATTACGTTCAATATCTGTTAAGACTATCGAGAGTTTTCCATACTCACTGGAATTTCCCATTCTGTGTTTATTCAAGACAGTTGTCTGCAATAATAAATCAATCAATAGCCATGTAGGATTTAGTTTCGCAAGTTACATTTGCAATACAT
Source organism: Anticarsia gemmatalis (assembly GCF_050436995.1). NCBI lineage: Eukaryota > Metazoa > Arthropoda > Insecta > Lepidoptera > Erebidae > Anticarsia > Anticarsia gemmatalis. The sequence continues at coordinate 4,170,573 of NC_134757.1, forward strand.
ATGTGACAAAGAGTACATGGTCGTTATCTTATCTGTTAAGTAATGTGCCCACGGTAATCTGTGCACTACAGAGGCTAAAGTGAAGCAATTGTGAAACATACGATGTTGCTGTCAGGTGCGCGACGCACGTCCCTCGGCTGCGCGGGCGCAATCAACACGGACCTACAGTTCGCCTCCACACCGGCGTCACCCTGCTTTGACCAGGTAAGGACAACATTAAATAAACATTATACACGTTTATTTATACCTGAGTTGAAAGCTTCTTTTTTGGATATTTATTTTCAATATGGGTTAATGTAGTTTGTGGATTTTTAAAGTAAGTATGTCTTGATTTATCGGATGGATGTGATGTTTATCAGGATTAAAAAATGAGATGAGCATTAAAATATTTTAAAACGAAAATATTTGATTATAAACTTGAAACTTGAAAATTGGATGCGAACTGATTTTCTAAGGATTCGATTGTATTCAGAATTTAATTTATTAAATTAACTTAGACAGTAGATACCTACTCGTTAGATATTTGTTATAACAAGTATGGCTACTTAATTCTTATCTAGTAAAAATAAATGAAAACAGGTAGTACCTAAGTATAAAGTGGGTGTAGTGTATGCAATAAATGAAATAACGATAATGATAAACCGATTAGAATAGAAAATTGTTTATGCCACTATACATACAAAACAAGAATTACGTGAAGAATAATCAAGCAGCAAGCAGTTTCTTGGTGTAAAGTTTAAGGTTTATATCTCTATTGTTTTGAAGAGTCAGGTGGAGTGTAATTTTCACAACAGGCTTACAAAGGAACGTCATATTTAACTAGCTGTCTAGCCTTTGGCGCCTTGTCGGATAGCGACCAGTTAATTGTTGTGACCTGACCTTTGTCATTAGAGAAAGCCCTATCTCTGAAATTGTGCTAAGAAACGCCAGCAACATCTGAAGGATTTTTTTTTTGAACAAGTCAAAAAGATTTGTAAACGAGAATGACGTAACTGCTTCGTTTGTTATGAAAGCGAGTAGTCATTGCTGGGATTTCCCCAGAAAATATGATGGAGCTTCTATCCTTTTATCGATCCTTCCCCAAAGACATGATTGAAGTAATTTTAATTTTATTTTAGCTACTTCTTCCGACGATCGAATCGAGGCCTCGTAGAAGCTGAAAGCTCTTTGATTAAATCAGTGATGATGCTTGAGCTTATATTATTATATCTGCTCTTCTTTCTCTCGTATGTGTTTTCCACAAAATTATGTACAAATCCTTGCTATATAACTTTAAACAAGGTACATTTAAATAACACCGACAGTGACAACATAATGTGTTTTTACATCAAACACTAAGAAATTATGTCACCATTAGTCAAGACGACTTTTCTAGGTTGAGCTGAATAATCCTGCCCTTATTAATCGCTACATATGTATAATTGCCAGTTTGAACAAATTCTTGTTGGTTTAAACAAGTTTTAGGTTATTATTTTTATTATTAGGTATCATATTCACATTTTGTGCCATTTTCATTGCTTCGGTGCAATATTTGAGGAACTTCCAGCACACTTTAATTCATATAATGTGTTTAACGTTTACCATAAAAAGACGCCGTCGAGTGTCTTTATAATTAACGTCAGTTGAATGCAGTCATATACTGAATGGATGTCATTACCATTGTTAAGCAAAACTAATGGAAATTGCCAAGTATTTATGTAGCACATTGTATCTCATCTCAAGAATTGTTAAAAATAAAACATTATGTTTTAATATTCTTAACCCTTTGTTAGAATTGGACGAGAATAATTACCGGGAATGTAACTTAAGGACATTTTAAATGAACTCCATACGGTTATTAAAGAAGACATAAAATTGGTATTGTTCGAGATCTTTCATTGACACGCTAAGTGGTATACGCCACGAATTGCGTCTCGCCGGACTGATATAAGTCAGCGTCAATGCCCCATTATTGTTCCTCAATATGCATCTACGTTCATGTGCAACAAAGAAGTAAACTACCATTATATTATTTACTGATCTGTTTTAATTAGTGCTTATTGTTGTTGGTTGATTTGATATTTATGACAGTTTCATATCTCTGCAGTTTGTATTTTGAACTGCGTTAAAAATATCCTGTTATTACTAGATCTGAACCCGACGTGTAGGCGGGGCCAGATGCGTAGTTCCGCGTGATTGGAAAAACAAACAACCTAAACGCACTTCAAATCATAATATTATTTAAAACGGGATCGTTCCGTACCTCAGTCCACATCAACTCAATAAACGTCAGGTGGTATAAATGGTTGGCACTTCTTTAAATAACTTGGTTTTTACAAAAATATAACTTTGTTATTTTGTGCTTTATTGCTACTTTATAGCGGGACGCTTTTAAGATGAGGTTATTATTACTTTATGGCGCCACCAGTCGACGCAACTTTGCTGAATTCTTGCTAATTCTTACAGATTTTCGCAACGGTGTTCTAAAAGTTTCAATACCGGGTATTGTGTCTCTATTTACACCTATATTTAGGTAATTAGCGCTGTGTATTTTTAAAACGTTAGTCTGGCATAACTAAGACTTAAAACTAGGTGTCTCCCTAAATAGATATACTTTTTGTGACTGTAACCCTATTATGACGTATACATTAACAGGTGGGATTGAGTGGAAATTACTCTACATATCCTTAAAGGTAAACTTAGTTTTATTTACTGCTTTATTTCCGAGTTATCTATACATTGATTGATTACTAAAATCAGTTATGTCTTTACATTGAATATTTTAAGGTATTTATTTGCATTAGGGTTCTACGAGCTCCCTCTCTACACTTACTCGTACATTTTAAAGTTTTTTTTTCTATTATTCCAGTCAGTTATGCTACACTTGCAAGTAACAATACAGTTATTATAGCAGCTGTTTTATTACGATTTATTATTTTCTATTTCATGGTTTATGAACCATTTAGAGTCATCCAGCTACTTTCACACGTTCATCTGTATTATGCGGATAGTACCAGCTCGGGGTGGCAACTTCTAATGTTGTATAAATATAATAATACCGCTCGTTTTTTTTAGATATTGTTCTACAAGATTCTGTGGATCTTTTTAGGATGTCGGGAATAGACATCAAATTATAATAATTAATTTATCTTGTGAGTTAAACCTACTTACAAGTATTTCAATTACAATGCGACTTGTACAATGGATAATTGTCTACCATTACGCTTTATTTGATGAATATTAATCGTGGCCCTAATGAGTGGCTACCAATAGCGATTACTTTATTGCGTATCATCGGGTCTGAAACAAACAGTAGCTTTTCCGTGTTAATCCCCTCATAGTAAAATGTTACAGGGGTCAGATGGGGTTCGTTTACACGGGACAGTAGTGGTCGAACAGGTACCTCCAGACGGGCTCCCGTGGCGAGACAATGCTGTCCCCCGCTGTTCCGGCTAGGTCGGGTATCCCTCGTGTGCATGTGTGCGACCTCTGTTTACAGATACGGCACACAGCGGCGTGCTGCGCAACATTGATTCGTGGTTCGCGCTTCGCCCGCTATCGTCTCACTTCTCAGTCACTAGTGCGCAACGCCAAGAGAAACAAGTGTTCGCGCTTCGTAGCGCTACTTTTATTTTTGCGTTAATTTTTTTTTGTGCAAGTCTACGCTTCAACAAAGAAAACCTGTTTTAAATTGCCCATGTATTCTTATATGAACACGAAGGAGCAAAGTATTATTTCCAAAGTGTGTTACATCGTTTGGCTCAGTACCCAGTTCGGTTCCTGTGTGTTGAGTAATATTCTGTGTCAGTTGTAGTGGTTGTGCTTGTGATAGACTCTGACAGTTTTATCGTGAACGTGTTCCATATTGGGATTTCACCACGAGCGGGCTCAAGGAAGTTTATAGCCAAGTGAGTTAATGACGACATACATGCGATTTAAAACGTCATTTTGTTGGTAGATTGTGTATTGACTTTCTTTTTCTCTTATTGTTTTTGCGACCGTCTATTTTGCAACTAAATAGCGATTACTGGTTGAAATGAAACTGGTTTAGGCAGGTCTCTTTATATTCTAGATATGAGAAGTCATTGAGGAATCGGTTGGCGGTTCGTGAGCGAGTGTTGTACCTTTTACAAGTGTGAGAACGAGTTGATATTAGTGGTAGTGGATCGCGTGATGGTACCGTACCGCGTCGCGAGCAGCGCGTCGCGCCACGACCACGTCCGACGTCACTATCTCACTGCTCGCTGCTCGGTACACTGCGCTCCACAGCGCCACTTATCTCCCACAGTGTATACTCGGCGAAACAATTTGTTTCATGGTTAACATTTGACTTTTAAATTTCGATCGACTCTACATAGTCAAATCAATTCGTAATGCTAATACTCATGGTTGCTCAGGCAAATCTGTGACTATTTCAATACTTCAAATTGAGGGAAAATACAGCTCTATGCCGTTCCCCAAAACGTCATTATTTTGATAAGATTGCTTTACCTTTATTATATTTTCTTTATTGAATAGTAATCAAAGATTGACAAATTGTGTTGATTTCTATTCTATTATTTAACTTCCAATTTAAGTTATGTAAAATGTATGAGTGTGTTTTGTTGTTCTCTTTCATCAACGTCATTAGGTATTATAATGAATTCGTGAAATAAACAAGTTCTTCAATGTTTTTAAGCGGTTTCTTCGTATAGAAGGATATCATTTGTAAAAATATAACTGACGGTGCTGCTTCACAGGCTTCATAGGTAATGGGAAATTAATTTAACTGAAACTGAACTGGTTCACTTGATCAGTAGTTGCAAGCCTTATGTCGGTTAATGCAGTTGGCTCTATTAGTATAGTAATGTTGTTTTGGTACTGCAATAACACAGCGCCCTGTCCTTTGGCTAACTAATCATGACAATTCTACTACCAAACAATCTTACATTATTGCTTATGTCTTTATTTACCTTAGTTAACAAATGTGTCAGTTATTTATTTCAATATTACATAAATGATACTTGTGAAAATACAATTGTTGTAAAGGTTACACAAGGCCATTGTTTACGTGAATCTGTTTGCTCATCTTTGTCGTCTGCTGTTGTGTATTAATGTTGAACGTTGGTAGTCCCAAATATAAGGATATTTATTAAAGGTTCTCGACCCCAGAGCTTAAAATAAGAGCAAAATGGGATTTTCCCTAAGATATTAGCGGATTCGTCATTTCTATTTCCTTAGTAACTAGATATCACGTTTTCTTCTCTACCACGCAACACGACCAATGAGAATCGAATTAATGCATGTACACATGCAGCAGATAACAGTTGTATCAAATAGTGTAACTACTGGAAGTCTGGAATTTTAGAGTTTTCTCACGCCGTTTAACTGATTTTAGTGAAGCCTTCATTGAGACTCTACCACATAGTTGACGTTAAGGTTTGAGGACACAAATGTGTTCCTATACGTATATTCCTGGGCGCTATACACTGCTAGATATAAAACAGGGGGAAACAGGCAGTACACAATAACCCCTGCCCTTGAATTTTCACATTGTTCAGTTGACAGTTAGAAACCGGCCAAACTTGCTCAACTAGTCGTCTAGCTGCATGAATATTAAAATATCTCACAGTTTGTCATATCTGTCCTAAATAATGTCTTGTTGGCTGAATAGACCGTGTCGACCGTCCCGGTCTCCTACGCGTAGGCATTTTTAAATGTCATTCAGATGTGTATCTAGTTGTTTCATAGAATAATACTTGTTGAAAGTATACAGTTGTTGTAAGGTTTATGGTGGCGTTGCATCCATAGCACTCAGTGAAAGTGTCGATGCCGAATACAACGTGCGCCGGCGCAGCACAGTTGTATGTCGTAAGTCTGCGTGCTCTGTGGGGCTCTAGAAAGCTCAGTGGAATTTTCCGTTACGAACGGAGCCTCCTGATCTTTTCCGCTTTCCTTACAATACCTAATGAATTTGCATTTCCTGGTGCTTCAATATGATAATTTTAATGGCACTCAGCAAGATCACATATATACAAACAGAACTCAATGAAACCGTGTCATGTTTAGAATAACAATCTTTATCAGTGAGCACCGCCCTGTTTTTGTGCATGCAGTGTTTGTATTACGCGAGATACTCGTACTACTATCTTAGCATGTCCCGAACATCGATCAATCACGGTATAATAACGCATCGTTTAAGTAATTAAAGCTGGCACAGTGGGTTCAGTTGGCGTGCAGTCCTCTGTCGGGCGCATGCTGTGCCACGTGCCTGCTCCGGATAATCACTCGGAACCACCCACGGCAACCGATTCACCAAACAATAAACAGTACATCACACGTTACTAATTATGACGTTTAATTGAGCGTAGGAGTATGAAACCATTCAATATCGAGCACATATTAGTGATGTAAATCGCCTGCAAACGGTTACGTAATCAGTTCTTCGTTAGTAGTACTACTTTTTGTGTCGTCAGGTCAAGCTCAAGGTACCAGCATAATAAATATACTTCAACTGGTAGCGACGCACATGTGTGTGTTTTTAGTGACAAAAAATAGCAACAGTAATTCCTCGCTTTTTCAGTAATGCGCTAATTTAAAGAGTAAATTAGTGAAACGATTGATACTTTTGTTTCGAGGACGATTCCGTATTTAATGCATTATGTGCTTCATTCATTGGGTATGTACTACTATCGTGACAATTTAAAAACAAAGTTCCGTGAATGAAAATGATGAGTCAGTGGTTTGGCTCGATTAGCGTGTTTTCATTCAAACCAACATCGTGCCGATTCTCGCCAAGTACGACAATGATGAACGATACTTTTTACTGTAACTTGTTTTAAGGTTCTGCTGTCACAATACAATTTAAAAGCAAACTTAATAATTGCATTTTAATGTTAGTGATGTTTGGTCTTCAGTAAATTAGTCGTCAACGGATTGGGACATACATGGGGTTAAAATATCATCGAACATGGTTAAGATACATCAAGCTTGACAAAAAGTCAAGAAACATTCCAAAAATTTCTTGTTTTTGTCAATCGGAGCGGGTGCCGGATCTAATTTTGTTTGTAAGATTAAATCAATAGTCGACTAAATGTAGAGTCTGTCTGCGGGAGGCACTGTCGACATTACAATCTGACGGGATCAATAATGTTTTATTCTGGCTATTCTATAAATAGCGCAGGAGGTATAAATATCTCTCGCTTATTGACGGTCACGGATAGTCACACGACTCACACGGCCAGTTGGACTATGTCTGTGCTGTCACAGTCGGGTGTCAATACACGTGAGACATTCGAGTTTAACGAAGCGTCCCAACAAAACGTATTATTTTCTTTCTTTACTCTTGTTTAACAAAGACTAATAATCTAGAATGATTGGTGTTGGCAGATCACAGCGATGCAGCACTTTGTCGCATTCCACTATCTCGTGATTACATTATGTAAAGCCAACGTCTCTCTCTGATCTCGCGTATTCTAGATATCTTACAATTTAACCGGATCGACATTATTCGGTTCTATTTGCGTTATTAACACAATACGTCGTAGCAATAGAATTCAATCTGAAACGGAGATTGTGAAGTGCCCGTTGCGTTTGGGAGAGCTCGAAACTTGCACTGAAATAGTCAACGTCTGAGAAATTTGTGTTAATTATTGCATTAATATCAGGTTTAAAATATATTCTAGGTGTAACCGCGTAGAAGCGTGACCCAGTGACCTAAATTTTACCAGTGTGAGTACGACGCTGCTCCCATACATTCTGGGTTATCCCCGCTCCTTGCTGACATTACAAATTTGCCTAGATGCACCACAGTCCAAAACGATTAGAATAACGTATTAGACAAAAACGCGTGTGTTTTCTAGTGCCACACAGGATTTCTAACAATATAATATCTGTCATAATTACTAAGTTTAATTTATTTAACCAAATTGTTTGAATTGTATCTGGATAATGTTGTTCTCTCAAAATAATGTTGTCAACGCGCAAGGAGATGTCAATGATGTACACAGAAATACACGGCTGGATGCTCAGAATTCTTGTAGCGTTGTTCACATCAGGGTCACTATATTAAATTGTTATGTTGTGTTTACGAGAAATAGCAGCATATGGTAAAACAGGGGAATAACCTTGGCGGTTACGTTTCAATCTTAAATACTTTGGAATATTACTAAGTCTATAGAATAAATGCCCTGGTGCGAGATTGCTAGCGTAAGAAAATTGTGATGTGCAATATGTCCGTCTGTCATCTACATTAAAATTTGATGTTAACAATTAACTTGGCATAGAGCAGTTCTGTAAAAAATAGTTACTTTTTACTTCGTTTGAAATTGATAGATTTCTGCAAAGTGATAGATCATTTTAGGATATTAAGTAGATAAAAATTTGAAATTTCATTTAAAATTGCGAAATGTTGCAGTTAGGAAAATAGGGAAAGGTATTCTATATTCTTTTAGTTTGCCTGTAAAAGTGTAATAGACAGAGACAGGGTTTCTTTTTCATTTGTAATATTAGGAAAGGAATGGATAATGATTTTAAATACAATATGTGATTTTTTTATTGTGTCGACTATTAATTTAAATTTGAACGTTTACTTTGTTTTTTAATAGACTTTTTTACAATTGTCATTGAAAGTTTTTGTGATAACGGTAAGCGAACCGTGGGATTGGCATCACGCAGCAGACACAGCGCATAACGTTCTATTCCCATGCCCATTAGATTACGTAATTCTTAATAACAGTAGCTTCACAGTTGTCAGTGTTCTACGATAAATTTAACTATGTATGTCGAAACAGCGGCTCCTCGTCTTCTCGAAACCGGTCCTATCCGGTTCTCGGCACTCATGACCTTATTATCTTGCGTTTACAAACATTCGCTTCTCATCAAACTCAAATTCCACTAAACATTTGTATTGTGCACACACGATTTAGGATATGTTACATACGCATAAATTGCTCTAATCAAGAGTTTGAAGGTCTCGTCGATAATATTTGTGCTTGCGCCCATATATAAATAATAATTATTATTGATGTTTACTGCTACATACGACCGCATGCATACTTGCCTAGCAAATAGTATATTTTAAATCTTACTACAAAAGCTACCTGTTAGTTATGTAACCAGGAATCTATGTAATTATTTTGGTTCTGAGTTCCTGCCAAACTGCTGTTGTTTACTGTAACCATATGATTTTATGACGTAAATTTTTTGGGACTCTATTTCGGTATTTCCTAGCGTTGTGACGTGCTGGGAGGTGGTTCGCTGACGAGACTCGGAGTGCCGGTAAGGCGGGGCTAGCGCGTCACACAAATATACCGAAACAGATGCGGGCGCAGGCGCAGGTTCGCTTCTAATTTGGTGACGCCGCGGGCGGCTGTCCGCTGGCAAGCTTTGGTACTCGCTACGCAATATTGACGACGCGACGCGACACTATCATCGAGAGTCGTTGTGCTGATTTTGCGTCATAATAACTCATTGATAGAATATACAAAGAATATTGTTAATACGTAGATGTTTACGTTTAACGTAGACCGAACCGGGTGTACTAACGGCCGGATGTGGTGGGTAGACTAGTTTATATTTTAGCTGAAAATTAGAAACGCAAAAACACTACTAAAGCCATATGGCTCAAGCGTCTGGAGGTCAAGTGTTTTGCGGAGGTTTCTGGATTGTTGCCTGTCTTTCATATGCACGTGACAGACACGAGTGAAAGGCTAAGAAGTAGTCGATTATAATAAGCCGTCCGTGCGGTAACGACTGGCTGACGCTCTACTGAAAGGCCCACAGTTCCTGGTCGTACATCATCAGTGGCTTGTATATTATGCGTCTATTTCAGAAGATTTGTTATATATTTCTCGTTACTTTCTGTATATTTAACAAGTTCGATAAAATCGAATATAGCCCAGTCGAATTTAAAAAGGTTGCTGTTTTCTTGATGATTTATTTAGGTAATATTTATACGATAATTCGATACGATGCCGTAAAGCATTTAAAAACATCGCATCAGTAAGGTTCTTATAGCGTTCAATTGAGGTCAGTTAAATTAAAGCTGTTTGCCAATGGTCATGGTCTTCACGCTTTGAAGCCTTGTGGAAGTGGCAGGTAGCTAGATGTGGAAGATAACATCGTATTTTATTTTAATTAAAATATTTTTATTGTACATTTATTACCTACATTCCGTTCATTATATTGAGTCTAATTTCTGGGAGAATTTCTTATAGAGACTAATAGAGAGTCGACGTGAATTTATGTTTTCTAAATAACCCGTATTCTATGTAAGTCATCCGTATAGAGAGAGTTTTACTATACATCGGTGAACTTAAAATAAAAAAATCCACAGTATAAGGTACCTTTGGCTCATTGTGGCGTAAGTAATGCTTAATTTTATGGTAACGTGTTTCACATTATGTCATTGATTTGGAAATCATTTGCAATTGCGTCAACATCTATTAGTTAAGATAGGCAATAATTGCGTATTTTAGCCTTAAAAGTGAAGTTGACATAAGAATCCATAACATATTACTAAGCAAGACTTATATGGTAGTGGTGTGAATGGAGTGGCATTTCCCAGATATATTTGTGTTGTAGATAGAGGTGTGAAGGTGTTTGTTGTGTGTTGTTGCAGGTGGACAGCGGCGGCGGTGGCTCGGCCGAAGTGATGGTGTACTCTCTCGGCTGGGGCATGGGCGAGCCGGAGCGGCGCGGCGCGGACCGCAAGCGCGCCCAGCCGCCCGCCGTCAGCGTGGTGCACTCGCCGCTCTCGCCCGACGACGGACACGAGGTCGACGTGCTGCCCCTGCACAATCAGGTAATACATTCATTGCACTGTCTTTATCCTCTCAATCAAAAAGGCGTTGAGTGCTACGTACATAGATCGTTTTATGTATGACCCAATCTTAGGATTTCCGGCGTAGCATGTATTATACTACACACTACACATTTCTACTTAAAAATATGTACCTATTATAAACACTAAAACTAGGGTATTTTCTTGTGCGTACTAATTATTCCTAATGTTAGATCTTGTTAAACTCGTTGTGTAATATTTGCCACAACCTGTATCTTTTCTAATAAACAACATAATCAAATATTAGAAGTAAGCTAAGCGGTACAAAATTTAAACAATGGCTCGTCCTTTATTTGTCCAGTGATTGTTGACTTTACTTTGTTGAACTTAAGTGTGCTACGATTGTGAATAACAATTACATTTCGGAGTCGGAGTGCAGTTCAAGTGCGTTTATATCATTCAGCCTTTAAGACTATTTAAGGAACACTTTCAAGTAAGGGAGAGGACAATTCGCCTGCCATACCTTATAGCTGCGAAGGCCTTCCTACACGATAAAAAAATATTTCGCTTGTCATATTGTTTCAAAATATTGGCAATCTCTTATGTCGTGCTGTGTTTATGTTCGACTTCTGGTTCCAATAGTTACTGTTGTCACCAGCAAGTATAGACAGTATAAGTATGTATAACGTAGTGTGAAGTGACGGTCCATCGTCCGGAACGTAGCGGAACGCTATGACTGAGCCGTACTTCTGTGAGTAATAGCTCACGTGTCTTGGCGACACGCGGCCTGATGCCCATTGTCTCTTTAAATGGTCTGCTACTTATGTTGCATTGTTCATTTCTAATACCATCGTCTGCTTGTTGTATCAAGTGTTATCGAAGTGGCTATTGGTATTGGAAATCCTCGTTTATATTTTGGTTAAATATCGGTTCGGATCACTCGTTAAAATGATGCAAGCAACTGTTTGCATACTTGGATGACATAATATAGAGATGACCGTATTAACCGAGTTGACTTGCTCACTTGTTATCGATATCTCTGTATCGAGGGCTGTGCGCGAGTTAACACACAATGTGACCCGGTGCGGGCCGGGCGACGACGCAGCGGCCGGGTCGACGCGCCGCGCCCAGGTGATGCGTGCCTCCCCGCCGGGTCAATGGCATTACACCGCCATACTTTTTACACTATTTTCTCACCCGCAAGTAATTCGATCGGCCGCCTAGTGCATACTGCACCGAGCTTTGCGTGCAACACGCCGCGCACAAATATGTACTATGTTCCGAATAACGTAAATACAATGAACTATATTGATCGCCAGCTTGTTTTTGTTCATTGTACACAAACAGAACAAAGAGAACGAAAATATAGATACAAACGAAATGATCCAAAATTGTCACGTTATCTGATAAAGAAAACATTCAACTCCGGTATGTCGACGGCGACCTGTCTACATACATAAACAACTGATCAAATGACTCATACGTTACAAGGTTGGTTGACAATGTTTAGGTGACAGAATAGTATCACAATGCGATGAAATAATTACTTTGCAAGTTAAAGTCAAGTATCGAAAAAATATACATTACCAACCAGACTATACCTATTTAAACTCAGTTAAGTAGGGCGGGTACCAATTTTTACAAATATCACTGCGAATATCTTAAATTGTCAACAATATACATAAAGTACATACATCTACGGATAAAGTTAATATTTAAAAGAGAAATTGGTGATTTATGATAGCTAAATTAATTACAGTAACCACAAACCCTTAGGTTAATGGATATCGACTCCGCTGCAATTTTGTACGACTTTGGCAAATAGTACACTGTATGAGTGCATCCTTAACAGATTGATTTAACTAAGAGACGTTGTCTACAGGTCGGGGGTCACACCAGACTGTTGGTGTTAAACGACAGTACAGTAATCAAGCCCCTCAATATACGAGAGTTGCATTTCTACCAGAACATTCCTGAAGACATCCAGAACTTCGTACCCAGATATAAAGGTGAGCATTATATTCCTTTGTCCACTGGACGACGAATCAATGCCCGCCCGGTACGCTTTTACGATTCGCTGAATGCATCATGTTCATTCATTGCATCTTACATTATTTTCTGTTATAATAATGAATTACTCGTTTTTGTTTACATATCAATTGTGTTGTTTAATGTGTTTGCATTTGAAGCACTAAGGAAGTTATTGATAACACTGAAGCTGGAAAAATAAATTGTTATCAGTTTTCCACAGCCTTATGCATATCGTGTTTACGAAATATGGATATTATTGCCTTTAATTTTATCGCGCGCCACGTTTCGAAACCTCGCAATACGTGTTATTTTAATCAAAGTTTCATAAGCATTTGTTTTTATCATTTGCGTCATTAGGTACTTAAGATATATCTAATGAAATCGCAATTCGATACCATAAAGCTGTGAAAATAATCAATGTGATTAAGTGTACTGACATTGGCTTTCCTTATTGCTTGATGATCGTAACCATCATTTTCAAATTGAGTTATATGTATGATAGAGACGAATGTATGTTGAATATGCAAACCCGCCGACCGCAAAATTATATAAGAAAACATTTATTAACAAACACAGTATATCTTTACTTAATGAGTATCGTTGTACGTACGTATAGTGTAAATAAGCAGGCATTCTCTACAAACAGTAGTATCGTTAAAACAATTACGTAAGCAGTAACTCCATTGGGTAAGTATTATGTTATATTTTTTATATTCGATAAGGAGTTATTTCTCTACATCTACGCATTACGAAAATCAAGAAACTTATGTTCTCCTGGGCCTATTTAAATATCGTATTGTTGAAGTAGCACTGTTTTAAAAAACATTAAAAAAACAAAGCCATGTCTGCACTTTTGAGAGTCTAAGATCATTGAAAAGAAATGTGGTGGGTTATGAAAATATAATTTGATACAAATGACATAGACGTTTATAATAACAATGATGCACAATATGGCAATATCATTGACAATTTCACATGATTGAAATAATTTTAACCTGAGGTATTCTATACATTTACTACAAACTAATATTGCCCACATTGTGTATCACATAACTGATAACTAATTGAACTTTTACTTTGTTACCGATTGTACCGCCTTAAATGTTTTAGAAATATATTAGCATGCCATTATTTTTTAACGTTTTATTTATTTATCGATTACTGTTTTTGTGAAGTAATAACAGTTAATGAACACTAGTGTTTATTATTTTGCTACACAGGGAACTGTCAATAGTATTTTTTATATTTTTATTGGTTTAATGTTTTGTTTAAATCTAGCAGTGGTAAGATACGTATTATTGTTCTGTGAAGTGAGTGCTATATAGCCGCAAGTGAAACGGACGGTACGCAACGTGTATACAAAGTACGGAAGGATAACGTAACTAAAAGTAAAAGTTCAACGCCATGCCGCCATGGATGTTAGAGTAGGTAGTGTGGGTACGTAGTAGTTGTTGAGTCAGAGGTTGATGGCGTGGCTCGCATAGGCGCGGGCGCGGCGGGCGGGTTTGAGTGCGAGCGAGCGAGCGGGAGCGGGCCTGGGGTCAGGAACACAATATTAGTTTCCTTGTTGTCGCAAGGGCTGCGGCGCTGCGGCGGGCGGAGCGACGCCGGACGCGGCACCACACAACCGCCCCTAATAGCGCCCTAGCGGTAATTTTACATTTTGGGTTTGTAAACCTTTACTTAAAAACTACACCCACATCACACGTACACACATAGCCACAGATATATGTACACACACGTATATACACATACAAACATGCATTGTCTACTTACAAAAATATAAAAATTGTTTGATCACAGATTACATACACTATACCTACCGACACAAATACACATCACATTAGACACATTACAAAAGATATACAAACCCTGTTTAAAAACAAAGTAACCTAATTTCACTTCCTCATCAAAATAACGATGGCAACTTGCACTATAGTAAGTTTATGTTAATTTTACCAACGTAGATAGTTTATGAAGTGAACTCACCCCGTATCTTCCAATGTGATCTGTGCCAGCTTCGGGGTCGGCACCCGGCTGGGGATGCATTAAATAACTTCTATCGTTTCACAAAATCATTCATTAATTTGAAAGTGAATAGTATGATTTATTTTTGATTTTAATTTTGAAATAAATGTTAAAATAATGACCAGTGATACATTAAACAATAGTGTATATTATGGTGTGTGTGCATGCGGACAGTATACTGATGGCTCGGCCGTTTGTTTCAGGCGTGATGCAGGCGTCTAACACTGGTGGCACCAAATTGGACAAGCGGTACTCTCCATGTTTCCGCGACGAGAACGGGCGCAAGCAGTCGCTGGGCGGCAAGCGCAAGCGCGACGATGTGTTCAAGTGCGTATCCGCGTGACTCGCGCGACTCGCGGCTCGATGCGACCGACACTCCTCGACACTTGTCATGTGTCCTTTATCATATTTCAGAAGCTTTGACGTACGCCGGCCCGGCAACCGACGTCGCCATTAATTCATATGATCGCAATACTTACATGACTATCCCACTAACGCGTGAGCGATGCACGACCCATTCACTCTGCGAGCCTCCGATGACTTGCGTCGTGGAGTCGTGGTAATGATACTATTTGATTCAAATGTAACAATATAACAGATAATCACGAATCTGTGTTTCATTAGCTCCTAAACTATGATTGTGTCGATCGTAACACTCGTGTGCCCCCCGACGAATTAAATCAATTTAAGCTTTTTATTTACAGATTTAAAGTTCACCGAAACGGTAATGCGAGCGACGTGCTCAAAAGTATTGCCCACATAGACAACACCAACAAGCAGTGTAAGTATCATTGATGTAAAAAAACGTTTTCGTAAAATGTCACCGTCTCAAGGTCTAAATAAATAATAATCAGAGCTGCAACTAACTGTAACAACTTCTTACAGATTTCCTTATGATGGAGAATATCACGTCATCATACCGGCGGCCGTGCGTCCTCGACCTGAAGATGGGCACACGACAGCACGGCGACGACGCTTCTGCGGAGAAACGCACCAAGCAGATCGCCAAATGCGCGGCGAGCACGTCCGCCACGCTCGGCGTCAGGCTGTGCGGCATGCAGGTATGTCACCCGACGTTCGTTCAGTTCACATGGCGCAGTGCGTACGATAAGATCTTATTCATAACACAATGTTTTTCATCGTGTGTGTAGGTGTACGTACCGGAGACGGGCGCGTGCGTGCGCCGCGACAAGTATTGGGGACGTGCGCTCACGGAGAACGGACTACGCGAGGCACTTCGCGACTTCTTCGCGGCCGGAGCCTGTCTGCGCGCCCGTGTCGTGCGCCGCGTGCTGCGGGACCTGGACGCGCTGCGCCGCGCCATCGCCAAGCAGACCAACTACCGGTTCTACTCCTGGTCAGTACGACTCCGATGCCAATTTTCCGCTCCACGTTAGACGTCGAGGATGTCACGTTTGAACTTTTCTTTTCGATCGCAGCTCCTTACTCATAGTGTACGAGGGTGACGTGTCGAGCACGCTGACCACCGACGAAGCCGGCATCGTGACGAGCGAGTACGACGGAGACGCGTCCAGCAGTTCGGCCGAGCTGGCTCCGTCGCCCGGCCACTTCGACATGTCCACGCTGCACGACGAGATCTCGTCCGACGCGCCCGCGGCGCGCGAGCCCTTCCGTCCGCACTCGGAGGAGACGATGGGCGGCTACGAGGAGGGCGAGGTGGCGGGCCACTCGCCGCGCCGCCAGCCGCCCAGCCCCGACTCGGCCGACAGCTGGATGGCGTACTCGTCCACGTCCAGCGAGTCGTGGCGCGGCGAGGCGGAGGCGGAGGCGGAGGCGGCGGAGGCCAGCGGCAAGCGCGCGCGCACGCGGGACTCGTGGGCGGCGCCGGCGCCCGCGCCGCTGGAGCGCGTGGACATCCGCATGATCGACTTCGCGCACACGGCCTACGCGGGCGCCGCGGCCGAGTCGCCGCTGGCCACGGCCACGCCGCACCACGGGCCCGACTGCGGCTTCCTCACGGGCATCGACAGCCTCAAGCGGCTGCTCACCGAGATCCTGCCGCCGCAGCCCTACAGTTAATGAGGCGCTCGCCGGCCCGAGGGGCCTCCTCCTAGAAAAAAACGTTAAAAATTCCCCTCATTTCGGACGAAATTCTGAGAGAGCTGTGATCCTTTCGGACGCTTCGGCGTCGGAGCGCCGCCCTCGCGGTCGCTCCGTGGTGAAATCTTTCGGATGTACGTTTTAGTTCGCCGATGGTGAGTTTCGATGTTGTTGAAATGTATATTATAATTGAATGTAAAAACTATTTTCCTCAAAAATTTACCGTTCGACTGATGTAACTTTAAAAGTAGACAAATTACTAACTGATCGCTATGTATTTACATAAAAAGGACACATGCAGGGTATTTTACGTCCCACGCTCGTCAGGCGCGAGACTTATATATCGATTTCTTTTTATGTAATTGCGTAGTGATTATCGCACTTAGTGAATGTTGGCGGTACAAACTATGTTAATTTTATGTTAAAGCTATTATAATTTGAAGTGGGACCCAGTAGGTATTCTTAAAACTTGTATTTATAAGTATTACTGTTAAGTTATTCCAGATTGACGTGCTTTGAGTTGTCTCCTAGCTTAATATTTGTTTTCTGTACGAGTGCTTATAGTCGATGTGATTACGTAAAATTGACATTAGACATTCCCTGTCACTACTGATTAGGATATTGTTCATAACAACCATTTACGTTAACATATTATTATATATTATATCACTCCATTTTGTTATTCTCTTACTTCCCATCGAATTTCCACATTTTCATTTTATAATATTGTATCTTTCCTATTTGTCTAGGAGCAGGTATTAAATTATATCAGCCCAGTCAATGAAGCCAAAGTAATATTAGGATATTTAAATTACAACACAAAAAATAATTTCCATAGTAAAATGTAACTCGATTAAAATTGGTGTTTAGAATGTAAATAGTTTAAGCATCGCTAATCACGATTGAGCGATTTTTAGCTTGAAACAATAACTTTGATTGAAAAAGTGACTTGTGTTTTATATTCTAAATATATTTAGTTTAAATAGGACGTGTGCCCTTACTGTGGAGGTGCACGCGTTGGACAAAAGCAATTTTATTATAGTTCCGCTAACAGTATTATAATGTTGTAGCTGCCGGGGAGTTAGTAGTGCGTGTCTAGCGTGACCAGCGTGACCATAGCGATCGGATGTGGTGTAACAGTGGACGCCTGATTGTGGATGCGTTCCGTGAGAGGACTGTGTAGACTGTGTGGAGTACATATAATATGGTGCCAGTTCGTTATTACTACACCGAAGGTTGTAAATCTAGAATATTAGACGCCATGTTTAATGTTGAGAGTTGAGTACTGAAAGTGGGTCAGTGTAAACAGCTAGTTTTGCGCACCGCACGGTGAATGTGTGATCACTAGCGTTAGCCAACATTCCTTCGTGCTGCATTCGTCATTGTTTGTCCTTTTACTTTTATTATTTTTTATTAGTGGGATAAATTTTTGAAAAGTACCTGGTTTAATTAGGATGCTAGGTTGTATTGCAAATTATCATTTATGTCTGTTATTTTAAATAACTGTATGACACTATTTTGTTAAATAAATTTTAGGTATTAATATATTTGTTTTATTTACATAAACATGATTTTTACTTGAAATCCCCGCAACCATGTTAATCTAAGGTTTGATTTTCCCGAAAAACCCGAATAAAGCGTAACGATTTTAGACAAATCCTTGCCTTAGTCTGCCTAATAATCATAATGAGCCATAATATAATACACAGTGAACTATACATCTCAAGTGCGGTGTCTGAATAGTAAACTCATGACACTATCGGTTATATGAGCAAGTACCTAGGTAAAGTAAAACGTTGCAAACTACGTAGTCTACGAACTACAAATTAGTACAAATAAATAAAATATCAGACTTGCTTGAATACTCCCTATGCCCTTTTTTCTGCTTCCGTACAAAAATTAGTTGCAGACTTGAGCTTTTATAAACGTCAATCGTTTGTGTTCATATTAGGTTGATAGGTTTTTGTTTTGATCTTAATAAACTTAATAATAACAAACTATCATACAATTTGTCAGGTTTGATAGGTTCTTAAAATAATAAATTAAGAAAAATAACGTGAAATAGGCAAGGTTGGTAATAAGGCCGCTAATACAATTGATTGCGTTGGTTCTGTCTCCAAATTAAAAAAAAAAAATCCCGCCATTAGTCGCTGGGTACCGTTAACTATACTTAGAATATTTTTTTACTCCGTTCAGGCATTCAGAGCTGTTTAAAATCCAATTTTAGTTTTAATCATTAAAATGGAGGAAGTTAACGACGTGAAAGCTTTAGAAAAGATATCTAATGAAGTAGATGAGTCCCAAATAAAAGTTATTCTTTCGAGCCAGTGTATAAAAGGTATATTAGCTTAATTAGTTAGACTCTAGTTATTTGTTCATACGTTACAGAGATAGGTACGTATGTACATTTTACCTGGTTATTGAACCTAATCCAACAAGTAAATAGGTACACAAGAAAATTAATATCTCACTTTGTATTGCCTAGCATTCGAATTTAGGCATAGACTTTCTAGGTTTTCAAATTATTTCAGCTCAGGCATTTCTACTGGATAAATTGAAAAAGCAAACTGAACGTCATAAGGAAACATGCAGGTTCATCAGCAGCGCTAACTTGAAGGTTGAGGCGGAGATTAAACAAGCCGAACAAGAAATACGAAGGTTGGTAATACTATAATAAGGAAAATTCAAGTAGGTTTATCTTTAGTTTACTCTTTATCCTGTTCATATCTTAACTATATGTAGGAAGTGTATAAAGCCTTGCTAAAATCAAACACAGGATATATTTATTACTAACCTATGATGAGATAGGTTTTCGAAACCAGAAGTCATTATGATGCCCGTAAAATTTTGACCTTCTTTGGTATATCGATTTGGATGAGCATTTCTACATCTTTCTTACTATTAGTTTTATATAGGCACTATCATTAAACCAGAAGTAAATTTTTTGTAGCCTGCTGATTGCTAAGGACACTATAAAATCATCTAACGTAGAAACTAAAAAGGAGTGGCTATTAGCGAAAAACAAAAAAGCCGACATAATAGAACGCGTGACGGAAGGAAAAAATAAATATGAGGCTTTGTGGTCGGAGTGTAAAACCAGGTATGAAAGTGTACCATTTGTGCAGAAATTACTTCAAGCCAAGGAAAAACAAAAGACAACCGACCAAGACATCGATGATATGGACAAACAAATAACAAAGCTTTACGAAGACATTGAAACTAAACGTAAAATTTGTGCCGATTTAGATATAAAACGATGTGTGGAATTAGCCAACTTTATGATCAACGAAATGCCAAATACTCATAAAATAATCGCAGAAAAATCTGAGGAGATTAACGTATTGAGTAAAGAAATTGAACAATTATTAAAAGAACAGGAGAACCATGCCGCAAATGTAATAAACGATGATCTGAATATACAGCAGGATTCCAGTACAGTTAGGGACGAAAAAGAAATAGGAAAAGATGATGATACTCTTATCTTGTCGAAAGATGAAGACGATCCTTTGGTACAGTATGAACTATAATAGTACAAGAGTAACAATATGAGATGAATGGCACTTATTATTACTCGTTGTACTTATTAGTTCCTAATACTTACTGGTTTTGGTTTTCAGATACCCAAATTAAATATAATAGATTTTGATCTCGACGTTATTGATGTTAATTTGAACCAGGTAAAGTGTATCTTAATTAATATCGAGGTCAAGGCATAGAATCCTTCAATATTAAATTCGAACTTATACGTCTTACTAGGTAAAGCTCAAGAAAGATGAATTGAAAAACTATATTTCAACAAGATCGGATCCTGTAACTCATAATTTCGAGAAAAATGTCGAGCCACGCCTTGAGACTGACAAAGCTTACGAATACATAATATCACCATATTTCAAACGTTACAAGGAGGAAAAAACTCGCAATTTTTCGGAGAAAAAGCTGATAAATATTTTGGAAGACATAAATATCAACAATAGCGAAGCTTATAATATTGTTAAGAAAGTCAACCCGGAGCACCTTCGAGATGTTGATGAAATTTCTGCTGAAGTAGTGCGAGACAAAACTTTGCAGAGTTCTTCTTTAGAGAAGGTACCTTCATATTATTCTTAGCCGTCGTTCTCGTACCTACTGGGTTAATTAAGACAACAATAATCCAATACCAGTGACTTTTATACTTACTTTATTAAAGGTACAAAGTGTTAATTATTGTCCTCAAGCTTTTCTCATAATTTGCTTTTAATGGATAAAATGTTTAATTACGTATTATTCTTATTTTCTGTCTGCGTTCTTTCGTTCGTGCTTCAGTCGATTCAATTAGTGTTGTTGGTTTTTTCTGTTATAGGATAACAAGGCAAAGAGCCCGATAATCAGCGAAAACATTGAGGAGATTGATCTTACATCTTCGAATGCTGAGAATAATATAATAATACCACCCACGCAATTCTTGGATATTACATTATCGGTACCTATATTTTTTTATAATATCTATGTTACAAAATGAATTTATGATTTCATACATGCATACATAATATCACGCCTTTTTCTCATAGACGTAGGCAGAGACCAAAGATCGCCACTTGGTACGATCCATACAGACTTCCCTTGCCTCATTCACATCCATTACATCTTGTCATACAGGACCGCCGGTTATGAGAACTACACACCTGACCTTTCTTCAAGTCATCGCAGATTTATGATGTCGTATGGGATGAAATAACATAAAAGTCCATTTTTAGGATGATACAAGAAAGCGAGTTTGCTTCGATCTGTCTTCTTCCGTGCAGATAAACGAAATAGTTGAGGATACAGACCAGCAGGTCCATGAAGAAAGAGTAGTCCACGAGACTACAACTAGCCAGCTAGACGTGAGCGCTGCTAGCGACGAGAGCTTTGTAAAAATAAAGGAGATGTTACTCAAAAAACACAATTTAGATCTGTCGCCACAATTTGTTTATGCAAAGAATAATGTCTTGCAAAAGGTAAAGTAGAATTATTTAACGATATGTAATAGAATACGGATGAGAACAACACGACGCCTGTAAACAATATTTTTTGAACCTGTTCAAAGGCTAAAAACTGTAAAAGAGGAAGAGTTTGCATTACCAAATTTATACTTACTATCATTTTAATAAACATGTTATTCATTTTCAGAAAGATGATAAAATTGTTACTTCTAAGTTTTTCCAAAATAATTGTGAGCTGAAGGCAGATGAAAATACTGGTCATGAAATGGAGGTTGATAAACCTTCGGACGAGAAGCAGCCAGAAGAGACGGTAAACCATGACGTAGAGAAAGTCATGTCTCAAAAAGATGCCCATCAAGATGTTTTGATACCAATGGATATTGATGAGCCGATTGCATCCAGCCCTATGCCAAACAAAGTAACATTTTGTTTTGTTCTTTTCTATACAGCATCATTTCTTTTTAGTATGTATTTGGATGCGATTGCCTATGACTATCTACAGTGTTTGTAGATTTGTATGAATTCAAAATCCCGGCGGGTATTTCGATTTTTTTAATATCAGTAGATAGAAAATAATGACAAATGACAGAACTACAACTGACATGGTCATCTAACCCGCTCTCATATCTGATAATTATTTTAAAAATGCATTAAAAGTAAGTATTATTAAAAGTATCTGTTTCAGGTTGATGTACAGCCTAATCAAGAGCAAAAACCTGATAAACCCATATCTGGATTATTATTTACACACGGAACACAAGCCATACCAGATTCTCTGAATGTGTCTATGAGTACGACTGGATTTGACGACTCTGATTTTCCTCATTGCATTGGTACTACGAAAATATTTTTTTTAAATGATTATTATTTCATATACTCTATCATAGATTCTAATGAAAACTGCTGTTTTAGATTCAAGTCTTCTTCTTTCCCCTAAAGCTGATATACCATCGACTGCAAATAATCAAGAAGTGCTATCTCAGGAAGTGCCTAATTTTCTTTCTGGTGGGTACTGGTTTCATGTTGGATAAATTTTAAGTTATAATATTCAAAAAGTTAGTATTTAAAAATGTTTTTATTTTTTATTTTAGGGTTTCGAAAAACAGGTTTATCATTTTTTGGTGGTCAATCTACTTCATCTGAACCTAAGCCAGACTCTAGTGCTCAAAATGAAGGAAACAATTTCAGCTTCAATTTTGGAGGAGAAAAGAAAAGAGGTGGTCTTTTTAGTCTTTTCCATTAAATTATTAGAAATAAGATTTTGTTATTTTACATACTATGTTTATCCTCTGAATAAATAATTACCCATTTTAATAGTATGTATTGTTTTATTTTACATAAAAAATTAACAGGGCTTATTGATGTAGTTGACAGGCTCTTACAGCAATCAATTGTAGAAGTATAAAAAGTGGTGCAAACACTTCACTGTATTCTATAGCAGAGTCTCCTTGAAGTTTTCTACATAATAGAAATTTGAAAACAAATGTTAGACCTAAGAATATAGCACTCCATGATGCTCTATATAAGGAGGCTTTATATGAACTCTCTAAATTCATTCTTATACATACAATACAACAAAAATATGCATTCATTGCATCACTTACAAATAATGGTGCAAACACTGTCCACCAGGCACTGTTCACCACATTATCTATTTTTAAAGCTAGTAACACTGAAAATATTGTTATTGTAATTAAGTTTATCCATATCTCAAACACTGTAAGTCCAATCCATTGCACAATTTCATTAAGTGTGAAAAACATTTTTACTTCTTATTGGTTGGCACCGAGCATTGCAGTCCGGAATATCCTTATGTGTATAGAAGATGAATGTCTAACTTGTGAGTCAAAATCTAGATCTTCTGTAAGTGGTTCCAGGTCATCTGAAGGCAGAAATTTTATTTATTTTTCAACTGCTACATACAAGTATAACTGGCAGGTATAGTACATCAAACTGCTTACCAACTAAATCCACAGTCCCAGTATTTACTTCAATCTGACAGGTGCCAGAGAAAAGTATTTCTAATTGAAGTGCCAAGTTGCAGCACCGCTGTATGGCTGCTCCTAAACCATGGAGAATTATTTCCTTTTCACCTCTGGTTAAAAGATCGCAACACTTGTCAAGTTGTGCCTAGAAAGAATATTTATTCGACCTTAATAATATTATATATCAATCGTAGTACCCATATAACTAAAACCACGATACACAAGCAAAACAAACCAATTGTAATGCAATAAGTACCTTGAAATTGGTCTTCTTGGTTATGAATATTACATTATCGCCATCAATGGGTCTTAAGGGTAAACGTTTCTTTACAGCATAGTTCTTATTTGGATGTCTTTTAGGCTTTTTCTTAGAGTCCTCTTTCTTTTGCTGGGTGTTTTCATCTGCCATATTTCCACAAGTGATGAAAGGACAAGTGACAATACATGTGACATCTAACGTCAGTCTGACTGACAGCTACGAAGTGCGTTCAAAAATATGTTTGGATTAATATAAATATTTAATTAAAGTTGTAAACCACACTTCACATATTATTGAGTTCATGTAATCATTGTTACTACTTAGAATTATACAAAATGTTGAGATACAATTTTAGCAATTTGAAAAAAAATATGGATTCGGAGCACGATCGGCAGGATTCGTAGAGCTAGAAAAATCTCACTCTCAAACCAATAATCTCGCAACATGCGGGTTTGTATTGTAATACGATGCGGAGTCCTGCTTGGCCGAGTTCTTGGCATTCCTAACAGACTAGGTATTCGCTGTAAGATCTCAGCCCTCTCTGATGATACATGTAAATCCTCTTTGAATGAACTTTAATCAAAGCTATCGATGTTTACAGATCCAGGTATCAAGGATTGTCATTTTCTTTGTCATCTTTTGTAGTTTTGAAGGGGGCTACAGGGGACTGGGGAATAGACAGCCCAATATAAATTATTTATAAATGAATGTTATTAGCAAACTATAAATTTGTAATGTAGCCGTTTCTTGTGTTTTCCAAAAGTCAAATAAATTTTTGTGTACAAATGTTATCTGCTGAAAATGGGTTGTGTGTGTTGCTCTGTCAGTTCATTCATATCAATTTTCTTAGATGCACTCGAAAGGTAAGATTGAAACAACTAGGTGCATTACATCTCTGGGCTAGTGGACCCAAACACCCCCAAAAGCATCTGAGTTTATCAATTTACAGTGCCCGGGCAACAGGTCCAAGCACTTTCAATTTTAGGCCCCACAAAACCAATACGGTCTCCGCGTCGCAGTGGTTATTGTACTTAGTTGCCACACTCCTTCCAAATCGATGGGAGCTTAGGTCGTGGGTTTGTTTCCCACACGAAACAAATATTTGTGCTATCCACAAATAGTTTTTTTGGGGGAAAATTACCTATTAGTGCCCAATAACTACAAATACAAATCCATTTACAGAATAACATTATGCACAGTATGTGCTTTGCTGACATGTTGTCTGCTGTTTACCATCCTCACAGTATTGATTCTTGGAATCGGTATAGGTTACCACTACTGTTTTGTCGCTAATTCTGTTGAAGCTATGGGTAAGTAGTCCAATTTTAATGCTTATAATACGATGTGTGCTATGTTTAACTAATTATGGTATGTTTAATAAAATTTTGAATTACAGAAAAGGCTGCGAAAGCAGGAGGTGCGTTACGTACGGGACTCAGACCAGACAGTAGTGGAAATGTGATGCGATCAGTAAATAAAGCAGTGAAGCGAGGCATCGCGCATCGCGTCGCTCGACGAGACGCTGACACCATCCCATCCTCTAACAATACTCATAACGCATTATATCCTCAAAATTATACATTATCTAACGACACCCACAGGTTGGTTACAAGGCCAAGTTATGCATCGTTCAATGGAACAAATTTCACTACCCTTAGCTTATAACAATGTGCGTGTTATATAAATGTCTGTACGTTTGTGTGTAAGTGTACTTTATGAAAAATAAAAATATTTTTTATATGATATACTTTATTAATTTCAATTAGAAAAATAATATAATAGCATAAAGTTCAATAATGTTACAACATAAAGTCAAGCGGTACCTATCGTTGAACCATTTTTTTGTTCAACAAGGTATTGCTACCTAATAAAAAATAGGTAGCCAAGGGCACCTAGTGGTATAAATTCGAATTAATTAGATATTCTGTCCCTCCCATCAATTACGAGAACGAAGTAAATTTAAAATCCCATTAGATACAAGATCTATCATAATCACGTTGTCAGAAATACCACGGTTGTGGTGGTGTTCCTCAATGGTCTGAGGAACGGCATGGCTGAAGAAGTGTTGTTTCGTGATCGACGGAATCGGCCAATTAGTCTGCGCGCCAAATTTCTTTCTTGCGGGGACAGCTCCGGCTTCTTTGGCGGCCTGAGTAGATAAAAATGTTTGAACTGCACGAAAGACTAAAAATACCTCAATCAATTTACCTGTCACATTATGTGGCAACATTATTTTATACTTATCTAGGGACCTACCCGGAGATATGTATACCTTATTTGGGAATTAATTTACCCACTCACCTTTCTGTCTCCAATACGATAATAGGAGTTTCTGATGTCTCCAAATAAATGTTCTCTCCAGGTTTATTGGTACCGTACATCTCTGGAATGTTGAAATTTTATTAGGTACATTTATAGCCATAAGTATACAAACATAATGTGAGAATCATAAAATTACAAACCAACTAGTGGATTCGGCGGACGTTCTTCGTCGGAGCGGTTGACGGCGAGCAAGCGAACCACCGGCCTGCCCTCGGGACCCGATCTCAGCGCCGTCGACGGCGTTGTTGATCTTGATGTCACTGACACACAAGGATTCATTTTATTATTGGGACACAACCTTTGGTTAGATGACCTTCTGAAATCTCGACATAATTCTACCACGTAGGTTCAATCTTCACTCATTTAAACTAATAATAGTATGTAACTCACTAGCAAATGAAGCAAGTTCTTTCTGCGCGTAGTGATAGCCCACTGAGATCCCGTACACCATCAACATCACGACAGAGAACATCATAAGAATCAGTAGAAACGCGCAACACGTCCATGTCAGCACTCTGGTAATATGGAGCGATATTAATTTATGAAACAGTTACTTGAACAAAACCAAATTAGGTAGGTAGGTATATGACATTCGCTTGAAAATTTATTCATAAACCTATCACACCTTCTTTAGTTAAATTTACTATTTCCTATGCTATATGATTAGCAAACGAGTCTATAGTAAAATCATTTATAACGTTACCTTTCCACACAAAATGTTACAGAACAGAATACGGATTGAAGCACACCCATTTTCACGGTTTATTTCGATATCTGAGGAGTAATGTTTGAATCAATATAACAACCGGAACTTAATAATAAAATATGAGTAACAAGAGTATTCATAAGCAGCAACCTAGATAGATCATCTCTATAAATATTATAAAATAGTAAGTATAGTCGAACATACCTCACATATGTAATTTAAAATGTGATGTGAATCAAAAAAGACTTCGATATCATTCTTCTATACGTATTAAAATGTAATAAGGATAATATATTCGTATTTATATTATCGCACAAAAACCTTATAAAATATCGCTAGAAAATGTCAGTGTCAATCGAAAAAGAACTAGTTATTCTTTTTGGTTTGAATAAAGCCATAGTGTAAGTAAGCATAGCAAAAGAAGAGTTAGGATCTTTTTACAACAATGTTTAAACTCTTGAAGCAGTCAATGACCCGAATGGATTTCTGTTCTACTTAAAACACACACTTTCCCTTCAGAAGGAAGTAAATTACTTGTCAAAACGTAAATTTTCTGAATATTCTATGATTAAAGATGTACCTCTATATTATGTAAAATGATTGGAACCCTTGTTTGAAGCAAGATGTAGTAAGGATGATTAATGTATTTTTTTTCCTGCTAATGTAATAAGCTAGCAAGGTAAGCTAATAAGCAATATTATCAGCTCAAAAATGTGTATTTAATAGATAATAAAAAGCCATATGCAATGAAACAATTTATTTAACAACTTGTATAATAAATATACAAATTATAACAGTCTCCACAGTTAAAAGGCACTTACTACACAACCAATACAAATTATATTATACAAACTAATGGTACAAAATATTTTATATTTACAATACGTTAAATAATTTACTTCTTTTGCAGGATGATGCTCCTTTATACAAATCATTAATATCCTGTTCAGTTACAATATACGGAAATACATTATAAAAATTATTATTCGCTAAGAACTAACATAATGTACGCGTGATGTAGGGATATTCAGCAAAGAATTGAGCCATCTTGAAAATAAATAATATAGGAGTAGAATGAAAATAAATAATATGTGAAAAATACGTTTGTCACTCAATTCAGAATTTATAAGTAAAAACAACTTATAAAATACAACATCTCCAAGCCAATAAATCAGTTAAAATTGTTAAAAATTATATTATTTAAAAAATAATATCGTTAATATTGCTCCAAATTGTTAGTATAATTTACTAAAAACAAAACATTCTTGACATATAAAATAATATAACAACATAATTTTCATATCAGTCAGACCATAAAATATCAAAAAATAACATGAGTAAAAAATATTGCTTATGTACACGGAAGATATGACGAATGGAGAGTAGTAAATTATTAATAAACAAAGAATAATAGAAATTAGTGAAATAATAACAATAATAAAATATGTAAGTAAGAAATTCGTAAAAATGTGAATAATGAAAAAGTATAGACTTCAGACAATATAGGACGGATAGCGGGACAGTTTCAACCGAATTGTGATTTTTAAAAGTAAGTAGTTAATTTCAAGTCATACAGATGTAAGTGTTGCAAATCACAATATATTGGTGCTATTTCTTATTAAGAAACTTTATACATACATCTGTTTTAGGTTGGTAATAAATAAGTTTAAAAATATGTAACTTATGATTTTTTGAATGCTAATTCACTTCAATGTACTTCTATCGTATGTACGAACAATATAAAAAAGAAACATTTTTTCTGCTTATAAGACGTGATAATATGCAATGGTAGAACGAAATTTCTTCAATCTTTTCAAAACTCGATTACTAGTTTCGAACAGAAATACACACAAACTTCTATTTCACTATGCAGTTTACCTTTAAACAGTATAGTAACGTATTTATGAAAATTACAAAAAAAATACGTCATATTGAACTAGATTCCTGTAAGTTGTTGAAACGGTAAAAGGACTTATAGTAATAGAACATAATATGTTTTACGTAATTCATTGCGGATCATTTCATCTATCAAATATATTTTTACAACGCATGTCGAGATCAGTGATTTCTGTAGAGACATCAGCGTATTTGGCACACATTAGGTGAGTCCACTAGTTTCAAAGCCAGCGTTTATACACAGAGGTAATAACGGACTACTACTTCCTTAACAACAAAATAAAAAAAAAAGCTTTAGTCAACGATATCCATAGCTGACATTCGTTATTTACTATTAACAGGAATGGTGACTTATATAAATGCTACAATTCTGTGATGTCAATAAATAAATGTTAAACTGTAAATACTAACAAAAGTATGTACTTATTATGAAAGGATACAAAATTGACTGTGATTACAAACTTTATCGCCTTTACAAATGCTCGAAGTTTGGCTTCAATCGAGTTGCTGTAAACTACTTTCAGGACCAGTTTCCCGGCTTATGAACAAGTGTCGATTACCTATACGATAAAATAAAGTGACAACAGTAATGAGGAATAAATAAAGCTATCACGTTGATAATGCAACCGATACTTATTCAAAAGTATACTGATATCAAGCAACTCGAGAGCCGTTCCTTAGATGCTAGATTACCTCGTCGTTGAAAGCATGTGTCAGTGTTTTCCGTGTAGCATGTCCCATAGTGGTAGTTCCTGTAGCGCGGTGTGCAGTTCATGCTGGAGCTGTGCGGCCAGCGCGGGCGCGGCCAGGGCGCCGGCCGCCCCGCGCAGCCACGAGCAGACCAGGGGCGCCGCGCCACTCAGCGGACCTAAGCCAGTTACGTGTAGATCTGCACATCTGTACGATAACAAACATTTTATTAAGAGACAAAAGCCTACATACTGTTGTGGAATTCAATTTTTTTTAAAGCCATGCATTTACATAGTCTGTTGATTATTTGGTACGTACGTGCTCTTAATTTGAAGGTTGAATGTACGTATACGCACGTGCACGTATCTTTGTTTGAATATTAAAGATGTCCTATTATGTCTTTAAATCCCTATTTTCATAGTCGTCAAAATTAATAAATAATATTCAATGGTATTTGTGTTTTTGAATAGTAACAAACAGTATACATAGAATGGTACATACTCTAGTGCCTGCACGCGCAGGTCGTCGAGCTGCGCGTAGGGCTCCCAGCGCGCGAGCCCCACGGACAGCGCCACGTGCAGCGCGTGCTGCTGCAGCGCCGCCGCCGCGCGCCCGCCGCACGACACGCCCATCGCGCGGATACGGTACTCGTCGAACCCGATCTAGACACCACACACAACATTAGTAATGTACAATCAAATGCAACATTAACCAATACCTGTTTCCGATCGAGCGAACACGTCGAGTCGCTGCGGTTAAATCGAATAAGACAACATGTAAATACGTATGACGGCCCGGTCACGGGCACAAAGTTACAACCGACTGAGTCCGACGCTACAATTCAAAGTGACACACAAGGGAAAGCTCAGTAGCTTTCTGCGGCGTGCATGAAACCTTTGATCTTACGACTAAACAAAACAGCAGTAAAATCGTAAAAGAGCCGTTAATCTATCGTAATAATAATCAATCTTACTTGTAAGTCCTTTATCCTCAAGGTGACCCTGAAGCAAGTCTTCATGGGGTCGGGGCGCGTGACGCTGACGTCATTGATGCGGTTGATGGTGGCCAGGTTCTTCACCCACCCCACGTCCGTCTCGAACTTGCCTATGAACGATAACGAGCCTATCTGCAACAATTATTGCATTTTATTACAGACATTTGCTATCCTCTTTAAATTTGTAAATGGGGTTTAAAGGCGATGAAAATGGCATTCCTAGACTAACATCCATACGACAAAGACCATTGTAATTTGGCCGAAACCTCGAGAAATTGAACAAAACCCACAATGTAACTGTTTGAATGGTAAAGTTATGACGAATTAGGTTTGAACGTTTCATCTTTAATTGTAAGATCGCTAGCTGAGAATATAAAAAAAAACTGTTAGGACTCATGTTTTCAAGCTACAGGTCAAGTAGGTATCCTGCAATTATGGTACCTTGTGCATGAAGGTGGCATGTATGGGCGGCAGCTCGAGCACCTCGCGACAACTCTGCAGCAGCGTGCGTCGCATGTTGATGAGGATCATGTCCACCACCTTGTTGCCGCTCTCACTCAACTTGTCTATCATCGAACTGAAACAATTTAAACTTGTTATTCACTTGTTGCGTTACTTATACAAAGATATTTAATACGTTGTTCATAATTTAACGTCTGACTACTTTCTGAATATTTTCTATGAAGCAGTGTTAAAGCGATCATTATTTTGTAGGAGATTGAGATGGAGAAGTAAGCAGTTAAGAAAAGGAAAGATATAGTTCCTTTTCCCAGCCGAGTAATAATCGCATACTACTTTACCATAAAGTCTGAGTCTAAAAGGAGAGAGAGACAATAACAGAACATCGGAGATTGATTGAGACTGTAAATGCGTCTATTTATAAGTGGTAAAGACATTTTCAGCTTAATATACTTTCTGTACACTAATTCTGTACGAAACTATATTAGTGAATTTAATTTATCCTGTTTCGGTGTTACAAATAATTCGACTGAGCACCTGTATGCTTGCATCATGCTGGGGTTACAGCACATGAGTTCGGACACGCTGGTGGCCTGACGCAGCACCAGCGCCAAGTGTCGCTGTAGCTTCTCCCGCAACAGTGCGTACAGCGGGAGTGATATTGCCGCTGTTAGAGGTAGGTCGTCTGAAATACAAACATGTTCGTAAGAAAATTGTAGTATATTGGTTCTGAGTTAGAGTTCTGGTTATGAGTGGCAGACGAAACAGGTACACGGCCTCAAAATAAAATATATTGTTTCTCGCACTATGCGGGTATAAAATTTAAACTTACTCATGCTAGTATTCTTTCTCATACGTAGAACCCAGACTTAGAGTTTTAGATTCAGGATTCAATAAAAAATCACAATTAAATAAATTGTTAACGAGGCAGGAATTAAACCAAGAGTCCATTGCGCGCCAGGGGTCTTCTATTCATAGGAAGTTGCTGTTTACAATTCTAAATAATGAACATTTCTTTTACCCCGAGTAAAAAGAGGAGAGAGTTCAACAAGCCTATTCTATTTAAACTGTTAAAGTGACGCTGAGACCGACGGTACAACATCGAGAATAAACAAGTTTTTAATACTATACCAGTGTAGACTATCGATGTGATTAAGATTAGAATCTAGAATTAAGATCAAACTGAAAGTTGGTTACGTAACAATGAGCTAAGTTCGTTGATGTCACAGTGTCCGCATACAAGTCATTGACTTCGCGTTTTTGCATTCTATAGTTCAATGCTTTTGAGTATAAAAACTAACTAGATATTTTTATGTAAGATTGTTATTATGCTTGTGACATTATTATTTATCCGAAACGCAAAGGAGGAGAAAAAAGTATAACAATTTTCTTTAGAACATCTACAAAGCGCCGTTTACACTGCGTTGCATTTACGGGGCCCATAAGTCTGCTAGATGGGTCTTTTCGGTTTTACGAGCCCCAGTGAGTCCTTACCACCTAAATGTGGGTTGGAGTGTTAACTTATACTTAAAACGAGAAATCGGGAAAACACCGCGTGTTAAATATTGTAAAGGGGGCCTAAATAGAGCAGAACACGTTTACGCCACCAATTTTTCGATAGTATGGCAGTTAATAGTAGGTACCATAAAGTTGACAATAGTTTCTACTTTTCTTGCTGTTGATATCGTTGTGCAAGTAGTTAGTAGGCCAGGGTTATATTGAGAGTTTATACAAACAATACTACATAAACCATAAGCCTTTATTTATTGAGAATCGGTTAGAAAAGTTAGCTAAAAAATACATCTGGGCTCAAAAAAAGGGATAAATGTCAGGCATTCCAAGGTAAAATGCGTGTTCGCGTTAATTCCCGTATTCTGTTATCCATACTAATATTATAAATGCGAAAGTAACTCTGTCTGTCTGTCTGCTACTCAATCACGTCTAAACTACTGAACCAATTTGCATGAAATTTGGTATGGAGATATTTTGATACCCGAGAAAGGACATAGGCTACTTTTTACCCCGGGAAAATGACGCATTTCCCGGGAAAATTCAGAAAATTCAACGAAGTCGCGAAATATTAATATTAATGACATTGAATTAACAAAATTACGTTGCCATGGCAACTGTTTTAATGGCGGATATGTCTTAGCGCGACTTCGTTATACTAAGAGATATAAATAATTTTGAGAATATTTTCCAAGCATATTTTATATCATCACGCTACGACCAATAGGAGCAGAGTAGGTAACAGTAAAAAGTGTTACAAAAACATGGCGGAATATGTGACGCAAGCGAAGTTGCGCGGGTCAGCTAGTATAATATATAATAAACATGCCACGCGAAGGTTTAAAAGTTATGAAGAGGAATAAATAATTACTAACTACTACTAACTTAATGATTATTAAAGTAGCATGTTATAATATCTGAATCATTCGGGTGAATGCACCACGCTATATTAAATAGTACCTTCATGTTATCTGTTAATGTATGTTCTGTTACCGGCTCACGTTAGCATCGTTATCAAACCGCACTTGATAACACACTAACGCACCAATTACTCGGTTTTTACACTATTTGTGTACCTACTAAATACTGATGCTTGCGTTAAGTCCCATAAAAGATAATACTCGAAAGTAAAGTTGGTAAAGGTATATTGGGGCATTATTAGATTTGTCAATATTTTATAGTAATTTTTATTTTACTGTAGTAAAGTTACTATCTGAATGTTTTTTATTTACAACATTATTCTATAATTACGTTCTCGGTCGCAGATTGCAAAGCGTCCGATGTGATTTTAGTACTTTATCGCGAGTAAAAATAAAAATAACACTTTTCCATTAACACTATCTAATCAATAACTATATAATTCAATGTTTTGTAAGTGAATGGAATTATCCAAAGGGTTCCCTAGTTTCACCAATCATAAACAATTAAGTTACGATGAGATCATAATAAGATATTACGACGCCCCTAGCGACCCCGCGTTTGTTTGTCTGTTCGCGATTAACTCAAAATTTACTGAATGGATTTTCATGCAGCGTTCAATAACAGATATAATGTTTTATAGTGCATAAGGTTAACCCTGTGTAGCCTGGGTGAAGCCAGGGAACGCCGCTTATATGGCCTAAAAGCCCTACTTATAGTTTTGTAAATAGTTAAGTGTGTCAAGTCCAGAAACCAGATAGACTTCCTACTGAGAGTAAGATTATTTTCTAAATGATTTTGGGATCTTTTCAAAAGTAAACTATGCTTACGAGAAGCTGCATTGTTTATCTGTTTGAGACACTTACCTATATGTTTAGCTAACTGTTCGGTGGTCGCGAAGTCGTAACCGCCGTTTCTCTGCGGCGAAGGCCATGACAACTGCAAGGGAAAAAGTTTCACAACTTTATTATTATTTCATCTGCAGTCTAAAATTAATTAATGATTGTCCTTGTTTATATATATGTAATAATTGCACCAGACAAACCAATTTGCCTGTTAATTCAATTAATTTATAGAACGGCAATTATAGCTTTTATAAATTAGGTACTCTGTAGTTTCTCGAGTTAGCAATATCAATTCTATTTTGTCTAATAGAATCAGACCCATGTATATGACTTAGATAAAATGAAACGCAGTTTCATTTCCAGAAAACAATCTTAAACACTAAGCACAGAATTCCTCTGCTTCCCTGCGCCAGTACCGAAAAGTTCTTAGTTTCAAAAACAGTTGTTGTCAAAATGCAGTTTCAGTAATAATGTATTGGTAAATCACCCTTGCTTAGAATGTTGTTAAAAGATGTGATTAATAAATTATTTACCTTAACAAGTACTTCGTCGTGCGTGAACTCAATGCCAGGGTTGATGAAGGAAAACGCATCGTCCTCCAGCACGAGGCCCACATTCACATCTGCGATCATGTTTGACAATGATATTCTAGAAGTAGTTACAATTTAACATTAATTTAGTATAGATACATGTGTTAAATATATTGAATGATGATGTGAGGCAGTTCATATAAATTTTACCATTTAAATGATTTCAATACAAATACATACCTTACTGAACATCATATTAAGCACAGACCTGCGTTAATGACAGATTCAATTTTTGATAAAAATTGTTCAAAACTTTTAAAACAAGATACATAAACTAAATTTGGTAATTAATAATATGTTGATGATAAAACATTCAACACAGAAAACAAAACATAGTTATTATATAATTAAAAAATGTGAAATAGTGCAAAAAGTCTTACAATCAATTGTTGTGAGTTAGTATCTTTTGAGATCTAATTCATAGTATTAATGCTGAACATAAGCTTTGCAATAATATTATACACACAATAATAGTATTATTATTTATTAACACTATCACAAACAGATAATAATAAAATGAGTTGCTCTTCTATAAATCAGTGTCAATAGCCTATACAAGGAAGGGACAAGTAGGGCACTGTCAATAACATAATAATAGTGAAATATGACACTTTAGGAATACATATGAGTTGAAAATTTGAGAGAGATGTTTTTGGTGTCTTGAAACCTTAATAGTGCTCTTCTTCTTACTGCATTGTTAGTGGTCAACATAGTGTCAGTTGTTCAAGCTGCCTCTAGGCCTTCAATGTTGTTTGATGACTGTAATCTTAATACACAACAACTGGGACAAACTTTTACATGCCCTCTGAAGTACATAGACACCTAGTTATATCATTATGCAGTCATTCATATATGGAATTACCGCAACAAGGTTTGCTCATCCCACAGATCAATACCAAGCCCCAAAATAGCATCTAAGTGTCTCATCTGATCAAATGATATAAAAAAAACCAGCTCATATTACTTACATTACATGTCCCTCAGCCATCACTGGTATAAGATTGTAAAGGTTCTCATTAAATGCACTGTACAGGCCCTTCACATTGACTTCTCCCAGTGAGCACTTCAGTGACAGGGCCATTGACTTCAAGTCTAGAGAGAGGTTCTGCATGTGGAATGTTGGTGCCTTTACTAGTTCTAAACGAGATAAATTACTGCAAACAAACAATCTTTATTAGAATACTAATTATTTCTTCTAATATATATTGGTGTGTTCTAATAGTACGATTAGTTTCATTGCATAAGAAATGACCAGTAAGTTATGCTTACACTTGTGTATTTTTGGCAAAGTATGAGGTGTCTGCCAATGTGTCAGGTTTGTGTTGTTCGCCATTCTTCGTCTGCTGCAGGACCACGTTTGTAAAACTCTACAACCATTTACATAAAATCAGTCCTTATACTAGTAGTAATCAATTCATTTAATATAAAAACTATGGAATATTCACCCTTTTAATAACATCTTGTAAGTTCGGTTGGACTTTTGTTAAAAGATCGTTTAGTTCCTGTTCAACATCCAGAGCTTCTTCTTCAGACATTGTTAACATACATTACCTTATGAGTAATGACTACGAGACTTAGATTCATTAAATAAATATCAGTTTATCTCAAACGAGAAATAGTAACATATTGCACTATTTGCACTTGCTTGACGTACGCTTTTGACTATTATGACAGCTCAGCTGAAGCTGACACAAAGTTGTTGTGTTGTAAACGTCAAGAATACATTAATGTTCGGTGCATTCATTATCCAATTTGTATGAGAACTTAAGCCTAAGGCCCAAAATAGTAATAATATTATTTCCAACGTTACAATTACGAGGGAGTCGTCTACACGGCTATTTATACTTTGCGTCGATATTTTTCATTAATGTCTTGCATGCTTGGTTCCAGTCCTAACCTATAAAATAGGTAGTTTTCACTTTAAATCACATTTATTACTGTATTTTACTTCATTTTCAAGTATAAACGCGGCAATCCGTTCAACTTCTGGCACTCTAGTTAACGTGAGATTATGACAAGATTTTGAAAAGACTTGGTTAATACAATTAATTTAAGTATTCATTGAAACCTAAGTATACAGTATACATCTTAGTCAAGGTGGGTGGACGTTAAGCATGCTGTAAAATCATCTGCCAAATTCTCTATAAATAACTAGCTGACCCGCGCAACTTCGCTTGCGTCACGTAAGAGAGAATGGGTCATAATTTTCCCCGTTTTTGTAACATTTTTCGTTACTACTCCGTTCTTAATGGCCGTAGCGTGATGATATATAGCCTATAACCTTCCTCGATAAATGGGCTATCTAATAGTGAAAGATTTTTTTAAATCGGACCAGTAGTTCCTGAGATTAGCGCGTTCAAACAAACAAACAAACAAACAAACAAACAAACTCTTCAGCTTTATAATATTAGTATAGATGTTTTTGGGAGAGAGTAGGTATGTGCCAGTCCTACGAAACGTGGGTTAAGGACAAGAAGAAAAAGAAAACACCGATACGTAGTTAAAATTAGGCGCCAAAATAAAACAATAACAGTGACTTCGAGTGAAATATTTATTCTCCTAATGCTTTATCTTATTAGGAGATTGATTTTTGAATGACTCTTGTCCGGTTTGATTTGTTCCTTTCCTTAGAGCATCACTGTCGCTATCGATGTCGTCGTCATCCGACTCCCTATTTCTAGACGGAGGATCCAGATTAACTATTTCACTAGAATCAATATCGCTAGTTTCTGCATACTTGTTGCCGCTTAAATAAGATCTTTCGATTACAACGGCTGGCGGGAACGGAGCTAGAAGTATAAAAATGCTTATATAATCCTAGGTAGTACGTTGGTATAGATTTAACTCTCTTTAATTAACGGTCTGGTGATATAATATATACATAAAATCTTATGTAGGTAGGACCTATATATTCGACCATATCCCGCCTCGAATTATTTAATTCTAGCTGTATTAATATTTATTCTGCTCTCAATTTCATGGTATTTGTTTATTCTTCATGTCTAAAAAGTATAATTATTTATGAAACTTACTGCATTTTGGAAGCGATTTGAGCAAATTCACGCCAAAAATTAAAGAGTTGGCCATGATAGCTGTGATTTCGTGTTTCAATAAGTGTTTGAAGTTTGATATCAATATGTTGCCGGGACCTTCCACGGTTAAAGAGTCGGGTCTGAAATACATAAAATTATTTAGCTACGAAGATTTTAAGAAATTACGTAAATAGTCTTTCTATAAAGTTTTTTGGTCTTCTGGATTGTGGGCGAGAGCTACTACACTACATAATAATATGAAAATGTAAGTTTGTTTTAAAAAAATACTAATATAAAGTATTCGAATCACAAAATCTTCATAAGTAAGTAAATAGATTTTACCCCAGTGGATTAAGAAAGTCGATATCAATTTCCACAACTTCAGGATCCTTCAACAAGCCCAGACCTAGGTGGGCTGTGAGTTCATTAGCTGAAAGAGTGACCACTCCAGCCTGAGTTGCCGAACCAAGACCACCAACTATAGGTGTGCTCAATTGATATCTGTATATAACCTGTGAACAATACACTCAAATTAAAAACAAGATAACCTCTAGTCCTCCACAATGCGTAGCTTCAACCCGGAACTATGGGGCAACAGCAAGACATCGTTCTTTTTTATTCAATGGCCTTTGCCAAAAACGTTTTTAAAAGTCGACCCACTGATCCATATTATTGCTGCATAAGAAACAAGCTACTGCTAAAGATAGAGGGAAAGATTGATAAGTGGATAAGTTATTTTGATAGTCGTACCTTCAAATCACTGAAGCCCACTATGGCGTCAACTTTGCGAACATTCTTCGGTGTGAGTACGGAGGTCGCTACCGATCTTCTGTACAAGGTGTCCAGTCCTCGCAAACAGCCGTGAGTAATGGTGAACGTCTAATCACAAGGAATCTCTATTAATTATTTCCAACACTTCCCGGGTAATATAATAGCATAATAATTGCTGGAAAAATTCAGCCGTTCCTAGATAATGTTGGTCTATACTAGACCGGACTTTGTCGACGAGTGTCTTAACGTGGACTGTCAAGCTACTTGACGCACAATTTCAAAAAAATAAGCCTATGGTTATCTTCTAAAACTTTAGAAGATTGAATACATGGGTACCCCACTATTGCGTCAGGAGGTCGTGGGTTCGATTCCCTCACAGAATTAGACTTGTTTGTATGTTTGTAAAAGTACCCACGATACAAGAGGAAGTCTAAGTTCAGAAGTTGTCTTTTTAAAACAGAAAGGGAATAAAAAAAGAGAAGTTAGTTTCACTGCGTCATGCCAATAAATAAGTTTGAAATAATTACCACGCCCTCGAGGGTTGTAATAGTAAACTCAGGTGTCCTGATGTGTTGTCCTTTATGTTTGCGAATCCTCTTGTTTATAGTATCGATGGCATAGTCCATGTACTCTGCTAGTGCAGCCGCTTTTTCTTTATCATAATTCCTAAAAAAGAAAAAAAATCGAGACAATATGGGTACAGTAGCTTATGGCCTAAGTATTTTGTTCTTGTTCATTTCAGCATTCTAAGTTATGTGTTTTTAGTAGAAAATAAATACATACTCTAAACTGGAAATCATCGGAACTTTCTCTAAACCTGTATAAATTAAGCGGTCGTTGAAATAGTCCTTCACCCATTTGTCTAGATCAGTTTTTAGACGTTCCAAAAATTCACCTGAAAAACGGAAAGGATTTAATAAGGTTGTTTTGAGGGGAAACTGGAAGAGGAAATAAAGGGTCACTTCCACCGCTTCTGAATAAGTGTCAGATAACCTATCTTCTAGATAAAGTGACAGCAAATGTATGAAAACAACTGTCAAAATTCATTCTGATTAGCTATTAATCTTGCTATAAGAAACCTAAACAAGAAACAAGAATTCTCGGACATCTAGTTCAAGATGTATGAAAAATAAATTACTTACGAACGTTTCGTTTTTCTATCCTTATCACTGGGTTGTCCACCTTTTGATTGGCGTACTGGAAGTATAATTTCACCGATTAGTTCTAGATCTTTCAAATTCCCTGCAACTTGTAGATGAACAAAGTCCTGTTCCTTCTCACCTCTATTATAACGTCTTCAACAGTTATCTCGGATATGACTAGTTCAATGACTAATCTTTTCTTGATCAATCTATAACGACCTTCCATTTTGTACCGTGCGTCTTTTAGGAAAATCCTGCGAAAATACATTACTAATTTAGTACATACGTTTGTTATTATTTAATCTATTCACTAAAAAATAAACCTAAATCCTTACATTTTTACTTGACGTATAATAAGCATCCGAAATCTTAATTTGTACCTATTTCACACACATTTCATTTCAAATTGAAACATAAAAGCCTATATGCAATACCTACTTATTGCATACTTACTTCCAAAGAAAAGGTTATAAATTCAGTTAATAAGCTTGCCTACCGGCCTACCTAGTTCTATGTACCATGGTTCGAATATAATAGTATCATGCTTACTGTAGTTCTCCAAACGTAGGTTGATAAGCGAGTTTGGAGCGCGATCCGTCTGTGAGCGTGCGGTCGTAGGCGCCCTTCAGATGCAGGTCGTTGAGCGAGATGTGAGCCCTCAGCGTCATGCTCTCCAGGTCGTTGTGCAACGCGTTTATACGGAATACCGTGCTGTTGCGCAGCTTCATGCGGTGGAAGAAACTACGAATACAAGGTACTATATATTAACTAAGTTCCAAAAAGGATGGCGTTCTGCCTTTTTCTGAGTATAGCTTGGATTTGAGTCATTGTAGGACCTCAATGTTTTAAATAAGATTTAAATTAAATAATCTAAACACCTAGGTAGAATATAAAATATTTAAACTTCCCGAAATATTGTATTGCATTTGGTTTAATAATTACCTAACTTAAATAAAAGCAGGGACATAAAAAGACTTTGTCTATGGTCAACTGGTATGTTTCGATGTAGTCTTATGTAGTATTACTCACACGAGAGAGTTAGGCATCCTCATGATCAGTAAACCTCCGAGGTTAATGCCTGCAGGTATAACAGCGAAGTGTATCATTTCATTGGTGAGCTCCCGGGCTGCGGCACCGCGGTAGCGCAACATTTCCTGTTCCGGGGACCAAAACAAAACTGCGACATCAACCATCGTAAATACTGTATAAAGAAAGCAGGCACCTAATATTGAACCAAATTCTCAAATTCTCAGCAATGTGCTGAGTCTTTGAACGCAGCCGTGATCGCTGACAATATTGCAGCTATTGTTCGGCTCAACTTTTTGTACAGAAAATAATAAATGGTAGAGTCCTTAATCCATAAATAATTTACTTAACACTGATTAGAAAGTAGGGAAAACATTACCTCAAGCATCTGATCATCAAACGTATCATCTTCAAAGTGACGTTGCACAGTTTTTCTCGTTGTTGCATATTTTTCTAAAACAGTAATCTTTATCATTATTTCGAATAGAAAACGTACTTATAGCAATAATGATCTTTCAATACTATAAAACATACAGATACTTTACAATACAAGAAAATTGTGACGGAATTAAATATGTAATTTCGTTCGACCAATCCTCATTAAGAATAAGATTAAGACGGAATATGAACTGAGATTTAAAGTGGGAAAATGTAATACGAATAAAAGAAATAAAACATAATTACTATCTAATTTCTCCATGGTTTTAAAAAGTCCGGGAGCACCGAGTTTCATCCAACAGTTGCTATCATCACCATTCTTTTTTAGCGGTTCAAAGTCATCATTTTCATTGTTAGACGATCCTGGATAATAGTTGGAAATAAGCATGACAACATTACAAATACATAATTTAGATGAACATCAATACGTTATCAACATTCTGCGCACGTTTGTTTCTACGAAATAATATTCATTTCCATAAAATTTTGTCAGCAGTTGTTAGAAGGTACGATAATATATTATGCTACGATATTATGTCTACTTGTACTTACATAGTAGAATATTGGGAAATAATTATTCATTAAACTACCAACAACCAATTTTTGTTTCTTTAGAGCCTACAATACAAGAAACTAAATTACCTTCTGCGTCAAATTCCGTGAAATCTTCTGAACAGTATATAAATTCTATAAAAAGGGACAAAAATATACAAATTAGTCTTATGTCCGTCATGTTCTTTCGTTTGTATGTGTCTGTACGTCGTTGAATTAATTCAAAATCCTTATCTACAACGATTTGTATGCGACCATAAATACGGAAAATTCAATTAAGCGTTTTAAAATTAATGAATTTACTTACATTTGGTATTGTAGAATTCTCGGAGACATGGAACAAGTATAAAAGTTATAGCAATGTACTTTGTTGTAATAATACTAGCTGTTTTATCAATAAATTCTATTGAATCAAAATTGCTTAAAGATCATATCATAGAATATTTTAAAAGTGGTAAGTTTTTTTTAAGGTTAGGCTTAGCGCTGGCTACAATGTAGATATTTGTAGCAGAGAAGATGAAGATGCCACGTACACTCAATAAGGCATCTACTTGTTACTTAGCACAACTGTCGGATAATAAATAAAAGTTTGGTCACAACGTAATTAGGTACTACTTAATTATGATTTTGGATATACCTAACTTCTGTTGCGTATGAGATTAACATTGAACATCTTTGTTACGGATTTGTCACGTTTACTACTCATTATATTTTGCTACTCATTATACTATTTGAAATATTGTACAATATGCGCGACGTCTCTTAGTGTTCAAAATTTAAGTTTAATACTTATATGTTGCTTTTATTCAGACTCTGTCAAGTGGTTCAGAAATGAATGGGATAAGCACAGACAGGCTATGGAAATTGCGATTCAGACTGTAAGTAGAATAGCATTCTATAAGAATGAAATAGAATGATTTCAGGCACGAAAAGTCTAAGGTATTTAGATAACTTGCTATATTAATGTTAACACTAAACGTACTGGAGAAAACGAGGCTTTAAGTCAATATAACTTATTATCTTCATCCAGTGCTACAACCAATATGATTCTTAGGCTCTCCACAAACACTCTTCTCAATGATCTTCCCTTGTTGTTATTTAATCTTTCAGGCTTGGCAAGAGATGTCAGGACACGACGCGATGAACGTATTTGTGTTAAAACCTTGTGAAGCAGAATTAGCTCAGGGATTCTATCACAATCATGGTCGAGTTCAAATGTCAGTATATTTTTATTTGTTCTTTTGGTCTAGAT
Organism: Anticarsia gemmatalis; assembly: GCF_050436995.1. NCBI lineage: Eukaryota > Metazoa > Arthropoda > Insecta > Lepidoptera > Erebidae > Anticarsia > Anticarsia gemmatalis. The sequence continues at coordinate 4,213,781 of NC_134757.1, forward strand.
TTATTTGTGAAAAGGCTTAAGGCAATTCATTATGGCGTCAAATTAAAAAAGTAATTGCAAAGTCATTTTATCCTCCGGTATATGCAGTTTCAACAAATATAAGATACGAGGAAGTTTGTCATAATTGATAGAATAGTATCGTAATCTAACACGTACTTATTATAAAAGCCCATCTGTGGAATACAAACGTGCTGAATGTGCTCGCTGCTCGGCCGCGAGCGAAGCCGCCCGAAGGCCTTTGACATGGCTTAATGACTGTTATCCTGATTGATAACAGCCGGGACCGAATTTCTACGTGCCCTCCGAAGCACAGAGACGGCCAATTCAAACACCACTATGCGGTCACCCATGTATGGAATGACCGCGCCAAGGTTTGCTTAATCCTCAGATCGTTTACCGACCAGTGAGCGCAACTAGCTAAGATATTATTTTCTCCTCAGAATGTTTAGCCATTTAAAAGTCCTCGAGTCTCCGCACTGCTGGTTGCCAGACGTGGCATTTTCTTTAGCATCGAACGTACTGAAAGTAGAATCAAAGCTCACTAAGATGATCCTCGACGCGGAGTGTATTCTGATGAGGAACAAGTCGGACCTGATCACTGACCTCAAAGATCAGAATCCCTTCAAGAATTCGCCGTTTTTGTTCGACCAAGTTTCCAATGTGGCCAGAGCTACGTAAGTTTTCTTCCGTAACGGTTTGATGTAAATACAATGTTTTAAAAGTTAATAGGCTTACGACTAATATTTTCGCAAGGAAGAAACAATTTTGATTTTTACTGATTGTGACTTTGGCAAACCAATAAAAAATAGAACTTTAATTCAGGCTTCTGCCAGGTCAAAGGACGATCTCAGAAATGTTAACAGATTTCTTGGGTAAACTCTAGATTTATTAAAAAAATGATGTATGTAAGAAAATGTGTAAATTGTTAGGTTATCGATTGATGGGTGCATGATTTCGGGATACATAATAGCGAAATTGAGCGTCGACTCCGTCAACCTGGGCCACAGCCGGTTCACGCTCACCAACTGCGAATATGTCGTGGAGGTAAGAGATATTAAATGATAACTACAGCATCCCAATTCATAACAAAATGTACCAATGAACCGTTATTACGAAGCCTCTATACCATTCTCGTGCAAGCAAAGATTGCTAGATATTTGATATTGATAGTAATTAAAAAAGAAATTGTGTTATATTTTTATCAGCTATACAAGCCCGGGTTAAATATGCCGCCAGTGATAGCACAGTACTCGACAAAAACTAAAGAAGCAGGAAGTAAGCTTTATTTATGTTTACTAAAAATCTATTTTCTCCTTATTTCCTCAGTATAAAAAGTACATCTTGCATTTTAAAATTATGTTTTTTAGGTGCTTACACCGCTTAACACACATTTATATGCATATATTACGAAATGTAGATAATAGGTATGTTTTTCTTTTTTCACGCTTTTCTAAGCTCACATACGTAGTGGGAGCGGCTAGCCGTCGGGTTACAGTTTTATTTGCCGTTCGCCTGAAAAGTGCTCTTTAGCGGAATCACAGCGTGACTGATTCCACATGAGTAAATGCATTAATCTGTTTTAACTTTAAGGTTTAAAACTTGAGCATTTGATGCTAAAACCACTGGAGAATGAGTTTGTGCCAAAGTTTCAAGGGATCTTATTTAGTGTCATGAACACTACATCAATTTTCGGAGGCAAAATTCGTGATATAGAGTAAGTTTTCATACTAAATAGCAGCATACATAAAAATATTGCCAGTAAAAAAGTTTGTGATAAAATTAACAAACAATTTTCTATACAGGAAAAAGCAGACTGAAATATTCCGTTCTACATCTGCAGTCTTAACAAAAGCTGTTAGGAAAATGAACATAGAAACTGTAAAGAAAAACCAAGGAGCCGTTAAAATTCCCGACTTCGACGTGAACTGGAGTGACGTATCGGATGTTAAAGCAAGTATACAAGATAACATGTCAACTGTTAACTCATCTCATATTTAGTCAGAGGGTGGACAGACTAACCCCCGGTTTCTGAGTACATTTAGCGGTATTTTATGTATTCAATAGCATTTTGTGTATTTTTCTATACGAGTTTAAGCGTTATTGAAAAGACAAACTACCGCTTAATGTACCTCAGAAACCGGGGTAAGTGGGGCACTGCAACTAAGATTTTTTTTACAAATAATATAAAAAACCGAACTCTAAGTCTGACCAATCCTATTAAGTACAATCCAATTAAGTAAATTGAGTAACCAACGTATTTTACGCAGGTTACTCATTTTACACGTCTCGGGTAAATATTATCTTATGATTTCAGTATTTCAATCTTGATTCAAAAAAGCGAGCTGGTCAAAAATTACATGATATAATGTTGACTGGCTTGGACACTGCATACATATCAAACGCTGGAGGTCCGTACAAATATGACAACATTATGATTGGCGAACAGTTGAGGTTCAGCACCTTACAGGTAATTTATTTTAACTTTTACCGCCTGTAATATTCTAAAGATTTAATTTCGATGACAGATAACATTTCTTGTTTTACCAAATTCTATTACAAACTCTGACACACGGAACATGAGATGACGACTTCACGAACTCTTCTTTCGCTCACAAAGGTTTGCTTGTGAAAATGTGCGTAACGGAATTAACCAATCGTTAACAGACCACATCGTCTTTCAGAAAATAAGAAATTAAGTAAATTTCTTTAAAAAATGATTGCTCTTTTTATCATGTAAATACGTGAGAAAGCAGCTTGGGCGCGACGATATGGACCTGTAATCTAATCTTTTTAATTTTTTAGCTTACGCTAATAGTTTAACGCATGATGCTACATTTTTACAACTTATTCATTAGGTTCGCGGTAAAATGACTGACATAAATAAGGAACCACCATACATTTTAAATTTTGCGGCTGAAATAAACGATCTGAAAGTCAACATAGACTTTAATGTCAGCGAAAAGAATAAAGATGATATCAAAATTGAAGTGATAGGAACCAGGTGAGTTCTGCTAATACAAGAAATAAGTGTAACCCATTAACGTCCCACTGCTGAGCATGGGTCTCCTCCCGGAATGCGGGAGGTGTTAGGCCTTGAGTCCCTCACGCTGGACAAGTGCTGGTTTCAAGCACTATAGAACTCACAGGTATGCAAGGTTGCACAACCACAACAAGTTGGAACAAGTGATAATTATTTCTAACACACACACAACTTCACAAAGTCAGTCGGTATGTTGCCTCGGGTATAAACCGTTGACCACAGGTGTGGGAGACTAAATGCATTAATATGTTGTTGTCTATAAAGACTAGTATTTATAAGCCGAAACTATAAACTACATTCCGATTACAGGGAATTAAATTTTTCTGTCGAAACCTTTATTTTCTTTAAATCTGAATGTATCATAACGGGATACTTGAGAAGAAAAGTGTCGGAAGCTGTATCGAAACACCTGACCGATGTAGGTGTGAAAGTAGGCGTGGTCGAGGACAAACCATACAAAGAACCACAACTTTACTTTGATTTCACTGAAGACAACAAACCTGGTGATTCTGAGGGCGGTGATGACGATGGTGATGGTGGTGATGGTGATGACGATGATGATGATGATGATGATGATGATGATGATAAGCCTGCAGGCAGAGATAGCGATCAGCCATCTGATAGCGGCGGGGCTTCTGCTAAGGAAGAAGATAATTCATCAATAGTAGTGCTGGATGAGTATGACACCGATGGTGACGGGTCGTCTCCGGATGTTTTGAGAAATGTGCAAAAATCTCGCCTACCATCAAGCACAAATGATAAAGGTATATAATTTAAAAGTCTCTTTTTAAGCACTAATTACGAATGAAAAAATGAAAATCTGATGATCTTATTGTGATAGACTGTTTTGTATTCATACATACTGCTCAAGCTGTAACTTTTGTTTTACAAATCACATCTTCCGCTTTGTTTTTGTTATGGGGACTAAAAGTAATATAGCTCAGGGTGAAACAAACGAATTTGATTCCACGTGAAAATCGAACCCGCAACCTATATTTACTACAGACGACAATCCTTTCATTATGAAGCTTACGTTTCCACTGTAAGTTAAGTTTCAGGCTCAAGGAATCTCCACTACTATTATAAATGCGAAAATAATGTTAACTTTCTGTCTCTTCTTTATGCCTGACCCATTTAAACGTTTTGGATTAAGTAAATGTACTGGAGCCTTTAATTACTTATTAATTAATTCATTCGCTTGTAATCAGCAAAAAAAGCGGTGAGGTCCAAGAAAATAGCTAAATCTGCCAAGAGTTCACACAAGAGGTCACGTGGACATCGAAAACCAAAATTATATAAACGAAACCCCGAGCATGGAGCTGGGAAACATGTGTCGAATAATGAAATTCTCACCGAGATTCCATAGTGAGAGTATAAGTAGCTGGTTTTTTAATAAAACTGTGCACACTGGCTGTTGTGTTTTCATTTATCTAAATTAAAGAAAAAAAAGAAATATTGATTCGTTCTTTGTTTATTTATGTAGCACTCCCGAAGAGTGGGAAATACATTATTTCTGTCATCAACATTCGCGCATGACTTCGTTATTGAGTAGCTATTTACTTGGGAAAATGTATCGCTACATTGTAAAAGACGAAAATTTATTTTTTTAGTTAATCAATAGTCTGTAAACAAATAACAGAAATATGACACGATTGCGCTAATAAGTCATTTCAGTCGTCATTAAAATGTGCAGATTTATTAATATGTATAGTATAATATGTATAACAAATACCAATAACAAAATAAATTTTAAGTTAATAAAAGAAGACATTTTACAATTTTTAATTATAAAAAGTCTTTTCAAAATGTGTCAGTGATATTTTTACCTGTACAGGTAGGGATGTGAGTATACTTGTACATATTTAGTGGTTTATAGTTCGGTTAGGGCGCGTGGGCGATTGTTGGTTTAGGATCGGTTACAGGGCCGCGTTTGTACAATTAATCGAACCTATACACTATGAACGTTGTTCACTATGAATGTTCTATTTTTACATAATATCTATGGGGCAATGTATAATTATATCTAATCATACAGAGCATTTTGCCTCTGGAAAGAACTGTACGAAAATTACTGTTAGTTTCATCACCTCTATGTATCGGCTAGCTCACCATGGTGGAATATTTAGATATTTTTTTCATACATTTGCTGACAATTTATCTCTCATATAGTTTATCCGACACTCCATAGGACGTGAAACTAACGATCAATCTCGCAAAAATGAACGACATTTTGAGAGGTGCGAGATCGAGATGGAATCCCTTCTTACAAAGGTTAAATTATTTATTATACAAGTACGATACTAGTCCTTAACCAATATAGAAAAGAGTATTGGATTGTCATACATTTTATTACAGCATTTGAAGGTGTTAGAAACACTGAAACTACAGAGTTTATACAGGTTTATACACGATGTTGTCTTCGTCAATCTCTTCCGTGACATAGTCAGGTATGACAGGACGCCGGGATGTTGTCCACACGCGCATCGGTATGTACCTGACAAAGAGTATCCAGCGTTTTACTTGAGCCAGGAATTGAAGATATATGTACATCTGTCATGCTTATTAATATACCTACTTCATATACTTTTAATGTGTCGCTCAATTGAATAAGTGATCAAAAGACCTATTTATTGTATTTTTTGGCTCGATGCATTACTAGTTTTTCAGACGATGCTTAAGGGCATCATTTAGCTACAGTTAGGATTGCTACATAAACCATATAGTAAGACCTTATATGGAAATAAGGTGTGGTACTTCGAGATTTTCTATGTAACATGAAATGACCAACAATTTTTATAGATAAATCTCAGGACTAACTAAAAATCCAAAGTATGTTACCCTTGTTTAGAAGCACCAGCGCGCCTGTGTGCCGGTAATCCTTTAGTCTTCTGTTTACTGCTGACGAAGCCCAACGACTTCAGTGACAAGTCAGTGCTCGCTGAGAGCTGGTCTTCTGGTGTGTTTGCCGCAGACATGGTCGGTATGTTTATATCATCTAATGGCTTGAAGTTCCTCATCACGATCTGCGAAGACCCACTAGGCCACGATAATGTCGGGATCAACATGTTAGGTGCTACCGAAATCACGTCCGATTCTGGGATTTTACCAAAACTTTTCTGAAGCTGATGATATATTTGTGGTAACTGAAAATAAAGATATGAATTCATTGATGATAGCTTATGATAACAACACAACAACAAACAATACAGATGCATTTTTTGAGGAACTGGCTCATTAAAGTACCTTTATTTGTTTACAGTCGTCATTTGCAATTTTATTTTAGTCTTTAAAATCTGTTTAATTACGTAGGGCTACAGTTATTTTCAATTATTTAACTGCATTTATATAAAAACTATATTTGTTACCTGTGGTGGAGGTGCCGTCGCCTGGCTCATCGACTCGACAGCAATAGGCGCGATCTCTTGCGCACGCAACACTGGGACACTTTGAACGTCACTTCCCTTGGGGGGCGAGTATTTAGTCAACTTCTCCGCGTAGTTCCTGGTATCCTGACTCTTCAGCCACGTGTCTGCCAGACGCTTTTCCCCCTGCTCATTATCAGTTCGGTTACTGAACACTAGAAACAAACATGTCTGGGTTATCTAGGCTCTGTATCTTTAGCCATCCATACCCCGACATCCTACATTGGCCGGTTAGCATATTATATTGGACATAAAGTAAGCTTAGTTCCCCTGGGTTATCCAGAACACACCAAATTGAGATGCTTAATCTGGCTTTAGACCATAGCATAAAAGAATACCACATTACAAATCACCATTTCTTCGCAATGTGTCATATTAGTTCAAGTTTTACTCTTTTAATAAGAAGATAGGTACTTACATTCTTCTTCACTCTCGCCTGTCCTTCTCCTAGGGAGTGGCAGATCAGGCTTATCGTAGAACTGTCCACGACGCATAAACACTGTCACATCGGAGCCTGCGAGAAGAACCTTCCATTAGCAAGTGAATTACTAAAAGTACCTATGTTTTTAACAATTACAGTAGGTCAGGTAAGGTAATACAATAGCCCCCGGTTTCTGAGTACATTTAGCGGTAGTTTATATATTCAATAGCGTTTTTTATATGAGTTTATGCGCTATTGGATAGATAAACTACCGCTAAACTTACCTCAGAAACCGGGAGTAGGTCAGTTACAATAGGTTTAGTTTTTTTATCTTTAACTTATTTATAAGTACCTAATAGATAAAAAAATCTTGGCTTGCAAGATCAAATATTAAATCGGCAGGAATTATTAAAAGAATTCGGAAATACGCTACGATCAGAAATAATTACTTTGTTTGATAATTATAAAAACCATTATTATAAATTAATTAACGTATTTCAAAGGTATATAAACTGAATGGTACCCAGATGTTTTCACTACCAATAGTGTTTCTATTTGCACTTAATTCCCAATTGAATTTGTACGTAAATAAGTGCGCTGGATAAATAAGGGCTTTAAAATATGGCGCCATTAACGTTTAAACGAATTCAATGAACGCTTTAGCGATTGTTCATTGTCTATAATTAATCACAACGGGATAATAAGTTGTTGTTATATGGACCATTATAAATTTTTAATAGTAAGTATGAATAAATTCGCCCAAAATTAATAATTTTTGTTTAAATAATGTTAAACAATTTCAAATAGAAACTGAAAAGTCTGTAATTAAGTCCACAATTTTCTATCGCCAGCGAAGTCACTTAATCCCTGTTCTAGGGTTATAGTCTCATGAGGTAACATAGTAGATACTGTGTAGGTAGTCTAGCTGTGAACAAAATTGTATTTTTTATTGAACTTCATGATTTTGCGAATGTTTACCTCTATACGTTTATAAGACAAATTATATGAATAAACACGTAAGTATACATACGTGTGAATGTAATGAATTCAGCCATAGAGTAGTTGTATCCGTAGGCGATGCCTGCCACGATGGCGAGTGTGAGACCGAAGCACACCGCGCAGCTGAGGATGCAAGTTAATGCAAAGGTGATGGATCTGGAAACAAACACACAATGATTGCTTTCAATTTGCTTGCTGCTTGTGATTATGTTCAGGCACACAAAGTTAAATGGCACGTACTATACGCAAATTGTAACTGGTTTCTGTTCAAGGAACGGTTCAAGGCAATATTTTGCTTATCTCAGTTATATTATGTCGTCTCATGAAAAAAATATGTATAAAGGAAGTGCGTCAAAACATTTTATGCATCCTGCCTAAATAATAACGACGTATTGTCGCCGAGATTTTAAAATACCAAAATGTTTACGGATTTTTATTTTCAACGCTTTCAATGCGAATGAGGGTCATTAAAAGTTTTTACATCAGAGATGGCTGCGTGACTCGCCCTTTCGTTTTTTAACTTTGGTTTTCAAAATGAAGCACCCATTTAAATGTTAACTAACCAATTACTCACTACAGAGAACTTTTAACACGGGTGTTTGTTGGGTTAGCCTAACTTAGGTTGTTATTATACAAAAATAAAAATAAAACTTCGATCAACATCAAACCAGAATTACAAGATTTAACTAAAAGTAACAAAAGCTAGAAACACTAAAATATCTATAAAAATATAGAAAGCTATAGTTTCAAGTGTGGGCGGGGACATCATTATTCGTTTCACATCGGGTCGCGGTCTGGGCGGGCACGGCTGCGGCGAAGTTATGTTCCCGATCCCTCAAAGTGCTACAAGACTATTCATTTAAATCTTCTGGGTAGGTGAGCGCTATATTTTCCACACATTTTATTATTCAAGTCAAGGCAGCAGAGGTCAAGCCAGATTTGTGCTGGTCTGTCGGCTTCAATTTGTCTTCCGCACTCCACAACAATTTATTATGACAACGTAATGTTCTGAGATAATACTAAATGGCTTCCCAAAATTACTTTTCAATTTACTTTTTGAGACGCGGAAAATGGAAGTGGAAATGTGGACAATCATATTGTTGATGTTTTTCTTAAGTAGTTCGCTTTATTCGTCGTTAAAATGTAAATTTGATGACTCTTAGTTAGTAATTCTGTTCTTTTTGCAAAGTTTATGAGAACTAAGTATACAGGGTGTCCCAAAACTCAACGATAATTCGAGACAGGATGAAAGGCCAAGTCATACCGGTCCTAGGAAAAATAAAAAAAAAATTCCATGTCACTTAGTTCAGCAATAATAGACACTTTTCGAAAAAGTTGAAATTCCACACCCTTGATCGCATTTTCAAGTCCTGTGATCACCAATGTAACAATTTCGCTGTGTTTTTTTGAATTTCGTGATCTTCATTAAATATGCTATTAATCGTAATACAAATTAATGCACAAAACATTGTTAATTTCATAAAAAAAGTAAAGTTTTAGTGAGTCATGGTTCACAAAAATATCGTTAGTTAACTTTGACGCTTCATATTGAAAAAAAAATGTACTACACTACCCCTGGCAAGTTATTTCAAAAGTTGGCGCATTTAATCAAGATTTCAAAATGGTGCAACACTTGCTACTTTTCTTGCCATTAAAAATGATATTTTTATTTGAACGACGAGTATCCTCGAAAATGTATCGGACGCAGTGGTACAATTGTATGGCCTCCTCGTTCCCCCGATCTAAATCCAGTAGATATTTTTTACTGGGAATGCATAAAATAAAAAGTCTATTCAAAATCAATAGAAAACCTATCAGAACTTCACCAGAAAATTGACACAGCGTCAGAGGAATAAATTGCAAGGAATTTTGCTTGACTGGTAAAAAGATCTTTTGTACGCCGTTGCAGAGCCTGAATTCGTGCCAGAGGAAAGCAATTATTTTTAGTAAAGAGGTAATTGAGTCAGTCCATAACCAATATTTAATGTAATAAACATAATAGGTAATAATAATAAAAAAAAGAATGAACGAACCATCGTTCTTATTTAATTATTCTCCTTAAAAAAAGTAATTCCGAATTGTTTTCCTCTGGCACGAATACAGGCTCTGCAACGCCTTACAAAAGACCTTTGCACCAGTCAAGCAAAATTCCTTGCATTTATTTCCTCTGACGCTGTGTCAATTTTCTGGCGAAGTTCTGATAGGTTTTCTATTGATTTCGAATAGACTTTTTATTTTATGCATTCCCAGTAAAAAATATCTACTGGATTTAGATCGGGGGAACGAGGACGCCATACAATTGTACCACTGCGTCCGATACATTTTCGAGAATACTCGTCGTTCAATTAAAAATAACATTTTTAATGGCAAGAAAAGTAGCAAGTGTTGCACTATTTTGAAATCTTGATTAAATGCGCCAACTTTTTAAATTACTTGCCAAGGGTAGTGTAGTACATTTTTTTTTCAATATGAAGCGTCAAAGTTAACCAACGATATTTTTGTGAACCATGACTCACTAAAACTTTACTTTTTTTATGAAATTAACAATGTTTTGTGCATAAATTTGTATTGCGATTAATAGCATATTTAATGAAGATCACGAAATTCAAAAAAACACAGCGAAATTGTTACATTGGTGATCACAGGACTTGAAAATGCGATCAAGGGTGTGGAATTTCAACTTTTTCGAAAAGTGTCTATTATTGCTGATCTAAGTGACATGGAATTTTTTTTTTATTTTTCCTAGAACCGGTATGACTTGGCCTTTCATCCTGTCTCGAATTATCGTTGAGTTTCGGGACACCCTGTATATAGTAATATATATCTGAACTAATATTTGGTTAACTATATTTGGGTTAAATCACTCCTAGAAGTTTTGTAAAATGAGTCTTAATGCGTTATTATTTATTTGATAGTCCAGCAATTACTTTATGTTAACCTATGATGATGCCCTAGAGGGCAAGGGAAGTAGACTAGACAACACAAGACTAGTCTACTTCCCTTTTATTGATTTATATATTATATTTATTGATAGAGAACTCTTAACATATCCGCCAATAATAAACATGTCACTTGATTCAATTATTTTCTACCTTTGGACATTGACACATTGACCTTAAGGTGTATAGCTTAGATAATCGGAAAAGATCTCTCGAACCAAAAAGAACATTCAGATAAAAGACGTAGGAACCTTGAGAGCGGCATGTCATCATGACAAGTAGATCTATTGTCGTGAACTACAAGACAGATACAGGACGGAATCTTTTGATTCCTCGCAGACATTTATTGATGTTTGTGAAACGAAAGAGTTGCGACCAGCGATTTACTCAAACTCCTTTTTTTGTTTTTATAAAACCGCATGTTTATTTCGGGTTTTATGTTTCCTTTTTTTTTTCATTTAGATTGTAATTATATTGGATTTTCCTCAAACCTTTTTTTTCAGTGGATGTCTTTAAGGGTATCTGTAAACTCAAATGTACACGATAATATACATCCACAGTTTGGTAGCTGTTTTAAAGACGTGTCAAATGTATCTGATATTCTTTTCTGTTTTTATTAAAAGCCCTGGTTGTGAATCCTTTTTGTCAATCCATCATCATTTATCTTCCAATACCGAGATACAACCCTAATATTTAAATTCTGTGTCGCAGGTAGCAATATGGCCACATAATGTGTTTTGTGTCCGACGCGATGTTTACACAATATGCTCGGTGCGATTTTCAATATATTCCCTATTATACTCGGCAAACTGTTCAAGTCTCTTATTCCCACACAATTTGTTTTGCTATCAATTTTAATCCCTTGTTTTTTGATAAAAATATTATCGTTTGTTTTAAAATGTCGGTTTTTAAAACTTACTTTTTAATCGATTTATCCCAAGCGGTCAAGCTTTACCGTAAATACAGGAAGAAAATCTCTGTGGATTTCTTGAACTTCTTAAAGCTCGATTTGCAAGAACTTAAATTGCAACTAGCGCTGCGTCCGGAGACTACATTATTTACACTGCACACAAGCTTTAACTTACAAGAAAAACAATCTTTTAAGTCAAGTTGCACTATAGAATATTACAAACTTTTGCGAGAACCAGCAGAAAACTTGGAGTGACAAATAAATAATTTTAACGTCGCGGTTTTACCGTAATCACAATATGTTGGTGGTGTGGTTACTCGTGACGTATTGCCGAGGTACATCCCTTTATGACGACATAAATTGATACTTAAAGTATTCAGCAGGTATCACAATTTCGTTTAAGTCAATAATTTAGCGGTTAACATCTGTCGTGCGGTTCCGGAAAAGTCTCATTTACAAACACAACCCTCTCGTTTGTATTTGTTTTATAATTTTCATGAATTTCGATTTCCAGTTCGTTTTCAAAGAAAAGTTTCTGATAAATTGTTTGGAATCATTCGGTCGAAGGATTTTTATCCGCATTTCTTGTAAGGTTTGATATCGGTCGGATAATCCGTTTGTAGGAAACCATAAAGTTTCTTTGGTTAATCTTTTTATTTTTTACTCTTGTAGGGGTAGAATGAATTTATGGTTAGAAAACTACGTTATCATTCTCTATTTGGTTTTATACTGTAACTTGATAATTGTCTACTGGTTATCACATTCATAAGAAGTCCATTTAAACAGTGTATTTAACTTTCTAAGATGTTCGCTATCATTTTCCATTATTCCTCCTATTCCATTTCCGTCCTCTTTGTGTTTGTTAAGAAAGTTAATTACCCCGTGGTGAGTTGGTGCGCGTTATGAATAACAACTGAAATATGCGGGCAACTGAACTTGCTGACAACTTCACTTTTAGTAGGTATTATAAAATACCAAGACCAAAATCTATCAGAAACTGATTAAGCCACGCATCAGAACAGACTCACACGAATAGTCATTATACTATTCAGTTTTCAAGAAGCTTGAAAGCCTGTATGCTTATTACCAATTATATGTATACAGATTAGAGTAATCAGCATAGACATATGATAAATATTCTGTTCACGTGTTCTACGCTCCACATTCACATCTTCCAACACCGTTCCTAAAGCGATTTCACACAAAATACCGTCTGGAACGTTTTCACTGAATTTGCCTCTAAACATGAATCGACTAAGTTTTCAAAGTCAATTTCTTCCGTCCCGTACGTGCGGAAAGTCGGACGACTTTTCACCCGAAATTTCCCCGTGGGACGCGACACCTCTTCAACTACGTGAAAAGGGTCTACGGTCCGTCAACTGCTTGACTAAGTTATGACGTAATTATACTAATATTAAGAGTCCGGTGAGTGCCTAATGTAATGTAGAGCTTATTGTGCTTTCTTTGACACTACGCATACATTTGTAGTGTATTATCGATAAATGATCATACGAAATGAAATTATAATAACAAAATGTACACCTTCACATTGCGCTTCATATAATGTTTGGAAAAACTTGTGAAATAATAAAAAACTGGTGAACTAGGGAATCCTAGAAGATAATTAAATCATAGTCTATGAACATCGTCGCCAAGTTTTCCGAGCTTAGCGGCTCACTTTGCATTACCTACCTTTTTCTCATAGTTTCAGCGAGAATACAATTCATTGTCGACTTGTTTATTTAAGGTTTTATAGCTCAACTGTTTTTCAAAGAGTAATTGCACGCGATACAGTCGAGCCGGCGTAGTTTTTACAACGGCGATGTTCACTTTGTCCAGTCCTTTATGCATAATCCCGTTGTGTAGCTCTACCGGAGTAATTCGTATATTTTATGTGAACGAAAACTCAGATAATTGCTTGAATAAGTGAGTGCTCTAAATGTAAGTAGGTCAGTGCATTGTTTATCCGAAGATAGACAGTAATTGGTATGAAATTTTGATCGAATCAGAGCACTATTGTTCTGAATTATTGAGGGAAGTACCTATTTTTAAGTGAGAAGTTTGAGCTTGGCGGCTTTACTTTGCGGTAGAGAAGATATGTAGTTAAAAATTATTGAGGTTTACTACTATGACTTTACAGAAAATATATTCTGTCCAATTTTAATGATCAGTTAATGTATTGTAAGTTTTACCTTTGTATGCAGTCTAGCGCGGAGGAAAAGCAGCTGCATATGTAGCACATAACAAGTCTTCGATCAGCACAGCAGGAGCAACGCCACGACCATTATCTATATCGTCTAATTGGATCTGAAACAAAAATACAAAGAACTAAGTGCACATTGTCTAACATCTTAACATGTCTTAGGTAATAGGATGATCAGCACGTAAGAGACTTTACAGTCCTTTGAGTTATTATATGAAGCTTATGCACCTAGAGATGCAAGTCGTGCCCGCATTTAAGGCTTAACGTACGACATGCATAGCGTATGCAAAATGATCTAAGACGAGACCGCTGTAGGTAAATACTCCTTTAGTTAGTATCTTTCATAAAAATATTTTGTTCAATATAAATATTCCGGCCAGACTACAATATTTTCTCTTTGCCAATTTTACTTGATATTAATCTCAACCCAAATATTTCTGCTTCAATTCGTTTCAGCGGTTAATATTAAATGTATATTTATTATGTAGGAGATAAACTACGTCTCAAGGCAGTTTCAATATCGCGGTACATATCTGGAAAAAGCGGTTAGGCGTCCGTTCGCAACAAAGAATTATCGGCGGCTAATCTGAAAACATATTAGCGTTGCGAATAAATACGTAATGGCCTATAAAGTAAAGATGGACTTTATATAAAAGGTTTACTAAATTAAGTGGGGTTTTAGAAGCTGATTTAGTAGAAGCCATACAGTTTATTATAGGAGCTGAACGCGTCAGCACATTGCCTCTAAAGGCGTAGCGTACATAGACATGTCGATCACTCATTTTGTATGTCCTATAACGCTCAGTGATTTGTCTAAGATATAATATTGAGTCAAGAGTAAGTGAATTGGAAATATATTTTTTGAAAGCAAATGATTATTATGTCAATAAACTTTAATTGTGGGATTTTTATTTTGAAAGCTCATTTCCAACGCTATAGCGTAATATAAATATATTTTTTCATTATTGTACTTCCACATTTTATAACAGAAAAAAATACAATATGCATCAGCATAGTTTTACAATGGTTTACCCTTTTCATCGATCCCATAAACTCGAAGACTATCGTACATAAGACGGATGAACTATTCAATTATTCATGATGCACCTTTACATTTGAATGCAGTACTTTAAAGTTTCTACAAATACAAAGCATTTATTACAGACGTCTCATGTGAAATTCATCTGTAAGCTGTATCTGTAGCAGCGATCAAGAGAACGTTATCAAATATAATTTATTTACAATGCTTTGAGTATACAAGGTACAGGTAAGTTAGAAGCTTTCCAGAAATCTCATTTGCGATTGAATGCTATAGCACAAACCTCTTTGCAGTAATCGGACGATGTATTCGTTTCTGAAAGCCATTAATAGATACCGTAGTTGAACACATGATTAAATAACGATGATACTGATGATGATAACATTCAAACATTGACACAACAATCTAGATTCTATACTGAAAATTTCAATACCGACATCGAAATATCCGCCAAATTTCACAACGCTAGCGCCAAATTGTCAATCAATTATGGACAGGCGTCGGACCGTACAGACCATATCTTTACAAAAAAGATAAAAAGAGTCAATATTTGAAGGCCTCTTGTTTTGAATCACTACCACCAACTCTACTCACTTTTCAATCGATTGAAATCAATCAATAGCATCGATAGATTAGTGTGGTAACACCTTTATACACAAACGACATTGATCATTCGTCGCTTCAAGCTACGATACAAAATGTGCACGTGTCACGGCCTAATGTGTTGTATGATAAAAATTTAAATAAATCATGTATGTGCGCTATTGTGGTTGTGGTAGGGTTACCAGGCATCCGGACAAAACCAGACATAGACTTTTTGACTACTGATACTATCCGGCCAACATAAACGGTACCATATCCGGCTTTGGTAAAGACTTTTACGGTTCGAAATACGCGCGGGTCGTAACTCACTTAATTAATTGCAAATAATCAAAAAAAACTTCGTCCTTGATTCAATATTTTACTCTAAGACATAAAACTTTCAACATTGCAGATTGTCGGGCTTTTTTAACGCAAATACTATAGACTAAACTCGCTTGTCTGTCCGGCCATGAGTAACCTGGCCACCCTAGTTGTGTGAAATACCTCATCTTGTATGCTCCACGGCTCCATCAGCGACGAGCCCGCGCGACGAAAACACACGCTTTTGTTTGACTAGCTATTTAAATAACATCTAATGCCATTGTGTCCTCAACTTCACGTGACTTTTATTTTGCATACGAAATTGTATTAGTAAAATGTAATTATTATTTTCGCTTTTAGTTGGTTTCTGGTTGGGTGAAGTTCATGTTTATTGATCTTATTATGGTTACTTATTCGGGATGCACTATTTGCATCAAAAACAAAAACAACAGTTTCGTCGTAGCCGATTCAATCATCCTGCGACCATGATCAATGTAACCTGCACCAAACCATTCCAAGGAAAAATGCGCGTTTTGCTCGCGTAAATTCCCGTATCCTATTATGAAATAGACGTGCAATGCGAAAGTTTAAAAGTTATGAACACTTTCGACCGCCCTAAATAATAATATGTAACTGTACGTTTAAATAGATTATAACAACAAATGGATATTGAACAAGTTGAAGCTTGAGCAATACTTTATTAGGTTATCTATTTTGAGATCGCAATTTCACCACAAAATACGCTTGGCTAAAAATAACAAAGAGGAAAAGGATGAGTTTAATTTAATTAGGTTGCGAAATACGAGAAAAAATCTCATATTAGCAAGATTTACATTCCAACAACAGAAATCTACGAGCACGACTTTCAGATTAACTCATAATTCTCACTACACTTCCATTAGTGTTGATTATTTATACAACTTACCAAGATCACATAAGTAACTTTCATTCATTAATAAAACCGATCGTATCACGCAAAACTTATTAAAATAAAGTTTAAAAAACCTTTATCGCATAGAAACCTTCGAAAAAGTCATATTGACAGCACGACAAGCAAAAAATACACGTTCGTAAAACAGATGTTTGAAAAGAAGTTTATAAAAATAGGCCGTAAAAGAAAAGAGTGGGATAATTTGTACGGTTCTTTTGCTATTCGATCGTCTTGTAATTTTATATTGTGATGAGTTTAATTAGCACTCAGTTAAAAATAATTTCAACGAAAATAAAAACTTAAAAGTAAAGAATTTTGGATTGTCCAAAGGTACCTGTAATTATTGTGATTTTAATAGAACTAGTAAGAGAAACACAATTTCAATGTTATAAAATCCGTGATTTACTTTTAGTGTGGTGAAACGTCAATTAATTATAGTCTAAAACCATTAAAAACTAAGAGTTTTTAAAGTTTCAGAATAATTCGTTTAAGTCTTATTTGTAACTTTACAAAATATTTTATTCCTATGTTTACGTTGATTTTACAATACGCTATGACACGAAATTGTACCAAAACCCAATAATTCTAATAAGGAAAAAGGAAGGAGCCACCTAATAAAAGAGGTTATTTGATAAAACGTGTGTAATTTCCCCATTTTCAAATTATGGAATAAATATTTCCACTCCTAAGCGATATTTTATATAAGGACACGATTTAATCTCTAATATTCCACAATTTTCCGTATCCGCAATATGTATTAATTTGTAATTTAAAAGGTCCTCTCATTCCCAAATTCTCCAGCTGAAAGAGTTTATGAAAAATGAAAACTGATTTTCAGTTATAAAATGTGCAAGTAGTTGATGATAGTAGTGTATCGGTTCAGTCGCACTGAGCGGTTGACTGTGGGCGGTCGTCCCGCCCGCCCTGCGCCGCGCCACACTCGCGAGTCTTTGCCGTGATCTAAATTAAAAAAGTTTCAACCGGTATTCGTGGACTTTTAACTCAAACTGTGCGTTACAAAGTAAAGTGACTCTGTGTGAACTAGTTACCGTCGTGATTGCTGGATTACCCCGGATTTACTTCTTAAGGTAATTTTAATGTTTAAGGCTCGTTAAGCTCCCGCCCTCTTTTAAGACGTCAACTGTCGACGCTGCATTACTGCCTTCATCGGGAACCGTAAATTACAAATTAGCTGCTGAATTTGAGCGTCCACTTCATTCATAATATTGAGCTACTGAGCTCATTATAACAAAACAGGCAAGTCATTAAACTTACACAAGTTACTTTGGTTTAATTAGTTCTTTTTGATTGTGCGAGAGAAAAATATTAATTTGGTTAATTGAGTGGAACGTCTATAAGAGCTTTAGGTATAGGGCGAATGGATAAGGGACTTTATTTTTACTCACACGGGAAAAAAAGAAAAGACCTCCGAAATGATTGACGACTTGCTTTATTCCTAAGTGTTGCTCGGTTCTTGATGACAGTCTTTACTTACACTCCATATATTGGGATTAGTGAATAAAGTGACGTATTAATACACAACTATTTGGATCCCTTAGTACGAACGTCAAAGGTATAACTGAAAACCAATTCCAGGTAGATATAGAACAACATTTTTCGCGTGGATCTTATATCTCTTAAAGAATATGCGTAGGATCTAGTATTAATACAGGAAATCGCAGTCATTCCCGACCTACACTAGATACCTGGCTAGTCACATAATTTATACCAAACGATTTCTACATAAAGCTTTCTTTTATACACCTAAATATGTCTGAATAAATCCTAATTTCGTGGGATATGTGCCACCGGACTGTTTATCGCTAACAAAGTTATTTGACCGATCGAATTATTGGCTGATGATCGTATTAAACTACAGCTTCAATAATGCGGACATTAATACGCAAATTCCGTTAGTAATGATCTACTAACTCTAGTAATTAAAGGAAATATATTTGACTCAACTTTGTGAGCTAAATAAAACTGCTTGAGTACAATTATATATTTTTAAGGTGTACATAGTTGTTAGTACATAAAAAATGATAATTGTGTTAATTTGGTGATTAAAATATTGTTTTTATTGGTTTTCACTGTTTTGCAATCTGCTTTTATATTTGCAAAAAAAAAACAGTCGTAAGATGATAGTTAGAGTGATTCAAACATTCAATTTATTACTGTACAGACTATAGTTTGTTTGCCCAGACATAGGTTTATTAAAATCTTAAAACCGCTTCATTAAACCTTTTAAAACTGAAGGATAATCCCAAATAAGTCTTCGGATCAACTTTGGTAAAAGAAAGAGTGGTTTAACAAACGCTAAGATGTTATGAGAAATGTTTCATATAAACGTGGTATGCAAACAACTTTCTTTGAGGCTTCCCTTCTTACATATTTGTTACTGTAATCTGTCTATCTACCTTCTTTGTTTCAGAGATACCTCTTAAATTGTTTGTTGTAATTATTTTTGTAGTTGGGCTTTCGAAGTTGCCAACTGCTTCAAGTTTTAAGAGATTTTCTTCAAGAATATTTAGCTTAAATTTTAATTCTTGATTCATATAATACTAGCTGACCCGCGCAACTTCGCTTGCGTCCATTAAGAGAGAATGGGTGAAATTTTTCCCCGTTTTTGTAACAGTTTTTACTGGTACTCTGCTCCTTTTGGTCGTAGCGTGATGATATATAGTCTATGTCCTTTCTCGGGTATCAAATTATCTCCATACCAAATTTCATGCAAATTGGTTCCGTAGTTTAGGCGTGATTGAGTAGCAGACAGACAGACAGATAGACAGAGAGACAGAGTTACTTTCGCATTTATAATATTAGTATGGATAATAAAATCAAAATCAACAATTTTTTGATATAGGTCAAATACTGACACTTATGATAGTCAATGACCAAAGGAACCAATTTACCGCTAGTCCTCCGAACTACGGTAGGGTATTAAAGAACAGAATCTGCAAGCGGCATTGTTTTCTGAACCTAATTTCTATACCAATTTTTAATTCTTTTCATTTTAGCCGTGGAAGTTTAACATAAATCAGTATTAATTAAGTAAAAACGTCCATGTAGCCACAACACTAGCCTTACTAACTAAGGCCAAACAAAGTCAGGGGCGTAAGGCAGGGCTCAATAAATCGACAGCGCGGCACATTACATCATGTGGCGTGTTATTGGCCGTGCAGATGGTGCATTTGCATGGCCCTCACTATTAAATCACTGCCCTATAAGAACTTACTACATTTTTCTAATACAGCAGTTTTAACTCTGTCGAAAAATACGTCAAATCCAACTTATAATTTGATTATGTCTTTGCGAAATGTTCCCAAGAATTAGGAGCATTGTCTTTAAAGAAATTTTCTATTTAAGCTTGTACCCTATTTCTCGATGTGATTAATATTAAAACTAAAATCCGCGAATTCAAAGAGTAGATATTGTACCACGTGACAAGCTAACATAATGTAACACTACAATGGTTTGTGGTTGTTAAATGTACAATTATTCGAAACTGACCTGCCTTCAAACACATTGTTTGAATACATAAGCTTAATGTTTTAATCCTTATAAATACACACAATAGTTATGTTTACATATTCTTGCTGAGAGTTCATTTAACTTTCACTAACCACTTTAAAACGTTCATAAATGATGTTTGTAGCGAAATGAAACATTCTAAATTCCTGCATACTTAATATCATTCAGTCTACGAGTGTAGCTCGTAAAATGTGGGAATGAGCTGCGACTTAGGTATGTATTCACAAAAGGGCCTCTATTCTCGCGCAGTCACTTGTGGCGGTTGTTCAAACAACAAGCAAATAATCCCACGTCGAGAGAAGCTAATCTCAGAAACAAAAGATACTGAGCAAAAAAGATTTTGTTGTAATATGTATGTAAATGCAAGTGGCGACAGTTTGTATGCATGTCTATTTCGGCAACGTTCGTATGACCTATAAACTGAATATATGCTGATGAATACTGATTAAATAGCTTTCTATAATCCATACATATTTCATAGAGGCGCACACCTTTTTAGAATAATTTATTTAATGCTTTTTATTGATTCACATTGTTAATGCAGTACTTTATTTCAATTTGAATAAAAATATTTGCATAACAAATGTTCAACATTAAATTGTTATTTTTCGGTGCAAGTTTATACTATTTCAGTTTTATATTTATAACACTTTTACAATTTTCCTAGTATATTTGTGCTGGATTCTATACAAACATAAGAGTGGCGCTCACATGGACACAGTAAACAAACTTGTCGGTCGGAAGTTATCTTGTTAAAGAAACATCGGGTTAAAAGTGTTTTTGTTTGTTATTGTTATGTTTACGAACCGGACCTCCGTCTCCCACTTACGACTTACGAAATGATCAGAAATATTGTAATATCAAGAAACTCAGTTTCTTTTTAACAATATAGCAATTACTCCACAATCTTTTACGACAAAACATGAAACTTTAGATTTTATTGGGTTACGTACGTATCTCGCAAATAGTACCAAAAGGTATTCAAAAGTATTATAAATAAAGTGTGTTTTTCCACATGTATCCAATCATAAAATGCATTCGCTAGTGACCGAAAGCAAAATCATAGCTACTCGTATTGCTCATAGCTTAGATCTGAAACTTATTTAATCGCCAAATGTTTAACTTTCTAGTTTGCCCAAACTCACTGAATAAAGAGTTATTTTTAAAACACCGAGCTTTCCTGAAATAGGCCTGTATTACATATGCAGGACTCATGGGAAATAACTATAATTCGCCATTTCGCGTAGTCGTATTCGAAAACGTCAAAGTTGGGAATGTTTCACTTAGCAAGATTACACATGAACTTAGTGAGTTATTAAAATAGTTCGGAAGTTGGTAACGGATCAGTGAGAGTAATGAAACAAGTTTCGGTTATTTGGTATGACAATGTTATGTTTCATTGCGATAGTTGTAAAATTTTATGAGTGTGATAAATAAGAATGGATTGGAGTGAAGTGAAAGATGTATCTTATGAGAGATCACGGCCATTGTTCAGTCATAGTAAGTTCAGATTCAAATTTTTAGGTATTTTTAGTTACAATTCACTATAAGTACATTAAATAATTGGGCCAAACCCTAGAGTTATCAACAATTTGTGAAAGTTACTATAAAATATATTATTGTGAAAACAATCAAAGGGATCCTCACATCGTACGTCAAATTGGGATTTATTTTATTTGTGGCATCATTTCTCGACTATCAACTCAGTCCACCTGCCGAAAACGATTAATCATGCTGCCAAAACTATTTTCATATACTTAGTGCAAAATAACGACAATAGTCTTGCTTTACGATTGATGCAAATTCATTTTATTTGAATAATCTTTGAATTAAATTCTGCCCGCAATAGTGAAGAAAAATAAAAATGAGAGTGTTTAAAAACTTATTGCGTACAAAACTATCGTTACTACCTCTAGTTCTGATTACCTTAACAGATCTGTTTAGTCAATAATTTCAGCAAGAGCTTAGCAGTTCAAGCTCGCTTGCTACTACTCCAAGTAACTATAAACACATTTTCTTCCTTTTTTCACATCATGAGAGTAGGAACAAAAATAAACATTGTACAATATTAAAGTCCTACAAGCCCTCTTTGGTTTGTTTACCGATACTTGATGTCATTTGAGTAAGATAACTCAATTTCACGTGAAACTGACGAGTCGGCGCGACGCAATGCTCTATCAGATTTGTCTATCGATCTAATTATACACCGTAAATATACTCTAGGCTTTTACTCGGAAATGGACCAGCCAGTAATCCCCAGTAATCAGTTAAAATTTACATTTAAATATTTTGTACCTTATATTTTGGTAAAGTTCTGTATTTGCAAAGTTAGTACGCGCTGTAAGTAGGTAAGTACTTACTTAGACTACATGCGGGTTGATATCATCTTATGCGAGAAATTCTCAGTAATTTAGTTACCACGAATGTCTTAATCCGTTTAAGGACAAGCTTATATGATTATAAAGTTTACTCTACCTTGCACCTGTTTTATAGTACTTTACTTATATTAAATAATAAGTAAGACCTAGAGTTGTGCAACTGTACGTGGAAAGAGGATCGTATGTATCATTGGCAAGGCATATACAGTGATGAAAAATATCAGAGTACTTACGCTGTAATCGAACACACCACCTCGAACTTACGTCGTGTTACATCCGAAAAGCAGCTTACTACTACGTAGGAGTGAACTTTATGTCATCTTTCTAAACCCACGGAAAAGATATTTAGTCAAGTTTAACGTAGAAGCATAAATACTTCACTATATCTATAACCAAACATGTAAATGAAATTATTCATTAATAATAACCATCATTTCTGCTCCTCGCGTCGTCTGATTTCCGTTTCAAATTTATTTCATAAACAAATATTTCCCTCCACGACCTACCCTTGCCATAGATAAGTTAATTGTGAAGGAACAGTCACGGTTTTGCCAATAATACTTCCGTTTCCGTGACTCAAACGATCAACATAAGATACATTGACAGGGCGGCAGTTGCGTGTGCCAATAAAACCCAGTTTTAAGATCGCAGCGATGCTCAAATGGTGACAAGTTAAGATCCTATTGCACACGATGACTGTAGCTTATATATTTTTGGCAACAATTTATGTTCTCGCAAAATATTGAAAGAATTCTTTATTCGCGTCAAATTTCTCATTAAAATTTCCTTCTAGGGATGAAGGTCGGCCACAGGCCTTCGTGCTCCCCGCCCGCGAAAATGGTTGACGGACAGAATCCCTAAATTCAGGCGGCCGCGACCGCAACGACCCTTTTAGTCGCCTCTTACCCAATACTGCAGGGCCGACTTATTGGTGGCCTATTTACAGTTGCTTAGAAACCGCACGCTAAAAATAGACTGCTCCAATATTTCCGCCTTCCTCCAAATGTGACAGGGATTAATAATAATTCTGGAGAAAGCGCATCGACCCTGCATACGTATATATGCGAAGAATAAAGTCGTAAATGTTTTGCCCGCGATATATGTAGCAATAAACTTTTGACTGCAGTTGCATTATACAACAACGGGGCTAGGACTTTAGGCACTCTCTCTCGATTTTAATCTTCTACAGGTTTCTATCCTGTGTAGTTTTGAATTTGAATGAGCTACAAACACGAGATAATAGAACAAAGAACACACGCAGTTGTGGTTCGGATAGAGAAATATTAGTAATCTTTTCAAAGATCCCCAAATGAACATAGTTGACTGTATGAAGATGACTGATAAAAACATAAAAATTACAAATTAGTTCTTTCCTAAATAACATCTTATAATTCACCAGCAGCCTCCTATCAGACCTTAATGTTGCACAGCCTAATTATAATTATCAAATGAAGCCGATAACAGCTGGCTGCACTCAATGATTGGTAAATTAAGATTAAGCGGTATTAGCCCGTCGATAGCTACCTGTACATCGTGGTAGTGTTTCTACTCTGTTACAAAATTACTTGATTAAAATATAACTAATTTAGGTACATTTGCCGATAATCAGTTGAAATCTGAATATAGTCTATTACTATAGCATCTCAAGGTACCTATGTGTCACTACCTCCGACAGTTCTTAATAATAGTAGAGTACCTTACGAACTAGTAAATACAAGAAAAACCTTCAATGTAACCTTTAAAAATGAAGAGAAACAGTCCGCGTAAAATACTTCAATTCATTTCCAGACAAATCATATCCAATCTAAAAATACAATTTCACAAACGTTTTCCGTTGCGTCGTAAGAAAAGAGTTAAAAGTTTGTAAGTAAATTAAAACTCGTAAAGAAACAAACCACTTGGTTAATAGAAATCGTAAAAACCATATGGCGGCAACTATAAAATATTTTATTATTCCTAAACTCCTTGAAGATCTTACTCAGCACTGAAACATTTTTTATAACAGATTTCATGAAACAATATTTATGGGAAACTCTATGCATATATTAGAGGTAGTTCTATTTGGTTTTTTGGGCCCTCTCGGGATTGTGAACAAAGAAACTAGGTTGAACATAATTACTCATTAGTTTCCTCTTCTGCATTAGTGTAGTAAGTGTATGGAAAGGTGCCAACAGAGGTATTCTCCTTTGTCCTTTTAAAAGGCAAGTTTACTATTAGCCAATTAGCGGTCCCTCATTGTACGAAAAGTAAACACTGAGAAATTGCCTGCGTTTCCCTTGACAACAACATTCTTGCAAATAAATATATCGTCTTTTTCTCTACGAAATTCCAAACCATAGTGACAGCTTTTCAGTTTCATACGAATCACGATATTCCTAGAAGGCGGGCGTTAAATGCTTGCTTTTCTGAAAGGTCAGGCTCTCAGTTCGAAGGTTACATACTAATATTTGGCAATCCTACAACACTGGTTTTACTATAAACATGAATTTCTATTGTCCAGGGCTTGCCAACTTTGTAGCTATATTATTTGGGATGTGTAATTAATTAGCATTTGGACAACAATGGATAGTGTTTACTGTTAACCGAGGTTGACATATCGTGATATACTGTATTACTGTTTGTGACACTGTAAGTAATTGTGAAGAGAATAGCGAAAACTAGAATCAGATAAACTGTATATCTAACAATTTTCGGTATATTACTTCTTTCTTAAGATATTGGTCATCATTTACTATCAAAACAGAATATTTTTATAAAAATTAGATTCGTTACAAATGATCTAGAAATTTCCATTTATTCATCGCAAGTTAGTTGTGATTATGAAGCTTTATAGTTCTTTTCAATCGATACTTTCAACTCTTTCAACCATCGTACTACACTTTGAAATCCATAAGTATAAAAGTAAACTTGGAAAGTGCATTAGGGAAATAAAGATCGCAAGTCATTTATGAGGCATTGACCTAGAAACAGCTCGGCATACGATGGTTTAACGTAAGTATACTCTGTTTTATGCTATGTGTTTATTGGCCGTGGTTACTTATTTCTTTTCAAAAGCTCTTGCAGTAGTGACATGAACTAGTTATTGACATTGTAAGGCAGTTTTTTCAACTTACTAGTTCAAATTTCTATCATAGATGCTAAAAGAAGCTAGTGTGCAGTCTCCCAAGAGGAAAAATTAGTCCGTAAAAAAATGGTCGGTAAAAAAAAGTCCTCTTATTCCCAATATTGTGACAAGAGATATATCACGATACTAGTACTACTTACCGTGATACGATAGTATGTTTTTGTCGTGTCTTCTCACTTACTTGTGCTAAGCTTGCAGTGAAGTTCACTCCAATGACAATCACTGTTAGACATCAACTTCGATCTGTTCAACACAGCTTCAGATGCCAGCTTTTGCAACCTAAAGGCTACCAAAATGCAATATGGTTCTGTTTAGTTTGAAACTAAATGCCGGTATATTTACCGCAGCCTGTCAATTCCACGAGTTGGCCTAGCTTACATCACTAGTTTGTGTGAGGTATATTAATGCGTTTTGGTATTTTGAGATTTCTGCTTTAGACATCGAAAGGCACGCATCGAATGCCTTTCAGATATTCTACTACTAGCGAGACCAAACTAAACTTCGTTCAGTTGTTCTCTGTAACTATTGACTATCGCCAATTCGCCTGAAGTGGACGCCGTAGAAACTACATTTGCAGTACATTTTAAATGTCAAACTCTCGATACTCGATAGTAAAGACTGCAGAGAACACAACAGAAAGTAAAGTAAAGTTTACAGAAGTGTCCATTTATGATATAACTAATAATAAACATTACAGTTTCAAGTTGTGTCATAACACAAGTCTTGTAATAAAAGGTGATGTATTGCCAATTTCCTTCACTGGGTAAAATGTTCATAAAATATTCGTCAATATACGGCTTTTGCTTGTAAAAATTAACTCTTATCAGATCATTTTGACCTAATACTAGAGAAGACAATCGCCATTTCAAATCACCACCAAGAATCGGTATGAGTCCAATCAATACGCACACGTATTGTCTACCTCTAATGAATGGATGCAGTTCACTTAATACCGTGGCAGGTGAATCCTGGCGTGGCGCCAAACTGGCTCGCACTCACATAAAACACTGAAGCGTTACTCTCGCTTCAAGCCATTTCTCTCACCACCTTCACGTCTCCAGCCTCCCGCAGCTATCCCGCAGCTCAGCAACTGGGTCAAGGCAGATATTAGCGATTAGGTATGAAACAGTGACGGTCTCTGATTGCCGAATGAATGCTGCTCATTAACTGTGTCGAGCCGCTACATTTGAGAGCGGTTTTTGTCCGACATGAAGTTTTGTAGACGGTGTTTAAGACTAGCGAGATCGTTTCTTTGTTTTATCTTTGTTAAAGAATGTTAATAGCAGTAGTCATCTTTAGAAGGAGAATGATGAATTGGTAGTTGTGAAATATGAAATTCGTACTTTACTTAGATCAAGACTTTGTTTTCTTTCATAATGAACGTTTAAGTAAATGAAGAACTAAGAAGAAACTAATTTAATGTCGATGAAATTGTCGTGTTTACGCTCCAATAAAGTAAAACTTGATACAATACAAGTAAAGTAGCAAGCTGTCGCTAAAGTAGGAAGGTATTATAAGACCCTTTTAACGGGGTGAGTGAAACTTGTAATGGTACTTACCGGAGATGGATCTCACTTCAACCAATGTACGTTCGGAACATAAAAGTTAAATTTCAAGACCCCGATGAACAATATTTTATAAAATACACAAGACGCTGGAGTAAACTACACAAACATTATGATGAAAGAAGCATAATTTATGGAAAACTTCAAATAACAAACGTCTGGGTTGTGTGTTTTGATAGAATTGATTTTTGCAAGAACAGTCACAGTGAATAAATACCTTGAAGTTTTATCAAGTATAGTTAGTTCTTGTTTAATTACAGCTCAGCAATTATGTGAATAATGTATTCGCCCTTATTTCCCGAAGCCCTGTATTTTTAGTCTTAGCCACCAGTCAATTATTATTTAGATAGCTCGACCTTCAGCGATATTAATGAGGTAAACATTGATTGATTTATTATTTCCTCCCTGACGGTTTATAGCCTACCGCTGAGCAATGAAGTTGTTTTATAATATACCTATATAAATCATCTATAACTATGTTAAAAATCCACATGGTGTTTAAAAGACTATAAAAATCGCAAAAATAAATCGCACCTGGCAAAATAGTTACTTGAAAATTTTACGAACAATATTTTGTCATCATAAAAAATTCAGCACTACTTAAAAATAGGTCACAATGGAAACCTCAAAACGAATTTAAATAACAATAAACTGAATACTCGTATTAATAATATATTGACATCCGGCGGAAGAGCGGAGTTGTGCTATGAATATAAAGATATTATGATGTTTACTGGTGCCCTAAATATTTGTTTGTCAGTCATAAGCTGTATATTGTGACAAAATTGTGTCGAGTGAACTGCAACAGTCAAGGCCGCTATTACGATTTGGTAATACGCCCTTGGAGACGTGGGAACATAACAACTGGTCCTATTTAGGATTTTATACTTTAAACAACTATTTTGGGCAGAGGTTAAGTTTAATTGTAGCAATTTATGAACATTCAGAGATACATTTAAATATTGATTATTTGTTTTGAAATATTAAAACACTCGTCTATCACACACATAATTAAACATTTAAACTTTAGAATTTAATTCAAAGAAGCCAAAGCTAAATAATACAGTTCGCAAAGGTTATACTAGTTTTCATAACAACCAATCATAAACGTACAATTAAACATATTGCTATGAAGTGCATCAGACGGTAGGTGTCCTGGCAGTCGGCCACTGTCCGCACTCACTGTCAGCCATTCATTAATTAGCCGTGACATTGTCATTTGAGCTACTCTAGCGTTTGTTACGATCTGTAAAATGTAAATGGGAATTCCGGGAGACGACACGGAAGGACGTAATGCGAACTTTATTGCAGAATGAGTCAATGTTTAACGTGGCTCGCGTGGTAACGAATTTGAAAAACGAAAAGATCCTAAATCACATTTTATCTTCTAAAACAGTTGGGTAAATCTAAATCACACAAAATGACTTATCAGTGGCTGTCGAAACTCCACCTTTAATTCAATTATACTCATGTCATCACCCGACTTTGACAGTTGTCTCAATACGAATTCGGTACAACTGTGATAAAACTTTGGGTATATTTATCTGTTTGACCTAATAGTCAAAACACCAAAATGTTTGTATCTGTGTATAGAAAAGTTAGGTAACGAGTTCGTAGCAAAGTTTTGATTGTTCTATTAAAATGGAGTTTCGAAATAAGTTATTCAGTTTCCGTGGTCTCGTCTCACGTCTGAACTCTTATTTAATCTGTTCACAGTGACACAACAACGAACAAAGTTCTCCAACAAACCATTACACGCTGTCAGACACTGCTTTCACAACTTACTGGAGCACCTACTTGCGTTTGCATGATTTATGACTTTGATATTTACTTAGAGATAGTAATTTTCCTCAATTCAAGATACCGCTAAGTCGTATATTTAAAAGCTATTTTACACATTTTGTTTCTGTTCCTTATTAAATTCTTTATAACTTCCGCGGCAGTTCGCGGAAGCGTTGATGTAAAAGGAATCTTCAACTGGCTTTTATTTGGTGGTGGAAATAATATTATGAAAAGTTTTTCTATTAACTGGGTGTCTACGCACACAATACACAGTAAGTTTGTCGCCATGGTTTTCCATGATGTTAAATGAAGTAACCCTAAACTTGTACTATAAAGATGCCATTGAACTTTGCAAACAAAAAGTCAGTTTTGGCTGGATATAGGCTGCACAGCTCGCCAAAATAATAGAACTTTTTGCGTACTCGGCACGAGTGAACTAATAAAGAGTTATAACGAATGTAGGTTAAAGCCAAATGTGTGACTTTTGTGTGAAGCTTTTAGCCAACGTCTGTCACAGCTATTACGTAAACAACTGGATCAGCGGCTTAACGAAATTTTCGAGGGTTCTCGCGATGACCCTCTGGAAATAGACATTCTAGGTCAATGAAGAGTTAGGCAATAATTAAATTAATTATTTCTGCTAATTCGACTACTGTTCGACACAATCGGTGATCGACGGCAAACTGATACCTGGCACATTTATTGGAGACTGGTTTTCTCCGCTGTTGATTGCAAATCGGAGCTTTCTGTTCATCCACCACTCACGGACAAGTACTAATATAGCTTTTTCTACAAACAGTTCTCTTGATAAGATAACGAATGCTAGTATGAGAGGGTGAAATCAGTCGTTAACCCTACAACAGCTATCTATTGTAATACAAAGAGATGTACTATGTGGTCCGAGGCGTGGCCGGAAATTGCAAACATGTGGTTACGCGGCGCATATTAAATCTATAGTACTTAGAAGACAATTAACTCACTAATACGTTTTAGTAAACCAATAGTGGGTTAAATGTTACGTTAAGATCGATCTACATATCGGATATTGCTTACCATGATTTTATTAATTTTGAAGCATCGTTCAAACGAATTTGTTTTGTAAGTAGAAAGAAAGAAATAAAGAAAGGAGTAGTAAAGAAACATAGTAATGTAAGAAATCGACGTAAGTAGTGTTCAAAAAAATATTTTTTAAACATTATTGTAGAACATCGAAATTGTTACAGTCAACCTGGGTAACTTTGAATCATTTGGGTAACATTGACAGTGGGAATTTGAACTAGTTTCGATTATTTTTTCATATGAAACCAACTCAATTGATAAAGGTTTATCTTAGTTTTGCAAACTTTTATCAATTGTGATTCAAAGTTACCCAAATTGACCTGACTCAAATCCTTTGGATTAAAGAATCGCAACGTACAGTTCAATTTAATAGTCAGCTGAGTCGTCTGTCAGCTGTCGAAGTCCTGAAGGGCTGACGCATGACCTTGCTGTTTTGACATCGATCCCCCGAGCTAAGGTTAACGCTATTACCTTACTTCCGCACACATATAAACTGAACACACATTTTTATACGTTTACTAACTAGACTAGCTGTGATTTTGTGAAAAGACTTCTATTTCTAGATGGGCAGTTCTATAATTCTAAATTTCTTATGCTTAGTTTAACTGAAGTGACCACTTAAGTCTTAGTTGATACTAGGTAATGATTTAGCGCTTCAAGACATAAAATTATGTGTTTGCTTGTAATCGCTCTTTGTTTTTTTCTTTTTTCGGTTGCTATTTATTATCTTTGGCAACCAGACAGAAAAAAAACCCTGAATTAATGATTTAGACTAGGATTTCATAACGTTTATCATTGGCTAATAAGCATTAATTTCCCTAACTGGTCAATAATTATTTTTCTCATATTAAAAACAAGAGTTTCGTTAATTTATACATCTTCCTAGGCACAAAAATATTAGTATACTTATAAACCTTTGCGATGTTATTATCAGGAAATAGCCTTTATATGGCTGGCCCAACTCATTCTTATGTCAAACGCACATTTCAACCCAAATTGTGAAGTTTGTATTATAACATCACAAAAAGATATGAAATACCCCGTAGTTTTACAAAAGGACGTAATCTCGTATAATCCTTGTATTATCCGAGAAAAAATAATGGACCATTAATACTCCATTACTGCCCTGTTCTACGGAGATTCTTTTTACAATATGTGTGCTTACGAGACGAAAGTACCTCGTTGGTCTTTGTTATCAGAATAATAAATCTATGTAAAGTGTACGTAATTAAACAGTTTTAAATGTATCCCTCGTATTTTAATCGATAACCTTGTGGTTATAAAACCTGACGTAAAACGACTAAACTTAGATTTGAACCTGAAAGTTGAACCTACGTTTTGTTTTTTATTCATGTATTTTATTCGGCTCGTGTAGTTCATATTTTGTATACTTTCTACCTATAAAACTATAACGCGCTTTATGGTAGGGCCAACAAGGTCATTTACACTTTCATTAAAAATGTAATTCGGAAGGTATTGACATTGACCTGTGACCGTGTAAAAGGGGCTTTTCACTATTCTTATTGTATTGACAGTTTGCTTATGGCGGGAAACGGCATTTTTCTTTATAAAAACTTAGACCATTAATTTATTTTTGTTGTGCTGACTCATTGAGTATGTTTTAGTTATGTTTATTACTCTACTTTTTCGTAATTAAGAAAAGGTACACATCATGCCAGTTTTCAAAGAAAAAGTAGTAGCTTGTTTATGGAGTTGATTGACATTGCCATAATCCATAGAGACACAGGCGCGAAACTATTGATTGAAGTAATAAAGCAATAAAGCTGAGTAATTAATCGAATTAAATTATTTTATGGGCACTAATTTTATCGCAGTTAATCATGAAGCTAATTTCGCTAAAAGAATCTTAATTTACGCATCAAATTTTATTAAACGATATCGTTAGTTTCTAAATTACTTTTATACTTGTACCAGTCGAGTAGTTATTGAGAATGTGCCTCGAATGTTATATTATTATTTTACGAGACTCCGTTTCTTTAAGGACTCTTAAAAACAAATTTTGTATTCACTGAGTGTTCTAACTCCCGCTTCAAAATTAGTTTAGTACCACATAAATTTCTATAAGAACATTTGATTTACGGTCGGCGAAAATAGACTGCCCCGAAAAAGTATAATTAAAGAGTTTTGTAGTCATAAAATATGTCCATCGCGGCGTCGTTTACGTCTCAATCAATCAATCATAGAGTCCACAATAGAGTGCCGTTGAATATTGTCCTTCAACATAGGTAGACCGTCGTTATAAATGATCACTGAATTGTGCTCATACTTATTGTAAGTGGAACTTTCTTTAGATTTTATAAGAGGCCAGCAAAAACTGGTTTTACATAAAACTTTTACGTATTACACACTCAACCTTTGCCGGAAAACACCTTTTCCGGGAATCGACTCTATCTATTGGTGGAAACCGCATAAAACTCAGTATAAAAAACGCATGTTTATCACACAATTAAACATTTAACATAAGAGAATAAATCCGAGACTCGAAACGGACAGAAGGAGAGAGAGAGAGAAGACTTTCATTTAAAGCATGTAACATCCGAGTATCCGAGCAAACTGTGAAGATCTGCGTCAAATATAAATGAAAACATACATAGATACACATATGTGTTTCTATTAGAGTGGGTATATAATAGTGAGCGACAAACGCAGTTGCTTCGTTAGTGCGAATGTCCGCTGTGCGACTGAAATAAAATTGAATCCAGAGAACGTTGTGTGTTAAGCTGACATAATACTAAAAGCATCGGTGATTTGATCGGTTTGCGAAGCCGTATGACATTTTAGTGCAGTTTATTTACTTCCTATATCAATATACCTACTGTATATTTACTCTATGTATTTTTGCACGGTTTTAATTTGAAGTCTATATTTAGTTTAGTTGGGATAAAAATATGAATAAATATGAGTTTATTTGGGAGTATTTAACACAGTTCTTGAAGGAATGCGGAGTCCTAAACCTGGCTATCAGACTCAAGACCTAGACTTTTGCCCAGTAGTGGGATAGTAATGGATTGTTCTTTTATGAGTTTACTATTTTAATAACTAGGTTTTTCTAAACGACGGTGCAGACTATATTATGTACAGTAGGTTGCAGATCAAATATTCAAAAGCAATAAGAAAAAGCACTAGAATTGCTCTTGTGTCACCGGGTTTTCTATTTAAATTAAGTTTTACACAGTACTTAGCGAGCCAAGTGACAAAGATCTGAAAGGAATTTCATCAGCTAGTAACCGGATAAGTTGGAAAGTAAGAAGATTGTCGGCACTAACTCGATTGCGTCAGTTGACTTACAGCTTGAGCCAACCTTAAACCGCATGTAATTAGTTTTTCTTGCTCTCGCTGATGGAAATTAGATAACTTATTGATACTATATTCAGTTTTCCTTGCATTTATTATTTTTCAATCAGTAGTAATGGCCCATAATTCTATCTCTTTATATGAGTAAGGCAATGTTTTATAGACATTTTCGATTTAAAGTCGGAGGTTACACAAAAAAAATGGATATTGAAATGCATTTCCTTGGGGGGACCTTTTCCAAATTACATATTATTATATAACTTATTTGCAAAATATACAAACTCATGTATTTTGTCTTGCTGAGTCATATTTGTTGATGTCTCCTAGGCGTTTGTTTGTATCACACGTCGTCAAACATTAGTTATAGAAAAGTTGTACGCCTACGATAAACTTACTCTATTTCAAAGTTAGTAAAACTTTTATACGAAGAGAGTTTTTTGACCTGTGTTTAGCGAGTACTATTCGAGTGTTGTTTATCAAAACTTATGTTTTCAAAACAACGGACTAAGTAAAATTATATTCACATGAATGCTGTTACATTAATTATTAATTTATATTTAGAAATCACTTATGTTTTTCTAATAAGAGTGGTTCCCACAATATGCTAATTAAGTTATCTCACATTGCAAATTTTGAACTGTTTCTGAGAAAACATTTGAAGACAGAGAACATTTCCCCGAAAGAAAATCCATTATGAAAACCCACATCTCGACATATCACTATTCTTATATAATATCTTAGTACAAAATACTGCAAAATAAACAGTAATCCAAGTTGAATCTAAGTTGTGAGTAAAAGTGGTAAGCACAACATGGGCGACCTTTGGTCACGCGCGCGCGCCTCAATGGTCAACCATGCAAAATTCAACCGGCCTCGTCACGCAACCCACATACCTCAGACTTACTAAGATAGAAAGGGGTATAAATGGATACGGCAGTTATAGACAGCAATACGATATACTGTAAATAACATTGCTCTATTCGAAATTGGTGTGAAATTCTTATGAAATCATTTGTTAAGTACATTGAGGAAATTCGAGAGCCCCTAAAACAGACTTTTTTCTATATTAGAACAAGAACTTCTTTTTAAAAAGATGATTAAAAAATATTGTCCGTAATGTATTTAGATATTGACCTGCCTACGTATTGTAGGTGATTTTTGATAATATTTACTTGCGGTGACAAATAAGTGAAACATACTGCTAAACAATAAAATAAATCCACACACAGTGACGTTGTTCTATAGGCACGTTATTCGATTTATAGAATCCATTAAGTTCATATATTACCGCAGTACATTGTTTGAGCGTGTTGCCAGACGCCCTTATTTATTGATTCTAACTTCCAACGACTTCAACAGTATATTTTAAGGGCAAAGTAACAAGTTCACGTTCACTTTCGACAAAAGATAAATGGCTTTAATTGTGAAGTTGTTATGTTGAATACTCTCAAGTATTGATGACTGTTGTTCAGCGGTGTGTAAGAAACGATACAAAATTGTTTACACAAGTTTGTAACATACAAATATATGTGTAATTATACATCACCTTAGGTTATGTTTCGTCAAGTTATAGAAAGAAAGTTAAAGAATACGTCAAGTTTAGTTTAGCAATGCACGTTTGGCGCAGTGGTCAACGCGGTAACCCCGCCGTAATAAATCGTAGCGCCGCGTGTGGTAAGTTCGAATCCCACCCGTAAAAGATATTTGTGTGATGTGATGAGCACGAGTATAAGTACAAGTATGTATTTAGTCTGGTTACCATAGTACACACTCTGCTCAGTTAGGAATCAGATGACCGTGTGTGAGTGGTCTATATTGTTTATGCGAAAAATACAATTGTTGTTAGTTTTTACACTGACTTGACTGGGGCAGGCAAACGTGAAACTACTAAAACTAAGCAAGAATCAGATAAGTATGTTATGTAGTATTTTATGTCCAAAGTCGCTCGACTGTTGTCTCATTGGTTCATAACTTCTTCAGGACGAGACATTGAATTCTTTGCCAACAGATTATTAGCCGCAAGTAGCAGAATTTTGTTTACGCTAGTATCTTTAGGGAAATATTGCTGCTATATTAAAATTCAAGTCGCAAAAATTGTACCACGTCTTTAACAACGCTACTCATGATGAGGACCGTGTCGCCACCAATCAATGTTATCGCGAGCGAGAAATTGTGAAGCAGGGGAACATTGCAACATACACCATTGTGTCATGGCGATAGCGACTTGACTCCTGCCAAACGTGATGCCAGAATAACAACCTTTGTATAAATACATGGCGGAAATTACCAACGTATATGTATTTCTTTCTTTTGTGTAGATACTCGATACACTTATCGAGCTGATCGAGTCACCTTTCGTTGCTTTTATGAGTCTCTTGGTGACATGTATACATGTGATGTGCACTTCACAGTGAAAGAACGCCAAGATATCATTGATTCATTCCACGAAGAAGCTTTTTCCACAAAGGCGACTGCGATGTGATCCTCACGGCATTTTGCAGACAAAACAAGCCACAAAAATGTACGGTTTACATTTACTGCTTACTATGGCCGACTTTAGACCCGACATGTTATTGCTGTTCCCTGGCTTTAACGGCTCTACTAAAGGGTTCGGTATCCTCCAAGGAAAAAATACAACTATTTTACCATATAAATCGAATTTTAAGCCGCGTTTTTGTACATCCTTGGTCATATAAGTATAAAGTCTTTGTTCTGAAGATTATCTGTTTTTGATTACCCTGTAATGTAAGGGTTTGTCGGCACTTCTTTTATGAAGCCATTAATGCCATCGCTCATTGTTTATTCATATAAATATCCGAAGAATTTATTGATTCCATTTCAAATCGATTACCGTCGACAATATAAAATTATTTTATTATGTATAGAGTGAACTGGTGAACGAGAGTTTCTTGCTCTATATTTTATTTGTAGACCAAAAATAGCGAAACAGTTTGAGAACGTTTTTATTGATTCTGTGGTTAAACTTTGTACAAGTTTGTGCTTGGATATAAAACGTGGGGTTTATGGTAAGTCGGTACCGAATTGCAGGGTTACTTTTACAATCTTGCAGGTCTATTGTTAGAACATAGTTACTTGAAGCAATAACTTTTTTACATCAATTTCTTTGAGATTCTAAATAAATATACAAATAGTTTCATTTGTACCTACTTACATATATCTTTTAGTTCCCCGCTCAAACATTAGATTTGTATAGGTGCTAAAGTTATGCAAGGTACTTGAAGGCGGTCTTGTCAGACATTTCTTAAAGCTAGGAATTACAGGCACAATCCAGACAGTCCTAAGTTATCAAAGGGAGAGTGTAGTATAGTTGTGGCTAAGAATCATCGCACTTGACTGGAGAGAATTAACTAAAGTGGAACAAGCCAGTGAGGTGTGTACCGGCCTCTGGTCCTGACTGTGACCTGTCAGCCACTAAATTGTCTTTGCATATTTAATATGCCTGCTTTATGTTGTTCATCATCAAAGAACCACTTGGTAATACTTGGCTGACAGACCGTTAAAACACGTGATTAATTTGAAAGCCAACTGATTAGTGTATCAAAATGGTATGAATCAAAGGAATTGAAATGTCCTGCTAAGCTTTCGTATTGTATGTTAACTTTATTTAAATTCTACGTTAAACCATGCAATATTTTGTTACCATTATAAAAAAAACATGTATAGTAAATACCAGTGTATCGGAATAATACCTACCTATGCTTAAATTTTTTCATAATCTTACCTCTAATCACTCAGCAGCAATCTAATTATACCTAATACGTTAAACAATAAAATTCTTTACAAAAACGCATAAAACTTCGAAAAGAATTAGTATTTTAAATGTGATTAGGTTCATGCCCTTGTCAGTAACTGAACGATGGCCTGAAGCCAACGTCCTACGCAGCCTAACACAAATTAAAATTAACCCAGAGACAAACCCCTTAGCTTTAAACCTCAAAGGTTAACAGTATCCGACAGAATTAGCATCACGAACTTTCAGGAGAGGACTGAATCTTCAATGAAGCTTGCTAACGTACTTTATTAGCAGGAAATTTTCAGATAGTATCGTGAATTTTAAATATGAATAGGAACTAGGTATATTGAATTCTGTAATTTTCAGTAGCTT
The DNA here is from genome assembly GCF_050436995.1 of Anticarsia gemmatalis. Taxonomy (NCBI): domain Eukaryota; kingdom Metazoa; phylum Arthropoda; class Insecta; order Lepidoptera; family Erebidae; genus Anticarsia; species Anticarsia gemmatalis. The sequence goes on from NC_134757.1 coordinate 4,251,468, forward strand.
AGTGATTATTGTACTCAAGTTCTTTTTTATTTTAATGCTTACACGTTACTGTACTTCGGTATTCTTGCTGTAAATCGGTGACAAACATAAAATCTGGCTAAATAAATTTACAAAACAATGTGATAATAAATAAAATCTTTTTTTTTGCAGCGTGAGAAAATAAAATAAGCAATAAACCCTTTAAAGAAATGAAATGCTAACGTTTTTTTTGTGGAAAATATTTTGCAGATGGTTCACCAAGAGATATGCATATAATAATATGTATATATATATATATATACATCAGTGTGTGCAAGACACGTGCAGCGGTGTCATTAGTCAAAACTACGAAGCAACTTGAGCGCTCAACATAATCTAGTTACTCCATTAAGCACAGATTTTGTTCAAGAACATATTACTTGGTTTTGTCGTAGCTAGAAAATACATTATACATGATTTAACATTAAAAAGAAATGGGGTGGATATAATTGTCTTATTTTTCACTCATAAATATACTTTAAAGTAGAACAAAGGGGCCGCCAAAGGTTAGATTTGATTACGGAAAAACGAAATTGAAGTAAACGTGTAACCAGTCTAATTTTTATGAATGGAGTTTTTAATTTCCATATCATACTATTTCTTCATCACTATCTCAATCCTAAAAGACGTTAATGCTTATTTTATTGCACCCAAAACGTCTAAAACTGAGCGTATGCAAATGCAAACGCGGCTTACACAGTAATATAAATTGCATCATCGACTTAGGAGTAAGTCCGGTAAGCACTCAGAAGCTTCTACGTTTAGCAGTAGGTAGTCATTTATAATATTCCTTAATACTAGTATAGGATTTTATCATGTTTTCTAAATTTTATAAGATCGTTCTAGATTTTTATAATCCCTCCAAAGAACACTAGCTCATCGAAACAGTCTCAATCATCATAAAATATCAATCTATCAATGCTTTTACTATCCCATATACTTGCGCGGATTTTCCAACAATTTTCAAATTGTTCCGACCTAAATAACAGTAGTTGGGAATCTTGCGAACTTCCTACATGAAATGCAGTTCGAGGCAGACCGCATTTCGTTCATGTAACAACTTAACGAGTGTCTCAAGGTTATCGCATGCATTTGCGGTGCATGCCAGCGGATGCCGGTGGATGCCGGTGGATGCCCTATTTATTGGGCCAAGGTTCACTGCGATTTGTCGATACAAGTCTAAGCTGTTTTGGGACTAAGACGATTTTTTCTTCCCACTGTAATGTACAAGAGATTTTTAACCAATTAGTTATTTACATCATAGTAATAATTTGTTAGAAATTTAATGCTGTATGTTCCGTATTTGATGTTAAATGTTTAGTTTTTTGTTTGCATAGTATGCAGAGGCAGTCTAATTCTTGCTTTACGAAACTAATATATAAAACAATGTTACCAATTGGTCGTTATATTTGTAAAATACAGACTTGCTAAGCTCTACAGTCTAGACTACTTTAGACGGCTTACTATTTAGACAATTTTGGATGATACTCGACTTCATTTAGTTTACATAACATTATGATAAATAAAGCCTTACTATTAGAGAAAAGCCTTTCTTTTTTCAAGTAGGTATATGTAGAAGCTAGCTGAGAATATTGTATAAGTGTACGACGATTTCGTATCAAGATTTTTATCTCGTCTTAGATATTTTCCGTCAGATGGATGTTATCCCTTCGTATAAAACACCCCGGAGAGACTTTACGTGTTTACAGCATTGAATATGTATTAAAATGTTGAGTAATGCAATATTGTAAACAGTTCCCTTGGTAGACCCGACCCATAAACAATGTCTTCATATTCCTTCGCTTGAATATTTAGAACCTATTTACGTCGCAGGATCTACGCGAGGAAAGAATAAAAATCTTTATTTACCTATATTTGTTTCTGAGTGTGATTTGGGATAAGTAATTTTACCGACTACTTTTGTATCTTAACATTTCACATATCACCTTAGTATTAAAAATTAAAGAAATGTCGGTCTTAGTATCTGAAAAACTACCTTTTGATTTAAACGCAAATAAAAATGGTTGACATTTTTACTTCACTTAGTTAGAAGCAATACAAGAAAAATCTCAGCGCAGTTGGTTTATCTGCAGAACTGTATCGCAATCCCTTGTGAACCTTTGTAAAAACATTGAAACTCAACAATGCATAATAATGTCACTAACAATACTTATGATGGGAAAACTTTTGTTTGTCGGAGCTTGTCGCTCCTGCGGTTCACTGACACCGATGTTAATCATGCTCTCAACATCACACTGTATCATTCACGAATACGACACTCGACTTATATCTCCAAGTTTGTTCTCACTTCTCATCTACACACTTGACTCAAGATATTATTTTGTTAACCTCTGCCTCTATGTATATGGATGAGTGGTAACGTTATAGCCATTTATCGAATACATTTTCTATTCACTTAAAGAAAGCAATCCAATCGGCACGCATTTCAATTGCTACATTCTTAGAATACTTCTTTTCATAAAATTCAATTCATAATATAAATTATGCGTCCCACGTACCTTATAGTTATAATATCAAGATTTTATTCATTCTGGTATCAAGTGCCAAGCTTGGATAGTGCTGAACATAACCATTAGATTTCATATTCTTATGGAATACGTAATAAACTTCACAATGAACTTGAGTAGAAAATATCGTTATCACTTTATCATTAGAAGCTTATGGAACAGGTATATTCTATTGGATTTAAAAAGTGCTTGGACTTTACGATTGCACTCGAAATAAGGGGGAATGTTGATAATCCATTTTTCTCAGTTCTTAATGGGATATTTAAAGGAAATGTATTTCCCTGGTACCCAAGCTGATCTTTACAGGTCAATAAACTGGTGGAACGAAATCTCATGCCCGCTTCTTCATGATTTAGAGTTTCGTTTTTCAGAGGTTAGTAATCTTCGAAATTACTTTTAGGAGTTTATTTACCTCTGCGTGTAGGTATGTTTTGTGTTTGCACATAAAAAAGTAATTGTTGAATTGTTGTACAGAGTGCAATAAAACGTTTACATCGGAAATTGTTTTAATTTATTTAGAGTGTCAACCAAAATAAACAACACTGAAAAGAGACTGGAATTCCAGACTTGCAGGCCCACTTCCCGATACATTCTTGGCAAATACTTGACGCTTAAGTTAAAAGTGACTAAATGTAAAAAGGCAAGTCCACATGGCACTGCGCCAGTCGCGCTGACCGGATTCCCACTGGATTGCAATGCTCATTATTTACGATGCGAATGCTCCCCGTATTTCAAATATGCCTAGATTTAAATCTAGATTGTAAGCCACAGTATCCGCACGCATGACTTCCAACCATTCTATATATTTAATTCACTTTTAGGATTTTAATAACGAGAATTTGTACTAGAATTAGCCGTGCCCGATTTAGATGACTTGAAAATTATATTCGGAGAATCAAATGTTTGCGTATTTCGGTTTTCTTTGATTGTCTAATAGTTGGCAGGGATAAGAGAGCCTAACGATCTGATTTGATTCGTGGAGTTCGTGCCGGCACGTTTAGAATACATCAACAAAGTTGAGAGACTTCGGTAATTGCCCCGGGCCAGTATTTGAGACTCAGTAGTTAGTTCCAATCCGATATCTCGAGATTTTACTCCGAGAAATCTGAAGTTGCAACTTTTGTTTTGTATTTATTGTTAATCTGCAATAGATGAGAGAAGTAAGCGCCAATTGTGGAATGTCCAAAATGTTGGTAGACGTTCTTTATATGTATAAGAACACAAAGCATTGTTTTTAACAAAATGTGGTTCTCTGATTTCGTAAAGATGTGTTTTGCTTGAGTGGCACGACCACTGACATAATAAAGAGTAGGTATAAGAATAACTTATGATCTGATACTAAAATTGAGCTCGAAGGATAAATACTAATTTCACATTTTGATCAAGTAGTGTGATAAAAAAAACCAGTATGTATAATAAACATAGCTGGAGGCAACACACAGGCTTTCATTAGTTCATGTACTGACCTCGGTTCACTACGCCAGTACTTTTTGCCACTCTTTATACTTTATCTCTCGAAATGTTCGTCTGACAACCACCCACTGTAGCATTTTATTGCTCATTTTCATAATACATTCGTCGGCAAAGAACAGAATCATCGTAAAGTTGGTTGTTTTTGTCCAATTATGATCTTTTGTAGTCAAAATGTGACCGTATTCGTAACGTGGGAAGTCACGTGGGCCGTTCAGAATTAAACTGTGGATTTTCCTTTTACAAAATAAAACAATACTTTTCTTTTACAAAGAACCTGTTATAAAGTTAACAAACGTCTTGTATTGTCTTTAACTTTGAGGTTAAATGATTTGGCAAGATATCCAAGGTTTAATATTTATGATTCATGAGTCGTAATGTACCGTAACACTGAGCTACACATGGCTGTTGACGGCATGTGTCAAATTTCAATTACTTGATACAACCCTGATCACTGTCCTTGTCATCGTGTCAAAACTGCTGAATAGATTTTGATGATATTTGGTATAGAGATAGCCTAGATAGAGTAGGTCAGTCTTACCGCCAACAAATCTACTCATGTAGACAATGTTTGGGAAAGAAGTTAGCACCAAAAATAAGGAAGATAAATGTATTTTTTTTTAAACACAAATTAGTGACATTTACATAAGTAACACAAAAAATGTTATTGGGGATAATAAAAGAAGGTTCTAGATTCTTTTCCTTAGCATACGTACTTCCAGCACATTTAAATCAATGATAAAGTAAGACACAAATAGTCTAATCACGTATTCACCGTGTGCCGCGCTAATATAAAATTCAAATTAACCTCTTAGAAGATTGCTCCTAAGCCACTAAGCACAATTATGTTAATACACCCCATTTATAAACAATATAATCAACACGGTCTATTTCAGTTTTACTAACAGTCTATACGGAATAAGGACAGTGCAAAAACTGCAGGTATATAAGCTAATATCATCTTTTCTATCCCGTGGTTAGTGAAGCTCGTCGAAGTTAATCAAGCCGCGTAAATTAGCTGCTGGAATTGACATTAATACAATCTGAATAGATTCATTGGAACTAGCTAGCTGTATATTAGCAGTTTGATAGTGGATTAGATGAGGCTGAAACTAGTCTGCAGTGAACTTGCAACAACGCAAAAGTTAGCGTAAATCGATACAATCTCATTCTTCAGTTATTCCTCTATGGACACGTGTACAAGATGTCAGAACTCTATTTGTGAGTCACGTAGCGTCCATTAGCGGTCCACTTACTGAGCAAATATTGCACCCTCTTAATTAACGAGCATTGGATGACGGTCCCACGTATAACCACGTAGTTCGCGTGTCGAGGAGCCATACCTCCTGCCACCTCACTACATTAATGTATTAAATGCATAAATTACTCAGATAAGATTTATACCCTTGATTTTATTCTAGACTGATATCGTTTGAGATTAAACTTTATAGATTTTGCTATCTTGATGATATGATAATGTTCTTTATAACTATGACGTTGCATGAAAATTTAATGAATTATCAAAAAGAAAATCGAATATACGCCAAAGATTCTAATCAATCATGTACTAGATACCGTGTTTAATAATTTTTAAGACCTTTTGCCAACAAAGTTTAGTTTTTTTTGCAGAAAAAAGATATACCATGTCAATATTACAAAAAGATATACCATCCATATACCATGAAAATATGTTTAAGGAAAAAACATCGATGAACGTATTTTATTTCAGTATTAAATAGAGTGACGAGGTACTGATAGAAATGACTGATCTAACGACACGTGCCGTAAAAATTACCACCACACAACTATAAATTATTATGACATATTTTATTTTAAATATTTAGGTCATGACCGAATGTTTAATTAAGAATTGATTGATGTAAAAGTCGAAAGATATTGTAGGTTATAATTACGTAAAAGTTATAGCTCAGTGGCAATACATTTTCACTGACAAGACTGGTGGAAAGCATATACTAATATTATAAAGCTGAAGAGTTTGCTTGTTTGTTTATTAATTTGGAGACGTAAGCGACGTTGCGCGGGTCAGCTAGTCATATATAACAATGGTACAAATATATATTTAAATCTTTGATTTTCCATTAACAAATTCCATATGACAATAAGAAAAACAGAAGTCAAGTTCCATACAAAACAAAGTTACCTTAATAAATTGGAATACGTTTTTTGTAGATGCCACATAGTGGTTAGCAAACCGGGAATTTAATTGCATCGGACGTTGGTTATATGACAATTTCTCCGATGTTCCATGCGTGAAATTCAATTTGCAATTTATCATACAATCTAACAGGTTTATACAATTATTATACCGATAAATTCAAAACAATTGTTGAAGGGAACTTTCCGATAACACAAAAGAAATCAACTGCAATCGAGTTTCCTTAATTGGCAGTCTTCTCCTGGGCAAGAGGAACTGAAAATAACAAACATATTTTATAGCTGTAGATTTGATATTTCTGCTTCACTTACTATGGATTATTTTTAACCGACATTAAAAAAGGAGAAGGTTCTCAATAAGACTGTAGGTTTTTTTTGTTTGTTTAATTTTTTACTGGGTGGGCCAATTTTGATCATTCTTGTTTTATGTACTTATGAATAGTATTAAAGTTGATTACTTCTTTCATTTATTGCAACAAGGGCAGATTGAGATAGTTATTTTTACTCAAGCTAATGTGTTAATGTGGTAATAAGTAACCGATCTCTCCCTCGTCGGACGTGAGACTACTACAAACGTCGGATTTTCCCCTAATTGACCAATAACCCCTAATTGACAAATAGACCTCCATTATTAGTATATTTGTAATCGGTGGTAATGTATCTAATTATAATCAGTAGTATAATGAGGTACTTTTGAGATGGTATATTTAAGAAGAGGTATATAATGTACACTAACTTCAATTTCTTTAGATTTTAGATTAATGTTCTATTTTGAAGAAGGATAATACATATTGTATTAATCAACATTATAAATATGCATATACCACGCTAGTGTTTTTTTTAAATAAGTTAAAACGCTATTGATTAGATAAACTACCGCTAAATGTACTCAAAACCGGGGGGTGTCCTTTACGAAAATTTTATATTTAATTAAACAAGTTTCAAGAAGTATAAGGAATCTTCACAAATCTTCTTTTATTTATTTTTATTTATTCGATTGTAACGAGTTTGGTTTTCGGGATCTACCGATGGATATTGATATAAAATATATTTAGAACGTTATATTTAGACATGTAAGACGAAAACAAAGCCCTTATATGATCACTTGTCGGCTACAGGCAGTTATCGGAGCATTTTATGACGTACAACATTTGGCGTAACAGTCGATTTGAAGAATCTTGGTGACGTGTGTAACGTATATATTTTATTTGGAGAAAATATTACGTAAAGACAACGTTTGTTCGTTGATCTGCAAAAAGAATGAACTAACAAATGTGTTTCGATTCAATTCAACGTTATATCTTGTATTCATCTAGTAAGCAAGATTTTTGCCGTTTCCAGCAGTTACAAGCTTGAAAATCTCACAACCAGTCTTACTATGGAGTATCGTGTAAAAATCCAGGTAACTGAGTCTGATGGGCAGTCGCTCCATCTTTAATACTAGTATATCAGCTGCATTCGGTGAGACTCTGACATATTTGGAAGATAAGCAAGGTTGCGACTATTCGAAAATTATTGTTAAATAAATTGTTTGTCACCTACAAAATTAATAATTTTATTATTATATTCAAAAGTGCAGTCATAAATTTCAAAATGCATTATCCCATTATCCCGTGTTCTTGAGTTTCACAGAGCTTTCACACATGACGGATCACTCTGATTTATTACTGTCCGATAGAAAATGATAAATCATAGACACTATTTAACAAACTATTCGTCATAATTCATAATGCTTCGTTTGCCAAAAGCCCGATGCCACTGCACAAAATAATAATTAAAATAAATAATGTATTCAATGGAAGCTTTAAGTTTTTTCATAGATCGTTATTCTATAAAAAAAAATGCTCGGTGAAATTTCTGCATTTTAGTTAGTATGCATATTGCGAAAGCAAAAAAGAGGGAGACAAGTATATAATTGTATGCTAGTTATGTGTCAATGTTTTTTAAATAATTGGGCACAAGGCAGAATAATTCAGTCAATGTCAGTACCTCGATTCTCTACCACTATCGACTACCGACAACCGGCTAGCTATCGAATTTTGACATTTAGAATGCACTGCTAAAATGTTTCCTACGACACCCGTTCGAGGCGCTAATCAGATTTTCATACAAAATTTCTCGATGACAGTTCGGTTGTCGGTAGTAGATAGTAGAAGAGAATCAAGGCACAGCATGCATATTTTAAATTTCGAACTTACTTTCTAAAAACGATAGAGCATTAAAATTAAGTTTGAATGTTTATAATTAAATGTTTAGCTATAACATTTGTGTCCACTTTCACCGCTTCTGGATAAATGTGTATCAGAAAGATTTCATAGATTTCCTGTTATTTTTGTGTAGGATAGGTTATCCGACACTTAACTTTAAGCTGTGAAATTGGTTCTAAATGTATTAAAAAATAAAGTAGTAAATCATTGCATAATAATTTTGTTTACATTACAGCGAGTAATAGAGACATTACGTTGAATATTTAGTGGATTCTTTACAAGATAAAAACGCTATCAAATATCTAATTATAAGTACGGCGCGTCGTTGGCAGCTGCTTGTCGATGTTCCTTCTATTTCCATACAAACATGAGGCCCCTTGCGTAATAATAATCACTTACACAATGTAAGCCGTGACTCATGAATTCATGAAACTTCACATTTTAAACAATACAAACTGTACTTTAGTAGATAATAAAGCTGAAGAATTTGTTTGTTTGTTTGTTTGAACGCGCTAATCTCAGGAAATACTCATCCAGTTGTAAAAATTATTTCAGTGTTAGATAGCCCATTTATCGAGGAAGGCTATATATCATCACGCTACGACCAATACGAGCAGAGTACCAGTGAAAAATGTTACAAAAACGGGGAAAATTTTGACCCATTCTCTCTTGTGTGACGCAAACGAAGTTGCGCGGGTCAGCTAGTCTCTAAATACTTCTACTCTCTTCATAAAATCTTAAAAATATGATGTCTTTGTAACTCAACGATAAGACAAATAGTGCAGTTCAGCGTTTCCACCGTTGCCTAGAATCACGAATCAATGTTTCAGTGGCTGATCTTAGTAAAGGTAGAATACTAAACTAAACTTTAAAAAACCTGACGATACTTATTACAGAAATGACATCGTCACACTGAGTCATCATATTGATAATTTCCGCTCTAGGACAGGCAACTCGGGCCATACATCATTCAAGACTGCAAATATAACACGGCCATTTCAATGATTTAATGCTCGACTTACACTTTGAACATACGACGTCGCAATGACATGGATCTTCAACATTCGTGAAAGCACGTGAATATTATTTCATGTCAACGCCTGCCAGGCCCAAGATTACTTTGTAGTTATAGCTATGATGTGTTACTGCCAAAACGAACCTGATTCGCGAGTTTGAGTTTTTAAAAGAACAAGTATGTTTCCAAGGCCGGACAATTTGTTTGATGTGTGACCTGAAAATATTAAAAGATGCATTTAAAGGATAATAATATGCAGTTTCGGAATGTAAAGATTTCGCTTAAACATATGAGAGAATAGAATAAGAATTAGATTTTTTTTAATGCACATAACCATTTTAAGTTTGGTACACGTCTGAGCCTGGTTTCTGAATACATTTAGCGTCGTTTATCTATTCAATAGCATTTTTTTATATGGGTCTAAACGTTGGGGGAAGTGTTAATTTAACAAAAACATAACCATTTTATGAATACGACAAGCAAAATGTCTTCTTTCTTAATTTTACTCAAACATCAACAAGAACGCTGTAAGTGGAAATGAGGATTGTTAACCCTTAACAGAAGCGTAGGTGTATCAAAACACCTCTGTCTTTCTGAGAAAAAAGCCGGGTTATATTAAACGCAAATAACTATTAACGTAGAGGTTTCATATAATAATATAATACAAACTTACAGTATCCGTGACGAGTGTATAATTGCCAAAGGGAATTCGTGGTTGATGTGGGCGACTTGATACGCGGGTGTTCTACGGACGCCCACCACACAAAAGGTCCCAAATTATAATGTAGTAGTAAATTGTACTACTTTATAGATTCTCTTTGAAAGACAAAGGATGTTTTGTTATATTTATCCTGTGATGAGGACTTTTGATTTGAGTTTCTGAAATCAAATGTTTTAATTAGAAGTTAAGCTTTCGTGTGCGACGGGTTTCAGTTGTATATCAATCAACGCTTTTAAATTTATGACTGAAGTGTGAACATATTTAAAAAATATGTCATTTTACAAGAATAATACATAAAACTTTGTGAAAAAGACTTAATTTTAACACCAACTTAATTTTTTTATATTGCGGTATACAAAATATTTACACATGTTAACCTTTAATAATAAATTATTCAATCAGTCAACCTAAAAATACATAAATAATATACGTTATATTATTTAAGTATCCGCTACACCACATACGTATAAAGCGTAAATAAACATTACCCGAATGGACCTGAAGTGAGTACGAAGTTTATGTACAACTAGCTGACCCGCGCAACTTCGCTTGCGTCACTTAAGAGTGAATGGGTCAAAATTTTCCCCGTTTTTGTTTAAAATTTTTTAGTGGTACTCTGCTCCTATTGGTCATAGCGTGAAGATGTACAGCCTATAGCCTACCTCGGTGAATGGGCTAACTAACGCAGAAAGATTGTTTTAAATCGGACTAGTAATTATTGAGATTAGCGCGTTCAAATAAACAAACTGTTCAGCTTTATAATATTAGTATAGACAAACAGGTGTAAATCTTAGCCCGCAGAGTTGTGGTCTAAATGTACGACCACTAGACCGTCTCACCACAATTTAAGCTTTGATACTTTTTAACCCACACTACTATTCCTAGTGGATAGTAGTGTATTCTAACGATGTTTTTTTTAACCTCACCGCAGTTGCAAACCTTGGACAAACTATTATTGTTAGACAGTATGTAGTTTACAATTTCATTGGTATACGATAAGCATGAAAAAAGTCTTTATTTTGAACTTCTGTAGTATGGAACTTCCAATTACATAATAACATGAAATTAGGGCTTTTTTAAATGTCACCTACCTTGATAAGTATACAAGGATGGGTTTCCATGACATGGTATCAAGATTTTTGTAGGTACTACCTGTTAATACGCTTTAATGAAATATGACAAAAGCGAGTCATAAATAATATAGCCCAGCCATATCCATAGTTCGTTAACAACCTAATCTAATAGAGCTACCGTCATTATCTTGGACGGTAAAGGCACATCAGCATACAGCCTAGTCGTTTATGTTCAATTCGAATTACTCACACCTTCGGGAAATTGAATTATCGCAGGTCAGAGCCGGCCGAGGGTCCACATCCTCGTGAGATGAAATTCTACGCGAAAGGCTATTTGCATCGGTCGGCTCACGTGTTGGGAGATCGTTCGTGTGTTTACCTTAGCTTGTTAGTCCCGAATATGTAACAATACGCCTGCTGTCGGCTCACAGTGAATTAGTTATTGACTAGGGACTGTGTAGTGTGTACTTGTAATTGGTAAAGGCGTGGACACGCATACGATTAGTGTTCATTTGGGTTCGTTTTGACTGTGGTCTAGATAAGTTAATGTGTTGTGTATTTGCTATCGTATTGAGCGGAACAATTACTATCCAATTGGTATTCAAAAACGTTCGAAACTAAGTAGAGATACATTTGGGAAAGTCAGCCCAGCCTTTCTTTCAACTATGCTGGATTCGGCTGATGCAGCAGTATTTTACATAGAGCGACTGCCTAACGGGCTTCCACAACCCAGTTACCTAAATTATACACGACACCCCTCGCTAAGACCTTTGGGAAAGTATTTGGGAAAATATAATTGTCCCTCAATTCTTGGCTTTTTGTAGTAGGTATAAAACTATAGTTCTCGGTAAAGTCCAAGTTAATTACCCACAAAAATATCGCTTTATCGTCAATCACGTAAACTAGGCTAACTGACCTATTTCTGACTGCCACAGCTGCGCGAAACTGTCAATGCCATTTAAATAACTATAAATAAGCGCGAATTTTAATACGTCCAACGTAAATAATACTTGACATTAATACTGTAGCTTCCAAGACAAATAGCCAATAAAAACTACAATGAATACAGTATCTCAATCACACCACTACTGTGAAGAGTCAACCTACGAATGTTTCTATGTATATGGAGGATTTCAAATAATTTTAGTTAACGAAGTTCACGTTATATTCTGTTTCCAAAATAGTTTGTATCTGTACCGTGATTCTCTACAACTATCGACTATTGAAAATCGGCTAGCTATCGAAAAAAATTATATGAAAATCGATTTCGCGCCTCTAGCGGGCGTCGTAGAAACTATTTTTGCAGTACATAATAAATGTCAAACTTTTGATACTCGATGGTTCCGATTGTAGGAAATCGTGCACTGTAATGTAGGTGTTTGAATTGCCGTTTGTAACTCAATCACGCCAAAACGAATGAACACAAGTTGATAAAATATTTAGTAAACAGAGATATCTGTTAACCCGTAGGTAGTCGCGGGCAGATGCTAGGCTTTATATTCTGCGTAAAGTCAATTTTAACAAATAAAAGATGCAACGTCACAGATCAGTGAATTAATCGTAGTCTCCTTTAAGATCTAAAAAATATTTTCTGAACTCGAGACGAATCTTGACAACATTCAAAATAACATTGATCCTACTGCTCAAATGTACTTACCTACTTATTTTAAGATTATGGAGACTAGACAAGTCTTGATTTCTAGAAACAGATTGATAAGAAAAATCATTATAATATAAAATTTTCTTAATCCTTAGCTAGGACGAAAGAAAATATTATATTTCTTTTCTGCGTTACAAATCAATCTTTTTAGTTGCAACTGTTCCAATCAAACTCAATATCTCTGAAAGAACGGGCAATAATTTTGTTAAAAGTAGACATAAGTACGTATCATTAAAAAAATATAAGGTTTTCTATTTTATTAAACAATACAACAAAATACTACAATAATACAGTACACACAAATTAGTAAGGCCAGCAAGAATTCCAACCTTCGATACCTATAAAAATGTTCTGCAATGATGCATACATGTGTCGCTTTCAGAGAGCTTTCATCAATCACTTGTAGAGATACTTCACGAATCGATTCTGTAACCGTCTATTTTCCTTATATTATCTATTTAATAGTCAAATTCTATCATACCTGTACGTTATATTAGAGATAGCGAACACGCAATCGAGGGCAATAACATATCGCAAAAAATAGAATGTGTTAGTACTATGTTTATTTTTAGTGAAATCGCTCCGTTGACATAGATACCTCGTTGTTTTAAATATCTCTTTTTAATTTAACGATCACATGTACAAACTACTTGCAATATTTATTTTTGTTTCATAACAGCTATGTTTACGATAGTTTGATATAATGTTGATGTAACATTGTTTATTGTTCGTGTATAATATTAGGAAGTCTTTTGTGTAAATACTTAATACTTTTAGGAATTTAAGGGTCATCTTTTATAGTGCGATTCATAACAGTCGGTCTTATGGTGTATCAAGGGTTTGAATGATAAAATTTACTACAATCGTTGATTCTACGGCACCCGCTACAAGCAATGATCATATTTTCATACAAAATATTTCGATAGCTGGCCGGTTGTCAACAGTTCATAGTGGCTGAGAATCGCGCTACTGGTATCTTTTGCAGAGGATGAATCGTCAATTTATCATTTTTTATCTAGGTACTTAGTTCTAAGTTGTGTTGTAAAACCTTTTACGCAATAACACTCATGCTACATGAGATAATTATACAAAATTCTCACATAATTAGGGTGAAAACTTATGATCTCTCAATTGCAGTTAGTGTGACGCAAGTGTAAAATATAATGTGACATAATGGACAGCTGCCAAGCGACATTATTACAAATTCATTTTGATGTTACTCGTGTGCATTAAACGCGGTGACAACGACCCGTTACTGTCCCACTAGTGGACTTCCAACTACAAGATGAGAGATTACGGGAGGATTAAACTATTACGCCATATATACATAGACCGAACTATACATAACATATCTACTACAAAGATCGAACATAAGCCCAATTCTATTTGTCTAATAATACTGATGTTTTTAAGACGTTCATAGTTAATTGCTGTCATCAATCGGTTACAAAATCTCAGAGAGTTATGGTCCTTTTATTTAGAAAGACAAAACATATACTTGTATTGAATAAAATCGCTGTCATATTTGTTACGTTTCACTTTAAATTACACTATCATTACCTGTATACTATTGTACACTATAATCAGAGTATCCAAATCCAAACCAGATAACCGTCAATTTGGCAGCTGCCAGCTTTCATTAAGCCTCTTTGGCGGTACAATACTAATTACCTCTCGAACTATCCACGCACCCTGTACTTACGTTAATAAACGTTTAATTCCCGCAATCTTCACACAAAGCCATCCCACTGGTACAATAATACGCACTTATACATTTTATCACTTCCATTTCGTTCCACGAACATGGAAATTACGAATAATCCGGTGGCATATTCACATAAAGCGAACGGAATTTACATTGGAGTGTCCTTAGAACATTTTATTAGTTCGCCGTCAGTAAAAGGGGCGCTGGAACGTTTATTGGGCAGTTACCGAGATTCAATAAGAATTATTGGTTCTATTTTATTAACAACACTTTCTGCCACTTCGCTATTGTTCACGTTCGAATTAGATTACGGTTGAAGTCAATAAAACTAAATAAGTTTACTTTTTATTTAATGGGGTTTCAATTGAACTTGCTCTTTTGCAGAATTCACGCGTTTATTTAAATGCTTGCCTGCCTGTCTTATTGCATTGGCGCATAGATAAAATGTTAGGCACGAACCATTTGGATTATGATTTTTAACAACCCTCAAAATGTCCCATTGCCTTGTTTAAAACTAATTTATTTTGGGAAATTGAGGCAGAATCTGGGTACCCAGAGAGCAGTAGATAAATTGCTCTGAGGAGGCCGTAAGTAGACTCTACCTACGTGGTCTCAATCAATAATACATATGAATATAATGAAATTGGTTTGTAACGTAACTACTTATTATCATTTTGCGTAGGTTTTTATGTAACATATCGTAAAAGTTGCTTCAAGGACAAAAATATACACATGTACCGTACCGAAAAATGAGAGAGACTAGACCGAATATAAGTAGTTACGTAATCTGATTTAAGGGGACATATTTTCCATCTCGGGAATGCATTTCCCCGAAAAATATAACCAGTTGCTAACGGTGGTAGTATTTGACACGTGATTTAAAGATAAAAACATTTATTTCGGTCCCAGTTTATAATATTTTGTAAAACAATGTATCGTACCAAGTGACGTTTCTTGGTCTCTGCATATACGGGAAAAAGACGTGATATCATGTCATTTTCTGTATCTTTATCAATATGAACAACTACCTGATTGGACTAACTTATAATAATTATATAATTATGTTTCGCGACTTTAATGTTGCTGAGCCTAGAGCATATAATTGATGGATTCAATGTTGGTGTGTAGATTTCATAACATGCTAAATTTTTAACCCTAGCTTTACAGTAAGGCAAGCGGCCAAGATTGCCCAAGATATACTTGCCACTGCCAAAATTAGCTTCCCATATTGCGGCTAAGTTGCTATCGATAATTAAATCTTAGAATTTTCACCTTTATATTAGTCTTTTCAGTTTTAAAATAGATAATAAGTTTTCAATGTACATATTTTGATATTTGTATTACAACTTGACTTGTATTAAGTTCACTGACTACTAAACTACGCTGTATTTAAGTTGTTCAAAACAATATTGTCTTTAGGTCGTAGATATCGAAACTAATTGAATTATTTTCTTTCAGATACTTGTCGTAGTTATCACTTAACAAAACTTTGTTCTGCTATAAAATAAAAGTGTTATGAAAGTAAGAATTTAATTTGTGCGTCCTTTTCGCTTCGTTTAATGGCGGCGTCCAGTGTTGCCAGCTTAAACTAAAATTGTGTTCGAAACTTTAATACTTGACAACAAAGTTACATTATTATCCACTGTGGCAACACTGACATCAAGTTATGATTGCGGCTGTTATATAGGAAACAAGCATTGAGTACATTTTAACAAGAGTCAGATGTAGAGCTCATGTTAAACACCATTTAACTTTATATGTATATTGTTTAGCATTTCCTAAGGCTTACTCAGAAGTGTGAATATGTGTTATGTTTGTCTAATTATGTTAGGGATATCTTTAGCTTTAACAAGTAATTTGACGCGTAGTGCAAACATATATCTTACAATGATGCAATAACTTTTTACTCGACGGTAATCACCGTTACGAAATACTAGTATGTGACTCTTCGGGACAAATTATGTGGTTTCACAAACTTTTATAAAGTTGATAAGACAAATAAATTAATAGACTCTACCTTTGAACAGAGTCAATGTAATATGGTGACTCTAAGTAGTAATATCCCAAATGACGTGCACACTACCAAAGATAAGAAGCGCTATATAAACGAGAAAGATAAAACTTTAATTAAGATTGTACAATCCAGAACATCCAGGCAAAGAAGATTACGTTGTGAAAAATGTGCAACCAGCTCGCCGTCTTGAGCCGTTGTGAGTTTACGGAACATATACTCAGAAGGAATTTAAACATCTATTTTAGGATTAAAATTAACGTTGGCTTTTCTAATAATGTCTTTTGTTTAACAGCTTGATGTATGCAGTGTGTTACGTTCTATGTATTGAGCTTAAAAAAGTTTCTACTGAGAATATTCGTAAAAATATTTTGTAACGAGTTTAAAACGCTGACAGGAAAAACTAAACAAAGCCGTTTTAAACGCTTCAGGGTACATTTTCGTAAATTGTGACAAATAGAAAAAATGTGCACGTGCATTTTGTGTTTGATAGTTGTTTTCTAAGCATTATTCTATATAACTAGACTTCGTGATACGTATTTATTCTTTTACTGAGAACTTAAATTCACCCCGAGCCGTCGGCCATGTTACTTTGAGATCGGAATTCTTGATCCTTTTTCTTATAAAGTAGACGTAGGATTACATAGCGACTGATACAATTATTTCTATATGCTAAAGGTTACAACAATATGTTTAGTATTGAACTTTAGTTTATCTAAGTTTATTAAGTTTTAGTAATACAAGCACACACGTGTGAAGCCGTGTGGTTTGTTCACAAGAATAGTGGTGATCTATTTTAAACCGTTGCCTATAACTATTGAGAAGTGAGACGATGGTTTGTACAGTTGTGAAACAATTGTCAGCGATGCTTTAATCTTTTGTAAGGATTCTCTACACCAGTTATTGATATACCTACTTAGATTATTTTGGATGAGTTGATTTGCAGTGAATACGACGAAACAATTTGACAACTTTAGATTGATACGCACAGGTTTTGCTTCTTATACACTTTTATTTAAAGTCATAAGCAATGCTAGTACCAAAATATAGTCTCTAGATTTCTAAAAAACAATAATAGTGGAAAATGTATACTTTACCTCGTTTAAAAGTAGCTTAGCAGACGACAGTGTGATAACATATGAATCAGAATAACAACATATTGTCAGTGGCGTGTATAGTCTGTATATTTTGTGTGTAGACAACAGACACGCGTCATGTTGGCCGGTGGGCTCTACGTGCTCACGGAAACAAAACACGACTGTCTATCATTAAAGTGTGCACCTGTTACATTAAAGATTACTACACAATATAGCACTTTGTATTAAAAGTGGTCGCGCGCTTGTTTGTCTTGATAGTACGATGTTTTAACTAGTTTTCACCGGTTTTATTCTGTTATAATCTGTGGTGTATAAATAAACTTTTGAGTTGTCGTATCGAGCGTTTGACGTTTATTATTATTTTATAAAAAATTGTTTTTATAAAAGACGAAGGCACTGATAAATTTTCTTTATAAAAATTGGCCATTGCATGGAAATAGCTGGAATTTCTGATTACGCTTATATTTGTGTCCTCAAATTAAAAAACGCTGCTTATTTTAATTTAAAACTTTTCTCACAAAAATAGCTTAGTTTGTTAGTATAGCGCAGGCTTTTAATGCACAAGTAGCCTCTTTGCAGTATTACAGTTTACACTTAGTAAATTGCAAGCACTACAGTGTGGACACTACTTAAGTTTCGTTAATAAACAACGAACGATTCTTGTACAATTTCTTTGAATTATGAATTTGTGTGGTGAAGTGAGAAAACAAATAGATGATGTTTGTAATTCTTTCATCTAGTCGGGATGGGGTTTTTAAGCGTTTGTTATTGTTGAATCATGTTCAGATACATCTTACAGTGAACAATTAGTGCTTACGATTTGTTTACCTTTGCGTGGGTTTGGAAAATAGGTTGAGAAACAATATGATGCAGAAAGGAACTTTGATCGTTTCTTTTAATTGGTAGATATTTACTTGATTGTTGTAATGTTGGAAAGTTAAAGCCATATTCTTTTAAGTATTTAAAAAAAGATTTGAAATTGCTTCATCCCGATATATTATGCGGACACAGACGTTAATTTATTGTTACATTCTAAGTATTTATGTCATTTTTAAATATGGTTAAGTAGACATATTTAACTTTACCTCATCTGGTAATGAACTGAACAACCAGTATTTTAATTAATAAAAAATATGAACAATATAGTGTATTCATACAATAAACGTCTGTATGATCATCATAATAACAATAAGTAGTAAATAAAGTCTTGTATCTCGGCCGCACCGTATTGTGCCCGTGCCTGCCGCGAAGAGAAAATAAACTTGCATTACATTTGCTCTTTGTTAGCCACACTTTGTTATTACGCTACTTAGTACTTTGATACTATGAAATAAGTAATAATCATACTGCTATGCTTTTATTTGAATTTATCTCTTCCTTGTACAAGACATATTAAGATATCATTATGTATTTCTTCAGAACTAATGTAAGTTCTGATAAATAGAACAAATATTGTTAAAATTCACCTTTAATACACAAACCAATGATGAAGTTTATAGATATTTCTCGCATTTTTTCAGATTAAACGGTTTATGGGCATACAACATAAACGTCAACAATAAAAAAAGATTTTTTACTTGAAAATAATCTGTATTTTCTATTGTTTCAGGTTTGTAAAGAAAGTGGTCGGAACAAGTGCTGCTTGCAGTAATCCAGACTGCCTCAAGCCTCCTTTTATAAAACAGGCTATTGTGGATACGTTCTGAATCGACCCTCCAGGAATATTTCGACGCACATGTAACAGGTGGAAGAAAAACTTAATAAGCATGATCCGGAAATAGAAAAAAATAGATATCCGGATTTACACATCAATAGGAGGAGGCCGACATGTAAAATGTTAGGCAGAAATTGAGGCGCTTACAGCTAGTTGCTCTCACCAGAGGAGTAAGTATCAACGGCGTGGATATTCCATAGATGGGTGGTCGTTAAGTGGCATAGGAACTAAGAGTTCTTCACTTCGTGCTTTGGAGAACATGTTGTTATGTCATGTCAAAGACCATCGGACGGCTTTAACAACACTACACAATCACAAAACATACAATAAATAATAATAAGCAGTACGATTCTACGTATTTATTTATTTCGTCCAATGAAGCGATTGTGTGACACGTGTCCATTTTGTTTTAACGGTTACCATGTGAAGCTATAGTATATATAAAGTTTTATTAGTCCGTAATGTTCTATAATTATAGAGTCTTTCGAATATATAGTACTCCATAATAGTTTGAATGTTGTGACGAAAACATTTTCTTTATTTATGTCACAAAACTATTGTGTAGATCAGATAGTTTTATGTACAACACAGTGTATCTACCTAGAGTATACGTATTTAGAGTACTGCCATTTGCGGCCAAGTTGTAAGTCCAGCCTTTTTACTCCGTATTGCTCAGGGAAAAACCACATCCCATTCCCCTTTTCACGGTCGATCAGTCACACTGAAAAAGTGCTTTGTATTTCTATGTAGGTTTGTCTCTACGTACATTTTATACAACAAGGAACAAAAAAAAACGTACGAACGTGTCTACAGAACAAAAAAATAAATGCAATGGTAGTAAATACCTAAAGTTAAAACTTACTTTGCCCGGTTGATGATGAGTGGAAAACAAATCCTTGCCCCCACCCACTGCTTAGGTGTCAAAATTTCAAGCCAAGTTTTAAATCTTGTTATTATAATCATACTAATAAACAATAAAATAACATAAGTGTTCCTCCCTCTGTCCTCCATTTTAGGGGAACAAGTGTAACAACATATAATAAAAATTCTTAGAGCTTTACTTCAATGCTGTCGATAAAATATTTTTATGTTATTCATTGGCTGTCTCAGTGTCAAGGCCACTCAGCCTAATTCCATTTGAGAAAGTTACTTTATTTAGCCGTGAACAAAAAATAAATGTATATACTGCGAATAGATAAATGTTTTTGTTGTAGTAACAGATTCTCGGCCATTTTAAAACTTATGGAACTTTAGAACATTTATAAGTCTTGTCATTGACGAGTGTGTATTTATTATGATTAACCATATTTTCTGAATAATAAAAGCAAATTTGTGTAGTAAATAGATAAAAAGTACATAAACATTGATATTAAAATTAAATATAATGATGATAAATAGTCGAAACGGATTCCATCCTTAATACCAAGATCGTTGACCCGAAAAGAAATCTTAAAAATAATATCTTGTTCTAATTTCAAAATAATTATTAGAGTAGATTGGCATAAATTATGATCAAGGAGGGTCAGACCACCGGACGGTACGATTAGCCTATCTGACATAGCAGCCGGGCCACGTCAATATATTTAAAGAAATGAGTCGAAGCTTAGCCGTGTTCGTTGCGTGATGCCAGTAACCTTGTCCAAACGTCCAGGGTCCAATTGGTATCGATCTACGCGATCAATTGAACCTATTACAAATACACCTCTAACATTATAAATAAACCATACTACAAATATTTCCCGAAACATTATTGCTTTTAAAATATCATAAACCAGAGGCTGCCCGGGACTTCGTCCGCGTGAAAACCCGTACTGTGTAAATCTGGATCCCTTGTCTTCAGCTACCTCCATATCAAGTTTCATAGTAATTGATTCAGTAGTATTTGCGTTAAAGAGTAACAAACATCCATACATACTCATAAACTTTCACATTTATAATATTAGTAGGAAGTGACGCATTACATTGATGCAAATCTCGCTATCTGTTGGCCAGAGCTAGTAAAGAAGTCAAAGTGTAGCCCCTAGTGACACTATGTAAATCGACACTACAGTAAATACATGTTACTACTTACCTGCTAAACATATTCCGCATCTCTAAGCTGAGCAAATCTTCAAACGAATCTAAATAGAGTCGCCATTACTAATTAAAAATCCAAAAGGTGTTTTTGCAAACACGTTAAAGAATATCCAAACATTTAACATAATTGAAATTAGCAAATGGTTACCTTTAACGCTTAAGGCGATTTTGAATGGCATGACGTCACGCTCCCAATCATTATTTTTTACGTATTCGCAATGCTTAGTGATCTTAAAAGACGTAAACATCCACTTAAGGAAACTGAATTAGCGACAGTCGAAGATTCCAACACGATAATATTGTAAGATAGTGTTAGTACAGAATATTTTATCCGCATGACTGGCTGATAGCTAGTTGGCCTTAGCCCAACTTACTAACGAATGATAGCTGAATGAAATGCTATGATTATTTACGTAAAATACTAGAATGAGCACAGAAATGAACAACGGCATTTATACTAGAACATTCTCTAGGTTAGTAGTGCCAAAAGCTATTATAAAAATGATCAAGATTTAACAAGAAATAGCAATATTTTGCTCAAGATTTTTCGATTGACAATTTTATTAAAAATGCTGACTGAAAAAGTGAAACCGGTACCGGTATTTGACATTGGAACATGTCGAGTATATTTAAAAATGGAATTGATTTCAGCCATTGACATTCGAGAAATTGCCGAATTGGTTTGGTTCGAAAATGCTGAACATTTTTACGCTTCAATGAAATTAATAGGTTTTGGTTATGTGACTTGGATGCTTTATATAAGAGAAATGTTGGCACTTTTCCGCAATAATATTACTTCTTGTAAAAGGAATATTTTAACGTATATTATTGGGTCTGTTGGAATAAATCAACATCAGTTTTGTATGGGTCGAATTTACACTGTAGTTGTATGATGTATTATATTTTTTCACATCGATATAGCGTCCAGGCTCTAAATGCCTTTGAATAAGTTTTCAATATCTTATCGTCCTTCGACTGTTAAATTGTTCATTAAACTTTGTCTTGACTTTACACTAAAGCTGTTTAATTCGTTAGACATAGCGTTACAAGTTAGCTAGAGTTTCAATACTACTGCAAGAGTTGATGCACTGAACTCTTTTTCTTTTCCAAATAAATAATGTAAATTTAACGCAATACTATCCACTGCTTGGCAAGGGTCTCTTAGCGGAAAGAGATAGGGCTAGGTCTAACTAAGCCCTATTACGCTTGCCGTTGAGCTGATTACATTTTTGGAGGTGGTTTAAAATATCTATAACTACATTTTCAACGTTAACAAAAACCTAAGTTTAGTCCATAGCTAAAATATCACACCTCCTTTGAAAATAATTATCTATATAATCTGTGTCTACTTTATAAACTGCACATATAATATTAACGTATAAAGTATATTTCCGTCGCGAGCCTTAAATAACAACATAATCCCAAAAGCTGCTTAAACATAATCTTGTATGAGCCCCGGTATAAAATGTACCAAGTTATAAATAAGTTTGACATAAAATATCACTAATTTACCTTTCATACAATATATTAAATTTAGTATTAATACCGTGGAGGTTCGTCTGCCTATAAGGATATTTTCATATAACGAACTACGGTAAACATCGCACTTATGATAGTAAATAAGTGAAGAGTTTGTCCGTTGGTTTGTTTGACCACATTTAAAGGAACTTCTTGATCAAATAGGAAAAAGTGTGAAATAGTCCTTTGTTGTAAGGGACAGAGAGAGAGAGAGAGAGACGAAGGCTAAGTAACATCACGCTATAACTAATAGGAGTGAAACTGAAAACTAAAGTTCTAAAAAAAGTCTCTTATACGAATAAAAAGTCAATATCTTGTATCAAAATTTTAGTATTTACGATGACTTGCCTCCCATCCGTCAGTGAACCAGTATGGAAGGTGCCCTGCATCGTATACGGATTAATAGCCGATCGTAACGTTCGTATCCAATAACCTATCGTTACTTTCGTAGCACTAGGCCTCTCGTTTGTTTACTATCACATATTGGTGTTTTTAAATTAAATAATAAAAGTATCTTATATACTAATACTTTCTCCAGCAATCGGACTGCATACGTAAAAAAAGGCTAGGTACTGATGAAACATGTTGTGTGATTTTCAATAGTTAGTACTTTCGAGAGTTTGGCGGTTATTTACTACAAAATTAGTTCCTACGGCGCCCGCTAGAGCGCTGATCAGGTTTTCATATAGAATTTGCCGAAAGTCGATAGTAGTGGGTAATCGCCCCTTCACTTAGTCCTAAAGACATGTTTTATTTGCAAGAAAGTTTTTACAATAACTTAAAAATAAGTGTTAAATACTAGACCGATAGTAAAGTTCCAAGCTTCCAAATAAGATATCTAGTACTAAAAGAAAACCTTAGATCACGGTTAGATCTGATTTCTATTAAACTATTTCGTGTTACTTTGATCTTATGGCAGCTGTACACAGGGCCGCAGTGGCCGTACTAAAATAAATGTAATTAATGTCAATGATTTGAATCAATTCTATTTTCATTTTTATTGTAGTATAGCATCGTATGTTCATATTTATCTACCGACTGTTAAAATTTATAGTCTTCCTTAAATTAAAATATAAATCAAAATGTGTGTTTAGAAATATTAAAAGTGTTTCTGCCTATATAAGTAAAGAGAATCAAAAAGTATTTAAATAAATGTGCCCTAACACATTGAAATATAATTCATGGTAACATAGAAGAACACTTTAATTATACATGTATATTTTTGTTTATAAATATACGAAAGTTAAATGTGTTTTCCAATTCGTCTCTGTCTGTCGGCTATTTTATTAGATAGTGGAAAGTTAGTGGAAGTGAAATGACTTTAGTTGGCTATTTGCCGCGGCGAGACATCGCCCTCCACCCTGACAAAATGGCCACTATTTTTTGGCTAATAAAAGTTTATTATGATTGTGTTTCGTCGATTTTTCAGCAAGCTTTCAGTTTGAACCTTGTTTTGTTTACTAAATAAGAACCAAGTTCGTGACAAATATTTTCAATACAATATACAAGCAACTAATTTATGGGAATTGGTATCATTTCAAAAAAATCGTTTAAAAATTACAACATGGTCAATGGTCATCATAGAACAAATGAGTTCTATCTTTGTTGAAGATATCATTTATGCAAACATCCTGCATATGCAAACAACAATATTTTTGATTTTATCTACCTAAAAAGGACCTATGGCTCAAAAATATTTCTCACTTCTACTATTCACTATTACACAAACTTATTGAAAATCTACTACTTTGCCTTCGTAACAAAATACTAGAGGCTGTTTATTTTGCCTGCTTGGATAACGAACTGTCAACGAATAAAATATTGACTATGAGGAAACAAACGTGAAGGGACATCGCCACGGCCTACATTACTACTGATTTTGAAAATAATTGGGTATTATAGTTCAATAACCGGGCCAAATATTCCCGTATTTGTTATTTTGAGGATTTTGGGAAAGAAAGGCTGTTGTATCATCGGACAATATGTATGAAGTGGAGTGAAATAATCATCCATTGTGTTTGCCGTGAGGGCAGGATTGTTAGTCCTTTGTACGGCTTCGTATCGATATGTGCAGCTCTCGGACCTAGAGAATTGACTCGGTTTTGCTTTCAGTGATTAAGTTTCAACTTTAATTCAAATTCAAAATATCCTTTAGTTCGTAAACTTCATATATTCTTCATATATTAGTATTCGAAATAGTCATATATTGTATTTCTTTTGTCCCTTTCGGAAAAGCTGGTTGCTCGTGAGGAGAAACGGGAAGAAACTCACGGCTTGCTCTTTTAAAATGTCAATATGTTTGTTACAATTTAGCATTGATGATTTACTGTGTACACTTTTTTAAGTCATGGTAAGAATAACGATGTCAACTTCGTTTCTGCCTTAGAGGTGATGCAACTCGCGGCTTGCAGGTGATGCAACTTCTATTTATTTTGCAATTAAATGGGATCTTATTAATGCACGAACTAAAAGTTCTAAAGGATTTTGAACCGCTTTGAACTATAATGATTATTGATTTAGTTTGAAAGTTCTTCAATGCACTATATTAAGAACAAATCGACCCAATATCTATACTAATATACTAATATTATAAAGCTG
The DNA here is from genome assembly GCF_050436995.1 of Anticarsia gemmatalis. NCBI lineage: Eukaryota > Metazoa > Arthropoda > Insecta > Lepidoptera > Erebidae > Anticarsia > Anticarsia gemmatalis. The sequence goes on from NC_134757.1 coordinate 4,277,054, forward strand.
AAGAGTTTGTTTGTTTGATTGTTTGTTTGTTTGTTTGTTTGTTTGTTTGTTTGTTTGAACGCGCTAATCTCAGGAACTACTGGTCCGATTTGAAAAATTCTTTCAGTGTTAGATAGTCCATTTATCGAGGAAGGTTATAGGCTATATATCATCACGCTACTACCAATAGGAGCAGAGTACCAGTGAAAAATGTTACAAAAACGGGGAAAAATTTTAACGCTTATGTAACGCAAGCGAAGTTGCGCGGGTCGGCTAGTCTTTAATATATCTTCATGAAACGCTGATGGCAGTCCATTAAAAGCCGAGACTGGCCGACATAATCGATATCCGGCCATAAGTCAAATTCCAACTCGTTGTATTAGTTAAATGGTTTGGCTTAATTGTTCTGTGTGTCTAATTGTTTTATGTTACGTCAATATGTCCCACTATGCTAATTCGCTGACATTGTTTATAGTCTAGTTTTCATGATGTTACGCGTGTGTTGTTTTCGTAGGGCTGGGCGGAAGGTTATGATACCATGGTATTGTGTGGTCTTGGCGGTATGTATCACGTACATATTCACGATATACTGATTAGGAAGTCTTGGGTTTGATTATTGGCTTGAGCAAAGTGCTAAAGATTTTTATAATAATTGAATGCCATCAAAAACATTCTGTAAAAACCTCAAGTCTCGCCGTAAAAAGTTGTGAGATCGATATAATACCAAGTCGATTAATCTATTTAGTCTCTACTTAAAGGACCTTCTGTCTTAAGTTATTACGTATGTTATTATCATGCCAATTTAAAAAAAAATACCTTTAAAACAAATAGACCGACCTGGCCATCGCATGATTTAATTATTAGTATGTATCACACTACACAGCACGACGAGAAGTTAATGCTCCTGAAATGTTAATGGCGAATTTGTGTTTTCTTGCGATGACCAAGTCGATCTAATTGTTTTAAAGGTATTTTTTTTTAAATTGGCATGATAATAACATACGTAATAACTTAAGACAGAAGGTCCTTTAAGTAGAGACTAAATAGATTAATCGACTTGGTATTATATCGATCTCACAACTTTTTACGGCGAGACTTGAGGTTTTTACAGAATGTTTTTGATGGCATCTCACTTCTTTTTGTAGAGCGAACATAAGTCCAATTTGTATGGAAAGACGTTTTTTTTTCATAATTCAACATATTTTCCTATGGGAATGTTGTTCAGTTTCATGGGCTAAACACCCTTATCCACCCTATACCCCCTCCCCCGTTATGTCTCATATAGTAGGTACCTATTTACACCTATTTATTTTATTTTCTACTGTAATAATAATTCATTAACTGCAAATGTAACCTTGTAATCTTATACATTTATATGGGATTACAAAGTTATTATTGCAGTTAGTGTATTTAGAAAACTGGACCGAAATTAGAAAATATTACATTTTTCCCATGATTAAGACACTAAACCCTATTTGTATTCTAAATTTTAAGCTTGTAAGTCTGCTAGAAGTACCTTAGACTTTTGATGATCGGTGAGTCAGTGAGTCAGTGAATCAGTGAGTGACAAAATTCAAAATTTTAACAAGTTGTCATTCCTAAACTACTGGTTCAAATTGACTGAAATTTTAAATATACCGTGTTTATACAATGACTAATTAGTTGCTAAAAATCCAGGCTTCTTGTTTTATCCACAACGAAATTATAGGGGTGTCAAAAATAGCCCGAATTGCTTCGAGAAAAGGATGTTACGGCCGTGCCGCTTTTTTTTGCTCGACTTGCGGGGGCACTTCCGTGCCCCCAGATGTTGAGAAGGGATGTCCGGAGTTTGAAAACGTACCCGGTATGTAACACATCCACGGTTAACGTTGTAAACAGTTAACCGTGGATGTATTTCATACACCTCTGCCTCCTCCTTCGGGCATAAGAGGCTAATGTTACGTATGTATATTTATCGAAGTGTTTCATTTTCCCTTTGCCAAATAAAATTCATAGCTATTTCTATACGACGCGGTTAAAATTAACAACACAACAAACGATAATATTTCTCTATTTTTTTGACTACCCTCCCCTATCTTCCCAGTTGGACTGCCTCCAGAAAAACCGGGCCAAAATTAACATTGTAACTTGACAACGTTAATTTTCTCACTTAAAATTCAAAGGGGTTCGATAGAGGGTGCCATTTTGTCGTCACTGAAAATCGTTGGAAATGGCCGCTCTGCTACGCTTTTAAATTGTAAAAAATACGGCCCTTCTTTACGGAGCCTTATCAAAAATAAGCACCCTTGCTTGAATTATTAATGGTTGTGTATTTATTTTAATATTTATGAGGTAATAGACCCGGCGGGAAATACTGCTTCCAGTCAAGATTTAAAATTATTTTATCATTCTTCTACTTTAGAGATTATTTTTAACTTTACAACCTTTAAAGACTTTTAAGGTCGTCAAAATACATATAATAGAGCGGTTATTTGAAAAACAACAGACACATTTTTATGTGAATATTTGTGTATACAATGTTGCATTATGACTTAAAAGTACGAATATCAAACATCAGTCCGTTTTGATGGTTACTATTTGCACAGTAACCACCAAAATTGTTTATCAGATTCCTTCAGTATCGTTTTCATACAATTACGGTGCCCGCGAACGCTAATGTTATTTGGTTGTTGTATAAACAAGTCAGGTGCTTCTTAATAGGAAGCACTCAAACTTGGCCCGTACATTAATGCACGATTGTTCGCCGCACTAGCACGAACTTTGTATACCGCCTAAATGAATTAATTGTCTTCGTAACATTGTTATACATCGCTTTCTTTAGAATATCTTGATTGTGATATTCTAAGGTTTATTTCGAATCTTATTATTAATCTCAATGGTCAGTATTGTCTGTAGTGAAGATGTATATACCTACTATCTGACCCGGCAAACGTTGTTTTGCCATAAAAATTAAAAAAAAAGTGTCACTTAGGGGCATGAAAAATAGATGTTGGCCGATTCTCAGACTTACTTACTCAATATGCTCACAAAGTTTCATGAGAATCGGTCAAGCCGTTTCGGAGGAGTACGATAACGAAAACTGTGACGCGAGAATTTTATATATTAGATGGATCTGTCTAATCATAGAATAGATAAATTCGGGCATGCTAACCCGACCTACCCGAACCACTACAGCGTACAGCAACTCCTTCCGTAAAGTTGCAGTGTTTCAAAGTTTGCCCCACCTACGTATATCACTATACCATTAACCCTTCTTTATTTAATATAAACAAAGAAAAGAAAAAACAAAGAAAAAAAGAACAGATATTAAAAAAAATATTTTAATGTAAGATAAAAAAGACCGAAAATTTATATTTCAAATTTATTATAATGTGTGGTAACAATTGTGTTATAAAAGACTTCAGTATTACCATTCTTTTTAACATCGATACATACAAATTTAACTGGCAATCTACAAAATATATTCGGTGTATGTAACCCTGTGTTGAACGGAATTAAAACTACCACGCTCGAGGCATAAAAGTATGTTTTATATTCAACAAATGTTCACGCTCGCTCGTCGATCGCTGTACTTCAAATTGATCAAAGGAATTTGCATCGCGACGCATTTCGTTTAAACGCTCCCGTAATTTGAAAACTCCTTGTTGACAGTCATACCAAACTGCAATGAGTGCTAACTTATTAAATAGTTTAAATGGGACGAAGACTTGTAGAATATTTAAACTTTTACTAGAGCATTCATAATAGAGCACTAGAAAAGTTTATTGTCTTTTATAATACGCGTATTTAGTAAGGTCTGCAAATCTCAAACGTCAAGAAATCCATATAGAAATACGTTCTAACAAAAAGATATGATTTCCGATTTTATAGAAAAAAATCTAGTTCTTTAAATAAAAGCAGTAAAACTGTCTAGATTAATAACAAAGCTAAACGTGTTTAATTAATCGCTACAGTCAGCGCCAATGTGAGAATTACAGCATTAATTGAGTATCGCAATAAAGCCTGCACTTCGCAGATAAACCCTCTATTAAATTAATAACAGTTTACTTCGTTCGTGCATTTATTAGATAAAATGGTAAGAAACTATGCAGAACAGATATACGTTGGTGCAGCCGAGCGAGGAGATACCGACCACAGGCTATTGTTGTACTGGACTAGTATTTATGTGACTGTCTTATACAGCTTGCGTGAATAATGTAGCATACTCGTTGTTCTATAGGTAGACGTGAACACGCACTGTGATAGAATTCTCCTGCATCTCTTATTGTTGATGACGCAGTTCTAGTAACTAAAATCGGAAATAAATTATCTTGCCCATTCTTATACACGCTTCGTTGTTTTCGAAAAAAACAGTGGTATTTTAAATTATACATGTAAAACGTCAATGACCTGTAGCTAGACGTTTTCTCAATAAAAAGAGATTAGATATTGTTAATTTCTTTATCTACAATTCTTTCCTCAAAAACCAATATATCGATATCGTAGATTTCGTTATCGTTCTAGCGTAGCACTGGAGGTGTACTAAGCCTTTTGCTACGAAGTGCTACGCCTATGCTACGAAAACCTTTTCTACATAGTTACCAATTTGTGTGGATCAAAATTTAAGTATGATTTTTTTCTTCTTCATGCAGCGGATTCGCTATTTTATTATAGCTGAAAACACTGAAATTTCGCTAAAATTATTCGGTGATAGTTTGTTAACAAAATAGACCGAGATATTATAGAGCGTACAAATTATTAGGGTATTATTTACTACAACAGATAACAAAGTACACACCTAACACATAGTAGATGTACCCGTACATATGTATTGTGTGTGTAACCGCAAGATAAATTCACAATAATTACCCTAGCTGGTTATTGTGAAGGTAAACAGTATTGTATTGTAGATCTAGTAGAAGATAATTTACGCTTGTTTTGAGTAGTACAACTATATTATTTGATGTTTGTAGAAATACGTTTAGTAGAAATACTGTACATTATTAGGGTAACATTTTACTATTAAAACGGCATAATTATAACCTGACGAAGTATGTGTTACTATGTAGATACATATTATGTTGTATTCAAAATTCAATTAAAAAAATGCAACATTTTTGCTTAAGAGGTCTTAGCATTTTTTTTATGTACCATATATTTCTCACAAATAGAGCTTTTTTCAATTCGTAATATCTTAAATTGTTCAATACAAAAATAATATCTAAAACGATGACTATGACTTTGAATGTGTTGCCACTTAATTATTTTCGTTACTTAGATAAATGTAAACTCAAAGAGTAATTTCATAACTAAGTATATCCTTTGTGGTGAGAATAACCGCGGAACTAGTGCTCGGAGTAGCGCGATGTTTTTACTATTAGGTTTCACACAAAGCCGGTGAAAGCCATTGTGTGTAGCGACACGACCGTGGTCCGCACGCTGGCTAGCAACTGCATCAGATAATATGAAATATTGTTGCTTTTCTAAATGCTGTCTGTCTTCTTGCATGGTTTCACACTTCGTACATTCGTTTAGAATGATACTTATTCTGTATTTGCATGCTGTTTAAATATTAATATATGGTTCGTTGCAGAAATAATGATTCTCTTTATCGTACGTGGTCTAAAAACATACATAAAATCACGCCTTTTTCCCAAAGGGGTAGGCAAATACAAAGCACGCCACTTGGTACAATCTTACAAACTTCTCTTGCCCCATTTAAATCCATGCATCTTGTAATACTCTATCTTATAAACATCGATATAGATAACCCCATGTTTTACAGCAAGCATTAATCTTGCTATCTTTGTTAAAACGGAAATAAGTCGAGAATCGAATATATTATATCAAAGCTAAAAGTAATGACTACAGAAAAAAACATACAGCTCAGGCGACCAAAATATACATACCTATGACATATTTTGATTACGATACTGTCACACTCCGCTGCTGGTGAAAATAGGGCATTTCCCTAAGGAGGCCATATTTTCCTTGTATGCCATTATTAAAACGTTTGGTGTACGAATATAATAATATGTTTGACTAACAGTACGGCTACATAGTGCCTCTAGGGGTCTAGACAATCAATTACATGTAGCGAATAAAAAAACAATACGAGAAACTAATATAAATTGGTGGTTTTAAAATAGCATCGTCCAATTAGTGCCGCCATTGCAGAAAATTGATATTCATGAAGCCCGTTAAATTCCGTAAACGCGAAAATTTTTACTAGTTATTACCCCTACCACTGGTAACATATTATTTTAACTATATTAAAAAGTACTATCGTTATAGTTCGAAATCAAAACTTTTCCGGTAAGAGGCTACTAGAACAAGCGAACTAACAATAGAGCCAATCAGGTTCTATGCTCTTGAAACAATAATATTAAATTAAGCCAATATAACCGCGGACAAAAGACGTAGAAGCGAGTGTAACGTGTTGGGTTACAATGAGCTGGTACCACGGTGTGACACAAAGGCGACACGGGCCGCTACCCGCCGCGGCCCAATGCGGCCCTGCATTGTGCGATTGATGCACTCCGCGTGCACCCCGCACAAAGGTTCCATCTCCACGGTGTACGGTATCGGTTTAGATTTCGTTGAGAATAGAGAGATCTGGGTGATGTCGTAATTGTATCTTGCTTTCACCCAGACTATATTTGATGAGATTTTGAAAAGCAGGTTCGTAAGATACCTTATATTTCGCTTCTACTAGGATATCAAATCTAAAATCTGAAAAGAAAGAATCTAGTTAAAAATTAAAACTAATATTATACATGCGAAAGTTTGGATTGATTTTTGATTGATTGTTGTCTAGTCATGAATAACTAATGAACAGATTTTGCTAGTTTATAACCTGCATTAACACATAGCAATTTTCAGCCGGAACATCTACGGAAAAGGTTGCGGGCAGAAGCTAGTTTCCCATATTTATAAAAAAAAACAACTCACAAATTCTATTGTTAAAAAATTGAAAAAGCTTCTTTGAAAGGTGTTCAAAGGTACTGCCACATTCCCGATGGTTTTCTATGAATCGTCTAAGAATTTGTAAAGGAAATAGCGGTGTACACGTCATATACCTATATATGTAGACTTTATATATACATGAATTTACTGATGCATGCCACGTGTCGCGTCTCTGTACTGAATTCAGATAGCATTTTGCAATCAAATTACTCTTTGAGAATATAGTTGTGTCTCAAGTTCAGTCTAGAGGAAGGAGAAACATAATATATATGAAATGAATATGACGAACACATAAAAAATAAAACTATTGAGAACTTTAGCTCTAAAAAGGACAGAGCAAATGGTAACTAATTATGATTTGGTTTTGAAGAATGCAAAATCTAAAAAGGTCTCTAAAATGCCATTACTTTTTATCACCCAAAGCAAAAGTTTAGAGAAAGTGTAAGAAGTTTTATCATTAGCAAGTTCAACAAGATTTTCCATTAATAGAACTAAAACAATAAAATAAAGCAAAACAAAATGCATAAAATATTATTTAGTTCTAAGTCGGAGTCAAGAACATTTAATTATGTTTAAACTTTGTGGTAAAATGTGTTGTTCTCATAAAGAATAATAACATTCTATGCATAGTTTAGATTTAATCAAGACGTTGTATCTTTTATTTATTCAACAAGTTACATTATTTTCCTTCACTTAGAACGTATTTAAAATGTAAACTTCAATCTTTCTTAAGTTTAGGTGTTCGTTCATAATTGAAAGGTTATTCACCTCGGGGAGCGAATGAAATGAATGAAGAATGAAAAACTTTATTTATGGATCTAAGTTTAGTACTAAGATGATAGACGGAGGAGTAGAATAGAGTTAAAACTACGTGGCAACTCTTGAGTGTAGTCCACGCCGCACGGCAAACTTGATTAATTGGATTCTAGTTGAATTTGACACTGAGGAATGGAAATGTATTGGCTATTTTATATAACTATGATCTAATATGCAAATCAAAGTTCGCGTAATGTAGTACGTATTCAGCACTCACTATAGTCTTTAAAATATAGCTTGATTAGAATGACAGATGTCAAACTGTTTTGACTAGGGTTGTAGAAGTATTGATCAAAATCGATAGCGAATAAATCGAATCTAAAATAATTATATTCGATTCAATTATTTTTGAATTAGCTTTTTACGAATTGTTGTTGTGAATCTTATTGTTTAAGCAAATTCTAGTTCTAATTCTATTTCAAGTATAGTACGACCAGCCCTACTTTTAACACCGCACGGAGACCTCTCCTAGTTTAGTATTAATTAGGATCAATTAAATAAAACAATGAAATTAAAGTTAAATAAAATTAATTTATTCAGTTAATGGTGCAATTCTGATGATAGGGATGAAGATGATAGTAATATAGGATGCGCAGTTAATGGTGCGCATCCTAAATCAGTATCATCCTCATCGCTATCATCAGAATCGCTGGAACAATCTTGGAGATTAATTATTAATTCTTGGTCACGAATAGTATCAAAGTGTACTTCGCGATTAACGATTAATCAGATGATTTACTCTTATCTATTGTGTCTCCTCACTAAATTTTTTGCAACATGACGTAGCCTTGTAGAGAGGTTGAAAATTATTAGGTTTATTTTTAAGACTAAAGAAAATAGTACTCATTTTTAGTTTAAAGGCTGATTGTATTGAATTATTCTGATTTCTTATTGAGGATCTGTATTTAAAAAATAGTTATAATGCTAGACAAGACAGATTTTTCGTGTTTCAATTTGTAATACTCGTTAGACGTCACTACAAAGTTGTGTGCTCTGTTTTGCTTAGAACTGTCATTTTAATCAAGCTATATTTTAAAGAGTATAATAAAGTACTGAAATAGATAAAAGATATAGAATTAAAGAAAAGGCATCTTTATCTTAAAAGCTCTTTATATAAACGGTAATAAACCAAAAATACTTAACAATTTGCTTCATAAAGTGGAACTCGACCTCCCGGATAGTCTTGTTATTTTTAATCCTACTGAGCTTGTTTCCTAGAAACTAGCGAGGGAATTATATCAGTTTCCCAGTAACATTATCATTGTAACCGCTTGCACTTGACGGACATTGTTGCTTTAATTTAAATTTACTTTGTTCTACATGATGTGATGCCAACAACTTTAATATGATTTCAATACATCGTTAAATTATATTTTCTAATATAAAGAGCGTTTTCTACACGTGTAACGTATTGGGCGTGTAGTCGCTTTATCATGAAATATTGGTTTTCAGACGAGTTCTCGATGAAAGTGGTTGATTACAAGTAATAGGTGCTCATGAGTAATATCAAGTAGAAATAAGACAATTTCCAAAAGATGCAAGACTCATTCGACTCTACTACCAAGCCACTTCAAGATTTTTTTATCGGCTATAATCATGTAATTACTGTCAAAATGTATAGAATGTAGGTAAGTTCGGCAAATATGCTCCTGCATGTTGGCATCGACATACTCCACACTGGGCCACACGTGGCGACAACGCATTGTCAAGGCGACCTGACTAATATTAGCAACAGTTTGTATGCGTTATGAGAAAATAGTGATAGTACGACACTCACGTAACCGATTTATTTTTAAACGAGCTTCTACGAAGGTAACATTATTCGCAGTTCGTTCAAATCATATAGATTGGTGACTGTTTTCTTAAGAGGCGTTTGAATACGAAATAACCGGGTTGTTTTCACAGCACAATCGAAAAAGACCTTTGAAGTTAGCTGAGTCGTAAATTATTTGAATTATTAGCTGTGTGAAACGGAAAATGATTGATTGACGCCAAACTTCAACTGCGTTATAACGTGAGACGCTATTGTGACCCTTAAGAGTTAAGTAAGAAATATTATTAGGAATTTCAACATCTAAGCGGTCAGCTTTTTGTAGTTTTGGCAGTGATGCCGGCGTCGCTTCAAAGACAGGGCCAAAACGTTTGGAATTCCTCACATTGTCGGCCCATACTTGATGGTGAATTAAACCGAGTCGGTAGGTCAAAGTCTTGGAGGTCACCTCAGCACATGAATGTTAATCTGTTCGTAGTTAGTTAAGTTATCAATTTGACTTCGTATATGATACTAGCTGACCATGCAAACGCTGTTTTGCCATATAAATAAAAAAAAGTGTTACTTAGGAGTATGAAAAATAGATGTTGGCCGATTCTCAGACATACTCAATATGCTCACGAAATTTCATAAGAATCGGTAAAGCCGTTTCGGAGGAGTATGGCAACGAAAACTGTGACGCGATAATTTTATATATTAGATGATGTATTCGATCTAAAATAGATTATTGAACGAGTCTTCTGAAGAGAATCTATATCCTATACTATATAAGATATACTTTTCTACAGGACAACTTTATTTCTATCTATTTTTCTCAGAATTAGTTGCAAGGAAGTGCGCAACACCGTTCGTCCCCGGAAGGTGATAACATCCTTAGATACTAAGGCCCAGCGCAGACCAAGAGGAGCGCAGCGGAGAGGATTTTTTTAACGCACTTGAAAATCAACTTTAAATTAATTAAAATAAAGTGCATAATTGCTTGAACCTGACAAAAAAGGCTCGCGCGTCCTCGAGGATGCGCGGGTATCCCCGCGCATACTCGAGGACGCGCGAGCATCGTACAAAAAATTTCAATGTTGTTACTGAGTTTAAAGAGAGAGAACGTCATTTTTATTCTTCTTCAGTCAAAAGAGCAATTATAATAATGGCACAGTCTACCATCGTTGACGAATTTTCACGAAAACTGGCCTGTTTAATGAAGAATGGTAACCTAGAAAGCTTTCCTCGCGCAGGTTCGAGCAGTCGCGAGCATGCTCGAGCATCCGCGAGCCGTAAAGAAAATGCTCGAGACCGCGCGAGGATTATTCCGGTCTGTCTGCGCTGGGCCTAACCCGTCAATTTGATCGTTATTAAATGTTTTATCACCGCTATTTATTTCTGTCGCGGAACCATGATCATATTGTTTATAAAATTGTCTGATAACCTATTAAAATACATGTAATGTATAAACTACACCAAAATATTTATAAAACTTGCGTACGATACTCCTATATTGTAGTTGAAGGTGCATGTCTTGCATCCTGCTGGCACTGTAACTATCGTCCTGAGAATTAGTTAATATTTAATGTGCCATATACTAAATACCTAGACTTATTAAGATTCCGTACCCAAGGGGTAAAACGGGATTTAAACGTGTTTTTTTCGTTTTTTTTGGTACGGAACCATTCGTACGTGAGTCCGACTCGCACTTGGCCGGATTTTTTTATGATATAATTCATAACAAACCTCAGATTACAACAACAGCAATCAAAACACGAAGCAGAAGTGATGTAAGCAACGCAATGCGATACATTTACAATGATTTATCACGGTGTTCATTAGCGAGTCGGGGTGCGGACACATTTCATTCATTATGTTACTCCAGCTTTTAAAGGGAACGACTACCAACGACCAAAAGGTTGATGTTATGACTTAATTACAGACTACTCTGTTACTGTTTTATAAACTTTTATGTAATACGTCATCCAAGTTAACAAGGTAGACATTTATTTTTACGCTTTATGTTCCAAAAAGACTTAATTTGGTTTAAAACCCTCTATTATTAGGAAACTAGGGCCGTAAAGAAGATTTACGGATAGGTGTTAAACAGCTTTTTTGATAAATAAAGTCACAGAGAATGTATGGCAAGATGAGGGATAAGCTCACCGGTCGGTAATGGATCTGTAGGTCAAGCAACCCTTTGTTTGGTCATACCATAGATGTGTGATTCCACGTGATTAGTTGGTCGCGGTTGCTGTCTATTGAGATAACTGACACATAACTTAATAACAACTAGTTATTACTGTTACTATGCCAACGGACACATAAATCACGCACGTATACATTTGCCAGGAAATTATTGTAAAAATGATATATTAATCCTTATTATTTCCGTGACAATACAACAATAATATTTTGTTATTGATCACAAACAACGTAGTGATAGCAATTAAGTGAACATAACATAATTGTATGTAGTTTGTTATGCCGACAGAGAAGGAAAAGCGATCACAATCCACTTACGACTTTGATTTTAACATGTTATTGCAAGATTTATATGAGAAAAAATTATATAAGTAGGTGTGAATTTTTTGGCGTTAATTTGTCATGAGATTCATTCGTTTTTGTTGAGCTATTTTCACATTTTTTACTTGAATTATAGTACTGCAGGAAAGTAGTTTACCCTTTTTAGTAATGGGGTAAATATGCTTGACCATCATTTATGTACTCATATTTGAGTACTGATGAGTTAATATAAGATTACAAAGGCCGGCAATATCCCTATAGAGGTACGTTAAATAGAATACCATTACCCCGATATTTTTTTAGCCACGATTGGCTGCCACAAATGTCCTTAAACCCTCAATAATACTTTCCTGATTCAATGATCCTCGGTGGCACGTGCTACCGGTAGACCTCCAAAACAATTTCAAATTACTTTTTTCAGCCTTGTCACTTTATGAGCTCGGAATAAGTAATAAGGAGTAAGTATGGCGTTATGTCCTGTTCATTCAATTGAAATAATTAGTCATTTAAAATCAATCTATATCGAACATTTTATAGTTTCAAAAGAAAATGATTAGTGCTTTGAACTAAATCCAAAGCATGATTTGAATGGGACTTCTCACATAATATTCCTATTATTAAGGACGACAATCTATATTTTAAACGTATACCTGTTCAGATATTTTAATAAAAAAATATTGGAACAAACGTCACGATAATCCCCTGTATTGATCGCGTTGTAACATGTTATTTGAACAGAAAATACCAACGTGAAAATTATAAAATAATCTATATTTCCCTTTTGTAACTGATGTGAATCGCACGGGGATGGAAATACTGGAAGCTACGAGTAAAAAATTAAGCCTTTGTAAGGCTGTACATAAATTGGGTTTGGATATCAAATTACCTACTCTTTCTTTTACAGTTCTTAAAATAAAAAGTGACCTAATCTATTATAATGGCTTTAAACTGCACTTCCATTGCCGAACTTTTTCTAAAGTGTGGTACGATCACAAAAAGTGAAATCCATTCGTACAGTCTGCTAAATGTGCCATTACTTTAAACCTTTAAAACTAAAAAGACAAATCGAAACCTTAAAAGCTTTTTTGGCACATTTAAAAAACTACTTTCAAGAAAATCCTGAAAGAAAATAACTGTTAGCACTTCTTAAGTGAAAACGGCAATAGTATTATTTGTATTGTTACCTCGCACACGTAATTTTATTTTGATGAAGTGGTGTACGTCTGGAAGGCGTTGTTGGACCGATTCAATTCCACAAGTAAACATAGTTGAATGCTCAACTAGCTAAGATTTATTCAGTGGCGAGTTTATCTTGCTGCAACGTAGTGCAAATTGAAAATGTTGTGGACTGCCACTGGGCTGTTGCCCTTTGTGCTGCGTTATTTTATTATTTGCTAAATATATTGGACTGTAGCGTAATTGGATAGTCATGTTTTATGGAAGAGCTGAATAGTGCAAAAGGTAAACCTTGTCTACAACAACAACTATACTAAAATGAAAAATCAATAACTTTTTTAGTTCTTAATTTCTGCTACTATTTTTTTTAAATATTGGGTAAAAGTATGATAATCTTAGTTTAAAATTATTTGGTTTTGAAATTTGGAGTTTGTAAACAAATCCATAAAAAGTTAGCCTATCAGGATTTTTCTTTTCTTTTTCATTCACGATACAGCAATAAATATTCGAAATAAACAGCCTTTGATGCAACAATATAGTCTCATTATGACATTTCATTCAGTGAATATTAAACATACTTCCAAGTACTTCACTATCATAGCTTTAAGAGTGTTAGGCGCTTAACACACTGCCCCGCACCACGCAGCGTAGCGCGTGAATGCGTGTTCGAACGTTGCTTGTAAGTATCTCCGTTTGTATGGAAAACACGCACAGTCTAACACACAGAAAATGCATCCACGCGCATTCATGCGGATCACGCGCATACACGCGTGTTTCCATACAAACGGAGATACTTACAAGCAACGTTCGAACACGCATTCACGCGCTACGCTGCGTGGTGCGGGGCAGTGTGTTAATCGCCTTAGAGGCGCAGCAGTCTCAGACTTAAGAAGATTACATGGTGTCGCATCAGGATTACGCTTCAGCTTAAGGCTGACGTACCGAGGAAACTAGAATACTCATAAAGTGTTTAATATTGCATGGTGCTTTTATATTGATGCAAGTATCGCGCTTCGAAGAATAGAACTACAACATCCTGCTATTTATGTTTTATATTCTCAGTTTTTCGTGTTCCAGTGAACTGTAATGTGATATGTGTAAGTAGGTATTTAGCTTGAAATGGACGATATCGAAAAATGTTTTCATTTTAAAAAGTCCTTATATCTCATTGTACTTCAACATCTTGTTTTATAGAGTCAGAAATACATATCAACGCTGCAAATGAAGCCAAAATTACTGAAACTTTTAAACTCATCGAGGTACAAATGTGCGTGGGACGGCCACGATTTCGCATTACGGATGGACTACAGTTTACAGATCCTCTTCTCTGCTCGTAAAGATTACTCAGCTGCATAATACGTCGCGTGGTGCCATCATGTCTGCGTTTTCCTCACAAACCTTGTTTGCATTGATACCAGTTATTAACAGTCCATAAACTATCTACGAATTCGAACGGTTTAGTTACCCTTTGACCGAATGCCCACACCATAAAAACATATTGTGAAGATTAAATAGAATGTAATACTTTAGAACCGTATCAAACTAAAACGGCAATCTGAATGCTTTGTAGTGTAGAGTCAAAGGTGTAGTGTATGAGGGTCTGTCATTCACAGGGCTCGTCAAAAATGTCAAAAGTTTGAACGGCTGGACAAAAACTATTACTTTATTCAGCTCTGCTAGAACCGAATTAGCCGAACTGAATTTAGAGAGATCGTTATATTATAGACACAGAAGCCGGCTTTCTAAGCATAAAAGTTTGTATTGATTTTTGTTTGTTGTATAAAGACAGTAACATTTAAATTTTGGTGGACAAGGAATTGTGTATATAAGAGAACCTATTTTGTATAAGATTTACTCCTTAATTGTACCTAGTGTAAATTGATTAGATCAATGCACTTTATAAATAAAATAACAAGTACATTACACGAACAGAACTCGAAAGTGTTATTGGAGAATGATTCCTGAAAAAAAAGGTGGGAAGAACATACCTTCCCCGTGCAATAAAACGTGAAAGGTTGGAGATGAATACGCGATAATATCTGTGTAATTCTCATCACGTACGCGAACATATTAAATAACACATGTCAGTCGGCGCCTTAACTACAGTTTATTTGAAAACGGACCGCTACAAGATATTTACTTTGCGTTAAACAAAGGGTGTCGGCCGCGTTGCCCCAGGGATGTGCCTACGAATTAAACATTACACGTACCTTGTGAATAACAAACGTACTTTCGTGTAAAACTGTTATGAAAGTTAAAACTTGTTACTGTTTATAAAACTGACGGTGATAAGGAAGCACCGGCATTTTGTTTATTTGAATAGTTTAACGTTGCCGGTGGAACTAAAATGCGGATGTTTAATTTTTCATAATCATTAAAGACGTAGCTGCATTCATAAATTTCAGTATCTAAAAGAATACTCAACACTATCTTGTATTGAAATAGTTTTTAAGCCAGTTTGTTTTTAATCTCTTGATATGTATTTTAACTGCAAATTAGTTTCATACCCTCTTGAAAATATGTACAGAAATATCTACAGTTATTTTGTTTACAGTTTTTATTATATTGGCAGACGCAGGCCGCTAGTAAAAATACTTATTTTGAACAATTTCGTCGAGCCGCGGCGGCGTCTGGAGACCGTGCCGGTGCAAGAGGATACTTAAGATGAACGTTATCGAAACAGCTTGGATTAAACGACCAACACCTGTGCCCAAGTGTGTACACAAAATGGGAAAAGTAACATTTTGAAAGGATTTTATTTTTAGATATTGGTATCAAATATTAAGATACGAAATATTGCGTGTTTTTCTTGTGAGCAAACTCTGCAATATACTGTATATACAAGCACAATATTCAAATCTATTATGTTTGTTTGAAGGAAGGGAAGTTTGTAAGGAATGTTCCAAGTGGTGCTCTCTGGGCTATCCCTATGGGAAAAAGGCGTGATTTTATGTATGTATGTCATTGCATGTTTTTAAAATAAGGTTTGCACATTCAGACATTCGTAAGCAATGTAACATACATTTAAAATACTTTGATAACCTCTCAAAGTTAGTTGGATAACCTCAATAACTTAAGCTATATAAGCAGTGGTTTTAGAAGGATGATGGCCGATTCAACCGTTGGGAGCTCGTTAGACTACCAGTTCAGTATCGGATAGCAGATAGCAATTACTGTCGATAACTTGCCGCCGGCATAAGCGCTCATAATCGATACACTGTTTAACCTGACCAAGTTATCATTATCACACCCAGTAGATTATTTAAAGCTAATTTGACTACGTTTGTATCTATGTATTTTGCAATTTACAGTACTGTTAGACACACGGTTTAACAAAGAAGTCATTTTCTTTTTCATTATACGTAATGTCTCATGTCCGTGTTAAACGCGTTCTAGTACTTAGAAAAAGATATAAACTCAACTCATTACTGTTACTGTACCTAACAACTTTATTCTTGGACGAAGCAAGGCAAGAAAATGCTGTTTTCTTAATCACCTCCTTAGTTCACTTAAGTAATTACTTTCACGCAAATAACAAAGAAAATATACCAATTACTACAAAGAAGTAACATAAAAATAGTTTGCGTTAATCCGCATAATAAATTGTATAATCTAGGTCACTATGCAAAGCACTAAAAGTAATTAAAGCCTACTAACTGTGATTCGCGGAAATATCAGCGAATAATGTTGTTTTCTCACTCATTTCTATGACAAAAGAAGAAAACATAAAGCACTACGGGAGGCCTTTGATTTATGGTGTATTTTTCAAAATATTACAACACGGGAAGTGAATAGAAGAAAATTTAATTACGAGAGACAAAAGATCGTTCTTAAAATTTAACAAGTTTATTAAGAAAAATTAACATAAAAATATGATTGAAAAATCTTCACAAATTTATTGAACGACCTAAATTACAATGGAGTTTGATACGGAACAAAATTATAATTTAACTGCCCTTGCAGCTCGTTCGAGTACAATCAAATTGAAATTAATGATATCTTCTAACACAAAAGTTATTCACTTAGCGACATTGTCAATATAATCAATCATAACATCCACTGAAGGACAGGTTTATCTCAGTTTGTACCACAAAGTCTGACTGTCGTCAATACTTATCGCTTAAGTTCAGTCTTCTTTACATTGTTAAATAAGGTGCAAGTTTGTTCACGATATCTTCAAACCACTGCTTGAGAGTTTCACAACTTACTCACTTCACTTCAGAAACATATTTTATTAAGTCTATTTACATGTTTATAGCTGTACCTCGATTCTCTACCACTATCGACTACCGACAACCGGCTAGCTATCGTTAATTGACATTTAGAATGTATTGCCAAAATGTTTCCTACGACACCCGTCAGAGGCGCTGATCAGATTTCATACATCATACAAAATTTCTCCATGACAGTTCGGTTGTTGGTAGTCGATAGTAGTAGATAATCGAGCCACTGTATATTCAGAATAACGTCAAAATATGTAAATTCTACATACAACTGATTGGTTCGTTTGTTACGTTATCCCGTAAATAGAAGACAAACACAAATATAAACAAAACAGAAGCGTGAGTAAATCAAATAGCAATAAAAAATATTACGAGATGTTGGGCGTCAAATATTAAAAGCTATAACTGTAGGGCTGGCGCGCGATCCGAATCTCCAATTTATTGAGATATCAAGCGGATGTAGGACGATAGCGCTCGCTCCGAACATTGATGATGTACTCCCGGACTATAATATTAAAGAGACGCGAGATCCTTATCCTCAAGTATTTATATTAAGATTTACGCGCGATTTCACTGTGACGGCGATAGCGTTTTGTAAATTACGAGCCTCAGCATTTGCATACTAAAGATACCTCTAAACTCCAATGTTGTGTTAAGATTTCTTGCTAAACTAATCTTTGACCATATACCTCAAACAGTTGAACGTTCACAGTAAGCTGTTTAAGACAATAAAATGCGTGGAGTATCGTTTATCAAATATATTATTGTAGAATTCTGAACCTATGCAATTACAGTCATTAACGAATAAATATTGATGTCTGACTCTGTGATCATACTAGGGAGCCGAGCGTTGCGAATATTTACAATATTATTCCTTCAGACAAACGCTTACACGTTTGTGTTATGCATTCGGAACCATTCAATTTCACAAAACATCAATAAGTTAGTAGCGGATGTTGGTGCATCTACGAACTATACTTTGTATTCGATCGCAATAAAATTCAATCTCATGATTTACATCGGAAAGCTTGGACATTTATCTTCGACAACCCTATCACGCAAGGGGTTGCTCGAGTCATGAAATTTTATGAACAGACCGAAGGGCAAAGCTGTCCTTTTACCAACTATTCTAATATCACCATTTTTCGGAATTTTAACATCTGATACAGACGGATAATCCAGCAATAACTTAGACTTTACTTGAAACTTATTTGAATATCTAAATGAGATTTATAAATTCAGGTGAAATTATTACAGAAAAGTACGTTCAGTATATCTCGCGTTTCGTATTTCGCTAATCTAATTTGTGAATTTACAATGCCTTGCTAACTAGTGCTTTGCACTTTGGAAAATTAGAGACGAAATAAAATGGTTCGTTTATTACGTTCTTCCCAATTCCCTAGAGTAGAATAAATGGATTGAAATGTGGTACAATTTACATTTTCAAACACTCTGTTTTGAATATTTAGGAGGATTTTAGTTAAGATCTATTTAAAATAAATGCCTAGATATCCTAGATTGCCTAGATTGCCCAGATTGTCAAGATTGATTCGCGATACCACACGTATAACCATTGTATGTTTTTGTGTATAATACAAAAACTCAAGCTAAGCATTACTTCGGTGGTACGCATTGTATTTTGGCCACCCACCGCGAAACTAATTCAACTTACAGTATTTCGAGGTACAAAGTTATTACTAGCTTGTGGGTAGCTCGATGTGTTTGCCTACGTTTGATCTCGGCTTTACGACCGAGTATATTATCAACAGTCGAGCTCAAAACACGCGCACCTAATAACAACTGATTATGCGAATATCATTATATTCTTAGATTTCATGTTTCATGAACCATTATGAATTATACGTGTAATTTCGAGCGGTTCTGATTATATTATCATTTTTACATCTTAATTTTAAATGTTTATTTTCGGCCATAATCATTGCCAGTTTGAGGATGATGCTATTATGCATAACCAATTTCTTTTAAATATAACATCTAAATAACGGAAACGAGCATAAATTTACGACAAAGATCAGTTAAGGGTTAGCTCGTAGACAGTTCAACGATCTCCCAATAAAGCTCATTGCACATGCAGCACTCTGAAACTAAACTAAACTCTTTAATCTATAAAATCTGTTTACTTGTCTTTAAAAATTGATACAATATTGTAGTAAGTGTGTTTATTTAATTGAACGACGGGAATTACTCGCATAAGCATCGTTGTTTAGTCGACTACGCTGTTATGTGTGCATCGATCCACTGAAAACTCCACAAAGTCACGTTTCCATTCACGTCTAATGAGAAACGAAATCATTACGTTTTTTTGCGAGAGCATTCAGCTTTTTTATAATAGGTTTTCAGTTGTTGATGTAAGTGATGAAAAAGTATGTACATAATAATTAGTCAGGACCAGATTTTATGCTATATTTTATGGTCTATTGCGTTTTAATTTTAGGTACTAGTTTGTATGAACTACCTGTAGGAGTCATTAACAAATATAAAACCGTCTGAAAATTTTAAAACACATCTTATTGATTGTCAAATTTTAACAGGAAAAACGTAAATGAAAACTAGTTAAAATGGTACCAGGAAAATGAAATAATGTTATAATTCAAATATAATTATTAGTAACATAATAATTTCCGGAAAACGTTAGTGAGCTCAAACGCAGGCCTGGCTGATGAGTCGCGGACCACAAACAAAATTAATTTTGAATGTAATTTTTACGAACACTGGCGCTCATTAAGCCAAGCGTTGAAATAGAATATTTGATCAATTTGCAAATGAAGCCGGACTTAAATGACGGATTTTAACTTTTAAACAGTTTCCTTTTAAATAAAATATTAATTGATGTCTTTTTCATTCATATTTTCGAAATAGTTTACAAAAGACAATGAGTATTTTTGTATTTTCACAGTTGTTCTAGGATTTTTACAAACAAACAATAAATAATTTTCCATTGTCGAAAAATCTTATACATCACACAAAATAATAGTAACCGACTAATAGCGAATACCGTGAGAGACAGCGGCCACATTCCCTTACTCCCTAAACACATTAAGTCAAGTCAAGTGGCTTCAGGCGTGTTCTTTTCACCCCAGCTGCTCTAGGGACAAATGTTTTTGACTCTATCATATCAATCACCTATCACGTTCTATATTGAAATGCCTCAGTTTAGCCCTTGACAGTTACAAAACTTTTAGTATTAAATCAAGATTTCTATCATAATTGATATTTATTTAATGCCTATTTTTATTTATACTACAAGTCTATAACATCAACCTGTGGAATGGATGTACCAAAAGATTGTTTACTGAGACTGTTTACTTGACAAGCGAATTCAACAATGAGTGCATTAAAATTACATCGAAAACAATGTGAGTTTGATCTCGCCTCAGCTAAATGAAAGAGTTGCAATATTCTGCATGAAAAAGAATAGTTCATTTCCAAATGAATTTAACGTGATAAAATAGAGGAGTAGTCGGCGGCGCGATGTTGTGATTTCATTACAACAAATTGTTTTATAATTAAGTTACGTCTGTACCACTTCCCAGTGTTTTTGCAGCGACCGTTTCACTTTCATAAATTATAACAGAAATGAGTTTATGAATGAGACGCCTGACGTTTGACCCTATCTTGCTACTAAGTTTGTTCAGCAACCAGGCTATGTTTTAATTGCTTAAATTTCATACTTTTTTTAGCGACATGATTGTAGGATGACGGCATGTTTTTTGATTTCGTGGTAAGTATTTAATCCCAGGATTACTTTATAAAAGTAGGGTATAAATTTGCTGGTTCTTTAGAAAAGGCTAAATGGTAAAATGTGATTCTGTTTAATAATATATTAGTTCTTCTCTGGCCGTCAAGAGCTTCTGGTATTCGAGTTTATACTTTGCAGTAGTTTTTAAAATTGAATTTGTTATCGGGTTTATGGAAAGGTTTATAAATCTGATTTCGCCACAACGGAGATTGAATGGTAATCCTGTGAGATAAATGAAATGAACTGCTATGAAATGGAATATTTAAAGAACTGCGAGATGTTTTCAGTATACATAATGTTCTATATTTATTTGCTTACTGTACGATGATTGAAAATATCTACATGTACCTTTAAAACACTCTCTACATGCTTATATTTTAGTCAAATAAATACGATACAGCACAAAATAATAATTATACTGGGTCATTTAATGAACACATCAGCACTTAAAAATAAAAAGTAAATCTGGTACTCAACTGGCTGAGTTTTGATGTAAATGAATATTTTTCATGTACGCCGCCCGGATGGGGCGCAAACCAATGTTTTTACGTATTCGTATCGTGTTACGACCTTATTTCCCTTTATTTACGTACACTTTATTAATTTAAAAGCACAGAAACTGGCCGAATTAAATTTGTAATTTCATATTTCAGTATTTTTAAGAGAAACCTTCGGCTTTAGTATAAAATATATTGAGGGTCGCGTAATAAAGAACGATTATAAAGGCACGAGTTAGGAATATTATAATACCTGAGTCAATGTTTAGTTTTTATGTTAATATTTAATATCTAATTTAGCATTACCATGTTGTTAATGGCACATTTATTAAAAATACCTACTTACAGATAGTTATAAGCTATAATGGGGTTCCTGTATTTCTGTCCTAGGAAACTAGTTTTATTCAAACGCTTTAAGTAAAAGACATTCAAAATAAACCAAGTAAAATTTATTAACGCTAAGGCGCTAACGCTAACCACAAGAATTATACAAAAATTAGTATAAATGGCCGCTATAAGCTGCCTTTCTGAAAATGAAGAGAAGGGTGACTTATTAGTAGACGTATACACTCGTCACAGTCCTCGTGTTACAACAAGCGATAATAGAGTTTATAAATAACCTTTATACCCGTCCACCAACCACGTAAACTGTCAATCAAAAGAACATTAACCGAAAAGAACATAATTGAATTTAAATAATGACAGGTAACCGAAAATACGAAACGTTTATCAAATTCGATCCCTATTTTTATTGTAATCGAGTCGATTCATCCCTTGACCTTGCCTGTATTGACTGGAACGTAAATAGCTGACGTTACAATGCCGATTGTTATGGGAAATCGTTCGAAGGACGTTGATTTATTTTGTGATACTACAATACGAACAACATACCTCTACTATAAAAGAACATCCATGAAGAGCACCTTGATAACGTACCGTTGAATAATTTATATAAATTAGCTATTGACTGGGCGGTGTTTGTAATAACGTTACGCACACTCGTCTAGGCTCTGAACGACTAGACAACGCTTCAGTTTACATATGAACTCGTATTTGCGGGTTGTTTTCTTGGCAAATATCTACGGCTACACGTGCTCAAAGGCCAATTACCGTCGGAAAATTCAAATTCGAACAAGATCCGAACATTCAAAGAAAAGAAAGAAAATAAGTATTTCTACAATCTAGGTAATTAGCAGCTAACTTAACCAAGTGAAGACGACTAGCGGTCAACATTAACATTTTATGAAACGTTTCAAATGCTAAGAACTTGTTATTTATAAATTGCCTTTCAAGTAAAACTAGAAATGGTTTAAAAGTTTTGATTTAAATGCAAATAAGGCGCTTAAACGTTGAAGATTTAGAGGAATGTCATGTCATTTCGTGTCGTCCGACCGTATATATCTGGCTTGTCATTTGTCAATGGCATTGCAGTTGACGTTGCGTTTTCTCTGACATGCAATATTGGAAAACGTTAGGCATCAATACGATTGTAGCGCTGTGAAAAATGCTGCTTCGATATGTCATTGCAAAGCGTCACTGACATTAATGTGGATTTGAAACGTACATTTAGGTACTGAGAAAGCCTTTTGATAGTGTGGCGTACAATATTTTAAATTGGTAAGAATGATACAGAAAACACGATGATTTATTTCAAACCAAACGTGATGATTTTATTTTATCGTAATTTATCATGTTGCCCTTTACCATGTGTTCTATCACATACGATCTTAGGATTGTTTAACTGATTATCTAAAACATCGGTCTTTAGTGATACAGTTTTAAGCCCGCCAGAAGCTTCGAGTTTTGAAGAAATGTTAAGACACTAACCAATTCATCGATGGTTTTGTCCCAATATTATCTTTTAGGAATAAAAACATTTTATATAAACTACTCCATTACAGTCTCCGCTCTCACAAGCCTTTGTATTTTTGTCTTATATTTCAAGTATGTCATATTTATATTGCTTTCCTTACATTTGAATAAATTTGTAATTTATTTCAACATTATATTCTTGTTATAAAAAGATCAGACATATTACGTTGATCCCTAAAACTGTTTAGGTCTAACCCTGAGCAGATGATATTTGTTCCAAACATTTAGGGACCTTCTCATACTCGTAAGTATTATCCTCACAAATCTTTTTTATAGCTTTGAAATGAGCATCTGTTGCCGTTCCGACATTAAGCTCCCGTAAGATCGTGTCGTCTTTATATGTTTCATATAACATATTCGTCTCAATTTACGTCGTTATTAAATTATAAGTATATGAATGGAAACATTACATCATTTTGTTTTCACTATCCGAAGGGCAGGCTTACTATGAAGTGGTAACCGCGCTTTGCGTAGTCAAACATAATCAATTTGGTAATAATCTACATGACGAGCTGGCTACAAATAGGGTCCTGCAAACTGAGTCATATTTCCCTAAAATTTTCTCTTTTTATTTTCAGATCAACCAAATTGAGATGCTATGGAACGCGGCGGCAGCAGTGAGGTGACGAAACCAAGAAGAATGGAGCACCACACGTTCGTCGGGCCGGCATGGAACGGCTAGTGGTGTGAGAGAGCGAGACACACATAGCCTTCCGACATGGAGATGAACGGGACGGACACGCGGGCCGACGAGGCGGCGGTGACGCTCGCGCTTAGCGTCGCCGTCACCGTCATCTCCGCCATCGGACTGCTGCTCAACGCCTACATATTATTCATCATAGTTATAACTAAACAGGTAAGCACATCTTCAACTAACTTCTTCTGCTGTAAAGACACCCTTAGTAACGACCCAAAAAAAGAAGGATGCTACATCTAGTTCCCAGGAGCTAAGATTAAAATTTAATCAATTTCCATCTTGATGTGACCAGCTTGTAGGTTCTAGTCAGTCAGACAGCAATAAAATATAGGCACTCGAGTAATAAAACCTACTTTATTGTTTTCAGTATGTTTGTTTATTTTGATGCTGTCCTTGAGAAGCAAATGTAAAGAGCACTTCAATCATCAACAATAAAAAACTTTCAATAAAATAGATAGGCCAGGCATTTCCACATTACATAGATAAAATTGGGCTGCTTATTATTTACGTGTTACGACCATATTAAGGCAATCATTAATGTTCCCTACATGAATTTTATATCACTCTTGAGTACCAAGTCCATGAAATATTTATATTGAACAGGTCTAATTAAGGCCGAATTATATTCTAAGGCTGTTTAGAAATAGTAATGACGCATTCTGAATGTGATACAGATATGACGTCACAATACACTATTCATATCTTGGTGTATTCATCAGTTGTTTGGACAAACAGGCAGGTTGTATCTGCTTGACGACAGGCATTTCGCTCTCCATATTATTATTAATTTGAACAAAAGGCAGTTTAGCGTTACTTTCAGAATTGGCTTTTAATAACAGTTTTCAGGGTTGATTACTGTTGTATCTCTCTCCCCAATAAACACCGACACTAAACTTGTTGTATCGTACTTTTCCTGACTTTTTCTTCCACATTTGATACATACGATATATGTGCATCTAAGTCCTGAATATGATTTATAGCAGAGCGTCGCCGAGTTAAAGAGATATATTCCCGCGGTTACACGATACCGTGCTCTTCGTTACCCCCAACTAGTATTAAATGTCAGTGCGCGCTCTCTGCGAAGGGTGAAATATTGGGATGCATTTTTAACGAGTGCCGTGCGCTATTCCGTTTTGAAAGCTGCATGAAATACATATGTATGTACGTTTGCGTAGTGTTTCAGTTATTTGCTTCCATTTGTTACCTGGACCACTATTAGCTATTGCTCTTGTTATTTACGATGCTCAATTCGGCATAGAAATGGTTTTATTTAGTGTCCTTCTGAAATTGTATCCATTGTGTATAAGAACCTACATGATAAAATTTACCAATCTTATTTAAGCCTAACGGTTGTCCCTATTAGGTAGAGTATATATACCTATGTATTTGTCAATAAAAATAGTATATAGAATAATTTCAAACCTATGCTATATCATATGTATATTTTGTTCAAGTAAAATCCGGGACCAAAAATAATGAGTCTAGACTCTAGATGATCAAAATAGAAGTGTATTACATTTTGGTCTAGACTGAAGTTAAATAATTATAAACTACATAAACTTACATCACAAACTTGTCAGTTTATTCACTGTTGATATTATACTAATGTTTGGACAAAGTTGGCCGAGTATTGCCGTGTAACCCGCCACGCTGGCTGTAAACACAAGGGTCCCAACATTCACAAGTTTCGGATATCCGACATGTTTCCCTTGCTACTTGTTTTGCTTAATATGTATCCAGTTTCACCTTGTTGTGTTGCTAATTATTAATAATATAATTATTTTAGTTAGCGTGCACGTAGTCAGTTTGTGCTGTAATCGATATGAACGTCTAAAATTATAGTCGACAATGACATGTTGATTGCCTTGACAGATAACATGTCATGTCATTTCATATTTGAATTAAGAATAGTGACATACAATTTTGAAATAGTATCCTTGTCTATGAATAATCTATTTTTTTAAATTGTTTAGTAGTAAATTAAATTCAAACCTGTTTTCTACATCCTTTCCTTACAATTAAAAGTCTACCTTAAATACCTTGTGAAAATAAAAACATCTTATTCAGAAAGTTTGAATAAAACAGCTTAAATGCGAATACAATTTGAACAAACTTAAATGTTTTTGAGGTTATTTGCTTTCACAGATTGTAAGCAATTATTGTCGAGCGTCCTTACTCGAAGTTCGAGTACTTTAGATTGGATATTTGAAAATGATTCGTTAGTTAGAAGCGTGACTGAATTACGAAGAATAAAATATCAGTTTTTCAAAGGCTTTCATACGATAAAACTCTTTAATAAGAATAGTTAGTGAAATTAGCTTTCTTTGAAAAGGTTTGTGTAGCCGTACGTGTCAAACAAATAATCTTTCAGAAGTTTTCGAAAGGATTTTGTATTCGTCAAAGGTACAGTAGCATAATAATATTGCGAATTCGGACATTTATTTCGGTTGATAATTTCGCACCAAACTGCTCACTGTGGGAATAAATGACAAACTTTTACAATTTACGGTGTTAAAGTTGGCATTCACGGATATTGAATATCTGTTACGTATACGGTAAGTAGTTTTCACGTCGAAAATGCATAGTACTCGTGGGAGTGAAACTCAAACTGTATGCGCTCGGAGTTGTGTGCAAAAGTTACAAAATGTTCAACCTATATAACTTTGCGTCCACCACTCATTCTGAAATTCAGATTCGACAAATAATTTTGAGCGGTCAACCTGGAACGAAAATTATTGTTACTAAATAATCTTTATCTTAAAACTATTAAACTTACATATTATATTTTTTTATTACGTCAGTCGGAATAGTACTTTTTAATCTTCGAATACTATGGCGATGTTTTACATTTCCCGCCCGCGGTGAACCAAAGAGAATAGAACACACCAGGGAACCGTTTGAAAGCAGAACAGAGACCGCAACATTCATTTTATTCGTTTTATCTCATACGACTTTGTGAGCCAAGAGCCAATCTGTGTAAGTTTTAATTAATTTCTTAGAATTAATTAAACTGTGTACTTAAGCGCAAACAGCTTGAGCTCAGTCTGATAAATGTGGTAATGCCTTTGGATGAGCTTTGTTCTGCTAACTTGGGAAACTAGAGAATAATTTATAATGGACGTGCGATGATACAGTCTTATCCTTTTAATTATGTCAATACTGTAAGCGTTTGTTTAAACTCTTACGGATCATAATAATCCAAACATTACATTTCGTCTAGGTAGCCATGTATCTGATAAAAAAAAACTTGTTTTTATTTTATGTATGGCTGAAATAATAATTCCTTATTAACTCTTTGTGTGTAACATTTTTGTATTCCGTATTTATTGAGAGCCGGGTGTATGTTTTATTTACAAGCTCTCTTTAATCATTATTCTTTTGGTAATTATATTGTCTTATTTACAGCCAAAGGTTTTAATATAATAAAATATTTATGCGACTGGCTGCTATTGAAGAAAAAATATTGAAAGAAGCCTTTAAATAAAGAAAAAGTTACAGAGGAAAAAACTTTAATGGCGTCTTAAATTTTTTTTGACATCATGTGGCCAGTGGCGTTTGGCAGTTTAACTTTTCATTTAAAAGAAAAACTCTTTTGTGCACCCTTCTTGTATCAAGGAAATTATTTATATTTGAATGTATTTCACTCTAATTTGTTTGATAAGAGGCTATAATAAATATTGTTTCAGAGATGCTTCTGTAATAAATGGTGATAAACAGAGCTTAAGTTATCACAAGTCAGCTTTACGAAGCGTAATCTTGTTAATTGCCACATTTAATAAATGAAGATTGTTTTAATGTAATTAACTCAGCTATTTTTATAAGACAAGCCTTCTACGCAAAGAAAATATTTATTTTGGTAACTATTTTTTCCGGTTTGTTTAAGTTTGTGGGAAGATAGCCTTCATCGTAATAGTATTGTTTCATGAACATCATTTCAAATTAACAATTTTCTAATTTATTTGTAAAATTTCTAAGTTTTGTACACAATAATCGCCCACACAGTTTAAGACCGTAATAGACTGTGGGAGTTAAAAAGTAATAGAAACTTTCTCAACTTTAAATACAAAACAGGAAAATCAGAAATCGTTTCCTTTTATTTTGTTAGCTGTAGTCTATAAAAAGTTTTAAAGTTTCTATTTATTAAAAGTAACAAGGATAATATTAAAAGATAAATCGAGTTTTGATTCAATCGTTGCTTTTAAAAAGAAAACATAAGAAACTACGTATTCAACGGTTTCGTCTTTTTGCTGTAATAACGTTAGATGTACTGTCGCAAACTTTGGGCTACAGTCTAGACTATTCCTTAACTTTCTAGATATTTAGTTTGAATCTATCAGTTTAAGAACATGTTTTAAAACTCATGAATAAGTGTCAGATAACCTATCAGCTAAATAAAGTGACAGCAAATGCAAAAAATAACTGTCAAAATTCCTGCCGAAAAACTATTTATAATACTCTGTAAGAGATGGTGAAACTGTAATTTAGTCTAGATTTTTCTCGTTTTTATTCCTAGAAATATCTCGAGTACTTACCCTACATTTAACTCATATACCGTGTTCATCGTGCACTGGTTAACAAAAACATATATTCTTAAGCACACCGCGCCTAATTAGGGTTTAATTAAAATATACTCGAGTTTTCATTACATACGGATACAAGTTTTAATTAACTCGCCAAATGTACCATCCCTTCAAATCTTGCAGTCTTTTTGAATTTTAATTACCCACTTGCCCGTATTTGGGGTAAATGTCGATTTTAATCAGAAACTTAATGGACGTACATATCTACTCGATTACATAATTCTGTGAAAGATGACTTAGAGTAACCTTTCATGTAAAAGAAAGTAAAAAATATATATTCTATACATACCTTAATAAATATTTTCTTCTATACTTGCCTTTGTACTATGATAATAAACAAATTAAACCTGTTATTGACCCACTGCACTTCCCAAAATGAGGCAGACCACCCTCCCTTAGCCTTGACTCCACCAACTGCGATCGCTGGTCTACTGTGGGTAAGGGACTTAAGGTTTCTACTAGAACTGTTTTAAAGTACACAGTAACGCTAGTATTTCATCAGTATTGTGATTTTCCTTCACTATTACAGCTAGTGGAAAAAAAATACAAGAGAGTTTTTGTCCTGTTATAAAATGAAGAATGTTTAACCAAGTGAATTGTTCTTGTAGTTTTGTTTAAGCAACAATAAACTTAAAGTCGAGCTTGATCCGGGAGTCTTTGAATGCTCGTGTAATTTTACTAGGTCATTTAAAACAACTTAATTTATTTAACGCAAACAAAATTAAAGTTGGTAATAAGTATGTACTAAAGACATGGTTAAAAAGTCCTTTAGCTAACTAGTGTCATCTTAGAGATCTGAATTCAAATAAAATATAAATTCCGTCTTTATTTAAACATATTAGATTTTCTAGCCTTGATTTAAAGAACTAAACTAAAATCATAATTTTGGTAAGTTTATGTCTTCCGTCTCGATAATCAATGGTCCAGTTAAATAGACACAGGTTTCGTTTGTGGTCAGTTGTCAAAAGTTCAAAACCTAGATAAAGGCATTACTTTACATAATTACTACTTGTAATATCAAAACGCTTCGCCTTACATTACCTAATAAAATGACTTAGTTCACATTACCCTTAAAAACTGGTCTACAATTTGTGCGGTCGCTCCGGGGATATAATTTTACAGCCTAATACGTCAAGGCCTTGGTTTTACTGTAACTTCTACAAAAATGTGCTTAAATACACTAAAAATAAACTTTCGTGTGCCTGACATACTTTACACACATTCTGTTATATGTCTTGTGTCATTTTGAAATTATTATAAAACATATTTCAGCCGTTGTTACTACTTATGACCGCGGTGATGCTGAAACGAGATCCTATATCACTAAGAAAAGGTAATTCCATGATTACCCTTACATTATGATATTCTTTAAGATTATTAAGTAAAAAAACATAATTTTGTGACTATACTTTAACTAACACAATAGGTCATGAGAGAGCAATAATAAAGCGAGAGTAAGAAATCGTGACAAGTCTTTTAATTAAAAGAATACCGCTGCAAAGTTAAATTAGTTTGACAAAATACCGAAGCCCCCTCTAGGACGGGACTTTCGGCCCAATTATAATTTATTTTCATACAATTTAATAGGTTTCATTGACTTTTGTTGTACGTAATTGCGGAAGACAAAAATAGTACTAAAATGTTGAAAGCTTTTGTTCGCGGTAGAAGCATTAATAATTAAAACTTATGTGCTTTGAAAATACATCGCTGGACTGTTCGTACATTAGCTAATATCCGTGGCTTTTATTACAGAATAGTTTGAAACATTCTGGTTATATTCGAACACAAATTAAAATTCTTTATCGGGCCGGCAAACTATTTTATGATTAAAACTTTTCTACTTGGGAATAATAAGAGGAAATGAGATAGAAAAATAAAACTGGCTGCAAGAAACACACATTACATATAAAATAAAAAGTACCTAATCAATCTGTTGAATGGTTTATCTTAGCGCAAAACAAGGTGTTGCGTGCTAGATTGATTGCATTGTTCGCAATTTAATTTATTAAGAGAGAATAATGAGAACATTTATTAAGACTATTACTAAACTCAATCACTTTCATCCATCTTCTTACTTTATTTTAAATAAAGGAAGTTTGTATAAGAGTGACCACTTAGAGGCATTACAAGTAAGTGTTTTTTAAACTGCCAGACACTAAATCAAATATCATGAAAGGAACTATTTCAACAAAAGAAAAACACAATCAATGAAAAATAAACAAACAGAACAATCGAACGGTAACTAAACTACTCGGAACTTGTTCTAGAGTCGATTACTGGCCGGAGTCCGTATTTTTCGGCGGCACAAGGTCGCGTCTTTCAATTACTTTGATTGAAAGTAATAGGTAAACACCTCCGTGCTCGGTTCAACGGTAGATTTATTATGGAAGTTGGTATACAGTTTCGGGTCACGTTCGTCAGCCAATTCGTAACGTTGTCGGCTTCGTTCAGGTAACGCTTCAGTACAGCAATAATGTAAGTTTTTAATTGAACTTTCCCATGTGTACGTTTGAAGCGATGATTCCTTCCAGGCCAGTCAACAATGTTTCATTAACGAAATTCTCACGAACAAGTTTCCTTTTGTTCTAATTGTGTTCTCAAAAAGAACTAAATTAACCGTCTGAAATGTATCCATGAAAAATTTCCTTTAGTTGCCTAGAGCCAAATAAATAGCCCCGTATCAAATGTACAGCCTGAGACTAAGGAAAATACGGAAAACAATATTTTGAGTTACTTCAGGAAACTAGAAATACAGAAAATCTATTATATTGTAGCTTATTGATTAATTACTTATGTAGTGGGTATTCATAATTAACAATTAGGCTGCAGAACCATTAAATAGATTTTCCATCGCGTTTAGCTCCTATTTGCTTACAAACGTTCCTTACTGTTAGTTTATGAAATGATTGCACGTAACTCTATCAAGCGTTTATTAATTCACTCACAGTTTACGGCTGGTACAAGATAATTCTTCAGTAGGAATAGTTGAAGCATCGGCGGCGTGTTCGCAGTTCGTTTGTTGCATAGTTGATGTAGTTGTTAAAGGTTCTCGGACGGATTATCTGTAGGCGGTTTTACGCTCCAGTTCCCCGCCCACCGCCAGCCGCTGCGGAGGCTTCTTTACAAAGCCGCTTTGCTTCTTAGCAAAACAAACAATAAAGCTTTTACTGCAAGTGTACACACTCATTTGATATCAACTAAGGACGTAATAACAGGCATTATATATTCAACAGTAATCATAATATCTCTCAACTCCGGCGGTTAGAAGGTCGTTACCCAAATCATAATCCCACAATGAGATCCCCAAGGGCTATACCATTCAAATACTAAAAATAGTAGTCACGTTCCTAATTCCCTTTTATCTGTGATATATAAATACCATCTCATAAAATTTTCATCACGTTTCTAAGATAAAAATTCAATAAAACTATTAAAACTTCATCCGAGGAATTGAAAGAAATGTGGCGCGTCTCTAGATTTAATAAAATATTCGCAACTTCTTTAAATAGTTAAAGATTTGAGAAGTCTGCCAAAATTGTACGAAGATACGTACTTTTAAAATGTGAGATTTTTTTAGTGCTCTTATTATATTGTAGACCATTTGGGTTTTTTGTCTGTAAATCTAGTTCGGCGGCAACCTTGACCCGAAAAGGGATGATCCTTTGCCAAAAAGGATGGCGTATTAGCCGAGGATTAACATTTCATGGTCTCGGGGAGACAATCAACATAATTTGAAAGTGAAGAATGTAGGAGAATGAATGATAAGATGTGGTCGTGTCGTATCTCGGTCATCTCGGCACTCGTGCTACCTGCGGCGGGATCTAGCCACTTGCCTTCACTCGGCCATGCCACCACTCACGCCGCGCCTTCTTACTGCGCCACTAAATAACATTGTATGGGTTCTGTCGACACTTTCTCTCGTTATACGAGTCAAACTTCAAGCTAGACTCTTCAGAAATCTTGATGTGACTTTGTCCTTCGCTGCCTTGAAGTGCCTTGTTAGGTGTTCAAAATCTTTCTTTTTACACTTTATACAAGACTACACGTATAGTTTGTGATTCTTTCTTTGAGGCATGTCTCTTGATATTTTAAACACTTTACTTTTACTAGTAAATTTTCCTAAATAATGTCAAATGGTTATTTTCTTCCGTTTAAGGAACGCTAATAGCTTTTCGTCCTCAACTTTGTACATATCTACATAACAATGTAGCACTTAGTACTTACGGACTTGTAAAAGTTTTAAGTGGTCCATTGCAGCATCCTCCATTGAAACAGTGATAAGTACTGGTACTTTGTGTGAGGAGGGAGGAGGGAATGTTGCTGTTTGATGTATTTTATAGAGTGTGTGACAATGAGGACGTGTGGAGTGGCGAGTAATCAAGGTAATGAAGATTGAAAAGTGATATCCACTATAAAATGCAGTAATGTATTCTTGGCCTGTTATATAAATTGTAGTTTAGTTTGGATACTTTTATAAAGTATCTATTGAATAAAGGATAGATATGCCATATCAAGCACATAATAATGCAAATCCTTTGCAAATTTAAATGATAATCCTTAAATGTACTCGAACTGTTCGAATATTTTACACTTTTAGTTAATTAACTGTTGGATAAACTTTATCATTTTTACAATATCCTCTCAAATGTAATCCTACATTTTTTTTCTTTATCATTTAAAAAAATGTCCTTGAAGCATTTGATGACGGTCAAGAGATTTTGATTTCCTGGAATTTGTACACAAACATAAAAAGTCTCCCGAGTACTTCGAATAATCCAGTCAGAATGACAGGATTACCTTTTGACTCTTAAACCAAGGTGTAAGCAAATTTTACGCTTCAAAGGAAACGATTCAAAATCTATAACCGAATTACCCGAGAAATGATGCCGCTACTGAGAAGGGCAACTTCCGTGGATTCAATAATTTCCTAGTATTTTGTAGGTACTTTTTGATTAAGTAAAAATCAAATTTACATGGATAATTTGAGCTGCTTTTAAGATATTGGACTTTTTTAGCATAAGAATCATTTTGGTAAAGTCAAATCTGGATGTAATACACCATATTTATGCTTTTATTACACAAAAAATGTAGACCCAAAAGCGCTAGAAGACAGTGACTGATTTCGACGCTAAGAGTATTGCCCTAACTTGAAAATATTTGCGAAAATATGCTTAATCTGAAGAGACAGCTTTTCCTCAACGCTTACTGTCCGTAAGATCTCAGTATTGATATAAAACCAGCGTTAGATAGAAGTAGGCGTGCCGTAGACGTAGGTCGTCTGTCGTCGGGGAGATAAGCCCAGCCACCATAGACCGGTAATTGCTGCCGTTTGCCGCCGTTCCACTCTCACCTTTATGTTGTTTTTGCTTAGTTTCCAACTTCCTACTTACTTATATTTATTTTCTTAGCCATTTCCAAGTAAGTACTTTACTTATACTGCCGTAAATGATTTTGCAGTGATTTATGTTTTAGAAGTCGTTCAACCAAAACGGAGCCTTCAAAATGAAATAATGACGATATTTAAAGTCTGCCTTAAAGTTAAAATAGAAATCTCATTATTTGCTCATTTCAAGCGCTTGAAAATGTTCTATTCGCCTTTAAATATTCCAAATATAAACGGTTGAAGCCGACCGAATTATACATAATGCCATCATCGCGCTCTGATGGCGATAATAATTACAATCCCTTTTTCGCAACATTAATGTTCCTTGAATTCGCAAATTCTCGGAGAGTGGAGGTTTCACGCTTGGCCGCTTCGTAACTTAAGGACATAAAGATATTTCCTCGCCATATCTTCCACGGCACTGTCAAGGGTTTCTCAAATAAGATTTTCTTGGATACAGGTTTATGAGCCATAATTTATTGCCTTCCTAAATCGTATCGTAGGGGATCCTTATTTTCATTTATCTTTTTAACCTTATGGATACTCTTACGTACCTGTTAATATGTCTAATAAAGCCAAAAGTTAAATAAAATCAAGAACCGATTGTTTACCATTAGAAGTCCGGCATTGAGTCGACCTCCATAATAATGACACTTTATTCCCGCAAACGCATAAAGTTGACGAGTCGCCATGAACACAGACAAAGCTTATCTAAACTTTGCGGATTAAGTAAAGTATTATTAGTTCTTCCTTAAGGATTTTTACTGAGAATTGGCGATGGGGCTCGTCGCTTGGCCAACGCTGTTATTAAATTTAAGCAGACAATCGATACAATAGTAAATAATGCTGTATTTTTGACATAAGCGACAGCTAGACTGCCTCCGTGGCGCAGTGGTTTAGGTCGCCAAGCCGATACCACTGTGTCGGGAGGTCGTGGGTTCGATTCCCACACGGAGCAATTATTTGTGCGATCCACAAATAATTGTTTCGGGTCTGGTTGTGCTTTGTGTCCGTTGTTTGTGTTTGTAAAAAGTCCCCGCGACACAAGAGCAATTCTTAGTGCGGGAGTTGTCTTTTTAAAAAATCAAAAACAAAAAAGCTAAAACTTTCATTTCCAGCACCGATCACATATACACGGATGACCCTCTTCTAACAATTTGGCAAAAATGCGGAACTTATAATTCGTGAAAGAATCGATACTCTCTTATCTGCTATTTCTTTTCTCACGATATTTTTTTTAACCTACAGCTTGTTATTAAACTCATGCATGGCACTAGATCATAACTGTCATTTGTGTTCACAAAGCAGGAGTTCGCAAACGTATCATTTCAATTCGCTGTTATAATTGAAGCTCGCTCGTTCTCAAACAGACACGTTTGTGTTTCATCAATAGCGCATGGCCCTCTCAAATATGCTATTAATGCACAAAGGGTAATACACTGTATGCAGTATATGAACTCCTATTCTCCGGGAACAAGAGTGGTTATGTAAGTAAACAATTGCAGTTTATTCAGAGATTTTCTAGTTTTAACAACAGAGTTAAGAAAGGGGGATCTCAGTTTGACTTGTATGTATTTAACGCAATTGTCGGACTGAGCTTTAAAGCAGTTTTCATAAAGAATTGTTGTTATATCATTTACGTTTGACTGCAACTAAAACCAGTATAATCACCTCTGTGTTATGTACGGAGCATTGTTCTAAAATTCCAAGAATGCATTTTGAAACGACCAACAGGGTGTATCCTGTATATATCCTCATAGATAAACACTCGAAAGTGCGCAAACAAAGCGGTAATTGCAACGTTGTTAAAACTAGAATCCGTTGCTCAGAATTCAAAACTTAAACTTGAAGGGATCAGTTCGCCGCTCGGTAGCAACTTCGCTGCCTATTTCCAATTTAGCCGACGTTGTAACATAGTTTTATGAGTATGTTAGTGATAAACCTGCGCATCTGGAGTTAGTGGATCGTCTAGTTTATATTAAACTCATTGCTTTTGGTTTACTGCGCGTCTTGATCTACTATCATGTGTTAGTTGAAGATACTCAAGAGTATATACGTCTTGAAAGTATTTCTAAGTACAGGTATCTTTAAAGATAGTGCATGTTGTAGTTTGAAGCAATTATGAACGTATTCTTTAATACAAACATCCATGAAATCACGCCTTTTTCCATGCGGGTACGCAGGGAACAACCTAAGATCGGCAGTTGTTAAGATTCCTGCTTCTTTCGTTTTCCATTTTTTATATCACAACCAGACATCTTGTGATACAAGACATTAGTATTATTCTATAAAAATACCTTTATGCTATAGTAGGGCCGCTGAGTTATTACCGATTTGACACATGACAAATTGACAATACTAGTGAAGTGACTGAACATGTAACCCTAATATCATTTTGGAACAGTTTGTTTTTAAATATTCTAGTATAGGGTGTAATTAAATAAAATCAAAACCAATAACAGTTAAAGACACAAGTTCTTCATTAGGTGGAGTATCCTTGATGAAATAAAATAAATATCCATATTCCTTATTCCTATATTCCATCAATATTCCTTGAAATAAAAATCATACCTATTCCAATGAATTCGGACCGAATATTATTAAGCACATCACTATGAAAACTAGACGCACGAATCCGCACGATGTAACTTTATACAAGCGCGCCAAACAACAAAAAAATAATGTTTTCATATTATTTACAAACTATTTTAAGTTTTGAAACAGTGTTTATTGGAAAACTAATTAATTCTGATATTTTGACATAAAGTTTTATATTAAAGAGGTATTCTAAATCATTCGGCAAATGTGTCGCTCGTGCAAGGTTATATCAATTAATTTAAAGAATAATCTGTCAAATCGGTAATTACTCAGCGGCCGTACTTTAAAGCATTCAACCTTAAAGTTTAGGTTTTTTAGAGTTAGATAAAATGAAATAAAGGGAATATAGATATTCTTAATTTTAATGGACACCACATGAACATAACAAAACACTCATTTGATACACTACATAACAAACATTAAAATAACATAGGACACATGTTTCACGCGGATTTCGACAAAAATTTTGCAAACACAGAAAGCGTCGGGATATCCTTTCTTTTAGGTTTATTATTTAATATTGGCTCTTCTGTACTCGGTTTATCGTGATTATTGCCTGCCAATTTACATAGAAGGACACTACATTTTGTCGGAGCGATATCGATAAAGTTTTCTATGAGGACAACATTTGAAGTGGGACTAGGTTGATAATAATTATCCATAGCATCAATAAATAAATTCTGTATAGATTCTAGCTTCAATATTAAAGGACCAAACATATTATTTGTTGTTGGTTTTTCAGTTATTTCTAGACTTTCAGGTATTTCAATCATTTCAGTCGTTGTTGTTCTTTCCGTTATTTCAGTTGTTTCAGTTTTAGGATCAAGATAAGCTAACGTTTCTCCTTCATGTTCTTTGTGTTCGGTCATCTTCATTGTGACTAGTTCAATAGATAAAGTATTACGTTTCTTAGATAGCCTCCTTACTGCTGTACTGACTTTTTTACTATCATCGAATTTGACCGTGTAAATAAACGGAATAAATGTTTTCTTTGATTTCCTAGATGCTTTCAACGTTGTGTGTTCTTCATCAGAATCCATAGAATCAGGATGAAGTTTCTTTAACACTTCTTTCATCTTATTCCTTTCTATTGTTTTAATATTTATTTTCAAAGGTACATCATTGATGTCTTCATCATTCGTCTCGATGCTTCTACGTTTTCGGACAGGAAGTCCTTTTACTTCATAATCGTAATCGTCATCGGACTTCGGCTTGTATTTTCTAAAAAAATTATAAATATAGATATTTTATTTTGTTTTTATTCTACTTTGCCAATCTTGTTGGTAATAAATGAATAGGTAAGTGTAATAATTTAAAAAAATATAAAAATATGTCTTAATAGAAATGACTTACGTTGGTGCTGCAAATGTATTCAATCCCAATCTATCCCTAAAAGATTCCACGCTCTCCTTAGTAGCTGGACGCTCCTCAGTGGGCTCTGTGGACGCCGTGCTGAAGAGAGTAAGGGGCACGCGTGGGGTCAGGAACAAGACGTCTCCATCAGGTGACATGGCGGTAGGAGTCGGCCTCAGCGGTCCTCGTAGTGTCATCGGCGAAGGAAATGTTATCTTTTCTCCTGCAAGCCCGAACTCGTCAAACTGACGCTGAAAAGCTTGCGGGTGATGCGGGAATAACCATTGTACAGGAGCATTGATAACATCAGGCACGGCTTTTCTTGCATCACTCATTTCTGGTTTATAGTTTAGCTGATTTTCCATCCTGCGTCTGGAAAGATCGCTGTGGTATGCTTTCTCTGGTTCCATGAAAGGATATGTTGGCTGTTGACAATATAAATACCAATTTATTTATGTACAACTTAATTTATAAACCTTAACTTTGAAATATTTTGCTATTTCAATAATGTAGCTAATATTCTAGTTAATCTAAAGCTTAATGAGACACATTACCACTGGTGAATTGGTAGTCCCGCTTTGAATTTTATTGACCATTGCCCTTCTTGCGTCGATTAGGCTCTGCACCTCCTTGAGTGCTTCTAATGATCCTTCGGGGTGATTCTTTATAGCCTGTAATACATATTTTAACTTTACTATTGCAGACTGTATAGCGCGCTTGATTACAAGCTTAATAATAATGTTTGTCCCGTGTTAATGCCTTCCTTGCATCAGTTCTAACCTAGAACTTGAAGGTATTAATGTGTTACTTCTCCATCCAAGTGTGAAGTATCTTATGCTTAGCAACAAATCAGCATCAGTGTGAATAAGGTGTAAAACAATCATTTTCATACCGCGACCATCTCGTCATCTCCAGTGATAATCGGTGCATGCGTGCTGATGAAAGGCGCTTTAGCTGTAAGTCTCATCAACGAGCCCTCGTATTTGTTCTGATCGCCTGATTCAAACACGGAGTCCTCAAGTCTTCGCCCTGACCGCAACGGAGTGGTGTCCTCCTCCGGTGGTGCTGTTATTACTACAGTTGGAAACGGAAGTACAAAAGTACTTTTAGTATATTGTTTGCGAAATATTATCGATCTAATTTGGACAAAACACAAAATTATTCAAACGTCTTAGAATATTCAAAGAGTAAAAGTAGCATTATTTGCGTGTGGTACCCATTTCGCGTACACACAAATGTTATTATAGTTAAGGTCTAGCTTGATCCTATTAAAAGCGCTCTTGAATAATGACATTGTATAAAAGAACAGTTCCATAAAATGTCGTAAAGTAAAAATGATCACTGATGAGTAAAAAAGTATGTAGTAATTAGTTCATACGGTTGTCTGAAGCGAGATGTCCTTCAAGCTTTCTTCCTGATCGTCGCCAGTCCAAGTCAGCGATCTCATCGTCGAAGATACCACGTCTCATGTACAACGAAACGTTCGTCTCTGTAAAGTAAAATAAATTCAGATAAGCAAAACTTTACAATTATTCGCCAAAAGCAAAATACTACATATTATTGTGACAGACCCAAAAATCATAATGAATTTTAGCTTTAAATTCAGAAAACATCGTAAGACAAGTAAGTTTCTAAACACTTAGATAATTATTTGTAAGTTGAGTTAAATTCAATACTAGCACTGATTGCTTAAGTGAATCTAACGCATTACTTCTAAATCAGACAGTAGCAGACAGTAAATAGCAAATTTGAATAGAACCTTTCAAGTCGATATACTCAGCAAGTGAGTAGTTGTAGCCCAAGGCTATGCCGGCCATGGAGGCGACGATCATCGCGCAGCACACGGCCGAGCTGATGCAGCAGGCCATTGCGAACCCCCATAGTCTAAAACATAAATGACATTAACAAACGTGTCATGACAAACTAGATTTATACAATCCTCGAAAAACTTTAACCCGATTTTACCTTTGGATAGTGTAACATAGCTTATCATATGAAATTTTTTAAGGTGTTTACATACATTTGCTGTCACGTTATGTAGCCGATAGGTTATTGAGCTGTAAAACTGACCTTTAAAGTTCTCTATCATTTAGGCACAATTTATTGCACAGGTTGTTCTAAATATTTGTCTGTGTAAACAAGTTGTTTTGCGTACAAACATCTGTCGCTTTAGTGCATTTTAAATAGTATGAATCCTTTTTTTTTAAATATATTACCTTTGAATGAGATCTACCATCCATCCGCAGCACGTGAATATACAACACATTTTGACGGTCTATTTTCCACTCAATTTTCACTCAAACATTTCGAAAATCTAAAAGAAACAACCAACTGTAATCACGTTATTTTATTGAGAAAGTCCCTAATCAAATGAAAGAATACTGCTATCGCTAGCAGCAGTAGATGTTAAAACAAAAGTCAATTGATATGCGAATCAAATCACCTTTGTTTACCTTTATTTGTCTTGGTGATTCAGAGCCTAATTGAAAGGGCATCATCTTTGAAGATGCGTAATATATTTGTCATGCTAGCTGATCCGCGTGGCTCCGCACAGAAAAAAGTTGCCTAACCCTTATTTGCGTGAAAGAAAATAAGTTACACATTTTCATAATTTTAGAACGATTTCTATATAAAATCTTTGTATAACCTTTGTTGTCCGATAATGCATCTAAATGTGATTGCTTGATTAGAAGCGTATTATCACCATGTGTGACTGGTTTCTGTGACCGAGTATCATTTGCTCTTTCATCTGCGAAACTTGATTTGATTTCCACTACCTTCCTCTGTTCGATGCTACACATCAATCTGAATAAAATAAATTATAATATCAGTATTCAATACGCACACACACAAGTATTTAGTTATTACTAGTATATAAAATAGTTTGGCGATTTTGGACTTCAAAATCGTCCTGTAATCCAAGCCAGTGACTTAAATATGATAATAGTCCCTCCTGTACATTGATTTATTACTTATTCAAAATTAATTGTTGTGTGTTAGGGTTTGATGAGAACATGTCTGACTTACAATTTATGTAGGAAAGAGTCATTTGCCAAACTATGTCGACTCTCCCCTCGCTTCCATTATTTGCTTGTACTGTGCATTACTGTGAATATTATCTTAATTCCTTTACTGTGGAATTTATTAATAACTTCTATGAATTTCATACCATGACCGTTGATGGCTGTCAACCAGAAAATAATGAGCCAGAATTTGACATTTATTTCTGTCACCATACTTTTTTATCCTTTAATTATTATTTGAAATATACCTCCTTACATTCATTTTAGGATCTTTAATTCATCAAAAGTATCGCAAACAAAACAATATGCTCATCGACCCAAATATTGAAGGCTATATAGGCGTCGTACAATCACCGAACGATACTCTTGAGTCTTACTTAACTTATTAAAATAACAGTGACATTCGTCATTGGCACATACACGATCCACATTGGACATTATATAGCTTGAAATGCAGATTATAAAGATGCGATTATAAAGACTCCAAATAACTCTTTAGGACCAATATATTTTAATAGATTTAACAAATAAACCCTAATTAACGTCTTCAGAATACATTTTAAAACCCCCAGAACACTTGGCGACAATGATTAGTATGTAGGTATGTTACAACAGCGTAAGATGTTAAAGTTCTTCCTTCTCCCACTTATTTTATCCCCAAATCCAATTTACAAGAAAATATAAAGAGAAAACATTACTTGAATACGAAATCGTCCACAAATCGATGTGTTTGAACGTACTTTATTGTTTGCATTGTCGAAAAAATAGGTTTGTGTTATGTAAGAGTTGTCAAGACGTAGATGTGTTAATATGTCGACGTCTGTCCAAAATTATTCACAAAGAAGAATATTTTCTAGGTTTTCGTTCAAGAGACAGCTGCTCACTGAATTGCCTATTCATAAAAAGTTGATTGATAGACAGCCATAACCTAGATCTACAGTAAAATATATTTTAGACAAGACTGTGACGTTAGATGTTTAGGTCTTTTTAACATAGACCCGATACGCCGAGCTTACTTTCGCAGAAAATTGCTAACGACTAATATAAATAGTATTGATAGCGAATTTAACATTAATTGAAGCTGACATAATTTGAAACTGATAAATAAAATATAGCTTCACCCTTATGAAAGAAGCTAGTGCTTCTTTCCGTAAAATATGACACTAATATCACTCTTTTTCCCATAGGGGTGAG
The DNA here is from genome assembly GCF_050436995.1 of Anticarsia gemmatalis. Classification (NCBI taxonomy): domain Eukaryota; kingdom Metazoa; phylum Arthropoda; class Insecta; order Lepidoptera; family Erebidae; genus Anticarsia; species Anticarsia gemmatalis. The sequence continues at coordinate 4,319,426 of NC_134757.1, forward strand.
CAGAACACACACACGACCAAAGAACGGCACTTCGTACGAATACGATACTTACAAACTTCCCTTGCTTCATTCACATCCATACATCTTGTCATAAAATATGAGCTGTGAAGGAAAACACATTTCCACCGCGTGACGCCGCCGCCGTAAGGTACATCTCAGAGCATCTCAGGAAGCTGTTTCTTCTATTGCCACTTGTTGCGGCCGGAATTACCGCTAGAGGTCGCGACCGACGCCCGGATACTCCACCCACGTCATATCCGCCCCACGCGAGCCTTATTTATTCACAATTTATGATTTATGTACTAATAGTTGTTCGTTGCTGAGGGAGTAAGATAAATTTTTCATCGTGAGTGTGACTTGAATGAAAACGAATGAAATCCCTACGTTATACTTTTACAAGACACTGATATGTTTATAAGTAATGTTTATGTCCTATTATAAAACTTAGGATAAATTGCCTCAAAGTATTAAGAACACTACAATGGTGAGCTAAACTCACCTCTTTAGTACTGTTAAGCCCTTCTCCCATTACGATACGCCCGCGCGACTCTAGTCTCGGAGACTAGTCGCCACGAAGTATCTCACATACATTTGTATGGAGACTCTCACATTACGATACTGGTAGTAATGATTTTTAGGCCCTTCTCCCATTACGATACTTGTAGGGTACGATACTCGAGTATAATACTAGTTGGATACATGTTCGCTACCCGATGCTCGCATATTATGCAACTTAAAAGTTACTAAATTCATCATTTGTGCAAACTCGTTTTTTGTAGACTGACGTTATGTCGAGCGACTCCAGTGACGATGAAGCTCTTGCAGTTTTTTTGTTCTCAATTTCTCACAGTTTCTATAGCACCTAGGAGCTGTGAGGAACTGAGGAACTACCTATATTATCAAATGTTAGATTCTGTCAAACTTGAAACGTGGTGGAACTATATAGTTCCGCGAACATGTTTCCTGAACATAGTTCCAATTAGAAAATGAATAATTCCATGTTCAATCCGCTCCCGAACATGAGCGCATGTCTACGCGAGACGCGACGCACAAGCGACCAACACGGCGGGTATCGCGAGACTAGTCGCGAACGCGTAGAATACCAGTATCGTAATGTGAGAGTCTCCATACAAATGTATGTGAGATACTTCGTGGCGACTAGTCTCCGAGACTAGAGTCGCGCGGGCGTATCGTAATGGGAGAAGGGCTTTAGGTTCCTGACGCTTTCAGTTCGGTCAAGATCACGGTTAAAATTAAAAAGTAGACGTAACGTACATAATATGTCTTTCATTTTTCGTGCCGTATTCAGTCGTCGGATTTCAAATGAGAAATATACCTGCCTATAGGTATTCATACGAAAATAATCATCAAATCCTGTGTATAGAAACTGGGTCGTAAGTCGAAAGGCTACATTCTAAAAAGCAAACACGCATGAATGGGAGCCCGTGAATACCTTCGAATAAAATGCAAACATTGGTCGTTTTCCACGTGAAACATATCGTTGCCACAGACCTTTATCACATTTGTTCCGAGTCAATAGGCCGAGTACAATATTCAAATAAAAAATTGTACGTACAAAGCAGTACTTGTGTTCCGACTGTTTTATTGTGTTCTGAATACAACATCTCGGAATGAATACAAGAGCGCGCCTTTAGAAAAGTACGCCGTAAATATTTTATACGTACTCGGTAGGGTTTAGTTGCTGTGAATATGCGGACAGGAAATCGTGAAAAAACTGTGGAAAGTATACTAACCGAATTAATGCTTTGCATATAAGATGTCCTACACTACTTACTTACCTATTAAATCTATTATTTTAGACTCTATTACTTTCATCTTTTTACGAAATCTATTATTTTGAAATATAGAAACGTTTAAATTTGAAAACCTTCAAAAGCATGTAAAATAAAATGGAAACACAAGTACATACGACAGTTATTTTGTGCATGACCAATGAAACATACAGTCAAACATTTCCTCAAATATAAACTAAAACAATAATACGCAGTGCAAAACGTAAGTAAAACATCTAGTAATAATAGCGAATCCAATAACTCAACAAACAAAATAATGAAAAGCGTAGTAAAACAATAAATTTCACCTTATAACATCAAAGTAATTTAACCTTGTCTAAGATTTGGTATATTATTTCAAAAGTTTAACATAAAAGGTAGTTCTTGGATGTATTCGTATTCTTTATAAGGAAGTCTGTAGAAATAGTTACTTGTAAGGAAACTTAGAGGTATAAAATATGAGAACTGAAGCTTTAATGTTCTTTCACTTTGTTCTTGAGCAAGAAGCCGGTTTGTATGCTCGCCGACATGCTCACACAAAGGACATGAGATACATTATGTAGCCAAGTTGAAATGTGAAACTGTGCAAGATGGACGTTATCGTTTAAGTTTAATTCATGAGTGAAATTCACTGACCACCCAAAGGCCAGTCAAAGCTATAAAGGAGTCACTTTCAAAATGCATACGTTCTGTAATAGGTTTTACATACTTTCATCTTTTGTGTTGTTTAACAAAGTGATTCCCCCCAAGTTTATCAGTAGAATTTAATTTGTAAATGTTGAATGTAGCTGCGGTTTGTTACAATTATATGTAACAATGCAAAACCACAGCAAAATTGATTAAAGTATAATTGAAATTGTATTTGCAATATCAATTTATTGATTTAGGCAATTAACTCTGCACAATACACTTCACTAAGCATCTCCAATTTTGTGTTTACTGGATTTCACTTGCAACCCTCTGTGTTTGGTCGAATGTATAATTTGGGAATTCACACATTCTAATCTAAGTTCAATGGATATTATAATAATTGATTTTATTTATTTGTCAGCCAGCATCAGCGTCATCAGTCCTGTTGGTGCACCTGGGCGCGGTGGGTGCGCTCGCGAGCGGTGCGGCGCTCTGCGGCGGCGGCGGCGCGTGTGCTTGCGGCGCGCTGCTGCACGCGCTGCACCCGCTCCAGCTGTGGACCGTCTGCGGCCTGCACGCTGACAGAGCGGCGGCCATCGCTGCACCACTACATTACGCTGCTATCGTATCTGCTAAAAAGGTGATCATAATAGTGTAATGTTGTTATACAAATGGAATAATGATTAAAAGGTGGTTTCGTCATGTTGAACTTTGATATTTGCTCATAGGTGATGATCTGCGTGGCGAGTGGATGGGTGGCGACAGCAGCACTCCTAGCGCCGCTAGCCGCTGCGCAACCACCGCTGTCGTTCAGCGTGGGGCTCGGCGGGTGTGCGCCGGACTGCAGCGCCGGCCCCACCGCGCTCGGCTTCTGCCTCGTGTACGCGTTAGTCACGTTGTTACTGCCAGCTGCACTCGTACTCATGTGCAGCCTCAAGATACTCCGCATAGCTCGATACCACAGACATCGGATAGCAGCTGCCATATACGAAGTGACGTTATCAGCACAGGTCACAGTCACACATCAGAGAAACCCTTTCTCTCCTCCGCCACCACCTCGTCGGCGAGCACTCTCAGCAGTGATTCAGCCCCTAGGTTCATTGGCCATTTTATATTTTCCATACTACTGCGTTTTAATATGGCCGGCGATAGCAGTGCCCCCTCAACCTCTGGCTGCTATATCCGCAGCTTTGTTAGCGGCCGCACCGCCGGTTAATGGTATTCTATACGGTATACGGAGTCGAGCACTCCGCGACTCGCTTCGGAACTATAGAAGGAAACGAATGACTAAAAGTGAGGTGACGCAAGAGATACAGGCGCGGACGCCGAGTGCGTGTGGGTCGCGGCGGCCCTCGCTGTCTGCGGGTTCGGGTTGTATACGACCTCCCACTACGAGGAGATTATCTGACGCTGCAGCGATGGGGTCTCGAGGGTCGGAGCGACCCGCGCAACGTGCGGCGTCCTGCAACATGCTGCAGGATTCGCAGGAGGAAGAAGTGCCACGACCGCGAACGTCAGCCATTCCAATAATACGAGCGCCACCACACGTGGTGCTGGGGCGCGCGCTGGGGCTGGAGGAGATGGGCGGGCGTGACCGGCGGCGGCGCCAGTCCCCGCGCATCACGGTGACGCGCGCCATGTCGGACGAGAGCGAGTCGCCCACGCGGCGCCCGCTGTGCCGGCAGCAGTCGCGCTCCAGCGGCGCGCTGCTGGGCGGCGTGCCGTACTCGCCCGCCATCTCGGAGCACGTGCACCTGGACAGCCACACCGACGAGCAGCTGCTGCTCACCTGGCCGCAGAACAACGTTCACGACAAAAACGACGCTTTATAAAACGGGTATTAAGCTTAGAGTAGTCGCTGATATTGTGTATATGTAAAGACAATAACTATGTGTGCGGTTCGAAGTCGAGTCAGCTTCGGTGTTTTGAGATGTTATTTTTTAATCGCTTCGTACACCCGTGTGCTCGACCTCCCCGGCCGGACGGTGACCAAATATAAAGTTTCCTATAACTATTTACAACTGTATCGTAGGCGTACGATTTCTCCTACAGGGTTCCTCCATATCGTTAGCTTTACCTACTGAAGTATTACTTTAGTGTATCGTAACATAATTTCCGAAAAATTCCATAGGTTTAGTGTGATATGAGATTTTGTTGTCTTGTTATTTTTTTAGAAGATATTTATGTTTAAATTATATTATTTAATGTTTAAAGCAAATAATAAATAGCTGTTTTAACATTTCGTTACATACGTACAAACAAAGCCAAATATATTTTGATAGTCTGCTTAACTTTCAATATAATTGATTGCAGTGGAACGAGCCACTTTCTTTGTATTTATTAGTGAGGCAGCACTCGGCAGCAGTCGAATCAGTCGATACCGCTCGGTGAACCAAGTTCATTGTTGCTGCCAATTGATATTTATGTCACAATATAAACTAATATAAGACATTGATATTATATTTACATAAATTGATATTTAGTATTATTTAGTTGTTAGGTTGAAGCCACGTAATGGCCCATGTCTGAGGGCGAAGGTAGATTAATAGATATGTTCGGCAGATGGCATGCGACGATGTTCAAAGAGCTTGCATGTTATTTGTCGACGCCGCTGTGGCCTAGAGCCGTGGTGTGTCTAACTGAGTGTGCACATAGATCTGTTAAGTACTAGATAGACAAATGCAACGCTTTTACGCATCGCAGCCGTCCAATTCGGTAACTCCTGTGACTTCTGTAGCAAAACATTTACTAATTATTTGGCATTTTCTAATAAAACTACTTATGTTGAACTATTTGTCTAGGCACTATCGTTATTCAGTAGCCACATTGCTTGGTGGGATTCAAGTATGTCTTTATAGGAGCATATTTTAGTCTGCGATATCGTTTATTACATTTTATTTGCGATAATATTGAACATTATTTTATCCAATATTCCTTTCAGCCCGAAGGCACATTCACGTTTATGTAGTAAATGGCAAAACCGGACGAAATATTAAGTTCGTTATTGTACGAACTGAATAATATTCAGACTGTAGATATAGGTGAATTATAGTGTCAGAATTGGTAGTTTCGGTACTTTTGAAACAAAAAAATACGGAACAGTACTGTTCATCAAAATCCCCTTGGTCTAATAAAATTATTTTTCACTACGTTATTGTCATCTTAATCATCTGCAATACATGAATACAGGCTAATATTGATATTGATAATGTTCTAATAAAATAGTTTGGACGGCTTATTACTTAACATACAGTGTTGACCATAAAAAAGAAAAGTACACGCTTATTATAATAGGTATTACACAAGTTACTGATTTTAGTACATAAAGAAACTCGTTTTACTTGGTACGTATAAAACATTCAATTGTTTTTCTAATTGTCTGTGTGACACTAATTTGTTAAATGACCTGTCGTAGCGACTCTATTTACCATGAAAATATATTTTATTGAAAAAGTTTAATGTCGATCTTGTTGTTATGAGAAATGAAACATATTTTAAAATTGTTATTTATAAATCAATCAGTAAATGATGCCAAATAAATGGAACATTATTTTTGCGTAGAAGTATAAAATGTAATAGAAATAAATCTATTTAAAATTTATATTACCTTCTTTCCAAAATTGGTTGCAATTTGACGTTTAAGTTATATCACTACGTAAGTCATTATTAGCAACTTTTCAGGAGAAACAAATTTCAATTTCGTCTTTCAATTCTCTAGCCAATGATATCAAATGTCAAAACTGCAAAGACTCACGTGGTGATAGAACTTAAAAGATGAATTGCAAGAATCTTTTCCCATCTCTTTGATTTCACTCATTTTTGAACAGTGAATCAAATAGTATCTTATAGAAAATTAGCAAGCTTACATTTCAGGCCTATTAATAATGATTTGATCATAAACCACATAGAGCTTGGACACAATATTATTTTATTGTATTTCTAAGTTGTGTGCATCAAAGAAATCTCAGTGCTGTTTTAGACATAATTAATTAATTTAATTAGATAACGGCAGCTATTGTTTTTGCGATGTTTTAAATAGAATTCGTGATGTAGAATAGTATAAAGATGTAAAGATTATTTATAAAACAAAGGATTTAAATGTCGTTGTTCGATGATAAATGTTTAAATAAAATACGAATTGTTATTCTAGTCAATGAGCTGTTGTTTTATGTCTGTGTTAATTTAAATGATGTATTAGTGATTAATTAAATAACACGTGTAAGATGTTTGTGACTTTTATTTTGACTCTATCAAACATAACTCTTTGCTCGTACAGTTATTAAGTGTTACTAAGTTTTGCATATCTTGTCCTTGGTTGCCTCCATAGATAGGAAACTGTGAATCCGTATAGACATTATAGTTTAAACTCTAAAGTTCAGCATGTTTCGGCGATTGGTGTAAGTATTCATCTTTTAAAGAAAATCTTCTTTTTATCTTGGTTTTGTTAATTTAGGGCAGAAATTGCAAACCTAAATTAAGGCTTTCGAGAAGGTTTACTGACGTGTTAAGGGCGATGGAAGCATGACAGTCCTGGCCATCGCGTCCTGGAACTCCTAGGCGGACATAATAAATATTTTATTATGATGTAGCAAAATTGTTCAAGTTGCTTGGAGGCAATTTCTCTATACAATTCATATTCATAAAAAAGAAACATCATTATTACAAAAAGCATCGCAAAGTCTTAACATTTGAATTGTAATCGTTGTTACATCTCTGTCGGTATAAATCCTTTAATCTCCTTGTAGAACGCCTACGGAGACAAATGTCATGACTTTTTCGTTTACCTCCCGAGCCTTCCCACGGTCTTGTTATCATAGCTTAATTTAATTGTTTCACTCACTAAGACTTACTAAGAATTCTTTCAGAAATATATTTGGCTATTCGTGTTATATTGTTTAATATTATAATGACGGAAAACTGACTATTTTATACGCAGTTAAAATTCAACCTCGGAAGCACAATTTATTTAGCACTAAGATACCTAGTTGAAAACTGGAGGCAAGACATAGTTTAATATATTTGTCTAAATACATACCTACATACAAACATACATATAATCACACCATTTTCTCATAGGTTTAACAGAAACTAAAGAAAAAATCAATTCTAATCTTACCCAAATTACGTGCATGCAAGCATAGCTAAGCGGATCAAATAGATATAGAATAATAAATTAGTAATTATTCAGATGACCTTATCGCCATTGACCATAGAGCTCTTTCTGCCCAAGTTCGGTCTGTAAACAAACTTATGCTCACCAACGTTCTTTCGTTTTCATTTCGTTTCGTTTTAAATATGCATTAAGTATTTCAAGCTTGCTTTAATATTAATAGCCAGTCTGATGATATCTAAAAGTAAATACTTTGTAAATTAGATTAGGCATTGTATTTTAAATGCCTTTGGAAAAATGTTACCTTTGTTCTCGAAAATAGTTTCTATTGCGGTGTTGACATTCTACCCTTAGAGAATTTATAAGCTTTTAATTATATAAATGCAAACATTCAAAATATTAATAGCAAAAATTTAGGACTGAAAAACGTTTCAAACAAAACACAATGCTTGCAAATGTACGAGTATAAAAGTGTAAATAGTTTTATATTCTTTTTCATTCTGTGCTGTTGTTGGTTAAAACAACCTTTTGGGTTTGTATCCAAATAAAAGCTTCTCATTTAAAATTCATGAACGTCTGCGTCTGTACGGTTAAACAAAAACTAAAATATGTACATGCATGCCTCTTTATGAAGCCAAATAAAATGTTATTGCATTTCAGACCACATTCTGGTTTCAAAAGATTTTAGGACTAATGCCTGTTAAAAATAAACTAAAAAATACAGCTTCATTGAATAATCATTTAACCTCTTTTGACGCCAATTAAATAATACTTGGCCACTTCTCCTCAAAATAATGAGGTGATGCCATTAATTTTTTTTTTCTTCTTGCAGCTAATAGCGTTTCCTTAAGACTTTTGACTCAATCAGCTAGCGTTATTTTATAATTTTACAGGTATTTTTTTTTAAAGAGTTCGCCGTAATTATAACAAGACTTTTTACGATAATTATGCGTAATATAGCTTTTTAGTTAATTTTATGAAAATTTTATTAATGATTTAGACTAAACTTGCCTATTTTATGTTAGTGTTATGTTTAAATAAAATACAATTTACTCTCTTAGCATAGCTATAAAGTAGTTAGGAATAATTGAAATAACATTTTGTAATAAAAACGTGACACACAAAAACAGCACGGAATCGCAACTCAAGCATAAAAGAAAAACCTGTTTCAATGGCCGATGACGTCGAAGAAAATACAAGAAGTTGATAGAAAAAAGGATAAAAATGAAAACAAGTTACGTGAACGGAGACAAACTTGTGAGACTTCGGAAAGAAATTGCATAGAATTAATTTTCATTTCAAGATGGTTCCTCAAGCTTACTGAAGAAGGACTTGATTATAATCATTTGATCAAGTACTTAGCTATATTCATTTCCCTTACCACATAAATTACGTTTAGTCTCCATTGCTGATTGTTAGCAGCTCTAAATAATTTTATTAATAGCTGATATCGTTAAAATAAAATGTTAATAATACGATACATTAAAATAATTAAAGGTTCCATATTATTTCGTTTCTAAGTACAAAGTGATAATCATACTAAACCCGACCTCGACACAATTTAAAACCTATAATAAGCCATTAAAAATAATTCGTTCTCTTTAATAATACATAGAAATGGTAGTTACCTTCGGGCTAGGAATAGTAACGACATGACTTGTATTAAATATTAAAATTCAGTTAAACCTCACCCGTGTAACGATACTTTAAATAGTAAGAGAGTTCGGGTCTTCCCGCCAAAACTGCTTGAATGTTACCTGAATTAACCATAGAGACGCATTTTCCGTATGTGCTATAAAAAAAACTGAGGTAACTTGTTTTTATTTAAATGAATAATGTGGTCGATGAAAATTCATAGCGAGCTTGGCTTATAGTCAATATTGTATATAAGGGCTGAATACATTTACAAAGATCCATAATGTGAGGCATAAGAAAAATGGTTGCTTTTTCAATATAGTTTTTCAAATTAGTTATTTCCATTTAAACTTATAAACACGTTCATGATACGTTATTTAAACTTAGTTTCAGGTATTAGGGTTTTTAGACATTAGACAAATGATTACAATATTTAGAAACCAATAAGTAAAAAATTAGATTATTTCGTTTCTATAACAGACCTTGTCATGTTCGTGTAATTAATGTTATTTAAATTATTAATCGAAGTAGAAGAAACCGTATCAAAACTTTATTTACAATTCATAATACGCTGAATACTGATTAATTAGTATTTAGTATTCCGTCTGTTCGAGAGTATCTTGTGAAAAAAAGAGATGTTACAGGTTTTTCTTGCGTCGAATGTTAGGGACAATTAGTGAGTGCCGTAGTTAATCTAATGTGGCAATTGCTGGATTACAAGATGGAGGAAAAACGTTTTTATACGTTTGTGCTTAGTGTTTGTTTACGTTTTTGCAGAGAAAATAAAAAGCAGCTTTTCGATACCCCGTAACCGTGCTTTTACTTTTGTGAATGGAAGAAATCTTACAGGATTTTATCAAAAAAAATGTTTTTTTTTTAAATAACACAAACTGTAAAACTTCAAAATATACGAAACAGGTAAAACGTACCTGTTTTGTATATTGTGCACCTACCATAATTTCAATAACAAATGACTCCCTAGAAAAAAAAACGAAGAAATAAGAATTAGAAATTTCATAATTTGCAAAAGTAGAGCAAACCTCATACTATTTCATTTGGTATCGATATCACGTGTGTTCATTGATTTGTCCATTTATAACAGTATGTCATACCCACCGTCCTACATCGGAGGGTATCCAGGTGAAAAATGTCAATTCGCCGAAATAGAAACAATATTCGTGGTGTCGCTCGTCGCCTGACCTAAAAAGCCAATACATACAATCTACGCGAATGTCGAGAGCTTGTACGACAAATACAAACACACCAAATGGGCAAACATACAATAAAAGGTTATAGCCTTTCACCTATTGTAATTTGATTTCAAATACTCATATTTACCAATCAGAATTCAGAACGACTTTCGTAAAAAAATAAATTTCATTATTATTTCTCATCATCATTCTCATTGCTGCATAAAAACTTTTAAACTCTTTTCAATTCATTTTTATAAAACTACTGGCTGCTTCATGTCAAAAAAAAGTGGTGGGTGCCATTAAAGTTTTACTTTTAATTTATATTTTTTTATTATAAAATGGTGTCATTATGTCATAGCAGCCTGCTTTCTAATAGCAGTAAGGTATAAAACCTATTATCATACGGAACATTACATAAACTAAAGCCAAAATCAATTTGTAAACAAGTATTATTTTAACTCGATATTTAGAATAATGTTATATTAACATTCACACGTTGATAACATGCATTACGCAAAATAAATCCGATTAATTAAATAGGCTTTGAAACTCGATGCTGCAGTTTCTGTTTGCCTATCAATGACCAATGCCCACCACAGAGGCGGTTACAAAACCAGATTGAAAATCATTTCATTGCGCGATAGAGTGTGTGTAAAGATGGCCAATATGTCCGAATATTTTTCCGTCAATTTTTAAAAGCTATTTGTATTTAACTATTTATTTGTCACATTTTAATCATTTTCTTAGCTGCGGTTTATTTACTACTGAGATTTAATACTCAATGAAGTTGCATATTTAAGCGAAGGCAAGTTTTTAAGGGAGGGGAACTCAATATAAAATATTCACATATGTATATCTAAACATATATTAATTTTATTCTAACTAACTATGACTAAAGATACGGTTCCACCACTTTGCTGTTAGATACTCTTTCGGATAGGTTAACTGACACTTATTCATAATCCGAAAAAACTAGCTCTGAGTCTAGTAATATATAGTTTAAACTAGCTGATCCGCGCAACTTCGCTTGCGTCACATAAGAGAGAATGGGTCATAATTTTACCCTTTTTCGTAAAAAAAATTACTGGTACTCTGCTCCTATTGGTTGTAGCGTGATGATATATAGCCTATAGCCTTCCTCGATAAATGGGCTATCTAACACTGAAAGAGTTTTTCAAATCGGACCAGTGGTTTCTGAGATTAGCGCGTTCAAACAAACAAACTCTTCAGCTTTATAATATTAGTATAGATATGTTACACTTTGTCATAAAACGGATTGAACAATATATTTACGTCCTCTATAAATATATTCATATACTAAAGTTTAATATATAGGCGTTTTACCGGATTTCTTGTTAATCCTATCAAGTGAGTATTAACTAAGAGCTTAATTCAGCGGCCACTTAATTAACAAGGATTTATTTTAAAACCTTTAGTACGTTTATCTCGAGTTAATCTGGCCGTTTTATTAAATTTGGAAAGTGTTTTACTATAAATACATTGAGGATATATAAGACCCGCAATATGTTTGTATTCTAGTCATGAAGTCTGTTTTCTCTTAGAAATAATAATATACATTATGTCCCGTATACGGATCGCAAAATTGAATGTTTGCCAATCAATATTTTTCCATGACCCGATTTTTTCTTTATTATATTAACCAATGCTGTTACTATTTTTATAGATATAAATAAAATAATACGTAACGGGACTATAAGGCAAATTTTTTATAGAACAAAAACTAAAACTTGCATTTTTAGACATAATTTTTCTTAAGCTCCTTAGGTTTCATTTTTGGAAATGTTTACCGTTCCAAAAATATTGTAAGATGGAAACGTAATTTCTAATACTTCTTAAAGTTTATAATATAATTAAACATTTAGACAATCCTATTGTACGAGTATTAAAGTTGCTAAACAGTAAATGAAGGAGGGTTGAAATATTTGTGAAGGCGGCATTCTCAAGTGGTCATTGCTCTAACGAGAATCACTCGAGCCGCTCAAAGGTTATCAACTTTCCATCATTTACATTGTATTAATCCTTTCACTGCTCTTTGATTTAAGGGATTAAGTTATATTTACGTGTTTAAGGTCTAATAATAATTTATTTATTTGTAGCCTGATACATTTAATTTTGCATACGCTGATTACATCGGTGATGTCTTTTAAAATGGTCAGATGAGCAGTAGTCGTACCCGGTGGTTTTGTACGACAAGATGCATGGATGTCAATAAGGGAAGAGTAGTTTGTAAAGATCGTAGCAAGTAGCGTTCGGTGGTCTCAGCCTACTCCTATTGAAAAATGATTTGAAATGTGATTTTATGTATGTATGTATATTTCATTCTAACGATGACAGTAACGTATAGGGTACTCAAAGTTCAACTCACACAGTGTAGTGATGCATAATATACGTGATCTAAGATAATTTGCTAAAGAACTGATTTTTAATAAAATATTTCAGTTAAAATACTTGAAAGTTCGTCTTACTTTGTAAATATTAAAACTTGTGTAGAAAAGTAAATGTTTTCCGATCATATGTTATTTTGTAAGGCAACGAGCTCTGTAAGAAGAGCTGACCTGAATAGTTCAAGTGACATCCTCGCGCGGGACCAATACGATTGAAATACAAAACTACGTTTCAATTTACGCCGTCTCATCTGCGGCTTAAACTTTATTTCCTTTAAAAGAATGTATTTTCCTGCAGATTTTCTTATAATATTTTTTATTGGATTCTGCATACGATTTTAATGATAAACCCAAATTATGATTAGGCGGGAACGTTTGCTTGTGGATTCTGCAAAACACTGCATAAAGCGCATCACTTGTCCAATCAAAGTTTGAACACACTCCACACTCACTATACACAAAATAAGGAATAATTAAACATTTGCGTAGACCGAGGTTAATACCATCGTGTGAACAGTACACGGATGCTTTTCGTAGACACGTAGCACGCTGCACGTAGCATCGCGACGTAGCGTTGTGCTACAACTCTGATAGAGGAAAACTTTAATACATGTGAGATAAAAGCTTACTGTTATTTTGTCAATTAATAGACATAATCTATACTATAACCTCCAAGCCATGGCATTTTTAACGTTAATCCTTCAATATTGCAAGATTTAAGTCCAGTATAACATTAGTCACAGATTTTATCCCCGGCTCGATCGAGAGGGATTTTCCAACTTGACGCGGCGAAGTGCGGCTCTTCACACCGCAGAGTGGCTCACTAGAGAATCGTACACACTTCAATCCACTCAGGGGTTTAAGAGTAGTTGAAGGCTTTACCTACAATAAAATCTAACACTTTATCGATATAACCTTTTTATAAAACTGAATTGGATTTCTCTGTAACAATATTAATTTGTACTGTTCAAAGATCATGATTCAGTTCGTGTAAACAGTAATACGCTTGTGGTATTTATATCCGTGTTTCAATTAAATTAATAATTATTTTCATAAGCGGCAAATGATATGATAATGAGCACGGATATGTAATACAAACGTACGGTATATAAATATTACGCCCGCAATAAAAACATTAATACACACGAAATGATTGAGCTTTATGTTTATTTTGGATAATTTTTAATTAATCCAACTCGAAACTTTACCAAATAAAATATTCACAAAAGAGAATGTTGTGTAAATACAATTACGCTCTTGGTTATATTTTATGTACTTATTGAAATATAAATAAAAGGATAGCCTCATCTATTTAATATTTAAACCCTTCCGATTTTTTACGCTATGCAAAAGCATAATATGTTAAAAGTTTAAAAAAACTTTTAATATTTAGCATTTGTGTAGTGTTAAGGCTGCTACACACAGTGTTACAAATTTAAAAAAACAAACTAAGAATTTATTGGTATTTAAACTCTTTGGTACTTTTTATAAAAGTTGAAAGCTAATTCTATTCATTGCAGTTAACCTCACCAACTTTACATACGTTTAAAGTACCGAATCTAACTTTATACTAAAACCGTCTTAAAACATCAGGTGTTAGGAACGAAAAAGAACTGATTTGGCAAAAAATCTTTAATTAATCAGTGAGCACTGTCGTAAAAAGTGTAATAATATTGTCATCGGAAACAGCAGCATATCACGCGAAATAATCATCTTATATATCAACCTTGTTATTGCTATGAGGTCATACTAAGAGTTCCTACAGAAAATAACCAATACCCTAGATACCTATGAAAAAAATATAGGAAAGTAAGGAATAAATAATGATTTGCATGAATCTTGTTATTCTAATTTGCGTAGAGTAAGGCTTGCAATACACATATTCAGTTCAGCATCGGCCTAGCCGGCGGCAAAACCGAATATGTGTAGATGAACCCGATCGCAACAAGCCGAACGAGTGAGTCTAGTCGGTTTTGTTGTTCGATGAATATTGCAGAACCAAACATACCGAATATTATTATGTGTGTAGCAAGCCCGAAGGTCGTTGACCCCAGAATATTGGTAGTAAAAATAAACGAAAAATATATAGTCTAGGTTATATGCCTGTTATCTGAATAAAAGGTCGGGTGTTAGTCGGTTGAAGTGAAGAGAACATTCTTGTGATACAATAGCAACGAGTACAGACTTGTTCGTTGTTCTGTCATCTACAGCTGTACTTTTGTTGTAGAAACTTAGTTATCCGCATTGTGAAGTTCTGATATGATTTCCTTTTGATATGAGCTGCTTTTAAACTTAATACTAGTTCCTGACTTACCTAGTTAGCTTCGAGTAATCGATGAGTAAACATATGCTCTAGAGATGGTTCTATTTTGATAATTAATTTTAATATTTTTTTAAATTAATAATATTAATAACTAGCTGACTCGCGCAACTTCGCTTACGTCACATAAGAGAAAATGGGTCAAAATTTTCCCCGTTTTTGTAACATTTTTTTATCGTACTCTTCTCCTATTGGTCGTAGCGTGATAATATATTGCCTTCCTCGATAAATAGGCTATCTAACACTGAAAGATTTTTTCTAATCGGACCAGTAGTTCCTGAGACAGGCGCGTTCAAACAATCAAACAAACTCTTCAGCTTTATAATATTACTTTCTTCTAAAGTTTTTTTTTTCAGAGTAAGATTTCATGTGAAATTAGTGCTCCGAGACGTGTAATTAAATAGGTTTGTGTTTAAGCTTGGGTGAATTTATTAAATTCGTAATATTGTTGATGGCGTTATTTAAAAGTGATAATTGAGGAATAGCTATAAACAGGTTACAGATTTAAAAAATAATTTGAATTTATATTTCCACATAAAAAGCTATCATTTTGTTAAAATTCAGTTGTTGTTGTTGTTGAAATTCAGAGTAAGTGTTTATATCAACTGTCATATTATGTTTGATATTAATACGTAGGTCCTAGTATTTGAATCAAAGTATTTGCTTCAATATTATTTTCAAGGAAATATTTCTAACAGGAATTGCATCGGAAATATCATTAAATGGAGAGCAGCGATTCATCAAGTTCTGCGAACATAGTACACTGTCAACGCAGTCTGTATCAATAGGTATGAAATTTATTGAAAATTACGGGAAATAAACAAAAGTATATACTTAAATAATTTAATGTCATTTTATACTTTTGATATTAGCAAAATTTACTAACAACATAACTGTAGTACCTAGATGAAAATCTTACTAACTAAACGAATAACTTACTTACTATATTATTTATTGCCGATCAAATATATTAATCGCGCTATAAAATGTTATAGCAAAATTACACGTACATTTATTTGAAATTTAGAAATGTTATGACATTTTCCCAGAGTTATAAGAAGAACGTGCTTTCAGAAGTAAAAGGAAAACTCATTGCTACTGGACATAACTTCAAATAAATGTATAGCGTGCCTAGAAACTCTCAGTGCCCAGATTCTACGAGAAAAGCTTTAGGCTGAGGCTTTATTAGCGCTTAAGTATTATCTATTAAGGTAATATTATACACCAGCAAGGCATTGTCGCCGTTATTATTTCTCGGTAAATATCTGTTAATAAAGGAAGTTTTGTTTTTTTTGAGCTAATCTTCTTTCTTAAGGAGAAATGACATTGTACAGTTAATTTCCAATTTGCAACTTACGTTGTTTTTTTATTCTTAAAAACTTGCTACAAATCGCAAAGGCATTAACATGTGTAATATTCTGCGCACCGTGTATCAATTGAAACCCGATTAACTTTACATCTTAGAATAAAATTGCACCGTTGTTTGTTTTAGCTCGTACCGATTCCGTTGTTCAGACTTACAAAAGTTGCAAACCTTATAAAATATTGAAATTCCATCGTAGCTACTGCTGTTCTAATAAAAATGATAACGAAAGCGGACTGAATAAAATAAATCTGAGCTTGAAACAGGAATGGTTAACTGCACGCCACTTATTACCTGTCTGCTGGACTTATTTATAGAGGTAATAGCGACTCAATCGAAGGCGAGCCTCCCCCAGGACCTGGCGGTTTTCTCCCCAGAGAGATTATGGCACGAAGAATTTTTACTTATGGCTGTTTTCATTTGCTACTGTTTGTTGTTCAGTAGAATAAATGTTATTTGTTGTTTGTTTAGCTAACTAAAACACTTGTTTAAACTTATTTAGATTTTATTGTTTTAACTTATTAATAACAAGTTTCAACGTAGTTTCAACAGTCTAAGATCGTGATTTGCTTTGTATTTTATCAAGTTTTCCGTTGCAAAAAGGATTGACTTTGATCGTAGTTATTACAACCACAGATTCAACATCTATAAATTAGAACACCGTAGTCTTAAACTAATATTTATTAACCCTCTTGTAATTTACTAGAAAATCGTGAAAAGCCATTAAACAATTGGTTAAACGATAATACAGTTTATATTGTTGCTAGAACTCTTTACAGCGTCCTAAATGCAGTGGTGGTGGTGTCCCGTACCTGTTGTTTACTTAATATTTGATCAGCGCTCGCCACTCCAGAGTACTTGATCGCTCCAATCCCGGCGCAGACTCTGTGCCCGCAACAAGGAAATTCAATTTTCAGCTCCACTACGGCCAACACTGCAGCTTACTACTTACTACAAAATAAGACAAAGTGAAATTTACTCGTTTCAAGAATTTTAAATCTTTATAAAAGGCTCCTTTCGAGGTAAAGAATCCGTACCTGTTTCTGCACTAAATAGAATTTTGTAAGTGAGCTTCTTGCCGCACCAACTTAGTCAGTATTTATTTTAAACAATATTCACAATTTTAGTAACCATTACACCGTGTACCGTGCAAGAGAAGACCAAAAAGCCACCATTTTATTTTTATTTTACTATACAACCAATGATATTACCAATTAGTAAATGAAATTCAATAACGATATTACGTATTTCTGTGTCGCCGGATGCAACGATGAATACAAGACTATTTGCCTCGGTAAAATACTGCTCAATAATTTAATTCCTCAATCTGAATGCACGGAGGAGCATCGCCATGTTTTAAATATTTAAAACAAAAAATTTCTGCAATTTTCCCTCATTTTCCACCACTCGCCGTTAAATGAGTGCTATTCATTTATTCATGGCATTTTTTACATCGATACTATATTGCAGAGGAAATTTTAAGCAAGAAAAAAGTGTTATTTAGAATACTTAGATGTTCATCAAATCGTTCAATGTTATTACCGTAGCGTTCAAATACCTATTCCCAAATAAAAATTCAGTTACCAACCAAAACAGGTTGTTTTTAAGCAAAGTTAAACCGAAAGATCAACAGACTGAGTTTTATTATCATTGCTTTCATTTTGAATGCTTCGTAGAACATATCTCCAAGTACCTACGTAATTTATGTGTAAGTATTTCGTTCCAACTGTTTGTAATAATCATTTTATAAATAAACAAATGTATACACGTTAGTTGATATAAAGTTAATTCAACTAAGGGTGTAGGTGTCTAGAGAATTTATATAAAATCTTATTAATAATCAAATTAAGGCAAATATTTCGGTGTAAATACGATGACTTGAACAACAGTAAATATACATATTTTAACACTCGCGACTTATACACATAATTTCGATCGAATTGCATCAAACAGTCAGCCCGTGACCACCGTCAATGCAATTCGATCGAAACGTCGGGTAAACAAATAAGGTATAGCTTTAGCTTTTCGTTTTCAATCGCGTTTAAGAATCTTGTATCATAATAGTTATCAGTAAATACATGCCAAACATTCGTCTTTGTCTATAAAAATCTGCAAATATACCTGTAAGAATAGCGAGACGTAACATGATTCGTGCATCGAGTATCGATTAACTGAAATGATACACTCTGTCTATTTTATTGGGCAGTTTAGAAGTTGTCCTTCAGTATTTTATAGCAATGCCGTAGACTCATCCATTACGTAATTTTATATCGAATGTCACGTTACATGATACGCGACATTGAATTTATGATGATCCTCTTGTTATTAAGAATATGGAAGAATAAGCATACGTCTATTTTTAAAACCCCATCGATTTATACATTCTGATTTAAAATACCCTTATGATTACTAAATACCCAATAGAAATTGTTCTATTTGTTCTAGCGTCCTATCATTAAGCCAAATACCGCCAACAACATTATTTTATTAGGTTAAGTCAAAATATTATTTTCGACTGCTAAGCAACCATATCAAAAAATTTCCCCTACATCTTAATTGCATTTCTTCCTGCCGCAGGAATCGAGGCCTAGATGAACCACAACGGCGGCTGTCAAACAATCTGAATTGTAGATTTCCACTGTTTTTATCCAACAAATAAAAAACTAAATGGCAAGCAATTGAACATAACATACATTTCTTTCATGGTGACAAAGCAAATGGTACCAAGTCAATCTATGATTTAAGACAATATGTAAAGATAGATTTAATTGTTGTAAATGAATGCCCCCCTTTATGTAAAGGTCCCTCTCAGTGTGTCGTGTAAAATAAAAGCAAAGTAACTGTATAATAGCGCCTCCCCGTCTGTGGACCTTCTTTACAATTAACATATAAACGAGCCATGAATATCCAGCATTTAAACTTTATAATATCATATCACATTACGTTTAACTTTCATAAATGTGTTTTTTATTCTAACAGCACTCACCATAGGCATAATATAATATCCATGCTTAAATTAAAAATGCGAAAGTCCGATTCTGATGTAATAAAGCGTGGAAATATTAGAAGACTGCTACATATTGGAAACAAATCACTGTAAAGTAAGCAAAAAAATTGCCTCGACCGATTAGAATTAAATAAGAAAATAATTCACGTCACTATTAAAAAAAGAAAGATTTATTTTGACGATTCTATAATGTTTTTATACAAAACAGGTAAATGACATACAAACTTATCTTATAAACCGCATTAAATCTGAACAATAAATATTTTCTCCATTGTATTTTCTTGCACTACAGTTTAACTATCTAACGTTCACATAGTGTTTGAGTACGTCATCGTTTGTATACATATTTATAAGTTTTGCTGCTTCTGGAGAAAACGTGGTGGTATCTACGTTAATTGATCGAACAGATACGAACTTGCCGGCAATAAAAGTGTCATATAAGAACATGCCCAGCCCGACTGCGGCTACTACAGGAACGAGAAGAAGCAACATGATACAGCTGAAAATATGAAATATTAATTAAAAAAAGAAATCTGAAGGTGCCCAGTGGTTTAAGTTGCATCTCCCATGCAAGTGGTCGAGGGTTCGTACCCGAGGCAACACACCAATGAGTTTTCTAAGTTATGTGTTTATTAGAAATATATGTGTTTATTATCATTTGTTCCAACGGTGAAGGAAAACATTATTTAGAACAGTTCTTGAAGGTAAGTAAAGTCCCCAACCCGCACTTGGCCAGCGTGGTGGACTCGAGGCCTAACCCCTCCCTCATTACGGGACGAGACCTTTGCCTAATAGAGGGACAGTAATGGGTTAAATTATTTTTTTTACGAAGGTACCATTAGAGTTCTATAAGCTCTTCAAAATAAAAAAAAATAAAATGAAAAGTACAAGTTGTTTTACCATCCCATGTCGAAACGGAACCAACTTTTTTACTATTGAGTTACTATTTGCTTTGAACAATGGCGACTATTCGAATATTGTGAGTAATCTTCCAAACAAAAATGTACTAAATGCACTTGAAAAACAAACACAAATGCCTAAACTAGAATGCCAAATTCAAGACGTACATAAGTCATATGTCAAAATAAAATATGACACTTTTCTTCCAACAACAATAAATAAATAAGACAGGCATAGACTAAAATAGTACACATTTTTATATTATACATACACATATAAAATTACGCCTTTCCGCCATATGGGTATGCAGAGACCAGAGAATTATATTATACTAGCTGACCCACGCAACTTCGCTTGCGTCACATAAGAGAGTCATAATTTTCCCCGTTTTTGTAACATTTTTCACTGGTACTCTGCTCCTATTGGTCGTAGCGTGATGATATATAGCCTATAGCCTTCCTCGATAAACGAGCTATCTAACACTGAAAGAATTTTTCAAATCGGACCAGTAGTTCCCGAGATTAGCGCCTTCAAACAAACAAACAAACAAACTCTTCAGCTTTATAATATTAGTATAGATTCAATGATATATTGTATTATAAAAGCTATTATTAATGATTACTACGATAACACTCGATATAGATACAATATATACGAATTCATTCACGGCAACTTTACCTACATGTGTATTCATGTGTTCCTTAATCTTTTGGCCGGCTTCGACACTCCTGATAAAGATAAAGATATTTCCATACTCTTCCTGCCACTGTATCTATCGGATACATTTACCCGAAACATATTCATAAGCTGTAATACTGGCCTTTAATCTTCAAAATTATTGACACAAATTGTAGTGTAATAGGTAACTACGGATTAGCAAGATACCGATAGTACAACCATATCCCTAGTGAGATACCCAGCATTGAGATAGCAATCATGTATATAACTTTGAAAAAGTTCAGCAAGACGCAACTGTAACAAAATAAACACTTAATTGGTCTTAAATAGTTTTATGGATAGCGAGTGAAGAAATAGTGACATGAGAACGTTGTAGTTACAAAAGATATTGTGACGAGGCTTGAAAAAGGTATGCTCAGATGGTTTGGTCCTGCGGAGAGTATGAATTAATGAGATTGCGTTGTAGAATGTAATGTGTGGAAGAAAATGGAAACATTGGGAGATGATATACTAGATGATAACCGGTGATCCTGTATGATAAGATTTGAATGTAGCAGAATGAAGAGAGAAAAGGGTGTAATTTTATAAGTATGAGTAAATCGTTGGTCTGTGGATTGATATTATATTAATTTCGTTAATTCTTACTTATTTGTGAAATTGCCCAATCGTAGGTACTGTATTAAAGATACTGTGTAGATAAGTAATGGCTAGGACTCTACAAACTCTTAGATGCTACGTATTATTGTGTATTTTTAGTTGATTGCGATGCAAAGTTACATGATCTTTCATCTTACCTGAAATGCATAGTGTGTGTTAAATTACAACATTTCGTTATTAAAATAAAAAGCGAAGTGATGAAGCTAAAATTTTACCTCATAGTAAAACTGAGATAGTGATATTTAACACAAATAATTACACTGGTAATGTATGTTTATCGTAAACTCAGAAGTGGATTGTGTTTACAAAATACCTGTCAATTACAATAAAAAAATGTGCATAGATAAAATCAATAGATAACAAAATAAAAAATCTTATAAATTAGTCTTTGATAACAGCCATTGTAAAAGTACTTACAAAAAGACTTAAAAACTGGTTGCTGTAAATATTAAAAACTAACATAAAAACACAATTTTACTTCCATCTGTTATAGCGTAGTGTAACTTTAGCTGTACTTAATAAGACATTTGAAATTGAATATTTTAAATAGCACATGCTTAGTGATTTTTCATTGTATTTCTATTATTTCGTTTTATATTAAAATACACCGGACGAAACAAAAAGTACGCAATTAATTTAAAAATACTATTTATTTAACATTTAAACTTATATAAAAAGTATAATTAAATGAACTAATTAGCAAGTCTATAAAAATAATGTCACATCGTGTCTTCTTTCACTATCTTATCTCCATTTTTACCCGTTAAATCGCCAAATATAATAACTTCGACTTAATAACAAAACGTGCTCCAAGGTTGAAGAGTTGTCAGTGATACACAGGAGAATCTTCGGCACCTGTCAAAGAATATTATAGCCATTAGCATGCTTATACACCCTACCAGCTGTGCTCTCGTGCATAGAGTCAGTCTTAATTTCAGCCGCATAGGGAATAATTGTCCATAGTTAAACGGAAACGATCCAACCCACACAGACGTAGTTTCGAGATATTTAACTTTAAAGTTCAGATCGTATTCCGTCATTGATTCTCCACTTTAACTTTGGGGACTAACTCAGGACTATAACTTCATGGTGGGTTTGAATTTTACTTGGATTGTTTTCTTGATATTAAAATTTTAACTTCAAGGAGTGTTTTAATAGTGTGGGTTGGATCCTTTCCGTTTAACTATGGCCAATTAAGGGTCGACTAACATCTGACAGAAGATGCGTCGGGCGCAGTTTAATTAGAATGGGCTCGCACCGACCCATCATCGGTTGAGTGTTTTTATATATGTTTGTTATGGCGTTACGCGACCTCGATAATACGTGACGTATGTTACGTCAGATATGAACCGACCCCTGTAGAAAAATATTCTATACTAGCTGACCCGCGCAACTTCGCTTGCAACATAAGAGAGAATGCGTCAAAATTTTCCCCGTTTTTGTAACATTTTTTACTCGTACTCTGCTCCTATAGATCGTAGCGTAATGATATATAGCCTATAGCTTTCAAATTTTAAATGGGCTATCTAACACTGAAAGAATTTTACAAATCGGATCAGTAGTTCCTGAGATTAGCGCGTTCAAACAAACAAACAAACTTTTCAGCTTTATAATATTAGTATAGATTTAATTTTCTTGGTTTTACAACTATCTTGATTCCAAATTTGAACTAAATCGTGTCAGCAGTTTAGCCATGAAAGCGATACAGACTGACATACAGATTTTTGCATCTATATCATAAGATGGAAATCTTAGTAGTTGTAGTCACTATTCAGCTCACCCTTATTATATGCGCCATGTTGGTGTTATTGACTCGATTTGTACTTCTGTACTGTAACGTTGTATATCCACAGACAGAACATCACCAGAATAGCGAGCGGCAACACGATGTAGAAGAATTTGAAAATTATCACGCTGCGGAAACAAATCATACTTATTAACCATAATTATTACAACCATAGCGCCGCGTGTGGTGGGTTCGAATCCCACCCGGGACAAATCTTTGTGTGATGAGCACGATTATTTGTTCTGAGCCTGGATGTTAATGTATCTATATAAGTATGTATTTAGAAGTATATAAGTATGTTTATCAGTTATTTGGTTACCATAGTACAAGCTCTGCTTAGTTTGGAATCAAATGACCGTGTGTGAGTTGTCCCATAATTTTTTTTTTTTTTTTTTTAATGACTATAGTCAACAAACTGAAATTTCAAAGCCTGGGCTTATATAAGACAATTACAAATGAAATTAATATAAATATTAGGTCTGAAATATTTTAGAAAACCCTGTCTTCCGTAAAAAGCCATTATCTAATGCGTATATAAAATATATGTAGATCGAGATACACCAATCTAGAGACTACTTGAAAGAACTTTACCACATTATAATAAAATAGAAGATCTAAAATAAATCACTTCAGCGTGTTGTTTACGATGTGTTTACGTATGTTTGTCATTGTGACATTCTTTATACATAGACAAAGATTTATTCGTGACATCAAAGATAAAAGAATAGTCAAAGAGGTAGGATAGCTAAGGAATAGTATTCTTGAGAAAATACTCTTTGTGTCCAGGTACCTATAATGATGTGTCCCGTGATGTAGGTTTACCTTCATCCTACAAACTACTGAAATACTATTATGATAATCATTGGTCCTTCTCTATATTAAAAAAGCTTAACTATACGTAAGTGTATGACAATCTTACTTTATGTGTATGGTACAAAAAATGTGTGACTAAAGTTCAACAGATCAGTCAAAAAGAAACCTAGATACCCTATATGGGTTGGATTCTGGAGACTGATAATTAAATGATGATATTTAGAGTTTTAGAGATAGAAATTATAATGAAAGTATGTTTATACTGGTATCATAAAATAAACACTTGGAGAACTCTGTTGCTTAAATTGATTTAATATAACCGGTAACAAAAACGAAAACAGTTGACAATTATCCACTTCACTATTCGGTTCTACTACACAACACATTTTATATAAACGACTGCAACTTGCACAAAATGCTTTTGCTCCATTTCGATATAGCAATTCTTCATATCTTTTGTAAGCTTTCAAAGACTGCAACTCACCTATTATTGCCATCTTTAACCTGGTGAACAAGCAGAGATAAAATTAAGCACCAATAATAAAAGTTTAATGCGTAGTATAGATGTGTTTGCGAGACTGAAGTTATCAAGGTAGCTAATTCAGAAACCTTAGAACTCAAATAACTTCAAGATAATCAACACTTATTGAATCGTCAAAATGGTACAACAGATCCCTCATATAACCCCTCTTCAACAAAATTAGAAACCGAAAGAAAGCCAATTTTCACAAAGAAACCTAGCTCCCAAAGCATGAATTAACCGCAACAGTTAATTACATTTTTCAATTACAAAACCTCTTATGGTACCATACATTTATGTTCCACTAAACAACTCCTCTCCAATTAACTTAAATTGGAAACGTTATCTTAGAAAGCTTTTACACTTCATCTAATATTCACAATGTAACTACGTGCGGATACTACTTATATTGAGACAACGGTGTCTAATTTCAACCCGAGGACCACTTTGTAAAAAGCCAAGGAAAAAGATCAATTAGTTCAAGATTCTCGTTTTACACTTAACGCGACACTCAATTTTCAAAGAATACTTGATTCTCTAAAGGAATTCGTGTTCTTTATTAGTGCTTTACGAGATAAATGAGAATTATTTTGCAATGAAGATAACGTTCCGTAATTAAGATTTCTTTAACCTAATAACGTAAGAACATATTAGGTTACGACTTCGACGTACACAGTGTTTCCGATTGCGTTATGGTAAATGGTTACAACTAGACTTGTCCAGAATATTGATGTGCTTTTTACTAAAATAATTGCCAATAGTTTCCTGAATACTATAAATTGTTCGTTATTACTTTTCTAGCAACTGTATTAGAATCTCGCTATGCTTTAAGTTTCGCATAAATATTTTGAACGGTCAATTTTATTTTCATGCTCAATGAATGTTTGATTACTCTACTTAAAGCAAGGGGGGTGAGATAAAGTTTTCTTTTATCTTCGTTACGAGCCTGTGGGACAACAATTTCCTTATTAACATTTCAAATTCTTTGCAAAAACGAATTCTGTGTGAGAGAATTTTTATGGAAACATTTAGTCCCTCCTTTGTGGGAGTGTTGTGGGGATTAAATGAGTCCCAACGTGCTCGTTCATACATAATGTAGAGAATCTGTCTGTGCTCTGTACGTAGAGGCGGGCGTTAAACTCAAGCCTGTCGGTCGTGTGTGTTTTAGCACATCACAATCATAGTTCATTGAAAGTTTTATTGACATTTACGTTAGTTTGTTAAGCTTAGAACTAAGCAACAATGACAATGTTACCCGTGCATAGTAAGTGGTTGAATGCATCCATGCACACGCTTTTAATATGTCTATTATTGATTTTGATTTTGTTGAAATTTGGCTCACGATAAATAGGAATCATAGATCTTTTTTTTTAATGACAACTCCCGCTCTAAGAATTGCTCTCACGTCGCGGAGACTTTTCACAAACATACAAACATCGGGCACAGTACAACCAGACCCGAAACAATTATTTGTGGATCGCACAAATAATAGCATCTTGCAGGCAGTCTTCACAACTAATAACATCTTCAGAACTAATAACATTTTGGCTTTGTTCCATGTACAAAATATATTTAGTATAACTTACATCACTTACAAATGAGGCTGTCCAGCAGGAAGAACAGGCCGCCGACGATGAACACGATCATGAACAAGTAGCAGCACAGCTGGCAGCACACCTGCGCGCAACAGTGGCTGCAGCTCGCACACGGGTTCGGTAAACCACCGCCCTCGCCGCCGCAGATTATTATATTGCGGAAACTGAAAATATACGAACTATCACTAAAGACTGGTAATTTTAAACATAATTTTAACGCCTGGATCGTCTTACTAGTTTCATTAATTCTGTCATCATACTGACTTATAGAGAACAAACTGGGTCGGCTTACGCTTTATGCGCATTTTCTAGCAAACCACTAAACCGTTTTTCAAAAACTGGGAGGATGATTTATAAGGGAAGTTAGTATCCTCGATAACCAATGCTAACTAAGAATCTTTAATTAAATAACAATATTCTATATGTGAAGTCTATATTAAAAATCTATAAAAGTATTAACTTTATCGGTACTTTCTGCAACGAGAAGATGGAGCTTAACGGCCTCCATCAGAGCCGTGGCCCAAGGGCAATAGTAGTAGTAGTAGGGCAATAGTAGTAATAGTAGTAGTAGTAAATAGTAGCTAAGTGTTATTGTTAGCGTACGAGGTCTCGTGACGCGATTACATACACCACTTAGAAACACACTATTCATATATTGCTAAACGACTGTGAGAGGATGGTGGTAGACGCGGTATAGTACTATACCCGGTCGTAAGCTCAAAAAAATAGATAATGAGTTTTCCGTAAATAAATCTTTAGTTCAGGGAACCGGAGAGCAAGTGAAGCCTGATGTCTCGCCGGCTCGCCGGTCGTATCGGTCTACCAAACTATGAGAGTGCTGGAATTTCGGTAACTCGTATAATAAACTACGAGTTTCAATGAAAGTGCCCAAGAAAAAACATTGCATGAAACCTAGTCCACAGCAATTGTTTTATCGAGCTGTATTCATTTAAAGCATATATTATAAAATGAACGCAAGCAACTACTACCTACTGGACGAAAATTCTACTGACCACATAATTTATAAACAGTAGGAACTGTCATGTTGCCATCAAATGGTAATCCATATATAAACAAACAAGCTTATATCATTGATACACTGGCAGTACAACGTTATAAATAAATAAGATTATTTATTATTCAGAAAGTAAAGATTTACATTACATTTTGACACTTCGAGGCAGACTAATCAAAAGAGTAATTTTGATAGATATTGAAACCAAAAACAAATTTTATAAACCCTTGGAAGAAAGAGTTCCTTTAGAAAGATACCGAAAGAGTACTTTCTTTTCTATCTACATAGAAAAGATAAGTAGAGAAAGAGAACACAATAAGCACGAAATACGTGTTTATGAATTATCTTGAATTAGGTCTTATTTTGCTTTAGTCTTTAATTTCCAAGTACAGAATATTAGGTAACTTACTGTTTCATTATGATACCTAATTATATTCGACGGTAGCAGAGAGTAAGGTTAGATTAGAAATAAAACAACGTTTCTACTTAAAAACTCGTGATAAATAACGTTAAAATTAAATTACAAGTTAAAAATAGCTACAAAATACTTAAGTACATAAAGTAACATCTAAAATCAAAAACTCGTACAAATAACTTAACACGAAACAGTCAAGTTGATAAAACTTGAAGCGTATAATTCTTGTTGTCAGCTCTTAGCTTAGACAGAAAAGCCATCAACTCTGGTTCATTTAAGGATATTAGCATATTATCATTCGCTTGTTTGCTTTCACTCTGCTCTTCTGTCAGTGTGTGGTCTTCTGTTGACTTAGACTTTACTACTTCTATATCATCATCTTCCGTATCGTCAACAGTATTGTTTGTCAAATATATCGTTCTATTATAGGTTGTTAAATTAGTATAGTTATAGTCATCGAGCATCGCATTCGCTCTGCGCTCATGATCTAAATCCGCACGTTCTTGGTACTCTGTATCAAATTCTTCTTTCAACTTATTTACGCCATCTCCCTCCTCTTGTTCCATGTCTCTTCGGTAGGGACCAGCGCCCTGCAACAGTACGGAGGGCCGATACCTTGCGACATCAGGCGAGCGACCATAAGGCCACCGAGGACTGCCAGGATAAATGTAATGAGCAGGCACTGGAAAGTAATCAACTGTTCAGCAATCATTTTTAAAACAAATTTCAAACTAAGGGATACGCTGGAAAGCAGATAACTAAGTTTGAAGAAGAACAGAGTATTTTATATTCATTTGAAACTTATTTGCAATTAATATCTAATTAAGGAAGACCCCGTAAAAAATGGAGACGCGAGCATAACATCTCCAACCCAGTACGGAGGCTACAGTGGAAAGCTACTAGGAGGCCTTAGAACAGCAGTGGGACGATGTAAGTTTATAATAATAATTGATAATGTACAGTATTTACCATATTTTAATCTGGTCCTCATGTCAACGAAGCAGTAATTGTAACCGAGGCCTATGCCCAAAGCCATTACAATAGTTAATGTTATCACTAAGCACAGCACTAGAGCAGCGCATGTTATTGTAAATGACATCCTGAAAAAAACACAATCAATTATTATAAGTTCATCACGGGACCTTCCGTGCTATAAAACTTAGAGGATGTAAAGCTGTCTGCCCTGCGCCTGAGCCTTCAACGGCCGTATTGATTAATCAATTATAAATTATTTGTAAAAAGTCACACCGGGCTATATAAGAATGATGGAAAACCAAGTGAATCCTTTTAATGTCCACATACTTAGACTCTATAAACAGAGACCTAGACAGTTGGCTGCTTTCGATGAGGCTTGCCGCCGTGGCTGGATACAACTTAGGTGATATTGTTATAATTTGGCATTATCATTATTAAAGTTGCAGCCAAGAGTGCCCGCTAGAGTGAAAGTTTCGCGGCATGCTTGTACTAATAAATAGCAGACCAGAAAGACTTACTAATGAACGATCAAACACTCACCTTTCAATTGCAACTAGGACGTTACCAAAACAACTAAATATTCCACCCATTTTGTATTATATTATCTATAAATAACTAGTGAATAGAATTAAATTTAATTTGTACTTTCAGGAAAGTAATTATTATTACAATCTGTCATTTCTACTGTGACGGTGACAACGTCATAAATATTTTTTTTGCAGATATTGAATAAAGATTAGACGTAGCAAAAGGTTTTAACTTCTATGGTTGACTATACAGGTACTTTCTAAATTTATGACAAATTAGCGACAATCTTTCAGGAGTAAAGCCGAACGTCCACCGCCAGCTAACATAAGTTAGTTGAGTTTAGCTCGCATAGTTGAGACAGTTTTTATATTTTACAAACGACGCACGAAGAAGAAGCTAGCGGTGGACGTTCGGTTAAGTCAAAGTAACTAGGTTTTAAGCACATACATCCATAATTACTTTCATAATTAGACTTCGCATTCATCAGTTCTGTTACGGTGCTACCTCGGTTCGTTAGAAACTGGCGAACTGCAAGCAGCGTGAGTTCTACTTGAGTCTATTCGTTTATCCACTTCTCCTTATTCCTGCCCTAACATCTACAAAGCAGCGTAGCATCGCCTGTAGTTAGGACGTCATAGTTACATGCCTCCGTGCCTCAGATAACGCCGTCGGCCGTCGGTTATGTGCCTAAAATTTCGGCAATCGTGATGGTTACCATCCAGCCGGCCTATGATGAGACTAGCGGAATGGAGTTATACACTTGGACACTGTTAATAAAAGCTTGCGTTGTTTGCTGGTTTCAATAAAATTACCCGCCGCAGCCGAATTACAGTTTGGGGGGCATTTGATACCGGCACTCTTTAAGGCATTGAGAACAAGTTTTATTAAATAAAAATATATATATTAAAATAAAGTGTACAGAAATACTGTAAATATACAAATGTCGATAAAAACTAAAAAAATAGGAGTTATTAAAAGTAAATATTTGCATATTAAAATGAAGTGTACAGAGAACTTAAAAAAATAAAGATTACGAAATCACAAAAATTAAAACAAGTGTAATGAATAGGGACAACTATTAAAATAAAATTCAAAAGATACGAAAATTAAAATAAAAAAGGATTAAAACAAATCTATAAAAGTTGTACAGTTATGTGCTAATTCAGTTATGCACAGGCATACTTGAACTCTTAAGTAACTAGTTCCAAGGTGACATTTTTGTTGCGAGCCCTTAACTTGGACAAGAGCGCAGGGAAGTCGACATTTCCATGTAATGCTAGAGTCAAGGTATATTTCCTAAGAGTAGAATCGGTACTTGGTGTAACGGGGACTACTGTGGCTGGCGAACGTCTGTAACTACCTTCTGTAATAATAACTTCTCGCGGTTCATCTCTTTCATCTCCTCTCCTCAGAGAATCGGGCAATGAAGGTGTCGTGCCTGCAATACAAGTAGTTAAAAAAAATTATAACTTGTTCATATTTGATTTAAAATAGGTTTGATTGTATAACATCTGAGTATTTTTTTTTTCGAAGACTAGTGCTTATTTTGTTGCGTATAAAATGACAAATAGTTTTAAACTATTTTAGGGCTTCCCGAAGCACGATTTTTCAGATGGAGCACCTAGTAACATACAATTTTCAACTACTATCGAGCATCTCATCAGCACCTTTTGCTTACTTCCGTGGAATTCATTAAAATCTTTTAGTCTGAAATAATTACAATTCAACATTATTTACGAATAAAATAACATAGTTTGATCATTTTTGATGACCTGTTACGACTACAAGTTTACACAATTTTTCGTTAACCCAGTCAATTAATATTTTGAAATGATCATTTCATTGAAAGGGCACAAACTATAGAATACAATGTCTTTGCTGGTCGTTGTTAGTAATTCTATTTTGTATACAATACATACCACCATTAACTTTTAAGTCTACGAAGCAGTAGTTATAGCCGAGACCGACGCCGACGCCCATCGTGACAGCCAGCGTGAGCATAATACACACCACCACTGACGTCACGGCGCATATCGATACGAGTCTGCAAACATTTTACAAGCTGATTAATACTTCAAACAATCCATGCTAGCATAACAAAATAAACATTGTTTTTTACGCAAATGATGAGCACTTTGGCTTTGGATGGGATTTACCTTTCTGTAACAACTAAAATGTGGCCCGCACAGCTCCCACAGCAGCACATTTCATCTAAATAATAAATAAACTTTATAAAAATATAAAATCACCTATCAAGGCATTAAAAATAACCGGACATAATATAGAAGTTATGTCAAAATGTCAAAACTCCAAAATAATAAAAATCATCAAACAAAACATTTTTATGCCAGGAACTGCCAGAAATCAGAATTAAGCTAAAAAAACTTTGTAAAGAAGTTTCTGTTCAAAGAGTCTACTACGAACCTCTACCGAGCTGCTTTCAAGATGCTGTCGGTAATGTTTACAGTTGTCTAATAGAATACTGAAACGAATAGGGGATTACTTAGCACCCTTGATTTATTTTAAAAGAACATTTTTTTATGAAATGAGCTCAAGCCCTTACTTGTTACATTTCGAGAGTCCCGTGTTTAAAATACCAGTAGAATGAGGTAAATAATAATATTCTAATTTACTTTGTTTCAACTACATGCCGAATTGTCTCTTGGCTACAATGGTATCCTGTTACCTTTTACCGACAAGGTATAAAGACTTCTTCATTAAGAGATAATTATAAAAATACTGGCCGTTACAGCTGGTTAGTCAGGAACAAAGCGAAGAATTTTCCGGCCATTGCTAGCAAAAGTTTCTATCTTATTCTGTCATTTCATATGATATTTATATTTTTATATTGACTTTTATTTATACAACGGCACAAATGTTGAGCTACTCAATATTAGAAAAGGAGAAAATACCGGAATCTCTAAAAAAGTAAGTTTTCGTCACCAATCGTACGTTGCCGTTTAGTATCTGTTGCTCAGTCACAGCGCTTGCTTTCTTGTTTGCCTGATGAAAAAAATGTGAAAACAGCGGCACAATCATGCCATTTTGTAACGAAATAAGACAGGGCGCAGTTCTAAGTCTATTCGTCATTGCTCCCTTACCTTTTAGGAAATAAGAAACGTAATACTAAAATCTCTTGTGTTATCCAGTAATCCACGCTGGGTTTCGTGTGCCATCGTAGTGGCGACAGTACTGGCCATCACCGCGTCAGCCGTCGCAGCTGGCGCGTTCATCGGCTACACATACTGCTACTTAGAACACAGACATGGTATGGCCACAGGTGAGCAATTTTACAGACTTAAATAACTTCAACTCGCAGATTGTACTGAACAAACAGTTCTTACCTGGTCAAGAAAATAACTGTTTATTTACTCTAGAGACATAATAATATGCAAGAAGATAATGTCACTGTGTTTTACAGGTAACCTAACACGTTCCACAAACTTCCAAATAGTCCACATGCCTCTACTACCGGAGACAGAAGAAATGAAAAAGAACAGGACAATCAACGCGGCGTTGTCCAGTGTCCTCGTGTCCAAGATCTTGAATGTAGGTCACGCACTCCTGGATGAGGAGATAGCGAGCCTGCCCTGGCTGGGTGAAGCTCCCGATCTAGTCCATCCAGCATTTTAAGCGTGTTCTTATGATATTTTCTGGTATTTTGTATCGTACTTTAGTGGGTAACGGTAGAATTTTGTTAGAAAGGGGTTAATAAAATTATGGGTTGTAAAACTGATTTTCTTTTAAACTTACACAATACATGAACTTTCACAATTATTACAATGGTACGTTTTACTAAAACTAGATGAGTTGTAATAATTGCATGAAATTACGGAAGCTCATCACCAATGGATTTTTGATTATTTAAATCAGAAAGGTCTTAAATCCTCGCAATTTTATACGCAATTTCTGCCCTCCTAAAAAGGTTACTACATTTGCATGCACATTCAGTAGGAAACACTGAACACTCCTAACAAAGTACATCTATTATCTCGGGGAAAAGTTATCAGTCAATCGGCCATTGGACAGCAAATGGACCTCTCAATAGGGTGTTGGGTCGTCAGCGAGGCGATAGGCTGACGGGCCTCGGCGCGACCGAGTTCCTTCCACTCGACTATTTCACGAACATGTCGCAAGGATAAACGACGTGAACCGCCGAAGTAATGGACTGAATCAGATCACAAATTCATATCAATAAGTTGTGAATCGATGCGGATTGCTATACTTATAAATGTGCGGATTGCTATACTTATAAATGTCGAACTCCTATGAGTTAACAAGCGATAGTTTCTTTTCGTAAATTAGCGGTGTAGGTACCTAATAGAGTAAGAAAATAATAATAGCCAATTTTTTAAAATCTATTGAATGAAGTTTGTTTCTACTGACATTTTATCACCTAGGTTTGTTAGTTAACTTAACAACGAGAATATTGGTAGATTTTCCAATAATTACGTACTGGATAGCCCATCCGCTAATGGTAAAATAGTGGTATAATAGTGATTTTACCCCTACTATTTTTACAATGGCTTGTCTACAAACTTGAAAGGTTTAAAGGTTCATATTTCATTCAGTAACCCTACCTATCATTAATAACGACGGTTGAGTCATAGAAGTAATTCGTGGACCAATTGATTAAAGAGCCCGTCGGACTCGTTTTAGACCCAATTAATATTGATTTAGACAAGCGGAAGAATTTAGAATGCTTTGTCATATAATACTGCACGGCGCTGCCTCAATACATCAATTGAGTGAAGTATTGTTTAATGCATTTTTAATTAAATAGTGATTATGTAACTCATTAAATTTTAAATTAGAAGTCAGATGTAATTTTAAAGATGAATACTTTAGCCAAACATAGGATACGTACATCCTTACAAGCAGCAGTCTCTTTCAACCCACATACCATTATCTATACTGATCCACGGTAGGTCAGAACACAGTTATTACAATAATTATTCAATATGAACAAAGCAATAAAGGGCTAGGCCTGCTTGATTTCAAAAGACATTGGTATGCCATACCATATCGTAAATACACACACCTACATCATAAAATCACATCATCTGACCACCTACAGGTACATAAGGTACTCACATGCATAGTATGTAGAGTCAGCTCCAAAAGTAACTGAACAACTTCATATTTTCAAAACTTCTGTGTTACGTAACTGTAATAAATAACTGATCAAAATCAGATAGAATGAGTTAGAATTAATCATTTCAATCAATGGCAAATGCTTTTTCCATGGAATAATGTTCACACTTCAGTAAATAGGGTTTCAAAAGATTAAGTATGATCAGGTACTTTTGGAGCTGACTGTACCACGGTATGTACTACAAACGCGTTTTGTGTTAGCAAATAAAAAGTATTTAAACAATGATGTCCAACCTTGACTTTTTATGACGTGCCAGTGTAGACCGCGTCTGCAAAAAAACTTGACGCGCGCAGTTGTGTAATTTTAATTAGCTTTACGATATTATTAATAGCTGGTAGATGAATAATATCCTATGAGTAGGCACGAATGTTAACATCATAGAGGTACTAATACATGTGTAAACTGTTATTTAAGCCCGGTTTAATTACTTCTGCATAAGTATCAGATATGACTTATTGAATGAAATTTTGACATAATACATAAAGTGTTAGCTTATCTATGAGCTGTTCTCATAGATTTACAGTCACTTTATTCAGAAGATAGGTGACCTAACACATTCATAAACTGTCAAACTGGCATTTAATATTATTTTTCCAATGGATGAAATGCCTGTGTACCGTGATCATATAGATTTGCATTTTGTTCGTATATACAGGCATAAAATAGGGTTCAATAACAAAGTTCTGATATATTAACCTTCCATACAAATAACAAGAATAACGGGAACATACATCATACGTCGCCGACAAAGGAAGTTGCTTCTATTTACAACGGAGAAAAGGAAACAGGGTTGAGTCAAAGACTTGAGATTTTTAATCAAGAAAAAAGGCAAAAAGAAATATTTCTTTATGAATGTTAACATATAATTATGTCTAACTGTCTCACCGCTGGGCAAGGGTCTCCTCCCAAATGAGGAAGGGGTTATTCCTTGAGTCTACCACGCTAGTGTCTTTACTTATAAATTAAAAAAAAACAACATCCGCATTAAGAATTGTTCTTGTGTCGCGGGGACTTTTACAAACATACAGAAAAGGGACACAAAGTACAACCAATAAAAGCAATTATTTGTGGATCGCACAAAAAAATGTACTGTGTGGGAATCGCACCCCCGACCTCTCGACGCAATGGTAGCGGAGTGGTGACTTTAACCACGGAGACAGTCAAGTCTGCTTATATTATGAAAGTCAATACATACATGCAATGGCAAGAGAACGTGTGTGATAAGTTGCAATAAATTTGTTTGACTTAGCCGCGGATTAGAGCAATATCGGAAGATATCGGTAGCAGTCGCAAATCACTCACACACGTGAAACCGTGTCGAGAGAAATTAACTCACTGGCGTATACGGAGGAACTGCACAAATATTTAAAAAAAAAATATATATATATGTCCATAACTCACGATAAGCTGGATTCAACCCACACTGAGAAACGTCATATTCATAACGTGTTAAGTTTATAAAATAGTTCAAAATAAACTAGGAGATTATATTATTTAATACTGTTGTTTCAGAATTTACATAAATTAGACAATATTTTGCGTAAAATATAACCACTTACTTATTCAAATAGGCGTCTGCTATTCTCAATTTTGTAACCAGGAGCAGTGAACAGTGAGCAGTGTTACATTTCCACAGAATATTGGTGTTGTCAAATGGAAGCTCATTTGAGTGTTAATAACAAAGCCTGTGTTCAGCAAATACTATACAGCACATACAATTTTAATTAACAAACAGAGCGATGGTACACTCAAATATGGTGTTGGTGCTCCACGATACAAGGGCATGTGGAATTGTAGCTGTTACACTAACCTTGGTGGTGTCAAGGTCATATACTGTGAGGACTTGAATATAGCTTTAATAGAATACATGAAGACAAACATTTGTATTTCATTCCACACATGAAATGCTTTTACTGAATACATTTCATAACTGAAAATATCACGAGATCCTATATATTATTATGCTCCTAGCTATAATGCAGGCATATAAAACTTTATTTTACTTACTCAGAATCATAAAACAACACAAAATTACCTAACTAAGTATTGCAACGGCAATATAATCGTTAGTAAGATAAAAATCTATCAATTTTAATCATGAACTCTCTTAGTATTTAGGTACTTGTGAAATTCAAAACTTACCTTACCTACGTAAAGCCTTTACAAATTGGGTGAAAGGTCAGCGTATGTGCGGACACAATCATTGAACACAAAGGTGTACTGCGCCCTCATGGAATGGTAAATACGAGGCTCGTCTCGCTGATCGTTGATAACAAAACTGAGCAGCTTCTCACAATACATCGAACAATGGCTACGTGAAACCAAACAAAATGTACCCGTCAAGCGCGAACTGTGAACACCATCTGAATAAACTGAACTATTATGACTATTTACACAGTTTTTGATGTTGAACTTTGATTTTACGTTTTTACTTTTATCTTTCTTCATCAAAAGTACAAGCCAAAGTATAAAAAAGTAAATTACGGTCATATTTGTTCGACAAACTAAAAGTAATTTTTACTTTGGCTGTTACTTCTGATGAAGAGACTGTCCGTAAGTCTCTTATGACCTTTTTAGACTACTGTGATGTGATAATTTTGACAGAATATTGAGTACTCACATATTAACTAATGCCTAAGTAGGTAGGTACCTAGTAGGTAAGCATCTAAAAAACCGTAATGTTCTTTATTAAACGTAATCTTCAAAATTATTGTTATGACTTTGCTCATCACAAATTTCCTGTTATAAACAGCTTAGGTAAATAAATTTATACGTGCACAAAAAATTTGAATGTCAAATGAAAATCGCAAAGAAGTGATTTAAGTGCATTGCTTCAATCTCGTTTGTGTAGAAATCCCCAACGTAATAATATGTCTATTCTAAGATATACTCAGATACTCACCATATTAAACAAAATAGGAAGTGGAGGATAATGTGTTTAACGCTGTTTATTTTAAAGCGAGGTCCCGTAGGTTTTATTGCGTCCGATTTTTACATCAGCAATATAACTTTGTACATTTTATTAATATTGTGACCCCTACATTTTTTTCACAAATTACGTCACGCCTGACAATCAAAATAATCGGCCCAAAGAAATCACGAATTTTTTAAAATAATTTCAAAAACTTTCTGCTCATGAACATAAGGTGCTATGAACTACCTTCTATATTGTTATAAAAACATATATCATGACGACTTTTAAATTAACTCAACTTTTATCTAAGTATCATGAACAACCACAATATTACAACTGCTTACTACTACACTATTACGTTCGGTCGTACAAATATAAATTCAATCAGGTTTTAGTACTCATTGTCGATAAGGAAAATAATACAAATACCTACTAGATTTAATAACGCTAGAAAAAATTATGTATAACAACCTCCGCGTAATCAATGTTATGAACAAACTATAAATGAGGATGTCACTAAATTGTAGTCCATAACTACATAAATCAAAATGAATCTAAATTAGCCTAAAATACACCTGATTGAAATCTTTCCAAACTATAGAAACAAAAAACGTTCCGTCAATCAAAACGTGTTTTAAATTCCGGTCGTCCCGTTGAACCCTAAAAAGGATGAGTAGTTACATAAAAAAGGTTTGACTACGGCCACTACGAGTCCGTCGTGACGTGTTCCCGAGTTGTTCTGACTGATCGCACGCGCCGAACGACCGCGAGCGGTGCGCACGCGCATCACACGTTAAAATACAATTTCTTCACATAAATCAAATACATTCACTACTAAGCTATATTCCTTTAACATTTACGATATTTTTCTTCAGTAATTCAGTGAAATTTCGTGTTAATTGAGTCTTAACTTTAGTAAGTGTGAACGTTTGCAGTGCAAGTGAAATTTAATCGGTGATATAATTCTCACGTTCTTCATGGCTTCAAAATAATTGGTTTCGTCACATGACGTCGTGCTGATAAGAAACTTTCACGGTGCATTGGATTTCCTTCGTAGGTGCGTATTTATTTATTTAATATTCATACATTTCATACTATACACATAATTTACACAAATCTGAACACGTGTATTTGATAAGTACTTAGCCAGTTTTGTATTACATCCTAAATAAAATAGCATCAAATTTAACTTCAAAACCTCATTTGGATTTTTTTTTATTCTATTTCTGAATGACGTCTAGGTTCCAATTTCCAGTCTGCATAGTCTTTTTCTTCGCACGATATCAGCGCATATACAATGTTAGTTAAAATACCTGCATTAATGTTTTAAATGATCTATTTGTAATTGTTCTGAAAGGCACGTTCGTGAAAACATATTTATTAAGTAGCATCCTTTACGTTCACATACTTGTCTGTAAACTAAACAAACAAGATTATATACATAAGGTTATTATTATTCGCACATGCTGTTTAAAAAGGATGTTTGAATAAATCTTTCCGTATTTTTTTGCAAGTAATAATATTAAATAGTAAACAAATACTGCATTTTATTATTCGTTTGTCTAATTCTAAAGGTCATATACATTTTAATATACATAATTTGTGTTTATAATACACTGCATAAATGTGTAAATAATATAAAAATATCCTCAAGTTGATC
Source organism: Anticarsia gemmatalis (assembly GCF_050436995.1). Taxonomy (NCBI): domain Eukaryota; kingdom Metazoa; phylum Arthropoda; class Insecta; order Lepidoptera; family Erebidae; genus Anticarsia; species Anticarsia gemmatalis. Next base: position 4,358,493 of record NC_134757.1, read on the forward strand.
TATGAATAAATCTACGTATATTAGGTAATAATTATACCAGGCACTGAGTCATTTACAAGTCTAGTTACTACATAATTACTATGTAGACAGAAATGTACTTGATATATCGATCTTACTAAACATTAACAAACAAACCCTTAATGCGAAAACTATACATACAATAAAAAAGACTTAAAAAATATATTTTCACATATTTCCCCATTTGTTTAATTAACTATAGTAAACTCTCTGTATTCTAACCACTTCGCTAAACCCATGAAGACGACATAACTCAATTAAGCACTCGGATAAATCTGACAATGAATATAAAATTTTTCAATCAAATATTTCATTACCAAAAGTCAACTTTAACACCATAATTTCACGAACACAAGAATTATTAACTTCATTAATTGGCTGTCACTTAGGCTAGTGGTACAGGCTACCTAGTGTAAGTAAGGTCGTTGCCCTTTCTGGGGTCTGTACCCATTATCACTTAATCAGTATTAAATTCCCGATGTTTTGGGACTAAAGCAATATTTTACCTAATACGATACTACTTCAAGTTTCACGTTAGTTATCTACTCATCTTATCAAACCTGTAATATAAGATTTCAGGATCCTAACCTACCTAAATATTCAGCGGTATGTAATTATTGAAAGCCTGCAATTTCTGAAATATTTTTAATTACAGCACAATGCCATGTTCTTTTCTATAGTCACTGATTGATTGGCACCAACGAAAACAATATTATCCAGCATAAAGTATTGTTTTCATATATTATATCTAACATAGTTCGTTAATTAAATTATTTAACTAACATATTGTCCTACTGGACGTAGGATTACTTTAGGAAGTAGAATCGATGAGGTCACAGCCTCGTGCGCCAAACAAATTTTTGCAGCTATACAATTATGGTAAAGGAAAACATTTGTAAGAAACTATACTCACTACTCACGAGACTACTAATACTATATGATTAACAGTAGTATATTATATTGTCAAAATAATTGATATTACTTGTAGAGTTCCAAAAGTCGAACTAACCGCTTCGACAGTCCCTTCTTGGTTCGAGTACCTATCTAGGAAATTATCTACCTGCGTTCTTTTTCCCAGAAAAGTACCATCCTAGACCTTTTAAGAGTAGATTAAATGGGTTTATTTTAGATACTCATGTAACATCCTCGTCTTCATCATCACTAACCATCAGTTGAAGTGAGAAACAAAGGCAGAGTCCGATTTTTTAAGCAGTTACTGTCTGTTTTGAGTCAGCTATGGCCAAGTGCGGGTTGGGGACTATGCATGCCCTCGAGAAATGTATTATAAAAAATTTCATCATCACGATAATCCATTATTGATTAACTAAAAAAGTCAGTAATCATACAACATGGCAATTAAAATGTGTGGTACCGCTTCATTGCTTGTATGTAAATTCAACATACCAATTTCACTTTCACAAAAAGTGCTACTTTACATATTATCTTCACAGTACTGTCTCCATAGTAATTAGAGTGATAACTGGTTTTTCTGTATGGAAATTCCAGAACAGCTATTGTGTTTGATTATATTGACGTTAGATCATCGAAACTTAGAGGAATTATTATTTCCTGCGTAATTAAATGATCAATTCGTCCTCGGGGAAAACTGGTGTTATACGTACTTATTTCATAGTGTGAAAATTATCATGATTACCAATGTTAGGATAAATAAACCTTTATTTTTATATAGAAGTATAACAATTCCGCACAAAACATGATGAAACGTAGACCGCATATGGCAGAGATTTATGAAATGCACGCATTTATAATTTTACAACATAAGTACTTTAACTTTAAAACCTATAACTTCACGATCTTAACTAGTGTCAATTCAATCATAATTTTAAAACAGTTAATGAAATCAAACAGTAGTTCATTCACAATGTATTTTACTCCTAACAATGAGATATTATGTCCACCATGTTTTGCTACGGACTTCATTCCGGGCCGAGTTCTCAAGAACACATCGATGACGTCACTGTACACACAGTTCACAGTTGATTCTATGATAAGCACTTAAACAATGATTACTACGTACACGCTAATGTTTTCCCACAAATATTGACCCAACACCGTATCTGATACACTCCGAGATGACTAGTAAAAGATAAATTATTTATGAGAAACAAAACCTATTAGGTATTAAAGATGATATACTATTTCTAATAGAATAGTATCCAATATATCCCGGAGCATGGTAATGTGCGCAGTATATGACAATAGGCTTGCCCACTATTACGTGGATTTAACTTTGCGAAGTGCGAACGGCGAAAACATATCTTCCTATGCTAACAGGCTACCATTACAGGCTTGATTTCATAAATAAATAAATTTAATTAGCAATGTCGTTGACCTACAGCATTGCTAGACGTCCCACTGTCTCGCACATTGTAACCATGGCCGTCACTCGGTCAAGGTTTGCTTCTTTTCCTTGTCTATGTATAAAATATGTTAATACTAGATGGCTATAAATACGATATACAAAACAAAACTGTTGGACATATAAATAAAGCTTTTATATCAAAATTATTATACGATCCCGAGATCTATCAGACTTCGCACAATCCTTTTAATGCACTTCAAGATTGTAAATATTATTGTGTAAACCATACTTTCAAATAATCCTATTGCACAATGATACGAAATACGCAAACTTTTTGTGGAACATAATATCCCGTGCAGTCCTTGTTAAGACGAAATATAAATTAACCAATATTGCGCAATACTTATCCTAAAAGCTGCTATAAAAAAAATCGTTCAAACTTAATTTGTTCAATGATCGTGTATTTTGCACTAAATATCTAATATTGGGCAGTGAAATTTATCGACTTAGACTAGCTTTATTTTATAAAGTTCGTATTCAAAATATTTTAAAACGTTTCAAAGCCACAACCGGTTTGGAAACACAGGAGCCAAAAAAATCGAAAGCGAAAATCGAAAAGCTGTATAATAAGAGGATCATGTTTTTTCTAATACCAGCAGTTTTAAGCTCGATGAAGATTAGAGGCTGAGAGAATAGCAAAGAAGCTGACTAATCTGTGTGACACGAGAATAATATCTAAAGTCACAGTGTAGTTGAATGTCAAGGTCCTAATAAACTGAGTATTCGGTAGGTCAATTGTTTGAGATTGGACGTCTGATCGTAACTATTAATAAGTTCAATTTATTTGTGGTGGAGAAAAGAATAAGACTTAATTAAGCAGACGAACGACACTAAAGTGAGTAATTGAATCAGTTACACTCAATCCTTGAACACTCGATGAGTGATGGGTTTTTAAACAATCTTATTACTTTTGGAGGTCGTGTAACACATTTTGTTCATAAGTCCGATTTGTAAATTGAATTTTTGTCGGTATCTTTTTTCCTGTTGTACTTTTTCCTTGACGATTAACCCAATGTATTGACAAAATATATTTGCGTATCGGCGTTGATAGTAATGCCTATAATTGACATAAATTACACGGACAGCTGGGTAAAATGGCGTCAATGTCAGGTATACCAATAACTAGATTAACGTCAGAACTACGCTGAGAACCAATATGAAAATGATCAACCTAATGAGTAACTAAGGACAAATTTTAATTATCCATTCCATGGAAAAGCTAGGAGGCAGAGCGGTTGAAGTATAGATTAAACAAGGTAAAAGTTTTATTAAGAATTACCACATTTAAATTAACCGCAATACTGTAAAATAGGGCCATAGGTCGTTACTTATAATTCTTACTCATGGATGGACAGCAATCTCGCCTTTTTCATATTTCAACAAATATTTTAAAGTGACATGCTCATAACACTGTTAGTTGAAAGTTTTTTTTATTTAATTAATTAATAGCCAATGTATGTAGCCACAATAGCGGATTAGGGCACTCAAGCTCCCCACAAAATCATTGGTCCTAAGGGCAACACCTATACCACCAAGCTCTTGAATTTCAAACATTGCAAATAAATACGGCATCCACATTTTGATTGAATGACATGAACTACATATTTGGTTTTCGTCATTGACCATTCACAACGGAATCTGCTATTCCGAGTGGTCCGAAAACCGCATGGCACGTGCAAGTCGTGCAACTTCCCTGCATAACGTACCACAAGGTACTACGAGTCTATCGAATTAGTGATCGGTAATTAGACAGACGAGTTCTCTGTAATTTTCTCGTGTTTCTACAAACGACTGCACAGAAGTAGTGGCGGTGCAACTTCGATTGAAATCGAAGGTGTGTGTGTTAATATAATTAAACCCGTTACGAGAGCAAACGTAGGTACTTTTCTTCTTGAACTATATGGTAAATGCAAAGTCTTATAAGACAGCAGAAGTAAATCCTCTTCTTTGGAGATTCAAATGAATTACCTACCTCGAATTTGTTTAATAGGTAGGTACTACAGCAACTATAGATACACCAATCCGAATGAAATATCACGTAAGAGAAATTATAGGGAAGCACTTACGATTGCTAATTCAAAAGTTCGTACTACATAAATATTAGCTCATCAGATACAAATATATTGCGGAACCAATAAGTATTACAAAAAGTGTTTGCTTTCACGAATAAGAAGAAACAGATGCGAGTTCTACAGCGAATGGATGTTGATAGAAGATCGTTTATTGCTCATATCTCGTCTCGGCAAAATCTCCTACAAGCGTATGAATGAATTGAATGTTTCCTGTCAGCCAATATGAAGCCACACTGTGCAAACTTAGTCATATGATAACCGCGCTACTATGCGATCAACGTAATTACTTCTTATCACATATTCAAACATTCCCATAGTGATAATACTGACAGTGACTTTCATTCAGTAAAGGATCAATTTAGTATCATTTTAGAATGAAGGAATAAAAATAATCCTTGGATACTAGACATTAGACTCATAAAGATACCATTACAATTGATAATTATTTCTTCGGTGATTAAAAATATTTAAAACATACAACACCTGAGCAAATTATTTAATAATGCAATCAAAATTATTATTCTGTAAAAATTTGTTAACACACAAAAAATTGTTAAAACTCGTGTTTTTGGTAGTACAATGAATGCGCAGTTTTTCAACTAGGCATTACTGATTACAGAATATTTTTTGTATATTTTTCAGCTTAGCATTCTTATACACAGGCAGTGTCAATTGATAATAAAGTTGGTATTGAAATATTGTTTGTTTCAGTGCATCATGACGATCCAGAGCATGACGGTGACGGACGCGCGTGATGCCACCAAGAAGCACTGCTGTCAAGGGTGAGTTGAATAAATTTATCTGTTAAATACCCAAATACAGAAAAAATATCCAGGTAATAGACGAAGAGAAATATAGTTTCTCATAATGAGCGTTCCTGGGGGAAGTCACTCTTCCTCATCTCCGGCTTGCCTTAGTTGGCTGGTCGGAGTGAAAATTGACGAGGAAGCCGGTCCCCCGCCTCTGGCTTGCCTTCATTGGCCGTCCAGAGTGGAGTTGCAAAAGCAGAGCTCCCACTCTGTTCGGAGGACGGATACTGAGCGTAAGTGGCCAGTGGGTCAGTGATAACGTGTTAGTGTCAGTGGGCCGGACCCTCAGGGAGCAAGTGATCTGAGTTTAACGTCCAGCGAGGCCTCTCCGTCCTTCAGCCGCACACGTCCCTGTTGCCCCCTTGTTACATTTTGAGCGACTAGTTTGGGGAGCCCCGTTTGTGAGTTGGCGAGTCTCCGCCTGCCATTTTTACGTGTTTTACATTGTTATAGACAGGCGCCATAGTCCCTGTAGATACATAGTTTTCCAGTCCATCAGCACCCCATCCCAATAATAATAATAAATAAATAAATATGATTGGACAACTCACACACGGTCATTTGATTCCAAACTAAGCAGAGCTTGTACTATGTATTTATTTATTTATTTTATTTATTTATTTATTTAAGGAAACTTAACAGCTTATTATTTTACATTAACATGATACTAAATTATTGCTCACTCAACTGTCAGCCACCTCCGAACACACCGCACCCATAGTTCACAGTTAAAAGCTACAAGAAAAAATAAAAATAGGACACACATGTAAGGGTAGCGACCGACAACAGAGCAGCATACATAAACACTTAAGCCTATAACAAAGTTTCACTACATGCATGTAAATAAATGTTGAAGTAACATACAAGTATTTCCAGTTGCTGAACAGACTGACTTATAAACTATTACACATACATAAACGCAACCATGGCTAAAATTGTGTTCTTAATATGAGCAGAAATTTAGAACGAAATAAAAAAGTTAACTTAAACCATGTAAACTGGGCTAGATTCATTTACCAATGAGTATGTCCATAATTTCTTTGCGGTATGAGTTTTTAGATAGATGAAATATATCAACGTTTTCAAAACTTTCGGTGTAAGTGCGAACCAGTCGAGTCATAACTGCATTCTTGCCGTAATTGGTACGGTGGTGGGGTATACTGAATAAATGAGTATGTCTAGTGCGAAACCTTGGAGTACAGAACTCTACACATGACAACAGATCACTACTGTCCAACCCTCCACGAACGATGTCAAAAAGTAGAAGCATGTCTAACATTTTACGTCTGTCCATTAGGGGAAGTAGATTATAATGCTTGCAGTCTGCGATATAAGAATAATGAGGCTTGTTGCATTTGTAATTCAGAAATTGGTAACCAAATAACTGATAAACATACTTATATACTTCTAAATACATACTTAACATCCAGGCTCAGAACAAATACTCGTGCTCATCACACAAAGATTTGTCCCGGGTGGGATTCGATTATTATAGCCCAAGTAGTTTTTCCTTTTAGTTTTGCCATAGTTCCACTCAGTCCGGTGACTGTCCTTGGATGCATTTTCTAGTGTAGACAGGGATAGTCACCGGAGTGTGCAACCATACATTTTTTGAATATTAAAGCTGTCTAAATGGGCCTCTAAGTGTTGACTTCGACCCCACGCACGTCTTCTAAAAGTCCGGGACTCCATAGTCCCGAGATAATGAACAGGCATTAAAAGTACATATATACAGGGAATAGCATTATTATTCTATCGATATTACAATAGTGATTACGGAACGATTTTTATTGAACCAACAGAATTTACAAAACAGGTAATTAAAACGTGTGTAGTGCGCATAGTGCGTATACATAATTCTCGGAATCTCTAATGAAGCGATTGCCTGGAATAGATTTAGGAAAATCCCACTGAATCAGGAAAAAAATACAATTACAGTAGAGGCCGTGCCGAAGTAGCGGTTAGCAGACCATTTAAATAAGGATGTGTTATTTAACTATTAATTAGGACAGTCCTGAGGATAAATGAGACATTTTTGTTCGTGGTTGTGCTTTTTGTGAAGCTAGCAGGAAATAAAATCAATATTTGATACTCCAGTTACGTTTAAAACAATCAGTGTACCGCTAACGGCGTTTACAATTATTCTAACTAGTAACTACCAACATGAAAAACCCCTACTAAAGGTAACTACGTCCGTGACACGTGGCATGACAATAAATTTGGTTACCACGCCGCTACTACTTGGAGTGGGTGTCCAGGGTTAGATTTCCACACAAAGTCGATGACTGATGAGCTATTGCAAATGACTTTCAAAACACTTCTTTAAACTTTAGTGTTTTCCTCGGCGGATCCTATCAAACCTCTTCAGTGCGATGAGTCGAATCTTGAATTCGAGCTAGAAGTTGCTAGTTATAAATTGATCATAACAGAATATAATTCTGACTAAATATTCTAAAGGGAATAAGTAAGACTACATCCTAAAAACTCCTAGATTTTAGTTCTCAGGCAAATTTACAATGTAATAAAGGTACTACTAACAAGAACACTAATATTGCCAACATCTAACGAACACATATTTATCCCGAAAACACGTAATGTTTACTAATTATCTATTATAATTAACCACAAATTCTAATTAGCTATTTGAAGTCAAGCGCTTTAATAAAGATACTGAAAATATACTAGGTACGAAATAATTTTGACATAGGTATTACATTTTCAGGTAATTAATTAGCTAGTGTGTTTAAACTGCAATCGTGTTGTGTTACTTTAAATTTGATACGAGTTTATAACCCAAAGAAACATGAGAAAGAGTGCCTATAGTTTTAAGTAACGCGTAGTGAAATGATAGGGGATGGAAGATGATATCTCTTTTGCCATGATTTCTAAAATTCTTCTTCTTTGCATTCTAAAATTACAGCAAACTGCCTATAAACCTTATTGTTTTATCATTCGTCTGTCTAAAAAGAATGCAGCAGAAACCTTAATTCTATATTATACTGTTAAATATTTTTTTATCGCAAGATTTTTTTCAAACAGCTTTAAGCGTCTATGGTTTAGTGGTTTAGGTGGTAACCACCGCTTCGATTCCTTTATTGTTTTATGTTTACCTACAGGTGTTTACTCCTAACGGAATATCAAGTACCAATTCGGAAATCGTCCATAAAAAACAATACTTTTAATTATTTCTTTTTTGATTATTATGTTATTGTAAATCTGCAATATATAAACGATAAACATTACTATATTATATGTAATTATATTATTTACTTACCAGCTAAACTTGTAGACTCAGTCTATTTTTTGTTTCTTCTACCTTTATCACAACAAATCCTTCTTTTATGTTATTTGTATGAGCAATTCATTAACAACAAGTGATCATTAAAGTAATGTTTGCGGTCAAAGTTTAACACAGAAAAAATACATTTCAAGAGAAAACAATGGCAGTTACTAGATCGGTACTAGTAAAAATAATGAATGTGGAGTATTGTGGAGTAAAATTATAATGTTGTGGGCACCATTTCAAGTAATAGAATTTAGAAACAACAGAACAATACGTGGTAAAATAATAATTAGAAATATTGACACTAGCTTTTGATCACGAATCTGCTCGCATCCACTTCTTTAAACTTAGTTCAAACGCTATTTCTTCTAAATGTGTCTGTCTAAACTAAATCTATAAACCTGAAGAGAATCTTAAGAGACCATTAAACTATTATTTTTATACATAAGATGGAATTTTAGTATCATAGCGCCATCTAGTGCCAAAATTGAACATTAGAGTTAATACAAATAAATTAGTGCCGTAAATTAGCAATAGATGTCAGTAGCAGTTCGCCTGAATGTTTCAAGGAGGACATAATTATTTCAGTCATTTCACCAAAAAATATTAAGGGTCCTTTATTTCCGAGTAACGAAAGGGGTACAAAGGCTGTTAAGATTAGACTACAAGTAATGGCCGAAAGCAGGTATTAAAATCTATAGCGTAATTATATTCTCTTGCAAAAACCATTTTCTATTACCCGAAAGCAGAATTGAAAAATCTGCATATCAATGAATTTTCTTTAATCTTTAAAGTAAAGACAAACGAAATATGAATACTAATTTTATATTATCTCCAGCGAGAACGTAACGATTGTATTTTAAAACTATCTACTTTTGTATATTTAACTTTGACATTTATGAAATTGAAAAACGGTTGGATATTAAATATAAATATTATTTTATTCGGTGTCCCGGGGGAACCCTTTGAGGGACAAATTGAAACCTCCGTCATGTACAGCGACAAGCTCACTGAAATTACACTATTATCTCCGTCCCTTGGAGAAAAAACAAAATCAAGGAAAACAATGAACTTTTATAACCACCAGTATTTTTGCTATTTTTCCTGTTAAAATCATGAGTTGAATATTTTTATTATGACTTGGAGGTAGCACGTATAAAGGTGTCTTACAGGTACATTTAGGTATTAAGAGTATGAAGCTCGAGCTCAAGCGCAATAATAGAAAAAAAATAAAATGCAATATCTGTGGAAATGTTATTGGTCATATTTGACCGCACATCATTGGTAGCTAATTTTCCATCAATCCTTAAAATGTATAAGTATATAAACGCTAGAAAATTTGTTAAAACTGTACTCTATAACTATTTATCCACTTTTCAAAGCCAAGGTAATAATTTAATTGCTAATTCTCTCTGTGTATAAGAAAATAACTATGTTCTATTAACAACGACTGATAATTCTCAGATCTTATACGTGGGCCACTACTTATATTTTGAGCCTAACTATGAAAAACAGTAAATATGTGAGTGAAAACTACTTTATCGTGTTCTCGGGTATTCTTTTGCATGATCTAGATAGATTTTTATCCGATCGAAATATTTTTTAAATATTTTTTTTTCTTTCCCGAAGACCCCTCAAAAACAGGGTGTTTAAAAGCATAACCTGTTTCTTGTGCCGATGAAAAATCAAGGTTAATGCTATTTATTCTTGACGTTTTGGAACTAAATAAAGTCATTTGATGTCAAACTGTAATGTATGGCGAGAAACTAATTTATTCGATTATTTTCGTGCACATAACAGCCAGTTGTTTAACAAGATGTGTTAGAGCGGGCATTGTCATTATGGCACTCGACCTGTAAGATTTTGTGGTTTTTCCATATTTTAAACCAGTCTTTCGGTAATTTTTTGATTGTAAATCAATAAGAATTAACCATTCCACATTTTTCTAAAGACATTTTGGGCCGTGACAAAGTTTTTATAAAAAATCAAGGGACTTTTTGTTTCGAAGTGCTTCGAGCGCGAAAAACTTTTTCTGGATTTGGTTCATCTTAAAGCATCCATAAAGTCGACTGACGTTTACTTTTCGGCTCATGCGCATAGATCCTAGATCTGTGGTCTGTCACGATTTGATACATGTTTTTTTAAGCAAAACGATAGAATTTTTAAGCATTTGTTCGCACTAATCGGCGCGAGTACCTTTGCGAATTCTCGTAGAAAAAAATTTGGCTCATTTAGAAAAAAACTTCTAAACGGAAATGTTCTCTCCAAATATTTTATATCTAAGAGTGGAAATAATGTATAGGGTTGTATCGATCTATTGATGCGTCAGAAAACGAAAATGCATAATTAATTTTTGCACAGCATCGATTTTTCCGGACACAACTGGTGACCTTGGACGACCTTCAGGAATTTCATTGGTGAGGGAAAAATAATCATGATAGAACTCTACATATTAGTGTTTTAAATTTTCAAAAGATCGGACTTTATCACCAAAATAATAAATAAGTCGATATAGACACGACTGTTTCTAAAAGTCACGTCGAAAGTCGTAAAAAATATTTGCACGAAAATGTTAACATCCTAATACCATTTTCCCGCACACATACAATTTTCGATCGACGATATTGAAAATATTTTCTGCGCAGATTTCAAAACTTTCTTTGGAATGTAGTAATCAAAAAGGTCAAACTTTACGATGAAAAAACTAAATGGGGTCTAAAACAATCAGATTCGTCAAGGCTCAAAATATAAGTAGTGACCTAAGTATAATCCAACTGTAAGTAAATCAACAATTGGAAATATCTAGAGCTAGGATAATTATAATAAATAATGACCATTAATTATGTATCCACGCTGTCTGAATCGTTGTTACTGACCTACGTAGAACTAATCTTAATCTATTTATACTATTTTATACAATACGTGATTTAAATGAATAAGTTAGGAGTAGGTACTTGAACAAGATGGGACATCAATAATACATTTTGATTAATCGATATGAATACAAATCATTATAAAAAGAATAAGTACCGATCTCTCGTTATAACATTAGTTACTAAGCGTAGTGGTATAATCTCATTATTAGTTGGTGATCCTCAAGAGAGCACTAGCTTTAGCCCATGACTCCGTCTGCATGGACTACTATTAACTAACATTATGTATCAGACGAAACCACGGACAGAAGTTAGCATTTGTCCGGATTTTTTACTTATAGCTGACTATTTATAGTTATTTCTATCGAACAATTAAAGTCGTTTATCCTGAGTCTGACTGCTTTTCTAAAAGTCTGTCTACCCCCCCATCAGGCTAGAATAGTGTAGGGGTTAATTAGAGAGCTTGTGTATAGTGCAATACTGAAATTCAATTTCAATTCAAGTTTCAATAAAACAATTCCTAGGTAATATGGGAAACGCAATGTTAGCTAGATTTAATGGAACTGGCCCTACGCAAGAATACTGTTTGGATATCAAATACTCGTAAAATGTAAAGAAACCTTTTTTTTTACAGTTTCTCAAGTCCTTCGAAGCCTTTTGTCAAGTTCCTTCTAATATGATGGCTAAATACAAATATAGATGTGAAGACTCCGGTGCTAATAAATTTATCCCTTAAAGGAAAATGGCATAAGGAAACAATTGAAAGAACATACCGCGAGTTCTTAGAATATGTGATTTTCACGGGAAATATGTATAGAAAATATTATTACTTAAAACACCAATCAAGAACACTTTGACGCCATCTGCAGTAGGCATATCAGCGCAGACATTACCTATGCTCTAAGATTTTCCTTAGTAAACTTAAGTTTATCGTGAAATCCTGAAAAAAATCTTTCAACACACTGCCCAACAGTGGGTTTCCCCTTCACCAGCTGAAAGGAAAACCCTGATACATGTAGATTTACTTTTAAGAACTGTCGAATAACGTCGGTATCAATAGGTAACATAAGTCTAGTCTAAAAAAATTGGGTTGGTTTTGTTTATAAATTTGTTAGTAATTAGTGTATTTTACTATATACTTTTTATCCGTGACAAATTATGACAGGAAGCCTCCTCTACCACGTATATTGTTCAATAGCGTTAAACTCAAATCTACTGGATGGATTTTCATGCAGTTTTCACTAATAGATGGAGTTGTTCTCCAGGAAGTTATTAGTGTTTAATTTGTAAAAATTTTACCATAATGAAGCCAGACTTGCAAATAGTTTATGATTATCAAGAGAGATGAGAGAAAAGATATATTTAGCTTTAAATTAAACAATCATTGACTCATACATATTATGTTTGTGACCAATATTAAGTTAACTGAACTCCTAAATAAAACAAGTATCGAATTTTCTAGTTCATTTAGTTGTGGTACAAAAATAGTGTGTATTGGCAAAAAAATCTCTTTACAATAGTGAGGTCGTCCGTCATAGTTATATAACGTTTTGTTCTAATTGTCCAGTGTTAGTGACTGTGAAATTATTAGTTTTACATGCCAATCTTCTAACAGAGACTTCTGAGAGATAAGAATACAACGTACAGACAGATTTACATCTTATTTGTGTTGAATAATATTAAACGGTTTAGGAACTTTTGTGTGCCCTTCTACGAGGCTTGATTAAAGGTGAATAACAGCAATACAATCAAATAAGTCTTTATCATCAGTACTACTACCATTCTATATGCCAGTCTTACGGCTTATGTATCGGTGATTCGACTATCCAAAAGATAATTTATGAAACCAATGTGAAAATCGCCCAACTAGCACACAAGCTGCTTATACAGTCGTTATACAGCCTGATAGTTGCATAAGAGTCGTTCAAATGCTGTACAATTCTCTATAAGTTGTATACTAGCTATTTAAAAAACCCTTTAACAGCTAGGCGGGACAGTAGCCGTTTAGTAGGAAACTAATGACTTATAGTGATATATGAGCATGTAATTGCATCGCTAGACAGCCTAGGGAAGTATAACTGAGTTAATGGAATCTTCTATAACACCGTAAACTGTATAAGGGGACTTTAGGAGATAAAGGAGTTTAAACGGAGTTATGCGTTGCGCTTATAGCGCTCAAGAGCGTAAATAAGCTTTTTGTAATGCCTTAGGTTCTATAACAGATTTTTTTAGGGCTAGTGTATTACTCATCTATAAAAGAGTTGCGTAGGTCTTTAATAGCGCCTTGAGCGTTATATCAGATATTTATATGGCTTCTGTACGGCAAATAGATGTATAAGGTATCATTCGAAACATTTTTACAGCCATGGGGATTACAGAATTATGTTAAGCACCTAAAGCGCTATAACCGAGTAATATACCTTTATACTAAAGCTTAAAATTATTATCATAATGTATTTACATAGGTGCAGTGGTGGTTCAGTCTGTCAACTGTTTTTAAAGAAAAAATAAAATAAAATAAAATAAAATAAAATAAAATAAAATAAAATAAAATAAAATAAAATAAAATAAAATAAAATAAAATAAAATAAAATAAAATAAAATAAAATAAAATAAAATAAAATAAAATAAAATAAAATAAAATAAAATAAAATAAAATAAAATAAAATAAAATAAAATAAAATAAAATAAAATAAAAAAGATTTTCAAACTATTTTAATATTCAACGACTGACCCCTAAAAGTAAGCGACCAAAACAGTTATATTGAAGCACTCCTATGCCACAACTGCAAAACCTTGAGGTCTACAACAGCAAACACTAGAGCCTTTGTACAGCTTAAGGCGCTAGACCAGATGTAACCAACTCTGAGAGCTGCTTGATCGAGACGCCATTATAGCATTTGGTAAACATATTTTTTGAGGTTATTACGATCTTTTGAAGATCATATAAATCTATAGCCTGGTAACGTTAACATAATTAAAATCATTTTTTATTACCTATAACCCTAATTAAATTATCTGTAACCCTCAAAGTCTTATTTATGTTCAAAATACAATTTCCAAATCCACATATCTATATAATTTTTGCACTTAAAACTGAATATTTTGAGGGCGCATGAAAATATTGACGATAATATACATATATATTGACAGCAAACTTGAACTCGCACTTTCATATCACGTACACAAAGAAATAAAAGCGATAGACTACTTGTTATTTTAATAATCCAATCCGTAAAAATAAAATGTCTCCTCATTTGTCACTGATGATTCATTTTAAAAAAATATATTTAGTTTACACCATAATAAACCGACTATATTACTAATTTAGAGCGTTAGCATTTATAACCGTTACACAGTAGCGCTAAAATAAGGTAAAGGTGGTATAATCGCGCTGCAAGAGCTTTTTCGAACGCTCGTGGCGCTAACCACCTCTGTACAACAACTGGTAAGCGCCACGAAGCTGCGAAAAAGCTCTTGTAGCGCGATTATACCACCTTCATCTTATTTTAGCGCTCCTGTATTACTACTATACTACTTCCTATTATAATTACTATTTACGACCACTGTAGATCCAATGTCGAGCTATAAGCTGGACAGTATGGGCCTATTTGACGCTACAAGAGATCTGTAGCCGCTTATAGAACCACTATACTTCTTACTAAGGAGCCTAAGGCGTTATAAAAATCCTTTAACCGGCCATTGTACAGCTTGTTATAGCGCTTGTGTGCTAGTTGGGCGTCCATATCCAAAAGAAGATGCACCAAGAAAAACCTAGAGCCTTCAAAATAAAAATAAAATCCAAATCAAATCATTTATTAATTTATACAAATATTGACACTTATGATAGTCGTTACAATTACTTCCACTACATCTTTAATTTTGCAAAGAATTTCATCGTATTATTAGGACGTCATGCCTTTATCTTTGTATTGTAAAATTTAAAAATAAGTTATCAAAATTACAGATAATTACAGATAATATTACGCAATTATCTTGATTATTTCGTCACAGATTGAGAAATGAAATACGTCACACTATCAGTAGGTAAAAGTCAGCTAATCACAGAAAGTTGTCAAGTACGTGACAGATTACATCTTCCACAGATTCATCATAGTATTTTATCAGCGCCGGAAGCAATTTTATTAACCGAAATGATTAACTAATCAATGTTTCATAACCTGCATAAGAGTATTTCACAAGACATATATAAGGATCTGGAATAAATTACAGTGTCTCTAGCAAGAGTGTTTGAGACTTCCGATCAAAAGGACTATGGTTTCATTCCTATATTGTGTAAAGAGCAGCAATTTTCTTGGAATTTTCCGCCTACATAGCATTTATGGGCCCACAGCAAACCCCTATAACATTGGAAAAACAACGTAAATAGTGAAAGGTGGATATATTTCATACAACTCTCACAAAAAATAAAGATACCTGGAATATTTTGCACTAGGCTTTACCTACTTCTGTACACAGGATTAATGTTACCTGTGTGGCGTATTTTCCAGGTAAATCGGCTTATATTTTTTATTGGTGGACAAACGAAATATCGCGTCATAGTGTGTCGTGTGGATGTTATTGCCGGAATAGCAATAAAAACAAGACCCTCGTTTATAACGAATTTGTTCATAAATAAATGCCTGCATCGTGGAACTCTATACAAGCTTATAAATATTGAAAACGCTCGGTATTTTTTAAAGTACTCAGGTATTTTTCGAATATATCTTAATTAATACAAATATAGATGTGAATATAATATACGAGCAGCCTTAAAAGAATGCTTACTATGAGATGATGCCCACTAAATCATATTCTACCCTCAGGCATGAACGTGTAATGACGGCAAGCCGGAACTCCTTCGGGGCATCTCGCCTTTCGCCCTTTTCCAAACCGATTTCTTGTCTATTCACATTTCGCCATGGCAGTAGATAACCTTAGGGTTATGCCATTTCCTGACATTGTACTCTATAATGCAATGACCAGATTACAATCAAGAACCATAGCTCTAGAAATAAGCAGCAACATCAGGAAGCTTATGTATCGGAATACTAATTATTTTGTTTGAAATAAGCTAGGATATGAACGAATACTCTAATCTTTGTGTCGCTCTATAGTCTGACAACCTAACAAAGAGACTTATATGCTAGTTTTGCGACTGGCAGAAGTTTTTGAATTTGTAACAGTAGTGACCCGCAGTCTTATGCATCTGACGGGTAAGCATTTGATACAGCTACTTTACTTTGAAAGTACACAGAATTGGTAGTTATAATCTAGATAAATCGTGCATATGAAGGTGCTCTACTTAGTTGTCGAACTATAGCTCCGAACGCAATGGAACGTCATTCAAAAACAAGAAAAAAAATGTCTCATTATGTTAATAAGAGACCGTTTCGAACTGAATTGCTGGAGGCGAATTCGCAAAGGTTATTTGCCCACGCGCACGCGAATATGACGCTTAACTCATTGCGTATATTTCGCTACAAAATATCCGTGATTACGTCACTACTTTGTATCGTGAACATGATAATGTGATGTAATGTTGAAACTGGCTTTATTGCTCTCAATCACTAGCAGTTGCCGAATTGAAGCTTAAATATTGGACACTAGATTTGTATGACTGTACTACATTGATGTTATGTAAACTTATTATGAATCTAGGTAGACTGAACTATAAATCATATGAGGGTCTTTTAAATTTAAGATTACGTAGTATATTATGCTAGTAAAACGTAGGTGTATTATATAGAGCCTCTATATATCACAGCTTAGCATTTCTTAACTTGGCATTCAATTCTTGTTTGGTATTTGGCTTTGTCGCTATGAATAATTTGATTCCTTCCTCGTTTAATTTCCTCTATATCAATTTAAAAAGAACCTGCACCACCTCTACCTGTTTAATGTAGACTTCAAAGAAAATTCTGAAGGATATTAATCAGATCTATATAAAAGGCTGACAATAATAATAATACACTTGAACAGATAGGTATACTTTAAGGAAACGCAATAAAATACACACCCGCAGTTTTCACGTGATTTCATTTGAATTTTTTGCATCCACGCGTGACCGGGCGACCTACTACAACTAAGAAACAGAAAATAAATGAATATTTCTAGGCTAAAAATGTGACTTTTGGCCTTATTTTTTTATTACTAAATACAAAAAATCTAAGTTCTGGCTAATTTCACGGTATTTGTATTCTATTGTATACATAACTTTACATCAAACACAGCTCTATTTTAATAAATAAGTAAAAAAATCTATGTCAACAAAATTATGTCAAGACTTCATAAAATTGCAACTCATCCAAATACTTGCAGAGGAAACATAATTATAAGAATCTGTACCACGTCGCTGCTCAATGTTTTTTATTCGTACAAAGCATTAGTTGTGACCTAAATGATGCAATTAGAAATTGCACCTAATATGTTGTAGCCGACAAACAATTGATACGAGAACAAAGCGCTTACGATCACTTGATGACATTCCACTCTAGTTTTTGTCACAATCGTTGATCAGACTCTCAGTCTAAGATTGCATTGTATTGTGTGTAGTTTACAGTCTATGAATGTAGGTAAAAGGCCAATTATTTGGCGTTCCAATTTATTTGGCGTACACATAGTAATATGTTTGGAAATAATAATATAATAGTGCTTATGCATCTTTCGCTTTAAAATGTTGTTTACGTCATCCAAAACATAATCTGCTACATAGGTAGCAGGTGTGATGCCCAGTACAGACTTATAAATTATGAAAATAAAATGAAAATAAAACTCGAAAAAACTTTATTTATTTAAGTATTCTTCTATTTAAGGAAAACAATAAGTGTTATGTATGCTTATTATTGGTACCTCAGCTCTGTACCTTAAACAATAAGTACTATGAATGCTTATTGGCACATCTTTACCGTTGAGTTTTTACCCTGGAAAGCCGATATAACCCGTTCATAGTCTTATTTCTGACAGATCGCGAAGAGATAACAGCACAGCAGTCAAAACATCAACAGAATTGGTTGACAACAGACATTCCTGCTCGTATCTTTTAAGTTCATTATATCAAAAGACAAATAAATCAGGCTTAAACAGTAGTAGCCGTAAAGCCTTTAGTAATACGTGTCAATAAAGACGGTCTATAAATGATCTGTCGCCAAATGTCATCGTCAGTAAAAAGGTTCATTATTTCACAGCCACGTCGCAGAATTGCAAGTTTTTCATCATCACTAACGAGCTGCCAGTTCAAACTTTAAAACTCTTTCAAATATAATTCCGAAGTGAAAATTACATTACGGTCTACAGGAAGACAATTTATTTTGTTCAGTAATCCAAGTGAATACCAAATTAAGTTTAAAGACAAATTGGACCACGATTAATTTTAAATTCTGGATCTGTAGAGAACTTCTCGCTTCTTGCTACACCAAAAAAAACGTGTCGTACGGAAAAGTATGGGTGAAAAGCGACGTTTATATTTTCACCGAATAAAACATTTAATAAGGTATGTACACGTTTAATATCAGGATATGTTTGTTTGTTTTTAAAACAACAATTAAAACATTGTAGTCTGTATAATGACCAGTCATTACCAGTATTTTTTATAAACAACGTGATATCGTATCTTTTCTGAACAAGATTAAAATTAAATGACAAAGCTATTTCGTATCTAAAAGTTATAATTGCACCGTTCTAAAACAGTATTGTCAGTGAAACCTTGAAATATTAACTTGTGCTATACCTATATTGGTTAGATTTCTATCGTAACTTTGATATCGTGGATAGGTACTAAGAATACTCTAGATAATCTAAGTGCGGTGTTTACTTGATCTACTGAATTACCTGAGCGTTGGCGCCCATCAATCGCAGTCGGTCAACTCAAAATGTGTAACACTACACCATAGTCAGTAGTGAACGACGCTCAGATGCGAAACGGCGGATAACAGCCTTTCTGAAAACATTAACACTCTCTGCTCTTAAAAAAATAAAATTTTAAATAAAAATATTGTGTCTATAGATTTAAAAAGAAATCGTGAGTTTAAATTAAAAATATTAAAAGTGTTAGTGAGTGCAGTGATTTTATAGTATTTGATTTGTTTACGTGTATTTGGTGCTATATTCAAGTGTAAATCATTACGGATATAAAATAATCCTTTTTAAATAGCAACGCAAGTATCCATTTTTTAAGTTAGCAAAACTAATTCGTTTTTAATTGACGTCAAAAAGTATCGGTTTAACTAGTGTATTGTAAAACTTTGTTTTAGGCTTCTTAACCGAATAATTTCGACTTTAAATTTTAATTTAAGTTAAGGAAGTGCTAGGAGCTGAAGTTAAAATAATATAGGACTAATTACTAGTGTTTACTTACAGTTTTTTAACCTGAAACTTGAAGAAATGTACCGGCGAATTCTATGTTAAATATGCGGGAATCTAGGTATTAGTTCTCGATTATTTATTTTAAATACCAAAGACAATTTACCAGTAAATTACCAAATGACCTTGACCAAGTAATATACATAGATTTTAATTTCACTTCTAGAAAATCTGAAAAATGCCTACCTACGTATCTTTTATCTGAGAATGAATCAGTAATAGATAAAATCAGAAAAGATTTTCCACAGATAGCCGTTACAAAAACGGTGAAGTAAAGATTTAAAGTTGCCAGTCATTATCTCTTCACTTCCTAAACAGATAGCAGATTATCATCATGAGTACACACTTTGGTCAATATTTCACAACATTTCAAGTGTGCATAAAAACCTAACAGTGATTGAATTTATTAGAATGATAAGTATTTATCCAAAGATACACTAAACCTAGTGTCCTTTCTGTTACGTGTTACTAAATGTGCGATAGTAGGAAATACAACAGTTGCAAAGAACACTCCTCTTCGATTCCCGGCCCGAACTAAAATTACGTCCTTGAGTTTTCATTCCAAGAAATACTTGACTGCGAAAATTCCATACTTGTATAATAAGAGCCTGGAAGGGTGCAGTATACAGGTTTAATTCTGCTGATCTTTCGAAGGTAATGTTGATCCTTCGTATTATGAAAATAGGAGCATTCAGCTACGATTCCCTGGCTAGCTTGACCTAAAATAACGACTTGTGTTCCTGTCAAGAAATACTTGAGACTGCCTAAATTCCATTCTTCGTATAAGAGATGCCTGGAGGGGTGCATTGTAGCTGTCATCCTGCACCTGATCATTCGCCGGTGGTGTGGTTCTACTGCTTCTTCAGGTTATGAAAATTATGAAATAGAATTATCGTTGGCCAGCTGAAATAAAACTAGCCGCTGTGACCGAATATCGGTCATTTAGTAATCGTAAAGTAGTAAAATCTATGTTATGTTACGGTCTATGTTACTTACGTAACCATTACTTATTACTAACAATGATAATAACTTAAGGTTTTAAACATTCGCATGCGTAAATCGTGCACGAGGAAAAATATAGTTTCGGAAACAAGTTTTGTCGAGGTTATAGAGAGAGGGTTATTATATCCAGGTAGACGATTGTGGTTGATTATATGTCGTAAAATTACAAACAATTTATCGACTAATTACTAATGTTTTTGTTTTTACACGGCGATCGAAACAAAACAAATAAGGAGCCATTAACACACATTCGTTATTTATAAACCTTAAAGGGATCTTTTCTTGAACATCGTCTAGCTAAACAAGTTTTTTTTTAATATCCGTAGAAAAATCATCGCGTGTTTGATGTGGTTCAAGTTATTCCATTAGTTAGATTGTTTACAATCATAAACAATCTCAAACTTTATTTGTAATCATTAACATTTTTGCCTAACTAACAAACCTTAGTCAAAATTCTTCAGGAATATTTTACGAAATGGATTACAATTACATATTTTTGAGCCATATACTTTAAACCTTGAGATATATAAAGTAAATATATAAATATTTGTGTGGGGAAGTCCCCGGCCTAGCAACACTCGAACACTGAAGCCCCCTCGTTACTGATAGCACCTATCTCAGATGATGTATCACTGTTCGTACCCTGCCTAGTGCCTACGACAAACTGTCTAATAAAATATACTATTATAGCTAATACAATGGATATATAACTAATCTTCTTAATGATTTATTGAACACTGTGTCGGATGTGCATATAAATAAGTATCTAAGTAAATTATTATACAATTAGCGTTTTGAATTGTCTGCTGTAGATTATGATAATGACAAAATGGATTTAAAGTACAGAGCGCATATATTTTTTAACATAATACTAGGTACACCAACCCAAGATTGCATAGATGTTTTAAAAAATGTAACATTTTGAAGAGAAATTATTTAATTTTCGTTATGTTATATCGACATGAAAAAGTATTCTTAACACAATATTGACTACAAAATTTATGTTTGTGTGCAAGACCTATAATTTTGCAACAAACCAAATCATTATGATTTGGTTTGTTGCAAAATTATAATATATACCTAATTTAATAAAACATGTTAATTACAAATCAAATTTTGCCTAAGGCGCGAACGCTCAAATAAATCTACCAGTTTTTCGCTGCTTTTTTATAACGACTAACACTATAAAACGAGGCAGCAACGTAGATACATATTTCCTTCGGTCAAATATAATTACAGAAGTCACAAGATTGATATAATCATAGCTATAAGTACGTAGGTAACTAGTTTGTGTAAGTATTCATGAAGTTTCTACGAGTAATTATAGGATACTAATGAACTAGTTTCAAGCTTAGCAACGGGACTTAATGAGGGCTATAAACAACTCGATAGTCATCACTTTAAGATGGAATCGTTATTATATTTTAAACACTGCGTCACTACATTTTATTAAATAAAGCCCCCTTGCCGCGTATGTCTGTATGTTCTAACGAATCTGATTCAATAAAACAGTAGGTTGATTTACCACCGGTTCTGAAGGTAGGACGAAGAAAACAGCTGTTCAAAAAGTAATAGCCATTCCTTTTGATCGTCAAAGAGATTTTTTCAAATGTTCTACTACAATCCGTTGAATTTGTTAAATCAAATGCAACGGCAATAATTCCGTGAAATAAAACCCACCAGTATAATGAAAGAAAACTGTTTCCACATTTGTTTGTATGTACATAAAAGATAAACTTGTCCGGTTTCATTGCGAGGTTACTTCCGGGTCATATGCGGTTAGGACTTTACGGCTCAGCAAATTTACTGGTCACATTTTTAAGCCAGAAACATTTCATGAGTAAAATTCTTTCATGATTTAAAATTGTTTTATGCTGTGCGGTATTAAAATTAATAATGTGCGACCATCGTTGTTCAACGGAATGTGTCGTTAAAATAGCTATACATATGTATCAGCTGTACGTATTTTTCAATCTTTTTATCCTTGGAATATATTCGGTTGGGGAAAAAGATTTTTCGCATTATAGTATGTATGAACTTGTAATAAAATCTCTTTGGCTTCAAGATTTCGTTTTGGTTCATTAGATTTCTTTCAGCGAGCTCGTGAGGTACCCAAATGTCGAGCTTTTTTGTGTAGAGAAAAGATTTTATTACAAGTTCATACATACTATAATGCGAAAAGACTTTTTCCCCGGCCTAATATACTGCTACAATCAAAATCTTCTCCTCTCCAATGCCCCACCACTTTTTGACGCGATTAGTTTCAATTTTTCGCAGCAGTAAATACTCATTCTGACTAAAAACTAGTTCGTTAGATTACTAGAGCCACCCACAGCCATCTGCAGATTCCACTACCGCCTATAAATTCTACTCACTGTTTGCTATTCAACACTTCGTCAACCTTAAAATAGTCTATCCTTTTTCGCGTCTTCACAAAATATACGCAGCCCTTTGTTTTTCCAACAAGTTTGCAAGTTCCACGAAAACAATTCACCTTCTTTTATTATTTAAGACTTGCTCCACTTCCGACAAGTGAATGTGTCCAGAAGATAAATATTGAAATGTCTTCTCTTTATTCAACAGTTTCAGAATGAAAATTCATATTCTAAGCCCTTTATATCTAGCATGTCACTCTGAAGTAACTTATTACCCCTAAAATGAAACTAGTTGTGAAAAAGAATTTGCAAAATCGAGACCATTTTGGTCTCTTCTTCAATCGCTTTGTTTAGGAAGGTTTCGTTTTAGTTCCTATCATCAAAGACAGCAGAATTAAAAACAATATTTTGTTTAGACAATTAATATCTAGAATTAACAATCTATTGATTTTAATCTCCTGAATGTTATAATTTGTTAGAATTTCACAGTAGAATTCTTCTCAATTTATTTTCCGGAGTTACCATCAGATACTTGCAACAAAATAATTTTACAACTACAACTAGTTACACGGGTTAAAGACAATATTCGAATAACCCATCCGACACAAAATACACCTCAGAAACTAACCGAGAATTAGTCAGAAGCAGAAAAAATGCAGTTAAATACATCAGTTCCGTTGTATTTCGTAAGGTCTACATGTAGTGACTACCGGTGACATTCAAGATCAATGTCTCTCTCCATTTAAGGAGTATTATCACCACTCGTTTTGGGTCAACAACCAATCACATACAATTTATTTCCATTAAACCTTTAAGTGTTAAAGCATTATACTTCTCATTGACTGTTGATTTATCACGTTATCGTATTATAGATTTGTTCGGCAGACAAATATTGATTTATAGTCATACTCATTCTCGCCACAAACTATAGTCCAACAACTTAAAAGAGAACCTTGGCTTGAAAGGTATCCGGTACTTATTTAGAACTGATGAAACCGATCATAAATCTTCAGTTGAGATATAAATGTTTAAAAATACTTTAGCAATTACAATGGAAATCTTCCAAAAAGCTGCCAAAACAGGTTTCTGTCACTCTTGATGACTAAATGCTTAATAGAGTAAGTTAACTTTAGTAGCTGATGTTCTAGGACTTTGGATCTCGACTAATAACTTACTACTCTAAGACGTAAAAGCCAAGTTAGAAATACCAGAAATAACATTACTTATTTAGAAAACAAAATTACACGAGACTAAAGGAACCGCGTCAAATTGTGCTATTGTTTATTATTAGAAAGAGTTTCAGTATATTCGTTTGCTTATATTCCTCATTCTTGCTGTCTGCTAAGAAGCATTATTTCAATAATAACATTTAGTTTTCCTTTATTTAGAAAACATAAATTTAAATTACTAGCTCTATAGCTCTTCCAGTATTTATTTTGGTGCTATTGACTACAAGTTAAATTCTTTATAAAAAAAATGTATATTAATCTATCCTTTAAAACCTTAAAGGCTATCCAATTTAGCTCGTTTCTCTACTAGTATTGAATATCGACAACCAGTAGCTATCAAGAATTTTTGTATAAAAATCTTATGAGTACCTCTAGCGGCCGTCGTAGTAACTATTTTTGCAGTATGTTTTAAATGTCAAACTTTCGATACTCGATAATTCCGACTGTAAAAAATCTCGCTACTGAACGTATTTAGTACCGAAAACTTCAAATCCTTTCCCGGCAATCTATCTATATGACATATACACGAACTCCACGTGATCGCTACCAAGGATAAATGCAAATTGGTAATAAAACTATGCCTCTTACTACTAAATACCAGACATCCTACAAGTAAACCTGTTATTGATTCTAATGAGATAGTTTCAAAAGTTTACGACAGTCGTTACAAAAGTCATTGAGAAAGGTGTTTGCCTTTATCTGTGCGAAACGCAATGGATACTAAGCAAATATGATTGCGATGTGTTACGAAAATGTCAACAGGCGATAATACAGTAGCTCGATTCTCTAATACTATCGACTAACGACAATCGGCTAGCTATCGGGAAATTGTACACGAAAATCGTTTAGCGCCTCTACCGGGCTCCGTAAGAACTATTTAAGCAGTACATTTAAATGACAAACTCTCTATACTCGACAGTACCGACTCTAGAGAATTGTGCTACTGTACTGTCATGTAACAATAGTTGATAACGTGGTCTATTCTGTGACGTGGTCATGGTATTTAGAACAAAGATAGTCACACGTCACCTGATAATGGATGATAATGACCTTGCCAAATATACCTTCATAACGCCGTTTAATCTCTCAATCAAGATTTGAAAATACAGAATTTTAACGTTTAGGTAGGTATATATATTCCACACTGTCATTGTCGTTTTGGTTGCAGTTTTTAAAAGTTACTCAAAAAACAAAAAACTACCAAGCTCTGTAAAATAAAACTTATCAGTAGCTCGTATTGCGAGATTTCCCAAGCCTTTCCTACTGTTTTCCGAGATAATAGGTTATCTCAAGAGACATATAGTTCAACTTTCAAGTAAGAGATTTTCTACAATTCGTTTAAAGTTACCTAAATACTTTTCTCTCAACAATGTTAATATAACATTATTACAATATATCAGTAACAAATGGATAACGTCGTGATGAAACCCTGCATGCCTAATAATGTTTTAATTCATTTCTTGACTTGGCCAGCGTGGTGGACTCAAGGCCTAACCCTTCCCTTTCGTGACCCTTTGACCCTTGCCCAGCAGTGGGACAGTTATGGGTTAAAAAAAAGTGTAAAGTCACTTAATATTTCGTAAAAAAATAAACAACAAATCTTTTTTAATTCTTGACATTGTTTTATCTTTGTAATTAGCGAGTGAGTGAGTATATTGTATGGGGGACATCGTTTGAACTAGACGTTAGTACAATTAGATAGCCGTGGCGTGTCACTTGTAATCGACGTGATGAATGGACCACTCAATGTGACTGGCATCTGACGACGAATACAATCAAAGATGTTTTACTATGTACTGAATAATTAGCAATTTTATATTGTAGTTAAAAAGCATAGCACTCATACGAAAGAGTCTGCAAAAACTAATTTCTTGAATTTTCTAATCCTTTACTGTATTGGAAAGTATAGGTACTATCGTACTCATAGATAATGTAGGATTCTAGCGTGTGTATTATAAAAAATCACTGTATTAAGTTTCATGATGGCTATGTGGGCGACACTATTATCATTTGCCAAAACTCTGCTGAAAATAAACGGGTCTTTAGGCGTTTCGCACCGCAAGTGATTCGCCCCGCGGTGCGAATCGCCTAAGTCTTATTTCTGAATGGGTCGTTTCATACCGCGGTGCGAATCGCCCAATAACTCGTTACAATGGGTCGATTCGTCCCACAAGTTTTTATCGAGTTGGTGGTTGGTGGTGGTATTTGATAAAGAGGATGTATTGTGGTACAACCGAACACAAAATTATTGTTCAACATAACAACATAAAATGTAATTCCTGTGACTTTAAAAATTGAACTAGTTATGAGGAAATTGTAACGTATATCATAGTTTGTGATCATCAAAATTTAGTTCAAAGTAAAGCGTCAAATGTTAATCGAACTGTGATTGTAGACCATTGCCATATTACTAATACTTGTGTTATTTTTTTTGATGTTGATTTCTCTTTTTGTAGTTTGTATGATTATTTATAAAATCGATATGACTATGCCATCTTTACATTGGGTTTAAACATATACTGTAACATTATTTTGTCAACGATCACTTTTCTTCTCACCTGTACTAATTCTCGATGGAATTTTTTATGAGTCCAAATTAGACCTACCAAAGGGATATTGACTCATTTTATCATCGGTCCGAATCGACCTATTCCAAAATATACCATAGGCCATTCGCCCCGCTCCAAACACTGCGAGCTTGTACTGTACTGTACTTGGGCGATTCGCACCGCGGGGCGAATAGCTTGTGGTACGAAATGACTAAAGACCCAAATAAACAACTGAATAATAATATAATTATAATCATTTTCCTTAGTTTTATTAAAGAGATATCTCTTCGGTAACCTTTAAGCAGTTATTTTCATATTTGAGGAAGGAATGCCACATTTAAGTGGTCCTTAATTACTGGAACTAATTCAAATGGTACAGATAAAACGAACACATCATCAATTAAGTTGAAATCGATAACACAATTGATAAATCGATTATATCTATTATCTATTGATAATTATCATTATCTTTGATTGTAGATAAATTAACTGGTAATAACTGGCTTCTTTCCCACGTGACTTAAAATGCCATGTGACAAAATAATGGCGAAATATGGGTGTATTTCAAAAACCTCCGGTAACGTCTTCGTTTATAACAGGTGTGATGTTATGTAAGTGATGTATGTGACTCTACTTGCCACAAATCAATTATTTATCAAACTAGTAACTTTTACAGGCAAGTTAGTGCGCAAGGTACAGGTTCAAATTAAAATAAACATAACTCAGTTGTATTATTCTAACTCCCGCCCGTGACTTTGTTCGCGTGCAGAGATTCCCTGTGGTAAACAGTACCCTATGTGTTAATCTAGGGTATAAACTATCTGTTTATAGTGTGTATCAAATAAAAACATTCGTTCAGTTGCGTTTTTTTTGTGAAAGAATAACAAACATACTTCCATCCATCCTCATAAACTTTCGCATTTGTAGTATCAGTAGAATGAGGTACCTTTACGAAGTATAATTAAAATAACAGTTTCAAGTTTTCACTTCTGTCAGCAGTCCACAAGAATGCCGATATTATATAATTATTTAATTTTAATTGGTCTGTTATATGTTGAAGTTGATACGTTGCCATCTGTTACAGTCAACGAACCGTCAAAATAATGTGATTCATAATATTTCCATTGTAAATATGAAATAAAAGGTATACGTATTCATCACGATAATCATGACAGCTAAACATAATCTATTTGAAACAAAAAAACATATCAAAGTGTCAAAACAAAAACAGAATGATAAAAATCAGTTGCAAATGTACTTAAATGATAACTTTGGTACTTTATTGTGTAAAAATAACTAGGATTGGTTCGAAATGATTCAGTTGAAAGTAAATACAAAAGAAGTTTAGTTTCGTTACGTTGAACTATGAATTTATCTTGAAAACTAATCGATTACAGTACATTGATATGAAAACAGAAAAATAAAGAATACGAGAGCTGTTTTAATGAAGGGTAAAAACCTATTTGCTTAGTTTTAATGATCACCAGTCATTTTTATAGAAAAACGAATAGTTGGGCCACCCAAGTCTGCAATAGTATATATATTTCAATAAAAATATGAAAGGAAATAATAGGAACTTCGAAAGCACTTCCGAATAACAATGCATAGATAAAATAATTAGGCTAAGTTTAAACCAAACCAACTAATGCCCGATTTCTGAGGTGAACTTCCATCAAATGTGTCTCAGAAACCGGGCAATAAAGATCCAAAGGGTTTTTTTTAAGTTTCAGTATATTTACAATTTCCGCAATGATTGCACCAAATGCACGTATATAAAATCGTTTATCGTCATCTAGTTTTCTTCAAGTCACCGATACAAATCAACAATGGACAGTATTAAATCAAGTTATTTTCTACATACACAAACATAGTGCGTTCTTTGTATAGTGATAGTTTAAAGACTGAAGTGTTCTAACAAAATGCCTGAACAACAATTGATAAGGCACAGTTCGCTCAAGAAGCCTGGGAGACCAGATATAAGGAAGAAAAACCGACATGTACTCATTCGACTACCGGATTCTGATCCTGAAGGGTAATGTTTAATTATATATTAATATTTTACTTTTATATTCCAAGTTAAAAGAATATCGGTATATAGCAGAGAACTATTATTTTGTATGTAGGTAAATACTGCTTTAACAAATCTTCGAAAAATGCCTTATAAATATATTTAAAAATATGGTAAACTCAAATATTCTGCAAATCAATTGAGTATAATAGAGTAATAATGTATTAGTAGAGTATAAATAGGTAAGTATGTAAGTGTTTGTTGTCGGTACGCCTGACAATATAGTCTGCGCAATTCGCTAGATATAGCTACTAGCGTAAGTATATATTGAATGTAAATAAAATGCAGGAGGTATTATTTTCGTTATTTTGAAAAGCTAATATAAAGTTTTCGTCTGACTTTTCTATTTTTCTTATTTGCGCAGTGTCGCCATCTGTTGAAATGTGAATTAATTTCGTGTTAGCCACGCTCGCCCTGGAACAGCTGTTCTTGGTATCGATTTCCACGATACCCGCAAGCAAGTTCACTGCGTAACCACCTGCCATTTCTCTAAAACGTCATTGGGACAGTCTAAATTCTTATAATATCTGTGTTACGCGACATAAAAGCAAAATAAAACACCTACGAGTTTTGGTTTTTAGGAACAAAGCTACCAATTCACTTGTGTGGTGGAAAACTGTTGGGAAATTGACAAGGTTATGTTGTGATGTGCCGCTAATCAGTACGGGACCTGTCAACCTGAAGTATTGTTGTAAAGAGACATGGAGCAATCATTGCGAAGTGGTCTACACAGGAGAAACTTTATCAGTAACCATGCTGACGAGGCACCCATAGATACAATACGTTTGGTGTCCCCTATCAATAGATTTACTATATTCCAAGGCAACTTCAGTAGTGATGACGATGATTACCCGGAAAAGTGAGTAATATTGTCCATGAACTGACCAGCCCGCACATTTCGAAAGTGTTGTGATGTTATTGTTAAATAACATCATCGATGAAATTAAAGAACAAACCTTTGGTATTTTGGATAACAATGTCTCACACAACACAAAATTGCTATTCGATAACAGATAGCGCTAATTGCGAATTGTTTTATTTGTTTCAGGCCGTATAAGCTCAAGACTAAGATAGTTATCACAGCTCTAGCTGTGCTTGTGTTCGTGTCAGCACTGAGCGGCTACTTGATCGGAAGTGCGGACTATACGTCAAGGAGGACGGCAGAACCTCCTGATCCAATTGAGCCTCTCAAACCATCAGCATCGCGGCTCCATGTGTTCCAAAGGGCCGCTGTGTGCACAGATGCACCTCAGTGTTCAAGAATTGGAAGGTAAGTTCTCTCTTCTGTTGTTTATATTGCTAGCCGCTTTCTGTGATTCTGTCTGTTAAAAGTTCATCTCTATGATAGCAGATGGACAGTGATTTAATCAAAGGACTAGGTCTTTTAGCTATTCGGTCAGTTAGATTAAGATACGTTTGATACATTCTCTGTTTCGTTTTTGAGACAACATAACTTTCTAGAAAAAATCAGAAGTACTAGAATTTTAGTAAATGATTTAAATTGGGCTTTTTCGTGTGTGGCCTCAATGTTTTAAACAGACAAATTTTTACAAGGTAACCGATTAGAAACATAGCGCGTACGAACTAAAAGAACCAATTGCTCATCACACTTTTAAACTGCAACTACATCCTAATTAATGTAAATAAGCTGAGCATGTGCTGATTAATACTGAAATATCACGTGATAAAAGGTTTTCAGTACCCATGACTTTTTCATAATATTTTAGTTACCGCTACTCACCAATAGATGGCGGTACTCGATCAAAACATTGAGTTATACATTATTAAGTAGCTGCCTACTGGTGTTTCACATCGAGTTAATGCTGATTCGTTGCGCTCCTAATTGACGCAATAATATTATTGTAGATATATGTACGTATTTACAGATATGTACTACATGTATAATGTCACATTGAGCCGGCATTCAGAGTTGCCTAAATAACAAAAAATCTACCAATTTAGTAGAAATTGTAATGTCATTGCACATGTGCTGTATCACAACCTCTTAGTTTTCATTAACAGGTAGTTGTTAGTTTTTAAGCTGGATATCGAGTCTAGCTCACAAAACCATGATTGGAGGTCTGCTGACTAAATAAATTTTCTTATTTTCCGTCACATTATCTTCCTGTAAACACAATCAATCTTCCTGATTTGCTTAATTAATTATGATTTAACATAGTGAAAAGGATCTAAGTTACCCTGTTTAGGTAGATGAGTGAGGTTATAAATGTGTCCATAACCTGTATCACTAAAGGCGTATAACCAATATTATGGTTGCGGATAACATCGTTTTGTACCAAAACAATCATTTGATGGCGGTAGGAATTACCATTTCTAAGTTGGTATTACAAGCCGGCTTACTCACACACACAAACGTCTATAAATAAACAAAACATCCTTCATAACCGGGTCGGCGCAGCGTTTCAACCAATCACGTTTCGAGAATTTTATCGACGCGCATGCGGTCAGTGACGTGTCGGTGCCAACGTATAAAAGCGCGCTGCCTCCAAACACAACGAACATTCAGTTAAAACACGTTCTGAAGCAACGTCGTCGACGCGACTAATTCTCAGTGATTTCAATATTTATATAATTAAAACGTAAATATGTCCGAAGCTTTCTTTGACGAGTACGACTACTACAACTTCGACCACGACAAGCACATCTTCTCTGGACACAGCGGCAAACAGCGCACCAAGAAGGAGGTCAACGAGCACACCAACCACTTCGACCCGTCCGGCCATTCCAGAAAGATCGTCACCAAGCTGGTCAACACCGAGAACAACAAGAAAGCTAACAAGCATTAATGGACCCTCGCACATTACATGACTATGGCTTGTAAACGGACAATCGAGATGCCGAGTGAAAGGAGGACTTTATGGCGGATACCCGAGGAGAGTTCGGGCCGCTACTCGTCTCAGAGATCAATGGAACAT
This sequence comes from Anticarsia gemmatalis, assembly GCF_050436995.1. Lineage (NCBI taxonomy): Eukaryota > Metazoa > Arthropoda > Insecta > Lepidoptera > Erebidae > Anticarsia > Anticarsia gemmatalis. Next base: position 4,390,451 of record NC_134757.1, read on the forward strand.
CCACGGCGGTTCCTGCTGACGCAGAGCTTCTACTTCGCACACCACAACCACCGAGCAAGATGGCGAGCGAGGAGCCAGCGGGCGCGGTGAGGCGCAGCGCGCACCACGCGTCACAGCCGATGGACTCCACACCGTTCCACCTTTGATCTCAACTCTACTTGGGCTTGTTGTAAAGCTCACAACTGCTGTGTTATTATTCCTAGTTAGATTATTATGTTTTCCGTACCTCTATGGATGTACTAGAATGACTGTAATAATTTAAGAAAAATAAAAATTATAGTTCGTTAAGATATTTCGTGGTTTCATTCCCTCTTTGTTTGTTTTTAAAGCGGAAAACGCTGTGGAGGTCGTCGAGTATGCGTTGCGCGGAGTAACTCCGCCGCCGCCTACGCGATCGATCGCTCATGTTTATACACAAAAGCAACCTTGACGGAGCCGGGCCGGGCAGACCGCGAGGTGGCTGGCCTTGTCCGCCTATTATCTGAACCTATACAATGCTTTTTACGTCGCTAGAAAAATCGAACGAGCGAACCTAATGGTCAGCTCTGTTATATAACTTAATGAATGTTGTTAGGATTTAGCTATGGTACACGCATGAGTGGGTACTCTGTTTTCAAAAACATAAGCCATTTATTCAAAGCATAGGTAAGTACCTAGCTAATGTATTCATATATGTAGTTGCCGGGGAGCACGTACGCACATCCGTACTAGTATCTACTGGCAATGTATTACACGAAACACCGGCTTGAACAAATTAAAACCAATTCGTAACGAACGATTACCCGCAATTTGCTTACAAAATAGAAAAAAGCAACTTGTACTGTGTAACTGTGGTACGTTAATTGGATCTTTTCGCACGAACTAATAGCCATTTGCATACTTACACTGAGTTACAGTGATTTTCATTAACTTTGTAAACAATAACAGAAAATAAATAAACACATAGAAGTATTTGCGCGTCACTCGAAACACGAACTCATTGATATCGCGTTTATTTTCGTTTGGTTTTATCTTTGTTGTTGTATAAACCAGACGGAGGTATTAACTTCTGATTAGCATTTAATAGTCTTTATAATATTAATGAGAATTCGTCATTTTAGTCACGTAGGATTTTGTTAAACGGGTGCGTCAGCTAGTTAGATATCAGTTCGTTTGAAAAGGAGATTAATGCAATCTGTGGTCACAAAAAAAAGTATTTTTTCCGACCTTTAATGAGATCATAGGTTAGTAAGTTACCAACTAATCAATAAGAAAGAAAATTACTTACATGAATCAACATAATATGTCTCTTTCTGTTTTATAAAAGCATTAAAAAACAGATATCAATTGGAGGTGTTTTTAATTTCGCGCAGACCCCATTATCTAGAAATTACATTCGATATTATGAGTAGGATAGTAATGTAATAGTTCTAGTACATTAATATTCGCGATGCAACGTGGTCCTATAATTAGATTGGGTAACAGATCGATTTCGTAATTGCCGGCTCCCATACATAATAATGACTGTTGAACAGATAACTATTTTTAATTTATTATTACTACAAAAAACTGGTTTGTCACGTGAATATTATCAAAACATGAATATATTTTGAGTCTTCTTATATGCGTAGGATTAAGACCACGTGTTCTCATACAAAAATGAACTAAATTCTGTAATTAAAAGTGATTTTATTTTATAGTTTTTGTAAATATTTATTTTTTGGGTCTATTCCTAAAGGAAAATCTAAAAAAAAAGCTTCATATTTCTTTATGCTTGTCTAGACAAACAGGAAAAAAATCAAACAAGTTTCTTAGTGGAAATTTTGTAGGAAGTTATTGCTGACCAACGAAACCGGTATTTTAGGTAAATATTATGAAAAAGTTGTAGAAAACACAGCGTTGTTTTTAGATACTAAAGTATAAAAAGAATTGCATTCCATTAACAAACGTTTGAGCATATAAATAGCAAGTTAAATACGAAGTTTAATACTATTCTTGGCAACACATTGGATGCAATTTATTTTTTCTCTGAATGTCACTGTACTGTTACATAAAAAGAAAAGTCAGAGCGAGAATCACGAAGGGACATTGACAAACTATCTCCCTGCCTCGGAGAAATGTGAACTGATGGAAATAGACAGGCCAGTTATTTTGGGACTAACTCTACTAACTGAACTAGTAAACACGTTGAGATACCTACTAGAACGATACAGTTGAATATTTCAGTTTACGCATGCCTTACCTACTGTGTATTTTTATTTTATACCTGAAATACGTGTTCTTTGGTTTCTGCATACCCCTTTGGCAGAAAGCATGATATTATGTATGTATGTACATATGTTCCTGCATACCTATATTCCTTACTCAGATATATATGCATCTCAAAAAACAACTTTTTTTGAACCCGTAACTGTATGGGACAGTACTAGGCAAGGGTCTCCTCCCTAACGAGGAAGGGGTTTAAGCCTTGAGTGCATGCCCTTTGATAGAGATAAAGGGTAATTTAAAATAACAAAGTGATTTTATCTCTATCAACGGATAGTATTTTAACAAAAATAAAATCTGTTTATCCTTTTATGTGCCCTGCGTACAAACCCCATAAAAATATTTATAAAACCTTATAGGTAGGTACTAACTTAATCAATAAAGTTTAAGTGGGTACTAATACGAGTACTTCAAAGTACTTAAGAGGAATTTACAGTTATTTAGCTTTATTATTAAGTATAGGTCCTTATAAAGGCACTTGTAATATTTACGACTAGCTCTTTCCCGCGACTCCGTCCACGTGCACAACAGTTAATCGTTATATGACTTATTACCAGCATAGTACCCGGCCCCGTAACATTTCTCTGAAAAAATACTATGATACTTCCTTTCCCGCTTTCCAAACATATTTTGTACAAAATATCGTATATAAATCGAAATCGCTGCAGGAGTTTGGGCATGAAGAAAAGACAGACAGTTTCGCATTTGTAATATAAATAAGTAGAGATTTATCAAGTCCAGTTGGTCGGTATCTTGAAATAAATAGCACATACAGTGTATTTATCTGCAAACACAACAAAGTTATTACAATTGATAGCAATATTATCGGTCGTATCACTTTCTTCAGGCCACTGAGAAGCACTTACTTATCGAAATTTTCCGTTCTGTAAATACGATTATCTTTAGCGAAACAACAACAAAACAGTATCGAAAATTATAGGTTAGCCGTGGCCCTAAGAGTAACTTTTTGTATACTAAGTAGGTACGTAGTCCTTGCCTAGATTAGGCTAGGAACAAGTACTCTGTGCTTAATGATTTACTAAATATAATCTTCAGATTTTTTTTATTAACCCATTTCTGTCCCACTGCAGGGCAAGGTTCTCAGCTCCCAAACGAGGGGTAGGGGTTAGGCCTTGAGTCCACCACAGTCATTATACCTCTCTATTAAAAAGTATATGCACTTTTATATGTTAATTTATATACTATACTAGCTAACCCGGCAAACGTTGCTTTGCCATATAAAAAAAAATGTGTCACTTAGGTGTATGAAAAATAGATGTTGGCCGATTCTCAGACCTAGTCAATATGCTCACAAAATTTCCTGAGAATCGGTCAAGCCGTTTCGAAGGAGTATGGCAATGAAAACTGTGACGCGAGAATATTATATATTAGATTATTAGATATAATGAATTCATTACGGTATCTCAACAATGAACAGGCTTTGAGAAAAATATATTTTGGAGCCATAGTTGGCATTCAAAGTTTACAAACATTTTGTACTGTTTACTTCTATACGTGTAGGTATGTGACCATTATCATATCATTGTCTCACAGTAACACCTTTGAGTCATACACCCATTTTAGAATGAGATAATAATATTTATTTTACTTGAGTACACAGCAGACGACTGGCTGACTTTACTTAAAACAACATATTTAGTCAAAAGGCGAGTAGGTACCTATTAGCACTACATTTAATCATAAAAGCAGTTTATGAATTAACCTTTATATGAACATCATTTACGACATTTTTAAGGCATTTCTTATTTCACGACATCTAAGAGATAATCTAAGGAACAGACTGAATCACTATTATTATTACTATATTTTTCTCGTCGATTTCCATCTTGATTAAAAAGTTTTACTTTGAATAGGGGCCAAGAAGTCAATGAACATTATTAATTGATATTATCTTTAAATCGAAACCGATTTAGAAATATCTAAAACCGTACGTTTATAATATACCTAGGTAATAATCTATACTATACTAATATTATAAAGCTGAAGAGTTTGTTTGATTGTTTGTTTGTTTGAACGCGCTAATCTCAGGAACTACTGGTCCGAATTGAAAAAATCCATTTATCGAGGAAGGCTATAGGCTATTTACCACAACCACAACCAAAATGAGCAGAGTACCAGTAAAAAATGTTACAAAAACGGGGAAAATTATGACCCAATCTCTCTTATATGACGCAAGCGAAGTTGCGCGAGTCAGCTAGTATAAAATATATTAGTAGATTAAACAACACAGTACCTTATCGGAGCGTATCTAAACGACCCGTTTCTAATGACCAATCGCACTGAAAGTGCACTAACTGATTGTACAAATATTGATTGTTAGATTTACTTTGTTACGCACCTAACTACCTAGGTGACTACTGTATGATATTCTAGAAGTTTCGATTGCCTACATATATCACAAAATTTCCCATTATATGAAAAACTTTATAACGATTTCTCCAGTAATATAATCGTTGTCAAACTCTGCATAATTGATTCAAAACAATTGTAGTTACAGCACAGCCTTTTATAAAATGCAGCAATCATTTACACGAAAATAACGAAACACATTCTTCTTTATATATTATTATATACTTATTTATTTGCTTCCACCATCGCCAAGACGGATTTAACGTAAAAATATGTAGGTATCGTGCATTAGCGCTGGTGCAATGATTAATAAATTATATTCTTTATTTTCTAATAGGAAAAGCAAATAAATTACCCATCACATAAATATCAATTAACTTGGACAAGCAATTAGAGTAAAATATAGCCTAAGCTAAATTCATCTTTTACGCGATATGCAGTAAAATTATGATGATGATACTTTATTTTTCACGTACAGTGCGTTTTTACATACGTATGTACATAATGTACATTAGTACATGGTGCTTATGTGTTAAAAAAACACAGATACAAATCTGCCAGAGGCTCAGCGGTAACGGTGTGCGTTTCATTGCTCTATTATATTTTTTATTCTTTAAAACCAGTTAGGTCATTGATCGTGTATGAACATTATTTTAATACTACGCCTTAAGAGTGTAATTTGTAGTTTTAAATTAAAGCAATGTAGTTTTAAAGCAATAGCAGAGAACATAGCTTACAGCGCAGTCTATACGCTAGTCATAAATCATTGTGAAACGAAAAAAGAGTAGATTGAGGTAAATTGTTTTTTATTTGACGTCACTTTCTTAAAGCTTGTTACGCACACCAAATATCACGCGAAAAAATTGCCCAATTACGATCCATTCTTCAAAAATCTTGAAAAAGTTACAAACGAATTTCTCTTTTCTGTTTAATGTTTTACTTCCGTCGTTGCAACATGTATTTGAAAACGATTTCGGTACGTTTCCGCAATGAATTTTATGTGAAACATTATTTATGAATACTAAAATGAGATTGGCAAAAGCAGCAAACTTGTTATGTTCCGACGACTATCAAGAACAACTCAATGAGATCCAGAAGATCTACTATAAACTTTCCAGCCATGTAGATACCACAGATAGTTTAATAAATCTCACAATTTAACAGCCTGAATCCACGTTGCGTGCATAAAAGAGACTTACTTCGAAGCTTACCACTTAGCCTGATCTAGATACCTACATAGTATTTCAGGCTTCAGACTATTGTAATAATTTCTTGTAAGACGTATATGAGTCAGCTTTCGCCCCTCCAATAAGACCAAACGAAACGTTTCGTGAGTACGCTCATGCAATCATTCGACTATATCTCCGCTAGTTAAAAGGCATTGCCAGTTTTTATAATCCGATTACAATTATCGTAAGACATTTCTGGAAGAATTAAACTTGTAGAATCAGCTGTATAAATATTATTGTCGCAATGCGTATGGTAGGTAGTAGGTACCTAAAGCGGCAGACATAACAATGAGTATCATTCCGTACATCGGTTAGATTTACGATGTCGAAAACAAATTATATTTTAATGTTATCATCTGTTTTGTGACCTAGATTAAAACAATAGGTGTAATTTGGAGCGCTTTGTTTAAATAATTATAACACCGTGACTATAAAGTCATCTTTTTTAGCTGTATTTTAATTTTAAACTTAATTTTTGGAAGAAAAGGTTTGGTTTTTTTTAATCCGCGCTAGATTTGGTTAGGCATTTGAAAAATATAGAATTTCTCTCGCAGTCATTTCCCAGGGTAACTAACCACGTGGCTATATTTGTATCGCAGCCGACCGAATACGGAAAGTAGAAACGTTTCCTCAAACGACACAGACTTACATTTAATAAAAATGTATCATTTTGGAAAAATATTAAGCACTTCTGACGTATGTGGTCTGATGAAGTCAGGCACAGATAACCTAAGAAGTAGGTAAAATAAACGTATATGCATTACACCTGATATAAATGTATAAAAACAAGCGGGTCACACGAGTTTTATTATTAAACAATTGTATGATGAAATTCTCGGATATGTTAACACAATGTTTATAAAATTATCATGCGTATTCAACGCTCAAACCAAAACACACCTACACTGATATAGACAAAGAAAAATGGCGATATTTACATAAATTAAAATACTATTAATAAATTGTGTGCTGTCTTTGTTTGTACGGTAATGATAGAGTGAGATGGACAGATCAGATTCTGAATGATTTTTATAAGTCTGAAGAAAGCTTTAAAGCAATTAATCTCATTTTGAGCAGCAAACAAGTCCAAGATTCTTGATTTGTTATTTCTATTATTACATTGAACTTACATTATTTTTATAATATTCCGATTCAGTACCCTGTAGTGGCCTTACAGTTTATATGAAATTGTATCATACAAACTTCTTAGCCTTCTTTTATTTTAAATTTATAATGCGAAATTTTCAGACATGTTCTATTCTTTTGGCTGATATTTAGGTCGTTTCCTTGGCACTGATTTACATAAACTAGGTAAATATTTCAATGTTTACGTCTGCCTTTCTTAAACGGTGTTGCCAATCGAGCAACGACCTAAAAAATCACATTGTAATGATGACCTCACCCGCCTAGGATGAGGGGTGACCTTGACCTTTAAAAACATATAAAAACTACGCCTGGTAATAAAATCTTTATTTGATTAGCTCCAAGTCTGCAAATATTTCTGCCTTCATCACATGAACTTAGTCAGACACTATGGATGTTTATTTAACTAAACCTAGTCATTGTCTGATTAGATTTGCAAAACAACTGGCTAAAGGGACAATCATGACGTTACCTTGAAAGTGTTTTGTTTTGTGTGTGTTCAATTTTATTGGAAAAAAATCTTAATAACAAATAAACAACTAGAAACGTAGGCTAATAGAAACACATTTTTATTATCTTCATCTTATAGAAAAACAGCTTATGTGACTTTTATTTACTAAGCAAAAAACAAGCTCCATCAAAATATTTCGAGCACTCTCAAACACGCAGATAAAAAAACACAAAACCGTCAATCTATATTTATCCATATCTTAATAATACAGCCACGTGAGTGAGACATACAATAACATACGAATTACATAACTAATTTATATCAGAACAAAACAACAGCAAATAAGATAAAAGCCGTTGTAGTAACCGTTTCACATGGAAGTTGATACCGTTATGAAAAACTGTGAAAAGGTCGCCTCAGCTGTCAGAATGGCGTTTCACAACATGGCGATGCGAAATTGTCTTTTTTACTAAATGACATTCAGAGTCCAACGGTTCCTGTTTGGTACTACTCTTTACCCCTTGTTTTAACGTAACTTGCACCTTGAGAAAAAAGATCGTATGTTTAATAGTACTAGAAAAATCTATAAAAGGCGTGACTCTTAATAATAGGTTATAATAAACCGAAGCCATAGGTATATTATGTAATAAAAATTATATTAATAATAAAAAACTTAGTTCAATCTATGACTGGATAAAACAGCCAAACTTATGCTACTTATTCAGAGCATACCCCTATATTTTTCTGCTATATTTTTTACCCCAAAAAAGAAGTATTTCCACTTTTTGATTTCTAGTTAACGATACAAACCACTAACAGACACTTATTTTATATCCTTGAGGCACTTATTGAGATATCAAATGGGTTCAACACCTCCGCCAAACCGGTGTCCATTAATGAAATTACCCACATAACACACGGCTACATTGTATGGCCTCTCAGGCTTCTTCTATTTTAAGTATACATCTGATAATATGCTTTAAGAATAAGACGAATTTAGCTGACAGAAAAAAGGAATGGAAACTAATAAATGAGTACCTATCTTAGATCATACGGTTACATTCCTATAAGTAAAGCATTTAAAATTAAAAAAAAATATGGCTTACTTTAGAAATATACAAAATAGTTTAAAATGTTTAGGTGGTGACTATATACCCTTTGTAACCGACTTTAAAAAGGAGTTGGTTCTAAATTCGGCCTGTATTTTTTTATGTATAGTGTATTAAGTGTAATAGTGTAATATATACTAATAAGAAAACACAAACAATTATATAAATAGTCCATTTTTCCACATACAGAAACATAACACACATGACATTTTACTGTTTTGTGTAACAGGGATGTCCTCGCAAAGAACGGATCAGCAGTGGACGCGGCGATCGCAGCCATGTTCTGCAACGGGCTGTACAACCAACAGAGCATGGGGCTCGGCGGGGGGTTCTTCATGACCGTCTTCATCAAGCAGGAGGAGAAGGCCTACACCGTCAACGCGAGGGAGACTGCCCCCGGAGCCGCTACTTATGACATGTTCAACGGAAGCCACGACAAGTCTTCAAAAGGTTCGTGACAATGCAATGTTCCTTAAAAACAAGATTTTTTAAATCTCGATGATTATTTGAAACTAGCTGACCCGCGCAGCTCCGCTTATGCTTACTTGTCTTTGGACTTCCACAAATAATTCAAAAAAATAGCCTAAATCGGTCCAGCTCTTCACGAGTTTAAGCAAGACTAACAAACGGCAATTCATTTTTATAGTATATTTATATATTATGTAGATGAGTGTGACAGCTAGCCAGCAGACTAATATAATTATAAAGTCTCTTTCAAAGATAAGAGAAGAAAAAATATTTAAAATTCAAAAATTATCACGCTGCGCTGCTTCTTCAAAGGTATGACCTAATTAAATCTGTTTATCATATTACAAAAATATTCCAATGCCATAGTTATCTAACATAGGTAACGATGTAATAACATTACCCAATTCTTAAAATACGTTAACTTTAATTAATCCTATCTAAGACCAACCTAATTATTTATTTATACTACATCACTTGTACCTGTTATATCATTTATTATCATCAAATATATAAAATTCTCGCGTCATAGTTTTCGTTGCCATACTCCTCTGAAACGGCTTGACCGATTGTCATGAAATTTTGTGAGCATATTGACTAGGTCCGAGAATCGGCCAACATCTATTTTTTATACACCTAAGTGACACTTTTTTTTTATATGGCAAAGCAACGTTTGCCGGGTCAGCTAGTAAACTATATTTATGACTTAAGCGCCATGTATTTGGAAACGAGGTCAATCTTACAGCGGCACAGGTTGTTTAGGTAAATAAGGTTGTTTATTATTGTAAATAATCTTATCAAGAACCTTGAAGAAAGATACTTTAGATTTTATAATCAATTGAATGTTAAAAAATACATATTATCTGTCCGTTTCTCACGTGTTACGTGACTTACAGGCCGTAAACAAAACAAATATAAAATATTATCGTAGGCTGGCTGACTGATAAAAAAGATAATTAAAAATAATACCACTATTTAGAAAGTATTGCATAATCAGTATACAATACTTGTATTAGAGTGTGAACAAAAATATAACTCATTTCCTTTAATAAATATTGTAAATATGAAAGTTCTCGACGATGGATGTACATAAAATATGTGTACTATTTAATGTGTGTTTGTAACTTTTTCCCGCCAAAACGACTGAACAGATTTTAATAAAATTTGGCTCGTAAATAGATTATAACCTGATGATTTTTTTCTAATTCGCGCAATATCTATTCTTACACAAACGAAGTCACAATTAAAAACTACTACTTACTGTAAATTGTTATGTAAGCGTTAATTACAAACCGGTTTGTTTAAACATACAAGTCAGGATATATTTAAACTGGCTAATGTAAATATGTTTGCGTTTAAACCTTTGTACAAACGGCTCGTAGCATAGCTCGCATTTTCGAGAAAATTCCTGCTGTGAACGGAAAGCGCAACCACAGAACAGATAAATTGCTGAAAATTATGACGATAACTACCTACCTACTTCGTTCTGTTCATGTATAATTCGCTTTGCTACTTAACTATGAATAAAATAAAAGCACAAACTAACGCGAACGAATATATTTAGCCACGTATAACACAAATAATATTTATCTATACAAGAATATCTCCCTAGGTATGTATTAACAAAAAAAAAAAGAACCCAACTGTTAACGTCTTCGTTTTGATAATAAAATTACGGTTAGTTGCTGAAAAGGCATCACACATAACGTTACCATACCTACTTTAAAATGTATGTTTTGTATTATAATTTTATACGCATCTAATCATACATAAAAATACAAAAAGACCTTGGAACACCCTATTTCGAATACAATTACAAAGTTTCCAGACGATTCCACCCCTTTCTGATATTATTACAGAGACGTTTGTTCAAGTGGGTAATAGAAGGGAGAACAGTCTAGAAATATTATTGATGAATGGATAAAACACAAAAAGACCCAGCGAGGGGACACGATGTGCCTCCCAATGTCGACAGAAATAATACATTTAGAAGGTATTGCTGTTTCTCCCCTCTTGCTAATGTTTCCATATATCAAATAGATTTCCCAACAAACAATAACATCTTGTTTATGGGTCTGATGTTGCCAAGAATGAAGATTATGGATTTAGGTAAAACTTACTTGAATATTATCAAAATACTACGGTTGGCTTAAAACACATTGAACTGTTTATAATATGTTCATGTTTGATCCTAACACCAGGTTGAAGACATCTTCGTTAAAATAAAATTAAAGATCAACATCATTATTATGGTTTAAAAAACTCAATCCTAAATGAATTATAAAGTGAGTAGATTCCTGATAAAAACGTTTAAAAAGGTCCTAAAGTGTAGATAACTCCTAAGAATTAGAAAGAAAGGTTAAGAAGGAAGTAAGAAGATTCCAGAATTTCAGGTCAATGAGAGATCAAATAAGTGCGAAGACGATGTGTAAGACTGAACAACGAGCATAAAAATCTTAAAAGATAGTAATCAAAATAATACATTTGATGCAGTATGATACGTCAGTGGATTTCTCTAAGGCTTTCTCTTGAATCTGGTTCATTAAAGCAGTGAGACCTAACGCCGGTGCCCAGTTTCTCTCGCAGCATTGTACTGAGCCCCGCGGCCTGCGCCTTTCCAATTCATCAAGCTTTTTGATATATTGACGACATTGTAGCAACAAATTGAACTAAACTAAATGTCAGTAGAATAAATCTTGGAAATAATCTAGCTTGCTAGATAAAGCTAAAGCGTAAAAGAAAGAAGATGCGTGCTAGGTCCAAATAAAACATTGTAAATGGTACATGGGTGAAGTTAGTCTACATCTAATATTCCTTGTGTATCAATACAGTCGTATGAACGGAGACGGACAAAACGGAGAACCGAGTCGAGTTATATGAACGGATATCGTTGGTATTTGCCATTTGGTCATGACTCTGTCACGCCGACGGTCTTCAGACCACTTTAAGGATATAGATTCAAGCAAGGCCATTTCTTCTACTTTCTTTGACCATTCACGCGTGCAATTTCATCCTGAATAAATGCAATTGTAACAATTTATATGTGCATGCCTTGATTTCAAACACGAGGCTTCTGCGTCTAGATCTAGGTGATGCTAAATCAAAAACTGCCTACAATTGATGCTTTTCTAACGTTATATGTATTTCAAAGGTTACGAACCAAAACACTTTCAGTAAAAGAAAAGATGATTATAAATTATTTTGATGTAGATATTGCTTGTTGGTTGGTAACCAAGCGACAATGTACAAACCCGCTTCGTAGAGGTGTGTCTCGGTACCGTTCTAAGCAATGGCAAGTTATTAATCCATTACCATTACACAGGCACACCGTTACGTTACCTGTTTACCGCCTTAGCAACATCCACTGAGAAAATGTTTATAAACAATAAAAACGTCATTTCAAAGAAAACGCATTTGTTTCGATGTAACAGCTAATAACTCTCAAATAGCTCTCGAACATAAGTATTTAGGAGAACTTAAAGTGATAGATATTGACTAGAGTACAATTGATCATACATAGATATTGATAGAGTACATTGAGTATCCAGTAACAAGGGTATGAGGATATATAGGTTATACTCCATTTTTTTATTGATATAAAATGGAAATGCTACGCGACGCGACCCTTAGTGCTTATTAATGTTCATTTTAGTATTTTTGTAGTGAAATAGGCTGAAATAAGTAGGTATAATGAAAAACTCAGAATACAATTTCAAATTCGCCGCTAATAAGCCCCTGTTTTAGTACAAAAGCAAATATATGCAGTTTTCTAAAAGAAATGCTTTAAAAGATGTAACGTTTTAACATTGTTAGAACCACGATATTCCCTAGGCGTTATGTAACGGGTCTGTATTATTGAGCTGAAGCTAGAACCAAACGCGAGCCCCGATCAATAACCGAGCGCCGCGTTCAGATAACACTGTCGCATTCCAGATACATATATTGTAGGTATATAAATAATGTACATACGTGGGTAGCCAATATGAACATTTATTGTTAGATTCATACTCCTAAACGTCTCAGGCCGAATCAATGACTTCAACTGCATTTTAAGATTTGAATTGTTCTATCAACCCTATAATAAAATATAAAGATTGCTTTTTTCTGTATGTCACCAATTGAGCCCAGCAATTTTATCCCATAACACAGACGGGAGTTAATTCGGATATCGGATTTATATCGGATAAATCGGATAAAATTTTATGGAGTTTAATAGCATTAAAGATCTATACAGCGACATACTTAGCTAGTAGCAAAATGGAATTAAGCAAATCAGCCCTACTGCAAACTGCCACTAATGATGTATTTTGTTCATATCTCAGGACCTCTGTCAGTGGGCGTGCCTGGCGAACTCCGGGGTATGTGGGCAGCATACAAGCGCTGGGGCAAACTGCCCTGGGAGAGTCTGGTGGCGCCGTCCGTGGAGCTGTGCCGGTCTGGCGTCACCATGTCCAAGGCGATGTACGACGGCGTCATTGTACACGCGTCCAGCACCAAGAACGATCCTCATCTCAGGTTTGTACATGCGTCAAAGACTGCATCTGTCGATGCCGAATGGTTGTAAACTTCTCACTAAAAATCTGTCAGGCAAGCAATAAAATAGAAAAAATCAGATTCGCAAAGAGAACTTGCACTCCACAAAACTGTGGCTTTTCAAATCTTATTATAAAAAGGCAATCGGATGTATCTGTCGTAACTTCGCTTTTATCGGTTTGTGGGGAACCACAGCGCTATTCTTAGTGTAAAAAGAAGTAGATATATTATAAGAAAACTAAAATTCTTATATTTATCGAGCTATTTTATTCAACAATTTAGCTGTCGTCTATTATGAAGCATAGGTCAGCTATTACGCTCCCACGACCAGAGTAATTGTCACATGTTCAAAACAATAGACCTTTAACATTGACTGATCCATTATTTTACGACAGTATTTATTAGTAATTGTTTCCTCATATTGGTCGCAACTTCCTGTAGGTGCTATTTATGTAAATTAATGACCACGAGTAATAAGGTAAAATGATAAGTAATACAAGTGTTCGTTTATTGGCGGTTTTGTTTATGCAAATAAATGTGACTGCAATAATTACAACATTTTAAACGAACAAGTTATCCGAACTGTGCCTAACTATTATTCTAATCCTGCATCGTAACACTGCTAGGCAAAGACCACCCCCATGGCTTTCCACTCTAACTTATCTAGCGGTCTGATTCCATTCTGGGTTAAAAGTATCAAGCTTGTCTCTCCATCTTATATCAAAAAATATTTCGAGACGTTGGTTTAGGAGAGATTTGAACAAGGAGCTAAAACTATATTATGCTTATCTATATGTCATAAATCGATTCATTAACTCAACTTTACCTTATTAATTACAGCAATACAAATATATTCTAAAATGACGATCTTTTGCCTTTTTTAGGCAGATACCAAAGAACACCACGTGCTACGATCCCTACAAACTTCCCACCGATAATTCACGGATTTTAACAATCAACCGATTTTGTATAAATAAAAAGAAAAGGAAAATTGTCGCACAAGGCAATACAAGTAAAATGTAAAACAAAATACACATTTGAACCCGGTAGAGTCATCTTCAAGCCAAAACCTTCGTTCACCCATATCAAGTAGTAAGGAAGTAATACATTTCCTTTATTACACGAACTGCCTTTGTAGTGCAGTGTATACGACTGCTGACTGCGAGGTCTCGGGTTCGATTTCCAGGTCGGGCAAAGTGACTTTTAGCTTCTCAGATTTATATTGAATGCTTCAAAATTTCCTTCGGGGTTAGACCCTTGATCACTAGAGGGATAGTATTAATGGGATAAAAAGAATAGTAGCCCCCGGATATATAACGTGCTCTGTATAATGGCAAATGCTCGCCCTCTATAACATGGGACATTATTATGTGCAAAATTTGCGTGTATTTCTTGCACCACAGCCTTTACCTTCAGGCATAACACACGTAATGATATTTATGTATGACCATATATGTATGTTATTACAGGAAAACGTACTACAACTCAGCAAAAGGCCAGTTTCATAAGCCAGGAACTATAGTGAAGCCTCCCGAAGCTCTCTGCAACACATTTCAGAGGATAATGGAGAACGGGGGCGATGACCTCTACAATGGGACCCTGGCACAAGACTTCTTGGATGACTTGGAACGCGTCGGGAGTATCATCACAGCTGATGATCTGAGGCAGTATGAGTGAGTATCCAAGACATTCTTTCATTCATTTAAATCTTCATTCGTCTAAATTTAATCTGGATGTAAGCTACTGGGCTCTCTCACTCTCTCTCTCTTCCTGGCTATTCGTCCCATATGGTAGTGGGGTTAGCATTCCTTATACTCTAAGCTAGCTTATTTGTATTATTACTCATTTTTCTATAAAATAAATATTAGCAATACAATATTGTCAAAGTATTTGGTGAATGTAATGTCTGACAATGCTTAGATTTTGAGATATAGATAAACTATTTAATACAAATTCTGTTTGAAATAAAGAACTATCAGGATTGATCAGCTTGCTGCTAAAACGTCCTAGATTTTTTAATAGAACTTGGGATAAGGCATAGCAATGATTGATATAATATATGGTAATGCTATCTTAAATGTTATAAAAATGGTTTTCGAAACCCTCTTCCTATATCAAAACAGTTATTTGCTTACCAAAAATAACAATTAAAACCTAAGGATAAACAACTTAACTAGTGTTTGTAATTAGAAATCATTATACCGTAGGTATATAGACAAACGAAAGTGTTCAAAGAGAAAAAAACTTGGTGCAACCGAGCTGCTTTCCGGTTCTTATCAACTAGAATCAACCTTTAGAACCGGTGTTTAACGGTAAAAGTTCACTCAATTAAGTAACGAACTTATTATGTGTCGGACACATAAAGACTGCACTTACTTTGTCACGATTTCACGATTAACTCGTTAGTTAGAATAGTATAACTGTATCGATTATGAGACGATGACGCGATGAGTAAAAGATATAAAACATTGTTTTATTTACGTGCTTTATCTTATTTTTAACAATGACGTCAATAAGTAACAATAACATAAAGTTATCTTCAAATGCTCATCATTAATTAATAACGTTTAAGAAACAGAATCATTCAACGTAATTTTCACAAAAAAAATCTTTATGTAACGTTTGGACGGCGTAATATGATATTACTTTTTTAAACTGTATCATATATTTTTTAATTGTTGTCAAAATGGGATGTATGGGATGGGAAAATAATTTTCATTTTTCACTTCCACTCAAGAAATTAGTTAATATTGTAAAGAATTTACCGCCTGAAAAGAACCACTAAGGAAACCTAGTAAGATATTATCATGTTCGAACGAATAAGTTACATGACAATAAATGCTTATTCAATTATGGAAAATACTTTCCGTTATACGACTTCCGTTAATTCAGTTCCGATCGTGCGGCGTAGATCAATAGATTAAAGATTTTTTAGTTTTCACTCAATGTTTTTGATCTTTTCCCTTTTATAACCGGGTTTAATTGTTTTATTTACATTTTCAGCGTGGATTCTTGCTATCATGTCATCATTTCAAGTTAACACTTTATTGTTTTCAGTGTGAGAAATTCTCCTTAATTATTAAAGGGCCTTTGTATATTGGCCACTTGGAAGAAATGCTATCTAAACAATAACAAATTGAAATGATCTAAGTACCGTATTTTCACATGATAGCGGGTGATTGATCGCGTCTAGTAAACAAAAATAATCGTACAGCCAAAAACAATGCTATCTTTATAAGTATTTGTACTTAAACTTATCGTCGCACTTGGAAAGTAAATAATAAAATAGGTACAAGTACAATAATACATTCGTATGCTGAAACAATAATAATAGGTAGTTGGTACGTTTGTGACCGAGATAAACTTTACATAAATAATGAAATGTGTATTGACGTAATGACATTTTTATTTATGCAGACATATTTGTTTACATTGCTTTTTTAAATATGTGCAGTCTACACTCGATACTGAGGGTAATCATAAAAAGTCTACTAGTTTTTGCAATAAACCTCTCGATTTCGCTTGGTGGTTGCCTGTTTCGTTCATTTTATTCCGCGATGTATAGTTTTAAATCTGCAATAATCGAGATGGATTGATCGGTGACCTACAGAATAATTGCTGAAAACAACGTTACAACCATAACTGCTTACTCTAACTATTGCACAAATGTAGGTACATTTTTCGCAATAACATATTTTTTTTGCAAAGATAAACAAAAAAAATCTTAACTTGCGAAAACGACGGACATAATTGCGTCATTATTGACATTATCAAATGCAAATATTTCTTGGAAAAACATAGGTTTTTAACCTTATAGCTGCTTAATAATTAGTTATTTTTAATTTATCTGAATATTCCTGTGATTTCCCAGAGTAAAATTTGTTGGTGACTAAGCACAGCAGAGGTTCGTGACGGCGGAAAAGTCACCACACCGCTATCATTGCGCGTGTCTTAGGTTCGATTCGCGCACGGAACAAACATGTTCCTGTGTAAAAAAATCCCGCAATACAAGACTAAATGCGGGAGATGATTCTCTATAACGAAATTTTATTTACATCTTTGTTCAGTTAAAGTAAAGCTAAACTTAAGAATAGACTTCTCTATTGTTATTTGTGAACATAGCCAACATTTACCAGCATTACGACTTGTTCGCACTTGCAAATATACATTCACATTCCTAACAAAAACATTGTTCAACATTCCTCCCTCTTTCATTTGCCTATAGCGTTACTAACGCCTGAAATTCGTTCCGAATTCCACTAGCGATAACGTTAGGAAAAGCCAGATAACTGCCACTGACTCATGAATAGAATTCTCTTGAATTATAACAGCGAATATTTCACAACATCGACTCATTATTTTGAGACAATACTCATGCACCTGATCAAATGATATTCGATGTGACTCATTCGATTATAATGAAATATATGAGTTATTTGTGTTGAAAATATATTTTAGTTTTATTGTTTGATGACAATAACAGAGGTCTTTGCCGGCCGTGTAGTGTCAACTACCTGTACAATATGGTAATAGTTGAAACACCACAATGAAAACACTTGTGCAGGAAATTGAAGCCATGAAATACTGAAAATTACTTCCGTCTGTAAGGACACATGGTTCCTTATCAAAAGAATTCCCAGAGACGCTTCATAGTTAGGTACTAAACGCCATGGCCGTAGTTTGTTCTTTACATAAATCAACCACAACGGGCAAGTAAGTGAGCACACACACACTGCTAGTACACCTGAAAAATAGATAAAATCTGGCGTACTGAACTTCAACATTCTCAATTTTTTTAAATGTTTTCATTCATGCTAATTAAGCCACAAAACCACAATGATAGACTCAACTCGATCACAATTGTTTATGCATTAACGTTTAGTTCATCCCTAAAGACTCCAGTCACTGACCACCGCAACACTTTACTGTTTATCTATTGTAACAAATATAGAAATAGTACTGTTAGAGTTCACATTGCAGCCAACTAGCAACAGAATACTAGGCCACGTTTGTGGAAACGTACCGAGTTCTATAAGGTCATCAGATATACGCATTCTGATGTCAAATGACAAAATTTATATTCAATTGGTCGGCATTCAAGCCACGGCGATGCGTTATCAAGTGGCTGGCAAAATACGTGTGTAATAATAGATGATGGATGCCGGAAATAATCTGCAGAACGTTGGCCAAGCTTTGGAATGTTATTTTGATAATAACACTTCAAATGATGGATACTTTGAGTGTCTGCATGCTATTTCGGAAATACTGGATGCTATCGAAGTTCAAATGCTGCATAAGATGACAAGCAACCCTATTTTATGTGTATTGTGTAATTGACTGTATACGAGTGCATCTCATAATAACAATAACGTTGATTATGTTCAAACCAAAATATCAGATGCATACGCATCCGGGAGAAAGCGTCACTGAAGTAATCAGCTTGATTTGTTTTTGAATGTATGTTTCGCTTTACGATCATGTTACAAAACTTTCTGCATTATTTTTAAGTTAATAATGCATGTTCCAAACTTTTGAACCGACTCCACGACCAATATTTGAAGGCCTACAGGACAGGTGTTAGTTCTAAAAAACGTTAATAAATCAGTTGGAAATCAAGTAGCCCATCAGGGATTTCCTTAAGCAGTAACATCAATTGCCTTGTAATAAAAAGAACAAAGCTTTGTTTGACTGGACACATTCCTTTATAGAATGCGTAAAAAATTTCGCTATTTTACTTACTAAACCAATTTCTACAATTCCAGAGCAAAAATCGTAGAGCCGATCACGGTGCCCCTCACGAACGGCGACACGTTGTACACGCCGCCGCCGCCCAGTAGCGGGGTGATCCTTGTCAACATACTGAACATACTGAGCGGCTTCCAGTTCAACGCCTCCAGCATCAACACCACGGAGGACAAGATCCTCACGTACCACAGGATCCTTGAGGCCTTTAAGTATGCGTACGCGACTAGAACTAAGCTGGGAGACATAGACTTCTTAGATTTGAAAGAGGTAAATATAGTTTTTGGTTTACCTGAGCCGTAAGCGGTTTCTTTCACAGATTTCTTATTATAATTAGTGCCAAATATTAGGATGGACTGAGTCTGTTTAAAAAATATAGTTTCGCGCAAAATATATACCTACGGTACTCACTTAATATTTATACACTCATAGAACTTTGTTTCAAAGCAGTATATTCTTTATGATTTTTCCCTTGATTGGATATTTTAACCATCATCTTAAAAGTAGTATTTTATGTAATTTTCAATATTAATTATAATTAAAAAAAGGTTATGACCTCTGAACGCGAGACTAATTAAGTATCTTGCTATCTATTTTGAATTAATTTGTCCAATCTGCGTCGTAGTAATTCTATTTTAGATAAATGAGACACCAAAATCATTAATTAGGTAATAATACAATGAGACGGAAGTACTTAATTATGCAATAAGCCTTGAAATTACACTATATCGGTACATATTATATGAATGATTGACCTTTTATCCACAAGTACTGCCATTTTTATCATCACGTTTACGATTTACTGGGCTCTTGGCGTTTACCGATGATATGTCGACTGCAAACTGAACTCCTAGACATCTTGGAATCCCCTTTTATATGTGCTGGTGGATAATATGATGAGATTAGCCTTATGTCGTATGTAAAATATGAATATTTGCGATTGGATTTTGTCACAAAACTTACATCCACTTTTCCTCAGGCAGAGCAATTTTATAGTCCACATCCCTACCTGTCGCATTTTGAGTAAGAGAATATCAAGACCTCTGGTGTTGGTATTCTCCTATAAAAGTCGTGTTAACAAGCTGGTTCGTGGTTTTCCAGTTGATCAACAACGTGACGTCACCGGAGTACGGCACGGAGGTGCGACTGCGCATCAACGACACAGCTACTAGCAACAACTCGGCTACTTACGGCGCCGAGACCTACAACCAACCAGACTCGGGGACCGCTCACATATCCATCATAGCACCTAATGGAGACGCTGTATCCATGACCAGCTCTATTAACTATTAGTAAGTATACTATGACCTGAAAGAAGCACATTCAATTATAAAGTAGGAGATACTACCTTTCTAAAAAAAAATGTAAACCATTAGTCCCTCAGACTAAGAAATAACTTAGAAACTTAATTACGCCTACAATTTCCTTAAATAGTTCTAATATAAATATAATAAAAATATATAAATCTTCACTATCCTTCAAGAACCAGTATAAAAGCTGCAAGACAATATACGGTAGAGTTGCAGCGTCTACTGAGAGCAACGCCCAATGTCTTTTCTCAACTGCAAATCTCTTTTAACCAAGTATATCGTCCACAGTTACGGTGCCGGCTTCACAACTCTCAAAACTGGCATAGTAATGAACAACGTGATGGATGACTTCTCGTCTCCCGGCATCACCAACTTGTTCGGCCTGAAGCCTTCCCCTGCCAACTTCATAGCGCCACACAAGAGACCCCTATCTTCCATGAGTCCTAGCATCGTTGTGGACATGCACGGCAACGCTAAACTTGTGATTGGGGCTTCAGGAGGCACTAAGATTACTACAGCTGTGGCTTTGGTAAGATTAGAAAAATTACAGACTTAGATAAATTTGACTGCTTCCGTCGCGCAGTGGTTTAGGTCACCACGCCGCTACCATTGTGTCGGGAGGTATTGGATTCGATTCCCACACGGGGAAATTATTTGCGAGGTCTACAAATAATTGTTTCGGGTCTGGTTGTGCTTTGTGTCCGTTGTTTGTATGTTTGTAAAAGTCCCCGCGACGCAAGAGCAATTCTTAGTGTGGGAGTTGTTTTTTTAAGAAAAAAAAAAATATTTTTTATTTGACTTAATGATAATATTATCTTCAATCAGATCAGTCTATCAAACGCAGCCGCAGTATAAAATTGTGTTTGTCTTTCAGGCGACAATACGCAAGCTTTGGTTCGATCAGTCTATCAAGGAGGCGGTAGACGAAGCTCGCATCCATCACCAAATAACACCAATGGTTGCTCAATATGAATATGGTATTACAGAGGTAAGTCACTCGTTTTATGTCTAATATTGCACCTTTTGTAAAAATAATAGGTCTATTGTCTACACTTTGATAACTGTTATATGCAACCTCGTAAAAGAATCAGTATTTGTGAGTTTAACGCAAGTTTTGTCCTAAATGAATAACTATTTGATTGTTCTAACTATTTGATTTTGATGGAGAATTATTAAAAATAGCGATAGTCAACGATATTTGCGTAGGTACATACTTAGGTATATACATTAATGCTATGTTATTTTTTCAGGACATATTAAAAGGCTTGCGAGCTAAAGGTCACGGCATGGAGCGCTACAGCGGCCGAGGCTCCATCGTGTGCGCTCTCTACAGAAACAGAACCGCCATCTACGCCAACGCTGACTTCAGGAAGGGCGGCGACGTCGCCGGCGACTGAACGACGCAACACCTGTGCCTAACCATAGACTAATTACCAAGAAGGAACTCTATACGAATCTAATAATGTAAGATACGAAATGTGATCATATTTCAAGTATTTTGTTACAATATAATTGGAATTGACAAATAACTAATTAGCGAAATGTGATCCCATTTTTTGCTAAATTAATTGTGTAATCGTAAGTAAGTTATGAGCGTGAAATGTCATTGGTGTATTCAAGGTTAAACCTTAAACCTGCCAATAACAGTTTAGTTATTTATTTTTACCTGTTAATGATGTAAGAGAAATCTTGTGGCAAACGCACTTTACCTGCGGCCATTTTCAATAAACTTTCATGAGAAAGTGATAATTATTAGGTAAATTAGTTGCCTTGATATTGTTTTCCTTTTAAACTATGGTTGCCCAGTAGGTAACTGATTTTAGTATGAACATCGCTTATTGAATATAATTTATTAAAATGTTCGTTCTCATTAGTCTCGAAGTAATAATTGGCGATACAATAACGAGTAGGTAATAAGAAATTTATTGCAAGAAAAAATGTGATAGTTGATACATGATAGTATAGATAGGATATAAATAAAAAATACCTATTGTCGTCTTCCTAAATAACGCTATTGTTTATAAAATTATTCGAATGGACGGCAATTGAAAATTATCATTTAATTATAATATATTGGCTGATAAATAATATCAAATTTGGATATGCGTTCTAGGCAAATAAGTACTTAAAATCCTATCCTATCGTTTATAATAGTTGCATGTAAAAGGAAAATTACATTTCAGAGAATTTCAGCCGTCGGTTTACCTACTGGTTATATGTTTATTCCAAGAGAAGTATTAAATAATTAAATATGATTGTTTCCTCACTGTTATAGATCACACAAACAGGACACAAAAGGCACACAGTTTTGAATTTTAATCACTGTTTAGTGTGGAATGCCATGTTAGCACAAATTAGATCATTTGTTTATATTTACTAATAAGATGTCAGTGTTATTTCTCTGTTTTATTATATGATCGTTCCTCAAAGTTAGCTGCATTTATTACGTCCAACACCATGTCGTTATTCTGATAAGTTAAGTGTGAAAATGTGTGTAGACAATCCAGGTAATAATGAAATTATGAATGTGTACGTAATATTATATTTCACTCGCTTTATTTTATTAAAGTAATTTTAATGAGAGTATTGTAAATTAGCTGGAATTTAAATGAACTGATAACTTAGATATTATGCGAAATGAAGTTGTCACAGAATAGTGTTTGCAAAATAAACTTTTAAATGTTGTTTTGTAGTTTCTTTTATTTATTTCCTAGCCTATGCTTCATCCTGGGTCTTCAACTCTAAGATAAGGGTCTGAATTTCGTTAAAATAGTTTTAACCGCTAATCCGAGCAAACATAACTCAAACTAATTAGCATTGCATCTACATACCCACAACACATTACTTAATGTAACGGATGACTAATTAATACTCGCAAACTATTTCAGGGTTAACAATAATATTTTAGAGTTTTTACTAAAACTCTTTACATCTCACAACATAAAGAGACCCGAAGATAAAAACGCACCGCCAAATTTTTCATTAATCACCAAATGATGAAATTTGTCTGCAATTCATCTATGACCAATCTTTTAAACAATAAAATTGATGACGCATATTTGTTACGATTAACAATTGAAGATTTTCCCAAAACGATAACGAATGTTTTTAAAACACTCGATATGGACTAAGACGCAAAAAATCAAACCAAATTTTCAAGAAAAATTGTATTTTATTTTGCATTGTAATTGCATTGCGCTTACATTCTAACCTTAAACTAAATTAAATACTTAAACGAGTATAAAAAAAACAACAAAAACAAAAATTAAATTTTACTTAGCACCTACTAAATAATTCAATGGAATTTCATTTCAAATAATATTCACCACGATTCACGTTATACGTGACAGTAAACAGCATAATAAAAATAAGTTTGACCTTGAATTTAAATATACATAGAATCAATATCAATAAATAAATTAACTAGCTACCAGTCGTATATAGATAACTACAGTTACATTGTAATATCCTATAGATATCAAACATATAAAGCAATAAATATGCTATATTAAAATCGAGACATTTGCCCCCGATTTCGGGGGTACATTTAGTGGTAGTTTATCTATTCAATAGCGTTTAAACTCATATAAAAACTATTTGAATAGATAAACTACCGCTAAATGTGCCTCAGAAACCGGACATTAGACTAGTAGTTTTAAGTTGTATTAATGCTGATTTCCAATATAAATTCTTGATATAATTCGTAATAGCATTTGATAATTTAATGCTTGCCTGGTTTTACAAAGATTATAACATTTTCATTCTACGGCATATTATTATTTCACGTAAGAGAGTGGGTACAACACACTATACATGTTCCGCGCTGTACTTTTGACAATCATTTTAAGTTAAAAGTTCTGGCTTATATTGGATAATCTATTCTCAGTTTACGCGACTTCTAACGACAGCAGATCTCTCATAGCTTCAACAGGTGTGACCAACTTGGTAGAGCCGATAAGTACAGTATTATCTACACCGCTAGTGATCACGCTGCGATGCAATCTCTTGCATTCCTCTGCTGTGACACCACCGACCACAAATATTATAATCGTAGGATTGTCTAAAGGATGTTTTGCTGTACGTGATTTCTTCTGAGTTAGCATGCTGAAACAAAAATATAATTTCTAGTTCCGCTACTCACTACTAGATGGCAGTGTTTAAAACACGTACATTTTTAGTTGTATCTATTCCCCGCTAGATGGCAGTGTAAAGTATTATCATGGAGTTATTTTTTTGAAGTAAGAATAATTCAACGTCTCTTTATATTAATGTGGATAATCACTTCTGTTTATAATTTGATATAAATTATAAAAATATTTTAAAACTTACTTGAAGCCACTTCTAATTAAATCTTTAGTCTTGAGTACGAGTGACTCATTCTTGTGCCTAAGGTCGTACATTTCTGGTCTCTCGGTATCGACGAGGTCTTCAACCAGTTGCTGTAGCAGACCTTTATACTCGTGACCAACGCCCGTCTCGCACGGTTTCAACACTATGTTGTAGCTGTAGAAAAAAAACATATTTTTATCATAACAATCTAAAGTTATCTAAATTTATATCTTACGAATCATCAAACTTACATATCGCACCTTTAAAGTAAAACCGTTACTAAACGAAAATTTTCGTGAATTGAGTTATTAATGCCATCTATCTAAAATACCCGTAAACTACAAGATAAACTTGTTATTTTTGTAAAATTTTGTGTTTAGCGCCATCTAGCAGTAAATCAAAGCGTTACTAAACCAAGTTATGATCGGCTCACTAAATACAATATTGTGTCTATACCAGTAAGAACATGATCGTCGTAGAGTGATGACGGAAGTTTAAAACAACAGTGTTATTATTTGGATAAACACGGCTTGAAGTTACAAAAAGGTAAGTTGTTGATTTTTTTTAATAGGTATAGTGTTTCAATTCGTTTAGACACAGTTTTCGTGTTATGAAATTACGCAATTTATAATTCAATTTCATTGGTAAAATGTTACAGTTTGTATAGTCACAATTTGCCTTTACTTTTTTAGAGATTAATCCAATAACGTTTATCTGTAGAGTGTAACCATTTCTTTAGTCACAGTTTTTCGATGAATTTTGAGTAAATTAAGTCATATACAATTTTACAATACTGGGACATTTATGTTAGTCACGGTTTATTTCTTTAGGCAACGTACCTTTTGTATTAACATTTAAGAAGTAAAATGTTATATTTTGTTTAAACTCCATTTGATATTTAAATTGACTCCATAATGTATGAAACTGTTAATGTTGCATTACACATTTTGTTTTAGTACCATTTTACTACTAACATAAATAAAAGTTATTCTTATTAGTAACTAAATTTATTTCTGTTGAAATGTCTTTCATGTTAATAATTGATAAAAATAGTAAAACTATTGTTTTAGGTCATGGCGCATTATCGAAACCCGCGTTTGTCACGCATTTTAGAGGCTCTGGAATCTAAAAAAGATTCTGTAAACACTGAAAATCACCAGCAAATATCCATGGACGATCTGGATAATAATTTTTCATGCGAAGAAAATCCTATAACTGTCGATGCTTGTAGATCTCCTTCTTTATTGCAAGAGCAAACACTACCACTGTTCTCAGTCTACGCTAGTCAGACTATGGAAGCTGAATGTTATGCTCATCCAATTGATGACGAAATGACAAATCCATATTTGAGCGGTACTGGTTTTCCAGAAGTAGCTCCAAAAGATGTTATTGTACCAGGTCCTAGCTGTAGAGCCAGATCCCATTCAACTAGCTCAGAATCATCTTCGAGTTCATCATCAACAAGCTCAAGCTCATCATCTTCATCTGCGTCTGAATTGGGTAAGGATTTTTCCCCTGATGAAGCAGATTGTGATCCTGATTACGTACCGGAAACCGCACCACGGCATGTATCGTTTAGCCCAACGCCTTTAAGTAGTAGTAGTATTCCTGCGCCACTGATTGAAGAAATTAATTTGAGTCCTCCAGAAGACAACATAACTCCGATCAAACGAAGGCGTAAAGGTTTTAAAAATCTATCCGTGAGGCAAGAAGCTAAAAGACTTCGTAATAGTGGTCAGCAATATAAAACTGTGTCTAAGTCTAAAAAAATCATTCCAAAGAAGCAAATTGGACCTCCATGTGGGGAAAAATGTAGACTAAAGTGCAGCGAAATAATCAAACAGGAAGACAGAGAAATTATTTTTAACAATTTTTGGAAAATGGGTGATTTATTCAGACAAAGAGATTATATTGCAAAGTGTATAGATGTCATTAAACCAAAATATCAATATAAGGTTCATAATAGTAATAGAGGCCCTAAACATTCATTTTCATTGGAGATTAACGATGTTAAGCATCGTATCTGTAAAATTTTCTTTAGGAACACATTGGCCATTAATAATCGACCTATTGCAACTGTTATAGCAAAAAAGAACCAAGCGGGAATGGTTGAAGAAGAAAAAAGAGGTAAACATGGGAAACAATACAAAATAAGTTCAGATATCATTACAGGAATAAAAAACCATATAGACACAATACCAAGAATAGAGTCACATTACCTAAGACAGCAAACGACTCGTGAATTCATTGATGGAGGTAAAAGCCTTACAGATCTGTACACTGACTACCAAACGAAATGCTTGAATGATGGTGTTGAAGCTGCTAAAATTCATACCTACAGGAGAGTATTCAATGAAGATTATAATATCGGCTTTCACACACCTAAAAAAGACCAGTGCGAATTATGCATCAGCTTTAAAAATGCTGTTAATAAAACAGTAGAGTTACAGACCAGATACGACCAACACAAGCTTGAAAAAGAATTATGTCGACAGGAAAAATCAAACGATAAAACAATGGTTCAGAAAAATTACATTGTTGCCTGTTACGACCTCCAGGCAGTACTGCCTCTTCCGAAAGGAGATGTATCTACCTTATATTACAAATGTAAGCTAAATGTTTGTAATTTTACAATAAGTGAATTAGCTAAAGACTATTGCGACTGTTTTGTTTGGAGCGAGGTCGAGGCGCTAAGAGGAGCTAACGAAATAGCAACGTGTGTCTGGAGATATCTGACAAAGAGGGCGTCAGAAATAAATGATGATAATTTGCAAATCACATTTTATTCTGACAATTGCTGTGGCCAGCAAAAGAACAAGTTTATGTTTACTATGTATGTGTATGCCTTAACTGTTCTTAAAATAAAGTCCATTACGCACAAATATTTAATTAGTGGGCATACCCAAAACGAAAATGACTCTGTTCACTCTGTGATAGAAAAAGCCGTCACAAAATGCTTACGTTCTGGTCCTGTATACACTCCAGATCAATACGTGACCATAATCAGAACTGCAAGGAAGAAAGGCAATCCCTACAATGTTACTGAAATGTGCTATTCAGATTTCGTTGACATAAAAAATCTTGCAGAGGCATGCGGTGGTCAATTTTCAAAAAATACAGAAGGAGGAACAGTTAAAATGAGTGACATTAAGATAATTAAATTTGAAAAACTTCAAGATTCGGACCACGTTGGCGTTTACTATAAAACTTCCTATTTAGATACTGATTTCAAAGAAATAAAATTCCACAATAATCGGTCATCGCGAACACGTACTGGCACTAATCTTCAAAATTTCCAGCTGAAGCCTTTATACCAATCAAGATTAAAGTTAAGTGATCGAAAAAACAGTGATTTAAAAAGCTTAATTGACAGTAATATTATACCACAAAGTTACGCATTGTCTTATTACAATAACATCTTGTTTTAGCATTGCTACGTAATATTATTATATTGATGATTATTTATTGATTTATAGATTTTTTTTGAGAATGACATTATTTTTTAGCTTTCTTAAGGCGTTTTTTTTTTATTTTCGATAAAAAAATATTATGTCAATAGGTTTGACTTATCTATTATTCTAATTAAAGTGATAGAAGTGAACATTACTTTTGTTGGCTCAAAGTAGCTGTCGTGGATAGAGAAATAAGGCTGTGATTGTTACTATGTTTATTTTTTTTTAATATTGCTATTTCCAGTTGATTTGTTTTTAGTCATAGTGTTGTAAAACGTTATAGGTTAAAATGAATAAAAGTTAAGACAGTAAGATACGTACTAACTGTGATTTAAAGGTACAAATTTATCAAGACTGATAGATAAATAATTATTCTAAGTAATTGTATGGATCTCTCTTTTTATTTTGTAATAAAACATTATTATTTTGGAAAGCTTTTTATTTATTTAGTAATATTATAACATTGCAATGATGGAAAATTTATAATTTTAATTTAATTGTATAATAATATTATTAAATTATGAATTTTCAATAGTATTCTATTTAGTAACATTAGTTGCACTGTAATTTCAT
This sequence comes from Anticarsia gemmatalis, assembly GCF_050436995.1. Lineage (NCBI taxonomy): Eukaryota > Metazoa > Arthropoda > Insecta > Lepidoptera > Erebidae > Anticarsia > Anticarsia gemmatalis. The sequence continues at coordinate 4,419,401 of NC_134757.1, forward strand.
AGTAATATTCAATAATTAACAAATAAAATTAATGGTAAAGTGTTACTATAATAATATAAATCAAAATAAATAAAGCTGTAAATATGAAAAATAACTTTTTTAAATGGCATGTTATAATGTTAACAAAGATCTTTCATAATAACTCATTAGATATCTTAAAAAACCCTGGACTCAGATTTTATTTAGAAAAAACGGTGACTATTTTCTAATATTAGCTCTCCTATAAAATCTTATAATTTCGTTTAGTAACGGTTTTACTTTAAAGGTGCGATATTTGAAAGAACTTAACTAACATAATTAATAAATATAACCATCGCTCGAAAGGGATTCAGTGCTCGTTCACGTTGGAACTCGCGGTGGCGGTCGCGAGCGCGGGGACGTGGCGATTTGTGTTCACGTTGGCCGCCAAGCGGGCGTTTGGCTCAAACTGGCTCAAACTGGTTGATCTTACTTGACATCGCGAGTGAATCGCGCCCGCCACCGCTAGTTCGACGTGAACACACACGAACATCTTCACTTGTTTGATATTGGCGCGAGCGCGCCACGCGGGCCGCGCGCGGCGCCGCTAGCTCGCCCGCGACTTAGACCGCGCGAACGGTTTGTACGTGAACACTTCGGTACATCGCCATATGTTTGATATTTCGCGACCGCGCCCGCCACCGCGCCCGCGAGTCAACGTGAATGAGCACTCATACTCGTAAAATAATCCACCATTAAAAAATCTACTTACTTAACCATAGTATTTCTCATATTCGCGATATCTTTCAACTTATCCATCACTTTTTTAGACATTTCATCACACTCTTCCGGCGTCACAATCTCTGCCTTTTCTCCTTTGAACAGTATCTTGTGGTCCTCAAATATTGCCACACTTAATATTTCACGTAACGCTTCCTCGTGCTGGCTGGGGAACTTGATGTCTTTGCCTTTCAGTGAGTATAAGTGAATGAGTAATGCTAAAAGGCTTTCCAGTGCTAGGCTCCGGTCTTTTCGAGTTTTGATTAGATGACTCATCTGTAAAAACCAATTATATTTGTAACGAGTTCACGAAAAGTAAAGGAATAATCTATTTTCTAAAAAAATAGTTATGTTTCTTCTGTACACGGAACTGTATCAATTTAGAAAAAAAATGTCACAGTGATAAATTAGTTCCGGAAAAAACCAATGGCCATATTTTAAAAAGCCACAATGAAACGCCTCTATAAGGCAGTAATGTGAAAGTAGCTTTTTAGTTTATTACACTCTTACGACTTAACGGACAAGATTACTATCAAGTAATGAGCTGAACCAAACAGCTTAATAAGATTTTTTCCATAAAATTCCTTTCCCATGCCTCTTTGACCAAGTGACCCTTGATCGAGTTTTGTACTTAGCAACCAACACATTTCGCGATACATTTTCATATATTACGAAATAATAGTGATTCAAGATCGGTAAAGATCATTGTCCTCCAAAAAACCTAGTTCATACCTGTTGCAGCACGGTGGTGGAGTCCCGACTGGCGGCCAGATTCTGTTGAAACTGTTTCTCTAAGCTCATGAGCAGCTCTTGTTGGGCGCGTTTAGGCGACTTTAACGTTTGTACCACCGCACAGGCTTGTTGCAGCACGCCTAGATGGTTGCCTATGATCTGATAGTTCCCTGTGAATTAAATGTCAATTGTAAATCAATAATAATAAGTAATGATTTGAAAAGTTATGTATTGTATTCTCACTTAAGTTTAATGTTTTTAATATTGATGATGTTAGAAAATAATTAAATAGTTATGTAGGTGCGTTATTTTATTATAAGGTCAAATCTAACATTTAGTATTGTTTTCAGTGCATGTTTTATTAATGTTACTTTTATGTCAACAACTTTATATTATTTATAAACAAAACAACAAGATGCCTACTATCTAAAGTTAAAATTTATAATTATTTGTCTGGCTGCTTCAAGATAGCTTTGACATTGACTTAAAAGAAAAAGCTGTAAAACAGCATCTATAAATGCTCCCAACCTTTAGAAGCCGTAATGATTTTCTCGACACTCTGCGGCGTGACTTTCAACAGCGTCTTGGGGCTAGGCGACTTCTGCACGTCGATCTTGGACAGTTTGTTGTACAAGTCGAACATGACTTCCTTCTGTGACTTGTTGATCATGTAGTCGTATGTTTGTATGCAGCTGTCGTCCGTCGCGTGGAACAGACACCCTGGGCTGAGTGCACTGTCGTCATCTGGACCCTTGTGACTGGAATAAGATATTTGTACAACATATAAATGATGATTCGGAGTGATGGTTAATTGTTCATTAAATACATCTGCACATTTTGCATACAAGTATAAAACAAAGATTTTAAACTATGAATGGGCCATTGTTACAACTATGGCCCATTCATAGTTTAAAATCTTAAACATGTTAGGTGATTTCCCATTTTCTGGCCTACAATTATGTTAATACATGCATACATAAAATCACACCTCATGGAGAGAGGCAGAATGACACTTCCTGCTATCCCCATTTTTTTGTCCTATGGGCTATGAGCTATTATTACCATAAATAATAAATAACTTAAATAAACCAAACGTAATACATACTACGCATTATTAGCTTCACATAGAGGTGACATGTCTACAGCAACTTCGTTGGAATGTCCCGGGAAGCGCGGCAACACCGCCATGATCTTGTCCAGCACTGATTCAGTTGCATGGCTGGTCACCCCACAAACATCAAGTGTGCGATCCACTATTATCAGTGATGCTGGGTGGAGGCAATTCTGAAATAGTTATATTAAAAATTATTGCATATACTTTTTTTCACATACATACGGAATTTCGCACCTTTTCATTGGGGTAGGCAGAAGCCAGTGACGCCACTTGGTACAATTTTTACAAACTAACTTTGCTTCATTCACATCCATACATTTTGTCATACAGGAATACAATATGTAATTTTTAATTAATACATTATTGTGGTTTTTTTAAGATAATGTGTTAAAAGGCTATTTTTTTATTTCCTAACACTACAGAGAGGCATAAGTTGACTTTGACAAACTGATTCACATTCCCGAGGGTTATGGTTATTTGAAATAAATAATTAATGTATCCAACTCTTTAACTTTTTTCTTTTCAGTTTACACCAGTTTTTTTTTTTGTTATACATACAAAAATCATAATTCTTATAGTTTACCTTTCTCCTAGCTATACAGACAGGTGAGTTTTCCAGCACACCAGCCAGGATAGTGCTGTATGCTCCTATATAGTATATATCCTCTTTCAAATTCATAGAGTCAAGCATATTGTTGAGTCCACTGGCCAACCTCCTTGCATCATTTCTCTCGTCAGTTTGTAAACTGTGCAGGTCAAACTGGTTTGTTTCTAATATCATCTTGCCATTGAACTTTGGATAGATGTCCTTGTATGGAGGTGTCACAAACACCACATTCGTCAATGCTATCGTAAAGATCGGAACATGTACTACTTCTATTGAGCACAGCTGAAAAGTAAACAAATTTGAATTATAAAGTAGTCTTTCTTATGAACTTTAATTATTTTTCATTCATACTACAAGGAAGCCCTTGGGTTCAATTTACTAGAGGTTTATATAGTCTTTTGCAAGTAATAAAAGAAACACAATAACAAGTTATTTATTGTTTAGAACATACCCTTCCTTTAAAGCTATCTCGTAAGATATCTTCTAACAGTTTTGTTCCCTCAGCTATGCCTCTACCTGCTGCAACCTTGTCACTTGCATCTCTGTCAGTACATAACTCTAAATACACAGCATCTAAACTCGCTGATGATATCAAAATGACCGCCGAGAACTGATTCCGCCGAATTATATCGCAAATAGTTTGCACCTGAGTCCATGTTGATTGAGTTATGAAAACTGCCTTTTTCTCCTCTCCACATTCCTGTAAGGAGACCAAAGCATAAATAATGATATTTCTGTAATTAAAAATGATCTAACTTTTAAGCTGGGCTTCAATTAACTGTTAATAGCAACAAAAAAATAGAGTAAAATGGATTTTAAAATTATGGAAATTTTACCACGAAAGGAGACAAAGACTTGACTGCAACTGCCCCGCCTGTCAACAGATTGAAGAGCCCACCATCCCAGTGCAGGCATTCCGCACTAGCATCATCCAAAAACACTACAGCACCGATAATACGGTTGTATACTTCCGACCACCAGGCCTTGCCGAATTCCTTCACCGAGGCGCTCGCCATGTTAGATATTCTTCTTTCAGTAGCTTAGGAGTCCATTTCCCAATAGTGACGATATTCTAAGTATTCATTAATTAAATAATTACTACAGTACAAATCGACAAATTGGCACTATTTACACATCACTGGTGACATGTTGCTTATTGATTATAACTGTCATGTTGACAGCTGACAAATTTAGTTTAGGGCTGCCAAGGTGAATAATATAGCGTGCTATGGCATTCTGGGTAACTTTGTTTGTGTATAACAATATCATATGGACGAGCTCGCTAGCCAATTTGCTCACCGACTAAGCCAATCCTTGCAAAGCATATATATAAAAAAGGAGTCGGTTTCCTTCAAAGATGTCCAAGTTTACCATCTCTGTACATGTGTCGCCAGATCTATTGAAATTTTGACAGTTAAGGCTATTTTCTAACATAGGTTATCCATCCCTATTCATAAACTGAGACTTCGTAAAAGGCCTCTACATCATAATAATATATTCTTTGTTGAGTTTTGAGGGTAAATGAAATAAGATACGCCCAAAGCTTTTACAAGCAATTTATTGTAGTTACTTATCACAATACAATTTTTACTCTAACAGCGTGTACAGCACATTTGCACTAACATGTAATTACTGAATGTTTAATGATCTTCATAGCCGCTGGGCAGGGGGTTGACATGGGGGTTGTGGAACAGGGACTTCTGACCATCTCCCCATGGGAAGCGCTGAAAACAAAGTAGTACATTAAATAATGATGGTTAGCTGATGAAATTGATAAGCAGGCAATATTTTCAATAAATAGAATCCATCAATGGATGCTCGTTAGGATACATAATTATTTGGCCACAACTGCTTTTTAACCAATATACAATATATAATACAATATATAATATACCCACAATAGAATTTTTATTCAAGATTAATAATACCAACATTTCGTAGTATGAATTTGTGTACAAAATCAATCCCTCTTATCATATCTAAATGTTCACTATCAGTTTTAAAATTCCTATTGGATTTACCTTGGTGCGCACACGCAAGTACTCGAAGGGCACAAACTCAGGGCGTTCGTGGTTGGCGTGCTCCTGGTGAGCGAGGTAAGCATTCAACATCCCAAGACCAATGGCGGGGAATGCCACAATGAAAGTCATCCTCTTCCACAGCTTCCAGCCACCTAGCAATAACATTAGATAAAATTTTGCATTACTGATATAGAAGTCCATTCCATTGCATGCGGGTTGATGTCAGAGCTAAAATCTACATGTAGTACTCCTAAATAATTGTAGTTTAACATTCCATTTTGCTTGTTCAAATTGAAAAGCAATTTTTGCTTGGTTGACAAAATTCTTTACAATATTTTTTTTTGTAAGGAAATTATCTTTTTTTTTCATTTTAGAGGGCCATCATCAATTAGTATCAGATGAAATATGGATTTTCTGCTTCTTCCTTCTCATATAAAATAATATTTGATGTTTTTTCATTCTACCATTATTATTTTATTATGAACTCTATTTATGGTATGTAATATGCAAGATAACTGTATAGCACAATATATTATAGTTTTATTTTGCAGATATATCTGTCTAGAACTATAGTTTATTGCCTTAGTAAAGAGCCTTATATTTAAGCAAGGTTAGAGGCTGGTGGATGTATTTAAATTTAGAATTGAACCTGCAGGTATATTACCTAATTTACCATGCTATTGGTTCTGAAAAGTGGTATTTATTAATAAAATATACATTTGCTTAGCTTCCCATTTCCGTTCAGTTATAAATAATATAACAATATTTTGAAGCAATATTATACTATGCAAGGGTCTCTTTTCTTATCATAACATCTATTGACTTCAGGTAATAAATTATTTCTAATTATATTTGCCAGGGTCGAAGATCCATTGTAAGACAAAATTGAAGAGGCTCATGCTAGACAGGAAAAAATAAAAGAAAACTGACATTTGTCACTTTGCAACATGTAACTCAAAATAAGATCAAGTGCTAAGCACAATCAGAACCTAATTTTTAATCATGAAATTGAGTGAAACAAGTATATTTTTTAAGGAAATATAACAAGTCCAAAGGAGAGATAAGGCCCTTTAGGTTATCCGATTACATAATTCATAGTTTATGAAATTAATCTTACCTCCATGGCCACCAGCGGTAGCAGCATGGCCAGATGAAGACCGTGCATTTGTCTTAACGTACTGGAGCGCTGCTCTCCTCAAAAGGGTATTCATTTTTATTGAGTTAGAAAATGTCGATCGAATGAAAAACACTTGTCAATTTTTCACTTTGCGACAAAAAGTTGACAATCTAGATAAATGTTGCCAACCTCCAATGTTCTATAATCAATAAATAAGACGTTCAGAAATATTCATGTTTTTTTAAAAGTATAAAATGAATTTGTATATAATGTGTGATTTGTAAATTGAAGAATTTTGTATATAATATAATTTAAATTTATTTAAACAATCTGCTATGGTTGCAGTGAGGCGTCAGGTAAAAATATTAGTTAGTATTACCTATGTACATTTGATTGGTATTCTAGATATGTTTACTTGTAATAATTATTTAATCTATACTAATATAATAAAGCTGAAGAGTTTGTTTGTTTGTTTGTTTGATTGTTTGTTTGTTTGTTTGATTGTTTGTTTGTTTGTTTGTTTGTTTGTTTGAACGCGCTAATCTCAGGAACTACTGGTCCGATTTGAAAAATTCTTTCAGTGTTAGATAGCCCATTTATCGAGGAAGGCTATAGTCTATATAACATTACGCTACGGTCATTAGGAGCGGAGTAGCAACGAAAAATGTTACAAAAACGGGGAAAATTTTGACCCATTCTCTTAGGTGACGCAAGCGAAGTTGCGCGGGTCAGCTAGTATAATATATGCATAATTACATTTATATAAATTACTTGCCGAAATGCTGAACTAATAGATTAAAAATATTTTACATTCAGTAGTGGAACTTTTTGATATTTTTCTCGCAACCAATTACAGTGCGTTTTCATGATACTGGTGTAGGTATCATGGACGTTCGATAGGTACCTATTGGACCAATACGATTCTCATGATACCACCGTAGATAACAAAAGCATATTATAGAATTGTGTTATAATTAGGTATAAATCTGTAAAATGAAGAATAACCCCTTGAGAGTAAATACAAGTAAGAAATAAAACACAGCTGCTATTAAACTAATATTTAATCACGTCATAGTTTTATTTTATATAGGTAAACATTCTTATATAGGTACGGCTAGAGATACAAGATTTTTAGCGATTTAAAGAAAACGTAGCTGTCGACTTAAAGAGGATCCGTGTAATTGAATATTGTTAGTACCTACCTTATCGGAGCCTGATCTGGCATAAAAAAATATGCATGCCTTTGCCTTGGTCAAATCGCGTAAAAAAACACATCATTTTTCAGCAATATCGTGAGCGGCAATGTTAGCCTGAGAATGATATACAGTACAGTATAACTATACATAAAATTAAATATTATATATATATTATTAGCTGAACGAACAACGTTTGTCAGCTAATAATATACTTATCTATAATATTTAATTTTAAGATACAATAGGTAACTATGGGTCTTATTAGTGCAGTGGCTACACATTATCATAAAAATAACTTTCACATTCTCTTTCAAAAGTTATGGTAGGTATTGGATTTGCAACCAAAATTAATATTGATAGTTTAATAAATGTAAGTACATAGGTATAGGTTTGGTAATACAACGGAATGTGTAAATATCACAATTTAAGTGTTAGATAGGTACCTACTTACCTATTATTTATTCCTACTAAGTATTTAAAATAATAACAAATAATTGTTTTGCGACACAAGTTTCTGTTGCGCAAAGTTGTGTTAGCAAAAATGATAACTTAGCACTATGAGATAGTGAAATAAACATAAAAGAATGCTGCCATAAGTTTTTCTTCCAAGGTAACAAGTACAGTATGTTAATAATATTTAATATGAAATCTTGTAACCTTTATGGCACCTAGATCTTTGGAATGGTCGTGTTTATGAAAACCCTTAACCTCATCTCTTATTCATAAAACGCCACGCCAGTAATTCTCATCCATACATCTTGTAAAACAGGACCGCTATGAGGATATATATTTTCTTAAACTATTCTTTACGTATTTTGTCCGCCAACATGATTTGTCGAACCCAGGAAAATTATTCTCATACATATTATTATCTACTCGCTATGAGGTATCACTCGGATTTGTGAGGTAAGTTTATTAAACATCGTTATAATTTGAGGACAGTGCCGACACACTTATTTATGTATAGATAAAAAAAAAATATAAATTTAACCCATTACTGTCCCACTGCTGGGCAAGGGTCTCCTCCCGTAATGAGGGAGGGTTTAGGCCTTGAGTCCACCACGCTGGCCAAGTGCGGGTTGGGGACTTTGCATGCCCTCAATAAATGTATTAAACAAATTTTAGGCATGCAAGGTTTCCTCACGATGTTTTTCCTTCACCGTTGGAGCATGTGATAATTATTTCTAATACACACATAACTTCGAAAAGTCATTGGTGTGTTGCCTCGGGTTCGAACCTGCGACCACTTGCGTGGGAGGTGTCAACTTATACCACTCGGCTATCACTGCTCATGTATAGATATTGCACAAAAAAAGTAAATGAATGACTAAAGTATTTTACTAGGTACTAGGTGCCTAGACATTAAGCATGAAACAAATAAGTGATCAGCTTAGCCTTTCCTCCAAGCTATGTTGGAGTCGGCTTCCAGTCTCACCGGATGCAGCTGAATACCAGTGTTCTAACACAACCCAGCCACAACCCAGTTACTTGGGCTATAACACGATACCCTTCGGTAAGACTGGTTGTTAGACTTTCAAGCATCTGACTACTGCTAACGACTGTCAAAGATCTTCGAAAAAATAAGTACTTACAGTTTAATCTATTAAGTAGGTTTAAGAGGTAGATTTTAGATCTGGTACCTACCTACTCAAAAAGTTAAAGTTCTAAACATGTTTGAAAAATATGATAACCTACTACTAATTAAAAAAAATATTACTTCTGTAGCTTCGCTATGTAAAAAAAGTATCTATATTTTTTTAATACCTGGGGTAGGTATATCTAATATTTTTCTAATTATACTAAAGCTGGTTGATCAAATAGTAAAAACTCTTCTTGCGAAGCGATGCGAAGATCATCTTTAATTTTTTCTGTCCCGTCTGGAAAATGTTGCTCCAATACAGCTTTCGGCGACATCTACAATACAAATTATAAACGAGGTTATTTATGTAGGTACCTGCTACATTAAATACAAATTGTATTAAGTATATGTATTTATACAAAATATTTATGTTGTAGTACCTTTTTCGCCTTTACAAGCTCAATATTAAATCCCATATAAAAAGCCGACTGCTGCAGTTGTCTCAAGTTTCTCAAACGGACCCGTGGATCACGTTCCAACAGACGCATGAGTAGCCCGCGGGCTGCGTTCGACAAACTCGCTGCGTTGTCCGGTAAAGTGCCTGCGGTAGGCTGAATGTGATGTTGCCGTTGCGCGTGTATGCTGTGCCAAGTTTAAAATAGAAAAAATTAAAACATAATATTGATGTAAAGCTCTTTATTCAAAAACTTAAAAATATACAATAAACTGTTAGAATCTTACCTAATTTCATTAAAAGAAGACACCATATCGTTGGAATTGGAAATAGAAGCCACAGTTTTCTTTATCTCGTCTTGGTCAGTTATTGCTTTATTACCAATCGCAGGCGCTGGATACTGATAAACAAAAATGAGTAGAGTAAATCAAATGTTATCCAACAAGAATAAAATTCTCCAAAGTCGGAAATTTTTAAATTCTCTAAATTTGGTATCGACATATTTATAAAGTAATATCACTGGTAAGTGAAACAAAAAAGACAAGCAACTCCAATCACAAACAGGTAAGTGTAATTCAAACTCAATCGCAAACGCATGCAGGCATGTTAAATTATAATCAGGAGAGCCCATCTCTGCGGTACGTGTATAGCTCGGTACTTATACGCAGCCGCAGAGCCCTAAGGTTTAAGGGGAACGACACTGCAACTCGTCCCGCCTCGTTTGAAAAGAAAAAAGTCAACATCACTCGTCCGGCTAAAAATAGGGAGCTTGCCCCTTAATTGCACACTTGGAATTTACAGCACAATTTAATGATTGTTGCGAACTTGCGAGTTCACTGTGGCTTAACGAGAGGGCGGAGTAATGGAAGCAAAGATTGGGAACGTAATTAGTATATTGTTGCACATAAAAATGTTATTATGGCGTCGAAAAGTGCAACATGCGATACAACACTCGTAAAATTAAAATTTATAGCTAATGTGAAGTTTCATGGCTTTTATCGGCTTTATTCTTTTATAGTGGCGTCTCAGAAGTTAGCATAGTAAACACATTGTAAAGCTAGAACAAAAACTATTGATTATTATTATGTAAAAAAATCATGGACTTAATAATATATGTTCTAAGTTAAATACCTTAAAGTTCTGTTATATAAATATTTTTGGAGAGTGCATACAGTGGGGCCAATCTTACATACCACTTCGACGTAAAAATAAAAGTTTGGCACGAGGCATTAGGTAAGTCATGCATTTAGAAGACAAACTGCCATGAATCCGATAAGAGGTAATTATGCTAATGGAAATTAACATTTCGTAACTAAAAGTTTAAATGTAACATTGAGTTGTTATGCGATAACAAAAATTGGAAGGGTCTACATCATATTCATGGGATAGAATAAATATATTATATACTTATATATAACACAGTAGTGCGTCTGTTGGAAGCTGTCACTCAGAAGACAATTAAAGAGCAAAGCTCCGTTAGAATGAGTGCGATGACTACTAATCACTGTTATCTTTATCAGAAAGCCGCCGCGGGCACACGGGGGCACAAATAAATGTTTCTAATATTTTGTTCTGGTCACGATTCGAATGCGTTTGTGAATAAGAAGTGTACATTTAAATATGTAAATTAAGTTACCTACTATACTATTTTTCTAGATTTTATATCATCTCCTAGATCTCAGTCTAGTCTAGTTTGACGATGCCGCCTCATTTGTGAATAAAATACATTAGAGATTTATAATTTTGGCCAGCGATTTATTAATTATGCATCATTAAAGAAGCATAATTATTATGGCTTTATTTTGCACAACTCCTTTTCCAAGCAAAATTGATGTCCTACTTTGTTCAATTTTTTATCTCCAATGTCCAAATCAATTTATTATAACCACCAAATACGCACAATTCAGTTCAATATTATGATTTTTTGGTAACGGGTTCACCACCATTATATTACTGTTACTGTATTACTGGACACGTAAACAATACAAAGTTTTTTTTATATCTTCTTTATTTCTGAAATACTTACATGTTTTGGTATTTGTCCGTGGATAACACTTTATCGACCCGGACTTAAATATACAAGGGTATTTTTACAAAGCTGTAAAGAACGTTTGAATTCATTCATTTATTTGGAATTAACGACCGTAAATATTAAGCCTTCCTTCATTGACTGCTGTGACCTTTATTATTGAAGCCTTTGAAATACTTCTGAATCGCGGATTTGGATTCAATAACATTATATATAAGAAAAAAAACCGCAAGTACTTGGTATTTTTGCGAATAACGATTTCCGGCAAAAAAACGTTATTCGGAATTTGTAAAGATATATCTCAACTTTTCAAATGACTTATTTTGAAGAAGATTTTACTCACAATATAGTATTTTTACAGAGACCACTAGGTCCAGAGTCCAGACAATAGTGTAAGTTACTATGAAGCGAAGTCCCTCGATTTTAGCGAATTTAAAATACATAATTTTTATTCGAAATTCAGACCGGTTGTTCCAGTCTACAGTATATTGGCAGTATATCTACAGTTTTGATCTCGTTGAAATTGAAGAAAAGCTTTGATAAAACCCTTCGTGCAACAGTCGTAATATAGTAAAATTATTGAAAAATGAAGTTCTTGAATTTGTATTATAGAATTAAAGCTGTTGACCATCCACCGGATGCACATAAATTAGTTGGCTCAAGAAAAACAAGAAATTCAATGCAGAGATGACCGTTACTGTCACGACATCCGTTTATTATATTATAGGTAAGCAGCTAAGTAGTTTGCACATTAATGCACTTGACACATCCTTTCTTCCTATCTTATAAAAAATATATAATAATGAATAAGACCTAGTCACATTCATTTGCATTATAAGTACATAAATATGTGTATTTAACACCACCTATGGCAGTATGTTTCTCTATGAAGAATGTGTAGAGTTGTTCGTCATATGCGTGAGTAATTAGACATGATTCAGGTGATTATTCCATTGACAGTCAGCCACTTTTCAGATTCCTCGTAGCGGAGGATGTACGCATAGATAATAAGACTAATAAGTAGTAATATTTCCAAGTAATTCATCACAGGTGATTATGGTAATATCATAGATTCCATTTGAAAAGAAAGGAAAAGGTACGCTTAGGGCATTGCTATAAAAACCGCAAATTATACATTGTCACACGATGAGTTATTATCATCTGTATATTACTTTATTGGCACAACTGCAGGAATATATTAAACCGATTTTGGTCAAATAATAATGAGGAGTAAGTAGGTATTTTACTAGTCTAGGGGGTTGCTAATAAATTTCATATTATGTAGAGTCAGTCATTATTTCTACGTTTTTGATAATGCAATTGGCACAATTTATTTATAAAAAATGGTAATTTAATTTGTAAGTGGTCATAATTATGAACAGAAGATGTCTGTAAGATTGTTGTGTCCCTGTATCATATTATTAGTACATCTCAATAGTCAATTAGTCATAAACATCACATCACTCCACTAGTTTCCCTAAGAGGTAGGATAAAGGATAATTGCTTATTTAAAGATACAGTCATATTGTCATTGGTCATATTACAATCGGTGATATTTATTGAATTGTTTAAAAGAACAAGGATCGTACAATAAGGACGATTGATGAAGAAAGGTAGTCAAGTTATAAGTGATTACTGTAAAGAAGGATGTTTGTTGTATACTGGTGTTAAGTATTAATAGTTCGGAATGTAGTATAGGTATATAGGTTTACCATTGCTATTATTTGGAATCATATTCTTGTATTCGACATTACACGACAGAAGGCCTTGCTACATGGAAAGTTTATTCGATTCCTTGACTGTATAAAGATGTGACCTTTATATGTTTCGGCAAAACAATGTATCTTACGAGCTATACTAAAGTGTCGTAATTCTATCACAATGACAGTTAATTAAATGCTATTTGACGAATGATTGCACATTTTGATTGTAAGACAGTCCAGGAACACGCTGAGAACGCACATCAAGACCTTGACTCCTCGTGACCGGTGATCGATATGCGAGTTGTGAAATTTTACCAAATAATCATTATTGTTGAAGCTGTCTTTTAACTATTGTTTATTTCAATGTCACTTCAATAAATATATAATTTCTGTACAAATGAATTCCCATTCGGTCTGAATAGATGACGTCAATCGACTCAAATAACCATATTGGTGAATCAAGCGTAAATAAATATCCTCGAAAAATCCGAGACCGTAAAATATTGTAGACGTTATATCAGCCAAAAATAATAAAATGTAAAAATAAGTGTGGCAGTGAAAGAATAAATTACATTTTTGAAAATAAACAAAAAGGTAAAGCTTTGTGTCGTTGCAGATTTAGAACTTATTACGGGGCGAACTAACCGCAAAGCTTCGCAGACAGCCAGGTAGAGCGAGGAGAGCTGATACTTTGAAATTTGAATACATTGATCACAATTATATCCCGAAATGTCATTGACTTTAGTCATAATAAGTCTAACAGGTTTTAAAAAAATATATTCTGTATTCTTTTTATTATCTCCTTGCTAGTAATTGACATTATTTTTTTGGCAGGAAATTCCTACATTACAAATAACTATTGAAACTAGGGAACTTGCAGGTACGAGCTCAGTTCATACCTGTGTATTTTTACCTTACCTATCTTTTATTAAGAAATTATTACTTACCTAATTTTGAGTAAAAAAAACCCGTCTAAAAGTGAAGTTGGTAACAATACTTTGCCAAACTAACCAATTTCAGTAATTATGATAAGCTATTATATTTTTTAGAAATTTACTGTGTTACAAAAGAGTATTTACCTACTTTGAAATATTTAGCTTGCTAGAAATAAATACCCCATTCTTTACTACACCAGATTACCGTAGTATAAATTCCCTAATGCTTCAAGTAATGATTGAGATGAGTCTAGCTCAGTAGGAGGTCATAGAGGCTGTTTCAGAAGCACTTTATGGCCGTCTCTTAAACAGTTATTTAGTGGTTATACTCGTTAGTTTATTTTGGCACATTTGTTGACAATATTGAGTCGGTCACGTACCTACTGGCCAGGTTACCCCCAAGAGGGCAAACCCGTTAATCACTTCCCTCGTCCGTCTTGCCACAGTATCGTTTTCTTAAATTTAAACGACCGAAAATAAAAGACTTGACCAAAATCTTCAATTCAACGAACTGATGTTAGAATAGTGAGAGGCGAAGTCACAACACTAAAGGTATCATTGTCGTGATATTAATAAAAATAAGGTTCAAGCACGAGATAAAATTCCGTTAGTCGAATAGTGTATGACTGTATGCTAGGAATAAAATAGCTATGTTATTATCTTATTGTGATGGGGCTAGACGCAGATAGGCGGTAAGTCGGGTTACCGTTGTAACTTGCAGACGGAAATATTAATACCGTGTGATGAACGACCACTTGCAACTCGAGGAGAAAATACGTAGGTGAATACACAATCTACACAAACAACACATACACGTACCTAAAGTATCTACTTGCATTATACAGGACTAGCTTCTAAAACAACAACAAACTTTTATGACTAAATAGAATTTAAAATAAGTTCATTATAGTACGTCAACCTCTAGATAAAATTAAAAATTAATTATCAATAATTAATGTATAAAAGACCTATTAAAAATAACAGTATGTATAATCTGGAAAAATAATGGCTACTACCGCTCGGTCGAACTATGCAGTTGAGCAACTTTGCCGTTGCTCGATATGTAAATAACTAAATAGCCGTAATCCATCTACTAAGTGACCTTGAATAAATAACCCCAATTTACATAGTTACTGGTATTAAGTCCCTCAAATTCCTTAGAGCGTCACATATGATGTTACAAGTTCGAAGGTTGTCACTGTTGAAAACTCTATCAACACATGCCTGAATAAAATTGTCTCTATAAGTGCGCAATAGAAGCGGACAAAAGAATGGAAACCCATTAAAAAATCACATAACGTATAACGTGTTCTATTCTGAAATATTGGACGAAAGCAGAAATAATTGACTGTTTAAATGAGTACCGTTATCTAACATCACACGTTGATATAAATGATTTCCGCAGCTTTTTTGGGCTTGTATTTAGTTTTTTTCTGTCACTATTAAACATTTAAAGTTTGTCGGAATTTGACGTCTCATTCTAGGTATTCAGCGATCGTTTGTAAAGCGGCCATCGTTCCACTAATTCGCCAAAAAAACTGCTACTAAAAAGTAGCCGCCGCATGCGATTAGATTTGTAAAATGTTAGCAACAAAAAAGTTCTGCAGATTCCGGTAGTGCATGGCATTTTTATTTCCCATTAACCGACGAGACATACTTATATTAGAGCAGATAAAACATATGCCTGTAACTAGTAGTAGTTACGTGTCGGAGAATGTTGTTAACTGAATTTATAAGTATTCTCTCTTTCAGCACCATTATTTTCGCACCTTAAGCTAGGTGCTAAAACTGGTGCTGAAATATGAGAACTTGAAGTTATTATATAGTGCTATTTGTAATATAATTATTTGTTTAATAAGGTCTTTGACCCCGTGTATAATAACTAATTGTGTGGCACTGCTTAAAAAAGTTTGTTAGGTTTTCGGGTGTGTAATAAGAGTATTTTCTAATTACACTTTCCTTGTTTAAAAGTTAATTTCATTTGTCAAAGTTTCAGGATATTCTTCTTCATCAGTTTGAAACTTGATATTCTTATTATCTTGATTATCTTTAAATAAGGGATTTAACAGAAGAATAATTCATAATATTGGCAGGTTTCATATGAAAGCAATGAGACCGCTGGTGCTGCGTGTGCGCAGAAAAATACGTGTGTCAGGGTGGGTCGAATGCGCTAACGCCGCACCAGCTCGCGGTCAACGGCCTTGACATTGTACCCGTTTTGTGTTTACATCTTATTTGTATTCTTTAACCACACGCATAATTATTGTCATTTAATGCAATGTAGTCACGTGGAGAAACTTTATTGCTGTTATAAATAAACAGTTGTTGTATGAGTGTTTTCAGTTTAGTTGTTACTTATTCAACTCTAGTTCGACCGGCAACTCAAACTGCCACGCGCATTAAAAGTACAATTTTAAGTCACTATAAAAGCGACCTTTACGAAGTTTGCCGCTGACACACAAACATTTTAATGTGCCAAATTAGTGCCACACAAAGATCACAGTATGGTAAGGTATTTACAATATGTGCACTAATTACTAAATAGGCAGAATTTGGCGTTTCTATAACTATGAACAAAAATACAAATCGCTATAATTATTTTAAACGAGGTCGCGTGACATGGTGAATACAGAATTCTTTTTGAACCGAGAACTCGTGTAACATTTATTTATAGCCAGTGTTTCCTCATAATAAGTCCAATGAGGTTGGTTCAATGCTGAAAAAGTAACAAAACCGTCTCATACTTGAAAACCATTATTTTTCGAGATATAAATAGCTTGGCCTGAAGACAATTGAGAAGTGGCTGTTGCAATTACTATTTTGTAGTCAATAAAATATAAATAGAAAAGTCTATGTTCACAACTGTAGAGTTTATTGACATTCTCAAGGATAAATATTATTTAGTATTTGATATCAATCAGCGGTGATTGAGTTTCAGTCATTTTTATAATTGGAGAGCGTTTACCACCTACGGGGATAGGATGTCCAACAGCGCGGGATATTGGCAATGTCAGAAATATCGCGCGTCATTAATACGTCGCCAGAGTAAGTATGAAGAACCCTTTAATGACATATGCCAATAACAGGTATATCTTCCATTTGTTTATTATAACAGAAGTATACAGGGTGTCCCAAAACTCAACGATAATCCGAGACAGGATGAAAGGCCAAGTCACACCGGTTCTAGGAAAAATAAAAAAAAAATTCCATATCACTTAGTTCAGGAATAATAGACACTTTTCAAAAAAATTGAAATTCCACACCCTTGGTCGCATTTTCAAGTCCTGTGATCACCAATGTCACAATTTCGCTGTGTTTTTTTGAATTTCGTGATCTTCATTAAATATGCTAATAATCGTAAAACAAATTAATACACAAAACATTGTTAATTTAATAAAAAAAGTTAAGTTTTAGTGAGTCATGGTTCACGAAAAAATCGTTAGTTAACTTTGGCGCTTCATATTGAAAAAAAAATGTACTACACTACCCTTGGCAAGTTATTTCAAAAGTTGGCGCATTTAATCAAGATTTCAAAATGGTGTAACACTTGCCACTTTTCTTGCCATTAAAAATGTTATTTTTATTTGAACGACGAGTATCCTCGAAAATGGATCGTACGCAGTGGTACGATTGTATGGCCTCCTCGTTCACCCAATCTAAATCCAGTAGATATTTTTTATTGGGAATGCATAAAAGAAAAAGTCTATTCGAAATCAACACGAAATCTATCAGAACTTCGCCAGAAAATTTACATAGCGTCAGAAGGAATAAATGCAAGGAATTTTGCTTGACTGGCGCAAAGGTCTTTTGTAAGGCGTTGCAGAGCCTGTATTCGTGCCAGAGGAAAGCAATTATTTTTAGGAAAGAGGTAATTGAGTCAGTCCATAACCAATATTTAATGTAATAAGCATAATAGGTAATAATAATAAAAAAAAAAAGAATGAACGAACCATCGTTCTTATTCAATTATTCTCCTTAAACTAAAGTAATTCCGAATTGTTTTCCTCTGGCACGAATACAGGCTCTGCAACGCCTTACAAAAGACCTTTGCGCCAGTCAAGCAAAATTCCTTGCATTTATTTCTTCTGACGCTGTGTAAATTTTCTGGCGAAGTTCTGATAGATTTCGTGTTGATTTCGAATAGACTTTTTCTTTTATGCATTCCCAGTAAAAAATATCTACTGGATTTAGATTGGTGGAACGAGGAGGCCATACAATCGTACCACTGCGTACGATCCATTTTCGAGGATACTCGTCGTTCAAATAAAAATAACATTTTTAATGGCAAGAAAAGTGGCAAGTGTTACACCATTTTGAAATCTTGATTAAATGCGCCAACTTTTGAAATAACTTGCCAAGGGTAGTGTAGTACATTTTTTTTTCAATATGAAGCGTCAAAGTTAACTAACGATTTTTTCGTGAACCATGACTCACTAAAACTTAACTTTTTTTATTAAATTAACAATGTTTTGTGTATTAATTTGCTTTACGATTATTAGCATATTTAATGAAGATCACGAAATTTAAAAAAACACAGCGAAATTGTGACATTGCTGATCACAGGACTTGAAAATGCGACCAAGGGTGTGGAATTTCAATTTTTTTGAAAAGTGTCTATTATTCCTGAACTAAGTGATATGGAATTTTTTTTTTATTTTTCCTAGAACCGGTGTGACTTGGCCTTTCATCCTGTCTCGGATTATCGTTGAGTTTTGGGGCACCCTGTATATCCACTATAATATTTATTTCAGAAATAATATTCTTTCTCCCACAGGCCCCAATTAATGATCAAAGAGAAAATTGTATCTGATTATATTAATGATTTTGTGGTTTTTACCTAGTTAAAATTCTAACGATCCTCGAATTAGCAGTTTATAAATCTCTGAATATTCAAACACGAATAACAGTAACTCCTAAATTTAAAAATATAAATTAATCGTTTTACAATTTGATTACAACTAGGTATGCAAATAAATTTAAGTAAGTTGCACATTTTGTTCTACCACCTACTATTTCTTATGTCTGTATATTACAGGTTCGAAATAACATTCAAATTATACTTATAAGATATAAATAAGTCCGCAATTATGCATCAGCCAACTATAATATAGGAGGTCAACAGTCAGTTCCATTATATTTTGCCCAGTAAAAACGTGGTTTGAATGTTAAAATTCCAACAGAGCACGACTGTTCACCGCAAGCAAAGGATAGAGTGATCATGGTAAATGTTTACTGGTTACTTGTTACACTAATGGAAGCCCATTGAAGGACGAGACTAACTACGAAGGCTCTATACGACACGAACACAATATTATAACAAAACGTACATTAACGTTTAATTTTTCTGACTTATATCCTACTTGTGGTTCCAGTTTCCTGATACAGCCGCGAGATAAGGACGATCTGAAATTCGTGATCTAAGAACTACGCTGAGAACGTCTTTGCTCAACTGTACCGGAACATATAATCATAAATCTGTTTCATTATACGAATTTCCTTGAAATAAACAAAACATTTTTAAGTGAACATCGCTCGTTAACTTACTATTTCCTTAAGTTAAATGAAATTCTTCCTAGAATCTTGTTTATTACGAGGCAGTCTTAATAATCATTCATCTCCGTCCTCCTACATACCACTTTGACACCAGCAGAGTTACACAATGACTTTACTTTTTCGCCTTAGAGCCCCATACTATAATCCCTTTGTAGATCCTATATTGAACTTAAAGATATGCGCTTTACTGGTGACTATAGTAAATCGTAAGAATATGCATAGTCAAAACTGTTTAAAAAGGCGCGACCCTGAGCCCGGCAGGTGGATCTTCTGCGTCGGTTGTGCCTCAGTCGCCATTTTTGCCGCAAATGTTCCAGCGACGCGGAAACAACCTTCCTGTCATTATGAATCGTTAACTTGAGGGGTGATTACCTATAATAAGTGCGGGGCAGATTCTACCGCACGGCAAAACTCGTTTATTTGCACAAACTTAGTATTAGCATCCAGCTTCGGCTCCTAGCTAGTAATAGAGGTTTAAATTTAGATTTTGTTGCTTTGAATTCATATGAATAGGCAGGTATAATTTGATGAATGTTAATTTCAGAAATATTGAAAGTTTTGCCAATTTATTAATAACATCATTATTTTAACCGGTAAAAGGAAATCATGTTATACGGTCAAGTTCTCGGCATTTTAGAGATTTAGTATAATTGCATCTAGACATAAATTGAAGAACTGGTACGACTGGTATTTAGAAACCAAAATACATTTTTATTCTAGAAAGCTTCAATAAATCGAGATCGCTTGGTAGTATCGCTGTAAGAAGTCATTAGTGCGTAAATTCATTGCCATTACCTCGTTGCGCCCGCGTCGGCGCCGACGACGACTCGGCGACGAACAGACGAAACGACGATGCAAATAGCTGTTTTATGTTGTAGTGAAGATAACTCGACCAATACATTATATCTAATTGATGTTCGGGATCAGTACCGCGAGAATAACGTGCAATAATGTAGTAAAGTGAGAAAATTAGAATAGATTTACAAGGTAAAGCAAATTGCTTTATAAATTGCAAAAATGAATGTCAATTGGTCGTTACTTTGTATTTCTATTTTGAGGACAAGTGTTGTTTAAATATACTTACATACACTTCTGCAACATAAATCAGCAAATGTTACATTCAGTTTTCTTTTTTATAAATTGTTGCACGTACCGGAAGGACCCTAGGTAATTTAACATGAGGCGACATTCGCTCTGCCAAGATAATTGTCAAATTAAAGTATATCATAAACTCAGGTAGTCTTATCAAAAAACTATAAAGTCAAAGTACTTAGTTATATGCTTTTTCAGAGCTACATAATGATGACCAAAGACAAAAGGTAACACTGAATAAAACCAATGATTCTTAGTATTCGGATGAACAAAAAAGAAACTTAATTGGCATCGAGCTGAAGGTGGGGTAAACCCGGTAATATACGGGAACCTTTATGATTTTGCGGTTTCAATTTAAGAGATACACATAATTTAAATACTAATTTATTTCTTGAATATAATAAGAAAGCTATAGATAGGAGGATAGGAGATCTTCATAGGGAAAAAATGCAAGCTTATTTGATCATATTTCTATAAGGTCAGGTGTATAATTTTAAGCTCAAATTAAGGCAAACCACAACTACAAATCGATTGAAAAAATATCCAAAGACTGATATTAAGATCGAAAAAAAAATATTATAATAACATAGTCCTCTTAGTTATAAATAAATGTATTAAAATAATAGTCTGTAAAAATATATATCGCATCGACAGTTTTATACTCCGCAAAACATGCGGTGAACTTGGCCAATAAGAAAAACGCAATCAATTTATTTTCATAAACTTATAGCTACTGTGTTAGTATTGAGTCTAGTATTTCATCCGTCAACTTATTCTGTTCAAAACTAAACATTAAATGCTGCAGTACAGTCACGAACTTTTTACGATTGCGGTAATGATTGCTTCCGAGATGTTTCCTTGTGACTCGTACATGTTTTTAGTTATAATAATTCCGTCCGTGAATCATACATCTCATAATGTATGTTTTGAGAACACCTTGGGAAGTTTAAAAACTTAGTTTTTGTACAAAAATAATTCCCTCGTCCTCAATTTATAACATTTACATAAAATGTGTTAATAGCTCCCATCATGATTCATGCAAACCTGTACAATTAGGTATGAGTTCAATGTTAGAACTAACCAAGTTAATTAAGTCGTAACGTAGAAAATATTATATTTGAATCATGGTAAAATATTGTATTTTGCCAACAATCAATGCGACTAACGCTTTCGAGGAAAGGCTGTACCATTAAATAGTACGTCGCTGACTACATTTTGACTTAGTGACTTAGTTAATAAAACATTAGCAAAAATATTTAGTCAAATGGACAAGGGTATAAAAGAGTTTTGAAAATTATATGCACGTTAAAGCAACGCGGCAGCTAACTATTAACGTCGCAGCAAATTGTGTGCTGCAAAGGATTTGCTTATGACACACACATACATACTAAACTAACCAACTTACTTTATACTAGGTAATGAGTTAACAACTATTTACTGAACATCACTTAACACCTAGCGAATGTAATTACCTAGCAGATAATTAAAAACCTGGAAGTGATGTTAAGGTTAAGTATTAAGACTACATTTTGTTCACAATTCGTTATATACTTAATTATACACTTGCCTCTATTATTAGGTAAATGACCGCCTTATTTATGTAATATGTTAGGAACATAATATTATTATGTTATTTATTAATAACTTCGTGTTTAAAAGCCCACTTTAATTTTCTATTTAAATGAACAAGCGTGACTTTGCAAATACTCTTGGAATGTCGGAAATCAACTTTTTTTGGGCCTAAACACGTGTCTAAAATAACTACCAATAACATATTATTAAAAAATAATTAAACAATGGTATTAGCAACCATTATTTATTTGAGTATAACATCACACCTTATTCCCAGAAGAGGTGTGCAGTTCACCGTTAGTCTGCTACACGATGTCACATTTGACAGTATTTTGAAGCATTAACCTAACCATAAAAAATGGTGGCATTTAATAAAACTATGTATAATTTGATAAAATAGACAAGGCAAACACATATTTATCTTCTTTCTCCCAATTTGAAGAGGAGATAAACCTCCACTCTTCTACGCTGATAAAGTGCAGCTTGCAGACTGTAATGTAGAATCATTGTAGAACTCGGGGGCTTGCAAGTTTTGCTAACGAACAAGTGATAATTAAATATGTCTAATACACACATCATTTCGAAAGCTTATTCGTATATTTCCTTATAATATACATATGTTAGAATTCGAATTCGACAACTTGTGTGGGAGGCGAAGGCTTATACTAAATGTCTTGTTGTTTTTCTTTCAACATCTTTTTATTAAGAGTCTCCGTAGAATCACGAAGTGTTGTTGAATATTTGAGATAAGGTCTGCCTACTGTCGAACATTTATACAGACATGTCACGTGGAGTGTAATGGGGCCGGCTTATTTTGACTAATATTTAATGACCTTAATCTGATAGTTTTAATCTCGCATTGAGTGACGTCTAATCATCGATCGATTGATTGGTCGGAGCGAGCGCCGGCGCCGTCGTGGAGCGATTAAGTAACTTTAACGGTTTTCGGTCAGTTAACGGGTAAACCGGAACACAGACTAATTATACTAGTTGAATGTCGTGCCGTTGTTTCAGCATTTATTCATATATTTTACTAGACATGACGGACCTCACTCAAGGCGTACGGTAAAGTAATTACTTATCCCCTATAGAGCGTATTTCATAGTAGCTAATGAATTTGTGGTGTGCGAAATGTTACTTAAAACTGTTTACACGGCTTGAATTTATGATAAAGAGAAAATAGAAGGCTTTAAATAAATTATGAATTGTATAGGCACTGCCTCATTATTATGCAAATTGCTAAAAGACATGGTTGTTAGTTCCAAGGCAGATTTTGAGATCCAATGAAGGCATTCACGTAGGCAAGGCCACGGTTAAGGAAGTAGCTATGTTGTGACTTATGGTGCAAAAATAGTTAAAATAATATATCTATTTAAAACAATTTACTTTTATCTCAATGTAAAATATAACTTTGATGTAACAGGGCATAATACTCATCTATACTAATATTATAAAGCTGAAGAGTTTGTTCGTTTGATTGTTTGTTTGTTTGTTTGTTTGTTTGAACGCGCTAATCTCAAGAACTACTGGTCCGATTTGAAAAATTCTTTCAGTGTTAGATAGCCCATTTATCGAGGAAGGTTATAGGCTATATAACATCACGCTACGGTCATTAGGAGCGGAGTAGCAACGAAAAATGTTACATAAACGGGGAAAATTTTGACCCATTCTCTTAGGTGACGCAAGCGAAGTTGCGCGGGTCAGCTAGTATTTGATAAAGAGGTAAACACTATATCAATCATCTTGATACATTATGGTGTAATATATCATTTTAGAGACGTGTACTTTCTGTATGTCTTTAACACACCGTCATACCCCGAACACCATAATATGATAAGACTAATAATAAAAATAAGATATGTATTTTTTTGTTTGTGCGGCAATAATCTCAAAAAAAGCTGGATTACATCTACTCGTAATTAAGAAAAGTTCAAATCATATTTTACAGTAATTGTAAGAATACGTACAAAACCGCAGACGGAAGATAATTGCTAGTAAATAAATGTAGTAAATTGAGTGCGTAGTATCAGACACCTCGTAATACAGCTGCTTGGGCCAACAGTATCTTAATGCTTTTCGGATTAATAACAAAATGCCGTTACCTAGTCAGATCACACTGCAGATGTCATAAACGGTCAAAAAATTAATTAAGAATTGTTAATAGCAAAGATGAAATTATCTGATTTGAAGAAAAAAGTTAAAAACTGTGCGCATCTTTTAAATAATATATTTTATATTTTTCTTTATGAATATGGTTATAATAAAGTTGGCTTTCTCGATTAAAGGTCACGAGCAAAGTTAATCAAAAGCTTCTATAAGGAAGTTTTCCCTGTCATAAGGAAAAAGCTACATGCTAGATAAGATCGGAAGTTACCTACATTTCAGCGCTATCTACCACTGTTTCATAGAAGTTATATTTACTCCGTGTCTATGTAAATATGAGTGAAAAACCTTGAGAATGTCATTGAAAATACTAGGTACATAATTAAGTATTAAGGGATATTTTCGAGACGGCACTCGGAAGACATGTAAGTAAATGTGATGAAAAACAAGATCCCACTACGTAAGTTCGATGAGGTCATATTCACTTCAATAAAAGCACCTATAGGTTATAATTTGCGCAAAATGTGGCCGATGACGCAAAGCTTTGCGTGCCATTTCTCCTTGGCACGTGAAAGACTTCAGTTTACACGGTTATTTGGGAACATTTGCTTGTGTTTTCACCGCGTACATCATATTATAGTGAAGCGTTTGGAAAGTAATGAAAAGGTAATTGTTCATAGATTGCTTTTTGTGTGTTTTCGTATAGCTTTAATTTATATAGAGAATTAAGTTCAGGGATGATGTCAGTGAACACGTCAAGTTCCATGAAATTATTTATGATTTTTATCCAGTTTATGTTTGCCACGTGCTAAACTTAGTTTTTTTTTATAATAACAATAATATTTCAAACAGGTGTGATAAAGGGTATAATTTTCCTTAAATTATCTCATTTCCTTATTGTCTAAAATGTTCCTCTATGTAATATTGTACCTATGTATAATGTTCCCATAGTGGCTATTTCGGTTCATTTAATGATGAATATATTTTTTTATTTGCGCCAGTTGTTTGGTAAATTTTCCTTAATCAGTAAGTCAGTATAGAAAAACTGTGTAAATTGTTATGATCAAGGTCGAACTACAATATTTGTGTTTGTATCAAAAGGTGAGTGACGAAACAGATCAGTCTTAGCGTCGCGTCGCAAATTGTTTCATAAACCGTGAACGTCATTATCACGTCACTAAACTAAAACTATTACATGATGTTGATACAATTGTTTTATTTATGCTAAATCTATTTCTTATTATAGATGGATTTCTAAAATAAGATAACCGGTGCCGGCTCATTAACTTGATAATACAAAGATGTTTTTAGATGTTATTCTGCAAAACAATTGTCGAAATTCAATATTACTCTAAAATAACGCAGATGTGAAACACCTATTCATAGAGATGTATGATATTCGGTAAATCGGTTGCATGTATTTTAAAATTACATAGCTTACGTAAAACGAGTTCCCTTTAGAGTTTTCTACATTTTATTTTAACAATAAAGCTTGTAGAGAAAAGGATGCGCAGCTGCGTTCGTAATGTTCGTATGTCTGTCCCTCCTTGATTGTATAATAAGATACACACGCATAAATAAATAAGTAATATATGATAAACGGAAACAGTAGCTGCATATACACCAGGTGTAGTATTTTATTCATTAATAAAAACACTTTTATACTCTAAGAAGACACACTATTATGGCGTATGTGTTTTCATTTTCTAGAATAAAAGCGCATTTATTAAAAGATAACAAAAGGCAGCTACAAAAATGGAAACAAATGCATGCGATGTCTTCAGGCAAAAAATAAAACAAATGACAAGATAACTAACTCATTAAGTACGGATGTTAATGAATCCTGTACATGTAGTTTTGAGATTGAAAACTTTATTACAATGACAATGACAGTTATTCTTTTCAATTACACGTGAATTTTCAAACGTAATGCGTGAAATTTTTTACAAAAACACGTGATGTGACGAATACAGCACAGACGTAAGCATAAATAATATGCTGTATGTATTGAATATGTTAATTTTACTATTTACAAAAACTAGTATGCTGTAGATGTCACTACCGGTTAAATTCTGTCAAATAACTATCATAGTGCTAAGTCGTGCTGTGATAGATACTCGACACGCGTTAACTTTTGTCCTTAGGCAGAACTGTACGTGTGGAACCACCAACAAGACGTTTATTTACATAGAAAAACAGCAAGGAAATTGCTTGTGTATTATTTTTTATTTTGTTTGCCTATTCAGAAACAGGAGAAATTGAACTTTAGGAAAGTAACTGCATGTCTATTTCTTAGAATGCAATCTTTTAATGTGTATTGTGTACCTATCCGATGAAGGTGTCATATTGTTTTGGTAAAAACCCGTCAAGACTGTCACCTGATGATGCACCAAGTAGCCGCAGACCGTGAATGATATTTTTTATCAATAAGTTACGAATCAATGACTGTCACTAAAATTAGACAATAAGACCTTCGTCGAAACATCATGAATGATGACAATACAGATTTTTTTATACAATATACGCATTTTAATCTATAGGTTTATTTCTGAAGGACTTGGTTCATTAGCCACGCTTGTTATCTATATGAAAAGTAATGTCATGGTTAAAGATAAGTAAAGACTCCAAAAAGCACATTCTTGCCATCAGTGATCTTGCATTTTTGTAATAAATAATGTTGGTACGATATTATACTTACTGGTATACCAACTATTCTGAAAATCAAACTACAAAAAGAACACTTCGACAATATATTTCCAGAATAAATAAATGAGACCAGCCGTCACCTAAATTTCAGTAAAACATTGTTTTAGATTGCATACATGCGCTACTTCAATTCATGCGATTCGTGTGACGTTGATTTGCCATTGGCGTAAGTTGTAATGTCAACTTATGAATAAATGAGTCAACGTAGACGCATAGCCCGTGCCACGCATCTAAATTGCTTACTAACATGATTAGATATTTTTAAGCGATACGATCATCGCTTTACATGGCGGCAACAAGATTGATAAAGGCTGTACATCGTAGAAATATTATTATATGCATAGTACGTGACCGCGGGTGAGAGAAATAACACAAATATATTCCGAGACCATTTAATTTACAGAAAAAGACATGTTTCTTTTATTCTGCGAGCTCAACTGCGGATAGACACGAACGTTAACGATTTACTTATTCAATGTCATGACAGCATGTTAATCGAATTTATCCATGGTTGAACAGATACGGTACAGTTTAATCAACTCAGTGATTAAATTCAATTAGTTAAGCGCTTCAAAAATGCGTCAACTGCACCAAATTTGTCAAGAATTGATAGCAAAAAGCTACGCTTAAGTTATAAAGAAAACGATTAAATTATTTTCATTCAGTATCGTGTGAAGTATGTGTACTCTTACGAAAAAATATAAGGCAAAATAAAATTAAGTATATATAAACTTTGACAAACAATAACAGCTGTAAAACTTAGTTACTGTAAGTCACAATTTCAGCTTTATTTTGGAAAGACTCATGAGATTCACTGGTGTTATTAAACGCAATTAATTCGCAAATACATTATTTGTCACTTAAAATTGTGGCGTTACAATCATTTTGTTGTTATGAAAATATCGACTTCAATAATTTACGCATTTAAATTTCTATGCTTATTAGACAAGTTAACATAGCTGACCAATCTTCATTTTAGCCGCCACAATCTAAAAGATGACCTGACATGACACCAAATTTTTCTGTATACAACTTAGAATTCCCTAGAGGCTACAGTAGTCGATTAAAACAATCTCGACTAAAATCGATTACGTACGTTTATCAGTAAATAAATCCGCAAAGGCATTTAGTTTCGGTCAAGATCACTTACTGCAACACTGTTTAGAATGAACTGAGAATACTATCAAATGTTTCATTGATCACATGTAGTTTTTGAAAAGAATCCTTGAAGATATTTGTATGCGTTTTTTCTGTGTTTAACTCAATAAGAAACCACGTTAATGTTTTCCTGTAATCATAACACAATAGGCCATCTTAGTAATGAGCTGAAACCGTTGAGGACTCGACGTCACACGCCTTTCAATAACTAATAAACAAAATGTAGTGTTCATATATTATGAACTCATTGACGGCCACTGAATGGTAACTCGTCAGCTACGAACAATAAGTCTATGTTTGTTTGATTTTCTATTTAAATTAACTATAGTTTAAGTAAATAAAGTTGTTAAGTACCTATTGTGGCGATGCATAGTTCCTGGTAGACCATTTTTCATTTCTCTGACACATTTTTGCATAAGTGAACAGTACGATTCTATATCCTAAATGTGAATATGTCAATACACAGTAAATATAATGCGCAATCCAAATGACAGACATTTTATTTTATCATACAGTTAAAGGATTTACCTGATATAAATAATAATACCATCTAACGGTCAACCAAGACTATTGTAAAGACAGTTAAATGGAGAGCACATGATTGATCGGTAGAGGGCCAATGTAATGCAAAGTAGTGGCTTTACCGGTACTTACAATTCTACTTCGAAATAATTCGAGTATTTTCATTACTGAAACGTCAATAGAGGAAATAAAATATTTGAAACCACAAGACATATTGCTTAAAAGGGCCTTCCATTGTCAACAATTAGCACTGCCTGAGTTAAGGAAAAGCGCTAAAATAAAAATAAAGACAAACCGGACAATATACCACCATAGACATGTGTTAATTTTTAAACACAATAAAGGTTCAAGCCAGCACTTCAACTAAATCATTGAAATTAGATACAATTTGCCATGGCGCGGGCGGTTTGATTTCACGGACGAAAACAAATGTTTTGACAATGAATTTCAACAGTAAATCAAATTAATATGTATCACTAATACCTACTACATGTAAGGGTAGATTATGGTCATTTGCTTCAAGTCACCTTACTAAGTCTTAGTTTAATTAATGTGTTCGTGTAATCTACTTAATACTAAAGCCCTTTAGTAACTCAACTGCAGCTACTATGCATTTTATTAGCTAAGCTACTATACTTATTTCAAGGGGTTCAATTAGAGTCTTTCTTAGTTTTAATCATATACACCCAACACAATATATAACCTTATCGATGAAATTGGCCATAATAGTTGACAAGTTTAGTTCAAGTCAGATTAATTTTTCATGTAAAAAATAATGTGGTATTTTGGTGAAACGTCTACAACTTTACTTAACATTTCCACAGTACCTATTATAAACTGAGAAAACTTACCCAAACGTAATACGAGGTACTTATAAATATTATAAGCATTTCAAAATATGAAATGAACAGTTGAGATTAGAAAACAATATTATACTAATAGCGTTTTAGTACGTATCATGTTTTCATATATTTTTATGTCTATCTTTAATGTGTTACTACTTATCTACACACTTATTACAGCAGTATATTTATTTTTAATGCTAGAGATGCATTTTTAGGATAATTGGAATATATTAGATAATTGATATTAGAGACATTAGGCACAAATCTAATAAACATTAAACTTTTATACGATTATATCTTTGGTATAATGTTACAGTGTAACCTGCGTAGGCACGAACTTAATGTTGAACATTTTAGATGGCGTCAAACATTTTATGTTATCGTTTTATGATAGCGTGCTTGGATAAGTTACTTTTTGTTACGTAATATTGTAATGTTATGGAGAAACTTAAGACACAAGTCCCTTTTTGATTCGGATCATATAAAAGATTTTATAGAGTTGTTGAAATCCATAATTATTAAAATTTTCTAACAGTTCGCACAGTTATGTATTGCTAAGATTGGCTGTGGGCAAGTTTCGAACGAGATCTCTATGGTAAACACTAAATACAATAAGATTTTTATTTTCTAATTTTAGACACTTTCCGTCTTGTATCCTTCTATAAGCCCAGGTTATCGCGATGGCAATTTAATAATTTTATACAATATCTTTTGCGACTTCGCGCCGCTAGGTAGAAACGTGACGTTCATAATGGTAATGTATTAGTTATCGTGCCCACTGAACTATACAATAACATTGTTGTATAACTTTAACACTGTTAAATTATTTTACAATTGTAGACATTGTGCCCTCGCTTTATAATACACCAATGATTATTTATTATTTAATCTACAATTTGTATGAGCATTTGCATCAATACTTTCTTTGTGTAAAAACATCCACACACTGTAGTTCGCTTATAGCTAGTGTGCGTAACGAATTAGTCTTGACCCCAGTTATATCTACCTTCGAGTTCATTAGAGTTCACCTCAATATTTAAATGGGCTTCGAGGTTTCGACCTTTAGGTAGCCTAGCTTTTGATAGAGGAGGAAGCGTAGACGCATAGAGGCTAATCGATAGCATGCTGCAAATGAATTTGCTTCGAGAATCTATAATTACACGTGCATGTTTACAGTTGCTATAACATCAACGTAATCCAACAACAAGATTGATGTTTACGTCAAGGGATTCAACCACAACAATTTGGTATTCGATCATTGTCGTACTGAGTCATGGCGAACATACATTTCTGGTTATTTTTCCTCTAATTTGCTACTACCTAAAACGAACTGAATAGCATCAAATGTATAGGTAGATATTTGTTTTAATAGACAGAAACTCCTTCGTTAAATTTAATTGTGTCGAATAGACAGCCTATGCAAATGATACACGCGAGAAACACATTAATTTCTAACCGTTATTATTTTGCTCTAGATGCCATGCAAAATGTATTTATAAAGATAATAAATTTGTAGATAGTCTCTATTCCTAATAGCGATGGTAAGATATCATATTTCATGTATTAATCAGGATAACTATTTGAAATAAACTGATAATATAAGTTTGAATTAATTTTGTTACTAACTAACTATTCAAAGGTACTTACGTAGGGCTATAGTACTTATTATGTTATGTAGTCTCTCCACATAGAGCTGTGTAAACGGGATCAAGGTTGTGGAAACCAAACACCGGAGTTTTTAATCTCAATTGTGCATTGCTGAATGTGGTATCAACCATCCCTAACTACATAACGGCCTTTAGATCAACTAAACTATTATCTTGTTATCGCCTAGTTTCACTAAATTCCTTATAATAGTACCTAGCTACGCAATAATAATATGAATACTATAGTCGACATAAACATGAACAGAACTATGAATGACCTTGTTAGTGTAGAAGGCGATCGAGCTACAACGCATAGAAAGTTCAAATGATTATAGAACTGGTAATCGAATCCAGAATTGAACTACTTAGGTTAAGTAAGCTTTAACAGAATGTAAGAATAAAAATGGAGTCGAATGAGGCTACGCCCACGCGCGTGACCTTCCAGCAACTTGTGATGGTGGCTTTTTTATGGTCTCGGGATAATAAAAACGGACACGTAACATTACTTAATGGTGATAAACGGTAGTTCAGTAAATATTCGTTACTTTCACATTAGTAGAGAAATGTCAAGGGCAACGCATCTATACGATAATGTTTGTTATGGTATCAACGCCTCGGTGCCAGTGCGGCTGTGCGCCGTCCTGTGTTGTTTACATTAAAACGTACTTCCACGGCTCTACGTTAGTTTTCCTACCTTTCTAGAGAGTGCAGTGTCCAACACAAAAACAAACAGTCTAAGGAAAACTTATTCAATTAATTGCCCGTTTCACTACTTTCGCCAAAATCGTTGTAGGTATGTAGACAAGTCTAGCAATTTATCCCGAACTTTCTATTTTAGACGCGATGACTACAACTATTATTATTCACGATTGATTTGGTTTTTAAAATACAGCGACTCAGTAAAAGACTTCAGATGTTGGGAAAATAGAAATTTCCAAACATAAATAACACTTTTCTAAACTGAATAGAGTATGTAGTAACCACGGCAAAGACAGTATAATAAACAGTAGTACATTATCTAAATATTTGTTACCTACACTAGCTGTGTTTCGAAGGATGATGTCAATTTTAGTTTATTGAGACTTAGTGGGTCATTGTTATGTGAACCACATATATTTTAACACGATAAGGAAATCCCAAACAAACTACTTCGAGGAAGATACCACATAACATCTAATTTTATTACGCTTATGTTAACTGGTTGACATTAGACAATGACATACTCACGAAAATGTATTATTTCACGAATAATGGAGTTGTTTGTAGTAAAACATGACATTAAGTTCCGGTTTGGCAAAATAAGGGAACCTTGAATTCTTTATCATAGCCATTTCTCTTTAATAAAAAGTTAGTTTTGGATTGAAACATAACTATGGCTATATAGAAACTAGAGCAACATAGAAAATCTTAAGAAAACGTATGCAGACTGCGAAATAGTTATATCCTGATCTCTTTTTATAAGGGTTTTTTTGCATTAAATTCGCTATTTTATAAGAAAACTCTGCGCTAACGTTTGCTCTAAGTAAATTAGTACAAAAACTAGCTGGTTTTCACTCAATTAACACTTTGACCTAGTATCGTTTAAAAAGAATTAAAGAAGAACTGTTTAAACAATTTTTCTTACTACCCTTTTTACCAGAACAAAGCACCAAAATGCTGGACTTTCCGCAAGAGTGACATAGCACGTATGTACGTCGTACATATCTCTACTCGAAGATAGACCTGTCGTAAACTTAATGTACAAGCGTGTTTTCCACATTCTTATTATGATGTATTATAATTTTTCCTCCACCAAGAAAAAATACCAATAGATTAAGGTAACAAACATTCGCGTCTTTTCAACCATTTCTCTAAACAGTCAACAACAGTCTTAAAGAAGACTAATCTAGCTAACCCGAAATTCTCTTTATCACTTTTCAACCCAATTTTCAATTTTCTACCTACGCATAGATCACAGTCTAGCGATAGTAAATGTTTGATTATAATAAAATCACGTACATAGATGGATCGATAGTGAGAATCAATCGTAAGAGACATCTGGCAAGCCAAGCGGAAGATTACCTCCGTCGTTGTCACTCTACGCCCTCACAATAAAACAACATTAGACATTCTGTCTAAACTCTGACTAAGC
This sequence comes from Anticarsia gemmatalis, assembly GCF_050436995.1. NCBI lineage: Eukaryota > Metazoa > Arthropoda > Insecta > Lepidoptera > Erebidae > Anticarsia > Anticarsia gemmatalis. The sequence continues at coordinate 4,452,954 of NC_134757.1, forward strand.
ATTTTAATCACGTCAATAGAATACCGTTTGTTATTACTAACACTCTTGAATAAAAGTAAACAAATCAACTGATTTCATTGTTGATTCTTCAATGTTACTCATAGATACTTCATCCCTTTGTCAATTACTTTTGTTTACTAACTTTGGTACTGGTGTCATTAAAAAGAAATCCCGCAATCCCGTTTTATAAAAAATGAATATCTATCTAAGAAAATTTGACGATTTATCAAAGATAAAAGTTAAATGAATGTAAACTGGCCAAGAGACGCTTCCACGTAGAGGAAAGGCAAAAAATAAGGATTCTATTTACCTACCAATAAAATAATTTATACAAATCAAGAAAGTTGATCGATACTTTAATTGACTCTATTATTTCATAGCGATATGTTTTGTCCCAATTCGAAACGATTATCTATATTGGAACTGTTACGACTAACGTGACCGGTGACTATTTTCGTAAATTTTTTGGTTTTATTTTGTAATCACATAAAGAAGTGACTTTTAGTTTAACAATACATATTATAAAATAACAATATTACCGAATAAATTCCATTATCAGTTACGAACAAACTATTCGGTAGTAAGGCTTATTGGTACTCTCTGAGAGGGAGTGACACAGGCTGTATGTAAATCCTAATGCCATGGCAACACCAGGTTACTTCACAAACGAAATAGTTAAAATATACAACCTTAATGTTACAATATTTCAATGTGTCGAATCTTCATGTTTCAGTATCAACACCAGCTGACACACAAACCATGAAAATCTTAAAGAATTCATTCGTTTCGCGGTTTAAACAAATCATTTTCAGGTTTTGCGATCAATCAACCGTGTATTATGTATTCCATGTAGTAAAATAAATACGGTATTATTTATACTTTATGTAGAGTAGAATCTTTGAATTTTTTGCAACCTCATACGCATATTTCGACCTAAATATGTAGGTATAATATCTGTAGTCTAGTAGCATACAGTCTACGTGTCAATTGTCTGAAGTCATGAGATAATGGATGTGAGGTACTTAGTGCCAAATTACCTGTTTTAGACAATGTCACATATGTGGAATTCCTTACAATTGTATATCGTTAGAGTACTATCGCAAACTTGGACTTTCGTTAAAATAGCTTTAAGGACAGATAACATATCGCTAAATTACACATTCGATTACGGGACGAGGCATGCAGACGCAAAATAAGTATGAAAAGAGTCCCCACTAATATTTTACAACTAGTGAGAACTTATCTCTTGTTCCTTTGCCTTGGTTAAACAAGTAAGTAAACAATTTGTTGACATGAATTATTTCTTAATTAAGCAAAGTCTGAAATATTCGCTGGTCTTTACGTGGACTCTCTCTCTGTGACTACCCCTATGTGAAGAAGGCGTGATTTTATGTATGTGTCAAAAAATATTAGGATTTTACGAGAAATATCCCTTTAAGTCAAAGCCGCTAAAGGAACTTTGTTTTAATGAATACATTTTAAGGTAATATTATTATAAAAGGTATAATACTTCTGCGAAAAGTATCCAAAATACAATAAAGTAGGTACAGTCTTACGAGAAAATTGTTGAAGAGAGTGTGTTGATAGATAAATCTATAAATAAGCATTTCAATATTTACAGTCAACGCGTCTCATATAAAAATGTAGAGACCACGTATTCTTAATTTTAATAAGCATAAATGGGCACTTATAGTTCGTATTTTGATTTTTAAGGATGTTTTTTTCAGTAACCTATTCGTTGAATCGTAAATAGCATAGTATTTTATAGTTAATGTTATAAAATATCTAGGCAGATATTTTGACATTAACAAATGTGAAAATTATACTTAAATCTCGCAAGTGTGTACTCAAGGCATCCTGTAATATACAAATGTTTACAATGTTTTAAAACTAGCCGGTGAGAACATAAAATAACTTTGTAGAGCCTCTTAAAACTGAATGTTTCAATTGTTTCTTGCAGTTATGTTAATTTAGTTCTAAGAGCTTTTAATTAGGTACTACGAATTTATAATTCCGGTGATAACAAATGTAACTAATCTATCTATTCATCTGAATACCTATTTACATATACAAATAAGTAATGCATATTAGTTGCCTCAAAAAAAAACATCTAAGCTTTTTAAATATTTCTATTTCTTGGTTATCAATGCAAATCAAGTACTCAAATACGTAAATATCATGAAAATGAAGAAAATTCATTAATCAGATAGAATGATTTAATTTTAAATGGAAATTATTATAAAAAAGTGTTTGGTGGACGACAAAGGCAGACAATATTTTAAAAGGCAAAGCTCCCAATGGCGGAGATGGTCATACGCAGGTTAGTTGCATCGCGGCGGCTCAGTCAACGCGCCTCCCGAACGCGCTATATAAACACGGCCATTATCAAACTACAACCAATACATTGCCGACCGTCACACCGACCGCACATTTTAAATAAATAACGTTGGAGCTTTTCAAAAAATAAAAACTTGTGTCAGTGATTAACATCGTCCCGACAGCGGTTATTTCGTCACAGGACCTAAATTTTCAAGTGAGTATCGATAAATATTAACGTCTAGAGTTCTTGTCAACTATCATTCTATCGAGTGTAAAAGCATTTCTCAACATTCAAGACATACTTTTCCGTATATTTCGCAGTATACAGATATTTTTTTAACATTTATGTAACTTTATTTAGCAAAATTAAATAGCCGAACAAAATCTTTGAGACCGTGGCCAACTAAACTGAACCTTTGTCGTTACTCTCTCATTCAAGTGCATAAAATTATACTGGTCTAGTTTCAAATAGAATATAACTGGCATTAACAATAACCTGTTTACGCAATAAATAAACTGAACAAAGCAGTTCATGGTATCTACTGTTATTTAAGTACTTGACTTAAGCTTTATGTTAATTTTAAAACATAAAAACGTACTTTTAGAAAATAATTAAAATAAGGCCTTGTCCATGACAATACTATTCATCGGAATACAACACTAACTTACGGAAAAAAGTAACAACTGAGTAATTTTTCGAGAAGAATAGTTAAATCTAAGACTCGCTTTAGAGAAGCCCCTTCAATATCAAAATAATACGTTCGATGTTGGTTAAAATTTAGCTAAAGGGCGTAATTCCTTAGCCTTCTACTTCGAGCACCTAATCAGTTTAAATTGATCAACGCTGCAGTTGTAGTATAGTTATAGCTCAGTAACCTGTCTGTACAATAAATAAAACAAGTAGCGCAATTCACGCTAGGATGACGAGGATATTGGTGGGACGCGGACAAGCCGCCGTGGCTGTCGCCGGAGATCGACAATTTGCGGTCACGGATCGATGCCCCCGATATTTGTTTACAAATTAATATTCCAAATGAAATTATAGAGGAGACCGTTTTACTTTGATTATATTAACAAGTTTGTGTAGTATAACTAAAAGATACTTACTACAATTTTAAATAGCCTAGTGACACTTCAATGTCTTGGTAAAATTATTCTCGCACTGTTTGTATTTTACTGTAAAAAATGCACTGATTGTTTCATGAAGGTGAACTTTGTTTTGTACAGATTTGTTCTGAGCCTTCAGTAATTCAGTGTACCTTGCAAACATGTAGCATCGCGTCAGGCGCGACTAAAGTGTAATGAATCGATTTCGTTTGAAGTGCCATAACCTTTACGCCTAAAGTATTTGCACTTCTTGCATTATTGGATCGTGTATGAAAGATTGATTACTTAGTCATTTACACCTCTCATTAGTGTTTTATTGCTATTACAAACGTGCTCGTTGACACATTCAGTACTAATTAAGAAATGTATAAAAAAATTCAGGTAGACATGCTATCAAAGCTGTCTTGGCGTTTTCAGCATAAGAATTAGTTTCTGAACATATTATCTAAATAAACGATGAAATTATGACATATTGTCCCAATAACGTAATTAAAAAATGGCATCTGCTCATGCTACGTGAAATTAAGCCGGTCTATAGCTCGTAATACAGAATGAATCATGCATGATTTCTCAGAAACTATAAACCTAGCCATAAAGTTGATGAATGAGAAATTATAGCAACAAAATCAGTAATTTGCTACAGCGGGTCGTGAGTAGTTAATGACCCCGGTGACTGACTGAAGCGAAACAAAACTTCGATAAAAACATCTCGCCAATAACACCTAGCTCTTGAGTTGAACTATCGCAGTCGGAGAAAAAATGTAATTGTTTCATGACTCAACCCCGAGCAATTTTAAACAAGCTTCGTACCACAAAAAGTAATTAAAATCACAATCATATAAGTACAATCAACGTCAAAACACGACCAGTACAAAAAAATATTCATAAAATAAAGCTCGCCTTAATAGGAATGATAATAATTTACAATTCATTTGTAAATGATACAATACCAAGTACAATTCATAAGTTGCCTATTTGGACCTCGAGAGTTACAAAGGTTTTGTTCATCCAAATCTAAAAAACGATGGGCAACATTACATACGTAGATTACAATTCGCAAATAAATATAAACGTAACAATGGGCGATAAAGATAGGTATACGAATGACAGGAATAGTTAGCAAAACTATCACATCCGCGCTCCATAAATCTGCCGTGGCGTCAGTTTGCATACGATCCTGCTCGCTGTGACGCAACCAACAATATGATTTGCGCAGTACAATTCCGTGATACATGTTAGACATAAACTATTGAAATCGTTTTACACATTACTATATACGGGTATATCGTTAATCAGCATAGATTTCTTGTTACCCTACTCATAATACGAGCACTACATAGCCATAGACAAAAGTACCGAGTGAACTAAGGTAACCCAAGGCAACCGGTCACGTCTATTATCTGATATAATGATAAAGATTTCCACGGATCATGGATATTTAAAGCACAACAATAGGCTGACGCTGCATACATAATTATTTTGGACAAGCAAGGCCAATCTTAACACTCAAGCCCAAACGCAAAAATGACGATATTGTCATGGTTCTTACACCGACCTGTGAACTTCACGGTAGTGGACTAAACAAAGGGGAAGACATACTTTTTATAATAGAATATCTATAAACAGCAGTCTTCGTTGCAACATCGGGACATCACGTCAGTGAAGTTTACAGTACACAAACATTTGATAAAATAAATTTAGTGTAACCGTTTACATAAGACATGACATTAAATAATTAATACACCTTACATAAGTATCAGAAAATAAAAATGTCAGGTATTACACGGACAGATTTATGTTAAGTCATCGGTTAAGTGCTTGCAGTAGAGGCAGAGGCGAGCTTTATTGACATTTCGCATTTGTCCGAGCGGCCGGTGCCGTTACTCAAACTTACTTCTTCCGCTGGCATTGACCTATGTTGCTCTAGCAGTGTCCACTACGTAGAACCAGTTCCCTTCAATCCAATACTTTACATTTTCTTTCTAAATATATGAACAGATGAAAGCCTTGGAATCAAGAAAACTTCGAGGTCTGAAATAAAATCGGTGACCTCTCTCTGGGTATACAATTGTTTTTCTGTTACCAAATCAATTTCGAAATAACACATTTGAAACAGCATAAAAACGTTAAAATTACATCTGAGGTTATAAAATGATAATAAAAAATCGGTCAAGCGCGGGCAGAGTCGGACTTAATAAGTATATTGTAGATTTGAAATTCTGTACGACATCGACGAGGTGTACTCGTATTTATTCTTCGGATGTACATAGGTATCTTTTAACTTGTATTTGTTATTTAAATTACAATCAATATAAAAATGTGGCTTTATTTATCCACTAAACTTGCACAGTTCATACGGCCCCATAGAGTTAAAATATAAATAGCTTAGAAACTTATCGTTTTCAGAGTAAGAATAAGAGTAGAGAGCGTTTTTGCTTTCAGCACACAACTAAAATGAATTAGTTGGATTAGAAAAATATATGTTTTATGATTATGTTTATACACAAATGAATATCCTACTAAGAGTCAAAGTCAATCTCTCTAGTTAAATAGGCAACAAAGTACGCAGATAGGACAATCTTAGAGCTTATAGATTAATACTATAGGTGTTTAATTAATTTCGGGATTGAGTCTTCTAGTGTGAGTTTATTGGCAGTGCTAGTAGTGTGATTGTGCGCAACACGTTTATGTAAATTCCAGCGAAGCATTCTATTAAACAGAAACGATTTGATACGGAATGAAAAGCGCATAGAGTTACATTAATGGAGAATTGCATATATTCAAATTGCACTACACGTGATCATCATAAATCAAAGAAATGTGTTCAGCCGCTATCAAGTTTACACGTTTATGAAGTTAGTTATTAGTCTTAGACAGCCAATCAAAGATATCTAAATGTATTATCTAGTATTGCACCTGCACATACATACATATATTTCTCTAGAGTTTAAAAAGTAATCTAAATATATTATGTGAACGTCCACGCTACCATCAGCTAGATTCACGGTAAACAAAATTCCATAATGTTTCCGCAAACGATTGGTGTTTACGCAATTTAAAAGATTTAAGGTACAAGCGGTATGACATGATTGCTTCACAGGCTTCACTCGGTTACAGAGTTAAACAATCCATCATGAACGATTGTCACATCGGCGTGTTTGATTTATGCTGGTGAGATGTCATTGTAGACCGGATAGGATCGATCTGTACTCCAAATACGACAATGAACCGTGGGTCGACAGTTACACAACCCGCACGAGGTACCTATATTTCATAATGCACCACTATATTACTTACCTTCCCGCCCAATGTAGTTCAGAGGTAAAGTTTCCTACTTAGATACAGCAATAGAAAGTCAACTCTTGACTCAAACTTGGCTATGTACTAGAATACTAGATCAGGTCATTTTTTGTAGAAAGCGCAAAACATGACTGTAAAAAAAATCTCGTCTAGGTCAGTCGATTGTATGCAGTCAACAGATATAGTCAAAAAGAAAGACTTAACCTATAGTGCTAGATTTTAAATAAGACTTAGTAAAATTATAAAACTATTAAATTAAATATCCTCAAATGTCACGCGTCAATACAGTCGTTTATAAATCTCTTATACGGCAAAGTGCATTATTTACATTCTCGCAACAAGGTACGCTGTAGGTAAATGGAAATTAATTTCATTGCATTTCCCAATAATCAGATATCTGAAGAATGTGAAACCTGTTTGAAGAATTTGTAAGCGAGGACATCTCCGTGGTATTTATTGTACACCTGGACAACCCGCGACACAAAGAATAGGACTGCAACATTAACCTTTACATAAACACGAACATTACTCAATCGAGCGCAATGGAATATTTCGGAGTCAGGACCTAAATATCAATGGGTACACTCGCAGGTCGTATTCCGTCGCACTAACTAAATGTTATAGAATCTCAACTGAAGCATCAGAAACATGATTTGATCGATGTGCGGTAACGATGTTGTCATTAGCATTATGGCAAGTGCTGTATGAGATAATGTAAATTACTTCAGAATACGTGTTACACATGCCGATACTTACTATTGCGAAGATTTTATTGTGACACATTGATTAGTGGGATCGTTTCGTCCGCACGAGTAAAACACGTAATTGGTTCACAAATGGTCACGATTCCGAACACTATGGAGCAATGTGTATCAAAATAAAATTACTTCTAACAACGCCTATGTAATTCACTATTTATAATGGTCAATTTTATAAATCATGTTACTGTGACCAGTAACTACTACTCGTATTCTCTTTATGAAGATTGCTAACAAACGGCTGGCCGCTACAAAGCCTATGTTTTGATAAGTATGTATTTAACAGGAAAGTCACATTTTAAAAAGAACAATGTCGTTACTGAAAAACAAACCGGAGATGTTCATTCAAGCTTATGTGATGCACTTGGTAGATAAAGAAACGGAGTTATTATGGTGTACCTAAGTAATTACGATGCACATTACAAAGTCCTTGTAACATTTTGATGAAACCTCACAACTCGTAGAAAATACTACTGATGCAACATATTATAATGTTGATTACTGTACTTTGCAACACGACTTCTTATATGATAGCCGAATTGATAAAAAATACTATAATTTTGAATGCATCGTTTACTTTTGATAAGCCTATAAACACACGCAAACTGGGCAATAAACAGTGCACTGACCTGTGGCATACAAGAACTTACGAATTTGTAAATGTCCTCGAGAAATATTATTGACGGCGTATGATCGGTAACTCCTGTTTTCATTGAAGTAAATAATTTAAGGTCGATTTCTCTTAAAATAATTACGAAACCAACTAAATTTTCGTATATTAATAACTGTAATGTAAGGTTCAAAAAACACAATTTCATCTGTTACGGTCGAATAAAAAGATCGCTAAAATATGTGGATTTCGTAAATAAGTTCGGTCAGCCGTAACATTGAATATAGTGTTGTAATTGTGACAAGTTCTACTAGGTACAATATAATAAATAGACTACACAAGGCCTACAAAATCTTACTTATTGATTGGAAGAAACTAACAAACAAGTAAAATAAACAAATTATTTTTAAAGCCACAGAAACTTTACAGATAGAACAAGTGCGCTTTGAAACTTATAATTGGCGTATTGTGGAATAAATATTTAAAAACAGATATGGTCGTTCCATCACGTGGAACACCATGTACGATTCGGTGTGCCTACCAGGGGGCAGACAAATTTTTTCATTGGCGCAATGAGCGAGCATGCGCTGGGCATCAATTGAAAGATTGCCGCGTCGTGTGGGAGGACGACAATCCTTGCCCTCAGCCCGCCGAGGATATCCTTCCAGAAAATAACTCAGCTCGCTTAATAAAACTTGTTATAAACTGCATTCTGCGGTTTCATTATTCAAATACTCGATCTATAGTTCGGTTGCGGAAAAATCATTCTGTTATAATTAAAATTGCGCGTTTTCGCTGAAAGTATCGTCCGACGACGGTAGTACCACTTTTTTCTTATATTATTCAAGTCGGATAATGAGTTGAAACGACTTTTTTATTCGTGTGCGTCGAGATGCTGCTAAAGATAAAGAAAAAAGTCCAAAAGCGGGCATAAAATGAAGTAAGAATATTGAACGCGTAATAACCGGTAACTGAGAACTTTAAAACTGGTTCTCGTTACGTATTGAACTTGACTTGTGCAATGAGACGTAGAGATACACGTAAATGTCCATCCCGACTGGTTTGTAAAAAGAAAACGAAATGTTTCGATGACTGCAGGTTGCACAGCGATGAAGTAAATTATGTATTTTTTAAGGAGGCCATTTTATTATTTGTTACGAACAAAGCGAAAGTGACCATATGTAATTTATAAGATCTTTTAGTTTCAAATATGTAGAATAGTTTAAATATAAAAGTCCAAATTGATTAAATTGCCGGGAGACAAGTGCGTGTGCGTGTGAATCATACATATATTATGGTGCCACGTATTGCATTCTAGTTGGCGATTCAATTCAATGAGCCAATTGAAATTCAGATAATGCGTTGCCTACGTCTGGCCGGATCATCCATATTTCTAACGCGCGTTGCGCATCCTGCGGAGTTTAACACGCACTAGGAAGTGTCCATCATGTGCACATCATATTTCTACCTATATTTTTATATTTGAATTACAATTATTATAACACAATCATATCAAAAATAAAACCTAAAAAACTAACTAAGTTTATCCCCAGTGTGATATAATTTTTGTACATATTATTCATCCAGGATTATCTGTACTTACTGAAGCATTTTTATGAGACGACTTTTTGAGCAGAAGACGACCTGCAGAATAACTAATACTAGGTTATGTTAAAATGATTATATGCCTTCGGAGGCAGCTATCTATTTGTAGTGCGGCGCCAAACCGCATTCCAACAGGAGCCGGGATATCGCCTTAATGCCCTACCTTCGGCTAGTAGCAGCTAAAAATAGATCTCGCTGAGGTATTCGACCTTATATAGCTAATGGAAAATAGATGAGCCTGTTACGACTTACTGGAAAGTAAGCGTAAACGAATAGGGTGTCGAAGCTATTTAACAAATAAGATATTCATTTAGAATAGATAAATTTAGAAATTTGATTCAAACTATAATACGTCTGACCCTTAATTTTCTTTAGAAAGCTCGATAACCGTCTACAATGGTTAACATCCTACAATCACATCAATATTAATTCAAGACAATTCAAGATGAGATCCCTCCCCAGTGCCTTGGGCCCTTAGATGATTCAACGTTAATAGGAAAATTGCTGCGGAATATCGACGCCGACCGGCGCGTAACATTGGCCTTACCCTGCAACTCACGACTTGTAAACGTGCATTTGAATCCGTCATTATATCATCAGACCACTAATTATATGTTTTCTTTGTTTCAGGATGAAGGTCTTACTATTATGCTTGGCCTTTGCGGCAGTAAGCCTGGCTATGCCGGTTGCCGAAGACAAACCAGTCGAAGCTGCTGCTGCTGCGGTCGCAGAAGTTAAATCTGAAGAGCCTAAAGAACAATCCGTTGCAATTGAAGAAAAGAAACCGGAACAAGAACCTGAACCTAAGGAAGCTGCAAAAGAGCCTGAAGTTAAAATCGCAGCGACAGAAAGCCAACCAGAGGCTAAAGAAGTCCAAGAAGTAGTTCCTGAAAAGGCGCCGGAAGAGATACCGGAACCGGTAGCGGAAGTTAAATCTGCCGAACCCTCTGAATCTATCAAACCCGCTGAAGAGAAATCTGAAGTTAGCGATGTCAGTGAAACGAAACCAGCCGAAAAAGCGTCTGAGCCTGAACCAGTAGAGGAATCAAAAGCTATCGTAAATGAAGTACCTAAGGATGCTTCGGCTAAGTCAGCGATTTCTGAAGAGTCTATCGACATTGTCAACGCAGTTAAAACTGATGCTGCTGTCGCTGATGAAGTTGTCTTAATCCCCAAGCCAGAAAAGAAAATTGACTTGCCCGTCCTTAAAGTCGAAGAACCAGCAAAGCCTGAAGAAAATAAAGCCGAAGAATCCAAAGCTGTAGAGCCTAAATCAGAAGAGCCCGCTGCTGAGACCAAGTCTGCTGAACCCGCTGTACCCGCGGTACCTGCTGTACCTGAAGCTACGAAACCAGAGGAGCCTGCACCATCTTCCGAAGATAGCCTGCGTGTAGTTCGCGACACGGTCGATGATAAAAATGCCGCCGAGTCTGAAGCTAAAGCTGCTGAACAAACCAAAGTAGAAGAGACCCCCAAAGAAAACAAAGCGCCAGAAGAACCTAAGAAGGAAGAGGAACCTAAGAAGGAAGCGGAATCTAAGAAGGAAGAGCAACCGAGCGAAAAGCCCGAAGAAAAGGAGGCAGCAGCAGCACCTACTTCAGCTCCCGCTGAATCTGCACAGACCAAAAGCGCTTCCGATGATGCCGCGGTTGAAGACAAGGCTGAATCCGTAAACTCAGAAGACAAGGCAGAAGAAAAACCTGAAGCCAAAAACGACGCCTCGGCCGAGGCTACGGTAGCCAAGACTGAGACCAATGCTGAACCCGAACCAGCAATCAAGGATAATGAGAAGCCCGTCGCCGAGGCTGTCAAAGACGAAAAGAAGGAAAAGGATTCGTCTAGTTCGGAAGAGAGCGATAGCAAGGAGAGCGGAGAGTCTGGTGAAGAACCTAATGGATCTTAGATAGGTAGTGAGTAGCCAGTAGAGGTGGCGGCGGACGTGTGTCGACGACCCTCGACACGCGCCCCCCGCCCGCGGCGCGCGCTCGCGACCCGCACCCTGTGTAGTGATGTATGTCTCGTGTGAGTGTGTGAGTGGTGATCGACACGCCCCGAGCGTGGCCATCGCCGACTATTCATTAGATCTAGAGACTATTTAAATAGCCGCACCGAAAAATTACCAACGTTGTAATTATTATCTGTCAAAGTAAATTATCGAATTTCCGGTACTATAAGTAATAAAATATGTTTTATAAATATGTATGCATTTCATTTACTCAACTTCCTTGTGTGGACATATATTTGCCTGATTTATGTTTACGAGATAAACCGCTAAAGCAAGACCATACTTCAAATATCCTATCCCTATCCACCTAGAGATTGGCTAAGATCGGGCATCGACAGATTACAAAAATATATGAGCAACATAAGCAATTTTTGGCGCCTCTCCCTCTAAACTCCCCTACTTTACCTGAGAGACTGGGACTATAAAAACCGTATGATATAATAAATACACAGCAGGGTAACTATTGGCTGCTTAAATTAAAGCTTTAATTAACTTCAGCTGCTCATGAGAACTCGTTACTGAGATACTGCATAACAATGCAGGGCAGAACCCACAAATAGATGGATTTTTGAAGTATTAAAGAAGGTATTAAGGAGGTGTTTGTGCTTCAACACATATTTGTGCAAACAACAATGTGCTTTCTATCGTGTCTAGCATGTTAGGACTGTTAAAATAAGTGGCAAGTATATAGAATTTTGGACAGGAATCAAATATGGGAGAAATGCTATGCTCCAACCGTTACTGCTTACATTCACAATTTATGAATGAAAAATAATAAAAATAAAGTTCCGTAGATCATATGAACCAGGGGTGACGCTTACGGCGCCTTTATTTTACCGCGAGCAAGGTGTGACAACATACATACATATTTACACTATATCGCGCCAGTTTTACCCGAAGGCTTAGGCAGAGGTATATAAAATACATAAACGTTTCGCCATTAACTAGATGTAGACCATGTAATAGGGGGTTAACCTATTGCCTTAACCGGGCATGTTATCAAACTAAGGGCTATTTATGTCTTTTAGAAACAAAATCCCGGGAAACAAATCCGGATCAGCAGTCGCATACACTACCGAACGAGCCACAGGGACAGTCCAAGTCAAGAGGGTATGTCAAAATATCTATTGTCTTAATGATACAATGGTCGAAGAATAACTTTACATAGGCGAGTTGTTCAATATTCAATTAGATCAGTGGTTCCCAACCAGTGGTCCATGATGTCAAAATATGGTCCGCGAATGATTTTAAAATTTTCAGGATAAGTATTACACTTTACACCGGACTAAGAAAAGGTTGGGAGCCCCTGATTTAGATATATCCTACCTTATTTGTCAGCATGCGGCACGAGATGACTCCAAGCGACCACCAGTCCACGGCGTGTCCATACGGCTCGCGACTCAGGACCTCAGGGGCTGCCAACAATATTATAAAAATTCAACAGTAATATTGACAAAATATTCATAGTAACTTATATAAGCTTCCATACTTCTTGTGCTCTACGCAACAGTCATTCCTTCATTCATACTGTTAATAATAAATTAATAATAAAGCTATAAATTATAATTACTTTTTAAGGAATGAAGATCTTGATGTCGTGAAGCACACGAAGTCCTCTTGCTTTTTGTTTCTCACATTAGAATATAGTAGCACTCACGATAGCATTTAAATTATTTAAATATGCATTAAATTTTATTTGTTCATAAGACCCGCTTTCACTATTTATGAAAAATTATCGGATAGCATATCCGTTATCAGATTCATCTACGACAGTAGTTTTTATACATTTGCTGTCAACTTAGCTACGATATAATGATAGGCTATTCGATATTTATCCATAAGCCGTCAAACTGACTAAATATCCGCACAACAGTTGACAAAATTAAACTGTTTTTTTTTTTGTTTTTTTTTAAGACAACTCCCGCACTAAGAATTGCTCTTGTGTCGCGGAGACTTTTACAAACATACAAACAACGGACACAAAGCACAACCAGACCCGAAACAATTATTTGTGGATCGCACAAATAATTGTCCCGTGTGGGAATCGAACCCACGACCTCCCGATGCAGTGGTATCGGCGTGGTGACCTAAACCACTGCGCCACGGAGGCAGTCTAAACTTCTCAAGAGAACTTCTCAAGAGACCAACAACTTATTTAAAAAAAGTTAAATGTCTGATATATTACTTATTATTTTTAACGATTAACGATTTTTGTTAGCGTATGGTTTTAATATTCCTTGCCATATTAGTTCTAACCAGTAGTGATTATCAGTATATTCTATAGAATACTGTTTGATATTTCGACAATAGCCGAATATAATTTTTTAAAGAAATTTTATGAACATTTTTACTCTCTGATTACTATAAAAGCGAAAATATTTTGGGAGCCAACTGTAACATTATACAAGCGCTTAATAAAAGTTAGCAGGGCTTAACTAGTAACTAGCATAACCATTTACTGCTATTTTTTACACTTATGTCATTGAATACTGAATTCAGAACAAATCTGGTGTTATAATATAGAGGGCGATCACTCGTCAGATCTTGTATATCCTATAAAAATTCTAGTGTCACACTAAAATTTTTACATACTGTTCAAATGAAAAAAATGATTTATCAAAAAAATGATACTAACAAAAAATAAAAGAAAACAACAAAGAATACTTCATCATTTATTCACTTATATATAAATTATATCACAAGACTAAGATTTTTAGCTTATTTTTTTTTTGAACTTATACATCACAACATATATACTTCCTGTTTCATTTATCATAAACTCTAATATGTAACAGCCGTTATTACACGCGAATCGTGAATTTTATAGTTCTAAAAACATCTTTTAAATAAGGCCATAGCAGGAGTGCAATGATATAATATTTTACAATGTGCTCGACATACGACTCTTTATAACGAGGCACACAAAGGTAATAGAATAAAATATATTGTCGTTATCACCAGATTTTCTATGTAAATGTTTGAAACTAATAGAAATTTAAGGTACTCACTGATATGAAAATTACAAATGGATATAAAATATATTAGTTAAAGACTTTGCCACACATGCAATTCGATGTTTACCATTACCGCACTGTCAACATTCTTTTTATATTATAGAAAATTGTGTCATCGTTATATACAATATCGAAATGCATGTTTAACACTTCATCGTTTAACACACTACAAAAATATTTAAAAGAATTTCAGATATAGAATTGTTAAGCATGTACAGCCTCATCTTTGGTGACAAAACATTTCTGATAAATATTTTTAAATAGGTACAAGTGTGATTAGATAGACATAGAGCTGTGATACACTTAAGCTAGAGTCACAAAATGAGGTAGGAGAGTAAATCAGAATTGTATGGATGGACTCGATTCCCAGTCCTATAGAGAACACAAACTAAAGCTACTGAATCCGGCGAATGAGCCGCGGCGTCGGCCCACGATTCAGAGCACATGATAATCATAAAACTTGCTAGGTCATGGATTCAAGAGAAAGACCACGAGTTTCTTTCACGACATTCTGTGAATCATACTACTACATAGGTAAATATGATTTTTTAAACAGAATGCCGTATTTCAGCGAACCAAGTTGTATGAAAGAATTATAATAAAATGATAATTTAATCTGCGTCATTTACAACGTGTAACAGAAAAATAGCTCATGCTTAAGGTGCTTGCCTAAATAATATCAGACACTGACTACTACTTACGAATTCAATTTTGAACGAATTGAATGATAAATCTTCAACCTAAGGTTAAATATTTTGATTTTACTTTTTAAATTGTGTTCGTTATTATTACTTTTGTAGAAGTATCAGCAAAATACATTTTTAGACGTGATTTTTGTTTCTACCTTGAATATGAGCGTATTGTTCTGGTACAATACGTATATAAGAGACATTCCACGCACCGCCTATTCTAGTGTTTATACATAATACATAGAACGATCACTGATCACCTACAACATTCTATACCGATAAAGCTCTCAACAAACCTTCTGAACTATTCGAATAAATCAAGTGACATCTATCAGTGCTATTTACAATATTTATAATACACATCCATAAAAGTTACAGTTAATGTCTACTTACATAAATTAAATCTATTTTATAGTGATAATTCAATCTTCTCTAGATCCACACGCGTAATCGAAATTCAATATATCATTTTTTTTATATTTCTGGATTATTTTCCGCGATATCACAAAGCGATTATTAAATATAAGTAAATAGTCAAATGACTATGTCGTAAGAGTACGACGACAAAGCTTCCACTAAACGTAATAAGCATTAGTAGTCAAGAATTAAACAATTTAGTGCCATTTCAACAAAAACACGACAGTATTAAAACTATGTTTAACTTACAATAAACGTCTAGGTAACTATTAATTCTAAACCGATCTTCTGTGAATGCTTGAGAAACTCTACACAAAAAGAAACTTAGTATTAAACAACAGACGAATCCAGGCTTAAATAAACGATAAAAACAATGGACACATCAACCAGCCTTCCGAGTCATAGCTCTGTGAATATAACTAAATTTAAAACTAACATTACAACAGATAAAATCTTCCATTACACAAAAGATTATTCGTTTAAATACGATTACAAGAAGCTCGACTCAACCCCACGCGGGGTATATTACATGAGCGAAGCACTACACTAAACGACAGAGACCCAAACCGATTAATCAAGTTAGAATTTGTAATTGAAGAGAAAACACTAGGTGACGACGAAACACAAAACTCCTTAGTACATTAAACTAACAGTCAGTGATAAATATCATTAAATTATACAAACTATTAATTGCAACGATAACTACGACAAACGTTTGTGCAACAAACAAGCATAAGTACAATAAATGACACAGATATATTAGATTCAGATATTATGTATTGTCAAAACGTTAAATACAGTACAGTTACAATAGTTCAAATAAATTTTCATCAATACGATTATTATGTACACAATGTCCTTATTAAAAATAATCACACTTTTCAATTTTAAATCTTTAGTAAAATAATATAATATATGTAACGCGACAAAGCCGCCGTTTGCATCAATATAATTTTGTTTACTTCGAAACTTTATAAAAACGAGTTTAGTCGTAATTAGCCCACGTTAAGACGACAACACGCTTTCGAAAACTAGGTAATTCCCGCCGTAGCGTAACTTGTAATTTATAAGATATGAACACAATATGCATCACAAGGACAGCGTGTCGCGGATGAGCTTGCGCACGGTGTTGCCCACCGAGGTGGGCGGCGCGCCCGACAGGTTGTAGTGGATCTTGAACAGGTAGGGCTGGATGTCGGCGTACGACGTGTCGAAGATGAGGTCGGCGTCCGAGCGGCTCGGCATCTTGGGCACGTACTCGTGCCGGTTGATGATCTCCGTGATGAACACGATCTTGTCCTGCAGCATCTCCACCACGTTCTCGTGCTTGCTGTGCATGTCGTGCTCGTTGCGCGACTCGGTGAGCTCGCAGTACACCGTCCACACCTCCCACGGCACGCACTCGGGCTGGAAGGGCCAGCGGGCGCGCCGCTTCTGGAAGAACTCCAGGCTGATGGAGCCGCGCGGCGGCGCCGACGTCGAGTCCACGCCCCTCAGCAGTTCGGAGAAGTCCGAGATCTCGCGCTTGACGTTCCGGCCGAGCGCGTCCGACTCGCAGCACACATACGTGAAGTCGATGAAGTCGCAGTCGACGTCGACGTAGCTGACGGTGCGTATGGAGTAGCTCTCCTCATTGTTGTAGGTGAACTTGCCGCTGGAGCGGTGGAACAGGACCGTGTGGAAGATGCAGGCCACCACCTCGTCGACCTGCCGCCCCTCCATCGACAGTTCGAACGCAATAGTGCGCGCGTTCATGTTGTCGGCGTCAGTGGGCCGACGCGCGAGCACTGGCCGCTACTATCGACATAATCACGCTAAGTGTCGGCGGTCACTCGCGGCTCCACTCACTCACGGATGAAACGGATACCGAGCGAGCGATGCACTGGGCCATTTTTAAAATATCAAACGAGTCAACTCCCGCACTGAAATGGAGAATGACCGTTTTAGTTTGTAGTCTCATTCAAAATTAAAAGTAAATGTTTTACGATATAAGCCCAGCGTGCTTCATTACGTCGGCTTTATTACTATCAGAAAAAAATAAATGACAAAATCCTATATAAATATGTTACATTCCTCATTTACTTAAAAGTGGTATATAAAGAATAATCACCGACTTACCCATATATTTGAGCGTGCCACAGACAGTAGTTGTACGAGATCCAATAGAAAGCCACTTGGATAGTCCAAAATCTATCAATCGTATGTGATAATCAGAATCAAGAAGTATATTTTCGGGTTTTAAGTCTCGATATATAACGCCAGCGTTATGAAGGAAATCTGAAAACAAATAAAGCTTCAAGTTACGATTGTGAATCAAATTACAATAGACGTGGTTGAATAGTGACAATATTGATTTTACCAATAGCTACAGCAATTTCAGCAACAAATATCTTGACGAGTTCCTCAGGTAATCTTCCGTACTTGTCTAGTAAAGCTAACAGCTCACCACCAGGAATGTATTCTGAAACTGGGAGAGTAGTACTTGTTAATTACATATTGCAATTATATCTTGACCTTACGATAGGAAAAGTAAGTGGAATAGTATGATAGTATTGACTCGGGTGTGCCCACAACAAGTACTTAGCATAACCTAAATTTCTCGAATTCAATAAAACAATTCATGACGCAATCAATAAAACAAATTTGTCGTCTGAGTTTCTATACCTACGAGTTAAATAAATACCTATAAACATAATGTCTTTTAGCAGGAGTCCGAAACAGAGATGACAGTTCCATTGCGAAGACAACGGTGTGCAAAACACACGACCTCATTGTTTGGTAAACTACCGCAAATGACGTATGGAGGTAAACAGTCTTAAGATAAACATAACCGATAAAAAATGATAGCTGTATTATTATAATAAAAATTATCTAGAACAATCACCTTTAGTACTGGGTCGCGTGTTATCGGACGTCTTGCTAATCTTGCTAACTTCCTGCCGTAAAAATAAATTAACCTTTTGACCGTATCTGTCAGATTAATTCACTCATTAAATGCTACGATGCAATTTACCATCTTTTTGTCAACTAACTGCAGCCGAAGCGATGTGTCAAAAGGTTAATGGCATAATACTCAATGAGTATGGTTTCACAAGTACTAAGTACCTTGTTATTTAACCGGTTACTAGTGACGAACTGCAGCTAATTGAGTCGTCCTGTTGAATTCTACTGACTAAATTGGATTTGAGAATGGGACAATGGAGCCGGTAAGGCGGTAAAATACAGAGTCCGTGACATCCCTACGTGATTCGCGACTATATTTAGAGTGTAAGATAATGCAATCATCCAGCAAATGTGTGACTATCATCGGTCTAGCGTGTGTCAAGACAGTTTCATTGACATTAAGAGCAGTTTTGCGACGTAATACGAAATATTTTTTTAAGAAAAATAATCAAATATATTACTGATTAACAAAAGGTCACAAACTCCCATGGCCCATTGTTTATCAGTTCCAAGAAACATGCTTCATGAATTTACGACGTGACGTGACGTTATTTTTGAGGATGTAAAGATTTGTGTTAAGCTGCAGCACTTTTCGAGCATTGTAGTCAAAAAGTATAAATGACCAGAAGTATAACATAGGACAATCGAACCTACGAGTGCTGCACTTAGATATTCAACCACATGCGTTTTTAAGCATATTCATCAATGTGATGCTTACCAATATAAAGTCTTTTCTTGGTCTGCCAGCGGACTACAGCCGCTGCTATGAAGGAATGATGGCCGCACGCAGCTTGTATGCGCGCCTCCTCTTTCACCTGACGCACCGCACTCTCTTTCACTATCTGAAAAGTATATTTACTACGTGTTTTATTTGTTCAGTGAATCACTACTGTCTACTGCGGAGTATCAATATTTAGGTCTGCGCGATTGTTTGATAAGTACACTTAAATTAAAGACAGGCTGTAAAATGTATGTTTATATTTACTTAACGCTTGTGTTATGCACGTGATCATAATAAAAATTTCGATTTGCTTAAAGTAAAAGTTAGTATGACACGTGCATGTAATAACTCTAATAGGGTACAATAGACTCTTGGCAAAGGGGATCGACATATTGAGATAATTTCCCTGATAAACATTCCCCAGCGGACTTTCTAA
This sequence comes from Anticarsia gemmatalis, assembly GCF_050436995.1. Taxonomy (NCBI): domain Eukaryota; kingdom Metazoa; phylum Arthropoda; class Insecta; order Lepidoptera; family Erebidae; genus Anticarsia; species Anticarsia gemmatalis. Next base: position 4,472,878 of record NC_134757.1, read on the forward strand.
TTAGCAATAATTATAATATGTGCAGTACAATCATTATACATAAACAAACAAGCACGCGTCAGAGAGCCACGCTTCGCATGACTGCTCTACAACGTGGAGTTCAAGTGTTTATTACTCATCGTGATGTAATCATCTTCTAATAGGAGAGCTGTACCTACATTACGTACTTCCACCTAATATCCTCTCAGGTGAACAAACGACGTAAACCATACCGTCTAAGTGGAGTAATTGTTCAAGAGCAACGTAATATGTTATTAACATTTGCCAAGGTATTGTTTAGGAGGAGATAAACGGCATAGGTAGCTATGACATAAAACAGGTTTATTTTCGTTTAATTCAAGGTATTTTATAAACATTTAAACCCCAATACTTATTATCTGTAAGCGGTAAAACCAGTGCTGAAGAATTAAGAATAACATGACATCAAGAGCAGATATTGTTGAAGTCGTTTGCTGGGTAGGCTGGAAGATTTGTAATAAACTGAAGTATTGGAAGGCTGATTCTACGTCACTTTAGACTGTTTTTATTCTAACCACGTAAGTACGCGTCTGGCACGCAACCCAAGTGACGTTGGACTATCGAAGAGAACCACATCACGTCAAATTTATGGCGTTTGATGTGACATAAATGATGCAAGAATTAGAGCATAACGAACTACGAAATATCTATGATAAGGCGCGTTTTAGTACTTAGACTGAAAGCTTATCGCTGCATGAAACTCATTTAGGGGTAATAAGTTTACATGTGGGTCACACGATAACATGATTGGTGATAAAAGCGCACGTACTCGTAATCTCACACAATTTTGATAGATTTACTATTACTTGAATAAATGAGCCTACAATGGATAAATCGTTGCCAGTAAATCGCTTTAATATTGAGTATAAATTTAACCCATTAATGTCCCACTGTTGGTAGCTGGATAAGGGTCTCCTCCCGTAATTAGGGAGGGGATAGGCCTTGAGAGTCCCCCATGCTGGCCAGTTGCGGGTTGGCACGGGAGTATCGAGTAGGTAGGTACTTGAAATGGGTAATTTACCTAACTCTTCTTTTGTCATCTAGTTAAGAGAGGTATCCAAAAAGAATGAAAAGACGTCATCATCAGCACAGTTTGCCCACTTATAACAATTATCTAACAACTTACATCGATAAGTATATTATTTCAAGTGGTCTACAAGTGGAATGTCACTAACTTCTGTAATGACATAAATGTATAAGTACTTAGCTCTTTTTATAACAATCGATAATTAAAGAATTAAAACGGGTACAAAAACACAATACGACTTTATAATTGTACAATTACAGGTCGCCTGATGTTATAAATAAAGCATAGTAATACCTTTTTTTAGCATATGTACTTGCGTATTTACTTTTTATATATAGAGTTCTACATTTTTTCCGTGCATATTAAGTCATGTCCAAAACAGGTCGGCGAATATTATCCACTTACTTACCTACTAACATGTAACTATATATTTTAACCCTAATGAATTTTATTCTTGAGAATCTCCGACAATTCGTGTAAGTCTTCCCTTTCAAACTGTTACAATATCAAATAATTTAATCATAGCACACCGGCTTACAACATCGGCCGGTTAACAAAGGTCAACAATTCAAATGCAATCCTGTTGAGCTATTGCGTTAACCCAATTCTTAGGAGCATATTTAGCTTAACCCCATTACTTAAACGGGTCAGGGATTCCTATTCTATTTGTTTACGTTCGTCAAACTGACCATTTCTCGCATACTGCTCAAAATAAGGAAGGAGTTTTTATTATATAAGGAAAAAATATTTGGTAAAAACCCTGAATAGGTACATCAACTTACTTACAGTAATCTTTGTTTTACGAAATTTATTACAATGCGGTTTTGTGAAATCGTAAGCGTGTTTATCAAATTAGGTCACTGCGATCATTTTATTGACCTACAGGAAAATTCGATACGAAAAAATACATTACACAAAAAATATATCTATCCTGTTCCTGCACTACACTCACTACACTGCTACACCTGCATAAACAGTAATATGTGAGTAATTAAACTTGTCAGTTAATGAATACGAAATTCGACCGGACATAATAACTCATCGTATGTTGTGAAAGCAAACCTAATAGAAATATCTTAAGCACTCATCCTTGTATAACAAGAACTATACAATAAATATAACAAGGCTCAGAACGTCTAGATAAACTAGGTGAACGATAAATCATAGAAACAATTTGATAAAGATCTAAGTTATGTCTAATGGCAACTATCTAATCTAATGTCAGGTGTCAAGGAGTGATAACAAAGTTTATGTAATCAAGCAAATTAGAAACTAAAATGAAGACATACCTACCTATATTTGCAGAAAAGTAATTCATCTACGAAACTAACCCCTGGTTTTTTAATTAAATTTTGCAGTAGTTTATCTATTCAATAGCGTTTAAACTCATACACAAAAACGCTATTGAATAGACAAACTACCGTTAAATGTACTCAGAAACCGGGGGTAGGTAGGCTAGACAGATATCTTTCAAGTCAAAAAACCTGGGTGCATTGCTCATAGTATCATAATCTTTTACAAGAGAAGTTAGCACTAAATAAATTAGTGTCCCAAAATCTTTGTCTCACCTGTGATTTGCTGAGCACTTTTAGCGCGTATTCTTTATCTTCACTGATCTTCTTAACCTTGTACACTTCACCAAACGCACCCTTTGCGATGGTCTCTTCTATTTGAAAGTCTTTCTGGAGCAAGTCAGTGGTGATGGGGAATTCAGGCTGGAATATGGATTCTTTGTGGGCCACTGGCCAGGCGGTTTTACTTGCTTCTAGTGGGTTCTTTAGAGTCGAGTCATTCCATCTGTAAGAAAGAGAGCTACTTAGAAAATTTAGCTCATTGCACTTAAATATAAACTAGATCCATGCAATAGATAAGTGGGGTCGCAACCCTCGTGTTAGTAATAAGATAAAGCACTTAGGTAACACATTTTATATGATGACCTCATACAGGTTGGCCTGCCATTAAGTTATATTGCCTTTTCCTTTTAAAATCTAATTATGATAAGTATGGAAGATTGACAAAATTGAATATATTTTTTTGAAAAATTCTGCTGATTTAATATTCAAAGTTACACCTAGGCTAATTGCACTAGGTTCTCATGTGCCAATATACAGGGTGTCCCAAAACTCAACGATAATCCGAGACAGGATGAAAAGCCAAGTCATACCGGTTCTAGGAAAAATAAAAAATAAATTCCATGTCACTTAGTTCAGCAATAATAGACATTTTTCAAAAAAGTTGAAATTTCACACCCTTGCTCGCATTTTCAAGTCCTGTAATCACCAATGTCACAATTTCGCTGTGTTTTTTTGAGTTTCGTGATCCTTATTAAATATGCTATTAATCGTAAAACAAATTAAAGCACAAAACATTGTTAATTTAATAAAAAAAGTTAAGTTTTAGTGAGTCATAGTTCACAAAAATATCTTTAGTTAACTTTGACGCTTCATATTGAAAAATAAATGTACTACACTACCCTTGGCAAGTTATTTCAAAAGTTGGCGCATTTAATCAAGATTTCAAAATGGTGCAACACTTGCCACTTTCTTTGCCATTAAAAATGTTATTTTTATTTGAACGAAGAGTATCCCCGCAGATGGATCGGACGCAGTGGTACAATTTATGGCCTCCTCGTTCCCCCTATCTAAATCCAGTAGATATTTTTTACTGGGAATACATAAAAAAAAAGTCTATTCGAAATCAATACAAAATCTATCAGAACTTCGCCAGAAAATTGACATAACGCCAGAGGAACTAAATGCAAGGAATTTTGCTTGACTGGTGCAAAGGTCATTTGTAAGGCGTTGCAGAGACCTTGTTCGTGCCAAAGGAAAGCAATTCGGAATTACTTTAGTTTAAGGAGAATAATTAAATAAGAACGATGGTTCGTTCATTGTTTTTTTTTAATTATTATTACTTATTATGTTTATTACATTAAATATTGGTTATGGACTGACTCAATTACTTCTTTACTAAAAAGAATTGCTTTCCTCTGGCACGAATACAGGCTCTTCAACGGCGTACAAAAGATCTTTTCACCAGTCAAGCAAAATTCCTTGCATTTATTTCCTCTGACGTTGTGTCAATTTTCTGGCGAAGTTCTGATAGATTTTCTATTGATTTCGAATAGACTTTTTCTTTTATGTATTCCCAGTAAAAAATATCTACTGGATTTAGATAGGGGGAACGAGGAGGCCATAAATTGTACCACTGCGTCCGATCCATCTGCGGGGATACTCTTCGTTCAAATAAAAATAACATTTTTAATGGCAAAGAAAGTGGCAAGTGTTGCACCATTTTGAAATCTTGATTAAATGCGCCAACTTTTGAAATAACTTGCCAAGGGTAGTGTAGTACATTTATTTTTCAATATGAAGCGTCAAAGTTAACTAAAGATATTTTTGTGAACTATGACTCACTAAAACTTAACTTTTTTTATTAAATTAACAATGTTTTGTGCATTAATTTGTTTTACGATTAATAGCATATTTAATGAGGATCACGAAATTCAAAAAAACACAGCAAAATTGTGACATTGGTGATTACAGGACTTGAAAATGCGAGCAAGGGTGTGGAATTTCAACTTTTTTGAAAAATGTCTATTATTGCTGAACTAAGTGACATGGAATTTTTTTTTTATTTTTCCTAGCACCGGTATGACTTGGCCTTTCATCCTGTCTCGGATTATCGTTGAGTTTTGGGACACCCTGTATATCAGACCAATGCTAGACAGAAACATGTGATAAACAAATAAGTAAATCTCTATATTAATATTAATGAGACTAATTACATTAGTCACATACTCACATGTAATGTCAGTAAAGAGTAAACATTAATTAATAAATTAACATTATGATAATAATGTCATTTTTTATACTTGTAATTATTATATTTTATCAGAAGAATCCTTTCAGAAACACTAGTCATTACTCATAGTCATCGTGGTTTTACCATCATTCAAAGTTAAATAAATAAGGAGGATTATAAACATGAGTAGGTAATCTTTTTGCAGCACATCTAGAAGCAGTAGGCACATACTTTTTACAATGATATCAGGCTTTTGCATATGTTAACAGATCACTCATGTAATTAATTAGTTCCTTTACTTTGTTTACCAACAAAGTAAAATTGTTTTATCATTTACTAGCTGACCCGCGCAACTTCGCTTGCGTCCTATAAGGGAGAATGGGTGAAATTTTTCCCCGTTTTTGTAACATTAATTACTGGTACTCTGCTCCTTTTGGTCGTAGCGTGATGATATATAGCCTATGTCCTTTCTCGGGTATCAAAATATCTCCATACCAAATTTCATGCAAATTGGTTCGGTAGTTAAGGCGTGATTGAGTAGCAGACAGACAGACATAGTTACTTTTGCATTTATAATATTAGTATGGAGTATGGAGGATTTATGTACTTCCAGTCAACACGGTTTTATAATAATTTTATATAAACAAAGCCATTCAACGTTTTGATTTTGTAATAACAAACCCTTGCTGATTAATAAGGGTTGTGAAATCCCATGGAAGGGTTGAAATACGGGGTTTTTTAGAAATGTTTTTTAATCAATTTATTTAGCGGGTTTTTTGTTGTTTTGCTTTTTTTTGAAAGTGATAAAACACAATGTTTGTACCTAGTAATATTATCAAAATTCAAATTCAAATTCAAATTCAAAATTATTTATTGCAACAAACATGGTTCAGAGTTCTTATTTATAATACAGTTTCACATATTTGGCCGTTATAGGGACGCTGCCCCCGCCGCCGCGGCCGGCCCGTACCGTGCCGCAATACTAATATCGTGATATCTCCTAAACTATATGTCTAAATAACACACTGTAAACTGCAAAAATAATCTAAATTAAATGCTCGTGATGATGAACTTACTTATTTTGATAAGGATATATGTATTATTGGTTATATCACCAGTTAAACATCACCCAACGAATTAAATGTTTTTTTAATACAGAAAAGTAGTTTTTGTGACTTAAATAAAAAAGCTGGATATATGTCATCGCGGACTTTTTTGTAGAACTAATAAAGACCAATGTTTTTGCTATACATTGTTCTTACTTGTATCCAACGGTATAAGCGGCGCACGCACAAATGCAATCTTCAATTAGATTTTTTTTCTGACTTCTTGGACATAAATCGCTATAACTCAGCTAATATAGTTTCAATGTATTTCAATTATATATAAAAACCTGTCGGAGAAAATACTCTTTCTATTAGTGAAAACCGCATCAAAATCCGTTGCGTAGTTTTAAAGTTTTATGCATACGAAGGGACTACAGACAAAATGGGCGACTTTGTTTTATACTATGTAGTGATGATGCAATAAACAATCAGAAAAGCTAATTAAGAGGACTATATCAGGAATAAGGTACAATATAAACCAAAAATGAAATATTAGATTTAAAACAGATATATTATTTCGACTCTAATAAAAACTTCATACCAAAAAAGTTAATAACCTTAGAGCTTTGATAATCTGAAAGATAGTAATCTTCCTATCACTTTCATATTATCATGAATCATAATTTCACAAGTATTACAAACACAAACAAAGCAGTGGGACATTGCACAGAAGCAGTTTTACACAATAAGCATAGTTTTAACATCTCATGAACTAACATAATATTACAATCAGTTAATGACATACAATATTGGTACTGGCATGGTGGAGTTATCATTTATACTAATCAACTAAACAGGAAGTAAACATTGAGGTACATTAATGGATCATTATGTTTCATTTGCAAATTAACAAATAAATACTTAACTAATATATTAACTCCTGTATGATAATGGATGTGAATGAAGCTAAGGATGTATGTAAGAATTGTACCAAGTGGCAGTCTCTGGTCTCTCCTTACACCTTAGGGAAGAAGGCTTGATAGTACTGTATGAATGTATGTATGTATATTGTGTATTTACTTAACTGAATTTGAAACAACCACCATAAACTAATTTTTAACCCTAAAGTGTGACCTATTATGCTCTGGTTTCAGCATAAGCAGTTTCTGAATAAACACTAAAAAGCTAATTAGATACAATTTTGACAGATTTTTCAAACTATTGCTTTCAAATCACACTAACAAGCAGATAGGTTATATAGATTTGTATATATAGTTTTGCAGCTGAATAAGTTTTACACTTATTCAGCTGCAAAACTGGAAGTATGCTTATTTTGGGTAGGTACATAAAGATTGTAAATAAAGTCAATCCATCCAAGTGTTTTTTAATTTAAAAATGAGTATATAAGAAACAATAATGTTCTGTATGATGTTAATTTATGCTTATTCATACATACATTAATAATGACAGTGACCATGGGCACATGTTACATGTTTTTATCAATTAAAATGAACAGAAGTATAGTTCATGGTTAAAGATTAGTGATAAAATTAAAGCCCTCTATCTAGTTTAGTGATATTAAAAGTAAATAATATGTTCTATTACACATTTTACTAATTCTGTATGTTATCTTTACCAGCTTTTCATAGTTATTAAAATAAATAAAGCGAAATAGTACCTACAGTTTTAATTCCATAGCAAATGTTCACTCTAATAAAGTACCTAAGTCAAGGACATGTTAGTTGTATTATTTGTTTATTTCTTTGGCCTATGTTTATAGACAAATTATACAACTGTAGCCATTTATAGAGTTATTTAGATATTTGTAGTTATACAGAAGATTTAATAGCCAAAACTTATATAAACAAATTATTATTCAAAAATAAAATGAAACATGCAGTTATAATAAGATTCAAATATTCATATTTCAAAACTGGCGGCATCCATTCTTTATCATATGTAAAGAATACTGTTTGTTTTGACGAATTGATTACAATACTAACCTTCGCCTCGAAACGCGAGACCAAGGCCGCGATGCGCTGTACACCGACTGGTTGCTCGTCACGCTGACGAAGGAACGCCCGCTCAGGTTGCCCACGAAATGCGAGAGACTGAACTATATACAAAAATAAATTATGCGCCTAAGCTTAACAAAGAACTGACACAAACAATGGACGTTTAAATGATTTCGTACGAACACATAGTTGACTACACAAAGCACATACGAAAAACACTGCGCAGCAACTCACAATAAAGGAAGTATTCCGTGTCCGTCTACGAAAATATTACTTGTGTGAGTTCAGCTGAGAATGACATTAGCAAGTTTTCGTTTCATCACTTACCTGACTAGCGAACGCCTGGCCGTCGCGGTTTGAATGCGTAGATTGCTTTTGGTTTCTGCTCTCAGAGTTTTTATTATGCGTATTTCCCATTAAACCAAACTAAAGTGTGTTTTACATGTCGTATACGTTATTATTTTCGTTTATTACAAAACTGTTGACTAATTTGTCCACCATGAATCGCCCATAGACATTTTAACAATATAAAATTATTACCAGGCTTAAAAATTTCAACCGCGTTAAGTCATAGACAATAAAAATATTTAAAAAGTGTTTAATTGAATAAAAGATCCAGTTTGAAAAAACTATTTAATTTAATCGAAAGTACGAAAGATGCATAAAAATAAAGATAGAAACGATAAAATCTTAAGTTCTACTATAGCCGCTAACTATTTTTACTTCTGGCAATCGTCTATGAAGCAGGACAAATGCGTAATGTATTTTAGCGACTATTCGAATTTAAATATTATGCAGGTAATTGACTGTATTTTTCTCAGATTTAGAGCTTCTCTTAATATATTTGTACGTACTAACCTAACCAACGGTGTCCCCCAAGCGTATCATGCATCATGTAACTGTTTTGTGCGACTCGGGAATCAATCCCGAGACTTTTACGTACCTACTTAGTCACCGCTTCGCTATAGAGACAATAATAGTAATTACAAGTGAACGTGCACACTTACATTATATAAAAGCTGTTGTTATTAAAGCTGTTAATATCAAGGACGCAAAATATCCTGGAATAGTTAAGGATTAAAATAGGTAAATTAAATAGATTGAATCTTAATTTTAATCACTACGATTTTTATTTTTCTTTAGTAGACAGAATTTTGAAACTTTCATCAAATTAAATATCAACAATTCCAATAAGAAAACAAAAGATATAAATCCGAGACAAGAACCATACGCATTGAATAAACTTAAAAAGTCTGTCATTCCTAAAGGTTTCGTCGGAGCTTCTTCTTTTATATCCGTGTATCGGTATCGCTCCCATTTCTTTATTAGTCCCGCTTCAAAAAATGTCAGCAAATATTTATCAAATCGAATGGTTAAGGGTGAGTGTTTAGTGAGTAAAAGACTTAAATAATGACTGTGCATTTTGTCTTTAGCGATGTGTAAATATTGCTGACCATGTTCATTTAACCTGTTTCTCTCTACGTAACGTCCCACTGAACAGTCAATCAGACAAAAGCGATGACTATCGTAAGAAATGTTTCTAACACAGCCGAATAGATCTTGTACAGACACTAATCTAGAATTAATTATGCGAAATCTCTCTTCAGTGTCTGGAAGAATAAGATCTGGTGAGGCCATTCCATAAATAAGGTAGCCCTTATCAATCATATCTTCAAAGGTCTGCACATCTTTTCCTCTTTTGACTGCAGTCAAAAAAGAAATTATTGTGGCCTGACTAATAAAATTCAATACGAAAAAGCTCCAAATCGATATTGTTAAGAATAAACGGAAGGAACGGCTCGATGGAGGATTACAAAGTGTAATCAACAATACGTTTCTTAAAGCGTTGAGCAAATCTTTTCCAATTTGATCATTAGTCAATCGCCTCCTTTCTACAAATTGGTAGATAGAGAAAATAAACCAAATACCTAAAAAACACAATATGAATTGAATTATAATACTTCGGTTAGCATGTATAGCCTTCGAGTCAAATAGTGTTGTTTCAAAACCAGCTCTCTTCGACATAATACAGACACCACTGCCGGTATATGGGAACGTGAAATCCACTTCTACTACAACAATATCAAATAAGTAAATAGGAATTAAGTAAAGATCTGCTTTTCTGTAAGCAAAATCGAAGATCTGTTTAATATTTAGTTCGAAGTTAAAGGGCTCGAACAACACATTTACGCTAGGAGTGAGATCGATACTGAAGTTCATCAGTTTGCTCATAGCGTTCCATATGGAGCCGTCTCTGGAATACAGAGTGTAACTACCGTTCCTGTGATCTCTTATTCGGAAAAATGGTTCAACTTCGGTAGTGAACGCTCTAAACATGAATCCATGGAAATCTTTGCTTTTATCTTCAAATAATATATTAAGAGTAGGTAAAATTTTAGAGGCGTTATACGGCACTACAATAGTGCTAAACCCAATGCATGTGCCGAGGTGATTAGCTCTAAACTTAGAATGCAGGGAAACGTTATGACATTTTTCTTCACAAATAAACCCTTGCTCAAATCCAGTTACAGGCATGCCGATTCTTCTCGTAGTTCGGCAACCATAGAGATGATCGAGCTTGTAACTGTCGCTTATGTACGGTGTGTAGTGAGATATCAGTAATACTTCTTCAGTATCGTCATATTGCACTATAATTGCATTGATAGCCTTGTAATACCACAAACTGAAATATATTTTTGGTAGAATTTCACGGTCCTTCTGGTGATAGTACAAAATCAAATTAGCATGGGGATGCCAGTACGGGGAACTTCGAACTTTTGAAAGGGTATCTTCGTACTCTTCAACGTCAATTAAATTGATAATTATGAAGTTTGAATAATATCGCACGACGTCCTCAATTTCATCGTCTTCTCGGTCTAAATTTGTAATGGCGAAAGGATGAGAAATATTTTGCAATCTTATGTAAAACTGGTCGGGTAAGCTGCCAAAGCAGAGTATAGTAGACCATCCGTTGGTTTTAAAATTAGCAATGATGATATCAACCTGGAATATAAAAGAGTTGCTTAAAACAAATACATTATAAGTCACCCTACTTTACCTAATGAGGTCATTACAAACGTGCGAATTACAAGTCATTTTATCAGACTCTCGTTCGCACTTATACATTGTTACATTCCTATGATTCTTTAGATTATGACGCAGTTTGTTAGTTTCTAATGGCTCTGGCGTAATTGCTGCCAATATGTAAAACTTACAATCATATTAATTCGCCTTGTTGCAAAGTCGTCCTCAGGGACAGTAAGTTCTGCTCTCGCTGTGTATTGAAGAAATAGAAATAATAACGAACAAATCTTCATTTTGAGCTGGCAACACCGGTCACTGAAGCAGATTTACAATGAGTATCGACATTTCATGGACCCGGTTTTTATACTACCCACATAAATTACCCAATATTCATATTGACATAAATAATATATTACTGTGATTTACTGGGTTACTATTTCTCGTTTTCAAATCATATTTACAATATACTTAAGCAATTACTAATCAGTGAAATGGACGTAGTTTCATGTACTATATTTACTTATTCATAGGGAACGGCCACCTTTCCAGACAATTATTATTATAACATCATTGCACGAATGTCACTCGATATAATTATTAAACTGATTATGTATCGAAAAGTATTTTTGTTTTTTCTTTTTCAATTAATTTCAGAATAATTTTCAATGGCATTTAAACGAAATTATTTATTACTTAAGTAAGTATTAAGTTGCGTATACAATTTAAAACGAGGGTAGATTTCGTAATAATGTTAACGATCATAATATGTTACTCCGAAATGAAACGGGTATGTAACAAAAAATATATTTTTTATTTTGTCAAAATTACACAATGTCCTAACAAATTTTATATCACATAGGGTCTAATACCACAACGAGCAGACCGGCGACTGTAATCTTTATAAACATTTTTACAAACAAAATATATAAAAATCAATGAAAATGGACGTATTATGGGTATGTATATATTTTACAGTTCAGGGCAAAGTTAGGTAACTCCTATCAAAAGTTTAGTTTGTTTTTGCCGTCGCTCCGCTCGAGGTGCGTTTAACATGCAATTATAATATAATGCTATATACGATGGTATATAAAACACTTTGCATAATCTAATAATTGAAATTCTTCTTATTCAAAATGTTAATGGCAATGGGAATTGAATACTTCAATAAATCTTAGGCACCTACGTTATTACAAAGATTTTTATATATACTTATAAATCTTTAAAGAAAAGAGATGAAACTTTGCGAAAGAGCTAGTATAGTGTAATACAAGGATTTTGCTATAAATGTTTTTGATTAAATTGTGGGTACAAGGTGAATACTAATTTTAAATTGTATATTATACGGAGTCTAAGCGATATTGATAGATAGCTTCGCACTAAAGCTAGACCAAATAATGTTTAACATAATAATACAAAGTTCATAGTTAACTTAATGACGTAATAATATATTGATATATAATATCTGTCGCACGTCACTGTATCTGAATATATTTTCCCATAATTTCATATTTTTTATACCAATATGCCTATCACCTTTTCAAACAATAAACAATTTTCAATAAAAGCTAAGTGAAAATAAATAAATGAACAAAGAAATAAATGTGTTAATATATTTTTCCTTTATCGTTCACTTTTAGATGAAAATAAAAGACGATAAATAACTTAATAATGTAAACGATTAAGAATATTTCTGAAATAAAATGACTTGATTTTGTACTGATGTGGGTTCATGTCAATAAATATAAATTTGCAATTTGCAGCCCCTTATTACATGTGACTGACATTATTAACCGCAACACGTGGATATACTCTGCTAACACCTTCAGGAATAGCAGGCGTGATATTATTATTTAAATAATGATAAATCAAAGTAGTATACAATTAGCGTGCTTAAATGCTAGTAACCTGTATGCATATTGTCATATCAGTCTTGCTCATTGCCTGGTGGCGAGGTAGTCCTGCAGCTGTTGCCAGGCGCGGTCCACCTGGCCCTGCGTGTACTCGTAGCTCCAGTAAGGGCTGAACACGATGTTGGCAGGAGTTATCTGCTCTATGTTAGTCGGCTGAGCGTCCACTCGCTGACGAGCCTCTTCTTCCGGCAAGCTGTTTCGGTCTTGTATTCTTTTTATTGCCTGTAATGTTTAAGAGGTCATGTTAAATTAATGGAAAGGTTTTTAACTACATTACTTAAGTAAATAGTTTAAATTTTAGTTCACACTAAGTCTGTGTGAGTTTACACAGACAGTATTATCATCATAAACAGAAGTAACTAAGAGATAATGCAGAAAGCCTTTTGTCAATGATAATTTAAATATTTCTCTTTTATCCAATTATCAATATTTTATATTAACATTTCGTTACGTATGTTAGGAGTGGGTAGCATTCCTAGCTACTAAATAATAAACAGTACCAGTAACCGTAAAAAGAATATTGATTACAGCTGTAAAAATAGTTCGTTGTTTATTGTTACCTCTTCTCTAGGTATGATGACGGTCCACAGCTGGTGGCAGTAGTGGTACCACTTGGCGCGCACCATGACGGCAGCCTCCATGACCACCACCTTGTAGCCCTGCTCGCCCAGCGCGCGGATCTGACGCTGGGCTTCAGCTATCACCGCCGGCCATACTAACCCGTTCAGCTTCTCTAATTGCTCCTACAATAGTAGTGTTCACCTAATTAATTCTACACACTTATATTTTGACACTTATATTTCGTATTTATTGCTACAAGATGTACGCATATTATGTGATTCTTAGTTCTGTGTCGTATTGTAGTCACAACAACCATCTATCAAGCAACACTATCGTACGAGCGCGTGCACGTATACGCACAATCACGTTGTTTACGTACACACACTCGTATATTCGTAATAACTCGTAACACATTCATGTTCACATTCACTAATTTCTAGTTACTTATGTAAACGAGTAAAGTTTGATTTTCTTTTATAATACAATTAAACTTCTGTATCATAAAAGCTCACCTTGTCACCAAAGACGATTTGTCCCAGTTTCCTTCTGTCGACTTCTCCGGTCTCGGTGATGACGTCAGGGCCGAACGACTCGGCTATCGTGCCGTTGAGCGGCAGACCCGGCTTGTACAGGTCATGGGCTATTATATCACAATTCACTGTAGCCGCACCTTTTGCTCTGTAGAACAATATTATCTGTTATTGTACTTTTCACTTTACAATTGTTGAAATAAAGTTGAAATTAAAATGTTTTAATACGCAAATAGTATAGTTTTCAAAATGTCTCTGTTTTTGCCGAGCGAATCACTACAACTACAATTATTGTTTTCTTGGATAATTGAAGTGTTATTTACGCACCTTAGTTTCTCTGCAATAGTGCTCTTGCCACTAGCTATCCCTCCCGCCAATCCGATAACATAGGGCCAGTCAGGAATATGCGGATTCGGCTGTAAAAATTATTCATACAGTACTTTAATTAAAGCTATAGGTATTCTAGCTTGTGAACACCAAATCACAGCAACTGACCATGGGTAAGGAGGAGTAACTATCCATTGTACTAAAATTAACAGGTTTTCCGAATTAAAGTCACGATCGTGCCTGATGATTAACTTTAAATAAAGGATATTGTCGGTAGAAACATTTACCTGCATATGCGTAAAGTATACCTACCGTGAAACCTTACGATGTTAAAATCGAATCATAACAGACACTGAAACTTTATGACAGTCAAAGTTGCAATAAGTGTATATTTTGCAGTTTAGAAGAAAACCTTGGCGCGGTCATTCCATAGATGGGTGACCGCATAGTAGTATTTAAACTGGGCGTCTCCGTGCTTCGGAGGGCACGTAAAAAGTCGGTCCCGGTTGTTATCTACTACGATAACAGTCGTTAAGGCCTTCGAAGGCCTTCGGGCGGCTTGAACGACTTTGACACTAGGTTGACCACTAACCATACGATGAAGAAGAAGAAGACGAAGAAATATACTTACGACGGGTGGTTTGAGCATGGTGCCAAGCAGCCTCATGCGCTGGTTGCTGGAGCTGACCTTCTCCTCCTCCTCGCTGGAGCGCTGCGGGTGCGAGTCGGCCGCGAGCCCGATCACGTGCACGTCCATGGGCGCCAGCCCGCCCTCTACACGCTTCTCGTTTATCTTGTTAGCACCCTTTAAAGTTTCCTCGCTCACTACGATCAACTGGAAATAAATATTTTTATGATTAAATAATGTTGTTCTTTATCCTCTACTACCCCTAGTCGTAATTTTATCTATGTATGTATGTAGATATTAAACATTGTCTATTTTTAAGAGTTACGACATTTCTACGACACTACCGTTTTTGGTAAGATTTTTTATAAACTAGGTTTCTGAAATATTATTATGGACTGTGATAAAGGTGGCTAACGTGTCTACTTTTAAGAACATTTTTTCAGTGACTTATAAGTTTCTACCTGATATTTAGGGTCATCTTTAGTTGGTCCATAGAGATCTTTAAGCGGAAACACGTTATATTCAAGATCGGGGTTGATATCCTTCAAGAAGTTCAACACACGCTTCATTCTCACATCTACTGGCTCAATCAGCTCCCACAGTTTCTTTGCTGTGGACAAATATAGCTAATATAATAACAATAGAATTATTTTACTTCCTTATGATTGCTATGAAAATATCTTGGAAAGCAGTTTTTGCAATCAGAATGCAATGAATACTCTCAGTGGCAAACTGTAATATGAATAAATGCATTGGGTTTAAGCTTGAAGTTCACCTAAATTTAAAAGGCAACAAAATTGCTCTTTATTTAGTATTGGTTTGGTATAGTAAAACTGGGGTTACCTTTGAAAAATTTGGGGTTAATTTGATTAAAGAAATAAGTAAATAGACTAAATAGCTCGCATAAAAAGTTATCGCTAGCTTTTGTGCGAGCTATTTACTTTTTATAGTAAAATATGGCTATAAATAAGATTGTAGCATTTCAAAATAGTGTAAGTAATTGATCTTAAACACACCAATTTCTTACCATTATAAACTAACCCCTGTATTCAAAAGTAATCCTGTTCTAATGATACTGCAAAATGCGATAGTTGTGGTCTCTTTCGTTTAAAAACAAATGGAATTTTCTAGTATTATTAGTATTATTACCATCATACTCTTATATTACATTTCTATACCAAAACTTCTGTCTATACATACAGGAAAATAATATATTTATTCTGGAGTTAATAAACTAAACTGATAATAAGACAATCTGTATCCCCACTTCAAACAAGTGCTGATAGCATCATAATACATTAGCGAGGATGATTACCATGCATAATGTTATGATAAGCATGTATTTAACATAACAATGGACCGCCATTATAATAAAAGCAATGTAAGAAGCAATAAATTGTAGATTATTACATAACTGCGCAAAAAATGTTTGTATAACTTTAAGTCTCACAATATCTGGAGAAATAATAACTTAGACAATTTATACATTTATATAAAGTTTTATTAGAATTAACACTTTTGTTTTTTAGTTTTATATAAGAGAATAAAGTATATATAGTCTCTAACATCTTTGTCAATAACTAATAAAAGTAGTAATGAAGACGCATTTTACCTTGAAAGGCAACCTGCGCGTAAATGTTAAGCATTTCAAGTAAATATGCGTGTTCGCGTTAATTTCCGTATCCTATAATATATCAAATGCAACGCGAGATTTTTAAAGTGGTCTCAAATTAGCACAGAACATACAGTTAGGCTTGTATAAACAACAAAAGCATTTTTTGCACAATCATGTTATTATTCTAAAATGTTGTTCCTTACACTGAATCAAATTAACATCAGTGACTCCCACCGTGACAAGCTTGGTTGCTCGCAGGGCTGCTTGTGACAGCAGAATCTTGTGACCGTTGTGCAAACGGTCAAATGTGCCACCAAGAGCAACATTCTCATATGTCTTTACGTTTTCGTGTTTAGCTTCATGGCTTATGTCGTCACAATCTGAAATGTATGAAAATATTTTCTTATTCAAGTAGATACGCAGTGTCATCATGAAAACGTGTGCAAACACTACATTGTTTTATCAGATAAAGATAACATTTTTAGGTCAAGTAGGGCACTTAAAATTAGATTTTAAGATAACATAATACCTTTATAGTAAAACATAATTATATAGCCTCTTAAAAATATTATAAGTTAAAATCTGTCCCATAATTTATGTAGGTTAAATAGAATAAGCAATTTTAAAAATGTTATCTTAGGTAGTATCTTGACAAAATTGTTTATCATTTGCTACAAATATTCTTATTTTATTATTACTATCCCTAGTCTGAAAGGGGGCTAGTATATTCTTAATATGACTTTTAAAGACTCACCAATACTTTGAAGTTTGTAGTTATTACGAACAGTAGAGACTGAAGCCTTGAGTTGATCAATATCTTTAGACAATTCACTGTCATACAGTATCATATCAATAGGGTAGTTGGTTTTTATATCTCTTTTCGGTTCACTTGGCTTCAACATAAGTCTTACGTCTAAATTGCCACAATTTGCAGCAGCCTGTAGAAAGTAAAGGTACAATAACTAAGTGATTTTAACCTTTTGTATGCCAGAACACATATGCACACAATGTATGTGTTTAAAATGATGCGGCAGATGGGACATTTTAGACGCGGTGGGGGTCTGGCCTACGAAAGGTTAATTTATTTTATGTTAGGTACTGCATTATGTACTGAAGAGGAACTAAATGTAATCCCAGATTCACCTCCCTTGAAAAAGTGTTTTTTAGCTCATAAGGTTGAATTTAGACAGTTACATAACCTTATGCTTATAAAACCGTAAAACTGACCCTTAACCTTATATACCAAATTTAATAATACTCACCTTAATATAAAAATTATCGATTTGTTTGCTAATTGCAGGAATTACATTCTCTATGTCTGAGTTTACTTTAATGTTAACATACAACACTCTCCGGACAAACTTGGATGCCCTCTGACAGACCATGTGGGCTTTGCCAACATTTGAAATAAATAGAAGACCATTGTTTGCCATTTCATCTGCAATGAAAATAAATATAGTACACAGTGACCGCAGTAACCAATGTGCCAGTTTGATTAAGATGACTAAGCTTATATACTGTGATAAAGTACCTACACAGTATAACGATTATTCTAGAATAAAAGCAATCATATTTTATAGTTATAAGCTATATACATGTACAGCACATCACATAAGGATAAATAAAGTACTTTAAGTTGCAAAATCAGTAGACTAAATGAAATAACGCAAATTTTGACCCGGAAGAAACAGAATTCACAAGAAACTACTTTGAATGGAAAATTAACTTATGTACAATTTAAATTAGCAAACCCACCTTCTGGATTCATCACAAAAAAATACGACACAATGATTGTAAGCAAAAGAATCACAAGAGGCGCTCCGTAACCAACGTTGAACATTATAGGTCATAAAACTAAGGTCCAAAGGTTATATCCCAACTATGTTAGTTTTATGCACTGATTACCATGAATTATATTATTAACTATGCCAATTCCAATCCACTATGCTTGTAAACAACTTATACTGAGACTATAAATGTTATTAACAACTTAAATAATGAGTTTACATAATGAAAACTTTAGTGTAAGTAAATGATTGCTTTACATAAAATAAAAAATAATAATAGTAATAAATATCTACGAATATTACCTAATTAAAATTCAAAAGTAATTGGTATTTGATATAAAACAAAGAAAAAATTCAATACTTCTATAGTTTCTCAGATAATATAGTAAAACATTATCTTGTACGAAATCAAAACAAATTTTAGGTTATTTGCTTTGACATTGACATTAATGACAAATGACACTCAGCAAAACGTCAAGAAGTGACGTCGCTCTATCTTGTCCTTTATAAATGCTACCAGACTAAAAATAAAATATCTAATCATATGTAGTAGGCAACCAATGGAGAATGTTACTAGGTATGCCAAATCGCTTTAAATTTTGACACAGTATAGCCTGTGTGTATACATATAAACTAGTTTTTGTTTCAGTCAAAAATACCGAATAGTTTTGATTTTATAAGCATTCAAAGTTTCGAAAAATATCGAGTCCCGCTAACGGCCGCGTGAGTGGTTGTGACGTCATACTACTACACTTGCGCCGCGCGGGCCGCGTCCCGCTTAGTATTAAGTTGCCAGCCGTTGTTGTTGGTGTAATAACTTGCGCAGTATTTTGTTGTGTTTGCATCCGCTTATTACATTTATGGTGTAGTAATAGTAAATATTATTTAATTAATAAAATGGATGAAGGATTTGAAAAAGGGCAATCGGATAATCTACCTAAAATAGATGAAAATAATGTTTGCGCATTATTTATTAACAAATAGAGATTTTGTTGCCTCCGAAATCCTTTTTATTATTATAAATACGAAAGTTTGTGAAAATGTATGCATGTATGTATACATACTATTGTATTATATTATTATGTATACTATTTATTTATTTGTACTATTTACTCCGTACGTTTGGCGCAGTGGTCTAAGCGGTCACCTCGCCGCAATAACCGTAGCGCCGCGTATGGAGGTTTTGAATCCCATCCGGGACAAATCTTTGTGTGATGAGCACGAGTATTTGTTCTGGTTGTCAATTTATCTATATATTGAGAAGTATATAAGTATGTTTATCAGTTATTTGGTTACCATTGTACAAGCTCTGCTTAGTTTGGAATCAAATGACCGTGTGTGATTTGTCCAGCAATATTTAATATTTAATTAAATATTTAATGTATGTATATAGGTATGTATGTATATATGTATGTACGTATGTATGGATGTTTGTATGGATATGGATGTTTGTTACTCTTTCACGCAAATGTGACTGAACCGATTACGATGATATTTGGTATATAGGTAGCTGAAGGCCCAGAATAACACATAGGCTACTTTTTATCCCAGAGTTCCCGAGGGATCGGGATTTACACAGGAAGGGTTTCCATGGCGACGAGGTCGCGGGCGGCCTCTAGTATATTATACATATTTGTAATATCTATACTAGAATATTAGAAAGCTGAAGAGTTGGTTTGTTTGAACGCGCTAATCTCAGGAACTATTGGTCCAATTTAAAAAAAAAAACTTTCACTGTTAGCTAGTCCATTTATCGAGGAAGGCTATAGGCTATATATCATCACGCTACAACCAATAGGAGCAGAGTACTAATAAAAAATGTTACAGAAACGGGGAAAATTTTGACCCATTCTCTCTTATGTGACGCAAGCGAAGTTGCGCGAGTCAGCTAATTTTAGATATTCACGATCACGCATATTATAAAGAAACAATTTTTAATCGAAATAATCGCGTACCTACTTATGGATTTTACATTTTTCCTGCCACTGTAAAAACAATAAATTCGCGATCAATCCGGTTAGAAATTGATTCATTATAAGATAAAGTTTATTATTATTACTTATATACTTACCTACATAAAATTTTATTACATTTAGGCACAACATATGATTTCCTAGTATTTGAATTGAACATTTTTAAAAGTATTTAGGTATAATTTCAACGCACCGAGCGCGCGACTGCAAGCGGTCTGTGTGAGCCAGACTGAGCGTAGTGTAGAGTGACGTCACACCGTCCCCGAGAGCAAGCGTCGTGCGGTTACAACTTGTTTTACTTATAAATCGGAAACTAATTGAGATATCGAAGTAATTCTTTCACTAGTATTTTTTATTTTTAACAAAGAATAAGGAGGGCTAAAAATCAAAATTTGTTAACATTCTCCATTATAAAAATCGGTTAAAATTACCAGCTACCAGGCATTTCATTACAATAAGTAACCATGGGATCACATATCGTAAACAAACTACGTTTGTGAGGATTGTATGCATCCCATATCCATGCAATATACGTATACTTAAATTAATTTTAATTACGCGGAATGAAAGCGATAGGTATGGTATATAGTAGGTAGGCACTATGGGGGTTGAAATACAAATATTCTGTGATTTAATTGCCTGTATAGCGCGGTTGGTAGTATATACTGCCGCCGCGTAGTGGACCTGTGGTTGAATCTTGGGCAGGCCCAAAAAGTTGAAACTGAATTTTTCTGCTGAGAATTTCGTTAAGTTAGGAAGTCAAGGTTGTAGATCTCTTTTCCTGTGGAGCACGTAAAGCTGTCAGTCCAGTGCCTGAACCCTCACCGGTCGGTTATTCGTCCCACCGGGCTATGCGAGTGATGGACTTGAAAGATATACGATATGATAATAAGTATATATCTTAAAACACAGTGTACCTAAATGAAGCTGGTCGCCGTAGACGACTAGTGACTAGCCGCACATCATCTTAACAGTGGCTATGGCAAAAGGTTCAATAAAACAATTCACTTAAATTGGGAAACATTATTTATTTTACATTCAATGCAACAGGAAACATTCCTATCGAATCACACACTCACTTTGTGCCATTAACCATGTCATACATAAATTGATTGATAAAATATAGGCACATCTCCTTATAATCTAGCAAGATTTTGTTTTAGGTATAATTAACAGATTTAAGCACAAGTTTTCTTCGGTGTTAGTCAGATACTTTATTTGTGAATTAATAATCATTCGATCTTACAATCTTTTTTTAATAATGTTAACAATTAACATACTTCTCAATTTTTTAGTAACAATTTGTACTATGGCACTGAACTTATTTTTTAAAGTAGTGTGAACTGTCGACCTTGCAAAGGCTCGGTTTCATCACCCCTGGATAAATAAGTATCAGACAGCTTATCAGACGAAATTGTTTTCATACATTTGCTGACATTTCATCTAGCAGGCAGTTATCTGCTACTTATTCGTTAGTTGTGGATTTAAAATAATATGAAAATTATGAAATTACAACGTTTAATTAATTTTGCTTTACTTATTTAATGTATCCACACAACTACGCAAGTAACCGCAAATAAGTCAGTGTATAGGCACACAATTAACCTCTTTAAAAATATATTACAATAGATTATCTTAAGAAATAAATGCTAGAATACCTTAATCGAAATAACACCCATCGGATTCAGTTAATCTCGTGCTTATGCCATCTTTAATATTAAAATAATATAAATACCTATTGTACCTATAATACATATAGGCAGCTACACACCAATGAAATAAGCTTTAACATATTATAATTTTGTCACTATATTTAGGTGTAGCTACATACGCATAGTATACCAAGTAGCAGCGGCGTTATTTGTTTTTAAATACAACAATTTTATAATAATTCAACTAGCAGTTGATAAGCTGAAACATCGGACAAAGAATACAAAAACATACGAAAAATAGGTTTTAGGCTCTATTGCTTTGATCTATACATTCACTCTATTATCAACAATCAATTTTCCAAATAGCGAACATAGGCTCTTAGCATAATCCGATTAGAACAGTAGGCAATTTTCTTCTTTGTCTATGGTCGACCTCAGGAATGATCATCTTCTTTTAAACTGCAATTTGGTGGGCATGTGAGTCTTAATATTATCCATCGATAAAAAAATACACTTAATAATACACTATTACTTAACATTTAGGTACAATAATTTTCGTAGACATTACTTAAAGCATTTTCTACTTCTTGTTTATGTTTTTCTGCGATGAAATTGACTAGCAATTACAGCAATATGATGCATCGTTTTGTTCATGAGAATTCTTTGGCTCAAATTATCAAAATATTGATACTCTTCACATCTGAAAAGAAACCGAATATAGACAATATAAATATAAAAAAACAGATTATTATACAACTTTGTGTAGTACAAACAACTGTTTGAGAGAAACAAAATTCGTGAAATATGGAAGTTCGTTAGGCGCATTCACAAAAGAGAACTTTGCTAGTAAGATTGGCAAGATGCCAAATAGTGATAAGTTTACATACATAATACATATTGGTTTAAAATTAATATTTTCGAAGTATCAAACTACACTGCACCAGTTCTACATAATTTGTAATGATATGAAACATTCAAATTTTAATTACCGTTACTTAGTGCATGTCCTTCAATCTGAGTGCGGAGTCATCAGTAGATATCCTCGTGTCCTCAGTAGGGGCAGTACTGGTCGTGTTCCACTTGCCAGTGCGGGTGTCACGCTCCGAGTACGGACGACCGACCATTATGTTGAATCTGAACAAAAAATATAAAATTAATTATACAGCGTAGTACCTACTATAAGTTTAAACGTGTGTTTGTTTATATGTGGCAGAATTTTGATGTTTGGGAAAGTATAATAGTTGTACGACCCTGGAAAGAACTTAGGCTCATCTCAAAAATCGGCCCTTTAGCGGCTCAGTTCCTTTATGAGGTAAATTGTAGTTTATAATTATGTAAATAGATACTGCAGGTATGTACCTACTAATCATAAAAAACCTCCGTTTTGGTACATACGTACAGTTACTTATTGAATAAAGTACGAATATGAGTGAGTCGATGCTGCATATATATGTTGGCGCAGTTTGTGCTAATATGCAAAACGTTTAAAGCTAGTTTTAATACATTTCAGAGTTCGTACTTCTGTAAAAAAGTGTTAAATAAATTGCCTTGCGGAATTCTGATGGCAGATGCTCCGAGGAAAAAACTGATATTTAGCTAGTTAGACTAAATGTCGACCTCAATATTGCTCGGAATAAGTCTACGACAATGGAACAAGGGATTACTTTTGTCGTTTTCTGCCTCATTTCGTTCAAAGCTTTGTGTAGCTGTTTTGTATTGTATATGTTACTGTAAAAGTCCGAACTGTGGTAAATCCTAAGATTTTCCAGTAAAACCTAAGATTTACCAACTCTCAATGGTAAAAGTCCGAACAAGCCAGATTTTAAAAACGATGTTACGATATATAAAAAAATCCTTCTTCATAACTATGTTTATAACTATTTCACGGTATAATTATATACTGTGACATAGTTATAAAGTAGGAGTTTTGGGCATAGCGACATGGGTAGGTTAGGTTAGAAGGCTAAGGTGGGAGCGAGCGAAGCGAAGCTCCCACCTTAGCCTTCGTGGTTATTTTTTTTTAACCACCCAGAAGGAGGAGCCCCGCGAAGCGGGGCTCCGGCGACATCTCGATATCATCAAGTGAATATAGGTAAAAGTTTGAAATAAAAGAATTGTTCGGACTTTTACCATTGCGAGTTGGTAAATCTTAGGTTATACCGGAAAATCTTAGGAATTACCACCGTTCGGGCTTTTACAGTAACATATACATTATCAACAATTAAAAACCTAGCCAGTTGTTTTCAGATTTCTATCGTACATTTCCTGGTATAAGACGACGATGCGGCGTTATCGATGTCAAACACGACATTGCAGTTCGTTGATAAATTAGTTCATGGAAGAGCAATCACCTGTGTACATATAATATACTGGGTACATAACACACAAGGCTCATGTGAGAACATTGCGGTATTAGTCCATGTCAACAGTTGTCGACATTGACTGAATGCCGTAATTCATTCTGAAGTATCGCGTTACTTTCCGACGTGCAGTGGTTAAATATTGATACCGTAAAACGGGGTGAATAGAAACGATTTTCAACTTTGTACTAAAAATTTGTAGCGAATATCTTGTTATTTTTATCGTCGGGTTATTTTATATCATGTCCGGCGCCATGAAGAAAGAGTTAAAACCATATTTGTCCAAAAATAAGCATGATTTTACGATATTTCATTTAAAAAATGGTCAATTTCTATTCACCCAGCGATAGGGGTGAATCGAAACGACCAAAGGGGTGAATGGAAAAATTGTGTATTAAAACGTTTTTTCAGTTAACAATATTGTATCTTTATAGATAAATATACACCTCAAGAGATAAACACTTCAAACAACTCATTAGAAAAGAAATCCCACTTAAAATCCAAAGTTTTGAAAAAATTGTATGGACCATTAAGGCATTCGAGGACGGTTGACTTTGAAGCAATTTTTTGGGTATAAATATCATTTTAAACATTTAAACAATTATGACACCGCAGAGGAGTAATATCGACGTGTAATCATTTCAAATTTGAACAAAATTCTTAAACGAGGCTCAAATATTGGGCTTGAAAACTTTCCTGATTTTCTTTCTATTCACCCCGCGAATTCTATTCACCCCGTTTTACGGTACAGCCGCATAATTTAACACTTTCACAACGCTGATTGATTCTGTACCGATCTAATTTACGTTACAAACTCTTAATTTTACGACTTCTCGTAGACATAATAGCTAATTTTACAAGTAGCTGGGCAATTACGTAATAATACGCTTTTCCATAAACGAAAAAGTAATATTTCACGGCTGTGAATTCGCTTAAAAAGTTTATGAACCAATAAAAATGAAAACGAGTGGTGATAAATCACAATCGTGAAAAAGAGAAATTGCCTGAGCTGGCCCTTCAATATTTCAGCGGAGCAATCTAATCCTAAACAAATCAAATGAACCGAACTACTGAACTATTGCAGTTGACCCTTTCATGTCCCGTAAACTACACAAAACTAACCAAATACTTTAACCATTAGAGATAAAATTGTTAAAAAAAAGAAACTCGGTAAAAAAAAATGTGTCCCTAACTAAAATATGAGAGATCTCTTGTTAAAATGAATGATTAGCAAAAAGGGCTTTTTGATACCCGTGTCCCGGCGATAAGATTCAGTATGCGACATGCGTATAACCTATACGTAGAGTCGTTGAAATCAAAAGAAACAGCACCCTTACTACTAACATTTATAAGTTGCTGTGCGATATATTAAGAGATATACAGCTTTTTATTTCGTAGGAAAGATGCTAAAAAGCAGCTTTCGTAAAAAAAAATAAAACAATGTAAACATACCTCTTTCGCACCAAATTGCGGACCTTCTTCTTCCACACGAAGATGAAGAACACAAAGACACCGAGGCCTATGTTGGAGATGTCGATCACGATCCAGTACCAGTTGGAGCCGCCCACTACGAAGCTGATCAGTTCCACCGTCCAGTTCACTCCCATCACCATGAAAAGCTTCAGGTAGAGCCCGAACCTGGAGGAAAAATAAAGTTGTTAAGACCTACACAGTATTTGCTATTATGTATCGGACGTTTTCATTCTTAAGTGGAATTGCTTGTTTCTAAAACTACATATAATTATTTAATTTGATTAACCATCTGTTGCATCGGCTCGAGATACATTTCAGAAGGCTGAATGATAGCTATTTTACATACAATTTCAATTATCGCAGAACTATATTCGTAAGAGGTGAAATCACTTATATTTTTAGCGTAAAAATTCAATGTGCTTATATTTATGGAGAAAAGAATTTATGAAAATGCCCGCAAGTATAAGAAAATACAATGTAATAACATTTCATTTCTTTCTTCGATCAAAGGCATTATATGCCTGCCCCTAATGACACCCCATGCTGTGATTTGATTGCATGATGATCAAACATAGAGATAAAGGTATTATATTTATTTGTCTGCTATTCCTTATCTCCAATTAAGATTCCAGACTCATTTATTAGCTAATAAACGTTAATTAAACAGCTACTACTAAAGTGAAATGGCGTTTTGTTTACAATATATAGATATGTGTAGCATTCGTGTTCGACAAACGATACAAAAACATGATTTAATGCCCTGGTTCGTTTTTAATTTACGATACGCACGGGAATTGTAAAAAAGGGATGAGTACGTAATAATATAGCGCGTGGGTTACGGCCAATTATGGATGAATGTAACGGCCAGAGTCGGGTTTCATGTCCTAACCTTGGTGGAAACTCTGCAATACTGGACCCTCGTATATAAATTAATATGTACTAGCTGACCAAAGCTTAGAGAATAATAATGTACATACTTCAGTATATGTATTTAAAATCTTAGCTTAAAAAAGAAATAGATAGACTCAAGAAAAAACTTAACTCAGGTAAACACTTTACATTTTACGTAAATTGTATGTTACATTAAATAGTTTTTCCTCTCACCTAGCTACTTTGAATGATGTCACAGGTGAAGCAAAGTAACGTGAGTAAATTTTCTTCTAAACTCTATAAAGTGCGCGACTAAAAGCATATTTAAAATGCAAGCGATTATTATCCCGCGGAGAATATTCCAATAAGACTAACACGTATGCATTACACAAAATTTTACATAAATATTTTAAAATATTATACTGAAAATTAGGAAAAAACGCTGGGAATGTATAAAAACATTTTACCAAAAACTCAGAAACAAAAGAAACACTCCAGAATTTTTGTCAAACAGATGAAAATTTATATGAAAAAATAAAGTACCAGAGGGAAAAGTTAGGTGCTTTGACTTTACAAAGTAATCTTTGGTTTGTAATATACCAGTAATATTTTCTAATAATTCGGTAACCGGTACAAAATATACGAGCAAAATAAATGCAGATATATCGCATCGATTTGTTATTTATTATGAAGTGATTATGAAAACATCTAAAGTTCACTGGTTTTGAAAGACTAGACGGTCATATTTTCTTCTTGTACGCATAAATCAGCCAGAATATTGTGTCTATAAATATCGTTGAAAGGAAAAAGGATCGGAAAAACAGAATATGTACGAGTAGGATGTTCAAGAAATTGCGCGAGTGTAGAAAATACGAGGGTTGTGTAATCCACAGGTAGCAAAATATCTTTCTCTAGATCATAGAACCCTGTTTTCAGAAATGAATAATTTACAAGGCATGAAATAACGTACAATAAAAAATCATGTAGGTATAATGCAGGCATAATAAAAATGTCCTTTTGTTTTATGATAAACATTCGATTTTATTTTATGAGCGCTATTATGCCTTTTATTAGTACCAACTACCAAGGCTTTTATGAAAGTTCATTCATAAACTTTATATTAAGCATATTAATTGAGAAGTCAAGTATTTTTAAACAGAACTTCATTGCTCTCTGACCACACTGCAGTAGTAGTTTGGAAGCGAATTAAACTTTCCGTAGAAGTCGCTTGCTCCCTAGTGCTCCCCACAGAAATAACATGGCAAATGTATTCGTACCTAGCGCGCGTGAGATTAAAATTCAAAGTTATATGACTCCTATGGAATTAAAATCCATACTTATATTATAAATGCGAAAGTAACTTTTCTGTTACTTAATCACGCCTAAACTACTGAACCAATTTGCGTGAAATTTGGTATGGAGATATTTGGTTACCCGTGAAAAGCCATAGGCTACTTTTTACCCCGGGAAAATGATGCACTCGCATGGGATAATTCAGGTGGCGAAGGAAGTCGCGGGTAAAAGATAGTAAAGTAAGTATATATAAAACAAAGAATACATATTAGATATGCGATATAATATATTTTTAATGTGGTCATTGGTCATGTTTAGTGTATGGAATGGAAATAATTCAAGAATGTACATACCTCTGTTTATCTTTCTTAAGTTTATCACTGCGTGAGGACTCTGAGCTCTTCAAGATGGCGGTCTCCTGCCTGATGGAGCGGATCCTGTAGGCGGTGATGGTGAAGAACGCCACGTTGCACACCACCAGGACCAGCACGGGAGAGAAGAAGTACACCAGTTCACTCAGCCAATCTAATTACAGACGTAAAATAAGTATAGGTATGTCAATAAAAATGAATCCACGTGTGAACGGCTGGACCGAATTCACTTTTTTTATAATATTCCTTGAAGTACGGGGATGGTTCTTACGGAGAAATAAAATAAAAAAAGGCTAAAAATCGGCTGTTTGGCGATACCGAAGGTTTCGGGGTCTGCAAGTATGTCAATTAAAATGAATGTCTGATTCACGTGACTATATGAACCAAGAATGTCCTCCTGACCGATATTTAGTCACAGCGGTCAGTTTCGAGGAAATTAAGCAACTGCGCAAAAGTTTGTTTCCATTCCCTTCACAACGTCATAAGCAGGTAGGCACGGTAATCTACATGACCGGCAAAAAGACATGCGCGAAATTGACGGTATTTCTGTACTTCAAAGCACGAAAATCTTGGCAGAAAATGACTTTAATAACTATGGTGATAACTTTTTAGACCGACTGTGGACCAACTTTAGGTAAACCCGGTAGCGTCTGCGTGACAGTAGTCATATACTACTGTTTCAACAAAAGACAATATAAAATATATGAAGTCATTTGAACCATAAGTAGGCATTAGGGACAGAGCTCACAGCCTGAATAATTTATAGTACAGTAGGTGCCACAATCACTGTATAACACGACATGAAATAAACCTCTTTTTGTAGCCTTTGCGCTTTTTATCATGAGGATGTTTTATTTTATACATAAATGCAGAGGATAGAAATTAAGTGATGAGTTACAAGTGGTGGTTTTGGTGTAGTGTTATTTGTCCTGTGGTTTCTAACCGCAGCAAAGCAATATTACAAATAATATTACCGATATGCGCTAGGCCTAGCTTTGTTTAACAATGGAGAATGTTAACGAATTTGGATTATTAGCTCTCCATATTCTTTGTTAAAAATAAAAAATTCTAGTGAGAGAATTACTTTGATACGTCAATTAGTTTCCGATTTATAAGCAAAACAAGTTGTAACCGCGCGAGTCGGTGTGACGTCATTGTACATTACGCTAAGTCTGGCTCACATAGTCTTTTTTAATAATATTTACTATTATTACACTTTAAATGTAATAAGCAGTCGAAAACACAACAAAATACTGCATAAGCTATTACATCTACGGCTGGAGACTTGATATTAAGCGGGACGCGCCCCGCGCGGCATGGTGTACTATGACGTCACGCTGTTAGCGGGACTCAAAATTTTTGAAACTTTGAATGCTTGTAAAATCAAAACTACTTGGTATTTTTGACTGAAACAAAAACTAGTTTGCATGTACATGTACAGGCTTTACTGAGTCAAAATTTCAAGCGATTTTGCATACCTAGTAACATTCTCCATTATAATTTATCTTTATAAAGTACAATGAAGGTTTATAACAAAGCCATTAGAAATGTAAGATGGTTTTCGTGTTTTGTACTTAATTACAGATTTTATTAGGCGTGTCACTGGCGTCACACAACATTGTATTGTATTGCTGTCTACCTCAGCAATTTATGTGAATGTATGAGCCACATTCATACATAAAGCATAAGATTCGCATTAGAGGTGAACACGGCTTTATTGTACCAGCCATTTTATATGGATGTTCTGTAATTTGAACCCGACGCATACCTCACTGTGGAAGGTAAATGTAGGAGAATTTTAATGAATTATGTAAAGAACTTGTGAGAAACAGTGAACAGATAGAGGTATTGAAATACCTTTTCTGCGTATTCAGTGGGCTATCATATGTTTAGTTTATAAAAAACAAACAAGAAATGATCGATTTTGTCTATGTAAACGTATGCAAATCTATTTGGTTCAGTAGAGCACGATATGTTTTGCCAAAAGCCTGTCTAGTTTTTTGGCTCTACTGCAGGGGATTAGGCCTACGATGTATTGCTATGTGATACTCTATTACAGATTTGGCTATGTTGGTAACTGGAACCCTCCACAAACACACCATACAAATATATCACAAAAACAAACTACATGATAAAGGGAAAATTTTAAGGTTTTGGCAGAGTTTTGGATTATGAGCATATTGTACCAAATCTCAGATTAAGATGAAGTTAAAATCACATGATACTCGCAATCTATTCACGATTTATTTTAGTATTTCAATATTTTATACAAAATAGGAAAAAATGCCCCAAGTAATAACTCAGAAGCAAGTGACAGAAAACAATTACTTTGATTCATTTTATTTTGTAACCGCACAGAAACAACTATAAATACTTATATTAATACCGCCATTGCGAAAGTACCTACACAAAACACACTCCATACTTTGTTGTCTGAGTTGTAGAGTCAACGATCCGCCAGCCATGAACTTCGGAACAATACTCAATCAGATCGAGAGTCACAAACCAATTGGTGAGAGCTAAGTGAACAGTTATAAAAAGAAAGTACTGTATGACAATGTTCCAAGCTTTTAATAAACTTGCATACTAAGTATTTTATGATGTTGTGATTTATTTTACAGCAATGCATAATATATAACGCAACAAGAGTTACTACGGACATATTCGGGCCCGCGCGTTACCAAACAGAATTTGTCAAACTACAAAGCCCATTCAAAACTGTAATTGTACGTACATTATCGTTTTGATTTTGCTCATCGGGTCAACATATGTAGAACAAACGGCTGGACCCGACATAAGTTGCCAGGTTGAGTGATTAAATGTAGCAGTCAAACAGTTCGTTATTCCCGAACCTTAATCTACACATAAGCAGATACAATCGATTTCACCGGAGGAGACGCTGGCCCGATTATGTGTGCAGCACACTTTAGTCGTTGCAGTACATTTCTTAAGTACACGTATATCCTGCAGTATTATTTTACGCAGTCGTAACACTGGCTGGCAGTAAAGCTGACAAAAGGTATATTTTAAGATTAGGGCATGGTAAAATATTACTGCGGTAGAGTTCGTAGGTACAACTACACGAGACAAGAACAATCCCGCTTTTGTTTTGCCAATAGTTTAATATCGGAAATTCCCGATCTCAAAAAAAAAACCTGTGTTAATGCTCTTACCTTTTTAATCACTTAAAACATGTTTAAAGACACTGATTCCTTTACTTTTCGTGCAATAAAATAGCACAAAGAGAGGAAAATGGTTCTCACCATTATCTCGAATGAGAATATGACAATCCCTACGGTATCTTTTAAAGGAATTTCATAAAGAAAAAAATTATCTTACCCACAAACCAGCACCTTCTGGTGCCGAAGTCAGGCTTGATGACGTTGGAGGGGAGGTCACTGAACTGCATGGCTGCCGTGAGAGCAGTCAGGAGCAGTGGCACGCCCCACGCGTACAGCCCGTACATGAGGAACCGCCGCTTGTCTCGACGCTTGTTTGTACTGCCTCCGCGGTACCCACTGCATCATACAAATACAAAATTATTGACGTGAAAAAAAATGCCTTAAGGCTGCCCCTAAGACTACAAAAGTATTGATCAATAAGTTACTTAATTATATTTAACGTCTACATAAATTGACAAAAATGATGCACAATAATAACTTATATAATAATAATAATACTTTAAACGGTTAATCATACTGTGCAATATTATAGGCGGCCTAAATATGATATGTGTATTTCTCAAGCTAGACAGATAGAACATAATGCTGTACGCATTGAGTTTTCGTCTTAGGTCTCTTTTGTCTTGCTAGAGTTGTAGGGCCTAGCATTCAACAAAGAAAAGTGTATAGAATAAAATATTGCGGCACATTTTATCTCATAAATTAACAAATTTCACACTGAACAATAATTAATTTTAAACACCGAATTTCCAAACCAAATTATTTAAATCGAGTTGTACGTTTTAAATGACACAGATAACAATATTACTATTCCTTTGTGCTAGTCAATTAAATCTAATTTAACATATTGACTATGCTTTAATTAAAAATAACCTGTGTTATACAGGTTACTATTAAAATATTTCATAAAAAAGAATTTGATGAAAATATTCATGCATTTTTACTTTTAAAATAATAAATAATACGAAATCGATCGCTAAATGTCTCGAACTGAATTAAATAATATTTAGCATTATCTGAATACGGCACGAGCCTTTTATCGTGTTTCCCGAATATAATGATAATATTAATAAATACAAAGCTTCTATTTTAAAATAATCATATTAAAACTTGTATAATATATATTTTTAATGTACTTAGTACAGCGGAATCGCACATCACATAAAATAATATTATAAGTAGTCAAGGACTACGTTATCTCTGTATTAAAATAAAAATGTTTGTTTAACATTGCACTGAATAGATAGAAAAAAGCGCTATTTACTTAAGCTACGGAGCTCGAACACTGCTACGAATTACGATGCGTAGCAAGTGAAAGGTATTATGTTTCGTAGCATGTAGCGCTCTCGTAGCGCACGTATTTATGCCCAGGCCATATCTTATAATAAACAAAGTAACAATTTCCTGAGTAAAGAACAACATTCAACATTGTAGTTTAAAAGGAAAAAGCAATTACTACTACTTTATGTGTCTTTCAATTTCCTTAAAGCAATAATGTCCTATTTATTGTGTACACACTAAAACAATGCTGGGAATTACTTTGATTCAGGAAAACCGCGTAATTTTCTACTCTAATAGCGAGACGAACTAAAACATTACCTTTGAGACTGTTGGCTTAGGTTTCCAATTCTTCAGTATGCAGTAACATAAAAATTTAGGTTAGCCAATAATATGATTTATGCAGTCACTAATAAACAGATGATAACAAAACCACACCTGTTTTCTTATCACTTATAAAATGTCTAGAGCGAGGTAAATGTTAGCAGATAAAGAGATGTTGATAACATGAGTCAAGGCAAATTATTGTCTTAAGAATAAAACCAAAACCCAACATAAAATCGAGTCACCGGAATCAGATGAGAGTCAGCTTATAGTAATATGCAGTTATCTTAGAACAAGGTTTTCGAGAAAATGTAGCAATGAATTAAACACCATCTGTGGCTCTATTTTTAAACATGTTTTTCTTTTAAATAGGTGCATGCATGACTGTTCGTGTCCGATAAGATATGAAAGTGTTATCTGTCTTTAAGGACACAGTATCTGTTATCATCTACGTCCACGGAACTTACGTCACCAAAATTCACATGAAATATAAAACGATGCTCAGAAAATTCTCTATCCTACCGATCTACGTCTACCACGTAATCTAGTGGAAAGCAAAAGTTCTAAATCGCTCGTAAAGTTCAAATAGACTTGGAATAAAAGTTTCAATAGAACGAATGTTATATCCTGCCTGCACAGCAATTTACTACAAGCGCTACTTCTAATAAACGATACGTTTGTACTGAAATAAAAATAGCGCAAGTCATTAGGCCAATAGTAAAATAATACACAAACTACGTAACTACTAATAATAGTAAATAGAAATGTTTGTACTACAATGTAAACAAAATGTTACATAAAATATCGAGTACTTTTCAAATATACGTGTTTCTAGGAAACAAATTGTTATGGTATGAGTTATGAAGACTTTTAAAGTTCTTGGTGTAAGAAAAATGCTAATCGATGGTCTCCTTGACCATGGTAGTTACGGGAACGGCTGTGTGTAATGTAAACCATATGCAACAAGTTCCTCCCGATCTGAGTCACCTTGAAACTCTCACTGCGGAATGAAAGAATTCAAAGCAAAATTATTTCCACACTCTCGCGTAAATATAACTTGTGAGATTGTTTCTTTAGCTATGAGAAATTTGAATAGCTATTTGAAAACAATGTGATTAAAATCATAATGCGTTTATGTGTCTTCATCATGTAAAATTATTTTGAATCTTTCTTTTAGACGTTTTACTAAGAAAATGATTTCGTTGTTGATAACAATGAACAGGGAACCTTTATCATTTACTGTTGACACTTATCGGAATAATAATTCTTTATTTGATGATTCATTGAAATTATTGTTTGTTGATTTCAAAGAGTATTTTTCTTCTGATATTCCGGATACAAATGAAAGGTATTTTTATGAAACCGCGCCACTATAGTTACAAATATTCGGATGATGGACTCTATTAAGAACAAATATAGTAAAACGTGTGTTATTAACAATAAGGTTCGCTAATGACAACATTGAACAGGCTGTTGTTATATACGACAGTGATCTTGCATGGGGCCGAGTGTCATGCACGGATGCACTCATGCTTACAGACATCGAGGTGAGCTCATAGAGACCTACAACTGGTTGCTGGAACACGACGGACACAGCGGCGTGGCCGATCTGCAATCCAAGTCAAACTTAGAGCAAACTGAAATAACGACGGCAACATTTACCAATATCTTATGTCTTGATATATTATGAGTTTATACTATTCGTTCGTGCAATTACGATGTTGCATCAGCTGCCTAAAATTGATAACGGGTACATTAATTATACGCAGCATTATCGTATCACTTGCCATTTTTTCTTCTATATTGAACAGTACATATTTTCGTTTAGTTATTCTTTAGGTCACTAATTAATATTTTGTCAGCATTGACGAAATGTACTAATATGTGCAATCATGTTTAAACAATTTTCAGTACTGCCATAATGCCAAATGTCACGTAAAGATTAGGCTATTAACTGTATTCGAAAGCTTTGTTATTTGTGACAAATCATTATAGGTCATAAAGCCGGCAATAACGGAACGCAGGTTTCCGAGTTTCTTTCATCTCATAAACCAAACTGCCGTTGAGATATTAAACTCTATAAGAAACAAAACCTGCCGCAAGACGAACGAGAACTCTCATTAGAGGAAACCTTCATCGGCTCACAACAAACTTCTATAATTACTGTCTTAAACTTTCCTAAAAGTTTTAAAGGTCGGAATATTTATAGTTTATCACTGACCAATGGTATTTTGTGTTCTTTAGGCATGTTAAAATATTTAGCTGTGCCTAGTTCTCTAGGTCATCAGATGTTAGCATTGTCGGCTAATAAAAGTTTCATGGAATGCACGAAGATTTAGTGGATTCTCATGATATTTCTTCATGCTTTTATGTAAGTCATAATAAAATATTTCCTAGTAACTCCCACTGTCGACATAAAAAGGATATTGGGATACCAGAAGAATATTCGTAACGTTACAGCTAAGTATTAAATCATTGTGGTAAATCTGTATCCCACGCAAAAATACGTAACGTTGAAAATATGATACTTCAAGTTGTTTATTATTTATATCAGAAATAATTTTATTATATCGGAATGTTATTTGTCAAAATATTTTTGAATAATACCTGAAAGTTCTCCATATGTCGAAACACATCACGTTGAGCCAGAAGAAGCTAGTTTGGAACGCGTAGTAAACGATGAACGCTGAAAAATATAAATAAACGTCAAAAAACACACAAAATTGGACTGTGGAGAGGAAGTGCTCAGGGATAATACAGTAAAGATAAAAAGAAACAAAACAAACGAAACATGGCGGATATTTAAAAAATAATAAATCATGTGTCTCGTTTTTTATTGGAAACTGGGTCGACTACAAAGCGCCGATGTTGACGATTTGATAATCGATTAATCACGATTTGAAAAAATCGGTCAAGTGCAAGTCGTATTTGCTTTAATCCACACCATGATTGATTTATCTACTGAAGTTAACTACATAAGCACAAAATTCGTGAACCGTGATCGACGGTAAATATAGACCTAGGATTCGGTAAACGTCAGCGAGTAATGATACTTGTAACATCCAACAATCAATTTATGTTACTTAATGTCAAATAATTAGTTATTTATTTAATTGAAACTGTTGTTATAAAGTACATTTCTTTATTTTTAATTTGAGTTCGAAACACAAGCTTTACGAGTGCAACAAAATTGCTCATACCTTGCGCGCACTCTTTCCGATTACATTGTTATTTAATTATATTAATCAATGGTAGCGTTAAAATAATTTCTCTACGAAGCAAAATTCCAGGAAAAATGAAATGAGTTCGCGTAGAATAAAACTGTTATAGTTAATGCTTGTAATTTTATACACGACATAAAAATCTAGTGCGGCATTAGTGCTTGTCATGCTATGAAACAATAAAGCCTGTTATAATAATTACAGCAAATAATTTGCGCTATATCTCTAAGTATGTACTACGTAGGTATCACAGAAGCCACAAAGAATTAAATTATATTCTTATAGGTCATTGTCCTTTTCCTTTGCTAGGTTCTTTACAGTCACAATGATTAAATTACACGATGTCCTTATTGTAAAATACCAGTATCTGAATATTTTTTTCTTTTTCGACATCAAACATTGTTTTCAACATTAAATTCAGGTGGTAGAGCGTCTGTGTGTAAAATACGCAGTTTTATATATAACCGTTTTAGAGGCCTATATCGAAGAAAATAGCTAGTGCATGCATTAATTTCTCCGCACCTAATCTTTGATTCAACAATCCGTGTGTTTGCCTTCAATTGAATCGCAATTTGTTTAGCTAAGTACTCTCACTCAGCCCGTATCATTCACATCAACACTTTCGACAATCGCATCATCTCATACGTATGAAGGCGATCTCTAACATATTGTAAATTTATATTTGAACTGATTTGGAAATCAACAACTTTGTATGAAAACAGCAGAACAGTTGCGCTTGCAATTGAATGAGAAAGGCCAGAAGACAATCTTCAATCAACGCAAGTCGTGTGTATTCTTGCATCTCAGAATTGCTTATCAAACATTACCAATAACCAATGCATCTCTTTGTAACGAATTGATTTTAAATTATACTGATTAAACCAGTTTCATGCTGCTTTATAAAAATCAGGATAAAGGATCCGCAAATGAACTGTATAAATTGAGCAAATTAAAATTAAAATGGTAGAATGGGGTGCAATAACGCAAATTAGAAAAAGACAATAAAGGAACTTTATACCCCAGACCGCATTACTTGCGATTGTCGCAAAGGCGTGGAATATTACGCGGATTTAACCGCAGGTAAAAGATAACCTACATTATAAATGACAGTTAAAGTCTCCATTGTCACGTAAACGCGAAGACGAAGTCGCTTATCTATAACGTATCGTAACATTGGGAATTTGTAAATAAAAGCGATATGAAGGTGTAGGAAAACACTGGCGATAGTCATTGTAGAACAAACTCATATCAAAGATATCTTTGGCGCTATCGTATAAATTGATACGATCGTTTTTATCGTCATGTCTTAGGTTATAGAGACGGAGTGGCCAGTGTATTCATTCGATCGTTGGCATTAAATAACGCTACCGCAGTCAGGAACGACCGCACCATTCTTACGATGGTTGGCATTAAATAACACTACCGTATTCGGGCATTAAATTTAAGGAAGGCCATTTACCCAAATATCCCATTTCTCGCTGAGTATTGTGGTTTATGAACAGCGAAGAGAGCAATCATGCAGAATGCCTGTATAAGCATAACCTCAAATATCCAAAAAGCTAACATTTGATCACAATCAGGTCGCATTGTGAAATCAAACACCTCAAAATGACATCTGAAGATTCCTTAATTTCATCTACTTATTTAAAAGTCAAGAAATTTAGGGCACTATTTTAAGTAAATTCTACGAACTAATGAATAAAATAGACAGGTATTACGGCACGTAAGTCAAATCAAAAGGTTATAGATTTATTAATGTAAAAGTATCTAATGTGTGTAGGTGTATTATAGGTATGTATCGTCTGGATCGATAGCTCGACGAAGGCTGCAATAGAATGCATGTCCCGCAAGCACCGAGTATTGTACTCAAGCAGAAATTGTTTATTTGAACTATCTGTTTCACACCCAGACATTTGTCGTTTAAATAGATAATAATATTTCCGGAATAACGTTTTATTAGAGGCTTACTTACGTTATAAAAAAAACATATAAATGAGCTTTGTTTTGCAATGGTCTATGATGATGTAATCAGAAAAATTGTTGCTATATTTAGAGCAAGTAATGTGTCTATTGACGAAAATTGCACTCGGATGTGTTCATCAAAGTATACTAGGTCGGAGAACTAACGCTATATCAGTGATATTAGATTTTGTTATTCTCCCGTTTTTTTTAAGGAAACCTGTTGTTAAATTAACTTTACTGAATGCCGTAGTACATCTAAGTGGGTTGAAGTATTGGGGGATAGGTTTCCAGTAACTCACCTAAGTGACGCTAATAGTTGGTTAACAAAACCACTGATATACTAGGTATACCTAACTAATTGTCATATATATCTTTTATTCATTGAGTTTCTGTACACTATTACTTATACAGGGTGTAAATGACAGCTAACCGAAAACTTTACTGGTAAGTTTGTGACACTGTATGCGCGAAATTTACTCCAACGATATTTCTCGGAAATGATTGGTTCCCGAGTTAGTCATTTTTGAACGTTCAATGTATAGTGAACAACGCGATGTATCTCCGCGCATGCCTGCGAGACTTCTGGCGGCGGCGGCGCGCTGAGCGACGACATGTCGCGACGCGTCGTAAGTACGTACGCGTACCACCACGTCTATGCGCTCACTAGTATGCAACCCTATCATTAGATAACAATCTTATGTATCGTTTATGGTATCGTAAGTAGGCCCGTATGTTACAATAGCTCATAGTAAAATTGTAAACAAGTAGGTAGGTACCTACTTGGCTTACGTGAAATCAAACAATAATAGCAAAATGTAACCAATAATAAGAAAGTGCTAAAACAAATTGTTATCAATGTCTATCAACACGCAAATACCTGGTGTATGGCGAGAGTTTGAGTACCTTTGGATCCGGACGTACAGGTGCAGAGCACGCCGTGCACTTCCACGTGCTTCACCATACATAACACATCAACATTTCTTCCTATTTACGAACACAACTGCACTTCGAAAACAATAACAACAAAAATAATAACAATAAAAACACTAACAACTCAAAACCGAAACAATAACAAGTAATAATAAACAACAGTTCACACACGACACGACGAATAGGACATAACGAACGACACCGGTGAAGAGCTTCCGTCTTCCGCGAGCGAATTGCTCGAACTATCATTCAATTCAAAGAGAGCCGCCGGCGCCTCTCCGCTCACTCGCGCCGCCCCTCGCCCGCGCCACCCGCTCCCTCCGCGCCGTCCGCGCGCGCGCCGCCGATTTGGTGACGAGCGACGAGTTAGGATCCCAGCGAGAGATTAGATTCAATAAAATATTGATGTGGCATTACTATTTTTACTTGTCACAGTTGTTACTGGTTGCATTGTAGTTTTATTCAAATACCAAATAACATTACAAACATTATTGATGTAAGTTTAAAATACTTTGATATTTATAACATAAAATCAGCTTAAAGTAAATAAAATAAACACGAAACGTTTATTTAATTAAACCATAAAAAATGTAGGTACATAACAATGATAACAATCAATATCCATTAATATTCTTATCAGAGAAACTAACTTATCATAATTCATAATCCCCGGAGAATTACTTAGCATCCATTTTGTCGCATCCCATCTATGTAACATCCACGCGCGGTCGCGGCGTCACGCGTCACTACGGCCATCTTCTTTTCGAGTCGCACCGCGCTTGTATGAGGTATGAATGAGCGTGTAAATATCGAATAGAAATTTGCAAGAAGTAGAACAAATGGAACAAAGCGACAATACATGTTAAATTGTTTATCAGAGATTTTTATAGCGCTAAAGAATATCAATAGGATTTTTTGTCGTTCTGTATGTATTTGTACGTGTAATAATAAGATATCACACATTTTAAATCTTATGAATTTACCGTTTTTCGGAGAGCGGGATAATGATGTAATTTTCATTTTTAACATAGAACAAATACTAAGTAACGCTGCATACTAGTGAGTGTGAGGCTGACAGCTGTGTGCGTAATCGTGTGTCTGTGTGGCGCGCGTAGGTACGCGGCGTGACGCCGACCATCGCGGCCGGCCGCCGCCGGCGCGGTGTCGTTGGCCGCGCACAGCTGATAGCGAATTTATACGTTGTTTTAATCCATTGCTGTTTTTTGTGAAAAACAGTAATATGACGGATTTTTTTTCATATTCATGTTGCATTGTGTAGTATTAACGAAATAATACCAAAAAAAATTAAAAAAAACGCATAAAAAATCGGAAAAATCAAGAAAAAACCGATGAAAATTTTCAACGCCATAAGCACCAGAATCGTGTCTAAAGTCTTTTTTTTTTCATTTTCGGTAGGCTGTCATTTACACCCTGTATATATTCGCTTAGCCTTTGTTCCAAACTATGTTGGAGTCGGCTTCCAGTCTCACCGGATGCAGCTGGATACCATTGTTTTACATGGAGCGACTGCCTATCTGACCTCCACAACCCAATATCTGGGTTATAACACGATACCTTCGGTAAGACTGGTTGTCAGACTTTCAAGCCTCTGACTTCTGTTAACGACTGTCAAAGATCTTCGAAAATGACAGCCGGGACCCACAATTTAACGTGCCTTTCGAAACACGGAGAAACTCGATATGTATAAGATGGTCACCCATCCACAGAACAACCTCGGCAAGCATAGCTTAACCTCAGAGATCGATCTGCGCGGCTGTTGTCAACTAAGCCACGAGCTCCTCATACATTATTACTTAATACCTTTAAATCATAGAAAGAATATACAGGGTGTCCCAAAACTCAACGATAATCCGAGACAGGATGGAAGGCCAAGTCATACCGGCTCTGGGAAAAATAAAAAAAAAATTCCATATCACTTAGTTCGGCAATAATAGACATTTTTCAAAAAAGTTGAAATTCCACACCCTTGGTCGCATTTTCAAGTCCTGTGATCACTAATGTCACAATTTCGCTGTGTTTTTTTTAATTTCGTAATCTTCATTAAATTTGCTATTAATCGTAAAACAAATTTTTGCACAAAACATTGTTAATTTCATAAAAATAGTTAAGTTTTAGTGAGTCATGGTTCGCAAAAATATCGTTAGTCAACTTTGACGCTTCGTATTGAAAAAAAAATGTACTACACTACCCTTGGCAAGTTATTTTAAAAGTTGGCGCATTTAATCAAGATTTCGAAATGGTATAACACTTGCCACTTTTCTTGCCATTAAAAATGTTATTTTTATTTGAACGAAGAGTATCCTCGCAAATGGATCGGACGCAGTGGTACAATTATAGGCCTCTTCGTTCTCCCGATCTAAATCCAGTAGATATTTTTTACTGGGAATGCAAAAAAGGAAAAGTTTATTCGAAATCAATACAAAATCTATCAGAACTTAGCCAGAAAATTGACACAGCGTCAGAAGAAATAAATGCAAGAAATTTTGATTGACTGGTGAAAAAATCTTTTGTACGCCGTTGCAGAGCCTGTATTCGTGCCAGAAGAAAGCAATTATTTTTAGTAAAGAGGTAATTGAGTCAGTTCATAACAAATATTTAATGTAATAAACATAATAGGTTATAATAATTAAAAAAAAACAATGAACGAACCATCGATCTTATTTAATTATTCTCCTTAAACTAAAGTAATTCCGAATTGTTTTCCTCTAGCATGAATTCAGGCTCTGCAACGCCTTACAAAAGACCTTTGCACCAGTCAATCAAAATTCATTGCATTTATTTCTTCTGACGCTGTGTCAATTTTCTGGCTAAGTTCTGATAGATTTTGTATTGATTTCGAATAAACTTTTTCTTTTTTGCATTCCCAGTAAAAAATATCTACTGGATTTAGATCGGGAGAACGAGGAGGCCATAAAATTGTACCACTGCGTCCGATCCATTTGCGAGGATACTCTTCGTTCAAATAAAAATAACATTTTTAATGGCAAGAAAAGTGGCAAGTGTTATACCATTTCGAAATCTTGATTAAATGCGCCAACTTTTGAAATAACTTGCCAAGGGTAGTGTAGTACATTTTTTTTTCAGTATGAAGCGTCAAAGTTGACTAACGATATTTTTGAGAAAGATGGCTCACTAAA
The DNA here is from genome assembly GCF_050436995.1 of Anticarsia gemmatalis. Taxonomy (NCBI): domain Eukaryota; kingdom Metazoa; phylum Arthropoda; class Insecta; order Lepidoptera; family Erebidae; genus Anticarsia; species Anticarsia gemmatalis. The sequence goes on from NC_134757.1 coordinate 4,515,217, forward strand.
ACTTAACTTTTTTTATTAAATTAACAATGTTTTGTGCATTAATTTGTTATACGATTAATAACATATTTAATGAAGATCACGAAATTCAAAAAAACACAGCGAAATTGTGACATTGGTGATCACAGGACTTGAAAATGCGACCAAGGGTGTGGAATTTCAACTTTTTTGAAAAGTGTCTGTTATTGCTGAACTAAGTGATATGGAATTTTTTTCTTATTTTTCCTATAACCGGTATGACTTGGCCTTTCATCCTGTCTCGGATTATCGTTGAGTTTTGGGACACCCTGTATAATGTATTACTATAAACTAAAAGAGCATACAGCTGACCTTACATCATCAAAAGACAATAAATAAAATGAAATCAAGTTCCAAGGTGTCGTGAACTCAATCTCAAGTGTCACAGTACATTAACCCGAGTTGATCTTGTAGGCGGCATAGATACAATCAACGTCAAAACATGTTGATACTGTCACACTTTCAAAAGTATTTAATCAAAGAAAGTATTCAAATTACGACTGTATATGAATTTTAAAAGTAATTTTACAATCACTCAGTATTGTTTGTAATAGTTTAGTTGATATTTTCGTACAAAAAGTTACGATTGAAAATGTTACAGTGTACATATTTTTGAGGTTGACTGTACCTACATTAAATTTGTTCTATGACATAATGCTCATTTGATTCTCAACGCACAAATAACAGGGAAACAACGGGAACAAGGCATTTCGTCACGACTATAAATATGAATCGTGAATATGCATTCCAGAAATGCTTTACATACAAATAAAAATGTAAAGTTTATGGTATCGCGTAAACCCCTTATTGTGTATGACTGTGTGACTTTATTTTATAAGACACTAGCTGACCCGCGCAACTTCGCTTGCGTCACATAAGACACAGAATGGGTCAGAATTTTCCATGTTTTTGTAACACTTTTTACTGTTACCTACTCTGCTCCTATTGGTCGTAGCGTGTTGATATAAAATATGCTTTTTTTTCACGAAAAATATTCTCAAAATTATTTATATCTCTTAGTATAACGAAGTCGTGCTAAGGCATATCCGCCATTAAAACAGTTGCCATGGCAACGGAATTTTGTTAATTCAATGTCATTATAATATTGATTTTTCGCGACTTCGTTGAATTTTCTGAATTTTCCCGGGAAATGCGTCATTTTCCCGGGGTAAAAAGTAGCCTATGTCCTTTCTCAGGTATCAAACTTTCTCCATACCAAATTTCATGCAAATTGGTTCAGTAGTTTAGGCGTGATTGAGTAGCAGACAAACAGACAGACAGACAGACAGACAGACAGACAGACAGACAGACAAATAGACAGACAGACAGACAGACAGACAGACAGACAGACAGACAGACAGACAGACAGACAGACAGACAGACAGAGTTACTTTCGCATTTATAATATTAGTATGGATGAGTAATGAGTTAGGCTAACGTTAACCATTGTACCTATCTTTATATATTAAATGTATTTAAATGAATACTTCTTTGTAAAATTCATCCTTATTTAAACAGTGTTTCTTTACATAGAGCTTCGGAACTAAATTAGTATTTTCAGATGTATTTAGAACACCAATCGACACCTTTTTAAGTGTAGACAGGTACTGTATACTTATTGAGAATCTGTTAGAGCTATTCGTCAGCGTCATCGACAGTTTCCACACGTCTCACAATTGTTTGTCTAAACCCAAGAACAAAGGTATTCTTTGTTGACCAAGACTCCAAAACGAACACATTTATTTGGTCACGTACCAGTCTGTTGACTTTCGCACGCTGAAATGGAACTATTTTGTAAATATGTTCAAAAGGTTTCCACGAAATTGTAATATTTACTGATATTATGTTTTGTTACAATAAACTAAACTCGTTCTATGTTTATCACTGTATTCCAAAACAAAATTAAAATGCAGACATTTTCAAAACAGAAGAAAACAAATCCTACTAATATTATAAATGCGAAAGTTTGTGAGAATGATGTATATGTATGTATGTATGTATGGATGCTTGTTACTCTTTCAGGCAAATACTACAGAACCGATTACGATGAAATTTTGTATATAGGTAGCTGAAGACCTAGAATAACAGAAAGGCTATTTTTATCCCGGAGTTCCCGAGGGATCGGGATTTACACGGGAAGGATTTCCACTCGGACGAAGTAGCGGGAGGCCCCTAGTATAACATATAAGTTAAATCATCATTTGAAAGTTTTTGGTTTTACCAGTTAATTTTTTCACTTATTAACAAAACCATAAACATCGGAGTTCCCTACTGGATAACATATTGTTTTTTACAAATTACGTACACGTACCGAGCAAGGTTTTGCATAGTCATTATTAAAATGACATGATAATGGAAAGTTTACTGTGTCATTGAGGCACGCACATAAATGTTTTTTAATTAAATTAACAAGGGCCATAACATGGCTAATGTGCCTTGGTTTGTTGTTATATACAGGATTAATGGGGAGTATCCTGGGTGCGCCGCTTCCGCCATTAAGTGTGTAAATAAACATCAGTACCTAAGTACACCTAGTGATGTAAATGAAACCAATCTTTTTAGTAATACCAATACATGGGCACATTGTCGTCTCATTAGCTAATAACGGTCTTAAAACCGGAGGTATGTGTTAATCGCTTAACTGGCATGAATGAACATTGGTTAAACAAGTTAGTGTCCTAAGTATGTAATAATGTTGGTAATAGATAAGCAGATATGTGCTCGTTGACTTTGTGATTCAAAGATATTGCTCAGAGCACTGATTACGATTCTCGTCCTAATCCTTTCACGGTATAATGCATTCTAGATTTTTAGTCAAAGTTTGGGAAAGGAGTTCGGAATCGTTCTGTATTCCCGATTATGATATAATATAATAATGAAGGTAGGCTTAACTAAAATCAGACACTTCTCGTTCAGGCTTTTACGCAAAGTAATTAAACTGAAATATTTGGGCACCTGTCGTAAATCTGGGCTGTTGAGACATTAAACCCTGTTTTGCATTATTCAGAAAACGAATTTACGTTAATATTAACCAAGAGGTCTATCTATGGAATCGTAATGAATTAAGTACAAGGATTTTAATTAATTTGCATTAATATAAATGCAGACGAAAGTGTTTGTGTACGGCCGTAACGGTATCAGTTAACTACGTAAAAATAGGCAATGAAAAATTACTGAATATTAGAGAATACTTAGACAGGAATTAGAATCTTCACTTGAGAATCATTTCCGTTCAAAGCTGACACGGTACTCATATGTATTTAAGTAGTTTTTCGTGTCTACAAACCACTATAAAGTTTTAGTTCGGAGTTTTAAGAACTTTAGAGCAGTACTTCAAATCGGAAGTCACTTCAAATTATTGCTCTTCAACCGGCTTTACTATCTATGTAGAAACTTATTGAGCAAAATACAAAAGTAGTGACTTACCAACAAGTAAGCAGCCGGTCATCTGCACGCCGATCCTGCCGGTGTGAAGCTTCAGGTAGGCAAGGACTGGATACGCGATGATCAGGCCGCCGCAGTACGCCATGAGACACATGCCGTGCAAGTTCCGCAGTTCAGGGATGAACGCGTACACTAAGAACGTAGCCATCAGGAACGGCACTGATAATAGCAGACCTGCAAACAAATTATATGATGTAACATTTTATTGTACAAATGTTTTTAAGCGAGATGTACAATTCTGAATATTTTAGAAGAAAATTGCAACTGCTTTACTATAACGACCGGTGAAATGCTATTTGCTAAATACCGTTCATCCTACTGATGTTTTAAATACCCAATTCGGTGATGCTGTATGTAGGTAGATTATAATATTTACTACGCAAAAAGTACAGAATGGAATGGTTTATAACCTAGATTAAAGACGTAGGATACTTTCACCATGACAAATCATTTCACGTGGATGATTTTTGGCTGAATCAGAGCTAGTGCCATTACAATTCATTCAAATGTTATTATTTCCGTAGAGAGGATTGAGTTTTCTGTTTGACGATGTTTCGCTACAAAAACGAAAGAATCACCTTAAGGTTAGAGATTTTGCAGCAGATTTTACTGAGTGATTAACTCGTATAAGTATTACTTAAGCAAGAAGTAAACAAATGCTTGGCTTAACTTCAGCGCAGCTTACACTTACAATTTGTCTGTTATGTCAAGCGCCAGATACTTGTTTCCGAGTTGCTCATTCACTTCATGAAGCAACTGTGGGTGTCACATACTAAGTGGAAATAATATTAAGCTAGTTTTATCTCTAGCATAGACAAAAAGGAAAGAAAATTAAAATGACTGCCCAGTTGGTAAAAGTGAATTATGAATAAAAATTGTAAGTTAAATAGTAACAATTTCATAATGTCTGTTTATTTGTCGACAAAATAAGATGGATCAGTTGCGTTTACCTTGAAGAGGGATACAGGGACAAATCTCCCGCATTTATAATCAGTTGAGGATTATAAAGATTAAGGCCCGGCGCCCATTATCGGCATCGGTACGACTGAGGATTTTAGGTGGCAAATAGCAATATACTATAACATAATGGCAAAAAAGAAATTTCCGTGATATGTATATAGTCCTTCGAACAACTAATATGCCGTTTCTCATCAAAATACGCATAAATGTTTCTATAACTTTTACTGGCAGTAAATAATCGTTGGCAAACATCGTCCACTCAAAACAGATTAATGTTACATTTATTGCCTATTAACTCCCAACTAATTTTACAGAAAATGAGACCATGTTTTACGATCAATATGAATAGATTTTCATCAAGATGAAGCCATTAATATTTACGATTGATTGTCTGGCTTGTGATTTGACCAGTAGAGCAGATCATCGTAGAAAATAACGGTCTATTGTATTGATTGAATCATAGTTATTCGTTCGATCATTAGTGAGCGAAACTACTGACTTATTGTTCAATTATTTCATTACGTACCTACTTTAGAGAGTATGCTACTTATTTTAAGATAAATTAAAAACCAATTAAAAAAAGATATTAGACATAAAGAAGTATGATGTAGAATTACGTAGGAACTTGTGCTAAACAAATTATTATAATGAACTTTGATTAAGTACGTAGTTTGGTTAAATGTTTTAAAGGAAATTTTCTTTAGTGTCATAAATATTTCAAGCTAAAAATAGTACCAAAATTATCCTAAATAAGCACATGCTATTTTCTTCAAGACGTTGATATAACGAGTCTCATTAGACAGGGAACACCTTGCTATTAAAAAGGTCGGTGATTCCAAACCCTCGTAAACGTCATATAGAAAGTGTTAATTTAGTTACTGTGAAGTCCACACATCGTTAAAATAGTGATGTATTAGTCAACATGGACGCACTTTACAGCCCACTTAAATCGTTTAAGTACACTTAGTGATATATTAATGGCGATAAACATTCAAAAGCATAGACCATCCCATGGCTCATAAATCGTTAATCCTATTGTATGTTGTAGTATTGTAATATACAACAGAATTACCACCCAAAGCCTACATACCGTCTTTATGAGCTTATTTAGTTTTAAATATTTTTGTTGGAGAAACAATTGCATTGTAAACGAAATTTTTCGTAACTATATTTTCCCAAATTCCTATCCATGAATCATATTGTGAAGTGTTAATGCAATGTTATTTTATCCCAAAAACATATAATCGACCCTAAAATAAGCCTAATTCACAGGAAAATAACCGCATTACTTCATCACTACTTAAAAATATTGCATAAGTTCGAAGGCTAACGCTATGAAATCTAATCAGCTGCAAATGTTATGCTAACAACAGAATACTGATGGAAACATATCACGATAATGAGGCCGATCAGTCAACCACATAGCCTGTGTTGTATGTTAAACAGAATCGTTTAAAGAAACGCCATAAAATTGTGTGGTTTCAGCCTAATAAATGATTTACGATGTAGACAGTATGGGTAAACAGAATCTATCCCAACTAATTGAGCTGTCCATGACATAATGCGATGGGTTTTAAATATAACTAGCTGACCCGCGCAACTTCGCTTGCGTCACATAAGAGAATGGGTTAAAATTTTCCCCGTTTTTCTAACATTTTTTATTGCTTCTCTGCTCCTATTGGTCGTACCGTGATGATATATAGCCTATAGCCTTCCTCGATAAATGGACTATCTAACACTGAAAGAATTTTTCAAATCGGACCAGTAGTTCCTGAGATTAGCGCGTTCAAACAAACAAACAAACAAACAAACAATCAAACAAACAAACTCTTCAGCTTTATAATATTAGTATAGATTATTATTGTTGGTACCTCAGTATGAATAAAATTGATCTTTTACTATAATGTTCATTGTAATTTTTATTTCTAAATAACTTAAATAGAATCTGTCACTTTTTTTATTGAACTTTTGTGATATCTGAAAGCTTCAGCTACAGTTATTTTCTAAATATGTTCGGTAATATTAGTGATAGCTTCTCACAATACTTTTCAATAAATTATAATGATAAAATTGAAAAAACTCAGCGATTAGAGCGGGTGACCTTTGTGGCCAAGAATTTCATGGAAGCCCTTCTCATTGATCCTAATTTTTAAACTGACGGTTAATTCACTTTTATAGTGTGTTTTTAACTATCATAAGTGTCACTATTAGTCCTAAATTAATAAATCATTTGATATTGATGAGATTTTTAACAAAGCATAACATAGTAGTTAACCTGTTAACATCTTAATCTGTTTGACAAGTGAGTGATGATGCAAGTCGGTGAACAGCTTACACAAATCAGAATAAAAAACGCTACAACATTATTAAAATCAGAATCATCTACATATTAAGTTTCTTTCGAAAGTCATTATTAATAATCATCTATGATCTACCGTAAATGGACATAAAATGCGTCATTTAAACAACACTTTACAAATCACAAGCATTTCTTTCCGGAAATAGAATAGGATACACCTATCAATAAGATAACATGCTGCTTTAATCAATGAGACAAGATTAAAAACCTGCATCGTTATCTATTGTCGTAGGTTTTTGGCCTCTATACAGCTATTATCTACGAAAATTCTATAAGTACAATTGAAATTGAATCGATTGTTTGATTAACTAGGGACTTTGGGAAGAAGAAGAGTTTTTTTAAGACAACTCCTGCACTAAGAATTTCTCTTGTGTGGCGGCGACTTTTACAAACATACAAACAACGGACACAAAGTACAACCTGACCAAAAGCAATTATTTGTGGATCGCACAAATAATTGCTCCTTGTGGGAATCGAACCCACGACCTATACCACTGCGCCACGAAGGCAGTCAAAAACGCAGGTTATGTAGCTGTATTGCATTACAGACTAATAAAGACACCGACTACACTACACATTTTTTAAATGCTTTCATAATAAGAATTCATTTGTATCCACTCAGCTGCTAAGAAAAAGAAGTTGTGTTGTATCTTACCGACGGCATAAGCTGTGTACAGTATCGAGCTGTCGTCGTTGACCGGAGGTTCCTCGGGGTAGCAGACGCCGGCCACGAGCCGCGGCGTCTCCGCCAGGTCGTTGATCATCATCTCCACGCAGTACGCCGTGGGCACGTGCCACTGCAGCCCGCCGGGAGCCACCTCGAACAACGTGCCATTCTACAACAAAATAAAAAGTTACAGCTTCAAACAATATATATTATGTACTAGTTAACGCGGCAAACGTAGTTCTGCCATATAAATAAAAATAAATGTTGGGGTGGACAACTCTTATCACTAAATGGTATGAAAAAATTATGTTGTCCGATTCTTAGGCCTACTCAATATGCTCACAAAATTTCATAGGAATCGGTCAAGCCGTTTCCGAAGGAGTACGGTAACTAACATTGTGACACGGAAATTTTAAAAGATTACATAGCAGTCAGCTTGTGATCGCGGCCTATATATCATGCGTCAAAACGTCAAGCATTCTGAGTATTCATTCATTTAACCCATGTAATAAAACAATAAACAAACAACACGAATATTCACAAGTTAGGAAAACATATTATTATCGCTATTTTTATTTGCAGACTCCTGAGTCTAAAAATACTTAAACACATACACAATGTCCGTTAAAGAGAAAAACCTCGTTACTTATTACTAACGCTGCACGCGGTTTAATTAATTCTCATTAGTAACGTCTAGAAAAACTAGGCACGCGAGGCAAGACTCTTTTATAGTTCAGTATTTGCATGAATAAAAATAGAGATTTAGAAAACTTTGGAGAGATCTTAGCAAAAAGCGATCTTTTATATATGCCTAGTCCCTGAGAAAAAAGGCGAGACTCGATGTATTAATTGTACTACATATTTGCAATCTGTAATAGTAGCTATCACGTAGGTTTAATGTCACGTAATCAACAAGGAGATCCGCTAATGATGATGGTAAATCGATAGGTCATGAAATGGTATGAATAGGTATGAACGTTGAAATGTATAAAAGTGCTCTAATATGTATTAGCACGTGCGGCCGAGTGCGAGCTGTCGCATGTTATGTAATTCCTCAACACATAGGTAAGGTGTACATACTTGTTAACAATGTTCAAATGGTTTGGGCCTACGAGTAACCATTAATGAACTGTAAGCATAATGACACCTGACTAACCTTCTGTCTTCCGGTTTAGTGACATTCTGACGTTATTGCTGTTCATTTAAACTGTTTCACGAGTGTAAATTTTCACATTAATTACATAACTAATGTTTGAATGTATCGTAATGACTTTTAACAAAACTTTTATATTTATAATTATTCCTATACGACATTCCTCTATAATTTACTCACGTAAATTCATGTTAAAACTGTATAGGCTCTATAGATTAGGTAGTAGCTGAATTATTCCCCATAATAACTTAATGAATACCCATACAAATTGAAAATAATGCAAGCGAAGAAACGGCTTGTTACAGCAGAGAAATGTCGTACATTTATCACAAACGTTAGATTACCAATGCTTAGAGATTCATCCAATATTTCAACAGAACTGGAAATAACATATTTCGATAGAAGGATGAACTGAACAGAGTAATTTCATTTATAAAGAATGTTGCTAAAGTTTTCGGAGTGGAAAGAATTCAGCCCGCGTCTATAAATATATTTTGTAGATATCATGACACAAAATGTTTATAAGTTAAGTAATTTTATTAAGAATCGAAATTCCTTATACTCGTACCTTTTTTACCAAAACATCGTATCACTATGAATATTTTTGTATTTTGTTTTTGAGACTAGCAAGTAACTTTTTTAAAAGATTGGAATAAACTGACTTATAATTATATACCGCGTATTTGGAACTCCAAATTCTAGACAAGACTATACCTAGTTCAAAAGATCTAGTAGTAGTAGTTAAGTAAAAAATAATCCATATTTCAAAACGGGATAATTTTAAGCTCAGATAGTTTGTACTTGCCATATGCCTGTAGTGTTTGAACCAGGTCGAGCTTTTTTGCCTATCCTCCGTAACTTAAAGCATGATTTATGATCTGTCGTGGTCACCCACAGAGCGTGTGGGCCGCGCTTATTGATGGTTTAGGACTCCGCAAAGGTTTACAATTCATATGAGGTTGACGCATGACAAATACTGCGAAATTATATTGATTTTAGTATAGCGATCGTCATTCTTAATTTTATTTCCTTTGTTAGATTATACGAATGTTGGCACCACATATTTACAGCTAACATATATGACAAATTGATTAATAAGAAGACAGATGAGTGTGCGAACAAAAATATAGGCTTATTATTCCATCTTTTCTACTGGAATAAGTCTTCATCTAAGTTAGACAAGGTTGTCGTGGAAAAGTCGCTGTAGTGTGAGCAACAAAGCTAGAAAAACAAACATCGTGAAAACTCATAAAACACGTGTAATGCATGAATTGCATGAACAAAGGTCGCGTTTCGTAGAATTAATATACGGGTTCTATAACACAGGGTTACTTTTATGGCGCCATCGAGAATGTAATACTTGCGCTACCTTAAATCAAAACCGGATTGTTATTTCCTTTGCTAAACTAAATAATGACAACTATTACTTCATAATACATTACACAAATAGTAGACTGTACTTCAAAACAGTTATGTAGGAAGATAAATAAATCTCCATTAAGTAAAAAGGCTGAAAATAACAGTCATAATTCACGAAGCCTCACGCAGCCTGTAAACCTTTCATCTAAATGAGAGTTTTACGTGGATAGAACACACACTTATATCTACTCAGAGCATCACAACAATCAACACAAAGAAAAGTGCTCATAACCAGTCGCGCTCCTTGGTCGGGAAATGATCTGTGCGTTAAGCAACGCTTGACCCCTGTGTCGATAGATGGGTGACCTCTTAGTCGTATTTAAACTGATCGTCTCCGTGTTTCGGCGTGTAAAAAGGGAGTCCTGTTCGTTGTTAATAAGATTAACAACCGTTAAACAAAATCAAAAGCTTGGTGGCTTAGACAACTTTGACACTAGGTCACTAAAAGTGTAAAAAAAGGTCACATCTGTAGCGCGATTCTGTACAACTATCGAGTATAGACAACCGGTTACCCATCCAAATTCTCGAAACTCGATGGTTCCAATTGTACAGAATCGTGCGACTGAATGGAAGTACGCGTATTTAATTAAATTATTTTCATTATTTCCTCGCCTCATACATTTCCGTTACTCCCACCGACTGTAGTGTTATGACTGTAAAATATAGCGTGAGGAAATGAATGGCTTTTAAACAACGTTATAACGAGTAAACGGATGATATTAAATAAAGCTTGCATTAATCAACGGTTCATGCATGAACACACGGCATATCAATCCGCATGACATTCGATCAATAGTGAAAACTGTTTAAACTGTGTCGTTGAATATTAACTGCCAGTACTATATCACGATTTTCTACCACTACCACTATTCAGTATCGATAACCGCTATCTATCAAGTGTATGAGAATCGGATCAGCGCCTCTAGCGGGGTCCGTAGGAACTAATTTGCAGTGCATTTTACATGTCAAACTCTCGTTACTCAATAATACCGGCTGTATTATTGAGTAATTCGTGCCCTTGTAATACTTAAGCAATTACTCCTACCAATACCCTAAGTCTCAAATGAACTAAGCTATTGAAAGTAATTCGCCAGTTATCCAGTCTTATCTTTGAACTAATAAATATTTGGGAGCAAGTTGAACATAACCGATATCTCCACAGTAAGAGCAGTAAAGGATTTATGAACAACCGTGCTTTTTGATCAGATTCCCGAGATATTTCGTTCAATTCCTTTGTAACTAAAGTCAGCTGTATAATCTAGTAATTAGATTCTAGTTAACTAGCTTAAAATACGTATCTACCCAAAAGCATAAAATTGTCAGTTTTGATTGATGACTTCATCATAAAGGCTGACAACGGACATATGCTTGATGTCTCTGGTGTATTTGTAATAGGTCTAAAATAATGCGTTTTCTTTGATGTGCTCGTAAACCGACAGGAAACAGACAGTTGACAATATTTGCGAGAGAACACAGACATACGTGAGTATACTGAGTATGTATCGTGTCTTTACCCATTGTTCATACTTGCGATGTATCAAGAGAGTGATCATTATCCGATTTTCCCTTAACAAGCGCTTTGTCTTTGTGCCTTTATAGAATAAAGAATGTAGGTATTATCCTTGATTACTATGTTTTTCATTTTAGGGTAAAAGAAATATGGCAACGTTTCCAATATTCGAAAAAGCATATTTCGACTCCGAATTTACAAAAGAAACAATGACATGGTACTTTTGTCGTGTGGCATGGACATACGCATTTAGACTCTGATTTCCAGTAAATTTTCGCGATCTACTATGAAAATCGAAGTGTTATTATTAAAATTTTGATAAAATAAAGTCACAAACCTTATACTTGAACTAGGTATACTTATTTATTGAATAGCATACAGCCAACAGGTAGTTATAGCTTTTAGAAAAAAAAACGATCAAAGCTTTTAATGTTCCACTTTTAGCACCTATAGTTTAAATGCAACTTGCAAGAAAAACAAGATGTTTCTGTTACAGGATTGATGTTGAGATATAAACAAGTGTTAAAATCATTTACCATAGACAACGCACTGACATCTCATTCATCTAACTAACTGTATATTTATTTGGACTCGTAAAGAAAACTCAGGCTTTAGATTGGCTTAAAATTCAATTAATTTTTTGTTTAAAATCACTCTTTCTCTTTCACGTCTTCATCTTTTTGATCTTACTTCTTTGTTTTCTCACTCATTTCCACTCATTATTCTTCTATCCTGATAACTATGCCTTTTTATCCTAAATTAAGTTACGAAATTCTGTTACAAAAAGTTAGATTACCCTCATCAACGGTCTGATTAGAATCAGGTTAATGTCAGCAGCTATTCATGGAAGTAAATCAGTCGCAACTGAGAATTACACCCTATTTTTAGCTGTGAAAAGGAAAAGGTTCAAATAATTAGGTGTATTATTTATTCGAAATCTGCAGCACATTTAATTTAAGGGCAACGACCTGTGGTAATTTCTACTTAGTTCCTGTATACCCACTTTGCATGAAATAATCATTGCATATAATTCGAAGACGTATCGAACTAACCATTGTACGTAAAGAGATCTTGTTTTAAGAGCAAACAGTTTAAACTAACGACTAAAAATAAACCGTTTTGATATAAATCCCACTCGCGCTGTTTATCATGATAATAAACAATCTCAGAATATAAGCATCTTGTGAAACAGAAGTACTATTATTAAAAAGTAGATCAGATATACTGGATACATATTTTTTTCGTTTTCCTCAAATTTTGCATTACTTACATAGATTTATTTATACTTAAAAGTAGAATCACTACATATTATAAAGGAAAGTTTCCTTCCACGTATTCTGCGTGTCTGCCTGTTCGCTATAAACTGAAAATCTATTATACTCTTTTCATACATAGTAACCCTACATTCAGCTCACATTCAACCGTCTAAGGAATGCAGTAAGTAGGTACTTATGCCTCATCAAATATATATTTTTATTGATCCTATTATTAATTGATTGTACCTATTTGGTAGAAAAATGGGGACCTTTACCACGACTTCAATGAAACCCTACATCAAAGTTCCACGTCTGTATATACTCGCCCTGGCCATTCTTTTACTTTTTCAAGAACTGTAGTATCGCATATTGTCACAGTGCTTTATATATATGTTCACGGAGGTTCTACTTTAAGGCAACATAGTGCTTTAAAAATAACCATCACACGAAAATATTTGCACTCCATAATTTGCATAAATATCCGACTTTATCCAAACTACTACGTAGCACGTTATTTTAGCGATGAATAAGCCTTATACCTATTATAATAAATTTTCCGCCTTATAATTCTATAAAAACTATACTCAGCTTACAGCTACTAAGCAGTAAAGCTACTTACTTATTTCTTTACCTAACTTTAAAATAAGTCATACAGACTGGAATTAGTACAATCAGTTCTTTATTTAACCTCAAAATTGTTATCAATTTAAACGTATTCTTCACTATTTCAGGAATTTTATGTCCGAATTATGATGTTAGAAATATTTACATGAATAATAGGTAGGTACTTATATTTGGAAGAAAACTGCATTATGATTTCGACACAAGATATTGTTACAATAATTAATTATCTGTAATAGGAAAATAGTTATTTTTCAGTTAGTAAAGAACGTTGCAGTATGACTTGTTTAGGTACGAAGCCAGGATGTCATTAGCTAATGTGCGTCATTTGCCGGTTCCTTATGACGCTTTTGAGATAAACTCTACAGCTAAAAACCACAAAATAACTTGATAATATTGTTATTTTACAATTCTTTGTCGACATTGTATAAAATATTTGAGGTTAATTATAATTCTAGCACAAATAAGTTTGTTGTTGCGAACACGTGTTTGATAGAACAAATTAATACATATATAAGTATATATAGAAATAGGTATAACCAATTTTATGACTGTTCTAGTTTTCCGCTCGGCTTTGCACCCGTGGAATTTCACTCCCTTCTGGTGGGAATTTCCAAAATTTCTCTCTTAGTGCTTCTCTACATTTTTTCCGGAATCATTTAACATTAAAATTTTTTACGCTCAGTAGTTTCGGCTGTGCGTTATACAGTCAGTCATTTAGTAACGGAAGAGTTTTTTATATACAATGATTGATAAATAATCATACGGACCGTACATCGTCATTTCGACAACATTAGGCCCAACCATAAATTCTAAAGAACTACTACTACTCTTTCTGCCCACTATTTTCTAAAAGGTATAATAATTTCTAAAATATTTATCGTACATTTTAAGGCTTGTTTTTATTATTTGTAGAATATTGTGATTCTCACGGTTCCGTAGTAGGCATACCAGTAGTAGTACATGTACGCGCCACTTGAAACAATAAACAAACGACAACAACACACAATGTTTACATTACATGAATCTTTATCTGATCTATGAATTTTGTTTTTAGGCTTACGTATAACAATAAGAAGTTGGAAATTATCGATTTATTAATCTTATGCATTATTTGGTGCTCGGAAATAAAACTGGGCTTATATAAAGTTAATTGTCAAAAATATTTAATCAAGGATGCATATTTAAGTACATAGGTACAGTTTTTAACTTATTCCTTGAAAAAATAAAATACAGCATAGTTATCTAAAAAACTTAAAAGTAATTAATCCATTTTGTATCTTTATTACAGTCTAAAGTTTATCATTATTTAGAAAATCTGATGGAAAGCAGCTACAGCATTACAATGTTATCAACATAACAGCCGGTACAGTAGCAAATACAGATAAATAATGATTAACGTCGTTTGAAACCAGACGTACACTTTAATATTTAATTTGAGATAAACTAATTTGTTTTTAATATTTAGTTACTACTCAAAGAGCATCAATTATTAAAAATAGATTGTTGTTGACCACAAATCGTCGCAGCCGATGACAGTAGGTATAGTATAGCTATAGCAAAATGCCTTTTTTTTTCATCAAACGCCTGAACTAACAAAACTTATGGTGGTATTCAAGGTTATTTAATCTAAATGTTACGTGAATCATAAACTATTAGGAGTACTATACCATATTTTTAAAGATGTGTTTATTGAAGCAGTTAACAATGAATATTCTATAAACATGACAATAGGCCTAACACGTGTTTTAAAGCTGGTAGGTACGTAACAGAGAGATATAATAAGCGGTCATTGTGTATTTTTAACTTTTTAGATTTATTTAACGCTGTTTAGCTTGAAAATCATTCTCTAATACATTGACTTACATACATTTAGTATTAGGTTGGGTAAAAAGTCTTTTCGCATTATAGTATGTATGAACTTGTAATACAATGCGGAAAGACTTTTTCCCCGACCTAATATATTACTCCTATTATACCCAAAAGTGTAGATGGAGATTGGAGGTGTATAACATACACACCCACGTTTCGCTATTCACAATGTTGGTCCCAATAGTAGAGTTACTAAACTCCGGGCTCGTATTAAAAAATATTTTAAATATAAATTAGAAAAGATCAGTAGCACTTTGCCCAACTCGGGAATCGTACCCTTACGATCAGTAGTTAGATACAGAGAATATCATAAAATTTATTAAGATAGTGAAGTAATGGTATATTTTAAGTTGTTGGACACTGAGTTGTTGAGTTACTGGCAATTAACGGGCCGCCGAAAGTGCAATATGGACAAATAGCCACACCCCCGACCTATAAATGAAAGTTGTAGGGACTTGTTAATTGCCACAAGGAAGCGAGCTTGGCGCACCCATGGAATGTGATCCTTAGGACACTATACTGCTTTAATGAAAGCGACATAGGTACTTGTATGTAAAATGTAGGTAAATTTATTGATATGCGTATATTTTTTGGAATAAATGTTTTTATCAGTTTTCTGGTTACCATAGTGCAAATTCTCGGAATCGGTTGACCGTGTGTGAGTCGTTCAAATATCACAAATATTACATTTATTAATATAATTTACACGTGTGATGCGGAAAACTTAATTCTTCACTATTAGTGAACCATGCAACACAGACGATCGGCAAATTAACCGTACAATTTCAAGGAAGGAAAACCATGCCGTCTGTAAGAATCTTTAATACCAGTACCACCTGTTGGCTTTGACCACAAATAAGTACTTATCGCTTAAATATTTAGTGCAAAGTACTTGTAAGTTGCAACGACATTTTTAAACCATTTGGTATTTTATCTCCTATTGGTCTGTCGTTCCTTATCTTCTATGAGTCAGAACGTTTCTGTGGTTTTTCTAATTACTCTGTAGAATTGTCTCGCTTTATCACAAAAACTGATAATTATTAAGTATTTAAATTGTCGCGGTTTGTATACACAATGCTTAAATCCGGCTGGTAAAGGTGACCAATAAATAAGGTAACCTTTTATTTTCTCAAGGCGTTTAAGACCTGTATAGCATATTAGTATTTCTTATGACTTTACTTTTCTAATACACATAGTAACAACATTAGGAATGTTATAACATAGATAAATGACGGAAAACGATTGTTTATTACTTAAACACTAGCATTTTTTCCTTGTTTTGCAAGTTAAAGTGATGTCTACGTCATCTGATGAATACAATGGTGTAACTAAAGTATAAAAACTTTAAACTACGCAACTTTGTAGAAGTGCTACGCGAAGTCTACGGGTCGTAGTCGTAGGTCAAACAGGGCTCGTAGCTTTTTTAAAATTCTTTATCTACTTCCTACGATCGAATCGACTTTATTTTCTTTTTAATTAACCCTACGATACGAATAATTACTAATCTAATAATAATATATTATTATTCTTATTAGATTAGTTACTACAGTCATTATGTAATCTATACTAATATTATAAACCTGAAGAGTTTGTTTGTTTGTTTGAACGCGCTAATCTCAGGAACTACTTGTCCGATTTGAAAAATTCTTTCAGTGTTAGATAGCCCATTTATCGAGGCTATAGGCTATATATCATCACGCTACGACCAATAGGAGCAGAGTACCAGTAAAAAATATTACAAAAACGGGGAAAATTATGACCCATTCTCTCTTATGTGACGCAAGTGAAGTTGCGCGGGTCAGCTAGTATCATTTTAAACGGACATAACTAACAACTAATGGCCCTGTCCAACATAAGTGCAATGGTTATTATCTGTCCTCGTAAATTCTTCGCCTAAGAAGAAATATTAACACTGCTCACTTCTCTAATAAGTTGAACTAACACGTTTATGAAGTGTTTGTGCCAGCTAAAGATAGCGCTCTCGACATTTTCGCGAAATAGCGAAGTAGGTAATTGTTTCAGGAATATCAAGATAATTGTAAGGAAGCAATAACAATGTTACTGTGCAAAACAGATTATTGCTATTTCGCTAAATTATTTTACCTTAATTTTTGTTTTTTTTGTTATTCTTGTTGCATTTAATTGAGTAACTCTATAAAGTCAAGATTCTTATTTTATTTAAATACTGATAAGCTTTGCGTTTTTTATGTATTTGTGTATCGCAGAGACAAAACAAATGTTTTCTTTTTTTTTAAATCGAAAATACCCTTAAATCCGAATTATATTACGTGATTTTTGTACTGTGACAATTTTAACAGTCATAAATAGATGCTTCAATATGTTTTGATTTCATTCAATATGTTTTACGCTGAAGTATGTATATTTCTTGTGATCTTATGTATTTACAAATGAAAATATTTTACAGCGACGTCGGGACGCTGTATATAAATTAGCATGATCGTTCTAAATGCAATGTTTATTGATTAGATAATCGTGTGAATTCTATGACATAACAACATAAATAGGTTGTACACTTAGCCAGCCTTTAAACCTGCCGACGATAAATACTTTACGTTCGGCGATCGTCGAAATAAATACAATACAGAGTTGATATAAATTGCGGAATCAAAATTCATATTATGTTAAGCCATTTTTATTTTACACTAGCTGACCCGGCAAACTTCGTGCCGCCTAACAGTCAATTCTTTTTTTTTCCTTTTTTGCTTAGTGAGACAAAACCTCGTACTTCAAGGACAACGCTTTTCTCGAGTAAATAATGTCAAAGCATTAAAACATAGTAGATGTTTTTAAAACCCGAATATGTCCGACTAGTCCCATGTTATCGAGAGAATGATGGCAAATTCGGTGGGTGGATATATTTCCCTAAATTGTATAATTTTGCACATCCTCTCAGCCGTATGACGGCGTATGAATCATTACTTGATATGTTATAACTGTAATTATAATATGAACGGATTAAACCACAAATTAAAATTTTCCGGTTGAGTATTGAGAAATAAGTGATAACCCGAAATAGTTCCTTAACATTTGTCATAGAGTGAGCTAATATTATTAAATGATTCAGCTCAGTTCATTCAAGCTCTATTGGATGACGTTTTAAGATTACTCATTGTGTTATAAGTGGCTACTACATGTTATTTATTAAATATGTTTTAAAATAATAAATAATACTGTAATGGACTGCAAATTAAAATGTATTATTTTCAAAATCACTGTCATTTTCAACAGAAAACAATAATCTATACCATATATAATGTTAAGTAATTATATTATATACTACACAATTTACTACATTACAATATCAAAGATAGTTTACTATAGGCAGAGACCGAATACTCAACTTCATAGGACGTTAAAAGTAACAAAAACAACATTTACAAAACTAGAAGGCAAGGTGGAAGATCAGTAGATATTTACCTCTTGTATGTAGAGTTCCTCGCCTCTAGCACTGGAGTCCACCAGGTAGCTGTCGGAACAGGGTCTTGTGTCCAAGTAGAAGAAGTGCTCGTGAGCCAGTAGGCTTGACGGCTCCCTGCCTCGGTACACTTTAGGACTGAACGGATTTACTGCACTTAGGTCTGTAGCCGTGCACGTAGTGTTGAAGAACGCTGACCCGGAGCTGCAGCAGCGGTGCACGCACGTACGTCCAATGCACGGACACCCCAGGAGTGACAACACACCGTCTTCTTCAACCTCGTACCACGTGTCACGCTTGTACTCGATCCCACCGTGCACAATAGAACCATTCTCGTATTTAATACCGCTCGTAATGTTCAAACTCTGCACCCTGATACATGGAGTACCCTCAACACTCACCAACACAACTAACGAGAAAAACGCCGTTAAGAAATACATCTTAATTGTTATCAGAACTGCTATTTCCAAAACTTTTTCACTTTACAAAAGTCCTTCAAATTAAATTCACATTTGTGATACTGTTCCAAGCGACATGGGACGTTTTAAACGAATTAATCGCCCCTAAAGGTGTGTGTTATCACAGCACGAGTGTTTATTATCTGTGCACTAGTGAGGTAATTTGATGTATCATTTTTATAATGATAAGAGATAAGCGGCGTCGGTGTCGCGCGTGTGTTTGTCGTGTGGGAAGCAGGAGGCGTGCTGCGGGCGTGAGGTTTGCTTCCCGACTGGCGCGCTGGTCAGCGGCTCTCAGCGGCAACCCTGGCGCGCGTCTTACCCAACTACGCTTTATCAATGTGCTCGTTGTTTGTTTACTTCATTGCTAATGACGCACACTTAAATAACGCTTTACCTCAGCGGGCCCTAGATTTAACAAATCTTTCCTACTTACTTGTGTATTGTTATTATTGTCCTGCTTTTCCTCAATTCATTAATTATTTATTAGAGGATGATCTCAATGCAGTTTAACACCGTGCAGAAGTACAATGATTCACTCATTGAATATGATGGGTAAGTTTGTCCTGGTTATTAAGAGGAAAACTCAGGGAATGCAGAATTTTTGTCCAAAATTAAAGCAAAGCCGGTTTACGGATTGAGGCATAAAAGTCGAGAACAGTAGAGGCTTGAACATTGATACCGTGACTGTGATAGAACCTAATCTAACCACGATATCTTTTATTTTAAGAACAGCCTAGCTTGCTTTCTTGATTATCGAATGTTATTTGAGCTACAAAATCCGTACTTAATATTATAAATGCGAAAGTGTGTGTCTGTAATTGGTATAGTATATATTTTTAACCCGGGAAAGGACATAGGCTACTTTTTACCCCGGGAAAATAATGCATTCTCATGGGAAAATTCAGGTGGCGGTCGAAGTCGCGGGTAAAAGCTAGTATTTTATATTTTAACAAATTATTGTTTTCTGTGGTATAAATTGTTTAAAAAAAAACATCTAAGCTTATCAATCAAACTTACTGTACTTTTAATGCAGAGTTATCACGCTGCATTTTGAAATTTTACGTTGCCTAATTTATTTAAAAACTAACTTTCGCCCGTGAAGACAATGGGTCGAGTGATACGAAGAATATATTCTGTTAATTCTGGCTATAAATACCATACCTATATCATCAAAATTTAGTCAGAAGTTTTTGTCAGATAGAGAAACGAACATACACCCATCCTCACAAATGATCTTTATGACATAAGTAGATATGGATCGGATCCCTATGTAATAATACAATATTTTTTAACTTATATAGGTAATGAAGAATATCTTTCTAAATCTTTTACTAGAATAGGAAAGCACAATACAAAATTGGAATAATGCAATGCAATTATAGCCAGTACATTTTCATGGGTTGGGTGGGTGGGATAATACCTATTAAACAACATCTGCATTCAACCTACTCGGATTGCTCGCCTGAAAAGAGAAGCCGCTTAACTAATTTGTAAAGTGTAAGCTTTACTTAATTGTCTTTATCGTTTCTTATAATTTGTGAAGTGTGAACATAATTGGAGCCGTAGAGGCGTCACAAATAGGCGTGTATTTTAGAATAAAAAAATTGCGTACTTTAATGTTTGTTTAGATTACCCAAATAGATAAATTTATCTTATATTTGGGTAATTTATCTTAGTTAGCGACATCTATATTATACCCAATGCTTTAAGAGCATTTTCCCTCAGACTGTACGGCTAATAGTACTTCAACAATCCGATAGATGGCGTTATTTTTGGTTACCTAAAAAATAAATTACTGAGCATTTCTCAAAATATTTGACCATACTCTCAAAAATAGTCTAAAAATAAAATTCATATATATTGGACATATTACGCTAAATATAGGTAGCTTAAACTATTCAAATTCTGAATTTGTGATTGATTTTCTGTTTTAGAGATGTTTTATATAAAAATACTGTAAAATATGAGTTAAGGGTAAAATTAAAGTTCTTTTTTTGTTACTTGGAAATCAGTGTAGAATCATAAAAACTCACTTAAATTGTTTTATGTTTTTATATTTTTCTATGTAGATTATAACATTATAACATGTTCAGAAAAGAAAAATTGTGAATAATGTAATACAATATTTTTTATTGGCACTACATCTGCTTTTTTGTTACCATTAACACTTTCTACTCACAAAGTTTTGTTTTTCTATTAAACTGAAAAGGAAGAATGCTATATTTCTTATTTATTATAAAATATCTGTCATAAAGTTAATTTTAAACCATTACTTATTGTCTTTAAATTTAAAATAATAACAATATTTAACATAATTATCAGCTTTATTTAGGGACAGTAACAAAAATAGAAGCTTCGGTAACAAAATTGGAAATGTTAGGCTTAGCATACACATACTTGACATTATCATAAAATGGAAATAAAAAGTAGTAAAAATCAATACAAAATTTAAAAAAAATTACGAATGTTTTAAACATTCCAAAAATAAAAGGTTCATCAAATGAACTAAAGGAAAGAAATAAAAACTTGTGCCTACTTATTTATCACCTTATTTTTAACAATACATTACAATCAATTAAAAATCCATTCGAAAAATAAAGTAGGTACTTTAGTGCTACGGTCAGCCGATTCTACCCAGCAACCGTTTTTATTTTGTAATATTTATATAGATATATATATTACATATTAGTGCAATACATTTATTGTAGTAGTATGTAATCGGTATTATCAAGTTTGGTGCTCGTTTGAAAATGATGCCCTATTCATGGTAGATCCTATGTAACAATTTTAAAATTAAGCAATATCAACGTAACTTTAGAAAGAGAAAGCAATATTATGCTATAGGAGTTAATAATGTAGGTAGGTATTAATTTAATTGTAGGTACCCACCTACAACATTTTTTTATGAGATGTGTACTTGGCTTTATAAAATCCTTTTTTGTTACCCCGCGGTCCGATTATACGTTACCACGCGAAAGTAACAAACACAGAAGTAACGAAATGAAGGTTTTAGATATTCAAAAAATAAAATTTCCGTTAAATTCTAACAGTTGAAACAAGTATTTTGCATCAAAATGTAGTGCATAAAACTCACTGTTAACCAATTTTAACAAAATATTAAATCACTATGAACTTACCTTGACACAACGTAACAAATCCTGGAAAGAATTTGTGGCAGTGCAGTGTGAAGTGTCTGGTCGCGGTTGTTGTTGACTCCAAAATGTAATTTCAACAATATCGCGAAGTTAAATGCCATCTAAAGTGTTTTCCACGAGTAAAAACACTAAATAATTTAACACCTTTTGAAAAAAATCGATACGATAATCGGTAACAAAATCTGAATTTTGTTTCGGAACTTTTTATGGGACAATATTAGTTTTGAAATAAAATAAACAAGTATAGCATGTTTTGCAATAAACTCAATATTACATGAATTTTAATACATTAATCAGTGTTTTAGGATTATAATATATATCTAGGTTCTTAGAATTTTATGAAATTATATGAATTCGAAATCACTGCGGTCACCATGGGACAAACTGTTTTCCATACTACGAGAATTTTGATATTTTAGATTATTACATTTTAAAATTAACTAATCAATTTGTACGCTATTTTGATATTATGTCTGATAATTTAATAATATTGATGAAGTAATGACAATCGAATATATTAGTTGTAATATCATATTAAAAAAATAATCAAAAACAAAAACATGGGACATTGTCATAGTGGATGTGGTCAAAAAAATTGAGAATTGCTCTACTGTGAAAGTCAGACCGTCTAAAATTATCGAATATACCTACAAAAAACACAGTGCTGAATTTTACATTTCATTTATTTTGTAGCATACATTGATAATATAAGTACCATAATTTACAAAAAATAATTATGACTCGGCAATTTTCAAACGAGTAATCTCGAGATCTTTTGTTGGGAGTTCCCCTCGACTTGTGACTATTGATTTATAATGTGACCGTAGACCAGCAAAACAATATTAATATTTTCAGATAATATTACATTAATGTGTTTGATCTTTCTTCTTTTCCTAAAAAGAAGACTGAATAAAATTTCGAATATCGAGAGAAGTTTTCCTTTAATACTTATGTATTTGCCAACATTGACCAAGAATTCTAATAATTTTACCAGGTTCTGCCTGCAAGTACTTATGAACGCTTGTAAAAATATTATCCCGTAATAAAATATGCCCAATGACTACGACGTTCCTGTAAAGAAAAGGCATGCAAACTAAGTAAGTATAAGTTACTTCCGTCGTTAAAAAGTAAGTACCTAGGTAATGGTTATTATTAACCCAATCTAACCTATGGCCAGTTTCTGAGGGCTCCAGTGAAGCTTTATATAGTTATTGATTCTCTAAAGTATTTTTTTATCTCAAAGCGTTATAGTATCAGGTAAAAATGTATTTACTAAAACACGACATGTGTAAATGCTACTTCATGATTTCATCATTGACGTGCATTACGTGGCTTTAAACATTAATGTGCGTCATATTGACGCTAATAATCTTAGTTTTTTTTACTGTACTATTGGATAAAAATAGGCAACAACCCGATTTGTTATCCGACGGAATTAAAAGCAGTAAAATGTTGTATAGAAGATGATGAAAATTGTATATTTTTATCTGTACATATCAAACTATCTGCGTGTGTAATCTTTTCCTTAGTTCGTGTCTATGGCTAGGGGATTTCCGGCTCCGGTTTGCGATCAATCCAACCGTGGTATTGTCTCTGACTCGTGGCGAAGGAGGGGGTGAAGAACGAAGAGTGGAGGGCTGTCCCCTGTCTCGCTCGAAGTCTATAAAAGCGCCGCCGCTTTTCAGAGAGTCATAGCAAATTTTGCAACTGGTCTAGCTTTCAGTTCTTTGTGTGTTTGTGAAAGTTTTTTCATAAAACAAGTAAGTGCCCTTTTTCCCTATTTATATTTTTAAATCAATAGTGAACAATAGAGCGTTAGGCTTCTAAACATCTAGATTTTCGCGATACTAAACTAATTTCCCTTCTGATTTTGTTCAGGTTACGCCACTAACAGATTGATCATATTTAACTAAGTACAAATAAAACTTACCCTTTACAAACATATCATAATTCTGTGGCTTTTCTTCTTGTTGCGATGCTTATTTAGAGGTAAATAAACCTGCTAGGAGGTACCGTAAAACTTTGTTTAACCTATAATGGTAGATGACCTTAGTTATTAGCGTTATCGCGTCAGCCATTTTGTTAAAGGTTTTGTTCTTATTTATGAAATTAAGGATTTAATAATTCCTATATTGATGCATAGTGAAATATGCTAATATAATGAAAAATAAAATGAAAAACGTTAGATATTGCAGAAGTCACAGAAACTTCATCGATGAAGATTCTCTTCGTTTTACGTTTAAACGGCCAAACCATGCTTTTGTAAATAAAAAAAATGTGCCCCGAGAGTACCTACTTGCATCAATATTAATATGCTCCTGCCTAACAAAAACGAAATATAGTGATATCTATCAACGCCCAGCCCAAACCACTGGACGGATCGGGCTGAAAGTTTGCATGCAGGATGCAGATTTTATGACGTAAGCATCCGCTAAGAAAGGATATTGATGTATACCTCTCAGGGTATGGTGTACTTACTAAATGTAGTCATTTAACAAAGGTAGTTATAACACTAAAAATATAGGAATGAATCACTTTCAAAAGAAAGAAATAAAAGTTTTGTTGTGAACTTCAGAAACAGTTTTATGGGTAGGTACCTACTGTCCGCCGAGAAAACGATTCATTATATTGCTTTAAACTCTGCACTACGAACATTTGTCCACAAAAAATAATCAAAATCATATTTAGGTACTTTAACTTAGTTCAGTCTTTCCCTAAACGCATTAATTTTCTAATCTGAAATAATATAATTAATTCAAGAAGTTGGATAGTTTGAATATACATTTTACTTGTACGTATTCGACACAAAATACAATAGGAGTTTTCCTTCAGATAGGTAGATTTATTGGAATTGTAATGACGTTTCAGAAATGGGTCTCCTTGCCGCTATTGCAGTCAACGTGATTGGCGGTGCTGTTATATACGGCACGGGTGGGCTGTTGGCGCCTGCCGTGGCTCCAATGCTCGGCTTCAGCAGCGGTGGTATCCTGGCAGGGTCCACGGCCGCAGCCGCTCAGGCCTACTACGGCAACGTCGCCGCTGGAAGCATCGTCTCCCAGCTGACAGCCGTTGCCATGGCTGCTCCTACACCGTAAGTACATAGACTAAGATTTTGATTAAAAAGAATGGCCGAGAGTTTCTTGCTAGCTCTTCTCATAAGGCTCTACCCCCTTTCCGAGCTAGTGGTAGATTCAGTAATTGTAACGACTATCATAAGTGTCAATATTTGACCTATATGAATAAATGATTTGATTGATTAATTGATTGAACATCCATTCTCAGTAATACTCACAAATACTGTGAGCCCTCATAGTGCAGACGAAGCGCAGGGTTAATTAAGTTCATACTTAATACTTGACAATTTAAGCCACAGTTACCGTTAATATGTGTCTGTACTTGTGTGTGTTTATGTTTTAAATATCAAGCTTATTCACAAAACATTTCGTACGACCGAAGTACTAGTTAACAACGCACAACAACAAAGAACACGAGTTTTCGCTCGTTCATTATTTTTGAAGCTGCTTCAAAAATAATGAACATTAACCTTTATTTACCAATCAGTAGTGATAACATAAGCCTAAACATCATCATAATAATATGAAACCCTTAACTCTGCATTAGTAATCATATAGAGATCACTATAGGGATAACTATTCAATATGTTTGATTAAATATTATTTGTTACAGGTAATTTCTGAGCGAGCGTCAGTAAACATGTACGCACGTGTCATGGAATAAAGTTTCCACATGAGAACCCAATGTTTTATTTACCGTTATTTACTTACCACATATTGACATAATATACATGTACATCATGTATATTATGTCAATACCTATCTAGCTAGGTGTCTAAGTCTCAGACACTATTATTTCAGTAATGCGATAGTTACTGATCTACATTAAGTAGTGTATAGCCACCGTTTACTATATTTTTGATAGCAGGGAGTAACAACGTGGGTGCTTACTTTATATCTATCAATATAAATAATTCAAACATTGTGTATTTAAGTTAAATAGAAAACCATAATGCAAGTTAGAATAATTTTTAATATATTATATTTTACATGATTGATCGTAATTTTACCAAAACGGTGAATAGGTACAATTTATCTCGACATGTTGAAACAGATGTATTAAATTTATTGTGCGTTGGCATGCAATTGGTAGTAGAGTCCCTTGCGGTCGATGAGTTCTTGATGAGTGCCGGCCTCGGCCACGACGCCGCCGCGCAGCACGCACACGAGGTCCGCGTGCCGCACGGTGCTGAGGCGGTGCGCGATGCTGACGCACGTGCGCGACGTGCTCGCCGCGTCCAGCGCCGCCTGCACCACCTGCACCACCACCACCGTGACAACTATGCCCAATAAACGCCATCTATGGTACCCGACTATTATAGTAAAGATAGACGCTGAATCGCGTTTTCGGAATGTTCTATGCGATACAAATTGCCAAAATTGTTAATGCCTCATCGCATTAATTAACAATTATTATCTGAAGCCATGTACTGACATATTGTCCAAATATACGCGTAGTCTTTAACGCTTAGTCCGTACAAGGCTTTATAAGCATTTCTTCCACTAACAAAGATGAACACCCGAACACTTAAGTTTCCTAGGTTAATTAAGCTGGCTAATTAAGTGACGTCCACGCTACAAATTTGACTCATTCCGTATACTCACCTTTTCACTCTCGGTGTCCAAAGCACTGGTCGCTTCGTCTAGCAAGAGTATCTTAGGTTGTCGTATTAGTGCCCTGGCAATCGCAATCCGCTGCTTCTGTCCGCCTGATAACTGCGTACCCTTCGCACCAATGTTTGTGTCGTACCCCTGTGTTGAGGATACAGCAATATGAGCAACGTAAAACAGAAAATATAGAGCAATTCAGCAACAAAATGGCTACTTTTCGGCAGATATTACTCTACGAGCAACCACTAACGTTAATAACTAACGGTGATAATGAAGTTTATGGTAAAATGTGAGAATAGAGTATTTACCAGGGGTAAGGAGACAATAAAATCGTGTATGTTTGCTTGTTTGGCAGCTTCCACGACCTCTTGGTGAGAGGGCGAGCGCGAGTTGTCGCCATACTTGATATTATCTTCGATACTATAGTCGAACAACGTCGGCTCCTGAGACACAAGTCCGAACGCACCGCGCGCTTCCGACAGTAATAAATTAGGTAACGGTATTCCATCCAGGTTCTGACATACAAAAACATTCGGGTTTATTATAATTATTATGAGGTACTTTACCTATTAATCGTTATTAAACATTTATTTTATGTTATTGAATAAGTATTTAATGAATCTCGTTGTTTGATATTACAAATGATAAGTTTGTAAATTAAATAATACCTATAAAATTACTAACGACTGTTCCAGCATCGGCGTCGTAGAACCTCTGTAGGAGCTGAATCACAGTGCTCTTACCACAGCCGCTGGCCCCAACTAGAGCAATAGTTTTACCGCTTTCTATCTACAAAGTAATGGATTGCACAAAATATATACAAAAACATGGGCACAACATTAGATGGTTTCAGCGTAATATTATGTGCTATTTTACACCAGGCAAGAAATAAATTCCTGTATGATATTATCATAAAATTGGAGTGCAAAATATGATGTCTAGTAAGTAGTAACTGATCAACTTCGAAAGAATGCTATTGCGTTTTTGCGTGATAATCTGGATCTGGATCCCCTAACATGGACATGAGTATGAGAAAAAGGTTCCTTTAAAAGTTGCAAGTATACCTGTAGGTCTATACCACGTAGTATTTGTGTACCAGGTCTTGTAGGATAAGTGAACATCACATCTTTGAGACTTGCTTCTCCCTTGGCCACCTATATAAAGTACTTATAATCATATATGTTTATTTGGCTAAAAACTTTTTTAAAGGATAATTTCCTTTTTAACGGAAGAATATACAACAGAAGGAAAGGAATATTAATAACAGTTTTAACGTAACTACAAATTAATAGCACAGCACAGCCTAAGATTAGAAGCACTAACAAAAATTTAGGAATACAAATAGACAGAAGCAATCTTAAGAGCGTCCTTGTTATTTGACTACTTTTCCTGGAAGGTTTTAATTTGTAAGTAAAATTAATATAAAAAAAGTTCTAACAAATGGTGTAACTGCTGGCGATGCGGGATCATATATGGTAGGTTTGCTATTGAGTAGAGCCATGATCCTGGACGCCGCGGCCACTCCCCTCTGGATGTCCGGAACGAACATGAATGCGTTCTGCGCTTGTATTGAAGCCAGTTGCAGCGACTGCGTCGTGCTAAGTCAGTGCAACAGTAGATTAGTTAAGGCAATGTTTTTGCAGGTATTCGTATCGACTGAAATATTTTTTTGAATATTCGCCTCACGGCATGCTCGTGTAGCACCTACAAACGTGTCACTTCGAATTTCTCAGTCCCGTCCTAGTTTTTCAACGTTCTCGTATTCAACGTCGACCTACATACAGTCCGCAGACGGAACGCCCGTTTCGCATATTGTTCGAGGGATACACGTACAAAAAGGCGATAGTTACATCAAGATGGCGTGGTAGTCGATGGACTCGGAGACGATGAGGTGTCCGCCGTAGGATATGGCGGCCGTGTTCATGAAGTTGAACATGGAGCGCGAGAGGCCGGCGACGAGGCCGCGCACGTGCGCCCCGCGCCGCGCCGCGCCCAGCGCCGGCGCCAGCGCGCGCGCGTAGTCCCGCAGCGCGCCGCGCTCGCGCCCCAGCGCCGCCACCGTGCGCACGTTGCTCACCGCCTCCAGCGCTATCTGCGACACCGCAGGCTTCACTTCATGCACTCGAAAACGATTAGCGCTCCTATCCTCACCATAAACGATTACCTTGAAAGCTAGCTTATAAGGTAAGTTGGCGAAGTATTTTCTCCTAGGTCACGAACAGTTATTATGCAAAATGATGATACCACATCGTAAACCTACCTTAGTACCGTCTTCTAAAGCCTTTGCGTTTGAGAACGATTCCTTGATAGCCGCTTTAGACTGGTAGTAGAAAACTACCATAGCGAGAGGCACGAAGGCGAGGGCGACCAGCCCGACTCGCCACTCGAACCACATCGCCAGCACTAGCGCCAGCCCCACCGACCCGATGCCTTGAAAACACAGTCCCAAGCGCTGACCTGTTGCCTGAAAACGTACATTACTTACACTAACATGACAAAAGGAGACAATTTTTCTCCTGCGCACAAAATGGAGGAAATGATAGATTTTCAACTACTACTTTATATTTATATTTGAAAAAAATGTAGGTGTAAAATCCACTTACTCTTTGCGCCTGCGAGGTCTCGGCAGAGAGCCTGGTGCACAGTGCCCCGACGGAGTTAGCTTTCTCATCGAAGTACGACACCTGCTGTCTGAGCAAGTGTTCAAACATGCGGCCGCGCAAGTCCTCCGTCATGTGCGCGCCAGACACGCCGAACGAAAGTATCTTACAGAGTACAACAATATCATTAAATCTATACTAATATTATAAAGCTGAAAAATTTGTTTCTTTGATTGTTTATTTGTTTGTTTGACGTGCTTATCTCAGGAACTACTGGTCTGATTTGAAAAATTCTTTCAGTGGTAGATAGTCTATTGATCGAGGAAGGCTATAGGCTATATAACATCACGCTACGGCCCATTATTAATCATGTGCTAGAAAATCTGGAGGTGACGAACGCTCGACTACCGTTGCTTAAAATATATTCTAAGATACAATAGAAGCGATGGATGAATTGAGATGATGATGAGAGATAGAGAGCAACTGAGTGGAATAAATAATCACATGACAACCAATCCTTTTACTGATGACTTTGAAAACAAATCTGTAAATTAACGGGACAATTAACTAGTTACTTTCGGATATGGCGTGGTAAAATTGCAAATATTTTTTTTATACACAAACATAATAACGGTTCCCAGGTTTGCAGCTCACTGCAAAGTTTAAGTTATAATAAAAAAGATTACTTACCTCAATCAAATTAGATAATCCTATTACAATACCAATCATCATGCAGAACAGAGACACTTCCTCCACTTTTGCCATCACATAACTAGGGTTAGGATCTGACATTGCCTTTAATAATTAAAAATATACAATTAACAATTGATATATCACAATGAAATTTTATGAATAGTCAGTTTAGACTTGCTACACACATATTCGATTCGGCAAGTACGGTTTGGCAATTTTCATTGAACAACAAAACCGACTCGAGGCAATTACTGCACTAATTGTTCGGCTTGTGCCGATCGGGTAGTTATTTCGAGTCCGATCGCAATAATTCGGTTTAAATACTCAGGCGTTTTCCCCTGAACATCATCTAAAAAATATCCGAACCGATATGTGTGTACCAAGCCTCACTCAAAATTAACGCACTTTGAACAAATCGCCAAAAGCAACAATGAACAACGGCATTGAGAAGCCGTTGACGATAGAGAACAATATGCCCAGCACCATCCATTTCCAGTCCTTTGCCTTCAATGCTAACACGCTCCAGTATGATAGTTTTGGCACTTTTTCTTCACTCTCCTCGTGTAACTTCTGACGAACAATAACTAATATCAATGCTTGGTTAGTACGAACTATTATTTTGTTTAAGGTAATTTATGTAACGCGCTGACCCCCGATTTCTGAGTACATTTAGCGGTAGTTTATCTATTCAATAGCATTATTTTTACACGAGTTTAAACGCTATTGAATAAATAAACTACCGCTTAATCTATCTCAGAAACCGGGGGCTATTATGCCATAAATCTGTGAACTTAAATTTAAAAAATAGGTATCTACAGATACACATACTAAAACAGTAGGAAAAATAAATATTTAGGAAATATTTACACTTGTTTGATCTTCATTCTCCGCATCAAATTGTGACTCTTTAGATTCCTCTCGAATCGACAAATTATCTGTCAGAGACAAACACATTAAAACCATGGACGCACAAACGGCAATCATTTAATGAAAAACTGAAAAGCCAGACATGAACCAAATGGTACAGGGGTAAGAAAAGAACGTGCAGCCAAACAATTTGTATGAAGAGAGGAAGGAGCACAAATTACGTAGTTTATTTATCACAACCGCGTCTTTTTCTAGTCTTACGTCCTTTCAACCTGGTTTGAGCCTCGAAATTTTACCATCTTTCGTTTCTGCCGTCTCAATTGGTTGTTGCAAGCCCACCATGTCGTGATAAAGGCCACGTTTCTCTATGAGCTCGTCGTGGGTGCCCGACTCCACCACCTCGCCATCTTTCATCACGTGTATGACAGTCGCGTGACGAATAGTCGACAGACGATGCGCCACTATTATCGTGGTGCGACCCATCGCAGCCTGGTATTAAACCAAAAAACTGGATTTAACACAATTTCAAGTTAAAACGGATGATATTGGTTCATTAGATTGATTGCTTACGAATATGAATGCAGTCACCTTATCTAAAGCTTTCCGCACTTTCGCTTCGGAAGCGGTGTCGAGCGCGGAAGTGGCTTCATCGAGAAGTAGGAGACGAGGCTGACGCACCAGAGCACGGGCGATAGCGATACGCTGTTTCTGACCACCGGACATTGACGTTCCACGCTCACCCACTGTAGTTTCATAGCCCTAGCCGGTACAACACATTTATTTTAAACGAGTTAAGGTAGGTGAGCTTTTTCCATTGTGCTATGAGACCAACCCAACTAGCTTTAAGTTCGCGCATTATAAAATAGTAACTAATCTTGATACCTTTGGAAGCTTCACAATAAACTTATGAGCGTTAGCTTGTTTAGCAGCAGTTTCTATTTCATCGTTGGTAGCGTCTTCCTTCCCAAAGCGTATGTTTTCTCGCACAGTGGTGTTAAAGAGCACCGGCTCCTGACGCACGTGCCCCATCTGTGATCGCAACCACGCCACCGACAGCTCACGGACGTCTGTACCGTCTAGATATACCTGATACAGTGATATTATTGTTGCTGAAACTGTTTTTTAGTATTGAAGCACTCAATAGACACCTCATCAGGTCTCAGGTCCTCAGGTCATATCAAAAAGTCTGTCCACTTGTATGTTATACTTGTATGTTTGGAGACCAAAAGCAACAAAAAAGCGAAGACATAAATGTAGATATTACAATTTAAACGCCAACTTACCAAGAACGTAATTTATGAGCAAATGTCTCTAAAGTATTTTGCATCAGACACTAACAAACATTTGATGGTAAAAATTAAATAACTTACACTGCCGCTGGAAACATCATAGTATCTCGATATGAGAGTTATGACGGTGGACTTGCCGCTGCCGGAGTGTCCCACTATCGCTACTATATCTCCAGGGTTTATAGTAAGATTTATTCCTTTTATCACCTAAAATTTTAATTGGTGAAGTAAAGTACGAAATGAAAAGTTAGCTGCAGCCAGGAGGATACAAAATTAAAGTGATTCAATCATATTAAAGCCATGACAACGAGACATAACTATATGTACTTTCGCGAATACTTCTTTGCGTAAAAAACAGTAGGTAGCTCAGTGCTCACATATTTCTCAAATAATAAACGTTAGGTAAGGAGTACAACGAGGAAGGCGCAAACGGAGATGGCGGGACGACTTGGACGCGTTCCTGGACGATTGGCCGTAAGCAGGAAGCGTCCGAGGGGACTGGAAGTCTAGGGGAGACGCCTTTGCTCAGCAGTGGGATAAAGAAACAGGCTAGATAAAAAAAAACAAAAAAGAGCATGAAAACAAAGATTAAGGTACTAACAGGAACATCAGGTCGAGAAGGATAGCTGAAGTGTACATTCTTGAATTCAACTCTGCCTGCAATTGTTGGCGGTTTCAACCCACGATCCAGTAGAGGGTTGATAGTGGGCACGTTATCTAACACACGGTATATTTGTGCTCCAGCGCCGCGAGCCACGCCCATCACTTGAACGAGGGGACCGACCGAGCTGAACGACCCCAGAGCCGCCATTACTCCAATAAATACCTGCCATTTCAAAACACTTTAGATTCTTTCTTTTTTTCTTTTTTTTAAAGACTACTCCCGCACTAAGAATTGCTCTTGTGCCACGGGGACTACAAACATACAAACAACGGACACAAAGCACAACCAGACCCGAAACAATTATTTGTGGATCGCACAAATAATTGCTCCGTGTGGGAGTCGAACCCACGACCTCCCGACGCAGTGGTATCGGCGTGGCGACCTAAACCACTGCGCCACGGAGGCAGTCGAACGATTCAGATGGTTAATACTTCCTTTAAGCAGTGATTTTCTTTTCAAATATTCATATAGGTACATCCCTGCATAACTGAGACTTACGGCGCTGCTAGTGTATCATGTAAATTACGTCAACTTTAATTAAAATTGTATTGAATTATTGCACCAGGTATAATCTGCCTCCATTTGTCGGTGTCTGTTCTAATGCAGCAGAGCAGTACTTTCCTAGTTACTTTTATTATTTTAAGCACTTACCGAAAACATAACATCAGCGTTATAATTCTGTGGATCATTTATCATCAGATATACTCCGAAATAAAATGACAATGCGTAAGAACAAAACACGCAGAATAGCAGAAGACACATTGATATCCCCGAGTATATTTCTGTAAAGGCAAAACAGTTAACAGCTGCTAAATGGGTGGTAGCTTTTCCTCCCTTCACAAAATTCTGCTGAGAAGAATACGTAACAAATGACAAAGTTAGAGTTTAGTTTGGAGTTTAGAGTTAGAGTGGATGATAGATATTGGCACCTGATATAAAACAGGGTACCTACACCATCACCTTTTTTAATAAATATCCTCCTGGCTTCAGAGAGACAGCGCCGATACCTCTCCAGCTCTCGTCGTTGTCCGTTAAAAGCGTACACAGTACGAATAGAGCTCAGTACTTCTTGTGCTATGGCACTGGCAAGACCATTTTGTATTGCTTCCTTCTTGTACAGACGATCAGCTATCTGTTCATGACAAGGTAGGGTAACTATTCGTTATATTGATAAAAAAAATAGTATGGATTAGAATTAAAGAGCGGACAAAATGCGTGTATGAGTTCCTATTAGAAATATTAAAAGAAGCTCGAAATTTATATAAGTAACGTGTAAACTCGCCATATGAAATGAGTCTAACCGCAAAAGGGGTTTAATTTTTTAAAAGTTTATCAGTAATTTTGTGATTTTGCACTATTAACGATTTACATCACTATCATAACTTTTAAACTCTCGCGTTGCATGATTAATATATATAAAAGGATACGGGAATTAACGCGAACACGCATTTTACCTTAAAATGCCTAATATAACGTTTCGGCGCAGGTTGCACTCGGCGTGGTCGCAGGCTGACCGAAACGTTTTACATCACTATCACCATAAAGTCTAAACTAAGCAGTGCGCTCGAAAAAAGAAATGTTTCAAGGTTCTAAACTAGAGCTTGTAATAAAATGAAACATACTAACTAGTCCGGTCAATCCGACGAGACTGAGGGTGACAGGGAGTGTAATAAGACACAACAGAGCCAACTTCCACCCCTTGAGGAGAGCCATGGTTATACAACTAATAGCCACCGTTGTGCTGAACACTAACGTCGACACCTTCTCACCTATACCTTCTTCTAATTTAGTCACGTCACTAGAATAAGAAAATCAGATATAGCTGACCGCGAACCAATACTACTTACGATATGCAGCAGATATTAGTTGCATGAAAGGGTATGCTCTAACACATTCCTTTATTAATTCCTCTTCATTAGTAATAATTAATTTCCTACATAGTCCATTTAAATTAACATGTTTATATATACTCAGCCATCTTGGATGCAAAATCCGTGGTTAGGTGAAGATCAAAATACGCGAAGTCTTGATTTAAGACGGCTTTTAAATATTCCTGTCTTAATTTGAATATCTGAAACAGATTCATTACAAACGTTTTTTCAAATTAGATTACCTAAAGTTATTATTAGTGAAATTTTGGATCAGACTAGTTATGATATAAACTATTTCCCTTTTACGCATTCCCGTTCCTTGCACACGCTATTCTTCTTTCCACACATTTCTTTTTTACATATTCAAATACCTTCCCACCTGATTTATCGCTGTAAGATTCATAAGAGCAGTAGCTATATATCCAGTCACGAGCAACAGTACGCCAACACTGCTGTATTTTATTCCAAAATAATATATTTTTCTTAGAAACGCGGCATCATCATGTTTACCCTGATACTTCGACAATTGATATGAAATCATGTCTTGAAAAACTTGAGCCAACGTGACTATTGCGAAAGGGTATGTTATACCAGCGATTACTGAAGCCAACACGGACACAACGATGAAGATTTTGTCACAAATTGATGTGAATCTGAACTGAAAATAAATTCAACAATAAGCACCTTTTTAAACGAGATGAAAATGTCTCACAATGCAATGATACAGTACCAATGTGAAGAACGATATACTTGGAGCGGTAGTTTCTCCTTTTTCTGTCTTTGGCATTTTTTAAATTAAATTATAAAGATCAGACCGCCTTTTAGTAAATTTATATCTAGTAATAATCTGCCCTTACTGAAAACAGGTAAATAAGTTTTTATTAAACTAACTACGTAAAGTTCTTTTAATATATAGGATGCTACTGGTTAATGCAAAAGTAATGAAACGACAGGCCTTCAGAGAAGTCAGTTCTCGAAGATTACTAGGTTATTATGCATATTTCAAGCATGTACCCATTCGACCTACCTCGGTTCTCGAGACACCCAAAAAAAGTCAGGCTCAATAACAATAAAATTCTTGGATTCTACCTCAGTCAGACAACTTTCAATCTCAAAAACACATAGCCAATTTCGTTACAGCGCTCCTCTATGGTCACACTGACATAATTATGAAGGCGCCTACAAAGAGGTAACATAAGGTTCCGAAGACATAACATAGCTGTCTTCGGAATCAGAGTAAGGACCAGGTACGGACCGTAGTACGAACGGGAAGGATCTGTCTGTTTATATACCTACATTATTTTCTGTGACGCCGATCCAATGGACACAGAACCATAGAAATTAATTTAAGGCTATAAATTATTTCGGTCCCTAAACTCCGACTCATTAATGTGCCGCAATGTCCAACATTTCTTCATAATATGAAGTGTTCATGTATTCATTAAAACTATTATAGGACTATACGAGTAAGTTAAGTTAACAGTACTTTTATTCGAAGAAAGAGTATGTAACTTACTTGCTTATTTTGAAAGGTTATAAGAAAGATTGACATGGAAGAATGGCTGAGATCGTTTTTTTTTTAATCCTGCAGCATGAGTGTTGAATATGTAAATATATTTCTTATTAAACCATGGTATTATATCCAGGCACAGTAAGGTAAAAAGCATAATATTATACCAAACACTGGATATAGAAATACCTAAGCGTCATTTGAATTTCCCGCTCTATTTGCAGTTGGACAAATACAGATAGGTAACAAAATGATAAGTGTATAATGATAACACTCTTAAAAAAGGTATAAGATAGCAAATTCAATGAACAAGTACTTTTTACCATAATATTCACTATCGCTTATATAGAGGTACAGTGAACACTCATTATTGCTTTTTATTTTGATCACAGTTTTTAGTAGCTAAAACCGGTTTTATTTTATTGTCAAGAGGTTAAACAAGTATAAAAGTTGGCTAGCATTAAGATACCTTCGTATTTTTTGCTTAATTACTCATTTAGTTTATTAATTATATTGAGCAATACTGCGTTTTGTTGTAGTCGTAGTTGGAGTGGTCCACAATTACTTGCAAAAATACAAAACATAAGCAATAAGCATACAATCATGGTAGTGGCGAAAAAATATATTGTTGTAAATCCGTTTGAAGGCGAACCTAAAAAGAGCGATTTTATGATTGTTGAAGAAAACCTTCCTGAACTACAAGAAGATGGTATGTATTTTTTTTATTACTTATTTAAATTATTAGCTATTGCCAGTGCTGCCATCCAGTAAATATTGAACTTAATTTTAAATAAATTGCTTTCTACAGAATTTTTAGCTGAAGCCGCATATATGAGTATCGATCCGTACCAGCGTATGAAGCTGGGTAATAAATACCCATGTGATATGATTGGTGGTCAAGTAGCTAAGTAAGTTACTTTAATTATTTTATAATAAATTATTGGTATGGCCTGGGCTCTAAACAAAAGTTACAAAAGATGTAACCAACTATAGGCTCCAAATCTGTTCACTGTTTTAAATAATTTAAAAGTAATAATCATAAGACCTGTTATGTATGTAGGTACTGGTATGCATATTTGGTCCATTATAATATTTGACCAAATTGACTTTTTTTAAGGGTGCCCTTTTTCTTTATTTAGGGCAAGATATATTTGATATACCAATGTTCAGCTGGAACCTAAGGACTGTCCTAAGTCTCTCACTTATTGAATACCTAACCATAATAACATAATATACCAATACATATAAGTAATGTTCTTTTAGAATCATAGCAAGCAGAAATTCAGAATATCCTGAAGGAACATGGGTAATGGGTCATTTTGGTTGGAGAACGCACACTATCAGTAAACCTGAAAATGAGAAGTTTTGCATGCAAAAACCTTTTTTGTACAAATTGCCTGATTTCGAAGATTTACCGGTGTCTTTAGCACTCGGAGTATGCGGTAGAGTAGGGTGAGTTTAACATATCCATTTGTATTACTTGTCGAGAACCTATACGTAGAATTATCTAATGTGAAAATAATGTATGATTTAAGGAACACGGCCTACTTTGGCTTTACACAGATATGTCAGCCGAAACCAGGTGAAACAGTTGTGGTCTCAGGGGCTGCTGGCGCTGTGGGCTCTCATGTTGGACAGATCGCTAAAATACTTGGTTTGTAGATAGGTTTAGTTTTGTGGATCTTACTTACGTCGACATTATTCATCAAACATATTATTATTCACAAATAGTGGTAGCTAATCTTTTGTTTTCCTAGGGTGTCGCGTTATCGGATTTGCCGGCAGTGATGAGAAATGCAAATGGTTGACCAATAAGCTTGGCTTCGATTGTACTGCCAACTATAAAACAACGGATCTAGCACAGTTCCTTAAAGAAAACGCACCCAACGGCGTAGATTGCTACTTCGACAATGTTGGAGGAGAAATAAGTAGTACTGTACTGTCACAGATGAATCAGTACGGAAGAGTAGCAGTCTGTGGTGCTATTTCTAGTTACAATGAAACTGATCCTGCAAAACGAAAAGGTAAATGAGCCACACCTCACATAATTATGCTTTAACTTCGGAAGCCCTGTTAGTGCAGCCTGTGAACGGCCAATGCGAGCGCATATAAGACCCGTTGGATTACTGAACTAGCCTTCTCCAAATAAT
The DNA here is from genome assembly GCF_050436995.1 of Anticarsia gemmatalis. Taxonomy (NCBI): domain Eukaryota; kingdom Metazoa; phylum Arthropoda; class Insecta; order Lepidoptera; family Erebidae; genus Anticarsia; species Anticarsia gemmatalis. The sequence goes on from NC_134757.1 coordinate 4,553,874, forward strand.
TATTACTGAAAATTGTTTTTCGTTTCAGCGACTATTCTGCAGCCATTTATTGTGAGCAAACAACTGAAAATTGAAGGTTTTCTAGTAAATCGTTATGCTGATAGAACAATTGAAGGTGTGAACCAAAACTTGAAATGGGTGAAGGAAGGAAAACTGCAGTATAGGGAACACATTACTGATGGTTTTGAAACCGCTGTGGATGCGTTTATAGGTTTATTCAGGGGAGAAAACACAGGAAAAACTTTGGTTAAAGTGAAATGACATTATATAATAACAAACCTATGATATAATATTGTCTAACACAATGTATAATAAAAATATTAAACAATCTGCCATTTAACTTATTTATTACTAGAAGCACAATTCATGATCTATACTTCCGCCTTTTATTGGGTGTAGACTGCGTATTCTTTTTAATGTGTTTGTTTATAAAAAGCTCTTCATACAGTAAACTATTTGCTTCAGGACTTAAATATTTTGATATTTCCTGATACAAGTTCTTCTTCTGCACTTCTTCATTCACTGCAGTTTGAGTATGTGCTACTTTTTTATTTGCTATAGGCACAAGTGACTGCTTTAATTCTATGATTCTTTGAGAATTTTGATCTATTTTACGCAGCAGAATATCTTCCATTTTTTTCATTCTAGCTTCCAAATAGGCAACTGTGTAATCATGAAAACTAGGTACATCTGGGTCAGCGGCAAGATAAGAGCTGACTTTCTGCGCAATATTCCTTTCTATCCTAGATTTAATTTTACCACTCTCATAATCCTTAGGTTCATCATTGTCTAATTTATCTAAACAAGATGCAATAATATCTCTCAACTTCATGTTGAATTTTCTTTTTTCTTCTATTACAGCCATTCTCTCTTTATTTATTTTAGGAGGTATTTTATTTTTTAACATTGAATTATTTGCTTTTCTCAAAGTCTCAATATTTGAAGTGTTAGAACTATTAGATGTTATTTCAGGATTCACATGATTTACCTTGACACTAGCTTTCCTGGCTTTACTATTAGTTTTCTGGGGTAATGTTTTATCATCTATTCTTTCGATAGATTCAACAGTCATAAAATTAATTATTTCCCCTTCATCACTAGGAGCTTGTGATAAATTATTAGTATTTTCTAGAAGATCAGGGTTAGTAGGTTGACTGCTTTGGTTACTAATGTCTCTGCTACGTAAGTTTCTTCTCTTGTTAGGTAGTGGTAATATTGCAGAAGGACACACAGGTTCTAGTTTAACAGGATATGACACTGTAACGGGCTCCGATATCTTTTGTTCATCTAAAATCATAATCTTTTTCTTCTCCTTGGACAAACTTTTACTGTTTTTACTGTTCACAAGTCCTTTTGGTTTGTTTTTCAAAGGTTCTATTATGTTGACCGCTTTAGGAGGAGCAATTTGTGGCTCAGTAGGAAATTGTTCATCTGTAATTGTCAAGGTAGTCTGGACCCCTTCAACTTCAACTGGCAATTCAGCCAAATTAATAGTATATACCCTATCATTTTCATCTTCTACTATCTGTTTTTTTTTATTAGTATGAACATTTTTATTCACAACATGGCTCTTACCATTTTTTCTCTTATTAACATCATCATACACAGTTTTATCACTTTGTTGTTGCAATAAGCTGCTGTTTGTTGTAACTTGTGTACCTTCATTATTATTAGTAATGTTCATTGAGTCTAAATCCATCAAATCACAATTGGTCAAAAAATCTCCATACTTCACAGAGAAGTTTGCCTTTTTGTCATTGAATGTTAAGTATTCATTCTCAATATCATCAAGTGATATACTGTACAGTTTTGTTTCATCTTGTACTGATTCATTGGTAGTCCATTGACTAGTATCACAATAAGGTCCATCTAATGTAGGCACTGCATCAAAGGTTAGCTTGTCTTTCTAAAACAAATAATTAAATAAAAATAGAGTATATCCCAAATGATACATGTAAAATTTTAATGATATAATGTTTAATATAGTTACCAGAAAATTCATAAAATTGTCATCTCTAAAATGATGTTGACATATAACTCTATTCTTTAACTGAGAAACTTTTAAATTCAGGAACTCTAGTTTCTGTGCATTCGTCAGCCACTGATGACAGCGAACTTTGTCAAATACGGGATAATGAAACATGTGTGTGACTCCATCCGTCCTCGTTGTGCATGTCTTGTATGAGCAGCGACACCCTCCCATTGTTGTGCCTGTAAAATAGTTATTTGGATTCAAGATTAAGTTTATATTCTATAACCAACAAAATTCTCAAACATAACCACAAAACATATCTACTCAAATATAATTTAAAGGTCCTCTTTATTTGTAACTATAATATATTATGAACTTGTTAAATAACTCCAGAATATTCATGAATATATTTCCATGGGATTACTAAAATGTTGTCAATATTGTAGGACACCAGAATACTGAATTCCCAATTTAAATAACAATGATGATAGATAAATACTGCCCAAGTGAAAATTAAAACATTTAAGTAATATTATTGTGACAATAAACAGAAAAGCAGTAAAAATAAAAAGGTACCTGGAATTAGGTGACTTGACACCTGTGGCCTATAATTTCTTATGAAATGATCCCGATTCCCGCGTAATCCATTAACGTCTATAATAGTAATATATAACTAGCAATGCAGAACAATATGAATTAAATAAAAAGTATTCAGTTTGCAACAAACAAGCATCAAAATATCAAACAACAATAGCATCACAGTTCCAGTCAGTTTCTTTCGTTTACTTTTATTGTCTCTGTCAGTTTGTCTATGTTATAAAATGACATTGTTCATGTTGTGTTGCATATGCAAATATTGATTTGTATATTAATTAAAACATAATAATGCTCTACAGTCAATAGTTCATCGCCTTGATCGGTACTAACGATAAACATTTCACGTTGTTGCACTTTGCATAATTATTGATAGTCGACTACTAGTGTTGACTAGACACATCTCTAGAATCAATCGCCTTGTTCGCGTCACACCGTAAATATAGGCGCGAATTTTAAACATAATTTGGTATTCGCCACTGAGAGATAAATAAATAAATTTGATTTGATTGAATAAATGACGACTGACGAGTCCTTTAGTATAAGTACATAGTAGTAGTGTATTAATCTCCCTTCATCACACGACTTGTATGTATCTCTTATTTACTTAGAAGTATTAATAATACCTATATAAACAATGAATACATAGAAAATAAACTGTTTTTAAGTCTCCTTAACAAAACAAATGACTCTAATTAGGCAGTACAATTAAACAAGCATTAAACGTGGGTAATCACTAAAATAGTAATAACATTGTTTGACTAATAACCAAGAATTAATATCACTTATTTTTACGTGCTAGTGGGTGTAGTCTTCGTGTCACTAGTTAAAAAGTTGACTTTGTCAAGTCATTAAAACGGAATAATAAATGAGTGAACATTTCAGGCCAATTATGATATAGGAGATATATATTTACCTACCTGCTTAAAAATGTATGCAGGTCAGCAGGTAGAAGTCTGTACGTGTATTGAATTTACAGGGCGATTCCAGGATTACGGGTACACCTAAGTCCCCCATTTAAAAAAATATATAAGTATTTGGGAGGTCTGATATTTAAAGATATTAAAAGTTTGTCTGTCTCCTCAAGATACTATTGGCTCCTTAAAAACAAGAAACAACAACAAAAGGCCTAAGTTCTTAAAACAAGAAGGAAACTTAAATAGATATTTACTTGCTTATTTAATTTTGCAACGAAGCAAATGGTTATATAGCAATATTCATTGTTATTCGTATTACGTATATACGTTATGTATTACTTATTCTGTGCCTAAACTGAGCGATAAGAAAGCAATTAATAAATGGATATTTTGGTATAAATCTTGTAAAATATAGGTACTTACCTTTTTTACAACCCGTCTTCGACCTTGGGCTAAAAACTATCTTCTTGTTAGTTTCATCAAATTCGGTTCAGTTATCTAACAATAACGTGAACACGACTTTCGAATCTATAGTATTGGTAAGTATATAATAATCTATATCAGGGGTTTCCAATCTTTTCATAGTCCGGGACCACTTTTATACTATATATTCTTGTTAGCAGGGACCAGGTTAGTATATTAAAAATAAAGTGTAACAATCGTTAATCGTGCTGAAAGTTTTAAATTTTAAAATCATTCGCGGACCATATTTTGACTTCCACGGACCACTGGTTGGGAACCACTCATCTATATACACTATCTACACACGTAGTCACCCACTGTACATAATGTTTATAAACTATATAAGTAGTAAAGGTAAAAAAATGAAAGTGAACACGCTGTAGCTACACCATCATTTAATTATATGTATAAGCGGTAAAAGCTGAATGAATGATTGTTTTTATGACAAGCTTTTATCCGTGACTTTGTTCGCACCGTACTTATGTATATTTTTATTCACTGTGGAAATATGTGAAGGTACCTACTTCCTTTAACACACTTTCGCTTGAGAAGATCGTTTTTCGGCCGCCTTTTATCTGAGAACTTTTGAGACCTATTAGTTGAACCATTAATTATGGTATGTACATAAGGTGAACAAAAAACCTAACAGAATAATGTAGTTTCGATTATTTGTTCAGCTATTTAGAAGGCTACTTAGTCTACTTACCTAATACTACCATCATTTCATATGTATAGGGTTCCACCAATCATCTAAGTCCTGTATGTAACGATTTACCTACCACGAATTTAAACCATATATAAGGTTTAAATATACACACTAATATTAACTACAATAAACTTAAATATACTTACTTATCCCTGATATCCCGATTTACCCCTGATATGGTGCTAAGGTGATAATACGTATCTGCTATATCGGACATTACAGCTAGGTTCAAATAGTTCTAGCCAGCCAACTCAACGCCACGGTGGGAACAAACAAACGTTTACATTGTAATGAAAGCATGATTTCGACTCACACTTGACCAGTTTTATTACTCGCCTTCATTGTATATTTATGGAGTAAGTATCTATGTACACAGTAGCTACATTCATTACGCATTAGATATATTTATTGAAGTTCAGAATTTATTAGAGTACACACCACCACTAGACATAATCGTTCATAGAGTGCCAGTGAAAGTAACGTCTTTACTATGACGCAAGTTGATGATGTCGCCAACATGGAAAATGCAAATAACACGTTTAACTCAATGTCGCCTCTTATTTGGATACTTAAAGTGTTTTGTATAAATTGTAACGTCAAAGAAAACTCGAAGCGCACTTTCACTGTTGTCAGGAGCTTTTTTACAGTGTTATTACTCGGATGCATCAATTTCACTGGCCTCTACTACAAAATAACTCGAATCTATCTCACCATGGATCTATCAATAAAACTCACAGATAGTGTACAAATAGTATTCGATTTTTGTCAGTACGTTGTTGATGTAAACTTTGTTCTCAATCTTGGGAGACATACTTGCGTACAATATTTTAAACAATACGAGTATATCGATAATGCTCTAAATGTGACATGTTACGCCATGATAAAAACTAAATTGGTTAAACTGATAATATTTTTCTTCATAATTTGGTTTATTAGTTCTACTCTCGATCTCACAGCTTGGGTCATCACATATGGGTGGGTCACTCCACTCTGTCACTCAATAACATATTTGTTTATGTTTATTAAAATGTTGACCACGTTAGATTTGATAGCCCACGTGATACACATTGAAGTTAGACTACGAATAATTGGTGATTTGATGCAAAGCTGCTATTCGTCTTTGGATAATGCCCCCTATTGTATCGCAATAGATTGCATAAATCATAAGAGTTGGTTAAATTCAAACAAAGGAACAAAGACTCATGTCCTTAAATCAAACTTTACGGATAGTAAAGAAATAAAATCACTGGCAAGCTGTTACCTGTTGTTAACTGAACAAGTGTCTTTTATGAACAAAACTTATGGAGTCCGAGTAAGTTCTGTAGAGATAAACTTATCGCAATTATGCAAATCGCTTTGATTTTCACAAATTGGATGACTGTTCAGGCGGGTAGGAGAACCTACATTACCTAGACACTCGTCAGACCAACAGTGCATTCACACTCCTCCCCACAGACGTATCACTTCTTGTAGAGCAACTAAACTTAGACTTTATTTTGTGTCAACTTTCAATATAACGACCACTTGTCGCTTGTTGTTGGAATTTTGCTCAACACATCGAAAAAGATCGTTCAATCCCAGACATTTACTCACTCGCACGGTAGGTAACGCCTACTACAATCACAAACAACAAATAAAAACAATCACTAACAAACAATTTTTTTTTTCAGATTCTATTGACCAGTCTGAGCTTACTTTTTGATATGATTAAAATTACAAACTTAGCTGTGAGAATCATCTTGGGATCTCAGGTATGAATAGTTTCTTACATTACAAAAGATTCACAATCATTTTCAATAATCTTTCAGTGATCTATGATCAGCTGTTTTCAGTAGTTAACATCCCGGATAAGCTATGCGTGAATATGTTAAATAGAAACGAAGTAGGTCTAAAGGTCTTTAGTAAGTAAACAGTGGATAGGTAGGGTATTGAAACCGGCTGTTATGAGAGAGTTGCGACCCGGGACGTGGAGACGTAACTATAATGGCGTTCATTTGTTCAAATCCGTTCCGTCACTAGCATTTTTCTCGGAAGTCCTTTGTTTTTATTTTCTCTTTCCCCACATAGGTACTTAGGGCTTATGTCATAGCTATACCTATGGGCATAGGCTAAAATTAACCGTCAGATATCATTTCCGTATGTAATGATATTAATTCATAGATACGTGCGTATCGATAAGCCATTAATTTAATTATGTTTTTGTCATGAACTCATAAACATTGATACCTACTTACATCATATAGATTTGTTCTTTGTTTTTGTTTAGCGGACTGTATACGGCTCCGGATATTTCCCCACAGTGTCCAGTTTATTTCGAGTGATAACTTGTGCAACGATATTCGTAACTACAGCTAATCAATGTGAATCCGCATATCGGCAGCGAGAGCGCATTGTCAACATTATGGACCATCTACTTATCAACAAAAATCCTGGTAAGGCATCGAGATTTCAATTTCAATGAAATTTAATAACTGCGCCAGACATAAAGCAGCTTTACATTTACACTATGTCAAAATGCAATTTTATCGTGGATATACGGTACAAATACTTGGACGGATAGCTTCGCGTTATCTGGTTTGCCAAACTAAACGGGTGTCTGGTTTGACCTGCTGCCAACAGGTTCAAATCAGGCTGCTTGAATTTGGACAACATATTTTTATGAACAACTTTCTGGCCTAATATCATAATGAACCGCAAACAACCACACCTGCCTCGCACCGTTAAGACTTTTACCCCCGGTTTCTGAGGTACAGTTAGCTGTAGTTTATCTATGCAATAGTATCAAAACTCATACGAAAAAAACGCTATTGAATAGATAAACTACCGCTAAATGTACTCAGAAAGGCTTAGAGGGGCTTAGAGCGTAGCATATGAGAGCGTCATGTCACATTATGTACTTACCAAATTATTATTTGTCTTTTCAGATGACGATTTGCGAACAGCAGTGTCAACGTTTCGTGACTTGATTCAAAATAGAACTATAGATTTTAATATGGCAAACTTTTTTAGCTTAAATTATTCGCTACTCCTATCTCTGACTTCTGTGGTCGTCTCCTATACGATAATATTACTGCAAAGTGTAAATTAAATCCCCTTTTTGGCCAAAATGTTGTTTTACTTTATTTGTATTTGAAATTGAAAAATATTACATATTACTCAGGCATGGCTTACACCTATGTTTCACCATTAATAATGTCAGTTCCATGTAATAGGGGGCAAGCCTAATGCCATTTACCAGACACATTACCGAACCCCTAGGCTACTATTGATTACTTACTTGACTTATATAAATTAGAAAAGATCAATAGTACTTTGGCCCACCAGGGAATCATTAGTCATCAAATTATTTAATTTATTTATATTCCATTGCATGTTTATACTAATTTGAATATTAGATGCGTGATAATAATATTAGGTACGTACATAAATGCTCAAACGTGGTTGAATAAATAATAATAGTGTCGGAAACAGATACAGTGTGAATAAATAAAAAGTAATAGAATTATAAACAATATTGTTTATTGTGGCATACATTGTACAGATGCTTTAGTATATTCAATCATAACAAGTTTCCATATTGTTAAGACCAAAGTAAAATTAATATCACTACTTTGTCATATCTCTGTTACAACATTGCTGATTCATACAACACATTTGTAGCTACTTAGAGACATTTTAAACTTATAACTACTCCTATGCATCAAACTTAACAACAATCAGGTAGTTGAGAGAGTTATAGGCGGCATATAATATTTTTATCCAATGATAGATATTGTCATGGTAACTTACTTTATACATACTTTATATTGTATACCTACTTATAGAAAACAACAGTAAGTGGTAGCTATGTACAATCGGGGAGAGAATCACACATATATTAATTTGTTATGGGTATTAATTGGACCCCTAGATACAAATAGCAGTGATAGAAATACAAGGAATTATTTTCTTTACTATTCCCACATATCCCATGTACCATAGTATCTTTATATTAATTTGAATATTTATTTTCCAACTCTAAAAGCTTCTCTTTGCGATCTACCCCACTGTTGTATCCACCTTTGGAATTAGAAGCAATTAGTCTGTGACATGGCACAATTATTGCTAAAGGATTAGCCCCGCAGGCAGCTCCCACAGCTCTCGAGTGACTTCCTGGCCTTCCCAAGGCCTTTGCAACATCACCGTAAGTTTGCGTAGATCCATATGGAAGTTCCAAAAGTTTATCCCAAACTTCCTGTAAATAAAATATGAACAGTTAATTTCATGAAATCAGAAACAATCTTTTCGAAAATTGGTACATTTGTCACCAGAATAAGTGAAATACATTACGTTTTGAAATTCTGAACCAAATGATTTTATGGGAACTGTGAATTTCTTGAGTTTTCCGTCTAAATAATCATTAAGTTCCTTTTCAAGCAATTTTATTATTTTGTTTTTGTCTTCAACAAATTTGCACGATAATTCTTTTGACAAAGCCTCGAATTTCTTCTCAAGACTTTTGGAATCCTCAAAGGTAACTATGTATAAGTTATCATCATCCGCTGCTGCGAAAGCTTTACCCACAGAGGAGTCAATAGCACAAACATTCACTACTTTGTCCGAGCTTTTGGAAAGTTTTAAAATATTATTTATGATATTTGCAGACATTTTTAAATTATTTGTAACTTTCGTCGGGCGCTAAGAGCTATTTGAACTTAAATAATAAAATTAAAGTAAACTAGCACTTTTGTTGTGATTTTAGTGAACAGACTTTAACTCCCGCTCTTTTAGTTTGTAAATAAAAAAGTGGTTAAAATTGACCAAAACACTCGTAAATAATGCGTGCTCTGTCAGTTACATCGCATATCTTACGAGAGCGAGAGAGAAGAATAAATGGAAGCCATTTATTCTTGACAGTTCAGCTGACACTTAGCATTTGACAGACGTTTCTTGCCTTTATTAAAAAAGAACTACCGTCACCAGTTTGTAAAGTTTTGTTAATTATAAATTATTTGAATCGGACCTTAACTTACGCTATACGTAAGTTTGATAATAAATATTGGTTAAATAAACAAAAATTACTATACCTACACAGTTACTGTATGGGGTGCTATTATTATAGCAATTACTGCTCATTGTTAAAATCTACATGCTGATCAGAGATCACGCGTTACGTTACCTTAGTGCATTCATTTCTATCGGTTTTAGTCGATTTACGGTTTGTTGTACATAAATTACTATTTTATTCCGATATATTAGTAGGGAACTGAATTTTGTGAACACTATAAAATAAGAATTTGACCATTTTTATTGAATTATTAATCGCGTCCATTACCTTTTCTTAACATTTGTTTAATTTTGCTATAAAAAATAAAACATCATAGAAAGAAGTTAACTAACAGCTTTTCTATGTTTCATCATTGATCTCTAAATTATTTTATTACAAATGCAGAAGTCTGTCTACTAAGCTTTCACCGGTAAACCGCAGACTAAATTTGGATGAATTAATTAAAAGCCGATTGTAATAAAATATTATTTATTTTAAAAAAATATTCCAATAATAGTAATCTAAACTATTTAACTTTAACTACAGCTTTTCCTGTGTTTTCTCCTCTTAGAATGCCTACAAGAGCATCTACCATATTATCGAAACCGTGGTATATTTTTTCTTGATACTTTAACTTTCCTTCACGTAACCAACTCAGATTAGCTGTGATGCCTTCATTCCAACGATCTGTCCATCGATTTACAAGAAAACCTTCTATTTTCAATTCTTTCAACACGATTGCTGGTTGAAGTATCGATACTAAAACAATTTAAGTCAGCATTAACCAATCAGATTTAAGTAATAAAAACTTAGTAAGTAAACGCTTTGTAAGTATACGCACCTTTTGGTAATTGTGATTCATTATATGATGATATAGAACCACAAACAGCAACTCTTCCGTATTTGTTCATATAATTGATTATTGTCGAACTTATTTCACCTCCAACCTTTAAACATTAACGATTATAGATATAACATTTACATTAACCATTATACATTGTGTTAAAACCCTTTTACCTACATTATCAAAATAGCAGTCCACCCTGTTGGGACACCCTTCTTTCAAAGCAGCTTTTATATTCACTGTTTTATAATTAAATGCACGATCAAATCCTAGCTCTTTTTCTAGATATTCACATTTTTCATCAGTTCCAGCAAAACCAACCACTCGGCAACCTTAAAAAAAACGATGGCCGTATTTTTAATGTAAAAGAGTGTAGAGAGTACGTGATTATATAGAAAAGTTCGCCTTACCCATTATTTTCCCTATTTGGCCGACGTGCGACCCTACTGCACCAGCTGCTCCCGTGATTACAATTGTTTCTCCTGACTTTGGCTGACATATTTCTTTTAAACCGAAGTAAGCAGTATTACTAAAAATAAAATATCATTAAAATTTCCTGCTATTCCCTGAAAATGTTCAGTGGGTACTTAGAAAATACTTACCCAGGCATACCAAGAACTCCGAGAGCAAGAGAAACAGGATGGGGACTGAAATCGGGTAGCGTCGTAATAGGCAATAAGCCTGCCTTGTTGGAAATATCATCAGGATTACAGATAGTATGTGTACGCCAGCCAAAAGATCCCGTTATATACGTGCCTTCGGTATAACTTTTATTACGGCTTGCGATAATCCTGGAACATTAAGAGTTTAAAATTAAACTTAATTTGAAAGATGCTCTTTACGCCGCGGCTATAGTTAATTGACACTGACTTAGCTACTTGTCCTCCAATCATATCAGTAGGTAATTTATATCCAATCATATATGCTCTCATATATGGATCAACACTGAGATATTCGGCTTCTGCCAATATTTCTGAAATAGGAATCCAAATATTAGTGCATTTATTTTTGGATCTACAAACACGTATGTATATTTAATTTTGTACAAAAGATCACCTCCATCTTTTAAATCCCGAAGTTCCTCCGACACAATTTTAAAGTCAGATTTCTTAGGTTCACCCTGGAAGTACTTGGTTAGTACATACTTTTGAGCCTTTACGTTACTTGAGACTCCCGAGTAAAGCCGCTTCGCAAAATAAAGTCTAGGAGTTATCATAGCCATGTTTAATCTGAAAACATAATTAGGTATTATACCTAGTTATTTATTTTTTATTTATTACTTGACGCCTACTACACTCGACGCCCCGAAAGTTTCGTCATTTAATAAATTAGTTCTATTTTGTAACATTACAAAACTCCAGGTTGTTCTTTAGAATATTATATAGGTACCTACATAATTTTAATAAAAAAGTCAAAAGCACTTTGCCTACCCCGGTAAACGAAACTTCGTGACTATCCGTCGAATACATTACCGCACACTGATCAGTGGCGCTCAGGCTACAGAGGTAGGTAGTTAATACAATTTCAAACCAAAGCATTATTTTTAAAATGAATAAAATTGTAACATTGTTTCAAAAAAAGTCTGATGACGTTTATAGATTATTCGACAATTTCGTCACAATCGACTAAACTAGCGTTGTGCTTATAATTAATCGATAATGTATAAGTGCAAAAAGCTGTCCCACTCTATGGAATATACTTTGCAAATTGCAAGAAATATAAATAAATACATACAAAATGGCCTGCATTTTGTTTGGATTGTGTGTTAAATACAATTACGGTAAACTATGACTAGAAGTTACGTTTGTATGCAATAAAAGGACAAATTAACGTTCAGAAGAATGAAGTGCGGTTGATTTTAGTAAACAATGTTTAGTGTGCGTTGAAATAATTGCGGACATTGCTGAAGAGTTTAAGAATTACACGATATCAATATGACTACAGAACAAAAATTTAATTGTATATTCTGTAAGGACGTTTTCGACAGTAAAGAGGATTTACAAGTACATTTCAGGTAAAATATTATTATTGGTTGATAATATTTAAACATGTGTCAAAGTTTTCATCCTTCATAATATTTTAAGTGTATAATATTGAATTAATGAAAACATTGTAGGAAACATGCTGACCCGAAGTTTAAAAGTAATAGTCGGTTTAACGTCGATCCACAAGTGTCCAAGAAAACTAAAGAAAAGTCAGATATGGTTAGCTGTGACGTGTGTTCGCAAATGTTTCCGACGATATCAAAGGCTATAACTCACAAACACAAGGTGCACCCGGATCACGACGCCAAGTACTTCTGCCCGTGGTGCGGGAAGCTATTCACCATGAAGGTAAGACCTGTCTCTGTCGCCGGTGCTCGGCGTTCCGATGATGACTTGATGAGCGACCTGTGCCCTCCCCCCACTACTCGCTAATTTCTTATCGGCCATATTATTATCATTTATCATCTGACAACATTGTTTTATTGAACCTAAATTGTAATAGCACCCAAAAATTGATATCCTCCTAGCACTATTAAATCCTACTGCTAAAACTGGCACATTATTAGCACACCTTTTTTTTATCTTGCACTGTCCTAGACAGTTTATTAAAAATACTCTTACAGTTTCACTCTGTTGTGTAACAGATTAGGATATTCATGAATTGCAATATTAAGAATAAAACATACTTTGGTACTGCAAAATAGTACAACTGCTGTTTCAGTAAATATGGCCTTGAATGTACTAATGTGAAGATTGGTTATTTCCAGCACCCATACAACATCCACATACAAACAAGCCACGAGAAGCAGGAGCAGATAGAAGATAAGATCTTTCACTGTGACTGCTGTGATGTGGACTTCTTGCTACCTTCAGCTATGGTATATCATAATAAATTCTTTCATCGCCAAGACACAGACATACCAGATGTTGGAATATCAAAGAAATTGAAAGTATACAATCAGGTAACTACGCTTATGATTATGTGTGTAATTTTTAGGATAAATATTAAATTGCTTGAATTCAAATGTAAACTTTATAAGGTCTGTTAAAATAGGGATGCATGCTATGTAGGTCATAATAAACTTAAATAAAATAAAATTTATCTAAACATTGATGGTGGAACCTTTGTGTTAATGGTAATTGGTTATGTATAGAAATTTTATTAAATAAACAGAAAATCCATTGACAGATAATATTACTATAAAAAATGTTGTACAAATTGAACATGATTGTTGAGAAGTAAACTAATTTATTTTAAATAAATTTTCAGGAAATAATACAACTACATTACTGTGCATTTTGTGGAGAAGAATATGAGAATAAAGTGAACCTATTTGTAAGTATAATAGTTGATAAAGTTGCTTTATAAAAATATAGCCAATATACTTATTGTTTTCTAAAATAACATTACATCTTAATAACATATTTTTTTAAACCCAACCCAAAATTAAATGACATTACTGTACCTCATTCTGGGCAAAGGTCTGCTTTCAAAATGAGATGGGGTGCCAGGCCTTGAGTCCACTATCATTCTTACTGGTTAGCAGGACATGGTTTTAAGTAACCCCAAAAAGCTGCATCGTTATGAGCAATATTAATGTTTTACTATTGGCAATTGTACTTGTAGTTATTGTATATATATATTTGTGTTTCTAAATTCACAGAAGCACATAACAGATGATCATAGTGATGAGAATCAGAGTCCGGAGGAAGTGTTGAAGTGTCCCCTGTGCGAAGCCATATTCTATCACCTAGATGCCTATGAGATACATCTCAGTTTTCATTCCACTGAGGACTTGTATAGTGCTCAAAATGATTTGTGAGTATAAGAACATGTCTGATTATACTTGATAATAGTTCAAAGTTTAGTAGCATGCCTAGGAGTAGGCTTGCACCTACACCTATCAAATAAGATTGACATATTATTCCATACTTATATTATAAATGCGAAAGTAACTCTGTCTGTCTGTTACTTTCGCATGGCCTTTAATAAGATATGGCAATTAAATAAGATAAGGCATTTAATAGGATCATGGCCCTTAATAGGTTTTTTGGGAGAATTTTCCTGGTCACCAAACAGTAATAATCTTATGTGTAGAACTTACCATTGCCCATTTGTTTTGTAGTTAAAAAGTTCTTCAACCACACCAAGGTGTGAAAGGGAACTTTACCTCTTTAAGTTACTTCTGCTTCTATATGAAAGCATTATGCAGCCGATATTTTTATGTCAAACTTTGTTACATTTTGACCAAAATTGATTCCAGATTTGCAGAGCTGCTAGATTTTTCTCTGGAGACGGTACCGCCCATGGTAGAGAAAGTTGAAGGCAAAGAAGACTTGGAGGCAGAGTCTCAGTCACAGGATGTGGATGCTGAGACCACTGGGAATGCTCTAGGAATTGTAAGTATTAATATTGTACTTTATTATTGTATGACATAGTAACTTAATCTATCGTCATTAAGGTGTCATACTATAAGAGTTATAAGAAAATAAACCCTTAATTTACCTTTTATTTTAAAATGATTTATTCTCAGTATCTTCACAGCACCTCCACTGGTTTGCTTGGCATATAACCAGGCTTCTACCAGTTTATTACTCCTTTGAATTCCTTTAATATGCATCAATTATTCAGTAGCGTCAGTAGTTTCATATCTATGTTTACTTAATAACACTATATAATATTACAGGAAAAGTTCCTAGAGTTAGCAATGGATCAGGCAGAAGACAGTAACTCGGGGAGAGTTAAAAAAAAGAAACACAAGAAATCAAAGAAGTCTGCTATAACTCTAGATGAATTTCTAAGTATGAACAAAGATGTGTTTGGCGAAGGTTTGGATTTTCAAGGCGTAGAAGAAGTGCCTACGCAAGTCGTCGCAAAACAGTTCAAAACTAGTAAAAAAATAGCTAACACCATTGCATCAGCTGAATTAGAAAAGCTAAAGCAAAAAGGTATTGTCGTAATGAAAGTAGCATCACCACGCCCTAGTAAAGTCAATCAAAAAAGAATTATGAATAAGGCCATACAGAAAAGGGAACTAAAAACCTCAAGTGAGGTGTTGACTAAATTAATGAACCAAAGTAATAATCAAATAAAAATTGTTAAAACGTCTAAGCCAAGTGTTACAAAGAACGAGGACGCAGCAGAGAACGCAACAGAAGAAGAAATGTTAGATCAAGATGTCAATATTTGTGAAAAGGAGGGCAAGGAAGACATAGGTGAAGTTCTAGATAACAAATGTAATGACGAAAAGGATAATGTTTCAAATAAACCTGACGATATGGAAACTGATGGTAACAACAAAGATTTGCCTACGACTAAAACAGATACAATATCGACACCTACAACTAACTTAGCAGAAGTTAGTGATGAAATACCTGATGTGGTTCCTAACGAAACGCATATTGATGATGATATAACTGAAGCAGATACTAGCACATTAAATAGTAGCAATGAAACTGAACAAATTGTGGCACAGTCGGACAAACCGTGTGTTCATGAAGACGAAAAAAAAAGTTCGGAATCAAAAGTACCAGATAGTCAGCTAGTAGAGGCAGTAGAAGACACAAATAATTCGGATGTCGGTGAATCCGACTCTGAAATAGTTGATAAGGACGCTGTAGATACTAATGATATTGATATTGAAGACAGCAACAAACATAGTGATGAAATTGAACCACATAAAGTAAGTCCTGTAGTTAGCTCCTTATCTACTTTAAAACACTTAAGTCATCTTACAGTTAAACCTATTAATAAAAATCCACCACAACTAATAAAAAATAATACAGTATCTAAAACTGAGGATTCTTTAACTTCAAATTATGAAGAACCACTTCAACCGATAAATTCTATAGATGTTGAAAGCTCGGCTAGACCGAAAATAACTGTAGATAAAGACCCAACACTAGATGCTTTGAAAGGTTTGAGCAAAAATATAACTATAAAGTCTTTGACACCTTCCAAAAAGATTGTTGATAATACTGAGTCGGAAAATGAAACAGACACACCCATACAGAAAACAAATAGCAACGTGAAATTAAAAGACGTAACTGCCAACACAAATCTTACGGTAAAGAAAATTAAGGTCGAAAATTCTGAACCGGTTCCTGCTAATAAACCTGTGAAATTTGCAAATAATACTATTAAAAACACTCCCCCACGGAAAATTATTAACAGAACAAATACATCTACGTTAGACATGAAATCAAATAGTAATTGTTCTGAAACAAATGCTAATACTCCAAGTAAAACTAATATTTTACGACACTTGCCAAACATCACAACAAAACCTATTGTTTCTAATAAAAATATGTTACCTAAAATAGTTAAACAAACGAATACATCCAGTAAAATTGTTGAAACATCGCAAAAGATTGAAGAAATTATAGAAATTTCCGACATTGACGACTCTGATGAAGAAGTTGCCAATGATAATCGACCGTCTGAGCCTAAACAAGATACAATAAAATCGATCAACCCTCTTCAAAACCTAAGTAAACACATAACTATTAAATCACTTAATCAATCAGTACAGGCTGAGCCAAAAATCAAAGTTGAAAAGGTTGAAGAACCTGTAGAAAGTAATGATGATGACGCTCCTCATCTTGATGCTCAGGATTCTGATGAAGATATCATTTCAAACATAAAACCATGTAGTCAAAAGCTATCGAGTAGGAATATTGCCTTTAAAAATGCTTTAAAAAATCTAGGTAAAAATATAACAGTGAAATCAAGAACATCGTCTCCCTCACAATCAGTTAAATCTCAAGACAACACTTCACAAGATTCTAATGCTGGTAAATACGATTCTGCGGACGAATCAGACTCGGAGATAGGTAAAGTTAAAATAACAGAAATTGACGCCAACAATTGTGATGATGATGACGAGGAACATAATGACAATTGTGACGCGGAACCTGTCGATATTGAGCCAGTCGTGGAATCACCGCATGACTCTGCCAGCGACAACGACGAACCAGATAACGATGTGTTAGACTTTGAAACTAGAATTCAAGCTACGGCAGTTCAAAGGACCAACCAAGAAATAACCAATAATAAGAATACTATATGCTTGAATAATTTAAAGAATATAAGCAAAAGCTTAACAATCAAGTCATTAAACTCTGCCTCTTCTGATAAAATAGATAAATGTAAATCCCAGTCAAACGATAATCTAGAAGTTACGAAGAATCAGGGTAAACAGATGACTAAGGAATCTCCCGTCAGAAACGCTCCTACCATTAAGAACTTTCAAAAACTAGGAAAAGTTGTCGATCACTCGGCAAATGAATCCACGAACCAGAAAGTAAGTGTTAATAAAGAAGTAACTGTAAAAACGTTTCAGACTAAGACTGTCATACAAGAAATTACAACAACTGTTACGAAAACCATTAAAACGGTTAACCAGACTGTGAAGCAAGAAGTGAGACATAGCAATCATGGAAATATTCCTGTACTGCCGCAAAAAGTGCTCGGCATGAGGCCGGGCACATCGAAAAATCTTCAAGGTGTAGTGATCCGACACGCGACACCGTTGCCATGTAAACCAAACAATGTAGTGTCGCAAATTAGGCCTATTGGTACCGTCGTCAGGCCTTCCAAACAAATTGTTCCTATTAGGCCAGGTTTAAATGTAACGCGACCTCCAAGATTGCCGAGCATAAAAACTAACTTGCCAAAATCTAGTCCAAATAAACAGCCTATAGGGAAGCCGCTAAAATTCTCTCCCCTTGCTATGTCTTCATCTATAGCAAAAAGACCGAATACAGAAGAAGGTCCATTTAGCTGTTTTAAGAAACCTAAGGAGTCGTTGATACCTGTGTCAGACGTTCCGTCATTCGGTGGTGATTCTACGGTTCAAGTCAGTGCGGCCTCGCACTCTAGTACCAACTACACAAGTACTTCCAAAATAATAAAAGGAAATTCCGTTGTTACCGCGACGCAGACCAAATCTGAAGTAACGTCAGTGCAACAGATGAATAGACTTGGTAATTCAGTTGGTATAAAAGTAAAGAATGCTCAATTCAAACAAACACAAGTTCAGGAAAGCAGTGAATCTAATTCTATGAAAAGGACTACTTTAGAAGCCATAGAAAAGTTGCAAAAACAGGGTCTGCTAGTAAAAAAACCTCGTTTCGAAGTAAATGATAATAGTGACACTGAACAGCCTGAAAATAATGTAGATTATAGTTCAACAGAAGAACAAGAAGAAGCATGATAATTTCAATAAAACAGTAGGCTTAATGTTGACTGATTCGGTTAGAGTAAAATTCAAGCACAAAAAGCCAAGTCCTAGGGATTATAATTTTGTACATTCTTAGTATTTTTTTTTTTATCAATTGTAACATCGTTTGTATACAGTCACTGTATATTGTATTTATTTTCATAAGTAGTAAGTAATAAAAATGATTTTGTGTTGTAAATATTTACAAATATGATATAAAAATGATATAAGAGTATCTCCTGCTTTTCATTGTAATTATACATTTCGTTTCAATAGATTACTCCTGTTTTTGTAGAGCTCATGTACATACAAACCACATAAAGAAATAAAGAGTGAGTTACTTGCCTTATGACATATGTAGGTATAATAAGTAGAATATATTTTGGTCTAGCCAATAGCCATCGGGGATACCTCTACTACGCTACTAAAATAAAATGTTTCTTTGGCTGTGGGAAGTCCAATGTTTTTTACCATATCACCCAGTAACTATAGCGCTTGTCGTCTACCCTACCTTTCTAGGGTGACTGTGTAAACCACAGATAAAACTAGAAAGTAACATATGAAGATAAAAAATAAGTGGTCCAAAAATATTTAAAACCAAGTCAATAGATTCTACTACTTATTTAAAGTTAAGTTAATAATGTTCAACCCTCTATATTGTGTAAAAAGATTTCTTGTTAGTAAACAATATATATTCCATTTCGATAAACAAAAATTAATAATGAATAGTATGAGTGGAAGTAATGAAAATGTGTTCCCTATAATCCCCGGGACATCTAGTATGTTAGAAATAGTCACTTAACCCCGATTTCTGAGTTAGCGGTAGTTTATTTATTCAATAGCCTTTTTTATACGAGATTAAACGCTATTGAATAGATAAACTACTGCTACGAAACCGGGGGTTCGTAACTATTATTAATATTGATGATTGGTGATCCAAGTGACAGGGTTAATAAAAAGCCATCTAAGTTATTATATAACTATATTTACATTAGAGAAACAACGCCATTATACAATTTTAAACACCGTGAATTACGAAAATATAACTTGTCCATCTATTAAACACATTCGTTACTATATGATATAATCACAATAGAATATAGGCTAGAAAAAGTTATTCACTTTTTGTTTCCACTTTATTCTGTCTCCATTTCTGATCCTGTAATTGACAAACGTGTACTTTGAATGATAGTACTTCAAACAAATTGCCAGTAAGTGGATAAGTACAACACTACACACTATTAATGCAACAGAAACCATCTAAACGACATGCCACCTAATTTACCCAACTATTAAGAGAAAGGAAGTGTAATAAAACAAATAAAAACAAGTCACACTTACTTTCTCTACTATTAAACTAAGTATTACTAGACATATTGGCCATAAGAGCGTTAAAGTTATAGTTTAAAGTAAATTTTCAACACATAAAACAATGAACACCACACCACAATAAATACAAACGTTATGAAAAATATTCTCGTAAGTATGTATGTATATTACAGTTCAAAACACCGAGATATATTTATTTATATGGATGACAGTGCCAAAATTTACTTACCTACCAACACCCATGCACCCGAACCTAATCAAGCGACGCATATGTAGGTACAATATCACCAGTTGAATTATTAAATAATTTATTTATGTACTTTAATTATTTACATTATTATGGAGGTTTGACTAGAGTTAAAATTACCTTGTTTGTTTAACTGACGAATGCAAGGAAGGAAATGTATTTATTTGATACCCTTGAATGAAACATAGTGTAAATAAAATATGGAAGACTATTGTATATGTTATTAGAAATTAGTAAAGTAATAAGACCAATTTTTTTTTGTATTTTCAAATTAGCTCAGTAAAGGAAAGGATCTACTTTGTAAACCTAAGGATAAACCTATGCCCATCCTAGTAATTACAGAATATATCTTGTTCTATATTGGTAGGTAGTGATTCTTGAACTAAAATATAAACAAAAACTAATTTTAATGATGTATGCCGCGCTCATGACCAGTTACAGAGAGTTAGCCAAACTTAGGGGTGAATATTTCATAAACATTATAAATTAAACGTCAAAAAATCCAAAAAATATTTAAATTGTAATAAATTTCTTGATCTAGAGAAATGACTGAGAAACGTGTTAACATATTCTTTCCTATTAACCATTTTTACCTATCTCAACTTATTGTTTGCATATAATGATATAAATATTTCAAGTCAAACAGTCTTGTGTTTATACCTAGTAATAAAAATAAGCTTTTTACCTAGATTCATGGGTATACAGTGGCAGTCCCTATTAGCATATAATAGTGCGACGTTAAAATAAACGAAAATAAATAATGAAGACAAGGACATATTCGACAAACAATCTTATACCGACAACCTCCTAGCCCAAAACCCCTACTCTGGTCTAATCAGTCATAATAACAATTATATTTTTATAGAAATACACTCGAAGCTAACATTTGTTTAAAAAAAACAAACAATTGAGTGACGCATATTCAGTTGTCTAGTGTGAACGTTGGACTGCTACGACTGATTACCCCAGAGTGGACGTTCAAAGTTCGATATTAATGCCCGGTTTCTGAATACATTTAGCGGTAGTTTATCTATTCAATAGCGTTCTTTTTTTATGAGTTTTAACGCTATTGAATAGATAAACTACCGCTAAATGTACCTCAGAAACCGTGGGTAAGTGAAGCATCGTGAACGTACCAATACGGCGATCTCATTGGATAGACGGTAGGCAATGGCTCGCAATTTGTATCGTAACTTCATACGGCCCTGATATTTCTTGTGTAACATATTCAGTATCGTATACATGTTGAGACTGTGCAACGTAAGAAACATAGCCGCCAGGTAAGATATCTGTTGAACGACGCAAACAAAATATAAATAAAATAAATGGAAAAACTCAAATGTCGCTGAAAAACAAATTTATTTATCAATGTATTCAAATAAATAACATTACAAATAATAATTAAACAACCTTACAAATTAATCGAATATACAAAGCATAAGTACAATTTTATCACTAAGTTAAGATTCGTTTGTTTTGGCCTGACCACAAAATATGAGGCGTTATCGTATAATCTTGCGTTATTAAAATACTTAACAGTATGTCGTGTCACAATCAATAATATTTACCTATAACACATGTTTTATTGTTTTATAGCTGTTACTCTGTTACATGTGCCCCAAGATAGTGATAATTCTAAATATCTAGTGGATACCTATAAAGAAGACATATGTGTTCCTAGTGAGTCAGCGTTGTAAGAATATGACTAGTCATGCAAGTTTACTATTAGAATAACAACTACACGTTTAAGAAATTAGGACGGTTCATCTAATTATATTCTAAAATTAACTATGTTTTCCCAACTTAATGCCAAAACCATTACATTTACCCCATACATACTCGTAAGTATTTATCCTTAGCCCGGTTCGAATGTACCTAAGGCTAATCCTAGCGATTAGCGTTAGGTGCTTTAAGATATTTTGGTATTAATGCAAGTAAAAATAATCACATTAAAATTATCTATAATATCTAAGTCCATACCACTTCTATTGTGAATTATTCTTGTGCTTATAATCCCAAAATGCAAGATAAAACTGAAAAAACAAAACGTAGGTGTCTCTAAAGTCTAAATGTAGGCATCACATCATACAGGAAAATGTAATGTTGAAGATACCATTTTCCTTCACGTGCTGAACACTACATCCACCTACTGTTGAATATAGTTCGAATTTAAACATTTAAAAAAGAATAGTCCAACAATATACAAGTCAAAATAGAATTCACAATATTTCATCGTACGCGTATGAAGTTATCTCTATACAATTTTATATTTAGATCTATTAAAATCTGCCCTGACATCAGTGTAAACTAACTTTAAATAATTGAATAAACAAGCTCAAAACGAAACTTAATACGTAAAATGCTTTGAGACATGTCATTTAGCAAGTGCATAAAATGCATTTTTCATAAAAGTAATTAATAAATATTAACACCTTATTTTAACTACTACGCTACATGACACATCAAAACGAGAATAATTTAAAATACACACTCATGTAAAAAAACACATGCGCAGTAATAAATAGTAACTCATGCAGGATAATCTCGCAGAATATGGGATTTATAATCTATACTAATATTATCTATACTATAATATTATAAAGCTGAAGAGTTTGTTTGTTTGTTTGTTTGTTTGAACGCGCTAATCTCAGGAGGTACTCGTCCGATTTGAAAAATTCTTCAGTGTTAGATAGCCTGTTTATCGAGGAAGGTTATAGGCTATATAACATCACGCTACGGTCATTAGGAGCGGAGTAGCAACGAAAAATATTACAAAAACGGGGAAAATTTTGACCCATTCTCTTAGGTGACGCAAGCGAAGTTGCGCGGGTCAGCTAGTCGTTGTTTAAATTGATATGTTTATAAACACAAACCATTTGATACCCCACAGTTATAAAGTTAAGAGCAACCTGAATAAATTATATCAGAATGCTCAAGTGTTAATACCACTATCATAGAATACGAGTCTATGACATTAGTATTTTCCTTATCACGATGCAGTTAAAGCAAAATACTTGTTACATAACATCGCGTCTTTACTCAAGATTTACACTTTGTACTACAGCATTTCTAATAAACATTTTATTTTTTCTTTTTAATATTAAGTGTGGCCTGTGGAAGCTTATGGCCGTATAATTTTAAGGCCGTTTGAAAACAAGAGTATTTTGTGCGATGTACCCGTACGGTGAGTGGATGTATGTAACAGATAACATATATATCTTCTTTTGAAATGATTAATTAAACAACGTTTATAAGTAAAAACTTAAAACAAATAACTTTTTTGGCACCAACCTTGTTCATATTATTTTATAAAATATACACTCGTTATGAAATACACATTAATATTAGTGAATATATCCTATTAATAAATAAATATATATAGCTAGATAAATATGCAACTTAACTATGTACATGTATAATAATATTAAATAAGAGTCCAAGACAAACATAAGTATATAATAATATAAATATACTAGAAGTGAAATATAGTACAAATATTTTTATAAACTGGGCCAAATTAAGACAGTTGTAAAAAATTATAATCCTTTGATTTCAATAGAATAGAATGCATAATTATATGACATAAATTAATATTACATCAAATAAGTATAAATCCTATTAAAACTGAATAATTAGTTCGTTGCAATACGCACGCGATTTTGGCAATTTAATGATACAGGTAATCTAAAAAAGAGCCTACTTAATGATAAAATTATATAAATGCTTAATTATATTATTATTTTATCATAACTAACAAATACTATGTAAAAATCTAGTCTATTTTTCAATTTACAATAATAAATGCCTTTAAATGTATTATTCCCTTGTTTAAGTCAAGTTCGTACGTTATGCAAAACTATGAATTGCTGATGACATCGCGTGCGTTTGAAACTAAGTTGTTACATATCTTGCAACTTAACGATTCGATAAAAATAATAATATATAATATTTTCTAAGGTTCTACATTCTATGGAACGAATTGGTCCATGGAAAAATATTCCAACACTACGAATGCATTCGAGTTCGTTTCGATCAAACAGTGAGTAGCTCTGATGATAAATTAAAT
This sequence comes from Anticarsia gemmatalis, assembly GCF_050436995.1. Taxonomy (NCBI): domain Eukaryota; kingdom Metazoa; phylum Arthropoda; class Insecta; order Lepidoptera; family Erebidae; genus Anticarsia; species Anticarsia gemmatalis. Next base: position 4,578,243 of record NC_134757.1, read on the forward strand.
AATTATCATTTAAAATGTATTATAAAACACCAACATTAGTTCCAACATTTTTTTGCTAATAAAATTTCATTTGATGATGTTTAATATGACATAAATCTATAACAGTATAAACATTACTATTATATTTATTCAAAGATCGTCAGAGCTACCTTTTTTAATTTGCTTTCAGACAAATCTGGAGTTATAAAATTTGTATACGTACAAAAAATGTTATCAAAAGGGACATGTAATACAAGATCGTGAAGATTTACTATAAAAAACAAGTTGATGAAGTTGTTAAGAGCTTCTTAATATGATAGTACGAATATTTTACAACTAAGAAAATCGCAACAGTTGTCTGAAAGCATTGAAAATGAGCATTCGGATGTCGTTAAATATTTCATTGCATTTATAACAACATCCGAAGGCGCTCAGTGCTACTCTACCTTAAGAATTGAACAGACTAAAATCCAAAGTGTATTGTTAGATTCACAACCTCAAATTGCCTGCTGCAGAATAACGAGAAATATAAGTTTATTTATCAAAAAGAAATGGACTAAGTTCGTGGAAGACTCCCGATCAAGGATCATAGCTCACTGGAGTCACCAACATCAACTTAACATTGGTGGTACGATTACCGCGACTGGAATATGCGTCACACATGAATAGAAAAAGATTCATGCATCATTTAGTTTGGAAATAGCTGCACAATACAAAGACGATTTAATTAAAATTTTAATCAAGTTCTAATGGGAAGTCTATGTTAAAATCTGTCTATACTCAGGCCATTTAAAACGTGCCTAACTAACCCCCGGTTTCTGAGGTACATTTAGCGGTAGTTTATTTATTTAATAGCGTTTAACTCATATAAAAACACGCTATTGAATAATAAGATAAACTACCGCGGGGGTAAGCCATGTCATTTTATCGGAGTCTCTCGCTCGCACATTGACACATTCCTATGATTATTTTAAAAATGACGAAGTTCGCACATTTGTAACGGCCTGTGTAGTTAGTCTGTTCAATTCTTGTAGGTTCTTTCTACACATACACATACAGGCGTGCGGCGTTGCAGTCCATCTGTTTCAGTCCCACGGTACCTGTTCGTTGAGTTTCTGCGGTATTACGAAGAGCGTGGTGGCGAAGTTCCCGATGCCGATCATCAGGAATGACATACTTAACGCGGGGACCTGTTGTCGTTTGTTATAGGACATGCGTTTATATCTGTTCCCATTTATACTATTTGTCAAACAATGGAAACTTTACGGAATTATGTTCAGTAGAGCAGAATGGTTTATTATTGATGGATTCGGCCAGTCATTCTTAATTTCAAAAGTTTTGAATAGAGCTTTTAATAAAATTGATATCAGTAATTAGAAGAAAAAACAACACTACTTTATTGTGGGTCTTTAAAAATAAATTGAACTTGCAAAAGTCGTATTAGTATGACTGACAAAATCCATAAAAAATATCACACCATTAAACAAACAATAGCGTAAACGTAGCGTATATGAATTGTTTAAATAACTATATTTATATAGAGAGACACAGTTGACCTAAAATAATAGCTCTATAGCTGTGTGGCTAAGCAAATAACATTTTCACACAATTACTAACATTAATAGGTTAAATTTATTTTTTACTTATATCATTAACAATGATCACGCGTGTCTAAATTCAAGAATTTTAGGTTTACGCTATTGTTATTTATACTTTACGTTTTGTTTAATTTCTCAAATTACCCAAAACTCAAGTTTAATCAGTATTTTTTTGTGATTTAGGTACGTAAAAATAACATTTCGAAAAATACAGTTAAGGCTGATCTTTGATCATCTACCTTACTAATATAATAGAAGTCATCAACCTCTGAGCCAAAGTACCTATTTTAACATACAGATAACTACTGGATAGCTCGACGAACTAAGACGAACTAACCAATACCTATCTGAATGTAGAGAAACAGAGTATAAAATTTAAAAGAAAGATATTTTCTTACCTGCCAGGTGGCCTCCGGGTGGTAACTAAGGCTGTATAACGTATAAGCAATGTATAACTGGAACACGTAACCTCCGAACAAGAACGGTAGTAGGTAAGAGAGTCCTCGCCACATCCATGAGTGAAAGCCTTCTATTGTAATGTCCATGTTATGTCGAGCGCCCAGCGCTTTTAGCCTGTATAGAACCCCGCTTTGATATCTGAACTGCATGTATTGGACTACACCTGTGAAATAATTCGTTAATTTAGTAAACTTGACAGTTCAAACGAATGATGACAACTTAATTAGGGGCTGATAAAACTTTTTTTTTCGAAAGATCAGATATTCCTCGCATGTTTCGGACAAATACAATAAAATTGAAAGCCTCCTCTATTTTTTGAAATCAGTTAAAAATCGACGGATTTGGGAAAAACTTATTGTATAACCGAATACGGGTGAGACGCACCATAAAAAAGTTAAATTTAATCTCAACTAATGATAAAGCTCTTAAGTTTAAAACTCTATTAAACGTGTTTCCTTTCCTAATCATATTTAATACAAAAAAGTAAGATGAAACAAAAAAACTTACTGATATAAGCAATAAAGTACATAAACGTGTGTCTGAACATATTCCATGGTTCGTTCTGTGGCCAGATGAGCAGTACTCCGGCGACCACGGTCGATATGAAGTGATGGAGTCGCCACCAACCCTTGATCCTGGAGCCGTTCACCTTCAAGATGCTCTCGCGAATCGTCAGCGTACAATAGTACCACACCAGAAGAAACAGCAGTATTAATTGTAATGGCCTAGAAATAACAAGCAATTAGAACAGATCGATAACAGATATTTATGTTGTACTACGCTAACAAAAATTTTGGTAAATTATTTTTTTATGCAATTTTTTTTTCGATGTGTTGTTTTATATCTATAAATTTTTTACAAAAAAATAATGAAGTTACAAATGTTATTGAATGCTAACTAAACGTACTTTTCATTACAAAAGTTATCAAGTTTTTCACTTTAAACGTTTCTACTGTTAAGTTCACTTTTACGAGTTAGCGATAAATAGCTGCTGTCGAGATGAAATAATGTAGATAGAAAATAATAGCTGTTGACGTTACTGTTATCTACAACAGATTTTTTATGACAATACTTTTGTTATCAGCAATCTGCGACTGCATAACTTTACAGAATGCTTCGAAGTTCTAGTTATAGATTCAATTGTTCTTTGAGATAATAGTGACGATATTATTGTCGTGCTATATATTTTTAACGCTTTCTCAAAGCATGTCTGCGAGTTTCCCGGCTGTTTGGCAACTCTATTAATCTAATATACAAAAATTCTCGCGTCACAGTTTTCGTTACCGTTCTCCTCCGAAACGGCCTGACGGATTCTCATGAAATTTTGTGAGTATATTGAGTAGGACTGAGAATCGGCCAACATATATTTTTCATGTCCCTAGGTGACACTTTTTTTATAATTTTTATGGCAAAACAACGTTTGCCGGGTCAGCTGGTGGCAGTAATATATGGTATTAAAAAGTATGTGGTTCACATGTGCTAAAACTAAAAGTATTGTGTGCGCTAAATAATAAATGGAAACAATATAAAAATTACCTGAAGTCTATGTAGAGATTTGCAACAGCTAACACAAATGCGATAGCACTCAGGATCAGCTTGAACTTTTCATATTCATCCTTGTATTTAAACCTGCCATAAAAATAAACATGTAATAAAGTGTTAAAATAAACACTGCCTGGAATTTGATAGGAAGGAGGCGATTAAATATTGTTAATAAACTGTAGAGAGAACTGCCTAGTGATAGTATTGGTTTCAAACCTAGGTTCGATACCCATCCAGATCCAACCATTAGGAATTCATAAAAGCAACCAATAAATAGGTAACTTGCCCAGTAATTGCTATTAACATAGACAATATCGAATTATGGCAAAACTTATTTCCGAACGACTTAACTAGTTGCGTAAAATTAAGACTAACTAACTAAGATGTACCTTCATCATCATATTTTAATTCTATTTCCAGCTAGCTATATATATACAATTCTACAAGGTAACGTCTAATGGGCATAGATCTTGGACCTATAACATGCATATCTGTCACACGGATATTGGACCCGCGACCCCAAGTACCGTAATCCGTTCCGCTTCCGGATAATTTGAATGATCAAAGTCCGTTCAGAACAAAGTAATATGAAATAAATCGTTGTCGAAAACAATTATGTTGAAGCCTCGTAGAAGATAGGTATAATGTCGCTGGAATTGCGGCAATTTTGCGACATCTTGACTTTACTAATGTAACGAGTCGTTTGTTCGTCTAATATTATTCCGTATTCGTTTACGACGATCATTAACCTTGCCCTGTAGAAGACTGTTGACGTGTCATTGACTTTTTACCCTAACGATTATCGGTCTTTTCATCATGTATGTACTTGAGGAACCTCATTTACTCAATATCGTATGTGTTAGCTCACTAATAGGTACGCAATGATAACAAATGAACACACCGTACCCGTATCGGTTCGACAAACTTTTTTATAATCCATTACCTACTTAATAATAAACGAAGATTAAGCCCGCTGCATTTGTAAATTAGGAATGTGATTGCGTCACATTCAATAAATAATATTTCTAATACCTTTTCGAGGCAATGTGTACAATTTTACATTATAGCATATAGGTGATGATCTAAATATTATGTGCCACTGACCCCCGGTTTCTGAGTACAGTTAGCGGTAGTTTATCTATTATAGCGTTTTTTTTTGTATGAGTTTTAACGTTATTGAATAGATTCACTGCCGCTAAATGTACCTCAGAAACCGGGGGTGAGTCAGGCAGGGATTCCCATAGGTAAAGTCATTGAAACTACCCTAGGCACCTGCGCCTTCTTAAAATAAGTGTACCTAAACAAACGTCTTGGAAGTAGTCATGTTAGTCTAAGGTCGGTATTTCGATGTAATCGTAGATATCCGCGATCATTAAACTAAGTAATTACATAATAATATATTGACATTTCAAGGCTTACAAAAATAGACTGATATACATTATCATGATAAGTATGAACCATTACTTACATAAAATAAATGCATAATAATCAGGACATGTCCTTATCTAATAAAGATTAAAAGTGTGGATTAAAATCAAATTATTGCACTTCACACTTAGTCGTTTATTTTAACTGATAAGTCATAAAATATACATCTATATTTCGGAAATCAGATACTAGATTGATGATCATTTGATGACAAAGCACAAATTTGCTGCCTGCATGGCTTCTGGTGTAGTTTTCAATGTTTCAATACATCAATGTGTTCAAAGTGATTCCCTTAGTATGTCTAATCTAGTTTATACATGTATTTATGTCAGATCAAAGGTCAATTAATATCACATTTTATCAGAAATCTATCTTGTTTGTGTATCTGTACTACGATACAAATATTATAATTGCAAAAGGATGTTTATTACTCAATGATGCCGAGATTAATAAATAGATGTACAAAAAATTTGGTACACAAATAGTCTATAACCTGAATTAACACGGAGAAGATCTCCCAGGGTCTGAAGATAGAATAACTTAGGACTTCTTCTCATGTAAAATGAAGTCACGGGCAGAAGCTAAGAATTACGTATTAGAGGAAGGACTTACTTGTCATTTTTGTTCAGAATGGACACATTAACATTTCCAAGTATGATACGTAGATACAGGCTGTTTTGTTTTGGCAATGTGGCTTTGATTTCATGTAGCATCGCTTTCCTTTTCATTATTTCCTTTTCCAAATTTGCAACACGGTCATCTTTCGTTACACCTTTCTTATCAAACCTAAAAGATAAAGAAAGCTTATGAAATATTTAATGTCCTTTTCCAATATTCAAACTATTTAGAAGTAGCTGAGTCAGTGTACATACAATTGTAATAGTTATTATCTCTGTCAGAATAGTTCAAGGTGACTGACAACACATACTTAGTGTAACTATTAAGTTTGTATGGAAAACTAATAAACATTTTCTGTTTAGCAGTTTGATTTAGCTATTTGAAAATGGTGAAGCAATTACATTACTTTTTCTTTCTTTTCTAATAAAAGACACCTGCCACATTAAGAATTGCTGTTGTGTCGCAAGGAATTTTACAAACATACAAAGAATGGATGAAAATTACAACCAAACCTGATGTAACTATTTATGGCACTAATTATTGTTCCGTGTGGGAATCGAACCCACGGCCTCTCGACGCAATAGTAGCGGCATAGAGACCTTAACCACTGCGCCACGGAGGCCGTCAATACTATATTTATTTTATCTACTCATTTCTAATCGTCCAAATAATGAACAAAAGGCAATAACAGAAGTCAAGAATATTTTTTAGACATGTGTTTGATGAATTATTTTCAACTGTAACATTAATCCTATAATCTTTCAGTAAATAACAGGATATAAATGTAATCGATTATCAGGTATAGATGAAAGTATCTGTTATCTCCCTATAATTTACTAGGTATATAAATACATGTGATAATACAAGTTGCTAAGTATTATTATCATACAGATTATAATAGATTAGCGTGGTAAGGCATAAAACGCATGAAACAAAAACTGTTTGTATGAAAATTTACTTTGAAATTATTATTAAAAGACTTGGCAGTCAAAGGTGACATGCATGTTTTATGAAACACACACATACATACATACATGCACATACATATAGTATGTGGACATGCAAATATACTTGTAATATAATGATGAGATTCTCTTTTATAAATAGCTTTTTTGTCTTTGTTTTTAACAAAGACATTGTGTGAAAACATAGTAGTTGTTAATGAATTATCTTAAATGTTTATTTTATAAAATTATGAACTCTTTAGTTTACTAAGCTCACTAACTCTTTACAATGGTTCCCAACAATTTATTTTAATAGTACTTTTTGAATAAAAATGCTAGTATATTAGGCATTAACTTGAAACTCATATTATAAGATTTTATAGATAAGTAAATCTCATAAAAAAGCACATGAATAAGGTATTCAAATTAAACTTTTGTTTATAGACTATAAGGTCATAAACTAAAAAAATGTTGGTCATTGACAAAGTACATATTTACAAAGATGTTGGTATCATTAGTACCTACATAAGATTATAGCTATCAAGCAAAACTATTATCCTAATAGCATACTAATTGGTTAGTAGATTTTATTTGTTTAGATGATAATTACTTATTTATATATTTCAAATGAAACAACACAAGGGATTGTTATCTAGTGTTGTTAGATTACTGATTCAGTCAAGTCAATGTATCTGACCTTTTGAGTGCAGCGGCTATTATAGACATGCGATACTTCTGATGATTGATCTCCTTCATACAGGCCGCCTGCAACTCACCAACCTCTTCCAATTTCGTGGCATACTCCTTGTTTGTTGTCTACAAGAAACATTGCAAAAAAAATTGTAACAATAGTAAGGCGATAGAAAGATATGGGTGTATACTTTTAAAAACATTCACTAATGAATATTATTACTTTTTAAATCAAGAATTTTACTGACAAAAAAGATAACACAGAGTGATACATTTATACTTAACGATATTCGGTAATAAGTAGTTCAATTTCTTTATGAAACGTTATCATTATAAGAATTTTACATTACATTCCAGAAACTTAGATACAAGTCCAGAATTTTCTGCGTTTATAGATGTTATATCGCACCCACGCAAGTCGTGTTCCTCGACGGAAAGAACATTTGAACAACTGTCTATTGAATACGAACAATAGAAGCTTTTTGAGTAAGTTAATTATTGTACAGTGAAAACTGAGGATCGAATCGAGCCATCAAAAAATATTATGAGTCGAAATTTATACTGTACCTCCAAACGCTTATAGTCCACAACTAAATCCTCCCATTCTTTAACACACTCTTCGATATCCATGTTCGTAGTAAATTATTTTATCCAAAGTAATATTTTTTTTCACAATAATATCATTAGAATCCGGGGCGAACGTATAAATTCCATTCCCGTTTTCTATGGCCTTTCGTCTGTCAGACTGTCACCTGTCGGACCAAGCAAGCCAGCTGTCATCAGTCATAGGCACGCACGTCGCACGCTACAGATTAAACAGAAGTAGAGATGAGGGAAGTTTGGTGAATTAGACATGTAGTTTAGTCGATTACTCTATTAATTTAAATAGTTTTCAATTATATTTTATCTTATACGAATAAGTAGCTAGGTGGTAAAGTTCCCAGTCATCTAGGTATCTATATGAATTCCATTACAATCCTGTTATTTATACACTAAACCAGTTAATAGTATAAGAAGGAAGCGCATAAAATCACATCAACTAAATATAACAAAAAAAAATGTGTCGCGCAACCACACTAACCACTACCAATATTGTTCAGCATATTATTTTTCAATCAATGCTTCAGTTTCGTCCTCGTCGTACAGTATGATGTTAATCGAATCAAACTCAAGCATGAAAAGTTTCGTACATATAATCTAACGGAATAACTAACACCAGTATGTATGTTATTTGTTAAACTATATTATAAAGAAAAAAAATATGACAGATTTGTTGTTTGAGAGACCCTGTTAATATTAATAAAGGACTCCGTTCCCATCCATATTGAATTATTAATATTTATTTAGGTTCACGACAATAGAAATACATCATAAAATAATTAGCTAGGTTTACCTAACTATCGTAGTCAATGAGAAAAAGCCTGGTGACAGGCAGACGGAAGTTTGTGTATTTAATGTACACAATATAGGTACATGGTCCCGCGTCCACCCTTTGAGAATAGAATGATTTCCGTACAAGTACCGTACAAAATTAGGTATGTAGGATGGTAGTAAATAAAAACACACTATAAAATAAATTAAATACTTGTTTATTTACATGAAACGCGAACCAAATCTATTTAGGTTTCGGTAATTAATTTTGACGAGTTACAGCAGTTATTATGAGTAACTGCAAAATTCTCCTGTTAACAGTCTGACTTTGTATTTTTATCAGAAATTGGATTGAAAGTGAATTGTAGCATTTTTTTGCAATTATGATTCAAGAGAATTTTGCAAGTTTTGTAACTTATGAGGATGATATTATTCTTATGGTAATTACATCTTTAAAAAGTGCAAGATACTTATTTTAAAATTGTAATACAAACGATTTTACGAAGAACATACTATGTTCTGTAGTTTTTTTATATTTTATAATAGGCGATTGCCATATTTCAAAGAGATTATAATATTATTACTATGCTAAGATAACACAGCACGCGTACTAGTAGAGAGCGCTCTATGCGTAATCTGTCGCTGTTTTTATTTTGTTTTCACGTCCACATAACTTTAATCTAATTAAATGTAGATAGCATACTAACATCTATTTGCCCATTAGAGCTACTAATAACAACAAATAAAACGTAAGTACTTAATAAAGAATTATAGTTATTTTACAATAACAATTAAAATAGTTTTGCATTCATTTATAAAAAAAAACCCTGTAATGTGCTTTTTCGATAAAAAAAAATGGACCGGTCCATAAAATATTAATAATTGATAATACAATTCGCGATTAAAAACCAGGCGAACGTATCTACAATAAAAAAACAAAATTATTTTTTACAAAACCATCCATACGATTTTTTTAAAAAAGAATAATGAAAGGGACATCTGAAAATAACAAGAGAATGACTAGAAAATTCTGTTGTGATGTATTCTGGTTATAAAACAAGCATTAAATCGAATTGCTGCTATTACTTGAATGTATTATGAGATGTTAATTAACTTTCATTGATATTTGTTACTATGATTAGTTGAGCGCTCTCTACGGATACGCCACAACACTATTGTTACAATCTCTTCGGTATCTGCTTTACGAATTTACACCGACAAGCGTATATAAGTAATCCATTATAAGATTCTAGTTCTATCCTGACAGCTGCAGCGCGCGATACACACATCTCGATTAGAAATACAAAAGCAATTATGACATATTATATAAGAGCTATAACTCTGTAAATATTATTATATTAGCATGGTGTTACCAGCTGTCACAAACTTTGTAAGCAATGTACACTTGCATTATGTCATGCACTAAATACGGCTTGAATCTAACGTATGAGCGTACCTACGCAAACTACACTACGAACTAACCTCTACAACACCAGGCAACAAAATTATTCCGTATTGTAATAAATAACTATTGATAGTAATAATATATATTATTGATTAAAAAACTAAAACCCGACTACGGATAACGCATTCTTTTCATCGCTAGTCGCTCATCAGAAACAGACACAAGTGCCGGAGTCGATGCAGCAACTGCGAAGCAATGCGGGGCATACCAAACAACATACAGACTACGAAAATCATAACCCTTTCTTTTGGCTTCGCCGCAGTCGGGCAAAAAGGCTTTAATTAAGATTTCTTTCAATCTAGCTACCTTAAACAGGCCTGTAATTCAAAGTATTAATTAAAGTTTATATCACACATTAATTTACTTAGACATAATTATGATGACATAAATGAAATCGACTTAACTTTAAAATCAGATTATAATAATAATGTATAATGTGAATTGTATTACAATTACCCATTTAGCAATTCAATGCTCTACACTTAACAAATCTGTTGTTTGAGACAAAGAAATAAACACTGACACTACTAATAAATAAAATTTTGAAATATAACTCTCTAACTTATAGTTAAAGTTTTGAATTGCCAAAACTTAAAATAAGTCCCTAAGAAACCGATTGATACAAAATTCTACAAATGTTCTACATATTATATCCACGTCGCGTCGCGTTCGGTTTCGTTGTCTCCATAGATATTCATTAATGTTGTTGGCGCGCTTGCTAACGAACATAATGAACACCGTATCGAGCTGAGACAAACATCAAAAGCCTTATGTACATAGGTATCTTGATGGAGTAAATACGATGAGTCCAAGTGCTGTTTACTAATTACTATTACTGAAAGGTTGTCATGAATATCTATCAATATCAAATTTTATAAAACTAAATTATCAATAAAGAAATCAAGGTACAAAATCTGATTGGCTGGGTAATAAATCAAATTACTTATTCATATAACAAATAAAATTTATATCTAAACGTTTTACGAATAAACAATAACTATAAAATAAAACAGGACATTGAAAGTTTATAATAACACACAGCTACACTCCTCACTCCATCGTTTCGAGGGGGTACATGACGAATGCTACGTCACTGCTTCAACTAAAAATAGTTCCAATTTTTTTCAAAATTTGGAAATAGCAATTTAACTAAAAAATATACAGAAACTATGCGCCATTACACTTTAATGGAATGTGTGAAATCTAAATCGAAGTTGAACACGTAACGAGAATCGGGGCAAGAGAGTTTGCCAATTTAGATGTAAAAGAGACATAGCATCGTCAAGTGTACGAAAAACTACAATGAGCTAAACGAAAAGGCCGAAGTGGCGGTTCTCAAATGATTGACCATAATGACAGCAGCTTATATCGCTCTCATTGTAGCTACAACGCGAAAAAATAATGATAAGGATATCATCGGTGAGTTTAAGTTACTAAAATGGCAACGCTTCTAGCGACACTCCCAAACTTTGACGGTCTGATCGACGCTGCCGGATATCACGTATGGCAAGCTCCTGTGGAAATCTGGAAAGGAAAACACGCATTATTGTAACGTTGAAAGTTGATCCATTGTATGCAATTTGTATGATTAAAAAACAGTTTACATTTGTAGGATATTAAGAGTCAGCCATTTCACTGTTTGAAGACGTTTTAAAGTTTTAAATATTTTTTACAATATAGTTCTCTGTAGTATGTATTGCAACATGGCACTAAATAACTTCAGTTTTCACCTTGATGAAATTAGGGTGTACTGATTTATAATCAAAACCGTATTAGGAGCTCGTGGCTCAGTTTACTACAGCCGCGCGGATTGATCTGTGAGGTTAAGCTACTGGAAGCCGACTCCAACATAGTTTGGAAGAAAGGCTAGGCTAATGATCGCGCTAGTAAGCGAGATGTAAAGAATGGACGAGGTATAAATAAAAGTAAGAATGTGTGTATGACCGAGGCTGGTGGCGAAGTGCTGGTGCGCGTACAGCGTCTTGAGACAGCGCGTGTGCGCCACGTCCCACACGCGCAGCGTCTTGTCGTCGGAGGCCGTGAGCAGGTAGCGGCCGCCCGGGTGCCACGCCGCGCCGCGCACCCAGTTGTCGTGCCCCACCAGCGTGGCCAGGCACTGCCCCGTGCTCACGTCCCAGATCTACAAACAATATATATGCGTGAGCTTCTGGTTACGATTCCACCGTGTACTTGGTAGTCTTGATGACTCGAAAGAAATTACAAGCCCATTTTTCTGAAGTTCTATTGAACAGTTAACTCTGCATTTATGCAATGATTGGTTGCCTGGACACTGACAGCGATCGCACATAAGTACAATAATTTCTGAAACAATATATGCGTGCATGGTCGGTTACCTTGACGGACTTATCTCGCGAGCCGCTAGCGAGGAAGGGCCCGGCGTGGTTGGCGCGGCGGTTGTCGGCGCCGGCTGCTTCGTTGATGGCGGCCGCGGCGGCTTCTGGTGCCCACGACACGCACTCCACCACATGCTCGTGTTCACGTAACTCCATCTAACAACACATATACTTATTACTAAAAGCATACCAACTGGGCATATGGGCTCCAAAATCAACATTTTTAAACATAGAACCTTCAATTACTATTACTTTAATTATCAACTTGATAATACCTCAAAAATGTGGCTTAAATTGAAGGTTAAGTTAAAAATAGAATCAGTAAAATATACAAATCCAAATCATAGCCCAAAATACAAGCGTCAGAAGTTAACGTAAAGCAGCGTCCCGCAAATTTTGCCACATCGTTAATTTTTATCGGAAGAGTAGGCACGTAATAAGGCTTCGGCGATAAGTGCTTTTAATTATATTTTTTGCAACGTCGGGACATATTATATAACTGTTGATTAATAGACTCAGTAGCTCGTAATTTCACTCTCAATATGAGAGAATAACAGTGATCTTTGAAATATTTAGAAGGGTTAAACATTTGTGGTGTAGTTATTACCTTGCATTCGTTAGTATCGGCGTTCCAGATGCGTACAGTCTGATCGTTGGAGCAAGACGCTAGCAGCGTGCCGTCCGGAGACACGCGGACCATGCGCACCCACTCGCGGTGACCCTTGTACGTTTTGATACAATATCTACGACAATACAAAGCTTTATTTAGACAGTTCTAGTGACAAGCATAAAACGTATTCGTACAATCATTGATTAAAGTCTAAAGAACATAAGCTATATGTATAAACGACTAGCCCCGGTTTCTGAGGTACATTTAGCGGTAGTTCATCCATTCAATAGCGTGTAAGCTCATATAAACATGACAGTTTGAATAGATAAACTACCGCTAAATGTGCCTCAGAAACCGTGCATAAGACATTGAAATATCGTACCCAGTCGCGACCTCCCAGGCCTTGATAGTTTTGTCTCGACTGGCAGAGTACACGATGTCACCGCTCGGTGAGAAGGCGACGGACGACACGTTGTGATCGTGGCCGTGCATCGTCTTCACGCATTCGAATGTTTGGTTGAAGTCCCACAGCTTGATTGACATATCAGCGCTGCAGGACACTGCAAACAAAAAATACCTGTTATGGACATTACACAAAAACACTTAAACTATAAAATATACTTTAGCAACAGATAGTTAAAAGTATGGGTAGGAACAGTAATTATGAAGACACCAATAAGAGTGCAGTATCCTGCGTATATCCAAAACAACACTATATTGCATATTTAAGTTACTATAATGATGTAAATGAAGTTAAAATTATCACTGTTATAAGGAAATTTACTATGCCATGGTACTGACTTTCGATCATACGAATGTCATGGCAATATAAATAGCGTGCCTATATTATGCACAGCTGACATCTTTCACACAGTAATGACGTCATGCATAAGGGTAAATAAAAGCTCCCGTTTAAATTTCAACATAGAAAGTACAAGGAAACTCACCGAGTAATTTTCCATGATGGTCGAAGGCGATGTCCTGAACGGAGTCGGTGTGACCCTTCAGGGTTCGTTCGTACTCGCCGCTCTCGAAGTCCCACACTTTGATGGTTGCGTCCTCGCTCGAGGACACCATCAAACTGAACACTGGGTGAAATATTACCTGGAATATATGGATCACGTTGTTAATATTACTTTATGATAGATAGCACCAACACATATGAGCATGGGGTCATATAATATTGACAATTGTTTCGAAGGTTTAACTGAACATAATCTCTGGACCTTAATCGACATCGACACATAAAAAGCGTGTCACATATATACGTTACAGAATTACGTCAGACAAGGAAAACATGAGTCACGCTCGTGCTCGTGGTAAAACAGACATACGGCGACACCATCTAAACGGCATCAATTTAATAATGAAACCTGACCTATTCGCATTGCATGGATTCTCACGATGTATTTAAGTGTCATGAGCGGTTCGAATGAAAACCCGCGGAAAGCTACAGTCACACCGTGCCTCGGCTCGCATCAATTGAATTGTGCGTGGCTATGATCACTTAAACAACATGACAGAACACAGAGACACTGTGAAAACACAACAAAAACACAAACAATGCATTTTTAAATCGGCTTTCATTGGATTAGAAAGTTATGACAATTGTTGTAATTTACTTATAGATAGTGAATGTTACTCGAAGAGCCGATAATTACCGACTAAAAGGAAATTACAGATTAGTGTTGTATGTCTATCAAAATAACAATAACTACTATGAGACTAGACTATGAAAGCAGGTTCTCAATCAAACGCAATCGTTCTGTGTTTGAAACATATAAGGATACTATGAGTGTATAGAAAAAAAATCTGGCACTGCAATCCTACAGCAGTAGTAAACTACTATGCTGAGAGAAACAAGTTAGAGGAACAAAACTCTTTACGCATCTCTACCGTTTTGCAAGTCGATAACTGTTGGTTAGTAATTACGCGCATCTGTGGAAAGTTGCGTGTTATCCTACTCAAGCCTCAGAATTTTAAACTACAAAGTAATATGTAAGAGAAACAATAAATCGACGTAATTTTAAGCGCATTATCTAATCTCTGTTCTATTCTAGTCGTGATCTGATTAAGCATTCAAATCAAACAAGTCTGACATAATTTTAAAATGCTTGACATTTTACTGAGCATGTCCGTAGCATTATGTTTTATTCACAGCATAATATTATCAACATAGAGTATTTTTTAAGTCAAACAAGACGGAAGATCGGGAAATCATGATGAAACCTTGCATGAACAAAATTAGTTTCATACGTTTCTTAAGAGCATGCAAAATCCCCACACTTGGCCAGCGAGGTGGGCTCAAGGCCTAACCCCTTCCTTCGTTCAGGTTGAGACCCTTGCCCAGCAGTGGGATAGTAATGGGTTCAGAAAAAAAAGTCGGGAGAACGAAGATATTTTTCTTTAGGTCGATCAAGACTACTGTACCTAGAGAACTATCGTGTTTTGCTGGCGATGCTCTGCCTCGCATTTTCTATCGTATGTTGTGTAATATACAATATAACACGTCGTTGAGTAAGCGAAACAAACAAAGAAACAATAATCACCTTAGTAATGGTGGCCCGGTGGCCGGTGAGACAGAACTTCTCTGGTGGACGCGGGATCCACTCGGCGGGCGTGCGCTTGGCGCGTGTCGGTGCACCCTCGATGAATTCCTTCTGAGCCTCCGACAGCTTCGATTCTAATTCCATCACCTGATAAAAAAATTAATAAAATTAAAAATATTGTCCTACTAATCCTACTACTATTATGAATGCGAAAGTTTGTGAGTATGTATGTACATATGTATGGTATGGATGTTTGTTACTCTTTCACGCAAAAACTTCTGAATCGATTACGATAAAATTTGGTAGGGGTAGCTGAAGACCCAAAATAACACATGGGCATTTTTATCCCGAAGTTCCTGTTCCCGGATTTACACGGGAAGGGTTGTCACACGGACGAAGTCGCGGGCTTCCTCTAGTTTTATAATATTTGTATTATTAGTTCTTTCCGCACATGAGTACATGTCTCCTTTTAAACGAAACGTTTAAGATGCCAAAGAGGTCAAGAGCTCTTCTCTTTTCCGGTTGAATTAAAAACTTCACATTCCACGATGATGTATAGAACTCTCAACACTCAGATAAAGCAAGTGCAAGTCTTTCCCGGCGTAGGGATGTGACGACCCCATCGCCCAGTGATTTATCACTGCAAGTAGTCACCTTCGACTGCCCTGCCCACTGTGTGAACATTTTCCTGCCGGAAGGTGTTCGTGCGGTGAGTGGAATAGTCGAATGGAACAGGCATGGTCGTGCCTTTAGTCTGGTAAGACATCGACCTAAGGGAGCAAACCCTAACAGAAAAGCAATACCGACATGATGGCGACGAACAAAAAGAATGATATACCCCAGGTGGGTACCTCTTACTCCGTAAGAGGAGAATCCCACACCGATTCGTCGGTCTGTCCCTCGTATTCTGGGGGGGACAATTCCCGCCATTGTGCCATTAAAGATGCTTCAGAAAATACAGAAAATGATGTAAGAGCACGCACGTCCAGTTTTGTGTACTCAGAGATGATTCTAAATCCTAAGAATCTACGTGTGCATACCCAAACGGGTACGAAAATTCAGAGAAAACGGGAGGATGATGATAATTGTTTGACTGAGTTTACGCGGCCAACTACACCTCAAAAGAAACCACAGCGACAGCAAATGGAATCAGAGGACAGTGATAGCTCACTCATGTCTTGTACCTCGCTCACCTCGCAGTCAACAATTGGAGTGTTGCGACCGAGGAAGAGAAGGCCACGAGAGGAGGTTACTAATAAGCGTGCTAAGCAGCCAAGAGCAGCTGCGGCTGATAGTGATGTAGAGGGTCAAGGTAATTCTAGGGTTTCTAAAAGATCCAAGGATTCTCTTCCCAGGGTCGAAGATATCTCTGCGGAACTAAGGAATCTGCCTACAACCCAAATCGATGACAATATAGCGGAATTGTTAGCGACTGTTGAGAAAGTGGCTGATAGCTCACGTAATCTGAAAGGTGATTATGCTCGGGATCTTTGGTTGGCTACAAGATATCTACAAGCTGCTTCGGCAGAATTAAGTGCAAGGAGTAATGCAGTATCTTTGGAGGGGTTAAAACGTGAGAATCAAGAGCTTCGATCTCAGCTCGCTTCCTTAGAGGAGCGCATGGGCGTTATGTCTTTGGAGCTGACTAAGTACCGCAGTGAAAAGGAGACTAGGTCGAAAGTCTCAGCTACAACGTCAGAAGTTAGGTCTTCAGAAATTTCCGGAGCGCCTATAAGGGACTTGACAATAGCTGGTGACCATGCAAATCAGCAAAAGAAGCAAAACGCAGATGCTAATAAGTCACCCCTAGAGCAATTTGTGTCCGCAATGGACCGCAAATTGTTCAAATTTCGTAATGAAATAATGGCTGAACTTTTCCCGGGGAAAGCCATTAGACCGCCTTTGGGACAGAGAATTAACGCAGAGCCAAAAATCAATGAGGAGTCACCATCTGTAGCCAAGACACAGAAGGCAAAGAAAAAGAGGAAGAAGACAGTTGCTGGTCAATCTACGCTCGTAGCTACACATACACAAAATCCTGTCGTAACTATGACGCAAGAAGTACAGCAGACGTCACCACCACCGGTTTTGGAAACATGGGCTAAAGTTATAGGAAGGAAGGAGAAAAGAGCAATAGGGAAAGCAAAAAAGCAATTTGTTTCAACAGATAAAAGGGAGAAATTGGTTCAATTACCGCGGCCTCCAAGTACGGCTGCCGTTACTATTTCCTTGGCCAAGGACTGCACTGTCACTATGGGCCAGGTAATGGAAGCCGCGAAAACAAGAATCAATTTAAGGGAGTGCGGCATAGAAGAACTGCGTCAAAAAAGGGCGATAACGGGAGGCTTAGTCTTGACAGTACCTGGTCCTGATAGATCTGCCAAGGCCGATCTTTTGGCTGATCGCCTTAAGACAGAACTTGCAGACATGGGTGCAATTATTAATCGTCCAACCAAGATGGGTGAAATGAGGGTAATGGACCTTGATGAGTCAATTAAGGCTCATGATGTTGTGGACGCTATAGCGGAGGCAGGTGGATGCTCTAAGCATGACGTAAAAGTCGGAGAAATTCGCATCAATCCAACTCGACTAGGAACAGCATGGGTGAAGTGCCCTCTCACAGCAGTGCGGAAAATATGTTCCGTTAAAAGGGTGCGGGTAGGATGGATAACAGCTAGGGTCGTTGCGCTTGCAGCGAGACCTTTACAATGCTACCGGTGTTTAGAATTTGGGCATGTAGTAGCACAATGTCCTAACGAAAGTGTAGATCGTAGCGCGTGCTGTTATATTTGTGGTAATCGGGATCACAAAGCACGAGAGTGCATTGCACGTGTTCCAAGATGTCCAGTCTGTGCGGATCTGGGTCAGCCTTCCGATCACAGAATAGGAAGTAAGAGATGCTCTCCTACACTCAAAGGAAAAAGAAAAGTTGGTGAGAGGTCTTCTTCTGTCTCGGCTGCAGCGATTACTGTACCGTCACCACCACGAGTTTTATCTCAGCAGGATACATATCCGGCAGGGGGGGCTATGGAGGCCTAGCATTCACTTCCATGCAAAAAGTTTTGCAGGGCAATTTAAATCACTGCCGCGCAGCTCAAGATCTGCTTATGCAGACGCTTGCGGAGTGGTCTGTTGCCTTAGTGGTAGTTGCGGAGCCTTACTCTGTTCCTAATCACCCACGGTGGTTCGGAGCAGGAGATGGTTCCGTAGCTATTTATTGGGCTGGAATTGAGAATGGTCTCCATTGCAATCTCCTACATAAAGGACTTGGATTTGTATTAGTAGAGTGGGGTCCTATCGTTGTAGTGGGCTGCTACATCTCTCCTAACAGCGGCCTTGCCGCTTACGAAGTTTATTTGGATGAGGTGTCAAACGCCATTCGCACTTACTTGACCCGTCCTTTACTTATCCTCGGTGACTTTAACGCTCACTCTCAGGAATGGGGCGACCGACGGGATGACATAAGAGGAGAGACGTTGTTAGAATGGGCTGCAGGACTGGACCTACGTTTACTAAATCGGGGCACGGTGAGTACCTGTGTGCGGTGGCAGGGGGAGTCGATCGTTGACTTGTCTTGGGCGACTCCCTCTGCGACACACATGGTCTCGGGATGGAGGGTTGCAGAGGATGTGGTTAATTTGTCGGACCATCGTCACATCGTTTTCGAAGTGGCCTTCCGGCGTTTAACTGATGGATTTCAGCGACGTGATAGCAGTATGGTTCGACGCTGGTCTCTCAAGCGCCTTGACCGCGAAATGTTCCTTGCCGCAACTCACGTCGTGGATTGGTCAGCCGGAGTAGATACTATCTCACCCGATCCAGAAGCGGAGGCGTCCTGGTTTCGGAATAGTATGACATCGATTTGTGATACATCGATGCCCAAAGTCAGGCCGGGTAGGCGAGGCTCGGTGTATTGGTGGTCGGACGAGATAGCGCAATTGCGTGCTGCGTGTCTGAGCAGCCGACGTCGGTTTCAAAGAACGCGTAGAAGACGGCGAGCCACTGCTGAGGACGTTGCAGTTGCCTACGCAGTTTACAGAGATGCTGCAAAGACACTGCAGCGTGCTATTGCAGATGCTAAGGCTCGGTCCTGGAGCGAGCTCATAGAAGATCTGGACAGAGATCCATGGGGGCGCCCTTACAAAATAGTTTTGGGCAAATTGAGACCATGGGTGCCTCCGTTGTCGACAACCTTGGACCCGGAATTTTTGGAAAGGATAGTTGATACCCTATTTCCAAACGTGGAAGATAGACATATAAACTTTTCAACCCAGCTAGAAGAGCAAGATTGGACAAATGCTTTCGAGGTGTCAGAGTGTGAGCTAGAAAAAGCCGTGCGTCGGCTGGCGGCCCGCAACACCGCCCCGGGTCCTGACGGTATACCAGGACGGGCATGGGTGTTGGCTATGCCAATTATGGGGAACCGGCTAAGGAGACTGTTTACCAACTGCCTCCGGTTTGGCGTGTTCCCTAATAGTTGGAAGATCGCAAGATTAGTCCTTTTGAAAAAGGAAGGCAGGCCTGCTGATTCTCCATCTGCGTTCCGACCAGTGTGTCTGCTGGACGAAGTAGGTAAACTCTTTGAGAGAATCATTGCTTCCCGACTCAACGAGCATTTGTCGTGTGTGGGTCCCGATCTTTCGGATAGCCAATTTGGATTCCGGCGGGGAAGGTCCACCGTAGATGCCATCCGACGCGTTCGTTCCTTGTCAGAAACCACTGTTCGAGAAGGGGGAGTGGCAATGGCTATAAGCCTTGACATTGTCAATGCTTTTAACTCCCTCCCCTGGTCATCGATTCGGGAAGCATTAGTTTACCATAACGTCCCTCAATACCTCAGGGTCATCATCGGAGTTTATCTGCGTGATAGATGCATCAGATATACTGGGCGGTGCGGGGCTGAGATCCAACGGGAAATCACTTGTGGGGTTCCTCAAGGATCTGTGTTGGGGCCTCTGCTTTGGAACCTTGCCTACGATGCCGTATTGAGAATCGATCTTCCCCCTGGGGTGAGTGTCGTCTGTTACGCGGATGATACTCTAGTACTGATTCAGGGGAAAGGTTATCACGATACTAGGAGACTGGCTGAAATTGGGGTGGCACAAGTTGTAGAAAAAGTCCACTCGCTGGGCCTGCAGGTAGCGCCCCATAAGACTGAAGCCTTATGGTTCCACAATCTTCGCGGAGGAGTTAACCCACCCAATTCTTATATACGAGTCGGTGAAGTCGATGTCCAGGTTGGACAATCTATGAAATATCTAGGTCTCATTCTGGATAGTCGCTGGAGGTTCGGTGAGCATTTCGGGCAATTGATACCGCGGGTGCGTAGAGTAGCTGGTGCTCTACATCGGCTGCTGCCTAATCTTGGGGGACCACGGGAGGAAGTCCGTCGTCTTTACGCAGGTGTCGTCCGATCCATGGCGCTCTACGGGGCTCCGATCTGGGCCCAAGATTTATGTGGTGCCTCCCGTTCCAGAGCTTTGCTCAATAGCCTACAGCGGGTGATGGCCATTCGGATCGCGCGAGGTTATCGAACAATTTCGTTTGAGGCGGCGACAGTGCTGGCTGGTTTTCCACCATTCGACATTTTAGCGGATATGGACGCGAGGGTGTACGATCAAATCCGCAATGATCGGGAAGAAACTGGAGATGTGCAAGACAGACCACGTGAAACGCTGCGACGGACGGCGCATCGACAGGCTCTACATATTTGGCACACGAGACTTAATGAACCACGTTGTTCACGTCAACGTGCTGTCGCGGCAGTTTTACCCAATTTTGAATCGTGGGTTCGTCGTCGGCACGGTTGCATCACCTTTCGATTGACTCAGGTGCTCACCGGGCATGGATGTTTTGGGGAGTACCTGAGTCGGATCGGGAGAGAAGAATCAGCACGATGTCACCATTGTTCTAGTGTCTGTGATTCTGCTCAACATACACTTGAGGTGTGTCCGGCATGGGCGTCTGAACGAGCAATTTTAATTGACAAAGTTGGACAAGATTTGTCTCCGGCGGCCATAGTGGCCTCCATGTTGGCAAACAAGGAGAGTTGGGAAGCCATGGTCTCTTTTTGTGAGACGGTTATGCTCCAAAAGGAGGCAGCGGAGAGGGATCGGGAGAGATTAGATCCTGATCGGCGACGGAGGCGGCGCCGAAGCAGCGTTAATAATCGCTAGCTACGGTGCTGAACTTGGACCGTAAGAGTGTACAGTGGGGGCTGTGCACTCGGGACGCGGTCCGGGATGATGTGGTGGCAACTTTAGTAGCCAAAGATGCTACCAGCTTTAAAAAAGCAGAGGCACATAGATTTCTCCGTGTAGAACCTCTATGAGGTGAGGTGCAAATGGAAGGCACTGGTGAAGTTTTTTAGGGCCCAGGGCTTTTCCATCTCCGCACCAGATGTTCGGCTACCGGGGCGGTTTTTTAGTGGTATCACCACATAACCCAGGTTTTCCCCCCCAGGAAAATTGGGTATCCGAAGGGATTTTTCCCCCCGCAAAAAAAAAAAAAAAAAAAAAAAAAAAAAAAAAAAAAAAAAAAAGTGCAAGTCTTTATGACCAAAATTGTTAGCCATGCGAAATATCTGCTTTGGACTCTACTGGGTCAATTTTAATAATGACATTGTTAGTATTGACAGTATTATTATTCTATTATAGTACCTAGTATTGTTATTATTAGCTGGCATGTCAAATAGTCCCGAAAGAAAAATACATGGATTAAATACACCCCATATTTTTTGTAAATGTATAGTAACTGTATTGATTAGAGTTACACTTTAGTATTATTAGGACGGGGAAAAAGTCTTTTCGCATTATAGTATGTATGAACTTGTAATAAAATCTTTTTGGCTTCAGGAATCACAAAGGAGTACACGTTTCATTAGCTTTCTTTCAGTGAGATCGTGAGGTACCCAAATATCGAGCTTTTTTGTGTAGAGAAAAGATTTTATTACAGTTCATACATACTCTAATGCGAAAAGACTTTTTCCCCGACCTAATATATTACAGGTTTTAATAATTATATGTTGAAATAAAGCATCTTATCAGTCTGATATAAAATATATTATGTTATAAGATTGTTTATCTTTCAAATTGTAGTAACTCCCACGCGGAATAAATTGTGGCAGTGTCGTACTACATTCTATTCATAACGATAATTATCAGCTGTCATCCGCGGCTTTACTCACGGAGGTTTTGAGAGAAGTAGGTACATTAATATATCTTTTCCAATGAGGTAGAACATAATTTGTACACCTGTATCGGGTGCAAGGGACAAACTTGTATACATTCAGATGTAATGTAGATAACAGACTTGTTATCAGATTTTCCACGTTTAAGTATATCCTACAATAATAATCACATGGTTACGAAACGTTTTTAATTTAAACAGGTGTGCAATGGCCCTGAGTTTAATTTTACTCAATAGGCTATCTAAGACACACATAACACCAGACTTGCAAAATATTTATTAAATAAAACATAAACATTCCTATCTATTAGTAGAGCAAGGTTCAAGATGAAAACAGAGCAGTGACCCGATTACCATCACCTTGAGTGAGTTTTATTTGTTTAGATAGTTGGCATTATTCCTGG
This sequence comes from Anticarsia gemmatalis, assembly GCF_050436995.1. Lineage (NCBI taxonomy): Eukaryota > Metazoa > Arthropoda > Insecta > Lepidoptera > Erebidae > Anticarsia > Anticarsia gemmatalis. Next base: position 4,601,442 of record NC_134757.1, read on the forward strand.
AGTGATAGTCAATGGATAAAACGTGTCACGTCGATTAGTTAGAGCGTTGCGTCGCGGCCGGCAACTCAGCATCGACCGCCCGCCCAAGAAAATCGCTCAGAGCGACCTAGAAACGTCCAACAAACAGATCGATGGAGTACACTGCTCCGATCGTGCTCAGATGTCGTTACAAATTCTTGTTGTACACGTTTTTGCCATCATGCGTTTAACTCTTAGCAGTTTAGCAATATCTGACCATTGAAACACCTGAGAAACAAATGGCTTCTCTCTCAATTATGTAACATATTGCGTACACGGGGGACACTAATAGGCGTCATCATCTTTTGTGCTTACAATCGATTACGTGTAATCAATTATAGAAAGTGTTACACAAGACTTTACTGCAACACGTTAATTTGATAACCGATGTTGTTATTGTTGTGTTCGCAAACTGAAGCACAGCTTAGCTTAGCCTACTACGGAACTCTGTCTTGAGTAGAAACATTTTGATAATACATAACATGGATATTGAAAGTAAAAGCGATAATTTGAATCGTTTTGATGGGCCATTAACTATAATGAATGTTCATCAAATCTCTCAGGTATTCATAAAGATTTACAGTGCAGTTTGTATACTGGCTACGATTTGCCCAAATTTTCTACTATATGCTACACAATAAAGAAACATTATGACGAAGAACACGTCATTTTAATAAATAAGTATACACTTTTTTGGTGAAGACATGTCACATTTATTATTCTCATTTACCATTAACAATGGAGGACAACAACATGATTGTGTATATTTTGAGATTGTCGTTTTTAAAATCATATCCCCAATTTAAACAAACTTCTGACATCCTAGGGGAAAAATTCTTGCAGTCATACGGTACCTTTTTCTGCAGTCTGATGACCGAGGTCCATTTCTTCTCCAGGAGGCCGCCGAACTTGCGATCCATCTCGCCGGTCATGTCGGCCTCCTTCTTGAACGCTTCCAGCGCGTCCGTGTAGCCATTGCTACCTAAATAGTCGGCGATCGCTTTGTTCCTGCAACAACAGAAAACATTGATTACAGAATCTATCAGTAAACTTTGATCTCTTCTGTTGTGTGCAATACGGACTTGTAATTGGTTTCAACGGTCTATAAGAAAAAAGCTAGAAATTTTTTACGGTGTTCAACAACACCAAAGATCCCACCAAGAAATATCTTCTAGTTATGTAATAAAACCTAGAGCTGCCTTCCTCATATGGATAGATGTGTTTGGATTTTTTTTTAACTCTATGTACTTCGCCGCACAATTGCTTCACATAGCATATTTCAAATATATTCCCAGGTTCGCATAGAATATAGTAATTTTTACTAATTAATAACACGTGAGTTCCGTAACAAGATAACGGATGTTGTTGCTAGCATGACGCAAGTATAAGCAATACTGCGCGAAAGCAAAAAAATATGTACAAAAAAGTACAGCTGAAGATCTCAAGAACATAGGATTTCCTTAGTCACCTTTTTTAAAAAAGTTCATTTTTATTACTCGATTGTCGAAATACTTTAAAAAGATGATTGACACTGTATAGTGGCAGTATGGGCATGAAAACAAATAGTTTGTAACCACATTATCAGCCATCTCGGTACCTCATGATTGAATCAAATGAATATTATGACATACCTAAGCTAAGGATACTTTAAAATACAATGTAAATGAACTAAACTAACGTCACCATTTTAATAAACATAACTTTTCTTACGAGCTAGCTTTACCATATTTAATGCCTCGTTAACTTTTTCACCATACGATTTAAAATAAAACAAATTTGACGTCAACGACAAAAGCGGAATAGACAGGCAACCCATTAAACACATCTTGCTTTTACGGGCAGAAGACACTTAAATCGTAGTGACAATCGATTAATTTAGGATCGATATCATCAGTCTCGACTCTATTGTCTAACATTGTTCAAAGTACGGCAAACGGGAAGAGGTATTATGACAGCTGTTCAAATAATTAACGATTCAGTCAACGTTGTCACAAGGTCATTGTGCAATGTAAGAAACACTGTGAACTTGCGCAGTAATCAGTCAAAAGGAATGTTTATTTCTGTTGAACAATTACGCAGTTCATTACTGTAGTCGAATCAGCTGATGTAACTGAACAATCTCTATAATAGTACGAGAGAGTCACGTGATTTGCTTTGTAGTACCACAATTAGTAGTTGGTTTAAATTCTAAACAGGTAAATGTTTGTTTTCGATTAGTAGAAGTAGTTGTTTGTCCGTTTTATCTTATTACAATAGAAAGCGAGTTCTTGGGTGATGTTTATGTATGGTTTACGTTTGATTGTCATCGAGAATTAAAGGTTGTATAAATGTTTTGTTATCTATTTTATGGGATTTGTATTTAGATTCAATCATGGGCAGAAAAAACTTCAATACTTAATAATTTGCAAGCAAAATTACATAGTAGATAAATAAATTCTTCATTACTCAAGTTCCATCCAATGCCACAAAACTGAACACAGGTCTACTCTAGAAAAAAAAGGTTACATTTCTCAAAACTTAATAAATGCAGTTCAATCATCTATGCACGAAATCATTATTGCACAGACTTCTACTTATTTATTAAATGGCTGGTCATTTGAAAACCTACGCATATTTAGTCAGTTACTACTCCATTAGATTCAAATGGTTATCGTCGAGTTTCTAGCCCATAACCTACGGCGATACAGAGTAGTTAAAGTGAATATAAGTACAAAATGTCAAGGGAAAGGCTTTGCAGAACGCTTCAATTAGACTATTAAAGTTATAGGTCAACACGAAAGTAAGTTTTCCACGTAGGTATTAACATAAATTGCTTTAGTTATATTTCTAGAGGCGCCCATAGCCAGTTGCGCTCACCGGTCGGTAAACGATCTGTGGGTTAAGCAAACCTTGGCGCGGTCATTCTACAGATGGGTGATGGCGTCACCGTGCTTTGAAGGACACGTAAAAAGTCGGTCCCGGTTGTTGTCAATTAAGATAGTAGTCGTCGAGCCATGTCAAAGGCACCAGGGCGGCTTGAACACCATTGACACCAGGTTGACCACTAACCATACGATAAGAAGAAGATTATATTTCTATTGTGGGATGTCGAAGTTTAAGTAAGTTACAAAATACAGTAGGTACTTGAAAGAAAATAAAGAGTAGTTTTTCTATAAACAAAGCTTAAGTTACTTGCTGTTTCAGATTACACGTACAGCTGATAGTAATGATAACGGAGAATATTGTCTGTTCTGACAACGAACTTGTCCCAATTAGATAAACTGCCCTTGAATATAATGAGATAGATATCTTCTTTTATCTTTACTGGAGTTTCCTATTGGTTATCAAAATTTGACTCCGTACAGTCCGTACCTACATGTTTGAGATATATCTACAAATATTTTTCGTAACGATTTAGAAAGAACTACTATGACACATTTAGATTCAGTATCATTGAGTATTATGTCAAATATCCTACGAAATTACTTTGCTTACCTGTAAAACGGGGCTAATTTTGAAAAGGGGGGTTACTTTAAAAATGGAAAGAAATGGGCATGTTTAAGGCCAGCATAAACTATTTAAAATGCTACAATTTTAATCATAGCTATATTTAGTACTAGCTGACCCGCGCAACTTCGCTTGCGTCACCTAAGAGAATGGGTCAAAATTTTCCCCGTTTTTGTAACATTTTTCGTTGCTATTCCGCTCCTAATGACTGTAGCGTGATGTTATATAGCCTATAGCCTTCCTCGATAAATGGGCTATCTAACACTGAAAGAATTTTTCAAATCGGACCAGTAGTTCCTGAGATTAGCGCGTTCAAACAAACAAACAAACAAACAAACAAACTCTTCAGCTTTATAATATTATAGTATAGATTAAGAATGGGAAAACTGAACTCGTCGCTAGCTTTTTAAGCGAGCTATTTAGCTATTAATATCTATAATAAAAGTAACCCTAATTTTCCAAAAGTAACCCCATTTTACGGTATTTCGGTATTAGTTTTATACGGAGTCTTTTTTATTAGCGATTGCTTCGATTGGTTTGTTTGATAGACAACAAATCAATTTGACATTCAGTCATCACATGATACGGAACGTGTCTACTCAAATATGTTCAGCCAGTGATGATGTCTCAGAAAAAAACATGTTTGTAAGTACTTAAATAAAAAGATGCTGAAAAAAGAAACGATCAGGGTCGATCTATAGTTTATAATATTTTTTATTTATTACAAGTACGGGTATTTCATTTATATTGAAGCTTCATAGACAATGCTGGGTATCATAGAGGGTCTTGATATTTTGGTACCAGGTTTTTTCCTAGCTTAATAACAGTATCTGTGGTTGTAAAAATACTTCTTTGTAGAGATTCATAAATTAGATCCAATTAGAGACGGAGATTCCATCTAATCATTGTCAAGATATTTAATAGCAATAGTCTATGGCCGTCAAACACAAACACCTGCTAACTGCTAATTAATAAACTTTGACGAGTACTCACTGCTCAAGCAAAATAAGGATGAGTACGTGTACGACGCCTACTCAAACTTTCTAGGAAAGTTTAGTTCCTGCGTAGGTTCTTTACTTCTTTATATCTAACGCTAATAAATTAACATTAAGGTAAGGTTGACTGAAGATCTCTTCAATTCCTGAATCAATTTCAACGCGAGACAGTGTAATTTTTTTAAAAGCATTTTTGAAAACTAACTTGTTGCGTTGAAACCTAAAAAGAATATTCTGGCAATTGGAAATATGGCGTAATATTAATAAGTGAATGGAGCTTTTTATGTAGAGCACGAGGCTCAACACCGGCTGTTGTACGACTACATTTAATTGATTTTTACGTATAACCATTATTGTAATTTAATTAAGCTTCCTGGCTATAAAATAGAAAACGTAATTACGACTTATTTACGACACAACGCAAGTATTGTTCCAACACACCAAAAAAACGTCGCAGTTAAATATTAAAGGAAAATTATACGGACAATTAGAACAAATATAACGTGTAAGTCCACATATTACACAATTGTCATATACCTACCATAAAGTTAAATAATCATGACAAAACAGTGAGTCATGACTTCATAAACGTGTACAGTTCACATTTTGTTTTCGTCTTGTAAGAGAACATATTTGTTCAGTGAGTGTGCATGCATGAGGGAGGCCTCGGGCGGTGGACAAACTTGCTTACTTTATTTAGAAAACAGGCTTCGACTGACGCGTTTGACAATTACGTCACTCTACATGTTCTATAAACAACACATTGTATTACATTATTGCTGACTCGATAACTTCCTATCCGCGACCCGAGTGCATAATTCGATTATTGCGCTTATGCAACAGATAATCCTGAACATCAAAGCATCATTTGGAAATACTTTCTTGCAATTCAGTTTGGAATTTGGCGATAACATTAAAAAGGTAATGGTGAGCCAAGCGTTTCAACTTACGTCGGCGCTGAATGGAGTTTATTTCTTGCTTCATTAATATATCGGTCTTCGATATCAGACCGGAGAAACCGAATCAATTCCATAGACAATCAGTCTCGCGGGTGTCCCTATTGTTCGCGTGAGAGCAATCAAGTTACACCTATCGTTTATTCCGGCTAAGTGAAAAGATTAAGCGGCACGAATACCATTCATGAACAAGTGTAACATCTGTAGCATGTACCCGTCAATACAAAAGTTCTAGAAAAGTTATTTCAAGATTTACCTGGTGCATTTTAAACAGAAATGCATTGCGTAATATAATGAATGGATAACAAAGCTATTTTTGTTTTGGATGATTGATCGAAGATAAAGCTTTAAGAACAAGCACATACATAATGAGCAAACAACAGGCGCCCGCGGCAGTATAACGATTCGCCAGTGACTCCAATCTTGGATAAGTTCAGTAGCAATGTTGGGGCACAGCGAAAGTGGTTTCGTGCGTAGAGCTAGAGGCGCGGACCGATCTGGGACCGCCTGAGAAAATAACTTTCACGATACATTTCCGACGTTATTACTCCGATTGCAGGGACAAGTGGTAAGCTTGTAACTCGCGACATATTTACTACAACCACTGCAATTTATTATTGCAAAAATATTCACCTACGCATTCTTTTTACATATACGAAGCTTACAGCCGGTGAATGAACGTCTCATCTTAAGTTATCAAAACAAGCACATTAGCTAATTTGCATGGTGGTCTCATTACCATTCATATTACGTGTCATTCGATTTGTAACTCAAACAGGCGTCATTGATTGTTACAATGAATTACTTATGCCAATGCTCCGTATACGAGTATTGTCTATGCGAAGCATAAAGTATTGATATTATACAATAGCTTAGCAAGATAGTAGCAGATTCGATCGTTACCAACAAAGCGAATAATTCAGTAAAGGGTTTGAACAATTTTTGGTTTTTGTTATGATAGAACATTTAAAAGTCCTAGAGGCAGTATTTCAGTTAATTCAGACTTTCATTGCGTCATTAATAGCAGCATTTGTCCGAGCTCAACAAGCGAGACATCGAGAAAGAAAGAACATTAAAAACGTCACATAAATCGATAAACGGAATTATATATACAGCTTGTAATAATTTCAATGCAAATCATCGCACCATCATAACCATTATACATTTGTTCCTCTCTTACATTATCTCGCGCAAAAATTAAAGTATGAATATGATGGTTTCTACCTTAAAGGTGAAAAGTTTGTAGTCAAAATTGCATATAGGTACTCCATTGAGATGTTATATTTTTTAGGCCTAAGCTTGCATTTTTCAGAAGACGCAATATTATTTTTTCAATGTATAGGGGGGTAAAAGTTTAAGTTCAAGTTTGAGGGGTCGCCACCCTCGTCCCCCGGCCACCATCTTGGCTCTTGCTCAACGCATTAAAATTTGGTATTCAACATATTTGTCCACGTAAAGGTCTTCCAGCACAGGTGTTTCATACCCAAGCTGAAATACCAGAACTCGATCTTAAAACATTGCACCTGTTTGCTTGTATCACATTCCTCTGAAATAATGTCTTATGAAGCATTCGGCATAACGGAATTACAAATAATGGAAACAACGGGATGAATGTAACGAATCGGAACGATGTTAAAAGTGTAGAAGAAACGGCAGTGTTCACCATATCCGTATGAGGAGCACGTAACAAGCAATCATTTGCATACACACTCGTGACTTGAAATATAACGTGTCTAAGCTACTGTCTAACTAACGCAGACAACTTATTCTACAATTCCGTTCAGAAAATTTCGGTCAAACTTTACGCCGACACCGTAAAATAAATGCATTTTGAACAATTTCCATACATACTTCAGATTTAAAATAACGTTTGAACAGGTCTTGAAAGGCTAAAGTGACAATCGATTTTGTAATATTCAAACCAGAGCACAGTTTAACTACTGCTTTCATGCTTTACTTATGAAGTTTTTCGTGTGAAATGCTTTGAGAGCAAATGAGTAATAGCAAAAGACGTTCTTGATGACATTTTCTGGTATATTAATATTTATTAGACGTCTGCAATGGAAAGTTACTTCTATCGCTGTGGGATTAGAGTAGATAATCGTTCTCTCTTTGTGGGAATGAAGGGGAGGCCGCCCACGCGACTGGGCATATCGATCGCCCCCACTAGGCGCCGGCTACGTCAGAGCGACACTGCGTCACTGCGAATCCCTCTTCCACAAGCCTTACGAAATTAACCTCCCACGAGGTTTCGACCGTAACCAATTTTTCTTATATTTAATGAAAGGTCGCAAATAGATGATGACGGCCAACTTCGTAGAAGTGTGTAAGTACAGATATAATCAACAAATAGCGACAAGTTGAATCGACACCGCCATTGAAAAGTTTTATCCATACGCATTTATGTCATGATGAGCAAAGCTCATTAGATATATTACATAATTACATGTTTGGTAATTCACAGAGCAATGTTTTAATAAAATGAAAAGTCGGGTTATATTCACAACCCCTGCCACGGACGCTCATTTAATTTCCCAACATCACGCTCATTTTAGCGAGGGTTGCATTTGTAGTAAACAGGGGTTGAATTGAAGGCCAAATTATATACCGGGAAAACCTAAACATAATACAGGGGTGAAAATGTCATCTATATGCCACTATAGGGAGGACGTTAGAGACTATGAAAATAAATAGCAGGGCACTTATACGATATAGTGCCAAAGAAACCATACAAGAAACTTTAAACGAAATACGTACATACAAAAGTTCACATAGACAAGGAAGTTTCTACATAGTAATTTAATTACATTCGTGACCGGACACTCAAATCCTTTAGAGTAGGCAAGTGAACGCAGAGCTTAATTAGATTTAAAATTTCTCTGTGGTTCGTATTTAATTTCAAAATGTCCATTAGTGCACGATCGGAATTAATTGATGGCTCTAATAAGTTCTTTGTATGCATTTCCAAACTGGATCTATAATTCACTTTCCTGATTGTTTTGGCTATTCCTGGTCGACTTTCTTATTGATGTTTATCAATGGTTCCGGCCAACAATGATGTGAATTGAAGACCATGGAAAATCTTCAGTCGCTTTCAGTCTTACGCAAATAGTCAAAACTTTGAACCGTTTTCATATGTTTAGAAGAATATATTATAGTATAGTAGGTTTATAATGACAGTATGGCATGCACGCGGCAGAAGTAGCTTCAACCGGCCGAGGACTGCATTCCTTGCGATCCGCAACTCAGGCAAAGGCAGTTAAGCGGATGGACAACGGCTCTTGAACTTAACAATACAATGCATTCCCCATATTATCACATCAATATTGAACCTAAGTTTTATACGTTTTACTCGTAATTGTCATAATGTTAATGTTATCACACCGCGTGGAGATAATGTCAGCTTTTTAATAGCCTGTGTAAAGATTTCATACGATATGATAAAAAGTTGATACAACAATTGCCGAAATGTAAGTCGGTTAATATAATATTTGTCTAGTACAACGTTATTGTTGCCAGGAGCGTTATATTTCGTAACTATTTTATATTTAACTAACAAAGCTGATCAGTTTTGATAAAAGTTAAATGGAGGCAGCCTTCTATCACAAACATTGCACCAATCACGAGTTGACATTGATGCAGCTTCGTATCTTGAGCACTTTAATGTACGATGACTCATATCCTTCATAGACGTAATGTAGTACTTTACACTGCATTTTTATTTCTTGATGACGTCGGAAAACCAAGACTTTGCAGGAAAGTTTCTTAATAATTATTTATTTAATGCTTTTGTTTAAAGGTAAAAAGCATACAACTAGAGGGTTATATTAAAAAGTACTTATAATCACTATTAGCCTCAGTTTCATGTTGATAACATTTGATTATGTGAGATAAAAAACCGAACAGCGAAAATGGGACTTAGTAAACGAAAATGACTGTTGAAAATTCGGTCTATGTGAACGGAAAAAGTACGAAGACAATTGCTCAGTATGTCCGAATATTCCCGTACTAATGAAAAAAAAAGACCACTGTACCTATAGTAATAGATATACTTACTATGTCGTGTTCGTGACGATTAACATGACGTACGTACAAATATATCGCGTATGAGTAAACTATGGACATACAGCTAACATCGAAATCCACACTCAAGGCCAACAATACTAATTCGAGAAAAGCTGTTTATTTTAGAACAATGATTACGTAGTGAACAGCATTTGTTTATTTATCCTCGCACAGTCTTGTCAACTATTTAGTACTGAAACAATTTGAGTGATCTACATAGTAAATAAGAGCTTTCTAACTCATCGAGACACTTATGTAACGGAGATTATGATCTTGATCGATTATGGTAATAACTGGATATGACGCAAGTAGTTTTTTTCTATTTGGGTGCACAGAATGTAAGGCAACTCTGAATGCGACCTCGTTCAGTGAAGCCAACAGGAGGTCTCGTGAAGCGGGCGTTTACAGATTCTTATCATGATATAATTTGAATAATATTAATATAGCAATATTACGTTCAGTTGCATTTTGCTTTCCGCATAACCACTTTCACTGTTGTAATTGTAAGTGAATAAAAAAATGGGTTATGTAGATATTTTTTGACTATAAGTACTTACTTACATAGTTTTAACATGGTTAACAATATCAGAGGGGCGATATCATATTATATGATGTTAAGGCTGTGTCCAGCTTTCTGCTAATGTTACCTATATTTTAGTCCTAAGCACTTTTTCGTACAATAGGCAGTTCCCACTTTATTTATTTAGAAACATTATCGTATATCGTGTTTTTTTTTAAATTGGAAATATATCCACGATTTCACTTATAAACGTATCGGGTAGCAAAAAATGCCTTTGAGTATTTTAGGTTCGAGTATACGTGAAAACTGTCCATTTAGCAAAATCTGCCAGTTAGTATCTTAATTTGTGATCGTTATTTTTAATCAACAGCCGCGTTCAATGACCCCAATTCGACGCAGTAGATCCGAACCGAACGCAGCATAGACCATTAACATTATCATTGGCAAAGAGGTGTCATTACGTTTTGCACGGTATTTTTAAGTAACTTGTCTACTCAAGAATTCCGCAAATTCATGACATCTGTAATATAATTCTCTAATCATAGTTTCCATCGTAAGCCATATTCGGATAGCACGATACCGCTGTTTAGTTTTGTTAGCTTAATATAGTTAGTCTAATCCTATTTGTATAATGAAGTTACATAACATGGATATTTTTTAATTTAGACGTGTTGTTTGCACTTGTATAACAATAGCGTGTGAACAGCATGACCACATCTTTGTATAGAAGTATCGCGAATTAGATCTCAGTACGCCTTTCACTTCGTGAAGCAAGTTAAAGGGCATAAGGAGCGGTATAATATTTTAGGTCATGAGTTCACGGCCGAAATAGTTCAAAATTCAATACTTTAGGTAACTGTACCACATTAATTTTAAACTACTTATCTTAACTGCAGGTTAAAGAGATAAAACATACAGTTTATTAAGTATGTTAGTATAAAGCATTAGTAACATACATAATAAATTGCTTGCCCACAGACCAAGATTGAATATCAGCATGAAAAAATGTTCAGAGACTGCAATCATCAGCGGCGCAGGTGAGCCGTTATTCGCAATTGCAACATCAATAATCGTATAATAATGATGGGATTTCTAGGTTCACGATGAAAGCTGCGTACCAGCATTAACTCGAGGAAGGCGCCAACGGCGAGGCGGGGTCAACGACATAGCGTTATAAGAACAACTGTCACTTTCAAAGGTCGTCAGGCACGCAGGTCGACTTGGTTCCTTTGATACACCTTGTAAGGAGCGTCAAGATCCTCTGCTTATATGTGTCACACATAGTAAGTAACAGTGTGATGGAAAGTTGGTTCAACCAATAATGTTGGACTTTTATAACAGTACATTAGGAAAAATGTTACATTGATTATACCTATTATCGAATACATCGGCGATTACAAAGATAGGGAGGGGAACACTATAAAAGGCAACACTGAACAGTTACACGCGGAAGGAAGGCTATCGTTAAAATTACTGTTATACAAACTATACTGGATTTGGATATCAGGCAATTGAAAACGATGAAATATAAAGAAGCAGAAAGTTGTTACCGACATCTAAAGCTTCGCGATAATCGTCTTACGCAAGATTGTTTGATTATGGTTAATTGTTTGTTAAAATTAACCTGTACAAGGTATTTACTTAATGGTTTGAGGTGATTTGTAATAATTACGAAAGAAGCTCTTCGAGGCCCTGATCGTTTGATTGAACATAATGTAATTCGTTTGCTTTACATGTAATTCCTGGTGTTTAGCTAGGATATTGTAATTAACACCAAATTCAGAAAGTTTCTAGTAGAGTATTGGTAACATTGCGTTAGTATCGCGACCTTGTTGCCGCCGCAACTATTTGCTTGACCGAATTCATTGAAACTCAATTCTGCTGTTCCGAAAACGCAATCGTATATTTTGAAGACAATGCACCTTCCACAAATTGAACTAAGAGCGATATAAAACATATATTTCCCAATAATCAACTAAGAAGATATCTTTAATGGCCAGTAAAACATGAAATAATACAGAATTATGAAATATGGCTAACTGTTTTATTAAAACAATGCTAGTAGGAATTAATTTGTGAGCATTCTTGGTAATGGCTACTTTGTTTGCGTTTCTAACAAGTCTGATGCCGACTTAGGATGATACTGGTGAAGTTATTTTGGTAAAATGCAGTCAGAACTGTGTCATTACGTGTCACGTGCATATGTAATGTTCTTAGAGCAAGGACTTATTGCTTAACAGCAGCTTCTTCGATGTTTACTGTTATTGTTAGTTGCCGTAAGAACATTCGTCATATTAGGCAAGGTAACTAAACCGAAATCCCTATTTCGTCAAAAGGAGAATACAACACGCGATAAGAATTCGTGATGGGATCCTCTCTGATTTCTTTCCTGAGATTCCTGTTGCATCTAACAGGAATGAAAACGATTACCGTTCAGCAAGAAAATGCTAGACAATGTATTTCATTTCATTTTTTTCAGAAAAGACCTACCTAAAACTGCATTTGGAATCGCGAACCAGTAAAACCGGGACATGTTGAACTTATTCCAAATTACACAGTTTAGCTTTTTCAACATCTTAGTAGCGTGACCAAAGTCTACCGAACATACTTATTATGTGTACAAGTGTCATAAATAATGATATGTTACTTACAGCTCCTCTCGTTGCCGTTGTGACAACACCATTTTCATCGTGGTCGGGTGACGCTTGAGGCGGCGGGCCCGTGTGGTTCACTGCACTAGAGTCTCACTTATTCACGCGGGCGACGGCAGGAACGCCGTTGCCATTATAACACCTGTGTACAATTACAACATGTTTGTTTACCCACTAACAGTACCAGGCATGTTCAGGAAGTTATCACGTGAGTGTGACTACCGCGACAGATACTCACTGCTATTTGTAGGACTAAAGTTATACATTAGTATTATTCAAAAAAATTCTGGCATTTGGTTCTTTAGAATCTGTTCAATATGTTCTTTAGACTGCCTTTTTGCTACACTGAAATGATTAACAAATTCATACAGTAGACCAAAAATAATGTAGTCTACCACCATATAACCATTACTGACATAATCATCATTATTGGCCGTTCCATTTATCCATTCCAAATGATTCAAGTATTAATAATATTACTTTTGGGGTGAATTATCTTTCAGTTAAATGTATTGCAATTTCATTTATACAGACTGAAATCTTTGTTAACCTGGTAGAACACTTTACTGTTAAAACAGTACAAAAACTATTACATCACTAAACAGTATATTAAAGTGTGAGATTAATTTGCATTAATTTATTTATGATTTTATATTTGATGGCCAATAAAAGTGGCAAAAGATTGCCACTTGAATATTCTAAAGTAAAATTATGTATGCATAAACCTGTCAAGTATGTAAAGCAGGTCTTTGTGTGGAAGAAAATTTAGAAGGTATTTTGCAAATGCATCTGTCACAAAATGGTGCAACAGACAATTAGTTATGAAATAGATTAAAATAAATGCCACAAGGAAGACTGCTTAAAGGTTGTATTACATCATGTCATCAAAGATGTATCATTAACATAAACTTAGTGAGTCATTTATAAAAATATACATGTATCTCTACATTTGGCATAAGGTCTTTTATTTATTTAACCCTGACTACTTAAACATAGCAAGTGTGTGAACAGTTAAGCAAATTTAAACCTTATTGGTCTGACACAGATTGTAAAGTTCAATAAAAATATTTTTTTAGTTTTTAATACAATTCCTATTTGTTTATTTCTTTTTTTAAACATGATGTTTGACTTAAAGCCATGTTAATAGAATATTGGAACAAAAGACACCATGGATTTTTATCATTTTAAATCTGTAGGCCAATAACTTTTATTTCTCAGAAATGTTAAAGTAATTGCACCAATTGCACTAATTTCAGTATTAATACAGCAACAATTTATTTCAGAAATATCTACATACATGCAAATTCTTATCAACATATCTACTGGCAAATTTTCCAATATGGTGTATTGGAAATACCAATTGGAATTTCCTAATTAAAACCTAGATGTCATGTTATTTCAGGTATTCTAAAAAGACTAACAACAAATACATGTTATGATGCATTTCTATTTTTAAAGTTCAGTCAAATTTAATGGTAAACAGTTTTACATAAACAAATTGGTAAGAAAACCTCTAGTTGCCAAATGAAAAGAAATCTAAAGGTTAATGACCCTTATCATACACACTTCAAGTCAATGCCCTTAAGTAATTACTTATCAGGTGACAGTACAAAGTTACCTTTATGTACAATTAAATTACTAGTACACCAAAAAACTACTGTTTAACTGAACTTATTAGCTATGGAAGCAAAAAGGGCTAGAACTGAGCAATGAAAATACTATACTATCAATGATAAGATTGATTGAAGTAGGTATATTGTATTATTTTGTAACTGTGTCATCAAAATGTGTAATTAATAGGAAAACAAATGAAAATAAGTAATAACAACCAAAATGTGTGTCAAGCTTTGTTTAAAATAAAACTTCAATAAGGAAAACCAAGAAATGCATAGTAATAAATAAATATATAATAATATGTACATAATTTGTAGAGTTAATGTTATAGGCCTTCTGATGTTAACTTATGTGGTTTTTAAAATACTTTATTGCGAGCGTGTAATTTGAGGCTAATCAAAATACATATGGCTTCTATGTCAAGGGCAAACTTGCCTATATTTTGGTTTGATGTGTTGTGTACATGAAGCCATAATGTAGTGGATAATGAACTTTGCAAGGTAATTATATGAGATTTGGTTATGGCTATTTATTTATTGTTTTATAACCATTGTCTATGATATATACTGTACTCTTCTGATAATGTTCAATAAATCAATAAACACACTGTGCCCAAAGTGATAAGAATTTTCATTGCAATTAGAATGAGGGTAGACTACAGTTACAGTCCAAAGTCTTTATAGACATAGAAATGCGCAAATATAAATGAGAGAATGTAAAACATAACATTTGATACATATTTTCAACATACAAAACTGCAGTGAATTCATTAACTGCATGTATTACAGTTTAATAAGTTTAATTGCTAAAAGAGCATTCGGATTTCATCAAAAGTTAAGATCGTCTTCTAACAATACAACAAAATAGTGAAATTATTGTAATGTTAAGATTTATGTAATTGTGCAGCTCTGCTTTTTCTATCAATAAGATGTCTGCATGTCCGGCAATATAAAAATGGTGTGGCTAGTCTTCACTTATAACTGGATATGAACATATTATGGCATAAAAATGGATAAAAAACAGTCTAAAATGTGAATGCAGTAAATGACTCAGAAATTAAACGTCAAAACCAATAGGGTTACTGTCATTTTGCCACATCAACGAAATTCACAAATCTTGAGAAATGTTGATGTTAGATAACAACAGATCTACTCTTTATTTCAAGGGTTAGTGGTGCTTATTAAAAATCAAATAATTACGGAAAAGAATAATAAAAAAGAACGGCCATATTGAACGTCTGCAGTGAACAAACTCTTGACTGATATTTCTAATCTTTTTACGATGAGTCCATCAACACAAATATAAAGCTCAACAAATCGTACTTACAGAACACAAAAAAACACTTAAAATTTCACTTTAGCTTGAAATAAATATCACACACTCTTCAATCACACTTCACACAAGACCCAAGGCAGAAAACCGTTTTCGTTGCAATGGCTCAAACTCACCAACCAATCCAATACAACATGAAGTTTCGATTTTCTTTCTTTCGACACCTTATGTTACAACGCCATCTATTGTAGAGTGAAGGTGAGTTTATTAGATAGAGACACAAGATACACAGTACAGAAAGTGTGAACGGTATGACCGAGTTATAAAGAAAAATGTATGTTGCCACTACAAATATGTGTCAGTATAGAGAGCAGTATTTTTTATAATATTCAATATTTATAATATTTTAAAACGAAACAAAAGTTTTCGTGTACTTTCACAACATAAATATAGGTATGCTAAAACATATTATTATAAAGATTTTAAAGGTTTTTTTTTCTATAAATAAGTTAAATCATTTATTCGCCGAATATTATTAAAAGTTAGGCGAGTGCAACAATAGTATCAATAAAAACACATCTCGTTAAATAATTGAATAAGTAGGTACCTATCTTTTCTAAATTTTTAACGATATATAGGTACATGACGAATTTAGGTACCTACTGATCAGGCCACAACGTGTTAACATCGCTGCATCGCATCGGTTTAAAAACATATTCCCACAGGATTCAAAGTAATAATAAGATTTGTCAAAAGACGTTTAAATAAACAATGTTTTTTAAATTGAATAAAAAATTGAATAAATATCTTCCCTCATTATTTGCTTAGCTAAAGTTATTACGCACAAAGGTAAAATTAACGATTGGGTTTTTATCAATAGTCGAGTTAATCGATTCAAATTATGACTAGTCAACTAAGAATAGAAACTCTATTTCAACAAAACAAATGTCCGAATCGTGCGCCCATTTCGTAAGTTCCTCAAATGTTAATTTTGATTGACGCCCTGAAAATAGTATATTTCTACAATATAGAACCACACGTGAACTGTTTTTGATATACAATAATAGTTAATAGCTAGTTTTTAATAAATTTATTCCAGGTTTTAATTTTTGTACATCACCAATACCTACGTAGACGAAAGGAATCAAGTTTCATAAATAATGGTGTTTGCATAATTACTGCGATATTTAGAACATATTATCAATTATATCGTTTTGACTTCATTTAGTTCGAAACAGTGCTTGGCCCCCAAAATGGCAGTGATCAGTGTTCACCTTTCACCTTGCAGCAAGTGAATAGATTTCGGTTTCGATCATCGATGTGTTACTCGTTAAATCTCGTACGAGGCACGGATGCTGACTCTGAGGAGCAGTGTGTGCGATGGTGATAGCAAAGAGCAAGAAAGTTAAACCAATCATGAATAATACTATTAAAAATATGGATTACAACTGGACACCTGGTCCAGATCTACCAAATAACCAGGAAGGCGGTATACCGAGGGCGATCTTCATTCCTCACTCGAATTCACTGGCGTTTGATGAAAGACGCGTAACATTGGAGCAACCAGTTAAGGTAAATTTTAATTATTATATATTGGATAAGGTAGGCAATAATAATCTGTAGGCTGTAGTCAACTAAGTTGTTGACATGACATGTCATCTGAGAGTTACCCTCTCTGATGTGGTATGTGTGAGGTCTAAACAACCGTGTGTGTTTATTAGATAGCAGTAATTAGAGTGTTCATGTCAGATGGTGTGACTTGGCAGGATATGATTTGCACAGCAACATGTATAATGCTTTATCATGAAGAGTTGCTTTGTAGCTAACCTGTACTACACTTGTGGGTGTATAGATTATCACAAATACAATATTTATTCATTATTTCCCCCTTTTATCAGTACATATTTGTACTTGTTATTGTATGAATAGGTTTGGCTGTGTATACTTTTAATAAACAGTTGAACATTATCTTACATAGCCTTATAATTGACTTTATAACACCATACACATACAAATTATGCTTAAAAGGCATTGCAAAATTTATGTCACAACCACACTGATTGCCTTATATAAAAATGTTTTAAATATGGAATGTAACATATATGGATCATTACTGTTATTTCATAATGATCTGTAAACTATGGCCAAAATTTTGCTCAGAACTAGGTGTCAATAAGTCTGTTGTAACTATTGCAAGGTTGAACTGTTACTCTTAGCATGTTAATATGAAATGTTTCTTAATTTTATTATTATTTCATTGTGAAATGTGTTAAAAACTTCCCTAAGTATACATTTTTTAAATAAAATAATATGCATTAAAAAAGTAAATGAATCCAATAAGACAGCACATTTATGAGGAGTATCTGTTGGAAGCAAATTTCCAATAATTTTGGTCATACATAACTTCAGAGTAAAATTGATATAAAGTCACTAAACTGACGTACAAGGGAAGTAGATAAAGACTTATTATTTGTTAACACATGCAAGTTAATTAAAAAACAAACAACTGGTCTAATTTGTAAATATGAGTAGTATATGTAAGCTTTACACCATTTCTTAAGTAATGCATATGGAATGCACAATTTGTTATGCATTAATTCATTATATTCAGTGATGCATCATAGTTATAGACAATTAGCATACATGCCATGGACTATGGTGTTCATCAAACACAAGGATTCATTAATACCTGAATTTAACATCTGCATGGTATCTACAAGTTGGCACTAATTAAAAAAAAAAAAAAAACATTTATTACCAGTCTAATATTACAAAATTATGCTTATAACTATGACAACCCCAATAGGCACAGCCTGTATCGGGGGAAATTTGCTGTAAAAACGAATTTATTTCTACATATTATTGCAAATGTGCCACTTGCACAGATAAAACTCTTTGTCTTTCCTACCTAGAGATGATTGGATTTGTATACAACAAAATACATTTTTGTACCTATCAGTCTGATAAAAAAAGCTATCTTTACTAAAGTATATATCTTTGTTACAGTATTCTTTCTTGCCCTGTTTTAGTTAGGGATTATTCTCAATACTCTTAATCTATTTCTCAACTATGATAACAACTTTTATCTGGATAAGGAATGTTATTTTTAACATTTATCTTAGGTTTGTTTGCAACATTTGACAATGTGGAGCAAATATAAAACAGCATATGAAACCATGAATGTAAAATTTTGACAGTTTGTTATCAGCCCACATGTAATTATTACTGTCAGTAAAAATATCAAGGACAAAAATTGTTACAATAAAAAAAATATAATTGCAGATATTTTTTTATAATTTAAACAGGGCTTGTAGATTTATAGTTTGTTAGTTTAATAAACACCAATATTAATTTTTTGGTTGTTAAAATACCCAGGAGTAATTTTTACTAATACCACACACATATTTCACTCATTCAATAAGTTTAAAAAGTAAAACTCCTAAAGATGTTCTGTCAAACAGTGCCAAATAAAAATACCTACTAGTCTTCAGTATTAGTTTGTACAATGTAAATCCTATCTAAAAATAATATCAGCCTACTAATAGTTTTGTACTTACCACAGGTGGAAGCCAAAAATTCTTTACATTGCTTCAATCTATGCATTCAACTACTATAAAAACTATCTTGTTATCAGTATTAGAAATCCTACATTGAAAAAATGCCTTATTTTTTAAAAGAAATGTACTGGTTCAAAAGTTTGGTGGCTCAAACTTATGCAGTCCAATTTATTTGACTGAACAAAAAAGTTTGTTTGTTCTGGTAAAATTCATTTGCTTTGTTCAATTTATTTTAAATTTGGCTTTATAGAGATTATACCATTGTATTATGGACAACAAAATCTTTTAGAATAAAACATTCCACAAAATTGTTTATCTGTATATGCATATAATAAATAAGTCACTTCAATATTTAATAGACTAGACTGAAGTTATATATTATTCATCGTACCTAATAACATTTCATATTTAAGAGTGTACAAAAAATGTAACAATAAGAAAAGTAAAAAAAAAAACTCATTCACTAAATTCGCGATAACAACGCGTTAGCTTAATGTGCGTGAATGGAAACCTTATATTGGGTTTCCATTCACCTTCTGGCATAGCAGCTGCTGGTAAACGAGAGCGACTAGGTAACTACTACACGAAATCCTCCTCATGGGGCCCTTAGAATTAAGTCAGTCGTGTTTTACGACCGCCAGGTTTTGCTGTAGCCTTTAGGTAGGCAGTTTTTCAGAAAGTTACAATATTTTTTCCGAAACGGAATCAAGAATTGTCGATATTAAAAAAATGCTTCTACATCAATCAAGCGCTAAGTATAACATCTTAACTAAGTTCTTTTGTTCAAGACGATCGTCTAAATAAAACGCAATTGACAATCGCAGCACACTCGTATCACGCATTTATCCATAATTGAGTTTGTATGCAGTCCAGGCGTGGTCGTCAGTGAGCGGGAATATGTGCGACCACGAGTCCATGACTGACTCACCGTGACCCCAGCCCCGAGGTGCTTGAGACGATCACAATTGTGCATTGGCAATTAAATTTAATGAGATTAAATTGTGCTATTTTAGACTACGCATCTGCTACCGCGCTCTAAGGAAGTCCACACTTATCAGTTTTATATTTGTACTAAAAGCTTTAAACTAATGCTGCTCCATTACAAGACTGCGGCCCCGCATACAGTTGTGGTTAACATATAGCAAGACTCTTCATGTACCTAATTAATCCAGTATAACAACGACATCCTCAATACCGCGCTGGAAATATCCTATTTGATTCTGTTTTACCGTGTCGAGCTTCTTGCAATACGTAATTTGTAAGAAGGTTGAAATCAGTGCTAGAGAATCGTTGTAATCTAAAATACAGGCCTCATTTCCAAAACTGTCATAAATACTGCTCTAACAATAAGCCTTTCCAGCTCACTGAACTTTATGCTATTCCTTATTGACCCATCTCAATAGCTCCATGTGTATTAAATAGATGCCATCAAAAACATTCTGTAAAAACCTCAAGTCTCGCCGTAAAAAGTGGTGAGATCTATACAATACCAAGTCGATTAATCTATTTAGTCTCTACTTAAAGGACCTTCTGTCTTAAGTTATTACGTATGTTATTATCATGCCAATTTAAAAAAAAATACCTTTAAAACAAATAGACCGACCTGGCCATCGCATGATTTGATTATTAGTATGTATCACACTACACAGCACGACGAGAAGTTAATGCTCCTGAAATGTTAATGGCGAATTTGTGTTTTCTTGCGATGACCAAGTCGATCTATTTGTTTTAAAGGTATTTTTTTTTAATTGGCATGATAATAACATACGTAATAACTTAAGACAGAAGGTCCTTTAAGTAGAGACTAAATAGATTAATCGACTTGGTATTGTATAGATCTCACCACTTTTTACGGCGAGACTTGAGGTTTTTACAGAATGTTTTTGATGGCATCTCACTTCTTTTTGTAGAGCGAACATAAGTCCAATTTGTATGGAAAGACGTTTTTTTTTCATAATTCAACATATTTTCCTATGGGAATGTTGTTAAGTTTCATGGGCTAATCACCTTTACCCACCCTTTACCCCCTCCCGTTATGCCTCATATAGTAGGTACCTATTTATTTTATTTTCTACAGTAATCAATTATTATTACTGTGTAATGAATTATCATTAACTGCAAATATAACCTTGTAATCTTATACATTTATATAGGATTACAAAGTTATTGTTGCAGTTGGTGTATTTAAAAAACTGGATCGAAATTAAAAAATATTAGATTTTTCCCATGATTAAGACACTAAATCCTATTTGTATTCTAAATTTTAAGCTTCTAAGTCTGCTAGAAGTACCTTAGACTTTTGATGATCGGTGAGTCAGTGAGTCAGTGAATCAGTGAGTGACAAAATTCAAAATTTTAACAAGTTGTCATTCTTAAACTACTGGTTCAAATTGACTGAAATTTTAAATATACCGTGTTTATACAATTACTGATTAGTTGCTGAAAATCCAGGCTTCCTGTTTTATCCACAACGAAATTATAGGGGTGTCAAAAATAGCCCGAATTGCTTCGAGAAAAGGATGTTACGGCCGTGCCGCTTTTTTTTTGCTCGACTTGCGGGGGCACTTCCGTGCCCCCAGATTAATAGCAACAGTTAAACAGTCGTAATTATTCGTGCATGGGTATGAGCGTTGATGCCTGACTCATTGTTTGTAATTTTTATCCGTCTGACCAATAAAATTGATTCATATTGAAAGCTGTGATTGCGGGGTCGAAGGTAAACGATTTAATAACAGCGAGGGCCCTTAAGGAGTAATAAAGGAAAAGTACCATTGAATAAATACGTGTTCCTGATACGAGATAATGAATAATGTATTGTTTAATATCTGTGCTACTCACATTACCCGGTTAACAATAAATGCGTAATGAATTGTGAGAAACTTTCTGCGATGTCTAAATACACGCATTCGTTGGGTTGTTATTTAAGAAAATTGTGTTTGTGCGTATCTGGAGAACTTGAGCGTTTACTTGGCAGTAAAATTTTCTTTCTATTTGCGACTTCATTAATAAGATAATAGAGTAAAAAACGTAATTAGTTCGCTATGTTATAATGAGCTAAGACTTTGTAGTTAATGTCTTGGAAGCCTATCAGTCAAACGAGCCGAGTAATGAACGCGAATCAATAACCTATAACTGGTGCGTGCATCTGAGTGGTTATGTTATGGATGTAATAATGCAAACATCATGTGAATTAATTATACAACACACTCGTTTGCACACACGCTTGACAGGAGACTACGTTTTTGTAATACCTGTCCAGTTCTTAGCCTTGACGAACTGATTGAGGTGCATACTGCATAGTGCATAAGCTAAATATTTTCCTCCCTTCTAAGTGGCGCTAATATACTTAACTATATTATTATTCAATATGTATTATATTTTAGATAGACTTTTGTCAGAGTCAGTTAGTATTCGACGGTTATTTCCCAATGTCGTTGAAGGCACATTGTTACCTTCTGGCATTATAAGTTCCTTATACAATTTTTGAACTTCTATTTTATGCATTTTCAATACCTATTTGGTTTATTTGAGCCAACAGACCATTGACTACGAAATATTGTCACATTTTTATATTTTTGTGTACACAATCTTCAACGCAACGTTATGCAAGTAATAAATCCTATTTCACACACACCGGTAACATTGAAAACAGTTTCCAGAGCTTTGCACAGCAAGGGGTATATCGTGAGAACATCCAATTAGTATGAAAAAGGGGGAAAACACTATAAGTTGATAGTTAACACGCGCTGAGGGACTAAACATAGGTGTGGCTTTAATCACTGAAGATAAATAAATCTCTCCGTGTTTAACTTCACGCACTTTTATCTCCAGTAAAAGTGATATAGACAGGTGTTGCGTAGCGTCGCTTTACGACATGCCATGGGTCGGGTTTACGCTCGTAATAAGCTGCGGTGACAACAGATTGGAACTGAACAATAGCTAGTATCAAAGTTCCATAGTATGTTTTTAAATTGCGCACCATATGGTCCGCGAAACAGAGGCCTGGTTATTATAAAAACTCGCCGGTTCACTATTCGCTGTTTTGGTCCATCACAATAGATAAGCGGTGACAGATAAGTTGTTGCTAGTCGCCTACGACTATTGCATAACCCGTTTCCTTAGTTGAGTTTACAAGCAACTTTCACGGGACAATGAGTGCTGATGTATTTTCGACTATGAGTTCGTTAGGTTCCTAATACTTCCTAACTATTTATAAGAAAAACAAAACTAAATATACCGCACTACATAACTGTTTGTTATGTGATTTTTTTTATTGGACATTGTATATTGGACTTTTCTAAGAACAAGAAACATTTGTAAAATAAGCGGCCGAGGTCGATTTCCAAAACAATCGTGACATAATATGGAGTGACACAACTAGGAGGCAAACTACTTTAATTTCCTTATTTAACACAATCTCCCTTTAGAATTGAGAACAACTGTTCCTATTGTAACTTTTCCAAAATTATGCTTAGGACGGTGACACTTGACTGTTCAACGTTTCATTAAACATTCATTGCACGCAGTTTGACCCTTATTTTCTACGCTCCTGGACGACGTGTTTCCATCAAATAAGAACACAAATGTACTTTGTCTTTTCATTGTTAGTACTAGAACCACAACTCTTGTGTACGGTTGCTACTTACAAGTATCCTACATTTTAGGAATGTTTACTACAATGCCTCGTTAATTTGCGTTGCTTACGTAGCAACGCCTGGCAAGGCTGACTATATTGGCAAACTAATCCAGTGGTGCTCAATTTTGGCTGAAATTATCTTATATTTTCTGATTTCATGATTTTAAAGATATTGACATATGTGTAACATTACAGATTGGACGCAACGTGTATCGGACGACGCCGAGCCCAACGAACACAATATTCGAATGCAGAGTGCTGTCTCGTCACCATGCCACGCTCTATTACGACAAGGGCCACTTTTACCTTGTGGTGAGTCCAGCAAATTGTTACCTACCGACTTTAACTATTGTTGCTTACATTGCTGTAGCTAGCCGCTATCGGCGAACACTATTATTATATCCGTCGACCATACGCCGTAACTAAAATGGGTAAGTAGTATATATCGTGGGGAAGATAGCTTTATTGGTCAAGGCTGTTTCCAAAAGAATATAATTTTTCTTGTTTTGTCACAAGCTCCATAAATAGTGTTGTTTGTTCCTAGTTTTAATTTGTATGTAACAATGTCGCGCCAACATAAAAAAGATCTTTGAGTTGATAGCACTGCGATATTTGAATACATGTTGTCGGCGAAACTAAAGAATTTGCTGTATATTGATAAAAACAATTCAAATCCGTCCTGTAGCTGTTGAGATCACTTGAAACAATAGAACAAAGGAACCACCTCTTTATAGTAGTACTGTAGATTGATCAATTGTCGTCAGTCAAGTTTGCAAAGTTCTTTCCATAACAGTACCCATTAATGCGAAACTGCGCCAGTCAGAGAGTTCGCTATGGTTATTATTACTTCTATCGAGGGCAACTGGCAGTGGTTCATGATCTTATTGAATTGTACACCGACATTTACTCGATAATATAAATTTTGTTATGGTTTCTATATTTGAAGAAAAAAGAGCGTCTACACGAGTTCCAATTCACAGTAATTTAGGTCCGTGCGTGGTCTTCTTTTTTTGCCCAATTAGGCGTAAGATATTTTATGGAGACAGTTCTGTACGGTCTAGCCCAAATTCTTTAGAACAGGTTAGGAATAAATCCTATTAGTTATTTTTGTATCTACCGTATTATTGAATAGTTGGTGCACTGGAATGATTCTCCAACTAGGACAATTGGATTTATGTGACATAAGCAAGCGGCCGCGGTTTTGCTCGTGCTTAAATTAGCATACTTAAACAGCGTAAAACAGATATACACGATTCTCCGTTTCCTCTTACGCTAACCTTAATGTTTTGTGAAAATTCTGTTAACAATAGTACAAAGTAAATTAAGAACAATGCGTGAATTGTTCTTATAATAGCCAGTAAATGTATTCATTCATATCTACTCGTACTCGTACGTTAGCGTTTGGTCTGTAAACATTCTTAGCTGTATTATTGTGTTTAGGTAACATCGGTAACAGGGCCAAATCCAAAATGGTGATAGGATTATTGCGAGCGATACGAAGAGTTGGAATCAACCCACATACGATGTTATGAAAGAACCTTGTGCTTGTTACGTGTTAAGGCCTAGTATTTCGAGTAGTCGGCTCCTCTCGGCTCTCACCATATCCGCCCACGAGCGATTTCTACGAGCGCCCGGCGCTCGCTCGTCTTCATGCTAATTCCGTTTTACCGAACTGTGGCTTCGGTTTTAGAGGTTGTTTGCCTACAAACGTTTGATTGTTCGCGTAACGTTGATCGTTGCCTCGTAAAATCCACAATAAGTAGTGAAGAATGAAGACACTAAGGTTGATCGTAACCTCGATAACACGCTGCGTTCGCTGCTTTACATGAACGAGGAAAATTGATATTTGCAGCCGTAAGTAATGATGGTATGACTGCAATTTATTGTACAGTTCTAGAGTACATTTTTTACTATACAAACACTAGAATCGAGTGGAAGCATTTGTCTCATGTACACAATAAGATGATAATCTTTAATAAGTAATTAATTTACCGCCAGAACGGAAGTATCTCTAGTTCCGTTCTCCTTGTAACAAAAAAGGAAGGTAAAGGTAATGTTTGCAACACATAACACAATGTCTATGTATGCTTGTAAAAAATAAGTTTCGAATAACCTTCATTTAACTGCTTCACATTAAAACAATACTTGAAGTCTTCTAATATTGTTACTGCCGTTTTCCT
This sequence comes from Anticarsia gemmatalis, assembly GCF_050436995.1. Taxonomy (NCBI): domain Eukaryota; kingdom Metazoa; phylum Arthropoda; class Insecta; order Lepidoptera; family Erebidae; genus Anticarsia; species Anticarsia gemmatalis. Next base: position 4,627,392 of record NC_134757.1, read on the forward strand.
AGTTTGTATTAAAATTCAGCATTTGTATAAATATTGAAGGATGAATGGTGATGTAAGGTCACATAAATTGGTACATACCAACTAATAAACCACTGAGCAGTTCTGAGTTTCGGAGGGCACTTTATAAGTTGACCCAATTGTGGCCAATGAAGACGATACTGGCCAAGGCATGTCAAAGGCCTTCGGGTGGCGTTTAGCATGCAATATGAAATAACTGTACTAAAAAAAAGGAGATCATATCTAGACCCTTATAAGTCTTTTACCCTGTACTAAGAAATATTTAAACGCATCGTGAGGAATTCTCAAACTGAACGCACGAATATATTTAAATGTAAAATTAGATGAAACATATTGTAAACCTTACTTGTCTATGTATGGTATGTTAATTTTTAGAACGGGTTCTCTCGTACCAGTTATGCTTTAATTTATTAATGCTTAGTATTTTAGTTTATCACCCTTACGGAATCTAGATAAATTAGTTGTAGTATGAAGTTGTGTGAAATACACCCACGTTTTGCCATTTATAATGACGTGTGACAGGGCGGGAGCCTATTGCCTTATTATGGGTATGTTACCAAACTTCGGGCAAACAATTGAGGATATTCTAATAGAAATTTAAAAAATCCAATAGCATTTGGTGTGACTCGGGAATTGTAACCCAGATCCATTGATAGGCAGTCGAATAACTACTGACGGAAACATAGAGCCGGTTAAAATGATAATTAGATGTAAACTTAGAAATGCCATAAATAAATTAAAATAGTTGAGTGTATTATTCAGTGCGGTGTTTTAAAGGTAAAGTGTGCCGAATGTGGATGTCTGTGTGACATGCCGACGTTTTTGTATTGCTCTTGAATATTCTTTCCCATTCCTTTTTTACCGTTGGTTACTTGTTACGTTAATGTGTCTGTTTATTAACAAATAAGTCTACATTAGCTGTGGATATTGAAGTTTTATATAAAGATATATTATAGATGCACACTACACAACGGCAACGATTTTTATAACATTTCTTGAAAAAAATATTTCGTTCGTGTAATTAGAAATAGTAGCGAGTTGTGTACCATTTCTATGTATTTATTAAAAGAAATCGTATTTGGATTTTCGTGTTACCTTAATCTTAGTTTTCGACGGATGTAAAGTTGAACTAGACCTGGAAAAAACATGTATTTAAATATAGTCTTATTTGTTTTTTGTAGAAGTCGAACGCACAGTGCTCCTTTGCAGTGGTATAATTACAAATGAGTTCTATATTGCATATTATTCTAAGGAGATACAATCCATACTATTCCATACTAATATTATAAATGCGAAAGTAACTCTGTCTGTCTGTCTGTCTGTCTGTCGGTCTGTCTGTCTGTCTGTCTGTCTGCTACTCTATCACGTCTAAAGTACTGAACCAATTTGCATGAAATTTGGTATGGAGATATTTTGATACCCGAGAAAGGACATAGGCTTCTTTTTACCCCGGGAAAATGACGCATTTTCCGGGAAAATTCAGAAAATTCAACGAAATCGCGACAAATCAATATTATAATGACATTGAATTAACAAAATTCCGTTGCCATGGCAACTGTTTTAATGGCGAATATACCTTAACGCGACTTCGTTATAATAAGAGATATAAATAATTTTGAGAATATTTTTCGTGAAAAAAAAGCATATTTTATATCATCACGCTACGACCAATAGGAGCAGAGTACGTAACAGTAAAAAGTGTTACAAAAACATGGAAAATTCTGACCCATTCTCTCTTATGTGACGCAAGCGAAGTTGCGCGGGTCAGCTAGTAACGAATAATTGCAACGAACGTTACGAGTCTACTACGATGATATTTGGCAGTTAAAACACGCGCTTGTTTATAAACATTACAATCCAGTGCTGTAAGGTATTCGCGAAAACATGATTGTTTGTTTGTTTACAGGACAATCAGAGCAGCAATGGCACATTCATCAACAACAACCGTTGCTCTATATCTAAGGAACAAGAGCCGCATGAAGTGTTCTCCGGTGACGTGGTACAATTTGGCATACCGGTCGTGGAAAATGCCGGCAATTCTGAAAAGGTACACTTTTTTTACACTTCAGTGGTGAGCTTTGGGTGGTTCAGAACACCTGTTGCTCGATATCGTTTGCCGCAAACGTGAATCAATTTGATGTATAAATTATTGCGGTCGATGCAAGCTGTTGTCAAGCAATGAGTTTAACAGTTACGTTCAACAGCTGTCTTTACAATGGTACGTAATGTACTTGTTGCAGCTTTTTATTATTATTTACTTTATACAAGTATCATCAGTATCTTGATATTCAGGTATTAATAATAAGATTCTTAATATCACGTCATCATATTATTTTTCTATGTCGTATTTTCCCATCTAAATAAAACTTGTATAAAGTAGTAAAACCAGTTTGATCGACTTGTGATCTTTGATATATTTCCAGTATTATGTTTTATAAATTAGAAATGTGTAATATATTTCGTCGTAACAATATGTGTCTTATCTCTTATTTTTTGTTTTTGAAAATTATTGTGTTGCATATTTTCTAGTTTATAGTGATATGCAACTGTTTATACAAACATAAAGAATACCAGATAATTACGTTAGCCGTATATTATAGTTTATCACTTTGTTTGCTTTAATTATAAATTTAATTTGTCTAACTTAATATATTTGACAACAATTAATAGGACGATAAATTTTTGGAAGCTTATAATAACGTCCTTTTGAAAGACACTGCGAAATGTTGTAACTTTTAAATATGTAAACAAGGTGTCACATATTTTAACTATTTCATGAATATTACTAAATATGTGACAAACTATTGTTCATTATTTAGTTGCTGGATTGTAGTAATTAGTTCTATGTTACACGAAATCTTTGTTAGACCAAGCCACTTGTGCGATTCAACTATACAACCGCGTAAAGGTCAATGACCGATGATCTCTGATCTTTAATGCCAATAATTAATTACACAATGCCTTTAGATTTTTATTTTATATTTCATTAAAATGGTAAAGTCGATTTAAAAATCAGGTGTACAGTTTGATAAATTTAAAGAGTGAATAAACATTGGTTGTGTTTAATTTACAATAATTATATCACTACGTATACGAGTGTATACGTGCACGAACGAGTTGTGACCCCAAAGAGGGCCTTTTCAAAGCCCTATGAAGGGCTTTGAAAAGCCTACAGTCAATATTCACGATCTATTAATTTCGATAAGTAGAAATATGAATAGGCAAAATTATCAGAAAAAGAGAGAACTAAAACATTATGGTGTTTTATTTTATTGTGTTATTAAATGATTATATTGTTTAAAAAATTTCACTGGAGCTAAAAATATTTTATTAATAAGGTGTTATCTTTGTTCCAGAATACGTTCCCGCCAGTGGTTGCCCTGCTCAAGCTGTATCACCCCGATGGCAAGGAGGCGAAACTTTCCTTTAATCCTACGATGACCACGCCGCTGCATCTCAAAGAACTGTATCAGCTCAATAACTTTGTACAGGCAAGTCCTTTTTAAATACTACTTAAAAACTTTTCTTAACCCTGTCGCAACTACCTTTTTAAGTTGCAATCGGGTTAATAAAAATGGAGAATCAGCCTGTAAAGTATCATTCATAATAAACGTAAAAGTAGTGATGAATACACATTAGAAAGACAATATTATTTTTTTATGGTGATTACCTAAAAATATTTTTCAGTGCAATATTACTTAAAATTTAGATAGGACAATGAAAAAAATGTGTAGGTGGTAATATAAGAAATATAACTCGTGTGTACTCGTGCAGGACGCGATCCAGCGCGAGGCGTCGCTGGAGGCGCGGCTGCGCACGCTGCGGGAGTGCGTGGAGCGCACGCGCGCCGAGGCGGCGGCCAGCTGGGAGCTGTTCGTGGGCGAGCAGCGCCTGCTCATGCGCGTGCACACGCTCGAGACCATGCTGGCCGTGGGCAAGCAGCCCGACCACCACCAGCTGGCGCAGCTGCTCAGCGACAAGCGGAACTACCAGGTGCGCACCTGACTGACTCATCCGACTCTGAGGGCCTCACTTTAGGCGATACGTGTACACAGTGGTTAACGTACTCATCTCGCCGCAATAACCGTAGCACCGCGCCTGGCGGGCTCGAATCCCTCCTGGGTCAAATATTTGTGTGACGAGCACGAGTATTTGTTCTGAGCCTGGTTGTAACTTTATCTATATAAGTATGTATCTAGAAGTATAAAAGTATGTTTATCTCTGCTTGGTTTGGAGTCAGATAAGCGTGTGTGAGTTGTCCCAAAATATTTATTAATTATAAAATGTCCGTTTATGGGATCATTATATTGATATTTCGTAAGATTCGACGAGATGGTATAGTAGCTCACCCATGTGCTAACTCATTGCGGCGGCGTGTTGCAGGAGGTGGCGCAGGAGAGCCTGCGCGTGGCGCACGAGCAGCGCCTGGCGCTGGAGGAGACGCTGGAGCGGCGCAGTCGCGAGGTGTCGGCGCTGCACCAGCACAACTATACGCTGCGCCTCACCGCCAACAACGCGCTCGCCGAGCTACAGGTCACACACACGCACCTGCCGCCATTTCATACCCTAAGTTAATATTGAAATGTCATGTTGCCAAACCGCGCCACGTGAGTTAGGTGACATGCATTTCAATATTAACTAAGGATACGTAGCCAGCGACGCCGCCATGGCGTCCTTTTGTGACAGGGCTCTAACTTGCCTATATTGTAGGTCAAATAGAACATATTAAACATGTTTGAAATTCACTTTACTCTACACCCATTTAAACAAAAAAAAATCATAGCCAAATTCAATTATCAAAAACTTATGTGTCTTGCATAATTTGCAATAACATTTTTGGTGTTACAGAATAATGACCATATTAGGAGTAAACAATGCACATTTCAAAATATTTATCATATTCAAACTATCTATAAATCTAATTTATGCAACACGACAACATAGATTACATACAGAATACTTGTTAAATGGCAGGTTGAGTAACAACTTTTATCTATACAAATGAGCTGTCACCTTTCGAAACAATATTAACTGTTTAGTTGTTTCCACCGTGATAGATGTAGGCCATTGCTTGTTATATTGTCTTTGGAACTTAGTCAATGTTCAACAAGTATTTGACTTCGTTCATTCATAAAGAACTAAACTAAAACCTTACTTTACTGAATAATTTCTCGTCATTGAGTACCGTTGCTATGTTTAGCTAAAATGTACTCACATCATATTTTTTTAGAACTATATTATTGATTGGTGACAAATATTTAAACAGGTACAATGTGTTTAATTTGACCTTGCCATGAGTGTGGGTCACAAGAAATGTTATCAAAAAGTGTACACGCAAAGGGCAAAATAGAAGCAAACCGTTTAGAGCCATATATAAATAGCATTGGTCGTATTTGCTTGTATTCGTTCGGTACACTAGGACTAATTTGTTGAGAAAAATAACAATGTAATATAGTGGTTGTTATTATATTAGGTCGGGGAAAAAGTCTTTTCGCATTATAGTATGTATGAACTTGTAATAAAATCTCTTTGGCTTCAAGATTCTCAAATGAGTACACGGTTCATTAGGTTTCTTTCAGTGGGCTCATGAGGTACCCAAATATCGAGCTATTTTGTGTAGAGAAAAGATTTTATTACAAGTTCATAGATACTATAATGCGAAAAGACTTTTTCCTCGACCTAATAGATATGGTGTGTAGAAGGAACGGTGGTTGTGATAAGTCGTGTGTATGTGTATTGCAGAAGCTGGCAGCGCGGTGTGAGCGCAAGATGTGTGCGGCGCGGGTCGCCATCGCCGCGGCCGAGGAGCGCGAGCTCGCCGTCCGGAACCATCTCCCACTTGCTGTAAATATCTTTTGTACAACAACTATACAACATTTTGTAGTAATATCGTTGAAAATTGTTAAAATATAACTTAACTTGAAATCGTTTGTTGAAATGTTGAAAAATAAAATGTTCTAAATCGTGGTATTACATAAGATGTTAGGATAGTCTTTCTCATCCCACCACTGGGCCAAGACCCCCTCACCTCATAATATCTATTCTTCTACATGGAATTATTCTCGTAGGATATAATTTTGATCTATTTTCAATATTTCTTTATGTTTGTTTATTTGTATAAGATACCACTTTATTCGTTTTTTGACGACGACGACGCCGATATTTTTAAAATTTGCGTTGTCTGAAACTATCTGATATTTTTTACTAGTTAACTAAGACACGTTACTATTATTACAAATTCAAATTCAAATTCTTTATTGCTCTCATGCATATTGCTTAGGTTTTTTACATCTCGATATATTGCTAAGGTTTTTTTTACGATCTGTTGTAATAATACGTGTATAATTTCAGTATTCAGTACAAAACGGTGAGGCGAAGATGTTAGTGGTGAGCACGGACAGCAACAAGCTGGCGGAGGCCAAGCGTGGCGGGTCGCTGGAGGACGCCGTCAGGGCACTGCCCGACTACATCAAACTGTTACTGCCGCAACATCTGCTCAATAAGGTAACCTTTTCTACGCAACGTGCTTTTTTCATTGCAACGTAATTATAGTGATCCGTAGAAATATGTTTTTTAACCTTAAAACAGCTTATTTGGTTGATTTTTAACCTTTTAACATAAACAAAAGAATATCCTTTGCAGGTCCGTCTGATCAATATCATATTACGACATTTTACCATGAACGTAGCTGTTATTGTATAAAATTGTTTGTGTGTAATACTTTAATGTGTGTTCCCCATGTTTAAAGATTCAATTTTGAGATTTTTTTTGACTATATAACGGGCTTTATTTTTGTCCAGGTGGGCATCAAGGCCATATCTGCGGAAGGAAAGTCTGCCAAGGAGTTCGAACTAATATTGAAAAAGAATAATATATATAATTCAGAAAGCAAAGGTAATTGAAACAACTTTTAATATAACTTATTATTTATTTTCTATAAATTTGTACATCACGCCTTTTATATTTGAAGGAGAAGGCAGAGATGTATGAAAATGCTATAAAATAGTAACGTTTTTATATCTTTCTTTTTATCAAAAACACTTAAGGTAACATGGACTTAACAGAAAAGCAACATACCGAAGAGAGTGAAGAGAGTGCGAGTAGCGGTGAAGAGAAGAGCGGTGAGCCTGACTCGTGTACTGACGACGAGAAACAGTCACGACTTAACCACGGTCAGTATGAACTGTGAAGTTAGTCTCCCGACATTTGTCGATGCGGAATCGGCTAACGCCGGTTAAAAAAGCCTTTATGTTTGCGAAATAAGAGTGTTATTAATACCATTCGCATCGGCTCAGCACGGAGGACGCGTCGCCACGGATGACCGTCGTTATGCCAAGTAGTGTAGTGATACGCACTCGGCTTAAGCTGATTCCGCGTCGATAAATGTGGGGAGACCTTTAGTCTATCTGTCTTTAATTCACTTCTACTCACTTATTAGTATAAGCTCCTTCCTCAACGCCACTGCGACGATGTTATGTGACTGTCTAGTTAGGTTTCCTTTCAAACTTACTGTATTCCACGGTCGTAGGCCAGTTCCTGCTTTCGTCTACCTTCCGTCTTCACGATTAATCCATTTGACCAATAGACCCACATAGTTTTTCCATCCTATTGCCAATTACCACTAACCAAATTACAAACTACTACTTAAACTACATCGACATTCAACTATACTGGAACTACTTTCAAGTGCTAATTGTTAATGTAACAGCTTCCACTCTTGCTAAGCTACACTGATGAGATGGATTTACATCAATATCATTGTTTTATTAACAAGTGACACGCACAAACAATTATTGTCATTTCTATACATAATGTATCGCCACTATTAAATAGATATTACCTCTAAGGCACTGTTGAACGTCGTACGCTACTTGTTTATGTTTATAAATGATTGAATGTAGAATAATGTAGATAATAATAATAATATGTATTGTTGTAGAACCTGGTCACGAGGTGGAATGTTCGAGCCCACTGGACGGCGAGCTGCGTCCCGACAACAATGCCAACTCCACATACAGCGAGCCCAGTACTAGAGAGGAATCACCTGTAAGTAACGATTTTAAACTCTTGCGACTTGTACACATAATACATCTTCTATTTTTCGTATGGTTAGTGGTCAACCTAGTGTCAAAGTTGTTCAAGCCGCCCGAAGGCCAACCGGGACCGACTTTTTTACGTGCCCTCCGAAGCACGGAGACACCCAGATCAAATACCACTATGCAGTCACCTATCTATGGAATGACCGCGCCAAAGTTTGCTTAACCCACAGATCGTTTACCGACCAGTGAGCGCAACTGACTATATTTTAATGTAACGGTTCATAAGCGCGATTGAAAATTAAGGTTAAAGTACCTGGTGACGGACTACGGTCGATGTAATTCGATCGAAACGTCGGGTAAAGAAATAAGTTATTCTAAACTTTTAATTTTCGATCGCGCTTAAGACCCGTTACATTATAATATCACCTGTAAGTACTTAGTCTCTACTACCTACTCTCTTTCTTTAGTCAAAATTCGTTAACAAAGAATTATTTCCGTATTTTATTTTGTTATACGGCGCAGGGATACCAAATTCTATGTATAATCCATGTGGTAGTACTTTATTGTTCCAAAACAATTTCCAGTCACTCCATGGATCATTCGTTTTTGTTGAACTATACTTTACATTGGACCACTAGGTTTCTACTTACGTGTGCATACTTTATATTTCGTTTTCTTGTTGTTTCGTATACGTGAAGTTTTGAAAACGAAAGTCTGTATATCTCCTAGTTATTCCTAGAAACAAAATCTATTAATTTTTTAATACTTGATCGTTCCTGGAATTAATTTGTTTATTGAGAGACTTCGTGTAGCATAGCATTGCCTTTCTTGTTATTAGTTAAAAGCCAGCTTAAAGTTTGACCAATTTTTTCCCACATAACCAGTGCAAAGCACACCTTTTCTCTATTCGTCTTCTTTTGAGTTTTTTTTATTGTAGTTGCATATTTTTGTTAAGCTTATGACCAGTCCTTACTAACCGGTCAAATAAAACTTACTTTTCTAACATTTCGTTTGGGGAAAAGAAAAGACCAAGATGTATAAATATTCGTATATTTTTTTGATTAATGTTATAGGTATTTTTGTCGGTTGTCTGTTCTATTTAATGTCTAAGAATCCTGATACATTCGGGTCGGAATTTAATCTAATCAGATACAAAGTAGTTTTTCTGCGAACCCATCGTAACACATTTGGAAGTCACAGTTAATCGATACTAGTTATCAAACTCATGATTACAAAATCGATCTATTTGGTCTGTTATTGAATTATCGTCTATATTCACGGCGCGTATTATTCAACAAAAACGTTATTAAGTACAAAATGTCGACTAATTAAACTACTATGAGTCGTGAAAGTGCGAAAACCAAAAATCTATCTAGACATATGATAGTTATCAAACATGCCTACAGGTTGTACCGAACACCTTCAAGCTCAATTGGCGAGTCTGTGATACTGATAGTTGTATCATATGTAGTTTGAAAGTAATGTGCTTCTATAACCACCAGCTCGCATATTAAACAAGCGAGTATAACCTAGACTTGTACCGTTTATTATTGTATCATAGATTGGTTAATTAGTCTTTCCTACTATTCCTACAATATCTTTCTTCGGTAATAGCTTGTTACTGAGACTACGGTACTGTGGTTGATGCACCGACCTCTAGAGTTATACGTCCATTGACCAATATCCATTTTCTCAAAGGATTGTTAGCATTCGATCCGACTTCAGGCCGTGATTGTCAAATTAAATTTGTTATAAAGACACATCTAAATTGTTCTTAAAGACACAAACAAGGTTTTAGAGACTTTTTGAAACAGTTCGGAGACCGTCAAATGCTTAGTTTCATGATGACGTATGTGCAAAGTAACGTTGATATGCAATGTTTTCTTATTATTCATAATATTAGTTTCAACTGTTTTTATAGAAAAATGTTAAAATTAAAAGCATAAATCAGACAGTGCAGTCGTAAATGTAATATGTATTTGGGATGTCTACTTGTTTTTTAAAAGAAATCGCTGCTTAACGATTGTTATTGCACGAAAATGAATGCATGACATGCATTTGTTAAAACTTTCAGTAGTGCTGGCCTCGGCTGAGACTTATTCGACCCTGACACAACTGTAGTGAATCATTGTCGGGAATCTTCTCGACTAATGTTGCGATGACGCTCGTTTTCGTCGAACTAGTGTTGTTGTCTTTTTGCTATTAGTTGTTTGTAGCGTGTGACGAATTCGACTATGTCAGCGTTACAATTACTTCTGGACAAAGGTTGTTGACAATATTGGCACTTCGTTAAATACACAAATAGAATAAAATATTGTACTACTCTTTTATAACCGTTAGACCTCTTCATTTACTTTGTGTAGACATTAAACGTTTTCTAAATTTACAAGACCAATCACTTTACGAATGTCTTGAATTTAAAACATTCGCTTTGTGTTGCTTAAGTGCTGTATCACGTGATTGTTATTGCGATCAATGTCTTCCACGTGCGATGTTGAACATGTTTCATTTAGTCACTTTTGTCTGGTGTAACAAAAGATTTGTAAGACCCTTTTATAACGTGTAAGTATAGCAATGTACTTTGCGTCTTTGTGCGACGATATTGCGCATCTCTACGATTGCTTTAGATGTTTGGTTAGTTTCGGTTGCTTGAAGTTCATTACTTGACTAGAAATAATCTGAAAATTTCGCCGGTTCTTAGAGGAAGTTGCTGCAATTTCAACATTATTGTATTCAGTACGTGGAAATAATTATACAATTATGTTGCAAATAAATCCTGCGTGTACCTGTGCAACATTTTTAATATTTGCTTGAAAGGGCGGTGTACGATACGAGCATATTATTATGTATGTTAATGCACAATTTCACGGCGCGGTGGGTTCGTGCGATGCTTTGTTCTTTATTGCGAGTTGCGCGGTGGCCGGTGAGTCAAGCATCCGCCCGCTGACCGCCGCCGCCTCGCCCCGCCCACTGATCATGTTCAAACCTCCCTCCCTGTCGCTTCACACTGAGAAGGCGCTAAAGACGCATGCACCTGTGCAGAAAAGCGGTATACATTTCTTAGCGTCAAACGTTTTTTGTTCCATACAGAGGTTATTTTGCTACCACCGCAGCATCGATGACACCGAGGACTTCGACTACAATTATTTTTCGTTAGAAATGAAACTAAAAATCAGCGATTGTCCTTTTGGCACGAGACGAAAGCATAACATGAACAGAAATCACAAAGACCTATGCTGTCAATACTGGTCTCGTAGTATTAGGGAACTTAGATCACCACCTAGGAATAAATAAAAGACGGATAGCACAGTACAGAACGTATTTTATTATCGTGCAGAGCAAGGCCGGCGTGGAGTACGCGAACATCCTGCGCGTGATGGCGGGGCTCAACGAGGAGATCAAGGTGCTGCGCGAGCGCCTGAGCGCCGCCAGCGCCGACAACGAGCAGCTGCGCGCCGCGCGCGACGACCTGCTCGCCGCGCAGCCCGACGAGCGCGACGTGCCGGCGCTCGAGCTCGACGACGCCGCCACCTACCGCGCGCGCATCGCCGACCTGCAGGTACGTGCCTCATCCATCCATCACACCTCATCCAGTCACACGAGCCCAGGCGCTCGATTTTAGATAGTGATTTGAAAGATCCATTATTATACTAAAATATGGTATATTATCGATTACTTAGGTAATTTATTATATGAATTATTAAATTTTAGGCTCAACTCACCCTTTCGACCGTCGCCGAGGAGGCGAACTTAGCCAAAATTCAGCGATTAGCCACGAGCGCGGCGGAGATGCAGGCCGAGCTCGCCTTCCGACCGACGCGCGCCGACGTCGACGACCTCACCGCCGTCGTGGGCAAGCTCCGCGCGGACCTCCTCGCCCGCGAGCAACAGATCGAACGACTTCGGGCTTCCACCGTCCGCGAGAGGAGCACGCTCGACAAGGCCGTCGAGACCGGCGGCTCGCTCGAGGACCTGCGCCGCCCCGACGACGACGACTCGGCCACCGAGCGGAGCATCGACACCGGCAAGATCTCCGCCGAGATCGACGAGATGTTCCGCCTCGACTACGAGGACGACGAGGAGGAGACCGACTCGGCCGTCACCGAGATCAACCGGGACGAGGACGCCGGCTCGGCGCCGCCGCCCAGCGAGCCGGGCTCGGCGGCGGCGGACGAGGCGGGCGCGGCGGGCGGCGCGGGCTCGTTCGTGCGCCTGGACGACGGCTCGCGCCTGCAGGTGACGCTGCAGAACGGCTCGCTGCACGCGCTGGAGGAGGAGCTGGTGCGCGCCAAGGAGCGCTGGGCCGAGGTGTGCGCCGAGCGCGCGCGGCTGGCGGCGCAGCTGGCCGTGCTGCAGCACAAGCCCGCGCGCCTGGCGCCGCGCCACGTGCTGGCGCTGGCCGTGCCGCTGCTGGCGGCGTGCCTGTACTACATCCTGCTGCCGCACGTGTCCTGATGGACCGCCACGTGGGAGCCGCCCGGGTTCGCGTAGCCCCGGCGAGCCGCCACACGCCGCACGCGAGCGCGCGCCGGACGAGACTCGCGTTCGCGTTCTTTGCTCACTCTCCCGGTATCCTCTGTGACTTCGAGTATGTCCGAACGGGCCTCTGTGTTTTCGAACGTTTCGACTCGAGCCGGCCCCTCCGCTGCCGATACCTCATTTGAAATATTATCCGCGCTTCTCGTTTACGATCGCCGGCCGAGGGTTTCGGTATATTTATGGTTAGGATAATTTAGATTATTATGTATATTATTACGATAGAGTCGGTTTATTGTGCACCCTCGGTCCCGACGCGAGCGCGGGTCGACGTGCAGAACCAAGTAGCGGGAGCTTGTGTCCAAGTGCCATTTGCTAGCGTGGGGCGTCGCGACGCCGCGAGAGTCGGTGCACGTTGTTATCGCATGAGTGTATATAACTTATTATTGTTTCTGTAAAAATTGTCAGTATCGTATCGATATAGTATAAATTGATTGTTGATATCTGCCATAATAAATAACTGTACATTTTAAATTTTAAGGCCTAACGACTGTCCTAAGTTATAGTAATTATTGTTGTATGGAAGCTATCGAAATTCTCAGCCGAGCGACATTTGGTGACTACTCGAATCAGCTGATTTCCCTTGTTGAATATTTTAGGTATATGATATATTGATAGTGTGTTCATCTTTTTATTATAATATATACGGTCGGGTCGTGTCGCGCTCGCGGGCCGCAGCAGAGCCTCACATGTCACATTGTCACATCGCTTCGGGAGCTAAACATATCATTGTTAGGTTTACATGGTGTGGGCATTTATTCGTCGACGGGCACGGACGTTAGGTTTCTTCGAAAGGTTTGCATTTTTCTAGTCTTTAGAGTCGACGTAGAGTTGGTTTCATGATATTACGCGCTCCTGCGTTTTTTTACAAATTTTGAGCTTATTTACAAGTTATTCTAACTCCTGTGTCGCGGGACGCATTTATACGCGCAGCTCCGATTTTCTGCATTGTTTTGACATATTACGTAGCAATGAAGCATTTTAGTTGATGAACGTCGGCGAGTTACGGCTGACGTTACGTGCGTGTAGACTTCTGTTTTCGTTTTAATATAATTTGTGCCACTTCAGTTTGTGTTGAGTAACATTTGAGTGTATTGTTGAGCGATAGAGTGTGGTGTATGTAGTGAGACGCATCTCAGTTCAAAGCTCGCGCATCCGCGAGGCAGTTCAGTTCACGGTCGACCCTCGAGATCGCTTAGCTCTGTGATGTGAAGGCCAATAGATAATTTTGTAACAAACATTGTAACTAATGATTGAATAATTATATCCTTAGATTATTATAACTCTACCACGTTGAAGTCCACTGTCTATAAATATTTATTATTTTAATTGTTGCACTGATTTTTGTTATGTTCAATGTTTTATTTTGTGTTTAAACCACCTTATTGTAAATAGATCGTATCTTATACTCGTTCTTATGTTTAGTTTCATGCTGTCGAAGACTTTATGTTGTATTTTATTGAGTAAAATTAATATGCATTCAATGTGGATGTACTGATAAATTTATTGGAAATAATATTGATTTGTTTAAAACATTGTTTTTTTTACCCTAGTCTCTAAAAGTTAGGAAAATATCCGTTTGCGTCATAGCATTGTCCGAATTTAAACTATTTCTCACAGTATTAATTGCTCATAAACAAGTGTGTTGTCGGTATAATGTAGTAAAGCTACGGTGCGCCGGTAGGTATGACGCGGTCACAAATAATAGGCTGACTAACGAGATACGTAACTGGACGAGTACGACACACGATTCTATTTATAACGCATACGAAAGCAACACTGATTTTGTTACTTTATTCATTGCCGCGTAATACAACACAGCCATGCTTTATTAACAAATGATGCTGCGTGGCTTTGTTCATTCGTATCATGTTTCTGAAATAGCTCTGAATTACCTACCACTTCATAAAATGGCTGCGATGTGAGACAGTTATACCCGCGTGGTAGCACTGCTGTCTTTGAGGTCATTGACCTATAAAATCAGTTTATTTCATGTCGTACCAAGCCTTCCTCGTATTGTTTAATAGTCGTAAGAACGACGTTTTGCAATATAATTAGGTCCGTATGTATATTACATTTTAGCGGTCCAGTGTAGTTATCAAAGGAATTTCTGTCAATGCTAAGAAAAGAATAAAGTCTGTATAGAAACTCCCGAGAAACATTATTCGATGATCAAAGGATAGTCGGCTGTGACGCTATTGATGACCCCTTAACTTCTAGCGCCATCTGCAGGTTATTTTAAAATTAAAACTTAGGCTATTCGATAGGTTAAAATTTTACCAGTTACGATACTTATAAAACTGGCTGAAGCATTCAAATAATTTGCAAATTTATATTTTAATAAACCATGCTACGTATTATCCATGTCTGAAATATGATAACAAAAGGTACACATAAAAAGAAATTTAAACGTTAATAAACATTTAAGTTTGTAATTGTTAACCTAGACAGGAATATAATTTTAATTAGAAATGATAGCGTGTTACAGTTACATCAATTAACGTTTGCACGTAAGTAAATTTTAACTGTTTTATAAACGTCGTGTAAGTTCTGATAGACACTGTCTTGTCTTTATCACTTATAGTCAGTTTAAAAATTAATTGAAAGCGACAAAACATGTAATCTAATCAAAGCTAACCCGACGTTATTAATAAGACTCAATATGTAAGACTTAACAAACATTTCTTACAAAATTATCAAGTTATAATCTAACTCGAAAGTTATGCCATTTAATATTGGTATTCTAATAAATTATCAGATATAACAAGAGTTATCCAAATTGAATATTTCAGCTGATTACAAATATTTACCGGCATTAACTTCCAGCAGTTAAAATAATCGCCATTAGCGTTCATTCAGTAGGCTTAAAGTTAAATACCATGTTGACCTCAACTTGCTACAAAAATCGGAGGACTGGTACCGTTCTGATTTCATTCAACAGTTCATTGCGGTATTATACAACGTCATCAAACGTCGCTTACGCAATAACTGCTGAAAAAAACCTTTGGTAAGTGAAGGTGTACAAAAGTGTTCAATCGAGCTCCAAAACTCTTCGTAGTCTGTGGCTACGGCGCATTACGTGTCGTGATGCGGGTTATTATTCGTCCATATTGCTGGAGTTTCTTCATTTTAATGCGATCCAACGTTGATTGCAGAAAAAACGTATAAGCGATACAAACGGACGAAGATCCCACCGACCCGTTTATGTCGGCCGAGCTGGGAAGTTCGTCCGGGCGTAGCACTTGATACTGCTCTTCTTTCTTCAAATATTTTTAGTCTTCGTCCTAAGCGTATTTGTCTTCTGCTTGCAGTGAACACTTAAATTTTTACATAATTGTTGAAATACATAACTATACTTACTAAAAATACACAAAATTGGTTTTGAACACGTAACACATGTTTTTATGAAGGCACATACAGATAACAAACAACATAATATAATTCACATAACCATTTAACTCATTCGCCTAATATAAATAAAATATTGTTAAAAAATAATAAAAATATTGTGTTAGTTATTCACCTGTAATAAAGAACGGATGGTAATGGATGTAGATTCGGCGCAGAGCGAAATAGGCGCTCGGCTACCTTCCGTCGACCTTCGATCGGCGCGAAGCGAGCGAATGCTGTGGCGAATGTCCGTCGGAGGAGCGCGCGGCGCCCGGCGTCGGCGGTGAACGAACTCACCTTGACAAATGCACCATTTGGCATTGTTCGCGGGAAAACCGGCGGCCTTGCGCGCGCGCCGCCGCCGCCGCCGCCCGCGCCGACCAATCACAAGCCTTCGCGCCACAGCCTGCGACTGTTTTGGCGGGAACGACTCGTCTGAACCACTCTGAACGTCGCTCGAACGCCGCACCGTGGCGCTGGTGTCGCGTCGGCAACACCACAATTTCAGCGTGACGACCTTTCGACGTAATCTTGTGAATGACATACGGGTATGTATATCTGACTAAATAAGTTCTTTTGTTCATAACATTTTACAAACTAAGTTATTTTTTGTTTTTAGAATATGGATTATCAAGACTCCATAAAGACACACATCATGTGGCTATTTACGACGCGTTTAGACAGCCCATCTAAAAATTGCTGGAAATGTTGCTATTTTTAGCAGAAAATAAAAAATAAAGATACCTAATTTGTGTTTTTGAATTTTACTTTGGTGTATTACGAATGTTATACGAGATATTACCGCCCATTTCAATTACTCAATTAATAGGTAACAAGAAACGGTCTGGCATCCACAGCGAATAGATGAATGCTAATGTGGTCATGCTCGAGCGCTTCCCAGACTATCCAGTGAGATAAAATATTAAGCCTGCAATATTTTTGTTCATGTTATAATCGAGACGTTAATTGAACGATTTTTTCCCTTATTTGCACAGAATTTTGATGGAAGCAGTTTCAGGACAATGATTTGAATATTTAAAATTTTGGTTAATCCCATTGCTACCTCCTGCTTAATTGATAACGAGTAATATGTTACTACAAAAATCTATTAATTTCGCCGACTGCCAAAATCTTTATCGCTATAAATATTATGTCTGCAATGTTATATACATCTAATCTACAATAAATATCTTATAATATTTTTAGGCAAAAAATCCTTTGTGGTGTTCGATAAACTCCTGATTCCCGATTGTTCAGGATCTCGTAGGAGTGCTACGTCGTAGCAACGTAGCACCTACGGGAATAATGTAATTATAACTATTCTATTTCTAGCATCATGTTTGATTTACTTTATAATTCTATCTTATAATTCATAATATTTATTTATTATTTATATTAAGTGAACTATAAATACTTATAATGAATTAATGACCATCTACTGCCGTAAATGTTTTTTTTTAACTTACTCAGAGTGGAGTTGGTTATGGCTTATTGTGTTATTCTTCTTGACATTACAACTTCTTATTAGTAATAAATAACAGTGTTTGTAATATAATTATATATGTAGGTCTTCAGCTGTATCAAATACAAGTGTAATGGACTCTACATTCCCCGTGCGTTTTATAGTTTACATAATTTATATGAAGTAACCAGCACAGGAATCTTATTCTTTCATATTTTTATAATATAGGACACAATAGACATGCCTGCGCCACTTGCGTTAAATACGACTATTATGAAAACAAAGACCTCTTTAAAAAGAGACCGTGTAATTTTAAAAATATTATTATTAACTGTTTGAAAAAAAAGTTCTGCTATTTTTCACTTGCAAAGCTAAAAATATTTTCTGAAATTTATCATAATTGTTTTTTATATATTCTTGCAAGGAAATGATTTATTGCATTAGTTGGGTAAGTGGATTCAAACCTTGCCTTATAAAGTGAGCGCGCAACTCAAAGTTCTAATAAATCATATAATTTAATTTGGGACTGAGATTGGGGTCCTAATTGATGCAATAATTGTGAATCATACTTTAAAGGTACATTTTTAGCATTTTGATTAATTCCTTTTCTGAACAGTCATTTATAAGGTCTATACACAAGGTAGAGATTAAAAGAGAGTTTTTATAAGAAATACAAGTGAATGTATTCAACTGGGGGCTGGTTAGCTCATTCGACCGTGACCATTATAACTTCTATGAATGAACCGACATAAGCGGCAATTAATTTTTATTACATTATAGACTTTTTGAATTAAACATTTATACTCAAGCCATGTATGTCTTCGGTTATTTTCTGGCTTATCCTATAGGATAAAAGTGATATATGAAATACATGTTACTGCGCTTTATTTATCACCTTGTCCAATTTTAAAAGCAATCTTTGTTGTGAGTCAACAAACAGGTAGCGACAAGTCGCTTGTTTATTTGCAAGAGATAAAAATATGAACGACCTTAACGAAAGCTGTAGGGTGAGTTCGTTTATCTCCGTGACTCATTCACCCACCAGTTTGTGCTATGGCATAGATATAAATAAATCTATTTTCCTCATATTTATCGGTTAATTATCACGGTCTCTACATTCACAACTGTTGACAGATCTACTTGCAAATGAGGTCGGCTTGACATCAATGTGTTTTATGTAGTACATTTCCGACACCCTATTAATTGCCGAGAAAACTTGTACGATATCTACGTTTGACCTCGGGTTATTTAATGCTACCTTTTTATCTCTGGTCACTGTTTAGTTCACTGTTAAATTACTTCATATTATTATTTTATTGCTGCCACGATGTTATGTCATATAAGTTGATATTTACACGTGTTAGGAAGCTTTTCCGAAAACGAGCGGGTCTAATTACCGCGATCATACTCAAAAATTATCGACAAATATGTGTAAAAGGCTACTTAAGTGTATTTCAAATAATATTTCGCTACTTATCATTTACACAGCGAGTGTCTTCGGGTTTGTGCGCGCAGGACGTGAGTCAGGTGTCGTTCACCCTGCAATGCTACGCGTCATCACAATACCTAGTCCGCCGCCATTATATTTTACGCCACTTTTTATCACATCTCGGCTCAGTTGACCCTCGCTCGTTCCATCGGAGAACGTTGAATGATGCCGATCGACATCTTATTGACATTTAACTACGATTCCATTTTGATAAAATGTGATCACGTGGTTTTACCTTTTAAACCGGCAATGGTGTCGTATCATTATTAGCAGGGTTTATCTACTAGACATATTGTTCTTAAAATCTAACGCAAGAATTGTTTAAAAAAGGAAAATACGGTGATAGACACGCTAATGTGATAGCATCAAAATAGGTCTCATCAACCACATGAATTTAATTACCTTGTCATTGTAATTAATTTTTAAATTCATCATGCAGGTACCGTTTGTATTTTACGGTTTCTAAACTTTTACTTTAATACGAATCGATGTTTTATTACAAGGCGGAGTTACAAACTTGGTTTCATTACTTATCGTTACTTGGACTTAAATAAATTAATGAATATTTATTGGCCGTGCATCCGGGAGTTACTCATGAATCATATGTCGGCCAGGCACTCGCCTGTTCGACAAATGATATCACATTTGGTCGATTAGTGATCATTGTATCACACTTACTCGTAAATTTGCAATGGTTATTAGTATTCACAATGGCTAAAACTGACTTAATTACCTACTTACATGAGGGGAATAATATGTAGCCGGAGCTTCATGTGTTACAAACTTTTTCCGTCTATTTCGTTAGAAAAAAAAAACTATGTAAAAACTATGAAGACTAAAATGGAGAAAAAATGTTTTACAGATTTCAATACAAGCTTCACTGTTACGAATATTCAAACATTACTTATGTATTAATTAAGTATTTTCCTCATAGATGCCGATGTTTAGCTAATAATTTATTATTTATTTTTGTTACGGTGCTTTTTGCGAGACTGTTAAATTGAACGGAAGGTTTTATGTTAAATGTGTGACTGATTATTTTCTTAGTATTTTTCTGACTTTACCATAATAAAACTTAGTCTGTTTAAGGCTTGTAATATTCAGAAAAAGTTACTTGTGTAAAGTCATTTAGTCTTGCGGTTTCAACGAGTTTTATTTGTAGAACTATGTAGATAAGTGAAAGCAACAATATCAACTGTGTTAATTTCTACGATTTGACAACACAAAACAAGATACAAAAGTCAACTAAGAGACAAGTCGTCTAAAAATAAATGTGTGTGCTGTATCAACATTTGTGGTGACAATTCGCTTTGTGAACTTGCTCGGCGTGTCTGTGACGCAGTTACTTCGTCCTATTACTTCTTAGAATTCGGTGGTTAACCTCAAGGAGCCCGTGTCCTTCCGCCCGTCGACTGTCAATTGTCATTCAAACCATGGACTACTTAAATATAGAGTTATGCCCATTCTAAAGGGCTCATACTCATATTTTATGGAGAGGCAAAGAGAACTCGAGATGGTTTTTTTTAATTTGGGCATTTGACTACTTACGTCGGAGATAGTCTTACCCCCGGTTTCTGTGGTACATTTAGGGGCAGTTTATCTATTCAATAGCATTAAAACTCATACAAAAAACGCTTTTGAATGGATAAACTACCGCTAAATGTACTCAGAAACCGGGGGTATAAATAACTAGTCTTTACTGAAGGTTTGATTATTAACACTATCAGTGTTGTATTTAAATAAATGAAAACTAAAATTTAAAAAGGATGCGGACGTTTGTTCAACTCCGTAATAATTAAAAAAAAACATGAATACCTAATTTGAGCTATTCCTATTTCTATAAATGAGTTAAGTTTGTTTCTGTTGATGACAGAAATGTTGTTTGTTTTCTATAAGATGATGTCATGCCTAACGCGATGTTTGCTAACATAACGCCTATCTGCATTCTTACCTATTCACAACGCTACGCAACGCCTGTGATTCTAAGAAAATGGTTTCCAGTAATCTGAAACAAAGAAAAATAATTTATTAATTTCTTGGTAATTGTTATAAGTTCCTAATAAGAGTATGAGTAAGCACTGATCATTAGATATTTATGGCTAATGTGGTTTACTTTTGGTAAAAAAAAACCTTATTAGTATTTGAGCAATGAAAACTACATACCTACATGAAGCTGCCGTGACCGTGTTCATGTAGTGTAATATAGAGCCTCATTTTTCAAAAACATCTGGCTGATATTTTTTTACCATCCAATAATTGGTAAATAGTTATTAAAAAATAAAAACTTTCTTATTAGCTACGCCTAAATTTGTTTAGATTATAGAGAGTGTATTAATTATCGTGTATATGGGTTTGCTTGTCTTGAGTGATCACTGATCATTCATTCATAGACCTCGTGATTTTCTCTACACGGTGAAAATTAACCCATGAATAATAACAGAAATTTAAGACTATCTGTTATAATTACTTACTGAATTATAGTTTCTTTTAAGTAAGAATTATAAGAACCTAAAAAGTTAAATTAGCAACTAAGCAATATGAACATTAAATACCTTGAACACTCTTTTTACAAATCTATTGAATTAAAAAGCAGTCTTATTCGCATTGGCTCTACCCATGTACTGTAAATACTTACTACGGAAAATTATGACCATTTACGTAGTATATTTATTATTAAGGCTAACCCGATTATAAATATGTGTAGGTGTAGAACTGTAGGTCTAATAATCAGATATTCATGTGCCCAGACTTAACTACAAATCAGATGTCTGCTCTTGTGGCTACACTTAACTACTCACTTAGGCACTGATATTTCTCATTGGTTGAATTGTGAGGGACTTAGTTACAATAACTTACTTTACCTGATACATTAACGGTACTACCAAAATATTTAAATGAATGTGATGCGTAACGACCGTGAAAACCTCATAGAATTGACTAGAGAGGTTTCTTCGTTTCGGAAATTGTAAGTATTGTTTAGATTTTTAATTAGGCAATAACTATTCTACAAATTATGTTTCCTTATGAATAATTCGTGTGGTTTAGTAGCGAGCGGGCTTTGGGGAGGATAGGAAGAAGGGAGGGGCGGAGAGGGGGAGGATATGTCGACTCTACGGCGTGTGCGAGCGCAGCCAAGTGTGAATTTAATCACACATACATAGCCCGGTAAGTGTGTGATGTCACCTGAGGCTGTACGTGCTTCAACAGGACACATGCATCTCTTTTGGGGATTTAACCATTAACTGAGCTCTTAATGTTTTTAGACAAAGTATTATTGATATGATTTCTATAATTTAAGTCCTATGTTATGTATATGTTCATTCCATTTCTAAATTAATTTTTTGGCTGCATATGGTAGCAAATATTTTGCTCTACAGGGAAAATAGAGGAAGAAAAACTTGTTACTTGTAAAAATGGGGCTAGAATTTCGGAGCATATTTTTATAACCTAGCGTTAGCTTTCAAGTGACTTTTTAGGCGCAACTAAAGTGTGAACTTATAAAAACATACTTTAACCGCAATTTTATACAAACGTAGTTGAAGAAATATTTAATGCTCTGCTTACAATGTCATCGAAAAGGATCACTCATGGATTTCATAAAATATTGTTCAATGTATTTCACAGATTTGTGACAAGCGAATGACTAGAAACCACTGCTGGGTTTTCACTCTAGTCTTTTGAAAGTTTGATTTTCCTTCAAAGCTGTACGTATTATGTTGTATTTCCAATAAATGTTTTCTTCTCCCTGAGTCACTGTAACCGCAACATTAATGCTGGAACGCATAAATTAGTTTTACTTTAGCATTTGTTTTTTTGCTATTATGCATGTAGCATGTTCACTGTTCAGCCATGTGTTAATCATCCGGCCGTTGTCTGGTTTATCCCTAGCTTATGAATTTATAACTACTCGTATCTTTTTCGCAATGAAACTGTTACTTATTTTTTTTTTTTTTTTTTTTTAACCTATACTGTCCCATTGTTGAGCAAAGGTCTCCCCCAAACTCCTCCACCGGTCTCTATCCTCAGCCATCTCTTGCCACCCTTCCAGATAGTAACTGTTACTTATAATAAATTATTTTTCTTATTGATGGTAGAGGTCGTAGAAGTAGAAAAAGGTTGTTGTATTTCCTGTTATCATCTTGTAAAACATAAAAATGTACACCGCGATGAAGAAATTATGGTAACGTTTTTAGAAAACAAGTAACAATTTTGAAATTGTTAAGTAATGGTAGTTAGCGACGAAGACAGCAACTCTAGCAGGCAACATTAAAGTGTGAACTCATCCAAAACTATCATTAACTTGAATTTTGTACGGTAAATATCAAAGAAATCATCGGTCTGTGTGCCTACGCGTTTATTTCCAATGATGATGACTGTTTGATGTTGTTGAATGACGGCGCGGGCGCACACCTACGGCGAGTCAGCTAGCACACACACGTACACGCGTACATGTGTGTCTGTGTGCGTTATCGTTGTGTCAACTGCGATAATGGCGTGTCACGAGTTACGTCAACGTCAGCTGCTGCCTGTGGGCTGGTGTTCCGAGTAGGCTTGCACGCCTCTACTTGCCACGGAAACATTCATATTTATCAAAATGATGAATAAAGCACATCCTAATCAAACATTTTCAGAGATAGTGCCTTCTTTTCACTGGTTTCCAACCAAATTTCATTGTGATAACGATAAGATAAAGCTACAGCACTTGAGTTATAATCAACGCACTCTACCTGTCTCTATCGGTTGATTAGTTTAATAATTTATGCTTAACAATGTAGACGAATTGTTAATATAATTTTCTGTAAATATAATTGTATATTCTCCACCGATTTGGAAGTTGACGTTTTACCTAGTAACCGAAAAAGAAAATTGGCAACCTACACATATCTGTTGTGGAATATTTCTAGATAGATAATAAAAAAATGTTATTATTTCTTGCTCTATAATGACGAACGATGACAAAAATAACAGATAACAACGGTTATCGTTACATCACGGCACAGCTGTTAAACTAGTTTGATCAGCATTCCTGAGGGAACGCCAGCGAGCGAGGCGCACGGCTCGCGGCGTGCCAACACGTCCATACAAAAAAACTAATTACTTGAAATACTCGCACTTAAATAGATAACTGAACATTTTTATTTTCTTATCATATTCAGATCATCTTACAGTAGCTTGCTCTTTTTTTCTATGTGATTTGGTAGTAGATATATTATGTTAATTTTCGTTTCTGCAGGCATGCGTTATTGCAAAAGCAGTTTATTATGTTGTGGTCTTGTGTGATGCAAAGTTTGTTAATGTTTATTTACGGTATAAAGTAGGCCTAATAAATCGAAAATAGAAATCTTTGAAGGTAGGATTTTGTAGGGAGGCAACAGAAGTTCTATCATGCTTTAAAATCACATCAATTTCGGCGCATAGTTAAAGTGTAATGCTTCAACAATTGCAGTAACGAGGAACTCTATATTTGGAAATGTATTTTGCTTTTCCATAATTAGATGAATAAAATTTACATTATCAATGGACGCACTGTGGGAACATATTTTATTATGGTATCGGCCATCGGACATTTGAATGGATAATCGCCGTCTTATTCACCTGAACACCATTACGTATGCAGTCAAAACCGATTACCTATTTTATTTAGGATCGCACATGATATAAATAATGCATTAAGTTCTGACTAAGTGCCAACTTCGATTTTTTCGTTTGATATAGACCTGATCCGATTTATACCACATTCACCCGTGAAGTTTTGATACTGATTACGAAATTGCATTGTAATGATTTATAAGGTCAGCTATTTAGCGCTCTTATGACAGCGGAATTTGTAATACAATCCACCTAAATCATATTTGTTTGTCAGGTGTTTACGTGTCTGAAAAGCCTATGCCATCAAAAACATCCTGTAAAAAACCTCAAGTCTCGCAGCGTAAAAAGTGGTGAGATCTATGTAATACCAAGTCGATTAATCTGTTTAGTCTCTACTGAAAGGACCTTCTGTCTTAAGTTATTACATAAGTTATTATCATGCCAATATTAAAAATATTTTACGTTTAAAACAAATAAATCGACCTGGCCATCGCATGATTTGATTATTAGTATGTACCACACTGCACAGCACGACGGGCCAGCAACCGAATTCCTCACTAGGGTCCTTCCGAATACAATGATCGAGATGAGTATCTTAAAGAAATTAATGCTCCTGATATTTTAATGGCGAATTTGTGTTTTCATGCGATGACCAAGTCGATTTATTTGTTTTAAACGTGAAATATTTTTAATATTGGCATGATAATAACTTATGTAATAACTTAAGACAGAAGGTCCTTTCAGTAGAGACTAAACAGATTAATCGACTTGGTATTACATAGATCTCACCACTTTTTACGCTGCGAGACTTGAGGTTTTTTACAGGATGTTT
This sequence comes from Anticarsia gemmatalis, assembly GCF_050436995.1. Taxonomy (NCBI): domain Eukaryota; kingdom Metazoa; phylum Arthropoda; class Insecta; order Lepidoptera; family Erebidae; genus Anticarsia; species Anticarsia gemmatalis. The sequence goes on from NC_134757.1 coordinate 4,652,747, forward strand.
TTGATGGCATCTCACTTCTTTTTGTAAAGCGAACATAAGTCCAATTTGTATGGAAAGACGGTTATTTTTTTCATAATTCAACATATTTTCCTATTGAAATGTTGTTCAGTTTCATAGGCTAAACACCCTTAAGTTATGCCTCATACAGTAGGTACCTATGTACACCTATTATTTTCTATTATACTACAGTAATAAATAATTCATTAACTGCAAATGTAACCTTGTAATCCTATATAAATGTATAAGATTACAAAGTTATTCTTGCAGTTAATGTATTTAGAAAACTGGACTGAAATTAGAAAATATTGAAATTTTCCCATGATTAAGATACTAAATTCTATTTGTATTCTAAATTTGAAGGTTCTAAGTCTGCTAGAAATGCCTTAGACTTTTGATGATCGGTGAGTCAGTGAGTCAGTGAATCAGTGAGTGACAAAATTCAAAACTTTAACAAGTTGTCATTCTTAAAGTACTGGTTCAAATTGACTGAAATTTTCAATATACCGTGTTCATACAATGACTGATAAGTCGCTAAAAATTCAGGCTTCTTGTTTTATCCACAACGAAATTATAGGGGGTCGAAAATGGCCTGAATTGCTTCGAGAAAAGATGGTACGGCCGTGCCGCTTTTTTTTGCTCGACTTGCGGGGGCACTGCCGTGCCCCCAGATAACTTTTGCCTATGTGTCGCAATACTCGTAACTTGCAAAAAAATAAACAACAGAAATGGATGACGTCAAGCACCTGCTGACAAAACAGTTTGAGTCAGGGATTCGTGTTGCTCATTTGACTCATTTCCCTATTACACTGTCAGCAGATTGATGGTAGTGTGTAAAATAACGTTTTGGTCAGCTCTCGTGTGCGATGATATATTGTTTATGCGTGTTGGTAACATGTCAGTGGGTAGCTGTCAGTTGGCGCCGAGTCTACACACTCGAAAGTAATTCGGGAACACTCAATGCTAGTCTATTATTGTCACTGGTGTGTTATAATAATGTTGTTTACGACACCATTTCGCTAAGTTTACGATTGAATTGCTTCTTCAGTCGTGTTTGTTTGGTTTTAGAGTTGCCTACTAACGATTTATTGATAACATTATAAATGATTTATTTTCATAGAGTCGACAACCTGGATTATTTTGTTTTGTTTTATTATGACTCGTGCCTAGAACTTATGCCAATCCGTAGTATCTAGCTGTCTTTAATTTAGTTGCTAGCGACCCTATATTCTTAAGCATCGCCTTTAAAAAAATATGCTTCCTCCGTCGTTGATACATTAGCGATTTCAATGAATGGAGAGAGACTAAAAAGCTCTACATGTTACGACTCGTTGACCACGAGTAGAGACATGTCCAGAATTAACGAGTTTAAACATGCTTTGACAATACAATCTCTCGAATGACTTCCGGTACAAAATTTAATGGACTTAGGGTGTGAAACGAACGATATACCTAAGATATAACAAATATTCAGACTGAGATCTTGTTTCTCGATTATCGTTGACGCGGAAATGTTAGTCAATGAAGTCATTGAACATGAATGACGTATACATATTTACATAAGGAATGTATTAAAGTCCGTGGAATGGCATGGCAATGTGCATTTTTATATTGTGTGAGATCATAGCTCTTAAGATTCATGTGTGTCATCAGACTTACGTAATGGTCGTTGCATTAGATTTCTCTACAATGTATTCGTAGATCTAAAAGAGCTCTAGTTTTAGTCTCTCGTTTTTTAATTCCTCTGACTAAAAAGATGCTATGGCAACCTGAGATGTAATTGGTTGATAGCTAATTCGATTGTTAATGTCCTAATCAAAGAATTCCTGTGCTCTAGGCGTTACGAATTTACAGTCTGCTGACTGTAACGTATAGCGTGCTATAAAGACCTGTTAGTGAAATGAAACAGGAAACAATTAATTCGTATTGTTCCTTAGGATCTATTTACTAACCACTTCTTGATTGGGGTTATTTTTTTTGTAGCATGTTCTGTTTTTGAATATGCAAATGTATGGGATGTTTGCTTTAAAAAAAAATATATCCTGTATATAAATAACGTTAATACATGACCACAATTTCCCATTTCTTTCGGTTGAAGGAGACCCGTTAGATTTCTCTGCTAATAAGGCCCATTATGATCATAATCTTAGTCAGTAGAGTGTAAATGTAACCACATTTAAAAAGAAATTGGTTGGTCTGCCTATGTATGGGTCTTGGGGTTGACAGTGATTTTTATTTTGTTACTTTTAAATGCATTTAAGGCACCATATATCAGTTATATAAGGTTTTAAATTCCAGTGAAGACGATACATCATTTAAGATGTTTTCATCAAAATTCTTTGAAGACATAAGAAAAAATTGCTATTAGGGCAACAGGTTAATCCGATGAAATACTAGTACACATAATTTAGAAAGTCCCTGGAATCAGGCCAGCTTTATCCGGAAACTTATAGGCGTAACACCAACATGTATTGAAGATTTTTCCACATTCCGTTCTAAATATATGAGTGACGATGGTGTCAGTGGCTCAGTGGTGTGAGAGTGACGTGCGGTGACGCGGCGCGGCCCACGTCAGGCGTCAGCACACGGAGCGCTCAGCACCCACTGAATCACGCGCTGCGCCTGCGCCGACGGACCCGCGTGAGCGCACCGCCTGCCTTTAGCCATTCACTTCCTTTTGAATTTTACGAGCTTTGGGAAGATTCAATATTTGTAGAATTTTTGAACATCTGTTTCACTGGTTTGGGCTGTCTTCTTGAAATTAACGGCTCTACATTTCGACGTTTAGGCGTGTTGCTTGGTTTATGTTTTTTTTTAAAGAAAAAATAAAAATAAATGAAATATGAATTTTGTACAGTTATGTTAGGTACATCCAATTTCATAAATATTTACCATCATATTTTTGATTATTAGAACACAGATGAACATGATTTAGTTTAGGTATCTCGTTATCATAGTCTTCAGAAAGTTGAGTGAACGATGATTTATTTTATTACATTATACTAGCACTATATTCGATTTTTTACTTGCTTGCTATATTTCTAACAGAGTGGTCACTATTAAATTTTAAAGTACGAGTTAAGTTACGAGGTCCTGTTTCTTTAAAATTCTTTCTCCCACATTAATAAAATAATATACCTAAGCCTTTTTTGCTGAGATTTACATTCTACACACTGTTTACAGTCGGTTCATCATTTTCAGCTTGTCCTTCGACAAAGGCCTCCTCTAATGCTTTCCATTTTTCCGTGTCTTTAGCAATTCGTATCCATTCTGGGATTTCTCCCACATGTGAACTACAAATGTATCAACTTAAAAATATTATGACTGCATAGTGCGCAGTAGAGCAAGTGATACATAATGCTAAAAACTAAATGCTTTGTTATGTCGCCAACAAAGTAACAGTGTAACAATGCGTTTGTTTTGCCAGGTGTTTTCTCTAAATCTTTCACTATATCTATTTATAATTATGTTCTAATGTCCTGTTAATAAATCTAACCCGCACTTGGCCAGCGTGGTGGACTTAAGGCCTAACCTCTCCCTCGTTCGGGAAGAGACCATTGCCCAGCATTGGGACAATAATGGGGTAAAAAAAAACAAAATCCAGGAACTCTTGTCGTACCTATGTACGTAATTTTATCACTTCTATTAACATAGCGACAACTGTTCCAAGTGTTTCCTCAAATCTGGATATTCCCAATGGGAATTACAACTGAAAAGTAGGTCGTATTATTACTTGTTACTACATCAAATTTAATATTATATTTTTTCCTTTGACTTTAATTCATAGCATATTAAATATTATATTCATTGACATATTATTCTTTTTCTTACACATTTCAGTAAGGTAAGTAGGTACTCACTAATTAATAAATTGTGTGGAAAGGCTAGGTCGGCATTTCTGACAGGCATAAAGAATATGACTGCCAATTATGGTTATTTTACCTTTTATGGATTATCAAGATGTGGCCTAATTTGTATCCTTGCGGTATCCCCCAAAATAAATGATAATTATCTAATAAAAAATCATCGTCCTTGTTTAACTTCGCCATATTTCCAAAATGATATAATGAATGGTTATATAATGTTGAAGCAACAAGTTTATGTATTCAAACTGTGTGCGAGACACGTAGGTCTATCGTGCAAAAGGCAAGCGTTTGGTCAAAGGCATCGGAACCGGCTGTGTGACTCATTGTCGAGGGACCATACAACCGCGATACTGCAAAACCTTGTACGGATGATATTGCACTTCATCGAAACATTTTTATTTGTTAGTGTTGATAGAAGAAATAGTTGTGCACTTACTTTTATTAAATTTACTGTGAAATTATATCATCTAATCTGGCTGCCCTGGTATTTTATCTCTAATCAGAGATATCACAACTATCTTTAGGGTTTTATCTAACGTTTTCAAATAATTATGAAGCATTATATCAAAAACCAATCAAGAAATAATCGTAATCCCGGGAAGTACCGGGAAATAAATGAGTATCTCCTCCGTTTTGATAATAACAAAGGCCACCTGAAGTCAGAACTTCTTTGTTCTGCACAGATGAGTAATTGTTTGGCATTATGCGACCGCGACAGGTCCCGACTTGAAGCTCGGAGGCAATCGCCCTGCTCCGGGGACCTCGCGATAACCTCCGATGATTTATAAAAGTTATAACTTTTTGTTGCCTACCCAGAAATAAATCCTCCACAATATAATGTGAACATTGCGGTTCTAACTTAAGTTTTGGATAACTTTGGACTCTTTGGAGGCACACCAAAAGATGTCAGTGGATTTGTTTTTTTTACTCTTTAATAAATGATTATGTAGGATGAATGACATGTAGGTAGTCTTTTTACCTAAAAATAGGCCTTGTTTTTGTAGTTTTGCACAGTTGATTTTCCTGTTAATATTCCTTATTTTTGTTTCCTATTCAAACTCATGAGATTCCCGTGAGGTTATGGCGTAGCATAGGTACAGGAAAATTGATTTCATTTGTAGCTAATTATCTCTATCCATATTCGGAATTAGCCAATAAATTGTCGTTATCAGTGACAATGTCGCAAAGTTCAGCAGTCGGTTCGCGGCGCGGGCGCAATCGTGGCGCTGACGTCACGCGCATGATAGGTGCTTTATCGTTCACATGTTACAGCCGATTGTTTCTGTGGAAAAGTAGCAATTTCGTCTTCTAGTTTATGCAAGGTTATACACAAAACTAATATCTCTTAAGCATTCTAACAATAAATATGGTTTTATTTTCCGAACCTTATTCTTATTTGATGACTTATGACACTTCTTATGACGTGTACGAATTTTCCTTACGGAGCTCATTAATTTGCAAAACATAAGTGATTGTTATGCTGGTTTGCAATTTGTTTAGTGTGTATCGTGTTAAAAATAGGCTCAAGATGCAAACTTGATTGCAATTATTCATATAGCTTAGTTGTTAAATGTCAATAACATACCTAACTCATATGAGAGTCTAATTTCTTTCCACGACCCGTTGTCAAGCACATATATTATGTGAGTCAAATTACTTTAATCGATACGCGGCCAGTGTTCGGCATCGTAAATAAAATAAACCGATGGAATTATGTATGACGGAAGACTCGCTTACGTCAGAGGAAGAGCTTCTTTTAGTGATCCAGTAGGCGAGAGAGGCAGATAAAAAGAGAAGCGGAAATGCTCGTCGGTCTGTCAATGCGGCGACAATGTCGTGCTATTTGTGTTAAACGAGCGATTTATTTCAGTCGGTCGCGGCGTGAACGTCCGCAGCGGAATTTCGGCCGCGAGGAATCCGATTCCGTTAGGTTGCAGCTCGCGCGAGCCGAGAGAGTTGCCGGTGGCTCCACGCCACTCCACGCCACACCACGGCGCAGTCGGAGTGTTGGTGATAGGCTCAGATACCTGTTGCCAGGCGGCGGAGCGCGCTGCACCGAGCAGCGAGCGACGCCGCCGCCGCCAGCGCCGCCCGCCGACACCCCCTCTATGACAATGCCACCATTCGAGCACGAGGAAAATTCGAGATGCGGCTGACTCATCACCCCGTTCACCGACGCCGCCACGCTGGACGCCTCGCAACAACCACTTTCCATCCCACCTAATCGTTGCCGATTTCGAAATTTTTCAACCATTTTGGCGTACATCGTTCTGACGTCAGTTTTCGCAGGTGTAATTTATTTTTCATCTCTTACCTATGTAAAGTCATCATCCACATGGGTCAAGACAGCACATGCACGGCGCTGCGGCCGATGTTCACTCACTGCATTGTGCACAGTAATATCCGATCGTAAATCACACTAAAACGACAGCGAATAGGAGCTCGCGCGACGGAGGGCGCGCGCGCACGCACGTCGTGCAGACTTGTGCGCGCTCACGGAACTGAGTGCGCCGGCGCTCCATTTGGGTCACTGTCATACGGTGGTGGGTGGTGGGGGACACACGTTCGCCAGTTCGCTTCTGAAAAATTAGCGTCTCGCGAATATGTTTCATCGACGCGGGCGTTTTCCCTTTGCGTCGTGCACCAATCGCTCGCAGTGGAGGTGCCGCGCGCCGCTCACTCTTTCCTCGCGCAAACTTGCGAACTCGCGACATTATCGCCCGAATATCAATCCGAGACTGACGAATGCCCTGCACCTGTGGAACACGTCTCGTTTACCACAACTACCTGCTACCTGTCACTGCGTCCGCTGTGGCAGTTTCATAAAATTTTTGTAAATCGTTTCACTAACATTATTACGCTTTCTATGACATTTCATGATATTTTGGTACAACTTTGCTTAACTCATTCAACTTATTTTCCATAAATGAATTAAATTTATATGACAGTCAAATTAGTAATGACAATTACATAATGTATTAGTGTTATCTATGGAGAATTATAAAAATGTAGAGTTTTCCAGTTAATCATTCAAATTATAAAATAAGTTAAGGTACCTGAAATCTTGTGGAGATTGCCAATTAAATACTAAAGTTATGTCCATAAACTGTTGTAGGCTTTACAGCCTAAGTCTATCGTAAAATGTAAAGGCTCTATTTAAGATTGGGGAGCATACGTTTCTTCAGTCATATTGTGATTTTAATTGCATAGGATATAAAGACCCGTATTGATAATATTAATTCAGGTATATATTTTGTGTCAGTGTTGAATAGTCGTTCCTAACAATTACGTCACGAGTGTCTAACACAAAACCTCGTGCATAACCGAAGAGGTTAAGGAAAGAATAAATTGTCCATTCTCATTCATAAATCCGGCGCCATGGCGTCTGCGTTTGTCTATGAGCGGCGGTACTGGGAGGCTGGAGAAAGTTGTCGACGAACCACTCAATCAAAATAGAATATTGTTGGAGGGGAGCGATTTTAAAGAATTTTAACTATCTGTAGTCAGCGATTAAATCACTTTTCGTAATTTTCAAATTATGATTCGTATTTTTGTTATTTAGTTTGCCATTGGAGTATTACTAGTATTCTAATAAACTATTGTACAAACAACCGTCACATACAAATAGAAGGGAAGCCATGAAGGCATGAAATAATTACGCAAAACTAATAAATGCTACTAGTGAAAAAAAAGCTCTTGCAATATTAGAGTGCCCTTTTCGCAATGAGATCAGAAAATCTTAAATGTCCTGTATTTCAGTGTCTAGAGTTGAGAGCTAGTTTTAAAACAGTATTATTTAATTCATTTTTTATAATTCCTCCTGCTCTCTCAAATTAAATTTAAAAATCCATTAATTCATTTTGCTAAAAGTTACAAGAAGGGTAATTTTACCATTTTGAATGATCAGATATTATATGGAATAGATATGAACTTTTTATAGTTCCAGGATTCTTTCCAGCATATTTGCTACGAAACTTCTACAAAATTACGGATCTTAAATCCAGAAAAGTTCAGAAACAGAAGGTTGCATGACGGTATTCTTTTTAAATATTCTAGCTGTGAATATTCATAATTTCAAAAGTTGTGTTTATGTGTTTTTAAAGGTTGTGTTGCCTTAGATTCGAACTCTGGACCACTGGCGCGGGAGACAAATGCTTACCACTTAGCTATGACAGTTTGTTACAATATGAGAAATAAGCTACAACAGTCGTACACAGCTTTGTATCAATAGATCGGTTCAATTTACATTAGTGATTATGGCAGGCCGTGACATGGCGCCGTAACAAACGACGGACATGACACTTGGGCACACGCCCATACCATCATGTAGCTTAGTAGCTGGTCACACCACATTCCTTGTGTAGGGCTGTTCATTAGAATAGATATTGTTTAATTTTACGACTAAACTGATCCACCGATTTGAATGTTTGCCTGTATGATAGATTATGTTTTGGAAAGACTTAAGAAGAGAAAATTGCACCAACTTGCAGCAGGTGAACTAGTATTGTAATAATGTAGAATTATTTTATATCGTTTCGAGCTTTTGTTATTAACAACTTCCTCAGAAATATCTTAAGTACACTGACTTAGCCCTTTAGGATAATAGGGATACTGAGTCACTGACTCCTGGTCTCCGAGAACTAGCTCCATGCAAAATTTTGGCAAAATCAATTCGTAGCCCTAGCTGTAAAAGCGGATAGACACATACATACACATCTTTTTGTCGCCAACAAACTGTTATGCGGTTTGGCGATTTTTTTGTGAAAATGTAAATTTTATTGTCGAACTTGAATAAATGATTGAAACAAAACACATTCAGACACATATTTTTGTATTTACTAAGTCCAGTAAAGATACTTCTCTCTTTACAAGATATCAAATCTTCGCAGTGATTGAGAGATAGTTGTAGCAGCCCTACATGTCTGTATACCATTCACCACATTCTCCGAGTATGACAGTCATGTTCCGAAACTACGGATTAAATGCGTGTGAGTTTTACTTTTCATCGTTTAAATGTGAAAACGTTGATAGAATAATTTATCATACATAACCTGTCGCAGAGATGAAGTCATTGACTCTACGTTCATTCCAAATTTGGTTTTTTATTGTTTTTTTTTTGAGGTTCTACATTGTATAAAGGTCAAACAATAGTGCATAATGCTGGTTATATTATTGTTCAGCTCTCTTTACTGCTTGTGATTTTTGGACAGATTTTTACAATTAAGATGCTTTAAAAGTCTTTTTAGAAATAAAGTCTTACTTTTACAGGTAATACGAGTAGATAAGAGTTGAATAACCTTTATGGCCTCGAACATAGATGAAGAAAAACCTGATAAGATTTTATTTGATAAGATATAAATAATACTTAAGTATTTAGAAAACCAGGGTTGATAGTTATTTCCCGCTGACTTCTGAACTAAACTCAAACCGAAACTTTCTGACTGGTGTTTGATCTAAATATATTATAAATGCATAAACAATGTTACTCTATCCATTAAGACAAAATATCAGGAATATAGCAATCAGATCGATATTTTATCAGATACATTATTGCAGACAGATCGTCGCATTGATAAGTTATCTCTTCTAAAATACTTTTAAAAACATAGTAAGTAAGTATTATTGTAAACTTCCATCATTTAAAAGAGTCCTAATATTTTTTACGGGAAACATAGATTTTTTCATATATGAAGAATTGAAGAGCCAGCTACTAACTATTCCCTGTCAATTTGCCGTTTTAATAAAAATATGGCAGCCTTTCTTTAAACGCATTACTTTCCCACTGCTCGGCAAGGGTCTCCAATGAGGGCGATTAGACCTTAGGTCCAACACGCTGGCCAAGTACGGGTTAGGGATTATAAGTACAACAGCTTGAACATTTTAAATAGCTTTCCTTGGTTATTTTTTTGGGCTCTTGCGGCTCTTTGTAAATGCGATAAAACAGTTTTCCTTACAAAATGGTTTTATTAGACCTCTAAATACGTGATGGTATGTGATGCTACAAAAATATTCTGAACGGTGTGTTTTTCTTTATTTACCTGATCTCACAGATAGTTCGAGAATACTAACGAGTGATATAATGTATTTACTTGGGTCACAGAATGGATGTCATTTGACGCTAGAGCCTATAATAATTCTCTCTTGTCATACTAGTGGAGTTTGAGTAGCCTTAGATCTTAAAGGTGAAATTGAATGATTTTGCCAGGAATGTGTTGTGAATGACGCAAATAAATCTCTACTTATTACTAATTTCACAAAACAGGCGTAATTAAAATATATTAGAAAATATATTTCATTAAAGGACCTTAATAAATTCACAGACTAAGACTGATTGAAACGAAACATCTTACATTAAATATGTATTGCAATAAAAATTCTCTAATGTCTGTATACAGATTATTGTTGAGGCCTATTTACCACAATAAGAGCCTGCTTAGGCTAAATGTGGGATAACCTATCCAATACATAAATAAATACATAACAACTGTCAAATATCCATCTGATAAGGTAACCATAACTTATTCGGAAGTGTTGAAGACTCCGTCTTTCATAAACAGGTAGTTTTATTACAAGTACAAATTATACAAGACCGATTTGGATTTATTCATGTTTTCATTACTAATCAGTTTTAGTAACCGGTTATATACATCGAAAATATTTACTTTTGATATATTCCGGTTTTCACACAATTAAAATCGTGTCATAGACGTTGTCTGCTTATTTATGAAGCAAATTGAGCTGTTATAAATATCGTGAGGGAAAAGTATATTTATCTTTAATCAATGAGAATTATAACGATGTAGTTAATAGTGTCTTTTTATAAAATATTTATCCGTTACTTAAAGAAGTTGAAGTTGAAGAAGACAGGTTGCAGAAATTATCCTTTAAGAACTGCAAATTCTCGAACAATCAAAATTTTAATCAATAAAGTTTACTTCGCTCTGAAATAAGCAGTTTAAAGGTTTCCTAACTTGATTTCCATTTATTGAAATAATCATCACCAAAGTGACCATAAATAAAGATAAATATTGAATATATCAGATCTATTGCTTTGCTGGTAAACTGTTGGAGGTATCGTGTAAATTTTCATAAGCATCGTTTTAAGTGCTATATAAGGTCTCTTCTCATCTCTTATGCCCGGTTTCTGAATACTTTTAGCGGTAGTTTATCGATTCAATAGCGTTTTTTGTATATGAGTTTAAACGCTATTAACATAAACTACCGCTAAATGTACCTCAGAGACCGGGGGTTAATCATCTTAGAAATTTCTGTGCATTTTTTTATTGGAGCTGTCAGTTGTATTGAATAAAGTAACAACTTTTGATTGCTTAATTTCTTTCTGAATTACAGTAACTGTATTATAAAGTTAACAAAACTGTGAAAGTCTGTTGTTAATAAACATAACTGGTTAGTCGTAGCATCTACGCTATTTATTACACGTCTTATCTTCATTGTTAAAACATTATGCCGTGTCGATACTTATCTCTGTAATAACGAGAGCATATTAGGTAGGTGCGATCGACCTTATTGATTATGTAGGCATTTTATTGTTTAAACTGTTACGGTAATAAATGAGTTGACTTCATTTTCAAGTTTGTCTATGTTTACCCTCAAGTTTTTCGAGCCTTTACTTATTAAAACTCTCTTCTGACAACGTAAGCTTGCATAATGTTTTTCGTTGAATAAGGAACCCTTTATGTTAATTCCTTAGTTTCCTTTACAAAGTTTTTTCAGGTGCTAGTCATAAAGTCTAGTTCTTTAAACTTACTTTTCTTACTTTCCTAATAAGTGTATTCTAAGTTAAAGAATCCCAAAGTTTATCCAAATTATGTAAATGTTATTACCACCAACGCAGAAGCTATTTATTTACTAATTAACATTCAAATATTTAGGTGACACAAAAACAATCACTTATATCAGAATCTTACACTAGATTATTAACAGATTCCTTCACTTTATCTGTCGGGTAGGTTATTCGTCACTTATCCATAAGGTGTGAAACTGGCTGTTAATAAATATAATTACAGACTTCTTTCAACTCTTTACACTTAGATGTCAGTTAAATTAGATAAATGCTCCTGTAATTTCGACGTGAATTTATGAACGGTGTATTTTTCTAAAGAAAATGTTTTACCAACCATTTGTACATTAACTTTTAGTCTAAAATAGCTTTGAAATCTGAAAGCCTTAGTTATTTTATACAAAGAAAGAACATGTTCGCACATTTAGACCACGTGGTCTGAATATGAGTCATACCTGTACAAACCTGTTCCTAGTTTAATAGTTCTAGAGCCATTTAATACGCTTGATTAACCATTCTCATCTACTAACACGATAGGTGAGTATTAGAACATAAAAGTTTTAAATTTATAAGTTAGTAAAAGGCACTTACCAGAGCACTTCATCCGCCTGTTGAAGTTAGAGCACATTTCCAATCACCTCGAGTCGACTATAAAGTTCTCAATCAAGCACGCGTGATGAAAAAAAATCCAGACAAATATAAGTATCACGACTCACGTTATATGATGAATGCTTGTTCGTCGAGCAAGCAAGTCATTGACGTGACGGCCAGTGTTTGGCAACACATTAAGTATGACGCGGACATGACCTGATTGAAAAAAAAAGCGCGGCAAAATCATGGCTGGCTGGGCGGGGCGCGGGGCGGGACAGGGCGTAGCGCCCTTGGCACCGCCCCTCTGAGTCACTGGCGGCGGGTGCGCCCGCGCAGCTCGCAACACAACCACGCCACTCGACACGAACAATCAGTTTGAAATATATAGATTAATATACACCTCTGCACTTGTTAACTTGTTATCTGAGTATGAAACACATGACGTTGGCAGTTTTTTTCAGAAGCAGTATAATATTTCTTTTTAGTTTCTTCCTACCGCAGCACATACTTTGTTGTAGCTTATCTTATAAAGTAAATAATTGCAGATATATAATTAACATATCTTATCATACGTTTGGAATTTTAATAATTACTGACTGTACTTAGTCTGATTCTTAAATCGGCTAATAAAAGTTATCAGTTCGATATCCTCATTTATTATCTTTTTAGTGCGTATTGTTTAGCATATGACTGACTCAAATATTCATACTATTAAGAAGACATATTGTTGCATTAGCAGTAATGTTTAAAACAATACTCACTGCCTGAAACGTTTTTCCTTTTCACCAAGATCAATAATAACAATTATTTTGACATTTTTTATTCTTTACGCGACAAAAACCGGTTGTAGATGACTATAGATCAATAGAAAATCTTAGCTCCTTCTTAGTGAAATTCTTATTATAACAAGGTATGTAGTTACGTGGGTGCAACTAACCAAAATATGCGACAAAGTGGACGTATCCAAATAAATAGTTTAGTGTACAATCAATACATGAATGTGAGTCATACCTGCCCACAAACCAGCCTTTACAGCATCCGTGTATCTACACTCTCTATACAAGACAATTATACACTTTACATCGATGCCTCAGTACGAAGATCTTCACATAAGTTGAAAGTAAAACGAGCAATGTATAACAAATGATGCGTAGAAAACTTAAGGTTAATGTTAAATGACCGCATGGTTAGAAATAGTCACGTAACTGCTACGAGAATTTCGAAGGAGGATCTAATGTTGACATTATAACCTTGTATAATGTTACACACATTGAGTTTTGTAACTAACTTGCCTAAAAGAACCTATTTACTTTCATTAGGATGTTATGAGATACGATTTTCGTTAAAGGCCTAAGTCGAGCTTTAAGTTCAACCTTTTCTTAGTAATTTTATTTCATGTATAACTCTCTTTTGTTTTAGTAGACAGTGGAAGACTTATATTCCCATTTTTTTCTTGGAATAAGGTTGGCTCGAAGAGAGAGACCTAGGTCTTTAGTCCACTACGCTGGCCAATTTCGAATTTGAATTATGGACAGCTAGCTCTGACTCTGCGTATATTCTATTCCTTCAAAAACTCTAAGTACTAACTCACAATAAAAAATAAGCATATTTTTTTCATTGGGTTTTCCTTTCCCGTAAGTGTAAGTGGTAATTTAATAGTATCTATCTTTATAAGGCATAGGCTTACATTATGTTTGCTTTTTAATATAGGTAAAATGTAACTGAGTTGAGGTAATGTGATTTGTGTGATAAGAAATAACACTTAAATGAATCCCAACCTGTAGAGTAAAGCAATATAGGTGTGGAGATTGACATAGGCCTTTTTTTGTACTTAAAAAAACATAATATTTATTACCAATATATATCATTACAAAACAAAAATATGAAAGCTATGCTAAAATTCAAGAAAAATATACACCAATATAAATCAAATTAATTGTTTGAAAACTGGACACAAAATACAGTCGCGTAGCACGTTGAACTCTTTTATTAGGAGCATTAGACATATTTATTTAGAACTATTTTTTCTTGTGAAAGGTTAAAGATAGTTGGTGTTTATCAAAGGAAATAAGTAATATTTTAAGCATTATCGGCCGAAGTACTAAATGGATTTTGATGTAATTTAGCGTGGAAATATTTGGGGGTTCAAACTAGCTAGCATTTTTTATCTGTGACTGGTTGATTTTATTTCTGAATTCATGATTGAATAGTAAACTTAGTTTGGTGTGGCAACAAGTTGCTGATAATAAATGTGGCGTAGTGTGAGTCCATGTGAGGTAACGAGGTAACCTTGACCTACGACAATACACAATAATTGTCATGGAAGATTACACCTCGCGTTATTTAATATAGAGCCATGTTACAAACATACATAGTTCGTTTTGTTAATATAGTTAGAACTACAGACTACCGCAAAACTTTCATCTCTTATTTCAATCTCTTAGCGGTTGATTTTGAAATATAAGTAGCCTATGTTTTATCTTCCAAGATTAGCTTTGTTTCTTGATAAATTCCGTCAAAATTGTTTCGGCAATTTAGCCGCAAATTCATAGGCAATGTTTAATTTTTGATATTAAAAATAAACAAAAGAATAATAAAAAATTGAGCTGGCATATGGACTTCAGACTTAGCATAATAATGAAGTAGACTTTGGCGTGTTGTCTTGGATTCTAACCCTTGTTCACATGCGTCACTTGCGTGGTTAGCTCGACCACATTATGGACAAAAAAAATACAGATATCATAGAGAAACATAGATTTTAAAAACTCCCTACCACAAGCGTTACCTACTACAAATAAAGTATGCAATGAATTGTGAAAGTGATTATTTTTTAGGTTTCTTAAAAATCGTGCTAAATATTTTTATAGAGATAGTAAGCCATTTTTGTTTATTTTTAACGTTATTTTCCTAATATTCTATCATTACCTATTTAGTTGCCTTGTTTGCTTCCAAATACCACGCAAATTATATCAATAATTGAGTTTGGTGTGAGTCATTAACCCTCTTATGCTAAACTGGTTTTCTGTTGCACAGCATTAGTCAAAAATAACCTTATTCTCTGGACCGATGAACTGCCGCGATCCTTGCCCCCACACTCATTGACTCATTTGAGGAAAATGCATCAACGCGACCTTGTCCACGACCCTTGTAAACCAACCTTCAACATAATATTGATATTGATACTCATTTTAGCGTCGGTCCCTTAGCAACAGAGTAAAGCAAGAGCGCTGAATCGTGGCACTTTCAAATCCGTCCTCCTCGGCGGCTCGGCGGCGGGCGTCCACAGTGAGTCACCCAGGTGAAGCCGGGTGATCTCGGGGAGGGCGCATGACGTCACCGCCCCTCTAACTGTTGTTCAATACCCAGCCCGCCACCGCTTCATTCCTTCCAAGAAATCACAAGTTTGTTTTTTATTTTCGTTTTCAAGTCGCGTTCTCTATTTGCCTTCGAGTGTTGTTTGTCAACTCAAACTCGATGAATATTTATAAGTTGCGAGACGTGATCCTTTAGAAAAATATTTGGTCCCCAATTGATTTAGATGCATAAAACCTGCGGCTAACTTTCTAATTCTAAAATGACTTTATTTTTCTTGGCCAGTGTAGTCGTAAATCCCTTGATGAATCCTACAACACATGCTGTCAAAGAACTTTCAATCTAATGTTTTGCATTGGTGAATGTAAAAATAATTTAAATGTTTTGTCAAAATGTAGCGTTGCGTGGATCCAACATTCGGCTGGGTGCGGGTGAACGACCGCCAAACCGCGCCAATCCGCCATGTTGGATTCGTCACGGAACGCGCGCATTATGTCTTCTGCGCAAACTCTAAACTGGCCATCATTCACTTCGATTTCCGAACAGCATCTCTCATGTGCACGAGTTGGTAGTTGTTACGTCATTATTACCATATTACACGTGCCAAATAAATATATTTAGAAGCAGCTATTTTCGATTATCCGCAGTAAATATAGCCATGCTTACGAATTAGTTAGAAATACACTTGAAGATATGCTTTCATCACGATTCGCAACATTGCTATACATCAAGATACACAATGTAACGAGATGCAATATTATGTGTGTTTGCTTTTATGTTATAGAATCTGTTACCTATATTTTAAATCTTTTCCTTCCATTATTTCTCTGAAATGATTGTCCGCAGAACATAATAAAACAGTGAATTTGATAAGGGTTCTCACAACAGTTCTTTAAACACAAATACAACCTCTTTCTATTTATACTTAACTTGTTTTAGAGGTGAGTCATTAGTATTGGAAATACGAAACCTTATTCAAAATAAATAAAAAGTTAGCACCTTTAAAAGGAAAATATGGTAAGGTCGTATTCGAGCTGAGTGCGGGGCACATGGCAACAGCTATCGAACGTTGATTTCTCTGCATGTAACGAGGCAAGACTTGCAGTCATTTTGGAAACCAGATCGCGGTTACTGCCACATTCTTATCGTTTTTATTTTTAATGACCGTTCAGAGCGCACAAAATTATCTTCTTAATTTTAAATATTATAACTTAAATTATTTTGTATAAGTGACAATAAAGTTTTTAATAATCATAAAAATACGGAGAAAAATAAAAAACACTCGTACTTTGTTATATATTGATTTAATCAAGAACAAGTAGAGCTGCAAATCACTCTGTGGTCTGTATACCACGTAATAATGTGTGTAGACATGTAGATGTATTGATTAAAGTATTTATGTGCTCATACGCTATGCAGACGAGTATTTATGACTTCTTTTCTTCGTAGCGCATTGTACTCATTTGTAACACTACCCATTATTCGATATTATTAGTTGGAGGTTTATTGCAGCTTGGATGATTCCTTTTATAAAAAACAAATTTGAACTCAAAAAAAAAGTTGGTGGCTTATTCGCGACTCTACCTTAGTTGAATTCTTCAAGACGCAACACACAAACAGTTTAAGTTTTCTTTGGTCTAGGTAAAATTGTAACACATAACAATACACAGAAGTGACGTTGAAATCTAGATTAACAACTAAATCCCTGAAGCATATAACAAATGAAATCCCGTAAGATGTATAGCATGTAGGTGACATTCCTCGCAAAGGAGAAACTAGTCGGGCAGCATTCAGGGCTCGCCCTTAACCGCCGCGGAGGCCGGGTACCGTTGCCGCCGTCGCGATGGCGAATACCAGCAGGGCTGGTAGACGCTCTAGTAACAACCTTCACCTAACAATTTACCAACATAACGTAGTCGATGGCAGCTTGGAAATAGAGAAGCCCATAGATAAAGTAGACACTACGCCCCTAAGCGATGTTCTAGTTTATCCTCGATGGGTTTGCTCTAACACGATTTGTCAAAACTAGTTAATTATATTAGCTAGTTAAATCAGACCGAAAAATACTGACAACTGGTCTAACCTTCGGTTACCGGAAGACTAAAATAGTTGACAAAATATTTTTAATCAAGGCCAAGTAAAAAATGTATTGTTCTATTTATGTCCCGGAATGTCTGTATGTACTACGTAGGTAGGTATGTTTTTATAGACTCTTGTTATGTATTTGTAACAGCAAAATTAATCATATATTTTTCAACCAAATTACTTTCATTCATCCTGAATTATGGCTAGGATTTTTTAAAGGTGGAACAAGAATTAAAATCATATTAACAATTTACGTTTGTTCATCTTCATCTGCTATTTAAATGTGGTAATATCAGCAATCACCAGCCGAGCCATAACATAGTAATTATAACATAAGAGCTTAAACTAGACTAAACTTACGTAGTTTTATATATCATTTTATATGGCTCTATATGGTATGGTTCCATAATCATTAAAATTACTGCCCTACGTGTAAAAAAACTAGGCCAAACTCCTTGAGCGTTTTAATTTCATAGAATTCATAAATAAGACAACAAAGAACTGTATAAATCCCGTCAGCCCTACAGGGCACGATTCACCCAATAGTATCAAGAATGGTATTGGTAGAGGTTGAGACACGATCTGTCCCATTGGTCGGCTCCAGACATCGGCTCGCGGCCCCAACAGACACTAGATTTACTGTCGCAAACAACACATTGTAGGGCCTGTAATATATTGATTTACTGATATGCAAGCCACTCAGAATTTATAATCATCATGATGTATTTATGAGGAAATAATTCAGCTCAATACATTGCGGGAACACTATCTTAACAAGGGTTTTAGTTGTCTTGATAATTCGCAAATTTATCGTTCTTGGCGAAGTAAATTTTACATTGCTATATCGAATCACAACAATCGGAGTGTTTAAGGCTTAGGCTAAAGAAAAGGTACGATACTGTTTTTATTTATAGTATAAACCTACTATACAATAACTAGTTAAGTCTAAAATATAAATTACTACTATTTAATCGTAGCGTAGTACAACATCGTCTTGTTCATCTTGTATAACTACAGTGCTACGAAAGCTCTACATGCCATAAAACAAGCACTCCATCATACGATACAGGATTAATTTAGATTCAATAAGTGTTCGATATAACAACTACTTGATATCGAGGAAGGAACGACCGGCCTTGAGGAATGCCGCCGCTGTAACATTGTAACAGCTCCTACCGCGCGATACTGAAATGCCATTGCTTTATATTAAAGTTCATACACCATTACGTATTGTTCAAACCACAATTTGTTATTCATTTTGTTAATAATTCAATGGATTGCAAATGAGTGCCTTGCAGGGTTGTGTCGGGTCTCATAGCATCCATACTTGCGGCTTAGTCCCGGTCTCACCGAGCGATATCATCCTATCACGAGTTTCATCTCACTCGACTCGATGCAACTGCTTCGACTCCGTATTAATTGGCTATTATAAACGAAGTAGGTAGTTTTTATGATTTTAATTAGAATCTAATTAATAGTGGTATTCATGTAAGAAAGATAGAATAAAGAATTTTCTTGCCCCTGCCTGGAACAATGTTTTACTTTTTACATGCTTCGATCATAAAGTTTTGAGCAGATTAGAATTAAATTTACATTTAAGTTATATCAAGTGCTAATTACGCTCAAAAATAAAAAAAATAAAACCCACGTATGCAGCCCAAATTATGTTTCCAAGTAGTGAGGATGTTATTATCGCGTGATTTCATTTAAGAAGGTTCGTAATGATGTGTGACATCATAATTCCAGGTACAATGACTTTTCACTGCAATGACTGATTCATGGAAGCGTAAAGTAGAATGGCCGTGTTTGTTCATGCAATCCCTAATTTTACTTAGCAACGTAAAACATGCCTATATACGGTTTTTTAGATCTTTCATAAGCACGATAGCACGGTTACTTAAAAACCTGTCGTTATTCAACATGACGTTATGTTATGTTTGTTCTTTTGTGTACAACATTTCTCGTTTCGACACCCGACATCCTTGAGGCTTCGCAAAAAATACTTCAAACGCCTTCAGTAAATCCGGTTATATCTAGATTTGTAGTAGCCCTAAGATTGAGTCACCTCGGCGTTAGTGGTCGTGGCGCGCTCGACCAGGCTCTAGCTATGATTCACAGGTTGCGTGATGTGCTCATTTCACTGTGATCCGTTCACAACGCCGCCGTTTATATTTCTGTATAATTCTCATTATGTACGCGAAGCACGCTGTTGTCCCACTGTTACATATGCCAATGTTATTTTCCTGCAGAGTGAAAGTAAATAATACAATAAATAATGATGAACAAATGAACAATAAGTATTTTTAAATACAGTCCCGCATTTTTTTCGTATTAGCAATGAATTAATTTGTTGCTTCAATGAAAAGACTCTAATGAATTTTTAATTCACTTTATTTCTGTTCTGTGCTAATATTGTTAAAACACACACAGTTTATGTTGAAATAAAGTCGGGTCATAAAACGAAATGAAAACTAAAGAAATAATTAAAAGCAGAGTGTAGAGCGTCAATGTCCCGCGCACGAAGCGTGACGAGTAGCCGCCGCGGCGACGCTACTTTATAATTTCAAATAATAATTATATTTCGAGGCATGCTCGCTAATTAGACTCAGAATAATTTCCCCTGTATTGCCGTTGCTACGTAAAATAGTGTACGTAAATCTTTCCAATGGCCAACGAATTGAAAAATATGGTTTTGGTACACCTCACAGAGAGTATAGGCCTGTCAAAACTAAATTGTTAAATTATTTCAAAATTTTTTTTGTTCACATAAATCTAGAGGTAACTTTTATACTAGGTGCCCACCAACTTTCTTTGGTTATCAGTTTTTTAGTTGCCATTATTTCGACTTTATTGTAGAGACGATGTATTTGTGCTTTTCGAATGCTCGATTGATAGGTGAACAACCAGTTCATCAAACAAAGGTGATGTTTATACCATGTTTCAATTACGATAGCAATCGGCTTCGCTATAACGGGAGAGATACAACTGTACCAGGTTGTCGTAAGCAGTTACTCCCAGGAGCCGCCCGTCCTAGCGCCGTTTACGGGTTTAATTAAATAAGTAGAGCATTGACAAGATAGGCATGCAACGAGGCAGCATGAGATCAAAGCGCGGTAATGTCCGCTTAGACGGTCGACCAGACACGAAGAGGTGGGTGCAGCGAGGAGTGAGCGGGAGGGGAATGTCGCGGAGTGCGCGGAGGAGGGGAGCGAAGGCTGTGTTACGTCATTCAGCCGCATCCGGGTTCGCGGCCGCCGCACGCGCCGCCGGCCGCCCGCTCCGTATTGTGCACAGCCTAGCCTGAAGCAGGTGAACCTCTCTCTGATATAAGCCTCTACCTTTCATCCCGTCTACAAACGTAGATGAGGTTTAAGTATCACACCGAGATCGTATCCAAGACAATTTGACAAGACTTAATGTTCAATATGTGGTGAACTCTACATAAAATATGTATTCTGCTCCTCTCTTGTTACTAACTAGGCAATTCATTAAAACCTGTTATTTAAAACATTTTTTGTACTTATATGATGAAATGTAAAGTGCCCGCACTTCTAAATAAGCTATATCTCGGATCATTATCTGCCCTGATTAGATAAGTTATCGAGAGTTTTGTTAAGATACGTTGCCCTAGATCTTGAATGAATACAATATGTAGGTTGATATGAAGTGATTTCAAGTACCTAATTACATTTATTTCTGTATTTGACCTTGCGAGATCAGTTCGTTTGAGCTGAACTTTACCTCTACCGTTACACAGTCTGAATACTGCAGTAAAGTAAGTTTATCCGTCGGACAGGTTTATCTTTGCTGTAGGATTTTATTCGTTGTTAATTTATTTTTACTTAAAGATACAGCGCTGATACATAGGGGTGTGATTTCAGTAATCTCCATTCAATTAAAAGATACACGCGGCAGATAATATACAGTTAAAGATAAAGTCATTCTGTGTCCTTTGGTCAGGGAAGCCTCGAGGTCATGACGTTGATGTAAGTACTTATCTCGTTTTCGAATGAAGTTTTCGTGAAAAAGTTTACCATAAAATATTCAGAAAGTAGTGTGGGTACAGTAAGTTTAGCTAAGTTGTGTGCGGGGCGGCGTGAGTGGCTGTGCGGGCGAGGCGGTGAGGCGGGCGCGGCGGGGGCGCAGCCCGCGTCTATCTGTTGCTAGGCGAAGCCGCCGCCCGCGCCTCGTACCGACCGTGGCAATCGGAAATTGTCTGAATTCTAGGCCAACACGACTATGAACATCGTTGTATTCCATCTCACTTGCTCAATTACAAGCCTTTTAGTACTCGATACATCCCTTTTTTATTTAATCCTATGATCGAATTACATACTTATATTACAGCAAAATGTTTTATTTAGTAACAATTACATTACTTATGGATTGAGTCTTAACCTAGCACGGGGATATTTTTTCTATGTGAAAGTTTCAAGTCCAATTCATGAGACTGCTAACGTTAAGACTCTACATAAAATTATATTACGCCCATTACCATTGCGTGAAGAAAGGTAACGACTCTGTAGACTGTCTTTGACTCCTTCAAGTATGTATGTATTTTTGTAAGCACAGCACAGGGAATAGCGTTAAATACGCACCGATCATCATACAATTTACCTATGACCTCTGTCATGTACAATGTACCATGCTAACAAAAAAGTTACCATGATCCAACTAATATATTTAATCATCAAACTGTCTTTCATTGAGTGTTCGCGAATGTTAATCTTTGAATTTGTTATTTTCTTTAGAGGAACAGGCTATGTATGCTAGAATTAATGATAACTCAGGTATAGACTTCGATATAAACAGAATAGTGACAGGGTGTTTTATCCAGTCTTAAGTAAGACTTGTTTGTATTTTTTTCCCAAATCCTGGGTTCAAAGTTCACTGGCATAGGCATACATAATAAGTAGGAACAAAAATATACATCTGTGTGGTCGTCCGTTTTAATTCTCGAGAAAAAGCTTTCATCAATATGGAATCCACGACACGCTTAAGTAGATATGTACAGCGCTGAATAATTGCTTTCGGAAGATAAATGAGAATTTTTACTCGACTTTAACATTCCGTCTCTACATTGTGCCAATTTTTTATGCGAAATGTTTAAAAATTAAAGACATCCGAGCGAGCTTTCACGTAGATAACGATACAGATCGTTTGCAACATTCCGTGTTTTATGTCCAGTGCTGTGAATGCTCGTCATTGGCATGAACTGGCACCAGTCCAAGCGTGGCTAGTGCATTTTTTTCGCTAACATCAAACCGGTTACCGAAAGTGTTGCGGGCGCATAACGGCATGGCGATGGCGGGCGAGAGGCGCGGGATCGGTCCGTGGGAAGAGCGAGTTCCGGCTGTGCCACTTGCGCCACGCCTTTCACCAAGCAAGGTCGCCGCGCGGCCGCGCCACTTTCTTTTATATAACCGCATGCGCCCGCCAACGGAATGTGACACCCGAATTTATAGCGGTGACGTCACACGCAGAGGTGATTCACCGCACTCCGCACCATCGAACCGCCTAAACGGCTTCTACTCCCATTATGGATTATCATATTTGTTTATATTGCCTGTTGACTATCGTTTAACCTACCGATATTGTCTTTTGAACAGCTTAATGTGCGATAGTGATGCCAGCCCAACCTCTATAGTTAACATAGTTATCCAGTCTCTGTATTTATTACTCTGTGTCTGCTGATGCGTCCACATGGACCTCGGAAAATCTGGTCCTGTCTGGTCTCGCACTATTTTCATGTCAAATCCATTAGTTTTTTTCAGTTGTTACTTCGTGAACGCATAAAAGACAGAAAGGCTTTCGCATTAAAAAAAAATCAGATTGGATATTCTATACTGTCGGTAATTAAAAGTGAAACATTTCTTAAATCAAGATCTTCTTTCATATAAAAAAAAAACTAAAATATTTAGCTTGGCGGAAACAACAAGCAGTCTAAAATCTAAGCTTTTCACTGTACCATAGAAAAAAATAATTGGACAGTCTATTTTAAACGACATATTGTAAAGACAATTATTCTATTCAGACCACGCTGAAACTTAATATAGGAATTGCTTTAAATTCTGAGTAAACTAATCATCATATGCCAGTACAGAGGTCGCAGAATCAAGAACAAATTCAAAAACGCAAAATGGCGCTGTTTAATAAGAAAGTGACAGGTACATCCGGCCACGTACCGGAACTATAGCGAGTGTTGCGCTACGGAATGCTGTTACATCATCTGCCATCACCGCACCGGCTGTTCTCATACAAATATGTGCATAATCCTTAAGTTCAGTCGACAAGAACACGATACTTGTTAGGAACTCTCATTCACAAAACTCGTTCTGTTCCTTTAATTTTAATGTTAATTTGACAAACCAGACTTCTAAACACATTGTAAGTTAGTGTTGCAATGCAGTCCACGTTTTGTCGTGAATAATGAGCTTTAGCCCTAACAGCTGTGTTAGTGCAATTACACACTTGTGTGTGACCACATAGACCTTAGTCAAATACAAGGAAACTTGTACGAAAAATACTACAACTATCACTAGGCGGGAGATTATTTTTTGTTTTTACATTCACTTGCTAAAAGACTCATTGTTTTTTAATGTTTTGAATAGATCATTTTATGATAGCTCTAAACAAGTTTAGTTTGACCAAATGCAAAAATACCCTAAATCTTATTATTCATGATGTTCGTGCTTTCGGACCCTAAGTATATCCTAGACTGTTATGATTCTGGCTATGGGATTAATAAATACAAGTAAAATTACTTTGCTCTGTTGTTCAAGTATTTAACTCCGACCGTTTACGTCTATCGCCGTTTTTATCGTGTGTTCTTTGAAAGAGGAGGGACCTTAAAAAAATTACAAGCTCAATCCTGTGTTATTTTTTTTTCTTTACTCGTTCTACTAATATGCATACACTAATGCACGTCTAACAACTACGCAGCTGAATAAGAGGGACACAAGTTAAACTAGCTTTAACGACGCAGAAAAAAACTAGTATAAGCTAAGAAATAACTTTCTAAATTTAGCCTGAACAGTTGCCTAAGTTTAGAAAGTTAATTTTCAGTTCAACCTGAAAATATTTTATTAATCAGCGTAGTTGATCCTAACGTCATCTACCGGTTCTATGAAAACCTAATGTTCTCAATGAATAATTTAAGCTGGTAATTTTATTATATACTCAACAGAAGTAAAGAATTGGATTTCTATATAAAAATAGAATAGTCAAAGCAAATAAAAATACATTATACACCAAATTGATGAATACTAAATTAAAATCCAACGACGCGAAACGAAACGACTCTACTGTAAACCATAGACTAGACACCAAACGATAACGGTCAATAGACTTGTCAAAGCTGTCATCAGCAAGTCAGTTGGTTATTGTTGTCAAACGATGAATTTTAGATTACTCTGAAAATCTTTAGATCTCACGGTTTATACAAAACGGATTTTAAATTCGTACATTTAAATTCTTATAAAGAAGTGTAAATTCAATCAATTATGTGAGTCGAATGTTGACGTAAGCGTACCTGTTGTTATGTGGAGGTGACCTCGTGTATTTGATATCTACGGTTTGTTTATGTCATTGTAATGGTGTTTAATTGAGATTTCCTGCAAGAAATAAACATGCAGGCGTCTCCAAGCCCTACAAGTCCTCGGAAGAAATTGAAAAGCCCACTTCAAGATGTCACCAATCCCAGGACATGTATCACGTAAGTTTATACATTTATAGACATAACATACCTCCTAGACAAAAATTGAACGCAATTTTGACGACATGATATTATAAAGCATATTGTCTTTACTATACATTCAATTCAAAAGCTGTTTATATGTCTGTAATGAATTGCAACTCATGATACACTAAGTGCATTTGTTTGTAGATGTTCAAACGTTCCTGAGAGTCTATTTGACCCTTCAGCAGCGAGGAAGCACTTCAGCAAGTTTGGGCGTGTGCAGAGAATCCGGCTATTTGCTAAGAAACAGATGTGTATTATTGAGTATGAACAACCAAGCTCAGCTGAAAGAGCTCTACTAAATGCTGGGGCTTATGATGGATTTATGTTTGATGTGACTCGCAGTAAGCCCAGGGTGTAAGTAATGCTGTACACCTATATCATTGCATACTTTTTCTGCAGTGAATGCAATTCTTATAACATTGATTAAATAAAGTGAAGTAATAATCTTTGTTAGGTATTACTTGATAAGTCACTTGTTATTATTTATAATTGTAAAGTTATGATTACTCTAAACTTTAGCTTCTGGTAGTTAGGTTTATAGCTAAAACCAATCTAACATTTCAAAATGTGTTCTGCATTTAAATGTTTTGCAATGACAACTATGGTATGGCATCTTTTTTAATGACAGGTAATTAAAGTATGACTACCCTCATCAACTTTTTATTAAGTGTTTCAAATACCCTTAATTTGTATAAAAAGCAGACATCTTAATTTGATTGATTGGTTAGATATTGAGGGAATTACACAAGTGCTTCAACTGAGAATATTATATATCATTCATTATGATGATGATAAGAAGGGTTATAATGTAAATATGATTTTACCTGTTCTATAACATAACATAGTTCATGCTTACATTTTGTAACCTTATAATTATAATATTTGAGTGATTAAAGTGATTAGGTGATTCTATTTGTGCCTGGCAAAGCTAGGAAATACATTTAAGGTGGACATCTTTCACATTAAAATTTGTCAACATTCATATTGAGTTAGTTTTGGTCATTCTTTTGATATGCTGATTATTACCTAAGACACATTTTTGTTGCTGAGTTTTTCATAAGTGTATATTATTAGGTTTCTGATCTGTGATATTACTAATTATTTATGACATTTTGGTATCTAGAAGGCGCCGTAGTAGCAAAAAAGAGGATGATCCTGACTGGGTGCCAGATTCTGATGTAGAAGAAGAGCTGTCAGCCATGGGAGGAACACCTACATATAGAGTTACACGTAAAAGTAGTAAGTGGGAGACAATCCATCTCTTTGGCATAGATAGATTGTGGTCTATGGGTCAGTCAGTTCACACGAGAGAAGATCCATTGGCCCTAGTTTATTTTGTATGGTCTTTGCATCAACACACCTTTGGTTAAATGTGCAAGGTAGAACATGTTAAAATCTATTCCTCTTCTATAATGTTACCTGACCGATAATAGGCGACGCATTTTGCATCAGATTTGAACAGACCCTACGACCTATGTCTACTGGTTTTATATTATTTCCCCACTCAAGTTTCCATACAGTGAATATTTTTGTAAATCTAGTTATAGAGATCTATTTCATAGCTTCGTTCAGCATTGTAATAAAATCAACTGAAATTTTATTAATAATAATGTTGTTTTTCTTTAAAGCCACTGATGTTGAACCCAAGCCAGTTGCTCAATCTCCTAGAATGAAGACATTGCAGAGGCCTGTCAAACAAGCTCCAGTGAGGAAGAAGATTCCAGTCAGAGAGAAGCTTCCTGTTATGTAAGTAGCCATTGTTTAAAGTTATATTAAAAATATAACACTTGTAATGAAATATAGACAGTGAAGATAATTATGTGACAACAAATACTCAGTTTTTAAACCATTAAAACCATTTATATTACATGAAGTACAGAACTTAGTAACTAGTTAGTACATTTATATGCAAGATTTTTAGTTTTGTTACTGTTTAACATCAATGATTCAATGATTGTTTATAAGATTGGTCTCTTAAGTGTACATTGCAGTTTCTACCGTAATTAAAGTACAAAAGTGATTGTAAAGTCAATTCTGTTAATTTGGACAGCATAATAACATGTGTATCTTCTTCAGTGTGCAACCAGCAAAGCCAATAAGTGTGGAGCCGCCAGTAGCCGTGACAACAGCACAAACTACCCTCAGTACTGCTGAAGCTGCGGCAGAATTGTGCCAACTTCGACTTAAGATATCACTCACTCCTGATGAACAATGGAGAGTTCTCGATGCTAGAGACAGGTAAAGACTTTGTCACTACTACTATTCGTTTTGTGTCTAAAAAATCTTCATTCATTTGCTAAACCAGGGGCTCCCAACCTTTTCTTAGTCCGGGACCACTTTTTTATTATGCTTGTTAGCAGGGACCACTTGTAAGTATATTAAAAATAAACTGTAATAATCATCCTGAAAATACAACATTTTAAAATCATTCGCGGACCATATTTTTACTTCCGCGGACCACTGGTTGGGAACCACTGTGCTAAACAAAATGTTAAACACTGGCCACTAGTACTGAAAATTATTTTACTAATAGTTGTGTACTGTTTATTTACTACTTTTTACTACATTTTATTTTGAATTATGTTACCTTTCTAGGATTCTGAGGAGTTGGGGTGGTGCCGGGTCGCGTATCAAAGTGGGCGGCGCTACGATTGGTACCTGTCAGGACATGTGCCCGGAAAAAGAGCTTTTGCAAAGACAATCTGAACATCAGGTACAGACATTATTCATATGAGTTTACTGATTGTTATCTATGTCTTAGTTGTTTGGTAGGCGATTGTTGGGAAAATAGTCTAAGCTATCTAATTTGGTTACTAGTCTTACTAAGCCACATCTGTTAGGTATTACTGTCTAAACCTATATTTCATTACCTTATGGCCTTAAAAATATATTATGTTCCAATTTATTAACACCATTATCATATGGGTATCACGTATCTCATTTGACAACTAAAGTACGTCGAATTGATGGCCACTATTCAGTACATTGATGCTTTGAAGTAAGGTGCTTATCCCTATAATCTAAGGGAGAAAACAATGAACAGCACTAAAGCTACTAGCTTTCAAATAATTGTCAATTGAGACATGTGATAGATCCTATGAGTTATATAATAATAAGTTGTATGTATATCGCAGGTGATGACTCTAGAGACGGTGTTGGAGTCAGACGGGGAGCTGGAGGCGTGGCGCGCGGTGAAGCAGTACAGCCGCAGCTCGGCCGACCAGGAGATACCCATGTGCTACGAGCTGCGACCCGCGCGCGTGCTCCTGCGCACCTGCGCTTATCTACTGCATGAGATCGCCGATACCAAGCGACAGGTCAGTCTAAATACTCATTTATTTATTTATTTTAAAGTAACATAACAGGTACAATATACATAATAATATAAATTAAATAAATCTAAACTTATATAAAACTTAAACTCATGAGAGATAAGGGCTAGCCTTTGGTTAAGTGTTGAGTAACCATCAAACCGATAATTCGGAATAGGTTTAATTTCGGTTAAGTAAATCAACTACAACATTTGAATCAGATGGCATGGTTTGATTTAATGTAAATCTGATGTCATGTATTACAGAAGGAGTATTTAATTATACCATTAATAATTATTATTAAAGTTAGTGTTGACAAATATAGATTATGTTTTTGTTTGTCCCAGGTTTCGTTGGCGGACTGGTTTCATTTCATGTGGGATCGATTCCGTGGTATCCGCAAGGACATAACACAGCAGGCTCTGTGTTGCGCAGGTAAATTTATACTGAAATACTTGTTAATGATATGCTCAATATTACCGTAAGCTTTGTGAGAATATAAAAATAGTAATATAAATTTAACCCATTAATGTCCGACTACTAGCCAAGGAATAAGTAAGTCTTCTTCGTTAATGAGGAACGTGCTTAGACCTTGAGTGAGTCCACCACGCTGGCCAAATGCGTGTTAGGGACTTTGCATACCTTTAAGAACCGTTAAAGAACTCTTAGGCACGCAAGGTTGCATCACGATGTTTTCGTTCACCGTTTGCAAAGGCGATAATTCTTACTAACTAGCTCACCCGCGCAACTTCGCTTGCAACATAAGAGAGAATGCGTCAAAATTTTCCCCGTCTTTGTAATTTTTTTTCTCGTACTCTGCTCCTATTGGGCGTAGCATGATGATATATAACCTATAGCCTTCCTCGATAAAAGGGCTATCTAACAGTGAAAGAATTTTTTACTTCGGTCCAGTAGTTCCAGCGAGAGATTAGCGCAGCTAGCTGAATTATATTAAAATTGTACATCTTTGTAGATTCGATCCGCCTGGTAGAGATGTGCGCTCGTTTCCACGCGCACTGCGCGGCGCGGCTGGCGGACCTGGAGCACACGCAGTTCGACCAGCGCCTCAACACCGACAACCTCACCAAGTGCCTGCAGACGCTCAAGCACATGTACGCCGACGTCGCGCCGCAACACAAGCCCAACGAGGCGGAGTTCCGCGGATATGTGGCGCTACTCAACCTCGGTGATGCTAACTTTTGGTGGGAGGTTAGTAGTATTTATATTCTTTTTTCGTGCACTTATAGAGAGAAAACTAAATTTTTACCATAATATTTATTGGGGACTATTATAAATGGGTAAATGAATCGGTAATCAAGATATGGGGATATCCAGTATTCACATTACTAGTCAACTATGTTGAATTTGTCTGTCTTTAGAATTGAACTAAGATTGACAAATAAATGTTAAACTATTAATCATTATCTACAGATCAAGCAGTTGCCGGAAGCGATTCAGAAGTCAGAACCCATTACTTTCGCTATCAAAATGTTCAACGCTATAGACAACAACAACTACGTGAGGTTCTTCCGGCTGGTAAAGAATGAAGCGACGTACCTTCAAGCTTGTATACTGTTACGTTACTTCAACGACGTCCGCGCACGGGCATTAGCAAGAATCGTGAAGGCTTACGCTCCTAGAGGAGGGTCCCGTTACCCTGTCGAAGACATGATGAGGACACTGGCCTTCGAATCTATAGAAAACCTTAACGCCTTCATCAATCACTACGGTCTACGATTTGCTAGAACTGATGACTCAGAGCTATCTGTTATTCTAGACAGAAACCAGTTTATAGAAGACAGTGATCCCTACCCTATTGCCAGATCTATCAAACTGATCGAGTCTAAGAGGAACTGTACAGTCGGCGAAATAATAGCTGGAGGGAACCTCCCGGATAAAGAATACACTCAGCATGTTTTGTACACGAGTTTCACCCCCGATGGAAGGTTAAAGGAAACTGCGCTAGCCGCAGAAGATCAGGGCTATAATACCATCAACGATAGTAATAAAGACATCAAAGCTTTAAAAACGGAAATTCAAAGAGTGTCTCAGGGCGTCAGAATCACTGCTCCAGAAAGGGTTGCAGATACCAGAGTAAATAGTTTTGTGAAACCTGATCCTAAAACACTGAGCCCAAAACAAGTGCACAAATTTGCTGTTCCTGCTAACCCGCCTTCAGAGCCGAAATTATTTTTATTCAAACCTGCGATTCCTGTGGCCTCCACTGATATCATCAAGAATTCTCCAGAAAAAATATTTAGTTCAGACCAAAACTTATTTTCTTTTTCTAAACCACAAGAAACAATAAGCACAAACAGTATATTTGCGGGGAAAGAAACAGTAAAAAGTCTCTTTGACTCTAAACCAGTGACTAAATCAAATAATATTTTCTCCAAGCCTAGCAATGATATTGGTCAAAACTCACAATCTGTATTTGGGGGCACAAAGTCTGATGAAAATATATTTACGAAACCGGCAGAGACTAAACCCGTGTTTGGACAAACGTTTGAAAATAAATCTTCAAGTCTGTTCGCCGGCGTAAGTAAAAATCTATTTCCAGCGAACGATAAGAATAGCACTGACACTCCATTTGGCAATAAAAACATTTTTGCAGTAAAAAGTAATGAAAACACGGACAGTCAACCTGTATTTGGTAATAAAAATATATTTGCAGCACCAGAAAATAAAACTGCCGAGAAACAAACAATCTTTGGTGGAACCAATAAAATATTCTCCGCCAAAAATGATCTGTTTGCCAAACCTGACAGCTCAGACAAATCTAATCAAGGAAACAATATATTTGGGAAGCCTACTGAAGCCGTAGACGAAGCAACACGGCCATCAAATATTTTTGGTTCTTTTGCAAAATCTTCAGATAGCACCAACTTGTTTGCAAAACCTACAAATACTGAGGGTCATAATAAACCCATATTTTCCAATGGTGAAGCAACTAACAAAGTTTCGCCGGGAAGTTTATTCAAAAGCGTCTTGAACCCTCCTAATGGCTCTGACACTAAAAATTATTCAATATTTCAATCTAAAAATAAAGCTCAAACAGTGGCTGATAATATATTAAATTCAATAACACCAGCTCCTCCATCTGTTTATGAATTTAATCAAAATGAAAATGAGGAGCAAGCACAAGATATTGCACGCCAACAGCGAGAGGAACAGGAAAAAATTAAGGAAGAACAAAGAAGACTGCAAGAAAAATTAAAAAGAGAAGAAGAGTTGAGAAAATTAGAACTACAAAGACAGGAAGAAGAAAGACGCAGAGAAGAAGAAAGGCGAAGAGAAGAAGCACGTAGGAAGCAAGAAGAACTCAGATTAATGGAAGAAAGACGTAAAATGGAGGAGCAAAGAAAACAAGAGGAATTAAAGAGAAAACAAGAAGAAGAAAAGAAAGCTGAGTTACGACGACAGTTGGAAGAAGAAAGGAAATTCAAAGAGAAGGTTGATAAAGAATCAGTAGAGCTTGTCGAAGAACTCGTCGACGAGGTGAAAGAAGAAACTGTTAGAAGCATTGTTAAAGAAGAGTTAGATAAACTAAACAGCTTGATGCAGTTTGCTGGCCAAGTAACTGATGAAATTATTTCTAATTTGTGCAGAGAGATATGTGAGTCAGAGATGAAAGCTGAAGAGTTTTTGACTCTGAAAATTATGCGCAAATGGTTTAATGTGTGGAAAAAACAGTACGCGAGGAACATTAAAAGAAGAAACATTTTGGACGATACGCCAGTTTGGCTCACACAGAACACACCTTCTGAGGAAGCAGCTCTTTTGAGGCGGATTGTTGAAAATGCCGCGCTCAGAAACATGAACGCCATTCATAGAGGTTACAGATTTACAGGTGAATTAAAACATTTCCCTACGCCCGAGCCTCTAAACATAATGGAAGTCATCAGATCTCCTCTTTTAAAACGCATGAAACAAATACATTATCCATATGATAAATGTTTCTTCTGGAAGATTACGTTGGTTTCGCCCGGTGCAACAAAATGGCTACACCGTAAAATAAATGTTGAGAAATGGTTGTTGGACGTGTTTAGCGACAAGAAAAAACATGAAGTATCTGATACTCTTATCCATGTCGGTAAACAATCTTGGAATCATTTGATGGACTTTGCTATATCTGTCAGTCTAACAAGTCGAGATGAAGGTTCTAATTGTAGTGAAGCTGTAGATGGTGCTAACGCCTTTCTAATTTATGCCACGGAACATGATGTCGATATAATGGATGTAGTGGAACAAACAATGAAGTACAAATATCCTTATCAAATTATTCCAGTTGCAATTATTGTTCCGACAATGGAAAGTGATTTGTTTCTTTCAAATTTAGAAGCTTGCTTAACTGGTCTTGTAAAGAACAACGTTATATCGGCGTACAGGATTTTTGTAGTAAGTTCCAAGACTGTATTTGAATCTTTAAATATGACCACCAAGACTGCTATGAAATGGTTGGCGAAAAATTATCCACCGATCCCGCCATTGGAAATAGATTACTTAAAATCAATTTGCCAAAGGTACCTTGGCAATGAAATTTGGTGCAGGCTGAAATTAGAGACCGATGGCCGGATAAAAATGATTGTCAAAGATTTATACAAACTGGTCAAATGTTATAATACAGCAGTGGATAAATTAACCGACGTGATAACAAATGAAGATCTATTTAATTACTCATCATTTCCATTAGAATTTCAAACATATTTAGATCACGCATCTCTATATCCCAAGCCATTTGAATTTATACCGAGCAGCGCAAGAACTTCTGATAATGTGTTGGCGATAAAAAGGATTATGAACCAGTTAAAGTTGCCAAATCCATCATCAGATTTTAACCCCAGTAATGCAATAAGCATGCAACAACAAATAACTGGCTATTGCAGTCAAATAGGGTGGTTTGAGAAGCCAGAGGAGGTGGTATGCAAGGTTGTTGCTGTTCTACCTAATGAACTGTCAAATATCACTATGCCATGTGAAGATTTCAGACAGTACTATGCTCAATATAATCTACTAGACTTCATGAATATAGTAGTATATGAAAAAATAAATAGTTTAAAGAATTTTGAAAACCGGTTTGCTGTATATAGTAAATCTGTTTTAGAAGATTACCGCAGTGCTCTATGGTTACACGATATAAGTGTAGTTAATGAGTTGAAACATAAAGCTTCAGAATGTGAAGATAGGTTAGAATTCTTCTTGGAAGCTAAACGCAGAAAGATTGCCATGAATTCATTAGAATGCTTGATGTTGGAGGACAAAGATAGAACTTTAGTTGATGAACAGATTAAAGTGAAAGATGAAAACATCTCTAGATATAATAATTGTGCAGAAGCTATGAACCAGCTCGAGCAACTATTAGAGCAGGAAAAAATGAAATCATTGCAATTCGATAATTTATTGAGAGCTGCATTGGGTGATCTTGAGTGATTTAATTATATTTTTGTATGAATTAACATTCACATTGTTGTAAAATTTAATAAAATGATTGATTTTGCACCTCTTGTTTTCAATACATACATATATTACCAAATTCCTTAATATTTGTGGATCCACATTTGTTAATAGTTTTATTGATGTGGACGGACTACTGTCATGTTAAAGACGCAATAACCCCATAATATTATAAGCAATGTCACCTGCAGGCTGCAGTGGTCAACTGAGATAGGCAATGTGTAGTGTATGACAACCATTAACCAATAAATAAATATAATTGGACAACTCAGCAGAGCTTGTGGAATACTAACCAATCTAAATGGATACAAACTTAAACACATTGATGTTATTCTGATTCTAAATTAACTTATTACTACAAAAATTAAGACTAGAAAGTGTCCTGGAAAATAAAAAAAGTTATCATTCTTATTCATCTTTATTATCTTGTGGCTGTACAACTTGGAGGCAAGCATCAACAAATTCAGTAAAGATGGGCTCTGTCATATATTCCTGCATTAATCTGTCCGGATATGGCGATCTGTCCAGCAACTCTAATATCTCTCTCACATGAGGATTTTCTAAACATTTCTTCAATTCTTCTGACTGTTCTGTGGACAGAAATTCATAGGTTAGTGTAATAATGGATGATAGAAGGATCAATTACAGTTATTAAAATAAGTATATGTAATCTACCTGTACTCAGTGTAGTAATTTTTATTATTTTCTCTTACTCTTTACAATGAAGTTAAAAAGAACAAGACAATGTCAATTTGTTGGCAAGTCTTTTTTTTCTAAATCATGTGCTCATTAATAATGCATATTATAAACAAAGACAACCAACAAGAACTTGAAAAGCAGCATGAATCAACAATGTTCCTTTTTTAAACAGTGTACATCCTTTCAAATAGTGACGGGAGTAAGGTGTAACAAACCTAATAATTTTAACTTTTCTATTGGCACAGTATCTTCTGTAGGGTATTCATATTCTCTCTCTGGTTGCGCCGTGTTATTTGTTTGTTTTGGTGGCTCTGGCGGAGGCGAACACGGTTGCTGTTTATGTTCTTTGTAACAAGGAACTGAGCAACTGCAATAAATGTTTGCAATATTAACAATCAAAAAAGGTACCTAGTAGTTATTAAATACACTCAAAATAAAAATGTTATGTTAACTTACTAAGGTTGTCTGCAAACTGGACATTTATATTTGGCATTTTGTTTGCACTGTATGCAACTCATCTTGAATCGAAATCTTATTTTTATCTATGAATGAGCAATATTCAATAATTTTAGTGAAAGTCAGAGATAAACTGCTACAACAATCTAAACAAATCGACAACCCCACATGTTTTTGACGTTTATATCATAATGACTTACATGACGGTAGTGACAATATTGACATTTGCTCTTAAAAATGTGGCCACACTTAATATTATGAAATTCTATTTGAATATTGTTTAAAATTAAATACCTAATATTTCTTTGTATTATTAATGTTATTTCAAATATTAGTAGCTTGTATATTACCACTAATTTTAGTGGTACGCCATTCTGATATCAAGGCGCCGGAACCATTGCCGATTTCTTTTGCTTTTTGATCACATTTTTTTATTTATGCGGTGTTCTGATTCGCAATGCGTGCCTAACATTTTTCGTCATTAGTTTTTGAGCGTGTAAGTAGGTACCTACCTACTCTTTTAAGTTCTATATCTTTCAAAAAACATTGGGTTCGGATTCACGTTCAGATGTGCTCCCCGACCACATGTGTGCGAATTTTACTTACCACTCCACCCTCGCTTTTTGAAAATGATTTTGAAAACAGAAAAAAGTCCAATCTATTTTTGTACTTTATTCTCATTACAAATAATATTTACATGTTTTTTAATACATTGGATATAAATAATAATTACAAAAGTAGGTATTATTTGTGATACTTTGTTGTACATTCTTTTTTTTATAATAATACAACAGATTTTTAACAACATACTTATTTCCGTAGCTGGGTAATCAAACATAGTTTCTGTTTAATGCACTACATACAAGCCTTATGAGCTACTTATTGTCATAATTGAACAATAGGAAACAGTTAGGTGCGAATTACATACAAATGTTACTGCACCACAAGTGTACCATAAATATAATTTTGTTTGAATGAACAAGTGTGGACAAATTACTTAAATACATACAATATGTCACAATGTAACGGAAATATCTGTTGTACTAACAAAAACATTTATTTTGATAAATCATTAAAAGTATTTTTATAGTATAAAATCTACTAGATAGAAAGACGTAAAGTTACATTTTGGTCGCGGTAGATATCTTACACATTTACTATATTTATTATTTATTCAAATAAAATATAAACTATGTGGAATGTGCCAAGATCAGTGTTATTAAGTACCAATGCGTGTTGACGCATACTCGTGGCACAACTATGAGCAAGTACTCGCACTATCAGTCGCTTGCTATGCGGCATGGCATTTGAACTAGAACATTAAAACTTAAAGTATGTATACTATTTGGTGATTATTATGGCGGGGACCATAGACGTAGCCAGGAATGGTGTCCAAGTTTTGGACAAAAACAAAAGCACTGATTTCTTCATTTCGAATGTATGCGATT
The DNA here is from genome assembly GCF_050436995.1 of Anticarsia gemmatalis. NCBI lineage: Eukaryota > Metazoa > Arthropoda > Insecta > Lepidoptera > Erebidae > Anticarsia > Anticarsia gemmatalis. The sequence goes on from NC_134757.1 coordinate 4,689,508, forward strand.
TTCTAGCTTAACTAAAATCATAAAATATTTATTTTCACTAACTTAGTCGGTGACAGACTAAAATACAACGACCTATCAAATAGACCAGTCGCTTTAAATGTTGGTAGACTAACCAGAGTTGAAATTATCTTATGATGTTGCGGCTTTTAGCTGCTTGAACTCTAAATGGAGAGGAGCAGAGCTGTGCTATGCAACTAAAAATTACGTATAACCGCCGCTCAGGCTCAGGCATAAACAATCAGGCATTAAGCCTTAATGTCTTTAACAGTAAAGTCAATCTTAAGTTTCCTCACTACGCCTATGGTGTAGACGTCACATGTTGTTTAAAGTTCGGCATGTTTGGCGGCCATGTTGTCGCTGACATAGTACGTGGTGTTGATTGGTGGTACTCCGTAGTCTGAAGTGGCCAGCGCGTGGTATCTCGTACGGAGGTGGTGGGCCGACGCTTTCGGTTGCCGTTCCCGTGTGAATATTCCTTTTTTGTTGCCTCCTACGCGGGTAATGGCTGCAAATAAAAAAAAAAAATTATGAATGATTACACTTTGCCTACACAAGTAAAAGTTTTGTTGTAATTATAATCCAGGCATTAAATACTGGTTCGGTCCATTTTTATCAAACTAGGTACCTATCTACTTATACTGAGTAATAAATTCTTAAGTTTTGATAACAGTATTACTCAGACCATGCTCTTTATTTAACGTAGGTAAGTAGTATCTGATCTATTTTAGCAAGATCTACGCTAAGAACAGACATGCTGGCACGATGCTTGGTCACTAAACATAGGTAGTCTATTTTTTTCTCATTAATTGCAATCTCCAATGCTATGCTATGCTATAATCACACAGTATTCTAATGCTAAAAGTATCAGTAATTACCAGATCATTCCGTATAATGTTTCGCAAATCACATTCATACTTGCAATACCATGCGTTCACATCTTGCAATTGTTTCAACATAATATAAAAACATTATAAGAGTTCTAATGCAATGTACCGCCACCTATAATAATATACTGTTTGTTACTATGCAGTATGCACTACTATGCACTGTACGATACTCAAGACAAGTCTTAGTTAATTCGTTACAATCGTGTGAGTATCGCTTACGGTTACAGCGGTGTAATTTCCGGCGTTTCAGTGCTTGTGGCCGGTTTCGACGACGCTTCGAAACTTTCATACACCTGCCTAAATGACAATGTATTTTTGATAGCAAAAAATTTTGACTGCAGTGTACCTATATGACTACATTGACTACAGATATCTATACTGACTTCAGAATGGGACAAAATACTATAAAATTTTAGTAATCAATAAATAATTTGAAGGTTTGCCAATTTCTGTCGGAATATTTTTATGGTAGCCCGATAATACGTTGAAACAATATTTTTTATAAGACTTACATTGTGCAGTCTTGAAGTCAGCGAAGTTCCAGATGAACTCTCCGGCGAAGAAGCCGGCCTGTCGCAGATGATCGAACGCCTTGAAGTGCTCCGACAACAACACGCACTGGTACTCCTCCGACCAGATGAACTCGGGATACTGCACATAACAACATACGTAAGAATAAATAACACTTAGTTTTTTTCATATTATGTATCATCTAAGACCCTGTCATGCTTTATACTAATAGGTTAGCCGTTTTCAAAGGAGACCAAACGAACATTACAAAATTTAATATAATCGTAATTAATGTATTTCTCATCTTTTATTGCAAGTGGGAATTTAAGGCACAAAGAGCAAAAAAACCAGAACAATCTGGGAACTGTTCCATTCACACATGTAGACCTCGGAACTTGGATTGACTTCATGCTAGATTTTATAAATTTCAGTTATTCAATTCAATCGTTTAGCCGTAACCAATAGATAAGTATATTGTATGGATTTAAAAGTGCATCATACTAACCAAATGCAGTCCAGCAATAGTGTCAGCTCCGTACTCAGTCATGATGACGGGCTTGTTGTGCATGCGGTGCCAGTTGGTGGCCTCCTCGATCACGTTGTGTTTGATCTGCACCGTCATGCCGGGGTTCGCGTACCACCCGTTGTAGCGGTTGAATGAGATCACGTCTAAGTGACGACCCTGCGATTAAATATTAGAGAAAATAAGCTCAAGAAGCGATTTGGTATAAAGAATATATTTAGAAGACTTTCATAAGCTTTTATTTTCGTAATTAAAATATATGGTCATGTATTAAATTTATAATTAGGTATTTTTTTCCTCTGAAAGACCACAAGTATTTATATTTTTTGGAATAAATGGCAGTCCTAGAAATGTAACAACAGTCGGTAGAAATTATCCTAAAGTAAACAATATAAGTTATTCATAGAATATAATTGATTTTGGCAATTAGCATACAGTCGTACTTACAGATTTATCCACTAAAGCTCCTACTGATATGGCAATGGTAACAGGTCTGGACAAATCCATTGATTTGACGTGTCGCACCAATTCACTGAAACACAAATCATTAAATAAGAAAATGTAACAAAATAATTAGGTTGTTATTAAAATATCAGATCTCGACATTGCAAAAAAACTACCATAGAGTAGACGGAGCTATCTTTACCTAAAGATATAATATTGCAACTGTAAAGTTAGGTATCATAAACTGTGAAACGGACCCTAAGAGTTACGAAGTCTCAAACTTCTGACAGTACGTGCGAAAGCGAATTGCGTCATTAATACGAAACTCAATAGCTACTTGCGCACGGAATCAGAATTTGAATAAGTTAGTAAACAAAACAGGATATTGAAAAATCTAGTATTCTACGTAGATTTTAGGAGAAAGTAGATGTTTTGTTTAGTGCCTAGTAAGATACGTACGCGGTGAATGTACAATTGTCTTGTAACCACAGCACGTGATAATTTTACTTAATATGACAATGTTTTCTTCAATCTGTCAGTGTTATTATATTTCGGAATGTCCGACTAGTAATAGTCAAATGTCGTGGTTGTAAATGTTCAACCTTCACCGAAAATCCATTATTTTTTTAATGAATAAAAATATACCTTAATTTTCCTCTTAGGCGGTTTATGGCTAAAAGTTCTTCGAATAACATTTGAAAGGGTGATAAGTAACTGTATTGCAGAGTTACGATGTATGTTAATAAGGAACCAATCGCGCAGTGGAGTTGCTTTTTCATGCATTTTGTTCTACTCTAGTCTGCTTTTAAAGTGAAAAATATTACTAAGTAAGCTTAAATGTATGAACAAGATATTTTCAAGTAAGTTGGTGGTTACCCAAAGTATCTGTCGGCGAGTTTGTTCCCCGACCGGGGCTCGTTGGCGATGGACCACATGATGACGCTGGGGTGGTTCTTGTCGCGACGGATCATCTCCGTCACAGACTGCTTGTGCTTTACCAGTAGTGTGTCAGTAAATATGCTGTGGAATAAACGAAACTTCATATTAGTTGATGTGAGAATTAAGAGGCTAACATTTGTAATAAGGTCTTAATAGAAAATGTGCTAGTATCTATCAAGGTACGCATAGTAACTTCATATAATCCACCTAGTCAACCAGAACCAGCTTAAAATATTCTGATTTTAATTATGATTTACTATTTTGGTGCCCAACATGGGACTTACACATTTTTTTAATAATATAATTAGAAAACAAAAGAACTAAGTCTACTATGAACCATGAGAAAATTTCTAGTAAAACAACGTGTGACATAAAACTCAAATGGCGACAATACAAAAACTTATTCCGTGTTGTATAAATTTCTTGTCTAAAAAGTAATATTGACTTACTCAGTGTCAACTCCAGGGCACTCGTCGATTATCATGATGCCTTGTTCGTCAGCCATCTGGTAGATCTCCTCGGCGTAAGGGTAGTGCGACGTGCGGAACGCGTTGGCTCCCAGCCACTTGATCAGGTTGAAGTTCTTCACCCAGAGCACTGGATCCCAGCCTTTACCGCGCAACTACACAAAATAATTTCAAATTTATAGGAGCTTCATATTTCTTTTCGTATCATAATTCTGCTTTGATTTAATACCGAAATATCACAACTATTACTTAGCAGGGGTTTGAACTCGAGATATAAACGGAATCGAAACGATTTTTTTAAAGTTAATGTTGCTAAAAACGTACTTGGTTTCCGTGTAGTTCTGCAAATGGCATAGACGCTTATAACACTGCTAAGTTATCTCTCTCTTTATTTAAACAAAAGGTACAGTATAAACGATTCAGACGTTAACAATATATTATTCCATACCCGTCATCTTGACTAACAAGCAGTGGAGACCTAAAATTTGTATAACAACTTATTTTACTTCTACTTACGTCAGAATCTTCGTGCATGCCGAATCCCTTCATGTAGAGTGGCTTCTCGTTCAGATAGATGGTAGTGTTGGTCCACGTCACTGTCCTAATGCCGACCTTTTGGCTGTAAGTGTCGATGATTTCTCCCTGAGAACCTATCAGAGAAGCCTGGAAGGAGAAATAGTTTTTTAATGTTTTGAATAAACAAACGAACAGCTCAAGAAGGCTAATGGTCCGTTTATCAATTCTGGATAAGTATTGATTAACTTGTCAGGCAGAATTTTGACAGTTTTTTTTCATATAATAGGTAATTTGTCCATCGGATAGTTTATACGATTTAATCGTAATGCATGAGCTGAGCAACTGGCCCTTAGTATTCATAACAAAATTATTACATTTAAAACATTTTATATGGATACTGGTCTAAAATGATGTGGCAAAAGAATTCAGAATAAGAAAAAATCACTATCCAAGGCGTCATCTCAGTTTATCACTGTACGAGTTTAATTGACGTGAACTTTAAAAGTTAAATGTCACAAAGTAGGCTTCTTTGTTTCGCATGTGAGACAGAAAATGGTACTTCTGGTTGACATTTTGAATAAATAATATACGAATAATCATTTATAACATCACGCCTTTTATACCCGAAGGTGCAAACAGAGGTGTATGAAAATACACTTACGTACCGCCATTTATAATTAGAAAAGCTCAATGGCAGCTATGCCAACCCGGAAATCGACTCTAAGACCTATTGCAGACGAAGAGCTCATCAGCAAGCAAAGACAATTAACTACAGCCCAGACCACAGAGACAGTTAAATACAAAATTATATTTACTTTGAACGTGTACAGGTATCCAGCTTGTGGGTGCATGAGGTATGGCCACCAGAACTTAGCGTTGCCGATCTCCAAAAGACCCGCGCACTCGTTGAAGGCTGTCACTTGCGTGTCATTCTTGTCGAACACCTGGACTAGGCATTGTACTGGGACACCCTCGGAGTCCGACCCTCTGTGAGTCACGTTGTACACTATGAAGCCTAAAAACATGAAAATATTTGCGTTTGAGTACAAGTTATTGTAGTATCGTGTGCAATAATATTGTGCTAAATTATTGCGCGATATTATTGTAGGTAACCTAACCATGGTGTGACCGTATGTATCGCGTGTTTAGGATTGAAGAAGATTGGTAACATTATTTCGTTATCAAACTGAATTTATAATGGGTTCAAAAGTAAAAAGGAGGTGAGCAGGCTCTCTATGTGAAGGTAAATGATATTAAATTGTTACAATTTTCAAAGGATCTACAAAAAAGTAGTCATAAGCTTGAAAGCCTTATCGACGGGTATCGTGTTAAAACGCAGGTAATTGGGTTGTGGAGGTGCGATAGACAGTCGCTCTATGAAAAATACTGGCATCCAACTGCATCTAGTGAGTCTGGACGCCGACTCCCATAGTTGGAACAAAGGCTAGGCTGAAGAAAAAATCAACAAATAATGTATAACATCTTACCAGTGAGTCCCTGTATGTCAGTGTTGACGATGACGTCATCGATGTACACCCTGGGCGTGGAGTACAGGTACACGGTGCGGTGGATGCCCGCGTAGTTGAAGAAGTCAAACGTGTAAGACTGTTCTTGACGGATCTTGTTGGGCCTGTCAAAAACATAATAATCGTTAATTTAAAAACTCTTATTTACAATCAATTTAGAGCTATTTTTTAAAACAAGAACAATAATATGAGGTCGCAAGCATTGTCTCATGTTTGACGATATTATTATACTTATTTACACCATAAAGACTAGTTAACTTATTTTTCTTAGTAGATTGCCGAAAGGAATCAAAATGACTACACTATCGTAGTGAACAATCGTTATGAAATATGCCGTAATTTATTTAAATAGTTTTCTAAATTCAGACGATTTCATTCAATTTATTGAAAAAAATATTAATAATCGAACGTAATTAGGTATGTATATCTTACCAGAGCGCACTGGAAATAAATTTAACGAATATTAAAATTGGTGTTTAAATATTTGTACCTCTATTTTTGAAGGTGTTAATCACACGCTTATCAAATGGGTAAATATTTTTTTATTAGGTTTTTTTTTCATTTGTTGTTTTATACAAAAATCTATTTTATTACCATACCTTAAGCGTATCCTTTCAAAAACCTTATTTCTAATGTCCTAGGTAAGGTTGCCAACCCGCAGGAGTCGGTAGAAAATAGAATAAAAACTAATCATCGAATTACTGCTGTAGCTCTTAAACGTAGAGCAGAGAGACAGTAATAACTGGCAAGATATGTTTTAGCATCTATTAAGGTATTACTCACCCGACATAGATGTCCTTAATGTTGCCCTGCGGGATGGTGTCACTGAGCAGCGTGTTGTCCACCACCACAGTGAGCAGGTTGCTGCTGTTGAAGTTCACCACGTCCGTGATCTCAGACTCGAACGGCAAGTGACCTATCTCGTGGAACATCACCGACTTGCCGTTTACGAACTGAAAAGAAAAGCAAAAATTACAATTAATGTTATTAGGTCTTAATTGTTTCACCTAATTGAATATTTGATGTCTCTCAGGCATGTAGGGGTAATTATTCGAAATTCTAGAAAAAGTCTTAAATCTTTCTTAAATGTTCAGTTACTTGGGTTTCGTTTGGTGCATTTAAATTTTGTCAACGATACTTTCTACTACTAATGAGGGTTATATTTATTTGTTCACCAAAAAAATGAAATATTCTAAGATAAAGTATGAAACAAAAATCATGAATATACAAACAAACAAAATGTAAACGATTACGATTGCAGAGTTACTTAATGGACAAAATGTTTTTGTAATAACCGCAAATTAGCCAAATGAAGATGGAAACAGTACTCCGTGCCATATAACTGCCAGTTTAAGATGTTAAGTAAAGTATTGTAACATGAACCATTCATTTGTTTTGCAGCAATATAATATTACCAGGCTATATGCAATGATTGCACTGCGCTAGTCAAATTAGCATCATAATGGCAACGCCTAAGTGTATTGCATGGCTGTTGTACTTAATGGTACATGCCGTGTCATAATCTCTTCATACTTCTATCGCTGATTGATCTGCTAAAGCAATATGGTAATCTACATTTTTGAGACTAATTAACGACTTGAAGTAAATAGACCGAGAGCAAGACTTTCATTTTCGATGAAGTCAACGTGAAATTTATATTGAGAGCATTAAATATTTGGTAAAATGAGTAAGTACTACTTTGTGTAGTAACTTACTTAATTTATTTTTCAACGTTTATATATGTAGGTTGGTGTCTGCTACGCAAGTGGTCGCAAGTTCGAAACCTAGGCAATCTATCAATGACTTTTCGAAGTTATGTGTGGATTAGAAATAATTATCATTTGTTCCAACTTGCATGCCTGAGAGTTCTTTAGAACAGTTCTTCAAGGTTTAAAGTCAAAAAGTTCAAAAGTCCCCAACCCGCACTTATCCAGCGTGGTGGACTCAAGACCTAGCCCCTCCCTCATTACAGGAAGGGACCCTTGCCCAGCAGTTGGACATTAATGGGTTAAATTTATTACTTATTTATTTAAAGTAAAAGTATTGCGACGCGTCCATAATGATAAGAGATACAAGTTAATTATGAAAATCGCCTTCTGCTATTTGTATTCTGTGTCAACGGAGATATGATAATGCTTAGCGGGTGTTTACGGACATTACTCAATACCGCACTATCTGTAATGGCATCAAGCTGTTACAAGCAACAACTTAAGTAAATATATTAACGCTACATTGATAACAAACTTTATGTTGAGCAATCGACTAAATTCACTTCCCGACAAGACATTTATGGATTTACTAGCTGACCCGCGTAACTTCGCTTGCAACATAAGAATGCGTCAAAATTTTCCCCATTTTTGTAACCTTTTTTACTCGTACTCTGCCCTATTGGTCGTACATGATGATATGTAGCCTTCCTCGATAAATGGGCTATCTAACACTGAAAGAATTTTTCAAATCGGACCCGTAGTTCAGGAACTACGGGTCCGATTTGAATTTAATATCAGGATATTAGCGCGTTCAAACAAACTAACAAACAAACTCTTCAGCTTTATAATATTAGTATAGATTTACAGGTTTTCTTAAAACTAAACCCCAAACCATCTATCCTGGAACAAAGCTTGGGGCTAAAGAGTTAAAGATAAGGTTAGTTTCATCAAAATTAGTAAAGTATTAATAAACGGCTATTTTGTGAAACTATCCACAGCGGTCGACAACGCGTGGAAGAGCAACGATATCAATTTATCGCCTACATTACTTTCTTTGTACATACTCGTCGGCCGTGCTGTTGTATTATCAGTTATTCTTAAATGTTTGGCTCTACTCTCAGAATCATTTTATTCAGAGTAAGAATATAGACATAATTTTATGCAAACAAACTAATACACCGTGGTTTTATCTTTTAGTTAAATTAACTGAGCAATTTTTTTTTATTACACGCCAATCCAAACAAAAGATTCGGTGCATTCAACTCACGTGGGTGGGTATCGTGTAAATGATTACTATCTACTTATTCAGATAATGTCAGTGTAGAAATTGCGTGTGGTACGGAACAAGGAGGTGATCTGAGTCCCGTTTGGAGAAGTTATTATGAGAATTTGAAAGTCTTGAGATATAAGTAAATGATGATTAGTACAAGGGGCTCATGTCACAAAATTTTCTATCTGAGCGTAGATAAAGAATTCATACGTATAATATTATAAATGCGAAAGTAACTGTCTGTTTCTCTGTTACTCAAACACGCCTAAACTACTGAATTCCTGCATGAAATTTGGTATAAAGAAATTTTGATACCCGAGAATAGGCTATTTTACCCCGGGAAAATGACGCATTCCCATGGGAAAATTCAGGTGGCGGACTACTACGGCTAGTTAATTATAAGTTAGGAAATAGCTTCTAAATGATGAGATACAGTCACGGAGCTTCGCACGAACGTTCACGGGTTTCGATATAAAACCTAAGTGCTAAGTAGAGCGAGTCTATCACTATTTTATCGACAATTTTATAGCCTTCATAAAAAAAAGGTTTTAGTAACGGTCAAATTAAATGTTGAGCTCTTTATCTGTCGGAACTGTATGGGTTTGGACATGAATTTCGTGACCGAATAAAGCAAAAATGAGTTCAAGTCGGAAACACTGAAATATCGTTTAACCTTTTTATAATATCAAGGGCAAAGTTCATTTTTACATTAATCAAGTGTGGGCAACGAGCGGAAACTGAAGGAAGATGTGAAATGGAGATTTTACGAATAAACGCAACATAAATGAATAAAGCGGGTCATGATATTATACCAGAGTTTATTTATTATTTTACGAACCCTCAAATCACACTTGGGTACGGCTTGTCGTCTCTTTCATAGCGAAAGGAATGACTCGCCCATGTGTGAGATAGAAATAATACACTTTTCTAGTACATTTTTATCCAATTGTAACTATTTAGCGAGCCGGTTCGATTATATTGGGGTACAATAAACGCGTTAATGTTGTTCGTATAAATTACATTGTGCGCTTACAAGTTAAGCTTGAACAGGAACTTAATACGTAGGTGTCTGTATCACTCACTGTCTGACTTGTGTTCATTGGCTATATTTTGTGCATACATTGACTGTACCGGCTAAAGTAAGTCACAAAATGATATTTAAGTTTTATGCATCGGTGTATAAAAGGGGCACGAGGGAGCACGGTCAATTGTGTCTGAGGTGCTTTACTTTTACACGTTTCCAGGGTAAAATACCAAGCGTTTGAAAGAGTGCCGTACATAAACCTCAATCTAAGATCTACAAGTGTTTCTATACATTTCAATTTACTGTTGCAATGGAAACTACCTCTGTAAGTAATACTTATGTAAATTAAGTTTAAGGATTTTACCATTACACATGACATAGCTCAACAGACAGACGGTACTACATTAATAGGATGATTTAAAGGTAACCAAGCAAGTATGATATAGAACCTTATTACGCCTACCTGCCTCGTAGAGTTCGTGGTTGATTTACAAATCATTGTAAGAGCGATGAAGTGTCGCCTACAGAGTTGCAGGCCAATGCCGTAATTTACTGTTTACGATCAATGCAGAATAAATCGGTCGTGTGGTTGATTTACTGCCTGCCTACAAATTGTACTCGGAACACATTTCTTTTGCTTAACTTGACCTAGTAAGCCGCTAACATTACAATTGTAAAGTTAGGAATTTAGTGTTGACAATTAGCCTATTCATTATGATGGGTAATTTAGACGGAAGCAAGAAGGCAGAGAAAGCTACAAGAATTGGTAATTTGTAATGATTCTTGAGAAAATATGATCTTTTCTCGTCTTCTGTAAGTAATACGTATTACGCATAAACTCACTATTACTATTTACGCCTGCTTTTCTAGTTCCTGTCCATTCATAAATAACAGAATAGTTACACATTGTAGTGGCGATCGACAAGTACACGAGACACTCGTCTACTGGCTACTGCCACCAGTAGGAAGCTGATTGAGTAATGTCGGTTAAGCGAGGTCAGTGATTCTTGCCCTCTAGTACAATTGGTGTATGAATGACCAGTACCACCGGCCAAAACATTTATTATAATGTCAGAAAACGTTTGACACGATTGTGGACTGCGCTAAAAATATCATCTGCATATTATTCTGCCCTACATCCTTCAAGGACCATAACTGTAGATATCTTTAGGCCGTATATGTTTATATTTACCTAGAAGTCATACTACTATTAGCATATATTACATACTAGGCATTGAAAAACACGGTTACTGGCAACACAAAGAACTTTCTCAATGCATAGATCGTGTTGTAGTTTTGTTTCAATGTCTAATCTGCATTAAGATGCATGTATGTCCCCTGGAGTGTGTGCGTTCCTTTCGCCTGCTAAATCTGTGTCGGGTCGAACGAGAGTAAACTCGAGAGACCGGTGTCACATGACAAATTGTCCAATTACATTCGTGCGCCTAGCAATAGACACCTAGTACACCTTTAGCTGCCGGATCCGCCCTTTCTTGTTGCTAAGTCCTAATTTCACTTGTTAGAAAATTGGTCATGATTAATGTACTTACGAGAAATCTAAGTCTGACCCTGAACTAAATACTCGTAACCGAGAATCTCGCTATTTCTGTTTTTGAAATCATAAAATATTTCACAGATTCCATATAAGGCAAGCATTATGTTAAACAAAAAGAAACCTTGATATGATTTCATTAGTACTTTTGCTCAATATGAAAGAAAAACAATAAGATTATTTATATATATTAAGCGTGTGAAAATTCCCTATCTGGGTATAAATATTCATATTCATTCCTTAATGCAATCACTTCGCAATCCATGCGAATATTTAAACATACAGATTTCCTAACACGTGTAATTCAGACTATATGAGGAATATTTGTCCTAATTACTAAGCTTCCATATGAGGCGACATGGTTAATGATGGCATAGTAAGAAAAAAAAGATTGTCGAAAAAAAGTATTTCAAAGGACTATGCAAAAAATCGTCCCATATCATCAACAGATGCCAAACATATCTCATTAAATACATCTGGACATTATGATCATTTTTTACTATGGCGACATCACTGTAGGATATGGGGTTATTGTGCAATAAAAAAAAATATGTTATACTTATACAGTTTTATTAAGTATTAAGAACTGAATTAAAAATGTACTATTTAACTAAAAAAAACTCGAGAGAGAACAGCCGTAAGACGTACTTTACCATCCTACTGTGCGGGACATATTCGGAATGGAATTTATTATATTGAATTATTTCGAGAAAACCAGCTAACTGATTTGCCAAGGTATAATATTCGAGTAGATAATGTCTGGTTAATTAGAGGACGAATACAATCTCAACACGTTAGATCGCGCGTTTATTATTGTTACATATTAATAAACCGAAGTGAAACTGGCAGACGTGCTATTGAACAGTGGTATTGCACATGCCTAACAGGGGCGCATACGGTTGGAAGTTGTGCCCATATAATATCAATTATATGGTATATGGGCAAAGGTCGACATATCGACTTTAATCTACCAGCGGCAATGTTATCGATAATTATAATAGATGAATAATATAACGTTATTTTTGTCTGGATAATAGTTCTGTTGTTATTAAGTATCTACTTGCACAATTGTTTTTGTGTTATTAATACTTAAAATGTCTAGTTGAACAATTGCTTTTTGTAATTATCGTCTAAAATGTAATTTTTTATTTTAAAATAAAAATACTTTATTTTTGTCAAAAGCCTTTTTTAAAAAAAAACCCCGTCGAATTCCGAACTAAAAATTGGTACTGACTTTTCATGGGACGTAATAATGATATTGAAACTTGTCCCATGTCTGTTGATGGGATGGGACACTGCCCATACATTTTTTTGCATGGTCCTTTGTCGAGTTGCCGACTAGGGTTTGGTCAGCTTGGGAAATAGGTAACGGCCTTAAACTCGTTTTTATGATTACTTGTACTGTATATTGTGTATTTATATACACTACAATAAAATACGGTTGAACTATTTAAAATTCTGGACTACAGTGAACATACATCGCGAAGAAGAATGGGTTTAAATCGTGACGTAAAGAGAACTGTTTATATGTTAATCGTGTGAACCAAGTTAGCATAGTCGCACGGTTAGTTTTACTAGATCTAAATTTGCGTAAAGGTATGATAATCTAAATGGGCAAATAGGGACTAATATTGTGGGCGATTGTTCCGATAGACTACTCCGAAATAGGTTTTACTTGTCATCATTTTGATTACAGTGTTACCTACTTTTTTAGGCATTATATGTATATGAATACAAACATAAGGAAAATCTACGATCCTTTCACATAAGTGGTAACTTAACCTAGACAAGATCATGTAAAAATACATCAGGTATGTGTTTTTAATAACATTTATGTGAAAAAGTGCCTGTCATGGAACAAGAAAACAGCTTACGAGGTAAAAATGTTTCACATAGTTACTTCCTTCCCTCTTCTTAAACTAATTAAACTAAATTGATTAAACGTTACGCACTAAAAACAAACAGCACAGGTATTCTACACTCTACTTATTAATTACATAATGCTGTATAATGGAGAATGTTACTAGGTATGCCAAATCGCTTGAAATTTTGACACAGTATAGCCTGTGTGTATACATATAAACTAGTTGTTGTTTTAGTCAAAAATACCAAATAGTTTTGATTTTATAAGCATTCAAAGTTTCGAAAAATATCGAGTCCCGCTAACAGCCGCGTGAGCGGCTGTGACGTCATACTACTTTACCGCGCCACGCGGGCCGCGTCCCGCTTAGTATCAAGTCGCCAATCGTTGTTGTAGGTGTAATAGCTTGCGTAGTATTTTGTTGTGTTTTCGTCCGCTTATGTATAAAATAACTTATAACTTATAATAATGGTAAATACTATTCGATTAATAAAATGGATAAAGGATTTTAAAAAGGGCAATCGGATAATGTACCTAAAATAAATGGAATAATGGTTGCGAATTATTTGTGAAACAAATAGAGGTTTTGTTGCTTCCGAAATCCTACTTAATATTATAAATTTTAAAGTTTGTGAGAATGTATATATGTACATACATAAGTACATAAGTAATACATACAATGACATACATATGTCGTTGTATGTATGTATGTATGTATGTATGTACGTATGTATGTGTGTACGTACGTACGTATGTATGTACGTATGTTTGTATATGTATGTATGTATGTATGTACGTATGTATGTGTGTGTGTACGTACGTACGTATGTATGTACGTATGTTTGTATATGTATGTATGTATGTATGTATGTAAGTATGTAGGTATGTAAGTATGTATGGATGTTTGTTACTCTTTCACGCAAATTTGACAGAACCGATTACGATGAAATTTGATATATACCTGAAGACCCAGAATAACACATAGACTACTTTTTATCCTCGAGTTCTCGAAGGATCAGGATTTACGCGGGAAGGGTTTCCATGCGGACGAAGTCGTGGGCGGCTTCTAGTATATTATATATAGGTATATTATGTAATAATGTTAGATAAATATTTATGATCACTGCATATTATAATGAAACAGTTTTTAACCGAAATAATCGTATACTTATCGATTTTACATTTTTCCTGCCACAGTAAAATCAATAAACTCGCGATCAATTGTTTCATTATAAGATGAAGTTATTTATTATTACTTATGTACTTACTTACATAATATTAAATTACATTTAGGCACAACATATGATTTCCTAGTATTTGAATTGAACATTTTTAAAAGTATTTAGGAATAATTTCAACGCACCGAGCGCGCGACCGCAAGCGGACTGTGTGAGCCAGACTGAGCAAGTGTAGAGTGACGTCACACCGTCACCGAGAGTCGTCGTCGTGCGGTTACAACTTGTTTTACTTATAAATCGAAAACTAATTGACGTATCGAAGTAATTCTTTCACCAGTATTTTTTATTTTTAAACGAGAATATGGAGTGCTAAAAATCAAAATTAGGTAACATTCTCCATTGTTACGCGTGAGGTTTTTATGAACATATATTGTCAGTAATTAAACTGTCTGTTATGCATGTCAGCTGTAAACCGGACTTGCAACGACGCTAGGTGTTAAGTGAAGATAATTTGTGTTTTTACTACATTTAAGAAAAAAGTTACACGACATACTTCAATATTTAAAGTCGTTTGAACGGGTCTTTATCAATATTTGAATAATAATCGCAGACCACAAAAAACACCACCACCACACACCTACAAAAACTTGTAAGATAATTATCAAAAGGTTATATTAAATGCGCAAATGAGATCAAAATTGAGAGAAAAAAAACTTCGCTGAAAATAATCAAAGCTTAACTATTTAGTGACGTAGGGCGTAGAGCATGTACAAATCAAATCATATAAGGGTAAAAAAGGGCAATCTCATTTATTAGAATTGATAAAAATATTTAGTACATAAGAATAGTCTGATTGGTAAGAATAGTAATTAAAACATCAGTAGATACAACATTTTCCTATATCCTCTTTAACGACTCGTCTTGGCTCAATTTCTTATTATCATCGTCCGACCTTGAACCCTAGATATTAAAATATTAGCTTAAATGGCAGTTATTAGATAAGAATTTCGACCTGTGTTATACAGATGAACAATACAAAAAAACGCTTCCATGATTCCACTTAAAAAAGTATTGAGAATAAAAAATGTTAAAAAGAGTAGGTAATTTGAGTTGCATTTATTTTAGCTTTTGCGTTGTGTGAAATATGTCTCTTGGGTATGATAGAGCGATCATCAATTATTTATTTTTATCAGTCAGCTGGAGGCCGAGACTGGTAGAACCTGGTCGGTAAGTTATTGTGTCAGGCAAACCAGTTAAATAACGCACGATATAAATATCCCCATATCACGTAATAATAACTTTTTAGAAACTTTATACATAATCTGATTAATTACTATTATTGCCAAATCGTTCATGCTGTCCTTTAATCGCCTTTCGTGGTTTTTTTTTTTTTTTGCTTGCATTTTTGATACAATGCAAGCACAATGTAAAAAAGTAGATCAATAATATTTAGACTTTAATTAAACTTAAATTCTTTAATGTCCTGGGAAATGCGATTCGATTAACCAATTTTTGAAGATTATGGTACTGAAAAGAAGGTTTTTTACCTATTCGAATAGGTAAAAAACCTTTCTCTCCAAAGACCAGTGAATACGATCCGATTTTATGAGATCAACTTACCACTTCAGCAGCATAGTGGACGCTGCTGAACCGAAGCCAGACTCGTTGTCCGCTGGTGCCCCACCAGGAAGGCACGAAGAACCGCCGGTCGTACCACACCACCCCCACGTGGTCTCTCAACGTTATATCCTCGCCAACATCGTTGTATGATGATGGCACTGGCATCGGAATCACAGGACCCGTCTGAAAGAAATCAAATTTCTGATTAGCTTTCCATAGCTCGTTTGTTCATAGTGGAATTGTAAGTAATTCCTGCACTGGATTCAATCATTGTTGTGGGTTATAATAAAACACAGATTTTACTAAATACTCTCGTATTGTTATCAGTTTTGAATGCTTGTTTACATATTACGTTGCCTGATTGATAGGAAATTATTCAATGTCATTGTTATTTTATTTATATCTGACAACGGTTTTACGTGTTGTTTCTCATCGACAAGTCAGCGGAGAAAATAAGATAACTGACCAGAACTGTGGTTTGGGACTTACCCAATGAACACTTATAGTTTAAAGGTATCCTTGTATCTATAAAATACCCAGCAGGAAAACATAATTACCGCTTTGTCCGTTTATCTATGCGCTTAATATTATCGAAGGAAAAAGTAACACTCTTGTGTTAAAGGTCATTTATAAATACGTGTCAAAATGTATACTAAATGTTGCACGAGTGCAGGGTCAAACGTGTTAAATGTTGAAGACAAGTGGGCTCATCTCATAACTTTTTGCCGAACAATGAAGATGATTGATTGTGCCTCTTTATGAATCATTCTCCACACGTCATGCTCGGTTAGATTAATGAAAGTGCTTATAAATGTGGGATGATCACTAAGAAACAGATTAAATTTTATATTTGCTAAGTACAAGATAAATAACATAGCTGTCATTATTAAGGTTTTAACACTTGGAACAATATTGTATTAAATTTATGTGCTTAATACTGGTATTGGTAAACATAGGCGCCAAGGTCGGCAAGGTGTGCGCCAAGAATCTATCACAATGTTTAGTTTCGTCGTTCGGTATTTGTTTTAAATAGTTTTGTCGGGGAAATACAATTATACAATACTTAGTTAGGCAGCTTATGATAAAGTCATCATACAAAATGTAAAGGAAATCAATATTTACTGAGTCAACGAGATGTTAAAGAAATTATATGCAGTTTTGCACGTAGGTAATTCGATTTGCGACAGTTATAGTGCTTTATGTTAAAACAAGGACCAATTTGTATTACATACACTAATGATCCGTGCATGAATAAAATTCGTTAATAGCTTGTATTGCTACATTTTATTATAAGTAGGAACAATGTAGATGGAAAATCAATTTTCCGGTTAACCTAATAGAGCCTTGAGAACAAGTAATTTAAATAAATAAAACTGCTCTACTATTGCAAACGTAGGCAATAAAAGCATTCCCACATGCAATCTACAGTAGCTCAATTCTCTATTACTATCGACTACCGACAACCGACCTGTCATCGAGAAATTTTGTATGAAAATCTGATCAGCGCCTCTGACGGGCGTCGTAGAAACTTTTTGGCAGTACATTGTAAATGTCAAAATGTCGATAGCTAGTCGGTTGTCGGTAGTCGATAGTGGTAGAGAATCGAGGTACAGAATGCAAAAACCGGGAGCCTTGAACCTTATACAAGTCTGTTTGAAACCACGCTTTATTGAAGTCTGTTTTCTCCTTGGCCCTGGTGATAGTTTCGGAACTGGTGATAGGTATCCACTGTCCAAGAAACTGAAGGCACCCAACGACAATGTTAGAGAGATGCCAAAGTGCTACGAAGTACACGCACAGCTCTTCCGAAGGATGAGTGAATATCAGGCAGCACTGTATTTAATACAAATTGAAAAGATTTTGGAAAGTTAGAAGTATTTTTTGTCGAAATTGCTTATGAAATTGGTTGCATTTACAAACTTCCATAGCGGCGTATATATTCTTCTGTACAAATATTTTCGGGATGGTAAGAGTTACTAGTATGTCTGCTAAATGTATGTAGTGCATAAAGAGGAAGAAGTAAATCAAGATCGTGCAAACATGATATTATATACAGCTTTGCTCTGCCTGTAGGTGGAAACGATTTAAACCCATTGGTTACACCTCAGAGATATTTAGCAGGCATTGTTATCGTATCTGTGTAGGTAGTTATGAAGGCTATACATTTCCGATCATCGGTCATAATTCGCGACTGGACCCTTTTAAATTAAGAGCTCTTTGACCATATTTATTGAATGGCACTTATATTCCATTGCTTCTAAAAATATCAAGGGATACGAAAGGCTGTATCAATATCTTAAATATCAATACGTTTTCTTAATATGATTAGCAGCCTTTGGGCGCAAATTTTATTCGTATATTGATTTCGTCGGTAATCAAAAATGCCTTACTCATTCACAAAGTTTTCAGAAATCAATTGCCTAAAAATCTTGCTAGTATTTTGCAATAAATTTTTCTATTTGAACAGGTTTTTATGTTTTTTGCATATATAAGATAAACACTATGCACGCTATTGCTAAAGAATTTGCCAAATTGCAGTCTGCCTTCGAATCAAGATTCTATTTTGCATTTCATAAATGAGTCTCATAAAAAACTGGAGTCATAAGGTTCAAGCACGTAAGTTCACGTAACTGCCACACAGTAACATGAGACGTTGACCCTAGAAGTATGATCTCATCGAGGTACTCAATTTTTTATTACTGTAGGTTCAATATTTTACCTTATCAAGATCCTGTTCGTACCAGCCTGCTCTGTACCCAACCTCTGGATCCGAAGGAGATTTCCTGAAATTCCATATTCCGTCTAATCTCTTTAAATCTCTTGTTTCTGTAGCTTGTGGGAACAATGCTCCTCCTGTGTTGAATGTCTTTTTCTTTGGCACTTGGTTGATCTCATTGCCAGAAGCTGAATTAGGTACGACAGCCTTCGCAACGCACGCCAGCGTCGCGAACGTAAATAGTATTTTCTTTTTTAACATTGTATCTGAAAAGAAAGGAAAAATAACATTACAAATTGAAATAGAGGTTCTTGCTGCAATCTGTGGATATTCTCTACAAATACATATGTTATGAACATCATAAGTAGATACACCAGCTGTTATATAATATCACATATAACTGAATACTGAGGCCTAATAAATAAATATGTCATTGCTAAGTATTCAATTTAATTGATTCAAGATATCTGCTTTTTTGAACAAAATGTCATACAAATGAAAACTGTTCACTTCCTACTTTATCACACAATTGAAAGCGGTTTCTTATTTAAAAATTCACTCTTATTTCAGTTTTCTTGTACAGTTTCTTATGTTGTCATAATAAATGCATTGAGTGAGGACAATAGATGCGTATCGAGCTGATGAAACATTCATTCATGGGCTATTGACACCTGCAATATTAATCAGTTGGTAAAAGTGAAACACATGAGTACGCGGCGTTTACTTATAACGTTGCATGTCCAGTTATTATCTAGTCTAGTCACTCGTCTTCGTCTACCTCCCAGAGATGCGAAGAAAGTGCTTTCAGAAGCCATACATCACTATTAGACATTGCTAACTAATTGTAACAAATTGAGCTGCATTCTTCTAATTTGCGAATTCTTGCGATTTAAAATTGATCTGATGTGATGTACGCCAAAAATCGCGCTTGAATAGTTATCTGACTGTGGAAAAGTCGGCTTTTAACTAAATTACAAACATATTTTAAAATTGTTTTTATTTCTATAATTGTAATAATTAGCCCCGAAAAATGGATAATTAAATTAAACTTATAATAATGAACGATGAACGATTTTCATTGTTTACTCACATTTATCAAAGTTAAAAATCAATTGTGAATCACATCGCAGATATCGAATATCCATTAAGTTTCACATTTCCGCAATGTGTTGCGCGTATCTAGAATTTCTCTATGGCCGGTGTTGTGCTTATTGCTTAGGTATTGAAAGTGTATCGCACATCGATACCTTGACCGACGTACCATAACGAACCGCGGATAAAATACCTACTTATATCAGTTATATACCACGGTGTGAATTGGGTTAATGAAGCCGGTTACACCACGTGTCTTATACATTAAAGATTACTTGAGAGGTGGCTGTTCACGCCATAACTTTATTATGAAGTGTCACAGTTGTTGAAGATCGATGAAGTCCTTAGCTGCAGAGTGGAGACTCAAAACGATAGTTGCTTAGTTATTATTGTTGTGTGTATCGTTATCGTAACAAATTAATGATATATTGTTCAACTAAATCGTAAATATAATTTTATCTGAAGCAAAACGACAGAGAGTGCATTTAAAATCTAGATCCAGAATTAAGGATCGAAGTAGAAACCTAATTAATTGAAATAAAATTCCTAATTAGTAGGTAGGTATACTCTGTGAGATATGTGCTACATTAATATTAATGAAGATACCAATGAAATTATAAAAATATTTGTATAAAAAAAACAAGTCAATCTTGCTAAGGACATCGAAGATGAGACAGCGAAAAAAAACTTTTGAAATTAAATCTGCAAGTGAGTCAAATAAAAAGCGATTCCTTAGAAATTAATAAAAAGAAACTGTAACACAAACAAAACGTATCACTGGATATCATTGACATTTTTTGCTCATGGAAAACGAGAGTGCATAACTACTTTATGTAAAGCAGTCTATAGTTTATTACCGTTTTCCCTGCAAAACCCCATTGCGTTGCATAAAACAGACAGACAATATTACAAAATAAATATGTAAGTACCAACATAATACTTATGTAAATCGCATGAGTTATTCAGAGCCGGCGGCTTTCTACTTTATGCGTTTAAACAATACGCACTGGATTGTCTATCAGAATTCTGTGCAGATTCCATGCACCACCATGTAGAACCAATAGGGCTGATACTTAAGCACTATTCACTTATGAGATTTATCACAAAGCTCTTTTAAATACTGAAATAATTAATCCTTCCAAATATAAGAACAAGAAGTACTTAAGTTATTCTTAAAAGTCTAATATCTCAATGTTCTGTGTTATTTTTAAATACCAGCTGTACCTACGTCTTGTCGTTTGTATCATAAGATAGATAATAATTATTTCCAATAGATTTAAATTTTAATGGTGATTTGATTTGAATGCCTTGACAACCCTGTATATGTTTCGAAAGAACATTTTTTACATACAGCTCGATGGTATTGCAGTAAAACCATTTGTAACAAAAATATTTGACAAACGACCGCTTTTTGCTACATAGCTGACATTTTAACACAATGCATTTATCACACTTCATAGTGTTCATACCACGATAAAATAACCTAATTATCTATTCATTCCTTAGATTTGCGATGTATGTAAACAATTTATTACTTGCGAATGTAATTATGTAAGAACTATTAAAAAAATAGGTTTATTTTCGTGTTATTTCAGTAACGAATGTAATGCTAACACGATAACGATTCAAATATATTTCGACTAGCTGACCCGTGCAACTTCGCTTGCGTCACATAGGAGAGCCAAGATTTTTCCCGTTTTTGTAACATATTTCACTGGTGCTCTACCCCTATACTGAGATAAGCGCGTTCAAACAAACAAAGAAACAAACAAACTCTTCAGCTTTATAATATTAAAGTATTAGTATAGATGTAATAAAAATGAAGATAGCAACTAGTTTACGTAGTTTTTACAGTTGTGTTTCCACGTTTTTAAAGTAATGAACGTTGTACTCATTGTACAAAGTACCTATTATTAAAAATTACCTAATTCACTTATTTCGGCCTTGTCGTTTAAGAACATAGTTAGAGGATGCATTTAAAGTTTCCTGATACAATCTTATCATGTTTTTAACATGTACACTTATATTTATTTACGTTGTTGAGTTATTAGTGACTTAATTATATCGGAAGTTTATTTTAAATGATTGTGTTGTTTATAATGAACGTCGGTCTTACCCCCGGTTTCTGAGGAACATTTAGCGGTAGTTTATCTATTCAATAGTGTTTAAACTCATAAACTGGGGATATAAGTTTTATGATGAACCATTTCGTAATGGAGAAGGGCTGCCATTTTGTTGTTGTAGTGATCAAATGTAAAATTAACAATTTTATTTGACAAACTACAGCATAGTTCTATACTTGGATAACTGACTGACCCGCTAGGTGGCGTATAAACGTTTTACATTAGCACGTTCAAACATACAAACAAAGAAACAAGCAAACAAACTCTTCAGCTTTATAATATAAGTATCTAGATAATTTCATTATGAAGTGCATAGATATTCGCATTAATTACAATTTGTAAGAAAATGTTGGTCAACAATATACAGATATATGAGAAAAAATCAATGCTGAAACTTTAATATTTTAGAGTAAACGTAGATATTGAATTCCCGAGATATTGACTTATATAGACCTTGATGGTCAAAGTACCTCTAAATGATATCGCGATACAAGTATAATATATGTTGTGCTGTTTCATGAACATTATTAACCAACCATAACAATTATCTGACATACTTACTAATTGCGAACTAATAGAATAAAAATGTATTTATTATCTTACAGTATCAATGACTTCGGTGTTATTAACCTGCACTGATAACAGATAACTCGTTTTCAAATCAATGTAAACATATGTTACAAGAGAACGTATAGATATAATAACCAACTAAACCTAGATGTATTTCTTTACTTTTTATTTAATATAATCAATATATAACTAATTTTGATAAAAAACATTCATAAACATTTTGACGGCCTCCGTGGCACCGTGATTAGGGTGGTCGCCACGCCACTACCATGGCGTCGGGAGTTCGATTCCCACACGGGACAACAATTTGTGCGATCCACAAATTTGGGTCCGGTTGTAGAGGGATGAGATGAGAGATATGTCCGTTGTTTGTATGTTTGCGAAAGTCCCCGCGACACAAGAGCAATTCTTAGTGCAGGAGTTGTATTTTAAAAGAAAAAAAATATGCTAATTTGTTTGCCAATGAAAGAATATATTTTTTTATTAATTTCGTGATTGAAAAAGAATGATAAGTCCATCCCAAAACTACACGAGATAGTTTGTCAGCTATATCTAACCACCTGAGTGGTATTTCTTGCATGAACGAGAAACCTAGTTAACTCCATTGGTGCGTACAGAAAGGCCATACCATCCCACATAGCGATTCTATCTGACTTAGGGTTGGGTTTCAGATTTCCCTTATTCGCATATTGATGGATAAACAAATGATCGAAATTTATTTACCTTTTAATCTTTTGGAAGACTTGCAAGTTAAACAGTCCTTCCACAGCCATTTTCGTGGTTTAGTGTAAACGATAACATGAACTCCAGATTCGAGCACATGGGGATCCAAAGAATTTACCACTACACTTCCATCCAGGGTTTGATTTAACATAGTACTTTATACTTGATTTTTAAGGGTTTTTTCTATCAGTTAACAATAACAACTCTAACTAGAATACATTAATACTAATTTCTAATAGTGCGTATGTTGTTACTGATTACTTTATGCAATCTTCAACACAAACAAAGCTTTCCCTTACTATTCAAGTTAGTTAATATCGTTACATTCGTGTGGTTTCTTAAGTAAACGTGATAAGGTACAACAGTAGATTATAAAACAACACTGATCACGAGCGACCACAAATTATACACTATCAATAGTTGTTTGAAAACAAGAAATAATTAGCCGACAGCTAACGGATGTGGTCTGCAGTTGAGCCTAACCCGGTATTGTTCTTATGACTTAATTACATACACACGAATTTAACACACAAAAGTACAATAACAAAGCATTAATTACTGACAAAATAAAACGGTTTAAATGTTGACTACCGCACATAAGTTTAGTATACAAGTTAATCATTTAAGTTACAACATAACTACTTAGTTGACAATCTAGACAACCATGTCTCAAGGAAATAAACATTCTTATTCATATTTTACGTTAAAATAAAAAGGTAATGAGTAAAGTAGAGTTCTACCCTATTTCATTGAAGCATGGAGGATGCTAAAAATGTAAAACATTTTAGCGATGTGGTAGATTCGTTTTCATGAACCTACACAACATCGATAAAATAACCTCAGTACAAAAATTATTATTGATATACAATCAAACACAAATACGCACTGTATTACACTTACTACTAATACAACTAATTAGATTTTTTAGCTACAAGAATTTATTAAATTATAATAATTTTATTAAATTAATATAATTTTATATAAAATGTCACTGTCATCTTTACTTTTGACAGCAGGTGTGGTAGCAGTATATAGACAATAGAGTTCTCGGTAATTGCTGAAAGGAAAGCCTCTATTCTGTTTTGGGTTTTACTAGATGCCTGTAGGTTGTAGGTAGTCTTGTACATACAGACAGGTGGGCATCATCAGCATCGTTACAGACAAACTTTTGCTGACTTCTTTCAAGAATACAAAAGAAATTAATTCTCTAAGTGCTTTGTTGAAACGCCTATGATCGTTTCTTCAAGATTTTGCATTACTAGGTGGTAAACCAACTAGATTTTGGACTTCACTAATGTCCCAAGCTAAGAGTCTGGTTTGAGCCCAATCTAGTACATAATTTCTAATTTCTGATTTCAAGGCGCAGTGCGTAATGTTTTAGAAGATGCACTTTCCGCTACGGGTTTTCTTTTAGGGTCAATGGGGACATTGTACTGTATTCTTATTTTTCCTTCCATTTTAATTATTTTGTACCCTTTTCATTTTAATTTAATTAAAATTTTACCTTCTTTACTTAGTTGACCCGAGGTTTAAGCAAATTTTCCTCATTTACCGAAGGAGTAAACCTTTTAGTAAAGTTCAAGTACCTCAATAAAAAATATCGTCTTAAACAATTACTGGAAAGCTTGATTAATAGTATTGGAAAAATATCTCGATTTGCCATCAAAGTTGAACGACCTACGAGTGATGTAATCTATGAAGAGCTGGCTTAGGTAATGATGTTTAATCAATGCTTACTGTTAACTATGGCAGGTAATCGACCGTTTAATTGTTTATACACTGCGAAAATGATTTATTAGTCCCATGAGAGATAAATGGTGTTTAGCGACGTCCAAGATTTGCTCACATAGTATAAGCCTCTGTTATTACATGGATCTACTTATTAAATATTACGAAGTGTATTATCTCCGCGGGAATAAACAGTCTCGTCTATTTTCCTATATAATTAGAGGTATTTAATATACAGGTGCTTTTTCTAAAAGTGTAGATAGCTTTTCAGATTCAATGGTATGCTTTTGTATGGCTGCAAAATAAGCGGCCTTGTGATTACGAACTAAAATTAGCAAGCATCAAAACAATACAATGGCTCATAATGCATTTCGTGGTACTTACTATGCAGTTCAACTTTCATAAAAACTCGATGAAGATTATGAGAGTAACGAGTCATAAGAATGAGCTTTGTCGTGCCTTCATTAGCATATAAACCTCTCTCAGACTACATATGGGAGTATTACAAAAGATTACATTGTTTCAAGTAGTGTCTACTATCCTGTACCTCGATTCTCTACCACTATCGACTACCGACAACCGGCTAGCTATCGAAATTTTGACATTTAGAATGTACTGCCAAAATGTTTCCTACGACACCCGTCAGAGGCGCTAATCAGATTTTCATACAAAATTTCTCGATGACAGTTCGGTTGTCGATAGACGATAGTAGTAGAGAATCGAGGCACTGTACTTGATTGTTATTAATGTTTGACAACTTGAAAGTTGGTGGAGAGGAAAGTTCATTTTGTTTTCAAAGTGCCATTGTAAGCTTAGTACTAACTTAGTTTGAATATGTAGGTATATTCTTTTTAAAAGTCTGTCCACAAGCCCTATTACAAACAATTTTAAAGACGTCAATATTTATTTTTGCTAATGACACAATCCGCAAAATCACAACTTTTGCCCCAAAAGATTTTAATTGAATAATTGGTAAGGTAAGTTAATAAAGGATTGGGATATATTAATAAAAATACTTAATCAATTGGCAATAAAAAACACCTTTATAAATGTAGAAGGTAAAAACGTGTTTATTTAAAAGAGATAAAACAATTAACACTCTCCTCAATTAATTTATGTATATGTGGCTTATTTGATTATTTTTTATTGCTACGTTTAGTTTAAAAGACAAAGGTGAAGGTCGAATCACGCTAACAGTTCACGACCTTATCAAGGGCACTAAAGATTGAGACTGCTATATTTCTTGACGAATGTACAGCTCCTTTTAACCTAGTTAAGCTTAGCATAGGTACTGGCTATTAATCGCAACTTCGGGATATCTTTTTTTAGATTTTTAGCAATATTCTTGATAAAAAAGTGTAGGTCTACGGATATCTAGGATATACATAAAATCACGCCTTTCTATCATATGTGTAGACAAAGACCAGAGAACACCATATATACATCTTAAATACATCTTATCATACAGGACCGCCGGTTACGAGTACTACACACCTGACCGCTTTGCAAGACTTCACTATTATTACTGTCATGTAGAAGACTTTATCCCTTCATAATCTATACTAATCTATACTAATATTATAAAGCTGAAGAGTTTGTTTGTTTATTTGTTTGAACGCGCTAATCTCAGGAATTACTGGTCCGATTTGAAAAATTCTTTCAGTATTAGATAGCCCATTAATCGAGGAAGGCTGTAGGTTATATATCATTACTCTTAGACCAATAGGAGCAGAGCACCAGTAAAAAATGTTACAAAAACGGGGAAAAATATGACCCATTCTCTCTTATGTGAGGCAAGCGAAGTCAGCTAGTGTTTTGATATATTCATCAGAGGTCGAGACTATTACCGTGTGTGTCGTCGCACTGTCTTGTGAACCGTGGTAATGTCTAGCTATATGTTAGTACTTAGTACTCACGAACACGTGTGCTTACGATAGCATCAGTTGTATGCGATAAAAGCTTTAAAGTTATTACTGCCATTATGCTTAGGTACTGTTTGTTTCCGTATTATGATGTTTTGAAAACTGATAGCTTGGTAGATATAGAAATGACTAACAAATGTTTTTATAATTGCTTATAATAAAGAAATTTAACCCATTAATTTCCCACTGCTGGGCAAAGGTCTCCTCCCGTAATGAAGAATTAGGCCTTGAGTCCACCACGCTGGCCAAGTGCGGGTTAGGAATATTTGCTTATGACTAAGCAAAATTGTTTAATATATTAATATTTTAAAATAACATTATTTTTATTAACATCTATAGTAAATGAATCAAACATCTCTACAAACTGGAACTTTGTCCTTAGCCTACATGTAAATGACATGCATTCAATTAGGTCAAAATCATCGCGTTTCACGGTCGAAGTTATAATAGCCTAGTTAATCTACTGAGAAGATGGGTAATTTGTGGATATCCGTGGTATAATGTAATAGCACCAAGGAAATGTAAACATTATACAGGGTGGAGCGGTGGAGCGGCCGTGACCGAGGTAATCGCGCTTGTGGGCTATAGTGGTCGCTTTGTAAGTAAACAGATCAATGTTGAACACCGCCTGTGAGTCAACAGATCAGATGTTTTCTAACTATTTGACCTCGCAAATTTATTTTATATGCCTTGGGTACTCTGCTGCCTGGACCCGAAGGCATATTGCTGCAGTTTTGTAGTCTAATCTACTTTTGTAGCTAGGTAGTAGTTCATTATTAAACCAAATCCCGACCGACGGAAGCAGTGGCTGAATACGCCCACAGATTAATAAAATTATTTGCAAACGTAGAGTAGAGTACAACTCTACAATTGTACAAGCCTAATGAGAACCAAAAAAATGCAGTTAGTGTATTTTGCAATTTTGTAGTGGACACAATCAGATAACGCACCCACGTCCTACATCCTTGTACAATTTTACAATAAAAAATGCAATAGGTAGAGTAGATACAGTGTAATACGAATAAACGCTTTGTTATGCAAATCAAAAGATAAACTGTATATATCCGACTCTATTATAATATGTCAGATGATACGATCTACTCGTGTTCGTGTAACGTCTAATGAAGTTCCTCTATAAAACATTTAAGATCTATTAAACAAGATATCACGGAATTGGAAAAAAATGCAATAACGCATGTAGATTCAGTATATAATTACTTTAGAACCTGACCGACCACTAATTAATTAGTATCTTCCTAAGCAACAAGATTATGTCTAGGGCTTTCTCACAAATTAAAACAAAAGTAAGCTCAAGTTTGAAAGTTTTTAGCATCGGTTCAATGACTTCTAATTTGTCTCTAAGCTCTGGTTGAAAAAGTTCACATTGTGTCAAGTCCAAACTTGGATACAATTGGAGTAAACGTTTGAATATTTAAGACGTCTAAACACGCATGAGTCATTAACTATGTAAAAGGCAGAAGTAATTAGTCAAGTGTTTTGTTCAACGATTGTCGAAGCAAGTTCACACGTAGGTAGGCTTTGATAGTGAATGAACTTTGTTATACTCTATAGTTGTAGCTTCAATTCTAGTATTCATTGATGTAGTATACTGGTATTATTCCATTTTGTATAGTATGATCAGACTACACATAATATATGTATATATTACTCCAGGAATCTGGGGGCACGGAAGTGCCCCCGCAAGTCGAGCAAAAAAAAAGCGGCACGGCCGTAACATCCTTTTCTCGAAGCAATTCGGGCTATTTTTGACACCCCTATAATTTCGTTGTGGATAAATCAAGAAGCCTGGATTTTCAGCAACTAATCAGTCATTGTATAAACACGGTATATTTAAAATTTCAGTCAATTTGAACCAGTAGTTTAAGAATGACAACTTGTTAAAATTTTGAATTTTGTCACTCACTGATTCACTGACTCACTGACTCACCGATCATCAAAAGTCTAAGGTACTTCTAGCAGACTTAGAAGCTTAAAATTTAGAATACAAATAGGGTTTAGTGTCTTAATCATGGGAAAAATTTTATATTTTCTAATTTCGGTCCAGTTTTCTAAATACACCAACTGCAACAATAACTTTGTAATCCCATATAAATGTATAAGATTACAAGGTTACATTTGCAGTTAATGAATTATTTTTACTGTAGAAAATAAAATAAATAGGTGTAAATAGGTACCTACTATATGAGGCATAACGGGAGGGGGTATAGGTTGGGTAAGGGTGTTTAGCCCATGAAACTGAACAACATTCCCATAGGAAAATATCTTGTATTATGAAAAAAAAAACGTCTTTCCATACAAATTGGACTTATGTTCGCTCTACAAAAAGAAGTGAGATGCCATCAAAAACATTCTGTAAAAACTTCAAGTCTCGCCGTAAAAAGTTGTGAGATCTATATAATACCAAGTCGATTAATTTATTTAGTCTCTACTTAAAGGACCTTCTGTCTTAAGTTATTACGTATGTTATTATCATGCCAATTTAAAAAAAATACCTTTAAAACAAATAGATCGACTTGGTCATCGCAAGAAAACACAAATTCGCCATTAACGTTTCAAGAGCATTAACTTCTCGTCGTGCTGTGTAGTGTAATAGAAACTAATAATCATATCATGCGATGGCCAGGTCGGTCTATTTGTTTTAGAGGTATTTTTTTTAAAATTGGCATGATAATAACATACGTAATAACTTAAGACAGAAGGTCCTTTAAGTAGAGACTAAATAAATTAATCGACTTGGTATTATATAGATCTCACAACTTTTTACGGCGAGACTTGAAGTTTTTACAGCATGTTTTTGATGGCATAGAGATATACATTATCTCTTTCGGTGGTATTACTATACTTGCTATGCTGTATAAGAATATTGTACTTACGCGACTTAATGCATTAAATAGAGACTTTTTGATTCTCATTGACATTTAAAAGATAGTTGTAATGAAGATAAATAAATAAAAGTTGTTTGCTTTTTTAACATACCTTATACAACTAAAACTTAAATGAGATTACAACACAAAAGGTACGTTTTTATTTCGCTATATTTACCCGCAGGTTACGCCCGCAGTTGGCTCGATGCGATTTGACCTATTATATTCAAGATTGCGGTTTTACCCTAAATTTGCCGACCTCTATAACTTTACATTATAATAATATAGGATCCAAAACATAACGTTCTATCGTGTAAACATCGCGTAAGTGCGATTATGAGTTATACCAACATGGGTGGGTAACCGTTGACCCGGTTCAGCAAAACGTCTCATTAAGCCAATGAGCTTAATTACTTGCCTAATGCTCCCGTAATTACGACGTGTATTGCACTAATTGTTGTAAGGAAATAGAGATTAAAGAAAATTTAATCTTGCTACACAAAAGTTTGTGGGATAAGATGTTTGGTACTCTTTAACTCAAAAATGACTGAACGGATAAGGAATTAATTTGACTCATATAATAATATTGTTTAAGCATAAAGAAACCGTAGTATATGTATGTATTTATCCTAAGAAATCTTTCGATAATAAAGAAGTTTGGGGCAGAAGTTAGTTTTACATTTCGAAATTGGTAACTATCATGTTTTATGAACGAATTGAAAAGTTCGAAATGTTGCATTCTCTAGAGTTATTTGTACTCGTTTTAAAAGAAATAACACTTTAAGGATCTAACTGAATACGACGTAAAACGGCCATATTGTGTTATTGCAACACATTTGGATGCAGAAAGGAAGCTTCCCATATAACTTAACGCCTGGTCAAGCTGCGATAAAATCGTTGGACATCAAAGAAATATTCATGAGAATCAGAACAGAGAAAGAATACTAATCCTTCGTCGGCGAGAAAGCGAATTACAAAGCCTTCTGGACGAACAAACGTTCTGATACGTTTTTTGATTTCGTGTTTACATGGTCAATGTTATATTGCACGAAAATGTTATGGTTGGTTTTCTTGACTTTTCGGCACAGGTTACATTAGTCGTCTTCGCCTAAACATGATTTAATTATTACGAGGTAGCCTTCCAATTCGAAAATTGTATAGTTCTACTTTTATCGTATCAGATACTCAGTACTTAGTATCTGGTATCTATAAAATTAGGAAGGATTTTAGATACGAATATCAGTTTCATCCTGCAGTTTATCATCTCCCCGTTGCAACTTTATGAATAGTTCATAGAATTTGTTATATTACTTCCACGGAATGTGACTTTTCAACAATGTTATTTATGTCGAGATTATTTCTTACATAAATTGCATTAGATTATGTATCTATACGCATATATAAATCAATTGTAAGATGTCTAAAGAAAAAAATAATTACAGTAATGGATACTCTTTGGTTTGTGTTTAAAATCAATAAACATTGAATATTTCCCGATGTCATTCTGTAGTCAATAGTATTTGTTACAATTCTGCTTTTATGAAATACACAATATAAATAATTTCCTTTTTAAATTCGCATCGTCACGCAGGATTACGTGTTTGGAGTTATTTTTAACAAAACGTGTACGTTTTAAACGACCTTTCATGTAAAAAAACTAAGGAAATAACAGTGTGACCCGGTTTACTGGTAAAATAAACAATATAAACAGTTGTAGGATTTTATAGGTTGGAATGACGTACCGTAATTTAAAGTCGTGTTACTATTTTCTGTTTTACGATGTGAAGGTGTTATTTACAAAGAGTTCCTATTGTTTTCAGTATCTAAATAAGTACCTATTTTACCTAGTTTTTACGACAAAAGTTAATCAGTTTTCGAATCTAATTAATAAGTTTGAATTCAATTTTATTGATTGAAGAAATTTAGACGGCCAAGTAGGTTCTTGTTATAATAAATAATATTTATTTATACTTACAGGTTCTAGTTATTAGCTATTATTTGTTATTTCTATTTAGATGCCTTACTACCTTATAAATTCTAATTAAATCAATCCGCGTTTAAGAACTGCTTAAATCCTAGCTCGTTCTTATCATATGAAACGCAGGTAAATAGGTGAAAAGTCCTTAATCTGTAAACTAAAGAATAAAGTTCATTAGTGTTGTACAGAACTAAGAACATTATTTCCACGTGCAAGAAATAGAAAATTATTAAAGAATAAATAATAAATAAAATAATGAAGAAAAATAGAAATTATTTGATAAGACTTGTTATTGCTCTGTTGATCAAACATAGTCTAATTTTCCAGTTATGTACGAAAGTGGGTAATTGAAGTGAGTCAAGAAATAATCGTTGCAATATCAAGTTTACGTTGAAACTAAACAGTTCAGATTATAAATTTTAGAATCCAAATTCAGAATTTAACATGATAGAATTTACAAGGATAATTTATAACATCGTCGAGTAATGATCACTAAAATTGTTAAAGAAAATATTTTTACAGCTCCAAAATTCTTATTATCCCATTAAAAATATTTCCGAAACACGGAAATAATGATACAACATCTTCGATTGAAGTCTGCACTAGTACCTCTTGAGAAAATTTCCAAATTGAAACACACACAAGACGCACATTATTCGGTAGTTTTTCTTACCGTTTAGAGATCAACATGACATCCATTACGGCCTAGGCTTTGTTATTCCATTAAAATTGTTCACATCACGCAACGTGTCTTTGTTCTAAGACATATGTTCTGTTCTTGCTACCAGACACTAGTGAAAGTGAATTAAACTGAAATTAACTTGTCGTTCGACTCAATCAATGGTGTTACTTCGCTATAAGAACAATACGCATGAGTGAAATGGAACTATGTTTTCTTTTAAACATACAATGTACTTAAAACAATGAAGTAAATGTAAAAACAGGATGTATCTAATAATAAACTTTATTACTTTGATTTATAACCCTTAATATAATAATTAAATATTTTTATAAAATACCTAATTATATTAAAGTTATGTTATGATATTTATGTAAGTAGTTAATTACTGAAATGTAGGAAAACCCCGGGCAATAAAAAGCTCCCAAACTACGTATGTATCATTAGCATCTATTATGACAGAAATGATTGTTTTATTTAAGTCAAAGTGGAATTACCGAGTGTTTGTTTACGATCTGCGAGTAAATAATATATCTCGAACGTGAGATTACGAAAAAGTAGGCATGCAGAGTCTGCAATTTTGTGAAATGTAAACAAAGACAAATATTGTTAGTATTGAAATAACCGTACTTTTTAATAAGCCTGAAATCCCACGCAATCATTGAAATTTGTAAATCTCACTCAGCTTAGCACCAACTAAATGAATTTGATTTCTTGTTCTTTACAGACAACGAATGGAAACCATAATTACAGATAGTCAGAGCAAGATAGTCAGTGCTAGATAGTCAGTGTATTACGGAATATGATCTCAAAGAAAAGTTATTATTACGAGAAAATTGCAAGTAGAGCGTGGGTAAGCAAATGGCTCCATTGCGTACGAATCGACACTTTTTGCCTCTCTGTTTTGTAATAATGGTTTTCCGATACTGATACTGTAATTAGTTACGTGAAATGACTTATATTTATAATTTTATATGCGTAGCTATGACATAATAGATGCCTATTATTGTTAAAAATAGGTTAAGTTATTTCCTTTTTATAGTAAACATAGGTTTAGTTAAATCTTTCGATGTGAGCGTAAGGTCCTAAATCGAACTCGTTTCAAAGTAAAGGAGAATGGGCAAAATAGTATGGAGCCTGGGCGATCCGCGGCCAAACTTGATTTAATGTTTTTTTAATGTAGTTTAGTCCTATAATTACCGTGTAGAAGTTTTATTGCCGCGACGCACTTATATGACGAACAAAATACATTTTTTTTTGAGCACTTTTAATAGTATAAAAACATATTTTTGGCTTATATTCGGAGATTAAATAAAAAGTACTATTTATATTATTGCATACAAATGTAGACATTATTAATATTCGAACAATCATAACATGTAAATATATAAATATCGTAACAAGTAAACATCTTGCTCTTCTATAATATATTCACTGAGACGACTTATCTGTCTTGAATGCTCAGCTTAAAAACCAGGCGTTCATAGCCAGTTGCGCTCACTGGTCGGTAAACGATCTGTTGGTTAAGCAACCGTTGGCGCGGTCATTCTATAGATGGGTGACCGCATTGTGGTATTTGAACTGAGCTTCTCCGTGCTTTCGACGGCACGTAAAAAGTCGGTCCCGGTTGTTGTCAACTAAGATAACATTCGGGCGGCTTGAACAACTTTGAAACTAGGTGAACCATATGATAGATAGATACGAGTTACGATTATTGTTCATTTTGATGGCATTGCAATCGTTATAATAAGATGTAACGTTATTACACAACATTAAACGCATTACAGACACGAAAAAATTGTATTTGTTCTATGAAATTCCATTATATTTACATGTCAATATATTGTTTTCTGAAACGATTGCAGCGAAACGTTCTTAGTAAAAGTTGTTCCTAGTTATCATTACTTTAATTTGACACTACTTTCATTAATGGCCGCCGACCGCCCAAGAGTGCCCATTCTCCTTTAAGGCCCGGAATACAAGTATTTGTACAGTACTGACTAATAAAAAAATCCTGAAAAGACAACAATAATAATGAAATAAGACGTAAGTAAAATTACGGGATATTTACCCAAAATGATATAACCACCGTTTTGGAACTTTGTTAATTAAATTGAATCCTAAAAATATTTATTAGGTAACATGAACATTTGTAGCAACATTAAAAGATAATGCGAAAAATTAAATTCATTTTATTTAAAGCTTATTAAAGCATACGATCCTCATTATATTCTGTGTTCTAATAATAATGCGTTTAAGATTGAAATCGGAGATAACGAAATCGTAAAACACGTGTGAAAAACGGAAAAACATAATTAAATTTAACAAAGAACTGTAAAACAAACATAACAAAAATATTGAATGAGTAGTGTACATTAATTAATACAACTTTAATAAAATCAAGTAAAATATAACAATTAATAATAATAAAATTAACCTGTCAAAGTGAAGTGTAATTAAATTTATTTTAGGTTCCGTTATACTGCCTTAATTAACTAACTTTTTGTGAACATAAAAACTGTACAACCACGGTACTTATTATTTATTTTTTATGTCAATGATTACAAAACCAACTGCTTATATTTACTTAGTTTACAAATAATAGGCAATACTACATGTTTACTGCCTACTAATATTATAAATGCGAAAGTTTGTGAAGATGAATGTATCTTACATTCATGTTTGTTACTCTTTCACGTAAAAACTACTGAACAGATTTTCATAAAATTTGATACGCATGTAGTTTACAGCCTAGATTAACACATAGGATACTTTTTACCCCGGGAAATCGATCCACATGGACAAACTCGGGGGCCAAAGCTAGTAATTCATATTTTACTTGAGTTTAAGTAAGCTCTTTGTGTATTCTTTAAAACTTATTTTTAAATTACAACGTATTTTTTCAAGATGAATATAACGATAATTTTATACTTTGTATGTAGCAACGTTTAATTCACTGTCAGTGAGGCAATCAGTTTGTTGTAGAGTTACCGTGTGCG
This sequence comes from Anticarsia gemmatalis, assembly GCF_050436995.1. Taxonomy (NCBI): domain Eukaryota; kingdom Metazoa; phylum Arthropoda; class Insecta; order Lepidoptera; family Erebidae; genus Anticarsia; species Anticarsia gemmatalis. The sequence goes on from NC_134757.1 coordinate 4,724,949, forward strand.
TAAGTCTTTTCTTTACCCGTGAGAAACTGAGGACTGTCCAAAGAATGGACATATTGCTTCCTTTTGATGTTGTAAGAGAGTGAGTAATATGGGAGTCTATAAGGAATAGCTATAATTATATTAAACACTGTAGAATGAAAGTTGTACGATTTTTACTTAGTGTATTGGTGCATTTGTAAGCGGTCATCTCGCTGCAAGGAGAGCTTAGATTCAAGATTTCTCTAACGATAATTTTTTTTGAGTTTGTTGATGGTTTGAAAGTTCTCTGAAACTCTGAAATAGTATGTCTTGTAACTTGATTAATGCTGCCACTAGCACATCCTAGTATTCTCTATTAACTTCGCAGTACGCGCTATACTGATTCTTTTCCCACGACCGACAACGTATGTGATGTTCTTAATGAATTAAGGGGACTCGTACTTTTAAATCAGATTATTTCAAATTTAATCAACAAAATTTCATCATCAGATAGGTGAGGAAATTAAAAAAAAATAAGGACAATAATTTGCAAGAATCTTTTCTTAATACATAGTTATCACTAGTCTGTGTGATACACAGACATGGAATCATAGCCAGCCAGACATCCTAGTTAAAATTGTGCTTTGTTTGTCATTCAGCTAAACTTACAACGTGGTCGCAACTTTAACTGTTTCTTAACTTATTTGTGACAGTGTAAATTGTTTACAAATCACAAGTAATATTCTGTGGCTATACTGGCTATACATAATAAGTATAAAGTTACAAGATAAGTAGGTCGCCGTAACTTTCATTCATAATAATCAAATACATATTATCTGTGGGGTCACGAGTTGTTTCATGTTTACTTTGCGCGCTATTTACTTACTATGACTGTATCAGAACGAAATTGATAAGTTTCGTCTAATTATTCCACAGTGTAAGAGTTATTTTTGTATATTAACTTCCACGTAAATATTATATAAGCTTAGAATATTTTTTAAGTATTGTTTTGGCTCTGTCTCTCATTCTATCGATAGTCACAAAACACAGACTTTCGTAATTATAATGAACTAGCTGACCCGCGCAACTTCGCTTGCGTCACATAAGAGAGAATGGGTCAGAATTTTCCATGTTTTTGTAATACTTTTTACTGACTCTTACTCTACTTTGCTCCTATTGGTCGTAGCGTGATGATATAAAATATGCTTTATTTTCACGAAAAATATTCTCAAAATTATTTATATCTCTTAGTATAACGAAGTCGCGCTAAGGCATCCGCCATTAAAACAGTTGCCATGGCAACGGAATTTTGTTAATTCAATGTCATTATAATATTGATTTTTCGCGACTTCGTTGAATTTTCTGAATTTTCCCGGGAAATGCGTCATTTTCCCGGGGTAAAAAGTAGCCTATGTCCTTTCTCGGGTACCAAAATATCTCCATACCAAATTTCATGGAAATTGGTTCAGTAGTTTAGGCGTGATTGAGTAGCAGACAGACAGACAGACAGACAGACAGACAGACAGACAGAGTTACTTTCGCATTTATAATATTAGTATGGATTTCTTTTTCTTGTCGTTGGAAAACATCTTCAGTAACGAAAATCCGTCAACAAAAGGTGAAGATGCAAGTTTAAATTATTCGCTATTACATCGTCTATCTATGAACATACATATAATAAATCAGTCAACAGAGAAGAACACATCGAAAATATTTTTTATTACTTAATGGCTAAGAAAACAGTCTCGGTGGTCTAGCAATAATGTGTTCACGAGGTCCCGCATCCGATTTCCGGGTTGCATTATAACAAGTATACTTATATGTCATTGTATCGTACAGCTATTGAAACTATTGAATCATAGAGAGTACTATCTCCTCTTCAACCGTACGACCGTTACCACAATGAGTTCTTAAACTAAAACAATTCCAACTTACATCTATTCATAGTAATTAAGTACTATAGATGTTTTGTAAATACTATTAGATATGTATTAAACAATGACATAAATAATACATCAGTTATATGACATTTGAAAAAAATAAGTTGCATGAAAATAAAATCTTGAATATTTTTTTTAACAACAGGATAAATATTAAAAAAATCACTGGCTAAGGCTGTATGAATGTTGTCCACACTATAAACATATTTTTTTAATGGTGTATATTTTTTATAGTGTATGTTTTATGCGATTTAATTAAAAGAAATTGTTATGTTGCCACAATAATTGATTTTTACCGTGCAAGGCATTAATTAAAAAGGTAACTTTATCTCAATTTAACAAATTTATTATCATTTAAAATAGTTATTTAGCTATTAACTTCCACCACGAGGCACGAGCATTTAATTTTATGTAGTTTACTTTATTGTTATTTTCACGTATCGGTTCATATATTTTTTTGTATTAAATTATGCTATTGTTTTTATAATAGCGTAGGTACTAAGTATATGGTTATGGATTACTTACATTATTGCATAGAGCTTCCTTCATGAAAATATTTGAAATAGAAGCGCGGGTAATCACCCAAAAAAATAACGTCTACTTTTTCACTCGATAAATAAATTATTCGCAAAAATATTTTTAAATTAACACAGAAAAAGAAAACAAAATACTCTCGCAAATATTTTCGCGATGTTTTTATTCCGAATTTGAAAATACGAATGCGAACGCGTTCTCCGCCTGACGCGTGTCGGCGGACTGGCTGGATGTAAAAATCTGTTGTCACATATTATCGGAACGCACCGGCATAAACCAACCGAATCAGAATAAACACAATTAATTAAGCGTATCGTAGTAACAACGGGACAACTTAAAACGGTCGGTTGTGTATTATTTCACTTTCTAGCGATACCGTACAGTAGTAATTTTAATACCCTAGTCGAACTCCAGACTAGGTAGATGATAAAACAAAGAGGCCGACTGATTGTGCCCGGTTCTAAAGTAAAACATTATATTGATAATGTTACATAGAAGCATAGACGATTCATTCATTGATGATAATAATTATGTAACTATAATTATGATAATATTGGAGGTTTGTTTTAAATTTATAAGACCTCAGTATTAGATTGTGGAACCTTTGAAGTTGAACTTCAGATAACAATTTAGTCTTTTAAGTTGGTATTAGCAAATTAACAACCTACCTCCTTTTTAGGAGATTGTTGATTGAGGTTCGGATAGGCAGACAGTATGTCTGTGGAAGTAACGGTAGTTTGGCTAGTGCAATGAATGTATTGGGTGTATTGTTTCTACATTTTGGAAATAGGTAGGGCACAGTTGATTTGAGGTTTACTTTATGTTTGGGGTTAGGGGCATTTCATCATCGTCAGATTTTTTTTTTTTTATAGATTCTGTGTACATTAAGTTTCTGTCCAAAAAGTTTAATTATTCTTATTGAACCTCGTTTTTATGGAAAAGCTGAGCCATGATCAACCAAGTAGACAACTTTTAAGAAGTCTTTGCTGTCCAGATAGATTTTCATAATGTCGTTCTAAAAAAAATTGCGATTCAAAAAAGACTTTTGTTTTTGGGGTGTACTTCGTCGCCAGGTAGATTCAAATCGATTACAGTCTTTATAGGTAACATTATCACCCCACCAGACAAAAGACATGTGATGAATGAAAACTAACAACAGGAAGCATCTATACCAAATTGCCTAAGTTCATCCAATGTCATCAAAACCGAGAGTTGAAAGATTGTGAAGTGCACCGAGTCCGGCGAACTCATTCAGTATTAAACCGGGACAATGAGGAATTGGGCTGGGCGTGACCTTTGCCTGTGGGCCTGTGTGACCTTGCATCGTGTCCCAATTGACAACTGTCATTACCGTCACTAGGCCACGACTGCCGGATTACTACCACACGTGCTCTTGTACTACGCTTTGTTACATAACTCAGGTGTAAGGCATCAAAGAATTAATACCATAGTAAATGGTATCCTCGTAAAGATACATGTATATGGTAATAGCTAGTATAGCTACTATTATTGGAAATATAAGGTTTGCTGGTTTCTTCATGGATAATATTTGTCTAAGTAACTAAAATCGTCCATTTTTTTAAGCCATGACTGTCCCACTGCTGGGCAAGGGTCTCTTCCCGAACGAGGTAGGGGTTTGGCTGAGTGCGGCTTGGGAACTTTGCATCCCTCAAGAAATGTGTTAAATAAGTTTTAGGCATGCAAGGTTTCTCACGATGTTGAAGTAAAACGGTGACGGAAGGTTTCATCACTACTACACACATTAGTTAAGGATCGCTGAACTAAGTAGTAGAATTTAAGCAGATTATTTTTACACGAACGTTACAGTTTTGCTGTCACCGATAAGCCGATACTTTTATGGCCGGTTTCACCAAATCATAACAAGCGACGGATTATCTATCAGGAGGAATTCTAAAATTCTTTTCATATATTTTGCTGTGGAACTGGCCGTTAAAATTGCATTGAGCCTAATACACATATCGGTGCAATGGTGTTGAACATAAAATGAACATTACCCTATTCTTAATGTGAAGTGAAAAATTGGTTAAATTGCTTGCACGTGCGTTAACCTAGTAACCTATTTGTGAGCTGATAAACATTTTTACAATAAGTTGAGAACAATGAATAATAATGGTAAATACGTCTGATAACCGGCAGTTAAAGCTATCTTGGGTCTTCGTGAGAACTGCTATACATATGTATATTCGGTTCGGTATCAATCGGTCTAGCCGGGCGGCAAAACCCAATATGTGTAGATGGATCCGATCGGCACAAGCCGAACAAGTGAATCGAGTCGATTTTGTGTATGTGTGTAGCAAGCCTGAGCCTGAGTCACTTTTGCTGTAAGACTTGCTTTATGTTATCTATACTAATCTATACTATAATATTATAAAGCTGAAGAGTTTGTTTGTTTGTTTGAACGCGCTAATCTCAGGAACTACTGGTCCGATTTGAAAAATTCTTTCAGTGTTAGATAGCCTATTTATCGATGAAGGTTATAGGCTATATATCATCACGCCACTACCAATAGAAGCTGAGTATCAGGAAAAATGTTACAGAAACGGGGAAAATTTTACCCATTCTCTCTTATGTCACGCAAGCGAAGTTGCGCGGGTCAGCTAGTGTAACATAAAAGTTTGCATGCGCCATATCGTGTTTTTGATCATAGAACTTAGATAATGTCAATAAGTTCAAAGATGGAATAAGTAATTGATCTTTTTCGGAAACTTACGACATTCCACCGTCCAAAGATGCTTTTGACATCTTTCACGATAATATGCTTACGTTAGGAGTTCCCAATCTATCACGTGAGGCTTTAAATCGCCAAATATCACGAAGGGGAGAGGTGATAAAACCGATTTAAACAGGCTTTAAAGAACTGTAAGAATCAACTTCGAGATTACATTAAAACGGATGCTGACAAATATTTTTGAATTGAAATAATGTTAAAGCTAAGTTTTACATTTGTGTACTAGACAAGTTTAGCAAAAACTCAAAAGCTTTTAAAATTTGATCAAGCAAGTAAAATTGATAATAGGAATCAAATAGCACTCATTTTCCGGGTGTTAGTAAAGCCGAATAAAGCCCGACTTAGTAAATCATGGTACTTTAGACAATAGTAGAGAATTAAATCAATGAAACGTTCTTATCACTGGTCATAAACACTTTCAACTTGTCTCGAAACCTTCGACATATAAATTGGGAAGCTCCCCAGGGATTTTCATTCATATAAATGTAACTGTCAATTTGTATGTTTTTGCTGATAACTCTGTCGGCAGCGTAAAGTGTGATAATGGGGAAATGTATGAATCAGAATTAAATACTGATAGTTACCGTAAATATTGATACCTAGTTACTTTAAGTTTGCATCACCTTACTGCGGGCAGATCTTGATCTTGATCAATGATCTCCGTTCTTCTTGATGCTTTGCCATCGAGGTTAAATATGTTCTGACTCTATAGTATCCCTTTTGAATAATTCTCTGTTTTATGTATTTCTGATTTTAGTAACATTAGTCAACTTATTCTTATTAAAAATGCAAGTAAAGTTCAAACAAAATTAGTATAAGGTTTGTGTTAATAGCCTGGTATCAACTTGGTAGAATGGTTTACCATTTACCATAGGATCGGAAAACCGTGCTTTCAAATTGATACCACTCCATTAATATCTTTGTTACCTGGATAATATTATAAAAATGTGAAAAACGTTCTTAAACTAAATATATTTACTACTAAATTATAGGCCGTTACTACGTCGATGTAATTCTATCAAAACAGAAATTAAGGTATGGTAACCTTAAAATTTCTCATCGCATTTGAGACCCGTTTAGTAATTTAGTATTATGTGAACTAAATTATTGCAAGTCATCATCTCCCGGAACGTTGTAGACTCGATAGCATACCGACATTATTGGTTGAAGATTGTCTTATCACATCAAAAGAGCCTCTCCCTTACTTCGTCTTAATTTATCTCCTCAAAATAATACAATCCTAGTGGATGGAAGTTCTTACGTATTGCAACTGTAGATGAGTCATTTGATGTAATTTTTAACTTACAACCGTTAGGGACCCTATCAATATTAAAGTTCTTTTTCTTTTTTTAAAGACAACTCCCACACTAAGAATTGCTCTTGTGTCGCGGGGACTTTACAAACATTCAAACAACGGACACAAAGCTCAACCAGACCCGAAACAATTATTTGTGGATAGCACAATTAATTGTTCCGTGTGGGAATCGAACCCACGACCTCCCGACGCAATGGTAGCGGTGTGGTGAGCTTAACCACTGCGCAACGGAGGCAGTCAAACAAACAAGATTCTAATAGTTGTAGGTACCTACCTTAAATAGTTCAATTGATGTATGTATAACTCTCTTTCGTGCCGATACCGCAAACAAATTTACATGGATTGTGGAGTTGCAAGTTGGTAACGTGCATTGGTAAGCTGTATTTCTTTATCCATTCTATTTTTCTATTATTTACCCTAAATGTAAAGTCTATACAAAGAAATACTTATATTGAAATTGAAAGATATGGGGACATAAACGGGGAGGCATGTCATAGCTCCTGAGGTCTCGAAGGCTTTTCTGTCAAAGAGGTCGTGCGTCTGCAGACAGCATTATGATATTCTGAGTCATGGCAGATCACGACTATTCACAACGCACCGGTTATTAACACAGTTTCATTCAAAATGTTCTAACTGTCTATTGATTCAAGATATCAGTCGACATCTCAATCGCCTTTGTACAGTGCTAGAACAAAAAATAATTAGATTTTTAATTAAGACTCTCTTCTTGGTTTCTTTTTTTATAAATAGCAGGGAAAAACTAGCCAATCAAGAAATTCAATTAGCCTTTTACATCAAAAGTTAATTTCTTCTAAACATATTTAGTAATTACTCAATCATGTGTATCTACATTGCTTTATCATAATTACTTTCTCTGATAACATCACAATAATATGAGTTATTGTAAAAGTATATTTAATTTTCAAACACACTTACTTTTTTTTCATAGTGATGTGAATAAAAATGTCGGAACCTATCTTGTTAGTTACTAGTTACCTCGAGTCAGATCTTTGTTCAATGGATATTCGGGGGCCTAGAGAAGAAAAAATTAAACTTGAATTATTTTACAATGCAGTCAGATGTTGATGCCATTAAAATATCTTCAAGATATCCCCAATTATATTAACATCCCTGACATCTCAGACTCACTCGGACATCCCGATGAGTCTATAATTTCGCTTATCTGTTATTTTGTTTGCAGCCAAGTGCACAATACAGTACATATTTAGAGGTATAATTAAGTAACTGACGTTTGCACAAACCTTTTGTTTATTGAAAGTAAATTAAGTGAAAATCAAATCATGCTAAAGATATATTTATTCCTATGATTTAGGCTAATTTATCCCTCTTGTCATGGTTTTAATACCTAGTTCCTTGGAACTTGGAACATCTAATACCATATTGTGCTTCCCCCTGTTCGTCAATTTAATATTTTATTTATTAACCATTCATTAATCGCATGGTTAATGGTCAACTTAATGTTGCTTAACCCATTGGTCGTTTAAAGACCAGTAAATGCAACTAGAAAAATAATTCTACATTATATTTGTGTGATGATAGATTCTAATAGTATATAAATGCAGTTAACTGCCTCATTCTATTACGTATTCTTCGAACAAATAAAATATAACGGTCCCTCTCATAAAACGACTGCGCAGAGTGCTTCAGTTCGTATGTCCCGATACTAAACTTTATGACACAATATGGCTTAGCGATTTCTAAGAATGATACGAATAAAGTCGATTCTTATAAATCGTTGGTAAAAATATTCGCAGCCATCATTATTGTTATTCAATAGTTCGAGGAACATAGTAAACAATCGTTGTTTTAATAGTTTAAGGGATACAACTGGCATGGCGACATATTGTCTTTAGATACGATACTAATTGTTTATTAGAGTAGATAGTAAATCTAAATCATTTAAAGCTCGTTGAACAAATATCTGTCTATCTTTCTGTATCAGTGAGGACCAGAGGCTACTTGGAATTTGCAGTTGCAGTTACTTGCAGTTCTAAAAGTTGAGTTATGTTTGATTTGTCCCGACTAAAACGATTATAAATATAGACACGATTCAACCAAATTCAAATATCAAAGGAATTTTGGTTACGCGGACTGGTATCCAAAGTCCCTCCATTAGAAAACAGAAAATATTGTCTGTTACACATCACCATCACGTCTTCTGTATTCTATGAGTTCCTGTGTACTTTGCTAAAAGCACATCGCTTTGAGAACATTATGTACAACACCCAGCTCTACAACATATGAAACACACCCCTACTTCATATCACATATGTGTAAATGTAAACAATGCAATGAAGCAGTGCAATCTATCACTAAGTGTGTTTTAATGACAAGCCCAATCTAGATCGCTATGATTAGATGCCACATCTATCCACGTCCCAATGAAAGCTAATTTGTTCGATAACATCGCTTCCTAGTTGGTCAACTTACTAATACTTACAATGTGTTTATGTTTCATAATAATATAAAGAAAATTTATTAGTAAGTGACCTGTTCTTCCGCTTACTTTTCATGATCATGAATCATTTTGATTTTGTATTAAAAGCAGCAGTTTTTACCTTCCCATGTTCTATGGTAGCAACCCGCTAAATCTCTATGCTAAACACCGATAAACACGAAAGCGTAAATTAAGGAAACATAGACAGATACTTATAGGTAATTAATTTGAATTACAGCCAACCTGGATGACTTTCAATCATTTGGGTAACTGATAAAAGTTTGCAAAACTAAAATAAATCTTTATCAATTGTGTTGGTTTCATTTTTTTTTTAACCCATTACTGTCCCACTGCTGGGCAAGGGTCTCCTCCCGTAATGAGGGAGGGGTTAGGCCTTGAGTCCACCACGCTGGCCAAGTGCGGGTTGGGGACTTTGCATGCCCTCAATAATGTATTAAACAAATTTTAGGCATGCAAGGTTTCCTCACGATGTTTTCCTTCACCGTTGGAGCATGTGATAATTATTTCTAATACACACATAACTTCGAAAAGTCATTGGTGTGTTGCCTCGGGTTCGAACCTGCGACCACTTGCGATGGAGGTGTCAACTTATACCACTCGGCTATCACTGCTCGCTGGTTTCATAATGATAGAATAATCGAAACTAGTTCAAATTCCCACGTTCAATGTTACCCAAATGATTCAAAGTTACCCAAATTGACCTTAGATGGATAATTATAATTTTCGATATGTCTTTACACTTTTAAGGAATAATGCAGAGCAGATTTAGACACTTCAGTGATTGACTAATGACTCAGTTGTTTTATTTTATTATCTATCTTCATGCTCTTAATGCCACTTGACCGATTCATATGTTAACTACATATAATCCGATAAAATGAGTATATACGAATATCTGTGAGAATGATCGTGCATTTTTTTCAGGTTTCTCAGTGAGTCACCGTTCGGTTTTACCAAGTTGTTCAGAATTCAGAAGCACACTCGTGTTTTTAACCAGTGAGATAATAAGATAAGCGACTCTTAGCGCGAGCGGTGTGTGGGTTATATGATAAGGGTGAGATCTTAGGAGTAAAATTTGTATGTAGTATTTAATTCTCAGTCCATATATTGATGATGCGATAGTATCTATACATAGGTACAAGGTAAAAAATAATTAAATAATAATATTATTATCAGGTACAAATAAAATTTATTAAATAGAAAGTGTATGGCTTGCCGGCAAAGTCCATCCGTACTAATTGCAAAAATATCTAGTTACGTACTCTCTATAAGTACCTACCTATACTACGAAGTTCTGACCTAGTAAGTTGTAACCTAGTCTTATAGTAATAAAACAGGCTACCTATATTATTTAAGAACATAGCAACATGTTAGCGGAATTGGAGACCTCAGGCGACTTCAATAATTTATAAATAAGCATTAAAGGATTACTTAGGTAGGTGCCTAATATCTCACAAGTAAAATCATTTGTCCTATGTCATATTTTGTGTGGATTATACCTACCTACATTTATGGACAAAATTCTTTAACCTGGTTGTTAGATGTTCAGGGTCATATCTTATGTACTTTAGTTATTTATGAAACAACTTGCGCAAATACAAGCTTCGTAATTGCATTTGGTATTGGAAAAACGATTAAGTATTTTCGGAACTTACGTTTGTCAATACTTAATAGTCTTGCCTTTTATTTTTTAAATGTTTAAAAATACTCGCTTTATGTCCAAAATAAAGGTTTTCTTTAATTTAATTTAATTGAGGATATTTCCTCTGTTTGATAAAAATTATACCTATTGTCTTATTAACAGTATGATATTAAACAAACTGGTTAGTTTAAAATAAACTACCTATTTAATAAGTGCAATAAAGGTTATCATACAAGATTTAACATTAACGTTCCATATTATACTCTACATTTTCACCATGTTAGACATCAGCATCGGTGGTTCAGTGGTAGAATGCTCGCCTGCCACGCGGGCGGCCCGGGTTCGATTCCCGGCCGATGCAATATCTCTTTTTGGCCTTAAAATATCACAAACTGGTATTCTTCTTACATCGTTGCTATATGGCCCCCTGAACTTATTTGAATTTTGACAGAAAACATTTAGTTATTCACTTTGGATGTATTTTAAAGAAGTATTTTCTGTAATTATCGTTTGGAATGAATTTTTAAATGAAACATGGATCTAATAATATTGTAAAAAGCATTATTCTTTTTGAAATTTAATTGCGTGCTTGCTTTGGTTTATTATACTTAGGTAGTTTTTTTATTTGTATGTGACTAATAAAAAAATTACCCATATTATTGTAAAACATTACATAAAAAGAGAGTTTTTATACTACTAGTGTTAAAATTGACTACTTTTGGTATTTCTGCGGATATAAAAATCAAAAAGTTACGGATTGCCGAAACCCGGGATTGAACCGGGGACCTTTAGATCTTCAGTCTAACGCTCTCCCAACTGAGCTATTTCGGCTGATGTCTGCGATGTCGAAATTGTTAAACATTCCCTGTTACTTACATAACGGATATAACAGAGTGGAAATTATATTTTTCATAGATTTGTGAGCACTTGCTTACTGTTACTACCATTTATATTAATTCATTTCGAATTGCATTTATGCACCTATATCATGAATTGTTGAAAATTGTGTATCCAGAAAAATTATATTTTAATTATGGTCAAAAAAATTTAACTTACTGAGGCTACGAATTCTTGTTAAGTGTAAGTTGTTATACAGGTTAATATTGACATTTTAAATTTTCAATTTGTATGTTTTCATCAAAATTTCAATCAGTAAGTACTTAGGCAAAGTAAAAAATATTAATTAATTATAATACCGCGACCAATAGCATCATAACTTATTGTATTATGTTAAGTTACGAACCATAATGAACTTGCTAAGTCAATACGTCATTGTATGTATTAAAAAATAAAAACGTGGAAATTGAACTTTTTAGTTTAACAATTGCGCAATGCCATCTATTGGCAATATATTGTAACTCATTGTCAGCATACTGCCATCTATTAGTTAAGCACGACCGCTTTCAGAATTATTTTTATTATTTCTATTCGACAACAGATGGCGCTTTATAAGTGTAATATAAACTACCATTAGATGTCACTATAAACCTTGAATCAAGAATAAACTGTTCACCTTTTAATAATTTTAATGCAGCAATGAAAAGAAAATTGTTCGTTGATTGTCATATTTATGACCCGCGCAACTTCGCTTGCGTCACCTAAGAGAATGGGTCAAAATTTTCCCCGTTTTTGTAACGTTTTTCGTTGCTGCTCAGCTCCTTATGACCGTAGCGTGATGTTATATAGCCTATAGCCTTCCTCGATAAATAAGCTATCTAACACTGAAATAATTTTTCAAATCGGACCAGTAGTTCCCGAGATTAGCGCGTTCAAACAAACAAACAAACAAACAAACAAACAAACTCTTCAGCTTTATAATATAAACTGTTCACCTTTTAATAATTTTAATGCAGCAATGAAAAGAAAATTGTTCGTTGATTGTCATATTTATGACCCGCGCAACTTCGCTTGCGTCACCTAAGAGAATGGGTCAAAATTTTCCCCGTTTTTGTAACGTTTTTCGTTGCTGCTCAGCTCCTTATGACCGTAGCGTGATGTTATATAGCCTATAGCCTTCCTCGATAAATAAGCTATCTAACACTGAAATAATTTTTCAAATCGGACCAGTAGTTCCCGAGATTAGCGCGTTCAAACAAACAAACAAACAAACAAACTCTTCAGCTTTATAATATTAGTATAGATATGGAAAATAATCATTTTTCTAAAACAGTAAAGGCATTAACTATTTTATGATAAACAATTACTTATTTGAGTAGCAAATTAATCTCAAGCAAGTAGGTAATTAACGTTACTATTTCATTGAAGCATTATTTTCAGCTGCGAAAATTAGAGGAAACAATTTTGTATTAAAATGTAAGTGCTCTTTCTACTTAAAAAAAAAACAGTGTCTCAAGTAAAAAATCTTAAGAACGAATCCTCGGCTCATATAACAATATTGCTTACTTTAATGTTATTCTACATACATAAACAGAAACTATGCCAATAACTTATTGGCAGGCAGTAGCGCGGTGTTGATTGATCTTTAACATACAAGCTGCGGTAATTGCTAAGGACGTGCTATTGGCACCTCTTTGAGCACGTATCAGTTACCTTGATCTGGTGCCTAGCTCCTTGGATCGAAGCCTAATTGCAAGCGTGATGAATGCCTTATTAGATTAACGTTATTACAACAAAGAAAATTAGTTAAGTTAATGATACTTGGTTATTTTTTAGTAGAATATTAAGTTCTATAAAGTAAAAAAAAAAAATAAAAAAAAAAAAAAAAAACAATAGGTAACCATGTATTGATGTACTGGCGTATATTTGGAACGAAAAGGTTTAGATATCAAAAACCCATCCCTCTATTTGACTTGTTGAGACCTATGTTTCTCAAGCAATTGCATTATTGCACAACATAAGAAAATTATATCACCACTAGCGCTTAAATGCACAATATACTTATTCTGAAATGCAATTACAAAAACAAATACAATTTGAACGCGGGAGTTTGTTTGGTTTATGCAACTGTATCATACCCATTGTTGCGAAATCCGATTCAGAGCTTCAAAATTAGAGGACAAAGCGTGGTGGATGTGGATTATGGGATAATTGGACACGACGTCGCTTAACAAAGCGGATTTCAGGTATTTGTGCCTAAAAAAGGAACGACTCGGTACACGGTGGCGCTTTGCGAATGCTATCTGCGGGGATTTGCAACTAATCGGTTACAGAAATAGCGACAATGATTTTAAAGTTTCTGAATTTTTTATAATTGTTTGTGAAACATTCCCAGATCGATGCAAAAAATAGCAACGACGGAGTCTGGGAGATAAAAAGAGATGCGTTTGTCCAGCAGAGGAGCAGTTTTATATGAGTGGGACTAAGTCAGACTAAATAAAATAAGACCTTGCCGTCTAAATATATTAACGCTAGTTCTTTATTTACTGCAATTTCCAGTGTGTGACGAGTTTTGAGACCGCAACTTACTTTTAATAACCGAGTTTTAAAAGTATAACCAGGCCAAGGCAAGTGTCAAATGTGGAGGATAAGAGTGTCTGTTGAGCATAAGCAAGCGTTGACATTTTAATATACTGAGACCATTGATTGGACTGCCACCCGTTAATGGAACACAAGTATACTTTATATCAATATTTACATTTGTTATATAGTTGTAAATAGTTACTTTTCTTTTACAAAGCAGCACATGGTTTACCTTTGGTATAAGAGTGTATACCTACCCCATAAGTGTGTAGTAGACTTTGCATTTTTTAAAGAACTGCTTTTTATATTTATGTTTGTTCGATCATAAAGCGTGCTTAACAAAAAAGTACTGCTTTCCTTAAGTCGTATTTTTTATTTTTCGATTTACCTACGGACTGCAATGATTTTGCCTCAATTAGCAGGTGAATCCTCCTTCACGGGTAAAATACGACCGCGAATAAATGTCACCCTGCAATAAATTTCAGGCTCATTATATAATGAATAATTAAAGTTATCAATGCACTAGATAGTGTGGCAGACAACAATGCTGTAGTAATGTGAGTCAGAGCCGTCAGCGTGACACATCATGTAGCAATGTTATTGATTACTGCAAATAAAAAGTCAATGGGCATCAAGTTACGTGGCGGGAAAATATGGGTTCCTTACGAATTGATATTAACTAGACTGATTTTTACCAAATGTCTAGAGGTGATCAGGCGTTTATAATATCTTCCAAGTTATGAGTATCAATGGCTTTCCATTATACCCTATATTTCTGTTAGCTATAAGAAGGGGCCTTCTTCTTCGAAAGCTGTGTACATAGGAATATTCAAAGATACATATATGCTTAAGGTTATGTGCCAGTAGCGGGATTGATGATGAATAGTTAATAGATATTTAAACACATACAATCGTGATAGTGAAAATTAAACAAGACTTTCATATAGGACTAAGCTGTAGCGCGTTTTTTTCGTTAGCTTATTACCTATACTCGAAGGTGCTAGATTCTTCACCTAGCTGTTTATTGAAAACTGAAGATAAAAGTAGTTTCACGTGGTTAATACTTTTTGAGTAATTGTGTTTTAGATTTAAATCGTGTAAGTATATGTCTATTTTTTTTCGCTTTTCAGCCTGCTACACTAAACTTACACTACGGATATCCACTACTTTTCATATTAATTAACGTTTATAAGAAAGAAGTTTGATTAACCAATAAATTGTCATTGATCATTACAAAACGTGCAGTGTCCGCATAATTCTAAGAATTTCATTTAACTTAACGGTCGAAATGATTCATGGTCTTCAATTATTTTCAGTGCCATCTATACTTTTACTGCCAACTGATTGACATTTACTACCGATACTTGTATTTGTGTTCAATTGATCAGTTTAAATAATTAGGATTCATTTATTTTTATTACTTTTGTGGCCTCATACCACCCCGCAGTGATATTATAGCCAAGTGAATTGAAGAAAACCTCAATCGGCACTCACTCTATAAGCTTAATTTTATTGAGCTTAAAGGGAGCTATTCATGATCTATACATATAAAAATGGAATAGTAGTTTTCTGAATTCATTATATATTATGAATTTCCATAAAATAGTTTTATCTAATTCTGTTTAACAAACTAAACATATTACTTAGTGTGATGATCCATTGAGATATTTTTTCCATAGTCGTTCAAGTCAACTTTGAGTAATAAATAATATATGACAAAATTTGGTAAAAAATCAATTCGACTTGAATTCCTTGTAAAAAGTATTCGCAGGTTTATTTTATATTAATAGTGTGAGTCATAATTATCGTCACAGTACTACGGATCTCTAATGTATTAACTCAGTACACATCCCGTGTGTCAATGATAAAAATATTGCTGTTGCTACGAAAGTTCAAATTGATAGTTTTCTTCCCTTATAAGGGCAATCATGAAAACCTACATTGGATACAAAAAATACGAAAGCATAACAATTAAAGCCAGCTTAGTTTTGTGTTTATATTGGTTAAGTTTCATGAACATTGACGTTTGTAAACTATAGCGAATTGTACACATGATACTGGGATAAGTTTGATGTGATTAGATTAGTCTACGATAGACGTAACATATTGTTAGAAGTTTCATAAACAAATAAAGATATTAAAAAAAATACGAACAATGATTCTTATTTATTAACGGGTATGTTTGTTATAACAATGAAAAAATAACAGTCAAATTAGGTGTCTCCAACATATTTTGTTTGATCAAAACGAAAACGTCCTGCGAAGCATGAGCTTGCAACAAAGTTAGGTAAACCAAGATAACATATGATTATTCCCGGTTCAATATTATTTATTAAGCCATAATTTATGCAGCCTCTCATTGGCATTAGGTTCATTGACATGTGGAGACTATCGAGTTTAACCTAGTGTTCAAAGTTACTGCTGATCGAATCCCTGGAGACCGACTCTGTTAGAGACGAGACTTCCCTATGGAGTTAACTAAGAATATAGAACATATAAGCTTGTTATTAATGTATTCTATTCTACTGAGTTACTTAATGAGGAAATTGTTCAGTGTTTTAAGGCGGTTGAGTGATTTAACACAAATTATATAAAGAAATGTGCTCTGGGAATAAAATTTGTTGTAAAAATACGTTCCCATAGATTTTCCGATCGATTATCGTTAAATTAATCAAAATTAAATACATTATTTAAATCTTTACTACATACAAAAACAGAGCAAATATTCGTCAACTGACGTAATCATTTGACCGTTTCACGACGACTAATTTCGTAAATTTTCGATGTTCTATTAAGTTACGTATTCGTTACCATATTCCAGTATTCAATAGACTTCTAGCATCTTATTTGTTATCAGTTGACGACTGCGACGTCTCACACTTGACCTTACTGAGCATAAGGAGGAAAAAGATATCGCCCAACGTGGGGCTCGAACCCACGACCCTGAGATTAAGAGTCTCATGCTCTACCGACTGAGCTAGCCGGGCTTGTAACCTATGTGTGAAATTTATAAAGAGTTTAGTTGAACCCACAGGACTTTTTATAGATTTACTTGGGTGTGCACTTTGTGGGTTATAAATAGCAAAAAGTATGTACTAAATTTACGTTTTACTGAGTTTTAGTTAATTATACAAAACTAAAATGTTTTGTATAATTAATTCACGTATGTTTTCATCTAACAAATCTCAATTGCATTCTGTTTTAAAGAATTTACACATAGGTACATTATATACAATTTATTCGTCTTTTCCTGGTTTTTAATCTGAATGAAAATTTCCCGTGACACATGCTTTGAAAGATTTCAGCAGCACTTAGTTTAATTTGCAACTGCATGTGAGGAAAATTGCACAATATCACGATGAATAAAGTGACGGTTGATCTTTGATAGCGAACGTTCTTCAACATTAGTCGTTAAACAATAAAAAATTAATGTATGAATCATAACAAAAACGAGAAAAAATGGACTTTCCGGTCTGCGTGCCACTTTATTTGCCGATATAATGATACGATAGAGATTTGCTCATAAAAAACACAAATATGTGAATTAAAATGTTTTAATTGGCAAGTTATTTAATACATATTTATCAAAATTCTATTATTGAAGGTGATAGAATGGCGCCGACGACGCCGGGCGCCACACGTTAGCTGAGTACAATCGACGACAAAAGGCATAGGAGCTTATATAATAACAAAAATAATTGACACATATCACCGATGCCTCGCTCCTATCGAATATATACCTGAAAACAGATGCAAGAGGCATTGCCCGACCGTATTACAATAGACAGAGTCGCCTTTACAGTAGAAATAGTCAAAAATGTACCGAATCGTGTCATGTCACGAGCATAAATCACACAATCACAGCTACAAACATGAAAGAAGGCCTGACTTCCTCACACCTTAAATGCATCGGCACATTCCCCAATGCAACACGAATCGCTAATAGGACGATAAAAAGTAATAAGTCATTAAAGTTGTGAGCGTGAGCTTCCCTCATCAGTATGCGCTGGGCATCCGGCGAAGGAAGTGGCACGGCCCGACAGTTAGCTTTTACTTAGCGCCGATGACCTAAGCTCATGTATACAACGAACGTAATAACTGCTTAAGGTCCAGTTCTGAATACGACTCTGGTGGGCTGTAGCCGCTGTGCCAGTAAGAATAGTAATATAACTTTTTGATTGACCACTGATTTGATATCTTTAATTCTTGCTTGATAAAATTACTATTATTACATCAAACGAACTATCACGTCTAGCATAATAATAGATACAATGCATGAACCTACATATTTTGATAATTAATTTGACCAATTTAGAGGTAGTTTCAGAAGCCTCTCTGCATCCGTTCTAATATTTCTTGGACAAGACGTTAGGTACTACCTATGTATTATCGTAATTCATTTTTGTTTAGATAAAACAGTATTTTAACTGTGCTAGCAATTATAATAGGTAATTTAGTTTTGCTATTATTGAGTTAATTTTTAAGTTATAGGTGATTTACAAAACCTCGTAATAACCATATAATTATCAGTTTCAAAATACTATTTGCGTGCCTTGGAATTTCAGTCGAAATTACCCGTCCGGGACGGGGCTGTACCTTAAGTAGGTATTAGTTGATAAGCATTTGTATCTCAATATGGGTCACCGTCCTCGGACCTCCGATACTCGGGCTTTTAAGCAATTAGCTGCAGACGTCTGTGGACAATGTCGCCGGGATTAACTTAACTGATACTGTGATACAAGCGCTTGTCCCACGTTTCCGATTGGTGGAATCGCCGACTATAGTAGAGCGAAGATTTGTCACAACAGTTGCTTGCTATAAATTGATGATTTTGACACTCGTTTTGAAGATAATTTATATACTTACTTATTATTTTACGAGTGAGTTCATTAAGTTTATCAATTTACGAAATTCTAGGCGTAAAATAATACAATTCGTATCTCGTTTAGAATCCTCCGAAAGTTCATAAACGAGTAATTGATAAAGTTACGGAACTTGTTATTTTCCGGTGATATATTCACTCTTCCAAAAAAAAAATATTCGTGTGATTCTCAAGTATTGATTTCGAGAATGAGTGTACTTTGCATGTTTTGAAAGAGCACCTACTCAAAATTGCAATAAAAGTGACTTTTTTACTGCATATAGGTACTTTTGTTTAAATATCAAGTTTAAATCTTTTCGTCCTGGGCAGCTAATGATTTTATTACAAGGTAGTGTTTCACGTTACGTATCTCTTGCGGGGATGTACAAATAGATTCCGTCACTTTGCCTACTATAAAATAAATCACAAAACTGTCAATCAAAGTAGGTTGTACAGCTACAGACTGTTTCCGCTTTGACTCACATAAACAATTATAATGATGGTGACGAGTAGTTTATTCAGTTTCATTAAACTACTTCTATATTTCTTGTACTACGTAGTTATTAAAGGTGAGTATAATGTTTATTTTGTGGTTTTTATAATAAATGAGTGAGCACTTCGGTCCGGTTTTCCCAGTGACTCATGGCGTGTTAGCGTCAAAGAAATTAGGCGGAACTGAAGCCGATAGGACAGTTAGTTCGACTCCATTTCTGAATAACAATGTAGAGTGGTTTAGCATTAGTCTAAGTACAAAATGAGGACATACCTAATGAGTAAGATCCTGTACTAAAACATATAGGTACTCTTAAATTACGTATTAAATTAATATTGCGTTACTGGAGCTTTAGTAGTTGTTATTGTTTTCGTATATTATTATAATTTTTTTTGGGCTATAATTTTCTGTAGCGTTAGCTTGTTCCTCACTAGGTGACTAAATTTTTTTTAATTGGGTGTAATAATTTCTTGATTAATACATTGCGTTTAAACTATAATTGCTTTTTTCCTACGGATTATAATCTGTTGTACGTGCAAATGCACTCATTTCGGTCAGTTTGCAATCTTATAGAATTTTTCGCAAAGAGCTTTTGCAACAACCTTAGAAAGTAAAATCAACTAAGTATGTCGTACAAACAGTTGTTTTAATTTATACTCTTGTGAATATTTACAAAGTCAACATTACTCATTTAGTAGTAGTCATCTAGGAACTACAACTATAGTGTGTAGTAACTCAGAAGTGTGAGATAAAAAATGTAATGATTTACTCTTGACCGCATGATCTTGACATGAAAAGGTCGTATTTTCTATTATTTTTACTAAACATGTTTATTCAACTGCTATTGGATATGATTATCACTTGTTCTAACGGTATAGTGAAGCAAAACATTGTGATGAAACCATGCATGCCTAAAGGTCTTTAACAAAGTTCCTTAAATGAATGCTATGTCTTTAATGCGCATCGGCGTGGTAGGCTCACTCCTCACTCATTCCGGGAGAAGAATCTTACTCAGCAGTAGGACAATGATACAAATTATCCTGTATATCCTTACAAAATAAAAATTGAAAGAAGAGTTGAACTAAAAGCTCAACTCTTCCATCATTCGGAGAGGAAAGAAGAATTGTTCGTGTAATGGTAATTCTAAGAATAGGAGAGTAACTTTATGCAGAGGGAGGGAGTGAGAGCAAAGTATCTTACTAAAGATTTTGATTGCGTTTTCACTTAAAATAAATTATAACCTACTTATAATTACTTATAACGTTTTCAAAATTTCGAAAAATCACTTGAACTTATTAAATTCATTAAGTTAAGTATGAATATATTAGTAAATCATTAAATTAGTACTTTAAATTTTATTTTTATGTATGTATTAGGAGGAAAGTCACTGCGGTGGTGATTCGAGTCCATTGACTAACAAACAACAAAGAATTTATGCGAAAACCTTCGTTCATCATAAAAATGGGACTTTCCAGTGACGGTGTGTTGTTTTTATATTAATTTGTTTAATACGTGACCATATATCTGTA
The DNA here is from genome assembly GCF_050436995.1 of Anticarsia gemmatalis. NCBI lineage: Eukaryota > Metazoa > Arthropoda > Insecta > Lepidoptera > Erebidae > Anticarsia > Anticarsia gemmatalis. Next base: position 4,745,869 of record NC_134757.1, read on the forward strand.
CCTATATACTGTCAACAGGTACGAACATAAAGACACGTCTACAACCGAAGTGGTATAGAGTCATTAGTTTCGAGGAAGTAGCGGGAAATTCAACCACAATTAATTATATGCACTGGTTTAGTAATAGTTATAATTTTATTTCAATTGCGCTGTGTAATGCGGCTACCTGTCTGCGGCTATACATCTTGGAATTAAACCGTTATGGAGTTCACATTTATATGCACATGACTTCCCCTTTTCCAAAGTAATCATTAAAATTTTCCATAAATATTAGAACAGAAGACTTCATCTTCTTAATTTCCTTACACGCTAACTGCTACTTTTTTCTAAAAAAAAAAATACAATATACTGACTGTTTCAAATACTTTGTAAAAGTTTACGAAATCTATACTAATATTATAAAGCTGAAGAGTTTGTTTGTTTGTTTGTTTGTTTGTTTGTTTGTTTGTTTGAACGCGCTAATCTCAGGATCTACTGGTCCGATTTGAAAAATTCTTTCAGTGTTAGATAGCCCATTTATCGAGGAAGGTTATAGGCTATATAACATCACGCTACGGCCATTAGGAGCGGAGTAGCAAAAATGTTACAAAAGCGGGGAAAATTATGTGACGCAAGCGAAGTTGCGCGGGTCAGCTAGTAAAGAATATTTTGAATTTCAATTTCAATTTGAATTTTGAATTTGAATTGAATTCGCAGCAAATTTTGGAAGTTATATGTGTTATAGGTATATCTAATTATGAAGCCTTTTAGTATATTTAAGAACAGCATCCTAATAAAATAATTAAGAAAATGTACAGTTTTCGTTTTAGGAAAGATGATTTCATCAAGCTTCGCACGGATTATTGATTTTTTATGCTAATCGAAATTATCGCTGCAATCAAAAAATCCTATTATTACAAATAATGTGTAGGTATGAGACCTGCTAAGTGCTCTGAATGTATGAAGCTCCATAATAAAGGTTAATTTGCTTGTCATTAAGTTGAGTTCTCGGTACGATGACAATATGTGAACATATCGAACCGTTCACCCCGTTCACGAACATTTACGAGCATTTACGAGGATACCCGACGGTTTTACGATCGTCGTAATGAGAGAGATGCAATGTGCCATCTTTATTGTAATTAATTTAGTAGCTGCCTTCAATCACACAACTTTCTTTGGAGTCTGTCTGTTTTTTTTATTGTGGATGTGTCGTTGCATGATATATAACAAACTATGTACTAAGTAACAGTATAATAAGATTCAAAGGTTTCGTCTATTTATTCTTATCTAGGAGTTATAAACCCATGAGCATTCCTTTCTTATCTTAGAGTGTATTTTTAACAACATGTGGTGTTGAGCTATTAACTACTTACTTTTTCTTTAGAAATACGTTTTTAATTGCCTTGGGATATTTACAAAACTTTCTATGAATAAAAAATGGTACGAATCTGTACAATTATCGATAGAGTTTTTCTTCAACTACGTATTACTTTTCCGTATACTACATATCCTGATGAGCAAGTACGTATGTTGATGATCTAAATAAATCATTATATTTTTTTGCGGCTTTGCCTTGCAATAAAAATCCAATTATCATTTTACAATTGATCGCTGAATAATGTAACACTGCAATAAAACCTTAATTCCTAACGGCACATCTTAATAATCGTTGTTATAAACATGTGTTACAAACATTAATGCAAGTGCACGCTCAGAAGGCTTCCTGACTCATGTCTTGTCATTCATATAATACAATAATTTTGGTAAACACTCAACCAATTTTGATACCAAATTATATGAACATGGTCGAAAACTTGAAATCAAACAAAGTCCTCTTACTTTTCTATTTCAAAATCGGACTTTTCAAAGATGTTGAAAAAGTGCCCTGAAGTAGAGAAAGCAAGCTTGTACGCGAATGAAGTCGCGTGGGTCCTTATTGTAATACAATCTAAAAAAGGTGCCATTAAATGAAGAAAAAAGTAAAAAAAAGAACAATTGAAAGTATTGCGAAAAATGTCAACAATTGAGTTCTATGTATTTTTAAATTACAAGACGCGCGTTGTCCAATGAATCATGATCATTATTCGTTTTATTTTTATTGTGTAACGTCTACCAAACAACGAAATGTTAGTACAGACAATTTTTATTTCTTTTACATTTTTATTCACCGGAACGGGCAACGGAACTAGGTGGTTTATTTTGAGCTAGCTCGTACCAGCCCGGCTAGCTCAGTCGGTAGAGCATGAGACTCTTAATCTCAGGGTCGTGGGTTCGAGCCCCACGTTGGGCGTTATCTTTTTGGAACCTAATATTTCAGTAGGAAAATCTTGAGAACATTTTAATGCTCATTCACGTTGACTCGCGGGCGCGGTGGCGGGCGCGGTCGCGAAATATCAAACATATGGCGATGTACCGAAGTGTTCACGTACAAACCGTTCGCGCGGTCTAAGTCGCGGGCGAGCTAGCGGCGTCGCGCGCGGCCCGCGTGGCGCGCTCGCGCCAATATCAAACAAGTGAAGATGTTCGTGTGTGTTCACGTCGAACTAGCGGTGGCGGGCGCGATCCACTCGCGATGTCAAGTAAGATCAACCAGTTTGAGCCAGTTTGAGCCAAACGCCCGCCTGGCGGCCAACGTGAACACAAATCGCCACGTCCCCGCGCTCGCGACCGCCACCGCGCCCGCGAGTTCCAACGTGAACAAGCACTTACACGATGCAAATGAATGCACTACAATAATTGCACATAGGAAATTCTTCCTCTTACATAGACAGTGGTTTTCTAGAAATTTTCTTCCGCATGGGTTTCAGGGGGGGTTTTTTACAGGGAGGAAAACCTAAGATACTTGGCATAGCTGAAATACTCCGTTTTCCTCAACACATTCCCTTCTTAGATGTGTGTTTTGGCCTAGTTGTTAGTAAACGCGAATTGATTGACGCGCGAACCCCGAGCTTCTCAAAGTTATAGTTGATTCACTGTCTGATGACGTCTGAATGTTTAATGTGACCGCAATTAGGGATCTGTGGTTGAGAACCATTGTTATGTATATAATTTATAGTCGTGTATTTCCCTGTATTCATACATGTATAGTAAATCAAGGTTAGTGCAAAAGTGCATTGAAATGCCATTGCTCTCTATGACGCCGTAGAAATCTCGTTAGGCATTGAAATTGTGGTAAGTTGTAACAGCAAGTGAATATTAAGTTATATTTTAACTGTTACTAATTAAAACCGAGTACAATACCTAAAGTACTTACTGCAAAATAGTTATTGCAACAATAACTGAAATATATTTTACCATTTAAGTATGTATTTGAGGCGATTTTTTTGCAGTCCGTCGTCGGCATGAACAAAAGTTCGAATTTATATGCTATCGTAAAACCGATTAACGTTTTTATTAATGACTTTGTCACTAACTGTACCTAGTCCACATTATTAATAAACGAGTCAATGAAATTGTTCCACGAAGTGCCTTTTCAGAAAGGGCTGGTAACCGATTGATTTGTTGTACAGTCACCGCCAACGATCCACTGTCACGACAACGTTATTAAAATATGAAAAACATGTTAACACAAATGCGACCTTGCCTTTAATCGGAGACATTCCATACATTCTGGTTGATAATAGAAAATGTTTATAGTAAAATGAATAAAGCTCTATAGAAAATTATTGTATTTATTGAAACAAAATTACCGTTTGAAGGGCTTTGACGAACAATTTGGTACTTTATTTTCGACTTTCGAGAATGTTTTGATATATAATTTGCTTACATCAAACTTTAGTCGGGAAAGACAAACATTTTTGTCAATTGCAAAATATAGACGCCTGAGATATTATGACTAACATAGTATTGTAGTATATTTTTTTTTCCAAATACAATTCTAAAAACATTACCTATACTATATTCATCATTTTACCGCCTTATTAACCTAATCTTTATATATATAATTCTTCTGTAAGTGTGTATGTCACTGAACTTCTCTTCAACGACTGGACCGATTTTGATGATTTTTTTTGTGTGTGTTCAAGGGGGTCTGAGAATGGTTTAGATTCACAATTTTGTCCGCTGGACAATGTTTTTTTTAATTAATTTTTAATTTATTAGACAGGACAACGTCTGTCGAGTCCGCTAGTAAAGTATAAATATCAGAATATGAAATGGAACTTTTTATTTCACTCTATTTGTGATACTTTTCCTGGATGATGATTTCTATAACTGTGGATAAATGAATCACATGCAATTATTTATTCTATGAGCGCCGAGTAAGTGACATCAATCAATCATGAAATACTAAAAATCGGCCGGGATTCTCCCGTTTCCCTATTCGATTGACAATATTATGGTTTGTTTAATATTCGTTTACGTATTATTCATAAATTTTAGGGTTAAGTTCTGTAAATTTTTAGGTTTCGGTCAATGATTTCAACGCAAATGACGTAAGACTTGAATTTTGTTAAAAGGATATTATTTGTTACTGGGTTATTTCAATTTAAAAATCAGTTAGTTTCAAGTGATGAGAAACTATTAGGTATAACGATGTATTTTTTTTAAATAACATTTTTTTGTAAATAGAAGATTGTATTGTATCTCAAAATTTTATATTGCATTAAAATAAGAATTCACGGTGTGATAATAGTAAGGTCCTTGTATCCTCGCTACTTACAAAATAAGCTAACATTTAGTAAAAGAGGGTGCTATTGAACGTTACACGGTGATCCTCTCAGAGCACCTGTGGACACTATTGTCACACACAAGGTACTTTATAAGCAACTTACAGAGACGTACAATGCACAATGCCCACCCTTTCTATACCATTTTCTTTTATAAAAATCTCTGCTTCAGTATTTTTCTCGTACACTTTATTTTGTGAAAATGTGCAAAACTTTTAAACATTTGCATTATAAAATGTTCTTGCTTACTAAAATGCGTCTGCAGAATTTCCTTTACAGCTCCGAGAGCCACCTACGTATCGTGTATTCTCTTTTGTACGGGCGGATATTTAAATTTTCCAGATTATACGCAAACAGTGGCTGTGAAACAAATGGTCGGCCACACTTAATGCGTTTTAACAGCTAAATAGCAACCGTGGTCTTTGACCGATTTTCTATTTTGGTCCTTGTTATCCGAAACATTTCCCATTAACTGACTGCCGGCCGAATTCTTTTCACAGATCTTACTTTAGTCTACCTATGTTTGTAAATATTTGAACGCTTTCTTTGAACGAAAATAGCGCGATATATCACGATCAAGCTTAATTATAGTACGTGTGTATTAGAACTAAAATAAACGATTATAGCTGATATTGAGTGATCTGTAAACGGTTTATGAGGTTAAGTAATGTTTGGCGTCATGTGTTAATGATGGATCGACTTGTGGTATTATACTCGTGTTCTTTGAAGAAAACTAATTGCCGTCCAATCTGTAGTGCGAAGCGACGTTGTTACCCAAAATCCACTAACTTTATCTCTATACAAATTAGTAGGGTACAAACCCTCAGAGAAAATCAATCAGACAGCAAATTAAAAGACGACTTTATTGAATATTTAAATGTAAATATAATATAGCACGTGTTCTAGTTAAGTTATGTTGTCGATGAGTACATTATCGCATCGCAGGATGTCGGCCGAAGGGTCGACGTTCGGACAGGCCGCAACTAATTGTTATAAATTGCGATACCTACATTACACGCATGATAATGTATGCAATATATTGAAATCCGAAGCCCTTTTTAATTTGCAGTACCTATTACAATAACTGATTATTCTAGAGTCATTTATATTTCATCTATAATTTATTTTTAAATTCTGGGGGAAACCTCGTACAGAATTCAAACATCTTTTTTTTTAAACCAACAAGATTCACTGCCAGATTCACCTGTCCTGGTTGATCATCAATGGGTTACGCTATCATACTCCTATCGGAAAGCCTAGGCCCTAGTCCGTCCTTTTCAATCTTTTACTCTACGAATATTAAATTTATTTCGTGTGGTCCAAAATAGAACAAAGATCAAATTAGAAGACATTATGGACGTTTGAAAACCTTCGAGATACGAAGGTTACACAATAATATCTGTGATATATTGAAAAACGAAAGCAGTTTTGCATTTTTTATGTAAGATATAAAATATTTTCTTTTTTCTGTATAAATAAACGCTGACATGAAAATATTCAGCCGCCACCTGCTAAAAGGTCGTCGTAAAATCGATTTGTGGCTTCGATACAGTAACTATGTATCTAAACCATTTGTGCGGTTACTAGGGCCTTGTGATATACAGGCATTACGTACAGAAAATCATAATTAAATGCTAAGACTGTGATCAATAATTCAATCTGCTTAAGGACTTTATATTTCGAATAGCAATACTTAGTTAATAACACTAAGATAATTTTATTTACAAACTAAGTCACGAATATTTTAACTTTGTTAATTAAGACATTTATTCAAAACATGTAATCAGTAAAAAGTTTGTTTTAATAGTGAAAAACGCAGGCGAAAAAGCTAGGAGAATACAAAAACTGTGAGGTCAGTCTGCATCAGTTGCACCGTTAGGAGTTATTTATCCTAAAAGACTATCCGTATAAATAAGTTATTCAAGCTGACGAGAAAATAACTTGTATTCTTTATGTATTACACAACTATTACGAGATTCCCTTTTTGATCGTCTGCCAATTTGATGAGCACTTTCTTTAGAAAGTACTACTTAATCTTTAGATTAGTACTTGTGAGCTCTTAAATACATAGTTCTGATGCAATATGTTAAATAGCACCAACCATGTAAAATAATAAAAATATTTGTGCAATGTTTTACAAATATTAGAAAAAGAGCTATGATGATTACACAAAAACCTTAAAAAAGGACGTATGAAGTATTTCTAAAGGCTAATCGTAAGTCAGTCGATACAGTTATTTCGATCATAATGTAAAACTTTCCTCTGAATCACGGTCCATGATCGAAAGGAAGATTTCCTTGTGCCACTGTGAGCAGGCTAATCTTGTCCAACATAATAATTAAGTACCCGAGCACGTGCTCAAAAATACATTAACCGTTTCTTCAAACCACATTATTGACATTTAATGTTGAAAACATTTCGAAGGGACCCAATGATTCATTGCACCAACCATCTCGATGATCATTAATCAAGGAGATGCAGAAATTAAGAGATATAACTTTTTATTCTTAATTCTGAGAACTTGAACCCAGAATCAAAGGTCGCCAGTATTATGTATTTACAACGATCCATGTTTTATTGTTATGTTTTAGTAATAAAAAGTGAGGTTATCGATGTTGTAAGTTACAGAAGAAGAATGTTTTCTCATTACATTAAAATGTTGATGTAATTGACGTAATTCAACGAATACTTTGTAGAGTACAGTATTTTTATTCGGCTTAAGACTTTAATTTGATGTTCACGATATTTATTTGATCTAGTCAAAACAGCAGTGTTAATTCATTATTATTTTAAACATCGTAATAAGTGATGATACCATTATTCTTCTTAAACGCTATGTATCAAAATTACATTTCAAGGTACGTATCTTATCGTTCTAAATTACGATTCCTAATTCTAATTCCTTCAGTCTTCCTAAGAATAACTTGTAGATAAATATGTACACGCGATAGTCAAAAGATTTCGTGAAATCTTGTGCTATTTCTCAAAAATACAAGTTATGCAAATGTAGCGACATTGTTTTTTTTTCTACAAAATGTTGCAACCGTCAATATTCTAGTATTTTCCGATCTAATATTCAGGTCTTGAATGAAATTTATAGATTCCACATGTGCCACCTGCAATCTGACTGGAATTTGATATAAAAAATGTATGTCAGTATCAAATAGAAGAATTTATTTGTTTTGTCTATCTCCGAATAGCATTTAAGCAATTAAAACTGTATAGTTAATTTCTTACCCCTTTTATTAAAATTGAAATCGGTTACATAGTTAGCCAGGGGAATGAAAAAAGCAATTAATAAATTAATTAAATTATTACAGAGGGGATAAAAAAAAAAATGTGATATAATTATTTGCGACCTATTAAGAAATATTTGCGATATTATTTTTATAATCGGATTTTTCGTTATAATTAAGTATTTTAACAATGAAGTTATTGAGCTGCTAAAATAATCTGCACGATACCAATCTTAATAACCACATCAAATATGAAGTATAGAAGCCAAAACCTTTGTAATTACACCCACCGAAAAGCTATTCTGAATCAGACTAAGAATTCATTATTTTGTTATGAACTGAAACCAATATTACATAGCCCGAGGTGTGGTAACGTGCCCTGTAAAAGGCAATAAACTCGCCCTCTAATACAGAGACCTAAAAATATATTTGACGAAATATCAACCCGAATATAGGCTGATATTACGAAAAAATCTAGCTGTATTGAAATAGGCACATCGAATGACACGGTCAAAGCAATATTTGTTTTATTATATTACAATATAGCTCTTCAATTCAGTGAACAGTTTATTTTCCACAAAACTATTTCATTTTTGAGTCATGGATTTATCAAGAGTGCGCGTCTAAAGAGACTATCACGCACTGAAGGTATATATTATTCAGAAGTTGAGAAGAAATAAAAAAGCTTTGAATTCGTAGAGTAGACCGTTGATGTACCCTTGAGGAATGAAATAAACTTCGTCATTCATTCTATTCTATAAGTAATAAATTCTATGTAAAAATAACGAGTCATTAGTGATATGAATAAATTGGTTTATCAGATTATTATTTTTTAAATCAGATATTCAATAATGTCACACGAACTTGTTGCTTTTGATATTTGTCCTCTATTAAAGGACTTTTTTCATGATGATGTATTGGTACTAATTTTCGTGTACTGTTTCAAGACACGCGTGTATTTGACTAGAACTGACAAGTCTACTAGAAAATGTTAAACAGAACATTAAAGGAGTGCTTTTCAAGGATTTTTTTTAACCCATTACTGTCCTACTGCAGGGCTAGGGTCTTCTCCCAAACGAGGGAGAGGGGTTAGGCCTTGAGTCCACAACGCTGGCCAAGTGCGGGTTGGGGATTTTGTAAGGTTGTATAGGTCGTAGTAGGTAATCACTAAAAATCTAAGAGTGTTACCAAAATTTGAAAAACAAAAATAGATGTGTTCTCGATTAACCTCTACAAAAGTAATGTTTCTGAAAAGTTAGAATTGTAATGTGGTAAGCGTACGTGCGCGTTACATTCGCTAAAACTTTTCCATTAAGTTTAATTGTTAGTCTGTAGCTTTACTACTCATTACCGGTAGTTCATGCGATTCATATTATAAAAACGATACCTACCTATATGGTTGACATACCTAATTTTTTTTATTAAACCAAATTTATCCTACATTGTTCCATTTTTGGTCAAGATTCCTAAAATGAGAGGAGTTCGGTTATAAGTTCACCACGTTGGCTAAGTGGGGGTGCAGGCTACGCATTTCTTGAAGAATAAAATACTTTTAGGTTAGTAAAAGTTTTCTCATCCGATGAACCCAGTGACAAGTGCAGTGGATACTTGACGGCAGTCAAAACAGCTACTCCTCGTGAGATGTCAAAAACACAATTTAGTATAGAAATATGACATAGTGACGTCACAGTTTCGTATTTTTATTAGTATCAAATCAGTTCAGATAGGATTTTGGATGAAACTTTTACAAGTACATGTTCAATAATTCTTCGTTAACCCAGTCTAATACCCAATTATCTAGTTCTAATATACACATAGTTATTAGTAATAACTTACCGATAGGTATTTTTTCGTTGCGTCAGGGGAAACTTTATATATTATTGCGATTGTATGCCTAAATAATACAACCAATGTATTGAGTAACGCAATACTTTATTCAGACATGTAGTTACATTTTTAAAACCTAATTTCGTTTTCCGTGATGCTGCAGTAAAAACCCAATAACTATTTGGCTCTACAGTATAGTCACACGTTTTGAAGAGTTACGATTAGTTAATTAGCTCTATAGTCAGTATAGTCACACATTATGAAGTTACGATTAATAAAGTACACATACAAATATGATACACAACTTTGTTTATTGAATCAGCTAGGTAAAACACGAAAAACGGAAATCAAACTCACATCCTGTGTTATTCACTTCCAGTCAATCATGGATAAAATGATAAGGTAAGTAGGTACTTAGATAATGACTTACTTATTAGCCCTTGCGAAAAACGCTAAAGGCGTTGTTCATATTATCACAAAAAATCATCGATATAGCTGCTCGCTTACCGATTTTATTATGTTTTGTTTTATTTTATTGTTTAGTTAGTGGTCAACTTAGTGTCAACGTTGTTTAAGCCGCCCGAAACTCCTTCGACATGGCTCATGACTGTTATCTTAATGGATAACAACCGGGGAGACATTTTACGTGCCCTTCAAAGTACGGATACGCCTGGCTCAAATACTACTGAGCGGTCAACCATCTATCTATCTATATCTATACCTAAGTGTTGCTAGCTCACAGATTGCCCTTTAGTTCTTTATAATAAGTAAATCGGTTTTCAACTAGTTTCAAAGACAAGCATTAAACGAAGAAGCTAACTGCAGGTGAATAACTTGTGATTATTCAAATGTTTCCACAACGGAAGCGATTCGGATAGTTTTGGTTTGAAGAATCTAGGTTGACACGGTAACACGTAGCTGTTTTAGGTTACCGTTCCTTTGAAGTTAGTGTAGAGAGTACTAGGTGGTACTAGTGAGCGGTGAGCACCACTCATGCGGTTTACTTGTGACGTAGGCAATCTGCAGACCGTCAGAGTTAACACCTGGAACTTTGTAGCTATCGCTAGAAAATATTCATGATTACTTTTAGTGGTTCGTCTTTGAAATGAAACGATTTGTTTATGAAACTAGAAATGTAGAAATGAAGAGCGGTGAAACCAACGTTGTAGAAAGTGGTTTGCTGAGATCTTAATAAAATAAATACTAATTTTATAAGCGAGTCTCGAAGAAAAATATTCCCTGTTTTATTTCAAACTATGCGTCAAAGGGTATAATGTAGAAAATGATTGAATGAAAATGTCTGTCAAATATTAACCCCGTTTATTATTTTCTCCAGTCATTATTTAAATCCAAAGCAGGCCAGTTTGATTACAAACAATAAATTCAATCGAAAATAACATTAAAGAAAACATGTGTGGCGTCGTGATTAGTATAATAACAAAAGCCGTCGTGGGTCAAAGTCACGTTGCGCCGGCGCCGCCACCGGCACTCTCTGGCACGTACTATTCCATATGTGAAAACTGCGCACACACACCCACTTATAAATTTAATGTCGGATTATTTAGTACTAAGAAAGTAGAAAGGGCCGGACAAAACGTATAAACTAAGCAAACTATATGGAATTTGATCATAAATCTCAGTGTGCTGTAAAATAAAAGAGCTTATAAGTTCGCAGTTTTTATTACAACAATGTTGTCGTCATTAAGCTTCCTGTACAATTACTTATCTTTTCTGTAATTTGAGCCAAGACAAAAATATTATAAACAGTTAATTGATACGGGTAAATAATCTTGCCTTTTGTGGGTAAATAAGGAAGGCTTACAGGAAATAATTTGTTTATTATTGTTGGCTGTAACATAAGACTATCTTACAACACTCACGTGCTTCTTGTAGCGATAACATCTCTTTTCGGCTGTTCATTTCAACGTGTGATCTAGACTAGTATATACGCTTACAGTCACGGTCGGTCAGTGTTTTGTGCCTTTCTTAAAATAACGGATATCCTATGACAGTAGCACCGAATAATGAAGCTTAATTATGTCATTGTTTTTATTTTAGTTGAATCTTAACGGACCATATTCTGGAAAAAGCATTCATTATTTTAGCACTCTTTTCTTAAAAATTTGTTTCATACACGATGCTACGTGTGCTTACGTTTATTTTATGCATGTCACTGTTTGTTAAAATTGTAACTCAGGAGAAGCGATCAGAAAAATCTGTTTAAAAATTATCTGGACTATTCCAGTTTTAGTTCCTTATCCCAAAATATTCCTATTTCATGTAACTCTACACATAAATCAAGTTAAAGCTCACTTAAACTTGTTTATCAGTGTAACATAGTAAGAAATGCTTATAAGAAACGCTTCGTGTGGACATAATGCTCTATTAACATCCAATTTTAGTTCGTGTCCTTATACGATAACATTGTGGCTGGTCGTCTACCTGTCTATCCAAACACAGTGAGTATGCTAACTGCCGCATTATGGACATTATAGACATTATGCACCGTCAACTTATAGTATATTTCCTTTATTCCTTCGACACTTATTGGTTTTCCTGTTTGCTGGTAAGATTACACAGAAATCGACGTATGTAATAATGTCCTACTTATTGTATTAGTTGTTAAAATTAATGGATGTAATAACAGAGGTTTAAACATTTTTGGGTCAATCGAGTAAGGCGGAGACTACGTGTGAATGACTGCTCCTTAGCGGGTAGATTTTTTCGAACGCTGGAAAATCACTTCGAGTGGCTTACTCGTCTCATTTCGGAAATAAAAGTTAACAGATTGTTTCTTCATAAATAACGAACACGTGATTTAATGTAGAATTACCTTCTTCATAAAGGTCTCACACGTGTTTTTATGTTCTACTTAGACAGTTATACGATTTTGGCAACATAAGTATCACCGGAACTACGGATATTAAAAACTAGATTCCTAGGTAATAGGTTTTATTCTTTTTCTATAAAAAACCATCATGCTTTTCTAGTTCTGCAATTATTGAGTCATCCATACAGAATGTTTTGAATTGATCACTCACAATCTCTTTGCAATCATAATATCGATTGATTCTCACAAATATGTCCTATATAGCGGTCGGGGGTGTCACATTATCATCGCGGTGTCGTCATGTGTGAAGAATCACGTCATTATTGCTTGAGAAGGAAGTGACAATGATTTTATAAGAAACTAGCTGACCCGCGCAACTTCGCTTGCGTCACATAAGAGAGAATGGGTCAAAATTTTCCCCGTTTTTGTAACATTTTTCACTGTTACTCAGTTCCTATTGGTAGTAGCGTGATGATATATAGCCTATAGCCTTCCTCGATAAATGGGCTATCTAACACTGAAATAATTTTTCAAATCGGACCAGTAGTTCCCGAGATTAGCGCGTTCAAACAAACAAACAAACAAACAAACAAACAAACAAACAAACAAACTCTTCAGCTTTATAATATTAGTATAGATATGGCTCCTTCTGGTTAATACAATCAAGCAAACAATGTTTCACGACAAGTGATTTGCGATAAAATCAATATTTACCTATTTTGTGCAGTAAATGGAGTGCGAGGAACTGATATTTTTTCTTTATATGGAAAATTGCGCAGAGCCTTAAGTGTATGCTCAAATAAAGTACTTTGTACTTGCAAATAGTATTGGTCTGATGCCTACACGTTTTAAGCGTATGATTGTATAGAAATTTCAATTTCATATACAATCTAATATCAATATATTACATATTTGCCATAGGTATTACCGGGCAAAATAATAATATTTAAATTCTTACGGAAACCTTTTAAAGACGACACTGAAATGAAATTATCCACGTTCGTACTTAAATACTTCTAGACAGTTCAAAACCCTTTTTAATCGAATTTACGAGTGCTGAGTAGTTTAAAGAAACGTAATGTTTTTAAAAGAACTGTCGAAGGAGAATTCAGTCGTTAAGATAAGCGAAAACATTTGTTTTCGTTCACGCCTTGTTCGGTTACTGTCCTCCTGGTTAAGTACTTATTCCAGGCGCCCATAGCCAGTTGCGCTCAACGGTCGGTGAACGATCTCTGGGTTAAGCAACCCTTGGCGTGGTCATTCCATAGATGGGTGACCGCATGGTGGTATTTGAACTGGGTGTCTCCGTGCTTGGGAGGGCACGTAAAAAGTAGGTCCCGATTGTTGTCAATTAAGATAACAGTCGTTAAGCCACGTCAAAGCCCTTCGGACGGCTTGAACAACTTTGATACTAGTTGACCACTAACCATACGATAAGAAGAAGTACTTAATATTATTATCTATATATTACTTAGTATCATTTACCTCAGACGTAATTCCCAATATTACTACGACTCTACAACTCATATTTACGTTTTATTTTTATGTCATTCACTGATAAAGGTTTTATAAATAAAAAGTATTTGTAATCCACCGGAACCGGATCATGATTGGATACCAAAAATGGTATATTTATAAATTTTATGTAGGTCATCGAGGGACAGTTGCATTACATGAATATTCATATGACAAACCGTACGGCTTTAATTACTACTTATTTGCTACATATTTTATTTATATCTACTTATAGTTAGTACTTTTTGTATTGGACCCATACTTAAGTTAGCACCACATAATAAAAATAATCGTTTATACTAGTACTCGGACTTTTACCAACTTAAGTACTATTAGTATTTGCTGACTAAGAATGCCATTGTTTTTTCATAAAATCTTCACATTTTCTTCGAGCTTTGAGCAGTGACTTTGTCCTCAAGGAAAGATATACGCGGCAAAAACTCAGCTCTCTATTGCAGCACTACGAAAGTTTGTGTTAAAATCTGATCAGCGTCTCTAGCGGGCGCCACTGAAACTATTTTTGCAGTACATTTGAAATGTCATACTCTCGGTACTCGATGGGATCAACTGTAGAAAATCGAATAAGCCACTGAAACATTAATAAAGTTTATCAATTATGTGTATAACGAGTAAAAATATATTCAGTTATAGTTTTCGCTTAAAAGTGTATCAAATACCTATTTTCTGCATACGTAAGTTCCCCGCATTAGACTTATTTCTACGAAAGAAATTATCGTGTAAAGCACAGTTAGTAACAACAGAAAATGAGAATTACACGATTGGCCGAATCATTTGACTAAATCTAAGCCAAAAAATACTGGGTCATACCACCTAGTTTCAATGAATCATTAAAATATGTGTTTTATTATTTGATATATAGGTTAATATCTATTTTGGGCTTATAAAAAAGCTATTGTTTACATTAGAACATCTGAAGTGAGATCCGTTTCGTGTCTAGCTTTTTACCAGATGTCTGTGTTTGGTACCATTTGTTCTAAAAAACTTTAAAATGAGTATGTATAATAATAATTAATTGTACCTATCAAAAGTCTAGTCTAGCCGTTCTGAAGCTCGATTCTCTACTACAGTAGCGCGATTCTGTGCAGTCGGTACTGTCGAGTATCGAAAGTTTGACGCCCGTCAGAGGCGCTGATCAGCGGGCTTATCACGTATCTCAGTTGACAGCTAGTGTACGTCAAATTGATGGTCATTATTCAGTACATTGCTGCTTTGACGTACCTCACGTGCTAACCATAGTATTCTAAGGGAGAAAACAATGTACAGAGTAGTGACTTTCAAATATTTGACAACTGAGATACGTGATAGCCCCCCAGATTTTCATACAAAATTTCTCGATGACAAGCCAGTTGTCGGTAGTCGAAAACAGTAGAGAATCGAGCGACAGGCACCGGTAAATAAGATTTCAGAAATAAATGAATGCGACATCTCGAAATTAGGATTTAAAGTAAGAAATTTCATAGACCCACACATGACGTAACACCTAGATTTAGAAATATTGTTTCTTTATATTTAACTGACTTCATATTCTCCAATATAAGTTAAGTATTTCAAGCTTTTATTTCGAAACTTGCTCACCACTTATTGTTTTATTAACGATGGTTTCGTAAGATAATTAATCATACCGTTCAAATTACATTTCCCTGAACAACATCACTGTTCTCGTACAGCAGTCACAAAGAGGTCTCGGGTTTTAGTATGCATACATGTTAATTGCACGCATTGCACATCGAAGAGCCGAGTAATAAGTTCCCCTAAACTCATCGTGGCATGTACAAAGACCCCACAGAAGCTCCGGACGCACAAAACAAAGGCAACCACGCAAGCCCCATGCAAAAAGAAAGGGACCGCCAAAGAACGTATAAAATTGGTAAGTACACAAGTAGAGACTTTTATACGTTCGTAAGACGTGAGGCTTTTTAATTTTCTACACAAAAAATTTTTAGGTATTTCGCTTTTATTAGCCGGTTTGTTTACCGAAAATGATATAAGGTTTTCTGGCTTCATCTGTACATTTTGTGAGTCCTGAAATTCTGATAATGTAAAGGCAACATCTATTGAAATCTTAACGAGATGTCTACGTGGTCTCGATTTTTAGTACCTATCATAATAATATTAAAGGTCACATTTGCTTTTATATGATAACGATTTGCCTTTATTATTCAATAAGTATGAATATGTGATGTGATTATTTATAAAAAAAAAAATATGAAAAGAAATTTACCCTTCTCCACACTTACGCGCCGACAAGAATATTACAAAGCACAAAACCCTTCATTTGTTTGAAAATATTTTATAGCAACTCTACATGCACATATGAACTCTACGCTGATGATGGGCACGTTCGATGCCGTCTCTCATCTCGGGCGTAGAGACAGAAAGAGACAAAAAATACGTGACAAACGTTGGGCCGTGTATAGAGTCAGCATAACGGAGCCGTGCCATTCCCAAAGTTTAGTAGTTAGCTCGCGCGTGGTCGCGGTGCACGCGTGCGGAGCGTTGCGCTCAGGGACACTGTTTATTTTCACTTACGACACTCGTTCTAATTCGAATTTCCACAGAAACAGTGCGTAACTTGAATTAACAACTGTACCGTTTGTACGTATGACCACTTATTTGTGTCAATTGTCACGTTGCAATTATCGATTGTACCAACTCCTCACCTAATTTACTAGCTTCATCATTTTCGAGTACAAATTCGTTGGATGTATATAGTCTCAGTGTGAATTCTGTAAAGTTCTTAGTGCTTTCAGTGTCAGCTGTGCCATTTGCTGTCCCTTTCTGTTGTTTCGAAAGGGAAAGGAAGGCCGAGTGTTGAGAGCGTTGTTTTGTTTTCATGATTTTCTTTGCTGTATGTGTATGTAGAGCGGAGTAAAAGAATGTAAGTTTTGATAATAGAGCTTTTATATTATTTGCGTTTTGCATGCGTTACTTTGATTGTATTTATTGTTTAATGTATAAGTAATTGTTTGCTACATTATCATTAATATTGTATGCAACAGATACATAATATGAAGTGTAGTTATTTCTATATTTATATTTAGTAAGTTTGTTGTCAACTGGAAGCTAAAATGAGTTACGGTGTTGTTGTGATTTATTTGTAGATCAGTGTCGGTCATGTGGCTCTCCAATTAGACTTG
Organism: Anticarsia gemmatalis; assembly: GCF_050436995.1. Lineage (NCBI taxonomy): Eukaryota > Metazoa > Arthropoda > Insecta > Lepidoptera > Erebidae > Anticarsia > Anticarsia gemmatalis. The sequence goes on from NC_134757.1 coordinate 4,763,084, forward strand.
TGTTCGTTTATAAATAGTCCCCACTTAGAATCACTTGCAGTAACTTGTGCCAACGGCTTACTTCGCCCGGCTTCCAGTTTATTACTTTCATTATTGAAGCTTTAGTTTTAAATATTTACAACTACCGTTATGGTAGAGTTAGTTTTAGCATGTACTGTGTTAGTTTTTTTTTGTTAGATTGCGAATGTTTTAATATTTTGCAAATTGACTCTACTTTTTAAAGTATTTTAACTGTTAATAGTTTTGTAAAGCAACAGGTTTTTTAGCATTATCTAATAAGATCAGATATGTCGTTTATTCAAAAATATGTAACACATGTTAGGTTTAAACTAAACTTTTAAACGTATTTGTGATCATGTATTTATATCGATATCTGTTTATTTACAATAACAATGTTTTACCAAACGGCTTATCACAAACACATGATTAATAGATGTCCTTAAATTGACTTTGTAAACATTGGTGTATAAAAAATCTTATTTATGACGTTTTACCATGAAAAATAACAATACTAAAGAATCCTTCTCTACCTAGAAATATTACTCGCTCATCTTATGAGTTCATTTGTCTTTTACTCTGTCCTAGTCACATTTGTATGATGGTCACCATGTCATGCATCGAACGTACGGGGTAACTGGTTTGATTACAAAGTCGAGACATTTTGATACTTTTTTGGGGTCACCTAGTTACTGCTTGTACTTAGTCTATTATAAGCTTTCATAAGAAAGCTCATTTACATTAAGTCACAATTTCACACATATCCGAAACTTGACTAAAACCATGAAATGATGCTTGTCAAATATGATCATTATCTACTTGAGAATAAGTAACAAATTGATGTATCTTCGACACATTTCGCAGTAGTTAGGACATGACATGAGCTTCTTCATAAAAAAACAATTGAAATATAAAATAGACTTGAAAATAAGTGGGACAAGGACAAAAAATCTAAGTTCCTCTCTTATCCGTAGGTAAATAGTTCTTTGCTATTAGACTGGTACAGTTTCAATAAGATACCTAGATTGATTACCTTTTAGGAGATCCGCATACTAAGCGTTTGTCTGCGATTTTCGCATACCGTACGGTTTAATTATAATACACGTATTTGTAGCTGTCAGGGCAAGGAACTGTAAGACAAATACCAAAATATACCGTTTGTAGCATTGAAGATTATAACAGGGATACAGTATAAAGACAAGCCTAATTTCACTAACATATCTTAGTTGATAGGTCGAAAGATAGTCATAAATTATAATAATAATTTTTGACCTATAAGGTTATCATTTGTTAGGGATTATTATTATTTGAATAAGAGTAAATAATAATGAAATTAATCATTAAGTCCTTCATCATTTTCATTCATCCTTTCTCTTATTGGGCCTGTAACTCACAGATACGTACTGTGTAACATAATTATTGCAATTATCTTAAAAAGAAAATGGTTTTCAGTTCTTACAATACACGCTAGAGGCGGTTATCAATTTTTTGCTTAAGAATTGTCAATAGAGAATCGATATCTTCGCACATGTGTATCGAATTATCTGTCACACTTCTTAAACAGTAGCTCGATTCTCTGCTACTATCGACTACCGACAACCGACCTGTCATCGAGAAATTTTGTATGAAAATCAGTACCTCGATTCTCTACAACTATCGGCTACCGACAACCGGCTAGCTATCGTCATTTTGACATTTAGAATGAACTGCCAAAAATTTTCTACGACGCCCGTCAGAGGCGCTGATCAGATTTTCATACAAAAATTCTCGATGACAGGTCGGTTGTCGGTAGTCGATAATAGTAGAGAATCGAGGCACAGTTCATTTCTTAAGGTTTGACATATAACTGTCACATCGTAACAACAACTCATTTGCTAATGTCAGATGTTTTGTTTATATTTACTGTCTAGACTAAGGATTATAGCAGAGTGATAATTTAATAAGTCATGAGTAATGGTCCATCGTAAATGTGATTAAATTTGGGACCAGCAGGACTATTAAACTAAATCTGATGTTAGGCTCTAACACGTATTACTTGGAACAAACCCATATTAATATAATCTTGTAAGAAGCTAAGTATAATGGGTTAACAATATATTCCAGACGATTGCTTAAATATTGGCTTGTATGCAATTCGGTTTAGGCTAGATTAGGGCTCATTGTTTTTTTTTAATGTAAATGACTTAGCCTTAGATTCCGACAGTATAGGCAGTGGTTTTTAGTGTTAGGCAGCGTATACGAATATTGATTTCGCCTACACGTAGCTAAAATTTCAAACTAGGAAGAATGTGTCCTAAGAGAAACTATAAACACATAATACTACTTAGCCCGACTCGGGAACGGAACTGGAGACCTGGGGGGCTATCACGTATCTCAGTTGACAGCCATTTGAAAGCCACTATGCTGTCCAATGTTTTCTCCCTTAGATTATAGTGATTAGTACGTTACGTCAAAGCAGCAATGTACTGAATAGTGACCATAGATTTGACGTATACTAGCTGTCAACTGAGATACGTGATAAGCCCGTTGAACTGCAATCGCAAATGTATTATTTAATTAATGTTCTATGCAACCAAATTCGCAGACGATATTTAGTATCCTATACAGCGCCGGTGAGTCGCGCCGTATCGAATCTCACAACGTTTGCTATACGAAGCCCTTTGTACTAGGTACCTAAGTATAGGGATTATACATTTTATTAAAAACCGTCTGTTAAAAATTGTTTTGTAATCCATTTTTAATTGAAGCTTTTATTAAAATGGACCGTAGACACCGTAGTTGCGTAATACATATTCATGTGATCCAAAGTTGATTAAAAAATCTAATTTGAGTGGTACAATAAAAATGTACTTGGGATAACCTTTTGATTAGATGGATAGCTCTGAAGTTACGCCGGTAACTTTTACTCGGAGGTATGATTTATACATAAAACAAATATTTTTGTGACCCATTTATAGCCGCTTTGGGTCCGAACAATGTAAATTGTTTTCGTTTTGAAGCTTTGGCTGCAAAAGTTAAAAATAACAAACCAGATAGAATTTGTTAGGTAAAACATTTCTGTTAATAATTAGGTACATTTATTTACCGAGTATTCATAAAACAACTATTTATTTTAGTCTTCGCGTATCAGCACAGTATTCAAGTTCAAGTCAATTCATCACGATGACTGACACTCGATTATTAGTTATATCTGCAAAATCTATTTTTAGTTGCTTTTTGTAATTATCTAGAACTATTTAACAGTTGAGTTTCAATGCTTTTAATGACTAAGAATAAAGATTAGACTTGCAATTTGAAGGTGCATTGTCATCTGCTAATGAACTGAATATGAGGAGACCAGTAATGTATTGAAAAAGTGGTTGATCCACTATCCCAGATATTTTTTAGTCTGTGTCTGTTTGCTATTGCAATATTTATTATACCCACTGATATAAAAAGTGCCGGTTATATTAATATTGAAAATTCTAGGCAGAAAAGAGATTGTCTGATACCTATTGCCTCTGTGGTGTGATCGATGGTTAATGCAACTGTCGGTTACAAAGTCTCTAGTTCAATTTTCGAATCAAGCAAAGAGCTATAAGAATTTTCCGACCATGAAATGTCCTCAATATAAACTATGTTAGTATATAGCTATATAAAAATATTTGGTTATATGTTCGTTATAGGTTAGGATAGGTATAGGTTATAGGCGTATGACGAGAAAATTTGCGTACAACGTACGGGTAAAACTGGAATTAAGAACTTAAATAGGCCTTCAGTACAACCAAATATCTTGTAGACTTATGATTTTGATATCTGTTCATTCAAATATTTCAACCTTTAATACTACAGAACTTTCAATTTTCAGCCCTAGCACGTGAAATATTAATCTTAGACCAAAATCTTGCACGCAGCATACAAATAAATCACTAGTGTCATTTTGACGTGTAATCTGACAGATGGCATTTATTAAAATGGCGGCATTATCACTTTAATATCGTTCTATTTTAATCGTAAATGAGCATTATAATAATAAGTTTGCTTTTAGAGTCTGAGTACTTTAACAATTAACTGGAGGAGAACATAATTTATTGTAAATTCTTCAATAAATCGATACTTATTCAGGTATGTAATTAATAATGGCACTTGACTACATACTTAACCTTTACATTACCTACTCTATAATTCTCATTTATTAAAGTAATAAGCGCTCGATATATGTATTTAGTAGCAACTTATTTACTCACTTAATATGCGACCAAAATCACTCTGTCGAATTTTTACCTCAAAAACTGAGCAAAAAAATCGGATTACCTACTTTTACTGCATTACTGAACTAAAAGGCGTACAACAATGCACTGTGACTACAAATATTTAAAAAACTCTCAAAGTTCCACCTGATAATTTAACTGATAATTAATTAATTAATCAGAAGCGGTACAAGCGGCTACGACTATTATATTTGGAAGATTTGACATTAGGTCTAATCAAACTCGATCAAACACAAAATCGATTTATAGTAAGTACTTGATTAGGTTTAATAATCTCCCGCGAGTAAGTCTAAATAACATTGTTATGAATCTATCCCTCAATAACATATGATCACTTTATATATTTAATTCTTCATCGGGGAAAGCTACAGTACCATTAATAATAACAATTAACTTCGCAATACCTGTTTATGTTTAATAATTATTCCTTTTCTTAATAGACCAATTATGGCAATATATTATAATAATTTGAGGCATTCTGATAGGTACCTACCTTTAATTAATTATTAATAATTGTGATTAATTTATATGCACGTCGTCTATTTATAATTGCAGTGTCTTCCCTATGTTATTCACTAAGGGAATCACAATACATCGGAATCCGACTTAAAGACGTAATTGTTCAGGAAAACGGTTTGATTAGTTCAAAAATAATTGTTTGTGTAATATTAGTCTACCTACACCTCTTGGGGAAATACACGCGCGATCATATACTGGCAATTTCTTTGTAGAACAGAAGTTAATAAAATGTTTATAAACTCTACTTTTACCGTCCGTTTCAATCAGTTTCAGCGTGTCAATATGCGTTATAAATTGCATTATCCAAATAGTAATGAATAAATAACAAACCACATCAAAATCTAACTCTCCTCTGTGGCGCGGTTAACGATAGCGCGATAACCATCAGAAGCACTATCACGTATCTCAGTTGACAACAATTTTAAGGGCACTATGCTGTACATCGTCCTCTCCCTTAGATCATAGTGATTAACACGTTACGTCAAAGCAGCAATGAACTGAATAGTGACCATCAATATGACGTAAAGAAGCTGTCAACTGAGATACGTGATAACCACCAGGTCCCAGTTTCGATCACCACGTTAGGCAAACTATAGGTTGAGTTGAATCGTCCGGCAGTTAGGTAACAGTATATAGCAATGAGCTCGTCCACTGTTACATAGGACTATCGTTAATGGCAAACTGCGGGTAACAAACGTGATGTACTTTTGTATCAAAATTGACTCATGAGTTTTTCAGATGGTACAGTATGTCTAGAAAAGGCTATGTTCAAAAATATTATTATAATCGAATCAATTTGTCATATTTCATTGACGCATTTAGGAAATATTTTTATTTATTTGTCAATAGATATTACGTTTATCAGGAAAACGAATTAAACATTTTACATGTAAATGTTCATTGATAGTAGGTATTATAACCACAATAACATTCTATCCGCAAAATAATTCATCATTTTGGAATATAAAGGGTTGGTAATGGAATTATTACGTTAGTTTGCATTCATTATCGTAGAAGAGTTAAAGCTACGTTTATTTACGAAACGCAAACAGATCGGCCATTTGTTGCAAAATTATTAATGAAGATTTATGTAGAGGGCGCAGGTGTTATCTCTATAGTATTATTAAATACTCACTTTCACTGTTATCAATACATTGGTACTCTCAAGTGATACTCTATTATCGGCTGTCGAGCTTTCCTTATCTGGATTTCCTGTAGCCAATGTTTCTCTTAGCCAGTTCATATATGTATAAGTATGTTATAAGATATTTATTACCTGAGTACATTCCATAAGAATGTAACTTATGCTAAATAGTCGTTATTATCAATATTTGTGTTTGATTTATTATTAATATAATGAATACGCACCATAAGTATCTAACTTGGAATGTAATCAGGTACCGCAGTAAACAATTACAATGTCAACAACTTAACTGATATAAAAATTAAACATTTATTTAAAATTGCCAACATGCGAGGTATTTCTTTGTGTTGTTTATCGCCTTATAGTCATCGGACATTATCTTTCTTTTGTTACAGAAATCGCTTCGATATCTTGTGCATACAAGAATATTAAAAGTACAGAACAAACAGGCGCACCGCCCACGTCGCGAGATAACGCAGCATCCCGTCCAGAGAGAAATTAATCTGGCACACGGTAACAGGAAACATGCCGATAAAGTGCTATACGCTGTAATAGTGTTGACGAGAGAACCGCCCCGAGTTGCACACTCTCGAATATGCTTAGCTGACACCTGCGAACTAGCAGTAACCAGGATGTTGTCTGACTCCCCGCCACAAGCGCACGCCGGCACTAGCTCCAGACTCACTTCACCTCAGCCACTTACAACACTTACAACCTCCACTATGGAGCACATAAACGTCACAGCACGAGACGAACGAATCTCATGTGTTTTAGTAAATAACGACAGAATGACGAACAATAATCATTCCACTGTTAATTTAGAACATGTTCACGGATCGACTGACTTAGATAGATGTAGGATAAATAATGAAAAAAACGAATGCCAATATGATTCCGAAAGACGACGCTCTGTAACAGAGAGACCTTCCGAACGATGCGTGTTGCATAACAAAGAAGATGTAAACGGAAAAGAATCGATTAGAAAGAGGGATGAGGTTGACGAATACGGTGGTACAAGGCGGGCCGCTAATTTGAAATTTAAATGTACTCGGAATGCACAAGAGTGGATGGAAGTGATCGGGAGGACAATGGGCGGCCGCGTGCACGCTTTACTTGTAGCGGGGCTGTTCCTCAGCATGTTGGCGACTTGTGCCGCGGCGCCGACCAACACGCGAGCCACGCGCAGCGCGCATCACGAGAAATCTGCGGTAAGTGATCTTCATTTAAACGTTTACCTCGAATATTTTATCATATTAATATTTGAGCAGCTAAGTCGTTGAAGGTTGACCACATTCAGATACTATAGCTGCTCTACGAAATATAACTACGAAAGCAAGCATGATTTATAATACCCAGTGAGATGCTAACATTCTGGCTCATGCATACTAAAGAGTGTAAGATACGTGTATCCTGACGACTTGTAAACTTTAGTCCCGTCCCCAGCCGGAAACGTGCTGCTTATTATACTGGCATTGTCTGTGTTATCTGAATCTGTCTGATTTACCAGACAATGTCTTTCTTTACATAGCCATTTTTTCGAGCACTCGCACAGATTTGTGTGAGATCTTTTCATACGAAACAAAAGCAGTCAGTACTGTCGTTTTGGTAAATGGGCTTTGTTTACACGGACTATTTTAATCTTAACGGCCCAGCGATTATTAAAACGATTTTATTATGGAAAAGAATAGGTCTATCGTTATTACATTTCACATATTCGTAAACATAGCAAGGATTCTATTATGGTTTGGTACAGAATGTGGGTTATGCAGGTATCTATAACTTGTATTGTTCGTATGTAGTCGTCTCACGTTATTCGATTACAATCGTGGTGTTATGTAAGTCGTCCGTATACCGCGGGTAATGCTTGCAATGAACGTCTCCCTTTTACCCCGAGAATGTTTGATTCTCCCTTAAAAGGGACCGTTATCCACTGACGGATTAACGACCATTTTAAGGCGTATTTCTACTGAGTGCAAGTAATATGGGGACAAAAAGCTGGCGTGTCGTATTAGATTACTGGCAGTGACAGACGGACGGACCGTTTGGGAGGAGATTAATGGGCTAAGTGACGAGTGGGAGGCATGCCTCCAGAGTCCCGCGCGCCTTCCGAAGACATCCCGCTCATTTATTACGTGGACCGTTACAAATAGTGAAAAATTCGACTAATTTTATTGGGGCAGACGGGGCGCGACATAACGCGGTAGAAAACGACTTTCTGAATTCACAACCTCTATCTACCTTTTAAAAAGTCATTCAAAGATCTCTCATATGTCTAGTATATAAAATTCTCGTATCACAATGTTAATTACTCTACTCCTCCGAAACGGCTTTACCGATTTTACCAAATTTTATATGCATATTCAATAAGCCTAAGAATTGGCTACTATCTATTTTTAAGTGATAAGGGTTGCCCCCCAGCAACATTTCTTTTAAAATTTGGCAATACAACGTTTTTTTGCGGTCAGCTAGAAGTTTATAACTTTTACGAAGCTTAAAGTAAACCGTATGCAGTAATGCGTATTATGTGCCTCTATAGTTGCAACAAAATCTCACATCGTTGAAGTCGTGACCTAATTAGCGATAATGCGAGATCATTTCAAGCAACGCTATAAAGAACAACCATCATGTCGACTAGCTTTTGTCGATGTATTGAGGCAGCTGTCATCACACAGAAAGTTCCTAAAGCTAAAATAGATCACAATGAGGTCAAGTCGAACGAGTGCAATCAGATTTGAACCCAATTTAATTAGAGTTGAAACACGGCGTGACCGCGTTGTTAAACAGTTTCCTGCGTATACGCGTGTGCCTCTGTTTGTGTTAAACTTTAGTTATGTAAGTGATAACTGGTCAGTTGCGATACTGTACCAACTTGAGCTTCGGCTTAGTCTGCGATTCTCAAAGTTTTAGAGAGTTAGATAAAATAGTTTAAGTTACAAATAACTTCTCTTTACTTTTGTACTCTTCCTTAATAACTGTACATAAATATTGAATATTTTAAGCTATTATTAACTTAATTCTTTATGTTTTAAAAAAATCGAGACTCAACATGTCTTACAATCGTTTAAAAGAATGTCTTAGTGGATTTTTAGTTTTCATCAATCCCAAGTTGACAACCAATGATTTGAGTCAACTTTAGTGAATTTAATGAATGTGTTCAAAGCGCAGGAAACTTGTAATACGTAACAAGTAACTTGTTTATTATAAAGTTATAGGTAATTCCAGTGTTATTGTACTCGTAAAATGACATTGTAATTAAATGATACATCGTGTTGTCAGTGCCCCTACTTATAAATTACAATGCAGGACATTTAGATCTATATTTTCCCAGAATTTGAGATGATTTAACTTTTATTATTGTGACCATTATAAAGATATTTCAAAATAAGTATAACTGCGTTATTGTCTATCATGCTTCCAAAAAGATATGATGAGAGGATCAGAAGGATGCATCTAAATTTAAAAAAAAATGCTACATTTAAATGAAACCCGAATGTTGTTGTCAACTAAATTTAACTACAGTTTCCACAAAATCATACAAAAATTCAAAGTCGTTAAATTTAAGTTTGAAACCAAGTTTTAAAGTTTTCTAAAGGCATTCAAATCGTACCCGCGAGGCGATATGTAATTTTGTAAACTCCTAGTAGAGTTTGTTGACTTGCGAACAGAATACGGTGCAGTACAAGGTGCAATCATGGCACTTACTATCCTGTTACCAGGTTTATTGTAGACGTGGGCCGCGCCATTGTAGCTGCAATCTAATGACTTTACCTCACAGCACGTTGAGAAATTTGCTCCTCTTACTTCATAAATAGGTACTTGTTTCTAACATCGTGTGTAAGTTCTTTTTAAAGTGGTATTCTTGTGTGTAATAACTAGTGGTAATAGTAGGTTAAATAGGAGTCGGACGGATAATTCTACTACGTTGTGACGCACTTTTATGGAGGACAATTTTAATTTTAGGTGACGACAAGGAAATTTTATGATTAAAAATGTACAAAGCCTAAAACTAGCAAATGTGGTAGTAATTTTATATCTGCTATAAATGCGATGAAGGAAAATTTACATGACCTCTTTTGATTTATACAAAGAAGGAAAGTCAGAGGTTTGGGACGTACTTACTACTTTTTATTTCGTATGCGAAAATGTCAGCATACGTCTCAGTAGCTGTGTGGGTGACGCGTATCTCGGGGACTGGGAACAAAAGGTGTCTGGCTTGGGTACTACGTACTGTACGTAGTGCTAGCAAAATATCTTGCAAACTGCACTGGATATGCATTGTCTCCCGCCTTCCCTCGCCTTCTCGCCTTGTCGGGGGACCACTTAACTTTGTCTACGCTTACCTACCTATATTTTATTCAAAACTTACGTACACTTTACTTAAGGTTTTATTCCGAACTTGCGTTTACCAGCTCGCTTGCGTGGGACTCAGGAACTCAGCACTGTCTGCACCGATATAGAACAAACAGCATCGCTCTATTGATTTCAACTTAACTAAGAATTCATATCGTATTGTCGTAACTGTGGAATAGTTTTGTAGCTATTGTTAATAAAATTAGGTTAAAACACAGGTGTGTAGTGCAGTTGGTAATAACATTTAGCAGCAACATTATAAATCAATAGAAGGTAGTTATTTGTCTCTATTATTATAGTCCAAGATTTTACGTTCACCGGATGTAAATCGCTAGTTCATAAAGAACTTCATACGGTTAAGACATATACCCGGTTTCTGAGTACATTTAACGGTAGTTTATCTATTTAATAGCGTTTTTTATATGAGTTTCTACATTATTGAATAGATAAACTACCGTTAAAAGTACCTCAGAAACCAGGGGATCGTCTCCTACCTCGGTTGGGAGATGCTGGGCCCAGCATTGGGACAGTGATATTTAGTTAAAACAAAAAAAAATCAAAGGCGTTAAATTCTGTGACAATCAAACAATTGACAGTATTGATAGTATTTACCGAAATAATTGTGATACCAAGCTCTTGCTCAGTAGTTCAACAAAGTTGATCATCTGGTGACATAATACCTTACATAATTTCCAAAGGAAAATTTAACGCTATCCTTATTTATGTTTCGGGTTAATTTTAAATACAACATTTGCCCGAATTATTTGTCGTATTGACCTGTTTATTTTCCTCTAGGTATTATTTACCGAAATAGAAATAGGCTAAGTGTAAAGGTAGGTATTATGTTTCCACATAAACTTAACAAAAAACATTGGTACCAAACTTACAAATCTTACTTTGTATTAAATTTCTAAATGGAATGTGATATCGGTAATACACAAAATATGCTCAAATAAAGACTCGGTCATCGAGTAAAGGTGCAATTTCGGTAGAAGTCAACAATGACGCATGCTGGGTTACATTGTTCATTCACGGACAGCGTTGTGGGATATGATATGTGTATAATCTGTTCTGTAACGAGGTCACATCTGATGTCAGACTGCCGGCGCTAACACAGATCAACTGATAAATGAACGCTAATTCACACATCTTGAGGAAAATAATCAGAAAACAAAATTTTTAAACAAATACGGCTTATCTTCGACATACAATTTCATGTTTTTTCAAGATTATTGTTGAGGTAAATTTTATGGATCACAAAAAGAGATTTGCGCCCAACGTGGGGCTCGAACCCACGACCCTGAGATTAAGAGTCTCATGCTCTACCGACTGAGCTAGCCGGGCTTGGAAACCCTGCTCAAAGTGACATATCACTTCCTAGATGTTTGTATTTAATTGGTTTCCTAGTTTATAGCTGTTTACGCTATGCCAACAATGTTAATTGAAGTTAAAAATAAATAGCCACGTGGCCAACTGGAAACATTTGTTGCGCAACAAAAACGTTTGCTAATTCTATTGACATGAAACTTTGTTTTTTAAGGTAATTTCGTTTTAATCAATCCTAGTAGTAATATCATACTAAGACTGTATTTCATACCGAAGCCTCTTAAATAATTTAAAGTCTTTTCACTTGCAACATATAATATGAAACATGTTGCGCAACATTTATATTGTATTTTGATTGCTCTATTTGTATACCTACTTGTGGGCTACTGTGTACTAATTAGTAAAAAATATGTGGTTTTATTATTCGGATATCACTTTTCAGACAATACCGGTTTATAATATTTAAAAATAGTCATTAATAAAGTTTGTCTAACAAATTCCAGATAAATAAAAATGTAGAGCACTTTTCGAATTATAATATCGTTTTGCGAACAATAGCAACTGAGTCATAATTAGATTGAAGCGCTGGAGGCCATCGGTATTGACCCAAATATTATCACCCTATCTATAGCATCCTATTCACAATGTTCTACCAAATTGTAGGGCGATATCACAGCTCAGAATATAATGCAATTCCAAATATCAGCTGCAGAATCATATCGTTCGAAATAAAACGGCTTTGAACCGAATTTTCGTGTCCAATGCATATTTAAACTTGATTCGAAGTATTCAAACCGTGATTGTGATTCCTCCAGCGATTTGCGAAGGACTTTCTAATACTTGTTGGGATGACTTTAGTTAGAACTTCAGACTTCTCAGTCGTAAGCGGTTTGTTTGACTTTTGAGTTTAGCCGACTAGTTTATCTAAAACTAGGTGGGTATAAACGACTGTTTCAAGGTGGCTTATACCCCCGGTCCCTGAGTATATTTAGCGGTAGTTTATTTATTCAATAGCGTTTTTTATATGAGTTTAAATTAATAGATAAACTACCGCTCAATGTACCACAGAAACCGGGGGTTAGTGATGTTATTATGTGTATGCGATATGCATGATTTGGTAATAAGACACTTACATATAAGCTTGTAACTAAATATTACAAGGTCTTTTCACTGATTTTCCTTAGATAAAGAGTACGTCTACGGTGTATGTGTGCGTGTTTATTGAATAGGCACGTAGGAGACTATAGGTACAAAGATTTCAAAGTTCAAAAGTCAACGCTCAGTGCTTCCCACTGGCAACGAACAGGAAAATATTTCACAAGATCGCTATAAGAATTCAGCAACAGTTGCCTCTCAGTAACACCTACACTATTAAATGAGGTGAACTATTATTACTCTCAACTAAACGTTAGTTAAACATTACAGTTGATTTACTAAAACATGATCAAAATATTAACGGCCCGTTAAATCCTTTGTGTTTACTAGTTAAACGCGTTGCCAATTACTTAGAATTTGCATTTTGAAATGAACCTATAACGGTGCACCTTTGATAATATCGGCTCTTCGTCAATATAATGAAGTGGAATACACTAATCAAGCTCGTTCGCATGTCTATATTAGCATAATTGGATGTGCGAGTCGCTCGTCCGAACTGAATATGGATTAAACAGAGATTCACAGGAAGTGCGAATGATAACCCAAATACTAGATTGCATTGCTATAGTTAACGAATTCACTGCGATAGTTGAGCTTGTACTATATGATAATAAGGTTTTGTATATGATTTGATTCGGAACCTTTTACCAACGCAATCATAAATAAATATATATTGGACGTCTTACACATGGTCATTTGATTCCAAACTAAGCAGAGCTAGTACTATGGTAACCAAATAACTGATAATCATACTATATACTTTTAAATAAATATTTATATAGATACATTAACATCCAGGCTCAGAACAAATGCTCATGCTCATCACACAAAGATTTGTCCATAAACCTACCTAATATCAAAACAGAGCAGCTGAAATCTGCGGGAAGTTTTTTTTAGGTTAATTCCTTTATTCAACAACGTGATATTGTAATACCTATCCGTGATGAGTCGATATTTCCATTTTAGTATAATTATTTAGCACCTAGGTACTAAGCATCACGTGATAACTGACTATCGACTTTCATAATAATATTATTATGACCTAAACGGTGTTAATACAAATTAGTCAACTGTAGATTGCAGACTGCGATAACGTTTGTTGTTCCATGAATTTTACTCATTATGTTGTTCGTACAGCCCGTAAATTATGTTCCTATGTAAGACAAAAGAGTAACACTTTTAATTAAAACATTTATACTCTGTATGGATCGATATGAAACGTCATTTTTTCAATATCTGGAACAATGGTTTCTGGGAACTAAAAAATATTTGTGCCAGTTATATTTTGCATCTCACGCCTTGTTTTTGTTTATCTCGTAAATGCATTTTTATCTTATCACAACATTATTTCAAAACCTTTGAAGTCTTTGTCAGAGCCGTCTCCGATATCTTTAGATTTAATGTTCAGAGATAAGATATGAGGTCAAACACTGATAGCGATGACGTAACAGGCCCAATGCAAGGTGCACATGTGGGAACAACAGACTACCTTCCGATATGGCGACTTCCTGTCTTTTTGTTTCTTTATCATTTGTTAGCTTAGTTGTTTTCCCTCAATAACAATTGTAAAGTATGCGGCTACAAGCTTTGTCGGCTCGTTACCGCATACTAACAATACATTCTTTTACTTAAATGGTACTGTGTATCAAAGGTAATTATATCACTGAGATTTTCACAAATTCTTATTTCGAGTGCATTGCAACTGTGCCTGCTGAGCAGTATGCGTTGACCGGAAACCGCATCTCGCAGATAAATTTAGACGCTAAAGCGTGACGGACATACAAAAATAACGCTGAAACAAACCGGTTAGAGGGAGAGAGGTATATTTCAGCAGTTCAGCTGCAGACTAGGCCTGCACTATTTACATGTGAATCAACGATAATTGGGTTATTCATACGTTGCTGATAGCAGCTGAGTTTTTGACCAGTCATTCATTTGTGAAGTCAATTATGTTAGCCTTGACACAGCTTTCGATGCATTCATCGTTCCTTTATGAATTCCAAAACATGTTTTCTTTGAAACAATGGAAATACGTTTTATTATACTACAACAAAAACAACGGCCTAATTTCGGAATTAATAGAAATGCGTTTAGATTAGTATCATGTTATCAAAATTTTCATGCTGTCTGTCTAGGAAACTAAGACCCCTTTTTTCCATTGTCCATAATCCAAATAATATAACAAGAACCAATTTGGTAATGAGCAGATACAATTATATTAGGTGTGTTTGACATTGATAGACTAATTATATAATTGCCAGACAGTAGATACAGGTGCTCGATGTGCGTACATGTAATGTGTTTGAGTGCAAATTCGTATGATGAACCTAATTTTGAATTCAAACAGAGTCCATCTGCGTACAAAAAATTAACAATGTAAATTGTAACAATTAATTGTAGGTATGTTTGTTTGTCACGGCACGAACAATTCACAGATTCCGCAATTAGTATTCATTACTTGTCCGGCGCCGACGGCCGGCTCCCAGGTGAGGTCCGGACACTATTGGGCTCAATGTTCCGGTGGCTCACACTGACTCACTCTGTATCCGTCCACAACAGCCTACCTCCAGGCGATTATACACTCTACTCCCCTTTTATTAAGGACTACTACAGCGGAAAATAATTCTCGTTAGAGTTCAGCTCTATACCGCTTTTCCATTGTTATTCTAAATATGTTTTAGTGTAGTATTTTTAGACTATTCTTTTAACTTTATGTCCATGACGTAGGATGTATCGTTGACCCATATCTCTGTTTAGCATCCACTAACTATGTTTATGCATGTGTCATTATGGAAAGGAAAATTATTAGTAAAATACGTTCTATACTGATCGGAAAGAGCTTTCATTAAAAATGTTCAATTACTCATTCGCGTGCGGCTTTAATATGGAGTTGGCTGTAATAATAATTTAACGGCTTCTAAGAAAAAATGTATTTAATTTGTAAAGACTTAATTCTGCTAACTAATAATTAGGAACGACGAAAATAAAAATATATGTTTAAACGACAGTGAGTAATCTAAAACATTCGGCTGTGCATCGTAAGAAAATTTAAGATAATTCATACATACACACATAGCTTTATATCTTTATCATAATTCATTTCACATAGCGCAGGCCGATAGATTTGTTAATAATACTTACTTACAACGTTAAACTTTTATGAGGAGATTGAATTAAAGTAGAAAATACCAGCAGGTGTACAGACTGTACAGCGATAGTCGGGAATAGAGTAATATTATGTGAACCTTACATTAACGAGATAAAAGGCATCAACCAAAATTATTAGATACGTTGAAACATCTGGCGCAATTTTCACTTACTCTCTTCTCCATATACGTATATACGTGGTGCACAATATATGAAAATATTCATATAAGAAATGTGCAGACTTCGTGCAAAGTATAATATTTTCGGTCGACTTAGTGTTAGCGTATTATTTTTCCTAGAAGCTAGACTAGACCGCACTCATAAAACTAAGCACAGCGTGAAACATCGACCATACTTTTAAATAACATTGTTTATTTTTCATATCTCCTCTATGCTGTTAGAATAACGTATGTACTATTTTACACATTCTCCTTATGTCACCCGACGCTCATCAGGTTTCACTAGAACTAGTTACAGTGAACCGAAAAAATTACGAGTCTTTTTGAAGTTTGTACCAAAACAACCCTTACTCCTTTGTGACAAAGGATTTATTACGCTGAACTGTTTGTGGTGAAGTCGTTTCGTCGTAGTTGCTTTGTAACCTTAAAAGTGCATGCTGCATTCTCGTTACCCGCCTTTTTATATGGTCAAGTTTACTCTCCGGACTTGTTACGTGTTTCATTTAGTTTATACCAGATTGTTGCCTTTAATTCTCCTTAAAGAGAAAGTTGTCGTATTGTGTATTGCCAAACACCGAACGACAAGATAAAATTGATTGGTTAGTTACAATTTGCCAGCAAGGTTGATTAATATCTTGGTGAGACAGTTTAACTAAAATTTACGGACTTTAACGAAAGTACCAATAGTAAAATTGTATCAGTGCTGAACATAAGGCAACACATATTTAAGACATCGTAGAACATGGAACTAATTATCGCAAACTAGAGTGATTTGGCAGCCAGCCCAGACGCTTAACATTGATTGTAAGAAGACAAATATGTACAAATGTACGGCGATGTTTAGTTTGATTACGTCACTGTCTAGCTGTCTGATATCCAATTAAGTTTGTTTCAAGAAAGATTAACTTTTCCTGGACCCTCGAGTGGCTCTCCCGAGAGATTTTCACTTACACTTACTCAGAAGTTAGCCAGGACGTCGGACGAGGCACGACGCCGTCGAGACAATCGAGACTTAAGTTTTAGGTGAACTGTGTACAAAGAATTGAAGAATCAAATATAACCGTGTGTCTGACCCCCGGTTTTTGAGGTACATTTAGCGGTAGTTTATCTATTCAATAGCGTCTAAACTCGTATAAAAAACACTTGAATAGATAGACTACCGCTAAATGTACTAAGAAACCGGGGGTGAGCTTTTTAACTCCACAGTTATTGGTTACATCAGTAATCTGTTGGTCTCCATATCAATCGATGGAACTGAATAAATGATGCCAATGCGGTTCGTAGGTTGCGCCTTGATTTACCGTTCCACCACCTACAGCAAATGCTATTAATAACTGCAGTCAGACTTTGTAGGTTTTTAACAAATAACAGAATGATTATCAAACAGCATCATACTTTGCGTATTTGAGGGTTCCAGCGATTGGGACCGCAATAAACTGGACTTATATTTTTATTCCCAGTGACCGGGACTACACCAAAAGTGCAGTTAACAAACAACATTTTATCATTTTACGTATAACAAACTCATGCTTGCATGTAGTAGTGACAGGCCAAACATGTATTATTAAACAAAAAATACTTTGATTCATAAATATCAACTCCGACATAGAAAGAGTAGTAATCAAATAACAAGGCACTAGCTTGTTCAATGTTAAGGAAATCAGTTTATTGGTGGTGCAGACGACTGAGTCTTTTGTCTACAACATCGATAAAGTCATTACCATACGTGGGTGCAGGGAGGTTAGTCTCAAATCGACTCATCGGCTTATTCGCTTCCGTTCGGACACTGTACTATGTGGCTTGTGTACAGCGCCGCTACGTGACCAGCAAGTTCACACGCAAAGAAGCTTTTTGCATAATTTATTAATAGGTGTGTAAAACCTTATTCTACTAATATTATAAATGCGAAAGTTTGTGAGTATGTTTGTATGGATGTTTGTTACTCTTTCTCGCGAATATTACTGAATCGATTACGATGAAATTTGGTATGTTGGTAGCTGAAGATCCAGAATAACATGTAGGCTACTTTTTATCCCGGAGTTCCCGAAGTATCGGGATTTACACGGGAAGGGTTTCCACGCGGACGACGTCGAGGGCGGCCTTTAGTATTTTATAATTTACATGTTAGTGTAAATTTATGTGCTTTTAATAGAATTGATTTATATAATCTGCACCCAGTTATTATTGAATTAGTGGTTGATTGATTAATAATGTACGAGCTTGCAGACTCTAACTACAATTAAGTCTAGACTAGGTTAGCAATTTATATGTAAAATCAATGAACTGTAATTGTAATTAATTCAAGCATCTGATACTTTTGAATTTAATAACGTTGATAATATAGATCGAAAACTCATGTTTTGCTGCAACTTTAATTATGCAATATTTTATTGACAAACATTCCAACTAACTAATGCTTAGTAAAGTTTGTTCATCAGTAACGAGCGAATCATAGAATTAAGAACATTTATAGAGCACATCGTTTTCATATAAATATAATTGACTAGCTGACCCGCGCAACTTCGCTTGCGTCACCTAAGAGAATGGGTCAAAATTTTCCCCGTTTTTGTAACATTTTTCGTTGCTCCTAATGACCGTAGCGTGATGTTATATAGCCTATAGCCTTCCTCGATAAATGGGCTATCTAACACTGAAAGAATTTTTCAAATCGCACCAGTTCCTGAGATTAGCGCGTTCAAACAAACAAACAAAAAAACAAACAAACTCTTCAGCTTTATTATATTAGTATAGATTAAAAAAAGCACTTACGATAACGAAGTGTATGAAATTTTCGGAATTCGTAGTAAATAATCGATGAGCTTGAAACCTTGTTGCCGTTATAAATTCATACAAGTTAGTTGGCACCCAGACGACGCGCCGACATAACTCAACGCTGTTGTTTCACACTAACGCCAGACCTCTAATCTATTTACAATACCGTTTTAATTACGCTACATATTAACCGACTCGAATTATAATATAAAACGAATAATTTCATATAATTTCAAGCCAAAACTAATTATTAAACTTATATTAGTTACGTATTTTTAGAAAGTAAATGTGTTACATATTTCTTTGACATGTTTTTTAAAGATTTGTATTTTGCTTTTTATTAATCATTTTAAGCACATTGCTCCAGAGTTCATTAGATTAAATTAATTCATTGTAAGGTCTTCATAAATAGTAAACTTAATTGAGTAGAATAAAATCGTATGTAGAGACTGATTCTCGGAAAATACAGCCTTTTATTAAATTATGATAGCTATTATTAGTGCAACCAATGAGATATAATTAATTAAACAATAATTACTAACATTAATCTACCATATGCTTAACCATTAACCTATTTCGGCCAATAGAGGTGCTCCAGTAGTGTAGTGCAGTTTAGTAACTCGAGTTTCCGTCTCGATTGGACCACACTCGAGCAATCGGTACTAGTCGATACCTACTATATATGCAGTTCAATGCATCGAGTCAATACAGTTTAAATACAAATATGTACTAACGCAGACAGTGAGGGCGGTCGGCGCGTGCGCTGCCGCCTAATATAAGCTCTAGGATTGTGGACATTGTACATAAGCGGCAGCGATTATGATTTTATTACTTTTTAATATTTATTTCGGGTTAATTTGTTTACTGAGCATATAATAGTGTACGGGATAGTCTAAATAGAGGACAATACTATAACAGATAACAGTTAAACTTGCTCTAAAGTAAAAATTTTGAAAAGATTAGAGTTGTACTGTATTTGCGGCCTAAACTGCCTTACCTTGACCGCTAAACCGCTACTAACAGCTTTACAAAAAACAGGTTTGCAAATTAGATGACATAAAGTGAGAAGTAAATAGCCGTAACAGAACATTGTGAGGATGTTGTTCATGTTTTATACATTCTATGAGTAAAGGACTCTTTGTAAACAAGTCAATACAGCTTTACTTTGAACGGAAGTCGTAAATGTCGACGGAGAGGGTGACTTGTATAACTGAGCTTCAACTTGAACATGATTGTTGACTAGACTGACTACGTAGACGGAACACTCGAAATACGGGCGAGTAAAATACGAATATATTTCTTTAATGTTGTATTTTAAGGCATGTTTGTTTGTTACGCTTTTACGGCTAAATTGCTGAATCAATTTTAATCTAATCGCTTATGTAGATATTAGAGAACCCGGTCCAAATATAGACTGGGAATAATAGTGCCAAAAAAATTCCTAAGCCACCAAAACGTAGCAACGATCAGCTATTTGAGTATTAAAAATATTATTTTCAGTCTGAATATTTTGTTTATTAAAGAATTTAGGTAGAGTGGACGAAAATGAAAAACACTTAAAATATAGTCAGGACTTAACCAATCATTTACTTAATTCAAAGCTGATACGAACCCACTACGCACAAAACCCATTTACGCCAATCATCGCTGTTCTGTCATACATTCCGCCAATTCCTTAAACATTGTATTCAAGGTATATAAAATTATTAGATTGTAGAGTATTTTAGTCTGTACGCTTTACACTGAGTGTGCGCCCTTATTAACTAAATTTAGACGCAGGCGAGGGGGCTACCTGTATACTGCGCGTAGGACTATAACCGCTGTACACTTTCTCTCGAGGGCGTGACCCGTCCAGCTGATGGATTGACGAACACTGACTGATCACAGCCTTATCATAAACACTTCGTAAATAGCGTAACTAATAGTACTACTTACTATTGAGACACTTATATTGAAACTGTTCCAGTTATAAGGAATTTATGCAGGACTGGCTGATATATGTGACGTGATTTGTCTATAGAGAGAGTAATTCCTTGATGGTTTAAATCATTTTATTAGCAAAGGATATGTTAAACTATAAAATTCCGTCGTGTCTCAAAATTGAGAGTCAATAAGATACGTAACACCTGTATCAGAGAACAATAAACCCAAAACAGTATTCCTACTATCAGAGGCACAAAATCTTTCTATTTCGTTATAGATATAATCAGAGCACGGCACATGACAAACATTGTTATCCACACAAGCAACGCGACGGTGTTCCCTTTGAACGTCATTAATTTACTTATATCGAACAGCTTTTATGACGCCAGTTTGTAGAGCATATCGGTTAGAGCTGTATTTGTAAAGGTCGGCCGGAACCCCACGCCCTTATAAATAGATAGGCAGAACCCCCGGGGGTTGTAAAAACGCGCCAAGACACCCCACCACTAATATATCAAGATATCGGATTCCGTACGTGCTCACTTCCTGTAAGATAGTGCAGCGAGAAGGTATTTTTAATTATCTGCCTACATTTATCTCTGTACGTTTGGCAAAATAGTGCAGAATGCTGGCTATTTTATTTGTTTACCTTGTGAGGATATTCATATCTCTACATATAGAAAGAATTTTGTAATAGAACACGCACGATTCTCAGTCTTTTTTCTATACATGCATATTTGAAGTTGTACTTAAGTTAGTTTGAACTTCCACCCCTAATTTAAAAGGCTGTTTAGTTTACATTAGTAATGGATGGTGGCGAGCGTTTCAACTGAATAAACTATAAAGCAGACCCTAACCAAATGTTATTTGTATTCACAGTGTCGATCAGTAACGAAAGAATTGCATTTGTATACATCTTGCGGAACATTTGCTTGCAGTATACAGGTTGCACAGCATTTCCATTAACTAGAGAAACTTTGCGACTTAAAATGTAAAACAGCCTGGTAACTTTAATTACGTCACAAGATTAAGTCAATTAAACAGAGACAGCAAAGAAAAGGGTGGCGAACGAAAGTTTTCCTAATCCCTGGTACTACTTTCTTGTTGGCTGAAAAATCACGTTTATGTCATAAATTATTCATATTCTTTGAAAGAAAATATTTGTGAAGCTTTAAGATAATACAAATCACTCTTTTAATTAAGCCACACGAATCAAGTTTGACTAGGCTCAGCTCTGACCCAAAACAGAGTTCTGCTATAAAATCTATGAAAGGCAGGATTTATTCACAATCACAATCATCGATATGGCAGATCGAATCCGAATAAAAGGATTTTCATCCATGACCATTACTCGGTGCTAAAAGGGCAGACAAATGACAAAAATATACAGCTCCCTAGAGACAGCGACTAGCCGAATTCCAGGCGGGCAGAGTCAGGGGCAAAGGCCTGTATACAGACACGTCGTAATATTCGTAGGTACCTCGGCGGTGCAAAGTTAAATGCTCCACGCAGTAGCCTAGTCTATTCGCTACGATGAGATTTCCAGTACACTCGGCGAGAGAAAAATGTTCGTATATTTTTCACTTTTACTTTTTGCGCTAAGATTTTTTACTCATTTAATCCGTATCTTATTTATCAAACCTTCATATTTCATCTTCTTTATCACTTTATATAATTCATTTATCTATTTACTTGAACATTTCATGAGATAAATTATTATTAAGTATTTATATTTGAGGTCAGCATAATGTTTTATAGTATTAGGTATTATGCGTTTGTATTACGTTCGTAGAAAAAATATATACTACAAATAATATGTGAAAAAAATCCAGCTTATTTTGCAGTCAAGTGTTTCTTGAAGTGTATCGGCAATAAGATGAATGAGTAGATTACCTTGAGTGAGCATTAATGTATTGCAATAACCGTTGTTCTCGACAGTACATCAATATTATTCAATGGATGGTTACAATACGCCATGGAGGGAAGCGATCGATTGTCGGGGTCAACGGCACGGGAACTGACCTTTGAACCAGCTGATCGAACGTTTTGTTATTTGAACTAATTTCTTTATTATAAGTAACTTTGTGTTCGTAGCGAAAGTTTTTGTTTTTTCTACTAGTTTGTTTTGATTATGGTAATTATGTTTGAATATTCAATATGAAGTATAAACAACATGTCCATTTAAAATGCTTTATTTCTGAATACATAAAGTATTTCAAATTAACTCTAAGTATCTACCTGTCACTGATACAATTCACTTGGTCTGTATATGTAAATATCAAATAAACAAGTAATAAGGAAGAAAGTAAGAGAGAGTCACACAAATTCCGTCGTTTGTCACATCAAGTGCAATGAATATCACCGGCATATCACTGAGATAAAAACGGAAAAAATAACTTGATTTATTAACTTACCCGTTAGCTGGGGAACGTTACACTGTCACTGTGAACAGATGTTAGTGTCGAGGACTACGTACTCAATTTCAAATGCTCATTCGCTTTTTTTGTCGCACAAGAATCGCAGTTGTTTTATGTCTGAGAAAGATGTCGGACTAAATGACAGATGTCAGTTGAATTTTCAAATTAGCAGCCGAAAATGCAAGAGAAAATGTCTATGCCATCAAAAACATTCTGTAAAAACCTCAAGTCTCGCCGTAAAAAGTTGTGAGATCTATATAATACCAAGTCGATTAATCTATTTAGTCTCTACTTAAAGGACCTTCTGTCTTAAGTTATTACGTATGTTATTATCATGCCAATTTAAAAAAAAATACCTTTAAAACAAATAGACCGACCTGGCCATCGCATGATTTGATTATTAGTATGTATCACACTACACAGCACGACGAGAAGTTAATGCTCCTGAAATGTTAATAGCGAATTTGTGTTTTCTTGCGATGACCAAGTCGATCTATTTGTTTTAAAGGTATTTTTTTTAAAATTGGCATGATAATAACATACGTAATAACTTAAGACAGAAGGTCCTTTAAGTAGAGACTAAATAGATTAATCGACTTGGTATTATATAGATCTCACAACTTTTTACGGCGAGACTTGAGGTTTTTACAGAATGTTTTTGATGGCATCTCACTTCTTTTGTAGAGCGAACATAAGTCCGATTTGTATGGAAAGACGTTATTTTTTCATAATTCAACATATTTTCCTATGGGAATGTTGTTCAGTTTCATGGGCTAAACACCCTTATCCACCCTATACCCCCTCCCGTTATGCCTCATATAGTAGGTACCTATTTACACCTATTTATTTTATTTTCTACAGTAATAATCATTAATTAACTGCAAATGTAACCTTGTAATCTTATACATTTATATGGGATTACAAAGTTATTGTTGCAGTTGGTGTATTTAGAAAACTGGACTGAAATTAGAAAATATTTAATTTTTCCTATGATTAAAACACTAAACCCTATTTGTATTCTAAATTTTAAGCTTCTAAGTCTGCTAGAAGTACCTTAGACTTTTGATGATCGGTGAGTCAGTGAGTCAGTGAATCAGTGAGTGACAAAATTCAAAATTTTAACAAGTTGTCATTCTTAAGCTACTGGTTCAAATTGACTGAAATTTTAAATATACCGTGTTTATACAATGACTAATTAGTTGCTTAAAATCCAGGCTTCTTGTTTTATCCACAACGAAATTATAGGGGTGTCAAAAATAGGCCGAATTGCTTCGAGAAAAGGATGTTACGGCCGTGCCGCTTTTTTTTGCTCGACTTGCGGGGGCACTTCCGTGCCCCCAGATTTTTAGCGTGTAGTGCAACTAATTTGTTTGCACTGTCGCGACGTGACCAATTGTCTTTTTCATATTTCACAGTTTTTTCTTGTACGTCATTACGGAATGTTTTAAGGTCCGTTAACCTCTGATTTTGGCTACCTGTCATATTTAACGTGCTGAATGCTTAATGCAGTTACTTGAACATTCAACTGCACTTAAAATAATGGTGCTTCCGCAAATTGAGTCTACAATTTGGTAACACCTTATAGTATTTAATTAAGTGTTTTTCAGTTCGTCATCGTAACGCATACAATAAGCAGAGGTGAGTCACCTCGAACAAAATCGCGTGGCGAGGCTTGTTTACTAATAAATCGTTTTGTGCCCGTGACACTGAGGAAAGGCAGTTAATGTGAGCCGTAGCAAGGGGCTCGAAAGAATTAAATGCACTGCTTTGGCTCCACGCCAGTGACGCGTAAAATGAACTATTCAATGGTTCTTTTGTTGTCATCGGAACAGCTTATTTGGTTCATTATTCTGCTAATATTATTGTTAGTAATTGCAATGGTTGTTTGCAAAGTCTGAATACAACGCTACTGGTATTATGTTGTCAATGATAGCGTCACGATTTCATGGGATGTAACATCATTATGTGGAGACTGCTTTGTAAAGCAAGGGATACTGAAATTTAAGCAACCGACGCTACAACTAAAAAGTCATAAACATCACTTTTATCGTTAACTAATTGCTTACTAAAAAAACATTTACTGGAATCAATATCAAAAATGTGATAACCTTCGATAACTTCTACGTAGTTTACACACAAACTATATCAAACAAATTAATTGAAACGGAGATTCTAGTATTTCATGTTACTGATTGAAAGGTAGCTCTTAATTAATATCGGCCCACGCTTCTTATAATTGAAGGAAACGAGTTACATTATCATGTACCGCGATGATCTAGCCCAGGGCTGCCCAATCTTTTCTTGGTCCGGGACCACTTTTATATTATTCTTATTAGCAGGGGCCACTATGTAAGTATATTAAAAATGAACTGTAATAATCATACTGAAACTTTAATCAGCAAATCAATAGGGTATTACAAAACAAAAAATAGTATATTTTTGGGATAAACTTGTCGAACTAAAACGGCTCACCGCCCGCTAATTTTAAAATTATTCGCGGACCATATTTTGACACCTCTGCGGACCACTGGTGGACCGCGGACCACCGGTTGGGAACCACTGATCTAGCCTAACGACACGTAATACCGTCGGAACTAAGATCTCTGGTGATCTCTACCCACTGGTACAATTATTGTACCTATTTATACACTTGTCTTCAAAGAAATATGACTGTTAGTTTTACTCAAGCAATATTTCTCACGTTAAATGCCACTCGTTAGAAAAGGTATCTTTATAATGTTGTTTGAAATAACCTAGATGCAGTTGCGTAACTCATTTTAGTGTTACGAGGAGCTAGTGCTTATTTAGTTGCTAGGTTTAAATTAGGTAGAGCCGTTTTTAGTGTATGGAGTTTACATTTACTAAGCTGTGAGTTACTGCATGTTAATGGAACCCGAAAGATCTCGCAATACATAAGGTAGGTACTTATTACAAAGTATTACTAAGAAAGTGGATTATCATAAAGCATTTGTACCTGTACTTTAAAGTACCAAGTTTTTTTGTACAATACTTTAAACTGTATTTATAAGATGCGTGCAGTCAAAATAACCACTTTGTCATCACAATAAATAAATAACCAAGAAGTAAAATATACCGGTACGATTTGCAACGACAAATTCTTTTACAAAAGAGTAATAAATCTATCACGCTAAACGTTAACATAATGTTTTGATATAATACCAATAAATCAAAGAGGTGTGAACTTTCATCGGCCTACTTTTGTAACAATACCCTTCCAGATGAATCATCGTTACTTCACTTCTCAATACTGTAGTGGTAAAATAACGTGCATAGTATTAGTTGTTAAAATGTTAGAGCTATTGAACTTTGTACAGCTGCTCCGTATTAACAAATTGATGCTAAGTGGCCACTTTCTGCGTTCACTATGACAAATAAGACATTCCATCTATTATTTTGGGCCTAGCTGCAGATCTATTCGCGTCCAGACAGTTATGACTCATGTTTGTCGAATGTGATTGATAGACAATGAAATAGACAAACATTTCCTTACAAATCGTATAAATGTTTACCTTTACCTTATTTTTAAAATGAAACCTAAACAGAAAGCAATACGTTCAGCTAAAACTCAAAGTAAAAGCTTTCATGTAAACATATTGTAATCCAAATACAATAATGCAATATCAAATAGCAAGCGATCATCGTATATTATAGTTTCTCAATTCAAAGTTCCGCGTCTGTAATACATAAAGCAAGTGGTCTGTTGCGACAACTCGGCTCAATCAGACACCGCCGATGCAAACGACCGATAAAACCACTACATAGCTTTATTACCTCGCAATCTGCACACTTGAGAGCTTTTCAAAAACCACTCGCGTGTTTCTCTTCACTTCCTCGTAAAATACTTTATGTGGAAATCAAGTAAAAGCAATTACTTTTTCATTATTCGTTTAAGTACGTTGAATATACTTGTGAATAAAATAACAATGGGTAAACTCTGCTTATTAAATAAAGCCATAGAAATATTAAAATATTGGCTTAAACGTAAAGTCAATTCACTTTTTCGAGGTGTCAATGTCCAATGGCCCTTCAACGGCAGACAGATGTAGAACAGGGTCAGCTTAAATACCGTGAGCTGCTGCAAATCTCTACGGGACACTTCAACCCACGTTCAGAAAACATAAAAAATAGGGAACGTGACAAAACGAATTCGAGGATAAATTTAATTACACATAGAATCGAAATTCTTCTTTGTAGCTAACTTAAACTTTTATTATAGTAATACGATTCCTTGTGATGTTAGTACAGGCATCTTTATTTTAAACAAAATCAATTGATGTTACATAAGATAGGGAGGGTCGTCGCACATTATTCATACCGATGAACGAATAAGTGGTCGGTCGTTGTTCAACATCGGTAGCCATCGATCATCAACGTCGCAAGTACGCGGTACAATCGCATCACACAGCCAAACGTTCCTCGAATCAATGGCGGGCATTGGGCCAGCGTTTTCACTGAGATAGGTGAACGACTGCTTTATTGACTTGACATTATGTTATTTAATCGATCTATACAATACTAGAATATGAACGTAATGATGCGCGGAATTAATTTTAATTCCTCTCATCAAGGGGTGAAGGAGTGATGCTCTCGTCTGACACAAATAATTCCCAATCACTTTTCTTTCATATTCCATTCTAAGTATATGATTCGTGAGATGGCAAACAAACACTTAATTTGTTGAGTCATTATTTTGCAATTTATGCTGTAAAGGCTTCACAAATGCTCGTTGAAGCTCATTTGTATTCAAAACAGAATTGCTTTGAGACTGTAAATAAAAGTCTAAGTGAAGCTTATCTGAATAAAGTGTTACCTTACACCGAGATCTTACGAAGAAATCAAAACGAATAAAATGTACACAAACAGCGCTCTCAAGAAGCCGTCCGTCATGCACACTCAAAGTAAGCTTTATATCACCGTATTTCCTTGTTGAAGCTTTTATTGCAAGCATTACAGTTTATTAATTCAATCAGTCGCCGGTGTATAAGCGGCTTTACTACCGTTTTATCGGTCCAAGTGGGCACGTGTGTTCGATCATAATCATGTTATGGCGCCGATCTGTTACACAGATTGATTCTGACTTACTGATTCATTTTAATGATACCAATATTTTCAGCAATTAATTATGCTTAACGGTCAATAAAATGATACGAGACACGGCTAAATGCCCACCCATATAAAGAGACAGTTGCGGTAATATCTGCCCAGCTGTCATTGTTATTCCGTAAAACATTTCGGTATTGGTAGTTCGATTGTATCGTTGTAAATTACATATGCAATAAAATATGAAAGTTTATGCTTCGTAATTAATATAATATTGGCACCTGTGTGTGTCTGTGTTATGTGGTTTTTGGCATATTGCAGAATATAATCTTTGAGGACGATGATTCCAATCCCAGTCACTCATAATTTAGTGCTCTATAAAGTTTCATATTGTCCTTATAAAGCCGTGAATAATCTATAAATAAGTTTTATTGGGATGTAAAACTTTCTGTCTGACTGCAATTGATTTTTTAACTGCACTGCTTTATATTTCACTGTAAGTCTTAAATTCCTGTGCACGAAATAAACCGTTTTAAGTAAATTACGACTTATAAATCTGCAGTGTCAGGTCCTTATTACATTAGATATATTTTAATTACAAAGCTGATTACAATTTTATATCAAGAAAATGCAAAAAACAACAAATTTCTACTGAAAATTGAGGTTTGATATTTACATAACCTTCGCCTCGTTTTTTAACCCTCAAATTCGATAATTTTTAAAATAACATATATTATGTTTTCAGACTGTCACAAGTTTAATGTATGAAAGATCAACAACTCTACTAATGAAAGGCAATTGACATTGACATTGTCTGACTACGAGTATCGAAAGCAAAACATAAAAATCAACCCATGTCATTCGTCAAACGAAAATAGTCGTACATACTTTATTACTTTTAACTTTTAGTTAACATTTGTGGGCAAGATTTATTTATGTAGGGAATTTAACTATCCATACTAATATTATAAATGCGAAAGTAACTCTGTCTGACTGTCTGTTACTCAATCACGCCTAAACTACTGAATCAATTTGCATGAAATTTGGTATGGAGATATTTTGATACCCGAGAAAGGACATAGGCTACTTTTCACCCCGGGAAAATGACGCATTCCCATGGGATAATTCATGGGATAATTATTATTAGAATTGACTTCAGCTGCAGTGTTTGTAGAATTATCGGTAAAACAGCTGACTTACTACCTACCTACCTTTACCTACTTTTACTGACTAGTCTACAAACACTGCAACTCGATTATAACGATTTTTGTTTCAAATAGACGGTTTTACCCTATAGATGGAATATGCCACAATGACTTTATATGACATGAAGAACATACAGTCATGCGTCACACTAAATAACATCTTAGTCATATTAGAAAGCGATCCTTTTACGTCACTCAATAACAGAGGCGTAGTTTTTTTGTATGTAATATAAATGCACGCTTTATTGGGACGTCCCATAACGTCGTTTTTATAGAGCTGTGTAATGTGCGACGCACAGTAATGGTTGACTGTTCAACAATGATTTGGAACACGTGTATTTTACTACCGTCGCCGGCGCCTACATAGGAATAAAGATTTAAACAGATATATCTGTTACTTTTTGTTACGTTTTATCCAATCACAATATTTTTACACTTTAATAGATACGTCAAACAATCAAACAAAGGTTTAGTTAGCAGTTTTGCTTTGATAACGCTTTCAATTGCCTTAATTTTTCGAGTAACTTCAGCCATTGCAACACATGCCAGCTTTTTTTACGAAGCGTCTTTACCCAATTCACACAAAACTAAGTTATAGAAGTAGAAAATATAAAGTAAGTATTTCTCTTTTAGCGCCATTTTTTCAGCACCTCAGTTCTCTATTTCTTACAGCGTAAGGTGCCAAAAAATGGTACTGTAAGAGGAATACTCAAAAAATACTTAAGAGCAACTTTTTAGCAATAAGTTAGCGTTTTGTAGTGCAAAAGTATGTAATTGTAGTGTCCAGTATACACCGAATAACTTAATTCAACATACTTATTAAATGAATCACAGTTATTGTCAACATCTATTCTGTTTGCAGCCCTTTCAAACGTTAATTTTGTCTGCAAAGGTACGCTTTTGTCAACCATTAAGTATGGTAAATTACTAGTTAATATTATAAATTCTCGGTCTGTATTGTTCGAAGGAATGAGTTGAGTCAACCGTATTAAATATGAATGTTATTGTGACTCGGTTATCATAATGCGACTAGTTTTATTTAAGTAGAGTAAAATTTTCTTCATGTGTTTAAGCACAAATGTTATTCGGGCAGTTACCTTGTTCTTTTTACTTTCAAAACATACTAGCATTTTCATTCAGAGCACCACTCGGTTAGTTTTTTGACATGTAAAATATGGGGTTAGGGTCATTAAGTTCTATTAACACACTTTATTATATATCAGCTTAGCCTTTCTTCCAAACTATGTTGGTGTCGGCTTCCAGTCTCACAGGATGTAGCTGAATACCAGTGTTTTACATGGACCGACTGCCTATCTGACCTCTATAACCCATTTACCTTACCTAGGATTATAACACGATACCTTTCGACGAGACTGCTTGTCAGACTTTCAAACTTCTGACTTAACTGTTAACGACTGTTATAGATCTTTGAAAATTGCATTTACACACTCACTACCAGTAAAATACTAAATGTTTTCTTATATATATTACGTTGTAAAGTTCCCACAGTGAAGTAGCGACATGTTCGTATTTACGTTACACACGTCCATTGAGCTAGTTTATCTCTTCAACCGCATTCGTATCAATAAACTATAAATTGCACTTCCAATGTAATTGAAACCACAGGATGTAACCTATCACATCCATTGAGAAGCTTTTCTGAACTTGCCATCGGACACATAAACTACAAACATATTTTAAACTTTATAAACAAAAGTTTAAAGTCTAAATTACAATAATAACGAATGGTGTCGAGAAGCATTGACCTTAGGTCATTATTATATTGAATGGACAGACTGTAGGGTTAAAACTTCAAAGCTATTATTAAAGGCGATTATGTTAATTTGTTCAGTATAATGGAAGTGATAAATACGTAAATGTCATGCTTGTTACGTAATTTATTATTTACTTACGTAATAAAGAATATAGGAGCAATATGTAGCAAAGTAATTACCTTACTGATATCGTAATGAAGGACACAGTACCCGTCAAAATACATTAATATAAAATACTAGCTGACCCGCGCAACTTCGCTTGCGTCACATAAGAGAGAATGGGTCATAATTTTCCCCGATTTTGTAACATTTTTTACTGGAACTCTGCTTCTATTGCTCGTAGCTAGATGATATATAGCTCATAGCCTTCCTCAATAAATGGGCTATCAAACACTGAAAGAATTTTCAAATCGGCCCAGTAGTTCCTGAGATTAGCGCGTTTAAACAAACATACAAACTCTTCAGCTTTATAATATTAGTATAAATATTGATCGATCTAAGGGAAACAGCACATGTGTAAGTGTGAACTCCAACTTTAACTAACACCCTTACAAGTGCCGCCGTGTCAAAGTCAGCAATTAACTTGTTCTTCATTTGACTGTTCCCTCCGAAATTAATATACAAAATTATACGGTGTCGCTTGTAGTCTAAGTTTTCACGAGGGGACGATTGCATGTCAAAACAATAAACATTAAGTTTCGACGATGGGTACCAAACGGTCTCCAATAAAAACATTTTCATTATGGTATGTCGTTAAAACGAGAGACCAATGCACTTAAACAGTGATGGATTCACACAAAAACTGGTTGATTGAGTAACTGCCTCACCAAGAACCTAAATACTATCAAGGAGAAATTCCTGTGTCTATTATTGTTATCATCGTTCATAACAATCATAACATCTTTAAGGTATATTAAAGATAGACATCGTTGATATCTTATCCTCAATTCCATTAGAAAACTTTATTTTATTTAACTAGAACTAATAGAAGAGGAATAAAAATAGCACTCGAGTTTATCTAGTTAAAACAACACCAGTGTTTTACTTGTATTTCAACTGAAGATTAAAGTACTTACCCACTTACTCCACAAGATTTTTTAACCACATTTTTTTCAATAGTTCTCTCTCATTTTGATTAAAAACAAAAGAAACTATTTACTTGCAAATTATTATTGCAGACAGTCTAGAGCTAATGAGAAAGTGTACTCGAGTGAAA
Organism: Anticarsia gemmatalis; assembly: GCF_050436995.1. NCBI lineage: Eukaryota > Metazoa > Arthropoda > Insecta > Lepidoptera > Erebidae > Anticarsia > Anticarsia gemmatalis. The sequence goes on from NC_134757.1 coordinate 4,795,520, forward strand.
TGAACCTTCAGATGTGGCAGATAATAAAAAAATAGTAACAAATACTCGTTAATTTTTTCCTTTTTCTTTGAAGAGGGGCTCGGGTATGCTCGGGTCAGAGACATTAATTTATCTGCCTCACTAAACATTTACATAGACAGACAGGTGACGGCCGCCCGCCCTTACCTACTCAACTTCTAATCGATATTTCGATACATACATCACTCGATCGATCCTGCTCGTATCATAACGTATCGTCGCAGCTGTTAAACTAGCAAAAACATGCATACTCCAAATTGATAGGTCATCACACAAGTCAATGGTATCATTAATAACAATTTTATTGACAATACGCTATGCATCGTCAAAATACACATCCGTGGAGTATTTTTTGTAGGTTCAAAGAACTTTTTATTGTGTTCATCAATCCGTCAATCAATGCATTTCAGTTTTAACTGCTCTGTGTAACGCACGTTCGTGGCTTGTTTTCTGTTTAAAGTTCAGGGTTGGCTTGAGTGCTACCATTTATTTTCTTGAAATGACGAGCTGTCGTTCTATATATGTTATATTATAACACCTCGAGCCACGCAATGCATAATACCATTTATATGAAAACTTAATGCAATTTCAAAATTAACAAATGAATATCGTACTATTTATATTAGAGATAATATTGATAGAGTAACAGTGATATATTACAACTTTCTTTCCTTAAGGCACCACATTAAAACTAAGGACCCCATATCTTTACATACATATATACACCGTTACCAGACAGCCCTATCTTTTAGGCACATAACTTTAAAAGGTATTGAAATGTCGTTATACTTTATGGAGGAGATTTATGTATACAGATTACATAGGGGTGGAAGCACTTACAATTCTACGGGGTTCACTTGTTTATGGGAAGTTTCGTCTGCCTTATTTAAATAGACTCGAGTGGTTTAGTGGAGCCGAGAAGAATTTTATATAACGTCTATAACTCTATACCAACTATCGTATTAAATGATACGTAATCATAGTTAAAATAGTTTAATTCAATAGTTGAACTCGCTGTATGTAACAGAATAGGGTCTTTATTCTCAACATTACTTGCACTACAACCCTCCTAATCTTACTCCAGTCCCACCAACTTACCCGCCACTACAATCGTAAAAAGGCGATAAAATAAAACTTCCACTATAAGTTTTTATTTACAAAAATCTTGTGCGGTTTTTGTGAATAAAAGAAAGTTCCTAAAAGCATCTATTTCGTGATAATCTCGCTATTTATCAATGTCTCCTTTATGTCTGTAGTAAAGTTTATGGGACCTTAGTGGCTCTAAGGTTTATCTGTGGAGGAGTTGATCATGATTTCAGCCAGTTTCTACCTCGAAGTTCAAACGGAACTATCTCACACCCGGAACGTGGCAAGATATTCGAAGATATTACCGATCGGGTAACAATTGGCGGGCCAAAGAACAATGTATCGTGTTTGACATGCCATAAGCGTGCAGGGCTTAGACAAAAGTTATTGTGTTCCGTCTCATCTATGCTGTAGACGTACGTATTCCTAGAATTATCGAAATAAACCCCTTTGTGAATGTATATTACTCATATCTTTTGACAGTTCACTTCTTTTATGACTGTGCTGCGTATTAAAAAGATGCGCAATTTCAAGTCCGTGAGTCGCTCGCTGCACTGCTCTACACACTAGGTCGCTTGTAATTACAGGCTTTTTAATAATTAAATCTATGCTTTAAATATCAAAATATAACGTCTCGTATTTCTCGTAGAGCTTCCATTTACATGACTTAACTTTAGATCTAAGTGTACGTGTACTAAATCCAGGTAAATTGTCCACATTCGTAGACATATCTAACTTTCATCACATACATATCGGTGATTTTGCGCATATTGCAAAGAACATTTTTGAAATATTAAAGAATTGAAATATTTTTCATCGGATTTCCGCAGAACCGACAATTCAGTGAGATAACCATTAATCATATGATCCAGACCCATATGTCTTATAAATAAGGTGGTATCCCAATAGTTGTCCTAAGCGATGATTAATCGTAGTGGAGGATGCCGCGCAGACACCTCACTGCACTGACGTGGCCGGACATCCATTGTGCACTGGGCCTTAATTATAATAACATTTAGTCTGAATACGTAGAACGATTACTAGGAAGGATCTTTTCCTGTCATTTAGTACCTTTTGATACGAAACGGAATAATAAAAATGATGGGACTCATCACGTCAGTTGCAGTTATAGAATAATGGCTTGACACTTGTTCGTGCGTCGTTATTGTCTCTTTGACAGCTCATAATGTCATTAGACCACCTTGTTTATTATTTCAACCTTATTTTGCATAGCGAACAAAATACCAGCTGTCATAGTGATTGCAAAATCGATGATTTTAATTATAATTTACGATAGCATCAGGGCATATTAGTTAATGTTTCAATGTTTACACTATTGTAGTATTCGAACGTACTAGAAACTAGTAGTCAAGTTTAATGTAATTTCAACAGAACCTGATTCTTACAAGGTTTTATTCAGACCCTGTTTGTATTCCACCCGAAGCCAAAGTATGCTGTTTCACTCGTGTAACACAAGAACTTAGATTGTAAAGATTGCTGGTCATGGAAGGTTTTAATTAAGTCTCATTGTGGTAATGAACTTGTAAATCAAATGTAACTTTATCTTAATGGGAAACATCATAGTTATTTCAAGTCTTTGTTATGAAATAAGATATTGTACTTAACTTGACTAGCTACTAACTTTACGCGGAGGTCCAATATTAAATTATATACTTGGACACTGAGGTAAACTCCGAGCTACAGATGACATAGTTTTAGAGCTTATTAAAGTTTTCGAAATAGGGTGAGTAGCTTTAAAAGAAAAGAATATTTGATAACTTAAAAATAATTCAGCAAACAAACATTGTGACTTTTAAGATATTTAACCGCATAGGTTACTAGAAAAAGCAGAATGATAAAATATGGAGCTTCCACCGCAACATGAAAAACAAATCACGCTCTTCACTTCACCGAACCAGATTGGACAATGTATGACTCGTCTGTAAATTCAAAACATGCGTCGCGTACATTTTTGTAATTTAATTTGCATTCGCAGGGTCCGCACCAGTGCAACAATGACGACATAAATTAAAAAATAAAGTTAAAAAAGTATGTAGGCACCATAAATAATTTTAAAGTGACCGTTTGGCGGGATTTTAGTGACAGATTTGCTGGCGGCCATGACGTGCAAATAAAATTTATCGTGCGACTTGCTTACCACATTTTAAACCACCGCAATAAATTTAATATAATCACCGATTTCCACAATGGCACATTCGAAAGTACCGATACGTGAGTCAAACCTCCTATGACTTGCCGGGAATAATAAATGGTAGTTGATATCGATACGGTGCGACACAGTTATAGTGTGCAGTGTTCCAAAGGACTTGATGCAACTAAGAGATAAACAGGAGTAGTAATTTTATAGACACTGACTCTACCATGTATCTGACAGTTGATTAGTACATTACTATCACGAGAAATAACTCTTTGATTTGTGTATCAAATCGACCATTATTGTCAGTATTTGACATACCGATTGGTAACTAATGGAGACAGTAGGACTAACTTATTCGTGCATTTGCCACTAAAAACCAAGTTTAAATTAATTTGTGATAATAAATATAACGAAGTTCTTAGCTATATTTCTGCTCAGCTTCTAGTTAATGCTGATGCATTAATTAGTAATGCACTTTTGTTATCCGATGCGTGTGTATTTATAAACGCAACTTCCGTCACACATGTGGACTTTAATCGTTCACGAATCTGAATCATTATGCTAAATATCAAATTTATATTCATATTAAACGTTATATAAATTGATGAACTAATAATCTACGACACTATATTCCAGGAATTCAGTGCATTGAAGGAAAAATAATACATATAATACTAAGAAATACACCATAGCAATACCATAATACTATGATGTACCTAAGTTTCCACATACCATTTTCTTTAAGTTCAAAACAAGTATAGACGAATCCTGATTATGAGGTTTCGCTGATTTTAGCTTAGCAACTTTCCCTTTATTTAGAGTCTATACATAAAAAAATATGTTATAGACTCTATTATATTCCACCTCTGCAATTTATAAATCAAAGCGTCACAGTTTATCAAAGGTCCTTCCTCGGAAATAACCGTTTAATTACGTCTTACGAATCCCGTAGGTATGTTATCAAAATTACTTAAGCAATATAAGGAAAATATGTATTACCGTCACACCTTATTATAACTATTTCACGTCAATATTACGGTTTGGTACCAAATGATATAGAATTTAATTATATTTCAGTTCAGTTCATAGCTTAGCCTTTACTCACATGATAATTCATATAAACTACACGAATTCCATTTTTCCGAACCATTTTCTTATGAGTAATACGTTCACTCGTCTTTTATTAGAGCTCTAATCCTCTATTACTCAAATTACATGTACCTTTGGAACATTATATGTTGTATCATATAAAACGCATTACAAAGATTTCATATTTTATCGTACAAAGGACATTTATGTAGTTTTTTTAGACTGTATAAATAGAAATAGGATTCGTTATATTGAAAAAAATAGACCGTAACACGCATGCTTTCATCAGAATTAAAACCCCTTTGGGAGTAATAAAAATACAAACTCCGACATTATTCAGCATAAATGAAAATTGAAACTGAAGCCATATATCACTTTTATAGTATTAATGTCATTTATATTCCTGTTTTTATTTTTATGTAAATATATGACTAGTACGTCGTGTACTTTAAGCTTATTCTTCAAAGTCTGATTGCGTATTATCTTTGACATTTGCACATCTTGCGAATGATCAAAGTTTTAATGTATTAATTAGAGAACATGATCGCGAATTAAAGTTTTGTTAATACATAAAACTCTTTACACAAAGTCTAATAAAAATGTTCAATATGAAAGTTTGTGTAACAACTACAGATTAAGGCGTTATCCACATGACGGGCTGAATAAAGCGAAGCGAGGCTTTTATACGGATTTCGTTGAAATCTGCATAATTAATTCAGCAACACGCGACATAACTTCACAGTGAATAAATTAATTAAGTCTTATTTGTGCGAAGATTCTGTCACCCCATTGTATCACGTAATAAGTAGCAAGTTATAATATTGTTACCTAAGCTGTTGTCGCCTTTATGAACATAAACGCTGCGAGCTGCCATCTCAGATAACTCTGTCATTTATGTCTCGTTTTGATAGTTTATTTGATGATCGTAATTATAACACGCCACAGGGTTGCCATTATTGTATTATAATTATTGTCTATCCAGCGTCTTGCTGTGTAACATTACAGATTATTGTGCTTTTTATTATTCTGTAAGCAATGAAAACGTCTGGAACGTCATGTTGTGTGAATATCTTTATTATAATAACAATACACTTGAATAATCTTGATTTAGATTAACGTATGAGACTTCGCTTTTAACATCAGTAGTAAATATTAGTGACATAAAAAAAATCGGATAACTTCGCGAATTTTGTAGGCATATCTGATAGGATCAAACCAGCCCTTTTGAGACCAACATCTAACATGAAGATAAAAGTATGTCTAACATATAATTTTCTAGGCTGACGAGCAGAGCTTTTCACATCAAAAGAATGAAAATAGATTAGTCATTTCCCTGGGGTAGTCGGATTCGGTAGTTCGGTTAGTCGGGAAGACGTGGGATCGCGAAATCGCAGGCGCCGGGATGACGCTGTGAATCATCCGACCTCGTTACTGAGTTACTAACGCGACGCGCCGCCAATCGCACTCATGCGATGTAAACTCGACTCTACGCCCTTCTCGATAACAATACAATACAAACATCGACAGCCCGCACCACACTACTACTTGCTACTGTTTATCTCGATCAAGCTAAGTACCACCGCAATAAATTAGTGCCGTGACTCCCATGTAAATGCTAAAAATCGCTACATAGATTTACGATTCTTGTAAATTGTACGCAATATACTCGTAAAAGTGAATGTTTAATAAAAATCGTATTCGTAGAACGCGTGTCGTAAAGTTCTATACATCACTGGCTCTAGACATTTAAATAATTTTCATTTAGTAAATCGTTTACAGCTTTCGTGTATGAAAATTCAAACTTATTAAATTGTTCTAATTACAACGTACAAGTTTAATAAGATAACATGATAATATTGGAGGGAACATTTTATTAGTTTAAAATATCAAGACATTCATAAATGAATCAAAATTATACAGCTAATAAAACTGTCGCAACTAACTTTAACAGACTATGCATAAAATTCTATTTAATATCTACAGAACTTTACCTAGCAAGGTAAAATTCTGAAAGTATGTTGACGCTGTCACTAAGTATGATAGACTCATAAAAATGTATAAGAATACTTAATACACCATTTAAGTAGCTTAATCATACTGTTCAAACTATTCAACACAAATACATAATTCGTTTATTGCGCAAATATAAAGAACACTGATTGACTCAGAAAAAATAAGAACTTTCATAAAATAAAAAAGTAATTTTAATAAAATCTCTTCGTTATCCTAAATTTCGTGTACTTGTCATAGATAAAGCTAATTATTTCTTACTTCTCGGTGTGTGGGCCCAAGTTTTGACATTATAGTCGGCAGCCGCCGAGCACGAATATACACCATATGTGGAATATGTGGATATATTTTATCAATACAATTTGCCGTTTCATTGAATCTAATTGCCCTTATTTTAAAGGATAATTTCGAATGACAGAATTTGATATATAATTTTGTATATTTAGATCGAGTATTTCATGGCTAGTTAATTATAATGTAACATAGTTACAGACGTCGTTTTACTAGGTCAAGAGCTTACTTGTTTCATTTGGATCTTCGCACTTCAAAAGACCCATATGATAAAAAGGGAGTGTACAAGTCCGACGTCAAAAAAGTGCACAACTTAATTTTAAATACCTGAAATTGATTATGCTTTACCATAAAAGTGTTTTTTTTATATACTCACATATCCCCACGTAGACATAAAAATAGCATCCTTATCTTAAAATAAGACGATAAATTCGCAGTGCACAGAATTAAAGTAAATATTTATACATAAATACATAAAACAAAGCGAAAGTATTTTTTTCACTTTTTAGTCACGCGTGGTTAAAATTGTAGTTGTGGCAGCTCTGTAGTTCCTATGTCTGTTAAGCAATAAGCAGACTTTTTTCCTTTCATCTAAGATTTTCTCGGAAGGTTTCCGAGTACGGTACTGCCTTTGATTAACAGGAAATTAAAAGCTTGCTGGTAATGAACGTCTTATAACGTAGATAGTTCCTACGTCGATATTTCACTGCTATAAAAACTTTCCTAAAAAGTACTTACGTCGTTATTTGAATAAATTAATTACATGGTTTGCATGAATGTAATAAAATAAATCAATGAATAACCAGGTGCTGAAAAGTAACTGTTAGCTACCTATCCTATTTACAGTAGTGTAATGTACCTAAATAATTGCCATCAAACATAGCCGCAGTATCTACGCACAATATCATATGAAACGTAATTAATTTAATCGTTGACGATTATTTTATAGCTGTTTTGATCATAAGCTCGTCATAAAGACAATTATTGAAACTGGAGGGTAACATAGCAGCCGCATCTCATCCATCTTGCCTCAGTTCTCTTAATACGAAGACACGACGATTTCATAACCTGATAATCAAGTGCACTAAATGCAAATTCAAATTACGCTTATTATTACAAGCGCGCACAACTTAAAATATATTATGAATTTGTACATTCCCATTTAAATAAATATCGTTTAAAATTCACAAGTTCGCATTAAGAATTCCCTAGGTAAACAAGTTACTGAAAGCCATTACAATTCCTTTGCGAACTTCAATCTAGTGACCTTTCGAGCGACGAAGAACCACATTTGATTTAGTATTTGCCAATAGCCTTCATTACAATCAAATGCATTTTTTTATACAATGGCGTACAGTTGTATAAGAGCGCCAAACGTTACTTAATATGTGTCATTGCGTTTGACGATGAGTGTACAAAATTTCGAATATGCATTCAATGCACGGCGCGACCGGCCGAAGCTTGATTGCGCCCTTACGACCCACACAAGGTATCACTGTTTGGCTACTGGAGTTTGTAATCATTACTTGAAAGTGGAAGCAAAAACCTTGTTTATTTACTTGTAGCATATTTATAAATCAGATAACTAGTAATAGTGATATAAAGTATAAAATCATCTAACAAGATATAAGGCGTAGATATGTAGATATTTTACTTCCTACATCTCTTATACTAATACTAATACTTAGACAAGAATATAATGACGTAAAAGCAACAGAAAGAGAGTAACACTGTTGTTAAGTTTACGCGATTGTTTTGTCGCAAAAAGTATTCGATGTGCACAGCTTACGCATCAAGTCAGTGAACTACGTTAACCCGAATTGGCCGTCTGTTTGTATTGCCGCAATAATTAATCACACTCATTGCCATGGAAGGGACGCTAATATGTCCAAGGACCACTTCAATTTATCACAATACTGTGCTAAAGTCCATTCTACAATTAATCGTTAGGGCTAACTGCAGTTTGCCAATTTTGAAGTCAGATAATACTATGTAGAGCGGGTCTAGTTTGTAGTTATACTGAACTCTATATAATACTTACCATGCATAGTAATTTGTGTTATACTACCCTTAAAATAATGCTTATTCCACGGTAGGTATGTATGAAAACTATCTTAAATGCATTCACACGTGAGACCATACTACTAGAACCATAAAGATACCATATACCGATTTGATTGATTGGCTGTAAGTAAAGATTTAATTCGCTTCGACCTGACTGTCATTTATAGCAGGCGTTAATCTGACCCTTGCCCAGAGAGGGTTTTGAACTTTTGGATTGTGTTCTGAAGGCTTTAAAGCATTTTAAAACATGTATTTTGTCTTTCACTAAAGTTTGCATCGTGTGTTTGTTCCAATATTGTTCATATTACATTCTGTCTATATAACCTATGCATTAACTTGCAATTTCGAGGCGAAGTGTCACTGTGCACGTTAACATTGTTTGGACAATAACCTGAACTTCCTGCATGCAACAGTTAATATTGTCTGATCGTCCGGGAATAACCCCTCGGCCCTTGCAGACGACCGGCAAAATTAGTTCCACACAAATTGACTCTCTTTGTGCACGTACGGTGCTCAGGTAACGGTTATATCGTGCGTAATGTGCGCCGCAAATTGTCTGCCGCTTTCATGATTGATTAATTCTCATTAACATTGCGAAAATAAACGTGTTTCAACAATTAAATTGTAGAGTTCAGACGATTCTAAAAATATTTTTCGTTGAAATCACTACAGATTGACACGTTGTATTTTATTTAAATCCACATTATGCAGAGTCACGGCGGCGTACGGCTACACATGCAAAATAAACTTTTGTGTGTGTTCATTACGCTCGATGTGGACGCAGCCGTGCGTACATCGATAGACTTATTATAAAAACAGTTTAACGACAGCTTGCACTCCGTATATTGAGGCTAAAATTGAAATTTTCAATAATAAATACAGAGTCACTGACACGCATGAATAAATTCACGGCTGTTTTAATTTACAACAAATACGTGAGCAATAAACTGATTCCATAAAGCTCGACACTAGCTCACTGTAATAATTTCATTAAACAGCCTCATTGAGAATTTACAACACAAATATTGCTTAATAACCTTTCTCTGAACTCCAACTCACGCTATAAGTAGCAATATAAAACTAAAATAAGTTTACAACTCGTACAAGTCTAGATTTGTGAAAACAGACAGAGAACAATTGAATCATTTTGCTTTTAGGATATAACATCCAGGTTGGAATTCAGCTATTGTAAATGTAGAAAACAGAATAGTTCACAGAAATATTGTGTTACTATTTTTAACATACAGCTACTTTGACATAACTCTGAAAAAAGTATAAAATTCATATCTTCCTGGTTTTAGTCTATAAAGCGTTCGTGCAACGCGGATCTTTAAAATAGTATTTTACAAAACAAAAAAAAAATGGGAAGTGACTGAACTAACAGTATGGATTTCTGAATGATTTGAACACCTGTGCGATGAAGTAAGTCGGCAAGTGGCAGCTACTTCACAGTAGCGCAGAGGTGTCGGTTTCGCAACGACCTTGCTATTGCCATTTCAGTTTGCCGACCTCGGGCCATATGATCGACGAATTTGCAAGCGGTCATTGACTCATCAGTTTGTATAACGAGAGTGAATAAGATCGTATAACAACAGAACGACCTAATTCGTGCGCACTTTTGATCTCGCATAAATGCAAGATTGTTGTGATTAAGTCTATTTAGAAGATATTTACAGGCACATAATTATTTGTTGCTCAACGTTGTGCAACTTACGTGTGATTGATTTCCAAAATATTCGACGAATTCCCTTCAATAAGTGGGTTTACACGGAACAGTTTTTCTTATATTTTTTTTTATTGTTTTTAGAATTAATGTTTGTTACCCATCTGTTCAAAGTTTAAAAAGTGGAACCTGCATTTTTGATTTGAGATTTTTGTAAAAAATGCACACAGAGTTTCGAGATTGTGTATTTGTATTCCCTTGTGGCGTAGTAAAACTAGTCCCGAATGCTAGATAACAAAATATTCGAAAATATTTTCACGAAAAAATCCTAACTTTGGTAGTTTCAAGTGCGTTATCCTTTGCAGTAAATTTCTTTAAAAACTTTACGAAACAATGGACCCCGCTTTGTTATGAACCATTTCTACGATACATGTGCATTGTACAGTAACTCTTGTATAGACATGTGCCATAGACTGTCTGATTTAAGCTGTAGTAAAAAGTTATAATTTTGGTCATTGTGGTACATAAATATATGCGTTTGTTGTGGCCGATGATTCACCCGCTGCCGGTGGCGCTGTGTTCCCGACTCCCGAGTAGTACGCGAATGAACGATGCACACTAGCCGGTGTTTAGTTCAATGACTGACGCGACGTACGCGATCATTAAATAGAAACAATATTGGCTGCCAAGAATCTGTTATAATAACAACGTTACGTACACACTTACATCCCATCCTACATGCATGTGTATAAAACATAAATTGTTTAATGAAACAGGACTAACATGCTTTAAGACATCTCCCAATGAGTGACACTTACAGTATCTTTTTTTCTCTCTGCCTAATGTGTTTTAAATATTTGGGTGCAAGTTTACGAGGTATTTTTATCGTAGTTGTTACAAACATTCATTAGCTCGTGCCTTCAGTTTTTCTTTGTCTAGGTATGTAATACCTAAGAACACACTTTAAGTGGCGAGTGTAAGGTTGCCAGTAAAATGTTTTACAAAAATATTTTCAGTCATTTTAATGTTTCTTCAACATAATGGGTTTTCTGCATGAACCGATTCTCCAGGGAATAATTAAAATTTTAAACTTTCTGGTTTTCTTTCTCAAAATAAAATGAACTTAAAATATAAAAAGGTTCGGTATAATAAAACTTGATTTCATTCAGAATTAAATGTCCTTTTCTAACGAGTGCCACCTGACTTTCAGATCGTCTTAGCATTTAAACTTAAGCACATAGAACGTTAGCCATTCTACAGTTATTCATTACATTTAATAACAGAGTACAAAGCATATCTTTAAACGGTATCTAGTATATTTGTGAAACATTTCCTTGTGTTGAAATATATATTGAAGTCCAAGTTTCCATAAGGTGTGAGCCCTGGGGCGGCGTCGTCGCGGCGCGTTTTCGTTCCCGCGGTTACCGGCGCCCTATTTGGCTCTCTCCCGATAAAGCAAGCACCGGTGTGACGTGTTCCTTCCAGTCCTGTCGTGACGCGTGACTTGTACACTCTCCTCGATACATATGGAATTTTCCTTCTAACACTCCACACAAAAGTTACTATACTACAGTCCGTCCCTTTTGTCACGGTATTGTGTCCCCTATCCTTTTGAAAGGTGTCCGGAATTTGTAAGGTATCCCGTTAATACACTTAAGCGCTCACGTTTTTATCCGACAACGTATTAATCGTCCGAATCACCTGTTGAATTCGTGTCCATCAATAAATGTTTTATAAATGTACGTAGTAATAGTCAAACTAAATGGGACGTCATTTTCGAGTTAACAATAAAGTTTAACTTTACATACAGTTGCCTAGTGCGTTTACAGTTTTGAGGTTATTTCAAAATGTATGTTAATTAAAAGGCCTTTAAGTTTGGCCACATTTGTTAAATATTTTAGCACGCACTTACCCGTGAGTGTATACTTCACCTGCCGACTTTTTGGACTCGAGTTTGTGTAACTTCTATTTTAGTATTCATTAGAGTATATTTAGCTCTTACTTATACGGATTGTCTGTTACGTAACTATTATTAAGTACTTCATTAAAATGCGAATATCAGTTTGCTTTCAAAAGCAAGCCTACATTACTTTGCTATTGACTTACCGATATCATTATTTGCTACTAGATTTCTCAATAGAATTTCATTTCAGCAACCAGACATTTGTTAAAGCGGCTATAAAATAAAAAGAGCCTGTCAGCCCTAACATATAATAATGCCATCAAAAACATTCTGTAAAAACCTCAAGTCTCGCCGTAAAAAGTTGTGAGATCTATATAATACCAAGTCGATTAATCTATTTAGTCTCTACTTAAAGGACCTTCTGTCTTAAGTTATTACGTAAGTTATTATCATGCCAATTTAAAAAAAAAATACATTTAAAACAAATAGACCGACCTGGCCATCGCATGATTTGATTATTAGTATGTATCACACTACACAGCACGACGAGAAGTTAATGCTCCTGAAATGTTAATTTGTGTTTTCTTGCGATGACCAAGTCGATCTATTTGTTTTAAAGGTATTTTTTTTTAAATTGGCATGATAATAACATACGTAATAACTTAAGACAGAAGGTCCTTTAAGTAGAGACTAAATAGATTAATCGACTTGGTATTATATAGATCTCACAACTTTTTACGGCGAGACTTGAGGTTTTTACAGAATGTTTTTGATGGCATCTCACTTCTTTTTGTAGAGCGAACATAAGTCCAATTTGTATGGAAAGACGTTTTTTTTCATAATTCAACATATTTTCCTATGGGAATGTTGTTCAGTTTCATGGGCTAAACACCCTTACCCACCCTATACCCCCACCCGTTATGCCTCATATAGTAGGTACCTATTTACATCAATTTATTTTATTTTCTACAGTAATAATCATTCATTAACTGCAAATGTAACCTTGTAATCTTATACATTTATATAGGATTACAAAGTTATTGTTGCAGTTGGTGTATTTAGAAAACTAGACCGAAATTAGAAAATATTGAATTTTTCCCATAATTAAGACACTAAACCCTATTTGTATTCTAAATTTTAAGCTTCTAAGTCTGCTAGAAGTACCTTAGACTTTTGATGATCGGTGAGTCAGTGAGTCAGTGAGTCAGTGAATCAGTGAGTGACAAAATTCAAAATTTTAACAAGTTGTCATTCTTAAACTACTGGTTCAAATTGACTGAAATTTTAAATATACCGTGTTTATACAATGACTGATTAGTTGCTGAAAATCCAGGCTCCTTGTTTTATCCACAACGAAATTATAGGGGTGTCAAAAACAGCCCGAATTGCTTCGAGAAAAGGATGTTACGGCCGTGCCGCTTTTTTTTTTGCTCGACTTGCGGGGGCACTTCCGTGCCCCCAGATACTTAATGTATATGTAAAGTCTGTAAAGTAATTGCGTCATTATAATGAATGTTTATACAAGCCACTAATGAGGTTTTAATACAGATTCTTTGTGCAAGCAGTGAGTGTTGTCCAGCGAGTTGCCATAACAGTGAGTGCAAGTGTGCACAGCTGTTCCACCGTTGAATCACCGCTCATTGGCGCTCAATAAACAGGATTTATCATAGCACTTATAGCCGATGTGTTACCAAATATCCTCTTTGCTATAATTATGATATATTAGATAAGGAAGCGCCCAGAAAAGTTCAAAGAAGGAAATTCGAAACTGAAGTGGAAACTGTCCAACTGTTTTAAACTCGTTCCGTAGTCCAGACACTTTAAGAAGAGTGCTTCTCAAGTGATTTTCTTAATTTTATTCGAAAAATGGAAGGAACTGCGGGTACTTACGAAGTTTATGTATGTTTTTTTCATTTCACCTCAGAACAAAACGTTTATTTAAGTGTGTGGTTGTCCTCAACCTTCGAGTAAAATGAGATGACCATTTCAAGGTCCTAAAATACGTACATTATTTTGTCGGTACACATTTTTAATGTCATGTTAGTGGAGTCGATTTAATTGAAATCAGCCATGTACCTTACACCCTTGTAATAAAGCACAATTTCGCTGGTACTATGAACGTTTGATTGTACCCAGCCCATATTGGTCTTGATTAATAATGTCATAAAATTGTTCTTTTTATGCGCGCCCGTACCTATAAACAAGTACATATTTACGGGAACGTTTACGGAGATAATATTATATCAATTTCATAAAACATGAGAGTAGTAGTAAAACACGGAACGTTTCTTCAGGAACTCGTAAAAACCGTAAAAAGTGTCCGTATAATGTCGGGCAATATCGCAAGTTTATAGCGCCGCACACCCGATATTAGTATTTACTTTGTGGCAATAACTGAAACTTGGTGGCGGCGAGGCTTCAGCCGTGGGCTATTTGGCCGCCTCGGAGCTTAGCCAAGGATTTTCACCTTAGTGTTACTGAGAAACTTTCAACCGTCCTGTTTACAAAACAAACCGCATTTGCATAAGTAATGCCACCAAAAACATTCTGTAAAAACCTCAAGTCTCGCCGTAAAAAGTTGTGAGATCTATATAATACCAAGTCGATTAATCTATTTAGTCTCTACTTAAAGGACCTTCAATCTTAAGTTATTACGTATGTTATTATCATGCCAATTTAAAAAAAAATACCTTTAAAACAAATAGACCGACCTGGCCATCGCATGATTTGATTATTAGTATGTATCACACTACACAGCACGACGAGAAGTTAATGCTCCTGAAATGTTAATGGTGAATTTGTGTTTTCTTGCGATGACCAAGTCGATCTATTTGTTTTAAAGGTGTTTTTTTTTTAAATTGGCATGATAATAACACACGTAATAACTTAAGATTGAAGGTCCTTTAAGTAGAGACTAAATAGATTAATCGACTTGGTATTATATAGATCTCACAACTTTTTACGGCGAGACTTGAGGTTTTTACAGAATGTTTTTGGTGGCATCTCACTTCTTTTTGTAGAGCGAACAAAAGTCCAATTTGTATGGAAAGACGTTTTTTTTTTCATAATTCAACATATTTTCCTATGGGAATGTTGTTCCGTTTCATGGGCTAAACACCCTTGCCCACCCTATACCCCCTCCCGTTATGCCTCATACAGTAGGTACCTATTTACACCTATTTATTTTATTTTCTACAGTAATAATAATTCATTGACTGCAAATGTAACCTTGTAATCTTATACATTTATATGGGATTACAAAGTTATTGTTGCAGTTGGTGTATTTAGAAAACTGGACCGAAATTTGAAAATATTAAATTTTTCCCATGATAAAGACACTAAACCCTATTTGTATTCTAAATTTTAAGCTTCTAAGTCTGCTAGAAGTACCTTAGACTTTTGATGATCGGTGAGTCAGTGAGTCAGTGAGTCAGTGAATCAGTGAATCAGTGAGTGACAAAATTCAAAATTTTAACAAGTTGTCATTCTTAAACTACTGGTTCAAATTGACTGAAATTTAAAATATACCGTCTTTATACAATGACTGATTAGTTGCTGAAAAACCAGGCTTCTTGTTTTATCCAAAATGAAATTATAGGGGTGTCAAAAATAGCCCGAATTGCTTCGAGAAAAGGATGTTACGGCCGTGCCGCTTTTTTTTTGCTCGACTTGCGGGGGCACTTCCGTGCCCCCAGATCTTTGAACACATACCACTTGAAAGTCTAACCAGTATGGATAATGTGCACATTTGTTATTTATCCTTAATGTGTTGATGTTATCTGAGTTGAAAGCTTGCGACTGGCGCGATGGCGGCGACTAAAAAGATACAAGTCCGAATTTCACTGTTACGTCAAAGGTCAGATTCCTATATGGTGTTAGTGGTATTTTGACTAATAGCAGCTGATAGCGGTGTATATTCACAAGCTCTTACCGATGCTCCGGCCATTTATGGTAGTTCTCACGCACTGCGCTACTAACGAATTCGCGCAAGCGAAAAGCATGCGCACTGAGTTTATTCCGCAAGCGTATATACGTCGACGCGTCTCACGAGCGCATTAAACATAAACGAGAGGTACTGTCGCCCTCATTTACGACTTAACTAAACAGACTCATAAAATGTTACGTACAAGGCGACGTAATTAAAAATAGCATTTTAATTGTCTTTTACTCCTGCCTATATTGCTATTAAACTCCTGAATCCATCAACTTAATACGCTTAATTACGTTTTTAATATAATCTATATTACGAGACTTTAATCTAAATGGAAATCTAGTAGGACAGTAACAATTATAAGAGTAATATTATAATGATAGTTGAAACTCGTTAACCTCTTCTGTCTATTAACATTTCTTTTATGAAGCGACCATTTTACCGAGGAGCGATAGCTAACTTTGAGTTCACTGTTTCAAGTGGTTGACTGTACAAAAGCTTTTATAGTGCAAGCGTACCTCTGATAGCACTCGTGAATTCATTTCATTCCAGTTTTAAAAGTGAATCAAGTTGCGAAGCTTTATGCCTTTGATAGGTTTCTGTTACAAACCTTTTTTATTATGAAAATCATATCTTATTAAGAAATACATAAAATTTTACTAAAATAAGATCTTATTCGAAATACAAAACTTAATGTCAAATTTGTATTCAGCAAGATTTTTTAATAAAATGAATATGATTGTATTGTTACGCAATGAATTAACTAGCTCTCATTTGTAAAATACAATTATATTTATGAAATAAAACATAATTATACTTAGTTTTATTGTACTAGTAATAACTAATGTAGTTCGTATCTAATTAGTTTTTGATCAATGTAGGCTAATTTATAAGCACGAATTGTTAAGGCAAGTATTCATACATTGCACAGATTAAACTACATAATTAAACCCGGTGATATTTAATAATGAAAACGCACCTTATTATAGCACTTCGAATTAAAAACGCGTTTATTTCAGTGTATTTATTTTATTTACATTAGCTGTCACTTTAAAAACCAATGTAACTGAATAGGGTTCATTCCCAGCAATCCGTGTCGAGATACTTAAGGATGCCTGTCATTCGCAGTTCGATGAAAATGCGATAGTAATCTGATTCCAATTGCGCGCTGCGCTTGCGCCGTACCGCGGGCAACATTAGCGGTGCCACTCACATCAAGCTTTCACATGACGAACATGCTATACGGGACACTCGGCATTCATTACAACCATTATTTCTTAATAACTTAATTATAACTTAGTTGGAAACCATCACAAGGCCCCAACTGTGTGTCCTGCTCATATTAAAAGACTTCAAGATACCTAAATCCGATTACTATTTTAAAGGTTTAAATCTCCTATCAGACTAATATGATTAACTAGAAGGTGTTTTCTTATTCTAGTATTAAAACGTGACGTGTGTAATTTTAATCATGTCAAACAAAGCTTCAGCAGACCTGCCATTAATATTTTCGCGTTGTTCTTTTGTTTATCAAATGACGTATCACCCTGGCAACCGCCAATTTACAGCGCCTATTTCTGTAATAATGCTATGATCACTTTTGGCATTATACCTAATAGTACCTAGAATGTTTGTATTTTTACCAGGAAACCTATAAAGTATACCTACTTATATTTTTATGATACCGTGACTCCACTCAGAAAATTAACATGAGTAACGTGACACGTCTGTTGGCTGCCCGCCAGTTGTCAGGTGAAAACAAAGACAATCTGGCTAATCCCAGAAATGTCCTGGACGTCAACACACCGGAAACTCAAAGGAAAAGAAAATATGCGTTTTAATTAAACAGTCGTGGTTTAATACAACGATTAATGTAGCATGCATTTTGAGAATTTTTACTGACATACTGATATGACATTGATCCAGAAGATGGTGATTGAGAAAGAACAAAGACAACTTTACAAAGACTAGGTATATGATATGTAAAATACTACACAAAAATAATATCGTATGTAGATATTTTATATCTTGTACATATGGTTTAAAGATTGAAAAGTTAAAAAAGTTTCTGCGACCAAAAGTTTATGCATCGGTACACAATAGTATCAAAAGTGATATCTTAGTTTTTATTTAGCGAAGCCTCTAAAAGTTAGATCGTCTAGACTACGGTGAGGCTCACCCTTCATATTGAATTATGTATGGAGGTCACCTGCTATAGACAATATTATTTTTTCTAAACTATCGGCCGAAAAGAAACTTACATAAAACAGTTTATTTTATGTAAAAAGGTTTAAAACTCAGTGGCTAAATAATATAAATATTTTACAAACAATCCAAAGCCTACGGCTTTACAGAATTGTTTTATTAATTCTAAAACTTTTCTTTGTTTATGTACTTGGAACAGATATAAATATTGTTGAGTATTTATTTATAAGTTTAGTTCTGTTTAAGTTAGCATTTAACGTATTAAATCATTACTTGTCGTGGCCTAGCATACATATTTAATTAAATCATAAATGTATCTAATATGAAAAAAATAGTATTTGTGTTTTTATAGAAAATATGAAATGAGGTCATCCGCAAGATTTACCATTGTTACCAAGATTGTACCTAGATGTTCAAAATGTATAAAGTAAGGCCAAAATATATGAACATCTAATTAAGTAAAACTTTCCCATACCTAAGTAACCGTTAATGCTTTCAACTATAACTTAGTCTATACTAAAACAATACACTAAAATATCAATAAAACAATACTGTACGGTGACCACTAGGACATCGTAAAATGTCCGCGGCAGTTATTATCCTCACAACACAATGTATGCGTTGAGAGCGAATAAACGGAATAAAGTTATGAATTACAACGCACGCTCATTGAATTATTTATTAGAATACCGTACATTGTGTATTTAAACTGCGGTTAAATGTAACCCGTTGAATAGATAAACGATTGTTATTCTTAAATCATTTTCATCTTTAAATCGGATATCCTGCCGGAACTATAAAATTTGATTGTATTTAACTCTTGGACAATAGACGCTATTGATATTTATAAGAGTCTCTTAATATGTAGAGACAAATTCATCTTAAAGAATTGCATTTTTCTAAGAATTCTATATTTGTCATAAGTTGTAACGGTTGCAATTTTGTGAACATGTGCATTTTCTGATTCATTAAATGCCTAGAAATTCAAGGAATTAAAGGAAAAACATATGTATATTAAAAAATATTGCCTCACCTCATTTGAAAGCACTCATTTGCAATTATGATTTCACATATTATTGCATTCAATTTTACAAATTCTGAGAAACTCATTATAAATTAATCATCAATTATTCATACACACGAAAACATGTATTATCAGCTGTACAATTAACAAGTGTACCTTGATAATATATTCCTTGAAGCAGACACCCGAATAGTAAAACAGGATAATGAACCGAAAAAAACGTAATCATCAAACACTGCACGTCATTGAGGCCTACCAGGAAAGCTGTCTTGAAGATCCATTGAATCGTTTCCCAGTGCATACGTACACAAAAGGCGGAACAAACATTATAACACCATTGTCTCAAATAATTCCATTCAATTCCATGTGTCACTCGCGTATTTGAAATTCAAATTCATCCCTCATTGTCCCCTAAACTCGAATTAGTGTTTTGATTTGAACCCCAAGCCTTGTCATGAACCTACACATTAAGTGATGGCCACAAAAGCGGCGATGCGTTGACGCATTTGTATTGAAAACGAGTTGATTCATTGATTACACATGAAATTGTTTATCGTGCTTTGTCTGTCTATTAATCAATCAGCCCGTTTGTGAACGACTAATGAATCGATCTGTCTTTCTTTGATTGCGTAGCTTTTCTCTGCTTTTTCCTTATTGAAAATGATGAATTTAACATACAACGAACAAATATTAACGTATTCTACCAATATAGCGTGAAGTTTTGAAACTTGTATGAAGTACAGTCTGGATTATGACCTTAAACCGTATTTTAAAAGAGTAAAGTTTAAAAAAAACACAAACAATATTTTATTTTATATCTTTCCGCAAATACACAAAGGTCCTCGAAACGCTTACAACTTGACCCTGTCAATATGACATAATGTAGTAAAATCATATATTTTTATAGTCTTTGACACAAGTACTCTATATGTAATAACAATATTTTACCACTATTGCCCACTTCCCAGTCAATTAAAATATTGGCCATATTAACCGCCAATATACCTTTGCCTATTTCAGAACATTATCCGAACTGAAAATCAAACAATCATTGCCTTAATTACTGGCTGTTATTATTATAAGCAGTCAATACTACCGGAGCGCCACTATAAAATGATGTTTAATTTTATGCCCGACGCCATGACACTTTCGGGAAACATCATATTTAATTTACGGTTTGCAGGAAACGAGTATCGATGCCAAAATAAGCAGTTATTTAATTCAACATTAATGCAGTGTTATTGGAACCTTTATATCGCGATTAAGTGCAAAAGGAAATTAGTCATTTGCCATGAAAGGTTTTATTCTCGTTTTATGATTTTCGTAAAACGCGTGGATATTTCTATGAAACACCTAACTCTTATAAACATTACTGCATTCAAGTTTATTTTAGCACTAAAGGTGAAAGTACCCATTAGTTAGCTCTGAAATATAATAAACATAGTCGATTAAGCGCTGTGTAAACTTGCACTCTATTGTTAGAATTAGGAAGAGCTTTTAACTAAAATAACACGTGAAGAACTCCCACGCACGGGGCGGTCGGGGCGCCGCCGCGCCGTTATCATTCATATCGAGTATATCGAGCGAGCAGATGTTGACGACGTTGTACCAACTATCAAGTGTCACAATGTTCTACGTACGCAGTTTACTTGATCGGGCGTTCATTCAAGAATGTCTGTATAATTTGCATTCATTCATCCGAGAACCTACGCACGACGCCAACTACAGTACACTTATAAAAATGTATGATTTACCACTATTTGTACACGTCGACGCCGTTAAGATTCCGAGATCGTTATCGCTTCACTTTGCATTCTCTGATGTGATATTAAAACATCGATCACGTTTCCTATTTTCAAATGTCGTTCTGTCCCTCGGTCTGAAATTAAAAGTAATTTAAGTGTGGAATGCTGGTGGTAATTTATAATCATAGGCGGGGGTGAGCGACGCGGGAAGTGACAGCGCGCGTCAATCAATGGGGTGCAGTGAGGCAGGCCGCGCGGCTGCACCCCTCGGCCCGCGCTCGACGCGTGATTAGCTCCCGATGACAACCACACACGATGCACTGCGCCTGCATCACAGTCACTACTGGGGTGACACGCCGAGGGGGGCGCTGACGGCGCATGGTAATCACTATGCTAATTATTCCCGAATGATTTAATGGATATTGATGAAGTTTGAATTTATATTTTAATGAAGCTCATAGCAACGTAATCGAATTATTGGGAGCAGATTACATTCTATTGTGAATAAATAAATTGCGGTTCAAATTTATAGTTTGCCTGAACGATCTACTTACGTCAAAATCTCAAACCAGTACAAAACGAAACATGACGAACAATTTCAAAGATGGTATAAAACTACGGAATCGATTTAAACTTCCCCAACTTTGGTAACTGACAGTAACGACAAGTAATCAAAGAACAACATAATTACATACATTAATCTAATCGACCTGGATAGAGATTTTTGACTTGTGGAGGAACACGGCACGAAGAAAGTGGCACAGGTTGATGGCAGAGATTTGTTAATTAATTAGAGGACAAAATAGACGTAGTCACGCGATCTACTTAGTAGTGATTCAGGGTACTTACGGTGGCCTATATTCTGGGCTCATTTACCTGACTGCTAACACTCCAAGCTGGTGACAGACCCTCATTACCGTCACTGGAGCGTAAAACATGCGACATTGTAATTAGCTTGTACCAAATGTACTGTTTGTTATTGTAATGCCGACGTGAATGAGGCTGTTTTGATGTACAATAAGCTGGATTTGATGTTAGCAAAAATGTGTTAGGGCATACCGTGTTGTAAGCTAATGGAAGAGTTGGCGTTCCAATAGTTTTAAAATATCTATTCTGTCCTACTTCTATTATGGATGTTTGATACTCATCCACGCAAATACTACTGAACCGATTATGATGAAATTTTGTGTGTAGCTGAAGACCCAAAATAACACTTAGGCTACTGTTTATCCCGGAGTTCCAGAGGGATCGGGATTTACACGGGAAGGGTTGCAAACCTTGCATGCCTAAAAATTTGTTTAAAACATTTATTGAGGGCATGCAAAGTCCCCAACCCGCACTTGGCCAGCGTGGTGGACTCAAGGCCTAACCCCTCCCTCATTACGGGAGGAGACCCTTGCCCAGCAGTGGGACATTAATGGGTTAAATTTATATAAATAAAAATAAAACAAATCCACAAGGAAATTATTATTTTTATACAGGAAAACTAAGCAGTACAAAAAATCCACGGCGCCAAAGGTTAAGACAGTTCTGAGAATGATTATTTGATCGGCGATTAATTTTACCCACATCTTATCCTCGGTTGATGGCAAACATCACGAGGGAATGCAAAAAAGGTTCAATATACAAACTTGTATTATTTGTGGTTGGACGTGGAACGTCGACAATGTGGACAGTGCAGTGTCGGAAGTCGTACTGAGAAAAAACACTAAAGTCATATAATATATCTGTATGCACTTAAAAGAAAACTCTACGTACTGGAACTTACTTACTTTTTGACATCGCAAGTAAAAACCTAAACAGCATTGTACCTTATATTAATTCTTTACTCAAAAAGCTTTCAAGGTATGGCCATATATATTTTCGCTCACATATGAAAAGAAAAATTATAATATCTATGATCTTTTTTTAAAAAGACAAAACTGAACAATTATTACGCTTTCACTCTACTGTTTTATATTTACAATCAGTATTAACAAAATCTAAGAAAAACATCACTAATCTCTATAAACCAAGCTTGCCTTTTACTGTCATAATATAAATAAATAAATATCGTTGGACAACTTCACACACGGTCATTTGATTCCAAACTAAGCAGAGCTTGTACTATGGTAACCAAATAACTGATAAACATACTTATATACTTCTAAATACATACTTATATAGATAAATTGACATCCAGGCTCAGAACAAATACTCATGCTCATCACACAAAGATTTGTCCCGGGTGGGATTCGAACCCACCACACGCGGCGCTACGGTTGTTGCGCATATACATAAAACAAATGCCGATCCGAATAGCAATCTATTAAGCGCGCTCTGATTTTATCTGTGGTCAATATTAACCTAATTGTTGAAAATATTTGCATTGTTTATGGCGCTCTTTATTTATGGCCGCGGATGCGTCGAGAATTATTGATGTACCTGTTGACCTGACCCGGAAAACTAACTGAAATATGCTTTTCCAGTATTAACTGCCTTGACCCCAACGACTGACTAGACGGTTTGTATAAAAACGTAATTGCATTCGACAGTTACATTGCAATTACTGGGCATTAACTCGTGTATTAAATTGAATATTATAAGTAAAAAATCTGCATTAACATACATAAAATAACGCTTTTTTCATATAGGGATCGGCAGAGGCCCAAGGACGCCACTTGGTACGATCCTTACAAATTTCCCATCCATTCACATTCATATCCATACATCATTATAAAAAATATGCACATATAAATTACTCTTTACATTATATTCATTTTACATAAAGAATATTAATGTGATTAAGAGCGAGCTAATTGATTAATAATAACAATTCATTATCATATTTAATTGGTATCAACTTATAATAGTGTCATTCATCACACGGGTCTATTCAGTAACTGGAATGAACAATAGCCGTTATTAAAACATCAAGCTGAACTTGATCCGTAATAAATAGTATAAAGTTGGCAGCATAATCGTGCCATACATCACGCTTAACACGCGAGCAACATGTTTTATTATGTACTTACTACAAATAGCTAAATATTCGCTACAATCATTCAAGCGCTTCATTAACGCGACTCTCTACAGACAACACTGTCGAGGATCGAGAGTTTGACATTTAAAATGTGCTGCAAAAATAGTTCTTTTAACGCCCACTAGAGAGCGCTGATCAAATTTTCATATAACATTTTTCAATGGCTAACCAGTAGCGCCCCTAGCGTGTGCCGAGGAAATTAATTGTTAAGTACATTTTAACTAAAACCCTCTACTCAATGATACTGACGGTAGAAAATCATTGCCTCAACAGCAAAGGAATTACCCTAATTTGCGTCAAATTGGTCCTACAAAAGCGAAGTAACTTTCAGTCGTTTTCAAGCAGGTATATGTAAATAAACAGTCCCACAGAAGCGTTTAGAAGCTAACTTAGATAAGTTAAGGGAGTGAATAATAGACGACAGATTGGTTAACGAAGTCTTTATTGTTCGCCGTAAAGTCGGGGCCACCGGCGGCTAAAACAAAGTTTGCGGTCGCTAACTGCGGACAAAAACGATTCTGTCCCACTACTTGCGCTCCGTGTTTTTACAATGCATATTTAATAGTTTCGGATTTATTAAAACTTCAAGCAATTAAGTTTTTACTCGCTTTTATGAATTTACTTATAAAAACTTGATGGTATCGTTTGACTAATGGACGCTAGTCCCTATACTTTTAGAGTTTTTGGGCTTGTAATTCGAACACTGTAAATAGATTTTTTTTATTTAAGATAAGTCAGTTCCAACAACATTATCAGAAGTATTGAAATTGTTCGACTTGGAAGTCAATACAATCGTTCACAAAATCAAGACGTCAATAACTACATGTTTAGTTCCCTAACGACTAAATCAAAACAACAAGCTTTACGATAACGGCCCAGTCGTTTCAAAGATAATCGAGCGTGACAGACGAACAGACAGCCCACCTTATCTCTCGCATGACGCAACCGAATACGGATCCCTAAAAAATATACAAAGAGAAAGGGAAGTCTCAAAAAAAATATAAAGGAATATCCTACCATTGTCAAGCCACAAGTGTGGCTTTAATTAAAAGTAAAAAAGGATGAGGAACATGTTTGATGAAGAAAATAAAGTTGGTTTAGGATTAATGAGCCCTTTAAAAATGTAGATCATTACAAACTGCCTCCGTGGCGCAGTGGTTTAGGTCGCCACGCCGATACCACTGCAACGGGAGGTCGTGGGTTCGATTCCCACACGGAGCAATTATTTGTGCGATCCACAAATAATTGTTTCGGGTCTGGTTGTGCTTTGTGTCCGTTGTTTGTATGTTTGTAAAAGTCCCCGCGACACAAGAGCAATTCTTAGTGCGGGAGTTGTCTTTTTTCTTAAAAAAAAAAAAAAAAAAAAAAAAAAAAAAAAGACTTTGTATTGTACCAGTGTTTGTTAAGAGTGCGATGTAATTACAGACATTTATTGAAATGAAACGACGACAATAGGACATTTTATTTAATTTTTTTACCTTTATTTTCTTCTGTTGTAAGTCGAGTATAATGTGGAGTTCCGTAGTTAATACGATTTATCTCTGGCAGCCAGCTTGATGTGCCTGTAGACAGTGAAGATTACCGCCGGGATGGCTTTAATAAGTAAACTCTCACAAACCTTGCCTCTATTACCGCATAACTATGATATATGTAGAAGCTTTAAGCTGAAATAAACTATTGTACATTTTATTTTCTTTATTATTAGTTTTTAATTTTAAACGTAAGGGTTTAATTATTTTTTTCTTATTGGATCTTTTCAGCAAACTGTTAATAAGCTTTACAATAGTGAATTTGGCAAACCTCTTCTTACATTTGCCATCATTTAATCTGTTGGCTTGTCTATCCATAGGTATCATAAGTTAGTCACTATTCGTATAACCTGCACTTGGCCAGCATGATGGACCCAAGATCCCTTTTTTAGAAGATTGCCCAGCTGTGAGACAATCATGCGCTAAAAAATAGTTGAAACAGATGACGTCTAAGCGTTCTAATAGAGTCGGTAACCAAATTAAGATGTTGTTCACTTTGTTCAGTAACTGCATCATTCAGTGTTGATAATGATAGTATAAACAATAGACGTTACGTTGGTACACTGCCATTATTTCCTGCAGAGCATCGTCTCGCCTGTACAAAGTAATTAACAATTAAATATTCACTGAGCATGCCAGACCGATTGAGAATTCAAGCGATGTCTAGAAAAACGGGAATTACTCGGGTAAGGGGCCGTACATACTATATATTATGATGGTTAATTGTTATGTCTTAGAAAGTCCATTATCAGGATACATGACAATTATACAGAAGGGAATCGAAACCTCTTAAACCCTTTCGAATAAAAGGCACAAAGATGTAAAAACGTGGACATAATATGGGTATATTATATTATTTGAGTATTAGTTTTGTCTTTAAAAATTGCATTACATATTATAGAATTAAATTGTTGACAGTTTTAGGTTATCTGACACATATTCAAAAGCTGTGAAACTGGCACCAAGTATTCTTTCAGACAATTGAATAGAACAGAAACTTAATAATACGCAATCGAATAAATATAAAGAGAATTCATCTCGCACTAGACGTGTGAAGAAAAGAAATGGCTGATTCGGCCTTCTGGGTCACTGCATTGACATACGATAAGCGTCATAATATCTCGCTCCAGTTATTCGTGTTGTACTCTTCAGTCATAGAACAAGGGTTAACTACGAGAGAGCGAGACAGAAGATGTTCCACTAATGGAAGCTTATCACATGTTTTGGGGTTTCGCAATTCGTAAGGTAAAAGGAATCCGTAATGCGCTAAGCACCTTCACTCGCAATCCGTTTAGCTGCCTCGTGGGTTTCACGTGATATCTTTAATACTAGATCATATACTATCATTTATTCCTAGGCACTATTTTTTACTTTATTCATTGTTAAAACTATTTTTAAAAGGATACACGTAGAGATAGAGTTCACAACCAATTTAAAAGGTGTAGAAAGAGATAACAATAATAAAATCCTTACTCCAATGTCGATCAAAATTGACCTTTAAGATATTCTAAATTAACACCCTTCATATAAAATACTAGCTGACCCGCGCAACTTCGCTTGCGTCACATAAGAGAGAATGGGCCAAAATTTTCCCCGTTATTGTAACATTTTTTACTCGTACTCTGCTCCTATTGGTTGTAGCGTAATGATATATAGCCTATAGCCTTTCTCGATAAATGGGCTATCTAACACTGAAATAATTTTTCAAATCGGACCAGTAGTTCTTGAGATTAGCGCGTTCAAACAAACAAACAAACTCTTCAGCTTTATAATATTAGTATAGATACTTGACATCAGAAAAAAATATTACAGTTTTTAAAAAAGTCTTAAAAGAAATTCGATGATACTGTATAGAATAAGAGAGATGCACTCTATTCTTTGTTAATGAGCTATCCTTGTGTTCAAAGTAATTTGAAACACTCTCAGCCCTTCAGCCGGAGCCACTTTAAACAAACTAGACGATGAAAGAATAACAAGATGTGTAAACAACGCACTGAGTGAACCCACTAACAAATATACTTAAAGTAAACATGATCTATTCATATTTGTATTATAACTTAATTATTTATTGAAAGTTAACTAAAGAGAATATGTAAGTAATATATCATTTCATTATTTTTTATCAAGATGGTTGTTTAATACTACATATGCGTACTCATACCTACCCATCGGATTGGGCCGATTAAGTTCTTAAGCGCGGCAATAATAAAATATATACTTAACAACAAAAACATTACTTTATAGTCTTTCTTTATACATTTACAAAATTTCTTTATATTTCCTTAATGCTTCAAACGTTAGAAAGAAATGTGTCAACATCAACGTACAAGAGCATAGGTACCTACTAAATTTCTTGTGGTACAAACCATGCAAAAGTTACGATTACATTACTAATAAATGTATTTTATTTTCAGAGGAGTTACCTGGAGCAGTTCGGGTACCTGAAGCACGGCAGCCCTGAGGTGGGCAACCTTCAGCTCGCTGACAGCCCGCAGGCCTACGAGGATGACTTTAGAATCGCGATCAAGACTCTACAAGTAAGTATTATAGGGCTCTGCAATACTACTAGTATATTGACTTAAATACTATAGCGTATCAGTGCTCCTGATACGAACTGAACTAATTATTTAATTGGAATAAAGACTGAAACGAAACTACCAAAGTTAACCAAACTAATTACTAGTCAGATAGAGTTAACTCGATGTTGTTCCACTCGGCGTGGGTTCGATTCCTACACGGAAAGATTTTTCAATCTTATTGTGTTCTATCACATACGATACATTTTCAATCCTAGAATCCATTTTAGAAATAATCAACAATTAACATGCATGATTGTGTCAAAGAGAGCCAAAAATTAATGTCATCAAGTTTACATGACTTTTCTTGCTTTTCACAAGTTTTCTTGAGAAGGAATTAATATATTATTCATATTTTTGGTCAATAGTACATGATTGACAGTAAACAAATTAAGCGTTTCTACGACTAGGTATAACATTTTATATAAAATTTTCTACTTTCTAATAAACCTTCGGTCTATTTCAGGAGTACGGCGGTATTCCAGTGACGGGTGAGGTGGACGAGGCGACAGTATCGCTGATGAAGCAGAGACGCTGCGGCCGCCCGGACCGGGAGGACGACGCCCACGGACACAGGACCAAGCGCTTCCTCGTGCAGAAGGGAGAGAAGTGGAAGTACACCAACTTAACTTGGAGGTAAGATTAGTGCAAAATATATTCGCGTTAAACTATTATATTATGTGGTTTTAAAGATGCAGGTCTATCAAACCGTTGAGTCACTGTCGTTTTTATGACTGTTAGTAATGTTTTTTTTTTAAGTTACCAATATATGACATAAATTCTGATCATCCTTAAATTCTGAACTGCTGACTTAAACATACAGCTTTATTAGAGTTTTGCACTTAAACAAGAAACAAAAAGAAATCTAAGAAAATTCAATCAAAGCAGTTTCCCAAAAAAAAAACAACGGGTCGAATGTGGTTGCCTGTTTCTATACATACGCATATAATTAATAAATTATCATCGTAGGAAGTAAAATTACTGCCATCTATACTTTCATCGTCAAACTAACTGCTTTACAACGCCATCTAGTAGAGTCGAATAATTTTTATAACAGAGCCATCTGTTGAAATTGTAATGAACCACGTAACATACAAAGATTCTACTTATATTATACTACTCGACACGAGATGGCTCTACGTGGTGCTCAGAAATATATAACAATTAATTAAAATTTTAATGACGTTATTTACATTTAGAAGTACGTTACAGCAATCATGTCTTACACTAAATGTTAAAACCGAGTAATATATTACATTCTAACTATAAATAATATGAACTTACGTTTTTATTAAAATCATTTTTTACCAGCCAAGTTTTACTTATAAAGTGTTTACGGTTACGTGAATAAAAATTATGATTACGGGCTCGCCTTCCTATGTATAAAAAACAGCAACACACAGAGATGCAACAATCGGTACATGCATTTTTTAAACCTCATCAAACTGGATAACAAAGTCAATCAGACCCACCGCTGTTTTCACTGAAACAAGCAAACAAACTCCTCGTTATTACGATAGAGCATGAAGTTCGAATACAAAAAGAATACGGCGGAACCCTAATGTTGGATTTTATGTCGAACCGTTCCAAATGTACTATTTGCTTTAAGACCACATAAAATTGATGACAAATAATAGTTAAATCACGGACCTCGTAACTTTTACGACGCTTTCCGCGTGGCTTAATTAAAAGAATATGTCCCTTTGACGCCTGCCGAGGACGGGCATTTGGAGCTTCAAATAAACAGCAAAGCTATTAACATCATCGAACATTATTCTTATTACATCGACTGTTCTCACAGTTGTTTTCGCATCAGTATGATGGCGTGCTGGTTTCTTAACAGTATCTTAACCTTATGTTACCTATATAAAATAATATAACGTAGGGATGGCATATAATGATCTCTGATTAGAATCAAACTGCCGAAAGATTGCGTAGAAACCAGCTTCAAAGTATGTTAAATCATCTATTGTTAACAACTTTATTAGGTTCTAATTTGCTCTCACTCACTACTAGTTTGTAAAGTGATCATCAGTTTGCTTTACATTACTTTACTTCGCACAAGTGCCAACTGTGTTTCAAGAGCTCACCTGAACACCGCTGCCAGTGCATTTTCTATATGGTCCATTTGGACGGAGACTTTGGCCACATGCCCGATTGTTTAAAAAAGAAAATACTTCCATACAGATGTGTTCAATTTGCATACTTAAGCACCTGTGTTAAAAACAGCGTCGTGTCTAATTTAACGTTGGCGTAGACTGATATGTTCAGAAAATCGATACAGCTGGGGGACATTTATATAAAAGTGCCGTGTGCCGACTGTTGGCCACTAGGTTGTAGCTTGCAGAGTTTATTCAACTTGATATCCCTAGAGTGAAAAGCTCGACTGGTCGCCGGCGTCTGTTTGAAGTGGAAACAACCGCGGAACACGCGGATAATTTGAAAAGTTCACAATCACCTGCACAGACCGTGGTTTCAGCACAATTTCCTGTCGAATTAATGGTCTGTCAATATTGTAGTCCTCCATTACAGCTTGTTGTGCAAACAAGCAATAAAACTAGCAGCGCCATCTCGCGGTGGGTTTACGAGAGCGTGGCGCCGTCGTGGCAGGGCAGGGCGGGTCAGCCGCCGCACACACCGACCCGTCCCCACCTAACACAATTATATCTGCTAAAAATATAATCCGACCTTTTCAGGTATTTCTGGATTTGGCACATTCTATATTATTTCCGTCGCAGTACTACTAGATAGACCTATCAACATCACTCAACAGGGTAGTTCAAAGCCTGATGTAGAATCGCGTCAACTCAAGGCATTATTTGCATTAGGCCTCATCTCTCCAAAAAGAAACTAGAGATGGTTTAGTCCCTTAATACTACCTCCAAGGAATGCAATTTGTATAAACCACCTATCATTACAACGAAGTAACTTTTCGGGTTCTACTATTAGGGGCAGTAATTATCAACTATTTTGGTAAAAAAAGGTATTCTAAAGTAAAAGCCTGGGTTATTAAACCCAGATTTATCATTTCCAAATATTTAAAATAATCGACATAACTATACTAATTAATATAACAATTACTTTTTTATGTTATATTACCTGACTCTAAATAGCCTTTAAGACCAAGGCATAATACCCGTGAAATAATTTTGATACTTGGCGTTTATTGTCTTACGATAGAGTCACTTACCATTAAGTGTGCGCTTCAATAATAATGGCTTTAAAGTGAATTGAACCGATGAAATGTAAACAAACGTATAATGTTTTAGACGTCCGATAACGATAGAGTTATTACATGGAAATAACGGTATTGTTTTCGCAATGTCGCTGACAGCCAAGTGACAGCCGCATTTCGCCTCCCGCCGCGTGCGGCGCTGTCATCGCCACTCAGACCAACACTACGAATAATATTATTATTATGAAATTCATACTACCTACGTAAAGCTTATTGTTCAAAAGCTTTGGAAAATGTTCGTACATATTCCCATGTCGTATATTTTATTTGCTGATGTAAAACACGGAACAAATAGGACATGCAATACATTGTGCTGCTAATAAAATAGGGGAATTTAACATTCCGCTTATTTTAATAGGCGGCAATGAATATAATGCATTTATGTTTTCGAGCAAATTTAAGTTGGCATTATTTGGCATCACATTGTAAAATGCAAAGTTTTGTTTGAGTTGTTTAAATAAATTCATGCAATACTGTAAATCACTACAAAATATTTATACAATTGAACATCTTCGATTCCGATATCTTATTTAATTTTACTTAGAGTTTCCTTACGGTTTTCTCCGAGCCCGTTTAAATATTAAATACGTACACTTGTTGAATTTCAAGATACTGCATCTTTTACATAGCTTGCATAACATTAGCATTTAGAAGATAAAAATACAGTTGGAGCTTAATAGGTGCGGAAAACTTAAATAATACTTCCGTATATTTAAACGGTACAATGACTAAAAGAGTAATATAGAGTCAGTACAGTTATAAAGATTTTAAAATTAAATTAATATCCTAAGTTATTTTCAGTTCGTTCCACAATAATGTTAGTCGTATGCAGATTTTATTACGTCATCCTTCATAAAATATGAGATAGGATTTATTAAATGTTCAGGCTCTCTGACAAGCTTTATCTCTTGAAGCTAAACCGTTTTCAACAACCCTTTACGGATAAATATTATTTTTCCACCGATAAAATAGATGAGGACTATGACGAGTCATTATTAATTGTAGTGACGTAGCCGCCTCGTCCCCCCGCGCCACGTCGCCCCGCCCCCGCCCCTGTCGGCCGCTCCCCGCAGTGGCACCCCGCGGCCAAGCGAACTGGGTCGACATTTCAATATTGAAGGCATTTCACAATTTCTATTGCTCTTTATTGCTACTGTACGACGTAATAAAGAGCTTATTATGCGTATATTGAATGTAGTAAACCGACAGGAATCCGTGAATCATTTTATTAAAATTATGCTTACAATTTAACACGAACAACAATACGTTAAACCACTTGAATTTGCGTTGCTTTGATATCAAAATGAACTAGGAACGATAAGGATAACGGTGATGTTCTCACTGTACCTAGAGGACTTCATAGCTAAGTAGCTATTTAATGACTTCCTAAATGAGCTAGTGCTTTTAAAAAGAAAGGCTTGCATTTTCTCAGCACCAATACTGGACGCAAAGAACTAGATAAAACTTAATAAAGCGTAAAATGATCTTTTTTGATATGCCTGTTATATTTACAATAAATATGTATTCCTGGGGTGAATGAACCTTTACCGCTTATACGTCACGTAAATGTAGCTGTACTATATTAATTTACGCCATCTAGCGGGTAGTAGATGGAATTATACTAAACGCCCCCTAAAATATGGCATAAAAATGAAATTAAAATAAAACGTTATCTTAAACTTTTTACAAAAAATACTTTGACGTTGGTTGTACCCCTGGTGGGACTCGAACCCACAATCCCCGGCTTAGGAGGCCGATGCCTTATCCATTAGGCCACAGGGGCTTGTGAGTAAAGTCTGAAATTATAGATCTGTTACTTCTACATACGAGGATGGAAAATTTGAAAGAAAAAATCTATGTACCACATTTTATTCGTTTTATAGTTTCAATGTGAAAGAGTGGCAAGCATCCATCTTAACTGACAACCGATTGTATGTAATCCCTTTACCGAATATCGTATAATTTGTCTTAGTACCGTTTAAAAAGCAAATATAAATCTATTCGTTTATTTAACTTAAAAATACCATAATCAATATGCAGCCGCAGCTCTTCATTAGTTATTTACAGTTGAAGCTCGTAAATATAAGTCACACAACTATACCGTGGGCCTCTCAGTGTCCATACTTAATTATAATAAATGCGAAAATAACTCGGTCTGTTTGTTTGAAGCTACGCTCAACTGGACATTACTATCAAGTTAATTATATTACGCCACGGGATAATTTTCTCCAGAAATAATGAGAACTATACTTATTGATATAATGTAATAATATGCATTTTAATAACAAAATTCGTAATCTTTTGCCTTTAATTCAGTAACTCACAGTTTAACACTGGCGGTATAAAACCTAAATGTATCAATATAAGATTTTGCTAAATACATAAATAGGATTTAACGCTCTTAAATGTTTTCTTCATTAAATATTATATTTATATTGAATCTTAAGCATTTTTTTCATGGCTAAATTATGCGAAATTTTGTATCTGCAATTATTTAGAAAGCAAAGAATTAATTATTACGGTGATTTATTTCTAAATCTATCTTCTATCTATCTTTTTTATAATAGATACGAGTCATGAAAATAACAGCTCCAATCACTATGGCACATAGAGTCATTCTCAAGCTTGTAAACGGCTTAAAAAATATACCGTAATTATAACATAATTAAAGACAAATTTTAATATACTTAGCACCTACCTACTACATACTAATTAGGTAGAGCAAAAATGCGTATTAGTGTTTCAATATAAAACAAATCATATTATATTATTGATAAAATATTTTCGCAAGTGTTTCCAATTTTCAGGTAAATATATGTTTTTCAATACTAATTACATTTTATTATAACTAATATGAAACTATTCAAACTAAAAAAATAAAACTAAAAATACTGAAGGAATGACCAAAAAGAGAGCCGCCCGAACAGGGACTTGAACCCTGGACCCTTGGATTAAAAGTCCAATGCTCTACCGACTGAGCTATCCGGGCTCATGGAAGTCAAGTCGAAATTACGATACTGGTATCGAGTGGCGCTTGTTACATTTGGTTTTTAAGACGTTTTATATCAAGATAACCGCTTCTTTTTTTAGAAGTCACACTCAAATGGTGCTAAATATTCACGTTAACTGATCGTATATTCTTGAGAATTTTGTCTCTTATATCGATACGAATTCCAACATTTATGGATTTTATGTAGAATTTCGATAGTTACAGATATTAACCGTGCCGTTCGCTTGCCGGCCGTATGTAACTAGCGTAGGTTCGAACTCCAAAAGGTCGATAAATTACGTGACTCTGTAATGCGATTAGCTGTGAGCGTTATTTTCTATAAATAGCACCTTCGTTTTCATACAAGTCATTCATAAGTTAACATTGTGTTCGTATTCCTCGAAGGAACGATTTAGTAGAAGCACATTTCGTAAGTTCCTCGAATAATGGGATAGGTCATTGCTATCTGAGTAATTGTTACATAATATATTCTACGAATGTATCATAACACCTTGTTCAGGTGGAGTAATGCCACTTGCAAAGATCCTTTCCCACTTATTTTGCTTTATTCTCATTTATACATCTCGTACATTCCCGCCGATTGAGAGTACGGCCTTTTACAAAAACTCATACTTTTTGAAACTTGGATGAAATTTCGATTGAACCGAATTCTTTGTGACAGAGCAATCATTTAATTACCCCTCTAAATTTTGATCTACCACACTTCTTTTCATATAAGGAATGTAATTATTATTAATGTGGTACACAATATCAACTATAAAATACAATCCAATCCAACTGCAATAAACTTTCTAATACGAACGACGGCAATTCACGTGAACTGAAACAGAATCCACATCGCATAGCTTCGCATAGTTCGTGCAAGTTAAAGCTGTCTTCAGTGAAGACTTGGATCCATTAAACAAGGTGCACTTTGTACCAGTTAGACGTCTTTACTTAAATCGTAGGCACGGCTCGGGTATTTTCGACCATCTTCGGCCATCCGGCCGGAAGGCGCAGATCCGAGTGTCGTAGAGCAATTTCAATGAACACAGTGGGTATCCATCGCTGGATTGCTATGGCCTGATTGGATAGTCTATCCACTAACAACCTTAATGGACTCGGAACATTGCTTTTCATTCAGGGGAAAGGGGTTATGAGAAGATCTAAGTATACTATTGTGGTGCTTTAAGAGAAAACAAAATAAAATAGTAAGACATTATAATCCGGTTTTTACTGAAATTAGGCGTTGAGGCAGCTTTTTGGTCATAAAGCCTTTAAATAAAAAAAGTTTAGTTTCAAAGCCTAAAGCTTTTTTAGACAGAAGGATATATAAAGCTTGTATACCATACTACTCTCTACGTTAAAAGTTTGACATAGGTATATTTTAATCAAAGCGTTATATAAACATCACATGTATCATGTACACAGTACATACACAACAACACTCAACTAGAATCGTTGCCGTCCCTCTAATCTAGTACTAACAAGCCGAAGCCGAGACCGAAACCTTTTTGACGTCCTAGATTCGTAGGGAGCGGAATAGAGTTTAATTAACACGCTTGTCGTCGCTTGTGCATCGAGTACACAATGTACACATGCACAAACACGTGTAGCCGCTAAGCCTGTAATCCGATGAAGGGAGGTCCAATCTGTACTGCGATATAAATCTACGTTTGTTATGCCATTCGGCCTAATGTGATCCTGTTTATGTTTCGATGATAGCCTATTTGAGGGATAATGGTAAAAAAGTAAAGGTTGGTGAGGTCAACTAAGCTGTTGATTCGTAATAATATTACATAAATATTGATATTAGTAGGGCTACTTCATAATACTGTACCCAATTGTAGAAAAGTCGTCAGTAGTTTATTATCAGGTGAAAATATTTACATCGTATTTTGAAAGACACAATTTAGAATGCCAATATTCGATTCTATTAGCATTTTGTTCAAACATATTTACTCAGCTTGTAGCTTACACACTGCCTTAAAGTAATAACTCGTAAGTAATCCTAGAATTCTTTTATTAGTAATCAGGCTGAGTTATTTGCAGAACTTTTAAATAATTTTATTACAGTACAATAATAGCCACTGGCTTCGCCGAGAGAGTTACATAACTGTTGCATTTATTCCAAGTTCTACCTGTTTCTAAGAACTGATTTGACGTAAAAGATTGAAAGACGACGTAGGTGACGCTAACATCCATCGGTCTAAATATAGGAGAAAAACATATTGTTTGTTTTTAGAAACTGATATTGGAGTCTTTGACGGATTGTGTGGGATCATGCACGTCTATTTATAAAATCAATTCTTTATTATTTAAAGGAATCTTCAGCTCAACGCTTACTATAAATAAATATCCTCAACTTGTATTGATAATGTCGCAAAACTGTCTACTGTATTGTATGTCTTCCGTATAGACAGGGTGAATCTGATGGATAAATAGATTGTTGACGTTTGGACAGTCTGAGCCGCACTTAGTCTAAATAATAAGCTAGATTAAGGGCAGGTGTCACAGATAGGGGTGGAACCTTTCGCACAGGTAGTGTGACTGCTAAATGTATAAATATACCCTTAGAATCCTTTTGATACACCACTTAATTCAGTTAAAAATAAAACCGATTTGTTCCTGTGCGAATGCACCTTTTGTAAGAGTGTCTTATATAATTTAGAGAAAGAGCCTTATATTAAAAGAAAAGTTCATCAGAAATCACAATTTGACAGTAATTTCAACGTGTTTAGGAAGCTCCCATCTGGTTTGTTTAAGTAGCTCGGCTTTTAGTAGGCTCGGGTTACAACCAAAGAATTTTCCAACATGTTTTCCTTAACGGACTTGAACAATCCACCCTACATTTATATGAATGGAAGGAATTTATTTTTATAAACTGTTTCGTTTTTCGTAGGACTACAAGTACATTGACGGCTAGATCATGAATCTATCCGATGATAGTTAGAATCGCGTCCTGAAAATTTCTTAAGAATGAACGAACACAAAATAATGCACCGATTTTTGTAACTGCAATGGTACAATTGTATTACTTATAAGAAATCTGTATATTGGTATTAGATACCTGCTTTACGATACTATTATTTTACTGGACTAAGTTAATAAGGGATGACAAGAACAGACCAAATTGTAATTAAGAACTTGGCAAATTAATTTTTGGACGTCTAGTATTCCAAATAGTCTGAATTCCGGGACATCATATTAGTCATGAACGGGCGACGTATGCCTGCTATTCGTCTCGTGAGCCTACATTGCGCATCGCAACCGAGTCTGTCCTGGCTGTGTATTTACCGTGACGTCACCCGACCTCCGCCGCAATCAGCTTTTCCTAGAAGCTGAAGGGTTCAAGTTACTAGACCAGTAACGAAGTGATTAACTCCCTTACTGCCCACACAAATTCATTTTCTTTTTTCTATTACTCGTGTCGTTCGTTCTTACACCGCTATCTGGTTTTTATATTAACGCTAGTTGATGGTTTTGTTCTGCGCGCTCTGTATTCAATTCATTTCTGTAAGTTTTCTATGAAGGTAGACGGCGAGTCTTTTATATGCAGCTTTATCAAATTAGAATAATGGATGTGATTTTATAAAGATCTGTTGTTGGCTGTTGTTGGTTTGCTTTGTGAAATGTTTTAACTGTTGCTTTGTTAGTTAAGGCAAGATTATATTAAAGCAACGTAAATGAATCCCTCGGGGTCCGTCGTGTCGAGAAGCAGAGCTGCTTGTAGGTATTTTGTGTTTAATAAAATTGCTCCACTATAAATCGTAGGTTAGCACAAATTGAAACATCGGTCGACAAGAGGTTGTGCAGCAGGATGATATAAATCAGGTTCAATCTGGGCTGAGCTCGTTGGACGCCACGTTGGGAGAGCTCCCTACGAGTGGCTCGTAAATCGTCAACTGGAAAACAATCCGTGCCTCGGCCAAGTATCCGGTGGGTCTGAAATTCCAATTAAGGGGAAGCTCTAGACGAGTTCGCAGGTCGGCTGCACGCGGGCGATCACTCACTTGCACTTTTAATTAATTTATTTATCGAGTTCGCGAATCGACGGCGCAACTCGCGCCGACGCCCCGCCCCGCCGCCGCCTATATAACGCGTCGAGGACCGGCGACGTCCGTCAGTTTTCTCAGGGACGCCACGGGCGCCGGTCGCCCTCACCCGGGAAAATGTGCCGGAAGGACGAGGGATACTTTAAATTTTTAAAGTGGGTAGTCGAAATGTAAGGAGGGTCGCGCGGCGAGGTTGCGCGTAGGGCTCGAGCGTACAGGCGGGTGATGGTCGTCGGCGGCGGTGACCTTGAGGTGAGTGAGTGCACGCGCGAGGGCGGCGAGTCGATAGGCCTGAGCGAGTCGCGCCCGCCCGCCCGCGCGCCTGCACTACAGCTGTTTCACTTGATAACGTGGCATTTTGTCACGCTGCCTACATTTTGACAGATAATGAACCGTCTCATTGCACTCCGGCTTGCGGAATGCCGTCGGAACACTCACCCAACCTAGGTTTTAGCAAAGTCGGAACAGCGCCGGCAAACTTTTCAATTAGTCTGATGTAAAACTTATTTAATCGCGTTTTTGCGGGAATTTTCCGGGAATACGAAAACCTGTTTTCTATTTTTATGGTATTGTCGGTATTATGTTTTTCTCAGAGGTTTTATTTATTAAATAGTGGTTTATTTATTAATTATGCGCATTATAATTGTACGATAATATATTATATCAAATTGCAAAGATGTTAAGGAATTAATGAAGCATAAAATGGAAAGCTATTTCATTTTACATTAAATGGGTTTTCGCCGCATTTAATTGCATTACTTCGGCGAGGTCATAATTTCATCAGAGGACGTAAAATCCGAGAGTAAAAATCCTTAATTGTAGGAGGTAGCCGACAGGCGCAAAAATCGTTGACGCCCGCCGATGCAGCACTCGCCTACGATAACATTCATAATCCATAGCGTGCCCATGGGGTTTGAACCAATTGAGTTACGTTCGAAAATCGGAAAATCGAGTCCCTCATAAATTGAGCGGGGATGTAGTATAAGTAAGTAGGCAGCGTAGTTGGTCGATGGCCAAGTAGAGACGCGCCATAATTACTGTCTCAGGAGCGGCTCTTAATTTGCTTAATTTACCCGAACCCGCTCCTGCGAGCTAAATCGCACGATTTAATGGGATATTTGAATGATGCGCATTGTTTTAAAACGTCTTGCGTCTGTTCCGAACGATCTTATTTCCGCTAAAACACTTATTCGTTAAACGACTATGCCATTAATGAATTAGTAGCTACTGTCTTCTGATTAGGCTTATCGCTGTCTTCGGGGAACTTTTCAATTCCTTTCTACAGATTAATACGTTCACGTTTTCAATTTTGTAATATTGTACAGTTGAACATATTTCCGGTATGTTCAAAGGGGTTTATTTTGATATTATCTTTTGAGGAAAAAACTTCACGTTTAAAATAACGCATGGTTTATTCTCGTTATTTGTGCATCTTGCATCAAAAATATCAGCGCAAGATGTGAGAAAATATAAAAGATAGAAAATCCGAATACTCAAGTTACAAACAGCTCGAGTGATACTTGGATTTGATATTTTTCGTACATTTTTCGTTGAAATAAGAACTGGAAAAAACTAAAAAGAGTCGGTGTACCCACCGTGCTCAAGATTGCTTTCGTGTGGTGAGCAATAAAAGACCACCAAGTGTGTGCTCAACCGCGCACCTCTGTATTTAGAGCATGAATTTTAGATACGTGTAACCAAGGACAATATAGGTGTACATAAAAGTACAGTATATCATGTGCCGAGTGGGCTCATACTCCGCTATTATTCATAATCCGACTATGTTACGTTTTGTACCTTTCGCACAAAAATGTCGGAATGTGTGAGTTAAAATACTCTCAGTTATCTCACAATTATTATTTCATTGTGATACGATTTTACAAACAGATATTACTTATAAAGTGATTATGAAGGAAGCAGTAATTCTTTACCAGATTTTATGCGTACCTATCGCAAAATGTAGATTTATAAATTCTTTCTTATTCGATTATATACGTTGAAACATGTCGCAGCCAAAAATATCTCTATTAAAAATTCTCATATCGCCGGATAAAATTTGTAAAATATATGGATTTATGTTGCAGTTACGTTACACATACGTAATGTATCTGCCATGTTTTAAAATGTGCGGAAAGCTCAACTTTTCCGCTGAGAAGCAAGGAGGCCGCATTTGAATTATAGAGGAAACGTTGGGAAGACGTCGGTCCGTCGGTACGTCGTCGGTACCCTTGCAGCGACTTACACTCGTTAGGAATATTATGATTTATGCCACCCCCGGAGTCCACAGTAAACAAGGATGATTTGACACCATTTACCGGGAATGTTTTTTGTACAATAAGTAATTTTGGCTTAGCGTCGCCGCAGCTCCACACTGGCGCACAAATAATTTAATAGGCGTGCTCTTGCGTATTGTCATTGTAATAAAATTGCGATAAGGAAAGAAAGCAGCCGCCGTAATTAAAGGTGGAGGTTCCGTTTCACTTTTAATGTTCTGTTTAATTGCCGCTTTGATACTGAATTTTGTTGGCGTTCGCGAATTATCTTAAACAGATGTACGTCGTTTGAGTAAACATAAAGTTTTTACAAATACATAAAATTTGTGAATGAAGCAATTGACTTCAAACACTGTTTCATTCATTATAGCTCGTCGGTTCGTCGTAACGAACATCGCTAATAGTTTAATAACAACAATTAAGGCGGTACAAAACCACAGACTACTATTTCTAAATAAATAATGGAAAACGGTTTTCCTTTCAATTATGAATCTCCCTCCGCATTGAACATTTACATTGTTTGATTTTGTTGTTGCTGGAAATTATCTGGGGAGTGTTTATTTGAATCCGGTGCACTGTACATTATTGTACTTGATTGTACAATAATAATTCCTGGAACCCATTTCATTCATCTTTAATTAAACATTTTAAGTCAAAAAGATCAAGTTTTTGTTTTATTGTAGCTTAATTCTCGTTGTAGAGGAAGTAGTCTGCAAAAATCACACGTTACGTAGTATTGGTGGTCGCAAAAAATATTCATATAGACGTCCTTCAATAAAGTTACAGCTATAGTTTCAGATTAAGTTCTATAATCATAAAAGTGACTATAAGACAAAAGTTTAAATGTTAATGTTATATAAATCACAAAAAGTTAAAATGTAAACGCAATTGGTATTTATTTTATTGAATAGTAATGAATAGTAATTATATTAATACTAGTAAAAAAAATCAAGTTACACACATTTTTATTAGTAGCAGTCGGTAGCTTATGCAGTAACTTGTATGCCTCAAAAATACATAATCGATTCAACGTTATTTTTCGTGGCAAAGGTAAATGCAAATGTGGAGAAGTTCTTACAACGATTCCCAGGAAAATGTTGCTGGTACCAACTCAATCAAAAATGTTTACCGTTGGAGTGAGCCAGCTCAATATTTTTACACGACTGCGCAAAAAAGAAGAGCATCGTATTCAGAATTCATATATTTTATATTTCTATGAGCTGTTTTTAACTTTATATCAAACGTCGAAATTAATCGCAATAGTAGCAAGGCTAAGAAGATCAAAATAAGATTCCGTAAAAAAAATCAATAACTTGTTACTTTCTTCATAAAAGTAAAGAAATAATCCATGCAAATACGCATTGAAATGACAACGAGGAAAATCTGCCGTTGTTTATGACATTGTAAAGCTGATCAAAATACCAGCAATAATTGGTTTGAAGAAACTGTCATGCCATTAGGCCGCAATATGTTGGAAAA
This sequence comes from Anticarsia gemmatalis, assembly GCF_050436995.1. NCBI lineage: Eukaryota > Metazoa > Arthropoda > Insecta > Lepidoptera > Erebidae > Anticarsia > Anticarsia gemmatalis. Next base: position 4,837,865 of record NC_134757.1, read on the forward strand.
TTCGGCACCTTTGGGGTTCGGGTTCGATGGGAAACGTGACATTTTACTCGGATAAGTGGTTTGGCAACATAATTCACGTGTCTCGTGACCTTTCCCAACTTAATTAGTCGTCAATATAACGTGTGGGCTACGCGGATGTGCGCTCCGACGGATGGCTAGAGATTGTCTTGCTAAAGTGATGTAGGCGAAGACATCCAACTAAATTATTACAGACGTTGAAGAATGTTCACCAAAATTCAATTCAACTAAAACCTCTTTCGCTAAAAGGGTATAGGCACAGAACAGTACCCGATATATTTTTGTAGTCGCCTGTGGTAGATATCGCCACTGCACCAGTTGTTCAGTTTGTCTGTAAATCCTTTGTTTTCGAACCAAAAAAATACAACTATTTGAAGAGACTTCTATTTTGCTGGCTCTAGTCAGGTAGAACCGTCGGTTTACAAAAAGGCGACTACGTTAGGTACACAGTGCGGGAGAATTTTTTGCTGACCGCATGAGAATTGAAACCCGACAAAACTTTTATCATAGCCATTCGGACATATGACTTTAGCGAATAATATTTACGTCGATTTCTACTGTTGGTAGGCTCATGTTGCTCATAGAAAATAACTTAATTCTGGAAACATGTAAAGTAGATAGGTGTTCTACCCTGAAGCTTTGTAATATTTCCTATTTCATTGTTAAGGGAAAACATCATTAATTAAGATAGAATCTATATCAATAAATCCGACCGAGTGATTCTTTGCTAATTGCCGGTTGCAATGAAGTGCGGAATCAGATGCAAGCGGACGCGGCCGCCTGCAAAATGCAAATTCACGGCGCGCTAACAACAGCCAACGTAAAAATGTTTACGTAGAACGCTTGACCGCTTTTAATTGTTCTATTTAAATACAGAGAGCTGACATAAAGGCTAAAACCCTCCGTTTGCAGATCAAATTACATTCATTTCCATCCCGCTCCGTGATAATTAAAAACACATTTGTATCGACGCTTTACATGTTATTTGTTTCATGAAACATCATCGCTCTTTATAGGCTCCGGTTAAAATTCAACACTGTATTAATTTAGACTTTCATTCAATTTTGATTTAACTTATGCTCATATGACAGGTTTAAATTAGTTTCGACCGTATTGTTTTAGTCACTGATGCTCCATTAAGTAATCAGACTAGCCGACAGGGGTTCGATTCGCAGTAATTGCACTAATGAAAACAACTCCAGCCTACCATAAGCTTTAGCTTAATTAAAGGGGCACAAAAATAATGTAAGGTTAGGTCTACGGCAACAGCTCTCATGGGGTCGCTTAGAATTAAGAAGAATAATAATTTTACATACTTGTAAACTTGATTTTGCAATTTCTTATTTAAATCAATATTTGAAATAAATATTATTCTTTAAATACCTATAGTAGAAACAATTAGGATTGTAGGGTTTTTTTAACGATTGTTACTTTGTGACACACAACAAAGTGTTACGTAGTATTTATTATTTCATCACTAGTTACATAAATGATAGCTATTTGAAACACTCGAGTAACATAATGCCGTTGAATATTTTGGTATTTAATTAGAACTAGGGATGTACAACACAGTAGGATCTACCGTTAGGCTTTTCCATGATTGGACGTCGCGTTTGTGGCTACGCAGATATTCCAAATATTTCTGCCGCATTCCGCAAGTAGGCACTACGGTGCATATTGAAAGTAGAGTATGTACCTAGGATAATTAAAACGTCCTCGTGGCTCGTAGCTACATACATAATATCGATGGATATACTCGTGCAAAGTAGATAGTTGTATATGCTGGAGCATCAGTTTCAGCTCGTAGACGTTATGTATTCGGCTCGCGCGCTCGTAGCCCGCCGGCTACGTCACAGTCAACAGTCACCGAACGGACGAGGCGCGAATGCAATCCGGATTTAGCTCAATCAATGCATCCACTCGTCATGTTTACGTAAAATTGAGCAGAATCAATTTTCGTTGGCTCACTTAAAACTCGAACACATTCGCCGATATCCGGCGGCACATGGAACATTTCCTGCTGTCTAGTCAGCAGTTGACTGCACCCGCCGCGCCGAGGCCCCGACAGCGCGCGCGACCGCGGCTCGGGAACATTTCGTGTACCATTTTTATTTCATCATAATTCCGTTTTCAATTTCTAGCGGCAGCTATGGCGGTGGCGAGATTGGTGCGTAAAACTCGCGTAAACATTCGAGCGGTGGTGGAACGGTTACTCCCGACTGTAACCGGTTTATGCCGGTGTAGAATGTAAAGAGATAAGGTTCTTTATGTGTGTAATCATTTTGTGTTACGACGGACTTCGTCATCCGTGAGTGTTATTAAGGCGCCCTGTCCCTCCGCCGCCGAGCTTTACGTTGCCAGATTTTTAAGTACTTACTCGATTGCATGAGCCCGCTAATAGCTCAATCTACCTTTTCGCGATCTGCTTCTTCTTAATGTCAAACCGTTCTACATATTCCTAGCATACGGATTCTGTTTTCATGTTAACTCCTCTGAGTGAAATAACACTGTCCCATCAAAACGTATATAATGGGTACCAATTTTATTCTAAAGTAACGAGCCACGGTATGGCACATCGCTTTCTTCTTACTTGGAGCTCAATTTTATCAACGTCGGTATTTACTTTTTACTACCGGCGCTTACTTTTTCGTTTCCCTATTTTCATCACTGTTATGCCGCGCAACAACCATGAATTGGCGCAGTGTGATTACAAATTTAAGCCGTCGCAGCTAATATGAATGACAACGGGTCGACCTACTCGACATTCATTTCCCTCGGCGCACCTCTCTTATAATAACTTACACGGCAACTTCGCCTTAAGGTATCGATGTGTGCCGGCTCATGTGAGGCGACAGGGAAACACCTCACCGTCGCACCTACTACCTACCATTGCACTACGTTATTCAAATATTTATTTTTCCAAACAGAAAAGACTTTCAATAACGGCAAAACATTATTTTTAGTACCCTCGCAACGCGCGCCTTATGATAAGGTAGTTTAATATCACACGGCCATTTTATTTTAGAGTTTGAATGGAGCGAAATTACAGAGAGTCTACAATTTTCGGCGGTTCAATTGCCGATCTGCAAACAAATTTATACATATCTGATGAAGGTGCAGACTTTGGCGCCCTATAATCCGGATTCGACCCTTGAATGCGAGCGAACGAGCGGGTGGCCGAGGTTTTAGAGTGGCCCTTCAATCAGCCCTTCCTTGGGGCGCGCGGGGCGTGAGCAGGCGCGAGGTGGCGCGGGCGGCGGCAGCCACGAGGACCTTTGAGCTACAGGCTCTTTGACACGAGCCACTGGCGCACTCTTCAAGTAATGATTCATTCTGCTGATGACTGACGCGGCTAATGCGCCAGTTTCCCCCTCCCTCATGTTTGCTTAAGGATTAAGGATCGCTCGCTCTAAATTACATTTTACCGCGTCGTCTCTTTTAAATTACTTTGTTCGTGTTAAATCTACACCGCATATAAAATGCAAATAAATGTTACGTTTAAACTGTCAAGTATATTTTCCAAAGCTTGATTAAAATTTTCCATACAAATACTGATGATAGACCGTGACTCAAACATGTCTTGCATTTGTTAAGCTCTATATGAGTCTATTTAGGGACAACAAGCCAGCACGTAGCGCACAACTATTGATTCTACCGACATAATCCTCTAGTTGTCGATATACAGTGTCGGGAGCTAAGTAGTAGTAGCCATGGGGCTACTCACAAATGCCAAAATTCCTAGTAAGTGGTGAGCCAAGGTAGGCCCAGTCCACGGTGGGAATATAAAGCATTTCTTATGGGGATGGAGATGGATTATGATGTCCATACCCATACAGTCTGATTCTTTGGTAATAAAGAACCGCTAACACCAAGTTGTCTATATGTATCGGTTCCACGACTTTGGCGTGTAGACTCCTTAAATTGTGTTTTACTAGCATATTTAATATAGACATATATGTTACAAATAATAACCTATGCAATTGTGCATTAACGTCAACTGCTTTTAAAAAAAACATTAGCATAGCTGTGAAAATATTGGACAGTGACGTCACGCGTTGAACAAAATGTACGCCGAATGAATTGTAGCGATGTACGCACCAGTGCGCCACGACAAAGTGTCCATTGTTGGCGGAATTCACCAATTCTAAAAGACAATAGCGATCCTCCAGCGACAGGATTGCGCACATAGTTTAAATCCCTAATCGATATTCAGATATAATTTAATCCGTCGCTCAAAAGCTCGTTCATATCGGCGGGCGCTGAAAAAGAGCTGTCTACTTTAAACATAACATCTTATAGCGACATTGTGTTTAAACCTTTCAAAATTATAATTTAGCTTCTATATAGCTATTCGTCTGTTTTGTAAAACACAACACCGCCGCACATTCTCTATTTTACATATTTCTTCTTTCGGCTCACTTTTGACAAACTCTTCAGTAATAATTGTTTTAATCTACGAAAAATTCCAATTAAAAGTTTTTTATCTCTGTTGAAGCTTAGGCTCGGTTTGCAGGCCGCGGCCGAGCTTGACTCGGATTACATTTTGTTTTTATTTTATTTTCGCATTTAATTTACTGACCGCTGTAATGCTGTACTGTTGATCTTTGTCGTCGTTACATAAATGATCATCGCTTCTCATTACGCGCCGGGTTAAGTAGAGGGAGCGCGGCTTTATATTTATCAATATTTCCTGTTCCCGCATAGTGAACGGCGTGGCATACGTCAATAGAATATAATGTATTCGGTTGATATGAGCTGGCGAAGGCGGATCGTTATCATGTCAAAGAAACTATCGCATTACCGGACTCAAAAGACTGCGGTTTGTTTGATGTCAGTCGTGGCCGATATATCCTACTCAATAAACTGTAATTCAATCACGTTCACGCGAAATCATTTAAAAAAAATCCATAACTCCAGAAATGTCCATTGAAATCATTACTTGAAAATTAATATTCTTATAATTCAATGGAAAACTTCGGGCATAAGTACTTACAGAAAGATAACATTCCGTAAAGTTTGTGGGAATAATTCCCGCCCAGATATTCGGACGCCACATTGATTCAGGGAATGTTATCATTTCTCGCTTTAATTATTAATTAATACAAATTCAAAAACTTGGCTTCAAATATAAATGCTTTTCATTTTCTTCTTAACGGAGATTTTTGATACACGACGTAAATAATATAACATAGGAAACATGATATGAGCGGGCTTGATGCTGTGAATGGTATGTGTATTCCGTACACACTAGCCGGGTGCATCGCCGCCGCATATCAAAGCATAAAATGTCATTCTCCTTAATACATCTGAAATGACGTTGGAGTTTATGTAAATTGTAATACACGCCTGGAATATTTCGGTCGCGGTCGGTGTGAAACGTCGCGGTAATGCAAAAGGCAACTTTTTACGCATTCACACCGTGTACCTATTAACGGCCAGTCTCCTTTAAAGATATTCCGAGAAGGAAAATAATATCAAGTGTAAAGCGAGTCGATGAACAGATTTCCGAATAGAGAAAGCTTTCACTTGTTGTTATTCTGTTACCGAGTAGCTTTACAGAATGCTTATTTTCTTCGAAGTTCTTTAATAACGTGACAAAAAGTAGCGTCGCGTCTCGACACGAACCTGACTACTTTTATAAATGATTTTAATGCATAATGTTCTTTAAATGCGTCTGTATTGAGATGTAATCTGGGCACTCGAGTTTTGTTTTAGTATGTTACATTAGAGTAAAGGCCTGCCATCGAAAGTATCGTGTTCCGTGTGTCAAACGCGAGTAAATGGAACATTTTCGTCAGTGTATAAATGTAATTAAAACATCGCTGTTACAAATTCACCAGTAAATATAAAGCTCTTAATTAACATAGCGGTCAAAGTATTAATTTCACCATTAATTTTGAGTAATTGCGCTCCGTTATAATTTAGACAGATATTACACGGTTTTAATTGTATTTATGTTGTTTTTTATACTTTTCCTAAGCACATGTATCTTCGTCCGACCTTAATTGGTATAAACGCGAGTAATATTATGATGTATGGACATGAAAATGAATAGGGTAGCGCAATTTATAATTATTATTTTGATATATTAATGCGGAATTTGTATCTCAATGGAAATCCGCCTTAATTAACGCTCGGCACTTTAGAGGCTAAACAACCGAAAACTTATGTTAACCATTTACTAAATATTCCTTTTTTGTTTCAGGTATGTACAACTACTCGTAAAGCCAATCAATATAAATATGTCTCCAATTTTGGGTAAGAACATTATTCTTGTGATCTAGATATAAAACGACTTCAGCTATGTCATTCGGATAAGCCTCATAAGAGGGAACCCCTCAGGAATAAACCACACTTTCATAATTCTTGATTAATAGTCAAGGTTTTGACTTTACAACAAAGTACGAGATACTTATATGTATATCTACAAAGGTTAACAAACGATTGATTACTAAACATCATAAAAAGTCCTGAATGTTGCCAATTGTATCATATTTTTATACAAAAAAATCATCATAAAGATAAGATGAAAGTGATTCGAGTAACGATATAATTAATCCTTTGAGCGGCGACACAATGCCGGGCGCGGACGGTGGAAATGTCCAGAATAAAACTTTGTTACTGATTGACATATGCTTCAGTGACGTGATCCACGTATAACGGGTTCATTATCGTGTTCGTTCGGTTCTCCCTGCACTCGTTTTATAGTATGTGGTGAATATTTACATCTATTTAATATAAACTACTTTGATTGACTTTTTTGTATTCTGAAATTATTTAAAACGGATCTTTAATACAGCTTAGTAAATTATTTTGTGCATTAAATTGTATAACACAAAAGCATTGAAAAGTTTGATAAAATGCCGCTTAAGTTGTTATAACCGTATTACATATTGGTGCTAATCTATTGTGAGATATAAAGTGGCAGAGAGAAATATAGGAACAGTTGTCACCATCGGGCGGGGCGGAAACGGTGCATCCGGTCCTTCGGGACGAACGGATTTTCTTACAACTCGTTCATGCCCGCAGGACACTACCGAAAATACTTTATAAAGGTCCCTCTCACACTTGATATATTGTTACCGGATGTTTTATATCGATTTGTGCTCTGAATGGGGATAAAATGTAGAGGAAATATAAAAAGGTAATACTTTAAAGTAAATAAAAGCGATCGGAATCTTCACATAAGTATTCGATTTATGTGCCGACGATACAGCTTAACCGTTTCATTTCTAGGATACACCTCGTAAATCCGGCACTTAGTGTTGCTCCTATATTTTAGAGCCATCAAATACATTATAAAACAAACTTATAACCGTAAAAGTGTTTTCCAACAATGTTCCCGTAACTCTGTAAGGTTCTTACAAAGTTGTCAAGTACTAAGAGCACTAAAAGGCGGCAATGCGTTAATCCGAGTGCCGATATCGGAAACGCGTTCCGCTCGCCGCCTCCGAATATAATATAAATAAGAATCACGTATGTAATAAGGCGGGGCCGGGCGCATTCCTCACACGTCGCGGGGCTTCCCGGGGCTTAGCCGAACTTGGCCCATTACCCACTACCACCGCCGGAGATTTTGTTATACGACCTGACGCTGTGCTGTGTGCTGCACCACTCTTACACATACCTCTATTCATATTTTCAATGTAATTTTGAACAATACGACTGCGCGTTGATGTTAATGTTTCTGTATTCAATTAAGTACTCTTTTAGTACATATTGCATAAACCCTCACGTTGTTGTAACTTTTAAAATATACCACTTATGTAAGTCGAGGGCGGAATTAAATATTTAAAGGAATATGAGCGGACACCCACAAACGTCGGCCATTCGGTACAGAGTGTATGAACCGGCTATTTTATGGGGAAGCGTACGGGCTGATCTAATTAAATTGCTTAATTAGAACGCGCACCGAACAAAACCATAATCATACAGAAGTACCTGTCGCGTTAAGGAATTTTGAATGTAACGTATGACGCATTACGTAGTTGCCGAAACTTACATGAGTAAAATGATGTGAAACTCGCCTACATACGTAAGTTTACTTTACGGCTGAATGCAGAATTTACGTTAATACCGTATCGTGTGCTGTCGTGTGTGACATTTTCGTCGAGGTTTCACGAAACCCCATTGACGTTAGTTTGTCGAGTTACTGTTCGATCGATAATGAGAAATTTGACCTGAAACAGAATTTAGGACTTCAGATATGGCTGCTACAAACAAATCGAAATCCGAATAAGTACTTATACGAAACCATATTACGTTACGTTAAACTTAAATGCTTCAAATATCAGCGTCGTTTACTAAACGACGTGTGAGAAAATATTCCGATTAAATCTTGTCATTTACTCGTGAGCAAAAAGACATCAAGATTCGTAAAACATATCCGTTCAATTCGCGATCAAATAAAAGTTTTATCGGCTGCTAGTACACGGCAATCAGTGCAGTTTTAGTGGCACGTGCTCCCGGGAACACAGTTTATGTAAATCGTCTGCGGTGGAACAATCTCAATTGGAGGTATTATGCGATGATATTGGAGCTGCCGCCCACTGCGGGACTATAAGCTATTAGACAATATACACATCGATTGCATCTAACGTGTGAACATCATCGCGTTTAGCCACTGCCTGCACCTTATTAATGACCAAACGACCACTACTATTATTACGTATTTAACTCAATACTTTCAAAATAAGGAGCATTTTTACTTACAACAACAGAATTATTACGCTGTGAATTACTACGAGAAAAGCTATTTGTAGTTTGTCACGTTACAAAATAAAACGGTACAGGCAATTTCAATAAAGTTTTTAAAAGGCTTACGACAAAATCTAGTAAGAATATACGCGTACTCATTTACAGGGCTCACATATTTTTACAAAGATAACATTTAAAAAATAAAATATGTTCCAATTTTGCTGTGCTTACAGAAAATACTATTTCGTAGATGTCCTACGCAGCGAGGCGTGACAATCGCTGTACAAACTTGCCTCTTGCTCGAGGAAAAATATGGCCCTATATAATACTTTACAATAATATTTATTGTAACCATAAATTTTTCATTAATATTTCTTCACGACAGTATTTTATCCACATATGAGCTACGGCGTAGCAGTTTGCTACGCAGAATATACGTACTGCGATTGTAAAACATTTAAGTTTGGGTTTGACAAATGGGTAGTTTTTTTGTATTTCATTAATTATGTTTATTTGTAAACGAAACAGACACCAATTTATACAAGAAAAACCAAACAAACACATTGTTTTTCGGGTATATTTAACTAAAAGTAATTATGCAGCAGCCAGTAAATAGTTTTAAAAGTGTTAGGTTAAACGTAGTCATGTTTCATAGTTGTACGGACGAAGTTGTAGTGCAATAATTTGGAGTTTATTTGCGATCTGGCCATTAGCGAGTTAATTATTCAGTGGCGGGCAAACTTCGTACAGTGAGTACGCGTATGTGCCACGCTGATATTGCGCTCTTATTCGTATTTTCATTAATTCTCACAAACATATTGCTTGTATTATGCCTCTGAATTTATTCTTCTCCTCGAAACTATCTGAGAATGATATTCAGATAGTAAGTTTGACATTAGATTGTCTCCGTTTCTTATTGACAAGTTATTCCTTATAAAAAAATGTACAACAAACTTCTAACTGACATAATAAATACCTTGTATTACAACTTTATAAAACTATACTTTTACCAGCTTAGATTAATTTGGTATGTCAATAATACTAAACGGTATTAATATGTTGTCCATTCAATACACACGTTGCTTCAAATCCTTAGCTGTATCTGAGCCCGTATGAAGTGTACCAGAGACAATATAGGGGCCTGCTCTCAAACTGATAAGATAACATAGTTTGAATTGGCTATTATGAATCGGGGGATAGTCAGGCTATTAGCACACCGCCTAATATCAATGCTGGGTACTCACAGGTAATCGGGCCCGAAACTTCGCCGAGTGGAACAGAAATATGTACATTACATAATCTATTCTTCCAGAGAAAACGTTGAAAGGGTGAACGAATGCCTAAACAGCCTCCCGAGACTTACTTTTAGCTTGTAAGTTGAGAGAAAAGGATGTTTTTAATACTTCGTTGTTTTTGTACAAAATTCTTCTTTTTAAATATTTTTTCCGCTTTTCTACATTTCTTAGGCGTTTAGTACAAATGTTAGTAATTGACAGTTATAAAAGTAGTGTTTCAAATTGTGATTATAACCTACTCTTTAAGTAAACTCACTTGAGAATGAGCCTCATTTTCGTAAAATAATTACAAAACATAAACACTTCGCGAATAGTGTTGTGTAAGTTGAGCAAACATTCCCTGTTATGATATTCCTCTAAATAGGTATGTAAAGTGAAAACACAAATTCAAAGACATTTCGCGCATTGAGTTTATAGTGAGCGTCGCCGTCGCCCGGGTTTAACACCAACTCTGCCGACTGCAAGATAATAATTTATTCACATGTAAACTCGTCCTCTCACACAACTTAGATTGGACTTAAACGAGTATGTTGTGAGCGCCGCGTATTATGCTTAATGAAGTTAAACATGTCCCAAACAGGGAACTTGACGACTAGACTCGGGACCGAACTACAATGCCGCACTGAAATTATTGTGTAGACCTTCAAACGCTACTATTAATTATTGAAGCTTCTACTTTATGATACCGCGTAGGCCTTCTGAGTAAAACTAACTTTGAATTATAAATATTATGTTTGGATTTCTAAACTATTAGATAGCGGTTTATCGCATGATTTTGCCAAGTATCATGTTAAAGTTTACTGCATTACTGTCGTTATATCCCAACAGAAAACCTGAGAACACTGCCTACTATTCACTGTACGCAAACACAATAAAGGTCATAAGAATAAATCTATAACCTGGCACCTTTACACGGAGCGTTGTGTTTGAATTTCATACAAACAAACATTATGTTCAACAGCTCGGAAAATAAGTATACAAAAGCGAACTTTTTCATAATGTTTTTAACAAATTACTGGTCGCAACATGTGGCTCTGTGGACAGTATAAATTGGGGGTTTTAGTGGCTACTTTAATAGCAATAGTTTGTAACCACATCGGCGTAACTACATTTGAAGTTAGACGGGCAGCTAAAAGGCCATTACGAGACGGGTCGTATGAATTATTTGTAGTGGTAGTGGGCACGCGACGCGGTTCGGGTAATCGAGTAAATTATTGTGCTAGCGATATGCCCCGGCCCCGCTTGTCGCTACGACGCCGGCGACGCGCTACCGAGCGGTACCAAACCTTTTGTCGTTTTTATCATGTACTGTTGACTTGTACATTTGCTTACTTGCGGTGAACTACGATTGTACATTTTATAATCTATATTTTACTGTTCCCATAATAACATAGCTGAGTAAAATAATAATTTTGTGATACGGGTAGAATATTTCTCATATCGAAAAATATTTCATTGATTGTATTGAGATCTAAAAATAAACTTTAATTATATTTTTGTTCATTAGTTCTATTGAACAGTATGTAATGAAGTCATTGCGGTAACCTTAAATATCCTTGAAATTTCTAACCAATCTATTAAAACGATTTTTAAAACAGTTCCAAGAAAAGAATAACGTAGCGATAAAAATCGTGTTTCGACATTGTAGTCATCGGAAAGCCATTCCGGTCATAGTATAAAACGGGTAGTAATTAAAGATTTAAGGCGTAAGGCGCCGGCCGGGCTCCACCCAACAACCAAGCATGCGATGCTTTGTGCTCTATTTAAACAACAAACAAAGAACTACTAGGAAAACTCGAATGTGAACGTGTGCATACGCGTCACTTGTCAACGTCCCTCGTTACCGAGAAACGTTGTATGGAAAACTACCGACAGTTAACTGTCAGATATAACTATTGGGGTTTCACGGCACTACTACAAGTTCTAATAATAATATACAATTGGCAGAGATACTTCTACATACCCACATTAATCGCGGACATTTATTTCATTGTGAAAGTGATGTTTTCTGAATAATTCCTACTTGAAATTAAATCAATATTTACAATTTATTATCTCAATACCAGCATGTGGTAGACCACAATGCCGACCGCTATAAAAGTCTAAAAACAGTTCCAAATTGTAGCACTTGGCATTGTTAATAATCATTCAAATTGAATTATACACCTAATATTTTGAAATAGAACGTTTAAAAGCTTGAACAGTAAGTACTACAAAATAGCGAGTCTATGAAAGCAAAATGCGATTATAAATCGAGAATTCGTAGTTAAAGTACATATCGCCGACAAGTACGCCGGGTGGCCATGACGCTACCCCATATATCAAACTTCACATGAATAGCTAGTACAATGCTACACGTTACGTACATTCCATATACGTGCCTCAAACAAACAATGTGAGTTAGACATTTCTTTTAACTACTATACATTTTTTTGGTAATAAAGCATTATTTTATATGATACGACGCTTACTGCCCGGTTTCTGAGTAAATACAGCGGTAGTTTATCTATTCGTAGCGTTTAAACTCATATAAAAACACGCTAAAGTTTTAAAATGACTAAATTCTGCATCTCGAAATTCGGTACTTTATGACAGAGTATTGTAATTCAACAAATAACAGATAATAGTACGCTAATAACCAAACAAGAAAAAGATTTCTTTAATTTTGGACAGATGCCGAGATAGGCTAAAAACATAATTAGGTTCGTCCTACAGACTTGGATAACTGGCACAGAAGACTTAAACGCGATGAGGATTATAGCTTGCAGCATCAGCGCAATTTATCAAAAATACTACAACTTATATCGAGTTAGTTAATTCATTCAAAACTATTGCTTATTATGTACATTTCGACCTCCATAGAATTTGTTGATACAAAATAAAGATCGATCGCGCCGTATAGATTTTTTTCAAATTCGAATTTACGATTCTATCACAGAACATACGCTATCTCTAAATAAAGGCCACCGAAAAAACGGCTCAATAAAACCCCAAAATTTACTGCAGAGGCTGTGTAGTGGAAGTTCACAGTTTGTTATAGGCTTAATACACGCGAAAGCTTTCTTGAGGTGACTCGACTAAACTAAGTTCGTGTCTAGTTGCGGTTGCCTGAAACTGTAGCTCCGGGAGTAACTGGGACACTCACCGCTATCCCACTTTTTCTATTTTCAACGTGCTCCAAACAATGATATTGTGAAGATGAAGCTTTACTCTTTACTTACGCCGAGAACTTGACAGTATATTCTCAAGTTTAACTTTTCACTGCGCTCCAACTATAAGTGTTTCACGAGTAACTCTATAGTCCTGTTGTGTCTTCACCGATTTATGCTGAAGCAGTTTATCGTGAAAAATTAAGATGTATTGGTAATCTTTCTTTCATTTTTGGAGGATATCTGTGCCCAGCCTGTCTAACTCAGTTAAATTAAGCTGGTTACAAATTTTAAGAAGTTAAATATACCAGATAGCTGACCCGCGCAACTTCGTTTGCGTCACATAAGATAGAATGGGTCAAAATTTTCCCCGTTTTTGTATCATTTTTATTGCTACTCTGCTCCTATTGGTCGCAGGGTGATAATATATAGCCTATAGCCTTCCTCGATAAATGGGCTATCTAACACTGAAATTTTTTTTCAAATCGGACCAGTAGTTCCTGGGATTAGCGCGTTCAAACAAACAAACAATCAAACAAACAAACAAACTCTTCAGCTTTATAATATTAGTATAGATATGTCCGAAGTGATAAGGCATTTTATGAATAGACTACTAAATACATATATCCCTTACTGAAACCTGCATATTATGTAAAATACACTTCCTTTACTCGTCACTCGAGCGGAAAGTTTTACGAACACGTCAAAAGAGTTTAAACGAATTTAATTGAAAGGAAATCAAGCGGAGTAGATTTTGGCCCGTAAGAACCATTTTTGTTTACACACGTGAAAAGTATTTGAACCTAAAACCTCGGCTGCGACGACACCCAACGAAGTGTGACTAACATAACGGCGCATCCCGGCCCAGAACGACCTAACAACACTTTCATTTATGTTACACAACTCTCGGCTATTTGCTTAATAAACGCTCGTTAAATTAACATACCCACGGAATAGAGGTTCTTTGAGACCCACTTAGGCTCGTTGAGCTTTGACTTTTTGTAACACTTCTATGCTCACGACCAGCTTTTTATTATTTACTAAGCGAAGATTAAAATTGTTCTCGTATGTTTCTCTCTCATCTAAACTCAATAAAAAATACTTATTTAAACGTATGGTTATTACGACCTCCATCTACTTATCTGAGTATGTGAAGCGTAAAATACTTAGCCCTAAAATTTTGTGTCGTGGCAAGTGTACATACAAAGAAACAAGATGAGTTGGAAACAGCCGGTAGAGGCGGGAGACGCAACGCATCCGGGACACAAGCACCGGCGAGCGGAAGTCGACTCACCGCGACAATCACGCCAACACGCCATCTTGCCGTATTCGCCACAAACCTTTGGCTTTAATGGACTTTCAGGACAACGTTAAAAAGTATTTACCGAGCCGAGTACTACTTTAATAAGCCGAAGCCGCAAAATGATCATCCCCAAATAAAAGCGCAGATAGAGAGCGACCCCTGATAAACCTGTGCGCATATCTAAATCGGACTAACAAGAATACATTGCTCTGTTTTTAACAAAGTACCGTTCAGCGGAATATTGGATACGAAAACTGCGTAACACACAATGTTCTAAGCCAATTAGTTGGTCATTTTTGCAGTGGCACGGCTGTGTTTACGCGGAACCGGCCTAAGCTGGAATAAGCCGGTTATGCCCGGTTCGAATCTAATTAAAGGACACCGTTTCGTCCAAAATGCTGACAGTTGCCATTTGACGCGTTTTTATTTTACGTTGCCATCCCGATAGATAGGCCGGTTAATTGGTTTGCTTTTACAATGGCGTTCTGATATTCTTTTACATCGTATACAAATAATGAAAGGAGCAAAGAGAAAAGAAAAAGTACGAATGAATAATTTGATCAAGTAATGCAGCAACCGCAGTCGCTCAAAATGAATACAATTGTTTTGTTTTCCCTCGGTAAATTTATTCGTTGTTTAGAATAATGAAACGGGCGTATTTGCTCAAGGAAATCCATTCTCTAACAATTTAAGACGGAGCCGCCTAATGTGTTGCAATTTTTCGTCTATAATAACAGTATGCAAATTATATACTGGCTCAGTGGGTATGAACAAAATACGGTTCTGGGTAACCATTTATTAATACTGTTATTAACCAAAATCATTACATAAACACAAGATGATGTAAACGTCGTAAATGTGGAGTGGTGGGATCGATTCCGCAGCAATATTGTTGCATAAGCGTACTATAATTGTTTGGCATGTGTTCGAGTAGACAGCCAGATACGAACTTGTACATGCAGACGTAGAAAACGCATTATACTTATCATAATTTCGCTATCGCTTGTAACATGATGTACACAAGGAGGCACGCTCCGGTCGACGTACGACATTAAGTAAAAGAGTTTCGTGAGCTGTAATTTAGTAGAAAGCATTGAAATATTCGTGTATAATCTGAATAACATGCCGATATGAACAACGGGGGAATACGGAGTAACGTTAGGGTGTATTTTATCCAATATTAAACGTTTAGGGAACTGCGAGTGGAATATTTTACGAATTACGCGAGGGCTTTTACAATATTCAATAAGATAATAGATGGAAAGAGTGTCTTCATCAAAATAATATATTTGGGAAATTGTTTAATATGTTTATGATTTCGCAATAAGGGCTGGTTCTTGAATATTTAATGATTAACTTCCACGGTATTCTCGACCGCGTTTGTATTGCTTTATGTGTTACGTTTAACATTAAAATAAATAACATTTTTTTTAACACTGTTAATCAATCTGTATCCAGCAAGCGTCACTAGCCATTCAAGGTTATGTAAAGAGACATTAAAACAGTAATAATACTAAACGTGAGCAGTAACTGCCAATGCACTCTAAATTTTATGGTAGTCCTAGAAAAGTTTACAGCTTACGTATGCTCTTAAATAAAGTAAGGATATATGCAAAGGACGTCATAGATGTGTATCCAGTATATCACAATTTAGACTTGGACGTCAAAATGAAAGTTCTACTAGCGATTTTATTCATGTAATAACTCCATCTGGCCGCACGGATGACATCTCATCTCTACCTACGGCTACACGTTCACTTGATAAGAGAGCCTCAATATCTGCAAGACCTTCGTAATGTAATTTTTCGCCTCTCCATTTTCTCATGCCCAAAACTTGGAGCTTTATTGAAATATTGGATATCAAGTACGGTAGAGTTGTTTTTATTATTCAAAAGTTTGCCGAATTCTTGGTCCGGCCGACCAAACTATGTATAAGACACATTGAGTTTATTTTGATTTTTACCCTCAACGAAATTGGTTTAGCATAAAAGAAAAAGATAGGGTAATATTGAGTGTGTCACGGAGAACGGAAAATTTGGTCACGCCTCGAGATGTGCGATTTGAAATATTTTTTATTTCCCATTCTCGGGATCATAGTGATGGCCATTTACCTATGTTAGAGGTGTTTACGTGACAGCTATACCATTTGCCATTTTATTCGAGAGATTTTTCATAAAACTGGAGCCGCAAAAAAGATTGACCAATAATTCAAATCAAATCAAAAATATCCTTGATTTAAATAAGCGTATTTATTGGAAAAAATCTTCTTTAATTCATGTTTATCGTAACATGAACACCTAAATGATAATCGCTTTCCTTTACGGGTCCTATTATATGATGATTGTGTTAAATAATCAACACATAGCACTCTTTTTTGCATTATTAGAATTAAAATATTTTTATTAAGTACTTATGAGTTGACATTATTTTTCTTCTAAATACCTGGAAATCAATGAGATTGTATAAGTGAGTAGTAAGTATACATTCCAGTCCGAGTAGATTTGCAATAGTATCGATATGCGCATACCTTGCGGCTTGTGACCGCGCGAAACTTGACGCCGTCCGCGCTCGTATCGATGTCTTTTCCCATCGCTAAGCTAGCCCTAGACTTGATTTAGTAATCTATACTGGTATAATAAAACTAGATGCTTGCCTACACAATGATTGATTTATAAAGGAATTAAAAGATGGATGATAAACAGATAATTGAAGATGTATTTTAAAAACATAATATTAATTAAAGATTTTATAGCGGTTCTCTAAGCATAAACTAGGCCATTTTCTTACTATTTTTAATATCAAGACCCAATACACGTGTAAAATCTAAAACATAGTAAGGTAATCTCACATGTAATATGTAACACAAATGCAAATAAACGACCGCCGCACCGAGTTTCTAAGTAAGCGCGTCTCTGGAAATTAGAAGACAAAACATAAACAACAAGTAAGTGGGTAGCAGACGAGACAAATTTCACCGCATGCCTCGGAGTAAACCACTCAACTAGTGAAAAATTTTCTTGCTTTTATTTCTAGACGGGTGACACTCGATCGCTTACGGTGCGCGGTGTCACTTCGCCGCCCGGCTTGATTTATGCGACCAATATGGCCGCCCCTGTCACTCGCCGATATCGAACCGCGCGTATCATCTAACGCAATATACTTGACCAGATTCTAATATAAAAAGAAAATTACAAAAGTAAATTGTCTTGCTGAGCTCTCAATTTACCAACCCAATAGATGTGGGTGTTTTATTTACAGAAGTGGAAGGAAATATTCAAGCAGAGGCAATCCTGCTTAATCTTGGCATTAGGAGCTATCCCGTAATTCACTCGACTGAATTTTTCAATTCGTTTTCGTGGAAGCCTTATTTTCTTACTTTTGATATTACATGAACAGAACACAGATGTAGAGCATGTACGTGACGCAATGTTAATGTTTACGACCTAATTTAAGAAAAACATAAGATTTTTTCTTATAGCCCTAACCATATTTTTTATTAAGAATGGTTTGAATTTAACAGTTCGACACAAAGGGATCGTAAAAATATAATATCTCGAGTTGTCCGTAAGCACGACAATATGAAGTAGACACCTACAGCGACACCTCAGGCTCGTCGCGTATTGCCGACGCTAAGTAGGTCGAATAATGTGACGGGCTCGCCAGGAGTGCACTCCGGACCCTTCGGTCGTTTCGAGTGCTCTTCGCCACGATCCTCCATACTAAAATCGCTTGATTTGACATGATTTTAAATGCCGATACGGAAAAACAGGTACCACGCCTCTCCACATTTTAAATCTACGAAGAGCGCTATAACTAGAATTACTACGGCTACTCTTCTATAAATAAGGTTAAAAAGCAAATCACGTGTATTGTATTTTAGGTGAGGACGGACGTGACGGAGTAGAAAAGTATATCACTTTTCTACTCCGTTGAAAAATATTATTAGTATAAATTTTGTACAACTTAAAACTCTAACCGTACAACGATTGTTGGTGTTACATACGTATGCATAAATAATATAATATTTTTTCACAAATTATCCACATAAAACAAAAAGCTTAATTGTACAAACATAGGCTGTGAAAGGACTTCTTAATAAAATAACACGATATTCACACAGTCGGACGACAGTGGGTGTTAGGGAACAGTGTGTATTAGCCACAAGGGGGAGGCTGTCACGCCAGTTCGACGTGCGCATCGCTCACGCGCTCTGACGGACCGACTGAATTGAGAAATTGAAACGCGTATCTAATCACAAAAACCTTACCCACTGATGTCAACGCGCTGATCGTTTCAAATGTATGTACCCTACCCTCTAATTACGTAGCCATCTAAGGCTCCTAGTCAAAATCAAAGCAGGATTCTGCCTTAATAACATTTTAAAGGAACACGTTCCCACTTAGAGCTCACACCCTCTAAATTTAATTGACGCTCTCGTCTAAAACGTCATGCGGTAAGAATGTTAAAATAATTTCCGCCATTTACGATGTTCCTCTCGATTTCACAGTCACGATTCTCGTAAGGCGAATATTTAGAAAAAGCTTGATAAATTGGACCCGAAATCGATTTATTGCAAAGTCGCGTTTAAACGAAAATGAAAAATTCGCAAAATCTGGTGGAATCTCATAATAGCCTTTTCATCAATCAATACAATGAATTCGAAACTGACAGGGAAAGCGTCTATTATTTTCGAATCATAGCATATTTTTTTCGCGATAAATACTTTTTTCCTTCCAGTCATCGTAGAAGCTTTGCAGAAATATGTCGGAGGCTTTCGTCTTTTTCATTGTTCAGCAAATAAGCCTAGTGGGTGGACAAAGGCGGCGTGTCGTGACGACAAGCACGTAAGGGCCCGCTTCCGCCGCGCCAGCACTCTCAGGCCGCGAGCTCGAGCCACCTCGAGCCTTGAGCCCGAGACTCGAGCCGGCTCGAGTGCCTGTCGAGCCGAGCGCTGACGAAGCCCACCGAATAGCTGAGATTATTACGCTATGCAGCGGCTACAAAATAGGATGCTGCGGATTATGCAGTCGTATCGCCCAAATACTTGCTTCTATATTTGCTTTCTATGTATTCATGTCGGTATTACCCAAACAACCAAAGCTCGCTTTAATAATAGTATTCATTAATTGATATGAATTTTAGTTACTTGAGCTATTACAAACAGAACTTTGAGATATTAATCAGTATTCCAATCGGGATCAGCTATGCAATGGACACAAATAGAGAGCTCGCTTGTAAAATTAGAGTGTGCACATAAAAACAATCCAAATAACTGTGCAGCTAACGAATTTAAAATTCCTCGTGTTGCGATGGAAATTTAATATTCAATTTGGAGTGAATATAACTGGTGGTGCGACAATCTGGCCGAACAAAAAGTTCCATTCAATGCTTGTAATTAGACGCCACACAGTCGGAAACAGAACCCGGCTATTCTTATGTGTGCGCTAGAAATTTACTCAATCTTATTATGACGGTTTTAATCATACAGTTTGTTAAATAACATTTTTGGCAGTTTTGTGCGGGTGCATATTTTAGAATCGTATATTTGAGTCTAAATAGGCATATAGTTCCTTATATGTCATCTGTTTGTAGGCACGTGCTGATTAAGTTAATATGTGGCTTTATTTGTCCACCTTTTCGAATCTCTGTTTCTTTTATACGTTTATGGTATTCATGTCTACTAGCAACTGTAAATTAATTTTGTATATATAAATAATTATCGTAGTATGCATACAAAAAGCGTAATTACATTTAGTCAAAAACTATTCGAGACGGAACTGCTAACAAAAAGGCTTTAAAGGACTCGACCCAATAATATGCGATTAAAATTCAAAATGAGTTCTATTTCAAACTTTAGTCCTCGCAGTAAAGTTCTACTTAATCTACCAGACACTGGCACGTTGTGAATGGAATTCTTTGAGCATGAAAATCCATCTTCTTATGCATTTTTGCATTAACTCACCGACGGCTTTCTACTCCATACGCCATTGAAACCGTCGACTTGATACACTTACCTATTCTTCTTCAGTTATTTTCTGAACTGTATTAAACTCTGAATAACATTACACAGTTATCTAATATTGAACTCAGTCAATTCGAGACGTTAGAATAGGTTTTCTTCTTATTTAAACATTCTTACAAAACAATTTCAGTCTCAAATTTACTGATAGCATGACAATAAGAAATGAGTAAATCGATGAAATAGTAATTCCATTACAGTTTAGCTAGGAAAACAGTTATTCGGAGAATATTTTTCATTTTCATATTCAGTATTAGTCGTAGCAGGTAGGTACACATGTCGGGACGTGCCGGCCGCGGGAGAAAATAACTCAATTAAGTTTTACATTCAAGAGTTCCACGGACACGGATAAATGCGGTTATCACAATTATCCCATGTCCGGGGAAACTAACGAGCTACAGCGACACTCTGTAATATGCACCTTTTTTGTAATTATCAAATGATATTATTAGCTTATCCAGATTGTGCTGGAAACCCAAACCAAGCAGGATAATTATCTATGTGCCGCACCTCCTCCTTTAATGCTTTTGAGAATTCGAATCTGAAAGTACCTGCCCTAGACCGTACAGTATGTGAGGCTTTGGTCATCTCATCCCACTTGATCTCATCCCGCGGGATGAGTTGTCCTAGTACAATTTTTGAATCGGACAACTCATCCCGCTGGTATATTTTACGATTTGTACAGACTTGAAAAAAAGTGGTTCACGCGCATTAGGGCTAATTCTCAGTGTGGCAACCGACTCGCTAGTGTACTATTCCTCGTTATGGCCATATAAATATTATTTTATAGAGATTTTATTATAATTCATATTACTAGAACGTACATACATTAAATGTCGTTTTGTAATGATAATTTTCTTTAGTGATCCGAACAATCCAGCGATTAATAAAGCAACACAATTGTGTTTCTTGTCTTAATAAGCAACGACATTTAATGTACGTTCTATCGATAAAAAAGTGAGTAATAATATTCATCGGACATTTTTGAATATACAGCTTATGACACAAAAAGAATATTTATTTAACCTCATCTCCTACTGTAATAAACTTAAGACCACATTTATAGCAACACTTTTGTTCACGAATGTACAAATATTTCAAATAATACGGTACATTTTTACCTTTTCTTTAAAGCGGGATGAGTTGACTAAAGAACAATAATAAAAATATTAATGTGGACAACTTATCCCGCGGGATAAGTTTTAAGCGGGATGAAATGACCAAAGCCTCATGTACAGTAGTGATAATATAACATTTATCTAGCAAAAACAAAAATATTTATCAGAGGGTCGTTGATTGAATTCATTTAGAATGACTGTTTTTTGAAAAAGTGAGTAGTAGTGTCGGTCGGGGGTAGTTTGCGCCACGCTGCGCGTCGCAGGGATCCGCGACCAACACGCGCACCTAATGGAGGGGCCGCGCTGCCCGCCGGGGGGTATTACACACAGCTCTTATCGAACACCTAAGACTTTCTTAATAACACAAAATTTATCCCTTCTTCTAATACTTCGAAATACAATTTTAGAAAAGATATTTGAACTCTGCAGCAGACGAGACTTGGGTACTTATAGATCACTATTTCTCTAAAGTCTTAATTTCAGCTTTAACGGATTTGCAGTATTGGAACTCTCTCTAGAAATAAGTTTTCTTTTTTTCAAGTGCATCGACCATTTTATGTACCTACGGCTGTTATAGCCGATTGCATGGTATCTGCACATTGTGTGTATGTTGGGGACCGAAACTCGAACGAAACATGTATACATGTGACACCGGGTCAGAACAAACCAAAACTTATCGGCGTAATGGTATAACTTTATTTTTTATTGGTAAGAGAAGGGAACTATAATTCTATTAAAGTTAGTTTAACCCGATCCGTGACAAGTACAAACATCTACATTCCGTGAAGTGAAATACAGTCGATTCACCGCAACCTGGCTGCGAAACTTTCAAGATCGACGTGTAGACTAACAACTGTTCACTCGACCTGAAAACTACACGCAATTATACACCCTATGATTACAAGTTTAAAGCACCAATTCGTTTAAAACGAGTAGTTATTTAATTCTTTGACAACGATGTTTCACAGCCACTTAAAACTTTTGAGTGAATAACAAATCTCCTCCGAAAAGTCTATTCGGCGAAGTTATACTGTTAAATTGTTTGTCGGTAGACAGAGAAGGTTTTTAAAAAGTTAAAGGTTGAGAGAGCATATAAAGGGATCAGGCGGAGGGGGGGGGGTCGACACCGCTGCATTATCACGCTTTGTTTGCGTAAACGATTAAAAACCCAACGATAAAGTTAATCGGTTTTATCGCTACAGTTTCGTCTAATTTTATAAACCCTTATCGCTTTAGATAATCGTTTCCAAGTTCAACTTAACAAATAGGTGTTGCCCGAAATTTGTTGAATGAAAAGTGTTGATTGCCGGTCGGTTTATTTTACTGGAATCCAGTAACCGTTTAACTTGTGTCAATAGCGCAATAAGTTCCTTTATAAATATATCAGTATCAACCCTTGGTCGTAAGAACTCAAACTACGTCGACTTGAATTAACCATAACATTGGAGAAACGTGTCGAAGTGGCAACTTGACAAAAAGGTCCCAGTGATTGATGTCCCACCCTTTTGTCCCCCTTCCCACCACCCAACTATGATGTACACCCCGTACAAACATAGTGAAAAGGGATTTTTGTATCGAATTACTGTTTTAATCTCTCGTGTCCATATTACGGGATATAAATGGAAAAGTTTTGTATTTACCACTAAATATGTTTGAGTTGAAACTAAAGCGAATTTACTTCACAAGTATACATTACATTAAGCGAGAGATTTGTTAGTTATAGCTTTACGGTAATTTTATTTGAGATAATTCTCTTATTCTGGGCCCAATATGACATAAATATAATAGGTCAGTATCATTCAGAAGCTAATAGGTCCTAAATTAAAATAAAACGTAACTATTATAAACTAAAAAAATATGAAATCAATTTTCTACGAGTTTTTGATATAGATAAATATAAAAAATGCTTTTAATAAATCCAATAACCATAGTATACTCATACGTTTATTTCGAGCAGAAATAGTATCCAATGAAGCTTTTCCAAACATTATTATTGCAACCAAGAGTATTAAAGTACATAAATAAAAGAATTTGGCAAATCTATACGTAGCAGCGTAGCATTTCGTAGCGTTTTTTATCGTAGCAATTTACTACACAAATTGCTCCTGACAAAGACCACACGATGGCTGATAAAACGTCAGCGCATACTAACCGGGGAAGAAACAAATAGTATATTTATTTAATTACTGGCGCAGCAGTTGACAAATCCTTTTACCACGAGACTCGGCATTATCTTTTGTTGTCTGCGTCTGGGACCAATCAATTACTGTGCAGTCGCTAGTGGAGACTTGATTACTGTTCCAATGCTGCCACAGCGCTAATGTGGACTCGACACTGTTGTCCGAATTTAAAAGTAAACCAGAATGAATTAGTTTTGCACTTGCTCCTTATCTGTTAACTTTGTCTCATCAGAAAATAATTACGTAAAATAAATTTCAAATAAAATATTCCTAAATATTATGTATAGGAACAAAATTTATCTCCTTGTCACAGTTCATAAAATAAACTTTCATTGAAAAGGCGCCAAAAGATCCCTTATCTCGGTTACAGCCGCTTTGAATAACGATCCAAAGTGTAACCCCATCGCGAGGTTCTTTGATGTCCTTTAATTATAAAAGTTTTTCTCGTAAAGGAAAACCTTTTAGAAGACTTGCACAGAAACACTGCACACTGCGGGGAACCACCGACTTATGATTCTATTACTAAACTCTCTCAACACTCACATTCTAGTTTTCAAAACAATCTCGTTTTATAACACTTCACATTACTTTTGCTTCAGACAAGTTTTATTTTAACCTTTTAATATTTAAAACTCATGAAATTTAAACAAGAAGCCGTCACTTGGTTTTATATTGGCAAAAATATATAACAAATACATTTTAACTCGTCACTAGAAATAGATTTACTTATTTCGAACAAGCGCAAAAGTTCGAGTACGGCAGGCCTAGGCACGCAGTGATATAAAGTAAATCTGGCCAAAAGAGGTTGAACACAAAGGGCAACAATTCTGAGATGGATTGTTTGTTAGAGCTGGATGTGTGATTTGCTGCTCGGTTCTATGTTAAACGTCATGTGTTCATCAACGCTGCTGCGACACAGTGGACATCGAATAAACAATGAACAAGTCACCCCCTAAATACGCGGTTTTTTAAATCATATGTTTTTATTTTAGTGACAACTATAATTGTCCAAAATTATTGAAAATATACTAGGTTGTTGTAGTTCGCGTGTCCCGTACGCCAGTCTTTGCACTTTAACGTACTTTTATTACACGTGCAACGTACGCTACACTGAAGAAAGTTAAATAAAACAGCACGAGGAGAATTGATGTTGTTGAATCTATTTTACATCCACATTGGCTTCGGCATCACGTCCCGTCGAACTGCGTAAAGTTCATTTGTCAGGGTCTTACATTTTACCATAAATTCTCGAACGACACTTTCTAGACTGGTTGTCGCAAGTATGCCAAAAATGCGGACGATTCCTACCTATTTCCGAGTTTACAAAGCGGAGGGTTCATAGTAGCTACTTAATAATGTCCGCACCGAGCTCGGGTACTATTCTTTGTAATTAGCTGTTGAGCTCGGCCGCACAGCGCTGACTTCTGTCACTTTGTTTTTTGGCGAATAAAATTGTGGTTTGTTTTCTTTCATTATACATCACGCTATGTAGTCACTTTTAAAATGAAGACGATTTCAAACGTAAAAAATCCTAACAGAAACACGCAGAAAGGAAGAATTATACATACATCAACATTTCTTCGACGCTCAATTTCTTTTACTCCTATTTTCGGAATGTACATTGGAATTTTATCGGGTGATTCCTATTCCTTTTGTAAACGTTGAATTATTTATTGGACATAATATCTTCCATTACTATTTGTTTCAACTACATAAAATACACGAGGTGGGTAATCGCAATGGGGGTTTCATAATAAATTCATCGTTGTATTCAAATAAAGGGCAAAAGAAAATAGAGTTGTGGCCAGCAGCTAAGTAGGGCGCGGTGGGCCGGGGGTAGGTATCGATCAGCCGCTAAAACAAGCTCGACGCCGACGTCTGTCTAGCCATTGCCTAGCACACCCTATATAAAGCCTATATCACCTGCGAGTGTCTGTGTTCCTGGTACAATGACCCAGTAAAACGATTCCGGGACATGTTGATTGAAACTTGAAATAGCACTGTGTTTTATGGAATTGGATTGGAAAGGGCAGAGTTACGAGTGGATTCGGTTGAGTAGTTGCCTTCGATCAAATAGTTATACACTACTGTTTGAATAAAAGGTCCTGGGAATCGAATTACTTTTGATTGTATTAGTTTGAGGTTCATTAGCATTTTCATTTATGAATTCTAATCAACTGAAAAGGTATTTTTGAATGTATGTGTCAGAAATCAAAATATCACTTATTTTGTAGGAACGATACTAATACCTATTAACTAAATTGTAGACTAACTACGTATGTACGTATTCTTTACGGAAATGCATTTTCACAATAACTATAAATGTTATTGTCAGTACTGATAAGGGACACATGATCGCGATTCATAACCAGTACATTCTCATTTACAAAGCAAACAAATAATAAAATTTATCTCAAAAAGTGTCGAGTTACTAATCGATGGCATGGGATTTGTTTTACTTGGGAACTGAATCTCCCTCATTATTGTCCAACGTGATGAATCACTCTAGATAAACGTTTCAACACAAAGTAAATCAAACATTGAGTCAAGAGCACCGCTTTGAAAGCTTTTATTTAACTTACTATTTATTTTGCATTTTGTTTCGTTGAAAATGTACGTGTTAAACGACCATTAATCGTACATTTTGTTTACGAAACCGCTACTCATCGGAACTAATGTAACATTAAGTAATGATCTAAATATGAACGAGCCTGTTCAATTTGAGCACAATCATATCACAGAACGACGCCACACAATCCTTTATCAAAATATTTTTAGACAGCGCTTCAGCATCCCGTTTCCTGTCCCGCACAAAGCTGACAATTCTATGCCATCAAAAACATTCTGTAAAAACCTCAAGTCTCGCCGTAAAAAGTTGTGAGATCTATATAATACCAAGTCGATTAATCTATTTAGTCTCTACTTAAAGGACCTTCTGTCTTAAGTTATTACGTATGTTATTATCATGCCAATTTTAAAAAAAATACCTTTAAAACAAATAGATCGACCTGGTCATCGCATGATTTGATTATTAGTTTGTATCACACTACACAGCACGACGAGAAGTTAATGCTCCTGAAATGTTAATGGCGAATTTGTGTTTTCTTGCGATGACCAAGTCGATCTATTTGTTTTAAAGGTATTTTTTTTTAAATTGGCATGATAATAACATACGTAATAACTTAAGACAGAAGGTCCTTTAAGTAGAGACTAAATAGATTAATCGACTTGGTATTATATAGATCTCACAACTTTTTACGGCGAGACTTGAGGTTTTTACAGAATGTTTTTGATGGCATCTCACTTCTTTTTGTAGAGCGAATAGAGCAAACATAAGTCCAATTTGTATGGAAAGCCGTATTTTTTTCATAATTCAACATATTTTCCTATGGGAATGTTGTTCAGTTTGATGGGCTAAACACCCTTACCCACCCTATACCCCCTCCCGTTATGTCTCATATAGTAGATACATATTTACACCTATTTATTTTATTTTCTACAGAAATAATAATTTAATTCATTAACTGCAAATGTAACCTTGTAATCTTATACATTTATATGGGATTACAAAGTTATTGTTGCAGTTAGTGTATTTAGAAAACTTGACCGAAATTAGAAAATATTGAATTTTTCCCATGATTAAGACACTAAACCCTATTTGTATTCTAAATTGTAAGCTTCTAAGTCTGCTAGAAGTACCTTAGACTTTTGATGATCGGTGAGTCAGTGAGTCAGTGAATCAGTGAGTGACAAAATTCAAAATTTTAACAAGTTGTCATTCTTAAACTACTGGTTCAAATTGACTGAAATTTTAAATATACCGTGTTTATACAATGACTGATTAGTTGCTAAAAATCCAGGCTTCTTGTTTTATCCACTACGAAATTATAGGGGTGTCAAAAATAGCCCGAATTGCTTCGAGAAAAGGATGTTACGGCCGTGCCGCTTTTTTTTTGCTCGACTTGCGGGGGCACTTCCGTGCCCCCAGATCAATGGAGCTGGCATCGCGGTACGTGTCGGTCATAACTGTAAGCGTCAACCGACGTTCCGGCAAGTGCGGCCACGTTTATTTCCCTTTAATGAACCGTTAGTGGTATTACCATTCGTATTGCAAACGTTTTCTTACCGCTTTACCGCTGTCATGAATGTCCCTATGCACTTAGGTCGTCCATTAAGGCCAATGCAACGTTCACTGACGGAACGCGATCGTAAAACCTTTATAACATCCTTCCAGCACTTGTAAAGCGTTTTGAGAGTCCTCGCCGTTTTATGCGAGCTCGCATTACCCCGCACTATCAGGACTTTTTTGGTGTCTCAGTGTGATCATACAGTCGACGCTAAGTATACAAGTTTGTACATAAAGACGTCTGTACGGGATATCGCGAGCGCTCGGTATAAATGAAAGTATTTTAAAGTTACGCCTCGTTAGTCCACCCGCTTAGAAGAAGATCTCTTATCTTTGAATCTAGCTGAGTACTTGTTACTTTATATTTGTTGGTAAAACTTAAAAATTCTCCTTTATTTCTTACAAGCCGTAACTAAGTTCGATGTAAGCGGTCAACTTCGATGTAACTCGGCGATGAATCAAATCACAGGGCTATACAAACACACAGTTGCGGGTAGGTCGTGCAATTTATAGAGCATCCTAAAGCATTTAGTGTAGCTATTTGTACAATGCACAAGTAAACGTATTAGGACAACAAACCAATGTCGAGGCGAGCGAGCGGGCGGCGCGCCAAGAAGCCATAACTCTACACTTGACATATTCTCTCGGAAACCATCCGGTTTATAGCATTTTAATACAATGCAACTAATAAAAATTGCAAGTTTCGGTGAATGAACGAGAGCTATTAGCGAAGGTCGTGATTTGCTAGCCTGGGAGATAAGTTTAATCAGAGTGCCATTAAGTTTTACAACTTCGCCGGGTGCATACGGTTTATGGCGGGTTGGGGCGACATTGTCAACAGATCTTGCGACGCTCTTTACGGCTGCTGAAACGTTGCTTTAACGGTTTTATAGTTTTCGTCGTTTCGTCGCGCTGGCGGTCACGGCGCCCTTAATAGCCCAAGCTAAGTGCCCGCTCGGGGCTGTGTTGCCCCCAAGAATGTCTGTATTTCTTTCATACATGCCGAGATTTCCATCTTTAGTATCGTAAAGAATTTTATTTTTTCTTTAATACCACTTACGATCTCGCAGCACATAGATTATCGCCTGCGCAATCTCAAAAAAATTCAGAGCTCATTTTACATGCTATTTTTCTATACGAGACCAAAAATATAGTACTTTCCTTACACCACATAACAGCCAGCAGCAATTACTCGAGTAGAGCGCAGCAACAACGTTCAAACAATTATCAAACACCAAACGTGTGTCATTAGTCAGGATTCAGTTCTCCTCCGGCGCGACGTATCGGCGACGCTGCTCCCTATTACTTACATGTAAATAACTAAACTGTAAGTCTTCTTTAATTAAACTGCAGCAATGACGGAAAGCGCAATCAAGGCGCGTCGTGACGCACGTCGCCGACGTCCTGCACCCACGTCAACTGCAAGCCTCACAATATTAATTTGTTGACTAATTAATTATAGCATGTGAACATTTCACCATTAATCAGCAAACGTGACCGTTGTTCTGTGTAGGAACAGCGTTATAAGAAACTGATTGGAGCTCGCGCGAGGCAAATTGGTTTTATTAACTTCACTCGTAGTTCATTTACTTGCTTCTTCACATAGGAGCATCGAACGGCTTCTCCACTCGACTCGACTTATTCAATTTAAAAAGCTTTGAACTTTTTCACTATGCGTAGGTAGCTTTTCAATACGACTGCTGTTCTTATATTCGTTTTTCACATCGAAGACGATAAAATATCGTTTTATGAAAACAATATTCCTAAGAAAAGAAAATGATTTATTATTACTTCTGAAAACGCTTTCATCCTTTGTCGGGTTAACAAACTAACTGTAAGAAAGTAACTATAACTACATTGTTGTGAAATAAAGAGAAATAATTATTTGGAACTAATGATTCCAACAAAGAGTCGTACTAGTTTAATATTGTACTATAAGTGTTATATGATATCACTCGAAAACATCCCTAATACGTACCTACCGATCTGTTAACTATAGTAAAGACTGCTCCGTTTTATCGGTGTTCTAATTTTTACCGATAATACTGAAAAGTACCAAGTTTTCTCACCACACCGCCACATTTGCACACCTCAGTCACCCTTCATCAATCAACTTACCTTTCGTAATTGCGTGAAAGTCACGATAAACATTTATAGCTAAGAAGTATCTGTTATGTAGACGTTGACTGATAAGCCGGACGCAAATAAAACAAACTATCGCATAATATCGTCACGTAAGGGTACTTATGACGTTTCATAGTACGCAACAAGTGAGCCTGGCGCCACGGTGCCGACGACGTGGGGCTGCGAAAGGAATTTCAATCTGGTCGTGATGAGCTGAGCAAAGGCGCAAATTACACACAACCGTCCGTCTTTTATTACCCTTAACGCGCGAACTCGAATTGTCTAGCTCGTATGGTCCAAACTAATACAGTTCACTTAATGATAATTCTTATTACTTAACCCCTTATTCATAAAGGCTTAATATCAGTATTTTGCTTAATGAACTCTGTCTTGTTAGTATGTAATATATTAAGAAATAATTATGATGGTAAATTCCAATCCGGTAAACAGACTTTAATAGACAGCAATATAATAATATGTAATACAGATGTCTATTAAAGTTTACCATAAACAAGTTGATATAACTTTAAATTATATTGAGTACATCTAAGCCAGATATGTAGTATTTATAGTATGACTTCGAGAACAAATAGTAGGGACGTGTTTAATACGGCATTATATCTTCGTATATGTAGAGAAGTCGTTACAATCGAGTGTAGTTAGTGAAAGAGTCGATATTGTTTGGTCGGGACGTAAATAGTGCGGGTGGATGGCGTCGAGCAACAAGTAGGGCGACTCGTCGGCGCCACCTCCCCATACAGCGGAATTAAACGCACATACGAGTCTAACGAAGAAATATACACTATATTTCAAGTTCTTTGAACTTTGCATGCCCAGACGTGGCTTCGTTTAGGATCTGGGACAACGCAACTATTTATGCAAAAAAGCAGCTTTTTAATATCCTACAACGGAATAAGGCTTAATAAATATTATGAATAATAAGTTTGTGCTACAAACTTAGATATCAGTAACAAAACTTAGTTAAAAGTATTGTTTATAGTCTAGTCTTCTAAAGGTGCTACGTATGCTACGCTGCTACGAAGACGCTACGAGATTCACTTTTCGAAAGATGTTGTTAACAAGGCTTGAAAAAATTATTACACATACAAATATAGATTAATGCTGTAATTATTAAAATTAATTTATTTTTAATAACGGATGAATTATTATGAAAGTGTTATGATCATAACAATATACAAGAGTTGGTTATTTGATTAGCAATACACAGAATTCACACGAAGTACCCTTTAATCGCATCAACGGTAACTGTTATTTTATTCATAAATTGAAAAAATAATCTACATGTTTATAATATTTAAGCGATATAGCTCAGTATGTCGTAAAGGCCCAAAGCGTTCCCGAGCCGCTTACGATACGCCTAAATAGACAAATCCCTTCAATTTTAAAATCCCACGTAATCCATTTCATTGTAAAAAAAATTAAATTATATTCCTTACCAATCTGATACATGTAACGATGGAAAATGATATATAACAATAAAATAATAATACCAACTCTTTGATCTTCGGTAAAGTCAAAATTGTTTAAGAAAACTTAGGTATTCGTAACTACGTTATCTTAACGTTAAAGTTAGAGTTTAACTAAACAGTTTGTCAATTGAACCAATTCTACAGTATCATATGAATTTCCCGACCGACATCGATCGCTGTGACTCATTAACAAACAAACTGCGTAATTAACTATTAACACACCAAATGAACTATAAACTAAATTAAACGTGTGTTGTAACAATATTTATCTAAAGTGCGACGTCGACCACGTGCCGCCGCACCGCGCCGCGCCGCGCCGAGCCGGAGGGCGTCAACGTCACCGCAATCGCCGGCACCACTCTGCGAGTCAAATAAATATGAATTACTATTACTGCCGCTATAACAAGGCCGGCGAGGTCCGATACACCTACGAGTACGTCCAGAGGCACTCGGGGCGCGCCCTAACACCAGTCCACTTCCGCTTTATTAAATTTCTTCGCAAATACACTTTTATTGTCGGCGGCCAACGATCTTTGTAGAAGGACATCGTTGTCTTCACTCGTTTGTATCGTATGCAAATAGTGGAACAAATGGGGGCCGCCCTTAGTACGTTTTATGATTTTTATGGACGGAGCTCGCATAAAATACAATGCAAAGAATGCTCTCGAGCAAAAAAATATTCATGTCGGCACAGTCAGAAGCAAATGCAGTCAAATGTTTTTGTTTCATAAATGAATAAATAATGAGGAGGCATTAACGTTGACGTAACATTCAATTTTATAAATAACGATGTTAATGACACATGAAACTGAAATAATATTGACATGATATTTAGTACGATATAATTACTATTATTACTATCCCATTATCTATGTGCGTGAATTACTAAATAACCACGTTTAAGAAATCGCTGTCAATATAATTTAACTATTTTAATCAAATAAAAAATAGAAAAGTTTGATCACCGACAGGTTGTTAAAGAACCGCTTAATAGGTGGCTAAAGCTGTCGCCTGATGGCTCTCGACAGCGTCTTATGGCTTCCTAATGAAGTTGTCGCCGCCGCGTCTGTGTGCATGAATGACGTAAACATGGCCGCGTGTGTGTGTGTTCGCCATATTGATGGCCTCCTGGTAGGTATGTGCAGGTTTTAAGCTAAAGGTCTTACCGATCCATAATCACTTTTCGCGCGATTTCCTTCGATAGCGCAAGCGTAAACTTGTTATAGGGCTGCCGAGCACTGAATGTAATATAATACTAAGAGAAAAAAATATGGTATTTTGATGATAACATACCTCTATATGTACTTCATAATTTAGGTAGAGAAAGTTGTCGAGTTGGTGCTAGGAAAAATATTTTTATCTTATATTGTTTCCCGCAAAACTCCTCTATTTTTGGGCATAGAATTAGGCAGTACACGTTCATTCTCAAATTTTAATATATGCAAACCTATTTGTTTCCAACTTCTGATTCTTTTAACAAATCATATTAGGTGCAAACTTTGTACCTAAAATGATTTGTACTACAAATTGCAGCAATAGTATAAATACTTGTATTTGTCCTAATAAAGATACTAATAAAGGTACTATCTGAAAAAGTGGTACGATCCCGAAAGTTCCGCTTAACCCAGAAAATCAGTGTATAATGTGGTACATCGTCTTGATAATAATAGATGTTAGCCATAAGAGTGATGAGGACAACCCTGATATTGCCAGCACTCAGCCAGACTGGAGGTTCGTCTCGAACAAATTGCCGTGATGCCCCCGCCATATTAAGTTAACATCCCCCCACACCCACTTTTACTTCACTTCAACTAAATTCACTATTTCATTGTCATAATTTGCTTAAGGTGGCAATAAAACTGATTAGACCTGATTAAAGTGAGTCTGAGACTTTCCATTATAAGGAAACTTACCCATTTATTCATTTACTTCACAATAACTCAAGTTCTGTTAAATATTTAAGCTTAATTTTATGCTTAATTTATGAGTAAAATATATAGTATACACAAATATAATAGCTCTAAGTAAATAAATATACGGACTGGCCATATTTCCTTGGTAATAAAATGACGATCCGAGCAGCTTTTTTCCTACTCAGGACATGAGTTACTTACATTCATTCAAGTTTTTAATTGCGAAACTTTTCCTCTGTTGCGTCTGTAACGCTGTGAAATATTTCACCGTACAAACACGAGTAAAAACTATAATCAATATCCCGAGCCCTACATTTTTCATTAACGGAGGTAAGGGTGTGGGGAGTAAATGCCAGTGCTTCAGTAGGGAAAGTTAGGGTGGCGCGACCAACTCGAGGGGCACGGGGAGCGGAGTAGAACAATGGCCACCATGACATTTAGCATGGAAGCGATTGTCACGGCCCGTTAGAGCCGCGAGCCACTGGGCGTACAGCCGTTCTCCGCATAGGTACCCTCAAATACTGATTGTCATAGATTGTCCGCTTCCTTTTTTCAATTTCGCGGTCGTTTCAAACGTCTCCAATTCATTCTTTTAAGCCTCAAATTAGAGGAGGAATTGACTTTTTACAACTGACGCTCCAAAACAACCAAATTAAATAGGAAGATTTTTGTGGTTCGTTTTTGCGTACAAAGTTTTCGTATTATTTACATACCGTTTCGTGATTCAGGTTACGTAAGTTAGATGGGCACGAACGGCATTAAGAGTTTGCGAACGGTATCATCGAGTAATATTGAGCTCATAAGCAGTAACATAAGGATGTGAACGAAAACATAAACTGTTTAAATATTTTAGGCACATTTTCCGTGCAAAAAGCAAAGCGGAAAAGTTTATTGGAAGAATAAATTGGGACTAAAAAGCAGGGCGCGCTTGCTCGAGTTTCTCTTGAGGGTGGGAAAAAACAAATTGTTGCTAGATGGTAAGTAATGCCGGGGACGTGCCGCAACGAGTCGAATTACTTCATTTTACTTAGTCCTGCAGGTGTAGCCGCTGCCGCCGCAGGCCGCGCGCCCGCAATCAAATTAAATTTTAATTGCCGAATTAAGTACATTAATGGCGGTTTTTTCGACAGTCCGCAAACAAGTTAATTAAATTTTGGTACAATATGAAAACTTGCACCAGAACATGCAAAACTCAGTTAGAGTGTCATCAGTCGATACGGCAGACAGAGCTTTAGTCTAAAGTTTCGCTCTGAGCGCTGAGTCATGAAAACATCTTAGCGACCGCCTGTGGCCAGAGTGGCAGACACCTGCGCCGTACCATTCGTATTAATTTACCAAACTGATCAATCTAGAAATCGTAATATAATTAAATTGCTCCAAATGTTTCACGTCACATTTTAACTTCCTTTTGTGGGTATTTTATTTATTACGTCGGCATTTAATCTTATTTTTTTCATATAATTTACTATTCAATCATTCGTAAATTTCATTTAGAAGCCCCATACGTACTTAAATACACATATTAAAGAACAATATAATTATTGAGTCAGTCGAAAGCACTATAACGTTATTAAATATGAGAAGTTATTGAGTACAGTTTTTCATTTTGAAATATCTAACTAGGTAATCAAAGTTGAATGAACTCTATATCTCCATTAGAAACAATCGACCCGTCCCGAATGAATTTATTAATTGTCCAAATATCACAAAAGTTTCTACTAAAAAAGCTAAATACTTACTTGCTACTGATACTTGAAAATTTAGAGATACGAGTAATTTAATAATACAGGATATCTATACGAATCGATGTTATATTGTATTAATTATTAACAACTTTATTGTACATAACTTTTTACATTATAAATAACATAGTTATAGAAATAATATTAATCGCTAGCAGAAAAGCTAAATATTCAATTAAGTATAAATGACGGCACAAACATTTAAGTTTAATATTGACGGGACAATTAAGTGGCGGCCAGTGAGCTCGTTTACATATTACAATAACTCGGGCTCGCCGGCCGGCGCCCGATGCTACTGACAACCATTCACCAGATAATCGCCTGCATTGTTTGCCAAACCCCTAATGCTTTTAAACCACCCTAATCTTGGCTAATCAAGATGTAAAGGATCTTTATTTCGGAATACAAAATTATTAAAACGTAATTAAGATAGTCTCTACGTTATATTTTTTGGAAATTAAGTTTTGTAAGCAGTTACCTATAGATATAAATGTATGGTTCCCAAATGCTGAGAGGCGTACCCTTAAGTTATAGGCGTGTTAGCCGACCTTCAAATATATTATTATCATTGACGTCAGTTCCGCCGAGAGTCTTAGTGGTTCCGTAAAGGAAACATTGCGGTACAAAGTTAATAAATAGTTGAAGATGGCGGGTCTATATTGATCGTGCCATATAAAGCGAATATCCATACGTGTACTAATACAGCAAATAAGTATTAACGAATTTTTATTACAAGTACCACCCTTCTTCCCCCCTCATCGGCCGGAGGTAGGGGGTGGCTGTTATGTAGGTATTTTTATTTTATGCGGTGACACTCAGAACCCCAATAGGGAAATTGGATTGATACTACTTTTAAGAGTTTTTTTAGATATCAACCGCTGTTTTATGTTTAAACCAATATTGCGTCTTTATATTTTTTATGGTTTACGACATCGCCTGTTATTACATTTATTACGGTGACTAAACTTCAGTCCCCGCGACACAAGAGCAATTCTTAGTGCGGGAGTTGTCTTTTTTTAATAAAAAAAAAAAAAATAAATAAATAAAAAAAAACTACCCAGCGACCACTAATACTCCAGTCCTCCATACGCCGTGATATTATCGGTGGTAGGACGATCGAAAGTGGCTAATTTCAATAAAGGTTCAGATAGCGCTTCCAGAATAGATTTAGATCGGGATTAAATCGAACAAGCACTCATGGTGAGTCAGTAACCCCACAGGTAGGTAATAAAAGAGCAAAAGCGAACTACGTTTATCGCGTTTAGATTGCTACTCGGGAATAAATTGGGTGTGAAATATAACTTAAGTAGCTGAAAGTTTTACATGGTCGTCTGTACGCGCGGCAGTTGGTGAGCGCGGGAACTTGCCAGCGCTGAGCAGTATTGTACAGTATTGCACAGCATACTGCCACTAGAGCACGAAGCGTTAAGCGCCCGCGGCCACGCCGGCCAACTTCTATTCGTGTGCCGGTTTCGTGTTCCGTGAACTGATGTTTCTCAGCCTCAAATTTTTCAATACTTCTCAGTTGTATATCGCTGTTTTAATATTGTTGAAGAAACAAACGCGAAACTTTCCGCGGTTGTTTCTTATTGTGTAATAAATCTTATACAACTTAATGCGAATACGGAACTTGCAGAATTTGTAACGACATAGTAAGATACCAACAAAAAATATTAAACATTAACAAATAAGAGAGTTTAGTAAGAGAGTTCTAATGTCCTAATTCATGTTGTTGTCTGGTTTAAGTAGCCGTATAAATTAGTAGTTGTCTAAAACTTTTCGTTTGAAATAAGGATCATTTGTTTGTAAGCCGTCGTAAAAGAATCATGTAACAAATGGCAAGTCCCGCATATGACAACACTTAATCATGATATTTCTCTGTACTTTGTAACATGTGGAGATTTTGGCAGCTGTCACTCGAAAAGTCAATTTCATAAAAATGACGACGTGTGTGCGAAGTTGTTTCTTGTCTGTAGCCAAACGAGCAAACGAGCAAACGAGCAAACGAGCAAACGAGCCTGCGGAAATAAAACAAACAACTGTCATCAGCGTCAACTCTGGATGGAACATCCAAACTATATAATAATACATACACATATGTATATATGTACATACTATGTCTGTATATGCATTGATTATTTTTGTAATATACGCACACCCGTTACAAAGTACAGATTGTAAGTGTAACCCATTTAGATAGTGTATCTCATCATACCCAAGAGACAACTCAACTGACTCCAACCGCCAAAGAAACATTTATATCTACGAACACATAATATCGTATATCTGGGGGCACGGAAGTGCCCCCGCAAGTCGAGCAAAAAAAAAGCGGCACGGCCGTAACATCCTTTTCTCGAAGCAATTCGGGCTATTTTTGACACCCCTATAATTTCGTTGTGGATAAAACAAGAAGCCTGGATTTTCAGCAACTAATCAGTCATTGTATAAACACGGTATATTTATAATTTCAGTCAATTTGAACCAGTAGTTTAAGAATGACAACTTGTTAAAATTTTGAATTTTGTCACTCACTGATTCACTGACTCACTGACTCACTGACTCACCGATCATCAAAAGTCTAAGGTACTTCTAGCAGACTTAGAAGCTTAAAATTTAGAATACAAATAGGGTTTAGTGTCTTAATCATGGGAAAAATTTAATATTTTCTAATTTCGGTCCAGTTTTCTAAATACAACAACTGCAACAATAACTTTGTAATCCCATATAAATGTATAAGATTACAAGGTTACATTTGCAGTTAATGAATTATTATTACTGTAGAAAATAAAATAAATAGGTGTAAATAGGTACCTACTATATGAGGCATAACGGGAGGGGGTAAAGGGTGGGTAAGGGTGTTTAGCCCATGAAACTGAACAACATTCCCATAAGAAAATATGTTGAATTATGAAAAAAATACGTTTTTCCATACAAATTGGACTTAATATGTTCGCTCTACAAAAAGAAGTGAGATGCCATCAAAAACATTCTGTAAAAACCTCAAGTCTCGCCGTAAAAAGTTGTGAGATCTATATAATACCAAGTCGATTAATTTATTTAGTCTCTACTTAAAGGACCTTCTGTCTTAAGTTATTACGTATGTTATTATCATACCAATTTTTAAAAAATACCTTTAAAACAAATAGATCGACTTGGTCATCGCAAGAAAACACAAATTCGCCATTATTAACATTTCAGGAGCATTAACTTCTCGTCGTGCTGTGTAGTGTGATACATACTAATAATTTATAATCAAATCATGCGATGGCCAGGTCGGTCTATTTGTTTTAAAGGTATTTTTTTAAAATTGGCATGATAATAACATACGTAATAACTTAAGACAGAAGGTCCTTTAAGTAGAGACTAAATAAATTAATCGACTTGGTATTATATAGATCTCACAACTTTTTACGGCGAGACTTGAGGTTTTTACAGAATGTTTTTGATGGCATACGTATATACAAATACATAATATGAAGTATAGTTTATATACTTTTTATTTATGTTATGAATATACCAAAACCCAGAATTAAAATCAGAGAACCTACAAACGAAAAATCCACATTCATAGTATTGTGGGCTCACAAAAAGCTTCAAAAATAAGAGAGCAATCATAGTATGCAGTACTATACGGGGCTTTAACGAGTGAGTGGAATAAAGTTTAAATCTAGGATGTGCTGTATAAAAGTGAGTAAGAAATGTTGGCTTGATAAATGATTCGCTGGTTCAATGAATCTCCATCAGCGCATCGTGGCGCTGCAATTTGAAAAAGGAATTACAGCTCCTTGCTCTCTTTATAGACTTGCTAACACAAAACTTCTTACATTTACATGTATTTTACGAGATTCCTTTTGACCACGCTTTGTGCAGACGTCCTAACTATAAAATCCGATAATACATAAAGGTCTTATGTTGAATACCTATACCTAAGTCCTTATATACATGTCATATATCACAAACGATTTTTTACAAAAGGCGTCACTTGTATTGCAATCAAAGTTAATATTTTTAACTTCAACCCAAAGAAGGTAAACGCGCGCCGATTGAGGCAAGTGTTAGCGTGCAGCTTATTAACGAACGAATATACCACATTAATTATTTCAAAAGCATGTCCATATCGAAATTATCGAATAAGAAATATGCACACTAGAGACTCATTTCACTGCACCTCATTTCAGAGGGTAATTGAAACAGAAACAATAATAAAAGCGCAAATACGAATCAGATGGAAACACTTGAATGCTGTTCATCATAGCGTAACCGCACACACATAGACAGATAGAGAGAAATGTAGAGAAGCGTAGATTGGTGTTGGATAGTGTAGAGCAGACAAATTGAACGGGTCACAAGTTGTATTGATACAAAATAGCAACAAGCGCCGACACATGAGCGTTCGCACGCGTGTTTGCCGCCGCTGTTGACCGTCCGAGGCCCAGACGCAAACAGACCGGGCACGGCCCCGCCCTCCGCCATCTGTCCCAAACGATATTGCTCACGCACGATGTTCGCGACCCACGTTTGTACAACAACGGTTTTAATGCCTATACCTATCTCCAAACAATATCCGCAACGGCAATCACTGAACGCGTTCCACGCAGTTTCAGCAAAACGGCCCTAAGTGCCCTGGCAACAATTTGATATAATCGACTGCAAAATCGACATTTATGTAGATCTATTTCATTAGAGCAGATATTCTTCGAAATGTGTCCTAGCGTTGACAGAAAACTCAAATGTTTCCTACGTATAGTTTGAAATCAAATAAAGAGAGCCAGCTGTCGTCGGTGCAGTTGCGAAGTGCTCCGCTACACGCTCGTCTTCGTCACACAGACGTAATATCATCCAATCTCACGCGACTCCAACAAATGACACTAGAAAAATGTTATCCTGCAAACTGCAAGTAACTTCGAGAGCATCAACTGTTTAGGTTTAGACACATTTGCACAAATAGCCAAATTCACATAAGCTTCGACGTTGAACATGATTTTATGTCTATTCATTAAAATGTTACAGTTCGGTGTCGTTTCCACGCCTATATTTGGTACGAGCGTGTTGATCCTCGCAATAAAAGTTGTATTGCAGCGCAAATATTGAGTCCTGAGAGCGCGCACTGACCCCGACTCATTTCATCTCTTGTAACCCTTGTTATCGCTGCCCCATGTGGACTCAATTGTCTTGCGGTAGAGCCTGATGACCACTCACTATGGCTTTAACAACTTTTTTGATCGACTGGTTTGTGACAACGCAACGCACTGAAGTGGAAAAATATAAAAGCGAGGATCGACGCTTGCATTTGGTAATTAAAAGCGGTTTGCGGTCAGATTTTTTGTATTCACTACTCTTTGAAGCGGAATATCAAAAGGATTTTCTAGTAGAAACAATAGAGGGATATTATACGTGAATGCTGGAATAACAGCACAAACGCACAACTGGGACTCTAATCCCGAGCGGGTTGGGGCGAGCACGCGCCACCAGACTTGCTCTGGATAATTTACAATTTGCGTTCATATTTAAACATCCACTCGATTCTACCTACTACTATAATTATAATAATGGCCTACTTCGTGACTATAAGCTCTGTTTATTTGAAAAACATAGACGGAAGCTCGCTGGAACAAACTCCATTTTTGGTATAATTGCACCTTCAGCATATTGAAGATATCTGTTATTCGAGTGTTAGTGATATGTTCTATTTCAGGCGATGGTGTTACAAAGTGCTATTTCGAGCAGCAATCCTTACAGTTAGACCCTTATTTAAACAGAGGCTTTCATGGGTCCCTCGGCAGTACTCCGAGAGGCTCACGTTGCGGACGACTCGAGTTGCCGCAACGATCTTCTCCAATAAATGATTACGTATAGATTTTCATACGTATCAGAGTTTTTCTATTACATATTTTCTGAAAGTTTAGTATTATATCTTCACTTTACTACTAAGTCTTTAAATTTAAATCCCCGAATTTTCCGATGTCGAAATGCACAATCGAGTAATACACCCAATGTAAACGATTTCATATACCTAGCTGACGTTCTGTTTTAACATATAGATTTCGTTTATCCATGGAACATCTACACGGAAGTCAGAGGGCCATGTAGAGCTTTATAAAAACGTATTTATGTCTCCCAATAGGATCAATGATGAACATTGTTGTCGATGAATATCTCAAATTCAACGAATAAATCGTGCGATTGAAATGTAAATAGGTAGAAACGAGCCGCGTTGTGGAATTAATATTTTGATTGGATTAATCTATTAACACAATATCCGAGTGCACAATGGATCCTCTCGTGGTCGCATGCACTACTCGTATAGGCACAGCTAGTGTAATGACGTTATGTACCTACAGCTATAATGAACGCGGAGGACGTGGCGGATGCCGCATAGGAAGTGATAACTATGAATTGTTTAATCATATCGCACACAACACAACACAGTTTTGTTATTATAATATACTACTGATATTAACCGTTACTATTAGTACGAACCAGCTATACACATTACCAACGTTTGACATAAAATAAGCTCGCGTGCCAAATGATGTTACACTGCACCTGCAAATATTCGAATGATAGTCGGCAGGAGCCAGAATATTGGAGTAATACCGAGTTGATGTACTTTTCGGACGTTAAGCTCGGCAATACAGCGATGGTTAATGTTTCTGAGACGCTTTAAAGTGCGGAATGTGCGTGACACGCGATTTTATGTTAATAGTAGGGCAGTGAGCACTGAGGATATCTGGACATCTACCGGCCAGAGTTAATTTCGTTTTTATAACACCACAAACCCGAATGATCTGTTTACTAGCGGGTCAGTAATAAAAAAGGGGCCGTGGTAGCCATTACAGGGCGAGTAGTCGCGCCGCCCGGCGTCGCCCCCTATCAGGTTGCAAGTGAAACGGATCGTAGGGGGCGGTGACAGATAACGACCAACATGGCCGTTGGTAAATGTCAGCTCGATGATATCATCTGAACCACCGAGATACTTTCAGTACTCAAATCATATCCTTACCCAGCTAGATACTTTCAGTACTCATATCGAATCCTTAAACCCAGCTAGCTCACATTTTCCAAGTGTCTTGATAAAAGTTAACACAACAACACTCAGCAACTGTTCTTTTTGTTAATTTTTTGTTAAGTATATACAAATATAACTAATATGTGACTATTTTAAATATTTTAAAGGTATTTTAAAATAGTAAATGGAAACACAATTCAAGTGTTATCGCACATACCGGAACAAAATACATATCAGTTTCGTTTTTTGTTAGGCACTAAAAATAAAGCGCACTTCTAAAATTCCAATGATAACTAATATTTGAATATCCTGTTATTTTAGAGTGCTTATCTAAGCGAATAAAATAACTATGAACATTTTTTTTATTTTATTTTATATCGTGTTCGTTTATTTTAACATGTTTTTTTATTGCAAAAATATAGAAAGCAATTCTTCGCCTGTCTATGATTCCGAATTTAAAGACAATCGACGAAACTTTATTTTCAAATAAATAAACTTAAATACGTACTTATTTGTTTTAAAGTTTGAATGATGACAGTCAGTAAAGACTATTAACAGATATCTATCTGTCTCTATCTTTCATCACGTCGCATCATCCATCATGGCGGGACATGTTTTCCGAACCGTATTTATTGACTATCGCTCTGAACGATCGCATTCATTATTCTGATTACAAGAGAACATTCGTTTAAATCTGCATTTAATCCCAATGTGATAGTGAAACGATCAACTTACAAATAATTTCGAATACATTTTTGAAAACCTTTCCTCTTTTTTAAGTTACTTTAATTATATCTACGTATTTTTGTGATTCCTTTTTAATTCAATGACTCCGCTACCTTTAATATTTAGTACAAATAATTTATTATGTAACCCAAAACAAAAGAACTAACAGATTGTGTCACCGGTATTCGTCTGCGGTCACATGTCACCCGTAGGTATTAAAATTTTCATCAAATCTGGTATTACTTAATCCACAGGGAGTGTATCTGAGGCCGTGCATGCCAACGGGTCGCGTTATGCCACGATGCCGGTGACACATCCATTATAGTGACATTTTGCCGCCCTTTTTCCTGTCACATTTGACAGGTTTGAAAGCGACTCCTCCTCGCCAATGTTTTCGACTTGATCCTCATCCTTTTCACCCATATACGTGATATATTATATTGATGATTTAAGAACAACGTTGTACCGAAGGACTTTTACCGCAAACAATAAGGTTATGGTGTGATTTTCACGTAAAAAAAATATTAATCGAGTATTTTTATTGTTACATATAGGAACGCTGAACTCTTTAAATGGAGTCATCGAACCTTTATACCTGTAAACTACGAGAAAATTTTACTCCATACGGGTCCAACTTAGTTTTGGACAATCACTCCATGGCGTCCGAACGATGCGGTATTGCCATCTAACTAGCTGCTGCAGTTATTTATAGACGCAATCTTCGTATTGTTGTTGGAAAAAAACATCAGCACCTGTGTAGCGACGCTTGACGATTTATTACTTTTATTGGACCCAGATTTACGCTGACGTGAACATCGGTCGTTTTGCCCAAATTGTCCACGCCCTGCGCTGTATTGGACTTTAGTATAAATATTAGCAATGCTACATCACATTTATTACGCATTTATATTGTGACCTGTAGTGACTCTTGTTCGTAATTGATGAATTAACGTTTAAATTTGTAACTAATAAATCCTTTCCTGTTGTTTCAGGTACGTTTACGTGACTTTAGAACATATTTTATCTGTAAGCATTTCAAACCCTAAGATAAAATATAGCACATCACCTATAGAACGTATAAGTATGTGTTTTTCGACATAAAGCGCTTGATTCCGGCGTCCATGCCCCAACATAGCATCGTCTGTCGCATCGGGAGTTGGGTTGCAGAATACCGCGAAAATTAATTTCCAAATGTGAAATAGCACTACGTTTTGTGGAGACGAGCGGCGCCAATGAACTGTCCGTAATAAATGTCATTAGAGCACGTGACGTCACTCTGGGAACATGGCTGCCGACTCTCCGCATCCAATTATGTCTCAAAACTGCCGGACATAAATTTCAATAACACAATTTGTCACAATTTGCGGCAGCGTCGAAACTGCCGACGGCTCTTTGTTTTTTGAATGCGGTTGAAAGTATCGTAACAGCCCATATTCATCCCTTAACATGGGCACCGGCAAAGCGCTCGCAAACATCGTATTTGAACACCACAATCAAACAGCCGCCGTAATAAGTTGTCCTCGGCTTTATCAAAGAACCATAGCGTATTTTCCAAGTTGGTGTATTATTACAATAGGTAGCTACTGACGCACAGCTAGAGTGATAAAATGAACAATAAGAAACTATTTTAAATACTGATTATGAGGCACATTTAATTGAGTAGGCATATTTTGGCGGCCCATTAGTTACCACATATCATACCTACATGACTATATTGGACTTTATTACTCGCAATAAACTCTACATTATCCTGCCTATAACATGGAGCTGCGTTACGAAATCCATTATATAATTTCGTTTAAACTAATTTTTTTTCAGTCTGATATTTCAAAAGTAGAGTCTCTATACTGTCAAAACGATATCGTTTTATTCACAAATTCCTTACCACTAAATAAAAAAATAGATACTGCTTTAACATGATTAGAGCAAAACCAAAAATAAAAGTAGAGGAAGGATCCAAAATCAC
Source organism: Anticarsia gemmatalis (assembly GCF_050436995.1). Taxonomy (NCBI): domain Eukaryota; kingdom Metazoa; phylum Arthropoda; class Insecta; order Lepidoptera; family Erebidae; genus Anticarsia; species Anticarsia gemmatalis. The sequence continues at coordinate 4,882,740 of NC_134757.1, forward strand.
ATTAATTGTTATTATACAGCATCATCAAGGATTCATGCAAAAAGACGTAAGTGCCACGTAGGTAGGCTCGCCCCTACAGCACGAAACGTTCTACTTCACGAACTAAAATCGCGAACAAGAATTAATCGCCAATGAAAATTTCCGTCGAGCCGTGAAATTACAATTTAATAATAATAATAATAATAATAATAACTTTTTATTTCAACCAAGAGGTCATAGGAACAGTGAGATCACAGGACATAGATATAAAAACTTAAAACTTAAAACTAAAACAAACTATGAAAGAAAAAGACAACAGAATTTAAAATTATCTCGAGGATTGAGATCCGACTGCCAGTAAATGCACCATTGCGCAATGGTTCAGGTACCGACAATCGAATCTCTCCGTAAACATCCTCAGGATGCTATTGGGGCTGGCCCGCACCCTTCGCAACAGGGACGTGCATCTCTTACGCATTGTGGCATAAAAGCAGTTTACGCGTGCTTCTGCAAACATCCCTGAAGCACTACAGAAACGAGGCAAACCCAATAGCACCCTAAAACCGTTATTGTATTGTATACGAAGAGCGTTGTACTGTCTTTGCGTGTAACTAACCCACAGGCTGCTCGTGTAGAAGGATGTACAGTAAGCTCTGAATAGGGTGAGCTTCACATCCCTCGTACAGCGAGCAAACCTGCGTGCCAGCATATTAGCTCGGACAGACAACGCTCTCCGTTCACGTTCTATGTCTGCATCGTCCTTCAAGTCAGAGGTTACTATGTGACCTAGGTATTTAAACTGATCGACCCTCTTAAGGGCTGTACCATTAAGCCTAATATTAGGTACATTATCACTGTTTTTACCTCTGACTTGAAAGACCATGCATTCACTCTTTTTAACATTGTACCTCAAACCATGGGTAAGAGCATATCTCTCGCAGACACCTATAAGTTGCGATAATCCACAGACCGAGGCGCTCAGCAGAACCATATCGTCAGCATAACTAATGTTATTTAAACATGTACCGTCAATATGACAACCAAGACGAGTGCTGCTGAGCTCCTCGATGAGTGCATTCACATACAGGTTAAATAATTTAGGCGAGGTAAGCCCCCCCTGCCTTACTCCGCATTCTAAAACATATGGTTCCGAGTGCGTCCCCGACCATTTCACAACATTAACCTGGTTACGATACCAAAATTTAAAGATATTTTGTAACTCTACTGGCATGTTAACGTTACTGAGTTTTTGCCACAATATGTCGTAATTGACCAGGTCAAATGCCTTGGAAAGGTCGAGGAAGCAAGCGAAAATTGGTGTTTTACGGTCTGTGTAGTACTTGACCGTCTGCTTTAAACACAAGATGGCGCTCTCCGTAGAAAGACCAGACTTGAAGCCAAACTGATTATCATGAATGTTGATATATTTATCTAGTTGCGCTCCAAGCAGACTGTCAAGCACTTTGGCACTTATAGTCGCTAATGAGATCGGTCTATAGTTAGACTTATCACTTACATCTCCAGTCTTGTTTTTAACGATCGGTACCACCACAGTTCTCATCAGTGCTTCCGGTAAGTATGAGTGCCCTAAACAAAACGCATACAGCATTGCAAGTACCCGCGGTAGGTGGGGTCCGGCATATTTAAAGTGTTCTATGCTAAGACCATCGTGACCTGGCGATTTACCTCTTGACATATTGGTTATAACTTTCAAGATCTGTTTCGCTGTGAATTTAGTTGGTATGGGCTGGTCACTCGGCCCCACACTTAATGACGACTGTGATGGTCCCAATGGCGACTTGACTGTGAAGTGTTCCTTAAATATGTTAGCAATATCTTTATGATCACTTATGCCCTCTACGCTCACAGGTAGGCTAGGTTTACAAACAACCTTATTGGTAGACTTCCAGAAATTACTAAAGTCATTCTTAGAGTGAAGCGATGCGAGTTTGTCCATTTTGATTTGATCACAATTATTTTGACACCATTTCAAACGTTCTTTAAAATGTTTTCGACTGCTACGCATATTTTCATATAAAGTACCCGAACTAGGTTTACCGTACCACACCCATATCAAAAAAGTACGCCTCGCCTCCTTGTGAGCCTTATCAACATATATATTCCAGCCCGCAACAGGCTTTTTTCTAACACTATGTTTACTATTTACACTATTAATATTATAACTATCTTCCGCAGCGGAACTTAAAGCACTAATAATACTACTATATAACTTATCAATAACAATTCTATGCTTAAAATTATCACAGGCATAATCAGCACAGTTTGTAAATTCAGACGGAAAATCAATAAGTCTAAGTCTCTCATGACATAATTTATTATACAATTGAATTTGTTCCTTTTTTCTTTCGCCCCAAATTATTTTATTATTATGATAGGTTTCTATGGAACACAACAGTTTAGGTTTGATTACGTTAAGCTGAACTTCAATAATAAGTGGGAAATGGTCTGACCATAAAACATCATATAAAACTTTAACATCGACTATAGACGAGAATGCAGATTTGGTGACTATACAATGGTCCAGCCATCGCCTGGATCCGTTTGCCTCACTAATAAAACTATACGTGTCTGAATTTACACCTAATAATTCAACGTCTGCACAAATAAACTCTAATTCACTACAAAAACTAATAAGCTCCTTATAAAACAACTCGTTTGGATGAGCATTAAAGTCACCTAATATGTACACTGACTCAATATCCTCATTACTAGTTATTGCACTTACTAAACCTAAGCAGTCTGTAAATTCCGCTAGGTTAATTACATTATCGGTCGGCATATATACACTTAGCACTAAAAGAGATCTTTGGTCTATAGATATTTTTATGGCACATACCCTTGGGTTATCACACGGCACTATTGACACATCACTGAACACGGTTTTATTATACAGCAACGCAACTCCTCCATACGGTCGTCCACGCAGCATGCCCGCCGCCGTGTCCACCGCCGACGTACCCGTACAGCCGAACTTGTCATCAATTTCGCTAAGAAATGAGACATCGTCCGGGAGCAGCCACGTCTCTTGTAAAGCAACTATGTCAGCGATCCGGCACAGTTGTCGTACACTCTCAACAGAGCGCTTAACACTTTTACAGTTCAAGCTTGCTAATTTGATGTTATTGTTGTTACGATATCTATTATTTATTTCCATGATGGTTTAAAATAGGGCCATTAACAGTATCATTGTTGTTCGTAAATTTTTTGGGTCTGAAGTTAATAAAACGTCGGAATATTATGCCTTCTGGCCATAGCTTTTCATCAAGAAATAGTTGTACCTTACGCTCCGAAACAAAAAATTTATAGGCTTTATAATCCTTTTCTCTCGCGGATGATATCTTTTCTAACTGTATATTTTCCTGTGTTTTTGCATAGATATACTCCATAATGTCGTTGTCGGTCGTATCCTTGTGAATTCTGGTAATAAAAATCGGTATTTGTCTATCGGCCACTTTAAATTTACAGTCTTTCACATTTGAAACACCCACCGTTCCTAGATAACGATAGTTCGGTTTACGTTTTTTCCTTTGTACAACATTCCACTCATCATTATACGCATTCGTGTTATCGTTCACTAAACGTACAGTGTCGCGCGGTGCATCGATCAGCTGACCGCCGGCCAGCGCTCGCGCGCAGGTCACCGAGGTCACTATCTCCTTCCCCGCGCTCCCCGCCTTCACCGACGACACTGCAAGCGCGGTAGAATTAGGCGCGTCCTTTTTTGAATTTTGGCCGTTTGTTTGCAATATAAAGGACCGCGTCCTTTCGTTAGGCGATGTCGGGTATAACGTTTCATGCTGGATAATTGTGTTCTCGATGATTGTTGAATCCACTTTAGATAAATCACACACGTTTGGAATAATAGATGCGTCACTTTCGTGATTTTCAGTTTCTATGTAACAATTATTACGGATTGGTTTCGGTGTTGATTGGAATGGCGTACAATTTATGTTTTTAATATCACTTAATGCATTATTCAGTTGTTCAGACGTCACATAGTTAGACTTAATCATTTTTAAGTCGGTTTGCATCAACAATAAATCCTTCAAAAGCTTCGTCACATCTACGTGATCAAAAGTCACTGGCGGTAGTTTTTCCAAATCTCGAGCCACAAATACCGGCATCACCTCAGGATCTGTTCCCTTGAACAAGGCAACTATGTCTTCCATATCACGATCCTCCTTTCCCTTATTCCTACGAACAATTCGACGCTTCTCCGTTGATATAGATTCAAATAGTAACGACTTTGAACGCTTTATTTCTTCGCTTTTGAATGACGAAACACATATTCTCGTTAGACTTTCTTCATCTATTACTGATATTTTATTCTGCACATAAGCTAGAAGCTCATCGATCACGATATTACAACTATTACACTTTATTATTGACGACATTATTACGAGACGCGCGCGCAGCGCAGCTACATCCGCACAACAACAGTGTTATGGCGGGAAAGAAAAAAAAAAAAAAAAAAAAAAAAAAAAAAAAAAAAAAAAAAAAAAAAATTAAGCGTCGCCTGTTTATATGACGTATTACTCAGTATACGTACAACTCTACGTACAATTTTATATAAGTCAACCAACAATTTACATATTGTAGTACGTGTTTAATTATGCAATATACCTTGGGTATTATATGCAATACAGTTGAGTTTTATAAGCTAATTTTATTTATTAAATAACCTCCTTACATTTATATACGAGTAAATTTTCAATTATTTCTATAGAAGCTCAAAATAGTCAAAGTACCTACCTAATTGGTAAACTATTTGGAACACTCAATGTTAAATTTAATCTTAACTCCCTTCATTTACAAGTATAATTAGATATTCAAGAGTAGGTATATATATAGTAATCATTAGATTATCGACCCTTGGACGTGAAGCCACAATTCGGCGCTACTTATACAAAGAAGCCTTATCTAGTGCCTTCATTCGATACTGACTCATACATTGATCATACGATACTTTATAGGATTATGATAGTCGCATTTTATACTTAGGTAAGTATACGTGGAGAATAATAAAGCTGAAACCTACTGCATTGTTACAACATCGTACGTAGTAATATACATTTAAACCGATCTGTAATGATACGACCCGACGCTCTTATCAAAGGAGCGTTACAAAAACTGTACCAAAAGAGATAACAGTGTAAGCTCTTTAACAGATGTTAATATTTATCATTTAATAGGGATGTAAAATGAAGCTTTTAATAGGTATGTAATGCGATATTATCGTATTATTTATCGGCAACGCCCCGTCGTACGCGGCTGTACGCGCTTATAACCGCCCGCCCGGCGCGACACCGGCCACTATACCGAAGTGTTGTGTCGTGTGCCGCTGTAGGCAACGTAGCACGCCCAGTCACAGTCAGCACTAGTCAGTAGACTCAGTAGGACGAGGCGACGGACACGGCACACACCACACTCGGCCTCCGTACGCCGCGGTCGTATTCCACGCCTACTACAAAACAACTCAAATCAAACATTCCATTAATTGTACGTCTCGCGGCGATAACGCGCGTTTTATTACTCCGTCTTTTATTTTCGTTTTTATTTCGCATCTCCTAATGCAATTGCACTCGAGCAACGCGGACTGTATTATTTTTTACGTTGTTATTCTGGTTTTTATTGGTTTTTGTGCGTAAGTGAAAATGGAGGCGGGCTTCGAAACGGTGAGTTGCTACAACCATTTACATATTTCGTTTCATTTAAAACTAAATAACTTTAACAAGATTCAATGTATTTTAATGCTCTTACCTACTCTCGATTTTCCCTGAAACAACGTAGAGTTTAGATTGCACCAGTAACGAGGATATTTCCATATATAAATGGGTACATTAAAATAAACTTACGCCATCCAAATCTGTAAATATCAATTGACTCGTGATCCGGCATCCCGAGACTCACGCGCATTGTGTACCAATCAACGACAAGCATCCAATCTATTAGGCCATTTAAACACGTCGCACTAAACGTCCAATAAATTTATAGTCTCAGATACCTAGAGCCATAAGCCCTTTGTATGAAATTTGGAACATGAAATTTATGTGCTTCCAGTTCCAAGCACAAGTAAGAAAAGTTATTGAGCCTTTTCATTTCGTATGCACCTTACCTTTATTGTACACAATTATAATATGTTCGTAGTCAAGTTAAAATTTACAGAAATGTAAACTTTTCCAGAGATAATAAGATACTGTAACTATACTATCCATAAACAATAACTTTTATCGTGTTATCGATTAGCTTCCCTTTGGTTAGATAGTAGTTGATAAGATATTTCCATAATACTTTATCTCGACGGACTCGCCTCCTACCGCGGTCATTCTCCCCTCGATTTAGAAACGCATGAACCAAGGTACTTACGAATATTATAACTTCCTTATATTTAAAAAGAGCCTAACCATACATCGCCAGACATGTTCAAATAGGACCAATAGTTAATGTTTTAAGTAGCATTTATTTATTCCGAAATTAACTACTTAAAATTGGCCGTATTTACTTAATAAGTAAAATTATAAGGTGCTGGAAAAATAATTCTACTACATTAAAGTAAGCAGCTAGAATACTTACAAGTGAAGTCATGGGACACTCCTAGAAATTTGATTGCAGCTAGGCTACTCATGGAACATGTGAACCAAATATCAAAACAATGTTTATAGCTAAGTATTATCCGGTATTTTCTTGGTAGATATTCCATACTCCGCGTGAGTGCAATGTCGACTAGAGAACAATAGAGCACTAGGCACAAGGAGCTGCCTAGCTCTTTAATAGACCATTATTTTCATAGTCTCTCAATACGCATTGCAAGACCAAGAAATGCGGCTGTTTTGTTTTATAAACAAACGCCTTTGTGTAAGCCACATTCGTACCTACTCATAACTTACTCGATTTACTCATATCATAAGGAATTGTAATTCTTATTATTACACTCTGAAAACAAGTATGATTCAACTCAAGAAATTGAAACACATTTGAATTTCAAATTGTTCAAATGTTACCTTCATAATATGCCGGCTGTAGATTAATGAAAAGATAGACTAAACAGAGTTTGCCTCGCGGAATTATACCGACCGACATAAGAACGTCTTGATCAATTAAGAACACTCATGCGAACGACTAACTCTCTAATTATCTCTAGTGGTTTCCTCAAAACTACGCTGTCCATTAGAAAAGTTAGCGTCGGAGGTAGGGACAACGTAACACCTCCGACCGCGACGTACCGTCATACGATATTAGTCATCTGCGGACGGCGCGTGTTCAGGAAAATACAACAAAGAACAATATTGTACGGGAGCACGTATTCATGTGACGTTCCAATTGGTTACTCACATTCTCCGATACGCTAAGTAAAACAAAGGACGAAACACTTAACCTACCACGGATGATTAATAAAGATTATCTATTTGTACAGCGAAACGAGCGCGATACTTGATACTAAGTCAACATAATGTTTGTGCCGTCGTAATTATAATAATAGCTATATATACAAATAAAATACATCAATGTGATTGAACATGTTCCATTACCAAATGTCAGAATCTATTTTTCCTCTACATAAATTGCTGTACAAACAAAACATTATTTATACCTGGATTTGCGCATAAACACATATCATCCCCTTTCGCAAAACGTATAGAAAGGAGGTGAGCGTCACTAGTTGGTAGTGTAGTGGGGAATACGATCCTGGCACAAATTGATTGAGAGCGACATTTGATATAAAATTGTGTTGTGATTGATGCGACCCCGCCTCGAACGCTGCTCCGCTAAGTGCTCTGTCGTGGTGTTGCTTATATGTAGGCACGTATATCATACCATACCGTGTCGTACGTACGACCATTAGATCTACGTCGAATATATAATGTAACTACTAGATATTATTACACACATGATACATACAACGGAACAGCTTTGCCGAGTAATCTTTTTATATTATTATATACGAGTATATCCATATCGCCACATAGTCCCTTCACGGGTGAGTAAACGATAGGTGATCGACCTCATCATTAACCTGCCTTCTCTTAGATACGATCTGTTAAAGGCGTACGAATTTTCCTCTTGTGCCGTCGCAGCATTATAATCAACTGGCTCATTTCCTTCTCGTTGACAACACACTGTCTAAAATAACGTGAACATAAGCAGTGTATAAAGTATGAATATGATTATGATTTTACTAGATTTTTATGATTTAAACTAAAATTCAATCAGGCTTATTACTATAAATTTTTACAAGGTTTCAGGATACGGAAAGAAAGTAATGATTTAATTTGGTCATTGCAATTTGAGGTCAATATGATTTTGATTGTCAACGTTCCTCAAACTCGTTCATCTCAAACAGCGGTTTATCGTGAAAGTGACAGGTTCTCTTAAAACTTTACTTCATTTCGCCGCCATTCAGAGAGAGATAGAGCTTATTTTTCTAGGTCATTCGACGCAAAAGGGTGAGATGAAACGTTCGACAAATTACTCTACTGGCACGGTTAATTTACTTTACAAATGCTTTTAAAGTTTTCAACTGAATATCTAATCGGTTGTCGAAATTACTTGCGATTCAGTCCTAATGGTTGGAAAGTATTGCTGCATTTACATTGTTGATTTTGTGCGATAAAATGAGGAAACTGCTAGCACAGTAATATTTGTAATAAATGACATATTATAATCGAGTATGCATAGTTCTGTTCCGGCCGATCCATCCATCACACTCTGGATTCATAAGTCTCCGTGCAGATGTCCCCAGTACGCTGTAGAGATGATGTATATTATGTACGTTTAGATATAATATAAGCTATATTTATATGTACTGATATGCAGATAACGTAGCTAATATTACACTAATTGACGTTAATTTCAATTTATTATGTATGTTTTCGTCGTGTGATCGAATGTATCATGTGTTTGAATTTAAAATATGGACACAAACTATATCTTCAAAAATTTGTCACATTTTTTATGTTTTATTTGACCGGTAAGGTATATTTCAATTACCTAACTACTTACATGTTTCATCACATCGTGTACCTATATACAAAATACCAAATTACCACTATCCATCGCAAACATGAGATACATTTAAAAAACTGATCACCGTGGATAGCGGTGTGAACAGCGGGTGTATCGGGAACATTATGCGAACTTCCCCGCAAACTCATCTCCAGCAGCCACGCCCTGGCAGCGAGTGAACGATGACGTGATTCGAACGCGATATATCGCCTTGCAGGGTAATATTGTGTCGCGGGACCAACTGATAGCTCGGGCCCTTCGGCAAAAAATAAGGTCGCCCGTTTACACGAGAGCAAAGGCTTTAAGTGACAGATACTAGATAAATGTTACGACGCATTAGATAAGGGTGGAGCGCATAAAAAGGTCGAGAAAATCTCGTGTAAAAAGTGCACTAAACATTTTAATACGCAAAATATTGAACGACATCGTGAAGGAGCATAGATGTAATTATTGAGTATCGGGTAACTTTGTGAATTCTAGGACAGTCTCCATTTCATTATGCAAGGGTGTAGCGGACAGGCGACGGTCGGGCCAAAGTTAGATTGAAGGCGACGACGCGACGACGCGAGCGCGTGCTTAAACTGTATCCCAGCTCACTTAGAGCAAGATTTACACCAACTTTGCTCCCCGACGCCTGTCTGACACTATGTCATACACCCTTGTACTATAAACTGTTACATAACTATACGCGTACTCTAGTAGCGATTTGTCGGGCTACTCGCAGGCAGGTACTGACCCGATCCCAGCTTCAATGTAAAGATTGTTATTTTCTCTTAATTAACAATCTCTTAATTGGTTACTATAATTTTCATTGCCAGACAATTTGAATACAACATAATCTGCACATTGTGATCTATGTAATATTGTAACATCTAATAGTCCGGTCAAATTAGACCAAAAAATCAGTAAACCCACGACAAATTCAGGGGAAGCTGAAAATTCTTAAAATTGTTTAAATTATAATTATAAACATTGTCTTAAAAGTCCCAACCGATCCCATGTAAGGAAAAAATTTTAGCGGGGTAATAAGGTCCAAAAAATGAGTTTTTCGCGATTTTCTTGAAAACGGTAAGTTTTATCGCAAAATTACCCCAGACATAATTTGTAGATCAGGGAATTTCCTATAAAAAAGGTATCAATATTTTTTTCCCTAAAAGCCACCGCTTCTGAGATATAACGATGCAAAAAATTGCGAGCGTCATAATACACTCATACACTACTTCAACTTGCTTTTGCAATTATAATATTAAAAGAAGTTGAAATCGATGACATCATGGATGCTGATTTAATAATTAATATCGAAAATATAGTAGATAATTTTTTTTCATACAATGATATTGAAAATGATGAAATATCTGGAGCTTTACTTAATAAACTGAATCAAAAACTTAAGGATTATGAGGAACGAGGACCAACAGCGAAACTTTGGATTCAATATTTTTATATAGTTTCAATTCTTAAAGAGTTTTTAAGAGCTGAACGTATGGGGGATTGGAAAGCTCATTTAAACTGCGTCAAAGAAATGCTTCCTTACTTTCACGCGTCTGGACATTTTCCGTATGCTAAGTCTGCACATCTATACTTGCAGGACATGCTACAATTAGAGAATTTCATAGATCCTGATGTATATAAAAAAAATTCAGAAGGATTCTTCACTGTGAGACGTTCAGACAAATTAAGCTGTGGCACTTCAACGGACATGGTAATTGAGCAGTCTATGATGAAAGCTATGAAGACAGATGGAGGTATTGCTCGAGGAAGAAGCACAAAACAGAGTGTCATAAGTAAATGGGTTTATAGTATGCATGCAATGAATACAGTTTGTGAAAAATTAGAAGATCTGGCTAATGTTAGGATGGATACGACCGAGCAGCATGTTGATGCAAGTGATTCACGAGTAAAAAAAGATGCTAAAGACTTACGAAAACTTTTGGAATGGTTCTCAATACATAATCCTTTTCCAGAGGTTTTGCATCGTTATATCTCAGAAGCGGTGGCTTTTAGGGAAAAAATTATTGATACCTTTTTTATAGGAAATTCCCTGATCTTCAAATTATGTCGGGGTAATTTTGCGATACAACTTACCGTTTTCAAGAAAATCGCGAAAAACTCATTTTTTGGACCTTATTACCCCGCTAAATTTTTTTCCTTACATGGGATCGGTTGGGACTTTTAAGACAATGTTTATAATTATAATTTAAACAATTTTAAGAATTTTCAGCTTCCCCTGAATTTGTCGTGGGTCAAATGTCTAAATTGACCGGAGTATAAGTAGGTAATATACAAAGTATGAGTAATATTTTAATTATTAATTACACTTAATAGTGGCTTTCGCAGCATATTAAGACTACGTAGTGACTGGTGACATGTCTATTTAAGTTATCTTTAAGGCCGACAACAGTATTACAAGCAGGAAGCCTTATCATATCGGTACAGCAGGCAGCGTGTGATGACAGATGTGACGGACGGACGTGTTGCGGGCGGAAGTGTGCTGGTGGGCGGCTTCCGTCGGCGCGTGCGCATGTCCGCCGATATACGATACGATGCGACAGCCAGCTCAGTCCACCGCACCGTATCGGGTTCCATATCGGCCCGGATCCACTTACATTCCACTAATCCACCACAAAACAAGGCTAAGAAAATAATACAATATAAAGAAATCAGTAAATCTCATTTCCTTCATACAGCTTCAACAAACAAAGTGTTAATACAACGTTATAGCGATATGAAACATTAAGCTAATTCTAGGTACTTTCGAAATAACCGCGCTCGGTAATAAACAGTTAAAAACAAATGGAGAAACCTCACAATTGCTCTAATTACCGCCTCCGTTACCAAATCACGAGAAAATTCACGCCCTCAACCCTCCACGTCACAATGAGGGAATGGAAGAAGCCTGTGAAAAAGCAAATTAAATTAATTGTGATGTAAACGAGGGTAGGCCGGGCACAGTGCGTACTGTAAATAATAGATGGCGCTGGCTTCGAACCGCACCCCTTTACAATACAATTTTATTTGCCGTATAAAATGTTGGCCGCGCGTGTGGCATTACTTAGGTAGTTAATAAATAAATCGAATCTGTCGCTGCGTTACATAAAACTGTTTGTTTTTTATTGCCTTTCAAATATGTTATGAAGGTAACAAAGAGTATTTGTTGTACTTACATTGTAGAATAACCAAGAGATATGTTTTGACGTTGTTACTTTTTACTGTAATTGCTTAGTACATCAATAGACTGAATGTTAAGCTTCGTTTGCGGTGAACGTAAAAGAAGACAATAAAGCACTGTATAGCTAATTAATAATATGAGGTAGTCGCGGTCAAGACTCGAAGGTGAAAGCTATAAGCGTGTTTATTATGAAAACATCATGTTGGGTTGAGGCCGAAATAGTCAGAGTAAGACGTTCGATCGGTTTACAGGCGAAGCTTTACAGCATTCTATTTTCAGCGCTCCATCAAACCAACGCCGATATCGCTCTTATGGATTTATAAAATGATTTGAACATAATTCTTGTAGCGTCGTCGGATCTCTCTATAATGTTCAGTTTGATTTTTTATCTTAGTTTTCCTGTAGCAAAATCTTGCAATACTAATTGGTTATACAACCCACTGCTTAGTTGTTATTTCGTTAAAGCAAAAACCGAGTAAGAGACTTTGAACGTTGTTATGATATTTGCTCCAAAATAAAGTTAGCACATAAAATCATTTTATAAATTAATCGGATTTAAGATTGAACAATTATGTTTTGGTGTGTTTTTAGGTTTTCAGCGTGTTATATAAATATTAACCGATATGTATGGTAACTGGCACAGAAGATACAAGAAGAAAGAACATAAGAAGCTAGTCTTGTTCCCGGTTACTCACTCAACCTGGGTGTGATGTGTGCACTAGTTGCTCGGCCCATCACAACCTCCTTGAGTGAGCGACCGTGGATGAGATACCCATCACTCACGAGGAACCAACGTTCAGCTGAAGAACTGTCTACAGATTCATGATAATTGTTACCTTTATATTTATTATTGTCCTGTATTTTGTTACTGTTATATTAAGTGATATATTAGTTTAGCGTGTCAATACAAAATTCCTAAAAACAAATACTCGAATATTTCACGTTTATGAATTAAACAAAAGTAAATTTATTGTAAGAGCAGTGTTGTTATTGACTGTACGAGCAGGTCGTAAAGAATGTAAATTTATACGTCATGTGTAGTTTTGCACTGGAATTTTAACAACCTTGTCAAATTAATATATCAAAAATGTACACATACCCGTAATTAAAATTTTACAAAATCTTGTTACGCAGAACGCGGTGCTATAGCTTTTTAATAATATTCATTGAGGTGTATCAATACGCGTCTTGTCGAAGTTTTCATAGAAAAACGATTGGCCGATCGACAAAAATAGCATCACTAACGTACAGAAACCAGGCGCGCACCGATCACGTGATTTATACGTTATCGGCCGTTCGGTGGTTTACGACAACCGTACATCGAGGATCATATTCAGAATACTTCGCCAATCTGTCATAGGTTAGATAAATATTGAATTGTAAGTAAAACTCGTTCGTTGCAAGTGCAAACTGCTTTGTACGCGGAGTCTTGTTATCCGAGAGTCGTTCTCTGTTTACAGAAAGTAGAGCTTTTATCTTTAGCTGTATTCCTATTTGGCGCGGTTATTGTCAAACAAACCGCTTACTGCAATAGCGTAACATGTTATTCTGTAGCACCTAATTTAGATATTTAAGAAAAACATAGAAACGCGTTTTCATCAGTCAAAATGAAAATCAAACAAACAATAGAAATAACTAGAAACAATACTATCGATGCGTTAAGTTTAGCGTTATGAAGAGTACAGGTACATTTCTTTATACGATAATGATTTACATCCCCGAGAAATAGTATATAAATGAGTTCGCGTTAGATCAAGGTAATACGTGTACATATATGTGACATTCCAAGTTCATCGTATCACAACGCAATAACGATTGTAACAGCACTTATAGTATTGTTATGGCGTACATATCATACAGTACAGTCATCAAGTGGCGCGATTGTTCGCCATTATCTCCTGTTACACCTGGGCGCATTGATATGCGCTTACTGTATGCCTGATTAGCCATGCAATGTTTCACACTTAGCCACCGATTGTGTTCACAACACCTGTCATTGCATCTGCCATCTGTTATTATAATTGCATCGTATGACGCGTATACAATTAAGTTTATGAACGTAATTGATGATTCAATGGCTACAATTAATTGTATATTTTCTTGGTACTATGTCGATGATAGTTATCCGTAGTTGGATATCTTAGACCTAACAATCTGTCGCTACTAAGTAAAACTCTAAATTTCATCAGAGTGTTATAACATCACCACGTGTTTTTATAATCCAAACCGCTGATACATTTATTACTCCGCCACCTAGTAATTCATGCATGTTCATGTTTTATGGTCCATAAAATAATTTCCCACCTATTAAGAGCGTAACTCATCGCAACTACTCGGCATACTGGTGTATTTGGCGTAGATAGATAGCGCACTTGTACCTTACAATTTGCGTACATAGTCTGTGCCTTGTCTTACCATGTGTAGGTAACGGGTAGGCTTATCCGCTGGCAACTCGCGCATTCGTAGCAGTTGCCAACTAGCAAGCCTACGCGACTAAGCCGATATCAGCTGTCGCCGCGTGCTACGCCGACGCACCGTAGCTCTTCTACGACATTTACACTTTCATTATACTGATAACATTATTGAATACATGGCACCTTAATATTTGTCGACGTGTTGAATTTTATTATAAAGGCAGAAAATAAAACCAGAGAAAACTCAGCACACATTTCGACACCCCATTTCGGAGACAGATATTCATAAAAATGCAAAGTAGGTATAATACGAGTAGAACATTTTAGTCCCTTGTTCTTCTTGTATTGGTACAAGTGTGTGGGTAATAATAATAAAAGTTAATACAAAAACATCGGGTTATTACGACGGCGACATTAAAGGCCAGTGCTGTAATTGTTAGGGCGGTTCACACTCGCGACCGGTAATTTGGCAGCGTCGACATCGCGTCTATTGCAACACCAATTTCATACGACGATGTTACTGGAATTGCTTTTATTATCAGCGCTTACATCGGCTACATTCTACAGTTCATTTAGAGATGAAATTTAATCATTAATTTATCAAAAGTTTTAAACTTCATATTGTTTCATATTCAATGCACGTTCTGTATACACTATAATAATAATATATGTTGTTTAGGAATTGTGAATGTCAGCGCGGCCACAATATAATTCCGCCACTAGCGTTAGTTCTACACTTGACAATTGAAGTTTGCGAGTCGCTCGGCTCCGGTGTCCGGTAATGAATCAACTTGTTTAGTTGCAATTGAGGGTTATCAGAGCGCAGTTACGTGTTGCTAATTATTAAACTTTCCCGACGTTCATTAAGTATGTTTATTCCGTATAGCGACAACTTACTAACATTCTCGCACATAAGGCGCGTATTTCTAAAGCTTTAACATAACAAAACTTAAATTTAAAAATGATAACGGGCAAACCACACAAGAAAAAGTAAAATAATATTATTCAAAGCAGATAAAACAATTTCCTCTTTGTGATCTAAATAAAAAACTCTCGAGTCTCTTATGTGAAGAAACGAAAGTCGAGTGCAATTTTAGGGCCGAGTCTACCCTCTACGAAATTGAAGGTGTTTGGTTTGGTTCGAACATCTGCATAGGGTTGAGTTGTTTACAGTCTCCGGCCGGTCTCAAGACAATTTATTTGAAAGGTGTCGCGGCGCAATCCACTCAGCGATCACTGCCGATACAAATACCCGACCTAGAATAACCTGGGTATAAATCACTCTGAGGAAATAACTTGCTCGACCCATTTACCTAACTGGACATGTCTTTAAGCAACGTCTTCTAGTGCCCGTGCCACTCACGGTGACGATATTGTGAAAGCTTCGGCATTGATGTTGTTCTATTCAATAGTAGCACGGAAAGGTTTGAGTTTGTTTTGTTCGTTGCTAGGCTCGTAAAACTTCATGTTATTATACAAGTATGTTGTCCAAAACACCCAACACGTCGTGATATAAACTAGGATTATTGTTTAAAATTTAAAAGTGTTACGTTTGTTACATTTTGTATCAAAATCACAATATTTTATCTAAGTTAAAATACTTAGAGTGACTTTGTTAGTCACAACGAAATTCCTAATTACGGGAGATGGGAAAATAAGAGAAAATTGTATTAAATCGCGGGTTATCTAAGCTCTTACTCTTATTATTTCGGAGATGGAGCGCGACGACTTCGAAATTTACTTAATTATGTTATAAAGATACTGATCTGAATAAAACGGGCGAGCGACGAAACGCGAGGGAATAATCGTCTGGACCGACAGACAAGTGCCATCTCATCGCCGCGAAGCCAACACCTCCACGACACAACCGCCACAAGACCATTCTGTTTTTTTAACAGACACTTTTATAACATACATTATTATTTTCAATCAGGATTGGCCATATCGTGTGAGTGTATATAGTTTTACTAAACACAGCAATGATAAATGATTACAATCATCTTAGAACGCAAAGGGTCTTATAAAAGACAGTCGATAAAACAAATAGGCGTTGTCACACGCTTGGATCCATAACATCGTGCATCATATAGTGTACAGATGCAGTCTCAATTTCGTTAGTGGCGCCGCGCCGTAGGTAGCCGTATAGTTGCCTGTACCGGCGGGCTGAAATAGAAAACGGCTGGTGATTAATTGCCAATTACTCCAACTGCCGAGTAATTCCCGCGCCCACTTGTCGCCGAGTAAGCTCGCATATTATTTTTCCATCGAGTAAATAAATTGATTGGAGGAAAATGGAACAAACGATCCTCTAAATTCATTTATCCGTAAATACATATGGGGAGACCTCAAGATATTAAGAACTCTGAACTCTACTATTTAATCGTACATTGTATATAATTAAGCCTAAGAACTTTTAGTAAATGTCACTTTATTCTATTTTAAACAACAACACAATTTTACTACATAATTTTATTTTAGTAGTTTCAATCCACCTTTACCGAGAAATGAAAAATAGGGTAGTCTGTTTTTATAGGTCACTTAAACGCACTAACCTATCCTTGTCATAAATATAATACGTAATGATAGCACGCGAGTATAGTGTTACGTCCCCAATGCAAAATTGTAATTTGCTGTGATATAATTCAATATTTAGCGAGATGTAATTGAATATTTTTCCAATTTGTTGCGCGTAATGGGGCAAGATTGAGTTGACGGTCCCCACAGGGCGGCGCGGCGGTGGATGGCGAGCGGCGCCCCACCATCACCGACCGTACCTCCTCTATACGCATCCACTTGCCTTCATTACCATACATTCACAAATTCTACTAACTTACTCTTCTTTCAAATTTAATCATGACTAAATCTTGATCAATATTCTAAAATAACACTGCAGCCACAAACTAACATATTAGCCATTGTAGGGGTACTAAATAATTTTCTAGATTATCATATCAAATGTAATTATCGCCACTCTTATAATTACTATACATGATCGTCGTTAAACATCATGGGTAAAATAAAATATCTACCAGTACCAACACACTAAAGAGTTGTTACATAAAAGGTTTTCGGCATTAGTACTCGTAGTAGGTCCATTCACGTCATGTCCTCGCGTCAATATGGTGGGATTACTGCCACATGAACTAAGCTCGTCACGCACTCTGTTTTGAGTAACCGACAAAAAACTCATCTTTCATGTGACTTTCTCTCAAATAGGTTTACGCTCCCCCTCTTAATACATACTCAATCATTATTTAGATATGGATACCATTTGTAGCCGTTGGAAAATGGTCTCCAATTTTCTTATGTTAGCCATAAATCGAATATAACATCCAATTTAAGGCTAACTTACACAAATATACGAGTATTTATTACTTACACATAGGTAAAGATGATTCATGTTCCAATTTTCTCCCATAACATAGACATTTATTAAAAATATATATAAACGTACTATATGCTATTTTATATATATTAAATATGCAAATAACCAAAGATATTCATGAGAACAAGTAGAACATTTTACCTTACTTATTTACAGAATTATACGTTTGCTCGTAGTTTAAGATATTCCTGTTATTGCACTTTGACGTAGCAACGAGGAAGATGGAGGCCGACGTCACGTCGACTCATTCCAGTGGCGATCGCCACTGGCATACTAATATTCTCCGAGCGATTCCATGTAATTCCAGTCGGTACTCCGCCGCCGATTGTGCTCTCAGTATCTTGAATATGTTACAACAGAATATACCGAACTTGTACCAGATACCAATGAAATACCAAACGCAAATCACTACAACCGAATTCTATTATATATTTGTCTCTAACAGTAATCCTAATTCATAAAGTATCCACATCAATACAACTATGATCCTATAGTCTGCCCGCACATTCATTTTAACGACCTGATGTTGCGATTCCACCGTAAACCCTTTGGCACTAACTTCGTCATATCACATTTATTTCTTTGTAAGTTAACGGCTTCATAATATTTTTTCTATCTACCAAGTTACCCACGCTAACTCGCGCCTTGAGCGTTATGGCCTGACGTGATTCAGCACTCGTAATTCGTCTCAGCCTGAGGCTAAACAAACTCAGCTTATCGCATAACATAAATTGGCAACACGTCGTTAAGGCGACCCGCACACTGCGAGCGGCGCGGCTTTATCAGCGGCCTCTCGTAAACCAACGCCGTCTGTTATTGCAGCTCGGCTGCGACATTTTCCGAGACTTTTTTCATATCGCAAAACGGCTGCCGATTGTAACGCAAACCGGCGACCGGGACGCGGCAGTCGAACCGCGTAAACGATTTGGCTTGTGCCGATAAATATATCCATTTGGCAGTGCGCGCCCACTCCATGTTCGTATCAACTGAAAAAGCGCCGCCGCCTTGAGCGCTGGTGTAATTAGAGGCCAATCGTAAAACGAAAGGGTTGCGCCCGGAACGTCCCATCTGATAATGAGCACGACTGGCGCGGCTCCAGCCGCCGCTCATATTAGGCGGTCTCTCTGCCGCTATCGTTACGACTTTTACACTTTTACGAGTTGTTTAGTTTACAGAGCCGGCTGTGTATGAGCGCGTGCATTGCCAAATGCTAGTTCGCGGCTCACCGCGCGCGACCGCTCTCTAAATATCGCCACCGCTACGTGTTAATGAGACGTACGTTTCAGGCTCGTTTGGCATTGCGCAGACCTCCTACCGTCACTCGGCACATAGCCTAGCCTACTTAAATATCTAGTCACTGTGCCACTGTATAATGGTCTCCCCGTTACTTTTTATGTTCATCAAGCGTTTTTTTAGACGGTCGCAAATTTTGTAACATTTATATGTAACAAAAAGAACATTATTCGTCGATAGCTATAACAAACTGTTGGCATCCGTTTACAATAACAACCAAAGCTTCATTCCCGACGATATCAATTTTGTTCAGTGGCTCTTAATTAACATTTTCTTTTCTTTCGTTTCCAGGTGAGTGAGGAAGCGAATACAAAACCAGCAGGCTTTGTGCGCGGCGCGGGCGCCCGACTCCAGACAAAAAAGAATATTACACCGCTTTCAATTCGAACACACAGAAGAAAAAATATTATCTGCACTTTTGTAAACGCAAATGAGGTTCGCTTTGTAATATAGGACTTAATTTAAATAACATCTCTGAGTAACCATTGGTGCGCTGAAACAGGTGGGTAATACGCACGCAACAATTGGTTACTTCAATAGGAAAGTAGGAAAACTGTGTTACGTAATAACAATATAGTCTAAAACTATAAACATACACTAGCCGGATCAAATAAAATGAGAGATAACTCCAGACGACGAGTTATATAAAGGCACCTTTGTCATCACGTAATACCTATAGTCCTACACAGACGTTACGTTCCATGTGCTATGAAGCGCTTCATATTTTATCTGCTCAAATCTTGATGTATGAGCTACACGAAGGCATAAAGAGATTATCACAATGTACCCAGTCTATACAAAAGGGTTTCACCTTCATTGAAACATGAAAACCATTTTCCGCGAACTACTGGTAGTAGACAGCCAAAATGATTTAATGCCTAGCCACTAGCAACGGTGCTGAAGTCTGCAAAACATTATTCATAAAAAGTATTATCATAAGTTGATTCGTTTATTGCTGACGGTAGCAATAAAAATGCACTTTCATATTATTTTAGTTAACTTTTGTATTATCTTACACAATATTATTATCTATTATACAAAAGTACACATTTTAACATTTGTGCTCGGGTGGGGTTTCCCCCATAAAAAAGTTTTTTTTCTTACTAAGATAGGACCCAAATACATTAACACATGAGAATCCATTATTTCTATGACAGTAACACTTCTAAGGAGCGGGCATAAAGGAAATGACTTATTACTTATTTTTGGTATGATCAAACTTCGTTAATCAACCTTAAAGTACCACTGACAAAATTCTTTGATGCGTACTTACGTACAAGAGTCCAGGAGTTAGATAAGCTCACATGTTATGTAACAAAGAGTTCACCCACGGCCTTCGACCGTCGAACCCTCGCTCTGACGCTGTTGAACTCTGTTCACTCACCTCGCGGTCGATGCCATGCGAATAAAATTATATTACAGTGATGCAATAGAGAAAACAAAGTGGGAAGAACCGCAACAAAGGCAACCTTTCACAGTATATTTTCCAGTAAATTTTAAACCATAATCGCAATATTGCTGCCTGTCAATTATGAAAATAACTGGCGAGCAATACAAAAATAACCGCCATAATGAGAAATTGACAATCATATTCTTTTTTATAAAAAAAATAAATCTGATGCAAGGCTAATAATCTTGCTTTGAAACTAGAAGTAATAATTACTACCTTTCTATATTATTATTAAGAACAATTTTAAAATATTTTACTCTTAATTTTTTTTCTTCTCTCTTAGTTAAAATAAATTCATCAGGTTAATTTTCAAGAATGCAAGTCTCCACATCATATTTCGATTGCCAGTATTTGTGCTGACATATATTTAGCCTACTTTTCAGGGGTCATAAGTTCTCACATTATTGACTCACTGGCATGATTCGGTATTTGGCAGGTGTCGGTCACCTGTGGGTGCAAGACAAAAGGTGCTAGTGCGGGCATGCACCCCACGCGAGCGTGCGGTCGCCGCCCTACAGGGCTTTGCACCCTCGCTCTATCCGCTATTCAGAGATAATACACTTTCATCTAACGCTGTTCCTTTTATAACAACTCTATAAAACAATAACAGTGAATTGCTCTTATCCTCTCGAGCGCCCCACGTCAAAATTCAAATATACCGTTAAGCGTCCAGGCCAAAAATGGCGCGCGAAATTGAATTGGCGGTTGGCGTTTAAGCGCCGATTCCGTCATATTTTGATACTAACACCCTAGTCATACCTTATATATTTGAAATCTACATAAAATTTGCTATATATTAAAAAAATAAACCACAAATAATATTTGATAGTGGTGGTACAATAGTCGGTTTAATCTGAATATTGTGTGCTTTAGGCATGTGTTTGAAGAAAGTCTAAAAAATATTTTTAGGCATAAAAAATAATATGACGGAAGGTCTTATCGTGTAGTTAATGAATAATGACATTAAAATCCAACTGTAAAATATACTCAAATCTTTAAAATTAGTTAAAAAAAGTATTTACAATATTGGTCATAAAGGAACATGTCGTTGGGTCAGATGTTGTTTAAGGTGCTCTCTGGCCTATATCAACCACTTATTCAAGTGTGTGCATTAGATCGTCGTCTCGTTTCATCAGCTTCAATGACAAATATGTTTGAAAGGGATAAACATAGTTTTAGCATTTAATTTCTACGTTTTTTTAATGTAAGATCGTTTTGCCGTACCACGGTGGCGGGACGCTTGACGGGGGTAGCACATTCAACCGTGACACGGTGGCCGGGCGCTTGAGAGGTTATATAATAATACTATATTCCGTGTTACATGTTTAAACATTTCTTGTAATGTGAATTCTTTCACCCATATTGTATATACCATTTTCTACAACATATTGTATAAATCTTGTTTCTTTAAAAGTACTGTACTTTTAAAGAAACAAGAGAGGTGTATGTACCTGCAAGTGGTGCAAGACACCCACGCACAGGCCACTGAACTCACGGTCTTTGTACGTAGAATTCTCCCATTCTTTAAAACATATACCTAAAACTACTACACGAAAACTATTTTCATATCATTTTCTCGTGCTATATCATTACGAAAGTTGCCGCTCACTCTTGAATTACTGCAATTGCTGTTTGAACTGCTTAAGTATTCATAACAAGAATGAAAATATTTCGACGATAAAATAATGTTTATAGAATTTTACTTTACCTGCGTGTTTATAAGAAATTCAAATAGTATAACAAGCGAAGGGATTACATCACTGCCTCGTATTATTCATACATGACTTATGGCACACAAACCTTTACAGCTTTATTTGAAACGAGTTGTCCCTTTATTAGAAATAATTTACGTTGGTACGATGTATCCCTTACATTCGTTGTGTAAGTTATTAACAAGTTAATTATTATGCTTGAATGTACATAATTAGATTTAATATAGTGGTTTGATGTGTATGTACGACGAACGCAAGAAGGCAACAGCCTGCTTCCAATCCGGAAGTTATAAATTTGCTTAAACTTGTTTGAGTTGCGAATTCCCACGATGTTTGTCCGGACGTGCGGGTCCATTTAGTCCCTAAACCAACTACTAACTTCTGTGCAAGCACCAATAACTAACAAAGATTTTAAGACAAAATTATCTTTACACTGACTGATACCTAGCGACTCGAAATTTAAATGGAAAGTCATCAATATCCGGGACTCAGTTTAAAATGAATTGAAACGGTTGCTCACCCTCACTTACGGTAAATAGATTACGTACACACGAAAAGGTACACCCGCCCTAACGCAGACGTGAACCTACTATACAATACAACGATGTTAGCGCTACGTAATATGACGCAAGTTTGTTTGTCTCCACAGCAGATGCACAGGAAATTGATTCATAGAGGTTGTTGGTACACCTACCTCCGCGCAACCTATTTTATGTTGAGCTGAAAAATCATATTGAAAAAAGAATTATTCTCTTCTACTTAAGCTTTTCACATTTTAATATCGGCATTCCATTTTAACAACAACGTAATTAAACACGTTTTTTAAATCACAAAGTATACAAAACCGTTAAAAAGCGTAAAATCCGCTTGAACAAGTATAAAGCGAGGATGTAATATTAACTTTCAGCGGAATGTAGTTCAGAATCTACATTGATACCTGGGATTACGTTTTACCCTCTTTCATGGCGGCGTAATAAAATTCAGCTTAAAAATACCCATTACTTACCTGCCTACAAACCGCCGGTGATCGTAGCTTTAGAATAAATGTATTTTCTTTTTGAATATGAAAATATTCCAAAGTTGGTCGCGATCGTTTCGCTGTGTTCAGATAAATCTTAAGAAATTGTTACAATGCGACAACGTTAGCAATATTAAAAGAGATGAAAATGTCGGCGTTGAAGAGATCGTAAGTAATCTCATTAAACATTAGCGCGTACAGTTGACGCGGAGAGGGCGACTCCGGCGGCCGGGCGGAGCGCGAAGGTGGCGACTCATTTTAAATGTATCAAGAGTTCACTCCAACTATGTAGTTGCAGCTCCGGCTCCGGACAGAGCGTCTGAAAACAATCCCAACTGCGTTAATCACTTATTTACGTCCGGGGTCCACTGCCGCCAGAGTATTTCTAACGAACGCCGGGAATTCTGGGGAATCCTAATGAACCGTGGGAATTTCGATTGTAATGAAGCGAGTCGGAACTTTACAAGTGGACGCGGAGACTTTTCGCCGGTGGCTCGTTCTTAAATCTAATTCTATAGTTTCGTTGGACATTGTTGCGGTGCATCGAAAGCAACGCGGGAAGTAATTCCGCTCAGTTCCGCCGGATATATCTCTCCCAGGGCGCAGAGACCTGCAACTAATCGGTTTGTCATTTCCGCAATCGACCGCCGCGACGCCGTTTTGAATACTTGATATTTGTCCTTTGTTTACAACACTACACTACACGAAGAATCAATTTGTTACCAAATCCTCGCTGGGGTTACTTGCTCAGAATACTACAGGTACATTGTAATCGTAACTCGTTTTCTGATATCGGCAAAAACAAGACTATTTTGTCTCGGTACCTCTTAATTGCACAGTCCATATTTTAACGTTAAACTTTTCTATCGCTATTGAATTGGACTAGAGCTTATACTTTCCTTCTTTGGCTAATAAAACTTCAATAGATACGTTAAAAATTCAAGACAAACGCTTTTAAGCACTACAGCAAAAGGAAGGTAAAAATAACTCAAGACACTTAGTTCTCTCACAGAGTAAGGAGTTGAAACATCAAATAGCGCCCGTTGTTTTAGCTGATGGCAAAATTGGATAGATAAACTAGAAGTCGTTCACAATTTTTTGAATGATTAAGAGCTTATACGCAGTCAGTTTTACTGTGAAACCTAATAAGTTAATAATTAACATATAACGACGATAATCTTTAGCATTAAAAGTGTAGATTTACACGTGTATTCCTCAAAACTTTCCCACACAGAATACGTATAAGATAGGTGGTACGTTCAGGGTGTACTTGGAAGTTGATGTGTCGGCATGCACATTCGGCATCCGTGAGAGCAGTGCTCTCTAATCTCTGGAAGCCTCAGAAAGCTTGCGGGAATATTCATAAAGCGAGTTCGCATCCGCCGGTTATCGGGCGGAACGACGCGGCGCCTCGCACCGCAAACACCTATCGAAAAGATAGACAAAATGACATTACAATTTGTATTTAAGGCTTTTAGCTCGGTTTTTTCACTTCGCATCATAAGTTGCTGGCTTTTTCATCTGATTCAATGTGTTTGTTTGTTGTACGTCAATTGTTTATATGTCTTATTCAAATTAGGATGGATGGGCAAATCCCAATCAATATAATAAAGCAAACACAATGAAAAGTGTCTCGAGACAGATTTTGGAAAAATTAAAACATAAAAAAAATACGCAAAATGCCACACAACAGAATTTTAGTGGCTCTATATGAGACATAAAACGCTTAAAAGTTTCATGTTATACTCGCTTCAGAATTTAATGAACCGATTAACCAGAACTTAGAGTAAAAAACTACGGTTTTATAGCCAAAATTAAACTCGTAACTAGAGGCAGTACAGCTTGGCGTCGCGTCGCGGTAGTATTGCACAGTCTCAAGTTTCCAATTATATCTCTCCCACTTCAGCCAACTCATATAAAAGTTCTAACAACGCGTGCCTTTAACTGGCTCTTAGTTTAGCCACTGCCATCACTTTAATCGTGTGGACTAGGATATAATGCCATAACAACAATTAGAAAATTACAACTGGGTACTACATGTACCTATATATGTCTTTTCGAAACTTTGTCATTGAGATCTGTTTTAATGATTACAAGAATATAAGTAGACTAGTACTACAACTACATTTTTTTGTTTCGTATTTAATACAAAACGAGATTAAGAGCTATATAGCTATACTTATAATAAATTGTAAAACTGCACGTCCTGATTACCTATGCAATCGTATCACTGAAAAATCGTTTCAATTTTGTATCTGTGCTCGTGCGGAAAATGTCCGCGCACGTAGCGAACAGTAATATGCCATTACCATCATAACAACGTTACTCTCGACTTAATTTTGCCGCTGGCGATCTGCCGGCCGGTTGCTAATTTCTCTTATGTCCGCCGCCCACTGTCAAAACTCGTATCCAACTACGCGTATTCAACTTATCCGATACTCGTTTGTTCGATAAGTTAACTCACAAATACGATAGTAACAACCATATCTAAGACAACGCGCAACGTCAAGTGAAATATCCTCGCTTAGACAGCTATTATAATCTCCTATAAACATGTAAACGTGTACACAATAGAGACAGAACTAGCGTTTAAACCGACGTCTATAGAGAGACGCTAAAGCGTTGTCTAGAAATCCTCTCAAATCCCTAAGGAGCGTCAATGCTTCCTCCACAATGGTGCACGTGAGAGATGCCGGCCGACAACCGACGTTCAAAGGGGGTATTATTAAAGGAGTACGCCGATAAAGGTCAATTAGGAATCGACGTCAACGGCTAAGTCAGATTGCAGTGACCGTCAAACGATTTTGAGATGCCTGCTATCTATTAAAAAGGCATTTATGAGTAGGCATGTACAGAAAAAATCTAATTCAAATAAATAGATAAAGAAATAAAGGTACAAATTTATCCCAAAATAATTTATATTATAATTATAAAAAAATAAAACAGTATTTTGGTAATGGTTTGAAAATTGCAAACAAGAACGCATCGACTTTAAATTGGAATTTCCTCACGATGAAGAGTCTCTTTAAATCCCTTTATACATCAAAGAATTCAAGCGGTAGACTGCTATTGAAATCCCCAGTGAACATCAATGCCTATTGCCACGTCGCTTATCTACAATGTACGGCATGAGAGCTGCAGGCGGAGAGGCAAGGCGGCATGCGGCACGGAGGGGAAGGCATTTCAAAGGAGTGCATTACTGCATCGGGGTGAACAATTACGGCAATCGACAGAAACAATTAACATTGCTTGAATCATAATTCACCATACTTAGGTGCTTGCATAATACCAATAGGTGCACATTTTGTTCAGCCTATGAGTCACACAGTCAGTTTACGAATTCTCAATGGGCCAATAAAAATAATTGATCAATGCCACGTGCCTGACTCTGATATGGACATTGATCAGGCATAGGCGATCAGTCATCAAGTGGTTATTACAAAGACCCAATCAATGTTTAGCGCTAGGTCTGAGATGCGGGTCTCGTTGGCATTTCCTCTATCGTGTTATTATCACCATCCACCTATTCACTCAAAATAAACTTTACTAGTAATCGTAGTTAAGTGACTTTGCCTTGTTTAATCTATGATAACGGCATCATGTCTCGTTTGAGGTGAGCTGACAATCGTTTTGACAGGCAGTCGGTAGCAGTAACAGGGCGCGCCTGCCACGCTACAGGGAACCTTATCCCACTGACATTTTATTATTTTTATGCTAATTCCCCTTTCAAACAGTAAAATAAAAATTATTTGGCATCCCTGTCGGGGTAGAGATATTCCACTGGAATATGCCTACATATGTATAATCTCTTCTTTTATTTTAACGTTCTCTGTGACAGGTCATAATGAATAAAAATGTTTATTTGACATCAAATACTGCCACGATCGACATCTTGTAGTGTCTAATAAATTGTATATCGGATTATTTTACATAAAATTGATTAAAGTATACTTATACATGTCGTAAAGCAACTTCGTAGACTTAAACGCTCCTAGATCATGAAAAGTTATTGTAAGACATGTATTCAAATAATAAAGAAAGAACTCTGCAACTAATATGACAGAAGAGAAAATATACGCGGTAATAAAGCAATACTTAGCCAACAAAGTTAGTAGCTTTGTCCTGTTTGTAACATCTTTGGCAGTAATAAAGTGTAACGTCTGTAGGGCTGTACACGGACGAATAATTTTAATAGCTCGCTGACAGATTATTTCAGAAAATTAAATTTTAGCTCGTTGGACACAGACCATAAAATTCCTGCTTACAAATCTGTTTGTTATGACATCGTAACGAGATTATGTCCGTTTCGCTGTGAAGACGTCGTCGTCGCCACGTCGTCGTCACGATATCGCATGTTTTATTATTTCACGCTATAAACGCAGTGCGTTCCCGCCTCCGCTAAATTATACAGAAACGTTTTAATGTGAGTATCGAACGCGCATCATGACAGTTTATTACCAATAAATATAACAATGAAACTTATTTATAGGGAATAAAGATTTCATGAACTCATGCGGGTGTCAATCCCATCGATATGTGGATGTGATAAATATTATGTAGGTATAACAATAACGTGCTTTCATTATCGGTTTTCAATTGCTGACTTTATAATATCATTAATAAATAATATCAGGGTACTTCATTTCCTGCCTGATAGCGAAATATATAGAGTACCTATATCGAATTATGAATTTAAAAGGCGTGACATTATGTAGGTATGTATTGTATACTTCGGGATACGTTTTAACAAATATCTGTTGGAAAATTACTGATTTTAGTTAAGAAGTATCTCTCTATCAGAACATGACCAATTAAGACCAATCTAAGCTTGATTTAATCGTATTTAATCAGAAAAGCTTATAAAAATAGTGTCTTGCTGTTCTTAAGACAGGTAATCTTAAGACGTGGCATCGTATTGTAGGCGAGTAGGCGCGAGGCAAGCATTGTCATTTAAAGGAGAGCAGCGAGCACGTGGTCACGTGCCGCGCCCGCCTCCCGCCCGCGCTCACGTGTACCCGCCAGTTTCCCGATACCCCTACAGCGTAGGCTTCTGTTTACCCGTAACTCCTTCAAACTGACCCACCGATAAACAACGTGCCGCGAAGTCCTTCAAAACCACTGCCAACTTATTTGCAAATTCACGTGTTTCAACGAAATAAATTATTGCTGACCTATTTTAGTAAAAAATGTATTTTTCCGGCTTCACCATCTAACTTGCTTACCAACTGAAGACTGTACAATTCTTGAGTCAACAGTTCACTTAGAATAAGTTTAGTCAATTAAAGCTTAAATTCGAAATGAAAATAATTCTCTGTTCAATACTCAACCTGAAAATTAATTAATATTCATGTAAGTACTCTAACGTGCGTGAAACATGTCCCCCAGAATATCTTCATGCAGACGTGTGTGGATTTGATTATCAGATAATTAGTGTAATGGGGTGTAAAGATACATGGCACGCATGACATGGACGCTCCAGGAGACCGCTGTCGATAAGCGAATTACACAAAGGGACGTTTTATTGGATAATTTTAATTCGATATGGTGAAACAATCCAACTGTTTTATTATTTTATATTCGTATAAGACTAAATAATAATACGATCCGGTACGATCGGCCGGTGTATAGCTAGGTGAAAATTCTCTCATGCAGTTCG
Source organism: Anticarsia gemmatalis (assembly GCF_050436995.1). NCBI lineage: Eukaryota > Metazoa > Arthropoda > Insecta > Lepidoptera > Erebidae > Anticarsia > Anticarsia gemmatalis. The sequence goes on from NC_134757.1 coordinate 4,911,840, forward strand.
ACCACACTCATTATTTTGGGCTGACATAACAACATTAACTTCGAAATGCGGTTGCGAGTTTCATCCAAGGCTTGCAATTAACTAGTTGGCTGATATAGTGCGTGCACGAGCGGCGGCCCATGTTAATATGGCAATAATAAATTTGGAGCGGTTTCCATCCGCCGCCACGCCAGTGTCCTGGGGGCGAGCCCATTAAAAAGACTCGATGAATTATTTTGCACATATCATTTTCACTAGAGTTGAACCCGCTAAGAAAGGAGATACCTATAGACAAACGCCGTCAAATTAATAACATAGGTTTTGAATTGAAGCAATTGCAGAAACCTTATTTTTTTCTATTGTCCATTTTTTAAGTAAATTATGTTTATTAGTAAATAAGATTGTCACTAACACTATATTTTATGCATAACTAAATGATTTTATTGTAACAAATTCATATTGTATAACACGCTAATGCCTATCAATTATGCTTAAATAGTGTCGCAAGAGATATCCGCTTAGTAGCATATTAAACTGGGACTAGATCTCTAATTAAAACCTATGTGGACCTAATGAGGTCTCTCTGTTGTACATGACAACGCATAAATCCCGTGTAATGAACGCAGCGAGCGTTAAATAGAGCCGAGTCACTCAAATTGTCCACAATGCGATTATTCCATTACTCGAAAGCTGTCCGGCCACAGGACGCACACACAACATGGCACTGAAATACGCCCAGTCGCCAGCTTGTTAAGTATTACACAAAGCCTGTCCTGCCGCTGCCGCTTCCCTAAGTCCACTAACATCATCGTCAATCATCAACTTGACCTAAACTGACTTTGTTACTTTGAGCTGACTCCCTGACATCTGTTCACTCAAGAACAACAAACAAACAAAGATTAAATATGTTTTGATCTGAAGTGTCAGCCGTAATTAGAATTTTTCAAGATTTATTTACAAAATATTTGCCGGCAAAAAATAAAATAACAGAGTGGACAAATGGCAGCTATTATAACTTCCCAAGTTCGTTCGTGAAATGAGGGAATCATTTTCATCTGTTTTGTAAACTCGCCACTTGATTTTCTAGTTCGGCTTAATTAGGTATAGGTACTTGGGTAGGTACTGAAAGTCTGGGAATTTTTCCGTGGGATTTTTTCTCGGAATAAAAATATACCAATTTGTAAATGATTACTAATGATAGTGCCAAAAAAGTAACTATTATTTTTCTGTGTACAGTTTGTCATCGGACCGGCGACCATCACAGCTCGACCCCTACGGCACCCGCAGCGTGCTCTCGCGCGCACTCGATGTGTGGGCCCAAGCATCTCGCCTCACATTTACAGAAGTCAACTCGGATGAAGCAGACATCGTTGTGTCCTTCGCGAGGTGAGTAAACAATCTCTATCAAGGGAAATGTAGTACAAAAAAAATGTACTTCCAGGCCTTCGCGTGATTCCATAAGCCTCCTAACTTTAAATGTTCAAGTACTGCCTTAAAACAAATCAAATTGGCATACTTTTACAAATACAGCTCGCTTGATATATTGTGTTGATAATAAATAATAATCAAGTAAGGATTTACAGAAACGTCCTATCCATTTTAAGGGGATTTGCGAGGCCGTCGTGCGAGGCATAAGAATAGGGTCGGACAGTGCACGAACTGAACTGAACGCTTGCCTAACGTTAACTCAATAACTACACGACTGATGTGAAATAAAGTTACTACTACGAATCCCGAATGCGAAGCTATTCCTTCGTCTTTAATTTTAGTAGGCGCTTACTTATAAGATCTTTTACAACTTTATTTACCAGATAAAAAATATCACAGCTATAAAAGCCCAATAAAACAATATAAAATTTTGTCGAATCCTTAGTTTAGTCAGTACTTTCTATTACTCATGTAGTTTTGCTAAACCAAATTACATTTTCAAGAATTCTTCCAAGAATGTGTGACTCTTAACAGGAATTAAAGTTAAAATTGCCAAATCTTCTTCGATCATATCACCTGTCGTAATAATCTTTAACTTTCATATTTCACATTTGTTTGTCGTTGCTCATGCTTTGACTCATTAATTATTGGAAGTGCACTCTAAAACTACAACTGCATAACATTAGGAATTTATCAGGGACAACCAACTCCTTTATCAGTGGTTAACATAACATTACTATTATCGGATAGCAAATACCACAGGAAATGTCTGAACCCGAACAAATCCCATGGCAAAACCATTCGATTGTTTCGGTCTTAAAATATTTCGCGGTTTACGTATATCTACCACCCTAAACATAAAATGTTACAATAAATGTTACATTATGTAATCAAAAACCACTTGACCACCGTAGTAAACGGATACGCCGCGCCACTGGTACGTCCTGACAAATGACGCGAAGTTTCCGACAGGACTCTCATATTGAATGAGAGTAGGGCAAAGTTTTACTTATTAGATCACCGTAAACGACGATATGAGAAAGTAGCGGCGACAAAAACCTCCAGTTTCTCTCCGCCGGACATATTGCGACCACCATATTGCGGCGGCAAACTTGCAACGACAAGTCCCAGCTCTGCATAAAATTTTCTTTTTTCGAAGTGCCCCCGAGTATAGTCTCATTTTGAGAGTTCGCTCGTGGTCACATCACGAGCGCACTTTTATTACTTGCTGTCGAATCAATAACAACTTTGCACCAGCCTGTCGGAATTATTATTCGAATATTGATGTTATCCTTGTTTTAGTTAGATACACCTTTTCTTTTAATTGTAGTAAATGCAGAGTTGTAGGGTCTATAATACAGGTATCTACTCGTGTAATAACTTACGTTAACTGATATGGATTAGGTACAAGAAGCATAAATAATACATAGCCGTTACATTGTATTAACGCACGCGGATTATTAAAGTCGTCTATAGAACAGCGAAACATATCAAATGCTACGACGCCTGCGTACCTGTCTTGGATTTTATGCGTGCCATTAACTTATATTACACTCTATAAAAGTCTTCCGTTTACTATATCCTATGGAAAAGTTGTCTTTCTATGAATAGTACCAATATAACGATATCTCTTAAAGTACTTACTGATGGCAGCGGGTAGATCTAGGTTAGATATTGTAACGGTAAATAATTATTTTTCTTATTACATCAACAAATAATTTGTGTGTAAACTACTTACGTATTCTGAATGATAGACATAACACTAGGAATTGACGTGCCAGGATTTCATTTTTTATAAAGGGCGTTGGATAGTCCTCCAATCTAGTAATTTTACATCGCGATCGTCACCTCATCCTTGTGTTACCATACAATAGGTTTTAAGCTGGGTTTATAATAGAAGAACAAATAGAAACCTATCGCAATTCACACACACAAACATAATCATTTGAAAATTGACTTTGTTTGGCATTTTGAAAAATTACCACTGCCATCGTGATTCGTCGTAAGACCGTCTCAATGTTTCAGTTTTCATTTAAAACCAACTTCATAAATATAATTAGTTTCTTGATTGAGTTGAACCAAGCGGAGTGATTGCACCAACGCAGTAGACACTAGATACCCCGCACTATATGCGTCTACGAGATTTATTGCACTCATAAACTGTAATATTGCCCAAGTAATAAAGGATACGTACAACTTAACTACGTTCTCCAACTCACGAATGATATAATAAGTGCAATCACTTCTCCAACGTACATTATTACCTCTAGTTACTATCTAGTATTATAACTTACTATCAGTGGTGTATTGAGACAATGGCTTCTTGTAGCGCCGAGCTAACAATTGGGGTGTAAAAGCTAAATATTATTTCTTATTCATAAAAAGTTAGAGAGATAAGAGAAATAGCGGTAAATAACGTACTGACTAATTCATCTATATATTTAAGTAAGTGATTTGGGGAAAATGAAAATATATATCCATCTATTCATATTATGTTACGAATAAAAAGTTTATGATAATAATGTTGAAGTTTATAATAATAATGTTATATAAGTTTAATGAAACTTAAATATGCCTATTTTGATGAAGATATGCTTGGAATTCCTTACGTCTTATTCGCGAACGTTAGACTCGCATGCGATTGCTAAAGGCAGATAGATACCAACGCGGCAATAAATCATTCCCAAACTCGGAAACTTTCCATTTCGAATCCATTATATTTGACGGCGTATGTCAGCGAGACACTTCCTCATTCCACCACCTACCTGTACTTTTATAAAAGCACTCAATAAAAGTGCTGTCATTATGAACAACGTAATGTAGAGTTCAAAATATAGATTAAGTATATCTACAGGGCTGAAGAAAATGCAACAGCACTACTTTCGGTTGCCGAGATTAAATAATAAAAGCTAGTAGCTTGACCTACCTACATAATAATAATATATAATAATACGTATTCACAGTGCTAAGTAAGTATAGGAATATTTTCCCTATTAGCGCTCCCCGCCCACATCGGTTAATGGCAGAACTTTCACATGGAAACTCAATAACGCAACGGTCAGCTAATATCGCGTGAAATATGCATGGGCGAGGTCTTTCCGTTGTGTTTTGTTGGCGCGAAAAATGATTAGGTTGGTAGTAGCCGAGCGCGAGACCCCGGGGACGCAAGTTTGATTGCTCTGTAGACTCCATCCACTCCATCCATTGTTGTTTGTTGGGAGATGAATACATTACTTCAGTATGACTGTTTTCATCAACAGTTAAAGACTAATGACACTATCATTACTGAGTTGCTGTTAGTTTTTCTATAGGTAATTTTCTTTTTTTTTGTAACAGACGTTACCATGATGACCCGTATCCGTTTGACGGCCGCGGCTCTATCCTTGCGCACGCGTTCTTCCCCGGCTCTGGCCGCGGTGGAGACGCTCACTTTGATGACGACGAGTTATGGCTTCTGCAACCAAATGATGACGAGGAAGAAGGTAAGATTACCAACGAATTTACCAACCCATTTTTCTAAGGATTTTTTCATATTATAATTGTGAATTTAAAACCATTTCTTTGCATATAAAATTGGCTGTCTATGTACAAATCAGAAGCGAAACGCGTGTCAGGTACGCATTAAGTGCATATGTGTCGTAGCTACCTATGCAACTCAGAAATAAACATTAAATTATGGAGCCAGCGATGTTATTTATGCGGTCGTTGACTAGAGCCATTGTGTATTTTCTATAAAATTAAAAGCATAACTAGGCACACACATATGCATAAGGTTGTAGAGAAAATGTTTAGAGTTGACGCAACGTTCTGTTAAACGTTAAACATAGTGTGTAATCATTGGCTCTACTAAGCTGTAGACCGGTATTCCGGCGTTTTCGACATTTGCATGTCAAAACACCGCTGACCGCGACATGCTCATTTCCGAACGCTACGTGAACTTTTCACGGAAAAGCCTGCTTTATTGGAAATCTGGCTAATTACCTGCAGCCAACACCATCAATATCGCTATAATTACCTGCTACTATAGATAGTATGTCATAGAATACACCTACAGAAAGAGTTTTAAGGTACTTTACTGTTTAAAGATTACTGAAGATTAAGAATTTACCTACGTTTTATTGCCAGTACCGACGGATAGTGTATAATTTTAAAGATTATAGTTTCAGAAAAATCGCGTCTTGATTAAAACGGCAACAACCTTAAAATCACAAAGTTTGTAGTACCTACCTAATAGTGTTACCGTTGTTTATTCAAAATTCTAGACCTGGGTAAAGTAATGTCATTTGATACAATTTAAAATTTTCTTTAATTGAAATTGCAGCATTCGGGTAACCATTTCAAATTATTCGGTCAATACTATCTTATTTAAACAAAATACTTGAAGTAAATATTCTCGTAAGTCATAGAGCTATCACAATGAGTTTGGAGTCAACTATGTAGCTCTATATGAACAGTGGCGAGCGAGCCAAGTGCGGTTGTTGGATGTATAGTGTAAACACGGGCGGCAGCCGATAGGTGGCGCAACCGCAGCGTGGACACGACGCTGCGATTACCGCGCCGCTCCACACTATGCACAATGCACATGTGATAATTTACACGAACAACGGACGGTTACAACGCCACTTCGAATTGTATTCGGCTAGCCATGTGTAAATATTCATCTTTATTTGACTGAAGCCAAACGAACATAGCGCCGCTCCTTTGTAAACCACTTAGTACTGATACTTAGTCAAGATTTAGTAAAGTATATGTAGTTTCTAGCTTCTAGGGACTTTTTTGAATAAGTAGGTGTTTGATGTACATTATGTACTTGGACAATCCTAAGTATATATCTTTTACTTTTCAGGCACTTCTCTATTTGCCGTGGCTGCACACGAGTTCGGACATTCGCTTGGTCTACAGCACAGCTCTGTGAAAGGTGCACTTATGTTCCCGTGGTATCAGGGCATTCAGCCAAATTTCGTATTACCCGAAGATGACCGGAATGGTATACAGCAAATGTACGGTACGTATATCGTCAACAAGACGAGGCTTTATAATACAAACTTTATAACTACTACCTATCTCTACTCTCACCGTCGAAATTATATTAATTTTTATGTAACTTTCTTCCAGGCCCTAAAACAAGCAATAAATGGGGAAGGATACCAAATTACCGTCCTGTCGAGCCACCTCCAACTACGACTACAACAACGACTACTACCACCACGACAACCACTAGAAGGCCCTACATTCATCATCCTCATAATAGACATCCAGATAGATACCCCAATAGATCGTACACACCGTATCCGCGCACTCCTAGTAAATACCCTCCGTACTATCCTCATTATCCAGACCGGTCGGATCCAAGATATAATTACCCTGACCGGCGTCACTACAACACAAGTGATGAACATCCTCGTCGCACTCACCATCACTACCCACGCCCAACAGAGCCTACTACTCATCCCACAACATACCGTCCACGATATCCTCACGTGCGTCCTGAATATCCAAGCTATCCTAGGCCTAATTATCCCAATGATCCAAACCAAGATAATCCGAGGAAACCGCACTACCCAGAGAGAACTACACAAAGGCCTATAACGACGACACCTGCTGATAAGCCTGATACGTGTGACACCAGTTACGATGCGGTAGCACTCATCCGTAATGAGCTCTTTATATTTAAGAACAGAGTAAGTTGATGTCGAGAACGCCATATTTAATGACTTATTTTCAAATTTTATTTATATTGTACCTATAAAGTACATTCTATAAATTATGATAAATCTATAACGATATTCTTTTTATTTCAGTATCACTGGAGGATAGGCGCGAACGGACGTTACGCTGGTTATCCCATGGAAATAACCAGGATGTGGTCTAGTCTGCCCAGAGATTTAACTCATGTCGATGCAGTATATGAGAGGCCCGATAGAAAAATAGCAATTTTCGTAGGTAAGGGACGAATATACAACTGTTATTATTTGTTTCTGTACCCAAGAAAAATGTAAAAAACGTAGTTATTATTGAATTAAATTCGAAAATAGTAATTAATCTTATTTTTTTGTAACAGGTAAACAGCTGTACTTGTTTGATTCTCAATATTTATTGCCGGGCTATCCTAAGCCATTAACAGCCTTGGGCCTGCCTGCGGATTTGGACAAACTTGACGCCGCTATGGTGTGGGGTCACAACGGAAAAACATATTTCTACAGTGGCACAATGTATTGGAAGTAAGTAGAGAAAACTTTTTATTATGGGTTTTCTTTCACAGCATTTTCTTTACACAGTAATTCTCGCCTATTCTTTTACTTCAATTACTTATATAAGACAATTTATTTGTTTCAGGTATGACGAAGACGACGGACGCGTAGAGCCAGACTACCCCCGCAACATGGCTATGTGGAAAGGTGTGGGCTACAACATCGATAGTGTGTTCCAGTGGAAAGATGGTAAATTATCAGTTGGACAAAAAACATTATTAATCGCGTATAACTTTATCAGATAATAACATAACATTTGTAAATTTATCGTCAATCGAAATGCTAACATTGATATTTTTTTACAGGCAAGACTTACTTCTTTAAAGGCAAAGGTTTTTGGAAATTCAACGATATTCATATGCGAGTGGAACACGAAAAGCAATATCCCTCAGCTCCTATCTGGATGGGTTGTCCAACAGAACGCGCCGGTCGCCGAGCTGGCTACCATGCGCCGGCGCCGCCCGCCCCAGGCTCAACACTACGCTCACTTAGTTCTGCATCTTCTCTACGCATCAACGTTTTATTACCTTTCGTATATTCTTTACTATTGATGTTGGGAACTTATATTAGATAGGTACTATTGTCAATAATTAAAGAGTACGTATTTATTCGTAAAACGACTGCAATAGTTAGTTTTGTGACATTGATCTGGTTACCTATTTAGTAATACGCGATGTACTGATAATTCATAAGGGGACTATTCAATATTTAATGACAGCTATAAGCTTTATTTTACTTGAACTAGTAGTTTTTTACCCCAACAAATATATTTGAACACATACAGGACTACACCATTGTCGCTTTAACAATATAGAAAAATTTTAGCAAGAAAGTATCACAATGCATATGTGCCGACGATGCATAATATTTTTGAATCAACAAGTACATATCGGAAATGTCTGAGTTAAGACTAGACTTAGTAACTATTGCGCAAAATTGCACTGCCTGTTTAGTATTAAATTATTATCTACATAATATACCTAATATAATATACTTGTAATGTTACATACTACAATTAAATAATATTATATAATTGTAAACTTTCTAGTGATAAGTTATAAAATATGGATTATTAATTTCTATTATATGTACATTTTGATCTCAATAGGATCGAGTGCTTGGTTTATTAATGACATGTAAGGTATAAAACACCATCCAGTTAGCTTCTGTACAGTTTGTATTGTCCATCGATGTTTAATGTGAAATAATAATAAATTACTGAGTTATTTTAGAAAAAAAATATTTTTGTATTTATGCCTAAGTATTTGGTAAAAAAAAATACTTTGTGTCATAGAAACAAATAACACGAAAAGCCTTAGTTATCAGATAATTAATATTACGCATTTGTAGTTTAATGTTGTAAAAATTATATATTCATTTATCTACTTAATTACTAATTTCATCTATGGTAATAGTAAGTAACTTATTGAATATCTCTTATGCTGGTTAAAAGAGGTACACATATACTGTAATTTGTAAATTATTCTTATATAAATGCATCATAACATAATGGTATAATTAATTAAGGGAATATAAGAAGATGCCATATAAGCCATTGCTATCAATATACATAATAATATAATATATTATCGAATGATATATACAAATATTTTTAAACAAATGGCCTTAAGTGTACTGTGAAAAAAAGCTAAGAATGTTGTAATATGAAATGTGTAATCTGATTGTGTTGCCATGTGGAAAAGGAAGAGTAAAACTTGGTAGAATGAATATGGTGCTTATTATAGTTAGTCATTGTACAGAATAAATTCTCTTTGGATATTTTTGTATGTTGCTGTTGTGTCTCAAAATCCATGTTTACCATGAGCAATAAGGTAACAAAAGTACCTCATTCTCACAACTTAGAAAGAGAAACACCTTAAAATAAATGAAAAACAAATGTTATTGATATTTGTTTCATCTTGTGCAATCAGCAGTGAGTGTATCTTCAGAATATAAATGTGGTTAGATTAATAAAATTGTGACAGCCGAGAGGTCCATGAACAGGGGTGACTTGTATATAAAACAATGTTATACCTCACAAGTCGCTCATATTGTAGTGTAATTTAAGCTATATTAGATTTTTTTATAATTTCTTTGGTCACAAATAATTTAATAATAACTGTGATATTTACTTTTATAAAAAATGCCATAAAACACTGGCTATAAAAAGTAATAAAAAAATTAAAGTCTTTCTAAAATAATATAATTACTCAATGAATAATTTTAGTTCAATGTAATTTCTTTTAAGTAATACTATATGTTTAAAGAATAAAATAAAGAAATTTCTACGATGTCATGTTTCATTTTATAACCTGTGCCTGATAAAAAGTATAAATTAGTGTGAAGACTATGAGTATTTGTTCCAAGCCTGGTATAAATATTGTCTATTTAGACACATAAGTATATATATTACATAAGTATGTTTAACAGTTATCTGGTTACCATAGTTCAGGCTCTGCTCAGATTGAAAACAGAAGACTGTGTGTGAGTTATTAAATGATATTTATTTCTTATTATTAATTACTAATGAATAACCAAATGTGGATCTTACCTGGGACAAATAATGCAATGGGCATGAGACATAAGTCTGATTGAAAATTTGCAGAATGACTGAAGTAATTAAAAGTATTGGTTGCTGCAATCTGCTTCCATATCTAGTGACTGTGGTACAAACCCAGCTTCTCTATAGTATACAGTGTTACATACATAGCTATGAATACAGTAATTGAACTAAGGTATGTTCAATTATTCATAACTCTTATGTAGCTTGTACTTCATAGTATTTACTTTCTAGCCTCAATCATTTGACTGATAACGTCTTGAATTTTCAAAACAAATAATGAAATGAAAAGAAAGAGAAAGAAATTATTAAATTGATAAAATGCTTATACTCAATAGCCATAGGGGCAATATTCAGTGTTATGAATTAACAGAGATAAGGTACATAGGTAATATACAAATAATTTGATTACATCTAGAATTCAAATAATATTGCAGAGTATGGAGAAGTTAAGGAGGTAAGGTAAGTTTATAATAAATGTATGTGACCTTGCATAAATTTCGGTAGACCAGTGAAACAACCCAAGAAAATATCTAAAACTAATATTTATTAAATACAACAAATTCAACAGATTTCTTACCTAGCACATTAAACAAAATATCATTTCACTTCTTTAGAGTCTTCTGTATTAAAACCTAATTTGGTCCAATCTTCTTTAGCCATCAGGTTATTGTCCATTCTGCATGATAGGTATTCTTTGGCTTCTCCTCGACACATAGAGTTATTATTATTGTTATTAAACAAACACTTCATGTATTTTGTCATACTCTTTTTGCACGCCCCTTCGTGATCCAGCGGAAAGCTTCCTTTATCAGGTGGAGTTGGGATAAACTGTTTTTGACCAAATGTCATTGCAGTAGACATTTTGCACAATCAATTGAGTCTGCCTTCGAACCTCACACAATTTTCCACTTTATTAAAGCTGGAGCTTTTGAATTTCTACTTAAATTTAATGCCGCTTGTTTGGTAAATAAAAATATCTTCCCCGAGACACAGCCCCGAAACAGGTGATATTGACAAGAAAAAAGAGAGTTCATGTCAGATTTAATGTCAAAAAATTATCATTGCCATAATACAAAATCGTTATGCAGATTCAACTTAATGCCCGCTTAAGAGTAAAAGGGTGTAAATACCTCTGTACCCAGTGACTAATATTATTTTTTGTTAGTCACTTAGGTACCTAGGGACCTGACTACCTAGGTAAGAGTGTCAGAACTTGGCTTATGTAGTTTAGCCTTCGAAAAAATGCGGCAACATTACGCTTTGAATGTCAAAGTCAAATTGACAATTATTGACATTGACAGCAAATGTGCACCGCACGTGTGTTTTCGTATTTATTTTCATTATAAATGAGATGATTTTTAAGTGAAAATGTCACGACTTATTGTAAAGAATTTACCTAATAAGGTATGGTAAATCAATTTTCCTAATAATGTTTCCATATTAATGTAATAATGCGCTCATAAGGAATCAATCTGGTTTTAGGTAACTGTTGAGAAACTGAAAGATATATTCAGTGAGAAAGGAGAAGTAACTGATGTACAATTAAAGTACACGAAAGATGGCAAGTTTCGGAATTTTGGTTTTATCGGATACCGCAGTGAGGAACAGGCGACAGAAGCACGGGACTATTTCGATGGCACATGCATAAACTCAATGCAAATACAAGTGCAAACTTGTGCTAATCTAGGCGATGAAAAAAAACCAAAAGCATGGAGTAAATATGCACCCGACAGCTCAGCTTATAAAAAGCTGCACAAAGACGAGATTGAAGAAGAAGAATTAAAAAGGAAAACAGAAAAAAAGGAAAAGAAAATTGAAAAGAACAAAAACAAAATTAAAGAACTGCTTAAAAGAGTAAGTTTCTTTTTCAATAGATCTGTAGGTTCCAACACAATCATAACCAAAAACATATTACCGAGCAATGTACTTAACTATACCAGCAACAATTTTCATTACAATACTGTTCTTTATGGTCTCATAGTATAAACTATTAATTTCAGCATAAAGATGACCCTCTGTTTGCTGAATTTATAGAAGCTCATGTCAATGATAAAACAAGTTGGATAAAGGAGGCTCTACAGTCAGCCTCCAAGAGTGATGATGATGACAGTGGAGTGGATGAAGAAAATACTGAAACTAAGAATGATGAACCCGCAGAAGAAGTACTTCCAAAGAAAGAGGAAATACAAGAAAAGGTTGAAAAGAAGGTTGCTAATAAACCTATTAGTGATTTAGAGGTAAGATATGTATTGTATGAAACCCATTGGGGAAAAGTAAATATGCCTATTTTTTAATACATTTCTTAAGGGCATGCATGGTTTCTAATTTGCACTTGGCCAGCATGATGAATTCAAGCCCTGTTCAAGAGCAGATCCTTGCCCTACAGTGGGACAATAGCTGGTTAAATAAAAAAACATTATGTCAGGTCTATTTTTGACACCTGGAATTAAGCTAACTATGTTTAATGTAGTTAGAATTTACTTTAATTGTTGAAACCTCAGTTATCCACTTGCCAACTTAGTTCAGAAACAATTGATCTCAAGGATCTAAAACAATTGATATAAAATGCTTAAGTAGGTACTAATTGGTTACAAAAATAATTTTAAAAATCTATCTAATCTTCTTATCATATGGTTAGTGATCAACCTCAAAGTTGTTCAAGCCGCCCAAAGGCCTTAGATTTGGCTTTTAAAATATCTCATGTACATATGATGGGCATGGTTCACATGACTACTATGTTGTGTTTTCAGAATATTGTTCTTTTTACAGTACATGAAATTACTTATGAAAAAAGTTGATAGCTCCACAAAAGAAGTGAAAGAAGAAGAAGCAGAGAAGAATGATGAAGAACAGGTGCCAAAGAAGATTAGGAACAGACCACTGTTTCATGTTAAGGTAGTATGATATTCTGCCTCTGTGCTATGTTGGTAATGTATGAGACTGCTATACAAAGGTCTCAGGTTCAAACCAGTTGAGTCAAAAATTTATCCTGTTATTTTGTGTCAAGAAATGCCCAGGAAGTTGAGCTTGTAGATATTTGTGCATTAGAAAATGACAGTCAACAAAAAATATTGATTTTACTGTACTTACTGATTACTACTGTACTTATTTTATACCTAGAATCTATTTTGAACATTGTTAATGATGAGAATTGTTGCTCAAATGCTCTACCCATGTTTTGGACAAATTATGAATATGAATGTTGACACTGGTTGACATCAAACCTTAGAATTCAATCAATTGCCTTTGTTTTTAACAAGGGCTAATGCTTGCTTTTATTACAATAATTCCTTCTATCTGCATCAGACTGGGAGCCAATCTTACAGTGATTTATCCGACCAATGTAAAAGTCACAATGTAGTAAACTAAACTCAATATTTTTATTTGTTTCAGATAACAGGATTACCCTATAAATGCAAAAAGAAGGATATCAAGGAGTTCTTCAGGCCGTTAGTACCTTTTTCAATTAGACTTCCACTTGGGAAGGGTAAAAGAGTTGCTGGCTTCTGTTATGTTGGATTTAGAACAGAGAAGGAACTGAAAAAAGCACTGGCCAAGGACAAATTGTTCTTAGGTATGTATTTGTATGATGCTTATTAACTTATCAAACATTCTGACTGCCTCTGTGTCACTCAGTGACAAACACAAGCTCAGGGTTTTATTCCGGGGTTTGGCATAGTATTTGGGTATTTCAAATTAATCTTAATAGTGGCCCAGATTCGAAAACGCTTATGAGTGTTATGGAACAGAGATTGTATTGTGTACACACTTGGCCACAAGGAATAATCTTGGCAGTTGTAGGCCAGGATAAAATATTTAACATTTTATTGTTTTAGGTAATCATCGCGTACACGTAAATAAATATGAGGATAAAGCAAAGCAAGCAGCTGAGGAAGAAGAACAAAACACAAAACAAAAGAGAGAGGAGGTATTTTTTTGGATTTTATTTTTTTATTTATGACCTCATTCATTGTCAGGCTAAGTTTCCGACAATAACAACATAAAAAAGCTCAATAAGATAAATCTACATCTTAATTTAGGGCTTCTAATTCCGGGGTAAAGTCTAGAGAAAATTTTACTGTTACTGGACTTTTTATATTCTTGACTCTTCTAGACTTTTTTACTTAAGATAATATATTTATTAAACGTGCCTCGGAGAGAACGTTATACCATCGATCTCGCGCCTGACCTCTCACAGATCGTGTCGGTTTACCCGTCCCACCAGGCTATAAGAGTACCGAAGTAGAAATGTTAGTAGAAGTATACCTGTGTACTGTGCACACCCTTGGACATTATAAGCAGTCTTGCACAGTTGGCTGGTTTCCATGAAACTGGCCGCCGTAGCCGGCCCGGAGGACATTACACATAATTAATTATCATGATTACACATTAACACAGATTTCCAGACATTATTATATGGCACTGTCTGTACTTGTTATCTTTAATTACATACCACTAAGTGACATAGTTTGTCAATTTATTTTATTTTCGTGTGTAATCGTTATCATTCGTGACAGCCTTAATAATAGGAAATGATAACTGTAATAGTAGTATTTCCACTACTATTATCTACAGTAATTTTAAATGAAACCTTATGTATATTTTGTTTTTCAAAACCTATATTGATCTAACGTATAACTGCACCTTCTGGTTTACGTGGTCACCTCGTCCCAATAACCGTAGCGCTGCGTGTGGTGGGTTCGAATCCCACCCGAGACAAATATTTGTATGATGAGCACGAGAAATTTGTTTAGAGTCTGGTTGTTAATTTGTCTATATAAATCCGTATTTAGAAGTTTAAAAGTACGTTTACCAGTTACCTGGTTACCACTCTCAGCTCTGCTAAGTTAGTTTGTGATTTGTGTCTCACGCATAGGCATTACTTCAACACTCAATAGTGTTACAAAAAAATCTAATCAGAGTACTTGTTACATTTCTTATAGTAGATTTAACAAGATTTCTCACTTTTTTCTACAAAATACATTCCCGTTCTATTTCACTCATATCTATGTCTTCCTCTAAATTTGTTGTGTCAGCTACAATCAAATCATGTAAATAAATTATAAACTAGTATAACTCTACAGTATTACAAAGTATGGTCTATGTTTAAATATTTTAGTTTTGTTAAAATGTCAAGATATTTTCAGAAAACAAACAATGAAGAAACGATAGGTGAAAGTGGGAGCATATTTGTACGAAATCTACCGTACGTGGTCGCCGAGGAAGAGGTGACAAACCTCTTTGAAAAGTATGGTAAGTGTACTGTGACCTGAATTAGATTAGGAATGTAAGACAATGTAGGACTATGCAGACAGTGCATTGTGTCTATTAAATATGAATGTCATATAATAATCTGAACTTACATAACTTATATTTTATTATCACAAAATATTTGTAGATTTCTTTAGATTGTACGAGCTGTTGTATTATCAACTTTTAAGTTTTATCACAAAATCTTGACATGCGTACTAATAACTATTTCAATGACGTTAGTAAATGTTTTTAGCTGTACTAATAAATGAGTCATCTTTCAGGTCCTATCGCCGAGGTGAACATGCCAATAGATCCTGTATTACGTCAACCTAAGGGATTCGCGACAGTAACATTCGTGATGCCCGAACACGCAGTAAAAGCGTATACGGAGCTCGACGGCACTGCCTTCTGCGGGAGAATGTTGCACCTGCTACCAGCCAAAACTGAAAAACTTGCTAGTGATGATGACGATGGTGTGTACTCCCTCATTTTAATGTCATCTTCTACCAAAAAACCATGGTGTAAAAAAATCCGCTACACTTACATTCAGCCTTGCTGGTATTTTATAAACAGATTGGTACATTATTTTTTACTTCTACTTAGATTTAGAGGTATAACCCCTCCCTAATTCCGGGAGGTAACCCTTGCTGAACTATGAAACAGTAAAATATAGCTACTTATTATTATTTTACATTATGTTTTTAGAGGGTCTATCATTCAAAGAGAAGAAAGCGAAGAAATTGAAAGCTCAAGCAAAGTCCTCTCACAACTGGAACGTGTTGTTTCTGGGCACAAACGCGGTTGCCGACGTCATCGCCTCCAACTATAACACGACGAAAGAACAACTACTCAACGATAATAATACCAGTAAGTACCTATTCTTGTGAATGTGTTTATGCATTGTTTAGTGTCACGTTGAACTGTCTCCACCAACGATTACCAAGAAACGATTAAAACTTGTTTGTTTGCTTGCCGTATGGTTAGTGGTCAACCTAGTGTCAAAGTTGTTCAAGCAGCCCGAGAGGTCTTTGACATGGCTTAACGACTGTTATCTTAGTAGACAACAGTCGGGACCGACTTTTTACGTGCCCTCCGAAGCACGGAGACGCCCAGCTCAAATACCACTATGCGTTCACCTATCTATGGGATGACCGCGCCAAGGGTTGCTTAACCCACAGATCGTTTACCGACCGGTGAGCGCAATTGTAACCATGTAACTAACTAGGTTTTACTCCAACATTCGTACATAACGATCCGACGAATAAAATGCCGGAGCAATAAATCTGCTATATCGCATATGATAAACGTTATGACTTATGGCTGTAACCAGAAACATTTCCATTCGTAAAGGACTTTAGTAGTTTAGTTAGCAGTGTTGAATAGGTATTGTAAGACACGATAGTATTACTTATTGCTATCAGTTGTTTTAGTGAATCACTTCGTGAATAACATGACGTTTTGTAAAACAAAGAAGCTTAGGTACTTGTGTACTAATGAATGATATGAAATTAAATTAGGCCGAATGCTTGAGAGATTACTAACCTATTAGTAACAAAGAAATAACGTAGGTTTGCGTACTTTATGTTATTATTATGATAATGTATGTATACCTTAAGCGTACTAACTATCGGACAATATCATTATTTTTCTATGAACTTAACTTGTAATGATATTGTACAGATACGAGCGCGGCTGTGAGACTGGCTCTTGGTGAAACACAACTGGTTGCCGAAACACGAGCTTTCCTTGAAGCAAATGGAGTCTACCTAGACGCATTCAACAAAGTAAGTATTTATAGTGATAACATACAACGCTGGACTACTACGTACTACAATATTTCATAAACGATGACTTTGTTACATGGTATTTATTATAAGTCATTCGAAGTAGGATGTAAGAAGTACCGACCAAATTTTAAAAGTATATTTATCTTACAGGTTGCCAAAAAAAGATCTAAAACGTGCATACTCGTGAAAAATTTACCAGCAAACACAGATAAAGATGAAATAAAGGCATTGTTTGTAAAACATGGACAAATAGCGAGATTCTTAATGCCACAACACGGCATAACTGCACTTGTTGACTTTATTGAACCATTTGAAGCTAAAAAAGCATTTACTAAATTAGCATACTCTCAATTCAAAAGCGCGCCTTTATATTTAGAATGGGCGCCAGAAAACGTTTTTTTGAAATCTGCCCCCATAATAGAATCTATAGACAATGTAATTGAAAATGAGGAAATTACACCTCAAGAAGAAAGGTTACCAAAAACAAAAGAAACACAAAAACCCGAAGAGAGTAAAATTGTAACAGAAGACGATGATATCGCGGATCTAGAAGAACCTGAAAATGATACCACATTATTCGTTAAAAATCTTAATTTCAGAACAACTGAAGATAGTCTTAAAGCGGTAAGAATCTGCTTATTCAGACTTCTGATCTAAAAATACATAATAAATACGATTTAATTTGTCTAATGAGATATATTTTTAGCATTTTTCAGAGGTGGGCAAATTACACAGTGTGTCGATAGCAAGAAAGAAAGATCCAAAAAATCCTGGTCAATTTCTTTCGATGGGTTATGGATTTGTGCAGTACTACAGAAAGGAACATGCAAATAATGCGTTAAAAATAATTCAATGTTCTACACTTGATGGCAAAACATTAGAATTGAAAAGATCTGAAAGGGGAAATACGTAAGTATTGTTTTTATATCATTTATGTAATTGATTGCACTTAATCTAATCTAATTGATTGCACTTAATCTAATCTATGTTCTTATAATCTTTTTCATTCACAGAAATCAAATCCAAACATCAAAGAAATCGAACAAGGACACGGTCCAAAATGGAACCAAAATTCTCGTTCGAAATGTGCCGTTCCAAGCAAACAGAAATGAATTACATGAAATATTCAGGTAGATAGTCATGATTATAATCATCTGTGGAATGTAATGACTATAATATTGTGGGATTTTGAAATACACCTATGTGATAGTTATCATGTATTTTCCTAACAACAGTTAAACACAGCATAGTAAAGCAGTAATGAACTTGCTTATCATACATGTACCGATAATGTACAATTAAAAAATTGCTTATCTGCGGAAATGTTAGTTATAAGGTCATTTTTTATAACGTTTCTTTTTCAGGGCTTTTGGCGAAATAAAAACGTTACGGCTACCGAAAAAACTCTCCCCGGGATCAGAACAGCATCGTGGTTTTGCATTCGTTGATTATTATTCAAAGGCAGATGCTAAGGTAAAATAGATTCGTTTACACCTACTTATATTATAGCAAAAACTGACTGTCTATAAAATGTGCATTTTCTTGCAGACTGCTTTTGAGGCTTTATGCCAATCAACCCATCTTTACGGCAGGCGGTTGGTTTTGGAATGGGCCGAACAAACAGACGAAGTTGAGGATGTTAACATGCTAAGAAAAAGAACAGCACAATCGTTCCACGCGCAAAATCCTGGTGGGAAAAAATCTAGAAAAGGTGCTGTTGATGTTGAAAAGTTTGTTGAAGGCGAAAGTGCTGATATGTAAATGTTAAAACTGTATAAACAATTTAATTCCGACACATGTTTGTTTTACTTATTTAGAACAAAAACAATGGTGTATTTATAATTATTTGCCTTTATTTTCATGCCGAAATAGGTACAAGAATGTTGGATGGCATACATCATAATATATTCATCTGTGTAACAAAACTATGAATTCAATGTGACTTAAAAATCTCAATTCAATAATGTCGCAGCTGTAATTAATTGCTTGTTTAATAATGCCCTAATATTTACAAATAAGTCATCAGGTCTCGACATGCGATTATAAATTTAAAATGATAATGTTACTAGCGACCTTCTTTTCAATGCTTTAGTTAAAACTACGAGGAAATATAATAAGTTATATTTCATACTTAAACATAGTAACTTATAATTTAGAGCAATGATTTATAAGATACCACCAGTCATTGAACTATAAGTGAAATTTGGTACAAATACCATTTACTACTACAGTTACATCACAATTAACACTAGAAAGGCTGGGAAAATATTTACATACCATAGAAATAATAGCATGAAACAAAGATAGGATTAACATTATATTATAATATTGACTAATAATAAAAATACATAACAGATTGCGAAAAGTAATAAATTATTCTATAAAATTAATTGATTACATTAAGCATATCATCATTTACTGACACACCACATTATACATATTCAAAAGGTATCACTTGCCTGTCGTACCTCACAGTTTTGTATTGCATTTTGTAACTATTCTAATCAACCAAGCTTCCTTAATTTACACGCGATTTTATAGAGTCCATTAAAGGCCTTAACACTTTTACAAACTCTACACTGATCCAACACTAATGACATTTTAGATTTTTTATTTTTATATTAGATTTCAGTAACTACAACTAGTGGCAAAACTCTAATGTAAACAACAAGCATGCTGCAAAGCTTACAGCTTAAAAACAATACATGTTTTAATGTAAATTGAATTGGACTGTAATCAGTGTTGAGTCTGAAATGTACCAAGTCAAGACCTACTATAAATATATTAATATCGCAAATTAAATGGCATCATGCACACAAGGTATTACAGAAAGCATGGTGATCAAATAGATTAGTAAAAGACGACTATGAAATGATACACAGTTTAATGGCAGTGATATAAATTATTATGTGCGCAGGTGAGATCTAAAGATACCAATTTACAATACATAAAGAGGAATAATTAGAGTTGAAGATTTTTAAAGATACATTCATACTTATTCAAAAACTGTGAAAATGTTAGATTTCTAATCAATATGTAATATTCTAAATGCTTTACAACACATACTTCATGATTTTAAGGGAATGTATCCAACTTATTAAAGTATGTTGAAATTTAATTTTACATTACACAGTTGCTTCAACCAATATTTAATTATTTTTGAATTAGTTGCCTAAAACATAGTCAATACAAAGATGAATGATTGTAATCATCTTCATCCAATCAACCAAATATTACAATTGTGTAAAGATCACTTCATACAACACAATGCCTCAATCAATTTTGACTGTAGAATAAATTTTTCGGACAAATATGCTTGTACCCATATATCCCACAGTTCCACAAATGATACCCAGGGCTAAACTAAACAATGCCATGTAACCAAAATAGAAAGTAGTCTGGAAGAGGCCATACATTTTCGTTTTAAAAACAAAATAATAGAAAGAATACAGATAAACATAGAGAGCAGTACTACCGGCAGAAAGGAAGCTAGTCCATTGCCAGCGGTAATCTTCTGCATTCAACAGGAAATAAGTACAAACAATGGTTACACAAACTGTAACAATCATCAAGATTAGGAAAACCAGCAACATGAAACCATACACATAATATATTTTATATGCCCAGAATGATGTGAAAATGAAATACATTTCAATGAAAATAGAACCAAAGGGAAGTATACCACCAACAATAATTATAATGAGAGGTTCCATAAACCATTTCTTTTCAGGGATAGGTCTAGGAACAGCATTAATGCGACAGGGGTAGTCAGGCTGACCTGCCAAATTGCGACCAAGTACTGTCCCTACTAGAGTCAGGGGTAAAATCACAAATGTGCAAATGGACATCACAGCAATCATACTGCCAAATGGGATAGCTCTAGATGCATGGTAGTACATTGCAATGAAATTAATAAAGAATGCTGTGCCACAGACTAAAACAGGCAATAAGAAAGCTGAAAGCAACATTTGTTTGATCCACAGTTTACCTCCCATCCTGGCATACAATGACCCACCAAAGTAACCATTTACAGGTGATGTGGCAGCATAGATAAAAATAGCTGTGGACAACAGAGATCCTCTCTCTGTGTAAAGTTCACCAAATATGGTGAATATTATAACTGCTAATGTCACTACTGTAAGCTGATATCCGGCACCTATTAGTGCTGAAAATACTGGTAGATGTGGTACTGGCCTAAAAACATCTCCATGAACCTGTTTCCAGCCATACTCATCTCCTAAGTCTTTTTCTAAATCATCCAGATCATCATCCTTAGAGTACCTTGCATAATCTTTGCGGAGAGTTCTCATAAGGATCATAGATACTAGTCCTACTAAGAAAATAACCATCATAAAACTATTAAAGATGCTAAACCAGTGAATCCTGTGTTGGAAAAAGTTAGGATCTAAATATTTATCAAATCTATCTTCAAAATTAATGTTGCTCTTCTTCCAATTAACTTCGTAAGTGAAAGGAATCTTGGCGTCGGGCGAGAGTCGTTCCTTATTCTCAGCTGTAAGGTTAACTTCCACAATTCTGTTTCCATTGTATCCAATGTCGAATTTCTTGTGGGTCCAAATGTAATAGTGGTCGCCGTCGATTTCACCCACGGTTCCCCATATTGGCAGGTCATCTATGTACATTTGATACCAATAATGATTCTTTACGGCATACACAAGTGCTTTGTAGGATTGGTCGTTGAGTTCTATGGCACAAAATTGCTGTGCCGGTACGTTGTCTCCAAAAGTGATATCGAGGCCACTAAATTCCAGCTCCACGCCCTGAAGAGCTTCAGATAAGGTCTCATGGTAATGTCCAATAGTTACTTTGGTGCCAACGCAAAAAGGTAGGGAAAAATATGCATACGTCTCTTGGCGATTGTGATACGGACCCACTGTATTCATCCACAGCACCACTTGTTCTCCATTTTTATACGTATGCGTGTGTTCGTCACAATTTACTATAGTCCAAAAAATAAACAACAAATACAAATACTTCATTTTTATGCAGCAAATAACTTCGTAAAACCAATTACAGTACAAATAAAATAAACATAACACGTATGTGAAATGCCGATGTCGGACATCTATGGGAAAAGTATTGCCATAGAACAAAAAGCTAGACAAACGTCAAATGAGGACAAACAAATACATAGGCCGGGTACCTTACCTACCTATTCTTGAAAATATTATTATGTATTGTTTCAAAAACTAGCATTTGGGAAACGCTAAATAAAGAAACGAGTACCTACCTATGCCTAATGAACACTAAAACCTGTGAAGCAATTACAAACAAGCATAGCAGACAACATAAAAAAATACAAAATGTTAAACAAACAAACTGTAAAAGTGAAAGGTGAGAGAAGGATATTAAAATTGCTATCGGAAATCAAAGTAGGGACGAATAAATACGGATGAATGAACAAATTTTATTATAAAATTTTAACAACCGAGACCAGGTTCCCGTTGCACCACTAAACTTGTACCTACCTAATTTTATATAGGTACATTAAAAATATCGTAGGTACTTACTAAGGTTTTTAAAGTACCTACTCATCGTCGATTGAAATGTTTTTTTTTCTCAATATAATTTTATAGAATGTTAAATGTTGTTTTAAAATTGTCTAACAAGTATAAGACTAATTAGTAAGTATAAGACAGTGTATAATCTTTATAATAAATTATTTCAATTTTTTACACGATTTATTGATGAACTAAGAACCATCAACTATAACCTTATAGTAAACTAGCTGACCCGCGCAACTTCGCTTGCGTCACATAAGAAATAATGAAAAAAAAATTCCCCGTTTTTGTAACATTTTTCGTTGCTACTCCGCTTCTAATGGCCGAAGCGTGATGTTATATAGCCTAAAGCCTTCCTCGATAAATGGTTTATCTAACACTGAAAGAATTTTTAAAATCGGATCAGTAGTTCCTGAGATTAGCGCGTTCAAACAAACAAACAAACAATCAAACAAACAAACAAACTCTTCAGCTTTATAATATTAGTAAGTAAGTAAGTATAGATAATAATCGGCTGTGTCGATTTGGAGGAATCGGACCAATTATAGGGGCCGTGAGTACATAACTATTTTGAAAAACTTAATATAGGTAGGCATAAAAAGAAATTAGAAACATTTTTCTCAACCCTATGTCTGTCATAACGATAGCCAGCTGACATAAATAATCACAACTGACATTATTGACATATTTATTCTGCATGGTTTATTGAGGTTATGTGTATGCATGTTTGCACCATAACACTGTTTATTTCTAAAAATGGAAGTTGATTTGCCAAGTTGCGTACAAGCGAAACTTAAATCAGACACAGGGGAAGACACCGGAAACCCCTTGGACCTCCCCTTAAATATATCGAGAGACCAACTTCAACTTATATGCAATGCTTTATTACAGGAGGTAAATAGTGAAATACTAGTTACAAACTTTCGTTCAAAATCTTGTGTGATGTGGCCTACACTTTTTTAATGTTGATTAGATCATAAGGGTTAGGTTTCACATTGCACGATTTAATTAAAACCAAATCGACGCAGCCCGGTCCGTTCAATGAGGTTCCATTTTATAGCCGACTTTAAATTTCAACAAACTTTTTTTGGATTTTCTTTTCTACTTCGTATATCCATACATCAAGTCGTTAAGATAAACCGATTCTTGTTTCTAGGGCTGATGCAGCAGCTTAAGTTTACTTGATTATCAGATAAAATCCTTTTTTGAGTATATGGGGTTTATGTTTGGCAGGTAGAGTAAGCAAGAATTATAATTTCCTTGTTTTATTTTTCAGGAAGACAAGCCATTTTTATTCTTTGTTAAAGATGTTGAAATAACAAACACATTGAAGGATGCCTTAGATATAAAGAGTCTAAACTCAGAAGAGGTTGTTGAAATTATATATCAGCAACAAGCTGTCTTTAGAGTAAGGCCAGTGACAAGATGTACCAGGTAAGCAATTATAGCTATATATATTATACTTTATAAGAAAGTTGTGTTAGTTACACTATTTGTAACTGGAGAATGGGTAAAGCCTTGGCTGAAAATAGATGGAAAAAAATAATAAAAGAATGTTGAATGATTCTTTACAACAACTTTTCTTTTTTCAGTTCTATCCCTGGACATGCAGAAGCAGTTATTTCTACACATTTCAGTCCATCTGGTAGACAGTTAGCGAGTGGCTCAGGGGACACCACAGTCAGGTTCTGGGACCTTCACACACAAACACCACTGCATGTTTGCAAAGGTATAAATTATAAAGAAGCTTCTGCCTGTAACATCAATAGCAAAATCCATAGAGTTGATTAGTGTACAAATTGGTAACATACATAATTAATTAAAGGATGTTACCATCGCTTCATGACCTTCTTTTCAGTTGTCACTCTTTACAGAATATGTTTATGCCTCATTTTTAATGTATTTGATTATCAAATTTTGTCCTTCGAACTCACAATTTGATTTGTTGGACTCTATCTATAAAACAATTCCTTTAATTTCATTGATTTAATTTAATTTTTTTATTTCTGCAGGTCATACCAATTGGGTTCTATGTATTAGTTGGTCACCAGATGGCTTTAAATTAGCTTCAGCGTGTAAACAAGGCAGAATAATAATATGGGATCCAAGCACAGGCAATCAGATTGGCAAGACTATGATGGGGCATAAACAATGGATCACTGCCTTAGCTTGGGAGCCTTATCATAAGTAAATGAATATTTTTTTTGATACTTTAAAAAGAAACTGTGCTATAACTAAGAATTCTAAGTTATTATTTATCTATTTTAGGAACCCAGAGTGTAGAAAACTAGCCAGTTCTTCAAAGGATGGTGATGTTAGAATATGGGATACAGTAACATGTATAACAATATTAAGTCTCACGGGACATTCTAAAGCTGTTACATCTGTTAAATGGGGTGGAAATGGACTCATCTATACATCTTCTCAAGATAGAACTATTAAGGTTTGTGAATAAAATTTATGAATTTGAAATCAGATTTTTTCTATTAAGATGTAAAATGAATAATAGATATGTATAGTGATATTATAAGTGTTTATATGTGTGATAAAACAGGTCTGGCGATCGGAAGACGGAGTACTCTGCAGGACACTCGAAGGACATGCTCACTGGGTCAATACTTTGGCCTTAAGTACAGATTACGTACTGCGGACAGGACCTTTTCATCCAGTCACTGATCAGCAAGGCAGTGTGAATGACAGTAAGTTTTATACATAACATTACTGCAAAAACAAGACCATGCTGCTCTCTTTTAAAAATTGTACCTGCAACTACAAATAATTTTCTATGCCCAACCTTTGTACAGAGTTCTCTTCCTCAGTTAATACATATATGACCCATTATTTTAATGAGTGTTGCATAATCCTTTTTCTTCACAATTGGTTCCTAGTTAAATAAGCTTATTGTTTTCAGAACAAGTTCTCCAGCAACGTGCCTTGGAACGGTATGAAGCAGTATGTGGAAAGAGTGATGAGCGTTTAGTTTCTGGATCAGATGACTTTACATTATTCCTCTGGCTACCAGAAAAAGAGAAGCGTCCACTGGCTCGAATGACTGGACATCAACAACTCATAAATGATGTTAAATTTTCTCCAGACACTAGGTAAGGGTCGGGTTTTTGTAACAACTACTAACCAACTTCATTGAATAGGTATTTAGTAGGTACTAACAATAAAAATATATAAATATCAACTACCGGAGGAGGCCTTTGCCAACAGGCACACTCAGCAAAGAGTGATAGTCATCAAAGAAAAAAAGAAATCTCCCACCTACTCTAAAGGGCTAAATAAAAAAATTACAATATAGTAATTGTTTTTTTTATTTTCTAGGTTAATAGCATCAGCTTCATTTGACAAGTCAGTAAAATTGTGGGAGGCAGCAACAGGCAAGTTTATAACAACTTTGAGAGGACATGTACAGGCAGTGTACATGGTTGCTTGGTCTGCTGATTCAAGGCTTTTACTCAGCTCAAGTGCAGACTCTACTTTAAAAGGTAAGCAAAATATTTTTTATCCACCTATATTCATTGTGATTAGACATTTTGTGTACAAATATAAAAATAATATCATATATTATATGTTGGCTAAATTCATACTTTGTTTCAGTTTGGAATATGAAGACAAAGAAATTAGAACTGGATCTCCCAGGTCACGCTGATGAAGTATATGCAGTTGATTGGGCACCCAATGGGGCCTATGTAGCATCAGGAGGCAAAGACAAAGTATTGAAATTGTAAGTAAACTTTTTAACTACCTATCTATTGTATTTATGTTCATTGTTCAGCATTTAATATGTTTTTATTACTTGCAGATGGCAACACTAAATAAGAAGAATCATTGGAGTGAAGTTCTTTATTATTTTACCAGAAAACTGTTACAATTACATTTGTAAGAATGAATAAACATGTTTTACTTAATTTTAATGCTCTTTTTGACATTAGCCTTAATGCCAGATGCCTCACCAGCATATCTGGTAACCTCAGTCCTAGCTTCACGGACTGCTCCCTTCCTCCTTATCTTAGCTTTCCTATATTTAAGCTTATGTTTCACTCTAGGGTTTCGCTGCAACTTATTTCTATGAGGTGTCAATCCTTTGTTCTTAGCAATTTGATAAGTGATTTCACGTTTTTCACCAACCACTTCTGGAATAACATCCTGTGATGAGGTTGATGGTCTATTATCATTTTCATTAGGTGAAGTACCATCATTATCAGAAAATCCACTCTCTTCAGACTCATCATTCCTTTGAACTTCAAGTTCTTTATCATCTTTGAAGAAGTCATTGCCCTCATATTCATCTTCATTATCTGATACACCTGTGTCCTCACCATCATCCTTTTCAAGGTCATTGATAAGCTTCAATTTCTTGGTTGTAGTCTCTGGAGTCTGTTTCTCTGACTTACGTTTTCCTGATTTTCTGTCTTTCTTTTGTTCTCTTATTTCAGTAACATGTAGTTCCAGATTATTTTTGACTGCCCGCATAATATTTTCTATTTGAGGTTTGATGACATCCAGGTAGATAGGTTCCATTTTGTTTAACATCTGTCTATACTGATATAATCTCTTTATGACAGGGTGATTCTGAATGTTTATTCTTTGACTTTTAAGCAGTAAATAAAAGCTTATATTAGTGCAGTAATTTAGTATCAAGTCATAGTTTGTTTTAACAAATTTGGAGGCAGGACATGTTGGAAGTTTACCATCTTTAACAAGTTCCAGAACAGGATGTAAATCATCTTTAGCAACTGTTAATTTTGTTTTGAAGTCATCAATCAGGCCAGCAAATTCTGGACTTTCTTTTTCAAGGAGCTGTAACTTTTGCCTTTTAGACATCTGGCTTAAATCACTTTTTATCACAGTCTCTTTTTTCTCTTCAACATCTGCAATCTGTTTGGTGAAAAAGTCTAGGGTAAAATCTTCTTCTCCAAGTTGTTCAAGTAATCTTTTCTGGATGTTATTTGCCTCTGCTTCCTCCATAAGAGCATCCTGTTCCTCATTTCCAAAGCCCCCATAATCTTCATCAACATAATCAGTAGCATAATAAGATCTCTTCTTTTTACCCCATGCCTTAGAATCAGGTAAATCATCATCTGACTGTTCTTGTCCCTCAACATCACTGTCTGCTATACCTAAGTCATCTTTCTCTTCATCTGAATTGTCAGACTCTGAAAACGCATACATTTCTTCTTCACTCTCCGAATCATTGCGTTTCCTCTTCCTTACCTTTTCCAAGAGTTGTTTCTCTCTTGGTGTATATTCATCTTCAGAGTCTGAAGGCTCATAGTTGCCCTTCATATCGAAGTTGGTCTTCACTCTACAAATAACAAGAATATACATTGGTTAGAATCAATATAGTAATTACACTGTGATGTATATAGTAATTACACTGTAATTACTATATACATCACAACAACTATAGTCAGAGTCTGTCAGAGTTATAGTTTACAATAAAGCTAGGCGAAACTGCACGGGCAGCAAAATATGACACCCCGGCAGAAATATAAAGTGACTAGGTACTAAGTAATAAGCTAGTAATAACTAAGTAAAATAACCTTTATCGATAATCCGCAACTAATTGTAATATAAACAGTCTGAGTTCTGTTCAAATATGGTATCAAATACTTACTTTATTTTATCTCCCATGATTACTTTTCAGTCTTTCATGAAAAAAGAAATAACTGTATGTATACTGTAACAGCGAATTCTAAGGTTAGCTCTCCATCCGTGACGGGCTTTCCGGCAGCTGCTTGTGAAATTTGAAACTCAAATGAAAATCAACAAGTTTATCAACGCGCTTCAATTAAGTTTGAATAATTACAAGAGCACATCTAAATATTAGCAAGTTAAAATTTTATATGCGGGCCTCGTTGCACAGGCCTGTTCACAAAATCACCAGTCAATTTGACATTTTGACAATGTTGACATTAGAATTGTTACATTTTTCTGCTCTACGTGATAATTCGTTCCAGAAGCTTTAAAGGTATAGTATAGGTAGGTACTTTCGATAAGCTACCAGGACATGGTCAGCTTAACGTTAAAGTTATATTTTTTTTTGGCGCTGTATCTATTATTTATTAATTGAGGCTTCATATTCTAAAATATATAGATACTAGCTGACCCGTGCGGCTCCGCTCGCGTGAATGATTTTTTTTTACTAATACAAAACTTAATTATTCCTTAACAACAAAATATGCTTTTTTTCACGAAAAATATTCTCAAAATTATTTATATCTCATATAACTCGCGCTAAAGCATATCCGCCATTAAAACTGTTGCCATGACAACGGAATTTTGTTAATTCAATCCATACTAATATTATAAATGCGAAAGTAACTCTGTCTGTCTGTCTGTCTGTCTGTCTGTCTGTCTGTCTGTCTGTCTGTCTGTCTGTCTGTCTGTCTGCTACTCAATCACGCCTAAACTACTGAACCAATTTGCATGAAATTTGGTATGGAGATATTTTGATACTCGAGAAAGGACATAGGCTACTTTTTACCCCGGGAAAATGACGCATTTCCCGGGAAAATTCAAGTTTCGCCACCGAAGCCGCGAATAATCAAGATCATAATGACATTTAATTAACAAAATTCCGTTGTTATGGCAACAGTTTTAATGGCGGATATGCTTTAGCGCGAGTTATATGAGATATCAATAATTTTGAGAATATTTTTCGTGAAAAGAAGCATATTTTGTTGTTTAGGAATAATTAAGCTTTGTATTAGTAATTAGTATTAAATATTAATAATTAGTGGCGAACGAGGTCCCGAATAATCAATATTATAATGACATTGAATTAACAAAATTCCGTTGTCATGGCAACTGTTTTAATGACGGATATGCCTTAGCGCAACTTCGTTGCATTTAAGAGATATAAATAATTTTGAGAATATTTTTCGTGAAAAAAAAAGCATTATTTGTATCATCACGCTACGACTAATAGGAGCAGAGTAACAGTAAAAAGTGTTACAAAAACGTGGAAAATTCTGACCCATTCTTTCTTATGTGACGCAAGCGAAGTTGCGCGGGTCAGCTAGTGTCATTATAATGTTGATTATTCGCGACTTCGGTAGCGAAACCTGAATTTTCCCGGGAAATGCGTCATTTTCCCGGGGTAAAAAGTAGCCTATGTCCTTTCTCGGGTATTAAACTATCTCCATACCAAATTTCATGCAAATTGGTTCAGTAGTTTAGGCGTGATTGAGTAGCAGACAGACAGACAGACAGACAGACAGACAGAGTTACTTTCGCATTTATAATATTAATGTGTTTATATCTAGCGGGGCCCCCTTAGCTAGAGCGATGAAAGTGATAAGAGCGGTTAGCTCGTTCAATGTACCTACCAAATATAATGAAATGGTCCAATGTACCTCCGTTGTATCCACAGAAATGACCTCTGAAGTTGATGTCCATCCAGCGGGGCCCTTCGTCGTTATCAGGCCGAGATACTTAAAAGTGATGTCAGACGAAACTTGGCCCAATGTACCTTTCTAGTCATGTATTTGTTCTTAAAAGTTTGTGATGATATACCAGAAATTAAGTTTCAAAGTTTTGTCTAGCCAGCAGGGCCCTTTGTTATTTGTATTAACATATGCATAAAATGCAGACCATTCTTATGTCTTCCCAATGTACCTCACAGTTATTCACTATTTACCAAATTTTTCGCGGTTTTTCTACCTAAACAAAAAAATAAACTTTTCATACAAAATAGTCTGTTTGTGCAACACGGGGCAACCACAAAAGTATGGTCAGCAAATTCAAAATTAATTGTTATTTTGTATATCGGTAGCAATGGTATGTAAACAGAAAAAACTTTTTTGATATTAGGAACATAGCGTTTTTATTATTTCGAACCATATTGTGTAATATCAGATATAAAGAAAATAAGATAACAATAAAAAAATATAGTCAAAACTTTACCTATTAACTTAAAAATGATACAAGAGCATGGCATGACTTTTTTAAATGAAGCTATTAATGATGGAATTACGTATGAAGGCAATAACTGTAAGTACAGTGGATGTAGTGGTGTTCGTAGACTATCATATACATTAAATAATATCATAGCACTTGATGTTAATGGTATCAATAAAATATATTTGTCGGAAATTCCTAACATGTTGTTTTTGAGACAAAAGGACTCCTATAAATTGACATCTGTGATTGAGTATTGTCCTGGTGGTATAGGCCATTACAAAGCTCATTGCTTACGAATAAAAAATGGCAAATGGGAATCTTTCGATGATTTAAATTCAACTGTTAAAGTAAATAATGATAAACGGAAAATCGTAGCGCATTGCTTAATATATGTGAGACAATAGTTCATGTAACATATAATTAATAATATCATTGCAATAATTACAGTACGTTGTAGTATCAAGTACGTTGATTATTATAATATAATTGTTTTGACTATATTTTTTTATTGTTATCTTATTTTCTTTATATCTGATATTACACAATATGGTTCGAAATAATAAAAACGCTATGTTCCTAATATCAAAAAAGTTTTTTCTGTTTACATACCATTGCTACCGATATACAAAATAACAATTAATTTTGAATTTGCTGACCATACTTTTGTGGTTGCCCCGTGTTGCACAAACAGACTATTTTGTATGAAAAGTTTATTTTTTTGTTTAGGTAGAAAAACCGCGAAAAATTTGGTAAATAGTGAATAACTGTGAGGTACATTGGGAAGACATAAGAATGGTCTGCATTTTATGCATATGTTAATACAAATAACAAAGGGCCCTGCTGGCTAGACAAAACTTTGAAACTTAATTTCTGGTATATCATCACAAACTTTTAAGAACAAATACATGACTAGAAAGGTACATTGGGCCAAGTTTCGTCTGACATCACTTTTAAGTATCTCGGCCTGATAACGACGAAGGGCCCCGCTGGATGGACATCAACTTCAGAGGTCATTTCTGTGGATACAACGGAGGTACATTGGACCATTTCATTATATTTGGTAGGTACATTGAACGAGCTAACCGCTCTTATCACTTTCATCGCTCTAGCTAAGGGGGCCCCGCTAGATATAAACACATATAATATTAGTATGGATATATTTTCAATAACACAAATAAAATAACCTTTTTATATCGCTGAAGCTCCACTAATTTTATTCTAGGTTGGCAACGTTACACATCTGACATTATGACAGCTCAGCTTAATCAGCCCAGCCAGCTGTCATGTCTCATCACCGGCCTTGCCTGACATTTTGTACCTATATTGTTTAGTTAAGGATAAAATAAGTTTATTTAAAATTCTAACTTAAAGTATTCACCCTAATCAGAAATTAAGTGTGAAACAATTTTTTATTAATCATGGGAGAATTGTTAAATAAATCTTTGCTATTACTGTTTTTGTATTTTCAAATTACTATTATAGGAAGTAAAAAAATTGCTTCTCGAAATATTAATGAAAGTTCTGGTAAATTAAGCGAGTGTCGCCGTTGCAAAATCCTTACAGATTCTTTCAATCATTGGCTTGATAAAACTTCTCGAGGAAAATATGAAGGCGGCGATGCTGCTTGGGAAGAAGAAAAATTGAAGTCTTATGCACGAAGTGAAATCCGCCTAGTCGAAATACAAGAAGGATTGTGTTCAGAACTCAAAATTCATCAAGATCCATGTTATACTTTAGCTGAAGAAGCAGAACAAGTACTTGAGAAATGGTGGTTCTATGAAAACCCAAATGCTGCAGATTTGTATACATGGTTATGCATAGAAAATCTACAACACTGTTGTCACAAAGGCCACTTCGGTGCCGCGTGCTCTGCATGCCCTAAAGACAAACACAATAAAGTTTGTGGTGGACATGGAAAGTGTGATGGTGATGGCACACGGCTAGGGAATGGAACATGTTTATGCAGAAAAGGCTACATGGGAATAATGTGTGATGAATGTAGTGAAAACTACTATTTGTCTGAAGCTGGTACATGTGATGCTTGCCATGCATCCTGCAATGGCTGTAAAGGTGAGGGTGCAGATTCTTGTGAAGCATGTAAAACTGGTTGGGAGTTACATTCTGGTGTGTGTGTTGATGTTAATGAATGCTCCTCCTCTGTTTGCAAGCTTAATGAATATTGCACTAACACTGAAGGCTCTCACAGGTGCACGAAATGTGATTTATCTTGTAAAACATGCATGGGTGATGGCCCTTCCAATTGTACATCATGTGAATCTACAAATGTTCTATGGTTTGGAGAGTGTATTGATGATGAACTGCAACAAAACTATATAACCAATTCAATAAGAAGATTGGCACTGTATATTGGCCTGTTAGTTATAACATTATTTATATTCCGTTCCTCAACATCAGTAGTTACAATTGTAGTGGTAATATTAGCAGTGTATATTTACTTTACTGAAAAGAATCTAAAAATGACGACATTTAATGTGCTACAACACTTATTATTCAGTGCAAAATAGTTTGTAAGCCTAGTTGTAGTGTGTTTTAAGTAATATTAAACATTTTCATATAACAGATACCAAAGCAGATATGTAATTATTGTTAATATTTTGATAAATGAAAATACTAATCATGTAGATACCTACAGAACTCATATTTGTATTTGGTTTTATTGCAAAAAAAAATGCTAAACTTGTAAAATATATTAACTTTGTAGAGTAATTGATTATATCCAATATAATAAACTACAAAATTATTCAATCCTCATATCTACTGGAAGTTTTATTTACAACATAATTTTAACACTGTTTAGTTGTTACAAAATAAAAATCAGTCAAAAGGTGTATTAAAAATACATTTTATTGCAAAAATTATGTAACTACATTTTAGTGTCATTTATATACAAAAATTAAATACAAAGTTTAAGTATAATAACTAAATTGTGGAAATACTATATAATACAGCTGCTGGTACAGATATTTTTCACACAAACTGAACTAACCAATATACTGGCTTTTATTTTCAAACAGATTATGTGTAAAATACCCAATCAATAAAGATAAGTTTGTAATAATAATTGTATTAAGTAAAAGGTGCTCCCCATAACCACAAGTGACGACACTAAGAAAGGGCTTTAAAGATAAAATGCTGTTTCCTAACTATTTGATTACTGATATTTCACAACAGAATTCTCCATAAATTAAAAAATAATATATTTTTGTTTTGATATATTGTTATTTTCAACAGTGGCGCCACTATAAGTCAGTTTAGCACCTTATAATATAAAGCAAACTTACATTGATTTTAAAAAACCAGACGCTACAAGGTAACATGTTTTAAAATTAGGGTATGAATTCACATAGTCTTACACAGTAATGTCTAATATTTTACTGAATGTTGTGAAAAAGCTCATTTTAATGTCATGACATGTGCTGTAGTCACATGTATCCAGATGTTTATTATTGGAAATACTTAAGCCACTCTACAATATTATCAAGAATAAAATTGGCAACAGTTAATTTGGCAAATGCAAGCACAGGTATACATTCTCAGTCTGACAAAAAGATAACCACTAATTGTAAAATATAATTAACATAATGACTGAATATTAATCAATGTGCTAATTTGTTCTCATTGACAGATTTCGTATAGATATAAAGTTAATAATGATCGTAATAATTGAATTATGTTATCAGTATAACCTTAATCATATTATGTAAGTTAATTTTATTAATTAGAAGCATAAGCATTCTTCATTGTATTGGAAGAACATAATTTCAACAAACAGGCATTATATCGAAAACTAATACAGCTATATAATTTTTATATTGTAACTGGTTTGACAAAAAGTTGAGGTTAAACTGAAAGGAGAAATAATATATAGGGTACAACAAAAAGTTATAGAGAATTTTAAAATTGCATTTAACTCCTTGTATTGTTCATTGCCTAAGAGCTTATGTATAAAGCACAGAAACTGCCTACGCTGTGTGTTATACTATTATATAATGATCATACATTACTACTATACGGGACCCGGCGACCGCGCGGAGTATGAGCACGTGAAAAGGTCCTCATGGTGATCATAGGGCCTTTCTTTCAGTTTTTGCGGTACTATATACATAAGCTCCAATTGTTTGACATAAAAAAGAAACGCGTGTTTATTAGTGGTCTTTGGTGAAGGATAAAAACATCATATTCAAAAATGACAAACAAAAATAACAGAATGTTACTTATCTAAGTCTTGAATATATTACTCAACAACATAAACTATCGTAGATTAAAGGGTAATTAATGTCTTTCAACAAAATAAACACAAATTAATATACATATATGAAAGTAACATTGTTCTAAGAATTTTTATTTTTGGTAAAATTTCATTTTAAGTACTAATATAACACCATTCATCTAAGCCTATTTGTGAAATAAAACACTTACGTACGTTATTTATACTAATCATCATTATCGATGTTCGTGTGACGCCTACCTTTGCAGGGGACTTACACAAATACTAGAAAGTGGTGCACTTAAATAATAACATACACACGACTAGCATATAAAATGCTACTGTGGACGAACTGTTCATAATGTCCTCTACTTCATTAAGTCTTAGTTTAAATGTACGGTCCCTTTTGAGAAATCATACCATCCCGAAAGGAGTCACAGACGTAACTCATATATTATATCATATTTATTTATTTGTAGTTTCGTCAAGTAAATAAACATACAAAATGGACTCGTTATTTTCGATAACCGACGAATGGACTGTCACAAAAATTAAATGTCGATATTAAAGCTATAGAGCAGTTAATGTTTTTAACTATAATCGTTAGCAAAAAATATTTTTTTTAATTATGGCGTAAAGACTGATCTATCTAAATGTTAATGAAGTACTCGGCTGTATCATCATAAAACATTAATGATACGATTCCGTTAATTCCAAAAGTGCTAAAATATAAATGTAATTCTGGTATAAAAATCTTAATCGAATTGAAAATGGAAAAGCGCCCTACTACCGCTCACAATATAACATTATCAGTCTGATCCAATTTATGCTAATGATTTTATTACCATAAATTATTAAATTTAGTTTCGGTCCCTCTTCATAATACTCGCTTATTTATCTTCCTGAATCATAACTAAGTGTTAACTAGCTGTGCCACTGGCGCAACGTTCAGCTGCCAACGTCACAACCGCAATCTTCTGCACCGCAATACTCGGTGCACTGCCAAAGCCATATTAAAATGATGACTACACAACACACATCTGATTCCTCACTTCATACGTACATGCTAATTGTTTGTAAATGTCATTATATCGACTAAATGATACATCTATGATCAGTCTGTTGTCGTAATAATGGAATGTCTTCAATTGGATTTATCGGTTAATATAATAAAGAACATAATACATAATTTACTGGAAGGGAAACGTGTATTTTTTAGATACGTATTCCGATATGAACACAATAAGTAGTAAAATCGTTTGATTTAAGAAAAAGTTTGTGAATCATTATTAAAATTCTATGGAAACGCACGTGAGCAGGTGCGCCACTAATACTTTCAACAATATTAAGAAGAATAAATGGTATTAGTACAGCCAGAAACATATTCAACACTACCAACCAAATAAACTTCGAGTTACAAATCGTTTTGGGAAAGCGTAATACTGGGAACTACGATTAGGCGAACTAGTTGACACATTTTCACAAATGGCGCTTGACCCATAAACAAGTTCATTACAAAAATTACGTTCATTAAAATATAAACGTAGGAAGATGGCCAATAATTGATGTTCCGTGTACCTATTTGAGACCTTGTAGATAGAAGGATTCTACTGACATATTTTTTATCCGAGTCAATATAGTCGTAGATAGTTTAGTCGAGAAGCGGTGCAGGCGCGCGGTGGTGTGAGGACAGTTGCGCAGCGAGCTGTCGCTGCTGCAACAAACAGTAAAGTATTCCGGCCTGCGCCATGGCGTCCACGGTGCCGGCCGCCAGCAGGTCCGTGCGCGGCTTGGAGCCGCCGCCCGCGCTCGACGGCCGGAGCAATGTCGGCCCGAACACCGTCGCCAAGTTGTGGAGAGACATCTTGTTTTCGCCCTCGTGTTGGTTCACCCTGTTTAATTTTATTTAATTATAACTCACACTATATTATCCAGACACGTATTATAAGAGTGAAATGATTCATCTGTTTAAATTACGTTTTTACGGTTATACTTTTAGATAAAGGATGTGTAATTAATAAAGCAAATACAACTTACTTAACAAAATGATTTAGCAGAAAGTCAATACAGTTCTTGTTGAGATCGGGCAGCTGCGAATAGCACTTGAGTAGTGCGTGGCGTCTAGTGTGTGCCGGCCCGGAG
The DNA here is from genome assembly GCF_050436995.1 of Anticarsia gemmatalis. NCBI lineage: Eukaryota > Metazoa > Arthropoda > Insecta > Lepidoptera > Erebidae > Anticarsia > Anticarsia gemmatalis. Next base: position 4,948,904 of record NC_134757.1, read on the forward strand.
TCAATCGAAGTGCCCGCTCCCTGAACATATCCAACAATTGAAATTTTATATAACGAGAACAACATACAGACAAATAATATTTTAAGGCAATATTTTTTTAAACCCTTTACTGTCCCGCTGCTGGGCAAGGGCCTCCGAGCGAGGACGGGTTTTAGTTAAGTTCTATTTAGTATGTAGATACGTACATGTAAGTAATTCTTTTGTTACAGATGTTCAATAAGTTTTATTAATTTTACCTGAGTAGCGCCCCACGCTTTCAATAACTCGGGATAGAGAGCATCGGTGAACAGCGCTTCGGGCAGTTCGCGCAAGTACAATTTCAACACACCGGTCACCGAGTGGATGTCAACCTCTTTCAGCAATTGTTCCGCTTCGTAAGCATCTGCATCAATGTACAATAAAAGATTAATAGGACTTTCAAAAACGTTATTGTAATTAAATGAGAATCCGATAATCGCATAGATACTGACTGGTCTCGAAGCTCTTCTTGAGTCTGTTGAGGTCGGAGGCACTGCCGGACACGCGGTACACGCCCACCTCGTGGATGCCCCGTCTCTCCACCTCCCGGACGCACGCGCTTATTATGAACGGGATGTTGCGCTTCTCACGTCTGGAATACCAAACAATCAATCATGATTAACGGGTTCGTCACGCGCACGCGCAGTGTCAGCGAGCCGCCGCCCGAGGCGTGTGTGTGTATGTGCGTGTGTGCGGTGTACGTACTTGGCGACGTGCGTGATCTTGGCGCCGAAGAGCGCGCCGGGCTTGGCGCTGGGCACGCGGCGCGCCTCGCGCTCGGGCGGCAGCACGCGCACGCGCAGTGTCAGCGAGCCGCCGCCCGAGGCGTGTGTGTGTATGTGCGTGTGTGCGGTGTACGTACTTGGCGACGTGCGTGATCTTGGCGCCGAAGAGCGCGCCGGGCTTGGCGCTGGGCACGCGGCGCGCCTCGCGCTCGGGCGGCAGCACGCGCACGCGCAGTGTCAGCGAGCCGCCGCCCGAGGCGTGTGTGTGTATGTGCGTGTGTGCGGTGTACGTACTTGGCGACGTGCGTGATCTTGGCGCCGAAGAGCGCGCCGGGCTTGGCGCTGGGCACGCGGCGCGCCTCGCGCTCGGGCGGCAGCACGCGCACGCGCAGTGTCAGCGAGCCGCCGCCCGAGGCGTGTGTGTGTATGTGCGTGTGTGCGGTGTACGTACTTGGCGACGTGCGTGATCTTGGCGCCGAAGAGCGCGCCGGGCTTGGCGCTGGGCACGCGGCGCGCCTCGCGCTCGGGCGGCAGCACGCGCACGCGCAGTGTCAGCGAGCCGCCGCCCGAGGCGTGTGTGTGTATGTGCGTGTGTGCGGTGTACGTACTTGGCGACGTGCGTGATCTTGGCGCCGAAGAGCGCGCCGGGCTTGGCGCTGGGCACGCGGCGCGCCTCGCGCTCGGGCGGCAGCACGCGCACGCGCAGTGTCAGCGAGCCGCCGCCCGAGGCGTGTGTGTGTATGTGCGTGTGTGCGGTGTACGTACTTGGCGACGTGCGTGATCTTGGCGCCGAAGAGCGCGCCGGGCTTGGCGCTGGGCACGCGGCGCGCCTCGCGCTCGGGCGGCAGCACGCGCACGCGCAGTGTCAGCGAGCCGCCGCCCGAGGCGTGTGTGTGTATGTGCGTGTGTGCGGTGTACGTACTTGGCGACGTGCGTGATCTTGGCGCCGAAGAGCGCGCCGGGCTTGGCGCTGGGCACGCGGCGCGCCTCGCGCTCGGGCGGCAGCACGCGCACGCGCAGTGTCAGCGAGCCGCCGCCCGAGGCGTGTGTGTGTATGTGCGTGTGTGCGGTGTACGTACTTGGCGACGTGCGTGATCTTGGCGCCGAAGAGCGCGCCGGGCTTGGCGCTGGGCACGCGGCGCGCCTCGCGCTCGGGCGGCAGCACGCGCACGCGCAGTGTCAGCGAGCCGCCGCCCGAGGCGTGTGTGTGTATGTGCGTGTGTGCGGTGTACGTACTTGGCGACGTGCGTGATCTTGGCGCCGAAGAGCGCGCCGGGCTTGGCGCTGGGCACGCGGCGCGCCTCGCGCTCGGGCGGCAGCACGCGCACGCGCAGTGTCAGCGAGCCGCCGCCCGAGGCGTGTGTGTGTATGTGCGTGTGTGCGGTGTACGTACTTGGCGACGTGCGTGATCTTGGCGCCGAAGAGCGCGCCGGGCTTGGCGCTGGGCACGCGGCGCGCCTCGCGCTCGGGCGGCAGCACGCGCACGCGCAGTGTCAGCGAGCCGCCGCCCGAGGCGTGTGTGTGTATGTGCGTGTGTGCGGTGTACGTACTTGGCGACGTGCGTGATCTTGGCGCCGAAGAGCGCGCCGGGCTTGGCGCTGGGCACGCGGCGCGCCTCGCGCTCGGGCGGCAGCACGCGCACGCGCAGTGTCAGCGAGCCGCCGCCCGAGGCGTGTGTGTGTATGTGCGTGTGTGCGGTGTACGTACTTGGCGACGTGCGTGATCTTGGCGCCGAAGAGCGCGCCGGGCTTGGCGCTGGGCACGCGGCGCGCCTCGCGCTCGGGCGGCAGCACGCGCACGCGCAGTGTCAGCGAGCCGCCGCCCGAGGCGTGTGTGTGTATGTGCGTGTGTGCGGTGTACGTACTTGGCGACGTGCGTGATCTTGGCGCCGAAGAGCGCGCCGGGCTTGGCGCTGGGCACGCGGCGCGCCTCGCGCTCGGGCGGCAGCACGCGCACGCGCAGTGTCAGCGAGCCGCCGCCCGAGGCGTGTGTGTGTATGTGCGTGTGTGCGGTGTACGTACTTGGCGACGTGCGTGATCTTGGCGCCGAAGAGCGCGCCGGGCTTGGCGCTGGGCACGCGGCGCGCCTCGCGCTCGGGCGGCAGCACGCGCACGCGCAGTGTCAGCGAGCCGCCGCCCGAGGCGTGTGTGTGTATGTGCGTGTGTGCGGTGTACGTACTTGGCGACGTGCGTGATCTTGGCGCCGAAGAGCGCGCCGGGCTTGGCGCTGGGCACGCGGCGCGCCTCGCGCTCGGGCGGCAGCACGCGCACGCGCAGTGTCAGCGAGCCGCCGCCCACGCACACGGTGCGCGACACGCCGCCCGCGCCCGCCACCGCGCCGCCCTCCGACACCCACTCGCGCGACAGCTGCGGGACACACATGTGCAATACGTACAGTACAATGAATGGGTTATCGAAACTGCGTTAAACGTTACGCTGTTAAGCGCTACTTACCTTGATGGTACACTTCCCGCGTAACACGGGCCTTGCCGCGTCCTCGTACAAGAGCAGGCGCAGGTTCTGTGAGCCCTCCAAGTCGAGAGTGAAGCTCTCATTCCACCGCGGCTGTGCACTACGACATACTAGCTTCGATTTCGCTTTACGGAAATAGTGACCATATGAATCCACTTCCACCACTATGTAGTAATCTGTAACAATTAAAAAGTCTGAGTATTTCAGTCTTCTTTTAGTGTTTTATGCAAACATTGCATAAATGAGTCCCCGCAGTGGTATTGAGCCGAGTTCTATGTAACGAGAAGTATGCTGGTCGGTTTCAGCAAAGTAAATGAACTTATCGTTTCTGCTCAATAAGAGTTAACATTAAAAAACTAATCATACAAAAGAAAGAAAGCCACACACAGACTTATTATGAGTTTCCAAAGTTATAAAACACCATCATGGTTCTAGTCCAACTTACCGGCAGCAGTGTCTAAGGGTGCAGTCATTCCTCCAATATGCAGTAGTAAATCTCCGAGCAGCAGCGAGTCGTCTCTCCCGCTGCGCAATAGATACGAGCCCATGTCCGTCTGTAGGTAACTGCGGCAAGCCGTCACCCACGCCTGCAGCTCTAACATCGATATCGCAGTCGAACCGGCTGGCGGGGCCGACGATGCCTGTTGTCAGACCGAGCAATGTAATACATACGTAAAATCAAACCTACTGCCCATTCATTTAGGCAAAGACCTGATGAATATATCAAAAAGTAAAATTTGACACTGAACATATTAGCGAAAAACAATTAAAGAAGCCTATTTAGAAGTAAGGTTATAATAGGCCGCGACGTACCTGCAGCGCATGGATGGAGTCGATCCATTGCGTACGCTCGTACTCGGAGCTGAGGAAAAAGATGTGTTGTCGCTGCAGCGCGGCCGCCGAGCCCGGCGCGCGCGCTCCCACGCGGAACACCAGGTTAGGCGACGCCAGCACTAGTTGCGCCTCCAACTCCGCTAGTTTTTTGCGTTGCTTCTCTGCCGCCCCACGACCGCCCAGACGGATTTTCTGTTACAAATTGAACAAACGTCAGCCTTTAGGTAGAATAAATTTTCCGAAAATTCAAAAGCTGTTTCAACGGACAGTTGACAGATGTTATACAACAAAACACAGAAAAAAAACATTTTTTGAAGGACATCAGACGTGTAAGTATATAAAATAACCTTGTCGTCGGCGGAGGCGCGCTCCTCGGCGAGGATCTGGTCGCGCACGGTGGAGGCCTGCGACTTGAGCGCCACGATGTTGGCGGGCGAGGTCTCGCGCGCGTCGGCCGCCGCGCCCGGCGCCTCGTCGTCCACCACCACGATGTCCGGCAGCGGGATGAACCACTTCAGCTCGAACGTGAACTTGTCGCGCCCCGAAGCCTTCAAACAAACATTATTTTGTACTTTCGTAGGATTTATTTTGCAGTTAGCTGGCAGTGATCACGAGTCAAGTACGCTGTGATGATAATAATATAATTGGAACTGTTATAAATAATTATATTGGCCCAGTCAAATCAGGCTAAAAAAATAGACTACATATCACTAAACTGAAAAGTGTATAAAAATAGTAGAATAGTTAGGTTTATTTCTTTAAATAATTTCTGAAATGTTCCGATGATAACGTAATCAAATCGGCAGTGGCCAGTGACCAACATAGATGTAGTCTTACCTTATACTTTGCACATGCGATGACGTCATTGAAAAGGAATAAATGCCTCAATTTTCTGTGTCCATCCGAGAGTTCAACGATAAAGGAATTCTTGACGAGCCTCCTTTGTGCTCTATCTGCATTCTACGAATAGATAAAAAAGATATTAGCTTACGACATTGTACTAAACGCATATTTAAAATTACAGCAGTAAATGATTGTACTAACCGGGAACATAGATTTAGTTTGTATAATATTAAATTCGTCTAAGAAATGCTGAGTCATATTAAGGGCTTCCGTCAACATCGCATGATCTGGGTGACTCGCTGGCGTGTACTTTATAAGATCCTGGAACATAAGACACTCGATAAAAACCTCTTTCTTTAACTTTAGTAAAGAAAAATAAAATAATGAAAGTTATAACCCACGTGTAAGACTAGTGCGTTTTTCTGAACCCTCGCCACGGGCTTGTGTAGTAGATCGTCCAGGGACATGGGTTGTCCGTGACATGAGATCTGCTTCGTGAGGTGCGCGAAGCTCTGTGACGTAGAACATCGCCGCCTCACCGCGTCTGTAGCGCGCCCGTAGTTGTGCAGGAACGCTCCGTATATGTTTATGTTTTCAGCCTAAAAACATTCACGTTGAACGAATATTCATAAATAAAATAAACGTGGTGAAAACAAATTTGTTGCAATTTAAGGTTTTGATAATAAAACTTTAAAGATTCGGAACAAATAAAATAAAGTGTTATAAATACATAGTAACTCACCATTTTCTTGAAATGAATACCAACAGATAGAGGCTCTTCCCAACTAGCGACTGCCGAATTTAAGCCATCGAGGAAATTCTTATGTAGCTCATGAAGTTCAGATATTTTATAGAAAATAGTATTGAACTCCTCCTCGGTTATAACTGGCTGAGACGTCGATAAAGTTGCTTTTATTGCATTCATATACTGCAAAGATGTGTATCGGGTTAGTTGCTGAACAAATTTATTTGAAAACTAGCATAATTTGTAGTAAGTAAGTATTTTAAGGACACGCCCGAAATAAGTTAATTAGGTTCCATCCCCGGTTGCAATCTATCACCCAACACACCACAAGGTAATAATAACTCAATAACATTTTTATTAAAGTAAGGTTATGTCAAAATAATGTAAATGATGTACCTTCTCCATAACATAAAGGCATTCAACATAAACAGTTTCGCTCTCAATAATACTTTTGATTATGCAATGGTGCATAGTTAGACGCTCGGCCTCCGCATTGTTGCTGCTCGACTCCTGAAAATAATTATACAAATTATTTATATGAAACCGAGCGCATAAATATAAATACGCAACCAAGGTACATAGTTTAGTTGTATAATTGGTTTTGCAACAGTACACAATGGCCAATAAAGCACTTGTTTGGAAAACAAACATCATAAAATGGAAATGTTAAGGCGTTTTGATGGTAAACATCAGACCCGCGCTTTTACAATTTTAGCCATTCCCTGGCAGTTCTTGTGCATGGCGTACAAACCATGGAATTAATACTTATTCTCGGTCTTTTATATTTCTTTGTTGCAGTTGATTGCTTTTCTAACTCAGAAAGTAAGTAAACGAATTAAAACAGTTAGTCATTATTGATACTAAGATTATTTATAACAATTTATTTTTTCTTAAAGGTGTCGAATCTAATCGAATTGAAACAACTCCGTTGTATGATACTATTATCTACAGCGATATCGCTGATATTATAAATGACTTTGAAAATAACGGCGTAAGTACCAATGTGATATCTATACTACCTAATTATATTAGTGAATACGATTTGTAAATCCCAACATTTTCAGATTTCTCCATTCGATGTGTTTGCAAACAGCGAAAGTCAAAGTGATGAGAAAGTCGAAGAACTGTTAACGGAATACCAACATTATTTAGAAAAAGCTCACAAACAGAGGAAAAATTATATTGAAAAGTCTAAAACGAAGAATAAGATACCTCTAATGCGGCACGACCAATTTTCTAAGACAAAACCTGGTGTAGAATTTAAGCGCAATGATTATTATTATTCCAATGGATTTTACAATCCTGCCTCTCATACATTCCCACAAGCATCATTCGGCAACCCCTTAGATGTATTCATTCCAGTAAATGCAAAAGGAAAATATATGAATAAACTAGATATGACTACAAGTCTCCCGAAAGGTATCCAAGGCCTGCTTCCTTTTGAAAAAATCATATTCAATAATAATAAAATCTTGGATTTGCCGCCTATTGTGCATAAACCGTCGTACGAGCCAATTAAATCATCGTGCTACTGCAAAAATGGGCATACTCCTTGCGAGTGCAATTGTAAGCAATGCTTAGTACATATCGAACCATTCTCGAGAGAACAACAGATGAAATTGAACCCGGAGCAGTCAAAGAAATCAACTTACCAGCATTCTTCCTTTTACGAAAGTCCAGTAAAAAAATATGACCAGATCGTCGACGATAAGACAAAAGAATTCTCGGAGAATACATTAAATATTCGTGTTAAAGTAGATCTTCAATTACCGAAATTTCACGATCAGTCAGAAAAATATTATAAACCTCACAATCGCGAAAGAACTTTTGAACCAGAAGATTTAATTTCTAAGGAACTGACCACTGCCATAAAACTGCCATTTCCTTATTTCAATTTCCCCGTGCCAATGGAACTATTCGGTTATAAAAAACTTTCTAAATACAACAAAGAGGATTCTTCACCAGTGCACAAAATAACCATCCATAAAAAAAAGAAATCTAGAATGAATAATAGTAATAAAAAGCATCGCAAAAAATTCATTACTTTTCATAATATCAAATTAGATCAGCAGCCTTTGACACCAATACATTTAGATGATAATGTCACTGAATCTATTAAAAGTAATAATATAGTAACAAATAACACAACAACACAACCTAAGGACTTTTTACAAATAGAGAATAATACGACGCTCAATAAAAGTGATGATATCTTAAATAACTCTCAGACTGAAGAAAACATTTACTTAATGGTTAATATTTCAAATAATGCATCAAACACAACCGGAGACGGTCATAAATTTGAAAATAGTATTGAAACAGACTTCACGAAAATTATATCAAATGTAACAACGACTATAGTGCCGATCATTCGTGAGAAACGTGAGGTTTCTAATAGCGTTGCGACTGCAAAAATTAATATAAGCAAAGAAAAAAATAACGCCAAAAAATCAGATAAGGTCTTGTTAAGTGACACAGAATTGCTATATTGGCCAACGGGCGTTTCAAGAAACGTAACATTTAGTAATAAAAATATAACGACAATTATACTGGAAAGCGAGCATAATAAAACTAAGTTTAATTTAAGTATGGAAACAATACGGCAAAACCACACGAGAGCTCTTGAGCAAGCTATATTCGGTGAAGTTGATTGGGATGATATTGACGCAGTTGCGCCAGCTTTCATGTCCTTTGTCGGTAAATACGTTCGTGGAATTCTAACATTTTGTTCACAGCAAGTTTGTCACTCAATGAAATGCGCCAATAAAACGTGCCTGCATAGAGTTTGTGCACCTTCAGATAGACTGAATAATAAAGGACATTGTGCCGGATCGAGCAAAACAGGTGAGTACATACTGGATTACTTACAGATTGTACATTTATTCCCTAAAAATGCTAACAGTCATATAATTTTTACAGAAGTATGTGCCTATATATGTGTTTTTCCATAGTTCACGAGGTTAAACGTAAAAATTTTTTTTTTCTTATTTTTCAGACAGCGTAGCATCGATGGAGTCGATAATGGATTTGCCTTCAAACATAGCATTTGAGATAGTAGATATTTTGCAAAACAAAATGTTGGGAAAGGTATTTGGTAAGGCCACATTCTGCATTAATTCTAAATGTATCACTCTCGTGGCATCCAAAAAGACTTTTGTAAAGTCTCGTTGTACGATAAAGGAGTTGAACACAACTGGCCATTGTTCAAATGTTAAAACAGTGAAGATTATGTAAAAATAGTAATAAAAAATCTAGCAGAAAATGGTTTGTTTTAAAAGTAAATGCAATTGTTTAAAGCTTGGGTCAGAAGTGACTTGTTCTTCTCTAGTAATAGAGTCGTTTACACGTGTATTTGTTGTATTATAAGATGTCTTTTCTAATAGCGTTCATAATAATTTATATTAATTTAAATCTATATACAGATGCAGCCAAGGTCGGTATTTTTTTTAATTAGCGTGTTAATCAGTCGCAAAATTAAAAAATATAAATAACTGAGTGCTAACATTCAAATTTTTCTGTTATTTAATATTAAGAACCATGCAAAAACCAACTAACGAACCTTTTTTAATCGCTTTTCACTTTCGACTCTGTAATAGATCAACGACGAGATATATTTTAATCCGTGGAAAAGCATCAACAAAAAGTTTATGAAAATCATAACTATCGATCCTAAGGGTGACATGAAGACAAAAAACATAAAAGATACGGGGGTTATCAAACTAGATTCAACAATAGCAGCTAAACGAAGCAAGATCACTGACAAAAAGAAACATTTGCTTAAAAAAACACACGCCGATCACTACGCGCGTTTACTTGTTCAATCAAGCGAAGATAAACTGCGATCTCTTATATCGTTGATAACTTCAAATAGTGCCAGAAGAAGCAGCGAACAGAAATTGAAAATTTTAACAAAATGCAACCAAGATAGATCAATGTGTAGATTTCTATCATGTCCTGATATTCGAGACGGCTGTTACTTATGTGAAATTTACACAAGTTCTCTAGATAGATCTACGTTTTGCGAAAAGTTCTCAACAGATCACTTATTGTAACATACGATATTAAATTTAAGGTTCCACATTAGTATAAAATAAAACAAATTACTGTAGGCGGACTAAAGTATGAAAGCTTTTTATTATGGTGGTCTCTTGCTCATTAAGTAAACATTTCCTTTAACGCCGGGTCTTATCTCCCCTAAGATAAAAACGTCTAGGAACGTATATAAGGGAGTCGGGACTACGCAAACAGTTATTCCCATTAGGAATATCCTTACTACCTGTCGCCATGTTTGCTACAAAAGCTTTTATTGTTATCTACGCATTGTGTTTAGTTGATCTGAGTGTTAGCAAGCCTACAGCTGAAAGTAAGTACTTATTTAATAAATTACTGTTAGCTATATTGTGTTGTAACATAAAACTTGACATCTCTTCGCAATTGGTATCGCATTGGTATATTATTTTAAGATTTCGCGGCCAATACTAATTACTTATAATATCGCTTGCAGATGTCTTAACTGAGGGCCGCGGTTTTATGTCCACTGTTTGGGGGTGGATAACGTATCCCTTCTCCTGGTTCTATGGTTCGCAAGAACCTGAACAGCCAATAAATGAACAACTTGTGGCACCTACGACAAACAATCCCACCGATATTATTCAAATTGGAGATCGTAATGTTAGCATATCTTGTAACGATCAGACTTGTACTACCATAAAATGCAATAGGACGGACTGCAGGAATATCACATGCAATATTTATGACACTGACATTCGTGGTGAATGCAGGGAGTATAATATAATACCCGATAAACCTGTGGAACCTGCTGTAAGCATCTCGGAACAAACCGTTCCTATTGAGGCCGTGACAACAGAATTCGTTACTGCAACACCTCAACCGACCTTGGACATTTCCACAGTTTCAAATAATAAGGGCAGTAATGAAACTGTAGGAGAGGATCCCTTGCAATTACGGGCTCTTTTATCAGCCGATGTTAATAATCAGAAAATACCTGATGATCGAGCAACTAATCTTCGTAGATAAGATGTATGTAATATTTATAAAAATCATAATAATATAAATATACGAGCATGTAACATTTTTTTAAATAAAAATAACTAATGAAACATTTCTTACAGGTATAAATAAATCAAGTAACATCGAGATGAAGTTTAATATTCTCGAACAAGTAGATAGTGACATACATCATTATACGCACTATTTGTTAGTGCAGTATGCAACCAAACTTATAAATAAACTTATAAAAGAACTAATGATTGATTCATACTGCACAAACGGTCTATGTTACTATACCCGATGCGAGGGCTTCAACTGTAGAGTGCGTTACTGCAAATTCAACATGGTAACAAACGAAGAACAATGTAGCTCAACTTTAAAGGAAATAAATAGTAATGGCTTGCGTGCGAACGAAGTTACATCACAATTAAAGAAAAAACGACCAGAAGACAACTTATCCAACATAATTTAAAAATAAATAAAATTACAAACATTATATTGTGAGCTCATGACAAAACGACGCAACAGCCGACTGTGTAAATTCGACGAGCCTTTCTTATCACTATTCCATTCTTAGATAAGACGCTTTAGTTAAGTGTTTAGATTAGAAATGTGTTCATAATTATTATGCTGCAGAAGAATGAAGGTAAAGATTAGAACCCTGTAAGTATATTAACAAGGGATCTTCATCATTGAAGTTTATAACTTTGTGCTATTAAACAAGATTTTAGTGTTGAAAGAATAATATTGTTTTATTTCTAAAATCCTATAACTAAAACTTACGTTTATGACTGTAAGTAAGAAAACAGAAACACATAAGAACAAGTTGTTATCTATCCTTTAGATCTTTGAATTTCAAGATGTGCATTTCTTAATATCTAAAACACTTGTATACTGTGTAAGTGTATGGCAGCGGTGCAGCAGCTCTAGTGGTCGCATAGAGTACACCTTTCTGATTTATATTTCTGCAGTATAACTCAGCTTTTTAATTACCGACTAGGGGCTATTTAATTGTTCAAGAACGGTGGAATTGCTATCTCACGGCAATATTATAAAATATTGCAATAGAAGCTGTCTACGAAAGTGTATGCAATAGTTCACTAAGTAGTCTATTAAGAGTGACCGCAATATAATAATACTAGGACATAGTACCCATACACCAAATTGATAGTACTTTTTTCTACTTAGGTTTAATAGACTTACTGTAGTGTGCAGCTTTCTCAACGCTGGTGGAGTGGCACTGGCTTCAGTGTCAGACGATATTGTTCTTAGCAGCAAAGGAGTGTCGCTGGAGTCAGCCAAATCACTTACTGTGTCACTCGTCTCGGTATCTGCACCTCCCTCTCTTTAACAAAAGAACAGTTTGGTTAAACGTTTTTATTAGTCTTTCGTAGGTTTATGGGTATGATACTATAGGTACTTCTTACATGTTGGGTGTTATTTTACCCCACTACGCTGTTATGGGGATAACATGCGCATATCTAAGAAATATAGACCACGAGATCACACAGTAATTATCCCATACGTATCTATACCTACTAAAATTATAAAAATTGTAGAGTTTGTCTTCTGAACGCGCTAATCTCAGGAACTACTGGTGCGAATAGTAAAATTACTGTTGGGTAGCCTATTTATTGAGGAAGGCTAAAGGTTATATATCATCACGCTACGACCAATAGGAGCAGAGTACCAGAAAAAAATTATACAAAAACCGGGGGAAATTATGACTAGGGAATGCAATCCCGACTCGAGATCGTCAACTCGAGATCCCTCGCGATCAGAAATATCAATCCCGCGGGATCCCGAGATTTTCGGGATCCCGTCGACTTAGTAAAAATAATACAATTCGAACGGCTTGTTTAATGTAATATGTGTGTGATAGTGTGGTGAATGCGATAAATTATTATTTGAAAGAAAATAAAAGCCTTTATTTTTCAATATTACTAACAACGTAACATAATTAACAGGTGTAATAACATGAACATAATCAAAAAAGTAGGTGTAGCTCCAGGAGATCAAAATAAAAAGTAATCACATGGCATTTTGAAAGTAGCCTCTTAAAATACAAAGTGTATCAATAGTACGAGCTTCTAATCGGCATCTTAAGTCTATTGCAATGTAGCCAGCTGCTGAAAATGCCCTCTCCGAAAATCCCGAACGGGATCTCGTCATATTATGCTTCGGGATTGATCCCGAAAAAATACACGGGATCTCGCGAGATCGGGATCCCGCGAGATCGGGATTGCATTCACTAATTATGACCTATTCTATATCTAGTAATAAATAAACTCACTGTATAAAGTAGTGTATGTTGACGTAGTTGGGCGCGGTGGGCGCGCAGGGCGGGGAGTCAGGCGCGCGCGGCGCAGTGGGCGCGGCGGGCGCTGACGCCGCGGGCGTGGCCGCCAGCGGCAGCGTGCTCGTGCCGCTGGACGCGTCTTCCGTACTCGAGCCTGTTCCACCTGTGGACAATCATTTATATACAACTAGTTTTTACCCGCGAGTTCGTCTGCCACCTCAATTTTCCCATAGGAATGCGTCATTTTCCCCGGGTAAAAAGTAGTCTATGTCCTTTCTCGGGTATCAAAATATCTCCATACCAAATTCCAAGCAAATTGGTTCAGTAGTTTAGGCGTGATTGAGTAACAGACAGACAAACAGACAGAGTTACTTTCGCATTTATAATATTAATATGGATGAGAAGCTCATAAACTCGAGCTGTTTGTTACTTCAGGATGTCATCCTAATTGCGTGCTTATGGATCACTTGAAAAGGCACAACCTTGAATCACTTCATAGGTTATATTTGGCTTAAGGAAACAATAATATTTCTTAATTGTGTACTTTAATTGAGAAATATACACATGACACATTCACTTTAAATAAAAATCCGTAACCATGTTGTTGTTATTACACGCAAATAAAATGGCTGAAACGCAAAAGGTATTCTCACCTTAAAAAAAAACAATATTGAAGTGGATATTAATAGGAATACGTGTGAATTCGTTACGATATATTTGTTTAATATTACCTGCTTGTATATAAACATATTCTCCATCATTTATATCTACTGGGACTTGGTCATAGTAAGGTTCATCTTCCGAGCCCGGTACAGCTGCGGGAATACTCTCCAATGATATTGGCGCTGATTTATCGGCGTCCGTGCCCTCTCCCAAGTCTGGAGTAGTAGATATGGCCTCCTCGTCGATGGACCGAGGGGTCGCTGCACCACCAGAACGTTTCCTTTCAGATGATAGTGAATTGATTGACTCGTAACTTTTAACCTGTCGGAAATAATAGATACTTGGTTAGTACAAGGTACAGTCTTATTGCAGAAACTGCTCCTAAATGGGTGTTCGATCTTTAAAATTAGCTTCGCAGGTATAGAAACATTCTAACAATAATTAAATCCCCATGGAATTACGACAAAGGAGGAAAAATATCCAGATCCGAAACAACTATTCATAAGACATATGTAACCGTGTGGGTATTAATCCTCCGGCGGCATATCTCTTTCAGTTAATCAAAATTACAAACACAAAGAAATCTATAACCGTATCTATACGTAAGTATACATAAAATAATGCTTACTCTTTCACTAATAGAGGGCGTGGATGCTCTGCTAGCAATGGATTCACGTGATTCCGCATTGCGGATTCTGCGCCCCAATGAAGATGGAGGACTGTCTTCTGCAAGCCCTGACTCTGGCAAGGACGCGCCTCGTTTACTGAACACTTTCGGTGGTGGCCTGAATGAAAGAAAAACAGACATTTAAAATGTATTAATACACAATAAAGAATTCTGTCACCAACTTTAACACTGTCTGGCAATGATAACAAACTTATACTAATACTTAGTATCCTACTATCTTACTATCTATCCCCTTACCTTATAATATAATTATAATACATGTAGATGTATTGACGAGAATTACTGAATTATATTTAATCAGGGCTAAACCGATTTCGACGTTTTTATGGAGTTTATATGATACAAGCAAATAATTCAATATTAATATTCTATACGGTTTAAGGCAAATGCAAGTAAAACTAACAGTTTTTCAGTATACTTACTTAGGTGGGACTTTTTTCTTTGCAATGACTATGGGCTCAACAGGGCTGCCATCCGATGACTGCTGGGACTCTTCCGCTTTTTTTGCAGACTCTGCTAATTTCAGACCATTTACTTCGATGACTGTTACAAAATCACCTGTTTGTGACGTTGGACGGTTTTTGGCTTGATTTGGACTTGTTTGTTCTACTCCTACTGTAATAATGGGATCACGTGAAAATTCATGGTACCCATATTCAGTAAATTGTGCTTTGTGCAATTATATGTAAACAAAATAATTGTTGAAATTGGTAATGTGTAACACTTAATAGGAAAACAAATCATAGTTATTAGTCACGGACTCAAGTGGTCAGAACTTTATTTATTATTAAGACAATAAGCCTTTTAGTAATGGTTATGATAGGGATGCTGAGCAGTGTAGGTAGTAATACTCATACAACCTGTTTATTAATAACCAATGAGATCATCTCAAATAACAAAATTAGAGGAAACTAAGTTACCATTGTTTTCTTGTTTGATGTCAGGAATCCTCTGCACAATTTCACTGTTACATCTTCGCCGAGCTGCCTCTGCAGCTAAGTTGGATGATAACTCATTTATGCATTGATTAACAGAGCTCCTTTCAGTTATACGAACAGGTTTATTCCTCAGCTGCACTTCTTCACATTCAGCCGTCTCTGCTGTTGTTGACTCATCACTCTTATTGCTACTAAGACTTGCTTCACTCTTCTTTGACAATGAGTCAGTATTGGAACCCTAAAATATTCATGTATAAAAGTGAATAATACATAAAGAATTGTTTTACCCTGAACAGAAACAGTAACACTTTAATAAAACTAAAAAGAGGATGTAATCTAAATAGCTTCAATAACTGAGGAGTTATTATAATTTCATGAATGCCAATGAGAACATTAAATTATAATCAGATAAGCAATCAACAAATGCTATTGAATTTAATTAGTTTATAGAGTACAATACATTTTATTTCATGCATGTACATTATACGTGTAAAAAAATATTTTGACCTAAACATGCCAGGACACAATGTTACATAGTTACAAAGGTAGTTTGATAGCATACTGTTTGATTAAGACATTTTCTATTGTGTTTGTATAATAAAACAACACCATAGATGGCAGGTACGAAAACTTATTTGTATTCAGAACCTTATATCTAGCATCTCATTTACATCCTCATTGATGATTCATCACACCTTGGTGTAGTTGTATAACAGACTATTGGTAGTTGCATGATATTTGAGCATGAAGCAGGTCAGCCTTACTGTTACTTTCACACGCTTCACAAATCAATTCACAGTTAACATTAAATATTAATTATTTTGCACTCATGTGTAGATAATGTTTCCATAACATTAATATTAATTTTACAGTTATGAATACACAATCTATGATGTTGATCTACATTTAGAACAATGGAAGTTACACTTTTCTGTGTGTTATAGTAACATTTAAAGTTATAGTAATTATCAGCATCTCATTAGAATAATGTGTGCTTAAGAATTTTGAAGCAGTTATATAACTAATACTTTCCTAATTTAGTAAAACTTATTTTGCAAGAATGTTATTAAATTGATTAAGTATAGCAATTAACAAACAGTGGAGAATTTAATAAATTAGTTTCATATAGAAAGTACCCTGAAGAGTAACTTGACATTCTTGAACAATTAGTGTGTGGCTTTTATGTAATTGAATTGATCATTAGTTGCATAAGTATAGTGACTCAAGATTATAAAAAATAACTACTAACATAAATAGCCATTAATTTGACATTATTACAAAACAATTTATCAGCTGCATTAGACCTTTTTCTATGGTAATTTTTCTTAACTGTATTTTATGTAAGTATGTACATGAAATAAGCAATGTTATGAATGAAATTATCATAATTACAACTTAATGAGAGTAAAGCAGGTAAGTACCTTTTAGTACATAGAGTATAATAAGATTAACAGTATAATCTTAGTAGTTTAATGAACTCAACATATGATCACCAATGTGGTACTGATTTATCTACATTCATATCTTAAAGTTGCTTGCTAGTATTTGCTATATAAAAGTTGCTTCACATTTTGCTTTTACCAACACAAAAATATTTATGACAGGAACAAACTTATTATGTATTTAAGCATACAAGGCTAAATCCATGAGTCTACATGATTCATGCACTAATTAAGGTAAAGTGGTAAAAACAAATGGTCCTCCAGAAGATAAAACTATTTTATGCACCAATAAGCAGGTTTCAGAACTGATTTAATTAATAACAAATTAAGTTATTGGATTATACAAATAAAAAAAGGGATGAATTTAAAATATACACAAATTATGCACTTTTTTCGAAATAAGTTAACTGTAGAAGTAAGAAATATATAATAGGCAATTTGAATTTATAATTTGATTTAGAATCAAGGGTAAAACAAAATTAGTAATGTTGATACAAATAAGAGGAATCTAGGCACGACAATAAAATTACTTACTACATTAAGAAACACTGTATATGTCTATTAGGAATCAATTAAATGGTGGGTTACCTGCTTGCTATCAGAAGTCTTATCGTCGAGATCGTTCACGTCACCCCCCGAGGGCGGAGCCGTCCGATTTCCCTGTGCGGCAGCTTTATGCTTCTCAACATCTGATAATAGTGTCTCCAAGTACTCCACGTAAAACTCTTCCTTTTCTAGTTCTTCTCTCAATATAGCAACTTTTTGTTTGTGTTTAGCCAAATTGGCCCTGACATCTTCTTCCCAAGCTGCTGGTAAAGCACTCTCTGGAAAACGTTGCACCCACACACGTTGAAAATCACCGAAGACACTCATCTCTCAGAAAACGATGTCATGACAAATTTATGTTACAATGCAATTGAATTTAATTATTTTAGTAGGAATATCAGTGTAAAATGTGAACAACAAATTCTGTCATCGTATTGCAAATTCTTCATTTTTATTTACCACAGATAAAAAATACAGTGCATCAACAATCACAGACAACGTATAATATTCATTGATGTTGAACTTTGTTTAAACATCATTCAAATCCAGCTAGGTACCTACTTTAAAAATTTAAAATTCAATATTTATTAATCAAACCTACTAAAAAAGACATAACTTTAAGGTAAATATAGGCAGGCGAGCAGCAAACTCCATAGACAAAACCAGCTGCAAAGTGCAGCTGGGCTGGATGGATTATTGAGTTAAGTGAAATGTCAAAACTTTGTTATTGAAAATCCATTGTAATTTTCATAAAATGGATAAGAATTATGTAAAATCGACCATAGAAGGACTAAAATCATCATCTTCAAGTCGTGTTCAGGAGACCTTATTAAGAATTAGAAGCAAAATAATTGCAAATGATAATGGGATAAAGCTATTTCGAGAGTCTGGTGGTTTAGAGTATTTGCTGCCACACTTGCGCAAACCTAACGAAAGAATTCTTGATATAACACTAAGCATACTGGGTAATTGTTGTCTTGAAGAGGAAAGCAGCCTTACGGTATGTAACTAATATATTCCTTCAAAATTGTATTAGTTGGCATCAAAATTATGTTAGAGTTAAGTGGGAAGTCACTTAAATATATCCAGGACTTGTGCTGGATACATTTTGTTTATATTCTGAGCCTGGTTGTCAGTTTGTCTGTATGAGTATGTATTAAGAAGTATATAAATATGTTTATCAGTTATTTGGTTACCTGAGTACAGGCTCTGTTTAGTTTGAAATAAAATGACTGTGTCTGAGTTCTATCTATTTATTTAAATTATGGTAATGTGCACATGAAAATGAATTATTTCAATATAATCCTTACTGACTTTTACCTTCCATGCAACAAGAATTAGACAAATTGGTATAGTTGTTCTCGAGTCCTAGTGAGAAGAGATAAAAAAGCAATATTGAATTTATATAAGTCAATTTTTGTTGAGGTTTTCTTAAATAAATTATCAAAGAAGTGTTGTAATTATTATGTTTCTATATTATTATCTGTAATTTAATTTTTTCAGGTTGGAAAATTATATATTTTTGGGCCTCTAGTAAATATAATCAAAACTGTTTGCCGTGACAGCATCGTCGGAAGAGCTTGTCGTGTTATTGGGAACTTAGCACAGAAGACATCAAATGCAGAAGGCTTGCACAGTCATGGTGTGGTTACAGCACTGGTCACACTCATTGAGAATAGAGACAAAAATACTTCTTATCCTACTCTGACAATGGCAGTTCGTGCCATCAGGTAAATAAATATATAAATTAAATTTTTCACCATTTTATAGTTTTACAGCATATAAATAAATTGTATGTAAATATCTAAAAATTACCATGTAAATATCTTTTATATAAATAAATTAAATAAAAAAATAATAATCTGAACAATTTACTGACTGGATTATTAAACTCTTCTGTAAATACATACTAAAAATAGTTTTTAAAAGCCAATCTTCAATTTTTTTTTACTCTATTTTAGAGTGACTATGACCAAGGATCATTCTTGAAACTTGCTTTCTTTTCACTAAATCATTGAGTAATAATCTTTGTTTACCATGTTCTTACAGGCAGCTATGGATGGTGACTGATAAAAGAGAGGAAATGCTAGGACTAAACTCAGTAAGATGCATAGCAATCTTACTAACAACAGAATGTGAAACTGCTGGTATCATAAAGTCAACTGGCCCAGTTCGTGAAGCAGATGTGCTCAAAAAAAGCCAGGAGGAGCTTATTATAGGAATATTGAAGTGTTTGGGTTACTTCACTACACATTCCACTGCTCAGTGTGCAGAACAAGTATGTTTAAAACACCTTAAACAATAATAATAAAAATGAAATAATTGTCAATTCTAAAAATATTTTTCTATATTTTGATACACATTATATTGCTGTAGTACTCATCATAACATTCAGTCGTTTAAATATTGATTATATTTTCAGTCCTTATTAGTTTTGTTTATTGTTTTAGATCCAAGGAGATGGCAGAGGATTCCAATGTCTTGTAGCATTGACTAAAAAGTTTGAGACACTTGCACTAAAATGTCTCATGAATCTATGTTACTTATCCACCTGCAGACCTCTTCTAGGTATCGCTGGCTTTGTAGAATGTCTTGTCAGCATATTGCAAAGTATTACAGGTATTTTTATAAGGAGAATAAAATCAAAATTGCTCAATTTAGTATGACTCGAGCAACTTCGCTTGCGTCACATAAGAGAGAATGCAGTAAAACAGCTTTATAATATTAGCATAGATTATGGCCTAAATGTTATGACTTTTATTTCAGATGTTTCATTTTGGCCAGATGGGTCAGCACATGCGTTGGCTCAACTGAGTGGAGAGTCGGTAAATCGTTCTCGTCTACGTCATAGCGGTGGTTTGCCGCTGTTAGTAGCGGCCGCTAGAGTGAACCCGCGCGCCATGCACGCTCTACTGCAGTATGTCTTTGATGACACATGTAAGTTAAACATTACACTATTCATGTATCTATATACTGCTCGCGACTTCGTCTACGTGAAAAGATCCCCCTGCGTGAATATTTCTATCTCATGCGTTTATCCAAATTATAAGCTATCAATGTACCAAATTTTATTAAAATCCGTCTAGTAGATTTTCCTAAAATAGTAGTAGGGTATTCTGGTCAAGTATACTTCCTATAAAATGTCCTGCTCTAAGCGTCTCTGACGACAATAATAATATCTAAGGATCATATTTATTTACAGCATTCCAGATTCTGGTCAATGAAGGCCTTGTCAATTTATTAACTGATGAACTAACTAACTATTTAAAAACAATGAATTTTGAACATAACAATACAGATTCAGATCACAATGATATTTTAACTGAAACTGCAGACAAAGTGAAAGAATCACAAAAAGATGTTAAGGTAGATAAAGAAGTTCAACAAACAACAGAACAGTCAACTGCCAGTAATGCAGAAGGGAAAAGCAGTCTATTCGCTCGACGCAAAGGTCCATTGTCTTGTAAAAACGAAGATGAACTAAAAGTGGTTATAGAAAGAGACAACATGATTGTCGGTTTCATTGATGCTATAGACAGTGACGCGACTGACGACAGTCAAAGCGAAGACGAGACGCCGCCCTTACGACGTAAGTGCCTCAAAAGAGCTCGATCTAAAAGCCCAAAAGCTATGAAAAAAGTAAGTAACAAGCTATATTTAATTCTTAGCTGATATTTCAAAAATTAACTGCTACTTATTGTTTTTTAGAAATCTCAGCTCATAAAAATGGCCAGTAAGGATTGGTCGGCGGGTGTATACTGGGAGCCAAAGAGTCCTGAATGGCCCTCATTGCCACAGGCATCAGGGTCTCACGTATCTATGAGTCCAGAAAGAGGAGATACATTGGGTCCATTGTCACCATATTCACTGTATTCAGATGGTTATCAGTCTGGTTTCAGTCCAGAATACAGGGCCTTTCCGTCGAATAAACGTACAAAATGGGACTGGAGCCCTGAGTCTGGTGTTAGTTCAGGAGAAGCTAGTTCAATGTCTCCTTACTGGACGGATCATAACCAGTGGAGCCCTAGCAGTTCTGGAGGACCTTCATCACCATTTAGTATCAAGGAAGGTAGGATATATTGTTATTTAAGTCTTTACCCCTTTATGAGCCAGAGTTATTGTACGACTATCATTAGTATGAACATTTGGCCTAAAGGAAATAATGATTTGTTTTTTTAGTTTTATATAAAACCAGCGGCCATCTAAAACTTCGCCCGCGTGGACTTCGGTTTTCTCGTATTTATGTTATACCATTAAATATTTTCAGATAGCTCAGATTCGGAGATATCGGGTCGTTACTCACCCGTGTGTAGTGACAATGAGGGCGAAGTGGTCGACTTGGCTGGTGTTAACAGCACTGTGGTTGATCTGGACGCCGCTCAAGTCGCACATGATCTTGACGAACTCATTATGGAGGACGACGAGAGTGTAGAAGTGGAGGCCCCACTCGAAGGTAGATGTACGAAGATATCGTAATTTTTTTAGACAGCTTTAGTAGTATAGTGGCTTTGATATCGATCCCATAGAACGAGTCCCCCAAACCATAAACTAAAGCTTAAACTTCAAATTAATTTACACCATATTCTGCTTAGAATTTAATAATATTTTTATTTTTAGATGACTCTACTGATATTGATAAGCATAACAAGTCATCGCGAGTCCATATAGCATGCGTACTAGTGTTATTGTTCCGAGTGTCACACGGAGCATGCAATTCGTTCGGAGCCCTCCGTGAAGAGCCGGTGCCGAATCAAACATTGGAGCTGTTGACTGGCCGCGAGTGTTTGAATGCTTTATTAGATTATGTTGAAAGATGTAAGCGGCCTCTTGGACGTGCTGCACGAATTCTTGCCAAAGTATTAAGGTACTTTTTCAGCTTTTTTGTATTCACCATTCTCCACCACCAGGCTCCAGATAATAATAATCAAATTTATTTCCAGTAACGCACTCTGCCTCATGAGCATATTAAAACACAGACTGGTTCTGAGGTTACATTACATGTCCCTCAGTTCTAAACATCCATCTGCTAAATGCCAGCAATGTAAACAGGTGAGAACACAGAACAGACAAGTACAACTACTACTATTTTCTGGATCATGAGAAATATGCAATACATTGACTAATAATAACTTTTAAACTCTCGCGTTGCATGTTTAATGTATAATAGAATACGGGAATTAACGCGAACACGCATTTTACCTTAAAATGCCTAACGTTTCGGCGCAGGTTGCACTCGCCGTGGTCCCAGGCAGACTGGAGCAGCGATGACAGGACTTCGTGTATATGAGGCGGACGAATGTCCATCCACCCTCATATTTTGATTTTTCCAACCGCCAACACACACTACACTAACCGTGTCCCTATTCTGTGAGCTAACCGATTGCGAAACATAGCGAGGTTTTGTAACAGTAATCACTGGATTCCACGTCGCGGATAATTTGAAGCCGTCTTCCCGATTGAAATTTGGATGTTTCTTGATTTCGATCGCTTCACGAACAATCCTCGAGTAGAAATGTCGTTCAGTGGAGAGGACTTGAGGGCGATGGAATTCAATCCAGTGATTAGTTCCTGCTTCGAGTAGATGTTCCGCAATGGCTGACTTGCTGATTTGACGGTTCTTAACAGCGGCGATATGTTCCTTGACCCTTTCAGCTATCGACCGCTTAGTCTGGCCTATGTAGGAACTACCGCAGCTGCAGTTGATCTTGTAGACACCTGGTGTTTGAAACGGTAGTACATCCTTCGGTGTGCCCACCATGCTGCTGACTTTTGCCCCCGGCGTGAACACTGTGCTGATGCTGTATTGTTTCAATACATTCCCGA
Organism: Anticarsia gemmatalis; assembly: GCF_050436995.1. Lineage (NCBI taxonomy): Eukaryota > Metazoa > Arthropoda > Insecta > Lepidoptera > Erebidae > Anticarsia > Anticarsia gemmatalis. The sequence goes on from NC_134757.1 coordinate 4,971,949, forward strand.
TCTTATCAGTCACTCCTCTAACGTAGGGCAAGTAGGCGGGCTGTCTGTTGACCTCCGGATGTTTACTCCGTTTCGTGATCCTGTTCCTTCGTCGACTTACGTGGTATCCGTTCATTCGTAGTACCTCCTGAACATGTTCCAGCTCCTTCCCAACATGTTCAGGGTCACAGAGGTCATGAGCTCTGTTCTTCAGTGACGTCATAACGGACTGCAAGTGACGGGGATGGTGATGTGATGTAGCGTGCAGGTATCTATCTGTGTGTGTCGGTTTCCGGTAAACACAGTGTGATAAGGATCCATCGGGTTTCGCGGCAACCCTCACATCTAGGAATGACAACGACCTGTCCGTCTCCATTTCGTAGGTGAACCTCATCTTAGGGTGAATGGAGTTTAGGTGTTCTAGATATTGATCTACTTCCTGTTGACCTCCTTGGATAAAGGCCCATTTAGACGGGGAGAGTTTCTCGTACGGTTCCGAGCGAGAAACTATACGCTACTATCACAAGCAATAATCGCCATAACACAATCGTATCAAAATGTTTACATACAGGCAAGAACTAAAATCTCGCCTACGATTATGTCATACGAGATTCGCATATGACTTATCGCTAGGCGATAATTGCCTATGTTTGTTTACACGACGCAGGTATTGTTGCTTACGAGAATCTCAACTTGTATAAACACGATCTCGTGTGACATATTTTCAAGTTGATACGAGTATCGTACAAATCAGTTTGAATCGTTTTTAGTGCGAGATTTGTCATTCGAGTTTAGTGACCCGATGCATTTTCGAGAACTGATAGCGACACACAGTGGTGGAATTCAAGCATGCAAGATGACTTTCCAAATGATTCAACGAATGCACAATATTTTTTTTTTTCCAAATATCTCTATATTAAGTTGATTTATTATAAGCTAATTGCCATTTATTTGTTTTGTAATCTACCTTATTAAAGCAAGACTGATTTTGAATAAATACTTAGATAATCTTTTGATAGTTACCTAAGTGATTTTGAAATGAATCGTGTTTCATTCATACCTTAATGAAATCCTCCAATGCTATGTAAATAGCTTGCAGAACTTCTACCAAAAAGTAACTTATGGTACACCTATATACTATAAATATTTCTGATAATGTTTGAAATGAATCTTCTGTAGCCAAATATTTTCGTAACCCGAAATTTATTTTTGAATGTCTCTTCATCTTTCAATTGTAATTCAAGGCACAACATGTTAGATGCTCCCAAATCATTTCTTCTAGCTATCCATTTTCTAACCTAACGCCTTTTCTTTTTTTTCCGTTTACCTTATTCTTGCCTTAGAAGAGCAAATATAATTAAAACACCATCGCGCACTGCACTCATAGTAGCAACTGGCATAAAATCTCGAAATACGATTATTGCTTTGAAATTATGTTTACACGGACATAACAATATTACATTGCAAGGCAATTCTCGCCCAAAGCAACGTGCGAGGAGAGCGAATGTTTAGACGAAAAAAATGTTTTATATTCTTTCGATAATCGTATCTTCGAGACGAGAAACTCTCCCCGTCTAAATGGGCCTTAATGCAGAAGATGTCGTCCACATATCTTTTCCAAAGCCGTATGGTTTTTGGTCCGAGTGCCAATGCTTTCTCCTCAAAGTGATCCATCCAGAGATTAGCCAGTGCAGGGGCAACGGGGCTGCCCATTGCGACGCCATCAATCTGAAGGTAATGTTGGCCTTGGAAAAGGAAGTAGTTGCCGTCCAAACAGTTTTTAAGAAGATCAATATAGTTAAACGGCATCTCGTTGTCCTCTAGCTTGGTCTTTACCACGTCCAAACACTCCTTAATTGGAACATTGGTGAAGAGCGACTCGACGTCAAAACTCACCATGACATCGCCCGGTTCCAATCTAAGGTCCTTAATAATCTGGACGAAGTGCCGCGAATCTTTCACAAAAGACGGTGTATTTCCCACAAGTGGCTGCAATACTGACGCAACGTACTTTGCAAGGTCGTAAGTAGGAGAGGCGATTTGACTCACGATAGGCCGCAGTGGTACGTTGGACTTGTGTATTTTGGGCAGGCCATATAATTTCGGTGGTTGGTGCGACTTCGGTTTATACAGTCTTTCGTACTCGTCTTCCGTGAAAAGGTCCTTGTTGTCCTGTATCAGCGTCCGTATTCGTCGTGTTACTCTAGCCGTAGGGTTATATGATACCGGTTTATATACCTTGTTATCACATAACAAATCCCGAACTTTCTGTTGGTAATCAGTTGTATTCATCACTACAGTGGCGTTTCCCTTGTCGGCCTTAAGCACTAATATATCCCGGTTATCCCGAATAAGTTTCAGTGCTTGACGCTCTTCTGCAGTGGTATTACTCGCTGGAACCTTCGATTTTCGTAATATAACCGCAACGTCCTGTCGCAGGGTATCGGCGTCGCCGGGCGGTATTTTATTACGAGCAATCGTTTCCTCGACGCTACTGATTACACTTTCGAACGGAATTCGCTTAGGCGTTAGTGCGAAGTTCATGCCTTTGGCCAAGATGTTAATCGTAGGTTGGTCTAAACTCACATTTGAAAGGTTTACGACGGTTTTAGTCAGTGGATCGGGTACAGCCGGTGACGTATTTTTCTCGACATACCTTCGGTTGTACTCCTTCGAGAACTTACGCTCATGGGTTTCACTACACAACTCGAAGGTCCGAGAAGCCTGAAGATACGTTACCCGATCACACAAGTCGTAATCTTCGCGTGATAAACTAACACTACACTTCACATGTAACACGTATAACTCGCTATGAATACGGTTAAGCTCACTGTGTTTGTTCCGTATTAATTGTCTCAGAAGCCGTTCACTCGCGTTATTTAGAATATTACGGGAAACGGTTAGCTCACAGAATAGGGACACGGTTAGTGTAGTGTGTGTTGGCGGTTGGAAAAATCAAAATATGAGGGTGGATGGACATTCGTCCGCCTCATATACACGAAGTCCTGTCATCGCTGCTCCAGTCTGCCTGGGACCACGGCGAGTGCAACCTGCGCCGAAACGTTAGGCATTTTAAGGTAAAATGCGTGTTCGCGTTAATTCCCGTATTCTATTATACATTGACTAATAAACCAAATATTTTTTCAGCTTGTGAGGTTAAGTTCAAAGCTTTTGAGTCAACTAACGATTTTAGCAGAATCGAGTTATGGTATTGGAGAAATAAGTTATCAGCTCCTGAAAGGCGAAACTTCTGTTAAGCAAACTCTTTCACTGACGTTGCCATACATTGTGAGGTAAAAAATGTTTTTATTTGTTACTTACTATATTATGCAATTTGTATGTTCCTTTAGTAAACTTCTTTACTTTTGCAGGACGGAAAAGCCACTGAAAAAGTATTTTATTGATTGTGGGGCACTTAATTTACTGTTCGACTCTATTGCCAATTCAAAAGAAGATATGCGAGATTGCGTAACTGCTTTAGCTAAATTAGCTAATAATGTACACATAAAAGATCCTAAAACATTAGAGAATAGATTCAAAGTAAAGAGTTGTTTCGACTATGATACCATACTAAAAAACCTAGCCATTGATGACGTTGTTATTTTTGAATTGGATGACTTATCGCTAGTAAAAGCAAATAGAGTATTTCTGTGTCAAAACTCAGATGTTTTTAGTGCCATGTTAATGGGTTGTTTCAAAGAATCTGTTGAAAAATGCGTGAGATTAAAAAATGTCACCAAACCTGCCTTAGAATATCTATTTTTCCTTTTACATGGAGGATATAATAATCCAAAACATGATGATAACTATTTTCCCATGTGTGATGATCTTCAAACAAATTTAGAAGTATTATTGTTAGCTGATAGATTCTTATTTGAAAAACTAAAGGGTCTATTAAGCAGTGCCATTTTACAATTCCAACTAACGCCAGATACTGCAGATAAGATATATGTGTGGTCACTCAGCGAGGGTATGGGATTCTTGTGTGTAGAATCAGTTGCATATTTATTAACAGGCAAAATGTGTGAAACCGATCGGACAAAATCCTTTAAAACTATACTCAGTTTAGAATATAAGGAACAATGGTTGGAGGACATAAAGTCCATGATATTAAGGCAACTTGTAAAGTAAATATACATATAGGTATGTACCTAAAAAAACATGTGATCTCTTTTGCTTCCATGTCATTTTAAACTTAAAAAATTTCATTGTAATATTATTTTCTATTTATGCACCTTGGTTATATTGTAGGTTTCGATTGCGCCGAAGTATGTCATAGACTCATAGTATGCCATTAAAGATACATACTTGCCAAATACCCATCTAAAGATAAGTAGTACCCACCTGTATACCCTGATTGTGTTCGATAATATTGGTGGCAGCTACTTGCAACATCAATCATTTGTAATGAAAAAATATATAAAACTTGTTGGGGATTAAGAGTGGCCAATAGTTTCTTGAAAGCTCTTCTCATTGGCCCTACCTCATGAGCTGATGGTAAATTCACTTCCTGTATCTTCGCCTTTCATAGGTGTCAGTATTTGACATAATATATGAATAAATGATTTAATTTTGATATGGTCATCAATGTGGTGTTCCACATCAAAAAGAAACAGGAACAAATATTTTTGGAATATGTCTACTGTTGGCTATGATCTTGATTTATACTATTATCCTAATGGTTTTACATTGTTTAATATCCAGTCTAACTTTGTCTTTAACTTATAATGTTGATAAAGATCACTAACCATGAATTAAGCTTGTTAACCTATTTGCGTTTCTTTAGATTAAATCAACTAGTCGTACTTGTATCAATTATAATACTGCCAGCCAGGATCGCCATTTACTTTTTTTATGGCAGATTGTCCACACTTTTTTTAATGCATTTATAAAAAAAAACTTGTATTATAATATAAATAAAAAATTATATTATTATGCACCATGAACTTTGTACATTTGGACTTATTATTGTAAATATTAATGTAAGAATTTATTTTAACTTAAAGAACTTTATAATATATCTAAATTGGTTCTTTTGCTTATCACAAATGTATTGCTGCTATGATTTAAGGATGTAATGATGATATTTAGATGTAATTAAACCTTTATTTCATCCAATTTGTATTATATTAAAATATACTATATTCACTTAAGTCTTGTGTATCATTACATACATGCCATATTAATAACACATACATTACATAATAACAAGAATTGGAGGTTTAGATTTCATTAATTATACTTTCATTCAGTAATTACTAGCAAATATTTATTATAAATCTTAAATGATGGGCTTCTTCAGTGAGAATGATAGTTTTATATCTTCACTTGGTACAAGAACTTGAGATGTATTAGCATTCACCTCATTTTTATTCATGCACTTGAAGTCGAAATTCGTCATAATCTGAAAAATTATAATTTACATTATGAAACCCACACAGCATGAAATAAAATTAGTAATAGAATTTATCTTATACATTACCTGACTTATAAGTTCAGTCATCTGCAACATTGCCAACTTTTTGCCTATGCAGGATCTAGCTCCAAGAGCAAAAGGCAATGATGCAAAAGACACATGATTCGTAAGATCCTTCTTTCGTGGATCATTTCTGTCCCATCTAAATGGTAGAAATTCATTTGCTCTGCTAAAGTTCCTTTCATCTCTACCCGATGTATAAATGGATGCTATAATTGGAGTCTGCAATAAATTCAATTTTTTATAGAGAACTGAATACATTTAAAAAGGATAAGATAAAAAGATATAGCTTTTATACCTATTCAAATTCAACAAAGTTATAAATAAACCGAAATAAAACACAACACTTAAGATGTTTTTGGTAAATATTTTTTTAATCCATCTTTTAATTCTTCTTTTATGTGTTTGTAGGGTTCTTCTAATTCACTTGGAGCTAAAGGTATCCTTAACTTTCTTCTTAATGATGGGGAAAGCAGCACCAAGTTCTGCACCAAGCCTATACCACTAGAAGTCATCCAGTACAAGCACATACATGAAGGCACACTGGCAGCCACAGGTATCATCACTATTGTAAATACTCTAAACACATTTGTGAAAGTATTATATAATTTTGAAGGTTGTCTTAGTTTGGATAACCTTTGAATTTCTATAATAGATAAATTTGTTAATCCAAATGCAACAGGCAGGATCCATGAGTGGTCTGGTTCTGTCAAGTTAGGAATCCAGCCTAAACCTCCTGCTGACAACTCCATAAAAGTAACCATGGCTGCAGGATCACCATTAGACATATACACAAGGTTTCTCAGGGCGAATGACATGCACACCCACACTGGCAGCTGGAACCATATAAGTAAACTAGCTTTGAAAGGATGGCAGTTGTCTCTTTCTATTAAATTTCGCCATTGTTTTTTCAGTGACCTCTTATACAAAACTATGGCTTGTTTATCTGTTAAGTTGTATGCTTTTTTGGCCATTGCTGTTTCTCTTTTTAACTCATTAACTAGATCCTTAAGTTCTAAACTTATATTTTCAACTTTAGCTAAGATGTAATTTTGATAAACACTCAGTGGTAAGGTCATACCAGTTCTTATAAGTATTGTTGAAGTGACAATAGTAGCCCACCAAGGCAATCCAGTCATGTCGTGAAAATAAAGCAATCCATCCTGAATGAAATTTACAGGTGTGCTGTTTGATATACTTGCATATGTTTGTTCTTGCCATTTCACGAATCCTTCTAGCGATAAATTCCTTTTGTTGATGTGCATAGGAATATGATTTTGATGGCGAATATGATGTTTGTAAGTCCTGAATTCATTTTCACTACGATTATTATATTTCTCACAAATAGCGCTGTACGACCGTAACGATTGAATTGCTGGCTTTATCCTTAATTTACCTATACGCGTGTAATACAACATATTTATCATTTTGTGTAAGTATTTATTTACTTCTTAACCTGTTTCATACATAACCTATTTCTTATTTTGGTTTGACAATTGACAGTATTCATGACGTCCCTGACAATATGACAATCGACATTCGGTATTATCGACAATAATATTGTTTTTGGTTAAAATATTTTTATAATAATGTTGCCCTATTATAAATGTATGCTATTTATAGTAGTTTTAAAGTATGGTAGATTGGCGGGCCACCTTGGAAAGCTAATTTATTGATATTTTAATATATCTAATTATAAAAAAAATCATCATATAAATGATGGCTAAGTAAAGGTCTAAAAACAGTCGCAACACGGAACAGATTTCTGATGGTATAGTATAATATAATGTATTGTTCTTACCCCTGCGTTGAGTTTGTATGGCCCCAACACGCTGTCTTTGGGCAAAATTCTTGTTAAGAAAGGAGCAACAGGATACAATCTCATAGATTCTTTTATTAGGTAATGCACGGAGACGTAATTTTCTGGCTTATACTCGTCTACTGTACTTTTATGTTTGGATAAAAGATATAAGCTCCATAATGACGTATAAGAAGTCTGAAAATATATTTTCATTAGGATTTAACTAGCAAGATAATCTTTTATCCCAAGTGTAAAATACTTACAGTATCACCGGCTGCAATAATAAAATCTCCAACAATTTTTTTTATGTCACTGTCGTTAATATTTTCGTCAGATAGCATTTTTACCAATCCACTACTATGTTGCTTGTTTTGTAATATTTGTCCGACTATTTTATGAGCTAGAAATAAGTAGTTAAAGATCATTATATTACTTTAACTTATTCAGTAAAAATTAAAAAAAAAACATTTTGATATCTACCTAAAGCCAATGAAGTATCAACACAATCTTTGAATTCCCGCCACACCTTTACGTTGAGTTTTTGGCACAAAGATATAGGCAAACCATATAATTTTGTTGTTGTTTGAAATATTTTTTTTACTGATTCCGCAAACATACTTAATAGAACTTCAGAATGTTTGTTAGTTTTCAACGTCGACTCATTTCCTATCATTACTGCGATAATAACTGCAAAAAAATGTAGTTGTTAATTATGTATTTAAAGTTATACAGGGTGTGGCGTAAATAATGGATAATCCTTTACCAGCGGATGGGCGACAACCCAACTGATCTAAATATCAAAATTTACCTCTGGCACAAGTATCATAGTTTTTGAGATTTTGGCCATTTTGTGTGTTTTTTTAAGAAAGCGATTTAAGCTCGTTCTTTTTAATGCTGTGATCACAATTTGAGGCTTTTTTTAAATCGTTTTTTTGCAAATAAATCCTGAATAGATGTGCTATTGAATCTACAATCTTGCTTTGTTATTACTACTTGTTTTTTATTTAAATTATGCATTCAAAGTTGAATTTTATAATCTTTCACAACATTTGTGCAACTTTGAGCACTTGTGGTGAAAAAAAAATGTATGGTCGCTTTACTGCCCACGCCATAAATAATTTCTAAATTTTATAAGAATTCTAAATTGGTATAACATGCAGCATTAATACCGATTATTGTCAAAATATTACAAAGAACTTAAATTATTAACACTTTTGCCGGTCGACTAATTTTATTTTTTCCCACTAAGCGTGTTCTAGATTCAATAGCACATCTATTCAGGATTTAATTGCAAAACACGGATTTAAAAAAAGTCTTAATTTGTGATCACAGCACCAAAAAGTACGAGCGTAAATCGCTTTCTTAAACACACATAATGGCTAAAATTTTTTGGAAATAAATCCTAAATTGATGTGCTATTGAACCTAATATCTTTTTTTGTTATTACTACTTGTCTTTTATTTAAACTATGCATTCAAAGTTAAATTTTATAGGTACTTTTTCAACACTTTTGTGCAACTTTGAACACTTGTGTGCAGTGTTGAAAAAAAAAAGAAATACAAAACACAAATAATATTCAAATAATAAAGATAATTGGCCATAGTTAAACGGAAAGGATCCAACCCACACTAATAAACTGGCCGAAAATGAGTTATGTATACCAAAACACTCCTTGAAGTTAAAATTTTAATTCAAACCCACCATGAAGCTATAGTCCTGAGTTAGTCCCCAAAGTTAAAGTGGAGAATCAATGACGAAATACGATCTGAACTTAAATATCTCGAAACTACGTCTGTGTGGGTTGGATCGTTTCCGTTTAACTATGGCCAATTAGAAATCTAAAGAGAACTACTCTGTTGACAAAAAAAACATTTTTCATCAAATTGTTATACATTATTTTGAAATAGACTTGGCAGAAGCAGCACAGTTCCAAGCTTTTTTATCATCTAAATAATCTTTAATAGTGTAATAACCCTATAAACATGAATATTTGAAAGCAAACTTAGCTTAAACGCGCTGATAAAATAAAATTAGTCGACCGGCAAAAGTGTTAATAATTTAAGTTCGTTGTAATATTTTGACAATAATCGGTATTAATGCTGCATGTTATACCAATTTAGAATTCTTATAAAATTTAGAAATTATTTATGGCGTGGGCAGTAAAGCCACCATACATTTTTTTTTCACCACAAGTGCTCAAAGTTGCACAAATGTTGTGAAAGATTATAAAATTCAACTTTGAATGCATAATTTAAATAAAAAACAAGTAGTAATAACAAAGCAAGATTGTAGATTCAATAGCGCATCTATTCAGGATTTATTTGCAAAAAACGGATTTAAAAAAAGCCTTAAATTGTGATCACAGCATTAAAAAGAACGAGTTTAAATCGCTTTCTTAAAAACACACAAAATGGCCAAAATCTCAAAAACTATGATACTTGTGCCAGAGGTAAATTTTGATATTTAGATCAGTTGGGTGGTCGCCCATCCGCTGGTAAAGGATTATCCATTATTTACGCCACACCCTGTATAAATGTAGCCAAATTCAGAGAAAGCGATCCAATAAAACAAGACCTCAAGCTTTATCGCACTGTGCAACATAGTAAAATAATAATATGAATCTAACTTTTTAAAACTAAATTATGCATAGTGCTTATCAAATATTGACTTCACTGCCGTACTGTTCCGGAGAAAACAGTTAGTGCAATGGTAACGTACCGTCTATGGATAATCTATAAAAATCTGATTCTAAATCGGGAACGAAATTTCTATTTTCTGCTTCTTTCCGCCATTTAATCATAAAATTTGCTATTGTCGTCTTCACTGGATTTTCTAACCATTTCTCGGATCCCTCTTTCAATAGGTATTTGTTCAATACACGTCGGTTTTCTAGCCACTCTTCTCCATTCATAAAAAACAGTCCTCTTTTAGATCCATACAACTTCTCGTATAACAACCAAGGCTCAGGTAATATGTGAGCGGGATATTTTCCCTCTAAACTAAGTAGAAGAGTCCTCATTAGCATGGGATCGCTCACAAAAACTAAATCAGCACTGCCACCTAACTTTTCACGAAAGATAGTTCCCAATTGCTTATGTCGAAGGTCAACATACTCATGCAACCTGCAATTTTAAAAGTGGTGAAACAACTTTATTTTTTACTTTGGCACTAAATTCATATTTGCATAAACGTGGTGTTCAATCCTAATACTATACCTAATTATCAAAAATTGTTTGGTTTGTATTTTCTTGAAAGTTTATCTTTAATGTTTATAGTGTAAAGAAAGCCAAGTTTTAGGACTATTCGTATCACTAACAATTAGAGAAAAAAAATTACTCACTTAGTTCCGCTGCCAGCAGCAATAAATTCTAGTTTAGTTCCAATAAATGGCAAAGATTTTCGTCTTGGAATATATTCTATTGTTAAGGGTGGTGTAGAACATTCTACAACATTGGAAATACTTTTATGGTAGAGTATATTCCCTTTGAATAGTGACTGATATCTAATGCGATGCATATTACCTGCAAGTAAATATAACAGAATAAATAAGATAACTATTGCACTTTACGTTATTGACCAAAAACCAGTATTACGCCTGTTGTGACCTTAACAACATTTAAAAAAAATACACTTAGGTGCGTATTTGCATAATCTAAAAAATATACTTTACGTTCCGCAATAAAATCGTTAAATACAAAATATTTTTTTTTTAATTTGTACTTTAACGACTTTAACATTTCTGAAAGTAGAGTCACTATTAATAGGCATAAATATAATCATTCTACAAGTTATGCCTTTATAAAAAACTTACCGTTGCTATTCCTTTTTGTATGAACTACTTTGAGTATAACTTTACGTGTTCGCGTCTTTTAACAAACTAAAGTGATGCTTTTCGGTCGGGTCCGTTAAGATTATCCTCCTGTTGTTCTGGATTCCTCGAAATATATCACATTAAAATGGTAATAATACAGTGAATTATGTATGTTGCCCGCGCCAACGTGTTTATGAGATCTGCGCCTTATAAACAACGTGCAGTGTAGCAGTGTAGGTAATCTAAGCATCATATTACTCATATACACGTAGAATATCAAGTTACAATATACCTACTCGTATTTGTGTGTAGGTATATTATGCTTTTCAATTTCTAGACATATTTTATATTTGTACTATACCTTATAATAAGTTTGTGTTAATGGTTTAAATACTAATATAGAGTTTCTGGCCCACCATCCTGTATAATAACAAATCTGGGTTTTCTCCAAACAATTTTCTGTTCTTAAGGATAGGTACTTTGAATGACTGAACAAGCACTTTGATTTGAGATAGGTATGACATTTATTACTGGACAGGCTTCCGTATAAACTATCAAATTTGTATAAAAAAATGTTTCATTGGTCATTCAGTAAGAGTCACTTGTTTGAAGTGAAATATGAGTGTCTCATAATCCATAATAATTATCCAGTAATACATAGCATAGTTATTGTCATGTTACTGACTGGTTTCTCATATTTTTACCACCAAAAGCAAAGCGGTAAAAATGTTATGGTACCGAGCTGTGTTAAATAACTAACTAAGATGTCTTTAAGGCTGTTGGTACTTGGTATCTATTCCAATTCTAGTTAAAAAGTCTTCAGTCATTCTGGATACATGAATACATTAGAAAAATAAAAAAGTAATAGGTACCAAAATGTTACTTTCTACATTTCGGCGTTTGTATGAAGACAATTCCTACAGCATCTGAAGTAGGGAACATATTATTTATCACGAAAAAAGCTACATGTTTACATGTAGTCATATTTTCAGCTCCAATTAAAACATTTATTGAATATGAAAATAGTAAATAGTTCTAAGGTAGATGCCACAATTTACTAATGATGGTTATTTAACATTTATGTATAACAAAACATTACACTGTTTCCTTTCCTAGCATAGACAAGAAATCTACTATGAAGTAAAATTATGGTAGATTTCGTTATGTATTTGTACTGGTATTACGATGCTGTGGTGACTTGTCAAAATTTGTACATTCATTGAAAACTGAAGAATCACTGAGGATTTTAGTGTATTGTATCGTTTGGGTATTATAAAACAAATAGGTAAAAATGACAGTGAAAAATAAGACTGAGGAGCCGAAAAAGGAGAAAGTAGAGCCTGCAGCAGCTCCCAACGATGATTTGGTAAGAAAAGTATTCCAATATAATGTATCAAAAACCGATAAAAGTTGGCTGTATTCAATCAAATTGTTTTCTTACAGTCTGAAGAGGACAAACGTTTGCAAGAAGAACTTAATATGCTGGTTGAAAAGTTGCTGGTATGTGGAACTGAGTCTTAAATAAACAAATAAATCATTTTAATAAACAATTATAACCTATTTTGATGTTTTGCGAACAGGGCAACGATGTAGATTTATACTTGCCGGCTTTGCAAATGCTGAGTAAGCTTATTAGGACGTCGACAACATCAATGACGTCAGTACCAAAACCTTTAAAATTCCTGAGAGAGCATTATCCAGCACTAAAACAAGTCTATGAAAAGGTTGAAGACTCCCAGACAAAGAAGTTTTGTGCCGATGTCGTCTCCGTCTTGGCTATGGGCGTCAGTGGCTCAGCTGTAAGTATATTTTACTTTACTTTGTATTCAAACAAAAATAAACTATATTTGTTAAGTTTTTACAACTTTTGTATTATCAGGATTCAGGATATCTAAGCACAATGTTGTGAAATCAAGAATTAATGCAAAGTCATATTTATTTATGAAAAATATGTTATAATTATAAATTGTTAAGAATGTGTAATATAAATAACTCAAATTGAAGCAAATCTAAATATTCACATAATAATAAACAACTTTTCATACAGGATGCTGCAGAAAAGAGGGAATGTCTCAAATACTGCCTACTTGGAACTATGTCCAATGTGGGTGACTGGGGACATGAATATGTCAGGTATGAACACAAACACTGTTTATATATAAAAAAATATCTGTGCCATAAATTATCAGCTTCAATTCATGGCTTTACTCCTATTCCTAGAATCTTATATCCTGTCCCAAATTATTTTCTATCACTTGGTTATACTAGATGTAAGTTTAAGCAGATTATTTATGAAGATGTTACAGACAGAATCAAGAATGTTATACTGAGTTTTGTTGTTATATAGTTATTGTAAAGCAATATACTTCTTTATACAGAAAATAATCTAATTTATTTAATTTTCTAAACATACAGACAACTAGAAGGTGAAATAGCTGAAGAATGGAACATAGAGAATATGGATTCACTTCTGCCTCTGGTTCGTGATGTGATCTCATTTGATATGAAGCATTCAGCTGAGATTCAGGCTTGTGATCTGCTGATGGAGATTGACCGCTTAGACCTGCTCACTCAACACATGGACCAGAGCAACTACCCAAGAGTGTGCTTGTACTTGATTGGGTAAGAAACTTGTGCAGATAATAATCTTTTATATTGAAGCATTTTTCTTTTACTTACAAAGTTATGAATAAATAAAAAAGAAGCAGAAATAAAAGGGATTAAAAATGTAGAGAGTAGATAAAAATGTCAGATGTTTTGTTACCATACCAACTGGTGTTGTCTGGTCTCTGCCTGCTTCAATTTGAAAGAGGTATGATTTTATGTTTGTATTCAAGTATGTCTTTTTATTCTCAAAAATAAGAAACTAGCGCCATTAGGATAACTTAAATTATTGTGTAAGTAAGTCGTAGGTACATTCGCTCATCAAAATTATAGACTTACCTAATCTTCGTATTGTTTGCAGCTGTGCCAGTTATGTAGTGGAGCCAGAGTCTACTCAGATTTTACAAGGAGTGCTTGACACTTACATTCGTTTTGGAGAGTATCCTCGTGGCTTGCTTGTAGCCATGCAACTGCATGACAAGGCCAAGTGTGAGGAGGTGTTCAATGCCTGCACTGATCCGTAAGTTTCAATTTTAATACCTAATATAAATTCCAAAACAATTTTTTTATACATAATATTAATTTAAAGCTTATCCAGCCCTAGCTAATTAACTAAAATTTAAGATTTGTTTCTTATATTCTACATAATCTTTACTTGTGTTTTTTCGTGCAGATTGATCAAGAAACAGCTGTGCTACATGCTTGCGCGTCAGTACATTCCCTTGGAAGTAGATGATGAAGACCTTCGTACTATTCTTCTTAATGCACACATTAATGACCATTTCCTCAGTTTGGCTAGAGAGGTGAGTCAATCAAATGCATGTCAAAACATCAGCTTCTACTCCCATCTTCGAACATGCGAAGTCTTTAGGTAAAAAGTAACATAACTAGGTTTTAAACTGTCTTTAATGTGTATTAAATTATATCGATTTCTGTACTGTAGTATTTGTACTTTTTTCTCATACGTAACTTACACATAAGTCGTAAAGATTTGAATAGTCGGCCATCTCTCTAATTTTTTTATCAATGCGTTTAGCTCGACATTATGGAGCCCAAGACTCCCGAGGAAGTGTACAAGACGTGGTTGGAGTCAGCCGGTTCTGCTCTCCGCCCTTCACTGTTAACCGAGCACCCAGTGGACTCTGCCAGGCAGAACTTATCAGCCACCTTCGTCAATGCATTCGTGAATGCTGGCTTTGGACGCGATAAGCTGGTTACTACTGAGGATGGAAATAAGTGGATGTATAAGAACAAGGATCATGGTAAGACATTGTTTTGGAATAAAGATTGGAGTATTAGCCTTTCGCGCGAATGCGCTCTTTTACCATGTATGCGGTATGTTTACCCCTTGACAAGGAGAAGTGAAGTATTGCACCGCCAATTATTGTATGTCGAGATGGTCATTACATATCTCACGTGCTCTGGTTTAAGTTAAATAAACAAAAAATGTAGGCAAAGAGAATGTAATTAAACAAAGAAACATTTTACAGGTATGTTGTCGGCCGCCGCTTCTCTGGGTATGATTCACTTGTGGGACGTGGACGGCGGTCTGACGCCTATCGACAAGTACCTGTACACCACGGACGAGCACATCAAGGCGGGCGCGCTGCTGGCGCTCGGCCTCGTCAACTGCGGCGTGAGGAACGAGTGCGATCCCGCCTTGGCTCTGCTCTCCGACTACGTCCTGCATTCCAGCTCGAACCTTAGGATCGGCAGCGTTCTAGGTAAACCGACAATATACAAAAATATATTTCTTATGGCCGGTTTCTGAGGCACTTTTAGCGGTAGTTTATCTATTAAAACTGATATTTTTATGAGTTGAAATGCTATTGAATAGATAAACTATCACTAAATGTACCTCAGAAACCGAGGGTTAATTCTCAAATCGCCACTACCGAATAATTATCGGGTGGAAGTGGGCAGTCGTTTTCAACCATGTATGTGGCAGGTCTGGGCATCGCGTACGCGGGCACGCAGCGCGAGGACGTGCTGTCGCACCTGCTGCCCGTGCTCAGCGACACGGCCGCGCCGCCCGAGATCTGCGCGCTCGCCGCCGTGTCCTGCGGACTCATCGCCGTCGGCTCCTGCAACGGCGACGTCAGTACACCATACTATCCTATTTAGTCCTATACTATCTATTGTCTCTAAGTCCAAAAAAATAAACTCCGGTTTTCTCTTAAACTCCAACAACAAACAATGAGGGTCTTTTCCAAAGATATGCGCGTGGAATTGGTTTATAAGTTGGGGCAAGCATTTAAGGGGACTTGATTTTTCTATAGTCAGGTAGAATGATAATTTTACTAATGATTTATTTTGTTTTACAGGTAACCTGCGCTATCATTCAGCGTCTAATCGACGACAATAAGGATTTACATTCATCCACCTATGCAAGATTCTTGCATTTGGGCTTGGGACTGTGTTTCTTAGGTAAGAAGTCTATCATAGTAGTAGGATATTATTTTGTTTAAATATTGATGTCTAAATGTTACCTCGATATCCCACTAACCCTGTCGGTTTCATGTTCTACGAGGGTGCATGAAAGCAACGAAATTGAGATTGTCATTGTCTTGTGTGTACTTTTCCGCTAACTTTGAGGGTGTGTCCCAGGCTGCAAGGAGCGCACGGAGGCGACGATGGCGGCGCTGGAGGTGTTGCCGGAGCCGCAACAGTCGCTGTGCCAGACCACGCTGTCCATGTGCGCCTACGCCGGCACCGGCGACGTGCTCGTCGTGCAGCAGATGTTGCACATCTGCTCCAAGCACTACGAGACTGATGTGAGTACTATAGTCACGAGTGGTAACCTAAAGCCCTTCTCCCATTACGATACGCCCGCGCGACTCTAGTCTCGGAGACTAGTCGCCACGAAGTATCTCACATACATTTGTATGGAGACTCTCACATTACGATACTGGTAGTCTCCATACAAGACGGAAGAGACCAGGCGATCTCCCGCTCAAAATTAATAATATTTTAACGTCCACTACTTCGTCACCCTTCAACTTAAGATTCTGAATTTATCCTCATGTATATTTTCATTAAATGTATTTTTATCCTGATGGACAGCTTTCTACGAATGGATAAAAAAATTATATTCACTACTCTTATGTTTATTTCAGAATGAACAATCGTCTACTGAGGACACAGCATTCAAGAAGCAAGACAAGAAGGATAGTAAGGAGGGTGGCAGCAGCAGTTCTTCTGCCGGTAGCTCCAAGGACGACAAGAACAAAGGTAAACAACTTCACAATTACCACAATTGTTATGCTAACTTTAACTTAAAGATCGTAATTTAATGGGTTGCCTGATTTCGACAGATTCTCCATTATATTATTTGTCAAGAAAACTAAAATTATTCTTTTTCTTACGTTATCTGTCTGTTATTTAATAAACAACATCATTACGATTTGTGCTCAGGCAAGTCATCAAAGGACAGCAAGAACAAGGAGAAGGACAAGGAAAAGGAAGCGAACAAGGAGTTGTCGTCGGTGCAGGCCGTCGCCACACTCGGCGTGGCCGTCATCGCGCTCGCCGAGGAGACCGGCGCCGAGATGTGCACGAGGATATTCGGGCAACTGGTCAGTTCACAACATATTTTACACGTTTTGTACAAGACATTAACAACATTATAGACAAATATTCCTGGGGGTAAAAGACGTCATATATCCAATCCAGAATCAGTTTCGACGTAGTAACAAAAATCTATCCCAATATACAATTATAATATTATTATTATGAATTACGGAAAAATTTAAGTAGATAATAATATAATCATTATTATAACATCGAGCTGTGTTCAACTTATATTCAACAGTAAAATAAAACACAGTCAAATTTTGCTTCCTTACGTATTTAAAAATATATTTTGAATGCTACTACAGGGTCGCTACGGTGAGCCAGCAGTGCGGCGGGCGGTGCCCCTAGCTATCGCCCTGTGTTCCATATCCAACCCGCAACTGGCCGTCATCGACGTACTGAACAAGTACTCGCACGACTCCGACAACGACGTCGCTTACAACGCGATCTTCGCCATGGGACTCGTCGGAGCCGGAACTAATAATGCCAGGTATGTATACTTATACATCATACACTAAATCATACCTTTTACCAATACTGAAACCAACCAGAAAGTAATCAAATGACGCCACAATGACATGCAAACTGCGTCGTGTGAAAATTAGATAAATTCTTTTAGGCATTTTTTGGAATACAAAACGTTTTTTTCATGTTCATTTAAATAGTGTGTTAACAATTATAAAGGCTTAATATAGCACATGAAAGGTATATCTTGTTTTTATTCATATTGTTTAACATAATATCGTGTGTTTAGGTTGGCGACGATGCTGCGTGCTCTAGCATTGTACCACGGCAAGTCTCCGGTGCACCTGTTCATGGTGCGGCTGGCGCAGGGCCTGTGCCACGCGGGCAAGGGCACGGTGACGCTGTGCCCCACGCACGCCGACCGCCGCCTCATCAACCAGCCCGCGCTCGCTGGACTGCTCGTCGTACTTACCGCCTTCCTCGACTGTAAAAATAGTAAGTTACTTCTTTCTCACTATTTGTGATAAACGACCAACCATATTATTACTAACTTTATGTAGCTATGATATAGCTCTCATTTTGATTCTTAAAAAAACAATAAATATCAGATTGCTGTTACATAATGAAGTAGTTTAGATAGAACTAACATTCCTTACATTTTATTGCAGTAATCCTGGGCAAATCTCACTACCTGTTGTACGTCCTGGCGACGGCGATGCAACCCCGTTGGTTGGTCACCCTCGACGAGAACCTTCAGCCCCTGAACGTGAGCGTGCGTGTAGGACAGGCTGTTGACGTGATCGGTAAAGCGGGAACGCCGAAAACTATCGCTGGTTCTCACACACATACCACCCCGGTATTATTGTCGTTCGGTGAACGTGCCGAGCTTGCGACTGACGAATACATCCCGCTCTCACCCGTCATGGAAGGCTTCGTCATACTCAAGAAAAATGAGGACAGTGTAATGGCGTCGGTCCAATAATACACTATACCGTAGGCTATTATTATACCCTAGAATTAATTAACATTTATCTATATTCGTTTTCAATTCTAATAAAATTGTGAGAATTATATTTGTTTTTAAATTATTTACAACCTAAGATCTCTCTGAAGGCTTAACTACTAACCGGAGTTATAAGGTTGAATCCTATAAAAGTGCTCCCAAAAAATTTAAGCCTCACACCTCTAGTACACTGTAAAGGCAGTCTCTCTTGGTTAGTTTGTGGCATCGACAAGATAATGTACCTTAAACGATGTTACATGGCGGCATCGAACTCTCTTCGAGGACTTACCAACTGATTGGCATTCTCAGATGATTTCAAATCTCGACGAATATGATTATGTTTCCACAGCCATTAAAGGTAAAATGCAAAAATTCTGTTCATTGGTGCTATGAAAATACTAAATACCCTCTTTTGTACACATAATTTTGAGTTTTTGACATTAATTTATTTTCTATGCAGTAACTGCCAATTCATTGCCAACCAAGCAGTTAAGCACATTTCCCTATATTTAAATTTAATATTGCAGTTAAAATGTTGGAATTTTACCAGTGGCTTGTTATCTTTTCGATTATTCTAATTTCAATTGCATTGCTAATCGTTGGGTAAGAAAAATTTAATATTTATATTTTCAACTGTTACTGTTTTCCAGTGTTTATGTCTCACAAGTATATATTTAATAATCCTTCAACTGTAGGTAAGCCCACTATGTTCCATACTTCAGGATGTAATATCAATATATTTTTTATAGGATTATTTCTCCCCTATAACATGAGACTACCATTGTTAATGGCGAAAACTTACCTACAGGTACCTACCTCAGGTATAACTGGTGTGGTATTAAGTATTTACGTATTTCAGGATGAGTGTAATACCATGGTGTAGGTGTTTCAAGACTAAGAATAAGAAACCAGATTATGTAGCATCCTGGAACCGGATGACTCTACCACATCATGACACATTCTCTGTTTCTGTGCCTCCACTACCTCCATATTTATTTATAAATGGAATTGCTTATGATAAGTTTTCAACACCAGTTTAAGAATTTTAATGCAGATTATTTTTAGTTCATAATTTAAATTATTTATTAAGTATAAACCAAATTAATAAATTTCCTTTTCTAAAATTATGTATGTATTTAATTATCATATGATTGTAATTGTAAGTATTAAAAAGTTGAGCTTTTTAAATGATTTTTATTTGCACAAAACAAATACTATTATATACATTTGACTCATGAACTATTTTCAGATGCAGATATCTTCTTTTCCTTATGTTTATTGCTTTCTTCAGAACTGTCATTATTTTCCTCACTGCTATCACTATCTGATTGAGATGATACATTCTGCTTGTTGTCAGTCTTAGCTGTTTTGGCTTTTAATTTTGCCATTTTCTTTTTCTTAAGTCTCTTAGCTCGCTTTTTGGCTGTCCTCTCCTCTGCTGCTTTGCGATTTTCTTCTATCTTTCTGTGATATTCATCATCCAGCTTTTCCTAAAATCAAAAGTGGATCACTCAATTTCGTTATATTTTTTTTTGTTATAAATACTCTTAACACAATACTAGAAATAAAATTTCAAATGACCTTTTACTGATCAGATTGAATAATTGAATCCCTTTTTAAAACTTACTTTTTCACTTTTTTCCTGAATAAACTTCTGTCTGGCATATTCTTTACGCCTCAAATGACGGTACACGTGAAATTCTCCCGACCCAGCGCCGGCACTTGATCCCATCACATTACGAACGAAGTCAGGAGCCGGAGCTAATGATTTTGACTTGGGAGGGTCTGGTATCACCACAGGTTTGTCCTGATAAGATAATAAAATGTGTAAATAAAAATAAAGTATAGGACGATAGAGAATTAGAGATTATTCAACGAAAATAATGTACCAACAGGATTTTTCATAAGCTTCTCAAGTTTGAGCCTTTGCAAATCTGTGGCATTTTTTATTACTATTGGCTTCTTTTCAGTTTTAGATTCCGTATCGCTCATTTTACGTTAAATTAAAACATAAATTCTGGTACATAACCTACGATGGTTGTTTTGTTTGGTTAAATAACAACTGATAACTGTCAGAAGTGTCAGAAATTCTAGAAGAGTTCACCCCAGTGCAGCAGTGATGCTTTATGGTCATGTGGTGCTTAACCAGTGGGCTACTTTATTAGATTTAATACAAACAAACAGAGTACCTACGTTCTAAGCTCTTCATCATAAATTAATCGTTAACTAAAGATTACACGCCATATCACATTAACTAAATATTAAATAAATACTTCAGAAGATTTGATTTTCTATAATAAGTATTTATAATAATTTCGGATGAAACCGGTTATTCTATTTAATCATAACTAACACCACTCTAGTTTCACCTTGTGAAGGACAAAGTCACTTTTGCTTGTACTTTTTGGCGTAGGTATCCGGCAATTTGTGTGCAATTTCAGTTGCTGCTGATATTACGAATATTTTATCAAGTAAGTTATTGTTTTTAGAATAAATATTAGATTTTCAGTCTTGTTTTTCACATAACTTATTCACTGGTTCTGAATATATATTTTAATAAGCATATGAATAAGAGTGGTAGTTTTAATTTTTTGATTTAAGTAAGTGCATACGTCAATTGTTTTAGTTAAGAAATCAAATATTATTAATTTAAGCTTTTGTTTCCAACCTTTTTATGTTCTATATTAGCTGAAACTTGATATAGAAAATATCGAAAACACAACCTACAGTTGACCTTGTCATGTATAGGAAATTGGGATACAGTATTTCCTATATAACAAGGTACAGATAAATAATTAACTGTGTAATGTTATAGGACGTCAAACTAATACATTGTTTTTTTTCTAGGATGCCTATCAAGTCGATCAAAGCCCGTCAAATCTTCGACTCCCGCGGTAACCCCACCGTAGAGGTCGACCTGGTATGTATAAGATCTTCTTGTAACTCAGTCTTACGTGAATCTTATTAGATTTTTAAAATTATTTTGGAGTCTTATAACTACTTTGGTATGGTATTCTGTTGGTTATTTCCTACATATTTTAGCAATTCCACTTAATCATATTATATAGATTTTTGCCGGTCTTTACTTACAAAATCCATACGTATTTACTACAGGTCACAGAATTAGGCCTCTTCCGCGCGGCCGTGCCTTCTGGTGCCTCCACTGGTGTTCATGAAGCCCTGGAACTTAGGGACAATGTCAAGGGAGAGTACCACGGCAAGGGTGTTCTTACTGCTATCAAGAACATCAACGACACCATCGCCCCTGGTCTCCTTGGAGCTAACCTTGAAGTCACACAGCAGAAGGAGGTATAGTATTGTTGATTTTAGTCCTTAAATGTAAACATCGGGTGTGGCGTTCATAAATAATCCTTTCAATATTTTTCCTCTTGCAAGTAATGAGGTAACCTATTCTTATAAATGGCTATGATCACCTTCAGTGTCCTTGGTGCTCTTATAAGACAAGGGTCCACTCAGTAGGCCTTCTTTAACAACAACAACAAAATTACCATTGTATTCAACCTATTTACTCAAGAGCCTATTAATTTAAACACAGATTTATTGGCAAAAATTGGAATTAAATTCTGTTTTATTGTCTGATTTACCAACAAACACATAGACTGTCAGATAGCTGTCTGGAGTTTCATGTGTTATCTATTCGCTAACATGCTTAACAGCAACTAGATTGAACTAGAAACTAAACTAGCATAAACAAAGCTTTACTGAACTAGTATTACATCATTGTAGTTTATCCCGAAAAACAAATGAAAAAGTTGATTAATATAGCTGAAGCCATAAATATCCTGATAAAATGAGTTTTGCCTAGATGTATGTATAAGAAAACTTATTGATTGCCTCGTTCAACCCAGCTTTACAACACCCACGCAATATTATTGATGATATACAAGCAACTGGCAAAGTGATTACATTTTCATAACAATGATAACCTTGAAAATAATCAAGATCTTATGATTCTGATGTCACAAGTTCAAGGTGCTTTGTCAAGAATATGATGTAAACTGTTAAAGCAAAAACTTCAAATGAGATCTTAAATAGTTTTCCTCAAACATTTAATAGGAATAATTATAATTTAATTAAATTATTAAATTTAATCTTCTGCACCTACTTAAATGTTTGTCTAAGTATTTCGTTGAGTTCTCAACTAAAATATTATTTGCCAAAATTGTTTTCCCTCTCTCTTCCATGCTATGAATACCATATGTTAGTGGGGTCAGCTTTCCTGATCTTTCTCCTCCACTTTGCTTTGCCCCAGACATCGTCTTCGGAAACTTCACACTCATCCATTTTTTTTTGCGCTACGGTTTCCCATCTAGTTTTGGGCCAACCTCTGAAACTACGACCGGGAATGAATTAACTAACAAATATTTTGTTAACAGATTGACCAGTTCATGCTGGGATTAGATGGTACTGAGAACAAGTCTAAGCTTGGTGCCAACGCCATCCTCGGCGTCTCGCTAGCGGTCGCAAAGGCCGGTGCTGCCAAGAAGGGTGTACCCCTGTACAAGCACTTGGCTGACTTGGCTGGTAATGCTGACATTGTCCTGCCAGTACCTGCGTTCAACGTCATCAATGGTGGCTCCCACGCTGGCAACAAACTGGCCATGCAGGAGTTCATGATCCTGCCTACAGGTGAGTTCTGATTTAGGTCCTTTTTCCTCTACTAGAAACAACTATTTTTCATTTAAAACTCTTGGAGAGCATATTTTTTTGCATAAAAACTGTTGCTCTTCCACTAAAGATAAAAATATCGTTATCCTATATGTAATACCTCTTCAGGCTGACCAGTTTTAGTACTATAGATATACTGGCAATCTGATAGCCCTTATTGATCTCATGTAAACTTAACTACTAAGATAACATTTTTATCAGCATATATGAAGTAATGATTGAATTTCCCCTGTGGGAAAATCAGTATAGTTAGTTTCTGTTCTATATTTTTACAATGTATGCTGATACAAGTATATTATTTTGTTTCTATTAAGGTGCTGCATCATTCAGCGAGGCTATGCGTATGGGCTCGGAAGTGTACCACCACTTGAAGAAGATCATCAAGGAGAAGTTCGGTCTTGACTCCACCGCCGTCGGTGACGAGGGTGGCTTCGCTCCCAACATTCAGAACAACAAAGATGCCTTGTACCTCATCCAAGATGCTATCCAGCAGGCTGGATACACTGGCAAGGTAAAACCTTAGTAGTACTGATCATTTTTCTCAAGTAATTTTGAAGATTTTATAAACCTACAACTTGACTTGTGATAATGTTGATTGTTGCATATAGTCTATGGTAATAGGAACAAAACACAACAGAATGTTATAAGTAAACAAAATGTTTTACAGATTGAAATCGGCATGGATGTAGCTGCCTCTGAGTTCTTCAAGAATGGAACCTATGATCTTGACTTCAAGAACCCCAAGTCCAACCCCGCCGACTACTTGTCATCCGACAAGTTGGCTGAGGTCTACCTTGACTTCTGCAAGGACTTCCCCATGGTGTCCATTGAGGATCCCTTCGACCAGGACGACTGGGCCGCATGGGCCAGCCTCACTTCCCGCACTCCCATCCAAATCGTCGGTGACGATCTTACAGTGAGTAACCTTTTCTATATTTACCTTATTAACTGCTTTTCTTTATTATTTTTGTTATGCAATTTATTCTTTTCTTCTAGGTAACAAACCCTAAGCGCATCGCTACGGCTGTCGAGAAAAAGGCATGCAACTGTTTGCTGTTGAAGGTCAACCAGATTGGCAGCGTCACTGAATCAATTGACGCCCACTTGTTGGCCAAGAAGAATGGATGGGGTACTATGGTTTCCCACAGGTAAGCATTTTTCACCAATCAAAAAGATCGACATACCTAATGGAAATATATTATATATTACGAGTATTAAAAATTGTTCGTTGTTCCCAGGTCTGGAGAGACTGAAGATACTTTCATCGCCGACCTCGTAGTAGGTCTGTCCACAGGCCAGATTAAGACTGGTGCACCGTGCCGGTCCGAGCGCCTCGCCAAGTACAATCAGATCCTTCGCATCGAGGAGGAGCTCGGCGCCGCCGCTAAATACGCCGGCAAGAACTTCCGCAGGCCTGTCTAAATGAAACACAATAATGGGCATATTCCAATAAAATAAGTATTTGTAGTGTTCTCAAACCGAGACTGAGATGGATAATTGGATATGCTCTTGCTTATACAGCATTTCTGTAGAACTTCAGTAATATCATACAATTATGTATAAGCATATAACAGCACGCGATATTGTTACAAGTTTATTGTGAGATTACATTAAAGGCATTAGTGTAAGAATTTATGTGGAATGTATGAAGCTATTTATTTAAATTATAAGTTTTATTTTTTAAAATTTAACCAAGATCAACATGTTTAGAAATTCAATAAATAATGTTATTGTAAGTTCTGTGTTTTATTTTACTGTGCAATTTAAAATTATAAAATGTGTTTAAATCTAGTTGGCATCACAATTTGTTATTATATATTATAATGCTCTGATACTTTGGTCACAACTAATGAAGAAACAAGAAACTGTCAACTAATGTGGGATATCTATGTTAGTGTTTCCAAACAATAGTAACTCTTCAATGTTTCATGACTACTTATTCCATCGTGTCATACGAAGCAGTTAGTGGTAGCGTACTTATCGCATATTTAGTTACTAGCTGACCCGCGCAACTTCGCTTGCGTCACATAAGAGAGAATGGGTCAGAAATTTCCACGTTTTTGTACCACTTTTTTACTGTTACTCTGCTCCTATTGGTCGTAGCGTGATGATATAAAATATGCTTTTTTTTTTCACGAAAAATACTCTTAAAACTATTTATATCTCTTAATATAACGAAGTCGCGCTAAGGCATATCCGCCATTAAAACAGTTGCCATGGCAACGGAATTTTGTTAATTCAATGTCATATATTGATTTTTCGCGATTTCGTTGAATTTTCTGCATTTTCCCGGGAAATGCGTCATTTTCCAGGGGTAAAAAGTAGCCTATGTCCTTTCTCGAGTATCAAAATATCTCCATACCAAATTTCATGCAAATTGATTCAGTAGTTTAGACGTGATTGTGTAGCAGACAGACAGACAGACAGAGTTACTTTCGCATTTATAATATTAAGTATGGATAAATGCTGCTGTTAGCTAACTAATAGACTGTAGAGTAGCCCGGTAAAATATTTCTAATGTAATTTGGCAAAGTTTTGTAAAAGCGAGTAGATTTGTGACAGTTTAATTTATTATTGTATCTCCTTTTGCTCGCGAGCCGTTTTACGTAGCGTGCTTGTTTCTCCATAACTTGGACTAGGCACAAAAATATTATATGTAACGCCGTTGTACGAGATTAACCCAGAATTTGAAGTACGGAGTTTTGACGCGTTATAATAATAAATCAAATTAAAATGATTCTGTGAGTATGAAGATCCACTTATCACTACTTTGTCTTAGTTTCTATCGCTTACAATCTGTAGGTAAGTATATTGGCACTTTTAGTTAGTAGCTATTAGTAACTAGGCATGCAACGTACAATAGGTAAATAAGGTTAAATATATAAATGAGACTTTTTAAATCTACTTATTACTGAGTGTTTATCTTAATTACCAAAATAAAATTCATCCAAAACTTGTTATCTAATTTTACTGGACCGATTAAGCATTTATGATAATACGTGTGGTCTATCATCTCGAGTAGAGAAAAGATAAAAGCAAATAATAATAATTAAAAGAAAGCCACACCAGTATCAGGTATTAGTAACCTGAAAACACGCGCGTACTGCGTGGTATTTACGAGATTTGACGTCATTCTGCGGCGGGTTTACAGTGAAACTAGACAGTTCACAGTACATGATCGAGGCGTGCAACTTTTATCGCGTGTATTCTCGATTATGAAGAACAACTCGTTTATTCAATAGTCACAATAAACAAATGAGCTCATTATAACTAACTAATCTATATATTGTTTGAGATCAATATTGTGTAGTCCATATAATACGTTGATTCTGAACGGTACCCACCAACAATAATATTATAAAATGGCACAAAATAAACAAGAACTTCGTGTAGTGACATATATGTGTCCAACTCATCCGGTGCAACTATACGAATTAATATTGGAGTTATTAGAGGAAGCCTTGGACTCCTACACAACATTGCAGTATGAAAGCAGAAGCCCAGGGCCATTACCTGATCGTCCCGATCCGTTTTCTACAAACAAAGCAGACTTGGGTAAGACGCATAAACTATTTAATTTATTAATTTGTATGGCACCATGACCATGACTAATAGTTAAATATTATGTAGGTATGCACATTAAACAACCAGTTAAACCAGTATATTACCATAGCTTTATGTGAAGACAACCCATTTACTATGAGGTGTAAAAATAGAAAATTTGTATTTATTTATCAGTTCTGTATTAGTCATGGAATATAATCACCGTCATCGTTTTGTAAGTAGCTTTTAAAAAATTGCTCGGTTATTAAGCCCATTAATACATAGGTATAGATTATTATTGTTTTCTATTGATTAAATTATAAATTGTGTTAATTATTTTAACAACACGGTTAGAAACAAATAAATTGGAGATAAATTTGTTGGGAAACAACGTTGCTTCTTGTTTTTCATCAGGCGTATATTGCTAAATCAAATCTTACGGCTAATTTGGGAACTTGGGAAGCAGGCGATTTTATGAACATACGTAGCAATTATTTATCTCATTGTATTTAAGTATTATTTAGACACGCAATAGTTTATACTATACCTACCTACCTACTTTGTCGTGATTAGGTACGTTGATACGTAGTACCTACCTATGAAATTGATAAGATAATGACAATGAAATCATATTATCGCGTAAATACCTAAGGTTCATAAGTAGAATAATAATAAGCTTCTGGTCTGGAATTATACGACAATATTTACAGTCAAAACTTTTTTTTACGCAGCCTTCATGACAGCAGCGGCGTATATGAAACTAAGAGCTCAAAAAAATACGAATATTGAACTGCTGCCGGTAACGCCTGTGTTCGCACATCAGATGAACGTTGAAAATAAGCCTGGTTACTTTTCAGACATAATTATCCATAGCGACAAAAAGTAAGTTATTCCCAAACTTATAACATATACCTACCTACCTAGGTAGGTACCTACCTACTTATTTGTTCAAAATAAACTTATAAGTTTTCGAACTTTGTCACCACATTCAAATAAATACACAATAGATAAAAATACGTTATCAGCATGTCATTGACTTTTGATAAGGATGAGTCTAACTAACATAATTCTACAATTAGCTACCAGAACGTTAATATTGTTTTATCGAAATAAATATTGAGTACGAGTTGTATGATTGCAGAGCTCATAACGTGAACACATTACTAGATCTGCGTGGCTGCACGTTTGCATACAGTGACGAAGAATCTCTTAGTGGAAGTAAAATTGTATTGAAAACATTAAAGGGAAAAGGCGAGAATGCATCATTCTTCGGATCTCTACTGAGTATGTAATTATATCCACCGATATTTATGTGCGGAAATGAATTAAACTCTACTAACAATAAGAAACTAATGCGTAATTTCAGAATCTGGATCACATTTATCGTCGGCTCAGATGGTATTATCTAAGCAAGCAGAATGGGCCGCAGTTGACTCTACGACTCTTCTTTATTCAAAGAAGTTTATGTATGATGGTGGTAAAGATATAATAACATTAGAAACATTAGGTCGCTTACCACCGTATCCTATTGTGGCTAATGCTAAACTAGCAGGTAATTTTTCATTATTATTATTGCGCGTCTAACTTAGAATTAGCTGTCTGAAAATCCAAAGCCAAACATAGCTTTCTGAAAATTCAAAGCAGACTTTTAGCTATTCACCGAAACTACGAGTATGTTGAGGTGTGTACCTACTAACTTTCGGGCAGTGAGTGTCTCTACTTCTGTACTATACTGGCTAGACTGTAGCGGATACGCATGATGGTAAGGATGGAGACTAAAGGGAAACTGAGCTCCGGGCGGCGAGTATTGTTGTATGAGAACGCATAGTTAATGACACACATCTCAACACCCCTGCTCGGCGTTGCTAGCTGGCGATGCGAAGCTCGCATTTCCGCCGTCAACCGGGTCCCGGTTCAATGCTAGCGAGTAACAGCTGATATCTCCCCTTCTATCGTACCATGCAAATATCATACATACTCTATACAATAACATTATATGCTCATTGCTCACATACTCTAGTGGACGCGTTCTTTGGTTAACTCACTTTTCGTTTTTCAGAGATTACCAAGAAGGCCATAATAAATGCGTTACTCAACCTACCGCAGACTCTGAAGTGGAATAGTAAATTCGCTAAATTCGGTATAATTAAGTTCGAGGCCAATAGCGATGTCGCTTACGATGGGCCGGCTGCACAGATGTGGGCCATCCAGAACGAAAAACTCAATGTACGGTATTATTAGAGTGGGTCTCATATTCTCCTTACTGTACATTATTTATATTTTATATGTTGATTATACAAGCCGAATAACATCGAGTTAAGAAATAAAACATGTCATATACAATGTTTTTGTTTAATTTAAAATTTATGTTTACATCTTACAAAATAATAATTATTATTGAGAGTCTCTGTTTATTTAAACTAGGTGTTCTCTTTTGATTTGACATCTAAAGTAATAGTTAAAGAAACAACTTCCTTTTTTTTCTTTCCATAGTCAATCAAAACACCACGTGGTATTCGTATGACTCCCAGAGCTTTGTTTCTTTTCTTTTCATTGACTGATTCTTTTCGTTCTGTCATCTGCAATATGGATTTTAATTGTTGTTTAAAATGTTTGGTTTGTATGGAACTATTTAATTAGCTAAATAAGTACATTTTTGTATTTCGGTATATGCTATTTATACCATACTCAACCTAAAATCAGCTGACCTTACTCAGACAACAGGGCTATTTGATGTTGATAAATGTTGTTTATAAATAAGTATTTTTTTTTTGTTTAAGTATTATTATTTTATTCAGGTTTGTGATAATAAGACATAAAGTATCATTTATCCCTAATGCATCAATGGCATGTTAGCCGCTGAAAAATAATATGAATTGAAAATGTATTCATTGAAGCAGAGAAAGGTTGAATATGGCTGCTCTACAAATAAAAGCAATGTATAATAAATAACAATATATTTAATTAAAGGGTATACCAACAAATAGTGCATCTATTCTACAAATAACAATCAAATCATAGAATTCTTAAATGCCAGGCAAAACAGTACCAACAACATCAATAATGACAAAGCTATTGCTAGTTCTAACATTTAAATACTGTTGTTATTGGGCCAAGATCTACTTCTCTACTTATTGTAAGGTGAAGGACTAAACAATTCCGCCGCCGTTGATATGGTCAATCTCTTCTTGGCTTAGAGGAGTTCTTCTGTAGCGCTGTGGCAAATCAATATCAGGAATAGAGCTTGTGCTTATTGCTGCTGCGGGCTGCAACTGTGGGGCCTAAAATAATAGATTTTGTTAATAGTAAATAACACTTACTTCTCACTATTCACTGCAGATAGACACCACACTCATTTTGTTAGTTTTACTGGTAAAATAACGGATAGCAAATGTCAACCATTATTGACAAACAGCAATCTTGACATTTGTCACCACAAGGGATGCAGTTATGTAAACAATTTTTTCATTAAAACAATCTTATTATGGTGGTGTATAGAAGGTATATGAATAAAGAGGAGACGTACTGCACAACTACCAGGCGCCGATGCAGGTGCAGCAGCAGCAGGGGCAGGAGCACCGCCAGAAGGGGCTGCGGGTCGTGCTCCTAACCCACCCTTGCGAAATTTTATTACAGGTGTCCGAGCTAGCATCATTGAAATTCGAACCATGTTGCACTATTTCAAATAAGGGTATTTGGTAAGCCAAAAATGCAATATTGTTTAATTTAGAGCTACCTATATTTTTATGATGCTAGGTGCTTGCTCCTAATTTGACATTGACACACTTGACATGACAAATGCGAATCATATGTTCATAGATTGTAGACCATAAACAAACCCTTATTGAATATAATGTGGTCCAATGAAATATTATTTTACATACACAATTTCGTATCGCCATTAACAATGCTAGATTCAAGAAATAGAGGGCGAGCCTAAAGCCGGGCACATCGCAGACCTCTGGAATAGTCTTTAGAAATATTCTTATAAATGTTTGAAATGATCAACAGTGTTTGCTCGACCCTTTCGCTACCACAGCTCGCTCTATCAACCTTTTTACTATGAATAATTCATATAATTTTGACTCGTTTATTGATATCTCTAATCCATTTGTGTATTCTTGGACCGTACTCTCGCAGCTCTCGTCTCTTAAGTCTTATTGTCTTTGAAAATGCCGTCAGTCAAACTCTATCAAACAAACTGTCATGGTTTTTGGTTTATGTCACTTTAATTATTTGTTATAAAATAACGTCAATTACAAAACAAGAAACCCTACACATGCCCTGAGCCCCCGATAATCGTAGTGCGAATTAAACAGCGATAAATCTAAATATGGGTAAAGAAGATGTATCTGCTAAAAAACGACGAAAGATAAATACGAGTACATCAAGTGATACTCCCAAACAAGCACCAGTTGATGTGTATAAGGTTAGAATTTATTTCTTAATTATAATACAGGCATTATACGTAGTACAGTCAATCGGTTTTTGGTTTTCCATTAATTCTGAAACTGTCAAATCAGATAAATGTTGTTCATCCAACTGATTAATAGGTTGGTATGGGGGACAGGACGTGGTAAGTCTAGACAATGGCTAAGATTAGATAGATGAAAATTACAACAAAATTTTGGCCCATAATTGTCTAAGTTTACTTCTCTATCTACATGTATTAACCGATTCATGGCCAATGACTCAACAGTTGAGTCATTAAAAAACCTTTAGGAAGGCCGATGGCTCAATTGGTGAGTCAAACCAAAATTGTATAAAAACGGATATTAAAAAAAAAAAAACACTTAAACTACCATTTTTCAGATCTCATTAAACATTTCCGTGAATATCAGACCTGGCCCTTCAATTTAGAGAATATTTTTATTAGTCAGGTGTCATAAACCTTTTGTATAACTGCATTTTCATTCATATGGAAACTATTTTTTTTTCTTTTATTATCTTCGTCTTCATCAGAGTCCAAAATTTCTTCAATGCTAGTATCTGAACTGTTGTTAGAAACTACATTGCAACTATTACGAGATTGAGTGAATGGACGCTTCTTTGGTACACTTTTTTGTAAAATCGATTGACTACAGCTTGGAAAACCTTGATTTTCTTTATCTTCCATTTGTTGATCATGGAAATCAGTAAACATTGCCTGGCTACATTCAGTAAAATCGTCGTAGTCCTGATTATCTACAAATAATATTACAATAATAAATAATGATTGAATACTACTAAAATGTTTACTACCTCTGCAATATTTCATTAAAACCAACAAATACTACCTTGAAACGCCATATTAACTTTTATTATCCACAAATTCGATTAGGAGAACACAGTAACACGTTTCTGGTTGTCAGACTGGCTCGAATGATGGCGAAAAGCATTAAATCATTACAAGGAGCCAATGACTCATCAGTTGAGTCATCCTTCAGGGAGGCCGATGGCTCAAATGGTGAGCCACCGACCAATGAATGGGGCCTGGCTGAAATGTTCACGAAAATGAAGGTGGCAATGAATCGGTTAAGCAGGTGATCCCAGAACATGGATATGGATAATTTTGGCAATAAGTAATTTATTATTAATATGGATTATAGACTACCTATATAATAGTAATAGGTCATTGACACATGTATTCTAATTCATAGCACTGTCCTCTTAAGTTGGATGAAAATCTGTTGAAAGTGTTGAACAATATTTCTAAAGTGTGTCACTCGTAAATAAGATCTGTTGAATTTATATCTATTATTATCTTTTATTACACATATTGTTTTTATTGCAGCGGGTGGTAGAATTTGAGGAAACTGAAGCACAATTACGACCAGCAGAGAAAGATGCCAGTCTGTTTAAAAAGATATGTCAAGATGTGAGACAGCTGTTTGCTGAAATAGCTGAATTGAAATCTAAAGATACAGATGAGGTAACATAATTGTATTTTTTTAAATTGTGTTAAAATATTCGGATGTTGCATAATATATGAATTGTATTTTTAATACTTTTTAGGCTCGTGAGAAAATTAATGCCAAGAGAATAGAGGCGTCTTTAAATCTGGTTGCTTTAAAGAAACTTAACCGATTAGAAAAGGTGCGGACAAGGGCTGGACGTGATGCTTTACATAAAGAAAAGCAAAGAGTGGACTCTACCCACCTGCTTCTACAAAATTTGTTATATGAAGCTGATCACCTCAACAAGGAAGTAACAAAATGTTTGCAATTCAAATCAAAGGATGAAGAAATAGAACTTGTATCACTTGATGATTTCTTCAAGGATGCACCTTCTGAAATATCACGACCTGTGAGTATAGATGCATGACTTCCTTATAATTCATAATGTCCAATGAAATTTTTTTAACTAAAAAATTTTATAATTAAAAAAAAAATTAACTAAAAAATTTTTTTGGTAGTATGTTTCAACAAAGCTTGTAATTTGATTTATACAGTTTACCTTAAAGAATTAGATTTTATTTTCTTTGGTGTGCTAATGGTGATGTTATGTGTTAGTAAGTATTTTGGATATGTTTTAGGATTTGACAAAGAATGATGAGCACCAGCTTCAGTTAGCTAGGTTGGAGTGGGAACTACGACAGAGACGTGAATTGTCATCAGCATGCAATGAACTTGTTCAATCTAAAGAAAGAGTTGCTGCTGCCATTGCTGCAGCTCGGTCAAGGCTGGACGCATTGGTTCCTCATCTTCGGGATGTTTTAAAATCTACAAAGCCTTTACAAGAGTGTCTGGCACTCAGGCTTGATGACAAAAGAGATGAAGCCAGAGCTGCTTCTTTGCTGCCTCCACCATTGTTCCTTCTCTTTGCAAATGTCAGCGCATACTCAGATGCTTTGGGTGCAAAGACAGTCACTGTTGGTAAGTTTTAATCTCATCCACAACTGTAAAATTGTTGCAGACAGTACTAATCTTTCTATAATCAATTCACCAATAAAATGAAGTTAACACTTACAATTTAATATTATAGGTATATCTGGTGATGAAGATGAAGCTAGAAGATTGGAACAATTAAACAATGTTGATAATGATCTTGTGGTCTCAAATGACTCAGATTCTGACCAAGACAATATTGATGATGACCCAAGGGAAAAAAAGAAGCGTCATCACAGAACTGCCAAAGTATCCAAAGAGGAAAAGGCTGAAGCTAAGAAAAAAGAGATTTTGAAGAAACATCCACTAAATGTTCAAGTATCTGTTAAGGTACAGGATGGTACTGCGTTGAATTTAGTATTTTCCTACCTTCTCCATCTTAAGATAGTTGTTGTCAAGTGTACTGTATCTCTGCCTAAGCCAATCTCAGGAGTGTCGGCTGCCGACGTTCTCAATGGTCACTGTATACTCAATGAACTATATCTAGGAGATTCGGGAAGTGATTCTCCTCATCCTGCAACTTCTTATCTGCTTAAAGCTGCAGGTATAACTGAAGATTTCCCACATTTCATTTCTGAAGTTGGAAAACCGTATATTTGGGCACAGCGAATGTGCGGTTTAGATTTCATGGCGACCATTACTGAAGATCAGAAGTTTAATAAAAATGTACAGCCTTGTCCTAGTCTCAGTGTAAGCACAGTTGAAAATTTCGTTTTGACTTTGAAAAAGAGATTGAAGTCCCGAGTGGAATTAATGAAAGAACTTCAAGATTTAGAATCTGGAAAGATATTGCCAGAAAAAGACGAAGTACCTAGCCCAGTGAGACTGTCGGGATCTTTAACACAATGGCAGTCCATAGGTTGGCCAGAATATAATCAATCACCGTCAACAGCATTTTTGATATCTGAGGGCTTGGTTACTCCTAATGACATGTTGTACAGAGCGATCATAACGCGACAATCTGCAAAGTTGGTTGCGTTAGTTGCACTCCGTAGTGACTATCCAAAGAAAGCCCCGATGTTTTCATTGACTCTCCACTGGAATGGAACTCATCATGCAGGTATCAACGACGATATCAGAGATATTGAGAGAGTTATCAATACTGATGTGTGTTCCGAAGAGAATAAACAGCATACTCTTTCTGCTAAAATAACAAAATTGTTAACTTGTCTTGATGTGCTTTTAGAAACTTTGGGTTCATCGGAATTTCCACCAGATAAAGTAATGTTCTGCCCAGTTCGTGGTCGTAATAGAGTTAAGCCATATAAGTTTATAAAACAAGGTACTGGAGTGTTTGTGCAGTATTGATTCTAAGGTTAATAAACTTTTAATAGTATAAATAAACTTGTTTGTTTTTTTCAAACTCCTCCCGTTAATGTCAGTCATCCCTGATATGTGCAAGTATAAGCCTATGTATTTCGGCACAACTTAACAAATTTCTATGCTACAGGCTCCATATACCAGACGTGCGTCATTGTTACGTCATTGTGGATGGTTACGTCATTGTTAAACGGTAAATAATAAATAATAATAGTTAGTGATGTTAAAAATAAGTATTTATTAAAAACAAAACAAAATAATTTTATAATACAACAGTCTTTATTCTTATTTCAGTAAAGCAGTAGACATTTTCAGGAAAAAAATACATGTAATCACAATGTAAAGGGCAAAATAAGTGTGATTAGAGGAGATAAAACTAAAATTCGTTCAATCATACAATCTTCTTGGGAAAATACTTTAAAATCATATTTCACAGCTTAGCCTAAAAATGCCATAATATTGTTATTGGTCGTCAATGAGATCTCTATAGCATTATATTTATACCGAGACATGATTAGTCCATAATTTTCATTTTACATGTTTGTAATAAAACGTTAATTAATGAGACTTATTGAAACAATACTACATTTTCTACACTATGTTTTAGTATTTATGCCTATTTAATTCACTAAAATGTTGATGACTGGAAAAAATAACTCGTATATTATTTATTTCACATTATTCGTAATTATATATAGAACAGTTTGCTACTTCAAGTGAAAATATGCTTAATACTAAAATTTCAAACCTCACTAAATGATACAACCATTTTTATTTTAAAAGGAATTCAAGACACACATCTAACAAACTATATAATTATGTTCATTTAGAAGCGGGTACTAAAATTCGTTCAAGCATTAAAATATACTAGACGATTCTATGAATATCTACTAGAAAATCCTTTTGTAATGTACTGAATATAAAAAATAAAATTCACTTGCAATCTCTGGTAATCTTCATTTTCATTCATCGCTAAACGACTGTATACAATGATTTTAATTGATATCATTCACTTTATATTTTTATACATTTTTAGATTATACGTTAATTATTTTGTATCTCACCGAGTCATTTTTGAGAACAAAATAAAATCACTTTTCATGTTGCATCACGTTACGGTGCACTTACTCCTATGTGGCAGGTCGCGTATTGCATTATGAGATCCCGGCCTCTAGTTTGACGTCCATTATTTTGCGCGGCCCTTTGAGGCAGTTGAGCCGCCTTTGCACTGCGTCTCGATCTGAAATGAATTTTAGACATAATTATAACGATTGTACACACATTACTAAAGTAAGCGATAGAATTGATTTACAGTAAACCATGGGGACGTTGTTATTGTGTAATGTAGTTATAATAATAGTAGCACGTAGTAGGAGTATAATAGAAATTGTACTAACATTTAGAGAGCGTAGTCCTGTGTTGCGGATGCAGCGGGTGTCGCTGCACGAGCGAGTGCAACAACACCTGCGCGGACATGTAGCGGCGCTCGCACTCCTTCATGTCGCCGAACAACTCTTCTATGGCCGCCATCTGACACTGCAAATTAATACAAATCATTACACAACGAAAATAAGAAAATAAAATAGGCGGAACCAAAAATATAACCAGATTATTTTATTTTATTATTGAGTTGATGTTCCTCTTTTAAAAATAAACTTGAACTGGACACTATTCGTGATGCAAATAGTTTTATTATTTGACTCAACGTTTAAGATACATACCAGTTCGATAGCATGCTCGTAGAGGATTTTATCGCAGACGGCGGGCGTGACACCGGCCTCGTGAAGCCTCCTGGATTCGTTCACGATCCACTTGTACTTGCCGTTCATCAGCGATACAACTACAAACAGAACAGATTTTGTCATTTAACGTCCACCTAAGTATGATTAAGATTAGAGTAATAAGGTTTATTAATTTTATCACGCTCAGAAGATATAAACAGATGGATGTTGAGACACATAATGATATTTAATTATTGAATGTTCATGATAGAAAGCAGTGGATAGATGATGTAGTTAGAAGAGTGTAGTGTGTTACGTACCGTTGCGCACTTGCGGCGTGGGCTGCAGCGTGCGACTGCGGTAGTGCGCGGCGGCGAGGCGCAGGCCGGCCGCCAGCGCCTGCATGGCCTGCACCAGCAGCCCCAGGCGCACGCTGTCGTTGCAGCGCTCTGTGCACGACATAAACGACTCTTAGTTTTCTCAAATTTGAGCATAAAGCTACGGAGATCTAATTTTTCCGCCATCTTAAACTGTCTATGGGTAATAATAGCCTATTTATAAGTGAGTTATTAATTTGGCAATTAAATTGTAGTTGACGACTCATGTACTCGAGACACAAATTACTTTATACTGGCATGATAAGTGTCTTCCTTACCGTCTGAGGCGTCCATGAGCGCGGCGATGGGCGCTCCGCACGACACCGCCAGGTCCGAGAGAAGCTCCGCCAGCATCAACACAAAGTTCAGCTGAGAGAATACTTTGCTGTGCTCCTCCTGCAAACGTCAATATTTATATATTTAATAATGAACATAAAGATTAGGATTATTAATCTTACATGGATAATGTGAACATTAAACGTAACAACTAAATATTATGATCAGACAAATTTTCGTAACTTTGGATTAGTAAAATCCAACCAAATTATAGTAATGTTCCGGGTTAAAGGGGATATGTAATGAAAACAATAAGCAGATGGTATACTGACGGCTAGGATGGTCTCCTCCTGCAGGTTGAGGATGTAGACGGGCGGGTCGGGCGCGTGCAGCTTGATACCGCGCAGCA
Organism: Anticarsia gemmatalis; assembly: GCF_050436995.1. Classification (NCBI taxonomy): domain Eukaryota; kingdom Metazoa; phylum Arthropoda; class Insecta; order Lepidoptera; family Erebidae; genus Anticarsia; species Anticarsia gemmatalis. The sequence goes on from NC_134757.1 coordinate 5,009,862, forward strand.
GCGCGTCGGGCAGCGCCTGGCGCTTGGGCGAGCCCGCCGCCGCGCCCAGCTCGCCGCTCGCCTTCAGCGCCAGCGACACTGGGGGGGAGGAACCTGCCCATATCACATCTGTCAGTATTCACAACCAAACGAAACCGGTTAGATACACGCCCACTCCGCGAACTACGTTAACCACTCATTTATTCACGACTTAGGAAAGAGTTTAGAATCAAATTAAAATAGGATTTTATCCTGAGAGATTTTTGATGGATAATGACTCAGGGATGATCTGAGTATTTGTGGGATTGATAATCTCAGATACTTTTGAGGCTACAGATTTATAACAATTTTAATTTGCGACCGATATATTATACTAGGTTTTTATTTACCGTACGGAGAAAACGGAAATAAAACATGTTTCTTAATTGGTGATAACTATAGAGTATAAATATGTACGGACCTGATCGCCGCAGCGGACTGGCGTTGGTCGGTGACACCTGCCACAGCGAGGGGGGCGGTGAGCTGCCGGAGTTGCTGCTGCGGCGCCGAGTGGACGGCGGCGTCATTGTGAATGGCACCTGGATGAAACAATCGGTCATATTTAGTTACGAGTAGTCACGACGGCGATCGGCATGGTAAATCAAAGGGTTAAAATATAATGAAATAGTTAAGTAGCTAAAAGTGTTGTAACTGTCACTTTTTCAGCAGTACAAATATATTTTTAATTCCACTAAAATATGCATAAATTTTATTCATATAAGTACATACTTACAAATGAAAATCAAATAGCAACATAAAATGTTAATTATTAATTTTAAAGAAATATGTTTAAGGTATGTTGAAACAACTGTAGTGAATACGTAATGAAATAAACGTAACAAACTTTATTTAATGACAGTGCAAGTATTTTATTACGTCATGCTGAAAGAGGAACAGTGAACTAGGAGAGAACTTTGTCTCAATTTGAGATAAGATCATTATCCCTAATATTCAGTCCTATTAAGACATTTAAACAAAAATAACAATTATTTTGATTATTTTTGAGTTAAAATTAGGATCTATTCTGCTGTTATTACAAAAAGCTAAAACAATGTTGGGTTCAGCATCTACATAATGATTAAATAATGTTGATGTTCTCTATTACTATTTTTATGCTATGTATACGCAGTACTACAGTATAGCGGTGTATACTCACAGTCGGCGGTGACAGGGAGCCGATGTTGGTCGCGTTACGACTGTAGTTCGATCGAAGCACATCGATGGGTTGTGATCGTGGTACGTTATTGTTACTTGTTACGGCGAGTGGGTTCTGCAATGTTCAGGTTCACATTAGTCACAAAGTCGATATAGCTTTATACAATGTAAGCAAGAGTCGATTAATGTTAAGAAATGTACAGCTTTTGACTCGATTTTATGAAGAAGCGAAGAACACAAACTTAAGCTTTCCTTGAGGTAGTTTAAGCGGTTGAAGCGGTCGCTAACATTAGTAAACAGTAATAAGTGGAGCGTTACCCTGGCGTGAGCAGGGTGCGTGGGTGCGGCGGGCGCGGGTTGCGGCGCGGGCTGCGGCGGCGCCTGGCCGGCCAGCGCCAGCGAGCGCGGGCGCGGCGCCGCCTCGGAGCCCGACGACGCGCCCGAGTACTCCGCGCTGCCGCTCTCCGTCGCCTCCACCAGCACGAAGTCGTCCTCGCCCGCCCAGGTCGTGTCTGACGACTCGGCTGCCGGTCGAACTTAATTGTTAATTGTTACTCATGTAAACGTGACCACAATGACATCGTCATCGTGTTCGGTCGGATGACAGATCTACCACAGAATTTACGCGACTGATCGATCACCAGGTGTGTCATTTTTAAAAGATCTTATTCATACTGAGATGTCTTTTTTAGGATGGTCAATAACAATCGACAGATAATTAATTATTATCCTTAAGAGTAACCGTAACCGGAATCAAAATGCGAAATATAAATAGCGCATTATGTGGCTCGTCCTCGCTTAGGCCTCGACGCAATACGGAACACGATTAGTATGGATGTAATCATGAACCTTGACTCGTGTCGCCGTAACCCGGACTTACCATTCTAGATCCAGGCTAATTAAAATCTAGTTTAGCCTAATGAACTACTGACCCTAACAATATTTACGCGATCTATTGGCATAGTGAGTAATGTTCTCGTTTATCTATCGTCGAGATAACGACTCTGTAGCGACTGACGAGCAAAAATTTAAATGAAAATATCACTGTTTTTATTGTTGATCACTCAAAATTTAAGAATAATTAAGACAAGTTGTTTAATTTTGTGTATGCAGATAAGGATCACCGCTTCTTTTAAGAATGGATCGTAAAATATCGTAACCCACAAACCCAGTTTAATAATTACAAAGTACCGTAAACTAGCTGTTTACTGACAAATAAGAACGTATTATGCTTATCATAATTGTCACTAAATGAGAGATGATTGATGGCATCAGAATATTCATAATTTCATAGCAACAGATAAAGGGTACACTAACTCATAAAAATGGCCGGCAGCCCATAAATTACTGCAGTTTACAACAATAAAGTTGATACCGCGCCTCTAGGTACCCAAGGGCAGGTTAGTGAGGGTTATCGATTTGTTTACTTCGTGAATAGTGTTATACCTAATTCGATAAACATGTATAAGTACCTAATTCTATTGTGCTATTTATTTAAATATGGTACTTTAATGAGTGGGATGGGTTAAATATTGACTTAGTTGCGAAAGGTGCGACTTGACATGTGACTGTGTTATGTAAAACGTCATGTTTTGTTAATCGTCTGATGTACGACATTATGACGTAGCCCCACTATCTACATTCGCCCAGTCGCGAATTAATGTTGATAAATCACCTCCTGTATTTGTAGTTTGTGAATGCAATCGTCAGTCTCGCGTCGATAACGATAATTGATAAAGATAACCTACGCTCTGTTTTGTACGAGAATGTCATTTTTATAAAATAAAATCTACCAATTATCTCTGTTTGTATCGACGCACGTTCATACACTAACTATTGCCGGCAACTTTTTCCGCAATGATAACACAAGGAAATTGTGTTTTTCTAACCAGTATTAATCTTTCTGAAAAACGTATTGTTTATATCTGCATGTACTATCGAACCAACTGATTCATGACCCATTTTGCCGATAATTCGCTTGACACCGTCAAAACAGTAAGAATTTCGTCTCTATCGTCAAAGTTGCACTTAGGACATTTTAAACATGCATACGACTGTGTTATGATGTATCTACGACTACATACAACTTTGACCTTTGTTATTACAAGGCGTAGATACGTTTTCGATAAATCACTCTTAATTTGAATGTAGAATGTAAATAGTCTAAACTCTTTTCACTACGAAAAAACCTATTTGTGTCAAATATCAAATAGCACGTCATTTAAAAATCTGTGAAACGATTAGGGTAACCATTATAGTCATTGCTCATCATACAGTGATTGCTAATGTTAAGGAATAATACGTTTATTTTAATTTCTAAAGTACCCAGTTCAAATTAATTGCGATATATGTCACTTTTAGAATATTGGTAACATTTTTAATTTCTAGAACTCTTGTCCGACGTTTGTGCGATAGGTGTGTAGTTCGAAAAGAAAAAGTAAAAGTTTGTTGCAATATTTGTTAAGGATAACACATTTGAATTAACAGTATTCGCTAGTATTTCTGGTTTTTAAGTGTTTTATATTGAATTAGTATAAAGTTATTGATACAAAGGACTGATGTTATTTTAGAAAGAATATTTAAATTGCGTTTATAATAGAGTTTATACAAAAGAAAGTGTTATACACTATTTTAAATTAATATTATAATTTGTTTGCCATCGACACGCTAAGAAGAAGAAGATAGAGTTTATGTCAATGTTTTACTAAATAAAGATACTATTGACCAAAATTATTTATCAATTCCTTAACCGGGTAATAACTATGCTGATTACCCTATATTATAAAATTTTTATAGTTACTTTATTTCCTATAATGGCTGAATAAACCATGCCCTGAGTGGGTATCGAACCCACTCCTGACGCGTCGCAGTCGTAACATCAACCCACTACGCCACGGAGCCTGTTGAAAACGGTAGCAAAGCATTATTGTATTGGCGCACAAAGATTTGTTGCAATAATGACAGATAACAAATTCATTACCAAGGAAACGAAGGTTCAAGCCAATTTCGACCTACGTGTATATAGACGCGTTTTAGAAAATGAGCACATGGTGGGTCATGATTCAGTTTGTTCGATAGTACATATATAACAGCGCAAAGGATATGAAGATTAATTTTGGCGAATATGTATCTTGACAGTGTACATTAAATACGATTTTAAATATGAAACGGTCGTATCACATAAATATATTAATTTGTATGTTTATATACGTGTTGACAACAAAGCGATTAAGCTGATAGTAATATAGGTTTATAATTATATAATTATCATAAATGTATGTCCCATTACTTTTATTTTATTATTATTATGCTACTTAAAACGATAAAAATATACTTATGTAACCTTTAATATCGTAAGTATGTGGACACCCACTACTTTAATTCATATTTTTTTATCTTGACTGTAAAATTAGGTAAATGTGTATAAGATGCGTATCTCAATCGAATTTAGAGATTAATGTACTATCATTTCATCAACAACATATATAATCATTCTGTTTTATAAATACTGCAGTAAGTGATTTAAAGAAAAACAAGTATGAGTAATTAATGTCGCAGATGACCTTAAAAGAAATTAGTAAGTATCTTATCTCTTAGAAATCCATTTTTGAAGGTAAGCAACATTAATTTTCTATTTCAATGTAATCTTGCTAATTATAATGTGAATGTTTTAAAATATTTTTCTCTGAACTGAGTACATTGTATACAGTCATCGACTGACGAACGTGAATCGTATTTCGAGCTGTCGAACTATTGTTAATTCATGCTTACAAGTACTTGTATTTAGCAGAGTTCAACGTGCCATTACCGGGTAACGGGAGCAATAATTATCAACCAATACTCTTGGTAGGTTTATAAATAAACGTGAAACGAGCCTTATTAAGTGTTTCTGAAGTTTTAATTACTAGTATCAGAATCATTTGAAGTTGAGAAGTTTGATTATAAAGGACCGCACAATAAAATCCGAACTATGTTTATACATTGTTGTAGCTACCGGTTACTACACATGTACATAATTGTTATATATTTTAGTAATGTGCACCAATTATGTACCGACTACAAAACGGAAATGATTTCATTACTGGGTCACGGATGACTTGGCCAACAATGTCATTTGTTTAATCGGTCTTACGGTCACGGAATGTATTAACTAGTGTTTATGACAAACAGACAAAGACTTTACATTCTACCTATTATTGTAGTCGTAAATTCATAAGATGCGGTTTAATTGCTGAGAACTGACAGTCTTATTATTTACACAAATTTAACAACACAATGATATTATTATGTCGGGGGTCGATCTCGTAAGTACTGTACTCAGTATTAAAGTTGTTGTATATAGTTAGTGAAAGATCAGGTAAGTGTTTACCGGAGGATGTCGGCTGTGACTTCTTGTGCGGCTGCAGCGTGGGCTGCGGCTGCGCGGCGGGCGGGGCGCGCGCCCGCAGCCCCGCGCCACCGCTAGCGCCCGCGCCCGAGCCCCCCGCCCCGCTCGCAGGAACCGCACCCGGGTTTAAACTCGCTCCTGATAAAAAAAATACTGCTTTACATCCATATTCATACGACCCGACGACTTCCAGACGATGTAGGTGTTATAATAAGGCGGAAGTTGTTTTTATGGGCTGATTGTCATTAACTTTATGTCACCTTTGAAAAACCTCGATTTACATCGGCTGTAAGTCTGACCGACGCTCGATATCACAGTTCAGAGCGGCTCATGCAATACCGCTCTTATCGAATTATTCTCAAGTAAGGCAAGCGACGGAATGGAATATGAGTGCCGAGCGGAATGAGGATTGCGAGTGATCTCGTAGTCCTTGAAATTTGAACTCTAAAGAACTTCAGTCGAGTGACATTATGTGTCTTCGCGTTTTGTGCTCCAATAAATCAATGTATCAGACCAGTATAAGAACTTTAATAATTTCATATTGCAAATAAAGTAGTAAATTGAGGCTGGAACCAAATAAATGTACCCAAAGATGAATGTAGCTGTAACTTCGAAAAAAGTTACAAGGGTGTTCCGGATCTCGGTACTGGTCTTTACGTGCATTATAAAATAAATTAACATGCGTTTAACGTGACGACAATTAATGGTCGAATTAAATACAGCGTTAACGGCACGGTTGAAACCAACACTTTCATACACAGAGTGATTACAGAGATATGCGTTCACCCACCCCATGCACAATCAAAGCGTACTGTAAATAAGTAAGAATGTACCCTGACTGTCCCACGACTCCTCTAGGTAACAGTTAGTATCGGCTCGACCCTCGAGATCGCTCTCCATTATGTCGGGCAGATCCGAGTCCAAACCTGAACAACATCACACACTGAGACCAACTTCATGTCATATTACATCGGCGATCATATTATACTAAGATAACATAGTTCAAAATTTCATGGACTAACAGTTACTACTTGTCAGTAATGTTTGGTGATATGATAATTAGTTATCGAGTTTTAGTTGAATTTGAGTACCTTGCAGACGATTAACACGTGCGAAGGTCTACAACACAATATTAATGCCTTCAATATATTTTCCACATGTTTATTTTCAAAGATAATCTGTTTGATTAATTTATTTAAATGTGATGCTGTATTATCATAATTCCATGACCAAGCCTATTTATTTTTAGTTAAATGTTGTATACTGTGTTGTACAAAATTCAACTTAAAATGAAACGATCAAAGACACAAAATAATAGTAATTAACGTGTATGTAAATGTCAAAATCAATACGTAGATAATTTCGAAAGGGTTACCAACAAGTAACAAACAATGGATTGGGTCACCAATGATTAGTCACTCGGGATTAGTATTTCATGTATTCAGCTTGTAAAGTCAATTCAATGTTACAACGTTTCTTGTTACATTCAGTGTGGTTTGCCTACAAAAGCGGCTTACTGGACAAAAATATTCTAAGAGTAATTTAAGTACACGTATATTATATGAATGTGTTGTGAAGTTTTTGTGTATGGTATAGCAGTGATAGGTGGTGATGCAGTTAATATCGTGTGTGTGGTGTACGGTCGCATAACTCACTGTTGAGCGAAGTAGTCCGTGGTCGCTGTAGGAACGCGTGGTTGAAGAACGCTTCGAAGGGCATGCGCTCGCGCGGGTTTCGTCGCAGTAGTCCGATCAGTAAGTTGCACAGTTCAGGACTAGTGCCTGCTGGCATTCTGTACGCATAAAAGTAACATAATTAACATACATGTTAAATTTTAAAGTTTGATTATTTTAAGTTATAGAAAGATTATTATTTAATAATCATTCTATCTCATACACATCAATAATGACTCCTTCAAGGTTATACAAAGAGCTGTCTAGTAATATGACTCTTCCATTTGAAACATCCACTAGGAAGTAGGAAGAATGTGATTGCGATGTTCAAATAGTTTATAACATGTGTATTTCTATTTTAGTTTCAGAATACAATAAGTAGGTGGTATATGTCACAGTATTGTCAGACACTTTGCATAACATTGGTCAACACGAATTTTGAGTCTGAGTTCTGTACCTTTGATTTTGATTACGTATACCTAACTAAATAAAGAAATAATATTTTTATCTAATAAAGTTTGCTTTTGTAGTTTTTAGAACGAATTTTAAATTTTAATGGAAAAGCTCTTTATTCACATTCAATTATAAATATATAAAAGTAAAAAAGTTATGATTTATGTATTTTTATTAATTAAACTGATGAAATAAGGCATTAAGAAACACAAAATACAAAAAGGATACATTTTTTTTTTGAAATGAATACTTTTAGTTTTTCTTGTGTGAAAATATGAACCTGATGTATCAGTAGACTCTCTCCATATTTGTGGTACTGTAAACTTCATCTTTTTTTTCTCTCCTCAGTACCAGGCTGAAAAAAATATTAATAACATTAATTAACGATGTACACAACATGTAATGTATATTTAAAAAAATATGTATATGGCATATAAATGTTCATTTAATATAAGGAGTATTTTCTTACCTTCTAAAGTGTTTTTGCAGTTATTACACAAGAAGTGAGGTGCCCATATTTTATCCTGACTTCGTACTGACATGTTAAAGTAAGCTTCATAGACTTTACAAAATGCCTTATTTGATGATAAACAAATTTTATTGGCTCTCACTTTAATAAATTCATCACAAATGTAGCAAAAAGAGTCCACGTCGTTTTTACACTTTTTCGATGCCATTTTTAGACCCCCAGACGCAAAAATATACGTTTTTCCTTAAGAACGCGCACGCGCATACTGCCATGATACTCTGCTACCACTCACTTCACACCCCCAGCCCCCTTACCCCTGGTTTTGCATCATAAATGCAACGGCTCTTCAAAAGATCTGCCAAAACCCCATATATTTAGGTTTCGTTATATATAGTACAAAAGCAAACTTAATTTATTATTAATGTTGTTCCCGTTTTCTTTTTGATTTATATTATCAGAAAATATTCATTAAAACACAGGCTCAAAAAAAAATTTTTTTTTTGTCGACTTGTGTAATCAATGTCAACCAACCTTGAACTTAGCGAGTTGGGTGTTCGTCAAATTAAGACATAAGAATTAATTAATGTATAAGATAGCTACTTAAGAAGATGTTACAACTATATGATTGTGTAAGTTTCGCTCACAAACAAAACCTCTTACACCTAAGTTGTTTTTGATTATTTGAAACATATGTTCAAGCGTCTTTAACTCAAGTAATACCTGTAAGATATGATGATTTAAAGGCCCAGCTTTAACTATGTTTTTTTTTATGTAGTCGTTGTTCCTCAGATACCTTGATATTATTTGCAACAAACATTTACTAGGCTTCAGCAGAAGACAGATCTGTTTGATCAGTCTTAAAGATTAACATTCAAATAAAGTGACTCACTTGGGCTGTAAGTCTACACTGTTTTCATAGAAGGCTTTCAGTTCATGCGGTGTGGTGGCTTGGAAGGGCGCCTTGCCGGTCAGGCACTGATACACTATCGTCCCTAAGCTCCAAAGATCTGCTTTGGCGTCGTATTTCAGTGACATTATAACTTCTGGAGCCTGAAACAATTATTACACAAACATTTAAACAGTGTCTCTTAACAACGAAGTTCGTTTTATATTCGTAAATAAAGGGCCGTCATAATGTTGATGTTATTATTTTTTTGCGTTACATGGTAGAGTCTTCCGTAAAATGACTAGACAAAAAATGATAATTTTATATAAAATGTTGACAAAAAAGCTACATCAGCAACGCACAAAGATTTGAACTACGAGTACCTACTTTAATAGCATGTTAAATAAAAAAAAATCTTAAGTTTATATTTGTATGTTTGAGTAAGTCTTGTATATATATAGAAGTTAGGAGTAGAGTAAAATAAATATTACCATATACATCGGAGAACCGCAGAGCGTGACGGCCATGTTACCTTCTTCAAGGAACCTTGCGAAGCCAAAGTCGGCTAGAACAAACAAAAAATAGGTATTTGATAAAGTTTTATTTTTTGTATGTAGAGTGACTAATTTCTTAATACGCATAACAAAACGTACGTGTTCCGGGAATCCTGAATAAGTAACATTCCGGACAATTCATTATTGAAATGAACAGTATCCTACTTCAGATAGATACGATAACGGATATGATAACAAAAGATGTCATATTTTTGCTTGTACCTTGAATGATGTAATTCATAATCAGAATATAATGAACACTCACCTATTTTGAGTGTTATCTCGGATGCATGCGGAGTGCGGGGCGGTGCAACATTGTGCGTGAGTAGAATGTTCTGCGGCTTCAAGTCACGGTGCACGATGCCCTTGGCGTGGATGGCTCGCATCGCCTCAGCTAACTGCTTCAGGAACAGCCTGATGGTGCTCTCGCTCAGCAGACGGTTGGCTTGCAAATAATCCGCCAGGTCGCCTCCGTTGCAGTACTGAACATACGCATAATACGTAAATTAGCAAATGATGCTCATACTTAGGCCAAACCAATCCTTGGATCGTATCCAGCCACTATTTCTTTGTCAGAAAACGTCAAGAGCAGCGTCAAAAATAATATTGTTTTCGTATACATTATAATATTTTAGTTCTAGTTTTATGAACATTAAAATACAACAACAATATTACATAATAGTCAGTAACTGCATCTAATATAATGACGCAGGCACGATTTTATTACACAAGTAACAATGATCTTCAGAGCACAAGTATTTTACACGGGCTGGAATACCAGAAGCAGGGCATGCTATAAATGGATATAAGGCCTTGAACAGTACAGAACAGAATCGTTAAATATGTGGTTTAACTATGTAGTATAATGGCTTGACGCCGATGCATTAACGATATAAATCATATAGTAATTAGTAACTAAACAAACGTAAGTAAGTTGTCATATTTGTGGTTCGCACTCCACGTAAGTAAATCAACAGCTGTGCTGTACAATAGCAGAACTTCACAAACGCAAACAAAATTATAAATGTAGCGTCCGTGAAGTACTAGTAACATCAGTAAAGGAGAGATAACGTGGTGTAAGTGCGCGCTTCGTCTGAATTTTGATAAATATTGTGAATAAGTTTAATGTATCCGTTATTGTGGTGAATCATTATATTCTAACTAAAGTGCCAGTTTTTACATAAGTATAATGGAGTAGCGCCTCTGAGTGTGTGCGTGTGTGCGTGTTAACCATTTAAGAGGACATCAAGTAGGTACAATCCTACGAAATTTACATAAGACGGTTTTGTGTATTTCAGAATTAGCAACAGGCAGTTAATGAAGACCATCGTTGCGTATCGAGCGCGATCATTTACACATACATCTGTGTAATACATACATACTCGTGATCATCATACATTGCGCGGTATATTCCTGTCGAAAGTCGTATTGAAAATCGGCCACCCAATATTTTCTCGTTTATGCAGAGCGACGTTATCATACTTGATTCGCGATAAGCTGCCATGCCGTTAGTAATCTTATCATTGAGTGATAATAGTTATAAGTGTCAGTGAGTTATGCGCTGTACGCTACGCTGGTACTTGTGCCACGACAGGTAACAACTCCTGAAGTCACTAGGCACATCTATTTGTAGTGAGTGCATTTCAGTGACCATGGCGCCGAAACATCTTTTTGTATTATTGCTGGCACTATTCGCGTGAGTACACCTTTAATCCTAACATAAAATAGTTCAACAAGCATATCTCATAATAACCTACAGTTGTATTACAATTTATCTTTTGACATTGTTCAGTGTTTGTGAAGTTGCAATCACGAGGTACAAGGTCAAAAAAGTAATATTATGTGAAACTATTTTAATTTCACCATTGTATTTATTGTGTTGACTGTTGGTAGTATATCTACAACTATTTGTGTTTATACATCTATTCTCGGTACAATAGTATAATTTTCCATGAACATACGTCTTCTGTGTAGTGTGTATCCTTCAACTACGTAGACTCAATAAAAAGTTAATAATATATTACGTAGGCACCTACTTAGATCAGTAGTTGCTACTTGGTGATTGTGCAAAAAAAACTACTAATGTTATCTAACATAGATCCGCATCAAAACTTGTTAGTAAAGTATGCACCTTATGTTCTATATATCAATCAAAGTAAGACACAGTGTTCTAGTTACGCCCTTGTAGTACATACACTTATCGCGATTTTTATCATTCACTTATTATAACAATTTTGCGTCACATTTTACACGATAAATTCGATAAAGTCACATGTTACTACAGCATTAAAATTGATTTACAGATCGTCAGTGGCTCAGAATAATGACGAATTACATATTCCTGTAGAAAATGACAATCAGTTTCCTCCCGACGATCACTCAGAGTCAGATTTGATCCCAACAGAGGGAAGTGGGGCGGGAGTGATAGAAGAACCACTGGAAGCAACAACTGGATTTTCACCACCGATACTTGAAGATGTGCAGTTATCAAATGCGTTTACCAATATTGAAAATGTTACAATAGCAGCATCACAGTCTTGCCCTTCGCCATGCGTTTGCAACATAGAAGGCGATTCAACAAACTACGTGGTAGACTGTTCTAATTCTGGATTAACAGAACTGCCAAAATCTTTGGACCCAAAAACTACCAAACTGAATCTACAAAACAATAAGCTAACTGAAATACCAAAAGACATATCTGCATTGAAAGAATTAAAAATATTAAATGTCAACAACAATGAAATAATGGATGTTAAAGCCGGGGTAAGTTCTAACTCTGTTTTATTGAGCTATAAATGACTCAGGTCTATGAACGAGTTTATATCGACTGAACGTTATCAAATGTAATGAATTGTTTAAGTGCCACAGCTACATTGTAAATATACCTACATATACATTCACCCGCTTCCGTATAACTTTACAATTAATTGGAAGCCATCTAATGTGAGATAGAAAACAAGCTAAAACACTCGCCTCAGCATGCGTAATCAAAATATTCTGTGTATTGCTTATTTCTTTTTGCAACCTCCATGAGTAAGACAAAAGCCTATAAGTATATTAGTTTATACCCAATATTTGTTTTAGTATTTAACTAATTAAGCTTTAGGACAATATAAGAAGAAATTCTACTTCAATTAACAACAAACACGCGTTTGGTTCGTGAACGTTCACAATAATGATGACATGTATTCTATTTCAGTCGATAAGTGAATTACCTGAACTAACGTCTTTAAAACTGGGAAACAATCGACTGATAGAATTTCCAATCGATTTGAAGAATAGTTTCGGTTTAACGAAGTTAGAGGAACTTGACTTGGGAGGCAACGATATGAGAACGGTAAGGTTATTTTAATATTCTTTAAAAATATTATCAATATACAGTCTACTAATATGATACTAATTAATTAATCACGACCATCAAATGAATGTAATACAATTAACTATGTGCAAGAATTATATTAGGCTGTCAAAATTGCATTTATGGTCTGTTGTACAGTATCAGTATAGGAACAGGTAAGGTTCAACAAATATCTAATACTCATAACGATTCACCAGTACAAAAAAACATTTGACCAGGTATGCTAATTTTGTAAATATAACATGTATTTAAGTAGACATATTTGCTTTATATTTTGTAATTGTCATAATTTTCATTTTCAGGTCCTCAAACCAGAAACCTTTTCAAACTTCAAATCTCTTAAAAAGTTAATCTTACCCTCGGCTGCATCTGATCTAGTAAATGACGTATGCACATCGCTAAAAGAATCCTTAGAAACTGTATGTACAGGTTCCTGCGACACGAAGTCTATTGATTGCGCAGATGCACCACTTACTATCGATGAAGACCTTCTAGATGTTGCTTTGCCAGGATTGATCTCTTTGGATACGAAAGTTGATGAAACTGAAAACGCTGATCCTACCTTAGGTATCACACCTGATTTACCTCCAAATCAGGATCATAATGAAAATAAAGTAGAAAGTCCACTAGAGGCCACTCAAGAAACTGATTCACCCATTACTCCACCCGTAGATGACAAAAACTCCGTAAATCAAGACAGTGTTCAAACTGCGACGGAAACTAACACTGCCGTTCCAGTCGATCAAGTTTCTTTAACACGAGGAAGTAACTTCGCAGCTTCGCCTAATAACGATACAGTGCCGGGTGTAGCTGGTGAGGGTTCAATAAATCAAGAAAATATTCCTATATCAACAGCGACCGGCAGTGAAAATAATGATGAAACAGACAAAGCTGATGATTCAGCTACGACTCCGGATGCTGAAATTACTTTCCGTTCTGCAGTCATAAAGGCATCTGGGGAACCATCAGAACCAGTTGACGTAGAGCCTAAAGTAACAACTAAAGCGGGAGCCGAAGTTCCGACTAAATCTGAAGGTGAAGTTGTCGGAGCTACAACTTCTGGCGCAAAAACTGGAGGAGTTGATAAGAGTGTTATAGGTATTATTGTAGCAGGTATGGTTCTCGTCATAGCAGGCATCACTATTAAGAAAAATTGGAGTTCGATTAGAAACCGATTTAGCTCATCGCCAAGAAGTGCTCAAGACCGAACTGGGGTTAATGCTAACGGAACTGCACCAGAAGAAGTTCCACTTCAGGAGAAGTCACCTGTGTAAACGTACAGAGTTAAGTTTGCCTGTATTATAATAATATATGTTGAGATATGAATGGTTTCGATCTGAATGTGTATAATAATTTATTGAAAATAAAAATTATGTATTTGATAACTTTTGTCGGGGCCAAAGTGTGTGAAAGAAAGTATGTTATATATATTAGTTATGATATGTAGGTATGTAGATGTCGCGGCGAGTGACGTTTTGTAAATAAAGTTATCATATCAATACGAAAGCAACACGCATAATTTGTTTTGTACTTTGACATAATTTCGCAATAAACACGGTGTTTATTTAAACATTACTTTTATTTATTCTTTGAACTGTTCATGCATACCTATTAATCATTTTAATTTATGGATGTACTTGGAGTACTGAATGTTGCATATCTATTACCTTTCTTCAGGTCCTTCAAAATAAAATAAGTCTACTGTCTCCATTAGCAACTTTGATTACCGTACCTAGAACTGACGGATTTGAAGTAAAGCACCTACCACAAACGACGCAGTGCCAATACGTAGTTCCGATGTAAAACGTGTCCATTTTATTGAGACAGGTGCTTGAATGATTCGCATAAGCGAAGGTTATTGACTTGGAGCCCAATTCTTCGTATCATAAACACAACATTTACTTAGTTAGTCGTCTGACAATAAAAATGTTACATAGACTATCTATTTAGTGGCTTTAATAAGTAGGTATTCCTCAGTGAGATTAAATAACATCACGCATAGGTTAATGCTAAACAGAACAAAAGGTTACAGCACGCTATAACATTACATATTGCTCGCGAGTTTCGGCAGGCTCTTTAAAATTTAAACTCAAGGATCTGTTCTAACTTTTGCCACAAATGAAAAAAAAGGGGAATTAAGGTACCTAGTAGTAGTGTTATATCGATATAATCTTCCTTCCTTCCTTCCTTTCCTTCTTGGGTTCGTAATTGTATCTAGATCGTCCATCTAGGTATGAGTGAATATGTCCGATTAAAACAGGTCATCATACCTAATCATATTTTGTTTTTCAATGTGAACTCAAGTTTGTTTACTAACTTAAACTGACTTGCATTTTCATATTTCTATGTAAAAGGTAAAAGCATACTGCGTAAATTTTGACAAAAACATTGCGTAGTTGTTTATACCCACAAACGCTAATTGATAACAAGGTAAGGAAATCAGCTGCATCTGGACAATAATAAATGAACAACTCAAGAAAGATAATAGACCCTCATGATTACAATAATGCTGTTTATTTATACGCTAATGTAAGTAAGGTTACGCAGTTACCATAGAATGAACGTTGGCTCTAATGCTTTTATGTGCCTTTGAGAGACCACAATGTAGAAACGCTTAATACCGTCAGAGTTCAACTGGGGTCATAGATACAACGCACACACAACAATGGAAGTGTAGATGAAAGTTGATGTGAAAAGAAGTGCCATAACATTATAAAGAAGCACGGCGCGCACCGGTGCCGCGGTGCCGACAGCAAGCAAGGCGCAACGCTGGCGGATGTGCGGCTCACTGCCTGCCTACCTGACCGACAACCAGTACTATAATGTCCCGTTACTTCTTTATAGAACAACAACACTTAGGGCAATGACGATGGCGTGTGCTTTATTATCTCCAATTTAGTCAAATTTGGATAAGCTCTAACGAATCGTTGCCGGTTTGTGAACAGGCCAGATTTGTTGTGAGAGAGTGAGTTCATATTTTGTACTACTGATAGTCTTTGGTCACCGAATTGTTATATTATATCTGGCATATCATATCATATGTATGTCTGTCTGTATAGTTCAAGTGCACTGTCCTCGTTTAATGTGTATTCAAGAAATCTGGAAAATCATTGACCCTGTTATTTTTTTACAAAAAGGTGTACGTCGGTCATTATCAATTACAAACGGGTATTATTAATAAAATCAGACCAGTTTATTGAATGCTCCAAGAAATAAATATGGCTGCTTCTTAGGATATTTTAATGTCAACTATAATAATGATGCAATTTATTAACTAAGTTTCCAAACAAAAAAATTACATGGCTGCCTGCTGATTAGTTAAGAAACCGTAAGACGACGGGAACTACATGAGAATAATATGAAACCTTGCTTTGTAACTGTAAGTAGTCTATTCAAACCACATAAAATGTATGAAATAATCCGGTTCTACCACGGCTAGCTTTATCTTACATCATCAACATAACTGTCATTAAAATAACAAGTAAAGTAGATAGCCACAATTTTTTATATTAACACAAACTTGAAGCAAATGAAACAACCACAGGTAATTTTTACAAAGGAAAGTAAAGCGAATTCTCAATATAAAGCAGGACAAACAATACGATAGTTTAGCTTGTGCCTGAAACTATTATTTCATTGCGATTGAAAGTGTTTTGTGGTAGAATGACAAGAGCAACTAAGCGTTCACATAGAAAGTTGTGGTTTCCGGCACGACACTTTCCAGGTGTAAACGGTGCGAACAGAGCGCAGAGCAGTGCAGCGCGGAGAAACCGGTCTGATGCAATCGACCATGCCGATTAGTATGGACCAATGATCGTGACAGTTCGTCTCAGACATGCAATATACATATTCGCAGATAATATATTATCACCTATAAGGCCATTATCGCCGACTTATGACCCTATCTAATTTTCGTTTATGTAAGAAAAGTTTCGCAAGTTTTCCTGAAAACTTAATCGAGCGCTCTATGGTACGGTCAAAGGGGAAAATAATATAGGTATTGTCTGAAACAATAACAAGAATCTGGGGGCACGGAAGTGCCCCCGCAAGTCGAGCAAAAAAAAGCGGCACGGCCGTACCATCCTTTTCTCGAAGCAATTCGGGCTATTTTCGACCCCCCTATAATGTCGTTGTGGATAAAACAAGAAGCCTGAATTTTCAGCAACTAATTATTCATTGTATAAACACGGTATATTTAAAATTTCAGTCAATTTGAACCAGTAGTTTAAAAATGACAACTTGTTAAAATTTTGAATTTTGTCACTCACTGATTCACTGACTCACTGACTCACCGATCATCAAAAGTCTAAGGTACTTCTAGCAGACTTAGAAGCTTAAAATTTAGAATACAAATAGTGTTTAGTGTCTTAATCATGGGAAAAATTCAATATTTTCTAATTTCGGTCCAGTTTTCTAAATACACTAACTGCAACATTAACTTTGTAATCCCATATAAATGTATAAGATTACAAGATTACATTTGCAGTTAAGAATCATTATTACTGTAGAAAATAATAAATAATAGGTGTAGATAGGTACATACTATATGAGGGATAACGGGAGGGGATATAAGGTGGGTAAGGGTGTTTAGCCCATGAAACTGAAAAACATTCCCATAGGAAAATATGTTGATTATAAGAAAAAACGTCTTTCCATACAAATTGGACTTATGTTCGTTCTACAAAAAGAAGTGAGATGCCATCAAAAACATTCTGTAAAAACCTCAAGTCTCGCAGCTCAGTCTTTCTGGCGTAAAAAGTGGTGAGATCTATATAATACCAAGTCGATTAATCTATTTCGTCTCTACTTAAAGGACCTTCTGTCTTAAGTTATTACATAAGTTATTATCATGCCAAAATTAAAAACATTTTACGTTTAAAACTAATAGATCGACTTGGTCATCGCATGAAAACACAAATTCGCCATTAAAATTTCAGGAGCATTAACTTATCGTCGTGCTGTGTACATACAAATCATGCGATGGCCAGGTCGGACTATTTGTTTTAAACGTAAAATATTTTTAATTTTGGCATGATAATAACTTATGTAATAACTTAAGACAGAAGGTCCTTTAAGTAGAGACGAAATAGATTAATCGACTTGGTATTATATAGATCTCACCACTTTTTACGCCAGAAAGACTGAGCTGCGAGACTTGAGGTTTTTACAGAATGTTTTTGATGGCATAAATTATACATCTACCTATTAGATGTTATTGTGAAAATATGGATCATAACATTTCCAGGAAGAGTAAGCAATTCTCTCCGACGAACGTTACAAGTACACTTATTGCAGGAAATAATTGTAATTTGTTGGCTCTACTCCTGAACACGTGATACTAATATCACAATTTTATGAATAACTAATTAAACCTAGAGTGATACGGTAAATTAACAATAATGAAGGTAGCACGCACTAATAAATGAAGCCCCACGGAGAGAAGGCCCGCTCGAGGCGCAACGGCGCAACGCCACGTGCGAGATCTAGGGCCTAGCAGCAGCGGCGCGTATATTAATGCGACCACGAGGTCACCACCTGACTCTAACTATCGATACATCTCTTGTTGTGTTATCAGTACCCGTGTACCATTATTCATATAAGTAGAATAATGTGTAATATTATGTACTCGGATAAAAGTTCAACTAGTTCCTAGTTTAGACGCGTGTCGCCTATAAGGAAGAACCGTTTTGATGAATGTAGATTGTGGACGATCTGGTTATGGTCCAGTCGTATCCGTTATAATGTTTATAACTATATCTTTATTTATAATATTGGTCCGGTCTGCAGTCCGTTTTACCCATTATTTTGGTTCCCATAATAATGTCGCAGACAATTATTATTATAGACACTTCTTATGACGAAAAAATAGTAAAATCTTCGATATAGTAGAGGTAGTTGCTGAAAAGTTCTAAGTTCTGAATTTACCAATTTGAAAATGTGTAAATAAAATTACTTTCAGTTTTAATCACATTTATAATGAGAATGTAATATTCAGCTTGTTTGAATTAAAAAAAGAAACAGACGGGTAGGTTAAGATAGTGAGAGAGACGAGACGAACTTATCTTTGGTGGAAGCGCTCTTTGTTTAACACGTTTCACAGTTCATTGTACGTCTTGCGATTGTTGTGAAATCAAAGACGCTCGACACATTCGAACAAGTTATTTATACATTATACCTAGATATTATTGAATGCAATAATTTATCGCAATTGTGATCCGGTTTTGGGCAGATACTTAACTGATAAAGAACAATGCTTAACCCAAAATTGGATAGTATCAGATGAATCGTGAAAGTAATGATTACTATCTCTTTAGGAATGTTATGTTATGACGTCCTCGTTTCTCTACACAACTGTACCTATCATACATATGTACATACTCAATGTGTGTGTTCACTGAGCACTATTATATTAAACTTCTGTGACAATCTTGAAATAAATAACGTCATATTAATGTTTCCATAAAGCTTATTGCTTATTATGCTCTAATAGCATTAAAATATAAAATGCTTAAGAAATCCACTAACATATTTTAATTAAAAGTTTTTCTTAATACATAGAGACGCTCATGGGAAAATGATTTTGTTTTCTATGATGAATGAAAATGTTGTCTATTTCTCAGATGTTGGGTTTTCACCTCTGCGCATCCTTTTAAAATAAACATTTTATCTCTAGTAGAGTCATCTATAGAGTCTCTTGTAGAAGCGGTATATGATGGTTTAATTTTATTATAATTCCAAGTTGGTAGCAGCAGTGTTGCCATTAATTATAATATTTATTTTTAACTAAATCAATAGTTCAAAGAGCTCTAAACAAATGAGTTGGGTAGAGTGAAACTTTTATCAACTATGTTTTGGACAAGTTCAAGGGTACAAAATATTTATGATCAAAAGAGAAATTACATAATAGCCAATCATTATTAACATAAATCAGGATACATAAACACAGACTAATAATATAATTCACCTATTAGTTAAACTGCCTTTTTAATTATGCAACATATACCTTTTAGATCTACGATTTTAACCACGGAGCACGGACCATTAGATTCAAACAAACAAAAGCAATGGTATAAAAATCACACTACAGGCTAAATACAGAACACAATACATAAGTAAAATAAATATAGAGCTCAAAGAGTAATGCCTAACGTACTTTGATATAAATGAGAACAAAAATGAAAGTTAACTAATAATGATCGATCATAATTATTATCTATTTTATCATAGAAGTACATGTGCGATGTGATTTAGCTACATCCGGCATGGAATCAAACGCGCATGCAATGCAGTTCAGCGGCAAATGACCTCACGACTACCAATGTCTACAGATGATGTTCGGTTACGCAGAAATTATAACTTTTTTACATTAAACTTCTCTATACTATGACATTTGTATGTACTGCTTTAATTATATTATCACACAGCCTTTTTCACGTGTTTTTGTTTTCTCTACCACGTGATTTTTCAGTTGGACTCAATATTAAATCAAGTACTTAGATATAATTATATTTTTCTTTTTTGCAATTAAATACAGCGTTACAATAGTTAAAAGTTATAACATAGGATTAAATAATTGAATGTTAGAACAGAACAACTGTGGCACTGTGGACATGGTACAGTGGCCTGCCACACGTGCGCGACTCGGCCGAATGGCACGTGATCTGTTTAAATTGGGCACCGAGTACTATGTCGGCAGACCGTGCCTTCCTACATATTATTATGGTGGACAACTAAAGATCTTCAGTTGCAATTGCATACTAGGTACATATAAAACAAGTAAGCCAAAATAAATGTTTAGTTACGTTTTTATCATAATGACTCAGACGTATTCAGAATCTTGGTATTTCCGAGATATTTTTCGCTACAAGTACCTATATCATAAGCTATAAGCCCGATGTTCATTTGTAATGAATACAAATATATTTTGTTAAGAGTTTCTATTGGCTTATTGTTAAGAGGTTGGAGAGAAAATATATAGTATTTGCTACTCTACTTCAGATCTTCGGTAGAAGAAGTGTGGACTGTGGACATATTAAGAATAACAGGCGAAAATGAGCCAGGGAAAATAAATCATATATTTTATTTCCTCTTTTCTAGAAATACGGTTTACCTTTGTTGAGATGACTGTTATTTTAAATATTTTAAAAATAAAGTAATCCTATTATGTGTATTATACATATATGTTTCTAAAAGAAGACCCCGAGCTCTGAATGTAGTTATAAATAAAGAGCCAAAACGTTGACGATGCCAATTAGTGTAGTCATGGTCCACGGCAGCCATGGCGACTATCCACGTACCTCAACTAAAAGGAAATCGTGCCAATGAACTTGAGTTTGTCTTTGTATCTCGATGAGGGCATTGCTGTTTCAGTTTTTACGCAACAAAAACAAGTGTACGTAATAATATTATGCTCGCGTAGAGTAGCAAGTACCTACTTGGCTAAACGTGTAAGTTTGTGACTATGACCTGCCGCGTCCACTTGACTCGTGTGCCCTTGACGTGTATTTATATTAATACATTCATTTGAAAAGAATCTAAAATAATTCTAACTAAATTCTGCGCCAAGTCAATTACAATATCAACGACAATAAATAACGCACTTCAGAATTAGTTATTGATATTATTTGAATCCACGTGTTTACAGACTGCATAAGCAGATATTATATATTTATGCATAACTGCAGAAGTGCAATCAGACAAATTAATAAGACCGCTCTACAATTACGGAAAAACACTACAAATGTGGTTCATTATCATTATGTGGATGATCTAACATGTCTAGCTGCTAGCTGCTGATACGACACATTACATAAACACGAGCACCTAGACAACATTCACCATCCAGTTTTAACTGAATGAAATAAACTATTTAGTACACAATAGACATTACAACAAAGAGTCACGCCATGTGGGTACTAAAACGTGTCAGCAGACAGGTAGGGACAAAGATATCAATTACGGATGAGAAATGACCCTACTGTAAAAGGCAAACTACGGTATTTAATACTAACGAAGTCTTTTTGTACTATTTAAACGTCTATTAGAGTTTTGGCAAACACCAAGCATTGGTGTACGATATACTATAGCGCAAACATAAGACTGAGATGATGCAACACACCCACCTGCTGTTTAAAATTTGGGGTGTCCAATAATTTAGATTTATAATAAAAATGCCATATTAGCATACAAGTACATAATGGATGTCCCTAACGCGTAATATGTTATTGTGTTGTAGATTCTATAGATAGAGTGGTTCATTACATACAATGTTTGGCAGAAAAGCAACATTCTGTGCTCTTGAAATGGTTTTATCATTGATAGGTATATCCAAAACACTCCGCATTGTTTTTATTTCGTCGCTGCTTTAGTATGTCACCTACTTCGCGTAGGTGACACAACACACGACGCTGTTGGCGATGACGAATGTCATTTCTGCGCAATAATCTATTTATCAGTAAGGTACAGTTGAAAATAATATACTATTATTTATACTTGTGTTACTCCACGAGGCGAAAAGACGCAGTGTAGCGACACGTGTGGGAATCCTAACAGACACAATGTCGCCGTTATCGAACTCTGTTATAAAACTATTGCATCATGATTCATGAAGTATCTGCACACTTTTGCTAATCAACGTCTTTGATTGAAAATACCCAAGTGCAATTGCAACATTGCCGTGGAGTTTTAAATAATTAGACTAGGTTAATAACCGACAGGTGTTACATTAACTTCGTCAAGGGAACACAATATTGGATCATTTTATAAATCGGCACTCTTCATTTAACAGTAATACAACATTCAATAAACGCATTTTACATAGGCAACCCCATAGAAAACAAAAGGCATATTCTGTTTTTTATAGGTAATCCTTAGTTTCATTTGCTTGTTTCCTTGTGTCGTCTAAATAGCTAACTTTAAAGCCTCATTGTAACCTTGATTCTGTGCTTTATTTTTTCTTTTACGTCGTTTCCTAATTCAAGTGGGTGCTTTGTTAATTTTTATAAGGAAAATTTTGGCGAACAAACATCGTGTATTAAGTATCATACTTTATTAAGTAAGTATTATTTTTGATGTTTCGAGATAAACATTGTCAACACTCAAATTTTAGTAGTTTGATATCATCGCGAATGCATTTAGAAACACACAGCCACGTTCCATGCCATTTCAATAGAAAAGCGCAATGCAACTTTTACAGCATTACTAAATATCCAGAATGATAAGTACTTAATTTTGAACAGAGTATCACTGAACGTTTATGCAGTTAATTAATGTTTAGGATCATTAATAAAGAGGTTAGTAGGGCATCGCAATGTCATTGGACCCGAAGTTGCTACGGTGACCGCATCAAAGGTCTGCTGTCGATAAGAATTGGTACATTGTCTGAGCCGTTATCTGTTAAAACTAATCTTTTTTGTTGATATCCCCTTGACCTATTACGGAATAAACTGCGCAAAATGTTTGCTGTATAGCAGACGGTGAAAAGAGACTGGTAAATTATTCGGAGCACAAATCAAACAGATTGGGGTAATGAGCAACGAATCTGAGGCGGCGCGACATCGGCATCGGCAGTCGACACACGCGACACGCCCTGTCCGCGTGGTAGAGCTCACTATTTATCTAATGCGTTGTGACCTTGGTGAGGATCCACATGCGCGGGCTTGCCATGCGGAAGCCTACGTGGTTCTCGACAAACCAATAAAAATGGCTCGATGATAAGCAATATAAACTACATACTTTTAATACATCTAATTCGTTTCAGTCATCGGATTTTAGTCACGTGGAAATGTTGCCATTTAAAATCATAACCAATAAGTTCAGTTTAACAAAAAATATAGATATAAAGATAGAGTTACAGTTTAGTACAATAGCTTACAATACTTCAATGCTACCAAAGTATTCGGTATTGTAGAGTTGTAGAGAAACATTCAGCTTAACGTGTGACATTATTTGCTGGATTTAAGTTCGAAAATGACCATTTTATTATGTATTTTTATTTACATTAAATTGATCAAAACTAAATTAGTTATTGATTTGACTTGGTAGGTACAAAAACTTTCAAACATTTCACACTGTATTACTTAGTAGTATGAAAAGAGTGACTCATGACCAAAAACCACTTCCTACACATTTTATTTCTTTAGTTAATATACTAACATATTCTACATAATACATTAATGCATAAACCAAAATACATATGTATGTATATCTTTCACCTATCTAAACATATGGTTATATTCAACGTATTGTTTCCCTAATGTTGATAACGTTCTAATGCTATCATTTACAACGCACTGTAAAAATATATGTTTTATATGTATCAACCGGAATCAACGATTAACATACAATGTGAGGCGTTTTGTCACATTTAATGTAGTCAGCGACGTCAACGATTAAGTGCCAGGATATTAGTAAGTTAAATAGCTGGTAGGTACTTCAATGTCCGTAACCCAGTGACCGTGGCTTTAATCCAAGCCTGATAAAAATCGTCAAGCCATTCGCACTCCACTTCCATTGTTTATTTATATGGTTTTTATGTTCCTAACGATAACAATTCACAAAAAATATGAAAATTGATAATAGCTCTTCAAGAAAAAATATCTCTGGCTGAAGATAAATGAAAGGGGATGTAACACTATTTAAAACGGAGCAGAGTTCATCATAGTTATCAACCACACAGGTATAATAAAACATACATTAGCAGTTAACCAATGTCAATATTAAATTGATTAGATTTAGCTGCTTCCAGATATCTCTGATCTATGTGCATCCTCAAACCACGTGTATCAAAAATTCAAAACCTATGTTTTAGAAGTGTATAATGTTTTAAAGTCGGTAGTACCAACGACGGAGTTGACATTTCAAGTAAAAAACTGGGTCACACACACAGACACGTTATATTATTAGTTCGCTACAACTAAACTGTTTAAAGTATGAACCTCACGATTAAGATAGAGACTATGGTAAGCACTAGCACTCGTAGATCTTTATATATATGATTCTTCTGTAAGTGTGTATGTCACTGGACTTCTCTTAAACGACTGGACCGATATTGATGAAATTTTTTGTGAGTGTTCAAGGGGATCTGAGAATGGTTTAGATTATTAAAAAAAGTTTAAAATTTTCAAATTAAAGACCTGTAGACAGGACAACGTCTGTCGGGCCCGCTAGTATTATATAAAATGATTATTGTCTATATTATATAAAATGATTATTGTCTATTGGCTGTTTAAAGAATAGTCAGGCGAATTGCTCACACGTCGCTCTGACATATTTGCATTAATCTTATAGTGACAACAAATAATCAAAAATGGAGCAATGTCATCAACCCGAGCACTCCATCGCGATAGCGTCTACTACATAGATGCTTGGTGTTTGTGTTTATTTATTTTCATAGTCACATTACAAGCGCGAACATTTTATTTGCGTGCTTATCTCGTACTTATTCTCCATGTACGATATGGTGTGACACGCAGGTATATTATTAAGACTTTATTTATTTATTTTGACGGTTTCGTGAATCAGTACGATTGGAGAAATAGTAATCTTAATGCGTTAATCTGATCTTACGCAAAACTACCTATATTCACACCACGCTTTCACGCTGAAATGTTTTTATATGGAATGCAATTATTTAACATGGATATAATTAAAACTTAAAACCAAAAAGATATTGAACTCGATGCCCCTAATTTAAATAAAGGTAAGAAAGAAGAAATTGCACGAAAGCGGGGCCGTTCGGGTCAACTTGTAATAAATATGCATAAAGAGACATTCTCTTACTACATAAGAATTACTTTTACACACGTTTTTCACAACACCTAGACAGAGTTATTGTCCCGCCGGTTTAATTTGATATTTATTTACATTTACAAAAAAGTTAAAGGTACTTCAGATGTCTCCCAAAGAAGTCTTCCTTTATAAACGGATGAACGCAGAAGACGCACATTTTATAAATTGTGGCGTTTGGGTTTGAAAATAGACGAGATGATTTTGCAATCGGTATGATTATATGGGGAGTTATTTTAGCCTCTGTTTGAGAAATATCGGCGGCGAGATTCCTGTTTACGAAACGGCTAATGGCAATATTTGATAAATACGTCCTGCACTCACGTGGACGCCTTAGCGGAACCGTAAAGTCAGCTTAGGCGTGTCATATATTGTGTTCAAAACATACTGCGGTGAGGCGTGCGAACAATCATCACGAGCCTGTCGCTTTGCTTAAAATGTTCTGACGAAAAGGCATTAAACTCTAAATGGATGAGTCACATTGACTAACAAACGCAGCAACGAAAATATACATGCAATGATACAGATTGCCAATATTAAAACGAAGTCTTGTTTCCTTGAAAGTTTGACTCAAATCGTTTTATGTACAATCAAGTGGAACCTTCGGTCTAGACCGGTTTTTTTACTAAAATGACAATAAACATACAGTACCTACCTAATTTATGATAGATTAAATGATTATTATAACTTACCTCCATGACGACATAAACGTAGGCGGGACTGTCCATACAGTCGTGCATAGCGACAAGGTTCGTGTGATGAAGGGCGGTTAGCTCCCGAAGAATCTTTATTTCTTTTACCAGGATCTCTGAAGCTTTTTGTATGCCTTTCTTCGTCACCACTTTGACGGCCACGGATTGAGATGGGTTCTGAAAGCAAAGCGTATAGTTGAATCTATTGTTAGTTGCAGTTTCCTCATAGAAGTCAGGTTCGTAATGTCAAATATTTTTAGGAAATCAGAATCAGAAAAGAGAATTGACATGTACCATGTATGAAGCTCCCGTTACACAATCCGTGAGTGTTCAGAGTAATGTTTGCAAAACGCTTGTTGCAATAGCTATTGCTATTATATTTTATCAGTTGTCGCACTTACAGTCTATAACATGTTATTATGTGCATGTCCTAAATATTTCAAATACGGCCATGTGCTAATGCTACTTAGTTTCTGAATAGCACGCGGCTATATTATTGACAGTATTGGCACTGCACGTGTGCATTAAACTTGTCTCAGATAAATTAATGCAATTGTGACCTGGGATTATTGGAAACGTATTACATCTATGTTTTAACGTTTTATTCTGTGTCAAATAACTATGTCGTAGCCGTAGACAGGCTCAGACAACTATTTACTGCAGCTCATTAGAATGTCGAAAACATTCACAAGTTAGAATATCAGTCAAAAGACTTGTAAGTGTAACTAACATAGTTAGGCAAACATAATAGCACGTCTTGAAGTCGTGATGTCAATTTTAATTACGAGTTGCTTTGTAAAATGATAACGCAAGTGCAGTGAGCGTTGCATAAGGACGTCGTCGACGCGTTGCAGGTGGGCGCATCCATAGCATGCGTGCACCAAGGTCTCCAGTCTCCATGCTTCTGTCTCTATGGCAATTACGTAGAGTACAAGTTGTGTATGATCGCTGACATCGTGCATAACATAATATTCTATGTTGCGTACCTATTCAGTAACGGGTAGATGTTATTTTACACGGAATTGTAGTTTCTACCACTATATTTCCGGTAACTTTTATGGTATCAAACAATACCGATATTTATTGCCTTCCGTGCTATCTAGCAATTATAAAAATAACGTTATACCGAATCTCTTAGGTCACATAAAGGAAACTTTCCATTTTGCCGTATCTATTTGATGTAATCGCCATGCTAGCTAGAGAAATTAGTTTCCCTCATGTATAGTGACCGTGCGTACCTATGTACTATTATTAGCTCAAGTACTATAATGCATGTGCCGTCAATTTGCACTATATTGACTGACTTATCTTCAAACATTGCTACCTAACATAATATATTATATGGGTATTTAGCTGTAACTAAAATGTAAGCGTACCAAGTATTTTGTTGCTTCGTGAGTGTGTGCTCAAAACCAGAAATACCTTCTTACTTTGAATAAAGACATAATAAAGTAAACATTTCACCAGGATCTGGCTTCTTAGTATGTGGTTCGAATGTTTGTTTATTTCGCCATCCAGGAGAGTTAAAGCAAGGATTTATTTTAAGTCGTGTGCGATTCGGTTAAATTTGCTTTTATCCAGAGGGTGGTGCGTCGGTGCTGATCTAACATTAGCCGCCCTACATTCCGTAGGCTCGTGCAGCGATTACAATTTGACCCGATTTCAACACAAGCCCTGTGCGAGATTAAGTATAGCTATTTAATTCCACAAGACTTGGATCTATAAATTGATATACATAACTGAATGCAGGCACTCATGCATTATGATTGTATATCTACTTAGAAATAAAGTACAAGTAGAGTAAATTACAATCATCCATAGCTATAAGTTATTATTGTGGATTATTATTGCGGCTTTAGTAGTCCGGTCACGGTCACCTGTCGCATGCTGCACTTCTAACTTGGTAACGTCATAGCGTCATACGTGTGCCAATATAATTACTTTGTTACATCATTTAATGTTACATACAATTACAAATGTCAAGAGTCAACTAAATTATATTTGCTCCACCTTCATGATAAGAGATTTAGGGTAATAGGTATGTTACATTGTCTGTATGTACCGAAAACATTATCATTTATTTTATGATGAGTTCAAATTAAGTGTACCTATTTAGCGTAAAAGGAAAATGTCTTATGTAGAGCAATAAAGGGTTCTGGAATTAAAAAGTTATTAATTGTTACTAGGTATACTATGGACATCGATAATATTTCTTCGAATGTTACGAAAGTACCTTTGTTCTTTTACAGGGAAATGTACATTAAATTACCAGTGGATTATCCTAAAATGAACTGTGCGTGGAAAAATAAGTAGGTATTACAAGTTGTATTGAATATTATAGCACTTATTTTTGCATCCTTTGTTTCAGAACAAAGTAAGTAAGTAGTAGTAACTACCTAAGCTAATTGTATAGTTTTATTCGTTTAAAATATGTCCTGTGCACGTGCCTAGTATAGCGCCCTTGGGACGCAGCGCGCACAGTGCGTAACATATTGTGTGGTGATCTATTGTCCGCTAAAGCTTCAAACAAAGAAAAGAAACCCAATGCGCGGTCCGACAGAAGAACATAACACTCAACCGGCTTTTAGAGCTATGACGTAAGTTCGCACTTCGTTTCTCAAACATCAAGTACTACCTAGTTGCTTTAATATCTACAGCGTGCTTTTTTTCAAAATGGTATAACATCGATTGCGCTACATTAAGGCTACAGTGACAAAAAACAATCCAGCATTTCGGCTGTCATGCTGGAGGGGGGGCTTTGTAAATTTAAATTATGAACAAGGTCACTGTAGCAGTAGTTAAGACCTCCACTAACGCTACAAAAAAGATTCTATTTAAATAATAAAGACTGGCGTTTGAATAAATTTATGGTTAGTCGTAGTACAGATATTATTACGCTTGCCTTTTGTCTTTTCCTTACTATAAACGGTTTACGATTAGAAACTTATTTCAATTCAATGAACTACTTGAAGATAAAAGTTATAACCTTTTATTTATGCGATGGTTAGTTATTATCTAATGGGATCAGAAGAGGAAAAAAGTTCATTAAACTCGTAATATACCGAGCCAATACTAAATGCGGAAATGATTGGATAAGATAATTCTGAATAGTCTACAGCGAATAAAGTTTACCACTATTGAATAAAGATGAGAATTTTAAAGATAAAAATATAATACCTACCTATGTTTAGATCATTGTTTGGTATGGAGTATAGATCTACGTTTGCAAGTAACCTAGTTAAAGACAGCTGCAAACGCAAACCGGAAAGGCTTAACAGCTGCCTAGTTAAAGCACACGTCTGATAAACTACGTCACATTTGGGTAGATCTAAAATATCATTCATTTAGCAAAAGTTGTTGGGTATTCTTATCAACAAAACGTACGAACAAAATCGCAGCGTCTCTTGAACTCATTTGACTCGTGCGTACGCTATACAATGTATTTGTTATTGTTTTCGAGGACTTTCTACTTGTTTACGTCAATTACTGACTATTTATTTACATTGATAAAATTTGGCAACTAATGTAGTAAGAGCTCATTTATAAGAATAGTGATTAAACACAATGGTAGACTATTAACAAGTGTTGGCTCGGTGCACGACAATGGTTCATTTGCGGAATTAAGGAAGAGATTAGATGCCTCTATATACGTATTTAATAAATATTGTTAGCCGACCCGACAACCGTTGTCCTACCGAAAATAGTAAGCTAATTTGCCGACATTACGACAGCAGTGTAACCATACAGCACCACATTGAAAGATAAGTATGATTTAATTTAGTTTTGGAAGTAGGGTTAGGTGACAAGCACACATATTCAGAATTATACAGATAATAAATAATATATTAAAATGTAGTGCCCATAGATCAACTGGCAATTGGCACCCAATCAGGTAGTTTAACCAAACCACCAACCAGCTTAACCTTTATCATGTACTAAACCTAGATAAGAATGGAGTTTTGTCTAACCACTATAATTTCTGCTGTGGGTACAATAAAGGTCAATATTACAATGTTCAAACCACAATAAGTTATAGAAGCACAAACTACCTAGGTCCCAGTTTGTTATTTATAGTAGACTTCTGAAAAGTCACAGTGAAAACCTAGAGAATAAATGTAGGCAATGGAATATTTTATTAACACTACATCTTCCAAGTTAACAAATAGAACCTAGGAACATTTTTTAAATGTAGGTAGTATACAAATCATCTGTCATCTGTCTTCTAGTCCAAATGCATATTTATGCAGGATCATAAAATAACTAAATAAATATGTTCCCACTTCAAGCAAAAGATCAGGCAACATGGAGACAGCATTTTGATCAGTTACGCTTTTCAGAAATGCCTATCTTCACTATAATTGACAAGTTAAAAAAGTACTGACACTACCAACATTGTTAATTGTTAAAAAAAAGGAATATTTTTTTACCCACAAACTTATTTGAAAGAGAAAAGACTAGGCAAGTTATCATTTAACTAAGAATTAGATGACTAGATTTTAATTACTCAAGAGGAAATTTATTTTATGCTATAAAACCACAACAACATAGTCATGTGCACTTGAATCTCTTTTGTTTATGTTTATTCTTACCTTGACTCATATTATGCAAACTACCTATTAACATAATTTCTTACAATCCACAATAATTATAACTTCTCTGTGATGCTTTTTAGATGTGAAAAAGTATAAGTGGGACAAGAGTTAAATGATCCATTTGAATATATTAGAGCAATAGTTACTAGACAATAATATTAGGTATTTAAATACATTCAGTGAGGTGATTTCAAACTGAATGAGCCTTGATGTCATGAAAATGAGTCACTATTAAGTGAGTGTGGTATTTTAACTATTATTTATTCTTTGTGTGAAGTTTTTTTCAATATAGTGATAATTTATATACTACTCAATGATTCAATGTAAATAAAAAAGAAGATAACAAAGGAGTTGTGGCAAAAAAAACTTACCATGGGCATTAAAAGAAAAGACATTATTTTTACATAGCAATAACTTTAAAAACTAAACAGACCTTTTCTCTTGCTGGACAAGATTGGGGTTACCTAGGGTCATAGACCCTATTTAATTAAATTTATAATAATTTGGGTTTTTCTCTATTTAAACTCATAGATAGTGATATTATGAAAGGTAAACAAGATGACATGTATCATTTGAACTTAAGAAAGCAGTTCATGTGAAAATAACAAAAACAAACAACATGGTAATTTCCAGATTGTGATAAATAATCAACAAATAACCAATTAACTATGGATGTAAACTTCAGGTGATATTACATCAGTATTCTAAATCTATAAAAAGGTGGAAGATATTGTAATTACAGAATTGCTGTTCTAGGATGTCATGGGAATGCTACTTACACAACTAGTGTTTTGGACAAATAAAAAGAATAAAACGTCATTTGTATAAACAAAAACCCTAGTAAATGATAAAAAGCATAATATTTACAAAATATAATGATTATATTGTTTACAACATTTATAGGTTATTTATCAGCTGATTTAGGAACTATTAATGCCTATTATTAAATATGTTTCAATTCGTTTCTTTACAATGTTTAGACATTTGATATGATTCAAACAGTATTTAGAATTGCGCCATCTGAACCGTACTTGAAAGTTTTAAATATGACAACTCTACCACCCACGGCCGTAACAAATCAATAGCTTACTTCGCATTAAATTACTTCCCGTGGTATTTTAGCAACAAGAACGATGCTGAAATTGCGATCAAATACCTTGTAAACGTTAAGAATTTGAACAATAGCAAGGGGAACCTGAGATCATACACACCTTTCTCTTCCTTCCTTTGTATACCATAGCGAAGGCTCCATGTCCTATTATATCTTGTTTGGTGAATTCATATTCACCCACTTGGATGACTTCCATTTTCACGAGTTTTCCTTTGACCACAGACATTTTAAGAGTTTATATTTATTTACAGTCTCGTACAATAAAAGATCAATAACTTATTTGAGGATAATGGATTTCGGAACTTGACTGAGCGCTACATTATGATCACAGCGAGCTATTAATCACTTCCAAGTTTCCATTAATACAAATAATTTCACTTTGTATAACACTTAGCGTATCATCATTTTTGTTAAACCAAAACACAACACACAACGATTGCAAAATGAGTAAAGTGATTTTATTTTGTGTTGTTTTGCGAAGTAGAATCAATGTTGCCACTAGTTTTAATAGAAAAGCTACTATCACGAAAACCCTGGTTACACGATCAGCATTTTGTAGAATTAGGTAGATATTTGATTAAATTCTGTAAAAAAATACAATATTGTATTTTATTGTTATTAAATTACTTTAAAAGTAGTATCATAAATTAAATTTAAAATCTGAACTCATCCTCAGGTACAAAATTTATTTATCTTACTATGGTATTCAATTTATTAATAATAACCTATCGTACTTCCACCTTTATAAAATATTAAGTGGGTATTGTCTATTAACTACGTACCTATATATTTCTTAATTTACAGCTATTTAACTAAATGAAGTCAAACATGGTATTACTATAAGTGTCTCTTGTTAATAAAGGAAAGGCCAGGGGACTGAACGCCAGCAACAAACGTACTACCAAGCATGTCAAAAGCTAAAATTATGGGTTCGCCTGCACCTGCCACGGGCGTCTTATTCTAATTTATCGTGATTTTATTTAGCAGTAACATACATTTTGTTTCGTGTACAATTTCTGACCTACTTTAATATTTAGCTCTGGCCACATCGACTTAGAAATAAAATGTTACTTGTGTTTATTTATTAATCCTACCATATTATTAAAATAATTGCAAGGTTTTAATCAAGTACACTTATTATTTATATTGTACTACTGAATCAAATCAAAGTTACTTTTCAATCGCAATAAAGAAGGCAAATCTAAATATCAAGTTTCTGTAAAGCTTCACTCAGATATATTGATATAGATATTAAGTTCCAATATGAATCAATTGTTAAGCCGCGGTCCGATGGGGCGTCAGAAAGATCAATCGTGTACACAATAACCACACTATATTTCGTTTTGCACATGTTTATTCATAATAAGAAGCCCATATAATAAATATGAAAGATTTGGCAATGCTTTATTTCCAGTCACTAAGTTAATACAATTCATTTTCTATTTCAGTTAATATCATATTATCATTATTATTAGAATATTAAGACAAATAAAGGCGTTTTCATAAGATGTTTGTTGCTTTAGTATACAAAATGCTAGTGTAGAAATAATTGACCAATTAGTAGTATGTATAGAAATAAAGCATTACTAATTTATATGATTTCACTAATATTGTGACTATCTTTTTTGATCACCCAAGTCTTCGATACTGTCCTCATCAATCTGAAAAAGAAAGCAAATAATTAAAGTTTGTAAATGGTTCTTCAAAAAATGTGAAGTCATAACTTATATTGTATTTTGAACTCCTTACCCTAACACTAACCACAAATTTTATTTAATAATAAAAAATAAAATTGAGTTTATAATTTTTTTATTATCAGGTCTGCTAATCTATGAATCTGATTTTAAAATGACAACCTTTAAATAAAAAAAAAAATGATTACGTTATGCCTCTTACTATGTTTCTAATGATTTGTTATCATTGAATAAAGAATAATAAATTAAATTGTGATACCTCAGGCCATTTTTCAGGAATAATGTCAAACAGATCATCTTTTACATCTCCTTGAATAACAATTTCATCATCACCAGTGACAGAAGACCCACAAGCGAACTTTGTCCCAAAGAATTTGGCTGCAACCTTCAGGTCAATATCTGTAAAACGAGACAAAGTGTTAAAAAGCCACTATAATTTCATGTCAACAATTTTATGGTCATTCAATTGTGCATTCCAGCAAAACATTAAAGATACTAACCAAAAGTGCTAAGTCCAGATACTACAGTAACAGATTTCTTCTTGCCACGAGGGGCTCGAGAAACTTGCACTAGTTTGGGTACATCTTCCTTCTTCTTAGACTTCAGCATACCCTTACCGCCGCGCTTTTGCCGCTTCTTTTCTTCTTCACCACCAGCATTCTCTTCTTCATCTAAAATAAATGACACATTTGTAAATAAAAGAATAATTACCTATGTATTATGTTACATAAACACCGATACTAGCAGGAAAATAATATTTCCATTTTGGTGTATGAGTTGAATCAGCTGAAAAACTAATTCTACTAACCTAACTTTCTTTCTACTCACCAATTTTTACTTTCTCAAATTCTGTTGGTAGGTTCTTTTCAAGCCATTGCTTACATTTATCGTATTCTGGATAGTATTCACAATATTCTATTGGCATAGAACAATTTCCACAATACTGAACTTTTATCGGATAGGTTACACCTTCACGGGGACCCATTGATAGGTCTCTGTCACCCATTTTGATTTTATTTATAAAAATATTATAGCATACTCTACTTTATTGCCTAGCTAAGATACGGAAGAGCTATACTATATTATTGATTAATTTACTGTCCGCTGTAACTTTAACCAAAACTGCAATTTGCAATTTTATTTCGGTTTTTTGACGTTTGACAGCTTTGAGATTAGTTTGAGTTTTTGACACTCGGGCCTTGGGATGTGACAGTCGGCAGTTTTTTTGTATGGTGACTCGGCGAACTTGAATACAGACCCTTTTATACAGTTGAAATATAAATTGCGCAGTAATTTCATTTTTAGTAAAAAAAATCAGATAACATGTTACAATATAAATTTTAATAATACTCCATCGGCGCTCTATCTGCAAACTTGGTGTCAGGGATTTCTTAATCAATGATGTCCGTTATGAACTAAGCTAAGCTACATTTCATTGTTTAGAGTCTGTCTGTTTATATGTATACTACCGGAACCGACATACGTTTTTCTGTCTTATAAATTAAAAATTAATTAAAAAAACATTGTCCGGCGGACAAAATTGTCAATCTAAACCATTCTCAGATCCCCTTGAACACGCACAAAAAAAATCATCTAAATCGGTCCAGTCGTTTAAGAGAAGTTCAGTGACATACACACTTACAGAAGAAATATATATATAAAGATATCACCAGCAGGATTGATTTATTTTTAATATAGCTAAAATCAGTAAAGTTGACATTTAGGCGTAGGTGTCTTATTCCTCGCCTCGACCCCCTTATGTTATGTAATTTATGTTGTGCTCTATTAGAGAAACATTTTGTACACTTTACATTTATCGCTCGGACATCTATAGAGGAAACTGGAACCTTTGGAACCTTAATAGGTACTTACACTGTACATTTTAAAACGAACAATGGATACTTACCTACATATTTTATCACCCGATAGCTAATTTGGCACCTCCCACGCAAGTGGTCGCAGGTTCGAATCCGAGAGAACACACCAATATGAATATCTCGGTCCCGCTCATTTCCATCTGAAAGAAAAGAGACCTAGATATTGCCTCGCGAGGCTGCTCGGTCAGTCAGTACGCGGCTATTTACTTTTCGAAGTTATGTGTGTATTAGAAATTATTATCACTTGCTCTAACGATGAAAGAAAACATCGTGAAGCTTGCATGCCTAAAATTTGTTTAATACATTTATTGAGAGGATGCAAAATCCCCAACCTACACTTGGCCAGCGTGGAGGGCTCAAGGCCTAACCCCTCCTCCTCGTTTGAGAGGAGACCCTTGCCCTGCAGTGGGACAGTAATGGATTATAAAAACTGCTAAAAGACGATCGCACTGATCACACGACAAATGGCAGTCAATTCCAATATTGTTTGTACATGAATCACCACAATCTTCATCTAGGTGGGTACTTACCTGCGTTCGTTGTATAAAGTAGAATGATGAAAAGGTTTTGTATGTGACTAGTCACAGCAATGGCAGACTTATCAGGGAGCGGAAAGGGTAGATAGAAGTATACATATTTTTTTTGCTAAATTACTTTAAGTGAAGCTTTTGGCTGGCGACCTCTTGCGAATAATGTCTTCCGCCCGGACCTCTGACGATCTTAGACCGCCACTGGTATCTAGTGTTGTTAAAATTGATAGGTTAGGTATCATACCTTTCCTCGAATAAAAATAAAACACTGATTATTTAGGTAAAGTATCAATTTACTATTTTAAGTCAATAATATCAATACAAAATTCATATTATATTTAACGCTTTGGTATACCTAGGTAGGTAGTGTCACATAATGTTCGCTGGTTGTTAAAATTATATTAAGTAGTTATTGTGTTATAAGTTTCAGAAAATAATGATTGTAGTAATTAAACTACTTCTTGTTAAGTGCTTGTTATGGTTATGGATGATTTACGGTATGATTTTGGTACCTTGTATTTAGATACAAGGATACCTGTGTATTTTATTACAGCATAATATAACATTTTATAATGGACCGATCACATTAAGTACACAGTGGTGTATTTTTCATTCTTGCATCCACACTGAAATTCACAGGACCAATATTATTATTCATTTCGTAGTACTGTGCATTAAAAAAATATTATAGACAGGTTGATGATTTACTTTACGAATATTTCATACTATATTCAAACAGACCTTTTTATGGAATATTAAGCATTTATAAAAATATAAAGAAGAGCCACTGAAGTTTTCAGGAGAGGAGAAGCAAGATCGGAGTTAAAGGACGCAAGTGCAACCTTAACGGCTTCCCGTGATTAACACCGATGTCTTTGACGCATTTTATGTACTTACTTAGATGCTGACTTAGTAGGTATAACATGTTATAACTATTAGTTGCATGATGATACTCAAGTTGAGTTTGTTCCTTGTGGAAATTTAACATTTAGTTACATATGTAATGTTATTTTACGTTTATAAGAGCAATAGATATTACGTATATAAAACAAATTGTAGTGCTTTAGTAGTTACGAGACAGCAGAGTCAGCAATTAAGAATGAGATACACAACTACTTAGTTAAGTAGGTATCCATTAGGTACTAACAAATAAATTTTAATGTGTCAGCTTGAATAGAACATTACAGGGTTTGTGTAGGGATCGGATCTAAGTGCCTTCTTAACGTCTTACTATGATGCAATTTTTAGATGATAATTTTTAGATTTAATATATTCTAACCGATTCTAACAGATGGTTACATTATTTATAATAGACCGAAAGTTAACCTTACAAATCCATACAAATCTCATAAAATGGTGTAACAACTATCTATACATAGGTAACATAAAAATATTAATTATTATATTTTTATAAATCAACCTTATCAATTTATCTAATGAACATTATTGCAAATTTTTGACAAAACCTACATATTCAATAGGCTGTAGAAAAAACAAAAAGACTTACATTCATTATATAAAAAAAATTGATCCAAAATACTGATGAATATTATTAGATCTATGCTCGGTAGTGATTCGATGTTGATGATATAATGCTGGCAGGCATAAGTAGGTACACCAAGTTGGTGGTTTTCTTCCACCAAAAATGGCAGCGGCGCGGAAGTCGCGCCTATCGCGCGCGTTCCAATTTTGTGCACATCAATATAGACATAGCACACGGCACTGACGACACACCAATCACGGAACGTAACAGTTCCTTCCTCATCGTGCCGCGTCGTGTTTGGTGAACTTTGGTGTGAGGAACTACTAATCTCTGCATACCTAAATATAATGAGGACTAATCTAGTCCACAATCAACATCCACAAACGTAGTGGTCATGCATAAACAAAGTAACACTCCTAATTATCTATTAAATAAATCTTTATATTGCATTCTTTGTAATTATTTACTGTAAAATTAGTCCACCTTTGTTAACTATTGTATAAAAAATCTAAATTCATCCCAATTTTCTAAAGAGGTTTTCATCATTTATTTATCAATGATCGGATACTCAGTGCTAATTTACCTGAAATGGCGAAAGGTTATTTATTGTTTTGGATACATAGGACTGTTTCAGAACAATGATACATCAACTAAAAAAATACAATGCTGATTGTCTCATCTAATAGATCCCGAGACAATCAGCACTATTATATTATCTAAGGATCTATTGGACTATGCCTACCAAACTCAAATCACAAATGATTTCACGAGTTATTTGTCATCACGCCGTTATCAAATAATTTCCGATTTCCTGGAAAAACGTTAATGTTACCACTGTATCTACTTATTTCCTCCCGCCACGTCAAAGTCAGGCAAATTAGCACTCGGTACCTGCAGCGATCACTGTTAATTAATTTATGTGAGTAGGTAATTTTAAAGCTACGCTAGTACCTACTTTGCAGTCTATTTTCTATACATCTATAATACTGTCATGTTTTTTATCGGAAGCTTTGAGTTTTTCTTGCATTTGTGTTAACATGTCTTGCATGCGTCGGATCTGTAATGAAATAAATAATTTGTGTATGATTATCTAAATTTTGAATTACTTCTTAAGTGTGTAGCGCGCTTGTATTTCAATTTGATAAAATTTTAAACATCATAATAATTTGAACGTGATTTTCAGCGGCTAGTAGAGTCAAGTAGAGATAACTTGTAGAATCGCGCTACACACTTAGGGTACATAATTAAAAGAAGGATGTTTTACCTATAAGAAGGGACAAAATAATGGATAGTTGGTACGGGGTATCTAAGAAGATAACTTCGACATCTAATTATAATTACCAAAATGACGTGACGTTCTGCACTTGCCTTTAGTAGACATACCTTCGGCTCTATACTGTTTAAAAACATGAGGTATATTTGTATACAGCTAAGCGTAACAGAAACAAACAGCGCGTGCGTGCGTAAGACGCACAACATACACACTGCTACTAAATATTTTGTAACTGCGTATTTTTGACTAAGTACTTAGATTAATAAGTATTAATTAAAAGTTTATAAAATTATATAAATTACCTCTTCGTCTTTTTGCAACAATAAGCGATCCGTGTCAGTGATCACTACTTCGTTGTTGTTGCCCATCGAGTCCCTCTTCAATTTTCTGTAAACAATCAAATAAAACATCATTAACATATTCATTTATTAATTAAACAAATGTCACGCCGGAGATTTAACAATATTTAAATAGCCCTTCAATATACATATTTTTAGCTATTCGTAACGGGTTTAGAAAGGTCACATCAATATACATTTCAATTACAAGTTCATACATACTAAATGCGAAAAGACTTTTCCCCCGACCTAAAATATTACATACTCGTAAAAATGGAAAACTGTGGATATGATAAATCCAGTTATTTACATAAGTAGAGCATAGTTAAACCGTAGAATCCCAATAGCCATCCATTAAACTTTTTTCTAAGAGTAATACCTATTGTCCTCGACTGTTTGGCATTAGTCGAGGACAATACTCTACTCAGTATAATAAATAAACATGTTTGTATAATTATTTAAAATTCAAAAATATATTACCGATCAAGTCATACAGGTTTTGGTCATTAGCTTTTAATATAAACGAGTTTCACATTTTAACGTATGAAATGACAAATCACATTACCAGTAGAATTCGCTACGTATGTGATTTATAGTGGTTATTGTTTCAAAAGTTGAGACAATTCCGGGTAGAAAAACGGCAAAATGCTCTAGGTCTGTGACTGACTGTGACCCAAGTGGGTCGTTAATGTGAAAACGTCGCAGGGTCTCAGAATTTTACTATTTTCTTTTCGTCCAAAAGTAAGTAGTTAACGACCAGTCAGTGTCATGACACTGAGATAATCCATTTAGCTTTTTAAACAACTGGAAAAAATGTTCTATTTATAGAGTAAGTATTAATTTTGATGACAAAATAACACCTTGGTAGTCTAGGTACCAAGATATTGTTTCTATTTTCGAGACAAATTTAACCATGAATAAACACATATAACACAGTGACTAGATAGAATTTACCGATTAAGAGGTTGCGAGTTCAGAATCCGACTCAGTGAACCCCTTTTATTTAGCGCGAGCAATTTAGCTTTGTTAGCGAGGTCAACAAGAACACTATTAATATAACTAATGTGAATAGGTCATCTCTATATTTTCCGCGGTTACATTGTATAAAAACACAGAATTAAAACTAGTTAAAGCTTCTTGTTTTATCTTACGATAGAATAATAAAATAACACAAAGATTAATTTCATATTTCCTAACGGTCATTTTCAATGCCTTATCTTATCTATCTGTTCTCAGTTTATTAACTAAAGACAAACATTATCTATCATTTTACCGTTACTTAGGTTTTTGTAACCCATTCACGGATAGTAATTCCAATCGAAATCAGTTAACGATAGTTCATTTTGTCGAGATGGGTAATCAAGATAGCTTACTTGAAATACCTACCAGTAATCTTTGACAGAATATTGTAACTGGCCGTAAGTGAATAGAAACACCATAGAACTTTAAGATCTTTTAAATCTCTAAATAGGAAAGCAAAGATTAGAAGCAAGTTCTTAACATCAATTTGGTTAGTTACATTTAGTTGGTGGACTAATCTTTGGCCGGCTCCACATATTGGTCCCAACCAATGTTGAACTGTAGACTTGGTGAGGCTAACACACGTTGGCTATTTTGTAGATCCATACGTTTGACGAATAGCGTTAGGGCCTATTCTGGGGTTAACGTGTGGAGCCGGCATTAAGTTGTATGTAAAAATAAAAACGATAACGTAAGATTACCCTCGTTCCCGCATGGCATGTTGAGATATCTGCGAGATGCACTGCGCCCGGAAGTTCTCGTAGTGAACGTCTTGCGTCACGTCTTTCAGGTCTTGCATGTGTGTTGAAATTAGCATCGTCCGTAATTTTGTGAAGTCCGAGTGTCGCGGGTTTTCAACTGTTTAGACAAAACCAGCATAATATAAGTACACGAAGAAAGTCCAACCTATTTCATCGATAAATAACCAAAAATTAGGTAGGTATGTTTGTAGTTTTACCGATACGCTTATGTATAGTTATGTATAGGTTTTCAACTGAAAAGGATGTCATTATGTCATAGGATATAATGTAAATCTAGTGCTGGACTAGAACGGTTCACAATTACATGAATCCGCCTTATCAAACAATCTAATAATCGGACTACCGTCGGATGTGGAAGCAATTTACTGTGTTTGTCGTTGTGTTGTCCCGTTGAATACAATTGGTAAACAATGCTATGTGATGTCATTAGAGTAGTTTAAACTCCGGCTATTTCTGAATGACTTAAAAACGTTACGAGGCGTTCGTGCCGATTACAGGCTTAATAAAATTTTAGTAGGTAGATGTGTTTTGGGCTAAAAAGTAATTGAGAGCACATGCTGGGTTTTTTAGAATCGTGGACATAATTTATACTCTGAAGAAAGCGCTCGCGACAATCACTGTGACACTGCAAGGATTAGATCTCATTTGAAATTAACATGTCAGGTTAGTACCACGATATACCATGAATCTAAAATCCCGTAGACTATTAAAAAACAACATTGACTAACTTTGTATCTCTACACGTTTTGGTTGCAGCTACTTTTCCTCTTAATATTCATCAAGGTAGCCTACAAAATGGTCCAACTAACTCACCATCGACGATTCCCCAGGGATACTGGCGCCCACGCACCCGTTTCCCGCCCACTTCTAACACGACATCCGAAGCCACTACAGCGAAGGGGGCCGCTGCTTTTAACTCGCGGTCTTGCTGTTTAAACTCTTCGTCTTCATCACTGTCACATTCGGGGAACTGATAAACCTAGTAAAAAAGAAGTGAAAGCTCTATGTAGATAGCAATAAATTTAATAATATCAATTTTATTTTCATTTTTATATAAGTAGGTGAGTAAGTAATTAACCCCCGGTTTCTGAGGTACATATAGCGGTAGTTTATCTATTCAACAGCGTCAAAACTCATATAAAAAACGCTTTAGAATAGATAAACTACCGCTAAATGTACCTCAGAAACCGGGGGTAAATCATATAACGTACTTGTATTTGATGTTCCTCCAGATCGTTAAGTATGCGCATCTTGAGCCGCTTCACCTCCGCGGCAGTGAGTGTGTCGGCTTTCGCTATCACCACAACAATATTTACTTTGCGGTGCAGTCGTTTCATCATCTCCAAGTCTACATGCCGTAAGCTGTAATAATTTGAAAATCAAGACCATTATAATTTTATTAAGAGCCTAAATAGTTTTTGTGAGTTCCATGCCCAAAGATTTAACGAGAGCCTTTTAATTAACAAAAAGTAACCTGTTAATCGATATTTGCGGAAATATCTTGAGAATTCTTCATAGAGCTAAAACAAAAATATGACATGTCCAGAGAAATTAAATCAGTTTCAAGCATAATTGACTATGGTACGTCCATTGTCCATTTCCCTATCATATTTTTTTAGACAAGTCTCTTATTAGCTATCAAAACTTATCCGACCAATAATTATGTGTCGGTATCTATCGAAGACCGTAGCCTTATAATAACAAAGCGCTATATAAATATTGATTACCTTAACAAAACGGTTACTTTAAGTAACAAATAAATTGTAATAGAAAGCTCCGATAAATCAATGATCGCTCAATGACTATTATTATGAACCGTGATAGGATGAGAAACAACATGAAGGGGAAATGGTCGTCAGACATCATAACAGTTTTAATAGTCGTCTCGTCGAACTGATATTGATCAGTTTATTGCTAACTATCACATTATAATATGTAGTTATTGACGCTGTAAAGTGCTAAACGATCAGTGGTTGTTTTTTAATTACGGTTGGCGTGACTTTTTATCTTAAAACCTTTTACTTATTTGACTCCAATTCGTTTCTGTATGGCTATGGCGTGTAGAGCCGACATAATATGAATCATAATAATGTTATTTAAAGGTATTTAGGAGCATTCTACTAAGGTTAGAGTTCAATAAACGAAAGTCAATCACGCTACTGAAACATTAA
The DNA here is from genome assembly GCF_050436995.1 of Anticarsia gemmatalis. Classification (NCBI taxonomy): domain Eukaryota; kingdom Metazoa; phylum Arthropoda; class Insecta; order Lepidoptera; family Erebidae; genus Anticarsia; species Anticarsia gemmatalis. Next base: position 5,053,143 of record NC_134757.1, read on the forward strand.
CTAAGTTTATTGATTTTTACTATTTATAGTGTGCCGGGGCTTTACCTGAAGTTAATATAAATGCATTTATGTTATTGTTTCCAGACCTATCTATAGGAGCTGATAAATGTAGCGATGGCAACTGTGATAACATTTTCGGCTATCGGACAAGTTTTGATAACCATTTGTAAGTTTTCTTTACAAATTACTTAATTAACGTTCAAAAGTATCCCAGTGCGCAATATGCAAGAATAAGATTTTAGCATAATCGTTTCATAAAGAAGTACAGAAAATAACTATACATTGGTAGGTCACCTGCCCTATCAAAATAACACATCGCAAACGTGCATTTAACTAAATTCGTGGGATTTATCTTTTGTTTTTGATCTTTGTTCTATTTGTTACGCTCACAACACGTGTGCTTCCGCCGCGGTGCTCTATCACTGCGGCCCTGACCATAATTGACCTAATAAAAATAACACACTCCTCCGAACACGTACACTAACACATGGGAGATAGCTATACTGTTCAAGACACCGTCTAATGGGAGAATTGGGACGGTTAGTGTGTGTTTGTCACAAAGCCTAGCTCTACGCAGTTACGTAGAGTAAGTAAAAGCTTCACAGCAAATTGTTCAATTCCAAATTATACGCCTCATTACACATGATACGTTGTTCGTCTTCGATAATTTCCTAAGTATCTATTTGACAACACAATGACTCCTAAAATAACACGAGAACAAAAGAGAAAGTTAAGAGTGAAATGAGATAGTCGGTATTGTAATATAAAATGTGTTACCTATGGGCCCAAGGCGGAACGAAATAGAGGCAGCAGTGCACTCGATTGTCTTGCATGTGACGGCGATTTAATCCACTTTCGTCGGTGAAATATTGTCTGAATTGTTCATCGATGTATGCAGAGCAAACCCTCCACGAGTCTTCGCAATTAATGGCATCTCCAAACCCGGGCGTGTCTACTATAGTCAACCGTAATTTAACACCGCGTTCTTCTATTTCCATGGTCTTCTTTTCAACAGTTGTAGTTTTTTCTATTCTGTCTGTAATTAAATCGTTAAAGGTTAGCACCTTATCAAACTTTTTACTTGACCACGAGAAGGATCTTGGTTACCTTGGACGTCAGGTATTTTTCTGTTCTTGTAAAGGTCTCCTAAGAATAAACTGTTAATAAGTGTTGATTTTCCAAGGCCTGATTCTCCAACAACCATCAGTGTGAAATCAAACCCTCGTTTTACTGATTTGCGATGCACTTGTTCAGGCAGGGTCGCGAAGCCGATGTAGTCACGCTCACCACGATCACGTTCTGTCAAAGAAAAGTTTAAATTAGTACAAACGCCAGCTCGGTGTACTTTGTTGCGTTAATCGAGCCATAATTCAGTAGCTATCCATTACAATTCCGTCAGAAGTTTTACAAATGGCTTAAGTGATTTACTGTTACAGCAATTTTTTTAGGTAATGAAAAATGAATGTCTTGGCTTCTGTTTATTTATGGGCATATTGCACACATAAAGTAAAATAATATAGAGTAGTATTTTCTACGATGGGCAAGTTGTGCATTTGGCTGTACACGCATTGTTTTGATTTTATTACTATCTTCTTGAGGCATAAAAGACATTTCAGCCATGAAACTATAAATAATGAAAAAATGTTTGCACACAATACTATTTATGTTGACATAATGATATGACGGAAGGCAAGCGTTAACATTAATTAGTTTACAGAGGTGAGCAGTTTATTATTCTCTTTGAGTACTAGCGATTAAGGTATGAGGCTGTTTAGCTTATAGGAAGCAGGGCATCGCAACGCGCGCACCGGAGTGGAACACGACTGGTTCCCTCGGCGCTCGTTGTCCAGGGACAGCGGCGCGTGCGCACCTGATATTGAGGACGACTAGCGGAAGTGACAAACGTGCTTCTCACTGAGCTACAATGAATACCTACACACTATTTGATGTTGATCTGTTATGAGCTACGTCACGGCACGACCTCCTAATTATGCAGACAATGAGCTATGACCACCCAAACTCAATAAACGTATTGAGATGAATCGAAGAGAACCTTAAAATTCCGTAGGAGAGCTATAGAGAAGTTTTTAGCTACCAACTTGTTACTTAATAATATTTAATAGTGTAATAATCTATGTGAATGTGCACATATTTTTTGTCATGTTATTGTGAGAGATGGCTGATGATAGTTTATAGCTTTTATGATCTAGGTGCCTCCCACGATCTTATGTGTAGGTACATTGTGAAGACAATACATAGGTAGCGCTCATTAGATCAATTATTATTTTCTTATTAGACAGTGTTGAGTATATACTCTTATTAAAAATTGAAAAATCCTAGTTCTATGTATTGTTATTGTCAGTGGTAGAAATGATTTCATTGTCAATTGTGCTACGCGATGTTTTTATTACGGTTTCTATAAACAAAAGCGTAAGAAGAGGCGGGTATGTAATAACTAATGTTTTTTTCTTATTTTTTTTGTTTTCATGTACTGTAAGTTATTTAAAGGAATCAATCCTTGAAAAATAAATTAGTATTTAATATAGCAAAATGCGGTTATTCTTAAAATGAACTGAGATAAAGTTCAGGATAACTTATTTATTAACTTACGAAATTTTAAAACATTTGGAAAGGGCGTTAATTTCTTGGTATCATCTGACTTTCTTTCTTTTTCCGAGCTTGCATCCTTCTTACCCTTATCGCCAATGTTGATATCGAAGATGGCAAACGCATCACTTTTCTCCATTGTTTGATTCAGCAAGCCACAGTTGTTAGAGATTTTAAGAATTTAGGGAATCTGTCCGTGCCTTCAATGTGTATTGTTGAGAAAAAAATCGCGGGAATTAGCGTCACGCACGTATGAGTTCGATTGTATTTCGCGTCACGGTAGACGGTGTCGGGCGCAGTTGTAAAGACATCGAATACGCGAGATGTAGGAGTACACCGGTACGGAAGGTGCGCGCACGGCTCTACGGCGGCGCGTACGTTCGCCCTGCGCGCGCGCCTCTACCAACTGACTTCAGCCACATTCAGCTGAGGATGACAGCGTAATCTTGCGTCACTCATTATCAAATATACTAAATTAGCTCATTATTAGGGGCCAGCCATGTTTACACAAAATATTGTTCATGATTTTGGTGTGGACTACTTCATGCTACTTATAATACTGTTGAGTCCCACCTGCTATGTAGGTAACTATATAAAATCTGTTGAATTATGAATCATGTTTAGAGTAAAAACGACATATGCCTACTTAAATTGCTATATACTGTTTTTTTTTATAAAAAGATTTCGAAACGAAATCCTTAATTTACTTTGAAGTACAAACTAATTTGGGTTTTGGTGGATTTTTAGCATTTTAATAATACACCTGTAACCAAAATACGTAAATAAGTAAAAAATATTATGACACTGTATGGGCTGAAGGCATAATCCCTCTCTTATTTCGCAAAACGGCTTATACTCTGCAGCCGACCGACAGGACCTAATGGATCACTATGTTAATCCCTGAAAACAGCACCTAAAACTTTTTAACAGTACTTATTACATAATCAGCATAGCTAAACTGTAATCTCCATGCACCTGTAGCGAAATTAATGTCAGTTCTTAGAGCGAATCGTAGGACGTTGCGATAGAGTCGCGGCGTTCATCCGGTGACGCAACCGCCATCTAAGCATGTTGTGTCTACGTCGAGATACTTATTGTAACGTGTGCCGTTGTGAACTACATTCAAGACACTTTATTGTAAATCTTGGTCCATGGACTAATCTCAGCAATCCTACGTACTTTCGTCAATAGGCTACTACTTTAATACGTATATTGTAATAAGCGCCGTATAAGGGACGGTTTTGTAAATATAATGTCACTAGTTCTAGAGCTGAATAAAGCGCAGGTGCTCTGTCAAGCAGGTGTAGGGGCTGAATAACTGCGGGCGGGAATACCTAAATATAGACTACATAAAGGTATATGCATCGAATAGGTGTGTAATCGCCGCAAGGGTAGACTTCTAAGAACCAGCCCTTCTCGGCTAAACTGCCAGGACTTTCTTTGTTTACTTTAATAGTATTACCACCTTTTGACTCTTATGCTTATAGATTTGACGATATTAAAATACTGAACTAAGCCTATTTGGAAAGGTAAGGTACTCAACTTTGTCAGCTTTGTAATAAGTAGGTACTCAGGTCAACGTCGCAATCAATACAAGCGGAGACAGGTAGAGTCGCACGTAAAGCAGCTACTCTCACTGAGATATATGGAGATATTGCTCCTATTTCTAACTTAGATAGGATATGTTTTAGTATAAAAACAATAACTGGACATAAAACACTCACCCATTGTCATTTTGCCGGATTATAATGCGTTCGATGATATTTGATAAATTTTAATTCATTGTTCGAGGATAAAATATATTTCGTATTGTAATATCAATTTCAATACTATATATTTATGTTATTATTTCCTCATTAATATATTTATAATATTAGGTACCTAAATCGTAAATATTTAATCTAACAATTACACCTAAGCTAAATATTTCTAAGCCGTCCGATTAATTTTGTGTTTCATTAAGTTTCACACATCTGTCCGTAAATTTCACACATCCAGTTCACCAAATTTTTTATCGTCCAGAAACATGTACACTATTGCGCAATAGTTTTTTTTTAACTTTATTTCACGTAAAATATCACTGCAGTTTTATCGATACGAAAATTACTCTACGCTAACATCTAAAATTACAGCAAAACAATATATTCGCGCGACACTAAACATAATATATCACGATACTAATCCTAAAAATTGTATAATCAAAAAACAGTAGAAAAATCGAAGAAAAATAAAATCACATTGTTTGTGCGCCGTCCTGTGCGTTTAATGTTACGTAATGAGAGGGTCCCGGGCCGAGCTCGTGCCCTCCGAGGACACCCCTCTCCTCGCCCCTTTGTTTGGCCTTGCGCGTGGCTCTGCGCCGAAATGTTGCGCCGTACAACTGCAAGCCCTCTCAGCTCAGGGAGAGCACATTTACTTCCGCGCGCGCATTCGAGGCAATTTCAAGTAACCGATCGATAACTGATGGAGCACAGCGCGCCTGCGCCCTCCTCTCCTCTAAAGCTCGCTTCTCAAAGCTCTTGACTGCCCCAGATGCATAACTATTGGCACAGAACGTGGCCTACTCACATTCAAGGTCGTATTTTTTATCATAATTGAACACACATTGTTGGGCATATCAGATTTCCACGGAATATAATCATGATGAAAATCTCTGTGAGTGAGAGAATGACAATGGTTTTCGTAGAGATCACGTGTAGTTTTATAATCAACGACGGAAAATTAAATGATCATTCAAACCTTATTTCAGTTTCTAATCTAATACCTATGTATTACATATAAGTCACTTCGGCATATGCACGTCCACTACAGGCAAGAAGTAGTCAGAGCCTGAACCTTAATAACTTATTTATTTAAATCTTTAACTTTTTACACAAGATAACTCAAATTGTATTTTTGTTGAAGCAAGTCGTCGACCTCCGTGGGCCGTAATCCTTTCGATTCCTCATATTTTAGGGCAGAAGTAAACAGATACAGATCATCAGTATGGAGCTAAGTTAAAAATTTTTGCAAGTATTCGATTAAGCCAAGAAAATATACCCATGTTTCGGTAAAGCAGGAAGTCAAACCAGAAGTAATTAACGGGAATCGGATCTGCTTTCATATTATCCTTAGTTAGGAGCTAGAGTCTCGGATATAACCCTTGTGTCAAATTGAGCGCGAACCGGGAAATGTTTTCCGCGCATCGGCGCTCTAACTTTCTCAGGAAAACGTCTTTGTTTACATCGCCATCGATGCATAGGGAAAGTGGTCACATAGCTTACTATCATAGCATTACATGTGCAGGTTTGATCCTTGAACTGAAAACCTTTGTAGGAAGAAATACTTACATACATTAATAGGGATTAATAAACATGAAAGCATAGCACATCCTAACTCTACATGTAACAACAGAATTGCGATTTATACAGCTGAATGCCGTTATTATCTTGCTAGAGTTTGATACTAAAAATGTAAGTACCTGTACTGCAAAAATATCTCTTCCGCTAGAGGCGCTTTTCAGATTTCATACAAAATTTATCAAAAGCTAGCTGGTTGTCAATTTCCTAGAGGATAGAGGTAGAGAATCACGCTACAGTATAGTTAGTATTAGTTAGTTGTTAATTAATTTTCTTTCGGTTTGTCATTTTCCAGAACACATCGATCTACACAGCTTATGATAAGTTTAAATATCTTGTAAAATAGAGTTTGTAATTAAAATTTTAAGTAATTAAGTTCATATACATTGCCTTTTTTGTTATCACATGACCATCTATGAAAATTTGCTTATTTGTAATAAAACATGTTGTCAATTACAGTTTGATTTATTTCAGTAACTACAAAAAGTGAAAGAAGTCAATGAAGTTTAACCCAGATGGAACTTAACTTGGAATATAACAGGCGCAAATCATAACATTTTTGCTACACAGCAACGGAAATTAGATTAAAAGCCATCCGGTAGACAATCTACACACATCTCATTTGAATCCACTAGCTGTACAACTGCCTATTATTTAGTCAAACAACATTTTTTGTTTAAAATAAAGGTCATCACACCGCTTGAATGTTTATTAACACTTTACAAACTCTACCTATATTATTTATAACTAGCTGACCCGCGCAACTTCGCTTGCGTCACATAAGAGAGAATAGGTCAGAATTTTCCACGTTTTTGTAACACTTACTGTTACTCTGCTCCTGTTGGTCGTAGCGTGATGATATAAAATATACTTTTTTTCACGAAAAATGTTCTCAAAATAATTTATATCTCTTAATATAACGAAATCGCGCTAGGGCATATCCGCCATTAAAACAGTTGCCATGACAACGGAATTTGGTTAATTCAGTGTCATTATAATATTGAATATTCGTGACTTCGTTCGCAACCTGAATTTTTCCGGGAAATGCGGCATTTTCCCGGGGTAAAAAGTAGCCTATGTCCTTTCTCGGGTATCAAAATATCTCCATACCAAATTTCATGCAAATTGGTTCAGTAGTTTAGGCGTGATTGAGTAGCAGACAGACAGACAGACAGACAGACAGACAGACAGACAGACAGACAGACAGACAGACAGACAGAGTTACTTTCGCATTTATAATATTAGTATGGATGTGCTTCTACAACGAAACTTTTATGTAAATACCTTGCTTTTGCTTATACTTTTTTAATTAAATTGATAGATTTGTAATGTGGAAAATTTATAAAATAATGTAGGTATTTGGTAAAAACTGTATAAATTAGCAGGTTTAGTCAATAGCATTATACCGCTTACTATTATAAAGTCTACGTACTTACAATACTTACAATTTCATACCACGTAGTGTGAATACGAATACCGTGTTCTGTAAACGTAACTAACTAGTAATTTATTTTAAATCTTCTTTTTATCATATCCTGAGGATGATTATGGTACCTAATTATTATCTACTCAGACTCAGCCTACACAATGGAGGTTTAAACTAAAACATGGGTAGACTGAGATAAATAAATAAATACTAATATTATACAAATCGTTTTACTGAATATCCATTAGGATATCAATGAATACAGGATGTGGGTCAAGGACAAGACTGTTCCTGGCCGGAAACGAAGGCACCCTTTGCCAACAAGGACGTACGCAAACAGAAACTTCAGACAATCACCCCAATAACATGGCATAATGCCACTTAGACAGGAATTTATTATAGCTTCTTATCCATTAAATCACTATATTTGCGTTTAATTTGTACAAGAAACGTTTATAATAAACAGTTTTCCAGTTTTTATAGTAGTTCCTTTCAGTTATAGTTAGGAGATGTTGCATTAATTAAGGATAAAAACTATAGTTTTATTAAACCGAAGTTTAAGACTGAAGATTGTTAAGAGATAGAAGTATCTGTAAATCAGATTATCAACACGATTGTATACTACACTGTTTTTTTACATATTAAAGTAAAAAGTAGGTTAACACTTAATAGCAATGCAAAATTATTCTCCTATCATAAAGCACGTTTGATTTTTTTCAGTTAGTTACTTCAAACAGATTGAACTTCAGAAGCGAATAACATATTCTGTGACGAGGATATGAGATTTAGAATGAGTTTTCGAACAGGAGTCATTGTCTGATCAATGTTTTAACAATGCGCGAATGTTCCTAATATATATTATCTACTGAACACTCTATTACGTGATAACAAATTACAGGTAAGTATGTACTGCATATTTTGCAATTATCAGGTGCAGGTGCAAGCGACATAATAACTGACTCGCCACGACAAAAGACACATAGGTCAAGGAATTTTAAATCGCCGGCTTGTGGAAGTGCAACCAACATTTTGCTAAGCAACATACAGTGGCAAATTGTGTCTGGCAAAAAACCCAAAATTTCGGTTAATGTTTCTGTGAATTTATTTGCATTTTTTTATGAAAAAATATACCCAACCCGCACTTGGCCAGCGTGGTGGACTCAAGACCTAACCCCTTTCACAATTTATAAAAAAATATCCAAAGTGCGAACTGTAAATGTGTTTTCTATAATAGGCCTTTAAAATGTATAACTAAACAAAATATTGTTAATATAAATAGGATATTATTGATAAGGTACAATGCTATGCAATTTGCAGAATTTTCCTTGTGAGTACGATAAAAATTATTGCGAGTAGAAAATGTTTGATACCCATAATAATATTACACGGGCTAGTTTTAGGTTAGTTTAGTTAGTTAGTTAGTTTTAGGCTAGGTTTTTTTTCCAATTTGTGCTTTTCTCGTAATCGCTTCATACATGTTTTATATACAGTTGTGAAACATGGATTAGACAACTCAATTATTACACACGGCAAAATATAGCATAATAGTATATTTTTTGTCTGATTGATTACCTGCGATTCATTACTTATTTACTCGATTAGGCGCAGATAATCAGGAACTAGAATACATTTTCAATTAATCAGAAACTATCTGATATGTTAATGATCGGATTATCTAAATAGTTTGATTTAACTTTAATAATATTTGAATTTCATTAATCAAGAAGGCATTTTTCTTAATTCTATAAATAGCTAGTTGCAAAGTACCTTAACAACATACCAGCTCTTTTTTTAAGAACTTATTGCTAGTCTTAAATAAACCCTGAATGAACCCTCGTTTGAGCTAAATCGGTGTTCTCAAGTACCGAAATATTAAAATATTACACCGCCTATTAGCTAACGTACAGGGTCTACTTGTGATTAATGAGTTCTCATAAAGTACTTACACTTACACGTCGTTTACTCTCGCTCTCTCTCGCATTTGCAATATCAATTTATCAAACGAAAGGTCATGGTCGGGGATTGAATATCCAAGACCCATATTAATTTCCCAAAAGGGTTAGGGGATGCTATTCCAGAAAATCCTTATATAGACATCATGACGTCAAAGACTAAATATTCGCTCGTTAAGCTTTATTTATAGGTCGCTCGGTGGCCTAAGCTTGGATCAGATCTAGGCCGTTTAATTATGTTAGACCTTTAAGTGATACAGCCTCTCGAAATTTATTTTTATTTCTTCATTCAAGTTCCAAAGATAGTCAGTCTTTGCTAAAATATAATATTTATAGTAGCCACTACCAAACTTCTAATTTGCATATCTTATTATTGCATATTATTTAAGCATTGATTACTTTTATTTTAATAATAAAATAAACAGCTTACATACTTATTATCTACAAAAACTTACACTGAATTAAAATAGACATGTTAGATAGTTTATTGAACCTCGCACGTAATAGCAACATTATTAAAAGCATATTATTGAGTTTCAATAAGAATTTTCCCGCTGTATGTACTGCATATTAAATATCGGGTAGACGAGAAACTCTATCCGCGGGAAAAGTGCCAGATGAGACGAGAGGTGGGAATACTTACTTGGTCTACGTCACGGCACGATGTATAAAGTTTTTCACAAACTCGCTTCTATACTGTAACCACTAAAGTGGAAAGTACAACTTCTGCTAGTTTAGTGAGCATGGTCGGTACGTATGAATATGATTTAGACCTTACTGCGAGGAGTTAGGGGCACTTTTTCAAACATTGTTGTGAGAGAAAGCACTTTCCGGTTGTGTGTCGTGTTGGATGACGCAGATGACGGCGTGACACGGCGAACACCAAACCACCAACGGTCGCCAGTCGAGCGAAGTCCGCTCGTCTGCAAGCACCACGCGTTACAACCTTCAATAAATGCACAGTTTTCCGCGATCTCTAAGTTGTCGAGTGCGAACTAAAACAATATAAATGCAATTCACCAGTTGTTTATTGCTGAAACAAGATTAGACGTTCTCACCAAAGGTAAGTGCGTGTATTATGTTTTTCTAAGTTACTAAGAAACTTGCTTTATAAAAATTAAACATTTCAATAAGCATTTTTTGAATTGTTATGTTTACAAGTTAATAAGGAAAATAAACTGGAAATTCAAATTTTTTGTTCTTGTTGTACATGATGTACTCACGTAAACCTGTGAGAAACTGGTAAATGTCAACATAGAGATGGAAAATATACGTATTTAGGCAAAAGTCAAATTACTACAACTTTACAGACTTATCTATAAACTACTGCCTGTTTACTAGAATGCGGATAGTTAACACTTAGGTTCTAGGCCAGACTGAGAAGAAGTATATCTTAACTAAAATTTAGATAGATACATTATCAGGTAAGTACTTTACGTCTCTTTTCAGTTTAACCATCTTATGAATCTTAGAGCCCGAATTAAGTTCAAAAATGTGTGTACACGCTTATGTGCAGATATCTTAAAACTTTACTGTTTGTTAAAATTTCAGTTCTTGAATCATTAAACGTCACATCTAATTGTCTAAACCGAGACTTACATAAATTGGTAGTCATGTAATAGTTTAGTTATTTTCTGGTTAACCACTTGCAACTTTATGTTTTTTTATAAACGTTTCTACCTCAGTAAACTTTAATATGACTGTAAAGTTGAATAAAATAATCGTGTCGAATTTATATATTATTATTCTTATCAACTACTTCAGTCGGCATGCCTATTCAAAACGCTCTCGATTCTAACTTTCACATAACAAAAAAAGTGTGCTGCATTGTTTGTTGATTAACGATGCAAGGTGCATCAATGAAGTTTCACATTTTGATATAGCTGCGATACGACCAACGCTTGAATAATAAAATATTGTGGATTATTAATATACGAACTTAACATACCAATAGTACTACTATTTACATATTTGTAATACAAACACGGGTCATTTTAAATCATCTAATACACTAATGTGACATGTATGGCAGCAATTTGCCGTTACATTATGTGACATGCTATGGTTTCTTAGCATTTATTCTAAAAAAAGCAGTCCGGTTCATAATGTAGCACGAAATACCGTAATAAAAGACTTATCGCAAAGAATTCATTCGAAATTAAGACAAGATACAGACTATGCGCAAAAAGGCCGTGACTAGGCTATTTGACTTTTAATTAGGCCAAGGCTAATAGCTAAGCTCATCTTAACTTAAGCATCTATAACATTTTCATATGTGGCTTGATTTGTTACATTATAAAAGGCATATATTTGTTTTATTGTAGGCGTAATAATTGTTGACTTGATGTCATTTGAAATGGAAAGTCTGTTCATTTAGCGGGACCACGACAATAGGGTTAACGTGCCAACAGCAAAAGGAAAGCTGCAAAAAACCGTTGTTATGACACATCACCCTGCCGCATCTTCTTAAATGCGTGAAATGTATTATTTTTATATAATTTTAATGATAGTAGTACCTAGACTGCTCTTATTTTAATGATTGACATGTGGCTAGAAATACAGGTACTACTTAACTAGGTAGATGTGCTCTGTAAATCTCTGCGTTTTTTTAAGACTTAGACATCTCTTGGCTACGCCATTCTTTGAACGCAAGTTACATAGGTAGGTACTTAGGTACAACCAGCAACGCTTTAACTTTTTTAGGCCATTTAAGAGTCTCACGGCTCACTAGAATATATGAGAAAATCCAAACAACAATCGCATAATAACAGCAAAATGGAGTAGGTACCCAGCAATCATTGTGTTTTATATTCATTCTAGTTTATTCGAAATTCTTTAAATAACGAAGCATTAAAAACGGTTAATAAAAAGCTATTGGTGTTAATTATATTTTCAAGATTTATAAATTTAAATTCATAGTGATATATAAAGAATTAAATCGGCTCTACATTTTACTAGGTGTAAATAAATATGACTTTACATACTTATGTTGCGTGTGGTCAGATACAATTCATATAGCGAATGAATTCATCACAAACTCATAAAACATATTGTCCGGTCCACCGTTTGTCGATGTTTTCACTTTTCATTGACATAGAATCTGAAAAAAGAAACTTATAGGTAATAACAAAAACTACATTCTTAAAAATTATTTAGTAACTACAAGAATTACTTATTCTGTTAGAATTTATAGAGCAATAAGTCTCAAGAGAACCGTAATTAATTATAAGCCAAACAATGTATGTAGGGACTCCCTAATCGGCTTTGTTGATAACACTGAATGGACTAATCAAATATCTCAATGATTGATAACATATTTACACATGTCTGGGTGTCTCGAGAGCGATACAAAAGCCAAATCGACCAAAACACGCGAACCACGCTCACGCAGTCTGCGATATTAACAATTATTTTGCTGAAAGTCTTATTTAAAAGAAGTAGCATGTTATTTATCTTGCAACGCCTAGAATAAGAAAAAACGTTAACTATTTTACCCCATTTTTCCGCAAAGAAGGCCGCAAGTCTCGGGAATTTAACAAAATGTGCAGGAAATTATCACTTTATGTAAGCTTTCGTCAACTTTGGCCTATACCCATTTATTGTAGATGAATAAGAGCATAGTCAAAATAAATGAATGTATTATCAGAAAAACACCTATGTACACCCATTTGCGTCGCGAAGCAAGAAAATAAAGATAATTTGTTAATCAATCATATTTGTAATACTAGCTGTACGATTGTATATATTTTTAATTCTAATCACATAACTCTGTTTTTTTTCTTTATCAATGTTATAAAAAATTACTCAATCCTATACTATTATGAACAGGCATTAATTTTTTTTATTAATGCCGGCCAAATATTTCATTTGCACCTTATACCATCAATATATTTCGTATGCAACCAGACTTAAGTACTTTTTTGAAAAGACGCAATGATGCTCTCAACTTAATATTATCTCATATCCTGTCACATGTTAAGATCCGTAGTTATAAAGTAAAAAATCCTTAAATATCCACCATGCTAATCATAGCTACTTATTTTATGGAGATAATCATACAAAACAATTGCGTTATCTTATACAGTCATGAATATTTTTATAGCAGGACCTATGTTTATGTCGATAAGCTTGAATCACCGGCCACTGGGATTTACCTGATTTAATATTATTATGATATTTTAACGCATAGCTGCTAACTTGAGTCATATCGTGCATAGAGGTCAATCTGCTCTCGTCATTGCGTTGTAATTAAAATTCTTAGAAAACATCCACTGTCCATCCATACCGTGTCACGCGTTAAGTGAATAAAATAAAAGAAAGCAACACAATGAACATTAAATTTTATTATGATGACTATACAAATCAAATCGAAAAATCTCTTTAAAAGCTTTAGATAGTAATTCCAAGAAAGCCTAACAAAAAATATGTTTTTTGGAATAGATTTAAGTATATAATAATTAATGAAGTATTACTTCCTACATTAGGGTGCTATAAAATGTTTTTTTTAATCATTACAATTACCAATTATCACGATGACTTCACCACCAAAATTAAAACGCGATCACAGTTTGAATGAAAGATGTTATCTTTTTTCCTGAAATAAACGGACAATTTCCTTCATTGCTTATTATTTATCAGCTTATGTATTTACCTACATAGAGATAAAGCTTATTTTCCGATTTGGCGAGTATTCGATGGAAGGAACGACTCAAAACTATGAATAGAATTTGATAAGAAGATGTAATTGATTACTTTTAATTTTTTGTCACACGGAATTATTTTTAATTTGATAAATGTAAACATTATGTAAGTACACAATGCGGTATCAATTCACTGATATTATGAGTATGCAGTATTTTACGAATATAGGGTACATAATTAATTGATTGTTGTAAATATTGATTTACAAAAGACATCAACGACATCGTAGGTTATCGTCGGCGTTTTATAAAACATTTCTTGGAACAACGAATTGCACATGATCATAGTATGACACTACAAGTAAGCAAATGTACTTACACAATTTTACACAAACGCAGTAGCTGCATATTATTAAAAAACATGTTAATTCGTCGCATTAATATAAGCCACGGTTGCATGAGATGCACTAACAGATTATTATTAAAGACGCTTTGATAGTGCAATACATAGCGATTATTATTTATTAGTTGTTAGTCAGTGATTAGCAAATGAAAGAAACCTGTTTTCTATCTCTACTCGCTTCACCTGCAATAAGAATATTTAAAATGCCAATGTAGGTTCTTATATCGAACTTAACAATATACCTACCTACTATAATCGTGTACTTTTATATGAAACTTAGACTCGTATCACACAAAATATTGAGTGTTAGTGTGTAGATAAGGTCGGTCCACTGACCCAGTGACCTTCACGCCGAGGGACCGGTTGGACCGACATAACTGGTGCGCGCGCGCCCAAACCTTACTGTCATAACATTAAAAAGAAAGCTCTATTCCACTCCGCCTTACCCAACACTGGCGTTTTCACCGATTTGCTATTAATAAACTAACTCGTTAAACACAAACTCTCATTTTCTAACCTCCCTGTATCAACTATTTATTTATTGGTCATCTTTGTGCATGCATTAATGTTTTACCTTTACCTTATAACAAACGATCAACAAGTTGTCGTTCGTCACAATATACTATGTAGTAACAATGTTTGCAGATGGCTGGTGCTGCGAAAGCGAGTATACCTCGCATTTTCCTCCTGATGACCTTTTTGGTTGCTACACGATCTCAGTCGCTCTCTAACCCCAGCTTTAATACAGGTATGTAGATATTTACACTTTACGCTGAATGGAATTTAACTAATACGGCCAACTGTAACTCTACAATTTTAATACAATAGCGTGGAATTTATTACTTATTCCCAAACGTAAATTTTTTCACACGTTCTTTAGTGCAAGATCTCGGAAAAAGATTAAAGCCATTGATGTTATCTAACGACTATAATTTGATTTTAAAAACTTGTAGCAGTTTTATCAAGTGTTTGTTTTATCGTATTTATTTTAATCACCACAGAAGAGGTATCTACCAATCTAGGTGAAGTTGAATCGAGAGAGAACGGACCAGAGCTAGAATTCCGGTACCACGACCATGACCAGATGACCAGATACCTGCGAGCTGTCTCCGCGAAGTACCCGGCCCTAACTGCTCTCTATTCTATTGGAAAATCTGTACAAGGTAGTTTATCTATACTAATATTATAAAGCTGAAGAGTTTGTTTGTTTGTTTGTTTGTTTGTTTGTTTCGAGCAAATCTCAGGAACTACTGGTCCGATTTGAAAAATTATTTCAGTGTTAGATAGTCCATTTATCGAGGAAGGTTATAGACTATGTATCATCACGCTACGACCAATAGGAGCGGAGTAGCAACGAAAAACGTTACAAAAACGGGGAAAATTTTGACCCATTCTCTCTTATGTGACGCAAGCGAAGTTGCGCGGGTCAGCTAGTAATCTATAATTGCTGTCTATATTAAGTATACCTACCACAAATATTGGTTTCTTTTTATGTAAGTATTTATTTACAACCACCACCATAACAGGTTATATGCCACAGAATGATACAGACTTACTTGTTTATACTTTTAAAATATTTTCAATACTTTTCCCTTTATCGAAATGTTATCGGTCCTTAATCGCCTCTATTAATCACTCTTCATAAGTATTCCACGTCAGAAGTTTTCGTTTTCCTGTATTTTTTTGGTCTCTGCTGATAATAACTAATCACAAAAGATCTTGGTGGTGATATTCCGTATAGTGCAACAAACCAAAAAACTTGTCTTATTGGTTTAACTGAACCAAACCGATAATGCTACAGATTAAGTATATCAAATTTCACAATACATTCAATTGTGTTTATTCTAAATCTTTACACGAGAATAACTAGGATATTAACTTTACAACGCGGACCATTAATATTAAGTTGTAGCAAGGTAATAAGTTTGTATTAAATCCAGGCCGAGACCTGTGGGTGATGGTGGTGTCAGCGTCGCCGTACGAGCACATGATCGGCAAGCCCGACGTCAAGTATGTGGCCAACATTCACGGAAACGAAGCAGTCGGCCGAGAGCTACTACTACAGCTTATACAAGTTAGTTACAACCGGTGTTTAACCACCGTTCCCACAACACATTTCCTAATCGACATAACTGTGTACATTTATCCGCCTGTTGGACAAAGTAGCAAACCTGACAAGTGGTATAGAAAGTAAACCCGACACACATGATTTATCTTATCTATAACAAGTTCAGAAATCTATAGATAGGGTATATTGTTAAAAACGCAAGGGGGGTGATATTATACTTAAAGTAAAAAGTTATGGATAATACTACTCTACTTTAACAGTGAAAAAAATACTTTAAAACAAATACAGTTTAAGGACTCTATGTAGAGTCATTCTCTCTAACTAGCTTAGTAGGTCAAAGTAGGTAATACAAAAGCGATTTTAATGTTTTCAGCATTTAGTAACGTCGTACGACACTGACCCGTACATCAAATGGTTACTGGACAACACAAGGATACATTTGATGCCCTCCATGAACCCAGACGGTTTCGCAATCTCAAAGGAAGGACAGTGTGACACCACATACGGCAGGTATGAGGCCACTTCACACAATAACTCTAATACTTATTATTATGATCGCTATTGACACGCTATTGCTTAACCATAATAAATGTAAAACATGACGGATGAACAGAAATACTAGCTATATAATAGTCATGAAATCCATGTAACCCAAATGAGCAACAGAGTGAAAAGTTCAATTCAAACAACGATTGACTTATTAAACTGTTGGTCATGCTAAAACGAGTCATAGAGAATTTTGAAACATAGGCATTATGTCGACTTACCAAACATGCACTATAATTATTCATTAAATGCATATTAAACTTATTTACCTACCTATATGAAAAATATTCTTGGTAGTCAAATAAATGTGTTTAAAAAATACTAATTTGAATCTAGAGTGCTCATCAAATATCGACGATAGATTTGATTTGCATAGTATAAATCATTTGCAGGCACAACGCTCGGCGCTACGATCTGAACCGAAACTTCCCGGACTTCTTTAAAGCGAACACGAAGCAGCCGCAGCCGGAGACGGAAGCCGTCAAGGAGTGGATCAGCAAGATACAGTTTGTGCTGTCAGGATCATTGCACGGGGGCGCGCTCGTGGCCTCATATCCATACGACAATACACCCAGTGCCAGTAACTATCAATAACATTTACTTTTATTGCTTCGTAACCGTGTCCAATTGTCCGTTTCGTCACATGTTTCCTGTCATGTGTTTGGATTCACATGATTATAATTTTGATGAACTTAAATCCAGTGATTGCTTGGTTTAAGCGTATTCTAACTAAATGATTATACTAGATTTCTGCGATAATGACGTCTAATTATAGACATAACTATACATTTTATATACCTGGGCACAATACTTGACAGCGGCACTCTACAGCTTTATTAAGAGCGGTAATCTACAGCAGGTTAAGTGATTATGCCAAAATAAAAGATTTTACATTTGTTGCTACGTTGATAATCTGACTATAATTTGTCATGTTTTACTTTCACGCAAACCAGGAATATGCAGGTCTTCAGTTTGGTGCTCGGGTGAAGTATCAGTATATGCTAATGAAACCAATAGTTGTGGATGATTTAATTGTGTATTAATGAACATTTCGTTTCCGCCAACATGTCCGCTGAACGCAGTGTTCCAGAGCTACGCTCACACGCCATCGATAGCACCGGATGACGACGTGTTCCGCCACTTGTCGCTCGTGTACTCCAACAACCACGCCAAGATGTCTCGCGGCGTCTCCTGCAAGTCCGGCTCGCCACGCTTCGAGCAAGGCATTACTAATGGCGCTGCGTGGTACCCGCTGACAGGTAAATTATACTAAACAATTACAGTCATTGACCGCTACTACTAATGAAATGGTCGCCATGTCACATGAAGGATGCTTGAACGAAAGTAGACCATCCAGCTTCATCTCCTTTCGTAAATTGTAACTCGAGCGTTATAACAACAATGTCAGGTTGATCACGTCCGGGTCAGTAGCCAGCAATTTAAATAATGGTCGTACATTGCAGGTGGCATGCAAGATTATAACTACTTGTGGCACGGATGCATGGAAGTGACCCTGGAGATCTCATGCTGCAAGTTCCCACCAGCGCACGAGCTGGCAAAGTACTGGCAAGATAACAAACAGGTGAATTGCGACTTTAATAATCATTAGTATACAACAAAACAAAAAAAGAAACAACAACAGTGTTATCATAAAATTACTTTAATAGGTACGTTATCGTCATAGTAATTTTCACTATGCCCGAACATAAACGAATATTGCGGAAGCGATAAAAACTAATATTGATGGTGAACTGGTGGCAGCGGAGTTCCATGGGTCGAGAGGAGCTGCAATACCAATAACTCCGCACGCCACTCGAGCGCCCGCGTTGCCAGTGGTCAGCGAGCCCTCGTTACCTCCCAGGCCGAGGTCATCCTCCTCCGCGTGCAGTACTAACGTTCGGCCAACAATATTATTGCGTCCTCGCAGTGTTAGAACAGTGTCCACTATATTAATATTGGATACTCCGAGAATAGCCCCTTCGAATTCAACGTTTCCGAGATCGCCGACGTGACGTACTTCGTGATCTATTCCGCCATGGTTCGTGCCATCAGGGTTGAAATGACCTCCTGCAGCATCACAAGTGACAATAGTTCCCATCTCGTGCACGTGGAATCCATATTTTCCAGCCGGTAATCCCACGATAGTTCCAGTAATTTGCGTGCCATTTGACGTTTCTGTAAACACAACCGTACCAGTGATGTCTCTATTATCCAAAGGATTTCGATTTAGCAAAGTCGCCACAGCTTGTCTTGGTGGTTCAACGGCATTTGCATTGGCAGCCGCTAAAATTGTTAGTAAAATTGAACAACGTTTAAGTAAATCCATGTTTACAAATATTATAATCTGGTCCTCTTTTAGACTTAATATTTAAGACAGCAAGACTTTACGAATAAACAAAAAACCGAGTCGCTGCCCAATTTAAAGTATTTGGAAGTACCTACTGATAATTGATAACAATGATAAGATTAAATAATCTATGACAACGTTATACATATAATACATATAGATATTGGATATGTCTGTTAGTTCAGTTACGAGTGTTACGACACGCTTGTACCAACTAAACATGCACGCATGCCGGATAGTGCCTACGCACTACTACCTGCCCTTACTACAGAATAACCCTTACTACAACGACTTCATCTAAGTTTAAAAGATTATCGTGTGTTATCGACACGACATGGATGACCAGCAAATACTTCTTTAAATGCTTCTGACTAGTTTCTGTTCTCCGTTATAGTGGGTTCGTTAACGTTCTGACAACAACTATGAATGGGAATGGGATGATTAATTAGTCATCTAGACTCACAATGGAGATCAATATATTATTAATAGTTATTTTACTGACAAACTACGGCTACGACCTACGACCATTAATTTACCTGGCTACTTGGTTTGAAAAAACTTGGTAAGAAAAAAATGCAGCTATTTAAATTCATCGCAGCTGACGTAGGGAGCGAATGCTAGTATTTATTCTGTAAAAGCAATGGTACAGTCAATCGAACCGAGAACCGGACAATCACATGCTCGTAAGTCATTACAGCTAAGAAACAATTAGTGCGTTCCTACCTAGTGGGTACGATGTAGGAAATTGTTTATATTTTAAGAAAAGGATTTTTACTACATTTAATTCAGTATAACTGTCGACCCGCGAGCATTTATTATTTAAAATACTTAACTACTTACTTGAAAAAAGTTGTTCTTGCGAAATACGCTACGGACACTGATCAGTTTTTCATACTTTCGCCATAGTTGTTAGTACCTTATATATCACACCACCATTAATCTGATCTCACCACAATTTAATCGCTAAGTTGTAATATAATTCGCAGGTCTTCGGATCGCAATCCTATAGCTCCAAGCGATGTCAGGGTGTGCCTATATTCTGTCACCAATTGCGGGAAAATATAACCATTGTACCTAATTTGCAGTCTCTTATCAAATACTTGGCTGAGGCTCACCGTGGAGCACATGGGTTCGTGATGGATGAGAACGGCAACCCAGTTGAACGAGCGGCTGTGAAGGTAAAAGGCCGCGACGTCGCCTACCACACCACGAAGTACGGAGAGTTCTGGCGTATCTTGTTGCCCGGCACCTACAGGATCGATGTAAGTAATCAGTATAATACTTATTAGTTATATTAAGGCGTTTAAAGGAGAAGCAAAATCTCATCCCACGACGACACGTCATAATGATGAAGGTTGCGGCTTGATTGCTGGATCGGATTTTTTCTCATTATTAGACTGAAATATAAATTGGTTTTTAGCTGGCAGTATGCTAACGTACCCCTATGAGGTCAGTCAATCTGATTCAATCGTAAAATATGCGTCATCATTTAAATTGAACTTAATCTCTACCTACGCTTACCTGTAGCGTATATAGATACGGCGCGGTAAATTACCTTATTTCCAAAAAAACATAATTATTATTAGATGCCCTTATCATCATTAACGTTACTTTTATTGGTTTCAAATATAAAACTGAAATTACTTCTTGTCTGGCTGGTTACAGTCAAGCGATAGTCATTTTTTAAAGTAAGTAGGTCTCAATGCTCATATCCTGAACTTGGTTTGTTTACAGGTTTCTGCTGAAGGTTATCTACCCCAAGAAGTAGAATTCATCGTTATAGAGAGTCACCCTACTCTCTTAAATATAACCCTACATTCAGCCAAAGTAAGTAAATATATAGTGTAGTGCAGAGTGCTACCTTGTGTAAATAGTTTGTGATCCATACCAAAAACCAAGTACATAATACACTGTATATTTTACACGAACCTATATTCAATGGTTTGGTACTCCTTAGTCCTGAATGCTTCCCTGTCAATTTTGTAATATACTTACGGTATTTTTACATTGCAACAAATTGTACTGTCCCTTACAATAAAACAAATCCTAATAGCCTACCCTAACATGAGACATCTAAAGTCGCGTTTGTAGACAATATGGAAAAGGTAAACCATATCACCGTAAAATCACATGCCTAAGCAAATGTGTGAACCTACGGATTCTCCTGCGTCCGGAACAAGTATCTGAACCATATTGAAACCCCCTCTTTTGTTAAACCAGCTAAAATCGTATTAATTCTAGTCTCTAAAGTATACCTACCTATTTCTATAAACGTGGCTCGAGTGTATTATAAATGAATGACTTGTAAATATCATGTCTACCTGTTGTATATAACTGTTGCACATAATGTTGGTGGTGTGGCTACAAATAGTTTTTGGGTCCCTAGGGTTACGAACCAAAGCAGGCGAAGGCGAAGATGTCGAGCTCGGTGAAGCTTCCCACCACGACGACTACGACCACAGCCGCACCTGTTAGTGATGGAGCTATTGTGTTCCCCGAAGACTGATCTCGACCATTTAGTCTTTAATTTTAATATGAACTCCGCTTAGGCTATGTATATTTTCTTAGATAACTCACTCATAGCAACCTGAGCGGACTTATTGTTTAATTTAATATTGTAGCCAAGTCGTGATTTTTGTATAGTGAAGTGTTGTGTATTACTTAACTTGCCTGCTTAGTAGTTCTACGATTTTAGATTATTGAGTACATAAGTACAAATAAGTATATATAGCTAGTTTTATTATAATATACTCTGCGTTATAAGAAACTTTAACAAAGTACATAGAGATTATACTGATTAACTCATATTTGTAATTTATGTAAATATTGCCCCTATTTTTTTAGATTAGAATCTTCGGTGAAGGTGAGTAATTCACAAATGTATATAATTTAACCTCAGACGCTACCTTTTATATGTAATTACATGTTCAACCTGCAGGTCAAGCGACCTTATGTACATATTACTTGCACGGGTATAATAATACCTTAATAAGAACTTCGAGTTGAAACTATTTTTATATCGTTGATTGCTTTATTATCAAGATTTAAATGTCTTTATCAATTTTATGGGAGCGGTTATTAAATAGAAATCTACGGAAAAGACTGATATCTAATACGCATGTTGTACGTTTCAGCGCATTGACGGTGGTCCGTACTACCGGCCGGTGGCGCTGCCCCCGCGCCTGCCGCCCTCGCCCCCCGCCTCGCCTGGCATCTTCGCCTCGCTCTCTAACTCCTTCAACAGCTTCGTGTCAAACATATTTGGATAAACTCTCCGACATGAATAAAATCTCAATGTTAGTAAATCAATGCCAAAACTTAGCAGATCATACGGAATTTTAATGCAGACTTGTTGGCAGTGCCTACTACACCAACATTGTCATCAAGACGAACTGTGAGTTCGTGCGACACATTCCCTTCAGAGTAAATACCGATCACATAAGTATAGTGTTGATAGCGGATTGATAAAAGTAAACATTGCCGATATCTCAGAATTCGCTTACAAGGCAGCAATATAAAACATATTATCTGACTACAAAATCACAGATATATCCGTTAGTATATCAATAATTATCTACGATTATCTGCACTGCAAAGGCGCACTCAGTACAGAACAATTATTATACTTCGCTGATTAAAGAAATCGATGCGTCATAATAGTTCCTTTCTATAAGGAAGTAAAACCAGTTGAGCAAACGTGAATGTAAAAAGTATTTCCATTTGAATATTATGAATGCTGTGAAGTTTGATGTTAGTAATTCAGTTCTTAATTGGTCCGTGGAAGGTGCCTACTTACACAGGATAACTAGGTTAGGGTACTTATGCATTTAGAATTTTGACGAATGTAATCGAATAGATTGAATATCGTTTTTGTGGTGTTATAGCTCTCAAAGAGATCTTAACAAAAAGATCATGATAGTAATAAGACTTGTAAATACCGATTAGTCCTAAGTTTAGATATAGCATAAGTTAAAATTAAAAGATAATTTATTAATTTATTGTTTTTATTTGTTGTAACCAGTAACAAAATTGTGAATAATTTATTAAGGATAAGAGCCACTTACAGATAGAGACAGAGCTGAATAATCAGTATATTATTATATCAATGTGGCGAAATATGTAGGTATTTATAAAATCGGTTTGTTTTGTTGTTTAGTTCAATAGCGATCCTGACTTAAAGCCGAAATCCACCTACTTATAACAATTTTTTTTAAGTCGCTTTCTTTTGACTGCTAAGGAACCTTCGAAAACAGTTTTATGGTAATATAAACTTACAATACCCACTTCAGTTCAAATTATTGCTTGAATACCTGCATCGTGAGTGTTCAAGACACGGAGTAAGACCGGTAGGCTTATCATGTATCTCAGTTGACAACTAATGTGCAGATAGCCACTATGCAATACATGGCTGCTTTGTCGTAACGTGTTAATCACTATAATCTAACCCTCTTATTCATAAACACACTATAAACCTATTTTAGTTAAAAAGCTACTATAATATGTTTTCTCTTTTTCATTTCGCTAAGGAGTGAAAGAAAGAAAACACTTTATAAGCCTTTCATAACTTCATATATTTTTATGAATAAGTGGGTAAGAGAGAACACAATGTAGAGCATAGTGGCTTTATTTTGTCAACTGAATACGTGATAACCCCCTAGCCCTATGCCGACACATAAGTCTATGTTACCTTACGTAACATAGACTTATGTGTCGGCAGGGTCTATTTTGACTTGATCCCGCGCTACTTGGAAGGCAGCGATGAGAGCGGCCAGTTCAATACGTTCGCTACATCCCGAAGCAAGCCTAGCTTCCGCATCCGCCATCTTGATCAGTAGCGTCACCAAAACCTCTGGCGGTAGTTTCACTGAAAAAAACACTTATTTTAACACAACAGAAATGTTTAATTATTGATGACTGATCAATTTATAACTATTTATTATCTTTTCTAGATGTAAACACTATAACGCACCTCTTTGTATAATTGTATGAATTTCAGTCAGAATGTCGCCGAGCGCCAAACCTTTAGCAATTTTCAGATCTTGAATATCTGTGTGGAATGATGTAAAGAAATTTTATACGACACCTTCGAGATATTTAATACTTAATAGAAATTATAATTCATAAGTCTTATATCATTTTGTAATAAAGCCGAGTGATCGTATCGTGAAGCAGTCGCTGAGATGAATACCGGGCTTAAGACTAGCCCACCGCCCCAGCTGTTGTCTACTTTTTGGAAAACCGTTGATGAGCTGGCTCTCAAGCCCTTTCTGCCGCTATCAAATACTCATATCATAAAAACCATACAATCGAATTGACAACCTCCTCCTCCCTAAGTCAGTGAATAATAGTCCCCGCGACACAAGAGCAATTCCTAGTGCGGGAGATGTCTTTTAAAAAAAAAGTATGTTGGAAAAGGATACGTTTGAAGCACATAGCGAAGTCGTTCTCGTTGAGGAGCCAGTTCAGTATATTGCTGATATCTGAGCGTAGGGGGTGTCCCACGCAAGTGTACACGTTGTCCTCGGTGACGTCACGGTAGGCGAGCCACGTGCTCTGCAGCGTGTTCAGCACCTTGCGCATGTCGCCGCCAGACAGCGCCAGCAGTGCCTTCACTCCGTCCTCTGACATTTTCACACTGAATTGAGAAAATATTTAAAATTAAGTATTTGTAAAGTTTACTTTGTACTGAGGGGGAGGCCTATACTCAGCAGTAGGTGGAAACGGGCTGATTTGATAGATAAATAGATCGAAAGTTAACTAAAAAACAGTCAATGATAAATCTGCTAATGAATAAAAAACATTCAGTTTTTCTGTACATATTGCATGAATGATGCTGATGGTTCTATTGTCAAAAAGTTCTTTAGATTATTAGTTGTTTATTGTTTTTAAATGTATAGTGCCAATAGCTGTTAATACATTACCCTTCAGCCGCAGCGACCTCTTTGAGCCGCGGTATTATTTGCGTCTGTTGCAGCGGAGCGAAGCGAAACCGCGTGCATCTTGACTGTAGCGCAGGTATTATTTTACCCAAGTAGTTACAAATGATACAGAATCTCACGTTTTCTGTGTACTTCTCTATTACTGAAATACAAAACATAATAACATTTAAGATCATTTAATACTTCTCCATACGAAATCAAGATTTACATTGGATATAATTAGGTCCCCCTGTTTATGCATACTAAATAAAATAAGTACTCGGCGTGTTTTGTCTGTCCGTGATTGCGTTGTTCGATTTTCATGCGCTTTCACGTAAACACATATTGAGTCAGGAAAGTTCAAGTGTATAATTGAGAGAGGATCTTTTTTTTAAATTGGTTGAAATATGACGATTATTGCTAAAGATGACGAAAACAAAACAGGTAAAAAATTGTGGTACTGTTAATTTCAAATAAAAATAACATTTTAAATATCAATTTATTATTGTACAGCGCATACAGTAGAGGAGGCCTTCCTCTGTACTTTTCTCAACGTTTTTCTGTTCATGATGAGCGACTGGGCGGGTTCGCCTTGCAGTGATATCGGTGTGTGGCCGTTGAGTTCCTTGTCTTTGGGCAGCGGTGACTTGCCGTTGATCATGAGAGGCGGCAGTCGACGCGCCTTTACTCCTAGCACGCGCCCCACTAGGCTTGTGAATGCATGCGTTACCTGAAGGAGCAATGTTTATATTATTCTTAGCCATTTAAGAAATAGATTAGATAATTTTGACACATGCAAAATATTGTGTAAATGTTATTATAGCATAGAGATAATAATAATGTAATAATAAATTTATTTATCACCAAAAAAGAAAGTACAATGCAGTGCATTACAATATTGTTGCCATAGGTAACAATGTACAGTTACTTATTAAACACTTTTTCGAGCCCTGTCTGTTAAACTAGGCTAGAATGCCTGTATTTTAAGAGACAGTTCTGAAACTATTCCCGATGCTGTATATTAATATAAAAACGCCGGCGCAGTATCTTACTTCCACTCTTTTTTGGAGATAAAAATATCATGTAAACACGTCTATATTTTAAGGTACATATTGATAAAATTACCATTTCGCCCGTCCTCGCAGAACCTTTGAATGATTCTAGTAAATGTTCCGAAGCAAACTTTTGTACGCAGGACAGTCTCACGGCTCTCTGATGTTCTAAATCAGACTTGTTGCCGAACAACGCCATCAACGGCTTCTTCACCTCGTTCTCTAGTATCTCCTTTACTCTCGTAATCCATACACTTAACTTTTCAAAACTTTGTAGATTTGTAAGGTCATATACAAACAATATAATCTGAAAATTAAATGCTGGTTAGCAAAACAGGTGTTAAAACTAGAATAAATTATTTTTTTAAATTTTAAGAGGTCAACTTACATCAGAAGCATATAAGTAATTAGCAAGCATATGAGTGGCGAGTGCGTTTCCGGCGACGTCGCACAGCTGCAGCGGCACGGAGGGGCGCAGGCCGAGGCACTGGCCGGCCATCACCTCGGCACCTTGTGTGCCGGAGCCCGGCACGCCGCTCCCGCCGAGGTAACGGTAACACAGACTACTCTACAAAACAAAACGAATAACTAAAGAGACCACGACCACCACCATAATGAGTGCAAGAAATGGTTCTCGTTAACTAGTACGTATATGTATACTTAAGTAGTCTGCTTCTTAATAATGTTTATATAATGTTCAATACGTTTGTGTACTTACTTTTCCAGTTGATGGTTCACCAACAATTGTAATTTTAACAGTTCGACACTGAGCTTCTTCATCGTCACTATCCGACATTTTAAAACATTTGTTTCTGTAGAAATCATTTAATAACAAACTGAGACTTTATCAGACTTGAAAGATCACAGCTAATCTCCTTATTTAATAACGAAATTAAAATTATATTCAATTGTTGTACATGTGCCTAGCCGTATTCATTTGTGTTCACACTAATATCCATGGCAACTGATTAAGTAGTGTCCCACAACACTGATTCTTGTATCAATAGCGAAAACGCGTATAACTAATAAATGGATAGCCCTAATATAGATTTATAACGCTCAGTTAATCAATAGTCTCGTATCGTGTGTTCCGAACGAACTCTTAATATTTAATGCAAAGAATCGGAATGAAAACGTTACAGTGCGTGCTGGCAGATTTGTGAATTTTAATTGAAGTAAATAGCTGTTAGCTAAGCAAGCTCGCGAATTTATTAAAAATGTAATGAGTATGTGGAGAGAAGTTTATTTTCTATATGCCTAGTTTTATACTACATAATACAATGCCAATTAAGCTGCATAATTAGTTTTACACAGAAAACTGTTTGGGAGAGAATAGGAAATGGTAAAGACACAGTTCCTTGACGCAATTTTAACAATCCAGGATCTTAACATAACACGAAATAAATGAGTTGTGAATAGATTTCAAAGGAAATTAGGAAAAAGTGACATTTACCCACACAAAAATTAAGAAATGGTGCCAAACTGCATAGTAACTTTAGAATTATTTTGCTAATGTAACAGACACATCAAAAATAAAATAAATTTCTGAAATTCTTGCTTGAGAGAAACACTCAAGAGTAATATCTAGTGCCGATGACATGATAATAAAATAATGTAATGTCCTCCCAATGTTCAGCTATGGAGGCCAGTTTCATAGAAACCAGCTAACTCTGCAAGTCTTTGTTTACAGTGTCTATGTGTGTGCATAATACACAGGTACACTCTCTATTCCTTTACTCTCATAGCCTGGTGGGATGGCTTAACCAACTAGACCAGTGAAAGTCAGGAACATGCAATAATATATTAATATGAACTTACTCCTGCGAAGAGCATTTTGAGCATCATTGGTCATTGCATCAGCCTCATCGAGAATGATCAGCTTAGGTCCAGCTTTAAATATTGTTCTTGTTGATGCAAAACTGAGTATCTGTCCTCTCACAATGCCAATACCTCGGTCATCTGATGCATTCAGCTCTAAAACCTGACAAATCATATAATGGTAGAGTACTATACATTATTATTTGCCTCAATCATATAAATACGAGTAAAGATAATAGTTGTTTTATTACTATGTGTATTAAGTACGTTTCTTAGACCTTGTGTAATAAAAGAGACCACAACTAAACTATTTTACCTGCTAATAACACACTATTTTGAGGTTTAGATGAGCCATGAAACTGACCATGGATCTATATTATTACTTATAAGCTTTCTTGTTTAGTCAGGATTTTAATAATCATGTATTCTTCAGTATTTACTTAGTAATCAATAGATTTACCTCCTCGATATCAATACTTACTAATCAGCAAAGAATTAAATATGTAATACATAGTAATATTGGCTATTTAAAATAAAACAAAATTATGTACCATAGAATTAAATTGTTGTGGTGTGTACATTTGTCTGGCACATGCCAATATCGTAGAAGTCTTTCCTGTTCCTGGGGGACCATAGAATAGCAGATGTGGAAGTTGGTTCTCCTTCATAAATTGATTGACTAAAACAAAACAACAACAATAAAATAACCTAAAAAGTGAGTGATAAGATTGATAACATACATTATTTATTAATTATTACTTGTTTTTATAATATCATCGTGCGATATCAAATCCTCTAATTTGGAAGGACGATATTTCTCCACCCTGAAACATAACATGTAAAAAGTTAAGCTCTGTTACTATGAAATTGAAACAGTTCACTATTAGATATCATATATTGTAAGATTTTACTTACCATGGCAAGTTTTTGCTCACTTCACCTACCGTCATTTTACCTCAAATACGAAATATATGTAACTTATCCGAAAATTTATATTTAGAATAGAAATAATGCAAAATGAAAACACTTCACTCAAACCGGCTGTTTCAAATTTCTAAAATTCTAAGCTGTCAAAAAATTGATTTAACCGCGAAATTTGACAGTACGATTTTATTTTTGTCGTAGCTTGAAACCTAGTCTTTTGGGGAAAGTATTGTGGTATTCATTTCTTCGTTTTCGACTAATCTTGTCTTTATGTTATAGGTATATCGCAGTCATCTATGGCATTATTACATTGAATCGCATTTTTTTTCTTTGCTAACTATTATTTATTTTAAATCGATATAGAACTTGAGTAAATTCGAAAATAACCTGACGGTTACAATTGTATTCTGAATGCATAGGTGCATATTGTAATAAGAATATGTAAATAAATAGAGAGCCTAACTAAGAAAGTACTTTGCTCATCGCACAAATATTAGCTCTGAATATGAATATGATACTTTTTATAAGTAACGGTCGTCATGTGTATTTTATTATTATCAATGGGATCTAGATACTCACTACGGTCTGCAGCTAACAAAAACAATGTAACTGTCTGTACAATGTATTTTATTGAAACAATTTAATACATGGACTGGTTTAAAATTCAACATTATCATACTTTGATGATTTATAATGTTTTAAACTTGGAAAAATAGATTTATTTATATCTACATATTTTCGGTTGGCATTTCATTTGTTTTATTGCTTAGCTTGTTATACTTGATACATATTTGTTAACTTCTGCTCGTGTTACAATCTCCTGGCCATCAGGTCGCGATGATCTCACGCCATCAAATATCATGCTGGCCGACGGTTCCCAAGGCCACAACACACGACGTGTAAAGGAACTTATCATATCCATCCTGGCCTCTGATGGAATATGATACAAACTGTGTGGTTTTCCATCTCTACCCATGCAAAAGTAATACTTATGGCCACTACTTTTTGAAATTTGGGCAATCCATGGTTCTGAAAAGAGGATACGATATAAAAAGTTGTATTAACGTTCCTATTTATTCCTAGTGGGGGTCGAATCCACGATCCGAAGCAGTAGTATAGCAATGAGTTTTCAATAGGTAAGCTTGCAATTTATAATAGACTATTTCAGGATTTTTAAGGTAATTTGGAAGTTCTAGTATACACAAACTAATTACCTTTTATCTGTTTTAAGAATAGAACAGATCCAACAACATAGAACATTTCGTTTCTGTTTCTATCTGGCGTGTCAATAGTGACTGCTTTTTTCACACGCTTCATGGCACGGTACTCCAAGTTGTTGACAGCTGCATCAAACTGTTCCATGTTATACAGCCTTTTACACCTTATTGGTAAAGCTTGACTATCAAATGGTTTATTTAATGCAGTGCAGAATAAATTACACTGATTTATTCTGAAAAAGAGGCAGCATTATGAATCATGTTAGACCAAGAAATATGTTTTTTTTTAACCCATTACTGTCTCACTGTAGGGCTTGGGTTTGGGTCTTTTCCCTAAGAAATATGTTAAGTAGCTTAAAATTATTTACCTGTCGCTCAGTGAATAGTCGGAAATATCAACACCTCCCAACATTAAAGCATCTATAATGTGCAATGATTTGCTAAACATCTGAGTGTTTCCCTGACCGCGATACTCTTTCACCACCTAGAACGAAACAGGCGCATGACGTTAATTAACGGAAAAACGAAAATTGACGCTATTGCTCATGAACAAGAGCCTAATATCATAGTTTTAGGTAGCTCTAAAACCAAGCATTTTCATTCACATGAAAATAAGTTATGTGTTGACTTTGTAGATTTTTATTTCATAACAATGGATAATTAGAATACATACCTCCCCATATATTAAAGTTTTAGCAGGTAAAGTGACATGTAAATCCACAACTATGGTCCATCCACTTGGTTCCAATTGATAAACTTGTTTTCCTCCACAACCTATAAGCAGATTAAAAAGGTAAGGATATTTTTTTGGAAATTCTAGTCAGTGCAGAGTTACTTTACGACCGTTTTAATAGCGAACTTATTAAAGAAATATTAGAGGCAATTACCTATAAATATTTTTAAATCCGGACTATTCTTTCCACTACTTAGGAACATGAGATGCCAGTCATAAATATTTTTAAAGTAATTCTTCAGATCGGAATTTTTCTCTAAATAATCTGGTGGTTTGCTCAAAACATTAGATTTAAATGAATACAATTTATCGGCGGGTGGTTTCTTCATTCGTGCAATTATCGCTGACAATGTATCATCGGGGCTGAGGCGCTCGGCCTGAGTCCGCACGGCGTCCGGCAACTGAAATGATAATGGAACAATGTCGTGATTGTTAACTTAAAACATATAATATATATAAACATGAGAGATAAAGTTCATCATTTACTTACTTTCCACAATTTCAAGCACTGTTCCTTCATCTCTGCTTGACATGTATCTTTTAAATTTCTATCTTTACTATATCTAGCTATTTTAAGTAAATTTTGAATTTGCCTTTCACCAAGCCTAAAACCAAAAAACGCAATATAAGATCAAGTCCCAAAACAAATATTTTGCGAGTCATTTTATATTGACTAAATAGCTACATACAGACAATTGCTCCTGTACATGTACTCATAGAAGTTCTTATCTTCCTTGATGACATTCAAGGGCACAAGTTGTGTGACATCAGTGCCTTTATCAACACTGTCCCAGAGCATACAGTTCACTGAAGCAAGGAACTGCTCGGCTGGCTCTGTATCCAATCTCTTCCATAGGCAAACTAGGTATCGTTCAGAATTGGCTGGTCTTGAAGTTACTGGTTTATGAATACAAACTGAAAACAGGAAAAAAAAATTGATGTAGTTAACTAAAAAAGTCCCTACGTAATTTATTTTAGCACAGTTCTTAAGATGAAGTCTACCTTTATCAAAACATCTGTACATAATATAAATGAGTCCAACACTGAAGAGAGTGAATACATCAAACAACTTGACAACAAAGTGTCCACCAGTTCTTACAAGCATTAACGCTGCTAGGCACTGACACAAGTATAGCTGCTTCGAAAGTATTTCTTGAATATTTTCTTGACCTTCAACTGAAAAACCCTGAAAGAATATTATAATTTAAACAGATGCTTGATGTCTGCATTTAATTTTAATATGTTTTGTGTACTGTAATATCAAGGGCATTTTACAAGAATATGATAAACAGGGATATTAGAATACTTACACCATCAGCCATGAGAAAATGTACACCTTTATCATCTGTTTGTTTCAATACATGTTCTTTTAAAGATATAAGATTGGCAGGATCAAATACATTTCCATCTCCTTTAACACCATAGTATGGATTAAATGTTTCAGGTGATCCAGCATGGAAGTCACATAGTTTGAAGTCATTGGAACTTTTCAAAGTGAATCCAAAACCTATAAATACAATAATATATATGATTTGCCCTTAGAATATGTAAGGATCACATGCATATCAGATATTTTAAGTGTATATTATCAGATATTAATATGATTCTAGAGTACCTATAAGTAGTTCATTATGAATAGCTCACCTTTCGCTCTCCACCCTTTTCTGTACAATACATATTCTGAAAAGCCACCAGGGCCAGCACAAACATCAGCAAAATAAAGTATTTCCTTAGAGTCAACAGCATCTTCCCCAGTTTGTTTCTTTGGATTGGTGAAGTTAAAGTCAAATACAGCATCAATATTAGCCATTTTGACTGCTGCTCTGTTCAGGAATATCACTGAGCCAATAGTTTCATAAGGGTTACTACGAAATCTAGCATTTCTTAGGTCTTCATCATCTAAACTGTCAAATATGGTCTACAAAAAGAGAAAACACTGGTTAAACAGGAAATCTATCTACATACAAATTGTTGCTTTGCGGCAATTTTATAAACATTGGGATGCAAAAACAATATAACTTATTTACAATTACTTTTGAGATGTGATGGATGCTGACTATGGAAGATTGGCATGGCACTGCCTCAGAACAGTATAATTGCCATTTTTGTAATTAGAGAAAAAATTATTACATATTTCGTTCCAAATGAGTAAGTAAAGTAATCAAGAATACCTTGGAATCTAACACTCCTTTCAATATTGCTCCATCAACAAATTCTGTTTCATCATCAATAGTTAATTTCTTTGGTCCTTTTTTTAACCATTTTTCTAAAAGATCTCCAGGTGGGGGCTCCTCAGGACAAGGATCTAGCCAGAGCTAAAAAACAATTTTGTATTAGACAATACTTAACTTTGTCTTATAAAATATATGATTGTAATATCTACAAAATTGATAATATTTATTTTACTTGTAAACAAATATAAACTTACTACTTCCTCCTTTGCTTCAGGTTTTGCTTCTTCTGTTGATGTCTTAAAATCTCTTGGCAATTCACCAACAACTGATGGCTTTGCACCTAAACCTCTTCGCCCTTTTTGAGTAGAAGCCTCAACCGGTTGTGTTCTACCATGTTCAAATTTACCTAAACCTTTACCTGGCTTGAAACCCATGTTCTTCATCATACGCTTTGAACTTTCTGAATAGCCTGTGTACTCGGCTTGATCTGAGTTTTTATTGTAAAATGAATCACCATGGTCATGGTCATGGTCTTGGAAGCTTGGACGCATTGAACCATCCCCATCATCAGGTTCATCATATAATGGCCTGTAGTCATCATATTGGTCATTTGGTGAAGAACAGTTCTCACTCAAACTACTTCTGCTTAATCTTATATTTTCTTCTGGACTCTGATCTCCAAAACTTTGTCTAGTTTTACCAGGTCTCTGGAATTGTCTACCATAACTCTCCATGGTAGGAGTCTCTGGAGTTTCCTTATCTGATTCTTGCAAAGCTGTAGAAATAAACTCAATGAAACATTCAGATACTAAGAGGTACTTAAAATTAAGTTTTAAATATAATTTTTATAACTAGGCCATCTTACTAATTTTGACTTTAACAGGACTCAGTAATTTGCACTGGAGCATTGAAAAATTGATAGTATCAAATCAACATTTCAAGCAAATTTCAAGAATTATTATAGGCCATTATTTATGCATAATAAGAAAGAGATATACCAGAGCCATGAGAAGTGGTAGATGATGCTCCATATGTATCAACCCGAGTGCGCTTTGCAGGCCTTGTGCTCTCATCACTGCTAGTATCCTCATCTGAGGGACATATGAAAAACAAACAATATAGAGTATGAATATTCTATTCCTAAAATTACTAACATCAAAATAGTATTTCATTATATTATGAAGAATTCCAAATACACTAGAATTTCAAATTGTTTCTAAGCACAACCACCACACCATAAATACTTCCTCTACAAATAACAACTAAGTTTTGAATGAAATAACTGTGATTTGCAAGAAGCATTTTCTAAATAATAAGTTAACATTTATCCATAGAGACTAATCTAACCTAACGCCTGAAATATAAAGCTATATAACAAAAATATCTAACATGCCTACAAAAACATGGCACATGTAATAAATCACAAATGTTTAAACTTACCTGATAAGTTCATGATAAGAGGTTTTCGTAACACAAATACAGAAGAAAATCTGAAACAAACCCAAGAAGTTTAACTGATACCGGTTAACTAAGCAGCCTGCGAGTTGCGACTCAAATAAAAATATAAACAATACACTAATTTAGTCGAACTTACGATGGTAAATACTGCCAGAGATTAAGACAATAGCTAATTTAATATGTAGATAACATAACAGCAGCTAACGTCGATAAAAAGTAAATACAACAATGCGTCCACAAGTAAATAAAGTTGATTGATAAAACAGTTTGACAGGTAGTGTTTGGTTTGATCTTCACTCAGTCTCGACAGATAATAAAATCAATAGCACGAGTTGCCCACTGTCTTGCATAATTTCGGTCGATATTTCTTTTCTATAGTCTAGGATTTTACAAAACCAACTAGATTCCCCATAAAATATGTGCCTGTATGACATTTCTCATAACTGCTCCTCAACAATTAATTTCAATCATATAAAAGTTCTAGCTGGTGCCCGCAACGTAGTAGTGAATATTTTACTCACGTAAATCCAGCTCCCACAGGATTATTAAGCAGCCTCTATTAATATATTCCTGTACATCCTCCTCTATAAGCAGTGACATTCCCAATGAAATTGGAGCGGCTGTTCCGCAGATTTTATTGAATGTCTATGATAAATTTAAAGTCTTGAATACTGTGATAAATTTGAAAATTACATTCGAACTTTTAACCGACAAATCGTAGTTGTGTAGATGAAACTCCTCAATAACTGAATATTTATGTTTCGTTTTATGGCTTTTTGATAATAATTATTCTTAAAGGCGGCGATCAGTTTGATGACTTTCTTTGAACTTTACAGCATAGAAAGCTTCGTTCAAACCTTAGCTGTATTCCTTGAGATGAGCGTGTACAAACACTGTATCTTTTTTCAATCTTGTCCTTTCAACCATAACTTTATAGTTAAATATATTAAACTAGCTGACCCGCGCAACTTCGCTTGCATCACCTTAGAGAGAATAGGTCATAATTTTCCCCGTTTTTGTAACATTTTGCATTGCTACTCCGCTCCTCATGGCCCCAGCGTGATGTTATATACCCTATAGCCTTCCTCGATAAATGTGCTATTTAACACTAAAAGAATTTTTCAAATCGGACGAGTAGTTCTTGAGATTAGAGCGTTCAAACAAACAAACAAACTCTTCAGCTTTAAATATTAGCATAGATGAACATTTTTTTTGCTGTCTTATCATATGAGCACGGAAGGACACTAACACAACATCATTTGTTTCTCACTATATTTCCAAGCTACACACCTCAACGTAGATTTATTAAGTAGATACTTGAGTCGAATTCCTACTTTCGGTTCTTGTTTTAGACAACGATCTGAGAACGGCAATCTACATAAAATCGGCCTATCGAAGTCATCAACTGACATCTGGTAACATTCTCGGATAAAGGGAAATACCCTAAAATGCTGATTGCTGTCGACAAGCAGCGAATAGATAAGCTAATGTAGGTACCTACATATAGTATCATTAATTTTGCTCCAGTTTAGACAGGAAATGGTAAACCTAAGAGACCGAGATAAATTTAAAAACATTTTTCTATTACACCTTATTTTTGTGGCTTGTATATAGTATTGTAATCAATCTCATAATGATTGCTCTCTGTTCCGCAAGCGCAAGGGCCGCAAATTAAATTGTCGCGGTTACTTAAGTTTACCTTCTGCTGTTCATACTTTATGACTATACTAGCTGACCCGCGCAACTTCGTTTGCGTCACATAAGAGAGAATAATTTTCCCCGTTTTAGTAACACTTCGTTGCTACTCCGCTCCTAATGGCCGTAGCGTGATGTTATATAGCGTAAAGCCTTCCTCGATAAATGGTCTATCTAACACTGAAATAATTTTTCAAATCGGACCAGTAGTTCCTGAAATTAGCGCGTTCAAACAAACAAACTCTTCAGCTTTATAATATTAGTGATTAACTTAACCATGTTTTTATAGAGCTAAGAAAGCTGTTATCGTTCAATGAATGGAGAATGTTACTAGGTATGCCAAATCGCTTGAAATGTTGACACAGTATAGCCTGTATGTATACATATAAACTAGTTTTTGTTTTAGTCAAAAATACCAAATAGTTTTGATTTTATAAGCATTCAAAGTTTTGAAAAATATCGAGTCCCGCTAACAGCCGCGTGAGCGGCTGTGACGTCATACTACTTTACCGCGCCGCGCGGGCCGCGTCCCGCTCAGTATTAAGTCGCCAATCGTTGTTGTAGGTGTAATAGCTTGCGTAGTATTGTGTTGTGTTTTCGTCCGCTTATGTATAAAATAACTTATAATAATAGTAAATACTATTCGAATAAAAAAATGGATAAAGGATTTTAAAAAGGGCAATCGGATAATGTACCTAAAATAAATGGAATAATGGTTGCGAATTATTTGTGAAACAAATAGAGGTTTTGTTGCTTCCGAAATCCTACTTAATATTATAAATTTGAAAGTTTGTGAGAATGTATACATGTAGATACATAAGTACATAAGTGATACATACAATGACATACATATGTCATTGTATGTATGTATGTACGTATGTATGTGTGTACGTACGTATGTATGTATGTATGTACGTATGTAAGTATGTATGTATGTATGTACGTACGTACGTATGTATGTATGTATGTACGTATGTTTGTATATGTATGTATGTATGTATGTATGTAAGTATGTAGGTATGTAAGTATGTATGGATGTTTGTTACTCTTTCACGCAAATTTGACAGAACCGATTACGATAAAATTTGATATATACCTGAAGACCCAGAATAACACATAGACTACTTTTTATCCTCGAGTTCTCGAAGGATCGGGATTTACGCGGGAAGGGTTTCCATGCGGACGAAGTTGTGGGCGGCTTCTAGTATATTATACATAGGTATAACAAGTAATAATGTTAGATAAATATTAACAGTCACTGCATATTATAATGAAACAGTTTTTAACCGAAATAATCGTATACTTATCGATTTTACAATTTTCCTGCCACAGTAAAATCAATAAACTCGCGATCACTCCGGTTAGAAATTGTTTCATTATAAGATGAAGTTATTTATTATTACTTGTGTACTTACTTACATAATATTAAATTACATTTAGGCACAACATATGATTTCCTAGTATTTGAATTGAACATTTTTAAAAGTATTTAGGAATAATTTCAACGCACCGAGCGCGCGACCGCAAGCGGACTGTGTGAGCCAGACCGAGCAAGTGTAGAGTGACGTCACACCGTCACCGAGAGCTAGCGTCGTGCGGTTACAACTTGTTTTACTTATAAATCGAAAACTAATTGACGTATCGAAGTAATTCTTTCACCAGTATTTTTTATTTTTAAACGAGAATATGGAGTGCTAAAAATCAAAATTAGGTAACATTCTCCATTAGCTTCTTAGGGGATTTTACTACAGCACAATTTGTTTAAAACCGCCTACGTCTGTTGAATTAATGAATCACGTAGGTAGGTATTATGTATATATTCGCGCAACACCAATAAGACTTAAAATAAATTTAATCGAATTCACACAAAAAAAATGCAATTAATTCTAATTCTTTGATGCCCTGTGTCCACTCAGCATCAATGGAAGTGCAACTTACTTCCAACATTTAAAACGTGGGTAAGTAGTGATGTAGTGACTGGTGATAGGTAGCCATTCCAACTAGGTATTAGATATGAAGAAATGGAACTGGTTGAGAGCGATGTGTGACAGTGATGCTATGCACACTCTCGAACGTTTATCAACGCATCCTACCTTGAACCATTTATTTTCTTCCGCATCGTTCCTCACTTTTTTGTGAAAAGTTAATCACCCTCGCTAAGCATCCCTGCAGATTTTAGGAAAATCAGATGCGTAATGTGAAGGTGTGTACTTATATACGACCTATCATTCGTCTTGATAATAGAGAGATATTTGGCTCATACTGGATCGTAATTGCGTTTGAAGTTTTGATCAAACGTGAGTTGTGCGTTGGAGTGTTGGGCGGATGTGTAGCGAGAGCAATATCGCCGTACGGTGTAACTATCCACCTTTATATTTACTGAATGTTCCAGATTGCTGTTTGACGAGGTAGTGGCACGGAAATATTGCGGATAAGACGCGATACAAGTGCGCAAGACTTAGCTACTCTGTAATGTTATAGATAGGACAAAGGAAGGTACATTCACTGATTGTCAGCTGCTCATTCTTAGGTGGTTAAATCGGCATTAACATCTATTGACAGTCTGAAAGCCAAGACACAATAGCTATAGGTCATAATTATTTCACAACTATCAGCTCCAATGAACTAAAACCAGTCTTAGTAACAATATTGAAGCATGTACCCATGTCAATCCAGCTGAAATATTTTTATTATTTTGGGTAAAATAGGCTTATATTATTAACAATATTATTGATATCAAATTCTTACTTTATTAAATCATACATTTAACATGTGTCAAAACCACAATTCCACAAATTTATTCTCAATATGGTTATAAACATAACCAGTTTTGAATCAGTATTAACTATAAGATTATGTCAATTTTCAGGTGTTTCTTCTTTCAAATTCTACACTTATATAGATAGTGTCCTTTGCACTACACTTTTATTTAATAATTCACTTAATTTCTTTCACATATGCATCCAGTTCAGCATCCAACTGTTCTGCAGTAGGCACTGGACGCTTGCCGCGGCCGGCTCCTCTTGCGCCACGTCTAGGGTTGTCACGTCCACGGGGCCCACCTTGACTTCTGTTTGCGCCAACTGTCAAAAGAAAATATTTAGCAGTGCCTTTATTTTCTAAGATACAATTTATAATAAAATGAAGTTAATTGTTATTTTATAGTAATAGTTACCTCTATTAGAATTTCTTCTGACTGGTCCACTGCTGCCACCCCCTCCACCAAGGCGACCTCTTTCTTCACTCCTGAATGTGCTGATTTCAGATGTTGCCAGTTGTATGTTCATTGCTCTGCCATCAAGTGGTACACCATTGTACTGTTTCATGGCTTTTAATGCATCAGCTCTTCGATCAAACACCACATCAGCAGTACCTTAAAATAAAAAACAAACTTATGTAAATATGTTTGTACTAGCAGTTTTACTAGAATAAAGCAAAACTGTGAAATAGTTTACTTTTATAGGGTTACAAATAACTCAATAAAATAAATATATTAGTAAAATATTAAAAACTGCTTACCTAAAGATCTACCAGATCGATCATAGTGCACAGCCGCACTTTTCAGTACACCAAATTCCGAAAATAGCTCTTGTATGTCGGAATCTGAGACTCCAAAGTCCAGATTGGACACTAAAAGTTTGGTGGGGCCAGTTGTTAAGGCACCACCACCACCACCACTCCTTTGTATCTTCCTTTCAGCAAAATCACTGAACATGTCATGTTTCCAAGTGCTGTTAACATCGCCCTGAAATAGGTGGTCCTTCAAAGAGCTTGCCGATTGGCTGCTCTATGCCTTTTTGAACTTGATTACACCCAAGTGTAACAGTGTGGCATTCGAGTTATTGTTACATACTCTGCTACATTCTTGTAACAATAACAAATTAAGCAAAACAGTTTTACAAACAAAGTGTGAAACATTAATACATTATCAAATGAATAAACTTCACAATTAATTAAAAATTTCTTAGTCCCAGGAAACTAAACCCGAAGAGTTCGTGGATTTTCACTGACACACACACACACACTTGGCTACTTTTAATGCTGGATTTCTCGTATCAATGGAGAGTCACGGTAAAGACACCATGCCAACATTTTCTTGTCTCCGCTGCCTGCAGCTAAAGAGCCAGAAGCTCTTCGGTGAAGACAACACGGTGACATTGCCACTATGCCATCGCCATTTCCACTTAGCATGTCAGCAAATAACATGGTTCTACTTGCAGGATTTTCAAGAAAGCTGACCCCGAACTTTGCTGCATTTCAATAACAACGCAACGTATACAGCCAGCCCACGATTATTTTAATATTCCAGGGTAGGGTAGATAATATCGTCACGTAAAGGAACTGATAAATTCATAATAATATTTTTGTAATGCTTGCAGAGGAAGCCAAACTAGGACGACAATAATATTACTGATTAAAATTCTACGACAGCACGAAACTTGGGCCGTATGTGTGGGCAAATTGAAGTTGTCTGGTCAAAGACGAAATGTTTTAACCCCACATCGTCTGTAGACGTGAAATAGGTAACTATTCTGTCTGATGCGTCATTTCACCACGTTTGTCCGCCATTTGCAATTTGTAAAATCATCGAAGAAATTTACCCTTGAGTAGTTAGTTGACTTTGTTATGCCTCCACGATTGCGACCACGTAAAACACCTCCTGTACGACCATTTCTAAATCCAGCACCAACCCCAGCGCCGCCACCGCGGCCTCCAGCAGGTCTTCGACTAGTATTAAATTTTCGACCAGCACCTCCTCCTCTTGGGGTCTTCTTGTTTGCTTTTATAATATCGTCTAAAGCCATTTCAATTTGATCGACCATCATTGAGTTATTTATTGATTCCTGAGACGTAAAATATTAAAATTAAATAATAACACTGTACGATCGCGTATTCTTCGATGCCTTCGTCCAACCAAACTTGTTCTAACTTCTTTGGAGCTTGCAGTTGCAATGTTGCCAGTTT
The DNA here is from genome assembly GCF_050436995.1 of Anticarsia gemmatalis. Taxonomy (NCBI): domain Eukaryota; kingdom Metazoa; phylum Arthropoda; class Insecta; order Lepidoptera; family Erebidae; genus Anticarsia; species Anticarsia gemmatalis. Next base: position 5,094,424 of record NC_134757.1, read on the forward strand.
TTAAAGTATTACATCCTCAAAAAAAGTAATAACCCACAGATAATTTACTCGTTCTTAGCGTAAGTTTTCCTACTTTTAGTTTCTTAGGAGTAGGATGCATCGTCTATTTTTAATATTCATTATTTAATTCCAGTATTTTTTGAACTCCTAAGAACTTTAATAAACTAAAGATTACAAATATTAATAATCTTCCTTGAATTCGGGAATGGGGCCTAGAAATTAGTAACACCTTTGAGTGGCGAATCATAGACTAACTGCACCGAACGCCCTGAAGGAGAAAAGCTCTTTACTCAGTCGCTAGTCGGCAGCTCATTCTCGCGATCGCGTCTCTTTGTGCTTTTTTTTTTACACTGTCTATGGAATAGTGATGCTCCTAAATCTTACACTGCATTCTTTATTACCTAGGGTACCTACCTATATCATTATGATCTTGTTTACGGTTTAGGTACGATTCAGACCAACCGGCTCGCGTCGGGCCGGGCCGGGCGGCATTTTACAATGCGGTAAAGAACATTGAAATGTATCAACAGTAAATACAGTTCATATTTGCAAGCAACATACGCATAGCTATCTCCGTCGGCATCCCGCGACGCGTCGCGACCTGCCGCGACCTGTCGCAGAATGCGTTCGGCTGTCGCGACGGCCGACCGGCCCCGACCGGCTCCGAACGGCGCCGTCGGCATCCAATCGGCTGCCGTCGGGTCCGTTCGGAGCCGGTCAGCTGTGCGTCGTGAAATACGAACGGAGATTACGGTGCAGCAACTAGCGAATCATTGAAGTTGTGTTCTTCAAGCGACAGTTAACATATTAAAATAAAAAATGGATACGGAAGAAAAACTAATTTCTTTAGTCCAGACATATGATTGGATTCCAGCGGACGCTGTCGGCTGCCGCGGCACGCGTGCGGCTACCGCGGCAGCCGTACGCATACCGCAGCAGCGGTACAGCTCCGACGGACGCGTTCGGCTGCTGCGGCACACGTTCGGCTGCCGCGGCACGCGTACGGCTCCGTTCCGAGGCGGCGCGACGCTAGCCGGTTGGTCTGAATCGTACCTTAGAATCAGTCTTCTACGAAAGGAATGTTCGTTAGTAGGTATTTGTTCTAGCTTAGCTAGTAGTCTTTTCTTAGCTAGTACGAGCGCTAAAGCTTATTTATTGATAAATACAATTAACATTCCTCCATAGTTTACAGTATGTTTATTTTAAGTTTAGAAAAGTATTTTATATCGAACTAGTGTGGAAATACAATATTACGTAGAAAAAGCTTATTATGTCCAATCTACCTGAGGCTCAATAGCATCCAAAATACACATTAAGATTGGTGGTTCATGAAATGTTTGTCACTTGTTTCTTATTTTATATTATTTAGATTTTGTGTATATTAGATAATATAATTTAGTTTAAATATATTTGTATCTTGTTAATATTCTTGTGTTAATAATAAAACATGATCGCATGATAATGAAAAATAATGTCAGTAATGCCAGTTGTCAGTGTCAATCGACAGACAGCCAGGCCGGTGTCAGTCAGGAATATCAATAAGTCAATTGACAAAATATATTGACAAAATATAAAAATAAAATTGAAAAACAGCGCATACACAAGGTATTCTTGTTAAGAGATGGTCAATAATATTCGTAGATTTTCTCTTTTGCATTTAATTACTTAATTATTAAGTCAAATCATACGAGCACAAAAACGTGCTATTGCACATTATTTCAGATAACTTTTCTTATAGGTGAAGAAATCATAGTTAATACATTACAAATGGCTTTGAACAAATACATGCACCAGCGTAACATTTATAGAGTGCCGCCTGATTTTGGAACGTTAGCTAAGTTACATGCAGAGTTTTCAAGCATTTCAAAAGTGGTGAGTATATTATGTTCGTCAACAATTGGTCTTTACACAGTTTTTTATAATTACATCAGCTTTTTAAGTGTACTTTGTTTGGTTTCCTGTGCCTGAATAAAGCAATATATATATATAACGAAATAATAATTAACATAAAAGCATTGCGAAATATCCAAAACTTCCCTGTAAAAAAGGAGCAACTTATTTTTTTTTATAAATAAAATTTAATAATGTTTATTTATGTTTCAGGATGTAACAGGCAAAGTTACAATTGATTTTAAAGATGCAAATGCACTCCGAGTATTAACAAAGTGTTTGTTGAAGACAGACTTCAATCTGGATGTTGTTATTCCAGAGGATAGACTAGTGCCTACACTCCCTCTGAGACTAAATTATATTTTGTGGTTAGAAGATTTATTGATTTCAATAAAAAGAAATGATGATATTAAAGGTTTGGATATAGGTAGGTTGTCAAAGTTCAATCTAGTAAAAAAATACAACATTATGCATCCCTAATGGTTTTCTTATAATTATTCAGGTACTGGAGCATGTGCTATATATCCCTTGTTAGCAGCAGTTAAAAATAAATGGAACATGCTGGGGACTGAAACTGATCCTGAAAGTTTTGTCAAAGCTGAAGAAAATGTACAGAGGAATAACTTGCAAGGGCTTGTCAAGTGTAAGTACAACCATTGGAGATTTGTTATGTTTATAAAAGCCAGATAAATTATAATGTCATAGATACTATAAATAACTTTGTATTTGATGTTATTTTTAATACAAATCATTTAACAACATTGTTTCATCCAATTAATAATAAATTTTTGTTTCAGTAAAAAAAAATGCAAGCAAATCAATAATATCACATGTATTTGCTGATGATAAATCAGTATTTGATTTCTGCATGTGTAATCCTCCATTCTACAGTAATCTACAGGAGTTATGTGATTCCCGTAGTCCAGCCAGGTATGTCTTTAACCACTTAAAGCTCCTTAATTAGCCTACCTAAATATTTGTCAATAAAACTTAATATATTTTCATGCTCCTTTTTAATATGACTCCTTATTTATTAGTTTCAAGTTAAGACCTAAAATACCTATTTCACATATTATTTGTATTAAATAAGAAATTCAATCTTTTCAGACTGCCACCAAAGAATGGATTCACTGGATCTCCTCAAGAGCTAATTACTGAAGGTGGTGAGCTAGAATTTTGTAGAAAACTTATTAGAGAGAGCAAAGAGTATAAGGATAGTATACTGTAAGTTTATAATTATATTTAGTATTATATAAGCTACTTATTGACTACTAGGATACATAATAAACTTAACTATTGATTCTTTTCGCTTTTCAGTATATTCACCACAATGGTAGGACACAAGTACAACTTAAATGTACTGATTCAAGATCTCAAGTCAGAGAACATAACTCATACTCACACAGAATTCTGTCAAGGACGTGTTACAAGATGGGGCTTGGCCTGGACTTTTAAAGAGTATGATATATATGAATTAGGTATATTTACAGCATTTATGTTTCAACTAAGTTCTCATTGACAAGTTCATAGCCTAATAGACAATCTTTTGTTGCAGTACCTCCAAGAGATAAACCGAGAAAAAAGCCTGCACCTACTATTTACTTGTTACCAGAATTACCAAACTGCACTTATAATGTGGAGACTGCTTTTACTAAAATAAAAGAACTCCTTAATTCACTTAACATCAGTCATAAACTTATTGATAAGAGAGGGAACACTGTCACTCTGGATATAATTGCTCATTCAAATACTTGGAGTAATCAGCGGCGAAAACGAAGGCAGCAGAAAAGAGTTGAAACTGAAGCAAAAAAACGTAAACAGGATCCAGGAGAGGATAAAATTGACAACAATGATAAAGATGAGCTTGATGTGTCATTAAAAACCAATACTTCTGGTTCTGAAAGTGAACTTCCACATGAAATTACTGATGGAGAAGCAGGGACTACAGACAGTACAAATAATCCACCAATAGTTCATGCATTTTTCAAATTGTTAAAAAACGAGAATGATGTTTTATTGGAAATGGAATTTATTAAAGGTAGCGCCGGAAAAGAGGGATTGCACCAAATAGTGCAATTTATTAAAAATAATTGGAAATGAAAAAAAAATGGTTTTATTTGTACGCGTTTTATGATCTCTGTAATACTCTGTATTATTTATGTCTGCGATTACCATGAGATGAGATATGGAAAACAAATGCGTAATCTAAAAAAATATTAATGAATATATCTGAATTTGTAGAAAGAAAATCTTTTTAGATATAGGCAAGTTCGAATTAACCGAAGAGCGGTCCTATTATTGTCTCCAAATATTTTGGCCTGGCCCGGGATAAGATCCCCAAGTAGAATACCTTACGGTATAATATTTACTCTGTGGTTTGTTTTGACCGACGACGCGGCGACGTAATCGACTATTGGAATTGGTCGGCAAAGGGGTATATTTTTTGGAAGTTAGATTCCAATTAAGTAAATATAATGAATTCAAACAAAGTTGGTATGTGGACTGTAGCTCCCGTAGCAGGCTGGCAGTGACATCAATTGTTATTCTTTAAGGACACTTTATTTAAATTTATTAGTACCTAGTAGTTAGTTTGGTTTGTACTCTTCACAGAATAACCGTTCTAGGTGTCTGCAATCGAATCCATGATAAACATTTATGTTATGGAAACGACTTAATCCGATTATCGGTTAAATTGAATTAGGAACCGAAAATTTCGGACATCCCTATTGAAGCATGTCAATAATGTCAAAAAAAGATGCGAAATGCCTTAAAAAAATTCAGATGATTTGTTTTTATCTTTAGCAAAATAGCGACGAAATAAGTAATCAAGTTCAAGAACTTCAAGTTCTTTCAATCTCTAGTGGCGAACTAAACAGTTAATGTTCCATTCAAAGTTTCTTTAAACAGAACTGTAAGCTTAACATTTTGTGCGGCGAAAGCAACTGTATGAGTGCTCTTGGTGCGCTGTATGTACTATTTTTATTAGTAAATTAAAAGACCGTTAAGTATGGAAGCAGAACCCATGCCAGCTGACGCACCAGCCGAACCGCCACCAGTTGTAAATGAGGGGGAATCAACAAACAAAGAACCAAGTCCTACTGTTACCATTACAACCGGCGCTAACGGTACCGAAGTGAATATCACAGTTGCAGCTGCACCCTTAACCCTCAAAGATCCTCCGAAACCAATATCCAAAAAACCTAAAAAACGGAAACCAAAATTGAAAGATGAAACAGCACCTCGCCAGCCATTAACAGGTACAGCCCACTTATAATAGCGAATCAAATTTACCTAAGTATGCTTATTTTAGAAGAAACACGTTTGTGAAATTGGATCTTTATCAAATTCACTTGGTTTTAGGTTATGTGAGATTTCTGAATGAAAGGAGAGATCAAGTGCGTGCTCAACAGCCAGATTTAGGATTTGCAGAGTTGACTCGTCAGATGGCTAGCGAATGGAGTAAGTTACCTGCTCATGAAAAACAACAATATTTGGATGCTGCTGATCAGGACAAAGAGAGGTAATTACCTAGCATATTGTATTTATTATATGATTACTGTCTGACTGAAGCATATCTGACACTTGTACATAAGCTATGAATCTGGTCTTTAATCTTGGAATTAATTGTTTGCAATGTACTTTAATTTTGTTAATTGCATGTGTAGTAGCAATATAATGATATGTGTAAACTTCAACTATAGATCTACATTTACAGATATCTTAAAGAGTGGGCAGAATACAAAAAGACAGATGCCTACAGAGAATTCAGAATGGCTCAAACAAAGCACAAAGACAATCCATTAACAAAGAAAGTGAAACATAATCCACCAGACAGTGTTATGCCTGCAGGTATGTTATTAATATTTAAATTTACTAGTTGAATTCAATTGATTTTGAGAACCCTTTTATTACATTTACATTTAAATTTTTTAGGGAATGGATCAGCATTAATGGAGCAGCCAAGTGCTGTAAGTACAACAACTACTAATACAGTTCCCCCAGTAACTGTGCCACGCCAACAAACTCCCCCACGACCCAGGCCTTGTATAACGCCAGCTTCTGTGAGTATCTTCCTTTACATTCAATTTAAATTCAATGTGGCCAGGAACCCCCAAGTCTATTAGTAACTCACTAACAATTTTATATGAAGTTGGACCAATTGGTGTTACTATTTACACCTTTTTAATGTTTGTTTCAGGGTGAAGAGTTGATGGGTGGGGATACAGATATTCCAATATTCACTGATCAATTTCTCCAACATAATAAGCTCAGAGAATCTGAACTTCGTCAATTGCGTAAAGCTAATTCAGACTATGAACAACAGGTAAAAATACTATTAATTTGGTACTGTAGAAAGAAGAAGTGTACATAGTAATACTAGGGGCCAATTCACGCTGCTGGCACTCTGGCAGCGATCGGCGGGCTACGGCAAATCCTTAGGAGACGGCCGTCTACAGTTGCGCACATCGACGCCCCTCGTTTTTGAGCTTTTCAAGCAATTTAGGTCTCTTAATGTAGTCTTATGTAGATAAAGTTTAAAATGATTTCACACTAAAAGTGCTCGCCGCGCCAATTTTTTCGCGGGGTGAATTGGGCCTAAACACTAGAGCTGAGTACTTTTGGGATACGAATATTGCCTGTATATTTCAGAATGCTATTCTTCAACGACATGCGGAAGAAGTAAGCGGAGCGACTGCAAAGCTTCGTGCTGAGACTGCGGCTGCCGCCGAGCGCACGGCAGCACTTTTATCCCATCGAAAAGCATTGGTTGCGGCTTTAGTGCAAGGCCTTCATTCACTAGCTATACCCGGTACGGCAACAACTGTTTATTTATTAGTACAATACTCAACCCTTTATTAATCCAATAAGCTTATTGGACCATATCACATACCACTGGGTCCTCACATAGTTACTTTATCCTATCATTTTTTCTTAATTAAACCTAAAACTTAGTTAATAAAAAGCATATTATATCTCTATGGTTGTCTAATCACCTCAGCAATTGTTACTATTACTGTGGGAATAAAATTATGATAAAAAATTATCATCATTGATGTTTTAGGTGGACCAAATGGAGCTACTGAACAGAACATTGAAGAATATATGGAGAAACTACAAGGGTTTGCAACTGAAAATAAAAACATTGCTGTTTTAAAGCAAGCTCGTGATATACTCAACAAAATTGAACTACCAACAAATTGAAGTATTTACCTATAAAATTTTAACCAGTGTTAGAATCAAATAAATCAGAGGGTTACAGGATTCTCCTGTATCGTTTTTGTATTTTTGTTTGGTCAGTAAGTGATAATTTTTATTTATTGACAAGACTTAGAAATAAACTAATATTCATAAGAGAAGGATTCTTTTATTTGAGAAAACACCATTTAGAATTCCTCCTTACAAGATGTTGTTATTATGACAGCATTTTTAGTAATAACTCTGTATAGCAAGGCAAAAAATATCAAAAGCATTTTCCCATTGACATCAAGGCATCAAGTGAATAGTACAGCAAAATACAAATTAATTATTCACCACTGAGATAGCCGTATCAGGGCCATCTCCGCCATTCTTTGCTCGTTAAGCAAGTATTTATCCAGCTCTTATGAATAAAACTCATACTCCGGTCAATTTAGACATTTGACCCACGACAAATTCAGGGGAAGCTGAAAATTCTTAAAATTGTTTAAATTATAATTATAAACATTGTCTTAAAAGTCCTAACCGATCCCATGTAAGGAAAAAATTTTAGCGGGGTAATAAGGTCCAAAAAATTAGGTTTTCGCGATTTTTTTGAAAACGGTAAGTTTTATCGCAAAATTACCCCAGACATAATTTGTAGATCAGGGAATTTCCTATAAAAAAGGTATCAATATTTTTTTCCCTAAAAGCCACCGCTTCTGAGATATAACGATGCAAAAAATTGCGAGCGTCATAATACACTCATACACTACTTCAACTTGCTTTAGCAATTATAATATTAAAAGAAGTTGAAATCGATGACATCATGGATGCTGATTTAATAATTAATATCGAAAATATTGTAGATAAATTTATCAATGCTTTTACATACAATTTCACAAAGGATATTTTGATGAATAATAGAAACCAGCATCCATTGTAAAATACTATTTATTGCAAGTACAAATATGTATGAAAACAATCATGTAAATAAAAATATCATTCATTTAACAGTGCAAAGGCTGCAGATCTATCTTGTGTGATAAATTTATAAAATGGCAGATGTAGTACATAATAAGGAATTATAACTACATAACATTTATAATGACAATAATGTCATTCAAAAGAAAATAGTGAAGTCTCGAATAAGATTTAAATAGAAGATTAGAAAGAAACATTATTGAAAGTAGTTTTCTGCAACCAACATGTTAATTACTTATTATTGCTAGATGTTAATGAATATAATACTAGTCATTGGGTATAACATTATTGCTATATGCACTAATATTTGCAATATAGTCTACTTCTAAACTTATGCTTATGTATAAGATTTACACTTATAAGTATAACTTCTATGGTTAGGCAAATATAATCAGTCAGTCTAGTCAGTAATCACTTCTCATCATCACTGTCTTCATCTTCTTCGATCACCTCAATATTCTCCGCATCACCTGATTCTTCACCTGAATCATACTCATGTAGTTTTATTCTCCACATTTTTATGAGTGTATCCCATGACCTTCGACTGTATTTGGTAAACTTATCTGGGGTTTTTGGATGATCTTTCGTTCTTTGATCTCTAAAAACAAATTGTAATGTTGAATTTCTATCTAGACTTAATTATTAATTATTAATATGTAATATAAGAAATAACATACATTGGCACTTGTGTGACATAGTTGTGATATCCTACTGTGTTTTTACCATAGTCAATTTGTTTCTGACGCCTCTGTAGCACTGATGGATCAGTCTCTAGTTCAGCAGGTTTTTTAGGAGGCCTGAAATTAGCAACAGCAAATAATTTTTAAAGGTTTAATCAAATAGCAGACACCGGATGTCTAAAAGTTATAACTAATAAGTACCCAGGTTTATTTTCAGAATCATTTCCATCTTTTTTGTTTGCTTTAGACTTCTTTCTGCTGTTAGAATTTTCCCTGCTGCCACCTCTCCTTGACATTTTTTTTGCTTTACATTCTGAAACAACAACATCATTGCATAAACACAACAAATGATATCTAACACCAAATAACATATACTCCATTGAGATTTATTACATACTACAAACATGTATATAATACAAAACTAGTAAGTACAAGAAAAGTATTTGAAGAATATAATACCATCTTGGGGATCATCCATTTCTTCTACCCAACTCCTTTTGGAGTTAATAGCACTCATTTTTCAAGAATTGTCACCAAGATAACCTGAAACAGAATATGGAGAAGATGTATTACAAATCACATGGCAAGGGGAATATGTCCAATACACACATAAATATAAATTAATAATCGATGGTAGCAATCCACTAAAATAGTTATGAAGTGATCAATGTTTTTTAACAAGAATGAGGCGTGTGCATGTGTTACTGTCTTCTCGTGAGGGATTGTCCTGGCAATTTAAATTAGGTTGTAATATTTCTGATTTGAAATCCATGCAATCATGCAATGACTTGTATACGCACACTGTAACATTAAACCATGTTGTGTGAACACTGATATTTATATGACAATTTAGTAACAGCGTTTTATAAAGAACTACATACCACTTCAATTTTCAAAAGCGTTGTCAGCTATCACTCTCTCTAGGTATATAAGTGTTTGAAAAACTTTACGGCAATGCTATAAATCGGTTATACATCGGGGACGGAGACATTGATTAAATATGTGATTTCAATAGTTGAATTGCTGAGTTATCAGCTTCTGTTAAAAAAATGTATCGGATAACAGTGAAATAAAACGCGCGAAAATCGTAAACTATAAACAATGTAATGTCACTTGTCTGTCAATAGTTATCAAGAATAGATTTTGGCATTTGGATATGCCACTAACATGATAACACTACCAAACACTACAATCGACTACTCTTATCCGCATCACTGATTGATACGGTACTTCCGTGATGATATCCAGTTCAATTATTACAGATGTTATTGTAAAGATTTGAAGTTTTCGAAAATTATTCATTAGATTGTAATTAAATGTTATTTCGGTATCTAAGTAGTTCAACGTTATAGTATTTTTTTTAATCCCGCCTCTAAAATACCACAGATTGTCTTAACTATTGACATGAGGAGGAATTGTCAATAATATTTGTCAAATTGTGTTGGTTGCCAAAGTATGTGGATTTGGTCGTTTTCCAGTATTTCATTGAGTAAAGATTTGCATTTTACTTACAGGGATAAGAATCATCGTTTATTTGAGCTCATTTATTTACACTCATTCCTATAGGTTTATGTTTGTTGTGACAGTTTCGAAAAAAGGTTATTTTTGATATATTATGTAAAAAAATATATTTTTCCACAATGATGGTGAGTTCTGCTGAATATACTTATCCATTTTATATATTATAATATAATATACGCATGTTGGTTTACTGTTTGTAACATTAGAAAAGTATACAAGCATATAATGTAACATTGTTTATTTTGCAGACTGATAACGAGGTAGACGAGGCCTTAGCCTCGTTAGACATGCTTATGTCCGAGTTCTTTGCACCAACAACTAGCAACTATAGAAAGAGGGAAATAGAGGGCATGCTGGAAAACTTCTCCAGCAGCAGCGACTCTTGGAAACATTGTTTACTGTTCCTGCAAAAATCACAGAATCAATATGTATTGATGTTCACATTGACTACTTTAGAGGTAAAATAATCAATTTTACTACATTGACACCTATTAATGTACTCTTCAAATTTAGATTACCTGTACATTATACCTAATAATTTCAACCCATAGGAGAATAATGTCAGAAATAGCTTCTAAAATATTAGTTTGTGTGTTTTTTTTTAGAACATAATAAATAGACAATGGATAAGCCTACCTGATGCTCACAAGACAGAAATTCGTTTAACACTATGGAATGAACTGTTGGCCAAACATGAGGTGATGGTGTACTTCATCAGAAATAAGCTAGCTGCCTTAATGGTATCTATAGCACGCTATGACTGGCCACATTTATATGATGATTTTTTTAGCAATATTGTTGAGGTAAGTTTAACAACCACAACTTATTTATTATGATGTTACAATATTTACGTCAAATGCAATTTATTAATTTTCCTTTAGCTTTCATGATAACATTATGTTATCCTTATTGGTCCGACTAGATCAAGGCATTAAGTGAAACATACTCTCATTAACTATATGTACTATACCTATAATTTTATTGACTAATTACTTAAATACATTTGTAATTTTCTTTTATTTGTGCCAAAAATAATATAATACAACAATGTTAACATTTAGATTATTATTTTTTAGTTAATTCGATGTGATGGGCGTCGCTGCCTTTTAGGACTCGTATTGGCCCAAGCCGCGAGTGAAGAGCTAGGCGCGGCGCGGGACACTGGCGTGTTGCTGCCATCAGAACGACGAAATCAGCTTGAGCGACTAATGTTGAAGGGAATGCCACAATTGCTCAGTGCACTCAGTGGTAAGAAATTGCTAAAATAACTAAAACCTTTGCTTGTTTTGTTTGATTCAGCACAGGCTTGTAGCTATCGTATTGTAGCTCCATCTGCATGGATTTTTGTAAAAATTTCATCATGGTATACCATATCCTTTAAAGCATTAACAGACAGAAAGTCATAGTTACTATAGCAGAATGTTAGTAAAGTTGTTTCTTAACATTTTATTTCAGATATTTTGGAAAAGAATGCTGAAAAGGAAGGTCAATCAAATCCACCACCATCACCAACTAATGGTATTCCACAAACATCAGCATTGCCTGATCTGTTAGCAAATGCACATGAGCTTACTCCTGCAGACAAGTAAGTTATAGAATCATATGATTAACCAGTTCAGACTAGAATCATTTTCTTTTTATTATGAGTAGGTTTGATGACTCATAATTCATATCTTGTTTTCAGAGCTCTCAACATGGAGATAGTGGTCAAGTGTCTAACTACTCTACAACATTTATTCTCTTGGCTACCATTGTCATCTCATGTGCCACCATCATTAGTCACTACAGTGTTTTACTGGGGCAGTATAGCAACCCAGTCACAGGTACGATATATGAGAGCTGGTTTAATTAGTATTAATTATTATAATAAAAGATACTGATTTAGGTGCTTAGTTTCTAGTCAACATTTGTCATTTCCAACAAATTTATTTGAATATACACCTAGGCAAACACATGTTGTATGAAAGCAACATCTGTTTTTCTATCCCAATACTCCTATAATCACTGAAGATAATATGTCTCTGGAAACGTAAGGATAAACAATTATTATGTCGCGTGCAGAGCGTGGAGGCGGCGCTGGGCGGGCTGGGCGGGGTGTGCGAGCTGCTGTACCGGCGGTACGCGCCGCCGTCGTCGGCCGCCACGGCGCTGCGCCTGCAGCACTGCGCGCTGCGCCTGCTGCGACACCTCACGCACAACCTGCACCACATCCAGCACGCGCACCACGAGTCAGTACACCCACTATCACAACCTACATTTAGACTAAATTTACGATACACTTCCTTAATTTCAGTTGATAATAATATATATTCTCATGCAAGTCATGTGAAACTGTTTATAATAAATCTTATATATTTTTCTTATTTATATCTGGTCCTTTCGACATTTTTTATCTAAATTTCAAATTATGTTAATTTCAGTTACCTTGACAAGTTAGCAGAGTTCCTAAAATTATTTATATCATTGCATTTCAAGAGACTGGAGGCAGAACCCGAGTTTGATGCCATAGAGTTTTTGTCATATCTATTCCAATATACATTCCAGGTAAGTTTTTAAACAAATGACATTGTTGCATCTCTGCCTTCTAAACTTCAATGAATGTTTTACTGTATAATAGTCAAACAGGACCAAATTTGATTACATATAATACTATAAAATTTCTGTTTAAGCCATGACTCATTCAATATTTTCTTTACAGGTGCCTACATGTGCTATTTTTGTAAATTGTTTAGATGTATGGGTACAATTTATAGACATTTTGAAACCAGAAGATACTCCAAAGTGAGTATACATTTTCATAATTATTTTAAGCTTTGTGTGACAATAATTAATAGAGTTTTATTGTTTTAGATATTGGGAAGCTTTACAAGCGTTAGTCAATGGAGTGTTGAACAAGATACAGTTCCAACACAACAAGGCGCAACTACAGCATCTCGATAATGACGTGTGTGATGATGATGTAAGTGTTGTCAATTTACCTTTGTACAATCATTCACTTTACATGACATTATTTTATGAATTTAATGTATGTACTATCTTATAACAAGTATTATATTACTTGCAGGGCGAGACTGAATGGCAAACATTCCTAAAACATTGTATAGAATGTATCGCTCGCGTTGCGGATTTAGCACCGCTCGACGTTTTTACTGCAGTGGTAAGTTTAAATAAGATTTAAGGCTCTTGTTATGAAGTCGAAATATTCTAAAACGAAAAGTATTTAACATAAGCGATGTGAAAGCTCTCTCATTGGAGTACTATAGTGAGTGTGTATCCCTGACGTATGTCCGTGGCGCAGCTGGAGCGCTGGCAGTGCCTGGCGGGCGTGCACGCGCGCGCGGCGGGCCGCGGCGGCGAGGGCGAGCGCCTGCTGGCCGCGCTGCTGGACCTGGCCACCATCACGCGCGTGCTGGGCCGTCTGGCGCCCGCGCTGCTCGCCGGTACGTACGCTTACTTATTTTTTTCCACGTTCGAATTTCACTATTGTTGCAAATGTAACTTTCTTGTGTACATAACAGAGGGTCAAGAAAAGATAAAAATTCAGTGGTGTTAGGTAAGAACAATAATCCAAGTGAATACGCATCATATTAATGTTTGTAGAAAACGAGAGCAGTCGTCGGTCGCGTGGCTGGTCGCTGGGCGCCACGCTGGTGGAGCGCTGCGGCGCGGCGCTGGCGGGGGCCGCACTCACGCGCCCGCACCGCACGCAGCAACACGCACACCACGCGCACGCGCACGTACAAGTGTACGTTCACTTTCTTTTTTAATACTCCACAACTCAAATGCTTCAATACTAAAGGAAGACGACTAGTTTAAAGACCTTTATAAGAAAAACAATTTGATTGACTATGCTCTAACTTTATTTAGAGGAGATCTGCCTGCGCTTTAAATGTTGATAACTTGATACAATAATTTATATTATATATCAGCCACGCAGAGATGTTCGCGTGTATGGGTGCGTGGTGTTGCTACGCGAGCGAGTGCGGCGTGCCTGTGCAAACCATGGAGGGACTGTTCTCTTCCGCTGTACCGTTCCTCTTGCCGCACGAAATACCGGTGAGTAGGAAATTGGCTAAGGCCCGTTCGTTCATAGGTATTATGATAGAAGACTTGTTCAGAATTTACCTAAATTCAGATCTATGTTTTACTTAAAACGTAAATGTAAGAAAATATTTTTATTTAAATTGTATTATTTTGGCAGGAACCCCCACTACTATGTCACGCGGCGGCACACCTACTACTTAGTCTGGCGAAGAACGTGAAGTTTACAAACGACCCCGTCGCTCTCACCGGAGACCTGTACGAGCACGCGCAAAGATCTCTACAGTACTTAGAACCAAAGGTAACGTATTCAAAGATTCGGATCAACATTTTCGTGATAAGATTTTAGACTCTAAAGCGTGCAAAGAATATAGTGTTTCCACCACTCTTCTCGAGTAAATCCACCCGTCTCTCTCAAAAGTTACGACATGTTGCACCACCTTCGGATTAGTATTGATAAGTAATTTTTTTTTCCTACTGCATCTGTAGGCGTGTGAAAGTAATGTTTTTCAATCAAGTGTTTAAAAGTACCTAAGGTTTACTATGTTGCATTCAGACGGCAGGAGTGGTCCGCGAAGCGCTGTTGTCGCTGTCGCTGCGCGCGGGAGGCGCGGGCGCGCGCGTGCTGCTGGGCGCGTGGGGCGCGGCGCTGGGCGCGGCGGGCCCGGCGCGGGCGCTGCCGCCGCTCACGCAGCTGCTGCACGCCTTCGCCGCCGCGCCCACGCCCTCCAAGAAGGTACGTTGTTGCCTCTAAATAGCTTTTGATATAATGGTCACAGGGTCGAGTGGGTGTCTTTGTTACGTTGCGCATTACGTTTGTCAGGTGATAGCGGAGGGGGTGCAGAATGCGGCGGAGACGGCCCTGCGCATGTTGTGTGAGCCGGCGTTCGCGACCGCCGAGCCGGAGATAACGGACTTCTTCCTCGCCCTGTTCACTGCGTTACTGCCGCAGCTCGGAAGTTTTGCATACACTGCCATCGATGTGTTCTTGGAAGTCGCGCAGAGGTATGTAGATCTTAAGAATTCATTTACATAATTATAAATATGTATGACCGTCTTAAATTGTCCAAAAGCAAACCAACTGTGACTCTGTATGCCACGGCTGGAGGCAAACTCATTATAAACCAAGTCGTAGACTTTCTGACTTTTTAGAACTAGAAATTGCATGATTTAAAACATTAACTCGACCGATTAAGGTCATAGCTCATTAGAGCCACCGGCACCCACTCCGCACCGCCTCGCCTCCTGCGGCTAGCATTCTATATACGGACTTGTATGTAGCGACGTCCACTCGTTGACCACTCGGCGTTCACTCGTTGACCGCGCTGAGTCCACTGGTTGACCGCGCGACGTTTATTGGTGATAACGCGGCGTCCATCCGTGAACCACCTGACGATTACGAGTGGACGCCATGCGACGAGGCGGTGCGGGGTGGGTGCTGTGGCTCTAATGAGCTGTGACCTTTAATCAACAAATGAAACGTATTCGTGCGCAGGGGCGGCGGCGAGAGCGGCATGGAGCGGCTGGTGGAGTGCGTGCGCCTGGGCGTGGAGGCGGGCGGCGGAGGCGTGCTGCCGCGCGCCGTGCTGCAGCTGCTGCGCCGCCTCGTGCTGCCGCGCGCGCCCGCCGCGCCCGACCTGCAGCGCGCCGCGCACCGCCTGCTCGCCAGGTAACTGAGATGAGCTGAGACCCTGAGTACACAACGTGCAGCTGCTGCGCCGCCTCGTGCTGCCGCGCGCGCCCGCCGCGCCCGACCTGCAGCGCGCCGCGCACCGCCTGCTCGCCAGGTAACTGAGATGAGCTGAGACCCTGAGTACACAACGTGCAGCTGCTGCGCCGCCTCGTGCTGCCGCGCGCGCCCGCCGCGCCCGACCTGCAGCGCGCCGCGCACCGCCTGCTCGCCAGGTAACTGAGATGAGCTGAGACCCTGAGTACACAACGTGCAGC
Source organism: Anticarsia gemmatalis (assembly GCF_050436995.1). Taxonomy (NCBI): domain Eukaryota; kingdom Metazoa; phylum Arthropoda; class Insecta; order Lepidoptera; family Erebidae; genus Anticarsia; species Anticarsia gemmatalis. The sequence continues at coordinate 5,110,662 of NC_134757.1, forward strand.
TGCTGCGCCGCCTCGTGCTGCCGCGCGCGCCCGCCGCGCCCGACCTGCAGCGCGCCGCGCACCGCCTGCTCGCCAGGTAACTGAGATGAGCTGAGACCCTGAGTACACAACGTGCAGCTGCTGCGCCGCCTCGTGCTGCCGCGCGCGCCCGCCGCGCCCGACCTGCAGCGCGCCGCGCACCGCCTGCTCGCCAGGTAACTGAGATGAGCTGAGACCCTGAGTACACAACGTGCAGCTGCTGCGCCGCCTCGTGCTGCCGCGCGCGCCCGCCGCGCCCGACCTGCAGCGCGCCGCGCACCGCCTGCTCGCCAGGTAACTGAGATGAGCTGAGACCCTGAGTACACAACGTGCAGCTGCTGCGCCGCCTCGTGCTGCCGCGCGCGCCCGCCGCGCCCGACCTGCAGCGCGCCGCGCACCGCCTGCTCGCCAGGTAACTGAGATGAGCTGAGACCCTGAGTACACAACGTGCAGCTGCTGCGCCGCCTCGTGCTGCCGCGCGCGCCCGCCGCGCCCGACCTGCAGCGCGCCGCGCACCGCCTGCTCGCCAGGTAACTGAGATGAGCTGAGACCCTGAGTACACAACGTGCAGCTGCTGCGCCGCCTCGTGCTGCCGCGCGCGCCCGCCGCGCCCGACCTGCAGCGCGCCGCGCACCGCCTGCTCGCCAGGTAACTGAGATGAGCTGAGACCCTGAGTACACAACGTGCAGCTGCTGCGCCGCCTCGTGCTGCCGCGCGCGCCCGCCGCGCCCGACCTGCAGCGCGCCGCGCACCGCCTGCTCGCCAGGTAACTGAGATGAGCTGAGACCCTGAGTACACAACGTGCAGCTGCTGCGCCGCCTCGTGCTGCCGCGCGCGCCCGCCGCGCCCGACCTGCAGCGCGCCGCGCACCGCCTGCTCGCCAGGTAACTGAGATGAGCTGAGACCCTGAGTACACAACGTGCAGCTGCTGCGCCGCCTCGTGCTGCCGCGCGCGCCCGCCGCGCCCGACCTGCAGCGCGCCGCGCACCGCCTGCTCGCCAGGTAACTGAGATGAGCTGAGACCCTGAGTACACAACGTGCAGCTGCTGCGCCGCCTCGTGCTGCCGCGCGCGCCCGCCGCGCCCGACCTGCAGCGCGCCGCGCACCGCCTGCTCGCCAGGTAACTGAGATGAGCTGAGACCCTGAGTACACAACGTGCAGCTGCTGCGCCGCCTCGTGCTGCCGCGCGCGCCCGCCGCGCCCGACCTGCAGCGCGCCGCGCACCGCCTGCTCGCCAGGTAACTGAGATGAGCTGAGACCCTGAGTACACAACGTGCAGCTGCTGCGCCGCCTCGTGCTGCCGCGCGCGCCCGCCGCGCCCGACCTGCAGCGCGCCGCGCACCGCCTGCTCGCTAGGTAACTGAGATGAGCTGAGACCCTGAGTACACAACGCGTGCCGTGCTGCAGCTGCTGACACACAAGAGACATCAGCGTGTACGAACTCATAGAGATATGCAAACATGTCAAAATATCGACATATACCTGTGTATCGACGGCCACGTCCGATGAATATTATTTGCGTAGTAAAAATATTTTGTTTTATTTGGCAGCGTCCTGATTCACCGATGGCGCTACTTCTTCCCCAACAAGTGTGACGAGGCGGAGAGCGAGGTTCGCGCGGGCGAGCTGCGGGAGGCGCTGTCGGCGCTGGGCCGCGCGCTGCTGCAGCCTGACATCGAGCTGCTGCGCCTCAACATCGACACACTCGACGTACTTAATACTAAGTGGAAGCTTTATCACAAGGTACATAACTGCTTCGTTTCTTATTATCAGAGCACAAAGAGGATCTACTTAGTTATACTACGCAAAAAGTTGTTAAAGGACTGACTGCTGAAAGTACCTTGACTAATATTGAGAATTAAAACATTTTTATTATTATTAGGTGATGTTCCGCAACGAGTTCCTGGGTGAGTTCCTGTCGGTGTTGCTGGCGGGGCTGGCGGAGGGCGGGTGGCGCGCGCTGGTCCGCGACGAGGTGACGGCGGCCGTGCACGCCATGGCCATGGTCGACTTCAACACGTTCCGCACCTCCTTCCTGCCGCACTTCCTCAGCTCGCTGCCGGGACTCGCGCCCGAACATCAACACCACCTGGCGCAGTTTCCTCCCGATACGGTTTGTATTGTTATTATATCTGATATGCTAATTGACTGCCTCTCTGGCGCGGTCGGTAGTATATGCGACTGCGGTGCGAGAGGTCTCGGGTTCGAATCCTGGGTCGGGCCAAAAAGTCTTTTCTGAGATTTTCTGTTAAGAATTTCTTAGAGATTGCCCGGAGTTAGGAAGTTGAGGTCGAAGACCTCCGTGCCTCGGAGAGCACGTAAAGCCGTCGGTCCTGCGCCTGACCTCTCACTGGTCGTGTCGGTTATCCGTCCCACCAAACTATGAGAGTGATGGAATAGAGAGTGTACCTGTGTATTGTGCACACACTTGGACACTATAAACAAAGTCCTGCACAGATGGCCAGTTTCAATAAAACTGACCGCCGTATTGTGCTAATCGATATCTCCAGTTTTTAACGATTCCATACCAGGATTACTATTGGCTGAATCCATGATATACTCAGTGATAGTGATTTGGTTAATTGCGAATCGAAACAGTCTAGAAAACGAGTAAATAAGAAAAATATGTGTATATTACAGGATTTACCAACATTCACTCAGAACATTCACCGTCTGATGAACGACGTGAACTGTTATCGCGCGTACAACTCGCTCGTGCAACCGTCGGCGTCGGTGCAGATGGCCACATAGCGCCGCTACCACACTTACTAGTCGCTGTGATACTAACACGTACATTGTGATATACTATACGTAGATTTGTACTTGAACCACAAATCGACAATATTTCCTATTTATGTACTGTGGGTTTGTAGATTTAGTTAACGATTTAGCTACGCCGCTTTAACAAATTGAAGAATTCTGTGTTTATAACATTGTGAATATGCATTCGGAGAATTTATAAACTTTATTTTCGTCCGTGCCTTTAACAAAAATATCGACCATTGAAAAGTGGAATAAAGGGCAAAAATATATGTTTGGGTATTTTAAAAATTATAACAGTTAGGTTATAAACAAAAAAAGTGTTTCGTGGTGTCAGGCGGAAAGTGGTGTAGCATTAATCATATAAGTCACTAAAAGTAAAAGGAAAGGAATTGTGGGTAATATGTCTATGGAAACAATCTCATTGTTCATAAACGAGAGTATGATAATGAAATGAATTTTACTTACATTTAGAGTTTTAGAGCTTCATATTGGTAAAGGAAATGTTTAGGGAGCCAGTTGGTCACATTATATTGTATAAACGCTAGGCGATGGGCTTCTTATGCTTAAATTTGGTTGCAAGTTTTGACTCAGTACCTTGTTATATATTATATTGTCTTTTAAACTCTACTAACACATTTCTTGTTGGTACATTTACTAGATAGTGTCCTAATATTCTGCCGTCGTAAATCTAAACACAGTAACTTCAAAATATGCGTTTTGAGAAAAACGCGGTTGAAGTTTAATGGTTAATTTTTGCTCTCATGAAGATACTAATTATTGTATATTATTTCATGCAACTTTTAATGTTAGTATATAGTTAAATCTTTGATTCTGTATATATATATCTAGTATATTATTATTGTATAAATAATAAAATTAGATAATGTGTTTTAAGCTAGGGTAATAATATAATATTTTTTTCTTTTTTAAGTTACAACACGGTAACTCAACGGTTACTGTGTTGTAACCAAGTTTTACCTATTACTGTGTTGTAACTTTGTAAAGATATTAACATTAGGGGAATTACGACACAGTAAGTATGTACATACTGTGTTATAACTAAGTTTCTTAGAAATACGTATAAAATCAGTAATACAGTAAATGAGATACTGGGTATTATTCAAGTATTTGTTGTTTATCTTTGAACAATATTTTATACGCAATCACAGTAACTGAAGAAGCCGTGTTATAATCAAGCAAAAAAAGAAAAATTAAAATCTATTCACGTTAAAAAAACACAGTTAGTAGTGAGATACTGTTATTTAATTTAAAATAATACAGATACTGTATTTTTTATTAAAAAAAATGTTTTTTTTGTAAAAATACTGTGTTTTTATTTAATGTATTTCGGTAACTATCTATCGTACAAACAAACCGAAAACTTTCTCAAATAGCCCGCGGTCTCCTGATTCCAAAGAACTAAACAAAGTATAAACACAGTAACTTAAGTTACTGTGTTTACATTTACGACGGCAGTATTCTCCTTGAGAGAGATCTAAGCACTACTTAAACTTATTATAGGATCTAAATTAGGTCTTCATTGTTTATCATTAGTTTAAAAAAAAATATTTTATTAAGACAAAACAAATTCTTGATTGAATTTGGCATATAAGACTGTACATAATACTGGGTGAATATACTCATTACAAAATAACACTTTTTTTTTTAAATTGTAGTTGATGCTTGGTAGCTCGCTAGGCAGAGTAGAGATGATTGCATCCGCGAGCAAAATTTCAATGGAGTACATGTATTTTACGGTTAAACACTGCCATGGGTGTGGGCTACATTAGCTCAACTTGGTGTCACGAGAATCACTTTTAAGTTTGTCGTCTGTATTCAATGTCACCTGTATAATACATTAATGTTATTTTTTATTTGATGTCCATTTTTAATCAAATTATGTTTGCCATTTGGTTTTTGAGTAACAAAACATTTATCTGCATTTATAAATTTGAATATTTTGTCGTGATGAGGGGCGTTTTCTGAGAATAGTATGTACTAGTCATTGGAAGAATTTTATACGAATAATTACGGTACGGCGCAGTGATGTGTACAATATACTGTATACATGCTGTTTTATACAAAATGTGATACTGAACACAAAGTATATTTTATATTGTTGACTTGAAGTTATGTCAGAATCCGTTGCCTCGTAGTTATAAATTGCGAATAATACGTATAACATATTTATAGATGACCAAGATAAGAATTTTACATTTACATTTTGTATTTGTGTGTTTTATAAATCATTGTAGGCATGTCTCAGATGTACCTAGTGGTAAGGTCATGTAAGATTATCTGTTGAGTGATTGAGTTGACAATTATGAAGTTCGTTACATAATTTTGCATTGTGCATTTCGTCTAAAGAAGAGATGTTGTAGGCTTCGCTTTATGACTGCCGCTACTACGTTATAGCGAAGAATAAAGGAGAGTTGTAACTGCAATCACATCGAATTTGACTATAAGTAAAAATAATAAACAATTTACATTAATATTTATTGCATTTAAGTTCTTAGTTTTTGCAATAGGGCGTGTGATAGAGTTCAAATTATGTTACTTTGGTGAGCAATAACTGTGCAAGGTTAGTTTATTATTGTCTGCATGCTTATTATAAAAGGTAATAAATCAATCTAGTTGTTTAATGTCTTGTTTTATTTCATGTGTGCCTGTTTTGAGTGATTGTAATGTTATCATTACAGCATAAGTGGTTTAAATAAATAATAATCATATTACTAAATGAATGTATTAACTAGTTTGAGAGTATTTTGTTAACAATTTGTTGTACACATCAGTCACGATTTCTTTGTGGCTTGCATACAATTTTAATTCTGGAGTGATATCTACCCAGCGAACACCAGCAGCGTCACTCCCTGCATGAAGCCTCATCCCACCAACAATAGATCCATTGTTGTCATGGAAGTTGTATGCAGCACTCTCCATCCATGCATTGTCAGTATTTCTATGATCATCAATATACCCTTGATATACTACATCACCACCTTCAAAGAACTTTACAAATTTATCTAGCCAAGCTTTCTTTTCATCTGAAACAAAGTATAATTTTTTCCATGAGATGACAAACCTGTCTTTCACATTATCTAATCTAATTTTAACCACAATACATAATGTATTATTATATTGCTGTCATACACACCTTCAGACATTGTATCGGAGTTAGTAGCTTCTTCCATGAACTCCCTGACAGCAGTAGCAGTTACTTTCTCTCCAGGGTCCACCATACCACCCGGTAAAGCCCATTCACCTGTGTCACCTCGTTTTATTGCTACAAACTGCAGTATTGGTCTAAAAATATTCACATTTTTTTAAATTATGATCCATTTAATTACATGTAACAATATCAAAGTATAAATTATTTACTTATTGGCTTTGTCATGCTCTATTTCACCATTCTCGAGCCTCTTCCAACTAGTAACGATAGGATCTGCAGCATGATTCGGTCCCCACCTCCCGAGCACACCTCGGCCAGTGACACCAGTTCTTCCAATAGGATTTAAAGGATATTGGTTTACAATTTTATAATTGCCCATGTAGCTCACTCTACTGACTTTGCCATCAACACTGTTGAAATGTGGTTTAAAACTAGGATTTTCTAAAAAAGTATTACAAAAACACTAACATCAAACATGTTTTATTTTTTTTATTCAAATATGTTGTGTTATATAATGTTTTTGAATTACCAATGTCTGGATCTGCCCACGGTTGTCCGTTTATGTGTGGCGAAGTATATTTAACCGGTTTATATTCACTGAATTCAGTAGACCAGCTCACTTTGTCGTCAGGAACAGGAAATCTTTCAACGTTAGAGCGAGGATACAGACCCCCACGACATTTAAAGTGCGTAGTGATCAACATCACTAGACTTGATCGTACCATTAAAATAATGCAAAAGAAAAAAATAAATATTATTATTTTAGGAGTCATAAAAGTGCACCGCCTTTGCAGTTATGAAGCAGACAACAACAAACCAGTAGAACTTTAGAAGTAAGAAATGACAGCAACTGTCACTCATTGACAATGAATGAATGACGTCCTATTCTAACTATTTCTAACTGCGTTCATTCAAATTACAATAATTTGCATTTTTAAATTTTAGGTGCCTTAGTTGGATCTAGCTCAAAGAATAAATCAATAGGCTACTTGAGGCTGAGTCAAGTATTTTTAGTTCTTTTAATGACTAACTGACGGCACTATTTTAAGAGAAATTAAAAATAAATTGTACTATGTGACGCTCTGTGTCGGAAAAATTTTGGAAATGGAACCCGCGAAACATTCTTTAGTTTAGAGATTCTATTAATGATAAGAATTTTACCCCGGTTGGATTAATCTATCTTACACCAGTTTCCATAGAGTTAATGAGACAATAGGACTACAATGAGACGGCACTACAAGATATATCATAAACAGGAAAATGCCTTGAAGAATGAAACAGATAAATACATTCTTACAACTATGTATTTAGAAATAAGGTATTGCTTAGTTACAATTTATTTTAATTGTTAATAATGCTCATTTTCTTCTTCGTGTAGTTTTCTTAGCAGTTGTAGGTTTTTTGAACACTTCTTCGTCTTTTTTCTGGAACTCCTCATCTGAGAAAAAACAAGATTTTCGAACTTACAAAAATACTTTATTTTATATTTTACTAGCTGACCCGCGCAACTTCGCTTGCGTCCTATAAGGGAGAATGGGTGAAATTTTTCCTCGTTTTTGTAACATTAATTACTGGTACTCTGCTCCTTTTGGTCGTAGCGTGATGATATATAGCCTATGTCCTTTCTCGGGTATCAAAATATCTCCATACCAAATTTCATGCAAATTGGTTCGGTAGTTAAGGCGTGATTGAGTAGCAGACAGACAGACAGAGTTACTTTTGCATTTATAATATTAGTATGGAGTATGGACGATTTATGTACTTCCAGTCAACACGGTTTTATAATAATTTTATATAAACAAAGCCATTCAACGTTTTGATTTTGTAATAACAAACCCTTGCTGATTAATAAGGGTTGTGAAATCCCATGGAAGGGTTGAAATACGGGGTTTTTTAGAAATGTTTTTTAATCAATTTATTTAGCGGATTTTTGTTGTTTTGCTTTTTTTTGAAAGTGATAAAACACAATGTTTGTACCTAGTAATATTATCAAAATTCAAATTCAAATTCAAAATTATTTATCGCAACAAACATGGTTCAGAGTTCTTATTTATAATACAGTTTCACATATTTGGCCGTTATAGGGACGCTGCCCCCGCCGCCGCGGCCGGCCCGTACCGTGCCGCAATACTAATATCGTGATATCTCCTAAACTATATGTCTAAATAACACACTGTAAACTGCAAAAATAATCTAAATTAAATGCTCGTGATGATGAACTTACTTATTTTGATAAGGATATATGTATTATTGGTTATATCACCAGTTAAACATCACCCAACGAATTAAATGTTTTTTTAATACAGAAAAGTAGTTTTTGTGACTTAAATAAAAAAGCTGGATATATGTCATCGCGGACTTTTTTGTAGAACTAATAAAGACCAATGTTTTTGCTATACATTGTTCTTACTTGTATCCAACGGTATAAGCGGCGCACGCACAAATGCAATCTTCAATTAGATTTTTTTTCTGACTTCTTGGACATAAATCGCTATAACTCAGCTAATATAGTTTCAATGTATTTCAATTATATATAAAAACCTGTCGGAGAAAATACTCTTTCTATTAGTGAAAACCGCATCAAAATCCGTTGCGTAGTTTTAAAGTTTTATGCATACGAAGGGACTACAGACAAAATGGGCGACTTTGTTTTATACTATGTAGTGATACAAATACATAAGAGACACTCTTTTTGGTGTTGTTAAAAATATCAAAAGCCATATCTACTGAAGATTCCATGTAAGACATACCTGAGTCGTCAGAATAGTTAACTGCCTTGTTTCTCGTCGGCGCTTTCCGTGATGACTTTCTCACAGATTGTGGTGTGTCAACGTTATTTGGTGGTTCATTCTGAAAAAAAAAATACAAGTTCAGATAAAACATCTGGTTCGATATTTAAAAACAAGCAATGAATGTACCTAAAATAATAAGTTAAGAGTTATAGAAATTGTGTTGCTCGAAAGCAATAATTTCAGAGAAAACTGGTTTGTGTCGAAAAAATTGTTTGATTATACTATTCTTGGGTGCAGGCTTGTTCATGGTGTGTCGGAAAAATTAATGGTGACAAATGCTATTGGTCTGGGACCTACCTCGTCTGCGCTAGAAGACGATCGACGTCGGTTTCTGCGAGGCGCGGGGCGACGTCGCGGGGTAGCGCGCTCGGGTGCTGTAGCCGCTTTCTTCGCCTCCTCCGAACTACATTCCTCTGCAGTGTTTTGTTGTTCCTCATTGTCGCGGACCGCGAAACATTCCTCTATCTTATCACCCAACTCGGTTACGAGTGTCTATAAAAAATGAATGAAATATATTAATAAAATTATAACTACAGACCGTGCAAGCAGGTGGGTTACTTAACAAATCGTACATACCTTAATTTCAGCCTTAGCCATCTTTGATGTATTATTCATTAAAGTGGTAAAAGATTCCATGACTCCATTGCAATGTAATTTATCTTTGTAACAGTCCATATTTTCTATGAGTTTACGAAGAGACCTCTCGTTGTACGTGAATAAGGATAAACAATAAGCAAGATCCCTCCATTGTCTCTCCTCTGTCGACAGTTTGAATCTTTGGCACAGTTTTTCTATCAGAGCTTCCATTTGACGGTCTTTTTGTATAAGCGATGTTATGTACCTGAAATAGACAAAATTATATTAATCTGAGAACATCACTGTAAAAGGTATTGCAAGATATATTTCATAAACCATTCCATTAAAAAACAACCGACTTGCGTAAATACTGTACATGACTTTAGTACGACAAAGTATACATTTTTTCTTACTTCATAATAATTCTATACTGGTCTTCAGCCACATTGAGTTCAGGATCGCTCAGTCTGGATATAATATCAGGCATCACATTATACAACGCGTTGCCTTTCTGCGACAATTGTTTGAAAAACAGCCTTGTCATGGATGCCACTCTTGCATCCTTGTCGGCACAGCACAGTGCCATGTCCGCGATCTGACCTTTCACTCGCACCATCTCGTGAAGTACTAGGAATGATAGCATTTTCACCGCGCACTGACGGACTTCTAACTCTTCGTCGCTCAAACTGAAATTGTAAACTTATTTAATGCTAGCTTTTGCCAACAATTGTGTCATAAGCTTTCCCAGGTTTAGTACCCTAGGTTAATCATTGTCTTAAACTGTCTGAACCAAATTTCATTAAAACCTGTTCAGTAGTTTTAATATTAATAATATTAAGATATTTTTGTATGCACTTACATATGGTAAATATGATGAGTCCAGGGTTGCGTCAGATTAGGGAATCGTAGAGTCAGGTCCGCGAATGCGATGGTCAAGTTAGTTCTGAGCGACACATTCTTGGATTTCTTGAGGACGGTTACCATCAGTTGTAAGCCTTCCTCACACACTGCGTTTGACACCAACATAAATCTAAATGACAATAAAAAATCTTTAAAAACCTTTAGAACGAGTTTTCAATTAACGAAATTGATTGTTGCTGTTGTTGGAACAATAATTTTATTAGATAAAAGGTCCAAAAAAATATCCGTGTAGTTATGAGCGAAGTGAAAAGCTTTAGGCGCGCCGATTATTAACCGACGAAGTACCTGGTAAAACTAAGCGCAGCTGCGGCTTGCAGTTTAGGGGAGACTTTCGCAGGATTAGCGAGCAGCCACCGCAGCAGCTGTACATATCGTGCCAGCGCCGCGCTGCCGCACACGATATCTCGCTCGCACACACCGCGCACATACTCCGCATCCGCATCGTCCGCCACTGCGCCTTCTAGTCCCGCTTCTTCTTCCGTCATGGTTGTGTTGGCCTGCAGATAAACATCACGTTAGCACGAAATTTCCTTTTTCTTGACACGAATGTTAAGTACGCCACTTCTCACCGAAGGTCCTTTATTGGACGTGACGCTGGCGGAACGCTGGGCTCGCGAGGAAGCGCTGGCATTGCTGGCGTTCATGAGCGTCTGACGTCGCAGGTCGTCGACCCGCCCGCGTCGTCCAGGGGTTGCGAACGCACCTGCTTTCTTTTTACGTTTCTCTTCTATTTTGCGTTCTTCTCGGACCTAAAGGTTTAGAAATGTCTTGTTATTAGAAATCAAAGCTTGTTAAGACATGAAATAATTAAGAAGGAAACGTTATAATACCTGATTGCGTCTTCTTAGCTCGCTGTATACACTAATATCAAGGTAGATCAGCTGTTGTAGAGCGACGTGTCCGAGCACGAACACGAATCTAGTCAACAATTCCGTTGGCAGGCTGACGTCTTCTGGAGTTTCAGCATCTTTGACCATCGCCTCTTCGATACATTTGTACATTTCTGCAAGAAGTTTTGCACAGAGGATCTCCGGTGTATCGCAGACTGCGTATATAAAGTCGATAGAATTGGCGGCAAACGAAGTAAATTTGTCGAACTTTGAAAACGTTTCCATTAGACTGTCGAAAAGGGCAGTAAATATAGCATGTTCTATTGGATATCTTTGGTTCTTTTTAGATAGAGGTAGTAGTAGTTGGATGCTGAGGTTTCTTGAGTTGTAGTCGGCCGTGAGTCCGTGGGTTTGTATCACGTCGAGGTTAGCGATAGCTACGGAGGGTTTCGCTTTGGCGATCATAACGAGGAACGACAACGCGGCGTAACTGTCCATGTCAGTTGTTCCATCTATCTTCTTCAGGAACATTTCCCAAAACACCTGTAAAGGGATATAATACAGACTCTTGTTAATCGTATACTTACTAAAGGAAAATCCGTTTTTTTTTTTTGTATTTTAGAACTTATCGATGGCTTGACTTATGGATATAAGTTGCATCATTTATTTTTAGAGGCTTTTCAGTTGGCATATTTACCTGAATGATGGCGGGCGTGATGTCTCCCTTCTCGATCCACTTATCCACAAGATGTTCTAGCGCAAGTGCACTCCCGCGGTCGATGTGACACATCAGCGACACGAGTTTCTTCGCAATAGCGAAAGCACGAGCGCGCTCCACTTTGTTATCGCATTCAAGGTACATATCACGGTATGCACGTTCAACTGCTTCCCGTTTTTCCTATAGAAATAATAAGCTTGGTAGATGCAAAGGACTAAAAATGTTGATGTTCATAGAAGTTTGTCGTTAGACTTTTATAAGGAGTACTGATAAAGCATAGCATAAACTTACGTTAAGTTTATGTTAAGGTAATCAGATATTAAAAGACTATTGCACAAGGCAGAATGAATTATAATTTCGTGTAATAAAATCGATGAGTACGCGTACACGTCAGGTGCACGTATACGATACGAAACGGCATACAACTTAAAAAGTCCCTTACCTGATCAGGGGACCACACAAGCATCAACATATTGGCTACGCCCATCTTAGCAGACTCTATATTGAAGTGGTGTGCAGTGGTGAAGAAGTCTATCGCTTCACTCACATCGCCGGCTTGTTTCGACATCAACAGAGAATTTATTAGTGGCACTGCTTCAGATACCATTCGGCTAAAGTGCACAGATTCTTGAAGAAATGCTACAATGTTCTCTTTCTCTTCCACTCTTTTGTATAGCGCTAGTTCCTGCTCACACTGTTGTGTGAGCGAGATGGATTGCCTTCTGTCTGGTATTATGAACATATTGCGGAGTAGCGCCACGAAGTAATCGATCTGAAATATGAAAGGATTGCCATTAATCAGAGAATACAAGATTAAGATCCATTACTTCTTTAGAAATCTAAGATATACTTAGATGCGAAGTTGGTACTGAGTGCCTTATTGTTACAGTTCAAAGATTGAGGAATGATATTTAACATAATATGTACCTGATCACTTTTCTCCATGTCACATCTAAGCAACTTTGCATCAGGATATTGCCTTTCTGTATGTTTTACAATTAAATACGCCTTATAGTAATTCTTCTCCCGCAGATGTTTACGTATTGCTTCATACAAATTATCCAATGATGCCTGCGAGAGCTCCGGTTCATCCTGCGTAAGAATATCCATACCCTTTTTTATAGCACTCACGACATCATCTTCAATTTTCTCCCATTTCTTTATTAGTTCGGCATCTGGACCAGGATTGAGCTTTTTCTGTAGATCATCTAGTATCTTTTGTTCAGTCTGTAGTTGTTCTTCAAGAATATCCAGTTTTAGTTGGGCAGAAAATGGGTTACATTCTAAGAATATCTGCAAAATAAGAATTGCTAAGTTCGCTTTCTGTTTGCATACCAAAGGCACCATTATATGCATAGATCTCAGAGACTTGCGAATTTATTGTCAATTAGGCACGTTATGGGTTACGAGATCAACAGAAAGGACGACATCAAGTAATAGAGACGCAGTTTTTACCTTAAGCAGTTGTATGGCAGCTTTCCGCACCAGCGCGGCTTTATCCTTGAGTCGTCCGATGGCTCGCTCCAGCACAGTCCGCTGTCGACTCACCGGCACACAGTTCTCTCTTTGGAGGCGACACCAAAACTGAAGCACCTATGACAGTAGTGTGTTATGTAAAGTAATTTACTAAATTGGTAAAACCTTGCATGAGTTTGATGAGCAGTTTCACAGACATTATTTGTAGTCATTGAAACTAGTACGAGAATGGAGAGTTCAGTGGACATGATAATGCCGTACCTTATGCCGCACGTACGCGGACAGGTCGTGTATGTGCTCGTGCAGGTCGTCGAGGAAGTCGTCGCGCTGCGCTCGCTGCGTGTCGGAGAGCCCCTCCCCGCGCAGCTCCACGCTCAGCACCTCGCACATCATGCCCAGCACACTGATGCGCAGTGTATAAGACTGGAATACATAAAAATACTTATGAGTTAGTGAATCTGGCCCTTAATCTTTACTAATGCTTAAGAGGGTACTAATACTCCGATAAATGTAGCCATGAATACTAAAGTTTGAATCTATTCTCTCATCATAAAAGTAACCAAGTATATCTAAAAGCACAAATGTTGACTATTTTAGGCTTTCGTAGATTTCTTGAAATGGTATAGATACATGACAAGCTCAAGGTTTGAAAATTCTAGCAAACAAACCTCATCACTCTCAAGATACGGTTGAATGGTAGCAATGGCATTGGACATCTCTTTGGGCAGCTCTTTAGTGAGCTCTAGCAGGAATGCACCGCAGTTCCTCGCCGCGCCCTGCTCGGTGCCCGCACCGGCGTTCTCTTCATCTGTTGATGCTAATGCCTCAGCTATTTCACGCACCTGCAAATTGAGACATAATAAGTAAGAATTATTCATACCTCAAAAGGAACTGTCACTTTGTAACTTACATAGTTGTAAGTTATTCATGCAAGGAAATAGATGATTGTATTAAAATGAAATCTGTGTATCCTTACCATTTGAGGCCCAAATGTTCCAATTCCAAACTCTTTAGTCAACTGTACTACTCCAGCACATATAGGAGATACTGCATGCTCTACCATTTGGAGAACCTATAGTCAAACCAAAAGTATTGTATTACTTTACTTTAAGTACACAGTGCACCAGCAGTTAAATTACAGAGTGCTAGAGATAAATTGGTAGACTGATTGTGGATATGTTACCTGTACAAGTTTTATCAGACATGAAGTTCCATGATTGTATTTCTTGATAAGAACTCCTAATACCTGGAACACTGTTTCTCGGACAGACTTGTTCTTTATTATTTGCTCTTCAAGAGCTTTGTAGCAGGGATCTGCTACCATTCTGGAAACAAAAAACAGTTTCTAAATGTCTTATTTCAATGTGTATTTTATTATTATGATGCATATTATCACCCCTTCCTTGCCTTGCAGTTGGACAGTAATGGGTTAAAAAAAAAATGATGCATATTTTTGTAGAGTATTTTGCAATCAAAAATCAAGCAAATTATATTTCTAGACTTGTTTGATGTTTTAGTGGGACATGTAAATTAGTTTTTTTCAATTATATAATATCCTGTTTGATGATGTGAACCCAACATGCTACTGCCTAGACACTGGTATAAGGTGTTATTAAAAAACTTACGTAACAAAATTGTCTTCAGCTAAAGGTGGGTCCCAGAGCTTGGATAATGGGTGCTGTAGTAACAAGTGCAGTGTGACCAGAGCTGCTTGCTTGTCAGACTCAGTCCAGCCACAGAACTCTTCATCATCAGTTGTCTTCTTGCCTTTCTTACCCAGGGTCAGCTTTGTGGAGTTCTAGTAAACAAACTACAAGATTAGCTTTATAGTAAAGTAAACATAGTCATAAAGTTTAATAAATAATAAATGCATGAATTAATTTAATTACTATGGTGCACATATGTACAAATAATAGAATGGTCAGCATTAATAACGGGCAAGAACAGAGAAAACGTAAAAAAGAAAAATATTGTCCTGAATATGGTGCAATCTAGTGCAAAATAGTTTATATATAAATAAAAACAATCTTCTTTCTTACATCTGCAGCCAGTTTTACATCCTTTACTTTCATTATCTGTGTGAACAGATACATCATCATTTTCAAAATGTTTAAATTCTTTGTTCTCATATCGGCATCAATTTCTTCTTGAAATAACATCTCAAAATGGTTACACAAGTTTTTAGTAGCCCGCATTATGTGATCAAACCCTATAAAAAAGCAAAATAATAGATGTATGGTCACTTTCTAAAAGTTATAGTTAAAGTTTATCAATTAAAATATTTACCTTTATTTATTACATTCCATTCTAATTTACTTCCATGTACTATGATGGAAAAGTAAGTATCAAAGTGTTCTAAGATGAAATCAACACCATCTGTGTTGAAAGCTCTGGCAGCATCTGAAACAAGACGGTTAAATAGGTACATTTGCGATATTATGTTCATTTCGAACTTATTTAAAGAATACATATCACTGTTTACCTTGTAGTTTCGATAGTAATACGCGCGGCTGTACAATATCCTCGACATGGTATTGTCCTGCGTGAGATTCCAATAGTTCGTCTTTTTGCAATGGTATAGCAAACTCAAAGTTACTCATTTTGAATACAATGATATCTTCAGTGACCTTTATCTCATTCAACTATTTATCAAACAAATTAATAACATCTCCGAGTGGCGGTAAATAAAACGTTTATTTTTGAAATTCATAAGTTGACAGTTTGACATATTATATTGCCAAACGCAAAGCATAAACAATAGATCATCAATAGATTTGAAAGTTACATTCTGCAATATGTTACATAATTTACTACATTACAGGTAGGTATAATAAAAGAGTATATAATTATCTAGGTACTAATTCGTACACAAAAAGTAGCCAGAATTTCTTAAATAATAATTAATTTATTTAAACTACTTAGCTATTTTAAGCATAAAAAATATTAACTGTATGAACCCAGTAGTTATCTATATGAAAGAGGTATTGCGCTGTTGTGCCTAAATCATTAAAAACCGATTTTTGTCGAAATTTTTTGTTATCTCTATGAAAATCTTGGAACATTTTTTAATTTTGGCAATATTTTTGACACGTTGCTTACATGTCATTTGACGTTTTGATTTCGCTCGCCAGCGCACAAGCCAGCTGAAGTGGTGGCATAACTCCGGCATTCTATTTTCCATTCAAGTTTATTTTTACACGTACTCCGTGTTGACTATTAGTGTATAACTGATCAGTTTATAAATCAGATAAGTCATGTCTAGCAAAGGAAACAAAGCTTTTACGAAAGAGGAGGAGTTATTGCTCCAAGACTTTAGCAGAAATGTATCAACCAAGTCTTCAGCCCTATTTTACGGCAATGCCTTCATCGTATCTGCTATTCCCATATGTAAGTAACTCAACATATAATTCTTAATAAAAAGTTACAAATAATATGCACTGTTTTATACATAAAATGTTAGATAAAGATAAGTGAAAGTTGCAAGTCTCATAACATCTTTTGACACGTTTAGGGTTGTTCTGGAGGGTGCACGCACTGGAGGTGAGCCCATCCCTGGCTTGGTTCGCGATAGTTACGGCGGCGAGCACCTGGCTGCTGGCGCTGGCGTACCGCAACACCAAGTTCCAGCTGAAGCACCGTGTAGCTGTGCGCAGACAGGACGCTGTTGCCCGCGAAATGGCTCGCGAACTGGCTGACGACAAGAAGATGAGCAGGAAGGAGAAAGACGAGAGGTAACTATAACAATGTTTACTTAGAAAAATAAGCAGAGTTCAAATGTTTACCAATAATTTATTAATGTTGGTATAAGACTAGTATTCTTCTTAGGAATTTAATACCTTACAACTATAGACTCATTAGATTCCAACTGGATTGTTACTTTGTGACCAATAAGATACAAATAAGATAACAATATGTTACTCTTCTCTTAAAAACAAAGCTACCGTGTATATGAAATTTTGCAAGCTGTTCCTTTCCATTCCATTCTTACACATTTTGTGTAAGAAGTGTTTTTAAAAGAAGGTAAATTACTTACCATTATAAAGGTATTGCATTTATTGAAAAACTTAAAATCTTGTTACTTTAAACATTATGGTTGCATTAGACTATTAGACTCTTGTTAGCCATTTGATAGAAAAATCTTATTTAATATTCCAGGATCCTGTGGAAGAAGAATGAAGTGGCTGACTATGAGGCTACCACATACTCCATCTTCTACAACAATGCCTTGTTCCTGACCATCGTCATCCTGAGCAGCTTCTACCTCCTGCGCTCTTTCACACCTACTGTGTATCCTTTTAAAATATTGAGATAAAATCTTAAATCAATTTGATACTTGATGGCCAGGTATGGTACTGTTCTTTTGCCATCTCAAAGTAACAACAAACTCAGTAGCCATCATTGGCTTAAGAAAAATGATAAGTTTCTAAGTCAATGTCCATAATAGACTTAGAAACAACATAATACTATATTTTTGATTTTTAGGTTGCATTGTTCTGCTTTAATATATTCCTTGACTCTAGCACAGTAACTACATCGTGTCCCTCACAGTTGCCTCCGGACTCTTGGCTCTGCTGTCCACAGGAACCAAGTGAATATGTTATACAGGTGATTAAGATTGCCACTTGTATGACTTGACTACTACATGCCTCAAGAACTGACAGTGGCAACTGTATGAGTGAGTGGTGATGCTTGTTAATAAAGTTGAGCATAAATGCCTCTGTTTATATAAGTGACATGTATACTCAACTTTCACAGTTATTTATGTGTTTCCATTGAATAAATATAGAATAATTTTATAATTTAATTTTAATAAAATAACTGAAAACAGTCTTTAGTTTTATTTACAATTTGCAGGAAATCTTACAGTTAAATGGTTTTTCCTTACACAAACTTAATCATATGTTTTTAATTCTAACAGCTGTTCTTCGTATTTCTCAGGGTGGGTTAAGTACAGTTTTAAATCACAAACAGCTTTTGTTTTCACTCAAAGAATATTATACAATATTGTCATTTTAAAATAGTCCTTAATTTCACCTCCTCGTTTTATCTACTGCTGAATAGAGCACTCATGGAGTATTAAATTTTGATCAACATCAGATGTTAACAATGTATTAGTTTCAGTCTGATGTTTGACTAGACAATCATGTTTTTGTTTTGAAAACAGTTGGTTGATTTTCGTTTTTGTGTGATCACTTCTATTGCCATAATGTTGAATTTTTCTAATAATCAATTAATGTAAATTATGGTATTCTGCTGATGTATTATGTGCAGACAAGCAGACTCACGCAGTGGTACTACTGTACTCTACTGTACTGTATGCAGCAGTAGGTAATGTGTGTGTGAAGGCGCGGTGACGTCGGCCGCGCCGGTGTGACGCCGCCATTGAAGTAGGTGTTGCGCTGCAAAAGCCAGTGTTCTTGTTCGGAACTGTGGTTTGTCAGGGGCTCAGTACATCATGCCGACGTGCAACGGTTCCGTTCGCTGGAAGTACACGTTGGGGTTGCTACTGAAGGTGGGCTCCACGCTCGTGTACACGTTGCCCTCCTCCGGACGCACCATCACGCCTGCATAGATATATGCCAATCAGTATTTTGTGATCGCATTACAACAAGTATTGCTACAATTTGGATGGCTAATTTTGGTATTTCAAGTGATTATTTATTTTACTAAAAACACAGTAGTAGTACTTAATTAAGTAGAGAATTCTTACTTTAACTTAACTTATAAATTAATAATAGTCACATGACAAACTAAATTCATGGGGGATTGTCATATCAAGAACATAGTGTGCAATTTATATAAAGCGAGTGTGTACTGTGAATAGTTACCTGGCGGCAAAAGATAAGGATAGGGTGGGTAATTGTAGGGATAGTTTAGCATTAGGGGGTGCATTGTGTAGTGCGGCGGAGAGTACATTACGCGTGAGTGCGGGTGCGGCGAGTTCGCGAACAGGGCTCCGTAATCTGCGAAAAGAACGTGGCGATCTGCAATCAATCTGTGTGCGGAAGCGCTAGTTCTTACTAGTAGCGCATGTTAGATACTTAACTAACCGGCTGGCTGAGCGGGCGGCTCCTTACGGTCGAGCACAGGGGGCGGAGCCGGCACCGGCGCCGCCGCCGACACCATGCCGTACTTCACCGGCTTGAAGTGGAAAAACGAGGGTGAGTATCCCGAGCCACCGGCGCCCAGCGAGCTGAGGCCCTCCTCGCGGTCGGCGTCCCATCGGCCTTCGCGGCCCAGCGCCGCTAGTCGCCGACCTTTCGGCGCGAACATCAGAGCGAACACGACAGCGCACGTCGCGAGCAGCCCTGCCGCCACGCAGGCGTCGCGGTGGCGTTCAGGCGCGCCCAGCGCTGCCGCCACCCAACACACCCACACCGCGGCCGTGGCGCCGCCCGCGCCCGCAATGTGCGTCGCTTCGCGGTAATTATCGCGAATGCCGCGTGATCGTAATGCCACTCCGCACACTACGGCGATTAGGAACGCCGCGTAGCACAGCGAGAGCAAAAAGTCTGACATATGCACGTCGCACCGACCACCACCACTTGCTACCCTCGGTGGTGAACCACCGAGCCACTGGGCTCCTATCGCCACTTGTATCATGACGGCGAAAAACAGTAATAGTCCCTGATACGCCGCCGGCAAATATACTCCACCGTTCAAACTTAGTAAGAAGACGCACTTGACGAGAAGTGATGCGAATACTATAACATACGCGACGCCAGTCCCAAACCGAACGGCACCACACGTGAATGCGGTCGGCGTAGTGGCAAATAGGGCCGCTGTGGCAGCGCACGAAAACAACCCAAACAGTAGCGTCTGTCCCAGCAACAGGTGGCGATGACTAGGCGCTTTACGGCTAGCACCCCATATGACGAAAGCCTCGAATCCGCCCAGCGTCACCATACTCACACATGCCAGGGCTAATATGGGTACAGCCCAGGACTCTGATCGGAGGGCACTGACGGTCGTCAGGCTCGGTGCCGTTATGAGAGTCAAGTTCGGTCTCGGCGTCGGTGTGACGGTGGTAGATGTTGACGGTGGCGGTGATGAGGAACTTCGTTCGGGTATTACAAAGTACTCAGTACTCATTTCAAGTCTGTGCGCTTCAGTGCGGGCGGGACGGCGCGGGGCCGGCTCTGTGTCCGGGAGTTCTTCTTCGTCTTCAACCGAGAGGTTTTGCTCCTCGTAGTCTTGCTCGTACATGTCGTCCTCGTACTCATTGTCGGCGTAGTGGTGCGTAGCTGGCGCATGGCGCGGCGCGTACGCAGCGGGCACGCGGGGCTCGAGGCGGTCTCCGAAGCGCGCTGCATGGGCACTCGCGAGCGCGGTGAGCGCCGCCGTGACGAGCAGCGCGCGCACGGCTCCCCTCGCCATCAGGCCGCCTGGGCCGTCAGCTGCCCGAGTCTCGTTGCAGACTCATCCGCGGTCGTCGTTGTATCTCTGGAACAGATAATCGCAGCGTCAGTCAAGCGCCGATGTATCCGTCTCGACTGCGGTCGCGACGTTTCCACTCCGCGATAGCCAAACAAAGAATCTGCCGGCCAAACCGGTTCGACAGTCGCCTTGCACCTTCTAGGAGCCCTAACTTAACCGATTTGGTATTCTTTGTCGTTTTATTGTGGGTCGTTAGGATTGAAAAAGCCAAGTTAACGCATACATTTTGAAGTCCACTCCGCCGTCGCTTGCATATGTAGAGAACGTGATCACGAATGTCTTACCTCGTTTTATACTTTAGATTATGGAGTGTAATTTTGCATAATGAAAATATTGTTTCATTCACTTATAGCTATAACATAAAAAAACCACGCAGTTTTTATTCAGCCATGGAAACTATTGAGTCATTTCGCATGTGAAAACGGTTAGTTAGGTAGGTTGTTAATTGAATGGTTGCAGTGGTGAAGACGCGAGTAGGTTATCTATTACTATTATGTGAGGAGCGTATCATGTTGTTCTGCTTGCCTCGCAAGAGAAAGCGTATATGATTCGTATGAACTATTTGAATTTAATAGTAGAAATGCGCAGAGGCATGGATAACAATATTGTGTAATTTCGATCACCATAAATGGATAAGTATTGCACTAATGATTACGCACGAGATTAGCTGTGATTAGTGAAGAGCAGTTAGTGGCTTTTTCATGTTTTATATGTATAATGTATAATATATGTATATGATAGTTACGCCAAGGAAAAATCTTCTCAGTAGGAATTTACTGTAATAGATATTTCTCGCCCTTTTTCATTTCAGTTATATCAGCCGCTAGTCCAGAGCGTTTTGGATAATAATGTTGAAATATGGTTGTATTACTTGTCCTTGTTTTTGTTGGAAAAAAAACTTGCAACCGTTTCTTGCGGTATAAAAATTTAGGGCAAGATTTTTGTTCCGAATTTATCTGAAAATCACTTAAAACGAAACTAGGTACTCGTGGCTGAAGCACCTACATATTTTATGGTATTTATTTAATTGTAGAATTTAGCCTACCTAGTACCTATATTAATTTTTATTTTACCACATAAGATCGATATTGTAATGTGCAGACTAGTCTGTAAATTTCGCTGATTTAAAAGACCCGATTTACCTAATAACTGCAGCCTTTTATTTTGTAGATCTCTTTCAGTCATGTGGCTGTTTCTGTGACAGCTGTACCGCTGTATGCGGATTTAAAAAAAAAAAGTATTTCACTTGCACTTTATTTCTATTTTAAGGTCTTTATTAAGAAAAATCTTAGTTTTTATTTTTAACTCTGACCTGTACCCCAATATCTGTGGTTTAATTCAAAATATTAGTGACCAAATATTACAATAACATACCCTACTTTATTTGATATAATAACGGTATTATCCTCTCGCATACCCTTACAAAATAAATCTACAGTGACCGCATTCGTCTCAGAGATAGCTTCAGTATAAAATATGCATCTTTCCCTACAAGGTAACCTCTAATTCAACGGAGAGATTACGTAGACAGCTTCACGGAACCGAATCGTGACTTTAAACTTATTATCCGAATCAAAGTACACAGAACATAACGTATTGTAGGCAGATTTGGTGCGAAAGTAACGGTGCGTTGTCGGCGGCGCGGGTGCAGTTGCCCATCCGACAATCGTACAAGCAAACGATCTCTGCAGCCTGCAACGGGACCTTAGTAGTGTTATCTTAAATCACCACCAAATCTCTGCGCGAACCGTATCCAATGATTGCCTCATACTATACAGTATACACGCTTTGTACCTGTAACTCGTGCATTCATAATCGATATATCTCATCGCTATTAGAGATTTATCAACTGCTCGAGAGCGTCAGATTATCGTAGTAAACAGAGGACTGACAGAGCGTTTATTCGAGTCAATGAGATCTTGTTTGATAAGTTTTTTATGTCATTGACTTTTGATTTAACTTTAATTGTTTATTTTTATGGATGCATACTTTTTTCTATTGACAGACGATAGCTTACAGGATCATGCGTAATAATAATAGTTATTTCGTGGGATGGGAAGATGCTATTGCATTTTATATGTAGGTGGCTGCACTAAAGGTCTTCATAGTGTTTATGGTGACACCGAAAGGAAAGTCAAAGTTTTCCTTTGACAGTGCGCGAAGTAGAAACAATGAGACTTAGGGAAACAGAGCGTTCGTGTGCGGTAGCGCGTTGTAAAAGTAACAGCACGAATACTCGGAGTGAAACTCGCCTGAACTGATTGTGCGCCCGCGCCGGAGACACCACCGCGCCACCCGCGCCACCAGCGAGCTGCTGCGACGTCACATTCCTCCGTTACAGACAATTATTTAACTGATCTTCACTGCTCATTCACTCACATGATACAATGTAAATATTCACTTAAGTAATAAGCACGTTCAGCCGAAACATCTCCGAGCTCGAGAGAAAAAATGTTGCTCATTGATTCAATATTGACTGAGAAAAAACAAGAAAACAAATACTTCAAATTATTAGACAGATATGTCTACTTAAGTCATTGAATCTTAAAGTATCTAGCGAGAAAATCAATACGTGATTAACGTTGTATGTGGAATTAAAAAACTAAGCAGTGGAGATACCTCGTTTTTAGAGTTAATTGATGGACTGCGTTTATTGTAGTTTTTCTGTAGAGTCAGCCGTGAGCCGTGTATAGTAATTACTTTGTTTCTTTTGTATCGTGACAGTCAGCACACTTTCTGTTCGGTAGCTAATACGTCTTCAATTATGAGAATCGTAATTGTACGGTAACCTTAAATTATCTAATAGGCATTTGAATTAACTCATGACTCTACTACAATAACACGCTGTCATAACGTTGCGGCGAGATTGTTTGAGTGCGTGCATACTTTACAACAACTTTCATACAATATAAGTACTGTGTATCACGGTAAAAAAGATAAGCGATGTGTATGAATTGAAACACTCAAGTCATCACTCATCATCATCAGACTGTGTACATGTGTAAAGAAGTTGTGCGTGCGTGCACACACTGCACACACTATAATATATCTAGGTATTTTAACCGAGGGATAATGCACTACGTATTATTTATTATCCGCTATAAAACTAATCAATTGCACATTTAATTAATTATTTGGTCAATAAAATTATTGTTTCTCGAAAAAATAGGAAAATCTAGTGTCAATCAGTATAATACATATAATGCTATTATAATTATAGTCCTAGTTAATGAATTTCACTGTCAAAGACAATGCGTAGTCACTTTAATTGTATCGTAAATTTAAATCCTGACTCACAAATCACAAGTTTAATAGCTTAGTATTCGCGTTTATTATCTTTCAATATTTAATAGGCACATACCATATTGTGTAAGCATTAAATTATAACGAGTTATGGGTATGGGAAGGCATTATTTTTCCTGTTATGGCAAGTAAATTTTGCGAGGTTGAGAGCTTATCCTGCTGGAATGCATGGCGAGGTGTCATGTCATCGTAAACTTTTTGATTTATGATCGAGTCCATTCCGTGGCCGCACATCTATTATCAGTTTTCATTGCCCTAAGCCTACGTGAAGTGCTATTACGATATCGTATTGAACAAGGAAGTCTTGGACGAATATGATTTTATCGTCGTAGCTGAGATCATGAACTTTACGACCTTACATAGATTGTCGTTTAGATTCATAAATAACAGATTGTCTTGGGTAGTTTAATTTCGTTTGGACGTTAAATTGTATCGTTTCTAAGTATCTATGAGGACCTACATAATGATTTATTTTATGTTATTGCTTCGACTAAGAATCAATTATTTTTTTGGTAAGTTATGACCTTTTAAGGCGAACGCCGAGCAACATCGGTCAGTCGGTTCCTGTTCGTCTTTAACGGCCAAAAATATGTAGAAAAAAGTCGGCCTTGTGATTGAATACAAACGGACCTAGACTAAAACCTGTGTGACTACTTGTGAGAGCCTACCTACCTGGACCATCATTTGAAATCAAATCGTTAAATTCATTTATTTCATTATTATTACAAGTTGGTTAACGATTTGGTGATTTGGAGGAATTGCTTAAACTTTTGTGTTCAAAACGTTGAGTGTTCAAAAACTGAAATGTCTAGCATATATGTGGACAGATATGTTTTGATTGACTTTAAAACAAACAAATTGTATATAAATAAAGTTCTCTTTGTAAATTCAGAACTTTGAGTTTTCACCATTCGAAATGTAAAGCATTTCTATTGGGTGTCGTATTGGCTACTGCCAGCAAATATTTGGATGCGGAAAGCTGAAATGCTAGGGTTTTAGATTGGTTAAAAAAGTTAATCTGTAATCATTTATAATCACATATATTTAAACCTCACACAGTAAGATGAGAGTTATATAAATAAATGAGTATAATGCTTTAAACCCTTTTCTACGTCGAAAGATCTCTACGAAGCTCTTCAACTTTGACAAATATTGATTTAAATTCTCGTTTCAATGCTCTCGAGCCTGCGGCTTGGCTGCAGGGCAGACACCTTATTTATAAATTTTCGCACGCATCATAAAACATAACGTGGTATAACTATCTATAATAAAGGCTGATGCACATTATGTAAATGAAACTAAAGTTGTCCAGCTAGCAACTGCAGCGTTTATGGGCAACGGATGCCCACCGACGGGATAATATCGATTGCATACATAATTTAAAACATTATAATGATTCGCCTTCCCTCGCTGCGTTTTCAAGCGCTTTTTTCTTATAGCTGATTTAATTGAGGATACAGAATGCACCTAATTGTGGGCCTATAAAACCGAATGACAAGACTTCTTCGAAGTCGTTCAGGACTAAATAATAAAAATACATCAAGAAAATGTCAGTGGAACACTTAGCAACAGGAATTTGTACAATATTTTTTATTGAAACGCCTATTAAGTATTAAGAGACGATAAGTTAATGTATTATGTAAAAGAAAACAAACATTATTTAGAATTCTATTGCATACTATCTATTTAATTTTTCGGATCCAAACACTATTAAAATTTAGTCTTGCCAATAACGCGTTGATGTCTTTTGTTAGCGCTATTGTTTTATTAATAAGTACGTAATGCATTATGTATTTATTTTTGACGCATCAATATCCAAGATTATAAACCTTGTATAAAGTTTGTATAAAAATAGTTTGATCATTGCAACATTGCAATATTTCGTCAGTTTAATAACAACAATTGCAAAATATATTTCGTACAATTGTTAAAGATAAGTATTAATTAAATAGGTTAGTGTTTCCAATTAACAATCTTACAAAATATTCATTAAGATCAAGCATGTACAGAAATTATGAAAATAGAGTTAGATAACACGAGCTACGTAATAAGAGTTAACGAGAGCGGTCAGTTTAACAATAAATACATTACGGAGGAATATATGTGAAGTGCAAATCATTCAGCAAAAGAAGTTCGTCGATCTTAACAAGGTGAACAACAGGTTCAGTATAGATCGGCTCAACTCTTTTAGCCCGAGGAGCCGATGCGCCGGCGACGGTCAAAGCCCTAACCGGCCCTTAAACGATACTCACGAAAATATTTCTTCAGTGCTGCTACTTCTTAGTAGATCTGCTATCGAGAACACAACTGCCAGGCCCACGTCATAAATATCAGGTTGCTTTTTCATAGTCACTTGCGCGGGAAAGGCACCGGGCCTCCATGCGTGCGAGTGGCATGGAGTCTCAGGACAAACTAAGCGAATTTCTGGGTGTTCGTGATGCGTGACGGGTGCACGTGCTCGATGCGCAGACGCATCTTTACTGCGGGCTACGTGCGCCGCGGCGGAGCGACGTGCTGCGCCCGAGGTGATGTCACATACGTGTGACTTTGTGTTATCCAGGCATTGCCAGGCAATCACAAAACAACAGATCATTTGAATTTAAAAAGACGTCTTTAAAGAGTAATGTTTAGTACTATGTTAGTGTGATAACGGTATGAGAGAGCGCTGCACTTGCAGGCGCGCGATTGTTCCGCGAGCTCACAGCCACTCACAGGTTGTGGAGGTGCCCTTAACTAATGCACGGACACCGGGTAGGCAGCGCGTGTCGCCAACTCTTTTCTTTCGACTTCGTGACGTTTTGCCCGCTAAAGACGATGATGAGCTTTTAAATTGCGTCATAACGACTAGAACGAATAGATATAATGGTTTTACTTGAGCTAAGTGAATGCGCAGTTTTATGCTAAATTGTGTAAGTGCCTCGTCGGTCGCCGGCGACCATAGCGCCAATCAGCAAGTTGTATGTTTTATTCATGGCGACTGTTATATTTCATGAAAGTCTTAAATTATTCTGAGTTTCGCTCCGTATTTTCCGGATGAGGAACTCGTGTAATATTTTTAATTATACCTTCTGTGAGTATAATAAGTTTGAAAATGATTAATCGAAGTACGACGACATTCATTCATTTGTGCTGGCCATTAGAATGGAAAATGTGTGTCATATGTGGCATACCAACAATGCTGAAGAAGTAGACATCTACATACAAGTAATGTGACTTTCTTTAGCGTGCCGCAAGGTAGTTTGAAAGTAAATTGTAATAGGAGCCCCGAGCCAATATTATATGTTATTTAATGTAACAAATGTATTTCTCTCCGGCCTGATGCAGTACATATGCCTCCACATATCTGCCATTAACTTAATCAAGCAACAAAATAAATACCCGTCTACCAATGTTATGTTTACTGGTACACTTATACGCTCAGAAAATCAGTAGATACTTGTTTGCTTTGCGACATTATATTATAAACCGTGGTAGGTACTGACAAATACTGAGTGAGTATATTATTAATTACATAAATCTAGTAGAAATATATACAATAAATAGTTTACGTAACCGCGTTAACGCGTAAAATTTAAGTATCTTTCTCATTTAACTAAAATATAAGTGAACAATTCTCATTGTGATTAAACGATACATATATACAATCGTTGTTTGAAATGGTTACGAAAAAATAAAGCAACATGACCTCACTAAATTAGCAATCGTCAAATATGTATCGTCATTAACAATAGTTTTTGTCTCGTCCAAATTTTCTATGGATTCTTGAATGTGAATACCAGCATCCATTGTATCGAATTACGTAGTTACGTACATCTGGGAATAAGCATTCAATTTGTACATTGCAATGTTTGTCTTTGTGAAGATTTTATTTCGGATTGTCTATTCAATTTAAACTCATTATCACAATCGTCATATAATAATAATAATACGATCATAGGTGTACGTTGCCACAGAATTTGCTATTCAAGGCTACTGATAAAACCGGACCCTGAAGAGGCGTGAAGACTTTTTAAAAACGTCGCTCTATCTTGCTTGAATAAGCTTCTTCATAAACTTTTTCTCTAACTAGTCATGCGAAAATTTCACGATAAGATCTAGCTAATTTATAGTGTAATAATAAACTACGTAAAGCCATTAAGCGCTGAAAAGAGAAAATGTATTTGGAAATACATTTTCTGCTGGTAATATTTTATGACATAACAAGTAGATAACACTCATTTAGGAAGACCATGCACTTGACATGTTTTGTTTATTTTGTAAGTTGTGAAAGTCAAAATCAGGATTTTTAAAAGTAAATCTAGTTATCGTTACTAGTATTAAACTAATAACGACAAAAAGCAAATATCTTATTACTCTCATATGGTTCCCATTTGATATGTCGTTTACTCCATACGATCCCCAGAAGTCCAGAAAGCGGTTGGTCAAGTGTGAACTTTCAGAATCACTGCGTATAAAATCAATGAATCTTAAGTGCGTGTGCGTGTGATTGCACTAATAATTTCTATGTACAATTTATTATTTTGCAGTTATTACTCTTCAGGAGTCTTATGTCGCATGTTCGTCGCGGCATCGTTCAGTCGTCTCGATGCAATACGACTTTCCCGTTCCGCTCCGTCGAACTATTTGATGAGACTTGATACGCATCCATCGCATCGTGTGTGTACTGCACAATCTATTATCTAGTACCATGAACAACTGGTGCATATATCAGATATACCTACATACCATTACCTACACATATATACTTATGTAAGTTAGCTTCTGAAAGGAACTAATTGGTCATAACAATTTTGGATCTTTTACCGGAGGCAAAACAGGTAAGTAGGTACAAGGTTGGACAAACAGCATAATCATTAAATACAAGTGGTAATTAATGGATGAAGCTTCGATTCTTCAGGTGTCATGGGTTATTTTGCTGTCCTTGTCTTCATGCTGGTTTTCATAATACTATAGAATAACAAAAGTACTAATAGTCGCAGCCCCCCGGTATAAAAAAACATTTAATCTAAGCTCTAAGTTAAGCTTTTCCTAAACTTTATAACAAACATAATTATAATCCTTCAGCTTTATAACTATTATAATTAAACACAGGAACGGAACAGCCAGTAAAAGTTAATTCAAAACAACTCCTGCCTCCACCGGTACCATAATATCATGGTGGCATAGAAATTATGATATAATTATGGCCGTGCTCAAGGAAGTAGAGGTACTTAGAGAACTTAACATACACTCAACCAGTTTCCATATCGATATTACGAACGGAAACTGAATGGTCATCGTGGACTGACTTACTCTGTCTATGGCCTAACATAAACAACGAATCTGTAAGAAAAATTGGATAAATTGTTTCTATTCGTAAATAGTCACGAACATACTCTTTAGTACGTATCGGAATCTTAATGGCGCTAATATAATACACTTCGAATAAATAAAGGAATGACTTTTGAGTTGATAAGATGAAAAATAAATATTTACTCTACATATGGATAGCATGGTATAGAATAAGCAAATGATGAAAGTCCGACATATAGGATTGCTCTAATATTCTAAAAGAAAGGGAATGTTGTGGTAAATGTCACAACAATCGATTTTTGTTAAGTCTCTATTTCAAAACTAATGTTATGTTTGTAATATCCATCGCCAATGCGCAGTTGCAAAATAAATCCAATTGTATAAATAGTTATCTTTTATTATAATAGCATAAGAAATCAGCTTACACCATTGTCCACATATAGTTATAGCGTTAGACACATATACAGGCAACACTTTCCAATCGTATCGTGTTCGTACTGTAGACATCGAAGCTCAATAATGTAAGAGTTAATCATTATCCTCGTACACAAAGTGCACTTTGTAGTTAATATTGATCACCTACAACACGAACAAACACAGTTTCTCTGCAGACTTCACTGCGGGTTTTATAACCCCATAACTATCACATTAAAGAAAAATAACCAGCATTTTTCCAACATATTTACATAAACTGCAAAATATAAAAAATGTGTCTAGAAGAATTTTAATGTCCATAATTGCGATCCAAATATTTTCAACATTGAAGAAAATTCCTTTGCGGGAAATTTCAACGAATCGAAACATTATACAAGCTTAGGTATTACGAATAAAAGTTTTTATTCTTAATTTTCAACAATCGATGCCATTAAGACATGAATATTTTACATATCTACTTATAATATTGTAGTTACCTACGTTTAATAAAAATAATACATCTAAAGTGGCATGCTCTATATTATTTTTAAAGTACAACTACCTTTGGGCAAAAACTTAAAATATAAAAAATATTACATAATGCAGTTAGGATATTGTCTTATTATAAAATCATTACACATAACATACACCTCTTTAAAAAATACGTAAGTCGTTTTTTAATTGAATAATAGGTACGATTGAGGAGATATTATGTAGATAC
Organism: Anticarsia gemmatalis; assembly: GCF_050436995.1. Lineage (NCBI taxonomy): Eukaryota > Metazoa > Arthropoda > Insecta > Lepidoptera > Erebidae > Anticarsia > Anticarsia gemmatalis. The sequence goes on from NC_134757.1 coordinate 5,141,092, forward strand.
CGATTTGGTAGAAACTTATTGTAGATCTATTGTATTTTTTATTCACTACTCGTTCATTCAATATAATACGTAAGTATATGTAATGTCGGTATCGGCGGGATATGGCGATCAGACCTCTGATATAACTCGAATACACACAATACAGCCACTCGTATTAAACCAAATTCTGTTACAACAGCCATGCTCAATGATACGCATGAGGGAAATGAGGTCGCTTTTGATGAACTAAAGAACTATGTACATGTACCTATGTACTCTGAAAATACACAGCTTCCTAGATGAAGTATAGTAAATCATCGCTATTGTTCAAATATTTCAAATATAGCTTTGATCGAGAATCCCATGGTTATTCGTGCGGATAGAATATTGTTAGTGCATCTATCAGTTTACAGATTTTGAACGTGATAACCTAAACGAAATGAGCATCTCTAACGGCACTCAAATTTGCGGAGATCGAGACGAAGCAGCCTAGTTAACTATTACAACGGTTATGTACATTACCTAGCTATGTTGTGGTAAGTTTAGGTATACTTTATTTCTTTATTCAGCCTTACTTTGAAATCGTTCCCTGCCAAATTAACTCTACACCCATTGTGATGCGGTTAATTTAATAAGCAATTTACGCGTTTTATCTTCCTACTTCAACAATTGACTCCCTCTATGTTTTCTAGACGTGATTTTAGATTTTTTTTATGCAAACACCTCACCTAGAGTACCTACTCCTTTTATACACATCATGGGAACATGTAAGACAAAATGTAATGAATGACACGACGTTATAGATAATAGATAGACTGTGATAGACATAATTATACATATCTGTTACTAAAAGCCAGGAACAACACACTTCGGATATGTAACGAGTGCTTTATATTTGACGAAGAATTAACTTTACACATTCAATTTTATAACTTCGGTACAAATAACGATAGCTCTCTTATGGCTTAAAACGGTCTTTACTATAATGATCTTGGGTACTTAAGAAAGTAATGGAATTGAATTGTTAATATTATTTGCTGATCCTAGCAGCTCAACTCTACACTATAGAGGCTAACTATTCAGGCGGTTTAATGTTTTATACTCGTGCTCGTACAATTTGGATGTTTGATTGATACAGTAAAAGCCATTTCTACTTATGCTATAGTTATTGCAACACTTAACACTTTGCATTGTTCCATAAATATCTACGTGACGTCACACTTACGATGTTGTGTTGGCAAAAGGAAACATTCATGCTGCAGCGTGCCGGCTCGTGCCAAAACAGTTTGTAATACACCAAGTGAAACTGTTATTTAATATCCGAAGTGGGTGATGAGACACGACAAGGTGTAGCATGAATGTTTTGAGGTATTACATAAAAATATCAATCGTATTCCTTTCCTAAATATACAAAACAGACCCAGTCTTATCCGTAACCTTGTAACTTCCTATAAGGCTATCTCCGTATTTAAAGCTCAACCGTGGGAAGGGATGTTTTATGTTTTGTTGGTGTGTGGGCGGTCTTCATCGTCGCTGTGCTCCTCCTGCAGTAGCAGGCTGTCGGGAGGGCCGCGAGGGGGAGCGCGTATGTTGTTGCCGCAGGCTCGCCGCGACCCGCCACGCACTGAACTGAACATGCGAGACAGTTGTGCGAATTTCTTACGGGATACTGTAAAAAAAAAATGTTTGTTAGCTATACTAAATTGTAAATATGATTTAAGGATAGAATTGATACAAGACATGATTGAAAACTGAAACTAAGTCAAGCCTTTTGCTTTGCAGAAGATGAGTAAAACCTGTTAAGTTGGTGATAAACAAGCAAAGCTTAATTTTGTTTGCGTATAGGTAGGTACTCCAGTTCACTATTGAAAGTACATTGGTGAGTCAAAACAAAAATATTGCGTCATGTTTTTCGACACTGAACGCCCTGCTGACATAGTTTTAATTGAGTCTTTTGGCAGAAAGTAGAGCCATAAACTTGACGAGATTCAGTCTGTAGGCCAGGGCCATAAACACAGGGGTGCTATGGGGGTGGCATATTGCCAGGAACTACTGACCCAATGGCTCTAAAACGTAGCAAGGAATGAGAACAAGTGCCGACGTTATGTGTCCTCATAATAATATGAATACCCTAGATGCATATTACGGTTATTTTAATTAATTAAGCTGCTTTAAGTGTCTGATATTGAAATTGCTACAACTGGAATAACATTGTGTGTTATGTAAAGTTATTCAATAAAAATTCAATAATATCTTAAACATACTTATTACTGGTAATGAAAATCTATGCAAGCCATTTCTATAAATCAGTTAAGAAATGCTCGCCAAAGCTAAGAGCTGGTAGATACATAGGTTTATATTATTACTTACAGCTCAAGGGGAAATGAGTTATTATTGGAGAACTATCCGTTATTAGTACTTACGAATATATGACTTAAGCGACTACGCGAAGACCAAATGAAGGATAATATGAGAAAGGTGGCCATTAAAGTCTAGAGTAATAATCACGAGTAAGTGCCGTAGTGGAAGTTATAAACGCAATGATTTATCACTAATGAACATCTAAATAAGCTGGTTCAATCTTCTGATAATGCTGGTCCATATAAATGAGTTATTCAAAGCATGACGAGTTGTGAGCTATAATATATATAATAATACCTATCTAGTTTTAAAGTAGTCTATATATTTGTTACTTGGTCTGCTATATTATTATGTTCTATAGGTAACTAACTATCGTATTTTCTTATTGCGCATTTTCGTAATTGGAGTGTCTTCTAGGACGAGTGTCGCCTAGGAGAACAAAAAAAATATGAACAGTAAAGCGTTATTGTTGTTTTTTATGTAGTGAAATTAAAAGTAAAATTATGAAAATGTTGTTATGTAATTTAATGCATTTCGTGCTTCCAAGCGCTGATAATGCACCCTCATGGTTACGCAATCGATTGAATCTTTCTATAACTAAGTTGTTGAACTCAACAAAGTATGAGCAACTTACATGAAGAATGGATAACACAACATAATCTTTTCGCAACTAGCTAGAACAGTTTCGTAATAACTTGATAATAGACATAATAGTATAATTAGATGTTATAACTCACTTTTGCCCATATGCTTCAATCTCTCCTTAAACGCGGCTTCATCATCGTGGCCTTTTGCCTTTCCCTGTTCGCTATCCAACGCCGCCATGAACTCCTGGTTCCACCGCAGTTCTGCCATAAACTCTTCGTTTTGGAGGAAGGTGGCTATACGATCATCATCCATCTCTAAGCTGAGGTCTATTCTCGCATCAGTACCCGGCGGTATTCGTAAGAACATTGGGGGAAGAGGTCCCAGCATCCGGGGCACCCATTTTCTTCTTACAGCTAGAGGAATTGATTCGTCATCGACGTCTCTGCGGAACAATAGATTATAATTAAATAAATACTGCTACAAATATTTTACGTCATCGTTTGTCGATGCTGTACCTAAATACTGTAATACGTTAATGAGTAAAGGTAAGTAGGTTCTATATTCCGATAGCAAATATTTTTTATCATAAAATATAATTAAGCCCAGTTTAGGCGCAGCGTATAGTCCGGACAGCAACGCAAAATAATTCAGTCAGTGTGGAATTACAGAAACAAGGAGGTATATAGATACAGTACGTGGAAGAGTCGTAGGCTTGGAAACGTTCATTGTTTTAATTAAGTAAAAAAGCATAACAAATTGAAACATTAAGACACTGATAAGATATATATGTTCTATCAGTATAGGTACTCATACGGTAAATACTTAATCCCGTAATCAAAACAAAGAGACCCCTGACCAGCTACTTATAATTAGATAAGTACTAGATAGGTGCAATAATACCTAATTAGGTAAGAGGTCTACACTTAGATCAAATTGATTTTATTCAGCTGGAATCTGAGCACTAACACACAATACTTATTGCCCGCACATACCTACATGAAAAAGAAAATAGGTATGGTTGCGTTTTGAAAAGTATTTTAAACGTGTGGATCATTAACTAAGCGTATTCGAATCATTCATTAGGCATCCGAGCATTGTGGACATTTTTGTTTGATTTGATTTATGAGATTTTTCTTCGCACGACTCTGGCTAAATAAGCAGGTAGGTATATACCTACCTACTTTCAATACTACATTCGAATAATTCTAAGGTACCTACTTTAAAAGTAAATCAGAATTTTATCTTGGCTAGTTTTAGGCTGTTTTCAATGAAACTGACCGACAAAGCTATATGATACGCATCTACCTAAGAGGACAATATTTATCTATATTTTTCCACCGTTTTAAAAAATCTGTAAATAACTATTATTTTACACCCAATGTGAATTGAAAAATTCCTGCATATTATGGTACGGCTTTTGTTATGGTAAGTATTTTACACCGCACTTTCATTTAAAAGGCTTCAGGTCAATGTATTGTCATGACAGAATGATGCCATTATTACAGCATTGTAGCACACGATGGGTTCGACCGGTCTCTCGTCAGTCCTCGAAATTCTTGCTAGTCATGCTAACCTGTTGCCTCATTGTCAGTAGACCTATGGCTTTACAAGACAACATCACGAGACAAGGACGACACCATAAAAAATATTTCATTGATATCGATACATCAATGTGTCGATGGTGTTGTGTTTATGTTATATAAATTGGCTTATTATGAACTACAACCGGTGCATTAAACTTGCGAACGATAAGCTAAACATTGCGGCAATCTTGTACTCACACAAGAGCTGTAGTGTCGTTGTCATCGCCGCTGTCCGCTGCCCTGCAGCCAGACCGGCGATCTTTACGACGGGACGGTGTACTACCTTCTACGCGCTCCATTTCGAGACGCAATCGTTCATTCTGATTGTCTGTACTCATCGCTAAAAGTTGGTCAATGGTCGCATCTACTGCGCCCTGATTAGCGCGTAATACCGCTTCGATAACATCGTCGTCCATATCGGGAAACATTGTCTTGAAATCGGTCATAGCTTGTGTAAACTCGAGCTGCATGGTGGACGCCATCGCGCCGCCGGCCCGCGGCACGCGACACGCCAGAAACGTCACAAGCGCGCGCCCCTCGCCGGTGAAACAGCTGATATGTGACGCAGAACTACCGCAGTGCTGATGAGGATCGCCGTGCGCCCGACGGCCATCCTCGTCGCGCACTACACACCGGCGCCGGCTCCTTGTCCTCGAGCTGTTAATTAGCGGTTCACTTGCTGCAATATTCCTGTAACGCGGCGCGGTGCACCGGGCGCTATCATGATGTGCAATTTTCACTTTCGTCGTTTTAAGATGCACATAGCGCATGCGCGAGGTGAGGCGAGGGACCGGGTTGTCGATATAAATAGAGAATGCACAAAGTGGCGCGCGTCCCGACGGTCGGCGACGTCCGAACGCGACCCGCGTTCTTACTGAAAGCCAGCAGCCGAGATGCGCATGTGCAATGTATTGTTTGTAAATCATGTTTGTCCCTCGACGTGAGTCGTGACCTTTAGCTACGCTGTATTATTAAGGACCTTTTAGTGTATTCAGAATAATAAGATACACGAGACAACCGCTTTTTGAATTGACCATCCGTTTCTCCATTTATGATAATTACTACTACTGGTGATGACCATTGTCCATTAGCTATGTTAGCGAAAAAATATACCTAAAGGCATTAGAGTAGGAGAAACGCCATCGTATTGGGATTCGTCTGTCATTTTGACGTGGGTTATAGGGCGAAGAGACCAGGGCTTGTTAAGTCACAAGATAGTCCATAATATCATTATCACTCGTTAACTAAATCACTAATTAATATCCAACATTCAGAATTATAAAGGATAGTAATGATCTAACTCGATTAACATTCCACCACAACACGTGGGTGCGTGCGCCACCATGACAACCCAATTCTCTAATAATGGCCGCCTCCCCAGCGCTCGGTGTTATGTCTTATGTCAACGGTCACTAGCCAGCATTTAAAACCAACAAAAAGGTTGACGCGCCTACACGGCCAACCCTGACTGTAGCACGTCCTCGTGCGATTAGTAGTCTCGTACAGAATCATCTGAAAGATTACACGTATTAGTTTCAGTACGTTCACGTATATTGTGAGCTCGTCCATGCCTGACACAAAGCCAATCTGATAACTCAATTCGGGGTGCAATATTCTCACGACTACAATACGCATCACTGAGACATGGACTGGACGCATTAAGACCCGGGTGCACGTGACCTTTCCGACCTTTGGACAATCGTATAGACATAGCATGGACCGGGCGCATAGAGCCCCTTCAACCAGCCAACTACAGTTACAAGGCGTGGACCGGGCGCATAGAGCCCTTTCAACCAGCCAACTACAGTTACAAGACGTGGACCGGGCGCATAGAGCCCTTTCAACCAGCCAACTACAGTAACAAGGCGTGGACCGGGCGCATAGAGCCCTTTCAACCAGCCAACTACAGTTACAAGACGTGGACCGGGCGCATAGAGCCCTTTCAACCAGCCAACTACAGTAACAAGGCGTGGACCGGGCGCATAGAGCCCTTTGGACCAGCCAACTACAGTAACAAGGCGTGGACCGGGCGCATAGAGCCCTTTCGACCAGCCGACCACAGATACAAGGCGTGGACCGGGCGCATAGGGCCCCTTCGACCAGCCGACCACAGTTACAGGGCGTGGACCGGGCGCATAGAGCCCCTTCGACCAGCCGACCACAGATACAAGGCGTGGACCGGGCGCATAGGGCCCCTACCGACCAGCCGATCACAATACACAACTTCATGGCGTGGACCGGGCGTACAGAGCCCATTCGACCAGCCGATCACAATACACAACTTCATGGCGCGGACCGGGCGTACAGAGCCCCTTCGACCAGCCGACCACAATACACAACTTCATGGCGTGGACCGGGCGTACACAGCCCTTACCGACCAGCCGATCACAATACACAACTTCATGGCGTGGACCGGGCGTACAGAGCCCCTTCGACCAGCCGATCACAATACACAACTTCATGGCGTGGACCGGGCGTACACAGCCCTTACGACCAGCCGATCACAATACACAACTTCATGGCGTGGACCGGGCGTACAGAGCCCTTACGACCAGCCGATCACAATACACAACTACATGGCGTGGACCGGGCGTACAGAGCCCTTACCGACCAGCCAACCTTAGCCATGGACCGGGCGCACTAGGCCCATGCCGACCATTTATCCGAGCGTGATTTAGGCGTCCCAGGCCTTTCAAATCAGCCATTACAATAACATAGACGTAATTCAGGCGTATGAAACCTTTACAATCGGTCTTTCTGTTCGTCAACTCTAGGAAAGTGGATAGTGTTCAGGACGAGTGTTGGCATTAAACTCCCTATAATCTACACATGTTATTTCCGAACCATCCTTCATCTTGTCTAACAGGATGGGGCTGACAAACCGCCATGAGCTCTCACGAATGACACAGACCTGCATCTAGAAGAGACTATACTTTTTCGTTGACTATAATATCCTTGTCAGCAGGTGATAACTACGACGTTGTACAACCGTATGTGGGTCTATTAAATCAACCTTTAAAGTGCCTGTCGAAACGCGACGAGTTGGAATACTGTCAATAAAGGAGGCGTTATATTTTTTTAAGTATTCTAATTAGTGCAAATCAGTCGTCACCTATAAATAACGTTAGTTTCAATAGTGTTAAAATCAACCTTGTTTGCATTTTGCACATGTTTACTTCTTTGCGTACAAAGAAAACTTAGACTGTCACTATTAATTTCAACATGGATTCCTTTTTCGAGTACGTCTCTTCCTATAATAATTGCATCTGAAATCACATTATTAGAAACGACATGAAGCAGTATAGATAGAGAGATTTCCTGTATTGTAACAGAGCTAATGATTTGCGATAAACACTTAACATCTTTCCCGCCAATCGCCGTTAAATAAACTATCTCGTTATGTTTAGTGCCAGGTAATTTCTCAACAAAACTACTCTTAACCAGAGAGCAAGCCAAGCCACTGTCGAAAAGAAAAGAAATGATCTCACCAGATGATGTCGACAGTCATGTACCTCTACTCGCCCGTCGTTCGCAAGTCAGGACTTCCTAGCGCGCCGGAGCGCTGCTGCTTGTAGGTTTCTGGCTTCCCGTACGCATAACACGTCCCTTCTGCTTCAGCTAGTTTCGACTGCATGGTGCCCCGGCGTTTGCGATACTCCTCCATTTTGTGCCCACGTTTTTCACAAAAGTGACAGGTATCAATGAATCGTGAGTCACTCAAACAAGGTTGCTTCGCATCTATCTCATTTTGTGGTCCTTATGTCGTCTTTTGATAGAAATACCATAGAACATTCTGCACAGTTGGGCTCTCGAAGACACAAGATAAGAATTCAATCTCTTCGTATCAAGGGGGTACAATTATAACACCAGAAACAGACACAGATTAGTAGGTCCCCATCATCGTTTACACAAGGTACACAATTCGTTTGTAGGTCTCGGCATTCGATTCTTCAACAAGCTTCCCAAGCACATCATGGATTTACCCCTTTAATGTCCGAATCAGTTTCGTCTGCATCAAACTTGGCAAGATGTGGCGGCGAGCTATGATGCATACTGTGTAGTCGCCAACAAGCGAGATGAAAGCACCTCCATGTTTGTCAGAATGTTTTTATTATCCTCGCTTATGTTAGATTGGCCAGCGGTCGCGCCACTGATCTCCTCTGGATTAGGCCCTCTACATCCCACTTCTGATAAAGGCATTAGAGTAGGAGAAACGCCATCGTATTGGGATTCGTCTGTCATTTTGACGTGGGTTATAGGGCGAAGAGACCAGGGCTTGTTAAGTCACAAGATAGTCCATAATATCATTATCACTCGTTAACTAAATCACTAATTAATATCCAACATTCAGAATTATAAAGGATAGTAATGATCTAACTCGATTAACATTCCACCACAACACGTGGGTGCGTGCGCCACCATGACAACCCAATTCTCTAATAATGGCCGCCTCCCCAGCGCTCGGTGTTATGTCTTATGTCAACGGTCACTAGCCAGCATTTAAAACCAACAAAAAGGTTGACGCGCCTACATACCTAATACCGTCCGCAGACTTCTTGATTGCAAATTGTTGCTATTTGTATATTTCAAGGAACAATAGCGTGTTTGAGCATCACCGTAGGCAACATGTAGTACTCTGTGGGCAACAGAGATGACAATACCATATTTGCAAGTATGAGTTAAAGTAACTAAATATTTGGTCAGTCGTTAATTACCTCACAGCAGAAACATATACAGGGAGAGCTAAGCTAAAGGAGGAGAACCACCATTTTTAAAACTTAGATAACTTTCAAAGATATAAATTGATCATTGACTGATTTGGTAGTATGTTATGTGGTACGTAGTAGATCCTCATTGTAACAACGCTAAAAGGTAGTAAGTAGGCATAACAATGATACAAAATACTACTTTATGTAAGATGATTTATTTCAAGAATGTTTACATTAAGTATAATTTAGAATTAAGTTACAGTTACACACGTCAATTTTATATTAATGCTTACTTACAATACAATTTAAGTTTAAATCATAACACAAACGGTGCACTATAATTTCGATACAAACAATAAATAACTGAGCAATTTCTTTAATAAATTGACGAGATGAATGAACACAGCAAAACAATAACAAATAATATGAATGCCTCAACTGAACATCTGTATCATAGACCAAAGCGAAGTATCTACGTAAAACACGGACGACATTGTTTTATTATAATTTAGGCCAATATTGAAACTACTTACGGTATCTAACCACAAGAAGCGACAATCTTTGCATATTTGTAGACATAAACATCCAATAGGTACCTATCTATTACTAACAATTAGATATTTAATAATCGTATCTTATATTATAGTTATGTACGCTCAATATCGTAATCGCCAAAGATATAATAAGGCATCTTCTTTCCCATGTGCCAATGTGAGGCAGTTAGAATTTGTTTCATTAATTTAGACAATATGAATACTATTTTTTTTATTTTTTATCTTATATGTAATAATTTATGTGGAAGGCTATGGCAAGCTCAAAAAATTCACAATACTATAAACCCTGAGTAGAGAAATATAATCCGTTCAAAACTGACACATTGATTTGCTTAATAATTTAGTTAATCATAATATTCATATCCATTTTAAGGTACAAAGTTTTTAAGCACCCTTATAAGAATCTCAATTATTAGAGCTCTTTTGATTTAAGTGTTTGCCGTGGGATTGCCAGTGCCAGTGTCGTGCGAGTTTCGCACTGCGCAAGAACAGTTTTATTTCGAACAGATTACGCAGTGCAAGTGCTACAGCTTTTGTACTGCACAACCTATAAATAAATAAACCCTTTCCTACGCACCCGCACGTTTTCAGCACAGCAGCAATCCGACAGCAGACACTAAAATTTGAAAAGCCCTCATAACATGAGCGTTGTGTATAATTAAAAGTGCATTTCCACGAGATCCACAAGAATGTATTAATTACCGTTCATCTTTTCACAGAAACGAAAATACATTGTAAAAAAAAACCACTATGATTAATGTGTAAACGTCACGTATTGACTCCAAATAAGGTTTGAAACAGAAAGTACAGATGCTACAGGAATGTCAAACTGCAATACCGCGGAGGCCGTTGCACGCCACTATATCTGGTATTCTTATGAATAACATATTTAAGATGATATTAAAATAAAATGATCACACGATAAAAGCCATTCGCGTTTGCGAGCAGAGATCTGTGGTACTTTGCAAAGCAACATGTCGAACATAGGACATGAATCTCTTTGATGAAGATTATATTTAAATGAAACAACTTTATGATTATCTTTGAACAAATAATACAGTACCCACTAAGTACAGAAAGCTCTTTAACGCAAATAAGAACACAGTTAAAAATATGAAAGGTGTACAAGAATTTTATAAGTAGATAGGGAATATAATTCTAGTGATTTTATGAAGTACAAAAATAAAATTTATTACAATGATAACATAATGGCACTATACTCATATAATATGATAAACCTACATGGTTCTAGATTTGGTATTCGAAGAAACGTCTGGAGCTTCCACGAACACAAAGAAAATAGAAGAATGAAACAAATGTAACAATACTACATTTCAATAATAATACAAAATGTTAGTGATCTCTACCTTGGAAAGATAACCTACCTCATGTCATAGTTCACGAGACAAATGGCTTCTATAAATATCGGAGGATAAGGTCAAATATCAATATATTTATACCCGTAACATCCTTTTGAAAATCACACAAGAGGAAAGGGTATATTTCACGAGCCTGAACAAAATAACGTTCTTCGGCTAGTAAACGAAAACTTTTACAAACAACTAAACAGATTATATTAAAAAATAATGATTTATATGGACTTGGGATGAAAAATTAAAATATTTTTTTTTCTAAATATTAAACAATACACGAAAGCATCGAGGATTGGGGCCTTATCGTAAATTAAGTAATGTTCGCACTGGTCTACGTAATAGTATACATACAGCAATTGGAATTTCTATCTAACTTATATCCATGTTTGACACATCATTATCAAAATGAACGTATCAAGAAACGTTTGACAAGAACATTGTTGGTCAAATGTTGGGACCAACTCGGTAAGTATTGGTTTGTGTTGATCCAATCCTCGTTGCGCAGTAGTGGAGGCGTGTACTTGAGATTCAGACGCGCGCCTGCGAGCCGTGCTGCGGCAACACCACCATGGTGTTTGTTGGCTGCGGGTGCACGTGCTCGCACCCCGGACCCCTCTCCTGCTACAATAATATAACGAACGATTCATTAACACGTTGTCTGTATTTCGATAGCCACTGCAGGGGTATGTTTAATAACGAATTTTAGAGAAACTATATGAGTACAAGGACCTGAGACTAGGAGTCGTATGTGTGGTTGCGTGCTGTAGACACTAAAGTAATCATCGCAAAAATAACGGAATCAAAGTATAGTTAAGTACCCATAGTATGGTCTTAGTACTATACTACTACCGCAAGTGCTTAAGATGTGGTATACGTACGAGAGTGGTGAGAGAGGTGTCGCCGGCGGCCATGAGCGTGGCGGCGCGGTAGGAGGGCGGCGGGGTCTGCTTGACGGCCTCGTCGTAGTCGGGCAGCACGCTGGAGTAGTCGGGCGCCGCCACGGCGAAGGGCGCCAGCTGCGCCGGCGTCACCACGTCGTCGCTGGAGATCACGAAGGGCGCCTGCAGCGCGTGCGCGCGCATCGTCAGGTACTTGTAGCAGCGCCACACCACGCTGATGCAGTAGCCCTGAGAAACACATATACATTCTTCAAAACATAGTATACACAAACTTCTACTGTACAATACTCTTGCTGAATCAAATGCAGTTATTATATATTTATCAATCAGTTATTTCCGCATATACTCTTCACACATGTTACTACAATGAAATACATCCAACTTATCCAGTATTATTACGTCAGTTATGGACTGGGAACTTGCAATAGGATTATAATATAACTAAAAAAGTTTCTTCTCTTGTCTGATTCTACAGTCATGATACAATTTTTTTGCTAGCTCTATACCTATACGAGAAACTCCATTACCTTGAGTAGTACAGCTACTAAGAAGGCGGACAGCACGACGAGGGCCAGCGCGGGCGCCGGCAGTTGTAACAGCTGAGCGCGCCACGGCACGCGGCGCGTCTCTGCCACTAAGCGGTGAATGGAGCGCAAATAACACAAGTATCCCGTAGCCGTCAATCTGAAACAAATACACAAAATACAGTTAATAAAACACAAGTTCAGACACATATTTAATTTTATTCCTGCAAGACATTATTTCGCGGTTTAACACTAAGTTTTGCAGATAACTAATTAATAAATTCTATGCCAGAAGAAGAGGTAAGCTTAAGCATTTGAGAAAAAACAGCTGTTTAAAAATTCCGATGCTAAGTAACTTGAATGAATACTCAGTTTAGGATTACATGCTTATTATAAAAATAATAATATTCATTTAAATGTAGTTGTTGAGTGCTGTATTTGTTATACAACAATGTAAGATTATAAAACATAAATAAATGCTATAGAGGGCAGGAGCTGTGACTGTGTGTTAGATAAGATTGATTGATATTGAAACTGTAACACTGATATCGTTACATTGTAATCGTGGTTACAGTACATGACCGTTATTTACTCTTTATATATTTCAGAAGACTAAATCTTTGGCATCTCTACAAATATTTAAAAACACAACGAGTAGAGGACTGGCAATTTTCGTAAAGTATCGAATAGTCTAGATATTTTAGTTTTTTACGCTGCAATAGGTGCCAGTACGAATGCAACTGAAAATGAAAAATACATTTCTAGTAAAACTTATACGCACAATCGCGAATCAAACAAGTATTTACGGCCTTTTCACATTTACTTTCACACTTTAGGAATATATTCGTCTTGTGTGAGCCGTTCGTACGTATAATACGTACGCATTAGCGTACACACGCATAACAATATGCTCATAATCGTTTAAAATGTAGAGTAACGTTTTAGGTATCAATTTTTGTTCTTAATTTTTTTTAAGTTGGATGGTCGTGTATAATAAATAAAGTAATGTAACGCACAAGGAGACGTCGCTTAACAGCCACATCAGCCAGCCCGTGACCACGGTCGATGTAATTCGATCGAAACGTCGGGTGAACAAATAAGGTATCCCAACCTTTAATTTTCAATCGCGTTTAAGACCCGTTGCAATATAATATTAAACGTAATGTTTACTCACACTGTGATAGCAAAGTCAAAGATCTGAAGACAGAAGAATGGCAGGAGGTGCGCGGGCTTGCCGAGCGCGGCGCCGTAGATCAGCATGAATGTGATGGCCAGGGTACACACTGTAACCAGTGCACCGACATCCACATCATCTAGTACACACGGTCAATCATATTATATTATTTAATAATGGTAGAAACAGTAGGAAATTAGGACTAAAGCAATGCAGTTTCGAAGAATCATAAGTTGTTGCAAGTAGAACGATGCATTCCAATTTTTAAGGAAGATTCAAAGAATATTTGTGTAGAGAATATAATAGCACTTGAGATTTAAGGCCTGTTTCACGATTATAGATAGGTCTGACCACCCAGGTGAAATATTGCCCAATTTTTTTATACATTTTCAGTCATTTTACTTCACAAAAATGCTATCAGACCCATCCGTAAGTCGTAAAACTGGCTCTTAGTCTTAAAAAATCTAGAACTTGATAATAGCCCGTTATCTGTTCCAAAGAGTAGAATGCATGTATTAAACACAACACGATGTAGTTACGAAAGCTTTTTTAAATATTGTTATGCAATTTTGCAGAAGTAGGTTTTGCTCGTAACGATCTTGTTTATCCGGTTTGCGTGTATCGAACTGTTACTTCAGTTACAATTCATTAACATTTCAGTTCCTACTATAACAATAACTTCGTTAACATTTTAAAATGTAATTAATCTGTTAACATAGGTACGTTAATAAATAATGCTGGTATAAAAACAGTTTCTATCGTTGGGGGTGACTTTACACATAGAATCTTTATCGACTTCATAATAAATAGATTTAGTTTTGTAGTAATGATCCAATAAAGTCGTTATCCCAGCGTGACTCACTTAGCTGGCATTGATTCGTTCTAACAAGTTATTAACACAAGGCTATCGCAGGTCATAGGTCGTTTATGCGACACTGTAAAATACACTATTGTGTTTGGCAAGCGTACGAAAATCGATAGAATGAAAACTTACGATATATTAGACTGTGATCTCGAGGTTGTGGTACGTGATGCGGTGCAAACGAGCTTGGTGAGGGCTCTATTTTGGAGAGAGCGGTGGGCATAGCTTCGTGCCCGCCATTGCTCCATTGGGCCACAGGGGCAGAGTCTCGTTCAAGCTCGTCCAGCAATCTAGGGTCGCGCACTATAGCTGCTAGGAACCCTAACGCTATTAGGTGCAGCATCTATAGAACACAAACATAAAGTATTTTGAAACAAATTTGCATTGATAAACAAATCACTGTCGCCACTCGTCATAAGAAAGTTGAGAAACTAGTATATTTACAAACTCGTTTCAGTTTTTTTTTGTAAACAACTTAACAATGCAAAATATGAGGAAAATATATTTATATATAGTTTTAATGTTAACATAACATGCACTGGATACTAGTTTTCCTGTTATAATAATTTATCATAATCTCTTAAAATACATTAAGTTTCATTTAATGTAGAGTACATAGTACATATGAATCCATATAGAATTTCAAGATAACTGCGATGTTGGTTTAATTTGAATAAGCTGCGGTTTTGCTAGTACATATGTATGGTTGAAGAATAACATACAATTATAATTAAAATAGTTATAATATCGAACAAGGAAAATTACATCAAGGATAGGAGACCCAATTTTTTTCTTCCATTAGCGATTTCATTGCTTCTATATTCCATAAAAAATAATACAGCAATAATCCTTTTATAGCTGTTTGGCCTACAAGACAATAAAATGCCTAAATTTCTGTATATTCACGGCTAAAGAGCTGACCGATTTTGATAAAATTAAGCTCCATGCTTAGTTAAAAAACAAACATAATCTACTTATGAAATATCAGTCTTTCAGCTGCCGAGATAGTAGTCAACAACTAGTAAATAATAAAGGGTTATACTCACGAGGTGCCATGTCCCAAGTAGTATGGTGCCTGTGCGCACGTGAAGGCAGAAGCAACAGCGCCATTCGCTGTTGCGTTCACTCCCCAATTTGGGACGTAAACTTAACATCGTTACCTGGTCGACAAAAAAATATTTATGTTAAAAGTAATCCTGGATTGTATTGTAATTACGCGTTCTTATTAGCTGATTAAATCCAAAGGTACTAAAAAGATGCACTAGTTTAACATGGAGCCTATCGTTCATGTGTCCAAAAATATACCAAGATTGTAGGCCTCTAGTCCCTGTTAACAATCGTAAATACGCTGAGAATTAATAAATATCGTAGGATTCAAAATAAATAATAAAATAAGTATCATACTGCAGTCCATGACCGCACATCCACTCAGATAAGACTAGCAGAAGTGATTAAATAAATTATATCCTTAAAGGATGAAGTTCTTCTGCAATTTGATTCATGGCTATATTTCCGATTTTTTACAATGCATCAGAATTAAAGTACCTAGTCTATATTAGTTTGAACAGATTAGTTTACCGGAAAGCGAGCAGTATGCGGTCTCTGCGCTTTAGATAACACAGTGTAGAGCACATTTATCACATGGGATATTATTATGTGGTATTCCATTGTTTCGAGTAAGTATATTATATTAACGTGATATCAGAGCTATTTGCTGTTAGTGTCACATATTATTTATTATTGTTGTGTTGCTCATCCGAAGCGGAGGCCTACGTGTCTGTAACCGCGAGTATATCGCTGCAGAAGCTTTAGTAAACCTACATAATACTAATATTTACCAACAAAGAAACACTGACGAATATTTTGTGGCTGTGGAGATATGAAGCAGAAGGCTTTCTAATATAGTGTATCGATAAACCTAGAGACTTGAATTACACGTGCTTTTTGTGGATGAGTTAAATAATATTAAAAAAAGATGAATTCGATAAATGACAACAGTATACGTCTACCAATGAGAGATTTCCCTCCCGTGATCGACGGGCGAATAAATATGGTGGGATTCTTGGCTGCATCAGAAGATTTAGTGTACGTTTTGGAGCGCTTCGGACTAATATTTGCACCAGTAAAATTCGACCTACAAAGAAATATTGTTAAACTGAAGACACAATACAAATACGACGAAACCTCCTGCCTACTTGAACTTATGTATGAGGAACGATCTAGAGGTGAGCATATAGCAATAGAAGGCTGCCTGTGGCTCACCAGGGGTCTGCTGATCATTGAGCTGTTTTTCGTGGAAGTTATAAACAATTTGGAAGCAGGCATAGAAGCAGAAAATATGGATTTGTTAAACATCTTTATTAAAGCCTATGATGGATCACTAAGACAGTATCATAACTTGGTAACTCAGGCACTGTTTACCTTCATTTGCAAAATGTTTCCTACCCTTTTACAAATGATGAGATCTGTGGACCTGAATAACCCTGCCAGAGACTATTTACCTTGTTTAAAAAAGTTCAACAAAGGCTTACATTCAATAACATCCACAATTGATGATTTCTTCAGAGTTAACCACATACTTGATGAGAAATTCGCTCAAAAGCTTTAGTTAAATGTATTATATACAAGATTGTGGATACCCATTCAGCAACAACTTTGAAGATGGACTAAGGATGTCAAAATAATGGTAAACCAAGGACTTATTAAGCTCATTTGAATAATTGAAAGTAAAGCTTATTTATATTAATCAGCATTGGTTAGCAATATTATATTAATTTTTGCATCAATCCCTGAATAATTAGAGGTATATTGTAAAATATAATTAAAGGTAAAGTGAGTAAGAGGTAATAAAATATTCTGTAAGATTTTTCAATGCTTATGTTGTTTTTATTTTACCTAGTCCCATACACAACACCACTTATTAAACATTATAAAACTAGACATTTGTAATTGTGTAATAATATTTGTATAACTGTTTTTGAAATCTATACTAATATTATAAAGCTGAAGAGTTTGTTTGTTTGTTTGTTTGAACGCGCTAATCTCAGGAACTACTGGTCGGATTTCAAAAATTCTTTCAGTGTTAGATAGCCCATTTATCGAGGAAGGCTATAGGCTATATAACATCACGCTACAGTTATTAGGAGCGGAGTAGCAACGAAAAATGTTACAAAAATGGGGAAAATTTTGACTCATTCTCTTAAGAGACGCAAGCGAAGTTGCGCGGGTCAGCTAGTACATTATAAGCCTTGTAGTTTTAGATACAAAAAAAATCATCTGATCAAATCATTTGTAAATAATTGACAAACTGAAGTAACACAGATCCAAAGGACATACAAAATGCAGATACTCACTTCATCCAAGAAATGTATACTTCGTAATGGCTTTTACATTAATGTTTATAGAATCAATTAGACCACAGTATTACTCAATATTGTAGTAGGTATAATGATACCCTACAATGAGGTCAAACAGATAGTCTTCATAAACTCATTATAATAAAACCCAATGAATGGACAATAATATTTATAACATTTAACAAATAGCTCTAATAGATATTTATTGAAGTCAAAAGGTGAACAAATAGCATCACTCTTTTAACAACATAGGTACTACTAAAAATAAAACTTCACAAAAATACTTGATGGTCTGTTACCAGCAATAATAACTTAGCTGTTACATGACCAACCAATGTTCATGGTCACATTAAATTACAGATAATTACCTCATTATGTACCTTTGCTTTGAGTACTTTTATCTGGAATACCTGACGTATATGCTGTGGTTAAAATCAATATGCTGTTTATAGCTAATGTAGCTATATTATAATATGTCTGCCTTGTGTGGGATTGAACAACACTGCTATAGACAAGTATGTTCTGGTTGAAGATCAAGTTTTTTCTAGTTAACCATGTGTGAGTGGTTAATGTTTATAATACAGAAATGTAATTGGGGGTTTCCATTAGCTTTCCTTGCCACTTTTGTAACCATAATTTTAGTTAGTATCAAAGTTTATTGAATACTATTCTTAAGAAATATTGAATAAATGTATAACCATACAGAAAAATGTTATGACCTGTGCTATATTTATTCTAAATACAAATATAATATCGTACATGATTGTCTACCACAGTTAAATTAGAAAATAATGTTACAATTCATACATTTTTGGTAAGTATTTTGCATGGTTACAACATATTTGTAAATATTGCTGATATTCTTATTGTACACATGTATATATAATGACGCACACATACTTTAAACATTTGCATCTGAATAAAACGAATGTGGCAAAGGTTTTCAAAATAAAAATAACTTCTGTGTTACGTTATCTGATGGAATAATAATCATGGCGTGATTTAAACTAAAACTTCATTTGAGTTTTTGAAAGGTAATCAAAATAACACTTTTCGTCACTAAAATCAACATATTGCAAGCAAATACATGAAGAATAACACAATATAGCGCATATGTTTATGTACCTACGTAACAAATTATGGCTAGCGTAATTAAATTACGATTACTAGAGTAAATGTTTACTACAGTGTATTTCTTACCTCTTCTTATTACGACACACTATTTTTCATAAGTTTTTCAAGATTTATAACGAAAAATACTTATCACAGAATTTAATAAATTTCTCTTGACAATGTAGTAGTATTTTAATCAAAGACAGATAAACTAGTGATGTGGTAGCAGTGCTAGTGAACTCACTAGGTAGAAAAAGTATCTTAATCGCTCTATTATCTGAATATGCGGATACAGTTTATTTTTCATTATTTGTTCCTGTTTCGCAAGTAGAATCGAATCAATTATGACCGGCTTTTAAATAAAAAAAATGAATATTCGTTCATTAAGAATGTGATGCTATATCGATTACAAATTAATTTCAGATTAACATCATGTCAATGCCTCTTTAGAAAAAAGCCTTCATAGAAAATAAGTCATATTGCTGTCAAATTTACTATGAAATTGGAAAGTATGGCCAGATGTTTCAAGGAAGGTCCTGCTGTTCTATAGCCTTTGTTTCGGATAATAGGTGCACGTGCATGTCACAACACTAAACTGTCACATATTTAACCTATGGCAATACCACAAAATTCTGAATGTACTATTTTTCTAAATTAAACTAAATAGGTACAAATTCCTGATTGGATTCTCACGTAGCGTTTGAATACGTTATTTAGCAGCTAATTTTTGCTTTTGGTTTCCGCACTTCATTTGAAATGTTTATTTAATCACAAATAAATAGGTACTTTCAGACACTTATTTATTTAGATATAGCAACTTGATTAGTATAAAAATGTCAAACTGACTCAAACTTGTCATCAGTGCAATCTGTCAAATTTACTGTGTTATTGTACGTGTGAGGTAAATTGAATTAATTTCGAGTCATCTGTCTGTAATATTTTGTGTTATCAAATTGTTTTAAAATTGCAGTTATAATGGAAAAAATTCCTGACCAAATTGGTTACTTGGTTCTAACAGAGGACGGAGCTGTCCTTGAGTCTGGTGGTGAACTAGAAAACGACGAACGTGTTGCTACGATAATAACAGATCTCATCACTTTATCGAATAAGTGAGCACATTTTTAACTGAGAGTGATTTATCCCCATTGAGTCATACATCCAATCAGCGCGACTGACGTGGTCTTGTTTTATTTTCGATACGTAATAATTACGTACTTGTAATTTTACCTTTGTTTATTTCAGGGTTGATCCTTTAGCTTTTGGCCCAAATGAACCGTTCAAGAAGATATCTATAACCTACGATGATCATTGGTTCGTTATATGTCTCTCTAATAAGAAGATATATGTAGTCAAACGCAGTATACAACCACACTCAGCGGAAGGAAACACTGTTAATGTCTGAAGCTGGGAAGTAATTCATCATGGGACGTAACTTGTTGATGAGTAGCCTTGAGAATGCATCATTTAACATTATATTTCAAATTTTATTTAGATGTATAACATTTGTGATTAATGCGTGGGTTATAAGGAATGTTGGACATGAAGTACTTGGTATTATGAATGTAAGGTTGTTACTGTTAGAGAGTACAATATTATTCCTTAGCAGAGAACCATTTAATAGAGCTTGCTTAGGCCAAAAGGATGAAATCACATGGAAGCAACTCATAAATCAAATCTGGCTGTCAGTACCTGTAAGTTGTGTCTTGTCTATCATATTTGTGTACATCTGGTTGAATTTACTACCATTAGGTCATCCAGAACATGCATTCCAGTATGCATTCGGCTGCTGGAGTGTGGCTATATCATGTGTCTTAGAGTTGCTTTCAGCTAATGTGGCTCTAGTGGCACAGCTCTTTTGTTTTGTCAAACTAAAGGTGGCACTTGATACATTACATATCTTTATCAGGACTGTCTTATTCCTATCTATTGTTATCTATGACAAATCACTTGCACTTATCGCATTTTCTGTGGCACAAGTAGGCAGTATAGGAACTATAGTACTTAGTTATTATATATTTTTCTACTGGTATATTAAAAACAAACCACTCTATGCTAAAGGAGCTCTTAAAAGTAAAATAGTTCCAGAATCCATTCTTAACAAGTTGTATGATAACATGGATGATTTTCAATTCACATCTCTAAAAGATTTTTTGCCACAGTATTTAGGTACAGTTGGTGCATCATTCAATAAGAAATTAAATTCACTGACCATTAGTTTTGCTAAACAGGGTGTGGTTAAACAACTTTTAACAGAAGGAGAGAAATATGTAATGTCTGTTAGCCCAGTCATGAGTTTCAGTGAACAAGCCACTTATGATGTTGTCAACAACTTAGGTAGTCTGGCAGCCAGGTTCATTTTTAGACCAATTGAGGATAGCAGTTATTTCTACTTTACTCAAATGGTGAGCAGAGAGCTACCTTTGTGTAAACAAGATCAGAGTAAGATTCAAGAGTCATGTACAGTACTGTCACAAGTTTGTAAAACAGTAAGCTCTATAGGATTGATAGTGTTAGTGTTTGGACAAAGTTATGCTAGAACATTATTGTTGTTGTATGGGGGAGAGTCCTTCATTGCTAGTGGGTTGCCAGTACTATTATTGAGAAGTCATTGCCTTGCTATATTTTGGTTAGCAATAAATGGAGTGACAGAGTGTTATGCATTTGCAACAATGACTAGTGCTCAGTTGAACAGTTACAATTATTTAATGGTACTATTTTCAATAAGTTTTCTTGTATTATCATATGTCCTGACATATGTATTTGGACCTGTTGGTTTTATTGTATCTAATTGCATAAATATGATTGCTAGAATACTTCACAGCATCCATTTTATAAGTAACAAATACAAAGGAACTGACTACAAGCCTTTGGAAGGTTTGTATGTTGGTAAAATATTTTTGTTGACATTGTTTGTAGCTGGATGCCTTTGTAAAATATCTGAGAATAGATTATCACGTGATTCATTGCTTCTCCACATCACTGTAGGAGCATTATTGTTATTTTGTGTTCTACTTGCGTGGGGATATGAAAATAGGGACCTTGTAAAAAAAATGTATAGAAAAGTATGGATAAAAGAAGACAAGGTATCTCTTGATTAACATTCAACTATTGTTAAGCTTATGTTAGTATTAATTACCAGCGTTACAATTATCTAATTAAATAATTATAGACATGTTATCATGATATTATTGTTGTTTTATTTTGTAACATAAATGTAACAGGGAGATACACATATTCGCTCTGTACATAATATAATAAATTTTCTATTAGAGCTTGACTGCTGCAAAATTAACATATTATTCATTAAAATAACAGGATCTTTACATGGGATAAAAGAATATTCCTTTCATCTGTGCTTCACATATCCTCCTGACTTCATCTGTAAAAAAAATAAAAATAATATTGAAAAATTGTACCAGTGTTATATTAATGTTTTTTTACTGTAAGCAAGAAACTGACCTGCTATTTCCTTAAGATTTGCATTCTTCTCTTGGATAATAACATAAAATTCTCTTTCATTGGAAGACTTCCCTGTAATCCAATATTCGTCGGGAGTTTTTATTATGATCTCCCCATAGTTGCCAAGACTGAAAAATATGAAAGTCATTAGTGGAAAATATATTATACAAAGTTCATTATTTAACATTATATTATCATTTGATTTTACCTTTTTTTATCTGAGTGTATTCCCGATATGATACTTAAAACTTCAGGTTTTATAGAAGTGGAGGGATGTAACTTGTTTATTGGGGGCTGAAACAGTTTTAATGAATAAGTATATAGAAAATAATATACCAAAATATTTATGTACTATACTTCTCCAGTTACAATTCACATCTTATGTAGGTACTTACAGAAGTCTTAAATGCTAAGTTCAATCTATTGAAGTACACAAACTTGTGTTCAGAGACTGCAAGCTGTGCTGTTTGTAATGCATGTATTGTACACTGCTCACTCAGTGTCGACGCTATGGCTGATAACTGAGGCCCGATGAACGCGTCTAAAGATCTGAACATCTCGAATTCGAGTTCCACACTCACTGTAAAAGAAGAGCATCGATAAATTGTATGCATGAGGGGATACATACGTCAAATGCAGCTTTTGTCCTTGATGGAAGGCATAGATAAAAGAATACCAGTTGCTACAAACTTTGTTTAATTAATTCATTGGTTGCGAGTACTTCTCTACTTAACCACTATAATCTGTGCGTGTTTTTCTAAGGCCTATAGGAATATAGCAGCAAACTGAAACACCTAAACTTATACATACCCATAAAATCACGACATTTTCCCGTAGGGGTAGGCAGAGAATAATAATAATAAATAATAAATAAATATTGTTGGACAACTCACACACGGTCATTTGATTCCAAACTAAGCAGAGCTTGTACTATGGTAACCAAATAACTGATAAACATACTTATATATTTCTAAATACATACTTATATAGATAAATTGACAACGAGGCTCAGAACAAATACTCGTGCTCGTCATACAAAGATTTGTCCCGGGTAGGATTCGAACCCACCACACGCGGCACTACGGTTGTTGCGGCGAGGTGACCGCTTAAACCACTGCGCCAAACGTGCAGTTAAACAAACAACAAACACTTACCATCAACAGTAAAACAGACAGTGGCACTCATAGTTCTGTAAATAACTAAATAATACTGTTTCGTTTCTGTATCATCTTCACGCATCAGGTGGACTTTTACAAGCTTTGCCAAGTCTTCTTGACTTCTTATCCCCTCAGGGGGATGTATAAAGCGGCCATGTCTTTGAGCAGCTGCTACTGCACCTCCTTGGATCTCCTTTTCCACTTGTCTTGGTAGTAATGTTTGGATCAAATATTGGTATAATGTTAACATATCATTTGTGGCTAGGCCATTCCTGTAATTAAAAAAAAACATTAACAACATAGGTGAAAAAAAAAAAAAGTTTTTATAGCAGTTTATGACTTAGGTTATTATAACACTTACCAAATAAGTTGTTCATTGTAAATAAAAGAAATGCATTTAAAATGTGGATAGTTGACTTCTAATAGATCAATGAAGCACAGCACTTTGAAGAAAGAGTTCTTGTCTAGAGGTAAATAGCTGATGCCTTGGATTACATCTGATATATCATTAGTGAGACTCCTTGTGATTATGTACTGAAAAAAAAAACAAACAGAAAATTTGTTGTAACTTCCAATAGTTTTACACAACAGGGTAATAAAAATGAAGACTGATCTGATATTTTATCATAATCATCAAATGATGCATTGTGTTAGTGATAAATGCACTTTATGTGTTATGCAAAAAAAGCAGAGACAATAAAATTTTTTGCAAATTGATTTATCTGTAATACTTACAGGACTGAAGAACTGATCACATGCTGCGTATATATCATCAGTTGAAAAGTCTTTGAAAGGTCCTCGGAACATCTTAAACATTTTATATGCTGACACTATCAGGTCATACATTACTGTAGGATCTATCTGAAAATAACAGAGAAGGAAAAACCAATAGTACCAATCTATACTAACATATATATACTAACATCATTAAAATTGTAGTTTGTTTGTTTGGTTGAATGCTCTAGTCTCAGAAACTAGGTGGTGCAAATTGAAAAAATATTTTAGTGTTGCATAGCCAATTTATTGAGGAAGGCTATAGACTATATAACATCACGCTATGACCAATAGAAGTAGAGTACTAGTAAAAAATGTTACAAAAACGGTGGAAAATTATGACCCATTGTCTCTTATGTGATGCAAACAAAGTTGTGTGGGTCAGCTGGTAGTGGTGATTAAAAAATCTCAGAGAGAGTTTAACTCAACATATTAAAAGCTAGGTATTCTTTAAGCCAGGGTATTTGAATCCAAACAAATACATACAAGATCTCCTCTGGTTTCTCCAATAGCTGATAATGCTTTAGTTGTGTAAGGTATCCTGACAACCTAAAACAAAACAAGAATAGTCAATACCTGGTTTGAGCAGTCAGTATTTTAACCAACTTCGAAAAAAAGATGAGGTCCTCAATGCATTTGTATTTTTTCTACGTACCGTAAAACGGGGTGAATAGAATTCGCGGGGTGAATAGAAAAAAATCAGGAAAGTTTTCAAGCCCAATGTTTGAGTACTCCTCGTTTAAGAATTTTGTTCAAATTTGAAATGATTACACGTCGATATTACTTCTCTGCGGTGTCATAATTGTTTAAATGTTTAAATTGATATTTATACCCAAAAAATTGCTTCAAAGTCAACCGTCCTCGAATGCCTTAATGGTCCATACATTTTTTTCAAAACTTTGGATTTAAAGTGGAATTTCTTTTCTAATGAGTTGTTTGGAGTGTTTATCTCTTTAGGTGTATATTTATCTATAAAGATACAATATTGTTAACTGAAAAAACGTTTTAAAACACAATTTTTCCATTCACCCCTTTGGTCGTTTCGATTCACCCCTATCGCTGGGTGAATAGAAATTGACCATTTTTTTAATGAAATATCGTAAAACTATGCATATTTTTGGACAAATATGGTTTTAACTCTTTCTTCATGGCGCCGGACATTATATAAAACAACCTGACAATAAAAATAACAAGTTATTCGCTACAAATTTTTAGGACAAAGTTGAAAATTGTTTCTATTCACCCCGTTTTACGGTAAAGATGCTGCTTTTAAACACTTACCAGAACCATCCAGTATCCTTTCTCTGGTTGATAGAATATGTATCTTTTTGTCTGTGTTTGTAATGCTTCGCAGGGCTCTGATGAGAATGTTCTAGAAAGGAGGCAACACTTTCATTAGAATATCATCATACTTCCACCACAACTCTGTCTAATGTCTAATAATGTTTAAGTAGTTTACATTTTATTTTAAGCTTTAGTTACTTACGACATGAATTTAACAACAGCCTCACACAGGCCCACTTGCATTTTCTGAGCATCAGGACTTGTTTGACTTGGGTGATAGAATAGTATCCTTTTAAACTCCTGGAATACAGAGCAATATGTTTACCGTAAGCAGCGACGGACAAAGCGATATAATATGACAACGGTCGTATGCAATAACGGTGAATAATTTAATTAAGTTATGTTTTTACACTGTTTCCATAAAAGTGTATTTATTTTTCTTACCTCACCCTCCCTAGGGCCGAAACTAGAATTAAATATAAAAAAGGAATTGATTTTCGTTTTGACGTCAATCATTGTTATGAATTCTTTATGATATCAGTTTAAATAATATAATCAATAACGTTTTCAAACTTGTGAACTCCCACAATAAACACAAATACAAATGTTGACTTTGTGAAATGTCAAACTGACATTTCTCACACAACATTTTTCATTCACAGATGTCATCAAATTCTACGTTTTGTTTCCTTTAATCTACATTTTTCTCTAGATAAATTATTATTAATAACAAAGTACAAAAAAAAACTAGAATAAAAATATGAAACGTATAATTTTTTAGTCTCATTAAGTGACATTTATAATTGTGTATTTAGATTATTAATTACTCAATTAGCTACAGCAAATTAGCTTTACACAAGTTTATTGTTAATCAATAATTATCTAGTCATTTAGTTACAAAAATCAACATAAAATCGGCTGTCATCAATATTATGAATAATAACTAATTATTTTTACATTTATTTTATTTACATCTGGCCACATTCATATTTTCTTTTCAAAACTTTTTCATGATTTTTATTATACTGTTGCCATAGCAATAAATATTATTTGCTTCATTTTGACTTGCACGTACATAAGTTTTTATAAATTTGATTTGCATTTTCAATTTGCGATTAGATTTACAAAATGTCGATAAGAAATCCTAGACTACCTGTTTTGCCGGGTTATGGCACCAACCCAATGGTAAGTATAAAATGTTCCTAATACACACAATAAGTAACACTTTCAATATCATCAACCTACGCACTAAGTAAGTGGTCCTATTAGATCTAGAAGAAGTAACTCTACACACACATGAACCTAGCGGACAAAAGTCTATAGACATTGTACTTTTGCACTCACAGGCAATTCCTAGCAGTAATACACGAACCGAGTACTGCTGCTAATGCTGGTCCGGTTTTGGTAGATTTTTTTGATAGAACAGTATTGGCGGCAACTTGATGATTAATTTTTGCTTTTTAGATAGGGAAGACCAGCTTTGGTGTACGGCCAGTATTTACAAGCATAGATAGAGTGAACATGTTGGTTGACAAAGATGAAGGAGTCAACAGGGTGCCATCGCTGTATTGTCGGAAACAAGCCCCGGAATTGCCGACTTGGATTATGTATGATAAACACGTAAGGATACATTAGATTTTTAATACACTTTCACCTACGTAGATATTATAGTTAGGGAATGCAATCCCGACTCGAGATCGTCAACTCGAGATCCCTCGCGATCAGAAATATCAATCCCGCGGGATCCCGAGATTTTCGGGATCCCGTCTAATTAGTAAAAATAATACAATTCGAACGGCTTGTTTAATGTAATATGTGTGTGATAGTGTGGTGAATGCAATAAATTATTATTTGAAAGAAAATAAAAGCCTTTATTTTTCAATATTACTAACAACGTAACATAATTAACAGGTGTAATAACATGAACATAATCAAAAAAGTAGGTGTAGCTCCAGGAGATCAAAATAAAAAGTAATCACATGGCATTTTGAAAGTAGCCTCTTAAAATACAAAGTGTATCAATAGTACGAGCTTCTAATCGGCATCTTAAGTCTATTGCAATGTAGCCAGCTGCTGAAAATGCCCTCTCCGACAATCTCGAACGGGATCTCGTCATATTATGCTTCGGGATTGATCCCGAAAAAATACACGGGATCTCGCGAGATCGGGATCCCGCGAGATCGGGATTGCATTCACTAATTATAGTCCTAGCTAAGTCCTTGTTACTAATGAGTATCAATGGCGCCGTGGTTAAAGTGGTTGAAAGGTGACTATCACCTTCTGCACTGTTTGTTGTCAATTCGATTTCCTCAAGATTCAACATTGAATATTAATAGTTTTAATTTTAGACTCGATATGACAATGTGGGTATAATTTGTGCGTGTAAAATGTCTACAATATTTTTTTTATTTATATTTGTTTAGATTCTACGTTTTCAAGCGTTCTTTCAACAAACTTTACATGAGATGCGGACTGGAGCACACATTTTGCGTAAAGTCGATATATTTTTCTTCCTCGAAGATGGTACTATGAAAGTGATGGAACCTCGAACTGAAAATAGTGGATTGTCGCAAGGTAACACTCATTATTCACCATTATCACTTATGTAATTTTTTTTAGCTACTGGCTTTTTTTAGTTTAGCCAGTTTGCAACTTTATTGACTTCACATATGCGTCTTTCTCGTGATCAGGTACAATGATAAGCCGTCAAAGAATTCGTCTCCCGTACAGCTATGACTTGTACTACGATGTGCTTGATCTCAACATTGGACGGGAAGTCACGTTATTTGGTAAAGTATTCAAGGTAAAGTACAAACGTATACGGAATTACTTTCTCGCATTCTATTCTTATATAAAAAAATATTAATGTATCAACATTTTCCAGATCGTAAACTGTGACAACTTCACAAGGGTGTTTCTAAACCGACTTGGTGTCAATGTGCCTGATCCTATTCCTTGGCCAGATGCTATTGAGGTAAGTCACGGCTCGCGTGAGTACAGTACAAGCAACTGTTCTTAATTAAGCGTATTTTAACAAGGAGTTTCGTTTCAGAGAACGCCAGATTCTGGAAAACCACCGAAGCATAGACCGTTTAAACAATTTTTGGATTTTGATAGACAAGTTCTAAGGTAACGCAGTTACTTACCTAATTTATTATTATTAGCTTCTACTTTTCGCTATTACAAAGAGATGTTGCTTGCTAGTCTTACCTCTTAAGTAGTTATGTTATCGAGTTATGAAAGGGCACCTTTCAACAACTTTTCAGGTTTTATGGTTATTGGGATGACCGCGAGTCGGAATTTGGTACCATGCACCACCTGGAAATCCATTACTTTTTAGCAGACGATACCATTGAGATTAAAGAGGAGCCAGCAAAGAATTCTGGGAAGGAAAGCGGATCTATGCTTGTAAAGAGGATGCGATTACCACGAGTGAGTTTATTTGTTCAACCATAGTTTACAAATATGCTTCAAAAATACTTTAGTAAGATAGCATTCTCAGTGCATTTTTATCGAAGTTCGAGTTTAATTTTACCCCTGACTTTTTTGTAGAAAGTACCATCACGTATAGAAATGACCGGCGGACCTAAAGTTCCGTCGTACTCACCTGCAGACCTGAGTATCGGTGCAGTACTCAATGTGTATGGACGTAACGTTGTTCTTACTGATTGTGATCCTTTCACCAAAGAGTATTATCGCGTCACTTATGGTTTTGGTAAGTATATCTTTTTTTGGGTATATAACTTTTCGAGCTCTTGATGATTTGTTTCGTACTTTTCATGCC
Organism: Anticarsia gemmatalis; assembly: GCF_050436995.1. NCBI lineage: Eukaryota > Metazoa > Arthropoda > Insecta > Lepidoptera > Erebidae > Anticarsia > Anticarsia gemmatalis. The sequence goes on from NC_134757.1 coordinate 5,170,625, forward strand.
GACTACTACTTACGAACTAGTTATCTGAGTTTGTCTTATTACATAAATGCAGTGCGTCGCTTTAAGATTGAGCATTGGATGTTAACCAAAGACCCAAGTTCTACACAGTGTGTAGGAGATGCAATTACTTTTTTCTCCTTGCATCAAAGGAAACGAGGGATAAACTATCTCTCTTTGTAACAAATTCTAGACACGTTTACGCCATTGTCGATACCTGAGGACCACAGCACGGAGACGGTCGGTGCCACTTTGGCCGATCGTCAACTACCTCCGTGGAATGGATACGGCTCCTACGAGGATTCTGCTGAAAATTGTCGAACAGTGGAACCTAAGGCACCACACAGGGATTTCATGAAGTTTTTGAATAAGGACAGGCAAGTGATCCGAAGATAATTTCTATAAAAAATATTTGTTGCTAACATGGTCATGTGATATTTAATATGATAGTATGAGATGAAACATAACTACACACAAAAGTTTCCTCACCATAAGTGGGTACCTTCAGCACATTCTGAAGTAAAAAAAGATTTCTTTTGCAATTTTAATTGAATTTGATAAAAAAATGTTTATTATCTTGTAGAGTCGGATTCGATTCGCACGTACTACGTTTCGCTGCTCGATTGATCAACGATAACCCAGAAGATGGTAGACGCTATTTCATCATCAAATATTTCTTGTCTGATGACACCATTGCGGTATCGGAACTGGGCGAACGCAATTCTGGTTTCAAGGTACAATATTTAACCTTTTTTAATGGACATAAATTATAGTCATTGAACACGATTAACCAAATTTGTAAAGACGCGAACGTACAAATTAGCATAAGCTTTATTATGTCTGTCCAATTTCAAACAGCAAAAAGTATCAAAATGAGGTCTACTTATCCAAAATCTTTAAGCGAAATGGGAAGGAATTTACTTCCATAGAAAATTAATAAACGTAATTAATTTCATATTCGTATGGATTCGCAATTTTATTACCGCGTTTAACGATTTTTTTCTTGGCAGGGTGGTAAATTCTTCCGTAGATTTAAAATGTACCTTCCCGATGTGAACTTCTTCGTGCCTAAAGAGCCACCGGCGTACACTGACAAGGACATGTGGGTCGGCAACGAGCTCGTCATCAACAAACATCGCTTCAGACTGATCGCGGCCGATGAGTATGCTCTAAGATATATGGAACTTCATGCTGAACAGGTGAGTTAGAACTAAAAAGTTACGACTTTTAAATCGTTCTTTAATTTAATTTTTTTTAGAAAATTCAACAAAGTAATTAAGAACAGGACATTCATTTGATGTAAGATTTTATTTATTGAAGGGCTTGTATATAGCTGTATTAATAATCGTAGGTATCTCCTGTTCTGTGGTAGTATACTATATGATATTTTCAATATTATTTCTTCGTCAGTATCACATGGCAAATATAGCGTTAATTATGGACAAGATTCGTCGCACTCTAGCCTCCCAAGAAAACGGCTACAAGAACTTTGTAGCAAAATATATGGCTACTGTGCATCCAGAGAAAAAAGAACTTATGCCAGTGATATGTTTCAAGTAAGTTTTTAATTTTTCATTAAAAACATCTTAAAATAAGGTCATTGTAGGTTACGACGATTTATTGGACATCGTACTTAATTAATTTCAGACAAGCATTGAAAGAGGTAATGTGTGAAAAGATGACGGAACATGAGTTCATAACTTTGATAAGATTCTTCCGCGGTGATCCCGGTAAGGAAAAGGATCCACGAAGAGAGATGGTTAGGTAAGTTTCCCGATCAATATTCTAATCTTATTTCTACTACGCGTAAGTCAAAAAGTTGGTCAACCTTCAGTAATAGGTACAGTGCCGGTAACTGGCTTCGAAGCGATAAAATATCTATGTTATTCGTGAGCTAATTTCTTTTCGCCTTCATTTATGTCACAGATCCCTAGTGTTCTCGGAGCTGACCCGTGGTCTGTGGGACGACCGCGATCGTTTGCGCGAGGGTCTGATGCACGCGGACGAGAACGGTGCCGGCGTGCTCTCGGTCGAGCGCACGCGGCAGCTGCTAAGAGCTCACCGGCTGCCCATCAACCCCGACCTTATGGACTGTATGCTGCAAGTGTATGTATCTGTCTTGCTTGAACCTTTAATATTTACTATTTACTACTGCAGCAGCGGTACGTGTGCTGGTATATAGAACTTAGGGCTCTTTCAATTTAGACGTTTCGTGTCGTACGGCTGCCGCACGTTAACCGTGCCGCTGGTTATAGCCCGCTGCCGTACCGCTGCGGTACGTTAGCGGTCCGACACCAAACGCCTAAATTGAAAGCGTATCTGACTGCCGTGCGTTTGTATGTTAGTGTTGTTTTAAATTCATGTGACAGCAGTGTAGCCATGGACTCTGACGAAGAAACATTACTGTTAGTGCTCCTGTTAAAAAATATCAAACAGAAACAAAAACGCCGCGCCCGTAAAAGAACACTACCGATGTTTTCATTAACATGTAATTTTGGTGATTTCCATATTCTTTATCCTAGGTTAAAACAAGACCCAAGCAAATTTTTTAATTACTTAAGAATGTCAAGAGAATGTTTCTACGAATTACTCAATAATTCAATTTCATTTATAAATTCTTCCACGTCTATATCATCCATTTTAAGCAAATAATAAACATGAAAATTCAATGAAATTAGCTGTCACGTTTAGTCACCGCACTATTCAACAGCGAAATGAACACGTGGAGCTTGCGACGTTACCGTCCTGTCGTCGTGCGTTCTCGGTACCGACACCGCACTGTTGCCGCACCGTGCGATTTGTATGAAAACAAATGACCGTCCGTGCACCGTACGACAAACGCACCGTTTCGGCACTGCTGCGGTCCGACACGATACGGCTAAATTGAAAGAGCCCTTACTGTCTATGAGTTTGGATTTTTGGAATCTGCTTTCGTAGTCAGGCCAAGTTGTTTGGTTTGTGCTGATGTGGTTTCGAAATAAGCATTTTTACATGATATTTATCATGCAAAGTATTATAATTGTGTTACCTGCATTAATGTCTTCGAAGTTTGTTCTGCTGCGTTTATTTTACTCACTTAATAACATTTTCTCAATCAGGTTGCGAAAAGATGAAAACTGCAACATCCGCTACGACGATATGATGAACTTCTTAGACTTCCAAACGAGACCTGTTTACAATCTTAGTGAAAATGATTATGATAAGGTGGTACGCCATGCGCCGCCATTGAAGAATACTGAGGTATGTTATTAAAACAAACGGTTTTTGGACAAATGGATTTCGAGTTCTTTATCTTTCTAAATAATGATTGATGTATCTGTTATATTGTTTAAAAAGTGATGATATATTGTAAAGAGTTTGTCTAACACATTGCTTAAGTTTTTTGTTTGTAATGTCTGATAAAATACCTTTATAAGCCTCTTTTTAAACTGTAACACCTTTGTAGCATAAAAGTTTCCGCGAACTTGTTACTTACATAGTTTCAAAGGGGAGGTTAAAATGGGTGTTGATGAAATGATTATTTTTTTCAGTGCAAACTATGGGGAGAAGCCGAAAGTATAATACAAGATGGTTATGTAAACTGGAATGCGTTCCTCTGCCAACTAAACCTTGAACATCTAGTGAAAGAACAAACGTAAATTGTGCACATTTACACGCATTTTCAAGAAGCCTTTTACAAACAGTTTGAAGGTATTGAACTGAAATATAAAAAGGCTGAATTAAAATTGAATAGTTTTTAACTTATCGCAATTTTGTAGGTGTATTTTGTGTGAATTGTATTTTTGGTGTGTATTGTTTGTGATTATAGTATTATTCATAAATATCGTTTAATTTTTTCTGCAATCTTGCATCTGGATCTCTTAATTTCCTCATGCATACTGAACCCAAAGCAGATGCTTCTTTTACCATTGCAACGTACAGCATATTTATGGAATTATAGATATCGTATAATTACATCTTCATCTGTAAAGTCTAATTGAATTATGAGCACGAGAGGGGTAGTAGATCAACTTAATTTGAAATAAGTACACAGTAATATATTCGGATTTGTGTATTTTTTCCATCACAATAAATACAAGTTAAAAACATTCATTTACAAGATTCTCACTGTATTTTAGGTACAATTAAACATATAATAATAGTACAATACACATTCACTGTTGCAAACACATCTTCACAACATTGAACATGTTCCGTGATGTATGTATTTATAAGAACTAAGTGACGTAGATTATAATTGTGATTGTTATTTAAAATGGCTACACTCGAAACATTCACTCACGCACAAAAACTTTAGAAATAAATAACTTAAAACTATGAATACAACTAAATGACTTCGTTCTAGTAATAGAATACCGAATTTCCATTGGTTCGATGTCATTCAATTTTATTTGATATGTTTGTTAACCTCAGGATTCGTTGTTATAATTATTGTTATTACAATTTAATTCATGGTCATACGTAAGAACAGTCAGCGACAAAATTCATTCATAATAATTCTATTCTCAACACGTAGCTAATAAAACGTTTCTTTGCTCCGACTGTACTAAGTATAATATTTGTTACAAAAACACATTTTTACCTTTCTCTATAAGATTCCTCGTCGATTATTTCCACTGTATTGTATCGTTACATGGCACAAAGCATTCACTTGTGTCGATGCAGTCATTCATTTAATGTTACATTAGTTTACAAGAGGTATACAAAATTAACTCCTAGACGTTATAATTTATGACACTGGACGGATTCATTACACATAATTTAGATACCTACCTAACTATAATTTACATATTTACAATTTATTTATTCTGTCCATTGGCTGCGTTGCAATTAATATTTCATATTTCCAGGCAAGATTGTGAATAAATTTTGAAAATTTGAAATATTAAATAACAATATTTTATTATAAGCCAATTGAAAATGTTCGTTGCTTTATACAATTTTCTTGAGTCAATATTATACCAGGTTTACGTTATATAAAACGTTAAAGCGAAATAATCGTTGTGTATTTACTAAGTCTATTCACCATGTCGTAAGTCCTTGGAGATCAGTTAGTTATTTGATGACGCAAAGCCAATTACACTATAAATATTTGAGGGTAGTGTATTATCGACAAATTATGCTACTATTACACTAATCACCACATGTCTTTTACCCGCTCCGCTGCTGGTATTTGAGGCCGGAACCTGAAATACAAACAAAAGATCTTGTTTTTCAACTTTGTATATTGAGGCCATTGAAGATTGTTACGTGCGATAAAAAATGGACAGAGATATTCGATGACTGTACTTTAATAGGGCAGATTAATATGTTTACAAACGAAGTACAATATTAAACATTTAATTGTCCTTACATTAGTTTTTTGAAACCGCAGTGCATTTTTTCGAGAATTCGATGGCGCTTTTTTATAGTTCCCGCTGTCAAATCTAGCTTACGTTTATAGTAATTATATCTGAGTGTATAGTGTTACCTATACGGAGGGATGGCAGGAACTGCGGCAACACCGCCCGTTGCCAGTGGCGACATCTTGATGCCGGAACTGTTACCGTTTATACTTGATCCTATACTGGACGTTGAGTCCGCTCTGAAAAAAATAACAAAGTTCAGAAAGATCAACAACTACTATCACGCGCAGGATTAGTAAATATCAGATTGCTAATGATAAGTGCCCCAAAGAATCTTTTCCTGTGCAAGAAAAAGGCTATTTTTTATCTTAACTATCCACCTTTTTGAGTACACGCTGTGATGATCGTGTTTTAGTTTTTGGTATGATGAAGCACTTTTTAGCTACAGTCCAGTTAGTCAGTATTGAGAGAAGTGTGGTTTGAGAATAAATTACCTGTCTATCTGTCTCCTGAAGAGCGGGTACCTCCACGGTGAGTTAGGTTTCCTCTGCTCGTGCTGGAAGGCGGGGTTGTCCCGCCCTCTCTCGCTCACTACCGCCATCGACACGTGACCTTCCGTCTCTCGTGTCTTTGATGACAGTCTTCTGTAATCAATCAAGAACATTTTTTATAATTAGAACTTCAGGCTTGCTGACTGCCGGATTATATAACAAAATTAAACTAGGCAGATTATATGCAAAAAGAATAATAGCAAAGCACAAGCCTTAACATTAAAACCTACACACACTTAAAAGTAGTGTTCCGGTGGGCCGTTGGTGCCCGAAATTCTACAGCGTGTAAAGGGCTAGTGTGCTTGTAAAAAGTGTTTGTCACCTTAGTATCCTCGTGGGTAACGAGGCTTGTGTCTGTGGTCTCGCTCGCTGCCGACTGTCGACGATGAGTACGTGTCTATCGTAAGGCGTGTCGTAGTCCACCTCCAGTACCGTCGAGAATCGATGCGGCCAGATCAGGTCCAGTATCGCGATCACAAGACCCACGGCTACACATACACAGCCTGGAATAACAAAAATAACTCTCTTGAAAATAATGGTGGAAAAAAAAGAATAAGACGGGCATTGTTAGTGCGCTTACCAAAGATACATATAAAAAGATAACATTTGATCATTGGTTTAAGTTTGGTTTAGATTTATTGACTGGACCAAATAATAAACTATTTACCTGCTATCAAGACAAGCCAGAAGCACCATCCTAATGAAAAGAACAGCATGGCTCCATCGAGTCGCACGACTAGAGGTGCATGTGGTAAGGACGCCCAGTAGCCACCTGCCGCTGCACACAACGTCACGCCGAGAGTGGCCATCGCGTATGCGCCGTATCTCGGCACTACCACAAGAAGCAGGTTCATCAGGAGCCATAGTGCTAACGCCGTCCTGGAACATTAAAAGTGCAAAAAATATCTTAATCGTGCTGGACAGCAAGTATAATCAATAATGTTTTATTATGAGGAAGAATCAAAAGATAAAGAAAATCAGTTCCATGTCTGATTCCATAATCATTGAAGGTTGGGTTGAGTTGACAAGTCCCAAGAACGAAATAAAAAGAAAGCACTACAACCAAACATTGGGCCGAAGGTTCATACCATAGTAGAGTTGAAGTGGTGTACCCAGCAGCGCGATACTTAGCTCCCCACTCAAATCCTTCATGTTGGACTGCAAAATGTTCTGCTACTGATAGCACAGGGAAAGGCAAACCGCGCGTCAACCCTTCCCTATACCATTCTTGTATAGCACCCGCTTCTTCCCATCGAAATTGTTCGTTGTAATCAACTCCCGGGTCTCCGATACTCGTGTTGCCCCAAGACAGGGCTAGAATCAGAAATTCATTAAAGAAATGTAAGTGTTCTTAAGCAGAAGACCCGCAGGGATTTTCATGTTACACCTGTGAAAAGTTTAAATTGGCGCATATAAATAAATTAGCACCCTTCAAAATGTTTTCAAAGAAATCAATAAATAAAGTTTATAGCATAGAACAGATTGTAAACAAAGAGCTCACCAGTGAGCGTGACGTTGACGTGTCCTAGGCCGACGTGCACGGCGAGCCAGCAGTCGAGCCGCTCGGCCGAGAAGGCGCGGTAGGCGGCGCGGGCCACGCGCGCCCCCGCCACGTGCCATGACGAGCCGTGCTTACACACTGGAACATACAACACAAAAACATTCAAACAACGATAATAGGTATGCTATTTTTAGAACTAAACGATCGACAATGACATTAAAATTGAAAATACCTATAACTGTTTTATTGATTTGTTTAGAGATTCACGTGAAGTCCACCTACTGCTCGCCTTTGACCCAAGATAAATGTTTTAAACTGTAACTGCGTTGATGTCCTTTATTTATGGCCGATGACGTTCCCGCCGTTCAAGTTCCATTAGTACCTACAGTTCAAAGCTGCAGTTATGACAAGTCTAAACTTTGCATACAAACTTGTCGTTTACCGTTATTATAATTATCTCAACCGGAATATCTCTCTTGCATTGAATTCACAATGAATCACGGTTGAATTGAATGAGCGAGAACTAGAACGGAGAGGTGTAACATTTCACGTTTAGTGTGTATCAAAATAACGTATTAGCATCGTATGATAGCTGGAGATTGATAAACTCTTGGACAAGGTGTGTAGTCGGAGTTGCGTTTGACACACGAATATTGCGGTCAATGGCAGAAGGCAAGATGTTGATTTCACCATTTGGGCGGTCACCCGAAAACAATGGCGAATTAATTACGAAAAAATTTACAAAATCATTAGAGTTGTATCTATTCTATTTTAATAATAGAGTCATACTAACTGTAAGTCGCCTAAGGATCAAGCAACAAATACATAGACCGATACATCAGTAGATTCTGTAGCTTTTTGTTAAGGAATTGATTTCAGGTCAAACAGAGATGCAACTTAGAGCAAAGTTTATAGAAGTAAGGATGGATTTCTGAATTATTTTAGGTTCATTTGGATTTGAAATTGCATTGTGTTTGTCAGGTATTAATGTGGAGTGCGCGTATTTTATAATTTAATTTATTATAATTATATTATTGAATATGCACGGTATAAGATGCTATTAAAATAAATTGAATGCATTTAATATATCTTGCCTTGCATTTAGCAAGCAATTGGCACACGACATTACATTTCTCTTTTTTCTGAGTCATATCGGATATGTTCGATGTGCAACAAATAATTATGCTGTGGGAAAATTGTTTGTAGATATACCGAATATCAATATAACATTTACCATGTATTGCGAACGGGTATGATTTAGTAATAGACATCTCAATCATCTTGTCAATATCTAAAATACTTATTGACAATTATTTTCGTCATCTACCTTGTAGGACTCGATCAATGCACTGGTAATTATATTTCCACACTTTTGGTGGACGCCGCAACATTTGCGAAATGTACCTATTGTAGTTTTTTATGAGTTAAAGTCACGTTGTTTTTAAACGAATACTTGCTTCTAATTAAATATCCATTAGAATTTTCACGGTTAATGGTGTAATTAACTTGTTAAATGGCTGTCAAGGCTGTTACATCCGTCGCAGTGATTGGCACTTATAAAGGAGGTAGTCGACTTGTGGATTGTATCGCAGTCTTATTTAGGAGCGGAATAGACTTGTACCTGCCAAGTCAAAAAATAATTATACGACTTTGTAAGCCATGGTCGAATAAGTAGTTGTTGTTTGTGAGATGAAAATATCGATACATACAGGAAATGGTTTTATTTATTTGCCAAATAAGATATTAGTGTTTCCTCTATCTTCTAGCGAGTGTGTACATGCAAAATTAAAAAAAAAAACATTTCGACTGCAGGATTTTATATCAAAAATAGAAAAACTACTCAAAGACGAACAAGCAAATCATTCGCACTTGCTTTCTTGAACATTGTGTAGTGAGTGTTAAAAACAAACAAGCGCTATTGGATCATCCTCGTAATGCTTGTTATTTATGAATTAAAAGCTTATTCAACGTCAGTTACGGTCACGATTCACTAACTTTAAAAACAAAGAAAGTGGAAAGTTGTTCAATGATGCTTACCTAGAATGACGGTGCCGACAAACAGGCTCAGTGTGACGATTGTGAACGTGGAGAATCTCTGTAAAAAACAATAGTCAGCTCTTAATGATAGTGTTATGATCTGCATCTAGATATACTAATGGTTGCTTTGTAATGACTGCGGGATTACAGTGCTCATGTTTCATAAGTAATGGACTACAATATATGGTAATTGTGTGTAGTATCGTTGTTTGAATAGAAAGGCTTTGTTATCTGTTAGCGTCGACATCTTCTGTATTTAAGATATTTTACTCTTTTAATGTCGTGTATTGCGTGTATAAATAATAAGAAAATTAACGAAGTTTCAAATATGTATCACGTAAGTGTTTGTACCTACACTACAATTATTTTTAAAAGATAGAGCTTAAGTAACAAATTTTGTTCTTGTTTGTGGATGGGTCTGTGACATTAAATATAATATTGGATTGGCGAAGAAATTAGACTCTGAATTCCCAGAACTACTTTTTTAAATCAACTCTATCATTAAGATTGTTTCATAATTTCTGACCCGTACGTCTGTTGGCCAGACCGTACCATGTACTGAATATGTAATTGTATTGATCATTACTGTGGCCTCATCGATGTTACAAAGTAGTATGATAATACTCCGCACTCGTATTGTCTGCTAACATTCATCACGTAACGTTGTTTCGCACAAGTGTGAAAGGAAAATGCATTGGTGCTGAGAGTGGGAACTAAAATATTAGGTTCACGTCAATTTAGTACAAGTTATCACATCATCATTACATATTCTCTCAATAAAACTGCTCTTGCATATGTGTAGAAAACAGAAAATAAGTTTTTCTTAACGCTCTTCCAGGTATTTTCCCCTTTAGTGTCTTCATACGCCTGAATACTGTATAAAGTATTTTGGTTTCCATTTATTTGTCATAATATGTCTATAAATCATTAATTAGTTCCATCGATTTGTATATATATGTATGGTAAAGAGGAAGAGCGAATTCTCCAGAAAACAAATCTTTTAAACAAACACTAACACAGTAGGGCTCAGTTACTTAATACAGTTCTGACTGACACTAACTAGCCGTTAACCTTTCTCAAGTGTGTTGGGGTCGGCTCCTAGTCTAGCTGAGGCAGCTCATTACTAGTACTCACATGAAGCGACCGCCCGTCGTCTGAACTCCGCAACCCAGGTAGTGGGAATATCAGTGAACAACTTTACGCAAACAGAAGTAAATATCTGAACGTCTGACGAACGTGATTATTAAACGAAGTAGTAGCCTTATATCAATAATGTTTTAGTGAGGATAGCGGATAACTTTGTGTTGAGTCGTGTAGTGCTCAATCAATGCTATGTGCAGTAGCTCGATTCTCTACCACTATCAACCACCGATAACCGGCTGAAAATGTGACGCTGATCACATTTTCGTGCAGGAACTCTAGCGGGCTCCGTAGGAACTATTTTGAAATGGCAAAGTCTCGATAATCGACAGTACCGACTACGACTGTAGAGAATTGGGCTACGGGCTTCAAATAGTGCTCTATCCTTACGGCTAGAAAATGATCTCTATTTAAGTTTTCCCAAGGTTTTAATATGTAATGCTATATAGCGATTGAACGGATTATTTGCTGAATACAACCTCTTTCCTGATGCCGGGGAAGACAGCGAGGAAGGCGACGTAGAGCGTGAGCGCGGCGATGAGCAGCGCAAGCGCGGGCACATCGGCCGCCACCGCCGTGCGGTTGTGGTACGCGTACAGGGTCGGCCCGCCTTCCTCGCGAAACGCGTCGAACCACCCCTTCATCGCTCACCCAGCCTGTAAACAACAATATATGATTTTAGTATCTGTAAACTTCATTAAATAATGTTGAACAATTCAGATATATTTAAAGGAAAGATACTGCATTTCGTTTCAATATTTACGAACATATGTATTTCTAAAAACATTGCCTCAAAGAATTCAAGCTCTCATACCTATCTAATTTATTTCATAAAGTTTTCAGTGATATTTGGGAAGAAATACATATACATACTTATGCAAAAAAGTATACAGAATAAATCATTCAGTTTAAAATTCTAATGGAATACGGGCGCGCAAAAGTGCACTGAACTTTGGCATTTTTAAATACAAAGTGCTCCTCTAATTACCATAAACATGTTGGGTACAAGACTGCCAATTAAATGTGGGCCATGTTTCAAGACTCGAAATTTAGTTAATTTCGCAATCAAATATATCATTTTGCGCTTTAACTATTCTCGTAAATATAATAACTTAGTATTATCGATGTTAGTTATGCGTTTAATCCTTACAAGAGTCATTATCATTACTCGAGATACTCTTCATTTGCAAGACAAATATGTACGGCTTTGATCATCCTTCTAATGCAAATAATAATCTTGACCAATTACAGAGTAGGATGATCTACACAAGCTTTTAAAGGAGTGTTTGTTCATCTGCAACTCTTGGAATGTAATACTACATAGTGTAATGAACTAAACGATCTATCAGGGATTTAGTTGAGAGGAATTTGGGTTGTGGGCTATAAATAGTGCAATTAATAATGTAGTAATTTAGTATTTGCGTATTAATTTGTAAGCCTAGTAACTAGTATTGTGGATGCTGAGCTCGATCAGTCATTGAATTCAAGCTAAATGAAGCTCTCAAGTATAATATTCTAATAATGCGAATTGTCACAAAAAGGTGATGTATGTAACTTTTAATACACAGATTAACCTTTGAAACTTCTGGCCTAAATAAGAGTTAGTTTTGATTCTTAAACGTTTAGAAATACTGTTTCTCCTTTATCAAACATGTATAATATAAAAATGTGTATATCATAGTGTTGCAACCGTTACTTCTTATTATCTCATATTCATCACGAAATAAAGCATCGTTGCGTTAGATATCCTCCTAGCCGCAGGACCGCAGGATGTAAATAACCATTGTCGCAATAAAGCGACATGTAAGGGTAAGTGCAAATTACGCAGTGTTTGTACTGTTCGCACTGTTCGTTACTAGCCCGACCAAATGGTAATAAGACGAGTTTCGTACTTGACACGAATATTCACTGCAACGGATTTACGAGATGCCGTCGTACACTTTTATACTAACATTCAATTTTAAACGTAAACAAGTTTTGATTTAAAAACAAGTAATGCTTAAATACTGATTATAATTATTAATAAACAGGTATTTAGGAGGTAATCGTCGAATACTTTACATACTGTCCGAATTTATTAGTGTTGTTAGTGTCTCGTACTTATAGAACGTTATTTTATGAATCGATTGGAGGTTTTACTTATAAAATCGTTATTAGTAGGTATTTTACAAGTGGTAAGTAAAAAGGAGTGAAGTATAAGCTCGATTCTCTACCACTATCAAGTACCGACAACCGGATAGTCATCGAGAAATTTTGCATCAAATCTGATCAGTGCCTCTAACGGACGTCCTAAGAACTATTTTGGCAGTACATTTTAAATGTCAAACTTTCGATACTCGACAGTACCGAATGTAAAGAATCGCGCTACTAAATTGACGATTTATGTGTTCTAAGGATACGTTAAGTACAACATAACATTATATTTATTAAGATGTTAATGGAATTAACTCATTAACCTTGTAATCGATAATTAAGTCTGCTGCAGGCTTAGCGTCGCGCCGTGAAGACTACGTTTAATATGAAATATTAATGTCATTAATTAAAAAATCAAAACCAAACTAAACAAGTGATGAAAAAGGTTTATTATCACACTTTTAAGATAAACCAAGTTACAAAGGAACTTGTTGGTGACGCGGTCGGAATGCGCTGGTGCATTGCGCAAACGCAGCCGCATTGCCTTCGGGAAACGGATGTGGTTGCACTTTATGGTACAATCTGTGCAGCTGGTAATTAAATCATAAGAGCTTGAGATGTTCTCTGACTGTACCGTCTTGCGAAACAGTGATCACTCACTGAATACGGAATAAATGTACGTCTTAAATGTTAATTAATTTTTGTAATTTTATAGCAAGATTTGCAAGCATTATGAGAAACAGGTGCACAATTTTATAGTTGCTGTTACTGTGTATGACTTTTATGAGTTTAAATTATTTGATTTGATAAACATTTAACCTAAGATTTTCGTATTATTTGGTACGTAAAGAGAAAAACTCTAGTTTATTTACCATGAGAATACCTAACATTATTTTAAAGTCAAACATTGCAATTTCTAAGTCCCAGATTAACGCAGGTTGTACAGTTATATGAAAATACCTATTAAGTTTTACATCAGACTGTAAAGGACATTATTTCCAAGAGTTAATTCTTCTAACGTAAACAAGCACCGTACCAGACTAGCTCGTTAAGACCAAAAAGTTTTCATACTTAATTAAACAGGTTTAAAAAAAGTTTATATTCTGTATAAAAAAAGAAGTGATGTTTTATTATAATCTTTTATGGCGATACCGGTGATTTATGAGTCTTTTTTTATTATTTAAAGATCAAGGAATAGATTAATATTGCATCCTTTTTAATGATTAATGTTCAATGAATGCATCAACAAAGTATTTGTGTTAGTTTACACTAACAGAAACACTTGCATAAAATATAAAATAAGTATTTAAGAGCCACCCAAAACGTTTACGATATAATAAAATTGTAAACAGGATTTATTCCGTTTGAGTTATTCATTTTACCTATGGTATTATTTCTAGAAGTAAATAACATAAACCTAGAGTTATAAAACCTTGAAGTCAATCATTGGACAGGATGTTGTCTATAACATATTAATATTAATATTAAATGAAAATATCATAAAACTGAATACAATAAGCCGGCGCAATCAATAAAAAATTGACCTTTGGCGAGCTAAAGTTCTTGACATCAATAAGTTAAGCAGTCGGAAGTGTGACAACTGGTGCAAGTTGCAAGTGGGAGTGCTACCGGAAGAGTTTCCTATGGAATCCCAACCGAGGCTACTTACTTCTTATAGTACAGAAAATATTTAACCTTTATGAAGGAAAACTGGTTACGATTAAGTCGCTATTTGCCAACTTCTCCGATACATTCTTAAGCAATGTGAAATGTATGTACGTACTCACAGAGGCCGCACCGTTGACAACGAATTCATTATGGCGCGAATTGATTAAAGATCGCAGTATGCATATAAAATAACACACAAGTGTGAATGTGTGAAGCTGTCTATATGATCTATAGCTACTATTGATTGAGGTGTTATTTTTAACTGAAAATAAAGATTTCAAGTACAAACTACACACGATACTATTTACTTCGTGCAGCGTGATTAAGAATTTACTACTATGTGTTTGTTGTATAGACCTTGGAGTTTGAAGGAAACATTTTTCAACTAAATGAGTTTTCGAACGTTGACCTCAGATAAACATTACGCTATTGTGAAAAGTCGGGGGCCTTTACAACTATATTTTCAAGAAAATTATAGAAAAATGATGAATACCAATTTGTCATTAATTGAATTTAACTAAACAGCCTATGCACGTCTACGATAAGAAGCAGGTTTACTACTACACGCAACTTTTTTCGATTTTAAATCTGTTTCGCTCACCAGCATTGTAATTGTATCTTATTCAGTATCAAATGATTTGTCTTTATTCAATGTAAAACGAAGTATATTATATACAATAGCTTATAGCTACCGACAGATACATATCTTAGCACCAAAACCTTGTCAGAGGTTAATCAAATCGAGGTACCTAAACCCATAACCGTACAGTTTCCATCTTGTTAAACGGAATGCTAAAAATAGATATCACATAAATATATTAAATTTTATTATTATAGTTTCTCTGTGTGAACACTAGTGACATTATAACGAAGCTCGAAGCTCCGCAAAGTTCAAGGGTGAACGGTAAATTATGTGCAGTTTATAGTAATTGCTATTATGTATGTTTAATGTAAATTGTTGTCCCTTTATTAGCTTTTATAACAGGTTTTCGTCATAAATGGGATATTAATGTGTGAGTAGTTAGAAAAAACTAGTTGTTGTATATAATTTTACACAAAGGTTATATAAACAATGTGTATTTAGTTTCCGACATTGTTATAGCACAGAGCTGCAATTTTCTTATCTTAGTCGGTATAACTATTGAATAAAATGGTCTTTAGAGTTTTATAGCGGATATTTCATGGACATTGTCGGAATGATATGTCGTTAACAGTTACGTAGTGGCTTTCTCTTTGTTTAGCTGATGGATGAACGTCGTGTGGCGCACAATGCACTTACTCAGTAGGTATCCTTATTGTGTGGGCAGTTAATGTTCGATACTGGTATACGGTGTACCGTTTCATAATAACTGTACTGTCTTAGGTTTTGTGTCACGTGGCAGTGGTTTAGGCCGCCACGCCGATACCACTGCAACGGGAGGTCGTGGGTTCGATTCCCACACGGAGCAATTATTTGTGCGATCCACAAATAATTGTTTCGGGTCTGGTTGTGCTTTGTGTCCGTTGTTTGTATGTTTGTAAAAGTCCCCGCGACACAAGAGCAATTCTTAGTGCGGGAGTTGTCTTTTAAAAAAAAAAAAAAAAACCTTTGTATACACTTTTAAATATTTCAGCAAGTTCCTTGTATTGGCGTAAACGACGTCTGATGTCTTATTTGCTTTGAAGTTACTTCATTAGTAGGTAGACACATAATTAATGTATTTTTTCATTGTTCAATTGACTAATGAGGTTATGGGAGTTTACTTAACAGTTTTTGGAAAACAATGAAATCCAACCTTATCATTTTCACGGACAGTCTATAGAAACAAATGAGGTTTTAATCATATGTTTTTTGTTTTGGTTGTAATTTTTTTTTTAATTGTTTGCCACTTGTTTAAGAAGCCCTTTTGTGAAGTTGTTGAATGTTATCGTATGGTTAATCACATAATGCCCCTCAGGGAACATTTTAGTATGACAGTAAAAGACAATATTACGTCAAGATGTTAGTTTTTTGTAGTTATCTTCTCGTGACATGTCTCGTTTAAGCTTTGCTCTCTAAATAGGAAAAGCGAAATCATGATTACAGTAATTTAGTAAATGTGGTAATAGCGTGTAATGTGAAATGATATACGAAACAATTATACAGAAAATAATCTGTATAAATGTTTAAGGTTATACGTAACTAGATATTAACGATATAATCGCGACGTTCATTTTAACGAAAAAGTAGAAAATACATCTGAAATGGTAAGCGTTTTATAAATACCGGTCGGGTTTATTTCCAGGGTATATAATGACGGCTGGTTTTTGGAATCTTGAACCATAAAGAATAATTAGTAATTAACTTTATTTGAACGTACACAAGAACGCAGTCTTTGTGTATCGCCGATGCACTTGTTTAACTTCACTTAACATAAATGCTCTGTTTTAACGAGCGTGATAAATCACTCAAATTGAATGTAATGGTAAAAAATAACCGGCTAAGTAATAACAGGTATGGTCGAACAGACAAACGTCTAAACATCAGTTGTCCGCCCACACGGTGAGACGGACACTCGGACAGTGTTACATTGAACGATTTATTAAGCTCTTATTACAAAACCTTGCCCTGTAACTCCAGGAAGCGAGACCTGGGTCATTGTGCTTCACACAAGGTCAGCGAACAACCTTGGGTGCGCCGGTGATAGCAAGGGCGATCACAGATTATGCGAAGGTGGGTATTATGCTAAATTAGTTGCCATAAACAAATAACTTTATGTATATTAGGAGCACGTGATTGCTGGTAGTAGCGATTTTTTCTTCAACAAAGCTAGGTCATTCTAAATTCATATGGGATGGCATTAAACTGTTTTTTGTAAGTGCATTGTAAACAACATTAACTCTAATATCCGCGATAACTAATGTTAAGAATAATTATTTTAGTATACAATTTTCTGCACATCATTAAGTATGTAAACTTTAGTATTATAATTTTGTTAAATAATCGACTTCTGGCATGCATATTATTACCATACGTACTAATAAATATAAATAAAAATGGAAGAATCTAGAAATTTATCAGCGATTTAATATGTGCATGTATTTCTCTTTCTGAATTGATAAAAAGACGCCTCCTGGGCTCTCCTTATATTTTTACAGATTATTGTTTTTTCTACCTGTACAAAATGAATATCTAAACACGCGTTTTCCGTCAACAACAAACAATGCCATCAAGAGGAACATAAACAAACACAAATAGGTACGTGCTGTCAAATTAGGGTTAAGTTGTGCAGGAAAACGCCTCCATCTTCCATATCAGCTTAGCTCCAAGTGTGGTCATGGACCTGTCACGGTCGTTCGAAGTCGAGGGCATCGAGGACGAGTACACCTTGCCACAAACACTGAGTCAGCCTTGTTCCTTTACACTTTATGGTACTTTAATATATTCGGAACACGTACCAAGTATTATATATGACTGCATAGATGTGACCGGATTTTTTATACGACGTAATCTTCAGGGCATCGCCTCTTCAGTTTTTGTTAGCCGCTGTCATTAACCCTCAAATGGACAATATCTGAGTGCTTTAATGTATAAAGCATTAATGGTTTAATGTATAACAATTTGTCTTAGCTTTGCGAAATGAGTGTTGTGTTATAATTGCGGCAATGAAGGGCTGTCATGTCAGTCACACAAATTGTTGTGGTATTGACCTCTCAGTTTGACGTAGACTGGACGCTTCAAGCGTTAATGTGCTCTACATTATATCAACCGGTCGTAATGTATTATTATCTACTTAATCGCGTTTTGATTTACAAAAGACTATAGTTATGTTCAGCTGTAATAAGTTTAAGCGTATTGTTTCATGTTTGCTTTATGGTAGTTAACATTTAACGTTCTGATTTAACTAATTTAAGTTATTTTGATACTTTGTTATAATGTTAGATTAGTATTATCACTAATTTATATTCAAAACAATCAATGAACAGTCGTAGCAGCCCTTAACAGACAGACAGACAATATGTACTTTCCTCAATGATGTCAATAAATGTAGAGCCGTATTCATTCATACTCGCGCGTGTGTATGAATATCATTTTAAGTAAGAAAATATCAGTCATGCGCATGATATTGAGAGAGGCCAGTATATACAACTGCTACTTACTTATGTGGCCTGCAAAATTATTAAATAATACCCGCAATAAACATAAGACAATACCTATTCCATGTAATATAACTTCTTTATTACTTAACTATTCATGATTCCTTTTAGAGCGTACTTTATTGTAATTCGCAACGAATTAAATGATAAAATCTGTTATTTAGTTAGAAGTAATAGATACGTTCTATCTTGCTGAACACCTTTGCATATTATTCTAAAGGTGGCGAGACTCCTTTTCGCTTTTAAGTGAGCATTGTGTTTCGACGGGATTCGAAAGGTCGTGGATCGTTATCGGTTCCCAGTTAACATTTCCTATTAAGTAAAACACGTTCGTATTAAAAGTGAACTGTTGTACGTGCTCGCCTACCACAGAACAGCCGGTATGGGATTCAATGACCTATAGAAACCTTTGACGTGACCGCTTTATAGTATTTGTTGTTCTACCGACTCATCGGCCTTACAACTGTCTATATTCATCAACAATTGTTATATTCAATTGCAGTTATTATAATTATTATGTAGTATCAACGTGCTCAGCTCGACCATAAAGATCTTTATACAATTACAATATTGCTTTTGATGTCTGATGATCGTCCTTGCGGAAAAAATATTTACCGACAGAATGAACCGTTGTTAATTTTATTGTGGTTCACCTTTGAACCTCAACTTGAAGGTTCGAACATTTTATAAAGTTATAATGTTTTAACAAAAGCGATACGCTTCATTGAAATGAGCAATGACAAATAGTCCTACATTATTCCAAGGCATTAGGTATACTTTTACAATGATGATGTTAGAACTGCTTTGCAAGCGCGTTTTTCCACTTACTTTCTTTAACTAACAATGTACCTATTCAATGTTTTTAAAATTAACAGTTCCGCAACCACTTCTTTCCGACTGAGTTCTGTCTGTCAGGTGTCTGTTAACTGTTTTGTGTGAACGAAAACTTGTGTTATTTACCCATTTCTTTTCTTTTTTTTGAGTTATATTTACAAAAAAAAACATCATTTCACAAAGAAGTATACACGCAGCAGTGGTAAGAATATTTTGGTTTTAAAATGCCCCGAAAGGATTTATAGAACTCTCAAAAACCATTTCATGCGGATTCTAATCATCTCTAATCTCTGGATGCTTAGTGACGTCTTCTGACTAACTCTTAGGGAATTATTGCAACCTTTCCTTTATTCCATTAATTTAACTGAACGTCTGGCATTCGATAAGTACATACGTAGTTATGCATGCTGAGATTTGACATGGATGCGTGACTGTTAGCACGCAACAAACATTGACGCACACGACTTGGCGAGCCCTTACGATGACACCTTACGTAATGAGTTGGAATGGAGTCTGCCAGCTGAAACTATATTTTAAATTTTCAAAGAATTACGATTATGAGTCCTTTATGAAAATGTATTATTTGCCTCAGTTAGAATAAATACTAGATTATAAGCAGAAATGACGAAAATATTGAGTAGTATTCGCGTTAACGTAGAGACAAATGACACACTTAGAAAATTTGCGATCACTGAATCGGTAGAATATTTTCATAATTATAATTAATTTCTAAATTCATCTCATGAACATTAATATCATGCAGTCTAGTAGCTCACGCGATTTTTCTTAGCTTTTCGTGAAAATATACATAGTTTAGATAATGTGTCAACAATACTTTAGTTATCCTATGTATCTACTGTCTAATTCCTTAACCAAAATCAAAATTGACCAGGTTGAATTAGTCGATTTTACAATATAGACTCTATCTAGCTTTTATAACATTCTTTAGTTTAAAAAACTCAGCGTAGCGAATATAATACGTATCCAATATATTTTGTCCATGGCTTATTATTTTCAAATCATGATCGATGTTTCAATGCAACGTTTTTGTTCTGTTATAATGTTACTTGATCGCCTCTATTCGCCACTTGACTTTGGTTTTTATGCAGTTTTGTCCGCATTAAAATATTGTGAGAAACTTCAGCCGTCAAAAAAACTTAATATGTGTTTAACAATACAAATGTGGTCAATTAAATTTTATTGCGTAAAAACACGTATGTTTGTTTGTGTTTTTTATGACGAAGGATAGATTTTAATGCATAAAAGAGAGCCTACGAAAAAGCACTAAGCATTCAACGTCATATTTTTAAACCAGTCAACTCCTTGAGTATAAGCAATGGAAATTGATAAAATTATTTTATGTGTCTTGAAGAAAAGCTGAACCCATCAAATATGTATTCCCATTTTTTTTCTTGGCTACAAATATTACAAACTAGCTGACCCGCGCAACTTCGCTTGCGTCAGATAAGAGAGAATGGTGAAATTTTTCCCCGTTTTTGTAACATTTTTTACTCGTACTCTGCTCCTATTGGTCGTAGCGTGATGATATATAGCCTATAACCTTCCTCGATAAATGGACTATCTAACACTGAAATATTTTTTCAAATCGGACCAATAGTTCCTGAGATTAGCGCGTTCAAACAAACAAACAAACTCTTCAGCTTTATAATATTAGTATAGATTAGATATCTAGATCTCTATCTACAAGTTCAAAAGCAGTTCTTAATAGCAGTTCAGAGCAAAGCTTTGAGCGAGAGTAAAACACAATAGCCAAACTGATGGAAAGTAGATCAATCAACGGTTATAGTGGGCCAGTACGTGAGCGGGCAGTGGTCAGGTGTTACATAACGCAACGTGTGCCCCAACAGCCGAGTGTGGCCAAGTGCTCGGAACTTGACCTTGCTACCGATCAATACTATCGGAATACACCTATTACGATAACTGGGTTATTGCTCCATTTATTAGTTCGTATCGTAAAAGTTGTTTTTAGTTGTTTATGGTTTCCGAAATAGGCGATAATTAGTTCAGAATTATGTCAACAGCGATAGTTTAGAATCACATTATATACGATGTAGGGCGTTTAATGGGATAGGTATTCCTTGTAATTTCTTAATTTTCCTATTACGTAAAGCCTGTCATTTGATTACTATGATTTTTTCGTATGGCTATAGTTTCGATCCCATGGTCTTAATTACATTTTTTGTATAGGAAGTGCCGTTTAATTCAATTGAAATAAATCTACGGCCGACAGACAAAGCCTGTTTTTGGTAGAGCGTGCATCGAAAGCGGCGATTGTCGAATAAATTAGTTCGTGATGCAGATGTTTGCCCACCTTGAACACGTTGTTTACACTGCCGGCATCTGGCATTTATTTGCCACTTGTTTAAATATTAAGTATAACAAAGTAAGTGTGTTCACAACAGTTTAGAAGACACTCTTTCAGTTTATTTTTGTTATTTAGCCAATTACGTAAACGTCGCGTACTTACCAGTTACGACTAATAGCCACATATTTGCAACCTCGTGACCTCGACTTACTACTAAATCCTAATCCTAATAATGCCAATGCATAATATGTATTTCGCACGTACATTCAGTGAATGCAAGTATTGTATCATTTATTTTGTATACAGATCATGAGATCTAAGATATCATTTGAAACATTAAGTGCGATTTAAAAAAAATTCAAGGCACTTACTAACTTAGTGATGAATGGTCTCGAGTCATATTCATAGTTCTTTGTGATAAATGAGTTGCACGGATATAAATGGATCATTTGTATAATTTTTCAAGTGTCTGGTGCAGACATTAGTCGCGTGCATCGAACAACGGCAGTGGTACATGTTTACATTGAGTGTTGGCCGGTACAACCTTCTCAAATGACAGCGGCGTATAAAAACAACGGACAGTTGGTATTCGAGCCAAGGTCCTGTAATGAGATATGTTAATAGATAGCTGCGTTAACAGAAGTGGAACAATAATTCTGAACGTTCGTCCAGCAAAAAATGTGATAAAATTGTGTAAAATGATATTCACTAGACTTCTGGAAATGAGCGTGTTCTGCGTCAATTCGAAGCAGAAAAAAAAAATCAGAATCAAAATATGCCTACATTATGAAAACAAAATTTAAGTACTTTGTTATTAGGGTCACTCAGTGGCAATGATGACAACTGGTGCGTGAAATCTTCACGTAGGTATGTGCTAAGCAATCACAGTAAAACGTTTACGACTCCAAATGTTCGGAGCACATAAAGTTCCTACTTAGTTAGAAGCATTGCAATGAAAATCATTTTACAATCTATGTTAACTTAAAATTTATTAGGATTTATTTGTAATTAACCCAACAATATTTCATTTAAAGAGGACAATCATCTATCTCGCACATAAAAAACAGATATCGGTGTTATTTATGGCTCACAGTTCACATAGAAGCCTACTTCAATGTGCTTGGGAAGAATACAAATAACAATAGCAGATAAAGCTTCAGGACGTCTAATTGATATTACGTGGCGTGTTATTACCGAGATGCGTGTGGAGCGTGCACCTCCAACCTACTATTGTGCCGATTGTGAAGGAACTACACACTTACTCATCGTAATGAATGGTAAAGGCCGCAACTTAATCACAGGATTAATATCACCATTTTATATGACTTGTCTATATCGTTGACGACTCGGTTTATTTATCGTACTTTGCTAATTATATTTTTACATTTAATGATTAATATCATCATAAATTAAATATCGATAGAGTTGTATTAAATTAACCGATAATTCGAGGTTGATGGTAGTCACAGATAAGGTTGGCAGGTCTCGTAGATCCGAAACAATAAAGCATTGCAACACTGAGCCGCGGTTGCACTCAATTAACGTGGGAAATAAATATTTATCTCATCCGTCCATCTCGAGTCTCCGGCGTGTCCAATGAAACCTGCGCCCGACAATGCGTACGAGACGCTAATTCCTTTGTGTTATTTAATTTTATGAACGAATTGTACACTCTTGTATTACAACCGCTATCTTAGTCATTACACTCATTTGATTAAACGAAACCGAGTAAATTATGTGTTCTTTCAACATCACGTCTCGACGTCTTCAAAAATGTGTTTTGCAAACGAAACATCTTAAACGGATCCAAGTTCTAGCAACTTAATTAAAACTAAGAAAGGTATAATTATGTTGTTAATGCATAGTTTACAGGATTTATTTCCAAGTAAAATGTAAGCAAGAATGTGTAAAGTATTAAGGCTTGAATGCAACAAAAATGTGTCTGGATAGTTTTCCTCTTCCTACTTTGTTAAGTTTCTTGTGGCGTGCTGATGCTGCGTCATGCCGTGTTCCTCGAGGCCGCTGGAAGGTCGCTTCGAACTAAACTATAACGATTTGCATATTTTTACTCTAACTCGCCATTGTTGTCGAGAATTTTGTCGGATAAGTGTTTTTACAAAGTGTTTTCTTGATGACATAAGTAATGACTGTTATTTCATGTTCTCATAATGCATAACTAATTTTGTTTAGCGAAGTTGCATTGTTGCACGAAGTTTTAGTACTTATCCACGGATATGTATTAGCACTGCTCCTATTCTTGGTTTTATATAATCCTATAACTCTCAGAAACTGGAGAATTTAGACTGCATAAAAAAATAAAATTATGTCTATGTTTACGAAGCTAAACATCATTGCAAAATATTCTCATCTAAAATTATTTTTTTTTGATTTTTGTACATATTTTGGTGGGTGAATTATGCTGTTCAAAAAGTAAAAAAAAAGTTTAGTATCGCAGTCTATCCATGAACCATCTGGAACTTCTTGTTGCCAAAAGTTGTTTTTAACTTATTACTCTATCAATCTAATCTTTTATGCCATACACATTACGTATTATACTCAACGAGCCTTAAAAACGTTGTTTATAAAACTTAGCGATGTTGATACAACTAATAACAAAAACTTACAAAAGGTATGCCTCATGTTCTTATGACAAAGCTGACATATTAAGTGAGCCATCCATCTTAGATAATTGAATATATGTTTTTTGAGAGCACGTCTTTGATTAAACCCACGTAGCCGGGTTCAACGTTTCATGGTAACGACCAATTACAAACATTAGTCTGAGTTTTGTGTTCATTTCGCAATTTATTACCTCTTTTTGCTCGCAATTTGATCGATCATGTTTGTAGTGATTCTAATTTTGATTTGGGAGCATAAAATCTTGTTGCTATGTGATATTTGAGCCTCATTAAAAACTTAATTGGGATAAAATAATTATTAAAATATTTAAATAATTCGTTATTTTTAGAATTAATTATAAAACGAAGATGTTCGTTAGCTAATTGAAGAAAATATATTATGTAAATAGATTGTTAAAATGATACTGCTCCTATGAGTATTAGGCTCAGAAGTGTCTATATGGTTTTAATTTTTCCCAGCACAGATCAGATTTTTTAAGTAAACTTTTTGTTACGGAACCATGATAATGTTTTTCAAGATCATGAGTTTTTTTTTTTGCTTTAACATATTGATGATTGAATGACGGGTGATATCATTTTAATAAAAGCTCCATTAATCTTAAATTGGTATTATAAATAGATCTAAAACATACCGACATCCGGGCTTTATTTTCTTAGCTGCCTCATTAAGGAAAACAGAACTTAATTGGTCATATTTTCTGATATTATATAAGATGTTTACACTATCTATAGACTATGTGATTTATATGGTTGTATCTGTAGGTGCGATTTTTTTAATTTGTCCTCTTAGTCATAAACTATTGACTCATGTGCGTTCTTGCTATAGTTAAGGTAGATGAATATTTTTTCCTGGTAGCTGATGCATAGTTTCAAACTTTTGGTAAATAACCTTCTTTTAGAAATCGACTCGTAGCCACTTTTGTTAATTTTGAAATAGAGATTGTCTTAGATTATCTGGTCTTGAATTTTAACGATTTCCTAAATGTTGATTTTGTCGATTTCGAAAGTTTGAAGGGAAGTTGATTTCATCATTCTGTCTAAAGCGTGGTTATCGGTAATTTGAGAAAAATACCATTAAACGAGTTTTGATTTGATCTTAAGTCCCTTTGAATTAACATAAAAAGATCTGTGCCAATATTTGGACATGCTTGAGTAATGGGTGTTTTTGCAATGAGAATTTTATAGTTCTGTTTTATTAGTATTATGTTTGTTAGTTAAGTAATTTGAAGGGACACTCGAATTACGGTTGGAAGTTAGTGAAGTTGACGCAATCAAGAACAATGGTTGGGAAGGTAATGAGTTATGATGCGAGATGAAGCGTATGATGGATGAAGATGGCTTAGTTAACGTAGTTAGTTGCAGCATCTTTGAAGTAAATTATCAGTAAAGTCGTTAGGCATACTTTTGTTTGTTTATGGATTTGTATAGCCAGTGTTCGCTTGACAACAAGGATCAAGCTTTGTTTTGTAGATAACATATTAGCACAGAGTTGTGATAAATTAATTATTTACAGAGCTCATGGAATTGGAGTTAAAACTACTTGGTTTATATTTTGACAGCTGCTCAATTTAGTTAAAATAATAAGTACTTGCATTGATTGCGTTTTAATATTGCTATAATACGTATGAGTATTAAACAACTGTGGAAGATCCGGAACTAAAACCGGAAGTATTATAAATTTGCTTCCGTGCATTACAAACCAAATTGTGGTGATAAAAAATGCATTGACTGATCTGATGTTCAAATTAAACAAACCTGACGGAGTTTTCGCTTCACTCGAGAAATATTCAGATAAGGCGGTAACTTTCATAGTCATAACAAACTGTATATCTGACTTGAGTAACAATTTAATGTAGAAATACAACCATTACGTCAAAATAAAGAAAAAACAACTTTAGCGATTAAGATCAGGCCTAATTGTACGAAACTTTCTCAAAATTGATTCCGATGATGTCACCTGCGAGCGCGTGGGATGTCGCTAAACTACCCTAATTGCCCATATTCAGATAATTGTGAACGTGGCCAAATTATCGATAGGAGCGGTCGAAAACCTAGCACGTTTATAATAGACAGTTATGAAACCAAATCGAAACAATCCAGAATTACAGAGCACTTTCATGTTTTCCAATGGACTAGGTTTATGGCTTATTACGGTTATAAATTGTGTAGGCGGAGTAATAAGCGATTTTCGTCAGAAGCTTGCCTTCACTTAAACATTTACGTCAATAATAAGTTCCTCGGAAGTAGAATGTCTGGGCTAGGCTTTAGCTGGGCTCGGTCGTAGGTGCTTATTTCATAAGGAGTTTATTACGAGTCTATAAAGGCCAGATCTTATCTGAAATTATCAACAATATGATTTTTATTGCCCGTTTTATATCGGTACTAAACGGTCGCTTTCTATAGAAGCGGTTAAAAGTAGAATATTAAATGTGCAATAATCTATAACATCATAATAAAAGCTCTAAACCTCAGTAATGATATACCATTTATGATTATAATATTATCGAGTAACACTAATCCGGCAATTACAGGTCCTTTATATTCTAATGTAGCCAATGCAAATAAAGCTTATCTAATCATTTTGTCAAATAGGCTTTTGAGTAGGCGACGTTGTTCCTACATATAGCGACTATGATGTATTCATACGTTATGTTGGCCAAACATTTGTTAACAGTTTTGCAAACGTTAAAAGTGTGTCTTTTCTAAAATACCTTATTGGATGTGCTGTCACACATAAGTAGACACTAGTTATTACACGTACATGTTTCTTCATGGAAATGATTAATCACGGTGAAACAATCTTAAGGCTATGTCATTACGAAATACAAATACTTGGTTAGTTACATAAGGTAGTCGTAACTTATTAAAATATTATACGTTGATTGATTGTCATGTATCTGTCATAGCTTTTGTATGAGATGTCCTAAGGAAAAATAAAAGACGTGTTTGAGAAGAAGCACTTTATCATTTTAATTACATGGTAGCTACTATCACTGTGGCGGTAAAGTCGAGAGAATTTCGCGTTCTTAAGACGTTTTTCAATAAATTGTTTGGGCCTCAAGCTTGATGACTGCAATCGAGCTATCCGAATTTAGCGCATATTATGACACATTTAACGATACACAAGACTATTTAAAGGAAATACCGTCAATATGTTGATTGACAAGATAAACAGTAACACATCTTTATTTATTTGCTTGTAAAATAATTCCACTGAGTGCTGTCAGTCGTCAGAGATCGCACAACTTCCTGACATTATCTCACCTCATCTAAGTAGACCCATCATAACCAAGGTTTTAATCTTCTCCCATTAAACGCATTTTACGTAGAACAATAAAATTATACACACTCATAAATAAGTACTACTTCCTGTGTTTTCATTGTAGTTGTGACGCTGTGCATTCAACGTTCAATGTTTTCGTAAACTTCATAAACTTTGTCTCTTGTCTTCTATGTGATGGGAACGTTACAAAAAGCCTAGTTCTTCCTACGTTCATAATGAAAATTAGCGGCATGTGAAATATATTTTGTAATTCACTACACAAAGTCCTTTTGTGTATGAGGACATGGGACAGTATGGTAGACAAATAATTCTAATTTATAAAATATTCTGTTTTGCCGTGCCAAATATAATATGTTAATGATTTTAATATGTGCTGTGTTTATATATCAGCTACTATTTCTGTATCTGAGCACATTTGGTCTTCATTTCTATCGTAGTAATGATAATAAGTACAAAAATCTTATCAGGCCTAAATAGTAGGTAGGTATACTTAATTTTTGTTTAAGTAGCTGGTGGGTAGTTTCGGAAGTCGCTTCATGCCTGATAGTTAAATTGATGCATATTTACCATTTCATCTCAATAATAAATTAGGACCAACAACTGAATTGATGGACTATAAAGTTAAGAAAATAGTAACAGTGCATTATATTCATTGATCCTTAAAAGATACGAGAGCATGACAACGTTAAAATTGCACAATATCATCTGAAACACGTACAGATGTTAGCAGTGCACAAGTGACCTATTGCACAAAACTGTAACTCTTTCTCCTCGACTGAAGGTACCACTCACCTTTTACAACTGCACTTGTGAACACAATATATACCTCCTAATATGGCACAAGGAGCGTTGGCACAAAACATCACAATATACACTATTCGTATACTAGTCGTGTCACTGCATTATACAGCACTGGGGTTGAGATTTATCACTTGGGGGGCGTACGTGCGCGTCGCATACTCGAACCTCGCGCGTGTGGACGAATTGTCACAAAAATCGGTCGTGTTGTATCGTTAAAGGCTCAGGCCGGACTGAGCAGTTTATTATTATATCGCGGGAAGGAGCGCGGCTGTATTCAAGGTTCTGGCCGCGGCCGGCACGCAGCACGTAGCGAGGCTTATCTGCCGTCGCCTTTGTCGCTCACGACCCGCGCTGTTCGCTCCGCAACGCTATATTGCAGCGAAACTCACATTTCGGCAATTTACCGTGATTCTTGATTGTGATCAATCCTTTGCCATCAACTAAATTTCCATCAAAATTACCAGTTGTCTTCGCATTCCTTAACGACAAATGATCAAAACATTAATGCTGTTGAACCCCATCAATCACATTGAGATCTTTCCGCTCATTGAAGTGTCAGTATTACGTAAGTCGAACTTTGTTCGGCGCGCTATGGATTATGAATGTAAATCATAATAAGTTACGATAAATTACTTATTATATTTATTAGTGTGGACCGCACTGCCGCAGCTATTAAGCCGAAGGTTGACGGAGCTCTACAGACTACAAATAAATAAAAATATTGGACTCGTTATACATGTAGGCATAAATGGACTCATTTAATCAGAGGAATGCAGTAAAGCCTTGATCGTTTTGTTATGAGTCCAGATTTAAAACAGTTTCAATTCAATCGGACGGATTTGCGTGAAAAGAGCAAAATGTATGAATTATAAACAGTTCATGCAAGAAGAATAGCGATTGATAAATGTTTTAATAACAAATCGATACTGTGTAGTATGTTTGCAAATAAAGTGACATTTTGTTGCTGAAATTGTAACCCAACACGTGTACTTGCACCCAGATACATACACAGTATTATGACGACGCGTGTACAACTTAATAACATGTATAGTATAGCTTGACAACTTTCTTTGGAGAGCCAGATTTTTTTGCAGTACGAAGTTCCGTCCCACATCCAGATTATTTTAGGACTATTATTTACAATGCTACTGTGGGAACAATACCTGTAAGTATGATCCTCAAAGGACACAAATATCTACCTCTCTAATTCGTATTTCAACCAAAGACACCATACCCAGCAGTTGCACTTTACCGAGGGTCTTGTCCAATAGTTAGCAGATTAACCTCCTTACAGTTAACACTGATTAACAGTTTGTTACCTAATCAGTAGTTTGTCAGTTTCAAAAGTATTACAAAGTGCATGTTACAGTTCAGAGACGGATGTGAAGCAAGGATGGTCAGCCAAAGTCAAGGTGAACGGTGAATGGTTTCTATTCATCTTTCATGCGTGCTTCGATAAGTTAGGTAATATCGCGTTGGCTTGTCAAGAAAGACTTACTTATAATAAGACTTTATTTTGTTATTGAAATGTCTGTGGTGCGAATCCATGCTTGGTCGAAGTAGGTGACTTGACATCGTATTAATATATATTGGTCTTATTTAAGTAGGAAAATAGCGTATTGTAGTGCGTGGCCAATACCACGTATAACATCCTCACACGTGACATACAGTGTAGGCAATAGAATGACGATATGACATATCGTCTTTCATCATTTACCTTGAACAAGTTCACTAGTTAAATAAATAACAATTATGCAATCGAATTAGTCAGTAAAATATGTAACTTTCCATCTATTACGAAACGTAGTACGAGACAATTTCGATAAACATGTGTCCAAAACTGATGAAATTTTATTAACGTAGTGAACCTTAGTTCAAACCATCATTCCCTTTTCCGTTACGAGAGTATAACCGTAGAAGAGAAAGAGGCCATCCCTATATCCTCTACGTTAAGTGCTACGTCTCCTACGAGCTCTACAGGCGCTACAGGAAATTGTTCTACAACATAATTTGCGTCAAATATCAACAATCAACATGACGACTGTTGCTAGGTAAAGACTCGTAAATAGCAAGTTACCTTCTAAATACTTCAGCAAACTTAGTATGTAGCTAATAAAACATCAAGCAAACAGTAGCTGGTATAGTATTTTCCTGTTTATCTACACTCAGACATTTTGAATATCAATTAATTTTACTGATAGCTATGTCGAGATAATAAGTCGGTTAGTAGGTGGAAATGTTTATCAATAGATCGATCCAAGTATTGTCGGAAACAGATATTACTGGCTGGTTGACCTTTCTATTTGGCATATTCAATAGCAACTTGTAGAGAAGTAAATAGGAATCAGAAATCACTTCCTACTAGACAAGGCCAGCTAGATATTTCCTCTACGTATTAGTTTGTATTTATTAATAGAGAAACAAAGTTTATATGTGTGTACGTATGTAGTAAACATTTATTTTTAACATACAATAATTATGCTTCGGCATTTTTATTTAAACGAGAATATGGAATTAAAAATAGTCAAACTGGTTTCTTTAATTGTTACAAAAAAGATTCGATAACTGTAAGCATTTATAAATAACTTTTTACTGTACGTAGCTTTGCAAAACTCTCATTAAATAAATAAATGGGATTTAAATCTTAAACAATGGTATTCGTTAATTCATTTCAATCAATAATGATATTGTCTGGTAGGATTGCAATCTAAGATAGATACAGATGAAATAGATACCAGTGTAATACTTCAATTTTGGAGCACCTCTGAACCGTATTGTTGGCAAATATAAAATTGTGCCTGATACAATGAAGGATAAGGTAAGCAGGTGTTGTAACCGCGATATACTCGTATGTCATACGCCTCGTCTTGTAATAAAATTAGACACGCCATTGTAATGTTAATATGAGAGAGATTCTTTTGAAATTTATATTAACAAACATATGTCGAGTGAATTGTGGAGTTCTTTGTTATATCGTGTCACTTTCCATAATAGATCGCAGGTACCTTGTGGATGACATTCTTGCTTATTAGATATTTTTGCTACTCTATCCTTAAGGTGATCGAATTTTTGATCATGCTCAATTGAATCGTATTACTGTTTAAAATGTTTTTAATTTGTGTGTGTATAGTCTTTCATTTTGTGCAAGATTTGGCTAAATCAAACTGAGGTTCTAGCTCTAAATTAAATATCGACTACCACTTACAATATTCGCTTGAAATTGATAACTGGTTTTATTTCAAAAGTATATTATCATACTATTAAAGGTAATTTATTTTTTTTAACGGTCTAGACGGACTCTTTTTACACCGACATCTTAAAGTTCAGAAACACGATGGTAATTACTTCTGGTGAGTAAGAAACTATATCAATAAACGTAAGATAATCGTCTCTACAGTCACTCTTAAGCATATTCCTAGGAAAATATGACTATATGACATTTATGGTTGCATTTCAGGGTTGCACAGGTCAATAACTTACAAGCAAAAAGTTATAGCAATACAAATAGCAAATGTCAACCGGTCGCCTTAAATCGGAACTAAAATAGAATTTAATGAGCAACGCCAACGGTCGCTTAATTTTAGATTTCGTTATTGTAATAATATATAAAAATGATAAATGACCAACAACAACATTTGCATTTGCAGTGTGTAATTCTTAATACCACTTACAACATGGCCATATTTGATGGACACACTTTAGTTGTTTGTGGAAAACTACGCTAGATCATTTTATAGTGTGAACACTGAACAGTAGGTAATTTCGAAAACAGGAGTACTTAATACTTTTCTTATAATTTTGCGTTTCTGTTTTGACATTACCGTTTTAGTAAGTGATTTTTTTTATTTGTGCCATTTTTAATTAAAATGTGTGTAGTTTATGTATACAATGTATCTGTCTGTGAACAGTAGGCTTTATACGTACATAAACGTCGCATCATCGACTTCGATAAAAACATCGGAAGGCCGCTTCGTACATTAATGATATTCATTGAGCGGCCTTAACATAGCTAAGAGTAAATTACATTGCAATTATATTATCCTACTACTTACCAAGTAATATTATAATATTCTGTTACCTAGTAAAATGTTAAATAATTAGTAAATAATCAGTATTCTGTGTGTCGCATGAGACGCGAGTAATGGAGCAATTAACTTGAAGGATTTTACGGCATTTACGCATCTGTAGGCAGAAGGTATTGAGTACCTTGACAGTACCACGTACCTTCTAATTATCTATTCAATTATATTCTTGACTATTTCAAAATTCTAACGAGACTTGTTGAGGTTTACTTACAAATTTCGGTTTGGTATAGCTACTAACTAATTCCGCGTAACAGTGTTTCGTAGTATAAGAAACTTTTAATTGTAAAATATTTGAATTTTTCAAATTCGAGATGACGTTAATGTGAAAAAGGGAATATTTTGGAAAAATAATAATAAATCATAAGAAACTCTTATCAACGCTTGCGGACTTTGCAAAAAAAATATACAATAAATTGTAATGTCAATTAAACACAAAGTGAATATAGATTGTAGTAAATCGGGTTACTGTTGTCTGAGTTGTTTATTATCGGCACCTATGAACTTAAGCTCAACGAAGGGCTGAATCCGGAAAGTGAAGGTAAACGTGTTTTAGGTATTCGTATTCTCTGTAGTTATCTGTGATCATAGTTCCGCCCTTATATTTACGCGGTGACATTATCTTTAGAGGAAATCATTGTGCTAACATTTCTGTAAAGCGGAAGGCTTATCGAGCAATCTAGTGAGTGTTAAAAGTGCATGTCGTTTGATCAGTTGAGTCACGCTCGCACTGCACCCGTCGAGGTTACTCTTGTGAAATATCCTCCTTACGCTACGCAAATGTAGCCTTTAGCCTAAAAATATGTTAAGTGTACATTAAATTAAATTGACTGGCAACACCTCCGCGGCATTGTTGTCGGTCTTATTATTTTTTATTTTATTTTTACGGCGTTCGCGACATTATTGCATAATTTTTAACCTTGAATTTATTTCTGTCAACTTATTTTTTTTTGCAAATATAATTATTATTTTTGAATGGTGATACTAATTAATGCGATAGAATAATATTCTCACACATTATTGAGGGTGTGTCTGATAAAGAATGATAAAGCATCACAATGTTTAATATTAATGAGGTTTAATAACAACTTCGGGCTTATTTTTAGCCAGTTAACGCGCCTTTAGTGAATTGGCACATACTCAATCACGCCGCAGGTATTATTATAATGATTTAGGAGTTAATATCGATCAATCTGTAAAGGTTGTTAATCGTTTATTGAAGGCAAATTAAATGCTTTCCGTAAGGTCTTGTTTAATCAATAAATATATTCAGTTAAATTTTATAACGTAGCCAAGTTCAAAGCTACTGTAAATGAATATGGACAAACAAATATATTTAGAATGCCTTATTCAACAGTCCATATTTATTTCAGTATTTATATCTTATTTAAAAACTTTTGTAAAAATCACATCATCATCTTTCTTTTGGCTACACCAAATTTGTTATACCTCTGCACCACCCTAAGGTGGACTGTCAGAGAATACTTAAGACATTAAGTACGTCTGTATACTTTGTTTATAAAGTCAATAAATAAATAAACATGATTATATACGACATGTACATTTTTCATAATACTTTTTTAGTTTCTCGACGGTTTGACAAATATTTCAGGGAAATATAACTACAAACTGGAAATAAATCATCGACTAAGTATTTAGTATTTAGCAAACAGTCGACAGATGTCACTTAGCCTTTTCGTAACTCGTGCGGGACATGACAGATGAATTACAGATAAAATAAATGTTAAGTAGTGAATGTTTATTTACTTTAGTTTATATCTGTAGGCAGATGTATCAGAGAGGATCGTTAAATGCCAGAGTTTTCCCATTAGTATTATTTCAAAATAATATTAGAACTAAAGATTGCCTTGTTAGTTTCGTGAACGTTTGCGTTGCAAATCGTTCTCTATGAAAGGTATAGTACCTACATAACAGAAAACCACTAACTAAACTACGTACATATTTATTTCCAATGAAGTACATACTTACCTACATTACTGATTTACCTTGATTAAATATGCATTTTTCTAGAACGGAAGGCACAGATGTAAAACAGACCAGTATCAATTACAGGTAATGAAGTTTATTCAGATTATTTTATAATTATCACACTACGCAGGAGTAATTAAATCTGAGCAATTTATAATATCAGACCCTGGCTTATTCATGCATTATTCATACAACGGCATACCTTAACAGCTAGATGGTGAGCGAGAATCGCTGACACGTTTATGCCTCATCTCTATTTGCAAAGTGCAGGCTGCAATACGTTCATGACGTAAGTGTGGCAAAGTTACTAAATTGTACCTAGATGGTAGCAACATTTATCTTTGTCAAAGTGTAACATATTGTATTGTGAACGTATAACGACATCCTAGATCGTTCGCCTTGAGTGCGCGGGCGCAGGGCGGGCGAGGCGGGCGAGGCCTCCGCGCGAGCCGCACCGTGACCTCACACACCATAATGTACAGGAAAATAATGCTTCCGCACACCTGAAACACTCTGCCTAACGACCATTTAATGCGTCCAGTCATTTACTTATACTCGCGGTACATTAAACACGTTCAACCATTCCGAGGTAAGTAATAGAAGTGGTTAATAGCCTTTGATACGCGATGATGAGATCTTAGAGAATTATACCTTGTATTTATATGAGGCAATCAATATCTGTCCGACAGTAGGATAATTTGTAAATATGTAAAATTACGTATAAAGTTCTTGATGACTATGTCGCGATTTGTCAACTGCGAAATCGGGGATTTATATATTTTCAAGCCTTTCGGTAGAAGTAGCTGTAAAAGTTCCGTTATAACTAGCTTATCTGTGTTTTCATAACTTTTAAACTCTCGCGTTGCATGTTTAATGTATAATAGAATACGGGAATTAACGCGAACACGCATTTTACCTTAAAATGCCTAACGTTTCGGCGCAGGTTGCACTCGCCGTGGTCCCAGGCAGACTGGAGCAGCGATGACAGGACTTCGTGTATATGAGGCGGACGAATGTCCATCCACCCTCATATTTTGATTTTTCCAACCGCCAACACACACTACACTAACCGTGTCCCTATTCTGTGAGCTAACCGATTGCGAAACATAGCGAGGTTTTGTAACAGTAATCACTGGATTCCACGTCGCGGATAATTTGAAGCCGTCTTCCCGATTGAAATTTGGATGTTTCTTGATTTCGATCGCTTCACGAACAATCCTCGAGTAGAAATGTCGTTCAGTGGAGAGGACTTGAGGGCGATGGAATTCAATCCAGTGATTAGTTCCTGCTTCGAGTAGATGTTCCGCAATGGCTGACTTGCTGATTTGACGGTTCTTAACAGCGGCGATATGTTCCTTGACCCTTTCAGCTATCGACCGCTTAGTCTGGCCTATGTAGGAACTACCGCAGCTGCAGTTGATCTTGTAGACACCTGGTGTTTGAAACGGTAGTACATCCTTCGGTGTGCCCACCATGCTGCTGACTTTTGCCCCCGGCGTGAACACTGTGCTGATGCTGTATTGTTTCAATACATTTCCGATCTTATCAGTCACTCCTCTGACGTAGGGCAAGTAGGCGGGCTGTCTGTTGACCTCCGGATGTTTACTCCGTTTCGTGATCCTGTTCCTTCGTCGACTTACGTGGTATCCGTTCATTCGTAGTACCTCCTGAACATGTTCCAGCTCCTTCCCAACATGTTCAGGGTCACAGAGGTCATGAGCTCTGTTCTTCAGTGACGTCATAACGGACTGCAAGTGACGGGGATGGTGTTTATCTGTGTTTTGTTTGAAAACCGTCGTAAAGAATATAAATATTCTTGTTTTGTTTTATGTCCTATCTGATATACTGCTTCATCGAGGTCAGACTAGATGGCTTACTATTGCCTGTACCATTTAAATATAAAATAGCTGAGAAGCGCTAGTCAAGTTTTAGAGAGTTAGTAATTAAGTACTCTAAATAGTTTACAAATAAATTTAGAATTGACGAGCAAACAGTTCTTTTTATATTCTGGCTGGAATTCTACCCCTTGGCGAGTTTCTACGACACTGATTATCACTCGGAAAAAGTGTAAATGAAAAAAATAACAAAAAAAGATTTTTACTTTTGTGTTTCAGGAAAAATATGGATGATATTTTAATATTTTCCTTGGAGCTGATTTTAATATAATTTAATATAATGTTACTTCCTAGATTATCACAACCACGCACTATCTTATAATTCAATTGATTAGTTACTTATAATATAGACATCGCGAGTGGCCATCACTACTGACCAGTCACGTTGTATGATATCACCACGCGGACCTTAAGCGATGGAATCAATGCATCGTGGTGGGTACCGCCGTCTTTCATCCGTATCAAGTTTCCTGCTTCAAATGACCCTTGTAATTATATTCTAAGAATTGATTTATTGATTTGTTTATGAGAACCGGATTTGTTGGTTTTATTCTCATTTTTTATATATCTAAGCACACACCTGTAGCTCGATCCTCTACTGCTATCGACTACCGACGACCGGCTAGCTATTTTACAAGAAAATCTGTTCAGCGCCTCTACCGGGCTCCGTAAGTACTATTATGGCGGTACATTTTCAAATGTCAAACTCTCGATACTCGACAGTACCAAATGCAGAGAATTGCGCTACTGATATCTATATTTCTATTAAAATGTCGGAACAGTTAGCCTAGACTAATTAATTTGATATAGACAATGTACAAATCGTCTTCTTAGGTCTACTGCCTTTGGGAAAACACGTGATTTTGTATGTGTACAAAGTACATATATTTCCAAACCAACAAATGTTGAATTACATAAAATTATTTGTATGTAAATATTTGCGTATATTAGTGCTGGGCTGACACCTGGTGTAATGATAGACGCGTGACAAACATCTTAAATATTGCAGCATAGCTTCTAACATATTTTGTAAAACATCTCAGTTTACCGAAATACATTTTCCTGCGATTAATTTAGCTTATTATAAATCGATGATGTATGTTATACTATATATCACTGTTAAAAAAATATAATTATATTAAATATTACACGTGTATTGACATATCTGATTAATAGAACACCAATAAGCCACACAAGATACCACAGTCGTCGATTCTTCACAATAAATTAATTTAGAATTTGTTTAATAATTTCATCAGAATAAATAAAGACAAAAACAGGTATTTTATGGCCCATTATCAATTACATACAGGTTGTTGCAGTTAAAGGGCGAGTGATGAAATGATATTAGCATAATGTCCGATTTTCCAGAACCGTCATTTTCTCTTTCATTTACGAAACTTTCATGTGTGGCGACACTTACACATGTCAATCTTGTGAAACATGTCATCACGGTTTCCCAAAGCTATAATCAAATGTATCTTATTTATAGAATCAAACAATAATTAATAAATATGCGCATAAATTATCGTGTGACTGCTAATTGACAATAAAAGAGAAACATATTCTTTTTCAAACAAAAACCTGATGAATGAGTGAAGTTTGCAGATTGTACAAAAATGGATTTCAATTCCATATTCTAACCTAGGCAAATAATTTGACGTTTTTGACAAATTTCTGATACAATCATTGTAGTCACTATTGTCATCCAATACGACCTAATAAGGAAACCGAATTAGTTGATTGGTTAAATAAAAAATATATATAAAAAGAGGTATTTTTCAAGTATTGAATGACTAAGAAACTTTTTGTTTTACTGTTTTCCTGATGTCTTTGCGACTTAATGACACATTCTTCGGGAACAAGCAGGATCTTCGTATTATTTCAAAGTATTTCCTTTGTTATTATTTATAAGATTTACCTAAACCGATGTTTGTAACAAATTGAGTCGCAAAAAGTATCTATTGGGAAAATCCGCAACCGATTAGGTATGTATCAGGATTTACTCAGAGGAAATGTCATTATTTATTTTTACTTGATTAAATTGTTACTGTAAATGATTGTGCAATATTTATTCACGACCACAATTACCTTTCATTAATATACACAGTTATAGATGTACATACTTCCTTTAAGCTTAATGTCTCTCATTCAAAGCGAAGGTCTTTGGCCGGCAGTGTTACAGTAATGGTCCAATTTTGTTTTATTTCATGGTCAGAGAATCATTTGTTTCTAATGTTTGCAGTACAAAAATAAAATATTCTTCTGTTGTTTGCAATAAATACTTTAACTGTGCTGTTTTTTATGAGATCTCTTGATATCTACCTATCTAAATAAATCCTAGCTGGATGTCAATAACATTTTTACTAATAGGCCTGAATAGTTATTCCGGGGCTTCAAGATCTGTAGTTATAATGCTGTTTGGTCCGAGGAAGAATACGTGTGAACAAAATATCTGTTCGTCTGCATAAAGAAAGTACATAACAATCAAAAGTGCGAATCGCGTATTGCGCAAGTGAGTTTCTCTAGTCGAAGTCAGCAGATTCACCGACTACTAACTACCCACTTGCAAATTACCTGTTTATTCACCAAATTACTATATTTAATTCATTTGATCGTTCACATGAACTTTCAATATGTTTTATATAACGTAATTGATAATGAAGAGTGATGAGACGTGAAACGTGTTGTAAAAGTAGTTGCGGGAGGCAAGAAGCGCAATGTATTCAAATTGAAAATTGCGGTAATTCATAAATCGCTGGGCGTATTCACGAACGTTGCAGCGTGGGAAACTATATCCCCGCCCTTATAATTGCTGTAATTTAATTAATCAATTTCTGGTTTGAAATAGCGAACAGTAGACTAACTAGAATAACCACAGTGTGCTTCAAATTTATTGCCAATGCTGCACAAACTTGATTGAATTGGTTTTTTGTCGTTCGGAAAATACTAACAGCATCACTGAAAGAGTGACGGTGAGATGACGTAACGATACTGCATTATATTTCTTGTTCACTCAATATTGCGTGATTCCTCGTGATCAAGGTGACTCATACATCAAATATGTTTGGAAAATACGATAACCAGAACTGGTGGTTGCATCTACATTACAACTTGTTAGCGTGCTTTCAAGAATAATTCGTGCTGTTTGATAAATTTATGACAAAAAGTTTGAGATTGATCACCGTGTGCTGTATGTACAATACCTAATAACAGTTGACTTGATTTGCGTTTATACATTTAATGAACTATGTGTTTGCCTGTCCAAATCCGTTTAGCAGTTTGGTCGTGACTGAGTATTAAACATACAAACCGCAAACAAATTCTTTAGCTTAATGTTTGTAGCAGTATTCAAAGTCGTTGCCAAGTATGCAGGAACGTGTTTTGTAGGTACTCGCAAATCGTATGACATCGCTAAACATTGATAGAATAGTGACAGAACTTTCACTAAAGGAAATAAATCCTTGAGATTCAATACGCCAACATTCACAGCATATGGAATTATAAACATTATTCAGAAATTCTTATGAGGAAATCTCAGTACAGGTTTGTTAAGTATTTATTGTATTCAAGGAATGTGTTTTGCGATAAATGCAACAGATACCTATACTATATGGTGCATAAATTAGATAGATTAGGTTTCAGCTGGCATGCGGATCTTGGCAATGCTATTTATGAGATTGTAATGTTGTAATGAAAATTTGTTGGTAAATAATCTGGCAGCTTTCCAGCGTTTGTAAAGGCAACTCAGTTTTTGTCAATAGAGAGCTTCAAGTCCTTAATCCTGTACACCGCTTTGTCGACGCCAACTCACTTTATTCTACCAAAGACCTTTGAATTTAGTTTGATGACAAAATGACTTGTAAAAAACTAAAATTCTCACTTATTTCAGAGACAGTGTTCAATTGTCTAACTAATGGACATTAATAATTTTTACAGCTAGCTAGCCAACTTTAATACTAGATTTTGATGATGTAATCTAAATCAGCTGACTCCTGGCTGGACTGGACTACACGTCACAATCACGTGCTGGATAGAGCCTACACTATGACGATAGAGCCGCTGCAGTCGACCTTAGAGGAACTGGTCCGAACATTAACAAGCTTTACTGTATAATTTATTAAGTATCCGCTTTATAATATCACGGATTTTAGTTGAATGCGCGTGGGCGTATCTTTATTATAATACAATTTCATAATTTTGTTTAGTTTGTTGCTTTAGGATTGCTAAAGTTCGATGCAATTCAGTCGCTACGTGGACTTTAATTGTGAAAAGAATAACAAATATTAAACTAAATTAAATGTCACGATTCAAT
Source organism: Anticarsia gemmatalis (assembly GCF_050436995.1). NCBI lineage: Eukaryota > Metazoa > Arthropoda > Insecta > Lepidoptera > Erebidae > Anticarsia > Anticarsia gemmatalis. The sequence continues at coordinate 5,211,277 of NC_134757.1, forward strand.
GTTTTTATTTGTTCGCAAAATTATAATAAAAGGTCTATTTAGAGTGAAATCATATTTATTCTAGTGAAAATTAGTTGCGATTAAATTAAAACTAATTGGTTTTACAGTTTTCTATTGCATATTGTAATAGAGTATCTCTATTAATTTACTTTTCTGTACCTAAGTTAGGTGAATAAATTCAGAACAAAGTTTGTATTCAGTTTTATATACGCATAATGCATGTATTAGTTGCATGCTATAATATTTTTCAATCTAATCGTAGAACTTAAAATCAGAAGTCAAAATAAACAGTCTTGACATTAGAATATTGAATTCCCACCCACGCCGTCACGTCGCAAATACATTATACAATTCGGAGAATCATTCAATTATTCTGAACTGTGTACACAAACCAATTACCGAATTGATTGTACAAATCTGTATTCCATCAGACACGCACAGGAATGCGTGGTTTTGATTACGTTTGCGTGCTTTACAGGTCAATTCTAAGTCGGACTTACAGGTGTCATCAATTACATAAGTAACTATTATTACTTTGTACTTTCTACATTAACCTCCGGTCTCAGTACTGCATTAACCTCTGTGCTGTTTTATATTTACAAATTAAGACTTAAATTGTTCAATTAATAACTAGTATAATTAGATAGAACTTAAATGGGAAATATAATTTATATACAATGGTATAATGAAGTAAACTGACGATGAAAAATTCGGCCCTAAGAATAATTTTGAAATACCTTAATAAAATCGTTCTACTTGCATTGCATTAGGCAGTTCCATCAATTTCATAAATCGATCTCTGTCTGCAGTTTAAAGGTTACGGTTACCAATCACAGTTATAATCGTAAGGTTTGCATCGGGTTCGGTTGCCAAATATTTACAAAGTAACAAAAGAGTCAGCTTTGGTGGATTTCCTCGCATAAGGAAATGATCAATCAAATTCAAGATATGATTTATTCAAATACGAGGTCGTTGTCGCATTAATATAAGGAAATGTAAATACCCGTTTTAAATCATCTAAAGGTTTTATCAAACATGTTTCCAAGAAGTAAAATATACTAACTCCCGGTTTCTGAGGTACATTTAACGGTAGTTTATCTATTCAATAGCGTTTAACCCTAGAAAGATAGTCTGCGTAAAATTTACGCATGCGTTTGCGAAAAATCGCGCTATCTTTCTTAATATCGCGAACGCATCATTATTCATTAATAGTTTGAATTTATTTCGCAGAGCTGTGTGGCATGCCACAGGCGACTGAGTTGGCGGTGTCAGCGCTTTCTTCGTTAATACCTCATTACATAAACTTGTAAGCGTCGGCATTTGTCATTGCGTATGAATACTTGGTGACTAAGAATTTGTACGATTTTTGTGTGATTTTTTTTATGTACAGAAAAATACGGAGTCGACTACATTACAAGAGGGAATATGTAATCTACATTGTACATTTTTGTATTTGAAATAAGTCCTATTGTAGATCATGGACTGAATCGTATCTGAATGTCACAAATCTATTTTAATTTATCTCCTGTATACTTGTGATTAAATATAATACAGTTCATAATTAGTAAATGATGATTAGATGTATGTAATAATCCATTTTCCCTAGATAAGTTGATATACGGAAATCACTGTAAAGGACATTTATTCAAATTAAAAACCAGAAATGCCGTCTATCAAACAACACATATTTTGTTTAAAAGTTATGTATAAAATTTGTATAAATACATAATATACAGAGATTATTGTGACTAACGTCTATGCTCAATCAACCGAGGATCGACCTCCATAAGGCTTTAGTACAAAACAGTGACGTTAAAAGAATTTGACGATACGTGGCCTTTAGTGACGTAGATTACATATTTTTCGTGAGTCAGAAATACCTTCGAGAAATACACTAACCGGTCAAAATTACTCACGCTAGTGACAACCCGGAGCCTTAATGGCTGCTCTCTAGAGACAACAAGTGTAAGGTTCAATTTCACTTCATTAACCTATCTGTCAAGTAAAGTGACAGAAAATAGTCCAAGTATTGTTTTTCACGTGTTCTCTAAATCACGAGGAGAGAAGATTAAATCCTGTTATTTAAGCAGGTATGGGAGAGTCATTGATAGTTAAATAGGTTAACGGATAGAACGACGAAAAAATGCTAGTACTTATAGGTATTAATTGACTTTTGTTGATGACACTTATAAAGTAATTTGTATGTATTCTTTTGTTTCGAGGGGTCTACAAACCCATCTCATGTAAGTCAAAGCAGAAGTCTAAACACAGAAAATTAGATAAAAAATTGTTGACGAACTGAGGCTCTTTATTACAAAGGAGTTATTAATTAAGTTGTTTGTTAAACTTCATACGACATTTCAATGGTGACATTGAAATATGTGCGGATTGTGCGGTGACCTAAGCATTTGGATGTAAAGGGTAATAACACGGAATAGGGACATTGGGTTTACTACAGCAAAAACCGTAATCCCTTTATTAATACCGGTCTTTAAAATAATATCATTTTGAGTTCTTCAAAACAATGCGTTAATCGTGTGACAATAACATCCTGACATTATGAGTCTCTGGTAATGAAGGATTATTTTGTATCCGATTTTGTCGTCATATAAGTGAAGTAAATTGTAAGACAATGGCACATAAGAGGTAACCTCTGCTTTAATGGGTGTCAGCGATTACTGCTGCAGGATGTTCAATTGTTTTGTCGATGTTCACTGATGAATGTTAATGTCAGTAAGCAGCTCGATGATTATCTGTGATTGTTTCCTCCAAGACTCACCCGTGGATGCCATCACGCACACTCTTACCTCAGTTAAACACAGTCATTCGCAAAATTACCAGTCGGTTTTTTACAAAAGCTCGCTGACTGGGATTTTACTTTTTTGTTAAACATTTCATTTTTGTCATTGTGTCTGTCAGATATAATATTCCATTCAGATTTCTCAGAGAGTCGTGCTTCGTTACGTACCTTCTACACGTAACGAGATTTAAAAATAAATTCCAAGTGAATCAAGCATGTTTCATTGATTATGTGAAGGTTGATCTTGTAGCGGCACCCTGTGAGCCGCGATGTGTTCGGTCAGCGGCTGAGCGGCTCAGCGGCTCGGCGCACATCGAGGTGATGCGAGGAGGCCGTGGCACGCCCGCCCACGGACGCAGGGCCGCGTGTGAAGCACGATTAACGATCATCTCAACACTCTTCCGGATCCGGAAGGTAAAACCCACACATAATGAGCGTTATTCAGCTGTGCGTGATTTAATATAGACATAATTTATTTTTTGTCTCGCGATTTAAGGATGTTATTGTTAATACGGTGGGTAAAAAACATGAATACTGCGTAGACTCATTATGCCGACAGTTTAAAATGTATTACATCTTACATCCTGAGTACGTAGTCGTACGTGCGCAACTAATGTTTAGATATCATATTCTATTGCAATAGAGTGAAAAAAAACCGCAAAGTGGTTTAAATAACCTGTGATCATAATATGATCGACGCAGCTATCACCACAACTTTCAAAGTTATGTGAAAATTAACTAATGGGTTGTAACAATCAGTTACATAATGAGGAGTGAAATTACAGTTTTGTTGTTATAATGTTAGTATGTCAAGCGACATTGAATAGGCTATAAAACTTGTAGTACGATAGTGCGTTCCACTGAATGATTAAAGCGGTCATGACTGATGCGGGTCCGGCACGAATCATCATTAATGCAGTTCGCTTTCAAATTATCGTTATTTCTTCTTCTATAACAGTTTAATATAATGCTTAGGTATTACATAACATAGTTCAATAGACAAACCGTTTGCAAATTTTATTCAAATACACATTTGTGGATCCGCAAAACCGACTTCACTCCTAATTATAATATTCATATTTCCAAATTCGTAGTTTGAGGTTACAGTATAATTTAGTTATGGTCATTACCACTCCAGCTGCGGCTTTGGCGCGCAATTCACGGCAAAAATAAAACAAAGCATCGTCAACAATGACGACCTTGCGCTCGCGCTCGCCGCAGTCGTCGCACCGTTGTGCAACAACACTTTACGAGAAAGCACACTTTCTTCCACGTTACACCGACAGAAGATTGTTTCTGCATCAAAATGGCGATTGTAAAATACAAAGAATCCTCGAAAGGTTAAGCGTGAGTCACATCAAGACTCCCTGACATTAAACTTCCGCGTGAATAACTTTGGCGATAGAGAACAGCGATCGATCGAATGTTGACCATAAAGGGCATGTGCGCGGCGGTTTATTGGCGAGCCGAGTGGTGGCGAGCGGTCGGTGTCAGGGTCCGAGTGTTCACTATTTACACTTTCACCTCACTTCGGGCTTTACCAGAATTTACGTCATCTCGCGGCGGCGCAATTATATCATCACGAAATCAGCTGCTGGATAAGTGGCACACTGGCACACTGGGCTTTTGAACCCGAGTCTCACTTTTTGTTGTTTAGTTATTGTATTTGTGACTGTTGCAAGGCTCGTTATCGGTCATTAGGTTTTATAATAAATATCATGCCGATTTACGTTTTCAATTATACTTCTCACGTACGTCTAATATTAATGTAGATTCAGTCTGAATTGCAAAACACATATACTTTCTTTCAGCAACATGTTATTACGCTTTCCCTCAGGCAAACTGTATTTTTACAAAAATATTATACCTACCGATACTAAACCTACGTACTTAGTAGGTATGAACTTGACTTTAGTATGTAGGTTTTACCCAAAAGGAAAACTTGGAAAAAAATCCCAAGCATATGTAAGTGTAGGTAGGTTCATTTCAAATCCTAAAAAGTTTGCTTATCCCTACGATAGAGGGCGATTCTCCGATTTGTGCAAAATCGCTATGATTTTGTACGCATAAAGTTATATGAGTAAACAATGGTTGTGTTCCACACATTTATTATACTATATTGGGGCGAAGCGTACTTTTGTTAGGAGTAGAAATATTGGCAAAAGTTAAGCGAGGATTGGTTTTAATGTAAGCTACGACTAAGCTGGAAGTCTTGAAAGATTTAGCCAACATTGTCTGCTAATACATTACGATAAGGTTTTCCAAACCCGGCGGGGATGTCAAAGGGAAAATATATAAATGGATCGTCTCAACTGGCGTTATTCAATATAATAATAAAAGGCGAGATCTTCTGTATGTCTAACTAATTGTCTTAAAATATCTCTAGTCAGAGCCGTGATGTTGTTCAGGGCCAAAGTAGATTAAGGGCTCAAAGACACGGAAAATAATAAAACAGTAAGAAACAATTTACAAAGTTAGTCAAACATTGAACAGTGGTGTGTTGATTACACACGCAGATCTTTTGTTCTGACGGCAACAAACCCATTGTTTTTCGCGGTTTCTCTTTACCTGGTCGTGCGTTACTTGTCATACATTCAGAATCCACCCGAAGCTCTGTGTTTACTACCTTACGTCACTTCACTATTCCATTACGTTATAAACTTCCAAACAATGTGCTCTTTTGCAATAATTACGTTTGGAATGTGCAACATAATAAATTTTGATTCACTGAGTATTACGAACATTAAATAATACACGCTTTTCTTTATTGTTTGAAGTTGCGTGGCTTGGATACTAACAATTAAACTTAACTACAACGTAACTTAATTTGAGTTCCTAGTGGAGTGCTATTAGGGACAATGGTAACGATATAATAAAGAGTTTCATTAAGTGCATCTGGTGGCGTCATACATATTTAGGCGAAACTTATGATGTTTAAATACACGTTTATGTTCAGAGTATATTTTTTGTGTGGCTCTCGAAATTATTTAATTTAAACGATTGGATCTTTCAATAGTCAATAGCATCACAGTAGTTCTATTTGGAATGCAATACATAAATACATAGTTATATTCTATGTAAAGGTATCTAGCGTATGCTTAACACTAATCGTTAAGTCAACTTACCCGTATTCCGGAATAGAGTGCTTATACTTTTCTCTTTTCATTTCCACGTTTATTCAGAGTGTGGTTTCACCGTTCATTTCACAAGGCACACGCACGTCACACACTTGACAATTCATTACATAAACACTGCTTGTTATCACTTAGTCAGATTCACTGAGATCGTCAGTCCCATGACGCGGCACCTGTAACAAACACACGACATTAGTAACGCATTAGCAAACATTTGTGTTATGACATGTAGGACGCGTGCGAAAGTGTCTGCAGGGTGAGTTTTATGTTTCACAATACTTCAGCGACCATGTGATTTGTTTTTTGATATTTGTTAAAAAATAATGTATTTGATTGAAAATTGATATAGATACATAGATTTCAGTCTGAATTGTACACCTTTCCGGTTCGTTTCCAAAAATCCTCTCGGGATAATAGCTATTTCTACAAGATTTTTGGAAAACAGCTGTAGATTTTCAACAGTTTCGTGGAAATCTATAGCTATTTTCCACAAAACTGTGTTGTAACTGTAACTGTATTGAGCAGGAGTAATGGATATGTGCAAATCAAAATTCTTTCCGAACGTAGTTTGTCAGAATTTCTATATTATTAGAGATACAGGTACCTACAAGTAAAATTACAATAATGAAACGAAACATTGTCACGTTTGAAACATTGTGTAATCTAAACATACTAACACATGAGTTGTGTTCATATAAATATATGCAGGAACGCCTATCTGGGGGCACGGAAGTGCCCCCGCAAGTCGAGCAAAAAAAAGCGGCACGGCCGTACCATCCTTTTCTCGAAGCAATTCGGGCTATTTTTGACACCCCTATAATTTCGTTGTGGATAAAACAAGAAGCCTGGATTTTCAGCAACTAATCAGTCATTGTATAAACACGGTATATTTAAAATTTCAGTCAATTTGAACCAGTAGTTTAGGAATGACAACTTGTTAAAATTTTGAATTTTGTCACTCACTGATTCACTGACTCACTGACTCACCGATCATCAAAAGTCTAAGGTACTTCTAGCAAACTTAGAAGCTTAAAATTTAGAATACGAATAGGGTTTAGTGTCTTAATCATGGGAAAAATTTAATATTTTCTAATTTCGGTCCAGTTTTCTAAATACACCAACTGCAACAATAACTTTGTAATCCCATATAAATGTATAAGATTACAAGGTTACATTTGCAGTTAATGAATTATTATTACTGTAGAAAATAAAATAAATTGGTGTAAATAGGTACCTACTATATGAGGCATAACGGGAGGGGGTAAAGGGTGGGTAAGGGTGTTTAGCCCATGAAACTTAACAACATTCCCATAGGAAAATATGTTGAATTATGAAAAAAAACGTCTTTCCATACAAATTGGACTTATGTTCGCTCTACAAAAAGAAGTGAGATGCCATCAAAAACATTCTGTAAAAACCTCAAGTCTCGCCGTAAAAAGTTGTGAGATCTTTATAATACCAAGTCGATTAATCTATTTAGTCTCTACTTAAAGGACCTTCTGTCTTAAGTTATTACGTATGTTATTATCATGCCAATTTAAAAAAAAATACCTTTAAAACAAATAGATCGACTTGATCATCGCAAGAAAACACAAATCGCCATTAACATTTCAGGAGCATTAACTTCTCGTCGTGCTGTGTAGTGTGATACATACTAATAATCAAATCATGCGATGGCCAGGTCGGTCTATTTGTTTAAGAGGTATTTTTTTTTTAATTGGCATGATAATAACATACGTAATAACTTAAGACAGAAGGTCCTTAAGTAGAAACTAAATAGATTAATCGACTTGGTATTATAAAGATCTCACAACTTTTTACGGCGAGACTTGAGGTTTTTACAGAATGTTTTTGATGGCTTCTGTTTTCTCTGAACATTCCATGTGCCATATTTCAATAGGAATTTTTCGAGCGTCATGAAGTCTATTGATTTCATAATTATGTATATGTAACGAATTCGTGAAATCGATGTTGTAGCCTATGAATTCTAAATAATCTGCGCTAAGAAATTTATACTAATATTATAAAGCTGAAGAGTTTGTTTGTTTGAACTCGCTCTTCTCAGAAACCACTGGTTCGAATTGAAAAAATATTTTACTGTTGGATAGGCTATTTATTGAGGAAGGCTATAGGCTATATAACATTACGCTAAGACCATTAGGAGCGGAGTAGTAACGAAAAATGTTACAAAAACGGGGAAAAACATGACTTGACATGACATTCTCTCTTATGTGACGCAAGCGAAGTTGCGCGGGTCAGCTAGTAGCATAATATAATAGAAGTCCAGGATATTTTTTATTTAGCCTGTTTCTATGTCCCACTGTTGAACAAAGGCCTCTCCCCTGAGTTTCCAGTCCCCTCGGTCGATTGTTGCGTCTGGCCATCAGATATATAAAATGTTAATTCAAATCAACAAACTACCAGAGTCATAAAGTGGTTAATTTGATAGTATCTTTGATATTGCTTATATCTTTAATATCTGTTTGATCGATTGCTCTCGGACAATATTAATCGATTGTCTCATTACATTGTATTGCATTTAGGTATTCGAAAGGTTCTTAATGTCTGATATTGTCGTGCCTGGCTGGTTGTAATTCAAAGTTTTTCGCAACAGCTATTATTTAGAAGGATGATGAATTGCGTGAATGCTCTGTATTTGAAACTACATTATAATCTATCTAATAGCTTTGACATTTGTGACAATGGCGTGCTATGCATTAGAAATAAAGAAACACACGTAAAAGTTACAATGAATGAATTGGGAGGAATTTAAACAAGAAAATATAAACAGAAACAAATGAACAGTATAAAAAATATGCGCGTCGAAAGCATTTAATAAGTAAAGAATAATATATGTAAATTCTCCAGTCCTCCCTGGTCACTTTGGTGAACTCAAGGCCTATAATGCCACCTCATATTACGGAAGAACTTTGCCAAGAACAGTTATAGGTTATATGATTTGTTACTAAGAAACTAATCAAAGGATATAAAAACAATATTCCTTCTCTCTATTGGTCAGAGATTCAATACTATAAATAGTTAATTTGCAACATCAGAATTCAGATCATTATAATTATATAATATTATAATTTTTCCATCACTTTTGACGGCTGTTCTGTTTAGACCGTTATTTTGCCGCCATAAACGTGTTAGTCGTTTCAGATACCGGCAGCTGTCGTATCAACATTTGAATAAATGTATATTAAAGAGTTTTTATCGATTATTCTAGATCACGTCGGCAAAACATTGCAGCGGCGTCGCTTGATACTGGATCGTGAGAAATGTGCACGTGTCGCGGTATAACTGTTACATAGGCGACGATGAAACGTGCTTATAAGGCACTTGTCCCACCGCTAACGATGAACGAGTAACGAGTAGAGCTAGAATTGGAAACGAGTTGGCGAGCCGCGGGGAGCGAGTGCGTAGTTGCGGTAGTTGTGTAGCTCTGCTACAAACGAGTGTGCGAGTGAGGCGAGCGATTACTCGCATCACTGTCATCATCGTAGAGAAATGACAGCTGGTTGCTCTCTCGACGTGTGTTCTAATCGCGCGGGTATCGCTGAGCGATTGTTATCTTTCATGGTTCTGGTCGCTTAGCAGCAGACTAGTGAAGCGAGTGATCGCCGTCAGCGTGAACAGTCAGCGATCAACTATTTGTATATGTGTCTCTTTTGTTTACATGGAATACATATCTACTATGCGTTTCTTGCACGAGAAAATAGCCGATAGTTTGTCGTTTTCTCGTCGGCGGTGGGACAAGTGCCTAATGTGGCTTTTACTTAGTTTTAATATTATCCATCGTTAAAATGAGTATATTAAGACCAGTAATAGAGATAAAGATACATTTTTCATTCAATAGCAACAAACGAATTATAAAACAAGAAAATAAAATACTAACAGATTACGAAGTTAATTTGGTCGACTGATCCAATAGAGAGATCGATATTCAATTATATTTATAAGTCTCCGAGTCATGCAAGAATCTCCTCGAGCATAATATACTTACTAGTCTATTTGCGATACATATAGCAAACAATAACCGATATTCAATAGGTTTTTAATTAATTAAACTACATATTATCGTGCATTCAGATAATTCATTATTCCTTGCTTTATTTATAGCTCAAATGTTATTGGTGGTTGCAAAAGACGGCCTTCGTGTTTGAATCCTGCGCCCGCACAGATGTGGACAATCACTCGATGCAAACGTCTATAATTACTCATTACGCTAATGGATCTTCGATAGAGCTCACATTATAGGCTTTGTCACGACTCTACAACTTGTAATATTGAGATAGTACTTTGATTGATGCGATTGTAAGTTGAGATTTTATGTTTTGACAGGATATGATTGTAATTTGAGATTCTGTGTTTCGTCGGTATTGTCTGAGTAAATTACCCGATACTTCAACAAGTTTGTACCAAGTGCACCATAAAGTATTATGCGTTTCAGATTAAAATATTATACTTAATGCGGCACCTACAATGTATTGAAATAGAAATATCTGCTATGTTGCGTTTAGTTTCGGCAGTTTCGATTCAGAGAACACTGTCCATGTGCAAAGGCAACTTTTGTTAGAAATAAAATTTTAGTACTTTATGCTTTAAGCCTATGTATTTCTAAAACGAGAGATTCACTGACATCTTTTAAGTGTTATTGTAGCAAACGCTGTTTTGTTGAAGTGTTATGTGAGGCAGTAAAAGCGAATTCTCAACGTTTACACACCTCAGTAGCTTTCAAACAATAGAGACTGCAAAGTGGTGGATTTACGACTTCAATATTATATTTTATAATAAAGAAGTGCTTTGTTTGTTTAGTAATCGCTAGTGTGTGAAATCTCCGGCTACAGATTGTCGGAAATACTTCCGTTCTTTTAAGAAGTAGTCAACTATTCCATGTTTCTTAGGGATCGACTATGTAAATAAATATATTTCATAAATTTCATATTTTGAGATTTTTTATAATCATAATCATTTTGTTGTGTGATTTTGGGTACAACAGGTCTTGCAGCTAAGAAAATAGTAGTTCTCCAAAACCTGTAGGTTGCCATACACAATTTACTTCAATTAATTATAATTGTCTTCACAAATGACCCAATCCTTCAGAGACAGCCTTCAGACAGCGAGTTACCCTTAAATTTAATCAAACTTCGCTAAACTCGAGATAAACATTGATGTTCATGACAACGACGGAATAAATTACAAATCTTTCGCAAGAGCTTCTACTGGCAAACATTTTTAAGTAGGATTACTTGCGTTAAACAATTTAAGCATGCTGCGTTTTGAAGGACGTCGGCATTAACAAGTATAAATTGTAAATAGGAGGAAAATGAAAATGTAAACACAGTGACAGTGACATCTCGCGCCTGCTCTGTGCACTACACGTGATATTTGCGCAAGAGTAGTCGTACACACATCGATCAGTCGGCCTTGCCCGAAATTCTTCTTTGACCACTGGCGTCACCCTTTCCACTATTGACAATATTATTGAAATAACCACATTCCGGTCCACCTGTCAAGCCGGCTGTCGCTCTTGTTGCTAGGGGCTGTTTCGGCGCGACTTGGACGGGTTACTGGTTTGCATTCTACGTGCCGCTATACTTGTTGTTGTGCATTGGAAAGTAAGTGGTCAATTCCCGAAGGAAACGAAACCTTTATTGTGACTTCTATCAATTAGAAATTTGCGTAAGCCTATTCGGAGGTATTATCTTTTCAGCGTTTCGTATCATAAGTAAAAATAACATACTTTAAGTACACCTATTGCTTAAAATGAGGGAAGGGAGAATTATTATTGATGTCGATGACCATCAACAAAGGTTTAATGTCATCATTCACTTGTCATTGTAATTACAATAAGCATCATCATAGTTCAATGCGACAGAAGAATAGCATAATTTAACCCTAAAAAAATGTACACAATAAAGCCTATTAAAACTCCAATAGCCTCAATCAATGATATTGTTGATTGCATTAAACTGACAACACCTAATAGAATGTATTATGCTGTAGTCATAACACGTAATTTCCCTTATGGAGTAAACTATTTGACTGCAGCTGCTGACCGATGTACTTTAGTTGCAATGTCCTAAGTGATTTGTCCCAGGTCACCAGGCCAATATTTACGCCCACATACTACATAATATACTAAATAATCTTAATAACAAAAGTATATTCTAAGATAGAATTTATTTTACCAACAGCCATGTCAACGTGCCAGTCATGCTAGTACGATTTCTAACAGCTTCACATTATGTCGGCCCAACAGACATACCGGGTCCTAATTCAATCAGCATACACACGGCAAACGTCTTCTATTTGCTCAGTAGGTAAGTATTTGTTTAAAAAACCACCGTGAATTGTATTGCGAAAATATTACGAAACTTATCGAACACGTTTGACTCAAGAGCGTGATGATAAAACGTCAGAGAGTAAACAAAAAGTGGTGTTTGCTCAGTGACATGCAAATCTAATCTATAGACAGGTATGCACGCTGCCTAGGTACTTACGTGTGAAACTATATCACATTGTGTATGAAACTGGGCACGCGGTGTGTGTGAACTGCGAACAGTCAGGCGGCGCATGCACAATAGCCTAGCTCCAGTCACGCGCTACTCTCCAAGTCTCCGCACCATTGTTGAAAGATTTGAACATAAAAACAATATACAATCTGCTGTCGAGGACATCGACGTCAGTTATAGAAATACACTATTCAGTTTGGTAAAACCACTTCGCTAACTTACTGGCACTTAGTCTATACAATATGAGTTACTACGGTTTCAATCAGTTCCTATTTACTACATCGTAATAGAGTTTTCAATACACACACAATACAAACACTGTTGGCTGTTGCAAATTGGAGTCAAACAAACTATGCTTCTGCTACCGTAGCGCGATTCAATACAGTCGGTACCATCAAGTATTAAGATTTTGTTATGTATATTCTACTGCTGAACTAGAGGCACTGATTAGATTTACAAAATTTCTCGATGGCTAGCCGGGTGTCGATAGTCGTTAGAGGTAGAGAATCGGGCTAGTGTAGGTACTGTATTTTAACCAATACATTCTCAGTTGTAAGGTACCTATTCGAAAATAAGACGAGAACAGCAGACGAGACTGATGAGTTACGGGTCATCTTTGTCTTATGATTTGATTATACTAGGAAGAGTAAACACTCTCCTACATCTTAAGAACAAAAGCCCGTTTAGTCGTTCATCTTGATAATGAGCATCATTATTTACAAGACAAAAGCCTTTTTATATGAGGCACATTTTCCATTGACCGTGGCCGTAGGCGGTTGGTATGTCTTTATATCAAAGCTTAAATGTAATAAATGTGCTTATCTATTAATTAACTGTGAAGGTGTTACGTTAGAACAACGAATGCGTTATGAAATCTTTAATTGAGGTTACAAAGCGGTGATATGTTCGTGGATAAGGATGTATGTGGATGATTTTAAAATGTCAAGATTATGCTCTTTTGCTGTCAATGGTTACATTGGCTCACATTACGCTTCGATCAGTCTGCCCTCTTTACTCTATCGACAAAAACGCAGAAGTTCATTTCTTAGTTTGCACTAAGACGTTTACATGTTAAGAAATTAGTTAAAATCATGTCAAGCCGTCGAATCAGCGCTAAATGCAAAGGGGAACTTAAAAGCCACGTAGAACTCTATGCAAATAAAGTCCTGTAGAATTAATCCTACGGGTACATTGTGGTGACCGTCGTGGTTAAAAACAGTTAGTGTGAATATCTTGAACTTTAAACACGTGTGAATGAATTGCCGAACAATTCACATACTCCTCTAGTGGCGCTATTGCCGTTTAAAACGACAGTCACACACTTAAAAAACACGCTGGCAACCACTAGAAATCAAGCTAAATCACAATAAGGATCAATCAAAGAGAAAGCGTGTTGCTAATAGCAATACATACATACATACATACATATGCAAGGCAATAAAAGACGCGTACATTGACATTGTTAGTCATTCGAACACTATATTACCATAGAAAGGTCCGCATTGTCATAGTCTTTTCCTTTAGTGTAAGGAGCATACCAAAATGAGAAAACAAATGATGGTATACCTATTATATGGCACCAGAAGCAAAACGTAATATGTTTTCGTAAATATATACAAGGGAATAGCATTGTGGGCTTGAATATCTACATTTGGTATTTAGATTTTATAATAGTTACTAATGAAGGAAATGTTCAAGTCTACCTATGTAGTTCTAGCTTTAAGTGCTTGCAAATAAACATGTACATTACAATTCGATTTAATTATTTTTACACGTCTCTAAAAGCTTAATGCCTTTAAGACTTTTAAGTCTACTTGTAACGCAATGAATGCGTATAACTATGCACTTATCTTGCATAACACTCAAATTTCAGTTATTACTGATTTTTCCTAAGAGGTAAACTCAAAAAACCTATTTTTATGCTTACATTTCGTAGTTGGCCACTAGCAGCTTCGGTCAAAAATAATTGTCTAAAGTGGTTAAAACAATGCCGTTTCTTATTTTCACTGAGGGCAAAACTTCCTAGAATAAAAACACAGGGTTCTATTATCTAAGTAATGCATACCGTACCTAAGTTTACGTGTCTATGCTGCTAGCTTAAAACATGTCGCGTGAGTTACCGCTACATAAACGGTTCACTTCCATAATATTTTTTAGTTATAAACTCTTACGTGTATTTACGTAATTTAAATATAAATGAAGCATTACATGTGCGTGCCATGTAATCGTTCGGTATGATTTGCAGTTTGGACGGAACTGTTTGTAATTATAGAAATGTACAAGTAATTATTTATGTAGCTACATTATTTTTATATAATCGACTTTTTTGATGTACCGTGATTAGCATTATTTTAAGTAGAGAGGACTCTTCTTGATTGGAGTTGGATTAATGTGCAACGTTGATGAGTTTACACACAGCTTATTCATTTTAGTCTTATATGGGTTATATTATACGTTTGGGTAGTTTAAAAACATAGAATCCATACTAATATTATAAATGCGAAAGTAACTCTGTCTGTCTGTTACTCAATCACGCCTAAATTACTGAATCAATTTGGATGAAATTTGGTATGGAGATATTTTGATACCCGATAAGGAATTAGGCCCTGGGAAAATGACACATTCCCATGGGAAAATTTAGGTGGCGGACAAAATCGTAAAAGCTAGTTTAAGATAAGTAGGTAAGTGTTCGTTTGAACACTCCTTTATCGATAGTTAGAACACACATTTATCGATAGTTCATCAACTATATAATAATATGGCGCATCTTCGACCGGAGGCACCGGTTGACTTGAAATGATCCTGTGACCGCGCGCTCTCCGCCCTCTATCTCGAAAACGGTTCACCGTAAAAAAAAAAATTCACACAAAATTTGTAGAGAATTTTATACTGTACAATATTGGTAATGAATACGAATGCAAAAATTCCATAGGAAATGAGATATTTACAAAAAAAGCTCAAAAAACCGGTTTTTGGGACTTTGGACCTTGAAATTTTATAGTTGCGTACACCCTACCATATGTAGGTTTTGAGACAACTTTTAGGGTGTCAATATACAAGTATTTACAGACTTACAGCTGGGTATCTCGAATTCCGAGATTCTTACCTAATTTAAGCTTAATTGACTGGACTATTAAAAAGGTTTCTCAATATAACATCAAAGTCACTTTGATATATTAATCTAATCTGTACATCATATAACTTGTTACATTTAAACCAGATTAAGTAAATATTTTCATGGAGTGTTTTCCTCCGTTAATGTTTCAACATCGTTGTAACATCGCGACTGACATTTGTATGTTATCTGCAATTAGTTGTTCCTTTAACGTGTCGTTGTGCAACACACCTAATGGCCATTATACGAACACATCGTGTTTATCTCACTTTGCACGAAAATCACTAAGATTAGAAGCGCATTTAAATAGAACTTAAGACATACAAATACATACATACATATTAGCACGACAGTTTTATATTCGAAGGTGCATAAAATACATACATGTAATAGGGGGATAGCCCATTGAAGTTTACCGGGCACGTTACCAGGTTTGTGGCTACTGTGAGAAATATCGTAAATTGATTTAAAAAATACCAATAGTATTCTTCTCAACTCGGGAATCGAGCTAAAGACTTCATCATGTTCAGCATTTGAACACACTACCGAGCGCACTACAGGTGTCCAATCTTGTTGATATGGTTGGTTGGTAAGACTAAGAGTTATTGTATATATCGCCAACAAGCGAATGACCTTGGCGAGTAAATATATTATGTCAAAAGTTGTTGTACTTACCATTTTATATATGACTAAAAAAATCAGTATATATGTATGTATATACTAAGAGCTAGGCTGATAGAGCAAAGCTGATGCATGTTCGGTATTTAATTTCAATTCAGTATAATACTTTACCATAATAATGAAGTTTTTACGTTCCTCCAAATATTTTTTTGCTGTACTTACGTGAGTAGCTATTGAATGTTAATTGATCGGCACGATTTTTTTTACTAAATAGATTTTTAATAACTAAAATCTTGATTGAATGTTTATTGTAAATTCTAGGTGTTGAAACATATTAAAATTTGTAATGGTTATCAATTTCGTGGATTAATGTAATTGCAATAGTTCACAGTTTTGTGAAGATTTAACATAGATGTATTTATGTATTTATATACCTAAGTATAATGGCGCGGTCGGTAATGTTGAGTGTGACTGTTGATCACTAGATTCTGGGTTCAATTCCACGATCAGACTGAGTGCTATGAGTCTTTTTCTAATTTATGTAAGATTAAATTCAATACCAGTCTAGAGTTCATTGATGTGCTTGATGCCTTTAATTGGTATAGCAAAAGGCTCGCCCACTGTAAATATATATTTGTATCTGTTTATATGTATAGTAAAGTGCATAGAGATATTTATCGGTGGTTGCACCGATATCTCCAGACGTAGGCCAGTTGCGTACGAGCTGTGCGCCCAGTTACGACAGTGTCGAACCCATGGCATTCTTACAAAACGACAAAGTAGATCTAATCTCGGGACCGTCTTACAACAGTTCGATTAAATCATATTAGCTTCGGCTGCGGTCAGTTTGTCTTGACACGCTGTGACAACAACTTAACTGTTTGTGAACGATAGCCGACCATGCGCCAATTGTAATATTTTATCCCTATATAAAGTGAAGCCTAGCGAATTAAACATTTTGCTTGAATGCATCCGTATAAATTTGCTTCAACTCACTACTTACAATATATAATACTTTATGACATATTGTAATTAACCTGCTACCTCCGCCTAAATCTTATAGACGTTCACTGTAGAAGATGTAGATTTGACTACCAATAATATAATCTACGAAGTGCAACATTGTTTCGCCCACTATCATAATAACGTGCATCAGCAACATTCAAAGCAACAGTCTCCTTTTATGTATTTCAGAGAATTCAAAAATTCTTGTACAAAAAACAATGTACTTAATCTCGCTTCAAGAACGAGAGTAAATAAATGACATATTAATGTGAGTGTAAGTCCAGCCACGGTAATATAAGTCGGGACAACAATTGTAATATTCAAACAAGAACTGCCGTAAATTGTTTTAATTGAGGACAAGGATGTCGAGCTGCGGCCGCGACGTGCGACTGTGCGACCGCAGCCACCATCCACAGATTTAATTGATCGTATTCACCTGCGGAGATCGGCGGTGCGATGCCCTTGCGGAGACTCCCGGTGACGTCACACTACTCGCTACTCGCCGTGGACTTCCGGCGGATACTCGGATTAGTTTGGCACATCACTAGCACTAGGAAATGTTGCGAAACTTCGGAGGTCGCCGGCAGAGAGCGCCGCCGCCGCGCGATCACTGAAAACTAAACCTGTGCACAGTGTCGCGCACCACACTCGGCGCGCCTCGGCATCGGCGTCGCAGCCACCAGCGTCGACGAAAGCGCGTTAGAAAGGGACGACTAGTCATTTCTTTCTTTTTAGCCGAACATCGATAAATAGTAGCTTTCATATTGACGGCTGATAGCAGCCAATGAGACACTTGAGAACACACTGTGAACTTGTTTTACATGTTCTTATAATAAATTTGTATTACGAAAAAAACGCTCGCACGTCTATAAACTCATCGCAAAGAAATTTCAGTGCTTCTTTGTTTACAAGAAACGTAATATAGAAAGTAGGATCCTAAGTCTTAACAATTTTCAATGAACTTCCTTGGTGGAGAGCGTATAATAAGGAAATGTGGCGAGTTTATCAAAGTATCGGCGCAAGCGCACCCGTGCGGAACACCCGCACCAATCATTTTCCGCTAACTTTTCTCTACTACGTAACGGGCTGTACAAAGTAGATGTGAAATTGAAAAAACGAACAGCCACATACCACATTCACTGTTTCATTACATAAATACAAGTGTTTACGAGATTTATGTCATGAATTTTTAATAGATATTTTAATTGAGTTTCGTTTTTAGTTTCATAATGACCTCTGGGGGGGTCATGCGGTTAGAAAAAACATTTTGGTATATTATTCTGTTGCGTGTACAAATTCTCACCATCGGTAATACAAAATACTAAGACAAGTTAGCAACAGTTACTTGCAGATAAATCTATTTGCAGTGACATTCAGAGAGTACATTTACTATTTTAGTATCTGACATTTTTCTGTTTTGGCAAAGGTCATAACCGCCGATTGGCCTGTATTAATTTGCATGAATTCTAACACAAATCAGCTGGCATTATATAAGCGACGGCCAAGGAAACAGAGCGTACAGCAGACGAGTTAAGAGTGAAGACACGGATCGTTGCCTTGTTTGCTCACTCCGTTATAACTGAATAAATTGTAACACAATGATTTAAGAGTAAATTCATTAAATGCTTAACTTTATAAAACCTTTCAAACTGGTTTGTGTAGTAGAGACACTGTCACGCTTTCTTACGTGATTAACTTTACACTGTTTTGCGCTCTAAAGATGCGTCGATGGTTCTCGCGTAAGTCTGTCTGCGACGTAGGTACCATTCTCATATAAATCAAGACTGTAAGGTAGTTGTCTCAGCACATGACAACGCTGCCGTCTACGATTTGTAGAAGTCTGTATAATCCTGCTTCAATCTGTTCTTACGTAAATGTGAGCTTTGTCAGATATTCTAATTCGTAGTGAACAACGAGACTCCGCGACGAGTCAACCTTTCGCTATCTCAGCCCAGTATGGGGTCGCGACCCATCGTCTGGGAAACACTATTTATTTATGACAAACCTGATTCTGATAGCGGAATCTCTTAAATAACAGCTTGAACACACAAGCGTTAAATCAATGGGCAATATTGCGTCGATCGAACCAAGTTGATATATTTGATGAAGGCAAAGGGCATCTCTGAATAAATTAGCCATTTACACGCGTAGTGTCAGTAAAGCCATTGTTTGTTGAGAAGATTACTACATTGAAAAGCCACGGTCTTTTCTATTGCGAAATTGAATATATTATATAAATAATAGGTACGTAGGTATAGTTGCTTCAACGTGTTTAAGGATTTTCTTAAATAAATAATATTCCGAAATAGCCTTATATGTGTTTGTATACCACACGACAGCTTTAAACTACGCGAGCCTACTAGTATAGGTTCTCGTCTTTAAATACAAAAGGCTAGGCTTTCTTTAGGCTAGAAGTAAAGAAAATAAGTACATATGTAGATCTTGGAGTGTCGTGAAGATGTACTATGAATATACACCATACAACGGATACATTTAATATTCTACATCCCATATAATTTTGTTATTGGAAACGTAGACCTTGTTGTAGGTTATAATTCGAATCTATACGAATTAATTTCCATTAACCCGAGTGGTGCTGATTTTTATGTATCAATCTTTTCAAACACAAAATGTTAGTCTCGAGCATCCAAAATGAGAGGAAAATGTATAATCTTTTATACTGCCTGCGATGTACTAAGCAAGCATCGCGTGTGTGTAAGTGTTGGTTAAAATAAAGTTATCTCGTACTGAAGAGCGTTCGTGCCAAATACTTGATAATGTATCAAATTAGCAACCGCGAGATACAGACAGCGTGCTTATATGATTTAATGTATTAATCAAGGTGCACTTGATGTAATGGTTTTATTCTTAAAGTAGGTTGTTTTAAAGTATCTAGCTAAATACTGTTAGAATTTTGCACTTATTATGATTGTGGTAATATTGTAAAGTAATGAGTTTGGGAACTAAAAGCTTCTATTGATTTTCAACTAAGCATATTGTACTAAAATCCATTTTGATTTCAGAAAGAGAAAATAAAATGTGTAAATTAAGTAATTAATGAAATGTAAATGTACTGAAATTAAGCCGACGATTAGTTTTTATTATAATGTTAATGATTTGTTTTCACTTTAGTTTTTTATTATCTCTTATTTTACCATAGATAATATTTCGTTAAGTAGGTTCATCTACATTTCGCACCTCCGCTCAAATAGCGTCATAAGTCCAAAAAACAAATTGTCGAGTAAAATGGGTTTAAAGTTGCTCCTGCCTATTTTTTTTGCTTTTCGGGCCATAACTTAAAAAATATTTTTTTTTGAGTTGCAACACTATTTGAGCGGAGGTGCGATTTGTAACTCGAAATCATTTATTTATATTCTGACAAAATGCTGAGGGGCTTGCTTGATATTTTGATTTTAAATTAGTATAATAACTATCTCACCTATTGTAATACGTGTTACATTACTTTGTATGAATCGATCACGATATTGTGGTTGTATTACAAGCAGCTCATTACCACTAACAATGTTTTGCATAAGTAATCTGGTCGAAATTAGTTTGGTTTGTTACATGTCGGCGTTAATACTTTTCTCATATAGTACTTAATCACGTCTTACATCACCCGCAGTAAGTTATGCGGTTTCCACGAACCCCGTGTGTTGTAAGCTTTAATACATTTCAATGAAAAAATATGCAACAATTTTATGTATCCTCCGCAATTCGTTATACACAGAGGATTATTCTTATAGTGGATATTATTATTAAGATGGAAAAGCAATCTTTGATTTACTATTTGTAAATTATTATTTTGTTTATATATTTAAAATATCGCTGTATATAATGCGTCTTGCCCACTAGATAAACTGCAACGTTTAGATTACGCATTGTTCTTTGGCATTGGTATATCAAACACTTCACTCAAAACATCTTCAGAAGATTCGACGAGTAATCATTATATTATATCGTTGTTTGCATCGATTATAACTGACAGTTCCAATTACTCGTAACATTAAAATATTTTGTATTAACCATTTAATAGTTCAGAGGTCAAGTTGTGCATTGTTGGGATCGAGAACCTTGTGTTTGATTAGATTTTATTACGTGCTTTTGTGTGAAGCTGCCGTAGGCTGTGAAAGTGAGTTAATTCATTCAGCGGACATAATTGTAGGCATGATAGATGAAGTCGGTGGAGCCCTCTAGGTGTACTGTCAGTTTTATGGTTCGCTAAGTCACGAGGTTAGGTAACCGGTAACGTTCGGACCGCCAGCCCGCTACGTCCGTAATTAACAACAATTACGTAGATATCGTCTACATAATGCGTCACTGACAACCGCCGCAGCACATAAATAATGAAGTAATAACACTAAATGGCCCGTAATGAATTATGAAAGCATTTTTCTCTGACTAAAATGATATTAAGATTAATATTTTAGCTGATATTTTGCAATGTTTATCTAAGTTGTTTGTATCCTTACCTCTGTTTGAAAGTGATAAATTGAAAATATTTCGCTGTGAACAATAAATAAAAGGTTATTCTTCAACAGACAGTAATATTATGATGGATGCAGAAAACATAGCTTAATGATTGCGTTGAAGTCTTTTGTACGGAAGCTGACCGTTGCGTATTCACATATGACAGAGAGTAACATATATTTGTTCAGTGTGCCTTTCAACTTCTTTTATGATCTAACACAGTTCTAGATCATTAATCATTACAAAAGAAGTCGTTACTATTATGAGTTTTGTGCAATACTCGTAATGTTGTTTGTTAAACTAGGTTTTTATTTTTGGACAATAATTATTAGGCACGAAGGTATTAATATTTGTGTCTCAGTGACATGATAATTGTGTATTTCCTGGCGACTGCTGCCATGATTTAGTGTTTGAATACCAGACTTGTGTATTACAGTGGTTGCCTCATTGCTAGTTTTGTAATGGATATTATTAAGTGCAATACTAATCTTGTTATATAAAATATCGACAGACATTTACCTACATATAATATTAGTTTGTGTTGCTTCAAGACCCTTCTTCTGTAGGCTGAAGCACAAACTTTGACAAAAGATAATATACATTTGACTTGCAGCTGCCAATAAATTAAATATTTTTAATTCTGTTCATAAGGTATCTTTTCTTTCCTTGTTTCGCGTCAGAATGATTAAAAGCAAGATAAATTTAGAAGACACCTAAGGCTTGTTATTAGCTACATACATCTGTGTATTACTGTATTATTGTAGCAGATTTTCGCAAAACCTTAACTAAAGAACTAGCCATAAATCAATTGTGTTATGAAATGGTTTCATAATTTAAAGCTGGATAGGCTATAAGTTTGTTATATCACAGAAATTGATTTGTATTATAGGGAAATACTTTCAAGCTAGAGCCAATTGTGTCAGTGCTCGATAGTTTTCAATTCTAATAGCTTGATTGTCCAATATCGGCTATCGACAACCTGCTAGCTGTGAAGAAATTTTGTATGTAAATCTGAAAATCGCCATAATGGACGTCGTAGGGTCTATTTTGATAGTCGATAGTACCGACTGGAGAGAATCGCGCTATAAGTCATAGTTTAAAAATATTACCCGTGTTACGTGAGTAGGTACCTATTTGTGATAATCACAGAACGTAATAATATAGTTATATCAAGGCTGATGCAGTAATTTACCCTAAAACAATAACATTAAATGGACTTCATAAAAAGATGGCGATGAGAGCTTACACAATTAGCCGAGAATTACATAAAAGAAATAAAATTACGTTGATGAGTGCCAATTTGGTTGAAAGGTGCACTTAGAAGTATCCACTTTCGAGAGTTTTAAGTGAATTGGGTGGTTCGTAAGAAATGAAGGGAGAAGCGAAGGCCGGTACGCATCGTGTGCATTATGTGGCAACACTGGAGTGAACTAAACGCGGGCGGTCACTGGTGCAATATGATATACTAAGTTATGGCCTTAATTACCGGACCACGGTGATTTGTTCGCACGCGCCGCTCAAATAATGCACACACGGATACACGGATTGAAGAACACGCTTGCGTTATGTTAAACTATTAACTGTATTCTGTTAGATATAAGTTACACCTGTTAATATATTTTGTAACTGTACCTGTATTTGAAATATAAAGTATTATCTTATCTGTAAAAGTAGATGGTCAACGATATGGGCTGTTTAAAAAGCAGTCTGCTTGTATAGAGTCTAGAAATCTAAGAGATAATGTAAAATATATAGATAAATATATTATAAAATTAAGTGTTAAATTTACTTTGCATCATGACGAAAATTTGCGAGAATGGCTCCAGATTTGTGGAATCTATGCAACACCTCTTGAAAGTAGAATATGTTTAATACGTTTGTATTCCGTAGTGTAGCCAATATAACTTTTTACATTAACATCCAAGTAAATGGTTGCACGTTGCATACTATTTGCAACAGAATATGAATTATTCTATATGCAACTAGAGAAATCGACATTAGTTGGTAATAGCGTACTGAGAACAGCCATTCATTGCTTACTCTGATATAAACCCATCTTAAAAGAACTACATATTTTACACTAGTGACCCACCCCGGCTTCGCCTGGTAATAATCTCTTTATCTTTATAAAAAAATCGCATCAAATAACTTTGCGTAGTTTTTAAAGATCTAAGCAGAAAAGAAATTATGCTATGCAATGATTTCAGATTATTGTAATTAGAAATAATTATAAAAAAATACGTATATTTTAAAACACAAATGACCTACTAGTTGTAATTTGTCTTACTGCACACCATAACTTATGGTTCTCGATTACGAAGGGGTTATGTGAATTCGCGCACATAACCGCGTAATACGGCCAACGCATAATTAATATTTGAATGGAATTAATCGTTGTTTTTTTATCGAAACCGGTTTTAAATCGATTACTCTCGACTAATTATGGTATTCCATCTGTTATGTATTTTATATTTAACTTCGGTAATACGTCTTTCCTTACAGCCAGTGACTTTCTTGAACACCAAAAATCTTAATTTTTTTGTTGATTTAATCAGTAATATTAATTTGCATGTCTTTGAATTATATGCTTAAGTTCAGTAATGCATGTTTTATACTTATATTGGAAGAATAAAATAACTTTTGAACCGAAATGTATGTGCTATTTTATTCCGAGAGTAGACTACTAATGGACAATACGTGTGGTTCCACAATCGTATTCAAAACATGTACTTTACATAAATCGACGGCTAAAAACCAAAACAATCATAAATAAATTGTTCTTCGATTACTACGGCTTCGCAATTGTATTTTATTACGCGAATAAATATTGAAATTTCGTCTGAAATCCTATCAAAACGAGTGCACGATCGAGCGCAGCACACGCGACGTTCGTGTGTCACGAGTGTGCAAGGCTATTGTCTGTACCTTTTACTTTGAATTAAGACCGAGGAGCCTCGAATTACACTCATAAATAAACTACGACTAAGGTCTGAGAACAATCACACACTGTTATTAAATATTGTTGAAATTAATATCTGATACGACGTATCAGGTGCTTGATAATGTTTATATCTGTACGTAGAGTACAACTTCGAATGTTCGTGATCGTAGGCAATTGAATGCAATTTGGCAAATATTGACAGACTATATTTACGTTAAAATTGGTTACAAGCACTGCTTTGACAGTGATTGGAAGTTAGTATTTAGTAATAAGTAGTGGCAAAGGATATTTTAGAGTAAGTCTTTAAACATTATTTATATAAGTAGAGTATTTACTAACATAGATTGCACGAAGATAAGTTCAGGTGTGATGTTTCAGTGCGTTCTGTAGCGGAGACTAAAAATTGCATATATAGCACTAATTTTATTAATTTGAACATGTGTAGGTATTTTACTTGTAATATGTAACATTGTAGTAAATTAATTTTATGTTTAACATTTTGCAGCAAATTTTTCACGAGTTTCAGTACCTACATCAAAAGTTTATAATTGTTAATTTCACGCTGTCAATCAAGACTTTGTTCGATAGCTATTGACTTATATATTATTTCTTGTTTTCTTAGTCTGTTATGAATTTAGGTGGTTTGTGAAATTAAACACGCAAAACAGCTTTTAAATATTTATTTACATTACTATCAATTCAACATCGGTAACTCTCTACAATCTTACACTAGTCCAATACAAATAGATTTATACATTATTTACAATAATTCATTTTAGAACATCGCATCGCATAAATAAACAATTTAGATCGCAATGAGTATTATAATCAATAAGTAACTATATTTAGTGGGTTTGTACATTCAAATGCGCAATGTTTTTGTACTGCCATCATAGTTATAAATTACAATAAAATTATAAAAGCATAAACTAAAAAATAAATAAGTTAGGATACAATCTAAATAACTGAATGAATATCAACTTTCACAAACATCTTGATTGGTTATAATTATTAAATTCGTTTCACATCAATAAATGTGTTGAAGATCTAGATCTAACGTTTCATAAGCGAGTGTTTAAACACTATGTAGGGTGGAACAGCCAATTAGCGAAATGGACGGATTTAAACCATTTATTGTTCATCAAAATTAGTTACATAAAAGGATTTTTTGTGAAGTAATCTAGAATTAACATGAATCTATTTTTAACCTGCTTGCATAACTTCTTTATATCAGCAGGTATGCATCAGAAATCGATGATCGTGATGAGTTGATGACTGCTGAAGATTATCTTATTGTAAGTGAATTCATAATCGAACTAACCTAGTAATAAATAGATGTTCATTAAAACTAAGTAATGGTAACAAAGCTAGGTTCACATTGCATTGGCTATATCACCCTACATAATTCTCTACCAGTCTCATGAAACCACTGAGATACAAACATAACTTAATAAATAATGTTTTATCCGAAGTTTTCAAAGTGATGTATGAAGTATGGAAGTCGTCGCGTTCTGTTCACTTGTTCGCAGGCTGACATCACCGATTTTGTGAGAGGCCGGGGCCCGCATGAGAATACACCTATCTTAGATACCTGGGAAACAACAAAAATATACTTTAATTATACTTTAAAAATACATTAAGTAACATTGCATTGGATTGGTAATCGACTGTTAAAAAGTATTTACATGAATAATGTCAACAGCCGCAGCAATTATTTTTCATAATCTGGTAAATGGGAAAATGCTTTAAACACGTAATGTATTGCCTGATCAATACAAATCTAAAGTATTCAGAAACCAGTTTCCCTGTTGTCCTTATAGTTTAGGGTAAACCGTTCTGTCTGCTAAAAAAAATATTATTTCAATCACTTACATAGCTATGTTTCTTCTGCACGAACTTTAAGAAGGAGGACATGTCTGGTCTTCCGAAGTGGTTCACTGCCTTCAGTCCAGTGAACATCGACGTGCGAGACAAACGCTGGAAGTGGTTCTCGCAGATATACTGTACAAAATCAACAATGGGACTATGTAAAAACATTCGATCGTTACAATTTAAAAGATTTATAAAATGTGCATCTCGTCAAAAAGTCAATTAATGTCTTTGTTTTGTGGTCTCCGCCTACTCTTATGTTTATATGTGTATGTCGAAAGTATTTCACAACTCAGTAAAAACAATTATTTGGCCTTAAAATCCTACAATATTTAGAGTAGACTCGCCCGCAATTTAAAATAATATGTTCTTTTAAATACTGCTACAGATTTCATCAAGATAGGTTGTGTAAAACCGGAGACACGGCTGTAGGTTCCACGCGGGTGGATGCTAGTTTCAATCAAATTTGATGTCATAATGCAATCAAATCTATTGAAATGAAATGGTTCGACATTTGGTTTGTAATTTCACGAAAAACGGAATGGAAAAATACGCTACTGTTGTTACAATATTACAAGATACTCGTAATGCTTATTTAAATTGAAATAACAAAACCACAGAAAGTGTTTACATTATATTTTTACAAAACCAATGCAATTATTTATCGTACTACATGCCATTCTACGCAAAAAATAATATATCGAGAAGTGTTAAAAGCATAATACGAGTTTGCATTTGTAAACGAACTGAGTTTCGGAAAGATCAAGAGTTAGAAAAAATATATCGAAAAATCTGCATCAAAAATGGATCCATGAGCATAGAGCCACGAACAAAAGTTGTAAGTGTAATTAATTACTTTAGTCGTAACTTGAGTAAATAGTGGAAAATATATAGTTTGTTGTATTTTACCAGCATGGTGGTCCTGAGATCGAACTTGTGGAAGAACTGCGTGATAAAGATGTGTATCTCGAGCACTGAGGTGACGTCCTTGCGCTCCACGTCGCGTAGTACGTCGATGAACCACTCGAAGTGCTTGTGGGATGGACATATCCACAAGAAGTACACCTGTTTAGAGAAATATTCTGTGATAAGTATCTACAGTATCAAGATGTAGAATATTTATAAATTTTTGACGAGTCCATTCAACGGAGAATACGAGTAGCTATAAATTATTGACAAGTCAATTCACGTTTTATGAAGGTTTCTGGTTCACAAATGTATGGCACAACTATTATATTTATTTAAGAATTGTAATTTCTGAATAAGGCTTTGTTTCTGTACCTATAGTTAAGTATTCGTTTGAAATTATTTGTTTTTATGTATTCGTAGTGATAGGATTTCTTAAAAAGTTATGTGTTTCCTTAACAAAGATCTTAAAATTAACAAGCTTTTTGCATTACGCAGGATAATCCGTACTGTTCACGATTTTCCTTTCCAAATCTTACTAAAGGTACTATGTAGGTACTTAAAGCGTGCCGTTACAAACTAATCTGTCATCACTGTATGTAAAAAGCAGTGGACAATGAACTATTCACCGTCAGTCACGGTCACTGTTGTAAGTCACGTGCCAGAACGTGGACAAAAAAATGTTACTTCATAGAAAAAATCTATTTCTTTATCTCGTAGACAAATTTCGTTTATTTTATTTTTAATTATGTAATTTAGTGCTAATGCGGTTACGGCTTGGGGTTACCGATCTATGTTTGTTTTCTATTTTTTTAGTAGCAGCTGCTTAAAAGATCACGTGCTTTATCTAATGTCGAAAGGAAAATAAGAAAAAAACTATGCAGTTATTTTGAGACCAGTAAAATCGCGCTGTGATTAGAAATAGTTGGTTAATTTATGGTTTTCTTTAGATTTGCCGAGATAATTTATTCATCATGCAGAAAGCTGTAAAACGCACCAAAATGAGAACTTGGCTGACTACTTATTTGGAATCAAATAGAGCAATCAATCATCAAAACTAATAAATATCAGTGCTTTTATTTGTACCGTCACGATTCTAGCTATTGTCTGGTGAAAAAGAGAAGGCAATGTGTTACCTTCTTGCAAGCGACTCCGGAGTATCTGTTAGTGGAGGTGCCGAACACGAGGTCGTTGAGTATGGAGGCGTATGGCGTTACGCCGATGCCGCCGCCGACCATCACCGCCACCTCGAACTTGTACCAGTCCTGGTTGCCGCCGCCGAACGGACCCTGGATCCTGGGGACGCAATTTTTCTTTAGAGTTTATAACTATAATTTCTTCACCAGTAATATTTGAAACTAAAAAAATGTCATACTTTTATATCTATGGAAACTACGTTAATTTCGACTACCAACTGGCCTAGTCTATTTTCTATTTAGGTTAAAATATTTTCCGTCTTCAAGAGGCCTATCTACTACCGAGATAAAAGTAACTTTCTTTGTTAGATACTAAATTCATCTAATAAACTTGGATTGTTACCTTATTTTGGGATGATCTTCAGTATTATAGTTGCATGGGTCGAAGTAGTTCCTCAGTTTCCACGTCCAGGGACCTTGCGCTTTGATATGACACGAGAGGAAATTCTCGTGAGGTGCTGATGTTAAAGTGAATGAGTGGAATTCCTCCTTTTTGAACGCCGTGCATGAAAGACGTACCCATTGTCCTAGAAATTTAGTTATATTATAGTGGATTCTGTATTATTTAAATATTTTATTAAAATATGGGATTTCATGTAGCATGGTGAAGTTTTCATTCTTACCTGATAGATATTTAAGGTTAGGTGGTCTGTAAAACTTAATTTTGATCACGTCTGATGGTAGCATCTCGGTTTCCAAAACGTCCAGCGCCAGGTATTTTGTTCGGAGAGACACAACCTAAGAAAAGAAAAAACAAATTGACCTTTAATTACTATGTCAATTTAACAAGCTGAAAATTCATAAGATGAGACTCAAGTGATGTAAGAATGCAATTCAATTTCTTTTTTTCTACGATTTATTTTTATTCATCACTTGCATTTGGATGGTAATGAAGAAACTGAAAAAAATCTACTAAACATATATTTTTTGCAGATAAAGTTTCGTGGTCAACTTTGTGTGAAGTTGGAATTTTAACGTACCTTGTCAAGCGTATAAATGATGGCAGGTACAAGGAAGAAGATCCAGAATCGTGGCGCGCCAGTAAGCCTGGCGAGTCCGTGCACGAGGCACAGCGCGTAGAGCGCCACGTGCAGCGAGTGCGCGCGCCAGAACCACGGGTACGCGCGCTTGCGCACTGTGGGGTGCGCGAACACGAAGATCACGCACATTATCACGAACAGCATCACGCCAGACACTCCTGGTCAATAGAAAATACCCAATTATAATAAAAGAAAAATATATACCCCGCGTACTGCTTTCTGTGTATTGGCAACAAAAAGTGCTACTAAAAGTTTATCTAAAAGCTACTACAATTAGCTACTATTTTATCATCCAGTTAGTAGTGGAAATTTAAGGCGTGAAAAAAGATCTTCATATGTTGCTTTTTTTAGCCGACATAAAAGTAAAACAACGTATCGGCGTTGTGGTAGAATTTGTAACTAAATAAATATGAAAATTAATTTAATTTCTGGCTAAAAATTTAATATTTTTTTACCTGTTACAGTCTGGAACACCCAATAAGTAATACCGGGCCTAAAGTCGGATGTAAAGTGGACTTCTTTGGTAAGACAGCGTAAGTTTTCAACAGGTTGAGTGGACACGTGGTAGAAGTTAACCATGTGTCCCGCCGTGTGTAGCAGAGAGAAGAACAGAGCTGTACATGCTACGATCTTGTGGAATTGAATGCTGGAGTCTAGAGGAATGTACTGCTGAATGCTGAATTCCTGCAAAAAAGTTTTATTGTGAGTTGTTGAAGTAAAGTTTGTGTAATTTGTTTTACGGAACCACCATTATATCCATCGCAAAGAAAGAGATCATTGTCTGTTACGTATAGCCACGTATACTTTGGTCAAGCTAAGTTTTAGAAAGGTTTTTTTTTTAATTACTCTACTAATTCTTTATTTCCATAATAGGCAAGCTAGGTCATTAAAATTTTATTAGATCTCTTACCTTTAATTTAGTTAGTAAATTCCTCGACATCGTCAACAGCAGTAAACTGTAGCAGAAAGACAAAGAAGCAGCTGATCCTCTCGTGATAGCAATACCGACGCCCATGATGTGCCTCAAGTCCAAATGTTCCGACATGAAGGAGTAGTGCGCGAACCGTTCCACGAACAGACCGATAGTCACTACATAGAACACGAAGAGGTAGAAGATGTTCTGCCTGTTCTCTTCTAGGAAGGTTGTTAGGTAGTCCCATTTTAGTAGCAGCCAGTGTCTGAAACAATCATATCAAAGCTTATATTTGTGTTGCTGGCCGAATATTTATTTTACAATTTTAAAATCGATTTAATTAACGTCTATTGCTTGCTGAGTCTTAAAGCACACACCCCTAGGTGCAGTATACTTATATTAAATGCCTTGAAAACATACTACGTCTAGTTTAAGTTCTCTGGATAAGACAAATAATGAGTAATAGTAGGAGAAAATCGACCTTTTAGACAATAATTTTAGATAGTTGTTATCATTAACATAAACGGTCAAAAAAAATTAACCCATTTCTGTCCCACTGCTGGGCAAGGGTCTCCTCCCGTAATGAGGGAGGGGTTAGGCCTTAAGTCCACCACGCTGACCAAGTGCGGGTTGGGGACTTAGCATGTCCTCAATAAATGTATTAAACAAATTTTAGGCATGCAAGGTTTCCTCACGATGTTTTCCTTCACCGTTGGAGCATGTGATAATTATTTCTAATACACACATAACTTCGAAAAGTCATTGGTGTGTTGCCTCGGATTCGAACCTGCGACCACTGGCGTGGGAGGTGTCAACTTATACCACTCGGCTATCAGTGCTCGTACTCTGCACATAAACGGTTACTAATAAAAAAAAGGTTTCTGGCTGATATAGTTACAGTGAAAGATTTTGATATACCTGGACTGTTCCATCGAAGGCTCAATATGGAAGCTGGTCATCCTTGCAACGTTGGTGGACGTGTCAAGGAAGTTCTGCTTAGCTCCTTTACAATCTAAGCCAATTGCTACAAATTCTCCTTTGTACTCCTTCATCATTACTTTGAAGTCTGAGTAGGTGAGGTGGTCCTTGTGTTGGAGACCAGCATCCTAGAAAATAAACACCCATTAGAGTTTCTCGTCGCAACAAATAAACTCTTCAATGAAAAAAGTATTTATTTTTAGGTTTTGTTCAGAATCAATATTTTTACAGAAGTCATTTTTGGTACTAAAACTTTAGAAAATAATTACTGAATAGGAAATACGTAGACTTTACTATGTAGTGCTAATTAAGAAATCGTAACCTGACGGTGACCTATAAAATATTCTAAACGTATGTAATATTTCAGGCTTACCGAGAACATTCCATCAATAAGTTCAGTAACATGTTCATCTCTCAAGGACGTAGTTCTAGCGATCTCTACGAGTGAGCGCAGCATCTCACTGAGCTCGCCCTTGTCGATGACGCCGTTACGATCATCGTCGCACATGTCGAATATTATACGCAGTTTGTCTTCAGTGGCGCCGCGGGAGAATAACACTACGGTGTCCAAAAACTCCTGTAATTAATAAAATATTCTATTTTAGCGATAAAATTATAAAAGAAGCTGTCAATGACAATGTGTAAGCCGTATTCTATAACTTAATTAATGCGAAAGTTAGTACGTATTTTCCATTTATACTGTAACATGGCTAAAACGGTAACATTTATTTTGGGGAAGCGTAATTACTACGCTCCATTTCCAACAGAATAAAAAAACAGCGGTAGAACTGTTGGCGCGGCTCGGATCTACTAGTATATTTAAGTAATCTTAATCCGAAAATCATTGTAACATTGTAAAGTAAGAAAAGGCTTATTAGAGCTTTTGGATTGTACCTGAAATGATATTCTTCCATCGCCGTCCTTGTCGACTATATTGAACATTTTCTTCACGAACACTGCATCTGCCTTCATGCCGAGAGCGCTTGCAAATTCACTCTTGGACAATGAAGTTCTCATTACGATGGACTGAAATAGATGAATTATAAAATGATTTATCTATAGAATTCCTTTAATTGGTTTTTGAGAAATTATTACGTTGTAATGGTTCTTACTTCTGGATCAGCATCTTCGTTTCTCCTACGTTTCTCTCCGGGAGCTAATCCGAATGTGATAGCATAAGCTTCTCTGAAGAAATGTTCAAGTTTGCGTTGTCGCCGTTCTCTTGTTTCTGCCGTTGCCAAAATCTGTTCTCTATGACCTTGAGTAAGGTTGAGAGCCTTTTTATGTTGCGCCAAGAATGTGTCCAGTTTCACTAAGAATTTACGCCGGGATGCAACTGAGTCCATTTCAAGAACCAAATCGTGTTCACGGGGTGCCCGAATCAATACTAGAGGTCGCTTGTTTTGTCTGCTTTCCTAAAATCAAATAAATTATATTATTTTTAGGGTGTTTTTTTATTCGTAGAAATCTTTATTCAAAGGATTTTGATCTCGGAAAATTATCCATCCTCTAAACAGCATCTGTATCTAGTCTAATGTGATTCATTTAAAGGGAAAAGAAATTTACGTTTCATTCGTTAATATTCATTTAAAAAAAATATATATATAATTTGTGGCAATATACCTGACTCTCCAAAACAGTAAGTTGATCAGTGTGGTCCAATGGCAATGTTCGTAGTTTGTCTCCCTTACGATCTGTGACGTGAAGTGCTGGTTCGGGACCAAGACGAAGCTTCACCAAGCGTTTGTGCGATGCATGCACCCATTCACGACATACCATTTTATCCACTGAACCTACAAGAAATATCAGCTGTAGCTCATTTCAAAACAATTTCAGCTGTAGCTCATAATTTTACTAAATAAGTCCGGAACGGATTTATAGGTAAAATAACCGAGATATGTGTGTACCTTTGTATTGAGCATTTTTCAGATGTTCCTGTTGAATCTTGAGTTTTCTTCGTCTGCTGTTCTGCAACTTTACTACACCATACCCCGCGCCAGCGCAGAGTATAGGAACGAATGCTAATATCAAGCAGGTGTAGATGTAAGCGAACTCGTTACCCTGAAATAAGAAATTTCATAATTATTGAACTAATTTCATTTATATTTAAAAAATTAGATTTATATTTTCGGTTATAATATGTACCTACCATGGTTGTACCTTCTGATGCGATAGTATCTTACTTTTCATTATTTTTTTTATAAAACCTAGTCGATAATTATACCAACGGAAGGCATAAAGAAAATAAAGTAAAAAATAACCAAATGGGATATGGCCCTCACCTCAAAATAATCGTAGCCCCTCAAATACTTGCAGGGTGGTAGTTTAGAAGCGTTTAACTGGTATGGTTGCGGGCAAGGATCACCGCTGTTCCAGTGGAACACATCACGCTGTATGTCGTTAGGACCTATCGCAGTACTGTTCACTATTATGTCCCACATTGTGATCCGACGCAACTCCTCGATCTCGTCTTTTGTGAAGATGCTGGAATGATCCACATTGGATGATTAAGTTAACAGTAGGATGTCAATAATTTCTAATTAACTTGGTGAATAGACTATCAAGAATATTTGTTTTTTTAATATCAAATGCTAATTTTCTTTTGTAGGCGAAATGTAAGTGTGAATATTAAGGTATATTCCCTACACAGCAATTTAAATATGAGGTAAACAGATTTAGGTCCTTGGTGAGTATAATTTATTTTACCAAGAAGGTTGATTAATCAAAAATAAACAGTTAATTGAGGTAAAGGTAAAATCAATTTAACCAAAGATTAATTGGTGCTTACCCGTTCTGTTCATTTTCAAACCAAAATCTGTCGGCATCTCTGATCCTCGTGAACTGGTCTACGATGATTGCTCTGAATAGTTCTCCTGGATGGCCGGTAGATTCTAACATACCACCTGAAATGTAAATATTTGCAGTTAGCAAAATAATTTAGTAACTTATGACAATAATCAGTGTTACCAGTGCCGAAATGTCAAGCAATTTAGGGTGAAAATTTATGACTGAGTAGCTGGATACAGGTAATAGTAGATATATACCAAAAAAGAAATGGTATTGGTGATGTGCTTTGCCGTTTTATTTTTCTATGTTTACTTACCAATATATACATCGATGTTATCCAGTCTTCCCTTGTAGACTTGACTAAGTTTTTGTAGCAGATCCGGGTTGCTTTCGAAAAGTTCTGGATTTATTTCATTGAAAGTTTTCACTCTTGGTAATCCGTAATATTCTCTGAAAGCATAGA
This sequence comes from Anticarsia gemmatalis, assembly GCF_050436995.1. Lineage (NCBI taxonomy): Eukaryota > Metazoa > Arthropoda > Insecta > Lepidoptera > Erebidae > Anticarsia > Anticarsia gemmatalis. Next base: position 5,246,033 of record NC_134757.1, read on the forward strand.
AATTATAATTTCACATTCGTTTATGCCGTCGAGGAATATAGTCATAAGTCATGTTTGTTACAAAAACGCATAGGCGTAAGTACAATCATCATGATTCTACTGTGATCAAGGTGTCTTTGCCTGCAATAAGTATCAATTAAAGTTGCTTATTGGTACATACCTAGCAGTGTTATAATCAGGAAGTCCGTTGTCACGTCCTCGCATAATGTTGAGGGCTCCAAGATCTCTTCGGGAGAACTCCATCGGTCCGAACAAATTATCACGAACATCAGAACAAAGCAGTGCATCTTCACGTTCCGATACTTGCGACGCCATTCCCATTAGAACTTCTTCTATAGGGACTTGAGACATTACATCCTGGAAATTGAGAAGATTTTTCCGATCAGTAATTGAGGATAGTGTATAAAAGTTTTTAGTTTTTAACAAAAAAACTAAATACTGCAACGCACATATGTTATTAGAAAACAGTTTTAACCTGCTACTAGAATCATTATTATATTTTTTAATTCAAAACATATTTAGGATCGGTTCTCATTAAATTTTCTTCTATCCTTATAACATTATTTTCAGAGCCTATCTGTCTTTTAACAAAGACTACGTTTTTCATTTATATCCTAGAATAATCTTATAAGTTTATGAATATCACTCACATTGCCATCCCACCAAGTCTGACAGAGCCTAATGGCATCATGTCCGCCAGGAGCCCTGCTGTATCTGCAGTTCCTGTCTCGCAGCAGTATGGCGGGCGGCACGAGCGTGTGTCCGAAGCGGAAGGCGGCCACTGCGAACGCGTGCGTCACTCCCGGCGCCACGTCCGCGCGGTACCCTTTGTATGGAGGGAGAGGAGTTCCAAGGAATGCTGGCACGTATTCGTATAGGATTATGTTCTGGAAATCAGAAAATTGTTCTTTTGAATGTAAGTGCTACTACTTATAATATTCGAGATTAGTTGCTATTAATTAATTTCTAGGTTCTGGTTTGACCGCCCGTCAGTACGCTTCTGGTTATGGCCAGAATTTTTCTATACTTTTTGGTTTGCTGCTTTAATTAAACAGGCTTCTGATATAGGTTTTGTTTTTTGGTAAAGAAACTAACTGGCCTTTTATTATTGCATAGCTTCTTCTACACTTTTAGTATTTAAAATGACTAACGGTATCAAGTTCCTTCTGCAGCAACATTAATTTACCTGTAAGCTAGCAATGACAATTCTTCTAGCGCGCTGGAACAACTGCTCGTCGCTCCAGTCTGGATGTTGTCTATGTACCCTTGCAGCCACTACGTTGTGCCACCGCAGAAGTAGTATACCGAATGTCACCATTGCTGGGTTTTGGTTGCTACGAGGATCTCCAAGTACTACAAAAAATATTGATATTATATACCGAATAGCTTATACTCACATAAGAATATCTTTCTTGTTTGTTTTAAAGACAACTCTCGCACTACGATTTGCTCTTTTGTTGTAGGGATTTTTACAAACACACAAACAACAGACACAAAGTACAACAATTTGTGACCCAAAACCACTATTTGTGGATGGCACAAATAATTGTTACGTGTGTGAATCCAACCTACTCGCTCTCGACGCAATGGTAATAGCGTTGCGACTTTAACCACTGCACCATAGAAGCAGTATTTTTTTTTAAATATTTTCCTAGAAAGAAGAAAAATATAATCATCTCACAGAATAATCTTTCAGGGCTAAGCATCCTCATGTAATGTGGTACTGGGTTGTTGAAGAGCGGCACTCGCTTTGTGTTCCGCAGCGGCATCCCACCTTCATGAGCCAGGCTACCGTTCTGTACACACAATTTTTATATGTAAGAATAGGATAAGCATCGATAGAAACTATTTTTGAAAATGCATTTTTAGTTAATGTTATTAGAAGTAAACCATTTGCTATTGTAGAATGGTATTTACTCGGAAATTGACTGACATAATTAATATTATGCTTATAAGTTTTCTTTAAATTACTATTGAAATAATATGCTCTTGATAACATGAAGTTAAATACTTCTTATCCATAAGGTTAGTAAACAGCGTGAAGGGTCGTTATTCTAATTGATACTGTTTTTACGAGAAAAAGCTTTAAACATATATGGTTAATGGATAAACAAATGTGCATGGTAATGAGCTAATTATCATGTTAATTAAAATAAGCAAAAAACATTAAGATGTGATGTACATGAAATATTACACGACCTTTGCCATACAGTCAAGTAACTGGCCGTTAAATGAAGAAACATGAGTGATCGCGCACAAATAAATACTTACTTCAGTTACATTAGGCAATATCGTAAATTCGATGTGGTAATGTTAGAATGTATAGACATAAAATGAACATTTATAAGACCTAAGTCAAATTAGTGGACATTTGCGGTCAGTATTGAAATATAATGTATTGGCAAAGAGCCATAAGTAGTGTTCATCGAACACACTAAAAGAATGAATTACTAATCACAAAGTGTTTTTATGGCAAGTATTTTTCTTTTTAAATGTGGAGGGTTCATCAAATTATCGCATTATCACTTATAGATTTTGTTTTACGTCATTACTATAAAACAGTGAAGAACAGTGATACTAAGCTTTGTTAGTTTGAAAAATCATTATAAGCGAGCGTGTGTTCTAATTTACCTTGCTAAAATGACATGTATGTTTTTAATAAGCGTGAATGTGGGTTATATATGTATAGGAAAGTACGTAAAGAGGCAGGCGTGGCTGCTGGGTGGCACCTGAAATGACCTCATTGCATTCACCCACGCCTCGCTAGTGCTGTACACGAAGCTGCCGTCGATCCACGACGTTATTTGGTTTATCTGCAAACAAAATGTCATATGTTATTGCAACCGAGGCCGAGCCGAGCATGTCTGTATTTTTACTACTGATTGAATCGTGTCCAACATACATATTTATGTGCCGTTTTTTGTGAACATTTACTCACTAACAGTTAATCATGTGTTGATAAATCGATGTATAGCATATTATTGACATGTACATGTACACTAAGCTTCTACGGTTGTAATAAATTATGTGACCTACTTACACTTAATCTTTCCAGTTTAGAGTATACGAAATTTACATTGGATTTATGCAATCAGTATTTGACACTCCTAGCAAAAAGTACTAAATGCATACCTGCGTGTCCAACGACACGAGTTCGTAAGATAATATGTAGGTGCATAGTTGAGTAAGGCAATTTCTAAGCAAATACTAGTAAGCTAACTCGCTATCTCTGTCGAATAAGACGTCTAGTATTACCTACACATAACCAAACCTGCGAGCAATTAAACGACGATTAACATTCCTAAAGTGGCTTGTAGTTTTAAGGTAAGGTTCGTTCGTAGGGACATATTTGTAAGTTGCAGTTGCATTCATATGATGGGTGTATCTGGGTTATACTACCATTAAGTTTTATTGCCTGGAATTTGGCCTTCGATGAGCACGGCCCGTTGGAGGTTAGGCCGAGTTTACATTACACGTAAAAATGTATGATTTCGTCATATGAACTTGTTATGCAAACCGCGTGTTTGATGTGTAAACAATGCTTAGACTGCGAGATTGGAAGTTTGTTTATGCGACCAGCCTTTAATAAATTGTAATACCAATTTTCTTTAACTTCAATTTGTTAATTGCGTACGAGTATGCATTTTGATCCTCACTTCCTCATGGTATCATTGAAGAAAGGTACAATCATTAAAGACACAAGCACATAATTATTGGCAATAACATTTATAACATGAACTACTTAAACGACATATCCTGGAAGCAGAACTAAAATCATTACCGATCGGATGCATATAATTACATACCGACATCCGAATTACCTCTTACGTTATTATACTTAAAAGCTTTTTATAGTATCAAGGCCTTATTAATACTGCATTTAAACTGTAGTATTCGGTATGTAATTGTCTCATTTCGGAAATCAAAGGTTCCGCTATAGTGTGTGGGCGGCGTAATTCGTCGTCCGTATGACGAGTCACCAATGCTAGGTAACGATAGAATACCAATGACATCATAGTTTCGGTTTCAGACAGGTTTTCACGTCGTCATTTATTTACTATCCGTATAGAACATACTACTGTTATTTTCCGTATGTTCGCGTGGGGTGGAATGTGTAAAAAACTACGAGCTTCTACATTTGAATGACAAAATAATACCATTCCTATTATTATTTAAGTATATAGGTATTGAATCTCTCATACAATATTCCTTTTTGATATGCTTTTAGTCATAATCATATTATTATATGACAGACCATTCTTTATTCTCAAAAATATACATCACAGACCTATTCAACCAATAGTATAGTTTGTTTGTAGTTTCATGTGCTCTGTACTTTAGATTTTTACTTTGACTTAATATTCAATACGAGTAATGCAGAGCTTACTTAGTTGATAATGGAGTTAATTGCGATATTTATCTGCGATTATTTAGATGGCTATCGTGTGACATAAATGTCTCTATCAGATTCCTTGCGAAACACCTGCTGGACGACGTCTGCTACTTCAATACCTTTTTATTTCTGTACATTATTGAACGTATCATTTTAGTCCTAGAACGTCTTAAAATCACCTAGTCTGATCTATGTGTTCTCCTCTAATGTACGGCAGCGCACAGGGTAATAAATTACATCAATTTAAACTAATGAATTTAATGCGTATACTTTTTGCATCGATAACTTTAATGGGCATAACGACACAAATTACTCAATTAGATATTCCTTAAAAGGCTCACCTGTTCTCTAGGACTGTTAGGACTCTGTCCCGTGTTGCGATCGTAGGCCGCTCTTAAGAAAGGCATGTATTTGGCGCCTTTACATTCGGGGTCGTACATGTGGTCACATTTGTCCACAGGAATACGATGGTGTTCGATGGGACAGCCTGATTCTGAGGCCATTACGATCTCGCCCGTTACGATTTGACCTACAATAATAAAAAATCTTGAGTATAGTATAGCTTGAGTAAAGTATATTGTCATGAAACCAGGTAGATTTTGGCTGGCAGGATATGTAGCCGTCATTAGCAAACTGGATATTTCTGCATAAATAGATAGAAATTTGTATTGGAATAAATCTGTCAAGTTTTTAGTGTAGTTGAAGTTTGGCTTTTCGGTAGACTGAAATAGTATGTGCAGGTTAGCATTTGGTAAATGAAAAGAACTCTTACCAAAGAATGCCAGTAAAGCTGTTCTGTTAGTGAGAGACGGCAGTCCATCTTGTCCTCTCATGAACAGTTTGGACAAGGTCCTGGCTCCCGGCCGGTCAGCGCCCGCCATCATGTACACTCCATCCGCGTACGCAGCTGGTGTCTTGCGAGTAAGTCGACTATCTGCAAATAAATTATACCGTTAATTCAGTTTCTTAATAACTTATTATGCAGGTTTTTTTAGCCATTACTGACCCACTCCACGGGTTTCCTCCCAAACGAGCGGGAGGGGTTAGGCCTTGAGTCCACCACGCTGGCCAAGTGCGGGTTGGGGACTTTGCATGCCCTCAATAAATGTATTAATTAACAAATATTACACGTGTCAAATCCACGGATACAATATTCTCGTAAAACTGTATTTTGTATGTATCCTGCTTCAAAGACCCTTATTATTTTATGAGTGCAATTATACTGTCAATGAGATGGTAATTTAGTTATTAAACACTAATTTATAATACTAATTTTCTTAAATACTAATATAAATGTTATCTTTTTTATTTGTTTATATTAACCGTAATAAAATAAGCGTGTAATATAAAATGCTTGTGAACAAAGACGATAACAACCCGAGTTTAAACAACAAGCTTAATTAAATGAGCGAACGCGAAGCCATTAATTATGTTTTAACTTGTAACTGATGTATTAAATGAAAGTAAATATTAGTTTCATTTGTGAAGCACGGTCATAAATAACGTTTCTATTAGTCTGCTCGTAATGTGGGTACAGATGAAAGTTGGTTACACTACGAGTAAGATGATATAAACGTTTTACAGTCGTTTAACTTATATTTTTTGTTAAGTCATGGGTTACCGATTTTGATATGTGTTGATGTACCGGTGCTAATAATGATACTAATTATAGTTTCGAAGAAAAGTCCATGTGCAGCAAGCAAGACTTAATGAGTTTTATAAAAAATAATCATTCGCACTGCACGTTTAAAAAACAAAATTATATTTGCGTGACTACCTAGAATGTAGACTGGAAGTTTTATTTCATCGCGTGTGTAGTATTAATAAATTGTTGAACAAATATATCTGTAGACCGATAGAAATCAAAATAATATAATAAGAGAGAATGGGTCAAAATTTTCCCGTTTTTGTAACATTTTTTACTGTTACTCTGCTCCTATTAGTCGTAGCGTGATGATATATAGCCTATAGCCTTCCTCGATAAATGGGCTATCTAACAGTAAAATAATTTCAAATCAGACCAGTAGTTCCTGAGATTAGCGTGTTCAACCAAACAAACAAACTCTTCAGCTTTATAATATTTGGTATAGATTAACATAAATGGACGGTAACTCTGTATGGTAGAAAGTAAAACATATTTATCTGGAACCTGTAGTTTCAGATAAACGGTATAATTGGATGCACAGTGGCTACAAAGTGAATGGTGCCGTTCACTCTCGCAAAGCCCTCGGAGAATGCTCCGTATTGAGTAATATCCTCTCCGTAACTCCTGTTCAACATTCACTGATGCCTTTACCTGGCCTTTGTTTAGTTATTAGTTGTAATTTCTTGATTTTATCACATCTGTTTCTCAATATTATTGGCAAAACATTGCAACTAAACGGTACGTTTTTGTAGATTTGATCTTGAAGTTCGACAGATGATTTATATCGACAACGAAATAAATGGATATACATAATATTTTTTAATTTTTTTATGTTGCAAACCAGAATTAGGAATGCGAACTTAATATCCATAAATATTTTTATTTATTTGCTAAGCTCTATCGAATCGAATATTTGCAGAAAAGAATGCGTTATCCCAAAGTACATTTGAAATAATGTAATATACCTCACATACATTATTTTTGGGTTGCTAATGAACTAAACAATTCTTTCATTATGGACTATGCTATGAACATACAACAGCACAAATGACTGCCGTTCAAATAACAGCGACCTTCTCTTAAAGCTAAACGGATCTGTCAGTAAATTATATGAAAGTGACATCAGTCAAGATTAAAAGCAATGAGATAAACACGCTTGCAAACCTGTTCGCTGTAATTGGAGCACACAATGAAAAGTGACAGTAGAGAACTCTAAATATACAAATATGGTAATAACATGCGTACTATTGCGCACTTGATTTATCCATATAAGTTGTAGTAATTGCAGCGTAAATACTTTGTCCGTATAACTTTTATCTGCATCTGCCGCATTTACTTTCAAAGTCATCTGCATGCCATCCATACCATTTTCATGTTTCCATCTCATTACTAAGTAGTAAACACATAATTCTTTACATACTAGATTGGTTTATTCACGTATTTAGATGGGAATCAATCGATAAACTCTATATATGTTTCAATATACTGAAAATATTTCTGAACTTTTCGATTTTATTTAAAGTTTTAGATTTTAATAGTCACGTAGAACAGCAACCTTTATAGACAAAAATGAATCACTGAAATGTATTTACGCTCTTAACTTTTGGACAACTAAACTACATTCGATATATTTTTTTTAATATGTATGTTACCGACAAGACTTGCACGGGATTGATGGGATCAAAATTACCACGGGATAAAATTGTATTATACCCGGATGAAGTAATCCCGGTCTACTAGTAAATTTATAAACGTGTGTTTTTCGTTTACTGTTTGTACCGACGTGAGCATCAATCGTTTCTTGACAGACGTTGAGGAGTAGGTACCAATTAATATAATAATTTTGCGAGCCTCTCGCAGATTTTAACATAAATTATACGGTCAGTCACGATCTGTACCTGTCTGTATAGCGGCTTCTGTGTTCAATGCTTTTATTATTTACTGATATACATATCGATTTTAATAGCCAATAAATTTTGAAGATGCCATGATGTAATTGAAAAAGTGAACACAACTCAAGGATTAAATAAAGCGATATATTAAGAACATACAAAATCAATTTAAATACATCAAAAAGCTGGTCAGTCGTTATTGTTACAAACAGTTTTGTGTCAGTAACCTCAAATATTTGAAGAAAATCAATCTTTGGACACATAACAGTTATGATTTTATTATTTAAATGCAATTTTACTTGATGAAGTAAGAATAACGGTTAACCCCGGTTTCTGAGTACTTTTAACGGTAGTTTATCTATTCAATAGCGTTTTTTTTATATGAGTTTAAACGCTATTGAATAGATAAACTACCGCTAAATGTACCTCAGAAACCGGGGGTAAGACTGTTAATGTAACTTTGATAAAGATTTTGAATAATCGTACATTGATTAGTTACGTGGTTGACGAGCCAATTAAGATTTTACTTTCTCGTTACGTCACCCAAATTCTATTTCAAGTTATCATCAAATAGATTGTCAACGTGATTTGATAAAGTTATGTTAAAGTTTAACGATGTAGAAAATAAGGTTTGAACGATGCGTGAAATTAATGAGAGTAAGATAATACATGCACATGTTAATTCGTGGTCATTTATTGACTATTAAATTAGGCTAATATACCAAATATAAAGAACGTTTCGTTTAAAATTTACCTTCCTTTATATTCAAAATTATAGTTAGTTCGTAAAATAGTAACTAAGTTTTTTGACGAAATTCCTTTAAAAGAGACTTCATAAAACTGGTTTTTAATTTGTGTTACATGTTACTACCGGTAATAAATTATATTATCTACAAATTTTGTATTAAAATATCCAACATACATATTTCTGTATCAAGCATACAACTCAGCATCAGTAACCTTTTCCATTCGGAAATAGTCATCAAAAAGAACTAATGGCAGTATTAACTTGTGTATATTTTATAACAAATGATGTGGCTACAAAAGCCATGGTAATCGTTCGTTGAATGCACTCGTGCTGGTGCATGGCGCAACTCGAGACTCGTTTGTTTGCATGAGCCATGAATTAGGGACGAGGAGATTTCGCCGCACACACAAATTACCCCGTCTTTGTACACAACACTCATCGTACACATTATCTCTCGATTATCGATACTCGATAATACAAATTGCTCACGATATGATAATAATGGCTTTAGACGTTTTTTATTACGGTTTATATTTTGATTACAATCGTAATAGCTTTTATTTATAATAGTTTTGTAAGTGAGATTAAGTGTTTGAAATATTGAAATTTGTTTGTAATATTAATCAATGTTTCATAAAGTTATTGCTTAAGATTCGACGACGTAAAATATAAGGAAAATCTGTTCCAGCATTCGAAGAATAATTTCCTGGGTAAAGATTATTGTGAGAGGTAAATAAATACAAGGAACTCACAATTGAGATGAAATTGAAGGTGGGAACGTACTTGTTATAAAGTACGACGAGAAAGAAACCGTGTGAATTGTAACAACGGAATTTGTTACTGCTGACAATATCGTTACTCCAAGAAAATATTTAAGAAAAAATATACAAGATATGTGTGTTTATTATAATATTTTATTCATATCCGTAACGTGTTATTTTAAAATGAATATTGCAATAACTTTTTGTGAGTTAAGACTTTCTAAAACAAACATTTACGAACAATTACTTTTGCTACTACATCAATGTTTTTTCCAAGCTGCTAGACGAATGGCCAGACAGATACTAATAGATTATTGATCTAATTCAATTTATTATCTTACGGTACATAATTAATTTTAATTGAAATGAAAGGCAATATGTCGTATCAGATGTCTGATGTAGATATATAAAATGTGTGTATGTCAGTGCGTCCTGTCGATAGTCATCGATTGTGAAACTATAGATGACAAATTCATAAGGCCTTTATCGCGTTCTGTTATCTTGTATTAGTTGATTCACGAGCTGACCACATTACGCAAGAGGTCATCGAGGTAACACATTCATGTTGAGCGCTCGCTTGTAAGATTCTAAATGAATTTGACAAACAGCGGCGTTTTTCTCAAATAAATATGTTGCTAGGTATATTTACATTGAGGTTGGAGTTTGAAGTAGAATATTGTCTTAGAACGATTCCTTTAGAATTTTTCTTTACATTTTCCTTGCTCTCAAAGTGTATTTTATATATTTTTGACTTAAATTACACGTGTTTACTCAGGATAACCATATGATTTTAATCATAACACATTACATATTTAAATTTTACGATTGAGACACATTTTATAAACATATGAGTAGTAGTTTGACAGTAAAATTGAATGTTTATGTGTCACGTTATAATCTCAGCACACAGATAAGGCGCGCGTTGATATCTTTTACAAACGAGCTTTTAACTTCGTAGACACCTGACTGACCTGACCGGTTGACAACGTATTTAATTATATTTATTTTAATTATTTTCATACCATATGTTTACTCAAAACATTTACATAATAGTTATTTAATTGAGTGTGTTACAAGTGTATTAGAATAAACGTGGGTAATGAATAAATATATTGCGAAAACTCTATTGAATGCTAAATATATTGAAGAGATAATATCTGCCGGCCATTCTGAGACGTATTGATTCTCATATTGAATTGATTATGTATGAACATGAAAGACACTGGCTGCTTTTAGTTTGTATTATTCAATAGATAATACTTGATTGATGGATGTGGTTTTATTTACTGCTTTAGTAACTTCAAAGGATGTAGTTTCATAATAATTAAGAACTGGCATTATATTATTTGAGGCTAAGCTTTTGTTCATGTTAGAGTAATTGTAATGTAATCTATTCTCAATAGATAAAGTAATTTAATTATTCTTTGTAGTAATTCAGTTGTAAAATCTACTTGTATTACATACATTCATAGGCTGGGCTGGCAGTGTATAGCAAGACAGAAAGTGTCATACACTATTTTAAATTAATATTATAATTTGTTTGCCATCGACACGCTAAGAAGAAGAAGATACATTCATACAAACATAAAATCAAGCCTTCTTCCCGTAAGGCTAGGCAGAGACCAGATGACACTACTCAATACGAATTTCCTTGTTTTGTATACAGTTAAATAGTATTTATGTATAACTCGAAAGTTGTATTAAATGACTATGAATTAAATAATTCGTAAAGTATCAATACTTTCCTTTAACATTTAGCAAGTAATCAAATTAAATCACAATACTGTGTCAGTCACATAACCATAAACTACTCTTGTAATTATCATAAATAACATTAATGGCACCCAACCGTAAGTCTCTACGAATCAATTACAAATCTGCCGATTATTCATGTCTTTTTTATAGCCGATACATTATTTACATTACTCGCAGGATTTCAGTAAACGTATGCCACAGTTGCCTCTATAAGGGAAATTTAATTAAACAGATCGTGCCAAAGATACGTGAATATTAAAATTTCGCATAGTTTTCTTGATGGCATCCGTTTTATAAGTAATTGAGTTTATTCCCTGCTAGTATGTATAATTGTTTGTTTACATTTATTGCTTGTCAACCGTGAAGGATTGTTCATGTCGGGGTTTATATTTTTAATGTAGTTTTCTCTCATAAGATCTTTAAACTGAACTTCAATGATTTGATAACGTTTTACAGGAGATAATGTTCATGTTGTGGGTTAGACTAGAAATTATTTGTGATGCTTACTAACTTATCGATTTTGAGGTTTATGTTATGAACAAAAATTAATCATCGGAATAGACAAAGAGTGCATGCACCTCTTTTGTTCTATTTTACTAGCATTGGTATTAAATACGAAAGTTTAAATTTTTTACACGAAGTTATAAATATCGACGTACAAAGCGGAACAACGAGTGCGTTTTTTTAAGGTTATTTTCATTTTTATTTAAGGCAAGTTTCCGTAAATATACCGTTACATTAACGAATGTAGTTCATGGACTGTTTATTTTTATCAGATTGACTCTTCATGCTTCACGATTAAGTCATTTTGATGCAAATGTTTCTTTAAATTTCGCTAAAACTTTTGTGGAACTTATTATGTGAAATTAAAAATATTTGTAATTTGAAAATAAGTCTATTATACGCTTGTGAAATGTACTTCTACTTGTGTACTACTATTTAGATAATGCCAACTTTATAGGATACTTGTAAGAAATGTTACAAAGTATCGGCTTTCTATTATAATGAATGCATTTACATGCGAATGCACTCTTACAAACTTCCTGTGTACAGACGTTTTAACGATGCCTTACTAAGACAGTAACTATATCATTACATAATCTTTTCTACCCAGAGTATCGTACGCAAATTATGTCGGGTATGAAATAATTTATGTAACTTGATCAACATGATCATATTTGGTATTGTGTATTTAACCAGTTAATGATATTTTGTTAAACGGAGGTATTTGGAGCACAGTGACTCACAAATTAAACATTTTCATAATCGGAAATTCGAAGTTTGTTACGCGGATATTCGGCAACTCGGCGCGGATATTTTTCGGTTATACGGGATTTAATTCATAGAATTCAAAGGACACAAACAAATTTATAAGTGCTAAGCTATTATTATCGATCTTGTGTGGAAAAGATGTTTATTGTCTTTTCTTATCTGAGTATAATACCTTTATAATTTTATGTTCCTATTCATTTGAAAGGTTACAGTCGTAACTTTAAATTTATCAAAAGTAGAGCGCTCAATGTGATTTTAAACTCTGCATGGACATTTTTTTACATTATCTTAAGTGCATTGTTATCGAGGTGATAATAAGTAATAATTTAATAACGATATTTAAATGTTAAATTGTCATATATAACTAATACGTATGGTTAGTAATACATATGTTGAAATATTCGTAATTCACGATATTGCCTTTTAAATTTTTGCTTGTAATACAAAAATCTCATATTACTTGTATATTTTTCAAAATTAATTTTAAATAGTAACTATAATTTGCGGCAGAATTCAAATTGCGTGGTGAAAACAAGCAGGTATCCCAGTTACAGATTTTACCCATAAATAATAACTCAGGTTTTGTAAGTTGCGTATACTAAAGCAATCATAAACAACATGTTGTATAGGCGTATAATAAGGTTAAACAGTTTATTACTGCGAATTTACGAGATTGGCCATCAGCTACTTTGTCTTAATAAACCACTGATAGAGATTAGAACAAGGTTAGCTCGATAAATCAAACGGCTAAACCAAATTGGTCTTGATTAACGTCAGTTTAAACAATGACAGCTGACAATGAGGTTTGAATTTGACCGTGTATAATGTGATATTGCATTACATCATGTATTTCACGGTATTCTAGTTTATAACACGCGTGTATTTTGACATGGCATTGTTTGATAAGTTTAAATGAGTCTCGACTAATGAAGTGATGTTTACCGTTGAACAGGCAGATCAATTGATATTGTTAATTTATGATACATGTACGAATCAGTGTACACGGCTTAGTATGAAATATAGTAGGCTGCATACAAATATCGCAATGGCACTACTACGCTATTTTACTTTGAAAACTCTTTACGCTTTAAAAAGCAAATCTTGAGTTTCAAGGGAACTTGTGCATTTCTTAAACAAAAGCTTAGCTTATTAGATTTTAAACACCAACATTTTATGTACATAGTCACTATAAATTAAATAACAAAAAAATAGCAAAACTTACCAACTGATCCCCAGTCGGGGTACGCTCTGTTGTTGAACCAGCCATCGTATCGCTGCTTCTCGTAGTAAATCTCTGAAAATAAAACATCAAAATATAAACCTTACTTAAAGGAATGTTTTTTGGGATATTTATTTTGTTTAATCCATTGTAAGGTTATAATGCTTGTCAGATTCATTGCCAAAATAAGTAAAATCGCCTCTTGAATACGAACAATGAGTACTTAAGTAGTCATAAGTGTGTAATACACCTAACCAATACTAACCATACATTGAAGACCTTCAAAGTATTTGCACATGATATACAAGCCTATTCTTTAATTACCACATTAAGTATGATCAATCAATTATCCTCAACACCTCGGTGGGTGGCTCGGTTCTCGTTCAATGGTCGAGAATTTTTATTGGTTAACATTTTAATTAAGCCTTATACAGATTATGTATAGAATGGAAGGCAGGTTTTTGCGGATGGCTGTACTAGATACGTGCTCGTGCGTTGGAGGCCTTGCACTGTTCGCTGTAACCGAGATGCATTGTAAATGAACTGCTTGATATGCGATTGAAGCTTTAAAGTCGTAAAAACGTTGAATTTGTGTTTGGTATCTATTCATATGGATACATTAATGTTGTAGCGGGGTTTAGTTATCTTTAGATGGTAAAATACTATTTTTATATTTAATAGGTGTTTAGAATATTGATTTTTTATTATAAAAGGCTCCAATTCCACGTTGCCTCTATATATAAATTCTAGACTTATATGAAGTGGTTTATAACTCAATACAACGAAATAATTTATGACTAAGCTAACTACATTATTTCTACATGTTTAACATAAATGGTTGGAAGCAATCACTCTCTTAAAAGTTTTATCAGTTACTAGCTGCCTCGCGCAACTTCGCTTGCGTCAGAGAGAATGCGTCATAATTTTCCCTGTTTTTGTAACATTTTTCGTTGCTACTCCGCCCCTATTGGTCGTAGCGTGATGATAAGCCTATAGCCTTACTCAATAAATAGGCTATCTAACACTGAAAGAATTTTTCAAATCGGATCAGTAGTTCCTGAGATTAGCGCGTTCAAACAAACAAACAAACAAACTCTTCAGCTTTATAATATTTTATTATAGATAGATGGTATTAGTAATAAATAATTCTTCGTATACTGCAACCATCTGATATAATTTCACTAATCGTATACAATTCTTCATTTGTGATTTACGGTAAACAGCCTACCTTATACATAAACTGAGTACTTATTTACCATTTATGTTGACATGTATGTTCAAAATTACCACCACTGCTTATAGTTTTAAACTACTGATGTGAATAAAGCTGGGAGAAGTTCTAATTTTTAAAAAATATAAATGTTGAACGTTTTAGATTTTTGAGAGAGTCCAACATATTAGTTCAGGGAAAAAGTCTTTTCGCATTAGAGTATGTATGAACTTATAATAAAATATTTTCTCTACACAAAAAAGCTCGATATTTGGGTACCTTACGAGCTCACTGAAACAGACCTAATGAACCGTGTACTCATTTGTGATTCTTGAAGCCAAAGATATTTTATTACAAGTTTGTTTGTATAATGCGAAAAGACTTTTTCCCCGACTTAATATATAGTTTGTTGTTCGGGTAGGTATGCCAATAAAATGATATACGAGATTGTATCTATGTATTAAGATGACGAAACTAAACAAACTACTCTGAGATTGATATGAATATATAGCAGTAAATCCAGAGCTCGAGCGAGGACATGTCACTGTCAACACTATGAGAATAACCGAGGCAAACATAATCCAATGATTTATTTGTTGGAGTGACGCCATCTAACTTATGAGTAAAGACTGAGCTTTTGTCCGTCCATTGTATTTCTTTAAAACTAACAAACTGTACTCTGCGTAACAAAACAAACCTCATCTATACTAATATTATAAAGCTGAAGAGTTTGTTTGTTTGTTTGAACGCGCTAATCTCAGGAACTACTGGTCCGATTTGAAAAAATCTTTCAGTGTTAGATAGCCCATTTATCGAGGAAGGTTATAGGCTATATATCATCACGCTACGACCAGTAGGAGCAGAGTACCAGTAAAAAATGTTACAAAAACGGGGAAAATATTGACTCATTCTCTCTTATGTGACGCAAGCGAAGTTGCGCGGGTCAGCTAGTCTATTTATAAAACCTGTGGTATTTACCACCTCAGTTCAAGCAACAAAAATGATAATGAAGTACTAAAATAACTTAACGTATCAAGTTATGCCAAAGAACGAATCAAATCACCCATAAATTACTAACTCGATATAAAACTTCAATAGCAACGGATGTAGGTACTAGGCACACTTGTTGCCGGGACACCTGCATACGTTTTTTTGCTGCATGCATGTTTCATGACCAATAATTGCAATAATACTTGAAAAATTGTTATAATATTATGTCAATGAAATAACTGTTATTAATTACGACAATTGCAGCATGACATAGTTTGTTGAGGACATTATATAATCGAGATAATGCATGACTAATAAGGCTTTAGTAATTCGAGTATAATAGAGCAAGAAAATACTCGTTCCTACAGTTGTTCACCACCTGGGACACTTGTACCTTATTTGACTCAAAGTATAGTTTTAATATATTGGGCTCCTTATATAACCCAGGTAGTTTATAAATATTAACACTAAATGTAGCTTTGTAGTTGACATTTGCGGTTCTGTTACTCATATTAGAATTTAATGATACATTACAACCAACCATACCATGTACGGATCACCGTTGAAAATCATAAATTATCACTGCATTCGAAGACATTTGAGGACAGTGCCTACGTGCTTTACCAGTAACCATTATACAGACAGATCGATCAAATCAGTCATGTTATTTTTAACCGTTAGTATTTTGTAGTCAGCCGAAAGGTGAGCTCATGATTCAATTGTACATAATGGTGTATGTTCAGAGTAATAAATTAGGCGTTGCGCGTGGTTGTATATGTGTCAATAAATACAGAGTCTCAGCGCAGGTGTGTAATTGGAAAAACAACAGACAAGTGAATGATGAATTGAAATCTAAACCGTGCCGATGTAATAGACGACGTTAATAATTCACTGAACAGACGTTATGGCATAAATCAAATATTGCAAATCAATAATTAACACTTAAGACATACATCGAACTACCATTATTTTTAATGTAGTCTGAATTAGTGTTGTAACGGAGCTTAGCCTTTCAAAAACATTCAGTGAGCTAGACTAAATCTGAACTAAAGTGACAAGGAAAGTTTCAGCACTGTGCGTTAAGTTTTGTGGATATCTACAGAAGCGCAAATAAAGTTTTAAATTCAATTGGATGTTCTATCGGAGGCGCTAGCGGAGTTTTTTGACATTTTAGGAGAATTTCGAGCGAATTCATACGTCTCGATCATAGAAAGAACATTCCTGATTAACTCGCGTTGAGTTTGATGCGGATCAAAGCTCTGTTACAACACTGGCGTGAATTAATCTAAGTTATCTAAGAACAGACATCATGACAGCGAAAGATTACATATGCACGAAAGGAAAGGTAGATAATTAAGATAAATGTTAACGACGCTAAAGCTGTCACTGGCTGCAGTATTTGATAGGCAGTGGGTGTGACAGTACATCTGAGATCTCAATTCGAAGGCGCTCCAGTTTCGCAAGTATCAAAAATGTGGCTACAAATATATGCTGACAATGTCGCCATACTGAATTGTTGAAAGGTTTAGGCCGGCTACACATGTTGGTCCCAATGCTCGTACCAACGTTGGACTGCAAACTCGGTGATGCGTACACACGTTTATTAATAAACTAGTTCTGTCCCGTCAGATCGCGAGCTTTGGCGCAGATTCCTTTGATTAAACCGACACGAGCCGGCTAACTACCAACGCTGACCCCAACGTTGGGACTAATGTCGTTTTCGAGATCCATACGTTGGACGAATATCGTTGGGGCCAATATTGGGGCCAACGTGTGGAGCCGGTGTTAGAGAGTAAGTACAGGGCAAGTGTGAACAGGGCGTGTGTCACGAATAGACCGGTTATTAGATACTAGCTGACCCGCGCAACTTCGCTTGCGTCACATAAAATTTTTCCCCGTTTTTGTATCATTTTTCACTGGTACGCTGCTCCTATTGGTGCGGCTAAAAATAGCCTATAACCTTCCTCGATAAATGGACTATCTAACACTGAAAGAATTTTTCAAATCGGACAAGTAGTTCCTGAGATTAGCGCGTTCAAACAAACAAAGAAACAAACAAACAAACAAACAAACAAACTCTTCAGCTTTATAATATTAGTATAGATTCCCCGTTTTTGTATCATTTTTCACTGGTACGCTGCTCCTATTGGTCGTAGCGTGATGATATATAGCCTATAACCTTCCTCGATAAATGGACTATCTAACACTGAAAGAATTTTTCAAATCGGACAAGTAGTTCCTGAGATTAGCGCGTTCAAACAAACAAACAAACAAACAAACAAACTCTTCAGCTTTATAATAGACCGGTTATTAGATATTGGTTGTATCAAATATCGAGTGTAGGAAACGTACCAGATTTGTACAGCGATAAATAGATAATAGCTGTAGTCACTTGAACCAAATTATAGAGCTAGTTAGAACTCAATCTCAGCCAAGTTTTGATCTAATGTTAGGGATAAACTACTGTTGAACGAGATAGATAATGGCCTTATGAAACTTATTGTTGGCTAACAAACCGTAGTATTGCTTAGTAAATACACCTTGCGAACCCGCAATAATTTTGTTTTATTAATCTACATATAAGTCTTGGAGTTAAAAATGATGTACTAAATCTTGAAATAATAATGTTATTTAACTAGCGCTGTATAAAAAGCTAGGTACTCGTTATAAGATGATGATACCTACTTAAATATTTGGATTATTACAACCTATTATGTGTAATGGCCCTATTAAGTGATTCGGGCGCAAAAACGCTTTACAATTCGTGATGACTATGTTCCGTTTAATTCAAAAAAGCAAGTCCGGTATTACTGAGAGGGTAATTAATTTAATAGTTACTTCATGTGTCATGTTTTTGCACTAATAAAAGTTTTTACATTATAATGAGATCATAGCACACATCAAATTCTCATCACAATAACTTATTTTTTAAAGGCACGTGACGTCACGACGTCTAATTGCCGTCTCATATTGAACTCTTTGTTATTTTAATTAAAGGTGATTGTACACATATATAAAATGTCTAAGAATAAAACTGTCATTAATATACTTTATCTGTGTATGTGTGCGAGAGCAAATTATTTAATTACGGACCGGATATCGTAAAAATATTTTTCGAAGAATACCTATCAGAAGGGCATAATTACTTTTAATTACTTTGGTATAATTATTGGAGATATAAGCGGATGATTTAATCATTCATCGATCACTGTCCAGAATCTAGGCTGGTCAATTGATAGGGTCTGAAATCTGAATCATGAGCAAGATTTCCATAGACATTCCATTTTATAAATAGATGTGCAAAATTTTATGAACTTATCTATCTACATATGTATATAATTGTAGATATGGGCCTTTACTACATACAATAAATAATAGTTTGCAAAAAAACCTACCTTTATATCGATTTTGTTTATTTATTTTTTACACTTACGAAAAGCTTATACATGCCTGAAAACCAAATTTCCAAAACCCATAATCAAATTTAATATAATACTTAAAACAATTATTAACTGTTATTACTGCTTACAGCAGTTTAGTTCCTTGATCACTCAATTTGCTTATCTCATTATAATGTTAAATAAATATAAAACAGTTATGAATCAAGCACCAGTCAATAGGCTGTGTGAGTATTTATATTTGAATAGATGCAACAAGGAAATAATTATCACATACGTTAACCAATTAGAAACAACTATGTGCATGTAATATGTTGTAATCAAACAAATAACTTATGTAATTATCATTTCATATTTATCTCCATGTTATGCATTAGCAGGCCATCAATAACATCTTAAGCAATACGAGCATTTACATACATACTTAATATCACACCAGTCATATCCTTAGGTGTAGGTGTGGGCGTATGGAATACACCCGCGTTATACTATTATCAATGTTAATCCATGTAACATGGGGCGAGATATTGCCTTGTAACGGGCGAGCACGTAACAATACTCTCGACTGCTAATGAAAATAATCTAAAACAAATTGGGAAAAGACGGAGAGTGATTATAAATTGGAGAGAGACGGAAGAATTGAAGAGAGAATAGGAATTGAACCCGGGTCCTAGTGGTCAGCAGTTCGGTAGTAAAATTTACTTTTTTTTAATAGTTGTCGTATTTTTTTCGACTGCTAAACAACCATGTTGAAACAAAAGTTAAGTTTTACTCTGATTCAGTGATTAGAGAACGTCATTATGTCCTTAAGAACTGTACAGGGTTATGTTTCTTTGTACTACTATTCAAAACAGCTCGGAAATGATTTACGAGTACACCCACACGGTACAGGAGTAATAGTGTTAATTTTTTACATGCTCTTGATTTGACGACGTAAATCATAATTTATTTTGAAGATGCATTCAGTCTGTAGTGTCTGGCTTCCTTGTACCTCAGTGGGATGCAGATCTATATTAATAACTACAAACAAAATCTTATAAATAGTACACTGACAAACGATGTTGTTTTTGTATAAGCATTGACTAACTTGAAGCTTTATGGATGAGCAAATGATGCTGATTGCATTCATCTAGAGTTAACATACAACTATGGCAAGTGAACCTCGATTGCATATGCCACCGTTAATACGTTGTCACCATGGTCAAATAAACGATTAATGTCAAGGATACTATGTAAAATATGAGGAAGACAACTAATGTGAAAACGTATTAACAGGTTAATGTGGTTTACATTATTCTGTATTATCATATATTAAACACGTGTAACTTTCCATTTCTGACCACAAACTCTTCGGAAAGGATGTAAAGCGGTTTTGAAATGTTAACAATGAATTAAAAATAATACCTAGTTGAGTTGAAGGGAGAATCTTGAACAGTGTTAGCTAGCACTAACAGTGCTTAAAATCGCTTCAATGAAATATTAGTTAAATGCCTCTTCTTGTCGCTAATTACTTTATAGGTAAATCTTTTTTAAGTTTTAATCCACGATTTTTTTTTTGTTTCTTGTAGACCCTTAGTAATATTATCTACTATTGAAGTATTTATATAATGTGTTCATGTGAATAAAAACTTAAAAGTGGTTCTTACACTTTTAAGTTTTTGTAACTCTTCGTATGCATCAAAACCCGTATTAAGATACACTCAGTATCACCATTCAACAGACACTTGAAGAAATGTTTGTTTATTAAGGAATCGTGTGTATGAGGATGTCGGAATGTCCGCGATGTTCATCTAAATAGCGGTTGTTGAGGCATCGTTACGTCGGCATGGCCTTCAGCTTTCACTATCGCGACATGTGGGGGACGACGCGCGCTGCATTCGCACACCGCGGCCTCACGCACGCCCCGACGTTTACTTGATTACTTTGTTTATTTGAACTGTCTCCGTGTGTTAGATACGCTCACCTTTAATGCGCAGAAACAGTTCATAGTTTGCATAGTAATGAATAATTTCATTCCTCTTCACGTATTTCAGATAAAAACTATTTGAAAGCCACTGTGCTGTACAAGATTTTCTGACTGAGATTACAGGGATTAACACGTCGCATCAAACCAGCAATGTATTGCACACAAGTTGTCAACTGAGATTTGCGATAAGTTCGCAGATCTTCATTTTGTTTGTTAATGTTGACAAGCTTAATTTAGGTAAATTGAGCATTGAAATGTTTTACTCCTCACGTTCACGTTGCTCCAATGAGGACATATGGATGTTGATTTGTGTAAGTAACACAAAGACTACACACGCACCGTTACATTTTAGTGTTGGTTTAAATAAAAGTTGTATGGGTAATATACCGTGAAAACACATATAATAGCTATAGCCACAAGTTCCACTGTTAGAAATAAGTGAGAAAATGGAGTGCAAAATGTCTTAGGCCCGGTTTTTGAGTACATTTAGCGGTAGTTTATCTATTCCATTGAGTTTTTTTATATGAGCTGAAACGCTATTGAATAGATAAACTACCGCTAAATGTACCTCAGAAATCGGGGGTTAGAGACGTCCAGTAATTACAATGATTAAGGTTAAAGCATAATTGGGACAATAAAATACTAGGATTGTTAACGTTGTCACTTCTAAGGCTAGATGCCGACAAATCCATTAAGGCTATACACACACGAACAATTAGCCTTTAAATCGAGGAAGCGAGCAATCACTTTAACCATGCAATGACATTTAAATGTCAAAAATTGTCCCGGAATTAAAACGATTGGTCGATGAGCAGTGGTGCATAATGTATTTAATGATACAAATTAATAAATCTATGCAAGCAATCTTTATTATTGTGTCGAGACAAGTGATAAGTTAAGGCGATCAACGAAATTGTTTATTTAAGTTACGTTATTTTATTTTTCAACTAGCTGACCTGCGCAACTTCGATTGCGTCACATAAGAGACAAAGGTGTGAAATTTTTTCCCGTTTTTGTAACATTTCTTACTGGTACTCTGCTCCTATTGGTCGTAGCGTGATGATAAATAGCCTGTGGCCTTCCTCAATAAATGGGCTATCTAACACTGAAAGATTTTTTCAAATCGGACCAGTAGTTCTAGAAATTAGCGCGTTCAAACACACAAACAAACAAACTGTTCAGCTTTATAATATTAGTATAGATATGGAGTCTTCGCCCTGACTAGTTAATCTGAAATGCAATAGGTTTTCCAAATATAAATAAATAAATAAATAAATATTTTTGGACAACTCACACACGGTCATCTGATTCCAAACTAAGCAAAGCTTGTACTATGGTAACCAGACAACTGATAAACATACTTATATACAACTTTAACAAACGTTAACAAATTAACAACCAGGCTCAGAACAAATAGTCGTGCTCACACAAATGTTTGTCCCGGGTGGGATTCGAACCCGCTATATGAAACGTTTTTACCATCGTCTTTTAAGGTTTCGTAAAGAAAATGTTGCTTGCTATACAGGGTTATATATAAAACACTAAAAGCCTCGATGGGCTAGATAGCTGATAACATAAGCAACAACTTTTGTTCTACGACAATTGAACTAACTAATATTGTACTATCTTTGTATCTGTTTAATTTTATAACAATAGAATTATTACAAATGTATCCAATATTCTCCGCCTTCAATAATTTCCTAGTAATTTGTCCGTACATTTA
Source organism: Anticarsia gemmatalis (assembly GCF_050436995.1). NCBI lineage: Eukaryota > Metazoa > Arthropoda > Insecta > Lepidoptera > Erebidae > Anticarsia > Anticarsia gemmatalis. The sequence continues at coordinate 5,269,005 of NC_134757.1, forward strand.
AATTGTACGTGTATAATTGGCTTACAATATAATATTGTATTGACTTAATTATTTAATACAACCCTGTGCCGGATACGAAACCACATTATTATAAGAGCATTAGAAATATAAAAAATAGCAAATTTACGCTTATTTACCCGGATAAATTGAACTAGAGTTTTTATTCAATGACCTAAACTTTTGCGGTTAGAAGTATGGAATAAAAAACGTATTTCAATTATCGATCAAAGTTCTTCCTAATATTTGACCACATACTCGTGAGGAGGTATGTGATGTGAGGTTGCTTTACGCAAGTTCAGAGCGAGTCAAGGGCTCTTGGTGCAATTATCAAATTATAACTTACGTCATGACAACTTGACCTTATCGTCTCGAAGGATCCGAAAGCACTTAATAACTGTTTGTATTTTGAGATTTTCTATTGATATTTGTTTTTGGACTTTGACCTGAGTTTGACCTTAGTAAAGTCTCATATTCATTTCACGGATTTAGGTAGTTTTAGGCACGCGATGATTTTTGTTACAGGTAGTACATAAATGGCAACAAGCAGTGAGACCTAATGCTTCCACGGCACTTCTGCAAAATATACCTTTTTAAATTAGTGATCAACTTAAGTACTAACCAGATAGAAGGAAGAAGAAATTAAATCAGACATTTTATTTTTTGCCAAATAGTTCGGACATCAAGGCTGGAATGACCGTTTTAATTTCACAGTTCAATTACATGTTAACCAAAATATTTACGTAATAATTATTTATTAATTTATAAGAACATTAAATGACCTTGACCTGTAGGAAGCGGAAGTGCAGCCAAGGCTCAAGGTCACGGGGAAATGTTGCGAAGTGTCGTGACTGTTGCGGAGCGCATGCGGCTCAAATGTCAAGATCTACTACAATGAGTTCAAACGCTAAGTGCCGACAGATCCACTTTAAACTGGAGCTGTTAAACGCCTACGAACCGCAGGTGGTGCTTCCGCGTTTCCACCCACGGTTAACGAAACGAAGATGGTTCGACGCACTTTTGAAATTGTCGACGTAAGCGAGGCTTTGTTTGGCTGTATCATTTGGGATTGTACAGTAAAATGAGGATACTTTAGGAAAATTTGGGGTCAATTTGATAATAGAAATAGCTCGCATAAAAAAGTAGCGACGAGTTCAGTTTTCCTAAACTTGGTCCTAAATATAACTATTAGTAAAATTGTAACATTTCTAATAGTCAAATTGATCTTCAACATGCCCATTTCTTTTCATTTTAAAGAAACCTTTGAAAATAGTTTCACCGAGTTTTGTACCTATCACTTTTTTAGTGACAACTTAGATCCGTTTCTGTTAAAAAAGTCTAGGTTAGTCAGTCGGCTATGATATTAATGATATTTCTTTACGTCTAAGTATGAGTCAATCGTTGAATGAATAAATGTAAATCATTAATGATGAAGAAAATAGTTACTCATCACATATTGCAAAACTTGGTTCATACTTAGAATCAGTTTTCCTCCTGGTTACAGGAAAACGGATTCCAAGATTATGATGTTAATTGCCATCTTGGAAAGCCAACTACAATATGATTACTAACTTTCTTATTTGAAAATAAGGGCAGGTTCGCAAACCTAGCCCTTAATCTTAGTTTATGGATAAGTTTCGGATAACCTACCCGATATATAAGGTGCATTAGACAGTGAATGAAAAATCCGCAGGATAAGCTTACCTCGAAGTAATGAAACCGAGGCTTAGAAAGTTTGAAATAGTAATATTTTTAATCCGAATATTTTCTATTCTTTATAATAGTAAAAAGTTAAAGCTGATTAAATGAATAAAACGCTTGCGGCCACTGCTCCAACAAGGCACTTAATACATTTATTAATTGTTATTGTTTTCTTTAAGTTACTATTGCTCAATATTGAAGTCGATTCAAGTCCGTTATTAGTTGCCTTAGGGTCTACATGCAGTTGGTTATAGTTTCAAGGACTGGCAAGAACTTCTGTTATACCTTTGTTGTAAATTATAAATATGTTTCCTCTATAAAAACTATACAAATTAATTCTCCTTTTGTAGTAACTTCCCTTATGTGTTTTAGAAAATGAGTTGAATTGTAATTCAAGCCTAAAACATTTTTTAGGTAAATGTTAAAACAATAAATGCATAGGTTTACGGATGTGGTTTTAAAATCATAAGTTTTAAACCGTAACGTAAAGCATGAAATTGATTCGATAAATCTATGTACCGTGATTCGTATAACACAATAGTTCTATTATGTATTGTTTGTATTCAACAAAATAAACTTTTCAAATCTCATGCCACAATATTCATAGTGTCATATTAATATCCATTCTAATATTGTAACGCGAAAGTCTGTTATGCATTCACGGCTAAATCGCTGAACCGATTTTGATAAAAAATTAGGATGAATGTAGTTGAAAACCCAGGATCGAATAGTAATTTCATTTACGCGAGAGTAATAATAATATAATCAGTCAGTGTTTGTATATCGAGCATTTTAGTGCCACAATTAGGGCCATTTGCAATGGTAATTAAGCTCACAATTAAATTCTAAATCCTGTTCATGTTCTATGAACATTAACGATAAGGTGTACCCGCAGTTTGTAATCACAATTCGTCGTGACTGCTCCACACGCGGGATCTACTTGGTGACAATAAAAACACATGGCAACCACTCCACATCCTTGTTGCACAGATAAACTATTCATCAATTGAGTAAATATATGCATGCTAATAAAGACCCTATGTACTTTACGTGAAGTGCTAGATTCCTATGCACAATGTTATGACAGATGGCATAAATTGTGATGCCCGTTGTTGCATACATGCCTGTTTTATACATCCGCTTAAACGATCGTTTAGCAATAATATTATCGTTTGCTTAGTGAGTTTAGCCAACAGTTTACTTGAAACCAGACAGATTATAGCCCAAACCACAAGATATTTTCAGCTGGCCTTTTTGCAATACTTAATTAATTGTAATAAATATCGTAGTTATTTTAACAGGCTATGTACTGTAAATATCCAGTATAAAAGAGAAATAATTATATTACAAAACACAATCACGACTAAGTATCACATTTTAAGTGAAGTCTGGGGAAACAAAGCTACATTGAAAAGAATAAAGCGTCCTATTAAAATTCTTGTAAAATAAACTAATAAACAATTAAGATTCTTAAAGAAGTTAAAAAGTTCGCAAGTAACGCATGAGTGCTAAAATGCTAAAATAAATGATCGAAATTTGGGAATGAACGGAATGCGTAACGTATACGTCTCGGTCGAGTGAGCAGCTCGACTTAAAGCCTGTTTTTACCGGACGTCGATTATGATGTGATAATACGTAACATAGTATCATCTGATGACGCCTACACTCTATTACGTGGAGTTGTCATATTATTACCGGCGTGGGTCTAGTTGTAATAACTAAGCAAATAAAAGATTTGTACGTTTCGGCTAATTCCTAATTTAGTTTTATATTTATATAGTGTACTGTAACTGGTAAGTATATTTTTAAAAACAGATCAGATTATTTTTGTGTGTTAGTGCTCATTTTAGAAACTGCTGAATCCATTATAAAACAACCAATAAAACACTACATTTCAATCACGAAAATTGTCGGAAAAACTTTTAATACGAGCATTGCCGCAGGCCACCAAGTAAAAGGCATTTAATAGATTTAATTTACTTGGTAATCCAACAGTTACAAACCAAAGTAATGGTCGATATAAAGAACTATTACATCGTCTTATACCACATCTATCTGCTATGAGAAAACGAAACGAAAGCGAGAGTTCATACCCATAATGCTACCAGCGAAAGCTTCCGACCAATTACGTGTGTTATACGTAATCTTCATTTCAAATTGAATATAATAAACTCGTACTGTTTTAATACTATTAAATGATCTTTCTCATGTAACTCGAAGGTCTGCTCTATAGATTTTTCTTTTGATGCATGATAATTACATTTGCGTGGTCGGGAAAGCGTTATATTTAGCAATTTAACTATAAATTGATATAAGCTTGGGCTACGTAATATTCTATTTAATATGTTAAAATTCACATGTAACGTTTTAGATGAAAATAAGAGCGACTCGCCCCTGGTTTCTGAGTACATTTAACGGTAGTTTATCTATTCAATTGATATAATCGCTAAGCGATTAAACCCATTAAATAAATATAAAAAAAGAAAGTATTCCATAGCATTTTTTTAATATCAGTTTAAACGCTATTGAATAGATAAACTACTGCTAAATACCTCGGAAACCGGGGGTAAATCGGATAAACATACGCTATAAAGCGTAGTTCTTTCATGAAGGAAAGCTCAAACTTTTTGATTCTTTATCCTTAGAGTTATGAAGAGTTTCCTGAGTATTTGGAGAAAAAAGTACTATTTATTATTTTACTTACCCGGATCACAAAAGCTTGGGGTGATAGTAAAGAATGCTGTGACCAACATCAGTCTGAGCCAGGTCCGGCACCCCACGCCGATATGCGTGGTCATCTTGTATGTAGATTCTGGAAACAACACAATTTTGCTATTATTTATCCAATATTTTTATATAATGTTAATGTTTCGAGGTAATAAACAAAACTTAATTTTAGCTTTCGAGCAGATGTTTCAGAAAATAATACCCTAATATTTCTTTTTGTGCTTATTTTAGCTCTATCTATAAATAAGTAACGATCTTTAGGATCTGATAAAAGATACTATCAAAAAAAAAAATAGGACGACGTTGCCACCAGAACTGCAAATGGCGCGAAATCATGTGATGCGTGGCATTTACTAATATTTTCTATATAATATATAACCAAACGTATACAATAAAAACAAGTCTTCGTAAAACTAAACAATAAATATTTTTGTATAATTAAGATCTTCAAGTTTATTATGTTAATTTAATAAGTTTAAGTTAAAAAAGTTCGGGTCAGTGACCTTTATTCCACCTGTATCGCGATTGACGAGGTGTCACATGTTTTTTTAATGTTTTTCGCGGAAGTTCAAGAACGAGGCAGACCTTGTGTGAACCGTAATTTTGTTGTAATTAATTTTTATCTGACATTTCTGTGTCAGACAAATATCCATGGAATGGAATTAAATAACCTGAAGTATGTTAAGGGTCATATAAAATGTAAAAGATAAGGCAACGGGTTGTTTACAATGATCTGTTAAAAACTCATCGCAACAACTTTATAATGTATTACCTTCTGCCCCCGACTACGTCCCCATGAAACGGTTTCTAATCCAGGTTATAAGCTATCAGTGTATCAAATGTTATTAAGATCCGTCCTATAGTTTTCTAGTGAAAGAGTAAGAAACATACATACCTACATCTTTTCATACTTGCGAACTTTCGTATTTGTATAAGTAAGAGGAAATATTATTTTTACTTTTAAATAAGTGTTATTATATATTTCGGTCGTCTATTATGAGATGTTTGGTTAACGATGGCAACGCGGCTCTTGAAGCTTCAATTTGTAGGTTCATAAAGTGTTATTGGGTTTTTTGTTTGAAAATAGCCGACTGCTTGGAACCTTGCCCGTTGGCGCTTGGAAATTGGCTTTTGGCTTACACTCTACTACCTATAACTTAGTTGGCTAGTTAACAGCATTTACACTGAGCGCAAACGAAGGAAAGGAATATACAACACGTCATGCCTTTTTTCTAAAAGTTAGTGTTTTTCTTACATAAATATTGTAGAAGATTTAAGTTAACATATTAGACTTACGTATATTCATAAGTATTATTCGCTTACATTGCCTGAGTTTAAGTTAAATTAAAATTATTTTATATTATGACTGTATTTACATGTCAGTAGCAGTGAAATATGTAATGCGATCGTATAAACTAATATAAAGCTCTTACTAACATAATTACATCTGTAAGTCTTACTTAAATATATGCCTCTATGTAATGCAGACAGAATGTAATAAACAGTTAACCTAATTACTTTATCCGTTGCAATATCCCATAAATTGTGGCCTCACTACGCAGATTTACATACTAAGTAACAGCAGTTGCAAGTATGTATTGCAGGGACAAGATTATCTCTGTTATCTAGAACGAAATGAAGGTTTACAGAAAATTAAAGGTGGATATGTATATAACATCACGCCTGTTAAGCCCGAAGGTAGAGGCAGGCGCTGTTGGTAGAGGTGTACGTAATGTACTTAAGTTTCACACTTTACAAAATATGTCGTTAGGTAAAAGGAGGCCTATTGCCATTCACCGGGGACGTAACAAAACTCCAGGCTACTGATAAATATTCTAATATATTAGATCTCATATATTAGAAAAGACTAGTAGTACTTTGCTTGACTCAGTAATCGAACCCAACGCACCACTATTTAATTACATACTTTTTATTAAAGTTACATATAAAATACTTAGTAATGATAAGGTAATTTAGACTATACTTATTAGACTTTATGTAAAAATTCGCATGTCTTTACTATATTGTTTATTTGTCAGGGAAAATCATTTGTTGTCGTATATTGTACGCAAGGTGTGCTTAATGGGAAATCCCATTCGGATTTTCGGATAAGACATTTTGAATATTCTGTCGTTGTATTATTTGGTATTATTTGCCACTAGTACGGGAAAATGGTAGGTAGTGTTGTAAATAGAAATAACAAACACCTCATGTCTACTAAGAATCATCAATATACACCTAAAAAACTCTTATGTTATTGAGCGACTGACTGATTCACAACGCACAGCTAAAACTACTAAGCGTAGAAAATTGAAATCTTGGTATGAGAGAGGAGAGACTAAGAGACGATTTTCGGAAAATCCACACCGAGAGAAGTGAAATTCTACGCGGACAAAGCTGCGGCCAGAAAGGTAGTGAATACATAAAGAGAGAATTAGTTGATTTTGAGTTTTTGAATTGAATTATACTTATCCTATTTGAAGCTGTTACTTACATATTTAAGCAATATGTCTTCCATATAAAATGTATAATAATAGCTTTGAAGTTAAATTAGGATTTTAACTTGATATATCAATCCTGGCTCGCGCAGATCGTGTCTTCACCGTTCACTTATTTCACGCTTTATAATAAGACTAAGGCGTTATAAGTTTACATACATATTAACATTTATATTATTATGAATAAACTGGCTGCTTCTGTGGCGCGGTCGATAGTGTATATCCGACTGCTGATCATGAGGACTCGGGTTTGCATCCAAAATCGAGTTAGGTATATACATATTACATAGGAATAATTGTTATTAGCATAACGTGTATGTGTATCATATACTTCTCCCCAAATGGTTATGTTATTTATGATTGTATGTATGTATAAAGACAGATTGCAACTCTTGGGGATAACCGTTATCAAAGTGGCAAAATTAACAATAAACTTAAGTAAAAATATTCTCTAAAACACTAACTAAATGCATCGAGCTTTTCGCTCTGAGGCAGTGGTTCCCAACGAGTAGTCCGCGGACCACCAGTGGTCCGTGGAAGTCAAAATATGGTCCGCGAATGATTTTAATATACGTACATAGTGGACATAGTGGTCCCTATTAACAAGAATATTATAAAAGTGGTCTCTGACTAAGAAAAGGTTGGAAACCCCTGCTCTAAGGATATCTGTTTAAAAAAACATAATGATAAAATCAAACAAACTAAGTAACTTGTGTGTTTATTGTAAATGACGACTAGAGGACTTTACAATTTTTGCTATTAAAGAACTAACAATGCATACAGAGTTAAATTGTTTGACAAATGAAAATACGCATCTTAATGGCTCTGTCAATGTCGGGACAAATCTCATGATAATTTAGTCATGTGAACTCATGTGTGACCGGTCTTTACTGCTTTTGATGATGGTAAACTACCCATTTTCGTAAGTATAGTCAAATTGATTGTTAAGTTAAAGGTAGGGACGTTCTTAGTTCTTATAATACCTAATACATTTAATACCTGTAATTCCTTCTTCAGGTATAGGTACAACCACCTTTGATTAATCAATCAATTTAGCTGGGTAATTGAATCTTCGGATCTTTGAATATGTTTCAATTTGTTTCAGATGTCCCTTGTATTTGGACCTACGTTCATCTTAATTACCAATAAAGAGATATCTAACATTCAAGCTTCTAAACAACAAGAGGAAGTTATCTAAATGTGTTTGTCAAGGATATTCCTCAATAATTTTTAAAAGCGTTTGTACTTTTAAGGAAAGCTTTTGGGTTTCCTCAATAAAAAATACATTAATCAAAACCAAACTAATAATTATTTGATTGAAAAAAATATAAGTAATAATTAATATGCATTCGATTTTCCAAATAAAGCAAAATTACTGTGCAATATGATAAAGTTTAAACGACGATTTTCCTGGTCTCCTTGTAGAAGAAACGGCTCTAATCAATATGCATTTTAGTGGCTACACGTATTTCGAAGATGAACAGAATTCATCCATTCTGTAGATTTAAAGGGACAGCCTTTTATCTCCAAGCATTCGTCTGATCGGTCGGCTGCTATGAAGCCGTCTCATTAGCTTTTATAATGTCGAGATATCGCAAGGACGTCACCTCATACAGCGAAGATGTACCGCCAAGATGTCTGTCCTACATTATTACACCGTCTTGAGCAACACGAGAATCATGTAGTCATCCAACTAACGTAATAGTAACTATGTTCTTACGTGGACTGCTTACTTTGCAGACTTATAAAAACTTACACTGCAAAATGAAATCGTGAGTGACGATATTCGGATGTAATAGAGGACGCACACTGTCTGAATATTAAACAGATAGAAGCAATTAGCATTCCAAACGAATGACTGGATAAAGATGTCCCCGATGAAGTTCAAGAACCAAATAGATTCATTTAATAAGCTTACTTGGTATGTAAGTCAAACGGTGAGCCAAAACAACAGCGCTCGCTAGTCGGTTAACAAAGTATTTTAGTAAATGTAATAATTAATGGTCTTGAGCTATTAATATCATCACACGCTTTAGCTGCTTCTCATGATGAACCGATAAGTGTTTGAATTATTAAATAAAATAATGGTCGGTCATGTATAATTGCGCTTGGGCAAGCGGCGCGTGAATTTGACCCATTTGCAGACAAGGCCGACTTGCCAAACTGCTGCCGGCATTGTGCGCGTACTGCAATACTATCTTCTGCCGCATCAGATATCTTCAATTTATATAATTCGCATGAAAATAAACAAATGAGGATTCACTAGAATTTACTGACATTGACCGTAAATCTCTATCGGTTATAGGTATTACAGACATGGTCAAAGCAGAACAAGTTTTAACATATTTGTTCCTCAGTTTTAGTTGTTAGTTAAAAATGTTATAAGATTTTATAATGTCCCACCATTGTAATAACCTGAACACTTTGTTAACGCTATCTGGGGGCACGGAAGTGCCCCCGCAAGTCGAGCAAAAAAAAAGCGGCACGGCCGTAACATCCTTTTCTCGAAGCAATTCGGGCTATTTTTGACACCCCTATAATTTCGTTGTGGATAAAACAGGAAGCCTGGATTTTCAGCAACTAATCAGTAATTGTATAAACACGGTATATTTAAAATTTCAGTCAATTTGAACCAGTAGTTTAAGAATGACAACTTGTTAAAATTTAGAATTTTGTCACTCACTGATTCACTGACTCACTGACTCACCGATCATCAAAAGTCTAAGGTACTTCTAGCAGACTTAGAAGCCTAAAATTTAGAATACAAATAGGATTTAGTGTCTTAATCATGGGAAAAATCAAATATTTTTTAATTTCGATCCAGTTTTTTAAATACACCAACTGCAACAATAACTTTGTAATCCTATATAAATGTATAAGATTACAAGGTTATATTTGCAGTTAATGATAATTCATTACACAGTAATAATAATTGATTACTGTAGAAAATAAAATAAATAGGTACCTACTATATGAGGCATAACGGGAGGGGGTATAGGGTGGGTAAGGGTGATTAGCCCATGAAACTTAACAACATTCCCATAGGAAAATATGTTGAATTATGAAAAAAAAACGTCTTTCCATACAAATTGGACTTATGTTCGCTCTACAAAAAGAAGTGAGATGCCATCAAAAACATTCTGTAAAAACCTCAAGTCTCGCCGTAAAAAGTGGTGAGATCTATACAATACCAAGTCGATTAATCTATTTAGTCTCTACTTAAAGGACCTTCTTAAGTTATTACGTATGTTATTATCATGCCAATTAAAAAAAATACCTTTAAAACAAATAGATCGACTTGGTCATCGCAAGAAAACACAAATTCGCCATTAACATTTCAGGAGCATTAACTTCTCGTCGTGCTGTGTAGTGTGATACATACTAATAATCAAATCATGCGATGGCCAGGTCGGTCTATTTGTTTTAAAGGTATTTTTTTTAATTGGCATGATAATAACATACGTAATAACTTAAGAAGGTCCTTTAAGTAGAGACTAAATAGATTAATCGACTTGGTATTGTATAGATCTCACCACTTTTTACGGCGAGACTTGAGGTTTTTACAGAATGTTTTTGATGGCATATTATTTACATCTCAACTAAAACAATGTCAACCAGTTTCGACATAATCAGTTGATAAATATTTAATTATTAACGAAGAAATAAGTTTGCATAATTTATTAGTTAAAGTTATTTTTAATATTATTCGTTAGTTTAAATCGGATTAAATAGTACAGATTTTATAAAAAACATAAACTATTAAGTCTCTTAAAATTAAATCTTTCGCTTAAAATATTTTTTTAAAATAAAATCAAATAAGTTACATAACTCTTTAAAAGCGGGTTTACAAAAACGAATTTAGACTACAGAAATTTAAAATAAAAATCTCAGGGGCCGAAACAAGTTCCATGATCGAAAATACTGATTTTACTGACCAAAAATTCAAAAATACTGACCAAATACTGACCATTTCCAAACCGTTTTTTGGGTGAATGGTGTGAAATATGAAGCTTATTTTCAGTTATTGGCCTCCACCATCCCCATAAACAACCAGCACCGCCTTTTTATTGTGTTAATGTCCAATAGACTCCAAAAAACACTTTTTTTTTTGTTAAAAAAGACAACTCCCGCACTAAGAATTGCTCTTGTGTCGCGGGGACTTTTTACAAACATACAAACAACGGACACAAAGCACAACCAGACCCGAAGCAATTATTTGTGGATCGCACAAATAATTGCTCCGTGTGGGAATCGAACCCACGACCTCCCGACGCAGTGGTATTGGCGTGGTGACCTAAACCACTGCGCCACGGAAGCAGTCAAATGGTTTATTTGTGTTTTTTGGAGTCTATTGGACAAAAAAACGCCAATAAACTCCAAAAATTCTAAAAAAACTCCATTAAACTCCAATAAACACCAAAATCTCTAATAAACTTCCCGTCTTACGAATTTTCGATGAGGTCTTACGAATTTTCGATGAGGTCTTACGAATTTTCGATGAGGTCTTACGAATTTTCGATGAGGTCTTACGAATTTTCGATGAGGTCTTACGAATTTTCGATGAGGTCTTACGAATTTTCGATCAGGTCTTACGAATTTTCGATCAGGTCTTACGAATTTCCGATCAGGTCTTACGAATTTTCGATCAGGTCTTAAGAATTTTTTACGAGTTGAGAAGTTTTTACCCATTCCAAAAAAGTGCGCAACGCCGCTAAACACGTTTTCACTCCAAAAATATTGATTTAAAACAGATGCTATTTTTGAGGTCATGTGATGCTTAAATATACAGGGTGTAAATGACAGCCTACCGAAAACGAAAAAAAATGACTTTAGACATGATTCTGATTTTTCCGATTTTTTATGCGTTTTTTTTAATTTTTTTTGGTATTATTTCGTTAATACTACATAATGCAACATGAATATGAAAAAAAATCCGTCATATTACTGTTTTCCACAAAAAACAGCAATGGATTAAAACAACGTATAAATTCGCTATCAGCTGTGCGCGGCCAACGACACCGCGCCGGCGGCGGCCGGCCGCGACGGTCGACGTCACGCCGCGTACCTACGCGCGCCACACAGACACACGATTACGCACACAGCTGTCAGCCTCACACTCACTAGTATGCAGCGTTACTTAGTATTTGTTCTATGTTAAAAATGAAAATTACATAATTATCCCGCTCTCCGATAAAAGGTAAATTCATAAGATTTAAAATGTGTGATATCTTATTATTACACGTACAAATACATACAGAACGACAAAAAATCCTATTGATATTCTTTAGCGCTATAAAAATCTCTAATAAACAATTTAACATGTATTGTCGCTTTGTTCCATTTGTTCTTGCAAATTTCTATTCGATATTTACACGCTCATTCATACTTCATACAAGCGCGGTGCGCCTCGAAAAGAAGATGGCCGTAGTGACGCGTGACGCCGCGACCGCGCGTGGATGTTACATAGATGGGATGCGACAAAATGGATGCTAAGTAATTCTCCGGGGATTATGAATTATGATAAGTTAGTTTCTCTGATAAGAATATTAATGGATATTGATTGTTATCATTGTTATGTACCTACATTTTTTATGGTTTAATTAAATAATCGTTTCGAGTTTATTTTATTTACTTTAAGCTGATTTTATGTTATAAATATCAAAGTATTTTAAACTTACATCAATAATGTTTGTAATGTTATTTGGTATTTGAATAAAACTACAATGCAACCAGTAACAACTGTGACAAGTAAAAATAGTAATGCCACATCAATATTTTATTGAATCTAATCTCTCGCTGGGATACTAACTCGTCGCTCGTCACCAAATCGGCGGCGCGCGGGCGGACGGCGCGGAGGGAGCGGGTGGCGCGGGCGAGGGGCGGCGCGAGTGAGCGGAGAGGCGCCCGCGCCGGCGGCTCTCTTTGATAGTTCGAGCAATTCGCTCGCGGAAGACGGAAGCTCTTCACCGGTGTCGTTCGTTATGTCCTATTCGTCGTGTCGTGTGTGAACTATTGTTTATTATTACTTGTTATTGTTTCGGTTTTGTGTTGTTGTTTTTATTGTTATTATTTTTGTTGTTATTGTTTTCGAAGTGCAGTTGTGTTCGTAAATAGGAAGAAATGTTGATGTGTTATGTATGGTGAAGCACGTGGAAGTGCACGGCGTGCTCTGCACCTGTACGTCCGGATCCAAAGGTACTCAAACTCTCGCCATACACCAGGTATTTGCGTGTTGATAGACATTGATAACAATATGTTTTAGCACTTTCTTATTATTGGTTACATTTTGCTATTATTGTTTGATTTCACGTAAGCCAAGTAGGTACCTACCTGCTTACAATTTTACTATGAGCTATTGTAACATACGGGCCTACTTACGATACCATAAACGATACATAAGATTGTTATCTAATGATAGGGTTGCATACTAGTGAGCGCATAGACGTGGTGGTACGCGTACGTACCTACGACGCGTCGCGACATGTCGTCGATCAGCGCGCCGCCGCCGCCAGAAGTCTCGTAGGCATGCGCGGAGATACATCGCGTTGTTCACTATACATTGAACGCTCAAAAATGACTAACTCGGGAACCAATCATTTCCGAGAAATATCGTTGGAGTAAATTTCGCGCATACAGTGTCACAAACTTACCAGTAAAGTTTTCGGTTAGCTGTCATTTACACCCTGTATATGTACGTAGATCATCCACATATACAAAGTGTCCAAACCAGCCCTCAGATATCATCACTGGACAAATCGAGAATGTAGGATTGGCCAAAAGCAGAGGAAAACCAAAAAAAGTATATTGAATTTGGAAAAATACTGACAATACTGACCAATTTTCGAAAATACTGACTTTTACTGACCAGGTCCAAAAATACTGACTTTTACTGACTTTACTGACCTGTTTCGGCCCCTGAAATCTACAACATTTTTTATCTTCAATCTGTCGTATAATCAATGCAAACCCAGCGTGGGGACCATGGATAATACACCTTGTAATTGTCTCTACCGGTAAAACGAACATTTTCATTTACATTGTCTTCAATGGTTTAAAGATGGGAATACTCATTACTATTTCTACGAAATTAAATTGCTAAGAATCAGAACGCACAAAAACTTAAACGTCGCGTGTGTCATTGAATGAAAAAAAGCCTTAGTGACTGATGTGATCTCGTGAATCAATACAACAATCATAAATACAGACAGTAAAGTGTGACATAACTGTCTCGATGCATTTATTATATTATTTATGCGTTGAGTGACCTCCAACACGGCATGCCGCGTATTGTAATAGGTCATTGGCAGGATGTCAACTAAGATCCTGTACGCAGTGAATCACACGGATTTCGCCTCGCCATACAAGTTTACGATTACCTACGTAAGTACTCGTAACGGCTGGGATTCACGAAGGCTCTTACTGAGTGTATTCACGCGGAAATATACACGGATACTCGTGTCTTAATAATCTCACGTAACACTGAGTTTGATCGATAGTTCCGTCTTCTATTGTACTAAGAACTACAACCGAATCCAACCATTCATTACTTGATCAATCAAAGTTTGATAAAGTGTATGCTTATCATATCTCAGTGATATAAAAGCTTAAAGTTGGAAATCTTAGGTTTCCTAGATAAAGGTAAATAAAAAAACCAGTTGACAACTCGATTATAATGTTATGTCTAACAAAAGCAAAGTCGTGAGCACTCTGCAAAGGATACGACAGCGGACAAGCGAAGTTGCTCAACAATCGTCTTTGCTCACTCATTCACGATTTGTCACGTATCTTTGTTGATATATATGAGAAGGAAATACAGTATCAGCTGAAATAGGACAAAATAATACAGTCTAATACGAATTATTAATATACAAAACTAGGTGCTTGAATAATTTAGACGTCTAAATTGAGTAAATATACCTCTACAGAAGCACATCTTATCAAAATCCTTGAACACTAAAAGCCTTTTATGATTGTTAATTTTTAATGCATTATGCGGTTCTATTGGCCTTAAAGTTTTTGCCGTGATTCCTATCAGCTTCATCTTAATCCGTCAAATCAGCTGATCTGAGAATGCCGGCCATACCCAGACCGGTCCGTACTTAACTGTTCATCTAATGTAACTGTTCAACCAAATATTGTAGGTGTGTGAGGCAGGCACGTGAAAAAAAAGGACGACTGAACTATTGTTTAAACTTTTCAATCTATATGCAAATTGCTTAGTTTCTTTCTAACTGAAATGTTTTGAATTTTACTGTAAATTGGATATATGGGACAGTGACCGGTGGAGTGTCTTAGATGTCCAGTAGCCAGTGATCGCGTCCTTGCATTCACTACTAACGTTGCGCCCACCTTATCACCTAATGTCATCTCACGTAGAATGGACTACGAATAGTAGAAAGGTAATTCGACTCACCTCTAATTAGAAAACTGCATCACTATTACTAAAAATCGTATTGTTTGTTTAGATCACGACACCCCATGCACTGTCTTTGTCAATGTGATTAAACACGAATGGTTCGCACGAAACTGTTTACGGAGCGAAAGCGTTTTGTTCGGACGCGGAAGTGGGTAGGTGGTGTGTTTGTCGCGCCAGCATCGAAGGCGGTCGACTCGCGCGCGGCTGCGTGTGCGACTCGCGGCGACGCTCGTTTCACCGGCAGAGGTGTCGCGAGGAGAAAGTCTCGGCCGTGGTGCGCCCGCGCCGGTTGGCCGCCTCGGTGGGGGGGACGTGACGTCGCCACTAAACCAACAGACTCTGAACATCACCAGGTATTGCTTCACCGGTCAACGCGTCCTCAGTTGCGTTAGGATGAGCAGCTAATGACCTATGCGATTTAAGTTTACTTATTATTTCATGTTACGAGAAAATGCGTTTTGGCAAATAACAGTTATTTATATCATTGCGAAAGTTTATGAAATGTCTCTCTCTGAAACTGAACATCCAAAACTGTAAATAGTGAAACTACATTTCCACAATGTAAATAAAATAAACAAACATCCTAGAAGCAGCTTTTTCTCCATCATCGTACATAATCATAGTCCCATCTTCACAGAATCAATTTATAGTCGCGATCGTACATTGTTTTTTCGTGTGAACTTCGTAACAGTTGTAATGAATACGAATGAATGCTCTGCGGTCGACATACTCGAATCGTATAATTTAACCAATTAACCGTTGTTCCCACGACACACGCATCCCCTTGAGACGCGAACATACGCAAAACATGTTGAATGAATTGAGTAATGTAGCTCAATGAAATGTGAGATATGGGAAAACATCAATGTTGAATATTAATGCATGTTTTGAGAAGAATATTTAACTAAGTTTTCGCGGAATACGTAATTCTAAGACCAACTTATGATTATAATTGTAAAAACTATTCTTTGCAAAGTTGTACTAACTTGTAGGTGCGTGTAGTTACTTCGTAATACCTCCAAAGATTTAGCTAAATGGATAGCTATGAGAATAACATAAAACTTTGATCAATATTTGCATGACACTGTTACTACTGCCGGTAAAAGGTACTGCAAATAAGTCCTCAAAAGGCGTAAAAGGAGAAGAATACAAGCAGCAGCGAATCCCATATTGAACTGCCTTCAAATATTCGAGAGCCAGAGTACCTGCATTGGTCAATGATGAATGATTTCCAATGATTGCTGACAAGGAACTAGGGCGAAGTTCTTTATGCGTTTGTAATCATTTCGTGAGTGATTACCGCCCTGAGGCACATTCCTAACTGGACCAGTGAGATATTGAAGCAAACACGTGTTCCAATAAAAACTTGATTTATTTACATCACGCTTGGACTGGCCTTAGGGCCTAGCCCTTAGCTGCAAAGCGATATAGTAAACGTATTTGAATACAACATACATAACTAATAGATGCTTATTAAACAATTTGTATGTATTATTTTGTTTCGTAAATATTTTGCCCAATCGTATGTATGAGTATTTATTTCCTATAATGTCTCTCTTTGATTGAGTCATTTAAGCTTTAGATTTATAGACAAACAATTGCTCTAGTGCTGGACAATTATGGTGTGTCGGCACAGTGACTACAAGATACGAAATTAAGCAATTCTAGAAGACAACAATACTGAAATGAATTGATATTATTGAATTAACGAGTTGTATCCATCATGACAACCATACTTCGTGATCGTTATAACAACAAGGCATTGGTTTTTTTTGTTAAACAAATTAAACTTGAGATTTAGTTTGGACAATCATCACCGCCATTAAAAATATTTATTGCGGTAGTTAGCTTAAAGCAACAGAGACAAAGCTCGGGGGAACGAGCCGCGTTTTACATTCTTGATGACAACTCACCCATTCGCCACACCAGGCCCGGACTTGAATCCTACGACTGTTTCATTTTACAACATCGAGCTTGCCTTGTATCCAACAAAGCAAGCTCACAGTGGTTTCTGCTATTTTTAGTAAAAGGTAAAAACGTTATTCAGGCTGCGCCTAGTGGGGTTGTCGTAGATATAAGCATAATTTTGTAATACTGGACTGGTAATAAATGATTTTTATTTTTTTTTTATTTTTTTATGTAAATTGGACAAGAATATGTGGTTCAGTCAGAAAAGTGTAAAGTTATACAAATCATATTGTATAACTAGATACTTGTCTGAAGAAAATAAATTACTCACCCATTTTATCAGGTCAGGCTGATTTAGAAAAGACCAGTAGAAGTTAATAACTGTTACACTTTACGAATTAAAATACTTATGATTCACCCTAAAACTGTTAAATTTTGTATGACAAACCACTTGTAAACTTTCTCACATATGGAGTCCGGGCCTGTGACATCGGCAGCCATCTGTTTATACAATTATCGGTTAAGAGCGGAGCAGTGGCGCGCGCTGTTCTTCCTAAATGACTCCTTCATGAGCGATATCCATCGGAATACTTATTAGTGGGCCCATCCGACTAAGGATTAGTACGCATCCTGCAACCGAACAGACTATACTATCACTGTACTGCAAAAAACTATTAGAAAAGTCACTTAATTTTATTGTTTTGATAAAGTTTTAATACATAAGTTAAAAAATATGGAGAATTTCTTAAACTATCAGTGTGAAGAAACATGGGAGCATCGCATGTTCTCGGTAACTTCTTATCAGAATATAGAGACTCAACCTGCCGCGAAACAGAGGTGTCAAGCGAACGCGCGTGAGAGGGACCGCACACAAAAGTTAGTATCGAAATTGCATATTAATTTTATCGCGAATATTTTGTGCGTACATTTCTGGACCCTAGTGTATTTTGCAAAGGCAATTATCTGATTATAATAATCTATAATTACGTAAATTTCGAATTGCTAGATAATATAATAATAAATACTACAATTTATTGTTTCAAATAAAAGTTGTATTTCTTCGGGTTTTAGAAACATTAATAGTAGCAAATATGAGTTATCACAATATAAAAAGCTCTGCATGATCACATGCACAAAAAATATCTTACTTTGCCCCTTCCTTTAAAATTTCAATTCGCCACAGTTCATTTCAGAAGCCAGTCACACACATCAGTGATATTCACGAATGTTATTAATTGACAAGGCTGAATTTATTACTTAAGTAATATGTATCTTTACCGAGATAAGATCTGAAACATCACTTGACGTCTTTTCATGACTGTATTTAGTAATACGTGTATAAAATACGCAATGGATAAAGACGTAACACGGCAGAGGTAATGCTTACTGACATTGCGATGCAGATTTTAATTGAAAAGGTCAATCATTTTTACAGTAATTTATGTTTCAATATTGCCTTTCTATTTAAGGACTCATAAACAAATAAAAAAAATAATAACATAATAAAAACTATGCAATGTTATATATGTATATTATTGTATATTCGGTTACAACTTTCAAATGCATATTATCAAAATCTTACGCGCAAATCCTAAGGACTTAATAAACATTCAGAATCGATAATAAACGAAATAATAAGAAAATGGTCTCGTCTATGTCTCGAGGGCTTAAATTAGTAGGTATTATACTAATATGTAATTGATAGAATTGTTATCAAAATATTTGTATATCTAAGCAGTGTTAACACGGCGTTCAACACGCTCCGGCTGCTCATCCCCACAGAGCCACCCGACAGGAAACTCAGCAAGATTGAGATCCTTCGCCTAGCTGGCAGCTACATCACTCATCTCGACAATCAACTCTACACAGGTAACATAAAGTTCACTTTCGCTTAGCTGTTCTAGATCCGGTTTTCAAGAACTTCGAATCTTAAAGTACGTAAGAAATAGGTGGGCCGAGGCTAATTGTAATCTGATGCAATAGGAACGATTTCTTCAATCGCAAACGTCGGATGCAGGTGACCTCAGCCGTGTAGTGTACCTCGTACTTCATTATTGTTGATATACTTACATTTTCATTAGTTCTGACAGCATTTGTTATTGATTTTTTGTAGAGATGTTTAAGTTCCGTATTGTGAATACATCAAAGGCTTTGTCCGAATAGCCCTATATGGTCCTTGACTTAAATTACGGTAACATTATTCATTGTTTCCTATTTGTCGAAGCTTTCGTCATTTTAAATTTTGAAGATAAGCATAACAATATCTTATATCCCGTTCTTTATCTAAATAGATTTATTATTTTTTATTCCAGAGCCAATAAATTTGGACAATTAATTGGATATTTTTGTATATTTTACAGGGGAAATGGAACAACCGTGCCTTCAAAAAAATGACGTAAGCGACAAAGAAAAATCACTGTGCACTTTTTGTTGGTCGGCCGTTAAAAAAGATGTAAGTGATTGAACAATTGGTGTAAAAAATGTAATTACTTTTTGTATTAAAATTGTAATTAGCGTAATCAAGCTTTGATTGATATTAATGTGAGCTTTAAACAGAATTGCCCTCACACGTTCGGTATAAAAATATGATAAAAGATGAAAAAAATATCGATTTATATGATCTTAGGCCGACTGTAGTGATAATAATAAAACTTATAGCTGTATTTGCAAGTTGCAAGTTGTAGACTAATACGATTAATCTTAAAGAAAACCGTGAATATGATTTGCATATGATCGAAATTAATAAGAGCCTTGTGTGCTCTTTTTGTAAAGTAAAAATATATAAGAATGAAATTAGGAAATATTTAGCGACCTTTGTTTGTACGGTCTTCAGTATGCGCAAAACTATTATTATTTCTTATAGAAGATGTAGTCTTTTGATAAAAATTGCTAGTTTCTCTTATTATTATTAATATTACAGTATTATTTTAATTATAATGACGGGCTTAGACCTTATTAGGAATGTGGATAAATTGTATTGCTTTTAAGATAAGTATAAAGATTTATTTTTTGTTTCAGAAATCACCTCCGTCTTTACACAGCAGTTACTACAAGCCACTTTAATCCTGCACTAAAAGTCGCTCCTAGTCCGTATAGCTTTATGTTGCAGTGCATTTATTTATTGCATTTAATATGAATACACTTTGTATTGTAATTTAATAGGTACGATTTGTATTGTAACTTAATATATATTAGGGTTCTATTTTAGTTGTTAAGGATTTGTAGCAATGCTTTAATTTGGATTTCCATTAGCCTTTTCTTCTTTGAAAATAGATCAAAGGTACCAACAATGATGTAGTGTGACGTCATGCCGTTTTTATTTTAAGGCGTATAATTTTCATTAAAAAGGTTTCTGACAGAAATAAAATAGAATCAATTCAAATGGCACAATTTTATTCAAACTATGTACTATTAAGTAGGTATCAATATGTAGTTTTATAACAGAAATAATCACAACCAGTGTTATATAAGTAGGTGGTCAAAACTTTTTATTAAAAAAATATAAAATACTAAGTGATAGGATCATTGGCAGTGTTACTGGGCGATTTTATATAAAACGTGTAAATGTATGCCTCTACTTGCAAATAGAAAATTTAGTAAAAAATCTAATGACATGGAAATAAACTATAATATTTACAATACTTATACTTATACACCTATTTAATAACAAATTCATTTTAGATAATCATGTATACTGAATAATTTATGTACGAATAAAATATATGGAGAAGAAATACATTATTGTGTATTGTACAAATAAAAATATTAAAATTATTTAAGTACCAACAGTGTATTTTAAATGCTTTTACAATTTTCGTATATTTTTATGTCCAAAACAAATTGTGACCAATTTTTACTTACAATACGGACAATACGTAAGTATTAAGGTATGCCTACTACTAGATTATAACATTATTACATTTTGTGACTAGTAAAAAATCTAGTCGAATTAAGTAGACATTTAAACTAATCATAAATAATAAGGCAAGTACTTATTTACAGAAAAAAAATAATACATGAGGGTCTACGCAGACCTGATGAAAAAAATATTAGAGCATTTTAATGTAAGAAACATTTTTTACATATACGATCGGAAAATTTAGCTTTCGTTTACATATTACCATTATGTACTCATATCTTAACAATCATGTTACCTTTTTGATGATAATAGGTATCGTTAGAAAGTATTCAGTCTTTAGCATTAGTTCTTTTGAGCATATTATTCTCTTTCATATCAAATTCAGTCATTAAAAAGTTTACGCTTGAAAATACTCTAGTATTTTACCATTAGGTCTGCGGATCCTGATCCATCAGAATATATAAACAAACAATCTAGAACATGTTCACATTACACGCTAAAGAAATGCATTACAATAAACAATATGTCCGTGCTCAACATCAACAAAATATAGAACCATTACTTTAGAACATCACATACACACAAATTTTCCTCTAAGAAGACATCACAGTCAGAGATATTACATACTAAATACTTGTGCACATTGAGGCCAACGTCGATGATAGATTTGCACAACATTACTCATGCAAAACTATACAGTTTTCGAAGAAATTTTTATCCAGTAGCGTCGCTTAAGTCCAAATAACATGGGTTAAAAAGTACCTCGAAAACTTTTTACTCTGAATTGACCATTACCAATTTCGTAGTCTATTCACACATGTGTGGCGTACGGGCCGCCTAAAGTTCTGTCCACTATATAAAAGTTGTCTAAAGGCTATCGAACACTATTCCTGTCCCGTCCTATGAACGGGCTGGACTCGTGGTTGTTCTTCTCCAAGTTGCCGGAGAGCGTGGGGTCCGGCCGACTGCGCTTGAAGAAGCCAAGCTTCCATAGCGCAATGATTAGAAGTATTAACACTATGAGCCCCACTATCACTGATATGATGATCACCCACAGTGGCACTTCTGTTGGCTCGCTTATCTTGAGGTCTGGATATGCGACCGTCTCCACCTGTAGAAAATACAAACGATTAATTTAATACTTTACGCCTGACTTAAACTTAACATAAACATACATCGAGTGTATGTTATGATAGTTTTGCGCTATGATATATGAAACTGGATAACTTCTAGATGAAGACTAATTCCTAGGAGAAGATGTCGAAGGAATTGTAATCATAAGAATTTTACCGTAGTTCTATCATCCTGCTGTTTATTCTGATGAATATTAAAGTGTGCAGGTATGCTGATATACGCAGACGACGCTATATTGACTCTCGCCGCTCTTGCAAACTCTTCAACGAGCGTCGCGTTCCATAATCTTGCTCGGACTGTGATCGTACTCGTCTTCATACGGCCTAGTTTGTAGATTACGCACTGGAACTGAATGCATTTCGCTGTCTTTTGCTGGCAGTTCTGAAAATAAATAATACTTAATGAAATCATGTTTCAAAGAAAGATTACGTTCGTTAGGAAAAGAGGATCTTCGAACTGCGGATACGAAGGCATATCAGTAAAAATATTTTTCTATGTACTTAATGTTATTATAAAGAATTTATTTTAGTCTCCTTAGTTATGAGGTTCACTCTCAGGTATAATAGTGTCCATAATAGTGTCCAAAGAACACTTACTAAGCTAATAACATGTTTCCTATCTGTATAAGCTTCAGCTTTGACTGCGTCTTCATCTCTCTTTCTTCTAATTTTATTACTACTGCTGTATTCAATGAACTTTCTTCTTGTTTCGTTGTGTGACTTCTCACTGGAGCTAACACTGAGTTTGCCTGATGTAAGGAATGGGTCCATTTCCAAGTTCTCGAGGTATGGTTCCGGAGCACCCGGGCGTGTGGTCAAGTTGAGAGGGTTTGTCTCTCGAGCGAAGCATTCACCGTTTTGATCTGAAAATAATAGCATAAGAACATAATATTGGTTACTTATGTTGTTGCTTGTTGCTAGTGTCAGGTTATTACGAGGAAACGAGTTTTAGTATATTACATTTTGATAGTTAATTTAAATCTCAGAAAGAGTCTGCTAAACTGTTTTCTATATCAATGCTATTATCAAGAGCTCATGAGTAAGAAATCTGAAGAATATTAATAAATCAATTCAAAACTGACCAGCTTCCCCATCAACTGTGGGTACATCCTCAGGATACAGCAGCCACTTGCCCTGCGAGCCGTCGGACGCAAGCTGATGCGGCCACTGGATCACCACCTGAACTGACGACACGTGCCACGGACCTTCGTTGAACACCTGTCAAAAGAGAAACGGAATTAATCGGTTACTTAGATAAGCCTTCGGTAATAAATAACACTCAGTTTTCACGCGTAGCTCCTTGAAGTATCAAACAATAAATATTGACAGATCTTACCTGATATGTATGTACCACCCTGGTACCGATGTCGTCAAAGTATTGCATAGCAGATTCTCCTTTTATTTCTCCTCCATAGAAAACTTGCTCAGGGCGCGCCACGCTGAAAGAATATCATTTCTATTAAATTCACTAAGGACCGACTCGCATAACAAGCTTACATTGTATACATGCAAAAGATATGATGCACTGCGGGTCATTTCACCGTTTGCGTTTGTTTATTTTTGCAATGACTTTAAGCAATCAAAACCTAATTTAAAAGCACATCGTGATCGTCAGCAAGAGCTATTAATTTTAAATAATATGGTACAAATTCTTACCCCTTAATTAACAGTTCAGCGTTTTTAATAACCAGTGCTTCGACTTCCACTGGTTTCTTGCCGTGATGCAGTTCCTTCGAGGTAGAGTTAGCCCACACAGTAAACACGACTGACTGGTCATTGTCTTCCAGAGCTCGGGCGTCAAACCTCATCGTGATTGGAGGAGAATCGTCTGCTTGCTTCCTGAACGGGTTCTCCAGCATACACGTTACCGTTGTCTTGTTTAAACTAGTGCAGATTACGTGTTTATCCTGTAAATAGAATCAGTAAATTATGAAATATTTCGCACTGCATTTTTTTCCAGCAGTGATTTTTAATTGACAAACGGTCACTAGAAATATTTCTTGCTATTGAGTAGCAACGAATAGAGGAATATTTCTCCTTCTTTTTATGAAGTTAATTATCAGATGGTAAGTTTAAAGAGAATAAGAAATTAAATTGAACTAGCATAGATCCCCATCCCCATCCCCAGGCCCAAAACCATCCAAATCCGTCCAAACCCTTTCCTCAATCTCTTTTGTTAGGTTATAATGGTGAAAATACTTTTATCATCATTCTTTAATATATTTTATTTAGTTTGCACTGTGAGTGCATTATTATTTGTTCACTTACGCTAATGTTAACAGCAATGTAGTGTAGACTCGGAGGGTGGTTCACGAACAACTGCGTCTCGTAGGCTGATTCACCGTAGTTGTCCACAGCTATTGACAGCTTGATCTCTTCTTCTTGGCCAAGAGTTAGCGCATATGTTTTGTTGTCTTTGGCTGTAACGTTGCAAAACACGATATATAAATAAAAATGAATAAGTGACTTGTGTGAACGGGAGAAGATTTAAGCTCGGCAGTGGGTCAAGAAACACAGTGAATGCTGAAGATAATGATAAATAGTACAGAAATACTTGTTAGTAGTACGAACTGTTGTGTACCTACCGTAATGATAGGTACACAACAGTTCGTTATGACATTATTTTAATGACCTAAATTATGTATCAGAAATGTCTAAATCAAGGAAACAAATTATTGTTCGCCATTTTTTTCTAAACCTACCACTTTTTTAAAGAATATTTAAAGGATACTCACTCAACGGCAGCAGTAATCTAGGATCTACTACTAGATCACTGACGCAGATTCCATCAGTACCGCAGTCATTCAAGAAGTTGGCACTGAACATTGTGGTGGCTGTAGCGTTAAGTACCGGGTACTGATCAACATCGGGTAGAGTGCCCTGAGCCGAGTACCGGGGCTCCGCGTGGACCAGCATGTATGTCACTTGGAACTGTGGAGAGAAGATTTGCATGATATTAGTTGTATAACTCGATAGACTGTAGAAAACGATAATGTTGTGTAGGATGTTCTTAGGAAGTTGCACTTACTGATCGGTAAGCGATCAGGGTGTTAAATCTATACTAATATAATAAAGCTGAAGAGTTTGTTTGTTTGTTTGTTTGTTTGAACGCGCTAATCTCAGGAACTACTGGTCCGATTTGAAAGATTTTTTCAGTGTTAGATAGCCCATTTATTGAGGAAGGCTATAGGCTATATAGCATCACGCTACGGTCATTAGAAGCGGAGTAGCAACGGAAAATGTTACAAAAACGGGAAAAATTATGACTCTTATGTGACGCAAGCGAAGTTGCGCGGGTCAGCTAGGTACGAACACTTTACATTGACATTTGAAAAAGCTTGGAAAAAGTTAGTCCAAGTAGTTGCCAAGTGAGATACAGAATTAAAGCGCGTGAACTTTGGGCGGCTTGAACACCTGAAGGAGAAGATTCCCTAAATTATAATTCAAAATAGTATTTATATGGCTAGTTACCTTGATTGGCGTCTGAATATCTCTAGTACTATTCTTCAAATACACGATATGCTCTCTGCAGTCTTCAACATCCTTTCCAAGCATAATAGTCTTGTTAACAATATTGTTCTTATCCGAATCGAAGAACACCCTAGAATATTTCCTTCCACCAGGGAACGTCTCAGCCTCAATAACGTAGTTCAGTTTGTGTATGTTCGTCTGTGCTGTCTTAACTAATGATTCGATGATACAGCAAGCTTCGAAGTGGAAGCACGTGTAGTTGGCGCCGGGATCTCTGTCGCAGCCGCGCTTCGTGGGGTCGATGTTTATGATTGTGTTCGATGGTCGGATCGACGTCTTGATGTCGATAATCGGTCGGGTTCGTATTAAAGCGACGCTGCTCTGGAATCATAGAAAAGAGACACTTAATTTTAGGATTGCTGCAGCACGAAGATTTTTTTTTACCTCAGTTTCTATTGTTACTGTTAACCTATAATTAAACAATAGAATTAAATAATTAATTTATTAATAATGGCCTTTTTTATCAAAACGCATGCTTTGAGTAATAAATAATTAAATAGCGATTTTAAGAGCCTTACATTTTCATATGCGCCAATCAATAAATCGGGGTATCCATTGCCGTCCAAGTCTACTCCACCAGACAACGCGTAACCGAACGTCTTCATCACTACTGGCAGCGACTCAGCAGCTATCACTTGATCAGGCTTTGTATTCAAGCCATTATCCCTATCTCCCATATAGACGTACACCACACCATTGCCTTCGTAAGGACTTCCTATTACTATGTCCTGACAGCCGTCTTTATTCAAGTCTCCAGCATTGGCTATGGCGATGCCGAATTGTGACTCTTGCTTGCCAGTGAGTTTGACGTTGTAGTTCTGAGGTAGGCTCTTGTTTATGTTGAGGTATAAGTAGACGGCACCGCCGACGTCGCCGCGGGAGAAGTAGAATGGAGCTCCTACTAGTAAATCTGGTAGCCTGAAACAATTATACCAAGAAATGTTACAAATATTCGGCCATGAAAATTCATCGTGTTCTAGTATGTTAGGCGAATGTCTTCAATCTTGTGCGGGCGATTTTATATTCTCACTATAAACAATCCAGAAAATTTGACAAATATCAACTAGTTAGTTAGTTGGTAGTACCAAAACTAGAAAATCTCGGTACTAGAAGTCTATAATTAAGTCATTCTGCGGAGAGTTTATCTGCTTTTTGCTAGAGAGATGGTAGGTATTCGTATCATTCTAGTTACACTTTGAAGTGTATGTGCCACTTACCCATCTCCATTGACATCAGCACTCGCAACTTCATAACCGAAGTTGGAGCCGAATTGTTCGCCCTTCAATAAAAGGGTGAAGTTGAGGATGTTCAGGTCAGTTCTGCCCCAGTCCTCTGTGGCCAGTTTACTGAAGATCACCACTTGACCGGTGCCGTGAGCGCGAGGAGCACCGGCCACGTATGATGCCTTATCACCAAAAAAGTTGCCGCTGGTCACTGACATGCCTGTAATTGAGAATTAAGTACATTTTTTTTTATTATAAAACTTCTTACCATATTTTTTTTTATTTTGTGGTTCGTTTTTTACTATGAATGTCAAGAATGATATAGCATGGAAAACACTACAGGGGTTTATTAATTTATATTACTATTATAATATTACCTATAATAAGTAGGAATTAACAACCACATGTTCTTGCATTAGTTAATTTGCTACATCACTTCATTACTATTGTCTAATGGCAAAAGCAATTTTAGAGACAGGGAATTGTTAAATTTAACTGTGTCATGCTTTAGATACCAAAGTTGTCCGATAGATGGCGGTAGCTACCTATGCTTCAGGAATATTATGCATTTGGGTCAGATTTACCAAATTCCTTTATCACTTCGGGAACAAACATACATTTAGGATTTGCTTAGATACTAGACCCGTAAACGGTTGAAAGTTCTAAAAATAATACTGGCCTACTATGATATCTGACTCAATTAAATTTTGATGATTATTATTTAAAAATGCATAGCCTCGTAGAACTCACAGTAAAATGCGAAAAAAGTAGCCAAAAAGTATTCACATCTTGAGCCCTTACAGAACATTTTTAGAAAACACCTTTACCGCAAAAAAGTGTAATTTTTTGTGTTACTCCGTGAAATACACACCTAAGTAACTATATTTTTCTACAGGGCTTGCTCCATCCTGGACCGGAGCCATGTAGACCACGTTATCCCGCTCCAGCACGTCATCCCTGGTGTCCTGCGCGAAGATGGTGCCTCTCCAAGTATAAGGACCAGGACTGCCCATGATTAACGTGTCGTCATCCAAGAGCGAGCTGCTCGTGCCCACTTGACAGAGACCATACTCTTCGTGCTCTCTGAAATTTTAAATTGACTGGTTAAAAATTACTTTAGTAGTTGCAGATGAACATCGGATATTATGTAAAAAAAATTATGAGTAATTTATTGTTATGATCATGTTTCCGTTTCGTGTCACTGCTGATCACGTGTCTGCTCTCGAAAAAAAAGAGATTAGGCCTCGAGCCGTTACATTGGGCAAGGGCGGTTAAGTTAATTTTATATTTTTTTCTATGTGCATATAGTAGTAGTAGAGTACCTACTACAACTACTTAGTCTGGAAACTAAACGATAAAAATAGACTAAAGATATTGTAAGTAATAATTCGAATTGAATCTTATGTCCGTCAATCTAAGTTAAAGCGACGAATACAGCGTACGATAAAAAAAAGTGTTACCTAAACTTTTTTTTAATAATGTGTCGGTTCAGTAGATTTCAGTATTGGGCCTTGAAATGAATTGTAATTTATGTGTTTATCGTGTTGTTGACTATAAACATGTTTTGGTCAAGTGGACTAATTTATTAGGAACGGTACCTAAAAACGGAAGTTTTATGAAAATACGCGATAATTAAATTTCCTTATTAATGTTTATCACACAGTGCGATACGGTAAGTTTTGGTATTTAACCGAATATTCCGTTATTAGGTATTTGGATTAGACATCAAAAATTTGTAGTTGCGACTTTGTAAACGCGAATAAATACAGGGAAATAATAGGGCTAAGTCCTAAACCAGATTACGAATAATATGCAAATTAAATAGCAACAAAGATTTTTTTTATACTACGTCACTTCTTTTCACGTTCATAGCAGAAGACAATAGGATTTTTTAAGGGCTTGAAAAATGTTTAACATTTTGATCAGAAAATTATTACGTTCAAACTAACTTTGTACAAGATGTTGTTTTTACCTTACTACTGATCTTCCTCTGCAAGGCTCATTAACATCCAGAAGGTCTAGTTCATTGCTCAGTGTGTAACACAGACCCTGACCGAACTGCAGCTCACCTTGCTTGCGAATGTATCTGAAATATTACCGTAGAAAGAATATGAGTCGAGTCACCCAAGAAGTAAGTTTTTAACATACTTAAATTGCATAATGCCTATTGCCTGCAGTATGACGGATTGCAGCGTGGTCGGCGTACGTACCTATGAGCACAAACTGCGGCTTTCTTCCCAGGACCCTGACTCCTCACGGACACTCCGAGCCATTGTCCTTCCTTGATTTCATCCGAGTATGGAGCAGCCAGGTGATCAGAATCCAAATCTATACATCATCAAATCATTAGTACAATTGACTCTATTGCGGGCACACGGCTGTTAGGAAGCATCGGTTGTATTATAGCAAAACAAAATCAGTATAAAAAATATTTTTAGCAAATTAATCACATATGTTACTTCATATGGATTACTATTACTGTTTTTAGCACAAAATTTATTAAAGGTTCAATTAGACACAAATACATAATTATATTTCTTTAGTATTTACGTAACTAAAACACCATGTTATAAAAAAACTCAACCCAGAATTGTTTAAAGTGAATCGCAACTGGAAAGAAAAATGCGTCAAACAAAGGCAACTTGTTTGGAAGTGGTTGTTGCTTTTGCTTCAAAACAGTATTTCAAACTCAAACCCAAAGAAACTGATTTGGTGATATTTCGGCAAATGCAAAGCATTGCAACCAGGCGTGTGAAATGCAAGAACAGGGTTCTCAAAACTAACAGCATAGTAATGTTGCAAATGCGTCGGAAAATGATACGTTCAGTATCACGCAGCACGCTGCACGCTGCACAAACATCGTGCATATCATAGAACATAGCATCTCTCATAAACATGCATCCCCTACTTGATAACAGAAACTGCTTTAAATTGCATCGATTTTCTATAGTGATATCAACTCATAATCTTTGATACTTTTCATATCGGTAACAAACTAAACCACTTATGCCCGGTTTCTGAAGTACATTTAGCAGTAGTTTATCTATTCAATAACGTTTAAAATTTTGTAAAAAAAACGCTATTGAATAGATAAACTACCGTAAAATGTACTCAGAAACCGGGAATTAAAGCTTCATTCAAGTAACAAATCGCTACTATGTGAAAATGTTATTCTCAAACTTGTTTCCTACTTAGTATTTATTCTAGGGGCCATGTTTTAGTGGTTTTATTTTCGATATTAAAAGTGTCAGGGTGTGAAGTAAATCAAGGTGTGTATTGCATTAAGGTGACGATATACTCCTGCAACCTGTAATGAATCAATGTGACAATCAACGTGAAGATACGGCTCAAACTTGTGGTCTCAGGTTAATGGACGTTATCGAAGACTACGTTTATGTTAATTCATTAATTAATATGTAAGTTATTCGGCCCAGCGTTACTTGTAGTCTCATGTTAGACGTTTTATTGCGCAAAACCAGACATAGATTGGTTTTGACCAGTGATTAATTTATTAGAATTTTGTAGTGCATTATTTTTCCGCACATTTATTGTCCAAATGAGAAAAGTTAATTCTAGTTTAGGTATTATAGCCAGTCACCTTTAGTTTCATGTTACGAGTTAAAACGAACGTGTCAGTTTCACCGAGATATTAATAATGTTTGTGATATTAAACTTTTATTAAAATCTTAGGGCCTACCTCATTACGAAGCTTCTATACTTACTCTTCTAAAAAGCTCTAACAACATTAAGTCCGAACGCTACTCCAAAATACTTTTGTTTGAGTGTACTTCAAACACAACTTACTGAACTTAATCTACTTCAGATAACGGTCTGTACTTAATATACGTACAAATATTACATATCATTAAATATTGTGTTGGTATTTTCTAAAGTGCTGTGTAACTCAAGCAAGTGATTGGGTGCTGTTGCAAGCAGTTAGTGCTTTAATTAGCGCAAAAAGGATACATTTTCTGTTAGAAAAATAGCGTTGTTATTCAACGCACGTTTTATACAGTAGAAAATGTATCCCATGTACGTTTTAAAGATGTGATGTATCGCAAAATAAAATTCAAACCACTAAGTTAGTGATGTTCATGCGTTGCAGTATCATTAATGACGGTCCAGCTGGAACTTGAGCAGACAAAGTTGACGATTAGTAAATCAAAAGGTACAATACAGCGATTAGTCGATTAGTCGAAGAGCAAAATGATTAAGAATAAAAGGAGGTTGAGACCACAGCTCACTTACTCGTGTCTATGTTGCCGTACTTCGCTGTTTGGGGCACCACCGACAAAAGACAACATTTTAGTTAAAACTTATATCGATATTTTATCGAAACATTGCGTAGGTATCGATCTGTTCCAGCGTTTCCTTCGTTCTATATCTAGGTAGTGAACACACGATTTGTAGTGTTACTACTTACACTACTCTTTGCTACAATCTACACTTGTATCTAGATCGTGTATTTGACAAAGTTGACGTCTAGCGTGAATTCTTCATACTTCGTGACTTCTATCATTTATTAAACACATTCTAAACTAAAACCTATTGTGAAAAACGCTACTGTTAAACGTAAACTAGATTATATACATTTGTATTTTAAGGACAATCTGAAAGAGGAAATCGATGGAAATCTTTGCTGATGAAATGCATAGAAACAATGTCTTCATTGAAAGAAGTCGATAGGTTCAATGCATAAGACGTCTTGCGAAGTGTCATGTCCTCATAGCAAACGTTCTACAGTTTACTCACTCCTTTTGCCGTCTGTAATGATTTGTATGCAGTCATCAGGATTTGGGTTGACGGCACACTTCCATAATGCTCCGGACCTCGTCGTGTTCGGCTGTAGATTCTGACCCAAAGGCGCACCGACCAGCAACCTGCAAACAAACAACGGTAAAATAACAAATGCATCATCAAAGTTACGATAAGAGTCAACAAAATAAACTGTTGTTATGCATTTTTTTTATCAAATATAGATAGCGTTAACAATGAAATGCTATATTTTAGTAATAATGAATAATGTTCACATTACAATAACATAATCGCTATAGTTGATAAAATGAATTAGATAAAACAGTTTATTTAACTACACCGTCGTACAGATTTGTCTCTTTGTACTAAAACGCGGAATTCGATACTCAATGTCAATGTACAAACTACAACACAAAAACGTTACAAAAAAAGAATCATTCAAACTAAGTTCCTTTGCTGCGATAATTATAATTATAGCTTACGATATCAATTCCAATATCTATAATTGCTTCCTTCTCTGACTTCTATACTGATTACAAATAGTACATGACTCAATAAAAATCATGATACATATAAATAAACTCGAAGGATGTAATAAAAGCGATAGGTTCAGTGAAGCGCAACACTGTCATTATATTATCCTAACATTTATGAATCAAAGAAACGAAGTTGAAAGCGTTCGTCCGTCGAGAATGAGACGAATATGATTGCTGTAGATTACAGTGCGTTTGTGGGCATTCATTACGTCATTATCGAGGTATAATGATGACGTCTGCGCACCCGACTGACTTAACGAGCGCGCGCGACAAAAGCCCTACTATTCATTATTCAATCGCTGTTTGCGTTTTTTCTCGGACCTCTATCTCGACTGCGGCATCTTGAAACCGTGTACCGTTTTGATTAATAAATAAATAATCATCAAGCTATTATTTTCTCATTATAGAGCACGAGTCTCAGTTCAAATTAAGTGCTATCTAAACATGACCGACTGAGTGAACTATATGCAGGTCAACTTTACGGTTCTTTTGAGAGGTGGAAGATTAAAATTCTCCTTTTGTCCGACGAATGAGTGCAATTGAAACGAACGAGTGCAATTACTTTAGAAGGTAGAGGAGTTTTACGCTTGGCACGAACATTTTGAGGTTTGCGGCAGAGTTACAGTTACTAGTGCCTACTATTACGGAGCTTAGTGGGCTTGCGTTGCGTCATTATCGTTGTAATGACGCTGTCCTACGCTGCCGAGCGGCAAGCATGGGCCTCGGGGGCCCACGTAATTATTCCAACATCTTTTATTATCTTGTACAAGATCCTTGATAACATGCTGTGTTGCTACTTTCCTGTGACGTCCAAC
Organism: Anticarsia gemmatalis; assembly: GCF_050436995.1. Taxonomy (NCBI): domain Eukaryota; kingdom Metazoa; phylum Arthropoda; class Insecta; order Lepidoptera; family Erebidae; genus Anticarsia; species Anticarsia gemmatalis. The sequence continues at coordinate 5,302,104 of NC_134757.1, forward strand.
ACGCTTTTGGGCTTATATGAGCCCGGTGAGTAGACATAAAGGCATGTTCTTTTTTTTTCATTGTTGTTCTGTTGGAATAATTAATTTATAGCTACGTACAACACAGACAACGGACTGAATAATTGAATAGTCGATTTAAATACCAAACCATTCATTTAAATAATCATAAGAATGCAATTTATTCAGGAAAATATTTTAAAAACTGCGTCACACTTTAATAAAATATGTATGAGATGCACAAGATTAAATTAGCGTAGATAATTATAGGTTCGATCCCTTCTGAAGGCAGTCATGGCTTAATTAGAGCCGGTACATTAGCATAGTAATGCCTCTGGAACACTCATTGTTTTCCCGATAAGGCTTGTTAACATTGCAACGGAGTATGCGCTTATGCATCTAGTCAACACGATTTTGTTTCGTCATGGGTAAGACGGTTGTAGTTAGTACCACGCTTGTATATTACTTAAAGTAGACACGTTGTATTTAAGTGGTGTGAGGTAAAGCGTGTTCAAGAAACATAATTATTAGCTTGGATGGATGAAGATTCAAAAATTGTTTTAGTTGTAAACTTTGACAGCTATTGATGAACATTGATCGCAACAATAATATTTGGTAACTTTTACCGTTAACGGATCAAACAGTTATCAGTAACAATTGATATTTTCATAACATCCTCATTCCAATTAATCTCCAAATGTCACTAAGCAAGTACAATTACGAAATTACAAACACATAATGCATTCAAAAGAGATTCGATCGATCGATAATCTCGGGTCGAATCGATTTGAGGCGCGCGCCGTGTTCGATCATTCGATAGCAAATAACCGATTCGTATTCAATTTAACATTGGTTACGGGCCGCGGCCCCTGTGATATCACATACTAGCTCTGTCTACCGCATGCCCTTATGCATTTAAATGAACATAAATCATTACTAACCCCGCCGCGTTCCCATTTGACCGTATTAGACGGGTTACTTTGAAGATATTACGGAAATGCAAACGGCATCAAATTGGGTAAGATATTAATTTATTGATATGATTATTACGTTAGGAATTTATTCATAAGAAGTAACAGTAGTGTTAGTGAAGACAAATTAGTAATCACATATAATAAGAAAATTGCACTATATGTGAGCTACATAAAGAATTTTCCTCTCTTTTTAATTAAGTGGTGTGATATAAATTCGTCAAAATGAAGGGTACAAATCATATAAGGTTTTTTACCTTGCAAAATATATGCTTAGGTACAAACTAAGGGTAGTTGAAGTTTGTTTCATTAGCCCTCCCTGTTTATCCTTAAGTAGTAAAACTTTAATGGCAGCTATTAGCCGTATATGAATAACTACTTCAGATTTTAGGAATGCTAAAAATATCTGAGAGTTCAGAACAGAGTTCGGTACATTATTCCACCCACTCGGAGGTCGACGTACTTTTGAACGAGGAACGAAGGGAAGCATTCACAATTAAAAAGTCATTGTTTTACTCTACGTTGCAACATTCCCTTATCTAAATATTCTTTTAGGGGGAAGAAGAAAGTGCTTTGTCTGAAATTTTATTTTATGGAAATACTTGTAGAAAAACATTTCATTATTTATTGGGTTGTTGTGGACTTTCGTATAATCTATACTCTTAAATAAATAAATCTTAAAAAAAATACCAACTAATGTTTTTTACTAGTGTATGTAGCTAAGCTACATGTAAGTCTATTAAAGAAAATGTATTTCACGAACTTCTTTTTCAATTAATCTTTATTTCAACCGAGACATTAAAAATATACTCCAAAGTCTGTTAAAAGTTATTCAACTTATTATAAGTGTTACAGTGGGGGTTTCAAGAAGACATAGTTCTAAAAGCTCTATTTCTTCCGCGTGGGTACATAATAGTAAACAATATATTTTTATAATTGCAAAAGGCAATCGGTCAGGCCCTCATGATCAATTTACAGCACAAAGGGCTCATTTATGGTGAAACGGTGTTCGCCCACATTGTGGCCATCGATCGTGCCCTCATTGGGGTTACATGCGCCTACGCCTTGTTCATAGAAATATTAAACTTAACTGCCATTTTAGTGTAACAGTTGAATGGAATCTGCTATGGATAAGTCGCGAGCGTGCATTAATTGAATAGAATACAGGAATATTTCAATACAAATCTAGATACTCCACATAACTGATGAAAAGCAATGAAATCGTTATACGTGTGATAATAAACTCGCACTTTATGTTACGTAAACCAACATAAAAAGCTTACATACTACATATTTATATTGTCTAACGTTGGAACTTGGGTTAGACCTATTTTCAACTAAAAGATAATAATTTTAAAGTAAAACAAAGTACACAGTAAGACAATATGTTTGCAAGCGTAAGTTGGTTCCATTTACCGGTGGAACGCAAACATCTATCGTCTACCGAAGCCGCTCCTATTTGATGGCTCGTGTATCGCATCCTTGGCCGCACCCACTGTGAAGGGCGATAAATTCCCATCAGCCGGCTATCTATCCTTGACATCGACCGATAGAGCCACCATTGCACAACCATTTAGATAGCTATTACAATAAAAGTGCATTTCGTGGGCGTCCATCAATCTTCCGCTGTGCTTTACGGGTTTAGTGACGTGTGTGAATGGTTAAATGTCATGTTAGTTATGTTTAAGTGAGTGTTGGAATCAAATTGAATAAATTATTGCTAAACGGGGATATATGGTGACGTCCGGTGGTCGCTACTAATGCGTGCGGGATTCGATTCCGGAACTAACTTTTGGATGATCTATAAATAGTATTGCTATGATTATTGCGTCCGTCATTATTAATTTGTGTCCGTTTTTTTTACGTTTTTGAAAGATTCCGCTGCAGCAAAATGAAATTGAATTTAAGGCATTATTTTTCTAAAAAAATCAAGTTATACCTGTTTAAAATAAATGCATTTTAAAATTTAATAGCCATATCACCCATAATAATATCTATATCACAATGTTCCATTCTACAAAAGCTTTACAAAACATTATTACGTAATCTACGATCAAATCTCTCAACCTTCTGTGGGCTCTTCAATAAATTACATCGTCAAGTGATCAAATTACTTCAAAATTAGATTGATACGCGACCCAAACCTCTTAATTAAAATGAAATCATCATCAAACATTCAATCATTCATAGTTCAATTGGAAGACTTGAATCAAATCTGTTCGATCAAGAATGTGAATGTATATTGATAAAACAGTGATCTATCCTACTAATATATTAAATGCGAAAGTTTGTGAGAATATATGTATGGATGTTTGTTACTCTTTCACGTAAACACTACTAAACCGATTACGATGAAATTTGGTATATAGGAAGCTGAAAACCCAGAATAATACATAGGCTATTTTTTATCTCGGAGTGCCATAGGAATCGGGATTTACACGGAAAGGGTTTCCACGCGGACGAAGTCGCGGTTGGCCTCTAGTGTTTCATATGTTCGATTAACGCAGTTGTGAGATCAAAGAGAAGGCCGAATACAATAACCCTGTGAGTAAAATATAATAAAACAATGTTATACTCGATTGGTCATAACTAAATTATGAATGTTCATAAGCCGGTAGCTGTTTTAAAAGAGTTAAAGAAGTTTGAGTTATAACTATTTTGTTTCACACATTTTGGAGTAAAACGTTATGCATATTGTTTTGTTGCTACGTCAAGATGCCTTTAATAAAAACTAGTAATGTAACCGCTATTAGCGCTTAGTCTCAAAATTCAGTAGTGACAATAGATACATTTTTTAGCAACTATAACAAACTTTTGTCTTCGTAAATGTATTTTCTGCAAAAATTATTGAGAATTCACATTTATTATTCTATGTTATTCACTAGCAACTTCCGTTGTCCTGTGTCTTGTCTTGTCACATTAACCCGTGCTAGGCCGCGGAGATGATGTTTGTGACAGCAGTGAATGGAATGCCTACACGCACACGAACGTGCGTATTCGGCCCTACGTGCTCACACGCGCCTGAAGCAAAATACGTACTTTGTGTTGTATCAATGGAACCGAAACCATTCATACAATAAGTTACCGACAAAATTAATAAAACGGTTGAAGGAATTCTTTAAAATTCACACGTTTGTAAGTAGAGCTTCATTAAGTTCAGCTTTAAGCGTCTAGACAACTTCTTATGATTATTAGATACTTCAACTTAAGCCATAGAAACTGATATAAGCGCGGTTAAAACGTATCATTATAAGTGTCTCGTTATGTGGTTCATGCGGTATGAAACAGGATACACCTTCGCATTAAAAATACATGTCTCCGATCAGATGAAGGAAAAAATATTTCAAACCGGAATAAATTGTCTTTTTAATAAAGCGAGCGATGGAACGAACTCGGTGAATGATAAAAATTCAGACGCGTAACATGAGACTTTTCACAAATACTTTAATTACTCAAAATAACAAGCATAACTTGGTGCCTTTTTCGCAAATACTCACTGGTTAATTAAAAACAGTCCCATTATTCAAACCTAAAAAAACGAAAATTGAATACAGAAAAAGAAAAGAATACAAACTTGATAATCATGTAAAAAGTTTGGTTATCTGCAAGCGCAAAAAAAGTTAAACTTATTTTGCTGCCAGCATTTTGTTCTTTATTTAAAGATTGTATGAGACATGCGTGGTGACAAGGGCCCAAGGGCCAAGTGTTCGGAGCAGTCGGCTCGGCTCGCCGCCGGTGGTCCGCCGTCCACCGCAAACACTGTCCCGCCCATTGTCCAAAGTTTATTGTCATAAGTGCCTACATGAGGTCGCTCCTCTATCAACGTGTAAGGTCGACCCTACACGACAAACTGTAATTTAGTGCCCATTAAACCAATAGAAAAATAGATAGGTGCCATTTCTACTTTATTTTAAACCACCATAGTCGCTGTAAATCTTTTGAAAGCCAAATTCGGAACTAAACGCATTTTAACAGGACCATTGTGAAACATTTTATGTCTTGTAATTTTGGTTGAATGAAATGAAAAAAGAATCTGTTAGCGTGTCTTGAATGTTGGAATGGCATAAGTGGATACTGAACGAATAAAATGTAAGTCATTTGAAGTATAGGCGGTTTTTCTGGTTCGTATAAATTGAAATTGTTCGTTGAGAAAGAGCCGAGAGGGCACGCGCCTCGCCCTGTGTGGCGCAAATTGTATGGAAATAAGCGGACAAGTGCAATGAGATTTGTTCACTGACCAGCGGAACGGTTTGTCTGATACAAATTGTTACAAAGCGGCCCATTATTTACTTTGATGTTAAGCTGACCACCCCCTTATTCAACGGTTTAATTCGACTGGAACAGACGGGAGATATCGCTAAAATATAAAAGTTTGCTCACATAAAACTGTACGGAAGTTCATATTATTTACTGAAGAAAGTAAACTTTAGTACACAGTCTTCAAATATATCACTTAGAAATACAAACACAGAATATAAACAAAATAAATAAACGTCCCTGAAAACAGTTTCTCATTGGTTCCACTATACATTACTTCACGCATGTCACCATCTGCGACAGACAATGGATGTTTATGACTGTAAACAATGGTTTTTATAGCCTCTCTCCAATCATGACCGCTTTCTCCGGTAGCCTGTCCAGTCAGACTGCTGTGAAACATCTCAATTAACATCATACATAATTACTTGTACGATTCGTCGTATAATGAAGATTCTTGCTGATAATGCATTCGCAATATTGTACTTTACCAACCAAATGTACTTTTGTTCGAACACTTTCTATAATTATTTCAATAAACTAGAGTCAAAAATGTTCAAAGTATTAAAATGTGTAACCTAGCAATTTCTAACTGCGAAACAAGAGATATAAGATTGATAGTAAATTAACTTTTTATTGAAGAGTTTTACATGATATTAAGTGCTCACACATGAAATTAAATAACGCGATTTCATAAAAGCCACATCATGAAATTATCAATTCTACGAATGGGCACGGCTCAATATAAAACGTATCTATAAATGCGCGAGCAAACATTGTAAAGGTAATAAAAGGTACACTATCGCTTTGTAAATCATATTGCAATAGTAAATAACAATTATGCATTTCACTGTGAAACAATAGCGACCTTTACCGAACCCTATAGGGTATCTATTCGTTTGATCGTCACAGGGCGACACCTCGGGCGATGAATCCATTATACATCATCTTCAGTGACATTTTGAATTTATTACCGTTGTCTGAATGATGGAGTAGGTGTAGCGTACTGCGTAGTGCTAGTGTACCGCACACAACTGTGACGAAACACAAGAAAGTATGAAAGTGCTTAGATTGCAATCTCACGACAGAACACAACGGCGGCGGCGGCACGAGAAAAACATGTGTTTGTCTTCCTCATAAAGTTTAATCATGACAATGACAAGTTATACTAGAAATTCATTGTGATCGCCTATTTGAAAAATAGGTAATGTTTTCAACATGTAACTGCAGGTTTAAAAGGGTTAACTTCAGAAAATTTAAGCTTTTAATTTATCTAGAAAGACATCTAGAGAATCCTTTTTTGAAACCTTTATTTTACTTCTTAGAAGAATAGCAAATCAATTAAAGAAAGGATGTAGGGCCATAAAAATACTATTATTTCTCGATATCGCGCGTCGCACGAAGTCGCACGTAGATATCGGGTGGCGCGATCTCTCATTACAGGCTCTGCGTTGACGCCGTTCGTGACCAAGCCATGTTCTGTACCTCGCCTTGCCGTCTAAGTGTCACAAGCATGTTTTATAATCGTTCATACATCATACACGCTTCAATGGGAGGCCTTTGACCCGCTTTCTAAGCGAAGACTCGTGACGTAATGAATTTTCTATTGTGAAAATTTTCTTCGTTAGTTAATTGCTGACATCATTTGAAATTATAATTAAGAATGACTATTCAGTTTATGAATCTTGTACTTAATTTATAGTCGAGTGGTTAACTGATCTTTGAATAATGGCATTGGAAAGTAGTTTTCATAGAAAACTTTGACTAAAAGCCAAGAATAAGTCAAAATTTTAATGATTTGTTTAGTCTAACATACGGTTTTTGTTATCAATCAACTGGTGTGCACTATAAAATGCTTGGACATCTTAGCTGTAATATAACCAATAACTCATTTTGTCATACTATTAATAACGTATATATTTAATGAAGATATCAACAAGGCAAGCTCATGTTAGCTCGTAAGTCACAGTATCGGTAAATCTACAGAACAACGTGCGTCCACGCTGCTGTCTCTAACGGTGTCGAGTGACGATTTATCTTCGACCAACACTATTTTACTACAAACTTGTAACACCAACTCTTGCTTTATGACCCCCTGGTAGATGAAGATGTAGAATAATAAAAAAATACAGGCACGTTATAAATCTTTAGATACGTTCTTTATTTTTCTGTGATAAACAAGTTTGGCGAAAGAACCCGTATGGAATCCAATGTTGTTGTTGTTAACTTGTCTACAAGTTTAATATAATTAAGACTTGGGAGCTGATAGAATAGTTGCGCTTAAAAACAGCTATAAAGACTGGACTAACAACCTCAATTTGAAAACACGAAATTTTGTTTGAAGGATGTTTTACAAAACCGATTTTCAAAGCAAGATAACTTATAGTTTGAGACATAATAACATAGCAAAAAGTTCATACATATTTAGAAGAATCAAAATGCAGTTTTTCTATAAGACCAAAGAACTCATAGACATCCCAATAGTCAACCACCAAGCAATAACAAGAATCTGTGCGAGAAGCCACAACAATCACACTTAAGTTCACCCGCTTAACATAACACTTCGTACTTAATACGCTTTAGTTACGAACATACAACTTGCCTTTCACTAAGCGAAGATAAATAATAACAAAGTTGTTCAAAGGGAACAAATCGAAACCGTTCCTCGTATTCAGAGGGAAACAGAAACACAAACATGGCTGACATGACACTACACCTGAAGCTACGCGAAGATATTTGTGGAAATGTTCTCTCTCGTGCAAGTATGAATGCTTTCATCTTCTGTAAACATTCTGTGGCATGTGATAACAGTTGTGATGTTCGGCAGGTGGTTGTGTCAAAATTTTGATTGCTCTTACATAATTGGTATTGCGTTATAAACACTACTCACACGACTCAGGTCGTGGAAATAAGAGATGAAAGAAAATGAAATGGCTGAAATTCTGTGCAAAAAGCTGTGTATTTAAATTTTCATATCTGAATAACCTTGTTTGAAATAATATTATATTATCAAAAAGGCCGATAGCTCTTTCTAGAATATGTGTTGGTTCAGATTGTAAGTTAAGTACAATAGTTTCCAAACAGTGTAAAACTACTAAGCTACGCAGGAAAATCTATTGACTTTTCGCATTATAACATCGGTCATCGGGCTCCCTATTCCGTGGCCGTTTCCTCCATATATTAACTGCAACTTTCACACGCAACTGTTCGCTAATTCTCATCTACTGTCTTTGTTTGGACGCCTTTTAGCGAGATTAGAACTAATCTAATAAGTTATCTCAAGATGGTAGAAGCAGAGCGAGGGGCTTGAGAAAAACTTATATAGAATGAAACTACCAATACCACTAGAAAATATATTTTAGCTCCATTGAGTAACTAACCTACAATTTCTGAGTATTTTTAACGGTAGTGAAAATGTACCTCAGAAACCGGGGGTCAGACAATCAAATTGTTACATTAAAATACCTACTTAGGGTTGTTTTATCTGAAAGTCGTGGCTTTACGCATAGAATACAATGTTTATGCTATTTATTCTTACCCTTATTACACAACTTAATTTTATTCAACTTTATATAAATAATGCGCAGTAATCAAAGACACCGTTAAAGATTATTCAACAAGCTTTCAAAACCGAGACACTAATCCCAGAAAATTATGTAAAACAATAAATCATAGATAGTGAACTGCACAGCACGTAGAGGAGCATCGTACTGATTATCACAAACCTGTTCTTCGCAAGTAAATAATAGCCTATGGTGTGCATTAGTCAGGCTACGCCGGTGTGGGCGGCGAACGCTTCAGGGAAGTAAATAAGCACTGCTAATCGAACTCGAATTATTGTGCAAAACATCTACATTATTAACCGGACTACACTCAACTTAACTGAGGTAACTTCTATGTTGTTTGAATCAACAGCAATCAGCATACTGCTATTTATAATTTTATTTTAGGAGTGGGAGTAAACTCGACTACAGCAAATTTTAGTATTTTGGGAATAATACAACTGTTTTATACATTAGAGAAGCTTCTGCCTTATGAAAAATATGAAAAATCAAAAGGAAATTAAATATATTTTTCTTAAAAATACAGTTTTCAATATATTTACCTATCTAATAGTGTATGTAAGAAGTGATGGTCGTATTATGTATAATATATGTCTTTAAATAAGGCCCTTATCTCCAGTGCAACAATGTTGCAGGGCAGTATCACCAGTATTACTGTACCACGTATCTTTAACGCCTTGGCATTTATACTATGTGTATAAGCTGTATGACTTAATGAAGATTCACCCACACGATAATGTGGTATACTAATAACATTGTTGACTATAGGTGTATTTTCTACTATTTGTTTTACCAAACCACGTAAATGATAGATTAAGTATTAAAACTTTGACTACTGGCTTTATCTGGTAGCTTGCAATGGAACTTAAAGATTCCAGATAATAATTAATTAATAGAAATGCATAAAATACAACGGGCGGGCGGTTTCTGAAACACATTTAGAGGTATGTATCTATTCAAACTTTTTTTATAAATGAGTTAAAACGCTACTGAATAGATCAATTACCGCTAAATGTTCCTCAGAAACCGGATGTAACAAGCATAATGCACTTTAAGTAATGACCATGATCACTTTCTTTACCATCGAAATAACTTCTACAACAGCAAACAATATGCAAGTGTATGCAATGCATTCCACATGCAAGCACACGAGCATCCATAAAGCTTAACTGAAAACAAACCGGACGAAATGGACATTAATTCAGTCGTAAGGTACTCTCGAGGCTCTGTTTGTATCCAACGAGTAACATTAAACAAATTAATGTGCAGTAAAATAACATTACGGAAATGTTTTGTGGGCGATGCTGGCGTCCACGAGACCACGGTTGTGTGGGAATACTGAGACAATCATAAAATAGGACGACGCTCATACTAATGGCATGTTAAAGGCCATTTGAAAACGTTTAATATCAACAACTCGTACTGTTTTAAACCATCCAAATTGTTTTTCCTATTGAAATAAACAAGCCGCTGTATTTATTTTCTTGATACGATTTTTGTTTTTTCTTGTTTTAAACGCCATTATAATTGTCCTATAGAAAATGTTTATATGTGTTTATGTTAGAATATGACATAATAAATCAGTGCATCATGCCAACATTTCGATTTTATTAATAAAACTAGCTGACCCGCGCAACTTCGCTTGCGTCACATAAGAGAATCATAATTTTCCCAGTTTTTGTAACATTTTTCACTGGTACTCTGCTCCTATTGGTCGTAGCGTGATGATATATAGCCTATAGCCTTCCTCGATAAACGGGCTATCTAACACTGAAAGAATTTTTCAAATCGGACCAGTAGTTCCCGAGATTAGCGCGTTCAAACAAACAAACAAACAAACAAACTCTTCAGCTTTATAATATTAGTGTAGATTAGTATAGATTTGCCGCGCACACGCATCATTCTGAAAAATGGTACATTAATACATCTTATAATTTTAAACATAGAGCAAAAAAAACGCAGAACTAGCAAAGTACAAAGTCCGACAATATTTTGCATGCAACAGATTATAGTTACGTTAAATAGATCTAATCAGACAATAGATGCGATCGGTACATTCATGAACATTGCCTTGTTCGCCATTTCCTTGTCTTTTTGCTAAACGCCATCGATTAGCACAGGCATTGTACCTTTTTAACTGTGCCGCTTTAGGAGCGACGGTCCCGGTATGCGCTCCGGAACAATATTTACCCAGGGCGATAAGTTCTCACGCTGCACTTCGGACGATCAGTAAGTGTCAATACTCGAAGATATTGTTGATGTAACATTTTTGTAAAGTGATAATGACTGAAATGTGTCATTCCAGGATTTTAGGGTTCCGTAAGAAAATAGCGGAAACTCCTATTTTATCCTTAAAATATTACTTTTGAAATGACAATACGTGAATTCCGGATTAAGGGCTTCGTAAGAAACTGAACGAAAAATCTAGTATACTTTTAAATGTTAACCTTAAAATACAAGATGCAAATACCTTATGTTACAATCGTACTCATCAAAATATCAAGAATCGAATGTTTCGAAAATCTTTGTAGAATGTATTAAACTTTTAAGCATGGAACGGCAAATGTTAAAAACCCAATTGAACTCTAGCATGTGTCGATGTGTTTCAGTAAATTGAGATCATCTTATTGAGATGATGATGAGTCATATTATTAACATTACTCATTTCCTGTACTACATTCCAGCAAACAACTAATACTAAGAAAATCTATAAAAAGTACTGACTAATATTGACTAAATAAATTACCTAAATCCTTCCAAGACTTTATGACCAATAAATCCTAGATGACTTTTATGCTGCATGTCACTAAATCGTAACCTAAAGATTCTTATTCGTATTCAAAAAGTCAAAATTGGCAATACGCTTGCCCCTTATTACATTGGACTAACATTGTTAATGGCGAAATGCGGGTATATTTCATACACCTCTGTCTACACCTTTGAACACAACTGGCGTGATTTGGTGTAATATACGATGCAAGACGTTTTAGGATATACCTAGGCATCTCACAACTCAAGCCGTAAAGAAAATTGTACTGTCCATCCACGGAACCACTACATTCAATGGAGCATCTCGCACTTGGCTGGTAATATTTATTTAACACGGTAACTAGTTTCAAAGAATGCTAGCGTAAGGAATTTTAATAACGCCGACGATGGTTACTGTGGTCATATATCACTGACCACAACACATCACTGTAAGTCAATACCTACATTGTAAACTTAGAACATAAATGTAGAGCAGTGGATCTTCCGCGTAGTGTGTTGTAACGGTGAAGTAAAACATAAGAACCCTTGCTAGTTCTTGATAAAACAAACTTCAAAAAGGAACTAGAATGGATCTTGTTACTTTTGAAATATTAGGTCGGGGAAAAAGTATTTTCGCATTATAGTCTGAATGGACTTGCAATAAAATCTCTTTGGCTTCAAGAATCATAAATGAGTACACGGTTCATTAGGTTTCTTTCTGTGAGCTCGTGAGGTACCCAAATATCTAGCTTTTTTGTGTAGAGAAAAGATTTTATTACAGGTTCATACATACTATAATGCGAAAAGACTGTTTCCCCGACCGAATATTACAAATTCAAAATAGTGCAACCAAAGTAGAGTAAGAGAGTCACATGTTGCCGTCACTTTACACGTTCGTAATTCGCAGCTAAACAAAACGACTTGCGACAGCACAAATACTACTGCAATACTGTGACAAAAATACCTCCCCAGTTTAGAATCTAACGTCATCCCTTCATCTTAAATATAGACCGGCGGGAGTATGAACTCGCGATTCGGGTCGGCGCATACGCATACGACGTGCATTTTACACGTGCACAGCTAAATAAACCACATCTCCTTACCCAACAGATTTATTCCTGTTTATTTCTAACAGAGTAAATTATAACATCATCTATAAAACCCATGTTTTGATCTAAATATGAATCAAAGCACTTATGTTCTTGGTTCATAAAATTTTGTTTGGATATGCGTTTCTGTTCATATGAGCGATAAAACGTGTACTGCGCAAGTCAGAATGATATTCATATATTGCATTTTATGAGACGCAAGACTGAGTAATATGGGAATATTGTACTTGGTGTAATACAGTCAGATATTTCATCGTATGACTTATAAAACTTTATGAATAGCGTATAAAAACTTTATATGCATTCTTCTTTATATTGAGAAAACTCGGTCAAGTGCACAGGCGACAAATAGAATGTGTCATATAGAAAAAAATATATGTCATAGAGTCGGCCTTGCCAGCAACATTGTGAAGCAGGAAGGGGCAATTGAGCGAATGAGCCGCGCGCGCGGATCTGAAACGTTCAATGGTCTTTGAGCTATGATCACGTGTGAACTAGGCCAGTGGGACAGGTCAATGGCCTCGGATCAGGGAGAATGTCACAAGGATATTGACAACGCATTATGTCTCGCGTTGTTGACAAGATTAAGATTACATCTCGCTTACATGTCATGGACCTGATATTACGAACTGTATTTAGGTATATCGTATTTCGGTTTAATTAAAACGGTATTACGTCACTGCGGGATAAGTAAAGGATAAATTCACAGAATATTGTTTAAGGTCGATTGAAGTGGGCCCAAGGTCAGAGAAAAAAGTTTGCAAAACTAGTTGATAATTTCGATGTTGTAAAATTCTAGATGAGAAAATTAAAGCAAGTTTTGCATAACAATATATATTGTTTTTGTCCCCAATTTTACTAATAATAATCCTTCAATGAAAGTTTTATTTTAGATTAATTACGATATACAACGTGCGTCATGTTCCTTCACCCGCCGCATCATTAATCATCTGCAATATGATGACATTTCAGCCAATTAGCGGATGTTTTGTGCGCGCTCTCGAGATAATAAAGCTTACCTTATACGGTGTAGCCTTATTGGGAGAAATTTAAACTGATTGGTTGCGAGCCGGGACAATGCGCGGGAGAGAATTAACCCTTACTCGTCCCTCAACACTAATTGGGCCCTAACTTGGATACTGGATATCTGTTTTGCTGAAAATTCTTAATTAATTTTGCCTAAAACGTAAAGGAATTGTCGATTGTGTCCGTTGCTATGCGCGTTTGTCTATTTAACAATGTAACGTTTCTTGTTAACTGTTTATGTTTGCTTTTGGTCCGGAGGTTTGTTTGTTAATAAGCATATTTCGATAAAAGTAGGTCTCAAAACGTGGCACTGTAATCACTTTTAGAATACATACCACTTATTAATCGCATTATAATTTATAAACGAGTAAAATTCTTCAAAGGTTATTTGTGTCGCATTGTCCGCTTAATGTGAACCGTCGCGCTAGCTCTCATGACTATGACAAATATAAGTCTCTATTTCCATATTTCTGGAATTTTAACCGTCTTTTAAAGAATACTGTGTCATTCATCAACACGGCAAGTTCAAGGTTCGGTTACCAAATCTCCGGCGGGGCTCGTTCGTCACGACACTACTTACCATAACAATGGCAGGTACAATCTTTTACTACAAGACAGTAACATTGCCGGGCCATCCTCTATAATTTATGGAAATGACCGCAAACAAAAACACATGACAAAGGTGTCTACTCGAAATTAAATGGATGGGTAGTGTATCGTGTTCTCTATTGTTTAGCCATTGTTCGACGGCTTCACAATCGTAAATATCATCCCTTGGCCCTCCGTTCGATACGTTTTACGGCTCACGCTATTAAAAGTAACGACGCCCAAATCTGACCGGATATAAACAAGATACTGACTTTAGTAGGCTGGCGTTAAAAAAGTACCAGAAACAGGATTTCATTATCGCGTGTTTCGTTAATTAAAGTATCATTTTATGAAAAGTTTCGAAGAAATGCTCAGTCGGGAGGCTAATAATCATATAGTTTTATTTTTTTATATTGGTGTATGAGTAGGTACCTACAGTGCGGTGGGTTTGGCTCGTGTATGCGTCTGTCGGGCCGGGCGTCGCAGTAAGTGCCCGGCTCGCTTTGTCGCGATAACGCGGCGCGGCTCGCTAATTGGACACGATTTATTAGCCAGCGCGTGCGCCGGACTAAATCGGTACTCACCTTTAATTTTACCGGCTACTGCTACTTACTTTACGGCTCTAACTAGCTTACCAATAACTAAGAGATTACGTTAATTAACCATTGTTTAATGGCCTCAGCTTTGGTACATTGAATGTTTCGTGTTCATGATTGTTCCCCATTTCCTAACCAGGTGTCTTTATCTCCCGTCGTTAGTTACGAAACGCGTTCGCCCACGTCCGAATTTCGAATCGACTTCACTATCGAAAAATAGAAAGTCATAAATTTACCGAAGGGCCGCTTTCCCACTTTTATCTAGGTTAATGCTGGCGGGGAACTACGGAACTATACTGGTAGGAACTGCCAGTGACTCGGTGCTATTTTTGTTGCGGTCAATGGAAATTTAAAACATTAGTTCCGGTCTGTGTTTGCAGTCTGACAGATTTATACAAACAAATGGCTAGTTTTTCGTATGCTACATTCCTAAAACGCTGAGTGGAAATGAGTGTTGTTAGTTGTAGTTAAGTTAGGCAATAAGTTCTAATATTCTTCTGAAACTGTTTTGGAGACCCTTACCCTTTACCAGAAGACTACACTTAGTAAGAAAATAACAACGTAGGAGACTGATTGTATTATTCCATAAGTCTATTACATTCTTGTGTAAATTTACTCAATACCACTCCATCGTAGTCTATTCTAGTAAAGATGAGAGAGTAATAAATAGTCAATGAAGTGATGGACGATGTAAACAAAGATGTTGGCACATTTGAGCTGGCGTCCATCTTGTGACGTAACGCGGTGTTGCCAGTGTTGCAATCTAATCGGCCACGCAGTTTACTTTGTTTTACTAAATATCCGACCTACTTACGAAATACATAATGAAAATAATGTATGTCCACTTAATGTTAATGTATTTTTTTAGCTATAAATTCCTGAACAGAGATAAAATATTGTGAATAACGTTGGTATAGTAGCTCTACAAGAACATGTAGAGTGCTCGTAATGCAAAATTCTGAAAGATTTAATCCTGCATATTTAGAATTTTAATAAATTTCATTTAACCAACCGACATCTGCTCGTTTGATGATACAAAATGAGTTAGAACATAAAATTTTCAAAGCAACCTGTAAGTAACATTATTCTGCACAGTTGTAACTATCGAGAATAAAAAAAAATACGTTTAAAATGTACTGTAAAAGTCGTTCTTACGGCGACCACTAGAGGCGCTTATCAGGCTTGTATGAAAATCTTCTCGACAGCTGGGCGGTTTTCGCAAATGTAGAAAACCGACGTAGTTGATATTGAAACCAGTAAATCTTAAATGTCGAGGTTCTTAAAGTAAAATTTTCCTTTATTCCTTAACTATTTATTCGCAGAAGTTTCCTTGTCCTCAAATAAACAGCATGAATCATATTCAATCGGAAATTAGCTCATCAATGTCAAGAAGTTAATATGACATCACGTCAGTACGATCAATACATCTATTTTGTATGACTACCAATAACCAATACAGGAAAAATAAGTTTCCGTTAATTGTTTCAACGTAAAAAACTGTATTCAAATGAGGTGTCAAATAATGCTGAGCTTTTAATAGATGAGATCGTATATCAGTGGTGTATGGAAATTATTGTGGTGCCCATATTTGCACACAATGGCAACGCTTATGAAGACTGCGTGTGGAATAAAATTGGACGTCTAGTATCGAAATAATTCAGTTGGAACGATGTTGTTTATTGCCAATTATTTAACGGTATTTTACTGGTATTATTTCAGATGTAAAACATAAATATGAATATACGTATTTAGTATTAAGATGTCTGCAATGGTGGGCTTACTTTATTGTTAATTATAATGATTAAATTCGATGCCTAAATTATCAGAAAGTAATATTTAGTGGTATTCTTGTGATCAAATTCTATCAGGTCATAAAGTTTGTTTAACAAAACGTGATTTGTGATTTCGCCTTTTTTCAAATGCAAGACATATTTCAACTCCATTGGAGAGCCGATAAAAACTGACCACCAGATACTTATCATCAAATCAAAATGTAAATCTATGTTAAACATAGCCCGTTACTATTGGTCTTAAATATAATTTAGTTGATAAATATTATAATTGATGTAAAACAAGTACTGATAATCGTTCTGGGTGTTAAATCAATGTTCTGAGTAATTAGACTCTACATTGTAATAATGCTATAATAATCACTTTATAAATTGGAGTAATTTTCTTGTTTACCAACTATGTTATAGATTACTCAATAATTCATTGTAGGTAGGTTTAATGCACATTGCAACATCGATTTAGAAACGTACTAAAATAAGTTATACGCACTTAATATTCTTGAAACGTACCCTTTTTAAAATGCACCACTTTTAAACAAAAGCTTTCAAACAAAAGTTTCTTAATTTTGATCGTCATCATCACTTTTGTTTGTGATAAAACCTATCAATTCAATATGCTATTAGCTTGTATAAGAAAGTATGTGAATGAACGAATGCTGAAAATCTATTAAACGGTGCTTTTGATACACGTCGCGTCGGTCACCAAGTGCCTTCTGACTGCGACCTTTGGTACAAATGCCAAGCTGCTATTTAGGGGCCTCACTATGCACTCAAATACCACGCTATCAAAAAACTTATTGTTACCAAAATGCCACACTGTGTGCGTAAGAGAATGCGGAAATAATAGGCCGTAAAAATTCAGTTTGTTGCTAGGCATTGTTATAATTTTAAAATTACGAAGGACCCTTCTTGTTAAGAGTGAATTTATTAGGTTTCATTTTTCTCCCATTAATCTTTTAATACGCCAATTTTCATATTTGCAAAAATGTTTATTCACAAATTTAATATCAGGTTACTTGCTATCTATAAACTCAAGATTTTATCGAATTATCGCTAAATAAATAAAATGTAGATATCGCTACTATTTGCTTGGTGCAACATTATATTTGCTGCAAACTGATAATGTCATACGCTCATGCAAGTCTATAAATCTTACGCATTCAATTCCCGTTCCGATCTAATCTATAGTTTAAACGTTGGCGCAATTCCATGTACAATCTCAATTATCAAACTGTATTCTGAGTGGTCATCTCACATAGCAAAGATTTCGAGATGGCAAAAGTGCCAATTTGGTCTAGAAGTATAACGGCACAAAATTAGTCCTCCGCAACACCACCGTTCAAGTTTTTTATTCAACACTCGAAATGTATTCGGACATAAAAAAGTGCATCGTTAAAGCAAATTGCTTAAACATTTTCTTCAATGGGTTAAACATGTCACTTTCTATAAAAATAAACGTTTAACTAAAGATAAAATGACGATGTAAAAATAAAATGTTATCAAAATGAAAGAAGCCAACGACATAATAATGTTGACACGCCACATCGTCGCATCGCCGTTGTTGCGTCTCGCGCGGCCGGTGTGGAGCAGGCCAGGCCCTTGAGCCCGGACCATTCGACATTTGAATTGTAAAACTGTTAGAACGTCGGTAGTGGGACTCGGCGACCTCCGACCTGCGCAGCCGCCGCACACCGCGCCAGATTACGATGTACATGTATCTACTCTACAGATGTTTATCGCAGCTCTACTACCCTTTACGGTAGTATTATGCTGCCGCCAGTAACGCTTTTTGTTTTGATGTCATATAAATAGCGTATTATGGCTGCCATTGGTTACAGTCATAACACTGGTTATGAAGAAAACCGTGTCAGTTCCGTGTTACAATTTTTACTGTTCTCTCATCGCTGTTCTAATTCCTCGGACAGTGTGTCGTAACGGGAGCGCTTGTTAAAGAGCGCTTACAATGTTTAAAAATCTTTCAATTGTGCGGCAATTAATCACTTATGCAGCGGGTGTTGAGTATCTGTTGACTCACAGTTAAATTAAAAGGAGCATAACAAATAAAGTAGAGTGCGCGACGGGACTCGTTTCTTCAGTAATGAATCACGATGTGAGAAAAGAGGCAATTACTCTCATTATTACCGCACATGAGTCAGAAGGAAGGGAAGCGGTAGATCACATGCGCCGACCAGCCGAGGGTGGCGTGCGATTGCGTTCACAGAAGTCAAACACACCACGAGCATACGCACGAGTGTTTACAAAAACATACCAATATGAGCTTTTATTAAGGCATCGTAAACTGACTTTTCCTATTCACATTCCATTCAAAACCTTTCAAGAACGTTATTTTTATATCCGTATCTAACTGAATGTTTATGTGATCGATTGATTAACACCTTAAAGATAAAGATTCTGATAAACTCCTATCTATAAGATAAGCTAGGTTAAGAAGCGTGGATAGCATTTGACCGTTTAATGAATGAGCGTATAACCGGATCTTTCAGATCAATCACCAAATTAATGTGTAAAAATTTACTTAAGTAACATATTAGATAGATAGGGAACTTCGTTTATCATAAACCTTATACATTCCGGTTCTTCATAGAGTAAACAAACAACGTTGAATATGACCAAAACGCTGAGGGGTCAGTCTGCCCCCTATCAATTTGAATAATACGATTGGTCTGTCAAGAAAAGTATCAAAATAATGTTGTTGTTTGTCTGTAAGCAGTTTATCAATACAATATTTTTTTATGTTCATAAAAGAAGCAAAATATTAAGCCTCGTTTAGAACAAGCACGACTTCTATTTTAATCTTATTCAGTTCGTGCAAGAAAATGATGATAATAGTATAATTCAATATCTCACCTATTCGTGTGTTAACCTATTAAGGCACGATAATCTCAACGCGAAAGCTCAAATGGAAGGCTTCCAGTAGATTGCCGTCTTTATTGAAGACAAAGCTTGGAATGATCAAAGAGAACTTTCAATGGAAGGAAAGCACTTACGAAATGCACGTCTCTTGGTCAGTAGGCGTCGTGGCTTACATTTGAGATTAGTACGTACAAATCCACACGAGGAACGGATATGAATAGCGGCGGACAGACAAACAGACGGTTCTAATCACAACAGCACACAATGGATTTGTTTATTTCATTGAGAGAACACGGAAACTGTATCTTGATAGTGTACCAAAGTGGGTGGTCGATAACAATACGGACAAAATGCACCGTCATATTGAAATCAATAAAGACTTTTGTAAGACAGACATTAATGCTTCTATCACCATATTTAAGCTTGTTTACAAATTACGTTTCCTGTTTCCTGAGCGTAATAGTGTTATAAATGGACAAATTAATTAGTAGTTACAACATGATATGCATATTTAATTAATATTTGCTATGAATTATGTTTGTTTTGTTCATTTCATATCGCATGTCGGTCCAAAACAATATTTGTGGTTTACACAGAAATTGCGTGCATAGGTGACGAGTGAGCGAAAATAAACACAAAAGAACATTTAATTAATTTACTTAATTATAGTTTCAAGCGAAGTACAAGAAATAATAATGTCTATTTTTCAGTTTCAGGCATTATTTGGCTTTAGGGGTCCTAGAACATTTTACAGTCGGTACTGTTGAGTATGAAAAGTTTGACATTTAAAATGTACGGCCAAAATAGTTCTTACGGAGCCCGCTAGAGGCGCTGATTAGGTATTCGTGCAAATATTCTCGATAGCTAGCCGGTTAGTAGTTGATAGTAGTAGAAAATCGAGCTACGGATATGATTTGTATTTCATTCCTGAATATCGGCATTCAAAATACCGAACGCCTATTCATAGAACGTTTCAATAAGTGGTACCACTTGACCGGAAGCCCTTGAGATTTGGTAGTCGAAGTTAGAACCACTCGAGATAACTCTAACACCTCAAATAGATCCCGCAACTTCAACTTATTTGATCTCACCACTTGAAAAGGCCTATAAACCTCTACGTGTCTGTTTCAGGATGAAAGCTCCTTCAAATGACCCGTGCCGTCAAAGATAACTTAAATATTTATGATAATAAAACCCATATGAGTATCTTGTTCCGTTGATAACTTATGTGAAGCGAGGAGATTAAATATTGTTAATAATCGGGCAATGTTCGCTCTCTGTTCAAGTCAATGTCAATATAGATTAATGTATTCTCACTTACAAGGGCAATTGGAAGCAGCAATCTTATAAAAAACGCTTGAAACTTTTATTCGCTGAGCATAGACTGTTTTGACTGGTCAAGAAAGGCTTGGTACTTAAGTAGCCAAGCAATGGTCATGGTAAAACACGATAACCTCGAGACAGTCCTTGCGCTGGGTGTTGGACCCGTAACCGTGCAAAATAACAAGAAGTCGTAAAGTATGAAGCGACTTTTATGGGCCTGTTCTCACAGTGATCCGGTGTCGGGACACTTTTGCACAGAATGTCAATAAGATTATGTCTCGTATATTAAAAGTCAATTTAAAATTAACCGCCTCTGGGAACGGAATAACTTAACTGTACTTATACATTCACGTTCTAAGGCTTTTATGTAATTAAAATATCGTAAACTTCGATTGGACGTGTTAACGTTTAACGCAACTCGTTTTTGCCAATATGATTCATCGGTTAATTGGCAGGTTATGAAGAGCATCGACCTCTGCGCCAAGACGAGGCAGAAGAGAGCTTTTTAAAGTTTCATTTGATATCAGCCATTTTGCAATCTAAATCCTTCTCAGCATTTTAAAATAACTACGCAAAGTACATCACTGTATGAAACCACGACATTCTAAAAATACATTTTTATTTAATTCCAAGAATATTGGAGAGACTATACATCAGTGCGATTAACGTTCCCGTATCTACCAATATAAATAAGTACATCTTCCACATGTTCATACTCTCCCATGCATTAACGATCTTAAAATAACTTGATATCAGACCAGTCCAGATAATACAAATACATAGAACTAGTTTAGTCAGCAGAACTAATGCAAAGCAATAATACGTTCACGGCACTGCAGGAATCTCGTCTACATACATAAATTATAATACATATATCTCATTACTTGCAATCCTTAGAAGTACGGCGCCATGGTAATGATGCACCACCGTCCACTACATTTGATGTACGCGCTCGTATTACCGCCAGTGACGAATCAAGAATGCAATCTCGTGAGGCTTCGAAATATGCGGTGACATGTGAGATTGTTTATTATTTGCGTTACTACTTGTTGATGTTAGGGGGCTTTTTCTCGTGAGAAATAGTCAGAGAGTATGTACGGAGGCTTGATATACTTAAGAACAGATTGTAGAAGGGTTTTTGGTGAAGTATTTTATAAGAATGTTCTAGCAAAGTTGCAACTTTAATATAGTCGTGTCGTTATCTAAAGGTACTTGAAATTAATCTGTGTACATTTTTTTATTTTTCACTATAACAGTTTCATAGTAGCAACTATACTAAAGCCTACAATTCGCTTATTTTGTAGCCTAATATTCGTTCAATTTACTCCGTACTTTGGTTACGCCTAAAATATATTTGGTCCACAACAATACCTTATTGTGAGGAAATCATGACTCGGGGTTTTCTAAATAACGAAGATTGCTTTCAAATTCACTCGTGGACGTAGAGATTGTTTGTATTTCATTGCTCTTGATCTTGATTCGATGCTTGAGTCGTTGTGCAAGTTTTATACTCGGCTCGTACGCATGCGCCTACGCACATTCCCGCGTATACGACCCACCATTTGTTTACCTTTGACATCTTTGATGATTTTATAGAGGCTCCAACTTACCTGGAAACAGAAAATGTTTTGTTAATTCAAGGGCGATTGGTTATTGTTGTTACAAATTGGGAACGACAGAATAAAGGAATAGGAAATATACCATTTTTATTTTAAGCCTAATCCAATCGTGATGCCTTAATTGTGGCGAAATTTTAAACCAGCGGTCTTTTAGGGTAAATCACTAGAGAACAAAAACAAAGGCTTAGATTATATTTTCGCGCCAAAAAAGCAAAACGCCTCCACAAAAATATTTTATGTACCACAAATCCTTACATATTCTTAGGTACTTTTAGGTTGCCATTGATGATTAGAGAGGTTCCATTTTTTAAGGGCGTTTTGCGTGGTCTGACTCAAAATGGATATGAACGAGATGCATTATAATAGACCATGATTTTTAACAACTCGTTTCATAAATCCCTAGTAACATTTCTCAAGCGAGAACACTCCTGCGGAACATGCAAAGCTTATGTTTTCGATAAAAATCCTTTTACGCAAGCAGTAGTATCAATTACAAGTTGCGATCTCTCTAATGAGCTGTTGTTTAGTAAGATCTAATTAATTCGACCTTATAATAGTACAATAAAATTAACACAATTGTAGGTATACTTCGATAAGTGAATAATGGGTTCGCGCCAATTAGAGGGGAAAGTTGTACAGGGCAATAGGCTAGCGGGTTCTAAACGGTTACTAGATATACATTTTTAATCGTCGACTATCTGTAATTGGTTTGGATTAAAATATAGAGGTTAGAAATCAGTATATATCTAAACGATTAAACCAAAGTTAACAAATTCTTCAACATCACAATTATTTTCATCACAACATCATAATATGCTTCGTTCATCTCTACCAGCCGTCGACTCTGACAAATCTGACCCTTTTTATATCAAGGAATTACAATAACACTCCTCAGATCTTAATAATTACCTATCTCTTTGTTTGATAACATTGTGCAACAGTCGCCTTTGCACAGGAGTTTTTCCAGTAAAGTGTCTCTTAACACAAATGTGTCAAAGGCCGCAGGTTATCGCGAGGAACTAACTCTACTCTTTGTCGTTCAACAATACAATATCTTTATTCAATGTTTACTTGGAACTGGTGGATATTGTGACAAGAGACACCTTTCGTACTAATTTAATACGTCTTACGCTGTGCTTTTACACTTTTTATTCAGATAACTAAAATAAAGCTGCCAGGATGGGATCCTCACGTTGGAAGAAAGATGTTATAACTTAAGTTCATCACACATTGCAGATTATTATTTTCATTAAATTTGATTATATGGAAAGGTGTATTTCTTTGATGTACAGTTCAATTACAAACATGTTTCTAATAGCCCTCCTTTTGCAAACAAGTATCATGCCATCATGTAAAAACGTTATTGCCATAAAACACTCCATTAACGTAGAAAACTATAAAAGATCGTAGTTCCCCGCAATCACTTTAGCGAGAGTCGTAAACTGCCTCACAAATTGAAAGCCTATTCCGAGTCGTAGCGAAAACTAGTCAGGTTTAACCACCCAGTAAAAGTTATAACAAAAAATTCAATTTATTTTCTCTTCACGTGGGCGAAAAGAAAATACTTCACGTCATAATTGCGGCGGCTGATTGACTAAAACATTTGTACAGAGAAGAATATCTGTACGTATAATAAGCCCTTCTATTTTAATCTAAAGTGTTTTGCCGCTTATCACGCGGCCATTAATTACAGTTGAATGGAGTCCGACGCCCACTAGACGTACCTACTTGCAACACAAATATAATTATAGTAATTGATTTAAATATAATAGTAGGGTTGTCCAAGATCCAATCTCCAAAGTTTGATAAACTCTGATGGTGTGTAAACAGCGTAATTGTGGCACTTTCTACAATGTAGCTTGTGTGTTATAGGCTTTATTATCCAATCTATGCATCAGAAGGTGCGCCGCCGACGATGCCTATCTGGTATATTATTTTTTCTTTAACGTGCTTGTAAACAATGGTTAATATTGAATCGATAAACGTGTGCTTCGAATAAAAGCCGATATCTTATAGAATTACGATGCAAAATGGATAAGATATGTCTATAAAAAGACATGCATTATTATTACGTACCTATTTAAAGGCCGATATTGGTAACCATAATATCTTATACGTGCTGCCCTGCTGGTGTGAACCCTTATTATTTGCCATTACAAGTCATAAATTTTTATGATCTCACAACCTTACAGGTAATATTAATAACTCGAAGGTTATAAATTCCTTGTTTTTTTGTTATTCCACATCCTGTAGATTATGTAAAGCCAGCATACAGTACCAACTGTAAATACCTCAAATTACGATACGTACATAAAAACGTTAATTCCTTTCCGACATTTGGAGCGTAATCGTATCGAATTACGGTAGCTCATTAAAATGTCCTTCAATACAAGCTGATCCGTGCATCCGTTGGATTACTCTGTTTTTTTCTCGACAACACCCATCGTGTAGAACTGTTATAAGGCAGCCGAGATGAAAGACAGCATTTATGAGCGCCCCGGTGTAGTATTACCGAGGGTAACATACGTTTGTTTATAGTATACCTAATTTAAATATTTACCCATTAGATTTAAGCAAATATCAATAGTTGGTGAATAGATAAAACACGCGTGGGAACGATCATGACAAACATTGTGTGAAGTGGAAATTAGTGTGGACAGTCGCGCTCATTAGTTTTACAAGACGTTGGAGTGCCGACAGATACAAAGGCCTAGTACTGGTACATCACGCTATATGATAAGAACCTTAAGAACGAAATATGAGAACAATAGTGTGGCTGTTAGCTTTATCGTCTTAACATACTATTTGGTATTGCGGACAAATAGCTTTAATAACTAGTAGGTGGTATGTGTACTCGTACTTAAAACCACAAGTCTTAATTGCTTATTGGTGACACAACTGTTTTAGGGACTAACACGTCTTAAATATCTTCGTAAGATTTTTTCTACAAGTCCATTAGCTTATTCGTTGTTTGTAATCTACACAAAGAAGTGTTATTACAATATTTTTAAACGATTTATAAGTAAACTAAACCGATGAATTTTCTTAAATATTTTAGAGCATCGCCCTTACAAACTCCACCTGAAATAAGATGCGATGGGGCTGAGCTGTTAAGGATGACGTCACGGTGCAACGACCTCCCCGCCTGTAAAACTTTACTAAAATTCGCAGTCAAAACAAATCTCACGCTGTAAGAAGTACTTCATCAAAAAGCAACCTCATTGCTTTATGTTTAGAGTTGTTTTTAGAGTGGATGATTCAGATTCCAGACATCATTATTTCGTAGTTCCGACTTGAGTACAAACACTCCATGTTTCCCTGTTACTACGAAACGGACCCACTTGGGAATGTTTATTATTATACGTCAATTTGCACAAATTATGTGTATTTTTATTATATTGCTATGGTTACTTTCCTTTCCATTAGACGTTTTAATTTAGTTGCCAACGTGCATTTGAATAAATGAATCTAAATTAATGTTGTTTTTTGTTTTATTTGCTTTTGGTTTGCAATGCTTGGAAGTGCTAAATTCTCACGACATTTTATAATCATACAACTTTAGCAGTAGGTGCATCTATTTCCATTGAAGCATGAGATAAATTTCAAAGCCATTAGCAAGCTATTGGACACGAGACTAAATGAATATCCATTTCATAAGTTTACTCAGCAACAAACGGGACATAAGAAAATTCGTTCTTAGAAATAAGTTTTACTCTACCAGAGCCAATTTCCTTTTAAAATATACATAATTTCACGCCTGTTATACCCGAAGGTTTCAGCAGAAGTTTATAAAATAGATCCACCTCAAGATCAATAGCACTTTGTCCGACCCGGAAATCGATCCTGAGACCTCGTGATGAACAGTTTGATACCCTACCGACTATCGACCACAAGGTTGTCATTCTAAAACTGAATTCTAACCCTCTTATTCATAAACTCACTATAAACCTATTTTAGTTAAATAGCTACTGTAATATGTTTCCTATTTTTCATTTCGCTAAGGAGTGAAAGAAACAAAACACTTTATAAGCCTTTCATAACTCATATATTTTTATGAATAAGAGGGTTAATCTTTTAAAAATATTTTTCGTGGGAAGACGGTTGTACGTAATGCCTAAAGGAAACCACAAACTCGTCTTGATTTAATTAATGGCTGCGTTTTCTGAGCTGTAATAGAAACATCAATCTTGGGAGTGGTAGCGCCCACTCGGTTTTCACTTATTTACCAACTGTCAGAGTTCGAACGAGAGCCAGTATTCATACCCACGTAAGTAGGTGCTGTTTAAGTAGCACCCATTTACTTAGCTTCAATTCGTCGTATATAAATGATGGGTTAATAAATATTATGACATTTAAAACAAAATATAGGTACAACAAACAAACAAATTATACCTAGGTACCTATATTATCAAGTCATCTCGCCGCGTCAGTCTGTCTGTTTGCAATAAACTAAAAATCGGAACGGATTTCCATGCGGTTTTCACCAATACATAGATCATTCATTGAATATTATAAGTATAGAAGTAATAAGCACGTTAAGAATGTCATTAACATAATTATTCGTTTCTAATCTTCTCTCTTAAGTTATATAGTTAGCATGTCATTTCAAATTAAATCACGATATTCTTCAGAATCGCCACGAGTCACTCGGTAAACTTCCTCTTGACTCACAAAATCAACACATGTGTAAATAAACAGTAGTAGTTACGACGTTTTGTATTTGAACTGCAGGACAAAAGACCGTTTGAGCTTTGTCGTAAGTTAATGATACGTTGTTATTCGTGGAATACCCATGTCTAGACTGCGATTTTAATTATACTGCCTTTCAGAACCATTTGGAGTTATTTGCAATAGCACTTACGACTGCAATATGAATAACACAAATGTTGATGAGATCACACATCAAAGAATCCAACGAACTAATTCGTGCTAACGTCACTTAGCACACATAATAAAACAAACCATAAAAGTTACAAATATATCATAATACTTCACGTTAAACCATTTGCCTTTTAGAAGGAAAGCCTCCATAAATCCTAGCTTTAGACGCTGCAATACTATTATTACAATGATTTACGTGGGTTGTAAAGTACTATGTCCAATGGTGTCTCGGTGTCTATCCGTCTGCCTTCCCACTAATCTGATTGTACATACTAAGATAGAATATTAAAGGCACCTATTGTCATTCATACGCGATCGTCGGATACGTGAGATCAATATCGATCTAAAGACGTCATATGTGACGTTTAAGTTTATAACTTATCGCACTTTAAATACTCCTTGGAGAGCGATAAATTTAACAATAACTCTCGCTCACAAATATTTACTGCAGTGGGAAATATCACAGACGTTTTCAATGGCGCCATGACGCATAAATTACGACAAGCGCGCATTTTACGTAAAGCAATAATCGCTATCATGATACAATAAATATTGAAAGAGAAATTATTGAATTAAAATTATAGTGAAGTGGTATTATAAGTAGTTATTAATAAAGGTGCGTGTAGAGTTGGTTTATTGAGATAATTGCGAGTGACCACACAAGAAGAGGACAAGTAATTTCATCGGGCGCACTCACACCGCCCCGAGCTCCTCACTAGCCGCGCCCAAACGAAATGCACGCTTTTACTCATTAATAAAATAACAACCAAATGCCTCTGTTCATTTATTTAAAACGATTTGACTTAATAAACGTGTCAGTAGCTTATTTACGCGGTTAATCATCCGAGGCAACAAATCAAGTTACTTTAAATTATATTATTATAATTAAAGCTTCATCATAAAACAAGTTTGTGAATTGCATTCCTTCATAGTCATTCAAATGAACTACCTCTTCATACTGTAGTAGCTGACCCAAACACTCAGAAAAGGCTTTAAGAAGAGCTAAAACAGTGTCAAGTACATATAAAAGACTTACAAAACCAAAACATGTTTTTATCTTTTGAAGTAACTTACTGTAAATGTGACTTTGCTCTTTGAGTCGCAAGCTTACCTTTGTGTACAGCAACTAAAGGTATTGAAAGTAGAAAAATGAAAGAAAAAGAGTGTCGTGCTTTTACGCTTTTTTTTAATTTACCTATTTCACAGCTATTTGAAGAGTTGCCTCCATTCGTGCGTGTCGACCATTGTAATGCGTGGTGACGGGTGCGCGTGCATGCGCTCGCGCCGGCACAGCCGTACAATCCATTTCGCGGATCGCTGCCCTCAATAATTACAGTGCGCTTATGGACCTCACAATTTCATACGATTGCTCATATCCAGACCTATTCAAATTGGACCTGTTGATTCCGACTCATCAATTGTACCGATACAATTTGGGCCTCGATGATTTATAATAGAGTGCTATGAACCTTTAAACTTGAAATGAAATTGTCGGCGCGCGCCGGACCAGTACTGATGACACGACTGCCGGGCTTCAAAAAACAATTTGTTAGTCATGGTTTTGTTGTAACGTAATAATTGTCATATAAATTGAGATAAATGAATTGTAATCGGATATTAATATTCATAGAAATCGGAAACCTACGATAGAGCCAAATGTTACTGGTGTTGAAAAACGAAATTAGGATTATCTATTAACAGAATCTTTGAAACTAAACAGGCAATGTGTTCGTGTATTAATTATATTGAGTTTGTTTGTGGGCGTGTGAGACTGTCCACTTTTATCTGTGGAACTTAATTTAATTACGCACCATTGTTCTACGTTAAACAATAGTGTGTAAAGTAAAATAGTTGCTTGTCTCGTCATATGAACACCTGTGATTGTTTTACAACTGGCTAGCTCTGAAAAACTGTAAAACACACTAGACAGCAAATGAGTTTTGTGACGTAGGTACTATAGGTAACTACACCGCGGTCAAGATGAAAAGGTTTTATAAACACATCATATGCAATTCAGGTGATCATTAAACACAGATTGTGAAAATATTAAAATGTAAATAGCATCTTCCAGTTCACTTAATTAAACTGTCATCAAATTTCGAAACACCAAAAGTTATTAACATTTCTTTTTAAAATTATAAATGTTTCCTTCGATCCGATGAAGACAGCTACCGTATGATTTCACACTTAAACTACGTTGTATCTTCGTGTGGTAATATGTAGGGGCGAGCGGAAAAGGAAAATGGGAATATATCTCATTCACTCGTGTAATTACGCTAATAACTTTACCACGGATACTAATCGTTTACTTCGCCGACACTCGTGTACATGAAGATTACCTACTTAGATAAATAGATGACCGATACATCATACCATTACTTCAGATTTGAATTGCAAATACACTTTTCTTTTTACTTCGCAGGAAATGCAATGGGAAAATAGTTTTCTCTAAGTACATCCCACGCTTGTGTTTGTTTTCTAATGTAAACTAGTTTTTCCAATTTTGGTTCAGATTTTGAATTTAATATTATAAACTCCGAGATCACTAATTATATTGATGTGCGTAGCTATTAGATGTATATAAACAATAAGAAACGTGAAAAATAAGGACTGCTTTATAATTCTATAATTTAGATGTCAATGTAAATCGTTGAACTAGATACAAGTTTGGCAATCGCAATTGCCATTCCATTACAATGTTCTAACAAGCCACTCAATTTATGTTAATGTGATAATTCGAGTCGAAACTTTGATTCCAATGAAACATGACAACGAAATCACATAATTTTGCGAGTTACAGTGGTACCTTGCTCCATTATACGAGTGTTTGATATGGCGAGAATTTGCAAATTGCATTACACTTGCAATTTTGAGAAAATAATAGTGTAGTATTATTGGGAGTAAGATTTTTTGACAACCATACATTTTGCGAGATAGTTTCTTTTCCAGATTTGAATAATATTTTTTTCTTGAGCATAATACAAGACGACATTATAACGTAACATTTGCATATCGAGTCCATTTCACGTTTGCATGGGATGTAGAAGAGGGAAATGGAAAAACAGTAATCATAGAAAACAATAGGGATTTTTTATGATTTTAAATCATATCTACGGATAAATGTGATGCATGTCTGAAAGTGAAATCTGGTGCTCATGCTCATACATCAATAATGCGTAAAAAGATTGCCTACTGCATAGAAACATAATTATACGTACTATGCTAAACTCCATTTAGATGCATGCAACAGTTATCAGCATAGTACTAAGTGAATGAATGTGGGACTCAAGGGAAGGCATGTGAATAATTAATACGCTTGACAGTCAGACTGATGATGGCAATAAATTGAGCGACCCCTTGGGAATATGGGGCGGGATACTATTCTTAGTTACAAACCTGCGCACTCACATTTTTGGAAGAAAGAGATTTCTATTTTGGGGCTTGTTTGTTACTCTTTACGGTTTGGGACAGAATACATTTAAAATCCGTATAAGGAGTGACTTATTACATGTGAAGCTAGTAAGGTCGTTGTTATACTTTTGTTTCTTAGAACTACAAAATATAGACTACTATTAAATTCACTTAATTTTAATGCATTGTAAAGACAATAATCCATTTAGGTGCAGTTATTATTCAATTGCTATTAAATTCCTCAGAGCATTCCGGTCGAGTCGACCCACAGTGATTGCTAAAACGGCTGGTCAAAATTACGCTAAATTATGATAACTATACACCATATTTGAACGGATTGGCACACTATGGCTATTATGAGGTGAACTAATGAGTTGTTCACGAATTTGAAAGTACGCGTTATTTACTCGAGGCCCATAGTGCACCGTGAGACGTAGGGAACTCATGGTCTCACACACCTACGGGTAATCATATATCATTGAAGGTTCCGAGGCCTCTAAGGAAAGTTTGATTTGAATTATTCTTTTTACATACGAAGCATATAGAAAGTTACTTTATTTGGATGTTAGTTCAGTGTTTTGTTGTTGTTTGATACTGGCATTAATCATATCTTAAAATTTTAAATTGTAGTGCTACCGTATACTACGATCGTGTCAGCTGAATAATAGTTGACATGCACTAATTATTACGCAGAACTTTAATGTATAAAGCAGCACTTAGAGATTGTGCTAAGAAAATGATATTTTTTTTCCACATTGAAATAAATTGCAGAAAATATTATTTTGGACTTTGTGTCGGGAAAGTCGGTATTTTGCCAAACTTTATTTAAATTTATTACGATATTAAACATGCAATATATAAAACTATCTGTCCATACGTACTGAATATTGCATGCCTAGCGCATAACCCTTCAATTACTATAAAGTTTCAAACTAGTTAGCTACATAGTTGTAACTCTAACTCGCAATAATATGCATCTGAAGAACGTAGATTATTCAAACGTTAGTGTCTGTTAGCGTGTAACATCATCTCATCTCTAATACCTACAGTACCATTAGATACAATGGTTCATTGCACTCTCATCACACATGTTATATGACGCTGTAATCCGCCCGCCAGTTTTATTTGTACTTGATTTTAAACAATATGACGCATGTATGTTTTGTTTTACAGATAAAAAGGTCACTTAAAGCTTTGTAGGAGCGAACTTTCTCATATTCGTGGCCAGAATACTTTTAGGAAGATAGACATTTTCTCAATATACTAATACTAGCTGACCCGCGCAACTTCGCTTGCGTCAAATAAGAGAGAATAGGTCAAAATTTTCCCCGTTTTTGTAACATTTTTTATTGCTACTCTGCTGCTATTGGTCGTAGCGTGATGATATATAGCCTATAGCCTTCCTCGATAAATGGACTATCTAACACTGAAAGATTTTTCAAATCGGACCCGTAGTTCCTGAGATTAGCGCGTTCAAACAAACAAAGAAACTCTTCAGCTTTATAATATTAGTATAGATAGAGAATCACAATAAACAAATACGAGTAGCTAATAAAAATAAATTTTATATACGTATCATTACAAAAGCTTCCCTTGACATATTCAAAGAATTCCATAAATGTTTCATGAAGATACAATTCATTCATAATCTCGGACCATTCTTCAGCTTAATGCGATACATCAACATTTCTTACAAAGCAGTGCGATTTAAAAGTTTAATGTAATCGTACATCGTCGGTGTGGCCACAAAGTATCTTAATGTTTATTTATTATACGTACAGACAATTCTCTGGAGACAGCTGGTGATGGACACATCCTGTGCATACTGACATTGTCACATTGTTCAAATAATATCACAAGTCACAAGTACTTTATACATGATGCTCCATATATTACGTCTAGTAGCTACAGTGTGTGCTTTCACAATAAAATCTGAGGCAAACATCCTGTGAGAACGAACACGACTGCTCGAAAGCTTAACAATGTAATCAAACTGATATTGCATGTATTTACTAACAAATATGAAGGAGTGGCTGGGAAACGTCGCGTTCTACGGAAGTCTTTATCCTGCAGATCGGCAGCTTTTGACGGGGGAAATACCGTCTGCCGACGTCTGTTCCGAGAATATGGGATAAGCATGTGTGATACAAGGAACTCGGAGAATTAGGCATAAGTGATTTTTATAACTGGAGTAACAAGTTCCATTGAATTGACTTTGGAAGTTCCAACTTCAAACTTTGTTTTTTTTATCGTTGATAGCTATTATTCTTCTTTAATGTCGCGATTCTCTACAGTCGGTACTATCCAATACCGACAACCGGCTAGCTATCGAAAAATATTGTATGACAATCGGTTCAACGCCTCTAGTAGGCGTCGTAGAAATTATTTTTGCAGTACATTTTAAATGTCATACTCTCGAAGCTCAAAGTGCCGGATGTAGAGAATCGCACTACAGTTAGTTAATTACTTTTTATTCCGTACTACCAAGATTTTAAGTCACGAGCCTTCCATTTCAACATGTTGAAGCCAGTAAGATATTATGAGTAGTTAATAATAGCGGCAACAATACAAGATTGTATGATATGATATTGCCGTCAGCTATATGCGGCAATAACTTGGCAAGCCTAAAGATCAGAACATTACGTAAACTATCAGCAGATCACGAGCCTTTCACCTATTAATCATCTTTATAGTTGAGAACACCCTGTGCTTGTATATTGCATTATGTAGAGGAGAATTCTACTATAAGAGTACATAGTAAACTCATGGTTTACTATGACAAGTACGAATCTTGTAAAATAAAATACTGTCTTTAAAGTAAATTGTCGCTCTATATCGGAACGGAACAAACAGGACAGACGTTGTCTTTCTGTCCTTGGTTTGTATGTTTGTAAAAGTCCCCGCGACACCAGAGCAATTCACGTGGTGGAAATGGTCTTAAAAAAATCAATGATGCGTTGCTTTTCAAGAGTATCCCATCCCATAAACGACTTGTTAAATACAAAGGTATTGAGAATCTCCTCCTTTTTTAAATTAGTTTAAAGGTCTGACTATAAAGTGAATTAATAAAGGATAACTTACAACCTATCACAAAGTACGAAAGTGATAAATGAAAGCAACACTCATTTTTTAATATGGTAATGTCAAACAGAATACTCAATTAATCGAAGCCGCATTACATTACACTATCACGCCTATATTCCCCTGAGGGTGTAGTAAGGTGGACAGTGGTTATAGCTTCGTAATATTGTGTAACATTGTATTAACTTACTAGTAACGAAAGTAAAAAACAAAGTTGCAAAAATATACTCATCTGCGATCATTGTA
This sequence comes from Anticarsia gemmatalis, assembly GCF_050436995.1. Classification (NCBI taxonomy): domain Eukaryota; kingdom Metazoa; phylum Arthropoda; class Insecta; order Lepidoptera; family Erebidae; genus Anticarsia; species Anticarsia gemmatalis. The sequence continues at coordinate 5,336,184 of NC_134757.1, forward strand.
ATTACTGTTGTTAAAGAGATTCCTAAATGATAATATTGTATAATTTATGTTTAAAACACCCCTCAATATAGAAAGACTCAAAAATCTCTATACGGGTGGGGGCGGATCCATGTGTAACATAAAGACATTAATAATAAAGCCTTTAATAATTCCATGCCGTATGTTAGTCTTGGTACTAAGTAGTAGAAATGCAAAAGTTTCGATGTTTGAACCTAAACTGTGTGTGTTTAGATGGATGTTTGTCTGCTACTCCATGACACCAAAACTATTGAAGCTATTTTTATTTAATTTGGTACGCAAATAGCTTAAAGCCTGTATTTATACATAGGCTTCTTTCCCTGAAAATCTATTCACGCGGTCGTAGTCACGGGTAGAAGTTAGTACCTACTATAAAACAAACAGGTTGTTAAAAGAACACGTGTATTCACGAATAAGCCAAGTTCATCGTTATCTCTGTGCCGTCAGCGACATAAATTAAGGTTTACGTTAATTAAGCAGTGTACATACACATGGTAACAAAGTTATCGCGAGACATCGTGCTTGTTAACTGCTTGCTAACTTTATAATGCGGGTTAGATCGGCTTAAATAAGCCTTTTAAACAGATAATAAACTGTACTATTTTGTGTACTCGCTTTTAGGTCTATTTGTTTCTACATAATAGTATTAAGAGCAGATATTTCTCTCTTAAATGTTTTTTGAAAAGATTTGAAAGTAACACATTAGTCCAAAATGATTCCGAGGAAGAACTCAATCCAAAATTTTATCATTAATTTATTAACAAAATTTTATTTAAAATTGGATCATCGCGTGTCCGTTTCGGTTCAAAACACAACTTTAATTTCAAAATTAAAATGCCTATGCAAATAGTAGCATCATTCTCACCCTATTTCAAAACAAAATAAAAAGTCATGAGGCATTTCACGGTAACGGATTGTTTAATTCGCAGCATAAATCAAAAGAGTCATTACTTGGCCAGTAGCATTGCGTGCTGCCAGCCGCCAAGCCTGCAAACGCGCCCAGAACAAAAAGTACAATATCGCGTTACATACACTAAGTACAAAAAAACCAGCGAATATTTTCACCAGGCCTTGAAACACGCGATTTAATTCGCTGAGTGAAAAATAAAATATAATGGCGCTTGTAAAAGAGTGAGATTTGTATCATTAAATAGCACCATTTTGAATATTAACCGTTACTTCGCGTGATTAAGCGGTATAAGGAAGGGCATTGTGTTATTACTTTAAGGTTAGCTTTGATTAAAATAAGACAACAAGTAACAACTGGTTGAAAAAAAATGTTCTCTTCGGTCATATTGTTCTCTTAAATTTACCTACCGCTAACTTTATTAAAAAATATTTTATGTCTAAATAGATAAATAACTGCATTTATGACGCGGTAGTAAGTGTATTCGAGTGCTGACACTGAGGATCGGGTTTAATTTTCCAATCGACAGTTAGTTAGAAGAGATCAAGAATTACGGTGTGTAACGTGTCCGGTAAATGGCAATAGGTTCGCCCCCTAATTCACGGGACCAACATTGTTAGCGGCAAACGTATTTCATATACCTCTGTTTACACCTTCGGGTATAAAAGGCTTAATATTACTTATGTTGATAGATATAAAAGTTTTAGCATAAGGATAAGATCAAAGGTTTATTCATTGACCTTTTAACACTGATAAATAACTAACATATTCTAAACAGGCAGTTTGCTAATTTTATCGATTACTTTACAACTCTTCACTAATGTTTACTGTCGTCTCGTTCCTTGTACTGCATATCAGATAGTGTACACGACGCATTTTAATTAGAGAAAACACATTTACTAAGTACCTGTCCCCATTTTTACTACTAAGGTTAATTGAAAATGAATTACAATCAATAATTGTCAGCTACAGTCGTAAAACGGCCATAAACATAATATTATGTGGGTGTAAATGCGAAATTAACACTGGCTTTTCATGGCTAAATATGGTATCTGATAGAGTCAGTTTATACCAGGTAAACCCTCAGTCACAGAAAATTGCTGATTTCTATGCATTCAGTGGTGTTGCTAGGTAGTATGGGGTCATGGTTAATAAATAAACTAGGGCTCTCTACAACTAAACTACAAGCCACAATTAAAGAAAATAATCAGGGTCGGAGGGCTCTCGATGCGCCTCAGCGCCAAGTCATAATGTGACTTCGCAACTGGAAAACTAGCCACTAATTTAGAAGAAAACACTGGCACAAATAAAAGCTAATGCCTTAAACACACGATATGGTTTTTAAAACTAAACTACTAAAGTCGAGTTTCATTTAAAATTGGCCAAGCCATATCCCGGCGGTAATGGGCTTTTTGTATTATAAAAAGAAAAACTTGACGCTAGTAGACGTTATTTTTCAAATAAGCTAATCTACTTGAGGTTCTCATGCATTCACAGGGTGTTATTAAGTTTACGTGCACTTAAAGGAGTGGGCTAAAACGACAAGTAACTGCAACAAAGTATTCATGAACGAGGTTTAAGAGTCTCCTGTTTATAGCTTTGAGATATATTTAGTATCACATTATCCTGCGTTTATTTTCATTGTACTAGTAAGTTTGAAGGGTTTGTGGAGATATTTATTGGTAGAAATAGGTCCTCTGTTATTGCGGAGTGGAAACTATATAATGTACTAAATATACGGTAAACTTCTCTATGCTTGGAATTGTTTCTGGAGCCTAGTTAGGAGAGAAATAAGAACATTTGAAATAGACTCTTTACTCTCCTTCAAAACAACTTCTTCAAATTTCGAAAAAATGATTCAGTCCATTTTTGTTCTTTCTAAGAAGATTACGCGTTTTTTTAACAATCAAGGGTGTTCATAATATTTACCAATGGACATTAGCCTATCCACAATGCGTCACAATTTTCCCGTGTTAACTATCTGGTATCTATGTCATCACAAAGTGTAACGCACTAAATAGATCCAATGTCACAGGCACTCACTAACATTACACTACACTCCATATTATCGCGGTTGCCTTGAAATTAACAGTGTTCTCATGTAACGTGCCGTAAAATTTTACATTACCGTTTTATTTTACTAATGGGGAAAGATAGTGTGATAATTAATTAGCCTTTTTGAAGTTTCATGACACAGGAGTTCGGAATAATACGCAATAGCAATTGAACTAGCTTCTTTTTAAATTCTGCTTTTTATTTATAAATATTGGTAATGTACTAACTTAATCAATCAGAACTATTGCCACACGGTGTTTCTTTAGTCAACCACTTAATCTAGCCTCATAAAAGACCTTCGGACATCCCGTTTGAAGTTTGTTGGCGCCTAGACCAACGATATTTCAACATCAAAACCTTTGCACCTATACGAACTATTAACAAAGGCCAACAGGTTAACACCTACAAATTGTGGTTGTACACTAATACAGCTAGGTGGGTACCTCACGTGTACCTGTTGAATGACACTTTAAATTAGCCGGGTGTTACTACTGACATTAGCATCGTAGATAATTGCTGACTGACCCGGATTCTGAGCCCTGGATTAATTAATAATTGGAACTGCAATAGGCGCTGACAAGCGTGCCGTCCTTATACGGTGAGACCGGGCATATCCACCGTTTTAATAGCTCTAAGAACTAGTTGTTTCACATAATCTAGTTATTTTTGGATCGGACAGGCTTAAAATAATTCATTAACCAGTTTTAGTGCATTCATTTTGCTAAATAAACATTATTATTAATGAGAAGCTTTTCGGATTCGACTTTGGTTGCCTCGCAATGCAAAAATGTTGGCGAACACGTTTGTCAAGATTTTTGCAACTGTCTTAAGTTGTGTTAAATGCACTTTTGGGGAAGTCGAGCTTTAAACTAAAGATGTGTCATCTTAAGCAGAAAAAACGGTTTTGAACAACAAACAGAACATTAATTGGAGCTTTTGGGTAACCACCTACCAAGGCTCTTTATATACTTACAGAAAAGAAACTATCCTTGAACTGGTATCTCCGTATGCTAACAAAACAGCTCTATCAGCCAGACATCTAGAAAGTTAATATCCTGAGACAAAACAAACAGGCCAAATTGATTTAGCGTGAATTTACTCGATTGGGCCGCCGGACGGTTCGTGACTCACATTCCTATAGAGAAAGAGTGCTCACTCGTCTGGCAAACCCGTCTACCGCAAATAGCGACCTTGCGAAGACGTCGCTGGGGGAACATTTATTAACCACATCATTTCGGCTACGTAATTATGGAAAATTATATAACTAGGTGTAAAAATGAGTTTATTATTTTCATTTTATTATACCGAACTATCTATACTAATATTATAAAGCTGAAGAGTTTGTTTGTTTGTATGATTGTTTGTTTGTTTGTTTGAACGCGCTAATCTCAGGAACTACTGGTCCGATTTGAAAAATTATTTCAGTGTTAGATAGCCCATTTATCGAGGGAGGCTATAGGCTATATATCATCACGCTACGACCAATAGGAGCAGAGTAACAATGAAAAATGTTACAAAAACAAGGAAAATTATGATTATCTTAAGTGACGCAAGCGAAGTTGCGCGGGTCAGCTAGTAAATGATATAGCTGGTTTCCTCAACTATAATTAGTATTTTTACCTCAAAAATCCGGATACAAGATTTGCAATTTGAACAAGTTGTTTGCATTTGTCGGCAAATGTCGGCACGGGACACATAGGAAAATTGCTGAAAGGTACTGTTTCAAGATTCTCAATCAATCGTAGTACTATGTAATTGCCTCATGTTTCTACTTATAACAGTTGAGATTTTATCATTTCAGTTTACACCTAACATGAAATACTAATTAGATTAATGATGAGTCATAAATAACAAGTCTATCTTAGCCCTCTAGGGATGAAAGTAGAGAAATAGTCGCCGCAAACCGAAAATAATGTAGTGCCAATTATCTATGTTACTTCGATATGATTGGCTAGTTGTCCGGTCACGTTCTTGAAATATTAGCTACGATTTCTTCGAATATCAATCAGGCGCCAGTCGTTTCGCGCATGCAAATGAACAACGCCGTTTTGGTGATGTATTAGCACTTAAAACTAGTAGGTAACTCCTATTTATAAAGTTTGGTATTGCCGACTTGAGAAAAACAGGCGAAGTTCATGTTATATCATTATGACTCACAAATGTAATACGATTTTCTTTGGTCTGCCTTAAAAACATTACTTTAAAGCTCTCTTTAATACGTTTATTTCTGTAATAAAGATAATTTACATTGACGTTTACTCTTATTCGATAACATATTACGAATTAATCATCCATTTCCAATTTTCTTTAGCTTTAATTCATGCTTTTCAACTAATTCCTTTGAAATAAACATTTCATTTACATTTCCGTATTCTGAAATATTTACATTATGTATTCGGAAACAAGAAACTTGAACTGGTATAAGCGGTGATATACGACACATTAAGCGCATAAAAGCCATCAAACCAGGGTGTAACAGTAGGCGTCAAGTGGCACAATGCATTGTTGCTAGTTTACTGCCGCTCCTAAATATCGACCGGGAAGTGCCAAAGTGGTCTACTTGATGTAATGTTCGTATTCCTCGCTCGTAAAATAGCTATATCCTCTACAGAACTCCTTAAATGTATCGCTTTTATTACTGACTGAAAGTTTATATAACAATAAATATATTTAATATAATTCCTGCGACATATATTATTATGAATGACACAATCCCATTCTTTTAGTCGAGTACCTAAAGTATACTGTAATTGATTACATAAACTGTAATGGTTTCAATGTCAAGTAAAACAATAGGCATTTACATTTTCATTCATTCAGATTTGCCTTGCCCATAAATCAAAAGCGCCACTTCTGTTCAAAACAATTGCATATTAAGTATTCGATGGAATAGTCGAGTCGACGCAATCATAGGCTAGTGCAGTACCAAAACAAAAGCATAGACAAAAGAGTGTAAAACAATAAAGGAACACGCAATCAAAATTCAAAATTGAACCTCGCACAATTAGAGGGTATTCACGCCCCAACGCTTGTATTCAAATTTCGAATACAGAACGTTGTGATGAGTGGTTTTTTTTAAGCGCGTGTCCTTTGTTTCTGTGAGCATATTTTGTAGTCACCCTACACAGGAAACTGTGGTTTCGTACGACATAAAATAAAATAATACCATAAAAACTACAACTTTTTATTTACTACAGCATGCCTCGTGGCTACTAACTCACTTATTATTTTCTTGCAAAATAATTTGCGTATTCTATTTTTCTCAAAGCTAGTTTTCTTCCACTGTTTCCAGATTTAAACTTTAGAATGGACCTAGAGTCTTATGTGAATACTTCATGGTTGGCAACACGAGCCTAAATGTTGCTATAAAAAGAAAAAAGGTTAAATTTAAACATTTGTTAATCGAATTCGAAATGACAGACGAGACAAATGGAACGGCACTATACAATTTATTTGATGTCAGTGGTCGTTACAAGTACGGTTGTCAATCGGCGCGCGCGAGGTGAAGCTGCGTACATACTTCGCACATGTCACTGATAGCCAGCTATGGCAAACACATCTGCTTTTAAATTTGCTGTGAGTCACGCGACCATACGGCAATCGCACTAAATTAACTCAAGCTCAATAAATATAAATAACAGTTCAACTTGTTTTAAAACTTTTTCTTTCTTGCTTACCTTTTTCAACTGTACTCAGTTCATCTTTCTACTGACGTTCTTAATGTAGAGTCAAAGTTATTTACCTGATTGCTTACCTATATTTACGTTTCCAATATTTTCTATTCGTTGATTATCACGATTCTAGAGTATTTAATGTGTTTAGAAACCGCGCAGATTATCATTGAAGTGTGAACAAACTTATGCCTATCTAATTCAATTCATGAAACGGATTCTTATTAACAGGGTGCTAAGCGAGTCGGCCAAGAAAATCATGAATGGTTAACAGGCTTCGCATCGAAATAGATTGAAAATACAAGTTTGTCGTGTCGGGGAGTCGTAGATAATGGGCAGGGCCGCTTTCCTCGGCATCTAGGCCACAATAACAAGAGGCGATCGCTAAGTGAAATTAAACACGGGCCTGGCGACTCTACGGAAATGCACGGACATCGGATAGGTAACGCGATGCGATAAACTAACCTCCGAGACCGCCCCTACGATCATTGTTTGTTCACATAATATCATGTACTGTCTTCGTTCGGCAAACTTCGACACTCTTCGCCACTCGTCGGTACCTCTCATCTTGTTTTACATTTGAAAGTAACGGCAACTTTGTATTAGCATTCGTCTCTGTTTGGAGTTCATTTGTACTATCTTCCTGTCGCGGTAATAAGCAGTGACTTATTGTTACTGTTACTTGTTTAGTATGTTTTGTCACGTTCCCTTAGAGGTGGACAAAATCCTACAAAACGGTTATTTTTTGAGAAACAAACTGTTCGAAAGCTTAGCATAAACGTGTTTCATGAAAAAATATCCAAATTGCTCTACGCTACTTAGAATAAACATAGGTTTTGCTATCAGTAAAGTTAGTAATTTCCTACCTAAGTAATACGATTCTAAACTCACGCATTCAAACATTTAAACAATATATTTCGCGCGAGTACTATAACAAAAGCATAAAACGGTCATTGCCAATAAAAAAAGTGTTTAGTACACAGGCACGTACACACGTATTACTCTGAATTCGAATATCGTAAACATAGCATGAATGGTCTGTAAGATAACAGAGATACTACACTATGTTTACGTTATAATACGCTAGTATGTAAAGCTTCCACGATACTCGCTCTCTACGATTAGCAAACATTTTGTTTAGATGAAGAAACAGCTATGTGTCGACAAAGTAATTTACACACTCACCTCTGGCTACATAAACTGTTGAACAAGCCAAGAAAAACGTTCGGTAGCGAAGATATCTTGTGAAATGTTCTACGCGAGGTATCATAATATATTTTATGTGCATTACGATACACATTACAAAGTCTATCTGTAAATATCAAATGAGTAACATGGTAGTAAACTTCCAGTAATTTGGTTTTCGCAGAATATTTATACTTACTAGGTACCTAGTTGATACGACTTAACCTATCTGGCTTAAAGGTTATAAGGATAATGTTCAAGTAATTAAAATAGATACTCTCTTGGTAGAGTCCAAATTATATCTGGTATACTGGGTTACCATCTCAGATTTATATTTTGGGGATAACAGATAATGCTTAATAATCATATGGCTAACGAAAATGATGTAACGTCTAAGAAGAACTCATACAGTTTCGACCAACCGTAAAATAATTAAAATAACAGTTTTCCATAGAATACAGTTCCGAATAGGCGTAAAAATCAATCGGAAATCCGACAAATAAATGAATACTTTCAGATCATTGGATTCGCGGCACGTGTCTCTTTAAGTACGGCACGTGGTCTTATACGCATCGGGGCGGAAAGTAGGCCGCCGAGTGAGGGACTGTCGGCCGATTGACAGTGTACAGGGAAGTGCAATGATACGGAATAATCTCCTCACACATGCTGATGGCTCAGTCACCAATAGGGACGGAGAAAGTGACAACTGCGATATTTTATTACAATTCGTTTAGTAACTTTTATATTCGCTTTCTTATAATTGTTTATGTTCGGATTGTTCAAGATAACTCTTTTTATTGATTGATTTAGTTTGTTGTGTGAGTTCCACAGGAAACATATCTTATACCGAATCATAGCAGAAAACTTTTCAGTGTATTGCGTCCTTTATTATTTGACTGCTATCTCATTGCCAAATTAGCCATCTATTATTCCGTCCTTCCCGCAATTTGAAGCTTCTTCCGGACAACAGCGCATTGTAGTCTCACGTATTGAAATGACAATAGCGCGAATGACAATATTCAAGGACTCCCATAGAAATACCTTTATTGAGAGATGTTCGCTGATCTTTTGTGAGATCCCCGTACCGTGCCCACCACCGGGGCCTACCTCGTGAATCAGAATAACACTGCGAACGATGAACCTCGTCCGTGCGAGTAACTCGATATTTCAACGCGACCTATTCTGCCGATAAACACTTTATTTGGAACTTTCTCATATTTTAACGTGAAGTTATCGGTTACATAAATAAGTTCAACAGATAAAGCATGTCAGCGTGTTTACTCTACTAATTCTTCTTCCTCTTGACATGTTATATTGCAGCCATTTGTTGGGCTCTATACCTCTCCAGATTTACATAAAGCCATATAAATTTTATATTTCTTGGAACATATTCCTAACTCGAGAGTTTGTAGAAAGCGGGTTAATTGTTCTCGATTAAGAAAGGCTAACCTAATTCCAATTTCTCTGTTCGATTGTACGTTATTGTGTTGAACAAGAGGTCGGTTATCGGCACGTTTTGTTGCCTTACAAAACGTTGAAGATATCGGCAGTACCTACAATCTATATGAGTCAGTATCAGCACCTACTACAGAAATATAAACCGCTACTCATTACCGATGTGATAAATATCTGATAATTCCTCGAATAAAAAGTTATCAGCGGCTTATCGCAAATATTTTTAAACTTCTTTCCGCGTCGCGAATCGCAGCCGTGTTCGCACGCCAAAGGGCCAGGTGTTAAGATCTTATTACGGAACAAACGAGTCTATGTTCCGTCGCCTAAACAAAACTGAACAACGAATACTTGTTCCATTCGCAGCCTACGGGATAAACAGACCAGCATGACTGTACACCGATACGATCAGAATAAATTATTAATCATGAATATTAATACAAACCACGTGGGCTCCACTCAAGGGTGAACAACAGCTAGCTGCCTTGAACACTTACCTAAAACAAAGGAAACACAATTTATATTTACATGTTTTGAATACACAGTATATTAAAATACATTTGGTTGAATGTGCGTTTTCCATAAACAATAGTTATTTTGAAGCTAGCTTTTGCTAACGTTTCACATTGCTTTTGTTAGTGTTTTCCTCTCCGGAACCGTAGGTTCAACTGTGCGAGTGCAGTAAAATATAAAAATATAGTGGACCTAAAACCGTGAAAACTTAAAGTTGCATAAAATCTTAAAGTTTATACCGTTATTACATTCTGTCAATTCTGTGACGTTATACTGATATTGTACTCTGAAAAGGTTTTAGTTTAATACCACCATCACGTTTCACAAATAGCCCTTCAAATCTCTTTCAATAGTCAGAAGATTGAGTGAAATGAGGGAGAAATAAAAATAATTAAATTGTGCTTCGTTTAGTGTCAGTTTGACGTACATTTATGTGATGTGGCCACCCCGAAGAGCATTGCTATTGTGGTGTTCACGCCATCTGACGGACGCACGGACGTGACTGGGGGAATTCAATCTAGGGACTCATTGTCCGTTCTCATTTAATGGCACCTTTGTCCAATATTTGAACGAACACTTAAAATGGATTGTGCTGTTGGCTTGATGAAAGGGAAATGACGGAACAATTGTAATTGACGAAAGTTTGTTTTGTAGAGTTTCTCGCTATGCGTACCTTTTATTTAAAGTTATTTCTTTAAAATTTTATTTTTTCTTCAGATATTTTGGCCAGAACCTCATCTTTATACTTTTTTAATAACCTTAAATATTTCAGAATATTTATCTGCTTTTAGCAGTTATAATTGAAAGAAACCTTATCAAAATAAAAAGTTTTCTCAGACAGTCGTAAATTGGATGAAAAACAAAACAAATAAAAGAATCAAATTAAGCACTTCCAATAAACACCCATACGTTACTTAAAGTTGATATAAGTAGCGCACCGTTCATAAATCTCTTTATCTAAATGAAACTCATAAAGGGCTGCCGTTCGATAGCTTTTAAATCGCTTTATTAAGATGCTTTTAGACTAATTAATGATCAAGCGCCGCTATATCTTTGAGAGACAGTTCGATTAATGAAACAGGAATAGTCCTGTACCCGTAGTAAGTTTAAAGCGTGGTATTCGTGTATGCGTGACAAGAACAATGACGTCACGCAACATACGGCTGGGTATAAATAAAGTACAGACACAGAAAAATAAAACAACGCATGCTTTGTAAGTGGAATGCCTTTCGTGTTTCCCTGAGGACAGTACGTTCCTGCTTTGTAATATTTTGTTCCTTTTTTGCTTGTTGCTCTCACGCAACATTTCTGCAATTTCGTACCTATTTCCTTTTTTTTGTTGTCCCACTGCTGGGCAAGGGTCTCGATCCCAATCGAGGGAGGTGTTAGGCCTTGAGTCCATCACGCTGAACAATTAAGAGTTGGGTATTAAGTACTCTTAAGAAAATGATAAACAATTTTCATTCACAATAATATTCATATATTTTCAGAAATATAAAGTTGTTATAGGTGACATAGTTCCACAGGGCAAAGACATCAAAACATTGTATTGTATTAGGGAAAGTCGTAAAGTCAACAATAAAATTGTGATGAATTGCACTCGCGTCCATATGTCTTGCAACATCAAAGTAGTTATATAAGTTACAAAGAATAATAAATTACTATTCAGCTATAAAAATGTGCTGTAAAATTATTATACAAACGTTGGCTAATAGAAATTACTATAAATGTCATGTTTTAATAAACTTCTGCAGAGATGTTTTATTGTTTTAGGACTTCAAACTAATCTAATTTAGAAAATAATAATTAAGGCAATATTTATTCAGGTAATCCTTTCTTTATATTTTATTGCAAATTCCTAATTTAAAGGTAACGGATAAAGATGTGTATACGTATGTATATAAAATCAAACTTTTCACTTCAGGCTTTTTTTAGCTCTGCTCCTGATGAACAAATATTAATTTAATCCTCGTCTGAAAATTGTCATTCCAGACAATAAATTTATTTTAGAACCATCTGTTCAAAGCAATAATACAAACCACAACATAATGTGTGGCCGAGTCGCGTCGGCTATTTTCGTCCAAGTTCAATTATTTTCTGGCTAAACCGTGTTGGGACGCATTAGAACTGACTTCATTTAATTTAAATTTAACTCGCCGCAACCGGAGATATCTCGAATTACTCCTGCTATTGCTAATGGAAAAACAATAAAGCAACCGTTCTTAGCCACAACGATGTTATGGCTTACCACGTAATTGTTTTGAACAACTCAATCTTTTAACTTCATACCGATTCATTATAAACCTTTATTGCTGTGCGATTTTAATATCTTTCTCTTGTACGGTAATGTATATTTTGACAGTTATATTTCTTAAAAAAAAAGCGCCATTTACAGCCGCTGCTCATCCTTCAATCCGTCAAAATGAGAAATTCATTCTGTCAATTTCCCTCGAAACCAGCACCTCAGATAAAAAGTAAATGTTTAATTATTGCAATTCACTCACGAATATTTAATATCGCCTTGATTGCTATTTTTACGGCTCTCGGCCTGTAAAAAATGTTTCGTGTGAGTGTTCCGTGTGTTGTTCGTGTAATAAATCGTTGTCCACAGCTTATTAAGGATGGTAATTTTGTAGTGAACGCCTTATAAGTGCATGATTAATTATCCGATATCGCGGAGAGCGCGCTTCTTCGTCAATCGATTATTACTGCAGCCACCATCAGGCCCCGAGGTGCGTCTTAATGGGGATTCCGAAAGCAGTGGTGTCACTTTTTGCGGCGAACATTTAATCATTAAAGGCGTAGGCATGTAGTATGTACCAACATCATTTGGTCGATAAAACTTTTGGTAAGAAATGCACATCCGCATTCCCTTCAGTGTTTAAAACAAATAACTGTACATGAACAATTTGTATTGTTAATCGTTACCATATTGGGTCCGGCTTAAAGGGATTTCATTTCCCAATCCATAATTTTCAAATAATTTCAATTGATACGATAAAGTGCTACAAAAACTTGTATTGCAATTAGGTACCTACAATCGTTTAACAAGACGTGGGAGGTGTTAGGGCGTCAGGTAATTGGAATTGCATGGGTTATTCTCGCAAAACGTTCTGATACGGCCATTTATGACGTGTAATTATGTCGGTCAAATCAAATCGTAACGTAGGCTGCGTGACTGCACTAAACTATGCGTGGGATTAACCCTACCACTTCACTATTCCTATGAACTTTGAATGTGCTATATTAGATTATATTATACACATTCAGAATTATCTCCGCAATTTAATCTTTGATCTTATCGTAATGTCTGTTTTAGCACGTACGAGCAATGTTTTACTGGCTATAAAATAGTGATTCAATTTGTTACGTAGATAAAAACAGTCTTTATTGTTAAGCATTCAATCTTTACTTTTAATAAAAATATACAAAAATGATAAGCAATCTTTTTACTGGTTGTCAAGGAAAAAATACTCTTTGGATAATGTAGCAAGAAGTGTCAGTCAGCGCAGCATTAGCCATTAGCAATCATTATCCAATTCTTAATTAATTAAAAGAAATTCAATTCAACACCAAAGAGAGAACTTAAAAATCGAAATCGTCACGAAAATACGACGACAGCAAACGGGTCCGCATCTCCCACGCGAATTCCTCGCAGGGCAGTCGGTGCAATCGCCAACCATAGTACTGACTGCCAAGACATAGCAGAATGTCCCACACCTGCCCTCAGAACAGACACACTTTAATACGACAACCGCACACGTTTTATCGTCACCACAGACGTTTTTATATCCCACATATACCTTTAAGAGCGAGGCAAGTACTGGTATGACACTTAGTTCGCATTATCTCGAGTACATTTTAAAATATTATTAGAATTCCACTGCTTTAGAGCCTCCGTGCTACTTGCGGAATATGGCTTGGTTATTATAATGTTTTGCCCAGTTCTGTTTGTGTTGTTATATTCCTAAATAAATATTTGTGATGGCTATAGTTTAAATGAATAGTGATTAAAAAAACAAGTATGACCCACATTTTACTTTTTGTTTTGACATCTTTTATCAGGTCGACATTTAATTAAAAAACGATTATACATTACATTTCCGGAAAAAAAATGATTTCTATCGAAACTAGGACACTTTATTTTGCGTGGTTGATCTACTTTTAAACATACTTGGCTTTCAAATAATTTTTATATCCCATAAATATCAACTAAGTATACAAAATTTTCTATAACGCAGCGTTTTCACAAGATTTTCTTTTAAAGAATAAAATTATCACAGAAATGGCACTATTATGTTATTGTGAAATAGAAACTCGATATGTGAAAGTTTGTTTTTGGGAATTTTCTTGAAAATCCATGAAGCGTGGGTGAGCAGACCACCTTGGCTTTTGTTGTATAACACAAAATGTATCGATATGTATAAAATAAACATTATTTTAAATCCGCGGAAGAGCCGGTCGTGAGGTCGATATTCAAATGGAGTCGCGGCAAGTTGACGTGCAACTTAATTGAAATGTATTATGCAAATACATTTATGCACATAAATAACACGTCCTGACACTTATCTGTGGAGGTCGTTGACCTCGCTGATTCATCAGCCGAATTCAAGATTAGGACGCGTTCGATATTCTGTCGATATGTCGATACGTTCCAGTTTCACTTCACGAAGCAGCAAACATAAAATTGATGGACGAACGTTTTGTATTTCTGTATATTAACTTTTTGGAATGCAAGTTTGTTGGTAAAAAATATCTAAGATGAAACTGAAAGGCATGATTAAATAAGAAACAACGCTAACACAACATTTAGAACAGATAAGTAGAATTACAATAATAAATGTTAAGCACTTAGGCATTTACCATTTATGAAGACTCAAAATTCAAAACTATAAATCTATAAAGGAAATAAAATTCCAATTATTATTTCACAGTACCTACTCGATGAATGAAATAAACAAATAGGAACCTAGTAATTAAGTCAATTATAATTATCGTTAACCACAATATTATTGAACCAGGAATAAACATTTATTAAAGACTTTAATTCCCTGTATAATGATTCAGATGAATTAAGAATAGTGATCTCATCATTAGAAGTATAATCCTCTTTCGTGGAATCCTCGAATAAAATTCATAAGAAGCGCTCAGTGTTCCGTAAAATGTATTTATTGGCTTCTATAACCAATAATACATAATGTATGAGTAACGTGACCCTTCATTATTCTCTTAAAACGGGACTTTGGGGAAGCGGGATTATGCGTACGCCGCAAATAAATATGACGCACTTATTTATTAAGAAAAACCAGTGATAAGCAGCTCTTGCCGAACCAAAGGTTAAGAAAGCAGAACACAAAAAGATATTTCATTTTTAAGAAAATGTAAGCTACATAATTTCATGATTATTCTAAATTAAGTAGCTGAATGACCCGTAAGAAAATAAGGATAGATTCCGAGATAGTGTCAACAGTAAAATATAGTGACTTTGGGTACCTTAGATAAATCTACGCTATGCGATTTTAGTAGATACTAAAAGTTACCTTAATAATAGGTACTTAAATAACGTTCCAACCTTCTTTATATTTTCCGGAAAACTGCCAGTGGACGGTCCTGTTAAAGGCCGCAATTAATGGTAACCAAAATATTTGTCAATTTATTGTTATGGTAACGTAATAATTCTCACTGGAATCCTACCCTACAATGTCAACAGTTGCACAAGCATTCGACCCCACATCGTTATCTTTTCATCTCAAATACTTATAGACAAAGTATTTTGAGGTTTGGTTTATGTTTATTGTTTATAGAAATGTTATTTAAGGAATGGCTGACGAAGTTTTAATTTTATTAATGTTTGTGACCATGCTTGAGAGTTAAATCAAATAGATGACATTTTTTTATCGACCTAATATTCCCACATGTATGATTCTGAAAATGCTATTCAGTTCCATATTCTTTCAAACATTGTCCTTCAGTTTTCAATAAATATGCAGTAATACGCATTACTTAGTTACAATATTAGTTAGTTATTAGTATACAAGTTCTAGAATCCAAGAAAAAAATTATGAACTAAATACTTCGCCAAATAAGCCATTAGAGTAGTTCGTAGAAAGACTTCACTTAATAGCATAGTGATTAGCTTCGTAAGGAATTGGCACCAGGCGCCATTGTGATGTTTACAACACAGTGTTTAGTGTATTTCCGTAATTGTTTCAAGTTCAAAAGATGCCCATAAACCGGCGAACACGACTAAACTATGCTATCTACGCCATAAACGCTAGGTTTCATTAGAGATAAAACGCCGTACTTGGCAACTATTTTATAAAGGGAAACTTATTTTGTTTCACCTTGTTTGTTAGTCACAATTTAATTCTATTAAAAGCCTTGGCTACTCTCAAGTTGCCTAGAAGTATTTTAAACTACATGTGTTTTAGAGCAGTAATTTCCTGAGAAGACCAAAATTACGATGTGCGTTTTTGTCCCGTGCTGCGTCTTGCGCAACTAACCAACACAATCGTCATAAAAATCATCATCAACCATCAAAATTATTCTACAAGCTATAAAATAAACTTGAACATGTACAAATGTATAAAATTTGATCCATTGGACATCGTAACTGCAGTTTTTCCGAATGTAAAAACGCATATATTGAAGGCAGTGACCCCACGTCCCCTATAAACTAATAAAAAGTACCATAACACAGGTTATTGTCAATCATAATGTGGAAAGAGTCATGCCAAAGGTGTAAAGTTTTATCACTCGAGAACTCGTAAACGAAACCGAATGATGCAGGCTATTGTAAAAGAAATTATGCTCATAATCCCCGGTTACGTAATACTGTCATGATAACATCGTCTTGTGATATGGAGATTATGAAGAAATATAAAGTGTAACTTCTTACCTGAGAGTGACGGAATGCCGTTATCCGTAACTTGACATTTTAAAACTTATTCCTATGTTAGATGCAGGCTTGTTTGTGCCATTATTCTCATAATTACGCTCATTTTTCTAATAAAATTGTTCTCGAGCATGAAACCTTTAATGTAGCGTAAACTAACTAAGAAAATTATCAATTTTATCTAACTAAACCTTTTTCATTATATTTTACAAAAAAAATGGCGAGATGATTAGGACTCCTAGACATTAGGACTCCTAACACATATTTACGTTAGCCTCTTAAACTAACGATGACGAGTAAATGTCCTCAACTATATTAATACAATATTGTTAGTTAAACCACTGTTCTAATTAAGTTAGCCGAGTCATTTACGATGACATCACGAATAGTTTCAGACACTTGAACTCTCTTAGCTGGAAGACTAGGATAATAAATTAATTCTTTGACTGTCTATGCATTAGTCATTTGAAATCCTCCCACGGAATATGATGGTTTATTCTATTTATAGTTGGGACTTCACATGAATTAAATTAGCAAAAATAGACTCATGACGGCAACTTTATAATAAACAAGCGCCGCGCCCCGGCTTCGCCCAGTTTAAACAGCAATTTTACAAGAAACCTTTACAACTTTTACACATACACCTTCCTTTTAAATCACTCTATCTATTAAAAAAAGATACATCAAAATCCGTTGCGTAGTTTTAAAGATCTAAGCATACATACATACCTACAGACATAGGGAAGGGACTTTGCTTTATACTATGTAGCGATTTCTCTCTTATTATAAGGCACAGGCTGTTATCAAACAGCCAAAAATAACTACCGAGTCCAGAATGACGTCATAAGACCGGTCTTTTTAATTGCGATGTTCTTTTATGGAACAAGTTTTGCTGATAAATAAAGAAGGTACCTAACTTTTGGGAGTGAATTTTACGTAAACAAGTTGCTGAAGAAATACATAGTTTTACCAAGTTTTAAACTTAATCGAAAGATGCAGTATGTGATCGTAATGAATGTAAAGTCACTCTATTTACCAGCCTATTAGTAACCAAATTGTGGCTATTACTAAACGATCAATTGGGTTAAGGTACCTTAACGCGGATATTCTACAGATGGGTGACCGCATAGTGGTAATTGAGCTGAGCTACGTGCTGCGGAGGGCACGTAAAAATTCGGTCCAAGTTATTGTAAATTGCGATAATAGTTGTTAAACTACGTCTTCGGGCGGCTTGAACAACTTTGATGACACATAGGTAGACTACTAACCAATCGATGCATAAATGAATGACTACCAGCATTCTTACGTACTAGAAAGTTAGGCAATATTTCCGAGTGGTGGCCTTTAAAATAGAAAACAATAGCTGTTACTGCAGTAATATTTCACTTTGTTATAATACCCTATTATTTACTTCTCAAGTGAAAATAAACGCATAAAGCCTTACTCACTTGTCTTGTAAATTGCTTTCAACTTTCTCAGAAAGTTATCGTTGAACTGCGCATCAGAAGGTTTAACACAATATTGAGTATTAAAATTTAAAGTGCATTATTTCGCAGGGTCATAATAATATTTAAGGAAGTGAGCTCGTGCTTCTGATAACGAATTATTTCCTTTATCAACCGCATATATGTATGTAAGTTGTTATTAGCGTTTAAGTACCTAATAAGCAGGTTTGGGCGGTGCCTACGGTCTGGGCGATAGAGTATGTATGTGACTGGTAATCACGGGGTCTCAGGTTCGATTTCCTATCATATTTATATTAGAATATCTATTAATAGTAGATCAGGGTTTCGTGGCTATATGGTATGGCAAAAGGTCCGCCCCTTATTACAAGGGACTGACATTGTAAGTGGCGAAACGTGTGTGTATCTCTGACACCTCTTTCTACAGCTTTAGCGCTATCTATTTTTACCTTAAAAAGTCCAATAAAAGGTCCTATACACGACACAACTGGTAAATTTCCCTAAAATTTTAATAGTTACCCGATCCGTTTCCACTTTACATAATTGCGTTATAAGTCAGCCTCTATAAAATGATATCATACGCGCATCATTATGAATAACGAGGCTCACTAATGCATACTAATCTACATCAACCCTGGGGCCTACGATGATTTATTCGATACCGCTATGAACTGATACAAGTAAATATCGTGAACGTTGAATAACCAGTCAATTATTTTAGACTTATTTTATTAAATTGTTGTATTATGGTGTTGTGCTAAGCATTTTATTGGTCTTTTAACATTTTTTTTATTGTATTTAAAACACTTTTGCTTACACTTTGGGGTATAATAGGCACGATGTTATGTATGTATGTAAATTGAAAACTACTGAGTTACTGTTTAATATAAACTGAAACGTCGTAGTTATAATTCAAAAACGGTCTGTGGGGAATGAGCGTACTTATGACAAGTTAACACATAACTTATCAATCAATCAATAGATCTTTGTAGCCCTCGACCACAAACTTGTACTCAGTCAAAGGATCAAATAAATTTCAATAGACATCCGATAAATACGCCTATGAATAACATTAAAACATTTCAATCAAATGAACCAAGGACGTATCGTACCACAATCAGATTATGAATAATGCAATCAAAAGGAATGATGAATCGAATAAAAAATGTGTTGTAAACGGTACAGACGGGTCCAATCATCGGGGGTTTAGAACATGTGATGTATAATAGTCGCGCCCTCGATACCAAGCGAGAAAAACTTAGAACCATTAGAAGCACAGTTATATAAAACGAATAACATTGAACAAATGCGGTAAAAAGTTAAGAACTGGTCAGATACGTTGAGTAACGGTCCTGCGACAGTCAATGAGTAGGAAAAACTAGTCGCACGCAACTGCGATTGGTCGCGTTGTCGTTGGTACTTTCTGTTTTTGTTACGCAAATATCGTGTTTTTGTAAGTCAAGGTGAGGCGAGCACCTGTGTCAATGTATTATCTAAACAATAAGTTATATCATAACGAGGAAGTTTATATTTATCTAAGTGCTACTCTCCTCTAACATCAGTTTAAGTGGCATCTTATTACACATGTGAGATAATATGCACATAGTGTTTTCTAAAGAATGCCGAATTGGTCGAAACCAAATAAACCAACTTTTTTCCTAACTTTCTTAATACATTTCGTTTACACAATTTAAAACCCTTTGTTTAGTTTTATTACATTAAAAAATTATACCGATTTGACTTGAAAGCAGTTTTTGGTAACTGAATTACCAACTTATATGCACAATATGTAAAACCCTAGAAATATAGCTCTCAATTTTTACCTTTAGCTTAATCTTGCTTCATACCACAAAAGACATACGACCCATTTATGTTACCGTCTATAATTACTCGCGAGACCGGCGAAGGAGATGACATCCAATCCTAGTAGTTACGAGGAGCACCGTTAACGCCACGTAACTGTACATAATGTGACCAAGTTATGTTGACACCGGCTACCACCGCACCTCCTTACGCGAACAGACAACTTAATTGACTTGGGTTATTAGCTTTCAGAGACAAATGTTTGTTTAACCGCGCCCGTTATTCTGTGAAAAGTTAGTAGGAGGTGTGTCAAAATTTGATTTTGTGAGAAGAAAATTCGCATTTATAGATAGGTAACGATAACGTATGAGACAAAGTCAGACAGACCATGCATTCTAAATAACTTAGCAGTTAAAAACAAGTTACGTGTTGCCTGTAATTGAACATTTATCATAGTTTATGTGTCTAATTAAACCAGTAAAAGAGCATTATTGTTTTTTACTTATAAAAAAATCTTAAATCATAAATGTCTTTTTATTATGAAACAGTGAATCTGACCTTCTTATAATTGTAAGTGATAAGGCAAGAATAACAGTTGAGTCATCTGGGTACAACCCATTTGTAGGAAATTTCTCGTGACGTCATAGTTAATTATGAGGATATCGTTATCAAAGATATATGATTCTTTGATGATAACCCTTTCCTTGAAAATCGCCTACACGAAATATAAACACACTTTAACATACGATTAGATAGTCATAACGGTTAAGCTGAAATACATTTTCAACTGAAGTATTTAGGTTAATTTTGTAGACTACCACAGATCTAATGAAAATATACCAACCACGTCTGACTGGAAAATCTATTTTTTTTAAATCGTGATCGTATTTTTTATCCTTGTACGCTTTACTTAAGCTTCACATATACGAATTCAATGCTGACCACAGATACTTCACTTCTCTTTCTACCTTTAAATTCGCCTAAAGTTATTGTCGCTAAGAAATAGCTCATCTTCCTTCGTTGAGACTGAAGCCACTATAGGTTATCTTACAATTTAATCCCAATTCTATCACTTGTAAGCTTTTAAAAGCATAACAGAAAGACTGAAGCAGGTACTATCGAATTTATAATATAACTTATAAAATTTCTCCACCTTTAAATTCCCAGCCAATTTAAAGCAAAATCACAAAATGAAAACGATCGTATTGACCAATACATTAAATAGTCTGGTCAAGTCCTCTGGCTACAAGACATTTAACATTTACAAGTACATGGTATGATACAAGGACCGACAGTACAAGAGTCGCGTATTGACGTTCGCTCGCTGCTACATGCGTTTAAACGCTACCGACTTATTAAATTACTTGTTGATGGCTGTCGTACCTCATTATTGGGAGGAATATTCAACAGTTGAGATGCTAAACTTTTTTTAAATTATTGCTGTTCTACTTCTAGGCAAGTGTCTCCTCCCGAATTGAGGTAGGGATTAGGCCTTGAGTCCATCACGTTGGCCAAGAGCGGGTTGTAGACGGGTTGGGTTTATAGGCATGCAAGATTTCAGATAAAATTTCTTCGCCGTTAAATTCCCAGTCAATTAAAAGCCCAAACACAAAATGTAAACGATCATAGTGACCAATACATTAAGTAGTCTGAAGTCGTCTAGCTACAAGACATCTAACATTTACAAGTACATGGTATGATACAAGGACCGACAGTACAAGAGCCGCGTATTGACGTTCGCTCGCTGCTACATGCGTTTAAACGCTACCGACTTATTAAATTACTTGTTGATGGCTGTTGAGGAGAATATTTAACTATTCAGATACATAGCTTTTTTTACCCATGAGAGTGCAAGGGAGAGTCTCTTCCCGCAATGAGGGAAGGGTTAGACTTTGAGTTCACCACATTTGCCAAGAGCGGATTGGATTTTTAGGCATATAAGTTTTTTTACGCAGTATTGTAACTAGGCAATTCGAAAATGAATTTACTTTTAATGACATTTTAAACGTGTAAAGATTACACATATTTCAAAACACTTTAAAAATTCAACGGTTTTCCACTTAAATGATTATTATTGAACATAATATTATCTATACTAATCTATACTAATATTATAAAGCTGAAGAGTTTGTTTGTTTGTTTGTTTGTTTGTTTGAACGCGCTAATATCAGGAACTACGGGTCCGACTTGAAAAAATCGTTCAGTGTTAGATAGCCCATTTATCGAGGAAGGTTATAGGCTATATATCATCACGCTACGACCAATAGGAGCAGAGTAACAGAAAAAAATGTTACAAAAACGGGGAAAAATTTTACCCATTCTCTCTTATGTGACGCAAGCGAAGTTGCGCGGGTCAGCTAGTGAATATATATTCAACAGGTCAACGTGTCAATGATATTTCTTTAACGTACACAAAACCAGTTGTATGAATAAAATATTCGCTATCTTCAAGGTACGAAAATACGTTTGCATAATTAATAAATTCTAAATTACTTGAACCACCACAAAAAGAAACTAACTCAGCCGCGCAGCATCGCTAGCTCGATATTTTTAATGATACATAAAAAAATGTAGCCTGTTTTTGACTCCAAGTCTTAACTATCAACATTATCACTTTATCAAAATCGGTTTAGCAGTTTAACCTTGTGAAAGCGTAACAATTTTTTTTCGAATTTGTAATGTTAGTACGAAACGTGCAAGGCTTAAAATGGGTTTTACTTCTCTTACGACAAACATCTTTAGCTTTACGTTCAAGGGAAGATATTACGACTTAATAAAGCATCACCATACGAAACGATTACACCAAATTGCATGAACAATCATGTACCGTACTCAAAGTACGAAAGGTCACCCTTGAACACATGAGTTGAGGTAACCATGATCGCACCATACACGGCAACTGGTTGATAAACGGTTCGTCCAATTACTGACATCTAATGTGACGTAGACGACATACCCGCTGATATAGGACTGACAGTTATCTTAGGACGACTATACATCTTCATGTAACGATTCACTTAGTGGTTATAGTTTTCTCCTAATACATAGTACAGTTTAGGATATACCTAAGGTAAAGACATATATAGGATTTTTGATTATTAAGGTATAAATGCTAGGATTTTAGTGCAAAATGAGACTAATCGTGATGAGGTTCTAAGCTTCTCACGTTTATTTTCATAGTACTAAGCTTTTATTACTAACCTAATCTACTAAGTTAGTAAAAAAGGTACTGTTACTTAAAGTTACTCAATTGAAAGTTCGATGATATAATTATTGATAATAATAAATCCAATGACATGAGTGATTATTACCAATAACAGTTCGATTCTAATTTTCCAGAATAATGTCATGAATTTTTGTAGGGCTCTTTTCAAAATTAACCGTCGAATTGATACACGAACTCATTAATAACAAAAAAGACTCTCTCGAATGTCGTTCAAATAAGTATACATTCAAGTTAACATCAATGTATCATGTCTTACGAAAGTCGCTGATGGAACGAGATTTTTAACTTATCAGTGACAGTCTGGAGCAGGGTACCGAGGCTTAATGAATTAATATCCGCTCCACTAATCATGTTTGATAAATAATTGCGATCTTGATTGACAAGCTTTCCTGACAACGGATAGAAACTGGGGAAATTGGAGAGAGTTTTGTTACGAAACACCTTTTTTCAAATGTTTTCTATATGTTACGTTATTTCTTTCTATTACAATAGGCTTATTGAACCTAAATATACTATTTTGAGTGCACGACTCATGTCATCTTTTGATGTTGCAACTTATTCTTTCTGCTAGAAAAGTCCGGGTTAGATATTGACAACAAATACTGTTTTATAATAAAACAATCGCATACTTACTATGAGTTTTCTTTTTAATACTTTCATACCCCTGAATCACTCACAGGTTGGGGTTTAAGAAATGCGGGCGAAAAGTCATAACCCTTTAGGATTGAACAGAAACATCTGTGTGGGATTTCAATAAAGGCTCTCAGTACAATGACGATAGATAGTGCATGAATATGAATAATTTTTAATACATGCATAATGCATACGCATGTTATTTCTGAGTCATTAGTCCAATAGAATCTTAAACTAGAAGCAAACACGCTTATCACATGAGTCACGGTATTTGAGCGGAATTATTAACGAAAACTTATAGCACAGATGAATAAATAAACGTATCCTCCGTTTCCTGTACACACACACATACATACAAACACGTATCTAGCACATACACATACGGATACACGCACACATATGCATGTTGCACCGTCATAGTCATCGGTGTGGCCAAACTTTTTGTTAAATATTGTAGAGATGTCAACCCCCCTTATCAAATCTTGTGAGCGTAATAGATCGTGAGTAGAGTGATCTAGATTATTAGTATCTTTTTTATTATGAATCTACTAGATTATCATTACTTATTTATTAAATTTATGCTTTAAAAATATTAAACCAATTTAGATGTATGATGATGCAAGTATTTTTATGCGAGCGCCACTACGGATTTGGCATTTTTATAAGATAGAGAGTAATACGGGTCAGCATATATTATTATTTGCTTGTACTAGTCTTAATAGCACTACTTATCGTATCACTCAATAAACAGTAGGACCATAACCAGCCTAGCCAACTTTATAAATTGTATTCGATAAGTTAGCCTTTAGCGCTGAATAAATCAACAGTAATTTATTACTTAGATTGTCTTATTCTGTATTGTTTGATAGTAACATTCAAATTGTGTAGTTATATGGTAATGTTTCATTTGAATTTTTCGTTTGTCTCACTGTTTAATGTAATCATTTCCTATTGCTGGATTACGTGACCGATTACGAATTTAGGCACTGTCTATGAATACTATAGGCGATCATTTACATAGATTTTTAAAGGTAAGAGAGACTTAGTATTCGGTAGCAAAGGTGTACATTTTTTAAACAACTACAAACATTCATAGTGGATTCACGTATGAAGTACATTCAATAGATTGTAAGAGCATAGAACTCGTAAGTATGAATGGGATTCGAGTAGATTATCTGTCAATAACAAGATTACTTTTTAGAATCCCTAAAAATACAAATATTTGGCGTCTTCCATCTTCCCGACTGAACGACTCTAGTCTTGTAATCTTGTCAACTTTTCCTCCAAATATTAAATCGTGCGGTTCTTTTGAAACAAACATTAAAATCCGCTTAAACGAAATCCCCCCAAAATCATGACTTAAAACCGCAATCATAAAACTGAAAAGGCAACTTGAGACAAACAAAAATCGTGCCAGTATAATTCCCCAACTCTTTGTTACTTTGTTTGGGTGTGCTCGTGACCAAGTAAGCCTCTCGAGATCCCCTAAATACGACCTCGAATTGAAAACTATGGCCCTTTTATTTGAGGATTTGTTTCTAGAAAACTGTGGGTATTTCTTCGAAGTACGCAGTCTAATATCGGGAAACATTAGTAGGTACCTAAGTAAGCCATGCTATTATTTCACCACGGTGATTGTAGTCATTATAAGTTTCAATAATTACGTAAAAACTCCTTGGAAATAAAAACAGTGAGAAGAAAAAAATCCTTGTCTTCGTTCCTCACATAAATAATAGCAGGGTACAAGTTCAATTAAACATTTATGACCAAATAACTTTATCATTAAACTATTTTTCTTGAACAAGAATGCTCTTCTAAGAAACTTAGGTATATAGTTTTATAAAATTTACCTTTTGAATAAGGAAAATGAAAACACGAAGAAAACTTATACTATAATAATGTTGGTCTAACAGACGAATGATAGAATGCAGACAGCGGGTAATAATGGGTATTATAATGATCTAAGAAAGATGTAAGATAAACAATACCACAATTTAATTATATACTTAACTGACAACTGAAACGACGTACATTTACAATGGCCGGCAATAATAATCCCATTGAAACACTAACAAGTCTTAGTGGCAATCGCATGATGTGCAGGAGTTGGCCCGAGGGCAACTATTTACCATAACAAGAGGGGCAACACAATGGACCGTCAGAAGGAGAAGCACGCTTAACTAGGTGTAAAACGAGTCGATGCGATATGTAGGCCCCTTTGTGCTGACTGAACTAGAAATCTTATTATGCTCGTTGGGTTTTATTGTTCCTACTCGTTACGTAAATAGGATTTACGATGTGGCGTTACTCCAGCATCGTGTTTAATCAAACTGTCTCAAAAACATTCTCGTCAAACGTTAAAAAATTGGCAGTAGAACAAAATTATGAAGTGGTTTGGAAAGTCAATGACTCGTGAAGAAACCTTGAACTAATACAATTGTATGTATTGAGAACGAAACAAAAACTCTTGACAATACCCCCGCGGGTTACTGGCCAGCAGCCGCAGCCGCCGCGCCGGAGTACCCACCTTCAGTTGTTTTAATAACAGAGAGTATTGTTTCCACGACTCGGTTTCAATCACGCACAACAGTATAAAAATAAACAGTCGAAGCTTAGAATGCAGCGAAAGAATATTGTCTTTGTAAGTTTCGAAGAATTTTTACAACAACGATTTCAAAAAGATTGAAATAAAACTAAACATCCAAACTTTATTATTTTTGAGGACGATGCAGATTGTTTTTTGAGTTATAGCCCCATTAATACGAAGCTTATGAATAAAATCAATGGCTTCGTAAAAATTGTACGACATCCCAAGATTCCCATCACCACTTTATAGCATTCCACTCATATTTCAAATTAAAACACACAGTGGGATAATCATTTTGAACGGGTAAACGGGATGTTTCATTTTCATATTATTATCCAATAGTAAAAATATCTTCACCTTAAAATGACGTATAAAGTTAATAGCTAAGTAGTAAAATTGTTGATTTAGATACGTTTTAAGTATGTCCCTATATATTCAATATTTGTAAAAGATTAAATTGAAAGTAGCAGTTGTTTTATGGGTCAATAAAAATCCAGTTTATTTCGCAAAAGTGCCTATAGTATGAAAGGAAGCGAAAGTGGTCAGTGTCGTTACAGAGGTCTGATACCATACTGAGCGAAGCCGGGCAGACGTCCAATTAGAGGGAATGCGCGCCCCTCGGCATGGCGCGGCGGCGCACCGAGCCTTCACAGGGAGTTACGATTTATACCGCAACCAACACTTTATTGCCAATACAGTCTCTAACTCTACCACCAACATTATAAGCCGCTGGCATCCTCATATCACGAGTATTCCATACATCCGGCCATATACAGAAATATCAGCTCGCTTAATTATTTTAATATATTCCTTCGATCGCAAATAAAGCCAATACGTTCTAGATTTTATAATAACACATAATTAAAGATAATTTTACACACATTATCATATCTACCGATTTCCATTCTTGACTATAATTACTGTTATACCTAAAAAGGATAAAATTGCCTCAAAAATATGTTTCATAAATAAAGTTATCAGCGCTAAAAGTTGTCCGAAAAACTGGTGAGATTAAACGTAAGAATCTGGTTTGAGATCCGCCTGTAGAGGTGCGCGAGCTCTCCTTAAAAGGCGGCTTGTCGACAATAGCCTGGGAACTCAGCTCATTTGAGGAGAAAATATCATGTCGTGTCGCCTGGCTCGCTAAATCGCTTTTTAAATGGAAGTTAGCCGGCGCGACTCGCGACGACGCGTCATGAACAAATATGAAGTGAAGATGAACGACCATAATCAGTTCACAGATGGCTTTGCAATTGTGCACGCGTAACTTTTAATTACGCAGTATGTAACTGTCAATGAAAGTCATTACAAGAAGACAACCGAGATAATACAGCTTAATAATTATAAACGAAATTAAAGAACATGACAACACAATTATTTATGACAGCGATTTCGATTATTGAAGGTTTTACATGCACTTAACTCAGATTGTTAATCTAGCAACTTACTTAAACGACTATGCTACACTCTATTATGTAGTAAGTTCGTCATTAACACTAATTTGGAGAAAAACATTTGAATAATTAGGTGATATAACTTGTTACAGACGGCCCTCGTCCCAAAAGGTCTGTGAACGCGTCATACTTTCAACCTTGAGTTTGAACAAACAGAGGGCGGTAGGATCGCTTGCTTACGATATCAGTAGGATTATCACTATTTATCTCATACGATAACAGGATAAATTAACGCAAACTCTACTTTTATATCTTTATCGTTGGTTACGGGCTCGGTAATAAAGATTGAATAAAATTAATATTTTAATGTTTAATTAAGCAATAATGCATGTATGAGATTATCCCCATCGTATTGGATACTCGTAAACCTGTACGGTTTTACAAGCTTTTTATTTTATCACGTTTTAAATTATTTAATTGCTATTTGACCGGTTCCTCGTAACGAGTGAGACGAATCGGTCGAAGTGTAATTATTGAGTTGTATCGAAGGCGAAGTGGAGTGTGACTAGGTTTTATTTGAGTCGTTTTCACTACGCTGAAGGATGTGAGAGAGGCTGCGAGGTGACCTTGCACGCGCTAACGAAGGCTGCACTCCGTACAAGGCTGGTTCACAACAAAAAGATATAAAAATCCGGCCGCGTAAAGACCTGCCACAAAAAATAAACTAATAAAAGAAACGAGCGATGTTCGGAACGCGAGCGTGCCGACCAAATTTTTGTTCTTCAAGTTTTCGCTTTGGAACAAAGAGGCTTGAGGTATGATGAAAACCTCTCCTTTTCATACTGACAACTCTGACAGAGGATAAATTGAACGTAATTATTAGGTTTTGTTATGTTTAATGCATCATTAAAACATATGATGTTACGATTTAAAGGGATCAATATACACGATCCATATTATATTTATGTACGCCTCAATTTCACAATGATACATAAAAATAAAAATATCACCATAAAAATACGTATCGGCTCTAATTTCGTCACATAGAGGCTTTGCAACCAGTGATAGGAGAATATCATAGCGCTATCTATCGTAATAGGGGCAGATGGTGCGAATTGGGTTACGTCTGATAACATTATCGACTACAGCATGAATCTGACAAACATTCAATCTGGCCACGTGGTTCTACTCTCTGTCGAGGATTATTTGATAATTTTGAAACAGAAAGTTCTCGAATATTTCGATGCCTATGATAGTACAAATATGGAAAAGTTTTGATGTTATAAATACGCACATCACTTCTGTTATACATGAAGATGTAAGCAGAAATGAATGAAATACACCAACGTTTTTCCATCAACAATCATGTTAGTCTCATGCCGTAAAGGGCGAGCCTATTCCCATTTACCGGGTGCAAAAAAAAATCTGGACTACTATCAAGAAATATTCTTAATCGGATCGCAGTTTAAATCTATCATGCATATTGGGCAACAAACCCAAGTAATGTAATAAACGCTTGAACGCCTTTTCCAATAACTAACACCAACATAATTGTATTTTTTGCTCCTGAATAACACGCCTATGTAATTTATTTAGTGTGTTGTAAAAAATATTGCCAATTTGGACACATTACTTCATTATTTTAAACATAGACCTTAGTTAGCGAACAAGTTTGGAATCTTTGCCAAATATACTCCCACGTATTATTAGCTTGTTCGCAACAAGTTTTTTCAAAAGACGTTCTAAGTATATGTTTTTAAGAGACGAGACGGAGTGGCGACCAGACAAATAGGCGACTGAGGAGTGAGCAAATAAAAGCTCGTACCATAGAACACCTATTTTCATATGAAAATTATATTATATATAGGTAGGTACAGCTTTATTCCTGAGAGTAGTTCCTTCAGCTTGTCAAATCGTCTGAGATTTTCTTTAACCCTTTACTGTCCCACTGCTAGCGAAGGTACACCTAACGAATGTAGAAGAAAAAAATAATATATTTCTGTTTAAGTTGCCTTGCATGAACTGCTTTATAAAATATATATATTTTAAAATCAAAAAGATTACTGACTGAGTCTCTAATTATTGTTTAAAACCTAGAATATAGTCAAACAAATCAAAAATAAACACCGCACAAAGTTGTTATCTCTCTTAATATAATGTTTTCTCGATTGCTCTTGTAAGTGTCTATTAAACTTAATGAATGAGGGTCTTAGTTCACGTAAATATAGAATAACAGTATAAATACACATATGTAAACAGACCAACGGAATCATCGCAAAAAATGTATACGGGTACAGAATTTAAGTTATTTTTCCAGTACCTATGTACTAAGTCTCTATAAGGCTTATTGTATCTGTTGTATTCGTGCATTTTGACTTCTTGTAGAAATGGTAAAACAGAAACTAAAAGTTATTTAACGCAGCCCAAATCCACATAATATTATAATGTCCTGAATTGTCCTGTTGCAACGAAGACGTTACTTCGCTAGAGGTATTTATCTGACGCCGCCTGAATCATCTGGGCAATGGACACCGACCAATGATTGATTGCACAAGACTGGTAAAAAAATGTTAGAGGAAAAGGTTTACAAGAAACTTATGAATGTAAAAACATGCAGATATCAGTGTCTTACTTAATCACATACTTTACTACGCTAATTACATGAAGGGGAAATGCTCCACATACCATCTTTTAAATACTACTGGCTTTTAGTCCTTAATTAGCCCGATAAAAATTAACAAATATTCTTAAGTTGTGTTAAATAAATTCCGACTCACTATTTTTTTTAACGTCCTACATTTCATGCCAGAGTATAAGTTGCCATGCTCATTACTTAATCAACAAAAACGGCTATAAAAATTTGGTTAACAGATATTATTAGGAGAATGTTTTCCGCGATTTTCTACTACTATTGACAACCGGGTAATTAAACACTATTTCTATGTCCCTAGCGAGCACCGAACTTATTGTAAGTGCATTTCAAATATCAAACTATCAATACTCGATATACCTATCGACTGTAGAAAATCGCGCTTCTAAAGCAAATAAGTTACACTTTATTCGCAAACAAACAAATCACTTACTTATAAACAGATTTGTATGATTGTACCCTTAAACAAACAGTTTATTCATACAGTGTAATAATCAAAGTGATTGATTAATTCAATGAAGCAGCTGCCGTGCGATTGACTCGCATTCTGCATATCAATTGCTCTCAATGATTCGCTGGACTTTGGCGGCGGATCGCGTCTGGACCATTAAATATATTGTAGCCAACTTAGCCTTAACATATAAGAACTGTATGAATCATATTTACATTGTGTGAATACATATACTATTAATTTTATTGTTAGAATTACTCCATTGATAGGCCTGAGTTCATGATGAATGAATTATTTTTTACGGGCGTAATGGTTGTGTGTGGGTGCTTGCTAAGGTAACACTTTATAGTGATACTCTCTGAAAGGATTAATCATATTATAAATAAGAGATTTCAACACAATTATAATCACTAAGTAGTACATATGTAGTATTGTACATATTTCGGGACTACAAATAAAGTATGCCTACAAAACTTACATCATTTTCTCTTGCTTACAAGCTGCAAGTGCCTATATCAGAATTAAATACGCACTCAATGTCAACCGCTTTTCAATTTCTTCCGCATTTTACAACCGGCTCTCAACCTGCTTTAACATCGGATAGGTAAACTTTTATGCACATACCAAGACGCTTTACAATAAAACAGATTCACTCAAATAACAGTAAAATCACGCTCTTATTGAATTAATTTATTCCTTTACGTATTACCCGCATATATTTATGTAAACTAGTTTAATACACATATGCCTCACTTTATCTCCATCAATTTAACTCAAAATGTCAAAGTGAGGGTATTAAATAAGCCATAAATGGTTTTAATATGGCGATAATTAAGCCGAGATTGCAACATTTTAGACCAGAAGTACTCAACCTTTGATTTTCTTGGAAAATAATGATAGAATAATGCTTTCTTATGAACCGTAAATGTAAGTAATTTACGGCTGATTAGTGAAATGTAAGTGACGAGGGTATCTCATTCTCACTTTTGTCAGTTTTACGAGTATCAGGGCGATTTAAATACATTTAATTGCTACAAAACTGAGTCCTTTTTGATTATGTATTATTGGACTTTTAAACATAAGTTTATGGTAACAACCACGCGCAAAATCCAATTTTGGAATAAAATATGATATCACTAGGGCCTAAAAAAACATTTTATGGTTTGCCGTAGGTTGAGGTGCACTGATCATTGCTCTACATTTGACTACTGTCGGTCGTTAATTTGAATAAATAGCCGGCGTTGAGTTACTAGTTCAGTTATAGTAGGTTCGAAGACTGGTTGGGTAAACTTGAGCTGTGTTCGGCGCGATGGCGTCGGCCGGCGCCTACGCAACGTGTGGGCGGGCCCGGTGCCCTGCCTCGATGCACTTACTTGATCTTGAATTGTTTACTGCGGCCCTAATCGTTTTAAAGTTAGTTTTAACCAACAGATTTTAAGTATTCAATTAGTTATACAGGTTAGGAGGACAAAGAAGTAAAGTAACTGTTTATGATAGTGTTTGAATAAATGATTTTTATAATGCGCATCATTTATCTTTACACCAACGTAGTTTCTAAGAAACGTATGTTTTTTATTTGATATTTATAGTACCTATGTCTAAAGTTCACTTTACTTTTATTATTCGATCGACGTATTAATAAATATAAATAGGCTTCCCAGTCTATCTCGATGTAACATTTAATAGACGTAGTCTCAAATGATATAAACCTCAATAACAATAAACAATGTAATAAATATGTTATCTAGAGCTCAAAATCTCATACAACATTAAAGTGTAACAGTTAGATATTTACTTGTTCAATATCCAAACAATAAGACTGTTACAACAATGGCAATCTCAAATGAAATCTAAATGTTATCTGTGGTATCAGCTATAAACAATACTTGATTCGCAACGAGATTGTGGGCGAATGTACTGCACTCTACTCTCTATTGAATAAACTCAGTATTACAATGCTTTATTATAAACCTAGCGTGAGCTTGTGACAAGACAAAAACACTAAGCCCAAGATGTATAGAAAGATAGGATAATATTTATCTTGATTTGTTTATTTTTTGCTCAATTACTGCATAAAGAATTCACTTCCTATAATTCTATAACTTATATTATTAAAAAGAAAGTCTGTTTATATCTCTGCTACGCTTTCCCTATCCGTAAATGACGAAACCTATTTTCATGAAAATGAGCATGGATAGTCACCAAAATCAAACACATGGTTTCATGTTTATTTTTTCAGCAAGCTCTTTATGTGAAAAGAAATATTATTCGATTTCATATAATACTAGCGGACCCGACAGACGCTGTCCTGTGTACTCGTCTTTAATTTGAAAATTTTAAACATTTTTTAATAATCTAAACTATTCTCAGATCCCCTTGAACACACACAAAAAAAATCATCAAAATCGGTCCAATCGTTTAGAAGTTCAGTACACACTTACAGAAGAATTATATAATAATATAATATTGTAATCCGAGCCAATAAAATATCTCTTATTGTTCAACTTGCTAGGCCCTTACAAATACACAGGTCAATAAGAATGTCAGTGTTTGCGATTTACGTTATAATATCTTTACATGTAATGCGAATGTCTGTCTGTTTCGCTTTGCTATAAACTGTGAGATTAACAATGCGATTAGTGTCTTTGTAAACTTTGTTATTGTTGGGCTTTACCACGTTTTCTATAAAACTCTATTCTCGGTCTGTTGTACCTACGCCTTTATGCTCGAAACTCTAAAACAGTTTTAGATATAATTTGGCAAAGTGATAGATAACATCCCGAAGGAAAAGGGCAATTTGAGAGAATAAACTATAAACGGTGGAAGTCTCAGATTTCGGGCTCTCAGTACATAATATATGTTTATTAAAATATTCAGTAGCGCAATTCTCTACCACTATCGGCTGTCGACAACCGACTAGTTATCGAGAAATTTTATGTGCAGATTCCACCAGCGCCTCTAGTGGGAGCGATAGGTACTTTTTTTGCATTACATTTAAAATGTCAAACTCTCGATACTCCCTGGATACTACCGACTGTTCACAATCGCCCTACAGCTCTCCATATAATAAAATATCTAGCTATTTGTAACAGCAAAATATTTACAACTATAATTATTAATTTTAGCATACCTAATAGAATCTAGCCGTCATTTACAGATCATTATCTAGACAAGACTGACCGAATTCACTGAACGTAATAATTACGAATGAGATATATCATAAAGATTAAACACAACAGTCAATTACATTGACTAACACTCACATTAATTGCGTTTTGATCCAGAAATCGTAACCATTGGCTAATATTACTGGCAGCTAAGTTGACTTTATAATTATGGGACATACAATTTAAATAGCAATGGAAGTGCATACTGTTTACCAAGTGAATGTAAATTTGCATGGCATAATTACTTCGGAGAGCTAAAAATAGGCTCTTTTAAATGTTACATGCAAGGCCTTTTGAAGACTCTCTCGTAAACTCTTCGACATGAAAAGTAAGCGACAGGGTAAGAAACGCAAGACTAGTAATATTTACGCATTTTTGCTCTAATTGGCAGTCTATTAAGATTATGACGGGAATAGAAGATAATTTTATCGTATACAGCCAGTTGGTTATTAATGTCATCCAGAAAAAGTCATATCTATAGAAACTTAGTTAATTAAAATGCTTACCATTTTCTTTTTTAGTCATGTCATTCAACTCTACATTCTTAATATTCTTCATTTTCTACAGAAAATACAGTTCAATTTAAGATATCAAATATATTCCAGGTAATATTTAAAGGCCAATATATTATTATAATCCTAAGGTCAGCGTTAGGATTCTCTGACAGAAACGGGTTACTATCGAGATCCTAGGCGACGTGGAGCCGACTTGTCACTATTTACGCATTGTCACTCCCTTAAAGCTGACCGGTGGGAAGCCCGTCAGACCGTCTCTACATAAACCTGCGGCTACGCACTTTGAATTTATTTTACTTCATTTCAGAAATAACGAACTGCAACCATAGAATAAATCATAGCAAGCACCTTACTGCTACTTTGCCGCCTTAGTAAAACGCGACTCAAATTCTGTCTTTATTATTTTTATTTTTGGATAGCAGCTTAGATGTTAATTATAAAGATTAGTAGTAGCAACTTTGCGGACAGGAGATATTTACGTAAGGCAGGATGAAGAACCGTCTGTTACACATAAAAATAAAAGAGACATTCCAAATAACTAATAAATTCCTCACGTAATACGGGCTTGTTTGGATATGCTAT
Organism: Anticarsia gemmatalis; assembly: GCF_050436995.1. Classification (NCBI taxonomy): domain Eukaryota; kingdom Metazoa; phylum Arthropoda; class Insecta; order Lepidoptera; family Erebidae; genus Anticarsia; species Anticarsia gemmatalis. The sequence goes on from NC_134757.1 coordinate 5,371,351, forward strand.
TTTTGACAGATGTCGTCGTGCCGGCCAGTTACATAAATAAACTATCTCCCGTTTTGGATCGTTCGATAATAGACACAATTTCACACGTTCAAGAGTTAACATTATGCGGATGTTAGAACTATTACGGAGATAACACCATTGGTAAACAGCTTAACATGAAAATCTAATAAATCTTGAGAAAATGCCATAATTGGAGCTTCACGATAAGTCAAGTTACGATCATCGAGAATGTGGATGTGGTTTGAGTTTTTTGTTACATATCAACGGATGCAGTAATAAGCAATAACTACTGAATAACCTTAAGCGTTCTGACATCCTATCGTCTTCTTCGCTTTGAGTAAAATATTACGTAGAGCTTCGTAAAAAATAATAATTCATTTATAAAATCCTTACAATAACCGCAAATACATACTCAGAGCTATACAAATAAATTTAAATTGTAACAAATCGATTCAGAGAGATTCATTGAATTTCCCGCATTACCCTAAACACGTCCACTTACAGCGTGTCGTTATATTGCGTCCCGCTGAGAGCGACGTGTGAACATTTTAATTGGACAAACTCGGGGGACAACCCCACTTACACTAATACGATTATTCAATCGAAAGCACACACATTAACTACTATTTACATACAAACTCTGTACCAACATATTTTATTTATACAAATAATCGTAAAAACGGTAAATGGAGTGTCAAAGCGACTTGAAAAATTTTATTACCATCATTGAAATGCTCGAGTTCACCCGAACCGAAGCTATTATTCAAGTAAACATAATAAAAGACGTGTATATCTTCGAAACGGTACAAAAACACTATTTTCATAAACAAACACGTTACAATATCACGTCAGGCGGTGAGAAAATGTCTCTATTTGTGAGTAAACTACTAAAGTTACGTATTACTCCCACGTACGGGACTCAGAGGTCCAGCTTTAGAAGTCGAGCCCACATTCGACCACGGACATTTACATTCACAACTATAAACTACGGTGAATACACTGGCGTATATTTCTGGTCTTTATTTATGGTGTTAGCGTACATAAAGATTGATGAATGTGCTAGAACTGGTCATGTTGTGTTAGAACACGGAAAGCACCTCTTTGATTGCAAACAAGAAACTCCGACGTGTATCAAATTTCTCACTCCCTTCTTGGAATGTGGAATAAAGATATTTTCCCATTATTTTCCTACCTCTACCTAAATCCTGTTTATGTTTAAATTTACATGAAGTGTTACGAACTTAATATTAAGACGTTTCAATAAACAAAAGCGCATTATAACGAATAAAATATAATAATAATTACTGACTCCAGTCTGCTCCAGCCAATGTTAATCCGTATATAAACGCACGGTTAATTTATTTATAAAATATGGCGGATGCATGCATAATCCTGCAATTCTGACGGCGACCGGTATTACTGAGGGCAAATTATATGTAAACGTGGCTTTTAAACTACCGGTGCCTTCGGTCCGAGGTAATCGAAGATACGCACTTATCTCGGCTACTAGTATTTGCATATTTGCTGATAGACACTGCTTTGTACTTTATAGATTACGTGATACCATATCAAGACATTTTTCGTAAGACTGGTAATAAAAAGAGCAGACCTGAAAAAAAATATTTTGTGATCCAGTGTGTGAATCAAAAAGTGCGTAAAAGGTATACACATTTTCGATTGGGATTCACGATCACTTTTAACTTTTATAGTAGCGATACGGTAGGCGTAGTTGTCACCTAAATCACTGTATTACGGATGCCAATAACAAGAAAATGCCATAGCTTTCAAGGAAATATATGTTTGCCGTCACGTACTCGAGCATATTGGCCTATTACCTAACTATACCAAAGAAAACAATAAGATAAATCCTAGCTAAAGGCGTGAATATTTCATTCAGGACAATTTCGGCAATGTCTGTATTTTTTCCGTCTAGACATCATGTTTGCACTTTATGGTCGAGAGATAGCCATAGAAATGATAATATCCAACCTGATAAATAATTTATACAGGACCGACGTCTATATTGTAAACGATATGTCGTCTATAAAAGTTGAAGCCTCGATAACAGAACACAAATATTATCTCGTATGGCACTCGTACAGATTTATGATGTTTGTTATATAAGATTATGTGCAGTATAGGGCGTTGACTGGATATATGTCATATTCTGGTCAAGAATAGACTAAAATATAGTACCTTATTCTAAACTTTTATCCTGCTACTTCTCAATTGCTTAGTTAAACTAGACCGTGACAAATAAAGTCTCGTTAAACGATACAAAAATAACTTAAAACTGGACTTCCATGTCTATATCAATTATAAGCGATATTCCCACAATAAACGTTCCCAGACACATTATTTATAGGTCAACATCAATTCATTATAAAAAGACAACGTCGTCTTCACAAAAAAACGATCTGACAAGATCACAGAACAATCACAAAGATACCGTCAATTGGTAAAACTGAGCCGGCTGAATATACGACTGTACAACTATTATTTGGAATGAATTTGAACTTTATACATTGCGCAATAAAGGTGTGAATTATTGGCGAATTTACACAGTGACATCTCGGTCAGGATATAAATAAGAATGGGTCGAGGATATATCGTAACTAGCTGTTGGACCTCGTCCAGATTTAGTTACAGTCGAGAGATAGTCTCGCGAAAGTAAACTAGACTATACGTATGAGTCATACTTAGCCCAACAAGCATTTCCTTTTCTTTTAGTCTTGAAACAGAATATTGCGAGTTCCTTCGTCCGTAAACATTGAGACGAAATTAGTTCTTAGTAACAAAACAGGTTTTATGTAAGCAAATATTCGTGTAAAAAATGAGCGGCCGTAATTTGCGGTTGGCGTCATAAATTGCAGAATTATTTGATGATTTGGGAGGAATAAAAAATCTAATTGCGTTAGAGCTCGTAGAAAACAATTATGAGTATCGATGTTCTATTTACGTTGACTTGTTTTGAATTCCGTTCGTTCAACTTTTTGGCAGTATTTCTACATTATCAATTGATGGCATGCCTGAAATCGTAAGTAGGTAAGTGTAGAATAATCTTGGCGAATGTAGCGTCTTTCGTTTGGCGCCTCTGCTTCCTCACTGGGTCAACATCTAGCTGGCAACGGGACAGAGCTCGATTCATATTCATAGTTTGCATTTGATAAAGTAAGTTTTCCTCGTATCGATTGGCGACAGTTCTGTGAACACTGTTTGTATCGCGAAATGTAAAGAGGTGTTATGCTTGAGTGAGTTTTCTTTGAAGAGTCATTCAGGGTTACAAGAGACCTAAACTATTCAGGCTCTAACTTGTTTAATATAGAGAACATGAAGAGCTCGGGACTATGTAGGTACATGATCTGGAACCTATTATTCGGTAGCTTCATTTTGTACTGAAACAGAACTTAAGAAAGAGTTTCTTAAGAACTAAAAATAAACGAGTTCAAGTAATTCAAAATGGAAAGGTTTTAGAGTAAACGTAATGTTACGACTTACTAGAGCGATGAATGTGAAACAGTTCTCGTAATGCGAGTGTCGTTATGTTTGCCAAGTGCATATCCGTTCTGGCAACCGTGACAATTCCCTATCCGTTGGCAAGGTACAGTTTGCTATAAATTCCCTGCATTGCCTACTTATATTAATACTCTCTAGTATGCAATGAAAGCCAATTTCCTATCATACAAAGCGAATATTGATCGTAATGAGTTCTCTCGAAAAAGAAGCGATTACAAAATGTCTCATAATAGATGTTTGTTTTTATAAAACGCTTTGAACTTAACGCATGAATGAAAAATCGAAGCATCGTATAAAGATATTAAAAGCATTGGTATATCTTAAACATTTCTGCATACAAATAACTCAAGTTATTTGTGTCGTGTTCCAAGTTCCAAGTAATGGAGTATCGATCTGTGACACATCTTCGAGACGCGTGACAGTGCAGATTTAGCTGCGGCTGCTGAGTGCAACGCTCTGCCTGGCGCCTCCCGCACTAGGTCAACATATATCAGGATATACAATATATTGTACCCATTCATCATGTTAATGCAGACAAGTGCTCATTCATGATATATCCGGAATAGTTCAATGACCTTTGCCGCGAAAATGTTGCGAAAATTAACATATTAATTGTTTAGTTGAATTTTTAATGAGAGTTAATTAAGAATGTAATAAGTTGTTTATGTAATGTGAAGTTAATTAGGAAATATATTTTTATTACTCCCGATCCCTAATCTTCTCAGGTAAGAACTTTTTTTGACACCTTCAAAAATGTCCAGTGCTTCAGGTAGAGCGGACAACATACCGTCAGGAGCGTTTTTGTTAATCATGCCCTTTGAATATTTAAACCCTTGACTATTTACTCAACTATTGTATTTGAGAGCCTTTTGTTTACCAGTAATAAGTGCAGTTTGACCGAGTACTTGAAATGTATTCCACAAGATTTATTTCTCAGTCTACACTGTTTTATAAACAATGAACTGAACCGCAACTGGTATTCGCAATATTGTAACTCTTTAAACAAGTTTATATTAAGTGTTAAACATTAGCCGAGCCCTGCCTACAGTTTGCAATTTACAATGACTTCATAAATTCCTGATAAGCACTTCTGATAATTGTGATATCACACTCGACACAGTATACAATACATAACATGTAAAGAAGCAAGATCAACTCTATGTTAGAGCATATGGAAGGCGGCGACCTTCACATATGATATGACATCATTACGTTTCTTTACTACGCGATTAGACAAATTAACGGCAGGTTGACACTCACCAACTTATTTGTGATCCATTGCCTTTAACGGTGAGGTGCTCTGCTACAGAAAATCCGAAATAGGAGCCTGGCTCTCCAAACTTTATCACAGGAATCCTCGGTTCCAGGTTAAAACTTGTGACACTATACAAAATGCACAATAATAAAACACTAGCGCACCTAACTTTGGCCATGGTGTACACCGTTCGTAATATATTCGTGTAACAAATCGTGTTATCGCACCAATTCACTGTCTTCCAGTTATTATTTGGAACATCGCGACTTTCGTAAAACTAAACTAGTTGCGTGCGGCGACGAGACCCCCAGCACGGTTGCCGTTCGCCGGCCGAGTATCCGACGATTCCCGCTCTCGGCGCATATCTCTGTCTCTACCTAGACATAACTTGTACACGCGGTTGCCGGTCCGGGCTCTACGTAGAGCCACTGAACTCATAAAATTTGTATGACTACAACGCCATCTGTTTAAAACAACTTTTGAGTCACAAAACTAAAAAGACGACATGTGTCTAAATCATGAAACTCGTTGTTTCATGACAACACCATCTAGCGGATAAATCATTAAATACTATACAAATAGGTTAGTCCTATAGCGCTAAAGTGTGTAGTAGCCTCTTATGGAGTACAATTAGAATTTGATAGATGTCGCTACTTCGAAATCGAAAAGAATTGTTTTCATATCTGACTCATTTTTGGCGTGTATCACAAAAGAGGTTTTTTCTCTCTTTCCTTTGATAGGAAATATTATTTGATGGATATAAAATGGGCTCTGTGTGAACAGCTCTTTTTCATGCTAATCTTTCATGCAGCGATCTTGGATATATCTTTATTTTGTGTGTTGAGCCTTTGTGGGTAAATAAATTATTTATTTAAATAAATAAGATGTTTAAGGACTAGTCATTTAATTCTTATATTATTATAGGCGAGGGGTATTTGAGATTGAGGAAAATAAAATCACAGATTTATATAATAAGCAACGAATTTATTTATTAGAATGTATTATATTCGAATGAAAAATAAACTTAAATTGTGTGCCGAGACTGTAAAAGTAATTCATTTATTACACTAGTCTTTTACTACTCTCTCCGGTACAAAATTTAAAGATTCTATTTTGATTGCATTACAAATTATATAACATAATTAAGATTACAATACTGATTATATTGTTGCTTTCTGAAATTCCAAGTAACAACATCCATTTATTTTAGGCAGATCTTGCCTGGTGGGTTTTACAAGAAGACTCTTGTTCTAGACGTGGCCTTCACTAGCGTGCGATTATCGCTATAGTAGCAGCCGTAGAGTGTCGTAACTATAGCAGCCTTCGCGTTAAGTGATGGTGTACAGAGCTAGGTGACGAGCAGCTCGCAGGTACAACCTTTCAGCTGAGACGAGTCTGCGTGAGACCGAACAGCCGGCGGCGTTGATCCAACAAACGTTGACCGCTTCTCGGTTGCAAACTCGAGACCAATCGATTGGCATTTGACGGAACCTCTGTCGCGCCAGGTAGTTTGTTTGGTATTACAATACGACAATGTGGGGTACAGCCGCCACAGGTATTGCAATACCATTCGGGCCTCGTAATATATTTAGGGCATGGGATGGAAGGTCAGCTCGGTCTGTGAGTGGGCGAACAGCAGGTTCAACTGCGAGTCCAGACCGACGTTGAAGACCTTCGTCAGCTTGGCGACGGACTGGCCTGGCTCCTTGCGGACAAGCGCCACTCCCGACACCTTCATCAGATGCACCTCTGAGTCCACGGACCCGCCACCGGTAGTGGCTAGCTTCACGTGGCATGTGACGTCCACGTGAACGTATTTCTCCACAGCCTTGCCGCGCTTCCCCGGAACGTCTACGTATTCAGTCTTCTCTTCTACTTGAGGCAAGTCGGCACGGAACACGCTGGCTTCACCCAATAGACCCTATTAAACAAAACAAACATAAGTATTATTAGAAATAAATTCCAAAACAACTGCCAAGGTTATTCAATCTACACCTATCGTTGGCTCGAAGCCAGAGTAAAATGCAATTAGAAATTGCCCTTCTGCCAAAGTATCTTGAACTCTGACACCAGTATATATAGAACAAAGTAAACAAATCTCATTGAAAGCTAGTGTCTCATCACGAGACCATGTCCGCTATGGCCGCTTGCCAAGAGGCGTTACCCGCATTTATTAATCTTTTCAATTTGTTTATTTTCATTTTCTGTCGCTGACGTATTTCTTAGCGGCCCACAAATTTATAAACATGCATTTATTTATACACTATTGATAATACATACCCCATTTCCTGTGATGGTGAATTTCATGCCCGGATGGATGGCACGGGTCTCCATACCGAGACCTTCGGGATGAGAGTCTGACCAGAAATAGTTCTCAGGTGAGTTGAGGGAGTCAGGTTTGAAGGTGATGCGTTTTCCGTAGCCCATGCCAATGGACTGGAGCAACAAACTGCGACCTTCGAAAAGATGTCTTCTGCTGCCAGCGGGACGCACGCGGTAGTGGAAACCGGGAATGATGCGGGGGTCCACGAATGTTCCTAAAAACAAAAAAGATATTAGCATATAATATATCCTAGTGGATTTTATTACAATTTTTATATAATGTGAAGTAATATTTACCGATAACTGGCAGCTCGTATCTTTCTAAACCAACAATACAATATTGGCATGGAATGTCTTTCATATCAGCACCATTGACAGTGACCCTTCTGGAGGAAGATTCTACGCCAGGCTTGAGTTCGTAACCCTTCTTCAGTTGTTTGATACCGATGGCAACGTTTACTACTCGAGACACTTTAGCGTTTCCTCTTCCCTTCTTCACAATTGCCAGTCCGGTCACAGGTACTAATTTCGTAGCACCATCGTTCTCATACCACTCTACTTTGCAGAGGGTATTGATCTTCACTTTCTTATCAATGGATCCATCGTCATGTATTTTCTGTTCTAATTCCACTTGACTTTTCTGTAGAAGAAACAAAATTCATTATATATTTGCCATATTCGGTGACAACATAAGAACAGATTGTTAAAGAAGTATTGTTTACCTGCTGCTGAACCACTTCCAGGACACCTTGCGGTTCATGGTTAGCATCGTAGATGGTGAACTTGTCTCCAACAGACACGGCCTCAATCTCAAACACAAATCCTTCTTGCCGAGAGTCGGTCCAGAAGTAATTGTCATTGTCATTGAGCTTAGAGTCAAGAGGCTCGAATGTCAGGCGACGGGCAAATCCACGCCCGATAGATTGCAGGGTGAGGGCCTTGCCTCCGAACAAGTACCTCGGCTTCACTGACAATGGAGGCGCATCCAGAGCCTGAAACATTACAAATTACATTACTCATACAACTCAGTCAAACCACTAAAATCTTAATCCTTCTCCACTTTTATTTAAAATTAATCCACTATAATTAATTTATTTAGAATCAAGTATATTATTAGTCCAAAAGTTGAAAATTAATTACATTTTTACTTGTAAACTGATACATTTACTAATTCAAAATAAAATTAACTCGAATAAACAATTACGTGATCAGTTATGACTATTCTTTCAAAACCATTAAGAATCTGACGCGCTTCGTGCTCGACGCGTTTGTTAAATATGTGGGATGCGCTAATGAAATAATGAATCGTCGATCAAATTAAATTTTCCCATATTAACATTCACAATGAAATGAAAAAATAATCATATCAAGACCACCAAAAGCAAGTTTCTTTGAAATAGAACATTGATATGATTAACAATGGCGTAATGCCCTTATGAATGATACTTATGGTTTACCTATTGCGGACATAACATGCGGCCAGCCAGTATGTCACTTTCGACCTGTCGGGTCTCTGCGTAGTTCTTGAAGTTTGTATGTCAACGCCGCTCTGGGCGAGGGTCTGAAAAACTGGACGATCCACATACCATCGCCTACAACGGCAAGTGCAAACAACCAGTGTCGAATACACGCAAGATAGCGGTGCTGGTCGTTGATGGCAATGTCTCTGAGGACACGACACCAACGGACACCGCCACTCACTCACTAACACCCGTAACTAATCTGACCAAATTGATCTGGACTGCTGAAACCGACCAGCAAATGTTTCACTACTTGTTTCGAACATATACGATGTCAATGATCGACTACGGATTACATAACAGCGGCTTTAGACGTCGGCTATAAGGTTGCCATTACAACATATGTCTGCTTTCAAGACAAAACAGGTAGAAAGGAAATTGATAGTTTGAGCCAGTTATTGAGTTTTTACAAATATCAGCTTTATCAGGAAAGGCAACGAATAATGATTTTATGTCCTCTAATTACTTTATGACAACCTTATGTATCGTGCAATATGAAATCGAAAGTTAACCCATGAATAATGCATCTTATATTAATCTAATAACTACTTATTAGACTCATCGATTGTGACTATGAGACATGGAACTTTGTGAACATTCTTTTGTGTGTAGTTTTTGGTTATTGTTAGGTTTGGATTCGAGTGTAAAAACAAAGCCAATTGGTTATCAAGAATATTCGCAAATTCCATGAACATTTCTGTAAGACGAAGAAACTCACCATCCTCTTGACTCTGTAAAGGATTAATCTTGCAGAAACATTCAGATCTAGCCACAACCGATTTTATGCAAATCTCTTTTAAACTTCAAAGGCAAAAAGATGTAAAATTGTAAGTCAGTTATTTGTTTCAAAATAATTTAACCGTAATTCGTAAAAACAAAGGAACACCTAGCACGATACCACGTCTAAAGTCTAGTGTTAACATTATCCAGATTCGATTTTTGTTTAGACTTTCATCGGCGCAGCCGTTTCTTTCGCAGTCCAGTAAGAAATAAATTTTGCCCGAATCTACATGGATCTTCGTGTTTTTCCGTTTTGTTCCAAAGGGTTTGCTCCACATTGATGATACAAAAGCGATTCCCGATTTTTTTACATAATAATTTCGTCGATGATCAAGCAACATTCAACATGATCATGTGAGGAATAGTCTTGATTAGTACATTTATGTTTATTGTAGCTATAATTAGCTTGGAAATGTGGATGATTGCATGCACATGCTCGTAGTTGACATTGCAATCATCAACACTTCTCGAAAGATCTACGAGACGATTCCTCACAGACCTGCGGTCGGTGTAGTTTCGAGACATTGTTAGATATTCAATTAAAATACTCGTCTCACCTGCATCGGTCTAACTTTGTAACGGAAGCCGGTTCTGACGCGGGGGTCGATGTACACGCCAATGACGGGCATCTGGTGCGGCGCCGGCGCAGGGACGCGGTACACGGCGGGGACATCGCCGAGCGTGCTTGCGTCCAGCAACACTTCTTTATTGTAAGCACTTGCACTCCACAAACTCTTGTTGGGAACATCAGCTTCCTACAAAGAAACCAGTCACTTACTACGCAGCACTATTTTACTTGTTATATTTAAATGTGAATCCTAGCTCTACGAACCACTTCTGGGTCTTCAATATTGAATAAATCGAACACGTCCTCGCTCTCATCGCAAACATTCTTAGATCCAAACATTTTGAATGATTTTATTATTAAGTATATTGTTTGGAATATTGCAAGTACAATGACCGAACTAGTGGCCGTTGTGAGAATGAATAAAGGAAGTTTGGCGAAGCATAAGTAACATGGCTTTGGCACAGATTTGGCGCCCATGTGATTTTTAATGGTCGTTGCCAATATTGTGGTGTAGAATAGTTACGTCAATTTTGTAATTAATTTATTTCAAGACATGTCATTCAACGCATTCTTTAGCTTATTACACAATTGATATGTAAAGCCGAAGACCAACTACAAAACATGAAAGCTTTCATCAGTCGAGTAAACGGTCTTTGAATAACAATCAATTCATATTGAAGGGCTACAGTTCACTGCCACGCATAACTACATTGTTATCAATATTTCAAATAATTGAGACTCATTGACTTCTATTAGTCCTTAATAAATCGGTGGGATGGTCAAGTACGTCACAGAGCAGCAGTGTACGTACGCGCGGAGCAAATTAGATAAATTGATGTTTACAACGTCTACAAGTCAGAGCAAAGTCCATTAGACCAGGGATATTGTAAGTTATTTATAGAACATTTTCTCTCAGCTATTTTAAGATTCGCGATCTTCGCAAATTCAACGATAGGATTTTTTGTAGTAGGAATCAGCGCGCTATTTCTTGTTATAACCGCGAGTGTCCTAATTCTTTGGCGAAGGCTACGACCTCCCCAAATACGTCGTAGGAAACCCGTCAACATTATGATCGACCTCAAACTTAGTGAATGAGTCTGTGAAGCGTGATAAATGCAATATTGGAGAGAAGACTGTCCAATGCACAGACTGAGTGTCTGCATTGTTGTAATTGCGACGTTTATTTTACGTGCTCTTATCATACTAATTATACGTTTGTTTGTTTTTGGCGTCTAGACTTGGAAGGTAGATATAGCGTACAAGACGTCACACACGGCAGTGATAACACGATAAATGCGTGTCGCGTGCGACACACGACTTGATACAACTCGCGTAACTTTTAAACAACGTTTAAGAGAATAACAAAGCAAAATTAACGAACATTACATAAGCCGTTATAATCTTTACTTAAATACGTACAAATTTTGTAACTAAACTCCATTGCTAATTGATCACGTTTCGTGAAATGTACGAACAATTTTCTATTTTCATCTTAGTGGCGTCCTGTTGTACGTAATCGGCTTCCGTCAAGCCACGCCCTAAATTTCTTGCCAATTTTTTTGCACATTCATCAGAAACAGTATATTTAGAATTGACTGTCATACTTACAGATATTTCAAGCTCCGGGAAAGCCTCTTCGCCATCGCTTTCAATGTCGGTAGGAGGAATGAAGGCTTTTGGGGTGCCCTCTAATTCCTGAAACAAAACAAGTTCAATGAGTAATCTACATGATGAGTAATTTTTGTATAGGAAGATATCTTGAATGAAATATGAAGAAAAACGTATGTGTAATCATTGATAAGAAAAAGAGGCCAAAGTGATTACAGCCCTTGACTTACTCTGAGATTGTATGTGTCACTGATTACATATAATTTATTATTATATCTAGTAAAATATATCAAGCTTAGCCGTATAGAAATCAAATAATTACTTTATATTCTAGTAACCTTCCGTGGAAGCCGGAAATTCTGATGCTAAAAACAAACATACTCCTCAAAAAATGCGATCTTAATTTTGAAATAACATTACTGTTAATCAAGGTACAAGAACGCTATTTGGAGCATATCCTTATATTGTCTGAAAGCCTTACCTGTGCGGGAGGCAAAGTCTCAACGAGTTCAGGCTCGACATCCAGCGCGGTGGAGGCGCCGGTCAGACGCGCACGGGTCAGGTTCCACAAGCGCTGCAGCGCCACGGGGGTCTCCTCCACTTGCAGTTCCATGGCTGGGCTGGCGAGCATCTTTACGTCTATTCTCTTTCAAATCTGGTGACAAAAGATAGATAAGTTTATTCATGTTGACAATTCATAAAGATATTGTGTAAAGGTGCTAATCCTAAGAACTAGTTAGGTACTAATGTTCCTTAAAATCCTTAAAGGAACCTTAACGACTTTTATTTGGTACTCGGTACTCACGAATAAAACTTCGTTGGACAGATAATTTCAACGTCAATAAATTACCAGTAATCTATACTCTGAGAAACAAGACTAATTAATAACAAACAATCGTGTCATAATAGAAATTAATAAGTTAATTGAACGATTAAGTAGAACAATTGACTTTAACTAGAAATGATCACTTTTCAAATTGCCCTCAGCCGAGACATCGATTTATTAATAGAATCAATAAAACGGACAAGAATAGCTCCAATTCAAACTTACTATTTCATGCCCTAATTATTTGGGGATAACAATAAGGAAACTATACGACTACGGAAAGAATTATAAACTACCTATTATTAGTTGGTAGAAATTTAAACAGCTTTTGAAACCGCTAATAAATTTTGCAGAGGTATTTTAATTGTATAGTGTGTGTAAATTGATCGCTGTGTTGCAGTTCATAGAATTGTATACACGTGTTTCATTATTGAATTTCTCCGACGAAAGCAACAAAAGAATACAAAAAGGTTTCCTCATTCCTATTCGTGGCAGCGATATCCGAGTTTACAACAATTTCATAACATGCAGCTGTTGAGTAACACAACATTGAAGTACATTGTTCAACTAGAGAATTCAAGTGTTTTCTATCATAAAAATGCCACTTGACATTTTATTTATGAACTATTTTTCTAACGCGTTCAAAGTCCAATAGCGATTGCAGAAATGTTTAATGAATTTATCTAGGTTACAAGTGTTGCGGCTGGCAAAATCTAGAAGTATCGCGTTGACTCTCGAGATTTCTTCGCATGAAAACTGTTGTGGGAATTTTTATACTCTGTCTTCATTGTCAACACCGTCTAATTTTGTAATTTTCAGTCATTATAGCAATTTTGAAGCGTAAAGTTCCGTGTTTTTACAGCAGTAAGGTCAATGGAAAGGTTCATAGAACATCTGTTGTGTTCATTTTCAATCACGTGCGGTAACCGTCGAAGGTAAAGGCATGGTTCGTGACGTAAATAGTAATATTTGGACAGCTGAATTCTGAACGATGCTGAAGGACAATCGACTTGCAGTACTTTTCCATAAATGGAAAGGTGATTCACCTACTTAACCAGTCGAAAAGTAAACAGCACGAGGTTTTCCTTAATAAATGCATTATTTAATATGACGGAAGAATATCCTAAATAGCTGAACAAGCCTTGTAAATTTTTTTTATTGATAAGTCAGCAACTGTTCCGTCGCTTATCGGAATTTTAATTTCCGCTGCTCAGTTTCCCATAAAACTACTGCTGCTTAGAGAATTTTTATTTTTATTTCCATGGTGATTTTAAACGATTTCGAGTCTAGTTATTGATGAGAATGCTTGTGAAATTTTAAGTCTAAAGACTATTTTTAAAGAAATGTTTAGTTAGGTATCTTTACAAAACGTTTAGAAGATGCATTTAAGGTTTATTTTAGCCGCATCAGTGCATTATATGCTGTAATGTCTGTATAAAACCGTGGATGGATAATTACATTCTTGGCGACCTTTTTTTATAATTGTAGAACCTGTCCATTCACGGCCCTAAGTATTATAAAAGGTCCTTGCTCTCAGAAAAAGAGCAGGTAAAAGTATAACAATGAAGAAAAAAACTGTTGAGTAGCAACTTGACACAAATTTGAGGACCAGTAAACAATAATTCGTTCAGTGAAGCGTAACATTTTGCATTCTTCTCTAACTAGTTTAAAAATAAGTCTTTGAAAAGTGATTTAATAGTTTACAAACTCAGTAATTCAGATTCTAAAAGTCTAGAAAAATAAACAGTCAGTGCAATATGTTCCTTTTTCCATGTAGTAATAATACAATCTGATAAAAACGCCATATAGGCGCCAGATAACTATCTAAGCGCCATCAAAATAATAACTAGGCGCCAGGCACAAAAAGTAGTTCCTAAGTGGAAAGTGTTTGATGTATATTGTATACTGACGCAGACGAGCCGAGCTAGTGAGAGAGAAAGCGCTCGGGGATATTACAACTTAACAAGTCGGCCATTAGCTGCGATACGCCGTTAGTTAACCAGAACCAGAATGTTCCGTTCCGTTTCATGATTATTTCCCATATTTATTTAGTCCATGTGATATTTATTTTCCTTTACTTATCCTCAATATTTCGGTAAATTTCATGCATTCCAAAATGTTCACAACTCACCTAGTTACAATCAAAATTTCTCAACAGCAGTAGCTGACGGGGACTCAAGGCTTCGATCTAGCGAACAGTCTCCACAAATCTACAATACAAAAAAGTATTCACAACAGTTGCAGCGAACGTCACAAGGTGCAGGAGTTTCAACTGTACTGAAGCGCAGCTTGAACACCACTGAGCGCTAACCCTCGCCACGGAGGTATTTTAAACTTACCGGTGCCCCCCGGCGCCGTCGTGAGCGGTGACGAGGATGCAGATATGTGGTCCAAGCGAGATGGCTATAGGGCACGCACCGACCGCGTGCTCCGCCAGACACTCACTCACACATCGATGAACGGTTACGCATGCGTCGATGCTATCGATACGTCTGAATACGTCGAGGTCGACGTCACTGTTCTCTTTCCAGACCAAAGTACATCGGAGGGCGGGGATCCGGCCCTCACAAAGTTTACACATTAACCAACAGGTATCAACATGCCCATTCAAACTTTTGTTACTACGGTTAAGGAAGTTTGGTTTTTACAACTACGAGCACAAAATCATGACCTACTTAAATAATTGGCATAAATAGGCATCTCATGATCTCACAAAGTCCAAAACCATATTATTAAGTATTGAATAAAAGTAAAGAAAGAAAAACAAATGTGTGAAATGAATTATAAAACCATATTGACCATGTCCCAGAAATCGTGAATAATAAGGATATAAATAAATTTCAAAACAGTCTGGATAATAAATATGGAAAATACCAGGACACTGATTCAAAGAACAAAATAAACTTTAGAGTATGACGCAAAGTAAATATTAAATTATCTTTGGATATTAAAAAGCAATTACAGAGAAAAGTGTACTACGACGTATAGGAGAACACTAATTGACAGTAAACAGATATTAAATATTTCAACGTCATTCATTATTGACAATATTATTTTCAGAAACAAGGAAAATTCTAACCAAACCCTGATGGACAACTATCGCTTCCTTAACCTATAATGTGCCCAAATATCTTCCCCGTAATCCATCATCAGGAAGGAAATAAAGTTAGGAAATAGACACAAATATAAATATACAAAGAATAAATTATAAACCGGGTATTAAAGCTAAGGACAAACTCTATCCACACGCATCTCATGCGCCAACACGTGCCGGCAACCGTGCTCTAAACTTTCTAAATATTCTGAATGTTTGATATACTTTGACGGCGCCTTAGTCAAATAATACTCAGCATTTCAGAAGAATTCATTAAAAAGGAATTGTATCATCTCCTTAAAAAGTAGTTATTTCGTCATTTGGACTTAAATATAGAAGAAAAAATCATTATCACGCTCTTGAAGTGACCCTAATTGAGTCAAATGTTATATCAACTGCGGCGGAAAATACCTTATCAATAATGCCTACAGTCTGTATAAATATAGAACTAACAGTAACATACAAAGTTCAAGGATTACAACAAATTATCGATTAAAAAATGATGGTGTTCAAACACAGTTTGTTATCAAACAGATTTACACGTAGGGAAATACAAACCAAACATACACAAGGTAAAAATCTACACGATTATTCATGAAGATAGGTTAGATAAAATAATGACTAGTCGGAATGCTTAATTAGAGCTTGTTTAATATAATTCAGTTCACGCGGAAACGCGGTGATAAGATAATCTACTTACAAAGCTTATCTGGAATCCAGAACCACAACTTACGATATCAACCAAAACAAATAGAAGATAAAATCTTGCATTTCACTAACACGTGTTGGCAACATATTATCTCGCCGTAGTCTCGGCGGAGTAGCGGACACATGCCAAGATAATTAAGAAAAACTATTAAATGTTATCTTACTACAGTTACTACAGAATCTCAGCATAAAATATTGTCTGTTACTTCAGTATAATTTATGATTGCTCCTATGTAATTGGGTCTATTTGTTTTCTCAAATAAAATATGCGAAAAATAAGCGCCAGCAGTGTCCACATTTTGTTAGCTATTTGGCAACTGCTCTGCGAATTTAAGCAATATTATTTAAAATTCTTCGACTATCTCATAAAACTATGGTATGCCGTTTCAGGGCTTATCAACTTAAATCAGATTCCTAAGAATTCAAGTTCGTTTGCCATTCGTGTTTATGATTATCAACACCATTATAGAATTATAATGTGATCGTGATTTCAGGATTGGAAAAGTTTCTATTACGGAGAAGTTCGTCCGCCATTTTGTGTGTCTTCCGCAAGACATTGCTGCAACCAGTTAAATATAGATACTCGAATTGCAATGCCTCGCTAGCATGCAAAATTGTTTTATTTCCTTTATCCTCGTTGATAGATTCTAATCGAGAGAAATACAATTACTGTTAAACAGGATAAACTGATTTTCCTCTAAAACGATTTCATGATGCGTCGGTAAATTTAAAAGCATTTTGAATGATACTGTTTCTATTGATAAAAGTCAGCATTTACTATAATTTGCACGCGTGCCTTTTTTATTATAATATAATATGTATAAAATAATTATGTGCAGACAAAAGTAAATAATGCCTAGCGACTAGTTCTTGTTGCTAATACTCATAACTGTAGCTCCTAACTCAACAAATTCCTTCATGAAGAAATGATAACTATAGCTGTCTATTATAAACTCATTAGATATGCAATACTTAATTCAGCTGCAGTAACTACTATTGTTTTCAGTCAAAGTAACTAAGCCATAGATTAATTACTGGCTGTTAATTATATAACTAGTAATCATAAAATCATTGTTTTACTCCTTATTGTAAGTTATTGTTTTCTATGCAGTATCGTTTTTTTAAATCAATATGTACTCCCAAGTCTTACCCTCGTTATTAGAAAAGTGTTAAAGATACAGTAAGTTGCATCTTCGAGAACAAATTCGCGTTCGAGAACAAATCTCGAAAACTGCTGGACACATTCCAACAAACCTCCTACTGCGAGAAAGCTACATCAAGTTGTAAAATCAGCAACAAAATGGCCGCAAAATCTTTTTTATTAAAAACGTTCATAAAGGATGTTTTTCTTTTTATCGAATTCACGAGTTTATTGTTACAGATTGTCGTTTAAATCTGCTCATATTTCTGTCAGCAAAACTGTTACGCTACTATATACCGACATTGGTTTTATACAAGCCAATGTTACACTGACAGCCGACACTCACCTCATTCTTGGAACTGAATGTTTATCAAACAATACTCTGACTTCTTACTAACTATAACGAGTTAATAAGCAGCTATAGACAGAGTAATCTCATAAAAATATCTTATGTAAGACTGATGAAGATAAATGGGTTGTTGGGAGCGAAGTTCATGTAAATACGGCTTAAGAAAATTGCAAAAATGTTCAAAATAAGGACCTAAGGAAAAGATCGACCGTAAACAGGATTAGTAATATTGGTTGTTGTTGCTTGGTGAATATCTAATTTATAAATTTGTAAACAAGAGAATAGAGTAAAAATAAGCTGAAAAACAATTGTTTAATTGTTCTAAGCTCTTAAATAATTCCATGCTCTTAAATTAGTCTACTCGAACCTCTTTTGTAACTCACGTACTTTATAGAAGAGCAACTCTGAAACAAAATTGATTAGATTCCCAAAAAAAAATGTATTAATTTCGTATTATTTATAATCGTTTTTTTAAACATAGAAGAAGGAATTAAGACTTAGGCATCGTAGTGCAGCATTTGAAGGCGGATTTATCCACTGTGAAATTATCTACGGTGCTTTTTTAAAATCGATCGTCTGTTGTTCTATCCCACAATATAGACATAAGTAGGAACATAACGTTCTGTAACGTAAGCCCATGTTTTGTCAACGTTACGTTGTATGTTTCCAAACTGATTTTAAAAACATCTAACGTGTTCTAATGCTACTATTATTTCCGTTTGTGTTTCAGTTTCAGTTTATAGAACTTTTCAAACATTGGTTTTAAATTTCATATCAAACGACGCTTGGATAATAAATATTGAAAAATTATAGATATCTGCTAATATATGTTTTATGGACATGCAACTAGATATGGAAATATTAAACATAGGTGGTTTTTCCCTATGTAAAACCAGAATACAGCTATCGTAATATAAACATTTAAATCAGTTAATTAATAGGACCCAGTCTGCACTTGGCCAGCGTGGTAGATTTAAGGGTCGACCCCTCCTTCATTCCGGAAAAAGATAGGTACTTGCCCAGCAGTTGGATCTATTCAGTGAGTGGGAAAATAACGAGTAAAAATAATTATTACTTATTTATTATGAAGCAATCTTATGAACAAGAACTCAACTTAGTTGAGTTGAGAGAAATTTTATATAAAAAGCCTAGAGCATCAAAAAGAGAGTTTTTATTTTAAGTCAGGATAGAGATAACCATCCGTAATTCCATATAACTTAGTGTATCTACTATTGTTGTTCAAAATTGGTTACGCTAATTCTAAAATAGATGTATTTAATATATTCCTAAATTACATATTTGTGTGATTTGTGTACAGGCGTGCGGTATGGTTCTGCGTGACATTTGAGATTATTGTAAACTGTCACGTTTTCCTCCCCGGCACGTGTCGTGTCTCGCACGAGTGGAGGTGGATACCTATGCTAATTGATACTTTATAATTAATTTCAAGTGATATGAATATCATTACCATCTAGTACAATCTAATAGGTGCTTATATACTTCATTTACTTTTACAATGTTATCTCCAAACTGTCATTACTTCTATAATAATATCTAGAATAATATTATAAACTAGCTGACTCGCGCAACTTCGCTTGCGTCACATAAGAGAGAATGGGTCAAATTTTTCCCCGTTTTTGTAACATTTTTTACTGGTACTCTGCTCCTACTGGTCGTAGCGTGATGATATACAGGGTGTCCCAAAACTCAACGATAATCCGAGACAGGATGAAAGGCCAAGTCATACCGGCTATAGGAAAAATAAAAAAAAAATCCATATCACTTAGTTCAGCAATAATAGACACTTTTCAAAAAAGTTGAAAATCCACACCCTTGGTCGCATTTTCAAGTCCTGTGATCACCAATGTCACAATTTCGCTGTGTTTTTTTTAATTTCGTGATCTTAATTAAATATGCTATTAATCGTATAACAAATTAATGCACAAAACATTGTTAATTTAATAAAAAAAGTTAAGTTTTAGTGAGTCATCTTTCTCAAAAATATCGTTAGTCAACTTTGACGTTTCATACTGAAAAAAAAATGTACTACACTACCATTGGCAAGTTATTTCAAAAGTTGGCGCATTTAATCAAGATTTCAAAATAGTATAACACTTGCCACTTTTCTTGCCATTAAAAATGTTATTTTTATTTGAACGAAGAGTATCCTCGCAAATGGATCGGACGCAGTGGTACAATTTTATGGCTTCCTTGTTCTCCCGATCTAAATCCAGTAGATATTTTTTACTGGGAATGCATAAAAGAAAAAGTTTATTCGAAATCAATACAAAATCTATCATAACTTAGCCAGAAAATTGACACAGCGTCAGAGGAAATAAATGCAAGGAATTTTGATTGACCGGTGCAAAGGTCTTTTGTAAGGCGTTGCAGAGCCTGAATTCATGCTAGAGGAAAACAATCGGAATTACTTTAGTTTAAGGAGAATAATTAAATAAGATCGATGGTTCGTTCATTGTTTTTTTTTTATTATTTTAACCTATTATGTTTATTACATTAAATATTTGTTATGGACTGACTCAATTACATCTTTACTAAAAATAATTGCTTTCCTCTGGCACGAATACATGAAGCAGCATCTCCTCTAGCATGGATTCAGGCTCTGCAACGCCTTACAAATGACCTTTGCACCGGTCAATCAAAATTCCTTGCATTTATTTCCTCTGACGCTGTGTCAATTTTCTGGCTAAGTTATGATAGATTTTGTATTGATTTCGAATAAACTTTTTCTTTTATGCATTCCCAGTAAAAAATATCTACTGGATTTAGATCGGGAGAACAAGGAAGCCATAAAATTGTACCACTGCGTCCGATCCATTTGCGAGGATACTCTTCGTTCAAATAAAAATAACATTTTTAATGGCAAGAAAAGTGGCAAGTGTTATACTATTTTGAAATCTTGATTAAATGCGCCAACTTTTGAAATAACTTGCCAATGGTAGTGTAGTACATTTTTTTTTCAGTATGAAACGTCAAAGTTGACTAACGATATTTTTGAGAAAGATGACTCACTAAAACTTAACTTTTTTTATTAAATTAACAATGTTTTGTGCATTAATTTGTTATACGATTAATAGCATATTTAATTAAGATCACGAAATTAAAAAAAACACAGCGAAATTGTGACATTGGTGATCACAGGACTTGAAAATGCGACCAAGGGTGTGGATTTTCAACTTTTTTGAAAAGTGTCTATTATTGCTGAACTAAGTGATATGGAATTTTTTTTTATTTTTCCTATAGCCGGTATGACTTGGCCTTTCATCCTGTCTCGGATTATCGTTGAGTTTTGGGACACCCTGTATATCCTATAACCTTTCTCGGTAAATGGGCTATCTAACACTGAAAGAATTTTTCAAATCGGACCAGTGGTTTCTGAGATTAGCGCGTTAAAACAAACAAACAAACAAACAAACTCTTCAGCTTTATAATATTATTATAGAGAAGAAGTATAGAAGTATAGATGTAAAAGTTTGAATGTTTGTTATACATTCACGTCTAAACTGCTGAATGGATTTTGATGAAATTTGACCGTGTTGTAGCTTATGTACTAGAATAACACAAAGGCTATAGCAATACTAGCACCCTGGTTTTGTCTGTGAGATAGCATAAGCTTTTTAACTACAGTCCACATGGACGTGTAGTCGCAAGAGCTTGTCCTACAGTAAATCAATTCTGTCTGAAATCATTACGATAGAAAAAGTTTTTCCTGTTTGAGTTGCATATTAGTTTCTACTTGCGTTCCTCATGCCTGTTATCTACTGAAAGTATCGAAAATTCCCAGACAGCAGTCAATAAGTATCTAGTAAGACTTCATTTATTTTTAGTTATACCATGAGTGGATGAAAACGTGCGTCTGAATTTCATGAGCCAATATAGACAATGTAATGGGTTGGAGGAGTTTGGCAATTTGTATCAAATATCCTGAGCCAGACTGACCGACGAGTTCGCTCCTTATATGTATTACCATATAAGATATAGGTAGAGTTTCTATGTTTGTGACCTGAGTTAGTTTTAACGTAAAAACATATTTCAAAAACCTTTCCAGTTTCTAAGTACTTATATGTAGAAATTACAGATTCCTTGGAAAAATAAAAAAAAACAGTATAATGTAATAAGATGTTTGCTGTGTGCTGTGCGTTTTTATTTTTTTAAACTTTCCCTCAATCTCTACCCGTTTATCTTCAGCCATTTCTAGAAAATTCATACTTTCCACCACTTTTTAACTTTATAGTACTCTTAATCAAAGAACATACTCTTAATATAATAGTTATGAGAAAATATCTTCGCCTAATTTATCAGTGCTGTAATTATGATATTTTTGTTTCTAAAAATAGCTCTACTCAATTCTGACATTATTATTTTAGCCGTTTACTAATGAAGTCTGGCCGTGATTTTCCATAATTTGATCCAGTAAAATCTTGTCACACAAAGAGCAATAAAACATAACTTTGCTTTACTCATTAGATACCTTGTCCTAATACATAAATGACCGAGATTGTATGAACTTGCTTTGTCACTATTTCGCATGGCATGAAGGAATAATTATACCGACAAAATTTTAGAATATTGGGTCTAAAAAATCTAAAGAATTAAATAAATAAAGAAGCAGTCATTGTAAGCGTGATCGATGTGTGATAGAAAGATAACAATTATTGTTATTAGTTCCTCCGCGCTGTTGGCCGCTAAAAGTAAACTTTTCTCATGTTTTTCAACAATTGGTCATGAGTTTGATGCATGTATTCGTATCTCTAACATCACGATTTGTATCCGTTGATCGTGAAACTGTAGCCACAACATACAGTAGGCACATGTTTTATTACGAATATCAACATAAACTTGAGCGTTCTTTTGTTTTTAAAAGACCAAGTGGATATACTTACATAGGGATATTATTTTAAATTTAGTCTAATCAATGTCCCACCGTTACGCCGTTGCTTAGTCAGAGTTTACCTTTAACATAAAAGTTTTTACAAAAATCTATATTAATATAAATGGTTCTCATTTCCCAGTTTTTGCAATTTTAATTACTCGTAACTTTAAGATGTGAATAAACTATTATATTATTGTAAGTGAAGAAGCTGCCAGACCTTGAAGAATAAAAAATGAAACCGCACCTTTCGACCGGTCGTCCACCGCCTGTAATTTTCAGTCACCTTTGTTTGTTATTTTAGGACCACTCTAAATTCTCTTATTATTTTTCTCTACTGTTGAAAGGAAGTCTATAAAGAAATCGACACGCATTTTCATTGTAAACAAAAGAGTAGACGCTGTAGTAATAATTTATATTTCAGAATGTTATTCATTCTCGACTTCTTTTTCTTTGTTTTTTTATTTGCCCCTTATGTGTCCCACTTCTGGGCAAAGGCCTCCCCTCTTTCCTTCTACTTTATACTCAAATATACCTAGCTATGTATGTTAAGTCTGTTGATGGATAAGAGACGATACGGTATCGAAAACCCAGTTTGATATTAAAGACGAGACGGTATTCCTATAGCAACAAAATTTTGCCACGGCCATACTTTTCGTGTCGCTTATAAAATAGAACGCCTAAAAAATAGGTAACAAGATATTCATCAATTCTAAATAATCAATGAACATACTCAATTCTACCTATTAGCGAAATAGTTTTTAAATTGCCTTGACGTCATTGAAAGTCTCGACATTGAACATTGCTAACTAATTGATGACAAAATGATCAATTTATTGGATGGGCTTGTTCTTTCTGCGTAGTTAGAAACGTGGCGAGCGGCGGGTAGCCGTTAGTGTTTAACAAACAACGCTTCAGTTTACACTTTCTACATGCCTTCAGCACTTGGTAATAGTTATTAGCTAATGATAGCGTGAGAGGTCTTGTATAGCAATTGAGTAAATCAAAGATGGTCGGGAAATACTATGCATTTTTAGTTAATTAGGTTATGTCTTTGGATACTAGTAGTTTTTCTTGCAGCGACTTATGTGGTTTATGGTAGCGTGCGTTGCGCTTTTCTTTTAGTAACAATAGTACGCATTTTTATATAATAATAGATTAAGTAGGTGGGTATCCTACGATTTACTTAATTTGTTAAAAAAAAATTTAATTAATTTGGTTTATCAGCACAAAGTAATTGTAACTAATTTCCTACAATGTCAAGCCTAATTTCAAAAGATCCGGGTTTATTTGTGAACTGAAACACATTTGATAAATAATAATGCAATGTATTATTTACCTCATTAACCGTCCCGCGTAACAAATAATTGAACAAGTTTATTTTTAAACAACAAAACGTCTTAATTATAAAGGAGGTAAACAGATAACCAGTGACGCACTTTTTGGACAAGTGCACAATAAGATGATATTAAACGATTTATTTAAGATATGTATAAACAACAAACTTATACATTCGTAGAAATATCTCAGAAAGAAAAACTTCCAGTAGGTAACATAACCAATAGATTTCTTACAGATTACATCAATTTTGTAACAAGCTTGCTCTTAGTAAGTAATAAATACCTGTTCCTGAACGTCAGACCTCAACCATTATGTCTCATCGTAACCAAACTGTTGACTAGACTGATATAGATCTTAGATACCGTTAACATACGTATTAATGTAAGGAGACGTTTTTAAAATTTCATAAAAAGTAGCTGATTTGACTGTTGTCAAGTACCCAATTGATAAGAAATCAATCCTAATGTATTTGAGACATTTCATAAAGATACTAGTCAACAAACCTTCGCAAGAGGTCATCAAACCAAAACGTATTATATAACTAAGATTGCATCCATCGCTTCTCCATCAGTATTCTACGTTTGCGATACGTGTATATCAAACTGGATCTTTCACAATATCGTGCAACTTAAAACATGTGGTTTCAAGCGCTAAGTTCAACGCAGTTCGTATCACGCTGTCTCGACGTGATCTTCGCACTTACGTGTAAGCCACTGTACTTAGACATTTACCTATCAGGTTTTCCTACACTCATCAGAATATTAGAAACTTTCAAGAGCAAATTCCGAGGGGAAAATGTCGGGGAAATCCTGCTCTTGAGGAAATTAATACCTATATTTATTAAGTACAGCTATAACTGTTACCATTTAACTACTTATTGCTTCAGACTATTAAAATTATAATTGACAAATTAAACTCTCATTTTCAGGCACTAAAATAGGTTTTCCTGTACATTGTACAATATTTGCCAGACTAATATGACATAATAAGCCTAACAGGAAAAATATCAACCAATTTCCTTCAAGGGTAAAGATTGTTATCATGCAAATTTGGCCCTAAAAACTATCGCACGATCTATAAAGCTTGCATGAAAGTAGGATCTTTTTGTACGTACATTTCCATTGTCAATATCAGTATAAGAGATAAGCGACTATGTACTTAGCTGACATACAATATTTTTTGTTCCCGATAACCTTTTCTCGCCGTCTAAACTTTACGGTTGGTAAAAGGAAGTGACCTCAATATGACAACTATTGAAGCAGAAGTGAACATCGTGTTAATCTGTAGGTACCTACCTATTGTTTTAATGTTATGATAGAAAAAGTCCCATGAAGTCAAAAATAAATTTAACCCGCTACTGTCCCACTGCTAGGCAAGGGTTTCCTTCCGTAATGAGGGAGGGGTTAGGCTTAGAGTCCACCACGCTGGCCAAGTGAAATAACGCCAACAATAGGTTAAGATTTTGTTCTTTCACTATGACTAATGGCGATTTTTCTAAGTCTCTTTACCTAGTAGGACTTCATATCATGGAAAAAAAGAGCAAGATAGGCCACTGCAAAGAAGAAAACATACCTACTAACCAATTCATTATCAAAACGAGTAAAAACGATGATGTCTCCAGCAATTCTTATTGCTAAGGGTATGGAAGTTTCAAATCAATATCGAATACCCAGTTATAATTTTACTGCCTCCGGAGAAATCCCCCTTAGTACATGCAAGCGGAATACCATAAAAGCCCCGTTATGCTAATTTCAGTCCAGTACACTAAAATTCAAAAAGCCTTTCGATAAATTTCGCATACACAGTAATGAGTCAACCTCGCTCATCGTGTAATCACGATTTACAATATTCTGGGACACGCACAATAACTTCGGCATGCTTTACAAACCTTACTTGTAAAGTAAACTGTATGTGTTTATTTTACACAAGCTTCCGCTTGCGACGTCGTCTGCGTGACCAGATTTCCTGTGATAAAAAGTAAGCTATGTGATAATCTATATTTTAAACTATCTGTATAGCAAATTTCATTAAAATTCGCTAAATAGTTTTTACGTGAGGCAGTAATAAACATGCATCAAAACTTTCGCATTTATAATATTAGTAGGATGTGAAAATGTGCCTCACGACTTTAACATCCTACACGAGCAAAAAATATTTAATTCATAAGTTCCGGAAAGCAAAGACCGATCAATGAAACATATAAATAGCTCACAATCGATATTGAAGTTCTAATGCGAAGTTTACGACCTCTATTCCAACTTGAACCTTGTTACAAATGCTTTATCTATTGTTATTTCAATATGACACCGGTGGGTGGTGATCAATAACAAACTGTAGTACATACGTAAGCTGTACGAATATGACAAAGAGAAAGGGCGTCTCCGTGCTTCGGAGGGCACGTAAAAAGTCGGTCCCGGCTGTTGTTTACTAAGATAACAGTCGTTAAGCCATGTCAAAGGCCTCTCGGGCGGCTTGAACAACTTTGACACTAGGTTGACCACTAACCATACGACAAACAACAAACTTAAAGGACTTAAGTGATATTATTTTAATTTTATCTCAGGCCTTTCTTACTCTCAAGATACATTATATCGGTGAAGATCTCACGCATGATTGACACTCCTAATTATAGTAACTCGACATAACATAACCTTTATAATCGCAAGGTGTGTGCACTTGTTAGTATTTACGTCAATGCCCTCTGAAACCGCTTTAATTAGGTAAAACCGGATACTATCAGTAGCTTCACAAGTTACTGATAACATGCTAATTAGTTTTACAAGTAGATTGCACTAGAGCAGCGTGGGTTCATGACTAACTAATAATGTAGATTAGAGCATCTATTCCGTTGTATATTTTACCAACTATTGGAGCATGGAATATTTGACTAAAGTAACGTCTGAAGGGTAACCTGAAGGACAATTCTCAAAAACAATAACAACTCTTGTTTACGTAAATTGTACATGTTCTGAGGGGAATGGTCTCTTAATAAAATTCTTAGCAAGCAAAACCAGGGGATAAATTAGTTTGTAGTTAGAAGGTTTCAGCTGTGAGTGCCCAACCCATATGAAATTACTATGGCGACGCCAGTCTGCTTTATCTTGAAAGTTAAATAGCATTCTAGAAATCAATTGAGGTCGGACGATAAAAATAGCAGTTAAAAATAACACGGCTGGCTATTTTTGTGTGTTTACACTTAACGGGCTTCGGTAGAAAATTGTTTAATGAACCTGAGTGTTGCTAATTTTTGTTTATTGAAAATAACAGGGTTA
The DNA here is from genome assembly GCF_050436995.1 of Anticarsia gemmatalis. Classification (NCBI taxonomy): domain Eukaryota; kingdom Metazoa; phylum Arthropoda; class Insecta; order Lepidoptera; family Erebidae; genus Anticarsia; species Anticarsia gemmatalis. The sequence continues at coordinate 5,398,539 of NC_134757.1, forward strand.
TTTTTTAATACCTGCTTACGTAAATTCAGATCTGTTACATCACGAAGAGATACTTAGCTAATTAAAAGTATCGATTTCTTATTTATAGTTTAGGAAGTTACACCGTATCTTATCGGCTAATTGATCAATGTTTTTAATTGTATGTCAACTGAAATAAAAGTGCACTATACCTACTAGTAAGACGATGATTGCAGTAGTCTTTCTGAATGATGAAATATGACGTCTCCACATTTGACTTTAACAATGACGTACCATACATATAAGTAAGTACTGCTCTTGATATTTTCACAAGGGTCGTCTAATTACTAAGAATGAATAGGCACAAACCTACATGATCTAATATTTATGATAATATAAAATACTGCGCATTGCAGACGCATTCATAAAACATGTATTTAAAACAGTTACAGTTTCGCTTAACCTTCGGGACAGTGTGCTGAATAATAAATAATTAAGTAGGTATCCATTACTTGGAATAGGGGAAACCCTTATTTTACTTTGTGATTTTGAGAGTCACATTGCCGATGGTGGGAAGTAACGTGACTTTTGATCTTAAAACTGCAATTTTATGTAGTATCAGTAGTTACAATATTTTGGATTAAAGTCTCCTCTATTGATAAATATTATTTTCATGTACTTCAATTTTGTATGTTTTGCTGTTACGCGATATTTACAAAGTGCTCTTACACGGTCTTGCACGCGCAGCGACGATATAATATTCTTTATTATTTTTCTATGTAGATTGAATACTGTTTTTCAGCAAAAGTTCAAGTATGAAAATAAGACTGTCCTAGGATTCGCCTTATCCTCTGCCAGACGGAAGAGTTCACACTCCCTATGCCCGTCCATTCTCCGATGTCTCGCGACCAGGATTAGACGAAATATGCAGAGCTGATTCCCAACCTTCACTAGTTGGAGAGACACTTTAAGAAGAAGGATTCGTCAGACAGCGTTTTCTTTCCCATTACACGTTAATTACTTAAAATTATAAGAAGACCTTTGTGACGATACGAGAATAAAGATATATTAACTGCACGTTTGGCGCAGTGGTTTAAGCGGTCACCTCGCCGCAACAACCGTAGCACCGCGTGTGGTGGGTTCGAATCCTACCCGGGACAAATCTTTGTGTGATGAACACGAGTATTTGTTCTGAGCCTGGTTGTCAATTTATCTATATAAGTATGTATTTAGAAGTATATAAGTATGTTTATCAGTTATTTGGTTACCATAGTACAAGCTCTGCTTAGTTTGGAATCAAATGACCGTGTGTGAGTTGTCCAACAATATTTATTTATTTATATAGGCACTCGTGTACCTAATTAAACGGTGAATCTTCTACGCCTTAGAACTAGATACTTACATAAAGATAAAATGCAAATCATTCAATTATGAGTCAAGTAATAACATAAGTTTACCTTATCAATAAATCAATGTTATTAAGACAGTTTACTCTCGAACTTTGTTCAAGTCTGTCACAAGCGCGTGCCTAGTACATTATTCGTTATCAATCAGTTCGTACAGATAGGTCATCGATTTGTAGATAGCGAAACAGTAATTCAATCAGGTTTTTTCCTATACATACAAGTAGGTACACGTTGAGTTCGTACGCACAATACGTATACGTACGTTCTTAAGAGTTGAAGGAAAGTTACACGTTTTATTTGGCTTGGTTGTAGACGATTGTTATCTGTCTGCAATTTAATATGAGTAATAATTCTAGCTAAATAAATATTGCTTCATACTTCTAAGAAAGTATTAAGAGTGTAGCTAGGTTTTAATCAAGGATTACGATTGTGGTTTTAAAATAAGACAAGTTATGTTTTAGTAAAATTTATTGTTCATAAACGTGTAAAATATAAATTATTTCCTTATTTAACTAGAACATAAATATATTAATAACTATAAGTATTGGTATTTTCACATACATAACATAACTAATGCGTGGGAAAATAACCTTTTTTTACTCTTGAAATAATATTCTTATAGCCATTTATTTAACGATTTTAAAAGCTGATTATTTTTTTGTAGAAGAGATTTATTAAAGCGACTGCTGTAAATAGCACAGAAGGGTATTTATTTTTTTGACGACAAAGGCAAGAAAAAGGATTTCCAATAACTGAAGTTTTTATGACGACAATCGCTTGGTATCTTTCGTTACTCACAAACACAAACAAATATCGCTTAAGTCAAAGTCAAATAACTAATGGGAGAAAAAAACGGGTCTATCCCACTAGTCCCGTTGAGTTGTCCCGTGACGGGACAACTGGCACTATTTTGTCCCAGTTGTCCCGTGACGGGACAAGTGACACTGTTTTAGTGCCAGTTGCAGGGGCCGAAACAAGTTCCGAGGTCAAAAATACTGATTTTACTGACCAAAAATTCAAAAATACTGACCAAATACAGACCATTTCTAAACCGTTTTTCAGTTGAACGGTGTGAAATAAAAAAAAAATACAGTCGAATTGTAAACACAAAATCCTTTTTAGATGTCGGTTAAAAAGATTATTTTCGGTTATTGGTCTCCATCATCCCCATAGTCAACCAGCACCGCCTTTTTATTGTGTTAAAGAGCTTTTTCTATTGTTAGTAAAGTTTTCGATCTGGTCTTACGAATTTTCAATCAGGTCTTACGAATTTTCAATCAGGTCTTACGAATTTTCAATCAGGACTTACGAATTTTCAATCAGGTCTTACGAATTTTCAATCAGGTCTTACGAATTTTCAATCAGGACTTACGAATTTTTAATCAGGTCTTACGAATTTTCAATCAGGTCTTACGAATTTTCAATCAGGTCTTACGAATTTTCGATCAGGTCACGTGTCCGGACGCGAGTTTAGAAGTTTTTAGAAATTACAGAAAAGTGCGCAACGGCGCTAAAGAATTTTCACTTTATACTATTGATTTCAAAAAAATAGTAAATTTTAATTTGCTATTCTATTGAAGTCATGTGATGCTGTAATGGATGTATATGTTACTGTAAAAGCCCGAACTGTGGTAACTCCTAAGATTTTCCGGTAAAACCTAAGATTTACCAACGCTCAATGGTAAAAGTCCGAACAAGCCAGAGTTTAAAAACTATGTTACGATATATAAAAAATCCTCCTTCATAACTATGTTTATAACTATTTCACGGTATAATTATATACTGTGACATAGTTATAAAGAAGGAGTTTTGGGCATAGCGACATGGGTAGGTTAGGTCAGAAGGCTAAGGTGGGAGCGAGCGAAGCGAAGCTCCCACCTTAGCCTTCGTGGTTATTTTTTTTTAACCACCCAGAAGGAGGAGCTCCGGCGACATCTCGATATCATCAAGTGAATATAGGTAAAAGTTCGAAATAAAAGAATTGTTCGGACTTTTACCATTGCGAGTTGGTAAATCTTAGGTTATACCGGAAAATCTTAGGATTTACCACCGTTCGGGCTTTTACAGTAACATATATATTACGTAGATCATCCACATAATATCGAGCGTCCAAAGCAGCCCTCTGATATCATTACTGGGCAAATCGAGAATGTAAGATTGGCCAACAGCTAAGGAAAACCAAAAAAATATCGTTGAGTTTGGAAAAATACTGACTATACTGACCGATTTTCGAAAATACTGACTTTTACTGACCAGGCCCAAAAATACTGACTTTTACTGACTTTACTGACCTGTTTCGGCCCCTGCAGTTGTCCCGTTGCAGAAAAATCACGGGACTAATGGGACAGACGGAAGGGTCAAAACAACTGGTTCCATTGAGTTGCTGTGTGACAACAAGTACTTGGTACTTGCAGACGTTATACGTTGTGTTGTAGTACATTTTTACTTAATTTCTAGTAGATAAGTTGAAATTACATTAGGTACATATTGAATTGACTTGAGTGCTTGAGCTGCTTCAGGGGCCTGTTAACAATATATTTTTAGTTTCCTTACATTATGTTTTTTCAAGTAGGGAATTTCGGATAAGCATTTTACATTTATGGTATGGAAGGTCATAGATATAGACATTCTTGTCAAATCTATACTAATATTATAAAGCTGAAGAGTTTGTTTGTTTGTTTGTTTGTTTGTTTGAACGCGCTAATCTCAGGAACTACTGGTCCGATTTGAAAAATTATTTCAGTGTTAGATAGTCCATTTATCGAGGAAGGTTATAGGCTATATATCATCACGCTACTACCAATAGGCGCAGAGTACAAGTGAAAAATGTAACAAAAACGGGGGAAATTTTTACCCATTCTCTCTGATGTGACGCAAGCGAAGTTGCGCGGGTCAGCTAGTTAATTATAAAGTGAAAAGCTTAAATGGTAAAAAAACTTCTTGTGAATTTAAAGTTTACATAGAGTAGCGTACAATTTATCATCTGCTATCTTACCGAAGTACCAAGTACCTGTTGTCACACAACAACTCAATGGAACCAGTTGTTTTGACCTTTCCGTCTGTCCCATTAGTCCCGTGATTTTCTGCAACGGGACAACTGGCACCAAAACAGTATCACTTGTCCCGCCACGGGACAGCTGGGACAAAATAGTGCCAGTTGTCCCGTCACGGGACAACTCAACGGGACTAGTGGGATAGACCCAAAAAAAACCAGTAGTTCTATAATGAAACTAGGAATAGAGCTACTAGGATACGCCGAAAACTAGTAACCTACGCAAAATGCACTATGACAAAGAATGTATTTACTAAAACGTTGATTATTTTTAATCCAAAAGTTAGACTGTATTTATTATGTCTGCAATGCACTTACATAACTCCCAAATTGCGTGCGTAATAAACAGATCTGTGTATAAATCTTCAAGTAAACAAAGTCATGTTATCTGCCTCTATAGCTTTTGTGTGAATTAGTACCGTTTATGTACTACGGTGTAGTGGGCACTTATATAAGGACACGTCATTTTATTTATTTATTTAATTTATGCAGATAATTTTACTGCAGTACAAAGGGTAACATGTCTTTTAAAATAAAATATTACAGAACCAGAGATTCTGCAATGTTCAATAGCCGAAATGAAGCATAAACTACAGTTTACTTAATGAAAACAATATATAATTTCGAGTCGTAACTGAAAATTCCGAGCAACAATCGCTTACACTATTCCTATAGCTTGCATGTTGATCATAAATACGCTCCATTTACATATGCAAGAAATGTAAAATTCAAAATTCAGCCTCTCCTTCCGATGAATTTTGGCTGCGTTTGCATTTATACCCTCCACTCATATACCATAACCTAACGAGTATACCTGTATCGTAACATTCAAGATACGCCAAGCGCCTGTTACCACGGAGGGAACAGTTTTATTTGACCGTTTATAAAGTTTTTACGTAAAGTGATATCACGCTTTTTCTCATAACAGTCGTCTCTTACAGAGGAGCTCGTGGCTTAATTAACAACAGCCGCATGGATCAATCTCTGTGGTTAAGCTACGCTTGCCGAGGTTGTTCTGTGGATGGGTGACCATCTTATACATATCGAGTTCCTCCGTGTTTCGGATAGCACGTTAAATTGTGGGTCCCGGCTGTCATTTTCGGAACATCTTTGACAGTCGTTAACAGTAGTCAGAAGCTTGAAAGTCTGACAACCAGTCTTACCGAAGGGTATCGTGTTATATCCCAGGTAGCTGGGTTGTGGAGGTCAGATGGGCAGTCACTCCATGTAAAACACTGGTATCCAGCTGCATCCGGTGAGACTGAAAGCCGACTCCATCATAGTTTGAAGGCTAAGCTAATAAATATAGTCGTCTTTTACATATCAAAAATAAATATATCCTGTAACATATTGAGTGCTTGCATCTGCGTATCATTCGCGGCTGTCAAATCTACAGTCACATACTTGGCGGCTTGAAGTATTTTCAAACAGGACGCGTTTTCCGGCGGTAACTTCTGACATACTTGCGTGAAGAGGGCTTTAGCGCAGTCGTAGTGGAAGACTAGTGGGTCCAGAATGTCGGATAAGTCGGCTTGAGTTAGCAGACAGCATAAGTGGGCGAGAGTCACGCATAACTGTAACAAAAGAATAATTATAGTAGAAAATTGTTTAGATGCATACTTTCTTGGATTTTATTGAGACTTCTGACGAGATTTTGATAACGTAAGCTTCTAATATCAATGGTGTTTAATTAAAACTATAATATCTAGCGTTTCAAGATGTCATGCAAAACCCTATCTTGTATAGTACTATGGAAACAAAATCTGCAAAGGTCAACAGCTCTCAAACGATAAAAAAAGCTTTTCAATTGACGATACGATTTTTTTCTCTTGACGCAATCACTTACAAATAGTTCACAGGTTATTCATACCAAACACATGACATCAATGATAAGCGTCTATTGTAATATTCCATTCCATTCTACCGGAGAAAATTTCCAATGAGTCATGTGGCTCATATGTTTAACTGAACGATTCATTGAATACTAATTGAATGAACGTCAATGACGTCACACGGCTTTACTTTAAAGGTCTAAGTATGATTCTTAGTCTTTAAGCCTTGCAGGTATTTTGGCTTAAAAGTGCTTTTCACTGAAGAAAAGCTCGGCAGAACGGAATTGAAACGTGATCTATTGCGTCTTAGTGGGAGCAGTGTCATTGGTCGATTGGCGGTCCATTCTGCGGAACTTCACATCCGTAGCAACGCACTCTAAAATTTACCTATACTTTCTTTCTATTCTTCTTCATACCATACGACAAATAATTTTTTATCATATGCCAACAGCATATAAATTTCGCATGAAACTCACCTGTTCAATAAGATTATCCTTATGTTTATACTCATTGTAGTCATCGACATTGGCAGCGTTTTCCATAGCGGTGAGTATAGCGCGCCATATTGGCACGTAGTTGGCGCCGTACTGTGCACGCACGATAGGTGCCCGCAGTGCCGTCGCCGCTGTTATGCGCACTTTTAGGTTCTTGCACTCTTGCGCTAGGTTGCAGAAACTCGGGAATACTTGGCCCTGAGAAAATGGAACTTTATTGAAGAAAACCTCTTTTTAAAGGAACATTAAACAGTATTTAACGTAAAACGTTCTTATGTGCGATTACATTGCACTTGTATGCAGCATAAATAGTGATGTCTTGTAAAATCTGATTGATAGAAAGTTGAATTTATTCTTCAGATAATACGTAGTCGTATTGAAAAGATATACAAGTGTACAAAATTCATTAAAAACTTTCTTAACGTAAACTGTAATGCAAAAAGTAATAGGGTTTTTTCTTGTCGCAAATGATTATCCACTTAGTTCTTCTTCTCATCATATGGTTAGTAGTCAACCAAGTGTAAAAGTTGTTCAAGCCGCCCGACGGCCTTTGACGTGGCTTCACCCAGTGACCGGTAAACATTTCTTATAATTCCCCGTCAATCGTAATGCCTACATGAACGATTCCAATTTACCTCAAGTGAACTTTGTAATGTTTACAAATAATGTCACAAGGACAAAACAAACGTCTATTGAGAACTCGTGACTAGTCATAATAAACCCTGATTGATTGCATCAAGTCTTCATAACAAGGAATACGTTGATCAATGAGACTGTATAGAATCGAACAAAGTCTAAAGTCTATACGTGAACTCAGATACGTATCTATCAGTCTTTACTACGCAGTAAAAACAACGTCTAAATTGTAATCAAGATGAATCTCAAGAACTTTAGTAAGGGTTAACTTTTCTATTATATTTATAGATAGCTTTACAAGTAAGATTGTGACGTTTTGACCAAAAAGAGTCTCGTAAAACCGATTTTAGAATATTATATCAATTTGATGACGGGTGGAAAAATATGCACCTATTCTGAATAAGTGCAACACCGAATAATAATTTTTGGGCTGCCTCCTTGGCGCAGTGATTAAAGTCGCCAAGCCGCAACCATTGCGTCGGGATTTCGTGAGTTCGATTCCTACATGGAACATTTATTTATGCGATCCACAAATAGTTGTATATTATATAATATAGTATATTTGTAAAAGTCCCCGCGACACAAGATCAATTGTTACTGCGAGAGCTGTCTTTTTAAAAACAAAAATATTTTTTCTAGGGATCAAGACTGAAATCATCTCACCTGCCATCCACTGAAGCAAGTAAACAGTTGTTCATTCTTCATCGCATTCCCCATAGCGTAGCACGCGTTCCACCGAACCTTCATATTGTTCACTTTGCACGCGCAGTCCAAAAGCTTCATTATAGCCGTCTCGCATAAGGTCTTTATTTGCGTGTTCCGCATAATATTCTCATTCTTTATCAGCCTTAGAAGGTTGCCAAGGCCACGAGTCGCGCTCATTTTCACCTGTATTGCAAAATCGTGATAGTTATGGTCATTTGATAGCCGCTACTCGTGTTACAGAACATTGTTTTATGTAATTCTAGTGGTTTTGTCGCTAATTATAGCTATTGCTTGTATAATGTGTTGGAACATATAATGTAAACTCTCAATAACCTGTTAAATAACGTTCTACAACATTATAACTTTATATTGTTAGACGTATATTTTGTATTGATTACCAATACCGTGGACAGAAACGTTTGATTGATCAATAAATAGTTATTAATTAACAGTAAAAAATCACAAAAATAAAATCTTTATTATTGCTGGAATTAAAACCAGTTTATTTTTTATAGATAATCTTGATATAGTAATTTATAATACCTCTACGGTATTATTTTAATGAAAAAATATTTTCATTAAAGTAATACCGTAGTCTTTTTGTTCTTAAGTAAAACAAAAAAATAAAAATATAAATCTCTACTCGTAGTTCATAATTCATGGCATTCATTTATGTCAAGTAATCAATAAGAAAAACTTATAATTTCACAAGAACAAGACAAAATAAAATGTATTTTCTATGAAATCCGACAATAAGTTGCGAAATATTCCAATTGCTCGAATACTTCGCAGGATTTTGAGTCGAGATAATGCACCTAAGGGTATCCACAATTTGATTAATGTTATTATCTTTTCGGCCATATAATACACCTATCGTCAGAGAGTCTTGTATGCAAGATTCGTGACTGATGCAGGCAAACACAATTTTAAATTTGATAATACACAGAACTCATATTTATTATCCAGACAAATTGTGCATGCCAAGGCTCTAAGTAGAACTATAGCAAAAATTGCATTCTAATTGCGAAACCCTATACATTTAAATCAAAATGCAAGCCATACGGTAAAATCAATCGTACACGTGCTCAGTACTCTGCAGTTCAATGACCCAGAGCGCATTGATTAGCTAATTTCCCCTTAGGCGATAACGTATAGTTGCATAGTTAAATGTCAATGTAAGGACTTACTGTAATATTAGTTATAATAAGTGTTTTTTTTATAAGTAGTTAAGTAGCTCCTGCCCGTGACTAACCCCCGGTGTCTGGGTACATTTAGCGGTAGTTTATCTATTCAATAAGATTTTTTTATATGAGTTTTAACAATATTGAATAGATAAACTATCTACCAAAGAAACCGGGGGTAAGGCCGCGTGAAAATAATCCTCGGGTAAAAAGTAACCTACGTATTAAACTAAATTATAACTTTTCTGCCTAGATACCAAATTTCATCAAAATCTACTTACCCCCGGTGTCTTTGGTACATTTAGCGATAGTTTATCTATTCAATATAGTTAAAACTCATATAAAAAAAACGTTATTGAATAGATAAACTACCGCTAAATGTACTCAGAGACGGGGTTAGTCGTGTCGGCGTGATCGAGAAACAATCACCATACATTTCGAATTCATAATGTTAGGTATAGGTATTGCAATATTGGAGTACATATTCTGCTAATTCTATTTTTGTGTTTAACCTAAATAGTTGAAAGGAAAATAATAAACTGTTTTGTTATTAGCAATTAATTCATACAAATTACAACTTCAAGGATAATAACTTATTTATTCCATGACATAATTCATTGAAGCATTATTTAAATAACTTTCGTACAAATAATAACATACTTGTTTACAATAACATAGTGGGTTAAGCCAACAATACGGGAAAAAATATTATATGCATTAAATAATATTGAAAGTACTATTTCCTACAGGGAAACCCTGTAACGGTTATCTACACCAGATGACCGCTATATGACTCAAAGGATATGATATTTATACTATCTATGTATACTTATACTAGCTGACCCGCGCAACTTCGCTTGCGTTACATAAGAGAGAATGGTTAAAATTTTCCCTGGTTTTGTAACATTTTTTACTGGTACTCTGCTCCTATAGGTCGTAGCGTGATAATATATAGCCTATAGCCTTCCTCGATAAAAGGGCTATCTAACAGTGAAAGAATTTCAAATCGGACCAGTAGATCCTGAGATAAGCGCGTTCAAACAAACAAACAATCAAACAAACTCTTCAGCTTTATAATATTAGTATAGATTTGTACTGCCTCTCACTACACTGCCTGCATAGACTACACGGCTGATGTTATGTCACAGACAAAACCGCAGGCAAAAGCAAATGTTTCAGTAGCCTTTATGGTTTTTTAGTACATAAGTTACAACATTGCTGAGCTTCATCAAAATCTATTTAGTAGTTTTGGCGTGATGGAGTAATAATCATCCAATCATACAAACTTTTGCATTTATAATACTGGTTTAAATAGAAGTATATTAGATTTTGTTTATGTATTTATTATAGTGTTCTTTCATGACCTTCATATATATTTAGGTCAAATATGATTGTATTAAATAAATGTGTGTATTAATGGGAAAAGGTTAACAAAGCATTTATATTCTATCAAAATAATACTACTTTGGAACAGAAAATTACTTAAAATTAAATGAATGTTAAATAAATGTAAGAGTTTAGCGTCTGTTAAACTGATATCATGTAAAATATGAGCGCTGTGTTATTTAGAATATATTTACTACTTAAATGAAGGAGATCTAACCACCGGCTGTATCTTAATAGGTAATTTATGCAATTGATAGCTAGTCATTGTACCATTTTAAGGCACAATACTGAAATAGTTTTAAATTTTAAGCATTTTTATTCACTTAAAGCATGAAGGTCGTCCTTTAAGATCAGATGTATGGATGTGAATGAAACAAAGGAAGTTTGTAGGTATCGTATCAACGGGCGTTCTTTGGTCTCTGCCTATCCATATTTGAAAAGGCAGAATTTTATGTGTGTAAGAAGAGTAAGTCTTACAAATTATCTTTATTTCATGAAAACTTTATTTGATTATAATCTTCACATTGATTAGGTGGCCTCACTTCCATTTTATAATGTCAAGTATAATTGTCTGAGGGTCATTAGACACGCAGTCAAGTGACTATGTATATTTTTTTTACAGTATTTAGAGAAGATACGTTTAGCGTAAATATCTGTATTTGTTGTATGTGTATTGTTTATACTGCGTGCCATCCAGTGCAGGCGTACAAAACTTTTACCTTGAATCCTGTTAAAAATAGGTTTATTTGTCCCTAGATTTCGGACGCGTCCAAGTATTTACTTATTATACGTGCCATATCATGTACCAGTTTCTAATTACGTTCCAGTTCTACATTCGGGACTACGCAAAAACTTACAATTATTGTTTTATAAAGCAGGTCATTCACAACAGACCTCAAGCATGCAAAACATGAATGATATTCCCGTGGTACGTGCGCAAACAGACGGGGAAAAAACGTTCTATGACGTCACAACAGTGGGTGTTGACAATAAGAATTACGTTTTGTTACCTTATCGTTGTCGAGAGCACATTGTAAGCTGACCTCGAGGAGGCGAAACAAAAGGTCATCGTCTATTTCGTCGGAGTTCGGCTCCTCCCTGCAACAAAGTGCGTGTTAAGTCTTCGTATACTTTCGTAATCCGAACGTATACGATTACATCAGAGGGGTTATTTATTTTAGTCAATGTTTTGTCTCGTGTTGGAAGTTTCCATTAATGTAGACCGTGAACGAAATGTTATTTATAAAAAAAAAGGTGGAGATAACTTTATTAACGTAAGTCGCTAAGCTTAATTATACCAAATTTTAAAATAAGTGCGCTAGTGACGCAAGGACTGCATTATGAAACAAGTGAAAGTTCCTACTAAGGTACGATTCAGACCAACCGGCTAGCGTCGGCCCGCATCGGAACGGAGCCGTACGCGTGCCGCGGCAGCCGAACGTGTGCCGCGGCAGCCGAACGCGTCCGTCGGAGCTGTACCGCTACTGCGGTATGCGTACGGCTGCCGCGGTAGCCGCACGCGTGCCGCGGCAGCCGACAGCGTCCGCTGGAATCCAATCATATGTCTGGACTAAAGAAATTAGTGTTTCTTCCGTATCCATTTTTGATTTTAATATGTTAACTGTCGCTTGAAGAACACAACTTCAATGATTCGCTAGTTGCTGCACCGTAATCTCCGTTCGTATTTCCCGACGCACAGCTGACCGGCTCCGAACGGACCCGACGGCAGCCGATTGGATGCCGACGGCGCCGTTCGGAGCCGGTCGGGGCCGGTCGGCCGTCGCGACAGCCGAACGCATTCTGCGACAGGTCGCGACGCGTCGCGGGATGCCGACGGAGATAGATATGCGTAAGTTGCTTGCAAATATGAACTCTATTTACTGTTGTTACATTTCAATGTTCTTTACCGCATTGTAAAATGCCGCCCGGCCCGGCCCGACGCGAGCCGGTTGGTCTGAATCGTACCTAAGAGTATTGTTATCTTTACTAAACAGAATTATTACTGATCTATAAATACACAGTGGTATTTAAGCCTGTTTAAATACACCTAACCAATATTAGGAAGATCAAATATGCCGCAAGATAGTGCAGAACATTCGGGTGAAAATGTTATGGGGCCTAGTGATTTAATTAGGGTTAACTTGAACAGGAAGTTGAATTCCCTTCTTTTCGAAATGAATCTCAGAACTTGTTGGGGTCAATAAAAGTTTCAATAAATTTGCTTTACTGTACCAAAACGATTTCTAAATACCGTCACCATTACGGTAATGTTGCGAATGTTTTACCTAAAAGTACAGTAGATTCGCAATCCAACCTTACATTCTGTAGTAGAATTTCAAATCAGCTGTTGTATATCGTGCCCTCGTGGTATAGAGAAGACGATAGTCAACTCAAAACTCTTAAGGCAACAAATACAATGCTATATTAGATATTTCCTATATATACATAACTTTGCAAATTCACTCTTGACAAGCGTGTTTAATTAGGCAATTATTCCAATATTATGTTACCACAAACTTCATTTAAGCCCTTTATCGCCTTCGAATACAATGAAGACAAATATTTGGAGATAGGTAGGCCTCTTACTACGCATTAAAGTCAGAGTTGTCTGTGAAACTATGTTTAATTATTTACATCATTGTCTTCCTAAACATTTATACGTATAAGTACAAACTTACTGTACTAAATGCAATGTTAAATAGATTTTAATTGGAGAAATCCTGCTTTATCACACTAAATTACTTTGACCCTAGCAACAAAATATAGAAAATGGAGTTCGAAACATGTGATATGGAAAAATATCTGAGCGTATTTATAATTTCCGCTTAACCGATTTTGACGAAAATACAAAGATTGATGAAAGCCCGAAATCAAACGTAGGATAGCTGATTGAAAAAGTAGAGAGTAAATTTCTTTATTACCTAATTCATAATAATTAAACAGATCTACTTACATATTTAGAACAAGAGCATCGCTAAGGTTACCAAGCGCCCAAGCAGCTTTAGTTCTTACAACCAGCGTGGGTTCAGCTAACGCTCTGAGTATGTTCTCTCCACAATCACTCACGAAGCCGATGTCCTGAAACAAATAAGTACTGCAAAAACAAGAAAGTAGCAGTATTTTTACTACTTAAGAGTTAACGAGAATGTCAGATAATTTATGAAAATATAGATACAAACAATATCTAGTGACTACTGTGAGAAACGAATAATTCAGAAAATTATTATCCGAAATAGACTTTTATGGGTAAGACCAGAGGTTTTCAATGGGGCCATATTAGCCCTAGCGGTGGCGCAGTAGCTTTTTTTTAAGCAGTATTAAGTAATAAATAAGAAGGTAAAAAATTTATAAAAAATAATGGAAAGCAGTATTAAGTCAAAGAAATCTAATAAATAAAAAATATAAAATTAAAAAAAAATGGAAAGCGAGGCTCTGGTTTTTTAAGGGGCGGTAGTACTATCGAACAAACTGAATCATGACCCACCATGTGCTCATTTTCTAAAACGCGTCTATATACGCGTAGGTCGAAATTGGCTTGAACCTTCGTTTCCTTGGTAATGAATTTGTTATCTGTCATTATTGCGACAAATCTTTGTGCGTCAATACAATAATGCTTTGCTACCGTTTTCAACAGGCTCCGTGGCGTAGTGGGTTGATTTTACGACCGCGACGCGTCAGGAGTGGGTTCGATACCCACTCAGGGCATGGTTTATTCAGCCATTATAGGAAATAATGTAACTATAAAAATTAAATAATATAGGGTAACCAGTATAGTTATTACCCGGTTAAGGAATTGAAACACAATTTTGGTCAATCGTATCTTTATTTAGTAAAACATTGACATAAATTCTTTTATAAACGCAACTTAAATATTCTTTCTAAAAGAACATCAGTCCTTTGTTTCAATAACTTTATACTAATTCAATATAAAACACTTAAAAACCAGAAATACTAGCGAATACTGTTAATTCAAATGTGTTATCCTTAACAAATATTGCAACAAACTTTTACTTTTTCTTTTCGAATTACACACCTGTCGCACAAACGTCGGACATGAGTTCTATAAATTAAAAATGTTACCAATATTCTGAAAGTGACATATATCGCAACTAATTTGAACTGGTTATTTACTTTAGAAATTAAAATAAACGTATTATTCCTTAACATTGGCAGTCACTGTATGATGGGCAACGACTATAATGGTTACCCTAATTGTTTCACAGATTACTAAATGACGTGCTATTTGATATTTGACACAAATAGATTTTTTCGTAGTGAAAAGAGTTTAGACTATTTATATTCTACATTCAAATTAAGAGTGATTTATCGAAAACGTATCTACGCACTGTAATAACAAAGGTCAAAGTTGTCTGTAGTCGTGGATACATCATAACACAGTCGTATGCATGTTTAAAATGTCCTAAGTGCAACTTTGACGATAGAGACGAAATTCTTACTGTTTTGACGGTGTCAAGCGAATTATCGGCAAAATGGGTCATGAATCAGTTGGTTCGATAGTACATTAACGGTTGGGTACCTATTGATTAGACTTTCAATTGGGTAGGTAAAGCTACTTTTAGCTTACAGTACTTACTTCTCTGAGTGTCCGGTACATAACCAGCATAGCTAGTGCTCGCACTGCGGCCGCGCGGACCGTCGCTTCTTCATCACTACAAGATCCTATGAGCAATGTGCAACATAGCACTTGAAGGTGTCTCTGGAACATACACGTAAAAACATCTAGTTACAAAAGTAAAAGCGGGAGGCTTCGTTGTCTGCCTTTCAAAAGTCTGTATCTCTAAACAGAATTATATAAATATTTTAGGGGTCTCCAATACAACAAAGGTGTAATTTTTTGCGGATATTATAAATAATGATACGAAACAGTACTATATGCTAGTCTAACTTGCACTTAGCCGAATTTCGTTTATACCACTCCCTTAAATATTTAAGGAAATGGCCTAAACAAATTCTTAGTTTACATTTACCTACTTTGCTAAAGAATATTCTACCATAAAAAAGATACAAAAATAATTAATTAATACATGCTACAATTTCTTCTAGATAAAAGTTATTAATAGTTACATTTGACTGATAACCTGAGTTATCATTATAATTAACTGATGCTCTCTATTTACGCAAATGCACTTTGTTATCAAATTATTATCAATGATACAAATATACTTCTTAATAATTGATAAGGCAAAAGGTACCAATCCAATTAACCTATGCCTACAGGCAAATAACAAGTTATAAGATTACATGATAAACTTTAAGGACAGGCTATAACGGAACCCAATAAAATTCGTGTGGGGAATTTCCAGTCCCATCAGTGGAACTAAAGTAGGACTAATACAAAATTGCTAACGGCTTTTAAACGCAATGAGAATTTTAGGGTTTACGATACCTCGTTTCCTGCCCGAGGTTCGATCGCATTTATTTTATTTTATTTTATTTTATTCGGAAAACAAACAGTTTCTAAATCTAGGGTTACAACTACATACTTAACAAATAACCATTTATGTGTTTTCGCATATAAAAACTTATATAAACAGCTAGAGCAATGAATTTATATTTAAGTGCCTAAGTGTTTACAATTAAAGAACCGACTCAAACCACTGATTGGTCATAGTACGTTTAAATTTCGCGGGACTTTTATTGAACAAATCAAGCTCAGGATTGTCAGCCAGTTGGTTAACGTAACGCGCCGCTCTTGGAAAGAACGAGCTTCCCCTATAGTTGGTAGTGCTATGCGGGACTGATAGATATGCAGGAATCCTTACTGTTCTATTAGGCACTTTAATGTCCAACAATGAGAGGAGATGTGGAGAGTCTATTAGAGACTGTGCAATTTTAACCAAGAGACTTACGTCTGCAATCTTTCTCCTCTCATAAAGGGGGAGTAAATGGTGTCTTTTACATCTCTCTGTGTAATTGCTATCTCTCTGCCTGCATTTAAACTCTAGAAATCTAGCAAATTTACGCTGAACACCTTCAATTCTATTAATATAAATGTCATAGTGTGGATTCCATATTTGAGAGCAATATTCTAGAGAGCTGCGAACGTATGAACAATATAGGACTTTCATGATTTTAAGGCTGTTGAACTGTGAGCAAGATCTTTTGACAAAACCTAACATCTTATTGGCTTTAGTAACAATATATTCAACATGTTTGTCATACAATAACTTAGCGTCGTGTATGACACCCAGGTCACGAATATGATCGACTCGCTTCAGCACAGAGCCTCTAAGAGAATACTCATAATTAATTTTATTTGCTTTACGCGTGAAGCTAATAGAATAACATTTCGAAATATTTAAGTCTAATTTATTGTTTAAACAGTACGCCTCGAATCTGAAAAGATCTTGCTGCAGCAACAAGCAGTCGTTAGTTGTTTTAACTGCTTTGAAAATTTTCATGTCGTCAGCATAGAGTAGGAATTTAGAGTTTTGAAAACATAAGTAGATGTCGTTTATATATATATTAAATAATAACGGCCCGATCAACGAACCTTGAGGGACGCCAGAGGGAACAGTTAACCACCTAGAGACATAACCATTAATTGCCACGGCCTGGGACCTATTTTTGATGTAAGAGCTAAACCATCTAAACAGATTGCCATGTATTCCTGCTGCTAATAACTTATCCAGAAGTATTGAATGATCGATACGATCAAATGCTTTACAATAGTCTGTAAAGATGGAGTCTACCTGACCGCCAGAGATCATATTTGACGTGGTGAAATCAACAAAGGATAGTAAATTTGTTGTTGTTGATCTGCATCTTATAAAACCATGTTGTTCCGGAATAAAGTAGTTAGACAGTGCAGAATATACTTGATTAAATGCTATACGTTCAAATATTTTAGAAAAAATGCAGAGTTTGGATATTGGCCTATAATTATCCGCCAACTGTTTATCGCCACTTTTATGTATAGGAGTAATATATGCTGATTTCCAAACGCCTGGCATATATCCTTCTGTGATCGACCGTTGAAACAATATAGTCAGTGGTTTGGTTAACTCCGTAGCGCATTTAACTATAAACTTAGGAGATATGTCGTCAGGTCCAGCTCGTTTAGACAGATCCACAGACTCAAGTAGCTTGCGTAATACGTCGGAATCTATGCTAATGTCAGTAACTATGTTTGTGAGTTCGGATGTCCTGTGGTTTTCTGCAGGTGGAGAGCCACTAGTATGTGTACAAGGGGTAAGGAATGTTGACTGGAAGTATGTCGCGAACAAGTTACATATATCTTCCCCTGTTGATGCTTCAGTTCCCTCATATTGTATTTTGGAGGGTAAATTATTGGAACACTGTTTATTGTTTTTTATAAATGCCCAAAATAATTTAGGATTGTAGACAATAGATTCCTCCATACTATTTAGGTAAGCTTGGTAACATTCATCTTCCACCCTTTTAGCTCTCTTCCGAAGTAGACTAAAGGTGTCATAGTCTGATGAGTTGCCATAAACCTTGAATTTTTTAAGAAATTTATGTTTTTCTTTGAGTATTTTAATTAAGGCTGGTGTATACCAAGGCGGATATCGTGTGGGGTAAACGATCTTACTGGGAACATATTTATTTCTAAGGTCGTATAAACAGTCATAAAAACGCTCAACAGCAGTATCTAATGGGATAGAAGTCAACCTCTCCTCCCAATTGAATTCACTGAGTTTCAAGTTAATCATGTCGTAATCTGCAATATCATAAAGATATTTCCTTCTAGGAGAGGATTTCAATGCGCCCATGCTAATAGAATTTAAATGAACAAGAAGAGACTTATGGTGCGCGTCTTCAGGTACTAATGGATCTTCACAGGCAGAGACAGATAAATGATGATTACTCAACACCAAATCTAAAATTCTATTGTTTACATTACGGCATAAATTGAATTGTTTTAAATTGCATTCTGAGAGAGTATCTAAAAAATGAAATTGGGTGTCACCGATTGTACCAATCGGCTCTAGGGTATCTCCGTGGTAAGACCAATCTATATTGCTTAAGTTAAAATCCCCCACGATTAAGAAAATATCGTTGATACATGAGTTAACTATTGTTGACAATTTATCCGTAAAGTTTTGTAACTGCACATTGAACGAATTACCGTGCTTCTCCGCGCAAAGATAAAGCGTACATATATGTATTCTTTGTGCGACACGACCATTGTTGTTCATAACAGTGATGGTGACCCACAGGTCTTCCGCCGAGGATTGCCACTCCGGTCGTTCAATCACAGCAAGGTCACGACGCACGGCCAAAACCACCCCACCCCCGTACATTTCTCGCGTTGACTGATAGTTCCTGTCTCTTCGCCAAACCATGTACCGATCGTCGAAGAGCTCGCTGTCAGCAATACTGCTAAGTAACCAAGACTCGGACAGGGCAACAACGTCGTACGCATTCATGAGTAAATTACGTTTAAAAATATGTGTTTTCGTTCGCAGCCCTCTCGTATTTTGATAATAAACATTTAAAGCAGCCATTTACCTATTTTGCAAAGCAATAGCTTTATTACAAAGCCTAGATATAAATATATAATAAATATAAAGGCAGTGATTATGTTGGCGGCAGCAATATAATATGCGTAGTGTAAAATCACAGTACAGGAGTGATTGAATATGTAATAACTGTATGAAAGACAGTATTGCAATTAGCTGATAAAAACACGCGTTTATTGCATGTATGAGCTCCCTGTAACATGAAAATTCTGATATGATTTGCAAAAAAACATAATTGATATAATACTTAGGCAGAGAGACACCAATAACATTATTGAACGCAAAATAAATGTTATGAGTAACATTTAGAAACAAATCTAAAGAGCGGGCAGATTGAAAAAATTTAGCACTGCGTATGAGTAACAAGCGCAACACACAAAAGCCAAAGTCATTGAGGGAGCAAGACAGCGCGCAAGCAAAAATGACCGGAAAGCAAGAGCTTTCGCATACTCGAGCGCGCGATAACTGTGTGAATAGAGTGCTTACCTGCGATAAGTTGTTGGCCGGTCGAAGATGATTCACGCTTGTATTGTATAGATAAAGACAAAAGACTACGGTTATGAGTACGGTTCTCAAACTGTTTACAATAAAATTGTTAAAGTTGTATGAATATTGTATTATGTAATTTTTAATAAGTCCTTCTCGGTTTTTATGAAAAAAGTAGGTGATGTATCTGTTTTCTTTACCATAATCTTGCAGTGTTTGACCCAGATGTATAAGTACCGTTTTTCTTTAACCAGTGCTCTTGCTTTATTCAGTAACATTTTGTTGGCAGGCGTCAAATGATCGTTTATATAGAAATTAGTATTTGATGAAAAGCCCAGGTGTGATAAGGTAAGCTGGTTACTCTTGCGTGCAGATGAAATAAATTCCTCTTTCTTATATCGGCTGTGGAATGCGATAATAATAGATTTATCTGCATTCGGTAATCGAGTAGGTATCCGGGCTATGTAGTTTATCTCTTCATTTCGTATGCTGATATTTGACAATTTGGTGATTTTTTGGACTATCTCGTACAGGTTCTCATTCTTCTTCTGGGGTATCCCACGTATTTCAACGTTATTGGCTCTGGCCCACTGATCTCTATTTTGCATTTCATAATTGAGCCTTACAATCTCATTTCGAAGAGATGGAACTTCGTTCGCAATTTTCTCTACCTCCACTATCCTTGTTTCTAATGACTTCACTTTGTCCGAAAAGTTGCTGATTAGGTGATGTGCCATTTCGATGGATTCTTTGAGGTTATTCAGCTCACTTTTAATAGAGTGAACGTCTGACACTAGTTGAGGTAGTGACGCCAATTGGAGTCCAATCTGGGTGAGTTGGTCTTGCATTTTGTCTAACAAGCTTCCACTCTGGACCCCAAAGGCCTTTCCCAGGACAATCTAAGCCTACGTACTTTGATGATCCTAAATATTTACAAGAGAACTACCACACTATTACAACTGAACAAGTAGACCCACCTAAACACCAACTTCTGCCCAACAGACCAGTGCAGAGCTTCAGTTCTCTTCCTCAACCTAGTCCTAGCCCAAGCACCCAATTCCAGGAACATCGTCGCCCACCAATCCATTGCATCGTAAACCTTAAAATTCTCACCGCGTTTAAGGCCCGTTAGCAATTTTGTAGTGTGTGAAAAAACCACGATAATTTAAAATCTTTAAAGTGGGACTGATTGAAAGGTGGTGTATTTTACCGGCAACTCTTTGAAGCTTCTCTCCCCAATGTTGGCGATGCAGTCACACACCATAGCTTTGGCGGGCGTGTTCTCATGGCACTGTAGTACGGACGATAATGGAGTAAGTAGCTTGCCCCACATGTACACACACTGGCTCAATGGTGGTGATTGATCCACTTGTTCTGTGAAAAGAGAATTAGTATAAGGTTTGGTCCAAATCTACTTCTTTTTTAAACAATACTCAAGTAGGAATACGCAATACCGATAGAAAGTATTGTCCTGATAATTAAAAAAGACATGTTTACGAAGGACGTACCACTGATAAAAGTATTTCGCACTTTTCAACTGATTGCAACTAAACGAAATTTACTGAAATATGCTACGCACCTTGCCTATAGGCTATAATCTACTAACATTCAATATCTTTACTCATAATAAATCTTAAATAAAAATATTTCTTAAATCCATTACGTATTTGCTTCAAGAATCGGATACACAGTCTTAGATCCGATTCTTGAGTACGGCTTTTGATCAAAAGCAGTAAAACGTTCTTAAATCCACTTACCTAATTTCTGTATCCCATCTCCAATAATACTGACAACTCTAGCCGACTGTAGCACAACATCTTGATGTTCGTGTTGAAGCATTTCACTGAGGATGTCACTCAACAGTGTAATGTGTGGGTACAACAGATCTTGGAGGTGATGGAACGCGACCGCCGAAAGCACTTGCAGAGATTCTAACACGATTGGTATCGCTGAGGCTTTGCAACGCTGAAATTTCATACATATTTATTCATATGTACACACATAATATCACACTTTTTTGCCATAAGGTAGGCAGGGACTAAACACTTGGTACTATCCTTCCAGATCTTTATTCATATGAAGATTTATTGGCTATACTCGGGACGTTATGAAGTTACGATATACGTCAAAGGCAAAAGTATCATAGGAATGTGACAGTGCTAGTTCCATGGGATATGCAAATGCGAGCCATAGGTCTGACAAAAATAAGAAATGATGTAGTTCATATGTTCGTAACGGTCTCTGTATAGTGTATGGCCTACCGGGTATTAAATATTAAAATAATCATAGAACCTAAACATGTAAACGGCTACTATAAAATGTTCAGAAGTTTCAAGGGAACTTCTCGAAACCCATCACAGATTTTCAGTTGAAAGCAATGCTGATGGGTACATCTTAGATGACCTAGATACGAGGCCCGAGGGTTGAATAAGGAAGCATCTTGACAAAAATGCAGGGTTTTGTTCATTAATATTGTTATCTAAGTGTTTATGAACATTTTTTTCCTCAAAACCGATACAAGCAATGACTTAAACTTCTTCTCCAGATTTTACTGGATTACTCTGCATTTTGTTTTTGGGACAGCTGATAAAGTGATGGTCTATGGTCAAGAGGTGGCACATGTCAATCACATTCCGGATTTTACTGGACTTTGTTTTTTAAGTATACCCGATAAAGCTAGTTTGAGTATTATATTTTGTTATTACAGACTTGAAACTGGTTAAAACTAGATAGCAAATTGGAGTATCACGATTGCCTCGTGTAGGTGTCTACAGGTTATGATAACAATATAATTGTAGCTTTAGTGTTAATGACCATAGTAAATTTATCGAATATACCAAAAACAATATCCAGACTTAACTAGTGTCAAGATGAAAAGTCATTTTTTCAAATCAATCAGTCAGTTATCTTTGGTATTTTTTATAAGAAGTCGTTACCAGTTGTCTCGCGGGAGTGATTAGGTATAAGTATTTCGCAGCTAGCACTTTAGAAAAAAATATTGTATTGTAGACATAGACAATCATAGAGAACAGATTTGTCTAGGGCCGACTCTAGACGGTTATATTGTGCAATTTTATCCCGAAATATTGTCTGTCTAGGGACAGCCTAACTAATAAAACTATATACAAAGTTTTTAGTTGTTAATCGAGAAACGCGGGTGTATTTCATACACCTCTGTTTTTACCTTCAGGTGTAACAAACATTATGTATGAATGCATGTATGTAAAAAGTTGAACTCACCACAACCTCATTCCCTCTAAAGATCCATCCCATATTCTTGAAACAGATATCTAAAATCCAACTTCTGAAATGATGGCCATCGATATTTTCCTCACAATCGTCTTGATCCTCAACTGCAGTGAACATTTCATCGTCCGAGTACCCTTCCTCAAAATCATCGCATTCTTCCGTATCAAACTTAATACTAGTGTTTAAAGGCACTTTTGAGGAACTCATACTGGTAGATATTTTGGTAGGGACTGCATCTTTTTCTACGGCTTTGATTACTTCTTCTACTTTCGGGTCGACGGAAAGTACGCAACCCATTGTAATCAATGCTCCCACTTGTAGTGTTACATCTGGAAATTAATTAGTTTTCAAATTAACATTAGGTATATTCTGATAAAATTCCTTGATCTAACAATAGTAAAAATTTGACATCATCATCATAAATTTACACAATTGAAATGTTTAAGTATTTCTTATGGGGCAGTAACAAAAAAGACATAATAATATACTTTAGAATCGTCATTGTTATTCATAAAACTGTTAGAACATGTAAGACTTTAACATAATTTACAACATCAGTACAACTACAAACCAATCCTATCTTTTAAACCAATTTTCAAACAGAAGAATTGTTAAAATAGAACTCAGGACCTCAAAAGGCAGTAAGCATTAAACAAAATTCCTTTAACCTACCTCTATGTACCAAAAACTTTCTGGTAGACATAACAAGCTGTGTAATAAGTCCTTCCTTCATCTTATGATAAGGCGTGGCCTGCACAAGCGCGGCGCAGCACTTCAGCGCGACTATGATCACCGCGTGGCTTCTCTCGCTCTCCAATGTACTGTGCAATGCTTTATGCATGCAAGTTATCATGTAGCCTAGAGATTCTGAGAACGGGATGAATGATGTGCTTTCCTTTTTACTGCAAGAAATAAGAATAGAAAGAAGTTTTAGTTTGTAATACATAATATACGAATACGAGAATTATTTGGTCGCAGTCTGACTCCGTAGTCTACTCAGTCAGTCCGACTACAGTCAGAGCAACCTGCGCCGAAACGTCAGACGTTTGATGGTAAAATGCGTGTTCGCGTTAATCCTGTATTCTAATCAATCAATATATATAAAACTCTTACGTTATTGAGTGACTGACTGACGGACAATGCACAGCCGAAACTACTGAGTTGATATGAAGATTCCTTAGGAAGTGTAGAAAAGCACTAAGAGAGGATTTTTGGAAATTCACGGGGGCAAAGCTGCGGGCTAAATTAAAAAAATATATAACGAGATATGACCATCCGCCTCCCACGTCGATTAACCATAAACAATTCAATAATTCAGTCAAATTTGTGAGTGGTTAACCATTTTGTGGGTCCTCTGGTACAGTCAGAAACAATAAGTTAGTTCTTCTGTTAGTTTTACATTTACCATAGCATTTTTATCGATGAAAATAATAAAATGAATACTGTACATAATAATAAATAAATAAATTTAACCCATTTATGTCCCACTGCTGGGCAAGGGTCTCCTCCCGTAATCAGGGAGGGATTAGGCCTTGAGTCCACTGTACATAAACTTTATAATAATTTTGTTTGTTGTCTAATAGCATTTCATACCAAAAAGTACGATTGAAAAATGAGGGTACACATTTTTTCTCATGGCAGCTCAGTCTGAAAAATGCAGTACATGTATGTACTAAGAAGTGTATTAATATGTTTATCAGCTATTACCTGCTTTCTGCCTGTGACAAGTACATCCTTGAACCGGATAGAAGCGCTAATATGACGCTGAGCACACTAGCTCTACTGCTGGCTATGGGGTCAATGACCGCGCAGTATGCTAACGTTTTCTTAGCTGCCTCGCTTGCAGACCAGCTGTTAGCGTCCGGAGAATCAGGCATTAGAGCCCACCAGTAACCGAATATGTCTCTTTTCTCTTTTACCTGAAAATTTAATTATAAAAAAAATATTTTATACTATGCATATATTTTTCATAAAGGTATCTACAATTTAGATAAAGACAGCGTCAGAAATGTGTGTACATTGACACATTTTTAATCGTACTTTTCTGTATGAAAATATCAATTTATTTATACAATTTGGCAACAACACACAGTAATTGTAAAATTACTCTAAACCTAATATAAGTACATTAGTCATTTCAGTATACTTTTGATAAAGTACCAGTGCAAACATATTTTTGACGCTGACTGTAGCCATTGTGATTTTCCACTACCACCACAAATTACATAATTCGACGTCAGGGACCCAGTAGGAAGTGGGTAAGTATTACTCATATTAAACAAGTATTATTCAGCTGAGCACATGACGAGTGAGTCATAAATGGTAGTTTAGTATCTAGTTGAACATAGTGGCCGATGTTGCTAAGGCCCTTCATACACAAGGCTGTGCAAATCTCCGATAGATCAATAATTTAGTCGTCAAATCGACTACCACCATGCAAATCGAGTCGCAGGTCGAATGACAGCGAGGCGACTCGTGCACGATCTTCGTGGATCGTTGAGAGATTTGCATAGCTCTGTATAAGAAGCGTCAAAGTTTGCAAAGATTCTGGCACACAACAAATAATCGAAATATAAGGCAAGGCTGTAAAAGCTCCATAATTTGCAGTTACATACACTACAACTCAGGCCACTTTCAGTGAAGTATTCAAGTAACTTATGTTAAAAACAGAAACACACAATATTTTTTTTAATACTTACTTTGACCAATACCAGCAGAAGATTGGAAGCACTTTGCCTAACTCTGGATCTCAAAGCTATCAGTTTTACTTCCCTACTATTCTCTACATCAGACATATCGGAGTCACTCGTCAGCGCCCAGTAATGTTTCGCTTTCTGCGGCTCCAAGTAGTTCCTACTCGCTGGTTTGTAAGCAGAATTGTTCTCAAAGTTGTCCACATCTTTCATCAGACTACGGTCTGACACCGGTATCTCTTTCTTCAAGCTCTCGATAGCATTGTTCCTTTGCTTTCTTAGTTTTTGTTTCTGGAATACAGAATATTACGTACTTTAACAAAAGCTCATTTGATACTCAAACTGGTATGTGTTATACCTACATCGTTCAAATAGGTTTTATTCAATTGTATAGTACCTACTGTTTTTTTTTCATAAGCAAAGCACTAACTAACTTAAAGCGTAAGGTTTTATAATAATTGGTTTCACAGCTTTCTAGTAATATTCTCAGATATTTAAACATTTAGCCATTACATTAGTCATACATATTCGACCATAGTCTAATTACACATCGTAGGCACCTATCCTATCATCGTCGGCTCACGCCATTATTATTTAATTTAAGACATTTAACCGGCCACCACCACTAACAGTGAGTCAGTGATCAGTACTTAGTTATTTAAAGTGCGAATATTCGTTCACTTCTTTAAGCGAGAGCAGAACAGAAGGATATCAGTACGTGTGGTAGTCATATTCAATACTTTTTATATACATATCGGACAGAAACAGTCGCAAAAACAACAAATGATTAAATTAAGAACATTTGGAGGCGTTGTGCAAGCCTTGTGCTTGGCACTAGTGTGGTGGAGTGCAGTGTCGGCGTATTCAAACCGTGTTGAAGTGGACCCCAGAAACCGCTACGTTTCCACAATACCTGCTGAAACGACATCAGGCTCGGAGTGTGCAGGCGATTGCATCGATGGTAAATGTATCGTGTACACAGACGGAGAATTGCAACCTTGCAGGAATGTGCGCAAGCCGAGAATCGTCTATTACACCGGTTACATAATGCAACAAGAACATCCAACGTGTTTGAGTGCGTGCATGGGCAATATATCTACATGGTGTTTCGTCGATAAAATAGGCACCTGGGATTTCTGCAACAAAGAATGGACAACCAGCGCCAATAGCACCACTGCAGGCTATCCGAAAACCATAAGAATTACAGACTGGGCTCCTCCAGCAAGATGCATCTCGCCGTGCGAGTACAGCGCTGATGCTAACAGAAATCTATGTAAGGTGGACAAAGTGAATACCCGAAATTGCGCACCGTATGGCTTCCCCTTACCACCGCATGTTCCGAAAAATAGCGACAATAGTGTATCCGTTATGTTACCAGCATGCGTGAGGCCTACTATTCTTACCGATTTAATAATGCGAAAAAAACGTACTCCACCTAACAAACATACCAACACAACCAACTCTGATCAGGAGCCGTCAGAGTGCTTGGCTGCTCAAAATCCTGATCGTGTTGATAGGTTTCGAGCCCCCGTAAGCGGTGGCATATTTCAAGAGGCACCTCGTGGAAGCGTGGCTACAGATGCAGTGGCTCTTAGAGACATGGGCGAAACGGATAACAACCCTACGGCGCCACTAACGAGTATCACAACACTTTTCAATCGTCAATTGAACCTTAATTTCCCTGTTGTAGTGCGAGCCCGAATCGACTTAGACGCTATACAATCGACGGTGTTACCTCGGCCAAGCAATGGTATTCAATTGGCTGTGCCTGCATTGGCTAGCGCATTACGCACAATACGTTATACTCATCGCGGTACCGTTTACGATTTAGGTCACATGATTGGTTACGGCAGCGGTGGACCCGACGCAGATTATAATTGCGCACCACAAACGACTGGTGTGAATCGAGGAGTATGGCTATCAATGGAGAATCATATACGACAATGGGTGAACCTGGGAAGTCCGACGGCATTTGTCGAAATGCTAATAGTCGTGTATTACGACGCTGATGAAACGTATTTACCGATCGCGTTTGGTGTGAACCTAGTGTATTTCCATACTGCAGGTGTTGTAGCCAGTGTCTGTAATGACCTTTTGTTTTTTAATATGCAACTTCGTCGCAGTCCGCGTGGTCCGCGTTCAGTTGTTGATTCTCTACCACCACTGTTTCAACTTTTGATCAAAAACAATGCAACTACTGCAGGAGATATGTTACATTAATGCAAAAACATTCTGCATTCGTAACATACATTTTTCCATAGCTTTTATAATCAAATTCTATAACATTTTGTAACTATTAATACTGTGCACGTAATGAAATAAATACTTTTAAAACAAACAATCAGTCTTACCTTTCCACCTTTTGGGTTAGAGTTATGAACAACAGGAGGCATAGCTATAGTCTGTTGTGCAGGCATTATCTTTTCCGGCTTGTTTGCTTGTGTTGCCAGTCCAAAGAGAACGAAATAACGACATATTCCCATCACTTCTGGCAAGAGTATGTTTATATTAGGATCATTGAAGTAGAGCTGTGACAATACTCTAAGGGCTGAAATTACCACCTGTAATAAAACATTGTTTATATTCTATAGTTCTTTTTAACTGATTTCGAAAAAAGGTATAGGTAGGTACAGGACAATGAAACCTAAGACCACATAGTCACCAACTTCAAAACCTAAGTAAGTAACCTGTCCAGAATAAATATTTTTGTTTTTATCTTATTAATAGGCTTCTAATTAGTTTTCAACAGGATTTTTTTCGGAATAGTTATGGAATAGAGATTGGATAAGGATGTAGTAAGTATATAAAAAATATTTTCTAGGTTTGAGTGGAGTTGTTTTCCTTGAAGGCAGTCCTCTTTATTCATTGTTTATTTATGGTAGTTACTCTTACTACTCAAGAGATTGGGAAGCGCAAACAAATTAGTCATCAAAAAAAAATTTACCTATATACTAGACTTAAACCTTGTCTATACATGACCATTTACACTATAATAAAAAATACTCACCTTACAATACAAAAATTCATCATGAGACTTAGAATATCCTTTCATTAGAAACTTAACAACTATTTGTGAGATCCGTTCTTTCATTTCAAGTGTCACATTGGATTCAATTTTATTATCATCAGTTGTTGATATAAGGCTTATTATACATTTGAAAGATATTAAGTATATTTGAAGCAGATTTTGTGTAGTCAATTGACTCCTGTTAGGATCTATAAGTGTAGTTAGTATTCCTTGACTGCCGATGAGATCTTCAGTGAACTGAAAATGAAAAAAAATGAATTTGACATGTTTAGTTTATTTTGTCTTTGATGTCAACATTTAACATATATTATTTTTGTGTGAAAACAAAAATGGTTTTGTGACTCTACCACTGTGCGTAACAAATGACTTACTCAATTTGTGAAGATTATAAATATTGGTACCAACTTAAAATATTTTTTTTGCATATCAAATAAGTTGAATCAAGCATTATTTGATAAGCTGATTAAAAGTAACCATAGTTTGAACATTAATAATGAACAGCACATACAAACCTTGTGACTGGCTTGAGGATTTGCATGTAATATACACTGAATACTATGTAAAATATCAGGCAATACAATTTCAGAACATTTCTTCAAACATTCCACGTGCCATGATATCACCTTCCAAAGATAATCAGTATCAAACTGCAGATTCTGCTTACTTATAATACTGTTGATTAAGTGTGAAGTTTTGGCTGCTAGAAACTCATCAACAGGTTTCACATTCAAACACAGGGCTGTTATCAAAGGAGCGGCATCCTAAAAGAATAAAAATAGAACATTACTCACAGTTTTAGTCACTTTAAGATATATTAAAAAGGTATACACTCTCGGCCATGCTTCACGTAAACTTACCGTTTTACGAACAAATAACTCCACTTTATAAGGCTTAGCGTTCAACTCATCTATTAGCGTGTTAACCTTCTCTTTATTATATTCCTTTAAGTACAAAAGATTACATATTTCACCGCATAATACAGAAAAGTTCTGGGATTGATTGTTATTCATCATGACCGAATTTTGCCGAACTCTTGATGCAATCTATTATTCCCATAAATTGTATTTTCACTTTACATATTGTTACTGCTAACGGTAACTAACTTTCAAAGTTATTTTTAAGAGAATTATGAGGATATTATCACAGGTTTACAACAATTTACTTGGAAAGCTCAGAAATTAACATCGATTTGACACTTTTGACATCTCAGACAATTTGACATTATTATCTGACAGATAACGTTCTGAAAGGTACGGCGTTGAAAACAAAAGTTGAAATATAAGTCAATTCTTTAAATATTTTTTTACTTATTTTGTGAATACTGTGTACTAACAGATTTAGACATAAAGCTAGGACGGCCATCAAGCTAAACTAGAAAAAGTTGCAGCGTTTCACTAGATACAAGTAAGATAAGGTACAAATTATACACACATAATACTTACAGGTACTTAAGGTACATACAATGGATACCTTAAGGAAATGAACCTGAGGCATCAGAGCTACTGAGCTTAAATATGTTGGTTAAGTTATTTCTTAAGATACGATAAAATATGGCTTGAGCGAAAAGAAGGTACTGGATATGCTGTAAAGCAGAAGGAAACATAAATTTATTTGTAACCTCTTTGATGTTACTTTTATTCTCTTTGAGAAGTGACAAGTAAACAAACTACGTAAACATTAAACAGGTAATCAGGCTTGTGTTTTTTTACATTTTCTTGAATTATGTCTTTTTTTACAGCAATTCCTTTGCAACCTAAATCACTTGATTCGCACCAGTCGATACAGCCTTGGGAAAAACCTACTAAACATATACATTCTGCTAAGAAACCCTCTTATTTAACAAAAAAAGAGATAATGTCGAAAGATGATCGCGTTAAGCTTACAGTGATTGGGAATATAATTACAAAGGAATTTATCTATTGCCTTAATTTGGTGAAAGGATTATATAAATATAGGCAAAGGCATTTTCAAGCTCCAATAATACGAGGCATGTAACTATGTATTTCATAACAGCAATCAATAGACAAATCACAAATCTGTAAAGCAATAACAAAGTGCGACTGCTGATTGCAAGGTCCGGAGTTCGGCCTCTTGTAGAATTCCATTTATTTTTCATGCTTATGTGATCCTATATTGTGATTCTCCTATATATTTTTTTACTGTAACAATGTCTCGTGGTTGCCATCTTTTCAATATGACTGAATGTTATTGCTTTAAACCTTTGGTACTAAGTACCTATACTTATATTTGAAAGAGACACAGTATCGATTAAAAGCTTCAACCGCATTTTATTAATTTAATACCTTTAAAATGTTTTTTCTACCCTTCACAATCAAAGAAGTTCTATTAAGTACAAAGCCAATACCTATCTTAATTTTAGGTGTTACTGGCGTAGAATGGCCGAAGGTATGGAGCGATTTGAAGAGAAAATATGGAGCCTTAGCTTATTGCTTAAAATCACAAGTGGCAATTTTGATTGACGACCAATTTCTCGGCGGAGAAAATGAATTAAAGGACGTCGTCGGAACTAAATATATTTACGATATAAGAGTTAATTACTATCAAGAGGGGATCAAACAGTTTGCGAACTATATAAAGTCATTGGGAGTAAGTTTTATTAGTAGTAGGTACCACATAAATCGTAAGCCATTGATTTCCTTCGATCGGCGAACGATTTTGGTGAAGTTACTTCTGTCGATTTGCGAGCGATCCATTGGTCTCTTAATACTTACTTTAAACTTTTCCAAAAGATACCGTCCTGTTCAATAAAAACCTAAATATTTCCAGAGATCGTGTGCTTATTTGCACATATCCGTGAATGATGAGCCAATAGGAGTACTAATTTTCATGGTGAGTCTACAAAAATAACCATAGCATAAAGTTAAACTTGCAATAACTAAATAATTCATACTAGATACCTATCTACAGCTTTATTCGGATGTACTCCCTCGTACATGTGAAAACTTTCTACGACTGTGTGAGACAAAAAAAGGCGGTTACGGAGGGACTCCTATCCATCGCATTGTTAAAGATTGTTGGATACAATGTGGAGGATACGGTTTAAAAAGCAATCCCTCCTTAAATTGCGAAAATTTCTCTGTGCCTCATGACAGGCGTGGTGTTCTTTGTATGGCTAATGACGGCAGGTAGGTATATTTAGTTAGTTAACACATAATATTGACTGCAAATACGGAAAAGAGAAAGAACTCAAAAAATATATATATATTTTTTAAGTAATATTAAACAATAATACGCGAACGGAGTGTATGTTGCTGCATTCGCGTATTATTCTATCTGAAAGATTACAGACATAGAAACCATACCTACATATTTACATAATACCTACCATGTGCCTTTTCATGTACATACTTACATACTTAACTTCTTCATATTTTCAGCGATGTTGACTGTTCAACGCAGTTCTTTGTGCTTTTGCAACCTGCTCCTTGGATGGAACATAAATACGTAGCATTCGGACAACTGATTGAAGGAGAAAGTACTCTGAAAAAAATAGAGAATGTTCCTACTTGGTACGAAGCTCCAATGGCAGAAATAAAAATATTCAGTGCTGGAGTCTTGGATATGGATTGTCAAAGAATGCCGATCAATAAAAACACGAATGCATACATACAAGAACACATTGAAGATCTCAATGCTATTGGAGAGATATCATATGGGGTAAAGTATTCTAAATCAAATCTAATTAAGTTTTTGTTACGGTAAAAGTAAAAAGTAAGTCCCCAACCCGCACTTGGCCAGCATGGTTGATTCAAGGCCTAACCACTCATTACGGGAGGAGACGTTTGCCCAGAAGTGGGACATTAAAGGGTTCAATTTATGGTAAAAGTAAAATAAAATTAGATAGGGTTTTCTCTTTTTGTGAAAGGTATCTAAGCATGTTTTTTTCTTTAGCAAATGTTAGAACGAGTGTTCAACGAAATTGATATAAGAAGGCTTTTATCGGTATCGATAGAATCGGCGGAATCCGCGGAAGTGTCAGAGGAGCAAGAACCTGTTAAGAATCTTCAAGTAACGCAAAGGTTTGTCTTTTGGCACCATTTGGTTTTCATAATAAGTAAATTAACTCCGCCTCCAAGTGTCCGCTCGGAAAAAGGACCAGACCTTGAATACAGCACTCCGGCCAATTGCGGGTTGAAAACTTATTTACTATGAAAACTATCGTCTAGATTGTTTATAACTTTACTTACTTTATTATTTTTAGATTTTTGCACTACAAGGACGATGATGACGAACAGCTAGCAAAGAGCTTCAGTGACAAAACCTTGGACGTATTTCAATACGAATTTGAAGATTACGCATACACACAAGGCACGGCGTCAACTCTAGACAGTTGTGATGATAAAGCTGGAAAAATCGTGAAACCTTTCTACATACCTTTAACAGATGTCCCGTATCCTGGAGAAGTCGACTCAGATTATAATTTACAAAAGTAAGAATTTTTCTCATTTATTATTTTAAACATTGTGCGTTTTCTGTATCCAAGTTCCGCAGCCCTAAATTTGTAGTCTATTTGGTTACTTTCGGCAGCGGTCGACAAGTACCTTTTACAAATACCACATTGCCGGAGGCTTTAAAAGATCACATAATATTGTGGGCTACTAATCTCTCCGCTACACTCAAGCTAACTCAAAGCCGCGAAAACAACAACGTGCAACTGATTGCTAGTGCCTTATATAATAATAGTCACTTAGCCAGTTACACTTCGACACCACCCTCATACTCTGATGAATTTGAAGAATTGCACTTTTATCATCATTTTATTTTAGGTAATAATGCATTTTTATAGGTTGTTGAAAGGAGACTATTGTCTTGAAAGTGATCTAGAAAACGATGCTGCCAAAAGAATGCAAGAAATAGTGAGTTTGTGCGTTCCTGAACAACTGCTTGATGCTTTATTCGAATGTAACGATGTGGAGGGCGATGATTTTGGTAATTTATTCCGTAATTATAGACCACCTTTTCTGTCGGTTACTAACTACCGCCTTTTAGCTATTACGAACTTAATAAGTTATTTTTACAGATTCTGATTTAGACGAACGTGAAGTGTGTCAGTTCAAGAACTATTTAAGGTAAAAAAATAAGTACCTAATAGAAAGAAATAGCATTAGTAGTATTTACAAATATTACGTTTTTTTTTAAATAGATATTCAGTTAGGTACGATTTCAATTGTATCGCTAAGTAAGGTCTAATAAAGAATTAAACACTTGTATGTATTTTTTTCTCTTAGAAATAACGCGGACAAGGCAAGTTTCGCGGGACCTGTTTTGAAAAAAATGGCTCAACTGTCTAAAAAGTTTGAGATATTTGACGATACAGAGGGTGATAAGTAAGTTTATTAAAATGGCCCGATGTTCTTGCATTATGTACTATTCTCAGTTAATTCTAGGAACAGATTACCTTAAATGGTCTTGTTGTTACTAATTATTTACATTCTTACTTTCAGGAAAGATTTAATTACTGACGAAGAACTGAGACTTATTCGGTAAATAAGAGAGATTTTTTATGTTTTCGATTAGAATTTCCCATTGATATTTGGGTATTTTAAACTAATTTATGTCCATAATTCTTCAGAATTGCTGCAAGGGAAATGAAGAATGCACGTGAAAAGTAAGTAGACCATAAATTACTGCTCATTTGTTTTTGTCAAATATTTGATCTCTCTGTGCAACATTTAATTTCAGAATGGTATCGATAAGTGCATTAAAACTGTCCCATTCGAGTAGGATCAAGAGACGGCAAACAGGATTTGTCCATCAAAAATCTCTAGACAGTTTTATAAAATTAGAATCCACAGCTGAAATGAAAAAGAAAGCTGAAGATGATGATGACAATAGCAGGTAATCAATATTTATCTACGCACTCGGAAAATTTATTGGACTACTTAATATCTAAATATTAGCACAGTCACAGCCTGCTAACCTCTGGTTTCCAATGAGTTTGGGTATTTTTGTTAACTCGCGGTATCTGCATTACAAATAAGTATAAATGTGCATGTTGAATATTATTGTCTTCATTATTATTTCAATGGGTTTATTGTTTGCGTTTGGCCGATTTGCCACCATGCTGGGGTACTGATTAATGCAAGAAACAATCTATTGCCACTATGTCTGCGACTGCACTTCTCAATATCCGTCATAAGAATTATTTATTTCTTTTTTATTTAAAGAAAAGTCCGCATCGAATCTTCGGCCTCAGACAAAACACAACAGATGATTCGGCGGCCCACGGGTTTTGTGCGTCCAATATCATATAACGCTAGTAATACGTCCCTCAGAGAATCAGTCCTTGCCCGTCTGTACGAAGAAGTGTCTAAAATCGCTTGTACTGACGGTGGACCTACATTAAAGGACTATAAGTGAGTTTGATATCAGAAGTCCAATTGCGATTTTTTTTATGTTTACTCCAATGTCGACAAAAACTTGAAATATATTTTCAGTATCTTCGAGAATTGACCTTTTCAGTGTACACTGCAGAGTAGGGTGCTTGTGTAGGGTAGCGTTTAAACCTTAAGATGAAAGGACTTATGTTAGATGTCTTCTTCGTTTGTGTCGTTATTTATTTTATTGATCTTAGTCAATCATTTTAAATGTTTCTTTTAAGCACCACCCTAAATACTATCTTCACTCAGAAATTCTTTGATATGTAGACGCCTTCCTAATAAAAATATTTTTTCTTCTTCAGACCGTACTCAGAAACTCATTCAAAGTTTAAATATCTAACGGATGCGGAGGCTAAAATAAAAAGCGAAAAACTGAGATCAAAACTATTTGCTCGTCGTCTTTCTCAAGGCAGAGACCGAGCTCTCGACCTGCAACATGGAACTAAAGTTACCAGCAAGATATCTTCTGACTACGTTGATACTCTTGCCCGAACACACTTTCCAACTAGACACTCTCTAAGAGCTATTGAATACGCCAAGAAAAGACCGTCCATGACCGTAGCCCAGTATCATCAGAAGAACCAGCAATATCAAGAAAAGCTAAAATATAGTATGCATTATATCAATTGTATTAATATCAGACATACATAATTTGCTGCGGCTTTTTAAATGTTTCATTGCTTGTTCTGTCGGGGACATTATGGGGATGATATAGCCCTTATTATTTATTATTTAGTAGAGAGCCTTAGTTACATGGTTAGCACCTGGTGGATGTATATAAAAACCTGAATTTAGTACATTAGTAACCAGCAGGGTTACGCTGCGTATTTTGGGAATACACAGAATGATTTATATTCTAGATCATTTGTACATGCCGAGGCTCTCTACCGAGTTGTTGGGCTATAAAGCATGGGCATGCGTCGGCGAATAAAACCAAACGTTTTCAGTAGATGCTACAGTTAAAATTCCAGAAAAACAAATTGATTAAGTTGATATCATTTCTATTTCAGATTCTGAAGCATCCATAAACACGAAAGGAAGCACCGAATCCTAATAGTCCATAATAAAATAAGAAAAAGAAAAGAATAAAATCGAAGAAAACTGTTTTGTAGTTTGTTTACAATTTTTCCTTTTTACTGTAGTTTTGTATGTTTATGTATCATTTTATATTTTTATATTCGTATATGTGTAGGATTTCAGAGTATTATTTTATTTTTTAATGCTTTTAATTGTATTTTACTTAGAAATAAATGGAAATGCTTGAAATGAAAATTTTATTTCACTTTCAATACCCGCATTCTTAAATTTAAGCGATAGTAACGTTACAACACATTATGGTAAGTTTTATTTGCATATCTGTCTCGTAGCTTATTGCTACGTCAGCAATACTTCGTAGCCCTTCGTAGCTACTGCAGTGGTTTAACTCTACACGACAACACGACGGCTACACAAATACGGTGATTATCTTTGATAGAAGTTAATTTTTTTATGTTTTATGTTTAATTTTATAAATATGTGTTTTGCGTGCAATTTATGTTTAATTTTAAAAATAAAAAGTTAATAAAATGTTTTGTAACCCATGCGAATATAATTATTATAATCACTTTGGGATAAAGTTTCGTGTTGACCTGGCATAAAAAATAAATCTGGCCGTATATGTAACTGACACAACACGTGAGAGAAGTTAGAAAGGAAAAAACATAGTAATGACAGTTACTTCAAAGATAGAAGAGTACTCATAGAATACTAAACTTGTAATAGTAATAGGAAAAAACGCGTAAACTTTTCATATTCTTTACGTTTCACGATCGTGCCAAGATGCTGTCTAGATTACCTTATTTTAACCAAGAATTGCCCATAAAGGAGAAAGTGGATACTGGTCATCCTTGGGAGAAGCAGATAAAACATGCCTACTCTCGCAAGTACAAGTACTGCCACAATTCAACGAACAATCCTGTCTACCCTAAGAAGAAAGATAAAATACCAAGGGAATGTCGTATTAGGTTCACAGTCATTGGGAACAGAATGGCGAGTGAATTTCTTTATTGCCTTCATTTGGTAAAGGCTTTACACAAGCACAGGCACAAGGAATATGTTACTCCTGTTATAAGAGGTAAACACTCCTAAAAACCTTGATTAGGTACCGATTAGCCGAAAGGTTTTTCATTGGGTCTCATTATTTAGAGGTCATAAGTTCTTCAACAGAATCTACTTCTATATACAGTTGTCAAGCTAAAAACGCAACATGAGCCAAGTTTAAGGGATTCTCAAAAAAATATGTTGGTATATTTTTATATTTACACCGCACCATTAGGTTACAGGAGAGAAGAGATATGTATATAGAAGAAGCGATATAGGTGTATTTACTTCTTTGACTAGTCTTTAAAACTAATGGTATTTTAGGTGTATCAAGCTTGGGATGGCCATTGATATTGAACAACTTGAAGTCGCAGTATGGTAGCTTTGCTCACTGCAAGACATCTCAAGTAATTGTTTTTAAAAATGACGAATATCTCGGTGGTGGAGAGGAATTGAAGAAATACGCAGAAGATAAGCTTAATTTTAGTTTACAAATAAATTATTATAAAGAAGGATTACATCAGCTCGCAACATTTATTAAATCTTCTGGGGTAAGTGCTAGTTGAAATGTTGATACTTTGTTTTTGTAAGGCTGTGATTAACAAACGGTATTTTCAGAGACCCTGCGCTTATCTACAAATAGCAATTGACGAGAAACCGATTGGAGTATTACTCTTCTTAGTAAGTTTGATGGAATAACTTAAAGTAGTTACATTAATTCAGTATCCCGATCGACACAAGCCGACACATTTTAGGTTTGTAAGCCACAATTCACAACCCTGGATCGCTAAAACTCAGCTAATCCATATCGTGCTGTTGAGATATATCATGTACTCGATACAATTAACAATTTCAGCTATACTCTGACGTGGCTCCTCAAACGTGTGAAAACTTTCTACGACTATGTGAGACAACAAAAGGCGGCTACGCTGGTACACCGGTGCATCGTATCGTCAAAGACTGCTGGATACAGTGTGGAGGGTTTGGCTTGAAGAACAATCCTAACTTGACCTGCGAAAATTTCATTGTTCCTCATGACAGGCGTGGAGTTTTATGCATGGCTAATGAAGAAAGGTAATATTATGAAAACTGAAGATTTTGGATTATCCCCTAATCTGCTATTATAATTATATTGTAGCTTAGGTTAAATGTCTTCTCAACGCAAATAAAAAATGAGTGAAATCTTATTTATGCAATCCACTCAGCTAACATTTCAGTGCCATATGGTATAGCTTTAAATTATTTCAGAGATGTTGATTGTTCTACACAATTCTTTGTTCTGCTTCAACCTGCGCCTTGGATGGAACATAAATACGTAGCGTTCGGACAACTGATTGAGGGTGAAAATACTTTGGAAAAAATAGAGAATGTTCCAACTTGGTACGAAGCTCCAACGGCGGATATAAAAATATTTAAAGCCGGAGTTTTCAATATGGACTGTCAACGAATGCCGACCAACAAATGTATGGGAACTCATGAGTATATAGTCAAGCATATTGACGATTTGTACGATACAGGGGCTATACTTTTTGAGGTATGTAACAAGAATGTTTTACTTTTAAGTGAAAATGGTTGAACTGTTTGATAAAAGACTGATTATAATAGGTATTCTGAAAAGACACGCGATGGTGTCGCGGTCTTAAGCTAGTATTTGATAGATCTATAAATTGCGGATAGGTTCCTGTATCACATTAATAACAAAATTCAATGGCCTTTGTAGATTATCATGGATAATGTGTATACGGTGATTAAGACAAAAGAGATGAATATGGTTCGAGAGAAATTGGAAAATTTAGAAACAGTTGCTGAAGAATATACACCCGAAGACATATTCTACGAAGTGCAAACGTAATACAATCCCAGATTTATAAATATAGACTTTTTTTGTAGGCCAGAGAACGTCACTTCGTACGATCCTTAAACTTCTCTTTCTTCATTAACATTAATGCTTATTTGCTTTTGCCATTCTTTGATTCTTGTCATACAGGACCGCCGGATTTATTTTAAGGTATCTTTACCTTTTTATCTTTTTGTACGTATGCTTTAACGTCTTTGTGTATTTCTTCAGAGCTGTACAAGAAGAAATGACAGATAGTAAGAATTTTAGCTTCTCATCGTCGTATAGAATATCGTCATCTGAAGATCTGGAGTCATATATTTTTGCAAGTGATTGGTCATCCCGCACGCCAAGCTCGATTGTAGAGCCGATGAAACCCTTTTACATACCTTTAACCGATGTACCTTATTCTGGAGACGTCGACTCGAACTTTGATCTTAAAAAGTAAGTTTTTTTAATAACTTTGTCTCTAGTTTTTTTTTTATATATATTTTCGCCACAAAAATTTTAATTTTATCTTTTCTCCATGCATACTTAAAAGTGTAAAACTATTGTACAGTGTAGGAATGTAAATAGTATTATTGTGTGTACTGTAATGTTAATACTTTATTGTACAGATTACTAAAAGGAGATTATTGTCTGGAGAGTGACCTAGAAAAGGATCCTGCTAAACGAAAGTCTCAAGATGAGATGTCATTGGATGTTCCTGAGGACATGCTTGATGAATTATTTGAGTGTTTTGAAATTGCAGGTCACTCAGGTGTGTAATTCGTTAAGTTTACTCTTTGAAACCATTAAAGTCGAATTTCGTTGAAAAGTAGAACTTCGAAAGGATTTATCATACATTCGCTGTGACTTTACCTATTGGATAGGTTAATCTGACACTTAGGCGCGAAATAAGTTTTTGCAATTTTGCAGATGATGCGTTAGATCCAGACGATGATGAAGAAATAAGGCTATACATAAAGTAAGACCAAAAAATATGACAAAACGTAGAAATGATATGTAGGTACAGGCTGACTGGACTTTTATTTTTAATCAACCTTTACTATTTCAGAGCTAATGTTGATGAAGTCAGTTTCGCGGGTCCTGTAGTAAAAAAAATGGCTAATATTTATAAAAAGT
Source organism: Anticarsia gemmatalis (assembly GCF_050436995.1). Taxonomy (NCBI): domain Eukaryota; kingdom Metazoa; phylum Arthropoda; class Insecta; order Lepidoptera; family Erebidae; genus Anticarsia; species Anticarsia gemmatalis. Next base: position 5,438,591 of record NC_134757.1, read on the forward strand.
TTCAAATATTCGACGATCCTGAGGGTAAAAAGTACGTTCTCACGAATACTTTTATTTTTTGTCATCTTACTTTTTTGAATAGATTCAACTGTATTTTTTGGCTTACAGGGCACGTTTGCTTTCCGATGAAGAACTACGAATATATCGGTAAAATATTTATTATGATTGTCTTTGTTGGTTTTCTGATTAAATATATCTATTAATTGATATTTTTTTATAGACTTGCTGCAAAAGAATACCAAGCAAAGCATTCTGAGTGAGTGGTAGCATTTTTTACGGTTTTATTTATCTCTACGATTTCTGATGTAAACCACAAAAAATATAACTTCATAAATTTTCTTCATATAGTTAATTATTTTACTTTTTTATTCATATAATTATTTTCAGACGAACATCTAGCAGTGAATCAAAGCTCGTCCGGTAAACGACCTTTATTGATTAGTATAATTTAAATCTTGAAAGTAATTGTATGGATATTTTCTGTACTTATCTTTTTTTCTTTTTGTAGATTTGCTTCAAAAGATTTCAGGATCGATTCTAACAGGTGAGGGTAAACTGTCTTCCGTAACACAAATGCTCATGTAGGTACTAATTTGTGAAATATTTTTTTCTGCATAGCGTCTATAACTTGTACCTACTACTTTATATCTCAATACATGGTTTATTACACAGAAAAGTGCGCATTAAGAAAAACACATCAGAGCATCATATCAGTCGAGTTCCCACGGGATTCATACGATTTAGTGAAAAAAAGCAGACGGAGACGCAAGAAAGATATGGACCGAGGCCATCTGTGCTCAGTCGACTTTACGATGACGTCGCTGATCTTTATGATGATGATGATACTGCACCAACTCTAAAACAGTATAGGTGAGCATGTCCAGCGGGCTTATCATGTATCTCAGTTGAAAACTAGTGTACGTCAAATTGATGATCACTTTTCAGTACATTGCTGCTTTGAGGTAACGTGTTAATCACTATATTCTAAGGTAGACAACAATGTACAACATAGTGGCTTCCAAATAGTTGTCAACTGAAATACGTGATAGCCCCCCTCCACTTAATTTAGCTTAGACGAACACGGTTTCATCGACTTTAGCTTAAAGGGGAAATTGAGACCCCATGCGTAGTTACTTGGCAGAGAAAAACTATTGTTCATTGATATTTTATTTTGTGATTGCTAGTTACAAACCAATTCTTAACGTTTACGTTAACTTACTTATCTATCTTTATGTAGGTACTGATAGATAGTAGAAAACTACACTTTTCAATAACTATGACGACTAGACGTTCACTCTTATATTTATTGTTTTCCAATTTCCAGGCCATATATAGAAGCCCACCGCGGTGATTATACATTCCTAGAAACTTCAGAACCGATTGATGACTTCGAAGTCATTCATTACTCCCCCGTACAAGCCGACTCTGACACTGACCAACAACGTGAAGCCTCAGTACTGAACCTACAACATGGAGCTAAAGTAGCCCGCAAAATATCTTCAGATTACGTACGAGCAATTGACCAATTCGAGCATTTCAAAAGAAATGATTCAATCCGAAGCGTGGAGTTCGCAAAAAAGCGGCCTAGTTTGTCAGTAGCTGAATACCAAAAACGAAATCAAAAATATTTTGAAGAGTTGAATGCAAGCGAAACAAATGTACCAAAATATTGTAAGTTTTTAATAAGTATGTTATATTACTTATATGGTGATTTGAAGCATGCCCACTTAAAATCACACTTGTATCCGTCTTATAGGATGCTATTTTCTTTTATTGTACCTTCTACAACATAAAGTAACTTAACTATAGTTTCCTAGCTATCCATCGCATTTCGTTTGATTTGTGCAGGCTTTTTAGTAAAAACGGAATCCAAACAAGACTGTACCAATGATAAAGAATCTAAAGGTTTTTAATATTAAGTACCTACCGTAATTCACATTGCGATGAGAACGCATAAGAATAATCTTTATTTCGTTTACTTAGGTCCCATTGATGACCTGGATTCAGAGTTCTCATCAAGACGTAATACTTAAATACATCTTCGCTTATTATTGTAAGTATACTTCAATGTCGAAACTTTAATGCACTTTTAAATATTATACTAAATTGGTAACTAACTATTCATTTTACAAACTATAAAAATGATTAGAAACGCAGTCCTAATAAAATTGTTCTACATATAGACCTATGATAAGCAGTATGTTTTACTTAAATAATGAACAACCGGATAATTTATATCATAATAATATTTTTTAAGTTCCGGTTGTATTTATACAGGTATAACTGCAGCTAAAGGGCCCAGAAAGCCGAAGGAGAAGTGTGAAGAAAAGGAAGAAATTAAGAAACAATTTTTTTGTTGCGACGTGCGTGATATTTTTTTCAGGTTATGTTAATTTATTTATGAGATAGGTAGCTATGAAATAAGCTATTGTGTTTGTTTTTTAAGTTAATTATCTCTATATTAGTTGTTTTAATTATAAACGAGTTAATTATGTTTCTTCTGTAAGATCATGTTACCATTAATAAAACTTGTGAGTAAATTTTGAAAATAGTTTTATTTCTCCTTTTTGCTTTGCTTTTGCTGCAATCAACATCTTTGCTAAAGTCTAAATATAATCAACACATGAATTTACATTAAAGGAGAATGGGCACTCCTGGGCGGTCGGCGGCCATTAATGAAAGTAGTGTCAAATTAAAGTAATGATAACTAGGAACAACTTTTAGGCCTGAAACTGCGTTAAGCGGGCGCCCGCGACGGACAACCGTCTCGTGTCCACGCGCGTCGACACGCAGGCGGGCTCCGCAGGAACGCGCCGGTCCCCGTCGCGGGTACCCGTCGCGGAGACCGGAGTTACGGAGTGTCGCTAGTTCAATTTTAACGGTGTGCATGTACAGTCGTATCCATGGAGAACCTAATATATTATTACGTAGCAAAACGACGACTAGCAGAAAAGAAACGGCAGCCAATAAGCCCATTTATTGAATCCAGGTTGCTGTGCGGGGAATTTGTTGTAAAGTTCAGTAAATTAAGAGAAAATGAAAGTTCATTTTACAAATATTTTAAAGTTACGATACCGGTCTATGACGAATTATTTTCGAAACTGGAACCAAATTAAAATTTCTACCCATGCCGCTGTTCGTGCATCCCGGTCTTTATATAGTTCAGTCGACTGGTCCCATATGGCAGGGTGAGACTGCACTTCCACAATAACTCTTTCTGTATCGAAAGACATTTTCCTCCGACCGTGCGTGCGACCCGTATCACCTAGCGTTGTTGACTGAACGAGTCCGTACGTGTTACCGCCGGCGGGCACCGCGCGCCATGCCGCGCGGGCACCCGCAGCGGTCTCCGTCGCAAGGAGGCGGGCCCCGCTACGCGGGTGCAAGGCGCGTGTCCCCGTGCGGGGCGCCCGCGCGGATCTCCGCGACGGAGCACTTTTGTATGAAACCGCGCGAGTGCCCGCTTAACGCAGTTTCAGCCCTAACTAAGAACGTTTCGCTGCAATCCTTTCAGGAAACAATATATTGACATGTAAATATAATGGAATTTCATAGAACAAATACAATTATTTCGTGTCTGTAATGCATTTAATGTTGTGTAATAACGTTACATCTTCTTATAACGATTGCAATGCCATCAAAATGAACAATAATCGTAACTCATATCTATCTATCATATGGTTCACCCAGTTTCAAAGTTGTTCAAGCCGCCCGAATGTTATCTTAGTTGACAACAACCGGGACCGACTTTTTACGTGCCCTCGGAAGCACGGAGAAGCTCAGTTCAAATACCACAATGCGGTCACCCATCTATAGAATGACCGCGCCAACGGTTGCTTAACCAACAGATTGTTTACCGACCAGTGAGCGCAACTGGCTATGAACGCCTCGTTTTTAAGCTGAGCATTCAAGACAGATAAGTCGTCTCAGTGAATATAATATAGAAGAGCAAGATGTTTATTTGTTACGATATTTATATATTTACATGTTATGATTGTTCGAATATTAATAATGTCTACATTTGTATGCAATAATATAAATAGTACTTTTTATTTAATCTCCGAATATAAGCCAAAAATATGTTTTTATACTATTAAAAGTGCTCAAAAACAAAAATGTATTTTGTTCGTCATATAAGTGCGTCGCGGCAATAAAACTTCTACACGGTAATTATAGGACTAAACTACATTAAAAAAACAAAAAATCAAGTTTGGCCGCGGATCGCCCAGGCTCCATACTATTTTGCCCATTCTCCTTTTCTACGACGTCCGTCAAGAATAATCTTTTCTGCTTGAAAGTAATTTCTAGCCCAACTATTCATATTGATCAACAAGCCTCAAAAAATGACTATCTACCTTCTTGCACACATATTTGATACCAAAGAAAATATTCAATATCCGTGCCACATTCCATAGAGTATTTGCATCAAGGTGGTTATAGACAGACGTTTTGAGACGTGCATTAATTGAATTGAGATGGGCATTGAAAAGTTTCACTTCAATCCATCATTTGCCAAATAAGTTATTGATATAATTAAATTATTTGTTAATCAAAAGTGACTTTATTGCTAAAGGAATATACGTATTCATTTATTGGTTTGAAAGATGGATACACAAAGACTGGTCTGTGGAGGAACCGTAACAAACGATTTTTCACGAAGCAGCGTCTACCACTCAGAGAAGCACAGAATAGTAGCATATGGTATAAATTATACATCTACCGGTGAAAAGGAGAAGCATGATTTCAATTTATTTCTATTCCACCTCTCGGCTCGCTAATCTAAAACTACCTTTGTACCAAAAACTATAAACCAGACATTGATAACAAACAACTTGCATAATATAAAAAAAACAGCAGCAAAATAGTCACAAATAATTTTGCTAAAATGTCGTTTTTCAATCCCGAAATACCTTTAAAACGAAAAGAAGAATCACACCACCCTTGGGAAAATCGAATTAAAGATATTCATACAAACACATTCAAGTACTCCCATAATTCTACGAGAAATGTCGAGTATCCTGTTAAGAAAAAGGAAGCTCCCGTTCATCGTGTTCAGTTTACAATCATTGGGAACAGAATTACGAAGGAATTTATTTACTGCCTTCACCTGGTGAAAGGATTATACAAATACAAGCAGAAAGAATTTGAACCTCCTATCATACGAGGTTTGTATTCACTACATGATAATCAGTGCCAATATAAATGTATCTTCCTTAAACACGTATACTACACACTCATCGGTGTTCATTTAATATGACATACCCACGTCCTACATACTCCGACCTGTAACCAAAATACCTTCAATGAATATTGTCAAAAATTTAAACAATCGAAAGATAAAAGTCAATTCATTACGCTTCAGATCAGTTCAGAGGTCTTCATTGTCATTCTTCCTAGTGTGTTACATTACTCTTGGTTCAGTGCCTGTTGAACGAATTCTACTTCTTTTTTCCGTATAAGCTTTTGTAGTCGCTTACTGTTCTTACTTTCTTTCCCTCTATTTTAGGTGTTACAAGCGTAGAATGGCCAAAAGTATGGAACGACTTGAAAATACATTACGGCGGAACTGCGTACTGCTTGAAGTCTCAGGTCGCTGTGCTGATAGACAAACAGTTCATAGGCGGAGAAAACGAATTGAAAGAAATTGTAGAAACTAAATATAAATACAACGTAAATGTCAACTATCATAAGGAAGGAATCAAGCAGTTTACCGATTTCGTACAATCGTCTGGAGTAAGTACGAAAGAAAACAATTCAAATAGAATATAGAGTAAGTACTGTTTTTTTAGTTGTATGCGGAGACATGAGGAAATCGTGTAATTATGGAAGATATCATAATAATTATGTATAATAAGGCACCCACAGAAATAAATTAGAATTTATTTTCAGCCCCGACAAATATTTGAGTAGTTTTGTGCTAACATTTTCAGAGACCCTGTGCTTATCTTCACATCGCGATAGATGAAGAGCCTATAGGGGTGCTGATATTTATGGTAAGCTAGTAATGCTTGTCCATAACGTCTACAGCTTCAATATACTTAACAGATCAGTTATCATTGAATAATCATTATTACTTTCAGCTGTATGCCGATATTTGCCCTTTTACGTGTGAAAATTTCCTTCGCATGTGTGAGAATCCGAAAGGTGGTTATGCAGGAACTCCGATCCACCGCATCGTCAAAGATTGTTGGATACAGGGTGGAGGCTTCTTTTTGAAAAGCAAAACTGAACTAGGGTGTGAAAATTTTATTGTTCCTCATGACAGACGTGGAGTACTTTGCATGGCTAATGATGGCAGGTAGGTAATAATATAACTTTTTAAGTATATATATTTTGAAATAGAGAGAATATAGAAATATTTTGTATTCAATTTTGTCTTTTACTTTACTACAGCAGAATCGGTATGTAGCGTGAAATCAATATTCACATTATTCACTTTTAAGTAATGGCTTTGATTGCCTTCATCCATTTTCCCACAAGTTCAATGATAAAACAAGGCAGGTTTATGATACAATATTAGAGAACAGTTAACAGTTACATAAAATCAACATCAATGTTTTCAGACATATCAACTGTTCAACACAATTCTTTGTCCTACTTCAACCTGCACCTTGGATGCTACACAAGTACGTGGCATTCGGTCAGCTAATAGAGGGTGAAGGTACTTTGGAAAAAATAGAAAATGTTCCTACTTGGTACGAAGCTCCAACAGCGGAAATAAGAATTTATAAAGCTGGAGTTTTTAATATGGAATGTCACTGGATACCCGTGAACAAGGATACTAATGCTTACCTCTCGGGACATGTGGAAGATCTCTTAGTGATCGCAGAGATATTTTACGAGGTAAGTATTTTTTGTAGGCTGCGATAAAATAAACATTTCGTAAATATTACTTGGAATTATTGATGTAAGTTTAATAAAATTAACTTTTCCCTTTTTTGTGTTTCCGACTGCTGGTAAGACGTCCCCTCTTTCTCTCGAGGTAAGGAGAGAGGGAAGGCTAAACTTGTGTGTATGAAATATTAAAATTATTTTCGTTTAATTAGTTAATTAGTTACCGTACCTGGCGCGCCAATAGAGGGTTGGAACTTTGCATACCTTCAAAATCCCATAAACGTAGTGAAATGTGACAAATGGTCACACAAAATCACTTAGCAATGTCTTAAGTACCTTAGACAAGGTCCGCATTATATTTATTAAACATGTATTTGCGTCATGTTTAGGCTCTGATAGAAAATGTGTTCCGAGAAGCTCAATTGAGGGAGCTGGAACGACTTGAAGATGGATTTATGACAGAGGGAACGGAAATATTCTCCTCTCCCACACATACCAAAAAATCAACAAGGTTAATATTTTATACTTGTTTGGACTGTTACACTATTGAATTACAACCACTTTGATGACGCAACTGTAACCAGTGTAATTTGCGAACTTAGGGATCCGAGATTAATTCCCAGATCTGTTCAAAATTATCCCAGAAGTTTTATTTTCTGTATTATTAATTGTACAGATTTTGAAAAATGGGGTAAGGGTTCTATTGGCCTCAGACCAACATAAAGCGGTTGATTTTGCGCTTCGCTGGTTGTGTTGATTGCTCCATCGATATACCATGCTGATGAAATAGAAGGAATCAGCCTTATTGGCTCGTATTAGTGAATTTAGTGGCCGTGAGCAATATTGGTCGGCTAACATACTAAGTAACAATACAATCATTAACTGACACATTATTTTACAGTCCACCAGTTAACAATGAATTTGACGTGGATGTATACACTTACGAGTTTGAAGAATACTCGTATGATAAATTGAGTCGTATAGAAAGTCTAGTTGTTAGGCCTGAACAGGCCTACTACATACCGTTCACAGATGTTCCGTATCCTGGCGAGATTGACTCTACCTTTGATCTACAAAAGTGAGTAACATAAGAACGTTGCTCTTCTAGTTACTACCTTAAGTGTAACCTCTATGTATTATAAACTTTATGGTGAAAAGTCCTTAGAACATAACTATTAATTAGTACTTACGTTGGCTAAGTACCTATAGCACCTCAAGACCAACTGCAAGTCAAAATTCACGACTTCCTGTACCATTTATGTAAATATTTTCAACGTGTTCAGTATTGCCACTACCTAATATCTATTATTTACACATTTTTTTAGACTGCTGAGAGGCGATTACTGTCTGGGTAGTGATATAGAAGAGGACAGGCTTAAGAGAGCGGGAGCTAAAATCCACATGGATGTGCCCGATGTTTTGCTTGATCATTTATTTGAGTGTTACGATGACCAACATAGAGTGTCTGGTAACAGCTGCTTACAAATAAAATTGCACTAAAAGAATTTATACGAATCTATACCACTATGTCTAAACGATTATTATATCCATTTTTAGTTATATAAGTTTCTTTGTTTAACCTTCTTTTACATGGAAACCGAATTAGATTTGGTATCTAGTTCGGTCGGTGGCTATCTGTATCGTGCGCAGACCGCAAATAATTCGAAAATGTTTTATTACTGGAGTGAATTTATAGCCCTACACACTTTCCAACGACTAGTTCTATAGTTGATTTCTTGTCATACCTGGAATGAATATATCCCGTATTAACATTTCTTTCTTCTGTACATTTGCAGAGTATTCGTTAGATTCGGACGACGAGAACATTATCAAGGAATACATAAAGTAATAACAAATAAAGTTCAGTTTCGTTCATATTATCTCTATTTATTCATTTACACTACAACTTCACAAAACGCTTTCAGAGAAAATGCAGACAGAGCCAGTTTCGCAGGACCTATTATCAAGAAAATGGCGGGCTTAGCTAACAAGTACCAATTATTCGATGATACAGAAGGCAAAAAGTAAGTTGAAAAAAACAATAATGAAAAAAAGAATTTGCAATTATTTGCAAATTAGTATCGTTGTAATATATCACGCCAAATGAGGCAAACAATTGGGATATTAGATTACGGCTCTGCTACAGGTATCCTCCAACCCACCTCCAATCGTCCAAATTCTTTTACTAACTGCTCTATAATAATGCCTTAGGTAACAGTAAATTATTTTTTTTTGTGAGCATTTATACTTAATATGTGTGTATTTTTTACTTTCAGGATAGATTTGATAAGTGATGAAGAACTGAGGCTTCTTCGGTAAACGCATTTTCATAATCTATAACTTTAGGAGTTAATTATTAATGTTTCCGTTCTCATTTAACTTTTAATTTTATAGGTTAGCTAAGAAGGAGGCCAAATCTGCGCGGGAGAAGTAAGTTTCTACCAGAAACGTTTTATAACTCTTCTTTAAATCAATAAGATATTTTATGCAATCTATTTTCGTAGAAAAGTGTCAATCAGCCAGCCTATGTCGAAAAACGAATCACGTAGTAAGATTAAGAGACGTCCCACTGGATTTGTTCGTCCGGAAGACATAGCGCAGATGAGGAAGTTTATGAGACCCAGCTCTATGGAGTTAGACAGCGAAGAGGATGATGAAGTATACAGGTATTACTCATTATCTATACTAATATTATAAAGCTGAAGAGTTTGTTTGTTTGTTTGTTTGTTTGAACGCGCTAATCTCCACTGGTCCGATTTGAAAAATTCTTCACTGTTAGATAATCCATTTATCGAGGAAGGCTATATATCATCACGCTACGACCGACAGGGGCAGAGTACCAGTAAAAAATGTTACAAAAAACGGGGAAAATTTTGACCTATTCTCCCTTTTTGTGACGATCTCCATTATTCAAGCGAAGTTGCGCGAGTCAGCTAGTACCTATGTACTATTTTTATGATTGTAAGTACAACCTAGCATGCTGTATACATTGGCGTTAAACACCCTTGCATTTACAATAATTGAACTGGAAAAAAATGAATTTAAGATATACTCAACTGTAACAAGTCACTCCGTTCTACAGTACTTGCTTATAACTAGGCCTGAGCACTCACGCAGAGCTTTCATCCACGCAAAAAATATAAGCATCGCAACAATTCAGAGATTAATGTATTAATCTTTTTTATTGATTCACACAGGAAAGTGCAAATTCTATCTGAGGCGCCTTCTTATGAACCTCCTGTGGTCCGTCGACCATTGGCACCGAGGACGAGCGAAGCACCAGTCAGACAGTCAGTCCTCATCCGCCTTTATGATCATGTGACTGCCGATAGCGAAGATATTATACCTACTTTGAAAGACTATAAGTAAGTATATGAGATTCTACTTATTAACAACTTTGTTTTATTTTTAAAAAGACAACTTCCGAACTAATTATCGCTCTTTGTGTCACGGGAACTTTTACTAACAACGGACACAAAGTACAACCAGACCTGAAAAAAAATTTTGTGGATCGTATAAATAGCTGTTTCGTGTCAAAAACTCATTGGTGCATAGTGTTAAACAGACAGGTATGCAGATTACTGACTTCATATTTAATTAAATCTTTGAAGTCTGACCACAAATAAATGAAGTCAATCTTTTCCTTTTTCAATCGCTAATCTTAGGTCTTTTTGTATTTTGTCACATTAGACCGGCTACAGAGACACACCATAAGAAATTTTCTCTACTAAAGAACTCTCCGCAATTGTTCCACATCAAAAGCGACGATGACGATAAGTACATGCGTCGACATTCAGTACCGGTAGATGAATCTGTCTTCAACATACAACACGGTAGACTCGTTACCAGCAAGATATCATCCGACTATGTTAGAACTATGGACCAGCTCGAACACAATCACGAGAATTCTATTAGAAGCTTGGAGTTCGCTAAAATAAGACCAGCTTTATCTGTTGAAGCATATCAGAAGAAGAATAAAAAGTATCAAGATGAATTGACTGCGAAGCAGAAAGGTTAGGTCTTTAAGTCATAATCATTATCTTTATTCCGAGTTACTATACCTAACTCGGAATAAAGATTCAATATGTTTTCTTCTTCTGTTCATCTTTATCAGCCGTCAATTCTGTCACAACCCCTTTCATTTCCATGTCCTCTTTCACACAAGTTAAGCTTAAAATAGGAATAGATTTGGAAAATCAAATGGCATGGTTTTTGATCCATCTGATCAATGTTTATGCTAAAATGTTTTCGAAGAAACGTTAATGGTCAAATTTCAATTTCAGAATCTGGTGGAGGAATACGGCTCCCTGGTGATACCCCACTTTACCAGAGTGAGATTGATGTAAGTTTAAGATTATATAGACTAGACCTAGAAAGCCATAATCATCATTATATGTTTCATAGCTAGTCGCTGAAACTGAGAGCTTTTCTTTTGTACGCTACACTTTTCTAACTACTAAATTCACACTTATAAAGATTTTTTTATTTACAGATACATTAAGCTATCAAGAAACTTTTGCAACATCTACGATACTGAAGTTGATGGCAATCGTAAACTTTACCATTATAACTTTTTCATTGTCATTAATTATTATAATTTATTGTTTATATTTTGAAAAGGCTATTTTTATATTCGCGAAAAAATATAAAATAACTACAAAATTCCGAAAAAAAACGTTTTTGGAACCCAAAAACGTTCTTGAGCCGAAATCTCTAAAATTACATGAGTATATTATTGTTCATCCTATCCGAAATGATATCATTTAATTCTTATTATGATTTAAATGTTATTGTGTGAACATTATTTGCTAATAGGTATGTATTATTGTTATGATTTTTATTGCTTAGTTAATTTAATTTATTTTGGAACATTTTCGAATGTTACTTTGTTTGTCTTTCTATGATTCTTTCTTATTAAAATCTTTAAGATTTTGATCTGGGTTGTTCTCATTTCGTTAATCTTTGAGCCTAGGCATAGTGATAGGTTCCGATTAGCTACATCCGTAAATAAATAAATCCGTAAATAATACTTTTATAATAATACTAGCTGACCCGCGCAACTTCGCTTGCGTCACATAAGAGACAATGGGTCATTATTTTCCCCGTTTTCGTAACATTTTTTATTCCTACTCTGCTCCTATTGGTCGTAGCGTGATGATATATAGCCTATAACCTTCCTCGGTAAATGGGCTATCTAACACTGAAAGAATTTTTCAAATCGGTCCAGTCGTTCCTGAGATTAGCGCGTTCAAACAAACAAACAAACAAACAAACAAACTCTTCAGCTTTATAATATTATATAGTATAGATATAGATATTTTGTGTAGGTACAGTACACATACACACAGTACTACAGTAGGGCCAATGCTGGTCTTGCATAGCGATGGTTACTCCAAGAGAAGCAGACGGCCTTTTTTGAATTAAACTTAAAAAGTTTCTATAGAAAGGGTGTATTGGACTATGTAGGCCGCAAATCACAATATTAAAAATGACATTCGTTGACATAAAACAAATACTAATGTCAAAACATTTTTGCTAACATGTCGTTTTTTAATCCTGAGATACCTTTAAAACAAAAGGAAGAGTCGCACCATCCCTGGGAGAGCCGTATCAACAATGTATACTCTCGCACGTACAAATATGGCCACAATTCTGCCAGAAATCCTTCGTATCCTACTAAAAAAGAAAAAGTGCCGAAACAAGGCCTCATTAAGTTTACAGTGATTGGGAACAGGGTGACGAAGGACTTTATTTACTGCTTATATTTGGTAAAAGGCCTGTATAAGTACAAGCAAAAACAATTTGAAGCTCCTGTGATTCGAGGTAATTATACTTCTCAATAAGGTCCTTGTTTTGGTATGATTTTATGAAAGTTGATCAAGATTAGTCTAACCTTTCACTCAAAGTGCTTCTCTAGGAATATCGGGATATATTCCTTTCTAGTTATCAAAAGCACTTTATTAAACAAGGTTAGAGCATCTGAGGAAAATGGGAACTGAGTCAGTTCTTTAAATTGAACAACACAAATACTCACTATCTAATTCACTAATTTCTTCAAACATTAATGTACTTTTCAGGTGTAACAGGTGTGGAGTGGCCGAAAGTATTAAACGATTTGAAAATACAATACGGCAATTTAGCATACTGCCTAAGATCCCAAGTGGCTATATTGATAAACGATCAATTACTCGGTGGGATAAACGAGTTGAAGGACCTCATAGAGACGAGATACGTGTACAATGTACGCGTTAATTATTACAAAGAGGGAATTCAACAGTTTGCCAATTATATACGATCTTCAGGCGTAAGTTTCAAATACTTTCATGGTACCTTTTCCATTCTAAAGAAACTAAGATTTTTTGAAGTTACTTTTTTTTGTTTGACTCATCTCCATCGGTCACTCATTACTAATAATTATTCGGCTTTTGCAGAGACCCTGCGCGTATTTACACATATCAATAAACGAAGAACCAATAGGAGTACTGATATTTATGGTAAGCTTGAACACGCAAACCACCTACGTTGCACTCACCTAAATAAGCAAAAGTTACACTCATAACTTTCAGCTTTACTCCGATTTGGTCCCCGAAACGTGTGAAAATTTTCTACGACTATGTGGTGCTACAAAAGGAGGCTACGCTGGTACACCGGTACATCGTATCGTTAAAGACTGCTGGATACAGTGTGGAGGGTTTGGCTTGAAGAACAAAGGCTCACTAGGATGTGAAAATTTCTCGGTTCCTCACGACAGACGTGGAGTTCTATGCATGGCTAATGATGGCAGGTAATCTTGTTAGAACTGACTTATATACTGTTCCTATTGAAAGAACTGTTGTTCTTTCAAATTTGTCAGCATACCTTTACGACAGTGACTTTAATTTGACAGGGTCAGATTAAAGTCACGACAATCATTTGACGATCAAGACATATTCTTCTTATTGAATGGTTAGTGGGCAATCTTGTGTCCTAAGTCGTTCAAGCCGCCCGAAGGCCTTTGACATAATAATCGAATGTTTTCAGGCATGTTGATTGTTTAACGCAATTCTTCGTTCTTCTCCAACCTGCGGTTTGGATGAAATCCAAATATGTCGCTTTTGGACAGCTTATTGAAGGCGAAAAGACTCTTGAACGAATAGAAAATTCGCCAACGTGGTACGAATCACCGACGTCAGAAATAAAGATAGTCAAAGCTGGAGTTTTTAATATGGATTGTCAATGGAGACCTATAAATAAGAATGCTAATGCACATATACAAGCTCATATTGAAGATTTGTATGTTATTGGAGAATTATTCTATGAGGTAAACGCTAAAAACTAACTTTTTGACTATATCCATCAGTTATGTAGCCCTTTTTTTTATTTCCATAACTTTCAAACATATGAATGTAGTAATGTTTTTAATGCCTATTATAGAATGTTGTCTGGTACTAAATGTTTGTGTTATTATCCTGTCTAATATAGGCACTGTTAGAGAAGGTGTTCTTAGAAATCAAATTCAGAGAGCTTCAGACGCTTGAAGGTGAAGGGTTAACAGAAGAGGATGATAAACAAGAGCTAGTCCAAAGTGTTCATCAAACTAAAAGGTATTTTAAATCAAATCATTGCGTTTATTGTTTCCAAACAAAAGCCAAAACCGAGACAATACAACCACCTAGATAACTGCTGTAGAAGATAGAATTAACTTCAGTATTGTTGAAGATATTTTTGAATACCATATGAATCTATATAATTTGAATACTAAGAAGTTCAATGGGTCTTATGCGCATAAAAAATTTAAAAGCAAAATAATAATATACCCTAAGTACCTTTACATTTTCACCGCACATAAGACCCGTTGAGCATTTTAGCATTAATTCCACAAACCGCAATAAGTTAAGAACGGCTCTATAATTTTGTGTCTAACTAGGTTTCTAAGCAAGAAAGAAGACATAGATAGGCATTTAGCGGAAGTAGTGGCACCAGCCCCTACTATGAGCGACAAAGTGACGGAAAACAATGATTTCGATGTGGACGAATATGCGTATGAGTTCGAAGAATACTCGTATAAAAGAGCGACGTTCGTGCCTTCCAGTCTCGTTGTAATGCCTGAGAAAGCATTCTACTTGCCAATGACAGATGTACCGTATCCTGGAGAGGTCGACTCTGTTTTCAATCTTAAAAAGTTAGTGTATTTGTCAAATATAATATTATTTATATAGAGAGGATAATTAAAGAGCGAAAATAATATAACAAACAGTTTTAGCACTGATGAAAATTCTTATTTCCGTAATACTTACAAAACAATGTTATCACTCCTGTTATTCAAGATAGCTTTTACATTGTTAGCCGCTGATGCAACATCGAACTTTAGCTTCTATTTACTATAGCTTGGTACCGATACTTTAGCCCTCTTTGACCTTTGAATTAAATAAGTGCTATAATAGCAGACCTTCATAAATCTCATCACCGTGTTTAATTTATCTTCAGATTATTGAAAGGTGACTATTGTCTCGAGAGCGATCTGGAACCGAGCCATGCGAAAAGGAAGAAAAGTGAGGGTGTAAAGTTAAAGGTGCCCGATGCAGTACTTGATGTTTTGTATGATAGCATTGCACCTGAGGATGAAGAGAGTATGTGATATTGACAATACTTTTTAAATTTTACTTAAGCACACTTGAAGTTATTCGAATATTTTTTTGAGCTAGGGAAATGTTACGCTCAGGACCAAATATTCTGCTTCAAAATTGCACGTGATGGTAAAATTAAAGACAAGAGTTAAATGCGTTCTCCAGGTTATTGAATCTCCATTAATAGCGTAGTTCGTCCATAGCATTTCGTGCTAAGGTCAGGGGATACCCAACCAATATCAAAAAATGAAAAAAAGGAGTAAATTTTCATGTTGTAAAATACTTATTAGACCCCGTTGTTTCAACTGAAAAGTGTGAGTTGCCCTTATAGAATCATGATATCTAAGCTGTTTGATTTCAGATGCGTCATTAAATTCAGAGGATGAAGAACTAGTCAAAGATTATTTAAGGTAAAAAAACACTTAAGTATAACATCAATATGACTGTTGGGGACCGCGATTCGACACTGTTGCTATTGATCCGGAGGAAAGTCTGGATTTGTCGATTCGCTGCCCGCTCCCCCGCTCCTCCTCAAAGATTACGTACCTATATCTAATAATTTCTCGAATAATTTAAAATGATATGTAAGTATATGATGTTTTATACATTTTCAGAGATAATGTGGACACAGTCAGTTTCGCCGGTCCAACCATAAAGAAAATGGCTAGAGTATCAAAAAAGTTCGAAATATTCGAAGATGCCCAAGGCGAAAAGTAGGTTTTTTCTTTTAATTTCTGATAATCTTGTTACAAATAATCATTAATATTTTCTCTATTTTTCTTGATCGAGATCCTAATATATTTATAATTTCAGAAAGGATTTGATTTCTGACGAAGAACTGCGATTGATTCGGTAAACGTTTTATTTCAATTTTTTTCCCGATTTTGTTTACGTTATCTAATTTATTTTAACATTTTTTATTTTTTTATTCACTCGAACAACGATGCAGACTTGCAGCAAAAGAATACAAAACTCAACGTCACAAGTAAGTAAACATTTAAATATTTTAGTACGACAGGCCTATTTGCATTTAAACCCATACTTTAATTTTAGAAAAGTATCATACGCGCCTACGGACAGAATATGTCCAGTTAAAATAAAAAGGCGGCAAACAGGATATATACAACAGGCAGATTTTGCAGACCTGGGAATTAACAGTGATGACGAGACTGAAAGTAGCGATGACGACAGTCCAGAAGTATACAGGTTAATTAACACCTTTGTTATAATTATATGAACCTTTAGGTACCTTCCCACAATTACTAGATATCTAGGTAGATATAGTTTTAAATCGTTTATTTGTCAGCAATACCTCCATACGAGATGAGGGACTTGTGACCACATTCAAAATGGAAAATCAAAAATGCATTTATTATGTGCTATTCATTCCTTAAAATTAAGAGATTTTTATTAAACAGTAAAAAATATTAACGTCACAACTATTCTACTCTCCTCACTCAAGGAATGTCCGGATAATGAGTGAGCCAGTAAACGAGCCGAGGTCGAATAGACCACGTGCTTCAATTCATGGGCGAGGAGACACGGGTGGTAGTATGATGGTGAGACAATCTGTTCTCACACGACTGTACGACGACGTCGCCGGTGATAGCGATGACAGCGAACCGCCTACTTTGAAGGACTATAGGTATGTTGAATAGATGCAAAAGTTTAATTTCCAGTTAAGAAGAATAGTTACGATTTTTTAGGGAATAAGTAGGAAAAGCTATTTCAAGTCTACTTGCCCTTGCAACATTGAATTATCGCACACATTGAACGTCTAGGTTCTCCAGAATTTATTTCATTGAATTGTTGATTAAACGAGCGCATTATGACCATAATGCTTCCTAAAGTTTTACCAGTTTAAGAAACAAACGACTAACTCTATTTCTATTTCAGATCAAATTCTGAGACGCATAAAAAGAATCAATACTCGC
The DNA here is from genome assembly GCF_050436995.1 of Anticarsia gemmatalis. Classification (NCBI taxonomy): domain Eukaryota; kingdom Metazoa; phylum Arthropoda; class Insecta; order Lepidoptera; family Erebidae; genus Anticarsia; species Anticarsia gemmatalis. Next base: position 5,455,965 of record NC_134757.1, read on the forward strand.
TTCTAACAAACTCAAGGACTTTCGGTTTGGGAGACCGTGACGATTCTCGCGAGAAATATCCGCGACATCTTTCTTTACCCATCCGTCAATCAGTCAACCAAGTGCTCAACCTGCAGCATGGGAAGTTACTTGGTCGCAAAATATCATCCGATTATGTTAAAACTATAGATCACTATGAAACTGTACGGCACACTTCTATAAGAAGCTTCGATTTTGCAAAACGTCGGCCTTCAATGTCCGTGAGCGAGTATCAGAAGCAAAACCAATTGTATAAAGAAAAGATAAAGGCTACTCCAACGAAGTCTGACTCAGCGAAATCAGATCGTAAGTTTTCAGCTACTTAAATTTAACGCTAGTCAAGATATAAATAGTTATCCTTTATCGCAAGAGTGCAAATTAGTATTATAATAGACTAGTGTTGTCTTTGGTATTAGTTATTTACCATGCAAGTGATATTTATGATGATACTATTTACGTGTTTGACCATCGAAGCCCATCGCCGTGGCACAAAATGTCGCTGCGGTCGGCAAGTGATCTTATGTCAATCTTCCATAAATTATTTTCAGGTCATCCAGTCTAGGGTGGTGTTCAAACCGAGGCTGGTGTTTCAAGTAATGAAACGACATATATTTTATACTTATTTATGTATTTTTTCATTCTTTTTACATTGATTTTTAATATGAACTTATTGATTTCTTAACCAATATTACAGTTTTTATAAAGGATATTTTAAATTGTCATCATTTTTAATAGTTTAGTAGATGGATTTCGTTTTCGATTGTGGTGCCCCTTGTTCCATTTCTCGGTTTTATTAGTAGAATCGCGGAAATATTAAGCCCATAATAACGGTCTCTGTTTGGACCAATTATGTAAGTACGCGATACTACCACTAATGCCAAGCAGGACTATAAGCAACGACGCAAAATTTCGTTTATTTTTGGGGTAAAATTAACACAATTTCGTTAAATTTTGTAAAATGTTTCCTTTGTAAAGTTATTATTCAGATGTATTATTTATATTTTAATTTTCATGTTTATATTTTGCTAATGTTATTACTATTAAATAAAAACACGATTTATAAATAAAAACAGTTTTAATAACACTGAAATAGCACATCAAATTTTTCCCATCACAATTTTAATACTACTAGGTACAATATAGTTACATCAACACAATGTCAACTTATGTACATACAAGTTTGTTCAGCGTGTTAACACAAAATAAATAAGTACAGACATCATACCCGCTAACTTTAACGAACACACGACCGTATACGTACGATAATTCGTACGTACGTACGTCGAAATATTTCGGACTGGGTACGTTGTTTGTCCACAAACGCCGACATCCAGCAAAAACTATATTATTACGAACGATGGTCCTAAAAGCGCTCTACCCGTAGTTATCATTAGTTCTAGGTATCTATTTCGCTTTACGAAGACGGTGTTGGTGAACAAAGTATACTAAACCAAACTAAACCTCAATACAAAAGGACCCATGCCATCAGCGAGTATAATAGTAACGATGCGATATGACTCCAACTCGCCTTCGCCTAGCTTAGTTCTCAACAATAATCTGAACTTATTTATTCAGTGTTGTTGCCTTGTGCATAATGTACATAGAAAATCCACACTTCAATACAAAATTATTTGGTTGCAAATGCTCATACGAGCGATCTGTCATGTCCCTTACTCTAACTCCTTCAAGCCAAACAATTGACGCTACGGTCTATTCGCGTTAAGAAAATAGTGAAACAACAACGAAGTATCAGCGCACTGTCTATGTTATATCACTGTTATAAATATCACTGTACAAATAGCGCACTGTTCATTGATGCTATTAAAGCGTTTTTAAAGACTTGCACACAAAAACGGGAATCGATGCAGTGTAACACAAATTGGTGTGACTCAACGGGAACAAACCATGTAATGCAATGTGTACTCGAAACGTAGACGTGTATTGCTGCGATACTATTTAGAACGCCATGAAGGGGAATCCCTTTACGGCTCGAGGGACCATTCTTTCATTGCACAGCTGCATGATGTGAACCAATATACCGTCATGCGAGATCGTAGATTTTCATAATTCGACTTCGCATTGCAGTTCTGTGAACCAGCCCTTGCGGTGCGTATACGAAATTGTACGTACGTACGTATTTGAGAGTATACGTACGTATCTATGTAAAAAGTCGTACTCGTAGAATTATCCATAAAAACGCTCTGAACTATATTCCTAACGCGAATAAACTCTAGGATTCGATTATATTCGAATTCACTGATCCACGAACCGACTAGCACCCTGTCTCGTTACGTATGAACTGTTTCAGTCCTAATGGCCGTGCCCGTGGCCGAATGTACTGACGCCGTTGCCTTGCTCCGGCGGCCGGTCGTTGTTGTTGCCTTCAGCATTGCTCTCGTTGTTGTTGCCGTTGCCGTTGCGAGTGTTCTCCAGTTGCTGCTGCCACATGGACGCGTACATACCAGATTGTGAGAGAAGAGTTTCGTGGCTGGAAAGAAGAAAATACGTTATTGGATGTGTGGAGTGCTTTTTGAAGATATTGGAGCTATTAGTCCATGCGATTAGTGTGACGGACGAATTGTTAGGGTATTTTTTTTATTTTATTTATACACCTACTCAGTAGTTTTACAAGTTAACAATATTTAGCCACACAGAGAATGGGATAGTTTTTTAATACTTAGGATTATGTAAAGAAAATCTGATTGTGCAAATCATACCGTTTTCACATATTTTTTCGAAACAAGTTATAATTTATTTTATTTTAATTCCAGTTAATAAACTAGTCGTATCATTATTTGATTTATCAAACTACATACAGCACGTGAGCCGTGGAATATATCTAACTACCGCGATAAGCATATTGTTATTAAACATAATACACTATTGTTTTGTTATCAATTTGTTTTATGCATTGTAATTATCCGCGTGCAGAGAGACTTATCTGACCGAAACATATAATTTAATAACGATATGAAATAGGGCAGGAAAGTAACGTTTGTTATAAAGCCACTGATAGCAATACTAATGATATTTTTTTATTTATGCTAAGCTCTAAGCTTGAAAAACTAAGCTCTAACTAATAGACTAGCTCTAACTTGGTTTTCAAATCATCTGGTCATAAGATAAAATACTCAAAATGATTAACTAAAGCTAGCTTTTAGAAAAATGCAAGACAAATATCGGACGTCTATAGACAATACTCGGTTATTATATAGTCATGTCTAAGTAATATACGTCGTTACTATTGTCATCGTGACTATTTCGTCACTCTTATCAAGTCTAAGGCTATGAATAGAGATAATCACACGTCACGACGTGAAAATTGGGTGACAAAAATAAGGACTTGTCACCGTGACAAAAGTCACTGTACTCGGGCCATTTCAAACGTGCGAACTAAGTCATGTCATTTTATCAGAGTCTCTCGCTCGCACTTACACATTGTCACATTCATTTCATTCTTGACATATATGACACTGTGACATAGTTCGCACGTATGTTACAGCCCGATTATAGTGGACGCTTGGTCTAACGTATGCTCTAAGGTGACATGACGAACTGAAATGTCACAATAATATATTAGGTCGGGGTCTTTTCGCATTATAGTATGCATGAACTTGTAATAAAATCTTTTCTCTACATAAAAAAGCTCGATATTTGGATACCTCACGAGCTCACTGAAAGATACCTAATGAACCGTGTACTCATTTGTGATTCTTTAAGCCAAAGAGATTTTATTACAAGTTCATACATACTATAACGCGACTTTTTCCCCGACGTAATATTTGTTTTTACTTACTTTCCCCTCTCAATAATCTCTCCTTCCTTGAGCACTAATATCTCATCCGCGTGGATAATCGTAGACAATCTGTGTGCGATGATCAGCGTTGTTCTATTAGCACATACACGAGCCAACGCCGCCTGAAAACGATTCACAATCAATACACGTGCTTAGGAATATCTTTTGTAAAGAGATGTGCTTAAATATTAAAGTTCATTCGGAGGTATATCAAGGATAACCAATTTTCACTATTTATAGTTTAACCTACGGTCATATTCAAGCGCGATCCCAAATCCGTCCGAGACTGTCAAAAGCCAATTTAAATTGTATAAACCTAGTAACACTTTAATCGGTAATAGTCCATGGGACCTTGTGGTAGGCAGTAGTGATAGTACACATATAGCTAAAGACCCAGAAAAACACATTGGTTACTTTTTATCCCGGAGTTCCCGAGGGATCGGGATTTACACGGGAAGGGTTTCCACGCGGAGGAAGTCGCGGGCGGGCTGTATATTTATTTATTGCGTACCTGTATATTTCTTTCTGTGTTAGTATCAAGCGCGGACGTAGCTTCGTCTAGAAGCACAATCGCCGGATCCTTGAGGATAGTTCGGGCGATCGCTATCCTTTGCTTCTCACCACCACTGAGACGGAGACCTCTCTCTCCAACCTGGAAAATATTTGCGTGTGTTATTTATTTAAAAAGCACTATTTCGTTGGTAATACAAACTTAACATTCTTGATTTTTGCTTTTTTAAACTTGAATCAAGACTAAGAAATGTCAATAGCTGTATCAAGACTCTTGATACAGTTGCATGGCGGCAGAATTTTATAAAACCGATAGTGAGTCTTTGAATGCTAAAATCATCAGGCACTAAAAGGCTAAATACGTTTGTTTCCATATTGAAACGTCTTTGTTTGCGTCTGTTGAAAAATTTACTGTTTGCATATGCTACATTGTAAATACGGATATTACCTGTGTATCATAAGCATCAGGGAATGTAAGAATTCTATCATGAATGTCTGCATTCTTCGCCGCTGAAATAATATCTGACGCGGGCGCAGTCAATCTACCGTATTGTATGTTGTATCTGTAATTTAAAACAATACGTATTTATTCATTAACACTTATCAACTAAATGACATTACAAAGAGAGTTGCTTGATTAAAATTACGTGTTTGTTTACTATTATTGGATAAAAGGCATAAAAATTGTATTAACAAGTTACATTGAAATTTTAATTTAACTTTGAAAACAATATGGTTACGTTTGCTTTATGTTGCATGCGTTTGCAACATTGAAAAGTCACATCTGAGTAAATAAAACCTTCAACTTCGACCTTTAGAACGACCTAGTTTATAAATGCTATTATTCATCAATATTGTTTAAAATATATAATTGTGTATAAACGCAGCCAGTTCGTATGCCCATCTCATATGTCTGTACTGAACAACCTTAATGTAGTACCTAATAGAGTTATTGAAGAGCACAGTATCTTGCGGCACCACGCCGATATTAGCTCGCAGCGAGGCTTGCGTCACGGTGCGCACGTCCTGTCCGTCCACCAACACCGCACCTTCGTTCACGTCGTAAAATCGGAATAGCAGGCGCATTATTGTGGACTTGCCCGCACCGCTAGGACCAACCTAGAACAATTTATATTGAACGTTATTATGTATCATGGTATAAACTTTGTTTTATAGGAAATAATTATAATAATAAATAATTATAATTAAATCATTTAAGGACATGTTGAAGCAAAAGAAGTTTGTTGGAATTGTAACTAGTGATGGTCTCTCCCTGCTTTCTTATAAAAAAGGTGTTCATTTCCGTGTTTTTTTAAATTTTATATTATGTATAGAAGCGTATAAACATTATGTTTATTTTCGCTGCGTATACGGAGGACGTGCACGTTCAAAGCTTTGGATGACAAAATACAGGATTACATTCTGTCAAAATAGCTTATTAAGAAAATATACTTACTAAGGCAACAGTACTGCCAGGAGGTACTTTGAAGCTGATATTGTTGAGTACGAGTCTCTCGGGGCCGTAGCCGAAGCTTACGTGCTTGAACTCGACGGCGCCTCGCCTCACCAACAGGTCCGGAGCACCGATAGCATCGCAAACGTTTGACTCCACTCGCATCAGGTCGAACATATTCTCCATATCCACGAAGTTCTTTTGGATAGCCCTACAGAGAAAAAGTAAATAATTAAACCATTGTCATGCAAGGTTCTAACAAAATGAGAAATGGGTTACTCTTCGAGTTCGAGTCCGCGAAGATAGCTGAGACTGGCTTGGACAATTCGTGTTTATGAATTGTTTTAGGCACTTTCATAGTGATATTTTTATTCAACTTCGAAGATAAGGTTTTCGATAATTATATATTTATGTTTCTGTATATCTTTAAATTAGTACAATCTAATGTTTTAATCCTACGTGTTTGTAGTAGGTGACAGGCTTAACACAATAATTCTAATTATAACAGAAATTAGTATTTCCTTCGGCATAATTATGCTAAAAATACACATAAAATTTTAAGATTTCACTAATTCTATAATGTTACCTAAAGATAAAAATAGCTAAGAATGTATTATCTAATCTGTATCAGCTGTTTATAACCTTCACGATAACAGAATAGCTGACGAGCATATTTTAATAGTAAGTGTACAAAGACGTCACCTTTTGTTCAAACGAAATGACGCTACGACGTAGAAAGTAAGATAGGAGAAAAAATATTGCTAAGTAGTTATCATACAAAAATATCTTAATATTATAAACTTTGGACTGGCGAAAGTCCATCACATGTACTTATCTCTATATAGTTTTTAAAATCAACTTTAATTACATTAATTTTAAGTCCAATTCCCTTCCTCATTTAGTTCAATGGTGCACTATCGATAATAACTTTTAATCGCGGTATGTTAAACGTTTGGTCAAATGATTTATGCACATCATATCGGTCACGTAATTTTTATCGCGCACGTAAAATAAACATTTATATCGATTGTCAATCATAAATATTATTTGATAATAGTTTTTTTATTATGATTATAAAAAAATAGCGGTCACCCGCGACTACGTCCGTGTAGACCAGGGGTTCCCAACCTTTTCTTAGTCCGGGACCACTTTTATATTATTCTGGTTAGCAGGGACTACTATGTAAGTATATCGAAAATAAAGTGTAATAATCGTCCTGAAAAATTTAAATTTTAAAGTCTTTCGCGGACCACTGGTTGGGAACCACTGGTGTGCCTTAGTCTTCCCGTTTTCAGATTTTTTATTGCTGTTCCATTTTTATTAGCAACAGCGTAATGACAAATAGCTTTCTTCAATAAATGGATTTTTCAACATATAAATATTTTTTTCAATTCGAACCAGTAGGTAGTTCTTGTCATTAGCGGGTTCAAACAGACACACAAAGCTCTTCAGCTTTGTATTATTAGTATACAGATTAAGATACTTTGGATTAATCTCGAAAGTAATTCAGATTTTTTAATTCTTTCGCTGGATAATAAATGGGTGATAAATTAAAGCGATATTTAATCATTTTATCACTATGTAGGAAAACCGGTAAAACTGACATGATGTGACATTGTGATAAAAAATAATAAATAAAATTATCGTTCCTGTAGATTGAATAACGAATGCCGTAATGTTGGAAACTGGGTTTTACCACGTTTTATTATTCTTTTACTGATGTGATAAAAAGAGTTTCTTTAAATTTTAAACCATTTAATACTATACTCATATAAACTTCGGTCCTGTATAACTAGGGTAGTTTGTAAGAATCGTGCCAAGTGGCATTCTTTGGTCTCTACCTACCACTATGGTACAAAGTGTGATTTATATATAAGTAATACTGTCATAGAAGCGTATATGTGTACAGTTCGCAGAATTAAATTGAAACTATTCATTCATAAAACAGCTTTTACCTACATTCAAAGCTCTTTTGAAGCGAGTAAAGACATTCCTTACCTGTAGTAAGTGCCGAACCAGTTCAGAGGCACGTACAACTGCACGATGTATGACGCGAACAGTACGTAGTCGCCGACAGTCAGCTCTGACGTCCTGACTACCATCGATACGCACAACAGTGAGCCAGCGAGCAAACCTATTAGAATAAAATAAACATTTTAAACAATACGATCAAATAATCTAGCAACATTTTTGAATGTATTTTCATTTAGTGAAAGGGAACATGCTCTTTTTCTATAAAAAAAAATAAGTAAGTAATGCACTGGGCGAGATTAACGTCAGTTCAGATAAATAAAATGTTGTTTTAAAAAGAAAATGCTCTATGACAAATGGAACTCAGGTTTTGTGTAAACAAATTATTTTTTAGAAATGTACTTACCGCTGCAGATGACGATGTTTTGTAATGTGTTCAGCATGTTCAGTGTTAATAGAGATTTAAACTCCTCTTTCTGAAAGTCAATATGTAGTTTTAGTAATTTGAATCAAGTAAATCAATGACTCAATGCTAAATAGGTACATCAGAAAATTAGTTTTTTTATAAAATATTTTTTTTTGTAATATTCCCAGTTGTCCCCTGTACGCTGTCACTCCGGGGTGACAACTGGGAATTTTCTTCCTACTTTTATTCTCAGTTGTCACCCCGGGGAACAGTGTTAGATGGGACAACTGGGAACTAACCAAATGTTTTCTTCTTAATCCATTATTACTCTCCAAGTTATGAGAGGTTAAACAGACTATTTAGTTACCTGATAATTAACAATAGCGTCCCTATAAGCCATGACCTCATAGGACTCGGCGCCGTAATACTTGACAGTTTCGTAGTTGAGCAGCGAGTCGACGGAGCGCGCCTTCTGGTCGTTGTCAGCCAAGTTCATGCGACGCTGGAACTTCGTACGCCATTCCGTTACTACTATTGTTGCGACTGAAATTGAACGAGGGGTTTAGTAAACTATTTTTGAAGAAAACCAGCTCTGAGTGTTAGTTTATTAGATAAATTGGGTATTGTAGAGACTGTTTTAGAATATGAGTATTTCGGTTTGATTCAAAATATTCAAAGCTTCAGTTACAAAGGTGTTTTTCATGAAAGTTCTTAGGGAAAAATTTCAGCCTGAAAGTGTGAATAGACACATTAGTGGAACCAAAAAATACTCATGAGACAATTGACCCTACGAAATCCACACAACAGTCGCAGCATTATATTCAAACCACTTCGCCGCAGAAATCATATGTTACTTAACAAATTCCATAAACAGAGAAAAAATCATATTCATAGTTCGTTAATTGTTATTTTAAATAAAAAAAATAATACGAGTTAAAATCATCGATATTCAATAACAACTAATACTAAGCTTAGAATAAGTAAGTGAGTATTGGAACTAAATGCACCGATATTAACATTATCATAATTGCATACAACCTGTTTATTTACTTACAAACTACAGTGGATAGAGATAACGATTTGCATTTATCACGATTGTGTACAACATAGATAAAGTACAGTGATTTTATCAACCACTGTATTTACCGACTTGCGGATGGAAATATACTGCTAATATAACTTCGAATTAATTAATAAAAATTCGGGCTTTACTACAATATTAATAATAAATATGAATAAAAATCTAAAATGAACCCTATTAAAAGGCAACTTTGATTCATAAATGTATTAAACAGATATACTTTATTCACTACTATTAAGGAAAACATTCAGGACTAAGTTTATTTTAGCTCAAGAGATGCAAAACTTTTTCGTTTCATATCTCAATGCTGGAACAAAGACCCAATCTCTACGGGATTCGTACTCTCTTTCTGTTATCAGGAGGTATTTTTCTGTTATTCGTTGTTTCTAAATTCCCTTAATATTACCATATCAAGAATCAATGCTCAAATACTCACTAATATAAAGCACCATAGTAGCGAACACGATGAGTCCGAACCACGCGTTGAATTGCGTCACGAAATACACCACAGCAACGACAATGTCTACCAATGTCGGTGTGATAGAGAACAGTATGTACGATAACAAGTTGTCTATGGAATCAGTGCCCCGGTCCATCACGCGAAGGACCTCGCCAGTCTTGCGGGAGAGGTGCCACCATAACGGCAGCCCGTGGAGGTGCTTGAATAATTCTAACTGTAACAAGAAATTGTACTTATTAATTTGTTATTTGTTTGTTTTGTGTTATAGTCATCTTCTATCTTTTTTTAAAAAGACAACTCCCGCACTAAGAATTGCTCTCGTGTCGCGGGGACTTTTACAAACATACAAACAACGGACACAAAGTACAAAAAGACCCGAAAAAAATATTTGTGGATCGCAGTTTTTGGTCAATTTGGAGTCAAAGTTGTTCAACTGAAAAGTTTAGTCAAAGAATCGCAAAATCTGAGGTAAAATGTGTGAGTGCGATAACTATAATATTGATGATAGTTTTTAAATTTCCAAAACCTAATATGTAATTAGTAATTGGTTATTCAAATACCTTTGCAATAATGTAACAACTTATCTCAGTTGAGAACAATCAGATTAACTTTTATTGATATGACATAAATTCTGTAACTTTTTAAGATATAGAATCTAAATCAATATAAGTAGTATTTTTTCTATGGTTTGTATATGTAATTTTTATCGGAAAATAGTCGTAAATTTAAATGAAATATTCTATCAATGAGTGCGTAGTAAGTTACATAACGTAATAAATTAGTTCTCAGTACGACAATACTAGTTTTAAAGTCAAACAATCGATAAAAGTAAAACAGTTTAGTATAAAACTACGTAATTAAAACCGCTCGTGAAACTCAACAATATCGAGCTATTATCAAGGTTACGTGGAACAAAACGCACGCGATTTGCGTTTAAATATCTACATAGTTATTATAGCTATCATAGTGTTGATACTATGAACAAACTACTTCATGAATAAGATGAGTTTATAAAAAGTGACGACGTTTAAGAAATCTAAATTGCGTTGCCATTTTCCTACATATTTCACCATCAACAGTATTTCAGGTTAAACTAAGTCTCAATTCTCTGAGCTGGCAAATACGAATTAAGGCTTTATACTCATAAAAAAAATATATACTATCCTTTTAAAAATATTACAAACGTACCTGTAACTCCCTAGTAGTATACTGTTGTACTTTGATCCAAAGGAACGACCGCAAATTGTTGAGGAATCCCATACCGCCGGTTCCTCCGCCCTGAAGGAACTTGAAGAACACGTAGACCACCACGAGGTCCCATCGGAATTGTAGCGGCGTGTCTGTTAAGCTGTTCACTGCAAACAATACGAGCTCATTAAAATATTGCAATACATGGTTTTATTTAAAAGTTTGGTTATACATATGTTAATAATTAAGACGTGCGTATATTCGTACGTATGAGCGTGTACACGTACATAAGTTATGTAATCGATAGTCCACATTTTGTTTTGTAGATCGCACAAATAATTATTCCGTGTGGGAATCGAACCCACGACCTCCCGACGCAGTAGTATCGGCGTGGCGACCTAAACCACTGCGCCACGCAGGCAGTCAATACTGTCCCTTTTTTGGGCAAAGCACTCTTCGATTGGATTGTATCTGCGGGCATTTCCTTCCAAGTTTACTTAATGAACAAAGAGTATACAAAACTTTATTATAAGTTTTAATAGCATATAAATTTGGTATAAAATAAATGCTTACCAATCAATTTGCTATAAATAGGCACGAATAAGTTAACAGCTCTCCCGGCCAGTAGTGCCAGGATACAAATGAGCACGTAGATTTGTAGGCACGCACTCTTCCGGGGCCAGAGGAACGGCAGCAGTGTACGCAGTTTGGAGAATACATTGCGGAAAGTTGATCGGTTGTCATCCTATCAAAGAGAAAAATAAACTATGAAGATATGAGTCTAAATAAGCAAGTAAGCAGTGCTCTTTCCTGTAGAAGATTTCCTACTATTATATCTCATGATTTCAATCTATACTAATATTATAAAGCTGAAGAGATTGTTTGTTTGTTGTGTGTAAATCTCAGGAATTACTGGTCCGATTTGAAAAATTATTTCAGTGTTAGATAGCCCATTACTCGAGCAAGGCTATATATCATCACGCTACGACCAATAGGAGCAGAGTACCAGTAAAAAATGTTACAAAAACGGGGAAAATTATGACCCATTCTCTCTTATGTGACGCAAGCGAAGTTGCGCGGGTCAGTTATGAAAAATATAAAGAAAAAAGTAGCTTTTTATAAACAAAATAGAAATAAATCTCACAGGTTTATAGATGTGAAAATGTTGCTCCAATGATACTAGGGGCGCATTTGCAGTCATTTTGACTAAGTGAACAAATAAACAGTCTGAAAATAAATAGGATACGTTTTACGTGTTTTAACTTTTAGTAAAATAAAGAAGGATATCATACAAGCCTTACAAATAGACACCATGTAAATTCACATGTAGGTAAAATTATTTTGTAATATCCTTAAATAACTTCATTTTGTCAATCATTTCCCTGATTAAATCGAAACCCAAAATACTTTCAATTATAAGTATACGTACTTTCAGATCATTTAGCTTAGTTCACCCAGTCAACAATTTCCGCTAAATGTATAAAAACTCATCGAGAATTAATTAAAGTATATAATTAATTACCTTTGTTTTTTTACTGAATACGTGTTTTTCGCCAGAACTTATTAAATGATTTTGATATGGACATGACATCTTAACCTACATAATAAAAACTAAAAAGTGAAATAAATATGACACGACGAATACGTCAATAAGAATAAAAAAGTAACAAGTATTTTATGCTCGGTTTAAAATAAGTCCTTAATATTTTGTCTATAGTTAAGACTAGAGCCTACTTCTGGTACCTGAGTAACATAACATGTATATGATGAAAACTATTACATAAAATAAATGTCTTTATTTACATAGATCTTCTGTCTTACTCACTCACACACATAACCTAATGACAGAAAGAGACGACTAACAAATAAACTTACCCTTGGAGGAATATTTCTTCGAATCTCCTCTTCTCCCTCGAGGTATTCGAACTGGTGCATAATACCTGGCGCTTTCATACCGAGCACGAACATGATCATGCAAGATACATAGCGGCCGACAAACAGCGCCATCTCCAGGCGATCTTGAAGACTATAGGACAAATAAGAAGTTTGTTTTTTAAGCTCTATTTCGACTTCGTATTTGAATAACTTGTAAGTAACTTGAAATATCTATGACAATAAAGTTTTAATTTTGCAGTAAAAAAAGTCGATCGTGTAATCTAAATATCACATAAAGCATTTAAATAAACACATAGCACATTTTTTCATTCATCTGTATTCAGAGGCATGCGTACGAAAATGCGTATACGCATAATTATGCGTACGTGCATACGTACAAACGGGTTATTCGAATTATGTCCACATATGGGCTCTCCAATGTTTTGTAGCTTGTGATTTAATTAAAATGTATTTATGACAAGTGTACTTACTCTTTCAAATGCCACCACCATCCTTCCTTATTAAGATTCAAGAACGATAGATTCTCAGAGACGAAAATCATCGCCCAGAACACGAGTAGCACGAACCCATGTCCTCTTGGGAGGACCGAAGGTAGTAGAAACCGCCTCTCCAGTACTGCTAAATAGGCCGATAGGGGAAACACTACTAGTGTCACTGACAATGCTACTATCTGAAACAAAAATTGTAAAATTAGTATATTGACCTGGAAATAACGTAGGTAGATAAACTACATTATCGTTTTTATTCTTCATCATAATAATCGATTGGAATTAATCAAATTGCGTAAGAAAATGTTACAGTTATTACGTAGCACTTTTCACAACCATTTCAATTAAAATAATAAAATACATAGCAAGTAACGATGAAGGAAAATATCGTGTTGAAAAGTTTTTAAATATATTTCTTAAAGGAATACAAAGTCCCCGACCAGCACATAGACAGCAAACCTTAAACTAATTTAAAACTAAACCTTGTTCGGTAGGAGACCGTTGCCGAGCTGGGCCAGTTATAAGTTAAAAATGTACATATTAAGTATGTGAAAATCAATGATGTATTTACCATATACCCATAAATAGACCCTCCTTTAAACACGAACGCTTGCAAGAGGAATCGTATCACAGCCAGTACGGGGACGAATAAAGTGAAAAACAATTGTACGGCGAATAGACGTGACGACCTGACATCTTCAACTTCTGTGCCGTATCTGAAAAGACACATAAACATTACATTGTGTTCTGTATTATGTCAGTCGACATTCAGGGCCATTACGGACTCACTAGATAATGACTGTCTGATAGCCTATTCAATAGATGAAGGGACAGGAAATGAAAGAAAATTCTTAAATATGTCAAAAAATCCTTGATAAGCTATCCGACTTTTATCCAGAACAGACATCGTGAAACCAGCCGTCAATGTTTTTATTCAGCTACAATCAGTAACAGTTACATAAACGAAAACTTCTTTATAAACAATACCTGCAATCAAATTTTAAAAATATAAATTCTTTGGTAGTTATATATTATTTTACACACTAAAGTTAACATAAGTTAAACCTAAACTACGCATCTCTTAAAATCCTTTCCATACCTCGGATTTGTATACCTATTTAGAATAAGTAGATATAAAAGACTTATGTATTACATAATATTTGAATCATCAATATATGTCATTACTATCAGGTATTTACAATTAACAAGCAGGAGCCAACAGGAAACTAACTTAAATTAAATACAAAAACAGTAACAGTTGAAATGTAATGACCATGACATATTCCACATTGTATAGGTGTCATAATCGTAACACCGTCGCGTTAAATAACAAACACAAAATAATCATCGAACAATATTTTTTATATTATAAACTCTATTTTTCTGTGCATTTTCCTTGTGCCATCCAAACATTACGAAATAATAATTAAACCTTAACCAGTAGTCAACAAATATTTTGGTTTTTTAAGAAATAGTAAGAAGGATATTTGGACTTTAAGAAGCTCAGTAGATGATAAAATTACCTTTGAAGGATCTACTGAGGTGACGATTTATTTTATAGTATGTAGCTCTGTATATTAGCTAGTACCTAGTTGGTATGTATGTAAAGACTGCCGAGTCGTCAGTCTTAACCGTAATCGCATACTCATACAAGGAAACCTGAATGTACCTAACCATAACTTGAGCTCTCGTTATTTAAAGAGGACCTGAACTAAAATAATGTTTTTCACAAAAACCTTGTTATTTCAATTTTTTTTAAACTAAAATAGACACTAAAAACGGAAATGACGGCTGATAGAAATGAGTAGAGGAAAAACTTAATGTGCCGACTCTACTTAATGTAAGACAAGGTCACGACAATATCGATATTCAAATCAATATCGAAAATAATTTTTAACCGACTTCAAAAAGTATGAAGTTCTCAATTTTAATACCGTTTATACCTACAAAGCAGTAAAGATCTCGTCACATTAACACAATAACGGAATTAAACTATTCACATCTGCGTATCATTCACGCTTAAATAATGCGAATACATTATTGTATTACTCAACCGTATAAAATTGTACAATGATTTACCAAAGAAGTAAGTATAAATGCTGCTTTTTCCCCTACGGTAATTAATTCTTCTTCTATATTGAAAAATAATTAGGTAACATTTTTTTATTTTAACCATCAGAGTCTATCTATTTGAACCAATACACTTTTTCGAAAATCGGAATTTAAATCTGGGTAAAATATCCTTCAATTAGTGGTACCTACCTAACTTTTGTTAAAAAAAATATTGTAGGTACCTAAGTGTGTAAAAAATTTGTTAAGTGAACTCCAAAATGTGTTGTCGCGTAAATCAGAAAATATTATGTTGAAAGGGCTCCTACAATCCCCAAAACCTAACCCAAGATCACTGTTTTCCGTTGTAAATTAATAAATAAATTGAGTCATCAAGTTATTATGTTACGAAACTATCAATAACAATAGATGCTGCAATAGTATCAACTATCAAATGAGTAATCAATAACCGTCATCCCTTCATACATACTAGTCGATAGCAGTATGACTAATATTTCTAATAGCTCGCGTGTATCGCTACATAAATTATTCCTATTTAATTATTAAAAGTACCTCTTATATCGATCCGTCCTCAATAATGATAGAGATCACATAGCCTAAGCCAATACAAATATACAATTACTACAGGAAACTTTCTATACTTGTCTAATGTAATGTACCCATTGCCATGTCACAATAAATGTAACCATATTTACACCTATTTCCTACCTATGTTGAGGTGATGCAGAAATTAAATGTTCTGTATCCTCCCAAGCTAGACTGGAAGAGCGACTTAATGCCAAAGGCATTTTCTAAGACTCTACTCTGCTCAACTGTTTTATAGTTTAAATAAGGTTTTAAAATGAGATGCAACTTGTTCAGTAGCCGATATGTTTCGATTTTTTTAGTATGCTATTATCACAAAACATTCGTACAGGAAAACTAATCGTGTGATATGTGTGTGGCTCGTCAATTACTACTAATACCATACGGTAGTACTATTACTTATTCTGTGCTAATACTATAAATGCGAATGTTTTGGTGGGAGAGCCTCTGTGTCGCCATCGATAGTAGGTACCTATATTGGACTGCCGAGAAAAGGTCTCTGCATCGAATCCCGAGACGGGACAGAAAATTTCATTCCAAACTATACTATTTATTGAAAATCTTTTTAAGCGGATGACGTCACTACACCGAAAGGTAGTTAAAACTAAAAGAAAATAACCAGCAAGATATGTAATTCTACTAAATTGAACTGTTTATTACACACATCACTCATCAGCCATTACTTCCAAAACAGATAGCAAAAGAAACAAATCTTTGTTTAATGTTTATTGATAATGCATAGATGAATATGTCACCGTGTTATCAGTACATTACTTGATATATACAATTATGACCAAGTGTTGTCTGATAAGGTATGAATTAAAGTATATGAAGGCTAATTAAATTCATTTGAGACGTTATTTGGAATGATTGCTATGCCCCTAACTTGCACTTGATGAGCTTGGTAGAGTAGAGTGAAGGCGTGACCAGCCACTGTTTATGGGAGTAGACCCTTGACTTACAGTGGGACAGTAATGGGTTAAGTTTATTTATATAAAAACTCTGTTTATATTATAACAAAAATTCCCAATAATTGAATACTGAAAAGTGGATTTCCAAGTAAGTATTATGTTCAAATGATATTTAATAATAACATTTATGTACTTTGACTTTAAAACATTGTTTTGGGATTTCCTTATACATGTAACAAAACTTTATTTAAACCACAATAAAGTAATAAATTAACATAATTACCCCATAGTAACTAATTATGTAATTAAATAAGTACACTTGTATGTTTTCTCATCATGCTTTAGCAGGATTAACAATTCAAGACTATCTATAACCACAAACCACTAAGTATTTTTTTACACTGGAAGGAAGTTAAAGATTGCATTAGATTGTGAAATCCCTTTTATTTTATACCACAACTAGCAACTAACCTCTGGTTTGCCCAGTTTAAAAAGTTATTTTACAAAAACTTATGCAATTTTTACACTAAAACCTTTTGCATGAGTCACTCTAACTACCTATTAGAAAAAAACTCAAAGACAACAGAAAAGGACTTTGTGACTATGTAGAGAAAATAATTAGCACTAAAATCATTATTACTATAAAAGTAGACCCTGTTTTGTCAATTGTGATCATAATACTTCATAATATCTCCTATAGTACATAATATATGAGACACCAAAATGAAATGTCATATAGAACATTCTAATTCTAAAGTAAATATGACTCTATTGCTATTAGTTTCCGTTTCTATCTTATTTAAACATTAGTCATATTTATGTCAATATGTGTATGTAAATATATACTAATATCTGTTTCTAATTATAATGATTTTAAACCTGGTATTTTCATATATCTTGATTTATATTACCTACTGTCATATTATACTGTTTTCTTTAACTTATTTTTGCTTTAGCATTTTCACAGTTGAGAAATTTTTTTTTTGAGTACTTTTCTTAAACTATTGTTTAGTGATGAATACAGAATTTGCTTTTTCTGTAAAGTGTGCATAAGAAGCTCATTGTTTTAGGAGTTTTGATTATTTATATTGCACCCAATAATTATAGAGCTATTTGTCCAATTAGGTAGATTTTTAAGAGCTCAGTAAGATATCCAAAGGTTATGCCATTCAGACAAACAGCTGATTGTTAACTATTAAAACTTATTTCTTGTGCATATCACAATATAGAAAACCATAAATAATAAACATTACATAATCGTCATAAACTCTATCAGCTAATTACTCTAATTTCCTAGTGACATGAATCATATTACTTTAGGACACATTAATCATTGTCAAACTAATAAGAATTTAAGTAGATGTTTCATAATATTATCTCCAGAGTAATCAAATGTGAATTGTTTACATACCTTTTATACATAACAATTTGTATCATTCCAAATGTTAACAGAAATCCCCCGATAAAGACAGCTGAGACTGTCTCCATGAAACATTGGGATATTCCATGGTCCACCCATATCTCACCAAGGGTCACGTTTGGGGGGCAGTATCCCATCATCTTGCTGCAAAACATTAAACTAACTTATTACTTTGTTTAAGACTTAATATTATTTATAAATTTAATTTGATTAAACATCGTAAATCGAAACCATTATAATGATCTTCATAGAGCCTTGAATTATAAAACAATGAATTTTAAAACACTTGCTAATATTTGTGTATGTTAATTTTGTTTGCGCACTACGCAAAAATGATTTTCAGTTTTACGTAAAAATTAAACAACAAAAATCCTTTTTAACTTACAAAGTGGTAAATTCAGCAATGCGGTTTATGTTGAAATTTCATTGGAACACACAGCCGGCTAACTCATAATATTACCTTATCAAAATGCCCTAATCATTTTTCACTAAACTTTCATACACATTTGTCAATTCCACAGACAAGAATGTTAACTGACAATGACAATTAATGTCAAAGTGACATTAGCAATAGACGATACCGTTGACTTCATAAATATTTGAATAGGCGCAAATGCAGCTACCTAATAATATATTGGATTACCTACATCATCACTTAGTAACTTCCTACGTGTAGGTAGCTTATTTCTAGAATGATACAGGTGCGTTTTCTCACAAAAATCTATTTGTGGTATAAAATCAATGGTGATAGTTTCAGCTTTAAAAATTAGATCCAAATCAAAACCACTACCACATTTTATTTTTTCAATTACGAGGACAGTTTTATCACATCAATATTAAATTAACAATTTTATCACATAGTGAAATATTAAATAAATAAGATATTTATTAAGATAAAGTCTTTAATCGCTATACGTAATGGTTAGTTAAAAATAATTAACTATTTAGTTTTTGATACTGATGTTATTCAAACAGTTAATTAGGAAACATTACAATTACCCAAATAACCAAAGCTATATTGAAATGTAAACGAAATGTTTATGTTTGTAGGTAGACTATTTACCTATCAGTTAAGTTTATTACCTGCGGAAAGATCGATTTTTACGAAAACGAAACCTCTGTCGTAACTAATTTCCGAACGTAGATTTTGTGAAAGTGTGTGCCTGTTACCGTACATGTACGTGTTTACAATAATTTATCTTAGTGTGAGTACACAGTTCCGGATGTGTGCGTAGTCGCGGAGTGACGGGTGTTGGATTAGATTACGTTTTAGCGATCGCAATTCATTATTTGTTAGAGCTTCTTTTAGTGTTAATATTTGCTACATTAATAACAAAATAAAGATTTCTACGTAATGATAATTTACCAATAAGTTACGTGATCCTATGTTCTTAAAAATATATTCTACGAATGTGAATGATCAGCATGTGTCACCACTCATCAACAAATTCCGTGAATCGGTGAACAGTCGCGATGTGAGGAAAGTTATGACTATCAGCTGAAAATCGACTTGGTTTAGTTAGTGTTTGTGTTGCGAACCAGTGTTATTTATTATTTGTCTGGTGAAGGTGATAAATTCAGACTCAAAATGGCGGACCTCGAGGCTGTACTGGCAGACGTCAGCTACTTGATGGCTATGGAGAAGTCGAAATGCACTCCAGCAGCACGAGCTAGTAAAAAGATTGTTCTGCCAGACCCAAGGTAATGACCGGAGGTGTGGTAGAACACCAAGACACCTATACGTACTGTGTTTACACGATCCCACGAATGTCTTACGAACTTGTTTACAAAATTGATTTTATCATTGTAATTTAATTTTTCTCTGTAAACGGCTGTTATACTAGTGGGACATTTAAATTAAAAATGTATTTTTGCTGAGTATTTTTTACCCAGGTTAAAATAGAAGTCTTGAGTTTGATAAACATCAATATTTTAACTTTTAAATCAAAACTTCAGGAAGATGTATTGGTCTGGTTTTACCTGTAATTTAATAGTTTCCATTGCTTCTGTTATTAAACACGAATAATCAAAATAGGTCAATAACACTTTTAAAGGTCATTGCTCTCTATGTGTACTTACTGTAATTTTAATTTCCTAAAATATGGAATTAGGCTATGTGCAATTAGGAGTAATGAATATTGGCAAATAAACTTATCATACCTGTCATGTCTTATGAGAAAATAAGATATGCTTACATAATACTTAGATAGTGTTATTTTAAATTATTTGTAATGAATATATTAGGTAACAAATATCATATTATAGAAACTTTATAGAATATAATTATAGGTACCTTATATTATTACGTATTCAGTAGATACAGGCAAAATACAATGTTGTGATATCTCAGCTTCATGTGACACACATAAGATGACATCAAACTTAACAAGAAATAAGGCAAAGGCATTAAAGTATTTGTTTTGCAGCCTACTAACACTATTTCATGACATAAAAATATTTGTCTTATGCAGATAACAAATATGAAATCTGCTGTATTATTGTTGATGATAATAAACTACTTTGCTTTAAAATACCTAGGCAAAGAATAACAGTAAACAACTTAATTTTTGGGAAACTTATTGCACATAATCTTCGATATTATTTTTTTTTTTCAATTAATTAAGCAATTAACTGAAAATCAATAATTCAGATGGATATGTTGAAGTTATTGAATAATTACTCATCTGATTGTTATAGAAGTGTAAAACCCGTCGGGTATTTTGACATTTTTTATTCTTGAAATTTTACAGATTTTATAATACACAGTATATGACGCATCAAGAGATCAATGAATCAGAGCCACAAAGTCAAACTTTCCTACTTCATGAAATTTGCTCCTTGTAAAAACTTTAATAGAAAATACTATACCTGGGTACCTATCTGTATGTTTTTAGTATGTGTATTAGCCCCTATAAAAATACTTACTAGATTACAGGTCAATAACCTTTTGCTTATAATTATGGGTGTTACTACCTAATAGGAATTTTACAGTTATGTAAATTATTCTATGCTACTTTCCTAACTAAGTACCTGAGTAAGTCATTGCCCATAACTTTACTCACACACCTACAGGGTAAATGGAATTATGAAAATTAATGAAATGAAATATTTCCTATGGATATTGAGTAGAAGTATATTACTCTTTTTTTTAATAATACAGAATATCTATAGTCAATGATAGGAAGAAATTGAGGAAGAATAGGTATGAGAAAGTCTAACCAAGCAAATTAGCAATTAAAATTAAATGAAAAACAGATAACCTTAATATAGATCTGATTCATAGGTATTTGAGTAGGCATAATAGTATTAATTTACTTTTCTTTGTAGTAATGTATCACTATAACCATACCAATTAAGGATTTAATCTACTCAATAATAGTTTCTAGGTGGTAACAAGGAAAACTAGAAATACTTATAAAAAAAATACAGATATAGTATGATATATTTTTATTGAGGAATTTTGTACAAGTTTTTGAAGGGGTCATTGATTGTAACTCAATTTGCCAGAACTATCCCTAGTGGTATCAGTCTACCACCTAGTGTATTTAACCCAAATGTCTCTACAAATGGGCATATAAACTCCAATATTCATTATTATATGAAATTGCCCTTTCCTACCTAGCAGTACTACGCACCTACTTAATATAGTTTTGTAAAAAGTAAAACTTGATATTACAAATATCAATATATGTCATTTATTGCCATTAATCAATTGTTGCTTAATTAATCAATTAATGGTCTGAATAATGGCAATATTAAAAAGTAACAATAACTAATTGGTCCCGCTAATTTAGTTTTTATCAATACTAATTTAATTTAAAACAGTTGTTGGAATTTTTATCAACATGTATAAATTCAGTGCTTGATATTTCTTGGTAAATTAACTTAGTAACATAAACCTACCTATCTCCTTGTAGAGACCTTATAGAAAGGAAAAAGGCTGTAAGTTATTTGTCTGGGATAGGTATATTTTGAGTATACTATAGGTACTTTATTCTGTGCCTGTTGCATAGATTGCAACACAATTGTCTTGAGAAATTCCTCCTAATAAGCTGACCAATATCATTATTTTCTTGCATATTCCAAATACTTATTGTAATTGTTTATTTTGTTTGTAAAATTGCATAATTTATAATAATAATGTATTGTCATAATGTAGAGCACAATAACATAACTCGTGATTTTCCACTTCCTCTTTTTGTGGCAATTTGATAAAACAGTAGCCCAAATCATGATAAAATAATGTACTACAAACAAAATATTTTTTATTTTACCAACAAAATAGCATCATATCATAACACATGAACTTCACACTTACCTTAATTAATCATTTTAAGCAATATTTGATGGACAATTTATAAATCTTGATGATAAACTTGTAGTATCACATGTTTCAATAGTTAGGTGAAATGGCTTCTAGATATTTTATTTTGCATAATCTTTAAAATTTTGTTAGTTTTCTGGTAAAGTTATAAAAATTGTGTTTTGTCTCAGAACTGAATTATGTTTCCTTCTCTGGGTTTTGATATATTTGGATACTTACCGTTCTAATTGTTTCATATATATTCAGGTACTTTCGTAAGTCAATCTATACGACCAAGAGCTTCATCAGCTTGTGTTCCTATCTTTACTTAGGTTTTAAACTGTGCACTAACTGATAGGCGGTATCTGCTAGTAGTCTGGAGCAAAATAATTAACATTTTTAACCCCAGTGCTTTCCTAACTGTACCTAGTTGATGCATAGTTTTTGTTGAAATATTTTGTAAATTCATAGTACAGATGTGTATTGTCATGTTCGTATATCTTTTACTAGCTTCAATAAATGTGTCTGTATCTATAGGAATACGAAACTAAGCACTGTTAGTTTACCGTCGCGTCACAGACTGGCTCGTAAAAAGTTCAAAGCCTCCGCTCCATACAAAAAAATGTGTTGGTGGCCGGTATACGGTAAACAAAACAATAAACTAACATTTTATCTAAGTTGCGACTCCGTAGCTTTGTTATATTATATTTTATTTATGAATTTGTGACGAAGTTAGTCACTCCAGTACGTGAAATAGGCATTAGGTAAAACTTCTAACAGGCCATTAAAACATCGTCTATGTCTACTAACTGTACGTGTTTTGTTACAGTGTTCGGAGTGTCATGCACAAATATATGGTGAAGAAGAATGAAGTAAATTTTGACAAAATATTCAATCAAGTCTTAGGTGAGTATCTTTTAAAAATAATATTATATTGGAGTATCTCTTAACTCTAGTAAACGCTGGCTAAGGCTGAGAAATTAGGAACAAGTGAAACTTTAAACTCCGTGGTTGAATCTAGCGAATCGTCGTCGCTTGCATTAAAACTTTCTAGTGAAAATAAATACTTGAACAGGACTTATTCCGATGCTAAAGAGAAGCAAAATGAGTCAGAGGAACGTGAATAGTAAAAAATCCATTATCCAGTAACCATAACACGCAGTCTTTTGTAAAACACACATTGAGTTCGATTTTATACGATCGTATGGCGTAATTACGTTTTGATCAGCTGTATCCGTTACGTTCCAAACTCATTAATCGGGCAATTACTCCATGATATCTGTTGTTCTATTGTGATTAATTTATAGTGTATATTGTAGACTGAATATAGTTCGTAATGGCGCTTTCCTGATTTATGCTTTTTGTGAGGTTTAAACGATTCATTTATCATTTTGAAGTGGGAATTAAAATCCTAAAGAAACCCACGCATCTGATGTTAAAAACTTACAAAAAAACGAGATATAATATAGTGTGGTATGTACTTAACAGATTAAGGCTCTCTAATCAAATATATCAATATTCCCCTTCGTTCTTTAACATATTGTGATATTAAAAACCTTGGTCACAGCGTTCGTAACTTTTTTAAAGGTTTCACAAAAATGAAAATGTTATCTGGTTTTTTCCCTAAGCATAAGTCTTTTGACTTTACTGGTTTATTTAATCTTTCCTCTTTGCCATAGTTTCCGGGCTTAGATTAGAGACAACGTTATTGGGTGGCCAAAGTTAAAAGAAGCACCATGATGTGTAAATACGAGGGCCCTTTGAGCCGTTTCTTCTCAAACGATTTACGTCTGTGCTTTTACAATTGGTTCGTAGATTGAACGAGCGTTCGTGTCGTGCGATCACACGACCATGTTTGCTGTTATTCTCCTTTGATGTTTGTTTCGTGTTCTTAGTAAAAATAACAAAACTAACATTCTTAACACAAATAATCGTTTACAATATCCTTTGTATAAAATGCACAGTTTCATGTTTTGCGTTTCTCTGAATAGTCTACACACTTATAACTAGTACTATAATTATTGTAACAACAAAGCTAAAAATATTGCAGCGTTCATACCATTTATTAATTCCACACTGAACCAGTGTACACCGCAATTTGTAGTACAGCATTGATTTAAGTATTCCAGACAAGTTTAATTCAAATTCACTTTCGTAACAACTTTCTTGTGGGGATTTGTATCGTAAACAAGATTAAACGTAAGCGAGGCGAGTAGGCCGCGTCGTTGGTTCCGCACACAGCTACGCACGCAGGATTATTGCCGCTCTGCGTACAATTGCTTTGCCTCTAATGAAGTTGTCTCATGTCGCTAAGGATAATTTTCTTCTTACTCGACTTCGTTTTTCTGGTTATTTTCGTCTTGCTGCTAGAAAGTTAGCAAATTCCAATCAGCAGAAATTGATTCTGATACGATCTTTAGTTCATGTTACTCTACCGTGCCTTTTCAATTCTCTATATTTCGTCCTCTATGTGACAGTTAACTTTGCTATCTCCTCCTTGTAATATCTTAACGTACATACGTAAAAGAATAAGAAAGTTTTTCAATTCTCTTTATGCTAGTCTAAAGTGTAACAATACTACTAAAATAGCACACGTCTACTCGTAGGAGAGGCTTAAAAGCGGCTCCTGGTGTTGACACAAGTGTCAATCTGTACATCTATCTACTGCATCTGTATCTAGGCCCACTGGGCGCGGGAGACCACTTCGATATCGAAGATTTCTCTCGAGAAAACGTGTAGGTTTATGGCACACTTACAGATCTATCCCTTACTGGTATTGCATATGAATAACCGTAATATTTTACTAGTAATTGGAAAACGGGTCGAAGTAATGTTGTGTATAAACTAGCCAGTGGTTTAATGGTTCGTACGCGTACAGTATGTGTATAATTAGATTAGTGCGGTGCGTGTGAAATTATGATGATAAAAATCATTCGGGGTATGTAATTCAATATGAATAATAAATTGGTAATAACACGAATTCTCCGATAACTATCATGTATACTGGATCATTGTCCTTATAGTTTTTTTTTAATTTAAAGGTGAGCATAATATGATTTGTTATGTTTGTACAGTATGATAGAGACGTTAAAGCAATTTCCAACGTCGGTTTTGCGTAGTTGATTGACAATTAAGAGAGTACATAACGTATTAAACGTATTTAGTCGTCCGTGCTAAGGTCATTTTATTTATCATATAACATCCTGTTGTAATTTGTCATGTACATAACATATTTGACTTTTTTTTAACAAGTATTCATAACCACATGATATTTGAATAACGCTTAACTATTTAAATGTTTATAACGAAAAAAATCTAAAATTTTAGACACTTTAAGAAGATGCACGTGAAAGGCTGGCCACACTTTCCCGATATTGTCTCTACAAATTATATTCGCTACGAGGAAATTGCTTTGTAAGCTTGTTAAAATAGCCTCATTGGATCAGTTAAAGGTTCACACTACATCTTATCAACACGACACGTGTCTTGTCTTCGTGTTGCATTCAATTACCTCCTCACACACGA
The DNA here is from genome assembly GCF_050436995.1 of Anticarsia gemmatalis. Taxonomy (NCBI): domain Eukaryota; kingdom Metazoa; phylum Arthropoda; class Insecta; order Lepidoptera; family Erebidae; genus Anticarsia; species Anticarsia gemmatalis. The sequence continues at coordinate 5,482,046 of NC_134757.1, forward strand.
CAATATTGTATTAAACTACAAGGAGCTCTAAAGAAATATGATAAATTCATTGGTCTCGTCTAAATATATCTTATTTTGCAATAAATATTACATGCTCATTGCTCATTATATTTTAGGTGGGCGTGTCAAAAACTTATGTTTAGGTCAAATAGATTCGTCTTCGCAAAAGTTTTGAAAGCTAAGGTTATTAGGGGTTACGTTTACTGAGATAGAGCACGGGGATAACACAAAAGTATCCTTATCTGGCCTATATATCAGTGACCCCGCAGCGGATCAAAAGACAATACCATTGAGAGGCATTCCTGAAAGCCTGGAAAGTAGATAGGCTACAGGCATCGTTGCGCTTTGAATTTATTCACCTAGAAAATAAAGTTGATTGTCCTGGAAAAGCATTTCAGCTCTCCGGACTTGTTTACTGTTCATGTTTCACGTTTATATGACGCGAATAGAAACATAGTTCTGTTTGTCACGTTATAACGACCGCTGTAATTTTTATGTATGACACTGAGCAATTTGTAGTTGTTAGCTGTTGTACTTGTGTACGTACAGTTCATTGGTGTGTTCCGTTTTTTCGGGGGCGTCAATGAAACCCGCCCTCGTAGATCGGATTGTGATTTATGGTGTCGACTGGCTCATGACCGGAATTAATGTTATGACGCTATATCTTTGCGAGCACAGTTGCCGTGCCGAGTTTCTGCTTAATGAATACACTGAGTAAAAGTGGATATTATAGATTAAGATGAATGTTAGAAAATAAATTTATTTAGTTCTAAGTAGGTATGCAATTTTGTATTTTGTGAAAAACCTATTAATCAGTTATTTTTTCTTATGTCGTTGTTTAGAAGATCTAGCCCCACTTGAAGATAATTTAAGAAAATACTAGAACAATATGTTTCTTCATCTTTTTTTTTTATTATAACTAAGACGCAACCCTTCCACAACGCAAATCCTTGTACTAGAAAAGGTTTTCTTCAACATTTTTTGCTTTAAATTGCTGTAATTTCAATGATAGTCTTGATACTCGGCCGAGAGGGCGATATTGCAACCGAGGCTCCCGGGAACAAGTTGCAAACGCAATTTACGGTGGCCCCACTTCCACTTGCAGTAAATAACTTTATCGGATGCCCTGGACTGGACATTGTAGGGGTGCGCGACGCTCGTGCCTTTATGGCCAATATTTCTTTAAATTTTATATCTAGTTGAGGATACTTATACTTTTCTTCTTTGAAAATGTAGAAACGAAATTGGTCTTGCGCTTCAAGCTATTAGTAAGCTGTCACAGGTATATGTACATGTTATTTTTGTTCCGTTATTGTAAGTCTTCGTACGGGCTCTTTTTCTTTTACGAATTGCGCTTTTCTTTCAATAGACATGTTTAGATGTGGTGCCCTATAATTTTGGCTGAGTTCTCTTGCAGGGGTCCAAAACAAAACATAATATACTTGTATTTTTTTTAAATAAAATATGGTTAGTTTTTCCTCAAAGGCGACGCAAAATATGCTGTACACATTTGACCGGAAAATCTATAATCTAATCGCTGTGCCTGAACGCAGGTAACCGTGTCAACCGTATGACACCCTGGTGTTAACAAACTATGTATCAGTTAATTATCCAGACCCGTTTATAACAGGATGTTATAAAGGAAAAAACCTAAATCAATTATATTTTATACTTTTATTAGCATAATATCACGCGTCGGTTATTACGCTCGAACGATCATATTGTAAATACATTAAATTTTTCACCATTTACAATATATCCACGTAGACGCGAGTCTATTGTCATATACCGGGCACTTTAGCCAACTCCGGGATAGTAGTCTTGAGTATATTCTAACATGAACTGAAAAATCCCAATAATATTTTGCCAAACCTGGCAATCGGAACTGAGTTCTTGTTCCTCTACTGCTCAATAAATAGAGGCAATCATGGAGGAAGATTGTCTTCAATGTCAGATACAAAAATGTAGAAAATACTATAGAGCGGTTTAATATATACTTGTTTATACGTATAGTAAAAAAAGCTTGTAAAAATTTATTTCTTTAATGATATATTGTTGCCTACGTGCATCACTTTATCAAAACCTGAACTTTTAGTCACATTGTGTGTTTCGATTAAACTAACTCAATCTTGGAGTGCTTAGGTAGTGTAACTAAAAGCAAATTTAGTCTACTAGAGTAGTTGTAAATATTGGTACAACCCGGAAGCGTTCACTGTTGATCAAAGACTTCATTGATAAACCGCCACGGCGAAAGCTTCTTAGGGAAATTTGCCAAAACAAGCGCGCCGCTTGGCACGCCCAAATATGATTTTGGTAACATGTACATGTACTCAGGTGGGGTGAATATTGTCAAATACCGTGTGTGTAAACCTTTTCTTTCACAAAGTGATGGTACATGGTTATTACTATGAATATAGGAAAATGGATCACACCACGCCTTGAAAACTAAAAAGGGGTTACGCTACCAATTTGTAAGTGAGTTGAGTACAAATAAAGAAGACGGATCGGTTTAAGTCATCTTGACGGATTTTAAATCACAAATTGTTCGTCATACATGTTTAATACTTACCTGATTTATATCAAGAACCTTTTCTAACCTTTTAAAAGTTTTAAATTTATTTATACTTCCATACAAAATTGTGTAAAATGTTATATTCAATTAATAACAAAGGAAGTAGTGCCTAAGAAAATGATAATCACCTGTTCATTTCTTCAAACTTATTCTGATCACCATCTGTCTTGAAGCATGTTGATTGTGCCATAATCTCTCTAGGGAGAGGTCTATATTCAGCTGTGGACTGTCACTGCGCGTTGATTGATTAAAATGTTCTTGTCTCGCGCATTGTCTAAATCATTTCCTGAATATCAACAGAAGACAATAAATAATTCAAAGTTTCAAGCCATGTTTATAGATCGTCATATTTTAGACATCTAACTCTTGACTGTGTAATCAGTTGTTAGTGCTATTACGTAGCGTCTAAAATGTTTATAAATATTGATCAATGATCATTATCGAATAGGAATGGAACATAATAACTGTGATAGCACTTGACGCAAAACCTAAACTGATGCCGTAGGTTAGCAGTGATTACGCACGCTCGGCTTTTGTCTCAAATTTAAGATGACACATTTGTTGTCATTTATTACACACGCGTTTTCTATTGAACGTTTTTTTTGTTATGTATTTTAAATGATTAATAATGTTTTTCTTGTTTCAGGTTATTTATTATTTAAGGAATTTTGTGAACAGACGTCAGAAGAACCAGTGCCACAATTAAAATTTTATGAAGAGGTAAATTATACGCGATTGTTTGAATTTCAATTTATTTTGAACATGTGAATTTAGTTATTATATTCAAACTTTTTTTTCAACAGATTAAATTATATGAAAAGCAAGAATGCGTAGAAGAGAGGAAGCGAATCGCGAGAGATATTTACGACAATTTTATTATGAAAGAACTACTAGCACATTCACATGTAAGTTAGCGGTAACTGTGTATTTTGCCCTGATATCATCTAGTTACGCAATATTCACCCCGGCGACCGACATAAAGATTAGCTGTATTATTAATCTCAGTAAACCCGCAAGGATAATGAGCATTTTGATACGTAGCTTTAAACTGATGTAAAAGTACAGGTATTCTAGTACATGAACAGGTTTATTCAGGAGGTACGACAGCCGCCCAGCGACCGGTCGTTTTTAATTCTTGGGATTATCTCCGTTATTCTAGGAGATTTGCACTGAACATTGCTTGCAAAAGCATCGTTATAAAACCACTGAGGAAAGTCTAACATTTGCTTTGTTGTTTGTACTGAAAACTAGTCACATGGGCTTAACTATCTATGATCTGAATGATAATAAATCGATAGATTAATTCTTCCTCGGTTGTATGATTCTTTTATGAAATACTTAAAATAATGCTTCATTTAAGTTAGAAAGTTCCGTGAGCATGAAAATATGAACATTGTAATTAGTACAAAACAGACAGATAGAAGCATAATAATAACTGAGTACGTTTCACAAAAACCCACATTGATTTCATTCCCTCTACCTGCTCTTTGTAAAGTCGCGCCACGATGCCGACACGAGCCCTCTTTGAGTTCGAAACATATTTCAATTATGTAAAAGCTTTAAATCTAATGAAATGTGTGACTACAAAGTGATACTATCTACGTGGGCTTCTCACCGATGCCGCGATGTGGCCGTGGTTTTGCTTTTCAAATAGTTTGTTATCTAACATCGCGATTTATTCGCAACTTGGAAGGTTCAGTACAGTTGCTGGCCAAGGCAACAACTCTCTTATTGGAGCTTGTTGCCAAAAGTCGCATATGGCGCTGATGTTTTTCGAGAATGTTAGTTTCACATTTTTGCTGCCGAACTTTCAGATGAATCGTGGTGTACAAGGGTTGCAAATGAAAAACTGGTATAACCATTGAGTCGCGTGAAGTTTCACTCTATAGACAAAGTTATGGACGGCTATTTCCTTTGCAGCTAGCTTTTCTCTTTAGTTGAAGGTTACAATTCAAAAAGTGTACGTAGTTAGTATAGAAATTGCGAAACAAGAGGTCGTAAGCGTTGTATCCGGCTAGAACGACTGTTGTTTGTATAATGAGCCTCGTTAGTGGAGTGTTGGCTAGCTGCCCGCCAACACCGCGTGAACCTTCGATAACAATAAATAGCTTTACGTCGGACACTAGTTAGTTGAAATTCAACCCTTCAAAATATGTTTACATTTTCTTTGATTTTCATTGGATAGAATTTAACAAAAAAGTAAAATTTCAACTTATCATTTTTTTATTCACTACTCTTTATCTTGTACTAGCTGACCCGCGCAACTTCGCTTGCGTCACTTAAGAGAATCAGTCCAGATTTTCCCCTTTTTTGTAACATTTTTCGTTGCTACTGTGCTCCTAATAACTGTAGCGTGATGTTATATAGCCTATAGCCTTCCTCGATAATTGGGCTATCTAACACTGAAAGAATTTTTCAAATCGGAGCAGTAATTCCTGAGATTAGCGCGTTCAAGCAAACAAACTCTTCAGCTTTATAATATTAGTATAGATTAGCTGCCAACTTCACAGGAAAAGTCGAAATTTCTCAAATCAAAACGTGAGTCACGGATTGTGCTCGCGTGTTTTCCTAAAAATTACTTTGTACCTAGAACATGGGTTTCAGACTTTAGTGATCAAATAACATTCTGAGTCATTTAACCGTACCATAAAATACATTTAGCATTTGAAGTGTGATTGATAAATCAAAACTTTCGCATGTGATCTCGGGTCAGATAAAGGTAAACGGTTTCAACTATTTACTCAAAAGTATAAAGTCGCTTGGTGTGTGACTGTAAACAATATCTTGCAATGTCACTCCAAGTTCAGAAGTATCGTACAAAAGAAAAAAAAGCTAGACTAGATTGTTGCTATTATCGAAGATCGCATTCTCTCTGCGGGTGACAATAAAAACAACAACGTGGATGAGCACTGCTGTCTGTATTGATTTCTAATCAAACTTGTTGAGAAATACACACAATTGCTTCAGGTTTTGCCGGGGCTCATCATTTCACCAGTGTATTACTGCTACTTATAAGTGGATAAGGAAAAACTGAATGAAACAGTTACTCGATTTATTTTTCTAATTCCACCACAGATTTATATCATTTTACTGTAGTTTACCTCTGTTGGTCACATGCGTCCCCCTAATCAGCGCATTGCTATCCATTTATAAATATTTCAGGAGCAAAATAATATATTTCTACATTCTAATAGATATATTGGCTTGACGTCTAAAAGTTTCATGTCAGAATATTTATTCTGTAATTTATAATCCAACATGTCGGGTGACTTTACCTACGCTCCAGAACTTTTTAGACTCACAAGTTTACTAAAGATTTTTCTCGTTCGTTCATACAGCTGGTACTAGTTATTGAGCGTGTTTGAGGAAAACTTGCCAGCCAGTAATAATGTTGTGACGGTGGCAGCGACAAGTTTTAAAACTTTTTCCTTCATACGACATATAGGTTTTCATCTTTTATGATCTCCTAGTCCTCGTCTCGTAGATGCACTGATTCATTATTTATACAGTTGAGCAACTCTCATGTGAAACTTCAACAAAGTGGCAATTTTATTTTTAAATAGAACCTGTACTTTGTAATTGAATATACCTAGGAGAATATTTATAATGCTCGTATACGGTAGTCTAGTATTCTGTGACGCAATTATTCTATTCTCAATGTAACCGTTACATTCGCGGCTGAAACCGAAAATTCTTTTATTGTAAGAGAAGTCTAATTTTTAATGTATCTTATCTATTTTAAGCGAACCTCGATATCGTATTTGTTTATAACAGATGTAAATCAAACATGTGTTTATTTCAGGATTATTCTAAAGAGTGCGTATCGCATGTACAAAAATATTTAATGAAGCATGAAGTGCCACCAAATCTATTTGAGGTAAGTTATTGAGATAAAAGTTGACTTTAAATGCAGTGGTATACAGATTACTTATTCATAAACATTTTTTAGCCCTACATTGAAGAGATCTTCCAGCATCTACGAGGAGAGCCATTCAAAAATTTCTTAGAAAGGTAAAAGCAACATTAATCGATTTTGTATGAATATATTATATTAATAAGTTTGACAGTCTTTTTAACGTGACGTTATTTGTTACAGTGACAAATACACAAGATTTTGTCAATGGAAAAACCTAGAATTAAACATACAACTTACAATGAATGACTTCAGCGTGCATCGTATCATCGGACGAGGCGGTTTCGGCGAGGTAACATCATTGGAATTAGTTAGGAAAATACGCAAAGTACCAAGTTTGTTACGCAAGTCTCCGCGTAAGATCCAAACCTAATATCATTAGCATTCTGAGCTTGCACCACGGACGTGTTTACTATATTCATATTCATCTCAGAGAACGGAAAGCCGCTACGTAGGTGTAATAAAGCCGTCCTGTTCCCCCACTGGAATAGTGATGGATTTTAACGCTTGTATAATAGTTACCCATAAGTGGTGTAACGTGATCACTTCGCCATCTTGTAAATGTTTCACAAAACACCTTATTTTGACACCGAATGCGCGTTGACATCATTTTACTTACTTTGTATTTGTAAACCCAGTTATGAATACTTGAATAGAGATCAGTATCAGACGGTTGTGCCCGCTGTTTTGTTCCGAAGAATGTAATTCTTATATTTCTATAAGAAACGAAGAGCATTTTCAACATTCTTTTTCTGGTATTGTTTGTGTGCACGAGAAAATAAACATTTATCTTTTGCAAATAAATATTCTGGATTGCAAAACTCGCCGTAACTTAAAGTTGGACAGAAAATGCGCTGGGTACATTTTACAACGTACGATGATGTAAGTGAACATAACCTTTTAGGAGTATCAACAGCAGATAAAATTTGGCAACAGCACGTTATGCTCGGTAGATAAAATTAAATACCTTATTTACATGTATGTTGTATACAGGTGTACGGGTGTCGGAAGGCGGATACAGGGAAAATGTACGCGATGAAGTGCCTCGACAAGAAGCGTATAAAAATGAAGCAAGGGGAGACGCTCGCGCTGAACGAGAGGATTATGCTCTCGCTAGTCAGTACCGGGGTGAGTGGTTTATTACATTTGTATTTGTTTATGACTTTGTCGCCCTTCGCGTTATTGCGCGGTTGTATTGTGTATGATGTTCGCTGATGTTTCAAATTTAATTATTTGTGTCAGGTTATATACTCCGCTGTTAAAGTTCTAGATTGCAGTGTAAATCTTAAATTCTGTATGAGTTCTAAAGTTTGCCCTGATATTGATTGCGAGAAACTAGAGTGGAATCGAGGAGTTTTCAAGAAACTTAAATAGCTTTTAATAGCTACTGCAGGAGTTCAAAAAAGTAGAAGTGGAGTACGCGGACGATGCCCAGTCGGGTGTTTGTTTTTCAAACTTGGCCGGCGCACTAAAACGAGATAAGCGCTCCGACTTGAATATACATGCGATGGTTTTCCAGTCTCCGTTATATTGAATAGAAAAATGCATCTACTAGCTATTGTTAGCCGAGCGTATAGGTATAAAGATATGACCATCAAAGAATCGTTAAAATAAACCCAGCTGCTTCTATGAATAGCTCGGACAAAAATAGCTGTGTTAAAAGCGATTACCTATTTTTATATAAAACCTTTATCCTAATAGGTTAGTAGAATGGAATTATAATTTTTTTTATGATTTAATGCCATGATAATATAGGTATGACGATGGCACAATCTATTTCAAACCATCCATTGGATTTTCTTTGACCACAACATAATATTATGCGTATTAATCGATTAGAAAGTGCGGCAAATGATCGTAGTGCGTAATTCATACGCTATCTGTGGGTTAAACTACGTCTTTAGATTCAATAATGTCTTATCTCGGCTATATGTAAATCTACTAAGGTATGATAATGATAAACAGTAACTGAACTAAGTCTTGCACATTCAATATCTATTGGTTATTAATTAATTCTTATCGAACGCTAACATTCTTACTTAATTTAGTCAATATCAAATAAATATTTGTGAATGATCAAATATCACGAAAAGTTACAACGATAGTTACAAGTAGCAAACAACATTTTCGTTGTTTGAAAAAGTATGCAAGGATCGTAAGCAACTGGCGTCACATGTCTCAATGCTAACTATGCTTTGTAGTTACGTATATGACACCCGTGATTGTCAAAGTTACAATTTACCAGGCATAAACTATGTTCCTGAAAATTTAGAGCTGTAATACATCATACAAAACTGCAAGAGGAAGCCATTTGTGCTATAATAGTTGTCGAAAACAGTTTTAAAACTCACTAATGTTATTGATAGGGTGTCTGAAGTTGGCAACTGACTCCGTCTATATAATATCGCATGCTCGGACTGCTATATCGTTATTTTCTCACGGAGACTTAAGTGATTGTTTGTGTGTAATCGATGCCCGGTGCATCTGAGAAAATGTTAACAATGTTTACGTTCAAATTTTACTTCACATGGAGATTATTTTTTATGCGTTTTTAATTACTTACTGCTAAACTGTTCGCTAGAGATTGCTGAGGAGTTAGAGTAAGAAGCTGTGTTTTAAAATGAACGGCGTTGCATTACTTTTTCTATATTTAGGCTCCCTTTTTTATTGTATGGTTACTAACCCCCGGTTTCTGAGTACATTTAGCGGTAGTTTATCTATAATATAATAGCGTTTTTTTCTCTATGAGTATTAACTCTATTGAATAGATAAACTCCCGCTAAAATTGCCTCAGAAACCGGGGGTAAATCATGTATCATCCCTGAACGTTGCGTATACAAGTGTGCTCGTATTTCGAACTGTTCAGTTCACATCACGAAGCTTTGTCAGCAGTAATTTAACTTGGTGGGTTTCCAAATTAAACTGAATTTAATATCCGCTCGTTAACGTCGGTACCCGCCCACGTTTCATGCAAAGATACTTCCGAGTTCCGCCTATTGCGATCCCTCCACAAAAATCTCGCAAACCTTATATTATTATATCGATTTTAATTAATTTTAGGGATCGCATCCACCGGGTTACTTCACAAGAAATGCTTTATTATTGCTCCTTCTAGTCCAAAGTATGATACGTCAGGAATTTATTCATTGTTATAAAACGGAACTTCGTACTGCGAGACGAACTTAGACCTTTGCAATGCGAGTGTGAAATCAATAAATATCTCTCTGTATAACTATATAATATGTATAACGCGTTTAAATCTCTCATTGATAGAGTTTTCCCTGCCTAACGGACACTACAGTCTCCTTTCATTCAGATATGAGAATTTGAATTTTCTCTAAGGAAAAATCTCCAAATTTACCTGCTGATCGAAGAACTTAAAGTCTTTTGAGAATGTAGGGTCGATGTTCTTGTTAGTAATAAGATTCGCGAAAGCGCATTATAATACGTTTATAACGTTAGCGCTTTCGTAAATCTTATTATGATATGATATCATAACACATTTCGTTCTATGCTTACAGCATCGATGTATTCGAACATTCAATGATTCAGATTTTTCTATTGATCTTAGCTATCGTTGATGTTATATCAATAGCATGTATAATGGTGTTGTTTGTTTCTATGAAGATGGTAAGCGAGATTTGGATCGTTGGTTTTAATGAAATCACCGGCGCGCGTCGCTCATTCTATAATTCTATTCGTAGGGCATTGTAAAGTCAGTGTAGGTTCTTTGACACTGAATACAAATATATTATTCCAAATATTCGATTATTTCGGTGTGGTGAAATAAATTATTCAAACGCTACAACTGTGTGTAATGGAACACGCTTGATTGTTGTACTGTTTTGTTTACATCAATATTATTAAAGGATGTTTTGTCCTTGATGTTCCCTTCCCTCTCCTCTTCCACCTTTATCTGCAAGTTCTATGCGAGACAAAATCTTTAGAATAGGAGACGGGTCTGATGTGTCCCGTCCTCTCTTTCCGGGTCTGTTGTACCGTCACTCTTACTTTATTCATACGAAATGTTTCAGATAGGAATTGTTCAGTCCTACTTCAATTTCGCAACTGACTATACTCCGCTGTTAAGGCCAGCAAAATAGTAATCATCGTTCTTGAAAAAAATATTGACTTAACATTTTAACGTATTAATGATTTGGACAAATAGGCTTTTAGCTAACTCGTGGATGATTCTCATGCGTTAGTACACAGTCACACCACGTTGTTAATGCACAAACAATAAGTACTGTACAAATATTTCGTCATTGCTTGTTGTATTTATATAGATTAATGACGTCATAAATACTTGATCTACATGTTGATTTATTATTGGATTTACGTTATCAATGTCAGCTGTTATAAGGGTTCATTAAGCTGGTTTTATATTATAAGTAGATGAGTCTGTCTGCCAATCGTATGACGTATCCAATAAAATGAATGGAGCCAAACCTTGATTGCGCAAAAATAGCAAACAATATACTTATTTTAAATGTCCCTAAGTGAGTACAACCTCCAAAGTTACCAAATCGACGCATGTTGTAGACAAATATAAGAAAGTATTATTTTTCTCACATCCGTGCCGGATATTCAATAAAAAGCAAAACTTTTTTAAGATATCGTTAAATGTTACGGGACCATCGGCGGATGTAGTAAACTCGGCCCTGGCCGATTTTAGTATAATCTACGTCACTGAATTATAGTAACCCGTGTGTCCTAGACAAAATTTATGATATGAAGATAAAATATGATAACTAAACAATCACGTTGCCTTCAGCCAACTCTAGCAAAGTTACATTTCAAAGAAAATTACAAATTAGTAATTCGTACAACTTTCTCACGTAAATTAAATAGAGTATCACACGTGGTAGCAATACGAAAAAAGCTGGAACATTTAATGATGATGATATCATCCATGCAAAACAGTAGCTAATACGTTTAAAAATACTTGGAGCAGGTGAAACTGAGCGTCTTGTTTACCTCAATAAATCTAACACATATGCTACTATTCCTACTTACGTTTAACTATCTAATGATTGCAATTGTCTTATCGTATAAAGTTACACTTACGATATGAAGGTAGGTACTGTTTTGCCGCTTTCTATTGATATCGTTACTAAATCTGTCATCTTATCATACCAAATGTATTTTACTTGTGTGTTAATCTAGATAACATTAGTATTTTCGATTCTTGATCGAATCTTAATTGTTACGTATGTTAATTATCTCCGCTCCCCGCTTTTTCACCATTGTTGCAATTTCCCTTTCTTCGGATGAGTCTAAATATCTTATTCGTTGTATTCAATAGTAAGTGTTCCAATTGAGTATAGCAAGGAAATACTCGATTAAATGATCGTTAAAGTCTAAATTATTTGAAGTAGATTTTAACTGGGCAATATTTTTTGGAATCTATCCAATAGATATGCGATTTGAAACGAACTTACATTCCTTTTATAATGTTGTACAAAAGCTATGTTACTTGGCAGACAGTCTTCGACTTACCTCTCATATTTCTCCACACGCTTAAACGGCCTCGTCTTTTGTTGCGTGGTGCTTTTCTAAGGAAATGCTTTTTCACATGACATTCTAGGGCAACTTTCTCGTGCAACTTGTATTTCAATGCATGAGACCATTCTGAGCTGCCATTGTGAATCGAGTTGCACGTGAAGAAATAAACCGCGTGATATGAAATCTAAGTATGAGATCTAGTTTATAAAATTTGCCATATAAAAATTACTTAGTTTAGTAATTTTAGTTAATTACTATAAAACAGAAAGGCAAGGCCATTGTCATACGCCCAAAACGTTTCACTAGTTGCCGGGTAATATAAAAGAGTAAGTTGGTTACCTACGGGGAAAAGTTTCAAAATCCTAGCAGTTGGCTCCTGAAAATTTCCTTACATAAGAACCCTATTACGTGGACTTACGCTCAACAACAGCGCTAATACCACAAGGCAGTCTCCTAATAAGATTTACACTGTTAGATAATACTGTAGATTAGTAATGATCGAAGGCTGAAAATCCGATTAATTACCTACATTATACTCATTACTCGTGCTAGTTACTGAATCAGTCTTCTGAAATAGCTCGCAAACATAACAAGAAATAATCTAACTGTATAATAGTTAGTTATGCAAATTATGTTAATTTTACTTTACTGCCACGGAATACATTACAAACAAGCACGACACACAATTATATTGCAAAGTACACATTGTTATTTGAAGTAACCGCCGGTTATCAGGAGCTGGCCTTAGTGAAATTGAACATGCCTCGTGTAGTCCAACTTTGTATATAGTAAATGACTTTTCCCGAGCAGAGACAGTCGTAAAGCGGACAACCAACGTCCGTAATAAATATATATTATGTGTGGAGTCGATATGAGCGCTTCACTCTCGAAGAGAACTGTTTCGAACGTCTCGAATAAAATAAGTTAAGGACGGAGACGCTTTGCGCAAACTCCGTTGGAAGTAGAAGTACCTTGCTGTACCCATCATATCTATACTCACGATAATTTACTTTGAATGTAGATACTCGTACATCTCACCCCGCCACACTTTGCGAGACCCCTCTAATTTTTAATTCAGCTAGTGTGCCAGACTTCTCTAAAAATATTTTCGTTTAGAATAAATGTGCTTCTATGGTACAAATTCTCGGTACTGGTATTTTTCGGGATTCGTGACAGAGTTGCTGATATGTGTCCTGAGAATATGCAATGATTACTTCATTTTTTTATTTTATTGCTACTTAGCCTTAAGTAGAGCTATCATCATTCATCGTTGATATCCGATTGCTCTTATCGATTGCAAGCTGCTTTGATTCGGTGCAATACAGCTGTGGCATACCTACTATATGTGATATAGTATCGGGGACATAAACGATATCCAGCCAATTGGACTGAAACGAATTGGATCGCCCTCAATTTGTCGTCGTAGTACAATCCGCTTCCGCTGCATTTTGTTTCGCTGTTTCAACACGACCATTAGTATTTTCCATTTTATATTCTGACACTTATACGTGTACATTTGTAACACAAACAGTACTGAATACATACACCTTATGTAACACGTGTACAATTTTATTCTTCGTGACCTAAAAGGCTTCCTCCAAAGTTTAACAAGGCCGCCGGTTTCCGAAGCAAAGTTTATATAAAACGAGAAACTGTCAGTCGTTTTGTTACAACATTTATATGTAGTCAACTTTCGACATGAATTTTCTTTTACTGTGACCTTGTTTTAAAACTTTATGCTATGCGGTAATAAAACGTTTTTTTATTTTATTTTATGTTTACGAGTAAGCAAACCCGATTTTATAGAGACAGTCCGGTGTGATGACATCTATATTCGATTATACGCCCAGCCCGGGCATTGGTTCTTAAATTTTTATGAATGGATAAAAAATTACATTGCAGTAACCGATAATGATTTAATTGCTTTATTATTCAGCAGTTTATACGCAGATGTGACTAAAACAAACAAAATTAAATGGTAGGTTTGTTTAATTTTTCAGGCGTGTGGAATATTGTTTATAGCTACAAGAGTAAGGGCATCGTTCTTTAATGTATTCATTTATATCGCGTACATCACATGTTCCGCGAAGCCAATGAATGTTACTGAATCGAACGGTGGCGTTCGCGTGGAAAAGGCGGTACGCTGTAAAGGCTTTCTCATCCGTTCACTCAGATAGGTATAATGATTGTAATTTGAACACGAATTTTTATAGAAGTTGGTATTAGTTTATCGTTTATGAGCGTTCGTCTGGTGAATTGTGATGGCAGGTCGGCGCCGCTCCGTCTGCCGACTCACATGGCGACGGGAGCTTGCTTATCGTTACATGGACACAAAACGCCTCGTCTCGCTCTGTTACTAAATACTTACTAACAACCACTTGACCGTTATCAGTTTTTCTGTATTCCTGGAACTTGACCAGAAAGGTCCAACTTTTTTGGTACTGTTCCAGATCGTTTAAATCGTAATGTTTCTGATGACACCACGCTCAATATATGATTCACATTACGAGTGGGCTTACAGACAAATCACAGTGGTTTTCCCCGTTTCATATTTGCTGCAAAAATGTGTTTAGTCTTGAAAATTAATCGATAGAATTTCTACTCCGGTCTCTCGTCTACAGAAACGGGTAAACAAAGGAGTGCATTGAATGCTTTGTGCACAGTTAAATATTTCCGTCTGCCATAATATAGTGGCATTTCAACTGAGGTTTATTGCTTTTAATGCTATTTTACATTCCGTGCCCGTAATGCTCAAGTTATATTTGTCACCCTAGCCTTCATTCGATTTGCCAATTTCCTATTCGAGTTTACGTCTCCCGGTTGGTAAATATAAAAATAAACGTGATGAAGTGACTTCACGATTGTTTTGGAACTACTTCCATGGGGATTTACGTGTAACGCGACGGAAAATCGTTTGAAGTAGGTACCTATTATTCATTTTTTAAATGTATAAGTACATAGTACAAAATATGCCTGCAGATATCACGCACGCAATCAACGTTAAATTTTTAAGCAGATGCTATTGCGACTCATGCTTGCACATAATATTATTATCATATGAATTAATTTAACATGCAACTAGTATCTTCAAAGTCTAAAGATACCAAAACATCTATATTTTCAATAGGCAATGCATAAAATCCATTACGACCTATTATACGACTTAGATTGCAGCAACACACATAGTTCAGTACGTATTGCATATTCCTTTAATAAATTATGTGCAGTACAGAAATATGTTCCTTCCAGTTACGACTGAGTAAGCACCTAGTGTCGCCTGGCGACTACATTAGTATAAACTTTATTTATTACCAGCTTTTGTTTACTGTCGCCTTCGTGCACTAGTAGAAAATGTTTTATGTCGTACTGGTATCCCGTTTTGTAATAGAAGCTGAGTAAAACAAACATTTTTGTAGAAGAAAGAAGACGGACAAGAAAAATGCTTATTTTGTTAAATTCACACTTATTATAGAAGAGTTATGTTAAGAAAAACAATGAACTTAAAAATAATATCAATATAATAAAATTCGGGATCATCATCATGACCAATAGGCAAAATATGCCAAGAAAACTGTAAACAAAACTATTACTGGCATAAAAAACTATTTTACTACTGAAGGCAAAGGGTTTTATTATAAGCAAAGAGCTCAGTATTTACCAACTTTGTGCATTCCGTTTCTTCCGTCTTGTATTAAAATCATAAAGAAAAAGTGCAGTAAAATAGTACTGTTTCTTTAGATTTGCATTTATAGCGGGAAGTGCCGAGGTACCATAATACCTTTGGATACGGTTTGAAATTAAATTTGTATTAATTGCGCTTGGCCAGTATGGTGGACTCGAGGTAAATTCCTCCCCCGTTTAGAAGGAGACCCACAGGAGTGGGACAGTAATAAGTTAAAATCTAGAGAACAGACGGATGCATTTATAGTATTCGCTATAAACTATTGACTATATCAAAGTTTTTTAGGAAAATTAAACAACGGTGCCACGTCATTACGTTTGACATAATTTTCCTCAACCTCGAATTAAATTTTCCCATTTTTTGTTCAGGTGGATTGTCCGTTCATCGTGTGCATGACGTATGCATTCCACACGCCGGACAAGCTGTGCTTCATACTGGACCTGATGAACGGAGGTGACCTCCACTACCATCTGTCTCAGCATGGCGTCTTCAACGAGGCCGAGATGAAGTTCTACGCTGCCGAAGTCATATTAGGTAATGGATTAAACTCAACTAGTTTTCAGTGTTTTTATCGACGAATGCCTGGTGGTCATTATATTTTTAAATTCGTACTTCATGTTGTTACGAGTATTGGTTGTAAAAAGGAGAATTGAAAATATAAAAGTTACATAAATTACCGCCCTTACTTATCAATAAGAAATGGCCATTGAATGTTGTAATTTTCACCTTTACAGTCGAATGAAAACGGTAACTCTTATAGTCGTATATCTTATAGATATACTAGTTGTTGCACTTCCTTAGTACTGTATTACTTACGTATTGTACACGTAGACACTACAAAGTGGTATCCATTAGAGGAGAATTAAAACAGATCTCTCAGATTGCTTGTAACAGACGTAACAGTCCCAATGCAGGATACTCGTTGTTCAGCTCGTGATTAAGTGCTACGTTTGAGGCGGAAGCTCCACGGAAATCCCGCACACTACACGAGCTCAACCATTTTAATTCTATTAGCCAACTACGTAGCTTAAAAGATCTTACATACCCAGTACTAGACACCCATTACTGCAAACGGATAGCTGCAGTACATCTATGTATTTTTCTTCAAACGTATATGGCTAGGTTATTTACTTTGAATGGTTCTCGGTTTCATATGAGAGGTCACACGGCTCGACCCCGTATGTTACAGGAATCCAAATCACTGTGAGAACTTCTAAGAACGGATCCGACTGTAACCTTAACTTAACCGAACTACTGAGTGGCTGAATCACATTGATGGAGGAAATCCTTGATAGTAAATGCTTAGTTACTCATCACTAGTTCTAAAATAGTATTCAATTCTGGTAAAATGTCGGTAATGTCCCTCTCCTTTCAACGAAAAGAAGCTGAGTCTTACAAGATTATACTTTAAATATAAATAAATCAAAAATCCAATAATGATTTCGTTCGAGACACTAATGAACATATTATCACGTCATATGTAAATTATATTGATGTACATCGTGATTGGATCCCGAAGGCCACCCAAGTGAATCCACCGGCCGAAGCTACTTGTTAATATGATTATTGCAGCAGTATATCATAGTGAGTCATGCATACAATTACCTATATGTAATCTGTGCATTATCGTGGCGTAATTTTAGACATGGAAATGTTAAAGACATCAGATATAAATATATTGGGTAATGGGTAGTGAATGTCTGATAAGATTGTATTGATTGCGATATATTATGCTCACTGGTGGATTCACTAAGTGGAGGCACTTTGATTTGTTATCGGTGATAGTGGAAGTAGCAGTTGAGAGAAAATCCTGATTTTTGTTTAGATGGAATTCTGTCTGTTTTACCCACATTCTGGGAAATTTGATCTAAAAAACCCGACATCGTCGTTCTTAAAATGAAACTTTTATATCCTGTTATTTTCGTTAATACTGGAAACTGTAAAAAAACGTTTTTCCCTGCGCTTATTATCATTCTTGTTGTCATCATTCAATGAATGATCAGTACAACACGTGTAAATGGCTCGTATAGTATGCTATATAGTCATTAAAATGACAGACACGAATATAGTACTGACATGTCATTCTCAACATGCTCGTAAAGAATCAGAGCGTTAGACAATAACAATTGCACGTGTCATAGATGTTTATTTGTAGAAAAATACAAGCTTGGAGTACATTTTATGCTATGATAATTACTGCTGCAGAGGGTAAAATCAAGATCTTTAATTTAATTAACTTCTTCCCTACCATTATTTTACTATCGCGCGACGGCGTTATTTATAATGTAAAGGTGTGTGCCCAATATATTTTATTATGTCACTCACTGAAACGAATCATCTTTTATACCGACATGACTGGTGATAGGACCCAACGGATTCTATTCAAAGCTGATTCTATGCGCAGGTCTTCGACATTAAAGGATCACCCTAACTTCCTGGAAATCTTTTGAGTTTCTTGACAAAAAACTTCCCAATATTTTTTCACATTTATGGAGTTTTGAGCACATCACCCACCATTGCTTTGCTGTAAAGGCAAAAAAAATTAATTTTAACGACAATAGGTAAGTAGAAGCGTCATTGACTTACCACCAAGTCATGGCCAAGGCAGGTCGATACACTACACCGTGAACCCACTTCCAGTACAGTCTTTATTATTTCGTAAGGTCATTGGTATTTATTCCAAAATGTATGTCGCATACTAATATAAATTACATACGTATTTTAAAAAGCAAATAAAGTTAATGAAAAAGCGGCAGTAGCCCTATGTTGGAAGCTTCGCACTTCGCGGTCTTTTGTTTCTTGTCAGTAGGGTAGTAACTAGTTAAATAAAAAATAGTCGTGATCATAATATATATTCATCCGTCAAAATTTGTATGGGATTAACTAACGTTATTCATCATGATTTTGGACAATATCTTCCTTGATAAAACTGTTTTGATAACTATTAGTAATGTGTCCGTCACATAAAAGCATTGTGTTAGTGTAGCGTGTCCGCAAGGACATCGGCTGTCAAAAATGTATGAAAATTACATTTTTTGTCCTTGCCTTTACACCGCATTTTTCCACGCACAGTCACTAATAATATGTTCTGTATGAGGACTTGTCAGTTAATCGACTTACCCCCGGTTTCTGAGGTACATTTAGCGGTAGTTTATCTATTCAATAGCGTTTAAGCTCATATAAACATGACAGTTAGATAGGTAAACTACCCCTAAATGTGCCCCAGGAACTGGGCATAAGATGTTTAATACGTTTATTCTTTTGTTATTAGGTTTGGAACACATGCACAAACGTCACATAGTGTACAGAGATCTGAAGCCGGCGAACATCCTGCTTGACGAGCACGGACATGTCAGAATATCGGATCTTGGACTCGCCTGTGACTTCTCTAAAAAGAAACCTCATGCCAGTGTGTAAGTATACACCATACGTGTAACTGTATTTACAGTAGTGTAATTAGCTTGTATGGAACTGACATCTACTTTTAGGAATCAGAAAAAAATGGACTAAGTATTAAAAATTATGTTTTCAAAATGTTTGCTTATACAAAAGTATAATTATAGCTTCTCGTCGTTTGAATATCATTAAGCGAATCTAAAAAATTGAGACCCAAAACGTATATTTTTTGTTAAACCGATGATTTTTGATATGAAATAAGATAAAAATCAGTCAATAAGGGTCTCAGCACACATATGGGATCGGAAAGGGAACGTCACCGTATCGCCTCGAGCCGTTCAGAATGGTTTGTATTAAACTCCCTACTGCAACGCACACTAATCGGAATAATAACGTAATCGCCTCGCCTCGGAACAGGCTCCGAACTTGAATTCCCGCGCTTACGGCTCATCGTCCCCGCGCTTACGTCTCTCCGTCCCCGCGCTTACGTCTCTCCGTACCCGAGCTCACATCTCTTCGTCCATCCTTTCCCCTTTCCCCTCCCGCGACTTGCCTGCTAAAGACGCCGCCATTCGCAAGGAGTATTTCATTCGTGTTGCGCGTATGTTTTATTTAAAATTTTAAGTTCGATTCAAACCCAAAATAACGATGCAAAGGGAGAAACTTATTGAAGAAGTGAGAAAATATCCATAAGCGAGGCGTAAGCGCGGTGTCGCCTAGCCGTAGCCGAGTTGACGTACAGGCGCTGCTGATACGCTTTCGTTACGTGCATACGGTAGGTTGACGCCTGGTTGACAGCGAGGCGAAAGGCGTTACGGTTACGATCCCTTTCCGATCCCATATGTGTGCTGAGACCCTAATAATGTATGTTACCTTAATGACTACAATCGGTGATCATATCAATTTAATACAAAATGAGGATTCTGTCAGTTTTAGTATAAAATAAATAGAAAAAAAATGCAGTAAGCATATAGGTGTGTTAGTAGTAATAAGGTGTAGCAAAACTATAATTAAACAATATCGATATATTATGTCGTTGAGGATAATAAGTACAGAGCTATTTACATGTACGTGCTTGACTTGTTTTCGTATTGATTGACGTAATGCAAGTGACCATTGTTTAATTGCGTCTTGTGTAATCGCTTGATAATTGTTCACAACCATCTCTGTCCGTTGACATTCCGATTTCACGATATCTCGTTTCTGGTTCTATTGTATGGGTACAAGTGTAATAGATATATTTAGCTGTGGAATTTACGGGGGAAAAAATGTAGGAAAGGATAAAGAGAAAAAGACCCATATTATGACGTTTGGATGAAACCGATTAAATATATCACAAAATTGCTTCTATATACAAGGATGCAAAAAATCTAAACAAGAATTAATGAATAATAAAGAAAATGGATGATTTATCACTGAGGCCGATATTTAAAAATCACATTTACGATCAACAAGCAGTCAGTTTGTTGCATTTTTTCTACTCTCATATAAAGTAGAGCTGTGGCAAGCAGTAGAAAAATATTAGTTGATTTCTCATTTGTACTATTTGTATAGCCCTTCAAGCCGGAATTTGGCTACGGTAATCAGTTTCCAGCAGGTATATAGTCCCATTGACCCTTGTTGAGTAAGGGGTCTAAGCCTGTGATCCTATCATTGGCTGGTCAATGCGCTAGTACATTTATTTAATATTAAACGTATTTATTCATTTCCAGTGGTACACACGGCTACATGGCTCCCGAAGTGTTGTCCAAAGGCACCGGCTACGACTCCTCGGCCGACTGGTTCAGTTTCGGCTGCATGCTGTACAAGCTGCTCAAGGGACACTCGCCGTTCCGCCAACACAAGACCAAGGACAAACACGAGATCGACAGAATGACTCTTACTATGGTAAACACATTTTTAATATAAAATTAAACCTTATTTACATGTAGTAAAGTTGTTATTTCACTGCATATTCTGTAGAGAGTGGTGCAATTTGGATAGTATTCTACACAGAGATTTTTAGAATATTTTTGTAGGGACTAATTTCTATGTGAGCAGCCATGTCTCTTATACATAGGTCCAATTATTACGTAGATCTCTTATTCAGGTCTGCTACAAAGCTGGGAAAGTGATAGTAGAAAATAGTGGTCCAATAAGGACTGATTTTCTATCGGCGAATAATGTTAAGTAATTTGAACTGATAATATCATAATCATTGGCCTGTGTCCATCTATTGAAGATACAGATACAGTGTAAAGACAGAGGAAATTTTGCAGCAAAAGTATATAATAATGTTATATGCAATTGATCTAACTCAGTTTGACTTCAGTATTAGGTCCGAAAACGAATATAATTAGCTCTCAATATTTCATACAAGTAATAAATACGGTGAACGTCATAATTACTTCGTATGCCAAGATACATTTATACATACACATTTGATAAACGATTGGGAACGTTTATAATAATATATCGCGTTGTGATCCGCCCACGACGTGCAATGTGGCTTTGATAACGTCTGGTCTCAGATTAACCACTGCATCATACGCTATTATGATAATATTTAATTTTATTTGCTTTTAATAGTGGTATGACGGATTTAAAATATTGCTTTGGTCATTTTAGAGGTAATTTTTAAACGTAAAATACATATTATTTGTAGGTTTTTATCAAAAGTAGTACTATTGATAGGCACTTAATAGTTGTTATTGTCTGGGCATGTTAAACGCAATTCAGCGGTCGCCACATTGCTACCAGTGTATTAGTAATCAGGTGGGGGTTTGATTCTCACATAGATCAATATTATTTTGTTATACGTTGACGTGCAAACACAGTTGGATTTGGAACTAATTGGCACAAAAATGCTAAAGTTGTCTTTAATGTCTTTTTGGCAACATTCCTATCGTAAAACTATATTATTGATGTGGAATTTATAATAATCAAAAGTACAAAAGTTGAATCCTGCATTTTAATGATAATGAACACTACAAAATATATGTATGTATTAGTTTTTAATGTTGAAAGTAAAAGATGGAATCATGTCTGCAATAGAATTACGATATATTTCAGAACGTGGAGCTGCCGGAGTCTTTCAGCCCCAGCTTGAAGAGTTTGCTCGAAGGATTGCTGCAGAGGGATATTAACAAACGGCTTGGATGCAAGGGACGAGGGTATGTTTTTTTCTTTACTCTTGGCCTGTCCCAACTTCCCACGGATTAAAATTTGTTTGACACTAAGCCAGAACCATATTCAGCCAAATTATATAATAATTAAAACTTTTCTCGAAAAAAGTCTTATGAAAATCCGTGAAGATTTTGAGTTTATCGCGAACAGAGTGGACTTTATTCTATAAGAAGCATGTTGTGATTATTTCCGAATTTCACTTATAAATTCAACTAATGATATACTTACTCAAAAGTCTCCAATATTTATTTCTATCTTAGACACAGTAATTGCAAATCTGGACCCTATATTATACTGCTGCTACAAAGTGTTTATCAAAACGGAGAGGACGTAAGAGAGATATGGCATCAATTATAAAATAGTGACTGAATACAGATGTGTCGTGATAGTGATGAATCAAATGAATATAATATCGCGTGCTTGAAAATTTGTCTTCTAAAATACAGCCAACATTATTTGTGATTTCTGATATCTCTTAAGATATGTACCTCATCTATTTACGCATTGTTTCATAAATATACAGACTCGAGATATTTTAGAATGCACTCGTATATAATTCGGATTGAGAAAACGTAAACAAAATAACATTGATACGTTTGTCTTTACATTTAGTGCCCTTGAACTCAAATACTAGCTATTAAATAATATTACGCAATCGATGTAAAAAGTAAGAGTTAGCGTTTTGTATAAAAATAGATGATTTAAGACGAACTTTTACTCAATAAGCCGAAGACATAAAATATATTTTGACACCCATGAGTTAAGCTAGCTTTTACGAAGGTATTGATTTTCCAAAACAACTCCCTGCCCTAAATAAACCTATTTAGTAGTTAAGATTTCATAGCTAAACAAAAAATACACAGGTCAATAAACACATTACCACATTACATTTACAAAAAATCTTTACATATACTTTCTAACTGACCCGCGCCGGTTCACTTGAGAAAAAGTCTCACCCCTTATTTCAAATATTTTGTAGTTAACATGTGTTGCATTGCAGTGCGGACGAGGTGAAAGAGCACGTGTTCTTCGCTGGCATCGATTGGCAGCAGGTGTACCACCAGAAGTACACGCCGCCGCTGATCCCGCCGCGCGGTGAGGTCAACGCCGCCGACGCGTTTGACATCGGCAGCTTCGATGAAGAGGACACCAAGGGAATCAAGGTACATAACATAAACTTTTTAAATGTAGGAGCTAGTTATTAAGGATTGTACTATTATGACCTGATACATCTGTGTACTTTGCTACAAAGGGCCGAATTTTCAATCATAAGCTCGATCTACTTTATCTCTATTAGTAGAAAAACCAGTAGGTATTTTTGTTTGAGTTTCAGGTTTTTTGACGTGGGTCCTTAAATTTAAAATGATAGGTACTGGTTTGGATGACGTGTTGAAAGAATGCTTGACCCTCGTTTAACTAAATAGCCCAAATATGCTATAATTTTTTTTTAAATGTTGTTGATTTCTAAAAATAACACATTCATTTTATTATGGTCAATAAGGTCTTGTTCCATAGAAGGATAAAAATTAGGGAAGCAACAAATGTTTTGTGACCATGCAACTGATACGGTGTTCACAACGGATTCGGTGAAATACAATAATAACAAATGTCATGATGACGTATATTTCCTGTTTCCTCTAAATGGTATTGTCGAAGCGTTTGTATGCGTCACGGCGTAAATAACTACTACGTTATTCAACAACTGCGATACGCGTATTATGTGTGACTCTGCGAATAAGTAAACAATTAGATATATTGCATTACATTCATACATAGTTGTCTCTACACTACCAATCTTAAATAACAAGGAAATAGGGTCTCTCAATTAACATCATCTTTTTATAAATAGCATAGAATTTCCTATGTATAATGTACCCGAGCAAATGATGTGGGATTAGGAGGATAGTAAAAATGGGTCAGTATGGGATAATTCTATTAGTAATTCCTTGGTTTACTAACATAATATTACATAATATTCTTGGTTTCCATTAAAGTACACAGAAATATATAAGTAGTATAGTACACATTTTTACACAGTATTTGTACACAGTCATATATTAGGAACCTGCTAGGCCACACGGACACACTGGACACGAAGACTTCTTTTAGAGTAGCCCTGGGCGTTTACATACCAACTTAACTAACATTGAAACAATACTAATTGTAAGTGTTATGTAATTGCAGTTAACTGAAGCTGATCAGACGCAATACAAGGACTTCCCGCTGGTGATATCGGAGCGCTGGCAGAGTGAGGTGGCCGAGACTGTGTTCGAGACCATCAACCAGGAGGCCGACAAGATGGAGCAGAAGAAGAAGGCTAAGCAGAAACAAAAGTTTGACGCTGATGAGAAGGGTATGTTGTGAACTAAAAACTGACTGAACTATTCGTTCAACTCCACAAGCTCTGCTTATGGATTTTCTCACATGAAGATGTGATTAAAAAAAACTAGTTGATCTCATTTTTTGTTAGAACATCACCAGAGTTCTGTTTCATCTATTGAACCGTTTACTATCTATTTACTCATCACAATTTTGTCTTTACAGGATCTGATTGTATACTCCACGGATACATAAAGAAGCTGGGCGGTCCGTTCGCCAGCGCGTGGCAGACCCGCTACGCTAAACTGTATCCGAACAGATTGGAGTTGCACCTCGAGAACAGCGCCAAGCCGGAGATGATCCTGCTCGACACCGTGGAGGACGTCTCCTCCGATTTCGTGTCCGTCAAGGGAGAACAGTGCATCGTGCTCAGAACCAGAAATGATACTAAGATCGTACTCACTAATACCGTAAGTACTGAGGTTCCTTCCAATAGGTGCAAAAATCGCGGAGGATTTCCGGTAATCGTCACTAAAATTTCTCACCGTGTGTTTCCGTCGGCAGGACGAGATCGGGCTGAAGGAGTGGGCGCTGTGGCTGCGCTCCACGCACAAGGACTCGCAGGAGCTGCTGGCGTCCATGGCGCGCAAGGCGGGCAAGATCTACGGCACGGACGGCTCCAAGGAGCAGGCGCCCGCGCGCCCCGCGCCGCCGCAGGCCTCGCCGGCGCTGGCGCGCGCGCCCAACGGGACCAACTAGCACGAGCCTTCCGCGCCGCAAAAGGGCGCGAAGATGTTCCGCCGCTCCAAGAGCGCCGCGCAGCTCATCAAGTGAGCGCCCGGCGCCGCGAGCCGCCACCGCCGGGGGACGGCGCGGGCGAGCCGCGGCCCGGGCGCGGGCGTCCGCCGCGCTCGGCCCCGCCCGGCCGTCCCGCCGCGCGGCCTCCATAGTGACTCTTTAGAACTGCCAATTATTAATAAATGAATGCGACGCATTTTATTGTTGTACGAATTAATGTGATAGGACCGATCGAACTTGACGAGTACGATGTATAAAATATATGTTCGGTTTACCTCCGGTGATTTTCGATCGTGGATAATAGTAAGTTTTGTAATCGTTTGCACCGATTGAATTTTGTAATTATCGACGTGACGTTCTGGATGTTGTATTTAACTCTGTGGTAGGTATTGTAAAAATTTAATAACTTATAATTCGAGTAGATAAGCATAGCGACTACTATATGTGTTTGTGCAATAGATCAAATATAGTAAAGGACGTGACGAGTGATCGGTCGAGTCGGTCGATATGAATTAGCGGATGTGTTGACGATTTCGATGCGATCGGATCGTTCGTTGTGCGTATATTTATAGAAGCTTCAAATTAATCGATTTATATCGTAATTAGAAATTCTAGCACTTTGGTTACGACTCTGATTATTGCACAAAAGTGGAAATGTTCTACGACCTACGTTTGTGTTATCTCCGGTTGCTCTCTTACGCGATGTTATTATAAGTTAACTGTTACGAATAGTTCCTTTAAATGTAAACGTAACGCGGAACAATATGTTTATTTATTATAATGGTACTTAAATATAACTCTTGTCTGTTGTGTTCTGAACCGACTGTTCGTTCAGTTTCAAACGTTATTTATAAATAGAAACAAATGTAAGTAGATCTAATAAAAATCTCTTTTCATATAATATTTAGAGGCAATACTTTTCTAACAACATTTAGGTGTGATTAATAACAATAGTTGTAAAGGCAATACTTAGATGAAAAAAATTAAAAGCATGTTCAATGTCCATGAATTTATGTGGGAATTTATTTTTAGTATTTATTCCATAGACGATTTATTATGGCCTGGCCACGATGACATTTGTATGTTGTGTATGTTTTATAATAATTGTATAGCAATGCAAATTTTAGTTATTAATTGTTTTGAGTCTGATGCAGATTTAGTTATTTTAATCAATGTGGTGTTTGTTCGTTGCCATGTTTCTTTATATAAGTTTATTATAGTATCTTTTTTCATATTCAAGTAATAGTCAATGGAGGTCATTGACTCGAAGAAGCTAAGCAATACTTAGAAATAATTAACAATATTTAATGTAAGTTTCTGTTTGTGTATATTACAATAATAATTGATAAGAAAAGTATATTAATAATAATGGATAAGTAAGTGGCTCATGCGTGTTGAAAGTACGTATGTATTGCTACTTATAATATATTAGTAAAATATCGCATATTTATAAACCTAGTCAGTGAACAGCAAGCCTTGGTATTAGTCTGACCTTTGATCTTAACTGTTAATACTTACTTGATACAAGTTCGGTTTTAGTATCAACAGAGTAGATTGGTGTGAAAGTGACAATGACCCAATTGCCTCACAATTAACATACATTCATAAAACTCTAGTTAGATCAGAAACTTAGGACTGTTCAAGTAAATATTAACAGTTATTTATTTTAGCATATGAAATATATCCTGTCAATAATGTTTTACATATAGAACGTTTCTTTGACTAGGCTGTGTAAATATTCGAATAACAGATTTTAAGAAACTGTATTTTTAGGATTGCTTTGCTTCTTTTTCTAGATATTGATATATGCATGCCTTCACAAAGCCAGCTGGCTGCATATAAGTAATTGATTATTTACATTATTTGGTATATAGTTTTGTTATAGACGTTAGATGCTAGTCAAATGAATTTTAATACACTAATTGATTGATTTTAATGGAACTAAGTAATTTATATGTATAATGTAATAGCTATTACAGCTAAAACAGTATTATAGGTTAGTTGTTTTCTTGATAAAATCTTTCTATTGTGATATGTTTCAAACGTTAACATAGAATAGATATATCTGTGACAGTAGTTCTTTTCCTTCGCATATATTTTCCTCATATACGAATATTTCTATTATGTGCTTAGTTGCTATTTACGTAATAAAATGTTGCTTTAAATAAAAAGTAGAGAAAAATATGATGATAATGAAATATCGGCTATGAGATGTAGTTATATTAGTTAGCACGTTCGAAGGGTTTAAGCTTGAGTTGCATTTGCAAATTACTTTTATGAATTTGAAGGCCAAAGTAGTCGGGGTAAATCAACATTCCGGTATGCCAAATTAGATAATAAAGTTGGTAAATACGATGCATTTAAAAGTTTTATTTATTTCGCACAATATGGATCGCCGAATTGACAGAGAGCTCTTAATAGAATGCTTATTTATGCTGAACATAGGTTTATATTGTAATGTCGATAGGCACCGGCTATGTCTGCATCAGACAAACTGTTACATACCTCTGTTAGAAAATATTTTTATTGTGAACCTACATTATGTGTAGTAAATTGTTTATTTAATCAGTCTGTTGTTTTATTGATTCGATAATTATATAGGTACTATCTGTTTAATACCTTAACTAGTTATCCTGTTTAATTGATAAGCTACACCCACAAATACCCCTCCGTGATAGGTCTATAATTATAAAAGCGTATAAAAAAGAACAATTAGTCTCTTCCGTTGTGCTGTTTCATGAAAGATTTTTGAATCAATAACGAACTAAACACTATTATAATTAATTCATATTATTATAAGAACTTTTTAGAAAACAATGGAGAATTCGGTTAAACAACTTTTGTCGCCTTGACAAAACCTATTGTCATAACTTCCGTCAAAAATGTCACAACAAACATTTACGGAGCACTTTTCATAAACCATCGTAAAAATGTAAAAAAATCGTATTGTTATTAAAAAATGATTACAGCTTTTTTAAACAATTTATTGCGGTTGACGATGCCAATAGCTATCGATGTTACTGACGTGGTGTTCTACGGATCACTCGTTACGTGCATTGTATTAGGCAATTATTACAAGAAAATACAAGATATTGAACTAAAGAAGAACTATGGGACTGGTCTTGGTATACTTGTCACGTACTTAATATGCGGCTTTCAAATCTACCACTCGGCGCTTATGGTGTGGGGCAATATCATTATAATGAAATGCTGTGATAAACGGTAAGTCACTGAGATAAGAGTGATGAGACATATTAAAATAAACCAATTCCGTCTGCAACTCGAGTTTAAAATATATAAATTTGAATATCGCTCCGCATCTGTTGGTCGGATGCAATAAACTTCAAAACTACTGACAGATCCCTATGCAATTTTTTAAATAGCTTGTATTTCTTAGACAAATAAGGCGTAAAGCTACTTAACGATTTAAATTCTCCAAGTTAAAATAACATGTAAGTGCTCATTATATTTTCAGTTACGTACACCAGCTAAGCTTAGCCTACACATGGACTTACCTGTCTTATTTGAGTTTCAATGTAAAGCGTGAAGGTTGGCCTTACGACCACTGGATTCATCAGACGATAGCGTTAAGACTCGTCGGCCTGGCTTTTGAAATCTATATGGTAGATAAAGCGAAAAATGAAACGAGTAAAGCTTCGCCTTCGAAACTTACTCTTGGTGATCCAGAAAATATGGTCGAAGATCCTACTGCTCTTGAAATTATAAGTTACGCGTATTATTTCATCGGATTACACAAAGGTTTGTGTTAGATACAATTAATTATTTAATAGGTACATATACTTAATCAAAAAATAAATACCTTTTATAATTTTCCTGCAAGCTGTTCTTACTATTATTACATAGGTACTTGTATCCTTATTGTCCAAAGATACAAGTAGGTGTGTATGTTATTGTTGCACGTCACATTATCTTAATGATTAAGAAGTTTCACTGAAAAGAGGACTTGAGTCGTAGCTCAGAATCGTAACTTGAAAACTACAATTTAACTTTGTTTTCTTAGGTCCCTACTACCGATGGAAAATATATCAAGATCACTTCAATACACCGTTCAGTGTCTTGGGAGACTTCAGGGTAATAACTGAACAAAAACTGAAGAAAGTTCTTGCGTGCTCAGTTATTTACTTACTTTTAAGAACGAAGTATCCTGTTCAGGTAACAACATTATATCATTATATTCCCGTCAAAATAACGCTGGTTATCCACTAGAGATGCGAGGAACATCGGAGTGAATTATAGTGCGCGACGAAAGGTCTGCTAAGTATACCTAAGTAATAATTAGCTGCCATAAGCAAAGCTATGAACGCGGTACTTTCCTTGCGTACCGCTTAGTGGCTACGCCTATTTCTCGTGAAATTTTGATAGTTAAAACAAAAGTGATAAAGAGTCAGTTTGATGAAAATCAACAAGACACATTCTTTCCTGATTGGTTGCAGATGTACCACAATGACGTCTTCTACAAAAGCTACGGCGCTGACAATCGTTATTTGTACAACTTGCCACAAATGATGATGTATTATTTACAATATCAAGTCATCATGATGCTGTGCACGAGTGTGTGTACTGAGGCCGGTTTCGGAGTTTACCCGGCCAAGTGTCAATCGTTGCCTGGTCACGGGCCTTCTATGAAATTTAGTTTGTTGAAATTGGCGTAAGTAAACGAATATTTTTGTACATTATATTTTAGTCTAAGAGACAAAAATATAATGTATGAGATTAGTAAGCCATCGGAACATTAAAATTTATAATCACTAACACACCAAATTCATTGGTTTCGTGTGGGATTTGTAACCGCTACTTACTCCAGTAGGGTGAGGTTACCCCACTTTGATACCACGCCACGAACATCAATTGACTTAAGGATTCTTGCGGTCTCAGAATACCTACATATCTTACCTTTAGGTAATTTTGTTAATTACCTATAAAAAAAATCCGTATTGTAGGTCCTCTACGAATGAGGTGGCTTTGGAACAAGAATACAATTTCGGAGTGCTACGAACGTTTGAAAACGACAAGGTGATCTTCGGACCGATGATGCGTGACACTTTGAGAGGCTGGGACATGTCCGTCCGCTACTGGTTCTGGGCACACACCTACAAAAATATGGTCAGGGCTAACAATGAAGTGAAGTAAGTAACTGTTCAAATAATTACTTACCTCCTTACCAATTAAGTAGAACATCTTCAATACTCGAATCACTCGTAAGCATAGATACCTAATAAATAATGCAGTATTAGTAAGCTAAGGAATATGTCCGGTAGATGGCGTTAGGTGTACTTGAGATCGATATATTGCACTTTGAGAAAAATATGTCGGGTGTATTGTAGTTCTTTATTGTTTTTATTTTACAGGAGTGCGTTGTCGTTCCTTGCATGGACGATTTGGTGCGGTCCAACTATACCACAGTTGATAATCTCGAGCACACTCTGGGTACATATTCATCTTGAATCAGAGTACAGTGAGCTGTACGAAACTACTGCATCGGTGGGTAACATATTACTTCATTTAAAACTACGTAGAATAACGGTTTTAAGTGTATTTTTTGCCCCTTAGTCGTACTTTTCTTTCTACTTCTTTTCTATGGGAAAGTGCTTTTTCTTCTGGCGATGTGTGAAGTAGCAAGGTGGCGCAGTTAATATGTCTGCTGAGAAGCTAATCGTATCAGTGAGAGGTGTTCTATAAACTTTTTACTCGCTACTTCACACACGACCTACGGAAGACCAGTCGAAACACGTAAGGGTTAATGATGATTTATATTAGACCGTCCTTACTAACGACCGAATATTTTAACTAGTCATGCAAACATTTTGTATGGAGTGTTCGTTCTACAGCGAGCTGCACGGCGATTGTCGCGAGCGAAAATCCCCGGACATTCATCCAGCCCATCCACGCAGGACGCACCCGCGGTACGGTCTAGTATAACATCATTCTTAACTTCTCTACATTCTGTATACAGTAATGCTATGTCCTACAGTCGATACTATCGAAAGTTTGACATTTAGTATGTAACTAAAAATTTGTTCATACCACACTCGCTAGGAGCGCTGATCAGGCTTCTACACAAAATTTGTTAATGGTACAAAATGGCTCTACTGTATTGTTTGCACTTGTACATAATTAGTCTGTAGTTGTACGTCAACATCGAACTTATCACTAAACTACATTGTAAATGTAATTATGATAAGATTTATCTGGCGTTGTAATAATAATTGTTCGACTTTCAGATGAAAACACCCTGGGATATCGGTTTCACGATAATGCGCTTATCTTGCCTGACCTATCTTACTCCGTGCCTTATTCTGCAAGACCCCTCTACAATACTCAGGTACTATAATTCAATTCTCTGGGTGTATCATGTGTTTTTGCTAATGTTAATAGTCGCAGCCGTCGCTCTTCATAAAAGCAGAGAGACTCCAACCAGCGATAAATAGATATTTATTGCTTAAGATATATTATATCTGTCTTCTTATAATATTTACTTCGCTATGTTATGTTTGAAATTTGTGATTTTTTAAGTTATCCCAAGTTGTAATTTAATAAAAAATAAATTATAGCTCTTGTCTTTTTTATATTTTTTAGGAAATAAAACAACATATAACGTTTCCAACAATAACATTTATTAATAAATACATTTAATTTTATAATTTCCATAAATTCATAAAACACCGACTTTAAAAAGCACTTATTGCGTGAAAGGCAATTTTTTGTCGCTTAAAACTAATCTACGTAGCACTAATCAACGAAAATAAAATATTCCACATGGCAACACATAGAGTGTTGCCACAGATATGTCAAGTGTATAAAACTTAATATTACTATTGGAAGACATGAGATATTGGTCAACATTAACTAAATATAATCATTTATTTTATTATTATCTAATATTTGCACTTGCACGGTCATAATATAATATTTCTTACATAGCACATTGAACTACACGTTTATTATTGTCTTCTTAATATAATAATAATATATTCTCACAACATTTACTTACTAGATAGTTTTAGTCGTATAATTTTGATCTACAAATTAAAATTCGTTTCCTTGTCTAAGATGGTTTAAAGTGCTTTCAGCCGCGCGAAGGAATGTAATTCCAATTATTTGGAAAGTCACCCGTTATGTAGGTCCGAAGTAAGTTCATACTTAGGTATCAATCATCAATAGATCCGCCATTGAATACAACTTGATTATCGTCAAAACCCTTCCACTACCATTGTCTAATATAAACCAAGATATGAATTTATTATTGTCCTTTTGTATCATAAGGTTAGTGGTCAACCTAGTGTTAAAGTCGCCCGAAAGGATTTTGACATGGCTTTACGATTGTTACCTTAATTGAGAACAACTGGAACCGGCTTTTAACGTGCCCTCAGCATAGGGACGGTCAGTTCAAATTCCACTTTATGGTCAGTTGGTCACCCATCTAAGAAATGACCAGTTGCTCAACCCACAGATCGTTTACCGACCCGTGAGCGCAACTTGTTATGAGCGCCTCTTGTCCCCATTTAGTTATATTTTTTTAGGACAACTTATCACATGCAAGTCAGGTTATATTAGACAAAGCCAGTAAAGGCTTTAAATACTATGCCATAAATTAACATCTGTCGTAATAAAACTATACGACTTAAAACTAGATGTTTACATCACTCTGTAACAGGCCACTATGTACTACATTATCGTCATACATACCTACACATACATCTTGTATATTCATTATATATTTGTCTATTTGTTCACGTTGATTATATTATATGTTATTATGTTAACATTGTACCTGCGCCGCTGTTATGTTTATTTTGGGGTCTTCGATGATTGTTTTGTTCTGCACTAGTCTTAGTTCTATGAGAGCGCGGGGTATCTTGCCTGTTGGGTGAATGGCTGGAAATAAAACGCAATTAGTAAATATAGTTGTTATGGGCAACAGAAGTATGTCAGAAAGTAAATTTAAGCGTATTTGTCCTGCGTGCCTTAGTGGATCTGGCTGTATAATATCTACCTTAATTGGATTTTGAAATATTAACAGGTATTTAGTTTCACAGGTAAGTTGAGTAAACGATGCGAATTCGATTTTCACAAGAAACAAATATTTGTGTAACATACATATTTTAATATAGGTACTTAATTGTTCTATATCTGGTTGAACTAAATTTTTTGCAAAGTAGTAATGAGTCGATAATTGGGAAAAAAACAATTCTTAGTGCGCGATCAATTCTTTTTTTGTAACAGCAAAGTGTTAAATACTCACTTCTAGC
Source organism: Anticarsia gemmatalis (assembly GCF_050436995.1). Taxonomy (NCBI): domain Eukaryota; kingdom Metazoa; phylum Arthropoda; class Insecta; order Lepidoptera; family Erebidae; genus Anticarsia; species Anticarsia gemmatalis. The sequence goes on from NC_134757.1 coordinate 5,515,666, forward strand.
TCTTTGGTAAGTGTCCTGTACAATGTGTTGTAGCGTCGAGATGGTCTTTTCAAGCGTCAGTTTGAGATCATTGTTGGTTTTGTGCCACCAAGCGAGGAATAGCGCCGCGAACAAATCTCCCGTCCCAGTGAATGTCGCGTCCAACTTCTTGATTTGAATCTGGTAACATGAACCTGGGGAAGAAATACATATGTATATAAGCATTTTGCGTAAATATCCAGTTTGTTACAAGCGTTGGTGGTAAGCAATTATCACGAATTTGATTACTTAAAACAATGGTTCTTATATCTAGATTTACTAGATTACGTTTTTATATCCGAAGATTAAGGCAGAGAACTCGCCCATATTCCGGTTATCCTCTGTCACATGTGGAGAGCCTATTGCCATAAAGATATCGCTACAAAACTTGAAAATACTATTGAAAATATTCCAACAACTTAACAATTGAACCTGAATCCTCGTTATACATTTATAAAACTTCACATTCATGTAGTATTACTCGGCCAACAAAGGCAATCTCGAACTCTTTACGGTCACAAATTAAAACAAAGTAAATATTTAAAATGCTATTTACTGATAAAAACAGTAAAAAGTTTGCATGTTTATGCTAATGTCGGTATACATTTAAGTAAATTTGCATATAACGCAGTGTTTTGCTACGCCCCTATCTCACTCTGTATCTATTTCAATATAGAACAAATATTTTCGAGTTATAAAAGTTAATTAAAACTTTTTCGTAAAATGCTCTTACGAGTTTTCGAAATATTTTTTGGCAATTAATCTATAGGATAGTTCAATAAGATATAGCCGGGTCTAATTTTATAATGAGCCGAGTCGTATCATAACCCTGACATCGTTATAAGTACCATCCTGCGAAATTTATAACTTAAGTTTATAGACGTATAAACTGTTAACACTATTTATAATGGGTACGAGTCGTACGAGATATTATCTTCTACAATCTAACGCAGCAACAAATAAATGTCTTACACGAATATCTATTATCAAACATGTACATTGTAATGTTGTCATCATTGATATTAATATTTGTGATAAAGTTATTGCATAACAGTATTATCTTAAATACTTCCGTGTTCGAGGCAATATCGCTTATTTGTGTACTTATAAACTTGAGTTTCATTGTTTAATAGGTATATTGTACAGAAAAAGGATATTATAGTTGTATCTTGTGTTTTTCAAAACAATGGAGACCAGTCATGTGATCTTGATCAGCCCCTCGTGATCTAATAGGAAATACTCAACAAAGGGGACGATACTTAATAATCAAGATCTAATAAATTATTTAAAAATAATAAACAACTCATACCTATTTTTTGTCTGCTAGATTGTTGTTATATAACAATACGCTAGGTAAAAAAGAATGCAGGCATTTCTAAAAAGCCTTGCTGCTTTACGAACTCATACTTTATTTTGTTCAATGTGAAAGTAGATAATTCATCTTAATTATTTTGGTATAAATGAATTCCCAAGGGAATAAAACTGAAAAACTATAAATGTATACAATATAAAGGCATTAAGAACTTACCCGCACTGCTAGCCAACGCAATCATACTATTATCATCTCCGAGATCCGTACTGGATAGTACCACAGTCTTTACACCCTTAGCATGAAGTGCTTCTATCGCCTTTAGTGCACCACCAATATCCTTTACTTTTATCCCAGTAATGAGTTCCGCTTCAAACTGGTTCGGTGTGAGAATGTCTGCTAGAGGGACCACGACGTCTCTGTAGACTGGTAGAATCTCTTCTGGGACGTACATTTCTCCGTTGTCGCCCATTACTGGGTCACATACTGGAAATAATAATGTTTTATGTGAATAATGATTTTGAAAGGAAAAGGGGAAGGCCTTTGCCCAGCAGTGGGACACTCAAACAGGCTACGGAAAAAAAAAGATTTTGTATTCTTATCTCTATCTCATTCAGTTTACAGAAAGAGCAGAGCGAGAAACTATATGACATAAGTACTATAATTAATCGGAAAATTGATTAGATTTTAATAGCGATCGTTTGACGAGGTACTTATTTGATTAGAGAGAAAGCGCCGTGTGCAGTTATCATACAATACAGGAAAGTTTTCAGGAGATAAGAGATAACCGTAACGACGGATCTTTCCCACAGTTAAGTGGCCAACAGGGCTATTGTTAATTGAAGAGTAGGTACAAATTAATGACCGACCTCTTTTAATACAATGTCGCAAGATTCTTTAAAACTAGTATTTGGACTACTTGGATAATTGATGGCTTTTTCACGTAGAAAATTCTTCTTAGGTTTAAAATTTAATATAGTTATCGAGCGTCTTATCAATAAGTCTATTAAATAAGAAACAATGATACAGTGTCTAAGCTATTACGACTAGCAACAAAGTAGCGTTTATCAACAGATGTCTGCGTATTTCTTGGCAATCTGTAGAGTAAATAATGCCATGTCACAATCACGATTTATTATGGTTTTAAGACATCGGTCTTAAGTAAGTATTGTTACGTGATTGAGTGCACACGAATTAATAGGTAGTATACTTTTGGTTATATACTTTTGCAAAAATATCTGTACCTACTTATTCAGTAGCTATCTTTTTACTTCTTTCTTACAAAATCATAATAGTTGAATAGTAATATAAGGCCATGACCTTAGTATTCATAATATAGACCTACTCGTATATCGAAATAACTCTACACTTTCATTTAGATATCAATTGTTTAAAGAGTAGCGCGATAACAAATAATAGTCTTAATTGATGAATGGAATGGTATTGTTATGAAAATAACTTCTTATCAACGGAATAGACGACCATTATTGTGAAATATAAGTCAAGAACCGGACAAGGCGTAAAAGATAATTAGTTTCTTTTCAACAAGACTTTAATAAGAGTTTGCTTTCTTAAATTACTATGAGTAAGTTACCCCCAGTTTCTGAGGTACTATCGAACAAACTGAATCATGACCCACCATGTGCTCATTTTCTAAAACACGTCTACCTATATACGCGTAAGTCGAAATTGGCTTGAACCTACGTTTCCTTGGTGATGAATTTGTTATCTGTCATTATTGCGAAAAATCATTGTGCGCCAATACAAAAATGCTTTCTACCGTTTTCAACAGGCTCCGTGGCGTAGTGGGTCAATGTTACGACTGCGACGCGTCAGGAGTGGGTTCGATACCCATTCAGGACATGGTTTATTCGGCCATTATAGGAAATAATGTAACTATAAAAATTTAAATAATATAGGGTAACCAGCGTTGTTATTACCCGGTTAAGGAATTGATTTACAATTTTGGTCAATAGTATCTTTATTTAGTAAAACATTGACATAAACTCTATTATAAACGCAACTTAAATATTATTTCTAAAAGAACATCAGTCCTTTGTTTCAATAACTTTATACTAATTCAATATAAAACACTTAAAAACCAGAAATACTGGCGAATACTGTTATTTCAAATGTGTTATCCTTAACAAATATTGCAACAAACTTACTTTTTCTTTTCGAACTACACACCTGTCGCACAAACATCGGACATGAGTTCTATAATTAAAAATGTTACCAATATTCTAAAAGTGACATATATCGCAATAAATATTATAAAGCTGAAGAGTTTGTTTGTTTGTTTGTTTGTTTGTTTGTTTGTTTGAACGCGCTAATCTCAGGAACTACTGATCCGATTTGAAAAATTCTTTCAGTGTTAGATAGCCCATTTATCGAGGAAGGTTATAGGCTATATATCATCACGTTACGAGCAATAGGAGCAGAGTACGAGTAAAAAATGTTACAAAAACGGGGAACAATTTCACCATTCTCTCTTATCTGACGCAAGCGAAGTTGCGCGGGTCAGCTAGTATCGCAATAAATTTGAACTGGTTACTTTAGAAATTAAAATAAACGTATTATTCCTTAACATTGGCAATCACTGTATGATGGGCAATGACTATAGTGGTTACCCTAATCGTTTCACAGGCTTCTAAATGACGTGCTATTTGAATTTTGACACAAATAGGTTTTTTCGTAGTGAAAAGAGTTTAGACTATTTACATTCTAGATTCAAATTAAGAGTGATTTATCGAAAACGTATCTACGTACTGTTATAACAAAGGCCAAAGTTGTCTGTAGTCTTAGATACTTCATTACACAGTCGTATGCATGATTAAAATGTCCTAAGTGCAACTTTGACGTTACAGATGAAATTCTTACTGTTTTGACGGTGTCAAGCGAATTATCGGCAAAATGGGTCATGATTCAGTTGGTTCGATAGTACATTAAGCGGTAGTTTATCTATTCAATAATGTTTAAACTCATTTTTAAAAACGCTATTGAATAGATAAACTACCGCTAAATGTACCTCAGAAACCGGGGGTTAGTGACGTCAATCGTAGAGTAGAGTCGAACGTAAATCGTTTCGTTTATCGTTTAGATGGCAGGTCAAGGAAATATATTAAAGACAATTACATGAATATGTTCCAAAGAGGCGTGGCAAGAAGTGAGTTTGAGAGTAAAGGAGCAATGGAAATATATATTTTCAAAATAATGTACCTAAGTAATTAGCTTCCTTCTAAAACGTCGGCAGAATGATTAACTTAAAAAATCGAGGCAGTGTACATGACACAAATGATAAAAACGCGATTTAATTAGCAGTCAAGGGCACTTTGCAATTTCAATTAACTCTGAGCTATTCTCATAGATATCTTGTTGTGATGTTAGTCGCAACATTGTATTTACGTTATTAATTTATAAGATAAACTAAAACTGACGTTATTGCATATTTAACGTAATTTAAAAAATTATTTTTAAATACATTAGTTTTAACAATAAATAGCATTATATAAAACTAGCTGACCCGCGCAACTTCGCTTGCGTCACCTGAGAGAATGGGACAAAATTTTCCCCGTTTTTGTAACATTTTTCGTTGCTACTCCGCTCCTAATGACCGTAGCGTGATGTTATATAGCCTATAGCCTTCCTCGATAAATGGGCCATCTAACACTGAAAGAATTTTTCAAATCGGACCAGTAGTTCATGAGATTAGCGCGTTCAAACAAACAAACAAACAAACAATCAAACAAACAAACTCTTCAGCTTTATTATATTAGTATAGATTTAATTTTATAAAGATAAGCAAATTACTGCTTTTAAACAAGACACTAGACATATTATTAGGCTAATTACCTATGCAAATAAGTGATTATCCTTGTCTACATTGAACATACATTATCATAACTTGAACAAGAATTACAATAAGGATGATGATCTCAACCACAGTTTGTTATTTTTTCCTGTGGTTTTGCAATAAGTGAATAATAGGATTTTCTTCTAGTCAAATGGGGAGGAAAAATAACGAAATATTTAGTTGTTTTGTGCTTCGATTGAATGCTACTTAAACATAGATGGAAACCATTAGAGACACCATTTTTTTATGTTTAAATATAATAATATGGCTTGCAGGATTCCTTTTTTAATTTTTATTCTAAGGATAAAATTTCAGAAATACCTACTCATTTGTCTGTAACTGTTCTTATACAGGGTGTACATCTTTCTTGCTTACATTATTTTGATCAGTGTGAAAAAGACAACTTTACTTAATGAAAACAGCTAAATTGAATTATTAACATTTTGCTTACTTACCATATAATAATTTAGGATTCTTCTGCCTCAACTTTTTGATAATCTCAGCAATTTTCTTCAATGAATCAGGAGATCTTGAGTACCCTGTGAGGAAGTGTGTGTAGTAGTCAACTTCATTAAGTACCAGACCTTCTATTAACTCATCCAGTTGTTCATTTTGTAGGACATTGCCTTTGATGTGCTTGTACCCTGTGTGGGTTGAGAACTGCACTGTGTTTATGAAGTCTACTTCAAAGCCTAACACCTGAAATAATAAATTGTCTATAGTTAAATGATTTGCTCAGTTATGGTATGAAAGAGATACTTCACTTCTATTATACACCTACTTCTTCTTATCTCTACATCACCCATAGGTTGACTGGCAGAGAATGCCAATGGCATTAATTCCGCCATTATACAACTTTTGTATATGAAGTTAATAAATAAAATAAATAAATAAAGAGCTTCTTGCTAGCTCTTCAAATTGGCCCTACCTTCTGAACTAGCACGAAATTCACACCCATATTATTGACAGTTATGGGTTAAATTTTTTGCCCTAAATGGATTGTTAATAATAAGTAGTAATTGATTTAGCTAAGTACTAAACAAACAAAGTCACTATTCTTTCCCATTCAAACTGATTTACCAAACACAGGATAGAGAGAACTCTATTCAAGTACCCATTATGGTTAAATATAGATTAACTAATGGTCTTATTCTAGAAATATAAAACAATTGTACTGACAATTACCTAGGCATCTGTAACTTTATTTAGATAACAATAGGGATGTTTGTGTGGGTTTTCATGGTTCAGAATACAATAGGTCTTTTTGTTAAGAGACTTGTTGTAATTTAAAAAAAAAAATCTGAAGGCTATTAATATTATGTGCCTTAATTTAAAAAAAATATATATTTCATTATTTATAGCATGGCACTGTGCCTCGTATAATCTAATCTTATATTATAACATAATACTAGCATTAAAAATAAAACTAGCTCATAATGCTTATTCAACAATATTTTTAAATTGACAGATTTTTTATGCTTTGATAAATTGTGCAATGCAGGCACAAATACAAATATGAGTACTTAGTATAAGTAGGTATATGAATAAGTAGATCAATAACACTTTTCATGCAGATAATGTATGTCAAGGTTCTTTTTAAATTTAATGTTTAATTTATCAACATCAATAAAGCCTTTTTTATTTGAAGATAACTGTGCTAATGATTTAATTGTTAGTTTAAGTAGAACATAAATAAGAATAATGAATAAATAAATAAGTCTGTGATAGAGATAAAGATGTTAAGCCAGTGTCTACTAATTTTGAAATAAATTCAAAAAGTAAATGTTTGGTTCTATTTATTAAATTCCGGATCTATTTATTATTTACAGAGTAAAGTTACAACTGAAACCTTTGGCAAATTTATAAGCATCCTTAATTTATTGGTAATATGAATTAAATAAGCTTCTAATTTTAATTACCTGCAATGGAAAAACAGCACTTTTATTTCCAACGTAACCATGAACCACATGGCTCTGGATGGAAAGAACTCGTGGGGTTGCATCAGACGACATGGTTTCTTCTAATAACACACTAAACAGCACTTAATTAACGTAATATGATTGCATAAATCGTAATTCTCTAAGGTTTCTAAAACTACTTTTATGACATAAATTCATATGAAGTGTAGCAGTGCGAGTGCTGCAACGGACTGAGTATTAATAATTTTATTCCTAGCAAGTTGTGGATTTTATGTAAAGAAGTTGCAGAGGCGACTGATAACAGATAAGAGTCTCGTCTTAAACTCAAATGGACTGACATGACATTTGTGACAGTGACCGTAGTGACATTGACCGAGTGTCTGTCAGTTACTGACGTTTCGTTTCACATTATTGACAAATTATTTTTGTTACCAGACTATAAATTCCGTTTATTGATCTTTTTAAAATACACGTTCCTGATTTTTTTTTATTGTGCTACCAGGTATCTAGGTTCATATAAAAGTTGGACTTTATCAAACTTGAAGACTAATACCAATGTATAATTTCAAATTCAGGTTTATCTTGTACTTATTCCTCCTCAGTTAATCACAATGTAAGAGGAAGTTTCATGCATTATGTCGTTTTCTTATAAGATTTTAAGCAGCAGACAGATAGATGAGAGAGCATTAGATAAGAACAGAACTGTTATTTCATAAATTTAGAATTTATTTGCTTACATTAAGTATGGGAATAGAATAACATTAATATTGCAACAAATTAAAACAATATGTTTTAAATCATAGATAGTTTCACTGATTACTATTGCTGCTATTTGTAGGTTGTTCCTGTGTTGTTTCATAAGCCCTTTCCAATGTATCTGTGATGATCTTCATATCATTCTCAATACTCCGGGCCCAGTTCTCCACATCTCCTATCTCTTTGAGTGCACTACTGAAGTTCTCGACGAGAGCCAGCCATTGTTGGGTCTGTTTGGCAAAGTTTATAGCTCCCTGGTGTAAGAGTTTTGCTTCAGCATCCAATTTCTTTTGGTTCAAGTAGGCTTGTGCAACTCTGTAACAGTAATTATAACAGTTGGTTTAAGAATTTTTGTTTAATTGTAAGAACAAGGTTCTGTGACTACCAAGTAAGGGCACATAAAGGTGTATGAAATAGCGAAAGTGTTCTTGTACTTTCTAAAACATTATTGTACAGGCCAGCATTGATTGTAAACTAATACTTATGTGTAAAACTAAATGAGTAAGATAGAGCATGTTTTATTTTTACAGTGTACCAAGTCCCTCTACAAGTTGTTTAAGACATATGCAAGTACTTTTATTAGAAAAATGCTATACTAACCCGACATTAAGATGGTCGACAAGAGCTTGAGTTAAATCATTAGCAGCAGCAATACATTCCTTGCGTTTTTGTTCTGAAAATAATTACATTACAGTGATTACAATATTTATTTTAATATTTAGTTTTAATACAATTAATAGATTTTATATAATACATAATTAAACATTTCATTAAATTACCTTGCACGACTCTTTTAGCAGCCTGCTTTGCTTGGTGTTCTTTTACCAGTGACGATAGCATATCGAAATACCTTGTAATCAAGTGTCTGGTTCCGCAGTCTATAACTATCCCCGCCTTCGAATGTAATATCGTTAGATAAGTAAACAATAAATATTATAATATTAGCTTATAATTTAGCTACAATCAATACATAACAGTTAAGTAATATGTTTTAATTCGATCATCTGATCACCATCACAATAACAATCTTTTGACATTCGAATTGGATTATTTTGACAGGTTTGACAGCGAGATACACTTGCCAGCATTAAAATATTAATTGATTATAATTCAATGGCATCGAAGTAAATCAAATTATACAGGGTGTCCCAAAACTCAACGATAATCCGAGACAGGATGAAAGGCCAAGTCATACTGGCTCTAGGAAAAATAAAAAAAAAAATTCCATATCACTTAGTTCAGCAATAATAGACATTTTTCAAAAAAGTTGAAATTCCACACCCTTGGTCGCATTTTCAAGTCCTGTGGTCACCAACGTCACAATTTCGCTGCGTTTTTTTTTATTTCGTGATCTTTATTAAATATGCTATTAATGGTAAAACAAATTAATGCACAAAACATTGTTAATTTTCTAAAAAAAGTTAAGTTTTAGTGAGTCATGGTTCACAAAAATATCGTTAGTTAACTTTGACGCTTCATATTGGAAAAAAAATGTACTACACTACCCTTGGCAAGTTATTTCAAAAGTTGGCGCATTTAATCAAGATTACAAAATGGTGCAACACTTGCCACTTTTCTTGCCAATAAAAATGTTATTTTTATTTGAACGAAGCATGTCCTCACAGATGGACCGGACGCAGTGGTTGAATTTTATGGCCTCCTCGTTCCCCCGATCTAAATCATTTTGTGTGATTTTGTGAACCATGACTCACTAAAACTTAACTTTTTTTAGAAAATTAACAATGTTTTGTGCATTAATTTGTTTTAAGATTAATAGCATATTTAATAAAGATTACGAAATAAAAAAAAACGCAGCGAAATTGTGACATTGGTGATCACAGGACTTGAAAATGCGACCAAGGATATGGAATTTCAACTTTTTTGAAAAATGTCTATTATTGCTGAACTAAGTGATATGGAATTTTTTTTTTATTTTTCCTAGAGCTGGTATGACTTGGCCTTTCATCCTGTCTCGGATTATCGTTGAGTTTTGGGACACCCTGTATAAGAGGACTTTGTTTTCGATCTGCATTAATCAATTAGCATTCAAAATATGCATGAAATACGCATACCTCAATGATTTTCAAAACTATTAGTGTTAGTATTTTTTGTAGAAATCGGTCAATATCCAAGACCGTGTTAGAATTAAACAAAAAAAAATGCACAGAAAATACACAGGCATTTAAACAATCATTTTGGAATTTAACAGTGATAGCTTGGTAGGCCGGAATAAAAGTTAAGTAAGAAGATTTATGAACTAGGTACGTATAGATTAATAATAATGTGGCTAATACTACGGCTAATAAATACTGCATTATTGTACATTCATTGCACATTTCTGGCCCACAAAGTTGGATTCTTAATAGGAACATTTAAAAAAAAAACAAATATTTTTGGATAGCTCACACACGGTCATCTGATTCCAAACTAAGCAGAGCTTGTACTATGATAACCAGACAACTGATAAACATACTTGTATACTTCTAAATACATACTTATACATTTTATTTACAAAGGGATGATATAATAATATACCAGTCTCCTAGTTAAGTCAGCAGTAGCAGAAACGAATCAATCTAATGGTCTGTAACTAACAGTGGTTTTTCGTGTCATCGATAATGATGCAGTTAATTTATAATTTACAACTGTCGCTGGCCGACGCCACTGTAAGCACATGATTGCATTGCATTAATTATACCACGCTAATGGAAGAGGCCAATATCGATTTTCGCTTATCGCTTACGACGACGCCAGCTGCGAACCATTGGAAAAAGATTTCAAGCTTGTTTCATTTTACTCATTTATGTGTAGTGATGGGGTGCAGCCTGTATTGTATTCTATCGATTGTGGATTCTTGTTCGAAATTAGCGTTTGTGAATACTTTATGGTCCTACTCTTGCAACAACTGCTGTATTTACTTAATATAAATAGGTAATTTGGCAACATACCTACATACAATGTAATAAAAAAAAAACAACTTTTTTAAATCGAGTAGCCGTGACAAAAATTTCTTTTAAATAAAAACCTCAAATACGTAATTTCCTTGACGTTTTTTTATTTCATTAAAATTTCATTTAGATGCGTAAATACATTTTCTACTTTACTACACCCTTAATTCTAAGGTACACAGTCTTCGTTAAAAGTAAATAGAGGGCGAAAAATAAATTAAGCGTGTTTTCTGTCGCCACTGTGGCTGACCGCGCCGTATTTCGCTTTCAGTTTCTCAGTGAATTCAGGGTCGTCCCATCCCCAGAGGTGATGCGTGCCATCCCCTGTGCGGTGTGCACGCTGCTTTATTATTTCCGGGGACACGTATTTTAAGTCGTAAGCTTGTCCAATCTGAGAAAGAAAAGTAATAATCCTTACTTTATTGCTCTAATTTTATCAAACTGCTTCGATATTAATCCGGGCATTTTAAAATGCAATAGGCAGGTAAAATATTTGCAAAAGAATCTTAAGTTTTGTATATATCTCTGCTTAAAAAGTATTTTAATATATTTTAAAAGGAGTGAGTGCTGCCATGCCCAGCTCGCCACCAACAAGATTACAATGGCGACCCAGTAACAAGCGGTCGGTGCCCGCTACATTATTTCGTTCTAAATGTAGAAGTGAATAAAGAGTACCAAGTAAGTGAAATATTCTACAGTACAAGCCAATGATACTGCTTTCTATTCTACCATTTGTAGACCTCATGTTTTTGAAATAAGGTGCTTTAAGTTTTACGTGTTTCGATTGCGAGAAATTCAGTCCTCAAAAATTTACTTTATATTTTTGCAAATGGTTACCATCGGATTAGTCTTTGCGTCGAATAGCACCAAAGTTACCGTTAAGTTACGTAGCTACTGTTAAAGTTTTACTTAAGACTTTATATTTTAGTACCAAAACGTCAGGCTTACGTCTTTAAAGTTTAATAGCAAGTTACTAAGCTCAAAGTTTGAGTTTGTGAGACGCGAAGTTCGTAAAAGTAGCTACTATTATGTTACGTATGTATTGGCTTTGTTATAGGTTCTCTAAGTGATGGGTAAGAAAAGTTACTGATTAAATTTTAACTTTTAAAGAAATTATAAAATGTTAATTTTATATAGTTAATACCACGTTCAGGAATTCTGATATTTTTTCAAATACATGGCTATCCTTATTCCAGGCTGACCGCACACGGGTCGTACCTATTTATTTTTGCGCAGAATACTTTGTCAAAAGGAGGCCGAACGGATACGTTACCTTTGCCATGAGGTCGATGAACATGATCGTAGGTGTGAGCATGTTGTACAGCGGCAATTCTGTCGCTCTGTAGTCCCACGGGAACGTGTGGTGGTAGTTATGGAAACCCTCTACGCAGATCATCCACACTCCAATATTTTCGCGAGGGTTCAATGACCTGGCAAAAAAAGTAGTCTTAGGGGAGCCACTGACAGTTTAATTACATTTGAAAATGTGATCTGTCTAAGAGGTCTCAAAGGACGTGGTCTGATTGATTAAATAGTCGAGTACCAACTTGTATCTAGGTACTCAACTTTAATGAAATTTAAACTAGTTTTGTTATTTTATAACCAATTAGGACGTGACTTCCTTGTCTAATTAATCCGGCTGAACCATCCATATCTGAGTGTGTATTTACTACATACGCCTTTCACGTTAATCGACTTACCTGGTATAATAACATTGTAATCAATTAGTACTAAACTAGACTACTCACTTGATTGTAATATGTTATTCATGAACATTATTCAGATAATCGATTTAAAGTGTACCTACAACCCCTCATATTGCTTTTTTAATCTGACCTAGTTTGCAACCAGAGACAATAAGGCCAGTGACATGTTTATGGTTTCTTAATTTATTACTGGTTGCTGTTAGTTTTTCTTTTGTTTACATATTCCAAGCAATATTATGTCGTGTTGTGATTTATGGACAATTTGTAGTAATAAAAGTTTGGTATTAATGTTTCTCTTACAATGGATCCATTAGTAGCCATATTTGTCTTTTCCCACTACTAGGCTCTTTAATATCTAAATCATTTAAATTTTCGTTTTAACAACACATAGTATGCAATTTATTATATCTGTTGACTGTAGGATCTTGGTTCAATACGTAGGTACACTGAAATATGTAGAGATCGAAAATTTTTAGACAATACCCAAAGTTTCTGTATTAAATGTTCCTACCTACCTATAAATTTATTAATCAGTCGACCATCCCAAGCTGCGAATAGACACTGTATAACTTGCCAAATAAACAAAAAAGGAAAGATCAATCTTACTTGTCATAAGGCCTGTATCCAAAGGTGTGTGCAAAACTGTTAACACTCCATACAACGTTGATGCCGCAAGTGTACCGCAGTATAGTGGGAATGAAGAAAGCGTTCAGCCAGGTCTCGTTCCAGAAGTATACTGGAATTATTGTCGGTAGCACGAAGCATAGAATTGGCATCATCTTCATGTAGTGCCTGAGGAAAATTTATTTGTTAGAAGAGTAGAAAGATTTCGAATAATTTTACTATATACGTTGTTTTAAATAAAATATAGTAAAGTACAAGTAAATATATGTAGTAATTCAAGTTAAATATAATTTGGAGATTCTAATATTTCAAATGAGTATGAGCAAAAGTACATAAGATTAAGTAAGTTTTATTTGACCCTAAGTTTACTAAGTTCTGTCACAACGTTGACATATTCCAGCATTTTGTTAAATAAATAAAATACCAGTAAGTCTAAACACGGCAGCTAAACTAAGCCCTAACACAAAATAACAATACAAAACACGTTAAAACAAACTCAGCTCTTTAAACTAACGAGAGTAGAGTTCTTGTGAACAAAATCATTAACCCAAACGGACTATCAACTTAAAAACAACTTTAAATTTATGTCGACATCAACTTTATTTCGCACTTCATAATACTGGCAGCCTAACGTCCGTTAAAATACGAGCTACAATGAAAATCTCCGTGTCTCCGAACAAAAACTGTGCAGGAAAATAAATGTTATTTAACGTTTAACTGTTGGCACACAGCGTACGGTTTACAAAAGTCGTATTTCTTTGTTTAACTTTGGTTAAAAGACATACAAAGGTTTAACAAAACATGTTTAGCTTTTTCTTTTAATACCCTCTACGATAGCGCGGCTTTTGTAAAAAGAATAAATATATCGGAGACAGAGGCGACGACTAGTGTTGTTTGAAACTTATGGCTCGACTTTTAACGGAATTACTAGGAATTGCTTTAAGTCTTCGATAAAATGTTGAAAATATTTGTATGACATTTTCCTGTATGAAAAATGTAGAGGTCTGAAAGCTTGATCTTCTGTGGTTTACTTTAAAAGTGTATCAAACATAAATAAAAGAGTAAACTTTTTGTAACGTTACAGCAAAAACCATTATGTTTATTATTTGGGTTGTAAGTACCATTATTTTCACACATAATACTATAATTAAAATATCACGTAAATCTTTTGACCTGAATACTTATTAACGCTTTTACAATTCAACAAGTGCAGTAATGTGCACTGATGACTTACTCGGTCATAATGGTAGAGTAAATTTTAATTAAAATTTAATGTTTTTGACCGCAGTCTCTTCATTCCCTTTTCATCCATTAATTTTATTAAAACCCGTCAGCATTAAAATGTAGCTGGAAAAATTAAATCGCTCTGAACGATAAAATATTTACCAGAGATAAACTAAAAATATATTTGTATTTGTTGTTATTGGAACCGTTTTTTAATCATTATTTCCATTCAGCGCATGTTCCGAGAACCAATTAGAATTAAAATGAGTGAACAGCCAATTAATAAAAAAATACATTAAAAAAATAAAACTTACTTTTTCTGGAACATAACGACGGGGTCCGCGTATAAATCAGAGAGATCAAGGCGTTTCCCGCCTTCAACAACTTCAGGACTCTTCTTGACGCAAAGCCAGCCCATGTGAGAGAAGAACAATCCTCGTTCAGCATTGTGAGGGTCAGCGTCTGTGTCCGCATACTTGTGGTGTGTGCGGTGATCGCGTGCCCATTCGAATATGCAATCCTACGACAATATGCGGTTTAGTTAGAATTAATTGGGTTGATTGAACTATGTTTAAATATGTATGATATGTTAGTAGTATGTTATATGGCAATAAATACATGGGATTACTTATGATTTGGGCTTTAACATTAATTAAATCAGGCAATGGCTGGGGATTACCAAAATGTATAATATTGTGTTATCAAAATGAACAAAAATTTATCATCCTATCGAATGCTACTCGTAAATTAATAGTACTGCTAAAACATATTTTAATGATTTACCGTTTTTATGTTGAAATTGTTTACAATTTTATGAAAATTTCCAAAACACAAAGTTATATTTATATTTTACCAGTGAGCGTACAAGGCTTAAATAAAAGTTTAATAAAACAAAGCCAGCCGTAGTTGAACTCATTGTGATGAAAATATACCAAGGCCCTCAGAGAAATGAGAAAATAATTTCTGTACGTGTACGAAACTTTTTGAAAGTTACGAAAAAAAACCTTCGGCACTGCGTAAAAAGCTTGTTAAATTATTCTTTGTAGGGGTATACGGTGTTACCTGGAAGCCCATCGTTTGCCAAAGCATTAAGACAACGCGGAGAGGGGTGCGAGCTTTGAAACTTCTGTGTGTCCAAAGACGGTGAGATCCTGCGCCTATTCCTATAGCGCACATAAGATGGACGGCGAATGCTGAAAGTTACATTACACATTAGCAAGGATAGTTTGTGAATAACAGGTAAGAGTTTTATAAACTATTTTTATTCCAATATAATATGTAAAAATGCAGTGATATGCTACACATAAATAACGACTTACCGAATACATTAGTCTGCCATTTAGCAGAAGTGAAGACTAGATACAATCCATACAACGATCCAATATGGAGGTACAAAAACCAGAAAATGTTGAACCAAACATATTCATGTTTCCTAGGGCTTGCGTTCTTCAATACTGAGACATCTTTGGCTAAGCCGAGATCCGAGGTCTGAGTGTCAGACTCAAAGAGAACTCCGCTCGGAGTAGGGTCCACTTGAGGTGGCATCGTCTGTAAAATAAACAGCTGTTGAACTCACAATCCTATCGAATAGATCCCAATTAATGTTTTCCAACTACTTCAACGGATTCCCGTGATTTTCAATTCAGAGTACAGCGAGTATTTAACACGAATTGTTTATGTTTTATTTTAAGTTAATATTGAATAAATCAGTTATCAGAATTCGTGATTATACAGCACGCCTCATAATTACTACGAATCAATAATAGGTATTTATTTTGTAGACTATAAAATACGGTAAATCAGCTTACTTTGTTAGCAAACTAATTAAAATGTATTTAAATAATTGTGGCTCTATGACATTTTTACAATAAATCATTTTTCTAAAAGATTTAATCTTTGGTTAACTCTAAAACTCGTTAAGTACAATAATTGCACTTGTCTAAAACAGCAGATGCATTTGATGGCCCAATTTTAAGTTAAGAAAGTCTGTTAAGTTGGCAACTGGACGTGAACCAATTAATGTTAACATTTAATAAGGGTGATAAATTAATTTGACAGTAAAAAAGAGTTATGATTGAAACAAATACTTATTCTAAGTATTATTTTAAAGAACCGGAAGAATGTAAAAGAAAAAGCACACCAATCTGATTTTAACCTGATAGCTGCTTAGATTTACTCCGGGAAACTTTTTGGGCTCTTTTGAAAATATTGTGCGTTCATCTAGGTATGGATAATGATAGAATAGCCGCTATCGTGGATAACACAAACTTATACTTATTATTGAAACTGGATGTTTGATTACAATATGACTTCTTATTAGATACTAGAAAATTACTAATTAATGATTACTTAGTAATTAACTTTGATACTTTTACTTGCCACCTACCTTAATCTTTATGTACTAAAAAAAACTTTCTAATACAAGTTTTTCTAAACACTTTAGAACACAAACTGATACCCAGTACTGTGTACACAAGATTATATAGGATACGAAGTAATCTAAAATTCAAATAGTTTGTAAGTAAAACAAATAAACTAGGCCGTTGGACGAAGCGTTTCGTAAGAGTTCATTGTATTATAAACATTGTTTATACTGATTCATTCAGAAGCGTTTGTTCATTATTTTAATTCGACAGTACCTACTACTTTTACTTGTTTCCTTAAACATTGTGGTTTAAATATGCACTTGCTTTTAGCCGCAACTTCGTTTGCGAAGCAAGAAATACTTATTATTTTTCGTAGATAAAAATGTTTCTCAAGATTCTATGCTTGTTATTTATTGGGTTGTGGAGTCACTCCATGTAAAATACAGGTATTCAGCTACACTCGGTGAGACTAGAAGATTCCAACATTGTTGTAAGAAAGGCTAGGCTGATGATATTGTTTGATAATCCAGGTTGTAAACTATCTTTTTTGCAATTGCATTCTATAATTTTCTTTTCTTATCTATGTAGTAAACTAAAGCGCTGAGTTACTAAATACCACTTTTTTCAATACAATGAGAGGGATCACGTAACAAAACCAAATACCTAAGTGTTAATATAATAAGATATCTGTAATTCACGTACTGATTCAGTGTAACGGAAAAATGTTTGTCACATATTTAATAACATTTTCCATATGGCTACATTTAGGATATATGGAGGTCGGTATTTCCTTGGGTCTTATTGCGTTGCAGACGACGGAATTCATCGCCGCGGGTTATTTCCGTCGGTCGTCGGTCGTCGGTCGTCGTGTCCGACCGATACTACTAAGGGCTAACCTGTGTTCACACGGAAACGGATCTTAAATCTAGAGGAAATATCTTATATAAAAACTGAATTATCAATGTGTCTTTACCTCGATGTTCAAGTTTAGAATAACATAACTAAACTAATGTAACAAAGAAAGTGTAAACGTTGTGGGCTTGCGTATACGTCAGAACAAATCTTTCGAACAACTGTAAATATGACAGTATATTTTACAATTATTGGAAAGATACATTTCACACTAGATGTCTATCAGATATGTATACATATGTTAACTAAGTATGACTATCTTTATAAGAGGTTCTCTATCGCTATCTTCTGCTATATAGTCACGCTGTTGATCCGCCAAGAAAATTTTTCAGTGCCTATGAAAATGTTCAAAAAATTGCTATGAAACCTTTTTTGCTATGAAACCGCACCCTTAGTTAGCCCTGTAACACCAAATTATTACGTCGACAAATTATTTTTTGTTGATACTAATAGAGGTCGCCGAGGTAGGTAATCTTAGGGAATCAGTCATGATTGTCGGCGAAGAAATAATTTGTTCAAATTGTGGACCTTAATTTCGTATTTTATTTACGAATATTTTCTTTGTTACAAACTAGACTAGACAGGGTAATTTATAACGCATTTCTTTGGCAGTAATTTGGGTATTTAGATAATAAAACACTGACATAATTATAATCCGCTGAAATACAGAATTTGATATAATTATTTGAGCTTTTCAATTTTTAATACTACTGTTAAATAAACACATCTAAATTTTCCGGTGCGTATAATTGACTTTTGTTGTCAAACAAAATGTGGGCTGTATATATTTAAATAATCAATTCATTGTCGATTCATTCTCATTTACTAGTTACGTTCAAGTACTTTGGACGCAGGCTTGGAAATCTATTTCCTACGACGATTTTACTCCCTATCTTTATAGGTAGAGACCGCTTGTGATTACCATCGAAGTCACTTGATTAGGCCGCGTTGTGATCGTAAAGCGTTGTGTATCTACTCGTAAAATGTGTATCTGAAATCGTCCGTGACAGTAGTCCAAACTATCTGAATAAGTGCCACTAGAACTTGAAGGCTATGCTTAAAAAGTACTTGGAATTTATCGTACGTTTATAGATATGGATGTCCTTGGATCAAAGATGTGATCGCGAAACATTTTAACCTACTTTAATATACATACTCGCATATAAACAGATTCGCGTCTGCTGTTTTAAAACAATAAAGTAATCAAACATTAGAACGCGATACGATACGTTATACTGCTAGTACTATTTTCGATCGTAATCTCGTGGTAGTTTCAGGTCGTTGACAGGTATATTTGCAATAATTATAACCTGCAGTTAACAAAAAAGTGAACCGAGCAACGTAGCATGCATAGAAATGCTTTCTCGGGATTTTTTGTACAACGCTAAGGTAAAATCAGCAGAAAATACTTTAGACTTTCGACGTTCTGTGTGTTCAGTCCAAAGCTCAGTGTGTTATATTATCGTATTGGAGTAGATTGTTATCCAAAATGTTTAAAAGCACTTATTCGCCTGTGTCTTATAATCGAGTAATCATAAATACAAAAATAGCATTCCACAAATCAAGCCAGCTTTCTCAGAAAATTTTAAGAAGCAAACAAAATATGTTTGTATATTATTTGGATAAACGACAAAGGCGAAAATGGAAGAAAGATAGCTTCATACGAATACTTCCGCATTCCGTAAACACATATGGAAGGAATGAATGGCGAATCTTTCCGGGGAACTGGGGCGTGAGGCGGAGATTTTATTTTGAGGAGCCGGTGGTTCCAGCATGATTTTTCCACCTCGGCTATAACGCCAGCCGCCTATCTCATTCTCCAATGACAACGTTCGCGGCACAGATAAAAGATTCCATCTTTTTGCAGCTTATTTATCATTCGATTTACTGAATAACGTGTTTTTAATGGGTCGACTCAACCCGGCTCGGTGTTATGGGATGTTTTATTGTCATCTTTGAGGTATTCTCACGTTTGTTCGTGTATTGGATTGGGGATGTAATGTGTCGTGTAATATGGTTAAATAAATGTTTGGGAGTTATTTGCGTATTATATTTTCCCGAATATAATATTTGATTTTGAGATGTGAAACATTTCAGAAAAAGGTAATATGATGTTTTAAGTTATCAGTATCGAGTCCTCCATTGATTCACTACATTCCAGACATGTTTTACTTGTGTCAACTCAACTACTAAGAAGGTACTCACACACCTGCTTTTTCTGTTCTATTTATCAGTAAACAAAATGCATTTTTTTTCAAATCTATTTTTCGAAAAGCATTTCTAATCAGTAATCACCATTACAGTCAGTAAATTTACTATCGGACATAAACCTGCCACCATAGATAATTACAATGGTCGGTCCTATATTACCATAATCATTCACCGTGGCACGCAAATCGGAGCTGCGAGCTATCAGTACTTAGTCACGACGACTGAACTCGAGCTCTCTGCCTATACATTGACATAATCCTATTGACCTCTTACGACACCCACAGGAAATGACAAAGTGCTTTATTTTTAGCTCAGCCAACATCGCACCCAATATTACGTACCTACAATAAATCAATTTTAAATATAACAAACCACTCCTGTTGAAGTGACTGGTCGGAAAAGCGGTTGGAACGTAATTTTGACTGGAATTGCTACCACCCGATTACCGGTATTGTGGTTTAAATGGGTTCCGATCTTGAAAAACGATTCGCCCGTGCGGTCCCCGAATTGAAATCCACTGTGCTCGGTCATTTCACGTGAAATTTTGATTGAATTTTACCGGTATAGTTAGAATTCTATTTTTTTGTGACCTTTTAATACTGGCGCTTAATCTGCATGCGGCGAATCCGTAAAATTCGACAATGGATTTGCACGAACAATACCTAGCTGCAAAAAAGTTTTCACATTGTTTACAGAAATGAAATTGTTCACAATGTTCACGCTTTTGATAAAGGTAACTTTGACCCAAAACAGTAGGTATTTGTTTGGAACAACAATTCCGTAATGCAAGCAGTAGCTATAGAAAATTAAATTACGTCTGGAATATTCATTGTGCGCGTTGTGTAAGCTGAGCTCCATTACCTATTGCCGATAACAAAGGGCCACCAACGAGCACGGAATCAATTTAGAGCACAAGAGAGGTCGGTCGGCTATCGCGCATAGTTCCTTAACTAAGTATTAACTGGGCTCCACTCCAGTAAACCACTTCTTTTCAACGCGCCTGATAAAAGCACGTTGATTAATAAAATTGTAAAGTATGATATGAAGGAGGAATACTCGCTACGTGTTATTGGTGAGATATTCGAGACAATAAACTGTACATGTGGGCGTCTGTTGTACTGATTTTCATATGGCGACGACAATGTAAACGTGAAGTGCCGATATATTCGCAATTTCTAGTCGTATCTCCTTGTCAATGGTACTGTAAGCTTTTACAGACACGTGCCCGACACTGTGAGGGCCTGGATCAGACTCCTTTCAACATATCGCAAATAGATTTCGCTCTAATATTTTCGCTTCTATTCTTATATTTGAATTTACCTTTTGAGAGTCTAGGTAGGTAAATTATGATTCACAATAAACTTTTAAAACGTACTGAAATATTCGGTAAAAGAGCTATTGAAGTCATTCAGAGCCGTGGAATATTTTAGTCTATTTGGAAAGCATTCAATAGGCTGAAAACTTGTCTGGCAGGCAGGCCGAAAATCCCCTCGAGTGGAACAAAAGGATAGAACACTTCCCATTTATTGTTAGTTCGCAGTAAAAATAAACATCTCGGTATATTTGTGTTTCGCACCGAATATCGCACGATACTGTCTAGTTCTCTGAGTGAATTTGATCGGCCGGAATTGGTGTTTATTCAAGAAGACTGTTATTTTTTTATACTGCCCACGTGGATATGTCACGTTGTGTATTCTAGTTCCAACCAACCGAGTTGACGGAATGTTAGTACAATATTTGTGTTAGTCTAGTACATTTATTTAGAAAAAAATCCTTTAGGTGTATCGATAGTGATTGAAATTTTTCATGATAAAGAGGTTTAAATATTTTCTTTACATAAGATAAAACTTTCTACTCTCTCTCTTCGACATTTTAAGACAGTGGCTACATGTTCAACTTACGCTAACTAAATCTGATCACCATTATGCATAAGTAGCGTCAGAGGTCAGATCACTGGCCCAACGCCAGCTACGGCTTACTCCACATTATATCTTTAAGTATGTTGGTACTTATCGGATTTCCATTATGAAATGTTTAAGGAAACTTGATCTCTGAGGTTAAGCTACGCATGCCGAGGTTGTTTTGTAGGTGGGTGACCTCGAGTTCCTCCGTGTTTCGGAAGGCGCGTTAAATTGTGGATCCCGGCTGTCATTTTCAAAGATCTTTGACAGTCGTTAACAGTAGTCAGAAGCTTGAAAGGCTGTCAATCAATTTTAACAAAGGGTATCATGTTATAGGTTCTTTTTTCACATTTACATAACTCATCATATGTGTACAGGTACTTACCCTTTACAATTAGTTTGATTGCAAGTGTACACTGTATGTATACGTAGTAATACCTACTAATAATTACTACACATCTAATATTCGTAACAAAAGGGATTATCACCGGATCCTATTCCCGTTAATTACGTGTAATAGGGAGCTTATACGAAGGGGCTTAGCATTATCCATGCAAATGTTAGTATGTATGAAGTGCAATAGTTGTCACAAGTTGAACTTTATGACTGTACGCTGGTGGAATCACTAACACTTGATTGTTTCTCTTCACTATTAGAGATGATTACTGTACGTGAGTTGTGTTATAGTGATGTTAGATGTATGTTTGAGGACTTCATAAAATACTTTAACTTTTAATAGGAGTTCCTTTAGTTAGAGGAATGTTTGGAAAGCTTGATCAGCTCTGTAAGGTTTTCGCGTCGTCAAGAACTATTTAAGTTCTTGACGACTTTCTTAACCTTTTTTAAAATCAATTTTTGACGATCGAAGTTCGATATTATCATTTTGAATGTTCGTAATTAATCAAGTTGTTTATATTAAGTCAATGGTTGACTGGTAGAGAATGCCGTGGTAATTTACAACTAAGACCACCAGTTTCATTCACTACTCCTTCTCATAAGCCAGGCATTTTTTTGTATTTTGTTCTAGGGTTTGTAAATGAACGTGCCTATGAATGCGCCCTTAGAGTAGTTAGATTACTGAAGAACTGATAACAACGTCTAAGGACGCGGTCCTCAAACATTGACCGCAGAATAATCGTAGTGTTGGGTCCGGACGTCCTTCGCAGTAAACGGACTTTGAATGACCTGCTAAAGTCTTGAAACACTACTGAATAGTACTGAATACTGATGCTATTGCGGAAATATAAGGTATCTATATAAATGCTGAAAAAGGGGGAATTACAATTTTTATACTCGATAAAATGTATATTGTAGTCTATCGTCCGGATAAAGAATAAGTAAGATTTAATCTATACCTACAGCATTTTTGAAATCCATTTGTACCGTACCCCATGAACATTTTTTGTGCCACATAGCTCATAGCAACATGTATTTTTACGAATATTTTTATATAGAATCAGGAACGCGGACCTAACAACAACATCCGGCAATTCGTGGAAATCCATAGTGAAATGAAAGGTGAATGAATTATAAAGAAAAATATTCTCGCGAATCCTGAAAGTAATTAGACAACAAAGAGCGTCAACATTTTGATTAGACCGTGCCGGAGTATAAACACTTTACAAAAAATATCTATTTTGAGTCATTTTAGTAGATACTTTATTCAAATTAAATGTATTCGTAGAAGACATACTTCATGACAATGGTAGTAGGCGTCGTATTCATTAATACTAATTAACTTATTTGAACGCAAGTATACAGAAAATTAGAGCAAGATTGTGTTTATATGACTTTCATTTTCTTAGCTGCCAGTATTTCTATTGTAGTTGTAAATCGTTTCGGTAAAGAGATCGAGCTAATTAATCAACATTTTTGACTGTGAATTTTATTCTAGCGAAGTTTTCTCCATCATAACATGTAACAACATAATTTTTCCGTGTTTATATTCAATGGAGTCTGTTTTGTTTGTCAAGGTACGGCTAAGATTTGGATTAAACGTCAGATAAAATAGTATTACTGACTCTTGTACTGGATCATGCTGGCGAAACCACATTTCTCAGAACACCAATATAATTATGTCGACCGTGGTTTTAAATTGCGGCTATATTTTTTTGTACACGTAACTTTAAAAGTGCCGCTTATTGGTAATAAAAGAAAATAGCTAGTTCATTTAGTCCAAGATATTTAAAAGCACGAACCCATTAGGAGGCTATAAAATTATTCCACGATAAACATTATAAAATTACAAGCAACGAGATGAAGATAAATGAGTGAAGGCTGATTGCGGGTCCACGACCAAGCCATTTTGTTACCAAAGCCTTTTTAAATCCGCATAGTGCCGTCCTACTCTAATCCACTGACTGAAGGATACCGTAGATTGGCCGCGTAACTTTTTCAAAACAAATTTACATATTCCCCGGGACGCCGTGATTGATCGTGTCAACGTTGGGCTCTTGCGGTACTTACCTACGATAGGAAAGGCTGTATACGAGTTCGCCTTCATTCTCTAGGGAAAGAATGCCGCGGGCGTTAATTGTATCATGCATGCTGAAGTTGTGAGGTCGTCCTACTTCGGTATTCATGTTTGGTTTTATTAAAATTTGGGACGGAATTCATTTCACGTTGGAACATACTTTGTCTAATGAATGTGTTGTTGTTTTTAATACACTTGAACATTATAATAAATATTCAAATTATTCTTACAGAAATATGCTTTTTGTTGGTTTTATTCCTAAACTTACGCCGTACGTAGTTTTTACTTAAATAATTATAAAAAATAGGTGTCCTAATACTATTATTCACTTCGTTTCACAAGAAAATCACAATCCAACATACATGAAGGTACATATTTTACAAGTAACGATAAAGTCTCAACACCGGTATTGTCCCAGATTTTGAGCTTCGTACACAACGTAGGAATAGAGGCAATCCATCCCGAAATTACATCTTGACTGGCCCACTGGGATTGGAAGGCTTGAGTACATCCCCGAGAAATTGAAAAAAAAAGCTAAGCTCACTCTTCAAGTAAAATTGATTTCTATCTTCTAAGTAATCTTCCCATTTGTTGGAGAAACTCTAGAAAATAGTAACGTTAGACTTGACAGATTTGAAATAACAATTTAAAGTTTCGAATTTGTTTTGATTACTTTGAGCTATATTGATATCTGGGGGCACGGAAGTGCCCCCGCAAGTCGAGCAAAAAAAAAGCGGCACGGCCGTAACATCCTTTTCTCGAAGCAATTCGGGCTATTTTTGACACCCCTATAATTTCGTTGTGGATAAAACAAGAAGCCTGGATTTTCAGCAACTAATCAGTCACTGTATAAACACGGTATATTTAAAATTTCAGTCAATTTGAACCAGTAGTTTAAGAATGACAACTTGTTAAAATTTTGAATTTTGTCACTCACTGATTCACTGACTCACTGACTCACTGACTCACCGATCATCAAAAGTCTAAGGTACTTCTAGCAGACTAAGAAGCTTAAAATTTAGAATACGAATAGGGTTTAGTGTCTTAATCATGGGAAAAATTTAATATTTTCTAATTTCGGTCCAGTTTTCTAAATACACCAACTGTAACAATAACTTTGTAATCCCACATTAATGTATAAGATTACAAGGTTACATTTGCAGTTAATGAATTATTATACAGTAGAAAATAAAATAAATAGGTGTAAATAGGTACCTACTATATGAGGCATAACGGGAGGGGGTAAAGGGTGGGTAAGGGTGTTTAGCCCATGAAACTGAACAACATTCCCATAAGAAAATATGTTGAATTATGAAAAAAAACGTCTTTCCATACAAATTGGACTTATGTTCGCTCTACAAAAAGAAGTGAGATGCCATCAAAAACATTCTGTAAAAACCTCAAGTCTCGCCGTAAAAAGTTGTGAGATCTATATAATACCAAGTCGATTAATCTATTTAGTCTCTACTTAAAGGACCTTCTGTCTTAAGTTATTACGTATGTTATTATCATGCCAATTTTAAAAAAATACCTTTAAAACAAATAGATCGACTTGGTCATCGCAAGAAAACACAAATTCGCCATTATTAATATTTCAGGAGCATTAACTTCTTGTTGTGCTGTGTAGTGTGATACATACTAATAATCAAATCATGCGATGGCCAGGTCGGTCAATTTGTTTTAGAGGTATTTTTTTTAAATTGGCATGATAATAACATACGTAATAACTTAAGACAGAAGGTCCTTTAAGTAGAGACTAAATAGATTAATCGACTTGGTATTATATAGATCTCACAACTTTTTACGGCGAGACTTGAGGTTTTTACAGAATGTTTTTGATGGCATTTAATTTGACGGCTGTCAAAATGTCTGACATAAAATGTAATATTATAGCCTATTTTCGAAACATCTGACTGTTATAAAATAAGAGCAAAATATAAAAATTTTAATTTCTTGCTATTATTAAGAATTTAGTGTGTATTTAAGTTAAGTTTTCTTAAACAAACTACAATGATTAAAATTATAACAAATTGTGTTTTCTCTGAAATATTTGTTCGATAAAAGTGACACGGAATCGCGAGGTATCTATGTTTTAAGTACTGAGTATATTTATATTGCTTCAAAAACACTTTATAAACCACTTTCTTTCTTTGCCTGCTGCGATAATTTGTGATATTAATAAAACTAATGGGTTTATTTCATTTAAATACCCAAATATCTGACTTCTTTACTAGAGTAGGTAGAGTAGGCATTAGGCTTCAACTACACTCAAGCTGTAATGTGTAATAAAAGTTCTACTGGTTTGACACTAGGTGTTTAGAAGCAACCTTCAGAAGGTTATAGAAATACGATCTTGGTACTCGTTTATCAAGCAGAGTCGATTAGTTAGTCCGTAAGTAATTTTTCGTATGTGTAAAGTTGCGAAAACGTTGACCAAAGTCTGAATTATTCAGTTTCAAGATCCGCCCACGCGGGGCTACTACGTCGAACTTCCTTCAGACCACCGCGGCACCGCGGCTATTTGAGTAACCTTTAATTCAGCTCGAAATAACAAGTTAACAATGTTTGTATTCTGAGCTTACGCAATTCCGTTTATGCTAATGTGCGAGGCTTATTAAATATCTTACCTATCCGTTCACGGTGTTCCAAGATACCATTTGCATATTTTGAGATTGTTTACGTTAATAATAAGACTTTAAATGTTTTTGTTGGCAGCTTTATAAAATACATATTATAGCGTTTTATCGGGTATGTACAATTCAGAAGTTAAACTCCTTCTAAGTTGTAATCGTTAAAATAAATGCTTCTTATCATCTGCAACGATTCGGCGGTTCAGAATTATCACACCTATTTAACATAAAAATTGTATGTGTCTTTAATTTTAATAAAGTCCGATCAGTCAAATGGAATCAAAACTTGCCAGCTCAAAGCTCTTATTGTCTCAAATATAATATCTTTAATAGAAAAACTAATATAAAGGTTCCACAGTCTTCTTCGGACCCCAAAAAGGAGGGCATTATTTTGTAAGAATGAATTTTTTAAAAATGCGTGTTTCGAGGGCAACAAATTCAGTTTTTAGCTACATTACAATGAGCCAAATAAAACCACCCACAAACTCGTAATTGGAGTTTTGAAACGTATTTATTGTTGCAAAGATTTCGCATTTCGGCACGTTCTTGTTTCGAGGGAATGTGTACCCCCTAGCCGTACGAGGTAACGGAGAAAAAATAAATTAGCCGGCTCACGAGGGTCGTATCAGCATGTTCACAATAGGGAATACATTCGCAATATTTCTTTTAGTTACACATCCGTTGGGGTGGAAACTTTCTTTCAGTTAAAATTGCCAATTTTCTTTCGTTATCTGGGGATCGTAATTTCGGTTTGGAAGAATCGGAGTTAATTTCCTAATAACAGATAAATCGCTTAGAAATGCGGCGGCGGTTTTATCTACTACATGCCTACTTTTATATACGTTGTCTGGCCTTCGTAGTACTACATGGTTTTGCGTGTAATACGGCTAAAAGTTTCAAAGTCAATATACACTGGAGGCCGAGTACATGACCGATATTTTGTTGCGGAAGACTCCGGTCGTGTAAGTTATTGCCTCTTTGTCCCCGTTCTGGTTATTGATTTATTCTAAAATGCCCTTTGTGTGCCCTAATTAGGTTTTTTGCTTTTATAATCTTTTAAGGCGATATTACCGCCAGGTGCACAATATTGGAACCAATTACTATAATTTGATTTTAGAATTTGTTTTATGGATCCGGCTGGCTTATTTTCGTCAAATTGAAACACTTTTTTCGTTTAGGACACTATCATTCTGTATTCAATTCTACAGTTTATACAATATTCATTTAAAAACAAGCCAGTGTGTTGGTGTGGGAAGTACTAGGGAGTTATAAGACGGAAGGAGAGCTCATTCAGATCGTATCGTCGGAAGAGGGGGACTGATTTATGTTGTTTCTAATGATCACTCCGGCCGACGATTGATGACCAATTGTACACTGATGAGGACTAGAATGGAACGTGATTTGGAAATTGCATCGTCATCAGGATTGTATTTGAAGGAAATTGGTGTATTTAGTGTACTGTGGAAAGTTGCTCTTGTGTGACTAGTTTGAGCTATTGCGTTGATTTCTATTTCTTGTAAACTTACGTTATAGGTGGGGTGGAATCTCTCTTTGAAAATATCCTAAAGAACTTTTTGGTGCATTTGTGTCCCGAGTTCGTTTACTTGTGTATTGTCAAGGCTCGTTTTCTAGTTTGTAGTTTGGATCGTCGAATTCGAATTGTTTGGACGAAGACTATACAATAAATATGTTGCTTTTATACTTTATTTTGTTTCACAATATATTTAATTACAAGTATTTGGTTAAATGCATCTTAAACCTCTCATTAATAAAATGTTTTAAACCTTGTCTCAATGCAATTCATTATCCACTGTTTGAATACCTTTGTTCCCTTTTCAGACGAATTGTGTTTAAACAATAGAAAAGAGCTTGTTGGCTTAAATTTACTCAATATAGCTACAGTCAAAAGTTAATATGGCTACATCCGTTAAGTAACCGCGGCTCGGGTATTAACTCCATAAATCACGCTCCGAAGCAAATTGTTATCGAATGAGACAGGCCGGCCGGTGGGCTCAGCACATTGGGCCCTGACTGACGGCTTTACCCCAAAAACAGCCCCTGTATGCCCCCAAAAGGGCCCACACCGGGCCCTAACAAAAACTCCCACTTGTTTTAAATATTAACTACACTCATTTTTTTTAAAGATAGCGAAGATAATTTGAGATGAAATATTGAATCAATTTACCTTGTAACATTATCTGATTGGTTGTCAAAGTTTTCTTCTGGGAAATCAAAATTGATGGAGATTTAACTGATGATTGCGCTTACGAAGACTAATACTTATACAGTTTTGTTGGTTCGTCAACAAGAGGAAGTAAACTAAAAAAATTGTTGGATCATTTATTCACTTCGTACCTTCATGTATTATTGTTATAATTGTCTGTGGCTGGGCAGTGAGAATACGACTGCTACGCAAATGTTCCAAAATTGATTTCCGTATTAGGAAAGATGTGGTTTTAGGCCCAGCGCAGACAGACCGGAATAATCCTCGCGCGGTCTCGAGCATTTTCTTTACGGCTCGCGGATGCTCGAGCATGCTCGCGACTGCTCGAGCCTGCGCGAGGAAAGCGTTCTAAGTTACCATTCTTCATTAAATAGGCCAGTTTTCGTGAAAATTCGTCAACGATGGTAGACTGGGCCATGATTATAATTGCTCTTTTGACTGAAGAAGAATAAAATTGACGTTCTCTCTCTTTAAACTCATTAACAACATTGAAATTTTTCGTACGATGCCGGCGGCGACGCGAGGCCGCGCGGGGATACCCGCGCATCCTCGAGGACGCGCGAGCATTTTTTGTCAGGTTCAAGCAATTATGCACTTTATTTTAAAGTTGATTTTCAAGTGCGTTAAAAAAATCCTCTCCGCTGCGCTCCTCTTGGTCTGCGCTGACCCTTAGAGTTTATTTATAGTTTTCTTTAGTCTTTTTTATTAGACATCTTGGTTAATAACCAATATGTACAATATTTTGTCGCACTGAAGGTAGCAGCAAAAAAGGTTGAACATTTTACTGACATGAATGTTTTTATTGAAATTAAAAAGGCACCATTATAAAACGAATAACTAAGTTATTGCATATTTCATTGTATTCAAGTTATTACTCGTAAGAAATCTAGGTTAACGATCTTACTCCGTGATTCCTAGTATCAGGTAATGGGCTCTATAATTCATTGTAAAACAAAACATTGTGATTTCAAGAAATTCAGTAGACGGAGTTATTAAATATCTTATAAGTGGTTTCCTCCAGTATAATTGTGTTGATTTGCTCGTGAACAAGTGCGTAGGCTATTCTAAGAAATTATTTATTTTCCACAAGTTGCGTTACACCTTTTATTAATTTAATTTGTGCTGATAACGACACGTGGTTCAAATCAAATGTCAATATTTTACTCTAGGTATGTATGTCTCAAATGTTGTTGGGCTTAGCGCTCCTATTTATTCCCTTTGCGGAAATGTCATATCAACTCGTGCCTTGTTATCCAACCTTTTCCTATGTTGTCTTCTGTTGTTTTCTAGATGGCTGGAGTAATGTTTCTAGTGATTAAAGAATGTAAAAGCTACCGAGTTATAAAAAGGGATCTAAACAAGCAAAACCTCGGCGTTTGGTAAAATTATTAAAAATCCACCTGGTTATTACTGACAAAATGTAATCTTACCTGTACCCTTTATAACATCAAAGTGATATTTTTATGGGAAATAATTTCCGCGCTGTCGACGTAAAAGTCGCATTTTTTCATCTTCATTTATGTTCTATAAAAGTATCATCTGCTTTTAACGTTTTTTCCGCAAAGAAAATGCTTCTGAATGCAAGTGTTTTTATCATGTCGGGAGTCGGTATGTTTGCGATTCAGGTTGCTTTTAATGCTTCTTTGTTCCTCAAGAAAAATAAAAACAGACATGATTTTTTCCTAAGTGGATGGGTGGAAAAAATGGCGTTCTATGTACACTCCATCATTAACTTATAAACGGACTGAAAAGAATACTCACTGTCGCAAGAATATTTCACAGACAGAACATTACTGTAGGGATAGTTTCCACGATTGAGCGAAATAATTGAGCACTACGATATGGCAGATAGTTTGCGAAAAAATATTCTCGATAAATAACTACATTTTGCATTTCATGAGTTGGATCAAATTACTGCATAAAACAGAAGATATTTTTACAATCGTGATATTATTTACGCACAGCTTTTATCCTGAAAATTTATTTAATAGTCGGAATTAGGACACAAAATACAATAGATCAGTAAACGGCTAATGAAGTTTCAAAGTCGTAAAAATAACAATCACAACAAAGAAAACTGCTTTATTACGGCAAATAATAGAACAGACCTATTTCCTGCGGAGATATCATAAAAATGTGCTGCCAAAATATGAACTATGGCCTTGTTTAATGGTTAATTGACTTCAGAGCTATTAAGTTAGAGGGAGGCGGTGTATTTTTCGTCCATTACAGTCTCGCGGCATTCCAACGTGTCAGTGGGTAATTTGCGGGGCCGTTCAGAGGTCACCGATAAATCTTCATTACCAGTTGTGGATAGCCGTCATGTTCCTGCCTTGTACAGATTTCGAACGTACTCCACGCTTCGGCTCGTAGCGACGCTGTTTTCAATTAAGGAGATTGCTGGCAAGCGAGGAAGGAATCTTTGTCTGATTGTACATCTACATCCTCTATGAGTCAGCTGAATGATATGCGGTTTGTTAAACTAATGCACTGTAGAAATGTTATACAAAATACATGTATGTATTTTCATTTTATCTATACTAATCTATACTAATATTATAAAGCTGAAGAGTTTGTTTGTTTGATTGTTTGTTTGTTTGAACGCGCTAATCTCAGGAACGACCGGTTCGATTTGAAAAATTCTTTCAGTGTTAGATAGCCCATTTATCGAGGAAGGTTATAGGTTATAATATATCATAACGCTACGACTAATAGGAGCAGAGTACCAGTAAAAAATGTTACAAAAAACGAGGATAATTTTGACTCATTCTCTCTTATGTGACGAAAGCGAAGTTGCGCGGGTCAGCTAGTTTTTAATAAGATAACTTCCACACTAAGAATTGTTTTAGTGTCGCAGAGACTTTTACAAATATACAAACAATGGATACAAGTACAGTCAGACCTGAAACAAGTATTTGTGAATTGCACAAATATTTGTTCGGTGTGGAAATCGAACTTACGACCTTCTGGCACTTTGGTACTGGCGTGGCGACCACCATAACCACTGCGCCGTGACATCAAAATGTAATGAGACAATTCAACAAATACAATCTGATGTGTCCTCCATAGCAGGAAAATGTTTGTCAAAATAATATGACAACATAATTATCACAGCTGGCACCCTGTCATCATATTTTGAAATAGTCGTAGTAAACATCTTCTTACAATTGAGACCCCTTATACACAAGCCCCGGGGGTCTTGGTTACAATAACCATGGGGTTCCTTCACAGTATGGTGTAATTTGGGCACAGTTGGATGCACTACCACCTGCAGGAAACATAAGTATCTGTAGTATTTCATGAGAGGATTCTCAATATTACATAAACTTATTAAAACTCTCATATTTTTTTATTTAAAACTTGTTTTCTGCCCGCGGCTTTGCTCGCGTGGAATTTCACACCCTTCGGTAGGGAATTTCCAAAAATCCTCTCTGAGTCCTCCTTTTCACTTCCTAAGGAGTCTTCATACAAAATTTTAACTTTCTAGTAGCTATCTTTTAACGCTCAGTAGTATCGGCTGTGTGTTGTCCATCAGTCAATAACTCAGTCAGCCAGTTACTCAGTCACTCAGTAACGGAAAAGTTTTTATAATTAAATTGATGAAATATTTAAGGTGTGTTAGAGAGACAACGGGCGCTGTATTCTGCGTCTAAGTATTGAAACCACAATGCATCACCAATGTCCACGTTAATTAATCTTGTTCCTCAATTCCCTGTGCGAGTGGAGTACGTATTGGTTTTTATCTCGTTTCGTTGTTATCTTAATGAATACTTTCTGCCTAAACAAGTCTTCCGCACGAGGAATTACTTTCGTCCCACGCAAGACCTTACGAAATTGCAAATTATCGACGCGGAGCTACTGTCACTTCCAATAGTAATGTACTACTCTCGTTATGCTTCTTTTTCAAGTATAGTTGATGCATTTACTGACTAATTATTTGTTTTATTTCCTTTCAATGAAAAGATGATAACGTTTCCACATTTTCTATACTTACGTAGTAAAAGTTGTTTTACTAAATTGATATGCTAGGAGC
Source organism: Anticarsia gemmatalis (assembly GCF_050436995.1). NCBI lineage: Eukaryota > Metazoa > Arthropoda > Insecta > Lepidoptera > Erebidae > Anticarsia > Anticarsia gemmatalis. Next base: position 5,548,773 of record NC_134757.1, read on the forward strand.
TTCAAAACACGGTAGCTCAAAATATCGTCACACAAGCGGTTTGAAAGTAGGACAACATCAGCATAATTTGGAGCAAATAGAAGCAGGAGTGCACTGCGGCAGGCCATGCAGGAGATTGCTAGCCAAACCGAACAGATTAACTATCCGCCGTTCCGGGAATTTGGCCTCTAGTTCCCGAAAAATTCCCTATCTATGAGCTCACGTTGCAGCCGATGTAACTCCTTTTTATGCTTTGCCAATTTGAAAATGCTGAGCGGGTTGCTAATTGTAACTTTTTATTGATGTTGTTCGGTTTGTACTCTATTTAAAGTCATAAGCAAAAATAGGGTAAATTTCTGATCCATTGATAGAAGGAAGATTAAAAAACAACCTATTATTATGTACGAAACAATGTTACAACACATCTAAATAAATTAAATCCTAATCCTTTAGTTGCCTGTTACTGATAAAATTGAATTATTAAATAAAAAGCCGCAAAATAAAGCACAAAACCTGCTATTCAGCTAAAGCCGTTATTGTTCTTCACAACATCAACAAGATAAAATAAAGTTGTAAGTACAAAGGCGAGTATAGAGAACCCATACCTGACCCGGATACAGCGAGCATATTTGCTAATCTATGAATATAAATAAAACTTGAGTATCAGTATGATGCGCCGTAATAAACGTCCATGTTTGAGGAATTACCCTCAGTCATGCGATACTCGGAACTTCGATATTTCACTGCAAGCCTGTCTATTTGTGTCAGATATCGGAATTTGAATGTTTAGGAAATTCAGTTCCGATATTGTGGCTCACTATTTAGGTTAGTTGTAAATTTTGCACTATTGATGCCTCAGGATCTAACGGTATTTGGCACATAACCAGTTGTTATGACACCAAACTCTTTTGAACAAAACTTTATTGTTTTTAGTGATATGCAATCCTATGTTTGTATATGAATATTTTACGCTTTCAATTTAAAACGAGTGTCGAAATGGGTAAAATACTTTCCGAATTATTATAATAGGGCTAAAAAGCTATTACAGTTTTGAATGAGTAAATATCCATTCCTTCTATGTTATCGTGGATCTAGGTGCAATGTTATCTTGCCAACATAATAAAGTAGTTTTAATTACTAAAAGCCTGTAGCTTTGATCAAATATAGTCACATAAAAACCCATAATAATTATGTACTATCGCCCTATAACATTTCATTTTAAGTCGCTAAGTATTATCCGTAAAATAAAAACAAAAAGACAGAACTTTTACATTAAAAACATCAATATGGATCAAACAAATATCCAAACAGGTTTTTTCAAAAGACGAAATAATACCAATTACTTTTACGGACTTCCTTTCAACCTATTTCTATATTAATTACATCCATTAATAAGTAAAATAGGAAGGTTTTAAAAGCAGTGGCACAGCAATGAACGCGATGTGTATCAAGACAGTCTAATCGTGATGCGAACTCATTAAAAACTGTCAGTTCGTTGAAGACTCAAAGACGCAGGTAGTCAAAGTATGAAAGCACGTAGTTATAAAGATATTAGAATTAGAACGTGAAGCGATTTAGGGTTAGCTCTTTGAAAGAAGGGAAAAAATACCCGAATTTCTAGCTCCCGCATTGCATTGAGACGTTCAAATGACGTATGAATAGTTTCAGAATGTTTGCTTCGTTAAATAGCTTATTTAAAGCTTAATTCATCCTATGAATTAAAAAAACATAAAGGCAAATCAACAAATATCTTCCTTTGTGTCGGATAAATATTTCACGGAATTTCGAAATCACATTCTGCTAAATTACTGCCTCTTGTCTGGTTTCGATTCCCCGTATTCCTATTCCGAGTATGCCAAGCGGTGTATCGGTAATATAGGTATCTATGTACGTACAAAGGGGTGATCATGCCTAATTTCTTTCTGTTTTTCTATTTAAAAAGACAACTCCCGCACTAAGAATTGCTCTCGTGTCTCTTCTTTTACAGACATACAAACAACGGGCACAAAGTACAACCAGGAACGAAGCAATTATTTGTGGATCGCACAAATCATTGTTCCGTGTGGGAATCGAACACACGACCTCCCGACGCAATGGTAGCGGCGTGGCGACCTAAACCACTGCGCCACGGAGGCAGTCAAGTGTTAACAAGAATATCATTTTTTAATACTTTTTGTCATGATTGATCATCGATTAGTGATTAACTTCATCGGAACAAAACACACAAAGTGAATAGCATCATAAATGTATACCATCAATCTCGATGGCGAGAGTGTTGTATTTGAACAGTGGTTGATAGCGCGTGACAACAGTTGATACGATGACGGTGACGCGGCGACTCCGGCCCGGGGGTGTCACGCGATCACCGGCGCATTTCTGTTAATAGCCCCCAATCTTTATGTTCTAACTGTGGTGCAAGTTAAACGAGGTAGAAGCGACGACTTGCACATTGTAGTTAACTTAAATAATTCTTTACCTCGATTCTCTGCCACTATCGACTACCGACAACCGGCTAGCTATCGAAATTTTGACATTTAGTATGTACTGCCAAAATATTTCCTACGGCACCCGTCAGAGGCGGTGATCAGATTTTCATACAAAATTTCTCGATGGCAGGTCGGTTGTCGGTAGTCGATAGAAGTAGAGAATCGAGCTACTTATCATAGAGAATTTATTCAAGACTTCATAGAAGTTCCGTCAAAGTTTTAGTCAAAAATGTTTTATTTCATAAACTTTTGACAAGTATTTGAAATCGTCATCGTCATAGTATTATAAATCTACCACCGTTTCGGGAAAAGCTGTTGCTCGTGAGAAGAAACGGCAAAAACACTTTTCAATTGCTAGTCTGGATTCAAATAATATTAATGGATTCAGAAACATTTAGTTTTGAACGATATAATGATATTATTATTGTGTTTAATAGACAAATCCAGGCACAAACATTTGATTTCGGTTTTCTCAGTTTAATCTTAAAAAAATCCTTAAGTTATGGATACATTTCAATACCTTTTCCGCCTAAAATAGCGAAGTAACCAGAGTAAAAGGCTCAAAGTACTTAGCAAGCAAAGTGTGTAATGTTAGGGTTTACGATAGAAAATACATTGTCACGATACTAATGGCCCATTAAATAAATGTATAACGCGCTTTATGCCTTTATTCCTTACAGCGGTGCCTTGGAACTGATTCAAAAGTCGTACGGTCAGAGGCGTATTTCTTCCGAAAGCCGCGTAATCTTATACTATGTACTATGTAATATAATAAAGCTGAAGAGTTTGTTTGTTTGAACGCGCTAATCTCAGGAACTACTGGTCCGGATTGAAAATTTCTTTCAGTGATAGATAGCCAATTTTTTCCCCGTTTTTGTAACATTTTTTATTGGTACTCTGCTCCTACTGGTAGTAGCGTGATGATATATAGCCTATAACCTTCCTCGATAAATGGGCTATCTAACACTGAAAGAATTTTTCATATCGGACCAGCAGTTTCTGAGATTAGCGCGTTCAAACAAACAAACAAACTTTTCAGCTTTATAATATTAGTATAGATTAGTATAGATTCTCTCTTATGTGACGCAAGCGAAGTTGCGCTGGTCAGCTAGTAAGTTACATTTTTTTAGCCATCTTAGCTGTGGTCCATTAGAGTCCAGTGCACCTTTATTACAGGTCATTGAACTCTTTTTTACTTCAATTTGCTTGAGGTCAAGAACAGGATTGCCTTTGTGTTCCTGTTCAATATAGAAGTTATGATCATTATTGTTGACGCACAGAATTGACCCGCATTTACCATTTTACGACTTCGGTATGTGTTATGAAGACGTGGGAAGGGCAAATATCGTAAAGTGAGAACGTATTCTGTGGGAAGTTATTAGTTTATAGATCTCGATAAAGCGTATCATATTTGAACTAATTAGTAATAGACTTTCTTCTTCTTATCGTTAGTGGTCAACTTAGTGTTAAAGTTATTCAAGTCGCCAGCAGGCCTTTGACGTGGCTAACGGTTGCTATCTTAATTGACAACAATCGGAACCGACTTTTAAGGTGTCTTCCGAAGCACGGAGACACCCATGACAAATACCACTAGACGGTCACCCATCAATAGAATGAACGCGTCAAGGTTTGCTTAACACTCAAATCGTTTACTGATCACAATTAATAGTCGAGCAAAGTAAATGACACAAGTTTCTTTTAAAACTTCGATATTGCGTGACATGTGATACGGAATTAGGTGATAGTGACTAACCATTTCGTCACAGGTAATATTGTCCGAATCGGTAATAGTGTAGTGCTTGAGGTAATTTGGCACACCTGTATTCACCAGTTACAGTAATAATAGTGGCCAGTCAATATGCATACAGAAACTATTTATATTAATTAAGTACTGTGTTTATAGTAATCGTATATTCTACTCTTCCTAGCTTCTTAATGTTTCTATTATTCGTCTGTTAAACGAACCTGCAGTAATTTTTATTTTCCTGTTATTCTAAATCTGTTGTCGACGTTATAGTTTTGAATGTTGTCGTACATTAATAAAACGCTATCCATTTTTTCTACTTTATTTTACTTTACATTAAGTCTAGAAACTTTGAAACAGTAATAAATAACAAAGTTTATAATTCAGATTTATCGCATGAGACTCTAATTGATAGTTTATAATGGATAAGGTTAAAGACTTTGCTTAGTCTGAGCTCAATTTAACAAAAAAGAAAAAAAAATACTGAATAATTTTTATTGCACCACACTGCTAGACAATCCAAAAACCTTAGTTATAAATAATAAATAAATATTTATGATCCATTTTATAATTGACGCATTTATGGAGCATATTAATAGTAAAAAATAGTGCAAGATTTCGATTTCTGCTACAAAATTGGCAAACCAACGCAACACCGACGGCGTAGCAACTAAGCAGGACACTACAATAGAGTGCAACAAAAAACATTCAAATTAATCAATCCAAAACACTATTAATATAAAAAACACAACATAAGTTTATAACTTAAACCATTTGTCACAAGCAGAGGGTCAGTGTAACAGCGGGGGTGCAATGACAACCCCAAATAGAAAGGGCTCTCAGAGAAAACTTTCCGTCCCTTCCTTTATATGAGCTTCATAGAATTCCGCTTAGCTGCGCCCCGACACCATATACAATACATTGCTTTACTCACACTCGCGTATATTTTGCTTCAGTAATTTTATTTTATCTAGTTTGAATTCGCTGTTAAAAGATTTTACTGTGTTGTGTCACTATACTAAATTACTTGCGTTTACTAGTTTTCGTATTATACAGTGCTTTATATCCTTATAGAGTAATACATTAATTTACAAGCTTTTCCGAAACGGTTATAAAGATATATAACTATATAAATATAAGATATATAACTATTTGAAATACTTTGTACGAGGTTTAGGAAATAGATAATATTTTGAATTTAAGACAATAAAACATTTTATTTCGACGCAGGGTACATTGATCGCATACAATCAGTTTGTGACGACAGCCAGTGGTAACGTGCGTCAAATCGTTTATCAATCTAAGAAAGATAAATGATCAATTGCATTTTCAAATACTATAAAATACTTATCGTACAACGCAAAAGTTTATAAGTTACGTTTTCTATCCACTAAAACTACTACAAACTACGACTATAATTAAAAACAATGTGAGATATCTTCGTAACATTTGGTAAGTATCCATAAAGTTATGTTATGTCGTAAGATGTATGTGTTGTTATTGACTGTGATGCCAAAAACAGGGCATTGTCTTATATATGTGTTCTAGATATCTCCGTGTTACACAGTTAGTAGGTCGTAGACGATTTATGTAGGTAATTGCTTTCATTATTTCTGTTGAAATCTAATTGTGATATTTAATATTAATCTTATAACAATATAAAAGGTTTTTATGTCTCCAACAAACAGACCTGCAGACGAGAAAATATTCTTACTATTAAGTCTTTTACAAACGCACAAACAACTATCACAAAAGTCAACCAAATTCTTAAAATCTGTAGATTAGGTACTCAAATTTTTATATCAATGATAAACGAACCCACACCTCAGGCTAACTGTAGAGTCTCTCAGTGACCTTCTTGAGACACTAGCTGTGGCGTCATTGTATTGCTTCTTAACGGATGTAAAATCTTAAACCAAGAGAACTTTCACTATGCACTTAAATTATCTAACAAGAACTAACGAAAACCGAAACCCAATGATACCAATCAATAATACTAACATCATAATGCGATATATACAGGTAAGAAGCACTCAAATAAACATATTGCTACACTAGATAATACTATATATAATATAAAGTGGTCTATATATAATTGTAGGTGTCTGTGAGACACAACACGTGCGGATGACTCGCCTCACTGACGGGATAAATGTAATTGCACCTTGTAACTACCGAGCTCCGTTACATATTATTGTATGCACCTTGTATAGGTAAGTTTATACTGATGTTTATGTCAAGTTAATGGTTAATGAACTTTGTTATGTGTGGAAAATTAATTGCTTTTGTTCTTTAATAGATCTTTTTATTTATAGTTAATAGTTAATATTAAAAATGTGAAGACTTGTCCATCTATCAGCGTCAAATATGAATGTTACGAAATATTCCAACGTTAAAATGACAGTAATAAAATGTTATCAAATGTGTTTGTATTATAACCCCAAATATCTATTTATCATTAGTAAAGTACTAATACAAAACATATATTATCAAAGTATAACTTGCTACTTTGCACTGTTACTACATCTCTACATATTTATTTTACTTCATTCATATTCATACATTTCGTCAAACAAGTTGCGAGTACTACGTACTTCTGAAAATATAACCAAACAATCTATGGCTGCCTTAATGTGACACAATAAACCTTTTTTATTTATGTACTCAGGTTAACATTTCCTCAAGATAAAACGTGCAAATGTAAAGTTTAAAAAAAAACTGTTATTTATTTTTCGCAATGAAAAACAAGGAAAATGTAACTAATTCTCAGAAGTGTGTTTACAATCTTCATCAATTAATTTTATTAATAAATTAAACGCTAATTATTTTCCTTCACAAAGATTTTGTAAATAATTGCTAAAATAAAAAAAGGAATATCTGATTGTCTATGTCTGCGAAAGAAAAATACACAAACGACAAGTTTTAAAAAAGAACAAATGAATTACATGTAGAATTGATATTGCCGCTGGCAAAGAATACAAGCATGCGTAGAAAAAGTAAAGGATTCAATTTGCATTTAAAACAAAACTTATTGAAAAAACTCTCTGTGTAAGAAGCTAAGTAGTTTAACCTTACATTTTAAACTTAGTAGTAGTAGTTAGTAGTGCTTTAGTGCTTATTTTTAATTGATACTAGTATAATTAATTATCAAAACTATTATTTCTTGATAGGATTCTACATATTTTCGGATTTTCTTACCCAAAACGTAAATGTAAATTCCTAAATATTTTTTAAAAGTTGTGTAAACTTCTTGGTCAAAATGTATTGCGTGATGTGGAGTTTTATTTCCACTGCACGTTGTAGTAGCAGTGATGAATGTAGCAGTCGTCGTGCAGTCGGTGGCAGTCCGCGTGGTGTGGGCGGCGCGGGGCGTGAGGCGCCCGCGGGGGACGGGGGCCGGGGGTCTGACGTCACACGCGCCTGCGCATAGAAGCACTCCTTGACGCACAGAGTACTATTGAGTGCAGAGAATATGAAACGCTGAATGAATGTTAGATTGAAGATTGTTTTGTGTTTGAGTCAGTGATTGGTTAAACTTTTTGATTATTCTGAAAAGTCTTTGTAAATGACAATTTTTCTGTTAACCTTATAGAAGGATATAAGTGTTGCCGATTTTTTTTTCGGAATGTTTATTACTCAAAGTTTTAATTTAAAAAGCCTGTAGATTTAAATGATATAATTGAAAACAATTTGAAGATGAAGAAACATATACGGAATGCTCATGCAAGCAGAAATATTAGAGCCATAGTTGATAAAGTTCCGAAAACATATTGTAATACTTAGTACTAACTAGTGTCTGCTAATTTATTACTCTTAATAAGACTAAGTAGAAAACTAATTTATTAGCTATTCCTTTGTTATTGGATGTAGTATGTGGCTATAAAACTAATCTAACCGTACTACGTGCGGCAAAGGAAATTAACTCTCTATGCACAAAGTACACTGTGTACGGCAATCCGTGTCCGCGTTCGAGCAGGGCAGCCAGTCGCTTCGCTCGCGTGTTCTGCTACGACCGTCCGCTACGCGCGCGTAGCCCGTAGCACTTCGACAACTGTAGAACGCTACGAAAATATTTCCAGTGTGTGAGGATATTGAATTAAACGGAATTATTTAGTGCGTGGACTAGTGCTGTGCTACGACTGTTTATCGAATACCTGTGGTGAAATATTCGCGAGGAGAGCTAAGGTGGGTGAATATTGAATAACGAGATATGAATAGGTATTGAGAGCTCGGATGCGAGTGGTTTGCTCTAATGTCAAGGACACGGATATTGATCAAGTACCAGATGTGAACACTAAATTGTATCAACTTTGTTTACTTTTTGTGTTTGTTATTTACCTACGTTCAAGTTTACGGTACATTGGGTTAGCTGTTATTTACTTTAGCGGCACATTCGTTGTACTAACTGTAGCTATATATCGTTGTTGTATCTCTGTTGAGTCTATTACAATATATTTGGCTTATGTTTTCCTTGTATCGGGGAAATATATTCTTTTTGTTTTTCACCTTTCTCTGTCCGAGATTATTTGTTCCTAATCTAATGTAAGAAAGTTATTTTGATTTTATGCATTGAGTTTGTAGTGTTTTTGGTATATTTTGCAGTAAAGTAGTTTATAAATGCCTCGTAAATAAATGTGACATTTAGGAAACCACTTCATATATTGTTGTTCTATGTCGTATTATAGTCTTGAGTATTTCTTTAATTTATTGCTTACAGTTGTGGTTACTTGGCATTCATCAATTCACGTGTCTACCTACTGCCAGTCTTATCATATTGAACTTTTTATACGCTGCTTAGTCACTAAATGTTTTTTATACGTTAATATCGTTTTAACAGCTAATACGCTATGTAATAACTCTAAAAGCAGAATAGTCACATATAAGATTTGTTTACAGCTAAAAATTAAGATTTTGTCAGACAAAGGATTTTCCAAGAATCGAACTTGCGACAACCATTGCACTAAAGTAAAGCTACGTAACTACTTCTCCATTCCCCTTCAAGCTTTTCTTTCTTTATAATACTATACAAAACTATAAACTTATATAAGCTGTGAGGTATTTCATCATTTTATGTATAAAAGGGAATCTTTTCATGTTATAACATACGTTTGATGTTAAACCATGTTTATATTGAGCGCGTTCAGTTGAGGGAGTGTTTGAGACGTTAAAAGTAATACGCAACAAAGGGATGTACGAGAGGCCCACGAATTATTTATAAGGATACCACCTTGCGTTACAAGTACTATGAATTAGATATGTTCACGATGTTTCGGTACATTTTATATTTGCTTTATTTTAAAGTGTGTTTTGTATTTACACTGCTTTTTCTTGCCTCAATATATTTGTTACAAAATAATAGAACCTCAAAGGATGTTACCTACTTTATTGACCAACCATTATAAAGAATAACTGTATTCTGTAGGGCAATTTTGTACAGTCAGTATTGTCGAGTATCGAGAGTTTGACATTTAAAATGTACTGCCAAAGCTGGCAGTATCATACAGAAATTCCAACGTAATAATATTCTAAAATAATACACCCTATTGTAGCCAACATACGCTAGGAAAACTGCTTCTCTCTTTGTCTGATATACCCAAATATTATTCATTGATGGCTGAGTCAAAACAGTTACATATTTTAGACTTAACAATACTTATATGAAATAATATTCTAAAAGTTAGATAACACCAAACACTAATTCTGTTAATAATTTATAGAATCGATAAAACATTAGCATTGACCTTTAAGTTATTAATTGGGTTCAAATACCTGCTTTGTTAAAGAAAATATATTTGTACCTGAATTTGATTCTAGTTTTTAAAGGTCGGAACATTTAGAACCATTTAGATTTGTAATTGATAAATTATCAATAATTATACACCTACAGATAATTTTGTGTTTAGGAATTCTAGAATAATTTACGTACTAAATGTCATATTTAATATGAGGTGTAACACAGCGGCTAATTTTAGAAATTGAGTAGGCGGAACTAAATATATCTGTAATAGACTTTCACACCCATGTGATAGGGGAGTGAGCCATTTTTATGACGAGAGTATTATAAGCTCCACAGGATCTTGTTTTAAAAGAACACGAAAGTCTTATCAGCCCAGCCATTCTTACAAACATGATAAAGTCGGTTTCCAGTCTCACTGGATGCAGCTGGGTACCAGAATTTTACATGAAGCTACTGCCTATCAACCGCCACAACCCGGTTACCTAGGTATATATTAAGAAAAAATAATAAGCATTATTATTGTCTATAATTTAACATATTATTATAACATTAAACAAAATATTATGCGACATGGGAGTCAGACAACGAGTATTGCGTAATTTTAGTCACCTAAATTAACACACAGACACAAAAGCAAATCTTCACAAGTTGAGTTTCTGAGGTAAGAATAGGGCGTGGGATTTTTTACGATACAAAACCCGGTAGCCACTTAAAGAACATCAGCGCAGTGTCAGTGGCATTATAAAACAGTTTACTTCAATTCCTTTGTGTGGAGGCCGTGTCACGTGAATCAGCGCATGAATTGACGACTGATGTCTGATTAGAATAACTGTGACCCATGTTGAATATATCAATGGCCAGATAGGACTGCAGCTAAAATTAATACAGAAGACGCTTTTTTAAATTACAGTTTGTTATTATAGCGTTATGATAATTCCAATTATGCATTCTAATTAAAGCTTTAATTAAAACCAATTGCATACATTTTAATAGATCATATACACACAGATTATTATAATAATCTAAAATTTTATCTAATAATTACGTTTTGTTTCACGGCGATGCCACTTTTTGCGTAAACCGTTTTCTATACAAAGCACCGATACAAGCCTTTGTTATACGTTCTAAAATGAAATAGCGAAGCATTATATTAGCAAGTCCAATGTCTTAGAATATTGTTCATAATCAGGCTAATAGATTTGTGTAGAGCGGATGGTGTAGAGGAAGGGAGCCCTCCGGCGATGTATCAGCTATCTGCACTTCCACACACTCACATTAGCATACCACTTCATGTACATGTGCTGTGTGCGTGTCCTTATTGAAAATAGACTATGTGCCAGTATTTTGCATGTGTAAGTCTTCGAAGATGAAGCAGCAGAATGCGATGATGTTGCGATTCTAAAGCCTGTTTCACTTCTAAATAGTAAACGTTGCTTATCAGATTTTTTTAGTAGATACGTTATCTGATGCTTGGTCGTATATTGGAGAACTGGCCCTTATACTCTAGTTTTGCCTAGTATATTTTAGATATTAGTTTAAAGTTATATACTTTGTGTGGTATTTGGCACAAATATGATATCTTAAAAGTTGCTAAAATATAACATAGTACGTTTAAATTATAGAAAACTACCATTTGAAAAGAAAAAAGAATGGAAAATGGATTACGGAAAGAAACAAAAAAAAAACAGTCGAATTGAGAACCTCCTCCTTTTATTGACGTCGGTTAATAAGTGAAGCTAACGCGTTTAAAATAACACTAAATCGTCGTTGTAAACAGCATAAATGTGATTAGTATTTGGTTGTAATGAATGCTTCGAATAAATCCTTTGTTCGGAACAAATAGCAGCGATCAAATGAATACTATTTAAACCGCAACGAGTGAACTCAACGAAGCACTGTTACAATTAAACTACTTTTACGGATTCTACTGCGGTTTATTTGATTTTACGGAATAATTGGTTTAGCTAAAGCAAATGAAATGTAAGTTCGTTTTTTATTATGATCTAGCTTTTACCTACATTCAATCTTATTGTTTCACAGACAATGATATGCTGGGACTTAAAAAAAAATATTTCACAGGGTCACACCTAATTGCCTAAGGGTTTTTTTTGCATATTATCAGTTTTGATAATTATTCGTTTGCAAAATTTACGTTAATAATTTATTTATTTAATAATTAATATAATTAATTTATTTAAAAAAGATGGTACTTTTGCATACACATTAGGTATTTGAATGGTTTCATTTCATTAATCTGCAAGTTATTATAATATTGGTACTACCTTTTTGAAGTTTAATTTATGAGACATTTTTGTTAATTGTTCATTGCCTGTCGTGCTGTAAGATAACCTGTTTTATTAGTGATTATGAATCCGATTATTTTAAGGGAATAATAATTGATATTCTGAACGTTTATTAATCATTACTTATATCACTCATTGTACGTTTAGTTTTTTTTAAATTGAGTATTTTAAAGCAGTATATCATTGTACAAGCACATCCCTTTAAACGTAGAGGATCAACGTCCACCTGTGTAATAATTAATTAATGTTCAATCCTTTGCCAAGGTTATTAAGGTAGGTTGCAAAGGGATGAGCCTCATTCATTAATGATCGCTGAGGTCGAGTATTGGACAACATGGATTCTCGGAATTTAGATTATTTTGAGATAGCTTTTGGAAATATAGATGATAATATTACAAGAAGAGACTTTGACTTTGAGTTACATGGTGGGTTCAGAACGACAGTTCCAGTAGTATGACGTAAGACGGTATAGTCGTAGGTTGACCTAAAACAAGGATCAACATATTTTTGTTAAATGTAAAATACGGACCGTTGGAAAAGAGACCTTTGCCCGACAATGGGACAGTATACCTAGGTTAAAAAAAAGAATTAACATTGACCAGATAATTTCGTGCGTGGAATACTGCAGCATTGATCAAAACATTACTATATGTAATGCACACATAGACGTGCATCAATAAAGATGTGTTGAAACGATTGTGTAAACAAATATGAGTTAATTGGTCAATCTGCGCTTTATCCGTATCCGAGGACACCCGAAACCATTTAATAGATAACACAAAATAAACATAAAAAAACACATCAAGCATTTTACCGCGCTCATAAATTATTGGACACCTACGTGTATTCTGAATGGTTGATGGAACAGAGCGGTTCGGGTGTTGGACTATATTTCATTCCGTGAATTATTGTTACGGCTATTCACCTCACCTCTCGCCTTACCGTCGCTTTATTCCTGAATTTTCTAACGCTAGAACCTTAAGAAAAATTGTGGGTATCAATTTCTGAATTGAGCCACGTTTAACGAAGATTTTGAGATAGGTATTTTCTTTTAGAATATCAAAAGGTGGAAATGGCCGTGATCCCTGATATTTACCCACTTTCCGGCAGATATCTTTGCCTCCTACACGTTTAATAACAAAGAAACGCTTTGTAACAACTGAGAACTGTTTTTGAAGGTTGCTTTAACGTCACAAGTATTCTTTGCTTTCATAAAGTCTTATCTTTTCTTTGTTTGACTGAGATGGGTTCAATAATACAATCACTATCAGCTCATCACGTTTACGCAACGCGAATCCACGTGAAAGAGCTGTATCTATATTTAGTTATACTAAAAGCTTCAGAGTAAAATAATAAAATATTCGCATACTCGCGTTGTCACATAATTATAACGCAAGTCACAATTTTATACCGTGGGAATAGGCACAGTACGAGGCTTTACGTAATGAAGTCCCTTTTCTCATTTTTTACATCAACTGCCGTAGTACATTAGTGCCAGTTAATTACTTTTTTTATTTCGTATCTTTGCCAGTGCAGCTGAACTTGCGAATTGAAAAGAATACACGAAGCGAGGCCTCGGGTAAAAAGGTAAAACATGACTTTTCCATTGAGGGAAAGATGGGGAGGATTTCTACGAACATTTTTTTCTTAAATTACGCATACACCTGTATATTATAATAAGGGATTTGTACCAACGGCGTGTTAGAAGTCAGAATTAGGACGCCTGAGATTTGGTACGTGGGATTTGCGCCGTATAATTTTGGTTGAAATTATCAGGCTGTTTACCGCCTGTGTTATTAAAGGCGACAAATGAATCGTTCGTAATTAGAGCAATTTTGTACGCTGAGCTCGTTATTGATTACAATTATTCCCTAACGAATAATTGTTTTTGTTGTTAATGATTTAAGAAACTTTGAGGTTTTATTTGTACATTAAATAGTCTTTTTAGCGTTATACGCTGCGTTTAGATAACGACTCTCTTACTGTTTTTAGCTAACGATACAAAAATATAAGTAGTATAGTAAACTCCAAACGAAATAAATTTCAACTGCATTACGAAACTGAATTACACACAACACAATAATTGCGATGTAGTCCACTGCCTGCTATGTAAGTATACATGTATATAGTTTTCATACGTATGCAGCAGTAGGATGAATGCAAGTCGTTACGCAGAGTGCATGTTACCGTGTCGGTGTAGTGCCGCCCTACTGGCCCCGAGAGATGCCACGATACATTGTCTTACTCGAGAGCAACAGGCGAGGATTCTTTTGAAACTAACAACTATTTTTAGAAGAGAAAGTGTGATCGGAGAGTGATGGAGTTTTTGACATAATAGTCGTTTTAAAAGTAAGGGTAAGTTTATATTCATGGCTAGAAAAAGTACCCATGTAAAGTGATGTTTTAGTAAAACAGTCAATTTTACACCGATTATGTTCCGTGCACAAGTATCTACAGTTTAAGGTATAACTAACTAGCTAAATTTAAAGCTCTATTTAGTAAGGTTTGACTAAATACTCAATCATTTCATCGCTACTACGAAGGGAGACAATCACCTCTTTGTGAGTGCAATGTAGAAGAAGTGTATTGGCTATTGCGTATGTCATCCTAAACATTATAAGGTTTGTTCCGAAGTGGCAAATGGGCGGGTTATGATGACCAATGGCTTCTTAATGTTATCCCTTGGGTTTCCCTTTCATAAATCTCTTCTCCCAACCGTAACTTAATGGCCATACTACATTCTTAGCAAAAAATTACCCCACTTTATCTTTTTACCAAGCACGTACGGATTAGCTTTCAACCTAATTTTGTTCGGCAACGTTTATTATTTACCCGAAATATACCTATTACTCGTCTGATTAATAACTTAATAACATTGTTATTATTGTGTACACAGAACATAATGGCTTCAGGAAGAAAATTCCATTAACGGGAGAATGGGGTCGCCCGTAAAAACCTTGATAACCGTAATAAATGCTGAGATTTGTGTCCTTTCAATACGGTAGCCGGGAGCTGCTATTGTACGGTCACTTAACGTAATGTCAAGTATGTCGTCACTCCAGCTCATTGGCGACCGACTGCTCGTGAAGTATGCTCGAATAAATATTGGATTTCACTTTGTTGTATAGCCCGAAATTAATGGTCCGAATAAAATTAGCTTTCAATAGTTCTCTCTTATTGAAAAGTAGGTACTTCGATTGTTGGTAATCGAGCTTTCTACGAACCTCGTAATAGTGAATTTAGTTGTTATTTAAGCCGCCACATGCTGAGGCTATATTATAGTTACGTCATATAGTTTATCTATGTAATCATCTTTGTTACGGACGATAGCTTGTTGAGATCATATTTTATGTGTCACATTTGTTTTTGTAGCAGAGAAAGAAAACTCCGTATACAGACTTCAAGCAGGACTATTTATAGGTAAACTTATTCTGTATCTTAATAAATGTTAGACATAAATAACATTTAGTACATTTTATGTTCAATTAGGCATATCAATTTTATTTTGTTTTATATAAATTATTTTTCGCTCTCAGTGATACAGATGTTTTCAATATTCCAGACCAATATTTGTATGAAACAAGAGTAATGGGAATTTTATTTATTTCGTAATTAAAACGAATAGTGTTTATTTGTCTTGATTGAACGTGAGTCGGGGAAAAATAGCTGTGAAACTAACAAAAATGTTGAAAACCTTTACGTAAAGTTCCGTCGATATTTAAGATAATTTGTGTGTCCAATACGGCGGACATCGAAGTGCTGACATATTGTTAATGTTAATTTATTGAAAGGACAGATTTTTTTATACTTTTCAAATCAGCTCAAAATATCATGAACTATTGTACTATATCTATTAGAGGCCTAATAGCTTTGACAACAGCCAAATGTGGATAAAAAAAAATTGAAACTGCATTAAACTCTTATGTTAGGTAAGGAAATACGGCTTTTTAGTTTCGTATCTTCTGAGAACAAGGTAAGATTTTGGACGATATTTTGATAGGTCTTAGGCTAAATTCCCTGTGCCCAAATCGATCAATCAATGTGGTTAGGTAGAGGTATTCGAAGTTCGGTCCTTGGAGACGATGGGAGACATACCATTACGCTCCGGGAGAACTCGGTAGATCAACTTTGGAGGAAGGTAAGAGCTATTAATTTTAAGAGGATACTTGCGTTAGTTAACTAAAGTGTTACTTTAAGTATAGTGCAGAAAAAAGCCAGTCAGTTCAAGTCTTATACATATTTCCAAACTGATGCTAGAATTTCTTCACCGAAGAGATTATTATTCAGGTGTTTGGAATTACTATGTCAAAATTTTCAAAGGCACAGTGAAATGTGGAATATGTTGTAAACTGAAAATCAAAAGATTTGTTTCTGTATAAATCTATAAACATAATACAGTTCAATAAAAATGTTATCTTTATTCCTACATACAACAAAGCACTCCTTATCATTCTTTCAGTACAGTAAAACTTTATTCTCTCTCCATTGAGTTGCACTATCACACTTATAAAGAAGTAGCTGCTGTTTATCAAGGGACCCGACAAAAACTGTTCGCTCTATCGATAAAGCGTCCTTGGGGAAACTTTCACGTCAACGTTTTCTTACAGTATTTGATATTTACAAAGACAAACGTGAGCTAGTCTAAACCAAAAAAAACAGACATGACCTTTGATGTCACCGTTTCATAAATCAAAAAAGTAATATACAATTTTGAACTCACCGCATTGAATTTAAAACTGTATTTTGTCTGTATAAGGCTGGTAATTGAAGCAATGTGAATGACATGCAATAAATTGAAAGTTGAAGCAAAAATAATGCATTACCATAGCCGATGGGTTGTGTGCCGCTGTGTGCGCAGATAGGGTGCGTCGTCACGGGGTGACGCTTGGCAAATATGGGGTTGTTCCACAACGGTATTAGCCTTTGTGCACATGGCAGGCCCCCTGCGCTTTATGAGATAAAATTTTGGTACATTTCATTGAACTGAGCATCGTGTGTAGCTACCAAGATCAATGGGCCGCATCCAATAAATTACATTTAGAAATGCTTTGATACTAATTTCGCGAATTTCGGAATTTATTGTTATTTCGAGATAATTTAGGCCAGTGCTCAATATCTAGTCATAACAGCTTAATACTGGGAATACTAAAACAATTGACTTTCAATAACAAATTATTCCTATCAGTAGTTTAAATATTCTGTGTTATTATTTCTGTATTATTGTTCAAGTTGTAGACGATTGTTTCATTTTCAACCAGGTTTTAGCTCGATTGTACAATAGCACGGTAAACTAGATCTTAAATACATAGAGTTATGGTTGAATGTAAAGTTACAGTACAGATCCCATAAAGGATTAAACATTTTTTACGTTTTTAATGTGTCTTGCGTTATGAAAACTAACTACATACTTACATTAGGAGTGGGTGGTAACGTTCATTATTTTTTATTTTGAACTTTATTGTGGAACGTATACAATTAAAATTAACGAATTACTGCATGTTGCCAGTTTGAGTACACATTCTTTTTTTAAATATTTTACTCATAATGAGTTAGTATAAAAGCCGCTCCTTATTTTTTTATTTTAAAAGTATTCTTTACATTTTTTTTGTAGTGGTAATATGAATCAGTCAAATTGTTTGCGAGGTCATTGACACGACACGCACACACTCAATCGTATTAGAAAACAATATGTAATAGAAGGGTGCGGATATTATTGAGGGTAACTCTACCTGTTATTTATACAGGTTGTGTATAAACATAGCTACAAAAAGCCAACATATGAACTGAAGCAACAATATAGAACGGAATATTTCGTATAGTTTTTATTATAACGTTTATCCATCCAGGATTTAGGCCGATTGTGGGGATTATAATCGAATTTTACTTTGTTGTGTTTGAATTGAATTATTTTTGATAATATTCACAATTATATGTAGAACAAAACGTTACAAATTGTGCAATGAAATGTGTGATTTAAAAAAAAAGATTTCATAATTGGCCATAGTTAAACGGAAAGGATCCAACCCACACTATTAAAACACTCCTTGAAGTTAAAATTTTAATATCACGAAAACAATCCAAGTAAAATTCAAACCCACCATGAAGTTATAGTCCTGAGTTAGTCCCCAAATTTAAAGTGGAGAATCAATGACGGAATACGATCTGAACTTTAAAGTTAAATATCTCGAAACTACGTCTGTGTGGGTTGGATCGTTTCCGTTTAACTATGGCCAATTAATTTTCTTAAATTATTGCGGCTTGTACACGTCGTTTTATAATTGCTACTTTTTTTTAACATGCTTGGAGCTAATATCACGATTATTGGATGAGCAAAGTGAAGAATGAGGTGTTCCTCGTAACATTCAAATAATATATAACAGAAGGATGCGATATACCCTGAGTATGACGTAAAACGTTACAAGGAGTGTTACTAAATTATAGATAAGTCTCGGATAACCTATCTGATAAATATAGGTACAGCAAATGTAATAAAATAATTGCTAAAATAACACTTTTAAAGTTAACCGATACTTATACAAACGGCATGAAGCTGACCATTGTTCTTTTACTATTATTGTTTGCTTTAAGAACCAACAATTAACCAGCAGTTAACCATTAAAACAGTCTACATCTAGGTACTCGTTAGGTATTCACGTCCTGTTGAACGGACTTTTACACGTCGAAGCATCGAATCAAGAGACACTTTACTGCTCAGTGCACTCAAGGGAGAGGAACTAGAGTACCGCCGGGATTTCATCTCGTATCTTTGAGCATTGACGATTTTTCGGCATTAAAACGTTGGCCAGCCTTAATGGGGAGCCGATTTGATAGGATTACAATTGAGGGTCGGAAAAATTGTGCGTTTGGATTAGTACAATTTCTTTTTTTTATTTTGGATGAAAGGGGGCGTAGAGCTGTGGTCCTGTTTTATGCTAATGCCAGCTGCTGATTCCGCTTTGGAATTTGGGAATGCACTGCGTGGAGCTTTCGTTACTGTGTTTAGTGCCAATGTCATTATAGTTTATATTTTTTTATAGATTATTTCATTGAGGAAATATTAAATTATCAAGATAAATACAACCTGGAGTGGTCTATGTAAAAAGTAGCATTTGTCAACAAAAAATAATTTAGTTTGCCAACGAGTAATAAAAAACAACATTTAACTTCATTTACCTTTGTCCTATCAAAGTTGCAATTAATGAATATACCACCAGTTAGAAAAATGTATTCCCAGACGACATATAGTAACTAATTGTTGAGTTTTATTAATTAGTCACCGTAACTACTATGTCATTATGCACGAATTAATGCATATTTTATGCAAACAAAGTAGAGAGCAAAAAATACAAAGTTTAACGATATCTCGCTTATACAGAGGTATTTAAACTCAGTATAACTCTGGTTTATTTACTTAATATCAATGTTATACAAGCCTTCGCACCAAAGCTTCAGTGCGGTGGAACAATATTTACTACCTCTATTAAACTACTCTTGGTTTCTCAATTTATGTTTATAGGCTTAGCCTTTCTAGAATTTGCTACCTTAGGCTACGCACTTGGTATTATATTAACCCTACTTTATGACCTTTCAGGAACTATAAGGTTTTATTATATGATTATAAGTCCTGTATGTCAAGATGTATGGATGTGAATGGGGCAAGGGAAGTTTGTAAGAACGTACCGGAGTGGCTCGGGGCGTGATATAAAGGCGTGTCAACAATAATAGCAGACTTTATTGAAAATATAAGGTAATATTATCTACAGAACATACATCTAACAGAATTTAAGAAGCATAATTACCACAGATATAGCACCCTACGCCTTGGTCGTTTCTCTCTCTGCTAGAGGCTTCCATCACTTTCCCAGTGCACTTTGCCTGCTGTCGTGATTTGTAACAATTATAAAATGTAGTTATTAATTTGTACTAATGACGAGCTGTTATGAAACACCGATAAAAAAACGATAAACACGTAACCTTTCATTATGAAACACACGAATAAATGTCCAAATAAACAGTTCAATTCGAGTGCGATGATAAAGCATAATAAATATGGAATGTTAGACGACTTTTGAAACATAAAACCATGTCAAATAACATTCTAAAAATAAAGAGCCGCTTAGAATAACTTGGCAAGTATTATGGCGAGAAGATGCCGAACAATATTTTGGTGGTAAGAGTCGTCAACTCGAGATTTGAATGGAAATTGAAAAACTTTTATCCCTTAGCGGACATAACAAGCGTTTTAAACGGATTCAAAGATTTATCTGTTACCCGTCACGATTATTTGTGAGGAAACGGCAAGAGTTGCGATTATGGAAATAAAATACTAACTTTTGCTGCGATAAGAGCCTATAATCCGGCTACCGTGACTTCTGAGAATTTTTACGAAGTGGTATCATGAAATTGTCGACTGTTGTTGATGGCTTGGCATGACTACTTTGGTTTACAAGCAAGATTAAATTTGTTTCGTAACTAGGCTCAACTGAAATCTTGATATCAAGGTAAGTTTCGTTTCCATGGTAACGTATTTACTGGTTAAATATCTCCAGACAAAATTCCAGGTATAAACAAAATGAGTTGTCATTTTACAGGTTTCAATTCAAACTCCATCATAATATCGTGGCGAATTAAATAGTTCGTGAAATAAGACATGACTCCGAGGAGTGCATAGTTTCTGAGCTGTATACAGGGTGTCCCAAAACTCAACGATAATCCGAGACAGGATGAAAGGCCAAGTCATACCGGTTCTAGGAAAAATAAAAAAAAAATTCCATATCACTTAGTTCAGCAATAATAGACATTTTTCAAAAAAGTTAAAATTCCACACCCTTGGTCGCATTTTCAAGTCCTGTGATCACCAATGTCACAATTTCGCTGCATTTTTTTTTATTTCGTGATCTTTATTAAATATGCTATTAATCGTAAAACAAATTAATGTACAAAACATTGTTCATTTTCTAAAAAAAAGTTAAGTTTTAGTGAGTCATGGTTCACAAAAATATCGTTAGTTAACTTTGACGCTTCATATTAGAAAAAAAATGTACTACACTACCCTTGGCAAGTTATTTCAAAAAGTGGCGCATTTAATCAAGATTACAAAATAGTGCAACACTTGCCACTTTTCTTGCCAATAAAAATGTTATTTTTATTTGAACGAAGCATGTCCTCACAGATGGATCGGACGCAGTGGTTGAATTTTATGGCCTCATCGCTCCCCCGATCTAAACCCAGAGATATTTTTGACTGGGAATGCATAAAAGAGAAAGTCTATTCGAAATAAATACAAAATCTATCAGATCTTCGCCAGAAAATTGACACAGCGTCAGAAGAAATAATACCAAGGAATTTTGCACAACTGGTGAAAAGGTCTTTTTTAAGGCGTTGCAGAGCCTGTATTCGTGCCAGAGGAAAGCAATTATTTTTAGTAAAGAGGTAATTGAGTTAGTCCATAACCAATATTTAATGTAATAAACATAATAGGTATTAATAATTTAAAAAAAATATTGAACGACCCATGGTTCTTATTTAATTTTTCTCCATAAACTAAAGTAATTCCGAATTGTTTTCCTCTGGCACGAATACAGGCTCTGCAACACCTTAAAAAAGACCTTTTCACCAGTTGTGCAAAATTCCTTGGTATTATTTCTTCTGACGCTGTGTCAATTTTCTGGCGAAGATCTGATAGACTTTGTATTTATTTCGAATAGACTTTCTCTTTTATGCATTCCCAGTCAAAAATATCTCTGGGTTTAGATCGGGGGAGCGATGAGGCCATAAAATTCAACCACTGCGTCCGATCCATCTGTGAGGACATGCTTCGTTCAAATAAAAATAACATTTTTATTGGCAAGAAAAGTGGCAAGTGTTGCACCATTTTGTAATCTTGATTAAATGCGCCAACTTTTGAAATAACTTGCCAAGGGTAGTGTAGTACATTTTTTTTCTAATATGAAGCGTCAAAGTTAACTAACGATATTTTTGTGAACCATGACTCACTAAAACTTATTTTTTTTTAGAAAATTAACGATGTTTTGTGCATTAATTTGTTTTACGATTAATAGCATATTTAATAAAGATCACGAAATAAAAAAAAACGCAGCGAAATTGTGACATTGGTGATCACAGGACTTGAAAATGCGACCAAGGGTGGAATTTTAACTTTTTTGAAAAATGTCTTTTATTGCTGAACTAAGTAATATGGATTTTTTTTTTATTTTTCCTAGAACCAGTATGACTTGGCCTTTCATCCTGTCTCGGATTATCGTTGAGTTTTGGGACACCCTGTATAAATAACGTTATTTAAATAGACAATAATATATTATTATACAACTGAAATAAAACTCAATGTATTATGTTATGAGATCAATTTAAGACTCGGTTTGTAACTGACCCAAAAATACAAGTGTCTAATTTAATTTACAAATATGGCAAAACGCAAACGATAATGTATTTTCACTTTTGGAAAAGTTTTTTGAGACACGAAATACACAAATGTAATTATTTTGTCTTTGACTATGAGACGTTGCCTCAAAATAAAATAAGGTTATCGTTAATATTTCTTTGTTGAACAAATTAACCAATCCTGAGTTGAGAATTTAGGAATTATTTTATTTTATTGTAACTTTTATCGTTTTTGACGTGGACAAACTCAAAACCCACAAAGCTTCGTACTTTTCCAATTAAATAATAATTTCCATTATTTGGACACAGGCGAGGTGGGGTGCGCTCTTCGGTTTGAGAGCACAACAGGTACAATCGATATTTCCGGGCGCCCGAGGGGAGGCCATGCAAACAGACGGTCGAATGCTTAGAAGCGACACTCGGCCTTCTCAATTATGCGCCACCCGAATGTGCGAGCACTGCGTGAAAGGTCCACCAAACAAGCCTGTTCCGATAACTGTATGATTGTACTGCGGAATAAAGTTCATTTCGTTTTCGCCTTTATTTAGCCAATAACGTTTATTCGGGTGCCAAGTCCACAAACTTCATTTTCCCAAATAGGTCAACTCGGTGCGCCCAATATCGATAAGCAATTACTTCAGAACGACAACTTGCCGACTACCTGTTGATAGTTTTGGAGGGCAAGTCTCAATCAGAAAGATAGATAATACCGCTATGACACAATGATTCAATCCCATTATCCTAATAGCTCTTAAAGTTGCTAACTCTGTCATTCGGCCGCTGGATGTAATCCGTCTAAAGAGAAGAGCTCGTATTGAAGGGCCTCAGGAAAAATACGCTTATATACCCTTCTGTGGAGGGTTCATAACTCGTAGGGACAAGGGTAACGTTTACTTATCGACGTGGAAAAGGTTCCATAATACATTTCGTCGCGTTTCGCGTTTCAACGTGAAGGGCGAACTTTTTATTTGTTCGTCAGACGTGCCGCGGGAGGCGGTGCACTCGCGCTGTAAATTTTGTGGAAACAGTTTTTTCGTTGGAGCGCGACGCGACGCGGCGGTAGAACCTCGTAATAGGTATACTGTGTGTCTTTTGGGACGTAAATGTGAAACGTTATGTACATTGCTGCTGAGGGAGTATTTGACAGTGAAAATGTTTATAAAGGCCTTTAAATAAAGACGCTCTTTTATTTAATCTAACTCACTGTTTACTGTTTTGAATGGTTGCAAAATGTGGGTCATGTTTACTTGAAGATTTATACCAAAAGAAAGTAAAACGAACTACTATGATTCTTTTCCACACCAGTTAAAGACTTTTTATTTATATAATCATATTAACACAGCATACCAAAATTTAACAATACATCACGATGAATTAACCATGTAGCGAATAAAAACAACTCGCATTAAATAATATGTTTGCTTTTAAGCTACCGAAAGTAATTTTATTTAACGAAAACGTAATAAATTGTACCCAAAGTTGGATAATATGAACGAATATTAAAATATAGCTTCTCGATTTAAATATAGATGAATGTGTACCTCGGGGCGCTTTTATTAAAATCTCATACAAAGTTTCGCTGTGAAGTGCTCGTATCCAATAATAATATTGGCAATTATATGAACGACGAGTGAGACGAGTGAGTGATCACCAATTTAGTTGATTCAACCTTCAAAAGCGATCTTGTATAATTTTCCTTCGTAATTAGAGCAAACCACTTGGTTGAATTTAACAAATAATTATACGGGAACAGATCACTTGGCGTCTCTAAGGAGGATTTATTAACGAAACACTCGATAACATGAAATTCCAACGCTTAATTAGCTGGATAATTTGGCCGGAATGTTATCTGCGAATATAAATATAGGGGACTCGAAGCGCTACTTAAAATCTCGGGAATCTTGTGATTAATCGCGTACAAAATTGGAAGATTTATTGTTTAATGCATTTAAAATGGTTTAAGGTGGGATGGGAGGTGAGAGAGGGAAAAGAAAACAAAGTGTTCAGAGGGCGATACGATGAGGAAGGTAAATACCGATACACCTGTTTAAAAAGGATCTTGTTAAATGGTATCCTGCAGGCATATATGTAAATAGGTCACTATGTATATCCTCCCTGCTAATTGGTAAATAACGATCAACTTTGTATACTGGTGTTTGCTTTTGCGATTTAGGTGGTATGTAAAATATCGCTCTTTTGTTGGGTTGAGTTTACAGCTGCGAATATGTTCAAAAATACGTTTGTCACGTAAGATCTTGCTAAGTAGTAAAGGATAACTTTTACAAGAAAAGCAATTATTGCATTTTTCGCATACTTTTTTACTGTAGGTATAAACAACAGGTTTATCTTCAATAAGAAAGTAAATAGCGTTGTTTGGGTGTCTAATAAAACATTAAACATCCCTTTTCTTTATCGGGTCATTCTCGAATTACCGTAAAGCTAAAGTTACGCACGTAGGAACGTTTTCGAAACGATTTCCTAAATCTTGAAGGGCCGATGCCCGTTAAAAGAACTAGCGTTTCCTTCCAGGTATTTAGCTAACCGTCTTCATTCACACGCATTTTATTAGGCATTTCAAGATAAAATGCGTGTTCGCGTTAATTGCTATTATATATTAAACATGCAACGCGAGAGTTTAAATGTTTTGATAACCGTCTTCATTGCTCATAGAAAAAGTTTCATATATCCTATGTTCAGATCTTCAAATCGAAGCGTGACAGATAGTTACACATTTTTGTCAGGCAATGTTTTTGCGGAAAATCTTGCCTCTTGTGTCTATGATGTTACGTGCTAGATACTATGTAGCTTAATTATAAGTAGATAAAGAAGGCCTTTCATCAGTTTTCTAAGTAACTTGTGAACTGTAAATCAAGTGTAAAACAATCAATCAAATACGAAACAGTTAGAAACGCTGTATCAAGTTGTCCAATAACTCGATACGAACGTGGCGTGTCGTAGATTGTGAATGACATGTACGTTGTAAAGTCTCGCATGTTACGGCTATCTGCCACTATTTCAAATTTTGTAGTACACTGTACAATCACATACATTGCACATATACTCGAATATCGGTCAGAATACCCAAAACATATCGTGGCTACGGCAATTTTAACAACAATGTTCTAAATGCGAAAGTAAATGTGATCAGAAAGTCTCTCTGTCTATATTATGATTTCAAAGCTGCACTGCTTACTTGCTTTGAAAAAATTACATGTATAAAGTTCATGTGTAACGTTGGATCTTCTTTGACTGGGTATTTTTGGAATCGATTTTAGCTTTACCAAAATTCCACGCCACTAGAGCCGCACAGGTCAGCAAGCAATATTTGCAAGAGCATATTTTCTCTAAAAATTTTAATATCTATATTAATATTATGAAATTTAAAGTAGCTCTGTCGACTTTTTATGCTATCACGTTGAAATAAACTTGGATACCTTATCTATTTACCCGACGTTCGTTTAAAAATACGTGGTATACTTTTCTTACGTTAAGTCCCAAACAAGCAGAGCCGAGGATAAAAGCTAGTAACTAAAAATAAAGTAAAATAAACTAAGTAATAATCCACATATCGTTGAGGGCTTTACAATGTGCAGACGTAGAAATCTCAAATATAAAGTACTCTCAGATAAAACTCACTTTAAATCGCCTTAACGGATTGTCTAATCTAAGATCGGATGGCTGGGCAGCCCGAGTAGTTTCTTTTGACTTTCTTTTTAAAAACACGTATTGTACTTATCTGTGCTTTTAGAGCACGCATAATAATATGTAAGTATATTTTGTATGTAGAATATTATAAATTCAATCTCATTTTTATCAATCGTACATAGAGTAAAATCACTGCGATGTGTTGATTTCAAAATGACTGACTCATGACTGCCTCCGTGGCGCAGTGGTTTAGGTCGCCACCCCGCAACCACTGCGTCGGGAGGTCATGGGTTCGATTCCCACACGTGACAATTATTTGTGCGATCCACAAATAATTGTTTCGGGTCTGGTTGTACTTTGTGTCCGTTGTTTGTATGTTTGTAAAAGTCCCCGTGACACAAGAGCAATTCTTAGTGCGGGAGTTGTTTTTAAATAAAAACAATGAAAAAAAGTATTATATTGTTGTTTACATAAGTAGTAGTTACTTTAAATATTAGATATACGTCGCAAAGGTATACTTACATATTCAACATCTAGACTTACCTCCCGCAATTTCGCAAAAGGTACCAAGGGAATCAAAACACAAACCAAGCCGGAAAACAGATTAGCATTTTCAAGAGCAGTCAATCACAACGCATGTGGGATAGCGGGCAAAAACTAGTGAATAATTTCCCTACGCCCTGCATACGATGTCAGGCTACATTTTACGTCGTGTGGCTCTCAGTTTAGAGGCTGACGTGACAAATATGCATCATTGTACTGTCTGCGCACTCGGATTTTACTTAATTTAAGTAAAAAAGTTAGCTCTTTCAATGCTTTTATTGATGTGATGGTTAGACTAGGCATTTTCTATTTAGACACTACTAATGTTGTTAAAGTTTACCATAGTAGGTTCACTCACTTTGGGTTTAAAACATAACATAAATACATATTGTTTTATTTTATTCTTATTCGTAGGAATATGGTTTTGTGAATGCTAGTGAAGAAAGAGCAGCCAGATCTACTCAATATTTCTCGCATTCATGATGACAAATGAATGACAAAAATAACGTAGACTGTTAAAAGGTCAGTGTCCCTAATGCATGTCTAACAAATTGTCAAACGAGGATGTTAACAAAGTATGAAAAATGAATGTCAAGGATATTCGAAAATAACGGCTTGCTTCTATATAATAATACACATCTCTTTTTATTACATTCCTAATTCTCTTTTGTAAAGTTACTACATCGTTGGCGAGTAAAGGATCTTGCCTACTTTCATAACATAAGAAAACCTAACTTTACCTATAGAGTAATAATATTTGTTTGTGATGATTGTTGATGATGTGCCTCAAATCTAATTATTCAGTCATCAGACTTCATTAGTATTCATATTATTCAGCCAAAGGCTAGTTGCAGTCTCTAATCGGGAAATGATCCGAAGTTAAACAATTTGTACCAGTTCTGAATCTGAATAATAATGATAGGATTGGGTATATATATTTCTTTGAGAGCAACTGCCGCTGACTAAAAACTGTAAAATGCCGCTTTATCTAAATACTTAGGCAATTTTGTATTAGTATTCTTATTAATTAATTATTTTTGTAAAATAGCGAATGACATTAATAATTGTGCAATTAATAAATCCATGTTTATGGATAAAAATAGAATTAGAATGCATATTTAACACCTTGTACGAATAAAACTACTTATGAAATTCATATCAAACATTCAAAAACCTGTTCGCACATCCTATAGTCCATTAGTTATAGCCATGAATAACGTGCAATATTGTCGATTGATTCATTAAGAGCTACAGACACCGTGCGCTGGGCGCAATTGTGCGTTAACCGGACCGGAGCGATCACGCTGATTTAGCGCACATTGCGTGCTTTGATTAATGCACCTGATTTGTACGGCTTACCTGTTTATTTACTACCTGTGCTGTTCCATTACCAGTAGATAGACGTATAACTAAGTCGTAGACTTTAGCAAGGATTAATTTGTATTGAGTAATATCGGATGTCAACCCGTACACCAATATCTATGTATAATTGTATACCTACCTATTATTATTGTTGTCTGCCTCTGTGCCGCAGTATGTATGCTAGTGTAGGTATGTGCTAGTGTATGCTACTGCTGCAAAGAAGTCGGCTTCGAATCCTGGGTTGAGCCAAAAGTCTTATGAGGTCAAGTTCAAGTTTAATCTTTAGTATTTATTTCCAAGATGCATTAATTATTCCCTTAGAAAAAAAAATAGGTTATTGGTACAATTAACTTGTGATATCGTTTTCATTTTTCATTTTCTGCGGCATAGAACCATGAAAACCCAATGGTGTTCTATGAGAGGACGGCTGAATGACTTACGCGTAACCCGATCAATCCATCTACATTCTACGTGATCACTGCGTGAGCTTGCCTTCAAGTCATTGAACAAAGTTACACACGATTACCTTCATAAATTTATTTATTTTATTTTTAATACATTAATAGATGGCACTAATTTAATAAAACAAACAAAGTTAATGTATTAGAAGATTATCATCCTATTTCAAATATTAATAACAATTAGCTATTTACTTGATACTAAGGCATTCCTTATAATTGGTATTCTGCAAGTTGAACTCTACATAACTTTGCAATGACTTTATGATTTTTTCCAGACATTTTTTCTTTCATTAATCAAGAAACGTAAAGAAAACGTGTTGTGTATCTCTCACCTCCCACGCAACTAGTTAGACAGAGGGAAATAGGTCAATTTAGTGTGTGCAGGCGAGCATAAGGAGGTTCCGAGTGTCCTTGTGTGTGTGCTAATGAAATCTTATAATACATAACCATTCCTTTGCAGTGTACACTTGTATGAGGCTTTTCAGCTTGCTTTCCTTTTATCTTTTAATGTTCGTACAGTTTATTTTACATTTACTAGGTCTTGCATACATAAAATTAGACTTTATGTCGACGTATCCGCTTCTAAGTTAAAATTGTGGTATTGTAATTCATTGTCTTAAAGTCACTTGTATACCAGTTTTGTTACACTACTTGATACTATCAGGATTATAGTATTCTACATGCACCTCTCTCTACAAGTTCTAAATATACTAAGCGCCTTTTTCATAGTGTATTTAGCGTCAATTTGTACAAGTCATTTGAATTAGTCTTAGTATAGCAACCTCATAGCAATATTTTAAAATTAATGCAGGTGTATAATTTTTTTAAAACAGCCAGTAATTTAAAAATTCCTGACTGTTGCCGAAAAAAAAAAATTCGATTGTTTTCTTTTGTTTTTGTACCCATTGCTTTCAAAAAGTCAATACATAAAAGCTCTTATAGAAATACAAGACTCAAGGTAAAGAAAATTTAATATAACTCTCACATACATATTAAGTAACACCAACGTCTTATGTGAAAACAAAGATGGCGCGAGCAGAAAATTACTTTTCAATAAGATAATAACGATACCTACTTTCTTTTCAATGAAGAGAAAATCGATTACGTTAACATAATACTGAAGCATGTTGAACAAATCCAATACACATGTGAAATGTGTGCCTTAGAAAAATAAATTGTCAACTGAGTGGAGTTGTAACTTTACACAAACAGTCTTTTGTTCTACTATCTTTTCGGGATAGACTAAGATGAAACTTTTCATGTATGTAAATAATTTGATCTTAATATAGCTTATTCCAATAAGATAAATACAGTTAGTACGTATAAAAAAGTTAAATAAAAACACTCGTTCTCAATTTCTTTCTACCACAATAATACTTGACTTATTACAACAAAACATTTATTCGAAAGTTACGCTCCCACGATACCAAAAAAAACAATAGCGCATGCAGTATGCACCCCACACAATGGGGTGGCCCTCTGAGATAAAACAATTTGAGTCACGTGATTTCGAAGTGCCCTCGGTGCCCAATGCCCCCTGGATGTTCGGTGCAATCGTGGACAATACGCCGTGTGGTCCACATGCAATCACCGCGATTGTTGCCCCTACGTGTGTCTCTGACAGGGTATTACTTTGCCGGATGATTTTAGGGCTCATGTTATTCCTTACGTACAGTGGCTTCCCTCGGTGAACCGCAACTCAAATTCGCAGTTGACACTGACAGTCAGGTTCAAGTGGAGAGGAAATAGATTTGGTTTTCATGTTCCTATTTCATTTGCTTGTGAGTAAAAAATTGAAGAGGTACTTATTTGGATACGTGTTTTTTATTTCTAATTTGCGTCTTAAAACATCCTCGTGCTTATTAACGATTTAAAATTCTCGCGACTTGTACACATGTCATAGTCTCATAATGCCGGGTCTTAAACGCGATTGAAAACGTCGGTTAACAAATTTTAATAAGGTATCCTAGGTTCAATCGTGTTTCAGAACCGTTGCATTATAATATTACTCTCGTGCTTGTTTAGTTAATAAAATGTAAGGTTTCAATATCCCAACCAGAAAATTGCAAGCGCATGCAAAATAAATTCGTAGTAAAATGTTTGAAAACAATGATCTCGACCGACAAGAAAACGTTGCAAATGTAACGAAAGGGTGGGTTTCGGAGTGCAGAGAGTAATATTGTGTAGTGTCGAGGGCGACGGGTGGGGTCGCCAATCGATACGCACCCCTGTTCAGTGCGGCCTAATGCACCCCTAACATGTCGGTACACAGCGAGCAAGTAACGCAATGGCATGGAAACCATACAGCCTATGCGTTCATATCATACCACTAAACCAGGTCATTTGTATACTGCGAAAATCTCAAGCTCATTTATTTTATATCCACACATTGAAACTGTTTCTGGGAATAAAAATGTTTAAATATTAACTAGCCCCTTAAAAGCGTTCCCAAAGCTTTGAATGTAAAATAAGCCACTATTGCATTGGAGATGTCCCTGCGCGGGCTCGCTGCCACACTCTGTGTGTCTCTAAAATGATTTATATTTTATAAAACGCTTCTATGAAATACATAGCTGATACAGCTAGTTTCGCTCGGATAAAATATATTCCAATTCCACTCGGTTAGGAGATTGCATATAAAAAATACAAACTGTGTGTTTTAGGTTTTTGTTTAAAAAAATCATTTTTATGTGTGTATATTTTTTGCAAACTAAATTCGTTAAAAAATGAAAACCATAAAATATATTCCAGTTTGTAGTTTACTTTGGGAGAATTCGGTACAAAGTATGTTGTTTTAGTTGTTATACCGCTCGAGAGCGTATTTATAGAAGTGGTACCGTGGTGTTTGTTGTACTGCTAACAGAATATCATTATCGTGCACAAAGAGCTGGGCTCGGGACAAATGGACTCAATTGAAATTCTCTCCAAAGACTTCGGTCGCCACTGACCTGAAAACAAATTCAAGAATTGTTAACATTTCTTACTTTTAAAACATAAAAGGGTATTGGAAAAGTTCTCATGCACCTTGAAAAGATAAATGTTGTAACACGAAGAAGCAGTTATTAAAACATTCTTCATTTTTCTTTCATTACTTCCCTTTGAAGCGCTTTCTTTGCGTCGAAAAATTTGAGTTGAAGAGAAAATTTATAAGGGTGATAAAATGTATCTTTAGTTGGAGCTGCGTTTCTTTTAACGCAATACGTTTTATTTCGCCCCTCGGTTGGTTGTGGAAAGTTTCATTATTTTCCTTTAATATGATCCTGGGAGACGATTACCCGTTTCAAAGGCATTGTGTGCTATTGAGGGCGGGTGATAGTGATCGTGTTCCCTATAATAAGCGTGGTGAAGCTCTCGCGCGCTTACAATCTATTAAAGTATCGGATATACTCCGTGTGCCTCGCTAATGTGATTTTTGAAGCGTGACGCTAAAGAGCTCATACGAGTTCTATCTATTTTCAGATAAATACGTTTATATTCTAACTTTATGTGCTGCTTTTCGCTTTTATTTATTATCTTTCTTGAAAGAGGAATAAAATGAAAAGACAACTCAATTCAGTTCAGTAACTGAATTACTACTTCATTTTATTCACCCATCAAATACTTTGAGTTCCTTGCTCTTGTGGAATTGACGTTCACTAGACGTAAACGTATGCACCGTTAAAACGTCATAATTTCACCGATGGAAAATTCCACCCTCTAAAAAGTAAGTCAATTGGAGCTCGCAACCGGCGTCAACGTCGATTTCTACGGAAAACTGATTTCCTGCACGTCTAGACACGTTTCCCCCCATACTAAATTATGTTTCAGGATGTATTTAATAATGTTTGTGAACATTTCGAGCCATTTTGAAAGTGTTTTGATCAACGATACGTTATAACAAAACGTCATGTTGTTTGTATAATACAATAATGACATCGCATTCAATTCACAATCCATGAATTCATCACGGCTTTAAAATTGAACTTTAGTTACCAAACCAGATAATTTGATTGCCCACAATGTATTTATGAATCAAACGCTGCGTATTTGCGTTAACAATGACAATATTCGAAATCAAACAGCGATTGAAGGCAATTTTCATTTTGATAGAAACATTAATTACCATTGAACATCAACGGCGGAGTGGTTAGTACCTAAATGTAGTTATTAGTTTGACTTTATCGTTAAATAATTCAAAGTGCCTGGGGCGGGCGACCCGGCGGCGCACGAAAATTCACCAAATAAACAAAACAGGTTCACCTGACGTCAAAGAGTACCGTAGTAGGGACCAAGTTGGGCATTCAATTAGATATCTATACCTACAAGTTGCGTACTTGCTTTTTGACTGTGGTTCAGGACAAAAGGGTAACGTCCCTTTATTGCTTGGCTTTATCGCAAAGGTGAAAACAACCTTTATTATTCTGTCGAAGTGTAATTATGAAGGCGGCTCAGTAAATACCTACACTATATCTTTTCAGTATTGCTCGTTACAAATCTTTTGTACTCAAATGGTTTGTTTCATTAGTCTTTTCCATTACTTTATTTTTTACACTTTTTGCTTCGTCAGTTTATTTTTTTGAAGACGCCTAATGACCTTTTGGTAACGTAGTAATGATTCATGATAAATGAAAAAATAAATTTGTACATTATTAGTTATTCTTTCGTTTATAAATGTATCAACTCTGTATCAAATCACACGACTCAGAAAGATGAAAACGGAATGACAAACTATTTTCGTGAGGCGCATAGAATGGGCTTATTTCATGCACATTTCACAGTGCGTCCAAGACCCGGTGGTCAGTGGACAATAGCGGACAATGCGACATTGAATGCATAAAACCAGTTGTATGACGCACTCACACATTCACATGACGTTGGTGCAGTTCGCCAGGACGGTAGGACGGCAGGACGGCCATTGAGTGACATTACAAAAGGTATTGTGTGCGGCTAGTTTATCTCGTGGCCATTCGTTGAGACTTGTTCCGCGCTGATAACGCCCCAAGCGTCTGTCATTTGTTCCCGCCACATCGCATCGCTGATAAACGGTAGCTAGTATCTTGATTATCATGTTGCATACAACGACTCACTACTGTACTGTGTATCAAGTAAACCTTTCCTAAGTCTGGTTTACATGTATAGTAGCATTAAAGATAATCTTAAAGATGCCTTTGAATGTTTACTATCACGCTACAGTGTCAAAATATAATGTATCTGTTCATAACAACGTCTGTCTGTGGCTGAGCACTCTCAAGTCTCTGATTATCTTTACGATACGGAAACTCATATTAGGGTTCGTTAGATCGCAGCAACTAATGACGTAATTTGTTGTTAGTATGTCAAAGCCTTTTCTCGTGCAATGTCGAGGGCATTTGTACCTTGCTCGCTACTAATGCCCCCGCCTTGAAATTTGGCACAGCTGCGCGGCTTTCTTGCCAGCATCTGTTGCAGCGAGCGACACTTAAATATCAAGATATTTTAAAACAAAATGGGTATGACCTGAATCAAAATAAAGAAGAATTGTTTTTGTTTTTTACTTTAAAAATAAGTGAAATGTTAGTTAACTGAATATAGTGAAACAAACATACACTATACATAACATACATAAACTAACTACAAAGTAAGGAACCGTCTAATCGCGAGCGCCACTCACACTTCAAGTGCTTTGTAACTATTGCTATCGAAGTAAGATAAGTACGCCATCGTCACCGCAAGTCGTCAAAATACCTTACAATACAGGTTAAGGAAATATCTTATCAGTTATCAGTATCTGTGTGGACTACGTTCAAGATGCCAGTGAGAAAAATATCACGCTGTCATCCAGATTTTATTGATATCATTTATAAATTGGCGGCCACATACTGCTTGGATATAACAGAGTACATAGTTCAATTCGGATGTGACGATGTAGACAGTTTTGCTGGTGGAATCCATAAAGTGACCTTGACCGGACTTCAAAATGGACAGAAAATTAAAAGACCGATCCTCATTAAATGGCATCCCGACGCAAAATCACGCGCCACCTTCAGAGAGGCGTACCGTCGAGAAATCATATACTACCGAAATATTGTACCGAAACTTTTGGAAATTCAAAGGGCTTTCAAAAATATAGAAGGTTTGAAAATGAAGTTTCCCAACTGCATTTTCACGAGTGCCGAATATGACAAAGAAGCTATCGCACTGCAAGGAATATATGAGAACGGTTTTAGATTCCGCAATAGATTTCATCCTATGGATTTCACGCATGCAGTTTTAGTGATGAAGGATTTGGGGAAATTGCACGCGTTGTCCTTTGCACTGGCGAAGAAATATCCAGTAGAATATGAGGAAATAAGTGCAATGTGTTCTAAGGATGTGCAATATTCCGTAGCTGGTCCAGTGCCCAACTCTATGAAAGGTTTCTATGATGCGTCTGTAGCTGTGGTTCAAGATTCAAATATAAAGCGCAAACTAAAGGAATTAGGACCTCACATACTAACTGTTTTACATAAATGTACTCTGGCTGATTCTTTTAGTACTATTTGTCATGGTGACTGTTGGACGAACAACATAGCATACAAATATCAGGTGAGAAACTCAAAATGAAATATACTTTATCTAGTGTTAAGAGCTGTGTGTTACCGATTTGAATAGACAACTTACCTAACAAACAACAGACTAATAGTTGTCTAGACTTCGCCTACACAATCTGTTAATCCAAACACAATAAGCTGTGTTTGTGTACTACAGGCACGATGTTGAAGGCTTTATATTAACAAGATAGACTGTTTACCTATCCTCAACATAATAACGCGTGCAAATAATGGTCTGAATCAAAACATTGGTGTAGGTATAGGATTTAATGAAAATAATTAAAGGCACATTTTTACTAATTACTTAGATAAGACTGAAAATAAATCATTAATGTCTCTTTTCTTTTGATAGAGTCTTTCAAGTTCTTTCTCACTTATAATTTGGCTCATATAACAGCAGAATTCGAAATCTCACAAAGCAGTTCCGGCCCATAAGAAATTCATGTTAACAAGAACTTCTTGCTTACAGGGCGACAGACCATTCGAAGTTTTATTCACGGACAGTCAGTTAACAAGAATTGCATCACCAGTCACGGACATTTCATATTTCCTATACATGTCGACCGACAAACGCTTCCTCGACAATCATTACTCAAGGATTCTCAACGTGTACTATGGAACTTTAACAGCTGTTCTAAGACAATGCAATCTAGACGTCAATGAAATCTACCCACCCAGTGTTTTCCAAAAACATCTTAAAGAATACTCAGTCCTTGGTTTAATAGAAGCCTTAGTATCCATGATGATAATAACGGCACAAAGCGAGGAGGCGCTCAAAATGACTGAGATGAAATATGAATTTTGTGATGAAAAGTTACGAGAAGATGAACACTCAGACTCTTCGTTATTCATAGACAGAGTGAACGGCGTTGTTAGCGATTTCTTTGAAAGAGGTTATAGTTTAGATGCAATTTTAAATAAATAATATTTATTGAAATTTGCTTTGATTTTAAATATAATTTCAGTTCATTGCATTCGTTGAGATAGCTTGTCTTTTCCAGACAATAGAGACTAAGCAAGATTTTAAATTACCTTTGTTTTAAGTTGTCAAGACAATACAACTCTGCAGGCAGGTTGATTGCCTGTTTGTTGATTGAAAGCGTAATTCTTTTGTAAATTAGACTTTAGCCAGACTGAAATAACTAAGATTATCGTGATTTTCATTCTGCTGAGGCTATTCGACGGCGGTAAATACCTCGTTTGCGTAGGGAATTACACTAATATCGACTTACCTTGTCCTTAGCCGAGTTTAATCTAGTTTTATGGTCTAACAAAAGAAATATTAAGAATCCTCGGTCGGGCCCGAGAAAGGAATTAATTTCTCGTCGCTGCAGTTAATTGTCTGTAACAAAGGTTTTTTCTTTGAATCTCGGACGAAGCGAACAAGAATCTTTGTTGGAATGAAAATAATGGCTACTAGAACAGATGGCGATATTTCACAGTCTATGCTGCTGACGGTATTATAAGCATTTTTAAGATAATTAAATTGCAGCTTTGAATGGATTATCAGCGTTTATTTGTTGTTGAGCTATTTAAAGTATTTCAAGATGGTTGACATTTTTCAAGCGAGTGAGTTTAATGAAGATGTTTTATACTTTTAAGGCTTTGTACTAATTACAAAAAATTTTTTACAGTTACATACACTTTCTTAGCGCGTTGTTACGAATACAAAATGCTTGTAGGCGTGTAGTGAATGAGCATTGAAATCCACAACTTCGTCGTATTAGGTAAGTTTATTCTACTAACAATTTAAATCCAACATTGTTAAGTATTTAAGTGTAAACATCCAAACCAACACGACAAAGTACATATAGTATAAATTCCTACCACAATACGTATTACCCTACCTCCGTCGTTTTCAATATTCGGAAACATTTTCCTCTCTAAACTAAGTGGAATTGTTTACTTGGTCCTGCGGCGATATTAAATCTTACTTTGTAGTGAACGCACAGGGAACTTTATTTTCCTAAAGCAAAACTAATTTTAGTAGCAAACACCATATACGTGGAACATTTTGAATAGTAACGAGCGTTTTGGTTAAAACAAACCAAAATATTACAGCTTGTTTTTTGCTTTTTTGTTAAATAGGGTTTTGGTCGTGCATGTTTGCGTTTTTCTGTTATGTAAATAAACGAATGAAACGTACAGAATATAAAATATTTTGCTTTAGATAATGATAGTGAAAAAAATAAATTGTAAACCTTAAATTATCATAAAATAATACTAGTTTGAGCATAAAATTGTTTACTTTAGTGTCTAAACAAATTATGGCCTCAATTTTTTAACGCAGTGAGGTATAAAAATTATTCTTCTCGATACTTTTTCTAGTTGAGCTAATATATTTTATTATTATTTAACTTATACTCGACTAGTCTCTATAGACCAATATTGATCCAATACACATTATAGTAACGGATACCAGTTTAATATGCGGAATATTACTCACGTACGCAATAGTAATCGTGTTATCATGTTATTGCGTAGGTAATTTAATTATAACATAGAATCGTTTATGTAGACACGTCGTCGAATTAATTGGACATAGATTATTGTGTATTATGTGTGAATATTCTCTAGCCGCTGATGGGAATATCCGAATATTCTGTTAGGACAATTGGCTTAGTATGTGGAACTAGTTTATGAAGCAGTTATTAAACACTAAATTCTACCCGTGAATTCTTCTGAATGACAATATTTCCTTGGATAAAAGTTTTCTGTCTTAATCCAGATATTAATTATCTACTAAATCTGTTCAGTATTTTTTGCGTGAAGGATTTACAACCATACGTCCATCTTCATTAATGTTCCCGTCGCAAAAATATCCTCTGTAGGTATCCAAAAAATCCTGTTTAATGAAAAGTTATATTGTAATAATTGGTTTGAGATTGAAACAGACATATTTTCAAGTAGCAACTTCAAACTTTTAGTGAAAAAGTATGTAAAAAATATGTTGACCAAATTAAACATAAAATTCGGCAATATTTCAGAGCGTATACACGTTTAAGTTCACATAATATATTTTCCTGTATTTCTACTGAGGATTTGAGTTGCTAGGCGATTACACTTAGATATACATTTCTGTGTATAAATAATTTATGTCTGTATCTTTATGAAGGAAGGTAAAAACTGTTGCTATAAGGTAAAAGTTGTGTGTTAAACAACATACAAAGGAATAATGGTTTCTATGGTATACAATAATATACATATAATAATGTCCTTATGTATGAAAATATATTTCGTTCCGAATTTCAAAATCAAGAAATGCGCACACAAATAGTAAAGACAACTAAGTATTCCTTTATAATTATAATTAATTTACTACCTAGCTCAGATCCTTACACCCACATTTTACTGTCCCATAAACCCTATTTCCATATAAAGTACTTGTATGCACAGGGTAGTTTTGTAGCGTCACAGCCGCGTTTCTGTCAACGTGCAACGTCGCGCAACGTTGTACAATGTCGCAAAATGTCGCACAATGTCGCACAATGTCGCACACTCGCACCACAAACAAAGCCAGCTGCGAGAACAAAATGAAATTTGGGATTCTGTCCGTGCATTTTTATTGTCAACACAAATGTAGGTTGATGGGATTTAATTTTTTGAACGCCTGTCATGTACACTGTTGGGTTTGGGATGTTATGGTGAATTTAAATGTTTTTCTTGCGGTTTATTATGGGTTTTTAAGGTAAGGAATGTCTTATTGTGCAATACGATAAG
Organism: Anticarsia gemmatalis; assembly: GCF_050436995.1. Lineage (NCBI taxonomy): Eukaryota > Metazoa > Arthropoda > Insecta > Lepidoptera > Erebidae > Anticarsia > Anticarsia gemmatalis. The sequence continues at coordinate 5,587,702 of NC_134757.1, forward strand.
AATGGGGCAGAGTTAGTTTGAAATCAAGTAATTTTGCTTGAAAATAATTTTTGTATCATAAATAAGAAACATAATTTTCGTGTTTTATTTAAAACTACTGCAAATAAATGACATGTGAATATTATATTCATAATTTACGAGAGTTAGATAGCATTGTTCAAATTCTAAAAGCAGGGATTATAATAAAATGATGTGATATAATCTATAATTTATAATCACATTGACACTAACATAAATCAATCACGTCAGATACAGTTATTATAACAATGAAAATAGGATATAGCACAGAAAACAATAAACAATACGAATCGTATAGAACACATAAATTACGAATAACAAAACAAATAATTGACACAGAATTTAACCCTGCCCCGAGCCGCGTTGAATTTAAAATCCAGTGGAAACTCCGCACCCCGTTTCACTTATACACGGAAAATATTCCGAGGTGCATTAAAAGGCTAGGTACTAACCTGATGAAGCGTCCATTCAACTATACGTAAGCGTACTCGTGAAATATTATGTATTCTTCCGGTTTTTTCCATTAAGTCCGACCACCGTTATAAATAGTCCATTTCCCACCACACCCGTGTCAATATCGACGTGTAGTCTATAACGGTGTTGCCAGTCGCTCCTCGCTTTCAGGTAAACACAAGACTAGCTATGTAAACGCTACAATATTATCCCTTTGAGAGTTTCGATAATTGAAACCGAGGCTATAGACCTGGCCATCTTCCCTGGGTTAATATTTGAGGTCCATAGAGTAGTGTGTGTAGTTTTTATGAAGTTCCGCCAATCCTCGAGGGCATGCTGTACTCGCACGCAGGCTTGATTAGGATACGCAATACTTTTAGCGCCGCGTTAGGGAGAGGAGTTAATATGCGGCCATATCTTCACGTAATTTTATGGTGCGCGATTTCATATGGAAATGTTCCGTCGTGGAAAATTTATGTGCAAGTAATTCTAAACATTTTGAACATTTTGAAGTAATTTAAAACACAGTAACGTCGCTCAGATGTCTCTAAGCAAACAATTAAACTATTGTAACGATAGAAAGATAAGATCGTACTGATTTGTATCTTTTGTTTATAGATGTTACAATTAATAATATTGGAAATTGGCATACAAATTGACAACAATGGAATAAACTACCGAAGTATAACTAAACCATCCGATTTTGTATAAATTACTAACTAAACACGAGCCAAACTTGCGTAAATTTGACTATCTAAATACTGCAAGAGCCTCTTCATCCTTCGAGTGCTCAACTTCGTCAGACTACCAATTTACGACTCGTAGAACTAAGTTCGAATGTAATTTAACCTTCATAAACTAATCGGCCGTCTTGTCTCGATCGTGTGCACTGACCCGCGAAATGAAGCGAGCGTCTAATCCCTTCCTTAGTCGTGCAAGGCGCTAGGCTGTTTAATTCTGAACAATGAACTTAGGAGCCACGCGTTGGATAAACGGCTCGAACCTGCTCGAACGATCCCCGTAATCCTGGTATTTGGCTTATCGATGTACTTGTATGTAGCTTTGTGTAAATAAACAATGTTTGTAATGAGAAAACGGCTGTTACTGTTTCAAAACAAGACAGATTCTAAAACGTGAAGAGCTACGTGAAAACACTTTTAAGACAAAATTAAATAAGTTAATTGGAAAATTATTAAAAAAAGTCTTTCATTGAATTTGCTTTTTGCACTTAAAAACAGTTCTAATCTTCGAATTTCTACACATTCAACAATGTAAGTTACGCTTCGTTTTACGGCCATATTAATACCGAGCACGTTCAAAGCCATTTATTTTAAACAGCAACGTGTTACGTATTATACCCACAGGATGAGATGCATGGGCTATTTTTATAAATGCGAGCCGCGCGGAAGCTTAACCGAGACTGTTTAAAAACTCCTTTCCGACCGCTCCGGCTATTTCCTCTGAAGGATCACAGTCATTTAGGACCTGTCTTTTATATGTATTGGCTTTTACAGTTAGAAGGATTATTACTGGAACTAGTAGAAATGTACTTAGTTTATTTCGGGTATGTATGTATGTATTAATAGACCAAATTGATTAGGTTACTTGAGTATTTTGCTCAACGCCGGCAATTGCCTAAATATTTATGTCAAGATAATGAATTTGTATCTGTTTACTGTATACAAAATTATGTTTACCCCATGCCCTACTTATTACACTTAATTTGTAACAAGAAACCATAATGATAATGGAGTCCATTGTGTTTTAATAAACAAATACAAGCGTGAAATGTGAAACAAAGAAACACAATTTCCTTATTCATCATTTAATCCATGTTACCGCCCCCTTGTCAACAGACAATGGCCGCCTCACCGCCGTTAATTCCTTTACAAACAACAACATTTTCATATGAAAATATTACATTCGTACAAAAATAGTAGCTCTACAACCGTGTTAATGCTCAAAAGGAAAAACACGATCACTTTTATAAAACAGTGTCGCCTACGAACGCGGGGAAAATATTGTTCAACACATGTTCACACGTACGTCGAGCAGGCTAGGGTTAAGAGCTGCGATGTTTAAACTTAACCCTTTTAGTTGGAGAACAAAGGGTGGCTCGTAAACACGCCACTTCAACCAACCGTCAACCTATTATTGCGTAAATGTTAATTTGCCTCCAAAATTGTTTTTTTTGCACCTACAAATTCAATTATGCAGTCCAGTGAGACTTTTACTAAAATAAATTGCGCTGCATGGAGGCCGAGTTATGTCATTTCGGGATTACACAATTTTTGGCGTACACGATCCTCAAAACTTTTTTAATCATGCAGATTTTTTAATACAATAGATTTGTGTAAGATATGCGATATGTTTGTTTGTTGTTGTTTACAGAAATTTTTCGATATGAATCATCAGCAGATTCACTAATGCACACAAGGAAACATTATTTAGGTACCTATTTAAATAAAACTGTTGAAATATGTCATTGCATGCGCTAATGGACTTTATCAAATATCCTTCTGAAAAGCGGAAAAATATTTTCTAAATAGACCGACCATTCATAATACCCGCTGACACAAAGTATTTCAAATTGTTATTAGCTAGTAAAGTGGTATTTCACAGTCAATTTATTTCAGCAAAAAATAACAAAATGAAAACAAACTAACTTATCACAGTCCGCCTCCGTTGTCTCAAATTAAGAAATATACCATCTTTATTCTTCGCGGCCGAGAGAAAATATAAAATGGATAAACTGCTGGGAGGAGTAGCGGAGTAGCTAAAAGGGACATAGATGTGTAGGTAAAACCTCTCGAGCGACGGTGTCGGGGTTAAATCTAATTTTTCCCCCGCTAATGCCGCCGGCCCCGCGGCCTCCCCGTCCCGCTCAAGGTTGAGTGAACGCGAAAATTGTAACTTTGCACCACTTCGCCCGCTGCGCGCTCCACTCTCACAGGAATCCGACGACTCCGACACAACTCCGACGTGCGACGGCTCCGCGCCACGCGGACTACACAGTACACATGCACGCCACGGCTAAGTTTGGTAATTTGTTATTGATTTCGTTGGTAAGAATTATTTATATGCCAACTTCGAGATAAAGTTATTTTTGATTTGAGTTTAAACATTTGAAGAGGTTTCAGTCTCAGCAGGCTTACTTGCGAAATGTATACAGACATAAAATTTGTTGGCGTACGTAATCTACATTAACGACTTTCTGCCGGGATAATTTATTTGATTCAGTTGCAGCTGAAAATGACTATCGTCAAATTACAGGGGAAATTCAGTACCGAGAAACGCCTGACCTGATTATACATGTGCCTACATAATATCGACATTACTGTAAATTGCGTGGCGTTAAAATGCATTCCGAATATCATTTCCGTAGTAGTTAAACGCGTTTTAGTGATTACGTATAATCTTTACTTCGAATGTAGTCGTAAAAGTGCCGTCCAAAGAGCCATTTCAGGACTTTGACAACAACATTATATTAGCAATAAGACATTACTCGGATACGAAATAAGAACTCTGTGATAACAATTTCATTTTCATCGGGCCAGACGAAATCCTAAAACGTTTTGTTCGGCTTCACTAATAAAATATGTATGCTTAAGGCTCGCCCTTGAACCTTTAAATAACTCGTCTCATCCGAAAGCTTATGTACTCGTATCAAATGCCCAAACATTTGCTAAAAGAGCGTCATCTTATAAAAACGTATATGTTTAAAGTACTCCATGATTCTTTAGTGAAATGAGCCACATTAGTTTGGCAGAGTTATAGCTGCAACTACGGCTTTGAGATTACGAACACTCTTATATAATAAAGTAATATGATGTAGGTCGTTGGTGATTATTACTTTTCTTCACGAGAACATTTATTTTATACGTCTGCAAACAAGTCATGTTTTAAAAGTAGGTTTCTTTTTACGCCTTATATTTTTTACTTGATTCACATCTCAGAAAGTAAGACAAAAAGTTACTCAATTTAGAACCTAGAATATTTTTCATCATAGTTAAGATTTGCATAATAAACGTACCTAGTTTATCCAAATCTGTGTAGTTTTCTGACAAGGAATAACAAACGTTCACTTACATACCCGTCCTCAATTTTGACATTTATAATATTAGTAGGAAGTTATGAGTGGGAATAAACCTAGACTAAGTTCTAATATCATAGGCTGTTTAATAAAATCCCTTGTAAAATATAGGTACTAGAGACAGAGCACCTAAGCCGATATATTGTCAGAATTATCTTCAAAACAAAGCCCTTTGTTACCCGATCAGCCACATTATGCCCGTGGTCGGATTAGCCACGCTTATTTTAGATTTAGCTCTTGTCCAGGCTTTATTACTTTGACAACATCTCTCTTGGGATGTATAAAGTATAGTACTGTATACTAGTTTATTAAATTTCGTAACTAAGAGCTGGTTTACTACCAACGAATTGACTATCCGATACATAAAAGGTTAGCAAATGTACCGATGAAAAAAATCCAGTATATAAGCTATTAGGAACTTAGGTATATTCAGACTCGAATCAGTTTTTACGTATAGGTACAACGTACCTATAGTGGTTTTTGGTAGTGGACCATAACACCACCTCAACCATTGGGGACGTTGGCTCTAATAAGAAGAAAAAGCGATTGGAATCTCTTTGAATATCATGCCAATACAGCATTTATAGAGAACAGTATTCCATTTGTTTATAAAATGTTCGATGAAATATACACGCGCCACGAGCGTTTCCGACGAACATAGCGTCGGAGTTTCGTAGAACACGACTTTACAGTTTAAAAAATAATATATTTGTTTTGGAAAATGAAACTACCAAAATACAACCAAAACCATATAAACCACACATTCATTAGTAAAGTAAAATAGCTCTGTAGTAATAATAACATTACTGCGAAAATTGGTATGTTACGCTATCGAGGAAAAAACACTGATTTTGTAAAGACAGGGTTGAAGGCCCAACATCAAAAATAGGCATTTAAAAATATCAGCCTTTCAAGTAATTTTTTATCAACCAAAACTATACGCGAGTGGACCCGTGCGGGTCAATAATATACCCGTATATAAAAGTGATTGTGACAAAAGGATATTAATACAATTTTAAATCATAGTGAGTTTCAATGGTAAAATAAAGTGGATAGTCCGAAAACGGTGATGTGGCTTTGTAATTGCATTTTTGGGTAATGGGGACGCGGTTGCTGCACGGTGGATCTGAACCATTAACTGAATGGATATTTTTGTTAAATAAAGAGGATTTTAAATGCGTAAGTAATCTCTTGGTAACCGCGCGGCTTAAAACATAAAATGTATGATTTATTTCGTATAGGTTTTTATCATTGGAACCGCGGTAAAATGTATTTCGAAGGTTTTTTTAAGTTATTCCGAATAGCGTTTGCCGTTTTTCTTCGTGATTCTTTGACTTTTCCTGCAAGAAAGTCAGATCTATAGCTGTAAATTGTTTTTTTAAAAACAGTACATTTTATTATACCGTAGATTATCAATTGTGTCTATGAACTACAAATGAAGCTTCTATGGTGCCCGCTAGAAGTGTTGATCAGATTCAACGCCAGAACAGTGCTAGGAAATCTCTCACTCACTTACTCAAAGTATCGGAGACAACCGAAAATCGGAACAAAAAATGGTTTACTTCTTAAAATATGAATAGAAATAAACATTGTCAAAAATTTGCTTGAATTATAACCAATAATAAGCTTTAAAAATGTTATAAATGTCATACGTATAAATGACAGATTTAAGCAATCAATGTTCGTACTATAATAAAACAGATTTAGTGTTCCATAGTAAGTAAAAGCCGAGGCGAACTTGTTCATTGTTACACTAAGCCGATTAGCTTCGGTGTTGAGTTTAAGCGGATAATACTTTGTTGTATATTAGGTTCTTATTGCACATTTAATGCAAGGAAAGAAAATTAAAACACGACAAATGAAAAGTCAGAAGTCAACTATTTGCATCGTCAGACTAAAGGAATTTAAAAATACGTTTTTGAAAGATAATAATATATTATGTATGCATGTATGTGGAAAATCATTGAATAAACTCGTGTGATAATTGAATCATTGGGTCTAAATTACTTTATAATATTAGGTACTAATAAACTAAAAAAATAACTGGAAGTAAAATGTCTTCGAATGTTACTATTTGAAGCAATTACAGTTACTCAGCATGAGTAACCTAAACCCCCCCCAAAATAATGATGCTAAAGAAAAGCTTTTCCGTGTTCTAATAATACAAGTATACGTATAACTGGTACGATCATGGCTTTTCCCAAGCCCGATCAAAATATCCCATCACTGGGTGAAGTGGCAATAATGTTTCTATGGATCGAACCCTAGAGTCGGCCTTTCTTAAATAATTACGGTCAGTTCCGATCCTGGCTGAAATATTTCATGTGATTATTTGATGGCAACCCAACTAAGGGCCGATGAGAAAAAAAATGGCACATTTTTCGTTCCGGTCCTTATCACATGAATAAGAAGGTTTATTTTTATTCACTAAATAATGACAATCCATTTTATCGGAAGTGTACTTTTCTTAATTATTAATCTTGGTATTATCAGTGGAATTTCCTTGTAAGGAAAATACTACCTTAGCTTTTTCTGAGACGTTGCCAACTGTCTATAAATACGTAGTCGGATACATCGCTACAGTTATAGAATTAACACATTTTCAAAAATTATATGGTTTTGAAAATAAAAAACGACTAATGCATCATTAGAAAGGTAACATACATGTCATTGTAACTATTAATATTCCTCCATTTTGAGATAACCATCACCCAAAAGTAAAAACAACACAGCATCGCTTTAAAAGTGTTGTCAATCGCATTTAATAATAACTTATTCGAGCCGAAATGACAAATTCGTGTTGAGTTTTGTTGACAGGCCACACCATATAATTTACATATCGATTGACGTGCAATTAGTGGTATGTGTGGTTGTGTGTATACTCTGCAAAGGGCTCTATAGACACAAGTTTACGTATGGTATAGTAGCTTTACCCCCGGTTTGCCTATACACACCTATGCTTTGACGAAACTCGGCCTATAGACTAAAGTCACCCCCGGTTTCTGAGGTACATTCAGCGGTAGTTTATCTATACAATACCATTTTTAGTATATAAGTTTAAACACTATTAAATAGATAAACTACCGCTAAATGTACCTCAGTAACCGCGGGTGACTTGAGTCTATAGGCCGAGTTTCATCGAAGCATAGGTGTGTACAGGCAATCGACGGCCTAATAGTAAGGTACCTGAACATTGAATGCGATCATTATTTCGTATCACGTCCACAGAGTGACCGCGGTCGCTTCGTATTGATTTTGAGGGTAACTGGTCAATTAAGCGCCTTTGTCTGTGTGTTTGAAGTATTTGCACAGGTTGGCCTCAGGGATTTCGTATGGTAATGGTGTTGTAGTCAATAGTGGAAGCTTGCTAGGACTTTGACTGAACCAATTACGAAGTGGGAATGGATGGAGCTAACTTAACTCTACTCGAGGAGAAACGCTTGACGTAAATGACTATTGTGAAGTTAGTAATAATAAACTAAGCACAACCTAAATGAAGTGAAAAATGAAATGAACTTTAATTATCTGTAAAAGTTAACAAAATAGTCAGCGTCGGTCAGTGCGGCGGCCCTACATTTCATCATGTCTCTCCTTTCCGTGCCGTTAACCACAGCGAGTTACAAAGCGTTAACGACCGCGTTGTATGAAAATTGTCATAAGTGACTGTCGCATTGTACAATGTACAGTAAGCCGGTTTCGTAACGCCCACTCACAAACTATTGTTGGATAAGAAGATTGGATTTTAGATGACATTTTACTCCATAAATAGGTTACAGGTATGTGTCCCTTCTCAAAGTGATAGTAATCCGTTTACCTCATGACACAACGATATTTTATACAAACACGAATCGATCTTGCGAGCCGGAGTCAATTCGTTCGCAAGTCACATCGACTTTCCTCAATAAATTCCCATGCATGGGGCGAATAAAGACGGTTCTTTCACCAGCCATCGATCACAGCGTGGTCTCATAACAGTTGGGTGCCAAAAGTACTTAAATATTAGCAATATATCGCAACGGCATAATGCCTTTGAATGATATCGGCCTATCTCGATACATTACACTAAGAAAAATCACTTTATCATTTTCCGGTAAATATTCCTCAATCTCTGCTTTCTTTTGTGTGAATGTTTACAAATAAATTGGGGAACTCTGTGTGCATGAAATGTTTTTTTATTTGAGTGGCTTCATACGGGTAAAGCATATCAATATGAGGAGTTGGTGCGTAATTTTATTCAGAAATGATACAACAACAATTTTGATATTAAAAAACTGGCTTCAAAATATAACTTGCGGTGGTACTTTTTTGGCTTTACTATAATTAGAAAGACATCAGTACGTAACTATATAACACTTACGATGATATAACATTGTTCAACTAAACACTATTTACCAAAAACAGTTTCATTTATCACAGCATTATTTGATCAGGTAACCGAAAGTACTTGATTCGCGGCCATGTTTAACGGGCACTCGTGCGTAAAATAATAATGAGATATTGAAGAGCCACCCTAAACACTTGAAACGGGAATAATTAACGAAATTATTAGGTACCGGCACTTTCAACCCTACCGTGGAAGGATAATTTAAGTATCTGTTGCAGCGTTTAAACGGGAAACGAATACCGATAACGTTGCTCCCTAATATTTTATATTTAAAATCGTCCCCAATGTTATGTTTATGAAGTTACTTGTTCTATTTGAAGCTAATGTAATAAATAATGTTAACAAACCTTTGGGATTTGGAGATGGGGCGCTCGTAATTTGCAGTCACTGATCGAGTTATGTAATTAGTTATGATTACTTATCTTTAACGAGATTCTTAATCGGGTATTTTATTTTGATATATCTTTTTATTAACATCACATTTAGTTGTCTACGGAGACTTAGTTGTCACTGACGATTTACTGCTGAAGCACTAATAACAAATAGTAAATATTCAATTAGTAAATATAGCATTTGATACTTATAATAATAAAAAATAAGAGATTGTAGAGCGTTTTAATCGTCTGTAAGTGTAATATGGCAGCAACCTCGTCATCTCAAAATATTATTTGTATAAAATTCGCCAACGTAGATCTTAACTGAAATTTTAAGGAAAATTCACAAGCGTCTCTCAACCGTTGTAAAAACATTTTGAATGAAGCACAAAGATTTAACAGCAAGAGACATAATTAATAACATGGTAGAAGGTCGTTTATTAAAAAAAGCATAAAAGATGACTGCGATACATAATTAAATTAGAGTTCGTTGTCATTAGGTTAAATCTGCATGCATAAATCTGCGTCAAGGAAAGACAGTGAGATACTGCTTCTGGGCCACGATTTACTTTCATGGGAATTACTCTTCGTTTAGACCCTTCGAGGTTCTTTGCGGAAGTGTGGGAGGGTGTTTATCTCATAAGTGTTGTGATGCCATTAGACAATACCTTTGAATTCATTCTTTGGATCGTGCAACACGGAATATATTAGTATCGTTAGCTTTTGTGCTAGCATGTAATTGCTGTTAGCTTTATTTAAAAAAAAAAAACTAATTTCTAGGACACATAGTAAAATGTTGTTAAACTTTAAATTTTAAACTTGTAGAAGTTATGGTTTAAACATTTAAAAAGCGTTTCCGAGTGGTTTATGATACTTATATAATACACACGGTGCTGCGAAACGATTATTTATTTATGACCGTCACTTTAGCATGTGTCTTTATTTTACATAGAGAAATGTTATGAACACACATACATACATCCGTAATCATACAAAAAGTATAAAATAATTTGATAGTTACTGTTGATATTGGACATTGAACCCGAGTTGAACTTGATTGTCCAACAATATGAACCCTTCACAATATAAATTAAACATGATTAACCTTGCCCTCAAAATAAATCAACGAACAAAAGTAAAAACCTCGATAATTCTCAATAATACCCTGAAGCCCTTTATTAATTTCTCTACACCATACTAAGCCTTTTTCTGAAGTCGGTTTCTGAAAGAAAAGAGCCGTGTTTTTCGTACACTGTATAACAATTTGTTGTTCAACATTTACAATAAAATAATACTTAAGATTTTTAGTAATAAATTTTAATTATCTTGCCAGGAGCTATACCGTATTGTTTCACCTCATGTATCCGGTGAGCTGAGTTGAACTCAAAACTGCAATCTTAATGCTTAAAATATCTGAACACAAATACTTTTTTACAGGTGTAAGTCCGCACTAATATAACCGAAATTACCGATTATGATTAGCTCTTTTGCCTGACGCCACATTATGCATGACGTATTATTACCCGCACTTATTATTACCAAATTTTCTAAAGCAGCGCTAAGTACCGATACAAAATATTGCTCAACAATAATGTTGTTCAGTGAGAATCTGGTTTTAGGTTAATTACTTTTCTCGATGACTCGTAAAACCCATCGTTTTTTATTGTTCTACGAAATAACTGTTCCCCTAAACGCTCTGACCTCGTTTAAAGGCACAAGAAAAATTTTAATTGCTTTGTGAAGATTTCCCCTTCGCGTTTAGGTCTTGACATTTAGTATTTGACGCCAGATGTTCCAAATCGTGAGCAAATTAGCAGCGAAATGAATTTTAGTATGAAGATGATTTATTGTGACAAAGCCAACTAGCAGTAATAATTGAAAAAATAGCGCATCAATGGTGGACATAGAAAACCTCTTCATTTGTAAAAAAATATTCAATATATGTTTATTGTTTCTGCGAAGTTTAATACATTTATTTGTCTACTGATTCCAGTGGTCTATACGCTTCGAAGAAATTCTCTTAATGTTTTCATTAAATGAATAGGGAGAAAAATTATACCTTGTTACGTCAACGAAATGCGTGGAATCATGCCGGGGTGCTTCAGGCCTCTAATTAAATTTCTACGAATACAGCTGCATGGGAAATTTTCATTTGCTTTTGGAATTTGTTTGTCGACTGCATTACTCTTAAAGAGAAATTGTCGATAGTCACGCCTCCCCTCGTCTACGTAGGGGGAGTTTTGATTTATTTATATTAGCTTTTTGAGGAAAATGCCATTTGAGGATATTTGACAAGTACATTTATGTGTATTGTAATGATTTTTGGGATTTATTACGGGAGAATTACTACTTGCTTACCACAAACTGATATATTATCTTCATCCAAACCACATAATTATTACCTGAGCACTTCCTGAATTAAAATATTCCAGTAAAGATTTAAAACGTAACAAGTTCCGACGACTAAAGCTGAAAAGCGTCTCTCTAAAGAGCTTTTCGTTGACAACGACAGACAGACACTTAAAAATCACTACGTTCAAAACCCTCTTAGTTAAAAGACGTTTAAGTAACATCGTTATAATCCCTTTTTGAGGAGATGCAAGTATCGAGTCTCGTTTGTGCCGCCCTCGCAGTACCGGCGTCCTTGTAGACGTCGCGCGCTGTTACTCACCGTTACTCTCGTTGCCTGACCTTGCAATACAGCCTCATAACATAATTACAGTTGAGTGCTTCCTCAAATAAAGTCTTTGTTATGCCAAAACCTACGCGTGACCGACATTTGATCGCGTATTGTTTGATTGTGCCCTCAATGTTTTCATCCCCGCTCCCAACGCCTTCATCCCCAACCAATTTACATACAATTCAGATGTTCAGGTGCGAGGAATCTGCGAAACGCCAATCACTGAACTAAATTTTATTTAGGATGAAATATACTTCGCAGTGGAACGGTGAAATTAAATTTCAATCCCTGGTACAGTTTACCCTCCGGTTATAATTTAATGTGCGGACAAGAGAGAAATCCATAAAATCTAATGGGAAAATTCCACGACGCGATGAGGCTTTTAAGATTTATATTAGTACCTTAAGCGAGTGCAGTACTGGCTGTTTAAGCATTATTACGTTTGCGGTATTGAATGTTATGAAATCGTCATATGCATATTTATTTTAACATCCGATATAAAGGGAAACGTTTTACGTAAGCGGTTTTATTAAACAGAAATGTTTCCGCTTCACGTAGATATTTTCTTTCCATAAATCCAAATATGAAATGAATTTTTCAGTATGTATAGCATTTAATTACAGTTTGTGTTTTGTATCCCAAGATTAACTGAACATTAAAAACAATATTCAATAGAGAAAACACATTCATTCTCCTTACCTTCAATTACAGTTGCAGGAACATACAAACAAGATTTTCTCAAAATATTCAACTTTCAAAAAGTTGAACAACTAAGATAGTGTTACATATTACTATTATTTTCTACAAGTTACGCTTCAGCGCACGTTGGCGTTTGATGTTCTCGTAAAATTTAACGTGACTTCGGACCTCACCCTCGTTCGGTAAAGACTTGTCCGCACTATATTCTACACAATAGACACGCCTTTTGAGGCGTGCCAATATTTTTAAATGCACGATGTTATAGTGGATAGCTTTCTTAAATGTTCTAACGATGTTTGAAAGTATTCTTTCAACGCAGCGTCGACTAGGGTGTGAAAGTTCAATGTTTTTTTATGCTTTACCTCTGTTTTTTTTAAGTAAGGCATTGTAAATGGATTTATTTTGTGCGGACGTGGTTAGAGCAGGAAAGCGCCCAGAAAGAGAATAATATAACTAGGAAGTGAGCATGTGTTAGTGGACTATATGTCTGTACTGTGAATATAGTTGCATATAAAAGTCCAACGTGATAGACAATTCAACAGTAGATCGATTTTATCAATAACACGTAATCCAAAAAATACCAATCAATAGTAAGCATAAGTTTTGGTTAATTCTACGTTCTGTGTTAAAGTAAGCATCAATAGGATACCTTATTCATTATTCTACATTATTTGCTAGAATTTAGGGGTTTAATAAGGCATTCCGCTTTTATCAACACAAATTAAGTTTTAGTATTCGTGTGGCCTCTCCAAAGTGATTCATCAGAATAATTAAAGTAGTAGAGCACACTCGTTATCGGCTTTCTGAATCCCGCAAAAGTTGCAAAGTAATGAGAAGTTATGGCGTCGCGAGACATCCATCATTATTACTCTAAAATATGCCGCAGAAACTGTGTCACCAAGCTCTCAACTATTATAGGAATATGGAATAAATTTCTTCTATCGAGAGAAGATTATTTTACTTACAGTAAATAATACGTGTATAAAATTGACTGGCGTAAAAATATTGTGCCTATTTTTATTATCTTTGTATCACGCGTAACAAGCATTGAATTGACAATCAATCATATCAATAATATATTACCGAGAATCCCTTCAAACATGTATAGAGTCTTGCTTTTTCTCAAAATAGATATTCAAGACGTAGACCGTCTGTTCGTGACACTCGCAAAAACGACAACCTTCAAACGATCATTTATAATTCAGAGACATTAGAAATTGTCATATAATCTTCGTATTTTATATCACAAGAGGATAGTTTTCTTACAGGTGTAAAATTGAACATTGTACGTGACTATGACGGGAGGTATGTTCTGACGCAAAGCACGATTTCTATCGCACAACTCATTTTGCCTTTCTACATTTCCAATTATCTGGTGCTTGACATTTTCATTCTACACATTTGCCGGTAAATATTGTAGAAATTTGCTAAAGACTTTTGTTAACTACGTAAAGTAGATTATAAGTGGTTCATTTGTAAACTTAAGTTAATGGGGTCCATGCTATTTTTGTTTTTATGATATTGATCAGACATTCAAGCAAAGAGAGTGAAAAACTATATATGTTTCTTCTATGACTACGTTTCGTAAATTACGAGATTGACTTCAACATTTTCCTAATTACTTAGAAAAGCATTAAGAAAAGAGAGGATAAAAGTTTAGAATTTCGTTGACTCCTTTGTCTTTCCAAATAAAGATGTCTTCAATCTTATTTGAGTTGTCTATCAGCAGACACTTGTATAGATTTTATAATTTCCTTCAGAGTCCTCTAAAAGTGCCTTCTTCTGGAGAGGTACTTACGAAACAATTAACTAAGTAGGCTAAAAGGGATTCTTAATTGAAAATTTTGAATTAATCTAATTTGTGCTCGAGTTCAAATTTATAAAGTATCTACTATCTACTTAAAAGTTTATAATACACCATTCGGCCTTCAAACTCTGGACTCGATTCCGTTTAAAAGCAAAAGTTTGAAAAGTAGTTTGCTGCCTTTATTTATAATTCTTTGTCTGTGTTGTTTCAGCATTCTTAGCGGTCTGACATCGATCGTCCTAAAAAGCACACAATGCATTATAATTTCAGTAAACAGTAATTAAGTTAAACAAAAAATACAAAAACAATCTTAAACGTGCATTTGAAAAACCGCGCCGTCCATTTTAAACATGTATGAATGCCACACAAACCAAACCGCACCGCTAGTATATCATAGCTAATTGTGCATGAAATATTTCTATGTGAATTTATAATGAATAACACCACATCACGGCGGGGACTAAATAAACAAAATTGTACGTTTGTTTGTTTGTCGTGAGTGAATCGCGTGCGTACACCGTACTAACTACACGAGTATATTTTACTATGTAGTCTAGACTAGTACTATGTGTCAGTAAATTTATTTATTATTATTGTATATGAAAATATTGTTGCGTGTGTTCAGCTTGTATTTTGGGAGAAATGTGGGTGTGTGTTATGAATAGTGTTGGACTTTACGAGTTCCTTACTTAGATAAGTTCTATCCTAAGCTAGTTCATAGTGCGATCTAGGTTCTTGTCGATTTTTTTTATTATTTAACATGTAAGTTCAAGTTACATTGGTAGGTCGTTTCTGAGTTGAATAGTGTGGATCACAATAATACAAAAGGCTTTGCTTATCTATACTTCTATACTAATATTATAAAGCTGAAGAGTTTGTTTGTTTGTTTGAACGCGCTAATTTCAGGAACTACTGGTCCGATTTGAAAAATTCTCAATGTTGGATAGTCCATATATCGAGGAAGGCTTTAGGCTATATATCATCACGCTACAACCAATAGGTGCAGAGTACAAGTGCAAAATGTTACAAAAACGGGTAAAATTTTGGCCCATTCTCTCTTATGTGACGCAAGCGAAGTTGCGCGGGTCAGCTAGTTATAACTAATTATGGTTAGAATATTGAGTGATACTTATTTTTGTCCCACATTAATGATTTTTACGATTGGTTTTCAACGATACATATTCAGGGTTAGGATCCCAAGTTCGTGTATCATGAGTAATCGACAATTTAGTATCATAATATGCACCTGGAATAAGTAAGTAAACGAAATTCTACATTTTACTATTTAGAAAATATTCAAATAAGTCGAAAATAATTCTTAAATACATATTCAGTTTCAGAACAGAATAAAGTACTCAAACTCTTAGTACTATTATAAATAGTGTCTTACGAACTAACATAAGACAATTTGTGTTGAACAACACAGTTATTGTTTACTCCTTTGTAGTAGTTTCTCATACTTCAATATGACAAAGTTCTGTTCGAATATGTTTTAACTAGGTATCATAACTTTGTGCCGCACAAAGAATGTGAATATAGAGTTGACAGACACTTTCATGATATAGACACAAAGGTGTATTTATTTTTAGAAGCTTTTATTCAATACTAGCTGACCCGCGCAACTTCGCTTGCGTCACATAAGAGAGAATGGGTCAGAATTTTCCATGTTTTTGTAACACTTTTTGCTGTTATAAAATATGCTTTTTTTTCACGAAAAATATTCTCAAAATTATTTATATCTCTTAGTATAACGAAGTCGCGCTAAGGCATATCCGCCATTAAAACAGTTGCCATGGCAACGGAATTTTGTTAATTCAATGTCATTTTATGAATTTTCCCGGGAAATGCGTCATTTTCCCGGGGTAAAAAGTAGCCTATGTCCTTTCTCGGGTATCAAAATATCTTCATACCAAATTTCATGCAAATTGGTTCAGTAGTTTAGACGTGATTGAGTAGCAGACAGACAGACAGACAGACAGACAGACAGACAGAGTTACTTTCGCATTTATAATATTAGTATGGATTACTCCTTTGTAGTAGTTTCTCATACTTCAATATGACAAAGTTCTGTTCGAATATGTTTTAACTAGGTATCATAACTTTGTGCCGCACAAAGAATGTGAATATAGAGTTGACAGACACTTTCATGATATAGACACAAAGGTGTATTTATTTTTAGAAGCTTTTATTCAATATGTCGTGTATGTTAGTTTGTTTGGGGCAAATCTTAATGTTGCTTACGATTTATTCTAAGCTTATTTCTACTTTTGATAGTATATAAAAGCATGCTTTACTTTTTTTACCAATTAATTTATTTAAAAATACTTCTATAAGTACACAATTATGTCAACATTCTGCCACCTTTAGAAAGGTACCATTTAGCTTGTCACTTTATTTAGCAGATAGTTTATCAGACGTTTATTCGCAACCTTTAAAACTGGACCTTAGTGTTTAAGTTTATTTTAATGTTATCGCTTTTTTTAATTTATTGACACTCAAAGCACTGTAAAACCTATTCGGCAGAGCAAATAAAAAATTACCAAAAAATGTAAAAAGGCTATTAAAATCGAAATTCATTATGTTTATTAATTTACTTACAAAATCTACGTTTTTGTGGCCCCGGTCGTTTATCAAAGTAATCTGATGATCGGTACAAAAAGTGTACTTTGTGTGCATAATTTATTGGCCCTGAATAATGACAAATTGCTTTTTAGTAGCGCAGAGATATTTTTCATAGATTGTGGAAAGATTTTTACTGAACGAATTTCTAGTTAACTCATAATATTATTGACATATTCTATTTCTGAGAATCTAGAATTCATTATTTAAAACTGTTGGATTTTCTTGGAATAATATCATTCAAAACAAATGACGTTAGTGAAAGAAATATCATTTCTTTATTCAACTATTTTTATTAGTTAATATAATGAAACAATGCTTCTTCAGGCAGCAAGGCAACACAATTGTGAAAACCCAATTATCACATCAATATTTAAGATATAAAACCAAGAAATTGATTATTAAGCACACATAACAGTTTGAAACTTAGCAATAAGAAATTTACTTCAACAAGGAACACCTTTAAAATCAATAATCTACCACACACGGTAAATCGTACTGGTACTCGGCAACCACAAGTACGTAGTACCTAGTAAAAGATGTTCCCAACATTGTACACCTCAGTAACTGTATATACGGCGGTGTCAGCTCCTACACGAGAGTTATTTCACTTCTATTGATAGAGAATACGAGGTAGAAGCACACTCGGTTGTATCAAACACATTTGAAACTATGTTCCCTGTATTCTAAGGAATTCTAAAGCGAGAAGTGTTATAGAAACCGGTTTTAGAAGCTACATTTCTGGCTGTCTGTTTGTATTTGGCTTAATTGAAATTAGCGCACTAAACTTGAGCATTATAACCGTTTTTTTATTGTTGTTCAAACGCAAACTCGATACAAAGATGATGTATCATCTTTGTATCAAAATATTGAATATCGACACAAGAGGAGAAATAAAAAAAAAAAGGCTTATAAAATGATTATTTTCTAAAAAACATAAGACTTGTCTAAGAGCCTCGTGATTTGCTCCGTCATGCTAGCATATCCAATCATTGATATCGTAAAGGAAAATTGAATTCCTTTACAAAAAATAAATATAGTAAACTTACAAGTTCTTTTAGCAAAATGTCAAGTGCAACATTGCAATACAGAATGTCGTTCTCCGGAATTAGAAAACTCTATGGTTGACAGAGAGCAGTGAACTTAAGTTTACTTAGACCAGTGGTTCCCAACCGGTGATCCGCGGACCACCGTGGTCCGTGGAAGTCAAAATGTGGTCCGTGAATGACTTTAAAATTTATTATTATTATTTATTATTAATACACGTTATCTTTAATATACTAACAAAGTGGTCCCTGCTAACAGGAATAATATAAAAGTAGTCCCGGACTAAGAAAGGTTGGGAACCCCTGACTTAGACGTAGCTTGTTAGGTCGCGAATCTAATGTAATTAGATTTCATGAATACAGGGTGTGAACAGTATATTCTCGGTTTAAAGCTCTGTTGTGACTCCTTTGTTCACTCTATTACTTAAAAGTGTTTCTGCTTTTATCAAATGTTATACGGAGTGTTTTATTTTATTATTCTTTATGTTTGTGGAGATTCTAGTGGTTTATGTAGCGTGTGCCTTTTGGTTTGAACTATTTGTAATATTTATTCTACTGAGTCAGATTTGGGCCACTTTATGTCTACGCGCGCAAATATGATAAGTAATCTTGAACTATTAATGGTTTAAATTGATCTAAAACATATTATTTTAAATATTTGTATATTCTTTTGTTCAATAAACAAAATGTATGACTAAAATATAGATTTTTATCTGCTTTTTTATGATCACAATAATAACATTTTCATTAAAACCGTAAGCTCATTATGTTGTTCGTATTTCACCAGTACTTTTAATGCGGCAAGCATAAAGTCAACAATACTTTAAAAGGCTTAAACATAATCGCATTAAAATAAGTTTTAAATTGATTGTGAAAGCCATTCATATGAATAATTGGAATGTATTGAAATATTTTACGTTATCCGCTTATGTTTTCAATAGTGCGTTGATAATTTTAACGGTTCAGTAAATCGTTGTTCAAAAGCATTATTGTAATGTCCACATGATTATAATTCGCTCAGATTAACCAATGACGACAATGGCCAGAGAGACAATTTCCTATTATTTTCAACCATTCACAAACGGCTATTGACAAATTTTATATGAAAACTGGATCACCGCCTCTGGCGGGTGACGTCGGAACCAATTAAGGAACCATTAATTTAAGGAACCATTTAATACCAAACTCTATATTTTCTACATTCAATATTTGATAGTACCGACTATAGAAAATCGTAATAAAGGTAATATTTCTAACCGAAGCTAGTACAATACTTGTATCGTTGGATTTATTTTAACGATGTTCAGTGGTTTTCTAATCGTATTTGTCAGCTCTTTCATGCGACAGTTACGCAACGGTGCAGTGGTTTGCATTTTGCTTCCTCTTTCAGTATCTCGGTTACTCCCTACGTAATGAGAGTATTTTTTTTATATGCAATATAATAACGACATATTTTTGTTTTGTTACAGGTTGGTACACTCAAAGGCTGCAGGTATACGTCGAATAACATCATAACGTACCTTTTACTCCCAACAACAAACTCGAACTTTTAACATTTTATACTCGCGTAGAATTTGGCTGCCTTCGTATTATGGCGTCGCGTCGCACGAAATTTGGATGTCGTTATAAAGTATTCACGGCAATATGATGTTGCCACGAATGCCGATGTTCAGTGAGAGATGAGATTTTGTAGCTCACGAGTACCTGGGCTGCAGTCATGCATAAATTCTGTACAAACATGTCTCTGAGTCGAAGCACTCGAAACTCGCCTATTTTGTGTTGTTTGTCAAAAGCAAACTGCATTAGAGATTGTCGGGCGACATTAGTTTTATGCTTTTGATGAACGTGCTACATAAAGTGCTGACACAGCGTACGTGTTTGCATAATGTTGCAAGTTAAATTCATTACTTAGTGCAAATAGTTTGTGAGGTTCGTAATTAAATACACCGAGTAGAAAAGTAGTGGTATTAGATAAATGTTTGCTGTTACCGACATCGCTAATTAACATTATTCAATGTAAATACTATGAATAATCTCTATTTACATTTATCATTTAATGGAGAAACGTGCTTATGTCAATGTTTTAGTTAATACAGGCAGGGTCATTGGTGTAATCACACACATCACAGTAATTTTTACTTGCTTCTATTAAAGTTTTCAGGAATAATTATAACCAAGTACAAACTTACAAATCTTTTTCGTAACACAGAAACTTTACTACCCAAAAACAAACATAAATACCTGAAACAAGATTAAATTTAATCAGTACTCATAAAGTTGTGAATTTAAAAGTAATGTCTATATTACAAGTAAACGAATCACCGGTACACCTGTTGTTATTTGAGCCCTAAATTGGAGCCGTGTACTTAGGATAGTTACACAAGCTCTCGTAACTTTTGTTTGAACAATTGGGTACTAAAGATAAATTGTTATATCCGTTTTATTGCGTGTATATGTTGATGAGAACATTAAATGTTGAAAAGGTTTTGCAGTTAACCGCTTGCTTTATTTTTCATTAAAATTTATCGCAACTTTTGATATCAAATGTTTTATCTTGTTTCGTTAAACTAGAGAATATTTATAGATGTAATTAAATAAAGCATTTTGTTTTTTGTTATGCAGCGAAAGAACCATGAGTTTGTACAAAGATTATCTTTAATTTTACGTTTACGGTAAACAGTCTTAAACATTGGAAAAGCGAAAATCTTTACATTCTGACATTTCAACTTCAAAGCAAAAGTAAAGTAAATCCAAGTTTTACTTACACCGACTTCAACACAAGAAAATATCAAAACAAACTTCGCACTACAAAAGCAAGCTTTGTTGCAGTTGCTCGCGTTCTAGTCAGTTTGACAGTTCTAAATATCCGTAAAGGAGGTAAGACGTTGTTCATAGCCATTTGCCTTTTGCGACTCTCACCGTAACGAGTAATCAAACGATGGTAGAGTTAACGCATATTAAGAAGTTCTTTAGAAGTCATAATATACTTATCTCTTGTAGCGCGATTCTAGCATCCACTATCTAGAATGAAACTATGTAGCATGAAAATCTGAGCGCCTCCAGCGGGCGCCGCATTAACTATTTTTGCAGTACATTTTAAATGTCAATGTCTCGATACTCGATAATACCGACGGGACCGTACAGAATAGCGCTATTGATCAACATGAAATAAATTGACAACACAGCATGATTATACAACGGGCACGATCACGAACATTATTTGGAAACACATTTCAATATACGAAAAAGCACTATTAAGTACAAGCAATTTGCCTAACAATGGAAATATCGACGGGCGAGTGTATGTAAACAGGGCACAGTCGTCGCTCGAAGGCCTCGGGCCGCTGTTGTTGGCACGTCCTACCGCCTACATATGAACTGGGCTCACACTGGGCCTCATTGAATATTTCCACCAAACTTTTAAAGTGCTTGTTGAATACAGAAAAGGTTGAGGCGTTTGCCGATTTGGGAGTGCCGTTTTTGTTCGCTTGTTCAGAAATGGGTTAGCGGCGGACATGTTAGATAAAAACATTCGCTGTAAACGACCGGCCAGTGATTTGTTTTCGATAGTCTCGTAGATGTCGGCCGAGAATTCAGCTAACGCGTTGATTTTAATTTGTCTTGATGTAGGTACCCTTTCTTTCTCCGTTTCTTTTATCGACGTTCTTCTTTCTCTGCTCACCACTATTAAAAATCGTGACCACATAAAATAAAAAGCTTTATCAAAAAATCAACCGTCAAAGCAAAGCAGTCAAAGTTTCATAAACTCCTATGAAATAACTCGTGTAATGCAGATAGAAGTGTACACTAACGCTGCAGAATATAATTCAAGTTGTTCATAATATCTGTTTGAATAATAACTTTGTGAACTATCTAACAAACCCTTCAGTTTGGACGGCGTACTGTATGACGTAGAACATTGGCCTGATTATATTATGAAGCCAGGTAAGCCGGCTTTGTGATCGCAGTAAGTTCTGAGTTAGTAAACAGCTGTATGCGGCTGCCTGTCTACCTGATTTAATCCTTTGCTATAGACTAGACCACTCAAAACTGGCATCTGATAAACTTTGCGTGAACAAAAACAGTACTTGTTCCAGTGTTGTTCGGATTTAAATAATTAACTACGAAATTATAGGGATCTTTGTTTTTACTGTTAAAGTGAGTTCGAATAGTTGTAATCTGTATAAAATGAAAGTAAAGTAAGAAAATAAGAGGAATAAAAGTGTTATACAAATATGACAGTTGAGAAAATGAAAGAGCAGTATTATGAATACGTTGTATTGTTGAGAGTACATATCTCGTAGCGCATCTTTTTCGCTACTTGAGATGCAAAGTGTATTTCAATGCACTGCACCCACGTATGTCCTCGAACAAATATAAAAGACAAAGAAAAATCAGGTAACAGATCGATGGCACTCGCAATACGAACTCCTGTATAAAGAACAAACAAAGAGTGGTATCAATTAAAAACTTTTCTATTATCGCAAAACAAACAAGAAAACAAAACGGAAGTTCGAAGGTCTTTGATTAAAAACGACATTCAACAGCAAGCGAACTTGATCTTTATTCAATAAGATAAAGGGACGGAGGGAGTGCTTCTTTGTCGTGGATTTTTGAATTAAATCCGTTGTATGTAAGCAGTGGAGGTATCTACGGAAACTTGAGTTCACAAAACAGCCGCTCTTAACATAATGACACGGATAAATGGTGAATATTTTTTAGTCCATTACATTGGTAATTTATTACACGAAATGTGAGGGCGAATTCATTTTAAGTGACTGAGTGTTACGGGTCTGGTAACGGCTGTATAAATGATTTCATTTGCAACATTTATTATATTATTAAACGTGAGTTTTATATTAATATTTGATGAGCATTCAGTTGGTAGTGCGAGGCGTATTTTGATAAAATAGTGCTCGTGAAATAGTGTCGGTTTACTTGGAATGAAAGCAAAATGTATTTTTATGCGCGAAAATAATATTCAGAAACGAAATAAAATAATTAGTTTAATAGCCGAAAAACATATAGTTGTATTTTGCTTCATGTACCTATACATCTAATAATATTACAATGTTTCATATACATTATTTTCTACTGATTATAATCATTACTGAATAGAAACAATAATCCAAATGATAACGTGGGTCTCATCGTAATATCAATAACGAATTCAGTTTGAACGGTGTTCATAGAAGTTTTATGTTCTCATTTCTAAGAGTTCGGTCTACTTAAACATATTGCGTTCATTTAAAATTTACGTGGCGCGTAACTTTGGGTTAACTCGAACACCAATCTGAATTCGTGAAAGACAAGTTAACACCGAACACGTTTTCGGAGTTCGGAATAAAATCACAAGCGTACAATTTTAAGATGAGAATTTTCTAATATGCCGACTAGGTCACTGGAATATTTTTTGTTTGAAATTCGCGTTGGTTCCTAATTAGGCACATATATTTTTTATGATTTTTTAAAAATCTTTAATAGTGTGTACTAGATTTTGCTCGTGTTTTGCTTGTGTTTAAGATTTTCGTTATAGACATAAAGTCTGTTTCGGCTAAAATGATATTTATTTTAAGAATCAATTTGCAAGGCTATATTAAACTACTGATGATCCTAGAATTTATCCACGTCGCTGACAATCAAAAAAGAGCCCAAAAGGCTGGAGTGATTATTGGTCAAATATTAGATAAAAGTAAGTTGAGTATGCAGTTTAGAGATCAAAGCGAAATTAGCATGTTATTATGATTTATTATTATGACTAGCGGTCGCCCGCGGCTCCGCCCGCGTGGAGGTCGGTGAAATTTTCCCTGAATTTTATTTGCTACAAACCTCACGGAGCCCGAGACCTTTCCAACGAATGCAAAACCGTGGCAATCGGTTCGTGCGTTCTGGAGTTATAGCGTCAGGAAGGAAAACCCGACTTATTTTTATATTATAGATAAGTTCTGGGGTAGCCAATAATAATATTAGACGTCAACCAATCGATCGTTTGTCATTAGACAATGAGCATGCATTACTATAATATGATTCGGGTAGTAGAGGATGCCTAATTGTTAATTACTAAGTCCGTTTGATAGACTGATAACATCGGCTATGCCGTGTTTGTATTGATGCTCTAACAAACAGTGTCGGACCAATAAGATGGACTGATAAGGCGCTATTAATTGATTAGTTTCGTGTTAAACCTCTATGCATGTGGACACGACCATGAGAATGCTTTTGCAATCCACTGCAGAATCTATATCTATACGTTTATTGAAACAAATATGCCAATTAAATATTCCATTTGAACGTTAATCTTCCGTCACGTAATTGTGTCGAAGCGCTGTAATTTCAGCGCTTTATTTCAATTTCACATAAAACACTCGAAGCTCACGTGTTCGTCTAAATTTCATCGTAAGCTTATAGCCTGAGAAATCTCATTTAGGCCGAGGACGAGAGCGACGCATCTTAGAATACGGATTATTGATGTCGTCAAACCATATCCCCGTCAGATTGCGCCAGAGGGCGCTGTACGTCGATTTAATTCCAGTTTAATTATAAGGAGAATGTCTGCTATTATTTAGGCGCTCTCGCTACACCAGTGTTCCCATTAAATAGGTATTGGCTTAATCCAGACAGGCTATATTGGCAATCGATTAAGTTCTGTTTAGTCTGCCAACTTTACTTGTTTATTAGTTTTCTTTCTGTTTTGTTTTCGAAAGTAAATTATACGGTTTACGGTAATTAAGAAAAGTTTGTTGGCGTGACCTTTGACTTGATAATTAATTTTCTATTTTTAGTTTATTGTTAGTAATTGAAACGTTTTCGTTTTATGATTTCATACTCATTATTCTTACGGTAATATTCAGCTAGGCTACTACTAGACTTAATCAAATTAGGGATCTATAAATACTTGCTTCAAAAACTAAAAGTAATCAAACAATAATGTATTAATGTTTTCATATTAATCTTTAGGAAATTAATGAAAGCTATCTTGTAACCCAAATATGTTTCATACGTACTGAGTTCAAGCCGCTGGGATATTGACCCGGATGCCAAACCCAAATATAGGGAAAGATAATTAATTAATGTACATATACGTCATACATCAAATATTTATTGTATGACCCGAGTTACAAGTTTGATTGAATAATTTGTGTGGGCTGGAAATGTTAAGTAAACGATGGCTCTCTCAATTTAAGTTGGAAAATTGTGGGGAGCAAGAATGTCTGAGACCGCGAGTGTGACTCGTGAGGCGTGAGGAAGGGTATCTTCGGAGGATTTCGTGCTTTACTAATTAACATGTGAATATGCGTTTAGGTATCTCCTTCGTACGTTGATACTGGCTGTTTCTTACGTCATTTTGAAGCTGAAAGACGTGTGTTAGTAATGTCAGGAGAATCTTGATTTGGTGTCACGTCACGTCCGTATGTGCAAAATTGCGAGTATTTACGATTCAATTTGTGTGGTTGCTCTTATATTGTAAATTTGAATTTAATTTATATACTCTATTATAATTGAGGTGTTATTGCAATTGAAAGGCATTTTTGTTTACAATGATATTACTACGAAAATAAATACCGAAAATATTTTTCTCTAATCTTCTGGAAAGTTTCTCACAATACAAATTATCGTGCTTATATTGAATCTAACGCCCACATTAACTAAGTTATATCCAGTAACAGCATTATTATGAGTTCACGAAGCATTTTTCTTCATTATTTTGTAAGAAACAGCTTACAATAGACGAGATATTATATTTTGTTAAGGTTATTTGTAATCGTTACCTGTCTCGCGTTAACGCTAGTTGAAATTCATTCCTTTATACAATTTTGAGAACAAATAGTGCTATTATGTTTGTAAAATGCCTTACAACAACAATACATTATTATATTATAAACATTACGATGAAAGACACGGGTTTTATCTTAGAATGGAATGGGATTAGCGATGTCAACCAAGCCAATAAAATGTCGGTTGACGCCATTTACAAACTTGATGAAGTATACTTCTCATTTTATTCATATTATAAAATATGAAAGTTTTCGAAATAGAAAATTGGATGAAGTCGTGGGCTGAAGGTAGTTCACAATCTATATCTGTGTTCATGACTGATAATAACACTCTTTCACTCAAAAACATCTCAGCGCGATTTTCTTCAGTAGATACTATTGAAATTAGTTCCTACTGCACCCACTAGAGGCGCTGATCAGTTTGTTGAGTGAAAATAGTCGATAGCTAACTGGTTGTCAATAGTCTACAGTGGTACAAAATGGCACTACTGAACGGATTTTGATAAAGCTTTACAAAGCATTGTTTGTCTATCAATATAGCCGCTATAAAATCTCTCAATCAATTTATATTTTGATTGCATTTCAATCCAATTATTGATATTGTATAGTGCATATTATGCGTATTCATGTGTGTACTCGCGATTATGTCATAACACCACTTCAGTGATATTTGATATGTCGATTGACACTTCATTAGCAGTAACGGCAAATGATGTGCATATAATTTATGTGTATATGAGATCATGTCATGTCAACAAGTGGTTAAGTGTTTAGCTAAGTGGTTTATATAGTGTTAATACTTGATCAACCAGTATATTCTTACGAGGAGTCGCGAAATATTTTGTAGCGCACTAAAATCTTTATTTTTTACGCAAGCTGATTATTTGTTTATCATCGTTTGATCCTCCGAACTCCTAAGTAATTCAGAGTGCCATAAATAACGTTATAGTAAATCAATCACGTAAAGGTTACTTTAAAAGAAAACTCAAAACTTCTCTAGATTTTAAAAGGAAACAATGAAGTAGTGAAGAAAGCTGCAATATAAAACGAATCTCAGTAAAGTGTGCCTCACAATACAAGTGTGAGTTTACTTCAACAGTAAAATATGTAGATCTAAGTGTTATTACACGCCTATCCTCCCAGTTATATGTTCAAGAAACGAGTTCGTCTTGATTGACACAAGTTCCCGAAAAGCTTTATTGTTCTTTGAAACTTGATATAGGTGTAATATAACTTTTGGGTCGCCGAATTCCGTTGTTGATTTCTCCTCGCAAAAGTTGTATCGTCGCGTCAAACTACGTACATTCAAATTTGTATTGACGAGTTGTACAAAAAGGGGAAATAAGTTCACGCAAGATGTCACAACTTGGTGAAATTGGGCACGTAGGTCTCGACGTTTACTTGGCTTTTTATTTAATAATGCCAGCAGGTAATACGTGATCTCTGGCAAAAAAATATAATACAATATATTTCTTTTGGAGGCTCACAATTTTGGCAAAAAACAGGTGTAATTGAAGCAAATGAACAAATGCTTAGGGCGTTTATGAAATGTTTAGAGCGCTGAGAAAAATAAAAGAGAGTTGTTGCCTGAATTATTTATATTTTTGTATGAAAAATAACGCTGTAATATACAGTTTTGTTCGCGTGACGTATGTCTCCACTAAGAATAACCCACTCCATCGATATATCCCGGGGGGGGGTCGTAAAAAGAGACTGTGGATTTATGTTTATCTAGTGGATGGGTAGCAGCAACAACCTTTTTACTAGATAACATTTTAGTACAATCTGTGAGTGGAACGTGGTGATTGTGACAGTGGGGACGCTGCCAATTTTCACCAATAGCGGGGCCAAGATTATCGATCAATTTCTTTTTAGTGGGTCATTAAATGCACATAACCGGATAGACTTCGAGGCTTATATATTTTCATTTATGTCATTATTTATATGAATTATTCTGGACTTTGTTTGTATTGTGCTCACGGACATCAATGAACAATTACGCTTTAATTTAACAGATTGAACGAACAATTTCCTTTTCCATTCAGGACATGACTTCAAACGAAATTTCAACAATTCTTTGTGAAAAAGAAAACACAAATTACAACTTTATTTCCCTCGCTAACAATAAAACTCGTGATAGGCGTCAGAAAAAAGTTTTAATAACTCGTATTTCTGAAATCCTTTAAGTCGGGACTGCGTATAATTTTTATTAATAGGAGTGTACAATGTACATGTTTAAGACGGTACGTTCGAACTTAGTATCGGATTTTCTCCAACTTTATCTGTTAGTTTGTTTTGGCAGTTCTCCCAATTGGCGCCAGATGGTGATAGAACTCCAACAGAACTTGTGTTAAGTATCTACTTTTTTCGTGTCCAAATTACATTAGTAGACGTTAAGAAGTGCGAGGTGCCAACTTGTAAGAATTATGTGCGTACTTGTTAAAAAGGTTACTTCAAATTTTCTTTTTGTTGTGTTTCACACTTTGACCTTTAGATGTCTCCGAGTTTGACAAAGGCGTCTGTTCAACTTTAAGAATTTATTACGAAAAAAGAAACATTATTTCATTTGTTTTACAAAAATGTTACACCATATGTTTTAGAGTTTATTACAATTTTAAGCTTTAATTAAAAAGTTTGTATAACAAATGTTCATCAATATGTTTCGCTCTCTGATAATGGAAGTTAATAATTGTACCATTTATTTCATTCATTGACGTAGCAAATATTGCAAGGTAAACAGCGGAACAGATAATTAGCCTATTAATTACCGTCATTTGAAATATTTGTCTCCAAGCCTGTATTAATGTTGTTTGTGCTCATATTTTGTTAATACAATTTGAGTAATATCAACTGATAATGGTTTAGGATTACATATAAAATGTTGGTTAATTGTATGTGTCTATCGTAATTTCATAGTATTTAGACTATCACAAAATGTATAAAAAATAAGTTGTATTACAACACAGTCTATAAAGAATAACATAACACGGACTCGGTACTCGAGCACAGAACATTTCATTTCATCCGCTTAATAGTATTTACAACTGAAGTGCAACAATCTTGAACTTCTATGAAATAAAACATAGTTACCAAGTAGTTAATCCAATTGTAAGAATTTTCCTCTTGAAAGCGTCGAGGTGGAAACGTTTACTTGAACGTTGGCTACGTTGTCTTGCCAACCGACAGGTTTATACACCCCCGGATTATCAACTAATGAATTCGTGGGATTGCCAAGCAATTCCAACCACTTTGTATCCGATATTTTATTGCAATTACGCCTTTAGCGTTCGGCCACGCTCGAATATCGGTGTTGATATTTTTATTTTTGCGGATTGAACGCTTTTACGGGAATTGTTTTACAACCTCCGACTCTCGTTTCAAAGTGCAACGTTACGTATAAAGCTTTTTTGCCGATGGATCAACTTGTTTCGATTGAAGCTAGCATTTATCACTCTGCCATCCAAAAATATACCTATGCTTTATGAAAAATAAAATTTTGTGCCACGTATTTCGGGTATGAAGTAACGTCAGTAACTTCAAAGCGTGTAGGTATGGAGAATATTTTCTTTAAGCCGTTTTCTTTGGCGTGCTCTTACGTTGAAATGCGATGCCTCTGAAATTCGGAGTTTGTAATCCCAAATTGATGTTAGAATGTATGTTGTTACTCGATCGTAGCACATGTAGAGGCTCAACGGATTTGGAATAAGACGAAATAAGTCCAAACCTAGCTTGTATTCTGGAAAGCATATAAGATAGTTTTCAACAAAATGTTTTAACAAAATTAAATGCTGTTGCCTGCAAAATTATTCAATATTAAATAATATATCTTGTTAGTCTTTATAATCCTTATAACTAAGACATTACGCCCAAGTTTCACCAGTTTTCAGTACTATGTAATAAAAAGGTTATGGTCCGGCCATTATCGATAATATCTGAACGAAAGCAACTTTTTCTCAGAATATTCATATTACATTTTGTGTTATCCAAGAAATTATGTCTTTCCAGTTAGTAATTTGTGTAAAAGCTGTAGTAAATCTAAACTAAAATGAAACAATATGTTAATATAACAGTATGTCGTATCTCATAAGCTAATATTGAGTAGAACAAGCATGTTGTAGGCGCGCAAGTACACTAATGGGCGAAACTTGAAAACAAATGAATATTCTATTAGCACTAACTAGATGCGAGATGACTTATAGAGTAAACAGCAGTGCTTGCCAAATAACATTGAGTTTGTATTTAAATAAAACTACATTTTGTTCACGTTTTATTGCTTGGTATTTAAATACGGATTCTATTTCTTTGCTTTAAGGATACATCCAACTGATCGAACTATCTTTCTTAGTAAGTAACTATTTTACTTAGTTAGTAAATAATACTTACAGTAGGTATTTGTGTAATGATTCTTGCATTAACATTATAAGGTTTATTTTTCAAGTTATGAAATTAAACAATTCCTCTCTATAGGTACTATGAGACTGATAGACAAACAACTGATATTCCGATGTGATTCAATATAAATGTACACTTTGCAAAATAACAAATAGGCACTTTGTAGATTCCCCAATCCATAGAGCGAGAGACAAGCGTAGACGATGTATACCTACATATTGTATTGTACATTCATATTTTGCCACTTTTGATTGATTGTTCGTTTCATGCCCGTACTGTCAATGTTGTAACAGAAAAGGTAGAAAGGGCCGCAGTGTATATTAGATTAAATTAAAAAGACAACTCCCGCATTAAGAATTGCCCTTGTGACGTGGGGACTTTTACAAACATACAAACAAAGCTTTGCATTGCTCCGTGTGGGAATCGAACCTACGACCTCCCGACGCAATGGTATTGGCGTGGTGACCTAAACCACTGCGCCACGGAGGCAGTCAAGTATATAGTATAATACTAAACGACTCGTGTCATACAAAAATTAAGCTTCTTAGTTCTTATAACTAAATAAGTAGTAAAGAAAACATTCCAGCGAGTTCAATTTACGATATAATATTTACTAGTTTACCGAATAGGATTTATTGCTAACAACTTTCTAAGTCAAGGACCCGCATAACTTTATATCCGAAAAAATGCGGGCCTATCGACAAATAAATCTTTTTTTATCGTCATGTTCCTATGTAAATGTTCTAGAGCATAAATCGCAAATGTTACCTAAAACTTAGACTGAAAGCCTGCCTTAAATCTAGGTTCTACATTTTTCTTGTAGTAAGTTAGCAAGCTGTCAGAAAACTATGATAAATGTGTTAAAATATTAATATCTTACGAATAAAATACGGCGCCAATAAGATTTCTTGTTCGTTATTTTAAAGAAGTATAGGGTGACTTGAACGTCATTGTTAACTGTAATTTTGTAAAGCAATAACATTGTTAAACATTGTTTTCTCTGTTCCAGTTAATACCTACTTACTTTAATCAAAAGCTGAATACGTCTTTGTAGACCGCAGGTGTAACGCTTTCTTTAATTTCTTTGCAGCCTTTTTGTCAATACCTCACAGCCGCGAGCATACTAAGGGGAAAGAAAATTTAAAAGACGAACAACAAAGGCTTCTAAATCAACACGAATTCGAAAAACAACATTAGGGAAATTCGTTATATGAAAAATAGATGTATTTTTGCATGTCTCTCCCTTAGGCACCTTAAACCCTCCGTTGAATTGCAATATAAATATATTTCATGCTGGACCCACTCGGGTCCGCTTTGAAGTTAATCGAAAAACGTTAATCTTGTTATATTTTTCGATGGGCACAATCCCAACGTCTTTATTAAATTATATCGTTTAAATAACGTCAAGTATTTATAGATAACCTTTATGGAATGGAATTAGTTACACGTTATTAATTTTGGGACCCGTTACCGCTTTACGGTATTTTAACATCAGTAGATATGCTCTCTCGTGAAGGGAATTATTGCTATATTGTGACGTTACATTGTTTCATTTTAGTAAGATGTGTGTATCTTTTGAAGTGTTTATCTTGCTTATATTGTGATGGGAATAAACTTGCATTATGAGGACAAACTGCAGTTGCTTCTCCTATGTTTGCGATATTTTACTAAAATTTGTAAAATACAGCACTGTCATGTATAAAATTGAAGTAAAACCTGAAAGTATCCCAGTAATGTCAGTGGATGGTGACGCTAAGTGATAAATCTGTGACTGCACCCATGTGGCGCTTCCGTTTTCATATATTTAATTTCCCTTTTTCCGTTTATTCTTTGACGTATTACGAATTATTTAAAAGTATGTTGGTACTATACCAACTACCGTATATTGAATACGAATAGTACCAACATACTTTTAAATTAATATTTGTGGTGTCCGTATTTTAAAGACATTTATTGTATTTTTCTGTTCCCTGATTATTTTATAGTACCTAAAGTATATCTTATTTAAGATTTTTTTTATAATAGTTATTTTCAGGGATTATATGACAAAGTTGCTCTTTTTTATAAGGAGTCTTTGTTGATTCAAAAACTAAATTTGAGTAACACAGAACAGACTATTGATTTACTAACCTACCAATATTAAACCTAACACAAAATCTTAAACAAAAACGTTTCAAACATTTCCATATAGAAAGTCTAACACTAAAACGCTGG
Source organism: Anticarsia gemmatalis (assembly GCF_050436995.1). Lineage (NCBI taxonomy): Eukaryota > Metazoa > Arthropoda > Insecta > Lepidoptera > Erebidae > Anticarsia > Anticarsia gemmatalis. The sequence continues at coordinate 5,620,256 of NC_134757.1, forward strand.
CGGGAAAGTTAAGTGATAAATCTGTTCGGGCAGGTGAGTGCGAGTGCACCCATGTGGCACCTCCATCTTAATTCATCTGGCGGCCTCGCCGTCGTCGTCGTGAATACATCAAGTGTTTGTGCCCCCAGCGCGGACTAACTGGGGCTAACTGATGCGGCTTATGTGCCCCGCTTTGTTACCCATGAATAGTGCAGCTTTGTTAGAAGGGAGGAGAAAATTCTGTGATGCGGTTATAGTTTTTTTAGTTTAGTTTAAAGAAAAGACTCCCGCACTAAGACGCTCTTGGGTCGCGGGGATTTTTACAATCATACGAACAACGGACGCAAAGTTCAACAAAACTCAAAACAATAATCTGTAGATATAATAATAGGAGAACAGAACCCACGGCCTCCCGACGCAATGGTAGTGGCGTGGCGTCCTAAACCACTGCGCCCTGGAGGTAGCCAAATAATAATATGGTTAAAAAGTTGTATTTTGTTGTAAGGAATTATGGTTTTTAATGTACCTAAGCGTCTGTGTTGTGAGAGTGAGTGTAAGAAGGAGTAACGTAATTTGTCAGTAATTATAAATCATATGTCGTTTTTACGATCAAAATGTTAGAACCGGGTCGACCGTCTGTAGCTCTAGCTGTGTTTGTGTGTTATTCAGTTATAGTTACAAAACATAAACGTATTCTACATTTATCGTTTGATATAAATGACATGCTCGGTTTCCGAGTTACGACTTATTCGCAAACTTAATGCCCGCAGTCGCCCTCAATCCACGTTTTCAGGCCAGATTTACCAAATATATCCAATATCTACTAAATTTGAGTACTTACTATAAAGGTCACAATTTGTAAACTGTCTCTAATTCCTCACTGTTCACTGGTATTTTAATCCGTTTGGATCGGACTTTAGATTTATTAGAAGACTATTATCTAAAGTTTGGTGGCACTACGGAGCAATCCTGTCAAACTCTCGACGTTTCTTTAGTTTTTGTGTATATTCCTTTTTGATGTACAGAATTGTACAGTCTAAGATTTCATATTGATATACCCTGATTAGGAGGATTTAATTTATTTTCCTTCAAAAATAAAATGTTCCTGAACGACAAGATGTATGGATTTGAATGTGGCTAGGGAAGTTTGTAAGGATTGTACCAATAGGTTTCTTGGTCTCTGCCTACCCCTAAGGGAAAAAGATATAAAATGTTGATCATCACTCTGATGTTGCATGTTGTTCAAAATGTTGATCGTCACTCTCTTAAAAAGCAAATAGTAGATGGATAATACTCATTGTGGGACTCGCAAATAACGTTTCATGTTTGCTGAACACAAAGCAGTAGTTTTATAAACAAAAACAAACTATTCGAGGAATTAAAACACAAAATTTGTAACAAAGCTTTCACTGAAACAATAGGTGCCAACACAAATTCAAACGATTTCAAATAAAATTAATTATACCAATACAAACAGTACTATGTATGTCGGTAATACATTTGAAACTCAATTGTGCTACAATTTTTGACAGAACATTAACACGTGCAGATATTTTTAGAGAGCAATTAACAATTAAGCAAGTAAATACCGAACGTGATATTATCGGTTGCAAATGTTGCCGGCTGCTTATTACAAGTAAGCACTTCGTGTTAATTGATACAAACAGATTTGTAATTTCCCCGGGCACAATTATTACCAATGTAAAATGTTTAGGAGCCTTAATTAAATCCTGGGAGGCGAAGGACCCACTGATTAAAAAGGAAACGTTCCCCGTGCCTTTGCGAGTATTAAAGAAATTACGTCACGACTCTGTTTTTGTGACCAATTAACGTCTAGCTAATTAAAGTATCGCTTTCTTTTTTATTCCTTTCTTGAAGATAGTTCAACGAAAAGAAATGGGTAGCCAAGTCATTATGTCATCTGTTAAAGCCCCGTTTATTGTCTGTAGAATGAATACTTTCTTTTTTAGTTGTAGGTACTGCATGAAAGAAGAAGATCTGATACAAACTTGGTAAATTGTAGACTCGTTTATTCATCATCACATACTCGTATAACGAAACGAATAAAATGTGAGAGTGTTTACCCTTCAAGGAAGTATAGACGTAGAAATAAAATATATTTTGGCAAATGTTGATTGAATCATATTATCGATTTGGTATAACACTTTGGGGATTATTAACCCCAAAAAAGTCGGACTTCATGATCGATTTGCAATATAAAATCCGTAGCGAATAATTTTATTTGAACATAACTTCCTCAATATCTGAGGTATTCACACGGTGCCCTTTTTACGGGCACAAAGAATCTTCGAACACAGTTTTACTGTTGCGGCGCGCTGCTAAAAGCGTTTTCGTGAGGAAGACTCGCATCGCCGCCGTACCTCCATTCAATCGAGAGAATAAATGGAATTTACGATCCGTTATTTTGAAATATTAAAGTATTCCTGGCTGGCTTAGAAAAAAATATCTCCTGTTTGTATTTGTTAAATTATTTTCCTGTTTTTTCGTCGAAACAAATAAACATCTGTTGGGAATGATGATAAATAAAGCCTTTAATAATTAAAATGCCATCTTCTATTTATGAGGGTACGCCAAAAGTAAAATAAAACACGTCTGACCCGAAGTAAATGTGTCTAGAATTTGGCCTCGCTCAGACTACTTTCATTACCTATGTATGGGATTAATTCCTTGCAATTTCGACTGAAGTGCGTAGGTAGTTATTTTTTATTTGTTTTTTCAATGCTGGCTTGAGTTTCATCTCCCCCTTAACAAAGCTGTAGGTTGCCTACGGTAAGCGAGTACTTGTGTTAAGTACTTACTCGTAGGCATAGTGTACACTGTAGGTGGGGTGCAGTGTAGTGATGCCCTATTACCGGCCACTTGAACGCTGAGCTTTTTAATTAAAGGCGTGGTAAACGCGGTGCAATTGTTTGAGGGGCCTCGTTTCGCGGTTATTTCTAATCTTGTGATTTGTAGGTATGTTGTGGCTTACACACACGTGCATCTTTCTAGATAAATTGTATTGCAATTGCAAGCTAGACTTTGTTTCCTTACATTTGATTTTACTTAGTTTATGAAGCTTATTTCCGAAACTTAACTAATAAGTACTTTAAAATGGTGCACGCCGGTACGTCTTCGGCAAATTACAACCGTTACGTATTCCTTTAAACAGTATCTTTAATCAATGTCGTGAATAAACGAAGACCCTTTTATTTAGGAAGCTGATAAAACACAAAGTTCCAGGTAATAATTTGTCACGTTAACGTTCGCACATTAACGACTTCTTGGCCGGTGTTCCGCTGCGCCTACAAATTAGCCAGCGTGAAAAATACTACTAGGAATTCTCGACTTGTCAGGAGTACACTCACGAACTTTCGATACAATAGTGGAACTCGTCTCGATTAATGTCAAAGTTTCGATTACGACGTACGAAGTTTCGATGCTATCGAGTCCGCTTGACATTTGGACACATTTTTCACATAAAAAGGAGAAGACTTTTAAATTATTACTCTTCAAAGAGGCGATTTCCTACGTTTAGATATACTAATTATACTATCAAGAACCTGCTAGCTGTCGACAAATTGTGTATGAAAATGGTATCAGCGCCCCTAGAGGGCGTAGTTGGTAATTTTAAAGCACATTTTAAACGTCAAACTCTCGATATTCGATAGTATCGTCTATATAAAATCGCGATACAGATAATAAAGTATGCCCCATTAGCTGCTATTGTTTGTCTGTTTATCGCACTGTTAACTTGCTCAAGTAAAAGTTTTAATGGAGTCACTGAGCAATATTGCACCAATACAGTCGCTGCAATTAAGTAACTTCGCATTACACTGGAGTTTTCTTCTGCCTGACTTTGTTTGTAATTGAGATATCTTCAACTATTTATGGAATACTTGCGGCCCGCTCCGGCCTCGGTCAGAATCAAAAGTGGAATTTGGACAAAAAGTTAACAAATTATACTCTAAAAAGTTCCTCTATTGGTGAAAACAACTTAAATTCCTCTCGAAAATAGCTATTGCTGAAAAAATCCAAAAAGCCGTAGCGCGATTCTGTACCTCTACAGTCGGTACTGTCGAGTATCGAAAGTTTGACATTAAGAAAGTAACAGACCGGTTGTCGTTAGTCGATAGTAGTAGAGAATCGAGCTACTGTCTTGCAGATTTTGTTTTTATCGCAGGCAGATTGACAGACGTGGCCATATGGGATTTTCTTTTATAGTATATAATTAATGAAGACAATAAAAACGAATGATCTGGACATCACTACGCACGTAAAATTACTTTTAAAGTAACTAACACAGAACAATTTTTCTTCACTTCGATTTCGCCCCGTAGAATTTTACATTCCATTTATACAGCGTCCCAGCTTACCCTTTCAGAGAACAACTTGTCCATAATCCGCGATGAACCAAACGTGTCTTACACTTGACCGATTTTTCTTTCATCTTGAATAACTATGCGCTACTTTCTCATATATTCTTACGGGTTCGACCCGCATCCAAACATATTGTGTACCATTTACCTTTATACGTGCTCCTTTTCTATAAGGCCAGGATATTTTTGACATAATGACAGCATGTTTTATACGAACGTAGATTCTTTTTCGTCATGTTGAATTTCAATCACGAGTTTCTGTTATATCAAGGGGAGTTACGTTTTCCTGTTTATAATATTTTTGTAAGTATATGTTTTCGACTCAGGTTTTAATAAAAAAACGTGTTTCTTAATGATAAAATTGTGAGCCGACAAGATGAAATTTAATGAATGGTTAGGATTACTATTGAAACAATGTCAAGCTAATCATTTTTGTTTTGGTAAAATACAACTTTAAGAAGCTTCGAGAATTTATTAATTACCAACTTTGACCTAAAAAAACTATAATAAACTCTTTAGTTAAGTATTCTATTGGATTAATTGGTTTGTTACAATAGCAAGTGGTTGAAGTAACAATAAGCAGCCATCGTTTTATTTTGTCAACAAACCACTTTTACTAAAATAAGTTGCCATAAAAATGGTCATTGAATTTCGGACATATTTGAAATGGAAGTTTTCCTTATAAGCCAATCATTTTACTTTCTTGATGTCCCTTAATAAAAGTTAATGAAAAGAATTCATTGGTTCGTTGAGTAACGTCGTTACATGGAACTTGTAATTTTTTAAAAACAAGAAATGTCTCCATGGCGCAGTGGTTTAGTTTTCCACGCCACTACCATTGCGTCTGGTGGGCGTGGATTCGATTCCCACACGGGACAATTATTTGTGCGGTCTACAAATAATTGTTTCGGGTGTGGTTGTAATTTGTGTGAATTATTTGTATTTTTGTAAAAGTCCCTGCGACACAAGACAAAGCCATTGTGCGGGGATTGTGTTTAAAAAAAAAAACCGGAAGTTTCTATTTGTTAAGCTACAAATCGTGACTAGGGTGGTCATAAAATGCGTACGACTGTTATTTTTATGGATTACTATTACTATTGTTTTATGGTAGTAAAAGATTATGGGCAACGATATGGCTGGTTGATGTTGTAGAACACTAAAGCTGTAATCTATACTAATATTATAAAGCTGAAGAGTTTGTTTGTTTGTTTGTTTGTTTGTTTGTTTGTTTGAACGCGCTAATCTCAGGAACTACTGGTCCGATTTGAAAAATTCTTTCAGTGTTAGATAGACCATTTATCGAGGAAGGTTATAGGCTATATATCATCTCGGTACGACCAATAGGAGCAGAGTAGCAATAAAAAATGTTACAAAAACGGGGAAAATTTTGATCCATTTTCTTATGTGACGCAAGCGAAGTTGCGCGGGACAGCTAGTGACCTATATGCATAAAATGATTATTATTGAACATGGAAAAGAAAGATGTGTTCAATATTTGCCTTAATTTAACAAACTCGTGACGTACCTTGCATATATTTATGAATAACTTGAGTGGCAAAATAAGTGTAATTTAAAAAATTTCATAGTACCTATTTCAACAACCCTTCTGACGATAATATATTACTATACTAGCTGACTCGCGCAACTTCGCTTGCGTAACCTAAGAGAATGGGTCAAAATTTTCCCCATTTTTGTAACATTTTTCGTTGCTACTCCGCTCCTAATGACTGTAGCGTGATGTTATATAGCCTATAGCCTTCCTCGATAAATGGGCTACCTAACACTGAAAGATTTTTTCAAATCGGACCAGTAGTTCCTGAGATTAGCGTGTTCAAACAAACAAACAAACAAACAAACAAACAAACTCTTCAGCTTTATTATATTAGTATAGATATGTTACTGTAAAAGCCCGAACTGTGGTAAATCCTAAGATTTTCCGGTAAAACCTAAGATTTACCAACTCTCAATGGTAAAAGTCCGAACAAGCCAGAGTTTAAAATCTATGTTACGATATATAAAAAAATCCTCCTTCATAACTGTGTTTATAACTATTTCACGGTATAATAAAATTATATGCTGTGACATAGTTATAAAGAAGGAGTTTTGGGCAAAGCGACATGGGTAGGTTAGGTTAGAAGGCTAAGGTGGGAGCTTCGCTTCGCTCGCTCCCACCTTAGCCTTCGTGGTTATTTTTTTTTAACCACCCAGAAGCGGCGAATCCGGCGACATCTCGACATCATCAAGTGAATATAGGTAAAAGTTCGAAATAAAAGAATTGTTCGGACTTTTACCATAGCGAGTTGGTAAATCTTAGGTTATACCGGAAAATCTTAGTGCTCATTCACGATGACTCGCGGGCGCGGTGGCGGGCGCGGTCGCGAAATATCAAACATATGGCGATGTACCGAAGTGTTCACGTACAAACCGTTCGCGCGGTCTAAGTCGCGGGCGAGCTAGCGGCGTCGCGCGCGGCCCGCGTGGCGGGCTCGCGCCAATATCAAACAAGTGAAGATGTTCGTGTGTGTTCACGTCGAACTAGCGGTGGCGGGCGCGATCCACTCGCGATGTCAAGTAAGATTAACCAGTTTGAGCCAGTTTGAGCCAAACGCCCGCCTGGCGGCCAACGTGAACACAAATCGCCACGTCCCCGCGCTCGCGACCGCCACCGCGCCCGCGAGTTCCAACGTGAACAAGCACTTAGGATTTACCACCGTTCGGGCTTTTACAGTAACATATACATACATACATACATATATTCACGTTTTCTTCCCATAGGGGAAACCAGAGAATGCTACTTAGTTCGATCCTTAGTGCTCATTCACGTTGACTCGCGGGCGCGGTGGCGGGCGCGGTCGCGAAATATCAAACGTATGGCGATGTACCGAAGTGTTCACGTACAAACCGTTCGCGCGGTCTAAGTCGCGGGCGAGCTAGCGGCGTCGCGCGCGGCCCGCGTGGCGCTCGCGCCAATATCAAACAAGTGAAGATGTTCGTGTGTGTTCACGTCGAACTAGCGGTGGCGGGCGCGATCCACTCGCGATGTCAAATAAGATCAACCAGTTTGAGCCAGTTTGAGCCAAACGCCCGCCTGGCGGCCAACGTGAACACAAATCGCCACGTCCCCGCGCTCGCGACCGCCACCGCGCCCGCGAGTTCCAACGTGAACAAGCACTTACAAACTTCATTAGGTTCATTTACATCTATACATATTGTCATACAGGCCCACTGGTTACTAATGTTTTTTTTTGCAAGACCTCACCGATATGATCTCAATAGAAAGGTTTGTCAATTAAAACCAGTAACATAATTATATCTATATTAATTAGTGAATGCAATCCCGATCTCGCGGGATCCCGATCTCGCGAGATCCCGTGTATTTTTTCGGGATCAATCCCGAAGCATAATATGACGAGATCCCGTTCGGGATTGTCGGAGAGGGCATTTTCAGCAGTTGGCTACATTGCAATAGACTTAAGATAAGAAGCTCGTACTATTGATACACTTTGTATTTTAAGAGGCTACTTTCAAAATGCCATGTGATTACTTTTTATTTTGATCTCCTGGACCTACACCTACTTTTTTGATTATGTTCATGTTATTACACCTGTTAATTATGTTACGTTGTTAGTAATATTGAAAAATAAAGGCTTTTATTTTCTTTCAAATAATAATTTATTGCATTCACCACACTATCACACACATATTACATTAAACAAGCCGTTCGAATTGTATTATTTTTACTAACTAGACGGGATCCCGAAAATCTCGGGATCCCGCGGGATTGATATTTCTGATCGCGAGGGATCTCGAGTTGACGATCTCGAGTCGGGATTGCATTCCCTAATATCTATACTAATATTATAAAGCTGAAGAGTTTGTTTGTTTGATTGTTTGTTTGTTTGTTTGAACGCGCTAATCTCTGGAACTACTGGTCCGATTTGAAAAATTCTTTCAGTGTTAGATAGACCATTTATCGAGGAAGGCTTTAGGCTATATAACATCACGCTACGGCTATTAGGAGCGGAGTAGCAACAAAAAATGTTACAAAAACGGGGAATTTTTTTTTCAATCTTTCTTATGTGACGCAAGCGAAGTTGCGCGGGTCAGCTAGTTAATATTATAAAGCTGAAGAGATTTTTTGTTTGAACGCGCTAATCCCAGGAACTACGGGTCCGATTTGAAAAATTATTTCAGTGTTAGATAGCCCATTTATCGAGGAAGGCTATAGGTTATATATCATCACGCTACGACCAATAGGAGCAGAGTACCAAAGTAAAAAATGTTACAAAAACGGGGAAAATTTTGTACCATTCTCTCTTATGTGACGCAAGCGAAGTTGCGCGGGTCAGCTAGTTAGACAATAATAATAGTCATAAACGTATAACCTGTTACAAACAGTCGTATAAAAAGCACCAATAAACTGAATACCTCATTACAAGTTGCTATCAAATCGCGCTTATATCAAATCACTTTTTATATTACACAAAGTTTCGCACTTTCCGTGTGTTTCGATTGTTTTCCGATGGAGCTTGTTAGAGGATCATTTTCCTCACTACGCGGCTCCACTATCATAGCATTGTGTTTATTCCGGCCTTTCAACACTTAACGAGCTCGAAGCACGGCAGAACAGATACTCTACTGATATTTGCTGTTTATTGCTACTGAACTGTGCTTTATTTTCACGCAATGATAATAGTAGTTTCTGATTATTGTTGCGTAATTGGATTATGTAGTTTTTGTTTACTGTGATTTAAGTGGTATCTAATTAACTAACAAGTAAGATACAGTTATGACAATGGCCGTTTTTAATGCTATCTCTCCACTGTTCATTTTCAGAACCCATAGGAAATCAGATAACGTTAGATCATTATAATTGAATGGTTATAAGACTAAGAAACTATATATTATATAAACTTTGATAAATCATTGATAATTACCGTAAAAATAAAATATTAAGAGCGTGTTTAGTGTATCAAATCTTTGGAAAATCAAATTCATATAATATCTAATAGGTACTCAAAAAGCAATTTTGTCTATGTAAAAGGTTTATGAATATCTTTTGATATCACTAGAAAAAGTTTCATCCTAAACCCTGTAAGCATCACCCACATAAGCGTAATCTAATATTGATGTAGGTTCGTTTAAGCTCACATTGTTGGTTTATAAATTACAAATACCTGGGTGTCCTCCCTGAGGAAATTAATGTTTTGAATCACAATAAAACTTTATTACTTGCTTGACAACGTATTAAAAAATATTTGACATCCATTTATTTCGCACAATGTCCCCTCTAGGTGTGCTTCCTCGTTATGAACGCTCGTGATTTACATCGGTATATGTATCTATTGTAGCTTAATTTGCAAGCTCGTATAAGGTGTTTTAAACAATGGGAAGTATGAATTAAGTATCTTGTGAATGGGAATTTTTATGTTAACTGAATCTTGAAAGGTGCTGTAGTAACTTAATAGATATAAAATGTGCTGCCGATTTATTTTTACAACAATTGACGAACTTTTAATGTAAACTTAAGAAATAATATTGTGTAGGTTGTTTTTTCTTTAGCCTATATCAGTGTCAAAGGGCAGTGTAAATGGCTTCCAATCTTCCAGACTTGTTTGTTACTTGTTTTCTTTAGCTACTACTCCAAAAACGTAGTTAATTTACTTTAAAACTATGACAAGTGTAATAATATTTTCTAAAAGCAAAGGTTACCTTTACGCTAAAAGAAAAACAGCATATATACGATTATACTATTATTTTTTTAAATACTACATTCTTCTATTGTTAGTCATAGTATATATGAAGTCTCTTATATAAATAAACGTCTCAGTGTTAATATTTGTTGAAATGAACACATGATTTGCTTTTCACTAAAAAAGTTACATGAACTTAAATAGACAAACCAGTACGTAGGCATGTAAGTGTACAGAAGTACCGAAGCCCGCCTGTAATGAACGGCAAAGCCTCACTAAGAAGGTAACAACTCCATTACTAAGAGATTATTTACTTTGTTGTATCTGAACACTGTTTATTTCGTCTATCCACCACTAAACTGTTCGCCGGATTAATCACAGGTCCACAACAAATTAAGTTGTGGTACAAACACGTTTAAAGTTGGCTTTCAGGTTATGTCTACAACAGGTACCAAACAAATAATTATAAACTTTTACAGATAGTAAATTAGAATCGCTGCTTCTTTGGTTAAGAACTACTAACTGGGCGAAAACAATTTGTTCATGTCATAGAAGTTTAGAGATCACGAATGTTTAATAAAGATTTTTTATTAAATAAAAAACAATTATGGTGAATATAGGATATGTCGAACAGTTTTAGTAATATTTATAGACCGAAATTAGTAAAAGCCATAGATTTTTTTCTATGCCAAATTGTATTTAAGTTGATCGATAAAAATCCAATACTTAATGTCTATTTGTATACAATATAATATTGTTTCCATCAGATAGGCATTTCTAAAATGACGTAACGCTTACTCCATCAAGTCGGAGCCTAAAATACTTAATATTAAAATACTTAATATATTCCACTCTACAAATAAGTACTAGCCTCAAAGAAAACACACATTAAGTACAATATAACATATTAAGTAGTAAAACACACATAAACACGTACTCTAAAATATAGCATGTAAAATAAAAATAAAGTTCAAACATTTATAAATGAATTTATTTTATTACAGCGTATCATGGGACCTATATTAAATTGTTAATGATACCGACGTAGAGCGATGTTTCAGTGAAATATATTAACAACAAGAACATACATAGTCGTGAAAACGTTTATATTTGATGAAAGTATTATGTCAACCTTCGTAAATGGTTTGAGTGAAATACATTTCATATATTACGCACATCATTCGCTTTGAAAGCTTTATTTTATTCTCATAAATGGAAATATAACTGACATAACACGCTATTAACATATTGATTTTCATTATTTGAACTTAATTAAAATAAAAAAGGCCCCACTTGGTACAATCCTTACAAACTTGCCTTACTCTTATCCATACATCCGTTCTTTGGTCTTTGCCTATGGGAAAAAGGCGTGATATTATTCATGTATGAATAGAAATAACGTCAATACAATATCTACAACAGTGAATTACCATCAGAAGCTTTTAATATAAAAAAAATAAACAGAACTTGTAGCAAGAATTCACAAAACAACTTCATCCGAGTTCATCCATTACTGTAATATGGAAAAAATCTTCATTTCTGTAATAATACGTTGCATATAAAAGCAAAGCAACTTTACTAAAACGTATTTCTCGTGTTATCTCAAGTTTCATCTGTGCATATCTCTCGATACAAAGCCACGGTGCGGTGACGTGGGTCGACCACCCTAGGTCGTGAACCTTCCCAGATTTACATATGCAATTAACATTTTGACATCAATATTCCACGGGTTATTGCTCCGTTGAACATACCTTAATACTTTTCTTTTACTTTTAATAGTCACGATGAAACTACACTTTACTTTAAGCAACTTTTTTAGCTAATCTCTGAATATCTTAAGCAATTTATTAGTCACAATGTGTTCAATTTTCAGTACTGACTTTAGAATTTTACGAGCTTTCAGTTTAATGAGCACTTGTTTTAGTTTGCTTGTCAAACTAATTTATTACCGACACAAAGTGTTTTGAGCGACATATAAAAATGTGCCTTAAAATACAAACAAAATTCTTTATGCTGATATAATTACAAGGCGGGCGGCAAGCGTGGGCTGATATTAAAACACACAAGTGGACGGCTTTACTTAATCCCTTAGCCGCCTTTTATGAAACCTTTAATAATGTCGTATGATATTAACGAAATTATAAAACTAATAACATTAAGCACCTCACAATGAAATAATTTCTCATTAAATCTTGATATCACCGTATGGCATGCAACGTTTTAATTAGGTTGGCAGAACCGCCGGTGTGTACTTGTACTAATGAAACGAATGAGAGCGGTGAGTGAGGGCATTTACTTTGTAGCGGTGAGTGCTGCAGTGTGTACGCTACTTTAAAAAGAATACATGTTAATTTTAACCTTTACGATAACATAAAGCTATGTAAAACATAGAACCGTCTATTTTTAGTACACTTTTTCAGTTGTTGAGATCTTTCACAATTTGTTGGGACTACGCAATTTATTCGCATTAAACACTGTTATTATTAGGGATGATAGGGTTTTGTTAAATGGGAGTCGTTTGTTACTTTTTTAATTTAGTCATTGTTACCTTCTAATTATTGTATAAACTGCGGGTCTCTGATGGCTAGCGTGCCAAATTTACTGGTGTAACAACCTTGAATTACCTGGACACATCGTTTGTCAGTTTGAAATATCACTACCTATTAAACCGGTAGTAAACTTTAGTTACTATATAACTTTTTAATTAACGGAAATCTACTACTACGAGTACTATTGAAATACCTTTTTTTACGTATTTGAAATATCTGTGCCTCTACTTAATCCTGGCCATGAATTATCGGACTTGACAAGTCTGTTGCTGATTAGATCCAGTAAGCTTTAGCTACGAGTATATAGTACTTACAGTGACTGTTGGAAGACACAAACTATTCAAACTTCTAAGTTTATCGCTTTGCAAATTATTTTAATAATCTATAAAGCAGTTATTTTAATTCACATATAGTTATCTGCGTCACGTTTCAGAGTTCAACAGTAAAACAATTGTCCGATTTTCTCGTATGAACTATGGCCGCACGTGAAAACATCTGCGAGTGACTTTGAAAAATGATAGCCGTTTTGAGATGGGTTGCGCTCTTTTTAACTGAAACTAGAGAACATAAAATAGTAAAGTACTTTATAGTTATTTCGTATTCTTGTTTATAAAAACTACGTGAATTAAATAAATTGAAATATCTTAACTTCAATTCTATCTTAATTAAAAACAACTTCGATATTAATTTTAAAATGTTTTAAATTCTACAACATTGTTTCGATAATTTAGAGGTAAAAATTCCAAATTAAATAATTAAGGTCTTTAGAATTGAATAAGTTTTAAATTGTGTAGATAATTCTTTAAGTTTTATGAGTACTTGGATTCTACAGAAATTGATGGTATCTAAAGAGTAATTAATTGTATTAATAATTTTCATTGCTCTGCGATTATTTTATGCAGATTATTTAGGTGGCGTCAAATAGAGCACTGCAATTCATAACGAAGTAACATCTTCGTTCTAAAAAGGCCTATGAGAGTGACCACTGCGACTGCATTTTTGACAGTTGATAAAGCCTGATTTCGATAGTATATGTATAAGTTAAACTTAATACCGAACACTTTAATGAAATGCAAGATTGTTTTAATAGCATGCATATATCTACATTTATATTGGCGTATAGTACTGTATAGTACTGTATAGTTAGGCGAGCGATGCAATATCTGTGAGGAGCACCTGCGCTCAAAGCGCTTTCAACCAGGTTTACATAGGAAATTAACATCTTCATCTACTTCAATAGTCTGCCTGCTTTATACAGCTAAGGATTGTGCCACACTACTTTCTGTTGTAAAAGTTTTTGTACTAAAATGTTTTATTGTTTTTTCGATGGATTATTTTTTCGATTATTTCGATGGATTATAGTTTACTTTATGAAGTTTGTTAAAAAAAAAACAAAGCTTGATGTTGAAAACTGTATTTTCGCTTGCCAATCCTTGCATTAATTTGCAATGAATTTGCTCGTGATTGTGAAATAATAAATCATATTTTTCTCAATATTTCCACCCCTCGCTTATTTTCCTTTCTAGAATTTTGGTGATGGCACCAGAATGCTCGAAAAATTACGGTGTGGTCATTAAGATAGCTTAAATACAAATAAAACATTCACACTTTTATTTGCTTAACTATTTAAGATAGCTGACCCGCGCAACTTCGCTTGCGTCACATAAGAGAAGTATAATTTTCCCCGTTTTTGTAACATTTTTCACTGGTACTTTGCTCCTATTAGTCGTAGCGTGATGATATACAGCCTATAGCCTTCCTCAATAAATGGGCTATCTAACACTGAAAGAATTTTTCAAATCGGACCAGTAGTTCCTGAGATTAGCGCGTTCAAACAAACAAACAAACAAACAAACAAACAAACAAACAAACAAACAAACAAACAAACTCTTCAGCTTTATAATATTAGTATAGATATGTGTAAATAATATCACAATACAAACAAGCTAAACATAAAACAACAACACATCATGCGTGAATCACGCACGTTAAAAGTCAACTTCAGAAAAATTGCCGTCACTTTCTTAGCATGTTAGACAAATAACAAATCATGTTTTGTTCCGCAACAGTTTTTGTGTGCTGCCAACCTTATCTGAATGAACCAGGCCATTTTATTATAGGTATATCTAATAGATATTGCTATTACGTAAGCCAACCATTATGCGTTATTTGAATTCGGTTTTAACGGACTACTATGGAGTACGTTACTGTCACGAATAAGCTATCACGTTTATTAATTTTAATGGATTATGTCAAATCGTGTTGGCCCTGAATGTGTCATATTTGGATTTATGAAGTTTTATATTGTGAAAGTTATACCTGTATATAGCGTTGCCAGAAGGCCGAAATTTCCGGGATTGTCCCGGAATTTTGCGTGTTCTCCCGTGTCCAGTAATTTTACTTTGCTGTAGTTTTTTTTTTTCAACTTATAGTAATTCTAGGTTTTCTACTAGTATTTTACTACTAACCTCCCGGACCGGAGACTAAAACTCTAATTCCATTCGTGGCCACAGGAAATGTCCAGGAAATGATCAGCCTGGATTTGTCAACCCTACCTGTAAATGATTTAAGTTTTATCGTTTGTTAATAAAAATATATTGAATTTATGTACCTCTATAATATTTCTTTTGTTATGATATTGAACTGAGTGTTATTTTTCACGAAGAGAATTTATTAAAAAATATAAATGGACTATTTCGCGTAATGTGTCACTAAATAAATTCACAGCTGCGCGTGTATTTTGTAAATAGGTCTAATAAAGAGAGAAAGCTTTTATATTTTTCACGAACTAAATTAAATTGGGCAACATGTATTACATCGTTTGGTGTATATAAATAAAAAGGGCTTTATACGACAATCTTTATGGACCCGTATCAATTTGGTATTTGATCAAAATTGGTCATTTTCGATCGTTTTCATATTAAGTAGGACATAAGTACTCGTTACTATTTAGTCTTAGAGTGCTTATATTAACATGGAAATTATAACAATATAATTAAATTAATTGTACTAACACTTGCCTACCTATTATGAAAAGCACGTTTAACGAACAATCCAGAAAGTTATAATAAGCTGTTGGTTACTTCCTTACGACTATCATTATGTCCGTGAATATTTTTTTTAGAAATATCAATAATAATGTATTTTTAAGCATAACATTTTCAGTCTAAAGTACCCTAATATAAAAATAGGCAGCAGTCGTACGCGTGATATGATCACGCGCGACTTTATTGGATTACGTAGGAGTTCCACCTGACATTTCAATTATACGCGCACCGCCACCAGAATTTATAGGAACGATTATATTACACACTCATTCGCTCCGTATTAAGAGAACTCATTTCCATGTTTGTATGCTGCGATTCTTATTAGGCAGCGCTTAAATAATGCTAGCTGTTCGCTCGAATGTAAAAAAGAGGTTTTTGTTTTGTTTCAAACTTTGTGTACCAGTTTCATTCTAGCTGAGTTCAACTGCTACTGAATACGGCTTTTGATTATGGAAAACAATGCATGTATTGAGGTTTGTTACTATTCAGCATTCTGCAAAAATAAACGTTATTTTTTTAGTAGAATATTCAATTTTCAAACTGGAACAGAAGAACACAGGTAGAAAAAGCTTGTGTACATTTTCTAAAATTTATTTATCTTCGGGCTATGTGAAAATGAAGTGGAGACCATTTAGCGACTACGTTTTCGGGAAAAAATATTTAGTTGTGCACCACCGATACTGTCATCAGTATTGTAAAACATTTAGTTTACTTGTTTACTTAGCATCCTCTTTTTCAGACTTATCAATTTTATCGTATTTTAATAATAATCTTCCTCTTCGTGTCAATAGATTTCAAATAATAATAATGAAGCTGTACAAATTGTTATATAAAACGTTACCAAATTATTAGAATTATTTAGTCTTAGGTATGAATAGACGTTAAGTATCTGACATTCGTTTTATCTCAGGGCAACATTTCTTTCAAAATACATTTGAAATTAGATAGAAAATTAGGAATGTTTTCGATAGACTTTTTGAGTTGATAGACGCGATCTCAAGCAAAACTTTCATTAGAATATTGTTTTCTTATAATTTAATTTACAATATTCCGAGGATATTTATGTTCACTTATTGTATTAGAATGAATTTAACATTAAGCCCTCTGTTCCCAGTAATTTCCATCGTTACACTAAATCACAGGAGCGGTAAAGCAATCTGTTATAATTTGGGCAATACGGGGTTAGGCTAATAGGCATATTTATCGCAATGGATTATACCGTAAGTTGTAACAGCCCGCTGAGACTCGTACACCGCTAACTCATCATAGTTCCAATTCCGATAGTTCGGCGTGGACGAGTTATCTGCAAACTAGTCGGTGTCCTCGCGAGAGCCACGAAATACGTCATATTTATTTATAATTAAGTATGAAGGACTTTGCGAGACAAGCCCCTATCTAGTTAGTGAGTTTGTGCGGAGTGGAACTTGTGTAGGTAGCTGTCGACGTCGGCTCCTCAGGGAACTTGCACCAACTTTTACCGCTGACGTGTCTGCTAACAGCGCATTATTTCAGGCACAACCACGCCAAGCCACGCCGCCATGCCGCCATGCCGCGCTGGCACACTTTATAAATTCTTGTGTCAAACTGTCAAGAAAGTTATTTTTCGAAGGGTTCGCTTTGCCTTCAAGTATTTCAATTTTATGGCAGAATATCTTAAGTAAATTCAATTCTGACTGACGTTTTTCGTATAAATATGATGTTAAAACCGGATTACGACGTCGTATGCGCTAGGGGGTAAACCGTGCTTGCTGCCAAGAGCATTTCCAAAAGGTACTCGACACAGATGTAACTAACCGTCGATTTTCAAACCTGTCTATCGATCGATTAAAAGGCAAACGTTTTACGTTCGTTTCACAAACTACGCGATGATCAGAGATGGGAGTTTCGTATTTGAATCGAATATTTGACACGAGCGTTACTTTTATTGTTTCTGTTCGACGAGCCCGCCAACGTTTCATGTTGCTACCATGTATATTCTGTGTGTATACGATGTGTAAATTTCACGGAGCAACGAATAGATCACGCTACAAGTTTTGATGGAATATTTCCGAGCTTCAAAGGAAACCCTTTTGAATATTCCGACAGTTATTGTTTTGTTTCTATCAATCACTGATTTATGTGTTACTTTGTATGAAATATTTAAAACGTTAACAGCTTATATTCTCACAGTATTTAAGTCGAATTCAAGAAGCAATTCAAATTCAAATGTCATCAACACTCAACCATAAATTGAAAGGACAAACTGCAATACAGTGTTTGTTTATTAGACAACTACACAACACTGCTTGCATGATTCAAACTATAAATTTGCCGAAACGAGGATGCAAATGGTACAGTCGGCGCATAGTTAAGTAAGGAGCATATAGGAGTTTGTGTAGAAGGGACATCTCGCGGTCAGGTTTGCACTGTGCCATCCAAAGTTACCAACGTCAGGGCGAGATACGCCTGGTTAGCGACCGCCGAACGGATTAGTCTCAGGCGACTTTGGCTTTTACTGGCTTAGCACCACACGTTAGTATCTATGAAACAGTATCTACGATAGTTTAAGTGATTAGCTTTCTTAGTACATGTAGTGATTCATTCTCTTTAATAAATGAATTGGTTAAAGAAATGAATGTTGGAAAATTTCACTCTAAAACAAGAATCCAGAGCTGGTTGGGCAATTTATGTTCCACAAATTATTCCAATTAATATACTTTTAGTCTACTCTATGTTAGTATTGCGCCCAACCAAAACAAAAACACTGTAAACGCAAACATAAAGTTAGGAGAAATTATAAAAAAGTGTTTGAAGGTACGTACTTCTAGTTTTCCTGGAGTTACTCCATCGCTATCAAAAAAAAAAGAAAATAAAGCAACCAGTAAGTTGAACTGAATTTCCTGAACATTTTTTTCTTTGGGTAGAAGGCACAAATGGTACGCCTTTATTTTCCTTGCGGCCTTGCGCCGCATACCGCAGACTAAATTATAATTATTTTCTTTTATTGTTTATGTGACAAGCCTGTCTTACTTGTGTATATTTGCCAAGATATTAGTATTCTAGCGCCGAAGACAATGTGTACTACATATCTTTGTTGTGGAAGACAATGAAAAAAGTTTTGCGAAAGCGATCAATATAAGCATATTTAGACTGGAAGCTTTTTACATCGTAGCTACTTGCGTAAATTTTAAGTTACTTCAAAGCCACTATTTTCTAGACAGTTTCTGAACATTCATGACCAAGAAAGATTTCCTGGACTTAATGTTTAAAATTTACTAGTATTCATAGTATTAACTGTACCCACTTAATATAATCTTAAATTTCCACACAGCCAAACTGTGTTGGTGTTATTCTTATTATTAATTCATTAAGACCCAACATTCGGAAGCGACTAACTCAATAATAAAGCATTTAACATGCTGAAGCAAGATTTCGATTTAAATTTTACAATATATTCGTGGTGCCTACAGGGAAAATTGAAAACGCACTCAATGGTATTGTGAGAGCTTACAAGTGCCTGTATAATATAAATAATGTAGAATAGGATCACCCTGTGAGGGAATTTGTAACCGTGGATACAGCGCCCTCTTTGTAAAATGATTGAAGAATGCCAAACGTGGTAAAAAGATTTTTATCGTTGGCACTCCGATCATATTGTGCAACAAAATTATAAGCCTTTTCTGCTTTTTCCTCTGATTTCTATTTTGTTTACGTATTTACACAATAAGTAAAATAGTGGTACGTGTTTTTGTCTTGTATTTATAGAGATTCTATAATATGACAACCACGCCGCCAAAACACTGCACGAAAAACAATTTCAATTTAAAATTCTCCCTTTTTCCATATATTTATCCAAAACAACATTTTTTTTTGAAATTGTCATCATTTCCAGCACACAAACTATTATTCTTTATTCTCAAATTGTTATGCAAGATATTATATCCAAGCATTTGAATGTTATTTACACGGAATTACAAACACAAAGTTTACAAGTTGCAGTAAATTTTCCTTACACACAGCAAGTTTAAAAACTTAAATAAGGACAGACTATGACATTAGTAAGTTAAAGTCCTGTTCGTAATAGTTAATGTGCAGATTTAAACTTAGCTATTTATGATGCTATTATAATGGAACAGTTGGAGGCACGTCGTGTAAGTTTCGCCGTAAATATAGTCTCCATGCGATCCTGGCCGCTTCAGATGATTCCCGTCACCTGTGCCAAAGCTCCCAGCCGTCTGGCTTTAAAAATTAATACTTCCAAAATGAAAATCTGTAGCAATAACTATAAATTAAAAATTTTAGAAACCCCCGATTTTATATTTTTTTTATTTCATACGTTTTATAGTTAGGTTAGGCTAGGTAAAGCCAATCTAATTTTCCCACTACCAACTTTCTCATAATAAAAAGCTATTTGTGACCCCACCCGAGTAAATTAGCAGACATTCGGTTAATCTCCCCACTTTCAACCGATTTTCATCAAATATGACTAAAAACACTTGCACATAAGTCACCTTTAATACAAGAAAACTAAATTGACATCACTGCATCCGTTCGGAAGTTAAGATGCCACAGACAGACACGTCAAACTTATAACACCCCTCTTTTTGCGTCGGGGTTTAAAAATAAATCCTTTGTTTTAAATATAATTAATATCAGACCTAACAGAAACATGATTTACGCTAACGCCTCTTGATAAAATGGAACCCTTATGAATGAATTACGTTTGAGATTAGATTTGATAATTAATTATGGTCTGATATGTTATGCTCATTTAACCTCCTTTATTATGAACGAACACTGAGACAAGGTTCCATAGTGGTTGACCTTTGCATTGTTTATGGTTTTAGCAGAAATAAACCAATAATTTTCAAGCTAAAATTTTATTTCAAATTGTTTACTCGTTATTTTAAAGATTGTCTTTCCAAAGTCTTAAACACACTAATGTTATTTATTTTAAATAGAAAACTTCGTTAAACGCGTTAATAATAATATGGTTAAACAATATTTTCATATTCATCTGAAGTTCTGAGAATTAATCAACTAAGTAAATTATATTTTATCCAATTAACTTAAATAAATTAAACATATTTTTAAAATATTGCAATTATTGCCACGTTAATTAACTTCAAATTAATCTCAAAATATACAACGAAAAATTTAACTTGTAATATTTCAGAGAATAGTATCATTTCTCCGTAGTCGTGTGCGTAGATATAAAACTCCGTACAACGTTTTAATTAAAGTATGAAGTATTCAAAGGCTGTAATAACGAGGCTCAGTGCTCCACTCACTTGAATTATAGCTAGGCTGAACTTTAGCTTGAATAACGGTTAGGTGAATATGGCCCGGCGACCGCCGCGGCTGCGATCTCCTACAAGCTGTGCAAGTTTCGTGGCTCCCTTCAGCAACTTCAATAGACATTTTATATTAGGCTGTAGAACTTGGGAAACTTAATAAAGGAGGAAATGTTACATTGACATCTTTTATTCGAGGGTGTTTCATTTTAGAGAAAGGTTTTCGGTCGTTAAAAGCTTTGTTGGAACATTTTTTTTCCGTTTGTTTTCATGGCAATGTAGTTTTACATAGTTATTGATACGTAAAAAAATTGCCAAGCTATGGATTTTGCTAATTTTTACACCCATATAACCATATCTAACTACAGGAAAATTGTAAAGTTGACTGTGTTATTTTACTCACCCCCTAACAGTGTCGATATCACTGACAGCTTACTAACGGTAATATCACGATAATATACGACGCATATAAAAAGGAAACTATGAAGTATCAGTTCAAAGTCCAGTGCATTATTCCTAAAACAACGAACAAAAAACGCGCCACAAAACAAAGTTGTGAACATAGGATTACGTGTTTTGGTTCAACTTTTGTATTACTCGAGTTCTTTGTGGCACCCGCATCCTTGCCGCAGATTGTTTGCGTTGAGTATGTTGTTTATTAAATTATACATACCTTTGTGATATAAAAATTAATATAACTTTTATATTTTTTACTATAAATATCCGTAAATATTAAATTTATTAGAAAATTGAAGTAAGTTTTACCTGCTAAATTGTTGTTTCCACACGTCAGCTTAAAATTTTCACATACTTATAGGATTTTCCAGCACCGTTTTTTTTATTTATGTTCTAAATGTCGATACAATTTCTTGGCTGAACTCTTCGTTTACAGACTTTGTTCTTCAAACGTGACATTTTTTAAGAGTAAGTGACATTTAAAAATTGGTTTAATGTTAACTCGAGGGGAGGCTTTCCGACGAAGCCTGGAGACCTTTTTATGCAAATCTTGAAGGATGTGCCGGGACTTTTAATGAAACAGCGCAATTACTTTGATGAATACTGCACTCGTGACGTGCCCACCCTTGCGAGAATGGGATAAAACTAAATCTAAATTAAATGCCAGGTATCTATATTGATTTAAATTAGACAACGTCACCGTTTACATAGAGTATACGTAATTTAAAAAACGATGCCTTAAGTTTAATTAATGATATTGACTTTTTCGATCAAAAATGTATGATAATTAATTCTTCAACATAATGAAAATGAAAATGAAAAGACTCTCTATTGTACTGAATAAAAAGTAAGTTTATCGCGACGTAAGTGTTTACAAATATTTTTTATTATATTTTTTTAACCGAACTATATATCTGCCTTTTCTTTCGTTACCTATTCACTTTCTAATTACACTCCAAATGAGGCTGTCCTTTGGCTCGTTCAACAGTAGTGAGTTACAACGGACGACCTGATTACTTGCCGAAATCAAATGGTCGAATACGAATAGAAACTTACTAAAACAGTCTTGAGTGAGCGCAATCTAATAAAAAAGTAGATGAGACTCCCTTACGCAGCTGGAATTTTAATCAATTTTGCGGCCAATAACTGGAGCGGGCGGGCTCAACCAGCCGCACTTCGCAAATTACCGCCTTAAAGCGTTTGCACGGACTATATTCATCAGGATAAAGCACCAAAATTAAAAAAAAAACCGAGTTCGTTCTACCAATTTACATAACAGGCTCAATTACATAAAAAAATTACACTTGACGCTTGCATTCGCATTCCGCGTCTGCGTAATTACGTCAGCAACGAGAGGCCAGCTGGGCCGATGTTCAATAAACAAGAGTTTTTGTGTAACATCGACGATTTTCTCGCCCCGAACAATAATTTCAGTGAACAGAAACCCCTTTTCTTTTTGTACCGGCGCGGCGTCAGGAAGCATTGACAAAAAGAATCAGATGGTGACTTCAAAGACGAAAGCCGTTTGTACCGCAGAAAGCGCTCGCGGCGACCTGAATAATGAGTTTCACAAGTATTTTGACGGAACTTTATTACGGTTCGTACTTAGCGGGCAATTAAGAGCCCTTTAGTATTTTTCTTGGTGGACGTAGTAATTAGTTCGCACGATGCTTCAAAAGGCTTCTGTAACAGAAAAATGTTTTTCTTTATACAAACTACGCAACTTTCAAGAGAGCTAGACTGTACACTGTACAAGGAACACGGCAATGGAAATGTATTTTAGATTATTAAAACGTGATGGAATGTTTTACTGCAGTTTTGACTTAAAATATTTGTAGTAGGCGTATATTTCTAGAAAGAAAAACATTCAATTGTTCGAGGGAACACAATGTCGGCAATAAAACCTAATTGTGATAAATTGTTGCATAAAACGTCAGCAATAAATTTGTAAAGTTAAACAATATATACAAATATTTACAGCTTTATTTACGAACACAATTGTTGTCCCCAATAGAATCGTAACCTACTTAAAACGCATTACACTATGTGAGAACAGACGGAAGTTAATTCAAACCGAGGACGAGCACACATTCTCTATCATGAAGTTAACAATGTAATATGTTTGTTTCAGATAATTCCAACGGTGCGACGTCCTCATTCCGGGCTGTCATCGAAGTGCTGAGACAAAGGGTAGCGAGCAAAGTGGAATAGTTTCAATTTGTATTGAAAGTTTAGTGGTGAATAGGTGGTGTGAGGGGTGTGTGGCAGGTGTCACGGGACGGAGACAATGAGGCGACGGGGAGGCGGAGGATAGCATGACAGCGCCTGCCACGGCGGCCTGATGGCGCTAGTGCGCCGCATACTAGGCGACGCCCAGGTGAGGCCTGCGACACAGACTACCAACACCCGACACCACGTGTGTTCAACACCGCCTGATAAAGTGTAGCCAATGAGCACGCGTCATTTACGTGGCGGTGGGGTGTAGCCAGTCTGTTTCCAGCTATTTGCATGCACGATTAGCACACGCCACGCTTCGACAAGCCATTGTTAGACCGTTGAACGTTTAACGGGGCAACTCTTGACAACATCCTGCTACATGACATGCGGGTAGCTCGCGTATGTTCGTGTAAGCACGCGATTACTAATGTTTCCAATTCAATTGGACAAATCTATTTCCATAATATATGAAATTACTTTCATTCAACAAACTCGTACACAGACGTTCAAAGTTTAGTCATGTAGTTTTTGTTGACTTTTGTCTGAAAACCATTCGAACATTTTACTTATAAACACCTTAAGAATCCAAGTCATATTTTAGATTGGTTTAATGTAAAGCTATGGCATTAAAGGGTAGCTTTCTTAATTGTCTTAATATTCTAATATCCCTCGGGGTCCGGAAAATGATGTTTTCTTATACAAAGTACCGCCTTGAGATGACAAATCATTTGTTACACTCATCTGCCGCGAGATGCATTATGAAAATATGATTATTAATTATGGAGTTGGCATGCCTTAAGGGTGTCGTGCCACCCTAAACACAACGATTAAACGAACAGACTTAAACGACTATTACATCAAACTGTAGCAGGTGAATTAACTGGAGGGGGTATGTTTAGATTAATAGCTACAGATATGGCGTCGTCGGATGGCCGAAATATATGGCTGTTGCCCTAAAACTGTGTTTATAATATAAGCTGGATTACAAAGACTTTATAACACATTCATTATGAAAGTTAGAAATAACACCCTCGTTTCATTTTAGCGGCGATAGTGTAAATTAATTAAATGGTATTTTTATTAAATCAATTTATTAGGCACGCAACTGTAAAACTTGCGGTGCGTAATAATGACACAGAGCCATTGATTTACTATATATGTACTAACTATACACATTATATCATTTTCAAAAATAAGCTTGATTATGGAATAGCACTAAAACACTACTTACGGAATACAAAATACGTTACAGGCACACACAAGCACACGTCAAAACTGTTTTTTTTATTTCGTTAAATGGATACTAACGGGTATACTTCACAGGCGAAACTCCGCAAAATGGTCGACGAGCAAGTCTCAGTGGGGGCCAGGGTTGACGCGGACGCGGAGCCGGAGCCAGCTGACCCACTCATAACCCCGGCCAGTTCTGCGCTCGACCGGCCCGAGCTCGACCGACCGGTGCCACCCGAACGACGCTTCCTCATTGGAACCCTCGACAAACCGAGAAATGGTGGCCTCGGCAACCTCAGTGTCGACAAAGAAGCCACCCTCAACAGGACTACTAGACTGTCAATTCGAAACGGGAAGGATAATCCCTTTATAGGTATGTTTGTATTTATTTGATTATATCTCAAGACACGTGTTGTTCAAGGATATTTAGCTTATCGTATTATGATAATGTTAAGTGCTTTCTTAGTTATTCGATTCAATTTAAGTAACTACTTTTCATTGTAACTGAAGAATAAAAAATGAATATGTGCTAGTCAGATGCATAGAATCATGTCATATTTGCTTCAGCTTTGCTTGTTCAAACAATAAATAAAATATAAACCATATATTTTAAAGCCCCAGAGATTGATGATAAAAAAGCATAACCACACACATAAGATCCACTTCCCCCGAGGTATAACAGAGACTGTTTCACAGACAATTTATTGTTATAAGGTAGACAACCCAACCGAACAATTTCATATATTTTATCGTTGTAAAATTCTACTGACCTCCTTATCGACTACCTTTCCGACCGAAGAACCCCATATTTATACTGGGATCTCACTCGTAATACGATCTACAAACCGTAGTGTACGGTTCGAAGATCGGTATCGTAAATGGACGTCCGAAAATGTATTATTAAAGTATCCGCTTTTTCCTAGACGATGACAATAAAGAAAATCAAGCGAATGGCAAGGTTGAATCTCCAGTAAAATGGTCAATACAGAATGGTAGTGACAGTGGAACATATGCCGAGATTGGCAATGGAGGGAACAGTAATACCAGCGAGAGGAATATTCTGGACCCTGCGGATAGTTCCGAAGAGGAGGTGCCACTGCCTGATGCCACATCACCAGGAAGAAGCAGCGATGGTCCAGAACCTCGAGCTGACATCACAGCAACACTTGAAGGAGGTATGACATTTTATTCAAATTGTGTACAACATTTCCGAGCAAAATACATATTTCGGAATATGGCTGGCTTACACGGAAGTTATTCCATTTTTTATATCACTAATACATTTAGAGCTCGTATGTTCATTCAATAACGTGTTCGATATTCAGCAATAAAACTCGCTCGCGTCAAAAAAGTACGAACAAACATGAATAACAAACGGAATACATTTGTAGCAATTATTTATGGAATAAAACAAAAGGCGGTGCGGAAAAGGTAAACTTGGCAGTCAGAGTTTATCTTAAGTGTCTGTAATCCGGGAGATAATAGTTCGTAACTAGTCGAGACGGCATGTTTGTTTTGCTGATGAAGTAAGTTCAGTTAGTTTGAAATTCTTCATAGGTGCCGCTACAAGCTGAGAATGTTATGAGCGTCGTTCAACTCGGTGTTAGACTACATTCACTGAATACGCTTAGTTTCTCATCTAATAATAGACACGTAGGAACCAAAAGTGTCAATGACTTTGTTCGTGGAACATGCTAATGTCCTTATGAAGATGAAATGCTCACGTATTTCCATATTTTTACTTGACAGTAATTCAGTTGAGTACTCCTTTTAATAAAAATACTCGCTTCTGATGTTAGTCACAAAGTTTTCTCGTGAATTTTCGTTTGAGTTAGTTTATAGAAGTCGAGATAGTTCCACTTGCTCTAAATGTAACTAAATTAATATTTCCCTCGTCTTAACTAAGGAGATGACACAAGCCGCGTTGTGAAAACATCCATATATTGTGGTGGCGCTCTCTGTAGAATATCCTCGCTGCTAATGAGCGTGCAGCCTTGGGGAATAAGCTCATTTGCCGACTAAATGCACATTGCACAGCCCGCCAACTCGCCAGGAAAGAAACTTTCCGCCTGATGTCGCAATTTGTCATTTAATTCCTTTCTGAAAGTCCTAATTACCCACTTATTTTTAATAAAATTTTTGAAGATTGCGGGCTAGTAATGAAAATACCAATGCTAATTACCTAAAATCTAAATTCTACAGCACTATTCCTACAGCAAACTATACGCGGTAACTTGTGCATTCATCCGTAACTATTGTTCCCGGAGACAATTGTGCAATGCTTCACCGTATTGACTTATCAGAGCAAGCAGGATAATAGGACCATTGGGACATTGTGCATTGAGGCATAATTTATCTGCAATCAGTCTGTATTTGTTCACGATAGAGCGGGCGGGCTCTCAGCGACCAATTTGCCGCTGCTTCATTTGTTACTAATCCTTCAGCTTATTATTTCTTTTTCCCGCATTCGAGCAGGGTTCGTACGTTTATTAATGTGAGCCAGTAGATCCCCAGCGTTTTCTCACTCTATTTGTTCCGTGGAATTAGAGGCTGTCTGGAGGAGAATAATTACATGGTGTCGGGAAGGCGTTATTTTTCCGAAGTCAATACGTCTCTTTTGGAGCGATGCCGATGGTACAATAAAGTAGGCGTCGCGCACACCTGCGGCGGCCGGCAGGCGTCGTGCCGTGACGCGTGTAACATGCGAGCAATCGATTTGTCTGGACCGGCCAGAGTCGCGGCTTTCGTGACTCGGGAAACTTTCGCGTTATTACAACGTTTACGTCGCCATAACTGATTCCAGTTATGTGACTGCGGCAGCGTCGTACTTCACTGAACTTTTCATTTTATAGTACGACAGCTAATAATGAGGGTTACAACGTGAGCCCTTGAACGACAAACAGGGATCTAACTTTGTGAAAGTACAGGTATAAACAAGCTAATGATAGTGAGTAAACGAGCTCTCAATTAGGAGCACGTTCTTTGATTACTAACGTACTATTTTAAAATTATAAAATCGTTAAAGGTGTTAACGTGTTCTTTTAATGTTGCTACAATAAAATTTTAAATACATACATAACTTTGTTCTTTCACAAGTAAAGAATGAATTCACAGAAAAAAAGTTTAATTGCTTTTGGCAGATCCTATTGTCATGATGTTCAATATGACTGATACCGTTTCATGATTCAATGTATTCCACGTCTTGAAAAGTTATTTACTTATAAAATTACTTCGTTTAAAAGTTTCCTTATGAAGAAGTGAAAATAAATATGTATTTTTATTTACCTGTAAACTAAGTGGTAATATCATGAAATTTGATAAATACCCATAAATTTAATAAGTCGAGTAACACGTAATCCATTGTTAATTATCACACTTCCGGCGGTAAACCGTGTAAATTGTAAAATATTGCTCACAAAATTCATGTTGTTGTTTTTTTAATTGAGACCGGCGTATTTCCTTATTACGTACTTGTTGTGGGCACAAAGTTATAATGCGAGTTACATAAAAATCTAAACATTTTACCCAAATATCAAAGAGACCCTTAAAGTTTTGACTTATAAGTTCACCGATTACTCTTCAGATTCTTCTTTTCAGATTTCTATGTTTAGTATAGCAAATATTCTTAAGCTTTATTTTTTACAAATAAACCTGCGAGGATAGAAATTCCTAGGTAGTCTTACCAAAAGAAAGCTTTTAGGAAAAATCAACGTAACAAGATTTCTATACTAGAAAAAGTATTTTATTTCTAGTTCTTACGTACAACGATTTTTTTTTTGGCACCAATAGGTTCAAGGTTCGCCGTTTACCGACGTAGCAGTTGTAATTTAGATCGGGCTTATATAAAGTGAACAGATCTCGGAAATGTATTTGTGATAGTGTGTGTAGTTTAATATTTGTATTGTGTATTAGATGCGGCCTCCCCGGGCGGGCGGTCGGACAGATCGCGACAGGAGGAAGTGCCCGCGTCCCCGGGGATGCTCACCGCGGCTCAAGTGGCCAGGAGGCTGCGGATGGAAAACGAACGATTACAGGTACCACAAAAATGAATTAAAGGATAAAGAGCTCCCGGGAATTGTAGGTCTTATGTACTATACATTTATAGTAAAGGTACAGCAAGCTGTGCACGAATCTTTTACACAGTTATACCTAAAGGCATTTTATAGGAGCTTTTACAAAGCACAGCGCAAAGAAGCGGAAATGAAACATAACGGCTGCCATAGATTCTCATAAAGGCAATTTTTAACGCATTGCTTTTGTCCTTTTGTATGAGAAACGATTTTTCGATTTCAAAACGCGTGCACACGGGCGGCACTCAACAAACAAATAAAACTTGCTACTAACAGGCTAGATTAAAGGTATTTATTTCTTCAATAAACTGTCATTAGTGATTCTCGTAGCGTTCAAGGTTCAATTTTTTACTTAACCTTTTTCCACTCGGTCGATCTCAGGCCGATGTTAAATAAGATACCGTGAGTTTATTACTTTCTCGATGGACCTTTTGCGAAGTCGATTCCGTCAATATATTTTATTATGTAACTATTTCATATTCTATAGGTACGGAGTAATAAAAGTTCCGAGTAAATATTTAGTTTTATTACAGAGCCACTATCTATTTATAAGATGTTTCATTAGTTTGGGCCGATTCACAAATATTTGTACCCTGTACTCTTTGCCTCTTTACAACCAATCTTTGCGATCATTTTTATGCCATTCCTTAGCAATTTAGTTATTAATTAATAAGCAGCAAAGAAAGATGTTTCATTTCAATGCTTCTGTATAAAACATCAGATTATAACATCGTTGTCTTCGAAAAGAGTACCTACAAGAAAAGTAAACAATCTCAGGCCAAAACTGTGTCATTGAATTCAAAGTCATGCCACTCATAAAGCGACGTATGTTGTTCATAAAACGCTGTATCATAACTCTGCCTTTTTATACCCGAGCGGCTGAGACAAAAACAACGGGCTATGAGAGATTATGATTTATATCACCCGTTACTGAGTTTCGGCTTATAAACTACCATTTAGATTTAGTTGCCATAGCAACCAGTAGCATTGCAAGCTAAATTGGACACTCCCTAAAATTCTGCTTCCTAGAAATTTTGAGCAGAACTTTAACGTCAAAAGAATAAATACGCTATGTATGTGTATCAATATTTCTAGGAAGCTTAACAAACGAATGTTTAAAGGAATTTTATTTTTCCTAGGACTTATTTTTGTTAAATATTTTTCCGAAAAATAGAAATGTGATTATTTATATTCTACAGACTTTACAGTATCGAGACTTCAATTACTATTGTTTTAGGTGTTGTTTTTCATTTACGTTTGCATCAAAACATGCTAATGATTGTGTGACAGGAAATTTATATAGGGGTGTACTAATTGAAAAACTATTATTATTTTCGGTAGGTCGCTATCATTCCACTGGCATTATTAATATAATTTCCTTTACACAGGCTGAATTAACCCGAGTACGTCGGCTTCTGGTAGCAGCAGCTGAACGCGGCGAGGCTGGCACGGCCTTACTCGAACGTTCCAAGACCGAAGGCAGCGCGGAGGCCACGCCGCTCGACCCTCAACAACTTGAGAAAGAACTGCTGCTCGCTAGAGAAGCTGTCAATTGTAAGTGCTTTAAAATATTTAGCCCTTGGAATACTAAAATGCTAAACGGGTCTTAAACACGATGCGAACTTTATTTGTTACCTTTCAGTTTGTCGGTCATAACGTTTGAAACCTATTTATCTAGTACTTTTAATATTACGTGTAAAGTGCCCGATAGTTCAAAAATACAGATTTAATGTCCCCACCTGTGTTTCATGAAGTTTAATAACAGGATTATTGTCAGTTGTTTTTATACTATTGTTGTAATTTTATTTACTGGATAGGTTATCCTACACTTATCCAAAACGTGAGTACAAATTGGTGCACCATTTTTTCTTCTAGGAGTTCAATTAATAATTCGGTCGCACTGCAATTTTTAACAGTATGTGTGTTCTACCGATCCGTTTGTTTTTAATTCAATGATTAATGGCATAAAACCTTGAAAAATATTATTGAAAGTATCCAACTCGTTTACGAACGCTAAACCTGCAAGAATGCAAAACTGTCACCTTTTCACCGACAGAAAAGACAGCTTAGGTCTTGAATTCAAATTTTCTTCGACATGTTCTAACAATTTCAGACGAAAAACGGGAATATTTTTCTGTGCTATCGTAAGCGATCACGTAAGTACACCATGTACTGGCAATTTTTCAACATACTGTATTGATTTTGATACACTATTGGGTTCGGTTAACTTACTTTCTCAATAAAAAAATAAGCAATATACTTAGTAAACGAACTCTATTAACATAGAAATTAATTTAAGTTCAAAAAACTATACAAGACTTAAGCCGGCCTAAAATTTCAATTCTTAAAACTATCACAATGTAGAAGAAGATAGAAACTCTCATCTCATTAGTGGTTGCTATAACTATTTCAGGATGTAAAAAGAAACTAAAACATACTTCAGTTAAACTTAACAGTTTTTGCAAAACAGACTCGATCATATTTCAATGCATTATCATAG
Source organism: Anticarsia gemmatalis (assembly GCF_050436995.1). NCBI lineage: Eukaryota > Metazoa > Arthropoda > Insecta > Lepidoptera > Erebidae > Anticarsia > Anticarsia gemmatalis. The sequence goes on from NC_134757.1 coordinate 5,651,649, forward strand.
ATTTTTTCAGATAATGATCGGCTTAAAACATATACGTATAATATATGTGGTTTTATATTCTTACGAAGCTCCAATTCGGCTTTTATTCTCATACGGTTCCTTGAAGAATATTATACCTTAATATTGGCTTTGGTTTTCTCAGAACATTAATCTGTACATTAAAACAGTCGTTATATTTTTACGACAATAGTTTCGCAAAGACATTATAAAAGTTATTATTTGCCGTTCTACAGCGATACTAAATAAATACTTTAAAAAGTTATTGAAAAGTCATTAAGTATATAAAACTAGAGATAATTTTAAAGATAATATTTTTTAAAAGACACTTTCCAACTTATTTATTACTGAAAGCAGTAAATCTGTATAAATCAGTAATAACTAAAAACTTTTCGAATTAGATAGAAAATTTCTCTAATGCCCAAATACTGACAGAAAAAGACCTTTTCACGAGAGCCAAAAAAGGCATACAAGTAGCTTTTTTCAACGTTTCGATGCTTCTGTCTATGTCATCGTTATGGCGCACTATTCAATTAGTAACCCGAGCTATGGAGACAGGTATAATAAAAAGAAAAGTAACAAAACACGGACGCTGACACAGGAGAAATATTAAAGTTAGTCTCGCGGTGGCCTCATCACGGTAATCCGATTCGATCCCACAAAAGTGGCCAATTTGTTGAGTGCCGCCATGATACCGGATGCCCGTAGTGAGCCGACATTTTGATAAACTATAGTAATAATATTCCACAAGGTACAGTGCCTTACACCCAAATCCGCAGGCGGGTCACGTCCCGCTTAGGGCGCGCTCCTTACACCGACTGACATTTTCACTAATGTCATTATGCTGACGAAACTTGTCAGCCTGACCATATAAATTAGGTAGACACGTGCCACATGCTAACTGCCGGATTAGTTTACTAGTTGGCGAATATAAGTTGATGGAGTGTAATTACTAATTAACTTATAATGCCATCCATTTCAACTGTCGCCTCGTTCATTACTCGTGCGCGTGAAATATTGGGAAATTAATGGAAAATGACATCATTTCCTCGCCTCTATAAAAAAATTAACGAGCTTTATTTACCCCGAAAGATTTCGTAACTTAAATTTGTTTATCTAAATTAATGAAACACAGACAGATGTAGACGTCCCTTATAAAATAATCTCATGCTTAAAAAATAATATGTCAATTAATTCTCAGCTTATGCTTGTAAAAACAGAAATAGCGTTTAACTACGGAGCAATGTTGGGTATTACTTGTGTCTCACTCAATGAAAAGCATGTAAGTCTAAAGTTTGCCGTCATGTTGGGGGCAAAGCTAGGCACAATTAACTAGAAAGTCAAAGCTTTTGCCCACTCGACTGACATAATCCCAACACCCACGGGCACTAACGTACAGGATGGTCTTGTTTAATGTACGTAAAGTTACACTACACTGAAACTACGCTGCAACGCAATCTGAAACTTATAAGTTCAAATTATTATGCCACAGTTCGAAATAGCTAAATGGAACGTAGAACTTAAATACATAGACTGACACATCTATGGATCAATAATATTACAAAGAGGTAAAATATGTCAATATGTTTTAACCACAGAAAAATATTCTTCGAAATAATGCAAAGCAGAGTCCTTATTAAAGTAAACACGCAAAACCATTAAGAATGCATAGAATACGCACGCAATTCAAAAATAGACTAGACAAGTATTTATTTAATGAATGATTACATCATAGTGAATTACCAGGATACAGGCATTAACCAGTTGTATACAACTGCATGCCTGCTAATAAATAAATAAATAAAATTTGCAATAGAAATGTACAGTAGTGCAAAATCAAATCTAAATTCCAGTTAAACTGTTCTAGCTACTAGCAATTTGTCTAAGTCATTGCAGACGTTGAATCGTATTCAGTATAACGTTTTTGTACATGCGCTCTATATCGGATTTCCATTACCCCTGTTTTACGCTCACCATAATCTTATAAAGTCGGTCATACTCCAATTATTCGTTTCTTATGATGATATGCTTAACTGCCAATGGAATAATGTCTTCGAGATTATACCATTAGATATTAAACACTTCAAACGATACGGTGGTTTTGAATTGCAATCCGTAATGTAATTAAGACATTTCTAAACATTATTGTCTTGTAAACTGACAGGTACACAAAAACATGAATAAAACAAATTAAGTTACTCCCCACGAAACAAAGCATTTTACTAAGAAACGAGCTAGATAAAATTATAAATGATTCAATCATACTTTGAAATGTTATGACAAGTTTAGACAGTATCGTTTACCTTGCCCGTCGTAGAGCCTGCGCGATTCCTATTTATGGTCGATCGATGCTAGCTAAGCGGAATAATGGAGTCACGTTCAGCGGTTGTATCTACTAAGTAAGCGCAAGACTATAATAATGATGACGTAGACGGCTAAGAAAACTTGCGATAGTGAGCTAACTTGTTCCATTCTCACGTATGTTGTACAACCTTGCTAACGGATTTATTATTCTGTGGTAATTTTCATTCTCTCTTAGCTTCAATACACTTAACACCGTAGACTTCAAAATTTAACACGTAAATATATGCGCAACCAAAACAAACAATGCTTACCAACGTCATATACGTAATATACCCATTTGCCTTATGTAACCGTTAGACGTGATCGATGAAACCACAATCAAAGGGCCCTTGCTGCCTACGCAGTAACCACACCAATCGAGATCGATCATAAACTATGTCTAAGCTTATACGTATACTGAATAAGCTTTACGTAACTCGTTAATCAAACACCCAAGTTTTCAGCTACAACGATTCTAAGCGCTAGCTAAAAATACCAAATTCATGAAGTTTATGATTGCCAATAAAATCTGAGACCGGAACTGAAATCCAATTTCCAAACTTCCAAAGTGACGGCAATCGTCAAAACGATCGACAAGTCTCCGCCAGCAATTCCAAAAACGGTGAAATGTAGATCAAGCTCGAATGCGTTTTATTTTCCTATCAAACGTTTGAAACGTACAAATGTCCGAGTTGAGAGAATCTGCATAGAGAGTACAGCGACAAAGGACACAGGTCCCTCAAAAGCGAACAGCGAGCGCTCAAAGTGTCTGAATCACTTGAGATACATGTTTCCTCCTAGTATACATTATACAAGCAGTTCAAAAACATATTGAATACATAACACGGCGCAGTTATTATTTGAACTCCTAAACTTTGTGCACCGTAGTACAACAAACAACTTCTACCTTTTTAATGCCTACATGTTACTTTGACGTTGATTTGTTTCTAAAGTATACGTATTTTGTTTCAGCTTTGAAAGCGGACAAAAAGAGATTGAAGGCGGAGAAATTTGATTTGCTAAACCAAATGAAACAACTTTACGCCACGCTCGAAGACAAAGAGAAAGAGCTCCGGGACTTCATAAGAAACTACGAGCAGGTTAAATTTGATACCATTCTATTATGAAGGCTATTATTACCATGCTAAGTAACTTTGTTAGGGGGCGGGAAAACGCACTGTCATGTAAAAGGGTCGATATTTCCATATAAAAATACATGCGAGTTGCGCAGTTAAAATCTGAGAACTTTTATTGCCTTTAAATAAATGTGCAATTTCGATGACATTATTATTGTGTTAAACCTTCGTTGCGGTTTAGTAAAATTTATATTACTGTATCTCCCAATTCGCAATACATTTGCTACGTTCATTATGTTGGGATAATATCTAGGTTGGACAGAACTTGGCCAGTTGTTTCCATATACAATTTTAGACATACAGAAACTTCTGAGAACTCTCTTCATAACATAAGTTATTCTACGAACATTGTTCTCGACTACGGTAACTTGCATCGCGCAGTGCCTTTTTATTAGCGTCTAACTTTTAGTATTAATTATTCTTGAAGACTGACTTTCATTGCATTATTAGTGTCTTAAAAAACCTATTAAGTTTCAGTACATTTTTCAATTTTCTTTTGGATAAGTTTGAGATAATGACTGTGTATTATTCAAACTCATTCTTGTTAAAGTTTCTTTAGATTTTTCAAGATTAAACTTTCAGACGAATTGAATTTAAATGAGAAGAGATTCTGAAGAACTAAGCTTTTAGGTCTTTTAAATCTTTAAAGATCTTTTACGCCATCTATATTTAACGAGTATTTTTTTTTACAAAAGATGCGTTCCCGCGGTGGTGCGTCATCAGCGCTAGGAGCTGAACGCGCTGAGCGGGAGCGGGAACGCGCCGCGCTGTTACGTCACGCACGCGACGAAGCCGAGCGCTCGCTACAACTCGCAGCGGCCTTGAGCGCCAGGGACACACAGCTTAGACACGCCAGGGAACAGTTGTTTGAGGTAGGTCTTGTATCAACATTAAGAAAATTTGGTTAAAATGTACTAAGAATTTAGCAGAATGAAGATATGGAGCCAAAATTTTATTAACTCAATCGTAAGATTACTTTCTCTTGGTACATATTTAGCTGTAAAACAAGCGATTACTACGCAGTTTTTCCTAGTCCAACTATTTTTACGAACGCTCTGAAGTTTATCTTCCCGCAATGGCTAGACCTTGTTGAACAAGAATATTGTTTGATACACTTTTGCTACCTTATATATTACATTTTTTTCCGAGCTAGATCATACTTCGCATCCAGTTCAATATCATCAAGTAGAAATCGCTACTAACATAAATAGCAACGCCGTCTAGCCTTCAGTCTAAAAAGAAAATATCAGCCCGAAAGACATTGCGCAAAAATATTCCTCAGACATTCGGAGATATCTTAAAATTGCAACTCATATTTGTCTTTTTAAAAAGTTTCAAGGAACATTGATAAAGTGGTTGAACAAATATTAAATAACGTGTATCGACAGGGTGTATTATGATGAATAGATGGCGTGATGGGGCGCGCTCGACCATCCATCACCGCCGTACCGTGTTAATTACCATTTCAAATTGCTCCCTCTGATCTAAATTGCTTGGAAAATTAAACGCAACTGTTTCCTTCACTTACTGTTATAAGTTTGCCTGTTCTCGTATTGTAACCATTTTCCGGATATAATGGGTTTCTTGTATTTGTATTAAGTAATGTAGGAAGGAAATTCAAACATCATGAGATTAAGTTGGGATCTGAAACAAGACCTTTCCTCGATTCTAAAAATAGCTTGACAATCAAGGAGAAACGTTGTCAAAATATTTATAGCTATGTTGCTTTGTTATCCTCTATCTGGTGTAAACATCGAGATAGCATCATTGTGTTGAGAGTAAATATTAAATGAACATTCATCCAGATATCATTCAACACCAATTAACACGGTTATTTATAAAACAGCGATCGAGATGTGACGTCATTTAACCTCACACGAATGGTAGCTACTTACATGCTTCCGAAGTTTAATAAGTTTGCTGGTAATTACACAATTTTCCAGTTGCCAAAGTTACGTATAATCCGGGTATTAACCTGTGACCGCAGAGCGTTCGATACCATTACGTTGATATGGGCTCGGATGTCCCATCCGAGCGGCCAAATCCTGTTCAAATTAAACCCCCAATCGAAATTAATTCGAGCATTAAAAGGGTGTGGTATTTATACATGTAGGAATTGTAATGTCGTAAAATTATCATTTAGATACATTTATCTGAAGCAGTAACCATTGACTCTAACTTTTGTTTCAACAAAAAGCTCTCCATCCATAAGTCTTTTGACATGGACGTGGTCCGCGATGTAGTAACTTTGGCACGTAACACGTGCAACTAACAAATGCTTTTAGATAAATAAGTGTCCACCATTTGGTGCACGGAATTTTGAAATATATCAAAAGAAGTATAAGCTCGTACGTTACCTAACACAGATAACACACATTATATTTAGTAATGAAGGTATAACTAGCTGTGGACCATCTGAACTCTATATGACGAGTTTTTATGCTGTTTTTGGGGAAAATCATTAAAATATAAGATAGTTATATAAACAACAAGACAAATTCACGGCTTGAAGTCTAAACCGTAAAAATACAGATATTTTTATAAAATCCATTCAAAATATGAAGACACGTGGGGAAGAAAAATGTGATTTACAAGACCATTGTTCAATTCAATTAGGCAAGGAGACAGCTACAGGCAGCAGGGTGCCTGTCGGAAGGCGAGAGCGTGGCGTCGCTCGGCATGGGGCCGCCGATGATGCTGGGCGGACCATCCGGCCTGATCGGAGACCGGGGAAGCTGTAGCGCTGATTCCGGCGTTAGAGGTATGTATAACTTGTACTTCCTACGTTGTTACGTAAATATTTCGAACTATTTTTATTCTGTACAGTTAAAAATGGTAAAGTGAAATGAATTTATGTAGTTGTAACACGTTGTAACTTCGAAGAAAAGCCGAGTGCTCCTTTTTATGTTTTTGATTTGTTGACTTTTCCTAACTTTTATTTAATATATATGTATATAGTATTCATATGAGATCTGTGCTGTTTCACGTAGAAAAGTAAATAAAAATACATTAGCATTTTCAGCGAAATCCACTGTGTTATATAACAAAAAGTAAACATATTCCACAATAGGTACTCTTTGTGCGTACATATAAAAGAAACCAATACAAAATATTTACAAAGCGAATTATACATCCACAATATAATTGTTTCGCGGAAAACCGGAGTGAATTAAGAAACAGTAACGTTTTCTTAACTTACGTTTTATTTCATTGTTCCGGCACAATTCTGAGAACTTCAACAACCTCTTGAAGTTATACAAGCGCTTTCATTCTTGAACTTTTATACATTGTTCCATATCTTTGTTCCGTATTGCTGAATACTGAAAGTTTTCAAGCGTTTCACAACTAATTTCACACAGATGTCTAATAACGTACGATTTATGAATTAAACTAAGATCAAACAATGGATAATGCACATGTTTTATCTAGTGTGTACAGATAACTAGTAACTAGACGAGCCGCGCGGCTCTGCCCGCGTGTTATTTGATTACTTTTATCACTTCTTTTGAGTAGTGATTTTTTCTTCATAGTAATAGTAACCTTCCTTGACAAGAAGGAATAAGAGGAACAGCTAAATTAAAGGTGTTTTTGAGTTTTGTGCAAAGCAACACATTTGGTGGCTTATTTAAATTTATATCGATTATAATCTACGGTTAATACATTCATCTGTTCTTCTAAGTCTTCACTTTTAGTGTTCCGTGTTATGGTCCATTCTGTAGAGACATCATGAAAGGCGTTATCAAATACTTTATTCAAAGTTCTTAATGGAGTCCGGGTATCTTTGGTCCCAAGTGACACACCACTTGAATAAGGGACGACCTCAAAAAGGCTACAAACACACCATATATGGGTTTAAATTGTATCTCAATTCTGTGTTACATTTTAAACTGCTGACACATCTTCATTAAATAAAACATAAAATATTGCGTTACATTATATTACACAAACGAATAAGTAGCGAAATTCTCTACAGTCGGTACTGTCGAGTATCGAGAGTTTGACAATTCAAATTTACTGCCAAAATAGTTCTTACGGAGTCCGGTAGAGGCACTAAACATTTTCGTTTAAACCTTGAGGATAGCTAGCCGACAACCAGTGTCGGTAATCGATAGTAGTAGAGAATCGAGTTCAAGTATTGAAGAATGCTATTCAAAAATAGGACATTGCTTTAAATTACCAAGGCACCATAGTCAACCATAACTGATGAATTGCAGTCAGTCTATTGCAGAATAGAACAATAAACGGAGAGATAGTCAGTGCGAACTTTTTTTTGGTAACAGGCAGCAGTGACGGAGGAGCAACGTCGGTGTGCGGTGGAAACTTGTCTGATTCCACTGCTGAAGGTGGCCCGCCCACCATTGACGCCTATGACACTGACGCAGCATCCCTCGTGTCATCTGCTCATCATATTTATCAATGTAAGTATGAATCTCGCAAAATACGTTACAAAATTAACCCCCGGTTTCTTAGAAACACTTAGCGGTAGTTTATTTATTCAATAGCGTTTAAACTTATATTTAAACAAAACGCTATTGAATAGATAAACTACCGATAAACGTACTCAGAAACCGGAGGTTTATATCGGCTTATTATATGCAAGTAGTAATTTCATAGGTACAAATTGGTTTTCGGTCTGCTTACGATTGCGATGCCAGAAAAATACTTCGTGCAAATTTGGCCTGCCTGAATAAAGAGTCTTGCAAAAATAGTATTCCTCTTTGAAAGCTCTTTGTTTTAAAACGCCCAATTAACGGAAACTATTAAAAAAAGATTTCGATACCTATGTAAACTTTGAATAGATTGTAATAAATATTTTCAATACAGTTAGGAAAGCATATTGAATCAACCTGTGAATACACAGCATCGGTGTGATATTTGATAAAACAAGTCAGTAGAAGCAACGAAATCTACTTATGTACTCATACTAATGCTTCTACACCATACTAACTGAGTATTCTATAATGTATGCGGCTTTCAGGCATTTCTCCATTATGGAATTAAACGTCGCAGCCACTCGAACACCAGGTGTTTTGAAATAGCGCGGAACTGCTTATGGTACTAACGCGGCCGTTAGGAAATGCTTAGTGATACTTGAATTTAGTACGCTCTACATAAAGCAGTTATTTTATTTTGTTTACATTTCAAAATACTGCAGTTTGTAAGGAAATATGACATTTTTACGTAGATTTCTTAATATTTTTCTTTGTTAGTTATTTAGTTATGATATTGGCAATTTGATTAACTGCAGAACTAAATGTCTAATATACGTAATTAGGTCATGATTTGGCTGTTGTATATGTGAGTGAAACCGCAAGCATTAGCTAGTGTTTACTAAACGATTGAAATGCCAAACTGCAATCCCATCATTCCATTTTCCGGATATCGGAATACTCCAAATGCCTACGCCCAGCGAAATTAGCAATTGTTCAGCCGTATTTAACAGTAACGCAAACAAATAGGCACTTTAAAATCATAGTTATTCGAAATATTAAAATGGTTTTCATCGCTTCATTTGAATATTTATTTGTCTTCATAACAATTTATCACGAAAATTACAGACGTTAATTGGAAACCAGTTTTACGCGAAATAAAAGATTATTGAAGCTAAACAATTACTAGAATTACAATCATAATAGTTTACAATATTATCGCGGACAAAGGAATGTCTCTGAATCGTTAATTCGGAACGAGTTTCTATCAATGAAACTTAAACGAATTGCGTTAACAATATTACATCCAGGTTGTTGTTGCGAAGTGAAATATGATTTTCGTGATTCAGCTGGAAAATAAAGCGGATTGCAACTCAGTCGTGTTGAAAACAAGTATAATGATATCTCTCGCTACATGCGGAATATTTTACTTTTTGTTCCTCTTGTTTTAAGGATTATTGCATCGGACAGATCATATTTAACCCCCTAGAGATTATACTTGTTAACTGATACTCTAAAACCTTTGTTTAAAACAAATACTTGATAACAAATTACTATTTTTTCTGCAAAATCTCTTGCCAATAGGTGCATTATGTGTTCCGATTAGGTTTTTTTGGGTCGAAACTCCTACTACAGGATAGGTACATTTCCGCGAACAAAGTCCTCTATGACGTATTTTTTAAATAACTCGTTCATTTCATTATGACGAAGTTTGTCGAGTGCTTTGGTCGAAAAGCATTTAAGCGTGAAAAATTGAAGCAGTGAAAATTTCCGCTGGAGAAACGAGCTTTTTTATTAAAGAGAAAACTTTCTTAACGATGAAATCAGATTGTTTCGTACCGTAACGAGCGTTGATGGCCCACGAACAACTGCTTCAGGTCGATGAACACAATAAAATGTTAAGCTTTAACTGTTTTTTTTAATATTATACCAAACTCAAATTGTGCGAACTAGGAGATATTGTGAATAACGGTATTCGTATTGTACAAAATCTACAATTATTGTAAATTCTGTTAGTTTTAAAAAGTTGTATAAATTTTTGCTACTATTAAAATTTCAAATATTTTATTTCATTCTTTTCATCGACGGAGGCACAAAATTCATTTGGTTTTTATTTTCGTGAATATTGGAGTTCGCTTTTATATGTGCCATTGTAATAACTGAAGTGATTTTCTTTTGTAGCTCCGACAGAAGCAAAAAAACAATGTGGATTGTGAAAAAAAACTTTAAGCTACATTTTTATGCTTTCAACTTTTGGAAAATATTTCCCAATATTGTTTTTAGTTTCGTAAAAGTAAATTGAGGCAATTATTCGGCATCGAGAACACAAGTCTACAGCTGGACTCAATTCATAATATGAAGGAAGAGAAAATAAAAGTATTTTTAAAGCATATTTTAATCAAAAAGAAGGAAATCGAGTATGGTTTTAATGTAAATACTGTATTTCTTTATAAGTGAGCACACCGAGGGATTGCAGCCCCACTCTATCACCACACAACAGCGCTTCACCTTTCACACGCTCCATCGACGCCGGATCACTTTCAAGGTATGTACCTGCACGACTATTGTCTGGGGAATTTAAGCACGAATTCCAGCTATCCGGATATTGTGCCAAGGGAATAACGAGAATAACATTCGGCCTGATGGTCATCGTACCAACTAAATATAATTATATAGAGCAAAACAAAATTTCATAGGCAAATATCAAATTTTCCAAATAAACGATCCGACTAAGTGTTGTAATCACCTCACATTATTATTACACCGTCTATAATAATAATCTCGGCAAAAAGGTACTAATTCGGTTAATGGTCACTAAAACTTTTTTAATTAAAATGCTTTCCCGAGGAGAATTCCGGGAATAGGGGAATTGTTTAATAACATTTCATTCGAATTCCAAAAGCTGTTTTTACTACATAATAGGTGGCACCTACTTGTCGGTAATAAGCACATCCCGGGAAATAGTCGAGCAGTTTATGAGATGCGACAGCGGAAATTTAAAAGCCAATAAGACCGTAGAATATTCTATTACTTTTACGGGCTACTTTATTACCGCGGGCGATATTATCGAATTTTGACAGTAAAATTTATCGCGTATATTCGGTCGCCGATTCAGCAATAGAAGAATTTCGAATTACATTTTGCCACCATTTTTTTTTTAACCTATATTCCTGCTCGGTAGCAGCGATATCTTTCATCCGGCAATATTTTAAACAGCGATAAGGCAAGCAACGAACCTACCGATCATTATGTAGATTAAATTATCAATTCCGATACATTGAGCGATTAGACAGGGCTGTATAAATCAACAATTTCTTCTGAATATTTAAAGTTGATCGGTACTTGATAGAAAAGTATACGATAAATTGCAAAATACGTTAATAAGGAGTATGAGACGCACTATTGCAATATATGCAACATCAAAACTATTACGAGTAAAATTCTTATCTAACTAAAACCAATTTCATATTTTTATGATGCAGTTTTATGAATCGGTTAAAACTTTACTGTGACTTAACAGATCAGTGGAACAGTTATCAAGTCCTGGAGAATGCGAAGCAGCTTTGTTAGGCGGGGTACGTGGTCGTGCGGGTCCGGGGGGCAAGGGCTCCCGTGGAAGGGGATCCGCTTGGGGTTCCATCTCCCGAGTGTTCGCACGCTCTCGACATCGCACCAAGTCTGGCAGCGCTGCTGTCAGTGGCCATGAGAGCGGTGAGTCTCCAAGCTTTTCTTTTATCAATGCAACTACAAAATTATCAGTCTCATTTTTCTTGAACAGAACTCACAAACTTAATTAAACATCCCAATTTATACCTCAAATATTTTCACACCATCTCACTACAATGAAGCCATAAAATCACGTTCTAGACATGCTGAAACCTCTAATAGAAAACTACTGTCCAGAACCGATCTACTCAGGCACGGGTACCCGCGCGTGGTCGCCATTGGGGAGCGAAGCCGCACTCCGTGAAGCGGCGTCTTTGCCACTTGCTAGATGGCGAGCACCTGCTATCATCGCTTGGCTGGAACTTGCCCTTGGCATGCCACAATATGCTGCTGCCGTGGCTGACAATGTGAAAAGTGGCAAGGTACGTACTGAGTTGAGGTTGCTTTTACGACATTTGTTTGGATAACAATTTCAGACACTACGTATGGTACAGGTACTGTTCTGACACTAGCTTTTCGGGGTTATTTATTCATTAATTTTGGTTCACCAACAATTGTTTACACTGTTATAAGCAAATGGATTGTTGCACGAATTACCTGTACTCAAAGGTTTGGTTAATAGTAGGTTCCCTGCGGTAGTGTGTTGGATGGGATAGTTAAAGATTTAATAATACTTAAATATATTTACTATGTTAAACTACACGTCTACAGAATCAGCACAAATGTTTACTAAAAGTATCCATCCCAGCATGAAAACGTCCAAAAAGATTTCACGCTTTGCTTCCCACTACTACACAAGTTTCACTAGCTACGAAATGTTATGTTATGTTTAAAACCGAACGTAGGTATTTTATACGATTGTAGTTCTTATGAAGATTATTAAACGATGAACGATGGCAGTAAGTAGATGAAACAGAAACACAAACACGAGTGACTAGCGAACGTTTAGAGTTTTGAATATTTAATATGTTTCAAAACAATGCAGTGATGTTGTTCCACGCTTGTTAGCTATTTGTAGAATCACGTAGTACAACATTTTATAACAAAACTAGCTTTTACCCGCGACTTCGTCCGCCACCTGAATTTTCCCGTGGAAATGCGTCATTTTCCCGGGGTAAAAAGTAGCCTATGTCCTTTCTCGGGTATCAAAATATCTCCATACCAAATTTCATGCAAATTGGTTCAGTAGTTTAGGCGTGATTGAGTAGCAGACAGACAGACAGACAGAGTTACTTTCGCATTTATAATATTAGTATGGATTATTTGTGAAATATTTGAAACTGTTTGTGAACATTGGCGTGAATGCGCTTTCCACGTTGTGATAACAACATCGGATGAACGAACCGTAACAACAATATTCCTAATATTTCGGTTAGTTTCATTATGTTAAATAATATATTTTGTACCATTCGCACACCGAAAGTATTTCATAAAATACATGCTCATAATAAGCTAACGTATTAGTTTGTGAGTAATATGGATATTGCAGTTAGGTACAAGTCTTGCAATTTTGAGCAAATCATCTGTTAGTTTCTTGAATATTAGATCGTGGATTTAATAGGTGTATAGTTCACAGACGTTTAGTTCGCAACATGACGTAATTCATGCTCTGTGTATTTAACTGTATGAGGCTTCAAGCAGTATTAACACAAATCGTATTAACCACTTAGAGCTCCATTTATTCAATAAACGAGAAAAGCCTCAGAGATATGCGTTCAAATAGCTACGTTAGTCTATATTAAATACATGCTACTACTAATGTTTGGAATTTCATAATTGATAGCCTTTATAATATAAATTTTAATATGAATTCAGCGCTGAATTTTGTGAAACCCTAAAATCAATATTTACATTACGTCCGCTCATAATTCTTAACAAAAACGACGAGGATTATATTTTCGTATGTAACGAATGGAATAAAAAAATGATTTTCATTGGCCTCAAATCCATTCATTATTCGGAATGCGCTCATTTTATTAGATTTGTATGGAAATCAGTCCAATACAGAATTCCCAGATAAATTCGTCGCAGAATTTGTTTATATCGTATTTACATTCCATATCAGATTTTTGAGAACATTCATGTTTAATAATGAGTCGAAACGAATACGAAGATTATTGATATCGTGATGGAAGTAGCAATTGATTTGTTTAACATTTAGGGAATACTTAGTAGAGCGAGAGACGCGCATTAAGCGTCAAATATTGTGTTCTGGTTGGTTCTAGATCCGTGCTTTGAATGGGCAGGTTCTGCTCGAGTTGTCAGACGCGGACCTGGAGGTGGGGCTGGGCATCTCGCAGCCGATGCACCGCAAGAAGCTGCGCCTGGCCATTGAGGAGCGCAGGAGACCCGACCTCGTGCGCAACCCCAGCATAGGACAGCTAACACACGCATGGGTAGCCGCTGAATGGCTGCCAGACTTGGGATTGTCACAGGTATAAAATTAATTTACTGTCTTTTTATTATCTTCTACACAATATTAATAAAATGTGAGTTGCCATTATACAAGTTGTGTTGCAGTAGCGCGATTCTCTACCATTGTCGACTATCGAAACCTTGCTAGCTATGAACAAAATTTTTATGATAACTAGCCGTAAGAACTATTTTTGCAGTCGATTCTCGATAATACCGACTATCGAGACTCGCGGTACTGACGTCTACTACGTGACGTCTTTTCTCATGAAATTTGTGGTGACAATAACTTCTAACCTACAGTACGCCGAGTCGTTCCTGGCCAACCTGGTGGATGCTCGAATGCTCGATACTATCAGCAAGAAGGAATTGGAGAAGTACCTCGGCGTGACGAGGAAGTTCCATCAGGCGTCCATCGTTCATGGCATACATCTGCTCAGGATCATGAAGTATGATAGACAGGTTAGTGTGAAATCTATATTACTTATTTTACTTATGTTTCATCGGTGTGGAAAAATCTGGTTTATGTGTTCGCGAACGAAGTTCTTCAATAACAATGAAATTATGGGTTGAGAATCAGAACTCTATTTACGAGTAGCCATGACAAATAGATTTTTAACTTAAAAGTTCATAAGAAAATACTACCATTTCTCATCCCCCTGTCTAAATAAAAAGATAAATGACAAATTTCTAGACAACGACACAAATTCTACTGATCTCATTTACAAACGACTCGAAACGGGAAAACCTTTCCACGTCCCCTTCGATAAGTGGCGTGAGATAACGACCAAGCAAATGAGCGATTATCCAATGAGCTGGAACAAAATGTTCCGTCTCGTGCCCGTAATGTACACTCATTAATCATTGTGTACCACTCTTTCTTCGTCCACAGTCGGCTAAAAACCTGTTACATCACGTTTATTATTTCCCTTCTTATTTTGAACGTTATAAATCACTGACGAGATCAATCATCGTTAAGTTTTTACTTCAACTGCTTTGTTTGCTGTTCATGAACTGAAACAATGCTGCAATGGAATAACTGTTTGTTTTTCTGAATATGACTAAGGATTTTATCACAAGGCCTGTTTTTGTGTAACCGTAGCAAGTCAATTTTGGTTATTTCATTTAATTGAATTTCTGCCAATCACGTCGTTTATGTAACATCATAATAACGTTTGTAGCCAATTATGTATTTAAAAGAATGTTCATTTTTTATCGTAATTTCGTTTTCAATCTCCGTGAATCTCATAAATATAATGAAAACTTTTCAATAAGATTGTTTATCGCAGGCGCTGGCGGTGAGGCGGCATCAATGCGAGAACGTCGACGCTGACCCGTTAGTTTGGACCAATCAGAGATTTATGCGATGGGCGCACAATATTGATTTAGGTGAATTTGCGGATAATCTCAAAGGTATGTTTGTTCAACCTGTTTACGAAACCTCTTCTGTTAATAATATTTGTTTCAATTGAGTCACGTTTTCTCCTGACCCTTAAGATAAACTCATCTTGGAGGGAGAACTAATTTTGAATCACTGATTTTCAGTTATTTGCTGGCTTTGTCTTGTTGAATTATAATGTCTTAGCAGTAAGGTATAATTAAAAAAAAAACATCACTAATAGTTTAATTGGAAATTTATTTATAACAGACAGTGGAGTGCACGGTGGCCTAGTGGTATTAGAGCCATCGTTCACAGGTGAAACAATGGCCACAGCACTGGGTATTCCTCCCTCAAAGAGCATTATTAGGCGGCATTTGGTTGCTGAATTCGATGCACTCGTCATTCCCGCCAGGTGAGTCAACACACACTCATTTACATCTCAATTGCCGAAAATATAATATTTACCACAGACACCGCAGTTTCGCAAATATTTATTTATTAACACGAGTTTCACCGCATCAATCAACTTCAGAGTCAATACGTTTCAGCCAATTGCATATGTATCTATGTAAATGTTATATTTTCTTATTGTATGAATGATGTATTACAATTATGCCCTCGAATTAGCAGTATGTTTGGTGACAATAAGCACAGTATAACATAACAAGGCTCTTAGAGTGTTTGCCCCATCAGTGCATAATGTTGTCTCGGAGATGTGTGCGTGGGTGAGTGGCGCGAGTGGTGTGGTGATGTGGTGAGCGAGAGACGCACAGTGCATGTTCCCAGTTGTATGAGTTCTCGTAGTAGTCACCAGTGCTAGTGAGCGGGTCACACGCCCCGCGTCGTGAGCAAGCTGTAGTTGATTATAATGTGAGGTGCAATCCTGCAGGTATACGATATTTTGCCAGGTGGAAGAACTGCAAGTGGAGGCTGCCCGAGCATCCATGTTGTCCACAAAACAAAGATAAACCCACGAAAATCAAAAAACTCTCGTTTAAAAAGTAAAATTATCGCTTCGGTGCCCAAACCTGTATCTATGTAAAATTTCCTGTATCAAATGTTTGTAAATTCGCTATTTTTACACAAAATATTTTCTTTGCGAAAGAAAATTTTGTACCTATCTACCGTCAAAACTCGCTCGTTTGTGAAACTTTTTGATGGAAAACTTTACGAGCGGTGAAGACTGATAAGTTATCGTAGGGATCGTGGTTTGTAAGTAAAAGAATAACGACAAGTTGGAGCGATCGGACACATTCACAATAATATATTTTGTACCCTCGCCTTCGTCAATGTTAGATTCAATGTTGGACATTGTGACCCCCTAGAGTCCCGATCTTGCCGTAGATTAGATTCGTCACGTTAATGTTTATTCGAGATTGATCAATTTGGTAAAACTAGTAAATGTATACAACTTAGTTGATATTATAAAGATAAGCATGAAATGCTTTCGTATTATTCATAGGGGACGACTCTCGTCCCGTTACCTGCATTCACTAATTACTGATGAGGATTCGTTTCGATTTAATGACAATTTTTAAATAATTGTAATAATCAAAGATTTTAAAATCTTTACAATTGAATATTCATAGGTATAAAAACGGAACCATTCACAATAGCTTTAGGATTATAACAATAATAGCGTTTACTAATACTGTAAGATAACTATGTTTTTGACTTGTATACATTCATACTGTAAAGTTGACAACATTGTATATTAGGCTCACCTGTAACGATATCGATTAAACTATAAATGTGAATAAATCCTGATGAAAAGATAAACCTAAGGGACATCGAGTCAGTTTCTTTTATTATCCATCACCCCTAACTTGGCGATCCTTGCATCGAGACAGAACGGTAACGATCATTTTATCGATACATCATGAATGCCTCTCTGTCATCATCATTAGATCGCACTACATATTATCAGACTCTGTCCACTTTTTCTCCTTCCATGTACAGTTCCGTTTTGTTATCAATAATTTCCAACACGTTGACATCTCGTGCTTGATGGATTTAGTTTCAATATTTTTATATTAAATATTGTTGTGTTCTTTTGATTGATGCCAACAGAGAAAAGAACTGCTGCTCTCAAACGTAACATTTAATATATTTACAATTGGTACATTTTGATTCCAGTAGGCACTTTTCTCTGGCTTTAATTCCATAAATGTTACTCGTGTATTATTTTTATTTATATACATATTCGTACACAACAGCATGATTCGTATCATTTCCAGCAAAGTGCATCATGCTTTTGATGTCTATGCAAATTATTATTGAATAACCATTCACTTTTTAACTGTCTCTCGTAGCTTCCAGTGAACATAAATCTATGAATATGAACAATTTTATCCGTTGTTTGTTTTCCTCTAGGAATAAAAGTTTAAAGTACGAGGTCCTAAAGCGATTTAAAAATTAAAAGAATTTGCATGTCAGCTTTTTGTGTTAGCAGATATTAAACAGATAAGTGCAAATTTGAGAGAATAAAGCGACCACTACTTAAAGCAAACAACGCTCTGCCTGGCTTAAATGTGATCTCAAATTTGTACGAGTACTGTTGTGTAGTGAAATCAAATTATAATTGGTTTTCAGAAACTTGTTTGGTCACCAAATCAGGATGTTGGGTAGACCGTTTTCAAGGTCCGTTGCCACTGGATTACCGGGGATCGATCTTAGCGGGGATTCCCGACGGCACAGTTTGAGGGTAAGCTACTTAATACTTGCTAATCACTATTGACTTTGTCTTTGTTAACATCTATTTACTATCCCAGTTTACTATGTATCTCAAAACAATCAAACATTGTATCAAGTAGATACCGAACTCGGATTTGTATTTACTATCTTAAATGCCAATAACATTTGACTTTTCATAAACACTA
The DNA here is from genome assembly GCF_050436995.1 of Anticarsia gemmatalis. Taxonomy (NCBI): domain Eukaryota; kingdom Metazoa; phylum Arthropoda; class Insecta; order Lepidoptera; family Erebidae; genus Anticarsia; species Anticarsia gemmatalis. The sequence goes on from NC_134757.1 coordinate 5,669,893, forward strand.
TAATATGCGTCATATTAACAACACGGTTATTTTTTCTTTCGAACAGGGCTCAATCACCCGAGCTCTAGGCGTTCTCAAACCAAAACACGATAGGACTTCACCGTCAAGTTCTAGCGAGAGTTCAAGCGTGTTGAGCCTGACGCAACAGTACGCGTCATACTCGCCTCCGATAGCTGTACGCACGCTGTCTCAGCTGAGCATGACGTACGCGCCGCCGCCGACACTGCAGGAGTATGAGCCAATATACACGCCCCTCAGTCTTTACTCACAGTCCAGCGTGTCGACTCGAGACAGTCTACAGCGGCTCAATGATATCAATGAGAATTCTAGTATTACGCACAGGTGAGTGATCAATAGTTTCGTAAATGGGTACCAATATGACACAATTTACGAGCGAAAACAAAGACATAACGTACCGATAGAAATGTTTTTGCGCACCGCTTAATATTGAACGATATTTCTGCATTCAGCTGTTTTGCTTAATGATAAACTAAGACGTCATACGAAATTTGATTAGCATGACCGTTAAAGTCGAGCATGATAACTATACATACTCGTTTGACAAACACTGGAATTTGTAATAATTAAATATTAGTCTACTAGAGGAATCAATTTTCCCAATTATTTCTCAGTTGGGTCTCCGGAATTCGTTAATGTCACAAATAAACACATTAACTTTTTTGTTGAACATTTTTCGGGAAAAAGACTACTCTCTTAAACATATTAATTCTATGACGCCCACGTTCTTCTCGTCTTACTCTTAAAGAAACCTTGTGAAAATGTTTACGTACATTTATTTAATGTTATGTTTAATATTGAATAAAGTAATTTCTTTCTTGAAATTTTAGTAGAAGCTGACACAGCATTAAACCCAAAAATTAACTTTTTTCATAATGACAGAAGACTTTCAGAAAAAAGTAGCAAAACAACAAATAATAAAAAAATTCATTGCTGTCCCGACATTTATGAACGAAATATCCCGATGCGATTCTAAAGCTGGCATTCACTAACAGATACGGGGCTAAAGCGGACCACGCTCACCGAGTAAGCTCCCCACTGCCGGCCAAATCCACCGACGAGGTCGTCAAACAACGACGCCATAGACGTGTCAAGAGCATCGGCGATATCAACGCGTGCACCAAAGCACCGGTCTAGTGCATCAACCTAAAGTCCTACCCTTTATATTGAACGTTACTTTGGTTAGAGTGTCCAACTACCTTATAATGTTTGTGAGACTATAATATAAGTTGTAGAGTGGATCATGTTTCTACTGTTTAACTTCCTTGAAATTGAGATGGGTTCGGTCTTCGACAGATGATCGATATTTAAAGATGATGTAATATTTCTGTGGAATGATCACAAATACTTTATCGAAAAGCTATGGTAAATAAATCTCATAGTGCCTTAACGTAAGTCAAAGGAACTAGTTTATAACGTTCAAATGTCAAACATCGACAAGTCTTTGACATTAGAACGATAGCAGCTCGATACTATCGTATCGCAAACATGTGATCGCGCTACAGAAGGATAAGTCTACACTCTTCGATACTTTTTAGTGTAGTTATAGTAAATTGTATGAAGTTTGTTTCATCATTGTGGTCTCACACAAAACCTTTTGTAATTTTAGACGAAAAATTGACATATGACACAATGTATTTTAATAAGAGTTAGTAAAATCTCATTGATTTAAGTGTTTGAATTTCGATGTTGTATGTAGAGCTCCCTGAAAACCAAAGAAAACTAGTCAAATCAGTATAACCAGTGTAACATGTTACTGTCATAATTGTAGTAGATGTAATTAAATTATGAATAGAGAAATGTTTGAGACAGTTTTAGAAGAATACAGTAAACAATTAGTAGTTGAAGTTTCAATTAAACCAAAGATACATAGCTATATGTTTGCATGAATCAATCAACCAACTCGCGATAGATTCGTGTGTACTGCTAGCTTTAACCATAACAACGTTTACATAAAGGGAATAGCTTATGTCAATATTAATATTGAACCCAAAGTTTGTGCGGACGCAAATATCATTGTACAAAGTCGCATATCATAACTTTCGAATGAATTTGTTAACGCCGAATAGACTGAGTTTTAGTATAGTTAAACATTAATTGTCTTATGATATTCAGTATTATACAGATTTTTAGTCATATTATTACGTGTATCTTGAATGTTTTTCTATAGGTTTTCACTTAGATCGTTTCACCTATAAATGGTATTAAAGTTGCTCTGTGGTTCGATTTTGTACTGTCAATAACGAAGTAATGCCTAATTCGGTGAAGTCAATTCCTGGCAGTTCGCCTGAATATTTGATAGAATAAGCATTTATAAGTGAAACATTCGACAATGTAACTGTTCACTAATCCACGCTGTATTTACTTGCCGAACACTGTGATAACGAAATACTCTCACGCATTGAATAAACCAAGAGCTTCTCACTTCGATATTTTATTAACAAAATATTAGACAATTACAATTTATACGAGTACATACATACATACATACATAGGACATTATCTAATACATTCCCATCGAGCTTGTATCCTATACTTTTGATATTGATGTGTATTTTAATCGTTTTTGTTATTTTATTGTTTTCGAAATATTTATTTTGTATTTCATGTGATTTACTTTTTGTGATATTTCAGTTACCAATTAGTTAAAATTCGTAAAAACTTTTAAATAAAGAATATGTGAAATAAAATTGATATTTTTTATTTACCTGGCACTAGCCGTGCGTCTTTCAGTTGCAAATAGTTGTATTTATAGAACACAAAGGCTGTGATGAGGGTCTCAGTCAAAATATCTGAACAAATATATTCGAAGGGAACCCGATTTATTTTTCAATTGCGAACATTGTTCGCGATAGAGGGAAGGTCGTGTTCTTTTATTCGGTGCGGTAAGGGCCACTAGCTATTTATTTAATAGCTCATTCCGAAGGATCTACAAAAGAGGCTGATAAAAGAAACTGCTCAAGTTTTGGAGAATACCAATGCAGGAAACACGGGAACTTCCTTTTGATGCTCTTTGGACGTAAATATTTTAGTTGTTCAGACCCTACGTGGATAAATATTTTTAGTAGCTTTGATATTCCAGGAAAGTGGCGACAAAATATTATTTGCCTTAGGGAAAGAGCTTATGGGCACTATGTTTAAATATTATACTGAACGCTACTAAAACTAGTGTTTTACAATTGTAATCAAAGTTTTGATACCTAAATCTGGAAATACGATAAAGTAGAGATATTAATATGTGAAATGTAGAGTTGAGCAAACTTGTCGTTATCTGAAAGGCGATCACGCCTACGCAGATGCAGTTTGTATAATTTATACGTTCATAAAATATAGAAATGTAAATTACAGATGAAAGTTGGGGAGTGGCGGTAAATATTCAGGAACACTTAAGCGATTCCTCTCTCGATAATATAGTGCAGGAGCTATCATCTAAAGTCGCCAGTGAAGTGAACTGTTCAATTATTTATAGAAGTTGTCGGCTCTCGGCTGAGAAAAGTTCGTTACAGCCATTCGCTTCTGACGTGATGCGACATATACGTACTGCTCATACATATATTTATACACTTATAAGGTCAAAATAAATTAATGAGCTCATGACCTTTTTTAATATTTATCTATAGATGATCAAACTGATAAACCATTTGGAAACATTAAATATTGCAGTCATCAAAATGGATGAGGAATCAAAGAAAAAAAGCTAAAAAAAAAAGCTTTTTTCTCTCAAACATATCTCTCAATAACGTTCATACTAGGTAATAACGAAAATTATAAGTAGTAATAATTATCACAGAGGCTCAATGAATTATTTACTGTAATACAGATATTAATAAATTAATTACAGCAATGTAAGACTGCCTAAGAGTAGACATACATAAGCTGGTTGTAGTAAGCACATATACATACCTATATACATATATCTATCGTATAGAATCGTACAGAACACAACCGAATTAAAAAAATCTGGCACACGTCTTTACTTCCAATCCATCGGTAAGTACGTATTTTATTCGAAAAAAAGAATCCGTAGTATAACAGAAAAAACTCTTCTAATATTGTACGTAAAGTGTTTTACACTACAATTAAATTTCCCCACCAAACATTTTATCTGTGAAGCAAGCATTACCTGGCAACTCCTAGCACAAAGAGGTTCATTACTGCGTTGAAACAGTGCACCGGGAACAACTAATACGAGATAATGTAATCCAACTAACTGAATAACTCTCCTCTTTGTGCTCTACGGTTTCAAACGTGCCTTTCAAATGAGGTAATGTGCGAATTGCGGTCGAAATTGTCGTGCGGGATGCAATTATGGTAATGTATAAAATAATTGCTGTTATTTGGCAACTTTTTTTACAATTTGCTGGTTCGTAAGAATCTACTTCAGTCTACATGCAACGTGACAATCCTGTAATTTATCGATGTACCCAATAAGCCTTGTGTAAAATAAGTCAATCCGGAGAAGTGTACAATTAATTATGTCGATGGATCATGGCTAAAGAAAAGGAATAAAGGTAAGTAAGATACATAAGTGAAAGAACACTAAAAGTTATAATTATTGTAAATTATAAACCAATATAAAACGTTAAACAAGTCTAAAATAGACATATTATTATTATCTATCTTATACTTATTCTTTCCTAACCAATAAGTCTTTCCAGACCTCAAGATAAGTCAATAATATACCATTAAATAAAGCACACAAAAGAAAAAGCAATAAAAATATCAATATGGTTCGTATTCAGTGAAAGAGATGCTATAAGCCAGTAGTGTTCAGTAGCAAGGACGGAGCCTGCAATTCTTATAAGTCTCCTCACGTGCGGGTGACGCCACGCGACATTCTATCATTACGCCCCCGCGCCGTATATTGTGGCCGTGTTATGTATAGGAATGCTTATTGCTTATAGACAAATGTGTCCACGTGAATGCGGCTATTGATTTGCTGATCCCAAGTTTTCTTTAAGCTAAAATCATACTTTATTCGTCGCTGACCTATTATTTCGAAGTAGAGGTAAAATACGTCTTTGGCTATATTCTTTTAAATAATAACTTATTTTTAGTGGAAAGTATAAATAATTTCTGAAGTCTTATCAATTTACCAAGAAAATTAGCTTCGTCGTTAGTTTTTAAATATCAAAGTAGAAGAAGCCTTAAAAAACTTCCGTTAAAAAGCGTAATATGGAAGGCGAGCTCTTCACAAATTGGCACAAAGTTTCCGTTTATGAACTAGCAGAAGTTGTGCAGGGAGCAGAACGCGATTCGCGGCAACAAGGTGTCGTTAGCGTGCACAGCACCGCTGGCGCCGGCCCTCGCGCTCACCTAACTCCACAACTCTACTTGCTTAGTTAGCCAACTGTTCTTTTCAATTCCACAAAACGACCGCCACCGCCGCAACAACCGACCGTTTCAACAGATTCAAATTAAATTGAGGCAACTTTGCCTTCTATCTCATTCCTATCGTGCTCTATATCTTTTAACATATTTCACTACACAAAAGATTTATTAATATGCATGAACATCGTAACGACATGATAATGATCACTGTTGTGGCGAAATATATCGTTCAGTCACGTTACTATTGGGGAACGGATCATTAAGTTTCAATATCGCTGAGAAAGCTCGGCAGCCGCACTCGAGTGGGCGAGACATGGAATCCACGCATTTTATACTGTCAGCGAAAATTCAATCTAGAAACTGGAGTAAATCGACGCTTCGTGAAAGCAGGAAATATGCAAAAATATTCCTATGAGCTCGGAAATGAAGTTGAAGCATGGAAATATTCACCAACGAATGAAAATCCACTTGTCCAATTTACAATGAAAATACCATATACACAGTGTATTTTTTATTAAACTATTGACCTAATAGAAATTGTGTGCCGAAATTGTTTTGACACACAATAGCCTGATTGGAAACATTATACCGTTGATTCTGCTCATCGTTTAATAATCAAATAGGCAACGCTCGGCCTTTAATTATACTAACAGTTGTGCTAATGTGTATCAGTGATATTTGATTACAGAACTGTAGCACGATAATGTAGATCATTAATATTATGTGATTGTATTACATATGCACGCCACAATAATGACTATCCATAAATGTACACCTTTGATATATGATGTAAAAACGCTTGATAAAATATATGTGCTCACATTATTGCTTCTAACAGTGAAACATATTATCTCGTATGAAATATATTTGAGGTTCTAATCTTGTCGAACCAGATACTGCTGATCGTTAGGATTATTTTATGACTTGCAAATTTTGTAATATAGAACGGATCCGATTCGAGAAACGAGGTTATCAAAAGTTCATTAATTTTGCACAGAACGATTAGCCTGTACGATGAACAAGAAATAATGAAAGGAAATAGATTCGCATAATTACAATGTAGTAGAATAAAACTAACAAAGTAATGTTGGAAAAACTGTTCAGAATAAACGTGCAGCTAGCAACTGGTGAAGGATCGCGATCAATTGTAAAATGCAACCCATAATTTACTGCCAATATACTTCCAGCGGTAAATCAACTTTTTCCTAGTTCAATTTGCCCTTATTCGATTACAATGGATGTCGGTGTAAACTAGCGATCATAGCGTCATAAATTTAATAAAAGTGGACACTTGACGTTTTTTATTATTTATGATAACGTTTGGACGTATTTATGGTTTTACATGAAAACTATCCTGTTTCTTGTACATTACAATACGCAAGATATACCTATTATAACTTGTTGTTTTGCCCCCAACATCTAGAGTAGCAAAGGGGGTAACACAAAGATCAACAGCAGTCCAAGTGCCAGCCAGCTATTAATTGGCACCCCCACCCTTAAGATAAGATAAGATAAGACCAATCATAACTTTAATTCATTAAAGAGGAGATAAAATAATATTAAAAAAATGTACGTCTTCGAGGTTCATACAAAACAAACAGAACAACAGCATACAATTTTAATATCGCATATTCGCGATGACTCTTGTAGCAAAGGTCATATGGTTAAAACATTAAGTCGTGAGTTGAAGCGGTGTCCACACGACGCTAGTTCGCAAACTTTAGTTCCCAGCGGCAGGGATGCACGTAGCATGTATTTCGAAATACTCCGGAAACACGTTACTCCACACATACATACCTATATTTTCCGTACATGTATTCAATATCCACTGACTCCATGTGCATATGAAATCCCTATTCGTCTATCAAAGTATTACGCGTTTTACGTTTCAGCCTGTAAGCTGGATTTGGTCGTACATCGTGAATTCGCAATAGGTCAAAACGTATTTTGCTTACTTCAGTCGGACTGGCTAAGCTATTTTATCAAAGGCTGGTCTATTTTGCTCTTATTTCATCCATATTTAGTTTACAATTATTAAGGCTTCTATTAATAACTTAATGTCTTTTCAACTTAAAAACGAAAGAAAGAAATTATTAGTGAAACCAAATAAATTATTAGTGTGCTTTAGAGCCACCGACTACTGTTACAATAACTACAAAATAAAATGTAAATTTTATTTGAAGCTATGTTTTATCTTATTATTATTATAAAAGCACTCGTCACAAACTGCGGCGAGCAACTTCAGAACCTGGCTAACTTTGTTGAACGTATGCAATAGTTTATTTGTTGCTATGCCCATTGTTGTAGGCACCGCGAGGACCTGCGAGCATGTGGCGCAGTTATCACAAACAATAGTACATTTACATTGTTCATTCATTACGTTGGACCGCAAAGTTAGAAGTCACTGTGATTGGGTCATTGTTCATAGGTCTACTAGTTACACAATATGTATAATGGATTTAGGTCGTTTGTCTATGTCCTCTGACTTGTAATATTTATAAAAATCTCAGTATGTTTTTCATACGATGCAGTAGACAACAATTTTTAAGATGATGTTTATTGTGAGCGTAAACTGTAATAGTAACTTTATATTAAAAGTTTTAATGGCTCACCACCCTCATGCTTCGCGTTTTAAAACGGTAATAACAAAGGTACTTGATTATCTCCAGTATATTCAAGTTCCGGTTTCTAGTTCTCACCTGAGACCTAACTGAAACTGGATCACATTCACAGTATTAGCTTTGTGTCATATTGTATAAGAACCATTTCCACAGCGATAACCTCTTTGAGCGGGTTCGACCTGCGAGTCGAGCTATAAACATACCAGCATGTAGTATTCTCCAACATTTGCATGGCAATTAGAAGTGGAGCGGAGTCGCATTACCATTTCAATTGTGGAGAATGAACGAACGTTGCATTCAAGTTAGTAACACCTCCCAAGTGAATGGACTCGGATGGTTGATTTTTAAGCTTTCCGTGGCAGCGGACTCAAAGCGATGGTTTGTAAGCCGACGTGAATTAGCGTCCTTATTCGCTACTTTGTTTGTTCTTATTGTGAGTCGACGAACAATGAACATTATACTGTCCAGAACTTTGTTAAGTAACACCTGAGCATGACGAAACGATGGATCATCATATTTTACTCCTGAATTTAACTTTAGTTGAGATTACTTTTTTCAAAGTTCACTTGTTTTGTTATACAGGTCAAGATTTAGAAATTAGGATGATACTTAGTCAGCTACATACTTACAAATTCACAAACAACTTATTTTACATAGGCCGGGTAGTTAATAACTTTTTAGACAGTAAACCATTTCAAACTTTGGTAAATATGTAGTAAACAGGGCGTTTTAGAAAATAACCCATGATTCCCGGACACAAACAAGCCTACCCTATCATTTCCCGGGGGTGTCGTAAGAAATTATATTATAGGGATGGGCAGCAGCCCACGACGAGCTTATAACATCATACTACAATTACAAAGTCTACCAAATGTGCTGATTACGATAACTTTTGATCACAGAGGGGATATTTCAATAAATTTACTGATGAGAATTACGAATTAAGCGTGGTTAGATATGTATTGAATTGAATATTGATTATAAATTCATCTACTTACTTACATTTTAGTCGCAATGTTAAAGTATCGTTTTGCTAGATAAGTAGAATATAGTCAGATTTTTATACTACCATATCGTTTATCTACTTTTATATATAAGGTTAAAAGTAAGTGGTAAAAGCGGAACTTAATATTATAGCATTTTAAGCAATCAGTTGCTTTGCTATTAGCGGTCAGTTAATAGGACTTTCAAAAATGAATCAAATCTAGTTACCTCAGAATACGTACAAATGTTTGTCGATGGAGAATTCTGTCGGAATCGAAATGTAACGATTTTACGTGCTCCACCGATGCGCGCTGCGAACTGCAAACACTGTATGTAGGATAATCCGATTATCTACCTGTTTCACATATCTACCGGCCGTTTGCGCTATGTTCAACTCAATTTAATCTAAACATTTCGTTTTTTGGAAATGGACGAGGTAAAACTGCCGTAAAGTCATAAAGTCAATTATGAAAAAAAAATTGAACTCAACTTTTTTTGTGTAACTATGAAGTTGGGTTCATAGGCTATATCATGACGTGATATATACGTTAACCGAAACTACTAGTATAAGTACAAACTTTAACAATAACAATTAAAAAAAACTACGATTCTCTGAAAACAAACTTTTCATCTAACAGAACATTGTACATATAATTACGCTTATAATAATGTATTCTGTACATCCTAAGTCCTAACTCCTACATAATTTACAACAGAAAACACAGGTAAGCTACCAAAATATAATGGCAAATAAAATGTAAAACGAATTCGGCGGCTCAAAAAAATGTGTCATTTTAATAAAACCCTATTTATATGTAAAACACACGTGGTTATGTAATTCAGCGACCCTTGGCCATATTTTAAATAATATATTCATAAGATTCCGGTAAAAGCTCAGTTTCGTCGTGGTCACCGTGACACACAAAGACCCGCGTGGGTTCTTCCCATTACAATATTCATGACCAATGGGAACACAATATTATTGCTAAATTAATATTTGTTAAATAAATATCGATTATTTATAATAATGCTCAGTGAGTATGATTACAGGTATAATACGGAGACAAACAACATCATATAAATTCCCGGCTGAATTATACTTTTATATTGAAAACTACTGAGAATTAGGAATCTTAAAGTGAATCTCAAATTTAAGTCATACGTTGAATTTTTCTTTTTAAATTTACAACTACCAACAATGTAAGTTCATGACATAGTTACATTACAAGCATGTAGTAGCAACTCCGTCACAACATTTTAAAAATTCAGTCCTCAGACTAACACATACGGACAACTGAATTAATCCTAGCTCAAGACGTATCTTAGAGAAAACGTCTCAGCCATAAAGATGCTGCAACTTGCCCCTCACAGCAAACTGCTCCCGAAAGTATTTCATTCCTTTGGAGATTCATAAAGGTTCTCTCCACTATACAAAGGTTAGTGCCAACACGGATCTTCGCTTCACAACGCGTTTTCAGTAGGAAAAAAAAATTAAAAGCGTTGCCTTTACACCACTTACCTTTTTAGAAGCTTTTACGGAAGGATTCGATGAAAAGAAACTCGGGCGTCATCTTTACAACATCTTCAAAGGTGCACTAAACTAACGGACCATTACCAATCGACTTTTGTGCTTAGTGCAGTAAATACAACTGTATACCTATAGTTAGAATTGATTCGTAGTTTTCACGAAATGTATTAAAGGTTTTTGATTGCGAAATAATCATCTACTTAGACATACACATTACACGGCTCATTGCCTTAAATGTAGATACAATTCAGTTCTCTAAAGATTTATTTAATCTGTCTTTGTGTTATGTGCCCTTTCTGAAACCACACAAGCACACAATTAGAGTCCTCGATTCACTCATAATGTGCCAAATCATTTCATTTACGAGCGAAAACAATCCTATAACACTGTGCTTTTATCTCAATGACCAAAGTTATTAAAGAGGTCATGAAATGAGAGGACGCATACATTTTTCAAGCCACCATCAGAGACTGCTATAAAAAGTGATAGCTTAGACTATGCTTGATGTTCTTTAAGAGCGAGAAGTTTATTGCGCTAAGAATAATGACCACAGTTGTGACGACCAAACAAAATATGCATAGCTTTATAGCTTTTATGGTCACGACTAAATAAATGTTTAATATTTGAAAATCGTTTGCTGTTACTATAAGCTTTATACCTGTAGTCTTGAATGCTTATTACCGATTTCACAATATCAATGCGATATGTGTGAGACTACTGTAGCCCGATTCTGTACAATCGGTACTGTCGAGTATTGAAACTTTGACATTTAAAATTTACTGCCAAAACAGTTGCTACGACGCCCGTTAGAGGCGCTGATCAGATTTTCATACAAAATTTTTCGATGACCAGCCGGTTATTGATAGTCAATAGTAGTAGAGAATCGAGCTACTGACTTAGTCGACTAAACATGCAGTTATATTTAGGACATGCTCCGAGGTTTCGAAAACGATACCGCGTTGGTATTATTCATTCTTCGAAGAATAAAAGATATAGACAAAATCCAGTATATCCATTTTAAATCTCAAATAGTGTCGACGATTCGTCCAGCTAATTAATCGTGCTCATTGAATCCACTGAACTAAATTCTCAGTAGGTACGTCAAAAGTCAATGGCTGCAGTATCCGCACTGTCACAGGTAGGATTTACGGGTTCGCAATCAGATTAAATGCGGCCAGTTCTCCAATAGCCTGGATATTTCGACCCGGCACTAATTTTCATCAGAACCTAAGCTAATACTTTTAGCTCGTATTTTGTTTCACAATTAAATTTTGTATCAACCAGTAATCTACGAAACATTATTTAAATGTAAGTTTTATATCAACTAGTAATCTTTAAATCATTATTAAGAAATATATTTTGCCTGATATCACTCGTAACCGACAGTCTTGTATGACTAGATGTATGGATGTACATGTGGCAAAGGAATTTTGTAAGGATTGTACCAAGTGGCTTTCCTATGAGAAAAAGGCACGATTTTATGTAGGTATGTGTATTTCACCATTTGAAAGGTACGTTGTACTGATTAACTTAACCCAGGCAAAGCGGGAATGCACCGCGAGTGTTGTGTGAAATTCCTGCCTTGCATCCTCTACGCAATCGTAGGCATTTGTTTTTTGCGCGGCATTTATTGACAACTACACGTTGTTTATTTTAAAATACTTCACAGCTCGTTTAACATATAAATCTAATGCAATTGTATAATAAATTCAAGTTATCTTCTCTAAGAGTACAGCATACCCCAGTGAGTCGGACACAAGCAGCGGAGGTAACACAAACCGTTAAATATTCACTACAATACCTGAGACTGTATTAAATAAGTTACATACACTGCAAGCGCAATGCTCGTGCTATTTTTAGAAGCGTCCGTCTGACATTAGTTGGAAAACACACATTGTAGCGGCGAGATCCGGACTTTTACAATATTATCTGATAAACTGTCTCGGTGGTTCTATCGTTATAGTTTAACAACTTCGTAGAGAGCCATGTATGCAAGGATCGCGACTGTGATAGTGAGTGATGGTGGCCCGCAGAATCTTGCAACTGACGGTGGTTTGTCGGACGCAACAACTTTATTTTGTAAATATCCATATTTATTAATTATAATCCAGATAAATTCTGCATGCCGGGGCTCTCTAGTACTCTCTACTAAGTTTTTGGACTATGGTGTAAAAATGCTACCATGAGATCTACTCAATGGAACCTTGATTATGGGGAAATCTGTCAAGCAGTAAAGATTTTCTCAGGTGAAAACTTTTAAACATATTGTAGTCATTTGATTTAGTGGATACACTTCCATCTATTCGTACATGCGAGACAGACTTCATATTAATATTATAGTTAAGATCATAATAATATAAACTTTGATAGTATCCGAGCAAACTCAATTTCAGTATGAAATTATGTTTAAAAGGTCATGTTATTTACTGAGGCAATAATGCATAACATCGTCACTGTTGCCGGGTGGGACAGTAAATATGAGCATCCAATCTTACTGGTATGCACACCACACTTAATTAAGTTTGCCTCGCGTCGGCACGCTCACGCCGCGCCAGAAATAATTGTCAAACGCACATTGTCTGTGTTTATGTCACAGTATAGATTTCAATTAGATTTTGATATCGTGGAGCTCGTAATTGCTTTATAGGACGAAGCGAAGCCATTTCAATATGAGTCTTGGATCAAATAAAAGACTGCTATCAAAGAAGTTGATGATGACTTCGAATTCGAACCCACAATCCACTCTAAAGATTCTAATTATATTAATCGTTTGAAATGAACTATAATATTTTGGAAAAATAAGTCTTTAAAAAATAGCAACAAATGTAATTTTATCTTCGTCTACAACTAATTTTAAATCACACTATTTCGTTCCACCGGCATGTACGTCGTACGACTAGTTTAATGACACAAGAGCTTTTTCTCCGCTTGCGTACAGCCGCTGCAATCCTGCCACTATTACGCCACTTTTTATTTGACCGAGCTGAAACTAATCTTGCGTTTAATAGTCCGTGAAAGCCACGGTTGTTTAAAGGGGCGTCTAACCAACTTAGTCGGTTTCAACCTGACGAACAACCTATAAAAGTTCACAAGAATTACCGCCTCCGCTTGACTTCAAAACGAATTTTAAGTTTGGTAACTGTCTAAGGTGTAATTATGGACTTAACAGTGTGCCTTTGAACCGAGAAGTTTGCAACTCCATTCGACGTTTAATTTAGATGTTCGGTATTATCACGCTCTAACTCACCATCGAAGAATAAAACAAGTAAAGTACAAACATTCCGCTCAAGAAGGCTCATAATTTCAAACTTTATCTTTATTCAATTACTCGGTTAAATGATGACAGCAATACAAGGGGAAATTAACTGTCACTTGTTTTATGACTCGAGGAAATTTCAGTGCGTAACTTATATAGAATTCTAAATATAGTCTTGAAGATGTGCGAATTCTCGTGAACCGGCTTAGGCGGTGAACTAAGACCTTAATCCCTATCAATCCGAAGAAACATGTACCTGGGTAGTGGTGGGTAATAAGGGTTGATAAAGTTACCTAAGTGTGTCTCGAATAATGTAATAGTATTTTGTCGTATCTATACCTAGTATTTCAAATATATGTAAAGTTTTAAAATATCATACGGTTATTTTAACAATTTAAATCCATTTCCTGTAAATCCGTTTGATTATAACAAAATGACAAATTGATTCCAGTGCAATAGAACAAAGCCGCGATTACCTACAATTAAATATATTACGAATTAACAAATTGCTTATTCATTCGCGCAAACATTAGTTTGACCAGATCACTGATCAACTATTTGTAGCTAAAACCGCATTTGATTCAATATAAATTGTTACTAAATGGAATTAGTCGATAAGTAAAAATGTAACAATTACGCAAGACCATGTCAAATTATGTTTTCATATAAGTATTGGTGATAATTTTCACGCGATTTTCGAAATTATATAAAACTGTCTTTATATAGTTTCGTAAATAATATAACTAGGTATATTATCTCGGCGGCTCTCTAAAGCCATTGAAACTTAAACTTAACAATTGAATGATCGTTTCCGAAGCACCACAGTCGTCATTTTGTTAGAACGGATAAATCTAAATTTCTACGAATAGTTTCACGGCAAAGATTTGTACTCGAAACACTACCCAATAACAAAACGCCGAAATCAATTCAGAGGCGCTACAATGCGATACGATTTAATTACGACGACAGTGTCGATGTATTTCACAATATAAATAGATTAAATAGGTACAACACGACTGTGTTGGATGTTTGTTTGTTTGTCGTATGGTTAGTGGTCAACCTAGTGTCAAAGTTGTTCAAGCCGCCCGAGGGGCCTTTGACGTGGCTTAACGACTGTTATCTTAGTAGACAACAACCGGGACCGACTTTTAACGCGCCCTCCGAAGTACGGAGAGGCCCAGTTCAAATACCACTATGCGGTCACCCATCTATGTAATGACCGCTCCAATGGTTGCTTAACCCACAGATCGTTTACTGACCGTTTAATGATGTAAATATCGTAAACAAGGCACACAAGTACAGAGGAACGTTAGGATTACAGAATTCCATCATGTTGCGGCGAGGGCGCGTCCGCAACGCAGAGTTCGATAAGCTTCAAAATCAATTTCGACCTGTTTACAGAGGAACCGCCCTCAAACAGACTCGTTAGGTATTTGCGGAACACCAGATAGAGATCGAATATTTTGTGTGCAGCCTTTGATTGGCCGACTGATCACTTGGAAAGTTGAAAATCATAAAGTTTGAATACGTTAGCCGGGTATTAAGCGGTTTTGTTGAATGACCGGAATGTTTTATAATTACTTTTCAATATAAAGAACTGAACTTTTGAGAGTTAACGAAGCTTAAAGAGTAGCATTCATTTAAATTTGCTAGGGATTTTTGTAGTTTAATTATAAACTACCTACTTTACCTTTTCGATCATCTTTTTCATTTAGGTACGACACGAAACTACCTAGGTAGTTTGTTAGGTCTCGATTGTTAAATAATATGGTCACTATTGGTCACGCGAGGGAGTAAGCATTCACGTGAAAAATGAGAAAGAACGTTTACAAAAACATTACAAATCTTACATTACAACTTTGACAAAGTCTCTAGCTATAAACAAACTGTCAACACGCAGCGGCACTTTGCTGAGTGGAAGCCGCACACTATGACTTTCCTGTACAAACTACAAGCTAAGGTAAGTAATAAGTATACACGTACATCAAATCACTAGCGAAAAAATATCAAGTAAAAACCTTTACTGCCCAAACATGATATTTCATTTTCATTGTATCGCTTTCGATAGCTAATATAGTCGCAAATGTTTTGCTATCAAAATAAAATTGTAAACAAGCCAGACAATTCAATACACGTAATAATATTCTTAAAGAATTGAGAGCCGCTGTGGGGAGCATAAAGTGATGTAATAGCACCGCGGCACTACTGGAGGCATACATGCAATAAACTCGAACCGCTTTCCTTGCCGCATCGAGTACCGTCCTCCGAGACCTCAGGGATATACACAAGTGAGAATAATAACTACCCTGCGGTCTAGTGCCGAGAGACTACCGCATCTTCAAGTCCTTGCTTCTGTTTATCTAAGAAAATTCTATTTCAAATACACCCGGATGTTAGCCCCCTATTACAAGGGTCTTTCTCGATTAACAAAAAGTAGATAGTATTTTCTTTTATGAAATAAAAGCATGTTTATTCAACTGTGGGAATAGTATAGTGTATTCTAGCTCCAACAAGCGAATTCAAATAGATAACTCGAGTAATATTTATAATACAAATATCTGGAAGGCAGACTCGGTCGGTAGTTAAATGAATCAGCCGGCTGTTAATTTATTTCAATATCCGGAACCGCAGCCTCCAGCCGGAGAGGATTGCGTAGGTACTCTTTACGAACACAACCGAATATCTGCCCTGTTGTAATGTTCACCTGAATTATTCTTTACACCGTAACTTGTAGAACAATAGGTAAATAGCTTTACGAGAATTTGTGGTTCTTCGCATCAACTTAAAGTAATTTGTTCGGATTTCGACCAAAAGTCATTAAAGTAAAAGTTAAGTCATAAATAGGGTCTACATTCGACAGGTAATCGTTTGGACTGACTTATCCTTTGATCAAGGTTCTCCGTTGCGGATGAGTGGGGGCGACATCTTAGTTTAACAATTAAATATCGACATCTATTTCAGAGGCCAATCTTCTTGGAATCATTACGAAACGAGATTGAATTCGTTATTCAGTAAGTTTCAAGTTTCCTAACAAGCTTCGGGCTGGAATTACTTTCCTTACATCCACTACATCGTTAAATATTCATAAGCTTTTACTGCAATGATAGGAAAAGTTGTTAAAAGGCTATAAACATTGATTAAGTGTAACGACGGGTGTGTAGTGTCGGCCGCGAGACGTGCTGTATCGAGGGATCGTCTTACATTTTGTGACTAAAACAACAGTTAAGTAAAGGAATAGTTCCCGTACGATATTGTTTACAAAGAATGTGAACCACGCACGCTTTAACGTTAAATTGTTGTAAGATTTGTGATATGCGTTCGCGAAATTTGTCTGTACTCTCTAACCATGTTATTGAAAGTATGCTTTTATTTAAGCGACGCGAAGAAAGGTCTTCGGGAAACAGTGAAATAACTCTTTTACTTGAAAAGGATCGGATGAAGAAACTTCGATTCTTACTCGTAATTTGTCTTTTCATAAGATCCTTGAGATTTTGACTAACTGATGAATTGAGATTTAAATTTTCGATCAAAATCAGTAAATAGGTCGTGAATTGAATCTTTGTCAGTAGATTTTGATCATGAAAAAACTGCCTTAAAAAAAAAAGAAAGAATATTTCAATTACTTCATCTACTTCAGTTACAAATAGGCAAAAAGACCAGAGAATCTCGACTTAAAGGGAATTAGAGACTTAATCCGTAGTGGTCTTGAGCCTCAATCAAAGTATTGATGAGATGATCCGCCCTGTAGCTCTTCAATAAGATTCCAATCATACTGAAGTGCTCAAGGATTTGCAAAATCACTTGGCAATTACTTACGAATGAATGCGTTCTATAAAATAAAGATTGAAATAAACCAACGTCATCGTAACATAAATATAGAGGCGTATCACAATATGTTTTGCATGCCAGAGAAGCTAAGTAAGTGTATCGTAAAACAGAAAATGATTATAAAAAGTAATGGGAAGAAAACAAGGCAGCCTACCTGAATAAGCTTACCTGCCTACGTGATTAGGCTCGCAAAACTTTACTACGTAATAAAAACTAAATCATAAGTTCCCGTAAGAAAAAGCTAATTATATGACAAAGGAAAATATTTATACAAAAATATGATCAACAAGTTTTTTTTATGAAATACACGGCCGTTGTCGTCGCCTTTGATTGGATCTGCGGTGATTTGTTTGTCGGAACGGAATTCATTTCGGTGCTGGGAAAAAAATCTACGACGTGACTGACATGAAAATCCGACGGTGGAAATTTTGTTTTCTTTGTGTAAGCCTCCTTTCAAAGCCTCCTCTCACTTTGACGCTCCCTTTTCACGAATACTGAATGCTGTGTGATGTCTTTGTCCAATATTCACGTTGATTTACCAATGATATATTTTAATTTTCTGAAGTGTTTATTGGCTGAAGAGAGTTCGTTTTGCGGATGTTCAATTTAATTGCAATAACTTGATTAAAGAGGCCATTTTGATATCCATTAACCGCTGAATATTGTCAATTATTTTGATTTAACTGTGGTTTTTCATATTATAAAATGATTTATAACAGAGTCCGGCTTTTTTGATTAAAAGCGTTATGTATTTTTCGTTTCTTTCTTCACCATTTTGATGTCTGCTTTTAATAAGATATTTGCTCAAAATATATTCTTCGTTTACTTACTACTTTTATTTAACCGCACCTACCAGAAATTCGTAATACAGTGTAGTCCACTAGCAACTTGTTGCCACGTGCAAATAACGCGGAACCATTCGCTACTATAGTACGTAACGCGCGCAGTAAAGATGTCGCGCGCTTGGCCGTATCAAAAGTAATAAATGTCGCAGTTTACGACACGCTACCGAGGGAACGCGTCAGAGAAAAATATTTTACGTGGCCCTCAGACAGCCGTGCCCAGACGTGCTGGTAATAAAGTTAGCGAAAGCCAGGTGTTAGACGTTTAATTTGTAGCTGCGTGCCTCCACCGCCCGCAGTAACTACTGCACACAGCTTCAGCACACTTTATAATTTGATTACGTCCGGACAAGCAAACTTCCATAAATAAACAACCGTTTCAGCACGAACAAACTTTCTCGAGTTATGTGCGTATTTTTGTTATATTGTAGTAGTCCTTTGCGTAAAACAAGGGCGGAAATGTGGCCGCTATTTTGGTCATGCACAAATGTTATTATTTTGCAACATAAAAACTAATAAAATTAACGAATTTGATTTTACATTTACCCAGTAATATAATTGATGTCAAACGAATAAAATTCCACGTGTGACGGAATAATAAATGGGACACATTAATTATTATTGATACCTGGTATATTAAAATGCATAAAATCATACATTTATCCTCTGTCAATACATTGAAATATTTGTTTCATCAAAACACTCAATTCGATGAATACTGTTTCACAGTATTGAAACAAATTAATATTTGCGAACACAAAACTAAAATAATAAATACGAAAAGCTGAAACTACCAACTTTAAAATCAAATGTTTATTATTCAGAAATACTAACACAATACATATAACGTAGAATTGCTAAATAATAAAGGTTCCGACTATAACTTTTCACAGCATAATTAGAAGATAACTCGCGTAAATGTTATTAACGTAACCACGTACTAGAACGATTCAATATATCTATATAGCAAAGTTTACCACTACAATAAGCGTCGAATTAAAGCAGCAACAATATCAAGATTTTTATTTAAAAAATCCCATTGGTAGAGAGGAGGCACTTCAGGTTGTAAGCAGCTTACGAGCCCACGCCGATATTAAATGTCTACTAGAACTTGATACACGAGTCTCTCGCACTGTCATACTTGCTCATACATGTTCATGCTTCTTAGACACGTCTCAAATCTTTAACGTTACACCTTTTTTACACTTACTTATTATATACAATCGTAATAATAAGTAAGTGTATCGTATAATCGTAATGAAAATATTCCCCTATACAGATCCAGCTCTCACACTCTAGTAAACTGCTTAAGACATACCCATGTATCCAACTAATAATAAATATAAACAATTAAAATAAAGTTAAGCAACACCTGAAGTTAATTTTAATTGTTAACAAATAATGCACAATACATCCCTTTGTGGATAAACTGTTGATCGTACACAGATCCGCAATAAAAAAAATGTTTTTATAGGCCGATTAGTTTAATTTGAAATTAACCTAACGAATGACAACATCTGCTTGGGAGACTAAAGCAGTAGCAAAAGAAACATCTTCATTAAAAATTGTACACTTCCCGAATTTCCTCAGTCCTAATATCAAAAGAGTTGACCTTCAAGATCCTTTTCAAATCTCGATTGGGCTCATTACATCTAAATCGTAGTGAATCTGAGTTTCATTGTCATTTGTAGAATATTTTTCTCCGGGCGGAAACAATCGGAGTGGAGAGTAGGCAACATTCGCTCGGCCTCATTAAGTTTAACTATTCGCTAAGGGTTCAGCCGCTTCCACGGAACAATCCCGCTGATGTCGACCAAGATCCTTACGGGAACACTTTCCTACTAGATGAACTTTATCTTAAAACTGCCGGATCTAACAAATGTATAAAGCGAATGACGCCAGTTCTATTACATTTTACTGTTAAGTTCTATAATGTACTGAATTGAATGCAATTTAAATAACTATAATACTTCATGTTAGAATAAGGATGACAGAGCAATGTACCCAAGATACTCTATGGGTCACAATTTAAAGCAACAAATTAACTCATTTTATCAGTAGTTTTATTCAGTAGGTACCTTACTTACTTCCTCAATTAAACCGCAGCAGTAAACTAATTTTATATCCACGATCGCAAATTCACAATGTTTACAATATTTCTAAGAAGACGTCACAAACAACAGGATTAAGCAAAACACGAAATCCATTAATCAGTAAAACGGTCGTTGGGCAGACTGAAGCTCTTCCAGGTGAATTTATTCGCGTGGCCTCAAGTTTACGGTCAATTAAACGAAAGAACTTATCCCCAACTTTGATGTACCGCCGACCTGGAACTAATTAGAATTAGGCGAAAACGGCCCGCCCACCGCAAAGCTCCAGACTCTTACAGACTCTCCCAGTCACCTCTCATTGCGAAACTTATGCTCGAACAAGCTGAGAAAATTTTAAGGAAATTGGAACCAAAGAGGATTCTATAAAAAAGTTTAATTAATCATCGGCTTCAAGTTTCGCGGTTCGTTTATGCATTGCTGGAGGCGATGACTTTGATATATGGGAAACTTTACAGCCCCTGATTTTATAATAGTTTTCAAGTTTTGTCCGTCTCGGTGAAACGCCGTGTAATTACTAAGCTAAAACTTTTGCTCCAAGCCTATGCTTTTTTCTCAGTTTTTAGTTCACAGAGGAACTTGTTCTTGAACTTTCTTTTGGTTAAATTTAATTTTCGCACTATTATTTTGTAATTAATAAACTAACCAAAATATGTGCGGTATATTTTTTCATAAACATTGAAACAATTTTACAATAATCATTAATTGCCACAGATATCATTATACGCATTAAACGCAACCAAAATCCAACACGACGAAATCACAGCTCGTAATTGTGTCACCGAATTTCAAACGTAAAGCAGACTCAGATATGAATTGGGGGAAATATGAAAATATTTAGCAGTCCAGGAGCGTAGACAATGAGGATGGGTTGCAATCTGGAGCATCGAACGTGCCACTGTGGCACCGAGGAGCGACCTCGATTCCGTTCGCAACATGCCCGCCATCCCTGACATTGTACACCGCCATGTTTTGATATAACCTCCACTGCGAGAGCATTCCTCGTAATACCGGAATTAATTATTCTGTATCGGAATATGCCAGCGCTTCGATCAAGTGGATGTTGACGCAAATAGATGTAAATTCGTCGAATGCTCGTTTCAATTGATATTAATGTTTCAATGTTTTAATGGGTAGATTACGTTCAATGACACACTTGCATTAAATATTTATTAACGTCACAACCGTTACACTTTTCACAGGAATCGTACCAAAAACATAAGAAATAGAGCACTTCTTATTAGTAACGAAATTGAAATAATATTCCACCCTCGACAACCTACCTTCAAGTAAATTTTAATCCTCTCATTGATAAAGTTCAACAATGTTTTCCGAGAAGTTTCAAAGAAACGTAGGCAAACGAAGGAAACGATTTATTTGCTCTTTCCTTGCACGGATCACTTGATTTTAACGTGCTTTCGTTATACGGGCTTTGATACTGACCCTTACAGAAAAACACGCCTATTAAAGGTACTTGAAAAAAAAAACCTTATAACGGTTCATCGGTAGTTCCTTACTCTCGTTTCCTTTCGGCACAATAGATGTAATCAGATTGCAGTGACAAAGAGATCTCCGTGGACCCTACCTCTTTTCGTGAATATCTTTCAGACTAATATAATCTCAGAGCTGTAGGCATAAAGTGTAAAGCGACGGCGGAAGGCCCTCTATAACTTTCGCTAAATTTGGAATGAAATGCCCATTGAAATATGATCTTGTGGTCTCAGGATTCTGCTTTATCACCGTTATGTATAGAACCACCTACACAGTTTGTTGCGAATATTTTAGTAATGCGATATGACTGATGTATGAGATAAGCTTCTATATTTAACGCCTACTCACCTAATGTTTAAATTAAGTTCGCTAAGCCCAAAAAACGAATATTGCAGTTGACGATATATTATTAAGTCAAATGTTAAATGTACACCTAAACCAATTGTTATACGTTTTTTTACATTCTACTAATTACTAAACAACAAAAATTTTCGTCTGATAGCTGGAAAAAAATGTATGGAATTAATTCTTATTCTAACCTACATAATAATCTTAAGTCCTCGTACGTTTAACTGGGTAATAATCCAACAAAATGTAATACACCTCCTCATATTATTCCGCTGTTAGCATTCAGTACACAAGCGGACACTGCTGCATATTCTATAGGAATAATCCTTCTGTCGCCGTGACGTCACCCACTCCGTACCACTAAGCGACTAGCCTATCTAACACACTGTTTGCTGAAATTACACAAGGCGAGTTAGCAAAGAATCATTTTACTGAAAAGAATGACGGTTGAACTCAAAATGATCCCGATGTAGTAATAATTAATTTGAGCTTGTCATTGAAGATCATTGAAGAGTACTAAGTTTTTAGACGGACGATTTCTTACTTCTATCGAATATCGACAAACTGGCAATCAAAAATTCTGTATGAAAATCTTGTCAGCGCCTCCAGCGGGCATCGTAGGAACTATTTATGCAGTACATTTTAAATGTCATGTTCTCAAACTATACCGACTCTAGAGAATAACGCTTATGATTTTACTATTTTTATAGGTAGGTAGGTATATTTCTTCTAGTATTGTGCAAGTAATCTTCAAAAGCCGAAAGAAAACACGAGAAGCCATTTAAATAATGCTACGAGTTCTGCTTTGGCCTTATTCTTTTGCAAAGAAACTTGACACATAATCGTTGACCCAGCAGCGTTCCGAGTTAGGAGTTTAATCTGTTTTTCTATTTGAAAATCTGTTTGTTAGGATTGTAACTGTCGAACTATGTCCGATAAATAGCGATAACCCGGAATCCTATAACGAGGGGGCCTAATACTGTCACAGGAAACTGCGGGAAACTATAAATGCAATCCCACCAGCTTTGCGACAATGAATTTTCCGTTCCGTGTAAAATTTTATGTAAAAGTATATTTCTTTGTAAACCAGAATTGAATGTTTGTTTTTTATTGGTATGGATAAATATTGCCAGAATAAAATGTATTGGTTTTCAACGGAAGCGGGGCTCAAAAGTTACATTTAAATTTATTACTATATATTGAAAATAATTTAACATTTTTTAACTATTTTATAAAAGTTCTGGCTGATTGTTTCAGTATCCTAAGCAGCAGACTTTTAAATCAATTAAAAATTGCTTGCCTTATCTAATAGATATATAATTCGAATCCATGCAACAGGAAAGTTGTTGTTTTATATTTTACACGAAATTGTAAGACATAGCCGCCTTCAGTTGTCATTTTAATACCAAAGTCAGCTCTCATTACGTCACACATACCTAATTCAACATCACGTACGCTACAAAAACAAAACTTAAGGCAAATTTGAAGCTCGTCGCGTTTAGTCATTCACACCGCGGTTTCAGAAACAAATACCCTCAATCGTAAATCTGGTTATGGCTGTCTAGTTGTAAATTGGTATCAGGGCCCGCTGGAGCACAACGACTGACATTCAATAGACGCGACAAACGCACAATCAGACGGTAGACATGCCCCGGATTTGGGGATTGCAATCTCGTTGTTGAATAGCATTTTAGTTGGACAGGACGTGCCGTGATGATGCTGTTAACATCCGTGTATGTATTGCTTGGAAAGTGACGTAATTCGTATGTTTCTGTATGTGTTGCTTGTTTAACTAAATGAAGTCGAGGAAATGTGGCTTGGTTTATTTTAATACGAAAATCCCCTAAATGTATAAGATGTTATCAGTTTGGGAACATATAGATGTAAACTAAATAAATCACACGAGCGCGATGATGAATAGCAGAAGTGACGTAAATGCGTATTAGCATAACTAGAAGGCATTACTTCCACACGCATTACCTACATGTAACACTAGCTACCGACGCGCCACCACTCGGCGCGAGAGGGAGCAGCGTGTGACACAATTTATGCTGATTTTATCACCCGACCATGTGCGAATGTAGTCCCAACGAGAATATATCTACGCACTCGTCGACTCGTAAAACGTCTACCTCACTTTTACCTATCTTAATCTTTGTAACAGCTACTCCGATAAACTTCACTTCCTCCGAGCACTTCACACGAAAAGTCACTCGGATTTTTCTTTTTACAAAAATGTAGTTAAGCAAGCTATTTGTCCTGTTTTATTACTTCTCTTACGTACGCTACCTTTGACTACACTGAAACTACTTAACTACCAACAATATACTGAGAATTTACGTTCGCCGCAACAGCTTAACTACTTTAACTTAATTAGGGCCACGAAGAAAAAACTCTTTTAGACGTTTAATACAGCGGAATGACCTTTTTATTCAAAGAATATGGTGAAAACAAGATACAGCGCAGGTAAGCTATGAAGAAACTCTTTGATGCGACAAATCCTTTGATATAAATTATCAGATGGAGGAGCATGGCCGGCGGAGCGCGCTAAATGAAATCAAAGACTATCTGCGTTTCTTCCACTTTAAGTTTGTATATCAGAGGCTCGTAGTGGCAGCTGTGACATAACCCGAAAGCCTTATGAATTATTTAAAGGGAATCGTCCTCCGTCAGACATTTGAATTATTTTGAAGCCCTTGCTTGTGCATAATTAAGTGTCCCGAATTTTAGTGTAACTCTTTTACACGCTGAGCCCCCGGGTAATTGAGTGTTTGCTAATTTATTTGTAAACTTGTTTGTCGGCCTAGTTCAATTTGTTATTTCGCGCTCAGTTCATGTTTAGATGAGAAGTGCTGACCCAGATGCGGAAATAAGGAAACAAACAATTCGGAACATTCTTGTCATGAAGGCAAAAGTCTTGAAATAAATTCAAATATAAGTTTTAAAAAAAGTTACAAGTTTAAAACCTAAAGAAGTTTGTAGAGGTCACAGATGCGTGAGCCGTTTGACTTCTAAATCGCAAATAATTGCGGCAAGAACAAACGCTTGAATAATGTGGTCCTGCAGACACGCACTCTACCTTAACACCATAATAATCCCTACTGTTTTGTTTAGCCATTACCCAACCGCAAGAGAAAAAATAATTCTGATCTAATTACGGCATATGAATAAAGTTTATTGCTCTTTTATTAGGTTTGTGTTGCCATAACTTATACTAATACAATAAAAGAAAATAATACTAATAAAATTCGTACGGTAGGTAGGCGTATAAAGAAGAGGAAAAATATTTGGATTACGAATTTATAAAAACGTTTCTATCAGATAACGAGAAAGCATCACAAATTAGGAACTGGAAATGTACAAAAACCACGGAAACGACTCCGAGGGGAATTGAGGTAATTATTAGGAAAAAATTCTCGGTCTAAACCTTGTGTTCCGATAACGTCTAGGGTCCGAAGTACCATAGGGTATTAACCTCTATAGGCACAGTCCCTGGAGGGTCACTAGTTAAGACATAAATCTCCCCTCTAAGCTGAAAGCTAAGACCGACTTAAAATAAATTGCTTGCAGAGCAGTTGTTCTGGTGCGAGGACGGATCATTCCACGGCTTCCTTTGTCTCAATCAACCACCTCACTGGGGAAATTAACCTTAGCATAATTGTGTTGTAGGATTTATCATTATTCACCTCCCAACTTTGTATGAACGTAATGAAATACGACGTACATTTCATTATTATGTTCTATTGTACGGTATCTTGAGCGTAGATATTGTCGCGTGGGTGTTTGTGATATTTCCTATGTGTAGTACTAAGGTACTCTGCTAGTGCTAAATCTATACAAACGGTACAAGAGTTGGATAGTTTCCCTGTTCTCGATTATTTTCTGTACTAAAGGAAAAAGGATCAAACATATTCTGATTGTGATGTAAAGATAAGAAATTGCAGAATCAAATGAATAAATTCTGCAGTTTTTTAATTGTGGTATGATTCAAGTCTGATCTTTTTTTGGAGAAAGTCTTCTTATCATCATCGTCATTGGCGTGCCCACCCATCTATTGTAAATGATTTAGAAAAAGTTTGTAGGGGCTACATAGGTTGTATGTATGTTGCAGTATAAAAAAAATACTTGAAAATTTTGATAAATCATATATCACTACTCTTTTACATATTCATACACATCAAATCACAATACCAAGCTTTAAATTAAAGCTACTTCAAACCCGTGACATGAACACCAATAAAAATGTTTTATAACTTAACACGCAGTGAACGAATCACATGTATACGATATGTTTTTAGTGTTTTTGTCGGAAATAGTTATCTGATATTCTATCAGTAAACCTATTTCATACAAATGTTTCCTATTCCGGACAAACGAAATGACAAATTTATTTCAGCCAGTTTCATTGCGCGGTTTAAGTTACAAGATAGGATTTTAGTTTTCTTTTTGTGGTCGAGCCCTAATAACTGTCACTGGCTGACGTGACGCGGTTATGAGTATCAAGTTTTCTTTAGGGTTTTATTCTTTCCTTTCAGCTTTTCAACGTATATTATTGCTCTTGATGATGAACAGATTTCCTAGTATCTTGTACAAGCTGAAATAGTTGCTTAAGTTTTCTTACTGACAATATGAAAATATTTACAATATCTTGGTACTGCGTTGCTTCTTGCTGCAGGCAAGATTACTTTGAGGACGAAAAAAATTAAAAGAAAGGGGAAAAGTAATGAAAAGCAAATACCTCTTTCTCGTTTTAAAAGTAGCCCCTTTAATCCATATTTTTAAATGTTTAAACAGGTTTAATTATGTGCATTCAAAACGCTTTTTTCTTTCAAAAATAATGTTGCGGATATGAACGGGAAACAAAACATCAGAATCTCTATTTCCCATCAAATTTAAAGATAACCATTTGAAATGTTTTCATTCGCTCCACGCACAAAATGAAGCACAAAGTTTATTTAGTGCGTAGTAAAACCCTCACATTTGTGAAAACATACGCGTACAGATATACATGAGTAGATAAGAGTTGTGGCATCAATAAAACCTGTATATATTTGTAAAATTCTAATCTAACGTTTGTATAACAGCGGATCGGTCGGTCGGACATGACGAGCGACGAAATTAAAAACTCGGCTCGGCAAAGCGATGCATATCGATTTGTTTCCCCCATTCAATGGCAGAGCGTTTGCGAACCGAGTCTAAATACTGCGGCCGCCTCGGGCCGTTCCTGTTGGACACAGGAACTAACGTACCCGCGTTATTTAATTGAAATGAATGTTTGTCCACGGGGAATAGGATATGTAAAGGGTTAAAAAAACTTCACTAAAATATGAATAGTTTTTCTTTTGGTGATGGTAGTCTGGATCAAAATTGGCTCGTCGTTGTGAAGTATCGAACGGAAATTTTGCTATTTTCTATTCTTGAAAAACGACGCGCTGTGAAAATTCTGTCGTAAAACTCATTTGTTTCACATATATTGCCAAGTACATGTTCGGTTCAGCGTATTCTCTGGTTGAGGACCGAAGCTAGTATTAATACATCTCGTGTCACGGCTGCAATCTGTCTCGCCGTTTAGATTCGAACAATGCTCGTTCAATCCACTGTTAGTGGATTGCATCTCAATTCTAAACTAGGGAAATAAAATACTGTTTTATTGCACATACGAGTATACGGAAAGCGGAAAATAGAACGACTTTTTACATTTTTACTGCTACTTTAGCGAATTAAGTAGGCAACTAACACTTTATAAGAATTGTTTTGAATTTGAAGAAAAGACAACTGCAATGTCCATTTTTTACAGCCTAAAATTATACCACATAACATAAGGTATGTACATGTGAAAGCGTCGCATGTCAATGACGATTACTGTCGTGTAGTCGTAGTCGGGCCGACGCTAAGAGAATCTCGGCTGTCATCAACTAGATGCTCAAGATAGACAGTCTTTGGACAGCATTTCATTCGGAAGTGTAACCAAAGAAATCAGAACCTTTGTAATTGACTCCCGTTCGGAAACACATACGTATTTTGAGTATTTGTTGAATGTTTCGATTCTTGATTCCAAACTGCAATTTTCTGGAAAGTCGAGATAATGCTTAATTACCGATATTGAGAAACTCTTCTGCTTATGAATCTGTTTATAGCTCATGATCAAATGCAGAGTGAAAAATAAATGAAAAATAAATCTAATTACGTTTACACGTCTTGATAATCAAACTCGAGATAATCTACTGGAAACCACGATAACATAATAATTGTAAGAAGCCATACTCTTACTCTTAAAACATCATATAAGCTCCTTTACTTACCTTGACCCATAGACCTTTTGGTAATGAGACGACGTTTATTCATTAGTGTGTCCTTTTAACCTGAAACAACCTTTTTAGTCGAGCTCTACCCTCCCGCATATATACATTTAAGTACTCCTTATCTCAGCTAAAATAAGTCTAGGTAAGCATTAGATACTTTTTTAAACTCTACTAAAATCTGATCAATTATTTCTTCTAGCGAAAAAGTTGGAAGAAAATAGTCTGTAATTAAACTTTAGTCCTTAAAGATGAGTAAAACGTCTAAAACGTTCAACTTAGATGCTATTAAACTTATAAATTAAGGGTAATAAGTAAAGCGGCATACATAAGCAGCAAATTAGCTGCCTCTTTGATATTTAGTTTGAGAGACAGGTGCACAGGAATGCTGACTGCACGTAATGTTCGTTATTCGTTAAGACTTTGGAGAGAGAGCTTTTAAATTCTCCCGTATTTTACTTATGTAGGTTCTTTGTAAGTCCTATGAATAAATAAGGCAGGAAATTCTTGGGAAGACTAGCTCCGGGGGATGCAAGGAGGTTGTTATTTCATTTTAAATAGATCAGGAACGGTGGCGCGCCGGTTGCGGCACCAGCCAACACCGCTGTTTTAATTAAGGCTTATTATAAATTGCACTGGTGCAATGAGAAAAGTTCTATTTGTGGTCTTGGAAGTATGTTAGGTATCGCTGGATAGTGTGGATCATTAAGTGGTTCTGTACATTGTTAATTAGAATTTTAAAGAATTATCCGAACTACGTAACTGACAATTTACTACAGTACCTCGATTCTCTACCACTATCGACTACCGACAACCGGCTAGCTATCGAATTTTGACATTTAGAAGGTACTGCCAAAATGTTTCCTACGACACCCGTCAAAGGCGCTGATCAGATTTTCATACAAAATTTCTCGATGACAGTTCGGTTGTCGGTAGTCGATAGTAATAGAGAATCGAGGCACAGTAGCACGATTCTCTACAGTCTGTACTGTCGAGTATCAAAAGCTTGACATTTAAAAAGTACGGCCAAAATAGTTTCTAAGACATTCGTTAGAGGAGCTGATCAGATTTTCAGACCAAATTTCTCGATTACTATCCGGATGTCGGTAATCGATAATAGAATCGAGCTACTGAAAAAAAAAGTTCTTACAAATACAGCAAAAACGACCAATAGTCGAATGTACCACATAAAAATTTAACTATTTTTACTCTATACATTTCGGTAACCAATACATTTTTAAGTAAGTAATTGAGACTTCGCGACTAGACTCACTACTAAAACAATCAGTATAATAACAAATAACTATATATAATTATGTGTAAAAAAGAAGTAGCTAACTGTATTTACATTTTAAAAGAACAGCATGTCAAACAAAAAAGGGAAATCAATTTTTTCACCAGTTTGTTTCCCAAAGCAGAATCGCCCCGGGAGTTTCCATTGTTGCCCATAGATAATTATTTTCCATGGGCATCAACCCTTGTCCATTTTTATTATGGTTGCAAGCAGTAAACATGGTGTAAACACCACCTGGGTAAGGTCCAAGTTAATTAAAATTGTTCATTAATAGCTGCCCTTGCCCGAGAGGGAATATACCGAAATAACTACTCTTTGAAATCCCAAAATATGTTAAGACGAACACCCAAGCACGTATGAAGAAAACTTCTTGTCACGCGCGATAAGACTTAAGAACAATTTTATATTACCTGACGTCACGTTTCATAGTATACTCTGACTCTCGAAATAGCGCGCTACGAGTGCTACGAAAACCGCATATAATGAAGCTGCACACATGCGTAATTCAGTCATCATTCCGATTGCAACAAAATATACCTAACTATAAACAATAAATAGTAAACTTCAGTAAAGTTTATTATTACGTATGTTATTTACTGTTGTGTTTATATGGTTTTAACTAAGTTTTACATGTTAAGACAAAAAAAATTTTTTTTGGAAAAACTAAGTCAAAATTAAGTTATATAAGTAAGATAACAAAAATAAAATGATATTGTTACTGTAAACTTCTATATAAAGTTACAGATGTTGAAATTGCGAAAAAATAGTAATTTCAAATGTTAAACTTGAAAAATTCACAAAGTTACAGAAGTATTCAAACGCCCTCTGTAGGATACAAATCAAAGCGAAAAGCCCGCTAGTCAAGTCAGACAGGAACGGAGCGACACTGAATCGCGTGCTCTTGTGTCTAAAAGCACTTTAGTTCGACATTGACGCCACAGATGGCGTTTTTAAACACCCGTACAATATGATTTTTTTTTAATTGAATAAATGTACTTTTTGCTAAATAGGAAAACGTTAACATTTTACATGAGATTGGAAGTCTCATAGAACGTGAGTTTTTATTTACTTAATAACTCTAGTATTCATTGACTACATAAAATTCGAATTCTTGTCTAAACTCCTTTTGACTATGCACAAGCTGAACTTCGCAGTTAAACCTATGTATGACAATTACAAAGACCACTTACAAAGTGCTAATGAGTCACTTAAACTGAAGAGCTTTGATTACCTTGATACAACAAGATAACATAGTGTAATGTGTAGTGTGTATTGTGTTAACAAATAACAATCATGTCCAAATTAATTACCACTGTGGTTTACACAAGTGGTTGTTTCCGAACAATCTTGTTACAAGCTCTCAAATAAGCTTGGTATTGATCAATCTCAGCTAACGATAATATTAAAAATTTCTATACCTTACATAAAAATTCAGAACTATTTATGCTACAAGTAATGTTTAATATCTTTTGTAAAATCTATTTAATATCTGTAAAATTAAAATTATTAAGTTCACTAGTTTATTAGTCTGTCAGTACTCAATTATGTAAATAATAAACGTCCTGACCTCCGTGAAAATATACTTTTTTGTAATTCTGAACGCAATATCACTCAAGACGTCCATCAAAAAATGTATGTATGCTACATGTCACTGGTAAAACGCAACATTTCTTTCATATATTCATATGCATTCAGAAACGAAAACAGCCATCGCAATCGAGAGCGCATCAAAAGCAAGTCAAACATCAAGCCTACAATAAAAGCACTTAATAACGAATGTTCACAAAGAAATGCAATTACAAACACAATAAAGAGACAAAATGGAGTCTGCCTCGAGCATTTATGATAAGCGTCTGACGTAAAGGAGACAAGTTTAAATTATTGTAATGCGATGCACAAATCAAAGTGTGCCGTACCGTACAAGTTGAAGGTAATTGAGCTGTCAGCTGAAATTAATGCTATTGCAGGTATCGGTGAGTACGGCGTAGGATAACCACGTCTCAGCCGAGAGCCGACACGTCAAATTATCCGCGCTCGTTGACCAGCCTTATCTCTTGTTAATGTGCGAGCACTTCACACGTTAACCTTTTAGTTTGGTTTCTATTGGAAATAAGTGACGGCCTGAGCAATAATTTATACGTCATTCAGTTTGAGATGGTTATTTTTCTAGTAATAAGTTGACTGAAAGGATAATCTGGGCTTATTTAGGCACTTCAATATTTTTTAGGAGAGTCGAAAATGTTGTGAAGTGCAGTAACTTCACAACATTTTCGACTCTCCCACTTCGAGGGGTCAATTGTTTTCTATTAGGATATGTTAAGATTAAGAGCTGGTGAGGTCTTTCTAAATAATTGTTACATATTTTCCAACTTCTTTTTTTAGCCATATAGGTTTCTCAAAGATGGTATATTATGGTGGATTGGTATTTTCTAATTATTACTACTACCAGTACCTACTAACGTACTTTGCCCAACACGGAAATCCACCCGAAGACCTCACGATAAGCCGTCGTTTCCACTTCCGACCACACCATAGTCATAGTCAATGAATCTCGTTTAAACAATTACATAAGCTCTGTAGGAATTAAATTCAAGACACCCTAAGTCTCAGTGAAATAATAGTGTACATCTACATTGCACCGCACCATCCACCACAGAGTCCCACTATCTATCTAAGCGGCCTATCTTTAAACCTTAGTTTATCAGTCGTGAGCAAGATACGATCTAATGAGACAGGGAATGTATGGAACACTCACTATCTTACAACTAAATGGATGAATACTTTAAAACGCTAAGCAGTAACGTTTTAACGTTATGAGAAACATAATTCCTTTATGACGTAAGAATCCTATTATCATGGACAAGTTATGTTTGTGCCATAATTCTTAAAGACATTTTTTGAAGTCTTGAGAAGCGTTCCGACAGGATGCATGGTTATCTGTTAGAAGATTATGTAAATGCTAATTAAAGTGTGAAATTTGTGTTATTACAAGACCAGTACCACGATATATGCTTATCTGAGTGTCGTCTACTGCAGGCGCAGTATACAAAGTAGCTAATATAATAGTATATACCTTCGATCATAACTCTTGCTACAACATTCGAAACATTGTAACCGTAAGAGCCTACTAGTGTGAATTCAAGCCCCGATTAAAACAATAATTCACCATCTTACTTCATAAATCTTATAAGTGGTACAGCCATAGCCAAGCTTTGGTATCGTGCACCATACTTCAACGATAAATCTTTAATATCCCAGCTCCGCTTCATTGAGAATAAGTGCCGGATCCAAGAATGACAATAAGCAGCCTCTCTGATTTATGCCGAGGTCAGTAGAAATCGAAAGATTAAGTCTACAGTACAAGCCCGTGCCCCTACATCAGCCTTCATGTCAGAATATATTATTATTGTTGCTGTGGCTCATATTTCTTTCTTGGAATCTTAGGGTACGTGCACGCTGAGAAAGTAACATGGATTTACACTTAAACCTGGCTTCTTTGTCATAATTATACGTTGATTACTGTGAATTATGCGGCAAGAGTTTCATGGTAGTCATCAGTAAAGATAATTCTTGAAATTCTGAACACATTCACTGTATTTTCACTTCGTATAGACCAGCGCCTTTATTCCTTATCGCGTTTAACGTTTATCAGTGGAGGTAAATCTTAACAAAACATTTGACGTAAGGTAAATCCTAAAAGGCACGAGGTCCGTAAGTAAGTTACGTTTTATTTTTAGTAAAATATTTCTCAGTAGAAATCTGATAAGTGCAGTTTATGACCACGGTCAGTCAGTGTTGGCTCTACCAATTTTATACATATAATGATCTACTTGAAGATACATTACTCTTATACCTATTGTGGTACAAACATTCCGCGAATGTAAAATGACGTTTTCTTCAATGTAAGGCAGAACGCCACAATCGTATACAAATAATAGTATGGTTTGTGAATATGAAGGCGTTAGCTCTGTAACTATTGTACCTATGAGAAAAAACCATCACTACTTGAAAAATACATTTATCGTCGATGAGCATAGTCTGGGTAATATTATGTAACTATTTATGTGCAAATTAGTCATGTCCAAGTGAAACTTAAGCAAGCCACAGTCTGTTCATTGAAAAACAATAGTCCATTTTAAAAAGCCATCTTGCTTCTACGTTTAGTTCTGTTTTTATCCCAAATGAAGTATTCATAACAATTACTACAAGCCCATATTAGTCGATATTCATTAAAATGATATACACTAATGGATATTTAAAGCCATTTCATTATACCCATGAGCCCTAACATAGAGATTCCCTACCGAGACCATTTTTTGTACACGACGTTAATATTTATACTAGTCTAAAGGCTAGTTTAAAAATACAAATCATTGGAATAGTACACCAGTTTGCTTTACCAACAGTATCTGATTACTATGTTTTTTTACTTTTGTAATATTCAACAGCTAGTATGAAAGGGCAAAGGAAAAACTAGCTGGTTTGTTAATTAATTCTAAACTGGAAACGAGCAAGCGTTAGTACGAGTGCGATACGCATTTAGCTCTATGGGGTAATGTTAGGCCATTCTATATGTCTAGTTCACATATCTAAACCATCACTTTAGATAAATCAATGAATAAGTTATGATAATACTGCATTGGTTTAGTGCTATCATTTTAAAACCTGCTTCGTTTTGCAGGTTGGTAGTTTTAAAATGTCTCTGATAGGTATTACTAGGCCTAATGACAAGGAGACGAAAACTTTAATTACCATAAAGTAGTAGAGCGACACACATTTGTAAAGACTCATGTACTTACATTATTTAACTAAACGATCATGATCAGTCGGCTTATTCTGGACATAATCACGCTCTGGTTTAGAATTTAAAAGTTCGGTTTGACTTATGTCAAACCGAACTCCGACAGAATCATGTTTGAATCTGATTCAAACATGATTCTGTCTGACAGGAATGGTAAGCCAATGTATACAATTCAATTAAATTATTTTAGCGTAAAAATAGCGTGTTTGTAGCAATCGTACCAACTGAATGGCAAAAGCTCATCAAGTTCTCAAGCAATTACATTAGTGTATACTTACTTACTCATTTGAACAGTCTCATTATTATGAGTGTACAATCCACGTAATAACCGTGTAATTGGATCAGTGTGCTAAACTAAAGATACGTGCGTGACACAAACGATGCAGCGAGTGCAAAACCGTAGCGTAAAAACACCTCGTGTGAAAGCTGAGCGCAATTACAGACAGGACCATCGACTTTTTTGTGGCGACCGTAATATATAGGTCTTCGGAAACTATACCACTAGGTCTCGAGACAACTCCGAGAACCATCATTAGAATACAGCGTATAACCTGCACTTCTGTACTCTAATTACAGTTATAGTTATTCCACAGCAGAATGCATCAAATTAACCCATTATTTCTCCCGCTTCGCACACTGTATTTTTTTTAACTTTTTAACTCTATACTCCGTCTTACTTGTTTATCGTTAAATTAAACGTTTTGCATTACAAAATATCGTATTTTAAATGTTAGTTTTAAGATCACGTCCATTCATTGGTAAGTGGAGTCATCATCTGCATCGCCTCTAGGTTGTTAAATTATAATAGTGGAATAAACAAAAAACGTTGCATCAATTTCAAGCACACAATGTAGGCGTAATTGTGATAGACGTATATTTACACCAAAGAACCAGATATAATGATCGAGACGTGTTCAATATATTAGGTATAAAACAAACAAATTAAAAAAAAATATTAACATAATATTTACGTGTAGTTCAATGACAAGAACAGTTCAAAATCTTGTAGGATTGTCTAATTGTCTTATCTCCCTCTCCGATCATTCATCAATTTTATTTTATTTTTGTTGTGATGACCAACACCACAAAATCAAATAACATTTTGTGAACATATTTCCAAGAATCTGAAAAATATACTTAATGAAGTTGCTCCAATACATATCAAACTTCCCCGTCGAGTTTTTCATTTTACATATCAAATTAATTTATCTAATCTCAGACGCTACCAATTTCCTACAGTTTCTAATCTAACTGGTTATACGTCGGCTGCAGCATATACCTACAAACTTATACATCGAGGTTCATTAGCCACTCTATCCGTATTTACATTTATCATGTCGTGTCAACAATGAGGATTTATGACGTGCAATTATTGCAAGAGTAGGGGCAAAAACGAGTGTGATTGACATCCCCGGCCCAGTGGATGTAGCCACAATGTTCGAAATCTGGTGCATTATTAATGTACTGGCCGGAGACATAAGATATGTAAAGTAACATTAACGTTATGCGCAAAACAACTGCGAAGAAAATTGATCGGAGAACGCAAGTGACATGATTATAAAAGTTCAATAAACTATCGCTTCTTAAGTTTTTTCTTGCTTTTATATTCTACGATCCTAGGCACATCCTTCTGACGAACTTTATTCTATGTTAAATAAAATCTCCCTGATGAAACTTTACATGCCAGAAAGTTCTTTAACATTTTTTGCATGATTTACAATTCCGCTACTCGCAATAAGTAATTCTGGATTCGGGTGTAAATCCCTTCATTCTGAAAAGAACTTACCCAGTGGGAACAGTAATATATAAAATGTTTCCTACCTTTATCATATATTTAGCTAAACGAAGACTACAAAAGCTCGGCAATCATTAAACAATTATAACGTGTATTTTAAAAGGCCATCTCATACATATGTATAACGATAAATTTAACTCTGCCCTTCAAGGATCAATCACGAATGTGGTGGTCTTTGTGCAAGCCGCCCTGGGTGGTACGCTAACTAAAATATTTATTCAAGCATCGCCTCACAATGGCAACGTATTTCAATGACGGACATCGGCGCCCGCGCAGCCTTCTAGCCTCAAGCGTTGGGAACACGCCCTCGCCCTCCTCCTTACGAAAATGCTTGAAATGTTTATATTAAAATATAAATCTTAAACCTCTACCGGTTGTTGAAATAAATTATTAACTTTCGTGTTGATAACGGCGCCTTTTCAAGGTAGGTGTTCTAAAGTCAATTTCATTTACATGTATTTTTTTTCATTCAAGGAAAACAATTAATGCTGTCGTTTTATGACTAATTTCAAATTGCTCCGTAATATTTACAAGGCATCGTGATACAGATACATAACTACACAACTACACATTAAGCTGCTTATTCAGACACTATACTTAAGTGACTTATAAATATGACAAGAGAGCTACAAAACAGTCGTAGCTATTTGGCACAAACTTTTACTATTCATAATCGAAAAATAGTTAACTAGAAGACTATGAAGTCTGCTTAATCATATTCAACACAAAATAATTTGTATAATAAAACAAGCCTCAATATTTCATCGTTAGAAGTGCGAGTAGTTAATTGCAACTTAGGTATGTTGTTTAGTTTATTAATAGAATTGTAATATTTCTAGCTACCCCGCATAGAACATTCCTATAGTATTTCTAGCAAAGGCAGGCGTGACGGTTGCATATTAATGTTGGAACCAATTTAAACACTAGACACTGGCTACAAACTAATACAGCACTTGATGCTCCTTATGTCACAAATATAAGGTTCATTTTCGTATAAAGTAGATAGGCTCAAGATTATGCAGCTAGAGACCCGTTTAGGTATTAGGACAAAAAGTTGATCGCTGGCAGCAAGTTACGCAAGAGTAGGTCTTTATAAAAAGTAGATTCCCTTTCAAGGGTTAGATGGTTCAATACTCGGTCTATAGCGGAGAACGAATACATCATAGTTAAGCAGATGTTTTATGTTTTCTTAGAACCTTAATAGGCATTCTGATGCCAAATGAATTCAACGTCCAGAGAAAATATATAAGCAATATATTTTAAAGTATCGAGAAATGTGTTCTGTTAAAAATAGATTGAGCCTTTTTAGGTTGTGATGTTACCGCCTTTACCTTTAGTAAATAATGATCCGCATTATTTTAAAATATCTACTGATACAATTTTAAGAGTGAAAACATTCTTAAATCATTAAAGTAAATACAGAAACGGGGCCTTATTGATATTAGGTGTGATTAAATTTAATGATATAAGTAAAGGAAAAGAAATAGCAGTAATAGTAGCCCAGTAATGATGCTATTACTAAACAATAATAAAACAAATAAAGAACGTCATGCTATAGTCAGAATCATAGCAACAGACGGGCAAAAAATATCAATTACTTATTTGTATTCAATTCAAGATAATGTACCTTTTTCTGAGAGTACTTGGCTCCTAGAAATATTTTAATGAATGCTGCGCTCAACAAGGAGATATTGCGAATGGAATCATCTCGATGTTTTTATAGCAATAGAAGGAATTGATGTTCCTTAAACGGGTTCAATAAAGACAAAGTTAGGACTTGAAATTTAATTTCTTTTCCCGGCCTTTTATATGCAAATCGGGAGCAATTTATCAGTGCGAGACATTTGAATAGGCGAGTCTCCATACCACTTGGTAAATAAATGGTAGCTGTCGGGAACGCCGTCGAGGATGCGCGCGCGCGACGATCACTCCAATTGATGCGCGCTGATGCATGTGATTGTAAACTGACAAGATACACAAAAGATCTCCGAGCGGATTCCAATACGAATTGTACTTATTATCATTCCACTGTAACCTTTTACAGTAAAACGTTGCCTGTGTAGCCTCGCATCCCCGTCTCATAAGTTTAAATAAAAAATAAACAAGAAGTTTAAGCCATGTGAGTCAAGAGATAACTTTAAAAAAAGACTATACGGCACGTGCCAGTCGGCGACTTCCAACTTTCCATGCCAGACTGGTTTAAGTTCTTAATGAGTTTACAGTTTTATATTGAAAAAAACTGTACAATATTATGCATGTAGAAAACTATTTTAAAATGCGAACTGACCTGGAATAATTAAATCCTAGGAGTTTGAAATAGAGCTCGTTGTCGAAACAAAATCCATTTAGTTTTTATTTACGAGTACGTATTGTTATCTTTTATCTCTTGTTAATTGTTTCAATATATTGCATATTAAAGTATCACTCAGATCAAACTTTATGATCAAACGGATTTAAATTAATAATACATGCATAACCATTAAAGTCGCATTCATATATGTTGTAATATACGAGTATATCAGTTGGAAACAATTAAGATTTTAATATGGTATAACGTTCGCAAAAAAACTTAGTAAATAATTGAGTCGATGTCGAGTAAATCATTTATGGGTACTTTGTACCGCGGAGGTTCATAATTTATTATTGTGAGGCTCGATCGAGATGGTGGTAGGTCGTGGTCGGCGTCGTGGACACCACCCGCGGACACTCACGACTTTTACAATTTGCAATGTGATTCTACTTGCAAAAATACCGTCTAGCGATCCCATGAATGGACGGTCGATGCTAATGACACTATCATCTCACATTATTATAATTCACTAGCAACATAAACTCTCTCCAGTTTACTTATGAGACTATGAAAGATTATTTGCGACGACTTTTACTTAACGTTTGTGATTTAATTTTATGGTAAAGCAGCGTGTGCCAACTTTATGTTTGAACAAAATATGCAAATAAACACAAATATAAATAAAGAAAAGAGTGTTGCCAGGGATTTTATTGCACGAATGACTACGTAGTAACTTTTGAATAGTTTTTGTTTATCTTTTTAGATGTAGAACGAGTTTACTGGTAGACAACTAATCACAGAGGCAAAGTGAGCCTTTAACCGACACGTCTGGTTCAAGTTGTTAGCGTCTGTCAGCTAACGAGACGGATTGACTTTGAGTTAATTTTACAACTGTTGTTTAAACTGACATTCTTGTAAATGGACAAACCTAGTAACTTTTCCTGTCACACTTAACAGCAGTCAATAAAATTAGTGTCTCGTGAGCTCGTTCTATACCAATTTAAAACCTTTTAGCTTTGTTTTTATCACGATGTATTTTTAAGTATCAGTTAAAATGTACCAAACTAGCCAGTCTATAAATGTCACTTGTAAGTATAAAGATCTTTGTATCATTGTAAAAATGCAAGAAAAATTAAAACATTTTGCCGGCAGCTATACAACAATGTAACAGATTGAACCGAATAAAAACTAAAGTTAAACAAGACACAAGCGATTAATGTGCTAATTGGTGGCATTGAAGTGTTAAAGTACAATTTACATCGTGTTAAGACTAATCATAGGGTTCTTCGAGAGCCGGCAGTGAGAATCGACATTCATACAAATTCATGAATTAGAAAAAGTTGATGAGAATTGTGAGATTATGAGAGTTTTAAGAGAAAGAGACGAGACCGAATCAAACCTATTAGCACTTCAACAGATCAAAAAACATCTTTTTCTCATTTAAACCACCTTTTTCTTTCCGATTTCTTGATTTTGGTAGAGTGTATATAAAGTGGCAAAAAATAAAATGAACTCTTCATCTTGTTTCACACCTTTCGAGTGCGAAAACAGCACTTTCATATTGCTATTTCTATAGCTGCTATAATATAGCCTTTACATATAACTAATATTAAATAGCTAAACTGTTATTACTGACTGCTATAATTGGCGCTGTATCCGTATTTAACTTGCCATTACATAAATACAGACTTCGCACACGTTTGATTGAAAGTACCCAGTAGTTATAACCGGAGCGTAACGACTAATTATAAATACACACTTGTTAATGCCATGAAGAGACTGTGGTAATTTGTCCATACATTAGGAATACATTTTACACAATGTAAATGGAAATAGATATGCTTTGCCATCTGTAGCTCAATTCTCTATTACTATCGACTACCGACAACCAACCTGTCATCGAGAAATTTTGTATGAAATAAAGAAAAGATCTGTAATTTAGCAACTTGATCGAGAAGATAAAAGTAAAATTAAGTGAAAAGAAGTGACTGTGTTTAACTTTACAAAAGTATTGTCAAGTTTATGGATTTAATTAATAAATTGTTACGTCTGAGTGCCATAAATTCTATATATAAAAAGATTTTATATAAAAACAATCAACAATGAAACAAATACATTTTCAAAAGAATCAATAAGCACCAAACCTTACAAAAACATTCTTCCATTCAAGTACGGCACAGTTTAGCACGCATAATGGCAGAATAGTGTTTACCCAAGAAATAAAGATCCCGGCTATGCCTTTACCGAAGCAATACCTAGTAATGAACTTGACGTGCCTTTTATCTTGGTTTTCGTAATCTTTTTAGCACCAAATACACGTAGGGCAACACAATCAACCACTCTTCAGCTCGTATTAGCTGACGTCCACGACTGCAACATGAATTCGCTTTTTAACTGTGGGCGTCACAAACATTTGGAAATGTCAAGTGATAAAGTAAAATTAACACCGACAGCGAAAATAAATGTTGAGAATGAATTAAATATTTATGAAATACAACAGCTCTCAGTGGATGGAAGTAGAGGTTTACATGTTACAGAGGTAAATATTCTTTAAAATACTATAGAATTTTGGTAAATACTACAATATTTATTTAGGGCATTATTATTACTGTCACTGGCTGATATTCCCATATTGCTTTGATTTGGTCATGTAGGTATATATACCTCCATTATTTATACAATACGATATCAATTCAATAACATACAGTTTAATCATTGATTTTGCATATCGACAGTCAAACGGCTGATTTGGAGAGCAAAGCCTTCTTTCTTCTGTACCTCGAAATACTACACTCAACGAACTTAGGAAAAAAGAACTGCGCATCTTTCAACGAAATGTGTGTCCGTTTATGTTCATGTAATTGTCGATTGTGTACAGTGAAACACGCGCTAGTAACACGACCTACTACAAACAACAACTTCGAGAAACATACGTGGGAAGTGACGCTTGTCCCGATAATAAATGCTGAACGAATAATTCTCCGTTTTTATTTGCGTATTACAAATGTATTTTGTTAAAGCTGCGAATCGGTAATACAAATATTTTAAAGATATTCTGAAATTTACAACAGAAACAGTCGTAAAGTGCGCTGTAAAATCAATATGACGATCGCGCTGTTATATTATATTTTAAAAATTAAATTGCTATTTTCCAAGCTGACTGAATTTTGAATTCAAAATAACAACATTTATTTTCAAAAGTAATTTCATTTTTTGACTAAGGGATACATGTAACAGTCTTGTCACAACCATCTGTTGTTGATTACAAATATTATATTTCTTCTTTGGAATTTTCAAAGCAATAAAAGGTGGTGGAGTAGTGTCAAAATAAAAGACCTATCTCTAATTGGGAGTTTTAAATGTATTTGAATTCTCTACAATCCCGCACAAAACGGGTCGTACCGCAGGTTCAATACCGATTCTCCGTCTTTCCTGGTGTGGGTTAACCTCAGGTCACCGATGTTCCTACTAATTAAGATGCCAGGGTCCCTCGCGTCGTGAATAGAACCACGTTACATTAGTTATTCAGACAGTTAAACGTGTGTAAAGGCAAAGAAGATGTACTTTAAATTTACGCCGACGGCCTTATTATATTTGTAATGTCGTTAGTGTTATTATTCACAACTTTCCTGTTAAAATTTAACCACATTGTACAATTTATATCCAGTATTTTTTTTTCTAAAGAGCACTAAGAGCGTTCTTGTATCCCGGTGACTTTTACAAACATACAATGAACGGACACAAAGACAATCAGATCCAAAACATGTATTTTTGAATTGCACAATTTTTTGTTCCGTGTGAGAATCGAACCCACGACGTCCCGACGCATTGGTAGTGGTGTGGTCACTACTGCGCCACGAAGGCGACAAGAACTCAATATTGTTAAAACTAAACTCTGAGTTACCATGTAATAATAACTTGAAAGAAATGGACTCACAGAAAATTAATTTCAGTATCTCGATTCTGTACTACTATCAACTACCGACAACTGAACTGTCATCGAGAAATTTTGTATGAAAATCTGATCAGCGCCTCTGACGGGTGTCGTAGGAAACATTTTGGCAGTACATTCTTAATGTCAAATGTCGATAGCCAGCCGGTTGTCGGTAGTCGATAGTGGTAGAGAATCGAGGTACAGAACCTGACATAAATGTAACCTGTCAAATAAAAATATCGGCACGAAAAAAAACAAAACATAACTACTTCACCTGCTCGATTTAATTCAAGTACATTACAAGCACTTCTAAAATAATACATCAAGTAATAAAATAATGGATAGAATTAAACATGATAAGTAAAAACTATTGCAATATAAAAAAACGATAATATCGTTAATCAAAAGCCACTCAAGTTATTAAAGCATGGGGCAAATTGCGATCTAGAGCTGTGATTACAGCTAGCAATTTGTTTTGACACTTACTTAGCACTGCTGTCTGATTATGGTGTGTGAAGGAAGCAAAAAAGGGACGACTTTTAAAACAATTAATTTCCATTATAGAGAATATATAATTTTATGGAAGCTATATAGAATATATATGAATAGATTTCTTGAAATCTTTTCAATTCCAGTTGCCAAGCGAGAATAAGTTTGTGCGAATTACTTTAATGAACTCTCGATACAAAAGATTCAATGAAAACATACTCAATACTTACTCTGTCCTTCTATTAATATAAATGGGAAAGTTGTGACGATACATTTTTATGTCTATGCTTGTAACTCTTTCACACCAAAACTGCTGAAATTTGTACACATAGGATACTTTTTACCTTGAGAAATATTTTTTTGTGACGAAATCGCTAGCAGAAGCCAGTTTTCTATTAAATTCAAAAGAATTAGACCGAAAAACTGCTTACAGAATAACATTACAATTAGATTGAAAATTGAAATCAGCCTAACCCTATTTAAAATGTATTTTTAGAGCAACAAAGTCAATATTTAGTTACAAAGTAAGTATTGCGATCCAATTTGTATCAGACGGGCAGATCAATAACCTTAAAATGATTGACCAATGCCAACAGTTTTTGTCTCTGAGTAATACATTATTTTCTCACACCATCCATCAAGATCATATCTAATTATGTTAAGGCATTTCAAATTACCTTTTGTTTTAGCTTGTTTTATTATTTATGTTCGAGTAAAATTGTCGTGGATCAGTCATCATTAGGTTTGCTATTTTATAAGGCAAAGAGGAAACTGAAATCTTTCGGATGCATCGAATAATTTCGTTGGCCTTGAAAGGTTTAGTTGACTGCTGGTGTGGAGC
This sequence comes from Anticarsia gemmatalis, assembly GCF_050436995.1. Lineage (NCBI taxonomy): Eukaryota > Metazoa > Arthropoda > Insecta > Lepidoptera > Erebidae > Anticarsia > Anticarsia gemmatalis. The sequence continues at coordinate 5,713,991 of NC_134757.1, forward strand.
TGTAGTTTATTTAAATGGTGATCCTGAAGTTCTTGCTTCCATTTCAGGGTTTTGTGGTTGGGTATATCTTAATTCTGTTGGACAATTTAATAGGTACTTGATGGCACTCATTTCCAATAAATAGCGGTAGGCTCACCCATACTGTATCTATGAGATGATTAAACCTCACCTATTGCTTTCAATTTAAACTTCGATTATAATAATTACTTATAGGTTTTGTATTAAACTTGGCGTAGCTATTTTTTAACGGTGGCTTACTTTTTTAAGGGGCATTTGACAAATAAAATATTTTACACATGAAGTCGGTAAATAGTCTATTGAATGACGGTTCTCTACAACTTCTCCATCTATATTAGACTATGAACAATACGGCCTTGTCTAATAGCAAACAATACTATAATCAAAAGCATACAGTTTACAAAAACACATAACTGTATATAGATTGCTTAATACAGTGTTTTATAAACACTAACAATGGTATCATGTGTTTAATAAAACAATTACTGTCACTACAGTTAAATGTTCACACATAATGAAAGACTGTGGAAAAAGGTGACTGGTAACTGTGCGAGTAACCTAGAAGCGAGAGAGGAACAATGATGTCTTAAACTCCCACAAAAGATTCCACACACTCTAGTAGTCCAACAACTTAGTATAGAGCCTTGTATGAAAGTTCCATGGCCGGCAGTGTATAATTTAATAATAAAGCCTATATAAGCCATCTAGTCTTCTTTTCGTATGGTTAGTGGCCAACCTAGTGTCAAAGTTGTTTAAGCCACCCTGAAGCCTTTGACGTGGCTTAACGACTGTTATCTTAATTGACAACAACCGACTTTTTACTTGCCCTCCGAAGCACGGAGACACGCAGTTCAAATATCACTATGCGGTCACCCATCTATGAAACGACCGCGCTAAGGTTTGTTTAACCCACAGATCGTTTACCGACCGGTGAGCGTAACTGGCTATAGTACATCATCGCCAATCTGATAAGGAGTCGAATTGGTCGCCATGGCCGAAATCGGAAGGATAGATAAAAATTGGCTTACAGAAATCGAAATTGAAAGCATGATGACACAGAGACTTCTGCAGCTGTCGGAGGACTGTTTAATTGCTTATTTTAAAAGTACACAGATTTTTCTTATCTAGTTAAATCGATCATGCTCTCTACTAAGTTGTCGGTCTATGATATAAACGGTGCATTCTTTATAAATTACTGCCTCGATTCAAACAAATAGTACTTTATATTTTCTCTTTTGTATTTCACTCATTTGTTAACTTGCTATGAATTATGTGAACAGTTTTCATGGCTGGTTGACTTTGAATGCAACTTCTTTAGTTGGTTACTTAAAGAAATGGATTATTAAACTGCCTTTTCTTTGGATACAAAGAAACTATGCTTCAGCCGTGTAATTATGTTAAACAACCTTATACGTTTAGTATGATTATTTAAAAATATGGTATGCTTGTAATAATTTAACATTAAAAAGTTAATGTAGGTACAGTTGCGCGTATAATCGATACTTGTTCAATGCACGTAAACGCATTGAAGTAAAATTATCACCAATGCACCAGAGCAAATATGCATCTTTTACCTTTGCGGTACAACACACGTGATTATATTATATTACTAAAAAAAGTTGTTATTTGAATTCGAGTTTTGTATACAAACTCCCCACGACATGCTTATTCATTCGTAACGGGTGTTAAAAATAACATATTTACATGCTGGCTTCATGCTTGGGGAGGGATGCAAATTTGACACAATCACTATCAGTACAAGCGCGATACGGTCGCTTTTTTATCTTTATCGCATCGTGAGTACTGCGTTCATAATCATTTAGACACACCACCATATAAAATGGAATATTTATGAAATCTTCACACAGATACGAAGAGGGAAATAACCATTCGCTATGTCTCGCACCCACGTAAGCGTACTTCTGCAAACTGCGTACTTTATTCCAGCAAAAAGACCGTCAATATATTTATTTAAAGAAAACACGCACATAAATAAAATGCATTTCGTTTTTATTTACGTACGTAAACAGTTCATACATAACAATACGGACACTAAAAGGCCCCACTCACAGTCAAAGGCTCTCAAATGAAGTAAATAACAAGATAAATCCATTGCCTTAGATGGCCGGGACATGCTCCTATAGCTCCATAGCATGTCGGGAGACATTCACCGAAACAAAGGCCGATAAAGTACCGTCACAGTGGCGGGGCCCGTCGCAAATTGGTTTATAGAGATTGCAACCGCGATGCGCGCAAAAAGCAACATCCCACTTTAGACCCGGCCTTACATCCTTTTTGCCTGCCAATATAGGGTAAGTTCGCCCTATCGCGTCCATCACCCAAATCGCGTCCATTTTTCGAACCTGCCTATAAAAATACTTGCAAATAAATGTAATATCACACTGAAGAACGTGAATTTTATAACTGTCAATAGCTCAATTTGTACGAAGCACGCACATATAGACAAAAGCTCCGAGTGCCTAATTAATCTCTGTAAAAAAAAAAGTTAATTTTGGTTGTTCAACAACGGAGTGCGGACGTGTGGGATTTTAGTAAAAAAAATAGTGTGCAACGGTGCGTTTGGCGGTAAGTCTCTTTATGTTTTATGTGAACTTAAGGACACATAGATGTTTTGAGACATGAATCATAACATAAACTAATTATATTAATTACTAATTTGCTTTTTTTTATCTATTAAATAGTTAAAACAGGGTGGACGCGAAGTGCTACACTGAATTTATTAAACTACCACTTTGCGTCCACGATGGACGCGAACTCATCCATTTACGTTTTAGTTAGTTGTTTATTTTTAAGTGATTATAATATTAAAACGAATTGGGTTTTCGTTCATTTTGTCATTAAAGTTACACAATTGTAATACCCAATTTGCGTCCACATTATTACGATTGTAGAAAAAGTAACAAAGATAGATCGAAACGTGGACGCACACTATTCCTATAGGCTATAATCTTGTAACAAATCGCGTCCGTCTTTATTAAATAATCGCTTTATTTTTTGTAAAATACTGATAATAGGATGAATATTAATATTTTATTTTATTCAGTATTTTAAATCTAGTAGGTCCATTAAATGTTTTCTATAATTCTTTTTTCTGTTTAAGATGAGTTCTTTAGAGTCAAACAAGAAGAAGGAAAAGGAAACTTATACAGAAGAAGATTTGAAGAAAGCTCTAAGCGACATTCGAGAGAAAAAGAAATCTGTAAGTCAAGTATGTAAAGATTATGGAATTCCCAAGACCACAATATTGGATAAAATCAGTGGGCGCTGACCAGATGGAGTGAAGAAACCGGGACCAGAACCAACGCTAAGTGTAGATGGTGAAAAAAAGGTAGTTGAATGGCTTCTCAACACATCCAAATGTGGATTCCCAGTGAAAAAACAGGAATTATTGGATACTGTTCAGAAAATCATTCGAGACGGGGAGATTAAAAATAAATTCAAAGATGACCGTCCAGGTCAAAGTGGATTGAAATTTTTTTGGCCAGAAATAAAGAATAATCGCTTAAGAATGCGGAGGGCATTAATAAAGCTAGAGCCCTAGTAACAGAAGAATCAATCAGATTGTGGTTTAGAGAACTTGAATAATATTTGGAAAGTATGAATCAGAAAGATATTTTAAGTGATCCAAAATGAATTTTCAATGGAGACGAAAGCGGTTTTGCTTTCTGTCCAAAAACAGGAAAAGATTTAGGTCCAAGAGATTTTTTTAATAATTAGGTATATTCTTAAATAAATAAATTAATAAGATCTAGTGTTTCTTTACATTTCTTTAATAACTAGCTGACCCGCGCAACTTCGCTTGCGTCACCTAAGAGAATGGGGCAAAATTTTTCCCGTTTTTGTAACATTTTTCGTTGCTAATCCGCTCCTAATGACCGTAGCGTGATGTTATATAGCCTATAGCCTTCCTCGATAAATGGGCTATCTAACACTGAAAGAATTTCTCAAATCGGACCAGCTGTTCCTGAGATTAGCGCGTTCAAACAAACAAACAAACAAACAAACAAACAAACAAACAAACTCTTCAGCTTTATTATATTTCTTTAATAATATCACCCCCTCATACCTTTTCTTAGCTGGTGGACGCGAAATGGTCCCAGGGTGGACGCAATTTGGATTTTGTGGACGAAAAGTAGGTGAAAAGCCTAATTCTGTGGTTTGCCTTTTCTTAAAAAAAACTCATGATGTTACAAACGAAATTGAAAGTTAATATTAAACTAGACTATATAGTCACCACATTACATAATTTTTTAAATTGAAACTAGTGCTGCAACATTTTTGTTTTCTCCCTCAAACTTCCTAACTGCACTAAATGGACGCGAACAGGCGAAATGACCCTATGTGCTGTAATCAACTCGTAATCGCGTCGAAACATGGGAATTTTTATGGGGTGATGCCACTTAGCTAGGCCAGCACTTTTCTAGCCAATCACGGGGACAAAGTTACCTTTGAAGCATCTAGTTCAAAAGCTTACTTTGTTTTATTTATCGTACATGTGCACTCAATGCGGGGAACTTACCGTAATATGCATTAATATCGTCAATACTTCTTCATTGACATAGCATAATTGATGTTTTTTTTTCATGTATTTTTTGTGTCCCATTGCTGGGCAAAGGCCTCTCGTTTTTCCTTCCAAAATTCCCGTATCTTGCTCAATCAATATAAAACGTTACTCCACAAAAAAAGGAATTTGATCAAGATAAGAAACATCATCTGTACATGGCATCCAGCCCATTAACAACATTTTTGGCAGTGTATTAAGAGGTTACACCTCATAAGTGCATTGCGGAATACTGGTAAAATGTTTTCAAGTCAGTGTACACCTACATATCACTGTAACGACCACTCAATACCGCATTGTGGATTGAATTTATATTGACCACAGGGCATTTTCTCTCTTAACGCCACCAACTTGGACGTAATGTTCTACTCACATATTTATTTTTGAAATGCGTGCAAACTTTACAGTGTTTTAGTTTTGAAGTTATACCTTTATTAAAACAATCAAATATATAAGAATAAATAATAAATTTTACCCATTAATGTCTCACTGCCGGTCAATTGCTGATTGGAGAAATTGCATAGGTACATTCAAGAACTCTTTTGAAGAACTCCATAATAAGGCTATTTTTTTATAAATTATATTTAAAAAATATTTTTTGAACGCGACAATACAAGCCTTGAAACTTAAATAATAAAGCGGAACCCACAAACACAATTTCCAAAAACGTTTTCCAATTAGTTTTTATAACGAAAGTATTCAAATATAATAGTAATAAAGTACAAGACTTTCCATTTTGTTCGCGTAGTTAAGCAATAACATTGCGTCTGCATTTCTCAGAACATTTAACTAGTGGGGTACCAGGAAAAAGCGTTTGCTTTCAAGTTCCAAGCCACAATTAACTTATATAGCCTAGAATTCCAAACGTTTGGTTGCAAGCAAATACTTAAAAACATCATGATTACACATTATAAGAAAGTGAAATAGAATTTACTATTTATTATAATACAATTTTGTAAAAATCAAATGAAAATAAACAACTTTTTAGGTGCAGGCATCTTCCAAAACTCTTAAATAAATAATAAGAAAATCTTTTCTCATACTTATCATTTTTATATACCAAAAGCAGTACAAAAACCGATATCTTCTATCGACCTTGATAAATACTTAATTAACCGTAGTCGATATAATTTGACATATTTATTTTTAATCAAGCTATCTTTAAAACAGCATAAGAATAAGTCAGAACCAAAATTAGACCTTTATACGAAAAGTGACAAAACTTCAGTAAAATCTAAGACATCGAACAGCAAGCAAAAAGAAATAACATGGCATCCAATTAAAGTGTCAGAGAGCGTTATATAAAGAGGCACATACAATGTACAGTATTAGAAATGTGTCGTGCGCGCCACCACATTCCCACCACGCGCGAACAATTTGCTCCACACGGCGCCAATTAAATTCATTTTTTAAACAAAGAACCACGACTCTGACCTTTCCAGCCTCTAATACCTTTATCTTAGAACTTAAATAAAGGGCCATTCTTTAAGGCGTAAGCCATAAAACGTGCAATAGACAGCTTATGCTTAGATATACTTTGTACGAGAATTTTACGTTGTTATATTTTATGGACTTGATAATAACACTGCTATATTTTAAAAAGGACGTAACTAAAAGTTAATCATAAAGGATTTTTATTTGGGTTTGTTTTCGTTAATACTTTCACGAACTCAAAGAAAGTTAAACACTTTACACACTGAAGACCACGACTGTAAAAGTTGATGAGCAAATGAAAAAAGGTACATAGTGCAAACATGTTAAACATTGCTTCAAAGGTGTTCACACGTGCTAAAGAAGCGAGTCTAATGAGAGATTTTAATTATATGTTACATGTTAAGGCTCGAGGAGCATCGCAATTTGCAAGTGAAATATAAATGGGAGAACATAGACTGGTTGGTTATTGGCTCTCTAACGCTGATAGTGGGTTCAATAGACGTGGCTGGATGCGGCGTCCGCGCATGCGCGCCTAACGAACGAGATGCGCACGCTACGATAAAACAGTGCATTTCAATAGCGCATGCGTGGATTCCCGCAATACACTGCGCTCTGCGACACTTACACTCACCCTCGTATCATATTTATTGCGATTGTGTAAGATATTGTCCGCAACTTAGAAATGAGGACACTCGTGTAACTCGATCGTATCTTCACAATAAACTACATGTCTTTTTTATCAAAGATTAAAAGAATAATAGCACAAGATCCAGTTAATGATACGAGTGCAAAGGCTTTAAATAGCAGTATATTAGGTGGCATGGACTCTGCTATTAATGTGAGCTGTAGTGACAAGTTTATTGCGCTATCCAGGATTTTAAGTAGTATCTTTAGAATGACACAAAAGAAGACACGTCAATCAAAGACTTCCAATTATAGAATAGATGATTTCACCGAGGCCTCGCAAAGAACGGCTATAAAAACTATATTTTTGTATTTTGCTTAAATGGGTTCAAATAGTTAACTGGTGAAGTAACAGGCGGACAGACAAATCCATCTTGGCACTTTTATTATTGGTTGTGAGTCTTAAAGAGCTAAGGGGCTCTCCGTGTTTACTATTACTGGTCGGACTAATAATACGTCTGGTCTTTTATTGGAATAAATGTTACACTTGGATTGAAACCACAAATGCAAAATTAACTTTTTGTTGTACACAATAGAGCGCTCGTTGCGGGAACGCGAGTTGTTTGTGATCGCACAGGAAATCGTTTTATGCCTCGCTTGATTACGCACTGAGGGTAACGTCAGGAGTATCCTTTTCTCAACGTTCAATAAACATAAAATTCTATGAAACCAAAACAAGTTTTATTAACGAAGACACAGAATTGTCTTTAGACATAACTAACTTATTTTTAATAAATAAATTTCACTTCAACATCGTCGATAATATAATTTCTACGAAAAATATTGTCTTTTCTTAGACATGGATCAGCAATAATTTATTCTAGCCCAGTTCCAATTTTTTCAGAGTTTCACGTGGGAAACGACAGCTTACCACCGCTACTTAAAGCTACAGGTCTCCAATTAGTCTCAAGAAAGAGATCAGGCAATTAGCCCACAAGTCAATAATGATCAAAAGATTATATAAATATTTACACTTAAGTACAATATACTTACTCATAATGAATATTCAACAAGATATTTACAATAAGCATATTTTTTGTGTTCTACATTTACTCAACAATAACAGTTCAATGAGATAATTAAACAAGGTAGATACTTCATTATTTTTAAATTAATAAACCATATCCATTAGCACACAATCTGTACAAAAAATAGTTTGACATTTTATCATTTTATAACCCTAGCTAATTACTAGGTTGTATAAATTGAAGTGGTCGAACGAGATCAGAGCGTACTATGTGCAATTACAATGAGAATCAGTAGCCGTACAAGCTGTCAAATTAATACCACCAGATATAATCAGAAGCTATTGAAAAAGCATTTAAAACTTGATGTGTTTATTAAATTGTCGTAAGTTATTTATGAGCGCACGAACACTCGTGCCCGCTGTAATTATTGCAAGCTCCACGCTCATTTCTCACCTCGCTAAAAGTAGATGCCATCAAAAACATTCTGTAAAAACCTCAAGTCTCGCCGTAAAAAGTTGTGAGATCTATATAATACCAAGTCGATTAATCTATTCAGTCTCTACTTTAAGGACCTTCTGTCTTAAGTTATTACGTATGTTATTATCATGCCAATTAAAAAAAAATACCTGTAAAACAAATAGACCGACCTGGCCATCACATGATTTAATTATTAGTATGTATCACACTACACAGCACGACGAGAAGAAGTTAATGCTCCTGAAATGTCAATGGCGAATTTGTGTTTTCTTGCGATGACCAAGTCGATCTATTTGTTTGAAAGGTATTTTTTTTTTAATTGGCATGATAATAACATACGTAATAACTTAAGACAGAAGGTCCTTAAAGTAGAGACTGAATAGATTAATCGACTTGGTATTATATAGATCTCACAACTTTTTACGGCGAGACTTGAGGTTTTTACAGAATGTTTTTGATGGCATCTCACTTCTTTTTGTAGAGCGAACATAAGTCCAATTTGTATGGAAAGACGTTTTTTTTTCATAATTCAACATATTTTCCTTTGGAAATGTTGTTCAGTTTCATGGGGTAAACACCCTTACCCACCCTTAACCCCCTCCCGTTATGCCTCATATAGTAGGTACCTATTTACACCTATTTATTTTATTTTCTACAGCAATAATAATTCATTAACTGCAAATGTAACCTTGTAATCTTATACATTTATATGGGATTACAAAGTTATTGTTGCAGTTGGTGTATTTAGAAAACTGGACCGAAATTACAAAATATTAAATTTTTCCCATGATTAAGACACTAAACCCTATTTGTATTCTAAATTTTAAGCTTCTAAGTCTGCTAGAAGTACCTTAGACTTTTGATGATCGGTGAGTCAGTGAGTCAGTGAATCAGTGAGTGACAAAATTCAAAATTTTAACAAGTTGTCATTCTTAAACTACTGGTTCAAATTGACTGAAATTTTAAATATACCGTGTTTATACAATGACTAATTAGTTGCTGAAAATCCAGGCTTCTTGTTTTATCCACAACGAAATTATAGGGGTGTCAAAAATAGCCCGAATTGCTTCGAGAAAAGGATGTTACGGCCGTGCCGCTTTTTTTTTGCTCGACTTGCGGGGGCACTTCCGTGCCCCCAGATTAATGTTGTATTATTAAAATGCACTTCTACACTCTAACTACGGTGAGACTAAGCATACATAAGCTTTGTATAGGTTTATTAGCTAAACTTTTTTTATTAAGATTCCTACAGTACCGACGACGTGTTCGTGTCTAGCTGAGTGATGAGAACATTAAAATTTGATACGGTTTTCAATCTTGATTTCATGCTTATAATCGGAGGTAGTTATCCGAAGATAGAACTACGATTAAGATTATTGTGATATTCTTAAACGCATCCGCACAGCCGACGGTCCCACGAGGACATGGGTGCATAATTACACCAGCATAGCCGTAATTATGGTCCAAGCACTGCATAATCGATCTTACGCAATTAAACAAATGGGCAGGTGAACCAGTCCTGTTGAGTCCTTATAAAATTTCTTGTTCCGCGTGAGATTGCCACAATCACATCTTTTTATAGAGAAACAAGTCGCGCTTAGAGGAGCGTTCACGTCGCCTAGTCGCAAAAGAAAAATCATAAGTACAAACTGGTATAGAAAACTAGATTTCCACGTCTGCTAGCGTTTAGAACGATTAGCCGCAAGGTACGCATTGTTGATACGCTATCAGCTGATCCCGCGCAGTCCGCCATGGTAGCGCGTCCGGAGCGCATGCGCGCCGCGCCGCCTCCACACCCGCACACCACGCGCGATCACGCGACTAACCACTTCCTGCACTAACACTCCGATGACATTATTTAATCAATTACCGTAATGGCATAATCAATAAAATGCCGACCAACGGGAGGAAGTTTGTGCGTGTTGTGAAGTTTTTACTGGCTGGTGTGACAATTTTCTGCCTCAGTTGGATAGCCAGTGTCAGCGAGTGGAACGCGACCGTGCGATGGACTAGTAGACCAAATAACGTAGACATAAACATGTCTACCATGAGAACAATTGTGGCGTACTCTGAGAAAAAGCAAGCGGAGATGAACAGACCAATGCCTGTCACCTGCGACAGACTGCCAGTTTTCCCGAAACTAAGACTATTTGTTAGCATTTTTTTTTATACTCCTACAATTTTACGATGAGGAAAAAAATATACAATACAAATACATTTACTTATAAAACATAGCATAATAATAATAACAAAGCATAAAAATAAATCTTTTTTTGCATCAAAATCACTAAAAGAAGTATAACATTTCCCACTAAAAGCTGCAAAGTGACGCAATGGCAGGTATAATATAACTTTACGATGCCGCATCCAACGTTACGAGGATGTTAATGATCACATTACGTAAAATATGGCGAGCAGATAATTCAATAAAATGAATAATTAAAAGATTTTTGTATTAATAAACGGCAACTGCTTAGCATAATATAATAATAAATGTAAATCTATAAACAGGTGGAGCTATAGGGATATTTCAAATGGAAATGAGGTAGGTACCTAACTTCCCGGCAAATACAGATGCTGACAGAATTACAAATTGCCAACAAATTAATATGTCGATAACAATTTATGATGCAACAAATGTGTTTGAAATGGATATGCATATATTATGTCTTCTAAAAGGCCGATAGAATTATGTCATGTCTAGAAATATCCAGTGACAAACCGTTTCAAAATACTTTCAACTTTATTTGTTAATCCACGTTAAGAAATCACTTACTTTGGTTTATTTTTTTGGTCCTTCATCGCCCCCACATTCGTCACCAAAACTGCAGTATTGTTTCTACACCCACATCTCAATCATTTATTATCATAACTCCAAAACGAATTCATCCAAAAAGCAGATTAAGTCTAGATACATAAAAATCATCTTAACTTGAAATGTTTGTTAAAATTTTCAAGTATACAAATGAAAGTAAACGCTGAAAATCAATAGAAATTTACTTACAATCAACCGCAATTATTGTATTAGCATCTGAAACGCATTAATCAAATATTATCGATCCTCCATCACTTATAGATAAGCTCACCCCAACATCATTGTAGAAAAATGCAAATTTGTTGCAATTCCTTTACAATTTTCACACGCACTTACCGCGTTGGCAAACTATTCATGATAACGAACGACTATAATAAGCTCCATTAAAGTTTTTTCTTTGCCTACTGTAATTTCCATTTATTAATTTAAAACACCGTTAAAACATTCGCAACGCGCGCAATGTAATATAGCTCATTTGCTCGTATGCAAATACACAGACAAGAATGGATGGGAAAACACATATCCGAGAAATACGATGTATTGTCGCGACTACTTAGTATGCAGCAATACTTCCTGTTGCACACCCAGCCTCTAGTGCTATTTTTACAATGTACCGTAAATTGATCCATGTATCACGTCTTCATACCTGAGAGCTTAGGTGGTTGAATTCTTCCAATATTACGAAGGCATCAAGATAAAGTCAAAATATAGGGTACTATGGTAAAATTCACCAAACATGCCTATCACAGCAATCTTTAAAATTAATTTACATGCACGCAACTACAGCCTTACTTTTTTCTGAAAAAAGTCGATGTAAGATATGCGTAACGTTTGCAATTAATTCGTAATTACTTGCTACTTTTAACTTTTCATAGGATCACGATGGAACGTAACACTGGAAGATAAAATAATATGCATTTATACTTGGCACATAGATACAAAACGTATCTTCTCTTATTTCTCACGTCATCTAAACAAAATGATAGCTATAAACAAATTGCCGGGGATATGAATCTGGTGGTATCGCACAAACGGCGATAGCCCCCGCACAGCGCGAGCCCCGAATGGTTTTATTTCAACTCGTTTTGTGTAGCGATAATCTATTCCGATGCCGGTCACGAATGGAAAATAAATCGAAATCAATATTCTCTACGGGCATTTCTAATAGTGCGGAGTATGCCGCCACTGGCCGCCAGCTTATACCCTATATACAAAGATAGACGCAGATACACCGTGAATAGCACTAGTGCATAGTTCCGATACGGTAAATTGATTTACATGTATGGAGATATAAATAGGAAACCATTTCCGGTAAAGACCCGAGGTCAGTAACTCTTCACACAGATGTAGATATCGGGAATTAACGCGAACACGCATTTTACCTTAAAATGCCTAACGTTTCGGCGCAGGTTGCACTCGCCGTGGTCCCAGGCAGACTGGAGCAGCGATGACAGGACTTCGTGTATATGAGGCGGACGAATGTCCATCCACCCTCATATTTTGATTTTTCCAACCGCCAACACACACTACACTAACCGTGTCCCTATTCTGTGAGCTAACCGATTGCGAAACATAGCGAGGTTTTGTAACAGTAATCACTGGATTCCACGTCGCGGATAATTTGAAGCCGTCTTCCCGATTGAAATTTGGATGTTTCTTGATTTCGATCGCTTCACGAACAATCCTCGAGTAGAAATGTCGTTCAGTGGAGAGGACTTGAGGGCGATGGAATTCAATCCAGTGATTAGTTCCTGCTTCGAGTAGATGTTCCGCAATGGCTGACTTGCTGATTTGACGGTTCTTAACAGCGGCGATATGTTCCTTGACCCTTTCAGCTATCGACCGCTTAGTCTGGCCTATGTAGGAACTACCGCAGCTGCAGTTGATCTTGTAGACACCTGGTGTTTGAAACGGTACGAGTACGAAAGACTGTATAAACCGAAGTCGCACCAACCACCGAAATTATATGGCCTGCCCAAAATACACAAGTCCAACGTACCACTGCGGCCTATCGTGAGTCAAATCGCCTCTCCTACTTACGACCTTGCAAAGTACGTTGCGTCAGTATTGCAGCCACTTGTGGGAAATACACCGTCTTTTGTGAAAGATTCGCGGCACTTCGTCCAGATTATTAAGGACCTTAGATTGGAACCGGGCGATGTCATGGTGAGTTTTGACGTCGAGTCGCTCTTCACCAATGTTCCAATTAAGGAGTGTTTGGACGTGGTAAAGACCAAGCTAGAGGACAACGAGATGCCGTTTAACTATATTGATCTTCTTAAAAACTGTTTGGACGGCAACTACTTCCTTTTCCAAGGCCAACATTACCTTCAGATTGATGGCGTCGCAATGGGCAGCCCCGTTGCCCCTGCACTGGCTAATCTCTGGATGGAGCACTTTGAGGAGAAAGCATTGGCACTCGGACCAAAAACCATACGGCTTTGGAAAAGATATGTGGACGACATCTTCTGCATTATCCAAGGAGGTCAACAGGAAGTAGATCAATATCTAGAACACCTAAACTCCATTCACCCTAAGATGAGGTTCACCTACGAAATGGAGACGGACAGGTCGTTGTCATTCCTAGATGTGAGGGTTGCCGCGAAACCCGATGGATCCTTATCACACTGTGTTTACCGGAAACCGACACACACAGATAGATACCTGCACGCTACATCACATCACCATCCCCGTCACTTGCAGTCCGTTATGACGTCACTGAAGAACAGAGCTCATGACCTCTGTGACCCTGAACATGTTGGGAAGGAGTTGGAACATGTTCAGGAGGTACTACGAATGAACGGCTACCACGTAAGTCGACGAAGGAACAGGATCACGAAACGGAGTAAACATCCGGAGGTCAACAGACAGCCCGCCTACTTGCCCTACGTCAGAGGAGTGACTGATAAGATCGGGAATGTATTGAAACAATACAGCATCAGCACAGTATTCACGCCGGGGGCAAAAGTCAGCAGCATGGTGGGCACACCGAAGGATGTACTACCGTTTCAAACACCAGGTGTCTACAAGATCAACTGCAGCTGCGGTAGTTCCTACATAGGCCAGACTAAGCGGTCGATAGCTGAAAGGGTCAAGGAACATATCGCCGCTGTTAAGAACCGTCAAATCAGCAAGTCAGCCATTGCGGAACATCTACTCGAAGCAGGAACTAATCACTGGATTGAATTCCATCGCCCTCAAGTCCTCTCCACTGAACGACATTTCTACTCGAGGATTGTTCGTGAAGCGATCGAAATCAAGAAACATCCAAATTTCAATCGGGAAGACGGCTTCAAATTATCCGCGACGTGGAATCCAGTGATTACTGTTACAAAACCTCGCTATGTTTCGCAATCGGTTAGCTCACAGAATAGGGACACGGTTAGTGTAGTGTGTGTTGGCGGTTGGAAAAATCAAAATATGAGGGTGGATGGACATTCGTCCGCCTCATATACACGAAGTCCTGTCATCGCTGCTCCAGTCTGCCTGGGACCACGGCGAGTGCAACCTGCGCCGAAACGTTAGGCATTTTAAGGTAAAATGCGTGTTCGCGTTAATTCCCGTATTTTATTATACATTAAACATGCAACGCGAGAGTTTAAAAGTTAAGATGTAGATATCGTCTCCGTTGTGCTTGCTTCATTTCATACACGCAATATTTTGCATTCTACGTAGGGAAATTACAGCGTTTTTAATTTAAACCGCTCGGGTTTTCAATCGTTTCTAACGATACATTTTTATATATTTCTTTAGATGGTATTTCTATTTGTTTGCAGAGATAAAATTGTTAGGAATCCTGTAAATTAATAAGCTCAAGTCCATAAAACCTTGATTATTAAAATTCACGCGGGGCAGTAAGCATAGAGCGTATCGATAAAAAAACGCAAATGAGCGAAAAAAAAATCATGTAAATATAATTATTTGAATAAAAGATTAGATGCTACATATATGTTGATACAATTCATAGCTTTAATATAAATAAAACATAACTGACGTACACAGTGAGTAAGGTCTAATGGATTTTATATTAAATGTTTATCGTCACAGTACATACATTCAAAGATGGCTTTAGGCGTCTGACTCATGGTAGCTGGGTAGTCAGATAGTCAGATCTATGCCTTTTTAAATACGCAAGAGAAGCCCTTTGTTTTGTTAAAACTGAGCGAGAAGATATTAACCGTAATCACTTGACAGATTAAAACAAAAAAAATATAAAAAAATTACACCGAATTCGAAAAAATATATTTGGACATTATTTAGAAACAGTGTTCAAATACAAATGAGTATTTTTATTGGAAATGTCAAAAGCTATAAAAATTATGAAAAGTTAGAAAACGCGTTATCTTTTTCGTTTTATTAAGATAAGATTACTTCTGCATTCGTTTGTATTTATTACGTCAAGAACATAATATACATTTGCTTATATTTAAACGAGAAGTCTTATCTAAGGCCGTGGTTTTAAATACAGAAACATGTTGCACTTGTTTTTATAATTCAAAGATTATTTGCGTATGTACAGCTGTTAGAAGATTAGGAGACAGGCGTCTATGCGCTCAGTCGGTAAAAGATCAGCGGGATAAGCAACCTAAGCGCAAACGTTCTTTAGAGGGGTGGTCGTATTTTGGTATTAGAGGTTTCGGGTGTGTATGAAGACGCCTCTGCTCTGGGGGAGTAAAAATTCAGTCTCTAATTATCAATTAAAATAACAACAGGCCTACTTCCGACAGTATCGAGTCGAAAATTAAAGTTGATTGATTCGGACAAATGTCAAATCATAGTTTTAAATTTCAAACGCTGGTTTAAAGTGAAACTAATAGGATCGTTTGATGTAGATTATTTTTATTTTCCACCAGTGTTTGATCACGCGCTAGTTTGAAAGTTACATCTACGATTTGACATTTGTTCGAACCAATCAAATTAGATTTACGAGTCTATACTGTCGGGAAAAGGCCTGCAAACGTGAAACTGTGTTAAACAACTTTAGCGCTAGAATGACCATTAACCAAACGATGATTGAACGCATAAATAAAAAAATAAATTTAGATTTTATTACGCTAAGTCTTGTTCGCTTAATGAGATAGAAAAATAGTGTGCGATTATCGGATTAATCAAATCTAATGATCGGTTCAATGCATCTGTTGTTGCAATTACGCAACCCGTTTTGTAATTACGGACTCGCGAGTCGGTGACATTAAGGGCTTGTTCACATGAAGCGTCTGTTTAGCTAGTCTGTTAATCACCGTGGAGGTATTACATAAAAAGCTCTGTGCTGGGAAATTATTGTTTAATTATTTTTTGTCCTTTTTTTTAATATTTACTCCTTATAATATCTGTGTTCCATATTTAAATATAATTATATTTGTCTATAAAATCTCTGACAGGTTTAGATCAGAAAAAAAAATATTTTGATCAGGATTGTCAAGAAAAGGGTTCTTGAAAAAACGGGAAATTTTGGAACTACTTTAAAAGCTTACTTTATTTACATAATAAATATTATATAAGGATTGCTGAAAATTACAACTGACGCCGTCATATTCTTAGTACAGCCAGCCGTGAACTTCCAGGTCACGTCGCATCTGCAACAAACTAGACGTTCCAAGTCATACAACTAAGTTCAAATACAGATTACTATTGCTCTAAACATTTACCGCGGAAATGGCCCCGTCTAAACAAAATTGATATTTAATACCGCAAAAAACGTAATAGCTCACAATTTTAGTTGTGCGATGAAAAAATAGGAGATTTACGATCGACCGACGAACTTATTCCTTGTGGTATTGGGCAATCACGAGTGCTGTATGAAGTACGGGGCTTCTTGATTACATATTATTATTTATTATGGAATGAGATTATACACGTGTGAGTGATATTTGGTTCGTGTGAAATAAGGACACGTATTTCGCGTAGTGTGTTATTACGGTCGTTATGTTTTACAAGCCTCCTTTGTTTCATTTATCGGATAGAATACAAAGTGTGGAGTGCTAAAGTACAAATACAGTTTCACAGTAAAGCCAGAGCCGTTAAGCCTTTAAAGTCGCGTAAGCCACACAATAAGTGTCGCCGTTTACGACTAGCCACGTATTTACGACCCGTAATAGAAATCTGTTAGCCTCGCCCAATGTACAGGAAAAACTACTTACAAGCTTCATTTACGTTAATCGTCGCTTTGCATGTCAAAGAAATAAACTACAATAGTTATTTTTTACTGCTCTAGACCAAAACTCACTAATCTTTTAGTCTGTGGTACAAACCATTGCATACGAAATAAAAATAAAAATGTTTTATTAAAAAACGTGTACGTTGTTCTCACATTCAAAGAAAGGAAGTGAAAAAAGATATCTGCGCAAAAAGTATGGCAGATTAAATCACTAAATAGCTTAGTAAGTGCATAAGGCACACGAAGGCATGAGCTGAGACAATCCTGAGATGATTCTAACATTACCTAGTCATGTCGGCACGCAACAACCTGATAGTCATCTCCATCACTACGTGACAGTACAATGCGGTATACCAATACAAAAACACCGTTATATCTCACAAAGGGAATGCTTATTTACACTTTCATCGCTTTAGAAATATTAACTTAAAAAACAACCAAAAACTGTGATTTTGAATACGATTTAGTTTAGTAGTTCAGTGGAGCAATCAATCAAGAAATGTAATCTTGAAATAGAACGTTCAGTAATCTGCCTTCGATCGTTGCCATTCGTTACTCCAATGAATTAGATAGATCCGTGAAATAAACGTTTTCATTTACAGTGTAATAAATCGATAATAGCTGGTAACAACATATGAATAACAATTACCTTTGCATTAATTTCAAAGCACTAGAAATTTTCTGCTTTAGTTAGCAAACTTGCATTTTAAAGTTCCAGTTACTACTCGCTTTCTAGAGAAAATAAATCTCATTTCGAATTAAAATATTCTCGCTTTTGTCATTTATTTAACTAGACGCCGTAGTGGCGTGGACCTACACCTCACATCGTTAGTGGGAATAGTAATATTTCTCTTTTTTGGCGCGTCTGTAAGCAAGTCCAGGTTAGCGCATAGCCCATATAAATCAGTGAGGGCACTAAACCTACGGAGCTTAGACTTATGCAAATTAAAAAGGATTGATACTGGGCGTCGGATTCAAGCTATCGCTAAATCAGTTTTATAGCTTATTATAATTTAGTACTTACTTTATTCAGTGTAGTTTATTGCATACGATGCGTGTATAAGAGGACGGACGGTATTTATGTCCTATTGTTCCCGCTAATATTACATCTGCATGTCGATTTGAATGCAGTTGACGTGTTTAGTGGGTTTAGTGCCGGTCTGTGGAACTATTGAACGTAGGCTGTAAATACTCGTAGTTGTATCGTAATCTATAACTGCTTTTCATTATTCATTCCATAGAACCTAGTGCTTAAAGTATAAATTAAATCTCGCTTTGACTTATAGTGATTGCAGTAATGTATTCTAAGGGGTGTTTATAAACCATTATGTCCTCGGCTATTGAGACGCTATCGACAATTGTGTGTGGGGAATTGATTATCGCCTCTAGTGTGTGTCAAGTTGTTATTTATATCATTTGCATAAAGAAAGGCGTTTGAAATAAAGGTAACTTGATAGCATCGAAAGATTCGATCGCGGTACTGTAAATGCTTATAAAAAATGATTTTATTCTATTTGAATGTTATTCATCTTGATAAAACATAGTCAATAACCATTCTTCATGTCTTACACATGAGTTGAAGCGGTTCTACATCTCGTAAGTAATTAAAGAGATAGACGTATCGTTGGACACCGCAAACGAACCGCGAAGTTTATTGTAATCGCCGTGTAATTGCCAATGGGCCAATAATCTCGACTGACACATTTTCACACATTAACATCTCACACGTGTGTGGGAAAGTTTTTTTGTTTTAGCAAAATAAAGTAATTAATATGTTTGCCTGTGTTTTAATAACTTTGTGCTTTTAAGTGTTTACTTTTTCTACATATTTCTCGTTTGATAAGCACTGTTAAAAATGTTCGATATCACACAATACAATAAATTACTAGCAAAGGAGACTATTATAATGGAATGAAAACGTCTGTCTTTTTTTTACTACCAAACAAATATAAATAATAAATATAAAATAATCTTACATGTGTATTTAAAATTGCTTCATGCAATATCATTATTCCTAGTTTTATATTTCACCGCGTGTTTACCCCACTTATTATAGCCAAGCCTTTATATTTCGTACATCGTACAGGTATCAAATTAACACCTTTTTTTTAAAATAAATTACTGGCAGCTAACTAGTGTAGTTGTGATAATGATACCACTTATAACACGATTGTTGGAATCAGAGAGCTGATGTCAGATGCACCTGACACTCAACGTTCACTTACAAATTGACAATGAGTAATAAGCAGTTGCGATATCGTTGTTCTTTGAAATCGGATGTGCTCGGGTTATTTCTGTATCGCACTGAATAATTGTGGGATTTTTGATATTGAAATAATTATGTAGTATGACCCGTCATTATTTTGATAAACATAACGTAGTCGTAAAATTATCATTCGACTAGCTGACCCGCGCAACTTCGCTTGCGTCACTTAAGATAATCATAATTTTCCCCGTTTTTGTAACATTTTTCACTGTTACTCTGCTCCTATTGTTCGTAGCGTGATGATATATAGCCTTCCTCGATAAATGGGCTATCTAACACTGAAATAATTTTTCAAATCGGACCAGTAGTTCCCGAGATTAGCGCGTTCAAACAAACAAACAAACAAACAAACTCTTCAGCTTTATAATATTAGTATAGATATCGAATCATGAGTCAGGGAAATTCAATAGCTTTTCCATATAAAAATCAAATGTCGTATAGTTTTTGAAACCGATTATTACATATTTTCTACGTTCAATTTATTTCCTTTCGCTCACCACGGATGGCTTTAACAATTCTTCACTCCATTCATTGTTTTACAGCGTGCTTCCTTTACATTAAGGATAATGAATACAATGTGCAAATTATACTAAAATATTTTTTTGCCTTATTTTTGCATATACATTAACGCTGATCGTTAACAATATTAATAACGTCTAGCCGATAGCAATGCTGTAATTCTAGTCGAATTGGGGCAGCAACCACTATTGACAAACCGGCAAGCTATTAACAAATTTCGAATGAAAAACTAAACAGCGCTGCTAATGAATTTCTCAAGAACAATTTTTTTAAGTAATTTAAACGTCACAGGCTTGCTAGCCGATATAGTGCCAGTAGGATAAGGTCGTCGAGTGACAAATACTCTCATGTCTATTGCCAGTTTAAAGTACGTCGGATGTAACACGAGTACTAAAGCTGCGCGTACGCATGGCTAATAAAATTTAATGGCCATGTGAATGTCTCTTAATCATAGCCTTCAGTTCACTATTCCAATTATTTAGATTAAAACTGAGTACGTAATATATTTTCTATTAATTTAAATGTGAATTGAATCTTATCTCGTTTTTGTAAGATTACTTTTAATTTGACGTTTCTCACGGATGTAGGCAATTTAAAATATTATAATTGTCCCTAAGTCCATTTATCTTGCAATCTTTTATAGTCTACATGTGTGGCCCATCACCTTATAGGTAGGTACAAATTTTGATTTATGGTCAACAGACCATGATGCAATTAAAAATTTAATCTATTTTCAATTGATGCTAGTGTTTTATATACATGACATATGTGATATAATCCCTTTATTAATATACATATAGATTCAATCGTTTAGCCATAAAGGCGTAACACAGATGCCCTTTTCAGTAATAGATTATAGAAGAAGAATCATACTATTGAGTTATAAAATTACGGTCATTTGATATCAGACTAAGCAGAGCTTGTCCTATAGTAACCAAAACAAACCTAATTTAAGACCGGGTCAGGCAAGGTCAATTTAGACTACTTTTTATTTGATAAAAAGTAGCCTAAATTTGCGTATCATATGATTTTTTGCATATTACCTTAATTATAATCATCCATGCTCAAGCTCACCCGTGCGCGCAAGCTAGTCTCAATGATGTTTTAAAATATTTACGTTAGTCAGTCGTACAATTGCAATGGCTGTCACGGGTTTGATTCCCGTGTAAATAAACGATTTCCTGCATAGATGTGTAACATGATACAGTGGTTCAAGTGTAGACTTGTATGTACATGAAGTTCGTGACTTGTTTGTTTGTCTTTTCTAGGTTTTATCTACAGCCCACACGTATTAATATTTAACTATACCTCTACATGTACCACATATTTTATTTACTCAAAATAAAAAAGTTACTAGATACTTATAAAATGCGTTGTGAAGAATTTTAACTAAGTACTCGTGAAAAATAATATGAATTTGCATAATTTATTAACCGTGTCATACTACGGCGCAATATTAAGATTGTACAGACAGTTTTTTATAAGTAAATTTTACAAAATGTTTAAACTTTTAGACCAAATAATTACAAAATTAAACAGGCCAAAACAGGTAAATTATTGCGACTATTTGAATAAAACTTCCTTAGGGTTTTTACCATCTAGTTAGCCTGCAATTATTACTGAATAGTGCTAAATTATACCGTAACATACTAATTATAGAATTAGCCACAGCCTTCAGCGTTTAGTTCGCCTACATTAGACATCAACGCGCTGTATCGAAAGCATGGTAACGAAATAATTAAGATTAGTTCCACAGGTTTCTCTGCTATTATCTCCACCGTACAGAATCTTTAATATCCGATAACATAGCTGCTAATCAGGTCTTAGATTGTACTAATGTGTTTCAGACGTGATTGGGAAGTATGACATTCATAATCAAAAACTTTAAAAATAAAAATTAAATTATCTGTTGGCTTTCTTTTTATATGTTTTGACCGCTCAAAGCAAGATAGGAATAGTTAATGAGGTGTAAAAAGTAATTATGTTTATCCTAGATTAGGCAATAAATTTAATGAAAAACTAAAACCACATGAAAAAAAATTGTTTAATTCTCGACAATTTAATTGATCAAGGTAACATGTTTCATAAGACACGGAAAGGTTAAAAAATATTAATACCCGTAAACGATATACAATCGCGCTTTTCATAATGAACTACAAACATAATAAACATCAAATAATATGAGCTATCTAAGCAATAAATATTTGACGGAATATGATACGCACTGGCCATAAAATTATGCTCTCAAAGAACCTACATAAATTGTTATAAAAACCGCAACCTTGTAAGTGCTAAATACAAAATGATGATCGTAATAAATGTTAATATATGACCATTATAATTTTGCGGTGTACGCATCTTTAATTTGTAGCGCACATCTATACTAATCTATACTTAATATTATAAAGCTGAAGAGTTTGTTTGTTTGTTTGTTTGTTTGAACGCGCTAATCTCAGAAACTACGGGTCCGATTTGAAAAATTCTTTCAGTGTTAGATAGCCCATTTACCGAGGAAGGCTATAGGCTGTATATCATCACGCTACGACCAATAGGGACAGAGTACCAGTAAAAAATGTTATAAAAATGGGGATAATTTTGACCCATTCTCTCTTATGTGACGCAAGCGAAGTTGCGCGGGTCAGCTAGTAGAATTATAAAATTAAAACTTTGAAGTTTGTTTGAAAGTTCAACAACTTAGTAGAGCCACTTGTTATAAATCCAATTCATAATAAATAATACAGTGTACTTCCGAAATTAGCATAATAATATAAATGGTAAAACAAAATGTAGCAAAAAGAGTGCGTCGGCCGGGAATCGAACCCGGATCAACTGCTTGGAAGACAACTATGCTGACCATTACACCACCGACGCCTTGAGAAAGTGCTCCAAATTACAGATCACTATGCCTGCTTATCTCCTACTTTTTAATAAAAACTGGAATAGGCATACAATTTATTGATGAATAGCGCGATTCTCTACTACTATCGATTCTCTACAGGCGGTATTGTCGAGTATCGAAAAATTGACATTTAAAATGTACTGCCAAAATAGTTCCCGCGACGTCCGCTAGCGGCGCTGAACAGATTTACATAGAATTTTTTTCGACAGCCAGCCAATCGATACTCGACACTATTAGAAAATTGAACTACAGCATTTATAATTATAGTTTGTAATATGATGTATTTTGTGAACAGAATCACAAGTGGACGCGGGACTCGTTGCCGCGGGAGTGGCAGCGCGTTGAAGGCACAGACGTCAAGTTGTTTGCCGCGTACTACGATAGACGTACGGAACAACACTACATAAGGATCCTCGCTACATTTCAAGGTATATAAAACATCATTATACTACTCTAAGTGCCGTTTAGAACTACAAGATAAAAGTCGCTATTATCTAACTTCAGAAGGAAATTAACGGAATTACAGTTTATTGTTATCAGGTTTCATGGCGTTGCGGCCTACACAGGTCGTTATCACAACCTTATAATACCACCACGCTACCACGTTAATTATTACGTTATATTTCTTCTTTTATCTTCTTGAAAAAGACAGCACTCGCAGTAAGAATCAAATATCATAGAAAGTTCCTAGTAGCTACCAGGCCATTTAACGATGTATAATATACTATTCATGTTATACTTTAAGTCATAAGAACTCCGACAGCATTCATAATAAAACATAATCATTCAGAATCATTCTCTATATTTTCTACAAAACTTTTATCGCCAGCCTTCTACGTATATATGTATCCGCTACTTTATTTAAAAACACCCTTTCATCTTCAGTCTTTAACCTTAATGGCAACGCGAAGGAAAGGTCTAATAACGCGTATTATTCAAATTCACCTCGCAGCTCGTAATGTTGGAGTTTCTCTGCAACATTGTATACTAAAGCATTGAAAATTAACATGAGGCTTTTTCACACTTAATTAGATAAGGCTTTATATTAATAGTGTAGGTTTTTTAATGTTGATGTCTATGTTTAGCCCTTATAGGTCCTTATTGCTATTTTTGAGAAGAAATATTTGGAAATATAAATATTAATTTATGCATTCTTATATATTAGAAATTTTCTCTGGTCTCTACCTATCTCTATGGGAAAAGGCGTAATTTTATGTATATGTCTATATTCGGAGTATTATTTAATTAAAGACTTTATATTTATTATAACGTTGAATTTCGGAAAATCTAAAACAATTAATATAACTTTGATATGTGATGATTGTCTATTCGTTTTGCATCTTGAAAAGTATTTGTACCAATCAGATTGTAAATTCCTACGCATTTATAAGATCGTATCTCACACCGAGGCTAGGACAATAAAATCTTTATCCAAGTTTTAATTTTATAGAGAAATTTAATCAGCAATTAAGTTGTATTTGTGTGTCGGGTGCGCACGCGCCGCCGCGAGCACAACTTCGACCAGACTACATAGTCTACACACGGACCTAATTATATTCTTGCAACATCCCTAACTATTTCACATCGTAACATTTATTCCCTTTAAACATATCCCTGCGAAATATCCAAACACCAATCGTTACATCGCATAAAAAAGAGATTACGCGCATAAAATTTTATAACATAAGCATTCATGCATGAAAATGTCGGACACGAAATTTATTTAACCCGCCCTGTACGTTCTCACCCTGGGCGTTTCATTTATTTTTCTTTTAGCAAACTATATTTTATACCGTTAAACTGCCGTCGGTTATGTAAAATGCACGAAAACCAAATAAGCATACAAATTACTCCAAAAAATTCACAAACAACAAAATTCTTAAAAGCAACTTTATTATCCCGTCCATATCTCCAGAAATATTTAAGTAAACAAAATAATCTCGTCAATAAAGACATCAGGGAAATCTCAAGTACTGATAAACCGACGCCATAATTACTGGGGTCGTGATAGCCGATCGCCAGTTCGTATTTTCTCCGCGTACAAAACAACAAGGAGCCGTTTGCGTCTTAATCAACAGGACTCTTTTATTTTGTGTATTCGGACCACCAATAAGTCACGTACGAGGTCTCATTAAAGTAGCGCTAGTATTATGTACATTAAAAGTATTTTCGTAACACTTTTAAAATGTTTTAACTAACAAAAGAAGCGTGGACGGAAAGTGGTCCGGGGCGACACCGCGCGAGAGCCGATAAGCTCACACTCATTTGTCACAGGAGGCGAGCGTACGCGTCGTGTAAATTCCTTCCCGGCCGAGATAAACCCACCCAACTCCTATGTTGTGGTGAGGAATGAGAGACGGATTAAACACTGGCCCTTCCCGAGCCTTTCGCTTTTGTGTTTTGTATTTGGTTTGGAAAGATTGTTTGTCGATTTTATGGCTTCAGCTCCCTTTTAAGGATTAAATAAACGCATCTTTAGATTTCATGTGCTTGAGATTTAATTCGATAAATTTACTAGATCCTTTTACGGATTTGGAACGGTGTAGCTCACGATGCGTAAAACCGGACACAAGTCACTTTAGTCCAATTGAATAAATTTGCTTGCCTTTTATATTATTGCAAAACTCGTGAAATACTTAATTATAAATTAAATTCAGCATTTATATTATTACATTCAGCTTTATAATATTAGTATAGATATAATCCGGAACAGTTAGAATTGTTTTGTACTCCCGCAAAACCAGAAAGCTTTCAAGTAGGTTCTAACAAATAAACATTTCTAAGAACATTGGATGGAACTAAAAGAAAATTGATTCAACATAGCCACTAGGAAGACACTCCATCCTGCTCAGGCGAGGCTGTAATTGAAGCACCGTTTTAATGACAGTTCCTTGCAAAGCACCGCTGCAGGTGCTCGAGGAAATGATTCCAACAAATTACTATTATATAACTCCAAGTAATGGAGTTTCTCTATATGAATTATGGGTGTCGGCAAAGTACCCGGTTCCAACGGTGCTCGTTTGCCCGTTCACTTGTAGTGTACTTAACTATAGGAAAAATATATCGCTTTATAGAACAGTTCGTAGTTTTGATAGGAATGTAGTATTTACTTTTCACTATAATAATGTTGATTTATCTTTTCACAGGTCGCAGTTTCTCATCTGAAGTCACATTGTATTGTCAAACTCGGTCAATAAATCCCTATGAAGAATCTGTCGAAGTAGTCGCTGCGAAGCCTCTAGAAATTTGGTGGCACAAGTGGGACACCACACATCTGGAGGTGGAAACTCCTTTACTTCTAACGTGCCCTCTCACAGGACCTCTATACGGACCTTCTATTGTATCAATAGTCACCCAACCGTGCCATAATCCTACCAATGCATTTAAATTAAAACCAGCGAATGAGCTCAAGAAAAAGAAGCGAGTGTTCACAATTTGCGTTAAAGATATGAAATTCTATCAAGATATCTCGCAAAACTTAATAGAATGGATCGAAACTAATATAATGCTTGGTGTAGATATGATCGATATATACGTAGATAAAGTCACGAGACATACAGAGGATGTGCTCTTGCACTATCAAAATAAAGGTTTTGTTAGACTATTCCATGTTCCTATTAAACATAAGGTATATAGATCTTTATGGCAACGGCGGAGAGATCATATTGTTACGTACAATGATTGTTTGTACAGAAATTTAGAAGAGTCGGAATTTATTGTTCCGTTGGATGTCGACGAAGTAATCATGCCTAAAATAGCAAACACTTGGCCTGAACTGCTTGCACGTTTTCGTAGGCTGGGGTGGGATTCTTCAGAACAAACGTCGATTGTGATGCAGAATGTGTTCTTCTTCGACTTCATGCAAGGACTCGACAAATACGAAAGAATAAATCTAACAGACAAAATTTACGTCAAACGTGACGACGTTCGAATAAAAGAGTTGGAGAACTTAGGAATAAAAGAAGTAGAATTAATAGATGATTTCAATTATTTAAATAGAAGTAACTTACATTATAATGCAATTGATGAAGAAGATAAAGTTTTATACGAAATGTACAAATCGAGATGTTGGAGAGATTTGCCGAAGCCTAAGTTGGCGACACATATTGTAAGATCAGCGGTGATAAGTCCTATGGGGTACTACAGCAAGAGTTGGATGTTAACAAAAAAAGTTTTGATGGCTTTCAACCATTATCCTTTGGACAACCTCGGCACGTCAGGGTTCGTTGGATGGCCACCGCCCTTTAAAGAAGTGCAGCTCAACCATTACAAGGTATGAAAAGAAATATAATTATTTTGCCAAAGATAAAAAGCTTAATCTAGAAACAAAGTATCAAAATAAAAAAGGTCCACAAACCAGTACTAGAGTACAACTTAACGTAATATTGAATCTACAAAGCTTTACCTTATCTGAATATAATTAAATTTTATTAAACCACCTCATTAATCGCAAGGTACATAATTTACAAACTCATTATAATGGTTACAAGGAGATTTATCATCCATGCGACAGCCCTTATTATGCGCTTTATTAAGTAGCCTTAACTAGAACAAAGGCAACAGTTCATGAATAATATCTGGCGATATTATGGTCACGTTTTGGAATATGTCTCTAATAAATAAGGGCATCGTGTAACGCTAGGATCACGTTGCAGGAGTCGTGCAACAACGTGGTGATGGGCGAGTGCGCGCGGTACGGGCGGCGCGCGCGCATCGACACCGCCGCACTGCGCCTGCGCCACACGCTCACGCGCGCCCTCTCGCGGGCCATCTGTAAACCATTAAACATTATCTAACAATTGTTGTTTTAATAACAGTCTCCTATATAAAGTGATAAAAAAACATAAATTCTGAATATGTATTAGCCTAAGGCGGGTACACCTAAGAATAGGGCCATAAATCCTCCTTCAGCTACCTTTATACGAATGGTTGTAGTACAAGAAATAGAGACACTTTTTAATGTTCTATAAATACCGGTTACGTTCACGCAATTTATAATGAACTAACATGGTTTATTATAAATTGCATGTTTTGTGGTGTTTGTTTTAGGTAAGGAATATTTAATATTTACGTTTGGATACGTAGGGGAAAAAAATGAATTTATCCCTCAATGCTATTAATGTAAATAGGACATAAGGTAAACTTCAGAAGGTATCGAAAAGCCATAACAGGCGTAAGCATTCATAAGTTCTTAAGTATAATCATAAATAAGAGCTGGCACTAAACTCCACACGACTAAATGCATGTATTATGCAAAGTACTGTGGAGATTTCCAATATAAAAAGAAATAAAAGATATTTTAAATATAGATCTAGCTAGGCACGTGGTCGAGCGTGGATGCAAAAAAGTCCTCTTTAAATATTTATAAAGGAGGATATGAAGGCATTCATCAATCCTAGACGATTGATGGAAGCTGCCCAAGTGGATAGCCGTAAGTAGGAGCGTACTTTGATTTAGATACATGCTGACGCCGTAAGAAATTCAATACAAGGCTTTTGTGTTATTTTTAGAAACGTCACCAGCTTCGATTTAATATATTTCTCTGAAATATTTATTCCAAAGACACTATATAAGGATGGGTCTCTTTCTGAGGTAGATTTACAATAAATTAACTCAGTGTTATTAACCTGTCATTGTGTGTTTATTTATTCAGGACCACACATAAAACACCCAATCCCAAGTGACATAATCAATGACAACATAATAACTGAGTCATAACACACTGGACATTGCAGAAATCCGCGTAAATATTTCGTACAAACCTTCAACAGCGCGATATTATGCAAATTGCTCAACACCTAATGATTTACAGTCTCTAGCAAATTATGATAATTCCACGTAAATGCTGCAAATGTTCGTGCCGCGTAGGATTCGAGTTCACATCGAGTGAAGCAAAAAATCAACCGAGAGTAATCGTGTGTAACGAAATAAATCGGTAATGTCATTATAATGACGTGTCGCCGAGTACTGCCACATAACTTATAGAACGTTACATCTATCACACAGCGCTAAGAATAAATGTTAAACGCAAAATAATATATCACAAGATCCCGTTCTCTGAATTACCATGTTCCACCATTTAGTAATGTCATTTGGGTGCCTGTACTTAATCAATTCAACACAGTTCAGTTCAGTTCAACACAGTTCAGTTCAGTACAATTCAGTTTTTAAAGTAAAAAGCCTGTATAAAAATCGTGATGGCAGTAAAAAAAATTTAATATTGGCAATTTGTGTAGCAGAAGTCTAGAACACACGAGCATTTTATTTCAAAAAGAGAAATGCAATACAGAATTCATTTTTTTTATAACTGGCTTAAAATATGTGAATTCCGCGGAGTTAGTGTTTTTTTAGTTATATCTAATCGTAAATATGCACGGTACTTAGGTGGCCCTCCACTACGCTAGCGCCGCCAGTGAGGCGAGCCAGACTCCCGCGCATAATGCGCCCGTATCTGTCGCTAGGATTACATTTTACGCACCTCGGCCGCACTGACAACAAATACCCTTACACGTTATTACCATGTTCCAGTCCAGAATGTAAAAGAACACTAAAAATCTTAATAATCGATATAAAAAGCGTTAAGTCCAAGTGCAATTTAAATATCACTAAAGCCAGCGGTATTTATTTCTGTAGAACGATATCTTTATATTCTGTAGGTAAACTGTTTTAATTTATCAAGCTGTTGCATTAAAAATAATGTTAATTGAGGTGTTATAACATTTAAACAACATTAAGACTTTCCACTTTATTTTTGGTCATACTTAATCTGCTGAGATATAAAGAAGATAGGTGCGCTGTACAGTATGGAATTTGCGAAATGACTCACTTTTCTCTCGACGTCATCTGAGATCTTTACAAATAAGTAAACATCACCGTTACAAAATTGAGAATTCAACCCATACTTTGTGAATCACGACGTCCGTGCAATTGGATACGAGATATATTCAGACAAAGGTCAGCGTAGAACGTAAACATGAAGATTTACAGTCTGAGAGCAGAATTTGAGTGTATATGTATATGTATAGTATGTATAGGTATCACCTCATCCCTCGTGTAGGGTTTCGCTGGAAGCGAGTGGCCTGCACTGATTCATTTACAAGGACAGATAACATCGGCTAGTTTATTGGACATTGTGCGTACGTTGAGATGGACCGATAAGCTGATATCGTGTTCGGCGCGGTAATCAATTACTACCGCCTACCAACCCGCTCCCATTCAATAGCGTAACATTTTTATTGCCGCTCCCGACGCCGCGAAAATTAAACACTCGTTACTTTTACAGATGCACGATAAAAGAACGATTGAATTTAAAATATTATATTCAATTTGCTTTGTTTATTTAGGACTGGGCCCGGGCTTAACTTATTGCTTTTTGTGCGGTGTGGAATATGTCGTAATTTACAGAAAATAAAAACGGGACAGTAAATAAGTAGCCTTAGGTTAGTATATGTCGTTCACTTGGAAGTTATCAATCATCGCAGAGCGCCTGGTGTAATCAAGATCACGCCGTCATCAAACTCTGCCTGAGAATATTATAGGAGTGAAACGTGTTTCACTCATGCCCAGCCTTCAGACACGCACCTAAATACTTGGTTAGTGGTTAGACTCTCATAGTACTTATTAGATATTAGCCTGCTACTCGTCATTTGAACACTCGTCTTTAAACGAGTGATGAGATAATGTGATTTACAAATTACAGCTACGACAGCCGCAAATATGTATAATTTGCTTCGTTTTCATCTAGTTTGCCTGAATATCTGTTTCTGTATATCGTCTTTTTACTAAAAAAGGGAATGTTATACATAAGTATGCACATTTGCAAGCAGCCAGGTAATGTAGTAAGGTGCTCATATTCACGCTAGACGATGATGAATCTATTCTAGTCAAAAGTCCGCGATCTGTTAAGAAAGTAAGTATGATTATTAAGTTTAACTTTTTTCTTTTTTTATATTCATGGCCATAAATCATTTTTTAGGAGAAGCAATATTAAACGAAACTCTACATTTAAAGTATAGAGTCTGTGAACATTTTAGAGCTGTACTTACACTACTTACGACTAATTGCTAAAGGAATAGAATTGATTTATGTTATAGCCACAATATAGTTCCTTTATATACTATCTAGAGCTGTAAATAGTATCAAACACATATAAATAAATGATAAGAATCAAGTACGAAACAATACAGTGATAATGAAAGTTGGTAGTGGAGGCTCATTGTGTGTTCGATAGCATCAGTCCACTTAGTGCGCGATCAGATAGCACGGTGTCAGTGCAAGCCATTACAATTACGATGCCGCGCATTTTACTCATGTCATTTTGGTACATTAGCATAGGTTACTGATACTTTGTAATAAACACCGCATTGTGAAAGAAACGTAGAATTCTTTGACTATTAGTTAGCAAGAAAAAGATGAAATTGTCTGTTTAATGTAGCACTAATTACAAATACTTAACACATTACATTACGAGAGACTTTTACAACTGCACCTTAATAACTGAAACTCTGTTTCATAGGGTATACAGAGTGAAAAAAGTTAAATTTGTCAAAGGAGCTACTTAAAATATCAATTATTATTGTCTGATTTTGTAAAAGGAAACATGCCTTCCAAAACACGGAGGAACTCGGAATGTATAACATGGTCACTCATCCACAGAACGACCTCTGTAAGCATAGCTTAATCTCAGAAATCGACTGCACGGCTGTTGTAAAATAAATGTCAAAATAAGGAGATTTGTATTTTTTTATTACCTACCTAATTTGCCGTACCAAACCAATTATGTTATTATTCTCCGTGCTACTTCTTTTTGATTACAAAATTGTTAGTCATTGTTCCTATAACACGAATTGCTTAGTCTGTTTCTTGCTCTACGGGATGTCGGAACAGTACAAGAAAAGTAAAAAGTTCACTTTCTATTTCAGTCTAATGTTAATGACGTCTCGTCTGACGTTATTAATTGTTGTGCATCCAGCGCATTGTGCTCGTTGCGGTGTTAGCAAAGGTACTTAATCGAGTGTCAGTCACCGTGATGAATGCTTCGCAATCCATAGGTATATCGATAGAGCAGCGGTGGTTTGTGGCAAGATAGGACTATACTTCTAATACATTTTGCATGTAATATCGTAAAATGAATTTTGATCCAAATCCAAGTGCAATTTAAATATCACTAAAGTTAGCGGTATATTATGTAAGTAAACTATGTTAATTGATTAAACAGTTGCATGAAAAATAAAGTTAATGGAGGTGTTATAGCATTAAAACAACATTGAGTCTTTCTTCGCAATCCATAGGTATATCGACGGAGCAGCAGTGGTTTGTGCCGGCAAGATAAGACTATACTTCTAATACATTTTGCATGTAAATTCGTTAAATAATTGAAACAAATCTGGAAGAAAACTTAATCTAAGTGTTTATTTTTACAGCTTAACTGTTTTTTTTGGTTCAGCCTTAGTAATAAAGTCCTTGAAGTCTTGATTTAAATACAATACCTCTGCAACATAGATTATAGTGTCGGTCCTCCGTCCGTCATGTCCCTGGTATGAGTAAGATGGCATAAAAGAAGTTTACTGTTAAATTATTTTAACTACAGATTTCACATTCAGAAACCTCAACATATTATGTGAAAGAGACATGCAATCATTGTCTATATGTAACTGATGGCAGACACACATTAATACTAGAAAATTAAAAGCCAAGCGTTCACTTAAATTTACATATACTTAATTTGACGCTATGCCGCATGCACTTTGATTCCCTTTTAGTAATGTTACCAAATAAAACAAAAGTGTTACATCCTGTATTAAATATGGAAGCTAACTGTATAATAACATTATAGTATGTCATATCACACTAAAGAATCAGTGATCGATGCATGACGGGACGTAAATCAACCTTTTGAACGTTTCGCGCTGAATACCGAATGCCGTAAGTGCTAAATTATCTGACTTACCTACTTTGACAGTCGACTATTTATTCAGTCCATTGATATTTTAGGGCCAACTCTATTTAAATTTGAACTTTGTGATGTAATAGAAAGGGTTGATTATTCGTTGTGAAAGGTTATCAGCATGACAGTCTTGGAAGTCGCACTTTACATCTTTCAAGTAGCCGGGTAGTAAATTATAAGTAAATGACATGCGAGACAAGGCCTGGTTGACTGGATACAATCTCAGCTCCTACAGTGATTCAATGCATGATAAAGTAGATATTCCATATAGGTTTGAGCTGAAAAGCTATCGTTATAAATCTTAATGTAGGGATTTGTTGAAATGCTGCTCGCAGCGCAGTAATACATTACCTGATAGATTGTTAAGGAATACCAAGATTGAACTGCAAGGATCTTATTCGATTCCTAGAAATAACTATAAGTGATGGGTTTGCCTTCAAAAATTTTTAGTAAGAAGTGATGATTTTATTACAAAATCTCATAAACTTATACACGTGCAATAACGCAACGTTTATGTACCTCCATAATACATATCACATTAAAAAATATTTCTAAAACTCTATCTAGGATGTAATTCATGCGTATTTACGAATGCACTACGAGAAGGAGCCAAGAAAAGCTATCAACATGTTGATGGAAACAAACATATGATTAACATAATTATTCCACAATGTAAATAACTTAGCTTATCTCAGCTCGGTCAATTACTCGTATTTGCATAATTTGTGTCTAATTTAGTTAAGTGGTGGACACGTTGTATACATAATTAAGGCAAAAACAGTAACGAGTGGTCGGGCACGTCAGTGCGCCTGCGCCGACGTACCCTGCGCGAGACCAACACGCGCTGACAATTGACATTTCACATACCACACGATATCCAGACTCATCTAATATTATATATCTCTATAAAATTCATGTAGTGAGTTTGTATGTCCTTGATTCACGTCAAAACCGCATAAACCAATTTCGATAACATTTAGTAATGCGATAGATAACTATACTAGAAAAGGACGTCGACTTAAACTAGTTTTAGTAGTAAGATAATACTGAGCCTATAAATATAGTCAGCAATTTAAATAATAACATAATTATACTGCCTTCATTTTTATTTGTTTAATAAATTCAAAATAATTGCTACATGCACCTGAATCTCGTTTTATGAGAAATTGTAAAGTAAAATTGAAATGACAATATATAGCACCCTGTATATCTAGATGCAATTAAAACTAGAGTATTCTTCGTTCAGAAGCAGCTGCTTTAAAACCATAAAATGAAATTACAATATTACTGGGTATTTTATTTTTACAAGACCTGCAAGTAACGAATACACGACAAAAAAAATCTTTCGTATAGGTATCACGTAAACGGCAAGGCAATCTTACTTATTACGCTATAATATAATAAATTATATATATCCTATTATTATAATCCCTATTTTATCGTCCCCTTTTTATTCGTAGCTCTTGTATTAAAAAATAAGTAGGTATATGAGAGTATACACAATGTCATAAAATAATAATAGTATAATTAGTTACTGAATCAGTTCATTGACTTTTTAATTATGAACCCTAATTTAAGTCTTATAATCGGGTACAAAGGGCTACTATCTACTTCAATGCCTTTCAGATATCGCTGTTTCTAAATTAAATCAGCAGTAAACTATAAATATGAAAGATGTGTCCGATTATTTGAGTAGTAAAAAGTAAGCTTCAATAATAAATAATAACCATTTTCTGTCATAAACCTTACATGAAAAAGGTTTTTATTAGTCCTCGTCGTTCAGACAGAGCAGTGAACATTAAAGTTGGTTTTATTATAGTGAATAGCCTGCTGTAAATGTCGTTGTTAGACAACACTTTTAAATATGCGCTTAAAAACCAGCCCAGTTTACAACAGTACCAACAATCAGAGTAATGATGCAAGGGGAACGAGAATACGTCGCCGGCAGACACCCGCGTACTATCCCGCTTAGCTATTACACATCTATACTAATATCTATACTAATATTATAAAGCTGAAGAGTTTGTTTGTTTGAACGCGCTAATCTCAGGAATAACGGGTCCGATTTGAAAAATTCTTCCAGTGTTAGATAGCCCATTTATCGAGGAAGCCTATAGGCTATATCTCATCACGCTAAGACCAAAAGGAGTAGAGTACCAGTAAAAAATGTTACAAAAACGGAGAAAATTATAACATATTCTCTTAAACGTGACGCAAGCGAAGTTGCGTGAGTCAGCTAGTTAAATTATAAAACTGGCCGTAAGGTTTAAAATTAACGAGAAATCCCTCTCATATTTAGTTACGTACATTAGAGCCCGGAACTTCAGAATATTCCAGTTTTAGTCTTACATGCTCCATCTGATTTATGCTAGAGCGATATAAACTTTATGTTGCGTATATTTTATACAGAAACGTGTGGGTAAAATAACGCATATTCATGGCGGAAACATTGATTGCGCAAGATTAAAAAATAACTGAATGCAAATTAGAAATTATAGTAAACTATCGTATTAAAAATAACATGGAGAACCAGGTTCAAGAAAAAGAAAATACGGCAATATTATAAGCTTAAGAAAACTTACAAAGTTATATTCATTACGAGAATATTTCCTCAATTACTTGTGGATAGTGTAAAGTGCAATTTGCTCTTATGAATGCCATATACGTACGTAAAAGCGTCATTAAACAATTACCACCATTGTGAAGTTCGCTCAAATGTTTGCACACTTTGAGCACAGTACTCTGTAACTTACAACCAATATTTACACATCTCTTATTCTCAAAGAGTTTAACTGAATAAACACATCAATGTTCTAAAGACACGGCGCTAATGGTCAAGTCATGGTTGATTACGAAGAGCTGAGCAATGCAATCAATTTAATATTGTATTTACAACGTCATCGAATCTTGATTGAAGTAAAAGTAAAAGTATGAAGAAAGTGATAAAATATGGTACTATTTCATTAGTATAGGATAGTAAAATAAAAATAAATACTAGTCATAAAATGTAAAAAGGTCGTAAATGCACGTTTGCTATGAGAACGCAATTACGTAACTAAACCTTCAACCTAATATGGGAAATAGTGCAGTTGGTTAGCTACAATTTATTCAAATTAGTAATGGGAATGGTTTCACATAGCAGTTACCGCTGTCTATCCCGACTGGACGGGGTACATGCAGTCAATGCACTATTGAAATTTATCGTATCCTGCGAATCTACCGCCTCCGAGGCAAGGAAGGGTCGTCGACCCGGGAACGGCGTTAGGATACCTAGGTCGGTAGGTACAGTTTAGGTGCGCCGGCTGGATAGCACGACGAACCCGGATGCCTTGCATTTATTACTACAACATACTATCAAGAGGCTCCTATAGACTGGAAACAATGCCCTGCAATTCGTATGATAATTTTGTTAGTAACAATAGTAGGGAGTTCTAGCTATCACAATAAAGTTACGCATAATACGCATGTAGGAATGAAATGCAACGGAAAAGATCATAACAAGGTGGTTGAGTTTCTAAAAATAAAACAGATGCCTCTTTCATGTTTTGCTCTAACGCAAGTTTTATGTGATAAGTAGCAAACAAGTTGTCATTTATTTATGGAATTCGATTATTCTTCTACTACTCTACCACACAGGTTATTATTTCACCGTTCATTATGCAACATACTTGTGGGCATTAATTGCGACAAATATGAATGGGTTCAATGCCTTTTCACGGTACAGTATAGGAATTCCCATAAAGCTTGAAATGTCTTCTTAGTCAATCAGTTCGTAATAACAATATATCACGAAGCACGAGCATTAATGTAATGAGAGTAATTCCGCGTTAGACCATAAAATTGCGGGCCTACGACCAAGGAGAAAATCATTGCAACGTCTTTGGAACATAAATCTAAAACTATATTGGAAAGGTCGACTCTACCATTAATCCTGGTAAAGATGTTTTAGTTTATATAATTAAATATATTACACTCGTAAGCTATTACAGTTTATAGTTCAAGTCGGATTAAACAACACAATTATCATAGTATAGTTAAGTGGATCAATTATCAGTTCAATTCTTTCTATTTTAATTGATAGACTCAAGTAAGTAGTTCGTAGTGCCGTCACTAGTATCTTATACAGGAATAACAGTAAATAAATATAGTTAGTATTTTTAAGGTTTTTTATTACCATGAATGATATTTGTAATATCAATATGTTTGAACGCGCTAATCTCGGGAACTGCTGGTCCGATTTGAAAATTTATTTCAGTGTTAGATAGCCCATATATCGAGGAAGGTTATAGGGTATATATCATCACGCTACAACCAATAGGAGCAGAGTACCAGTGAAAAATGTTACAAAAACGGGGAAAATTATGATTCTCTTATGTGACGCAAGCGAAGTTGCGCGGGTCAGCTAGTGTTACATACTTTCCACGTTTTGTTCGTGATAATGTTTCTATTTGTGTGAACAAGTTTATGTCTCGAGATTTATTTAAGTGGTTACGTGCTTTTACATCGTGATAGGTCAATCCTCTTCGTTTAATAGAGAAGCTCGCTATATACAAATGTTTAAAGTTAGATATATACGTTTTAACAACTGTTTCTTAATACTATAGTGTAACAGTACTTTTATGATAGAAAGAAAAGTAATGTTAAAACGGCGAACAAATGTAAAGCTCCTTTTGAGCTGTCTGGAAATAGGTCAATTTTGATTTAGGGATTGAGGTTATCAAGAACCTCTCTTCCCGTATACATAACCAAGTTTTATGCGCTAAACTTCGGACCTATCAGAAGGATTAAAAACAAGCATAATATCTGTGTATTAATGAAAGAACACCAACGACAACCAAAGGAAACGAGAGTTAAAACATTGGGCACATCTAGTCCATAGTGTCCATTTACGCAATACTCAATGCACCATAGATGTTCTTGCTGAGAATTTCCATAAACGACGCATTTAAAAGCGCTACTGTTTCACAAAATGATACGTTCCATTTGGCTCTATATAATAACACAAAATTGGTTATTATGTCAGCAGTTCGTAACTTAAGAATGATTACGTTCGGAAGACAGGATGCATTCATTGATGCGTATGTACGGTACGGCGAAGATCATTACGTCAATATAAATAAAATAAAGAATATCATAACAATTAACTAAAATTCTATGATAACGTGTCTTAATAATGCAGTGAAATGAAAAGTTGTGATTACTAAAACTCATGATACCGTATTTTGCATTTATTATTTTTTTAATTTGTAGATAAGACTTATTACAAAAGTTGTCATAAGAGGCGAACGTAAAAACCGACAATTATACCTGTGCAGTAAAATATTCATAGAAAATGCAAACATTGTGGAATAATCCTTAGTACTTTGTACCTATTTATATAACAAAACAGTTGAGAAAAAGTGAAGCAGTTTTTCTAGTATTGCCTAGGTTATTAAAAATGAAAGTAAATTCATTTTCCTAGGAAATTTAACTCGCATCACAAAAAACATACAAGAAACGCTTATTTCTTATGCTATATCAAATCATTTAAACTAGAAAAAACAAACTATTACAACTTTATCTTGATCATTAAATAGTTACAAAGACATCTCGCTAGCCTAACAATAGTTAAAGTATTATCTGTAAATTAAGGGACTTATAAATGAGCATATAATGTTTGTAATAACACAACTGGAATGATTTTGACAAGCTCAAAGTTCAATGCGCAGAATATTTCTCTCCGATACTAAACTAAGTGACTTATGGCCGTGCGTGAACTTTAACCTTCCACTGATTGCGAACCTTCAAGATAATAGCGCTAAATAGATAATTTAGCTTTAGAACCACCCTGTGCTGCAAGTATTTCTCTACATTTTAAAGCGTCTAGGTATAATACAGATTTTTATTTTATTCAATGTCAGATCTTTTGTAGAATTAAAAAGAATAATAAAAAGGCTGCAGAATAAAAAAAATAGATTAACTCTTTTATCACTACGACCTGTAAACACACAGTATATGTTCTCAGTATTGTCCAAAACTTAATATTGTAAGGAAATGTTCCCTTACTTTTCTAATCTTCTACTGAGCAGTCGTTACCTATACTAATACGGTGGTACGAATCAAAGTAGAGTCAGCATTCCACCAAGCATCTAACATCCAAAGCTCTAAGTTCATCGTGAAATGTTTATACGTATACCTTCTTTTCAATTTAATCGATAGTAAATCCCACACTCAATTCAATGTTCAATTCTATTCGGACAAATAGTAAGTGTTCCCAGTATATCGAAGTGGTAGTTATAGGTTTGAGGGCGATACGCTGAACAGTGTGAGTACAATGTACGGCGCGAGTGCCGAGTGGGAGGGCTGCGGTAAGTGAAATAGGAGTTGACGCCTCCGATGCGAGCCTCCACTATTTTATTACTTTAAGTTCCATGTTTATGCTTGCATACTTTATCTAGGATTTAACACGAACAAAGAATTGTATTGTCTGGTTTTCGGTTGAATACCTAACACGCCGAATAATTAATGAAAAAAAAAATAACCCATTAATGTCCCACTGCTGGGCAAGGGTCTCCTCCCGTAATGAGGGAGGGGTTAGGCCTTGAGTCCACCACGCTGGCCAAGTGCGGGTTGGGGACTTTGCATGAATAATTATGGAGGCAAATTAAAAATAAAGAATACAACTCGTTCGTTAAAGGTATCATTCCTATCTAGATAGGGATTTTTGGAAATACGAGAAAAGTGCCTGAAGCCAGCCTAAAAGAAAGGATGGCTTATTCGCAAAACAACAGGCTCTGCATCTTAGTTCCTCACGCTCCTACGCAATACTAGAATCAAGGCCTTTTTCTAATTCCCAATTTCCAAGTTGATTCTAAACTATGCTCTTAAAGCAAAAGCTAAGTTCCATACGTCAAAGCTGCGAAATGACAAGTAGATTGGAAACTTTATATGCAAAGCTTCATCTAAGACAGACCCACCGGGAGTGTGTTTCCGGGAAATATGCACAAAGACCACCAGCATAGATGTAGCATTGTATACATTGTTATTTTAAGAGCATAAACATTATATAAACATATGCACATTTGTATTCTCCTTCAGGAAAATATATTACACAGGCTTGGCCTTTGATCTGTACCCACTAACGTGTAAAAAATACTTAACGGCCAGTCACATTACACTAATATAAAATTAAAGAAATTGCAGTAAGGAACCTTAG
Organism: Anticarsia gemmatalis; assembly: GCF_050436995.1. Taxonomy (NCBI): domain Eukaryota; kingdom Metazoa; phylum Arthropoda; class Insecta; order Lepidoptera; family Erebidae; genus Anticarsia; species Anticarsia gemmatalis. The sequence continues at coordinate 5,753,951 of NC_134757.1, forward strand.
ACATGGCCCAACTATGTCCTGAGATTTCATTACTTTTCAGAGATAAACAAGTAGCTTTATCGCGACTTATTTTTTACAGAATGTTTTCGGTGGGATTTTGATGGTTCTATAGGATTGCACCTTACACCTACTCTAAGCTTATACAAATTGACTCTTTATTGAAAGAAACGCATTAGGTGTATATTTTTATATTGCCAGTGTAACATGTTCTATGTCCAGCCAATACAGTTACAAAGATGGTTAATACTATCCATGGCTATAAGATATTATGTTGCTGGACACGTCTAACTGTTGATACTAAGGTAAATTACTGTTTCATGGACTACGAGAAGATTATTATATTCATAGGTCTCGGGATAAACCACAATGCTTACAATAGGCTTACAATGTTGTCATCTCAACGGGACAATTTAATAGAAGGAGGTTCTATTTGGAAAATTGAAGCTATTGACAATGATAATATGATCAACTGGGGGTAACCTCGTATCTGTACGTTTACTTCTAATTAATAAGTGTTCGAATTAATCGAAGTAAGAAGAATTTACTAAGCCATGATTTGCATTCAGTTCTCAGTACAACTAAATACAATTAAAACATGAGTAACAGCGCGCAACGCCAAAAAATTTAAAAATCTGTGCGTGTGTTTGAAGTTAACAGGTAGTCAGCGACTATAACATTTTTCTTATGTATAAGTGTCTCCCACACTATTTCACAAGTAATACAACTTTGACCCTTTCTCAAAAGGTAAACAAAGATAATATCTAAAGTCAAGTTCAAAGCATAAAACTAAACTGCGATCCTTAACCTGACATTTACATAACGATGGACATTCCGCGATAACCCGCGTCATTTCTACAGAACTCCGTTACTAATATGTTAGCAAGAAGTTTAAACATAGCGTGCATTATAACGGGTATGTAATGACAGCGCTCTATGCAACAGGATTATGCAAAGAGGTAAGAGCTTTCACTGAGTGACGGCAGACCGCAAGGTCGGGCTCCGTTACGCAATGAAATGGACCGTTTAGTGCCGTGGATACTTAGGGATAAACATCTAAAAGCATCTTTATACCATGCCTTCTTACTAACTAAACTACCCAAGTACATATATTTAGCTAACAATATTCTTACTTAAATATTACAAAATCGCATATGGGTACTGATTAGAAATCTAGCTTTATTATTTTAACTTTTCCTAAATAGAGAGACTTCTTCTTGTACTATTTGTCCAATGTATTAATAGTTAAGTGTACCTACAATCTATTAAGCAACTTTGTAAACGAATAACCACATTAATAGCGATAAAGTTAGTGTAATTATTTCATAACGATTTTCAGCGCTAATTGGCGCCTACTGAACAGCTCTGTTACACACTAATAAATCTAATAATAGCCCTCTATACATCTAGGTACAAGTAGCCAGATTGGAAGACCAGCTAATGGCGCCTGCCATAAAGTTTATATCGACATACCCGAGTGAAATCACCAATCAACTATTTTATGTAGGTACTTACACTTTGTCTGAAACATTATTTGTTAGTAATTATGCAGGAAGCTTTTCATTCTAATCACTCGAAAAATTTTTTGCCTTATCCCAGTTCCTCTCATATCAGTGTTGGGTCAATCAACTAATTTTTTCAATCAATTGATTATTCATGACTAATTTAGTCATGAATTATTTAGTCATGATTGAATTAATCATGAGTAAAAATAATAATCATAATCATGATTAAATAAATTAGTCATCAATCATTTAATGATTAAATGACTGATGACTAATTATTCATTGTATTTTTGTATGAGTATTAAACTAAAAAAAATAATTTAGGTGACTTAATTTTAGTTTAATTGAACACATCTATAAAACTATAACTGATCACCACCTTAAGTTGACTGAAAGAAGATAATTCCATTATTCATAAAATTTGATTTTCAAAACGCGTAGTTTTAAAAAGCAATTTAAATTATTTTAAACTAAATTAGCCCGAACTTATTTTTGCAAATGTGTACCTGTGTAAATTAAAAAAAAAATTAACTGATTCTGAGTTTTACTTAACTATTATTTTTAGTCATTAAAATTTTAGTCATGATTGAATAACTAACACTAACACTAATTAATCATCAATCACGACTCATGATTGAATTTTTTTAGTCATTATTCATTAGTCATGACTAAATAATTTAATCTTAATCATCAATCATCAATCAAACTAAATTTTGCCCAACACTGTCTCATATCTACCTATATGAAAATGAAAATACATTTGTTGACAAGAAGAGGTACGGTTTACCTACTATCAACGAAATTAAATGATAATTATAAATAAGCAATCAAAATTACTACCCGATCGTACTTACATTTAATACCAAATAGGTAAGTACTTTTGAATAATCCAAAAGATTCTATTATATTCGTTATTAATTCTTCCATTTAACACGCGTACTTATTCTAAGGCACCTATATATTATAGACTAACAAGCTAACAAGACGTTTTTATTTCACGTAGCCCGCTATTTCTAAACACGCTAATGTCAACCAATAATTAACAGCGTAACAAGCGTTACAAAACTAACAACTATTATGAAACATAAATAAAACATAACGAACTAAGAAATAAAATAAAAAGAATTACCCGCAGCTTGTAATTTCATTTGTGAGAAAAAGTAAAGGTCAATTAGCACGGGCCCAGCGGTTATGGTGTCGTGAGGAATACTCTTTATAGTCTGTGGTAACGGCTTGTCTAATGAAGGAATACCGCGACTAGATTATAGCACTTTTTATCTCATTTCAAGGGACGCAGCGGTTAGAAACAGTTACCAAGCAACACTCAAGAACGTGACTCCCGTTACAACCCGTGTGTTTTTGTTGAGCTATCATTCGTCCTTACTAATAGACTGATTTACTGTGAAAGGCGACAAAAAGTAATAAATGCGACTCACGAAGTATAGAGGTGTTTAGAGATATCTACCAATACACGTAACTCATATGGTTCCGTAAATATTTAACGACAAAAATTGAGTTTTATTTCAAACTACGAGTATCTAATTTATAGCTAAAAATCTAGGTAGCTACATACTTCAGTCAAACCAATAGCTTTCATGTTCTAAGTGATCTATTTTTATTCAATCTGGCTCAATCCAAATCCAACACATCATTCTCAGTTCACGATACGTCGCCTAGCTGTCTCAGTTTTAAATTGCTGCCATTTCGGTCTGTTGAGTTTATCATTAACATACACATTACACACTACGTTTACCCGAGTGTTTTGTTTTACTTGATGTCTTCATATATTTGCAAACTTGTTTACAATTATAAAGTTATCATAATGAAATACCTAATATCCTGTAGACAATAATGAGGTTTCTATTTGAGCACTTAGTAGTCGGTAAAAATATAAAAATCTATATTATTACTTGTCTAAAATAAGTACCAGTCAACAGTAGCCGTTTGTAGCGTTGAAACGTATGCCGTACTACTCCATCAACGTCGATCAATACACCTGTTACATCTTCTATATATTATAATTATGGATATGTTAGCTTCTAAAAATGCTATAATTATCTAATACTATCACAGCTGATTAGGTGTCTTTGGCACTCTATCTTGTTGACACTTGTCTTAAACAAAAACACTGGCCAACAGATCAATCGTAATAATGAACTTGCGAAAAACACAGTTAAAATTACTCAATGCTGATAATTTTAGAAGTTTAGGCCGATTTACCAAGCATTGTTGCTGAATATTACCAGGAAACAAAACTAGGGTACTGAAATTTCGGCCCGCTATCCAACGGTCCCATGGTGTAATGGTTAGCACTCTGGACTCTGAATCCAGCGATCCGAGTTCAAATCTCGGTGGGACCTGATATTTTTACCATCGTAGTTTTTTCTAGCAAAACTTTTCTCTGGCAAATACTGTATTAGTATTTATCGATTTTATTAAATTTTCATATGAAAAGATTAACTGCTTCAATAAATATTAAGTTTTATCTTCCAGACCGCAAGTGTGCGTGCAGATAGCTTGCATAATTTTAGTTATTTTTATAGAAATGCGAACAACCACGTAGGTCCTAAGTACGTAATCATCTACATCCCTCTGGTTACGTTACAATGTTGGTAATTATAAGGTACCCACATTTTTTTTATTTTCTTTTAAAGTAATGAGTAGAATTCATTTAATTTACCCTGCGTTAGTTAGTAGGTATAGAATAACAACTAACATAATTAGGTAACACGGACACTCATCAAAAACAATGATGTCTTTTATTTAGTTATTTTTATTGCTATTTAGTTCTTACTAACCACTAAAGTACTTAGGTACTTAGTCATATGCAAGATAACGATAATAAAACTATACTCAGTAAATATGTACTTATGTGCATACTTAGTAAATACCTACTTTACAAAAATACGATGTTTAACCCTATATTTCTGCTATGTGCGCTGTGTACAGCCATAATTTCATCCAAATAATGTGATTGCCGATTGTAACCACGAAGTCAATGGCCGCCTGTTGCCTAGGTAATGAATAAATACAACAATGTCAGTAAGCGTGGCTCATATCCTCATAGTAAATATACTAGCTATATGTGCGTGCAACTTCGAATTAATAAGTTCGGCAGCTAAATAAAACAAGTGAGTTTAGAACAATGCAGCCGAACAAGTTAAAGATTTTAATGATCGGTCCATCAGAGGTGCGACCTTAAAATAAGGTATTATTTCTTCAGTATCTAAATCGCAATACTTACCAAATTTATTATCATTTCAGAGTGGTAAAACACAAATAGCAAACTTCATATCAGACTCTATAAATATCGAAGAAGCCGAAACTCCACGACCTACACAAGGCGTCAGAATTGTCGAATTTGAACTTTCTAATTTGAATGTCAATGGAAAGACAACTAACATTGATATTGAACTTTGGGACTGTAGTGGTGACCATAGGTAGGTATTAACTTAATTTCGTATGATATTTTTAACTCTTTAACATACAGGTATTTAGCGCCATCCAACGACAAAAGTGCTCATCAGTTGCAAACTTATGATGTTACTGATTGTACTTGCCTGGCGTTCTGCACAATGACTTTTGTTTTGTTTGTGAACAATAGCAGCTACAAACAAACAAAGCGTATTATTGATTTCCTTTATTGTAAAACAGATTTAACTATGCCAACACAGGCTCGTTAGAGAAACAGATATTGAGACGGAACATCATTATATAGGTACTTACGCCTATGTTTACCATGGTATTGATTATAATACGTTGACAATAATATGAAGTTTAGATCTCAATTATCCAATCAGTCTTATCAGTTCTTAGTGACTCCAATATTTACAGGTTACCTACAAACTTGTTATAGGCCATGCTAAATATCACAGTTTTTTTATAAGTTTGGTACCAATTTATATCTTTTGTGTGTTTGAGGTTTGAATCGTGTTGGCCTGCTCTTCGTGTTGGTGTACAGGGAGTGATTCTAGTGTGTTCACCTAACACGGCACAAACGGCGTCAAGAGAGATGGAACTGCTTTACAACTACTTTGTGTCGCAGCCAAATTTATCCGCAAAACAATGTGTTTTGTTTTACAATTGTACTGATGACCAAGAAGAAATGGACTCCTTAAATCTTTGTAAGGTCATGCTTAAGTATTGACATATTTCTAGCCATTTAATTCATGTTTCAATAATATTTGATTTGCTTTTTTCAGCTCCTACATTCTCAAAGGTGTCTCAAGTGGCCATTAACTTGAAATCTGGTGGTACTCGTTTAAAAATTGATTTCTCGAACTATATTACTTCAGTTCTGCAATCTATAAATAAAGAAAACTGAGAAGTTATCTTCACTAAATGTTTTTGTTTTACCTCATGTATACTTACGTCATTCCATCATACGGTGTTGTAACTAAAATACATCCATTCATTGACTCGTTGAGAGCGCATTTCATAGCTTCTGCATAAACATAGCAAATCATGAGATAATAAAATTATGTTATTATCTCGCCAGCATATTTCTGTGATAAGAATCATACACACAGTACACAGATAAATTTGAATTACATAAAAATTAAATCATATTTCCATCACATCATGACATTCACTTCTCATTATTGAGTGTAGGCAGCTTTAGGAGAAAAAGGTTTAATAAGCATTGAGCATAATGTACAAAATAGTATTATATCTCAATTCTTATAGCACCATTACGGATTAGACAGGATTTTCTTTACACACAACTAAATTTAATTTAAAAAATCTACTCTCTTTGATATTTTATCTACTTCTTACCGAATTTCACCGTTTTGTCCATAATCCAGTAAATATGATAAGTAAACTTTAGGTTTTGTTTTATATCGCAATAAGGAGTTACTTAGGATATGATAAGATAGTAATTGTAAAACATAGCTTATGTGTGTCGTATTTGGGTTTTTTTGGAATTGATATTAACAAATATAAAAAGTCTTATTACACGGTCATTATTAAAGCTATATACCTACGTGTTACTATTTACCATTTGTGTCATTGTTATCATTCCTTGACACATCGTGATTATGTATCAACTGTAGGATTTCAAACAATAAAATTTTATCGGAATTAGTTTATACTTACACTATACAGGTACTTTGTGGCATTTTACGTTAAAATGGTTAAAAGATTTTCATAAATATTCATAAATATGTATGTTTGGACAAATATGTAAAACAATTTAGGTTATTGTTTTCGTTTTAACTAGAATATGTGTCATAAAAGCTGATGACGTACGTGTAAATCTCATGATCTGTATAACAATATATTATTATTATGATTTTAGTATATGCAATATGATAAAGTATGAATATAAATAAATAAGATACCACAAAAAGGCGATAATAATATAAAGGTAGTGAAATCAAGACATGATAAAATATAAACATGAATTTATTTTAAAGTTGAGTAGGCCCGTCTCAATGATCATTTATTACAATTTATAAAAATCAATACCTAAAATCACATTCCGAAATCTAGGAGGTAATTTCTTATTGCTTCTGACTATGACTGCGCCGAGCGCATAGTTAATACTAACATCAAAACTGTGAAATACATAACTGATAATTCTTCTATACCGATTGACTTTGACAAAAATAATTATTATAAAGGATTGAAACAACAGTCCAGAACCGTTTAAAAAAAACAAAATCCGACGCACGCACTCAGTCTTAAAACATTTGGCTCTTATAATGAGTAATTTTAATAAACTTAATTCAGTATTTCATTTAATTCATTTACAAAGACAAAATGATACTGAAATTAATTAATAATCTACTAAATAGAAAAATATTTACAATTACTGGAACCTTGTACATAAAACTGTATACACGTAACCTATACTTACATTATTAAAATACAACGTATCTACTGTCTGTCATTAATATAATAATATTATCATCACCTTGATCACATTTTGCTGCATGTGGAAGGAGTTTCCTACATCATCTAGAATAATTTATTACTCTAACATTATCATATCAGTAAATAAAATATATACAAAACCTAATTTCTATCGTTCTTCCAATTACCTCGATCGTTAAAGTTTTTTCGGTCTCTATGACCTCTACCGGAACCTCCGCGATTCCACCGATCGTTGCCGCGACCTCGATGCCCACCCCTGTTTGGAAATCTCGGATAATTTTGTTCGCCATCCATAAAGTTAAAGTCATTGCCTGGACCTGGGCCGTTAAAGGGCATATTTCCAAAGTTATTAGGTCCCCCAAATTTATTATTAAAGTTATGTGGGATATTTGGAGCTATTCCTAATAATCCTGGCGTAGGACCACCACGTGGGTCGGGCATAGATTGATTAAAACCATGCATGTTGCCCATATTCATATTATTCATATTATTCATACCACCCATACCCATAGGCGACATATTCATCATATTCATATTACCACCGTCCATTGAATTAGGTGGACCATTCATACCAAATGGAGTTTGATTAAAATTAATTGGAGTTTTAAGTAACGCTTCTTTGGGTTTTGGTAAATAGGAGTACTCGCCATTTTCTCCCAATGAAATACCTAAGTTTGTTAAAATATTACATAATACACTATTACTTTGAATAGGAGTTAAATCGAATTTCTTGCCAGGCATCTTTTCTTGCTGGTATTGTTTAATCATTTGAGTCACTGGAGCTAAATTTTGATTAACAAATATTTTTTGGGTCGAACTCAAGTCTTTGTACCAGTTGGAGTTCTGCAAAATAGTTTGTAAATCCAAAGAATTCGATTTCTGATCTTGACTAACTGTCTCAATAGTATCTTTGGGCTTTCTACGAGGATCTATTCTAGGGCCTGATGGCGTAGGCGGAGTCTTAGTTGATTTTTCACTGTCGCTGTTAGAATCGTCAACCGATAATCTAAATACTTTTCGAAGTCTAGGGTCAACCAAAGCCTGTGACTTTGCAGTACTGTTTCTGATATCAGTATAGTCAGGCCGAGGTATGTCTATCAATACTAATTTATACTGCATAGGGGGATGACTGTTAATAGAACCGTTGATTTCAGAAGCGGGCGTGTAGTTCGGAAGCGGTTTGAAAGGTAGACCTAAACGAAAGTCAATGTCACCGGTATTAGTTTGACGTAAATCTGTATCGCCAAAAGATGGAAGACTAAATTCTGACTTCCGTAAATCGACGTCCGTTCTCCGACGACCGTCTGTGGGTTCACCATCTATACACTCATATATTGATACCCTTGACGGCTTTTTATTAGGAGGTTTAATGGGATCACTTACTTTTTCTGGCGATCGTCTTGATCTTGGATCTCTAGGCCTTTGCGGTGATGCTGCACCTTCTGCAGGTGCCTCCGATTTATTTTCCTGTAGGTTATTCTTCATTGTGTTCAATAGTTTAGTGACTTCCTCACTTATATCTATTTTTGACAGATCCCCTAGCCTACTAAGCACAGCAGAGGGTTCTATGACATGAGGCGCCGGGGCCTGTGGAGATGGAGGAGTTTGTTTCGGAGAGGATGCTGGGGACTTTCTCCTTGTTCCTTTTTCCTCGTCGCTAGAATACCATTTCTCGTCAATCAACAAATTGTTGTCCTCGTCGTCAGTAGTGGAACGCCGGTGCCTCTTTTCAGGATTCTTGAAAATTGGTTCTGGCTGAAGAAACCTAATATCTGTATCACATTCTTTACTTGAAGTATTATCGTCACCAGTAGAATGTAGAATTCGAGGGCCCTCGTCCGCAAAAGGTAAAACTCTATGGTCTACATCTTTGGACTCGTTAGAAGCTGCAGGTTTATCACCTTCAAAGGACTCATTCGAAATATCAATGTTTTCTTTATCCTTCGAAACAAATTTCAAAGCGTCTTTTGTGTATTGATCGATGTCAATCATATTATTATCCTTGCTTCCGTGCGACTCTTTTTGATTCATTTTAACTACGGAAGAATCCTCAGGGGCTGGAAGAACTGCCGCGGGCTGAAATCGCATATCTACGTCTTTTCCCGGTAAATCAGACGTAACAGCCCCACTGTTGGTTACTGGCACAGGTAAAGGCGGTACTCTTAAATCTAAATCTTTCGTAGTAGATGGTTGACTCATGAATTGTTGAGGTTCATTATTGGTTATAAGTCCTAACTTCTGTATGTTCATTGTATTAAGCTGTATTTCTGTTATTTGTTTTAATGTTAGACCAATAGTGTTAAGTTGCATTACAGTTAATTGGCTCAGCTGGTCTAAGTTATCAATTCCCATCTTTTTCAAATCGGAAATCTGACGAGATGTCAACACTCCGGTTAGATTCTGGATGTTTAATATACTAGGTGACCCTGTGCTATTACTTGGTGAATTATTAACATTATAATTTTGGTTAGATAAGTCATTTTGCCACCGAGATTGTCGCACTTTCGGCGATATTTTATTTTGTCTATCATTCATAAATTGGTTATTTTGTAACATATCCGGTGAACTTTGGGGATTTGGTATATTCAATTCAAATAAAGAGGGGATCGATTTTTCTTGAGGTTCCGACATTTCAGAATACTGTTGCATTAGTTTATTTTGTGTAGTTTGTATCATTTTTAACGCCCCGTCACGATTTAGTCTAGGGAAGTCACCTAAAATCTCTTTAGGAGCTGACTCTATATGTTTCAAAAGAATATTTCGTAGATTATCAGTTAGCGGTTTACCGTGTGCGAACTTACATTCATCTTTGTATATACATTGAAGCCCTGTATGATAATATTTGCAAGGGAAGTCAGCATGCATATACAGACATTTATCTCTCTTAGCACAACAGTCCATCAAATAAAATTTACACAGCTCCATTTTTCGAGGAGGTTGTGCGTTATGTGAATAAATGCAATCATCCCCTTTATGACATTTACCTTGCATGTAATATAAACAGACACCATCAGGGTCTTGCATAGGATGAGCGCCTCTTCTCCTATCATTTTTGTTATTTTTATTATTACGTTCGCGCTGAGGTCTGTTATGACGCTGTTGTCGGTGATGCTGTTGTTCTCTTGATTCGTGGCTACTGTCTGACGCGTATGAATCTCTATCATCCTCGTACATATCAACAGGAGATTGTCTATGTACCGGGGAAGCACCCCTTACACACATCATCTCACTTTCATCTACCTCGTCCGAATACTCTTGCTTTTTACGCTTTTTACTAGAACCTTCCTTTCCATCGTGTTTCTTTCTTTTCTTATGTTTACGACGTTCATCTACGTCCTCATCATTAAAACCTTCGGCTACGTCATTTTTGTTCATAGCCTTCCTAATTGCCTTTTCAATGTTACCAGCAAAATCATCTTCTGTAGGACTCGAGTATTTCCGATTCTTTTTACTTTTGTCCTTTTTTTGTTCACCTTTGTTAGATTTCGATTTTTTTTTCTTACCTGATTTTGAATAATAAAAATCTTGTACGTCAGATTTTTCTTGTGGTAGTGTATCGTCGAGTGTTGGTACTGCTTCATCGGTTTTTTCATCGCCTTGGGCTTCTGTGGTTTCTTCACCTTCACTCTCGATCTCTCCGTCCTCCAAATCTTCCATTTCCGCATTCGCGACGGATTCTGTCATCTTGAATGTGTCACTGAAATTGAGAAAAATTACGTTGTTAATTATTTTGTCACATATTATCGTTTTGAACTGTCTGGAATAAGACACTACGCTGGAAAAGTTTGCTTATGATTCATATAACTTATATGACTTTAACTCCAATAACAGACAGTTAATTCATGATACATTATAAATTACTAGTACTTTAAGAGATATGACTTGATAATTTAATCGGCTGTATATCTAAAAATCTACAAAGTGCGATAAGATTTGAACGGGAGTTACAAACAGTTCTGTTAAATGGTAACAAAAACACATAGGTAAATCCAAATGACGTATACAAGAATTAGTCATCAATATCAAATTGCAGGAATTGTGAAATAAAGAAATTAATAAACAGAAAAAACTTCTTTTGCAATTACCGGCGGGTGTTTCTACAGTAGGTTGCGCAAAGCATGCTTAAAATAAATGAAATCAATACAAAATTAAGCTTTCTTTCTCTACATGACAATTTAGTAATATTGCGTAATTCTGTTAATAATAAAATATAGGCATCTTAGTAATAATAAAATTAAACGACGAATAGATAAACTGTGCCGGAAAATTACAGCATCACGTATGTATGTATAAGGCTGTGCATGTAATGTTGGGCGTATCCTAATCGAGTATCTATACAAAATAACCTAAAATGCTTCAAATTGGTGCGTAGTACGTATTACATACGTAGGTACCATAGCAAAATCTAACAGAAAAATAATATTGAACATATCCTGCGATTCATGTATGGAGCGTTATTAGCAACTGACCTATATTACCGAAATGGGTTTTATAGAGACCTATGTCTCTAGTACCCAAGTGAAAACGGATCTGATAACGGAATCCAGCCCACTACAATATAATGCTAGTAACTAACTACTATGAAACGAAAACAATTTTTATTACAGAATCAATGACTAACTCTAGGTGCTTAGATCATCGCATCAAGCCCTATCCTCAAAATATGTGCACGTCACGGTCAAATTGTTATTGAACACGTCCCTGTAGAATTCAACGTTATATTTTTAGCATAGCTCGCGAATGGTGATCCGCTTTTACGACGCGCAAGAATGAGACAGATATAGTACAAGATAAGCTATCCAATCCGCGAGTGCAACGGAACATACGTCATGAGACAATTCTTTTCACAGTCGCCATTTTGATGTATAATGCGACCAAATTAAAAAGTTATCGAATCTGTTAGGGAAGCAATTTAATATAATTGCGAAATACAACGTCACAGTCAATAATAAAAAAAAAGATTCCCACAGAATGTCCCTGTATAATATAAATCTGAAAACCCACTAAACTATTAAGAATGCACACTAATAAATGTTTGGCACATTTTTAAGACTGTGTAAAATATATAAAAAAAAATTAAATACATAAAGTAGGTATTATTAGTCTGCTGCTTAATTTAAGTGTATTAATACTGGTCTTATCGACGAGAATAAATCTCGTTTTTCTTTTATAATACTGTACCTAATATTCGACGGAACAATAAGCATTGGGAATGTATCTCCAAGATTCACAAATTACTTAGATGTTGCGCAGTTAGAAATTCGACATGTATGGCAGAAGTCAGTACAATAACTGTTCATAGCCACTACTTTCAAGAGTAATTTAGGTAGATACAGCCAGCCAAGCAAGCAGTGGGTGGCCGTTCACATTTCACAATATCTTGCTGCGCGCTGCGCTCTCGCCGCGATAGGAATGACGTCAGCCTTCTAGAACGGCAAGATATCTGTCCTTCCTTTCATCGAGGTCACGAGGCATATAACGCTCACACACACTAATACACGGAATCGCAGCATATTGTAAATATGGCGTGTTCCTACATCACAAGTACATACCTAACGCGACATTTTAATTTAGCAGCATTATAATGTGAATGCTATACTAAAATGACATTATATGAACAAAGAAACTGAAAAATGACATATTCTAGCAAAAGTTAATAAATAGTATACACAATTACCAACACCATTAGAAATAACCCTAAATAGGCAGAAATATGATAAAAATAAAGAATATTTTAGATTATTGTCGGAATAATGTCATGCACAAAAATAAATTTTACACCTAATCGAAATCGAAAAATTATGATACATATTATATTATCATAATAAAACACATTTTAGACCTTATTGTGTGCACAGCAATAGCTAGAACACAGAATAAATACAGAAGTATTACAGCCGCCATTTTGGCTTAGGCCGTAAGTAGGTAATAGATTGATCAATAATGATACGATTACCGCCTTGCAAAATAAAATGCATATTTCCTTCAAAACGCGTTTAAGACGAAAATGTGTAGCGTAGATGGATGTTGCACGTGTAGTTATGGTAATTCCTTTAGCTGACCAAGCACTTTATGTATAAAGGGGACACGCATTCATAAAATGGCCTAACGAGTAAATAATATTAATTGTTACCAATCTTACATTAATGAACGAATCACTATGTGCGACTACTATACGCCATATAAAATGGAAATCTTTCATAGCATTGCTGCATAGAGACGAAACAATTCGAATATGTACGCTATATTGATTTCGAACGACGACTGTAGCGGAATAATGAGGCGATCAGAAATTATTTAGTTTCTGAACTCGACACCCGTGGAGGGAGGCGCAAGTGTTGCGGAAATACATTTTTAGTTGTGGCCAACCTGAGGTTTCCGTGCTGAACGCTAAGTGTCTCTTTATTCAAAAAAGAAATTTAAGCATAAATAATTGATATTTGTGTATAACACAAATCTTTTAAATTTTTTAGTCTTCTTATTTTATCTAAAATGCTCAATTTAATGCATTTTACGGCAAAAAACATGTCAACGAATGTTGTAATGTTGCCAATACTAGTATTATAAAATTGATGATAAGGTCACACTGCTGAAAACTAAAATAAGATACATCTGTTTAAATAATTTAATTTGCATGATTCAAAATAGTCAAAAAATATTTAATCTTTTTATAACCCTAAGGTTAATTTTTTGAATAAATATTAGCAATGTTTACAATAAACCGTCACCAAAGCGTTTCCAAACAGAATTTAAATGTCATCATGATAAAAATCTGAATGTCACTTTTATCAATTTTGTGATAAGTCAGCATTTTATACATACAACAATAAAAGTTATTTTTCTGAGTAATAACTGCAAAGTTATGTATTACATGTCTGTTCAAAAGGGAAATATCTTTAAAAACTAAATGTGACTGAGTGTAACTGAAAATATAATACAGTTTTGCTATAGCTCTTCAAAGTTGAGAGGATTTGATAATGTCTGGACCAAGTAACCCCTTTGCTGGACTTTTAGGAGTATCAGAAGCCACATCCCCAGTTGAACCACCAGCTGGAGATGAAAATGCGGCCCTCCAAAATACTTCTAAAAAATTATCAGAAAATGTTGAAAATGAAACAATAAATAATATAGCAGAAAATGTTTTCCACTTCACAATAAATCCTGAATCAGCGTCAGGAAATCGACAACTAGTTTACTTGGAAGAACTCGCTGAGGCTACGAGGCCAAAAAATTATATAGACCTAGAAGCACTGGAACAAGCTTTGTTTGAAAGATTACTACTTACCGATATTGAATCTTGTGTGATACCAAAATCATGTAAAGTTTTCAAAGAACATGTTGTTCAGAAACAAGTTTTTCCATACTTATTCAGTTCTCTTCAGAACATGGCTGGTTATGAAAGGTCAAAAGTCCCTAGTGTGCAGGAAGCTTTACAAAAAATGAGAGAATTAATATTCAGAAATGCGGTAACAGCCTTAAAACAACCTGCTTTGTTTGAGGGACAAGACTTTTCAGGGCAGCTCACAGAATTACTACAGCATGTGGACCCACAGAGCCACAACTTCTTTATGGATATTGTACAATCATTTATGCTAGAGGGTAAGGAGATTACATATTTTTTGCTTAATTTTGTTACTGTGCTCTTCTGTTCAAAATCTTTAATTTAAAATCTCCTTCAATTTTAGGTGAAGAAGGAAGTCAAGAGCAGCTGAAAGAAATAATGCTCCCTGTGTTGATGAAAATATATATAGATATAGATAAATCTAATATAATCAACTTGCCTATTTATATACTGAAGTCTGTGCAACTCTTTGCAAGTAAGTATCAATCCTGACCAATAATAATTTGGAATGAATTTTCAATTTAGATAAAATTGATAATGTGATAGATCTAATATCTTGGATTCTATTCTTGAGCTGGGGCGAGGCAGTATTGGGTGCACTAGTTTCAGTTGGAATGTTACCTATATTATAGTCCAACCACTTAATATGGACCTGAAGCCTGTACAATAATAATATATCTAGGGTATAAATTATAGTTCTTTGTTTGTCCATAATTATTAAGTAGCCATAGCTACAAGGCAACTAAACAGCTAAATAAAAACAAACCTATTGTTTTATCAAAGTAAATACCTAATCATTTTTATATGCAAACAAAGGGGATGCCCTAGAAAGACATACATGGATCACATTGGCGATGTCTTACTCGAGGTCCTGTATGACAAAATATATATTGATGTGAATTAAGCAAGGAAGGTTATAAGGATCATACCAAGTGCTGTTCTCTGGTTTTTGCCTACCCCTATGCGTAAAAGGCCTGACATTATGTATGTACAATAATATTACATTGGTTGATGTTGTTGTTGTTATATTTTATTAACATTTTCAGGTAATCAATGGCTAGCACCTATACTACTTGAGAGCTGTGAAGTTAAACCAAATGAAAAGAATGGAAGGCTATACCAAAATAATGTGATTGGAGGTCTGCTAGCACTTTCTGTACTACCTAAATCTAACACAATGATGCCTGAATTTTTCGACAATCCAGTTGATCAGGTAAGGTCATAATTTTCTTAATTGGAGTCATGCTTCAACTAGAACAATTTTTACTAGTTTTGGCCCATCATTTCACTCTATTATACTGACTGCGAGGGGCTACAAGCACTACTCAGAACAGTCAAAGCCTATGCTAAATCCTTCCTTTATATATCCTACTTATTGGACGCTTGTTTATTATGTCATGTATTGTACATGTCCTTTGTCAATACTAACTTTGTCTGTCTATCTGTTTGTTGTTGTTAAACAACTGGACCAATTTTGATGAAATTTTGTGTGCTGATAGTTAGATACCAGGTGTCAATTATAGGCTACCTACTTTATTGATACTGGAATAGGTGGTCTATATTATAAGTATTTTAAGTATTTATCAAAGAAAGCAGAAATAAGCAATAAAATTTGATCACACATGGCGATTAAATATTGAAAATTAATCAACTGTCTATATTTTTCCAGACTGCCACATCTTTGATAGAGTCATCATTATGGAATGCAGTGTCCCACCTAACAAACAACATGCACAAGATATTCCTGACTCTACTAAAAGGTGGGCCTAGAGTTAAAAATATGCTACTGACATGGATTGGAAGGTGTTTGAAATCAAATGTTGGCAGAGGAAAACTTTGGAATGTACAGGTGAGTCAACCAATTGCTATAACTGCACGTTTGGCGCAGTGGTTTAAGCGGTCACCTCGCCGCAACAACCGTAGCGCCGCGTGTGGTGGGTTCGAATCCCACCCGGGACAAATCTTTGTGTGATGAGCACGAGTATTTGTTCTGAGCCTGGATGTCAATTTATCTATATAAGTATGTATTTAGAAATATATAAGTATGTTTATCAGTTATTTGGTTACCGTAGTACAAGCTCTGCTTAGTTTGGAATCAAATGACCGTGTGTAAAAAAAAAAAAAAATAATGAGGAAATTTAATGAAATCACAGGCTGGGTACCTTTTACATAGAATAGTCTAATGAGTTGTGTCATATGACCTTGATATAACCAGAAGTCATTTTAATTAAATCCTTAATTGATGATATTAGACTAATAGTATGTTTCTGACATATATGGGTAAGAGTTACAAAAAACACAGTAAGGATAGACCAGACTATTCATCATAGTGTCAGACAAGTTATATGTTATGGGTTAAAAGAGTGTGAATAAATGATTAGGTATATAGGGATAAGTATTGTCCTGTTCTAGTATCTACTAGATTGCAATTTATTTTGTTTGAAATGGCAGTCCTATGAGCGCAACAATAGGATTTACCGACCAGTCTAAAACTAACTATAAAAGTAAACAAATCTTGAAAAACTTGGCGCTAACTGGCTGATTATTATTTATTACGTGCCGTTTCTCACTGCTCGGTAGTGCTCTTCATAAATACTTAAATGATTTCTAATACATAGTTATTCCTACATTTCCAGGCGGCTGATTTGTCGGCAGCATCACAGTGCGTATCAGACGGTTTCATGTTGAACTTGGGCGCAGTTTTACTTCATCTGTGCCAGCCATTTTGTACCACATCTGATGACCCCCGAGCACTTAAAATTGACCCCACCTACGGCGCAGTCTTGGTAAGAATACCTATTCGTGCTTTTAGATTAGGTACTGTGTAAGGATAATGCAGCTTCTAAATTAGTATTGACAAAAGTCATAAATCTTCCTATTGCCATTGTTATCGAAAATTGAATTCATTTTTTTTTTTAATAATAACAGTAGACCAATAATGCGCTCAATATATGGTTACCTATTATTCATAATTTTTAAAATGGTTAATTGCCAATCCCTGCGTCAGAAATATGGAGATCAAGAAGTCAAACTAGTGGAATCTCAATCTCACTGTTAACTTAATTAATCTTCTAATTTCTAGCCAGAAGAATGTGAAGCAAAGTCAGTGCATTTAGACTGTCTGCACAGTGAGACGTGCTTGCTGCCAGCGAGGACGAATGAAGACGACCAGCCGTTAAAACGGGACACAGCTGAAACATTCAATTTTGTTACCGAGTGCTTCTTTATGACGCAGAAGTGCATTGATCTTGGTATGTGGTTATATCTTGCCTATTTTCCTTCTGTATTTTCCGATTTGATGCATATATGATTCAGTATTAAGGACTAAAGAGTATCGGTTCCTGCCACTGTATATTTTATCCGCAAATAAACTTTTCCATCACTGAAGAACGGAATATGAAGTAAACATTTACCTAACCCGGGATATTTTTCTAGTTGATTTGCAGCTCCATAGAATAATTCTGAGAGAACTTTATCCATCCTTATTTAATATTAGTTACTGTTATAATTCATTGCCAATAGTGTATTTCCATATAAAGAGATTTTGATTAGCGATATTTAAAAATCTTATCCGTCTAATCGAAGATTCTAAAGTACGACGAAATTATTTGGACGACTTAGTTTCGTCTTGAGTGTTTCTGAGACCCTGTTGTAAAGATTTATTCTTATGTTTATAATTTGTCAGGTGTCCGAGTGTGTGCCGAGAAACTATGGCGTACGGGTCAAGAGTTGGGACAGGCGCAGCGTGCGCTAGCTGATATGTCGTCAACAGTACATCACCTACTTGATCCGATGAGGCAGCGCAATCACCATCTCATGACTAAGTAAGTAACTAATATACAATATATTTTGCATGAATACTATGCAGTCATTAATATTTTGGGCTTGCGATGAACTTTACAATTCGTTCTAAGTCCAGAAATTGCAACAAGTTCCCAAAAATGTACGATTGACAAGTTGGGCTTGCGGGGCTGCCATCCTATTGTACTAATCGTGCAGTTATTTATCAACTGTTTTGTTCTTAAATCTATGCAGTTTTATTACAAACGTTTCAAACAAATAGCGCCTTAAGACACGCATGATAAACACAAAACACGCGATTTAAAATGATTACCTCTCTTTCATCAGATTCGTGAGTCTCCGCTGCGCTCTTCTAGAGAAGGACATGTTAGCGAACTTGAACCGGCTCCAAGCGGCGACGTGCACGTGGCTGGTGCAGGTGGCGGCCAAGCCCAACGCCGAGGCGCCCGCCGCGTCCTACGCGCCCACCACCCTGGCGCAGATCAACATGCCAGTCACTACTCCACCGCCAGATACACTCAGGTTGGTAACAAATTACAGACAAGTTGGTGTTACCGTCCAAACTTTAGACGTAAAACTTCGCTATGCTTCGACGTCAACTGCAAGGGAAAAATCCGAGATGTTACTGTTGATGTCTATCCCATAATTAAATTATACCAAATAAATGTACCGAGAACTTAATTTCGACGCTTGTTTCATAATAGTATCCCTCCATCCCTCTTATTTTAGACTATGCCTAAAAATAGTACACACATAATAGCATGGGACAAATTACCTAACTTTCTGAGACTTTTAGTCATATTGCAATTCAGATTTTTGGGAAGTATAAAAGCGCCCACTGTATTTATTTTCATCGCCTTGCTTTATTTGTATTTCAGATGTGTCCCAGAATTCGTGTTAGAGAACGTAGTAGTGCTGATAACGTTGGCGCGGCGGACGGCCGGCGCCATCAACGACGACGCCGACATCGCCGGGCTGCTCAAACCTGCACTCACACTCGTACTTATGTTCATGGGAGATTCCACCAGGACTTATAACCCGCATTTAAGGTAAGAATCATGCTTATTACGTAAAAATTGATAATTTTAGCAAGTATTACTTTTTTTGCCGATGAATAATTGTAAAGGGCTTCACTCAGGGAATATTTAAAGCTCATGTGACATGTAGACGTTTCTCTCTTCTTCAAACCAATAACCTTCAGAGAAGATCGTAGACATTTGCGTGCACGTTATAGTCTAGTCTATAGGCGTAAGATAATAACTCGCCTGCCGCCTGTCAATATGATATTCCTGCATTAAGTGCTTCATGGTATCATCTTAAAAATGTGTCAAATATAATGTATTTACTATTTATTACAGGGCGCGTCTCGCAGAATGCTTAGAGGCAATGTTGCCAAACCACCCGGACGATCAGCAACCACTAAGCAGCTTAGCGTCCTTCTATCGTGAACAATTGTTCAAAGAACATCCACACAGGCTACAGGTGTGTAACTATGTCATAAAGATTTTATTTATATTATTATGTACTTTTGGCGTAGCAATGTTTTTTTCTTGCATTTATTTGCGGTTATGTTCCTTCTAATACAATATCTAGACAAATCCCGAAACATAGGTGCTGGCGAAAATTAAGCCAAATTTTGAAAATACATGCAATCTTGATTAAATTCTTAATTTCAAAACTCGTAAAAAAATATTGATAGACAAAATTTTCCGCTAAACCAATTTATTCCGTTTATATTTCATTTTAAAATGTTATGTAACTGTTTCAGTTGGTACCCTGTTTACTGGACGTTTTCGTGGGCATCGAGATGACAGGCCAGAGCGTTCAGTTCGAACAGAAGTTTAACTACCGCCGTCCCATGTACCTTGTTATGGACTTCCTCTGGGAAATGGAAGAACATAGAGATGCTTTCACGTGAGTGCTCATCTATTTGTATAATTCGTTGTTACAATTTGACCAACGGATTCACAAGTAAAAAAGAGATACAAAATTACGTTGTTGAGTAATATTATTCTGGAAAAAATCTCAGTATCTGCCGAAGTTTGATAATGTGCCCAAAATTTTAATTTGAAAAATAAACAATATGACGTTGTTAATAGGTATATAAGAATCAATAAATAAACAAAAAAATCTGTTTTTAATTCTAGGCGGCTTGCAAAGGAAGCTGAATCAAATATGGAAGCCGTACACCCACCGATATTTCTGCGATTCGTCAATCTGTTGATGAACGACGCTATTTTCTTACTAGATGAAGCGCTCGGCAATATGGCACAGATACGCACCTTACAAACTGCACAGTATGTATATTCTTTTACCTTTTATATTCCCTCCAAACTATTGAACTGTTTGAACTGAATGTGTGAACTGAACAGTTTAAAGTTCCACAAGTCTTTCTGCTCAGTATACATGTGAAAGGCGACGTTAAATAAAAATCTCGTGACTTTCCTAGATGTTACCTAAATAATACTTTATTAATAAGCCATGTAAATGCCTGCCTTCGGGCGGCTTGATAAATAAAAAAAATTATACGTCATTAATTAGAAATTATCACATTTTCCTCAGAGAATCCGGTGCATGGGCGAACCTATCAGCTCAAGAGCGTGCTCAAAACATGTCGAACTTATCCCACATCGGCATGTTGGCTCGTTTCGACAACATCTTAGGTCGCGACACTATTCGTACACTGGTGCGACTGACCGCGCACGCACCGTACGTGTTCTGTCACCCCACGCTGGTCGAGCGCATCGCGTCCATGCTCAACTACTTCTTACTGCATTTAGTCGGACCTAATAAGAAGAATTTTAAGGTAATGTTAATGACTATTAAATATTTTTTGATTGAGGCTAGCATTGACCGGTCCTTCACAACTAATCGAGTTTTTGTAAGCAGATGCTATTTAACTACGCAGAAGATGCTGCACTTATTTGAATTTGATTTGATATTTGATTTGGCACACATATTATTTCGTTTGAACTGAAACAATAAACAGGGTACATCATTAATTGCATGCAGAAAAAATCGCTAAATAAAATAACAAAATTTAAGACAAGTTTTTCAAACAAAATCCTGTAATTTTTTTTTTACATAATAGAAGCAAATTAACATAAGTCTCCTATATGCAATATTAACAACTAGTACATTTTGTATACAGGTAAAAGACATGAAGGAATACGAGTTCGACCCGGCTACCACAGTGCTGGACATTTGCCGCATGTACGTGGAACTCGGCAATAACGAGAGATTCTGTGCCGCAGTCTCGGATGACGGACGATCGTATTCTGCACAACTCTTTACCTTGGCTGAAGCGGTGTTAGGTACGTACGAAATTATTTATGAAGTTTTCAGGCACCGATTAGCTGAGCTTCTCTAACCCTTTTTGAATAACTCATTTAAATCAAAAAAGCTCTTCTAATATATAAGATGATAGCTTCTATTATACGAAAGCCTTATTTAACTTTCATATGTAGTTCAGACATATGTGTAAGGCAGTATAAATCAATATGTAAGTTTGATGAAACGTAGAAAACTGATGGAGTAGTATAAAAATAGTAAAACGAGATGTTAAGAACATAAACCTTTGTCAAAGAGTTGTACACCAAATTATACTCTTATGTTTTGTTTATAGTGCGTATTGGCGGCGGAGGACTGCTAGGCTCCTTGCAAGAAGTGGCGAGCCGGGTGGAGACATTAGCGGTGCAGCGTCAACGTGATGAGGAGATCCTGGCCAATGCGCCCGAAGAGTTCCTTGACCCTATCATGAGCACTCTCATGATGGACCCCGTCATACTGCCCAGTTCACGCACCACAGTCGACAGGACCACTATTGCACGGTAAACTTGGAACAAACCACTTATATAAAACTATTTGTTGTTTATTAAAATTTTAGAATTCTTTCCATCATAATTATCTTTTTTATTAATTTAAATAGTCGAGTTTCTGCTTTCACACAATACTTAGTATTCCCATGACTGAATCAGATATTAACTATACTTTGACTAACATTTAATTTTTTTATTCCAGCCATCTACTAAGCGATCAATCAGATCCGTTCAATCGGTCTCCTCTATCCATGGACCAAGTGAAGTCTAACATTGAACTAAAAGAGAAAATCCGCGCTTGGATCGCTGAACAAAAGCGAAATATTGCTCAAGTAACTAGTACTAGTAGCACATAAATAACTTAATTATACTGTGTTTTTACACTGCACGGTGTGACTATGTATTTAGTGACAGTACAGTGAGTTAAATTCATACTGCATTGACGTAATTTCTTGCAAAACTTAATACGACGTCCTTCGTGTCAGTACAAATTTCTCTCATGGTTACTATTCTGTGTATCTTATACTAGGTAAGCTAGTATAACCTTAGGTTAAACTTAGCACGTAGATTTCGTATTGAAGACAAACACTTGTAAACGCGTTTGATGTACACAGTTTAAGTTCAGACATTGTATAATAATTTTCTTGTGATTCCTTTACAAATTGTATGGCGAAAGGCGAAATATCGGGCAATGAAACACGCACGTTGGGAGAGGCCTATGTCTATCAATGGACCTCAATAGGGTAGTGATGACGATTATAATAATTTGTAAATTTTAGTTTTAGTTACCTAAGTTTCGGTACATATCAGTTCAAAGTGATGTATGCTATTTCTATAATTTATTTCCTTGATCCTTTTAATTTTATTTCTAGTTATAACATTGGGTGCATTTTATTTGGTGGGTACTCATTCGTAACGAGTTTTTACCAGACTTTATGTTGTGATAAATTACTATTTTCTGTCTATAATTTAGCATTATGAATATTAGATGTAATGACTATAATTAATAATATATTCCTTGGAATTTCTAAATGATATGTTTTATTATTTAACCAATACCAACTCATATGCTTAAAAAAATATAAAATGTCCTTTGTGAGTGCGAAATAAACGAATACATAGGCGAGTACTGCAATCTGAATGGGAGCCATTCATTGAAGGCTTTAAGTAACAATCAAAGAAAGGTGAAAGTCTTAAAACAACGAAACATGACAAATTTTCAGGGGAAATAAACGTTTATTTAATGTGCACCTTGTGCCTGCTCATCTCAATATTTTTCAAGGTGATCAACCAACGCCGATGAAAACTGACTCGTTCCCACTTTCATTAAATCCCAACACAAACTTATGATAAACCAAGTGAGTCAAAAAAAATTTTTTTTTATTATTAATACTTACAAGTATATATACGGTTTCTCAAATACATAATAATATTAAAACACTGCCGTTAGGTAATTTCAGTAACTAAAAAACTTGTTTCGTGAAACGGGGAGGAGGCCATAACAATCCCACAGCGACCACAGACAACTTAGTTGACATGGCGGAGTAATCAGCTGTTAATTGCAATGCTAACGATTATGTGTTATAATTTCAGTAGGTATTACTTAATTCAGTGTTCAATGCAACATTACTTCATTTGAGTCTCAAATGAAGCAACCCGTTTATATTTTTCTAAGTGAAATTCAAAAATTATTGAAAGAAAAAAGGAATGGCGCGATGTCCCTTGTCATCTGTCAGCTTCATTCATTCATCCATTGTGCAGAAAAAATGTGACTTGTTCGCTTTGTAATTTTGTTTTTATGTAATAAGTGCTAGTTAAATATTAGATACAACCGTTATTACATCCCAATACTTTTACGAAAGTGTTGATTACCGTATTGCATAATAAGAACACTTGTACTAACACAACAGGGCCTCGTTTACCGTACTCCAAGATATTCCCTCTACAAAGAGCTTGGTGCGGCGTCGGCGAATGAAATACTTATTTTTCTTGCGCAGTGATAGTCGGATGTTACGTTTGATGAAGAAATAGGGGTGGTTTTACATTAGTGTGGTGTGAAAGGAAGCTAGAATGTCGGGCCGTGTAAGGAAGCAGTCGGATTGCCCTGTGGGTAAGCAGGGACCGATGAGAGCGACCCTGCCGGTGTCGTCGGTAATGAAACAGAGTGGCGTGAAGAAGAACGCCAGCAACAGTCCGACCTTATCACCAACGAATGCGTGGAGGCGGATATCGCCGGATCACGCCCTTTCAGGTCAACGAAGCCCAGGAGCCGTCAATTACAAAGGTAAGTGCTTTACCTCACTTCCTACAATGGACCAAACAAAGAATTGACAAATGTAATATTCAGTTGTTGAACTGTACTATAACAATCTCAATAGTAAACATAAAATGTGACATTGTGTTTGCTGTCAAGGTGTGGTAACAAATTATTAAAATAAACCTGACAGTATTGAGGTAAAGAATAGTATTGCAGTGTTATAACTAAGGGTCCTTCCTCCTACAGTCATAATTCAGTGTGGTGTTGTTTGTTGCTTCAAGAACTTACCAATTATTTTGTATTTGTATGATTTCAATGTCATACATCAAGTTATTAGGGGTTTGGTAGTTGAGTTACAATGTTTTGATAACAGATATTATGTAAAAAAAGATAAAACTCAGGACTGTTGTTCTGGCTCCAGTGGTTTTCTTTAAATCTCTTGTAATTGATTGATGTTAAAAAGAGTGAAACCATATTAACTGATAATATGTACAATACCAGCTTCCAGAAACACTAATGTATAGCATTCTATTTTTAAATCAAAATGAAAGAATCTATAAATTCACATACATACATCTTATTACAATAAAATTACTCTGATGTTTAACCATAACTATTATTTATTATTATTTTTTTAAGTATAGTTATCTGATGTTCTAGGCAAAGGTCGGTTTGGTGCTAGTGTTATCAGGCGCACAGCTTCCCTTGACACCCTGTATCATAAAGGACAGTGGTCCAGAGACTACTATCTACATGCTGGCCAGTTGCAAGTTGATAAATCCACACAAGTATGTACATTATTTATTATTTTGTTAAATATACCATTGTAAATTGCAACTAAGTGTGAAATATGATGACCCATTGTATAGAGATTGTTGAAACTTTACATGTTTTTTTATAAGCCTATACTATACTGTCCCACTGCTGGGCATAGGGACTCTCCCAGAGGACTCTTTACTTCTTAAAATATGTGTGGAAATATCCAGAAAGTTAATCCTTTGTTTTTTCATTAAACTCAGGTCACAAAATGTATCCTAGTTATAAAGCCAATGTTTGCTGGATATCTGATGGCACTGACTCCTGTTAAATGTGGAGTAAAGAATTACAAGTGCTTGTCTACCATAGGCCTCTATCTTATTTACAGCTATCTTTATTTATTTCCAGACACAGATTATCCATTTTATCTCTGATAGGATAGATAAATGTAAGAAAGTTCTTAAAATATACTTTAGGTTTTTACACAAATGTGTAGGTGTAAGTAAAACAATTAAGCTTATCATGTATTTTCTTTTTTTCTAGACTAACAATTTTTAAAAACCAAATAAGCATTTTTAAATTACTATTTTGTAATATTTTTTACATTACTTATCTTGGTGATTCATAGTTTAGTATTAGGCTAGGAGAGGAAACCTATAACACTATTTATATTGAGATTTATTAAGGTCTTATGCAAAAAAGCATAAGAAGCTAAAATAAAAAAGGAAAAAAATACATAATGCTCCTTTTAACTATTATAAAACCTCTTTTTAAGCTAAATGAGGGCGTAAAATTTTAATCATGCCTTGTAATTTTAGACTGATGATGGGGGTGGAGCTTCCGGCCGTTCTTCTCGAGGGTCTGATGATGACAAACTGGATCGCTTCCTCCGAAGCCGTCTTCAAAGACCACACAAACCTTCTGCATCTGGAGACAATTCAACACATTCTATGAGCACAGCTTTATGTAAGTTTTCATAGGGATTAAGTAAATAATACTTTTTAATATTAATTATTTTTTTATGTTCTATAGCAGATAGCAAAAGGTAGACACTTATCTATCTTGGTACACGAAAATTTATTATTTGTGGGTCTTGAGGAGACTGGATTGAGCCAATGCAAAAAATTTTTGTTTGCGAATTGCAACCTTATAATATTAATTAATATTCTAATAAAATTTCTACTTCAGGGTCCCGTTTCGGAAGTGGCAGTGTCCCGTTAAGAGCAGCGCGGTCATCTGTAGAAGGACTCAATCAAGAAATAGAGAGACTTGTGCTCTATCCAGCCAGCGGCACTCAAACCCCTCATCTAGACCGACTAAGAGATAAAGTAAGATTTGTTTTATTTTATAAATAAATACTATGATCCACATTTACCAAACACGCCTATTACTGAAAAAAATGCTGTTTACACAATGTTTGTTCTCGTCATGGAGTAATTTTATATAGACTATGCCTGCCTCAATTAATGTATTCAACACAAATATGTTTCATCAATTTAAACTAGTAGTTTCTTAGAGTAATTTTAAACAAACGGTTTAGCCTAATACGACGATGTAGTTTAAGCCCATCGGTATTGCCTTATCGATTTTAAAGTAATATAATTTATAAAATTCTAGGTAACCCCCGAAGGACATCGCGCGCCCCTCGCCGAACTGCTGCGACGCTCCGTCAATACGCAGACTCCACACGATTTATGTCATACTGCTCATTCATCAGGTAACATGTTCTTTTACTTAGGTTATTTTTATTATACTGCAAGATTTCCTATCGATTGCGTCATCAACATAAGTGGTACAAGCACTATTTATTATATAAAACTTCTAGTACTATTTATCTGTAATCTACTCTACTTTAGAAGCAGGCAAACCATTATAAAATAAAGACAAACATGGAATGGTATATTATACTACAATGTTTAATGTTACTTTACCATTGTTGGCCTGATATTTGCTATTAAATACCTAGTCGTATTCTTACTATAGAAAAGCAATACATGTGAACTGGTATTTGGTTAGTAATAAAATATCTGTCTTTGTACCAAATTGAATTTATCGATAAGTCGGAATTTACGAGATATAATTTTAAATCTAATAGAATGTAGCTTAAATATTATGTTGAATATCTAAACAAGGTGTTGTGGATGTAGATCCACCTTCCCGGGGGTCGCTCTCCAGCGGTGGGTCCGCGGAGCTCCTAGCCGCAGGTCTATAACTAACTTACAGCTTTTAGACAACCCCTCGCAATACTATAGTTGATTGATTATGCACATAAGCCTCATGCAGACTACGAAAACCGAATAAACATCATTTGAACTTTCAGAGACCGTCAAATTGACTTTAATATGAATATTTTTGAAGAAAAAATGTTAGCAGATTCCAATCGATCTGATTATATGCATTATTATAGATGTCTTTTTTTTAATTATAGATGTCTTTTGTTAGGGTAGGTAGTTTAGATAATGCTTGAATAAAAATTCTCTGAATATCAAAATTGAATGATTTTCAATTTTTCTGCTAGTTCAAATGATGACGTGCGAATTTTAAAATTTGACGTTTCAATTAAGAATTCTGACTATTGGCAAACATACCATCTAATCTACATCGTAACAAAATTAACATAGTCTGTTTGAGCCGTAACAAGAATGGTTTGGCATTCCCAAAGCATGTGGTTTACATTTTTCTTTGCTTTTCGCTTATTGAATAGGAATATTTTTAATTTTAATGTAGAAGATAATAGCAGTAGCAAGACAATGCAAAGGAAAGTAGCAATACTCAGTTTAAGCATACGTTTTTCTAAGGCTTTTTTAAAACATTTTGATATGGTTTATTTTAAATATAGATGCCGAAAGCTATGTAATCTGTTGTCTTATTTGAATGTTGTGATTACAGGAGGCAGTGTGTGCTCGTCTCCAGATTTAGATGGCTCTAAGTTGGGCACGTCGCCTCAGATCAATCGCTTCTTGGCTCGCGAACCTCCAGATGGTTGTGAAAAGGTACTTTATCAGTGTTTTCTTTTGTGTGTCTTTTTCATACCAGCACAATGATTAGAATATAGTCAATCGTCTTTAAAGATTTTTATTAATTATTCAATTTTTCATTTATCATTACTATTGTTATATTCCGAAATTACGAAAGACTTGATAAATGTTTCAGGTGAACCTGAAAGCGGGCGAAGGAGCGTACGCGGAACCGATGACAACAGTGAAGCCGACGATACCTGGCTTCACGCTGCGGCCGTCGCAAGGCTCTGCCTTCCAGCCGCTCCAGCCCTTGCAGCCGCCGTCCCCGCCCGCCTCCACCTCGCACTGACTCCCCCCGCGTACCAACAACACATGTGTCGACTACGCTCCGGACTAGAGGGTCTCTTATTCGCCGTATTACGTTCATCTATATACCTACCCTCTCATCATGTGTCCTATGTTCGTAGAACTTAAAACTTCTGAGTTCAATTTCACCTCTACACATGTTACTTTGACCCACTATCATTTGTATCGTACAAATCGATTACGTATAGTTTAACATTCAGTATGTTGAGGTCGTGGAACATTATGTCGATATTTCGCATTGAAACAGATTAGTGATCATTTGTACAGTAACAAAATAGTTTGGTAGTCTCATAGCACAGCATAAATGCAGTAATTAATAACAATAACATAAACGTGATAGTGGCATCAAGAGATTTATCACTTATTCATAACACACGTCTTTAATCTGTTATGACAATAATAACATTCTTTAAATTAATTGTGACGAAAAATTATGTCCTTTGATACAGGAAGTATTGAATGTTTGTCAATTTCCATCAAATTTCGAGTGAGAGTAAGAAATAGGAATGTCCCAATGTATTTGAACCATTTTAGACTTGCAATTATTTTGCACAAATTGTGTACTTTGACAAACAATGCAACCAAAGCAATTTAATCACAGCATTAGATTCACTAACTATGCCAAACAGATGGCAAAAATAATTCTTATTAAATACGAGTATATAATATTATGTATTAGTTTGCCCTGATATTATTTTTAATGAATACAAGTAGGTAATGAGGGAGCTATTTTTCTAAAGTTTTTATTTAGGTATTTTATTAGCACTCACTGCTCCAGCTTAATTTGATTACATGACTGGATATATATTTGATCTCATTTTATGTATTATTTTAAAATTATGTACATAACACTCCATGTTGCAAACATAGAATTTTAAAGTGTTATAGTATGATAAGTGATTATTAATTTTCATCATACATACATAAGTTTTTGTTTAATTTAAATCATTGAAGATAAATTACTTCGGACCAAAATTCTGAAAGGGCCAGATCATCTTATTTGTGGTTATGGATATATCGGTTGCTAGAACGATTTTCTAATGCAAAAGAGCTTTAACTTGTGGGATTTGATAAAAGAAAGTAAGTAAGAAAATAGACTGAATTTTTAAACTTTACTCATACTTTGATACAGGTAACTTGACTTTATTTGTTATGTAGTGTAGTGTACTATAAAGTGCCTATTATGGACATGCTTACGTATTTGTTTACTCTTGTATTGACTTGTTTATGATCAGTAATAGATTTGTGTTGGTATGTTTTGATAATATATGTTACGTCAGTATCTGTATCAGGTACATGAGGTATTTGTTTACATGACGTTCGTTTAGGGAAGTTTGAACCGCACTCGTTGGATTTCTCATTTTGGCCAAAATGCATTTTTATCATCGAGACTGATAATGTAGTATGTTGACAACTTACACATAAACATAGTTAGATCTGCTTTTGGACATACGCAATTATTTTTTAAACCTTTTTTGAAATTCGACGGCAAATATATATTTTGGATGGCTCACCTTTGGAATATATAGTATTTTAAATCTTATCATTGCTCAAACAAAATTTTTATTAAGAGCCACACTTATGATATACGCCGAATTTGAAAATGTAAACTTAGTGATTATAATATTTCCAGTTGCTGGTGTAAATTAGTACATATTGATTATATTGGTTATTCAATAAACAAATGTGATAATGTAAGTGGATCGGTCGAATCTGAATGTTGATCGTGACTCGGCAACTTTCGGTACTGCGTGCGCGCAAGTGCTGTGACTGCGTCGTGACGTGTTGCACAAAGTGAACAGTATCCGTAAGTTGTGTAGAATTATCGAAGGTGCTGCGTAGTGACTATAAGTGTGTACAGACTAACCGACTTGTGACAATGGAGCAGGGTGTTTGGGATGCGATTATATTGTGTAGGCAATCGCACTTGATGGCAGAAATCATTTTTGAATCGAACTGTGAATGACACGCTAAATCAGATTCTGGCGCTAAGAGGAAAAGATTTGGAAATGTACAAAAAAGTATTTTCATCTATCATTTTTCACATACATAACGATTATATGTACGTTTGATATTATATGTTATATAATGCCACTCCAGTCGTTAATGATTTCACATTTTTAATAGTTATTATTAAATATATTGTGCTAAAACATTAACATGGAAAAAGAGCCGAGCCAATAATTAAAATTCCGGATTTCTGTGTAAAATGTTTCTGAAATAAGTGCAATATATAGCTGTAATTTGGAATAAATATACAAAGCAAACAAGTATGATGTAAATTTGAGGATTATCTGTATACTTTGTCGTGTTAATACTAATTGTCTTCATGGATCCACTATTGAGTTGCTTGATTGTTGTCGTGGAATCACGTTTCTGTAACGTAAGCTTTATGATTATGTTCGCATTGCTTCCTAACAGCTTCCATGTCGCTTCTAGACTCCCCACACTTGGAATCCAAAACAATATTATGCTTTACTAATAATAGACTTATGTCACAGGTCCAGGTTGTAATTTAGGATTTATATAAGCCTCTCCCAATGTCGTTACCTAATTTAAGGTTTAGTAAGTTTTAGTAAAGGACCCGAAAAATTATTAGCTGTTAATAAATGTGTGCTATAAAACGGTCCCCTTACAGTTTAATTTAAAGTAAACCACTGGGATGTGGACGAGGGTTCCTAAATAAAGTTGTCTCGCACCATCGCCCATATTGTCCCCACTGTTTGTTTGAACAGACTATACTGTAGGAAGGACATCTTTATTTAAGAACTTGAAATGTTTTTAAAGTACATAAAAATATTTTTATATGTTCAGGGTAGGAAGGGTGAGTTGTACCATAAAAGTAACTTGGCTAGGACCTTAGATTTGATAGTTCTTTTATAGATGGTTAATATTATTTTAAAGTTTGCTTTTAGATGAATAATAAGTTTTAATTTTTATTAATACAATATTAGATTAAATACTAACATTTAAACTAAACCAAAAGTGCCCATTGAGATAAGTTTATAATTCAAGCAAGCCTTTTGTTCGGCATTTTGTTAAAGAATAATGTTTAGGCAAACAAAATTAGAAATTAAGGAAAATTATCGAAGGATTGTTGAGTTTTAAGTTATCTAAAATTGTTGAGGTTTATTGATAAAAAATTCATTTAGTTTTTTTACAAATAATGTTCAACAAAGGGCTTGTTTAGTTAGAGGCATTAATTAACATCAATATTAATAGAATCTACTTTTAAGTAATAATAAGAATGGTTTTATTATAGTTTTGTTTCAGAGAAGAAATTCTAATTACTATTTTTGTTTCCAATATTTTATCACTTTTATCTGTTTTCACTGTAATGTATCTTGCTGTATTGCAGACATATCCAATATACAGACTGATTTAACTTAACGATTTTTATTTTACATACTCCTAATAACCCATAGTAATAAAATAGTTAATATCTATGATAAACACTAGGCCTTTATTTAACAGGAATAATAATACACCAAGTTGTTGACAAAAGCTATTGAATAAAACAAAATGTTAGAACTGAAATTGTATTTTAAAAACCCCAGTCTTAGTAAATTAAAAGAAATTAGAACTTATATTTATCTAGTATTGTAAACTGCGCTTAGTTTGTATATCATCCAGTAGTATCCTTAGTTCTTCATCTTCAAACCTTCCTTCCAGAGATGGAATCAAAGCTTTAGCTTCCTCAGGTGTTTCAGGGCATAGATTTGCTAAACTTGCCACTTCAAACTTATGTAGTTTCTTTGATTGGAGGAGACTGAAAATTAAAAGTGCATATTAGTATTGTTAATCACTTCGCTAGTTTGTTATTAACAATGCATAGTCAAATAAGGATATATTTAAAAGACAACAATAATATAGTTGGACCATGGTAGAGAGAGTCCAATTCATGATCTACTTTTTTAGATGCTTGTGGGAATATTGGCAAGTTGTTTTAAACATACAACAACAATAATAATAACAATAAATAGTGGCATAATAACAATAGCAAATGTAAATCAACTAGCGAGTAAACACAGTATTACTTGATTTTTGGTTTTTACTACTCAATTCTCAGGATATGTAGGTTACTGTATAAAATATTTTATCAAATCAGTTTTCCATACATAAACAGATTTAGACAACTATAATCTCATTAACTTTTGTTGTTACTTACTTTCTAACAGCAGCTATAGTTTCTTTGTTTTTAAACTTTTTAAACATGTTAGTGTAAGTGAGAGTCTTCATGAAAACCTCTGAGAATTCTTGTTCTTCCTCCGCAGATTCATTCTGTGCTTTTCTATGTTCTAGTAACATGTCTACTTCTGATATTAGTAACGTTTCACCATTTTCAAACTCTGAAATACAAAAAAGAATTAGTAGATTTCAGGTGTAAGTCTATTGTAGTTAAATGTAATTTTAGGTTACTTTTGTATTATCAATTTACCTTTAGGAAACTGCAAATCTGCAGCATCTTCTTCCACAACATCTAGAACAGGTCCTGCCATGATGTAGTAAATTACAGGCGTAGTTATCTAGCACTGAAAGTGAGCGGTAAACTTCTGAAAATGTAAATTACTGTGAAAACAAGCATATACTCAATGAAGGAAAATTGTAATTATGACAGTATACAGTCGCTATTTTCTGGTTTTTTTAAGGTATGTGTAACTCACTCAGTAACAGTAAGCTCTTAATAATTTCCAACTCAGTAAACAATTTTCATATATTAACATTTATCAACAGCTCATCGCGCCTGGTTCTTTGGTTTGACTTTGATGACAGCAACAGCGTCAGCCTGTGAACTTGACGCCTGCTGCCACATGGGGTATCAGGATTTTTAGGAACAAGATCAACGAAAGGTACCTTTTTCCTTCCTGCAAAATCATCACAATAAAGTCTACTAGAAGTCAGTAGGTAGATTCATTTATTTTTGTATGCATAGGTAAGTACGTGGGTATCAGGTTTTTATTCTTAATTTTTCTTTATTCGTTGGATATGATAGGTTACTAAACGAAATCCTAAGACAGCCATTTGACGACTGATTTTGACAGTTTTGACGTTTCTCTGTAACTCCTCATCCATCTTCTATTTGTTTTGATTTGTATTCACATTATTCCAGGTTAACAAACCTGTGAAATATTTTCCCCTTATCCTTTCTATAAAACCATCCAAAATTGATTGCATAATGTCTAAAACTCCTACAAAAACCGACCAATCCCAGTATAAACCGAGAGGTATCTATTTGTATATAATGTTGTGTATGTATATTTTACAATAAGATTCTAATTTATATTGACTCGTCATGAATGAACAATTACAGAAATAACTACACCAAATAAAGATCAGCATGGGATAGCAAAGTTGGTATACTCGCATGTATCAAGACTATATGGGTTAACTAATGATTGGGTGAAGATGCGAGAAAAAGGGGTACGTCTATGCAAGGCAATAACTTCATTAAAATTACATGAATGTATGGATGACTACTTTCCAAGTCAACTACGATCATTAATGGAAGGTCTACTTGAGATTTTGGAGAGTTTTAAGAATATCATTGATGGTGAGTTGTGTCAATCATTCATATAAAACTTAGAAACTGAATAGGCCTCTTTCGCACCAGAATATTTCGAGATTATTCTAAATGATGCTTGCAAAGTAAATACGCAAAGTCTACCATTGAGAAGCTTATTAAGATTTACACAACAAATATTTGAACAATTTTGTTGTAGGTATATCAAAGTAAGAGAAAACTCTTAAAGCTAATATTATTTGTTACAGCTATCAGAATTTTGGAGAGCCAACTAGTGGCCCTCTCAAAGTTGCAGCCTCCTGATGAGCCAGTTATCTCCACATGGTCAGCTGAGCAAATATCCAAAAGTGTCACAGATATATTTGAATCCCTTCAGAAAGAATACAAACTAAAAGAGGTTATCATAGGTATGTAAAATCTGAGGTATTTTTTTATAACATCTCACCATTACATCTGAAGTGTAGGGTGAAATACATCACCAGCCATCACAAGTTTTGTCACCATTGACAATGTTAATCCTGTAGGACCCATTTTCTGTTCCTTTACTCTCCGACACGACCAGTGAGAGGTCAGGTGCTTGACCATTGTGATCTCCAAGGCACGTATGTCTACAACTTCAACTTCTTAACACTGGGCAATTTCTGAGAATTCTTTAACAAAAAATTCAGAAAATTTTTTTTGGTCTAATCTGGAATTTGAATCCAATACCTGTTGCGTCGCATACACTATTGACGGTGCCGCAGAGTCAGTCGAAACACATTATGTCTTGAGTAGTGATGGCAAATCTGAGAGGATCTTTCTCCTTGCAAAAAAAAGGATGTAGGTGTGATATAGCTTAATGCATGTATAGGTTTCCTTGAACTTTAACTTTATACAGTGAACTGATACCAGCAGGAGGTAATTTAATTTTCCTTCTTATTGAATTGCTATGTATCAATCGTCCTAGTTTCTTTATTACTTCGGTATGAATGACTTAAATCAGCTATGAACCAAGACCAACTTGACATAGTATTGATATAGTTTAAAATAAAGACTTTTTTAAAATTAAAGAAATACCTCAATAGTCATTCATTACAATAAAGCAAATACCTATACCGCGCAGAGTTCTCGGGTTTGGATCCCGGAGCGGATTTCATTTTCTTTTCTCTGAAGGCGAAAACATTGTGATAATACCTTGTATGCCAGATTTTTTTTTCACGCACACCTTTCAAACATGTTGTACACAAGACAGAACCCCTCCCTCAATTCGGGACTAGACCCTCGGCAAGCAATGGGGCAGTAATAGGTAAAAAAGAAAACAATTTCTAAGAGACTAGTTATAAATCTAACTATCTTTGTATTTTGTCTAAAAATATGTATGTCTTGCATTTCTATAACTTGCGGTATCAGGCCACATTAATAAAGGTTTCAGTTACGTATTTATCTCTTAAGTCTGGAGGTGACCCGTGAATTATCTGTCTAATTAATTATGTCACAGAATCACAGATAAAACAAGGAAAACCAGTCAAGTGCAGATTATCTAGATAATCCGTTTATTACAAGACTAATTCGTTTAAGTACGAATTTAAACATGTTTTTTATTTACTCTTACATTGCTGGTCACGCGGTCAGCAAAATGAGAACAATCTTAAAACTACTAATTTTGGAGACTTCCTAAGTAAACTGCATAATACCGAGAACTCGCCTTTAAAGTTAAAATATAGAAATATGACAGTTACTCTACTCTAGCAAATCGGCGAACAGTGAAAAAATCTTATCTTTTAGATGCTAATGTAGAAGATTTCTATTCTGAGGACATTATCGTTGAAAATATTCTTTTTTTCAAAGGAAAAATATAATAATTCCTCCACAATAATATCATAAGATGCGACGCCTGAGTTACTGAGTATGTGATATTAGATTAGCAACACGATGAGATACGGATTCATCACGCCACTAGTAAGTGCCACTATCGAGCAAGCATATTTACAAATAAATATTTGAAATATAGAGGATAGTACCTATCGTATTCCTGTGTACTAATCTGAATTATATCCCTACGGTTTTATTGAGACAATTTCAAATCTATATACTTACCTATTATTACCTAGTATTAGAAATAATGATCCCTTGCTTTAACGGTGAAGAAAAACATCGTGATGAAACCTTGCATGCCTAAAAAAATATTTAACACATTTCTTTAGGGCATGCGAAGTCCCCAACCTGAACTTGGCCAACGTGGTGGACTCAAGTTCTTACCCCTCCGTCGTTCGGAAGAAGACACTTGCCCAGCAGTGGGACAGCAATGAGTTAAACGGTCTCTCATACGTCCTTAGTAACACATACGTTTCGATTGTTACAGAAAACGTAGCACACTGTAGAGACGAGAAATTGATAGAAGTTTACATCAGCGCCTGGGAGCTCGAAGTATACTTCAACCATCAGTCGTATGCCTACCTGTTTGCGGAAGTAGGCCTGACTGGCGGCCCATAGCATATGGGGCGGCAACAGACATGTTCACTCCTACAAATAAGCCGAAGTTTTTTAAACCAAAAGCTCTTTAAAGTCGATGAATTGTCGTAAATGGGGTGTATTTGTTGTTGTCGTCGTCAATGTTTTTAACTCGTGTACATTTGTATGTTAATAAAGTTCGTTTTAACATTTTTTT
Organism: Anticarsia gemmatalis; assembly: GCF_050436995.1. Classification (NCBI taxonomy): domain Eukaryota; kingdom Metazoa; phylum Arthropoda; class Insecta; order Lepidoptera; family Erebidae; genus Anticarsia; species Anticarsia gemmatalis. The sequence goes on from NC_134757.1 coordinate 5,790,798, forward strand.
CTTGTTTCATTGTAACTAAGTACGTCTTTTATTATTCGCTTATTAATTATTATTTTAGTTAGGTATGTGGTGCCATAGAATAACTGTGGCTTTTCTGTGAATATAGGTCCAATTCTAACTGAGCTATAATTAGGAAACCACCGCTTTACAAAAGAATGTAACATTTTATCTGGTACTATATGAACGACTTTAACCGTATCTTCTAAAATATTAAGCTATTCCATCCATCCCCTTCTAAAATAGGTAAGTAAGTCCACTTAAATCGGTTGGCATTTCGAAACTAATTTTATATGGAGAATTTGGAAAGCTAAATTAGAGACTCTTAATAATAGAGAACCTCGACATTTCCATTAATTTACATAAGGTAATTTGAGATGCGATAGGGCCGGTGAGGTTCGTTGCCGTAGAGACGCTTACCAAACAAACCTATCGAAATAGTTACAGAAAATTGATCTTCAATGTTTTATAAACCCTAAATCCTCCGAAATCCGTACTACCTCATATAAAAGCAAAAGTAAATCGGTCTACTACTAGGTACTAACGCCTGTTACTTTTGCGCGTTAACGACTGGACAGATTCAGATGTAATTTTGTCTGTAATACTGTACAGTGGTCAATGTGGTCAATACACTGCTGCCAAAACTACCGGAGCATGTCATTTGGTTCGATTCTCAAGTCGATACATACCTACCTACATTCACCGTAAGTTGACGAATGTTTGTAAGTGCCGATTGTTACTTTCGTATAGTTCAAGGTAAAACAGTAAAGGAAGTGACAACTAATTTTAATACACACATCACTTTAAAATTTCGTAGATGTTATTATCTTAGATTTGAACCCTCCACAGCTTGCGTGGGAGGTGAATGCATAAGCCTGTAACTTAATTGAATAGAGTACTATATCTTATCTACTGTTTAGAAGATGAGAGATAGTCGTTAGATTCAGTAAAGCCTTGTAATCAAATAAATAATGTAAGAAAAGTACCTATTTGATGTGAATGAATCACGTCGTTGATTAAAAGACATTTTTAGGGTTCACAATTTCGTATGAAAATATATTTTCTTACTTGAACTTGGCGAATATGTTACCATAGCTGCCTTAGGTCGTTAACCTTACAAACAAGACGGAGCGATGTGTAGACGTTTGTACTTATAACAAAAGAGCCTAGTTAAGTGGATAGGTGGATACATTTAATTACAGCGCTGTTTAATTGGTCGAAGTAGGGAAATAGAACTTTTCCGGTAATTATAGACATTCTAAAGCTTTAAACAAAAATGATTTATCCTACGACGCACTAATAATGACTCCTTAAAGAAGTAAGCATTTTAGTGGAGCAAATAAGTATTACCCGATAGTTAGGTAGGTCTAACTATCGTGTCTAAAGTTAGCCTATCGAAATTTCTTTTCAGGTTACCCTTGCCGGAAAATTTAATTTAACAGCGATTTTATACAAACCTCCCGCAAAACTAGGCTAAACGGTTTATCGATTTATAACTACCCTTGTTTACATGACGAGTCGTTAAAAATCAAAGACATGGACGGAGTAACGATCTTACGCAACGACCTGTCAACGGATATTAATGTGCATATTTATCATTATAAACACCTAGTTTTGGGTTTACGGCATTAATAAATATAAATAGAACGTGGAAGGAAGGGCTACGGTACAAGGTGTCCCTGCGTCTGTCGAAAATTGACCTAAATTCGTACACGAAGGCGTTGCCCCGCTGTCATTTCACGCTCAATTTACTTTCTGCTAAGCATATTTCCGAAACGATATATTTGAAAATTTTCACAATTTCTATTTATGAAAATGTGTTTATCGTATCAGACAGGTACGCGTCTCGTTATTTCTCCCGTTTGAAGTGTAACCGCTTCGTCGACGCACTTAATTCGTTCTCGCGATCTCATAAAGTGTGGCTGGGAGACGTGATAAATTGCACATTTATGATGAGTTCGTAAATGCCTATCTACAGATAATATATTTTCTGATCATAAGGTAATTACGGTTACCAAACTATGTACTAAAAAAGTTATCAATGCAATATGATTATACACATCGGTAAGCTTAACTTCAAATGTTCCTCATAGTAACATGAGCGGAGAGCGGTGCATGCGAGCGGAGCATGTCCAATGTCAAAGCATAATCAGCAAGTTGCCATGTCTACCGAAAATTGCGCAAGTATAGCTCAATATTTGTCATATTTTCGTAAGTTAGTAGGTGACAAGGTGACTCAGGTGAATTTATCACCTAAACAATAAAATAAACGTATTTTAAAATCTTAAGAAATTAGAACTGCATTTCTAAGTGGCTCAAAAATAGAACGAAACATACTCTTTTTTCTAAACATGTTACTTGTACTAATTAATACTTTATATTGGCTAGCTACTCGGGCACTTACTCGTGTCTATACTTTTCCGCGCAAAAGGAAATCGCAGATGTATTAGGAATATTTGCAGCAGTGACATAGGTAGAAGGTTTGTGTTATTCAATATTTACATAAGACTTAAGCGTCATTATCATTGTGATGTCTGTAACTGTATTTGTATTTGTATAGGAAATGTTAAAATTCAATATAATTTAAATAGTTAGATATACTTAGTAAGTTCCAAAAGCGGGCATACAAAAAAAGATCAAACAATGGTAAATTAAAAGGGCAGAAAACCGAGTCTCAAACTATAAAAAAAAATCAAATGAAAAAATATTAAACGGAAGACGTTACTTGCACCAATATTAATCCTTCAATTAAAATATAGGTACGAATTACATACAAGTTTATCAATTATATTAGAATAATCTTCAATTTGTTACAAAAAAATGAACCCGTGTTTAAAATGAGGCTTATTGAAAAAATAGTCTTGGCAGAGTGAGCGCATAACTCCGTTTACGCGCAATTATTATAAACTATAATTAATAACTTTATCTCCCAGATAGAGGACACCAATGTTTTTATACAGGTAACCTTTTGTTTAAGGTGGTAACCTTGGGGGGAGTCCTAAGATAATATATTTATTACAAGCAGTAAATGCTGAAGATACTTTAGACTTTACAGTGTGTGTTTAAAGAGTCAGTGTAAGTGACGAACTGAGAGAGATAAATGCTTTAAATAGTTGAATTAAAAACGTTATTTAATAAGTTATATCTGTATTATGCAAGTTTGATTCATTGTATAGTTCATCTGATTATCCGAGGGGGTATGCAGAGATGTATCAATACAACAATGTTTCATCAGGTATGTTCGTTCAGTCATGTTAGACGAAGACAAGCTCTTTATGTTTACCCTTATAGTTTTGGAATCTTTACAAATTTCAAGGTACTTTGCGGGATTAATAAGTAAGTAAGTTATAGTAATTATATTTTTAAATACTCCAATAAATCCAAAATAAATACAATGGTTGTGCTAGAGGCAGTATAGAAGACGCCGTTTGATACGTTATCAATACTATCAGAGGGTTTTTAATAAGCTTTTAATTAAATAACATATTTAACTGAAGCCCATTAAGAGACTTGTTAACTTTTCTTTCGTTCATTCATACAAATAGATCTTATTATCTTATGATTCATCTCATATAATCAGAACGAAGCCCCAAGGCATTTTATGATTTAAGCTGTTTAAGCATCTGACCCATCCAAAATAATGGCTTATTAATTTCGGGATCTATAACCTGATAAAACAGAGGGTAATAGGGTATACCTGTCTAGTCAATGTCTAGTGGACATTGTAAAGAAGTGTAGTGAATGTAAAGTTGCTTACATCATATGGTCCCTTGACCACGTCGGTCGTCCATCTAGTGGGAGGACGTCCCACGCTGCACTTTCCGGTCCGCGGTTGACATTCGAGAAGTCTTTTCCCAGTCGGATGTAGGCACCAGTTATGTTTAAGCACAGTGACACTTAAATAACTTTAAAACTGTATTAGGTACTGTGAGGCAGAGAGATTAAAGACCTTTTTTAGTTTTCATATTATTTCACTTTGCGTCTCTTACTTGGTTTAGCTAATTAAAATAGAGATAAGGCCTGTAAGGTTCTTGGGGCAGACTCTCTCTAAAGACTTAGCCACTTCCACTGCATATTAGGTCGTAAGGTTCGATTTTCACAAGAAAAAAATATTAAATCCACAAAGTAGGTGCTTCGCATTTTATTTACATTGTGTCCATTAAACAATGGACATCGAAAGTTTGTTTGTCAAAGTCCTGACTACATAAGATTCGTTTTTAGTCCGAGAGTTGCCTTTTGTGAAAAAAGAAAAAAAAATAGTTAGGCAGTCGCTCATATAATATTTTCCGCTGCAGCTTATCTCGTTGCCCGGTGTCGCACAGAAGTCGGCGATGTTTGCATGCGCGTGTCGGCTGCGCACACGCAAGCAGATAGCTTCATTGTTCCCTTGCTTATGTCAACATGTTACGAAAGAACTACGTACTATGTAGAGTCGAATTTTCATATATTTTTTTAAGTAATTTGTACATAAATAGTTGTCTTTGTTTGTGATTATGTAGGGTGACCACTATTTTGGTACGGATTAGTACATTGATTTTTGTATTTTATCGATTAATTAAATTATAACCAATAAATATACGAACAAAGATATTGATACTAACAAAATCTGGAAATGTAATTTAATAAAATAAATCTATAAAAATCCCAAAAAAAATATATATGCTGCAAGGGGTCTATCCCACTAGTCCCGTTGAGTTGTCCCGTGACGGGACAACTGGCACTATTTTGTCCCAGTTGTCCCGTGGCGGGACAAGTGACACTGTTTTGGTGCCAGTTGTCCCGTTGCAGAAAAATCACGGGACTAATGGGACAGATAGAAGGGTCAAAACAACTGGTTCCACTGAGTTGTTGTGTGACAACAGGTACTTGGTACTTTGGTAAGCTAGCAGATGTTATACAAACTAGTACATTTTAACAAGGGTAGATATTATCTCAAATGGAATATGCACTATACTTGTGTAAATAAATTGTAAAACCAAAGGTATTTAAACCTATATCTTAGTAATAATACTCAAAGTGTACACAGGGATAGTTACCGGATTGTGTCCCATTACATCTTTGTTATACTAAAACTGTCTAAAAGGGTCTCTGCGAGTTTGCTTCGTGCGTGGGGACGCATGCCTTCCAAAAGCCCGGAACTCCATAGTCCCGAGATGGAAAGGACAAACAAATAATATGATATATTTTGTTTCTTAAATGTGTTGTAGTACATTTTTACTTAATTTCTAGTAGATAAGTTGAAATTACATTACAAGATGAATTGACTTGAGTGTTTGAGCTGCTCTAGGGGCCTGTTAGCAAGACATTTTTGGTTTCCTTATATTATGTTTTTTCAAGTAGGGAATTTCGGATAAGCATTTTACATTTATGGTATGGAAGGTCAGAGACTCTTGTCAATTTAATTATTAAGTGAAAAGCCTAAATGGTAAAAAAAACCTACTTGTGAATTTAAAGTTTACATAGAGTAGCGTACTATTCATCATCTAATCTTACCAAAGTACCAATAACCTGTTGTCACACAACAACTCAATGGAACCAGTGGTTTTGACCCTTCCGTCTGTCCCATTAGTCCCGTGATTTTTCTGCAACGGGACAACTGGCACCAAAACAGTGTCACTTGTCCCGCCACGGGACAACTGGGACAAAATAGTGCCAGTTGTCCCGTCACGGGACAACTCAACGGGACTAGTGGGATAGACCCGCTGCAAGTATATAATATCATGTCCCTTATTTAATTCTTCTTAGGATCTCGAAGTTTTCAAATTAAATACGCACCTACAAAAATGCTACAATAAACAGACACATCAAATTATCTATGACACATGACAACTCTCGTGACGTCTCTGTGCGTTTTCTAAACGCGAACTATAATTTCGGTTAGCGCTCAGTTTACATCATTTGTGGAGTGGTGACGCTACCAACTACATTCATTGGCTTTCTTCTATCACGAAAGTGACTACCAATCCTTTGTTAATAGAGATGTAGCCCTTTTATCTTATCCACCGACTCGCGCGGTAATCTTTTTACCTAGTTGTACTTACCTTATGTAATCATATATGTAATTGTTTCAAGTATATAGTATATTAATCCATAATCGCGTATAGTGTATAATCGTATCTTCGATGTAAAAATTGATTTATTTAGAGCACACTCAACATTTGCACAACGTCAGCATTGTAAGCTAATTTTCAAGAATGGGTCACCTCTTGAGAAGCGCGTTCGTGATGGGCAACGGAGGGAAAGATATTGAAGGTGAGAATTTTATCTTAACATTTTTTTATGTTTAGCACCTATTTATAGGTGTTAATAAGTGTGATCGTGCCTGATTGTTATCAGTTCCAAAATAGACTATTTCGAGAGGTTTTTAAAATGATGACTCAAAGAGGGAAAATAAAAGATTTTGAAGATGATTATGATTAAACGCCTGTCTGCAGTGAATGTGCAGTTGTTTGCATGTTTACTTGTTTGTTTACACTTTATTGTCAACTCGTCCCCTTTGTCTTTTGAAAAACATTGAGCGAAAAGTATTCACTTCGTCTTTACCGTATATTTTTGTGTCTGTGTTTTGTCTATCTAACAATTGTACCAACACTATTAGCATACTTATTATATTATTCAATTGTAATTTGAGAAATTAATAAACAGGTTAACCTTTGTTATACAGTTTTTGCTGAAGAAACCCTTATTCAGAGAAAGTTTACTAAGATACGGTTTTATATAAAAAGTAATACAAGATGTCGAAGCTTCCGCTAACAGTATGTTCGGCAACTGTTCTTTGCTTTTTGCGGAAACTGTTATGAAGCCTTTTTAACAGTTACGATCTGACACATGCGTTTGACATACATGAGGCCCTTGAACTGTTCCTCTCAACGATACGTTAGGCAAGTCTTACAAACGTTTCTCAATCATTTCCATGGCGCTAAAATTGTCAAGCTCGTATTAAACGTGCGGTATAATTTATCACACATATTTTTGTACAAGAACACTGCCATTTTATATACTTACCTTAAAGCTGTGTGAATAATCATCTCTGATAATAATCAAACCACCTGACCTGAATAGCGGATAATACACCCTTGCTATGAAATTCGACAGATAGGCCTTTAGGAAAGTTTTGAAAAAAATTTGCAAGATGTTCAGAAAAATGACGCAGAATATGAAATTCAATTATTGCCATTGGATTCCAGTAGAGTTCTAAGTAATAATGTAGTTTAACTTATCTATTGTATACTGGAATACCAGTTATTTTAATACACACATTTATAATATAGCCATAAAGACAAATGAAAAACAATAGGCAAACGATTATAATCAGTTCATAACCCTTACAAGGATAACGGGTATAATTCAAGTAACCGTATCAAGCCTCTAAGTTCAGTAGATTGAGTAAAATACTAAATAATTTGCGGTCGTCAGCGCGTGACCACATTAACTTGGACTTGGCCACATTACCGTATCATTCACGCTAATCTTACGAAACTACCAACACATAATGAGGTCACATATGATTATAAATCCTCTTGGCTACTTTTGTTTTTGTTGTCATGGCCAGTGACCGCTTATCACAGTGATAGTTATTCTGGGTTTTAATGATCTCTGCGGTTTATGTAACGTGTCACCGGCCTGTTGCATCTACGGTAATACCCTTTGTTATAACAGATATTATCGAATGATTCTGCGTATAATACCGATTCTGCACATGGCTATAGAGGTGCACCTCCGTTATACAATCATCTCTTGAACTCTATCTCTATAACATTGCAATACAAATTATTCAAGATTGACTGGGCTCATATATCTGCTCACATTTTATTACTACCTAGGCTTGCTAGACATTTCGGCACCCATTTGGTAATTAGTCCGGTGGAATATGACTGAACTCTATAATATGAGTGTCACTGCATCTTACTTACGAGTATATATCACTTTTTTCACCTTACAACGGAGAGTGATGTGCACGTTTAATAATTAAGTTATTAACCGCAAGCTCGGGTTGACAGGATGACAGGTGTCCTGTATAGAAACCTGTCGAGTTGTCCACATCTCGTGACACAAAATGAACCGTCTGGCCCAGATGTCACGCGCGCGTGTCAGTATTCCGACAACCATTAGTCGTTGGTCATTAAAGATCACTGTCTAACGTTACTGTCTTTACATTTGAGGTGAAGAAGTCAAGCAACGACCATCTGTCACGTCATGACTGCCATTTTGGCCCGTGCTTAGGAAAATAAAGTTGAAATGGTTAGATCCAAATGCAAAGTAGAATATGCAAAATTAGTGTTTAATAATGTCTATCGAGTCCAGCCAAACCGTCCCTTCTATTTAGTTTGACAGACATAGGTAGATTACTATGATCATAAGCGTTTCTGAGTTAGAGAATAATAAACTTTTCATATGTTAATTATGTCCAGCGGGCTTATCACGTATCTCAGTTGACAGACTTTCAAATATTTGACAACTGAGATACGTGATAGCCCCCCAGTTCCTATAGTTTAGTGCTTGATTCAAATTCGAACTAAATGTGTTCTCTTCACAAAAACTTTTATCAATCACTCGATGACATATTTGCATATTCGTGATCGCAGTCGGTTCTATTTATCTAATGATTTGGCACAATTGACGCATTTGACGTATATTTTACGTCACTTTCTCAGTTCACTTCAGATGCAATATTCTAGATGAATCAATGTCGCGTGATTGGATTGAAACCTTAACATGAATTCGCCCCTCGATGCGTGACAAGCGTAATAATGTGAACCCGGCCTTACTTTTTCGTACCTTTTTTACATGATAATTTTACTTTTGAAAATCACTTTAGGTTTGCATCAGTAGAGGTACCTACACTGGTTTTGTTTCCACTATACATTCCGAATTATATGAAAATTATATGAAAATTAATAGATTATACGTAAATGTATTTTTAGAAGTAGTTTTATTAGCTAGTGCTATTTCTTATTACGTTACGAGATAGGCCTACACTAAGAGACGCTGCAAAGAGTGCTACTAGAAAAAACAAGAGGTTATGACAGATAGCATTATGTGCGAAAAGGCGAAACCAGAAGATAAAATTCAGAAGCTTAATTGATAACGAATACAACCTTACAAACATTGCAAATCAAGCATGAGAACGCTCTTTTATGTATAGACGTACATATTGAATATACAAACTGAAGCCATACAATGAAACAAAGAGAAAGCACATACTAATATGTGCTTTACCATTTTCCTTATAAACAATAAAATAAATGCAAATAAATGACATCATTTTAATTGTTTCTTATCAAAGCGCGTGAATATTGTTGAATTAAAGATTAAATTCATGTAACAAATACGTAGTTATTTCTATTGTATACATATTTGATATACTCACGTATGTACGTATATTATATTCGTACTGACGTAAAAAATAATTCCACTACCTATTGTTTACACATACATCCTGATAAATTTTCAAAGTAAATAATGTTCACAGTTATTTTATTTTGACAAGAATTAGAAGTAAAGATGGTACTGAAAGCAGATTGGTGAGTTACTCTAGCTTTTTATTTTTTTTTTGTTCTTATCTTCTGCTCTACCTTTTTATCAAACTCAAAATGTTCTTATTAAAATAGAACAGTTATTTAGGTTTATAGAGCACTGAATTTAAATTTCCGTCAAACCTAATCACTAGATATTCTAGATCAACATCGCCCGCCGCGTCTGTCCGCCTGTTTTTGTACCACAAGTTCAAAATCTCCCATACAGATTTTAATGTGGTTTCCACCAACAGATAGTAGATTCCCGAGGAACGTTTAGGTAAATAATTTATTAAAATTATCCCCGTGGAACCAGGGCAAAGCGGGCCGCTAGTGTTACCTACCTATATAAAAATAGTTAACATGTAAATAATACACATGAGGAAAAATTCCCACCTAGTTACAATAATATTTTTATTATGTTAACCTAAAAATAGTAATACACCATAGAGCTGTTAAACCGTAAGTCCATTTTTATAATTTTGCAAATAGACACCATTTATTTAAAAAACGAAAATAACATGGATTGATTTAAAAAATTTGCACATTCTATACGGATATATTTACAATGTTCTGACGTTATTTGATCACGAGAAGCAAATAAGGGTGTTGTTCATTTATCCTAAACTATTAAGCACATGATTACCTTTTATATTATATACATAGTAATAGCCATATATGTAAAAAATACACGCTACGTGAATTCGTCGTCATCAGCTCGAATTGCGAATTAACAACACATTCAAATATTGTATTTAGCGTACCACTGTAAATGTGATGTTGTTTTAATCTATTTGGAACATTTTCGTCAACAAGTTTGTTGTACTACATGACTCTCGTTTTAAGTTTAAGGAAGAATAATCTTTATTAATTTCGAATAGCTTCGTCACTGTGATCAAATATAAATTTTATAGCGGCTTATGATACACGCTGAAACATTAAACTTTCACGATAAAATTCTAAATAGGAACAAGCCGTAAGAATGTCAGTTTTAATGAAAAATATCACTCATTTAGAGCAGATTAAGGTTGCTTGCTTAACACGAATAAAATTATCTTAAAACTGTGGACGGATTATCCAAATTCAGGACACTTAAAACGTTGAACGTGAATAATCTGGTTTAAAACAGTTTCAGTTGTGACGTGAGATTGAAGTATGGATGTAGTAGTTAGCATTGTGCGAATTTGTCCATTTTTCATCTCGTATCTGATGTTATTTTATTAGTTTTATGTGTAGAATGAGTTTCATTGGTCAATATTGTTGCTTTACATGCTCAGATCAAAGCTAGCCTTTGCCGTGTACCCGTGAGTGAGCAACTAGTGTCCAGTGTCACGTGCTTTGTTAAAATGTTCGGTGTTTATAGAAATGCTATAGTGAGTATTTTTGTTCTATGCTTTAAATTGATGCATGAAATGCTAAACCTACATGAACTGAATATTTTATTTTCATAGTTACATTTTCAGTTGACTCCATATTGATATAGGTAGTAAATTTATAATTACATTGCATGCTCTTATTTTCGGGAATTCAGTTTTAGTTCAGGGAGTTTTAAAAGTCTACAGATCGATTAAAACTCTTACACTTATTTATTTCCAAAAATAAACAAAAACATAGAAAACAGGGTATTATTTATTTCATTTCATTTTTGATACAATCAATTTCGGTTCAGTATTTTAGCGTTTTACGCGGTTCAGTTGGTTTACGCATCATTATATTTTAATACTTTCCGGTACACGTAATGAGTCTATAATCACGCACTTTGTTAAATAAAGGTAAAAAAAATATGTAATGAACAATTTTAATAAAGAAATAGTACCTTGTGATACACAGAAGAATGTATATAATTAACTCACTTTTTACTTTGAAACAATTGAACTTTTCCGTATGATAATGAAAATGTAAACGACATTTTCATTTGATATAATTTAAATAAAAAACAAATACTTACTAACAATGATTTTGTAGGATCTATTTGTATTTTCTACTTTTCTTTACTTGATTGAAAAATAATCATGTTACATTCTATAAATTACACCACGGCGCAACTTGAACTTAATATTGGAAAAAATTGTGTTTGCTTATTTAGTCTAAATTTTAATTGTACTTGTTTAATTTGTACATCAAAGACTATATGTCTTTCTTAGACTATAATTATACCTTATACTACGACTATATATTTTGACAACACACTGAACGTAAATGTTACATGGACACTGTTATCTAGTTTTCTCATATACAAGTACATTGTACCGTTAATGTGCTTCTCTAAAAACTATTTACTTAGTATATTTAATTTATACCAGATTTACTACAAAAAACGACCTTAATAATAGCCCTGTAGCCCTTAGATAGCCCTGAGAGAGTAACTTTTTAATATATGCCGCGTTCTGTTCGAGCTCGATATTGAGGTTTCTGGGACTGGTTGCCCTTAGCCACGATTTAGTTGCGTACAACTTATTATAGAGGTGTGGACGACTGAAGTACACCATCCGGTCGAAGTGAGCCTTAATATAATCAGTAATTAACACATATAATACAATAATTATTGGAATTTTATGAAAGACTACGTTTATAGAATTTTCTGTTACAAAACAACTCATGTTTCCTCCTTAATTTTCCGGCTGCGTAGGTAGTATGTTATCAAATAAGATATGTTAAAATTTCCAATAAATACTCTTTAATTTGTGTTGTTTGAACCAAACAAAAAAAACTTTACTGATATAATACCTGCCGTATGTCAATCGGTAGTGGTTCTAACACCGTATTATTAATTTATCTATAATATTATAGTTCTATCACGATATTAGAATCGTGTTTTTTTATTATAACTAAATAAAGATAACAGAACATTGCCTGTCACTTCACGCGAACATAAATTAATCGTACTTATACTGTCATGGCGTCACAGCCGTACAAATAATAAATGACTATTAATTTATTACTGTTTTCTAATATACTTTTAGATAACTGTATAATCAATATTGCTGTTATAAAATGTCTGCGTTATAAGCTATTTAGTAGGTGAAGGGCGGATTTTCGAGAGGCTTTGTATATCATTCAGATAAGCCGTTTATGACGGAAACCCTAACAATTGCGATCTAGACTTTTCGTTTTGCGATGTCACTGTGATTCTACGTGTATTAAAATTAATTTTACTTACAATTTTATTTTATTAAGTCATTCACTTTAAAATAAAAAGATCTTCATCTTTTAAAGGTCAGTGCCCATCGAGTAGGCTTGTTTAACTTAAGTTACCAAGAAAGTTAAATGCCTGTGACTTAAGAGTCATACTTAAATGCAGATTATTAAATTATATTATAACACTTAATAAACCTTTGGACCATCCTAAAGAACTGAGTAGGTAGTTTGTTTAATATTAATTAATTGTTGGAATTTTAAAATTACTGTGTTACAAGATTTATTGCCCATTGCATTTTGCGGCAGTTTATTTATTTTTTATATGAGTTTAAACGCTACTGAATAGATAAACTACTGCTAAACGTACTTCAGAAACCGAGGGTTAAACAATTACAATCACAGTTTATCTCTAAACCTAGTCATTGTATAATACGGATTAAGAGTTACATAGCCATCGGATAAAGTCCGACCTCGTCGTTATTTCCAATACAATTCAATTACATGAGCACTGCAGCATTACGCAATCAACCTGAAAAAATAAAACATTTTTGACATTGAAAGAGACAGTTGTCAAAACTTTTTAGGTTTCAGCTTGCTGTGATGTAAGTAAAATGTTATGTTCATGTAATATTACAACTGGTTTCAACTGACTTTAATTTAATTACGTAACTGACTACGACACCTAATAAATCAACAAACCGGTATAAGTAATGTAACTAATGCGCATTAAGTTAGATCTAGACAGATGAGTTTATTTATTTGAATGACTAGATAGCATTTTCTTAAGACTATTTGCCATTTTTTGTGAACTAGGTTGTGGCCTTGTCACACTTTATTCTGCACATTTTACAACCATTGTATTTGATTTAATTAAATCTGTGTGACCGAAAAACGTCAATGCATGTGTGAATATGATAAGAGAAACTAAAGTACATACACCTAGAGTAGCTTAATGTGTGTGATAAAGTGACTAATGATGAATCAGGAGTTAATAAAACTGTAAATAGTTATAAAATAGCATTTAGATAAGTATCCATTATTTATTTTATTCGTTAAATTACATATTTGTTCCTCGTCTGCTCAGTTGAACGAACCATCTGATAAACAAGGAAAGGTTGGCTAAGGTGATTGGTTATAGTAAATCTAAAGCCAGATGTAGTATCTACATACATTTATTAATGCTAATTTTAATATAACATGTACTAGCTCATAATATTTATGAAAAAAATAAAATGTTATAATGAACGTATAATTACATAAGTACAAGAATAATGAAATATAATTGGGCGATTAAATAAAAATATTTACTTATTTACATTTTTGCTAGTTGCTCTACATTTAAGAATAATAATCTGTTGATATTTTTTTGTACAATTATACTGTATTATACGACATTCATCAAGTGTTTGATATTCCAATAGTATTTAAATTATAGATGTAGATTATTTGTTACTAAATATATTATTTGAAGTGTTTTAAATTTAGACCGAGGGCGGGACATAGTTTCATGAAGTGGTTTCTATTAATAGATATTTTCAATTACGGGGAATTATACTATCTACGAGTACGATGTGAAATCAATATCAACTTTCGTTAACGATGTACTACTGCAAATTAATACACAGAAACAAATATGAAAAAAATAAAATAAAATAGTATGTTAAAAATTATCTTAGCTTTAAATTTATTATGCTACAGCTACTACCATTGTACCTAACCCTGAAAATCGTTGTACATTATTATTTATTTTCACAGCTGATTATCCAATCTTTAGTCCTTCTTCCACGTCAAAGTGCCTGAACCAATTTTACAAAAATGTTGACTAGTATAGTACGGTATTAGGTACGCTGGTGGATTTGTAGGCATAACTTATCTATACTAATATTATAAAGCTGAAGAGTTTGTTTGTTTGTTTGTTTGAACGCGCTAATCTCAGGAACTACGGGTCTGATTTGAAAAATTCTTTCAGTATTAGATAGCCCATTTATCGAGGAAGGCTGTAGGCTATATATCATCACGCTACGACCAATAGGAGCAGAGTATCAGTAAAAAATGTTACAAAAACGGGGAAAAAATTCACCCATTCTCTCTTATGTGACGCAAGCGAAGTTGCGGGGGTCAGCTAGTGTACAATTATTTTATAATCGGTGTATAAACGCACGGTGTAAGAAAATTCTAGTTATGCATTTATTTTTAGCCTGTACTAATATGAAAGACGTACCGACCTTATGTATATTATATGTATAGTGACCCGTTTGAGGAAAATTGTTCCTGTCAATACATATAGCTGTGCATGCTTATACTATTAACGGACCTCTGTCAATCATATCGATTGGCAAAGTGTTAAATGTAGTGTAAAGTTACAATGACTTCATATTCAAACATGGCAATAAACAGTGTATTTATAGTAAGCTTTAATCATTTCAGCCTGAATAGTGACGTGACGTTGGTTTCTGATCATTTAAGTGTTAGAAGTAAAATGATTTTGTATTAGTCACGATCGTCTCTACATACGTGGATGCAAGAAGTCGTGTTCTTCATATAACCCTGACTGTCATATATTAGGTCGGGGAAAAAGTCTTTTCGCATTATATTATTTATGAACTTGTAATAAAATCTCTTTGGCTTTAAGAATCATAAATGAGTACACGGTTCATTAGGTTTCTTTCAGTGAGCTCGTGAGGTACCTAAATATCGACCTTTTTTCTGTAGAGAAAAGATTTTATTACAAGTTCATACATACTCTAATGCGTAAAGACTTTTACCCCGACCTTAATATGTTCGAGTTTTTCTAGACATTGACTGTTTAGCTGAAAAAAGGTCAAAAAGTCTACTAGAGTTGGCAGTTTAGAGGCTTAGATTTCTTTTTGAATTTTTCAATATAACAGCATCATAACTTTCAAAATATTCAAATGATTTGTAGGTAATTAAATTCATATTGTCGAGTTTTGTAAATGTGTATTTATGCATGCGATCACGAGTCTTCGTGAGTGCCGTATTAGGGTAGAGACCAATTTAAGCCAATTCTGTTGATAAATCAAAAGGATGACATATCACGCGCTTTCCTCTTACCCATTGTAGACATTATAGGGTACGGTTATGGATCAATTGAATGTCAAATGATAATCTAAATCGAAAGAAAATTACTTATTCTATTACAATACGAGTACGTTAGTCAAAAGTGACTGAATAAAATTTCTCAAGACCACTTTATCACTATTGTGACGCTGTGGCCGATTTCGCTTGACAACTGAGGGCAGTTGAGATACGCGAACCATATAATTAGGTAGCACGCTTTATCTGAAACTAAAAACACTAAACTTATTCAGTCGTCCATGCAGCTTCAAAGCATCAAGAACAATACACACGCGCAAAAATTCAAATAAAATAAAAGAAGATGTTCGCTCGCAATATAGAGAGCGGGGAGACAGCCAATCTCAATTCAACTTCCCTTATATTTGTGCAAGCGGGTGATAGTGTTTACTGACGGTTGTTCACACGTAACTGCAAACATTTCAGAAACACTGCACAGAAGGTGAGACACGAGAACAACGGCAAAGGCAAACTTTATCACGACTCGGCGCCGGCGACAAAAGAGCGACTTACCGTACTATTGTCGATAATAATGACCCTATGTGTTATTAGTTATATTCAGCGTCAATCGTTTATCTCATTTGTGTCTGGTCGAGAAGAGTTAATAACAAATCAGTATCGCTTAAGCGTTAAAGGTGGCGTGGTGTTTGTGTATTCTTTCAGTGCTTCGTGTATTATTAAATATTTATTAAATAATATCACTGTGCGATTGTGAAAATAATTATACATACAAACTTAAGTATTGTGTGAAGAATGGAGTTTCAATACTACGGTAATTTCGACCGTCCGCCGACTCGTCGGATCTTAGACCAACCTTGGTGGGATGAGGAGGACACACTGTCTGACAGGCGAATTAACGGTAAGGAGCTGCAATTCGTAAATAAACAAACACTTAAAAGTACTGTTCACATTATGTATAAATTAAATACATATCAAGCAAGTGTGTGTACTTGAAAATAGAAGCGTCTTTCACTAATGTGCCAAGGTGGTTGTATTTAGAACGAGTTTTTCTTATCAACAAAAATTGGAACACAATTAGGCTTATGTTACGTTATCGCGTAAGAAAATATTCTACGGGTTTGTAAACATTGTGTTGTTTGTACGTACAGTGTGATGGGTTCAAGAGATACGATTACTTACTAGTTTAATGTATGCAGGCTGCGTGAAAAGTACAATATTAACAGTACGTAGGTATGCATATGTCTGTCTAGACGGCACAGGGAAGTGGGGCCATATCGATTGGACGCTGGGATAATTTTAGAAAAGGTCCTGCTTGGGAAGTTCGGTGAAATCCGCAGCCATCTGTGCAGTTACTTTATTCTGTCTACGGTCCGATACATCCCTTAACAAGTAACCGCGGTGTTAATATTGCTTTTTATTTATTTAAATTTATGATAAATTCGTAACTAATTGTCTCACGTGGCAAATATAAATGTATTGCGATACGGGCTCTAAAATTTTAACAAAGATAACTTACCGTAGCCATCAGTAATATGTCCATCAAAAAAGATCTATTGTAATTCTTAGTATTTCGGCACGTTTCTTTACGTACATACGTCTGAAAAAAACATGATAAAGAACGTTTAACCGGAGGAATCATCGATCAAGTTAATTATTTATTTATTTTATAATTTACCTAGTTATTATTGTTGTCTTAGGATACGAGTAATGAGACTTCCTCGTGCTATTTGTTTATTATAGTTACTCGCATTATCTCTCAAGTGTCTACTGTCACCTAATACACTTGAATAATTCTGACTTAATCAACAAAACGAATACTTCAATAATGATATCTACATTACTGACTAATGTGATTGCATTCGATTATTGTATCTATCGCGAAGTACATCAGTAGAGTATCACGATTTCCACGTCAGTTGCTCATAAACACTGTCGAACGACTCGGGTTAGGTATCTTTCATTTCCTCTTCTCCATCTTCATTTCCATCTGTTCGTAATAAAAAGTCTTTTAGTTTCCTCAATTTTATCGGTAAATGGAATAAAGCTATTATTTTTTACGCGCCGTTCTATCGATCTAGTATCGCGAGTGTATACTGGCAGCCGAGTAAAAACTATCCAGGTCAGTACATTACCCCCGACGCTGTACAGTAACGGTTGAAAGAAGGGTTGACTCCAATCAATCCTTTTCCTGACATGTGAGTTTCTTTCTTATTTCTTATATTACTTCGCACTTAAATACTGAACGTTTTCTGTAACATGACAATTTATATAAAGTAGAGGGCGTCTAAACGATTTTTTTGTGGTCACTTGAAAGCTTATCGGTAAATCGATTCAGTGGGGTCCGGGAAAATGATCGTTTATAAACATTATGCATAAAAACTGCTGGGACTGTTCTTGCTTGAACTAAAAACCATTTTTATTGGAAATTTCAGAAGTAAGAAGAGAATACGTAGAGCTCACTTAAGTTACGTTGTAAGTATGTTAAGCCTGAATCACAGTCATGTTTTGGTGACAACCATATTATTCATACTATAAATAAATATTTAAACAGATGACAACATCGCATAAAATTAAGCGGAATCTAATAAAAAATGAAATTAGTTTTAAACTTAAAATAAATATTTGCGCCAAATCATTGCAATGTGTCACTTAATTTCTCTATCATTTATAAACAATTTTCAACAAAGCTTAAATGCAAATAAGAGTTTTATACAGACCGCAGACGATAAAAACAGGATATGACCAGCATTCAAAGTTATTCCTAGTTTTTTTATATCAATATTAGCTGTTGACAGTTCCCTAGAGGAGGGATTTAATTTATTCCTTTGTGACGGCGATGGCATCCATGCTGGGTCAAGCAATAGCTATCACGGCCTCACAGTAGCGCAGGCTTTTAATTGAAAAATGTCTGCTCAAACAAAGAGAAGTGAAATTCAATCTAACCAGTAACCACCGCTTGTGTAAGTTGGCCATCGCTACGTGAAAAGATACAAGCTACGTGTATTTACTACCTATAAATGCTACCATTAATTTTACGTCGTCGTAAATAGTTAAGGCGCTTTGCTTTACAGCAATTAATGTTTTAAATTATTTATGTTCTTCATAATATAAAATGAATACTTGGTAAATTTTATGTTTTTCTTTTCTTGGAAATTAATGTTGTATATCATGTTTAATAGATAATGATAAAGTACGAATTGTGAGTTGTTTAGTTCATTCTCATTTACCGGGTTATCGGTGTAACAAGACAAATAAATTACTCTGTACATTTGTATCAAATTACAATTACAAGATAAACGGCTGCATATCAAAGTTTAAAGCGTTTCCGATCATTAATTTCTTCGTTTCCATAACTGCAGTTTAATTTTTATTTAATGGTCTAGAGGAATATTTTGGATATCTTGAGTGTAAAAAAAAAATTAGTTATAGTTTTTATCGAATTGGGACATTTTCTACAAATTCTTTCTCACATTATATTTAAAGTAGAAGTATAATTTTAGTTTGTTTTCTTATAGGCCGAAAAAAATATTTCTTTAAAAGTTTCGGTGCAAAAAGATATTCTGTTACAAAGAATACATATTTACATCAGATACGGATGCCAAATTGCTTTTGAAACGTTACCGATGTGTAGATATTTTTGTTTTAAACTACAGTTGCCTTTTACATGTAGATGAAACGTTTTCGAAAAAGTGAAATTGAGAATCCTGCTTGCTTCTGAGGTATTTTTAGTAATTTAATGGAACTTTAGCTTTCGCGTAAATATTATGGATTATCAAAAGATGCATCGTCATAGTCTAAAGACACTGTTGACAAATACACTTTTCTTGGCTCTTGCCAATTCATAATTTTATACGGTCTTGTGCTAATCGCATCGAGTTCTAATATGCGACTTATTTGACATCGTTGACCCATCGCACCGCTGGACATCTACGCTCCAATTTACACTCATTACTCTACATTACAAATAGCCAATTTACTTTTATGAAGACAACACGATGTCAAACTACGATATTACACCATTGTAAACAAGCCGTGAAGAAAACATTCAGAATAACTACTTTCATAAATTAAACAATTTTTCTGTTTAGTATTTAAAAGTTTCATTCAAAACCTGACCTGAAAGAGTAAGAAAATTAATTCGCCATTCACTCCTCGTGTATATTTACGTGCCACATGTTCTTACATACCGGTGTTATCAAATTTGACATTAATATCAAGCAGATACCCTCCTATATAAGTTTATGGGTTCAATTATCTATTTAGAGAGTGAGTCAAGGTTCTCTTGCAGTCGGGCAGTCGAACGCATCGCTCTTACATGATTTTATAAATAAACAAACACTCCCTGTTTACCATCTTCTCTGTTAGTTAGAAACTACGCAAGAATAGTGGGTGGTTTTTTAGTTTTCTCGTGTGTGTAGTGTTTTTTGTTCACTGTTTTCCTCTATGAAATATTGAGCTTCGGCTCAACTGGTCGCCGCCAAAAATACCCTGAAACAGTTATTTACAAACGTCATGCAAGGTTCCAGCTGATTTGGGAACTTTGACGTGTGACGCGAGAGGTTATCGCTCCGAAATTCAAATGTTATTTTAATAAATTATGACTAGATACGTACAGAGGTAGAAAAAAACCTGTTGATGAGAAGAAATGGAAAAAACTGAAATTGCTCAGTTGATTTACTAATTAATTGAATATCATTATTATGTTAAAATGACTCTACGTTTAACATGATCTTTACATAAATTTAGCGATGATACATACAAATTACGTCAATTTAAATTATGTAGATCACACGAATTCAACTCTTTTATCTTATTTTAAAGTAATATTTGCATCATAACATTCAAACCCAATGAACCTCAGTAACAAAGTTTAAAATATTTTCTAGAATAACACAATCAGTCATTTTACCGCTTTAGGATATTTGAAAATGGAACGTTCCATTGTTGTTTTCTTTTTAGTATTTTTCTTCTTCATATGTCAATGGCCTATAGCAGTAAATAAAAAAACTGTTGTTAATATTAAATACAATAAAAATATAACTTATAAATGAAAATATGCTATGATGAATGATACAACATTTTTCCCTTATTAAGAGGGCTTTGAGACTTATGTCAAAGTTTGAAGAAGGACGTATTTGAGTAAATATTTTACTAGTTACAACTATATTTTGAAAACAATAGGCCTTGCGTAATAATGTGTCAATTATATCTTGAAAGGCATGATCTCTTTGTTGTTTGCGTACAAGCAATTGTAATCGGTGTTCACACTCCTAGTCGCACTTAAGTATAACAATTAAACGACGGTATTATCTATTCAGCCTGATAGCTAGGCTATTTGCGTACAAGAGGTAGCTTAGCGTTTACGGTGTCTTGCGTAATTACAACATTGTCTATGGTTACATAACTTTATCTATTCTGAATAAATAATTACTGAGATATGGGTTAGATATAAGTTACGATATTTATTTATGTTAGTAAAATTAAACATAAAATAATAAATTTAATATCTGGTGCAAAACACTGGTCTATCTTTTTAGTCATTGATAGTAATTTTTTTCCCGCCAATTTTAATAGTCTTTGGCTGGAATATTTTTTAAAGGTGAAAAAAAATAAAGTAAATGGAAAAGTCACTTTGTTTTGAAAGGCCGTGACATTGGAACGATTGAAAGTGATTCGTAGTAAATACGACAGAAATACATCGCCATTTCTATTTTAATAGCTGCAAGTCTATTTTAAGTCTTACTACTGGAGTAAAAAAAGTCTCGAACTAGTTGGAACTCTTCATAAGTGGGCGAATATTTGCGGCTTTTAATAACAGGATGATGATTATTGATGATGCTGTTTTTATGACAGTATTCTAAAGTACCTATAGATGTGTAGTCGTAGAATAAAATTATTTGATTGTCATTACAACTGCATAGTAAATAATATTCTGATAATTTCCGAGTTAATAATTAAAAAAAATCTATTTTCCAAACAAATAAGCATGGTGCATTTTTTAAATTTATAATCCACTGTCCTTTGATGTGCAGTGAATCGTGAAACGACCTTAAGTAACATTTATAATAATAGTTAAGACATTAATTACATATTTTTAACTTCATTTCAAATGTTTTGTTTCAGGTAAGTGACGAAGCTTGGAGAAGCAATTCTCAGAGAGAAATGACGAGTCCAGTGGATTCAATGGTAGCCACACCGCACTTCCACGTCTGCCAATTAGGTATGTACATAATAATTATTACATCGCATAAATAAAATAGAACAAAAAATGCCGTTAGAGTACTACAATTAATTTCAAAGATTATTCACAATGAATGAGATGTAATAAATACCATTACGCGCGATAGATTTTTTTATGATAATTAACCTAGAAGGGAAATAAAAGTAACTATGTAGACAATAATTAACTATAAATGAACCTACATCTATCCTTATTTTCGGGATTTTATTGCCAACCCAATTAATATTAGGGTTTTTAAAGTCATTACATATCTTGAACTCGTTTGACAATCGTAATTCGCATCTGGAAGTTCATCTTTAATATTTTCATGAAATATGATCACCCATAAATTGTTACTTACCTTATAAATCTTTGACTAACGGGGGATTGCACTGAATTCACCTAAATAGAGAAACTTGTTCGAAATAAACAACTTTTCGTACAAATAATGTCTCTTCTTTTGACATTGAGGACGATCTAATCTTACTCATCACCTTTTTTCTTTGTTTACGATTTATATTTTCAAATAAGTCCCTCCTAATTTTATAGATGAATAATGAATGATGAGGTCAGCTTATATGTATTTAACTTTTAATCAATTTTAATCGTATTCGATATTTCTATGTAAACATTGAATAAAGTCTGATTATAATGTTATGCTATATTTTATCCAATTCGCGGAAGTAAAACTCGTCTTGTCCAAACTCTTTGTTTGAAAATCGATATAGCAAAAATAAATTTATACATCACACAAGGATAAAATGCCACAGAAATACCCAAAAATATATGTTCGGTAAAAAATGGTATGTAAACCAGTCAGACCTAAGTCACAAGCAAACCCAGTCTTATTAAGGTTTAAAAATAAATACGAACGTAGGTATAATATTTTTTTAAGTAAGTAAAACTAAGTTCAGTTAATTACCTGAAGTATTTTTGGAGATAAAGGTCACTCTGATTCGGCGAATATATTTAGTACGTGAATTAAAATTCAAGCGGCCAACCGAAAAAATGTCACTCGACCTTTCACCAGTAGCGTTTATGGGAACTGGAAACAGATATTTATAGGCGGTAGGCCAGGTTGTTGTATTTCCCAAGTGGGACCCGAATCCAAGAGAAGCCGTTGCCGGTAGCGAATGCGAAGCGAAGTAAAATTGAGGCGGTTAAATTTTAGATGGGAAAGCATTCATAAAAATTGAAAAGAATTTTCTTCGCCGGCTATTTTGATAGGACCGGTGAGTAGCAGTTGTAGATTTTCTTTACCACTAGCAATTAATTTTCCACATAATATTTACATGCAACGCAACGAACAGACAATTATCTGTGATGTCATCATTGATGACCTGATTGTGCTCTATGTTATGAATAATGCAACTAGGTATTCGTAAATAATAATATGAATTAACGAACAGGCAGCCTTGCTGGTAATTGTTTGTTGCTACCGGCAGAAATTATTCCGGCGTTGGCTTTATTTTGACTGAAGGACAGGGTTACAGCGTTCGTTTACCAGTGCCGAGACTGAGAAACATTTTATTCACACTTATAATTATGTCTATAATTTGGTAGAGCGCCCTCGGGATGATTAGATGATCATTAGTTAAATAAATCATATTGTTTTGTGATGACGGCGTTTGGTGCACAAATTCTCTATGAATTTGACCTACGGATGCTAGAATATGTAATTGTATTTGAGGACTTATACAAAACTTTCAGGGTTGTTTATCTATCTACTCTGCTAGTACAGAGTGGACTTAGTAGCCATGATTCTTTTGAAATACAACGTGCTTTGGATGCAGTCCAAAAGTCTTTAACTAGTGGTCATTGTCACTGGGCTAGGTTAGTATTTTTTAAACTACCTGTGACGCTCTATAAGATTATTTTAATAGTTCTCTAAGGAGCATTCTTTTTGAAATAACTAACCATGAAAGATGGTAATCCAGTAAATGTTATGCAGCTCCTTACTTATCGTTTATCCTATAAGTTCTATGATATTATAATAGTTTCAAACGTTTATATAATACTGTGAACTAAGTTGATAGTAAATTTTCCGACATACTTAATCTTATCAGCTGATTGGTAAGGCAAGTTTCTCATGAGAGACAATGTATGCTTGTATTCTCTTCTTCCGTAAGCGATTAATAATATTTTCTTACAAACATATCTAATTACGGATATGTTATTTTAGTAGAAAAAGTTAATTTCACACGTACAAGTTATAATATTTTATGAAACGTAAATTGTACGAGACAATAGAATCTGTTAAATAAACCGCACAAAACAAACTGCAACGAAATCCAAAATGTTTTTTTTGAGTAATTACTAAGATATGTTTCGTATTCTGTTGCAAATTTGAATGCAGATTCAGCAAGATTGCAATACATCTATAAAGTAATGCCACGAGTTACAAAACGTCTGTGTGGAATGTTAGCGAAGAAATTTCAAGAGCTCGGCGACCACTGCGGCGCGTCGATAACCCGCTGATACAGAAGTTCATTGTCGTCACTTTATTACTTGATGTTTTCTACTACGATTGCACTGATATGTGGAAAGCCGGAGACAACCCCGGTTGTAGTGATAAGACTGTATAAGGCCTGTGGGAAGTACTTATTCTTTTTCTGAATGCGATAACGTATTGACCTACGTGTTAAGGTATACAATGTCTTCCATTTATGCATTATTTTAAATGGATACTTTTTGTTATTTCAAATTATGCTATTGAATTATATTGGTTTGCCTGACTCAAATCTTAAAATAAATTCGTTGGTGCATAATCTATGTGATTAACTTAAAATGTTATCATACTTAGTTGCATAGAATTGTGTGACGCAAAATAATGCACACAGTCAAAAGTAATAAATTAGCAACACCTTTAAAAGCTTTACCACATATCAGGAAAGCAACAAGTTCCGGAAAAATCTAAGAATTCGGAAGGAAAAACATTTTAAGTTCTATGCGGGTGGAAAAAACAAAATATTTTTCTTTTCATTTATTTACGTAGTAATTTTCCTTTTTCGTATAAACCTTTGTCAGGTGAGTTCTTGTGCACATGTGTATAAAACCGAGTCATTAATAAAACAGGTATCTAATCAATGTTGAACAAATGACAGTCATGCGTTTTCCTTTATTGAGTTTTAATTGCTATTCTCTTACTATAAATAACTAAGGGTAGAGCCGTTGTATTAGTATTTAGAAATACGACATCGGTTGAAATATGAAATGCTTTAAGACATTTGTAATTCATTGGTATACCCTGAGTATTTGTTTTATATTATATTAATATTTTTTTCCAACAAAAGAGTTTTAAGCTATCAAATCCTTTCTAATATTTCTTATATTGATTTCTCGTAATTTCCCGACTATTCTCCGAAAAGGGTAATTTAGGATAATGTAACTGTTTTGTAAAAAGAAAGTAGAGAATTTCGTAACTCGCTTACTTCTAAATAATATTAGAAATTATTCTCTTTTTGAAAGGTGCAATTTATAAATCACAGGTTTATTACAAGATTTGAATCAGACTGTTATGAGGTAGTCGTTAAATGTTCTGCGTTGTACAGAACACTTCCCGATTTCTATAAGAGGCGACTCGGCCTTCACGTTCGTTACAATACACTACGTAGGCCCGCACATTTTGCATATTCTTTAACTTGTTAATAAGTCTCACTACACCCATAATACTTATTCACAAGCTAATACATATTGTTATAATTCATATTGTTCTGCGAATGTCGTAATCGTCCGATTCGAATTAGCCGATTATCGTTCGAGCGTAAAGTTGAACTGTTTTGAAAAACCTGCAAAACATGTTTTTGCAAATAAATTATGGATATAAAAATCAATCGTATTATTTAATAAACTATAAGTCAAACAAAATGTTCTACACAGATTACTAATATACTGTAATTATATAGCGGAAGTTCGAATTCACGATAATTTTAATTGCCATATCACAATTAATGACTGTTAGAGACATGTGCTTATAAAGTGGTACTTTAATTCATAGATAGGACACGACTTACCACTTAGTTTTGACTTCCTGCTTATTTCTAACACTGTTTCTATTGTCAATATTGAATTCTATTTGTTTTAAATGACTATTTCCGCAAGAAGAATTCTTCCCCTCGGCGCTAGGACAAAACATACGAGACTCGGAGTTATTTTGTAGACCCCTCTTAAATGTGTTCAGTCACCCTGTCTGTGTTTATCTCAGTCGTCAATGGCGCAATGAACGGCGCTTTTCGGCCAGCACAATGTCCTTATTAATATGTTGAACTTTTTGACTTTAAACACTAGCGAGCAGTGACTATTACCGATTCTAGATTCTAGGCAAAGTTATAGTATAGAGAAATTACTTGCACGATACGTTTAACATAGACATTACGTAAATTAACATAGATATGTAAAGTGATAAGGTAGATTAACCATTACAAGATTATTGTTTACTTAGTTATGAATATTAAGTCTTATTTTGCGCAGTAGTAGGTACAGTCTAGCATGTAATCTTGAGACTTGTGAACGTGGAGCTCTGAACAATCAAAAAAGATGTCATAGTAGTATTACGCTGTAAAATTGGAATACTAATAGAGTCCGTATATCGTAAAACTATAAATTTGATTGCAACGACGAGGCTTGAATCACTGTTTTTCTCTGTGTTTTAAGTATTCATAATTAATAATGATAGAGCCTACAGTAAATAATTGCCATAATGATATGTAAAACATAATAATTATTTTTTTACACTTAAAGTTGGAGATTACATAAATATCAAACACCACTGAATATTTGCACGTATTGTTTCATTCTTTGTAGCAGTACATACATTAGTGCTGTCTCTTATTTGTAACGCAAAAGAATATTATATTCTTAAGAGCAAAAATATAAACGGCAAAACATGGATGTCTGATATATTCCTTCCTGCTTTTTCTTCAATATACATCAGTCGAGATGTTAATATGAAACAATTTGAAGGTTGTCCAGTAAATAATAACTACGGCATTAAGACAAACTTTGTATAAATAATTTTATTTCTTGTGCAATATCTTGTAAATAAACAATAGTAGGTATCGGTGATTACGAGCATTCCTGCTACTAACCTTTTGGTAATGGTTAAGTGTTGTCATTATTATATAGAAAACATTGAATTAATTATTGTTTATTAACCAGTAATTGACAAGATCAATAAAGAGTAGACAGACCGAGAACAGCCCCATAGAAACTCTAGACCAGCAAGTTTTTTTTCAGAAATACCTTTGCTCTATTCTTTCTATCTCTATGAAGCAGTTTAGTTTTTTCTCAAGCAGGAAAACATATTTTTTGTGTATAGTCATTAGCAGTTTGGACCTGTCTTACCGCTCTGATACCCGTCTTAACTCCCGGTGAAAAAATGTAGCCTTTTCCTTGTTCGTAACTTTGTATCTTAAACGCATAACAAACGCATCTTTCATGACAATGTTTTTTTGATTTGCTATTTACTTTGTAATTTGTTTTGTATAATTAGGGCGAAACATTGAATATTAAAATATGATAAATAATATCTACTACCTGTACCTTTGTAAGTACACCGCTACGCACATAATATATTAGGCATTTTGTTCACGCTTCCGGGCTCACGTAGTAGTAGACATTCATGGAGCGTTGAACTCTTTTGTACGACAATATTCGGTGAATATTAGTAACTCATTGGACATTTAACTACTTATTTACAACAAGCGTATCTTAATATTTAATGGTAATTTGATAATCTCATCCTAAATCAAAAATTATTTGTTTTTAGTTAGACTTCCTAAGTGTTACCTGCGTCGAACTTATGGCGTGGGTAAAGTATGTGCCAAAGTCATTATTATTTATCAACATATTAAATACAGAAATTCTTAATGCAAACGAGTCAACGCGTAGCACGTCTTGTCACATTCCAATTCCGCGTTTTCAGCGCCTGACGCCAAAACCACCGGCGATTCCTTCAATCAGTGCTAATAATCACATCGTTGCTCGCGAAATCTGTGCATTTCCTCGGTTTTAATATATCGGAATGGCGGCGGGGCTTCGGTCGGCGGCAGCGAGCGGCGTGGAGCCGCGTGGAGCAGTGTGACAAAGGCGCCCGCTCTGGCCGCACGTCCGCGCCGCCACGCCGCTCCACGCGTCAGTGCTCACGTACCGCGCGAACTCGCGTACGATGACGACTGCTCCCCGGAGCCTGTGGACACGCGCTCGCTTTCTACGCTCCAACGGTACAGAGCCGACACCGATCTGAGCCGTTATACTGACATGTTTACTCCGCCACTGTTTACTATAACATGAATAAAGTTTTTCTCAGCTGTCGACATTAACGCGATCGTGTGAATGCGCACCGGCTGAAGGATTGCGAAACTGTACAAGTGAAGTTTAAAAATACATTGGCACTAGTGCGAAGTGACGTACGGTCGAGATGTGTGCGTGCAGCAAGTTTTGCGACTTCTGGAAGAACTCATGCGGAGCAGGTGAGCCATCCTCAGACCACTTTCTAACTGCCTGCCGTCGTCAGGCCCACCCTATTCCTTTCTAAACTGCGGCTACAACAGCAAAAAGTTAACAAAACGTGTTTGATATTATAAAGTGAAATCGAAACGCAAACGACGATCAGATGATGTTCATTTCAGAGACAAACGAATTGATTGAATAAGAAAATTGACACAATTAATAGGTGCCAACATTCATAGTGGACGTGAAACTGTTTGGACTCTTTGTATGTTATTGTATACAGCTCTATCAAAATATAAAGTTGCAAAGAGTCATACAACTGCAACTAACTTTCAGATAACAAGAAAGTTTTAGTAATACATCTCTACATAGAGACATACATACATCTCTACTTGCCACTCAAGCAACTCGCTAATCTAATAAACATAATAACAACAAACCTGTATGATTGTATAATTCTATTAACTATGAGTTATTGGATACTCCAGGCCCGCATAGATACAACACATTAGCTGGAGGTTAATGCTGTCTAATAAATGAAACATGAAAAACAGATCAATTTGCATCAAACATTTCCAATATGAGTGTTATCGAAGAATGTAAACAAGTGAGGCTGCCAAGGCAATAATGATGAGGGCATCACTACACAGCACACAGTAGACACTCGACCAGCGAAACAATAACAATGTGTTGCTACGTATGTACCAGCAACACACTCCTTGTACCCGAATGTCGAAAGGTAGAGTCGGAACTAAGGTGTGTCAGTCTAGTCAGTACCAGAAGTTGTTGCGAGAGCCGACACCGTCTAGGGTCACACATTTCACAAGCCGAAATCCAAGACCACGTCACGATCGATCGCTATCACAATCATTTAAATAAGCTCCGACTATACGATTAATATCCGGGTTTTGCTTCGGAAGGATTTGGCTGAGAGAATGTAAACTCAAGGTTGCCTACGTCATGAATGTCTCCAAAGTACTGGTTATGGTGCACTTCTACATACGACGTATAATATGTTGTATCAAGCTGATTTATTCAATATACGTTTTTCCCGCTGTTATCCGATGCATCTTGTGACACCTTGACACTCTTACCATGCGAACGGTAATCTAATATGAATTACAATATTCTATTTTCCCACCGACATTTTGCTAGTTTCGCAATGCGAACAATGAGACAGGATAAGGCATGGTATTGGTACTGATTCAGTAATGAACCTCCTTTTGAGACATAGTTTAATGTCAGCCCAATTCTTTGTGTGCTTGCGAAATCCAATTCTCGATTCATGTCAGTCGTTGTTATCTAGCCTCTCTTTAACCTTGATTGTCTAAAGTTATCCCGCACAATAGCTATTGACTAGGTACTTAAAAAATATCTGTGCAATCGAGTAGAACGAGCCGATCTTCTAATTTATGTAAGTCATTATGCGTGGGATTACCCCGCACGTAAATCTAATTAGAAGGTAATTTAATTATATTTATGTTATATTTGAAATAAATATCGCAGCGTCGGATATACTTTGAATTAATATGTTGGGTGTTTCGTTGCCATAGAAATGTAATATGTTAATGTAACTTAGTTTGTATCACGAAAGTAAGGTCAAGATTATTTTTTAGTAATCATTGTATACTGGCTTCCTCCGCGGTTTCGCTTGGGCAGCCATCGGAATCGAGAACGAAATATGGCTGTCACGATTTATGATTTTTTGTCTGTTCGCACAGCTCTAACACTTTTATAAATTAAAATATTTGTGGATTTAGGAATGTTGAGTTACTGCCTCATTTCAGAATAATTCGTCTTGATATTGGTTAGGGTGTACATTGCACATCATTATTTACCAACCAGACATGTTTGACAATAGTGATGTTTTTCTATTGTTATATACATGTCTGGTAACTACAGTTACCGATAAAATTAATCCACAGGTGAATTAAGAAGCATTCATATTTATATTACAAGAAACAATCATTTCATACACGAGTCATGTATTGTATTATGTTCTATACGTAAAGTTCTTTACAGCATTTATATTACCTTTAAATCGACTCGCATGCCTCTAACACATTTAGTTATAACTTATAACGGTTGCCGTTATAAAAAGAACACCACTTAACCTTCAAATTTTAACACGGCCGTCTCGGTTAGTTCTCATAAACAAGATTAATTTAAAAATCAGTAGCTCTGTGGTAAACCTTCGACCAGTTACTTTATACTGGTTTAAAATAACTAAAAATGTCGACTGAGGACATGCAGTACAACATTCTTGGACAAAGTACACAGGTTATAATTACAAGCTTGATATTTTCTGTTAATTAAATAAAAGTTGACGGCCTAAAGTATAAAGTAACTTTAGAAATCGTATATATTGAGAAGAGGTAAAATAACAAAAGAATTGATGCTGCTTTGATATGCAACTAAAAATCTTAAACCAGCTCTATTAATTTTATTAACAATGTTGTTGAATACCACTTTTAATATATTCAAGAGCCAAGTCTAGATACAAGTTTCTTGTAAACATATTTATTTATAGAAACATATAAAAGGAAATAATTAAAATGTTAAAATCAAGTTTACAACTTCAACATGCCGTTTCTCTGCAGCGTTAATAAAACTCAAAATCATAATATTTTTAATTTATACCATCACTAGAATATTCTCGATACACTTTTGAAATACGTTGCTTATATAGCTATAGAAGTCTTTATGAATTAATTAACCTAAAAGAAGAATACGTTTATTGTTCTATGTCTTTATACGAGACCTAATTATCTTTTGATTACCGTTATGATTGTACCTAACAATTACAGTATGACGTCTCACACACGGCCCACGGCCCACTTATTTATAAATAACGTGAGAAAATTGCAATTATTCATCTTCGGACTATGTGAAAATGCACATCGAAACATTGTTTGCATAAATCAATGGAGTCTTTTTCCCTATAATACACAAATAGTAACATCAAGTACAGGTCGTTGTCACAGGTAGTTGTCTCGCTACACATGACATATTGATAGGACGTTTTGTAATAATGCATTATACTTGTGTTATCGTCGTTTTGTACATTTATAGCGTTTTTCCTGCATACGGCCAAGTTAAGATGTTTATAAAGACGATGAAATCATAGCTGTATTACGAAGCGGAAAGGTTTTGTTTGTTAGGAATCCGAACAAATAGTTTTTCGTTTGATCAGGTGCCTCACAACATCAACCGTCCGTTTATTATACATTGTATTAAATATGCTTGTACAGCTAAAATGAAACAATAAACCATCCAATAGGTGTCCTTCAGGTCACAACAGTAGGGTCCCTATTCCTTCCACTTAAATAATAATATACCAATAATAATGAGAGTGAGTTAATTGCATACAAATATTTATGAAACATATGTTTACCCACTCATAAATAATAATATGTATATGATATAATTCAATATCAATATTTTTAGTTAAACAGCCATATTTGAAATCAATGCTTTATTAACGGTCTGTGTTACATTAGCAGTTAATTCAAGACACCAATTGAAAAATAATGTTATCTGTAGATATGCTCTTATAAATAAAAACTAGGTTACTATCATTCTAAGCCACATTAATATTGCACACCAGCAACAACCTGTGGTACATGCCGCTCTATAAATCATACGCTGTAAATGATAGTTAATGTATCGATGGTGGTCAATTTATCAACTCTAGGTGCAGACTTTCCGGAA
The DNA here is from genome assembly GCF_050436995.1 of Anticarsia gemmatalis. NCBI lineage: Eukaryota > Metazoa > Arthropoda > Insecta > Lepidoptera > Erebidae > Anticarsia > Anticarsia gemmatalis. Next base: position 5,822,883 of record NC_134757.1, read on the forward strand.
AGTGGGTCGTTCACGTAATGCGTAAGGCAATTATTTTCCTCGGCTAATCTCCATGTCGAAGGAGGCTCAGCTTTGTTTACTGGATGCGGTAACATTCAAGCATGTTAGGCATAAAATTGTACAATGCCAGCAGCCTGGACGTGCTCAGAATCAATTATCTTTGTTAGTTTCTTGTTAGATTATTCAACATGTTTTAAACAATGTTACGTGTCCATTACAAGACTAGCTAAAACATAAACAACTTTTTTGTTTGTTTTTATACTTTGATTTTCTCTACCTACCGAGTCTGGGTGATTTTTATGTACAAGTTTTTAAAAGTATTTTTATGTATTCTTCCTTTTATCATAACTTAAAGGTGGTGTCTAACATTTGATTATATTAATTTCTAAGTTAAAATAATCACCAAACCGTTATAATTTTAATAAAAATGCTGGCATCAACAAATAAAAGATTATTGTTTTCATAATTTGTTACATTGCATCATTGTCCTGATTGCAATTGAAGGGCCTTGCAAACTGTACCGAGGTTCTTATCACTTTTAATTGCGCTGTAATTTACGAAATATTTTGTAGTAATGTCAGTTGCATATCCGATAATCGTAGAATACATTTAACACCACCACAATAACACACCGCGACTTTGACAAAAAACGGAAGGTTATTGAAATCATTCAAGGCGCCAATAACCTACTAATCAGTAATTACCTTACAGCGACCTTTTTGTTTTTACTTAGCTTAATAAGTAGCGGAACTACGTAGGTGTTTCAACAACAGAAGGCAATATGTGGCAAGTGGCCGCTTCCATTTCTGTTATTTTGATATCTTGCCAAACTTTCCAAACATTCGTGACAACGCACCTAACAGTCCTGAATTCAAAATATCTTACCCTCAATTACGCATCGGTTATGTTTACGAAATTAGGTGATATAAGGACGTCTTATTCAATGACATTTTCTTTCGAAGATCGCAGTTTCCACAATTTATGTAAGGTTATTTTCTTCATTTCAACATCGTAACGAAATTGCCTTTCATCCTGACTGTGTCTTCAAGGTAGATTTTTGATTCTTTATTAATCTCTATTTTCCTAAAAATCTTGTAAAGCCGTTCAAAGCCATTTACCACAGTCATTTTTCTCACCACCATCAGACAGCATCTAAAAATGTTGTCTTTTAATTATCTGCAGTGTAACAATCTCAACTAGGTAATTATAAACGAAATAAAATTCCACTATTTACAAACCTGTTTTGCAAATTCAAGACAAATATCTCAGAGATAATTTGAATACCCGTCTTTCGTCATGTTTGATCTTATTGTTCCTTCACAAAGATAATGATAAGGACTAGGTCTCTGTTTGATATGGAATTAATTATCTAGGTAACGTATTTTCCTTCTAGATCATAATATTATGTTCAGATAACGAACCGTCTTTTGAAAAAAACAATCTAACTTCCCCGCAAAATATGAGGAAAATGTTACACTGCAGTTGAAATACAACGGGTTTAAATACCACTGTTATTTACTGTCACATAAATAAAACCACACACATATAAGCCTGTGTCTACTAACCAAAAGCCAAGGCTTTATCGAGTACGTCGCTTCACTTGCTATTTACCTATTGCAGTGTGACATTGACTATCTTATCCGATTGAGTGACATCACCGGTGGCTTGTCCTACCTACTAAAACGCTATTAGTTCGGCAAACACTTCAAGACATGCAGTTGGTTTTAATTTGTGTCAAGATGCATTTTCAATAAAGATAGCTCGAAAATCTCCAATAACTCATTCCATTTGATTTAGTTTAGTTATACTAAAACGTACAAAAGTTACGATTATGGAACTGTTGGCTGAACAAATTCATAATTTTCAATAACTCTATGATCTTGGTGCCAAGTCTCAGTTCCTAACGTCTTATACGAATATTTAGGGAGCAGGAAATTGGTAGTTTACTAATATTCTGTTGTTCCCAACAAATTCTCTTTTATTTTGTTCTGCGGTTTATACTCCATACATAATCGATGAAATTCCGTAGTAAATTACCACATTTACCTCAACCAGTCGTCTTCCATCTTTGAGAAATTGAAAAACAAACATTTTAATGTAAAAGTTAACAACAATTTATGGCAGTTACAAAAGTATCATCATGATTCGTTTTGGGAAACACTTTCCCGTAAAATTTCAATTCGGTACAATGAATCGTATATTTCGTTTGATTGATGATTTTAGTTATAATCAACATTTAAACGAAATAAATATTGACGAAGAAAGGTTTTAGTTACTCCAATAAAATGTCATTTACCTGTTTAGTTTTAGGAAATAGTTTTAAAAAACAATATGTTCTTGGAAGATAGAAACAAGACAACACATAGTTGCTGTCAATCTGACGTAAAAGGAAACTCATGGAATAAGATCCTGTAGGAATAATATCCGCATCATGTAATATTCATACCGGTGCGTGGGAAACAGCACGTTTTATAGAAATACTAGATGTTGTTTACGACTTATTTTTTTGCCGGACATTTATTTTACACAACTAATGGTTGCGCCTCAGCCCTCATGAAATCTTGAAAACAAGGATATATGCTTAATTTTCTCAGGAAAACCTGAGGTATAATCAATCAGAGTAACTCGATTTCATCTATTCAGATTTCGGGCAAAGTTACTTTCGTATTTATAATACAAAATACTGTAGTCACCTAAGAACTTTCAACGTGACGGAACTATGTTGTGTCTACTAACACAAATATAAGACCCCACAAGCTGAAAATTTCCATAATTACTATTAAAACATGGATTAGAAAATCCAAGATTATTATCAAACGGTTTCACTGGGCCTTGATTCTGATCTCAATCGTTATCTTTATTACTTTAGTGTCGCCATTATTTACAATTATGTCAAAGCAATCGTAATGAGGATACCTAACAAGTATTTACTTAGATTATGATATGCTTTATAATATTTGAACGCCTCTAATTTTGTATAGTTTTATTTAAAAAGGCTTTGAACTTTATATACCTCCATGGAGCTTGTTGCCAGTTGTTTTTTTATACTAAAAATAACAGAATCTTAAGAAATAAATGATTATGTGAAGCCATGAGTCGAACTTGACTGATGTACTCCGTACAATAATAAACCTTTATTTATCAAAGCCAACACAATGCAAGCAAAGTAACCTTTCGTGTCAGTTTTAATTACATGATTTTTACAAGCACAGGGTTGCGCTTCAATAGTTCGTTATAATTATCGCTTTGAATGCTTAAATGAGTGTCGTCACTGTTATTATTTCTGATCAAGTGCAATCGGTCACAGACGATCGGTTCGTTCGAAATCGTCACCAAGAAAGATTCATTCGATACGCTAAGGTCGCTAAGTCTTCGACCGAACACAAACTGCATGTTTGATTTGACTTTTTAAAACTTATCAGATTCAAATAAAAAAAAACAATATGTTAATCTCTGCATGGTGTACAAAAACTGGTCGGACCGGCTTCCGATGACGTCACGTACACTTGTAAGGTACGATTTAATTATTTCAAAAGACCATAAATTGTAAAACGAGTTTTACTACAACCACGTTTCAGGAAGTAAATTTTCAAGGCGATCGATGTGTTTAAAGAAAATATCAAAGTTGTGTTTTATTCGACTGACGATTATAAGGAATTCATTTACTTTATATTTTACAGCGCTTTTTATAGAACAATATTTTCACGCTTGGAATTCTTTGTTAATTATTTAAATACTACTTTACATAATAATTGCACCAGACTAGTGTTTAACACTGTATGTAGATACAGTAATTACATATATTATTATAATTATAAGTATCTAAACCTAAACATATTACATAATTATGCTATAAGGACCAGCTTTTCTAGAGTTTTATTTTCTTGCAACATTAAAATTATCCTTCTTTCTTATTTATTCCCACGACATTTTTATGAAACGTTATCCATGCTATGAGTTACTTACACTGTCTTCTTATCACCTAAGGTTAGCATCATAATTACATTCGCATAATTAGCAATGAGCAATTGATAATATCATGCAGGAAAATCTCGAATGACCGCTCATCAGACACATAGCTCTATGAAGGTTGATACATGTGATAAAATTGTTCCATTCATTAGATAAAACAATACATTGTTTGTACTAGAGGACAAGCAGAATGCCTGAGGTTGTTTGCAACGTTCTTATCATACTTCATGGAGCATTTTGATTGTTATATAACAATTTGATTAGCTTCAATGCCACGTGGTCTAGAATCAAGACTATTAATTGAGAGTCAAGTACCACGCGGTCAGTGGATGCAAACTTTGTCAGCTGCCATTTTATTAATATTGCACGAAATCGAGTTCCTTAATGACATGATATTGTGAAGGTGAACCGCGTCATCTGAATCGGGCGCGAGTTCCGTAAGATGAATAAAAACAATGTGCTCATTTAGAAACGATTTGAAGCGAATATAAAATCACTCACATTAACATTTTTAGTCAAATTACACAAATAGTTGCATTATTCCTTCCAACAGGAATATTCATTGCCACGCCTGCATTTCTCTCGTCTTTCAGTGCCTAGTCACTCATTTGTCAAGAACCCGGTAGAGCCAAATCCTACAGCGAATATTTTATTTTATTAAAAATATGTTGTAAGAAACCTGCGTCTTATTTGTGTCGTAAAAATAAATATCTTAATATCGTTTCGCATGGTATTCAAATCGCGAGTTTAAATTAGCTTAGGAGTTACTAAATATTAGTAAGTGTGCGATGTATAAGATATTGTAAAAGAAATCTGGACGATGTAAAAGCATTAAGAACGGTCGAGTTAGTACGTGCGTGCGTAGGAAACATGCGCTCGACGATGCATCTGTCTGACCCACGACCTAGTCTACTTAACTGCACTAAATTACTGTAATAGGCTCCATACCGTTTGACGTTGACAACGATAAATGAAAAATTAAGTCAAGGATCCATCAGCTTTCATTTTATTTATCGATGTTACAAGAACAATGAGTGCAGACAAAAAATCTGCTTTGTGAAGAAACATCCGATAAATTGACTATTGAGTCATTAATTAACTGTTTCTTTTAATTGCCTAATTCATTGACTGTTCTAGATCGAGAGAAAATAAGATTTAGGCTAGGTTTTATAATATTCCGGTAAAAAATGTCGTTAGAGTAGGTAAGATACATATTTAGCTTTATATTGAAAGTCTAGACAGCGACGCGACCTTTTTTGCTTATTCACATTAAAATGTTAATCAGTATTTTCTCTAAATGTAACAAAACAAATGAGCATATTTGCATAAATTAGGATACACGGATACATTCTTTAAGTTAACCGTTGCTTTCTGCTTACTCGTTTCAACCCTCAATTAAGCTAATGTAATATTCAAATGATATATAATCCAAACTCAGCACCATTGTGGGTGGGACCGATTCGCCCATTCTTTACAACCTGCCACCGATTTAGAGGCCACGTCTTCAATTAACGAACTCAACAAATCGATTCCTCTATTATGTCTCACCACACTTTGACACCTTACGATTTCTTAGTAGGTATTGAATTTCTAAGACGCAATTCTGCTATGTCGTATTTACAGTAATTTTCGTATTCCGTAATATTTACCGGTAACTAGAATACCATACTTACATAGGGGTATTAATAACGGCAATAGTACGAATGTTGCAAACTGTTTTTACCATTTTTTTGTGCAAGAACGCAAGGTGTGTTTCATTTATTACTGACGAATCAGGACAAACTAATGAGTAACACGTGTTTACTTGATTTCCAAACCAGGATACCTAAGGGATTTACCAACAGGAAACTTTTAGTAAATATATAGTATTTTTTATGAGTATGTCCTGAATATGGTAATACTATATATTATATCTATTAAAATTACTTCACTGAAGCCAATAGTGAAGTACTAAATCCGGATTTTGTTGTGTTCCCAGTAATTAGCTCTTCAAAGTTAAAATAGATCGCCCCTAATAAATATCGTTCAGTACAAACTTTAGATATACAAGCATCCTAGACATAAGATTGTACGAATTTAAATTAAATGACCGTCGTAAACACCTTATATAAAATCAGTATATTGAATTTGGGCTTCTCATCTCTCTTAAACCTTTTTAAATGAATGTCATTTCGTTTGACGAGTGCATTATCAAAGGCTTTTAACTCCCATTAATTGCTCCTTGGTAACCTTTCACGGCGAGGAAAGAAGGGCAACGGGGGAACTACAATGGCTCAAAAGGCCATTGTGTGGCACACCTTTATCGGATTATTATATTTTCTGTCGTTAGCCTTATCAACGGCGAGAAAAAAATAAAATTTCCACTTAGCGAGGTGGTAAAGTTAGGCAATTAAACACCAATGAACTGTTGACTTAAGATTTCAAGTTTCGCTCTTGCCGTTTTCTCTTTTAAATTAAAAGTAAAATGTATTTGAACACATAAAAAGTGGTTTAAGGTTAGTTTTTTTACCGTTATATTTTTTGGCAACATAAAGTAACTTTTAGACGTAATATTTATCAACGCTAGACGAAGAACAGGGTATTTAGAACGCATCACAGTAATGCGTAAAAAACGTGACATGTCCATTTCACCATGAATACGGTTTATGGTGTTTACTGTCAGTTTATAAACCCAATTTAGGTCAACATTCACACGACCTGACCCCGTCCTCATCTCGTAACGTCCCGCGTAGAATTTTCTACATCAATAATAAATCAATTTGCTATCATTATTCTAATCTTAGCTACCATACAACTGAAAAATGTAAGGCACATATCAATTTAGTCAAGCCATCATCATTTTTTTGCACAACTTTCTATTTTTTCTTTTTAACTGTGCGTACGATTAAGGTCGAAAGTAAAACGGAAAAAATATTACGTTAGTTGTTTTATTACTTAGCGGGATAAACGTTTAAACTACAAAAAACTGGAAGATATTGACATGCAACGAGAAAACATGTTTCATGAATTTTTTTAGCACAAAGAATACATGCATAGTAATAGTTAATGAATGACAATGTCACATAATAACTACTTACGATATACGACCTTACCTTCTTGTAGCTATACATGCAACCTTCAAATACGTTGCGGTTTTTGGGTGGTAACTATTGTCGAAATACTTCCTATTCTTAGGCATACTACGTTTTTTATTGCATTCAGCCATTTTATTTGTACCTTTTATCATGCGAATAAAGACCAACGGCAAAATACAACCTACTTTACTTGAAGATATTGTATTTTCATCTGTAAACCTGAGTTCATGGATGTGCTTTTATTAGAATGTAGAGCAGTATTCGTTGTTTTACTTTGCAGTACCTACGTAGATCTTCAACAAGAATATGTACAATATAATTAATGTAATTAAAGTAACAATCACTCTAATAGTTCATATGGTTCATATATACGTGCAGTAAACAAATAAAAGTCTTTTATAGTTTCATGTGCCATGGCCCAATATAATCTCCCGATGAAAAGTCGCGATTATTAAAAAACTCAATGTTTGCGTGTAGTTAATTTATTGTATTTCGTGCAATCACACATCGTACTGATAACGTCGCGTGGTAACGGATCATTAAAACAATATTATAATTTACTGTCACTTAAATCCTTTGTTGTATAATACTGGTATACGGCTTCATTGTGTGAAGCTAATTAAATTAATCAGCGTTTAAGAAGTAATTTGTATTCGCATAAGTATAGTACTTGTCTATATACTAATGGATATTTAAGTATATCATTAGCATAACCACATTCGGAATTTTACATAAAAAAATAAGAACATATAAGTTTATTTATTGTTGGAATACTAAACTAATAGATTTGTGTTTTGTTCATTAGTAGGATAAAACTTAACTTGGAATGTCCAAATGAAAATTGAAATAAACAGGAACAACTGAACCTAAATAATTTCAGTCTATATATTGTACATAAAAGCGTGATAAAAATCACTATAACTATGATTTTAAATGCCGTGCTTTTAACGTCTAAGTAAAAGAAACACATTGACGTGTTAATGCGTCTGTCGTTCGTGCTTCTACACAAGTTACTACCATTACCCATACATCATGCAAATGCCGGGAGTCAAACAAGTGATCGATGGATTACTCCACTTTATGCATACATTTTTAATGAGACATGCTATCGATTGACCTGACGTCTCACATTCAGCTATAGACAGACAGACGTGGGTGAAAGAATCTCCCTGTCGTTACGTGACCGACAGCCCAATGTTAATTACTTAAAGGTTAACTGTACTTTAATTGAGTACATTTTAGACATTCTAATTCAGGTATTGGGAAAGTGACACAGTACAATTTCTTTGTGGATTGTGGGATTAGAGTCAACTGTCAAAAACTTGTTAATTTTTAACTTCACAGTTCATGCTCGTCATTTAGATATCTATCAGATCTACGAATTAGGTAACTCAGAATCAACCAATATAAACACCGATTTCAATTATATAAAAGGCTGGAATAACAAAATGAAGGAATAATTACTTGTGGCTTTTCTTTGTAATGGTTTTTGGTTTACACGCACTCACTGAGTATTATATCATCAGAATATGGGCTGTTCTCCAACAATGGCTGTAGTAACTAGACGTAACTGGATTCTATTTCCCTACGTAAGTTCATAATGTTTGCGTGGACAGAGTCTGGCCGTTAAACACGCATTGTTCTTTTACCATTAATTCTTAGTACACGCAACGCGAATGGCCACGGGTGAAATCTGCACGTGTGTCAACAGATTTCTACTACATAAGAATTAATTAATATACAAAGGTTGTGCAATAAGTAACCATAGTTTTTTTCTTTAACCAATGTAGCTAAACGAACAGCAATTGATATGCTAATCTCTTGAAAACAGCCACATTTTCTCCTCTACGTATTTTAACGAAATTTCGATTGCGGTTTCCCGAACAGTTGGCTTTCAACTCACCAAATAGTTCATTGATTTTGTGGCTTACTTCCAACAGCTGATGATACTACTTAGTGTTTGGAACGTAAGTTATGTTAGTGAAACTTGTTCCTATCATGACGTTCAGTGCCGATATCATACTAGCAATTCCAATACGTAGAATAACTAGAAATTCAAGTATCCAGTTGATACGTGATTATCATACTAATGAAAAGTATATATAAATTGTAAAATGTATATTTGTAGGTGCTGTACGTCTTTTAATGGCGCGCTAACTACACGTCGACCCGGCCATTATAAGGTCAATATTTGACAGCTCAATTATTAGATCCTCTTTCTAATCTGTGATCTGTACGGCATTATATGTAGTCATTCACTTTCGCATATCAAACACCAATTACATTCATATTCGTGTTCTCAATTCAATCTTCAACCTCATTTTCATATTAAAGTTGAATTATGAGATCTTAATGACTCCCACGATTTGCTGCAAGCGATTCACGTGGGCCGACCTTATCTAGCACATAAATATTGTACACTACTTTGTATATCTTTACTGGTACTATCCGGAATCTACTAAACTAGGATCAAAGATGGTTAGACTAAGATAATGCCTATTCGGACAAATTTTGGTGAATGCCCGGTATTTATATGACATTATCTATACTTATAATATCTAGAATATTAAGCGAATTACTATACATATTCCTATTGCCCTCTCGACCTGTTAACTAGGTTATTTGTATTTCTTCAATCCAATCTACAATTTTCATTTCATTTCAACCCAAAACTGAACAATCTAATGCAGTCCACTGCTGTTACTCTTGCGACTAGCTATCTGTTGATAAGTTTGACTTGTCATATGAACTAGAGATATGTAGTTCCTTGCTGCATTTTGTTTATTGATAAATTATTTTATTTCCATAAAACTGGGTCAGCGGAACAAACTCAAGCAACAATACGCTCTTTCTATCACCAACCACAAAAGTTAGACACCTACCTGCAATTTTTATAGCCGCATTTCCATTAGCACCGATTTCCAAGTAGAATGATACTTCCAAAATGCTTTACTCGGCGCGAGAAAATTGAAACGTATTTGCATATTGACTTTGACATCGACGTAAACTCGCTAATTCGTGTGGGGGGCTTTAACCTCATATTTGTTATAAAAAAGAAAGAGAAAAACAACATAAAACCATAATAGAATGACCTAAATGTCAACTGGCGAGTGTATCTGTATGAAGTCATTAACACCGGTCAGAAATAGAGACGAGCCCGAGTTGGACGGCGCACAGCATCTGTAGGTGTGTCTCACGTATTAACACAACAAATATCTCATTGTAGCTGCTCCAAGTGCCCATAATGATACTCCTCTTATCATTTTTGGATTGCGTTACTCGCCTTTATGTAGAAGCTAGAAGTTTCCATGTGATTATCGTGCCAAGTCAGTTACGACTGCCACTTTTACCTGGATGGATACAACACTGTCATTTAGACTAGGAACATTAGCATTTCCCTACAAAGTCCACCAACACGGCGATCATGACTCAAAGAAAAGCAACACCGAAATTAATCAGAATTATACTTGAATGTTGGAAGTCAATTTGGGTTCTAGAAACATCATAAAAGTCAATACAGACTGGAATACCCGTTACCTATTACGTAAATACTTTTATTCCCATCGCTGTCGCCATCACAAGCCACTAATTACTATACAAACAATAATTTAAGAATGTGTTGACGTTCATTGTGGTACGAAGCAGATATGAATGTTTGACCAAAACAAGTGCAGCTATTGAGTGGGTTTCGTATCTATAAATGTTTGTTTATAGTTGAATACGCGTTGTTTATTTGAAGATATTCAGACAGGTCTCTATTTGGTATACTGTTTGTGGTAGCATTACAATTCAGCATTACTTTAAGGAACATTTCAACAACCTATGCGTAAACTTTATATATGTACATTTTTTCTTTAATAATATGTATATCGCTATCATATTTGATCGCTTGCATTCAATGCTCCCCGTCGCCTTGACCAGGTTTTCTGGCCATCGTAACATCCCACGCTACGCATTCCGATTCTTTAAAAATAGTTTATATAATGTATAATATTTGCCTTCTAACATAGCAAAGAATTAGCGAGATACTGTTTGCATTATTAGGAAATACTCCACGCGTGTATGCTTCAATCTAATTTATTTTGTTAGGATCTAGCCAACGCGTACCATCTGAGTAGCAAAGCAATTATCTTTAATTTATACGATGTTGAATAAGATGATTTTCCTTATTTCATTAGTTCGCAATGCAGAGCACAGATAGCCATACATATTAAGAAGATCTGCGCATATCAAATTTGTAACATTACGATGCGATGGTGTACATAAAATATTAAACAAATAACAATATTGTTAAGGCTAGATATCAAACAAGGATAATCAAATAAAGTAAAGCCAGCGAATATTATAAAAACTAGTTATTACGTTTCAAACTGTAGAAATCAGAATTAGTTCCACCAGATTATTGTACCTTATAAGTGCATGAACGCGTGTATTTCACGAATGACTCACATGCTGTTGTTCTGCTTTTATCAAAACGTAAGATGACGATGATGAAAGCAAATATTTACGGCTGGACTCAAATTGCTCCTTATTTTCAAAACACGTTTATTCTATGTATTCTTCCATGTAAGTATATTACGCGTAGAAGATGCTTTTATTAATCTAAATCTTAATGTAAATAAGCAAAGCAAAACACAATAATGTTATAGTCAATATTTATGAGGCCAGAAGGTAAGCGGATGTTTCCCCTATCATTATAATAACACTACGACGAAAATCATATAAATCGATTTAGCTGCTTAGCTGCGAAAGTATCACAGACAGATCGACTTAGGAATGCTTACGATTGCATCCACCAATAAGAATATTTTTACTCCCAGATGAGAGATCAAAAGTAAGATTTAAGTGGCTTTAATTTATATAAATATGAACTCTACCGAATGTCACGAGGCTACGGACGTTACAGTTAATTAAACTCAATCTGGGATGAAAATCTCGCAATGAACCTGACCATTAACACCAAGGATAACTAAGACAAGCCTCTTCCGAGAATATCTACAACGTTTCATATCCATACTAATATTATAAATGCGAAAGTAACTCTGTCTGTCTGTCTGTCTGTCTGTCTGTCTGTCTGTCTGTCTGTCTGCTACTCAATCACGCCTAAACTACTGAACCAATTTGCATGAAATTTGGTATGGAGATATTTTGATACCCGAGAAAGGACAAAGGCTACTTTTTACCCCGGGAAAATGACGCATTTTCCGGGAAAATTAAGGTGGCGAACTAAGTCGCGAATAATCAATTTATAATGACAATTGAATCAACAAAATTCCGTTGTCATGGCAACTGTTTTAATGACGGATATGCCTTAGCGCGACTTCGTTATGTTAGGAGATATAAATAATTTTGAGAATATTTTTGTGAAAAAAAGCATATTTTATATCATCACGCTACGACCAATAGGAGCAGAGTAACAGTAAAAAGTGTTATAAAAACGTGGAAAATTCTGACCCATTCTCTCTAATGTGACGCAAGCGAAGTTGCGCGGGTCAGCTAGTTAAAAAATATTTTCCTCAATGACTCGGAACAGTAGTTTGGGAAACCACATTTTTTGAACTCGAATTTGATTATCGTTTTACCATTACAGGAACCGGTTCTCTTACTGTGGGTACGACAAAATATGTTTTGGTGAAATCTTAAAATCGTTATTGTTATTACGCAATATTAAAAAACACATTGCCTTATTAATTATCACGAAAAAGTCAAAATACTAAATTATTCACGTTTAATACCCTAAAAGGATAGGTAGAAATATTATAAATCTAGTTATTTGGCAATTCAATATGACCGTGAATTTGTTGAGACTAGACATCACAAATTCTTCCGAATCGGTGTTTTTAAATTCTTGAGAAATAATGTATAGATTTGTTGACTTTTCCTTAAAAATGTTGCAAGACATGGGGATAATATGTATGACATTTTTACGGAAAAATATTTCTTTACGTCCATTGAATAAAAACTAAAGTATTGAAAACCCACTGAGTAAACCTTTGTATAAGTTACATAAACAGGAAAACAACCTCATAATCGTCATTATTATGCATAATCACCTAATACAAAGACGCCTGATTACTAGCCAATGAGGTCATACGTAAAAATATAGATCTTATTAAGTTATTAACGGCAGATTGAATAGGAAAACTTAACTTACAATGTCGTAACGTTTTTGAAGCTACTTTTTACAAGTCTCTTGGATGATATGCTCGTTTAATACCGCAGGATTCTTTCGAAGTCTACAAGACTACGTACCTTATTTACTTCAACTTTAGGATTCTCGTGTTCCTTATACCAATTCCTATTAGTATTGGAGTTTCGTGGTCAGCACTGGCGCATGGGCTGATGACGTCATAGAACGTACTAGTCATACCCCAGCTCATAACTTTCTATCACATGACGCTGATACGAAGTTAATATCGCGCGATTATATTTTTGAAAGTGACAGAAGTAAAAAGTATGTTCTTACTTACTCATACAAACGGGAGGTACGAACGAAATGGTGGTAATTTTAGGTTCCAATTTGGCTAATGTGTTATTAGAATATTCTATTAGATATCTTAGGTAATCGTTAGTAGCATTCCGGCGATTAAGTGCATGGATAATGCCATTTAATTTAGAAAAATACGCTTAACATAAATGCAGGCAATACTCTTCAATCCAAGACCTAAGAGGTAAACCTATCTGGAAAAACAGGACTAAGTGAAAAAAATACGTTATTTTCCTAGTATTAAACATATGAGACATGTAATTTACACCAGGTATGCTGTACTATACTATACTATATTATATGCTTGTAGGAGTATCGTATACGTGACCAACAGCATGAAGGATTCTCGAGACTCGAAGAAAATTACGATCTTGCTATAATTCCCCCGCACACTGAGATAAAAGTTATCATTAAAATTGGTTTAACCTTAACATAGTATACGGGAAATCCCATTGACGCTAAAGTATTACAAAATATAAACATATGAAACATCTTTTCCAGTTACATAGTTTAGGAGATTTAATATTCGTCATATTACTATTTATATCACACAATCTATTTACGTAAAAATTTAGATATTTTCTTAATATCATCAAAATATATTTATTTTTCGAGAAAAGTTATTTGAAGATGGAAGTATCGACCCTTGTATGAATGTATATACCTATGTTTAGATTTATTTTCATTCTTAAAACAGAATTATAACTATATATTTGTACGATGTCTATAAATAAATTATAACTAATACATTTTATGGTAAATAATGTGCGTCCGTATTAAGACGATTTTTCACGTTTAATTTGTACCTGTATGACGGCTGTAACTAATGTTATTAAGAGCGCTATGCGGGCTATGCCACACACAAATATTATGATAATAATACGTAAGTAGTTAACACAGATAATAATTACTAATTAGGCGCATGGCTGATAAATTACTTATGTAAAGGTCAGTAATTGATATAATTGTCCAGTTGAATATAAGACTTCCAAAAATGTGACGTAATGAATCGTAAGTTGGGGTGACAATGCGTCATGTGGTGCGCGGCTCGTAGCGGCCAGGCGGCTACGTCACAGCTCATTGCCAGCTGTCGCTCGTACAAATGTGGTGGTAGATGGCACACGCCTCCATACGTATACCGCGCCTCGTCACAACCGGTCGCCGTCAACGTCTACACTCGTTATCATTGCATTTACTGATAACTGACTGAACTTAAGTGCTTAACTACTTACCTACATATCGTTATATTAGTTATTCAATATTTCGCCGGCAGTTATTTTGAAATTGACATCATCACAGTTCTTGAGTGAAGTGTTTGTGATTGTGAAGAGCATTACCGGTTTTGGATCTCAACTTATTTTTAACAGCAACAGGTATTTTTTGGTTTTACTTTTTATTGATTCTGTATGTTCTAGACTGCCTCGTTTTAAATATCGTTATTCATATAAATTTTACTAAAATATCATTCGTATTGACCACTAATTGAATCTACAATGAGGTGATGACCATTAATTGGTTAGCTAATAAGATTATTCAACACTGAATTAGGATAGTTGACTCAAGCTCATAAGGTATCTTTTTTCTCGGGGTTTCTATATTATAGGATAGATGAGTATTAGATTTATTCGAATAGGTATTGTTTATAAGTATTTGATCGCAGGATTGTCCAACATTCGTTACGTCTACCGGTTTTCTTGCTACTCTGCTTAATGTTTCTTAGAACACAACATGATTCATGTACGCTATTGTAAAAATCTCACCCACAACTTGGCTCGTGATCCGGTAATATTTAAATAACGGTCAATTCTACGCGATCACGGATCTAGTCTACCCCATTACCTACATTTGTTGTGCAACATCAAATTACAATAATGTTGATCCCTAGTCATTCTCCCTTTAAACCATAACAGTTGCGATCATTATCATGTTGAAGCTTTTGTTTCTCAGCCTAAATATGGTAATGATCAACATACGTAGGCACATCGAGACAAATGGAACACAAATGATGCCAAAAAGGAACGTTCTGGTAGTTAGTTACTATGTAGAGTTAATTGTGATTCCATTTTAGTTGTAAATATTAAATATTCGCCCAACTGCCGTGTCACATTGTCATGGTACCAGCAACTTTGTTTTATAATTAACACTTCTACGAGCATCTATATTCGAATCCGTCCTCTCCAAAATGCCTATAAAGGAAGCCTTAATTTTCACACTGCTTATTTGAGATTTTCAAAATAGAAAATGTGTACAATTACAATTTGAATCTTTTGCACCCGTTATCAGTGGTCATAAAGTATAGAAGCACACTTCAATCGCTGCGAAAACCAAAACAAAATCACAAGTTACGCAATAACTTGCTTACAGTTTATTGTTCTGCACTTATGCAACAAACGAACCCAGGTTGTGTATAAGTTGTTTAAGTATAACGATAAGGCACGAAACACAAGTTTAGCACATTTTCGAACAATAGCTCGGATAGTTAAACATTTTTTATTTACATTATGTTAATGATTTTTGCGAATGTGTGGACATACGATATTTTGGCGCGCCTCCAAATAGACTGTTTACTCAGTTTTTTTTACGAGTTCTCGACAGTTCCATTCATTTATTCGTAACGCAGAGTAGTTAATTTGGAAACATTTCATCTTAAAAGTTTTATGCTTAGATGTTGAAACAATGGTTAAAGGAAAGTTTGCCTTGGCGCGCTGCAGGATATAGGGCGATTGCGAGCGATGCCGCCGGTTGTACCAATGCAATAATTTACTGAATACAACCAAGAGCTATGAGTCATATCTCTCTTCCTAGAGCTCTTGAATCGTCTGAAGTCATTAAATAATTATATACACCTAGTTATGTATATAGCAGTGATAGCCGAGTGGTTTAAGTTGGCACCTCCCACGCAAGTGGTTGCAGGTTCGAATCCGAGGCAACACACCAATGACTTTTCGAAGTTATGTGTGTATTAGAAATAATTATCACTTGCTCTAACGGTGAAGGAAAACATCGTGAGGAAACCTTGCATGCCTAAAATTTGTTTAATACATTTATTGAGGGCATGCAAAGTCCCCAACCCGCACTTGGCCAGCGTGGTGGACTCAAGGCCTAACCCCTCCCCCTCGTTTGGGAGGAGACCCTTGCCCTGCAGTGGGACAGATATGGGTTATTAAAAAAAAAAAAAAAAAAGTTATGTATACTTTGTTAATGGATTAACGAAGTGTCTATTCAATAAATTAAGTTAATCATTTAAATTTCCGAAAAAATATGAGGGAGGTTGAGATCCGAACAATTAACGTGATTACAATATTTCAGCTTACCATATTAAGAAAATAATCATATTCCTTAAAAAAAATATATAAACGTTCATTAAGACCTGGATTTTTACCGTTAAACAGTAGTCTGAAAATGTTGTCATATGCCATAGACACTGTCTAGATTATCAACAAATGCGCGAATGAAAAAATGGGAAATATTGCAATGATTTTTTGAGGAAAATACTTCTACATTAAAGGAAAAAGTTATAACATCAAGGAAAATAAGTAGTTTCAGAAAAATCTAATAAATCACAATTAAAAGGCATCACGAATGATTGACTTCTGATAACTCGCAATTACCGGTTCTAAGAATTCCTTGCCCTTGTTGGAAAACACGAAAAGCCCATAAAGTATATATGAAAAACAAATCCTGATAAATTGGAGGGACGTTACAGTAATCAAAGTTAATTTGCCGCCGCAACACTCTCCGTCAAAGTAATTTTATTCACCTTCAATCTAATCGGCTCAACAAAAACTGCCACCCAACAGATTTAATCTATTTTTACAGCATCCGCCGCAGAAAATCGGCGTGTTTTTATACCGATCAATATCTCTGTCAACTTTTTGTGATAAGTACTAAAATTACTAAAAACTAACTTCAGTTACACATAATTTATTTACAATTCAGGAATAATGTTATATTACTGACATATAACATTTCAGTTTACAAGGATAAGAAAAGAGAGATTGCGTATAGTAGATAGCTAATAGTGACTCATTTGTGTTACACTGCATAGAAATTGGACATTACCATTTTAATAGCGATAAGAAAGAAATAGTGTGATTGTTGAATGTTCACAGACGTTTATAATTGCACTACTCTAATAGCCCACTGGCCCAAAATCGTGTGAATATTTCGCACGTTTTGACTAGAATATCTATTTATTTTTTACAAATTGCGGTACAACGCATCCTTAAAAGGAGGACATCATAATTCAAGTGAAAGTGAGGCCCCATTTATGGGTACCCGAGACGCGTGCAGAAGACTAAATCCATTATGCTTATGACGCCATTGATATTCTCAACGGACACTGAAAGCGGAGTGCCCGTGGCCATTATAAGATAAGTTGTCGCGTAACCACAACACTTTAGTGCAAAGTTTCCCGACTCCACTTCTAAGATAATATACTACTCGCGCTTGTTACGAGAAAGTAGCCAGAAACACATTTTGTTTTACAATTTTTAGTATACAAAGTTGCTTGAGGGGACGGCGTTTTGAGTGACTCCACGCGGCTCCAGTCAAAATAATGTGCTATTTGAAAACGTGTAAGAATGTATGCATAATATGTCGGTGTGCTCGGAAGCACGTTCACTATTTAGTTCCACAGAAATTAAAACTGAGTATAGTTGGTAGTGCTTACTGAGTAGTTGGAGCTGTGTGCACGCTCGATGCAGTAAAAGGCTTACAGTCAGTGGAGCTTGCGATCACAGCGAAGGTTAAGGCGGCGTGCCGTTTCCGGGTCGAAAGGTCAACGGCTCGACACACGCCTTCCATCAGATTTAAGTCACTGAAACACGTCAACGATCGGTTTCACTACGTATATATTAAGTTAATACAAAAGATATGTCGTTCCGTATTCCTATTTTCATACACATGTACATATGTATTCTTACTAAAGTTATGAATTGAAATACTCAATGAATACACATGAGTTGTTTCATGAGACATTCATAATAATTTAAAACGATTGTGTGTTAACGGCGCTTAATTATATTTTGTTTCAACTATACAGCTGTGCTAACTGTGCTTACAGTAGAATCATGAGGTTTGTTAGTATTGAAAGCCACGTAGGAAACAACGATTATATGGTATCGATGTATGGGTGTCGTTTCGTTGCGACACGACGCAAATGTAGAAGGTCACAAGCTGAATAAACACCATCATACAAAAGTTCTACTAGAAAGGTTTTTAATTTATCATCTTTTGTTAATACTAGAAACATACACAACGCCTTGAAGGCGAATCATTTATATTCGAAATATTTATAGGTACCTCTAGTCAATATAAGTGCTTTCGGTAGTTAGGTAAAGAACCTTCGTGTATGAGGAAATTAACGTAAAGATGATGAAACACTCAAGCAGTGAGTGCTACGTAGTGCATACCTGTACACTCTTCAATAAGCAATAATAGTTATCAATTGCTCTGATTCAACATAAACCGGCTAAAGATAAGATTAGGTACAACCCACAGAAGCTCAGAAGCGTCTAGACTGAACATATATCTTATACCAATCTTAAAATCTGTTGTAAAAAACATTTTCCAGAATTCTTTATCTATATCACTTAATTGTTTGAGTGTTGATCATAAAGATTGTATTCTGGTAATTAGGTAAATTATATTGGTTGAAGAACTCGTGATTGTTGCGACCTTTATGCTACTTACACTGTACTAATGGAACAAAAAAAGTCTTATCTTCTTATTCGATACAACGCAATAATCTACTTCCGAGTAATACATAACTCCGGATCATGATTAGGGGACAGGAGACTGCAAAACAACAAAATCCATAATAAAAACAAATACAATATACGCAGCTGTTACCACATCTGATGCGCAAATTGACATTGTTTATCAAGATAAGGGCAACAATAGCAGAAACATTTTCCCAACTATCTAGCCAAGTACACAAGTACATAAATCCAGATTACGGTGATAGGGATCAAGCTTTTACAACGTGCACAATAATGGAGTCACGGAGGATGCGCAAGAGCACCGCTATATTTTCACGGCGCGTGCGCTTGCGCCGACCGCGAACAATCCCTTGCGACCGACCGACCCCGCACAAATTGCCCTATGCCATTGTACGGAACAAGATGCCGTGTCAGACGCCATTTTATATCATCTCTTTTTACGAAACTGCGTGCAATGCATGACGAAATATTAATATGCCCATTCCTTTGTTTCAGGTAAGCATCGTAACTCAATTGCCTCACGATCAGCAAGGTGGATTATTGACAATATCATGTTATAATTCAATATCTTATTATTAAATCAAAGTATCGGTAAGTGACAGAATATCCGATCTGTGAGAATTGTCAATAATATTTCTATGGAAAGCGTCATAATCGTCGAAAGTTCTAGTAGAGGGCGGTACAAAATAGCTTCATCAATTTTAGAACCACGTGGATCAACCACAAATTACGCATATCATGTTAGTACTACGCTATCAAACATTACAACAGTTACCTAACTTGTCGCAATGGCGACATTAAAAATCCATTTCCCGCGTCGATTCACGCGAGAAAATAACCAACTGTAACTGTGTTATTTCATATTTATTCGTAGATGTCAATTTTGGAACAGTGTCGATATGTCCGAACGAGTTAGATATGTTTAATTTATATCAATATAAGTTTGGCTAAATGTCATGAATCCTAAATTTGCATAAATCACAGCGAACTGTCAATAACTTCCGTGTGCGTGTGCGCATTAAAATTGATTTAACAATTACACAATCGCACACATAAACAATCATGATCCTTATTGAGTATACATCCGCCCACACATGCAGGATACAGAACATAATACCGTAAAACTGCTCAAGTAACAATAATCTCTGTCGTTTGCTTATCTGTCTAAGCGGATCAACAAATGCTAGCAGACGAACTACGTCAGCAATTGCAGGATGTATGTTTAAGAAGAAAAAAACAGCAAGGATAATATCAATATGTCGTGCACATTATTTTATTCCAACTGCTTAAACAAACGACTAAGCTCTATTTTCGTACTGAAATTGCTCCCATTTTAGTTCAAAGGGGCAAAGTTTTGAACTCTTGAACTTCTGATCGCTTGTGAATTTTTCATTGCCAGTCAATGTCCGTTAAGTTCCGTCTTCTACAATCGTACATGACGATAATGTTACAATCATATGAATGGATTAATACCAAGCATGTGATTGAACATAATGACTGCTTAGTAGTCACACGTCGAGTTAAAGAGGTAGGACAAAAAATACTCCCACAGTATATTTGTCTACAATTCGCAAGACTTCGACTGACCCAATGTTCGTCACTTTCATTTTTTAAATCACAATGGATGTTACATCATAATAATAAATGAATCTCTCTATTTTCGAGACATTATGTATACAAAACACGCAAATTTCTTTGAGAAAATGACAGATAAATAATTGACGGCAATAAATAAGCACAGTTTCTTTCTTAAAAGTAACCAAAAAATATAATATATACTCACGCATACGAATGTTTAGAAAGTCAGAAAGCTAGAATTATGAATAGACGAACCGTAGATATTTAATAGTAATTCAAATATACTATTAAGGTAATTTTATATTTAAAATGACTGCATAATTATTTACGAAGGTTGCAGAGGACACAACTACAATAAATTAAATTCTGTTTTATTCGAGACTTGATAAAGTTTTCAAATGACCATTGACGGGGTGCCCCAAAATCGGGCACAACGGTCATAGCCCCGAGGGGACGGAGGGGCTACCCCTAGATATACATACAATTACAGCTATAATAAACTTGTACAAAAGGTTATCGATACCACCGCGATATTGTAACGATCTGAAGTGTCAAGAGTTTTCCATTATCAACAGCGACTCCTAAATTTATTGGTTTTGTTTGCATGTTACCGCGGAGGTATCTCGAAAAACAATCTCCAATATAACTTATTTATAAATAGACTCATACCGCAAAATATTTTATATGTTATCACTGCTATATTTCGCATGGTAATATGAAAGATTAAGTTTACAATGTGCATTCAAGATTACTTCCATCGTATGAGGTTTATTTGACGTCAAGGCATCATAAGTATGGGTAAATAACATTAAATGCCGTGCTTAAGTCTTAGATATTATTATTATTTTGTATAATAACAGGTTATGTAAGTGTGTAACTTATAATTGAATATTTATGTCAGTAGATATGCTAAGGGATAACTTACGTAATGTTGTTAGTACATAATAATATTTACACTTTATACACAAACATTATTAACATTATCTCATAAGTTATCGTTCAGAAATATAACTTGACTTATCAAATAATAGAAAATATCCTTGAGAATAGATTTAATATTTTTTTTATGGCTTTTACTTTAGGAAACGTTAAAAATATAAAATGCTTAAAACGTTGTGTATTCAAGGTGACGACTAACAATCACAAACGTGTTCAATTCGGATAACTTATTTGAAACGCGTCTATCCATTCGCTTCGGTTAAAATCACAGACTAACTATAATATTCTACGATTTGGTATTAAATTCTATTGATATATTTGGACGATTCTAGAGTAAGGTAAGAAGAAATAATACAATCTGAACCTCCTGTCTTTTATGTTTAACGCTAACAAGCTAATAGACAAATAATGATAATCCTTCTCAGATCACTTAAATAATTTCATGGATAGGATATTTATCTAAGTCAATAAATCTTCAAAACTCGAATTCTTTGGGAAGACACTAAATGGAACATTAAAGGCACTCTAGGTAGAGTCTCAGCTTTTATTGGTATTTTCCAGTTCCACGTTCCATTTACGACAGAACAATAAAAACCTATTGAGATTAAGGTCTTTCATGATTGTTCTCGTTTGTTTCATAAAGAATATCCTTGTGTGGCAAAAGCCTAGTACCTGCATATTAGTTCAGTGATATAATATAACTACGCACACGATTGACGTATCAAGTTAACTAACCGTTAGTTTGATATACCGGTAGTGCGTAATGAATATGAATAAAAAACAAAGGCAATAAATAATATAATTTTATTTTGTGGCCTTCAAATAAACAGGGATTGAAAATGTATACTTTCTGAAAATAGCTTAAACGTAGAAGTTCTGTTCGTCATAAAAAAATGACAAAGCTTCTCAATAGGATTACAAATTGTTCCACAGAACTTCACACGATTCTCTACTACTATGGACTGTCGACAACCAGCTAGCTATCGAGAAATTTTGTATAAAAATCTGATCAGCGCCTCTAACGCGTGCCGAACAAACTATTTTGGCAGTACATTTCAAATATCTAACTGTCTACAGTACCGACTGTAGAGAATCGCATATTGTACTATTTATATTATTTTACGTTTCGTATTCTTTCTTTCCTCCTTACAAACATAAACAAACAATGTTAGAAAAATTGCCTTTCAAAAAACGCATACAGTGTACTAGTTAGCGCAGTAGCGAGTGACCGCAGTATTCATGCTGTACATAATTAGCTGGCTGCGACCACACGTCGCCAGTAACGTGATACTGTGGCGTTAAGCCAGGCTACGAGCCTTGTCAACACCACCGGTGTACCACACGACACCAACTGTGTTAGCTAGTTCGGCTACAATGTTTTTTCATTGTTTGTATTTTCACGTACGATCGTTATCGTGACGGTTTTCAGAACTGACTCGCGTGAAAGCTGAAATTGTATTCATTACGATCATGATATATAATTTTGTATTTCTTTTTTTGGATTCGGATTTTTTAGGATTAAATGGTCTGTGATTTAGCGATAATAATAAATCAATAGTTAGATAACATCAACAGTTCAACACTGGTTTAACATACTTCAAAAGTAAGATTCCTATACTGGTGTGGTATAAACACGAACCTATAGAGGACTCTACTATACTCACTAAATTACCATACCCATCGTCGAATGTATGTCAGAGTGATTCGAATACTCTTGATAATCCTTTTTCCTCAGACCTAGATAGAGTTCATTCATTTTCGTAGGCGTTAAGGAATAATAGTTACGGACTATAATAATCAATCACATCCTTGACCGTTAAATTGGTGGCGCGTGTTGTTGACCTGATCCTTAATTTATCGCTACGATGTATAAACCTTGACGAGAAATATATAGAGTTCAAAGTACTTACCAGAGAAGTTCAGCGACTCTTGAACTCAATACGCCAGGGAAACAAATAGTTTATTAGACGAAATAAATATTCTGTTAGAATTTATTTGTTTGTTACTCAATAAAGATAAAAAGATTAGTTATTTTTTTTGACACAAATTATCGTACACTAGAAACAAACAACTGAAAGCCATACAAAATATTTATCCTGTGCTGAATGTGATTGCGTGCCTACATGTTTTACAGGGCTATCAAATATTCATTGTCAGTTTGGGGGTATTATTTTTAGTGTTACATTTTCACGGTTTGATTTCAGTTTCATAAATCATAACAACGCTGCTCTATATTTATTAATAAGTCGAAGCGACATATTATAGTCGTATTTATCACCGGCTTTGGCATATAATCAGGAAATAAACTGACAAACTTTGATTTATAGACATACATAATGATAGAGACCGACGGACGTAATTAGTTGTGTACCAAATTATTTTTTAAATCCTTCCTCATTCTGGCGTAAACAACTTAAAATCTCGCGTTAAAGTTTATTTCTTAGTTGATTGTTGATTGTTGTGAAGAAATTGCAATGTTTGAAGGTTATCGAAATAAAACAAAGAAAACATGGCGATATTTCAAGAATTGTTATTGGTTTGTTGAGCCAAAAACGTGGTAACTAACTATCTGTGTTCGTGTTCAGTAGGTTGTTTTAAAATAGTCGACTTTTTTCGTATTGGTTCAGTGAACTTTGCGGTCACTGTCGACCGCGGACCTGGTTTCCAGAATAAAATGTACCATTGCTTCTCAAATCATTTTTTACGACACAAATCATCGACTGTCAGTTAAACCATTGCGTGTTTTAGTACGCGCTATTAATCTTTTTTTTTTGTTGTCGACTAGAAACTCAATCAGATTTTTTTTAATTATGAGCTCGTATTTTAATGGTTTTTGGATAATCAATGATCTCCACGTAGTAAAATGCTAGGTTGTCTTGACAATTAACGATTACACATACGACGACACAAAAATAAAACAAATAAAATATGAGTACGTAAATATTCACTGAAATAACATGTTTGTTAGTTCAACGGTCAGTCAACATCGAGAAAGATCTTATGATACCGGTACATGGTTTGAAGGACATTGAAGGAATAAAAATTCTTACAATATTAATGATTGACCTTTATAAACAGGTCTCAAACACGGATCATTGGCCACTATAAATACGTATTGCAATTATTCAAGTGACATAAATACATAATAATATGAACATCTTAAACTTCCTCTACAAACGGCCATTTTTAAACCTGAATATTTGTCATCGGTGTCTGGTCTACGAACTCCTACGGGGCCTTTTCATCAATAACTCTAGTATAAGTAGGTAAGCCTATTGACCCGTTCCAGTTCCAAACCATATAATTGAGTGTGTACTAATGGAAAAATTCAATCAATCAATTTTCCATATATGTATTTGTCATTTACTATATTGATTCTCCTGTGTAAACAAGTTCCTTTTTAGTGCCACTTGTTTGTCACTCAACAATTATAAAGCACTCGTTATATAACACACAATCGATAATAATACTACAAATAGCTACCTTGATATAAGCAACTAGAATCAATGTCATATGTCGTAGACAAGCAATTTGCAAAGTATATCATGTTACTTCGATGACCAGGCGTTTTGCGAAGCAATCGCGGTCGATAACTAAGTTGTCGGCTACACCGTGGGAATGATAAAATTCACATTGAAACTACATAATCAATATCCTTTTTTGTTCGAACTTTTTGCGAGAGTACGTGGCCACAGGACGTCTCCGACGTAGTTTCGGATTGCAATAAAAAGTTAAGATTCATTTAATTTTGTATGACTCAAAGAGTATGACTCAATGCTCAATTTTAATCGGCAAGAGATTGTTAGAGGAAAATGCACAATTTGTCTGACACATTATATAATAGTATTTACGTAGGTTAACTTACCTTATTGTTTACAAATCGTTTTTTACTTTTATACAGATAATTTTGTGATTGGATGATTGGAACTATTAAATTGCCACGTATTTTCCCTTAAGCACTACAAGCGGGTAAATTAATACGTAAGTTATAAAAAAATATCCTGTCCTTTGTGATTTCAAAAACCTTTCAATTATTTGCCCGTGCATTTAAACACTGATAAGATAAGTTGGTAAGGACTGACAATGATTTATGCATGGCTAGGATAACATACTAATGCCACTGGTGATAGCAAAAAATACGAAATAACTTTGCGCCATAGGCAATGACATAAACGTCCGTGACTTTTCTGTAATTAAAAAATAACAATAGTAGGAATAACAATACTCGGCTAGTGTCACTAGTGTGTAGGTTTTAATCCGTTTAAGGAATCTTATGGGTTTAACGAAACGGTCGCCACCACGCCGCGCTGAAGCCCTACCTCGTAGCGGGTGGGCGAAAAGACCGCTTACAAGTATTACCGGGCTGCAGTAGCCTGATCACTGCTTTAAATCTGCCGGTCATTATCATAATCGGAAAGCCATCTAAAGGTAAAACCTCATCGTAACAGGGTTATCCTCACGTTGACATTGTCATGCATATAGAGGAAGTGTACATTACCGCGGCTGCCGTAAATAGCTAGACTTTCGACCTTTAATCAGTCAAGATTTCAATAGGCCATCTTCGAAAATATTTCAATGCCAAGATTTCTTTGAGAATGTTATGATCTGTTATCAATGATCTGCTCTCGTCTGGCATAACCGATAAGATACTGTTTTGCTACGTTTGAGTAATTCTTTGTCCCAAGTTCAGTAATATTGATAAATTGAGATGAGCGTCATCTTCGTACCTGAGTAAACCATTTAGTATCGTTTTTTATTGAAATCACCAGTGATGTCATAATATATTCCAAAATTGTGAACCGTTTTACGAAATTTTTCCTTACAATGGCAAATCCAATGGCGTTTTCTTTTTATCATATGGATGTCTTGGCTTACGATAATGGACGATCGAGACCTCAATCAGTATGTGAGTAAATCTTTAGATTATATTATTTATTAATTGTCGATCAGTGTAATATACCGGAATAACACCAATTAAGTTTATACTTTGATCTCGCTCGGGTCTTCAACGTACGAGTAAATATATGTATGTGCCTCAATGTTTGAAATTATTAAGATACCCAATTGTTTTCTTTAATAAATAAGTACTTATCACAGCTATCACGGATCGTGTGTTTATAATTTTTTGCTATTTTTACCGGAATCGAAACTTAAATCATCATTGCAATACCTACCTGTTTGA
The DNA here is from genome assembly GCF_050436995.1 of Anticarsia gemmatalis. Lineage (NCBI taxonomy): Eukaryota > Metazoa > Arthropoda > Insecta > Lepidoptera > Erebidae > Anticarsia > Anticarsia gemmatalis. Next base: position 5,849,838 of record NC_134757.1, read on the forward strand.
TACTAATTAGCGATATCGATAAATGACAATAAAGTTTTTTATACTTATTAAGACAATAAAGACAGAAAATGATTGTTCTTGTAGGTACTTGAATACGGCAAGGTTTCAACAACTGAACACGCAATCAAACTAAATCATTACTAATTTTATTCCTTGCGTTCAAGAACTGCACAGAATTAGCTAATAGACTTCCTTTATATCAAACGTAAGTACTCAGTAACTAGGTGCTTACTATGAATTAACACATATTTTTACTTCTAGGAGTCGTAATTAATGTTCAAAACTTTAATAATGAATGAAACCGACTTTAATTACATTAAAATTATCTTCGAGCTAATCTTTGATGTAATTACCCTGACACTAATTAAAACTAAGGTTGCATTGCGTACCTAACAGATGTATACCTGAAAAATGAATGAAATATCAAATGAATAGAGCGCCAGATCATTAATGATATTTACAAACTTTCACCTTTCACAAGCATATCATAAGCAATAAACAATAGCTGGTTTAGGAAGCTTAGTTACAGGATCGTTTAGCATATTAGAAAACATCGTTCGTGATCTAAAAATAACGATGAAAGTTCTATGTGGCACACAAAAGAAATTATTCTTGTAAGAACTTTTCGTAACTTGGTGAAAATCGTTATCCACCAAAAAGATGACAAAATTCAATTCAAATGCAGTCTGTAAAGCCACTTTACAAACTTTCTATTTGTCAATAAGAGAGCAAAGTTGTACAACACGCTCGTATCCATGCCCGACGAGCGCCCAATTCGTTCAATGAAGTCCTCAATATAGCCCATATAAATTAATGACTGTGTGTGTACGTGTGTCACATCTCTATTATGATGCGATGGAAGTACGAGTGTACGTATTCGGTGCGTTGGGTGCAGGGTACGCGTGACCAAGCCGCGGCCGCCCGGCGCCGCTCGACCGCACGTCGCGAACTTGACCCACATCTCCCGAGAGACCATTGTCTTCGCGGATAACCTCCGCCATCGCACCTCACTCGCTGCGAAATTATTTCTCGTAATATATTCCTCATCGTTGCCTCGGGAAAACAATTGTTCACTGACCTTTCCAATCACGGATCTTCGCAACCCACATTTTGTGTGAAGAACAATCCACCTTCGTGTCATCTAATTATGAACTTTCCCAACTTTCGTTTTGATCACCGGTTTGTGAATATAGAATCCCGTTATTACGCCGTGTCATTGTCCCAGTAAACTACATGACATGACACTTTCCATGTTTTGATAAAACAGCTACGAGCTTCCGGAACTGCCCATTTCCGATGACCGACAAAAAACGTCGCCAAAATCACACAATAGTCACAATACTAACTTTCGTTTTAAACTGCGAAGGTTTATTTATAGATCAAGAACGCAAATACATTTTTCATAGTCATGAATTTCAAAAATCTATTCTATACTCTTCATTTTTGGCACTTAAGTTATTCGATTCTTGATTATAGTGTTCTATACTAACTTATTTGTATGTTTCCTTCCAGGCATGTCTCTGGACGAAGGCAGACAGTCACAGAGGCCGTACAGGTACGGCATGGTGCTGCTGTGCGCCGGCGCACTGATCAACTGGTTGGGCCTAGCTGAAGACTACGCGGAGCCCGTACGCTATGTGGGAGTCGCGTGCATCGTCGCTGGAGCCCTGCTTATATGCGCAGCCATGTGCTGCTGGCTGCAGTCACCCGCCAGGCAGCCTCAAACAGACCGGGCCTCGCCAGATACTCACCAAGTGAGTATTTATAAAATACCCACCTTATTATCGTATCTGTCTTAATCTTAGTTAGGTTTTAAAGTTTAGACCATGTACATAGACATACTCGTAGATATGCGTCGAGACATTTAATAGACAACGATTAATATTATGGGCATAGAATTTTGTGCTAGTCCAACCGGTTCTCTAATGCAACTTTTCTGAGAATTGATTTAACCTGTATCTTATCTTATTTCAGATCGACGATCCAATACACGTAATATCGATGCCCGACGAAGAGACAATGCAGCAAAAGCCTCCAGACTACGACACGGTGGCGGGGGCGCCGCCGACATACGACGATGCTATCAAGCTCAACCCGGCGCGCCTGCTGCCGGCCAGCAGCAGCGCGCGGCACGAGGTGCACCACGCGGGGCACGGCGCCATGCTCGCGGGCCACGCGCCCGTCATCCCCGGCCAGCCCGACGACGCGCCGCCCAGCCCGCTCACGCCCATCGCGGCCGTCCACCGGTCGCAGGTGCCCAAGACCCCTCCGCCGCCGTACAACCCGACGCACGCCATCAGATGAAAGCCCGGCCGGACCACTTTGTTACTTTAAATCGACTGCTGTTTCATGTGATGAGACTCGTATATAGTGATTAGTCCACATTGTTGACATCGCAACGATGATTCGGTATTATATTTATATTGTACGTACATATCCTAACATGAAACTATTGTTTTTATTTAAATAGGTTGTCGTATGAAGCGTTGAGTACTTATGTGATAATAGGGAAGTTATGATTAGTTACTTATTTCCTGCTCTGTACATAATTATAAAATATTGTAAAATAAAATACGTTTAAAATATGTACCTATAGTTAGGTAGATAAGAAAAACTCTTCCAATAATTATTATTTTATAAATTGTGTTCCAGACAGAGCACCTCTGTGGTTCCAAATAATTGTAAAGTAGAATTTATAAGTGATCGATCGCCAGGTAGCCAGTAGGTCATACAGTCGACGACAGACATACATATCCGTTTATATTTATGTATATTAACCTGTACACCCCATAGTAGTGTCCTACGTCACAGTGCCATTTATACGGAATCCTCCGAATGTTTTCAAGCTGTGTAAACACTGAACACCGAACACTGAACATCACTGAGTGCATCAGTGATACCGCACAGTAGCGGTACGTCACAGCTGTTTCCTTAGATATAATTTTGCTCACGAGCCTGTAGGAACAAGGCACCAATATCACTGATAGATATTAAAGAGAATTGTACACAAATACACACATTATGTATGTAACTTATGACTTTGACGAGTATATTATCACCTGCTCAGTTTTAGAACTTCTAGACCCGTGTGAATAAGTAGGTTTGATGTTTGAAAATCACTGTTAGCTTGTCGTTGTGTTAATATGACCGTCGTTAGTATCATCGTTTTAGTTTAACTGTCGCAATTTAACAATGTAGAAGTATTTATAGTTTCCTATTCCGATTTGTCTATTCTAGTCTTCAAATTAACGCATATTTACTTAAATATTCCGTTAGAACATTCAGTCATGCATAATAATTTGTAATTTGTACATATTCTGATTGCACAACTTGAAGATCTCGAACAGTGTAACTCACTCATGTAACGTGATTAGTCAAAATTGGAATAAGGAGGAACATGCAGAAACGAGTGTGAGTGAGCATGTGCTAGTCAACGTGCTTCATTCAAAACATCTACACAATGTTGTTGGATTCCAAAAGGCGTGTTAATTGCAGTTGATTTGAAGTTGATAATGCAGTCAAAATATCACGATAACGTTCATTGTATCAAGTAGACGACTAAATCGAAACCATCATTGCCTTTAGGTATTCAGATTCACTAACGAGTTGATAGTCGATTAGGAGTAGAATTTATAAGACTCGAGAACCTTCACCATTATGGATCTCGTGGCCTAACGTTTAGAAATATATTATTGTATAAAAGCAATAAACATTAAAATCATTAATGACCGTCATAGTCAGCCGAGGGCTTTCGAATGATAAGAAATGGGACCAATTCCGTACATTTTATTACTTAAATCGTGTGCTTATACTAATTGATTCAAATAGCGCGTGCCTGCAAGTCTTTATGAGGATTTTACAATGCTGAAGTTGTGCATTTATTATTTGTACATTGTACAAAGGTCGGATGTTAAGAGTGTATATAGAAAACGAAAAAAATAAATGTTGTTGAGAGCAAGTTTGGTTTTATTTTCAATAATTTGAATGATTATTTTCCTTTCCTAATGCGAATACCTTCCTAAGTCAGTACCTAAGTAGGTACCTACATAAATCAATGAAATGCTAGCTCGTTTATGGTATGGCTAAATACTGTTATCTGAAAAAGGCAGCAGACCAAGCACTGAAACTGGAAAACTTATTTTCTGGTTATCTTAATGTCAAAAGAAATACATTCATTTAACTTATTTTAGTAATGCGCAAATTAAACCTTGTCTCACAAGCAAGATACCGAAGAATAAAACTAAATAATCAGAGAGATTTCTGCTAGGCCCTGCACCATAACAATGGCATACCAGAAAGTAACTTCAGGATAGAAGAAAATTTACGCTATTTTATTGAAACTACTCTCAGTACATAGGTATTGAAAATATTTAAAATTTACCTGAAAGGAAATAAAGCTGCATTCAAAGATTTTGATAAATACCTACCCATATAAAACAACAATCATACATATTTAAAACTATTTTCCCCATGTAACGTATTTTTTTTCACTTGTTTAATCAAATTTAACGCTGCATCACAATGTCCCGGGTTCGATTCTTGGGCATAGCTTTATTTCTGACAACAAACAAATTATTAGATACTTTACTTAGAAATGACATTACGAAATCTCCTTAGCATTTGCCTGATAACTTGGGAAAAACAATAATTATTAAAGGAAGTTTAAAAAGTAAAGCATGTAGAAGAAGTGCCTATTATCTACCTATTCGTGCACGCAACTATTCGATTGACCCAAACGACTAACACGAATACCAATTTTAATAATGACTCTAGAGATCGTTAGAAGTCATTTATTAATAGTACAAAATAATTAAAAGAATCGATAAGGATTCTCTGTCCACATTAGTATTTAAAAGTTTGTTTGGTTGTTCCAATCTTGCCTGCCTTTCAGTTTTATTGGGGTAAAGTAGTGTTCACCTCAAGCCCCGCTTTGTGTCGGCTTTTTTTTATTATACTTTAATACCCAGTACAAAAGTGACTATTGTGATCAATAGTGTCAATTTAGTGATACTGATTAGACGAAAACTTCTTATCAATAAATCGCCAACACCACGACCATTGTACCGAGTGTCAGGGGTTCGATTAACTCATTAAATATTTAGTTTACTCTTCAAGGTGTAGTGTAAGGTGTAAGTGTGTCCTCTGTAGAAGTATTTTAATTCAGTCTACGTTCTAAGACATGTTTGTTGATAAGGTTGGATGATAAAAGTACTAACTTCATTATTACGGTCATTATCCAGCCGAACCAAAAATACTGATATTACTTAACGTGTTTAAAAATTAAATTTTAAAGCAAATTGGATAAGAATGTAATAAAATAATTTTAAACTAAATTCATCGTTTTTGTGTAGGTATAGTATTATCACGTATGGCAACAAAACCTATGAAATGTCAATTGTCAAATTACTAATCAAAACAACATTGTCGGCACACAACACAAAAATAATAAAATAAAACCAATTTCAACATAACTGAGAATATAACAATCATTATCTATGAAAAATATGCCAGTAGAATTAAACAGCCTGTCAGAGGGATGGCTCGAGTTAGAAAGCGACCCTGGATTATTTACCCTATTGTTAGAGGATTTCGGAGTAAAAGGGGTTCAGGTAGAAGAAATTTATGACCTGCATAAACCCTTAGAAAGTCCCGTTTACGGGTTTATATTCCTGTTTCGATGGATAGAAGAAAGGAGATCGCGAAGAAAATTTGTTGAACAGATCGAGAGTTTTGTACGCGATGAGGAAACTATAAACAATATATTTTTCGCACAGCAAATGGTTCCAAACAGTTGCGCCACTCATGCTTTGCTGTCTATTTTATTGAACTATCCTAATCTACATTTAGGAGAAACACTGAGCCGTTTAAAGGTAATATACTTTTTCTATTGTTTTCATAGAACCACTATTGTTACAGTCATAAACATAATCCCTTAACAATATGCTGTAGGTAAGTGATAAACAAGTATAAAAAACAGATTTGAGGCAGTTTATTCCATTGTAAAGAAATATTTTCTACTAGTAACATGCAAGAAGACAACAGGGTTATAACCTATGTGTTTAGAAAATATAATTAACTAAACTAGGGACATTTACAGCATCACACACTGGGAATGAACCCGGAGAATAAAGGCTGGGCAATTGGCAATACTCCAGAGTTGGCCTGTGCTCACAACTCTCATGCCATCCCCCAGGCAAGGAAGAAGACTGACAAAAATGCTGGAGTTTCTACTGGACGCTTCACAGGTACCTGACTTAACCCCAAGTATATTTAAATTCAATAAAATTGCTGTTTATTTCTTCTTCTTATGTTATTATATTTATTAAATAAACATAATAATCTTCAGCAGTCCAGACTTGACGTGTAAATTCAGATATAAATAGTTTTCTTACTGTTACAATTTGAAAGTGTTAACTATTGGAAATGCTTATAAATTCCAGGTGAAGCTTACCACTTTGTTAGTTTTGTGCCAATCAATGGGCATTTGTTTGAACTGGATGGACTAAAGCCATACCCTACGGATCACGGACCATGGGCATCAGATGAAGACTGGACAGACAAGTTCAGGAGAGTCATGGCAGAAAGACTTGGTAGGGATGCTGGAGAACAAGTTCATGACATTAGGTAAAGAGAGCTTCTTGTTTGATAAATTGTTTAAAGTTCACATTTTAATTTAGAATAGGCAGACAACATTCAAAACTTCAGCAGACATTTTATTTAATAATAATAAGCTGCGTGATTAAATAATTTGTTCCTTTTACAATGTTTCTCAAGGCCTATCTCTTCCCTTATACAGGGACGATATTAGCAAAATGTATAAATTTATTTTTCTAACATTTCAGATTTAACTTGATGGCAGTTGTCCCAGACAGAAGGTTGGCTTTGACACAGAAGTTAAATGCTCTTGAATTAAATCAGAAAAGGGTAAAGGAAGCTATCTCAAAAATTGGCAAACATTTAAGGCATTTGTTATCAAAACGCAGGGAAATTAATGGTAATGTATTTTCATTTATTGCAATCAAAAACTGTCTTTCTTTAGTTGTCCAATAACTAGTGGTTAATCAAGGAATTACTTTTCACAGTAGGCACAAAGATTCTGTCAAAAATATACCCTAGATATTAGATTCTGAATAAGTATCAATTAACTTAACCAGTACAATTTGTACAGATTTCATACCTTTGATCTAAATTTATCTACAAAATATCAGACACATAGAAAAGTCATGGAACTAGCATCAAGTATTTATTGAATTGTAACCTTGCAGAACAAGGAGAGTACATATCAGAAGGTAGTAATGACAACTCTCTAAGTGACAACATGGTGCAGATCAGTGAGGAGACAATATTGACTGCCTTGGAATCATCACAGCTACAGTTGTACGATGTGGACTACACAAGACCAATTACTATTGAGATCGGCGCTAATGATCGGCCACAACAAGACAGCAGCATTATTCTAGGTAACTTCTTTTTTTTTTATGCTTCTTATCCACATCGCATCAGTAAATTGGGTTGAGTTCAGATTCTCTTTTTGAGCCACTGTCATTTCTGTGCCGGTCTTTCACTGTCACTGTTTTTATTGCATTTGTTAAACATTTAATAAAAAACAAAGAATTTGGCATTAATTTCGTAACAACAAAGGATTTAGCGTTTTTGGTAGCTTGTATTTTTATCAAAGCATTTTGTATTTTCAGTTGATCCAGTAGAACAAGGAGCAGTCGTAAAATTCGTGACAATAAACAGAGACAATCAAATTGTAGGAGATGTAAGTATATAAATAACAAAAAAAGATACTTATCATTGCTAACAAATACGATAAATTAAAAATAAAATATTTTATTTTTAGTTGTATCCCACTTCAATAACCGCCCTAGTCAAAAGTAACGACTCTCCAGTACTAGTATGCAGTCAGCCAGATCCTGAGCATCCACTTAAGTTGCGGAAACTACTCCTGACCCACTCTGAACTGAACGCGCTAATGAGCAGCATTGTCAATGAAGTACAACAGTGTCAGCAGGCTCTGAACGATGAAAATGATAAAAGGGATATGTACAAGGTTAGTTTACCCCTCGTATGAAGGCTTGAACTAATGATGTCTGTTAGTTGCTCCCCCCTATAAATGACGTTTTGTTCTTGTTCAGGTGGACGACTGCCGACGTACACACAACTACGACGAGTTTATATGCACATTCTTGTCGATGTTAGCGGAGCGCGGGGCGCTCGCAGAACTGGTGGCCGCGCAGCTGGAGCGCGGCCGGTCCGCCAGGGCGAGGCGCCGCCGCCCGCGGCCCCGACCGCGCGCCAGACCGCGACCACGCCCGAGAGCAAGGAAATGACCTTCCACATCTATTACTCTATGTAAACCGCCATATATTTTATGTTATATGTAGTCGTATGTATCAAATATGTAAGCAAATAAAACAAGTTTTTAAAAACGATTTTTTATTATCATACTACGAACAGCGCCGTATTTACATGGTCATCATATTGTTAAAGAAATGTAACAACAACGATTGATTATTGTTTGCTTAGGCACGTACTTCATCGAACAACATTCTTATATATTTAGCTAACTAGCACGGTACGGTGCGTCGACGACACGCTGACGTCGTCGATACGCAATATGTGTGCGATCTATGATATATTAAATTGTATAATGGTATACATACAGAACATGTATGGACTGAAATTAATTATATGCATGTTGCATACTTTAAAATTGACGAGAAAGCACAATAGATTTAACACTACGAGAAATGGTTATTTATAAAAGATGAACAATAACAAATTAAAAGATGAAAATAGCATGGAAACCTGCCAACAGCTTATTGACATCTGATAAATAACAATATATATTTCACGCTTTAAAAATGCACAACAAACGTATGAAGGCAGCAATGGTTCGATGCTCAGAGTGAACATGGGTCTCTTGCAAGTAACAGCCCCTTCACACAAAGGTCTGGGTATATTAACGATACCTCAAAAGAGAATGATTTTGGCAATGTCTTCGTTAACTACCAGATCATGATTAATATTTCATCGTGAGCTATCTGGGAAATTACAAGAGGATTTAGGCGAATTCGATACAATATACTATGCGTAAACGTTAAAAAATATAACCGTAAAAATCATGTTCCGATAAATAGACGAGTCATTGCTGAATGAAAGGGCTGCAACTAGCGGTAATTCGGATATGTAGCAACACTGTAGACAACTATAACGACACGACGTATAACTATTGATTTCAAAAGGCAAAGTACTCTTAAAATACATTTCCTAAAACACTCATTCAACATTTGTTCATTTGGCGTCACTGACAAGATATCAATACCATTACAAGAATAGTTGATTTATATAGAAGTATAACATGAATACACTGGAGCTACAAGTTTATTTTTCACAGGCTTGTATATTACAACAACATTATATTATTAGTATTTAATTATATTACACTCACTAATTTATGCTTTGTCTCATGTTAATAGATCTTATTTTTACGCACCAAAATCAGTTTCGGAAGTAGAAACATATTGCCAGTTTATAATTTATTTATTGCGCAAACAAGGCAAGTGACTCGATGATAAACATGCTATATCACAGACTAACTAAAATATTACACAAACTTACATCCACTACACATATGGCACTAACAACTAAAATCTGAAACTATAATGTAACGTTAAAGGCAGTGTTTGTAAATATCGAGTTCACACTCGGTTAAGTTGTTCTGCTTCAGCCGCGCATCGGTTACGTGCACGCAATACCTTCATAAATATTATACTTACAGTAAAACAGCGCGACGAGTGTCCGCATCTACCAAACTATATTATTAGACTTGTGCTATGACTATAATAATATATCATAATATAATATGTCTTGGTCACTTACTAACAACTTGCAACGTTAACTAGTTTACCATCGACAGCCACCACGATTGTAGACTATTATGGAAAGTCAGGCGCACGTAACCGACATCACTGCTATATGTATACTACTAAAGATTTGCATGCAATTAATTAAGACCACCTCGTAACTTACCCCCTATCTACGGGTTACTCAAATCCTGTTACATTTCAATCACAATATAACTGAATTTCTACTGCTACAGGTGTTTCAACAATATACTCCCGCACTAGTTAAAAAAAAATAATACTCGACAATAACAATTCATAAAACCATTATAATATATACGAAGGACAAGTTGGCAGTAGCACCAGTTACCATAACATAGCGACGCACACGGTCTCAGGTTCACAACCAAAACTTATTGCTATTATCACTACTCTGAAATTGCACTACTTTGGGTTTCGATAAAATTGTGAACTCCAAACGGAAGCATAAAATTATAACTAGATCTGCGTGATTTGAGCGAAATACGCACATGCATCGACTATTGCACTCCGCGAGAATTCATTCGATATAACACTTAATTATTTGATCAAAATAATATCCTCAAAATTTTACTAACAAAAAATCTACATCAAACCTTAGCACACTATTCACTACCGCATACATTCATAGATAAGGAACAATATCATCAATCAATAATATTATATTAAAAGTAACGATGTATATAGTTAATCGTCCAGTACGAGTGGAACTCAGCGCGGGGCGCGGCGCGGGCGGCTTCAACTGTCGCTCTTGGCGTCGCTCGCCTTGTCCGCCGCCGCGCCCGCCTCCGCCTCCGCCTTGTCCGCGGTCAGCTCCGACAGCACGCCGGGGATCGGCAGATCCTTCAACTGTCTTTTCTCGATTTCGGCCTTGAACTGCTCGATGTCTTGCGGGCTAGAAAACGATGGTTATTTATTAACAAATTAGATCTTTTTTATATCTAGAAGAATACTTTAGAACAGATATTAAATCCAGCTATGTAAGGTAATCATAACGTAATCCCATGGGTCGTACCTGATCTGCACGAAGAGGATACCGTTGATGAGGTTGAGCATGTCGATGACGGAGGCCATGCCGGGCGGCTGGATGTGTAGCGGCGGCGGCGCGGGAGCCGCGTGCGGGGCGCGCGCGTACGCCTCTGCCAGGCGCTTCTGCAGCACCACGGCCTGCTGCGTCAGGTGGCGCAGGCACTCTGACGACTCGCGGGTCTTCTCGTGCTTTTCACCCAACTAGAAGAGAACAATTCTATCATATACCCGCTTCAAACGTAATCGTAGCTTCACCATCAGATCGAAGCTTCGACAGTAGTGTCCATGATCAATAGTAGACTTATAGACGATTCATTGAAAGCTTAAGCAATATTCAAATAGGTAGAGTGTAGTGTGTGACGCACCAGCTGCTTGTAGATGGAGTAGGTCTCCTTCTCGTGCAGCAGCGCGGCGCGGAAGTCGCCGAGGCAGGACAGCGTGCGCGCCAGCAGGTGGCGCGCCACGGCCGCCTTGAGCGAGCGCGCGCCGTGCACCGCGCCCGTCACGCTCAGCGCGCGCTCCGCGAACCGCAGCGACAGCTCGTACTCGCCCACCGCGTGCAGGATCAGCGCGATGTTGCTCTGCGGGGAGGAACAACCGTTAATATAATCTTCCAATAACATTAACTAAACTAAAATAACGGTTTATTCACACTGACGCTTCTTATTCACATCGTATCTAAAAGTAGCCAGATAACTCAAAAATAAAGAATCAGTTTTTTTCTAAGTCACAAACTACTGAGACGTAAAAGTACAGCCTCCTACGCGAAAGCGACTTCAAAAACGACGCTCTTTCATGCAACCTTTACTTTACTGTAAAAAAAATACTTACATCAAGCAACGCCATCTCTGGATGATTCTCGCCGCACACGAGTAGTGCGAGGTAACGCGCCCGGTACAACAGCTTCAACGCTGTGCTCACTTGACCGTTCGCGAAGCAGTACAATGCCAAGTGAGTCTGAAAAAAAAAACATTTTATTCCTTTATTACACTGGCCATAATAAGCAATTTTAATTTTATTTGTATTTTTTCCATGATTCGTTTTTGCCAGTTTTTTTTAACGGCATTTGCGGGTCCATCGTGGCGGAGCATGGCACAGGACAGACAGGTTTGGAAGGAAAGAGAGGCCTTTGCCCAGCAGTGGGACACATAAGGGACTAATAAAAAAAAATAAAAAAAGGAGTGACTTACATATTCAGTAATAGTATACGGATGATCAATGCCATTGACGCGCTCGGACATGAGCACGGCCTTCTGTTGGTACGCCATAGCGTCCCTATGTTCCCCAGTGACGTAGCACAGTCGCGCCACCATGCGGAGACACTGCGCAATTTCACCGTGCATGGCTCCATACACGTTGTTGAGAAGGTTTAGTGCCTCTGCGATAAGTTCGTGGCCTTCCGACACTGCGCCAGCTTGGATCTTGTTTTGGCCGGTCGTGTAGAAGTTGTACGCGTCTGAAGCCTGTTGGATACAAAAAAATAGTTAACCATATTATACACTAGCTGACCCGTGCGGCTCCGCTCGCGTGAATGATTTTTTTTATACTAATACAAAGCTTAATTATTCCTTAACAACAAAATATGCTTTTTTTCACGAAAAATATTCCCAAAATTATTTATATCTCTTAATATAACGAAGTCGCACTAACGCATATCCGCCATTAAAACCGTTGCCATGACAACGGAATGTTGTTAATTCAATGTCATTATAATATTGATTATTCGCGACTTCGGTGGCGAAACCTGAATTTTCCCGGGAAATGCGTCATTTTCCCGGGGTAAAAAGTAGCCTATGTCCTTTCTCGGGTATCAAACTATCTCCATACCAAATTTCATGCAAATTGGTTCAGTAGTTTAGGCGTGATTGAGTAGCAGACAGACAGACAGACAGACAGACAGACAGACAGACAGAGTTACTTTCGCATTTATAATATTACATTTTCAAAGATCTTTGATTATAGTGTTATAACCCAGGTCCTTCGGTTGTGTTGGCCCGATAGGCCGTCGCTCCAAGTAAAATACTGATATTCAACACCATCCAGAGATACTTGAAGCCGAAGAGGTTGAAGACGTTTCATTCTATACAAAACTACGACTAATTGATCAAAAAATGAATATAAGGAACTTTTTGACTACTTACCCGCGGATTGATATGTTTCACGACTGGGAAAATGTTCATAATATCGGATGCATTGAACGGTGCCTTATTCTTGTTGTCGAAATCGTATTCACGTAACATTAATTGAAGGCCGACTTTGAGTGCGAATGACCTGAAAACGACCAATTAATCATCTCGTTATAATTGCAAAACTAATTAGAAAACAGCATGAAATTAAATGATAACTAATTTCATGCTTATAAATTAATGGTGATAATTACCTGAGAAGAGATATTTTCTGTAGCCCATATTTCTCTATAACAGAATCCATGCTATCCGAATTGAGCTCGTAACCCCAATAGGCCTGCACATTATAAAAATGTTAAAATATTGAATTGAAAGCAAGTACATACAGCACGTAAATAAACTGTTATAAAATTATGTTTTTTTTTATTGGTGTTTTATATAGTGATATAGCGAATTACCTTAAGCTCCTGTTTGATCTGCGTGAAAAGCGCTTTGGGTGTGAGGTTCTGCCAGTCGGGGTTGGGGCTGGGCGGCGCGGGCGTGTGCGCGTGCTTGCGGGCCCGGCGCCCGCGCCCGCCGCGCGTGGCGCCGCGAGCTGCGGCCGGCCCGTCCGGGGCGCTCAGCGCGGGGCTCGCACACGCGCCCACCAGGCAGTTGAGGAAGTGTGCCACTGCAGCACCGATACACATCGCCTCACAACCCTGTACAATAACCATTAATTGGTAAGTATTGCGATAGTGGTGAACCTGATCTAAATTTGGGAGTTTAAGCATATTATTCAGTATTTATACGTAAACTTTTTAATGGTTAGGGCTATACCAGCAGTGACAGATACTATACTCAGCTGAGGGCAATCAGCACGCCGGTATTCTGATTGTCTATAAGAGATCTAGAAACAATATATCGTCAAAACAAGATATAGCAAGGTAAGATAAAGGCAAATTCGGAACGCACGGCGATGGAGGCCGAGCGGTGAATGTATTGTACCTGCAGGTAGTTGGTGTAGACGTGCTTGGCGGCCCGCAGCAGCAGCTCGGCCACGGCGATGGCGTGCAGGTAGGCGAGGTGCGCGTGCGGGCGCAGCGCGGCGGCCACGCGGCCCAGGTAGCGCACGTTGATGCCGCGCGCGTGCAGCGCCTCCGTCAGCCCCGCGCCGTCCATCGGCGCCGACGTGTGCTCCAGGCACTCGCGGACCTAAGGACGTGTATGATAATATTTAGAAGTGCTTGAGTGACTCATTGCTCCTTATATGATAATACGAGAAATATATTTGTGGAGGGGAAATAAAGAGTCAACTGGAACAGGACACTCACGAAAGCTGGAATTTGCGTGGTGAGCAGGAAAGCAGCGGCTTCCTTGACGAGGTGTCTCTGTTTAGCGAGTTGTTCGGGCGAGGCGGCGTGCTTGATGCCGGCCGAGTACACATCCGGGTTGAAGCGCACGTCGAACTCTGACTCCTTGAGGGACGCTACGGCTCTAGCCGCAGCCGCTACTACGGCGCGGGAACGTTCACCAGCTAGAAATGTAACGATTTCGTAAGAATTTGGAAATAAAATGCAAGACTTTAAAATATTCGAATGAAACCTATAAGTTTTAACGTCTGCGTATATAAAAAGAGTGCTTTTTTACTCACAGTCACTCTCTTGTTTATCTCCACTGCAAATAGAATCTGTTATACTTTCAACAATTTTCTTAGCGACATCAGTATCAATCTCAGAATAATTCTCATTCAACAACAGCTCATCGCCGTCTTTGCCTTTCTCAGTTTTAATTTCCGCTTCAACTTCTTTCTTTTCTTCCTTTTTGGCACTATCTTCTGTCTCTTTCTTTTCCTTCTTGACTTTTTTGTCCTTTTCCTCCTTTACGTCTTTAGTGTCAGTCTCTTTAGCAGCCTCTTTCGCATCTACCTCTTTGTTCGCCTCTATAGATTTCTGTTCCGATGTGTCGCGCTGACGCTTCGCACTCAACTGTTGTAGGTGGAAGGCAGCGTAGCGAATAAACATGAAATAACGAGCCCTGGAAACAAAAAAATTTTTAGAGAAAGTTCATGTGAGGTACTGCATCTGTATAATATTTGTTTTAGGTTTTATACTTACTCAACAAAACTATCAACTAATTCTTGTCTAAGGCAACAAAGTTTGTGCTTATGAATTATTGGGAAGCCCATTGATTTGATATCCTCTCTCAATTCATCGTCTTCCACTGAAAAAAAAGAAAAATTATTAACTTACATTTTTGTACCATCCACAAATCAAAATTGTATCATTGTCTGCATAGCATTTAATAAGAATAGAGTATGACAAAATCGTTTTAACATATTAATGTAGCTTTTGTAAACAATAGTTAAAAAGTATTAGTATCAAGTTCTTACGCTGTAGGAAGTTAACATCTGGCGGGAAGGTCCTCAACAGGTCTAGTATGTAGTGTCGGCCGTCGTTGCCGATGATACCCTTGCACTCTACGCTGGAGCACAGCTCTACTGTCTCGCCGTTAGCACTGATCACTGAGTGCGGCATTATCTTCAACTGCTGGCCCGCTTTGCTTAGCTACAAATAAAAACATATATTTATATTGAATTCTTTTTTAAGTTGACTTTACTTTTCCCGTTTTCTCTACATATTTTATTGCTGCTCTGCTCCTATTAGAAATATCGTGGTGTTATATAGCCTATATATATATATATATATATATATATATATATATATATATATATATATATAAGCAGTCTATTCTTCACAAAAAATATTATTTCAATTCAAACCAGTAGGTACTTCCTGAGACTAACGCGTTCAAACGAACTCTTCAGATTGTCTATTAATAAATGGATACTGAATATTTAACTGGATCCAGGTTCATTTAAGGGTTGTACTGTGGTAAACCGAAATATTAGATATTCCTCAAAGGTCTTTATGATTTTTAGCTGTCATACTGTAAGAAGTAGAAGTGATAGTTGAGCATCTATAATTACTGCCGGCCTTCATTTCTAATACTGTACAATCAACTTATTAATTAGTTTAGGTGTGTAGTCCCAACTAAACTAAATAATAAGATTATTGTACATTCCGTGCGGCCGCATCTACTTCTACGTCTCAAAAGATTTGTCGCTACATTATTTACTGTTCATAATTACTTATATTATTAATAACGGGTAATTAATTATTATAAATTAAATATGATGACATCCAGTCTTGCAATTATGGCCCATTGTTTTATGAATAATCTAGGAAAATATAAATCCCTGACCCCGATTTAAGAGACATTTATCACAGTTATACATTACATCTAAAGAAGGTACAAAAGCTGATTATTTACAAAAATATACAGACCACTCGTATCGAGCTGCGATGGTATAGACTTACCAATTCCATATACTTAGGATGAGAAAGAACTGTGGTCCCGAAGTCAATGCTGCCGTACACGACGCTTTGTTCCTGTTCCTTCTCTAAGATGCCGGGGATGATGGACTGTGCGGTGACGCGGTACCCGCGGTAGTCCACCACTACAGTCCCCAAGGTGTGAAGGCCTGCTGTGTCCACTGCGCTGTAGACTCGCACGCCTTGCAGGTCATTGCGCTGTGGAAACCATTATTATTTAACTAATCTAGTCATTCTTCATAAAAATAAAACTTTCAAGAAAGTTGGAACTTTTTTTTACAAAACTAAATCCGTCAGAAACTATTATCTGTCCTATGGGATCTAAAATTAATGTCGAATAATAAATACGAAAATGATTAATGTGTTTTAGAGATTTTAGGATATTGACGCTCAGATAATTGTTTCTTTATTTAAGCAGTAACTAGGGAAACTTCTCATGGTAAATAACAACTAATGACTTGTGACATCATCGTGTAAAATCCCTACCTCTATCTTTAAAGTAGGACGGATAGAAAAAATAAAAAAAGCGATTGTCGAGTGCTTAAAGAATATTCGTTAATTTGGTGATCAAGACATAATTATGTAAGCGAAATGTATAATAAGTATTTATTAGAATTAGGTGATTATGTGTAAACCGCACTGTATCTTTACTTAATATATAAAATTCTCGCGTCACAGTTTTCGTTGCCATATTCCTCCGAAACGGCTTGACCGATACTCATGAAATTTTGTAAGCATATTGACTAGGTCTGAGAATCGGCCAACATCTATTTTTCATATACCTAAGTGACACATTTTTTTTTATATGGCAATGCAACGTTTGCCGGGTCAGCTAGTATAATATGAAATATCTATGGAAACATTGTAGATTGTACGATAACCCATGTAAAATGTATAATTATTTACTGATAAAACACATTGTACATTGTTTGTTCTCCCAAATAAATAAATAAAAAAGAGAAAAAAATAATAGTTACTAATATACGATTTTATTTATTTATAAACGTGCCCATATTACGTAATCTCTCTTTTTATTTTCTGAGTTTCTACGCACTTGTTATTGCATTAAATTACGATAGCCATTAATTACGTTGAAGTGGCACTTATAACTTAGTGCAATAATTATAGCAAATTGCTGTTAGAGGGGGAAGTGCTTTCAAGTAGAAATTATCTGGCTATTATATAAACGTTGCTAATAGGGTAATTGTTGTAGTAGAAAATGATGTAAAATAAGTATGAAAGAAGAAATAAACCCACTAAAATTTGGAATAAAATTAGCATTGAATATTGTCATGTGACAGCAATAGGTATGTTTACAATTGATTTCTAAACCTACTGATTGATTTGCGCTTGATGTCCCGAAATATGACGTCATGACACTGCAAGAGTGAATACACAAGGGCCGATTTTCGGCACGGTTAAGTATATTTCTATGGTATTATCTATGTAACGCCATCCAAACATGGGAAATAACGATAGTAAGAACTTGATGACAACAGGCAATCGAGAAAAGTCTTTGACTTTATGACTTACCGGTGCAACGAAAGCCGCAGCATCGCCTCCCAGATCCTTGTAATGGTCGCGTACATCGAAGCCAAGCGAGAAGAATATGTTGTTCCATATGAACATCTGCATCTTGGGCTCCTCGCCCGGGTTGATGGCCATCACGTTGCCGTCCACCACAGCCATGGCGCCGCGAGTGGCAGCTGCCACGAAGTCGCTGTGTACCTGGTAAAAATTAAGTCCAATATTTTATTATACTGCGAACTTTGCAATGCGACTTTGAATGCATTCTATTGTGGAACCGTTAGATAAGAAAATTCATAATAGGTACGTTTCCCGATTAGACTTAGCGTCCACCATGCATTCTTCGATTTCAAAACGTATAATACGCTACTTTCGATAACGTTGGCATATTTCTCAAATCATTGTAGAAGATATCAATATCATGATTGGTATGTTAAGTAAATCCTAATCCTACAAATTATGTTATTGTTAAATGCTGGCTAATCTTCTATCGCATTAAAATGGGTAAAGAGCTGTGGAAATGCTATTTAAACATTGCAAATTATAAGACTAATCACGGATACCCGCATTACTTCAACCAATAAAAAAGATTCATTTTGCATTAAACAGTGATTAATCGTAATTTTATCAATGAAAGTTATTCAACATCCGTTCGTCCGTGTGCCTTACGTGCATCGTGGACGTAACCGACATACTCACGAAGGAATTGATTGTGCTAGTAACCTTGACGTATAGTACTTTGTTTAGACAATCTTGATATATTAAATACTCAGCATAGTGAATCTATAGATGGGACGACTAGATACTGTAAAAAAGATGTGTCATTGCCAACTTATGACGTAAATCAACACACATTATATTAGTACTATCATTTATTATATATCGATACCTTGTTATAGACTCCGCGTAAGCATGGCAGTAGAAAGCATTGACGCGCGTCTACTATTGTCCTCACATTAGCTATTACGAGACTATTACTATCGCTAATGACACTTACGTTTATTGCACTCAATTTGGGCCATAAACATATTATTATGTATACAATGTTAGAATAATATATGGGCCAGTATTTTGTATCTATTCTTGTTTTTAGCTATACTGACGTGGACATTTCGAGCAGAGGGAAAAAGTTGCTATTTCAGCTGACTCCTCACACGTTGGTCACATTTGTTTTAAATCTATTTGTGGTATCAAAGGTACTTAAACCTGTTTCTGTATTACGTCAAGGGAGCAAGTTATACAGAAAACAATAGACATATGATATGAACCTTGAATATGGCTCGCTCGCGCAACAATCGCTCCGGCAATGTGGAGCGTGGGAGCTCGCGCGTGGTCTGCAGCTCTTCGTTCCAGTCGCGGGTCTGGCCGGGGATGTGCTCTTCATAGCCCAACTTTGATGAGAATGCTGCAAGACAAACATACAACACATGAATATGGGAACCAGTTTGTGTAGTAGTTTCTTATCGTAAAAGGCTTCCTGGATACAATAAGTTAAACCTATAAAAATGAAAAAATCATTGAACCTATGTAGCTTTTTCATCACGAATTTACATTTATTGCTATACTTATTGCAAATTATGTACTATTCAAGTATTCCGTAATAATACAAAAAAATAAATAACTGAAATAAATATTCGGTGCGATCATAGGTCTGCGACCTTCAATAAACTATAGAAGATTATTTATAGATACATTAGTTAATAATACATTACTATGTCATAAATTGTATGATAACGTTTGTTTAAAAAACAGTGTGCCTGAATTAAAACGTCAGTCCATTAATTAAAGCCCTGCATACATATGCATAGAGCTCGTCCACGGAACAAAGTTCATGTAAATATAACGCAATTCCTGAACGTACAATGTCATTTATATTACGGAAATTAATGACGTCCGGTTGTGAACGAAGCTTTATTTGGATTTCAAATTGTTTTCTTCAACCGGTAGTATCTCATTAGAAAATAGGGTTATAATTGCTGTTTTGTGCAACGGCAAGTTTATTTTTACTGCGGACGCGCAGCCTAACCCGTGTAGTGTTACAGTTCAGCGAAAGAGTATAATATTGCACGACCACGTGTGCCACACATATCTTTTCGAAGACTAGTGGATCTTAAATGACAAACTGGTTTAGTCCAGTTGGTCTACCGGCAACACACTGTCAGCTGTCACCCAAATATAAATTGTCGTTTTAGTAGCGAAAATAAACCTTGTATACTTTGATTGACTGCCCTTGCATACCGAAACGAATAGGCGTCTGTTCAGCGATATTTGCGATTCTATGACAATTTGTATTTCCTCTAAAGTTATTTAAAATTCGACGATGAATCATTATAAGTCGCTTTGCATATAAAATATTTAGTCTTCTTCTTCTTTTTAAAGCGCCTCTCCAACTAGTGAAGGTTGGTAATCAGCTCTGCATATAAAACATTTTGTAGCGCGGTAAAATTATTACGAATAGTTAGGCGATACTTACTGTCTTCTGCTCTTATAGCATCAACGGTATGATCAAGTACCGGTGAGGCCCACTGGTAGACCTGGTAGGGCGTGGCCACTCTTTCAAAGGGATGTTTCTGCATGCGTCTCTTTTGTACCAAAGCGAAGTTTCGCTTGAAGGCAGGAGACACGATGCTTAGTAGTTCGATCAAAGAGTGGCATAGCAACGACGGGGTAGCGGGGCGAGGGTTGAACACCTCCTCTGTAGACCTAGTTCATTATGAAAGTATTAGTATTAGGTCTTAGAATATGACGTCCTTGAAACGAGCAATGATTCCAATATTTAAATTGGTTGTTCTTGTATCAATTTTGCCCTATTTAGCAGTGGGTGGACATTTGTATTTCCTGATAGTAATAGCGAGTTTACTGATAAAATGAAATCAGTAGTTAACTACACTTTTTAAAGTATATGCTATTATTATGTTAAGTTTAACTGTTTTAAAACTACAGATTTTTATGCTAAATGCCTACTGTAATGCTTTGACGCATGACTTGTATAAATTATTATCTTATGAAAAACAATTCAGTGACTCAGTCGCTACCGTAGTATTTGACTTATAAATTAGATTACATCATTCCAAAAGTGGAATTTGTACATCTAATTTTCATTATCTTTAAACTGACGAGCTCGATAGATTGCGTTATTATGGAGATAGAGAAGTCTATTTTTTCTCATGAAATACGCAATGCGATAAAATGATTCGCGGAACTTTCCAAATTATACAAGTAACTTGTCGCCTTAGAATATTACCGTAGCTTTGTCTTGTCTTCTAAATCTGATTAATTAGAGGTCAACGGTAACATGACAATTGCATTTACATAAACGAGTAGTCAAGTATTCACCGCTTCATGACATTAACTGCTTACAATCCTATCCGTATTCACATATTAGTAGGTACACATCTAAAAAAAAAGGGTGTATTACTGGTTAAGGTAGAATCCCCTGGGACACGCCGTGACGTGAAAGTGGCGGTCTTCGAGTGTAATGACATGCAGGTAGAGAAGATCGCCGCACATCTTGCGCGGCCCGGGCGGCGGGTTCCAGCCCGACGTGGTTAGCACCTGACGACAGACGTCATCAAGTTAAAACAAAGCCACAACTTCATTAGGGAACGAATATACGATGCATCTCAAGTAACTTTTTGTGAAGCAACACAGACTAAGTAACATTTTTTTATGTATAATACGGGAATTGTTTAGCTGTCAGCCTGCGACGATAGCCAGTGTAACCTGCGCCGAAACGTCAGGCATACTCAGATAAAATGCATGTGCTAATTCCCGTATTTTTAATTTTATAATGAAAAACGATGAAACGTGAAAGTTTAAAAGTTATGAACATTATTTGAAAGAATAAACTTTTTGCTGAATGTTGCTCATCATGTCCATGCCGCCAATAACGACAGTAGCATAGATAAATATGTTATCAAATGTTGCCTACCAACATTTGGAAATATTGCATCACAAAAAGTAACATCGATGTATTCATGATTGTGCAGTGGTTGAGAACTTGTTCAGGTTATAAGTTTGACTTTTCGGCTTTCGACAATTAGCGCTTTCCTTGCGACACATATAAAACGCCTCTTCTGAACCAGCTCTTGTGTAGCCTCTCCACTATCATTGAACTAGTGTAAAGACCCACGGAACAAATATTTGTATGACCCACAAATAGTTGTTCCAGTTTAGGTATGTCTCCGTTATTTGGATGCTTGTAAACTTTGCAGCGACACAAGAGTTCATTCTGAATGCGGGAATAGTGTGTTTAAAAAAATCTACCGCAACATCGTATCGCTGTAAAGTTGCAAGTCAGCGTAGAGATTCGAAGGTCGGTCTTTTAACTATAAAGTTGTTCCCCAATGAAGATACGGCTTATTATTATTATTGTTCGACAGTTCACAGTCTGATTTGAACATCCAGGTTTTCTCTTTGTACAAAACAAAAGTTAAAATCCCAGAATTTAACTAAACCACCATTGTTAGTTGCAGACATTGTAAACGATTCGGTTCGTAAATATCATTATTGTCTGTCACAAACGAAATGGAAAAATCGATATGACATAAGTAGGGCACTTAGACTTATTTACAATGTCCGCAAATTCCAATGATTTGTTAGTGGTTGCCAATTTGTTCTTCTCAGTGCCAGGTTTAGATTAATACTGATAATGGCTTCGAATTTACCTTTAGGCATTGTGGAGCCTTGTTTTCTTTGGTAAGACCGGGGTGCAGAGGCAACAGCGGTCTTTCAGTACTACCCGGCATTATGTAGTCGGGCGGCGTACAATCTACGCTTTCTGGACGGGATTTTTTCTTTTCTGTACGAAAAATATCAAAATGTTAATAAGAACGTAACTTGCTTCCTGTGTAAACAATACCTTACATAATACTGAGTTAATTTTGACATAACTAGTGTAAACATCTGCTAATTAACATTTACATATTTAACCATCTGTTCCATTGATCTAATTTACCATGACTTTGAAAACAAGAAGCATTTAAAATACAATTTAAAAGTTACCCAAAATATCTCCTTGCGTAATGACGTTGAGGAAGGCTAGGGAACTACACTCTTGGCCAGCATAAGCATCTGTGTAGTCAATAGACTTGAGAAGATCTCGCACGTGACGAACGTGGATGCGAGCCTCGCGCATTGTGTACGGTTCTTCAACCACCTACAAATACAACAAATAATAAACCAAACTGTTGTCACTTCTTGTATGAACGAAATTTTACACTCTTCTACATACCTTTATAACAGAGCCTTCTTTCAATCCTTCAATATTCTTGAGCTCTGCGAAATTGTCTAATGTTACACCATCCAATTGTAAGGAAAAGCATGTTCTGTGACAAGTATCCTCACGATCCATTAGAACTTGGTGTATTTCTTGAACCAGCTCCATACTTGATACCTGTCAAAGATTTTAAATACTCAACTATTCTGAAGCTCCGTTAAGATTATGGTGAATAATCATTTACTTATCAAATAGGAACATACCTGAATATCTAGAGGTTCAGCTCCGGGGCTCACAATCTTGACAGTGAAGCCCATGTCCTGGATGAACACAACTTCGGCGTCTCGCTTTTTCTCATCCCCGTCCTCGCTGGGTGAGGACTCTCTGTCTCCTTCCCCGTTCACTACTTTATTGCTTTCACCGTTAACTTTGTCCGCACTCTCAACTTTATTTACGTCACTTTTCTTTTCACCATTCTTGTCCTTAGCAGATTCCTTTTTCTTTTCCGAATCGTTACTTTTATCAGTCATTTTTGTTTTCTTATCTTTCTTTTTCTCTGCAGCCTGTTTACCTTCAGCGGACTTATTGGGACAAACCGTTATAACTTCAACTTTATCTTCAGACTTATTAGATTTAGGGTCGTCAGAGTCACTGTTAATTCCATTAGAAACTACTTTAGCATTATCACTACTACTAATATCACAATCTAATTCTTTTTTTGGATCACCATTGACAATGGTCTCGGGTTTCTCTGTGCCGTTTACTATTGGTTCTTTGGTACCTATTTTATCATGTTTGCTATCATTGTCCTTAGATATTGATCCTTCTCCATTAACTTTCATTGTGCAAATTCCAGATTTCGGATGTGAGGGCTTATCACCATTAGCTTTAGGCTTCTGTGAGTCTGGAAATTCAAAGTACATTAAGTAACAGGAAAGTATATCTATGTACACAAGTAAGACATTGCTAGGCTAGTAGACTACCATCAGATATGAAGTAATGGACTTAAATCTAAATGTGATTAATAACCTGTATGAAGGGGGAAGGGTGCGGGAGTGTTGTTGATCTGTGGCGAGGGTGGTTTGCGCGCCGCGGCCGCGTAAGAGACGCGTGGCGCTGGGACGCTGCCGCCACCCCCCTCGTCGTCCGCTCGTCCGTTTGGCGTACTCGAGTGCCCATTACTACATACCACCGGCTTAACGCATACTTCCTTTTTATCATTCTTCATTTTTGCCGATTGTTTTTCAGCTACAACAAGGAAATCGTTACCTTGATTATTATCACAGTCATAAGCGTATCTAAGATAGTTACTTATCTAACATTTCAAAATCTGTAATTCTAAACCTTGGCAAAACTTTCTCAAATCGACCTATTCAGTCCCTAATGGATAATAAATTATGTTGTGGAACTTTGAAAGCTTTCAGTATTCGATTTTTATTTATATAACTGTGGCCGGTTCGGTTCATGTGTAAAAACAGGCATCGAAACAGGTTTTTAGGCTAACAGTGTTTGTTAACACGCACGGGAGCGAGACGTGTGCGCAGGGGGCGCGGTGGTTGGACTCGAGCGCATGTCTCGTCCCGTGACGGACAAACACGTGGTCTGCGCTGGCGCACCGCCAACTATCTCCAGCGTCGAGTCAATAATAGATGGCAACGGGATGCCGCCAACAATAGACGCCATCGATGTTGTCCATACTCTACGCAACAAGTTACGCGCTAACATTCGATTATTCAAGTTTTTATCAATTAATATCATAAA
Source organism: Anticarsia gemmatalis (assembly GCF_050436995.1). Taxonomy (NCBI): domain Eukaryota; kingdom Metazoa; phylum Arthropoda; class Insecta; order Lepidoptera; family Erebidae; genus Anticarsia; species Anticarsia gemmatalis. The sequence continues at coordinate 5,874,763 of NC_134757.1, forward strand.
GCTCACATGCTACTGACTCATTGTGTTCTACAAATCTACAGACAAAAAATCTTCAAGCATGACACGATCCGGAAATCATTTTTTTGCGACTCGATTTGCGCTAAACAGTCCGCATAATCATATCATTAACATTTACGTTCACTGTTCACACAGACGCATTTAAATTTGCTTGGCCTACATTATTTGTGACATACATATGCATCAGATAGTGATAACGCTAGCCAATAAATCGTAACAGCCGAGATAAAAACGACATCTCAAAAATCAGAGATCACACTGACTTAGCGAATGCAAGTTCGAAACTCCAACCGTTCAGAAAATTACAGACATGGTTTATTTTTTACTCACATGACCTGTTTTTTTAAGTCGTATCGTTATTTCTTCGCACTACTTAACTGCAGCCTAATAATAATTACGTAGCAAAATGTTATTCATACTAGAACAGGGAGATAAAACTTATCACCGAAATGTTTGATGTTATCTTCCTTGCCTTTACCAAATAAGATAAGGAATAGCGCCTGGGACTCAAGATAAGTATTAAATCAAAATGTTTGATAAAGTGACGCTGACACCATTCCTTCGTGCACCACCTATCGTTCACTAACATCTGACGGAGATACTGGGCATGCTATAAAGTAATCAGGTGCCGCAATGTTACCTCAATATACAAGATAATAGTTAGAGCTAGAGTGCTTTATAACAACGATCATTGCTAGTGCGTGCACATCACAAATCTATATCTACGTCTACTTCCAATATCTATTTTCTTGTGCACTACATCGCCTACCATTTATCTTCATGCGTGTTGTCTGCAATTTAATCGATTCGTTTAAAACACCATCCATTCTGCAGGCGCAGATTTCTCAAACATATATACGATATATTACATAGTACATCAGCGTACATAAAACGTTTCCCTGAAGTACAGAATCAGTTCTCACCTGTCTATTGCTATAGTTTTATGCAAGTTTTATTGGAAGTTTGACGTCAAGGCGCATAGTCGGAAATGTTGATTTCAAATTCAGATAAACATCGCGTTTGTTGCCTACGGTTTGAGCAGCGACTGAACCGATCAATGAATTATGCAAACAGAAACAAGCTTGCCAGCGCCGGCGACGATCACTGAATATTTAACCTTTAGATAACCGATAATTTGTGATCTCATTCCTTGACCTTACCTTTCTTTATATCCTTTGTAAAACGTTTTTACTATCTGGCGATCTCTGAGCATGAACGTAGGGATACAAAAACATACGCAATATATACCTACTAATTTCGCAATAATTTGTTAAAGAGACTGAATTTTCTAAATGATTTTGACATACAAGTGTAAATATAAATATGACATTTTCCAAAAATTTGATTACCTTCCCAATTTGATTTTTTCTACAAAGCAGGTGTCATGTTATCTGTACACAAACATATACAAAATCAAATCACGAAGGAGCTCGCCCTTAGCGTGTCCTAAAAGGTTATTGAACTTGGTTACCATGTGAATACAACTATAAAAAGAAATATTCCCAGTTAATACAAGTGGGACATAGTGAGAACAGAACGTTTCCATTTTTACCGTGTCTATTATTTTACAGCACATAGTCAAAAATAGAAATAACCATGTCTTGGGACCTACAACTGTATTTTTATAACAATTCAAATAATCTTACATTTTTCTTTATTTAAGAAATAAATTAAATCTTAAACATATGATTAAGCCTACCAGGTGACACAAAATAATCAATACATTTGCTGGGGTACAGTACGCGGCAATACGCCCATAAATATGGATTACAATCGCTTGTTTTCCGATCAATTTTAGAACGCACGATATTTTTAAAAGGTCATGTGAAATGTTGACTTCGTTATACATATAGCACAAAAGCATTTCCGGCTACCCTAAATTAAAACAAGCCGCTAGTATCATTACAACAGTTAACCAACTCTGAACTCTACTCATAAACTGTCCGTTGAATGCATTGCATCATATTGCATGCTTGTTAGCTTCCAATGTCCATACATTATCAGATTTCTAATGGTTTAGCAGATAAGTACAGAACCGCGGTTCTGAGCGTAGCTTCAACTTTCAACTATACTGAAACAAGGCTATGCCATTATTAAGCAAGTCGTCTCTACAAATTGGTTGTTCACGACAAAGTACACTTACAATTCCGTAACCGGACACAAATTATCACCAAATAGCTAGATGTTGCTTTACCAACCTCAGCCGTAACTGCATTAAGACATGGTTCATCGTATACGTCCATGTGACATACTTTGAAGAATAATATAATGGACGCTGTTTATTTTCATAATTATGACAAGGATTACAAATATAAACTTTAAATAATAATGTATTAAAAATCGTGCAGACAACTTGCGTAAGAGTAGTTCAAACATGGTAATAATATTTTAAGTATCGAGTACTCTTATCATTCGAACTAAAATCACATCACATAAAACGTTATCAACAAGTAGGTAGGTTTACGTACGTTTAGATAGATCAATCATGGACATGCCGTGGTTACGTATTTACGTTACGAATTCTGGACCATACTGATATTAATGTTTCATAAAAAATAAGTTAACGATAACATTGCGTTATGAAATGTTGGTTCTTGGCCTTTTAACCCCGTGGAAGACAACGTATGAATAAATCAGTTGGCTCCATGGCTGTTTATAAATTCACTGATCGATCGATACGTCTATCAGCGGCAGTGTGCTTGTAGATAGATGTCAGCGTGAATAATATACAGATAATTATTTTCCAGTTAACAAACGGCAGATGACATACACATGTTTCTTCCTTTCGGCTACCTACTGTATTGTCTTCAGTTTTCAAAAGACAAAAAACTGACATGTGACAGACGGCTCTAGTGGAGGTAATTTACTGCTGGGAGCTATAGTACGCGTGTACAATAAAAACTGCAAGCATTATACTTGCTTCGGAAGAGAACTAGGTAGATACAATAAACAAGAGTTAATTAACTATGACATAAATTATAATCAATCTGAGCAATTAAAATGACTGGATTATTGCTAATTGTATTTAAAACCACAGAGCTTCATTACCGACTTCTGCTGTTAAATTATATTATTGGAGAAAAAAGCATTGAAAAGAGCCCAAATTGCATCATCGTGATCTATGAAAATCTAAAGAGTTGTTATGATGTGTAGATCACAATGACGCAATGAGAAGAAAAATTGAAAACCGAATTCGAGTTTACTCTGGGGTAATCTATCTAATTCGGTTGTTAGTGCCCTGGCGGATAGAACTATCTGACAGTTGTTCCCCAGTACTTAATATTGCCGCGGGAATAAAAAATATTTATTCTTATTAGACTTATACTCAGTATTTTGCCGAACAAGGTATCTGAGTAACAGACTCATGCATAAGGTATCATCTGAATAATTATGAATGCCGCATGTGGTGAACCTAAACTCCACCTAAACTCCTTCTACTCTATGGTAGATGCCATATATTAATCATATAACGATTTGGCATTCTCTGTCAATAAATATATCAAACACGTAATGCTCGTATTTTATTAATACATAATACGAATTCGAAGAACTTCACACTATTTTAGTATCAAAACTGTTAACAAAAAAAAACATTACGCGAACGAGTGCTGGACGAACTACACCTCGGTCACCCGGGCATTGTGAAAATGAAGCTACTGGCCCGCAGTTTTGTATACTGGAAAGGAATTGACAATGATATCGAAACAAAAGTTAAGTCCTGTAGAACATGTAGATTACAACAAAATGAACCAGAGAAAGCACCACTACACCACTGGGAACACCCAAAGGGCCCCTGGCAAAGGCTTCATATTGATTTTGCCGGACCTGTTTACGGATACTATCTTTTAATAGTTGTAGACGCATTTTCGAAATGGACAGAGATTATACCTACTAAATCAACGACAAGCTCTTGGTGCATCCAAAAATTGAAAGAACTATTTTGCACCTATGGAACACCTCTACTCCTTGTCTCAGACAATGGCCGACAATTCGTATCGGGAGAGTTCGAAAAATTTCTAAAAGACTGTATGATTTCGCACAAAACCTCTGCTCCATACCACCCTGCAACCAATGGACAAGCTGAACGATACGTACAAACAGTCAAGAGAATCTTACGAAGCTTAGAGGGAGAAAGGGGTAATCTTCAAGAGAAACTTGTCATGGTAAAAACTCGCCTCAGACGGACACCAAACTTGAATGGTCAGACACCTTATCAGTTAATGTTTGGAAGAGAAGTTCGAACAGCATTACACTGCATGTTTAGAAACACCCATAAAAAAACTACATCAAAACATCAAGAGATCAAGGTCAGACAGTTGGAAGTCGGCGAACGAGTACAGGCCCGTGACTACACGAGTGCTAAGCACCATTGGCAGTTTGGTACTATCACAAGACGTCTAGGCCGACTTCATTATGAGATCCGCACCGACAACGGCGATGTCTGGCGCCGACACCTCAACCAGGTGTTGGCTGCATCTTATATTCAGCAGAACAGCTAAGAGGTTAGGAGGGGAGAAATGTGGTGAACCTAAACTCCACCTAAACTCCTTCTACTCTATGGTAGATGCCATATATTAATCATATAACGATTTGGCATTCTCTGTCAATAAATATATCAAACACGTAATGCTCGTATTTTATTAATACATAATACCGCAGAATCTCGTTTATGGTCGCATCCAAACCGTTGGCTAACCTTTTACGAACTTAATGTATAATCAAGACTCTAAGCAAGGTCGATTTGTCTAGTATTTTGCGGGAATCTTGTGAGAAATCGACACCCTTGTAACACATTAAAAAAATTAGTTTTCTTCTCTTCAAAATTACTTCGCAAATTTCGATATCGAGCTCGAAGGTTCACCTCGGTCTTTTTTTTTTTTGGAAGCAAATTTTAGCAATTTACTTATCATGCGATATAATATTAATGTGCTGAAAACTAGAATTACGAAACCTTGTATTTGGCTAAAGGCAAGTTTTACAAGAATATTACAAGAACAGTGTTTAAAGCTACTAAAGAAATCTAGCAAGTAGCAACGAAATCTGGAAATTTTACGGATACTGTTATCAGTTCCGTCAAGTTGTTATTTTTTCTATTCTCACACTTGTCGAAATTTATCTTTAGGGGAACGCAATTTGCGCAAAGCGATATTTTCTTTGCCTAGCAACATATCGGTGTATCTGTGCCGTAGCTCGTTATACGAATTACATTGGAGAGATTGCGCCATACGGAACCGGGGCACAATATAAGAACTCCTGGTTCTAAGTCGTAAATCATAACTAAAGCGGTATGCAACGTAAATTGGGATTGGTACACGTATGTCGTTCGCTTTGCTAACAACGTCTATCACATATTCAACTAGTGATGATTGTATTACTTAAACCGTACTCTTTACTTGATCCAGAGGATTAACCGCTCGAGAAGACGTGAAAGCCGCTTGAATTGGATAATCTCTAATAAACCTATCCATAACGAAACGAAGCCAGTGAAATCTATAAAGGGAAACAGTATTATTTTTACTTGGAGATAAACATATTTACGTGATACTAGAGTATGTAGGTAGATATACATCGAGGGGCCAAACTTGGCGACGTCACGATACGTTATCACACACATGGATAGTGTTTCTTTCCTAACAGTTATTAGGACAGTATGATACTGGTACAAGTGTAGGGCTTCATTAATTGTCTCCATTGATCAATGATTGAACCATGATACACTATGTATGTATCTATGCAGTTACTTGTATAGAGGATTAGCTCTGACAGTCTTACACTAAATGCACAGCATAATATTAACCATTGGGACTAAAAATTCAATATTTTTATGTGTGCTTTTGGTAATATTTTCAAAAGCATTCCAAGGAAAAAAAATGAAATTTGGTCCTTAGGCCCTGAGGGTAAAGATATTTTATTTTACAAAGAACTGCTAGTGTTAAGGTCATATAGTTTCATAGGATAAAAATCTAACGAAATGACACCTACAAAATTTGTATGAATATAATTTTATTCTGCATTATTCTCCTAGTACCAATGTAAATGTTTACTTTGCACTTGAGATTTGTTCTTGTCAAGAATTTAGGTCAATTTAGATGAAGATTGCTCCAACCACTATCTACACATACAACTCTTATTTTTGAGAGATTTAAAAAATTGCATTTGTGTTTACATGACCCAATTCAATATACCTAATTACTTAAAACACAAAGATTGCACATTTTATATTGTTTGCCAGTAGGTAAAGAGAAGCTATAAATTATTTTTATTTGAGAATCATGCTAAATAAAAAGATTCACTACTGAAGTAATTCAAAATCATGTAGGTATTTGTACTTCATGAGCATGTGATAATAAAATATATTTTTAAGCATTTATTTTCCAGAATACAAGGCAAATAATACATATATTTTATATGCTATATACTTGAATGTAATAAACTTGTTACTAGTGGCTGTGTGCACAACAAATTTATAAGATAACCCAGCCTCCTCACAGAACTAGGTGAGGTCAGTAACAGACTGTACATAAGTATAGTTTATCTATATAGTACATGTGCAGTTAGAAAAACAATATTCTTTAGTTTTATCACTGTTTGATATATTCAAGTAAGCTCCATGTGGCTTATTAGCATAAAGCATGGCTATCTCAAGTTGCCATGGTAAAATTTACAAGGTGGCTACCTAAGTTATTTTAAACAACTTATTTCTTGAAATTTATCCTCTTATTTAAATATGTTAATATCATACAATAGGAATAGTACCCACACTCATACTTTATATGCAAATATTTCCTTCCCAAGAATAATATATGTTAAAGCAATAAATTACTCTCAAAACATAAACTACACACACAAAAATAAAGAAGTAAATATTTAAGTGGAGGTCATCATAGGTCACAATTACCTGGTCATTCAAAATAATAGTGCAATAATGACTAGTTCTAACTGGTGCTTCATACTTAAAAGTAAAGCACTTAAAATACAAATAACAGATCTTAGCAAATAAAAGCTGATAAATATTCACATCATGAATGACAATGTACCCAGTTAACTAATGGTACTTAGAATACTTCAAATACATAATTATATATTTGTATTAATATGTAACATTGTGAGAAGTTGTGTAATAATTTACATTTAAAATTATGTGCACCAAGGTCTTATGTCATAAAATCCCTATAATAAAATTGATCAAATAGTTGTATTCAAGTTCTGGTACATGGAAATTACATTAGCATGCATTTATAGAAAAAGTGCATAACATTTTCATAAAAATGGTGTGATCACATGATTTTACTGATGGTAGTCACATGACCTAAATGCACTTGTTGGGAGCAAGCAATAATTCTAACATGAAAAACTGATAGTAGCCTAAAAACCATTCTCAATGTTACATAACTGAGGGCATGACCATTTAATACTTGCCATTGTTAACATTGCCGCTGCTACTCTTGTCTGTCACCGTACTGTTTGCTGGACATTTTTTCACTTTTTGGGAAGTATTTTTTGAGGAGTTATCATTCACTTCACTACCGAGAGCCATCACAACACGAGGAATCAATCCGGTTCAGATTGACCGCAACGAACACGGCTCCACTCAGCTGAAAGAACACATGCGGTAGACTTAAGGTCGAAATTGGACTAACATAGATTCTGAAATTCAATATAATCCTTCAAAATTTAAACACCACAATTTTTTAACAACTTATTGGAACATTCTAGCCTCCGCAATATAATAGGTTTATATATGTGTACCAATAAAATGGTCGCAACTTCGATGATAGTAGAAAAACGTCAGTTTTACGTTTTATTGCTTGTTTTACTCTGCATGTTATTTCCAATTTGACGTAAAAGCAGCAAGGGACTACAGAAAATTCAATATTGCCTAACTGATAACAATGTACTACCACTGCAAAGAGACATCTAGTGACAAAATATTGAAAGTTTTAAATCAATGACGTCTGCGTGACGTTTTGTATGCGTTCATAAATAATTATTTTACAGACACTAAATCAAATGTCTGTCAACATTCCTACTTGAAAATCTAATTAGCTTATACAAACATGACTTGTTAAGAGGATACTGTTTAAATGTTAGGTTAATATCATTATCGTTTCAAGTTATGGTACCATTACTGAGGTAATTCCATTGCTCGTGTTCCGTGTTTTGCTATTACTAGGGCAACTGCGGCAACACTAATTACAGGAAGTAGATCATAAACCAGAGACAAGCGCTTTGCAGCTGTTTACAAAAATGAACGAATGAATTTGAATGTATAAAATCTAAAGTCTGTCTGTCAAAATAACCAAACAAACGTAATCAAAATAGTGTTCAAATTATTGAAATAGAGGCATTTTTCCTTTTTCTTATGTGTATTTAATAGTTTTTATACTGGCGTCGGAAAATTATTCCAAGGTATTCTTTCATGCTTATGCATAACATAATATATGTGCACTTGTTTATACATGTTTATTATTCTTTACAGCAAAAGATGGTCATGTAATCAACTTCGAAGAAGTGGATTGTTGAAAAAAAAAAGCATAAATCTACAACTTTTCTTATTAGTAGTGCTAGTAAATAATGGCAGTGATGTATACGCGGTTTTATTACAGAAAATGCTAGACGGGTGGTACTGCCGGTCTATAGCAAACATGCAGGCTAATGAGGCGAGTGTTAGCAACAGCGCACCCTCGGAGGCTCCACAGGCGCGTGACTCGCACAAGGACTATTCTAGCGACAGCAGCAGTGAACCCGAACCTGAGCCCAATTACAGAGCTCAATACCTTACATTGAAAAAGAAACTCAAATTTCTTATTTATGTAAGCACTCAGACTATTTAAAGCTTATGATGATAGATAACTACGCCTTTCGTGAAGTAAATGCCAAAACGTGTTAGACAGTATTTCAAAACAATTATGTGTGTTATTATTTTCTAGGAAAATGAATGTTTTCAAGATGCACTCAGGTGCAGCCAGAAAAGATTGCTCAAGGTGTCTAGAGATCGTAGTTTCCTCTTGGACAGACTATTGCAATATGAAAAACCTGAAAGTACCACTTCTGAAAGTGAGGAGACAGAATCATCAGATGATACTGAATATTATCGTACAGATGTTAAGAGGTATCTGAACTTATCAATTTTGTCTGTAAAGTGATACAACCCTACAGCCCAACAATAGTATATTATTGTAGAGCTTCTATGTACAAATTCTTAAATATTTATAGTTGTACTAATTTGGTACTTCAATTTTTCAGAAAGAAGATAGAATCAGGTGCTGCCAATCAGAATATGTCAGCAAGTTGCTCAGTAAAAGGTTCTAATGTGGTAAAAAGAAAGAGGGCAGTAGTTCCTAAGAAACCACCAAACACTGGTCATATGGTAACTAATATACTTATCTGCTAGTTCATTGTAGAAGGCAAATACTTCATTCAATTTTGATTAGGTTTAATATTTCGTTTATTATATTATAACATTAATTTTTATAGGAAAATTATGAAGTAAACTCACTCCTACACCTGTCCCAAATGACAGCATTGGAAAATATGTGGCTTCTATACCATATACAAATTGAACACCTGTGTACACATATATTTTGATCTATACCTATGTTTCACTAATAAATATTCTGGTCAGAAGCCAAAAGATTTCTATTCTGTGTGAATATTTCAGCAGGTTGACTTGCTAAATTCTACTACTATTTGAATTCTTAATTTTTATCCAATTACCCTACTTTTAAAATTATAATAGTCTTGTGTACAATATGCTTAGAATGTTACACATACTAATATACAGGATTTAAACTGTTGCCCTTTTAATGTCTATTGTTTATAGATCACAACATGGTTTCATTAAGGTATATCAATAGAATTGTCCAGCCAATTGAACTTGTTAATGAGAGGTGGAGGACTGAAGAACACACACTTATGTATTTGAAGTTCTGTCCAATACAGTTGATAACCAGATGGTTTATATGTTATGATATTATAAATTTCAGCATCAATCAAGTGGCTCAATGCTGTCTAAAGTTTCACCAGCTTTAGGCTTCGGTCTATCGGCAGGTGACGGTCACATGACGCCCGAGGAAGTGGAACGCCATCTACAATCTCGGCAGTCATATATGGAACTATTGCCAGAGCGAGCGCCGCCCACTGTGCCCACTGAAATGTTCAGCAATGATCCTTCTCTTGACAGGTAATATACAATTATTATGTTTTTTTTATCTGAACTGTATATGCTTACAATAGCTAGGTATTTTAAATGTTAAAATATTTTTTTTATAATCAGGTATTTTTGTTGCAGTGAATCAAATGATGTACTGGAAAATTCACCAAATGTAGAAGAGTGGTTTGATTGATTGTATACTTATGTAAAGATATGTACAAGTGTCTCATCAGATTCACTTCTATTTAAGTTAAAATGTATTATTTGTTCATGTATTTTGTCAGAGCATGAATTTATAATATTTGATAAAAATAAAAGATTGAAAATACGTATTGGATAAATATTTTATTTAAGAGTTACAATAATGGGTTTGAAGCGCAAGAACAAACATCTATATCCGGTACAGAATCACACCCACTTTGTGATATTTTACATTTGATAAACACACATATATACGAAGTGTACATGTATCAAATAAGCATATATTTTCTTTTAAATTTCATAATATACATACAGTTATAGGTACCACATTCTTAACAAGATTAATAAAAACGTTTATAATGATATATTAATTTATTATTAATGTTCTCTTAACAAAACTACCATGCAAAGAAAACTTTAGCATGCTTGCTACCAATAAATTTATAACAACATTTTATGTCCATAATACTAGTCTCTAAATCTAACTTCTATATTGTGGTACATTATGAAAATAAATCATCTAAGTTTGTGAGATTCCTACTATCGACTCAAGACACACACCAACACATCTTAATTAACCTCTAACAAACAAGTACAATAAGTATGCATGTCATGAGTATGAAGCTGATATACTAACATTAGCTTAGTTTTCGATATTTAATAAGAAACTGGTATTGTGTGTTGTCATTGGGATTCATTTAAAAATATATTGAAGTCCTGTTAAATAAAGGAATCACCACAAATATTTTTAAAATAATATAAAATAGGCCTATCATATAGGAATGTTTATGAAGTTCATGTTGATTTTGACTTGAGACGCACAGAGCACCAATCATGATGTGTAAATATATTATGACTTGTATCCACATAATGGCAACATGATGAGGGTACCTACAATTGATTTTATTTTTTCTGTCGCGAGGGACACTCCTATAAAAGTGCTAACCATATTTTTGCACCAAAAACAAGGGTTAAAAAGCTTGGTAACTATCTCAACATAGATTTTAGCAAGACCTTCAAGATTGTGGCTGTTAAGTAGGTATATCAGACACATAGCAAGATGTAAATCCCAAAGTAATACTGTATATCAGCTTACACTTGAAGATGAGATTTTATAATTGTGATAGATGTATAATTTACTACAAGTAACAGGAACATTAAATAAAAAATAATAAGGAGAACTGTTTTAAAATGGCGATGGTATATTTTATACATATACCAGTAATTTTAAATACAAGCTATTGGGAAACAATATTATACTTCATATTTGATACGTTTTATGAGATAATGTCTACAGACATAACATATTATACTCAACAGCATGTAAGTTATAATCTCATAAATTTAGTTTAACATGTTATTATTTAAATATCATTTAAAATAACTGCTGAGTATAATATCATTAAAACGATTACAAATTTTGATACATGATGACATTAACAGCCAAACATTTACTTTGGTATGAATTATAATTTTCTACATTTTATCATAAATACATTTGAATATATCTAGAAATATGCGAGACAACAGTATTTCTGTGACAATAAAGAGTTTAATCATCGCCTAATAAAACGAACTATCAGCCATGATATAAAGGATGAGAATCTCATTACCTATATATACAAATAAAGCATTATTTGGTATAATTGTTATACCATACATACAATATTATATAGACATGTAAAGTGATCAAGCATATGCTACCATGTTCTGTTTACAGATGATAAGTAATATCATTTTATATTTTAGACTACTAATATCAAATTAGGTATCATGAATGGAAGAATATTGATTTACAAAACGCGATGAACTGGTACATTCTAAATATATTAAACATTGATATAACATGACTGAAAATATTCCTTGTCTTTGTAACGTGTTGTCTTATCAAATCTTACAAATCGCATTTTAAATGTTAATTAAAATAATTCTCGGTTTACAAACACCTAACTCTATATTAGCAATAAAATAAATCCAAAATCGTACACAAGAGATTTCATTTCATACTAAGTTCAGTGCAAAGTTCACAAGTGTTTGCTTCATAATATATTTTCCAAATTGTACGCATTATTTTATCATTTTCTACATATAAAGTGACTGTGAACTTCTAGGCGACTATTACACTGAATTCATTGTCTAACAATGTTGTTCATATTTCGTGGTTCCTCGTTACCTTAACTCTTAAAATTGATCAGCTAGCAGATTGCAAATTTCGTGTGAGACTGTTTCCTTGCTAGATCTTACAGTCAGTCTATACATTTGAGCTTGTTTGTTTGGTTCCAGTCGCATAAGACATCCTACTTGCTGCACCCTGGTGTGCACAATGCCAGCAAGAACAAAGTTATCAGGATTGGGATCAATACCATCTAGCAACTGCATGCCAAATCCAGCTAATTTGGTACGCGTCGCGGGTAGGTCGATAGAACCTTGAGCTTTGAATATTTTTTGTGCTCTTTGTTGTTCTCCTCCCAAATTCTTCCATCTTGCAAAGAATGACTCACCATTCATTTCAGTGGGCTCAAAGAATTTATTCAGAGTGAGAGGCAGTTTCATTGTAATCTTCTGAGGCACATTATTGTAAACAAATGAAACTGACATACTTGGAGCATCAACAAAATCTTCAATGCATTCAGCAGTTAGCATCTGTTGAATTTGGGCACCAGCCTCTAATACTGGCTCCATTGGCTTCATTTGTACATTAAGTTTGTGTAAATCAGTCCAGTGTAACTCAGGATGGACATTCTGAATTGGGAATTGAGTCTTATTCCCATAGAATAACCCAATCCTACCAAGATTTTGTCTGAATTCACTCTTGACACCAATCTGGATTAGTTCATTTTCAAACAGAACTCCATTGTTCTTGAATAAGAACTTTTTGATATTATTCTGCTGAACTGTGCTAGGGCTTATTTTAGGAGCTGTATACAAATCTCCAAGTACATCTAGTAGCCCATTTCCAGTGGCTGGAGCAGTAGTCCCAGGTGGGGTGGAGAGACCAAGTAAGTCTGCACTGGAGATGTTTGTATTATTGGTAGAGGTGTTAATCACTGGTGCAGGAGCTGCTGTGGGTTGTGGGCTCTTTGACTCCCTCACATCATCTGGTATGCGTCCTGGTTTTTTCTTTTTTAGTACAGCAAGGATTGAAGATTCTCTTTCTGGGAAAGCAGGCATTTCTTCAAGCACTGTAGCCAACACATCAACACTGGCAACAATACTCAGTTGAAGGTACTCAGATGCACGCTGTTGCAGCTCTACATCAGAGGAGCGAAGATTGGAATCAGCACGAAAAACTTCCTGGACACGATTTTTAATTTCTGGGAAAAGGTTAACAAGTTTGATATATGTTGACAAGAGCAGAGCTCGAGTTGCTGCAGAACACAGATGGTATTTTGAGTGGAGTAGCTCAAATTGCACTTGAGGTGAAGATCTTGTGTCTCCTGCAATTAAGTTACCAAATTCTCCCAGTATGTAACCACCAACTTTGACCATGTTCTCATGGCAGGTTGGTGCTTGCAGAGCCTCAAAGACAGTTTTAGCTGCATATGCTTGAACTTCCTCTCTGTTGATTACAATTTGTATCACTCTGTACCAAACTTCTTCTGATACATAATCACCAGCAATTCTAATAAGATTTAAGATAACATCAACATACCAAGTGAAATCTGTGGCATATTTCTCAGCTAATATGGCTACTTTTAATACCATCTCCTCTCTGATAGAATAGTCAGCAGTTTCTAAGTAAGCCAACATTTCTTGCACTATTTCTTCAGCATTTGTCTTATCACACATAGCATAGAGTAAGTCCACAGCCTGCTGTCGGACTGATACATCTTTTTCCATTTTCATGGAAAGTATTACCACTTCCTGGTGTTTTTTAACAGCTTCATGAGAAAACTCAGATGTAGCAAGATGACACATAGATTCCAGAGCCAAGTAACGCAGATTTGTCTCACGATTGCTAAGGAACTGGCCAAGCTGGTTACAGGCACGCACTAACAAGTTAGGTTCACTATCATTGTGTATGATCAAGCTTATAGCTTCAAACAACACTGCATTTTTAGCATTGGAGTGTTGTACCTTCTTAGATTTGGGTAGTTCCTGGGCCTTGTTAAAAATGGTTTCCAAGCATTCTGAAAGGCGTCCCCTTACACCAGGCTCTTCAGAGGGTGGAGTATAATTCTGCAGTAATCTCAGCAGTTTGACAGAGAGCCAAGGAGCTGGCACAAAGTAGTAGGTGTAATCTTGTAGATCAGTGTAACTGGCTGTTACAATCCTGCTAAGTCTAGCAACTGCTAATGTTACGCAACCCTTGTATTCATCTGGATTCTTTTTAACAAGAGCATCAATCAAAGATGTTGCTGCAGTTACAACACCCATATGTGGGTCATTTAAAAGATGTATTATTCGAGAAGTCCACTCACCAGTAGGAATTATTTCAGGTGATTTTCGGAATAATCTCAGGAGGCAAAGAGCAGCTGATTGCTTAACCACATCCATTGTATCACCAGAGACAAGCAGTTTTGGGATCTCTGTGCCAAAAGCTTCAGCCATATCTTTGCTACCAATATTGGCGATGCATTGCAGAGCCAAGTTGACATGGATTGGGTTACGTGACTGCAAGTCATTTTTAATGCTCTGGATGATAAGCTTAATTAGATCACTGTTGGTGTTCACCAGGACTGATATGAATAGATAACCTATTTGTTTTTCGGAGTACTTGTTCGATGAAAGTAAGTTGACTGCCTCCATATGACCGAAGTCGATATCATGACCCAGCAAAAAGATAAATAGGAGTTTACATACGTATTTCTTTTTCTGGTAGCCATCAAGTGTTTTATCACCTTTGAACTTACTTCGTATATTGGCCAATTCCTTATTGATTCGCTTTATTTCGGCTTCTTTGCTTTTACAGTTTCTTATGTCTGATATGAAGACTGCGAGCCCTCGCATTCCATCTCCCCTGACGGCAGGCATATTGCCAAGTGACCTATCGAACACCAGTTTTATGCCTTTTCTTTACACTTTCAAACGAAATAATGAATCCAAAATACTATCACTAAAGTAAAAGATGAGATACTTGTAAAGCGGCGTTGGATTATACGGGTCAATTAGCGGCCGTCATTACAATTATATCAGAAAAGATGAGATTTCTTCTGCTACTTCTACAACGCCTTCCTTTTCCATAGATCCGTTTGAAACGTCAGACGAAGCTTATTGTTTATGGATCAATATTGTACGCTAATCGAAGTGTGCACAGACTTTTGTGATCTTTATTGCTTCCGCAGTAGAATGCATTTTAGTAAAGCCATGGGGCAACTGACCCAGTGTACTTTTGACAGTCTATAAAAAGCTATGGATACACGGACCACAGTTATTTCATATATATTTTTCTAGATAACTTATTTATAGGTTTCTAAATCTGAAGACTAGCTGACATGCCTATACTTTTATTCGTTACTATGTCAACATTATACAATAAGAAACAAGTATTAAGTTAATTCTACAGATATGAACGCACTGTTGCGTAAATCCAGACGACTTATCAGGAATGATCCATAAAATATTTTGAATGGTCAGTCGCTTTGATCAGAATAGATAAGTTATGTAGGTACTATATCATTAGGGGAATGCCATGCAAGTTACTAGGTACAGTAGGTACTAAGTATTTGTACGATAAAGTGTTATCATAAAAAAATATAATTCCTCATAATTTTACCCTAAAATTATAGGTAATAAAAGAACGTTCAAATGTGCTCTATATAGTCGAAGTCAGCCAGCTTTCGCAATATTTTTTAAGGTATATTATATACCAATAAAGAAAGCAATCGATATGAGAACAAAGAGTGGAACAAAGGGTTTATTGTCAAAATCTACGTCTCAATGGCAGTCAAGTCAATGGAATGATTTTCTCATGCAGTCTATGGCAGCCCGTTCAATGTTCGTTCCGTCAGTCACGATCACGAGACAAATGTAATAAAAATCGAAAATACGTCTTTGCTGTTGTACAATATAAATTTTAATTCGTGTTGTGGTTCAATGTGACTGCTATGTATTGTTGTTCAATAAAAATGGCATTAATAGTTTCATCTGATCTCTTGTGAAACGCTGGTGTCAAAGTACGATTCAACTAATGAATGATGCAGTCTATTTTTTGGACAGGGAGACTGCTATCACGTGCTCTAAGAAATGGACTTTCGAGTTTCTCAAGTGCTGCCGAATTAAATGTTTCGAAAAAGAATCACCCTTATCTAGTTTCAGTGGTATGTGGTTTTCCCAAAGACATTGCTAATGGAAGAACACGCAAAGGACAATTCGGTGACGACGCATGGTTCTCCTCCAATTCCACCAATGCGGATGTTATTGGTAAGGCATTGTTTTTTACTACAAGAAAATGCTTGGTATTGTTAACCCATCATGCTATTTATGTATCAAACATCCTAAGTTTTATCTAGTGAATATTACTTTTTTTGGCATTTGTGACATTTTATTGTTTATAATATATTTTAATCTAAAATACTTAAAAATCACATTTGTTTATTGCTAAAAGACTAATTTGTTGAACAGAATGCTTAAATTAATAATGCAGAAAACATTGTTTATTATATTGAAACAAAGCACACTTACATCTTTATCTAAAGTGAAAAGTATTAATAGCAACAGCTTATTATAATTTAAATTGTAGAATCATTATCGATAAATAATTATAATAACTATATTATAACATACATTAGGATATATTTTCCAAAATTATACACATAATTTATCAAAAAACATGAATTGATACTAAACTAGTGTCCTTGTAGTGATATATGTGAAATGAAAGTTATTATCCTGAACTCAAAAACATTTTCAAATCTATGTAGGTAATTTTATTTTGTTAATATTGCATCATAAATGCTTTAAAAATCATATTTACCTGGGTTTATTTTATTAAATTTCAATAACAAAACATTAATTAGATGTAGTAGTCTGATTATAAGTTTATCTAATGATAGCTGTGATAACACTTTGACTCTATGATAATAATTCCATAGACATTTATAATAGTATGACCTGCTTTTTGTAAGATAATATATTAGAAATTAGTTTCACAACATAATCAAGTATATTGTTGTTTTTGACTGCCTCTATGGTGCAGTGGTAATTGCCTCAGGAGGTAGTGGGTTTGATTTCCTGATGGAGTAATTTTTGTGTGTTCCACAAAATGTTGATTAGCGTCTGGTACTTTGTGTCCATTGATTGTATGTTGGTAAAACTCACCAAAACACAAGAGAAATTCTCAGTGTGGGAGTAAAAGATGGTGTACCTGACGTCTTCTTTCATTTTTTCCTTGTCCCACATTAGTAGGGGTCAGCATGACATGTTTTTTCTCTGAAACACACTTTAAAAAAGGGATTTGGCTATGTTTTAACAACCGGCTGCCTGGCTGTCTTTAGCCCTCCATACAACATGTATAATCTATAGAAAACAATACCAAATGCATTTTTTACATACAAAATTAAAATATGCAGTCGATTGGTTATATCTTCTTTAACCTGACCTTAGGTACAGATCTTGAATGCATAATTTATTGAGTGTTCATTTTCCTCCTCATATTTTAGTAAACTGGTAGTTGCTTAGTAATTATGTTGCTTACATACCTAAGGACAAAATATTGCACTAAGTAATATAAACATTAAATAATAATGTACCTAAATAGTTCACTGGATATTTATTAATTTCTGATATAAAATGTGCAATGTTAGACCTAGCTTATAATCTAACCCTCTTATTAATAAACACACTATAAACCTATTTTGGTTAAAAAACATACTAAAATATGTTTTCTCTTTTTCATTTCGCTCAGGAGTGAAAGAAACAAAACTCTTTATAAGCCTTTCATAACTTCATATATTTTTGTGAATAAGGGCTTGGGCAGATGCTTGATTCTTATAAATAAATACTAGTTTTATTCATAAGGAGTATGAAAGTGAATGAACATGTGAGTTGAAGAACACAAACAAGAGATGAATGGATTGTGAGAAACAGGATATACCTAGTTATTAGACATACAGGGGTTAAGGCAAAGTTGATAGGTGATAGATATGACTGGAAAGAGCACATGTTTATGTGTCACATGTCACCATATTTAGTCTATTTAATTTATTTAGGATAGATAATAAAGTAAAAACCATGGTTTCAATGTTGGCAGATCTTGTTAGAAGCATTTGCTAGGGTGCAAAATTCAGCTCATTTATAAAAAAGTAATTCATTAAGGTATACAGAGAGATTTATTTGATTTACTATTGCAGTTAAACATTGGTCGTTTTATATGTTTATTAATCATATTTTAATTACTTGTGAGGATGAATTTTTGTGACACTAACTATAATAACTAGCCAGCTTAAATTTAACAAATTAATTGATTATGGCTTGCGAAAATTTCGTTTATTATAAAAAAAATTGAACTAGTATAAAAGGTAAACTATGGTTATCTAAAACTAATAGATATTTCCTTGATAATATGATGAGTAAACTAAGATATCTAGTTCTGTGTGATGAAAAAATGTTTTATTGTAAGTGCTCATTGATAGTGCAATCATAAATAAATGTTCTAAACAAATTCTAAGTAGTCTTATCTTAAGAGCTTTACTTATATTGTCTAGGAAAGTCATCTATTGTGTCATCTACACACATCAATTGTTGATATCAACAAATGTTTGTTTAGATAAAGAAGAAAACATCATTCTGTCTGGAAATATTTTACAGACAAATCATAAAAACAATTTAGATCATACCAAATGCATAGTCACTTTTATTACAGTTAGTAGAATAAGATCTGGATTCACCACTGCTTAAAAAAGGTGGCATTTTGGCAGTTGTTTTCATACACCTACCCTCACTTTATGAGATAGCCTATCTGATACTTATCCATTAGCTGTGAAACAAGCTATTATCCAGTCAATGTTACTAGCTAAACTAAAGGAAAGTCATAAACTAAGACTCATATATTTTACAACCAGTTCTAATAGGTATACTGTTATTTAATTTGTTACTCATAAAATACTTGAGAAATACAAAGACACACATTATAGTTTATTGTTAAATATACCTATATTTAATTTATTGATTGTATTTAGGAGTATTTTAGCTCCACATGACTGAGTTGGTGGACTCAAAGCTATTCTGTGGCCCTTTTTCTCTTTGGTTGGAGACTTGTTCAATTATGTGGGATAATAATGGTATAACTTTATGTACAGGTGTGGCAGACGGTGTTGGAGGATGGCGTGCCTATGGTATTGACCCAGGGGAGTTCTCCTCCTACCTGATGAGGACATGTGAAAGGCTGGTCCAGATGGGACACTTCAAGCTCACAGAACCAGGAGATTTACTAGCCAAGTCCTATTATGAATTATTGGAACACAAGAAACCAATATTAGGTAAATATTTTTTCCTAACAACAATTTTATACTAAGTCATTGATGGAGGTGTGATGAACCTAGGTCATCAGTTATCCTGAAACAAAAGATTATTATACAAGATGGCCAAATTGTCCATAAAGTAGGGAACCATAAACAGGATTAAAACTAATATAAATATTACATATCACACACATATTTCTTATTTCAGTACATACTGAAATATTGAGGGTATTTTTGTAAAAGCAATAAAAAAGCCAAAGAGATTAAGCCAGTGTTATCAGGCTTAATGCACTTTTATCTTCTACTATGTTGGCTATAAAAACACCTCGCCTTCAACATTTTGATTAACTTATGAGAATTAGGGCAAGTATACACAAGTCTTAAAATTACCAGTATCTTTGTTATTACAGCCTGAGCAGATCATGTATACCATGTTGTCTGTAGAAAATGAGATTTGACGTTATTTGTGCTTTCCACTGACAGCTTCTGTGGCACGGTCGATAGTGTATCTGTCTGCTCATCATGAGATTTTGGGTTTGATTCCCGAATCGGGCAAAGTACTAGTCAATTACTACTACTACTACTACTACTACAAAGTATTGGTCAATTTATATTCGGTAATTTCTCAATAGTTTCGTAACGTGAACGGTAAATGGCGACAGGCTCGTCCTCTAAAACATGGGACTGACATTGTTAATGGGGAAACGTGTGTGGTGTGTACATTACAAACATCTCTCTCTGCGCCTTCAGGCATAACAGGCGTGATATTAAATATTTATTTGTCCTTTCCATTAACATTCAAAAGGGGCAAGTTCAACAAGTTGTTTTGAACAGCGTGAACCCGATATTTTGTTTTTCTGAAAATGAAACTTGCCTGTACCTATTCAAATTTGCGAGAGTATTTATGTCTCGCACGTAAAGTTAGTACCTACATAATTTTACATATTTGTTGTTGTCACGACGTGCATGCATGCCCTCTAAGAGCTGGTTAGAGGTGTGTTAATGTACCCAGTTTCCGTCAAGAACAAGAATGTCTTTCAGACTCAAGTGACAGGTGATTACCGGCTATTTACCGTATTATAGCGTTTACCGGACACGCTTCCTATTTCCACACACGACTCGAGAATGGAACCCACTGATCTTGTGATAAATCAAGATTTGCTTAGCATTATGATTATAATTTGTACGTAAATATTTATCTTTTGCCACTCTACTAAAATGGTTAAATATTAGAACATTTTTTGTTAAACGTTTTTCGCGCTGTCGCACTGATTCTTCGACCGACATATCCTTTGAAAAAACATACATATTAAATTATTCCGTAAGATGCTGAATAATGAAAAGACATAGCTATTTTTCTTATGAGCCAGTCTGTAAGGTATCAATAAGGTTGCTTATTGGAAGAAATTAATTGAACACTGATAATATTGTAGGTTGCCGACATTCTTGTTGATATTGGACCTCCTGTGAACGTTTGTTTACATGATACGATTGTTCCATTTTAAAATGTACCATTATTCTTAATGCGAAGAATTGACCCCTCGTAGTTAAAGAGATATTGCATCATTAGTGATCGCCAATGATTTATTTGATGGGCGTAGGTACGGTTCGTAATGTCGCATAGTATTTTTTAAGTAAGTGACTTCCTAGAATGATAAACTATCAATGTTTGTTGTTTTACTATTGTGTAAAGATAAACATGAGGTGATTCCATCGTCCAAAGGGTAAAAATACACTAAAATTCATAATAAGCATACAAATTTATTAAGCTGGCTATCGCTTTGATCAGTGCCTCTGGCGGGCCCCGTAGGAACTATTTCAGCAGTATATTTTAAATGTCAAATTCTCGATACTCGACATTACCGATTGTAGATAATTGTGCTACAGCCGCTACAGGTTCAGTTTTATAGCTTCATGTATTGTTTTTTGTATTGCAGGCAGTAGTACAGCATGTGTGATGATCCTAGACCGCACAGAGAGCGTGATGCGCGCCGCCAACATCGGCGATAGCGGGTACATGGTCGTGCGAGGAGGCCGCGTCGTCCACCGCTCTCATGAGCAACAACACTACTTCAACACACCGTACCAGCTCAGCCTGCCGCCACCCGGACATGACCGGAATGTGCTAAGTGACAGGTACATACACTGACTCAAATTACTCCACATTTATTTGGGACTAACACATTGACAGGTACAAGCAAATATGTACCGTATTGCACAGAAAAGAGAAGTAATTTTCGTACGCAATGCAGTAAGTTTATTGCCGCAGTATGACAGTAGCTAAGTCGAGACGAGCGATTATATCCAGACGATAAGGTATATTTTATTGCTCACTAGCATTTTTATTGCTAATTTCTACATGGTTTTACGTTTGCCCTAGCCCCTGATCTTAAAGCTAGACAGTTATGGTACTATAAATAATATTCTCATTTAAATATCTTTCTATGTCATATGATTTATTATAAGAAACACTATTTAAGACATGGTAAAGGTATTGTTTACATAATAACATTGTCGTGACTCTAACATAATGAAGTATTACTGCAATGACGCATTGATTTGCACCAGTCCAATATGTTGCGATTCTAAAATTAATTATAGATTTTGCTTTTCCTAACTTGTACCACTACAAGTTTTGACAAATTGATCCATAAGCCTTGAAGATGTGTATTGATGATTCACACTCGTAGTATAATACATTTGTCCTCATTTTTGTGCTAAAAAATATAAAAGTAGCATGCAATGTCATTCAAAAACATCGTGCACAGAAATAAAACAGTACTTACAAAATATAGTAAAAATGTAGGTGATATCAAATCAAGATAATTTTAAAATGACATTGTACTCACTGTCCCGGGAATGTTATTTATGTACATAATGTTTATCATGTGTATTCAGTGAGTTGATTAAAGAAATATAGTGCGTCATATTTTCTTGATGATACTATCAGATTTAGAGCGAAAGGTTATTTCAATAGAGATAATGGTGTACACGTTATGAAGGTTTTATGTATGTTAATATATGGCTCACACGAAAACAGTATCGATCGCTATGATATTATATTTGGCGTGCATTTCTGCCGCAAGAATGTGAAACTACGATAGTTTGGGCGAAAACTCATACAACGTTGCGTTGTATTGTTGACAGTTTTATTTTGGTATCGTGCCAACACACATTTTCGAAATTGATTTTGTTGTTTTTAAACCGTTAAGCTTTTAAAAGTCATCTTCTCTTAAATTTCCATCCGGCGTAATATGCATAATTTGTTGCTGCATACTTACTGATGTCGAGCAGTTATAACTGGAGATGCGGCCACTAACTGGCATCGTGCGGTTTTATTTGTCAACTCATGATGTAGCCACACCGTTAGGTCATTCGGCTACCACCGCAACATCAAAATCCATTAGCGATTGTAAATTGTGATGTACAATGGAGCTGAAATTGTATAGTGCTTTAGTATTCTTTATATTGTATTGTATTTTATTGAATGCGTGTTCTCGAACAACACGTCATCGATACTCTTAACGACAATAGATCTTGATCTGATAAATGCCTCGTAAACGTTCTATATTTAGCGCATCGCTGCTAACACAGATGACCGATTGTTATGTAACTTACGTAAGAACTCTTACAATTAGAGCACTTAATTCTTATGTACCTAATAACATTATATAATGACTTAATCATTATTTTGAATCAGCATGAAATGCATATTCATGAACCTAGACGACCTTGTACTTACAATCGTATAGAGGTCAAAGAGCATGACACAAATATCAACAAATCTTATTAATTAATTGGACTAAAAGGAGATCTTTGTCTGTTATCACGAGTGTTTAGCTCAGGAAATAAGAACGTAAACAATGGTATTATGATATCCGCTCTCCCGATTTGGTCTCCGCAGACTCCGCAGTACGCTGTACGGCAGTCATAAGACTTGCTATGCTCCCACCACGAGACTAGTAGTCATGTGCTCATTCCACAAACAGCTGTTGTATTTCTGTATGCACTAATATTAGAATTTTTAGCTCATTGGAATTTTGCCAAATCATTAAACCCTCGTGCGTTCTCTTAAATTTATGGAACTATGTTTACTTGTTTATTATTGGTACAAAAGAGCGTATTTTAATTAACTTCATTAATGTCCTGTTAGTATAAATACGATTGCTTGAATGAGTGGGGAAGAACGAAGAACGATAGCCGTGAGGTTATTGACATTTTTATTTAATTACATCACTGACATCAAATAAACGACGTCGTGTGACGTCACAGTACACTAATGTGAGGCTAGTAGAGTACCAGCATCCTAGAATTGGGTTATAACATCTCACCATGGTCAGTACGATCAGTGTGTCGCATGCGTAGATAAACGATCGAGTGTAAAGTCCATGTTTTTTACGTCTCTACTACTGTTCGTTCATGTTTATAATGTTTACATTTTTACTATTTTGTAGGCAGTTTGATTGCGTCAATCTTTGTTAATTCCGCAACAACTGTTAAACGTTTTTTTACCGATTGTTATAATAAGTGTGTACAAAATTTGTAAAACTCAAAACTTCTCCATTTTTTGTTTGCAAAATTCTTAGGCAAGGCCGCCGAATTTTGCATATACTTAACCGTTTCGTTGTTTTACTACAAAGTAAAACCAATGAATTAGCAGAATAGACTGCTGTTTTATGACTGACTATGTTTGTATGTGCTGACGTATCTAATGGACCATAAACAAAGGGGATTTACATGGTCAATGTTAAACGATACGGTAAAACATCCTACACATAATCATTGGTTAATTACACTAACATTTATTTTAACATTGAAAAAAAAATATTGAATAGATGTTTTTCTTTAGTGCTAACGATTGAAAATTATTGCTTCAATGAATCGAGTGACTTCAAAGTCCACTGTATAATTAAATATTAGCTTCAATTAGTATCCATTTACTGTTGCCTATTAATTACTGTTGCCTATTATTAATATCCTGCCTACAGGCAGGATATTAATACTAGGTTCATGCAGATAAAACTGAATTTGTTAAAACGCCACTTAAAGGATTGCGTTGGGCTTTGTTGCTGAATAATTTGATGCAATTTGTGAGTGTCATTCGTGAATGATAAATTATGTGCTTTGAAAATTATATGAGATCCTTTTTGTTCTACAAAAGAAAGGAGCGTGTGAATAGACTGAAAAGATTTAATTTTAAAGTAAAGATCCGCAAATAACTATAAAACGGCTGCTATTTTAATAATAGCTTCTTACATATAAAAAGTAATTAATTACATTAACTTTTAGCTATTTTAAGTCTATACCTCTCTTGCTGTGAGTCTTTCATGTTGTAAAAAATACTACCACATGTGTCATTCACTCATTAGCCACACGTGGCGTATGTTTTTTGTTTTAAAAGACCATCTGTCATTTAGATTTCCACATAAATTGCAGGATTGTGTTTCTACCACAAGCAAAGATGAACAGATTTTTAAATGATAACATAAGTTGCACCTTATTACACATGATCAATTTGTAAATAAACAAATATTTGTAAGATGATTGGTTATAAAAAGTAGCCTTGAATTTATTGCTGCTTCTTTCAAATACTCATTAATTTAATATTGTAACTTAGACAGGCATAATATTTATTTGATCATACCTAAATATAAATAGTGATTACTTGGTTAGAGGCAATACTTAACATACCAATCAATGGGTACTACTATTAAAAAGAGAGAACAAGAATTTGACAATATGTATGTAAGAGGTAATAAGATAATAATATGACGTGGGTAACATGTACCAAAAATTAATTTAATTTCCCAAATTTTAAATGTTTATTTTTGGTTGTATTCAGGCCAGAATCAGCGGAGACGTCAGAGTTCTCAGTGGAGTGCGGTGACGTGATCCTGGTGGCGACAGACGGCGTGTTCGACAACGTGCCGGAGCCGGTACTAGTGGGCGAGATGCGCCGCGCGCAGGGCCTCGCCGGCAACACGGAGCGACTGCAGGCCGTCGCCAACTCCATCGCGTGGATGGCCCGCAACCTCTCCTTCGATCGCTGCTACATGTCGCCCTTCGCTAAGAGCGCGCGACAGAATGGCATTGACGCTATCGGTAAGTGCATCAATCATTCCTTATCAAAGCCCTATTTTAACTACGTAATACGGTCAGCATCTAATCTCAACGAATTAGGTTGAATATCAATCTTCACAGAGCGATTGCCAAAGGCTTAATGCAGATTATTTCGCAGAAATTGCATCAAAACAAATTATACAATACCACATTCTAAGATTATATTATTATGATGTCCAAAAATTAGGAAGACCATTTTATTACACGCACTAATTACTAGTTCGGTAAGATGTTGCGTAATAGGAAATAGTCATCATCAACTATCGGGCACATTTCCAAACTCTCGGTTGCTAATTACTGAGTATTGCGAAACTAAACCTAAAGATGTTAAATTTAGTAACTGTAGTTGCAGCTAACAATGTTCTATTATAATTAATTTAGCTTGTTGGACAGTGTACTAATGAATCAACTTCTTTGTGTTACAGGGGGAAAACCGGACGACATAACGGTGCTACTTGCGATTGTAGCGCTATGAAAATGTCCCCATGTGATTTATGTAGGTAGATTTTAGGTATATTTTTGTTCAAGATTAGGTACTGCAAAATTTTGTTGTCAAGGGTCGCCCGGAGCGGTGAGGCTTTATTGCATCTACAGAGTACACATACGAACGTAGTCACGCTAATAATTTAGCATTTAATGGTGTGATTAAATAGTAATAAGCATTTGTTTCTAAATCACAAACAACTAAATGAGAACAAGGTTTTACATTGATTTATTGATTTGTTATATTGTTATAATAACGAAACCTATTTCGTATAGATTTACCTATACAGCTATGCTGGTTAATTTGATTATAACTAGGCGTGACTAGGCGGAAAATTCGTTGTGAAAACCTTCCGCAGCGATTTAATTAAGTTTTATCTATCTACTTACAATAAACGTTGGGTTGTGATTCTTATGTAAAGGAGACTATGTTCGTATGTATGCTCACAACGCGCTGCTCCGGGCGACACTTAAACCGTAGTGATAACAACGAAGCCAAAAAAACGAAAAATTAAATCTTTGGACCTTTTTGTTGTAAATGATCTGTAATTTAAAAAAAATCGCATAACTTGTGTTGAAAGTAAAGGAGGTGCCCGCCACATAATGATTGTTGATTTATATTGTTTTGTAACTCTGTTTATATGTATATTTGACATTTAATTAATTATTACAATGTTCATAGTGATGTGTAAATAAGTTTGTACTATAGCAACCGTTTTGTTAAAATAATTAAATATTTCTGTATGATCTCAAAAGATGTTTGTGTGTTGTACAATATTTGCTTGGTCCGTTTACAGTCGTAACACTAGGACACCTCCTGAACTTAATGTCGTCTATTTAATGTTTATTTGAAATAGAATTGTTTATTCAAAGATGTATCACGCTGTGACGCCATGATCTGATTGTCGTGCTTTTAAATATTGTGATGATAATGCTTTTCAGTGTTATATTTGCGAAAACTATGTCCAGTTTTCAATGTGTAACATTTAGAAAATTTAAATTGGGTCAGCGAAAGGTTTCTTAGACCTAGATTACTTAAATAAAAACAGTTCCACTTTTGTTATCTGTTAAGATTGTACACGAGTCTTGTGACAAGACACATATGGGTCGAAACATTGTTTACTTGATTGTTTAGTGAAATATTTTCCTCACGATGACGAGGGAAGAACAAAATGTTTTTATTTATCGAGAATATCATGCCGCCTTTTTGATATTGTACGTTTTGATTTTGTGGCCCAATTGTACAAAATAGTAATTTTTAGTGTTAATATTGTGTGATTTCAATGTTGAATATTCTGCACTTTATATTTTTAATAATCAGCTCTGTATTGATGTCGAAAGTTTTGGAATTGAGTGTGAGAGTTTGAATGAAGACTGAATACGACTAGATGTACTGTTCTTGTTGTTACTAGTAGATTTAATGATGTTGAAGAACTATCACATCTAACGGTTCTACACTGAGACAAGATATTTTCCTTTTATAAATTTTTATGTAAATTATACGTGTAATGATTGAGAATTATCGTATGTTTTTTTTTTATTAAATCAGTTATAATTTCATTTGTGATATAAATCCATTTTGTTAGTCTGCTAAAATTAGAAATCTTAGTCGCTCTTTAGCAGCAATTAGTTTAGACTGTATACGCTTGACACCTTATCCTGATAGTTTCGGCTATAAAAATAGAAGTAAAGCCTAGTACACACGTCCTTGTTCATACTTATGCTTGAGTCAATCTGTCACCACGCTTGGAAACAAACCCAACATAATAGCACTTTGGACACGAATGATTAAGTGGTTGCTGGTTCGGCTCATTGGTTCTTGCGATCGTTTGAACAAGATCAATGTACAAACTAGGCTTTAAGTAGTAAATCAATGTTATATTAGGATGCAAGCTACAAAACATTTTAAATAATGCTTGACATCTAATAAGATGCAACATTACCCATTTGTCATTCATTTCAAACAATAACATAATAATATTGCGATTTGTAAATTATTGGATTGTATAGATGTATTTTAGGTACGATTCTTAATACAGCAAGCCATTGTTCTGCAGATATAATTTATAATAAATAACTTATCATGTAAATGCATTTAATTTTGTTTATAAAAACGGGCTTGTTAACCGTGAGAGATAAACATGAACCGAGAAAACCTATGCAATATAGGTTTGTAGAAGCATTTTAATATTTGCACTGGTCATGGCTTATTGTATTAACAATCGCTCTTATCTATCGAAACCTGCGCATGCGATTGATTATTATGATGAAAGACAAACGCATATAGGAACTGTATTATTGTAAAAAGATGCAGTAACTAACTGTCAGGAAATATTATTATTATAAATAGTCTTCAACTGCGCAGGTTTGTACTAGCCAGCCTATTGCGGCCTTGCTTTTGCAAATTGAGTAACATTTGCATAGCCTAGCTGCAATTAGCTGTACCACTACTATTAGAATATCGACCATGTTAACCATAGAAAAAGTCCTAAAGATATGCTTTCAGACAAGCTGTAGTTTACAAAATACTGTTGCAGCAAACACTTGTCCTGGAAACGAATCCGGCAGCTTTTCTTAAAGCATACAATATGCAGTGTCCATCAATTGCTAATTTATATAGTAAATCAAACTTATCCACCTGTTGTAAATTCGAATTCACTATGAATATTGCGTGAAAATAGAATAAACAATTCTGATTACGATCTAATCTTTGATTTACACCAAACCCTTATTAGTTCATTGCTGATAGTGTTTTGTCACATAATCATGACAAGGCTATTTTCTTCTTAGTTGTCTACTAAACTGCCTTACCTATTTGTGATAACTATCCTTAATAAGTTTTGTTACTAAGTAGTATAGGAAAATCGATAACAATATTGTTAATGTGGATGTCTGTCCGTTTCCACGACTAACTGCTTAACCGATTATTTTAAAATTTTACATGGAGAAAGGTAGTTCAAGACCTGTTATTGAACATAGGCTACTTACTGTAGAGCATTTGAGACACAACAGATCAAATGTTCGACTTTATAACTTAATCTAAATGCTTAATGAGGTCAGTAAGAAACGTAAATTAACGCTGATTTATAGCAATCCTGTCTATTTTTTCGGCGTTCGTCGCGGTTGAAGTAACAACCCGTTGTGCTATCTTGATCAATACAGGTCATTGCTTATCAACGCCTTCTGAGTCTTTACAATTACCTAATCATTTTAGGTAAATACACTTGGTAGGAGTTCTGACATTACTAAGAAGCTAGTTTTGTACGAATAACTAACTAACTAACACACATTTACACAGATTTTTAGTTAAAATGTAAACAAAGCATCAATAAAACACATATTATGCCTCAATCATTTATATTCACAATTAACAGACCCTTAACTATAAACTTTTTACACAAAATACAATATATTGATTCATTATTAGTGACAACCGTATGCTTTCCATTTGTACATTCATACAAATACTATCTGTATGATACACTATCATTGTTACTATTAGAATAAAAGGAACCTAGCTGATTTTATTAAATATACCTGAAAAAATAAATAACACTTACTACCATAACATAACCACACAAAAGGCATTGAAGTGACTTTTTTTAAATGAGCAATATGTTGAAATTCATTCTTATGTACTGGTAAAGGCTACTTCCGTTTAGTGAATTCACGAAATTACATGTCTATATAAAAGAGCATTTTCTTCAATTAAAAATAGATACAATCTTAAATAAATATTTTGGCTTTTATTGCAGTAAACTAGCACAAAACTTATATGTCTGCTAACAAGTTTATCTAATAGCCTCTTCATTTTCCTGCTCTGGGCGGCGGCGCCAATCGAAGCCACCAGGTCTCATGTCGTTTAGTTCAGGGAGCTGACCATAGTCAGGCTCATCTGGAATACCATCCAGCAATTTCCTTCTGAAATAAAAAAAAAACAAAAGTATTTAATACTAATTACTAACAAATTATTTACTTTAAACTTAAGACTCCTTATTTAATGTATGCATACTAGCATATTGAGTGTCAAACAGTACATTATATTTTGGTTTGGCAATATATTGATTAATCCTTATAGTTAAACAAAAACAACTTACAAAAATCTTGGAGTCTTCAACAATTTTAGCCCTCCTCTTTGTCCTGGCAATACATCCTCCATGAAAAAGTAAATATGTCCAATAGCCATCCCCACTAAATCCACAGATATTGCATTTCCAAGCAGTACTGAGAAACCTAATAGCACCCAAGGAAGGTATGGAGCCTGTAAAATAGAAAGAGAGATAGTAGTTATTTTAAAATACAAATGTGCATTTAGTAGATTTTAATAAGAGTAGAGAGAGACAAAAGAATTGATCTACCAAGTGTTTTTTTTCAATACCACAATTATAGGCATGATAAACATTTCTGTTGCTATCTTCTTATGACTTATCTCAAAGATAATTATCAAAAAACTCAATACTTTGATTTACCTGGAAATTCATCAACCCAAAGAAATTCATTCTTACAAAGACATTTCGCCGAGACCACACATACACAATCATTATAGTAAATGCTTGACCTAAAAATAATAAATTAACAAAGAAAGCAAACAGCTGAAATAAACAGTTAAGGAAATTTAAAAATTCTTGGCAAACAAATCTTCTTTATTTCACTTTGGCAATGACAATAATGGTTGTGAGCCAACTATTATCTCATTGATATGTGAATTAAATAATATGTATTGTGCAGCATCTAACAAAGAACTATCTAAAAGACTATTAATGTAATCTATTAATATTTTAAAACAAAATAGGTATTTTAAGTTGATCTGCTTATGATAATTAAATCTAACCAGTTATTCTTTCTACATAAAATGTTGCAGATGGTACTGGTTGTATCAGACATGGACTAGTTACTATGTGTAAAAGTAAGCAATTATGTGCTTTAATACTTGATAGATATTATATATGTTTTTTATTTTTGTAAAGGATACAATCATCAGGACGCCTCCAAACACGAACATAACAACAAAATCAGCTGTTCTTCCTCTGAAAGAACCCTCTTCCAACATTCTACAATATCTGTAGGTGAATATCATATTGAAGAAAAAGTTGAACCCTAAATTCCCAAAGAACAAGAATGTGCTTATTAATCTCCATAGCTGGTACCTCCTCAGGATCAAATTAGGATTGAAATACAGCTGAAATGGCGAAACTAGGTCTAGTTGCTGTAACAAAAAGAAAATGTATTAAATTTCGAGAACTCTCAAAACAATTAATCGTTTTAATTAGGCACTTAATGACGAAGCAAAAGACACGTACGAATTAAAATAAACAAATAAACTTACGACAGCTAACGTGGTGACAACACAGGCGGTGGTATACGCTCTTGTCACAGGAGGTATGAGCATATACTCTTGAAGAAGTGTTTGATATGCCATTTTAATATTATTCTTCTATTACTTTATTCACAATAACATTCAAAAGGAAATAAACTAAGATAACGAAGGAACTGTTCGACTCGACATGATTGGGCCACATCAGAATAAAATTGTTCACAATAGGAACACTACGATTTGATGATTACATCAAACTATAGCAACAAGTAAACTTCGTTTCATCTTCCAAATGAATTTCATCCTGTAGAGAAAAGTTTAATTAGGGTTTATATCATCTGCTACTCTAATAAACGGCGTAAAATCTACAGAAACTCGAAATAATAAAAATATAAACTTACAAGACAGACAGAGACGGATGATGAGTGAACTGAACGATGTAATTGAATGAAATCTAATATTCTACAGATAGCATATATCATCTGTCACATATCAAATTTATTTTCTTTTTGGCAACATTGTCTAAAGAAAGACTATACAAAACATTTGCTAGGATTTTATTTCGATGTCTCCGAACGGGTTTGACTTCCTTTCCCATGCCTTCTATAGATTGTATGTGCAACCAACGTTATTTTAGCACAAGCAAATAAGCATAAAGTCTGTAAATCTGCTGTGATTGAAATTCAACTTGCCACCAAATACTTTCTTTATCTTGCCACATATGGATCAAACGGAGGAAAAGTGCTAGAGGGCTTGATCTTCGTTAAAAAACAGAAGGATATCGTAATATAAAGAAAAAAAATGGATCAAGATAATAATAATGATAGCTTTATTTATAAATAACAATATTGTACAAGTAGAATGTAAGAAGTGACTATAATCAGAATCTCTTAAAATACATAAATAGAGGCTACATCATCGTAATCATAAGTTCTCTTCAGAAATAGATCAAGTAATGATACTCCTGATATATTGCATAGACCAGTATTAATAGGGAGAGCTGTTAAGTTAACATAAAATGTCTTCCCTGGCTCCAGAGGTCCCAGCTTTTTATTTGAAGTGCCACACCAAAGTAGACTAGAATCTTGAAGAGAGCGTAATTTTAAAATTAAATCTAAGGTCCTTTCACTTGCATTGACTATTTTGCATTGGAAATCAAAAGGCTCATCTACAGATAGCTTGCTTGGAAGTTTTTCAAATGTCAGTCTGATATCACCATAATCAGGGGTCATTCTCTGTAATTGACTAGTTTGAAGACGACCCTTTTCTCCCAAGTTTGATCTCCACACTATATCTAATTTTCCAATATTTTTAGCAGCAGCCAGTAACTTTATTTCTTTTGAAATATTTTCTCTTGGTGTCAAGCAATAAAGATATTGGCAACTCTCTTGAGGTTGAAGCAATGTTACTTCTCCAAATACTGAAATAGTATTATTGATTTCATTCAAAGATTTCACATTAAATTGTTGTGAGCTTTCCAATGACACTTGTTCTAGTATAATTGGTCCTGATGTGATGTTCTGCACCTGAGCTTCCAGATAAACATCATCAGACTCAGCATTATAAAATTTAGTTTTAACATCCAGAGGTTTCATGACTTCAAACTTGAAGAATTTTCGGAATGAGGCCAGTGTATTGTAGTTGGACATGTATGTCACTTCACAGACAAGTATATGTGTGCCAAGGTCTTTGACCTCATGATGAATAACATCACTTAGAGTCTCATCAACATCAAGCATTGTGGGGGACAGATTCTGCTGAGTTGTCAATAATATTCTTTGAGAATTTGTTTGTAAATCAGCTTTAATTGACACACTTTGCACGGGTTGGTTGGTTTCATTGTGGACGCAGACGTAACAAGAGAACGTTTCTCCTAAATAAATATTTCCGAAACTTTGTGGGAGTAACAGAAACTGGCCAGCAGCAAGAGTTTCCATTTGAGTCACTGAAGTAGCATCATCTTTTAAGAAGTTGTTAAGTATGTTACCCGGTAAATCTTTAGAGTCACATGTGACGATTTTAGGGCTAACTAGAGCCGGTTTAGTCAACCTCATTACCTTCAATGCAACTAAATGTTCCACCACCTCCTTGGGATCCATTTTTGACGTAACTTTATGTTTTGGATGTAGAAAATAAGTCGGTTATGAATCCAATGTATTACTTCAAAGTGTAAACAATTCAATTTGCGCTTTAAATTCTATTTTAACCGTAAATTAATGGAATTACATTGTAAGATCGCAATCTCAATATTTTGTTTGACAATTGACATTACAAAAACATTGACAGTAGTGACATGTCAAATAATCAAAACTTTATATGGATGTTGCCAAGTTTAGCAAGGCCGATTTTTTGTTCTCTCAAAATGTTCCTATTATGCACTTATTCTGAAAAATGCTAATAATGAAGCAGATAGATTTTCACTGTTTTTATTTAGATTAAGGTAGGTACCTATACAAAGTAGATTTTATTTTAAATACAAATTGTTGCTACAATTTTCTGCATGACGTTCTCTTTGGCTTGTCAGAAATCAATTGTCATTCCTTTCAATTCTTTCAGCCAATGTCAATCAATTGTGGACTTGAAAGAAACGCCTGTCGTGATTTAGTTTATTAAAGTTTTATCTTCAAATAAATCAGTGGCGGTGTAATAAATAAAAACACTTAGCAAAATGGTTTTAACGAAAGAATACCG
This sequence comes from Anticarsia gemmatalis, assembly GCF_050436995.1. Taxonomy (NCBI): domain Eukaryota; kingdom Metazoa; phylum Arthropoda; class Insecta; order Lepidoptera; family Erebidae; genus Anticarsia; species Anticarsia gemmatalis. The sequence goes on from NC_134757.1 coordinate 5,909,144, forward strand.
GATATGCATGCCCATGACGGTTGAGGAGGTATTTTTTTTCTTTATTTTTATTAGTGTACTGCTACTACAAAGGATTTACTGAATAACGAAATTAGTGTGTGTAACTCAATTACTGGGAATTTAAATGTAGATTCCGCTAGCTGTGTCAGATTTAATAATTTACTTGTAATAAATCATATGGCTTTCATTGGATAGGGTGACCACAATAATGGCCTTGGCTTACAAGCTTTATGTTTGTAGCTCCATACATAGTGTGGTGGTATAGTATGGCTGCGGGTTGACGTCCGCAGTGCGCATCAATTATATACTACTGGCTGTATATTTCCTATAGTTAAATTAGCTGCAGAAGCATAGATAAAGGTTCACCCTCTTATCTTTTTAATTGACTGATGTTCTTATCATTGTAGACACTACAAATTATGTAAACAGTCTAGCGTATATACAGTATGATGTGTGATACTTTGTCTATTTCAGTATCGTATAGGTCAGCTGTACATGATTGCTCGTCACAGTTTTGAGCAGTCGAGTGGAGGAGAGGGTGTAGAAGTAGTGGCTAATGAACAGGTCAATGATGAGATTAATGGCGTAGGACAGTTCACTGAGAAAAGAATTCATTTGTCCAGGTGTGTTTCCTGATATTATTCATTTTGAATAAGTTTATCTAATCTTTTATGTAAATGTATATAATAATCTCACTTATTAGATTGATATCTTGATGTATTTATCTGAACGGTATTATTTAATAACTCAGTCTTTTGTTGGGATGAAAATGGAACATGAACCATTTCCTACATTACTAGCCAGTTCCTATTTATTTTTTAATGTACAGAGTAGTTTGTAATGTTTATTCATTTATTAATGCAGTGTATGAGAGGCTCAACAGACAACAAGTAGGATCTACTTTAAGAGCACTTTAAACACTTCAAATGTTTCATGGATCAATAAAAACTAATGTGGCTGGACAGTTTTATCAGATAAAATATCTAGAGTTTGTTTAAAAAATTCCAAATTTTCTATTTATTTTGTACATTTATTACATGATGTAAAAGATAGCAATATCTTGAAATATTTTTTTATCAAATTGTGATTACGTATTGAATATAGGTCAAAAAGGAATATCGTCCCACATGTGGATTTATAACTGTATGTGTACTTAATATGGTATTACCGGTTGTTAATTAAATCTTTTTCCTCATATGTTTTACAGTCACTTGCCCTATTGGGTGCAGTCTTTGATACCAAAAATATTCTATGTTACGGAAAAGGCATGGAATTATTATCCTTATACTATTACAGGTAAATTTTCCAAAAATAATTATTAGAACACATTTGCTAATTATTTTTAATATTATACTCAAACATATTTTCTCTTTTCATGTTGAATCTACACAGAGTACACTGTAAGTAGTATTGTTTATTCACTAGTAGATAAAGTTTTTGGCTACAGGGCTTATATTTAGAATAACATTTTATGTCACCTTTGAATAAAATATACTTCACAATATTCATCACCAGTAAAAAAAATTCTTACCAATTCTTACTTTCTGATAGCATAAATGTATGTCCAAAAAATTGCTAATTAATACAACAAAATGCTTAATGACACAAGATTGAACATAATGGATGAAATATCATCAAATTATTTTTATGGTAGCTGTTTTGTATAAAAACAACATGTTTTTTTTCAGTGTTCCTTTATTCCAAAGTTCGCTATTTCCATCCAAACAAGATATGAAGACAACAATGGTACTACAGAAAATGTAAGTCATCATTAATCACAATATTACATTATATTCATGAATATTACTTGTTAAAATGAGATGTTAATCTATTATGAATTAAATAAAAAGATAATTTGTCAGAATATATATACTATACTAATATACTTATTACTTATATTACTTATCTATACTAATATTATAAAGCTGAAGAGTTTGTTTGTTTGTTTGTTTGTTTGAACGCGCTAATCTCAGGAACTACTGGTCCGATTTGAAAAATTCTTTCAGTGTTAGATAGCCCATTTATCGAGGAAGGTTATAGGCTATATAACATCACGCTACGGTCATTAGGAGCGGAGTAGCAACGAAAAATGTTATAAAAACGGGGAACATTTTGCCAATTCTCTTAGGTGACGCAAGCGAAGTTGCGCGGGTCAGCTAGTAATATTATAAAGCTGAAGAGTTTGTTTGTTTGTTTGTTTGAACGCGCTAATCTCAGGAACTACTGGTCCAATTTGAAAAATTATTTCAGTGTTAGATAGTCCTATTATTGAGGAAGGCTATAGGCTATATTTCATCACGCTACGACCAATAGGAGTGGAGTAGCAACGAAAAATGTTACAAAAACGGGGAAAATTTTGACCCATTCTCTCTTATGTGAGGCAAGCGAAGTTGCGCGGGTCAGCTAGTATTACATAATATTTATTTGACTACATAAAACATAGGATAATACTGGTAGATCTTTTTCTGTTACTTGTTTGTTCGATTCACTGTACTCGCGTTAATGCGTAAGTTTTAGAATAGATTTTATTTATCTTATTTATATTTCTAGTGTCTTGGCTTAACACCAGAGGAACTGGAGCAAAGGGAGGTGGATTTCTTGGACATAGCGTATGACGAGATCAAGCCTCACCATTACAAAGAGGCAGAAGATCCCAAGTTCTTCAAATCAGAGAAGACAGGCCGTGGGCCTCTGGTAGAAGGATGGAGGGACACCACTCAGCCAATCATGTGCTGTTACAAGTCTGTCAGCGTCAAGTTCGAAGTGTGGGGCCTACAGACTAAAGTTGAAGATTATGTTCAAGGAGTAAGTAGAATTTGAACTAATTTGTTTGCCTTGACAACATTTTGCGTGATAACGTGTTTCCCATTTGGCAAGATATTATAATCATAGGTTGCTATTTAAAAATAGATTAAGGTTCAAATTAGAATGTTATTGTACTATCAAACAAGACATAAATTTTTTCATCTCATTTCTCACGACATTCCTGCTAATGGATCTATGTTTGTTATTCTTTCATGCAAAAATGACTACACAGATTTTCGTGAAGTTTGTTAGACAGTTTGTTTTTAATCTGGATTAATAATGTCGCGGTCAGATCAGTAGTTATATGAAATGAATCACCCACAATAACATTTTTAAATACCTTTGTTTGTGGCTAACTATTGTTCTTTACAAAAATGCATGAAGATTGAGATCAAGTCATTGAGATGTTAAATACATCGTGAATAAGTCGAAGACCTTGAATGAAGGAGCATTTGAAACAAAACAGACTTCAATGCAACTGTAATTTGTGTTTACAATTCTGATTTGTTTAATTTTCTGTTGATAGTACGAAAATAGTTATTTTTTATGTTAGTTATTTTGTTTTATTTACCTAATAATAGTTTTCCTGTATAATAATACGTAATTACATATTCCTTACATTCCAGTTACTATTATCCTCTTTAACTATAATAGCTAACCTCATTTGGTGCCCTTAGGCTTGCCACAGACATATTTGGGTTGGTATGTTCGGTTCGACAGTATTTACCGAACAACAAAACCGACTGCACTTGTTCAGCTTGTGCCGATTGGGTAGCCCCTTCGGGTCAGATCATTACAATTCAGTTTTAACATTTAAACGCGGCGATTTCAAGCAACATTTTTCCCGAACATTCATCTACACATATTCGTTTTACCGCCTACACTGTGTGTAATAAGCTGTGTTGATTGCTAATGATTTCATGCGATATTTTCAGGCGATCCGTGAGATTCTGTTGCTGGGTCATCGGCAAGCTTTTGCGTGGATGGACGATTGGTACAACATGACTATAGAAGATGTCAGGGAATATGAACGTGAGATGCAAGCTAAAACCAATATCAAGGTACATTATATTGTCTATTTCTAATTAAACATGCCGAAAATGGTATTCTGACGCATTTGCGTTTATTTTTACATTAATAATGCTCCATTGTTATTCCGACCTACCTTATAAGTAAATAAGTATTTGTGGTCAAAATTTAAGCAGCTTAAGGGTACGATGAGACCACTAACATTTGTAACAAATTCTTTTAATTAAGAAGTCATTTATACTGTAGCTACATATCATAATTTATTTTTTTATTCCGATTCAGAATTATCTATAATGAAGACACTGTCTATTTGTAAAGAATTTATTAGATTTTAGAAGCACTGCTAAATGAAATTTATAAAGATTGTTGAAAAAAACATTAAATTCTAACATGATACATTTTCTTTCAGTTAAAGTCAACGATAGAAACAGCAGAGGAATCTAAAGAGGACAAGAATTCTAATTCATCAGTACCTCACACTCCTAAAACTCCAAAATCACCAAAGAGTACGACAAGCACTCCTACAGGAGAGGGCAGGTCGTGGTTCACCTGGTCTTAATTCCTCAAGGGCTTAGTTACTGGTACTGCCAGTCTTGTTTAGTCAATTATATTTATTAATACAACTCGTCGGAAACATTTGATCAACACCTATCCACAAACAATGCTCTCTTTGATCTTTCCTAAGAAAAACCTACAGCTGTAAAATGTTTTCGGCCAGTTGTTACTCTGCACCGTCTCGAAATTATGTTGTTACGCAAATTGTTGTCATAAATTGGTTCTAGTAGTTACCTTAAGTGTTGAATATTATGTTTAGTGGATGCATTCCGTAGTTTGTGTGTCGTCTTGTTAGTCAACTGGTTTCAAGCCCAAGGATAATGTTAGTTTGATCTCATCTTCCTGACAAGATAAAGTTTGTTTTATCAACTCGATGTGTTCACCTGTTGCCTTCGAAATATCTTCCGTGAATTTAATAGATCAACTTTATACTGCAACGGCAATGCGATTGAAAATGTAAGGTTATTATACCCGACGTTTCTATCCAATGGCATCGACCGCGGTCACGGGCTGACTAACGTCGGGTAAACAAATAAGGTATCATATTCTTAAATTTTTAATCACGTTTTAAAACCCGTTGCATTATAATATTATATGTCCAAGTCGCGAGAGTTTAATCTCGTTAGATTCAATTTTGTTCCTAGTTATTACTAAGTTATGTAGAATATTTTGTTTCAAACTGTTCTAGACAATTATTTAAATTTCTATACATCATAAGGACACCAGGTTTGACAGGGTATGTAGTAACCCTATGTGAAGTAATTATAAAGTTTACAAATTAGAGACAGTGAATTCAGATTGCTAGAACGCAACATAACTACGTGTAGAAGACAGAAATGGTCCTTATATTATAATTTTATTATAAAAAAAATACTTGACTTCCGAATTATACGCTTTACGCAAGTAAAAGTCATTAACAAAACTAAGAGGCGCATTTTGTTTCACATTACAATAGCGAATGGGTTTTTAATTATCTAATTATAATTAATTAAATATTGTCTATGACGAGGCTTTAGTCGATTTTTATCCTTATGTTAACTAAAGCTATTCTAGTTAGATTTTGCTACGACGAAACTTATAAACCCCGAGAAAACTATATTCCTATTTTTCTATATTAAGGCCTGTATTACTACTTACGGATAAGTATCTTTAAGATAACACGACAAATATATTCACATGTTAGGATAACCGGTACTTATCTGGAGGTTGTAAAACTGTCCGCAACTGTCAAATGTTGACTATGTGTTTGTTTTAGATGACTTTATGTTAGATGTTGTAGTTATCTGTTGTATGAGAAGTATCCTATATGGCCTTCACTATGTAGACAATGGTTGTACTCACTTTAAATATACTTGGGATTGTGTGTTATTAATATAATGTTAGATTGAAACGGGTATGTCGAATAAATACTAAATGTCACTATAGATTTTGTAAGGAAAGTGTGAAAGTGGTGGTAGAATTGCGAGTAACTGAAGTATGTCACTAATGTATTGAAACCGCAGTTACATATGGGCGATAACTTTGGTGGGTTACTAACTCTCTAGCAGAGAGGCCCAGTTTCACCACTTCTGGATATCTATTAGATACCTTACCTATCGGATGGCATTTTGACAGTAGTTTTCATACATTTACTGTTACTTCATATAACATAAAGGCAGAAAGGTTAAGTATATGATACTTCTTTACAGACTGTGAAACTGGCTCTTAGTCGTTGTTAGAATTACCGTTATAAGTAGTATAAATTAACAATTAATTAATTCATTGATCGCAAATATATAAGTTATAAATGTCATCTAACCTTATCAATACGTTGCTCCTCAATAAGTAACTGCGGTTTAAATGCGCAATAGCGTATTTTATCAACAGAAAAAGTAAAGCAAATGTTCGCATACTTACTTGCAAGTCTGCCTATCACTTTATTTGAAAAACTTGATGTGAATGTAAGCTGCAAAACATGTTTGTGGATATATGTGCAATATATATATTTTCTAGGAAATATGCTCGACCAAATATCTTATTCTTGTTTTTATGCAAGTTCCGATGTAAAATAGCTAATGTTGATTGTGCTTGGTTAGCGAATATATAGAGCTAGGCGCTTGTTACCATTGTATTGTGATACTGACTTCCTACGCTTTATACTCCGTAAGATATTAAGTACAAAACAAGTGATAATGTTTGTGATTACTTCAATGCAATACAGATTTACTTGTTCATCAGAAAAGATTAATTATGAACGATGTTACAGCTGTGCCGGCTTTTTTTGCTCGATGTGGCTGAAAATATTGTGAAATACAAAATTAATTAAAATTAGTTTCAGAGAATTTTATCACCAGTCAGTGAAAAATATGTTGCATATGATACTTTTAGTTCTAGTTTTGGTTATTTACTATTTAAAAAGTTATTATATTGATAATGATATTACCATTGGCATATCTTATGATTCTTTGTGCAACGTATGCTCTTTTCTGATGAAAAGTAAATCTGTATTTTTATTCAAATCATTAGGTTGCTCGCCAAAATGCGTTAGTTTATCACAACAAAAATAAGTATAACAATTTCACAAAACATTGAGATTATTCGGCCATAATATACTTAAAGTATAAAATCTTTATATATGGTGTATCAATTGGAAATATATAAATGGTGTATAAAATTGGGTACCTATTAAAATATGTATCGTGTATATTGGAATTTCATGTTACGTGTTATAATATCGTTGTGCTGAGCGCTTCAAGATAACCAGCATGTTGTCAAACAAATATAATGATTGTTTATCACATATACTAGTTTTATTTCTATACACCTGTGGTATATCATCTCTCAGGTTAAGTACAAACGTTGACTCATAAAAATTACTCATTCGTATCTTGTCATTTCTATCTAATCTCTTTCACATGGGTGGGGTATTTCAACAAATATAGATGGACTTTGCTTCCCTCTGTGGCGTGGTCGACAGTGGTATTAATAAGAGTGGCCAGGAGTTTCTTGCCAGCTCTTATCATTGGCCCTACCTTCCGAATTGGCGGTAAATTCACACTCTGTATCATTGACTATCATAATTCAGCATTCTACCTATATTAATAAATGATTTCATTTAGATTTTTGATAGTGTATCTGACTGCAAACCACGAAATCCACGGTCCGATTCCCGGGTCGTTAAATTGACATTAGGTACATTATTCTCAATAGTATATAGTAAGACATTTTGGTAACCTGTCCAGGTAGGTATATGTCGATAGGCTCACCTCTTATTATATGGGACTAAGATTGTTAATACGAAATGCGGGTGTACTTTATAGACCTCTGACTACACCTCCAGGTATAACAGGTGTAATATTACATATGTATCAATGAAGGAGGACTTTGAAATGATTGAATGGTAATCGGTAGGTATTCAGTGAATTCAAACAGAACTATAATGAATACCCTTCGACAAAAGATGTTACAATAATTGCAAAAATATTTTCACACGTAGCACACAGCTTTCCCCTCAAATATAATAACTTGGTATTCATAGTCGATAGGCGGTTGCCCTCAGGTAATGCCACCCATATAATTAACATACCCGAACGCCCTTGTAAGTGTCATTGAACTTTGTTAGGACGCGGGGTTACATTCTTATTTAGAAAGAAAAGTGTATGTACTCAATTAACGGCACGAAAATCTGCCAAGATTTTAATATTAAAATATCCCATCATTTTAGATATTTATAACTGCGGCAAAGTGCACTGAAGTCTTGTGCCCATAAATCTTGATGTTTACAATGTTTACTCGATTCTTCAACGAAGAACCTGTCTTTGGGCATTTCATAGCCATATCTATGTGAAAATCTTTATTACTAGCGTCAGGTAAATAACTATAGATACTATACCTATCTTCAGTAAGAATTGTGCGAAGTCGCTGATAGGTGAAATGTTAAGTGCCCCGTTTTTAGCGAAATGCGCCCCATCCACCCTTTCCGTGCGTTGTAGAGATTGTAGCTTGTGGGTCGAACCTTCGATACACGATTTGATATTGCGAACGCAAACGTTATTTGTATAGGTACCTATAACCACGTAGATGAAGACCAGGTTCTTTGTCTAATTAGAGATTTAATAAAATATGTTATAAAGTAAAATTATTAAATATATAATTAATCATCTTTTAGGTTATCTAAGATCCACTGCAGATTAGCGCCGACACTAGTGTAGACTCCAGGAAGCCCCGACACAGCGCAGCTCATGCCGTAGCTGCTGATGCCATGAATCTTGCCGTCACTACAAATCAGCGGACTGCCTGAATCACCCTGCAAACAATACATGGACCAATAGGTACCACATAAAATGTATTATAGTAAATAGCAGAATGTGACCACAACATTAAGAATGCACATCTTCGAATACAAAGACAAAATTTAATATAATATAAAGTCAATTTCATATATTATTCACATTTTGCAGTTAGAACAAAAAGTACCAACATTTACTGGCTTCTTTATTGTAAACCACAAAGTAAGTAAGATAGTAGTGTACTTAGTGCCTTTAATATTGCCTTCTTAACATTTCAGTAGCTCACCCTTTTTCATCAATACGTTAATGCAGTTGCGCCGCCAACTGCGAGGTTAACAAAAGTATTTTGCATGCTCTATCAAAGCGTAGTATACTTCTAATAGATATTAAATGAAAACTGTGCGCATGAATATTTCAAATAATAAAAACTCAGACGAATTCCTTTCATGAATATTATGTCCTACGCGTGTCTTTACTTGACACCTTTGATAAATAGCTTGATAAACGAGATCGATGAAAAATGCAGAGCCAAAAATCCGGATTATGATGCTGTTTTACTGGCTCACATAGTATTAAGTGCATACGATTTTTACCCTGAATTTGATTTTTGCTGTAATTTACGAGACATTGAAAGATGAATAACACTCGTCAGTTGAGACATGCCTATCTCTTTTGAGATTAACGCTGAGTAGATAATGCGCACTTAATGAAGTCTCTAATCTCCTGATCTTCATTTGTCACTCGGCAGATAAATGATCATGTTTGTTAATTACACACCTCTACGCAGTTGTCGCCTGTAATCAGCCTCTTGGAAAGGACAATTGCGGTCACATGTCCAATGATACAAATGCAAGCATGATTTTACTTTTAGAAACTAATCAAGACAAATTAATTAATTAATCTTCTGGACGTTACCTGGCACGCGTCGATGCCGTCGCCGATAGCGCAAATCATTCCACTATCGTACTTCGGAGCCACGAATTCACTGAGTGCCTTTTCACACTGGTCCAATGAAACTAGTCTCAGTCTACCGGCTAGCAGTACCTCCGAAGTTTCTGTCGTAAGGGGACTTCTTGTGCCGTAGCCGTATATTGTACAATCACCTGAAATGTGGCCGTCGTCCTCCAGTAAATGTCTTGAATAATATCTGAACTAGACGATCTAAATATTAACGTGACCTTATCCCACCTTAATAACAGTAGATACTGGGTTTTGTAGTTGCAATTTAACTTAAGTCTTGCTATTATGTACCTTTTATTGCAAGTCTTAATTTTCATCTCTCAGGTCTCAGACATCTAATTTAATAGTCGTGCAACGGTGTAGGGTACTAATAACCATGAAAAGTCGCTCTTATTTATACAATCATTAGAAATAGGTAGCTAACTACATGATTCAGCCAGTTTTATTTACTTTAGCTTACGGCAATATATCAATATACGTCGCACAAAAGCATTTCAGTTACAAATGGGACACAGTGCGGTTATAACTGAGATGTAATTTGTCTAGCTCGTATTAATTACAACTTGCGGTGCAAGTACTAAAAGTAACTGTGTATATTAGTTTTGTGTGGACTGTTTTTGAGACAATGAATTTCAACGATATCAAGTGTGCATTGAAACCAATCATCATGGTATGAATAACTATTAATAAACAAGACCAACCTAAGTAAATATATCGATAAACCTAACAAAGATAATAATGTTTTTCCTTTTGACAAATATTTGTAAACACGAAGCTAAGAATAGCGGTTACCGGTGGACATGAGAATTTCGTCTTAACTCTAATGATGTGGTTGACACCGGATACTTACGTTATCAGACAATTACCTGATATACCGAAGGAGGATTTTGGTAATAAGTTGTGTGTAAGCCGGGTTATATCATCCAGTTGGGCGAGGCGTAACAGGGCTATGTCATGCGCTCTCGTGACTCTGAAACCATACGTGTGGCTGTACCGCTGACGAGGATTATTCAATCTTAATCCCTAGTTTCATTTGTATGTATTGTGCGAATAGGATTTTGTTCGTTTATGTACGCTTGTTTCTATAGGATAAAGTTGAATTATCAGAGTGGAAAGGGTAGTGTTAATTGGCATTACACGATTATAAACACACACACACAGTTCTGATGCAACTTGCAACTTAACTCCTGTGTCTACTTATATGAATGCAAGATAACGATTGGGACGCGATTACTTTGTGTAAAGATGAGTTTATAAGATTAGAAATAATTAAGAATCCATATCAGAACGTCATTTTTTGCAGGTTTTAAACAAGCGAACTTAAACAAAAGTAAATAAGAAACTTATTTTACTTACGGATCATACATTTCGTGTATAATAATTGCATCTACGTATACTCGAGGTTTATCGTCGTTGGTGTTATTGCAGACGTTGTTTAGTTTGACATCATATGCGTTTTTGGGCGAAGTGCAGTGAGCTGCTGTCACGGCATAACGTCGGGATATCACCGTGACCCCACATATGTGTTTGTTATTTTCTCTGAGTCGTAAAGAACCAACGTAAGGGTGTAATCCTAGAATATAAAAATATATATTTAGCCACTCGTTACAATTTTTGGAAAATTGGTAGAACTTAGTATTAAATTTAAGTTAGTACTTAAATTAGAATGAGGCAACGGAAGTTTATAATCATACCAATTTCTTTGGTTTTTGCCCACTCCTACCGGAAAAAGCTGTAATTTTATGCATACGTACCTATGTATGAATGGTAGAACTTTGCAATTGTAATTTTAATGTTTTATTTTCATTATATTATCAGCAAATTGTTGTTTTCAAAAAAAAACCAGACGTGTTGGAGACAATGATCCCTTTTGCAATATATCAGGTTCATACGTTATTGACCCTCTCTCCAATTATAGACCTAGGTCAACAGACCTCCAAGTTTAGAATTTCATTTATAACTTAGTCCAGGAATAGCTCAGTGCGGAACGAAATTCAGGAATCGGTTATAATTCATGAACAGTGAGCGAAATGTATTGAATCATTTTGCAGGGTCGAATGGTTTTGTTTATACGAATTCCGACGTAGAAATATTGTCCTCTATCCTGTTCTACAATTCATTGAATTAGTTTAAAATCTATACTAATATTATAAAGCTGAAGAGTTTGTTTGTTTGATTGTTTGTTTGTTTGTTTGTTTGAACGCGCTAATCTCGGGAACTACTGGTCTGATTTGAAAAATTCTTTCAGTGTTAGATAGCCTATTTATCGAGGAAGGCTATAGGCTATATAACATCACGCTACGGTCATTAGGAGCGGAGTAGCAACGAAAAATGTTACAAAAACGGGGAAAATTTTGACTCATTCTCTTAAGTGACGCAAGCGAAGTTGCGCGGGTCAGCTAGTATAACATAAAGACGTTTACGCCAACGTAAGGGTACAGTAGAATTAACACTTGAATTATAAAATAACTTCTTGAAAAGATGTTGACGTTTTAGACAAATACTTAATAATCAACCCGTGGATTTACTTTTTAATGAGAGAACCTAATATTAATGAATGTTAAATAGTTATTCACTGTAACGTGTAAAAGAAATCAATGCTCGTAGCTCAGTATACAAGATCCTTAGCTAGGAGCGTAGATTTGAAGTTTAAGACCATATTTTTCAACATAAAATACCCTGTACCTACAAGTCCTGATATCGGATCGGATAGTAAACCCTATTCAAATTGTTGAGACGATATCTTTTTAAGGCTCTGAGGCGTCGCTTACGTTATATTTATTGCTTTATTGAACCCTTGCGTTGACATGGCTTGAGAACACTTTCACGTTCGGGATTTGAGAAACAAGTGGTACAAAACCGCTAAGGCCCGCACGTACTACACGCTCATAAAAATGTCTATAACATAGGCAGACTGTGAACGTTGACCCCGCCTATGATTTCAAGTTCTGTATAATTTTATAGAGGTATACGCGATGAATATTTCCGTTCATAGATAGGTCAAAGATTATTGTATTAAGATTGTGTTCTAGATCTCAATACGCAAGTACGTCTCCGTAATATTTTCTGGTTAATTTGTTTTTTTTTAAAGGTATTTATTTGGTTTACTTATAATTCAACTCTTTCAGAATTATTATTTTACCTAGTTACGAGCTAATAAATAGGGTTAGCTTCTTAATGCTAATTCGTCATTAAAAGTGTACCATATTTTGAAGTTTTGTGTTTCTAAAAATTAAGTGACTTTATTTCTAAGTCCTTGGCTATTTTTTGGCTGACGAAGACAAATAAATGTTGAAAATCAACATTGTGTATTTTACCTTGTGGCCACTTATGGGTAAACTAGCGTTGGATGTCGGTGCCAACTCAATTAGGGTTTGTGCAGTTTTGAGCACATATTTACTCACAGACTTGGCGAAAACAAGCGTTTGTTACTATCACTCATACTGAGATACATATCTGACTCATTCTGCAGTTCCCAATGAATTTAGTTTTACGAGAATATTTATTTTTTATGTCTAACTAACTTTTGTCTGCACGCTAACCGCAGAACGAATTAATGTACCTATTTATACCCATAACAAAAAGATAGTCCGATAGCCAGGTAAGTAAGGTGACTCGGAAAACGTTGCTTCAAATAAAATAAATACCGTTTACTAAAATAGGAACAAATAAAGCTACAATGATAAATGCTACACATAAAATACATAACTGAGTAAAACATTAAATGGTGTTGTCTTATGGCTTTTGTGGTTAAAATATTATTTGCTTCATAAAACAAAGCAAACGATTAACAAAGCAATGAAATATTTAAATGACAATAAACATAAATATAATTAAAATATGATACCAACTTCCCCATTAAGAAAATATTATACCACACTCTACTTCAGTGCCTCCGACCACTCGTTTGACTCTACCACATGTCACCAACGTGCACAGATTTAAAAAACCTATTAGAAATACTAGACTATTTTTAAAACTGACACTAGACATTATTACGACAAATAGAATGTACATAGACACTTCGTACTACACTATTAAAAATTCTTGCGCTAAATACATCTTTATGTATAGTTTAAAACGTATGTTGTTGATTATAAACAACAATTGTGGAAAGTCGTGACGATATATAAAACTTGAATGTGTATACAGGTGTTTGAAATTGTATTAATAGTCTGTTTTATGTATGAAAAATATGTTGTTTTCTATCATTGTTTGTACATCTTGTTTCTATGATAAACATAGGGTAGTGTGGGTCGTAAACCGATTAACATTGCCGCTGCATTGCACTTTATATGGAAATATTCGAATCATGAGGGTGAATATATTGATAGACAACGTGCCTATGCGATAGTATAGATCTTGAGGGTACTAGAATTGATATCGTTGGTGAATTCACGTTGTCAGTGCAGTTCTGTACCCGTGATAACGATAAACTTATCTCTACAAGCACTACATGTCAGTAATTTCTTAAAAGAATATTATATTTACACTAATGTGTACATCAAACTCATCAGAAGAATTTAAACAGTTTGTAATTGCAATAAAGCATGCCCGTGCATTGACTTACATTTATCGCACTTATAGTACATAGCATGCATAGATGTAAGGTAACCTTTGGTAAATTAAATTTATATAATCAATTTGAATTTGAAGTATTTTTAAACGTATTGTTTAACGAGTTCAGTCAAAACGAATGCATCATATTGAAGTAGCAGTATCTATTACTTGTAATGTGGTAATTATTCCTAGTATTAAGACGTTTAGTTAAAATGTTTCATCAATATTGCATAGATAAGTTGTAATTTGTTTGTGTCCCTACTTTCCGTCGCACTCATAGGTGAATGCATACGATACGGTAGAAAAGTTTTGCTCTTCACAATATGTAAATTTTCCAAAGAGTTCTACACACTACAATACAGTAAGCTTTCGATACGAATCTTTGCTTCCTCTTATGTAGTTCTGAATAAACTTACGTAACACCATATGAATTTAAAATAATAATGATTAATTTTTTCATGGAAGTATAGTACCCGACTCTACATAATGTTGTTGTATAATTCTATTTATAATTGTAGACAAAATTAACATAATTTACATATGTCAGCTTATCGTAAATATTCTGATGAGGAAAACTAGTTTGTTGAAGAAAGCAGACTCCTACGAAATTCATTGTTTCCAGAAATTGTGTTTAGTTGTGTTGTTTCGTCGAATTAATCGTATGAGTAATCATGGTAGCGCACACCGACGTCATTGTAAATGTGTTACACGTACCATAAGTAATGATCAAAGCGTGATTAAGGGTTGAGGTCGTCGAAGGCTAATGCAATGTTTATTGTTATGTTGTTCAGAAAGGGCGGGGGGCGACGGGTCACGGGCCGCAAGAGACTACACAATATCAATTTTTTCGCCAAACCCCAAGCCGGTATCTGCCCCAATTTCGTTTGCTTCTAGATTAAATGAATGTTCTTATTTTCAATTTAGTTTTTCTGTAATCTCATTGTTTGCATAATTTCACACGGTTCAAAGATTATACTCATTTACCCAGTGTTCCCGTAATACTTTTAGCCAATAGTTAATATAGGTACACTTGAGTGACATTTAAAAGAAACGGTAGCATCGTTGAAGTCCATCGTACGGTCGAACACAGGACTGCTGAGGTCACCCCTGACAAGTCATTATTCATTATAAGTCCACGAACTCTTAACACGTAGGTTCGTTAGTCGAAAAGCTAATATTTGCTACAAGGCGGTAAGACGAACCATCCATTCATACATTTCATAGAATAAAAAAAAACATTTAAACAAATCAATTTTGTTTCGATGTCTGCTTAAAATCATACGCTATGTTAAGATAAAGTGCTACAAATTAGTCTTGACTCGGCGTTGAGTGAGCTTAAAATAGTATTTCTATAATTATTTAGTGTTATTGTTGTGGGTTGCATGTGATGCCAAAACGTAGCGACAACAGACAGGTGGGAGCGGGCAGCGGGTAAGCAACGAGGTTTATGTAACGCGAGGGCGCGAACGTGGCGCGGCGGCAGTGCTCCGCCGACCGCCACGCACCGCCGGGCACAGCGCGCCATGGACCGCGCGAGCGGCAGCCCGCCGGCCAGCCCGCCCGCGCACGCCGCCACCGGCTTCAGCGCCTTCTGCAGCGCGATCTCCGACACGCTCTCGGTACGTACTCTCCGCGCGCCCACCCGACTCTCACACGACTCACACCTACACGCTGCCGCGACTTATACTTTATGGCACTGCTGTCGTCCAAAACGCATTTTGGCGCTGATACGCTTTATCCGTTCCCGATAAATAATGAGAATCGATGATGAGTGTCGCGTTGCGGTCTATTTCGAGGCGCACGTGGTCCCCGAGGTCGACGCCGAGGCCTTGGCGTCCGGTCCTGATCATCGCCGAGGAATCAGAATAAAAGTCATGGAGGGAATAAAAAAATATAAACAAGTTTATTATTAGAGTGCTCGTTGAGGCCGGGTCGCACGGTCGCGATTTGTCCGATGGCTGTGATCTACCGAAATACCCGCGCATTAAACGCCCGCTCGACTGGTGCGACGTACAAAGGCCAGCCGCGACACCGCACTCGTGCTAACTCAGCAACCTTCCCGCCACCACCGGCACCACTTGTGTCCACTGTCCACCGCTGACTTGCTCCTCACGAGCCACCGCTGCTGCTCCGCACCTCACCACTCTACCGCGACACAACCAATAGGTACTCAACTAATATCTCACATACCTTGAATTCTAACCGACGACATATTTCTGTCTTTGCATCACAGATAATGTATGGATTTAAATATTTTTCGAAGTGTGGTGTTTTACCGGAAACCTGAAAGTAGTGTTGTGCCATCTCATCATAGAGTGAATATCGTAGTTGAGTTGAATAAGTCGTCAACATCTAAAACAATTTACGAAGTGATTCTCAGTTCGATAAATCCGCGTGTAACAAACAGTGTGTTTTGTTTATCTATTCGTGAGCGGCAACCCGCGGAAACCGCCGGCTGACTCTAGCAATTTTGTAAACTGTAGGCTGTGTTATGACAACAGTCTCTAACATACCTTGATGAAAGAATATCAAGATTCATCAATCGAATTCAACAATAAAATGTGTTTCGTTTAGCGTTAATGCTAATTACATTGAAAAATAAAATCAATTAATTTAAGAGTGACGAAGGTATCTCTATCGTACATGCTCCGATTTCAGATAACATTGAAAAACCAACGTTACAGGCAAACACTGCGGCGATTACCACCATGGGAACGTGATGTTTGTACTTCTATTTGCAACTTTTGATACCGATCTAATGAATACAATTATGCGTCTACGTTTCCGTCATTATAATATGAAATGTAAATAAATGATCAAACTTTAACGTTACATATTTATGTTATATTACAATATAACTGATATTTATAAATTAAACCGGTATACTGATGATTTATATCCCTTGTTGCAGCCGAAACTGTCGTACCTATCACAAAACGTTAACAAAATCTGAACATATTTCAAATGAATTAGAGAAAAATATATAGAGATGGAAAATTTCAGTCTCCTAGTTTGCGGGCACGTGCGATAACAAAGTAGAGTTCCTTCTTTATAACGCAGTATAAGTAGGTATGTATGAGCGTAGTGCAAGGTTGGGTCCATCGGTTTGACCGCATCGATCGGCGACACGGCCCTGCTTACACGTTTTCTTCAATGAACATTAAATACCGATAAAACATCAAGACTTTATTCGTTACTCATTTCTTTTTTTCCATTTGTTTTGGCAGCAAAGCTTCCAAATTAAAACATAAACCAATTTTTATTGATTTCCAAATTATTCTGATAATTAAAAAAGAAAACTAAATTCTAATGTAAAAATCGGCAGCAGAAGAAAAACAAAACTAACTAATCAAACTTTATTTGACATGAAATCAAAAGCAGCGGAGAAAAAAGTTTAATTAATTAAAAAAACAACACAACGAACAAGACTGAAACATTGCATAATTCTTGTCTTTGTCATGTTCAGTTAGAGTTTTAAGAAAACAAAACTATTTGTTTATGCTTGTCATTACATCATTTTCGGCCTGAGTCATATTATTGTACTTCAGTAGGCAACAATATACAAGTTAGTCTCTAAAAATTGATGAATTATCAACATTATACAATCCCTTCGGACTGATTTGTCGTAAAGTACGTAATAATGTACAAATATCTAATTATCTATAATCTATATGATGATGGATTGATTCGTTGAATTATTGACTAGTTGGTACAATATGCTACTACAGTGTTAAAAAGTATGTTGGACTCTAACAACGCACTATGTTTTTACTGTGCTGTTTTGACTCTCTTAAAGTTAAATACATGATTAAGTATTTATTTCGTGAAAGTATCAATAACGAAATACTCCATCAAAACTTCAACCCTTTGAAAATATGATAAACCTTCGCATTTTTACAAAATTTTGTAAATCTAAACGAAATTTGGGGTTTGTGCGTCGTGCACGTCCACTAAGTATAGTAATAATATCATAATATGTGTTTAAAATTGTGTGGCACGTGTTTTGAATTTAAATTATGATCAAAAATAACGTGAAGAATTTTTTAATTTCGCTCCAGTACATACGTCGTAGACCTTTTTAAAACTGCGTAGGATTTGTTGCGTTGAACCGAATCCAAATTGGTCGCAGAAAAGAAAGACGAGTGTTTGTAAAACTAAAGATAAATAACTTGTATTAGTAAGTCGTTACCGCTTGTGCAGTGTCGAGGGATAGCAATTGGACAGTGTTTCGTATCAGGCGTTACAGTTGGAACATTATAAATAGAAAATAGAGAACACAATCGGGGAACTCGGCCACTGCTCCTGCTATTTCTGATCGTAACTTGTCCCGAAATCAAGAACACGGCCAGGTTAACGGGAACCGGTTGACTATGAACCTACACTGTCATTGGGGTCACATGGTTCAAAATATTCGTAACGGACTACGGCGTTTCGCGAATTACGTAAGTCTAGCTATATATTACGTTTTCAGTTTATGTAAAACGAATTCTAGAAAATTCTGCAGTGGCGCCGACCATTTTTTTGCAGATTTCACAGTTTGCTCAGCGTTAATAGTGTTTCTTCTTTGTATAGTTATTACGAAAATGTACCGATGTTACACACTTAAAATTCATAAGGTAAACGCGATAAGTATCGGGACGGGTATAAAAGTTGAAAAATCTCCAGAATATCAATTTTGTTGATAGTCTCGATCAATTAGATCGCAATTGATGAGAATAACAATCTGCTCTTACGTGTGATAGCCTTGACCTAGATACAGAAGGTCATTGACACCTGATTACATAGGAAGTGTATATTCTAATATTAGCACATGTATTGTGGGTAAATGAGAAAAAAGGTTTGACGTGTAACGGTTGGCGAGAATAACTTTATAAAAATAAATGTTTAACCGATGCATGATCTCGACGCCAGGTTATGTAACGTAAGTTGAGTGGAAGTACATTATTACAAAAATACTGAAAGTAAAACATAGTGAATATATAAGTTTTCAAGATGTAATTGTAATAAATCAAAAAGCTCGCAAACATCCTACCGGTAGAGTTGCAGACTTACTAAGTGATAATTTAAATTATATTTTATCAACTAAAGTTGATTTTGGAAAGCTGCCAGTATAAAAAAATAAGTTATAATACCAGCCGAAGATAGTGATGGTTGGATATTTATTCAGTATTACAAGATTTAATCCATAAAAAGCATTAATATTTCTATAAAACGTTTATCTATTTTAACGCGATTATAAAATGCCACTTCTTCGATAACTATCGTGAAACTTCAGCAGTTCATAAGTCCGTCATCCGTTTAAAGTTACATTTTAGGAAATCTTTGGTAACCTTCAAGCGAAGGTTTATTAGTCTGAAAAGTTCGCGAAAATGCAGAAAGAACCGTTCTAATCCGATATTTCTTGAAAATACATGCAAAACTAAGGTATACGAGAATATATTTAAAAGAAAAACCTATTAACAGAACTTAATGTATAAAATTAACGCTCTATGTAGAGTCATTAGTGTAAGTCTCATAAATATTGCGTTAAGAAATTAGATAGAGACCATGAAACTAATTTCGTTCAACAAGGCTTGCAAATAGTCAATTTATTTAGCCTACGTCTAAGCCCAATGCCGCCTAATATTATAAAAGCTTTTCTATAAAGAAGTGGTGAATTAAGTAACTAGGTCACTATCATGCTGCCTGTTATTTATAAAGGAACTACTAATTAGATATATAACTCGAAAGAAAAGTAATATAAGTATGTCTCTTGAATTACGATAATAGAGCTATCTGATGCAAAGTATAGTCACTGTTAAAACATCACTAATGTAGTTTGATATGATATTTAAAACATAAAGATGTTAATTGCTGTCGACCACTTTATACGTTTTAATTAATATGTTTTTATTCTTAAATACCATTGTCACATAATTTCACACAAAAATGTAGTGATGTATAAATAAAAACTTCACACAGATTTTGAGGAAATCTTTTAAAGTTGCCGAGAGACGTTTTAAAAACAAATTTTGTTTACAAACAAACTGGTTTCTAGACTTGTTTTTAAAAAGCACTGAAAATTGAGTTGTTAAGATTCTGAAGAAATGAAAAATGACTGTATCTCACTTGTTATTGTTGTAGAAGTACTCTTTATTGATTTAATCAATAACTTGTTATTGATTTATACGATGCATACTTTAGAAGTGCCTCTTACTGTCACTTGTAGTGGAAAACTAAGTGCGTCCATTTATAGACGCTCACGTTGTCTAATTACTTGAGTAACAGTCCATTACTTACTAACTCATTAACTTTTTTCCTTAGATAAGCTTTAGGATAAAATATAATTTTACGTATCGTGAGCCTTGTAAGTTAGTCTGTGACATATTAGTGGTTAAGTGATTACGCTTACGGTCGACCGTTTCATTGTTGTGTCAAGACTAATGTCCCACAGTTTCGGTAAGCTTTCACATAAATAAAAAGTTCTCTTAGCACTACCGACACTCTACAAAGTGAAAAGATTTGTGTTACATAAATCTTTTAGGTTTAAGATAGAAATCCTTGGAAGTGTCGTTTCACTAATAATACTTTTTATTTCTTTACAGGGAATGGCAACTACGTCAAGGAGTAGAAGAAAAGTGAGTAACACGTTTATAATTTTAGAATTACTCTACCTCTGTTTAATAGTGTTAGCTATTACCTACTTTTAGAAAATTAGTCATAATACGTGAGAACGCATTTAATTTTATATGTGTGTCGTTAAAGAACAACTCTCTCGATGTGTTTACTGGTCAAAACCTTGTCAAAGGTTTGTAGGTGCTACGTAACGTAAATAAGTACAAATAAACTCGGACGTCAGCGTCGTATTTTATACGTTCATACGGTTTCGCCGAGAATTCGTAGAGGACATACCTATGACATTTGTCAGTACGGTGAAATGTTGAGAATCTTTCAAAGCGGTGTTCACCAGCCACGCCAGCCCGACGAGGGCCGACAAGTATGCAGTGTATGTTCGTGAACATTTCACAACTATGTCATTTGAAACATTCCCCGTTGGCTTTGGTCATTTATTTGACGCTTTTGAACGTTTACGTTTGTACTTTAGAGTTCGAAAGGCTTAAAAATGTTGCTTTGTCCATTTCACCGATGGTAACTATATAACTATATGTTGTTTAGTGAACTAGAATTCGATGTATTTAAATAATTGTCACAGTAGTAATTGGCCGCTTGACAATAGGCTATTTAAAGCCCGCAATGAGATAGTTACTGTTATAAATAACGGTAATAGTTATAAATATATATTGTTAGTAATTTATTACAATTGTATTCTCGTCGTTTTCAGTGATAAATGGTGTATTTACAATGTTACTGTCAGGCTCATCGTTTCTTTTGGCAAATGTTTGGAATATTTCCCTGCCATGTATATTAGCGCAAAAAAGTATTTTATACAGAATCGAGTGAGTCAATTACTGGTAATTTAACATCATCATCATTAGCAGCCCTTTTCTGTCTGTTGCCGGGAATAGGTCTCCTTCCATTAGTTCTATTTTCCTCCTTTTTGTCGATACCGTATTCATGTCCTTATCAAAAATTGTCTGACTGGTTAACTTTGCTATTGGTTTAATAGAGGACACGAGCTTTTTTAATGGACCAACGTTTCTTTTCCATAAAATATAAATTTTCATGCGTTGAAGGATGCCAAAGGTTATATAAGCAGCTTGACCTTACTGCTATATGTATGTATAGATTTTCACACAAACATCGTAATATAATAAAATAAATAACAATTATGGACATTATTCTAATGTGTAAAGTATGCAAACAATCAGGATACACTATTACAGATACACTAAATTATATTACAGATGTTCCTATGAAAATCTGCAACCTCTAAAACAGTCCCGTAAATACTATTGTCAAGTAAACTTTTAAGAATCAAAGATGACATTTCAACTAGAACTTGCGTAATTAGAGAAAAGATGATAGAGACTTAATAAATTATCTTTGCAACATTGTATCAATTTTAAATTTGAATTTTAATTTTCCTCGTAGCACAATCCCCTTGTTGTGTGTTGGTAGCATGTTTAACAATTAAACTGGTTGATTTAACGCAGTCTTTGAAGGCGTTTGCTCAGTACTCATCTTTATGCTCGCCAATACATCACGACTCGGTTTATTTACCTACAGAGAGTTGGGCATGTCACATTTTTTCACAAAGTCAGTGTTTACTGCCGTCGTGAGTTGACGCCGTGCCAAACGCGACACCAGCTATTTCAATACGAACACTGAACACCACTCGGTCACATTCACACTCTCCCATGGTTTACACCGTAAATCTCTCTATCAATCATAAAATGTATATTTTTACTTTAACTTTTTCTATGAAAAATTATATTTCACGCGCGCATTCATGTAGCCAAAGATTGAGGTCAATGTTACACCGCTATTCGTATAAAGTGTGGATGCGCTATTTGTATCCGTTAATATGATTTACGATTAAAATTATCTTGTAATAAATATTTTAGTACCGTATTATGCAAATAAATACGCGTAATTTATCGAAGTGAAATAAATAGTTCCTCAATCACACGTCAGAGTACTAGAGTGGCTATATTTTCTAAATAAATATGAGCTACGTGTCTAATTAGGTCGTCAGAATTCACTTAGTAGATTTGGCATGGTTATCAGCCAATATGAACGAATTGGCATCGACGCAGTGATCACGCGCATGCTATGTCAAGGCTATGGAATACCTAATTGTAATTCATTAAAAATAGCCGAAATATTTGGATTTAATCAAACAATTAACCAATAAGACGAAGGTTTCCTGTAACTGTGAGCATTGTTCCAGATAATCCCTTACTAGCAAATCTTTATAATATATCTAAACGTATGTTATTTTTGTGTAACACAAGCTTGACAGCGTTAGAAAGTATTCCTGCATCCCATTGTTCTTCGTACAGGAGTACAATGAACTTGCTACCGCACGTTTAAGTTAGCCACATAAATCTACGCACAAATAATTTATGTCGGTATGCAATCGGTTTCAAACCGGTCATCTATACTTAATATTATAAAGCTGAAGAGTTTGTTTGTTTGTTTGTTTGAACGCGCTAATCTCAGGAACTACTGGTCCGATTTGAAAAATTATTTCAGTGTTAGATAGCCCATTTATCGAGGAAGGCTATAGGCTATATATCATCACGCTACGACCAATAGGAGCAGAGTACCAGTGAAAAATGTAACAAAAACGAGGAAAATTATGATTCTCTTATGTGACGCAAGCGAAGTTGCGTGGGTCAGCTAGTTGTTCATATATCTCTACAAAAGCTATACGTATTCCATAATAATATACACACTCGAACGTTTAATACACATCTTTTTTCAATATTTAAATATATTTTTTTAAATCACTGTACGATACACTGTAAATAACAACGGCACTTGCACTTTAAAGCCTGTATATAATATGTGCGATTTTATTGTATAATACCTGCCGAAGCTTTAACTTTTTTAATACAATTTTAATGGACACGCCTGCGGCACTCTCTGATAGATGCTTTTAATTTTGTTTAACAAAAACAGTTTTACACTGCTGATACGTAATTATGTATAATATTACATACTTTCAGTAAAAGTTTTGGTCGCAGGCACTTAGTAAACTATTCATGAAATACGCAACAAAATACACGAGTAACTTAAGACGTCGGGAATACTTTGAGACCCCTACTGGTGGAATAGTTTTCTAGAGTACGAATAGAAAATGCTTCCGGAATCTCAAAATGGAGCTTGGGAATGTGAATCTCATTTTCTCTTAGGTATGTTTTCTTGCCAAAAATCATGAATGTGATGTGACCGTGTCATGAGTGTTTATTATAGCAGCCGGGAATTACTTATAGTAACAAGGTGCTATATTTAAAGATCGCAATGCTGCATCGGTAATGACAATTCGGTATATATATAGAGCTCCGTCTACGAGCTCTAGCACAGTTCATTTCTCTCTGTTGACTCCTACAACTTGAGGCCGACTGTAAACAACGCGGCTTAGCGTCCCGGCACACATGGATCCTGTACGTTTCATGGCGTCACTACTCCTGCGTTATATTTTATGAACCACTCTATTCAGGATTTAGTTTATGCAATGTTTAGACAAACTTATTATTATTTTACCAGATAAGCACGCTTTATTGATCAGACAATAGTCTGATAAAACGAATGACAAGATTGATAACACCAGCAAATTGATAAAAAAAATAGTATCAGTTGGTATTATTTTCTTACATTACTTGTTGATAAACACTGCGCGTTGACAGTGCACCTTTGTACGACATTTATTGTGAAATAGAGTGTAGAGTCGTGTGTATGTCTGATAACAGTGGTTGTCTTGATTTACAGCAAGAAGATGAGAAAAAAAATAAGAAGAAACAGTCCCCAGTGGATGACAGACCAGTGGTTCCCGCGCCCAGTGAAGCAATGCTCAACAGTGAGTTTACAAAACATTTTTGTCCTTCTTATAAATACTAACCTGCGAATTTATTTTTTTATATGGTACAAAATAAATAATTCTTAGGTTTCCAATACTGATGAAAAATCTCCGCGTTTCAGAGATAAATTATAACACGTTATTTGTTGTGACACCTCAAAGAGACTTTCTTCGCTCGTTTTTATATTTAAGAGAAAATCCATTTACTTTTGAGTGATAGTGTCACCATGTATATTTATATCCTCGGTGACATTTTTATAAAAATCCCGCCATAACTTGATACTTTAATTGATGATTACATTTCGTCGCCTCATGGTTTTGACGTGAAAACTGTGGGTTTGGGCTAATTGCATGATCGATTCATCCACCCACCAGCTGGGCTGTTTGTTAGGCCACCTACTTCGTTTCGTACCAGTGTGTGGAATCAGGCATTGTGTACATTTGTTTTGTTTGACATCAATCAACACCATTGTCGTCATTTACATGGACGTCCGCTACATCACTTTGTTTATATTCGGTTCATGAAAGTGTCTGTTTATCAAGGCTTTCTATAAACGATATCGCCGCAGGAATAACCTGAGTTATATAGTAGAAGTTCTTTAAAATATTACGATTAGGTTGACGTCACAAACAAGTCAAACAAAGTTCTTTCCGAACGAGTAATAGCAAGTTCGCGGTGAGTCAAACATTTTATCTCGCCCGAAGTCGACACTGGCGATGACATACTCGATACTCAGCTTTATCTTATTTTACTGCTAAAAGGAAGAATACACGTTTATTGTCACCTGTCTGGTGTTTACTAGAATATTTACCAAGTTTATAGAGCGATCTCATCAACAATGATAAAAGATAAGATAATCTTGACAGTGTTTAATTACTGCAGCATTTTATTATAATGGTACCTAGTACGTGAGTCGTCGTTGAAAATACCGACAATTAACGAAATAGATTTATTGCGTTCCTTGCGAACACTTTGAGTACAATTGATGACAAAGTCTATTTGACAACAAGTATTTACATAGATTGTTTTGGCTAGATTGAGCTGAGAAAATTATGCGACAACATATAAATTAGCAAAGGAGCCAAAATGCATTATAGTTCGAAGTAGTTAGTTGACATTAATTAAAGACATGCAATTGAGATTTAATTAGTTATATTGGAAATAAGCAATTTGTATGCTGTCTGTTTAAGTGTGTCTCTATGTGTTTAAGTATGTACGTACACGTTTAATCGCCTTCGTTTTATCAGATCACATTTCAAGTTCTGGGTGTGAGATATGCTCCCTTATCGTACACGCGATAATTTTGCACGTTCGAACTTACGTATTAATAACGAAACTACTTACGAACTTGTGTCACCAGAACCTACCCACGATCGTCTGCTTTAAAAATTTCATAGGTAAAAAGTATTATATGTTAATCTAGGCTATAAACTATTTGTGTGTGTATTAAAATCCGTTCAATAATTTTAGCGTGAACCAACATACACCTAAACACTCTAAAAGCCAACTCATGCATTTATAATATTAGTAAGATATCCGAAAAGCTGTAATGAAGGACCTTACTTAGTCTTTATTTACTAAGATTTTGCAATGACAGTCGTTCAAAAATTTGTTAATAAAGCACACAGCTACGCAGTGCAGTCTAGTCTAGTAGTCAGCTAGTGTAAGTTCGAAGAATTGCGATTCTGAAACAAACATCTTGTATTACACGATAAAATGTTCTCGTAGATTTTTCTTTTTTACTGTGAGAAAATATACGCTCTGTGGGTTTCCAGGATTTCTAATTATTGCTAGGTATCTACTTCACTACCCAGGCTTTAAACAATTTTACACCGATTTTCAATTGCACCAGTTCGTGAGAAATTTATATGAGGAAAAATATATGGTATATTCGTGTATGTATTTCTAAAGTCCCCAGCGATAAATAATCAGTGATAACATATCGAGTACGGAAGTTATAATTGCAAAATGTTCTTTTTAACTTAACTAATAGTTAGACTATTAGTAAAATATATTTTATCAGCAGGAAACATCTAAGACAGTTGACTTATTTGTAATTACTTTGGTTTCGTGCCACCGTTTTGTCGCTTTCGATGTAAATGTCAAGGCAATGTAAGAAAGAAATTCTAATTCATTAGATATTGCGGCAAATTATTAATTTACGAAATGAAACCTGTCACACCGCGAAATTAATATTAAGCTAAAGTAGAATTAAGAGTGGAACGTTCAGGGTATTCTGAATATTCTAACAAACAGAAATATAAATGTGTGGTAGCAAAGATTTATACTATAGATGCAATATTTGTGAAAATAATCTATACTTTTATTAATTAAAATCAATTGTAGAGTCAAGTTTATGACGCAACAATAAAGAAAATCATCTTGACTAATAAATACTCTTTGAACAAGCCGTAAAATTCAATAAACTTATAACGCAAAACATGTATCCAATTTGTCGAAGGTTGAATCATAGGTAATTTGGCAACCACATCATCTTAACGCAGCATTTTACTTTGTCGCTACTCTTACATCTACTCTTAATACCGACTAGATTATGTTGGCTGATATATTTAAAAAAAGAGACCACGTGCCAAGCATTCCTACTTCACATTTGAATCATACAAAGCCAAAAATCTATAAACAGATGATCTATTATTATGAGCGGAACGCAAATGTAAATTTTACAATGCACGATGCAATACCGATATTTTTTCCCCGAGAACATTATCAATCAAACCGTTATCGGCAAGTGTAAACATTTGTATAGATAAAAGTGTAACGTTATGGTCTTTTTCACTATCTATTTTCATTGACAGGGTTATTGTCAGGTTAATTTATTACATGTATTGTAAAACACGCAACGCTACGTCATCAATGAGTTATTAAATAATGTAGCTATCTTCATATCTGTAGCGTAACAGTGCACGCGTCTGTTCCAAAGAAATCATGTAATACCGAGAATATGAATTGAGTCGCGAAAAATCTTGTTTCTTTGAACGTAAACGTATATAGGTGAGTGATATTTTGGGATATGTGGCGATACGCTGAAAATAATACTGGCGTTTAGTCCGGTCATTATCATCAAACATTCCTACATCATTTGTATTCTCATTATATTAGTTGCTATGGTGTCGAACTCACTTTCACTGGGTCCAAATATCTGATACAACGTTTGGTTTGGTTATCGCAAACACTGGTGTAATAAAACAGTGATTTATATGCAAAACGGTGTAAATTAAAAATAGCAGCATACGATGTAGTTTTCATCGCGTGCAGTTTGTAATCTAGCGTAGGCTTTTCATGTGAGTTGTGTATTAAAGTGATATTAAAATTGAAAACGTTGATAAATATAAGACAGGAATTCGGAAATGACATCAGATGTCGCCGAGACGAGCGACCGCACGTAATAAGTCGACGAACAGTGTACAGAAAAAGGTCGAGAATGAGGCAAAGTCACGCAAAAACTTTTGTACTGAATTTTAGTCAAATTACTCCCTGATTGAGGGGCTCGACGCTAAATGGCTACTTAGTTTCTACTCAGATCGATATGATTTCGTAAGTAGTAAAGTGGCGGTGCGTGCCACCGGTCAGCCAGGAGATGGATTAAGAACCTTTCTAGTAACACCCAGCTTTCTATAAACACAATATTAAACCATAACGTACTTTTTCATTTTCCAAACTAACTTCTTTTAACTGTGTTTGTGAAAGTCATACTCAAAAATCGATAAACACCAAAATTTGTGAGCAACTTTAAGCGTTAAGAAAAGTGCTATGAATAGAAAGATCTTTGTGTTTATAATGGCTTCGTAAACGTAGTTTTATTTCTTCACGCAATAATGAACGATCCGTGGAGAAAACGCCTTAGTTGCCAAACAGATTTACGATCCCTGTAATGCGAGTAATATGCTGTTAATACTTCACAAACAGCCGTTGCTAGCCGTCCCTTAGTCACATCTGGTGTATAACTCATGGCGAACTCTACAACTAGTCATTTGACACCTCTTAACGTGAATAATATTGAAATAGCGTCCCTATAACTACTACTAAAATTACATCTTGAGTGATACTCAAGATGTTTTGGTCAATTTTTCACAAGCGTTCAAAGAAGTTATATAAGAAGGACGTATTCAAATCATACCCAATTCGTTCTTGAGGCGTTCGTTACTTCCAGGAACGCAAATAGCTAGAGAATATGTAAATAGTTGAGACCATAGTAATATATGATACAGAATTCATCATTTTGTAGTTCGCGTCTGCTTTTAGTCCAAAATCTAACACTTCTGTGCCAAAATCATTTATTTACGTCGTCCTAAATGTAATTTATAGGTGAAACTTGAAACAAAGGATTTTTGTAACTTTTTATTCTTAAAATTAATGTGGTTCTATGATATTTCATTTAATGCTCCATCTGTCCTACTATTTTAGAATAAGAAGTAAGTAGGTAAAAAGTATAGAAATATTCCAGTTTAAACGCGGAAATGATTTTCTCCTGCACGTAGTAAATAGCGGATCCAACCTATTGTTGTTTCTTTGTACCACCTTATCTAGATAGCAATGGCTCAAAATAATTTAGTACTGAGATAAAAGAGGTATACGATACGTAACAAGTTTAATCTTTTGTCAATATTGCCGAGCATGTATATGATGGCGAGACGACAAGACAATTTAGTGAAAACATGTTTTAGATATCAGTTGAACACATCTTGATAGTGACGGTAAAACAAGACATGTGAACACGAATTATTACATTATTAGTTCATTAGTGATTACATATATACATTTTATCATTAAGTGCCTATTAAAAATGTCCAAGGGCAACGATTTTTGTAAGTACATGTTAAACCTAATTTATTTTGATTAATTTATTTACTTACATCTGAAAATTTTCTTTTATTTCCTCGATTTGTTTATGCCTATTTTCTATCTAGTGGTTAAAAAAAAGTACGTATTTGTTAATAAATAATATTCACGTCGTACATAGACAATGTTTTTCTTTCGCAATCTGCCTAAAAATTCTGAATTAATCTCAAACGGAGTGTCAGGGAAGACTCATAACGGGAGAGGGATATAATTTCTGGCGCATATTAAATGGCTTTGGTTGCGTTTTACTGCGATCTTCTCGGATTCACTGTAATGCCAGCTTGAAACATCGCCTTTGTTGACGACAAATAAATTGCTATTTAAGCACCACAGTAAATGAAAACGTAACAAAATAACTTTAAAAAGTTTTCTTAAAAATATATTTATTTACTCAATACATTGATAGGAATACTTTACTCATTAGTAAATATTGTACCATTTACAGGATTCCAAGGGTCCTAGGGTTTTTCCAGAGTTTCACGGCTCAAAGATACCTAAGTGTCGAATAGCTTATACAATAGAAGAAGTCATAGTTTACGTATGAAAAAAGTCATTAAAATTCCACTTGATAAGCTAATACTTTTTCAGAAGCGTTGAAATCGGGGCTTAGAATCTTAGAACAGAATTTAAGATATACCATGTTTGGTTTACGAATAAATGAATATATAAAAATCAAATATATGTATACATAACTATGAAGGACCGACCACGCAAGATTATTCCACATTTCCACAATATTCATGATACATTGCGAATGTTATATAATTTATTGACCCTCTATCGTGTGAAGAAGCACATTCAGTTACCTATAGAATAGTTCCCATAAACGAGCTTTAATAAATGGCCGATATGTTTCGATCGAAGTATTTTTATACGTTTCGCCTTTAGTCTACTATTTTGTATTTTATTTAATTACACAATATCACTAGAGTCGAATTTATGGTTGTGATTTTGATATTCATCTTCGGTTTATTTATTCTACCTGTTTTTCTAGAACAAAATAGAACAGTCTCAATATCTTACAAATCTAATCACATAATGTTCCAATTTGCTCTAATGACGAAATCATGGAATACAATTTACGATCGGTAAATCTTACTCCTACTCGTTCTTCATTGATTTATATTGAAGTATAGGGTGTCCGGTGGCAGAATTTGGATTTCAAAATCGGATAATAAGAAAACTACAAAATATTTATTTTTATTTCAATGACAATAATAAAGCAGGGAAGTGCGGGTTTTATTTCTTAAAAATTATGTCGTCCAAATGTTGACCGTTACGACGGACACACTCTTGGAATCGTGCTTCAGTATTCCGCGCCACTCGCTGGAGAAGAGACGTCGGGATGCCATTCACCTCGCGAACGATATTTTCTTTTAATGCTGAGATGGTCGGCGGGGCTGACCTTTACTTTTGTGGTACCCCCACAGAAAAAAGTCCATCGGAGTAAGATCTGGCGACCTGGTGGGGGGTGGGGTGGGGGTACCTCAAAAGTAAAGTTTATGAAACAGCTCCGACCATCTCAGCATTAAAAGAAAATATCGTTCGTGAGGTGAATGGCATCCCGACGTCTCTTCTCCAGCGAGTGGCGCGGAATACTGAAGCACGATTCCAAGAGTGTGTCCGTCGTAACGGTCAACATTTGGACGACATAATTTTTAAGAAATAAAACCCGCACTTCCCTGCTTTATTATTGTCATTGAAATAAAAATAAATATTTTGTAGTTTTCTTATTATCTGATTTTGAAATCCAAATTCTGCCACCGGACACCCTATACTTGTTTTTGGCACAATTTTAGAATAAAATAATTTTACCTTGGTAAATAACAAACCTGTGCGTAATACAGGTATATTTCACTATATTTCTGTCACATTTCAATGAAACGGAAACAACATATTTGTCATGAACTTGTCCACGGTCCATGACTTAATTAGGCGGCTGGCCAAGGTGCGATGAAATGGATCATGCAAACATGTACTATTTCTTAAAGAGAAAAGAGAGTATTAACGTAATATTTTGTTTCAGATCTCCGCACAGCGTTCGGTCTGCTGGACCGCGACAGTGACGGTCACGTAACGCCAGCGGAGCTGCAGTTCATGCTGCGAAACCTGGGCATACAGGTCAGCGACGACCTCATCGCTGAACTCATCAAAGACGCCAGTAAAACTGGTCAGTATACCCACCACTTTATCTACATGTTTAACATTCATTTACAAGTAGATAAGGAACCATTTGTCAATGGCGCCTCGAGCACGATACACATTATTCGTCGGCATTAGCAGACTTAAATATTTATGACCTTTTTACCGTCGTGATGTCTCTACCTGCTTGCTTAACAATCTAAACGGCGACTTTCATTAGCATATTGTATTATTATTAAACAGTAGAAAAATGTAGCGGTGATCGATGCAATAACTACCGCGAGCACGCCACGATCTAGACGAGGTGGGGTAGAAAATACTTAGCTCGTAAAACAACTGTAGTTAAAACGAACTCTGATAGTTTCGAATCTTAGATGTACCCGTCACCGAACAATATAAGCTGATAAGTTTAACGACGATAGTAATGATGAAATAACTTTATAATATTTTCTTCGTGTTATGTCAGTTATTGTAGAAACTTTCATACAGGTTTATGGGTCTTCTAATGGATGTTATTGAGTATGATTCAATAACGCTATATTAAAAGTAATGATACCGAATACAAATAATATTATAAGCTGAATTTCTTTACATATTTCTTTGAATTTTCAGCTCCGCTAAAAAGTTGTTGGCGATTAGTAGTATTCTAATTTTTGTGAGTTCATAAAATATTATGTCTAACATTTCTGAGTAGTTTGAATACATGCCAACGCGACACGTGTTTTATGACATAAAATGAGTGGACTTATTGCATTATATTGCACCGTTGTACAAATATCCATGTCGCTAGACATTGCGAGTTACAAACGCACAGAGGGCGGTAGACAGTTAAAATTAAATTTTGTTTACATTTTGTATATAACACGCGTCATATACCGTACTTGATGAAAGAATTTTGGCATAGACACAGTTTTCAGCGAGAATATAGGTAGTAAATTATATCTGCGTTATGCGTCGCTTCAATGCTTTATATTTTCGTGTGCTACACCGAGCTTTATCGCACAACATGAATAAACAAAAACTGATTAAATCGATGAGGTAGTTAATTTAGAGGGTTATTGTAAAATGGCGTGCGCGCGTAAGGCGGGCGGCTTCCGGCAAGCGACCCCGCGCTCTGCCAAGGTTGGTACCTGCTGCCTTACGACGTCATACATCGGTACTTACGCGGCGACGTGGCGCGTAATTGATAAACTTCCACTTGATCACTCTTCACTCGGGTGCCTAATTGACCATATAACTTGCTTCATTACTCTGCGCGACACCAAACACACAAAGATAACAGTTAATATACCTCGCTGAACGTAAACTGTTGAGCGACTTTATACCTAACAATTCTTATTTAATGAAAGACAAGAAACAGTAAACCAACATTAAAATGACTATAGAAACATAGTTTTGTTATTTATGTGCAGTGCACCCATAACTTACTATGTAGTCATGTCCGTTATTGTCGCCAGTTAACAGCTCAGTTTTCTAAATGGGAATTCACTGCCAAGTAGTTTCGCATACGTCATGCACATTATTTCATCTAAGTACCAAGGCAAATTTATTTCCGTGCTCAGTAAACGTAGAACTTTCCAAGATTCTTGGTCATATAGTCGCTTAGCTCATAACTCATCCCAAGATAAGGGTCTGCACATACACAGCATACTCATTATATTACTAAACACTAAACACAATCGGGCGAGTGAAATAGCGCAATATCGTGACGGCGCCGCCCTCTGCCCGCTCTATCTACCATCGCACCCTGATAATCTCTTGATCCAATCAGATTGCGCCTGTTCAAGCTTCGCGACGAGGTTAATATTCTAACACAATACAAAAACTAACCGGTATAGTGGCGCATATCACGTCAGCTCTGATTGATGCCATTAAAGTAAATCCAATATAAAGGGTCGGCTCACGACCGTCACGACATAATCCTTGTAACCATTAGTCGCAGGGATTACGAAAAATATGTTTCAACAAAAGCCAGATATTTTTAATAAAGCCGAGTCGAGTTTAACAGAAATGTAGTTGTTGCAGTGGACAGCCACAGGTGGTGCTGAGTTCCTTCTACCACCTTTCTAGAATACCTGCACATCTGCTCCGCTTTGTATAAATTTAAATTCGTTACAGTAAGTGGAAAATTTAAATAAGCCCTGCATTTAGAGGAAAGTTATTTTGTTTATGAGCAGAAATAAGCAGTAATCTTAATAAGCAACATAAAAATATATGAGGGCCGTAAGACTGGGTATAATAAAAGTTTATGAATGACTCGGTGTGAGTTAATGTCAAAACATTGATAATGAGTGTTATAATTAACCGGAGCTAATGGCGTGCAGGGCGAACTGCTTACGTCACCAGTTTAATGACTTTCCCTGCCACCGCGTTAATTAACATTTAACGACTTAAAGCCCTTTTGTTAATTGTCACATTACATTTTGTTACATATTATTTGGGAACGATTTAATATTATAAGTATATGGCGTCGGCGCGTACGTTGAATGACTCGTAAATCTTTATCTACGACTCGAAATGGGTTTTTGAATTACTGCGCGGGTTTCACGAAACGCGTTGTGGAAAAAGCCGTTATTGTAAAATGTTATTGTTTAGCAACGTTCCGAAGAAACAATCAGGCGCTTGGTATTCACGCACTGAAAGTTCACGTCCTTTATGTTACCTACGTGTATCTATTCATAAGATCTTAGAAATGTGTAACCATAAATATTCGACGACATGAAGTTTTTGTAAGTGACTTCCGCATTAAGACTTGCCCCTAAGCAAATTCGTAGACCCAGAATATTGGATAAATATGACAGAAACTATGAGCATATTGTATCTTCTGTATATGTTCAGGAGTGAAAGGATCATATAATAGCAATATTTATCAAAAAAGTCAACACAAATAGATAAATAGTACGTAAACCGTACATTTGTAGCTACGTAGACCTGTCTACGGCGTAGCACATAAAATGGACCCTAATGACATAAACCCTTACAGGTACATTGCGAAATACGTATATAAGGTATATACTCAGACAACCTGAATATTTGTGGTAGTACAAAGACATTCATTGTACCAAAACTAATGTATTGTAAGTTAAGTACAACTGCTTACAGGGTCGCGTAGCATTGCTACGACGTCTACGCCGTAGCCATTGCTTTGCTAGTTAATTATGGTAATAACTGCTTTGTAATAATAGGGTACTGTAATGCTTAGTAGGCACGCAATCAATCATTGTCGTCTGCTTAAACATTATATTTATACTGTATATGATTATGGTGATAAAGAAAGCCACCTTTGTGGAATAAAACTGAGGTTATTGATCCCTGGTTTCGTGTTAAGAATTTAAATAACAGATTTTACAAAGTTTATTATCGTTTTTATGATTCCTAGTTTATACTTAAACCTTTCTTTTATTTCAAAGGAACTAGCAATATCATGTTAAAATTTAATTTACACAAAGAATTTGATGTTGATGTTACGTTTTGTAATTTTCAGGTAACGGTCTAATAGACGAGAATGACTTTATGCAGTGGGTGACGAAAATACAAGCGTTACAAG
This sequence comes from Anticarsia gemmatalis, assembly GCF_050436995.1. Lineage (NCBI taxonomy): Eukaryota > Metazoa > Arthropoda > Insecta > Lepidoptera > Erebidae > Anticarsia > Anticarsia gemmatalis. The sequence continues at coordinate 5,944,333 of NC_134757.1, forward strand.
GGTTAGACGTCACTACGAGCGGCGGGGACTCTGAAGAAGAGATCACGAGAGACTTACTCGCAGCATTTAAGTGAGTATTACAATACAACTTTATTCACTTGCCTTTCAAATAAAAGGACCCGTTTTTCTGTTGCTCTTCGATGACAATCCAGGTAGTGGAGTTTTTAATTCGGGAGAAGACCCTTGTTTAGTAGTGAGACAGTAATGGGTTGACAAAAAGAAAAAAAATGGGAATAAATGCAATTTACCTTGGCTCGATTCAGCGGCTCTCGGCAGTCTGACTCAGCCAGCTTATCTTGTTAACATTAACAAAGTCGGAAAGTCGTGGGTTCGATTCCCACACGGAACAATTTTTTGTGCGATAGACAAATAGTTGTTTCTGGTCTGGTTGTGCTTTGCCTTCGTTGTTTATACTCTTATGTATGTAGAAGTCCCCGGAACACAAGAGCAATCCTTAGTGCGCGAGTTGTCTTTTTAAAGAAAGAGGAGGAAATAAATGAATTGGCGGTACTTCCATTATAATTTAAGATAATAGACATCGCGAAAGTTTTGGAAGCATGTAGGTAGGAAATATTAGTTGTTAATCAGAAGCCAAAGCTACAACTTTTCCGTATCTGATAATCGAGTCAAAAAGTTATAATTCGTGTTTACCTTGAAACCTACGTGATATTACCGTGCACTTCCGTGCTTATTGTTTGGTCACCCAAATAACTTACGAGTCAGTGTATTTATATGATTCTATATTAATTATAGTCCGATAACTTAGAAGATATCCTTGGCATGCACGATTTATTTAGATTTTATTGTATAATGCCATGGTTTTCCAAAACACAGTAGATCAGTAGCGTGATTCTCTACAACTATCGACTATCGGTAACTGGCAGCTATTGAGAATTATATGAAAATCTGATCAGTGCCTCTAGCGGGGATCGCAATAACTATTTTTGCAGTACTTTTTAAATATCCAACTATCGTTACTCGATAGTACTGACTGTAGAGAATCGCGTTACAAACCATTTTCGTTCGTCATCAGATGCATAAGTTTGCGGGTCTATTCTAATTTACGAATGTTGAGCACCTTTGCCAGTTGAAACGTCGCATACACAGTTTCCTACCAATTGATTAGAATGTACCGGTATTTTCCTTGGTTTTACCATTACCGCGGCTATAATCTCTCTATAATAAGCTTTATTAGCATAACAAATGTATTCGTCATCCATATTAAATTTCAAGGCTGCGTGATAACGTTCTCAATCAACAGATAAATGTATCATGGATATCTCGAAATTACATACTTCCGCTCACATTACAAACAAACGATAACAATAAGTCGGAAATGCGTAATTGATTTTAAAATGTTCATATAACTTATATATTATATCACTATGTACATTATCAATCTAGTTACCTGTGGCGTCAGTTTGTGTTCTTGTCATGTTACTGATCGTAGGAACTTTTAAGCGATTTTAGGGAGAATTTCGTGTATGATTCGTTAAAATGTTTTCTGATCAGGCTGAAATAAGTTAATGATTTGAAAGTTTACCAACCATGTTGATTTTTTTCTTTTTATTACTGTAACGAAAAATAACTGCAATATGACAACATTCTTTTAAGTTAATAGACGACAAGTTACTTGCAATGGATGCTGAATAATAGCTTAGCTTAGCTTATCAGAGCGTATAAGTAGTGCGTTTCAGAATCAATGCAAGCAATGCAGTAGGTATTCTGATAGCCTTATTCGATAAACAGATAAGTAAAATTAATTGGTCTATAAATACCTTAAATCAGATATATCAAGGCTATAAATTAAAAAATGAAGCAACTATATCGCATGGATATATTGGATATATACGTGAAAACGATCCGGGAGGGAGCATCGACGACGCTTCAACTAATAATAGATCTCCTATCAAATGTCGATGTCGTAAGAACTGCTGAGGGCTAAGTGCTCATTCACGTTGACTCGCGGGCGCGGTGGCGGGCGCGGTCGCGAAATATCAAACGTATGGCGATGTACCGAAGTGTTCACGTACAAACCGTTCGCGCGGTCTAAGTCGCGGGCGAGCTAGCGGCGCCGCGCGCGGCCCGCGTGGCGGGCTCGCGCCAATATCAAACAAGTGAAGATGTTCGTGTGTGTTCACGTCGAACTAGCGGTGGCGGGCGCGATTCACTCGCGATGTCAAGTAAGATCAACCAGTTTGAGCCAGTTTGAGCCAAACGCCCGCCTGGCGGCCAACGTGAACACAAATCGCCACGTCCCCGCGCTCGCGACCGCCACCGCGCCCGCGAGTTCCAACGTGAACAAGCACTAAGGGCGTTAGAAGGGAATACTGACTATAATATGTGTTAATACTGATATTGTACATGGTTGACCTATATTTCAATTTCTAAAGGGTCTTTACTCGTCTTTTAGAGTGGCTATGATTCCTATGTGACGCTCTCGGTTCACATTTTGCACATACTTATTTATTTTATTTGATATCAATTGGTGAATCACATTTTAATGCTTCAGACGAATCTCGCTCATATCGTTATCGTAGAGGGTCTTTCGTAGCGGCGTAGCTTATACTCACTAGAATAGTATTACTGACATGTACTCCTAATTTGAAAGCGACAAACATCGCGTAATTCTTAACCGAAATTTTTCGTTTCTGTCTAGACAAAATGTGGTGTTTACTGATGTATCGATTTCTGTCTGCTTTTTTGTATTAAGTCGTGTGCAATGTCGTTGTGTCGCAGGGTATTCGACCGTGATGACAACGGGTACATAACACGCGACGAGCTGCGCTCGGCGTTGGAGATGATCGGCGAGCCCGTCACCGACGCGCAGCTCAACCAGGTGCTCGCGCTCGGCGACATCGACCACGACGGCAGGATCGACTATGAAGGTACACCCACAGCCTACAGCTCTCTTACACCCATTGAGTCACTAACCCCCGGTTTCTGAGTACATTTAGCAGTAGTTTATCTTTTCAATAGCGTTTTTTTTTGTATAAGTTTGTGTTAGTGTACGCTATTAAATGGATAAACTAGCGCTCAATGTACCTAAGAAACAGGGGGTAGGAAAATTATTAAGCCCTTTACGAGCAACCTAGTAAAGATATCACCTTTGCAAGCTGAGAAAAATTAACAGCCCGCATTGTTGAGAATGCTATTAGACTTTAGGGTTGATGTACCGTGTCAGATATCGTAAGGAGATCTTGACGGTTCCTATGTCGATGATAAAGAAAGTATTGATTAAAACGTTTTGTTTTCTATTTCAGAATTTGTGAAAATGCTGTTGTAACGAGTACCTCGCTGAACAAGACCTCACTAGTTGTAATGATAGTGTTAAAGACAGAGGGTCGTCGTGCCTCCGTAAAACGGCCAGGAATTATCTGACCAATTGGAAGCGCCGTAGTGGTTTCGACACCTTATGAATTCAACATCCCAAGTATCAGCTACTTATACCCAAAGTATATGGGTAAAAGAACAAATGCTGTAAGGCGTTGAATATCTCACTACGGCACAAGTTCGGATGTAGCCGTCGACAACTGTTAAAATGTTGTATATAGGTATAATTTTGTAATTAATAACAATAACACGTAGTTAACTAATTTAGGCTATCGAAGTTATATGTAATTAAATGATTATATATTTTGCATACATACGTAATTTATTTACCAAATAAAGTGAACAACGGCCTTACACGATCAGTGATTTCGTAGCTTCAAAAGACATTTTATATTACAATAGTATTATCTCTTAACATAGAGCACTTTCATCAGACTTATATTTCTTTCAAACTCGCAAATTTCTTTTTAATTTCTAAATATGTATACCTATTGTTAGCCTAAGATCTTAGAATACACGAGGCTATGTATTGTAAAAGGATCTCTACTAATGGCGAAATGCCTAAGCCTTTTGACTTTATGAAACATGCTTGCATCCAAATTATATAGAGCTATCAATAAAAAATCTCTTTAACATTTTCTGTGTAAAAATTACGCAAATACTTATAATAACAATTAAAATAATACTGTAATTTTATGGTTGTGAATGCTAAGTTACATCAGAAATGTTATTTATGTATAATGTTGGTAAGAGTACCAAAATATTATTTTTTCATGATATACAAAATATAACTCCACTACATTTAGGTACGTAGAAGACCTGTATCTATTTGATTGTATAGAACTTCACTTGAATGTATTTTATTTTGTTGAAACGAAGAGTATCTACAATCTACATAAACCATTTAGATTTATTGACCTCTAAAATGTTATTCGTTCTCTGTAGGACCCACCTACCCAATTTAATTCAGCAGAATAAATACTTTGATGCGCAGACAATTGGGTTCGTTAATTAATTCCTTTGAGGAGAATTCGTAACATCTTGTATCTCCCAACTTACGTCTTTGAGATCAATAATATTGTGTACGTCCAAAGAACTGTTACACTTCCATTCAAACTCGTAAAAATAAAAGCATGTTAGAGAATATACAAAGAGCCTTTGAAAGGCATGTGATGTGGAATGAAAGTGATTAATAAATCTTGGATTTGTTATTCTTTTTTTTATTTTTAAATCCTTTACCAAATATAATAAGTACGTTACGTTTAACTAATAAATAAACAGCCACAAAAAGTCCATATTAATCGGGCAGTTCTTTGAGAAGTCCTCTCGTGGTTTTGCCTACCCGCCTAAATATTATGTACACGGAGTTTATACTGCTCCCATAAATGTATATTTTCATCAGGCGTTATTTTATATTTTAATAATTCATCAATTCTGCACCATTATTAATTATGGATTTCAACAAATATTTATTTTAATCTACTCCAGCCATGAACTTTTCCATAAAGGTGCAAGGTTTTGGGTTTACAGATGGATCCCAGTGCCTCATCATATGACCCTTCTGCTGCCATTGGTGAGTAACTTCCTGTAGCTCGATATATCCCTGCAAAAGCGTATATTTTAATGGTATACAGAAGATTCACGTTTTTAAACAAAATGTGTAATAAAAAAAATGAGGCTATATAAAACCTAAGTAAATAAGAATAGCCTCTGAATTAGGTCAAGATTGCTATTTACCCTATTGAGAGTTTAGGTATTTACGTGATAAATAAAAAATCGTTATTTGCTCACCTTAATTACCAAAATATCCACAATTCGAACGTCAGTGACGCAAGCATTTTTGTAAAAATATCTTCTCAACATACACTTGCAGTCGTCTTCATTCTTTTGTATGTCGAAGTATTTTACTAGAAAAAAACACATCAATCGAATCTTGCTCTTGCTCGATGTGTGAAAAGTGTCACTATTGACTGGGTGTAACTCATGATAATTATGATCTCCAACCGATTTCGGCCATGGTGACCACTTCGATTGACCCCTAATCATGTTGGTGATGAATGCTGATGCGCACGGAGATGGCTCAGTTAGCTTTGCCATTTATTTACGGATTGTTTTATAGTTTATAATACACTTACATTGTGTTTATAGTTTTTGTTTCTAGATCTTTACTTACTGTTTTGAATTTCTGTACTTAAATATTTTATTTTTTGTATAATTTTTGCATACCTCTAGGTTAAATATGGCTGAACAATGTTAAAAATTTAAGTACCTAACATCTGTAACATTTTTTGTACCTATATTTGCAAAATAAAATATTATCTTATCTTAGCAAATTTTGCAAAACTCACGGTTACTACCGGTCTAGCAAAATATTATAACGATTGATTAGTTGGTTACCTGTGAGAATACTTTAGCAATACACTTTACAACTGCTATCATAATCTCCTGGGACTCATCCACTGTGCAGCTGTTACCGAAGTGAACCGCCTCTGAGCTTAATTATCAATAACCAATAATAATTGTGAAAAACTTACTGATGTAAGGAATATACCGATAGAATGCCCGGTACAATCCTATAGCCCTTCGTCGCGCCTCACAGAAATCTGTGGACATCACCGGCCTCACGGTCTTGTTGGTTGAAGTATAATAATAATAAGTCGTCAGTCTGCATAGTGTTTGACGCATTTTACAAAGGTGGCGTAATTTTGTGATGAAAATAAACTTTAACAATAAACTAAGATCAGACAAGGTCGTAAACTGTCAATACTTAGATGTCATATATACCAAAAAGTATCATAGCCTTTTTTATTCGTGAGATAAACCTCGCTGTAGTATTTCATTCTAAGATGTAACAATATAATGAATATTGCTTGCCACCTAGATACCTCTTAAAAGTATCACTTTTTGTCAATTTAGTTTATGTTTTTCGGATTTTTGTCGGTGGACTGAAGTCCCTCATCTGCACTGGCCTCAAAAAGTATTTGCCTACTAGTATCTACTTAGATTGTAAATTCATGATTAAAGACTGTGCCATTACCCAAATAAATGGAAGTACATAAGAAGTGTTAAAGTAATACAGTGGTTACAGTTACTGTCGCTGCACTGTGGTCTTGGGTTAGATCCTTGATTCAAACAAACTTTGCATTGCTCATATCATTAAATACGAGTTAAAAGCATAACAAAAGAAGTCAGTGGGTTATTCATGAAGAACCAAGTGCACCTGTTTATTCTGAACACACTGGGCCACAACTATTTCCTATGTTGTTTCAAACTTACCTGGTCACCATGACTGTACTTATACTATATTGATCAGAACAAAAACTAATTCTATCAACTATGACCAGAATATTTCCAGAATAAATGAATTCCTGATGTGTTGAAAAGTAATTAAATTAGTAAAATCAAAATGCAGATTATTGAGAATTGAAATCTATTTCTGCAACAATTGTTTAACTTATTGTAAGATTGTCTATTTACAAAAATGTTCTATTTGATTTATTCATTAGAAGAGAAGAATTTTGAAAGGAAATCCTTAGGCTTGGGCTCTTCAGTGGGCTTGAAGTACGTCATAATGTGGCCCTTCTGCTTCCACATGTTCACTGATTCTTTGAGTTCCATTTGACCCTGAAAGTTGAGGATAAACGCATATATTATAAAAATTGAAAATTGAATACATAGTTGTACTGTATTAGTAGTACTGAGAGTGGCATGTATACCAATATGGTCGTTCAAAATGTGGTACTTCTGTCTACACCTCAGAGTATAATAGACTTTTCACAAAGTATTAAAAAAAAATTATACCAAATCGTATACATTTTCTAATATTCTGTAGTAAAGTAACATACAGAAAGTTTAAATAAACACAAGAAAAGTAATAGTACCTTGATTACAAGCATATCAATAACTCTGACATCAGTGACATCCTTGTTATTCATAAAGAATTCCTTCAATTTTTCACGGCATTGTTCTTCTGATTTTGGGATATCAAATTCCTTAACTGCAATTAAAACATACAAAATAAATTACCCAGAATCACATTATATTTGTAATCTATGAGGAATTTATTGCTGTTTTGGTAATTAGAAGTAACAAGTTTTACAACTGGACAACAATCTAATAGAAAAGGTTTGCAATGTTAGATAAACCGTAATAGTACAGTACCTTACACACATAGAATATAGAACGGATAGTTAGTAATATATGTATCTAATAGACAAGAAATTAAGAGTTTCAGTAGAAAACGATCTTAAATTTGTCTTGTTATTAACAACCTAACCTATATGAATTAATATATCACTATATTCATGAACATAATACAGTTTTAATCATTGTAAGAACTGGCTGGTGCTATAATTTAGTGCTGAACGCTACTAATATAGTGGTAACTATTGAAGCTAAGTACTGCAGAGACAACATTGATGACATAACAGGTTACTTACCAATGTATGGGATCTGACGATACCAGGCCTTGTACAAGCTTAGAACACGCTTTTTAGCTTCTGCCTGGTTTAAGGACAACAGTGGCTTTGCTGCCTTTTTGCCCACCTCGATAGCTTGTCGGGCAGACATTTTTTAAGCAAATTCACAAGTCGCAATTTTCGAAATGTTTTGATCTTGACATGAACGTCAGATTTTGAAGGTGACAGATGACAGCTGTCCTGGCTGTTACTGTTGCCATTACTCGTAACGGATTAAATAAGTAATGCCTTAAATTATATTTATTTTTATTTTATTTTTTCTATTGAGAAAAATAGGAACCCATACGATCACTTCATTAGGTAGATAATAATAATAAAAATATTATTTACTAAATACTAAAGAACCGGTAGCCACATATTCTTGTTATAATTATTACAAGCAGGTAGGTTGATTTATAAAGTCCTCGTTTTGGTTCTTAATTTATTTGTAAGGTAAGTTTCAAGTGTATTAATAATGTGGGTATATAAATTACGCGGTGTACCGACCGACACAAGTGGAGGAATGGGAGTCCGGGGGCTACTTGTGATGGGGGGGCGGGGGTATTTTCTATTGAAACTTATGTAAGTACCTAATTATTAAATACACTTTTAAACTGGTTGCAGAGCTGCTGGCTAGACTTTGAGTAAAATTCTACGCATATATAAGTACACTTTACAGTGTCGTTCTACGCCGTGCTGAGCTACGGAAGCCAGTGCGCTGATGAGAGACGGCCTGCGGGGGCTGCGCAGAGCTGCTATGAAGACTGCGTTGTCTAACTAAACGTTGTCGCGTAGCCACGCTCTATTATTCCAATAACAGACGGTAGAATAAATAAAACGATATTAGTAGTTTACTTAATTCTTTTATTCACTGTTCCACAATATAACTTATTTTATTTATATAAATTATAATTATTATACCTACAACTGAGACAAGTTACTTAGTATACAAACTTTGTCAACAATAGCCTAACTAAGTACAAAATATAACAAAACATTCAATTGACCAAATAATGTCAAATAAAGAAATAATATCGTTGATGAAAAATTTCGAAACAATTTGAAATTTTGTTCACGACGAAGAAGCTCTAGTTAAGTTATTTTTGCTTAATTTTCACTCAATTATTAAAATACATATTATTTTAAGTTAATGTCCTAAAGTTTTAATTCACAATCATAATAAACTTTCAAGATTAAAAACTAAGTGGACACGTTTTAGCACCATATTTAGGAGTAAGAGCAGAGCTGTATGGATTAACGAAGTAAGTATCCTTCATCCTACTTGGTAGGTATGTGAAGAAAATATCTCTGAAAGTAAAAAAAATAATGCAAATAGCTTATTTCAAACGAAACATATTATTATTGTAAGAGCGACGAGGTCGCGCGATTAAAACCCTGGATCGCCCACGCAAAAAAAAAATAGTTAGAAGATTAGTAAGCGGTAAATGTAAAATAAATATTGAATACTTACAAAAATGCTTCGCCAGGGTAGGCGTCGTACATGGTCGTAGGCCACCACATTCGAGTCTGTTCCACTTGCTTTATTCTGTTCCTTGATACAAAGTCTTCTAGTAAAATTAGGAACTGGAACAAGATAACATGTTGATTAACTCCTTATTTGATTTCAATTGATTTTGCCAGAGTGACAGCTTAGGACGTACCGAAACTTTCACGAAATAGTTTTATTTCTTACATTAATCTATAAATAATTATATTCCGAGGATAAACAACATCAAAGTTGTATTCCTAATAAGTCGGACCGCTTGATGTCGCCGCTACTAAAAAGTTGCATAATTTATAATCTGTATCTTACCAGATTTTGCACCATATGTCGGTGTGACCATTTGAAATGTTCCAATTGCTTCAACGTGAATGGTATCAAGAAGGCCCTGGCCCTGTGATCCACGTGCTTGAGATCAAGCCAGCGCCTTTGTGATTGTAGAAGCAAACGTTCTGAAAAAAAGGTATCTGTTATGCTTCCTTCTCACATTAATCGAATGTTCAACAATCTATTCAACATGAATCAACCAATAGGAAAGTACCTAGTTGGGTTAACAAGAAAATATATTACAAAACTTGCACTTGTAAATGGTCTATCTAAAATGCTAACGCTGTCTTTTTTTCGTATATAATGTTAAAATGATTACAGGCTGAAACATTCTAATAGGAAATTACGAAATTAGATATCATTATGTCGTATTTCTGTACTAAAATGTGTTGCAGTAATTTCATTTTAAGAGTAGCTGATTCCATACCGTCACACAGTCTACCATACTAACTATATAGCACTCGGACATAAGGATAAATGTGTTGAGGGAGCATTAGATAGTAGCGTGACTTCCAAACCTTTTAAATTGTTTAGCTATCATTAAAGAATAACGAAAGAGCCTAAGAACTATATTAGAATAAATTATGTAAAATAATCAATAAAATACGTACTGTGCTGCTTAGGAGTAATAGGACCCTGCACTCGATTCCTGACCCACTCTTGAAGATTGTTGAGCAGTTTGGCTTGAGGTAAGTGGGGTATTAAAAGCGGTGTGTCTGAAAGATCGGCTAAGAATGCCTGAAAAACAAAATGAGGGCACTTGATAAAGCAATATGGACAAAAGATTATTTATAACAATTTCGGTCCTGGTTCGTTTGGCCATTATCAACGCAAGTCCGATGCTAAAGGGGGCAAGCCTATTGCGATATATTATACCGGGCTACTATTGACAAAATTTTCTATTTTGAAAATACAAATAACACTTTGCCCAACTCGGGAATCAGACCCGAGACCTCGTGATCAGCAGTCGCGTGGTCGCTCAAACCACAGAAAGTTTATATCTTTCACTTTTTGTATTGCTATGAAATAATAACGACCACAGAAAACAAGTGAACACACCGCAAGTAACTCGCTTTGTCCCAATCCAGCGGCCGAAATAGTTGGTTGTGATCGTGATGGCTGAAAGAAAGTACGTAAAGGTATAATAACTCACCCACGGTGTAGTTTTTAAGATGGTTAGATCGAAATACTAGATTTCGTAGGTTCGAATTCCACAGGGAACCATTATCTGTTCATTTGTTTATTCAGATGTAAGTATCAGATTTGTTTTTATATGCCTTTATTTAAAAAAGGGGGTTTAGCATAATAAAATATAAATATTTTGTTTTATCAGGGATAACTCGAATAGTATTCGCATATTTTTAAGCTCTTATGACTTATACTAACCGGTCATAACCGGGGTTTGGTGATATAAACTATCCAAATATTGTATGCTTATTGTCCGTTATGAAAAAATACTTATTGATAGCGCACGAGGTATCATGTTTTTTAATTCGAAGTTACTTAATATAAGCTAATTAAGTAAACAAGTCTTACCGTGGCTGGAACAGACTTCATAGCCTCATTGAACGTGTCCCTAATGAAATCTTCCATCGGGTCTAATTGGTAGATCTTAGCTGTGTCTATCCAGAACGGAGCATGTTTGGTTGGTTCATAAAAGTATTTCTCCTTTAGTTTGCCCTTGTTCTCTAAATCGTATAGATGTCCGCATCTACACTTTGATTCCTTTATAAAGTCCATCACAGGTTTCTCCCTAGAGAGATGTTAGCAGTAAGCAAGTATTTTTTGCAGGTAGTAGTCTTATTTGTATAAAAAAACCGTGAAAGCACTTTAGCTTCATTGATTGTCTGCTTGTTTCAATGTCTGTAACTACTACACTACTTGGACTACTTGGAGCCATAAAGACTTAATAGTTACATCTAAAAAACTAAGGCAAGCTAATTAAGGTATATAATAAACCTTCCAGATGTGACTTTCGAGCCATTACATCAGCTAGCAATACGCTCGAAGTAAGAGATGTAAACAAATCTCACCACTTCGTCAAACAATCACATTCAATGTCACATTTTTTCTTATCAGGCATGGGAAACTTCCAGAAACCCTCTATAGTCGTAACAGCAGTTCCGTCAACCATGCATGCTCCACCATTTATTGCAATATAACCAGTTGGCAACACCGAGATGCCTGAAAAACATTATCGTTTACTTTAGTGGTTGTGCATCGAATGGGTAGAGGACTGTTTGTAACTCCGCCACGCAAAAAAACTGCACGGATTTGAACGTCAATTTGTACCTAAAAAGAGTGGCTAGGAGTTTCTCACTGGCCCTACCTTCCGACTATCTATTTGACCTAAATGAATCAAACATGATTTAATTTTGATTTTTAATCATATCTTTAGTTTTACCTTGACGAACATAATATTATATTAAGATCTTACAGTAAATTTTCGTTGGGCAATCATTCCACCCTGAAGATGCCGCGTAGCACACTTATGAGTAGCATATTACTTACTAGATAGAATGTAGCAAGGCGCTCCACTTGAGAAACTAACACCGCCGACGAGGTACTGAACGTTTTTATACGGTCCTTTAAACTTCGGCTTGGCTTTTTGCTTCAACATCTTCAATTTATTCACAACAGCACACATCTTTGGATCCGTATTTCCTAAAAAAGCGACGAAATACATTTACTTATATCTCTACCCAGTATCTATTTTAAAACATTGGTCTGTAAACTTCATGTTAAAGTTTAAAAGATATCACCGTATTCAAATTCGGCAAATTGCCGAAAATCATACTGTAACTTACGTAAAGTGCTGGGTGGTTCCCAAAATTTGTAGGTGCAAACTCTCTCCTTTTCTTTTTCCTGTTTATTCCTTAGTTTTCTTTTTTCCAACTAGAAATCAATAAGTAGCAATAGTTTAAATAGTTACAAATACTATGTAAAAGAATTAAATAAATTTACATTCAGTAAAACAACTATTTAACTAAATTAAATAAGCATTAACATACAAAACTCTCATCCTTTATTAAGTCCTCGTAGCTCTGAAAATAAAAACGTTTGCAAATCATTAATGATTACATTTATATAAATTATTACATTAATAAGAGACCTTTCAAGAACCGGAGGCCCGGGCCAGGCCCTCCCCTTTCGCCCCGGTTAGTCCCCCAGTACTTAGTTTACGATAAGTAGGTACCTATAAGTGTAATCGTAATAATTTGTCACAATCTGTTTAATAGACTTACTTCTTCGCTTCTAAGTCTAAATTTGTTTCCCAGCGGCAAAGGTTCTTTCCTCCGTTTCGGTGTAGCAGAAGTTATCAAAGGTACGTACATCTTTTGTAAGTATTCACCGTATCGCACGTTAGGTTGGAAGTATTTCTTCTTTTCTACAATAGATATATACGTATTTACCTACTTGGTTAACAATCCTTCGCACACCGTCATAAAATTTATATATTGCAAATTCAAAGAACTAATTATTTCTAATAATAGGAAGGGATAGGCATATTTGTCGTTATTTCTTAACTTAGACAATTTTAGCATACTTATAAGTTATGTAATAAACACTTGTGTGGAATTAGAAGGTAAATTTCTACTTACTCTTTTCTTTGGGCACTGTAGGAGGCTTTTTGTAATGCGTTAATTTCTCCAGACGTTCCACACACTCCTCGAGATCAATGAATACCAAACTTGACATCATAATCATTGCATTCATGTCGTACCCTACACAAAATAATGTGTTAAGCCATAAAGCACCTGTTTTCTGTGTGCTCAGAAATTACTCAAAAAGTAAGAAAATTGGCGTTTAGTTTAGGATCTAAGTTCCTATAGGTTTCTACTTTCTACTTGGTAAGTACAAGGTACTAGGCTACGGTTTCTGTACATGGGAAAAGTGTTGTAAGATAACTTCTTCATAAACGTATGGTTAGTGGTCAACCTAGTGTCAAAGTTGTTCAAGTCGCCCGAAGGCCTTTGACGTGGCTTTTTAAGATAACTGAGGCACATTGAAACAAAGTGAGAGTTTGAAAGCAGATTATACGAAAAAACTATGCTATCTAAACCAAACTCACTTTTTCGTAATTCTGTAGGAGATTTGTTATAAATCGCTTTGTACAGGTTCCATATAAACACGCCGGGGTCTTCAACAGATTCAGCCATTGTTTTCATCAGTATATTCTTATTGATCTTAAGGGTTAATCCAAGATCACTCAAAGACTTTCGTATCCTATGAGGCAAGTCTTCCAGTAAATCTTGATGGATAACGGCCTTCAGATCAGCTAAGACATTTCTTTGGACTCGTGATAATTCTACGTACCATCTGGGACCCACTTCTCTCAGTAACCTCTTTTCTTTGCGCTTAGCTTTAAAGAAATACCTAGTTTTATTATATATCCATGAATTTGAAAAAAGTACAAGTTAGTAAAGTGATTTAAGGTTGCGTTTTTCGAAGAACACTATTTATTTTTTGATGCGAAGGGGTTTATGGAAGAGCCTAAGTCCAACCCTTATCCCAAGACCGCCAACTTAAAAAAGGGATCGGCCGAGGGACTAGGGCGACCCCAAAAACTTGAACTTTAGCTAAGGCCTAAAAAACAGCTAATGATTTCTGTAAATATTACCTTCGCAATAGTAAAAATATCTCAATTCTTTTAAAAACATCAGCCATTTATGCACTTTCTCGTTATATGGTTTTGTCTCAATATTTTCGAGCATTTGTTTCTCTAAGAAAACCCATTCTGGTTCCCTTTTTTCTTTCCTGCTGTAGATCCTCTGAAATTCAACATTGAAAACAATTGAAATAATCAGACCTGTAGCGTGATTCTCTACAGTCGGTACTATCAAATTTTGAGGGTTTGACATTTAAAATGTATTGCAAAAATAGTTACTACGGCACCCGTGAGAGGCGCTGTTCACATTTTTGAACTAGAGAATCGCGCTATAGGTAGGTGACTAGGTTTATTATTCTGTGACTAGGTGTAGTAATCTAACTACGTACTTTGTTAATTAATTTAATGGACATTATCTCTCTAATTACAGGCACAGGAATTGGGCCTAAATCACTATTTTTAAGATAAATAAATAAATATTTTTGGGACAACTCACACACGGTCGTCTGATTAGAAACTAAACAGAACTTGTAATACGGTAACCAGAAAACTGATAAACATACTTCTAAATACATACTTATATAGATAAATTAACAACCAGGCTCAGAACAAATACTCGTCCTCTTCACACAAATACTTGTCCGGATGGGATTCGAACCCTTCGGCGCTTCGGTTATTGCGGTGAGGTGACCACGTCAACGCCACGCCAAACGTGCCGTTAACCCCAAATGTTGACACTCCCATCTTTTACAAGATTACATCCTCTCTATGCCCTCAATATTCTGAACTAAAACACCCTGTCTAAATTAATTATAAGTATACCCTTTTGGGTAATTTGACGATAAACGTATCATTGGGAACATACAAGGTATTTTCCTACTTAAATATATATATTTTAAAGAAGAACTAGCAGATAAAAAGGCTCACCTTTTTTTGAAGAAATTGTTGGACGGTTGGCATCTTAAACTTCCCCATCGTGAATTAACTAATAATTTATGCAATAAAATTTTAAAATTATATCATACTACGTAATTTTGATCATTAAAATTATTTCAAAAATTTTGTCCGACAAAAATCAAAAGCAATAAATTTTGAACTGACTGTTCCATTGTATTTTTTTAAATATTTTTTTTCTGAATTATCGATTTTTTTAGGGTTCTGTATTATGAATTAACAACTGTACTTTTAAAATATAACTCCGCACAAAGAATAATTCGATCATATTTGTTCTGAGCCTGGTTGTCAATTTATCTATATAAGTATGTATTTAGAAGTATATAAGTATGTTTATCAGTTATTTGGTTATCATAGTACAAGCTCTGCTTAGTTTGGAATCAAATGACCGTGTGTGAGTTGTCCAATAATATTTATATTTATATTTATTTATTTATATATCGACGGTCCCTACGTACATTCCCTCAAGTGGTACTTACGGGATTTGCCTTTTTTGTTTCCGTGACCTTCCGGTTGTCATATACTTTCGATTGATTAAAGAAAAATTAGTAAAAATGCTTTAATTCTACCCTAAATCAACACTCGACAAACCCCAGATCTACAACACTTCCAATGTAAAATGTCACTAGTGAGAGTTAAGACATTTTACATTGGCAAGTCAACAACACCCCCGCGCGCCTCCCCCGTAACTCCCACATGCGGGCTTGTTGCGCTCGCGCAAAAAAGAAAATGAAAAATGTAAAAGATAAAGGTAAAACCATCAGAATATCATCAGGTAAGTTGAATTTGACGTTTTATTTTATTGTACCTTCTTTAACTTTAATTATTAGTCAGTAAAAAGTTTATTTTTAATTACGTTATCAACTTAAATTACTTTTTTGGTAATCTAAACAAGCTTTATTCGATTCCGACGTAATTAGTCGCTTTTGGTAGTGACGTTATTTTACTTGGGAATGTTTTGAATCAAAAAGTCTTAAGTGTTACATAAGTGTTTTTACGTGGGAGAACATATACTACTGTTTTAAGTAACTGCCACTTAAGTTATTTTACATCGGGAATATTTAATTTAAAATGTAAGTAATTACCATTTCTGTTATTTTACGTTGTTTTTTGTTATTTTTTTCGGGTCCATTTTCGCTAGCATCAAAAGATGAACACTAAGATCTGGCTCAAATCCATGCAAAAATGAGTCCTACGCCACCCTCGGCTCCATTAGCTTCAAATTTGCTCGGTGATAAAATACTGTCAGATTCAAGTATAGTAGAAATATTGGAATCGCCACAACCGACGTCTTCTCTTTGGCTCCAGGGGGTTTCTCAATCACCTTCCGAACATCGTGTTCCTTCATGGACTCCAACTCCCGCTTCATCGCTGCTATCCACTCATGGCTATCAGGTCTTCGAAGGACTTCTTTGTACGAACGTGGTTCTTCCTCTAATTTGCATGTACTGTTGTAGCAATATAGTCCACTTTGTACGCTACGAAGCCTATTCCTCAAAGGATACCTAGGCTCTTCCTCGATATTCACACTTACTGTTCTGACTCTTGTATCACAATGTTCAGCATCAGATTCATTTGAATTCACAGGCTCCACAGATTCAACACAAGGATCTGTATCCACATCTGCTGAGTCTGAGCTCTCCTCCGCATCTTCAATACTGTCTGGGTCTGTCAGACGTGTTTCGTTCTCCACATGCCTCACGAAGTCTTTGAAAAAGTTCAAAGCTTGAGACTTCTCCCTGAGAAAGAAATTTACTAGTGAAATCGTCTACTATTACGAACATGTTACGAGCTCCACCATAAGAACGTTCCGACATGGGACCACACAAATCAGCATATAATAAACTGAGTTTGTCTTTCGCTCGCCTTGCTTTACCCTTTGGAAAAGGTAATCTATGTGCCTTACCTCTTAAACAAGCAGCACAAGGTTCCATTACACTTTTACCTCCAACCTCGATGTCAGGCAACTTCCGTAAATCATTCAAGTTAACATGCCCTAATCTACGATGCCAAAGTGCCAACGAGTCTTCAACTAGAACCGTAGCCAAAGCACCATCTAAAATAGCAAAACAACAACCTGAGACTTCACTAGCAGTAACCACAAGTTTACTCGTTATCTCGCTTATCGATTGGTGAAACATCCTACAGCCATTAGAATCAAAAATAACTCTCCATCCATTCTGTACCAACTTAGATACCGACAAAAGATTAACTTTCAAGCCAGGCACAAAGGAACAATCTTTTACAGTTAACAAAACTCCTTTCACATTAACTATAATATCACCTTTGCCTTCACTTGAGATTCTATCATCATTTGCACACGTCACAACATTCTTATCAGTAACCTTAAAGTCTCTAAACCACTGCTTCTGAAAACTCATGTGTGTCGAGGCTCCACTATCGAGATAAAACGTCGAGGGGCTGAAGGATGTGTGCACCGACAGTGAACACTTGAACAGCATAACGCAACTTTCTTCGACTTCGAGGAAACCGTTGGTAAGCGTGCACCACATCCTTGTCCAGCATCGGGCAATCGGACTTCTTATGACCTTTCTTTCCACATTAAAAGCAGTTGTTTGTTTTGTTTTGTTTCTTCACTACTAAAGCCGAGTTCGACGAGGATTCATTTGAAGAGCTCTGAGCGCTATCTTCTTGTAGAAGCTTTTGCCGAACATTTTGAGAAGTAATCTTCATTCCTGAATGCTCTAGTGCCATCCGTAATGGTCGGTAAACATCAGGTATACCCGTACCAAAAGTACCACGGCAACCAAATCGTCATCGAAACTTTGATTGATTTCTTTACGCTTTTGAGCGTGACTCATGACAGCAGATCGGTGGTTTTCCAGCTTCTCATCCAAGAGACAATTCATCAGAGTTATGCGCCTATTTATTCCCTTGTCTTCAAAAATTATTATCAATGCATCCCACACTTCTTTTGCGTAAGTAAGATTTTGAACATACGGATACAGATGAGATTCTAAGTAAAGGCATATTAACGTGTATGCTTCTTGATCCTTCTCGATCTCCGCTTCATCATCCTTCTTTGGAAGTGTTGATGTATACTTGAAACATTTTTCTCGAGCAACCATATTCAACAAGTACCTAATTATGATTGCTCAATATTATTACTATGTAATATTTTATATCTTTATGATGAAGAAAAAGGTTGCCTATTGTGAATTTAATAAAAAAAGTTTATAAAATATTTCTTTTTATTTTATTATCAGCCCCTACCTCATGGCTTCCAGTATGAAAACACCGTAATTAAATATTATACTCAACGTAAAATTTAGTAAAAGGCAGTTACAATTTAGATCGTTGTTCAATCCCCCATGTAAAGATCAGTAAGTACCACTTAGGTAAATGCTAGTCGGAATGTTTCCGATCTAAAACGACGGTTGTAACCAATGGAACATAAAATGAATATATTTAAACGAATTTATTTTATTTTCTCATAAAAGACAACAAATAAAGACTTCGTGCAAAATTTCATAGCTCTGCGATTGATAGAACTTGAGATACAAGTGTTTGAAACTTCAAACCGCTCTCCTGTAAAATTTGCGTTTTGCAATTAGGTTATTGTACGTAGGGACCGTCGATATTAATAATCAGGTCTGAATCAGTTACTGAGTTATGACATCAAACAGATCACTAAAATCCGTAAAATAGTCTGTAATTCGTGGATCTCACAACATGACCACATTAAGAACGTGTGAGAATCGAATCCAACACCTCCGCGCGCAGTGGAGCAGTAGCGTGGTGACCACTTTAACCATGCTACCATCTCTTTTTCACCATTTTTCTTTTTTGTGAATATGCATATTATACTGATATACCTACCACAATTATTGTATACCATTCTTCTGGCTGTAGGTACAGAACTGTGCGTTTCAATACCTCTCGAACTTGGTAGCAATCATAGATAATACAAGAACTTGCCATTGACAATATTAACACGCTCTTTTCCTCTATAGTACCTACTAGAGGAAAAGAGCGACGAAGTTCATTTTACATAATAATAATTATTGAATCATTTAGTATCTGTACCTACTTAGGTACCTATTTTTGTTTGATTTTCCACGTAAAAATTTGATCATTGAGAATACACATAAGTATTTCGAATTTCTGGGAAAAATATTCTTTTAATTAGGTACTCATTCTAGAGTAGCGTGGAGCCACTAGAGGGCTACTAATTTCTATGAACGGCGAAATGCGCGTACTACGCTACATGTACCTCTGCCTACGCTTACGAGAGTAACAGGGGTGATGTAAAATATAAGATTTATTCATTTCTTGTAGTGTTTATGTAACGAGAATCACTATATATTATTATCTTCTTGTCCCCAAAGACATGTTATTGTGTGTACCATATTTTAAGATAATATTTGTAGTGGTGCTGATGAGAAAAGTGAGATAGTTATACACATTGTGTGAATGAGCAGCAGATAAAAGTCAGGAGAGGAATAGATTGCTGACACAAGGGAATACAGAATAAAATGAAATTATCATTGTGTTTATCATTTATTATATTTTGAATAAGTATTTTAAATTTTATACATTGTTGATTTTAAGACTTTTAGTTTTTTCTAATATTTCTTTGTAGGGTGGATTAATTGGAGCTTGTACTGGTTCTTTGTATTCATATGATGTTTGCCCTTCCAATAATAATGGGTATGAGGTATCAGAGTCATAGGCACTCAAGTCTCCACATGCATTAAATGGGACAATAAATCTGTTTGGGCCCGTAAATTGATTAAAATCACAATATTTGTGGTCCAACAGTGGGTTTACCATGTTAGGCTGGTATCCCTCTGGTGGTTGATAGTCTTGACACACAACAAAAGCTTCTATACTTGAATTCCTTGAACTTCTGGGTTTTGAAACAGTAACATATGTGAAGAACTGCTTCAGTTGCGAATATAAAAGTGAAACATCTTTTCCTCTAAATATTTTAGCCACAAAAACACCACCATTTTTAAGTACATGAGTTGTTATGTTGAGAGCTGCCAGCAGAAGCTGTGATTGCACATATTCATCTATATCATGAAGACCAGTTACATCAGGAGCTCCATCACACACTACTAAGTCAGCTTTTAGTCCTTCAAACTCTTTAATTATAGACGTTGCAGTGGAGAGTTTCGTGATATCACCTTGTATCTGTATCACACCAGGTAATGCGGCCATGGCTTGCAGGTCGACAGCTACAATTTTAACGTCGTCCACATTTTTTGCGTTCTGTCGCAAATTTTTGGTTAACACCTGACTCCAGCTACCAGGCGCTGCGCAAAGATCTACTGCTCGTGTAACTCCTTCAAATATATTGTGTTCTTCATTGATTTGTAGTAGTTTAAAAGCGCTTCTAGCTCTCCAACCTTCTTCTTTCGCTAACCTATAGTAAATATCTCTTTTATCTTTCGATGTTTTGCCCATGGCGGTGGCCGCAAATAGTATTTAGCGGTTGAACACGATTACTAATAATGTCTATAAGTACCTACTTAAATGCGTTTATTTTAACACTAAAACACTGAATAGCACGATGTTTACAACTTTATTATGACATATCTTTCACATGTCGTGTCATTTTTGACAAATGACTGAATGACAAATTTATTACGTACAGAGTATAACAAAATGTATATAAATGTGGCTCCATCCAACTTCCAATAGTGCCTTGTACTTGTGTACTATAATTATTATTAATACTTACTTATCTAATTGTGTATTAACCACTTACTTATCTAAATACTATCATGGTGCACCTAAACAAACTAACTGCCTGCCCAACCAAAGTTTTTAAAAAAATACTTTTCTGGATATGATGAATGATTGCTAGTTGCTCCATGCCCATGCATGGGGCAAGTGCTTGCATGGAACAAGGACCGAAAATGGGTCGGGGTTTAACATTTGCTATGAGTAAATGTTACACCATAATATTTTTTTTTTTTTCGTATCTATGATTAAATAAATATTTTGGCCAACAACGTAGGCACAGCCGCATAGGTATTATTTTATAGGGCTGTGCTTTTTTAATATTTAATTTTTTCTCTTCTGTCGTGTCGTGTCACTACTGTCAATTTGACAGCTTCAGACTTAATGTCAGTTTGTTTGTACACCCCCGCTCCGATCAGCTCGCCCCGCTCCCGCTGATTCAGCTGATAACAGAGTTGCGTCTCTGTTTAATTTTCAACTCAGTCTCATTGTTTATTGTATAATTGCATGATTCGGCTGCAGTGTACGCGGTTGCCTTAAGTGTGCCGTAAATATTTTCTTCGTGTTACGGTTTTATTTTTATATTGTGTTGATCATGGAATACTTCAGTGGATCCAAGAAATTGTTAGCATTTATTGTTGAAGATTGGAAACTACTTCTATTCCTTACAATAATATTCGCTTTATATTTTTATTACACCAAAACCTTCGACTTTTTCGAAAAGAAAGGCATCTATTTTATGAAACCAGTTATATTGTTTGGAAATTTAGGCCCAAGATTGAGAGGAACTAAATCGTTTCACGAATTTCAACTGGATGCATATAAATTTTTCAAAGGGCACCGCTATGGTGGTAAGTTATATTTCCTTATATAAATCTTTTATTAATATAATTGCTGCACATACAAAAACATTCAAACATCACATACAAAAAATTAAACAATATTCTCAAAGGTAAATAAATATTTTCAAAAGTTAAAACATTTATTTTGTTTATATAAATATTTAATTTCACTTCCCAGTAGACAATTTATATCATACATGATTGTATTGAACATTTTTATTTTTGTGTTGCTTGTTTATAGGTCTGTTTGAAGGAAGAAGACCCCTTTTAACCATCATGGATCCAGAATTAATAAAAATCATTACAATTCGTGATTTCGATCATTTTACTGACAGAATCACATTGAATAGCAGGGAGCCAAGATTCTGGAGCAGGTCTCTTCTCAACTTAAAGGTGATTTTATCTATTTTGAATACTCATTTTAATTTTAAAATTGAAATTTCGAGATATATTAGTTTGCTGTTGTCCTGTTTTTAATGGTTATGAGTTTTGCTACATTTGTTCTTATGCATATCTGATTCTAATCTAAACAAATTGGAAACAATCAAAAGCCATTTATAAGCTAGAACCTAAAACATTTTCCTCCAAAGTTAGCTAAAGAGAAAAAGTTAATAAAAATGGAAGACTTAAGAGTAATAGGTATATTTTTTAAATATGTGTTTTGTCCCAGGGTTCAGAATGGAAAGGTGTAAGAAGCACTTTAACACCTGTATTCAGTTCATCTCGTCTAAGAAACATGCTGCCACTTGTAGACCTGTGTTCTCAGCAAATGGTTGAATATTTAAAACAATATGGTATGTTCAAAATCCTTATAATTTCATTGCAGCTTTAATAAACTTAATCATAAAGTACTTACAGTTTTCTTTGTCAAATTGTTATATTGTAATCAATATAAGTAACAAAATGCCTATTTGTAATTTTATCTATAGTGCACTTTGATAATGTAAGCAGGGTAATAAGGTCAGATAAATTTACTATGTTGATTCTATTAACTTTTGGTTAGCTAGTTGCGTAATACAGTCTAGTCTTTAAAAAAAAAATGACTGGGTGAAAGGATTGAAATGTCTGTAAAAAATAATTTCTCTGTTATTTTGATTGGTTCTTTAAATAACATAGGTAGTGTTTTTATTTTCAGATAAAAAAGATGTTGAAATGAAGAAAACTATTGGTCGTTTTACTCTCGAAGTAATTGGCGCGTGTGCTTTTGGTATCAAAGGTGGAGCTTTAACTGATGAGAATGCTCACTTTTTAAAGGTAAAATTAATATATAGGTATTTGGTATTTTTAAGTATGTACTTGTAGCATATTAACACAATTAAATTGAGCGTATAAATAGCAATGACGCAGATACGATACGCGACATATAACGTAGATCTGTCTCTCTTGAGTCTCATGTGTCTAAAAACAACCGCGCTTATAATTTTAAAAATAATGATTCAATGAAGACGCCAAATTATTTTAGATAACGTATAAGCTATAGTGTTATGTAATAAACAAGAGTGCAATGACTTCAAGTATGTGTCGCAGCTTTGTACCGCCACTGTCGCCGCCGTCAGGCTACATAACAGTTTATGTAATATGCCGGCGGAAATAACTCATTGAATCATACGAGAATCTAGCTTTAAAAAACCGGCCAAGTGCGAGTCGGACTCACAAACAAAGGGTTCCGTACCAAAAAATACGAATTTTTCAGAATTTGTTGGTAAAGCGGCAACGGAAATACATAATTTGTAAAAATTTCAGCTTTCTAGCTATCAAGGTTTATGAGTTACAGCCTTTAGACAGACAGGCAGCGGAGGCTTAGTAATAGTAGTAGGGTACCTTTCACCCTTTGGGCACAGAACCCTAAAAAATAGCTACGAAAAAGCTTACACTACCAATGCTTTAAGTAAACAAATATATGTCGATTTCCTACATTTTATGTTAAAAAAAATTATGTACCTATGCAATTTGTCACACCCGATACATTAGTAGCTAGGCGAGACCGAGTCGAGTATCTAGTCTATCACAAGGGTCATAAAACTATCCACAATTTAAACATTACCCGAATTTTTAAAAGGAAATAATGTTTTTAGGTTGCAGAGAAGTTCGACTACATGCCGCTTCCGAAAAGATTGTTCTTATTCGCCATCTTAATATTTATGCCGACACTTTTGAGATATATTAACTTTTCCTTCTTAAATTTGGAATCTACAAAAGAGTTGGTAAGGATTTTGAATGTAGCCAAGACTGAAAGGGCTGCTTCGAATGCCAAGTAAGTACAGAAACTTGTTTTTCAAATAGTTATAGTGAAAGCACAGTGATACCGAAATTGCCTCCTATATCGGTACCCACGAAATCACTGTAGATTCTCGTTCTGTTATAAAACAAATACAAGTCATTTTGTTGTTATTAAAATTGTTATTTCTTGTTACAGAAATAGTGATTTTCTACAAATCCTAATTGATTTCGCTAAAAAAGAGAAGAAGGATTCTGAAAGTACGAAGTCTGAATTACGTAAGTAATAAAAAAAAGTTATATTTTAGTACTAATTAGCTATTTAACTAACAGTCGTCGTGTTAAATAGACGAGATTGCTCTCAGTACAACGATTTTAGCTTAATATAACATTTATATATGCATTATTATCAAAGTGTGTCACAACTGCACATGCATTAGATATCAAATTATCTAACATAATATGCTCTACATTAGAGAACATTATCTCTTACATAATAGAATGATTACATATTATTATAAAATAGAATCTTCTTCCGCACCTGTCTGCAATAAACTCAAAAGTACTGAACCTATTTTCATGTGGTTTAAAACAATAAAGACATTGCTTCATAAGAAGGGCAAGCGTATGCCTGATGCATAATTGCGTAAACTGTGTTAGACGATGTTTCTTGAAGTAATCAAAAAAGTGCGGGAAGACTGAATATCTGTTGTATTTAAAATAAATAGTCTTTAAAACTCTCTACTGGCTTTTAAAAGCGTTGCAAGATATTTATTATCTTAGTATATTGTACCGAAGTAATTGTTTGTTGATGGTAGATAGCATTGTTACAAGATAACATACAAGCATCTCCGTAATTAATATAATTGTTACATAGTTTGTTAGAAACATGTAGGTAGGTACCTATTTTTTTTTGTTAGCCCGTATTGTCCCACTGCTGGGCAAATGCCTCCCCATTTTCATCCAGTCTTCTCTATCTCCTACTATGCGTGTCCAATTAATATTAAAGACATCTAGACCGTCACGTATGTACCTATATGCTAAATTATTATTAATGCTTAATTAGCAATCAAATCGCAGTTCACGCATATACGTAAACATTTTGCATAAAAAAAATATTCGATAATTTTGTTCAACTGTTGCCAGTTGTATCTATCTTCACCTTATCACTATAATGCTCTTAAAGTAAATACTCACGTCTTTTGGTTACATTGCAACAACTTACAAAGTCCTTTGTAGCAAAGGTTGAACTAAATCTATACTAATATTATAAAGCTGAAGAGTTTGTTTGTCTGTTTATTTGAACGCGCTAATCTCAGGAACTACTGGTGCGAATTGAAAAATTATTTAACTGTTGGATAGCCTATTTATTGAAGATGGCTTTAAGGCTATATAACATGACGTACGACCAGCAGGAGCAGAGTACCAGTAAAAAATGTTACAAAATGGGGGAAATATGACCCTTTCTCTCTTATGTGACGCAAGCGAAGTTGCGCGGGTCAGCTAGTATCGGAATAAATCACAGCACTTAGGTATAATTAATTTATACTCTTGGTACCTACTCAATTACTTAATTACCTAAGTAGGTTATTAAAATAATGGATTGAAGAAAAATGGGGAGTACCCACCACATAATCATGATGGAATAATTGGATAATACTTTTTAAATTCGTAAACCTCATGCTTATCAGCTTAACAAATGATTACACTAAGTAGTATCTACTTAAGCCAGCCGATGCTAACTCTTGCAGAACTTATCCAATATTATTTGCCATGTAATCGTAGGGTATTAATCTTCTAATTATGCGGAAAATACAAAGGTGACGCATGCATTGCACACTGCCCCCAGTCTATAGATAAGTTGTGTACAACTATAACTAGCGGCACGCCCTGGCTTCGTTAGATTTAATCAGTTATTTTACTAAAACAACAACTTTTACACATAAACCTTCCTCTTAAATATTACATCCACCCTGTCTATATAAAAATGGCATCAAAATCCGTTGCGTAGGTACATAGTTATAAAGATCTAAGCACATGTACATACATACAGTGATACACGCGGGCAATGACGTTCTTTTATACTATTATATTATGTTATGATAGTCATTGTTTATTTTCCCTTCAGATTTGGACGACGACACAATAGACGCTCAATGCCTATTGTTCCTTATCGCTGGCTATGAGACTTCAAGCACGCTGCTGTCGTTCGCCATTCATGAGCTAGCCACTAAACCAGACCTGCAAACCAAGCTCCGGGAACATGTAACCGAAATGACCGAAGGAAAGCAACTGGACTACGACCTACTTGCTAAACTACACTATTTGGAAGGATTTTTGCTAGGTAATACTAAATTACAGCATTTTTTTATATAGATCCGTTTCGCCTAGGTTAAACCAAGTTCAAGTCTAAGTACTTAAACATAGGTAATTGTTGTTTTTGCGTAAACATAGCTCGGTTTACCTCCTATAACCACAAGGATACCTACACAATATGTAGTAGGTACCTACTTACGCCTTGACCATTAGTCTTATTAAAAATGGTTATGAAATATAGATACATAATACTAACCCTCTTATTCATAGAAATATATGAAGTTATGAAAGGCTTATAAAGAGTTTTGTTTCTTTCACTCCATAGCGAATTGAAAAAGAGAAAACATATTTTAGTAGTTTTTTAACTAAAATAGGTTTATAGTGTGTTTATGAATAAGAGGGATAGTCTCTCACCTGGACCTAAAATTTTATAATGACTGTTTGATAAAGTTAATACCTAATGTTTAGACAGTTATCAAAATAATTAATATAAGGTCAAAAATATGACTGACATTGACTGTTTCCATCCGCATGACGCGTTCATTAAACCGTTGCTGTGGTCAGTGTTTGACCTTTGACATTCAAATAACCAGATAATGAATTTCTTATTGGATAAAATAACTGTACAGTTCCGTATTAAAATAGATTGAATATAGAAAGTCAAGTTTAGATAAGATTACTAGTTAATAGATATAGAAGTATCGGAAAACATTATTCTGTATTTTTTTTACCTACTTTAACTCTTATTTCTCACAAAAAATATTGTTTAACGATTGTCATGAAAAGTAAATCCTGCAATTCATAAATTGAAAACTATAAAATGCAATGCATGCGCGCAAGCGCATAGCGCTTCGTTGTTTTTTATTCACTTACCAGGGGCGTAGCTACCGCAATATCTGTCGTATCAATTATACGGCCCCCCCGGGCCACGGGGACCCCCCAAAAGTGTGTTAGGAAAAGAAATAATAATTATTATTATATTTTTTATTATTATTTAATATAATTTTCTTTTGTGAAAAATCTTTACCCCCAAACAATTTTTTATACGGGGTCCCTCCAATGCACGCTACGCCACTGTCACTTACGTAACTCTAAAGCTTAAATGTTAAATTACTTAATGTTATGTAATATGCATACTATCCATCTTATCATACTTTTTATATAAGTTTTTGTTTATAAATATTGATATAGGTAAGAGTATTTTTAATTTAAAAGATTAATAACCGCACGTTTGGCGCAGATGTATACGTCGCCTCGCCACAATAACCATAGCGCCTTGTGCCGGGTTCGAATTCCACCCGGGACAAATATTTGTGTGATGAGCACAAGTATTTGTTCCAAGCCTGGTTGTAAATCTATCTATAGAAGTATATATTTAGAAGTATATGAGTATGTTTAACAGTCACCATACTACAAGCTCTGCTTAATTTGGAATCATAAGACCCATGTATGACTGGTCCGGTAATATTATTTATCTTAAATTTCAGAAACTCTACGTATGTACCCACCTCTGGCTAGAGTGGATAGGGTTTGCACAAAACCTTACGTACTGCCCGGGTCATCTATACAAGTCAATGTCGGGGATGTACTAACCATACCTGTGTATGGAATCCATATGGATCCTGAATACTATCCAGAACCACAAAAGTTGATACCCGAGAGGTTTATGAATGAGGAGAAAAAAGAGCGAGCTTCTCACTTGTATTTAGCGTTTGGTTCCGGTCCTAGAAACTGCATAGGTATGGTATAAATCGTTATCTTAAAATTAAATACTTCTTTACGGTAAAACCGCTTCTCAACTCTGCGCTGTTATCAACATCGCGTGTGATGTAACGATTCATCTGTTTAATTAGCCTAGTAAAAATATAGGTACTCTGAGTACTACCTAACCAGTGATAAAATGTGAGCAAAAACTCTTATGCAGCTGTTTATAAAGTGATATGTCATGTGATATTGTACTAACTTACAGATGTTATAATTCCAGGTTTGCGTTTCGCCATGTTGTCTACGAAGATGGCAATGGTCGCGCTCATAAAGAACTTCACATTTTCAACCTGTGAGAAGACAGAACATCCTATACAGTTCGATAAAAGATCGTTGCTGCTCAAACCCAAGAGTGGCTTGTGGGTTCGACTAGACGCAATACAGAATCCTGAAACTAGTACAAATTAAGTTATGCTATTTGAAAATCATTGCCAGCTTACAAACCAGAACTTATACCGAAACAAATTAATAAGGGAAATCGACGAAATCAATGTACGGCACGTATTGCAAATAGATTAAGACAATTCGATGGACCAACCTTTTGGGGTGGGCTCCTGCTATGAGGAATGTGTTCAAAACGCAAGCCAAGAACCTAAGGCCTCATTTACGGAGACGCGGCGCGTCGCGCGTCGCGATAGGCTACGCGGTCCGCACTAAATTCAAATGTAGGGCGTTGGATGAGTGCGTTTACGGTGAAGCGATTTTACACGCGTTTGCTTGAAATGGAGCGTGTTTTACGGCCGAGCCCGCGGATGGCATCGTCACGTCTCACGCGGCGTTTATCGCGGCGGCGCACGCTGCGGCGATTCTCGATGAAGCGATGCCTGTGGCGGAACCTTCTGCCAGTCTCATTTGGTAATCGTACAACACAGACGTAGTAGTAGTAGTCGTCATTCATGCTGTAAGTTGCGACACGTGCGCTCCCATCTCTCGCTAACCTAAAACTAAGTCGGTAAACTGAGAACCCCGCGTGCGCCGCAGCGATGCCCGCCGCGTGCTTGGCTACACGCTTGAGAATACGACGCGGGCGCAACGGCGGGCCGCGCCACTCTTCCCGCCTCGCGTCTCTATAAACAACATCGTATATTGCTATAAGTTTGTGTTTACGCGTGCGATGATACGTGCCGCTTCACGCGCCGCCGCTACGTAAACAATAAAAACGTCCGACGCGCCGCGAGACGCCACGCCACACGCGACGCGCGACGCCCCGTGTCTCCGTAAATGAGGCATAAGATTTGGGATCTGAACGGACAATTTCGACAGAAAATTGAGGAGTGAGGAATTTAATCAAAAAATAAGACTTCGGTTTTTATGTAAACGCTGGCAATCGAGTACAAATACAACTAACAGAGAGAATAGTCACGAATATTTTTGTGGGCAAAGGTTGTGGACTAGTATTATATCATAGAAAAATATTTTTGCACTCAAAAGTTATCATAGTGAGTGATGTTTCAGTATTGTAATCCAATTGAATTACTAAATATTATGATTAATTTTATTTAATCAAAAACGTATTTAAAGAATAAGTACAAAAGTTAGAGTCAATTATATTGTACAAATGTCTAAGCCATCTGTAATGTTGCATTTGTAGAATTTAGATTAAAAATGAGTTTGAATATATTATTATTACTTTGTGATTTTGCAGCCATAGTATACATTTTGTTTTTGTAGCTACAATTCATATTTTATGTTCAGTTGTTAGTTTAACTAAAAAGCGTTATTATAATTTAAATCTTTATTGTGGTTATGGTAGTTTTACAAATGCTGCTATAAAGAATCCTATAGAATTTTTATACAGGTCTTCCACTGGTCTAAGTTCGTCATTATGCGGTCCAAAAGATTGCACCATTAATCTGAAATAATAAAAGACGTTATGTGATTGTAAGTGCCAGTAAAGTAGCATAATTATGTACAAAAAAAATACTCGCTTATACAAATTTCGTTACCAAAATATAGTTCTTGCCATTATAATAATATATAATATCAATTAATTAACATTAAGTATTGAAAGTTGAATACTGTAAATTATAAGTTTTATTACATGTATTTCTGTTTAAAATAAATTTTATCTAACATACCTTTGTTCATCATTCAGCCCTCTGTTTGGTAACCCAGGACCACCCAGAAGTGGTTCAGCAGGTACTAACTTCAAACATGGAAACTTTTCAAGTGCCCATGCAATCATCCCTTCATTTTCTTCCTCAGTAATAGTACAAGTACTGTACACTAATTTACCACCAATTTTTAAAACTTTTATTGCCTGCAGAAAAATAATTTATATAATTTTGTTAATAACATAATATGGAAATCATGTTTTTTTTTAATATATTATTTAACTGTGACTGTAATTGATAAAGCAATGCCAAACTGTTACTCAGTGGTATCAAACTATTATTAAAGAACATTTTGATCACTGTTGTTATTGATTGCTGCCATTCATTCATTATTGTAGTTACACCTTCAGGGTCTAAGGCAGCCTAAGTTGAATGATTAAAGGTTACTTACTTCTGCTAACAATTTCCTCTGAACAAACTTGTATGAACTAATCATTTTGGGAGTCATCTTGTTCATGAACTGCTGAGGCCTTTGTCCTAAACCACTGCAGGGTGCATCCAATAAAACCTTGTCAAAGCTGTTGGGTGGAAATGGAGGCCCATTGTTAATACCTTTACTTTCTTCTGAACAACACTTGGTTGAATCAAAAGCAAATGCACTAACACATGTCACACCCTGTATGTCACAGCTTTCTTTGATTTTAGCTGCTTTTGAAGGGGTTTTGTCTAATGCTGTTATAAATGCCTGGAACAGTGGAAAATATATTTTCAGAAGATTTTTACCAGAATAAGAATATTTTATTCAAATATTCCTTGGGTACCTACTTACTTTGTCACCTGACATTTCGGCCAAATGAGTAGTCTTATTGCCAGGGGCTGCACACATATCCAAAATATATTCATTTGGCTGAGCATCTACAACCCAACCACAGACTATGGATGGCAAATTTTGTAAAAGTACTTCTCCTTTACCATAAATTGACTCATTAACAACTGGCAACTTTGATGCTGGTAGAATAGTGTGGACTGCTATGCCACTGCAATAAAAAGTAAAGCAATTGGTATGAAATTAAAAAGTAATGCAGCCATCTATGACTATAGCAGCTTTATTTATGACAACTGTACAAGCAAGAGTAAACTATACTCTTTAAAATATAGCTTGATTAGAATGGCAGATGTCAAACTGTTTTGACTAGGGTTGTAGAAGTATTGATCAAAATCGATAGCGAAAAAATCGAATCTAAAATAATTATATTCGATTCAATTATTTTTGAATTAGCTTTTTACGAATTGTTGTTGTGAATCTTATTGTTTAAGCAAATTCGTATAGGACGACCAGCCCTACTTTAAACACCGCACGGAGACCTCTCCTAGTTTAGTATTAATTAGGATCAATTATATAAAACAATGAAAACAGTTAAAAAAATAATTTATTCAGTTAATGGTGCAATTCTGATGATAGGGATGAGGATGATAGTAATATAGGATGCGCAGCTAATGGTGCGCATCCTAAATCAGTATCATTCTCATCGGTATCATCAGAATCGCTGGAACAATCTTGGAGATTAATTATTAATTCTTGGTCACAAATAGTATCAAAGTGTACTTCGCGATTAACGATTAATCAGGCGATTTACTCTTATCTATTGTGTCTCCTCACTAAAAATTTTGCAACATGACGTAGCCTTGTAGAGAGGTTGAAAATTATTAGGTTTATTTTTAAGACTAAAGAAAATAGTACTGATTTTTAGTTTAAAGGCTGATTTTACTGAATTATTCTGATTTCTTATTGAGGATCTGTATTTAAAAAATTGTTATAATGCTAGACAAGACAGATTTTTCGTGTTTCAATTTGTAATACTCGTTAGACGTCACTACAAAGTTGTGTCATCTGTTTTGCTTAGAACTGTCATTTTAATCAAGCTATATTTTAAAGAGTATATACAGCAAGTAAATAGCAAAAAAGTAAAATAGTATTAATTATACCTTGGCTGAACACCATCATCAAACAAGTCAGACCTCAACATTTTTAAGCAACCCACCCCTACATATTGTTTCTGCCCTTCATACTTTACTTTCAGGCCTCTTTTGCAGTGTTTTTCCAAATCACCATAAATATCTACTCTGTCACCAATCTGGCAACCTAAAACCAAAAATATGATTGCATTATTCTTAATTGAAAAAAATGCCAAACGCTGATTTGTTTTTTTATTTTAATATGCATAGGCTGTAGCAACTCTGTGCTGCTTTCACATGAAAAAAATCATGTGTTCTTTCCCTTTATTGCAAAATACTTACTAACAGGCAAGCCCATAACTCCAGGCGCAAATACATGTGCTCCCCTTAACACAGCTGCTGCACACAATGCGTCCACTATCACCTCCTTGCCTGTATTTTCTAGTACAACATCGTCAGGCCATCGCTCCAGTATCAAACAGTCAGGCCTCAGCAAATAGTACTTGGGTATTTGATTTGTGTTTAGTTCCTTGCCTTGCTACAAAATTTCAGGATGTTAATTTTCTTAAAACTTTCACCGTAGAACAAATTGCATCAAATATGTATACATGTATGTATACTAACTGGATTAAATGATTACTTACAGCATAAAGAAATTCATGCAGCACATTAATATCAAACTTTTTTAATCGGTTAAAACGAAAAGTGGTACACTTTGGTGTTTCCGACAACCAACTTTTCATTTCAGTTTGAGTTTGAATTTCCATAATTCACGTATATAATACAGAAAAACGGCAAAAGTTGTATAATTTGTATAATATATTTTGATGTTTTGGACCAAATACAACATGCATGCTTTTGTTGTGACACTGATGACACATGAAATAAAATGACGGATTATTGGATTGGTGACGTTTGACAACAGGAACAAGGAAAGAGCAAGGAGCTATTTCTTATTCACTTACGTCATTTTGTTTGTGGTGTGTTGTCGTGGAGGCGTAATATACACACCTATATTTTTTGGTGACGCATATATTTTTAATCATGTAACTATTGCACATATTGCTACCACCTAGCAAAAAAATATACTACAACAATATACTATACAAATGTAACGATAAAGCGCATATGATAGGCGAATGTATCAATAAAGTATAAGGGTTTATTGTACTATACCCAAATCTATACTAATATTATAAAGCTGAAGAGTTTGTTTGTTTGCTTGTTTGAACGCGCTAATACCAGGAACTACTGGTTCGAAAAATTATTTCACTGTTAGATAGCCCATTTATCGAGGAAGATTATAGGCTATATATCATCACGCTATGACTAATAGGAGCGGAGTACCAGTAAAAAATGTTACAAAAACGGAGAAAATTTTGAATTTTTTGAAAGTTGTGCGGGTCAGCTAGTAATATAATAAATACTACGTTACCTACTATGTATGCATCTTTATTTTTATAGACAACATCCAACCTATTATTCCAAAAAAGAGCAGGAGGCAGATGTAGGTATATAAAATACGCTTATGTTTCGCTATTACCCTTTACCGGGCACGATAAAAATACCAACCGATTCATATAAAGAAGAACCTAAGTAGATAAAAATGGACAATAGAGGAATCAAACACCCTTTGAAAGACGATTTCATTTTTCGTTACATTAGGAGTAAAAGAGGGTTCTGTATCCTTTCAGGAATTAGAAAGGAAGTTAACGAAGATTCTGGTGTCCGACAACTAACCGTAGCTTCTTGGCTAACTGCTGGGTTGTTGAAAGTTTGAAGAATATTTTTAAGGATGATAGTGATTAATCTGTTGCAACTAGAAGAATAGTTATTGAACCTATTTTCTACGTCAAATTGGTTCTCAAAACCGTGCTTCCAATAGTAATACTAATAATACCTAAGTATAATAAATTAAGGGATCTATCTGGTAAGTAGGTAGTTATTTAAGATTGACGAAAGTTTGAATATCATCCACATTACTATTAAACACAACAAACTGGAAGCTCCAAATGACTTAGTATGGATTTACTCAGGTTGTGTAACTGTTATTCAAAGTTTTCTTTAAGTTTTCATAAACTATTTTCGTTACACCGTGTAACCATCCACGTCTGCCGTGTAGACGTGGTCAGAACCAACTCATTAGAAATGAACCCATTCCTGACTCATAAAAAGAGTAAGTGGGGAGTGCATACGTGTCCTTGGAATGTATCTTCCTTAAACAAAGACGATGAATTCATTTATAAGGTATATCTTGGGTCAGCCTTCTGATCAGTCTTCCTAACACAATCGGAACCTACCTACATACTTGGTTCGAGTGTGAAGTGGCTTTGTTTAGTACCTATACCAGCAGGTAGGTACTTACTAGTAATAGCTATGTTGTTATTCTTCAATAATAAAGTAGGGTAGCAGTTCTGTAATGCTAAGCTCTTATTTTGAAGTAATTATTTGTTAATTGTTCTTATTTCATTAGAACTTGTACATTTAATACAGAATAAAATTGTACTCCAAATTGTTTTCATTTTGTAAACGGTATGATTTAGTTAACGTAATTTTGTACAGAATAAATTAACGTCGATTTATTGTTACTGGCCACTTTTTTCCAATACGTGGCATAGGCACGAACAACTTCCACGTTCGCCGCCATTTTGACATCGAGTGAATTGTATAGAATCCACTGAATAAAAGCTTTTTTTCTTGATTGTGTTGAAATTTGCTTCTGAAAATGTAAGTTTGGCACCAGTTTATACTTATTTAACGTTATTACAATAAGATTGCCTCCGAGAAAGCGTAAGTTACGTTTTGTGTACTTTACAAACCGAGGGTGGTGACCGCAGTTAGACCAACAGCGGTGTCGGGCAATCTTTGTAGCAAATGATCTCAGATCAGGGAGTCTTCTACACTTGTTAGTCAATTCATTCGTTTGGATTCGATTTCCTTACTAGTAAATACAAATTTTCGTGTTTCTAAGTAATTTTGTTAGAAAACATTCTACGTCAAATTTTGTAAGGACCTGCCATGTCATTATCATTGATTGAAATAACGTGCAGAGTTGACGGATGACTCAGTACGACTATTTTGTGTTTTCTAATTATTATTTGTTCTTTCAGACTACTCAAAAAGCATCAAAATGGGGAATATGTTTGCGAATTTATTTAAAGGCCTATTTGGCAAAAAGGAAATGAGAATATTGATGGTCGGTTTGGATGCGGCTGGTAAAACCACAATCCTATACAAACTCAAATTAGGCGAAATTGTTACGACTATTCCTACTATTGGTGAGTAAAATGATCATGATTGATTGTGACTTGTCTAATCCCTTCCAATAGCAATTACTGATTAACATTCATTTTCACAAAACCTATCAATGTGGAACTGAATGGTGAAATTCATAAAGCTTATGGATTAAATTTATTCCTCATTCTAATTAGTGGTTATATGAATCACTTTAAAGGGATTATTTTAATTTTGCTTTATTTACCTTGTCCATATGTGCCATTCCGTTTGTAATTGTCCATATGCTAATTTATGTATTTAGTTTTACTTCAATATTATTAATTTCAACCCCAGTTTATTGGGCTGCTAATCAGTTTGAGATGTTATAGTTAAGCTAATGGTTGCTTGTATTGATTGTATCAGTTATTTACTTACTATAGACAAGAGATAATTCGATAGATTCTATGATTCAAGTACTCTATCAAATCAGTTTTCCTGTTTCAAAATGATATCTTTTTAATTTTTACAATATATTTTATATAGTTGTACCCTTCCTAGTTGCAATAATGTATGTGCTATTGAGTAACAATCATTGCATCACTTCATATAAAACCATTAGCGCAACAAATTTATAAATATTTTACAAGGATAATTCAACATTGATTTTAGTATGAAATTATTGACAAATATGGTTCTATGTAATGTAATATTATGTTATATTCATGTCTTATCTTATTTCCTATTATTCCTATCAGAATGCATACATGTATACAGTGAAATTGATTGATAAAAATGTCTAGGACAGAATATGTAACTGGCATTATAATCATATTATATTCAGATTGTAATAATCTTTAAAATTTGTAGACCGTAATTTAGGTTTCTGATGGTGGTCCAATCTGCATCTCTGAAACTGATGGTCTATGTTGTTGTTTTCAGGATTTAATGTGGAGACTGTAGAATACAAAAACATCAGTTTCACCGTGTGGGACGTCGGCGGTCAAGACAAAATTAGACCACTGTGGAGGCACTATTTCCAGAACACACAGGTTAGTGGCATAGTCAAAAGTAGTATTCCTTAATATTGTATCAAGATGTACTTGCTTAACCAAGATTATTATGCTAAAAAAAGCCTTTGTAACATAATCTCATTATAATTCATTACTATGTCCATGGGTGTAACTTACAGGGATAAGCCTACCAGCCTTTGAACTAGTTACAACAGATGTAGTTTAATGACCTACCTAATGCTGAAATTGAAATTAATATAATGTTTATGCTCATAGGGTGTCACCCAATCTAGTATGAGTCATTGAAGTACTTGCCACATCATACACAATTTTAAAATTGAATTTTGATAAAGGTATCTGAATCATTTGTATAGGTGTGTGTGGTGCAGTGGTTAAGTTGCTCACCACACTCTCTCAAGATGTTGCTCTTTTAATTCTCAGTCAGGACAAATATTATGTAATTTTTATTAACTTATTTCCTAACTTGATGGCAGTCAACTAATTTTAGTATGAGAAAATAAAATGTGTTTGTCTTACAATTTATACATTTGGTTGACTATTTTATTCTGATCTGTCTAAATACACATGTCTAATGTCTAAATACTCACAAAATAAGTATACAATACCTTGAATAAATTACAATGATGTACTTGAAACAAGTTAGTTTTTGTATAATTGACAGTTTAAGTTGACATTAATTCATTCATATAATTAATAAAAAATCAACATTGAGATAAGCATCTCTAACAGTCCATGAGAGTGCCTCATGCTGTTTACAATCACACATTTGTGAAAGTAGGTCATTGTTTCTAGGTTTAATACTTACAGATGATTTCACTTGACATATTGTTAAAACCTTAGCTTTCTTATTTGATTGTTTTCAAATATATTTACAAATATTTAGATATAGATTATTACAGTACTTTAACAAAAAAAGTACAAATCAATAGGCCTGAGGTAACTTAGCATAACAATATTTTCTTGAGTAGCTATTCAATAATTATTTCCTTAAATATAATCTGAAAGTATCTTTTTCATACTTTCTTGTTATATAATATAGTTTAATTGAATGATTGAAAATATCATAAAACAACTGTTGTTTCATGTTTTATTAGGAATCATGTGCAAGAATAATTAATGTGTGAAAACTATCCAGTAATACTAAGTTCCATGTGTTATTGAAATTATATTGTAATGTGATATCAGATTTAATCATTACGTATTATGTTCGTAGTTTGAAGATCTGCGCATTTATAAATACGCATTACATTAACATAATATATACTCAGAATAATGAATATATTAAGAATGTTAAGTCAGACAGAGAGGGTGGGCTCTGGCTTTATTTTTCGTTATTACGCAGATTCTAATAACATGCGTTCATCAAATTGAATAGTAGGTCAATTAATTAAGATAGTTCATTTTTCGCAGCCACGTATTTCATTCGTTTATATCCTATCAAGTGTGACATTGTAATCATTTAACCTTCATTGGATTTAGTAAACTAATTTTTTTTAGTAATTCTGTAATGAGTTATCTTTATTAGCATAATTTGTCTGGTTTAAAAACATAATACCTGTTATGCAGATTGAGTTCATTTTTTCAATACAATTGCCAGAAATAATATTATCAGATAAGTGGATAACATGCTATATATGATAATAATATGTGACAGGTTTATACTTTTTTTTGCTTTTGGTGTATTACTATACTTCCTTCATAGTAAAGATAACAATTAATTTGTAAGAATGTCTATTTGTTTCATGTTTTAATAAAAGATCTCTGCAGTATTAAAGCCATACTAAGCGTTTTATCGCATCGTGAGTCACGTGTTACCTAATTTTATATTTTATTACATATATGTACGTAGTCGTATTTTGAGCTTATCAGTCGATGTACGAAATAATGTATACATATATCGCTCCTTGAATACAAAAGGGCCACAAATCGAAATCTATAAATTTTACAGGAGAGCCAAAACAAATTTTTGAAACTGTTTTTTTATAATATTTCATATATTTATTTATTAAACATAAGATGTTAATATATCATTGGATGCGTATTTTTTAGCTCTATCTTTCTACAAAATAAACTTTGTAATAGCTGTTACCTATTAAGAGAAAAAAGCATATAAGTCCCTTTTGCATTCAAAATTTGAACCAATATTATGAGAAATATGTCAAAAATTAAACACAGTTTTACAAATAAAAATGGTTAATTGTACTTTTTTGGTAAAAAACCCGTATCAAAAAGTTTAATAATAATTACTTAGTAAAACCATAACTGTATAGACCAGGAAAACATTGTATTAAACAATCTAAATTAAAAAATCTGAACTTTTTATTAAGTAAGTAAAATTATTGAGATCAACTTTGTGCGTAACTTTCATTATTTAGTAAAATTAAACATCAATCATCA
Source organism: Anticarsia gemmatalis (assembly GCF_050436995.1). Classification (NCBI taxonomy): domain Eukaryota; kingdom Metazoa; phylum Arthropoda; class Insecta; order Lepidoptera; family Erebidae; genus Anticarsia; species Anticarsia gemmatalis. The sequence goes on from NC_134757.1 coordinate 5,983,016, forward strand.
TCATCAATCAATGGGTAACGTGACGAGTAGACTGAGTGCAGCAGGAGTATTAAAGAAATAAGATTATAGAAAAGGTTTTTGAGTTTTATAAGGCTTTATATTTAGCATTCGTGGATTATTCCAAAGCTTTTGACAGCATTACTCATTCCGCCATAGAATCATCACTCCATCCAAGTCCTACTTAAAGATACTATGTAGAATCGAACCTTTATACATCAAACTCATCAAAGCAATAGACAACAATATCATTCCAAGCGTGAAACAGGGAGACCCGCTATCTCCCAAATTATTTACCAGCACCCTCAGATAAATTTTCAGGAGCCTGGCGGTGTTATGGCAATCAAAAGCATAGTCGTAAGTGGTAAACAGTTAATAAATCATTGTTTTGTAGATGACATAGTCCTCTTCTCTTTTTCGGCATCGGACCTCGAATCAATGCTCAAAGATCTGAGCACGGCAAACCTTCAGATTGGACTGAGTAAGAACCGTACAAAAACCCAGGTTATGACCAACAACACAAAACGTAGGGTCGAGGTAGACGGGCACGTCATAGACTATGTCGACGAGTACACTTGCTAGGGCCAGATAACCCCTTTTAACAACCGACGGGACAAAGAGTTGGACAAACGTGTCACAAGTGCCTGAAAGAGATCCTGATCCAGGAAAGAGCTAATGAAGGGTAACCTTCCACTATCACTGAAGTGAAAGCTCGTCGACATGTTTATACCTACTACCCGTCCTTACCTACGCTGCCCAAACATGGTCCCTTACGGAAAACCAGAAAGAGCCAGAGAGCGATGGAGCATAGTATATTATGCATCAAAAGAACAGATCACGTCCGAAATTCTATACTGCGCTCCCAAACTCGCATAGCCGATGTAAGGGAGAAGACCGCTTGGCTGAAATGGAACTGAGCCGGCCACATTATCCATATGCATTCGGAAAGGTGGACCCGCATATCTACCAACTGGATGCCAGAAGATGGTCATAGCAGACGCGGGAGACTTAAATGGAGATGGCAGGATGACCTAGACGCATTTGAAAAGGACTGGTCGGATCTTGCCCCTGAAAGAGGAATTTGAAAGGAAAGGGTGCCTCTTTACTTTGCCTGCATCAAAATGTATTATTTTATTTTTAAAATTGTAGCGAAAACTTAAATTATTATCATACCAAACGGTCATATTTCTGGCCTTCCCATTCTAGCACGCTAAAAATGATTATTTATTCCACAATAATTAAATGCAAAAGGGACGTATTTCAAAATATGCTACTGTTATATTACAAAATATAATAACAAATACTAGTGTTTGAATGCAAAAAGGACGTTTTCCAAAATATGGCAGTTTTGTATTGTAAAATATAATCACATTAACTTGAAATTTTGCACCCAACACAGACATATTTTGGATTGTGGCACTTTTTCATGCAACTGACGAGCATTTGCGTTGAATCTCCGGGCGCAACTCGCAAAGTGGCTGTTTTGCACTGACATTACCTATCAAAGTGAGCTAATGCAAAAAGGGCAGTAAGTCAGTGCAGCCATAATATAAGCAAAAATGATGGGGGTTTTTTTTTTACTATAAAATATAGTCGGTTCAGGTGTCATTTTTGCAATAAAACGATTTTCAATTTTTTTTGAGTTGTGGCCCTTTTGCATTGAAGGAGCGATATGTTGCCACGTCCAATTGGGGATTTCGCTTTTAACAAATAATATTTAACATTAAAATAATTGACGAACAGAACTAAAAATTGTAAGTGGCGACAGAATTTCTGAAAGGTCAATCTATGTATTTTTACATTTGGTGATTTTAATCTACATAATTAAGTTAAATCAGATAACCATTAATGGTTTTCGAGATGTACAACCGTACCACTTGTGTTGTTTTAGTGTTATTCTAGTTACCTCACAGCATTGGCAAACTATGCATGTATTATTTGAAAACATTAATGTATTTTAGATTTAGTTGACAACTGTGTGTTTTGTTCCAGGGTCTCATCTTTGTAGTAGACAGTAATGACCGAGAGCGTATTGGTGAGGCGCGTGAAGAGCTCATGCGAATGTTAAGTGAAGACGAGTTACGGGATGCCGTACTTTTGATCTTTGCAAACAAACAGGTAACTTTCCTCATTTATGTTTATAGGACAGCAATCTTCTTCCACATCATACCTAAATATATTAACACTAATTTCATTTAGTTTAGATCATTTTTATGTTCATAGATAACTAACTGCTAAATGAACGTTTTTTTAACACGAAGTGAAAATCTTATGATTTAAATTGATCAAAGAAGAGAATCCTTTGTAATGCAAACCAGATTTCGAGGCCAAATATTGTGAACCCATTGCTTTGAAGATATTGTCTTAGAATGTGTGCCAATAGGTATTGTAAAACATACATAAAATTTATAATGTTCTGTTCCTAGGATCTGCCAAACGCAATGAACGCAGCTGAAATAACAGATAAGCTGGGTCTGCACTCATTGCGCAACCGCAACTGGTACATCCAGGCGACGTGTGCCACCTCCGGCGATGGCCTGTACGAAGGCCTCGATTGGCTTTCCAACCAACTGAAGAATGCCAACCGCTAACCGCATGTGCGCTACCAACTCACAGACAAATCTGATTACTGAAAGAGACTATGGTTTAAGATATGTTAACTTTATTTGCTATTGAATATTGAATACAATGTATTATGTGAGTTAACCTGCGAATGCATTACTGATATGCGTCACCCGGTGACCGATCGAGCATCGCATTCACTCCGAACCACTGGCGTTCATACATTTACAACGTTTAAAATTAATTTTGGTATATGGGTGGTAAGTGTTTGTACACTAATCCGTGCTACTTAGCGATGTGGTATTAGGGTCCACGTTAATTGAATGCGCTGTTCGATCGATCCCTAAGGACGTCGAACAAAAAATAGTGTGTAAAGACGATACAAAATTATTGCAGATTTGTTTTCAATATAAATATTCGAAGGAGCAAAACGGTGGTACCTAGACTCGCTGAATGATCGTGCATTGTGATGTGGATAGGTTTGTAGCTGACTCGTGATAAAGTGAATCACACCATAACATGTTTTATATGTATACTATATGTGGAATAAGTTGTCGCAATAAAGTATTTAAAGTTAATTCACAATTAATGACTTTAATTATTTAGTTATTATAGTAGTGACCTACAGTTTACAGTACGTAGGTAGGTGCAGTAGCAGTGGTCAGTATTGAAGCGAGTGGTGTATAAGTCGCGGGGCGGGGCGGGAGCGGGTCGCGGGCGCCGAGCCGCCGACCGGCAGGGGGCGCGGCCGCAGCCTATTCACATCGCTTTGTGACTGTCCGTTATCGATAACTAATGTTCTTTCTGTTCGATTGTCACCAGTTTTGTGCATAAATATCACCTGACTTATTATAACGATGGTAGTTTATTTTTATGGAAGTTATCTAGGTAGATTAAGCTGTTATGTATTTTACATCCAAACCATTTCGTACAATTCTCGCTTATTCAAACGGCTCGTTGTGATTGACCTGCATTTAAAGTCAACAGCTTCTCATGACGATCCGAGATTAATTTGTAATTTAGGTATAAATATGTATTAGATAAACGGTGTCATTTTGAGAAGTGTTTCCGCCTACAGGGAACAGTGCTCAGAATTCTCAGTGGTACATGCTCTACACAATTAATTGTAACTTAGCATTTTTATAATAATTTAGAAAAAAAAATGTTGAAACACAATAACTTTGTGGCAAGTGTGATGGAAGGAGGTTCTTTTTTTATTTTTATGAGAAACAGAAATAATGAAAATGCGAATTGTGACATTCCGGTTTATCTTACGCTGTATTATGGAATAAAAATTATCCTCACCAATGTTTCATTTTTTGATTTATTACTAACGGAGGAGTTATTTCGACGTATTGTAAACTTACGTTAAGAACGCCGTGAGCTAAATAATACCTTTTATTAATTTATATTTAGTATAATTATGTGCGTAATAAATAAATCATTTGAGAGTATAACAAGTTTTCATATGAATATTATTCATTACTATTGGTGAAAGTGTAAATGCATACCTGTAAATATAAATAATGTAGGCTTGAGTTGGACCTGTAGCACTCTTGCTGTTTTTGATTATTTGTCGAACCATTAATGTTTTTATACTTTGATGGATAATTTCAGCATCACGTTGCTTAAGTGGTGTGAGATATATTAGTGTAAACAAAAAGTTATAAGACAGATTAAACTTGCGGGGTGCGCATAATATTATGTGGCAATCATAAACGTCCGCGAAAGAGTGACGTCATGACCGCACCGTGTTACTAATCCTACCTTTGGTATAACTTAAAATGAACTGCAAGTTCTCTATACACTCAAATATCCTGTTTTATCACTTATATTAATAAACCTTCATACACCCACCGATTTGCAAGATCAAAACAATCTGTCGATAAAATGACGTTGATGAATAAGCAAAAATAGTGCAAGAAGAATTCAGACTGTCGCCATTTCATTTTATAAATTCAACGGTTTGGCAGTGTTCGACATTTGGATTTACGGAGTGTTTCACCAACCTCGGATAAGTATCTAGCTAACCAAACTAATGGAATCTTTTAGATTTCTATGCTTTTTAATATGGTCAATCAGCTTTATTATATTTATTCGATATCGAGATTCGAGATATTTTCTGAGCGTGAAGCTGAATTATTGTAGTATTGATTTCCAGATAGACTTGAATTTTAAAATTCGGATCGTAAGAACAATGTAAAAACCAGCGTGAACAAGGGACATTTACTTATCCTATATAATACATAGGTACCTCACTACCGTGTTAAAGAAAGGACGTAACGGATTGAAGGTACCACATTTCTCATTTTATTCGGGGTACGGGATTTTTGCCTGGACGGAAGTAGTTTTTGTCTATTACCTACTGACATTAGATTCTTGTTTATCGGAGTCTATTCATAACTCGTTGATTTATAAACTAGTTTATTTGATAATAATATATGCCAGAGGTGCGCATCAATCTTCCATTAATAACATTACTAGACTTGATAACAAGCGAGTGTACGGTAACGAGTGCTTGTTGTACCTTGTGATATCTTTAATTTATTTCTAACTAGATAAAGCTGTATTCTATTCACGTCCACGTGCCCAGAGAGTAACAACAGACAAAATACGGATATTAGTGACCTTAAGAAGACATTGAAACAAGAATGTCTAATTGAACAGCAATAACCATCAATCTTGTTTTACGTAGAGAAGCCGACTGTTAAACTAGCAGGCGCCTGTCATAGTGTCTAAAATACTAAGTTAAGGAACCTAAGTTTAATACCTAACAAGAAGGCTTAGCTTAGCTTAATTAAATAAGAATCCTAAATTGGTTTTCGTGATAGGTACTAAATGCTAATGGTGGCACCCAAAACATTCTAGACATATTATAGAGGTAGGTACACATTATGCAGAGTTTCTTCGGGGCATTTATACTTAATTTTATTTACCCTAACAGAATGTAACTATGGATCATACGAACAGCCTTTCTACTTACTCATCGTTGCTATCTAACTAGAATAAAAAAGTAAAAAATCCAAATTAACTGACAAATAAATAAAATAAGTACCTACTGTTGGACTATGTAAAAGTATCTAACATTTAAAAACAAGAATTCTCTGCGTGTGGAGTAGAGTAGACATATTGATCGTTGCAGTGACTCCAGTAGCAGGCGCTTGCTTTTAAACCTATCAACAATGACGATTATCTCCTGACCAGTTTATTTTGGTAATATTTTAATTTGAAATAAACAATTTCTCATTCCATCCCCTGTAATTTTCTTTCCTTGACAGTGGGATATAATCAAATTATATGGATTTAATTAAGGTTGGTTAAGCATAAGTCTCTGAGGTTCTACGACCGAATCGGTGTAATTGTCAGAGCAGAATCATTTCAGTCAATTTCTACGATTTCTACTTTCACGATCTTTTCTCTATAACCTGATTCGCCTCGATTTTACCGTGGGTAGGACATTAAACCCTGTATTAAGAAGAAGCTGATTGTAACCATTTTTAGGTAGATCTACAATTAATATAATTATAAACAATTACTATTGGCAATAAATTCAAATTCATATTAACATGAAAAGTAACCTTTTCAATTATAATAAAATCATAACTTCACGTAGCCCTACATACTACATACATACCTACATACCTACTCTTTATTCAAAACTTTACGGGTTCAAAATATTCGGGTTATAACTGAGGATATTTACAAAAAAGGAGGTGTTTCTTGTTACAATAAAATTGTTGATCCCTTTTTTGGTCTTAATTTCGCGTAGCAGTAGCAGTGGCATTAACTACGGGCCCGTCAAAGCGGTAGTCATGGAAAAAGGATCAGGAAAATGCGTAGTTATGTACCTATGATTGAATATAAATAAATAGGACTTCTGAGAAAATTACGTCCACCAACGTACCTTCTTTACAAATAGAAAATGAGTAATAGCTAGCAAAAATAAAATATCGAAAATAATCAAACATCTTATTGCGGCTCAGCGAGTTTACAAAGCTACAAAGATAGGACGCATAGATAAATGATAAACTAGCTATTTATTGGTTTTTCTAAAATGTTGTATTTTGCTTGTTTATAACGTGCTTAAAGATTTTTTTGCTCTACATGACAAAAATATGCCATCAAAAACATTCTGTAAAAACCTCAAGTCTCGCCGTAAAAAGTTGTGAGATCTATATAATACCAAGTCGATTAATCTATTAAGTCTCTACTGAAAGGACCTTCTGTCTTAAGTTATTACGTATGTTATTATCATGCCAATTTAAAAGAAAATATCTTTAAAACAAATAGACCGACCTGGCCATCGCATGATTTGATTATTGGTATGTATCACACTACACAGCACGACGAGAAGTTAAAGCTCCTGAAATGTTAATGGCGAATTTGTGTTTTCTTGCGATGACCAAGTCGATCTATTTGTTTTAAAGGTATTTTCTTTTAAATTGGCATGATAATAACATACGTAATAACTTAAGACAGAAGGTCCTTTCAGTAGAGACTAAATAGATTAATCGACTTGGTATTAGGTATATAGATCTCACAACTTTTTACGGCGAGACTTGAGGTTTTTACAGAATGTTTTTGATGGCATCTCACTTCTTTTTGTAGAGCGAACATAAGTCCAATTTGTATGGAAAGACGTTTTTTTTTCATAATTCAACATATTTTCTTATGGGAATGTTGTTCAGTTTCATGGGCTAAACACCCTTACCCACCCTTTACCCCCTCCCGTTATGCCTCATATAGTAGGTACCTATTTACACCTATTTATTTAATTTTCTACAGTAATAATAATTCATTAACTGCAAATGTAACCTTGTAATCTTATACATTTATATGGGATTACAAAGTTATTGTTGCAGTTGGTGTATTTAGAAAACTGGACCGAAATTAGAAAATATTAATTTTTTCCCATGATAAAGACACTAAACCCTAATTGTATTCTAAATTTTAAGCTTCTAAGTCTGCTAGAAGTACTTTAGACTTTTGATGATCGGTGAGTCAGTGAGTCAGTGAATCAGTGAGTGACAAAATTCTAAATTTTAACAAGTTGTCATTCTTAAACTACTGGTTCAAATTGACTGAAATTTTAAATATACCGTGTTTATACAATGACTAATTAGTTGCTGAAAATCCAGGCTTCTTGTTTTATCCACAACGAAATTATAGGGGTGTCAAAAATAGCCCGAATTGCTTCGAGAAAAGGATGTTACGGCCGTGCCGCTTTTTTTTTGCTCGACTTGCGGGGGCACTTCCGTGCCCCCAGATAATCGGTACTTCCTATGGAGGTAGTGTTTTGAACAGATGTTACCTACCCTTTTTTATTGAACACCATAATAATATAACACAGAACGGGAAATCTTTTTATTACTTGTAAATGCTCTGTAAAGCCTAAAGTATTGTAAGTACTCTGTGGTAAGATAAAAAATAATACAATTGGAATTAAGGAAAATTTACAATACCTATTACATTCCAGCGGAACAATCCGCAACAATTGGGACTTTCCTACGTTTCAGTAAAAACCTAATTGCGAAGTAGTGGGACTTAGTTACTACTACCTATTTGTGTTTATAAATGCGATTACTAAATAAATAAGTATTCTCTACGAGTACCTACACCCTGAACAGAGAGTATAGTACCGAATACCGAGTCGTAGCTCTAGCTACGACTATCTGCTACTGCGCGACGAGTCTACGCGCTCTCCAAATGGTTGTTTACTGCGTAAAGACTACTCAATTATAGTTTTAATAAATCGGTGCGTGATAGACTAGAAGTGGACTGGCAAAAAATAATATTATGAATATTGATATTATTCGATTTTATATATTTAGAGTTAAAAACAAATTTAGGTCAAAACATAGGTTAGCAAAATGAAGGATTTAAACTAGATTTCACACTTTTTATTTTTATCTGCCGTAAATCGCAAGGTTGATTAGATGTTCCAAAAGGGGAAAATATGATATAAATGTTAATATTGACGACGAATAAACTACGTTAAAAATTTACGTTATATTATTATAATTAATTTCTCTAAAATTGATTGTCCTGAATTTACAAATAGCGTCACCTATTTTTATGTTTCCCCAATGTTTTTCCTCATGGCTATTTAGTCACTGCTCTAAAATTATTTTCGCCCGTTCTAGGTACTTAGGTATCAATAAAAATAACATTGCTCAGGTGTGCCTGCCACTTATATAAAGATTTCTAAATTTTACATTACTAAATTTACTTTTTTTTATTTTCCGGTCACAAAATAAATCCGGGCCCTTGGGGCTCCTAAGAACTTGAAAAGACTCTATGAAACGATTCTGAAAACAGTAATTCTTACTTGTTATTAAATTTCCGTTTTCAAAACAACATTTTAAAAATAATGCTTATTAACGTCCTATAGCTACCATGTCATTGAATTATTTTATTTTTCTTAAGTAATAATAATATTGTGACAAAGTACAAACACGTAATATTCTCGGTGAATTATCCTTACGCTGTGATTACTCGCCAACTATGCTATAACAAAGTTTATCCGAGGTCATAATACTCATAATAATTATTTATAAATTTTCACATCGGTCATGACGTTAACAGTTTTTACAGCAATACACTAGCATTGTAGTAGGTATTGATATTTCTGTTTATATTCGCTAAAGATATGAAATATTTATTATATGACTAGTTGGGCCCTCTGCCAAATCCAGTTCTGCACCAAATATATGTAAGTAATTTTGTGAATTCTTATGAATGTCTTCAACATGTCTGAATTCGACGCACATCGCAGCGGCGAGACAAAGCAATAACAATTTGTGTTTTTTTATACGAGACGTTTAATTCTGCGGACTCGTAAAAACGGGGATAACTCAATTCTGTTGTAAATTCAAACAAAAACAAAATATTAATTTAGTACCTAGTACTTAACATTTTCAATAAATCTTAGATTTTATGGAATATTTATATCTACTATTTTGAAGATGGCAGCGGCTAAGGGCTATTATACTAATAAATGTTCCACTTTAATATCACTGTTGATGTTGATGTGAAAACATAATATTCGTTCTATTAAAAATTATAATAGTCTAAAAAATTATATAAATATACTTTATGCTGACATTCGGACACAAATTTGCTTCCTATCCAATTCTCATTCCCTTTAAATTAAGCGTAATGTATGATATTTAACGTCAAACAAACTTTAGTGAGTAAAATTCGCATAATATCATTAATTTTCGAATGCCGTACAAATTAACAAATCGCCAGAAATAGCAAAAATATTGTTTGGCTTCTATTCGTTCATAATAGTAGAGACGAGTTTAGATATGCTAGATGTACAGACACGTCTTTATTAATTTATGACAGTAATAACGATCTCAGTTTTTTATTAAAATATTTGTGTTCAACGTTCTCATGCTTCTAGACGTATTGTATGAAGTTGAAAACATTTTCACAACTTATCACATCGTCACATTGCTTCATTACATTAGGGCAAGGAATTAAATGCGACCCTTGCTAACAAAATAAAATGAACTAATTTTCATTAATCACCAATAATGGCAGGTACTTAAAAAAATCTTACCTAATAAAATATCAAGAGATGTAGTTTAGTTACTAAGTTTCAACAAACCGTGTATTTTCATAACAGTACAAAATACTTCACTTAATTCATGCCATTATCATCACACAGTCGTTATTAAAAAGTTAACTTAAGAGAGGCATTAGTTAGCAGTAAGTTGTGATAAAGGCTTGCATTTAATAAGCGTGGATGTGAGTGTACCGGGCGGCGCGACGGGCGGGGCGGGCGGATGACAGCGCTGCAATTTTCCCCGCCCGCACCGCGCTATTGCCGCGTTTTCCACGAGGGGCGCGCCGGCCCCCTCGCCCGCATCAGCCGGGAAATCGCGCGTCGCTCGTCTCAGTCCGGCTCAGCCGTCGCGCTACGACGACGCCTGCGAGTCGCGCGCTACGATCGCGAACCTGCGCTCGCTGCACCAATCGTACGAACAGAGCGCGCGCGGCGAAAATAGTGAGCTCGTGGCCGGGAGCGGTCGGACTCCGGTGAGAATACTAGTGTAGAGCGGCGCGATGCTGCCCGCGCTGGTGCTGCTGGCGCTGGCGGCGCTGGGGCCGGCCGCGGCGCGCAGGCACGCGCCCGACCTGCGCGAGGACGAGCCCGCGCGGCGCACCACACGGACCGCCGGTGAGTGCTGCACCGCTGCACCGAGCGCGTACGGCCGAGCACGCCGCCACGCTTGCCAACGATATACACCGACGTAATTAAATGCACATCGATCTTTCCCATCTGCCCAGCGTCACCGTGCTGCCGCTGCTCAGGTGTGGAACGCGCGTTACGTCGCATAGGAAAATAGTGATCGCCTATGGGCACGTGTGTTTATGTAAATAATTACATTCCGATGTTTCCGCACCGCTCCGCAGCTATTAGTTCAATTAAAACACACGTACGCATTAGTCGCAGAGTAGTGACTAGTCGGTTGTAATGCCGGTTGCGCTCGAAACACTTTATCGATAGACGTATCGTTATCAGGAGCGGCGATACCAGACTCGACACTGAGGGATAATAAAAACAATACCACGTGAGAGCCGCGGCTGACTTTCGTTTCGACAATATCAACAAACGAGAGAAATGTCGAGAGGTTCTATTTTCGGAGAATGATACAATAACTAATCTGTTATCGGACAAAGACTCGACGAGGTAATCTCGTAAACAATTGTAACTGTATCGACTTTTGTAAACTTATCAAAGTAAAACGATTTCGCGCTTTTTTGCTGGTAGGTTATATGAAAAAAAATTATTGTGTAAATGATATAATATATTATGTTATATATCATTCAACATTGAATTCCATATCATAACGTTCAAGTAGGTAATAATAATATGATTAATAATTAATTTCCATGAATTGCTATTTGTAATTAACTTAACTTTCGTTTGTTTCTTATCCGTAGCATTTAAAAAAAACATGATCTAGCTTTGTTACACACGATTGTTGCAACTTGAATAATTTGTAAGAAATACCAACAGGCCAATGATAGTGTAGCAGTAGTAGTCATATAAAATGCCTTGTATTTTCAGTTTAGGGTCATATGAAAAAGGCATAATAATCTCCCATACGCAAAATTATTTAATATTATTATGACAAAATTACTTGATTTTCTTATAACCATATCATAAATTCTCAATCTATACTCTGTCTAATTAATTTAACCTTATAGAGATATAATGTTAAATTTATTGTAGAGACAGCCAAAAAGCGTTTGAAATGTAACCAAAACAAATACCAAAATACAAAATTCCATCTGAATAACTTTCAGGATATGTACTGAAAAATCTATAATGAAAATCAAATCCAATCATAGACCGTCTCGGATCCACAGTTAAAATTCAATGAAATGTTGCTGCAGAGATCTGTGACGATAGGTAGAAGTGCTCTTAGGGCATCATTTGTACCAAACTCCATACATTATTTAATTACAATCATGTAGTTAAACTGCATCTTTAACTCTATAGTCTTATTACCGGTTACAAGTTTGGAAAAGACAAAAAACATGGGTATTTGACGAGATAAGTCTGATATCCATTCTTTTGGACATTAGACTTTTTGGTAAAATCTGATAAAAATAACACTACAACAAAATAAGAACGTAGATCTGAATATTCTGTACATATTTTCAAGCCTTTGCTCAACACCGGGACTACCGGACTACACGTATGGCTAACCACTTACTTATGTACATAAGTAAATGTTAAAATGCCTTGAAAACAAACTTGCAAAAAAATAAGAAACTGTATATGCTCGTATAAGTATGTATCTAAATGCATATTATATTTATAAAGTTGTATTGTTATATCATCAGATACTCAGAGCACATGCACGTGAATATCAATGTCGTACGATTTCGCAATCTTATCTCTTGTATTATGACGATTGTTTTAAATTAACTTTACGTTTTAATAGTTTAGGCCTTTAGTTTTACTATTTTATATCTCTATCATAGATTAATTCCTAGCGTGTTCCGTCTGCCTTTAAACTTATTGCATTCTGTTATGTAATACGATGATTTAGAAATAATGAGTATTCCCGAGAAAATCTAAAGAGTTATCACCTATTACTGCTGTGTATATCAGTATTTATAAAATATTATAATTACTGTGAAGTGAGTTGTTACGTCGAAGATAGTCTACGGCTGTAATCTCATGGCCGTGAATGTTCATTATTTAGAATCATTTAAATAGACAGCAAGGACTTTCTATGTCCCTCTCGGTGGACTGTGACTCACGGCCGACAGCTTTCATTCATTTTCCGGACGTGATAAAAGTTACAAATGTTTGCCAAGATTGTATTAACAAGTCTGCCAAAAATTGTATTACCGAGAAGAGAAAAAAGTTTCGTCTGTGATGTCTAGACAGTCGACCGAGACAAGACGTGACGTGACGAGCAATTTTGGAGCCATTGTGGACATCTTGACGATCCGTTTGGCTCATTTTGTACCTATGATTTTATATCGTTCCGGGTTCGGGTAAAAGTGTCACTGAGTACTTTGTTGTATATGTTACTTAGTATTGTATTGAGCGTATGTATGGGCATAGAGTGGTGTGTTGGCGTGACGTGTGATAGCAGTGGGTGTGGGCTGAAAGGGCGTGCTAATTTCAGGTTTGGTCTTGCGTAACTGTAGTACAAACGAAAACAACGCGGAACGACACCAATGTCCGCTCGTCACCTGACAGCTTCGAATGTCACATTTCTGATCGATTTTGTGATGGATTATTATCAATGTTGTTATTATTGATCGGTACACGTAGAGCGGTCATGGCTGTGTTTTCCACAAGCGGTTCACGTGAACATATCTCAATATATGTATACAGGAAATAACTATGTTTAAAATCTGAAAAGAGCTGATAGGCAATGTTTTGATTATAATGGTAAAGTACACATTCAGTTTTCGGAAAATATAAATTTTCAAAATCTTTCCTAATCTGATAAGGTCCGATAAGGTCAGTTGAATTGTCGCTTTTGTAGTTATACACAATATACAAATTTCGATAATTTGTAATGTCTTACTTATTTTGCGTTTTGATATAATCATATTGCTCTATAATGTTTTTACAAGCTGTATGTATGTTTTTACGACTGTAAATGTACAATTCATTAAAACTGGTTAAATTTAATTATTAGATTCTAAATGTTTTGATAAATTAATATTAGGTACAATGGTACATGGTAAATAAACGCATTGAATTAAAATTCTTCTCTACGCTCTACCTTGCTTGTTGTCTTGTGTACATATCACAAAATACAACATCTCTCCAGTAAATATTATACTTTTTAAATCAGAGTATTTCATGTGCCTGTCATAGTATGTACTTAATTGCTCTGCAAAATACAGGAACAGGAATATACGATCAATGGATATAACTCTTTGTCTACAAATAGTCCACTGAAAAGTTACATTTAAGGTTGTACTTTTCAGAGGAGGAGGTCCGTAGAAGCTTATATACAAGTTTTGTGGGGCCACCACTCTAGTCCTGTTGTGTCCTGGGAACAAGTTTGGCGACACCAAAAATTTCACACATTGAAAAAATATAATTTTGTCCCCAAACCCTAAAAAATATAACATTTCAATGAACTAAAACGGGAAACCCATATCGTAGTACTACGTAACAATTGTTTAATAACATGAAAACAAATGTGTACATTGCTCATTGTTATTTTTAACTGTGATCGAAGCGTATCAAACTGATCTTTTAACCCAAGCGGCGCGGTATCATACATGATTTTTATTATACCTTACTTGTAGAGCAGTGATAGCCCAGTTGTATAAGCATACGCCTCCCACGCAACTCGAGGGTTCAAATGCAATGCAAGAAAAGACTCTTCAAAACTTATGCGTCTTTTTAAACAAAAAATCCCTGACTCCTCTGTGGTGCGGTCGGTAGTGTATTCAACCGCTGATCATGAAGTCTTGGGTTCGACTCCCGGAAAAATGCTATAGGTTTTTTCTAAATTATGTAAGGTTATTTATTTTTCTATAGTAGCCTGGAGCTTGGTAATTTGTCCGGTAAATGGCAATAAGCGCGCTCTCTATTACATGAGATATTGTTATTTGTAAAACTCAATTGTTTGTAAAGGGATACATCGTAATGATAGTTTGTATTTCTGAGAGTTCTTTAAAACAGTTCTTGAAGGCATATCCTTCCCAGCTATGAAACAGTAACGTCTTAATTCTACTACTGACTTTGTTAGTACTATATAATACTTAACTATTTTGAATACTTGGTCAACTTCTAATAAAACTCCTTATCTTTCATTGGGTCTATGTCGATTAAACTTTACATAGAAAAGCAATTGTAGAGCTGAGATCAATCAGATTAGATATAACGATACGTACGTTTGTCTAGTACCTACGTAAAAATCTAATTATTTCTAATCGTCTAAGTCTAAAAATTGGCAATGTATGTTTGTTTAACGGGCCGCTAGCTGTAATATAAATATTGTTTGGGGACCCCCCTTAATATTTTGTTTTTTAATATTCGTTGTTATTGATGCAAATACATAATTTGTGAAAATTTCAACTTCCCAGCTATTACGGTTTATGTGATACTGGTTTCAGATGAACGTGCAGACAGCGGAGGCTTAGTATAGGGTTACGATTTTACGCTTTGGGTTCGGATCCCTAAAAAAAAACTAAAAAATTAATTCAACCAACCAACGTTATAAGAAAAAATACATTTATGAAGGAATTTCTTGTTTACTTATAAGTTAATTGTCCTTTTTTGGTTTTGACCTCAGCTCTATGATGTCATGCAGTTCATATCGTTAATAAGATCAAAACATTGTTCCTATTTAATTTGACGTGTGAAAATTTCCCAAATGGGCAATAAATCTTACTGATTAAACAATATTGCGTGTAATTAGCATTGTTTCGGTTGTACGGTGTCGTTAGAGGCTGTGTGCACAAGTATTACGCTAGATAACAATCTGAGCTGAGTGAGCTCTCAGCGTGCAATGTGAAGTTGTAAAGTATGCGAGTTATTAGCGGATACCCAACCCTTATTTGTGGAATGTTTTAAATGCGCATTTATACGCAAATATTATATAAGATTGTTTGCGCGCATGGATTCGCATCGCGCGCGGAATGAAAATGTACTCGCGCTTGATTGCGCGTCATTGTAACACCACTGCACACTGCATCGCCGCGCTGCACCGCCCGCTCTGCGCTGCGCCTGTGTCGCCTATCATCCGCTAATTGTCGCTTCACCTATGTGTAGTACTTTACAATCGCCTTTAGCTCCATCTGAATAACACCATTTAAATAAACAACTATAAACGCTCGTACCCTATCAGATCAGTTAGGTAGAACGTAACCGTGGGATAAAATCAGTAATGAAGCTATCTAGTACTCAAGTATGTCCCGTTGTAATAATCAAATGCATTTTCCATATCTCGTTGAGCTAAAGGCACATATAAAAGTTTGCAATTAAACATAATGGGCCTTTTAATAACGTTGACGCTTTAATCTAAACACTCGCGAGTTTTACCGTTCGCTTCATTGAGAAGGTAGAGTTAATTGCTAACAAGTTACAATGATATTGCATGGCGTCACTCGTAATGTCGTAAATCGTGGTTGGGTTGCGTTATGTCCGTGGCGCACAGCGTCGCAGGACACTTATGTCCAATTCAGTCGTTGGTTCATTGCCCTGAGCCTGCGCTGGGCGTAACAAACGACCCGCTGACTGACGTCACGTCATTACCATTGCACTCAAATTGCATTACCGGAGGACTCCATCACTACACACCACCATATGTGAGCTCGCATCATTTTACTACAAAATACCAATGACTTTTACTACGTGCGAAACGTTAACACCGAAATGGAACCATAAACTTGCAACTGATAAAAGATTCCGACAAAACACAACAAGAAATTCATGGAAGTCTGCGGAATTATCGCGGTGTGTGTATATTCTTGACGTGTTCGAGATACGCATTGTACAGATGTATTTACAAGCCAATTATGCCAGTTTTCAGTAGTTACAGATATAAAAAGTTGTACAATTTTACCGGGATACCTCGCTATTGAAGTGAAAATAATGAAGTTGGTTATCATGTACAATTACAATGGACATGGTGTTTGTCCGTTAGCGTGTTCTCCATACAAATATTAGCGCACTTAATTAACGCACGACGAACTCACTTCCACGAAATTAATTGGGGTCAAAGAATTCGAGTGCATACATCTCAATTAAACTCGACGCTATACCAGGAGTCATCGCCATATCCGAACGCGAAATAATTCAATATACTTAATCGTGCCAGACTTACTCATAAGTAGATACCTTCTGGAAATAAACAAGTTCATGTCATTCCTAATCCCTGACGCCTCCTGGCCGCGAGCAGACAATAGACATTAATTTTCAAAGGCGCGAGATAGGAATGTCGTCCGCGCAGGTAGAATTTTTGGCACCTTTATGATCAGATCCTGACGTGTCATAAGCCACCCACGGGCCCTCATTAAGCCGGTAGCCTACAAAGGCGCGGGTCGACCATAATGCTGTCGGATTATACAGAGCGAGCGACGGGCGGGTCGTCGGCCTGAGGTGCCCTCGCGTGCTACAATTGCACACAATATGCCCCCGCGCGACCCGCCAAACCAAAAAGTTAGAAAAGTATCGCACGGTGCCGGTGGTGGGACGCCGATACCATCTCGGCGCCACGCCGCCGCCGCCCGCCGCCGCTAATGCCGCCGCGCTGCGTGCCACCTACACCTTGTCTCGATCCTTAAATTCGATCATTTTGTAGCTGTCCCGGCTCCTAAGGAGCACGTCCGGTGTCGGAGATGCCACCGCCGGTATTTAATTAGAAGTTTACTCTTAAGATCCCGTGAAATATTGCGCACCTTGGAGAATTTAAAGCGTCCGAGAGTGAATACGGAGAAACGATAAATGCAATTCGGAACTTTGAGCGATCCGATTTATTTTATGGACATTTTCGGCGTCCAACGGTCGGATCCCGCAAACGGCTCTGTTTATCTTTATCGATAATAAAAGTTTCGGGTAATGCGCGGTGTCGCCGTGAGCGGGTGTGTCGGTCGAGTTACGGAGCTCCTCCCACGTACGGGTCTCGTTATGAACTTGAATTAAATGAATGACGCAGTTGTATGAATGGCGCGGGAATGAATGTGAGTCGGAAGTGCAAGCCGCGCTTCAGCACGCTAGCCCATTGCGCCGGCGCACGTGCATCCGCCGCGCCTCGCGCTGCGCCCGCGCCGCCCTCGCTACGAGCTTTGCATCTACGCATTTCGCTCTATCAGGACGATCATTGCACAGCGTCACGTACCATCTGAGCACTCTAGGATTCTACTCCAGCACTTTGTCTACGTGACACTGAACATTAGTGCACATACTGTACATACATTCTAATGTCTGTGACACTTCCTCGATCGCCACTCGCGCATGTAAGCCAAACCAATAATGTCAGTGGCTTTACGTCGCTGCGCTCGCGACAAGGGTATAAAATTTCATCAGCCTGAAGATAAGAAGAGTTGTAGTAATAATTAACATGATACAAATTACATATAACACTCGTGTACGAGTAAGTAATTTGCATGCGATTGTCTCGTAAACATCAGAGTTCACTGCGCAATATTTTAATTATTCATACTGAGGGAATGAATAACGAGACCCTTAGTGTTTGACTTAATACTAACGTTGGGTATAAATGTGCGTACTGGTACTTGTTAATTAGGACAGTGGGTACACTGTGCTAGGTCATTTAGGACATTTCTTGCGCTAACCGGACGACTACTTGAATGCAGTGAGTTGTTGAGAAATAGCCACATTACTTAGTTAATTGTATGAGCACAGGTGTGACGAACAACCGTCATCGTTTGTTTACTACATATAGTAGCATAAATTAGCAATTAATTATATTATAATTGAAAAGTATGCTTATCACAGTGTTGAACGTCTGTTCTAGGCATTGCGGTGCGCTGCAGTGTTATATAATAGAGTGGAATGTTTGTTAGCTGGAAGTGATTTCATTACCGTTTATATTTAGAAATTCCACTATGGTCGACAAGTTTAAGACTTACATTTATTAATGAGTCCTTAGGTTATCATTGCGCCTGACTGCCAGCACCAAACTTCCAACATTTCACTATAAATTTACTAGAAATAAATGACAAAATGAAAATAGAGCTATTTGTCACTATAATAACAAATAATATTTTTTGTTTTGTGTCCTGGTTTTTGTGATGTTTTTATAACATTGCACTACTTTTTGACCGAGGCATCACCTTCATGAATTTGATTACTTCTGAAAAATCGATTTTCCAGAATAAAAACATTATTTTCAGGCTCACTGCCAAAAGATATGAAATTGGTCCAGTGTACAGATTTACAAACATACTTTCAGATTTCTGTGGATTGATGTGTCTTGGCTTTTTATGCCGATAGCTTTTTATAAAAGATACTTCAGCAAGGAATAGTTCGGTATGTTCATGTTTTGGTAAACATAATCGCTCATAATCATTAATATCCTTAAAGACTATCAAGTAACAACCAAAATCGATTCGATATGATTTTTCCTTTACCTACTATAATACCCACAAAAAAGAAAAAAGTATAATATTTTATTCAGTTATTTTACATTAATTCGAGTTATGATCAAAAAGTGGAATCGACTACGAAATGCAGCTCGTTTAATTCTTTTAATCACGTCTTTTGTTGTAATACTTAAATGTAAGTTAATTTTACTTATGGGAATTAATTTGAATACTTATGTTAATTTGCTACTTCTTGCAATCGAGCTCTATTTACACACCATACGTCTCTAAAAATTGTTAGTTAAAGACATCTCTCATCACATCATCTATGTGACATTCAAGCCGCAGATTTCTTTTACTCCACACTAAGAATTGATCTTGTGTCGCCCGTACTTCTACAAACACAAATAACGGATACAAAATGCAACCAGATTCACAAAAACTATTTGTAGATTACAAAAATATTTGTTTCTAGTGGAAATCGAACTACCCCCCGTCGCACTAGTAGTGGAAAACACTTTAGCCACAGCGCTACGGAGACCTTAAACTTTTTATTTATATCCGTAAGTGACAATATTAACACTCAAATAATAAAAATAGATAAACGTATGCGGTTAAAAATCCCATTACTTTTTGTATGCAGTAATGTAGTTCTCATACCTTGAAAAATAAACAGTACTGGAAACCTGTCAAACGTGCCTATAATAAAATTTCCTCGTTTCGTACTCACATCACAGTTGACTATACGTAGTGGCAAACAAACACCACGACAGACATAGCAAATAAAAATGTACAGGATGTGGCCGCTCTAGTGTTTACCCCAGTATTTGTTTAGAAGTTAATTTCTTTACAATACCAATTGGCATGAGAATCGTTTGTATTAGCTTGAGAAAACAAACGCGGAAAGTTTATTGAAGTGTATTATTACGACGGCTCTACCTTTGATTTATACCGTTTAAATATAATCATGAGCATTTTAAACTTGTTTTTTTTCTACTTTTAGTGTGTTTGTGTTATTTGTATTAGGATATTGATAGAGTCTAAATGTTTCTCATAAAATTGTAGTTCAGGATACTTCACACAGGGTGCTTTGATTATCCATGTCAATTTATTCACTTAATTATAATAAGCTACACACTAATTGCTCATGAACTCTACCAAATATACAAATGTTAGTAAGTTACGATTTCTTCAGTTTGTTAGTTATTATCAATATACAAATAAGTATCAACTGCGGATTTCTTTTGACTCTGTAATAATAAAAAATCGTATGTCGATAAAATCAGAAGTTTTTCTGACCAAAGATAAAGGAAAACCGATAATTACTTAATAATACATATTTGCATTGTAACTTGTTAATACTGGTGGAATGTAAAGGGGTCATCAGCGTTCAGGTAGTTTATACGTTGGAGTCACAATGTGCATTCATTAAGTCGTATTGTTATCTTTGTGTACATATGTTTTTCCGTGTCATTAAACGGGGCGCGCTCCAATAACATTTGTATTAACCGCCCACAATTGTACAAACCTATCGGTGCTGCATGCGCGTTACGAAATAAAACGCAAACATACGGCCATTTATGAATCCAGACTCGATAAATATTTAGCTGCCTTCAGTTCGCGCCAAATGGTGCACTCACAATCACTCACAGAGCTCCTTTTGGCGCCGAATGTCAATTTCCTAGAGATTGCCCATCGTCGGAGCCGTTCGACCGTCTACAACAAACACGACTGTGTTAATGCACGTTTACAAACTTCACACTTATTACAAACAAGTTAATGGCGATAATCGAGTGACGAGAGTTTGTTTATTCACGCAACTCGTAATGGATCCGAGCACTCTTCTCAATCGGTCGCGAAACGTGTTTGGATAAATGCTAGTGTGACTTTCATATCCAAGCTCTTGAGCGTGGAGCCTGTAAGTGGCTATGTGCTATGTGTGTAAGCTATGTCCTTGTGCGTGAGTATTTTAAGTTATGTTGTCAAACGACTTAGAGCTGTTACACAAAGTATGCAGTTACGTTATTATCTTTCATGACAGCAGTGACACTCGAGTGCGTTTTCACTTTAATACGAAGTTAAGTATTAACGCGGCTCTATCCTCCGTTCTGTGACGAGCTATATCTCGCCTAACAAGGGATTTAGATATTGAATTAAACTAATATCCGTTCTGTTCGTTGTTTAAGTATAGAGTCAGATTTGTAAGCAAATTTTATTTTTAACTGAATGCCCCTGACAATTAAATAAATTAATACCAATATATTTCAATTTCAGTTAAATTGGGAATTCATGTTGATCTTAATGTCCTTACTCTACCTAATATATGAATCTAAAAGGAAGGTCCTGCCTAGAGAGGATCTCGAAGTTGTTATGATCTATTTCAATATAGCATTGATCTGAGCGCAAGTATTACAATAGCGGTGAAGGCAGTGATTACACGTAGTACATAACTACATAATATGTAATATACGTGCACGTGTAGGTAGTTAGAAACAGGAGCGATTGATTGCGGTGTAGAGTATCAACGGTCGTCTCGCTGTCTGCGGACTGTAGCCAGACCGAGGGCATTCTTTGCTAATCCTATATTGTAGAGATAATTGAGCGTCGCTCGTACAACTACTTAGCGAAAAAACTGGAACATCTGTGCTGTAGTGCGTTTAGAGTATGCGATATGTACGTAATGACAGAGCGACGACCTCGCAACAGGGGCGCATTAACCACAGCCTCGTATTTGATGAATGTTTTCCTGCTATAAACCATTGTTTTACAGTGTCCGTGTTCGATGTTCCAGAAAGAATACAATGTAGACATGTTTTATGGGTACTGAAAACAAATCATCGAGCGTGAAGTACTCAGTACCTATCGAGTTGCATCGCCGCTCGGAGAGACACCGTGCCGGAACCGTATCTATGCGACGAGCCTTACTATTTATTATAGGAGCGGAAAAATCATAATATCCATATCTTATGACTCATCGCCGTTCGTTAGTTAACAAGCAGTAGCCAAAGGCAGAAACATTAAAGCGGCATATTTATGTTAATCGAGTGCATACAAAGTTTAAGTTAGACATGGTTTTAATATCCTAGGTTTATAAACACGAATGACGTGTCGAAGAGGTCGATTATAACTCGCTGGGTTTCTCTCAAAGTATCCCACTGCGTTGCACGTAATTTATTTAATTTACCAGTCATCGATATTAAGTTAAATGAAGTTGGTACTAAGACGAGAGACTGAGCTAAGATGTCAAGTCAAAATTACGGGCTGATCAGTCTAAATAGGGGGCAGTCGGGCCGGTTGTACAGTTGCGCTCCTTAGATGGCCACCGGCGGCGCCCGTTTCTCTTGCGGCCGGCGCGCGGCGCTCGGCGCTCGCTCCTCGCGGACACCACTCGCGCCACTCACGCGCAGATAAAGGGCACGCCTACTCTGACGACACACTAATACATTCATCCACGACATCTCACCGACACGCACATATTCTTTCAAGTCTATTCTAACGCAACGTTATTCTAGTGAGACCAAAATAACTGAATTTGTTCACATTAATAGTTACATCAAAATAGATCCTTAAGCAGACTCAGATGAATCACGATTACAAAACGCAGAGAAAATAAAAATAATGTAGAAAAGTATCGCGAGAGTTTCGTCGCCGCCGGCTCTAAAGTAAAGCTCCCAGACCGCACACTGTCAAAATATTGTCAAAGTGAATTCCACGCGTCCAATATATTATAATGATTTTCCACTTGGCAATAATCCTAGCGATTTATTTCGATCTCAGTAGATATTAACCGCATACCGCATATATCTAGACGAGGCGTCATTCTCGTTCGCAGCTAGGTTGTTGAACCTCCTTTTATTAAGGCTGACAATGGCGGGCGAATAGAGAAGTTTAGCACTTTCAGTTTTAGGCAATTATCGGTGTGTGTCGGCGGCGATGTGTCTCATTGTCACCGCGATATATTTAGTGGTGATGGCGCGTGAGTGAGCGTGACGCGACGCTGCGGATGCGTCTGTCGGCGACGTCTGCGCCCGCGCCGCCGCTCACCAGCCGCGCCGGGAGCCGCGCCGTCAGCCGCTGCAACCCCGACCAGCGGCTGCACTACTCATTTGGCAAGGTCTCGATGCTTAATGAGTGCGAGACGCGTTTCCGGTACACCTCGTAAATGTTTCTAAACGTAATACATTTTGTTTGCTTATTGATTTACGTCAATCTATTCATAGCGACAACGCAAAATGTAAGTGTTAATTTTTAAATATTTTAGCCTTGGATTTGCGTACGTGACGTATTATTATTATTTAATTTCCAAAAGTACTGAAACGCATTTCACGACCATACCTCATCAGATCCGCTTGTTATTTATTCGGTGGTTTCGATAATTATATTTATACATTATGGTAGAGCTGAGTCAGGTGTAATTTATTCAGTATGTGGATGTATTGAATCCGTTTTAATTCTTTATTGGGATGAGTTCTGTGCTATTTATGGACCCTAAAGATTGGCATTTTACGAGTATCTACTTATTGAAAAGATAACATCTAGATGTTATGGTTCGAGATATGTTTTCTATCACAATAAAGTTTTAAAGTATAAAGATAAAATCGTTTTCAGTTGACATCTGATTGTTAGGTTACATAACGGTGATAAAGGGATAAGCGTCAGGCAGTCATTGACCTCTGCTTATCAAAGGCGTAACATGCCGCCCCCGCCCAAGCGCGCCGCCCACGTCTCCTGCCCAGCGCTACACAATCATAATCACTCGTATTGTCCAGTAAAGCGCCTCAAAACGTCTGAATGTGATCATTCATTATTAAGCAAGGAATTTACGCATACAAAAACTGTAGATAGGTAAAAAACAAGACGTGTAGTCTTGTTTTTTAGTTTCTAGGTAGGCAGAAATAAAGTTATAAATTATATTTTATGATTTTTCTTCAATTATTATTCAAATATTTTAAAATTATTTTTGTTTCTATGCCGCCTAAAAATGAAATGAGAAATTCGTGCAAATCGCGAGGGCGTTGGTTTACTACGGGTGTGCTCGTAAGAGGTGGGCGCGAAACTGCCACTACAAACATTCTTTTAATCCAATCATCGACCGCAAATAATAACATCGTCGTATTGATATCGTATCAATAACCAGAGCCAAAATTATAATAAACTAGCTGACCCGCGCAACTTCGCTTGCGTCACCTATGAGAATAAGTCAAAATTTTCCCTGTTTTTGTAACATTTTTCGTTGCTACTCCGCTCCTAATGACCGCAGCGTGATGTTATATAGCCTATAGCCTTCCTCGATAAATAGGCTATCTAACACTGAAATAATTTTTCAAATCGGAACAGTAGTTCCCGAGATTAGCGCGTTCAAACAAACAAACTCTTCAGCTTTATAATATTAGTATAGATAAGACGATGACGTGGGAACCATGTGCTGCTTGGCTGTTTCTATTTCAAACAGTCTGGAGGTGTAGTGGTGTGATGGGGTGATTTGTCACATTGGTGATGAGCATGTGACGAGCGGAGGCGCGGGGTGGCGGTGGTTGCACACACGCGTGACTCATGTGAGGTGCGAGCGCCGGCGGCGGCGGTCGGCGGTGGCCCAGCCATATTTTTATTTGTTGATATCTGTGATCGGCGCCTGCTCCATTAGTCATGTGACAGTATCGACACGAGATCGGCTCTCTCGACCCTCTTTAATTCCAGTCGACGCCCGCGAGACTCGACTCGTGGTCGTATGCAAATTTACACGTTCGCAGCCCAGCTGATGAATGATGTACTGACACGATCGTGTCTGTCTGTTGCACGGCGAAGACCCGCCATCCACGATAAGCCACTCAGATAGTGCGTGTATCATACGCTGTAGGCGACTCTTAGGAAAATGTTACATGACTCACTAAAATCCGAAGCGTGATATAGAGATAATAAATAGGCAAACATTTTTTTCGAAGGTCGGCTGAACTAATTTTATTTACCAGAGTCCGAAGACCTTTCATGAGCTCATTTATATAAAAATGTGCGGAGTGTTAGGCGCGCGACGAGGCGAGTGCACAACGTCGGCGCTGGCAGCCGGGTCAAGGAAGATGTTTTTAGAGGATCGTTGTGATTATGATTGACACTAATTGTGATTTTTGAAAATGTTAGCTAATGTTTCGAAATGAAGCAATGTAGTGCATGGCAGCACAGGAATAGTATGCGTCGGCGGGTGAGCGAGGGTCATTGAGCTCGCCTCTGAGTCACCGCATGCGACGTACGTAGTCTCTATCACATTAATACTTTCTTATAAGGTTGTCGCGTTTAAATAATGCATGTTATGCAACTGGTTGCAATTTGTGCGCTCTTGTAGCCGTGCTAAATTGTTCCACGCTCTCACGCGTACGATGCATACGCGTATACGCATACGTGCATACGTGCATATGATTCCATTTTATTCGGAATATTTGCATTTTACATGTTAATAAGAGAGATCATATTTGAGGTAGCTACGAATATGGTAGCAATAACCATAGTAGCTATACATACGGTTATAACTTCTTTGAATTGAAAATGTTTAAAATTCTTTAAAAATCGTTTTTGTTTTTATTGTATTTATTCTGCAGAATATATTATCCTTGACTTAAGTATTGTCCTCACATACATCCGTAACCGAATTCCTTTCACTTACTGTATTTTTTCTTAGTAGTGCGTATACCGTAGTTTTTCCTACAAGCGTGTTGTCAAGTATGTACCTACTCGTATGCTTGGAGGCTTGTTGTTTTTATTAGCGCTGCATTTTTCCTTATTTCTTTTGAATTCCTGCAGCATTCTTCAACAGAATGTAGTTTTGTATATAGATGCATATAAGTGATAATAATAATGTACCTACTTGCAAATACGTAGAAAAATCCATGTTTGACGTTACCGAAGTACGAAAGGGCGTGAAGGCACGCGGCACCTTGCGCCTTGCTCATATCAATTCCATCTTAAACGAGCGGCTATGTCGCATACCAACCGAGGGATCTTAGGATTTATGTGCCGGCACACCTAACAAATCTAATGAGCCGACCGACGTATGATGTTATTTCGAGTAAATTCACGTTTATTGGGCCCCGCGCCGTTAGTGCATGTGAGTTACAGCACATGTGGAGAGCGATAATTATTTTAGTGAGTCGACAAGACAAAATGTAATGTTGTGAGCCGACACAAGACCGGCATTAAAGACATTATCGTGTTATCGATCAGGGTCCTTAAAGCGGTTTGCAATTAGTGTTACCTTAAGCGATGCAAGTGCGGACCTCCCGCGCGCGCCGCCGCCCGCCTCCTTGTCTTTATGAAATTATCACTAAATTGAGAGATAAAACTCGCTCTTTCTGAAGCGATAATAGCCGCCCCCGGCACCTGCGCTTTCCTATTTACGTCTCGTTTGACGTGAATTCTGATCAACCTTTTGATTGAATCGTAACCTTAACATGCACGGACATTTATCATTTATTTTTACCTCCACTCTCCGCGTAAGTAACTTTACATAAACATGGATGCATAAAATTGACTGCGAGTTTACATTATGAGGTGATATGAAACTTCCATAAGGACTAGCTAATGAGTAGTATTTAGCAGTGTTTCTTTCGTAACGGTATAGTATGAGTAAGTGAGAGTGATAAATTTGACAGAACACGCACGCACCGAACAATACGTTATACAAAATACAAAGGGAACTTGTGCGAATTCCGTCCTATTGTGAACAACTTAATTATGTCGCCGCATCGTGACCAGAATAGTTTGCTTTAGCATTTACATTTATTTCACAAAGGCGGTTTTCAGAGAAACTACATGTTTAGACCGTTAATCTCAATCACGCGAAAAGCTCTACATAAATAGAGATCTTTTAATAATACAGCAATCATGATTTGTATGTAATTTAGTTCTATATAAAGCGTGTACGAAAATGGTATAACGAATGGCGAGTCGGTGTCGCATAGGGCTTTCGGTTCCCTTAAAAGGCTCTGTCACTTACAGGCGGCCTTTCATAACACTTAATAAGATGCAATGCGAGTGTAAAATTTCGTGATGGATCCGTGAGAGCAGTCACGAGGCGGCCGGGGCCGTGGGACATGGCGACTTTGTTTTATTTTCATTTGTTAGGCCACAACCCTACTGGATTAACTAATTGCGGCTAACATTTTGCTGGCCGACCTTAAGGTCCTGATTTGTACTGTTAACATTATGCGGCACCAATTCCCTTGTAACCATTTAAAATGTAATAATGAGGTATTAGTCGAGGATTTTGTTTTTAATTTAAAATGAAATATTCAAAGAAGCAGGGTAGGTATCATAAACCATCAATATGCGGAGTAGATTTGTTCATTTTGTCAAAAACAGTTAACATAGTGGGGACGTGGCCTTATGTAGTGGCCAGTGCTAATTACACGGCGGGTTGGTTTTTAACGAGCACTCATTCAGCTTAACGGCACGCGCACGCGCGCTGCGCTCACACCGAGCCGCCATCACCAACCGTGTTTTCACGTCACGTTATAAATATGACCATGCTTTTTAATACCCATTCGCATTAGCGAAATTCGCTTTGCGGCTGCCGACCGAGGTACAGTGCGCATAAATTTACGCATGCATTAATAGCCCCGGTATCGGCCATTCATGTTTGCCTCACGTTTTGTTCTGCCAGAGTTACGAGCCACACACCCACGTAACAGAAATTACATGTGTCAACGCAAACTTCATAGTAATTAACCAAACGCTGCTTACACAATTACTAATTTTTACATTTCTTCGGTTTTGTTGGCAGTTCTCTTATTTAAATAAGAAAATGATCTCACAGCGGTTAAGATAAAATATGACTTTGTAAACATATTAAAATTAAGGTGGAAAATACGTTCGCGACTAGACTTCAGACGTTCAAGGTAGATCGAAAACTGGAAGTAAACAAGCGGAAAAATTTGCTTACCGTATTTTATTTCAACACCGAATAAATTGTCTTGAAATTTGTGTGATTTTTAACGACTTAATGTATGTTGGTCCATAAATTTATTAGCACATTTTACGTGAATGCTCAGACATTTTACGAGGTATTTGATAATAGAACAGAATGCGTTGAAAACGGTTGGGACGGTGTAATTCGGTCACAGCAAAATAGTGCTGTGTTGATATACAGGTATGAGCGGCGCATAAATTCGCGTTACTCACACTAAACATGCGTATTTTATTGTTGAGCTCACTTGCAGACAGCAGCGGCGGCGACATCGATCTAACCCTTCTAACATATACTGTACACATATACACTACTGTATAATACATACACATCAGGCCAGCGCTTCATGCATGCTAGATTGTATAAAAAAAAAACAATTTATTTACTCATTAAGATATATTATGACATCACAATATGATAAGATCATTGATAAGATTTGAAACATAACATCTGGAACATACAATTTATCAGAAATCTGAAACAAATAAAATAATCAATGTAAACAGATCAGTTACAGATATTTGAAACTGATGGTAGAGTTTAAGGAGATCAGTTATTAAATGCTTATGGTGTGTATTATGTGACTATATAACAATTATGTACCTATGGTAGATATTGCTGGTATATTGTTAAAAGAGGTACAAAATTCACAATCTTGCTTGTATGGTTACTACGCAGATCACCTGCGACTCTACCTTTGTAGCTTAACCTGTTGGTATAGTGCAATTATACCAACTACTAATTTATCATACTCATGTGTATTTTGGTAGTACGCACATAAAAATTGAAGTATTAGTTGCAATTTTAAAGATAATCATATTTACGCCTTATACTTTAAAAATTACCATTCAGAAGATTCAGGTAGAGCTATCATTTAATATGGGTTTAGGAGCATTCGTCAACACAATTGAACTAAAACCGGTATAAATTCAGGAAGTGTGTGCATTGAGAAATGATTGAAGTACCTACTTACTACTGATGATGTAGTTGTAACGTAAAATACCGATAAAGGAGGTTGCGCGAGAGTGACGGCTCGTTGACGGGCGGGCGTCGCATCGTTGCGTCGCGCGTCGCCAGCTCGATATCGATCTCGACTCGAAACGCAGCCTTCCTAATAGGGAGCTCTCTGCTCCCAAATAGGCATTGGTCCGGCCGCCGTTGGTGCTGCCGCCGCCACTATCGAGGACGCAACACCGCGTTCCGACCCGCTCGCCTCTTTCCATTGTCTACGCAAGTTTGCACACTTCGCAACCGATATTGTCCCATCGTCGACGTACGCACATCTATTCTCGGTTCAAAACTTCTAGGTGCAGAGCGTCTTACGTCACTGCAGATAATTGTCCAAGCTAAAGGTCGATTGGTCATCAGTTCCTTTGTTGTTGACGTCGACTGTCGAAATAAACACAGAAATATGTTTTATTATAATGTAAATATGAAGCGCATGTAAGCGATGACACATTACGGCGATTAAGATGACACAATAATCTGTGTATTACGAGGGTTCAAGATGAGCTACCACCAGAAAGATAAACGGTGCGTGTGCGCCGCTGAGCGAGTGGGCACAGCGTAGCTGGCGTCCGTACTGACACCCACAGTCGACACTAGAGCCCTGCTAATATTTCAAACTATTCAACAAGAAGTTTATCTTCATTTCAGACAGGTTTATGCGGGCATTTCTCTTAACGAGTAAGTGCGGTTACCGAGGAGCTTTATTGTCATATGCAGCTTGCAACAACCCAACATATTTGTGCTCGGTTTCGGTGACAATACGAACATTAATATGACCACGAGCTCCGATGAAAAAAGACAATTATGGAGTCAATAACTTCGAGTTGCAGTCGACGTACGGCCGTCACTATTAATTGCAAATGGACTACAAATGGAGGTCAATTGGTACAAAAACCATTCGTTTGGTGGGCGTATGTCGGCGTATTGTTCACAGATTCATAGATGTAGCCATCAGTCTTACAGAGAATGTGGCGGATTTTAAATAAACTGCAAAGGATTATGCATGCGTGCACGCGGGCGGCCCTGAGCTATCGCGGCATTGTATTCAAATCCTGGCGCGTCACCATGGGGCGAGTGCGACGCTCAGCGCCGCGTCGGTCATTACTCAAACTTGCCTGACACGCCCTTCGCCCTTCATTTGTTATGAGATCTGTTTTTAACGTTGAGCAACAAACAAATGAAAGAAATCGTACTTTAACGATATTTATTTAAAAGAAAAAAATAGCGCCGTGGGCTGCTTTCAAGGAAACTCAGAGATATGAGAAAGGCGTTGTATTAGCTGTCACGTTGTTTATCCACCAAAGTGAAGTACGTGGAACATGCGAGGAGACGGGGTACCCGCGGCGCGCTCTACTGTGCCTAACATCCGCTGACGTATCATTCACTAGGACATCTATTGAAACATGAAACTGAAATATGATAGTGTACACACGCTATTAGTAGGGCTGCTACCATCAGATATCTAACATTGACACTACAATAACCAGTTGCCCATAGCCAGTTGTGCTCACCGGTCGGTAAACGATCTGTGGGTTAAGCAACCGTTGGCGCGGTCATTCTATAGATGGGTGACCGCATAGTGGTATTTGAACTGGGCGTCTCCGTGCTTCGGAGGGCACGTAAAAAGTCGGTCCCGGTTGTTGTCAATTAAGATAACAGTCGTTAAGCCACGTCAAAGGCCTTCGGGCGGCTTGAACAACTTTGACACCAGGTTGACCACTAACCATACGATAAGAAAGAAAGACTACAATAACTTCTCAATATACGTAATGCAACAGATATTCGTACTGTTATCATCGCAGCTGTCAAATACCAATGCAAAATACATGTATGATTCTAGAATACGCCAATATTAATAAAGTTCCTTTGAACTGTACTTATATCTAGAAACAAGTTTTATCTGGTTACAACTTACGAGCCAAGGATTGTTAGCTGTCTGTTTCTTTAGATAATTGTAATTAACGAAGAAACTACATTTCATGTTGTATCATCATGTAATATCCAATGACCTCAGTTATTGCGCCTATTAGCTGACTACAAATTATCAATGTCTTCATTTAGTGACCGTAACATTTATGATTAACTCTAATAAATTGTGCCGCTCGTTTTTATTAATATTTTCGTAATGTGATACCTATGTTTATTCTTTTTCGCCAAATAAATAATCAAAATTAGTGGTGCATTGCTTCACAGACAGTATTTATAGGCTTAAGGTGGATACCTAAATTAATCCTAAAGTCGGGATCCAAATTTAAATTTTAATTAGGGCGGGCCGAGGAGCAGAGAGGCGCCCTGTCACCAAACACGTATAAATAACCCTTTTAGCTCACCGTCTGTGACTCTCATCCGCCACATTTCACAAATAATAACCTTTCATAATTATAAAAAAAGATTATTTAATGAGTAATTAAACAAATCGATTACTTTTTAATAATCAGTAATGTATAGGTATCACTTACAGTGATTACATATTATAGGTCTTTCCTTCCTTACAATGACATATCACAACTGTGCCTTATCTTGATACAACACTGATAAGCGTTTCGCGAAAAGTGGAGACGTTGATAACTGTTATCATTTATGAGATTATCGTGTCAGATTAGTGAATTTACGAAATGTAGAGAGCTGGACCTGGCTATTGTTTGTTACATTAATTATTATCGTTACCGATAACATTACCGCTAAATTATAGTTTAATATATTTTTCATAAAATTATAAACATTTAAACGACGATCATGCTTGAGTGTTACTTTTAAACATACGGTATTATTATATTTAGCGTGGCTATAAAAATGTTTTGTTATTTTCACTTTTAGAAAGGAAACTTACTACCACTCCGTCATATTATTGAAAGTACTACGTGGTTGGTGTAACTTAATGTACTACTAAATCAAGTAAAGCTTACGGGTTCCTATACAAATCTTAGCCGACGGAGGCTCTAAACCAGTAAGCAGAGCCATTAATATTGCCATTATGATGTAGATGTAGTGCAAATACTAGCCAGTTGACCCGGGGAAAGTCTGCGTGCCACCTTATTATCGACATCAAATGTAAATACAGCATAAACTGTAATTTCTATTCCTCCTTGCGCACCGCCTACGTTCATGCTCAAACTCTACAAAACGTTTATTCTAACTTATACTTGTAGAGTTGAAGTATGAAAACAAAATCGATAAGATAATTGAATTAAAGTTTGCACCGACCGGCGACACGATTACTTGAGATGTAAATGACATGGTTTGCAACTATGCGGCGGATATGTGTGTAAGCAGCCCACCCGCGTAGCCTACGTACAGTCAACGCCACCGTTATGAGTACTTGCATCCGATATTTAGACCTACTCCTGATAAAATCATGCTCTCAGCTAAATAACACTCTATTTTATCTATAATTGCACGCCTAGAATTATTGCTGGGAATCTTTTAACGTAAAACAATCGAATGATCTGAAATTTTTATGGGTTTTCTCTCAGTAGTTTATTTGTATACCTTACATTTAATTTATGTGACGTTTATTGCGGTGAATTAAAGCCAACTAATGTAGTCTAATCATCAATGTCATTTGGTTTGATGTGTTCTTAGAAGCGCAGGTTGGCGGCAGTAATAATATTAACGGATTTGTTTGTTTCTCTTTATAAATTATACTCTATCGGTGAAGTCTGAAATATAGAGACGCCAACTCGATTGTTCTCACCTCAACGACACTATGCTACAAGCATTAGTTGTTTGATACATGTTGAAACGGTAGCAAGTTGGTCGCGTGGCGATATACCTACGTAGTCTGTTTGCTGCAGTCAACGGTTCGCTCCATATACTCGTAGTAGTGTTTATTAACGTGAATGCTGGCGTCCCCGCCCGCCCATTAATCTCCATATAATTAAATGATCAAGTAAAATTATATTTAGCCCAGGAAACGGGGCCAAGCCCACGCCACGGCGCTTCGTCTCGCCCTCCGGGACCACACCGAAAACCTCGTGAAAGTTCAAAGAATCGCAGCTACGTCGTGATCTTGTAACAGTGTGTTATCTTGTGTCGTGCTAGTTGACACAATCTTTAAAGGTAAACTGACGTGTATTATCTGCGTCGGGTTAAGCTCGGACTTTACATAATCCTGATGATAATTTTAAGTCTGGTATTCTGGTTTTCTTAAAGTTGCCTTTTCAAATGCCTGAATATATTCACGCTTTTATGACAATTTATTTCAAATAACAAGAAATTGAATTGAATTCAAAATAATGCCTGTCAACAAAACTGTCAAATTATGTTCAAGTTTAATAACCATGTCTGGTATCTCAAAGCTTGCAGCCAGTTTATGAGTTAGCACCTCAAACAATTTATTAAGGTTGCTGTTGCGGGTCTTGCAATTTTAATCACACGTATTTATGAAGACATTTGTGTAAAAATGTGTTTATGGCTACTTCCAGCCAGCAACGGGTATAGCTGAGATATGCATAAAATTAGTTGCAGATTATTATGAAGCTTTCTACTAGGTCTGATAACGGTGCCACAAAACCATTAATGAGTGTAGTCGGCTGGTGAAATCGCCGAGGAAAAATCTCATGTCTTATTAACATAGTAGTAGAGCTAGTTTATTCATAATTGGCGGTTGTCTCCCTCCCCAGCGCGGTGCAGCGCTGTGTGGCGCTGTGCGTGGTGCGTGCGGCGCGCAGGTCCCGCCCCGCGCCGCGTGCGCACTACCCGCACACCCATCGTGCAAATAAATTGCGATCATAATATCGCGCGACACCGACCCAGCCCCAGCCACAATTAAAATTTGCATTCTTGCCGTCTGATTGATAACTTTGTTGGGTAAGTGAGGCGGTATTTGATTTGGGTAGGCGGACCCAGAGGTAGGGACAAGTATTTGCCATTCATTGTTTTTATACGAGTTGTGCATGTGCTATTGATTCATAATTAACTGGCGACGGTTTTCCTTTTGTACGCGATGCCGACGGCTTTATTGTATCGACATAATGAATGTGTATTAGTGGGTAGAAGTCATGGCGAGCGAGAAAATATACTAAAGTTCATTAAAAAGTTATGATTGCATCCTTAGTTATCTATTTTCTGCAAACTGCAGTAGGTCCCATAAGTTCTGCACGATTCGCTATGCACATATTACACATCTTTCCAATTATTATTTTATCATAACTGTTATTTTATTTGTTTGGCATCGAGATGAGCAATAAACATTTACCGGTCTACAGTTATAAGACAGTCTTACGTCTTACCAACAACACACAGCTGAATGTTACGCAAAATATCGAGAATGTGAAATGTTTTTGTTCTGCACGAACACGAAAATAACAGATGATCCGAAGTCTAGACAAAATGCAGAAATTAATTGTTGACATGTCAGAAGTATGTCGCGACATGATATTATTTTAATTCAGATTACTCACTCTTTTGTCTAGCGACCTTTCACAAAGTAAGGACGTTCTATAGAAACGTATTATTTCGACAGAAAGTAATGTTCCGTCATTTGTTTTCTCTACAAAAACTATTCCGAAATGTCATATATATTTACGTGAGAAACATAATATGCATCGGCGGCTAAATCCGTGGTTCGATGGCGACATATGTTCGCAAAATATTTTTTAAGTTTGTTTTTATGAGGTGCAACTGTAAGACACGCTCACTCCACAAGCATCCGTAGAATGATACCTAATAAATTATATACGATATTTTTGTTGAATAAGTTGGCTCACGTCCACTGCTCGTTCCTGGACATTTTGTTATCACACTCAATAATATGCCATTAAGTACCGAAACGTTCAAAGAGCCGCACTTGCAATTTACACTTTATCTACGAAAGTGAACAGTGGAACTGGAACCGCGCCGCATCGCTCCCGATATGGCGATGATCGTCGCTTTAAGAGTACCTTGTACTACTTAAACTGTCTACACCTCGTAAAACTGTCTCAATATAATCTTCCGAAAATTATAAGAAAATAAAGATCACGCCGCCGGTCAATTTAAACGCTCAATAAGGAAACAGAATGATTTGTATGATTTTTATGGTTCCTACTAATTGGTTCGACAATGTAAACGGCCTTTACGTCGCCTTCTTGCATTTTAATCAGGATACACTGGAAATAAACATATATAAGTTGAATTATGGACATATAGAACGAGAAGAACCAGTCACAATTGCGACAAGCAGGCGCCAGCCCCAGTCAATGAAGTCTACAATAATAAATAAAAGTTGAGGGAAACGAGACTCTATTAATACACAGACAATTTATGCTCGCAGATACCGACTCATCTACTCTTACAATCATTGTGTTTTGGTTTCAAGTGAATTATAATGTTTTGAATATTTGTTTAATTGATAACTTCATCTAAATTATCTGCATCAAACACATTAATTTATTTCTCACATCGCAACAAAAAAATATGTTGAAAGATGTAATTTATTTTTGACATTCAACGTAGTCGAGCCGTTGAGAAATATGTCATGCTATCAATAACTAGCGGACACGATATGAGCAAACCATATTTATGTGCCCTTTAATTTAAATAGGATAAAGTCGGTTATGAATCGTTAAGGACCACCACCGGCGAGAAGTTAAGGAGGCCTGTCAGTAAAGGGAATGGATATGTCTGTAGGAGCAGGAAGGCGCGCCGGGCGCCGATGTCGTCAACCTTGCAATGCATATTCCGTGTACATAATGTAAGCGAGGACGATTACACTCGAGCACAACTATAAAACGGCCTATTGCCATGATAACATCTCCCGCAGATTTAGCGAGAAACTGTGACGCCTCGGTGTCGCCTCAGAGTCGCGCCTCGGCCAACAGTCGCGATCGAGACGGTGCACAAATATTTTAAGTAAAAAAGCCAATTAGTATTTTATTAATAACATGGAGAGTCATTTTGTGATTACGTTACATTTTCAACGTGCGACGACATTAATGAATTCCACTCTATGCAGATGTTATTGGTTCATCAGTAAACCCTTTTACTGCATAACTGCTCGATACGGTATCTATTAACATCAATTACACAGTCTGCCCATTTTTCTTACATCGTGTTCAAATGTTTTTATAAAACTAATTTATTGTACACCGGGAGCGCGCGATGACATATTAAGAGCATATAACTATGTAAATCTATGGCACTTTTTATTAATATTATGGAACATTTATCATGTAGCACTGACAGTTTTTGCATGCTGTAGTTTCGAGAAAACCGCTAAATATAGACGAAAAACTACACTGTTGTCAGCTCTATGAATGACCACTACAGATTGTTTTTATTGCGTAATAAAATTAATAGCAAAACAAATGTTTTTATATTTCAAATGTATCCAGGCGGCCTGAGATAAAATAAAAACATTTGTCTGTTGAGCTTTTTCCAGTGCAAATTATGAGCACTTTATAAAGGTTTTAAACGGGGTCAAATATATTGGTGGAAGCTGTCTGGACTTATGCCTCGAGACGCCAAGTCATTATTTTAAGAATATATTATATGTATCGCTATCGCAGTGTAATATCTGCAGGATATCCGTAATTTCAAAGAATCAAAGATAACGCAAGTTTTAATCTTCTGGTAATTAACGTTAGGATATATTTTTACATACGATATAATTTGGAGATATTTGCGCGGTCTCGGTGAGGTGAACTGTGAGACTTATAGTGTGAACAGTGTATCGTGGACATCTTCAGCCAGTATGCAGTTGACATAAACAGTTTTTATTGCGCCAATTATTTCCAGTCGCTGTTAAACGATGTTAATTAATTCGGTTCACACGTTTAAATTTTAAAAATTGTTTTCCTTTTTTATTTGTTTGCACATAACTGGAATTCAAGAGATAATTCTGTAATGTTCTTAGAAACACTGAATCGTTTAACTACTTAATTAAAATAAAAAAATATATCGAAGTAGCGGTTTCGTAGACTACAGTTTTCATTGGATTTTATGTTGTAAACAAAGTGAACAGACGCAGTTAGTAAAACATCACGATCGTACAAATTGAGTTTTAGTTGGAAGCTAATTGTTTTTCTGCCATATTCTATTAGCTAATAACAATCAGTAGAGATTCTTTCTGAAATTATCTATCACGTGAAAATAAATATAAAAATAGTAGGTACGTGAGTGTCATCATTAAAAGATAGAAGTCATAGAAATGAATTGTGTCATCTCTTTAATTAAAAGTCACGAGATCATACAGCGAAGTATTATATACTTATGAATATTTATATATTATGTATGTAACTTGAGAATAGTCCAGGTGTGAGGGAGACTCGGCGAATAAACTTTGAAGAAACAGAACGATCCTCGCCGGCCAGTCTGCTAGTTTAACTAAATTAATATTAATTATGTTCCGTGTGATGATGATGTCATATTACATGTTAATATTCATAAGTTTATATTAATTTTATTCAAGTAGCAGTTTTTTCTTTACTCTTGACTTTAGTAAAAAATGTTTTAGAATAATATTTAAAGCAGTTTGACTGCAACTGTCGATACGCAAACTTGTTGAAATAACATGTACATTTAATACTATTTATTTTATTTTTAATTTCGTGTTAGTTATTAAAATTTCAAGAGCCTGTATTTTTCAAAAGCTTACGTAAGAAACAGATGGCTCTCCTTTTTACTTTAGAACTCGTAATTTGAGATTAGTTTCCGAAAATGTTTACTTTTTCTGTAAAATATTAAGGTTATCAGCTACATGTTATCTCCCATAATTTATAGAAGTTAGTCAAGAGGAAACAACGACGGCTCACCAATAAATTTTCGTCTTGTTCCCAATTTCCAAAACTATATGGAAGATTGTTGAAATTTCGTTGCAAGATCTGATTTCAGTTTTAGATTCAGTTTGTGGTACTATGTTGTAAAAGTTTTAATGCGTTTTGTGTTTTAAAACATTTATATTATTATAGGTTTAATAGTACTACCTTCTTTATAAATACGTTTTGGCGTAGTACATTAGGTACCAGTCTCGGGGTAATTACTTCAGGGGAAAATTAAAACGTCGTAAATATGCATAGGACACATGTGCTTAATAAAATAGCTAATTATTACGCTTCCCTTAAAAGCATTTTATAATACAACATAAACCGAACTCTATGTAGAGTTCCCCATGTACAGATATAGAGCTAGGAAAGAACATAGCGTAGTTTATAGTTTTGTAAATAACGGCCTCCATTATAACACCATAAACCTATTTGTTGCACCGTGGGGAGTGTGGGGACTCGAGCCCGTTTAAGAATGCACGCGTGACCGCCGTTGATTCATAGAGATTACTGATGTGTTTATTAAACGGGTAATGGCAACGTTACCGTTGATTCATTGGAGCGAGTGATCAAATCAATGCGCCACAGTAATTCTTATTAGCGACGATAGACACCTGTCGGTGACACTCGATACTCTGCGCTTTACATAATACACGCGCTCGCCACAGCTGGCCGCCTCGCGCCTTCGATCACACCTGACCGCTGTGCGCCGAGCCCCACGCACCCGCACCGACATCGACATGGCAAACCGACCGACATGCGCTATTTTTATATTTGTCATTACCAGATTACTATAAACGGCTCGCCTTTAAACTGCTTTAACACAATAAAAAGCTTCGATTTACTCAAATTAGTTAAAGAGCTAAAATGGGACGTCTTATATTCGTACGCCACAATTATGGATGTAAATTGCAGCCTTTCATTAACTTCCACGTAAGGCGAATTAGTAATCGACAGCAAGGTCATACTCATGCAATTTGACAAATACAGGTGACTTTGAAAGGAAAAACAAGTCCTTTTGGAGATAATAAGTGATTCCCAGTTCATTGTTTAATACCAAATACATGTGTTTGGCTAAAAATATAGAGCATTAAGAAAATGTGTGTAGGTATAGGTGATATCGTGGGCTGGGTATGATAGCGTCACAAACCAATGTATACGTAATATAATGTACACGCCAAGGGGCGGCACAATGAGCAATCATTCAGCGTGTGGGTGTGTGTAATGATACAGTGATCAAAGCAAATTGACTGATCTGCGGCGAGCGTCGCCTACACAGTATAGACGCGCTCACCGCGCCGCCGCCGCCGCCGCTACTGTATCGACAACGCCGCTGTGACTCACTGCTGTATGCTGCATGCCTTCCAACACGCCACTACAGTTCTCTACAGATCATATAAAAAGTATCTCTGTACGTTGCGTCGGCTCGTTAAACGAACGGATCCGAAGATGTAGCATTTATTTGTGATGATGAATGGTAATCTCTGCGGTCGTATCGTATCATGAAGTATTTCCACACTTGGAGTGCGAGTGTAAACTAGTCAGCGTGTCGGCAGAGCGAATGTCAAAATATCCTGCTTAAGGCTAATTCAGAACGAACAATTTATGCGCTGCCCACGCTCGCTAAAATACGGCGCACGCCTCTTTCAACCCTTTTATGTAGAGGATTTATTGAAGCCACTTGCGCACACTTCAATGAGCCGACCATATACCTCTGGTTTGACATGCAGCTCATATCTAACTATCGTGATCTATGCGCTTATATGACGCACACGTATTCCCCGGTACATCCCTTAGGCAAACATACACGTTCGTATGATTGCATGATAATGCAAAGCATTTTTTACCGACTGTAAATTTCATTTTATCTTATTAGCAGAACTATAATTCATCACATTCTCATGCTCGTAAGGGGGAATTAAGGGATCAGTTGAATTACGCCAGCAATGATCGTACACTTGCAGGTAATTAAATTAGTTATATTAATAAAAATCCGATATGCACACGATAAATTCAAAATAAACAGCGAGTCGTATCGGGTACATTCCATAAACAGATCGTGAAAGAAGCATAAGACGGGCGT
Source organism: Anticarsia gemmatalis (assembly GCF_050436995.1). Classification (NCBI taxonomy): domain Eukaryota; kingdom Metazoa; phylum Arthropoda; class Insecta; order Lepidoptera; family Erebidae; genus Anticarsia; species Anticarsia gemmatalis. The sequence continues at coordinate 6,022,911 of NC_134757.1, forward strand.
CGCCAATACTTCATTTCCCTGGCGAAGCGTTTCTGGCTCATCGCCAACGTTTCCGAGAAAACGAAAGGAAGGTTACGCGATGTCTCGCCTCACTTTATATGCCTAAATCATGTCAGAAATAATATTCTTATATACATTCAGCAGTACAGAAACACGCGCGCCTTACAAAATAGGTTGGAGTGTGGACGCGTCACGAGTCGGTGCCTTCCATTCGCGTCTCTTTACGATCCACTACTTGTGACGGTAAATAATGCTCTTTTGGCACTCCTCGTACATGAAAGGAAAAAAATAATAAACAAGCACTTTCTTATTTTGCTGCATTCATAATTTTCAATTTTAATGAATTTTACGTACTTGTGAAAATTCCGCAATAAAACACGGAGATAATGCCGGTCGTTTATCGTCAGTAATGCAGTTAGTATTGTTTAAACGTATTGATTGTTGCATCCTGAATGTGGGTCGGCGTCGCATCATTGGCGTCACCCTTCTTCCTCATTATACGTGACGTCGCTGAACGGCGCTATATTGATATCGTCTAGCTGCGTGATTGTCTCGTCTACTACTAATATATCTTTCCTGCAATGTAACAACCGGTATATTTTTTGAGCGTGCCATGTGGGAGCTGTCATACTGTCTGCGGATGTCAAACGGTGTAACATTTTAAAAGCTTTGTTAAAATTTTAATTTCAGAACAAGATTAGCAACAATGTAACTGGTAAATCCACACGAAGAGCAATATGTTCTCACGCAACATGTCTCATTCGTTATCAGTGCACTCGCGAGTGAGGTTAATTAAATAGTTACGAGAGGAAGATAACAGTGACGCCTATATATAGAGGCCGGCCACCTTATCGACCCGACGCATCTGATAGCGAATATATCTGCGACACCTAATCGCATTTTGTTTGCTACCAGATGCTATTACATAACTAAAACATGCAATTTATCTTTAAATCATTTGCGTAAATGGTTTACATTTTTCTTACTAATAGGAACATTTAAAAGCTGCGTCCAATCGTTTCTCGAGGGAACATAATTGTTGATACAGGACGGCTCTACTGTGCCTTAATGCTGACACAAGAAAGGCGGGGAATCAGGGAAATTATGTTAGGCACCGGGACATAACCACTGGCAATTATTAAATATGTAATCAACGATGTGTAGTTAGTATCGAACCTACTTCTAGTAAAGGCACCTACGTGCGCAATGTTCGTACTCGTCGCATAGAAACAAATGTCATTTTGAACATGCATGCGTATTCTACATACATTTATTTTAACACTACGATGCAACTTTTATTTTTAGATGTCCGCTCACGAGTTCGGTATGTAAATGCAACTTGTTAACCTGTGCTTGCGCGGGTTCCATAGCAGCTTACTTATAAATCAAATAATATGGACCACTATAGTCGAAGATTTAATAACCATGCGTTATATTAAACCTCCGACTTATTGACGCGAGCGGGAATGAATATGAATTAATATCCTATCTTACGTACAATGTAGTATAAGAAACCATTTTATATGTAATGGATTTAAATTCCAGAGAAAGATGAATTTTTAGACTTAATTCAGTTGAGTCTCTACATCAAACGAACAGTTTTTTTACGGAAATGGCTCTTGTTGTTTTAAGTTAATTCTTAATGACGTATGTAGACTATGTAGTAATGGTTGTTAATGTTAAAAAAACAACAGAATCACATTATTTGTTATGAGATTAGACTTTGTACACAGTGACTTACATCAGAGTGCAGATCATTATTTATATACATGAAAGATAAAACATGTCGATGCTTCGTATAGATAAATATTTATACAGAGCTTGTTGAAGTATTTTACGGTTTTTTTTAATGTTATATTCTTGAAAGTTAAATGTTTCGTACATATTAAGGGTTAATTGAAATGCGCCTCCAGATAGAAATATCTGTCGCTTTGTTTATGCAATTTCGCGACTTTTCTACTTAGTAACTGATTCTTTCTCTTCTGTATATGGTCTTGACAACTGAAATATAAGATTATTTAAATGAATATTTTGTGGCAAAATAGTTTGAAGTCGAGAAATGTTATTATTTTGGTAATATTACGACATTTCCATCTTCAAAAGAAGAGAAAAAAAATTTAAATATTGGTTTTTAATCCCATTACTCACTCTATTAAGATAAACTAGCTTCCATTGAACTGGTACAAAATAATATAAATCAAAAAATGAATAAATTGTATGTACATTGTTGCAGAGTGTCTGTTCGGCAAGCAAGCGATGGAGCTCGGTTCAAAGTGGTTCGCTGATCTTGGCCCGCCCTTCGGCGTAATGTACTGCATCAAATGTGAGTGTGTTGCGGTACGTATTGACAAATTTATCGAATAATAAACATTATTAACAAATAAGATATAATATATCTTGTAATACATGATAAGAGATCGTTGCGGTCGTACGCCTATTTTTTTTTTACTTCGCTCTCTGTAACTTAAGTAATTATGGTTTTTTTAATGTAGAGAGCCAGGTCTAAATTAAATAAAAAGCTAATATCTACAAGGTTTAACATACCTTCCTAGATTTTTTTCTCACTATGACCATGTAGGCACGGTAGACAATATTAATGAACATTAAAAAAAAAGACACCGCAAAATTTTCTCATGTTTGTAAAAAGTAACAAGCAGAAATTACTCGAGTAAAGTGGTACTATCGAGTATTGAGAGTTTGATATTTTTGTACTACAAAATAGTCTCTACGGCACCCGCAAGAGACGCTAATTGAACTATAACAAATATTTTTTCTATAGCTAGCTGGTTGTCGATAGTCGATAGTGGTAGAGAATCTCGCTGCAGAATAAAAAATATATTCGTTTTACGGTTTCTGGTAGAGCACTTTCTTCATATTTCTGATGAATTGCAGGTACAAAAGAAACGGCGTGTGGTAGCGAAGGTCCATTGCCGGAACATCAAGAACGAGTGTCCGGAGCCCTCGTGCGACACGCCAGTCCTCCTGCCTGGCAGATGCTGCAAGACCTGCCCCGGAGATCTGAACTGTAAGTGAATACAACCATATTAAATGATATATTATTATTGTAAATGTGATAGTCTGTTGTAAACAGCTTTACGCTCCCGTGGCTAACAGGTGAAATTACTTTTATAAAATGTTGCGTGCTAATAGTTGAAGACTTGGGGTGTTCATTTGAAATCTGAAATCTGAAGGCTATGCTAGAGCAATTTTCGTAAATGGCAGTTCATTCATATCTTTAGTTTCACTTTGATAACCAAAGTAACATCACTGAAAGATAACGTATAAATAAAAAAAAAATGTGTTAAACAGAATTTAGCTCATTTTATATTTCATAAAATTACAATTTTAGTTGAGAAGAGATTTTTTCGCATGATGTAGTCTTACGTTAAGCATTGCTTAATCTATTAATTAGCGCCTTAATGATTACATTAAAATTATCAGATGGATGTTAAAAAGACCGCGATCTCGTGCTTTAGACCGTGACTCTTTATTACCTATGTATACAAAGAACTAAACACAATTTCACTATTCAAAGATTTTTCACATTTGTATTCTGAAGACTTTTGTTACGTACAGAACTCTTATGTAAGAAATTTGTAGGAGTTATGTCGATAACCAACAGAAATAGTGACTTTGAAAATGTTAATGGGTTGTTCGGTGTTGATAGCGTTGTTTAATTAGGATCAGTCGTCACGGGAGCGAGGTGCGCGTACTAAGATACACAGCTTGATAATTTTGTCGTAAACACGATAATGAAATAAGAGATAAGTGAGGTGATCGCTACACCGCGGACCTTTACTGCCGCGCCAAAGGTGTGTGCTCACTGTATCACGATACTATTTGAACAAATAAGACTTAAAGGTTACAATATTGTAATATCGAACTAATTAGAGTTCGCATGACGTGATCTCAGTAATTTAGTCAATTTCATTTCCTCGATAATGATGTCATTTTTTACAACCATGCTCGTGATAAAACAATGATGTCATGCGTTTTAAACTAGACATTTGATATCCAAAAGTTTGGCGAACAGGAGCGGTCAATTAATAGACTCTATGGGTAATTTAGCTTAACGACGTATTGAGTTTGCATTTTTTATCTAATTTTGGTGATTTATAAATATTGTCATCTCGATTACACTGGAAACGTATACCGCCAGCAACAGGTTCGTGAGTCACGGGCCATCTGTCGCGAAAACTATCCACACATGTGGAAATCGACTGAACGACATATAACCTTATGGACTTTTTGTAAGTGTAGTCTCTTTGATGACCGCTATTAATATGCCATTTTGGTGTGACTTGCTTCTCTTGTGTAACTTGACACTTCGACAGTTTTGGTCAATAAATATATTAGGTATAAAGAACGAATTAATTAATGTATAATTATTACATCTGTTTGAATATTCAAAGGAGCTATTTCACTGACTCAGTTAATAGTTTAATGACAGTAGTTTTTAGAGACTTCGTACGATGCCTTAAGTCATTACCGTCGACGTCGTAATGTTCGCGTTTACTTCAAAGTGCGGTTGTGAGTAATTCTTGATTGTCACCGCTCATCATCCCATTAAGTGCATTTTTTCAAAATGAAATCGGCAAATTTGCCGACTTTAAAAGGTAATTGCAGAACATAAGAAAGTATGCGTATGCGATGTGACAGGAACTGGCGATGACAAATGACAGTGGAGCGGCGAGCGGCGGCTCCCACGACGGGTTCTCATCAATATACATTAGGTATAGCGAGTACACGTGGACGCCACACTCGCTCCTGCCTCACCTCATCATCTTCTCGACTCCTCGTAAATTCGTAATCAATTCGATAATACATAAATAATTCCGTCAAATGATTGGCACAGTGTTATCTCGGATCTGTGGTTGCCGATGGCGACAGATAGTGATTTACGAGATGCGTGCGCAGGGCGAGCGTGTCGGGGGGCAGGGGAGGCAGTGCGGCGCGGGTGTCAGCCGCAGCGGCGACGTCGCCGACGCCGCGTCTGCCCGCCCGCGTCCACTCATTAGGACTATATCGAGAGCATTACAATGGCATTACTCAGATGCACCGGGCGGTGGTGCAGAAATGGCACGCGCTGGTGCGCCTCGCCCCCCTGCGCCCGCGCCGCTGCTGCAAATATAGCTGCTGCTGCTGGTTATTCCGGGCGCGGCCGTCGACCCGTCGCCGCGACGCCGTCTGCTCGCCTTTTTAGCGAATACTACTTACAACACGCATTTTTTGCGAACAAATAACGACGATGTCAACGTACGCGCTCTTTTACTATATTTACTAAGTCATATTATTCTTAGAAAAATATGTGATATATTCGCTCCAATAAAATGTTCTGCCAATGTTTTCGCTTTCATCGTTAAATAGGTTCCCCTTGGTCCATATTCATTAAGGTCTACAGCCACTGTAAACACATATTTTACGCCAATCCCAACGCCACAATCAAATATCTATATTTGAAATGTCGCTTGTTCCAACTGTACAATTAGTGTCCAGTGAGTTTAGTCCTGCTGCTACAATGAATTAATTGAAATTCCGATATGGTTTATAAGCAGTTAAAGCACGGCATGGCGGAACTCTAAGCCGGCCGTAAAGTCTATCTGAGGCTCGTAACTATAAAACGCATCAAATATGATTCACAGTTGCCTTTGTGAGAACTCCAGTTGGCCGTCTGCCGGCTCCCAGCCGCAATAATATACTTTATCGTGCTTTTAATAAATCTTCAGTACCATACGAAGACAGTAAAACGGATAATTTTTAATTGAATCTCGGCCAGGTGTTGCCGCAATAAACTTAATGAATTTCATGCCTTTAGACAGGGAAACGTTTACAGTGACACTGAAACGAGGATGATTTCAGCTCCAATAGAAACCCTTCAAAGAAATGCTTGGTTGTTTAGTGCGTCGGTATATTTAGAATTGTATGCCCACGATTTGCCGGTAGCTTGTTTACTTAAGCGGATAATTTAGTGTCGTTAACTACATGTGCATATTTGTATGTTATTGTGATAGTTATCGCATTCATGTTTGCGGTATCTATGTATTCTCGTAATGTGAATGCCAAACGGTGACAAAGTAATCGCGTCAGGTACGTGAGGTTGTCGTGACGTAGCACTGAAGGTTATCTGACATAAGTTCTGCGATATAAAACGATCCAAAGATCAACAGTAATCAACACGCCCATTCATATATTTCATTTGAACTCATTTTTTCAAATTGCTCTTAAATCAATTCGATATCGCAGGAAAACGACCTAATTAATCAGATTTACATGCTCGAAAGGTTAAATGTCTCCTTATCTTCAGTAATGAGATGTCTATATTTAAACATGCTTCAGAAAAATCGCAGCAGTAGGTAGCGATAACCTTTGTAATATGTTTGAAAAGTTGCGTATTAACCGCACATGACGTCACGTGAATAGTCGCGTCGCCGTTGTAGTGAGTGGCATCTGTATGCGAGGCGACGTGGTACGTCAGTTGCTTGGTGAGTTCACGGTTCATCGAGCAGCGGCCGCTCCGCACCGCATCGCACCGCGCCGCACCGCGCCGCTACACGCCGCAACACGCCGCGCGGTGCCGTCGCCGCAGCGGTGACCACTCGATCACGAGTGTATCTAATTCAGTGTACAGCAAGTGCCTCCGAGGAATTTGTTTTGTGCACGCCGATGCCGAACACAATCGACGTTTTATTTTTGTGAAATCGGTGTCTCTGGCTGCAACGCATTCCTCAGCGCATAATTTTGTTTCAGCCTTTTTCGCCGTTTACTGCGTAAAACGCTTTGATGTCGAGGAGCTTTCTTTTTATTGACGCCGGTACCGACGTACGATCGTCGAACGTACATGTGAGTGGACACGGCCGATCGTTAATTCGAAATATCTTACCGCGCACCGCGACCTAAACAGATATGATTACTTTTGTTGTATAATCGTCTCGCAGCCAACGATGTATCGAGCAGTCTGAATGGGGGTGGTTGTTCGCCGCAAGAGCACTTGTTATTATTTTAATGTTGGCTAATGAGGCAGGGTTAGGTGAATGCGGTTTGTGGGCAGGCTTATCATGAGTAATAGCGGAGTGGTTTGTGGTGCGAACTGTGCGTGACTCGGCGAGCCGGCGCGGGCACCGACGAGCGCAATGCGGCGCCAGACCCTTTCTGATTACCTTAAACATTAATCTTTTCATTTAACTAGGTCGGTCAGTTCTTTATGTATATCGGAGTGACACTTGAATATCTAGTTATTAACCTATCGTATTGCACGCCACCCCAGCACTCGGCCGTAACTCCGCACTACTCAAAGCTGTTTGCGCAGTAAAACTTCTCTCACCTTGCATCGCTAAAAGGATGCTTTGCTTTAAGGCCGAAGTCGTAAAAACAGAAACACGAGTAGTATCGGATATTCGCAAGTATGCTGACGTCATGATTTTCGTAATTTGGTACGTGTTTGTTGAAATAATGCGAAAACGTACTTGCGTAAATAGAGAACATACGCGATGTGCAAACAAGGCGGGCGGCGTCGCGACGCTCGGCGCCAGCGCCGCGCCCGGCGCCGCACCGAGGACACACGATCTACACACCGAATACTTATTTCATTATACTAATTACTATATATTACATTTTGAGTTGAACTCGAACCTTGGTGACCAAACATTACGACCGTAATAAATATAGAGCGATTTATTCAAAGCTGTTTGTGATTTATAAAATGATGATGATTTTATAAAATGAGAATTAAATAAAACTATGACGAGAAAAATCTTAGAAAATACTTAAATAATCCTTAATTTTTATCGACGATTCTATGATAACTATCGAGATTCGATTAAGATTTTGCTAAACAATACGGCGCGGCCGGTTGCACAAGCCTAGAACAACAGCTCGCCATTAGTAAGTTATTGTTAATTGGCTATTACAAGATAATTTTAGCTCATTAATAATTTTGTCAAGCCAGAAGACGCAACATTAAAGATGCGTCGCGACGTCAACGTTGCGTGCGATAAATCCTTTTATCTAATCATTAATGTTATTGTTATTACTAAGTAGATAGATATGGAAATCAATCAATGGAAACGAGCGTCGGATACTGGCGCCACCAATATACGGGTTAATGTGAGCACGACTGTTGATTTTATTTCGCAGAGTACGACACGAGTGACACGCAACAGATATACGCAGTAAATCAACTTGATAGAATATTAGAATTCCAAACGCGTGGCCCCTCTTTTTTACACTAACTTACTGTCATTGTGTTTGGATGTTCAGCTGCCAGTTTTAAGTGTTTAATTTGTTCTATACAACGAGTCTTCGTATTGAATACCGGCTATTAATCTTTTTTAGGATCATTTTGAAGTGAATAACGGGATTTGTCTTCAAAATACATTTAGTGAGTTTGATTATATTTGTTCTTAGATTTTTCATGCCACTCGCTAAGATATACTGTATTGCGAGACATTTCTAACAGTTCCGAGTTCTGCGTAGAATACAAACTGGCTGTATTAGCAATAATGTCAGTCAATCTCAATGGCTAGTGACTGTACTGTCTGCCTGCTCATACTGTCTTAGATTTTAAACGACCCTTATTTATTTTCATTAGAACGGCTCATCATTTAACATATTCGAAAGGGCTCAAGGTTCTTACTTTTCAGATTTCACGTATTTGATTATTAGAGTTATGCTTTAAAAAGTATTGTACTCGGATGAATAATAACTTGTACTGAAAGACAGTGTAGGCTTGGACCACGGTAGGGCTATAGCCAGTGAGGCAATTAAAGTCTACGGGTGGCTACCGGCCGGCGCTGAAATTGTGCCTGCGTTTACATTTATCGCTACTTGTATGACACTTTACGATACACTACGTAATATTGTAAAACGCTTAAGTATGTCAATAGTACCAAAAGATATGCGTGCTCTATATTTTTCATAATTGAATATTAAACGTACGATGATTTGGTAATGAATGGATAAAGTTATCTCTATCGGTATCGTGCTTCGTGTGTAAAAATAGATTTCGCTTGCAAAGTTTATCAGCACGTAGTTATTATTAAATTATTTACTTGTAAATTGTTATCGTTAAATTTATTTGGAGCAGTATTTGGGATTTTCTGCACCGAAGCGTGAAGAAAAACAAATCACTTAGGTGTTTTATTGCTTGGAATTAAATGTTGGATTCACTTTTGTTTATGTTTTTTACGATTGATAAAAATGAAGTCTTTAAAAAACAGTTAAATATTTTTGGATGTTGAATGGTGGAAATTTTGACTGTCTTTCTAAAGACAAAAGTGGTTTTGACTATGAAAGAGTTTTAACTGTGTCGTTTAATAAATAATAAAACTGAAGATACCTACATTTTAATAAACACGACAGATTAAGCAGTCGCTATTTAAAAGGCGTCCCATAAAGTAATATTTATCATTTTATTTTAATTTGATTCCGATTATTTAAATTTATTCGCCATTAATTTCGCATTTACACTGCTTTTAAGGCTTTGGTTCGACATTCACTCAGTAGCGGAGTCGACGAACTAATATCGTTATCTTTTTGAACTATAGCAATTGTTGTAGTGTCACAACGCAACTAAAGGGTCTTTACAACGGCCTGTGATACATAAACAATAGGAATGAGAAGTATTTAAATAAATCTAAACATCAATTAGCTTTCGTATTTTTTTGCATAAGTGGATACAGTTTAAAAGCGTAGATTGCGGACGTACATTGCGCATGTTAAACACGTTTTACAGTTTCGTGAAAATACATTTTCCGCCGTAAAATATTTCTCACTTTAGAAATTCTAAATTGCAATATCATTTGTTACTTTGTATTCGACATATTTCATCGGTGCACCGAGAATGGCCAATCATCAACTAAATGGCACTTCAATTGAATATATTGGCTGATCATTGATTAGCCCACATACGATCTCGATACTGCACTTCGGAACAACTTATGACAGGCATTACACACCCACATTTATATATAATAATCTTAGAGTTCAGCTTGTTTACACAAACATAGGTTCACCGTTCACGAGATGAGAAATATGTAAGTTCGTTAGGCTTGTTAATGTGAAATGGGTTTTAGGTAGGTATTCCGTATATTTTATCGCTTAAAGTCGTGATTAGTTTATGAGCTAGGAGTGGAGCACTCGTAAGGCGTGTATTACGTGCGTAAAAGGTCACAAGCGAGACGCGAAGGCTATTCGGAAAGTAGAGTGGCGCCGGGCGGCCGCTTGCGCTCTAAGCAAATTCGGTAGTTTGCACGTGCGCCCGCGCCATACCACCGCGCCCGCTCTAAAAGGAAAGTACGAATTGCCGAGTTTCTTATTTTCACAATACCTAGCGTTTCTATCACTTTATTAAGAATGTCGTAGGATGCGAATATTTGCAATGTTTTTCCATTTAAGAATTCAGATTTATGGAAGTTATTACGAAATTGTAGAGTCACTGTTTTTGCGTTCTGCGTCAATTTTAAATTCGATTGGATAGATTTTCACATGTCGTATCCTCCAATAATATTGTGGTCAATATCATAAGAGCTTTTTATCTGCTTAAGTATGAGTCCCGTGGGTCAAAAGCTAGTTAAGGTTAGTTGAACCTTAGATAGGGAAATCATAAATCCTTCTTATCCCAGATTACCTACCTACGTGTCTCCTTCTAGAAACGATAAAGTATTTTTTCCTACATAACCTATGATTACGTCTTAATAAAACCAGTACCTACCTACTTACTTACCAGTTGTTGACTCATTATCTTAATAATACTTTGAAATTGAGTATTAATATCCTTTTCGTATTATACATAGTTGGGTAATTTAATATGCAATTATGCGATGTAAGGTACCTATTTTAGATACTACATAAAAATAAAATGTAATTGGTTAACCAAAAACCTTAATTTCACATTGTAGAGCCCAAAAAATGCTTTAAGTTCAGTGCCTACAAGTATAAGAACAATACAATTCCGTGGTCATTATTCAAGGACGTGACATAATCGGGAGAAGTCATAAACGGCGAGTCTAAACGTTAATACATGCAGCTTTATGGCATGCGCGTGCGACGCTTATGATGGAGGGTTTGGCGCCATTTCCATACCATTTCATTGTTCATAGAAGTGTGGCGCCGCCGCTGACATCGCGGCACGGCATGCGCCCGCCGACGACCGCGCCGAGCCGTGCGGTCACTCGTTCAAATGTAATTTTATTATGATCCGACGCTTGCGAACACTCTCCTCTCTGCATCTTAAAACACTCACTCGTATGTGAATAGAGCGCGACATCCTCAGACAAACGTTTGGAATTTTAAAATTTCACAACCATTTGTTTACGTGATCCGAATTTCCCCCACGAATATTAAATATGACAGGCTTTCGGCTGTTATTCTTTGTAGGAAGCGTATCGACAGAATCAATAAACATCGCATTACTCAATCGTATTTACGGTAAGTGCACCATCCGATCAGGAAGAACTGAGTCATGAGCCATTTTTGAATGTGAATTAGGTCGCATCGAGATTTAAGTAGATGCGGTAACGTGTTTTAAAATGTTCCAGAGTAACGTTACGTGTCTACCTGTAACATAAACACGTTAGTGATCAGTCTGGTGTCTGTCAATGCCGTGTCAAATTAACGCTGATACATAGATTTAAAGTAGTACAGAAGCGATGGCATGTGTTTATTGAACTACATAATGTTAGTGCGAAAGGCCGATGAGTGGAATTTATAAACATTAAAACATTGTGCCTTGAATACTTACTATACGAAGCGTTCTATGGCGAGCCGCCGATGAGAGATTTATCCTTAAAAGTTGCCGTACGATATCTCGAGCAACGATTGACTTGTAGATTCTTAGAAACGACCGTACATTACTTTATTACACTTATGTGTTTAACTACATACACATTATGTACGTTACAGTATAGTCTCAGAGATGAGCTTTTAATACATAGTTACTTATATAAAGATTTCAGTTGTTATTAACTCGTTACTTTGTTTCTTGTTTAATACGGAAGCTCTTAATTTTGTTACCTTTTTAATAAAACTGAGTTAACAGGTAAATATACAGTAATAATTACAACTCTTATAGCAGTTTAATAGATAATATCTGGGTAATGGATTATCTTCATGAATATAATTGACTGTTTTTTCCAATTCAATTCAATAGCTAGAAAAAACATCTATCTACTCTCATAGCGTGGTAAATTCGTAGAGTCTACACTTAAAGTAGTTTTTACGCGCAAATCCAGATTCTATGTAAGCCCTTCTAAATCCATAAAAAAATGACATGCATACCTATTTATATTTCGATAAAAAATATATTCCAGCCAGAGTCATCACGACAAAGTTATTCAAATAAAAAGGATTAAACACAAGCGTGACTATTAAGGCTAACAAATAGGTCACACTGTCTCACAGATTTATAGCTCTCGAGAACTCCAAGAATGGGCTGTAGACGGTCACACGATCAGATTTCAATAGATAACGACTATAATAGGATTACTATCTGACAGTAACTGTAACATAATATAAATTCACGACCGTAATCCGCCCGGAGATGATCGATTTAATGTCCTGTGGAACCCTAATAAGCGTTCACGAGTACTGCCATGGACTACGCCATGAATATATTTATAGGTGACAATTTATTACACGATTTACAGAATTTCGGAGTCGAACCTCTTTGGTCTTTTCCATGAAAGTAGAGATTACGTTTTTCGAAGTAAGCTTTAGGCCTCTGCCTCGAATTTTGCGGGCAGCGGGGCGGCGGCGGCGGCGGCGCGGGAGCGGCGCGGGCAACGCGTACCTATTCTCCAAACCAGCGGGCAGATCGCGTGGCACTATAGCGGTGTAGTGTTGTGTTCGTCGTTGTGTTGTCGAGATATTTGTTTTTATTCGTGAACGAAATGTCTGGAAAACGACGTACTTTATGGTAGATGCCAGATGCCATATATTAATTAGATAACGATTTGTATTGTCTGTCAATATATATATCAAATACATAATAAATAATAATAATAAATAAATAATAAATTTAACCCATTACTGTCCCACTGCTGGGCAAGGGTCTCCTCCCGTAATGAGGGAGGGGTTAGGCCTTGAGTCCACCACGCTGGCCAAGTGCGGGTTGGGGACTTTGCATGCCCTCAATAAATGTATTAAACAAATTTTAGGCATGCAAGGTTTCCTCACGATGTTTTCCTTCACCGTTGGAGCACGTGACAATTATTTCTAATACACACATAACTTCGAAAAGTCATTGGTGTGTTGCCTTGGGTTCGAACCTGCGACCACTTGCGTAGGAGGTGTCAACTTATACATAATGTTCGTATTTTATTAATACACAATATTTGACATAAAAATGGAGTCGTTCAATAACACACAATTTATTACAACGGAAGTATAGTATAGTATAATAGTATTATATACTATACGGAGCGAGGCGGGCAACGCGTACCTATACGTTTACCGTACATCGATACTTTTGGTTCGATGTTAACATCGATGTTTTCTTAATATCGATCATCCCTACGCGGGCGGTTACCGCTTGACTGGAGTGCACCGCTCGTTGCCCGCTCCCGCGCCGCTGCCACGCCGCTGTTTTCGAGAACCGGTCCATTTGATTTTACGCATAAGATCCTGCCGCTCCCGCGCCGCCGCCGCCGCCGCCCCGCTGCCCGCAAAATTCGAGGCAGAGGCCTTAGAGTAGAGTCGTTGAGGAAGGCTCTACCTTTGTATAAACTATAGCAAGACAAAGTTGTAAGTTTCTTTTTTTCATTTGAGATTTTTAAGCGCTGTGCCAAACATAAATAAATATCAGACTTTATAATGTTAACCAAAATATAATCAAACGTAACTCCCCGTATAATATCATTGCTATTAGTTGAGAAAACGAGGTTGCTAATAAACTAATATTAATAGTACTACTCATATTATACCGTAGAATATTCAAACTCTATGTTAGATAAACATCTAGGTATTTAATTCCATTAGTAGCCAGCTATTAAAATCAATTTCGTCGGAATTCATAGGCGCCTAAAAGGTAAACGTAATATCAGTCGCTCTATCTTAAGTCTAGGCGATAAAGATATTTCTCACTATACATATACCTATTTAGATAAAACATTAAGCTCGCAGTCGCCGCCCGAGCGTCAATTGTCTTTGTGAAATGTCGCAACTGTGTTGCTAAACTTTATGACGTTGCATAACTTTATAGCTGCACATAATGGACGGATATATGTCATAATAAATATCAATATAATACTGATCGTTTACACAAGATTGCAACCAAACATATTTGTTTGTTCAATTCACTTCGACCGTACATAATTATAATCAACAGGCAAATTGTAATTGAAGCGATAAATTCATGTGCATCGATGTAATAACCAGCCAGACAATTAATTTCCATGCTAATCAATTGATTCTCGCAATTACAGGCTTGACCCGTGCCCTGGGAAACTAATACAAGCGTCTTTTGAAATAGGTGCGTTCACTACGAAGATACAATTTATCTATTCAACAAAACTGATTAATAATTAATCAAAGAGGTATTAACAGGTTGTTCACACTCAGTTAATCTTTATTAGGGATTAATTTCACGAATTTACTATAATCTACGCAATGTTTCATAACATCACTTGTAAAAATATTTAGATTATAGTTTGTACGCACGAGAGATACACCGTAAATATACAATACATAAATTTGTTCCATGAGCACTTGAACTATACTAGTTATGATATAATCAAATAGCGTATAAAGTGAGAATAGTAGTGTACTATATTTATTATGGCTATTATCGTTGGGGAGATCATGATCAATCGATTCAGACGTCATGAATACAAATATTTTTAGTTACTATGTTCGAATAAAAACGTGGCCAAGTGCGTACGAGATGTATTGTAAAGTCGTACTACTCGTATCATAAACTAGACGGTAAATTGAAAAATAACGAGTATATCGCTTTTAAATTGTTTGACATGTTCAATTGAGTTCTAGACATTAAGCGTTCTTGCTGTTTTGCAATAAACATAACGTAATTAAGAACAAAATTATGACAGGGAAAGTCGGCAGATAGTCTTGATGATTGAAACTTTTAGGTGAAAATCGTTTATTGTTTGAAGTATTATTCTGAAATTATGAGTATTGTTATCGTGTGTTAAGCTTTCACACAGACAATTTGTATAATAGATTTCGTTTTCTCTTCGTAAATTACGGAAATAAAGAGATAATATCCAACACTGATGCGTTAACACAGGCGATTACTTCGTGTGTGTATCGTCACTATATAAATCTTAAACAAAACGGCATATTAAATTATTTACAACAGCAATAAAATACAGTAGTATTTTATAAAAGGTGTTGTTAATTTATTTGCTGTTGCTTCTTGCGTATTCTAATGGGGGACAATATCTAGGAATGGCGAGTGAGGTGTTGGTTTATAATGGAGGTCACGAAGGTAGGAGATTGACCGTGTGTATTGTACATTTCATGGTCGGGCGGTGGCGCCGAGGCGGTGCCACATGGCCGACCACAACGGATACCATTCATGAGCCATGAGCGGGAACCACGCCGCCGAACTTTATTATTGTGTTCTATGTTCCGTTGTCGATGTCAAGATCAATGCTGATTGCCTTTTTATTGATCATCGATTATAGACCATTGTTGTTGCCTTTGTAAAGATAGTTATAAAGCACCGTCTGCAATAATACGTCCAGTTCGGCAATACACTCCAATTTTCCAAATACAGTTTATCGCTAATTCATTTTAAATTGAACTTATCGAAAGTCGAACTCTGAAAAAAACCACTGGATGTGATTAAACAAAGAGTACAAGCGGACTTCGAACTCTACATATTTTTCGGAATGTTTATATTTCGGTTGCAAATAAAGATAAAAGTATGAAGGCTTCGTTACAAAGCGGTATCGGCTTATTTATAATTAGGTAGTGAATGAACAATACATGTCAGACTCATCTGACGGGGCACAACAAAGTCTATTGTGTTTGTTTTGCAATCATTGTTTAGTTGATATGACCCGGCGGTGTTTTTAATCTCGGCTGACCTTTGTCTAGTGGGTTCGTGTCTCACATTTGCGTACCTACGCAATGATTCAGTGATTTATTAAATCGTAGCTCTGCATGGGCGTATGTGACTGGGTTACCGACATACATCTGCATGGAATTCCTTGTGTGTCGTTATTTTTGACACCGTTCATATTTCGACGTGCTTTGTCGGTATTTGTCAGTTAGTGATGGCATTTTGAAGGCTCTTAGAGCAAGTAGGCGTTAAGGAAAATCGGATTTCTCAATGAGTTGAGAAACGGTATTGTCTTTTTCTATCAAGTTTTACCGTTTCACCTAGTGCTTGTTTGACTCAAAAAATGAGGAAAAATATAGACTATAACTATTGATTGGGGATATATGAAAAAGCAGGCCTGCTTGTTAAGTTACCAAAGAAAGCATAGATTAATGTTTGACTTCGACAATATAAAAAGGAGTGTAATATTGTTATGTGTTGCAATTTTAATAATGATGTAAGTATAATGTGTCTGAGTTTTGTTTTACGACACTATTGTGGAAGCTTGGGCGAGGTCATGTCAAAAGTCACATTATTATGAGGGCAATAATCTTTCGAATTCGTTTACATTATTTAATTTTTATATTTTTTGGATTGGTTTCTCTTCATTTAAATTCCATTTTAATAAATATTCTTTTCCTTTATAAAGTTTGCCCATTTACCTTTTGAAGGTTCTTATAGCAAGTAGTAAGCCATGTCAAAGGCCTTTCGGGCGGCTTGAATAACTTTGACCACTAACCATACGACTGAATGAGTGAATGAATAGCAAGTAGTCTCTACAATGTATATTTGCGTAAATAATCTCCCTGAAATACTTTAGAAGGTTCTTTGTAGTGTGATGTTGAATACGTATTATATTTTATTCGTTTCTATTTAAAGTATGGCTAGCAAGATTCGATCGTCACTGAGATCATACTTCGATACTAAATCCTCGAAAATTGCCTCACAAGATCATAAACTCATATACAAGTAACTTCCAGATGCCAATACTGTCGTATTGAAACATTTACTCGTACCACATGAGTTTAAACAAATAAAAGAGCTCAAGTTAGCAGACATAATATCGCTGGTCCACAGGTCCACTCTAAATAAATACGCTAATGAAGATGAATGAGTTGCAGGCATCACGTGCGGTCATTAGGCTTCATTTTAACATCAGACTCGGTCATACCAGTTAATTACTGTTTATTAATTATCCAAGTCAAAACCCAGTTATTTTCAGTCGTTTTACGAAGTCAACTTAATGTGTTAACCGCGGGCTTATGACTCAACTATTTACACTACAAGTTGTATATTTGCCAATCTTCCATTCTAGGAAGTGACATATTAAATCTAATTGTGAATGCAATCTGTAAGTTTTATGGCAGTGTGTAGCTACTTGATGTGATCGTCGCTTGTTTTGTGATGTTATCGTATTATTAACGTGTATTAACGTTCGAATGTGTTATGTATCCTTTGAGCAAGCAGTGTACTTGGAAATTGTTGACTAAATCTTTAGTTAACAATTTTGACAATTGAAATTTGGAAATTGTTGACTAAATCTTTAGTCACCAGTTTCCTTAACTTACTTTGCTTAATTACGCATACTTTCGCAAGTATTCATCAACTATTCAAATGAAATCTTTTATTTTTGCATTAAGGATACTTTTGTTGGGCTTCTATTTCAACGATGCCTTAGCGTTTGTATAAAGCGATAGACATTTCGGTTTTAATAGGGCAAGGCGCTTCTTCGGATTACTTAGGTTTTTATAAGTGTGCTGTAGCTCGATTCTCAACCATTTTCGACCAGTGACAACCGGCTAGCTATCGTAAAATTTTGTATGAAAATCTGGTCAACTCCGCTAACGGACATCGCAGGAACTATTTTGGCAGTACATTTCAAATGTCAAACTTTCGATACACGATGTTACTGACTGTACAGGATTTCGATACTGAAAAAAAAATAAAAAAAAATCGGCAACTTCACTTTCCGACCTGACAGCTATTTCAACAGTGGTATGGAGTGGTCTTTATGTTATAGGTGCACTATTAAATGATATCATCATAATCACAATACCTGAGCTAATTGGATTTACATCAATAAAATTAAATGTCCTTATAAACCTCAACATGATTGAACTTACATGATTGGTGATAAAATAACTTGTTTTAATTGATGATGTAAATGTTAATGTTTAAGTAGTATTAGTAAAGACTTTACTGGGTGTGGAGTTGGTCCTTGTTTTCATGACCGTATTCTGCGACTTCGTCTGCATGAAGGGATTCTTCTTCTTAAAGTAATCTCCAACTAGTGAAGGATGGCAATCAGCTCTGCATATTTCGTCTTATCCTTTGCCAGGCGAAAGAGTTCAGCAGCACTTCCTATGCCCGTCCATTCTCTGATGTTTCGCAGCCAGGATTTTCTCCTCCGATCAGGTCTACTTTTTCCGGCTACTTCACCAACCATTATAAATATTATTATTCTTTATTATGAAGGGATTACTAGTGGTAGAAAGTGGCCTATGTGTTAATTCAGTTTATAAACTACGTGTTTAGTTTTACTGATTGAGTAACAGTCGTTCCTTCAAAAATGGAAGCTTTCGCTTTTATTATATTAATAAGATTAGCTGTTACCTACGGATTATCACAAATTAAGTACTATTTGTCATATAAATCGGAAAGAAGTCATTTACCCCTAATTTCACACGAAACTTCACAAATAAGTATGAATTACATCAGCAATGAGTATTTTAATCAATACACGATCAACCTTCAGTTCTATCAGAGATTATAAAATAGTTATAGGTATATTATTCATAATACTTATTGTATAGTACCGTAAAACTGGCACACTTTTCAAAATATGTTATACCTATTTTGAATACTGAATTATTTACCTTAATTCGTCAGTTGTCGTATAGTTAGTGGTCAATTTGTGTCAAAGTGTTTCAAGCCATCCAAAGCTCTTTCACATTTCTTAACGTCTGTTTACTGAACTGACAATAACTGGGAACTTTTTACGTGCCCTCTGAAGCACGGAGAGCTCAGTTATACCACGTTGCGGGGTCACACATCTACAAAATGTCCGCACTAAGGTAGCTTGACCCACTGATTGTCTACCTGTCAGTGAGCACGAACGCCTTACGATTATATTTATTATATACTTAATACGATTCATTTACTTGTGAACAGTGTTAATAGTTTATAGCTAAAACTTTATTCTTTCCCGCTACTATTTCCCGTGGGAGAGCAATCAAGCAAAGCAAAAGCAAGTCTATTAAAAACCAACCCGTGCTTATAGAGCTATAAATATTATACCACTGATAAATTACTTGTATGCCTATTCTTATAAAAAGCCGGAGATACCTAATGCGGAGTATCGGTACTTGGGTACATAATGTATCAATGTGCATGGTCTCACGTATTACCCTACTTTATCAGTTCATTGTACCATACTTGTGGCTTTATTCTGCGAACACGAATGTATTGCAAGGTCGGTATTTCTTTAGATGTTTTCGAAAACAATGTTGGTACTGTTTAATAAAATACAGTTTGTTGTAAAGGAATTTGGTATAATCGTGAATCTGTATATGAATTGTACTGATTTTTTTTAAGTAATATAAATAGTAAATAGAATCTTTGAATAGAAGGTAATTTTTTTTATTTAAGCTTTATGGTTACAAAATTAATTAAGACCATGTATGTAATAGACTCTGAAAGTTAACTTTCAGCACTTTAACAGAATGTCAACACAATAATTTCAAACAATTAAATTTCTTCGCCTGGTAGAGCTTAAAATATTTAATGTATCATTTAAAATACGCTTTTCCTGTGCCCCTACCTCATACTGGCCATATTTTCTCTTACAAAGTTGCTATCTAGTTTCAAATGATTCATGTTCTTAGCTTTTCATGTAGCAGTGTGCCGTAGGTCATACGCGTGCATTGACAATTGCATCCTCGTCCAGCAAATTTACGTTGCCTTCCCACGGGAAGAGATGCGATGGATCTATTCTTGACCGCTATACCGACGCCAAGTTCTATAATTACTGCGTATTCTTCCTTGGTAACGATGAATGATGACCGCTATTAACTACTCGAATTAATATTATATATAGTGTCAAGTCTCATTAGGTGTTACGCTTATTACCGAATTTTCATACTGCGCAAATTAGGTTTTCTTAAACTAAACATTTCGTGTATGAGACGAAATGTGGAAGAAGGATATGGGATGCTATTGCTATATGTGTGTAACTTATTTATAGAAAGACAGGATGACAATAATAGCCAGTTTTATGTTTGTTTTAGCATTTTGAAAAGGTATTTTATTATACTAACTTGTCTGCTTAATGGTTGCTAAATTCACGTTAATTACTATACAGGTATTCTAGGACGAGTACATAATTTTTAAAAGGTCACAACTTCTAGTTGATTAAGAAATCAATTATTGTGTTTTATGTGAATATCCTCGAGCTACTTATGAAATGTCAACTATAACATAAACAATAAATCGTATTTTACAATACAGACATAATTGTTTGCCGTCTCATTGTCTACGGCGTTAATGGTATGATTATAATTTAATTTAACTGTAGGTACTAGTAATCAATTCATATAATGCTCAGTATATAACGAGTTTATTACACGTTGCTCTCGCGTGTTGCTTTCCTCTGAAGGGTTTACGACGGTGAAAATAAACGTTCTGACATCAAAATTAATATTATTGTCAGTAAGCTCTAATTTGTATCATACTTTACAATGTTTTCAACTTGTTAGAAACGTCAAGAATTTCGTACAGGGAAAATCTCACGAGTATTTCGTCCAACAATACGGGCCTATCGATAATACGAATGGGGATCACGATTTCGACAGATGGTATCAAACACTCGTTAACATATGGTTCACGTAATTAATGATTCACGGTAGGTGTATTTTTTATAACTTGTATATTCAGAGCGGATCGTGGCGGCGGCCTTGCCGATATTCTGATGATAGATACGCCGTCATTCGCCAATCAGCTCTCGTACGCATCATTTCTAATTAATTCCATCAACGAGACCCATCGGCTTCATTGCGAATGTGTACCAAATGTATCTTGTGAATGTACCGATGACAAACGCTGCACTCCGCTAATAAACTATTTGTTATAAATTGACACAACTGCTTCAAGAATGTTGTTTTCAAAAGGTGTCATTAATTTTGATTATGATTCGGTGTTTGCGGTGAAATTGAATATTAAACAGACTTGAGTATTTAAAGTAATGTATTATTAATATGGCTGGTCTGTTTATTTGCTTGTTTATATTAATAGTAATGGGCGCCAGGCGCCGTAACACCAGATTATCTGATAATGTTGGTACTATATCCACATTAATTCAGCCGGCCGCCGTCTATTTGCTACACCTTACAGTAATATATTTTGGTGGAAAATGAGTTCATTATAATTTCATAGTAATACAAACAAACTACTTGCAATTGATTTGTTTACTTAACATGTTGACGTAGGTCGTTTGAGCTGGGAAAAATGTATTTTGAACTAAATATATAGTTGTAACCTGGATAATAAATTGCAGACGAGTAGCTACTACAGCAAGCGTGCTGCAGAACAAAAATAAATAGAAAAAGTAGTAAAGAAAGAGCTGCACCATTTTCGAAATATGTGAAAAGGATTATGTTACACCTTTTTTCTTACAATTATTTATCCTTACTTTAGCAAGAAAAGAAGCATCCACAAAAACAAAGTTTATTTCTCAAATTGTGTTTGAGTATTTTATGTATTTGACTTCCTTTAGTCTCTTAAGTAGTATCTCAACAAACAATTTTATGGGCGCTTAGCGCTCAATGCGACAGAGAAAACGCAGAGTTTGTTTCTTATTTGTTTACACTTTACATCTTATTATCTTTGAGTACGAGTTAAACGAGCCATTAACTTGTCGCGCCACAAACCAATTGACATCGTGAAACAGTCGTCATTGATACTGCCGTACTCGTTTCCTTATTTTCGCTGGAGATAACGTGTGCATTGATTCATTATTATTCTACGTATGTGTAAGTATATGTGTAGATAGAGAGAAATGCAAAACACGAGGCTGTCTGTAGTGCGGGGCCGGGGCGGCGGCGGCGGTGAGGTGCGGCGTGAGCAAGGCTGTAGGCGTAAAATGCAAATCGCCAGCGTTTCACCGCAGGACAATGCGGCCGAGGTGTTGCGCGTCTTGTAAACAGCACGGACGTGGTTTGTTGTTCTACTTTTTTGGGTAAACGGTTGTCCGTAAACGGCGGTGCATAGGCCGCCGCAGAAATACCGCGGTCCGTACAATGGCTCGTTCGCCGCCGCCGTACATGGGAGTCGCGGGCGTGAACGCACCGATTCTCCTTGTTCGATGTTCACCAACCGTGTTCAGACATCCATTTTAGTTTAACCCGAAGATCGAGTAGTTTTGGCGTTCTGCAAACACGGTGAACGTTTACGGCTATAATGCCAGATACAATTGTTTGATGTGAATGCATACGGTCGTTTACGTCACTTACGTTTCGCAACTCGATCACCTAATGTACACGGCATATTATCATTATGTACGTTGGCGGCAGGCGGCGTCGAAATATTCACATCGAGATGCATCCAGAGCGTCGCGTCGAGGCGAAATTATATTTTATGGAAATGGATGTTGAATCGAAGCCAACGATCGTTGCATTCTTACAGCGCGACAGTTATGCGGGCGTGTGTGCGGGCACGAACACCACGCCGCGTGCCTATCGACAACAATAAGACCGCGCCTTATGCCATAAACATTCTTTGCCACAATCATTACGAATATAACCTATAAATTAGCGCAGAGCCGACTTGGAACAAACCGCTTGCCGTCGCGGGAATTTGCAATGAGACCGTAGAGCACTGTCAGCCTCTGTGGAATACGACGCACGGCGAGCGAATCTTTTGCGAGCCCTTTGCAGCACCTTACATTTTCGTCTCAATAAATTTTCTATCGCGCTTGTCGTTCCGCATTTTCTTGCAATCTTATCCCTAACGTCTTCTCATAATTTTCAAGAGCACTCTCGTAATTTACGAGTATTTCACTACATACCGATGTAGAGCAGTAGACACACATTTTCATAATTTAGGATTTCCTGTCACTTTGACTCGGTTTCCTCTGATGAAAGGCAAATAAGATTACATTTATTAATAGGGACAATTAATATCAGCCACTCTGCTACGTTCATTCGCAGTAGATATCGGCGTTGTACAATAACTGATAAGAAAATCGCGTACGTAAAAGAAGAAACAATGGCATAGGTGCGACGTATCAATGTTATCGACAGGCCTATGTGGCTAACATGTAGGTTAATGGTTAATTAGGTCGAGTACGCTTCGAGTAATTGAGAAGTAAATAGTATTGTAGTAGATTAGTACCGAGGTATGAATCAATGCAACAAAGTGGCGAAGAACTTGACGAGTATGAAGATTCTGGCATAGTTACAAGTAGTGTCAGGTAGGTGCTGTACAATACATAGTGTACACTGTACATCGGGGTGACATGAGCGACGGCGACGGTGTGCTGTTTTCAGTGGAGCGTCGTGTTGTGTGACGTCACTAGACGCGTCGTCACTTGTTCAGAATAGTTCCGCCGCCGCGGCCGCACATGAATTTTTTCAGTCTGGTCGAGGTCAAGGTATCATTTGATGCGCTCGATTGTCCGACGTACACATTCGTAACTTATAAATATTGAAAGCTTTTGTATTCAAAGTTATTTACCTTCAAAGTTACTAGTTACATTGTAGTATGTAATAAATCCATCCGCGGGACACATTGTACGTGTTTAATAGAAACCGAATTACACTTGCGTATGCAAAGTATTTGTATAATTTATCTAATCGCCTCTTAAATGTCAAATAAATATGCACAGCGTTCACTAAGGAAGTACGAAATAAGGAGTTGCCTTAAGAAATCTCGTAGAACTGCGATTGATTGTGTAATGGTTGTCGCCTGAGCACGAGTCAATGTTGTCAATAGGGAGACTGATCCGTCTGCTAACGACGGGACACGACTAGTTGCGCCATCACACGCCGCCTGACCGCTTGATCGTTCCTGTTGCATATCTATGTATTATATTCACGCACTAAATAGCTTTGTTAAAATCTTTGATTTATACCCGAGCATTCTGAACCTAGACATCATAAAAAATTTCAAACTTTCTAGTCGAGTGATACTAAACATCTGAAAATTTTAAAAGATATTTCCGAGTGTTTGCCTGTAATTCATGTTAAAAGATGTCTTCATTAATGACAGATAGTCAGATATAAGAATTAATCTTTGTAGCGGCCGGCTGGCCGCTGAGATCTGGCAGCCGTTGTACAATTTCAATCGTTTGTATGATATGACATCGAATGAGTGTTATATCTGGCCCGTTTGAACCGATTTATTGATGTCGTGAGCTTGTACACAGACTACACAGCTTGTGTCCGCGGCAGCGCGAGCGCGGAGCGTCGTGAGCGTCGTCTGCACGGCGCCGGGTTACATCACACTATTGGAAAACTCGTCGCGACGGAGAGGGCTAAAGACGTTAGGCCGCGACTAGACTCTGAATGAAGCTATCACACCGCTAGTCCAATCACGTCGCCACCTCGAGGTTGCTTTTAAAAGTTTAAATTCACGGTAAACGACATTAATGAGTGGTATCGTTTGAATGCTATGTGTCCCAGTGTTCGCAGTCACACCGCGAGTGTGCGCTATGCACACGCATAAATATTCATACCCGCACAGGCGCGACGAGTGAGCCAAGCTTGGCCGAGTCAAAGGTGTCCGACGACGCGAGCGCACTCTTTTGTAGGGTTGACGCCCGATCACATTTTTCTAAATAGTCTTTAGCACATTTTTCCTGCACTCCTCGTAAAACATTCCAAGACAATTCGTTCATTAAGATTGTAATAGAATCGGACGACTATGAACGGATTAATATGAATGAAATGATTCATACATGTGAAAGAGAAATGAATACAGTTCTAGCTGTTCAATAACGAACAATGTAGAGACAATATATGCAACATTGTTGCTCATGTCAGTGTAGTCGGTATTATTTTGTTATTAGTAGGTACTAACAGCTATAATAGCGTGGAATATTTATGTCAACTGCATTTATTCATAAACCATGTTGAGATATGAGGTGGTGATAATATTTTACATAATGGAGTGGCGTGTACAATAAAAGCGTCGGCAGCCCTGTGTATCGGCGGCGCATTCTCTCGTCGGCCCATCTCTCCGAGAGCTACTCTTTGTTGTGCTTGCAAATATCCTAGAGCTACTCATCGCCGCGTTGGCGCCATTTGCAAATAAATTTAGGGCTGTCTCGGATATGTAATGAATTTACAGAGTGAGTTATGAACGGTGGCGCCGGAGCGTGCCAGATCACAATCTGCTTCGGTACATGTATAGGCGCGTACGCAGCGCACTGCGCGGCGGCGGCGGCGGCGGCGTAAACAACTCCGCTCATCATAATGTTTACTAGCCACTATGGGCTTGTTTATCATGTCATTCCCCTGTCCACTACCACCGATCAGATAACGCGATTTATTAGTTTAACTCGCACTGCTATTACGTACACAAGTACACATTACTCGCTTAAACATAGATATTGACAAGCCACAATATAATTATGCCATTATTGATATTACATTACAATATGACATTTACATGTTTATTAAGACCAGAAGCGCTATTATTCTATTAAAATAATTACTTGTCAGGTAGTTATTGAAAATTGACATTTAAAATTTATGGAAAAATATTGATAAAGGACGCATAGTTTAAGTTGTTTGTTGTTCTATTTGAAGTGACATTGCAAGCATATAAATATACCGCAATATCGCGCCACTCCGTGTTATAATGTAGTTGTTATGTAGGTCAATCTGGGCCAACATATCTAAGTATCGCTAGTATATTGGGATTTAATTACAGCGTGCCTATATAAGAGACATGTACGATTACACTTTATGCTGCTGTGGCATCTTCTATTCCTGTGCACCTACAATGAACGTCAATGTGGATGCGTGACTGAACGATGAATTTAATAATGTCACCTTTCACATAAATCTCCAAGTAATGCGCTGTTACCCTATCCTGTTCGGCTGAACATAGTTATTCTTAGGTATTTGGGGTAAGCTCAAACAAGGGCCTCGTGAATGTTTGTAGTTTCTAAATCAGACCTAACCTATTAATGCTGGAAATGTTCCGTATCTTAAAGATAATTTTCTTCAGATCAAAAGTCACAATGGGAGCCATTATAGTCTAGCGTGACGGTTGTTTTAATTTAGAACTTGGACGAAATTTGGATCTTCAATAATTTTAACTTCACGTATGTTTAAATAAATAGTATGGCGTAATAATAAAGCTTGCACGTTAGTTACGGAAATTCATTAAATATAAAGCGCAACAACGACACATTAGGGTTTACGAGCATTTAACGAGCGCACATCGACAAATCGGGTACCAATCAAACTGTCGCGCGAAATGTCAGTGCTCTCTCTATTTCTGTCCATAGCAGACCCAACAAGAAAGCTATGCAAAACGCAAATTCTACCGTCGCCGTCTAGACGCCCGCGCCGATCCTGTTACGATTGAATAACATTTGATCCAATCAACCCGAATGGAGGGGTCGGGGAGGTCTTGCGAACTGGCCGCCCGTCGACGCCGACGCACTCGGCGTCCAATCAATTGATCCAACTACGGCTTTTTATGAGACTCATCGGAGCGAGAGAAAGTGTCCTCATCTATACCGGGAAACATTAACTTTTACTTAAAATTATATTTCCCTCCGTCTAGAGCTTACGGCATCATACGCATGGGTTCTTGTATAAATGCAAATTTTATTTGTCTTTATTAATACTGTCGGCTCGATCTACTGTTTAGTATCTGCATAATCTCTGTTTATAGAATCCGTCGCTAGTTCCTTTCACCGCTTACTTGGAAAGTAATCTTATCGGAATGACAGTAATCATAATATTTTGTATTAGATCTCCCTGTTCTAAACCGGAAATCTTTTTGTTCCAGCTCCTGATATCGTGCAAGAAGACAGTCCCGTCGTCATTACGACAGATGAAGATGAACACAACATGAAATGTAAGAAACAATCTTCGAATGTCGTTTATAGTAATTCAAGATATACTTTCTTGCAATTTACTGTAATTGGTACATTCCAGATTTTGCATCATTTCTTACTGGCCGATCCCCGCTGTGTGTGCGGCGTGATGACATGTCAGGGGTGCCAGTTGCCCCGGGGGTAGCGACTGCACGGTTTACGTTTCGGCGTCGTCACCTCTACTGGTCGGTCCTACTGAGTCCCTCGATGAAAAGCCAGCCGCGGGCACTCGCCTTCCTTGACCGTGAAGGACGAGTACTTTTAGAACAGTCATTGAAGAAAATACCAGGGATTCATGCCACTTATGAAGAAAAAACAGATAAGGTATTTCAAAGCAATTTCGAGTGTTTTAATATATAATTATGTAGATCGTTTCCAAGAAGTTGAAGTACACACTCGTCAGGTTCTCGTTATTGATCATAAACCTAAGGATCTGTTTAATTTATAGCTGTGTGGCGTATGGCGTCGAGTGCCGCGCCAGTACAAGACGTTGCTGCGAGACGGCGACCTGCACGTCGCGCTCCTGTGGGGCGACGCCAGGAACAACACCATCGATAGCGCACTCAGCGGCAGAATCGACAGGTAGGTACGGACATTCCAAATGAACATCAACTCAGTACAAGCCGACGATTTGATTTATCGCTGAAGCCTTATGAGTAATCACAAACAAGTATCCATGCAATAAATATTACCGCAGTAATTATTCCCGGGAATCTGTGAATGGCACTACTGTTCGCCTTGGATTGTAAATTTAAATTGACCGTGTGATTAATAACGGAAAACTTTAAGTTCACCATTAGAAACAATTCTGGGAAAAAACCTAGATAAACGCACACATGTTTTACCTATTAGAGATTCGTAATGTAAGTGGAAACTCAATTGATTTGTTTTTTAATTACTACAAAGTTATCATTAATATCTGTGATACTACATGTCGATGCGGTTGTTACATTTTTAATAAGAACTGTAAACAAGATTAGATTTTGCTTCTAGGAAAATGAATTAATGTGACCTTCTTTTTTAATAATTAACCTTACTGCGAATTATGTTGAGGAAAAATGATGTTTTATCAGGGATTTCCTGGCTTTTTGTCATGTCTACGAATAGATTATTCATACTTACTCGTTGCTATCTAATACGAGGCTTCTGAAGATTGCACTTGGAGAATACACTCTAACACCCAAGTATCAGTTATATCTTAATGCGAACATTGCGTGATCTATACGGCAATATCCCTCAAAATAAACTAAGACTAGAGGATCGCGTTTAATGCGGCTTATTCAGAGCTGAATTATTGTGATGATGTTTACTTGCAGTATATTTCGGATATTATTGAATCCTTAAGTACGTTTAGATATTGTTATTTAGGCCGTAATAGTCGTATAACTCCGTTATTTATGGTTGTTTACGATTTGTCCAATGTATTGCAATGCTGATGAAACATTTTGTTCTTAGGTATCCAGCTTTATCATCGGAAATGTTCACTACGTTGTTGGAGCCTGAACACCCGCCTACTTCAATTGGCCAAGGCGCATGCCTGGACTATCCTACAATGGAGTACGAAGATGGATGGTGGGGAGGCACGGCGGTGATCACGGCGGTCGCTGGTGCCACACCAAGTCTTTACTTGGCCCTTGTATTCAATGGAGTGTTTCCTAAGGCTACCGGCACTTCTCATCTGGTCCGAGTAGTGCTTACACTACCAGAGAAGAACCAAACCATCATTGATCAGGTATATTCATATTGTTATTGGTTTTCATATTTTCTCTTCTTCGTAGGTCAGTTAATGCATATAACTGACTTGTTGCTTCGGGTCTTAGATGAAGAATATTACTTTCAGGTGCAGAGGGTAAGCAAACCCCATTATGACGTCAATGTTCTTGAAGTTTCTACGCCTGTATCAGCTGCCGAACTGCGGTCTCTAGCACGAGGACGACTCTTTCTCACGGTTGAAGCGGTCGATTCTCCTGAGAGACGTATTGTAGGCAGTGTCAGACAGAAAGCTGCTTGTGAACTGTACAATGCTCCGTTAGTAGCTGAAAGATTGCCAGCTACACCTGCCCCCGAAGGACTTGCCTTGCTTTACATCGATAAAGAAGGATCTCTCGTCTATGACATACAGGTAAATTACCTTATTGGTATTTAGGATTTCGTGATTTATAAATCCCTTACAAGAACCAAAGAGGACACCGCCAAGGCTCGTCACCTCTCTGAACCAAACCTCATAATTTATGAATCGTTGAAACCAGTTACTTTGAAGGAATTTAAATAATGTTGACGGTATTTGTCATAAAGTAACCACCTAACAGCCCCTTTAATAGGTTATTTGAAGTCGTTACGACGCACAATTTATTACATTTGTATTAGGCACAAGTGTTAATAGCTTCTCTAATGTGGTTTGGATAAAGTTAGTGGTCGTTAAAGTTAGATTAGAATATTAAGTTTAGTTGAAAATATTATGCATTTGATGTATTGTTATTTTTTATTGCGACATAATGTTGGTCTCTAAGAAAACCTATACAATACACTACATAATAAATTGTTATTTAATAAATACAGTCTGGAACTTTTAAACAGTCAGTTTTCTTAAGATTGAAAAACCTAAACAAATTTTTTCCACTCTTAGGTTGACAATTTGGGTGTGACCGACCCCAAAATCACTTTAGTGGAAGAGCAAGGCAAGCGTCATTCGCAAGTGGAGATCTTGGATACACGAATTGGCGTGTTGGCGAGACCGAGTGCGAGGATTTTCCAACCCTTGTACGAAGAACAGTTAGCAGTACATATAAGTGCAGAAACTGGTAAGAAGCATAGTCATAATTCCTAATATTTAAAGGAAGATTGTAAAGGCTTTCAATTTATACAATATTTTTTTAACCAAAGATTCTTATATTTTTTCTAAATACCAAAGTTGGAAGTTAATAAAGTCCTGACTTCCATAGTAACATACGATCAATGTTCCCACGAACGTACAAGCTTCCCACTTCTCTTCATTACCAAAAAAGGATTGCAATGTATGTATCCATACATGTGATGCTCATTAGTATGAGCGCGAAATGGGATATAACCTGTTCCACAATACAGAATACTTAGATTGTATTGCACATTCAAGATTAAAGAAGGAACAATTTAAATTAATGTTTTGCTGTTGTTGCGCTGGCACTCAATTGAAATGAATGGGCGATCGAATTTGTTTGTGCCTCACTGAGCTCGTTAAGCCGTTAGTCCGGCTTGATATCTTTAAGAGATTTTGATTAAGTGAAAAATGATGATTGTTGAAGACACTATTTTATCACAACATGTCTTAAAAGGAAGACTGATGATGATGTCTTATCTGATATATCGTTGCTAACCAGTTGAGAAATAAATTGCAAGTGCGCCATTCTAGGCTTTTGTGTTTTTAATATTTTGTTTATGAATGATAGTCACGTTCACGAATATGCTTTGCTCGTGCAAAGATAATAGCAGTGATTCAATAAGAGTAGAAAGGGCCGCTTTGTTTAACAATTTGTTTTGGATATGGAAGCATATCGTAATAAGGACATAGAACCATGAAACAGTTTTTTATCTTACTAGACCTTTGAACGAGCATCTGGCATGCAGCATATTCTATCATATTCATGTAATATTGCAGGTCCGCCACTGCTCCGAGGTCGTCTCACATCGAGGATGCTGCCAGATGCGGCAGGGTCTGGCCCGGCGTTGTTACGTCGCACTGGACAAGTTCGTCTGCCTGCCAATATGGCTGGCCTGGCCTGGCTCTCCGTTGATTCGTTGTGTGGACTTTATTATGAGGTAAACAAATGTATTTGAGAAGTATTTAATTTAATTTAACCCGTTGCTCAGCAGTGGGACACATAAACGTCTAATAAAAAAAAAGTTTATATACCAGAGTATAATAACAGTATATTTCTATGCTGTTAGTATCTCGTACTCCTATTGATACATTTGAAATAGTTATTTTTTGTTAGTAGGGAACACTATAAGAAAGTTGTCCTAGAGTCATATCATTTGTCTAAACTTCTAAAGATATACCTGAAACTCATTATTAAAGACTTATTTTTTTATTTTTTTACCAGACGGTAGTCACCGGAGGCAACGCAAGATCCTGGTCGTCCTGGTGGTTGGAGACACACACTGGAGAAGGTGGGGCGAGAGAACTGGGCAGTGAGGAGGGCTGGGTGTTGGAGCCCACGGCTGCAGAGCTCGTGGCCCTGCACGTCGGAGCCGCTTACTTGGAGCTCAGACATGATAACATTACTGTGTTGTTACGCACCAGAGTACCACAGGTAAGATTCTTATTGAAGACCTAACATTATGGTAAAATTGGCATGGGTTCACTAAGCGGTGAACTCAAAAAAATGTTGGGATACGTGACACTATTGAAAAAAATATGGTTAGGGGGCAGATAAAGCAAAAAGCAGTAGATGTGGATAAGTTCTGAAACGACGTACATTAGTCCGGTTTAAACCTAGACATTTTAAATGATATCTTAATGGGATATAACGTTAACGACCAGAACTAATTTAATATAGACCAATATAACGAATGTTATTCCATTTTTTACAATTAAACATAATCATATTAACGACGTAGATAAGTAAAAAATTAACTATTTTTAATTGGTTTCTCAATTTGTTCATGCTGCAATAGATTGGATCGTTAAACGGTAAGTGAGACTATAAAAAATAACAGATAAGGTCGAGTAAGTTTCCAGACCACTAAGATTACTCATCTTTTTATTACGACAGATTTTATTTTATGACGAATTGTAATAAAGAATCAGTTGCGCGATTATCTATATCGAGAGTTTGACATTTAAAATGTACAGCAAAATAGTACCACCCGGCACCCGTTACAGGCGCTGATCATATTTTTATACAACATTTGATTATTGATAGCAATAGGGAATTGCCCCTCAGAGTTGTAGATATACCTAACTAAATTAACTATATGTAAATACCAAAGTAACCATAATCTGCAATAGATGAATACGGGCGATTAACGACCCTAATGTAATTAGTCAATTTGATACGTAATAAAAAACACGCATTGAAATCTTATTGAAGGTGAAGTTGCTATGGCTAGTTTTCTACATTCAAACATGATTGTTATTGTTTCTGACAATCATAAGAAGGAATACGAGTACTTACTTACTACTCGAAAAAAAATTGATAATAAGAACCTAAAAGAGACCGTTTCCCAATCACTGAAAGACAAATATCATTTTTCAGATTAGCGTGCCTCTATCGTGTCTGCCAGCAGTGCCAGGTACAGCGGACAATGAACTCAGTTCCAAGTTCACGCCCGGGCCAGGGGATGGCCAGGGGCCTGACTATTCCTTGCTTCTACCGAGGATGAACGTCAACTACTGCACGCAAAGGGACAAGTTCTACAAACTTGGGGAGATTTGGACAGATACTGAGGTAACGCTTAATTTCTATTTTATTATAGTAAATGAGGTTGCTAACCAAGAAACAGTTTTGATTTTAATTTATTTAAATTCGATTTATCTTGAAAGTCTCTATCGGAAATCGTGCGACAAGTTGAATAGAATTATCTACTTTAACCCTATAAAAACACTATTTAACTAAAATCTTGTGTGTCCAATGCATCAGGATACAAGAATCAGTTTCAGTGATGAATTTTAGGCGCTTTTCTGGTATTTCAGACATGTTCAAAATGTTGGTGTGAGCTGGGCGTGGTTCGTTGCGAGCCGGTGCAATGTCCCATAGTCAACTGCCTGGTGCCCACCATCAAGCCATCTGGACAGTGTTGTCCCATTTGTACTAGTAAGTATTCAGTCAGTCTTCTGCCCCAAATTAAGTTTTAGAAGAAAAGTGAACAAATAAAATTTAACTCTTCTTAAGTCTTCGGATAAACCATGGGTTTGCCAGGAAAATCTTCAAAGTGTTTTCTTTGGTACAATGTTTTCAAAAATCATTTAAAATTCGATATTTTTTAATTCATTTATTATCTTCTCATTTCCAGATTCGTCAACAGCAGTTTGGTCAGAAAACGGCAGCTGTGTCCTAGCAGGTCAGAGCTATGCTCCGGGCTCCTCCTGGCATCCATACCTAGTGCCGGGAGGCTACGACACGTGCGCCATCTGCACGTGCAACTTCCAAACGAGACAGATACAATGCCCTCGAGTACGATGCCCTCCGCTTAAGTGTAGCGAGAAGGAGGCCTACAGGCCGAATAAGAAGGACTGTTGCCGAGTTTGTCCGCCAGAGGTACGTTTATTAAGTGTTTGTTGAAATCTGGGTTTTGTGTAATGTGTAATTGTATACGAATAATTGAATTTGAGCCTAAATATAGATTAGATATTATGTTGTGCGGATCTAGAATCAAAGTAGAGGTAACAATTACAGACTCAGTAAAACAATAGTTGTTTAGACAGCTACCTAAAGTTATTTTTTGTTTAGGTTAAGATAAAGAAACCGGACGAAGAAACACCAAAGGACCAGGGAGCACCCCGCACAGCCGAGGAGATCCTCGCCGAAGGAGGGTGCAAGTTTCCCGACGGACCTTTACCCAACGGCAAGGAGGTGCACCCGTCCATCCACTCGCACGGGGAGCAGAGATGCGTCACGTGCCGGTGCAAGGTATGCAGAATTTTTGTTTTTTAATCAGAAGAATGTCCATTCCAGAGTAATTCAAATTTGACTTGACTGGTTACAGAGAAGATGATTGTTCGACGTTTCGCTATAATCATTCGTATGTGTCGCAGGACGGTGAGGTGACATGCGTGCGCAAGCGTTGCGGGCGTGCCGCGTGCTCGCGGCGGCGCCGCGTGGACGCGTGCTGCGCGTGCGCGCGTCACCGCCGCCAGCGCCGCACGGAGCGGCCGCAGCACTCGGCGCACGCGCCCCGCGCCGCGCACCCGTCCGCGCCCAGCTGAGCGCGCCGTCGCCGCCGCGCAGACCGGGACTATACTAGAGTTACGCGCCTCATATGTTTTGTGTGGACGAGTCACCCTACTCATTTCGGTCCGGCCCGCTCTAAATCTCTACGCCGACCGTGAGCTTATGTATTTCTTCTTGTGTAAGTTAGCTCCTCGCGGAGTTATCCTTCGCGGGTGATGGACGGGTCCGTTTCGGACGTTCGTATCGAGTCGTTTTCTCGGCTCTTAAACTTAGGCTTTCGAGACTTTTAACGAGATAACCGAAGCCCTTTAATCCTTTGGAGGCGGTCTAGTGTTGTGAGAGCGGCCACGCAAAACATGTGAACGCCGGGCGCTGCGGTCGGTAGTGAGCGATGGGTGTACTGCAGTGCGACGCGATCCGCCCGCCTGGTTTGCACTTAGGTTTACTGCGCCCGTCCCGTCTATACCCCAGACTGTTAGGCTAAGTGAATAGACTGACATATTTTTATGTACTCGTGCGATTCGAATGTGTCTCTAGTTTTAGATTGAGCGACGCGCTCGACGAGCCGAGCCCCCGTTGCGATCGAGGAGAGATGCTTCTGTGACGCATCTTTTAGCGCGAATTGTGTGATTTCGAGGAATAGGCTGGGCCGTTTAGAGGTTAATTGTCATCGGACTGATTGTATAGACTGGTTCTCGTCGCGCGGGGCTCGGCTCGCGGCGGACAGGGAGGGACGGTCGGCCGCGCGGACAGTCGATCGACGACGGAGGTAGCTTTACTGTATTATACGGCTTTGAATATTGACTTACCCACCGGTATTTTAATTGGTATTATGGTAACACGAAATTTAGGCGCATTACATCATCCGATACTGATTTGTATTATTGTAAGGTAGGGCTCGATCGCTCGGACAAGGTTGAGCGCGGTCGATAAAACGATGTGCCATATTTTCTTAAATGTAAATATAAATTATAATACTTATGTGCATATTTATTTACGTTTCTATTGTATATGATACGGATAACCGCACGTTTAGGTAATCATGTATGAACATCACAAATGCTATTGTATTGGTCGCCTTGTTTGTGCATTTGCTTTTAGTTTTGTATATCTACATTTAATACCACACGTGTAATGATCGGTAGCTATTACCTGCGTTATATTATTTAGTTGTAGTGGACACGACGTGTTGCAGAACATATTTAACGTTTATTTATACAGATAATAACAAGCGGGATTGATGTTGCTTCATAACATAAATCATAATCCCAGTGAATACTTACCTGTATGCTTTTAGAAACAAGTAGCATTGATTATGATCAAACCTTGTGGTTTTAAAACGTTCTAATTCTAATATAATATATTATTATAATCTTTGAACAATGTTTTGAAGAAACTCTGTAAATATTTTCATGTTAGAGTCTACATTTAATACTTTATACGCAGATACCTATTACGTATTGTATTGTACCGATATTAAACAATATAGATAAGATATAGTTTACGCAAATTTCGTGACTAGTTTTGTTTAATTACTAGGTTAACGGTTTAGTTACGTAATTAAGGAAGCTAGTCCAAATGTTTCGATGTGATGGAAATGAATGCCATGTAGCTAGCGATACGTCTGTTTTGAATACTGATTATAATAGGAATTTATTACTATAAGTTTATATCTGAGGCCTCATAGTCACTAGATGTAAAAACTTTAGCGTTAAGTACGTCCACTCGTTAAGGAAACACGCCTTTTTATTGTTTGCGCGGGCGCTCCAGGCGGCTTTCAAATTCACTATTGGTTTTATAATCCGTTACAATTTTTACATCGTGTGAGATTGAGAGCCGAAGATAAGTTTTGTGCAAAAACAGCACTATAGAATTTGAATTTTTCGAGAGAGTCCATTTGCCAAAAAATGTCTTGTAAATTCTTTTCACATTTCGTTGTGGGTTCTAGTCCAGTCAAAATTTTGAGGAGTTTGTATTATAATGTTATATTGGCTATTATTTTAATTTTAATTCGACATAACGAGAATATCACTCGGTTAAGCGCAAGAGTTTATCTTGGTTCTAATATATTTTTTGTATAATCTAACAATAGAAGAGTAGTCACCTATGGCTTGCGAATAACATAACTAATAGCCATAAAGAATACTATGAACTCGCTTGTGTTGCATTGTTTTTCTATTTAATAAATCATTGCATTCATTACCGATGTAATGGTATTTAAAGGGATGATATTCATTATATTTTTATTTAAATATTCAGAAAATAAATTCTAAACGATAAAAGTGTATGTTAAATTATTATTTGTGAAGTAAATCTACAGAATTTGGGTTGTCTAGGTGCATCCAGTCAATAGTTTGTAAACCGTCATACATTGATATGAAATAAATGACCTGTGAACAATATTTGCGATTTGATTTACCTTTTCTTTATAAATGATGCTCTCTGGCATAGTAAAAGGAAGATAGTAATAAAAGTCACCAGTATTCCCAATGTTTGCTTCGTGCAGTGCACTCTGGGCAGTCTGCATACAAGTAGCTCGACAAAATAAGTATAATTAACGATTTTAAACTCTCGCGACTTGTACCCATAATATTATAACGTGACGGGTCTTCAACGCGATTGAAAATTAAAGATTAGAATACCGAGAGAGAAGTTGGTGAGAAGTATGGTTTTTTTAAACTTTATATTTACATCTAGGTATATGCAGATATAATAAAACAGCAATAACTTTTTAACAATCTTTTAACTAGTCAAAACAAAACATCAAGTCTTATAAGATTTTACTTGTAAATCTCTACGCATTGACAAATTAAGTCTAACATTTTATCTAATCAGTTTATAGTGATGATTTCTTGAGAGCTCGGAGCGTGTCAGCCATGCCATCGGCTATTTCATCAGCCATTTTGATGGTAGAGTTGATGCCCATGGTCCCCACGCGCAGCATCTTGCCCACTGTTGGGCCGATACCGCCGAAGATCAGGATGTTATGACTGTAGGGATAAATTTATTATTGAAACTGTAAGAAGCGAAATACGAATTTATTTCGTTGCTTTGGGCAAAGGTAGACTAGGTAAAATTAGGTCCCGATTTCAGTGAACGAGGAAGTCATGAAACCAATCAATAGACTGATAATTAGGGTTTCTGTTAGACTGTTATGTTGCATATAATATTACTGAGTAGTTTTGATATTAAGATGACTAATATAAGCAAAGGAAAAAAGTCTTTTATGAAACAGACATCTCATTGTGTGAAATTTAAATTACTTAACAATAACTACTGACTTGGCCCTCATATATTTGACGAACTCCAAGTAATCATATCCTTTAGGCAGCGTAATGGTCGTGACGGTAGCCAGCCGGTCTTCGGGCACAGGTACGAAGAAATCGAAGGAAAGTTCTCGAAGACGTTTGTGTAAGTGCGCGAGTGTTGCGGCGTGGCGCGCCCAGGATTGTTCTATGGATTGTTTCAGTACTTCCTTGATGCATGCTCTTAATGCCCATAACATTGGCGGGGAGAGTGTGTGGTGATAGCTGGAAGAATGTCAAGAAGTACTATAGACAAGTATATAAACGACCCCCGGTTTTTGAGGTACATTTAGCGATAGTTTATCTATTCACGTTTGTATGAGTTTAATCGCTATTGAATAGAGAAACTATCGCTTAATGTACTTCAGAAACTGGGCATTAGCCATGCAATATAAAGCTCAAACGGCATCTTGCCTAGACGTCGTCTTTTAAGTAACTACCTTATTTATAAGGTAGCGTAATATAATCGAAAGCCATCTACAAATGAATTCGATCAATGACAGTTAAGCTCTTGCCTTTTATTCATAAGACAGTGCTAATTCTAGCCAAGTTTGATCATAGTACCTTTATTTCAGGAATAAGTTAGGTACTTTGGTGGATTTGATCAGTATGATTGACACATAAAAAATATTTTACAAGTAGTCCTGTGGTTGAAAAATCATTTAATCTTGTTGTTGTAAACTTGTAAAACGACTAGACACACCTCTTAAAATAATATCAAGTATAGTTTCCATAATAAACGATATTTTCGGTATACGATGGTTTTATTGCACACGCAACGTTTGTTACGTGTTCCCCCAATATAAAGGAGTATCTCTCCAGGAAAATCCCATACAATCTCAGAATAGATTTCGGGGAAATATAAACATACAAGTAATACTTACGATCTCGTGTTCCCGTAACAGTTCCACTGTGGCGCTAATAATTTGATGTCTAAGTAAAACGGAGGCTCGTGCCTACGATTGTTTATTTTCTCCCTAAAAGATAAAACAAACTATTTTATTATATTACTTCTGTATAGTTGCCATAATTGTCCGTTTTATTATTTATTGCTATGAGGAAATGTTGTTACTTATAGGGGAGAGTAACCTATATTGGACCACTTTTGACATTAGATGAAATAACATCGAATCCCTATAAGTTACAAAAATATAAACTATTTCATAAGATAACATGGTTAAACAGCTACATGATATCAGGGTATAAATATTGCAGCTTAGTTGCAACTAGTGAAAAAAAAGGATTTTGTGGAGGCTGTCCTTCGGTCCAAATAACGTAACTGGTACCCTAATTTGGACCACTAGGTACTTAAATCGTACCAAAGAAAACCTATTCAAGAAAAGCAAAGCTATTTAACAAGAATATTGATTTATTTGTATCCTTCAGTATAATCAGCCTTAAAAAGGTGCTGTTCTAATTAACCAGCCTTTTGGAATCACAATATTTAAGAAAATTAGCAACTTATATTAAAATAAACAATTTAAAGCTTCTCAACATATTAATTCAAAGTTAACAAAAATAGTTATCAAAAATCATATAACATAAACTAAAAATTAGGAACTTCTAACTGATTAGGAACATAACTATCTTCTTGCCTGATAAAACAGCTATCGAAAATCATCACTACATAGTATAAAACAAAGTCGCCCATTTTGTCTGTAGT
The DNA here is from genome assembly GCF_050436995.1 of Anticarsia gemmatalis. Lineage (NCBI taxonomy): Eukaryota > Metazoa > Arthropoda > Insecta > Lepidoptera > Erebidae > Anticarsia > Anticarsia gemmatalis. The sequence continues at coordinate 6,061,912 of NC_134757.1, forward strand.
CCCTTCGTATGCATAAAACTTTAAAACTACGCAACGGATTTTGATGCGGTTTTCACTAATAGAAAGAGTATTTTCTCCGACAGGTTTTTATATATAATTGAAATACATTGAAACTATATTAGCTGAGTTATAGCGATTTATGTCCAAGAAGTCAGAAAAAAAATCTAATTGAAGATTGCATTTGTGCGTGCGCCGCTTATACCGTTGGATACAAGTAAGAACAATGTATAGCAAAAACATTGGTCTTTATTAGTTCTACAAAAAAGTCCGCGATGACATATATCCAGCTTTTTTATTTAAGTCACAAAAACTACTTTTCTGTATTAAAAAAACATTTAATTCGTTGGGTGATGTTTAACTGGTGATATAACCAATAATACATATATCCTTATCAAAATAAGTAAGTTCATCATCACGAGCATTTAATTTAGATTATTTTTGCAGTTTACAGTGTGTTATTTAGACATATAGTTTAGGAGATATCACGATATTAGTATTGCGGCACGGTACGGGCCGGCCGCGGCGGTGGGGGCAGCGTCCCTATAAATCTCTTATGTGACGCAAGCGAAGTTGCGCGGGTCAGCTAGTATAATATAAACTAAACATTTGGAAACTGAATAGGAACAATTATCTTTTTGCCTTATTTAATTGGAACAATGGTCACATATTATTATATCCGGATTAGAGGTACAATTCTCATGACGCCATCTGTAAAATATATATACACCATCAATTAAAAAATTATTCAAAATATTCAATCGGTTACATAAACTGAACCGGTACAATTTAAGTAACTCGACATGGTACAATATAGGGAACAGTATAATTTTACAATAATTTTAAAAATAAAAAATAACCACTGCACATGAAGTGTCTATTAGCTATTGATCAAAAATAATACATATCGACGTTATTTTTTTCAGATTTCATTATATTATTATTCACCTTATTGAATGGAAAACTCCTTAGGCAAAACACGAAAAAATAACATGCACTCAGTTCAAAAAAGGTTTCATTTTGTCTAAGACGTTGTATCTGTCCGGCGTGCTAACAAAATGGAGGAGTGTTGGTGGCGCTTTAGTCGAGTGGTTTTATGTTGCCATTGTCAAATAATATTAATAATTAGTAGGAAATACAGACGTGGTACAATTTAGGAGCCGGTACAATATAGGTTACTCTCCCCTATATTTTTGTTGGTAAGCGTCTTTTTTCCTTCAGGATGTAAGCTAGAGGATCAAACATCAACGACTGTTGACTTTATTCGAGTTTTATTATTTGCCTCTTGTATGAGAAGGTTTACGCGTGTAAAATACTTCGATTCATTTTCTTCTTCTTCTTCATTTATTTACTGTTTTTTATTAAGTTGTATAACAATTGTCTTGGCAATAGAACTCAACAGCAAAAACATGACTTAACCATTTTAATAATGGTTTGTTTTCAAAAACAGGTTAGCATTTGAATGTACCATTCACATTTATTATGTTACACTAAGAACTATAATATCTTACTCGGCACGAGCGCTGAACGCTACAGGCGAGATCCCAGCTGGTCCACTGAAGGCTTTCTGTGTAGAAGTGTACACGGCGTCGACACCCCACGCATCTGTCAGGAACGGTTCACCCACCAGTGATACTACAGTGTCCACTATCAATAGAGTTCCGTATCTGGAAACGATTGGTATATTTATTAGAAAATAACAGACAGAACTCGGTATTATTCTTTTTACTATGCAAAAATAGTTCGCAATGAATCGATATTAGTTTGGAGTTCGAAGAATAAAATTACTGTACTATAAATTTAAAAATAAATTTATAACAATGGCATCGAGAGTCAATGTATAAAGGGTACAAGAATTGGTTTTTACACCTTGAATGAGAATCAATGCAAAGTAAAAACTAATCTCTATAAAGGCTTTCAAAGCTACTTTTATACTCGCATTAGAGAAGAAGAAAGTCAGTCAGTTCAAACGACGCCGCTTAAGAAAAAGGGAAAATCTCGGAATAGTTGGAATCACCGAAAACTTTTTATCTCAACTTTTACCGCGCTTGGTATTTTCCACTGCATGCTAATTGCAGACTCCTTCGCAGGATGCAATTAAAGAGTTTTCAACTCGAACGTATTCAGGGAGACCTAGATCTAAGTAAAAAGCCAAGTCAGGAGTGAAAGAGACAACGAATGTAATTAAATTGTTCGGCTCTAGTGTCCCAGTCTCAGTTCCTCGAGCAATCAAATACTTTTTCTGCTAAATTCCGCTGCTTTTTTAATTTGGAAGTGAAAGGACGACAGGAGAAATGGTTTAGCAGAGATTGGATAAAACCCTGGATTGTGGTTTTTGTAACTGTTTGTTCAGTTGATAGACGCCTCCTCAGATAGTTGAGATCCGATCAATTAAGATTTCCGCAAGTAATACTTTGATTAATGGCTGAGTTTTATGTTGTCACTTTATATACATTTTTATACAGATTTTTATTACTTTTGCGACCATTTGCGACGAAGAAATGTAGGATTTTATTTGTAAACATGTGTTGATAAAGCTTGTACAAATCTAAAGTAATTTATAATATCAAATATTTTCTTTGAAACATTCCTTTTCGTTAACAGTAAATCCATTTAACATCACACAAATAAAGTTAGTTCTTTGTACACTCAAAGAATTAGTTGTAATTACGTATCGTTATTTCTTTGTAAGTCTAGCCTCTAGACGATTGACCTCATTGGAGAGATTTATTTTAACTCAATAACACGTGACACCTTGATACGGATCTTATTCTATTAGTCGCCATTATCCTTTCTCAGTGCTATTCTCGTGACTGGCTCTCGTCGGTGATTCCATTATCCTTTATTTCTTAGAACAAATAAGCGAGAGTCAATAGAGTTTTTAAGACGGTCTTTATTCCATTAATGTATTAGGGTACTTCAAAAGTGTTGTGAAATAGTTAGAATTTGTGCTCTAAGTTGGGAAATTTTGTTTGGCTTTTTGAAAGGATCAATGAACAATGGATTACATGAACAGAGTACTTGCAGTTTAAGGCTTTCAATATTAGCTATTACTTTAGATTGCCCTAAATTAACTTAAGTTTTTGAAGTGGCTTAAATCTATAAGATAATTTATAGATATTTTTTCTTGAATTAGTTTTCTTTTTTAATGGTAGCCGTTGTTAGGGTTTTCGACACTAATTCTATTGCCTCACATGCAAGTGGGTTCGATTCTGACGTTGAAAAAACTCTTAATAGTTGTAACTTGTAACACTGTGTCCTTTGATTGTTTAAAAACCGCGACACAATTCATAATTTCTAGTGTGAGACTTGTCTAAAAAAGATGATTTTAGATTCACTTACTTATGACAAATATCGCCCAAGCCCTGTATCTTCTGTACAGTACCGGTAGACGAGTCACCGTGTGTAATGAACAGTGCCGTCGGTCTCAGCCGCTTGATCTCCGCTTCGAGGTGTTCCAGCTTGAAGGTAGCGTATAATGGCACTCTGGTCACTTCCACTTTTATACCTAGAGAAGAACGTAGTACATAAAATTTTATTGACATTCCATCGAAATTAAAAGGGGTATGATTACCTTCTGTAAACCGATCGACATTGTTGCTTACTACTATTCACCGTTTGAGCAACATTACTTTTAAATTTCTTTACACTTTGAATTAGGTAAGCCAAAAAGTCTTAAACTTTTGATATAAGTATTGTTTGTTTATTAAAAATAAATATATTGTAGCTTTCTTACATATTATATTATAATATATTAATTTAACTTTCTAATATATTTTATAATTTTTCACGTTTCTTGGGACCAACTTGATATTCCATTCATTGATAACAAGAGAGCAAAGTTTCACAAAACTTTCAAACAACTGTTTTTATTCAGGCGCTCATTGCTTTAGTTTCACTTAACAGGGGAAGATATAAAGCTATTTTACAAAAAATCTAAGAATTTTGAAACACTATAAAATATATATTAGGTCGGGGAAAAAGTCTTTTCGCCTTATAGTACGTATGAACTTGTAATAAAATCTTTTCTCTACACAAAAAAACTCGATATTCGGGTACCTTACGAGCTCACAGAAAAAAACATAATGAGCGGCTCACAGAAAAAAACTCATTTGTGATTCTTAAAGCTTCAAAGAGATTTTATTACAAGTTCATACATACTATAATGCGAAAGGACTTTTACCCCGACCTAATATTTGCTCAATTTAAAAAAAAAATACTTTTAAGTCAATGAAATAACCTTTTACTAATATTCTACGTACCGTATCTCTTAGCAATAATGAAAGCACGTTCATCCCACATTCCCCTGGCAGCAATGAGCAGAGTTTCCCCTGGTCCAACCAGGTTGGTGATAACAGCTTCCATGCCCGCGTGACCTGCACCACTCAGCGCTAGTACCAGTTTACTCTTGGTCTGGAATATGTACTTCATGCCTTCACGTATGTCGTCCAACACCTGAAAAATATATTTAGTCCATTGAAATGTTACATGAGTTTTATATTTGTTAGAGGACGCAATTTTATTTTTGGAACGTGTAGGGGGGGGGGGGGTCAATAGAAGCTTAACTTGAAGTTTGTGGGGTCGCCACTCTTGTCCCCCGGCCGCCTTCTTGGAAAAGGAGGTGGAAACACTTTTTTTGCTATATATCTCGGAAACTATGCGTCTTACAATAAAATTGTAAAAGCATAATTTGTAGCAAATTAGTTTACCTACATATATGTTTGAAAACTTTTTGCCCTAAATTAACAATTAAATAAGTTATAAGCAAAAAAGTGAATTTTTTTCGGCCCTCAAATTGTAACATTTCAATGGACTAATTGTCAGAATGTATTGCCAAGTAGCAATAATAGTTGAACCTGAGGGGAATTGGACCTTAGTTCACTACCATGGTCTACTGCGGGTTGATGAACATGGGCCAGAGCCTCGTTCGTTAGTCAACAGGGTGCAGCACGAGCAGGCGAAGTAGGCTTGGGATTTTTAGAAGATGGTAGTTGGTCTTCTTTTCGTAGGACCAGAATGGAAAAAGATCGCACAATATCAATAGGTTTTGAAGTATGAAGGGGAGGCGTTTGCTCAGCAGTTGGATACAAGTATACAACATAGGGCTAAAAGAATTTACCCAACTCTATGTCAGTGCGCAGAGCCTTGCTTTTTTCTATTTTATTCTATATTACTTGTAAATATTAAAACTAACTTACCATTTTCTCCAGTTTGAATGGTTATTTTTTTCATTAAACCTCTTCAAAAATATTTAAGACTAGCTGACCCGCGCAACTTCGCTTGCGTCACATAAGAGAGAATGGGTCAAAATTGTCCCCGTTTTTGTAACATTTTTCACCCGTACTCTGCTCCTATTGGTAGTAGCGTGATGATATATAGCCTATAACCTCCCTCGATAAATGGACTATCTAACACTGAAAGAATTTTTCAAATCGGACCAGTAGTTCCTGAGATTAGCGCGTTCAAACAAACAAACAAACTCTTCAGTTTTATAATATTAGTATAGATTACGTTAAGTAATTCAATATTTAAGTAACTCTGAACTAACGAACAAACCCTAGATTAAAATCCTTTCACTGAATAACTTTCTAACATTTCTTTGAAAATAGTTTTTAAAGATAATTTTCACACAAGAGAGCTTTTTTCTGATATCAACCGAAACTTTTCGACGGTAATCAAGACATTGAAAACATCTTCAAAAATGGGTTCAGTGACCTATATACGAAGAAAATATTCGTTGGGAAGGTCATCCTTCATTAACTTCAAATACGAGATCTTTGGAAAAAATCGGCTCATATTTTTAACCTCTCGAGATGAGTGAGCGACCTTGCGGGCTGAATATATGCGTACATATCCTTTATAATGGGAACAAACTCGAAAAGGTTTTTTGCTCTCTCTCGAAACACTCGCGAGAATAACACTGCAATATAATGTTCTTATCATGTATGGAACTCGGTTTTAAGCGTATAGAAGTACAGGTGGAATTTAAAAGAAATATAAGTATACTAGCTGACCCGCGCAACTTCGCTTGCGTCACATAAGAGAAACATAATTTCCCCCGTTTTTGTAACATTTTTCACTGGTACTCTGCTCCTATTGGTCGTAGCGTGATGATATATAGCCTATAGCCTTCCTCGATAAATGGGCTATCTAAAACTGAAAGAATTTTTCAAATCGGACCAGTAGTTCCTAAGATTAGCGCGTTCAAACAAACAAACAAACAAACTCTTCAGCTTTATAATATTAGTATAGATTTAAATACAGGAAAAATTTGCCGTCGTATACACTAAGTTATTTTATAAGAGAATAGTGGAAATAACGCAACCATGCATTGCGTCTGGCTGTGACAACGGCTAGTATAACCTGCGCCGAAACGTCAGGCAAAATGTTCAAGTAAAATGCGCGTTCGCGTTAATTTTCTTTTTCTATTACCTAATTAAAATGCAACGTGAAAATTTACAAGCTTTGATCGTACAAAAATTGACTACCGAATAATAAAAATAAATAAATTTAACCCATTATTGTCCCACTGCACTGCTGGGCAAGGGTCTCCTCCCGTAATGAGGGAGGGGTTAGGCCTTGAGTCCACCACCCTGGCCAAGTGCGGGTTGGGGACTTAGCATGCCCTCAATAAATGTATTAAACAAATTTTAGGCATGCATGACTACCAAAGCGTTAAAAAATACTAAAATATAAAACTTACATGAAAGTACTCATCACACATAGGCGTGATGACGGGCTTGGAGTACGCTTCAGCGACTGACGGCCACACGTCACACGGTCCCGGCCCGCACAGCGCCGGCTTTATGAACTCACGGTCCACTATCTTTGGCGGAGGCACTGTTGTGTTGTACGACATGGCTGATACTGAAACATTGAAAAAGAAAAAAGATACGTAAGTACATATGTATTATGTGTAAAATACTTATAAAATGAAGTCTCTTTCCTAGTATCAGTGTAAGAAGAGACAAAGAAAAAAAAATGTAATACGGTTTCATAAGATTACGCAGATGCCTGCAAGACAGGTTTCCTTAATGAGTGCTAGGTGGCGTGAAGGTGTTAAAAGATTTCCCATTTAAAATCAATGATATGATAGGATAGAGTGCTATACTGAATAAAATATGTCTGTAGATAGAATCCAATACATAGATAGAAACCTGCAAACATCAAATTCTATCAAAATATGTCCAAACTGCAAACAAGTGTTGGTGAAAAACTGTTTTTATGCTTTTTGATGCAATTTAACGTTGTTAAGGAAGGTTAAAAAGTCTATCGTTTTAATACATTCTTGTGAAATACTTAAAATGGTAGAGCTGTATCGTTGCGACATCGCAAGCGACAAATGTTATTAATAAACTTACACATTTCCGTTTATGGCTTGACGGGAATAGAAAGTTGAGGAAAGATTTTATAGGTCTTCAGGTATCATTCTATAAAAAGACCAATATTTACAAGTAAAGCCGGGTAAATAAGAACTTCTGACTTATTTTAATCACCTCACGACCGCTATATCGAGTTTGCAGTTTAATGTTGTAACACAAAAAAATGTATTAGAGAATGATTTTCATTAAAATTAAATACAGTTTTTATGATTTTTCGCATTACTGAGGCAAACAATACTTCAATATTCAACCTAAGTATCAAGAGTTAGAGTAAAGCAGCTCTTAAACATCTGTATTATTCAACGTATTATTCTAGTTCAATGTTCAAGTAAGTTCTAGTTCAAGTGGAATCGTTGTCAAATATCATTATAACGACAGTTACTATTGAGTTCGGCGATAATATAAAGTTTGTTTCTCGTTAGGAAGTTAATCAATACGCTTGTGACAGATAGTAGCTGTAAGTAAAGTAACTACTGTTTGTTCACGATAGTATTCATTGGTTTTACCTTATCGTTAATCTATACATTTTTAGTTGCTAAGTGGAGACGATGTCAATATTAGTTGTAAGAGTTATATTTTGAAGAGACCATCATCATCATCATCATACAAAACACAAAGATAGCGCAATACCTAAATGCGATACCTAAAGAACAATGGCAAGTCTCCATACAAAGTTTTACCTGACATCGTTTTGGAGCGTCTATGAATGAAAAAATGTTAAAACTATAGAGTTTCTTTAACTTAAACAGAATCATTAAGATTTTTGGTTTGAGAGGGCCACAAGAAAAAAATATGATCAATTTTATATTTTGAGGTTATATCATAAAAAAACTAATGTAAATTGCTGTTCTACATTATTTATGTCTAAAAAACAGATTTAGATTACGTGAGAGCAAAGACAATGCATTATTTTACAATTTTGTATAAAAATCAAGAAAGCAATCGTAACACCAGTAGCAAGCAAAGCTAACTAACAAGTTCACAACAAAGTAAACAACTAGTGATGCTGATAATCAATCATCAATTAATCGATTATTGAAATAATTGAAGTCATAATCGATTATAGAATATAATCGAATTAATTAATTTTTAAACGATATTATTAAGATTAAAAACCAAAAAAACTACTGTTATATTGCGACTTACTATTAAAAATATTTTTGTGGATGCTGTAATGATAACGTCAGTGATTACTGTAATGCTATTTGAGGTTTTATTTTATATATTTAAGTACATATTATTATTGCAAACAAATCAAATATGCTAATAAAATTGCTTAAAATAATAAGCTATTATAAATGGATTATTCTTTTCATATTATATATTTGTCATAATCGATCAATCGATTGTGAAAATAATTGATTATCAACATCACTCTAAACAACGGAAGGAAAAAGAAATTTTTTTTAGTGCTGCCATTACACTTTCATCTAATAATACCTGACTATTAATCACAACATTAATAATACAATATGTAACTAAAACACCTATCAATTATATTTGTTATTTTTTTTTAGCAAAACCTATGTGATTTGTTTTTAACGTTCACTTAATAATCGTTTTTTGATATTTAAAAACAAAATAATAATTTTGAAACATTTTGTAAGTGGTAATACTGACTAAAAGATTATGTCCACTGGATGTGGACGTACCGTAAAACGGGGTGAATAGAAACAATTTTCAACTTTGTCCTAAAAATTTGTAGCGAATAACTTGTTATTTTTATTGTCAGGTTGTTTTATATCATGTCCAGCGCCATGAAGAAAGAGTTAAAACCATATTTGTCCAAAAATATGCATAGTTTTACGATATTTCATTAAAAAAATGGTCAATTTCTATTCACCCAGCGATAGGGGTGAATCGAAACGACCAAAGGGGTGAATGGAAAAATTGTGTTTTAAAACATTTTTTCAGTTAACAATATTGTATCTTTATAGATAAATATACACCTAAAGAGATAAACACTCCAAACAACTCATTAGAAAAGAAATTCCACTTTAAATCCAAAGTTTTGAAAAAAATGTATGGACCATTAAGGCATTCGAGGACGGTTGACTTTGAAGCAATTTTTTGGGTATAAATATCAATTTAAACATTTAAACAATTATGACACCGCAGAGAAGTAATATCGACGTGTAATCATTTCAAATTTGAACAAAATTCTTAAACGAGGAGTACTCAAACATTGGGCTTGAAAACTTTCCTGATTTTTTTTCTATTCACCCCGCGAATTCTATTCACCCCGTTTTACGGTATTCAAGTAAAAGTTTATTTTGTAAATAATTTAAGCTAGGCTTTTACCGAAAAAGTTAATTTCATCATAAAAAAGGGCTAAATTAATTATTAACTTTTGCACGTGTCCCATTTGTAGACGCTTCATATAACACTTAGGTAAAAACTTGCCATTGTTCTTTACGGACTTGCTTCTAACGGCCACGTGAGTACCACACATTGCACTAGTAACGCGAACATGAACATTTATTACAGTAAGTACTCGTTGAATGCAAGCGAGTGTCAAGTGAAATGATGTTTTATTCAGTGACCGATATTCCGCGCAAGTATCCGTGAAGTTTGGTTACCGGAATCGGGTTAATGTTTAGATTTAGTGCTAATAGGGTGGTTGTAAATTTGCAACAATGTTCTGGCGCTATCGGATGGCACATTTGGCAAGTGGCTCTCGCCTCGGGCGCGCGCCGCTTGCCAGCCTCATATTTGTTCCACATGCTATCGTTGGTAGCCTGCGGTTTAACAATTGTTTTTATATCCCAATTCTACATTAATTCACTGCATGTTGGATTAAAAAACAGCAGAGGTATAATAACGTTTACATGAGGTGGAGATAAGGGGGTCAAGAGTGCATTTGGCAGCGCGCGCACTGACATGATAGTACGTCATTTCTGTGCCAGATCAGAGGTTATATAAGATTGAGACGCGGAACGAAGATCGAACGAGCGCAATGTTGTCCCGACAAATTGATTCGATTCCCATCGCGACTGTAGGAGCTATCCCGGCTTCCCGGCGGGACAAAGGCGACGCGGAAGGCGGGCGAGTCACCGCCGCCGCGCTGGGACCCGCCGCCGCCGCTCTACGTTCCAGCTTGCAAACAGCTTGCGACAGGAGGATCATCTTCTTGCTGGATCATCCGTAAAACGCGAATAATCAATATTTACTGGTTTACACTTTTCAGTTGGCCGTTTATTCGCAGCTCTGGTCGATGTTTGCGCAACAATGCGGTAGTTTTATTTGTACACAAGTTGGTACTCGTCACTTAACTATTAAATACAAATTGATATTTGAACTTACACTTTAATGAAACTTGTTATTTATCTAAACTGTGTGCTCCACAGTGGTCCGGAGATAACTGACGAGAAATGACTGGTATTCGTGTGTTTTGATAAACTAATTATTATTATGCTTGTCGTCTGTAAATCATTTACCTAAAGTAATAATGATCAATAGTGGGGAATAAATGATAGCGTTGTGTTATGTTTTAGATAAAGTCAGCTGTATTTTGTATACAGATCGTCGTTGAATTGCACAATCATTTTCAGATAGAAAATTATAAATAATAACATTATGTGCTACTAAGAATATTAATGTGCAACTTTATAAAGACACATGATGTTGAGAAAATGCTACCAAATGATTTATTTTATATACATAAAATTGACTTTAATATAAATTTTATCTAGCTTACCTCTCATTATAAATATACATATAATGACTTGAACAAAGATCGTAGGATAGAACTGATTATTCTCAAATGCCATTTCGATAATAACTTCTTAAGAAATCGGTACAACTTTATATTATCACCTTAATGTGCCTAAAGTTTGAATAATTTGTAGCTCGATTCTCTACAGTCGGTACCGTCGAATATCGAAAGTATTATAAATGTACTGCCGAAATAGTCCTTCCAATGTCCGTTAGGGGCGCTTATTAGATTACTATACAAAATTTCTTTATAGTTAGCTGTTTGTCGATATTTGATAGAGGTAGAATTATCAAGCTACTGTAGCCTAATTCTCTACATTCGGTACTGTCAAGTATAAAGAGTTTGACATTTTAAATGTACTACCAAAATAGTTCCTACGGAGCCCGCTAGAGCCAATTTTCGTGCAAAATAGTCGATAGAGGTACAGATTGCACTACTGATCTTCATAATAAGACAAGCAAACAAAATATAAGTATGTTAAGCATAATGTTATAGTACATGTTGAGTCTAAAACATACTCTTTGACCTTATATACTGTATACAGGCACGTGGATGAAATAAAATATGAGTATTTGTAAACAAATGGAATGTAATTCTGATTTGCGATACGTGATAGAGTTTATGTCTGCATTACATAGTTACCCTCTTATTTATAAAAATATATGAGATTATGAAAGGCTTATAAAGAGTTTTGTTTCTTTCACTCCTTAGCGAAATGAAAAAGAGAAAACATATTATAGTAGTATTTTAACTAAGATAGGTTTATAGTGTGTTTATGAATAAGAGGGTTAGTCTAAAGTATATGGTTATTGGGTATTGGATTATTTTTTAAAAGAATATGCTAATCAAAATAACTTTTATTGATAAAAGCCTTTTACATTGATATACTTATCGAACAAAAATATTTCTTCGAAGATTCATTTCATGTGGATGTTAAGTGATCTTAAATTAAATTAATAATTCTATTAATTTAAACCACAGTCTTTGTATCTCTGTTCATTTTTAATATTATTTTATAGCTTAGGAGATCCATAAAAAGCAGCTCTTTCCATTAGAAGGACAAATATTTTCAGTCAGATAATTCAATAGGAAAAAAGATAAAAATGTCTTTACCTTTATCATACCTTACCCATACCTTCGGTCACAAGTTGTAAAGCGCTATAGTTATAACCTTAAGCATGATGCAACATACTAGAACGGCACTAAAATCTAAATTGTCCAACTTATGTGCACAAAGGCATCGAGTATGTTTATCCAATCACAGCAAACTCACAAAATATGTTAATAATTAAATTAGTTCACCCCAAGTTTTGTAGTACAAAGCTCTCGCAGGTATGAGGCTGCAGGCATCTGATTAATAAAGAGGATTTATTCTGCGCGTGAGCTGTCAGAAGTTTGTTGTTACATTGGCTTGCGTTAGCGGCTCTCTCGTTATAGAGTTAGGCTTGAAACTTCACCAAAACGTGATGGTTGCGCTTTCAATATCATTTTGTGCGGAAAATGCTAATGTTTGTTTTTTATTCAGTTTAATTTGGAAACTGTGGAAAAGCGTTGTTTGAATAATTACGCTTTCCATGCGATTTTATAAAATTTGTTAGTTTTATTTGCAAGAGTAGGTATTTGATGTTCTTAGTATTATAGCTAAGTATTCCTTTTACATAGTTGTAGTATGGACATAATAATATGTACCTATTGAACGTAATCATTACTACGAATAGGTATTGTTATTATAGGTAACTGTCGAATGTGAATAAACAGTGTTTAATATTATTTTTATAAGGTTTATTTCAATAATTGACCGTAAAAAATAAACAGAAAAGTAGGTAAATAATGTTCCCAATTTAAAACAACTGAGACAGTACACAGCATTAATGATTTATACCAACTTAAATATTCCGGCTGTACTATTAACACTTTTTAAGCAAATATTCTAAAAAGAAATTCCTATAAATTATTTAAGTTCAGCGTAGCCTTTCATTTTGGAGCCTTTTAAGCAAGGAATATTTTAAACAACCATCACTGAAAGCAGTTTACGTCGAGCCCCGGAAAGTACGAGCACTTATTCATCTTTCGCAAACAAATATAAGCCACGAAACAAATTTTAAATTAAATCCCTTTCTCTCGACGAGTTAATGTCCCGCGAGACTTTTCTCTGGTTTTAATTTCCGGAGTGTTTTCACTGAGGAAATAGTTTGTTGGGCAAACACTGGCCATCAACCGCAAGGTACGACAAAAAGCTGAATTAAACGCTTCACACATATCCTTGACAGTATAATGCACGTATTTGACAGACACTAGACTTTAACTTTATAGTGGTTTTATGAAAGTGAGTGTTTAAATCGAGCCGCCTGACGTCATGTCAGCTTTGTACGTTTAATCCGATATGTCGTGTCGGGGCGTAAAGTTTTTTGGTGGTCTAATAATCCGTTATATGTTTACTGATTCAAGTCGAACTTAGAATCGATGCGGCTTTTCATATAGACTCAAGAATATACTATATTTAAAACTACTCAAGATATTTAAAAGGTATAGAGTTTATTCGCCGTTAAAACAATTATGTCTAGACGTTTTTAGAAGAATCTAAATGCAAGTCCTCTTAAAACGGTCTGTCTTTAAGCTAATAATATGTTTTTATATCGCACATTCATGGTTGACTGAATCCTTTCGTCATAAATTTCAAATAGGTCACATTATAGCGGTCGCGACCAGATTAGCAGTATAGTTTGCATTCGATCAGTTGCCACACACAATACCTAGACAATATTAAAAATGATTGACCTAAGTTTTCTTTTCTTCCACTGTTTCTTTTCATAACAATGCATTGGTTGTATTTACTGCAATTCATTCTAGCGGTGAACGCGCAAACAATTCCGTTCGAATGAATGATAGAGCTGATTGTGTTCTACTTCGAATGAACTATTGACCGAACATGAATCTTAACTGGAATTCAAGAGTACTTCATCAACATTTCTCGGGTTGTTTAACTTTAGAAGACTCATTCAAGTGACTTGTTAAGTACTACAAAATAAAATAAGAATTTCGGATCTCAGAACAGGGCCTCTATAAATATTTGCATTAGGCTATTAATTGTTAAACTTTGAACCTAATTTAATGTCTTCAAGATGGGGTCTGAATTTGCGAAATTCTTGGGCAGTTTGAATTTAGCAAATACTACGGTCGGTGTAATAATGGAAACATCCAAATGGTACTGAATTAGGAAAGACAACATATTTTCTCGTCATTTTCTTATCTTTTAATCCAGTCATATTATTCTGCCTGTGTTATTTAAAAATCTAAGTAAGTCTTAAGACAGACCTATTTTCAAAGATTTGAATCTTGTTTATCAGCATGAAGAACGGACCTAATGCAAAACCAATATAATAACCTAAGATACTCACAATTAGTTCAATAGATCTTCTCTATAGCCTACCAAATAGTTATACACAACCTAATACCTAACAACTACCTACCTAATAACACAATACCTAATAACTTAAAAAAATATGTCCCAACATAAACAAACATAAACAAGCCAGCGTGTTATCGTTCGTGCAATGTTTGCCGTTGAAATATGTCCCAGCATTGACGTAGCACCGGCGAGTGCATTAGTCGATTTAAGACGCGCATTACTGTGTGCCCATTATTTTCACAGTTCGTTTGGCAGCTAGCGACGTGGCCTGCTGTTGCCGCAATTTTCAGTTAGTCGACTGACTCTTGGTCGTGTCGTAGTGCTGCTAATGTACTGGCTAATAGTTCACAGCAGGTTTTTATGTCTGGTCGAGTTGTTTTACAAAACAGTCGGTTCGAGCGTTATTAGAATTGTTTTGGAAAGTTTCATGACCTTTTTACACGTTCGTGTTGTCGTATGTGCTTTTGAGATTTGGATTTTGTATGTCGAAGCCTTTTAGCGTATATAATCGTTTGGTATATAGGTAGTATGTATGTAAAGTTTGTGGTTAATTTTAAGGGTAATTGTTACGCTAATTTCAATTAAAGATTCAGTTAAATATCAACTGAAACTTTTAAAATAATCTTTATGTCTTCAGCATCTTAAATAGTAGGTTGTATAAATAGTATCTTAACTATACTAAAAAGTCACATTCTTTTAATAGAGTTATCCATGTTGTCAAGACGATAAAAGGTGAAAACTTTAAGTTAAATAAAACAGTTTAAGAGTTCATTCACCTTTTACAGGACCATTAACCAAACGCTTTTCACGTCGTGTTTCATTTCATGAAATGGTAATTCATTGATGTAACATAAACAGTAATTTATCTCTAAATGAACAAGATCAAATTGTTCCAGGAAATCATCATGATAATATTCGATTATAACTTAAGAATCCGCGAAAACAGACTTGATATTGAAGATTATTTTAAATTGCTGTACAATTTTGAATTAAAATAAGGAATAATTCCAAACTAATATTTACTATCGATAACCTGCTATCGCTATTAATAAAATTTTGTTTGAAAACCGGATCAGCGCCTCTAGCGGAAACTGTAGGAACGATTTGTTCAGTGTGTTATAAATGTCAAATTCTCGAAACTCGTAGAAAATAGAGTCCTATACCTCGATTCCCCACCACTATCGACTACCGACAACCGGCTAGCTATCGGAATTTTGACATTTTGAATGTACTGCCAAAATGTTTCCTACGACACCCGTCAGAGGCGCTGATCGGATTTTCATACAAAATTTCTCGATGACAGGTCGGTTGTCGGTAGTCGATAGTAGTAGATAATCGAGCTACCAATATATTCTTTTAAAATATAACGGGATCATGATTATGTAAGTGTTTGAATTACAAGATTAGAATCCTATATTAAAAAAAAATATAGGCTTAAGTGAAACTGCCTTAAGGCTTTTTATTGTTCTGTTGAAATAATGACAAACAGTGAAATATTTTTTCAGTATATGGTAGGATTACATTTTCGTGACTAAGGTTAAATGCTGAACTAACAATCTAGCCGTGGTGTTGTTGCAATTCCATTGGTTCTATCGGCTTCTTAACGTTTCTTTAATTAATAACTATGTCAATACACAGGACTGTTGTAAACAGACCACTACGGTAATAATCTACGGCATAACATACCTACAATGTATGGGGATATGTATTACATATTAAAGAGAGGAATTTCGTTTAAAATTAATAACGACAGAAACGAAAATTCCTCGTCCAACCAGTCTTTTATAAAGTTCGCATGCTTGCTTTTAGGGGCCAGTTTAATTAAATATTTCAATAATCATTGATTTAGTCAATGAAAATGTAGCGAGTGCAATATCGAGCATTGTTGATATCGTATTTCATGAGTTCGTGGAACGATTCAAACATATTTTGATCCCTTTTGATTGGATAATGTAGCTTGCACCTGAAGTTAAATGAATTGATTCCTGAAATATACTTACTTACCAATCTCATCGTAAATAAAAACGATTTTTCGTAGAGAAAAACTGTAAATGTACAAATAACATTTAAACAGTGTTCATTCGTATAAAATGAGCTCGTAGCTTGGCCTTTACTTCAACCGATTAGATTTGAGTTTATAACCGAGGTTGGGAAAAAGCAATGTTGGAAAATAATCGTATTTTATACGTTACATTTTATAATTAGATTACTGGCGGTGGTTAACCCCTCCAGTCACCTGCAAGGGGCTGCAAGTAACACGGTCATATGACACGCGTGTCGCGTATCTTAAGTGACACAATTAACCCCCACTGAATATTTACATAATATTCAGATTCACACAATTTGTGATTGCACTCTCACAAACAATTTGCATTTAAAATGCAAGTACTTCGGATAGACAGTGACTTGCATGCAAACTGCACTTTGAAACTCTTGGAACTAATCAGTATTAATTTTAATTAGGCTCCTACGTCGGACTGTTAGATGTGTTTCATTTGTATTGTTATGGTCTGCTTTGTATTCACTGTGTAAAGTTAATACAAAGCTGGAGAAATGTTTACTAATGTTTCTGTAGCAATCCTGATAACGGAGAGGTCGTTGACATTGTAAGATTGGTATTGCTTTCATTAAAATGGAATAATATATTTGTTGCTAGGAGAGATGGCTTTAACGCCAATGATTATACTTCAATTCTCTATGTCGATAAAACACTTACATATATGACAAACACACACACTTAAACACAGTTTTTGTTATTTTGCATTTCATCAAATAGTTACTTAAGTTGCACGAAACTATGAGATTGAAAATAAAATACGCATAACGAGTAAGACGTTCACGTTTTATATAAAAACTATAATAAAATCTTAGAGTAGACGGTGGGAACACCCAGTCGCAGTATCAGGTACGCCGGTTAATAGAGAGAAGTAACCTGAGAGCCGTATAAAGTTACGATGTACGATGAAAACTACTGTTAACTAACATCAAGTGTAGCAAGTTTAGAACTCCTAAGATTTCATAAAGAAACAACCAATTTAACCAGCTAAAAGACGGTATAACTTTTTGTTCAATAAAGTCCGTGCTGAGAGAAGTCAATTCTATTTACATACAGGATATTGTAAGTGTACAAAGCCTCCCGTATAATCGCGTGAAGTGTAGTTAAAACTTATACACTTGTTAGTTAACGAATGTAGGTACAAGTTGGAAGCAAGTTCCCGAGCAATTTCGGACGAGCGCGCGCACGACAAAGATTTCAGGCTTAGTTTTATGACTCACTTGTAACAGTTTTAATTAAATAACTCTCGTGATTACTGATGAAACAATTTACTGTGATGCTGGCAAACCTTGATTTGATTCTGAAACTTACGACTGAGAATGTTTACATAACGTGTATGTAACCGGCGAGCGTTGTGTAATAAATAACAGTTTTTCCGAATAATACGACATCTAATTTCTCACGGAGATATCTGCTATTTCAAGCGCTGTCAGTTTTTTTCCGTGAAATCGAGGAATGTTAGACAATAAACCGGCGATCGGCCCCCAGGGCGCTTGAGTACAAATCCAATTATTTCCCGTGGCGCCGCCTGGCGGTGTGTAATTGATTTATTTGCTCATTTCTTGCACATACAAGCTATCTTCGGAATACAGACACCGCATTTTTGTACCCTCTATATCGAGAAGCGATAACTCAGATTTAATACACAAAACTTTGCTAAAATCGACAAGTTCCGAGAGGGATATTGAGTAAGAAACTTCACGTCATGAAGTCTGAGTAAATACAATATACTATTTCTGATATTTGCTCTGGTAACCTTTTCCTTGAATGTAATGAAATATGCGAACTAGGTTTCAAGTGGTCCTTACGGTGTATTTGATATCTGGTAATATATCTCTGTACGGGGGCAGTCTTGTGCGAACTTATATGTATGTATGTATAGATGCTGAACAATTTCTTGTCATCGTTTCAAGATTGTCTTAGAAACAATTTTGCAAGATATTTTAGAAGTTGTACGCATCTACAATTCAGATTATCGGAAAATCGTAATGTATAGCTGACCAGTTATCCATTGTTAAGGGTTAATGTTCATGTTATCCGAACGTGAAAACAGTGGAGGCATAGGTTCATAGGAGGATGTTATCGATCGTGGTGAGCATCAGAGTGGACAGCGGCTCGTGGGAGGGAGGACGCGGCGCGGCGTATTTAAGAACGCATTTAAGGGGCTTTACTTCGGACAGAGACGGATGGCCGCCACTCGAGCTTAGGTCGCGCGGCCGCACCGCACTGTCCAATTGACGTTATTAATTGATTCCTGCGATCCAGTATTCCATTTTAAAAGTTGTATAACGGGCTTTTTCACTTAGACACGGCTCTTTTAGCGGGTGAATTACACTTTTTCTCTGGCTTTGTTTTCGGTGACGTAAACGTTGTCAATATTGATGGTGGGATGCGGATCTCCTTTGAAAGGAAAATAAGACTGATTTATTGGATTTTAACTTGCAATTGGGTACGGTGAATGTAAGATGACTGTGGGTTAGAAGTGTTCTTAAAGATGATTCATATAGGTAGAGTGATGTCTTTGTAAACAATTCTTAATACTGTTGAATATTTTAAAAGCGCTACGACTGCTGCCGCTTTTCCTCCAGAGATCGTAAACGCATTGTCTTAACACTATTGTTATAAAACTCCCTACACAAATAAACATAAACATTTCACTATACGTGTTTAATTTTAGTCACACACATGTAATTTCAGTGATAACAACCTCGGGTTGAACTCCCCGTTTTAATTTAGGATATGGCGTCGCGATTTCATTTAATATCGTCTATGAATGAACATGAAATTGTGAAAGCCTACATTGTCCCGTGTTGTATGAAACGTGGTTGTATGTATGTATGTATGTTTCATACATGTATTGTTTCACATGTCACCTTTTGAATGTGTCGGCGCGACAATACAATGCCATCAAAAACATTCTGTAAAAACCTCAAGTCTCGCCGTAAAAAGTTGTGAGATCTATATAATACCAAGTCGATTAATCTATTTAGTCTCTACTTAAAGGACCTTCTGTCTTAAGTTGTTACGTATATTATTATCATGCCAATTTAAAAAAAAATACCTCTAAAACAAATAGACCGACCTGGCCATCGCATGATTTGATTATTAGTATGTATCACACTACACAGCACGACGAGAAGTTAATGCTCCTGAAAAGTTAATGGCGAATTTGTGTTTTCTTGCGATGACCAAGTCGATCTATTTATTCTAAAGGTATTTTTTTTTAAATTGGCATGATAATAACATACGTAATAACTTAAGACAGAAGGTCCTTTAAGTAGAGACTAAATAGATTAATCGACTTGGTATTATATAGATCTCACAACTTTTTACGGCGAGACTTGAGGTTTTTACAGAATGTTTTTGATGGCATCTCACTTCTTTTTGTAGAGCGAACATAAGTCCAATTTGTATGGAAAGACGTGGTTTTTTCATAATTCAACATATTTTCCTATGGGAATGTTGTTCAGTTTCATGGGCTAAACACCCTTACCCACTCTATACCCCCTCCCGTTATGCCTCATATAGTAGGCACCAATTTACACCTATTTATTTTATTTTCTACAGTAATAATAATTTATTAACTGCAAATGTAACCTTGTAATCTTATACATTTATATGGGATTACAAAGTTATTGTTGCAGTTGGTGTATTTAGAAAACTGAACCGAAATTAGAAAATTTTAAATTTTTCCCATGATTAAAACACTAAACCCTATTTGAATTCTAAATTTTAAGCTTCTAAGTCTGCTAGAAGTACCTTAGACTTTTGATGATCGGTGAGTCAGTGAGTCAGTGAATCAGTGAGTGACAAAATTCAAAATTTTAACAAGTTGTCATTCTTAAACTACTGGTTCAAATTGACTGAAATTTTAAATATACCGTGTTTATACAATGACTGATTAGTTACTGAAAATCCAGGCTTCTTGTTTTATCCACAACGAAATTATAGGGGTGTCAAAAAAGGCCCGAATTGCTTCGAGAAAAGGGTGTTACGGCCGTGCCGCTTTTTTTTTGCTCGACTTGCGGGGGCACTTCCGTGCCCCCAGATTGTGAAAATGAATTTTAATGTGACATGATGAAATTGTTGGTGCTTTTAAGCGCGGTTTTCCTTTTTTTTAGTTTTTTTTTATTATGAAAAGTGCGTTGCGAATGTAATATTTTTTATATATTTTGTTCTCTATTGTTGGGATGGGTTTTTATACCGACTACACCTGTTCGGTGTTCAGTTATGATATAATATCTGCATTTTTGTTTCCACTTGACTAAATCATCGAACTAGTATTGTGTACGACAATATCTTTTTTTTGTTTCATTTATTTGTACACATTTTTTAAGTTCATCAGGTAGGTACAATTCAATGTTTTCAAAGCTTAATTCATCAACAAATTGCGATCACATAGGTAGCTAGGAATCAAACTCAGTAACTCATAATCACTTAAATTGCGCTATGAGACCAACCAGACAAGCTTTTTCGAGGATAATTAATCAGCATGCTAATATCACTAACAGAATTTCAGGACACGCTGTTATAACGCCAAACTATTAATTAATTCTGTTAAGCCAAATATTGTCTGTGAGACTAAAATAGCCGCTGTAGGTAAGCTCTAGTTAAATAACAAACTCCTCACTTATCTAGGTTAGCAAATTATTCGGATTGTAAATATTTTGTTTAAAAATAGACTTTTATTTTAACAAAAAAAGTTTTTTTTTAATTTTTGAGAAATATTGACGTTTTGCTTTTAATACATTATAATCTACTTTACCTAAACAGCAAATCGCAATGACAAACAATTTCTTTTAGACGAATGCTTGAAAGATCACTACAATATTTAATTAATTCTATATGTACATATTCTTACTATTTAATTCTTTTAATAGCCCGATTCTCTTCTTCTTTCAAGTATCGACAACCGGCTAACTATAGAAAAAAATGTATGAATATCTGTACAGCGCCTCTAGCGGACGCCGTAGAAAGAATTTTGGCAGTACATTTTAAACGTCAAATTCTCGATACTCGATGGTTCGTTTTTTTTTTTTTTTTTTTTGTTTTTTTTTTTTTTTTTTTTTTAAAGACAACAAATAATTGCTCCGTGTGGGAATCGAACCCACGACCTCCCGATGCAGTGGTATCGGCGTGGTGACCTAAACCACTGCGCCACGGAGGCAGTCAAATTGTAGATAATCGCGCTACAGATAATACCAACTATGGTTTTACAATATTTTAATTCATTTAAACCTAGCACGTCATGTCTACTATGATTATGACAAAGATCATGAAGGATGAATATTTTTCCGCCCATAACCTTCACAAACCGTCTTTAGCTATCCAATGTTTCAGTAAAAACGCCATAAAAGAGATTTGTACATCTAAAACTAACTGATAGCCACCATATCGCACAATAACTATACGTTTCATTCTTCACCCTTCTTGGGAATCTATCTAAAACAATTTTTCCTGTTGCTCGACGGGGAATAGTGAACAAAAAGGAGTATTGTTCTACAGACTGAACCGATAGTGGTATCGTTACGGGTTATGAGGTTACATGTTACAGGGATTTGTAAACTATTGCCGGCTTACATACTCTTAGGACTGGTGATTGATGTTGATGAATATTTTTTAAATAAAGGGACAGTTTTAAAACCTGTGAAGTGAAAAAATGCAGGTACTATATTGTCTGTGATAATTGCCTAAGATGTCCACCATGTTCACCGATTTAAAAAAAGGAGGAAGAGTTTAGAATTATTATTATTTTTTAGTTACTAGGAGATTTTTGACGGCGGTAATCTTTTATTAAAAAATGATTTTATAATTATTACTTATTGCTGTGTTAGAATCTCCTCCCAAGATGAGGGTGTGTTTAGGCCTTGAGCCTATCACACTGGCCAAGCGCGAAGGAGGACCGTGCGTCTTTTAAAACAGCTTCAAGGAACCGTCAGACATGTAAGGGACTATTCGCTGTGTCTCAGCGTATTGAAGCAGTTATTGAAAAGTCATTGGCGTGTTGCTGTGAATTCGAACTTTTGTCTACTTGAGGGACAAGCAAATGCTTACACAGTCTTAGTTTAAGTGATAGTAGCAGTAATATATTCTACTTTCATCCACAAACACAAATCTAACAGAAACCTTGGATAAAACCACTCGAGCCTTGTGTGCGACTACTGTGTTTGAGGTCACGACTACACGATACACGATACTGAACATTTGTACATATAACTGACGTATTCTTGCTGCTCTTCATGTAGTCAAAAGTATGAAAATAGCTCTTAATTTTTAGATCTAAACTATTTAACACCTACAAAAAACAATTACTCTCTTAAAGTTACGACATATTTGTATTACTTTATTAGACCTTACGCAGGTAGGTACTTTGTTATTAACCAAAACTGCAAACATTTGTTTATCAAAACATTCAAATGTAACATAGGTACGGCTTCCGTTAACAAACATCGATGATCAAGAACTTGTCTACGGTTTCATTACTCACCACACGATCATACAAACTGCCCTCTCCCCATCTCATTCATACCAATAAAACTATAATTGGCAAACTTTTGTGATATATAACTATTTCTGTCTGCTTCTCGACCCCTTACTAAATATACATGAATTGGTCACAAAACGTACCACTAAATCACACCAAAGAATACATTTTCATGTATTTGGGAACTTCCTAGACGCGATGTCAGACGCTGCAAGTTAATAATTCATCAGTGTGGGCCCACGACCCCCGTATGGCGGACAAATTAATAAATTATCGCTGTAAGGGACACGGATGCAATTTCCCGTAGATATGAAGAGCCGAAGATCCCTCGAGGATAAATGTAGGTAATGATTTATTCGCCAGTATGTGGGTAATATTTGCGTGGTACAAAGTGTGGCTTAGGCCGGCTGCACGGTGTCGACGCTCTCCAACTAGGTCTTGCTGTGTGATTTAGGAGTTACGTTTTATTGAACAGTTTTGTAGTTTGTAATTTATTGCTTGTAAACTACGAAGTAGTAAAACGCACATATTTTTTCTAGCAATTTTTTTCTTATTTAAACGCAACCCTTCTTACTGATTTTCTGTTGCGGAAACTTTCACAAACATACAAACAACATTCACAAAGTACAACCAGACCCGAAATAACTATTTGTAGATCGTTTAAATATTTGTTCTACGTGGATATCTAACATTTCAAAAGTAAAAAAATATCTTGCTATGAATTTACATGTAAGATTTAAGACCTACCACTCCTTAATTCAAGCATTTGATGTTCCTTACGCAAGATATGTATGTAGACGCAAGAGCCTTACGCTTCCGCAAATATATTTAGATCAAACAAAATTAACAACACCCATATCAAAAGGATAATTTATGATAAAGGCTTACGTTTACTGAAATAATTCTTGAAATTGCGTTTAAATATGAGGTTGATTCAAGTATCGAATTATAGTCAAATTTATTTGATTTGGCATCGAGCTAAACCTCTATGATTTGGCAATATTAACCAATTTGAACAATATGGCTTCGATTGTGCGGGAATTTCTAATTAATGAAATTATAATCTGTGTGAAATATCAGGAAATATTCCATGACAGTGATAATGTTAGGTAGTAATTTGAACATTTGTAGTAGGTAATTAATTTGATGGAGATTAGTAGAGGCCGGTTTAGTAATGGACAGTCGATGACATAGTTTATGTTATCTATGATAATTATCAACGCTGTTTTGAAGGTCCATCTGGTAATAGGGTGGGCTGGTAATCACGAGGTTTCTAGTTCAATACCTTATTAAAAAAATGACATAGGTCTCCTCCATAAGTATTCCTATATGAAAAACATACAAGAGTATTATATATAGTCTCATAAAGCATTTTATTAAGTTAAAAAAGATATCCCGCTCAATTGATACTTAATAATATAATGTACATACCTATGTGAAGTAATTCAACGTCGTTATAGGATTAGTTAGTTTAATATACTTGTTATAATTAGTACTCGCTTTGTGCAATTAGCAGCCATAGACGGTCCATGCTTTGATAATATGATAAGTATGCATATATGCATATATGCGTGTCTTGAGAGCACTTAACTATGTAAGAAATTCTTCTGTCTTCCTTCACCGATTGATTGTAAAAAAATTAAGAGTAATAATTTAGCTTACCTAAGACAAAGTATGGGCATTAATGTTATTCTTAATTTTCTTTACTATTTGCAAGATAAATGCATAAAAATAGAGACTTTAGCGAGTGACTTGCGTTGACATAAGTAGAATTTCCAGGGCATCATTTTTATTATCAAGCTGTTTATGAAGAGAACTGATAAATTGATAGACATTGAGAAGTTTCACAGGTATCAGTTTCAATACTCACTTAATAATTCAAATTTAACCTTCAGAGTCAATGAATAGATAACCAAATTAACAGTTGATCCTGAAATAGGCATGTTTCTGTACTGGGAAGCTATTCCTGTACGATTGTTAATTTAATCCAGCGGTAAGTGGTTGCGGCTTTCGGCTTACGAACCATTTGTACAGCCTATCATCAGCTTTGAAAGGTGTTTTTGTCGATATGTACGTATTCCTGAAGTGTTTTTTTGTCCTTTATACTACGATTTGGGATTTTTTAAGGGAAATGTTTAGTATATTTTGAAAGCGAAAAATAACAATCTATTCTATAAGCTGAAGAGTTTGTTTGTTTGTTTGAAATCGCTAATCTCAGGAACTACTGGTCCGATTTGAAAAAATATTTCAGTGTTAGATAGCCCATTTATCGAGGAAGGCTATATAACTTCACGCTACAACCAACAGGAACAGAGAGACCAATATTTTTTTTTACAAAAATGGGGTAAATATGACCTATTCTCTCTTATGTGACGCAAGCGAAGTTGCGCGGGTCAGCTAGTCGTTTATAAAGGTTTTTTTTAATAATTGTTGATTATTTCTCAAATTGTATTTCTTCTAGTCAGACAACGTATACTTTATAAACCGAACATAATAAAGCGATTCTCTACAGTCAGTACTTTCGAATTACGAGAGCATCACATTTGAAACTGCAAAAATATTCCTTTGGCGCCCGCTAGAGGCGCTGACCACTTTTTCATAAAAATATCTCATAGCTAGCCGGTTGTCGATTGTCGATAGTGGAAGAGAATCACGCTACAGATAATAATAGCTTAAATGTAATCATGTAGTACAATTTGTTTGAATTTGCCTTAACACGAAAATATTTTTTATCGAGTCACGGCTATTGTAGTAAAGGGTGTTAATCGCCCTTATACATGTCCTACTACATTAGTATAATTAACTAGGTATCTCGTATGTGTCTGAATTGCATCATATACCTAATACACGGACATTGATTGCTTTGAGACAGATGTTGGTGGTCAGGCTATTACCAGACGGAAATTATTTCAGTGCATACAACTATAGTGTCTACGTCATGTCTGTGTTGTGGCTAAAGTAGATACAAACGGTAATATATGATTTGACTAGTTTTCTGTGATTTTTTTTGTAAGGCAGTTGAAATCTCGGCCTTAGAATCAGCGTCCTTTAAGGAGAAATATTAAGATGCTGGCAAGCTATTGGAACTTAACCCATTATGAGATTTTTAACCATAACATTGACATGTTTATTTCAGGCGGGTTTCACTACTTCTGAATAAGTGCTTGTCAAGTGAAATTGTAACGACATTTTACATAAGTTCACTGTTATCCTATCTGATACTTATTTGTTAGCCTGTAGCCCTTAACTCTTCAGTATGCAGGTAATTTGACAATAATGGTTTAGATCACAATATAAAATGATGAATGGCAAATAACACGCTTACTGAAAATCCATCGTATTTAATGCAGTGCCTCGATTTTCTACCTATCGACTATAGACAGGCAGCTAGTTATTAACAAATATTTATATATATATTGTATGAAAATCTGATCAGCGTCCCTAGTGGATCCTATATGAACTAATAATTTTCGGAACATTATAAATGTCAAATTGTCAATACTCAATAGTGCTGTAGAAAATCGCGTTACTGAACACATTTTGGTTTCAAAACACATTGAGTGTGTAATAGCCAGTTAGTACTAGTAATTACGATGTTCCCGCTTTTGTGGTAGCATCTATACATAACGATCTCCCGACGTAATCTATAATGTGTGCACTAAGCAATTAGTCGTTTCTAATGAATGTAAACAACTGGCAATAGATTAAGCACGATATTGCATTAAATGTCTTCATTATGATAAGTTAGTGGCTACTTCTGTTGCTGTAGATTATTCATTATTGTTTTAAGTGATTGCATGTATTATGACAATACATTAGGTTGGTTTCAATAATGATCATTGTATCTATCTTGTAGTGTATAGGTTCGGGTCACAAGGTGCACTTTGATTCAAAGGCAGATAATAGATAGATTTTTTCTTGAAAAAAATCTTTCAGCAACCTGATGTTTGATTATAATATACTTAATTATGGATCGTTTTATAAAGGACTGAAAATATCCATCCAAAATGTAGATGCTGTTAGTTTATCTTTGTCTCTCCAGGGAAAATTGGCTTAAGTTTTAAGAAAACATAGTTACGTTACACTGCGCACACAGTGCACAAAGTCAAAGCGTTCATACAAGTTGAAAATCTTGAGGTTAAAGCTAACTGGGTAACAAATAAAATAATACTTTTATGTTCGCGGCTCACCCGCGGTTTGTTATCAGAACGTCTGAAGCGTTGTATAACGAGGTACCAGAGACAATGTTCCCCCTTTGTATTCCACTCCACATATACTCGAAATAACAAGGGCTCTATTTTCAATTCCTCCATCGCATTCTGCGGTTTATAAGCATAGGGTGAACCCTTGAAATGCATAAAGAGTTTTTGCATAGCCGAGCAGTTTTTCTTTTTCACCGTTACCTCACGTAAATACACGCTTAAGCGAAATGAATTTGAAATTGAATATTGAGATTTCATTTGAAATTTAAACACGTAAAACGGTTTGTAAATGTGCATCCTACGCAAATCCTTTTGCGTTGTGTGTGATCATATCGATTTCGTTGTGTTATTGCAGTTTTCTTGTGTCGTTGATATTTTTTCTTTTAAAGTTACATCACTTTCGTCCAATTTTATTTTGCCAGTTATAAGTTTCAAGTGAATGATATCTTAATCGGCGTTTTTCGGTAGAAAATAAGCTGACGTAAAGCAATTATAATTCGCAACAATTGTATATGTATGGCGGTTTTGAGCAGAGCCGTTGTAACATCGTTTTATGTAAAGGTAAATGGATAAGCGTTTAGTTGAATCTTTTGACAAATAGCTGGAGCGTCGGTAGCATCGTAAAACAAAGCTCCATAGAATCGCAGGCGCTTACAACAATCGTCAACTTAACGAGGACCTTGTAATACCTCCTCCTAACCAGTGGTTCCGTGATAAATTCATTAGATATTCCGCTGCAGTCACTCTGTTAATACGCCGTCTTTAACATTAATATTATACATTTGTTGTTCCTATTACCATGTACTTATCGGCCGTGTAAGACTTATTATGTAGCATAATTAAACGCAAGGGAATACCTACCCCTAAAATGTTTGATTATGAGTAAAACATTGTTTTTACTTTAATTAGGAATTCAATAGTAGTTACTAACTGTTTCGTTGCAATAAGTCTTTGTATTTTATTGGTTTCATCGCATTAAATGGTTGTGGTTAACAGTAAAGTTTGAATAATATTCAGCGGAGATCCCACATGTAATTCTAACACAGGAAATAGAACGAAACTCTACAAACGATTTGTATTTACTGTGAAACTAAATTTAACTTAATCACTGAATTATGGTCATATATGTTTTGGGTACAGCGATTGAACGGAACTTTGCGATCAAGCAATAATTTTCATTCAGAGAACATTAATACACTTTGATCCCAAACTCTACACGCTATTTGAACAATGGAAAACATATTTAGCCGACATAAAATAAGATTTCTGACTTGAAGAGATCCAAAGACGCACAAGTTCAAATCAGTAGGTAATTCCTAGAGCGAGTGTTCGCTAACATTAAACAACATTTATAAATAATAAAGAAGACGCGTCTTAACTACTAACTACATTGTCTGTCGGGATGGGAGAGGCACACTGCCACGCTGCCACGCTACGCCACAAAGGGAACACACATGTGCTACACACGTCAACTTTATAACTATAATTTTCTTCCGCTGCATGCCATGTATTTGCAGTAACTATTCTCAAAGAAAAGTAAACAAAGCTATTACGTTCTATAATAAGTTTGTACAAGTTTATGAGCCATAAGAATTATTGTGCAAGCTTATACAAAGCCGGCGATGGTGGTATATTGTACGCACACATGTGAACGCGTTATTGCCCTTCTTATACAAATACCTCCCGAGCAATAATGTTTCTGGTATTCATAAACTTCTATAATTATATCCGAAATTCAGCAAAAGTGGATTAACCGTCGAAAAACGATGAAAATCGGTGAAATTCGCCAAGTCTTTACGATTTCTGTAATTGGGCCCATTGTGCGAGTGAATTTCGACGACCTTCTCGCATTGAACGGAAAACTTGAAAGTAATAAACTTGTTCTTTCGATGAATTGCCTTATTTCGAAGTTAATCACGAGAGAGTGAGCGGAGTGAGCGGAGTGAGCCGGGCGGGCGGCGGCGACCTCACCGCCACGTTATTATGTTATTACGTAATGTCGTTACCCGGATAACTGACGTACGGAACTACGGACAGTAGCGGCCGATATTAATGCACGCTGAAATAGCCAATTACCGGCGGTAAACAAGACATTCTAAAAAATAACTCGCTGACACGTTTATTAAGTAAACAATAACGGTGGCCTTGTTGTTATTGCTTTTATGGTGTCATTCACGTGAACAATTTCAATACCATTAAGTTACATTAGACCGTCATATTATTAAGTGGTAGAACGATCTTGTACTGGACTTTATAGGCGTAAATATTTATCTTTAGATTCCTTGCCATAACTTAGCGCTAATTGTAAAGGAAAGGTTAGCTTGATCTATGTGTGCAACTAAGTAGTTGGTAGTTTTGCACGCTATGCAACAGGCAATGGTTTAGTACCTGCTGTGCATGTTTCATACGGACATGTTCGGAATACTGTTGGTCCTAGCCTGCATTCGGCGCTTCAAGAACTACGGTTCCGCATCGTAGCGTAGAAACAATCTACTCGATCCTTCAGAAATATGCGTTGCAGAAATGAGGTAGACTCTATTGAACTGTTTACAAAATAGGCGATTTTTGTATATCAGATTTTACCATTGAGGACTTTAAGTGCTATCGTCGATTTTTTTCTATCCAGGCGATAATGGATTACACCTAAATATAATTTTTTGAGTACCTACGAATTTCATATAAGATATTGTATCGTTGATATTTGGAAGGAAAATTTAACAACGTCTCTAGCATGTAAAGCATATTTATCAAAAACTGGTACAATTTTAAAAAGAAGCATTTGAATGCGACAACCTCCGTATTATTGTATCAAAAGTTAGCGCTCTCACTAGATCTTGGCTGTAAACGTAACTTAACTTTGCCAATCGTGTATCGATCGCCACTCCATCACCCCTCAACCTACATACAGACAGAACTATCTTGACTGACAGTATTGTTTTGTTTACATCTACGATAAATAAGGGAAAGTTGCCATATAGCGATGTTTGGTCACCAAACATACTCCCCGCCTGTTTTTATAAGAAACAAGACGGAGACATATATCGGCTTGTTATAAATATGAAAACCAGTCAAGTGCTACCCGGGTATGTAATAAAGTCTCCGTATAAAAGTTTGCAAGTAGCTTGAAAGGTTTGTGAAAAAAGTTGCGTTTCTTTGATCAATTTGCTTAATAATATGGAAGTTG
This sequence comes from Anticarsia gemmatalis, assembly GCF_050436995.1. Lineage (NCBI taxonomy): Eukaryota > Metazoa > Arthropoda > Insecta > Lepidoptera > Erebidae > Anticarsia > Anticarsia gemmatalis. Next base: position 6,092,341 of record NC_134757.1, read on the forward strand.
TACCTATATATTTCAGAGTAGCTAAAAACAGTAGCTTTTTTTTTTCTAACCCATTACTGTCCCACTGCAGGGCAAGGGTCTCCTTCCAAACGAGGGGGAGGGGTTAGGCCTTGAGTCCACCACGCTGGCCAAGTGCGACTTTGGATGTCCTTAATAAATGTATTACTTAAACAAATTTTAGGCATGCGAGGTTTCCTTCACCGTTAGAGCAAGAGATAATTATTTCTAATACACACATAACTTCGAAAAGTCATTGGTGTTGCCTCGGATTTGAACCTGCGACCATTTGCGTGGGAGAGGTGCCAACTCAAAGAAATTTTCACAGCTGAAGCTAATAAAACATTGTACATGAGTTAAGGACGATTAAAATATTGCCTCCCATTCCGTAAGATGTGATATTACTCATATTCTATAACATGCGATATTACACTGTTAAATCAATACTAAACTTTTGTCGTAGCGTTTTTATATACGTACTGCAGAACCCAAATAGAAGGGAACACATTTATTAATATTGAGTGGGTTTATTTGTAAATATTACTTCTATAATAGAATACTTTCTGTATGAATTTATGATTTGTTTGTGTTAGTTTATTTTATTGACCAATTATTATAGAACCATTTAACTACAATAATAAAAATATAAGCTACTGAGTACACTATTTGCTTTAAGACCTGTTCCATAAACTCTGAATATGTGTAATTTAGTTACATTTGCTGTCCGTTTATTTATCAGATTATCCGACACTTATAATTTAGCAATGATGAATTATTATGATTAACAGAGTAGATATTTTGACATTCAGAATGGGCTACAATAGTAGTTCCAACCGCGTCCGTTAGAGGCGCTGATCGGATTTCAACAATTGTTTTTTCGATAGCTAGCTGGTTGTCGGTAGTCGATAGTGGTAGAGCGCTATCTATTTATTTTAGTAAAATGTGTTCAACAAATTAGTCAATCGCACTTATTAAGAAATAACGAAACTTTACTAGAATTACTTAAGAAGAAACATACTACATTCAACTGCATACCCGTTTTAGTAGTTACATCACAGACACACACAATATCTGTAGCTAGAAAACAAAAAATAAAAATAAAACAGTTATCTTTTCAAGACAAAGACAATACTACTCATGAAGGTTTTCATCTTTTACTTTTTCTGAGGGGAGGTTCGAGTTTTAAAATTATTAAAAAATAAAGCAAATATTTTTAATCCGATATCTGTTCTGTTTCAAAATAAGAACTCAGACACAAAAAGTTAAACTTGGAACGTTGTTACAAGAATAATGGAAGGTGTCTGGTTAAATGAAAACAAAGTAAAAAAGTGAAATTAATAAAGTAGGAGGGAATTCTATTATTTTCAGTTTTGCACATACATACCTGTTATCGTATCATTTTGTGTTGTTAAAGCGATATAACAATGATTATAAAAAAAATCGTTAAAATAATCTAAAAAATTACTTAATTTGAATGACATTATTATTGATGAATTAAGTAAAATGATTTTATTTAAAGTAAATCTCGTACGAACCTACCTCCCTACTACCTTAAAAATACTATGTTTGGTATGTGCTACTTATTGAGACGTTTGAAGTCGAAATATAAATGTATACCTATACAAAAAAAACAAGCCAATCGAACATACACCTTCTTTAAAGTAGAAGACGCTTAAAAATAAGCATTGATTCAATTAAATAGTACCGTATCTAAAATTGTTAAATTTGTCAAATAATAAGCTACTCGTGTGATTAAATTTCATATTCATTCTCAATAATAAGATCAAAGGAACTAGACGTTATACAATAATTAAATGAAATAATTCTATCTAATTTCACAAAACAGATTATTTTAACGCTTTTAGCACTATCCATCACTGAATAGTGAATAGTATCCAAATAAGATAAATAATTCATCCCGACAAGATCAAGGGACTTACTTAATTACTGAATTAAGTTGGAGAGTCCGTTCAATCGTAGTAGCTTCTTCGAGGGTACTGTTCAATGTAAATATTGGTATATTCACCGCACCAGGTTGGTCTGAAGCCGTTGTTGCTAGCAGCCAGTTATCGGTAAACAATCAGACAAGTTAAATAGTCTTCGATTTGCTTCGTCTTTGGATGATTGACTAAATAAAATTGATATTAAATACAGTTTTATTTATCTGGAAAGATTTGAACTGAAGTTGTAAACTAAGGCCAATCAGCACATGAACTTTTAATGGAAGCGTGATAATATTTGATATCTAAGAAAAAATGAAAACAAAAAATATAACAAAGAATAATGATAATCTTTGGTTCAGGCAACCTACATTACGAACATTTCGTGGATGGGTGAATGCTACGTGGTGATAGAGCTGAGCATGCATAAGAAAGCACGTAAAGAGTCGGTCCCCATTTGAGATATTTAAGTTAACTGTTGATAGGCAATGTTAAATAGTTTCGAGCAACTTGAAAACTTTGACACCAGATTGACGACTAAGCATATGAAAAAATGTTTATGGAGCTGTATGATGACCACATTCATGTATATTAGCAAATGATTATTCAGTTGTTGCGAATAAAACACGCAAAGGACTATGTGTAAATATTTCCGTCTGTCCTCTATCTGTGCTTGTTATCTTGATTTGTAGTCCACTTGGGGCTCTTGCTATAAAAATAACAGCCAGGATCCCTTATAATATGTTATCCTAGCGAGCTCAAATGGTCTGTAGCTTGCTTTATAACGACACGTGAATGTAATGTCGGGGATAAAACTGAGTAGGTTTTTTTAAGGTTGACGATAACAACCTCTGTATTAGTTAAGTTAGGGCAGTTTTTCCTCAGTGAGTTACGCAACGGTCTTCAGCGGACGGCTCAGTATATGTTTTGCTATGCGGTTGAATATTACGCTCGGGTTAAACGTTTTTATAAGACGAAGAAACTATTATGGACTCGTATTTTTACGATTATTTCGTACAATGTTACAGACTGTATTCCCCACGATTTATGTAGGGTTCATATCTATACTAATATTATAAAGCTGAAGAGTTTGTTTGTTTGTTTGTTTGTTTGTTTGTTTGTTTGTTTGAACGCGCTAATCTCAGGAACCACTGGTCCGATTTGAAAAATTCTTTCAGAGTTAGATAGCCCATTTATCGAGGAAGGCTATAGGCTATATATCATCACGCTACGACCAATAGGAGCAGAGCACCAGTAAAAAATGTTACAAAAACGGGGAAAATTTTCATTCTCTTTATGTGACGCAAGCGAAGTTGCGCGGGTCAGCTAGTGTCTTTATAAAAGTAAAATAAGTCGTTCTAATTTTGGCGCAGAGTAGTACATACATCACGAGTAAGTCCCGAAATCTTGAGAAGAATTTATGCATCGTTAAGAGAGCTAATGGACTGCTTAATGAGGATGCCGTAGATAAGACAGAACAGTGACGATTAAGCTGTAAGGAACACTACTATTGTTGGGTACACAACCCATTAAAGAGAGAAGAGAACACATTACGTAGGTACTTACTTAAATTGCATCTGTATCGAGAATAGTTTCATTAAATGTTTTTGTTGAAATAAAAAATATATCAAGATTTGTCATTTAAGACAAAAATTTCTAGTGTGTCATTGGTAATGTTTCACTACTTATAAGCCACGTGTGAGCAAAAAAATATTTAGGCAAAAGAAAACGGCTCACCAAATTGTAACTTGAGGCCAAACGCGCGCTACAATTTTCCATTTCGCGGCGAAAAGCATAACGCTGCGGTCGCACCGTATTATTGCAACAAAGAGCAGCGAAAAGTCTCTAGTGCTCGCAATCCAATTCAAAACCATGTTTACGAAACTTACTCAGTTTTTAAAGCGGCGTGAAACTTGTAAAACGCCATGACTAGAATGCTCTGTGACGTATGTTATGTTAGTCATTTGTTTAACCGTCAAATGACATACGAGATTGGCAATATACAGTTAAGCTGAATATCTCAAGAAGAATACAAACACGAAGCTTCAAGCAGGTTGCTTCATGAATCGAGGATTAGTCTTGCCCACGTGTAATTTACCACCGGTCTTGGTGTTAGTTGAACAACCTTACCAAAACTTAGTACACTGTATAGATATTATACAGGCAAGTGTCCGTTCCTAACTCGGCAATTTATTGCATCGCTTGAATATGTAATCAGAGTAAGGTTAAGGCGGTGGAACAAGCTAGCTGGAATATGCAAAGCTTAATCCAGAGAATGCGTGTCAGATTATTACGTAGTGACGCATGGCCAAGATGAATGCCTTTTGAATTTACTCGGTATTTATAATTCGTCATTTGTTGACTTTGTAATAGTTTAGAGTAGGCGACATGACTGTTATATTCTAAGTTTAGACGACCGTTAGACATGACCGATTAGACTGAGTACCGAAATGCTGGAGAAACTATAAAATTTTAGACAAACTACTTTAAATTGTTTCAACAATTTTCTCGAAGTTCTGTAAAATGTTTTAAATTCGTCGAGTTTAAACCGTGTACTCTATCGTTACAATGTAATGATCCTTAAACATTAATAAATCAGAAAGTTGTTATTGGTAGGTTAAGGTTTAAAAGCTTCTTATTTATATTATTGGTAATCATTAAATTTAGGGAACGGAAATAAGTAGACTGTTGTATAAATTCCACATCTAAGTGACCTAAACATCTAAAAGAAAATACAACGCCTATTCGATGTGTTAAAGCAACTCACATAAAAGTGTAAGGAGTGAATCTGATGGCTGTGTAACACATAGTAGCTTGTATTTATTTTAGTACACAATTTTATAATACTTAAAAGATAAGAGGTGGTGTCGAAACAAAGAGAGTGACCATTACGCTTCGTAGATGGTCGATAAAAGAAACCATTAAAGTTTTTGCGGTCACTGTGCCTGACGACATTGTCGCGTAGCAGTTTTTACACCCACTATCCAGTTTTTGTGGCAAGTAATATAAGATTTTATTAGAACTAAGCACTAGTAAAACTTATATCATAACTTGCTCTAACTACCTCTGTAGCCACTCGGCGAACAAGTTTCCCCAATAATTGTACTAAGCCTCACTTATTTTTTACGCAATCGCATCATACTTGAGAGGATTTATATTTGTTTTTTGTGTGTTGACCTTCACTCTCTTGATATTGGACATAAATATTACAGTCGGAAACTTAAATGGGACACTTAGTTCCAACGTAAATACTGTCGCAGACAATCACCACTTCATAAACTCTATTTACTGACGGGACTCCGGTTTTATTCCAAAACAATTGAGTTTTCTCCTTTGCTGTAATAAAGCAATCTCCAAGCTTACTTTTATTTTATTAAAAACCAATTGTCTGAGTCCTTAGTCGCCCTTTTACTGAACAAAATATTTTTCTAAAGTTAAGTTTCAATGATAATAAGTTGATTTTCTTGTTAGGCAAAATAAGTAGTTAATTTATAACAGTGAAAACCTCTCGTAGTTCGCAAGAATGACTATCCAAGATTTCTTTGAATAATGTAAAAAAGTGACTACACAAGTAGGTGCAGTTTGCAAACTGTTATACCTAATGTAAGTTTTTATTAAAATGCAAAGTAACAAGAATATTATTTCCATTGTAAGTGGCTAAGTATTGTTTCAGTTTGTTGCAAAGTTTATCGCGAAATCACTTTAGAGTGTTTCGAAGCGCCCGGTAAGAGCGCTCAATTTAATTAAAAGTAGTTCTACCGGGATTCGAACTCGGAAACGGCATTCCTCTGTTGCAGGTAAGTACATGATCCAAAGTAGGTGAATTATTGTATTTTTAGTACTACACAAAATAAATAAACATATAAAAATACGTATGTACATATCGATATTGAATGTTCAGTTTTTTTTAAGTTTTGTTTGCTATTCAATTTTTAAAAATATTTTGATGTACAGTGCACCAAACAAATGCCCCTGTAGAACTAACTCAAGTAGTAGAACAAGATTTAAGATAAACGATCTTTACGTCTTCAATCCTGCACAAACACCAAGTCCATTAAAATAATAGCGCAGTATTCTCAACCAATCAACTACTAAAGCACCCATTAGGCAACAATGATGATTGTACGGAGTCTATCAGAAATCTCTATCACAGTAAACTCTAGGTGTTCCCAAGTTACATTTCCTTACACTACATTAGGCAGGTAACCACTTTGCTTGATGAAAATTTCACCCTCAGAATGATTCTCATTAATTTTAAACAGACCAATCCACTCGACATCACTGTTCTTTGAAGGACGAATATGTTTAAGACAGTTGTAATATTACATTTTCATTAGCAAAATTATAATAGTTTACTTTTGTGAGTCGTAATTGGAAGGGGAATGAGATTTCCTAGATTTTCGTTTTTCGTTCAGCCTTTGTTTGGATACAAGGATTGTAAATATAAACAGGCTTCGAGGTTACAGCAAAAAGATGATGGAGAAGAATTCTCGGAATCTCGCAAAAATAATGAATAACAGGAATAATTTATATTCACGTTAAACAAATTTGATATCTCCAAAAAATTATGCGATTCGATACAATAATATTATGGATGTTATTTTTGTAGCACTATTGTTCTACGAATTTAATTTAAACAGTTAACTTACCATTGCAATATCACTGAATAAAATATTGTGTATTGCGTATTTTTAAATGAAAAAAGCCTTGTACTTTGTAATATTATTATAGAACAAGCAGTACTGATTATTTATCTAGATTCTATATACACAAAGATAAAAAAAACTTAACTATCATTAAAATTTCCGAGTGCTTATCCCCTTGCCAAAATTTTAGTAGTTTTCTAAGTAATTTACAAATAAGTATTAATATAAGTAACTTAAGTACTTTGGGTAGCGTAAAAATGGTCACCAAGTGAAGAAGAGATTATTATTGATATTGACAAACGTGTTACTGGAAAAATACAGCATTCAGTGGAACAGAACCGAGAACGGTCGACAACAGGTGAATATCGAGTTTCAAAGCCTTTACAATGATATCAAGTTTGAAGAAAACGCTGCGAGTACACCGATGTTACTGAGTTATGAAACTTTCATGAAATGTAAACAATATTACATTGACTTTCAGGTAACACGCTCATTGACTATGAAACTTTTAAATAGGATAGCTGATCTTTTTTCTATAAAAATGATTAGTGTTTAGGATACAGAATTTTGGAAACTGTTTAGTATATGATATGCTAAGTAAATATTTATTGTTCTAAGTGAAACTCAGTAACAATTGGCGAATTATCAGAAGGACTCTAGAGGGCGAATAGAAAATTACTATCAACTCTATAGTATGAATACAAACACGCTTAATAAAAAGCTTTACTAAAAATATATATGCAATATAGATTTGAATTTGACAGGCAATATAGACGAGATAATTGTAACAGCTCGATATGAAACCAATACGACGTGTTTTTGTAGTACCCATATCTTTATCACAATGACTGATAATACCTTTCCTACTGACCAGCCTTAAATATATGTTGTTCTTTGTTTACACACAACGTTTCACACATTCATCAAATCAAAAGAGCACGTCGTTTATCACAAAGATAAAAGGAGCCGCCGCGAACAAACATGCAAAACAAATCGCATTCCCGCCATCACTCACGATCATTCAATAAAACAACTATTTATTCTCTGTACGGAGACTACGGAGTTACGGAGGCTATATTTTCTTAACACCTGACTGCGGAGAGAACGTATGCGGTGGCGGAAATCAATCACAAATTGTGTTACTACCCGAATATTTGACGGAAACAGAATTTGTTAGCTGCCAATATTTTCTGACGGCTTTTGGCTTCGGTAATTTGTTTGGTCACCGTTTATGAATATATGCATAGCTTTTAAATGTTTTTAGAACGTGGAAAGGGAAATGTGATGTTTAAATTGGGTCAAGCACTTTGTGATGTTTGGTTTTGTGTATTTTGGATGTAAAAAAAATATGTTCATATCTGCGAATATTATTTTAAGTTTGATGTAGGTTCTGTTGGTTGTACAATATTCAGTCTTCCTAATAAAAATAGAATATAAATTAGCATTCGTTAATAATATAAATTAATTTATGGGATCGCGAAAATCATAGCAGAAATGTGACTTTACATTTACAAGCTTAAAGTCAATAAAAGTAATAAATAATTATAGATTTTCAGAAAACTTTGCGCCAATTTAAACAATAAAGTTCATCGTTCTTTTAAACTCATTGATTCATCGAAATAACTGTAAATGTCAATAAAATGTTATTACATCGCTTTATTAATCAGATTTCATTCGAACAGTATCGCCGATGGGTTTGATGAGTGATTATTCGGGAGGCAATAAAAACGAACTGACAAGAGACACATAAAACTGAACCGAGGTTTGCAATGGCCCATAAAATGACATTAAACGATTTGCGGTATCCCTGCTTTGCCGTTAAACAACAATGTTATTGCACCTACTGCTACAGTGCTTACTAGTTTTGTACTTCGTGAGATACGGATCTTGAACAACTCGCATACGCGCAAGTCTCCATAAAACTATTTTTTACAGCCGTAACCGAGTAAATAGTTAGGTACTATCTTGTGAGATAAAATTCCTAATCCTACTTCGCAACTTTTCTACGATAAGTAGCAGTTAATCCAGACATATTGCTGCGGGATTTTCTTCTCTATGAAAAGGTTATGATAGAAAACGCAAGACGTACGCGTTTTACGTACAACACAACCTAATTTTATGTCATATGAGAATGAAATGTAGAATTGGAGGTGTAATACACAATTCAGACAAGTATAAAACTTACAATGAAATCGTATGAGTTTTACCTTTTAGAATGTTAGTAGAATTTTCCAGCGCTGACTTGCCATATTAAAGCGCAGTATAACGTGCTAAAAGCCCATGTAACAAGAGTATTATGTTCAGCCATTCCTTTACCGAGACAGCTATTGTTCCAGTAGGTACGCCAATCTTACACGAGATTACGGCCAAGCGAGGAATTTTCTCGTCGATGTGACATTATGAAAAAAATCTAATTTAGTAAAAAAAAGTAAGATGAAACATGGCCTACATTTGTATTTCCGGGGCGTTTCTTATATTTCTGTTTATTTACATAACATAAAAATGCGAAGGCATAGAGATATTTACGTAAGAGATCCGGAAAGAATTCGTCAATTTTTTTTCCGAACAATTTGCTAATTCATCATCGTTCGGGCGTCGATAAAACAGTGAGGGAGTAAAGAGGTCGTACATGTCGTGCGTCGGGCTATTTCTTTAGTTCTCTTATGTTTACGACATTAATGCCAGCGGTGGATTTCCGCCCTCGCTGGATCCGGAAACTGACGGAGCGGAGAGCTTCCGGTACGTCAGCTTGTTTGCTACCTCCTTATCTCTGATGTAAGCCTCACGTGTTTATTTGCCTTTCTGATCGCACTTGTTTGTGCTGCATACAGTTTTGAACTGAGCCTTCAGCAGGTATTTCAAAAGGCGTTACCGCCATAAATTACTTGGTGGTCGGTAAATAGACCGAACATAGTTTATGTATGTTTTTGATGACAGTATTACATTTCTCTGATTTTATTTGTTTTATATGCTCACTATGCTCAGGTCGCTCAGGTGAAAGCTTACTTTGTTTTCCTGTCTAGACGTTTATATTTTATGGGACTTCGGTTTACCGTCTCTTTAATTGCTGCCTTCAAATTATCTGATCATCTATCCGTATTTACTACCTTTCTTATGTTTGTATTTAATACTTCTGGCCTAACCAATATTTATAGACCTTTCCCTCTTATAAGAAAACTGAAGCCCACTGACGAAGTAAATGAAGTGAAAAAATTCTCCCTTATTTGTTTGTAACTTTGCACTTGAAAGTTAGCAAGTACATCGACGGTCGCGACGGTCGACACTACAATATCGTAACTCAGATATTCGCACAACTCGTAATCTCATTTGATGAAACAAACAAACTTTTCTCAAGTAGACTTCCAATATGAGTTGATAGATGATCGAAGTATTCAATAAATACCACTATCAGTATTGGGAGAATCGTAATAAGTAATGTAGGAGTATTTCATTGACACAGATTCTCGCTCGGTAAGCCAACATCACGTATCCACGATAAATTGATTTGGTAGCAGATGTGCACGCCGCCGCTTGTACACGACCACACACCGCTCTTTCTTGACATTATTATTTCTAAGCTCCATTTTGTTCCGAAAAAGACGTGAGGAAATACATGACGACATTCATCGAGCGTTTAATAGAGTGAAGAGCTTGTACAGTAACAAATGTAGATTACGAATGACTACATAAATGTCTTTGATTACATTATTAATGAAGTTCTTGTTACTACTGTCGATGTAATAACCTCTACTTTGTCATCAACCTCTCGTTACGACCGATTGTTAATGCATATTCATTTTCATGTAAATGAATAGTTTAATTACTTCTTCTTGTAAGGCTACTTCCAAGTTGAGTGATTAGCTCATCGTAAAGCGAACTCAATTGCGGTAAAAAATGTACTGGAGCACGAAGAAAATGAGCCCTAATTTATTATACTTGAAGTTTTTTAGAACTTAATAGTTTGTATGCGATGACTTAGCGGATCGTGTGGGTTCTGGCGGGTAGCGGGTACCGACTACTCTACGTGATGGATGACGCGACATCCCTCCAGCCCGGCTTAGAACTCATTGAGGGGGGATTATATCGAGACGTTGACGAATTGCTACCACTTCACACACAGATAGCACTATTCAATCGATTTAAAACTTCACCGCTGACCAGAGGCGGACATTTGTCGGGATTAAATGGTTCTTCCTCAGTTTGGGTAGACAGTGCCTTGAAAATGCGAAAATAAATAGCCGTACACAATGTACACGTACAAAACATATGACGGCGAGTGGGTTTGACTTAAATCGTAAAAGAAATATTTTTTATTTAATGTGGATAAAGTATTTTTTGGTCAGTTCTGTTCTAAAATATATTTGCCATAAAATTTTAGTTCTTGTATTTTCATTCAGCCTTTTATATAGAAAGTTCTAAAATAAAATTAATAAATTTTAGAACAAAATAGTTTAGTAATTATAGTTAGGGCTCAAACGAGGCGGCGATAAGGCGGCAAGAATTAAATTTCATTTTGGGGCTTATGAATTTATGTGGATTGTTGGTAGTCTAGTAAATGTTACAACTTTCGTTTCGGCTCGATCTAAAGGCGGGAACTTTGTTACAAAACAAAATTACAGCGGAAGGGAGTTTATAGCTACGGTTCCGCCGGGACCGTGCACCGATCAAAATATAAACGGGATTTTCACTTTACGCGCCCAAATCCTGAAAGTTTAACAAAATCCAAACGATTATTGATAATTTATAGCGATGCCGACCTTTCGCTGAGGCGATATGGAAAACAATGTTAAGGTCATTCAGTAGCTGGGAAGTGAGGCACGGATGGGCGGAGAACGTGACTTTTAGCTTGTATCGCTCATTTATACCGGCATTACTCTACTAATTCTGTTGCCCATTTACTTACCAGCCTTTTGATAAACGTCCAATAATGGTCCAGTGCCATTCTCTCTTGTGTACTCAATTAGGTAACAGGAAAAGTCCGGGTAAATATTTTAAATCGTTTTATGTAAAACCCAAATCTTATTTAAGGAACGTTGAATATAATTTTCTTCTGAACTTTTAATATGGAAATGTTAGCTGAAAGCGAGTAGCTACTTTAATTTAGGTTTTCTGATTTTTTCCCTCTTGTTTATTTTATAAGCCTTTTAAGAAAAAAAAAAACTTTTGGGAAACCTTCGTTATACCTACGTTGAATATTCGAACCCTAATATTATGAAGAAGTTGTAGTTTGAATTGGGTAAATATATTTTTTATTGCGAAGTTGAACTTTTTTACGGTTCAAGCTATAAAGAATGGTGTTTCATTTTTAGCAAAAACCATAATATTCATGCGTTAACACAATAAACAGTAGAAAAGGCTATGAAAACTGCTGTATAGTATAAAAGTGTAACTCATAAAGTGGAAAAGGAACATTTAAGGCAAGTGACACGCGATGCCTTCCTCGCGAACTTGTAACTTGCAACATTTTAAATTAAATGGAAAGTAGTGCTGCAGGTGTTCTGTTTCATGGCTGGAGTGGCTTTTAATATAATAATCGGATGAAACTAAGTTCTTTTGTTTTGTAAAACACATGCAGCCACGACACATAATGTAGTAGAAACATAACGGCTTCATCAACCTCTTTCTGGACGATTACTAAACTACAGTTTATCAAAAATGTCTCAAAGGAACATAAATTATATCAACCTGTTTATTTCTAAACTAAAACCATCTCCACATCCGACACAATACGACGACAATATTCTATTCCGCAACAACTTAAGTTAGTAAGTTTGTTTTATAAAAACTTGCACGAGACTTTCATTGCTGCTGCCAAGGAATTATAAAATAGATTCAAACTTATGTTATTGAGGTCACAGGTAGTTCTAGTCTCGTAGTCGTAGCTGGATTTTATTTCTCACGGCGTCATAACGCCTTATTGCCGACAGTTTACGATGCAATACGCACCGTTGCCGCACTTTGCTAGTAATTGAATCGCAGGCGCTTGCTATAAATGTGGATTTGCCGGAGTTCTAACACCAACAAACAATGCCGAGCTCTCCCTACAAAGTTTAAAAGTAAACTAAATGTTTCCGCAAAAGTTTTCTGGCACTATCTACATGGATTTTATTTTCTCTTGCAAATATTTAGACTAGTCGAACATTAAATGATTCTGTTATCTCGCATTTCCTAAAAAGTTTGAAATAAAAGGGCATTATGTATTTGTAACAATTTTAGTCCGAAGCGCATTTGTATTTGGCTGTATTATTATAAAAACAGGTGGGTTTTTATGCAAATAGGTGTTACTTTTTCAGAGTTTTGCAACAAAGTTCTTTATAATGTAAGCTTAAAAGAGGCACATTAGCATTTCAGGGAGCGGGGTTAAACATTTAGAAAATGTAATAAGTGCATTGTGTAATAGGTAAGGGTAGTAAGTCGGGGTGAGCGGTGTGACTACTGTCGGGTAGTTGGCCATTTGCGGTTGGACATAAGCCGCGACCGCCGGCTTTGTTTAGTAATGGGCAAAGAGCTGGCCGACTGGCCCCCACCGACCGAGCCGAATGTCCCGTGAAGTATCATTGTTTTCAGGAAGATTACGCTAATTGCTAAATGCTTCTAATAGTTTAGGAGTTTGACAACATTTTTATTGCGCATTAGCAATAGTAGGTAAGTACGTATGTGTTGATCATTGCAAAACTTGTTAGTAAAGGAATCACTAATCAGAGATGTGGAAAAATATAGGTAGTTTTTTGTTTAAATGCTGACAAGAGGTTTCTAGGTGGTTTTACAATTAGGTCTATAATTATTTTTAACTTAAAAAAAAGTTTCTATAATAGTTTTGACAGCAATTTATTTGTGTTGCCGTTCTAACTGACGTCACAATAGGAAATGAAAAATAAAATAATCGCCAGGTACGAATTTAGATCCATAAATTACTCCACAAAATGCCTTTTCTTTTTTAGCTGTCAACTGAAACTTTAGTAAGTATTTTACTTCGCGCCTAAAATGGCCTTTACTTGTGATATTATTAAATTTTCAAAGTTGTTTCAGGGAACTGGAGTAACGACTTTTTATAACCTGTGATTAATTCCTATTACAATTTGTTGTAGTAAAATATTTCTTAAATATAAAACCTTTTTAAAGCAATACTTGGTAGGCTTAAGTGTTAATGAAAAACCTGAAGAAATGCTTAGGTACTTTATTTTCAATTAAAACCACAATTCGATTTTTATTTTAACTCCATCATCAGAATTAAAATCAAAAGTAAACTTTGTTAAAAGTACTTAATGAATCAATCAAAGTAAGTTACACTAATTGCTTAAGTTCGGCGTGCACTTGAAAGTTTTGAGATGTTAGCTCTACCACAACACTGAATATTCAAAGAAAACATCCAAGTATATATAAGCTTTCAGTAAAATAAGCCACGATTTAAAAGCGTAGAGCCCTCTAGGAACGCGATACGAATACATGCATCTATTCCCCACCTATCAATAGGATGTAAACCGAAAACACATCCATAACCGTAAGGGTGGGAGCGCATTAACGAGGTGTATTGGGACACCAACTCGTCTGCGCCCTCCCTTTTATACGCTGTCAAACGGGGGGCGTATCAGTGCAGGCACAAAACATCCGATAGTGTTCTTTGCCTTACAGAAGAAGCTAATTTTGCTTAAGTGGGCTACTCTGTGAGCGCCGCACCGCTACAGGGGCCACCCTCCCCAGCGTGGCCTGTGTTTGACTCCCGTGCAAGCCTAAAATGGCGCGTTTGATAATTAGGATTCTAATTTCGCCAAGCAATTATAAAGTTTGGTAGAGTAAGGTTTAAGGGACGGGTGTAAAAGTAAAAAACAGTGTTCTTATCTTACTTTAGGGTCAATTCCTTATAATCCTAGTACATATTTCGAAGAATTATAGTTTTCAAGCACAAATAGATGAATTAATTGCAATATCATTAAAATACATTTTATCTTCCCCGTCACATTTTCTGCAAATATCAATTTGTGAGGCCTAAAAAAGTTTTCAACGCAAAGAAATTAGCAGTGTTGGTTGTGATGCAGCATATTATTGGCGTTAACACTTGAGCTGGTTGCGATGACGTGCATTGTTTAGATGTAAGCACGCATGTGCGCTTTGTTCGCGTGTGCAATACTTATGAATTTCCTAGGGGAAGTTTTTATTGTGCTGCACTACGATAACAACTTAACTATATAGTTTTAATATGCGTTATATATGTCGGCTGATTCATGAGCGGCGAAGGGTTGAGGCTATTCTGTAGTTGAGAGGTAAATGGCATTTTATTTTTGTTTATTTTAGTTCGCAATTCAGCGGAACGCACGTTATATTATTTCTGCAAAAATAAATTTGCATTGAAATTCTTGCCACTTCTTCACCTTTTCTGTATAATTGAACACTCAGGTTGTGACTTTGAACAATATAAATTAAGTTAAGTTAATCAAATGAGAAAAACAGAAGTTGTACTTAAAGACAACGTAGCCATTAAGACGAACTAAAGATATATCGATCTCTCGATTGACATTTACATGGGTTCCAAGTAGCATTGCGATATCGCTACAATTGCACAGACAAAGCTCTTAAAACAGAGGTTGGAAATGTTCACAGCTCCTCTGGGAGGCCGTAATGCAGACGTTTACTGCAGCTAAGGTGCACACTCGTGAACACGCTACTACATTCTGCTCTAAAGTCTCACATTACTCTGTACCATGTGACTACGATCACGTTACGTAGATCTCTCAATTCGTTTTACAATCTGTCTGTTTTCAAACAAACATTTTTTTACTAAAGTCAATTAGTAATTTTATCTTTATTTTATGAGGGTTTTTACCTCTATTAGCTGAAATCAGCCCTGTAGTGAGAAAGTTATTTCTTGAAAAAATACGCGAGTTTAAGGCCGCTGATAAACGATCTGAGAATATTGGACTATTCTGCATAATGCAAAATATTATTGTTACCCGAAAACGGCGATGCGGAAATATTTTATTGATGACTTATTTTAATTATATTTATTTTTAATTCCTTTAAAAATATATACTATTGGGTATTTAGGGTTAATTTAGCACAATATTTTGACAGTTTGTTTTTGGGCTATTTCATTGTTCAATATTATTGCAGATTTACAGATTGCTTCAGGGAGCGATCAAATGTCGCCACATTCGCCTAATGTTAGTCACATGTAACGGAGAGCGAACCTACAGCCATATATCGAGCACGTCACCAATGTCCGAGCTACTGTTCTGAATATTCACTTATAAACAACTTTTTTTTTTTTTTTTTTTTTTTTTTTTTTTTTTTTTTTTTTAAAAAGACAACTCCCGCACTAAGAATTGCTCTTGTGTCGCGGGGACTTTACAAACATACAAACAACGGACACAAAGCACAACCAGACTCGAAACAATTATTTGTGGATCGCACAAATAATTGTCCCGTGTGGGAATCGAACCCACGACCTCCCGACACAATGGTATCGGCGTGGCGACCTAAACCACTGCGCCACGGAGGCAGTCAGTCAACTGTCGGGAATTCAGTGCCAGTAAGAGTATTTATTGACGTACGATGGATTCAACAGTGTTTAAAGTGCATAAAGCTTTATCTATTAGGTCGGGGAAAAAGTCTATTCGCATCATAGTATGTATTAACTTGTAATAAAATCTTTTGTCTACACATAAAAGCTCGATATTTGGGTACCTCACGAGCTCACTGAAAGAAACCGAATGAACCGTGTACCTATTTGTGATTCTTGAAGCCAAAGAGATTTTAATACAAGTTCATACATATTACAATGCGAAAAGACTTTTCCCTGACCTAACATTTACCTTCAATAGTTTGGTGATTTGGACTCATCTCATGGTAAATAAAATGTGGCTTGCGTTCTTATATACGTTCTATAAGCTGTTTTTTTCGAAATTCTGTGACCGCGACTATTCCCATGTTATATTATGAGTTTCTATGATTTTTTAACAAAACATTAACTTGATGTAGGTATGATTAGCACTTCACAGTAATACGTCCTACGGTAGATTTCAGTTAGGTATTATACATAACCTCGTTGGTTTCCCAGTTTCGTTGATTGCGTCACAGTTTACGAGACCTAATAAAAAATCTTATTTATTTTTGCTGACCTATTT
The DNA here is from genome assembly GCF_050436995.1 of Anticarsia gemmatalis. Classification (NCBI taxonomy): domain Eukaryota; kingdom Metazoa; phylum Arthropoda; class Insecta; order Lepidoptera; family Erebidae; genus Anticarsia; species Anticarsia gemmatalis. Next base: position 6,109,045 of record NC_134757.1, read on the forward strand.
AGTAACATCAGATTTGTGTCTACCTGAAAATGTCTTTGATGAATAATTTGAATATTCATAGCCGGTCTAGATTTATAGCTTTTAGGCCAGGTTCTTTGAAACACTGTTTGATTTAAGGTTAAAAGAACATTGAATGGATAGACAGAATAAATCTAAATCGTAATGGCGGATTTTGTCTATAGAAGTATATCTATTCAACTACAAATTCAAAATATCCTATATCTTGTAATCTTGGTACATAGTATTTGAAATAGTCTTAAAATTATTTGACATATAAGTACATACATTCTAAAGAAGTAAATGAAAACACACTGTGTTTATTCACGAACATTCTATTATTTCAAATCGAACAGTTCAATTTTCCTAATGCTCTCTACACGTGTGATGGTAAGTCATTGTCTTCTGAGCACCTGCAATGTTTAATTATACAACCATTAGTAACAATATCTATTACGTATCGTGTAGTTCGTAGGGCTACTTCAAAGTTATACCTTGATACCCACACTGATTGCTTAAAAGAAAAAAGACACTTAGTGAAGAAAGGGCCGGAGTTAGGAAGTTGATGAACTACCATGCGTACCTATGTTGCTGCCATGTTTCAAAGAAACTGGTCGCCTTAGCCAAATTATAAGATGAAAAAACCTTGTCAGTTAGGTATTAAGTTATACAAGCATTTCATGGGCACGCTCATCTCGGCAAATAGTATACAAGTGCACCAAATTCGCTGTATTTTGTAGCGAGAAGACTACATGATCACAAAAATAATTGGTAAAACGACTCAATGCACCAACGCGCTAGCACACATTATACAATACCACCATTTATTTCACTAAACATATATCCAGTTTAGAATGCATCCGTGGTCACTTGCAGCTCCAAAGCTATTCCCAGTTCGTGACAGGTAGCTACCAAATATTTTCCGATTAACTAAAGAACGTTTACATTACCCGAGATAGTAGCACTATTTGGAATTTATTGCCCCGTTATAGTGGTGAGTGCATCCCGGCTACCTCGGCTCGCTACTCCCGGTAACGATCCGCTTAATCATTTTATCTTGCAATATTATTTATAGACAGATCGTACGCTTGCTCGGAATTTAATAGTTAACCTTTTTCGAACTTGGTGCATTGACTTGTAATTAATTTGGTAATTTTTGAAATTTTATGAAAATTTTACTTGTGCGTATACAAGTTTTCATTTCACTAGTACCTAATTTTGGTTAGGTTGCGTATAGGTTTCAGAATGTAATAGGTTAAAAATCCTTATTTTTACGGCTAGAAAATTCATCAATATTCAAACATAAAAAAACTACTCTGAGTTGGGAATTTCATTTTTAATTTGCCAATTATGCAACATGAGTTCCATTGAGAGATCTTATGATTACTGTATAGTTAGACACTCCTAATTCTACATATACCAAAACTAATTTTTGTGCATACTTTTATTTAAGAGGTGTCAAATACTCTACTGCTTCCATATTGAAGAACACACTTGATCACGTAATTGTTACAATTTGGTTTAGTTTATTTCAGTGTAGCGTCGAATACGGCGACATTAAGTGAACTAGTCGACATACTGTCGAGCGAGGAGCTCAGCCTGACGCGAAATTGATTCAGTGTGGGACGTGCACCGACTTCACAACACCGCGATTCAAATGTAAGTCAGCGGACGCCGCCAGACGAAACGAAACTTTATGTTGACACCTAACAAATTTAATTAGACACTCCGCTTTAATGCCCTCCCCTGTACGTGCAAGAAAATGTTGCGTTGCCGACTAGTTATTTTGTTAGATGCTTAAAAGGCGCATTTAAACATTTACAACTACCAGCAAGATATACTGGCAACTGACGAAATAAAAGTCGCGGAATGTTATATTAACCCCATTGTGACACTTTATTTTGGGTCAGTGTGTATGATCTCTAACATACGAGTAACTGAGTCATCGCGTCTGGAAAGTTATATAAACATCATTATCGGAAAAATATTGGACGGAAAACCATCGTCAGCTTTATATTGTTTTCTAAATCGGAACCAGTAGTGCCTGTCGCTTCCGGCGATTCAGCTTGTTTTGCGAGAAAATCCACTTTTTCTTCTCTCTCCGATTCTTTGATTTCTTTTTTATGCCATCATTGTTCCGTTCTTGGGGCGAAACGTACTCATTTATATTTTCAGCGGTAATAGCGTGTATCTAATGTGTATATCATTTGCTATTGCTCAAGTAAACGAACTGTTACAGATTACGATTATTCTATTACATTATTTCTTTTACTTATTCTAACCAGCCCAGCGATTCTAGAGCTTGATTAGAATTTTTAAATAAAACTAAGTAGGTGCGTTGTACTAGAAAACTTTCTAAGTTGATTAGATCGAGGAGATTAAGCTTTATCCTAATTTCCGATACGAAATTGAGAGCTTACGAGTTTTGCTTTATAATAAGTTTTGTAATCTAAATACTTAAACAGCCTTATTTTTTAAACATCAAAGACATTTTCTCATACATACAATTCAAAGTAGTAAAACTCTCAAAGCGTGCACATTGATACAAATAAAATCGCATATCTTCCGTCGCGTCTCACCCCGAGTCGGCCGACTTCACCCACGTAGACGGTATCATAGATGTCGAAGTGTTTATAGGTTCTAATGTTATTTTTGAGGCAGACTTGGGGGAGCGATGTTGCACACACTTGTCTGGTGATTGCTGTCGCGTCGGGGCACGGCTCTGCGAGTGGGGCACTTGAGGGAAATTACAGTCTACTGTGCGCACTATCGGGTGTTTTGTGTGCGTCGACCTGCATCACTGCACATCACACGAATGCAACCCACTCGCCTCGCGGGGCGCATCGAGGACCCGCGGCAAATATCCCAAGAATTCGATGGTTTTTAGAGGACTTGTTTCGCCTACAACGGGGTGTCGGATCAAATATGTAGTATAGCTACGAATCTGCATTCAGCTATGTAAATTATTCAATCTTCGTCCCACGCAGGAACACCTACTTGCAGACGGTAAATTATAATTTTCCTTATACATAAAGCATGTTACTTCATGTAATATGTAACAAGAAGACACAAAGCTTGCTTGAAATTAAACTACAAAATGTGTAACGTGAAAATTAAGGCAAATATTAAATTCAATTTCACCTCTCATATAGATGAGAAATTCAATTTGAAGTTTCGTGAAATAGTAAGGAGTGGGAGTAACGTTGTGTAAAATGAAGATGTTTGTAATTTGTTTTGTATAGGTAGTTTGCGTATGCCGTACGCAAACATGTTTCAATTGTATACCTGACCTATTTCGGATGCTCCCACTAATTATAAATGTGGGTTAATTTGTCCGCGTCAATGTACTTGCTAATTTACTAATTTGTTATAATGATTGATACTAAATACTGATCGCAACTGAAGCGTTATATGCGGTGATGTATGAATCGGAAACCAGATAGCAGCTCTGAATATTGTGCACGGTTTTATTTAAATACTGATCGGGATAAACGTATGTTTAGAATGTGAAATGTTAACCCGTGACATAATGATAATATTATGGTTGTATATCAAATGTTTTGAGTAAAAAGAAAATCGAATAAAAATGGAATTCACAACCGTCGCGGCGGGAAAAGCTCCGAGAAAATCACATGAGCCGAACCGTTTCGCACCCATGCACCCATGGGCGATACAGAAATATTTTCCGTTTAACTAACGCCGTTCGTGTCACACGACGTACTAACACGATTTGAAATTTATTTCCCGAGCCGCCGGCGGAGTTGCAACACGATTGCACCTCCAATAGAGATCCGAGCAAAAATGCTATCTAATAATCGTAGTTCACTATTTAAACCGAATATCTGGTCGACATCGTGTTGAGTTTAAGCTGCACTCTATGATTTCTAAAGCGTTCATAACGTTAGCGAAGTTTTCGTAAAACAAATTACTTGCGCTTACAGTTCCGCGAGCGCGCCTTCTACGTAAATTATTATTTAAAGTTTGCGTACTGCATAATGTAGCAATTGCCGCTAAGTGAGAAATAAATGTTGACACTACACTTAGTCCAAGCCTTACTGTAGCCTCGTAATAAGTAACACATAAATTGTGCTTCACATTTCTTCCTCTATTACAATATTCATTCCATTAGAAAGTTCGCGTAACTCGAAAAAATATGTTGAGAAAGTGCAAAACAAAGCGCGTGAATAAATGAAAAGCTTGTTCCGCGCTTTGTATTATCAAGTTGTCTAGAGTTTCTTAGTTCACTTATTTCACCAAGTTGGATGTACTCCGTCAGTTAGGAGCCTTACATAGTGTGGAAACGGTGGCAGCCTCGCTTCCGGATGCATACAGATGTACGTATGAATATGTAACAAGCAGCCACGTTGAAAGTGTGCATCACGTAGGATATTTTAGTACTCGATTGATAGACTCAATTTAAATGGTTAAATTATTGGCGAGGCGAGTGCTTTAGTGCATTACCATGTTCGCACACACGAGGCAAACTTCAAAAGCAAATTGCACAAGTACGGTACATTTATCTGTGCTGGTTGAACGATGAAAGCTTCCATTACGAACGGTATCGGAATGGATATATGCACTTAAGGTGGTCTTTGGTTCGTCACCGCGGTTGTGTCGCGCGATCGATTTTGTTTTACACCGGCCGAGCGAAGCGCGACGTACACTGTACAGTGTACACGTGTAGGTACACGTGTCTCGGTGGGACTTTGTGGTAATTCCTTATCAACTTAATGAGCCTTTATGACGATAACGTGGAAGACTTCACGGCGGCTGTTGACACCTCGGTCACATACCGAACGACTTAATCTTTATCTTTAGTTCCTTTGGTCCTGTACATGTAACTAAGTATACGTACTTATATGTCTTCGTAATGTGTTATTTCTCCTACGTATAAGTTGAATTCACGGGTCAGGAGATCTTATGATTAGTTATGTTATGTTTGAGTTCCACTAGCTTCGTTATGCATGTATAGGCTATTTCCCAATTAATTTTGATGGCTCAACAATATACTAAGTTGTTTTGTTAACTAATGTACAATAGGTTGTTATGTGATGTGTTGTTTATTTATGGCATTGCTACTTTGATGCGTTGTTATAACAGCCTACTGGGATAGTTTTTGATGTCAAAATTAATGTTCCAAAATAGCAATTCTTCTATTAACATACTCTAGGTACCCTTTTACAATTTGAACTTTTGCTTCTAATTAGCTTTGACAAACTGAAAGTACGACAGCGACGGTACGAATATGTCTGCTAACTCCCTTAGGAATTGATAAAGGGGAAGCTCTACGTTGAAGGAATGAGTCTATTTCTATCTGTATGTGTTTAGTATGTTGTGAATAAATCATCGTAGTAAAAGTCAAATTGACATTTTGTATTAGTAAAAGTTAGTCTAAGCAATGACATTTTTTACAATTGACGTATTTAAAAAACAACAATCGTCGTATTAATTTTAACCTATTTTGTTAACTCCAAATAAATTACGATCTTTTGAAGACTTTATAAATGAAACATTGACTGTTATTTGGGAGTTCATTGTTTTAAAACTATAACTATACATTGTAACATGTAATATTATGTCGACTAGAGTATAGTAGTGTGTTAGAACTAGATGTTAACAATAGAGTCACGTCAAATTTAAACTTACCACCATTTCTAGGGTTGGGCTAAGTGAAACCATTTGTTGTTCGTTGTGATGGACGAGCACGCATGTCGGCAAATGTAGCACATAAATATTTTTGTTGTTGTTACAATTTTTACTTCAATATTTATAGCAAGCCTGAATGAATATCCACGATTTATTGTCCGTGGAAACGTATTAAACTTTATTGTACATGTTTAACGTTAATTATCGCCATTTTACATATTGTGGGAATTTAATTTTCAACGTTATTAATTATACGCAGCATATTTTGACATAAACATATTTACTGCTATTCAACGGATGACCATTCAGTTCAGAAATTAAATTTTGGTTAGTAATTAATATTAAATTAAGTTTGTTCATATGGGACCTGGGAACACTATGAGGCTTAAATAAGATGTTGGATAAATAACTGTAGATAGTATAGTTTACGTGGGAGTAGTAACATAATGCATCCACGTGAGGTGACTGGTGTGAAACTAATGAAAGTGCCTGGAGCACATACACTGGGTGTTAGTTATCAAAGTTAATTTTCTAGTTTGCCGACTTAGTTTACTTCGTCAATCAAGGTTCAAAACTTCCAACCACTGTATTAAGAGAACGTCGCATTGCAAATTTTAAGTGGATATTATTTGAAAATTGGTCCCGGGAGGAGTCCCACTCGTTACCAAACTTAATCTAATTTCTCTTTGTGACGAATTGAATTACTTAACTAATTATAAATTTTATTAAAGGTAACTTCGGGCCTTGTTGCTAGCGGGGAAAGTGAATTTTAAACGTTGAAAACGGACATTACATTTGCCGTTGTGTATTCAACTATTCACTAGTTGATTACGTAAACAAAAACAGTTTACAGGAAAATGTTCTGTGAAAGTTGCAGACTGTTTATTCAGTTAAGCGTTTGTAGCACGGAAGTAGCGAAGATATAATTATAATCAAGATATAATTTTTATTGCTTTTCCAATGAAGATGTTATTTTATTAATAATCATTTTACTCGATGTTGGCAGCTCGATTTGCTCAAATGGCTAGCGAAACTAAATCAAACCTAAATTTATCTATCATCGGGATGAATGTGATTGGAAAAACCATATTCCGCAACAAAATATTATTGTATTGCGTATGAAACTGATAGCATCGTTTTAGGGGTCTGTGTTACACACTAGATAATCTAGCTACATTTTATCATCAGTAAGGATTCATGTACACTTTAATTCTATAATCGTATGATTAGTGGTCAACCTAGAGTCAAAGATGTTTAGCTTACCGTGTGTTATTTAAATTAACCGGACGAAACGTTTCACGTCCCCTTCGAGGCACGGAGACTCAGTTCAAATATCAGTATGCAGCAACTTATCTATAGCTTACTCGTAAGGTTTACCGACCGGTGAGCGCAACAAGCAATGAGCAAAGTTTCTGAATCATTCTATAGTTTAAGAATGATTGAAATTAGGGGATAGGATACCTCATTTGTTTACCCAACGTTTCGATCGAATTCTATCGAAAAACATATACATTCTTAAACAGTTTATATAATACCAACTTAGCAACAAGTTAGTGTTATAATACTTAGTACAAAAACAGAACCACATAGGCTCATAGTTGACACAGATTTCATTGTACCAATGCTGTGCAGTGAACTAATTCAATTATAGATGAAACAACAATATGTACTGACTGTGTATTTCGTGTGCGTATTTTGAAACATATTTCAAATCAGTGACATTCCATACACAACGAAACGGCATTGTTTCAAATAAATATTCTGTGGAATTTTATAAAGCTTATTTCAGACAGTTTTTGTGAAGTAAAATGTTATAACTTTAACGTTGAATCAGTATTCTCTAATATGTATTATATACAAACTTATGGTTTAGCTTTGGTGCGCTTGACATTCTGGCATTAGTTAAACTGGTTCTGATTAGAAGCACCTTAGCGTGTCAAGAAAACCTTTATTCACACTTGTCAGAAAGTCTGTTTGACTGTCTGTATGTTACGCTTTTACGAGCGAATTGCCGAAATGATTGATTAAACATAGTTTAAGACCAGGGATCAAGCAAAGGCTACTTTCTTTTTTCAGAAATCAATTCTTAAAATTTTGAAATGAAAAGTGAAACATAACACGCAAACAATCTAATTTACATCAGATGTAATACAAAATTAAATAGTTTTCTTTATTTTAAAGTATATTGTTTCAAATTCTTATCTAATAAACAGCTCGGGGCGCGTTATAACAGTGTTGTGTCTGCGTTATGAATTAAAGAAAGAACAAATCTTAAGGGAAATTAAATCTCAACGATCCGTTTTTATAGCACTATCTAGTTACAAATATAAAGTGAAAATGTTGTATACTTTTTACGTCACTGTGTATTTTTTAGTTCAACTTCATTGGCGCTGTTCGTCTTGACTGACCAAAGCTATGTGCTGCATGACAAGAGACGCGGCCTTGATCCGAGATGTGAAAAAATACGAAGATTTCCTGTTAATCACAGCGGGGTTTTAAATTATGATGATAATCGTTTTCCGTTACAATTATCACGATAATTTACTTGACTGTTAAAGTTGTGATTGAAAATGTTAGAAAAATATTTTATGGACTAATGTATTTGTTATAGGCTATTCAATAGGCTTTCATTCATAAAATTTGTTTGTATGTAACATAAATTTTGATGTATATCTTGTTTCATAATACTTACTATTACCTAAATCGAAAAACAGGTGGTGAAAAATCTGCTCCCAGTTTTGTATATAAGTATTTGTTGGTAGAATGTCAGTTTAAGAGTTGCAACTCATTCAATGTAACTTCCCGCCAAATAATGGGAAAGGTTACCCCATTCTGTCCCATGGGAGTCGTATGTGATACTAAGGGATTGTTTCCTATGGAGAGACAGGGTCGTTCTTTAGTGGTTTATTACTGTAATCAACCTTTCGTTCACGGGATCACTTCCTCTAAAACTCTGAGTACCGGTATATTAGATGCCTATTTCTGGCACAGTTTTCGGATTTTATAGCAATAAATAGAATAAAAATATAATTCGAATTTCATTTTTAAAATACGTACCAACAGAAATATTAATAAACGTTTCTGCGCAAGCGTCTGCATTAAGCCATAGATTAGTGGACATAATATTTGAAAGACCATACGATTAAATTAAAATTGTTCCAAGAAATAGCAATTATTAATATCTCTGTCAAGTTATCTATGGAATCGATAAAAATAACAACTGTTAGTGGAATTCATTAAAACAAAATGGAGCGCAACAGTTGCCATTGAAAGTTTTCTTAGGGATAGTTCATTCATTGCTATTCTACAGTTAGACAATGTTATCTTGAGACTTTACAAATTTCAAAGTGGGAGTAAGAGCGTTTCTATTTAATTAAAACTTGTACCGTTGGGATCCAATCGCGTCGTCTCTTGCTTTGTACCAGATGATGAATGGAAAATCTTATTGCGACCTGTTTTGTTTCTTTGTTAGCGGAATGTTCAAGTATTTTGTTCTGCAACAAATTTACGTGTTCTGCTGTCTTATTATGGAGAAGAAGTATCGTTTAGTCCAATATTTCTCAGATTGAAAAGAAGACTATAGACTGGTTTTATCAATTATCTAATGTTGAAATAATCGACCTTTGCTCAAACAAAAAGTGGTAATTTTTATAAACAGCTCTGACGGTAGGTTCATTGATAATTTAGAAACAAATATAGTATAGTATTTAATATTAGTATTTGTAATTATATAATCCACGCGAGTGAATATCGTTTGGTAATTAATTAGTGATTAGGTCACCAATTAACCATTACGCAAGGAATTGGATAACAATATTATCGTATTACTAATTGATGACAATCATAACTCAAAATGTTCACCCTCTGATATGACAAAATATTATTGTGCTATAAAAATAAATTCCATGTAGTATTGCATTCAGATTTCTTTTTAAACAGATTCTGATTATGATTTTTCGAGTGAATAACCACACGGATTTGCAGGCGCTCATAGCCAGTTGCGCTCAGCGGTCGGTAAACGATCTATGGGTTAAGCAACCCTTGGCGCGGTCATTCCATAGATGGGTGACCGCATAGTGGTATTTCCGTGCTTCGGGGGCACGTAAAAGATCGGCCCGGCTGTTGTCTACTAAGATAATAGTCGTTAAGCCATGTCAAAGGCCTCTCGGGCGGCTTGAACCACTTTTTCAATAGGTTGACCACTAACCATACGACAACAACAAACAATGAATAACTAGTAGCAATTTGAAACTGGCCTTAATCATTTTTATTAAATAAGTTTTTTTTATAATTTATTTATATCCAAAAAATTCATTATTTAAAACTCTTCTCCAAGCTAGAGAACGACTGCAATCTATATCTACACAAGATGTACAGCAAAAATGTACATGTCATGAAGAAAAGTACTGCATGGACCATGCAACTGCCATATCTTCAATGATATTTTTTTAAGCATTACATTACAACGAATATTACGAAATTGACTGTTGCTTCTGTTAACAAAATAACTTCGTATTCACTAATCCAAAATGTTTGAGCTTTTCGAGTGATTTTACTCTCGTAATTAGTCCGTTAAGGTTTTCACTCGGGTTGTCGCATGTGATTTACATATCAGGCTCCCGGCCCTCATTGGATACTGGGCTAAGCCATTGATCCGATGCGTGACGTAAACAACTGTGACATTTGTTTTAGACCACTCTCATACAATACTATAGGATTTACAGCCTTTTAGAAAGTAGCTATGTTTTAATTCTACGAAGGATTACGATATCGTAGAAGATATTTATATTCATTTAAGTAGAAAAAATAAGAATTCAATGTATCGTAGCATCTGAGTTAGTGTAGTTTACAAACTATTTCCTTTTTATTTTGAAACTTAATTTCTTGTTAAACGCTGGACTTTTTGCAGGAATACGTGTTCCTAGAAAACATGGCCAGTAAAATATTAGACTAATCACTCGATGGAAAAACAGTTTCTGAGAAAAAGACGAGAATATTTCATCATAAAATATAAAAATTATAAAGCATATAGGAAAATGAAAAATCATTTTTCAAGTACGATCCCTGTTCCTTGTTCACATAAAATTAGCCGACCTCTTTAAATAAGAGCTCTAATTTTACGTCAACGATAAAGGATGTAAACTGGCTTGTCGGCTCTTAAGAATATCTGCTTTTCTTTCCCTAAGACAAGAGTATACTTCGAAGAATTAATTTAATACGCTTCGTGCACAACATTATACTGAACCTGAGAACTAAGAACACTATTTATGTATTGAAACATTGTGATGTAGACAAGATAGTCACCTGTTGGAGGTTTTACAGGATGTCGTTTAAAATATATTATTATACTTTTTATTTAGTTTTCCGTAGCGTGAATTGAAAGTTAATATTTTATTATAAGAGTGATTATAACGTTGTCTAAACTTTCCTTACAATTTCAGGATACGATAAAAATAAATTACACACTTGCCTTTGTTTCTACAAACCAAAGGTTTATTTGTAATATAACAAGATCAATACCAACAATATTTAAAGTCTGCAAGGACTATTAGTTTTAATATTCCTATATCTATTTTAGTATACAGAGAACGTTGACGTTATAGTATGCAGACGACATTAAAGCGATAGCAAGGCGTCTACGGTGACCATAAAGTGATGTGTTCCGGAAACAATGCGTGTTACGAGTACCATACAATCGGTACACGGAAACTGTTTCAAACTATAATGCAACTGCATCATGCTATAGTGTAGATTTTATCTAATATTTTACTTGCATATTTGAATAGACAGTTTTGAAGTTATACTTCTTAACAAGAAAATATTACTTTTGAGATAAGGTGAGTACTAAGGTCCGGTTTTACAACTTTGAAATTTCTATCAGATGTAATCAGAGCCTATCAAATGTAATTTTATCAGCTGTTTTATACTGCTGTCGCTTTATTTAATAGATAATAATATGCAGTGAGCCTAATTATTGTAGGAAATTCTTGTTGTAAAATATTTTTGATATTTTAATTGGTTGCTGCAACAACCTTGACTACGTTTTCTTCTCAATTATTTTAAGGGAGCAGTATGTGTACGCTAAAGATATAATTTCATAAGACGATTAGTCATTCTTGAAAACTGTTATTGGCACTTAAAATGATGGTCTACTAAACAAGGTGTTGTTTTATGGGGACGTCTACTTTCCATCAAAATTTTATGTCGTTCTCAAGCCTTTGACATAGAATGTCGCGATGTTTCCACGTTTTACTATGTTGCTCGTTCGAGTAATGCTAAGTACATAGTTAATGGAGCTGTCGATCGTAACTTTATTTCAGTGGGACTGGTTAAACTAGGCGGTTTGGTCACTAAACACTACTAACGAACTATGTACGTACAGAAAACTAAAGTTGTCCCGATCAAGTTTGCAACAGTAGCGCGATTTACTTCAGTTGGTAGAATCGAGTATCGAGATTTTGACATTTAAAATGCGTTAAAAATAGTTCCTACTTCGCCCGCTAGGGGCGCTGATTAGATCATCGATAGTGGTAGAGAATCGCGCAAATATTTTTAAGTTTTTCGATATTTTATAAGACAATTTAAAGATTAATTGTGTAATTTCAATACTAAGAAATAGCCTAGAATCGAATTCAACCTTAAAACGTCACCGATGAAGTTTTTTTATGTATAGACTAGAAATATAGTCTGTACAAAAAGATAACCACTATTTAATGTTACACGTATATGTACCAAGTATCTTTATAAACCATGGCTTAATTTAGACGCAAAGTAAAATAATAAATACCTACTCAATAAGTACGGGAAAGTACGGATGAGTTCGAATTACTTCCTTAATTTTATCAATAAGGATAAACTCAGTTAATTCGTTGAAAGGTTCGCTTCCAACGCAATACAAAAGGAATCTTGAAACATATACTTACAAATGTACCCTTTTATATTTCCATACGTACATTAAATGGCAAAAAAATACATCATTTTTATATTACCGTTATTCGGTACTAATTATATTTATTTTGTCCGTTTTGCAAATAAGATGTTTAAAAAACCTTTTTTTATGAAAAACTCATTTTTTTTTATAACATGTCACCCGATAACCGAAAGTCTAGGCAATGGTGCTGGACTTATACGCGCGTTGAGCTTCTTACCGTGCACTATTGTGCAACGTACCAAAAAACGGGCTACCATTAAAATCCTAATTGCAATCGCACTCGGAACCTCTTGATCAGCAGTCGCGTTACGCGTTACACGGAGACGTCTGTTCCTAATTTAATGTTCATGATTAGACACATGTACCTTTAAAAACTTTAAGACGATTTAAAATTAATTACCTACATTTTGAACTAAAATTTTGTAGCTTATAACATCTATTACAGTTACAAATATGGTCAAAACTTATCCATTGACGTCTAAACGCGTTATTTCCCCAACAGTTAAAAGTTAAAAAAAAAACACACTCGTGAATTATTTCATGGATAAACATATACATGGATGTAATAACAAATTGTTTATAGTGCATTATCTGTCGGTTAGTGGCGGTGGGAGAGAGGGCTCCAATGTCCCATTTATAGCGCCATAGCGGATCAAATGCCCTGGAAGTGATACACCCGGTGATCGTTTACCCTATATTACAACTATCACTATCGATGCGAGCGCTTCGATTTGTTTTGTTGTACAATTTTGTGTGATATATTTGAATAGCTGAAGGTGATACTATTAACAAAATTTTATTTAAACTAAATAGTATTATGAACACAGATGGTCTCCCAATAAAGTCAGAATTCTTTCTGATTAGGCTTTACAAGTAAGGGTGAGTATAGTTTAATGAATTTTCTGGCAAGTAAGATCTCCTTTTTTTTCATACGTCGCCGTCGTCTCTATTTTTGAATGGCCAGTGACAGTATTTGCTTAACTTCAACTTAAAGTATGAAAATCCTTTGTATAGCGTATTTGTAATATTATCTTAGTGAAAAATCTAAATTATTGACGTGCTTCATCATAAACATTCACACAGAAATATTTGTAGGCGCGTCAACCTTTTTGTTGGTTTTAAATGCTGGCTAGTGACCGTTGACATAAGACATAACACCGAGCGCTGGGGAGGCGGCCATTATTAGAGAATTGGGTTGTCATGGTGGCGCACGCACCCACGTGTTGTGGTGGAATGTTAATCGAGTAAGATCATTACTATCCTTTATAATTCTGAATGTTGGACATTAATTAGTGATTTAGTTAACGAGTGATAATGATATTATGGACTATCTTGTGACTTAACAATCCCTGGTCTCTTCGCCCAATTACCCACGTCAAAATGACAGACGAATCCCAATACGATGGCGTTTCTCCTACTCTAATGCCTTTATCAGAAGTGGGATGTTGAGGGCCTAATCTAGAGGAGATCAGCGGCGCGACCGCTGGCCAATCTAACATAAGCGAGGATAATAAAAACATTCTGACAAACATGGAGGTGCTTTCATCTCGCTTGTTGGCGACTACACAGTATGCATCAACTAGCTCGCCGCCACATCTTGTCAAGTTTGATGCAGACGAAACTGATTCGGACATTAAAGGGGTAAATCCATGATGTGCTTGGGAAGCTTGTTGAAGAATCGAATGCCGAGACCTACAAACGAATTGTGTACCATGTAAACGATGATGGGGACCTACTAATCTGTGTCTGTTTCTGGTGTTATAATTGTACCCCCTTGATACGAAGAGATATAATTCTTATCTTGTGTCTTCGAGAGCCCAACTGTGCAGAATGTTCTATGGTATTTCTATCAAAAGACGACATAAGGACCACAAAATGAGATAGATGCGAAGCAACCTTGTTTGAGTGATTCACGATTCATTGATACCTGTCACTTTTGTGGAAAATGTGGGCACAAAATGGAGGAGTATCGCAAACGCCGGGGCACCATGCAGTTGAAACCAGCTGAAGCAGAAGGGACGTGTTATGCGTACGGGAAGCCAGAAACCTACAAGCAGCAGCGCTCCGGCGCGCTAGGAAGTCCTGACTTGCGAACGACGGGCGAGTAGAGGTACACTGTCGTCATCATCTGGTGAGATCATTTCTTTTCTTTTCGACAGTGGCTTGGCTTGCTCTCTGGTTAAGAGTAGTTTTGTTGAGAAATTACCTGGCACTAAACATAACGAGATAGTTTATTTAACGGCGATTGGCGGGAAAGATGTTAAGTGTTTATCGCAAATCATTAGCTCTGTTACAATACAGGAAATCTCTCTATCTATACTGCTTCATGTCGTTTCTAATAATGTGATTTCAGATGCAATTATTATAGGAAGAGACGTACTCGAAAAAGGAATCCATGTTGAAATTAATAGTGACAGTCTAAGTTTTCTTTGTACGCAAAGAAGTAAACATGTGCAAAATGCAAATAAGGTTGATTTTAACACTATTGAAACTAACGTTATTTATAGGTGACGATTGATTTGCACTAATTAGAATACTTAAAAAAATATAACGGTTCGCCTCCTTTATTGACAGTATTCCAACTCGTCGCGTTTCGACAGGCACTTTAAAGGTTGATTTAATAGACCCACATACGGTAGTACAACGTCGTCCTTATAAGTTATCACCTGCTGACAAGGATATTATAGTCAACGAAAAAGTATAGTCTCTTCTAGATGCAGGTCTGTGTCATTCGTGAGAGCTCATGGCGGTTTGTCAGCCCCATCCTGTTAGTCAAGATGAAGGATGGTTCGGAAATAACATGTGTAGATTATAGGGAGTTTAATGCCAACACTCGTCCTGAACACTATCCACTTTCCTAGAGTTGACGAACAGAAAGACCGATTGTAAAGGTTTCATACGCCTGTATTACGTCTATGTTATTGTAATGGCTGATTTGAAAGGCCTGGGACGCCTAAATCACGCTCGGATAAATGGTCGGCATGGGCCTAGTGCGCCCGGTCCATGGCTAAGGTTGGCTGGTCGGTAAGGGCTCTGTACGCCCGGTCCACGCCATGAAGTTGTGTATTGAGATCGGCTGGTCGTAAGGGCTCTGTACGCCCGGTCCACGCCATGAAGTTGTGTATTGTGATCGGCTGGTCGAAGGGGCTCTGTACGCCCGGTCCACGCCATGAAGTTGTGTATTGTGATCGGCTGGTCGGAGGGGCTCTGTACGCCCGGTCCACGCCATGAAGTTGTGTATTGTGATCGGCTGGTCGAAGGGGCCCTATGCGCCCGGTCCACGCCATGAAGTTGTGTATTGTGATCGGCTGGTCGAAGGGGCTCTGTACGCCCGGTCCACGCCATGAAGTTGTGTATTGTGATCGGCTGGTCGGAGGGGCTCTGTACGCCCGGTCCACGCCATGAAGTTGTGTATTGTGATCGGCTGGTCGAAGGGGCCCTATGCGCCCGGTCCACGCCATGAAGTTGTGTATTGTGATCGGCTGGTCGAAGGGGCTCTATGCGCCCGGTCCACGCCTTGTATCTGTGGTCGGCTGGTCGAAAGGGCTCTGCACGCCCGGTCCACGCCTTGTAACTGTAGTTGGCTGGTTGAAAGGGCTCTATGCGCCCGGTCTACGCCTTGTAACTGTAGCTGAATGGTTGAAGGGGCTCTATGCGCCCGGTCCACGCCTTGTAACTCTAGTTGGCTGGTTGAAGGGGCTCTATGCGCCCGGTCCATGCTATGTCTATACAATTGTCTAAAGGTCGGAAAGGTCACGTGCACCTGGGTCTTAATGCGTCCGGTCCATGTCTCAGTGATGCGTATTGTAGTCGTGAGAATATTGCACCCCGAATTGAGTTATCAAATTGGCTTTGTGTCAGGCATGGACGAGCTCACAATATACGTGAACGTACTGAAACCAATACGTGTAATCTTTCGGATGATTCTGTACGAGACTACTAATCGCACGAGGACGTGCTACAGTCAGGGTTGGCCGTGTAGGCGCGTCAACCTTTTTGTTGGTTTTAAATGCTGGCTAGTGACCGTTGACATAAGACATAACACCGAGCGCTGGGGAGGCGGCCATTATTAGAGAATTGGGTTGTCATGGTGGCGCACGCACCCACGTGTTGTGGTGGAATGTTAATCGAGTAAGATCATTACTATCCTTTATAATTCTGAATGTTGGACATTAATTAGTGATTTAGTTAACGAGTGATAATGATATTATGGACTATCTTGTGACTTAACAAGCCCTGGTCTCTTCGCCCAATTACCCACGTCAAAATGACAGACGAATCCCAATACGATGGCGTTTCTCCTACTCTAATGCCTTTATATTAAAATACCATAACAGAAAAACATAATATTTACATCTACAAGTATAATTGCCGCTGGAAATGTTTGAATTGGGTGCAGCATAAATACTTGTCCATACGAATACCGAACGAAAGTTTATACCTACATTCATATTCATTCAAGATCATCAATATCCGCACTTGAATGAAACGGGTTTTGAACATAAAGTAAGAGTCACATCACACTTTATATGCACAAGAATACCCCGTATTCTGAACAAGGGCTCTTCAAATAACCAGTAAAGTATATGATCAGCACTACGTCCCGAGATTGTTGAATTGCCTTCAATTTCCATTTGCAAGTGCCACTCACACTGTCCCTATAATATTGTTATGCAATAACGCATTCAGTTCGTAAAATAATAATTGTTGCAAATATTTGCGTGAAGGAAAAACTTCTTTGTTTGTCGGTGAATTTGGATTGTTACACGTAAATGATACATAGAAAAATGAGATATAAGAGCAAAGTAACGGAAAGCTAGTTAAGCTATCTAAAGTTAATTATTTGTTTTTAAAAGTAAACAAAACCCGGCCTCAAAAAGCATTAAAATTGATGATCCCTAGAGTTCGACTGTTCGCAGTAAGAGACGACAGAAATTAAAAATAACGCACCGCCATGATCCCTTTCAAATTATTTGGGGAAGAAAGTAAGATAAAAAAGATAGATAAGAAAATTATTCGTCTGACGCGAACAGTTTCCGGCGGCTGGCCGCAATTTATTCCTCTCACAAACACGAACCGTGCTGATTCAATATTGACACTGGCTGGAGCCGCGTACCTAGCCTATTCCCCAGTGCTTCAGATAGAATCTAACTTCGAAGATACGACTTTGTAGCCGCTTTTTAAGTTGCAAGCATACAGGGGTATCCCTTCGAATACAGTTTCTCTCCCTATTTGTTTATCTTGAGATTGCTACCGAGACGCAAGTCGGTGCGTACGACGGGGGTGTCGCCATGTTTGACTCGTGCTCTTTTGTTTCTTGGAAACTTAAAATACGAATGTTTAAATAAAATAAAATGCTCTAACATCCGCTCGCTACACAAAGATGTTTTTGCAGATGTCATCGGAGGGGAACTCGGTATTATGTTGGGTCATTATTAATTATATGGTGTTAAACGAAACTGAACGAATAGGAATTGATTAGCACCCTGTCGTATCTGATCGTCGTCGCTCTCAAATAGATGCCATCGCTCAAAGTCAAAGTTAATCCTCTCTTAATGAGTTCAAAAGCAGCAATTGTTGAGAGCGGCTTACGTTCTGTAACCAACCCTCGGCTCGATCACTGCTACAACCATCTTTATTCGGATTGAAGGGAATTACCATCGAATCCTGGAATATAGGTACGTTAGCAATAAAAATCTATAGGTAAGCATTGTTCGTATTCCCATTTCCATATCGTGGAACCGAATGAGGCTGCAAGAAAACAAATACATGACGTTATAAAATATGACAAAATTCGTAGATGTAAACCGTGTATAATTGAATTGGGATCAAAAGCTTCCCCGGTATTTGTGTTTCGTCGTAAATGTGATATGTGTCGGAATGTACGGAAACTGTGTAGTGATTGTGCAGTGCACACACTCGTCGGTGTTATGTTGTCAGACAAACGTGCCGAGAGTTCGGGAACGAGCGGTGTCGGCGACACGCGAAAACTGCATCAATCATAAGGAGGGCAGGACAATGGAGGTTTTTTATCGGGTATTCCCGTTCCAGAGGGATTCGTCTGTGACTCCATTTCACATTTGTCACATTACCTACTCACGAAATCTGTCGTCTTCGCTTTTTGGGTCTCGTTAGAGACGTGACTGTCAAAATTTTAACCCAAATTGCACACGCATTATGGTGTCTTCGCAGATTTCGCCCTCGCATTTATTCCATTTTAAGGCACCTTTATTTTTGTACTTTACATATAAAATTCGGTCATTTTTTGTTGTATAAAAGTAAAACGACGGTATAAGTCATCAGATACCGCTTTAGGCTTTGCGAAGGATTTCTGTACATTGTTTATCTCGAGTCCTAAGGGACAGTTGAAAGAAAAGAGGGAAATCTCAAAGCTAAGCCGTCGTGATTTAACCACCCATGCTATACTTATACAGACTCCGCACACACCGTTAACTTTATTTGCCTTTTTTATTGTTTTGTATAAAGAAAAGGACTTATCTGTGCGCGTTTCGATCTCCGAATATTTGTTCTGCGTAGTGAACTTAACGTTGTCACATAGAAGGGATTGCCTGTAATATATCACCTGCTTGACATACAGTTGGAACGTGTCTGCCAAACTATAGGCACTGGTACAATGGCTGACAAGTCTAGACATACGTTACTTACTACCATATAATTCAAGTTAGAGCTCCAGTAGAAACATCAATGCTTCGCAAGTAATAGTAGTCACAAACAGTTCATCATTTGTGAGAACACTTTCAGTAACCCTAGATATAAATTCCTTTAGAATTTACAAGTGTTGAGTCATTGGGATTCAGACTCGGATAGCAATTTTTATTCACGATGTAATAAATTTTAAAAGCTCCGTAATGCATTTCTGTGAGGGATCAGCGAAGGAATAGAAGAGAGGATAGTTGTCTATTCGACAAGAGCTGGTTTTAAGGTTTAGTGGAAAACTTTTACCACTATTCATACTACGAAACACGCTTTTGACATAAATTGTAAGTCTGGGATACATTTTTCCTTCATCCGTTTTAAAAATATTATTCTTTAAATATTCTCGTATCTTTTGTGTATTTTCGAATTTCTGTTTCAATAGCGTTCTGAGAATTTTACTCGTTTCACATTTGTGGTAGGTAGTGATATTGCAATAACAATGGCACGAAAATCAGAAGAATGATCGAATTCCCCGTATTTTTATGATACTAGGTATATTGAAATGTTTTCACCTGCCAATGACTTTACAATGCGCTTATATAATTATATTCAGGAACTGATTTTTATTTAGTAAAAAATATATATACTTTGCAAAACAAAGATCTGAAGAAATAACGGGAACATTAGTAAAGCATCACAGTGCATCAGACAACACCGATCTTCTTTTTACCTCCACCCTGGCTTAGAGCCAACTGCAGCTTTCAAATAAGTCTTCTGCCCGAGTTCTGCATTCTGGACGGATTTGCGGCACATATTGATGGCACCCCTAACAGATATATTATTTAAAGTGTTTGATACACATACAGAGTGTTCACTGTACAGCTTGGCGATTAAAGCTGTGGCTTGCGGTTTACGGAGGGACCTGCGCCCGCACCAACTATTTATGAGTCCAGATTAGGGTCTGCCCGCAAGCCGACACAATTACTTTTGCACTGCGTAAAATCTGGTAATGATTTTGGACTGATAATTATTTTATTTAACAGGTTTAATGTAGCCATTACATTATTAGGTGGTCGAGGCTTTATATTCCATCCAGATGTTCGAGGTATGTAATTGTGTTTTTCTCTTATTTGGTTGTAATGATATTGATTAATTAAACCAACTTTAAGATTATTGACTTAACGACTTTTAGTTTAGAGTTCTTCTTAACTAGTTAAATAAAGTCAATCACAGTCAAGCCAAATCTGGAAGTTAGTTTCCTCAAAGCGCCAAACAAGCTGGCTGCATTTTAATCTAATAGCGGCATTACTTGGTACGTTTCAGTTGGCGTGTCGACGCCGCCACTGCGATGTTTACAATGTTACAACATTTGCCATGTAAATCTAAGTGGTGTTCGAGTCGTGGCCTAGCAGCGTGCCAAGAGGATCGCGTGCCGCTCGCCCGTCTCCCTCACGAACCCTGAATTGTTTGATAATCTATCCTGCAAGAGAACATTATTAGAAAAATGTCTTGGAAAAATCTGCATCGATTTATTTGCGTAAGTTTTTGTAATCCAGGTCAACAACACTGGTCGCGTAAGAAAATTATATGTTATCAAAAAACTATTTTGTATGCAGAATGCAGATACCTTGATAGGATGATAGCTCTGTTCAGTATCGTTACTCTACTGCAAGCTCTGCAATCACAGTGATCATTACGGAGTTCAGAATTATAGCGGCTTTACTACTTAAATAAACATTAATCAACTTCAGTTAAATAAGTAACATTGTAGCGTTCCGTACAATTGCTTTGTCTCATCAACATAAGTGCCACTTATGCGACTTACAATCCGTAACTACCTCAGTTCTAACTTCAAAACTCGTCGTCAAAAATTCAATGTTTTGTTACGTATCACACAAACGAAACAACTCAAAGGTTTTCAAGTACTAAAGCACTCAGGCCATCAAAGGATTTCCCAGGAGCGTGTTTAAGGAACAAAATATGGAGTATCCTAGTAAACAAAACAAAAAATAAGGGCGATCGTTTTAAAATCGCGGCTTAATGATACTCATGACGACAGAGAGAGCGGGCTACTCGAAAAACTCGATGTAACGGAAAACACGCGGCGAGCGAAGTTTTTACGAGAAAATTTTAGACATAAATTACGTCACATACGTTCTTATCCGCCATTATTTGGTCTCAGTGAAGTTTCCGCTTGCGTACATTTTTACAATGTTTTTAGAGCATTGTGATTTGTCTTAATAAGATATATCGTCATTTTGTTAAAATATTTCGGCTCATTAAACAGTGAAGCGTGCATTTGTTTAAGCATTTTTGGATACAAATAAATACCAACATTACTTTATTCTTTCCTGTATGCAATATTCTCTTGCCGTTTTTGTATCGTGGGTGTTGGTAAGGCGGTGAGGGATTATCTTCGGAACGTACACCGGTGTCTATCTACGTAGATAATTTTTCAAGCCGATTATGAGCTTAGTTTATTTTGGGAGAAGCCCATACGCTGGACTGCGACATTGTTGATTCTATAAAGTACTAAACCTAAAATATAAAAGGTATGAATAAAAGGCTTGTAGGAATAAAACGAATATTATAGATAGGTATATCACGATATCGTTCATGGCAAAGCAAGATTCACAAATTCGTCATTCTTTCATTCTTTAAAATAGTTTTAGAATAAGTCCGACCATTAGTAGAATCCTAAAAAAATACATTTCTAGCACTAAAATATGGATCTGCTACAAAGAATAGTAAAATTAATTCAGTTCCTATGATCAATGAACGAGGGCGCATGAATGTTTAATATGGATGTGCCAGCAATCGATTAGTCGATTAAACCGACTTCGTGACATCTTTCATGCAGCATAGTCGAGTAAAAGACGGATTAATCGAGTAAGCGCTTTGATTGAGTTGCGCTTTGTACACAACGTAGGAAACAAGTAGTAATGACTAGTCGATAATGAATCCAGGACCCAATAATTAATCGATAATGAGTATTTTATACTATAAATAATGACTCCCATTGCTTACATTTTAAAATCTGAATAAAGAATAATGAATGAATGAATGAATGAATGAAGACAATCATATTGCATTTTCTGAAGTTAATTTAAATTGCGATTATCTCAAGTGCTTTGATTTATAAAAATAATTATGTACTGTGCAAAGTCGTAAATAATTCTGAATATTATATCAAACTTATTTGAGACATTGATTTTAATGTAATAATTGTTCTGTTTATGCAACAAACAGAAGCACTTTTACTATAAAAAATTAAATTTTGCGTTTCATTAAATATTTTATGACAATTTAAAATAGCTTAATGACAATTAGGTTCTTAATTGTATAATTAAATATTAATGTAAATCTAAAAAAAAAATCTTTCTAATGGTACATTTCTAACCCTCTTCTATAAGTAAGTATTCATTAAACTAAGCCATACCTCAGAAGGCCCCCATACATTACCATTAAATGAAATTAATAACATTAAGAAACTCTTTTCTTTCGGGTCAACTGCCTACAATAAAATAAGGCTGTACGTTTCACACAAGTTCGCTCCTGTTGGTTCAAACTTAATGCTTTCGGCTATTTGAAAACATTGAGTACTTGCTTAGGTAATATTTTGGTTTGTTTGTGATAGTCTTGTTTAGCTAGTTTTATTTAAAATATAAAGATATGACCAATTACTGCAAACTGTAGTACGACAACAAATAGTAGAGAGTATGCCTCAGCACGCAGGATTTATCGAAATTATAATTAACGACCCCGTATATTTTCAAAGCAAAGTCAAAGTATCAATCAGGGCTCTATTAACTGTACAAATCTGTAGGTCACTGATGTACTAAATTTTAAATTATGTTCACCGTCGCAAGCCGCAAAGCCGCGCGTTTAAGGCTCTGCACTAAGTTGTTGGAGTATAATAGAAAAAGTTCACACGAAGACTTACTTTACCAAGGACTAAATAGTTAATAATAATAATAATAATGTCCTCCTAGCCGATATACAGCTACGGCGGTCAGTTTCATTGAAACTGGCCATCTGTGCAGGACTTTGTTTATAGTGTCCAAGTGTGTGCACAATACACAGGTACACTCTCTATTCCATCACTCTCATAGTGTAGTGGGACGTATAACCGACACGACCAGTGAGAGGTCAGGCGCAGGACCGACGGCTTTACGTGCTCTCCGAGGCACGGAGGTCTTCGACCTCAACTTCCCAACTCCGGGCAATCTCTAAGAAATTCTTAACAGAAAATCTCAGAAAAGACTTTTTGGCCCGACCCAGGATTCGAACCCGAGACCTCTCGCACGGCAGCCGCATATACTACCGACCGCGCCACAGAGGCAGTTACTAAATAGTTAATGCACTGTTGAAGCTGGGAAATGAACCAAATCAGGTGAACCAATAAAAAGCCAACATGTTTTAGTGCAACAAAGATACAATACACGTAACCAACAAACTCTACAAAGAGTAACATTCAATCGAATTAAGAACCTCTAACGTCTAACCAGCAAGAGTTGCAACACGTACGTTCAACAGCGGCAAAGTTTCTTCAAAACAGGGTCACGTGACCACAAATATAACGCACTAAAGGTATTTTTCTATTAGTTATAGTAACTGAATTGTCTTTAGAATGAAATCTCGAGCACACACCTCGAGGGCCGAGTCTTAACGAGGAAATAGTGGTAGTAAATCAGAGGAAATTCGTTCTTATTGAATTTCCTTTTGTCGGCGAACGGAAGCACCGCCTAGGTTTTTGTTCCAAATGGACGCCCCGAGACATGTAACGTTTTTTGAGATCGCTCGATCGAACACGTATATGTTTGTACGTGTATTAATAGCTGAATTGAAATGTATTTTCTTGAAAGTAAATAAGGAAGGATTTTGTTAAAATTTTATTACATGTATATGTAAATATGTTCCACTGCTAATATCCCCCGTTTCAATGGATAAACTTTTCTCCTTTTATGTCAGGCATTCCACATAAGCTAAGATTTCACAGTGATTATAAAAATGCAAAGAATTAACTTTACTAAAATGTCTTACATTAAATGTCTTTTAACTAAATACACATAAAGATGAAAACTCTCTAACAAAATGCTTACAATCGTTTTATATGGAGTCTCATGGTCGCTTCATGGAAACTTTACTACATTGAAAAATTAGGTCATCTGTGCCGAAGCGAAGATCTTTATTCGAAAAGTTTTCGAGTTTTATCGACTTTTATTCGTATCTCCGATCTAACCTTAAAGTACTTCGGTTCATAAAACAACTATAGAAGCAAATTCTTAGTTCGCAAATAATACTCGTAGTTTATGTTAGACAAAGTTAAGCCGTGTAAATCTCTACAAGTGTAATAGGAGCTACCGAATCCAATAAAGTTTATCAAAGTTATGAAAATCTCAGAGTTTTCAGACGAAGAAAAACTAATTACTATTCTAGAAAGTTTCGGTCTCAATCAGGCTCTTTTTAGGAGTTTCATAACAGTGGCGAATCTACAAACTTAGCCTGTTTAACGTCGGTCCGCATACGAATAGGTTTTAATTTAATACTAGGTACAGGAAAAGTCATATCGTTACCTCCAGTTCCGTTCTACCTGAGAATATTTTAATTCATTAAACAAATAAAGTAACTTGTTTCACCGTTCTGGAAATTCTGAAAACCCTTTACTCACAATGCTAGTTTTTCTACGAATTCTATTTTTATAACATTGAACATTAATGTCACAAACTAGCTCACAAGGCGATCACGCAGTCGTTGATATCACAGAAACTTTCGCAAACCACAGCGATAAAATTGTTGGGTTCTTTAAAATTTCTACGGTAGAATTTATGATATTCGGTTAAATCCATGTAAGTTTTCACACGCGTGTATAACTCAAAGTTATTAAATTCTTCCTGAAAGTCGTAAGATTAAAAAACCATTTGAAAGCGCAAAACACATTCCACAAAACGAAGCACACGTGCAAATCTTAATTGCACGCGCTCAAGCACCTAGTCCAACGAAACGTTTACACTTGACGTTTTAAAAATATTACTTTTGCATTTTAATAACATTTATTTAGAAGGAAGCGGACTCGAAGCGAAATAATGAGGCGACGCGTGAATTTACCGAGGGAATGCAGACTTGTGGAATAGTTGAATCGGCGCTTGCGCTCGCCTTTTGTGCTCGCTCGACCGTGCCGCGCCACGAGTTGAGCGGAAAATGTTATGATACCGTCACCTCCGCCGCACGCGGAGTGCGCTGCTCTGCGCTCGCAGCTCTGCGCTCGGCGCGGTGTGCTCGCGTGACGCCCGCCCGCGCCCATACCACCCAACAAATTAAAAAACTTTTCCGAATTTAAAGCCACACACCAACTTTGCGTGTGCATATCAGTCGTTCCCGTGATTCATAATCGCGTCCTTGCACATTTTCGTGTTTTAACACCATTTAAACATTCCAGAATAACTTTTAACTAGCTACGGTTGATATAATATTGATTCTAATGTGTTTACGTTCCAAATATGTCGAAATTCTTCTAACGGAAAATGTATTACAAAAGCTACGAAAACCGATACCGACCGACATACTTGTTGTTAAGTTCTTTTAAATTTTAAAAATAAATCAGCAAAGTTAGTAAACTGTTGTATAGAGGTCTGAGTTTGTATAGAGCGTGCATGGGGCGCGTCGCATCGGGAAGGGAGTGTGACAGAATTTCAGTAGTAAATCTCTGGTAGAGCGCGGGCGGCGGCGGCGGCGCTACGCGACGGCACGCTATCTGTTGCGACATATTTGGCAAGCGCGCCGGACTCTCAGCCAACTGTGACAATGCCTCCTCGTAGGTACGAGTCGACCGTACGAAGCTCCAACTTATCTGATCGGCTGGCTTTTCAGATTAATACCTACTTACGATTCTGCATTTATTCTAGTAAAACCATGTTTTGTGTCGGATGGTTGGCGTGCTACTGATTTTAGGTGTGTGCAACTTTTGTTCTGTCAAAGTTTTACTTTTATTTTGCACACAACTTTTAGTAAGAAGGCGTGACATTTTTCTGTGTGCGGTTTATTGCCGTCCACACGCGATGTGAATGCGATATGTTTTCACATTTTCACTGAAGTTAGAACCTGTGCTAGCACGTTGAAAGCTTTTGGCAGTGTCGAGTACTTTTGCGCTACAATTTTGTAAAAATCACGTGATTATAAGAAAATCGTGAGTACGTAAATGATAACAATCTAAGCAGCCACATAGTAATTTATTGGACGTTTGTAAAACCATTTCGTAACTTGGCAAATATAATGTCAGTAATTGGTTAAATTTAGGCAAATTGTCGAGAGATATTTTGTACAATTTAAGCTGCGCAGACTTTAATGATAGCATTCCGTGAGACAGTTAAAGCACAACATTAAATAGAACAAGTTACAACGAATTGTAAGTTACATTTTTTACGTAAAGGCGAATTAGTAGAGCTATACTTTGCTTAAAGTAACGATTTACATCGAAGCGATGTACTAAAACAGTCGGATTACGATCCTCTGCGAAATATTAGTTATTCAAATGGAATACATATTGAATAAACGTTAGGTATCTATTTTGTTTTCTAATCCATTGAAATATCATTCACATGAGCTCTTATAATTATCGTAGTAGAAACATTAATTATTACCTGTATCAAATATTACTCATGCTGCATTTAAATAGATTTGATTTTCGCAGACATATTGTGGTTGCTGAATCCCTCGTTAATAACTATTAATCAATACTAGAGTCACCACAAGTGAAATCCACATATTAATATTACGACTGAACATAACTCAAGATAGATTTCTTTTTAAATCAGCGGCACTATCTCATAGCTTTTGTCGCATCTCATTGTCAAACGCCGTAACGAACTCTCATACATCACAAACAATAATCAGTTGAAAAGAATAGACGAGCCGTTCACGAATACCATTATTTAATATTGTAAGCATCATATCGCCGTATTATTAATGGTGGCGATCGTTCATTTTGTACACAAGTAGATAACCGCCGTGGTTTTTATTTTACCGACCACAAAACTATCAGGCAGCTCACGCGAACAGGCAATCACGCCCGCTCATGATTCTCAATGAATGCAACAAATCGAAATGGTTTAGGCGTTTAGCTTCGAATATAAGCCTTCTGTGTACGACCAATGACTATACAATAGAGGCTTCGTGGAACAATTTTGTTTTTATCTTCGCAATTTTTTCTGTAAGTAGGTGACAATAGTCACAGTAATATCAAAATTATACGTATTGTTTCACAACCGTTACGATGTCGTAAAGATTTGTGTCACAATAGCTGACGACCTAGTGAATGCAATCCCGATCTCGCGGGATCCCGATCTCGCGAGATCCCGTGTATTTTTTCGGGATCAATCCCGAAGCATAATATGACGAGATCCCGTTCGGGATTATCGGAGACGGCATTTTCAGCAGCTGGCTACATTGCAATAGACTTAAGATGCCGATTAGAAGATCATACTATTGATACACTTTGTATTTTAAGAGGCTACTTTAAAAATGCCATGTGATTACTTTTTATTTTGATCTCCTGGAGCTACAGCTACTTTTTTGATTATGTTCATGTTATTACACCTGTTAATTATGTTA
Organism: Anticarsia gemmatalis; assembly: GCF_050436995.1. Classification (NCBI taxonomy): domain Eukaryota; kingdom Metazoa; phylum Arthropoda; class Insecta; order Lepidoptera; family Erebidae; genus Anticarsia; species Anticarsia gemmatalis. The sequence continues at coordinate 6,136,886 of NC_134757.1, forward strand.
CGTTGTTAGTAATATTAAAAAATAAAGGCTTTTATTTTCTTTCAAATAATAATTTATTGCATTCACCACACTATCACACACATATTAATTGAATTGTATTATTTTTACTAACTAGACGGGATCCCGAAAATCTCGGGATCCCGCGGGATTGATATTTCTGATCGCGAGGGATCTCGAGTTGACGATCTCGAGTCGGGATTGCATTCCCTATGACGACCCCTTTACGTAATTACTTAATAACTATATCACCACAATAAACATCGCTACAAAATGTGTTTTGGGTTAATGCCAATTAGTTCAGATTTATTAGTTGACGTTCGTTTTATTTTCTCCAGTCAACAAAGGAATTTAAATTTAGATCCATCCGTCCTATTCGTAGGAACATGTTGAATGGCCGTCACACTGTTTTCACAAATTTGTTTTGCCTCGAGCTATTCTAATTTTCGGTTATCGAGGACAAGCAAAACAATAAGTACTCGTGCCCGCCAAAACTTTCCTTATTTCTTTGTTTGTTTATTAAAACTGTGAGGAAAGCACTAAACTTTCTACAACTTGACGTTTCCCTTTATTTGCAATTTCATTTAGTGGCGTCCTTAATGTCTTGTTTATGTTTCTTCTCTACTACGAGTTTGACGAAAATAATATTTGATTAGTGACTGTACTGTGAGGAATGTGACTTTCAGCTTGTAAATAATATCAGTCTAGGAATGTTTTGACAAATCATTCCGATAGATCACGCAATAGGCGCAATTCACTATAACTTTGTTGTGAGCACAATACCAATAAATATAGTGGAAGTATTTTCCCAATAATTCTTGTAATAAAAACAAATTATTGTATCAAATGGCAGTTATTAGTAAGTTATCGTACAAACATGATATTGTTTATGATTTACATTGGAAAGAATGTAAAAGTTATATGATATTCTTTGTAAGTCGTGAAGAGTTTAAATGCATAAAATACATTGAAGTCCATAATTTTGTATGTGAGGGAGCAGCATAAATGAATTCATAAGAGTATTTCTTTGTCCATCGCTCCCAACTTATGGTTTTCATTACACATTCTTATGATTCCATTTGCTTACATGATTCGTCCATTTTACGTCTTTTATTGTTGCGACATGTTCTTTCATTTACATTTATACACTTTGTACATCGTGACAATATTGTTTCACAGATACTTTGTGTTACCAAGTCAGTTTTCTGTTAGAAATATTTTATTATTATAAGTTAGATTATTAAACAATTTTGTGTTACCAGATTCCCTCCCGGAGGTTGAGCGTTAATAAGATTAGCTGAAGTATAAGTGATAATAGGACGATCACGAAAAATTGGTCTTTATGAATTAATCAATAGGTACATAATTATAGGACTTAGGCCAAAAATTCCAATACATAAAAGAACAGGTTTTTATTTTTAGATACATATATGCATAAAATAACGCCTTTTTCCTATACAGACATCAAAATATATATTTTTAAACCAGCTATTTTCCACCGAAGCAAACAATTAACTTGTTTCGATATTGGTTTACGTAACTATGCAATTAGCGGCACCCTGTTAATAAAAACCTACTCTGATTAATAGGAATATCGCGCATGACTATTACCGACTAATAAGCAAAGTTTCACTTACGAGCCCTCCACTCGAGGGGCTCATGTTCATCCCCTATGTCACGCATCCCTCGCAGATAAAAAAAAATAATATGCTGTCATTTATCTACGAGTATCTAAACGTAGGCTCCTTCAAACGGCTTATATCACTGGCAGGTATGTATGACAAAGTTTTTTGATACTTTTCACGATAGGCACGGGGGCGATATGCTTATCTCCAACGTTTTTGGGTCGCGTCAATATAGTTGGTCATATATCACTTAGGGTTTGGATATTTGAGTATATTGTACGGGCTCTATGATAGAGTGAAGTGGGTTGGGTTTGCTCTATATATTTAGTCATTCACTTTATTCTAGTCTAGTTGAAAGAAATACGAAACAGTTCCATCCAATTCAAATTGTCATTGATGCTAAATTTTCTTCTATAAAAAAGCGTACTTGTACTTACTTAAATATAATGCAATGGAAATTGCCTGTCAGTTGCCAAACTTAGCTTGAATTAACCAGTCATATATTTACATACTGAAGAAAAAACTTCATGTAGTGAACTAAGATTTTAAAATAAAATAAACTTTTCTTCCACTACAGGAAATACCTACCTTATTTCCAGCCAGAAAAGCTTACGAAAACGTGTTCATATAACACCGAAATACCTTGTATTGTAGCTATTTACCTATACAGAGTGGTAATAAAGTAATTTAGCTGACTCGGCCCGGCCTGAGTGGCACGAGTCCGCGGAGCCTCCGCCATGAATATCAACAAGGCAGTTCGTCATTGCTCCTCGCTTTATGTCACGATGTTGACGCCATTTACACCTACTGATAAACAAAAAGCTCGTAATTGGAAGCTAATGTTTCGTGTTTCAAAGCGATTTGGGTTCGTGTGTTTTGATTCTTTGCGGTTTAAATGTTTTGAGTCTCTGAATCGTGATAGCGAAATTGCAATTTTGTTACATTGTTGTTATGTTATTTAAAACCTTAACCTTGCTTTAATGCTGTGTTTGTCAGATAATTTACTGAAATGTAACATAGTGCATTTCTAGGTATGGTACTGGTAACAGTTAATTGATCAGATACTCTATCAAACTAGACCCAGACATCATATTCTTATTTGTTCCAAATTAAAAACATAAATCAAGATGTTCATTTGCATAATTCTACTTATCAAAATAGAATTTGATAGAAAAGTTTATGTAGCATCTTCATCATCATTGGCCTGAATACATCTATTGCAGATGATTAAGGTGGCGTCAGGTAGAATTCGTGCACTTTTGTTCGTGGCTGAAAAGGCCTATGAGGGAGTGGCAACCGCGACCACATTTGCGACAGATAAAAGTACCAGTTTTATTCGCTGATGTAGCATCTTAATAACTGCAATATACTTACCCCCGGTTTCTGAGTACATTTAGCGGTAGTTTATCTATTCAAGAGCGATATTGTTATATGAGTTTAAACGCGATTTGATAGATATTTTACCGCTAAATGTACCTCATAAATCGGGGGTAAGTACTTGTTATCATTTTCTTTCAGCGTCGTACGCTTTACACTATAAAATTTGACAAAAATACTTGTAAACATTAATGAACATAGGCATGTTTTATAAACAGTTTATAATGCACAAAGGGGTCCCAACTTGGTTTGCATGTCAAGTATGACTGACAGTGTTACTTCCAATCCCCTTTTATGGGAGGTACAGATTAACGAATTAATTATTCAAATGGAACAGAAAGAGAACATCAACTGGGATTATTTAAATACAAATAGACATTTAGTGAACACATGTGCAATTATTCTAATAGAGACATTTTTAAGCTTCCACGGCACCTCACTATAAAACGGTTTTGTATGAAAATATAATATATTATATTGCAATCAAAACGTCTTTAAAAGTTAAGATCTTTTATCTCCCAACTTATATTATCTTTTAGCGTATCGTTGTGGGCGTACTATTGCTTGGTGCTAGGATTATTTTAAAGTACTAAATAGCTATTTGAAATACCCAAAGAAATGTACTTATCAGATTAAAGGATAAGCATAAAATTTTAATAGAAATTTAATTCCTTGTCTGAACGATTTTAATCAGATTTCCAATAGTATATTCCCTAAAGCGTCAGTAATCGAATGAGCTATAAAACTGCGTGACGGTAGAGCGCCATCTAGTGGTACTAGCCGTTAAAATTTGTAACCTCAAATTCTGTGTCTTTAAGGCCCAGCGCAGACAGACCGGAATAATCCTCGCGCGGTCTCGAGCATTTTCTTTACGGCTCGCGGATGCTCGAGCATGCTCGCGACTGCTCGAGCCTGCGCGAGGAAAACTTTCTAGGTTACCATTCTTCATTAAACAGGCCAGTTTTCGTGAAAATTCGTCAACGATGGTAGACTGGGCTATGATTATAATTGCTCTTTTGACTGAAGAAGAATAAAAATGACGTTCTCTCTCTTTAAACTCAGTAACAACATTGAAATTTTTCGTACGATGCTCGCGCGTCCTCGAGTATGCGCGGGGATACCCGCGCATCCTCGAGGACGCGCGAGCATTTTTTGTCAGGTTCAAGCAATTATGCACTTTATTTTAATTAATTTAATGTTGATTTTCAAGTGCGTTAAAAAAATCCTCTCCGCTGCGCTCCTCTTGGTCTGCGCTGACCCTAAATTGCCCATTTACTAATTGATTATTTGGTTACTCATATATGTGCGCCTGTTCTACAACATTGGCAATAAATTGTGCAACAATCGGGATGGCTATGGAGTATTTAAATTCTGACATTTAAAAATTTTCCTACGGCATCCGCGAGGAGCGTTTTAATACGAAATTTATCGATATTTTGCCGGTTGATAGTTGATTGTAGTAGAAAATCGCGCCACTGTTACATTACTTCATTTACCACATTTACCTAACCGTCATAAAAAGGCACATATTAAGTCTTCTATAACTCTACATTTAGTTAATATGCAGTTCAAAATGCCCATAAGTATAAAACTAGCAAGTAAAATATGTATTTAAGTTCTCAGTAATGTTCTCAAAGGTGTATAATATAAGCCATTTCCCATTATTATAACAGGATGTAAACGCGGCTAGAATTATAATTGTAAACTAAAGAAACGTTCTCTTGACAGTCTATTAGAGGCAACGACCACGGCGACTACTTACCTGTGAACAGGGCGCGGGGGCGATATGAAAATAAATATAATATTGTTGTACCTAGTTACATAAAGTGGAGTTAACTTCAATTTGTTTTTGACTTATTGATTTGGTGGACATTTTTTATATTCTGCAACTTTTTTCAAATGTGCGGCATTTTGTTATAAAAGATCTTAAAGAGAAATTTTGATGGGATAGTTGCGACAATTTTTTTTACGGTCGACGAAAAATGGGACACTGGCGACTGTCGATACTATGATCATCACATTACTATCTGTATGCTTACTTATGCCTTGTGTCAAAGGTCAAAGGCAATATTCAAATACTTAAAAAAACCTATAAACTAATAAAAATGCCTACTCCCTACATTACAAAACAGCCTCAACAACTCTTTCACACTTGTTTCATACTATACGATAGTCTACAAATAGAAATTCCCGTTGCTATCTACAGATGCATACATTAAACGTTTGAAGCCATGTCGGACACTTTAACTACAATCTGGCCTACGAGAAAATTGCACTATTCAAATGTATATTCAATTATGTAAATAGTTTCGCGTTTATTTTTGTACCGAGGCTCCTTGGTGCGAACTAATGAGCTGTTAGATCCAGTCCTTAGTATTTTATTCCCGTTTTAGTACTTATACAAGTCTGGAGACGGCTTTAGGTTAGTCTAGTTAAACGAAATTCCTATTTTTTTTTATATTGCTACGAAATTCAAGCATTTTAAGGGCTAGTTTCACAATTTATTGTTAAGCTCCAAGTCTCGGATAGCCTAGGTGATAAATAAAGTGACAACAAAAGTATAGAATTATATACCACTTGTTAAGCTTGACGATTTCCAGTTGCTGATATCGTAAATTTCCATACTTTTAGAACTAGATTTTCGTATATAGAGCTTCAAATCTTACTACGTTTTGTGTTCGCGATTCGTTCGGAATACAAAATTTATTTCAGTGCAAAATGTTTTTAATTAGCAGTTTTAGTTTTGATATTTCCCTGCAAAAATATTTATGCCAATGGAATAGAGCAATGCTGCAATGGTAACTAAAAATGACTTAGAGCTACAGTAATAAAACTCAGAAAATACTTTTTACCGCAGTTCTAATTAAACACACACATTGATATCTGACACATGATCAATATATGTACATTCCCGCAAAAAGAATCTAAGATACCATTTTCTATTAAAAAGCTCCATGTGGTAACTAGTATCCTCAAGAGTCGGTACTATTGAGTATCAGCAGTTTGACATTTAAAATGTACTGCAAAAATTGTTCCCATGGCGCCCGCTAGAGGCGCTGATTGGATTTTCATACAAAATATCTCGATAGCCGGTTGTGGATAGCAGTGATAAAGAATCGCGCTACAGATATTCAGTGTAAGGCGATAAGTCTTTATACTAATCTACTTATCATAATCTCTTCCAGTCAATGTATTCATTCACCATTGATATCTGCCAGTTGAATTAGACGATAAAATAAAAGCCATAAAATCTGATACTTTAACATTTTGATTGGTTTTATTTATGCCCTTAATAGATACGTAATATTAAACTTTCGTTTTAAAGATTTATAAGAAAATTATGGCGAGGTTAATGTCTAAATTATTTGAAGTATCATCATCTCGTTTTAATGACCGAATTTAATGTTTTGTATATTGAGAAAAACAATTTTTAATTACAGTTCACAATCCCTATTATGAATTATTATTTCTACCATGATACTCACAAGGCATTTCATACCTATATATTTTTTTCTCTAATTCGACCGGCAAATGTCATAACATCCTCTTTTTTCTCACATTCATAAAATGTGTAAAAAGCGCTACACTCTTATAATTTGGTGCACGTTTTAAATATAATCACTATACTCATTTATATTTAATCGTAAAAAACCTTATTTGCTTCGATGTTTGCATAAATAGTGTTAAAATATTGCATACGTGCTTTCTAAACAATACTTTATAGTTAACACGTTTATCGCACTCACGGTTAACAGTAGAACTCAGTACGCATAACAAGTACGAAGATTAATAAGACGATAGAATATGGAAATGAAAAACACTGGTTATGAATGTGTCTGGGCGCTTAGTCAGCTGTTAACGGTGGTTGTACCTACGGCAACGTGCAGGCATGCCTATGTTGACTACTTGGAAATATTTAAGACGGAATAGCTTGGACACACCTTTATAATACACAAAGTTGTGCCCGCGACTTTGTTCGAGTGAAAAGATTTCCTGGGGTAAAAATAATTTAGTATTTTTAATCAATGTCATGTAATGAAAGAGTATCAATCATACATGTAAACAGACGTAATACCTATCCTCACTAACTTTAGTATTCATAAAATTAATAGGATATCTTACCTTATAAACTTAGTTTCAAGCTTAAACTGTAAGTGATCTTTCGAATGGATGACCATATTTCATCCATTGCTTAATGGACAGTGCATTAAATGCTTCAAATTACTATTTAGTTCAGAATGCTATGTCATTTTCTTTTAAAGAGTATGTATCTAATATATAATTTTAATAAATTTGTTATACACCAGTATATCTAAATCTATATAAACAATAAATAATAATCGAAACAAATTAAATTAATATATTACTAACACACTTGAAATATTACCTTTTATAGCCTAAAAAGTTCTAACACTTCACAAAAATAATCCACACCCAAGTGTAATTCGCTTAAGTATTCTGAACCAAACCGACAATTGAATAAAAAAGTGATACATAACGTTAATAAGCCATAAATTGTGTTGGCTCATTTTTTACCAAGATAAATTAGAAAAGAAATATCGTTGGGGAACGGAATATCCATATTTTACGAACGGATTGCGCTTTTAGCTTAGTTATCAAGTCGACACACGCAATACTACAATCAGGCTTTCGTCGTTGTGAATGCATATCGAAGCTACATTTTAGCACCTCGACAATACAATGCCGCCTTCCGTGATTATACCAAACTTTCAAACAAATTATGTGTTTTATTCTTTCTCATTTAAAGCCAAATTGGGTCAGCGTTCGCCCTTTTCACAGTTAATTTGTATTGCTTAAATTCTTTTGTCTCGCCATGAATGGTCCTATTTAATTGCGTGTAATTTTGGCAAAGATAAATGATCATTGGTTAATTAGCAATAGTGGTTTTATATGTAGTGGCTGATTATATTCGTATTGCCGAAGTTTGACTCTGTTTTATGATTATTAATTTGTATCGTGATAGTTGCTGTGATAAAAGTTTTCGTGAAATCGTTAGTTTTATGAAATTATTCTCTTTCTGTACGAAGGGGTTAAGCTTAGAAGACGTTATGTGTAAAAACTATGACGACATAGTTTTTTTTTATTGCTGATGAATAATTTAATTTAATACTCATATAACAATTTAATTCTTACTCTAATTGGATTTTTGTGAACACAAAACTTGCTACCACTCGTACTAAATTCTATTGCTTTATACCCTTCCATACATCTTATCATATAAGACTGCTGGTTAACGTATTAAACGCTCAGATTTTTCTTATTCTATTGTTTCAAAGTATTTATCCTAAATGTGTATGGTTATAGCTAAATTGTTGGTATAGAAAGACACCGCAGCGTGTCGTTTGGCGGCGGCGAAAGCTCTTTAGTCCCTGAGACAACCTCGTTTCACATAGCATTTAAACTTTTAAGAGGAAAACTCACTATAACTTCAACTGTGTAGAAATAACCGAATCCGTGGGTTTCTGTTGAAAGTTGAAACATTTTTGTACATTAAACTTTAAAGTTACAAACAGGTAAGCTATGATTGTTTATTTGTTGCAAGTCATTTCAGGAAATATAAAATCGTGTTTAAAAACATACATAATTACATAATTTCACGCCTATTATACCCGAAGGTGTAGCCAGAGATGTATGAAATAACAATGTCAGTCCCACGTGAAAGTAGGCGAGCCTAAACCGGGAGCGTTACCAAATTCCGGACTTCTGTTGCAAATAATCCAATATAAACGAGAAAAATATCAATAGCACTTTCTCAAATCTGGGAATCGAATCCGGGACCGGGACCTCGTGGTCAGCAGTCAGATACACAACCGACCGCGACATAGAGACGTTGTTTAATTTTTATTAAGAAAATAACATATTAAACGATGGAAATTACGTTATGCTTCATTAACACAGGTTAATTAGTATATAAGCAGTCGAATTATAATTGTAAAACCTTTCATTAGATATTTAACCATTCACAAAAACAGTAATATCAATAAAATAACGTAAATTTAGACTCCAAAATCGACTAAGAAAATGATATTTAATATTTTTTATAGCGTTATGACATGTGTTGGTGTGGTGTGAAACAGCATATAGCAATAATGTATCGGATTTAAAGTTTGTTATAGGTTACAAATATACCCAAAATATACTGTTCGTCATAAAAACTCACAAGTATCGATGCACAGTCAATATATCTCTCATTACATCTGCTCTCCCTTCCCTCAGATTTCTTACATACCCGGATTCATTTCGTAGAGTTTTTCATTCCGTCTCTAAGACATTTTTTGTTTGAAATAAAACATTGGATGTTCATAAAAGAAAACATAATGATTGTCAAATATTGTTCTCAGAAAAAGTGTAAGTCTAGCATTTAATGTGTTTTTTTATTGAGAAGTCATTTAATATTTACAGAGTCCGTATTTACCGATCGTTGTTTCATAATTAAATATATTTTGATTTTATTGTAGCATTTAAATCAGTTCGGGTAGTTTTTGAATATACGCAATACTCAAACTTAACTAATCTCTACAAAAAAGAGCTTTACAAATAGTCAAATTAAGGACACCTGTTAGTCCGGATCATATTTCTAAGTATTGTAAACTGATATTTTAAAGCGGTTTAATTTGACGACCGATACTCCTAAACAAACAAATCATTTCTACAAAATGGTAACATTTGAGTTTCAAAATATTTCATGTACTCTGTGTCAAAGCAGTCCTAAACCTTAAATCTGTAATCTGTACCTTGATTTTCTACCGGATTGTCATCAAATTTTTTTTAATGAAAATCTGATCAGCGCCTCTGATGGGCGTCGTAGTAACTATTTTGGCAATACATTCTAAATGTCAAACTTTCGATACTTGACAGTACCAACTTTGCAGAATATCGCTACTGTTTCAGACATAATATAACACCCGAGCGACATAGACACAGCCGCAACAAAACAACAGTAGTTACTATTAAATCAAACAAAAACAGCTTTCACCGAAATAAGGTTTAATGATTTAACAGTCTACAGTTTTAGTTTTGCAAACTATTTTCGCACATCGTTTCAGCTTAGCTCTGATGACATAAAAGACCGGAGCGTAGTACTGGTGAAACGTGCGCGGACGATTGACGGCTCACATGGGAACTCTATGCTAATTCCACCGGCGTATTTCGGCCACTGTCAACGGACTATACAGCCTTCAATACCTGTCTAGTGTGTGCTGTGCTACTGCGAGAATGATAATTGAGGTATTGGTAAGTTTCCTAGATCATGTTTGATGAAATTACTATTGGGAAGATATTGAGAAAGGAATGATACAATGTAATTAGTGTAATGTCAAGATAACTAACGTCCAACGTTTGTATCAAAAGTCAAAAATCATCAAATAAAAATGATAAAATAATATTTCAGTGAATCTCGGCAGTAGGGAAAATAAAGTTAAAATAAAGTTACGTTATTTACTTTATTTTTATAAGAGTAAAAGGAGTGAAATTGTTTTAGCGACGACCTTAAAATTATTTCATGATATTTTTTATTATACCAATCATGCACATATTCGATAGACAAGGCTAGAATTGAACTTGTGAACCCAACTATGTGAGCCGTAAGCCCTAAACTTTAACGCGGTCGTAGAAAATAACGGCTTGATACGTAACGTATGACCTTTCAGGGCTGAATTTGAAAAAAATATTTGGTTTAGCTACAAATTAATGTCAATACCTACTTAAGTGTAACTGACCACTTATTAAATGCTTTATACAATTTAGTGGGCAGTCAACCCTATTTAAAAAAAAGAAAATTAAAAGTGACATGCAAAAAAAAATGCAAAATCTGTTGATTCAAGACCATTTATCTTATGAACATTAAATAAATATAATATAAATACTAGCAGTTATGCAATCACTTTATATGTAAGTATCTTTATCTTTGAGACACCAAACTGTAGAGTCTCGGACCAAAAATGTAAAAATCAGCAAATAGTTAGGTTTTACGGAAAAATCTTAGGGCTTGCCATTTCAAAAGCTTTACCAGCAACATATCGAAACGAAACTATGTTATACATATGTGCAGCGAACGTGGACGAAATGCAAAAACTTCGAACAATCGGATGTTTGCTCGTCGAAAAACAAAGTTGCGCTATTTTACTTTGGCGAGGACCGTTTGGGAGTAGTGTAATGTGGGTCGGATGAATGTGACGTGTCTTTAAAACTTTCTGTTTAATTTTAATGTGAGTAATGACTCATTTTTGTTTTAGTTTGGGTCAGAAAGGCTAGGTTGATGAGCAAAATAACCCGAATGTAGAATGTTTGGGTTAGTATTTTTGTTGCTGTAAAGGTATTATAGGTTATAAATGTATATTTGCTGTTATTTCAGATTTCAAAAATATATATAACAAGGTGTGAATTGGGTTTTGCACTGAAGACTGTCTTAGCTGTCGCTAATAGGGTCCAAGAGCTAAGCTATTAATAACTTATATACTGCCTCCGTAGGAATCATATTTGTAAGTAGGTAGTATGTTTGTTGCTTAAAACAAGTTCTTTTTCTTTCTTTTTCACTTGTTCCGTACATTTTTCATGGAAGATCTTAAGCCTCAAAACTGGCTAGGAAACAAAGAACATTCAAAAAATTCTTAGAAAATTATGAAAATATGCATTGGAAGAAAATTTACCCCAGAAACATTCAAATTCCAAAACTTTTTCAACGCCAGAAACGAGTCCCTGGAATGCAAGTTTCGTGTAATCCTTCTCGCTAATAGACAACAGCAACTCGTATTAAAACAATTTTAAAGTTTAGTGGGGCTACGTGTGAGAGGTAAGCGGTGATTAAAACAAACTACAATTTACTTTCCTCGCCGGCTGTTGGAGCGAAGTTCACGTGCAACACTAACGTTACATTGAGATTGATGAACAGTTCCGTTTAGATTAAAGTATTTTGAACAAGGATTAATATTCTCTCGGTCGGTACGTGAACGTGGAGGAAGCTACGCACAAAGCCGACATGGAAAGGGTATTAAACAGTGGCTTCAATAAACGGCCCAATAAGTTATGTAAAGTGCGGGTGCATCGCGTTACATTACAACCCCTACATGCCCTGGCGGGGTTGGGACGCATGCGCTCGCACCGCCGGCCGCGCACGGCATATGCGGAATATTAAAGGAGGAAAGAGAAAAAAATTAACTTGTGAAGCCATTTTCGTCTATCGGCGGCGGCCCCGCGCCCGTAGGGTTTCTCTGATGCAGGCAGAGAGGCTCGCGCGGCCGACGCGAACGAACGCCGCCGCTGTCGACTCGCGCCGTGCGCTACCACGCGACCGCTCCGCCAGTGATTACACCTTGTGCGACACATCGTTATTGTGCAGTGTTATTTGGACATTTGATGAGCTTCCGCTACTTTTACTCAGTGCTTACTCTCTAACTTTTTTAGAACTCAGCTTTTTAAGTGCAGTTTACATACTTTACTGTGAGGTGTAAGTTTTTGACAAGTTTAATTTTTATTATCAGTGTTACGTCTTTGCAAAGTGAACTAAACTGTAATTATAAGTCGTGTTTCATGTGTATCTAGTATTTAATACTCGTCAGGTTTCGTATTTAGTAGTAATTAAGTAAAGTTGAAACTTTTACAAGTTTACTACTATTGTGTGTTTCGTCTAATTCAAGTTCAACGCTACAACAACATATGATCGCAACCTCACAGGTACGGTGTTTGTAAAGTTTCTATTAGTGTTTATTTCTATTATTGCTGCTTTACACACTGGTTTATTTTTTTATGTTTGAGTTTCAGATTCTCACATTTATTTATTTCGATAGAGTGTCGCTTTGATGGCAACAATTTGGTTACATTGAGTGTTACATCTGTCGCATGCATAATTTTATTTTGTACAAATATCCGTGTTTTTATTGCTTTACGGCCTCCATATATTATTTGAACTCTTATTAGTGATAAAATGTTTTCACCTGTTTTCTGTATCAGCTGTCTCTCGGAGCAGAACCGGCTTCAATAGCCGAACTTGAATGCCCACTTCAATAAAACTTTATACAGTCTATATAAGGATACCATAAAGGATAAGACAGTCATAACACGGGAGAGACTATCAGTTTCAAAAAGTTTTAATGGCATTATGAGGATACAGTAAATCAAATCTTTTATTTATGAAGTAATAGCAGTACGACAGAGTGCACTCTAAAATAGACGCGTGTAATAAAAAATCCATATTCCTCCCAATAAATTATCGGAAGACGTTCTTTTTATTGGAGTAACGAATGGTGAGATGAGTAATGGCGTAAGTTTCGCCGATAAATCATGCTTTCCGTAACTGTGAGGAGCTTCCGACGCGAGGGTAGTATTTGGCAAGAGCCGCCCTCACTTGTTAGTTTTGTATCACACACTTATCGAGAATGCAATCGATGGCGCAGAAAAACAAACGATACATTTTATTTTACTATTGTGAGCTTAAGGAAATGTATTAGAAGTAATATACGACAAAAGGCATGCCTTCTATAAAAGCTTCAAATACTTGCAAATGCGACTGCTGATAAAGTGGACATAAAGAATGAAATCGTCGTCGATTAGTGCCTGCTTGGCCGTAATCGATATAAAATCTATTTGATGGCATCGGTACTTATAGAGGACGTCTGTGCTAAAGGTTTATAGTGAAGTAGTAAAACGAGTGATTGTAAAAGCGATTCTCGTCAAGAAAATGGAAGTGCTAAATAGTGTTGTGGACGAGCCGTGAAATGACGTGTAGAGTGAACCGATACCATTTGATGAACTATTGTTTAGGAATGTATCGATGGGCGGAGGCAGATTCGACTCGCTTTTAGATTTTGTATAGACAGACACCTAAACTCCAACGTCGACAACGTATAGATCGGACAGGAATTTCTCAATATTGAAATTGATGTCTGCTATGTCGACTATTCCCTCAATACGGTTCACAATAATGCTATCTGTAATGACCATATTTAATTAAATATGTCAGATCAATCAAAACAATGTTATGTATTTATTGTTCTCAATAAATTATTGTTTATTCTTAGTACTTTGAGATAAGTGTATGTTGTAGCTTGCGAATTGTTATGTATTATTTTATGTAATTTTCTATTAGGCAAACATAAAATCTCTTTTTAATCGCGGTTAGTTCTTTTTAAAATAAATTGGATCCGATTTGTGTGAAGGGGTGCGACGGATTATGAATATCGAATATCAGAGTAGGAATTATCGATAGCAATAAAAAGGCGTTCCCACGTTGCCGGAAGCAGGCACTGGATCGCCACGCTTCGGTACTCTGCTCTTTTACTATTGTCCCTTTGTCCGTACTTGGCTCCGTCAGCCCGTCAAAAGAGCGCCTCTTTATTCCATCGATCTAGTTTGCCGCACTTAATTCGTATTGCATCATTCGTTCCACACCATTTTCTTTTTAACATCGATCGCACCGATAACTCCCCCAATGTCGTGTCGTGCATTCGTAACAAAACTCACTACACGACTTACCTTATCGTTTTTTCCATCGGCGATTTGCTAGTTAATAACTACGTGCTCCACCACAATAGTTTGTACCGTATAATTTAGAATCTCATAATAAGAGTCTTAATTAGTAATTTCCTAGTCCGGCTAGCGGTTAGCAGGCTTCATTTAGTCGCAACAGAGTTCAAGAACATGCCGACCAGAAACACTGGTGAAATTTGCATTCCTGCTTCGCCTCAGCCGACATAGCCTAAGGACCACCCGCGTTGTAGTGCCTCCGATTCAATACCAACTTTATAACATCGAGATAGAATTTCAAATCAAGATTCTCGTTCCTCATCATACCTATCGCTTGCAATAAGACGCTCTACAATCTACTCGCGTCTACTCTCGCAAATTTCAATATGCGTTCTCAGAGAATATTTTATGTCGGCTCGCTGTCTATTCAGTAAGAAACAAAATCAGTTTACGTAAACAAAGAGTAAAAAGAAGGGCTTTAATTTGCGGTAAACGTCTTTTCTCCTGCAATACCGTAAATAGGAACTCTCAGCGAGATTTTTTTAATCTTCGCCCGACATCTCGAATAATACAGCTGCAGCATTCGAATCTCATTAGCAAGTGAAACAAGAGAAAAAACTCGGAGCAATAAATTTTAGCAAGGCTCAAGTGGAAACGTTTACGGTTCCTTTTAATTTGGTTGGCATTGTCGAGGCGTCCCGCGGCGAGCCGCCCGGTGCCCGCCCGGTGCTCGGCCGGTGCTCGGCCGACTTCTTGCTAGAGTTCCAGCTGTTACTAACATTACTAACTTCATAATAGTTGATTACGAAAACAAATTTAATGTAACATTCACTTTATGGGGTGTAGCACACATAATTGTAATTTATTGTACGTTAACTGATTAAATGTAAATTATAACTTAAATCTTAATTCTATTAGCCTTAATTACCAAGTATTAGCTTAATGATGTCGCAGGAGAATCATATCTTGCCTAATATGTATTATCGCTACGCACAGTACAGACGAAACGCTTTCTTGAGCTGTAGAATATTGGAAACCATATACCTAATTAATATTCAATTCAAAAAATCAAAACATCGGCAGATGCAGAAGGCAAAGGATCGCGAAGTGTATCATAAATCAAAGTGGGTTTTATGGCGGTGTGATGGGACCAATAGCTACCTTCTCGACACATCTCGAGAATGGCGTGTTTATTTTAAATGATTGAAGTAATTCCAAGGGTCCAGCTGAGGAGCCGCGTCTGTGTGAGATCGATGACGTTGCGTTTTGTTGGCGCGTCGCACGTCGGTGCCGTCTGCGTGCACACCATCGTATTAATGCTAGGCCCGCTATCGATGGCGGCGATAAACTTGTTTGAGTGAGGAAAGATAGTATACTACTACATCAATCATCCGGTAGTAATTGAAAACATGCAGCTGCGGCTTTACTGTGAAACAATAAATAACCTCCATGAACCGAACAAAATATTCATTTCATTAACGTTACTTAAAAATATGTGCCTTATTCCGGCATTTAAAACGGGCGTTACTCGACATTTTATTACCGGTGACACGTGTTTTGCGAAGAATCTCCTACAACTGCGGACCAGCTGTGAGCGGCAGAACGTGCCGTTCCGACTGCACATTAAAATTCCCACACATAAAATTGAATGATAAAAAAAGGTTCACCCGATGGCCCCTTTCCTACTCACAACAAACAAGCAGGTAAGCGAATCTTTACGATCCCAACAAAGTGAAATATGCGCAATCCGGTGAGGGATTTTACATCTTATTACGCCTGTGTAAAGTATCAGTTTATAGCAGTGAAATTTCACAATGATCTTTCGCAACATTTGGTAGGAATAAGAATGTTGTTTTCTTTCCTATTCTTCGACAAATACGGGTAAAAAATCCTTTGGTTTTGATAGGACTTCTGAAGGTCTTCGGTTGGCAACCCCTTTATTGCGGTTGATTGTTCTTTATACGGTTTGTTTCCTGAACGCGTTCGATGGATTTAGTATTTTGATTACATAATGGGAACTAATGAAAATGAATGAGTCGAAACACGCATCCGCTTGAAAATCAAAACAGAATAATGCATTATTCGTTCTACGTATGTATAAATCATTGATACTGAGAACTGTTTTGTTTGCTCTACAACATGACATATTTAGAGGCTATTGACAATACATACATATGTGAAGGAACGCTGGCTGTGGGTAAATGTGTCCGGTAATATATCAGGCTCATCTGAATTGATTCTCATCAATAACAGTCCGTGACTGGATTTCGGCTAATCATTGTAAGAGCTTAAACCGGCTGTGACAGCGTACTTGTAATACATTCCATTGTCGCCCGCGCCGCCGTCGATCAAATACACGCGAGCCGAGGTGGTCGGACCAATCAAAACATACCAATGTGAGAAACTATTACGCATACAACACTTAACCTCTGGAGAGGTGATGTTAAGGTCGTTGCAGAGGTCATAAATCGTCCTCATGCGATCGAAAAAGGACAAAACTTTTTCTTTCTCTCTAGTTAGGTCACAAAGAACTTACAAAAGAAAAACGATAAAAGATATTCTTAAGATTGATTTTCGGTGGAACGCTTTTGTAGCTCCCAATTATGATCTTCAAAGTGAGTTGGCATTGTAAAGAAAATATTGAACTTGTCTAATAAGGCAATGTTGTTCTTTCGCACTGCATGACTGAGCGAAGTTAGGTGTGATCTTTTGATTATACTCTAATATTATGCATATCATAACTGTGCTAGCAAAGAACAAACATGATTAAGTATGCCTTCATTTGTGTGTGAATTCATTTGTTCAAATACGATATTCACCGTTACAACGAATTGTAATTAATGTATGTAATATAAACACGACTGTGATGATGTAAAAATAACTTTGCTCTATCTATTTTTAAATTTCAAATCAAGTTGTTAGGTTGATGTTTGAGGTTTGGTCGGTGAGGCAAGTGGTTATGGTGCCCCTCGTCCAGCGCTGGACGAACAATCAAAACAATAATGTTATGATAGGAGGCGGTCGCGGAGCAACTCTGTTTATTTTAAACATTCGCTGCCAGCCGCGGTAAGATTATATTCCTTGTAATGCTATACCCAAGGGCTGTGTGCTTTACCTCCGTACCATTGTTTAACGATCCCGCACTTTGTTTACACAAATTACTTTAAACAATTTGGTACACACCAGGAATTTCATAACCGGTAATTGTCTGGTTTTTGTTTTATGACGATATAAAAAGGTTACTTGCGTAAGGGAAAGTTAGAACAGGGGTAATAGAAAAGTATTCTAGTAAATACTGTTTACTAAAATATTCTCAAAGAAAATGCTTAATTATTTAAAAGGCAAAGTAACATTACTTATATAACGATTATTTTTGTGACGCAACATAGACCGCAAACAAAAGAAAGCGCTTCTAAAAATAACAATTTATCTTTCATTTCCAGCTATAGAACATTCCTGGCTGGTGACATTCGGTTATAAATAACAGAGACAGTGCTGATACCTCTTAATATCGAATGATACTCGATAGAGTGCTGTCATTAAATAATTTTAACGATTAAATGACGCGCATTGACTGCACTGTAAGTAATATTCTCGTTAACCAAATCGTTCAACGACTCGTTTCATATAATTCTAAACGGGTTGCATCACAACGGTCCCATACTCAAACCATTCGGTAATTTATATTTAAAATGAGATAACATTCACTTCAATACTTTATGTTTAACATAAAAATCGACGTAAAACGTTTATGGCGTCACGTAAATAATTATTTTGTTATTTAACAAAAAACATCGTAAATAGTAATACTAGAAGGTACTTTATTACATTCTTGACAAAGATTATTGATTCAAACTCAATCAAGTCGTAAAATGTACGTGTTAATGGTATAATCAAAAGTTCCTAAGTAATACGAAAATCGTTTGATGGAAGACATACCAGAGAGTAATTAAATTGTTTACACTGGAAATCGATTATGGAGTCAAGGGTGTGTACAGTGACTGGCTCTAAGTTACGTGGCTATAACTCTGAATTTCGTGCAGTTGACTCCGGAGCTCCGACGTGCGAGCGAATCGAACTTTACTGCCTATAAACTCTTTATTGCCCATTGTCGACGATTATTACTTAACCCTCATGACTTATGAACTAATAAATTCGATCTTTTCATGCCGATCGTGCTTACGATTTCACTCGCACGAGCTTATGAAGTAAATAAGGGGCGCAATTTTGAAGTTTTACCGTTATCAAGGGAATTAAAGAGTAGTCGGCCGAATACTTAAAGCAATGATTAATGCGGCCCTGCCTTATTCGTAGTGAGTCGGAATACCGATTGAGCTAAATAAGAACATTAAAAGCGAGTTGTGCCGCGTGCGTGAATCAATAGATTAGATGGAAATAAGCTTAAAATATCTCCGTATGGTCTGGCTGTAAATAACTTGTTTGTAATTGCGGAGCCGCGATTGTCTGCTGGTATAAGGAGGGCGGGCTGTTTGATAGCAATCTTGTTGCCTGTGCCAGTCTCGGTCCCCTTCCTACCTTTTGCGTAGTCGAGTGCTGTTTGCGTGTTACCGTTTTCGGTCATTGCTTAAGTAATACGCCGTCACTACGCATAATATGTCATTGTAGCAAACAACATAAATAATCCAAACTCAGTCGCTATTAAACCTTTTAAGCGAAGTAATATTATCATAAGGGTACAACAACATTGCATTATTGCACAAAGGATATGAACAAGAGAATATAACATCTAAGAAGGACCATTGGCTTTATTGAAAGCCGTGCATGCTTTATACTGTCCCCCGCTTTCTGAGGCATAAAGTTATTTTCACAACAAAGCACGCGGAGCCTCTGAGCTCCTTATATTGGACCTCTCTTGAGCCGACCCATTGTAATCTTAATGCCGTATTATATTAATGCGATAAACATCTCCCAGATCTGTGTGCTCAATTTTTTTTTCTGTGAATTATCGTGAGTTTAATATTGGCAGTTTCGTAGAGAAGACGTTTCTCTGGTTACGGGGCCTTATCTTAAATCGATGCGAGAGGGTCCAATTCTATCAGCGAGTACTTTACAATTTGTGGTCTATTATGTCTTTTTTATCAGAGATTTTATTGAAGTGGAACTTATTTTATAAGTCATAGAATTCACGTAAGGTTCGGGAATGCTCTGAATAGCTTAAATGATGGAGGCACGACGTCATCTCATCAATGTCACATGCTATTAAATATGTATAATACGGGCCGCATTAAAACACTTATGTCGGATGACAAGGCATGAAAATCCAAATTTACTGAGCATATTACTATGGAGTGAGAGAGCACGCCGAGCCACGCACAATGAAACTTTGTGCCTTCCCTGAATAATTGCCGTATTTAACTGTGGAGATTTAGTGTCCCAGCTTGCACCACAATGGAGTATTTAGTCCGTGAAAGAAACTAAAAAACTATTGTTTGTCACGCCTCGGACAAAATAATCGTATGGATTTATTTTATGGTTCTACATTTAGATGGAATGGAGTAATAGTTGGTCTTATAAGGAAGTGTATTTAAGTATATACGGTATATAAACCAATTATACTGATTTATTAGCCTAATACAAGAAGCATTATTTTCTTTGCCAACATTTTTGGTAATATAAGAGTTTGTCATTACGAATAAAAAATATGGTGAAAAAAAATGTTAAATTAGGTTGTATAAATCATAACATACTTACTTAAAAACTTGGTTCACAGCCAAGGAGGAATGTTTTCTCTGTGCATTACTCTACAATGGTACAATGTAATCATGCCTGCATGGTGTCACACCATATTTATTTTAATGAGAGCGGCCATTACTTTATGTAGTTTGGACTTTTTATAAGGTTGTCCGGAATTAACAATTTTTTTAAATTTCAGATTATATTATTAATTGTGTCACTAAAATTTATAAGAGTAATAATTTCTGTAGTCTACATTTGTGGTCCTAGCCTTATACCTAGGCAAGTCTAAGTTTGAATAAATTGAGGACTTGTTTTCGAGCAAAATTTGCTCCAAAACCTTAAGCAAACCAATTTGGCTGTCCCTCGGCGCCTAAAAAACTGGGCCAAATCCTGAGAAATGCATATTGATGGCAGCCCTTAACCAGTACAATGTCGCTTTGTGTCCCGCTGAGTAATCGTCACAACTTAGCTCCTCGAATTTATGTCCCATTTATACTTCAACTATAATGGAATATTTAGGGGTGAGCGAAAACTTTTACACTGTACAAAACCATATATTATTTACACAGTGACATGTGAATGTTATGTTTTTTGCGTCGAATGTAACACCACAAATGGTCGACTCGTGATGTCGTGAATGCTTGCAGTTTCGAAACACCCGGCTCTGTACCGAGTACTTTTTACAAGAGCTGAATGCACGGATAAATGAGAAATGCTGACCGGCACATCAAAGGATAAATAAGAATCGTTGACCCAAGAAACTCGTGGCTAAATAAAATAGCTACTGCAGCAGAATGTAATCGATCTACGCGGTCATGACCGTAGCTGTGCAATCTTTTTAATAAACTTTAAGGTAATACAAATTCTACTACACGAAGATTTATTTGTACAAAATTACGTAACAAAATATATGATCTCTGAAACAAGTTTCTGTATTGTTGGTAAGTTGAGTTTCCGTGAATATTACACATCAGACGAATAGTCGGAGACCTGCGAACTATTTCATATTGCCTCACAACGCGCTTCATCTTACGTACTTGTGTTAGCTATTCCGTAAGTAGCAATATCTGTCAAATGTTTTGTACAACAACACTTCTACATTGTAAACTATTCAAACATAGCAAGAAATACACTAATATTTACGACTCTTTTTAATTTGTTATAGTAAATAAAAACACCACTGTCTCTTACTTTGTGAAGTTAGATCCCGGGGCGCATTACAAAGACTGCAAGTTGAGATATAATTCAAAGTAACCCACACAAAAAAGTCACGACCTCAAACTAGCTAATAAGAAATAAAGTATTTTTCATCTCAAAATCGAGACTTTATAACTTTGCGAATGGACCAGCTCTCCCACCCACTCTGCACTGACTCTGTGTATATTTAGTACAAAATTTGTGAAGACAAAGTGTAGTTTGTAATACAGATGTTATGCAAATATTTCCACAACCACTCTAAAGAGGGATTTTAGTTTCAACTGTAAGTAGTTTTTAATGTAGGGAACGTTCTTAATATGTAAATTCTTAATCTCGTTTTAAAAGATAAGATTCCATAGATTAACATTTTTAAAGCTGACTTATGCATAAGCTTTAACGTTTAACAGTTGCGACGAATTTTACGATTATTTTTATTGGTAGCGTAAATATTCTGGCTAACATTTATTCCTATCATTTATCAAAAGTATTGCCACTATGTTATGTTTTTTGTATAAAAACGTCATATTTGAAAATATGTGATACAGACTCGTAAATAAATAACATGTTGTAATGGAGTTGTCTTAAATAATGTTGAATATTCTATCGTTATATTAATGTGTATGTGAAGAGTCAAGTCGGCTTGTTTCCGACTCAATCTTATGGAGTTTTATAGCTTCTGTCCGCGGCTTACCGGTGATCTTTAAATATTTTCTGGGGTAGAAAGCAGCTTAAGTTAATAAAATATTGGTTAATGTGGCTTTCTATGAGTTAACTATTGATTTTGTGTCATTTTGTCTTTTTAGTAACTATTCTTGTGATCACTTTTACGTCTCTCTTCTAATTAAAGGATTGTTCTTAAACAGAGGTTGTAAGAAATGTATTCACCCTTTAAGAAACACAGCTTGTAGATGTTAACAATTAATCAAACTGCATTTTCGTTAAGTTACTATGAAAGGTACTTAATATATTTTATAGTTATATAAAAGATACTCAATCGTAATAAAATAAATATTTATCTAGTCCATAAAACTTATGAAGTATCATCTCGTGATTTAACGCGGCTATCCATACTTCCATACTAATATTATAAATGCGAAAGTAACTCTGTCTGTCTGTCTGTCTGTCTGTCTGTCTGTCTGCTACTCAATCACGCCTAAACTACTGAACCGATTTGCATGAAATTTGGTATGGAGATATTTTGATACTCGAGAAAGGACATAGGCTACTTTTTATCCCGGGAAAATGACGCATTTCCCGGGAAAATTCATGTGGCGAACGAAGTCCCGAATAATCAATATTATAATGACATGACATTGAATTAACGAAATTCCGTTGTCATGGCAACTGTTTAAATGACGGATATGCCTTAGCGCAACTTCGTTACATATATTAAGAGATATAAATAATTTTGAGAATATTTTTCGTGAAAAAAAAAGCATATTTTGTATCATCACGCTACGATAAATAGGACCATATCTGACCCATTCTCTCTTATGTGACGCAAGCGAAGTTGCGCGGGTCAGCTAGTTTAACAATAAATAAATGTCAGCCATACAACCAAATAAAACGTAAGAAAAAAAGCGATTGCACACATTCGGCGGAATTTATCGCACTCTCAACAATACTTTATGAACTGAAGTTTTGTGAAAAAGTGTAGGGCGTAGAATACCTATAATAAAAGTGGCAAGTTGTGAAGGACGAACTAAATGTAACTTTTGCCTTTGACGTGTACCCTTTGTTAAGTGTATATGGTACTTTTTTACGTAAGTGCCTACTACTTAAGTAATCTACATATATTATGTTGGGAAGTTTCATATGTTTACTTTTGACGTTAGACAAACGCTCGAAGTTTTGTTAGACAATGTTATAAATCATTGTTTGTTTGACACAACAGAACATTGCTAGTCTCACAGGTTATAAATTTAAGGCGTAGGATGCTGTCTAGACTTTCAGCTCGATTCTTCTGAATTATAAAAATAGAGCGGGCGTTATAATCTTGAGGTTATTGAAAATACTTACAACCATAAAATTTTCCGTTAAATTGTTTTATTAATTATCTTATAATTGACTCAAGTAGGCGTCTGCCGAAAAGACGGTCACGTAGTTCTTAAGATTGTTAATTAACCATAAGTAATTGCTATTAGTATAACTTACTACTGCTACTATTATCATAGGTAAAATTGTTCATTGAAGGTTCTAAAATCCCGGTAGTAGCTTTAATTCTCTTCAGTAGTTTCTCTCGTGTGACTAAAACGTTCTAACAGACTGTAGTTCTCTTTAAATCCATAAGCGTATTAGCACAGCTTTCATATCAAGATTATTCCGCGGCTCGTAGAGCACGTTCGCTACTATTTCCTCCGTATTGACGCAAGAGGTCGCATGTACTTTATGGTAACAAACGCCTTTTGATAAATGGAAATCTATATAAATACGGCAAACGTTGTTTTGCCATATGAATAAAAAAAATTGTCACAAAATCACTTAAGGGTACGAAATATAAATGTTGGCCGATTCTCATAGATACCGGATAAGCACAAAAAATTTCATCAAAATCGGTCAAGCCGTTTCGGAGGAGGTTGGCAACGAAAACTGTGACGCGAGAATTTTATATATTACAAAAACAAAAAAGAAATCACCAAAATCTACATATGTACGCGCATAACTTTTGAACAACTAAGTGGATAATTATTTTTTTATTTCTAACTGTCGGCCAAGGTTTGTATGGGATCGATGGGATCAAAATTCCCACTAGAATGTAACCAACGACAGATTGACTATTCCCGAACACAGTCGGGTCGGTCCGGTAGTTAAAAATAAATTACCACGGCCCCTAGCGACAATGTCCATTTGAAGTAATTATTTTAATAAGCAAGTGTCAACCCTAACCTTTGAAAATATTTCCGTTTATAGGCAGACTCAATTATAATCACACGTTTTGCTTTTAGTAACTGTATAGTAAGTCCTTGTTAGTTCAAGGTTCTAAATATCGTGTTCTAACCAATATAAAATCGTTTATTATTTAAATGATTTCAAGTTAAATCTTTCAGGAGTGTGTTTAATTACAGTCAAACTAAAATATAGAAAGTGCTTTATTTGACTGTCTATCTTTTTCGAGGGAAAGAATTTTCCCGAATAATATCTATCTATGTTATATACCGGGAGGTGGGAATTAAATAAAATTTTGACCTACAAAACACCTTGATGAAAGAAAAAAGCACAGCAAACAAAGTAGAATTATTTAACATTTCTATATTTACTTTGTATGAAATGTCTCTGTTCTTTTTATCTTCCCACGTTTGTCAATTTTATTATAAAGGTTTTTATTTCTTGTCGCAAAAAAGCTTTGCTTATTTATTCATAAAGTATTATTATTTAATTTACTAGATATAAATGAAGCAAACGGTCTACTAGCGAAATAATTGTATTCACGTAATTTTATACTTAAGCTTCAATCAAGAAGTAAAATTCAGATTGATCACGATATGACGATCAAAAACCACTCATACGGCGGCTTTCAACCGACTTATAATTTATTCAAAGACGTCACAGGTAATTTAATTTAGATCATTAACATCTGAGATATGAGGCTAGTTCGATGTACCCGCGTTTATTAAATCATAGTGTGAAGTTTCCCCACTTAAGGCACCGGGACCGCGGACCACAATGTACTGAGGTTTCTCCTTGAATAAATAATGAGTGGAGCCACGTAAAGCCCGCGTCCACTACAGTCCAACAACTTAGAAAAGTGCCTTATATGCAAGGTCTCGTAGCACGATTCTCTACAATTCTAACCATCGAGTATCGAGACTTTGACATTTAAAATGTACTGCCAAAATAGTTTCTGCGACGCCCGCCAGAGGCGCTGTACCGATTGTCATACAATTTTTTTCGGTAGCTAGCGGGTTGTCGGTAGTTAATAGTAGAAGAGAATCAAGCTACTGTTTACTACGGCAACTTTTTTTTAGAAATATATCGAAATCTTAATTTTACTCTGGATAAATTGTGCATTCCAAGGTTTTCTACTAAGTTGTGGGACTATAGTCGACGCTTGACAAACTTGTCTTTAACATATCTAATGTTGCGGCCGAACTTTGAGGTACGAATACGTTTTGCATGTTCGGTAATCTGTGTTGGTAATGAGGGTGTTTGAATCTGATTCTGTTAAATGTCTGTTTGTACCTTTAGAGATTTGATCCTAGAGTTGTATGGTAACTGTAAGAAAAATGTCTTTATCTAATATTTTACAAATTAGCCTCGCTATTAGAATAATCTATTAAGGAGCGTGACACGAAAGTAAGTATGCTATTTAGAAAAAAACGTCAACTTTAATAACGCATAAAACTTAAAAATAGGCAACTTTAACAAGTAAATATTTTCTGTAGTTTCTACAATTAAGTTTTCTAACACATTAAAGTTTATGAAATTGTCTAGTTAGTAACACATTTAAGATAATTAAATCTTGACAATATTTAAGTATTTACACACAGGTACTTAAGTACGTATGTTAAAATTTCAATAAAGCCTCCATCTGCTTCACGTAAAGGTGCAATAAAATGTTTAGTATGCAGTAATGTTTTAATATCGCTTTAATTGAGAACACATTATTATAAAAGTTTATTACAATTACTATTTACCAAGCAACTTAGTTAACTGTCAATAAAATAAAAAATAAACACAGAATTTAATAAAAATAACGATTGAGGACAATTTATTAAAAGTAAAATAAAAAATAAACTTTTCTTAGTCTGATTGACAACACAATTATTTGATTTGAAGAAGGAACATTCCATTTTTTATTCAAATGCCCTTTGCTTTCAAAAAAATAAATAAAAAAAAGTTGTTTTCGAACCAATTTAAAAACAAAAGTGTTCCAAATGCTTTAATTTAAAAAAAAAACAGTGCATAAACTCTTTGTTACTTTAACCAAATTTAACTTGAAATACGTAAATTCCTTTTAAAATGATAATAGCATTGGAGTGCATGATGTCTGGTGAGCGGAAACGCAACAACGAGTGTTAAAGTTGACTTGATAGATTTATAGTGAGGGGCAGGACACGACAACGGACTTATGCCGCGCCACGGCTGCGGGTTTGTTTGTACGACTCGATAATGCCACCAAATAAATGTACTATATCTTTTGCGGTTTATTTGGCAGTAACAAGTTACAAAGATAATGCTATTTAAGGAATTTTGCGACTACTGTATTCTGTTTTTGAAGAAAGTTGCTTTGTATGTTTTGATTTTTCATTAAGTATTTACATTTATACGTGTGATGATTACAGTTCAAAATTTATTAAAGTTTCGTTTATATTGTGTCTTGTGATATTGTAGTATACTGGTGGAAGACAGGTTGAAAATGTAGAGTCTAAAGTCATACCTTTCTCATATATTTCACACAATACGTTCAATAACCATTTACCAACAATCCGCTAAAACGTTTGAGAGCTTAAAGCAAACATTTTCTATTTACGGCATTTTACAGCGCACCACGTGACAGCTACTTATTTTCTTTGCGATCAGCACAGCAAGTCCGTTTAATTGGCCCGACGCCGCACGTACCGGTTAGCGTGTAAGATAACACTCTCAAACTGTGTGCACTATGTTCCAATGCACTTTGCCGTGTTAGAGGGTTATTTTTAACTCGGCAGGGTTATAGTCTCGCTTCCCGAAGCCATAGCGACAATTATTGAACGATAACACTTCGGATATGGCTTTCCTGCCGTGCTTGTGTTGTGGGTATTAAAAGTAACTAGCTGAATGACAATTGGTCGGAACTTTACATCTGATAATTATGTAAATGTGCTAGGTTAGTAGAACTTGAACGACACTGATTGCATATTATTACATGTAACATAGTATCACGCGTGGATTTACTTGAAGTACGCTCGTACCTTTCTAATAATATAGCCGATAAATCAATAACCCGGTATTGACCCGCTTCTGATCGTACTTATCACGGCCTATGGTGTCCGATCCTACTGTTGGGCACAGACTTCATAAAAGACTGAAATGTTAGGCTTTAAACTGCCATGCTGGTTGACCTAAAATATCAAGGGACTCGCATAAATATGTCAGTTAGACGAGTGGAAAAAAATGTAGAGATCCTTTTTTGAGTACTCTGCATCGTGATATAGGGCCTGAACTATCACGTCTTGCGTGGGCATGTAATAGGTGTACCATTATTTTGACGTCACATAGCGTAAAATAATCTACACTGTAATAACCACAACACCTTAGCAAGCTATTACCAGAGCATTACCTCCTCAAATGGAGTCGAGTACACCTATAATTATTTTCATAAAACGTCTACTTAAAAAATCACAGTAGAAGTAAAGCATAAATGAAAATCACCAACATTTTGAGCGAAGAAATTGCTGCACTGTCAGGATAATTGTAGAGGAATAGTAATAATAACGGAGTTTGAAGTCTGCAGACTGTATAATTAGAATTTGCATGAGTCTGAATAAAACATTCATTATATTTAACTATTATTCAAACAAGTGTAGCGGTGGAATCGATACAGACCGCAGTCCAACTTGCAGTTTGACTTCAACCCTAGTTTCATATGTTCCGTCTACACTCTTGGGGAGTTCTGCTACTCTGAGCATAGTGTTAAAGCAATCATGCCAAGAATAGCTTCTGGCTGAGACTTGGCTAGTACACGCTATTACTTAGACTCACATACATGTTTATGAACAATGTAGCTTGGTGATAAAAAACCTTTAAAGAGTTATTGAGCACCACTTATTTTTGAAAATGAATATAAATCTAGCAGTAATAACAATAGTTTTATTATTTAATTGCTGTGTTAGTGATAACAAATTTACTTTGCTAATAAAGTAACCCTTTCAAAACATTGGAATGGACTGTGCAATTTTGATGCAACGGACTTAAAATACAAATAAGCAGGACGTGCTCCGGCTCTACAATAGGGTTAGTTAGACACTCGCTTCATAATAACCGTGTTTTGCCTGTTTGGGTTTTAAAAGCCCTTCCCCTATTACCTTTTTTAGAATAATAAAGAACGAAATTCCACGTTAAATAGAGCATTTACAATGAGGTGGGGTTGCATCCTGAATAATTAAAACACTTTCTTTGGTGTTTATGACTAAAAAGGTTTGTTATATTCTCTTTTGTTTCAAGTTATACGCTTTAGACACGCTACCAGCAATATGTTCTCGTATTCGTACTCCGTCAACTATATTTGAGACGATATTATATTCTAAAAGTTAACCCGTCAGTCGTCACCACAAAAAGAATAATTCCCGTCCTATCAAGTATCAAACAAAGGGAGCAGACGAGCCGAACCAAAATAAGACGACATAATGTAGTAACATGACAGGGCGTTATACGACAAAGCGGTCTTTGTTCTTTTGCAGTAAGACGTTGAAGATAAACCTGGTGCGGTGAGTGGCATGTCTGGCCGCAGTGGAGTAGAGGCTCTGGTCGCGTGCCGAACACAGATCCATTAATGTAGTCGGCCGTGTGCTGCCGCCAACAAACAAATTACGGATGCAAACACGTCGCAACACGCGAGCTAGCCTTGAAAGGCTTCTGCTTGCTTTGTCAATTTTGTTCCGTTCCCGTTCTCCCTCGTATCGCCTTCGAGTCGCTCGCCCGAGTAATTTGATAAATGTTATTGTTATTGGCAGTGCCAACAAAGGTAATTGTTTTAGAGTTTGCTCACGCTATTGTGTGTACATATTCGGGGAATAATTCTGGATACGCGTTTGTTTATTAAACACTTTGTTGTAGATGGCGCGACTCCGCATATTTTTTTTCATTTTCTGTTTCAATATAAGGTGGTAAAAAAAACGATAAAATCTCTCACCATACAATTAAACATAAAGATACTCGCATTCATCACTAGCACGTGAAACATATCAGAAAGTCAGTTTTAAACTCGCTTGTCACAATTACCCGGCGCCCTGAATATTTAATTGCAGGTTTAAATACGCCGTATATACGTCCAATTCATGCGGCATCTTGCAGCTCGCCACTTGTGAGAGAGCTTCACATACAGGGTGTTGGGGAGGTACATACAGGGGGTGGTGTAACACGGCTCCACTAATTTCGCAGTCTCATGGGCTTGGCCAACGTCGCACATTTGCCGCCTGTTGCCACAAGCCCCTCTTACTCCTAGGATTAGTCATTCTAACTAAATAAAACAAATTAGAATAATAAATTACGAAAACATATCATTATACCCTTCTTACCAAACATTTTACTCAGCAATTTAGTGGACATTGAACTTATTTTCCAATTTTTTACTTTTGTGCGAGTGGTCTGTTAAAAGAGGAAAATAAACATCGCCAAAACGTTTTGCGTTAACTTAATTGCCAAAAGATTATTTTTATTTCTCTTTAGTATTTAAAAAAGCTATTTCGGTTAACGGTCCATTATAATGTGTCTAATTACTTAGGTATAAATATTGGTCGGTCGAACCTAACAGTAATGAACTCTAAACCCACGCTTTTAAAAGTGTCGGGTCAGAAAAAGGCAAATTAAATGTTGGCCGATAATGTTAAATTCTCATTAGTAACCTTGGTCCTACAGCTGTGCTTTGTAATTGGCATTAGACTGGACCTTATCGCTTTGGCACGTAAACCTTTCATCGATAAACTATAAGTACAATAGCAGCTTTAAACGAGACTGCAAGAATACAAATACCGTTAAGCGAAATGCGCAAAACATGCTGAGCAAGTCAAAGCACAAATTCACAAACCAGTATTACAAAATTAATGTCACTTGAATAGAACAATGCATTTTACATACATAGCTGGCTCTGTCAGGTGCCAGTCAGAAAAGCTCCACATTAAAGCATCGATCTATTAGTAGCTATCTAAAATAGTCGCCGTGTATTGTTCGGCTCCGTGTGGCTGTCAATTAGCTGGTCGCAACACGCCTCGCCCGTCTCCTGTCACCGGCGAACAGAAATATGTATGTGAAATTTAGTTTACTCCGTTCCAAGGATATTTTAGGACATTTTGAATTTTTGCTCTAAAATTTTGTGACTGAAATTGACGATTGTTGTTGAAAGGTTCCACAAAATGTAGTTATCCGGTCGTGGAAATTGTGAAGCTAAATAATATGTACGGCCTCTATTTTTGGGAACATTCAAAGCTGAAACTAGAATATGTAGGTAATGAGAACTTTATTGATCAATGCTCGCTTTAAAACTTCTTATATTTTTATCATTCGACAACCAATAATCGATCAGGTGCCTCATAAATTGATATCGTGTACCTAACGGTATTCTTAGATACAATATTTCGCATTCAACAAGCCATAGCTTTCTGAAGCAATGATAATAATTACATATCAGCCCGTACTTCCGAACCCCATTCTTCCATTTGTTGTTCACTTAATGTTGTTTTGAACACCTCACAACAAGCAAGCGGAAGCGCCTAATTCTGAGGCGGCCATTTTAGTATAAAGTGCACAATACCCTCATAGATAACTATAATAGTTGTATAAGTGGATAGTGGTGTCACTTGGTGACCTCTCAAGCGTACGCATTTAGGAAAAATACCACGCGCTACGTGGCGTCACATCTGTAGATCGTATTTATATCTCATTCAATATCATGCTACATGCAAACTCTAGTATCTTGCTAGAAAAACAACCTTATTTCATAATATAATTGAACAAATTGAGTTGGGAATCAAAATCAGCATAGCGCGGTCAGCCACCGAAACTAAATCGTCTGGACTACAGGGACAGGTATATTTTACTCTGTAATATATTCTACAAGCGTGCTTGTATATTCTGGATTGTGACATTTCATTACTCCACCGTCGAGGGAATACTATTCATCCTAACGAACTTTTCTTGTACAACTTTTGGAAATTTGATCATTTTTTGCGCCTCATACATAATAAATATTTCTTTCCTTTCATCAGAGTACGTGAAAATGTATTTTTATATTCCTGAAACTTGTAGAACACGAATTAGATTTGGTACAATTTTCCTCTCATGTGTGATGAAGGCTTCTGCGTTTGAAAACTAGTGTGGGTCTACAAGCCACAGCTACGGTTCATTCTAATTCTGTTCGACATACGGCCTTGTTTAGGTTAACTTCAGACAACTTTTTATACTTTGTATCCAGTGTCTCTCATGAAGAAAACACTAACTAAGTAAACGAATTGTTTGCGAGTATTGCTGTATTCTGTTACTGGGCGTTTTTGGTAGAAACGTATTAGGTTACAAATCACTAACTTATAATTCAAGATGTGTTACAATCTGTTTCTCATTAAAACGTCCGTCAAAGTTCGCGTCATCAAAAGTTAATCCTAATCTAAAAGCTTCATTAATACAAACATAAGGAAACTTCCTTAATTACATTAATTTGCTCTGTAATGAAAGGCATTTGTCCACATTAACACACGGGCGACATAAATATATTATGTATCTGATTCTTTAACACATATATTATTTTACTAACAAGCGTCCAAATAGAAATTCTTTATTATTGTTCTGCCAATTTCCCACTAGTTGGAAATAACCACAAGGAAGGAACGTAAAGGCAGTAAATCTGCTCTATCAGTAGCGCTTCAGGCAAAAGATTAGTTTGCTTAAAGACTACGCGGCCTAAGTATGTTTTATTAGTCGTTAAGAGGTTGTATTTTATGGGAGATGGCTATAACCGACGGATAAAAGTTATGATCGCTTAGATCGCTACAGAAAGCGTCGTGCAACGCGCACACAGTGCTAGGGGCGAAAAGATAAAGGAAACATTTCTTTTACAGCTTTCAACTATATTTAGGTCAAGAATTTCTTCGCAGCACAAATGAAACGTACGTGTTTAAGTTTTAAAAATTCTTTGAAACCCACAAGCTATCGATGGAATGGATTCCGTGCCAATAAAGAACCATCAAACGGTGAGTTGAGATGGCGTGATGCC
Source organism: Anticarsia gemmatalis (assembly GCF_050436995.1). Taxonomy (NCBI): domain Eukaryota; kingdom Metazoa; phylum Arthropoda; class Insecta; order Lepidoptera; family Erebidae; genus Anticarsia; species Anticarsia gemmatalis. The sequence continues at coordinate 6,169,163 of NC_134757.1, forward strand.
CAACCGCAAATACTTGTCATTCCGATCAACCGCGACACGACGAGCGTCCTCCAAAATGCATCCGCGCCATTGAATAAAGAAGTCCACTGCAATCCACTCACGTAAAAGTACAAACGGACAGACGGAGTGATGCGTCACGTGCATCAGGGTGCACTCTTTGCCCGCAACTTCAATTTAGTTAAAAGTAGTAGCTGAGTGCAAGCGTGATCTAACTTCTCTCTGCGGCAGGAATTTGGTCTTGCTTTTTCAAAGCCCGAACAACTTTATACCACAGAAATGCGGTGACTGGAAACGGTGTCTGTCCTGCATGCGAAACTCGGCGCTGTGTTTTAATAAAAACCGATTTGGATGTCCTTTGATTTTTATTTCTGTTGTTGAACAACATTTGTATCAGGAGTTTGGATTTTGTTCAGCTTCTACAATTGCACGAATTTCTAAAAACTCAATTGAACGCCACTTGTTTAAAAGAATTGTTCTATTGTATTAACCCGCTTGTCTTCATATAAAAGAACGATTATTTTGGAGAAGAGGAGGCATCTACAGCTGCGATCGTCGCTTGTTTTATTTTAGGAGACAACGCTCGTCCGACGAGAAAGTTTTTCCACGGTGTATATCAAAATGTCTTTTGCTAAAGCCAGCTAAGCACAGCAGACTGCTTTCGTTTATAATTAATTTTGCTGCAAACTTTACGCCACGAATATCTTCGTAACTCCAAGTTACTATTTTAGGAATTTAATACGTCCTTGTTTTGCGGAAAGCTCCCAAAACGCTCTAATTTAAATATCTTTATCTCATAAAGAAAATTTGTTTTTGTTTGTGGCAATTTCGAAACGTTTTTCGGAAGAAACGCTTTACTACTTGCCGAAAATAGTTCTTTGTAGAGGAACGAGCAAGTAATTAAAGTTTAGATTGGATTTTTCTAAACAAAGAATGCCTATGAATAGCGGAATAAATTCGTTTTTAATCATAGAATCGATTGTTAAACGTATGTATGTTAAAGCTACTTTTTTGTTGATGTTATCACTAAACTATCCATGTAGCCCGTCGGTTTCGAGTTTTTCAACAATAGTCGAACGAGCGACATGTGTTTCGTCAGCCGGAACCGCCCTACGATATTAACATACGGTTACCGACTATCAAAAAACCTTTTTTAAAACTGTGACATGACAATGATGCGTTAACATTCTGACAATACCCTGTTAAAGGTAAAATGGGAAGTGGAGTCTATTTAAGTAGGTATTCACGTCCGAGGTGTGTTTACAACGCGTCTACTCCTCTTTCGGCTATTCAGGCGCGTAATGCTTAGTCACAACTCACAACGGAACTTGTTGCCTTAACGAAATTTTTATTAATGATCCTCTGGGCCACACTCGTAGGAAGTCTGATGCCCGTGTAATTCGGTTGCGGTCTATTTGGTACACATTTGTTTTCTGTTTAACGAACCGCGCGCTTAATAATATTTCACTTTTGTGCTATCAATCACGAGTCGACGCAACGTAAATATGCCTGATAAATATTCATGTGGTACTTCGATCACTACTCATATATTATAAGGTACATTCTCACTCTCACGGATTATGCGGCAAGAATCGCTGATATCTCAATAAATAGCGTCATTAAATATTTTGTCACGACGGGATTTATGGGAAGAAAAGCTTAAGCCCATTCTATATTAAATTAATTCCTTTTTTACGAGTGTCACCTCCTACGCTCGCACGGGGACTATTATAGTGGTATGTAACTTATAATAATTTAATGCACGGCCGTCCCATTAAAATCCATTGAGTGTCAGCGCGGGAGTATCAGAGAGCATTCAATCGGCCAGAAGGTAACCACAAATAAAATAAAAGTTTATTGTCGTTTTATACGCAGAATATTAACTTACCGCGTATTGAATGTCATGCTTCTCACGCTTTGTTAATTTATTTTTGGAAGTACGGAGCATGTCAGAATAATAATGTTGGAAAAAGAAGCAATTGCCGTTTACCTATGAATAAAGTGCTTATAAATCTAAGTAGTACAATGAATTAACTTATTATGTGTGCTTAACTGTATAACCATTAATATACAGTGGTTAAGAAATATAAATACGATGTGATAAAACTACGTTTTTTAAAGCTAGTAGGTATCTACATAACACTTATAAAAGCAAGACTACTTTAGTAATAGCATTGGGGAAATTATATATTTTTTTTCAATTTACGAGTATAGTCACATAGAAATCTGGTAAGGAATTTATGCTTACCTATTTGAATTCCCATCTATCGTCAAAGATAATCGGTTGCAAAAGATGCATACAACGATTATACGATCAATCAATCTGATAACGCAGTATAGCCTTTTAAGCACAAGAACTGTTGTTTATATGGCTATTATGAAGTGGAAATCTCAATGTTGTTGCATCAGTCACGATTCTCATGAGGCTATGATAGATCAGTTACGGCTACCGACGGTTACCTACTAAAGTTACTTGTGTAATTCTACCTACAACGTTATATCATACGATGCTACTGTTATTGTTGTCGTTGTTCCCTTTTTTTTGTTTGGACGTAAGTAGATCAATTACGACTTTCTTGAATTACTGGCGATCATTTATTTTGATTCAGCTCAACCACGTACTCCAAGTAGTCAGTAAAATTTTCTTTTTAATTAATGTAAATCTTGCAAATAAATTTATACTGGTAAATGCAAAAAAATGTCCGTCCGTTACGCTCTCACGGCTAAACCGCTGAACCGATTTTCTCACGGATTTACTTGAATATATCTAATAGGTATATTTCTTATAGTCTTTATTTGCTGAACTAAAGAAGGAAATTACACTTCGAGGTGTCTTTGAAAAACTGTCAGTTTATGATAACCGAATAACGTATGTTGTTACATATATCGAAAATAAAAAAGTTAAGTCATTCTACACATAATATAGGTATATAGTTATCTATATTACACGTGGAAACTACAGTACATACACCTATGTATATGTAGAAAAACGAATTGGAACACTTGGGGAAAACTAATCAAATGTTGGGAACATACAGACCTATCTAAATAATTCAGGCCTTAATGTCTTCGCTATGTTAACTAGCTCTACCTTTACTTTATAGGGCTCTAGTTATTCGGAATAAGCTTGATGACGTCACAAAGGTACTCAAAGCTAAAGCCTGCCCCTTAATTATCACCCAAAAGGTTAATCTCAGGTCCAAATCTAGAATTTATGTAATACTAGCTTTCACCCTCTATTTTACTCGGTATATTCCCGTTGTCCACCCCCTGCTTGTCCACCCCGGGTGGACAGTGACACAAATCTTTTAAAAAATTCTCGGTGTCCACCCCTGGGGGACAGTGAGAATTAATTTTAAATTATTCCCGCTGGCCACCCCGGGTGGACAAAGACACGAGTTTCATATTACTACTCTCGATGTTCACCGCAGGTGGACAAAGCCACTGCTTAAATAAACATTCTCAATGTCCACGCTTGCTGGATATGGGTGTAAATAATTATAACAAAATTAATTAAGTAGGTATATAGTTTAATCATATTATCAACATCTTTTACTTTTGCAATCTACACAAATAATTATCACAATAGGTATTAATCAAAGTCACAGAAAAATCTTTACATCCTCATCCTTTCTAGAAATAAATCAATATTGAAGTCCCCATTGACAAGTCCTATTCGCATGTCCTGAATAAAATGATAACTTAAAATATATTTTTTTACGTTTATTGTTATAACTTATACCTTGGTTTAATAAGTGCCGCAACTTAGGGTCAATCAACATTATATGGGAAAACACACCATAGATAGTGTACCTACTTCTATTTACCCTAGAGATGTTGATAATATGATTAAACTATGTACCTACTTAATTAATTTTGTTATAATTATTTACACCCAATTCCAGCAAGCGTGGACATTGAGAATGTTTATTTAAGCAGTGGCTTTGTCCACCTGCGGTGAACATCGAGAGTAGTAATATGGAACTTGTGTCTTTGTCCACCCGGGGTGGCCAGCGGGAATAATTTAAAATTAATTCTCACTGTCCCCCAGGGGTGGACACCGAGAACTTTTTAAAAGATTTGTGTCACTGTCCACCCGGGGTGGACAAGCATGGGGTGGACAACGAGAATATACCTTTTACTCGAGTAGATATTTTAAGGAAATTATGACCTGTATTTTTTCTAAATAATAAATAAATCTAATGGCAGTGCTAAGTATATATTTTAAAATGATTCATAAGTTATCATTTCTTTTTTCTCTGCCTACCCCTTTAGGAAGAAGGCATGATTTTATGTATGCATGTAAGTATGTATGATTCATCAGTTGAGTCGTAAACGCCTATAATTTTGCTTATATGTACCTAAGGATGTTAAAACCTTTAGTTTAAATGCAAATGTGGAGAAATAATAATTTATTTGATTTACTGATCTTGAAAGGTGGTATTAATTCGAGTAATGATTCAAGTACAAAGCGCAATTGCACCGTAATGTGCTAACTATTCACGTTTATTGAGACGATTTAAATGAACCATTTTAAAGCTAGTAAATAAATAATAGCGATTATATTTAACATTTTATGATTATTTTATGTTTATAATAAATTGTACTCAAATTTAAGTTAATTGTTTTTATACATAAGATAGATACAATACAGTTGTCGCCTATGGCATGAATTATTCAAATTCTGGGATCACCAAGGATCTCTTGCTATTATTTTCATAGTTTCATTTGACCTGGAAAATTAATCCTAGAGCGTTGGTTTCGGAGTTCATAAAATAGCTCTTCGAAGAGTCAAAAAATATTTTTTCAAAGAATAATGTAGTCTTCTGTAAACGATAAATTGTTTTATGATCGTATAATAATATGTATTTAAACGACTATTCATGTACCCTATTAATTCTTTTAACCCGACAATATGGTATAGCAATAAACTTTAAAACAATTGCTACAAGACGTTTATTATTTTGCAAGGCTTGGGTTTCATACAGAATATATTGTTCTCGCTCAAACTCAGTGTGGTCTTAGGTAAAAATAGCCAGTACTTCATTGTAGGTGGAAGAGTTATTACGCACTCTCGACCAGCTGGCAAAATAGTCGGCAACTGTAAATTTTTATACGGTTTCGATGCCAATAAACAAACTTAGTAGTCAGGTGTCTGGTTTGTTAAAGTATTTTTTGTCATCGAGTATTTAATTATTAAATCTGGAATCTAAAATAATTAGTTATTTCATATTAGTCTATTTTACCTGTAGTTTAATTTTGCTGAAAGAAAATGGCTACATATAGATTCCAATTTATTTAAACTGTACTTGCGCCACATATACGGTAGCAACATATGGAATTGTCCGACTAGTCGCTGTTAACTGACGAGATATGTACTCAACAATTAATTAAATGTTAAAGATGTCTGCTTACATATTACTCACATATTGAGCTCAAAGAACTTGATTCCAACCTTTTTCTTTCGTTGAAAAACTATTGTTCGGCGACTGTCTAAAGTGCGTAATAGTTCTAATGGCGCTCAGAAGACGATACAAGCACCTGTCTTATAAAACTACAACGATCAGAAATCAATATCAAGCCAAGATTATGGAGAACGATTGATTTATAGCAGTTTGTGAAACAAGATTATAGTTAGCAGACGATTGTAATTACAGGTTGATCATAAAACTGGCCCTTGCCTTTGATGGAATAAGAAAGAGGGGACTCGTATTTGGTTTGAAGTAGACTTTAATTACGAGACCAGTGCAAACACGATGTAGAACACATTTTTATTTATGTCGCAAGTAAAATATCGAAGTGTTAAAGCAACCAATAAATTCGTCACATTTTCAAACATCTCACGCATCTCATAAGCCGTTTTAAAAACATGATGAAGTAACAAAACGACTATTTTATACCAGCGTTTATATCAAACAATCTTCATATTCACTCAATAAAAGCTGAATTACTAAAGAATTTAGATTTTTGTCGAATTCTTCGAGGGAAAATATGTTCGTTTCAAACGCATTAGAATAATATGATTACATTATATTCACCCGAGGCTCGTCTAGGGCAGATGGAGCACAAAATTAAATACCACCTGTAGTTTAGTAGTCCGAGTGTTCCAATCATTACGGTAGGTTTGACTCTAATGGTTTACTATCATTACAATTTATCGTTGAGACTATTTATTTGAATTCAAAGCGTACGACGGAACGAGTTTTGAATTGCATCGTTTTAACTATTCAAATTTTATAGAGTTTGTTTACTTAAATTATATAATTAAAATTTAAATAGAACGGATAAACGTCGTATTTGAGGAAGAAAGTAACACTTAAAAGGTAAAAGATAGAGAATGTAGTATCGTGTGCTGTGGGCGTCGTGCGATACTCAACGTGCTTATTATTGTATCAGCGAGGAATATCAAAAGTTAATAGCCGCTTGTCCGGCGGTTCACTGCTCTTTGAAATTAATTTAAAGTGCATGGGAGGGGTAATTATGAGGGCAAGTAGCCATTATCTGTTGTAATAAACAGATGACTCATCCCACTATTTGCACGCTAATGCTTTGCAACAACTCTCCTCCTTTTCTGAAATTATCTACCTTTAAAGCTTGTAATATATTTATACAGGCTTTTATGATCAACCAAGCGAAATTGAAGAATGTCGTAAAAGCTTTAAAATGCTCTCTAAGAAGGAATGAAATATAAGGTATAAGAGGCTAATGTCTCGCTTAGACTATCTGCCTATGCTAACATGTTTTAGAATATAAAAATAAAACCAGGTTTAAAAATGCCACGTCAGGCTTCCAACTATGGATTAAGCGCGAGTGATTTAATATCCATAAAAACGTATGCATATTCCCAGAAAGCGTACTCGATCGTTTTTTAAGCCGTTATCAGGGTTTGTTGGGTTTATCGTAGTTTTTCAATCCCTCTATATAGTTGCGTTCGTTGCGAATTTTTGTTGAGCGAGTTTTACGAACTCCAGATTACATAGATTGTTGTTATAACCATCGGTGGGTAAGTAATTCACATTTCTTTTCATTAATATGATATGAGGGGTCTTTATAAAAAGAGCTCGGGTCTTGTGCTCAATGCGTTAATTATTTTCCATTCCTTTGCGAATTGTACGAGCGTGGCTTTGTTAACGGCGTGTAAAGATTAAAGCTTGAGATTGGCCACGCCCAACGCTGATTGTTGACGGTGATTGGTCGAGCGAACTCTTTGTTATACGCCGCTTTGTTTAACATCTCAAATTAGCGATTACCTACGTTAGAAAGTTGGGTACAGAGTTGCGTGGGCGACGGAAATATTGTAGCTGCCACCGGCCAATCACTTGCCAGCCTGACAGTTTGTGTTTCTAGATTGCGCACTTGACATCGTCGCCTGCGCATTCGTTTGTTTTATCGCTGTACTAGCCGTGTTTTCCATTCAAACCGTCATTTATTGTGAACACAAAAACGTTGTAGGCCAGTAATTACTTGTAGGCTATTTCGATCAACATTTAGTATTTGATTAACATTTCTTATAGCCTTACATTAACGGTTATTGAGCTCATGTCTTAACCATGTACAGTCATAATAAAAAACGAGAGAGAATTTTATTGAGAGACTTTTTTCGCTGAGTAACTTTGAGTCCAGTTTAACCGGCGCTTTATTTTTATTAAGGGTCCGTTAATAACGTTTTAATTTTACAACCGGCAATATTGTGTTAAAACAATTAACTGTCTGATTTATAATCATAACTTTGTTGATTACAGAATCGTTAATATTTATAAATTGTTTGCTAAATTCTCTGGCTGTAATTTATGTGTATAATTTGTTGCACGTGGCTTTAAGCGTACAAAATGATTTGTTTTGGGCAAATAAACAGTTATATAGATGAAATGTTTGTTTATTCTAAGCGTAATAATCGTTAAGATTTCAATATGAAGATTTATAGTTTAATTTCACGTTTTTGAATATTTTGGTCTTGTTTTCAACGGTCAATGTGGACCAACATTTTATATTACAGTGGTAGATAAGATATTTTCAAGAAACAAAACGTTTATTCAAGAACTTTCAGCATTGCCTAATCATGGATTCATTAAATTCAGCCATAATTCGTTCAAGCTATTCTCGGATAGCAGTTTCATTAATATTAAACAATAAAAGATTAAAATAATATTAATAGATATCCATCCTACGTGCGTTCCAAGCCTACGTCAAACAAAAATATATTTTTCTCATAGAAATGACACCTTCGGCCACATTTTTCTAGAGATCTTATAAAATATCCTCTCGTATCTCCCGGGGGAATATAAAAAGCCTACAGGCTTAATACATTACTTTATCGAATGTTTCCTTAATACCAAATACACGGGAAAATAATATTAAAAGGAAATTATGTTTTCTCAGTTCTGAAGCGAAGATAGAATAAACTTGATAATACTGAATTAAGTTTTTTACTTATTTCTGTGTAAAATATAATAAAGCAGTTCATTCCCGACTGCTTTCTAGGTAAAGTATTTTAATACATTTTAAATCGGATTACCGTCGAAAGATTTACTTTATTATTAAAAATAATAAACTTAATATCCTATAATAAGCCGATAATTAATAGGCAAAAGGCAGACTTGATTTTATCTTTGCCAAGTTTGTTTTGTAACGCATGACAGTCCTACTGCCGGGCAAGGGTCTACCTCCATAGAAGGGTGAAGGATAACACACTAAAATTGGGCCTTACCGGAATAATAAAGTTCTAAAACCTGTAGTCTGTGAACCAGTAGCCCAATTCTCTACTAATATTGAGTATCGACAACCGACTAGCTACCGAAAAAAACATATGAAAATCGCATCAGTGCCTCTAGCGGACCTCGTAGAAACTATTTTTGCAGTACATTTTGAATGTCAAACTCTCGGCACTCGATGGTTCTAATTGAAGAGTTGAAGACAGTCGAATAAACTTTTAAGCTGACAAAAAAACAATTATTCCCACAAAGTTCTAGTGCGTACTAAAGTTCCCATAAAATAAAAACAAGATTAAAGCTTAATAATACCCTCATACTTTTTACCCTCTAATGTTCCGAACGAAAAAGTCGTACGTGTAACTACGTATGTCCTTGTCATGTCAAATGCTATACTGTTTAGGAACAAAATATGTGTGTAATTATAGTTAAATGATTCGTGGGTGATCTCATCGCGTGAGGCACGATGTCCGACTAATTGATATGGACCACTTAGAGGTTTGTAGGTATCTGGAACTTCGAATTAGAGGTCTGAATATTTGCGGTTTGTATGAGGAAAACAAACAAAGCCTTGCCTGTCAAAATATTATGACGTATTAAATTATTTTATCGATTAGCTTTATGATTCATCGACATTCATAATGATTATTTATGTTTTTATATTTATATCTTCATTGAACAATTAATTATTAGTCATTATAAAGTCCTCTTGCAGCGATAAACTCTAAATTTACTTTACGGATTTTCACCTATAGATAGAGTAATTTTCGAGGAAGGCTTAATTTATAGAATATTTTGCTAGTTTTGAATAAAACAACTTTAAAGGTTAAGCCGCTAGTTACAAATAAAGTTTAGGTCCAAGTCAAAAAAGGCTGATTTTTACAATTTTTTACACAATCAGTGAGTATCAACTTAACATAATATTAGATCGTTATTCAAGCTGTAGTTCAGTAGCGCTATTCTGTACAGACAGTACTGTCGAGTATCCAAAGTTTGACATTAGAATGTACTGCCAAAATAATTCCTACGACGCCCGTCAGAGGCGCTAATTAGATTTTCATACAAAATTTCTCGATGACAAGCCGGTTGTCGGTAGTCGATAGTAATAGAGAATCGAGGTACAGAACAAGAAGCATCACAGTTTAAAAATCCATTTATTATTTCCCACTATCGTATAGTCCATCTGACCTGTGGTCCCAAGACCTCGTGACAAAATTGATGACCGGAATGCAACGCACACTAAAATTGGACAAATCACGCAACAACAATTTTATTGTCACGCGAACTTGAAAGACCATCATTAGTTCATTACGGACTGTCAGCACCCTCGAAATTTAGTAAATCGGTAAAATTTATCTTTAGTTGTGTTATATAATATACTGTAGATCAAGTCTCTACTACTATGGACTACCGACAACCGGCTAGCTATGGAGAAATTTTACACGAAAATCTGTTTAGCGCCTCTACCCTCTCCGTAAAAACTATTTTGGCCGTATATTTTAAAAATGTCAAATTCTCGATACTCGACAGTACAAAATGTAGAGAATTGCGCTACTGAGTTTTATCCTCTATTAAAAGTTCGGGATCCGTGTAACACTATCGAGCCGCGCTTTACTAATTTAGCATTGTGGTCACACAAAAGCCATTTTAAAAAGCATCACAGGTTCCCAAGTGTCGTGGTCATGGATCATCATCCACATCAAGTTAATAGTTGTAATTCTTTTTATTATGGCTGTAAAACGATTCTCGAATGACGAACAGACGTCATTGGGAGTTTTTTTTGTAATAAACTTCACGCCCTCACATCTTTGTGTAATGGGACATAATGAATGTCGCTACATTCTTCAAATTACGTGGCTCGATTGTACATTCAGAACGACGTTGACATCGTCTAGGGACGTCTGCTACAATTTTGTCTCATTACACGACGAATCAGCATACAAAGGCTTTTTAGAGACGCAAAAAGCTAAATTGTTACCTACAATCCTTTTTGTCATTATCGATAATGGCCCAAGTAACCTAGTTGAATATATTTCGTATATCCTCAATTTATTATTGGGTATTTTTTCGTCTACCCAAAATAAACATTACTCTATCTACCCCGTACCCGAGAGACTGTCGATAAATGAATATTTTATAGCTTCGTACTTTTTTAAATAATTCATATATCGGTATCGTTTTCGGTGCGACATAGTCCAGTGACTAATACATATTTAACAAACCTTTGATATCTTTTAACGATGACAATGACGCTACGGTGGTAGCATAAAATAAATTTAAAGTCCTCTACGAAACATTGCAATTACTCGATTCAATGAACACAAATCGATTCAGACGATGCTTTACGACCTTGTCGATTCTCGTTATTGTTGAAAATTCAAGTGTAAACTTCAATATTTTGTGTACGACCGCGTAGCGCTCCCTCGAAAGGGACTCGTTTGTCGTCCGATAATAAGATCGACCACTCTCCACAATAATAGATAATTTGTTTAGAGTAAAAAAACCCGCAAATGGGCTTAAGGCCTATAATAAAAACAGAGATATGGCGCTGGTGGGTCGGATCGAGAAATGAATTTAGATTACAGGTTAACGCCGCCTAAGTGTGGGTTGCCGCTTCACCTGTGCTTCAAAAAACATCGGGTAAAAAACAGTCAACGGATGGCAGCGCTCTTCACTCCAGCCCGTCACGTGAACCAGCCCCGGCCATTTTAGGCGGACGCTTGTCAATCTGCCGGCTTATTATGAGTGTTTTCGTATAACAAAAAGCACTTTTAACTTCGTAACTGTTCGCTTTTTATATTATCCGAGTATGAGAAAACTTTCAGATAAGAACAACTGTTTTTTGTCACTTAGGACCTCGTTCGATATCGACACTCCAAGTTTTTAACTCAACTCAACGTCTCGCTGATTTCATCCGGTTGAAAAAACTTCGGCACGTTTCCAGTTAAATACAATTAAACGTGTAAACCCAATATTCATAAATGTTATTTTCCAATAACACGTCGTAAAATAAAAACTGTGATCGCTCGGTGCAGCGGAGCGGCCCGCCCGGCTGCGTCGCATTAACGAACACTAAAAATAAAGCCTTTCGACTGAAATTAATAAATTTTAATTGCATAAAAGTACAGGTTGCCGCCGGCTTTAAGTGGTTACAATATCTACCATTCGCGTCTATATGGGTCGGGAACACGACAGTATTAAATGGGTATTCTGATACAAATAGACGATGATGGATGTGCGCCTATTACGTGTGCGTTCTAAATCATACCGTAGAATAATAACTGCTCGACCGGTCCCTCGTATGTATTAAGCGTTTTGATTTTAATAGTTATTTATGAGCATCCAGCATAAAAAGTCTTGACAGAGTTTACAAAGGAAACTTTTACTCTTTAAAAAAAAGAAGTGCCATAATCCCACGGTGAGAACTGTTTATGACAAGTGTCTCTTAAATCGAATTTTACACCGCTCGGACGTGTTCAAGTAAAAAATCAAGTCACCAGCGATGTTCGACAGTCAATAACACCGCCATCGATTCCCAACAGAAATAAAGGCATGTCCGCACTAAGCGTTTGTGTCGTAGAGGCCCCTCGGTGCATCGGAACCGGTTGTACGAGAGGAATAGTTTCGACGTGAACACGCCATAAGCACGTTTATTAAGCATCTATAGTTACTGTAGGACGTAGCCAGCCCGTGACTAAATATGCCCACGCGTATTACGACTTATGATGCCTCGAATAATTCCCTTGTCCGCGCCGCTGCCTCCTCGCACCGACCATTTTCTTTAGGAAGCAACGTTTTGTAATTAAATTTAACGCACGATTTCCACAGACGCCACATAATGCGATTATAATTGACTTACGATCAAGTTTCAAATGGGCTTATCGGAAAGTGTTTCGTGACGTGTGCTGCTTCATACAGATAATGTTAAATACCCATTATTATGTAATAAGATTGACCAGCGCAATAATATCCAATAACTATGTATAGACCCAAGATCCTTCGTAACAAATACTACGCACGTACTAAAAGGGAAACCTATTTTTGATTTGATATCAGTGAGCTAAAAAAAAGCGTCGATCTCGTGCGAGAGTAAATTAAGTTCTCTTTGACATTCATTAGTTTCATAAAAATACCTCTCTAACTCGGAATAAAAAAGTCGGCGAATAAAAGCTCGTTAAAATCACTCGCTGTTCGACCCTGAATAAAAGTTTCGAACGTTCTTTTTTACCAACGTGGAAAAAAGAGAACAGGAAGTGAAGCGTATTTAATCATTACAAGCGCGCCAGTCATTTTTTCATCTCCTGAATTAATTTTAAATTTGATTCTATTAACATAATAAAATAAATCAGTGAGTGCCCTCCGGCAAGAGTGAAGAAGTAATCTCAAGTGGAGATCTCTGAGATTTGAGGTCGAGAGGTTAATGTTGATTTGTTTATACAATTGTGTACATGTTTTGATACCGCTCGTTACGTTACTAACCGACGTCTGACGGTTGTGTGTTGCGGTGTGCCGACTCTTTGAGCCCGTTAACGTTTTTGTTGAAGCCCGAGACAAAAACTAATACTCTGTTCACCGAACAAAGGCTCTTGTAATGAAAAGGTGATGTGAGAACATCCGAAGACGATCCCCTACAAGGTTGATGGAAAAAACATCACGGCGCTTGTTATGGAAATAAAATTATAACCAACTATAATGTCCTCGATTAGTGATTTTTTACGTGAAACATAATCACATATAACATATTGCAAATATGGTATACCGGCCACTAATAGCTGTTATTAAGAAAACTTTGAATTTATAATCATCTAACGTTCGGATTTCGCTCCGTTATTAGACTCTTATCTCGCCGAGATTACTATTTATGTGTATTTTATATAAGAAAACTAATTGGTTTCCACTAATCCCTTAAGATAGAAGCTGTATTTTCTGAGCCAACAACAATGCACGTAACAATATACGCTGTAAATCATGAAAATATAGGATTTATGTACATTGCGCTTAGAGCGGGTGCAGGAATCATTTATAAGCTGTGCAGCACTGCCCAATATACCGAGTTAAAAGCTGAATACAGGGAATTGAGTGACCTAAATGCTTCAATATAGAATAGAGCGGTGTATGAGTGACTTCGATGTAAGTGAATACGAGCTATTTCACATTTTAATAGGCGGCTGTGTGGATTTTCGTAGAAGACACGAAAGCCAAACGCTTCCTGTAATTGAATTTCGCGATTAATTTATGGGGAGTTCTAAAAATATAAGTCTATGAAGCAGTAACTATGAGGGTGGTCTTACCAACGCTAAATACACACAAAAAAAAACATTAGTTTTTGTTACACTGCCTTTTTGGGCTATTGTGATTGATTTGCACACCTGGTTAGCAGCAAGAGTATCGTAATAGTCCGTTGCCATTTTATTAGGTCGGGGAAGAAGTCTTTTCGCATTATAATAATAGTATGTATGAACTTGTAATAAAATCTCTTTGGCTCCAAGAATCACAAATGAGTACAGGGTTCATTAGATTTCTTTCAGTGAGCTCGTGAGGTACCCAAATATCGAACTTTTTGTGTAGAGAAAATATTTTGTTACAAGTTCATACATACTATAATGCGAAAAGACTTTTTCCCCGACCTAATATTTTAACTTTCCTCTAATCTTGCTAGCTTTAAAACAGCTACGCTTAAGTCCAGACAAAGACGCCATTAAGTAGTTTCGGCCAGGAAGTAACCTAATCACCTATTTAAAGCAGATGTTTTATATAACGAGTGTAGTGTCGATATCTCGGCGGTCTTAATGTTCGTAATTCACTTAAAGTACTGTCAGTATACAGATGGACCATCTCGAACGTTCTAATTTAAATGTAGAGCAGTAATATTAAAACGCACTGAGTTTTATGCAGCAATTTGTAAGATCACTTTGCTGAAATTTTCAAGTTTTCAGGATTTCTAAATAAATATTGGCGTTGTATTGTAATTTTTGCGGTATGAACAAGTTTATTATAAAAAAAAATCAAAAGGAATTTTAACTAAATACGTAATATTGCATAAAAAATTGTGTTGTATTAATTGCGGTTGATATTCATATAGATAACTACAAAACAATACATGTCAATATTTACTTTGATGTTAAAACACAAAAGCGTCATCAAAACAAGTTTTGCGGTTTTCGCATTAAGCAAAACGCAAACAGAATTAGTAATCGTTTGTTACATTTTAGTTTAATTAGTTTATTCAATGCACTAGACCGATGTGCCAATAATGCTTTCACTGATGAGGTCATGATACGAAACTAAATTATATAACAAATGTATACTAATATTATAAAGCTGAAGAGTTTGTTTGTTTGTTTGAACGCGCTAATCTCAGGAACTACGGGTCCGATTTGAAAAATTCTTTCAGTGTTAGATAGCCCATTTATTGAGGAAGGCTATAGGCTACATATCTTAACGCTACAATCAATAAGAGCAAAATACCAGTAGGTAAAAATATTACAAAAACGGGGGAAAAAATCACTCTTTCTCTCTAATGTGACGCAAGCGAAGTTGCGCGGGTCAGCTAGTTAATATATATTTGTTATTAAATTATACCGTGTTTTGATTAATCCCAGTGCGGTTTGATATTCGCTTATTGAATGTATCTAATGTCTGGATGCAATCAATATTTGATCTATGCGAATATCTCATATTTCCTAGTAATATGTTAGTAGCCATGGTTGCAAATTACGTTCATGGTTTGGAAGTATTACATGATATTAGTTAACTATACGTATACATTAAGCTGCTTGTTAGTTAGAATAGCTGGGTTGACATAGATCATTTTTGTTTTAAACAAGCAAAAAAATCAATCATGCATATATTTTTCTTATACTATCCAGCAAAATGCACGGCAAATTTTATGATGCGAAGATTCAATTAAACTCTATTCATCGTTTAGGAAATAAGACCTTCAGTTTACCTCACATTACTAACCCCTGGTTTCTGAGTACGTTTAGCAGTAGTTTATTTATTCAATAGCGTTTTTTATATGAGTTTAAACACGATTGAATAGATAAACTACCGCTAAACGTACCTTAAAAATGGGGGGTAAAACGTTAAACAGTCCTAGTCTGAGCGACACATATTTCTTGTCCATATCGTGTACTAGTCCTAACAAATTACCTAATCATATAAACGTCCCCTACAAAGGTCACTTAAGGTTTGTACAATATAACAGTAATATTACTGTACTCTCCAGCAAAACATAGGTGTGGCATAATTCACAAAACTCGTGCAAATTGTCGCCACGTTAAAAGGAAAATAAGTAACATTTCAGTAAGGAAAATGGCAATTTTTAGCGACAACATTTATGGTGTTTTATTTATCGGGCACCGCTTTAATACCGAGCAAATAATTGCGGTATTTCTAGCGAAACTGCGATAAAACTTTTATGCCACCACTTCTATGTGAAAGATATTTATAATTTATGCTTCGGAGTTAGCGCATACTTTGAAAGAATAGACGACGTATTTTATGGATTAATATTAGGCTTTAGTTACGGCGGAAAAAGCTCCAGTTTGATCGCCCTCAACTTGTTGTTATTATCGAATGTGGTAATTACTTTGGTTCAGTTTATTACCATGTAAGTTTTGAATATATTGACATTAGTATTGACATTTATATATTACATAGTTCTCGCAAAATAAGCTTAGATGGCTTAGCTTTCCTTTATGAATTGCTTACTTCCATAAAATGTCCACATTTTAAGATCAGATAAGTAGCACTAACCATAACTGCACGCATTATTTTTATACGCCTAGATCCTTATCACTCCCACTCATACTTGGACATTCATTATAAGGAAACCAGAACTGTAAGTAGCCTCACGTTACTGTTTTTATATCAGCAGTGGAATGCGCCATTAATAATTTCAACACCACCGAGGAAAACATTGCTCAACTCATAAATATCCCCTTAATGGCAAAGCCTGTAATATTTCTTCCCTCATCTACATTACTTCTGCAAAAATAACAAAATAGTGTTCGCAGATTGCCACAGCTCGATAAACCTTGGCGGACTGCATAGAATGAGGCACTTCACCACTGCACCTTTGTTATCAGATCTGAACAAAAAGCAATCATAATACCCTGGATTAAGACTGCTTTTCCACTTTGATTTTTTTATCTGGTAGTTCCACAGAGGTACTGATTTGTAGTCGAGATAGGCACGCGAATGATGCTCTCGGTGGCCGCAACAAGGACAAAACTAAAATAAAACTACATATTATTACGTACAGATAAGATACGTCCGGCTCTTACGGCTCTAGTTATTTTTACAACGCGTCACGGTTGGGCTCGATTTCACAACATCTCCCTTCGTCTTATGACTTGCCGAAAGCAAATATTAGTTCTAATATTTTATTTATATAGGACACACCGGAACATAAATATGTATGTATGTGAATTATGAAGAATTGTGACCTTTCCGTAACGTATAAATCAACGAGGAGTATCTATATGAATCATTAGTGTTCTGTGGGAACATGATAAGTGAAGTCAGCATCGACATAGTTACATGCAAAACAGAATCCTGGTTGTAGTGTTAGTCACTGTGAGCTGTGGTTAAACGCGGTATGCATTAGTAGTAGGTATCCAACGAAATGATTAACAGTAGGGCCACGCAAATTTGCAGTGGGAGCGCAAAATAAACACATCAACGTGCAGTGTCCGTCGAGGCCGTGTCGCGTCGTGTCGCGAGGTTGGGCCATTACATATTTATAACATCTTATATGGACTTAAATCGATGTAAAATTTGATATTCAGACTGAGAACGGAGGCTAACGTACCGGTAATACTGTCACGTACCGCCATATTAGACAAGTTTTCAATGAATTTTAATGTAGATAAACCCTCGACATTGGACTACGGGCATTCAGTGCGGTCCACCGTTGTGATTGATTGAATGCACATGTGATCGCTTCCTTATATCGATTTACTATTGACAGTAGGCTTGATGTAATTGAGTGAGAAACAAATGTGTGGTGCTGGGAATTTAATGTGTTTTACAACAAAGTGACTTGAAAACATTGTACAGGTATTTAGTTCAGTATACTGGTTACAAAGACACTTCAATTTATATTTGAATACAAATTAATAATATAGGTACCTATAGAAAAATCACATCGCACATCTATTACAAAATTTCTAGTAAGATAGACAGCGCTATTTTTTTTTAATTTACTATCGAAATTAAAACATGTTGCTATTCGGGTACGTATTGGACGAGTTTGCTATTTAAACCGTAAAAGAAGAATCCTTTTTTGAGCTTGCCAGAATGATAAATTAGTATCTTTACAACTACGAATTTGATTACAATTCTGTGAAACCTTTATTTAATTCAGGCATTTGTTCATTTTTCCCGGGATTCATTCTGTCGGTATCCAATCCCAGGTTTCGGAGTATGTAGCTAGTCACGGATTTAATTAAAAGTGACAAACTCAAAGTGACCTGGGTCACTTTTAATTTAGCGCATTTGAAACACATACCCCTCGTAAATGTTGTCTGCAGGAAAATGTATGATAGTAGCTACTTTAGTTTGTAGCGATGCCGATGTTATCGCACTGAATCTGTTCCGCAACAGATTTATTATTATTTAATGACAAACCTTCGTGGAACCTCGTTGATAAAATTGAATGACGCTCTCCAAGAATAAAAACTTCGTAGAATTCAGTCGATATAAATTGATTTCCAGTAAAGGTATTTAAATTTCCTATACGGAATAATTTTGCAGCCATTCAATTTGCAAACGTTTTCACCGCAAATTATATGACGTGCGGTTTTCCTATGATGCACGGCACAATCATATTCCCTTAGGTATTTAAGCGTTTCACCGAAATCTGTCACGCTCATTAATTTCCCGAAGCTAATCTCCAAAGGAGTAGACACAAAGCCTTACTGACTTAGAATTCTCTGACGACAGTGGCAGGTTCCTCTATCACGATACACAAATCTGTCTTCTTGTTCATCAACCCTAAAAGGCAACCGCCATGAAATAAAGTGACATCTGTCAGATATTCTAGTCACAAAATAATAACGTCATTTACAAGGAATGTTTTGTTTACGTCTGTTTTATAGTTTAATAACTATTTTACATCTGGAAACAATAAGCGGCCTATATAATAAAATACTGTGAATGTCTTAACAAAATCCATTTATTTTTACTGACATATTGTCCTGAATACGGCCCATTGTTTGACGTCGTAAACATGCGAGTGTGTGGACCGGTAGGGTTAGCAAGCCTCACTGTTTGCGCTATGTAAATATTCATGAGTATAATAAACACATCGTGTGCCAAGTGTTGCCTATAACCGACACTAGATTACTAAGCTCGCGTACAATGATACTTTACGAAATTATTGTTGACATTCATTCTATGTTGGTGCTACTTATATGTTTTGTACAAGCATTCAATGTTAGTGCCTTTAACTAAATGTGTTAACGTGTTTATGATATAACACTCCATGCAGTTGCTAATGCTAACTTGGTATAGTAAATATTATACACACATTGCACACTCCGCTTATCCGAAAATACTATAACATTATTATTTCAAAATCTGTACTTACATGAAGTTAAACGTACGTTATTTACAGAAAATTTCTCAAGCTGCATACCAAATTACATGTTGGTTTTCCTAATTCGTGTAAAATAAGCTGCTTCAACAAACAATTAGCGAAAATGATACATTCGTTAACAAAATCACGTGAACCGATTAAATAAGCAAAGCAGTTGAATAATTGAAGTGATCCTCTCGAGACAGCCCTGCTGTTACGTGTGTGAGTGGGTCGTGTATATGCAGATACTAATTTCGCTTTCGGCGACGTCGGCGTTTAACATTTCGAACGCGCCGCGAGTTTTAATTTGTGATCAATTATGCGAGGGCACTGTTATTTATCGTTGTTTTATTTCATTTGCCTTCTCACAGAGACTGTGGGTGGTCCGATCACGATTTTCGGGTTGCGATGTTCACCAATAAGTTCCACTGATTGCGCCATAGAGTTAGCAATCTGATAACAAGTTACGACGTGTTTTTAGGTGTGTGTTTTTTTGCGAAGTTTAGATGTATTTTTGATTTGACTGTTTTTTTTGTGGACTTTGATAATTAATGTAAACAGACACAGACGGTGGTGGTTACGATTTTGACCCTCTCCGACAATGTCTTGAAATGGTTATTTACAAAATAATAAAGTGTCACCTTACAAGTATACGATTATCCATAGTATTTATAGACTATTTATTTTTCACTTTATATTCTATTTTTATAGTTAAGTTTTGAACAAGTTTTCCAAATAATTTACAAAATTTAAACAAAAACCCTTCTTGATCTCATAAAACGTCACTGGCTCATAACAGAACCGACCGAAAATTTATTTATGAGCAAAATTTTGCCGTATTAAATTTTCGCGGTCACGGTTAATCTCATCGCGTTTCTTACTTTTACCATATGGCAAACAAGAAAATTTAATTTAAGGAATTATTACTGTTCTTCCTACTTTATTCTTCAAAAGTAAAGCAATAAACAAAGAAAGTGTAATGGCAAAGCTTAATGTAACTCAGAACACCTGAAGACAATTCAACTTATTTAATTCACATCACCAAGCAAGAATATTGCGAGACGAGTTCTTCACACATATGTTTGTAGGCACTACTTTTTTCCATAATATATTAATGCTAATTACCACAAATAAAATAAAAATATTATTTAACGACTTTAATGAAACAGAACCACAAAGAGTACCAGCTGTTTATCCTTCACGTAAGCCGCAAGAGACTGGTTTAAACCAGTTACAGTAATAATGCCTGAAGGCTAGACTCCCGACCACTAATAATGCGTTAAATGCAATCTTTAAATACTTAGCTTACTTTACAAAGGCTGCAGATTTTGAACAGTGGCTAATTATCCCCTACAGCTGGGGATGTAAGCCAGAACAACACATTATAAAGCGACAAAGCATTTTTTACAATGAAGCGCTTAAAACCCTTTACTTTTATCTCCGCTTTAGTGACTGTATTTTGCTGCTATATTAAATTGTTACGAAACATACTAAACAGAAATTAAAAGAATGTTAATTATGATTTAAAATATTTTGTACATTTTCTAGCAATTAAAACTATACTGTCTTCTCATGTTACACTTTATAATTTACATTTTTCTTTTCGTAACAACGGAAAAATCAGTCAACAATATTTTCGTCTTCAAAAAATAAAAGCCGCGTCAATTCTATCACATTCTAAATGTTGTGCGTAAGAGTTGACCGGCCATTTTGTTATTCCGAGCGCATCGGGCGCCCCACGACCGGTTAGCGGTAAATTGTTCTACGTAATGTGATTCTAATTGACCAGCTAATTCCTACTGAGCATACACTCGGTAATTCCTACTCAGACACAGAATATACGGTATACACTCAGTTAATTAGGCATCGCCGAGACCGCCTCTTGTGTAGGGATTGTAGATATAAGCCTTTTTGCCCCTAAGTCGGTATTATGAGAACCGTTTGCTGTAGAGATTAGATGCAAAATCGGGGCAAAAAGCTTACGTTGCATGTTGTTTCGTAGAATGAGGATTTCGGTAAGTGTAAACCGCTTAGCGTCCAGCGAAATTCATTTTTGTTTTGTTAATAATGCATATGAATGTTACGAACTCATTTGTAAAATGTGAAATGTATTGTGGAAAGCTATTTTTATTTTTGTTTTTCCCAAGTTTCGTTCGGAAAATGTATTGGTACCTGCTGTGTAAATAAAATGGTCATGTCAAAGATGAATGAATGTCGATACTAGTTTATTTTTTAAATAGATGTGGGTGAACCCTAATACGAAGAGGTTTTATTTAAAGAAAACACAGATTAATAGAGATACTATCATACTGATTGTTCTAAACAACCCTACCTTTGTTCAAACGTTAACAAATATACTGCGATAAAAAGACGATATCCTAATAGCTTTTTAGATAATAAAATTTTAAGACAAAAGTCCTGTTGTACCACTCCTTGATTAGTTCCACGGTATTATGTTTTACGACCTCGAATTACGACGATTTATTGGAACCAATTATGAGTATTATCATTGTTTTTTGTTATTTATCTCACAACAATAATTATTGTAATTTTTCTGAATTGTTTTTAAAGACGTTGACGTGCTTGTGGTGTAGCGGCTATGTTGGTTAATACGGAGCTGCTACTTTGCAAAGGTCGTAGGTTCGATTCCCACATGAAACTTGGATAAAAAAATTGTGTGATCTGATTATCACTAATTAATTCTGGTCCGATTTACTGTGTTCGTTGTTTGTATGTTTATAAAAGTTCCTGCTACACAAGTTAATGCTGAAGTGGTCTTTATATGTAAATAAATAAAAACTATTAAGTTATATACAGAAATGCCAGTATTAGACCTAAATGTTTCACTATTTTGATTTGAAGCCTAAAGATTTTAGCAAAAATTTCGTATTTCAGTCAGCCATTCATCCTGGATGTTTGCTATTACAATCACGTTGTCTGTAGGCGAAAGATTTATAGGCAAGTCCTAAATTAGTAAGGTATTTTTCATCTCTTAAAAAACTTTGCTCTCTTTAGAATATAAACTACTGTGTTCATTTTACTTATAATGGAGGAACTATTTTTGTAAAATCAATAGAATAAATGAATCATGATAATATTATAAGCAATATCCGCCCTTCGAGACCTGAGTGGATTTACAGCCGGATCTTTCTTTTTTTGGGGAAAAGACCTGTGCCTAACAGTGCTAGGATTTTAGTAATAAATGAAAATACATTATATTTATGACTACTAATAATACACATGTGAAATATAAATTTTGGATTTATGTTTGTTACTCAAACACATCAAAACTATGAAACGAATTTTGATGAAATTCGGTACACAGTTAATTTATAGTCCGAATTAACACATAAGATTTTTTACCCAGGGAAATCTTTGCGGGTAGATCCTAGTTTATTATATAGCAACAATAGTAGACCACAATAAAGACCGTAGATATAATGTGAGTAAAGTATTATTCAGACGAATTGATAAATTTCAAACTGATGATATCCTTTTTGATACAAATAATACGTATGTCATTGCTCTGACGTATATCAAAGGCCCTTACGCCGCAAAAGGATTCAATTTCGTCACGCTATCCCTTACGTGGTTGACCTAGGCGCCATTGTGATATATTATTAAAAATATATTTAAATAACATTGAAGCTTTTAAAAGCCATTTCGCTATTATACAAACCTAATAACAGAGACGATGTCTTCGAATTATGAGTGTTTCGGGTTTGATACCCATGTCAGGTAAAATACTTGTGCTGAGTCTCTATATCTGTAAAAACATTCTCGATAGGAGCCCAGTCTTATTTTAAACACCGATATCGCAATAAGCACAACTTTAGCATTAGACATACTCGTAGTAAACAAACCACAGCTTTATATTCCATACACTTTCGGGTATAACTGGCGTTATGTTCAAAAATAACATCTTCAATAAGTTTAATCACAACATTTCTACTAGTATTTAATGAAGAAATATTATACTAGTCAGCTGTCTTCATAATAACCTGTAAGTAAATTAACTAAGCTTCTGAAATCCTTATTAGGTTAATGAAATAAACCAAATTATTCGCCACTTGTACGTATTTTGTACACAGCGTCTTTGAGGATTAGCTACGAATACAAATATTATTCAAGTTTCTCGTTTCTAACAAGAGATCCCTTGATTTTAGTTCAATATCTTTACTTAAAGGTCTTCGTAGAGCTTCGATTACGTTTAATAACATCCTATAATTACTTTGCTCAAGTAATTTGTTCAGTTGTGTACTAACGAAGCTTAATAAATACAGTGTGAATGTACTACAGTAGGTAAACTTAGGTTTAATTTTGTTTTGCTGAAGCCTAAATTTGTCGTAGCAGTTTGACATGAATTGTTGTAGATGTTCTTAGTTTGTCGTCGTGTGACAGTATAAGAAAGTTTGCTTACTGTATAATGTTTTTACTACGAAAATATACTTACACAATATAATACACGTAATATTTTAGAATCTATATTTTGTACATTCATTACTTAATGCTCGTTAAACATATTTGATGAATTTCATTCCCATGTTTTGAAATGCATTTTTTAGTAATACCTAATGTAGGTATTAACTTATTGATGATGTGTGATCCTTTAATAATGTTATAAAAACTAGAAGGTCCGCTACCATTTTAATTACTGTATAAGTTTTAAGTCTAATAAAGAACTAGCAATCTCTTAAAATCATAACAATTAAAGTAAAATAAATACATACCTTTAATAAAGTTTATTCCCACTAATAACCAATCTAATAAGCTTGTTACCGTAATTACTAATAGTGAAATACAAGCGGAAGGAACGTGGGCTTGTACAACGATAATTCGCGTAATGAACTAAAATTACCCTTTGTTACCCTCGCTCCTCGGTATCAAAGTGTATCGATAGGCCTTAATCTGTACGGAAAAGCATGATTTATTATCATTTGTTAAAATACTTTTATTCGTGCTATTATCTTTTATTTTATTCTGGCTTGTTTGTGGCTGGTGGTTTCAGTTTTTGTATAGCAAGTCATTTTTTTTGTTAGATATACTTAGTGCTTCATGGTGTGAAGTTTTCAGAATATTTGTATACTAACATACACTCTTTTTTTTTGTAAAAAAATGGCTACTGAAATTTACAGAAAGTCTGTCTTTTTCAAACAGTTGATTTTTAACTTAAGAGTCGCAAAATGTAAATGTATTTACATTCTAATGTTCCTTTATCAAACCCCCAGAGAAATATATACCTACGTGATATAACAAAAATAAATTTATGCTTTAAATACCTGCGAGTAAAGGTAATAAAAGTACGTACAACTCATTCTCATGCAACCTAGTTAATTTTGCATGTAACCCTGCTAGCAATAAATTTTGTAAAAACGTTGAAACATATTTTATAAAGAAAACTTTACATTGAATGCAAAATAAGGTTCTTTATACAAAACTAAAGAACTGTTCAGACTATTAAACTTAGGGTGAGTCAAAATAAGGCTCCAATTTTAACAGATCAGATAAAAACAGTGTGGGAAACGAGAGAGACGGAGGATCAACCGGTTATCGGCCGCTCGCTTGTAAAAAACCGACACCAGCTACCGGCAGGAAGATGGTTAAAAACCGTAGCAAATATGTATACATTTCGTGTACAACAGTGGAATGTGTTATTAGGATTAACCCTTAAATGTACGCGTTTGAAATAAATTACGCTTCTCCGTAATCCTGTAGCGTTTCCGTCCAACGAGTGTGAGATGTTTTGGTTGAGTTGCGTGTCTTGTACACTTTCTTAATAAATAATGCACTACTGTCCTTGACAAGTTGTTTACCTCGTGGATACATTTCGCATATTAGTATACTGAATCGAATATGAATGAAGAATTGATGACTTGTAGACACGTAACACAAAATCAATAATAGTTACCAAGGACCACAACTTTTACCCCAAATTAATTGAACACACGCTAACATTGGTACTCTATGAACTCAAATTAATTATTTCAGTTAATTATACCATATCAGTAATGACTGAAACTGAAATGAAACCGTCAAGGGGCATGGCCGAATGTGTTAATGAATGTAACTTGATTTAAATGAATTGAAAATCGAAACGTTTTTCGTAAATATAAATTTTAAATGCAGTCGACTCGTTGACACCGGCTGACACGAGTCCGCCTGTGTTCGTGCATGTGTGTATGTATATCTTAATTAATGAATCATTTATAGTTCGAATCGAATTTATGTTGATACATAATTAACAATTATGAATAATAATAGCGTTGAAATCGGTTTATTTAGACTTCAGGCAATGGGCCGGTGTCAGTCAATATAGCGGTAGAATTTGTACAAAGCTTTCAATAATGTAAATGATAAGTTGAGACTGTCAACGACGAGTTTATCGAACTGTATGTATTATATTATGCAAGTTAATTAAATATTTATTTATTTTGTTTCAGATCATTAATCGTCAGATACTTCGTCTCTTATTACACGAGGTAAGAATTAATCAAACATTTAAATCGAATAACCCACCTGATAACATTTCTGAGTAGTTAAATACACACTAATCGTGTAAGAAACTTCTTAAACATGTCAAGAATATGGTAATGGACAGTGGTTTATACGTGGGCCACTACTTATATTTTGAGCCTTACTATGAAAAACGGTAAACGTGTGAGTGAAAACTACTTTATCGTGTTCTCGGGTATACTTATGCATGATCTAGATAGATTTTTATCCGATCGAAATATTTTTTTAATATTTTTTTTTCTTTCCCGAAGACCCCTCAAAAACAGGGTGTTTAAAAGCATAACCTGTTTCTTGAGGCGATGAAAAATCAATGTTTACGGTATTTATTTTTGACGTTTTGGATCTAAATAAAGTCATTTGATGCCAAACTGTAACGGCATTACGAGAAACTCATTAATTCGTTTTTTTTCGTGCACATAATAGCCGGCTGTTTAGCGAGATGCGTTTGGGCCGGCATTGTTTTTATTGAGCTCGACCTGTAGGATTTTGTGATCTTTCCATATTTTAAACCAATCTTGAGGTAAATTTCTGGTTGTAAATCAATAAAAATTAACCATTCTGCATTTTTCTAAAGGCACTTTTCACCGTAGAAAAGCTTTTATAAAAAATCAAGGGACCATTTGTTCCGAAGTGCTTCAAGCGCGAATATTTTTTTCTGGATTTGGTTCATCTTAAAGCTTCCATAAAGTGGGCTGGTGTTTATTTTTGGGCTCATGCGCATTATATCCTAGATCCCTGTTTTATCACAATTTGATACACGTATTTTAAAGCCAAACGATGGAATTTTCAAGCATTTGTTTGCACTAATCGACGCGAGGACCTTATCGAATTGTTGTAAAAAAAAAATTGGTTCATTTAGAAAAAATCTTCTAATCGGAAATGTTGTTACCTAATATTTTATATCTAAGAGTGGAAATAATGTTTAGGATTGTGTCATTCTTTTCTAGTAACAGGAAACTAAAATGCATAATTAATTTTCGCACAGCATCAATTTTTCCGGAGACAACTGGTGACCTTGGACGACCTTCAGGAATTTCATTGGTGATGGAAAAATAATCATGATAGAACTCTATTTATTGGCGTTTTAAATGTTCAAAGGATCAGACTTTATCACCAAAATAATAAATAAGTCGATATAGAGACGACTGTTTCTATAAGTCACGTCGAAAGACGTAAAAAATATTTGCACGAAAATGTTAACATCCTAATGCCATTTTCCCGCACACTTACAATTTTCGATCGACGATATTGAAAATATTTTCAGCGCAGATTTCAAAACTTTCTTAGGAATGTAGTAGTCAAAAAGATCAAACTTTACGATGAAAACGCCAAATAGGGTCTAAAACGATCAGATTCGTCAAGGCTCAAAATATAAATAGTGACCTAAGTAATATCTAAGTATTAATTTTGTCATTGAAATAGATACCATTTATAAATTTTCATATTCATAACGACACGTAAGCGCCGTTCACAAAATTTAAGAGATAATTATCTTAGTTAATTCCCTCAACGTGTGTCGGCATTATCATTTCAGTGACGATGCGGATGAATGCGTGCGTTTAACTAACTAAACTTTTTAGTGATCTCCGATGACCGGGGGTGATCAACAAATGTATTTATCGTTGAGAGTGCTCGTACGTGTCTCAATGTTCGTTTGTCACGTCGGGTGACTCCGGGTGACGTCGCCCACGCCCCCGCCCCTAATTAGTACAGAAATAACGCTGGAAGATTTGTCAACTTCCGAACTTTTATGGCATTCCTTTGAGGTGAACTCCCACCGACGACGACCAACTCTTCAGTGGAACGCATACAACATCCCACAGGTACCCAAATAGATCGTTAACTGACTGTGAAATATTGTTTTGAACTTTGGGGTGGTCCGTGTTAATGCCTGGTATTATTTTGTTACATTGCCAGAACAAATTAATCTTGATTGCCGAATCAAGTTCTCGTCTACGAAGTTTCGTTGTCCAAACTTTCTTGATGGAAAAAGTTTAAATATACCTAAGTGCTTCTTTGTTTTTAGAATCAAATTGTTGCCAATAGTTTATCTAAATTGCTTTTCAGCTCACTTAATCTTTGTCATTCAGTCTTGCATTTAAATCCATTTAATTAAGTTAAATAACCTTTAAGGTAACTTTTGCTCGGCGAACTCAGGCGAGTGTATTTATTTTATCAGAAAAACTTGCAACCGTTTACGGTGAAAGGTTTGTTGTTGGCGAAATTTCAGGCGAAACTTTCGAACTGAAAACAAAAGTTTAACATTCGTTCAAAACTTAGTTAAAACAAGAAGAACGAGTTACACAAAAATGATAAAACTAAGTTCGCGAACGTCAATATTACCGAGAAATTAATCTGGAGCTAAAAGGGCGGCTCTCGAAACTTATCTGTGAGGAAGCCGGAGCGGGGCATGACCTCACAATCAAATGTCAAACAAAGTTTTATCAGCGCAAAGTTGACAAATAAATCCCCCGTCCTGCACGCCAACTTTTCTCATAGAAGACGCGACGAGACGTGATGCCACCGACTATACCGACTCAGCGGCTGAGTACCTACGCAACTTTTCTATTTATAGTTTGTTTCGAATCTATTAGCGACATTTATGAGAGAATATCACGCGTTTGAAAGTCGGTGTTAGCCTTATTACTTGGCGCATGACATTGTTCATCCTATTTTCCAGTGTGAGATCGTCAAGTAGCGTGAGGCGGGTGTGTCACGCGACTTAATCCGGAGCTCTATAAAATCTGTTAGGCGCGAAACCCCACTCGGGGCGTAGTCAGGAATGAAGAACGAGTGACGTCCCGCCCACCTTGTCTCCTGCGACAACGTGTTCAACAGATTCTCACACTTATTATTTGTTAAAATTATTTTTGTGACATCCTCGTGCCACGCGCTCTGTATTTAGAATAAAACATTCCGAATGTCTCATTCTAAATACAGTTCAATTAGGAGTGTGATCTTCAGATTGAAGTGTACATCATTAGGAATACGATACGTCCAATTAGTCAGACATGCGCCTTATTTCACACGTAAAGAATTATGTATTTTCGGGTTTTGCTTGTAAGTTGACGACGCAAAATATAGTATACTTTGCAGTATTTTGAATAATTCAAAACGAATAATATAAATCGATGCTTTTCTTATACGCAAGAATTTGAAATATTCGAATGCTAAGATGGTTGCAGCACCCGTTTCAAGCATACCGTTAACGAGGCAATGAACAACACAGGTACGCGAACAAAGATTCAGTAAACAGTAACTTACCAGTCTCGTATTACATTTGAAGAGTTCATTACTTCATATTGTTTAAACGCCTGTTAAGTATGCTTAAACAGCTGTCATTTGTCAAGTGCTGGCCAAAAGTGATGGATGGCACGAGCGTTTCCGTTCAAAATTTAAACTTTTAAAACCGGGGCTCGTTGTAATGGGCTTATATTGTTATTTCAGTCGTCGGAAACGTAACGGACTAACGAATGGGAATGTTAAAAGTGACGGAGCAGATATATTTTATACGCGTCCATTTGTCTGGAGGCGCATGTGTGTCCTCCCGGTACGCTGAAATATTTACGAGCTATTAGTGCAACAAGAACAAATAAGTACCCACAAGACGCGTCTCGGAGGCCGGATCACAAGCGTCTTTTGGCGCATCACTGATTTAACACCACTACAGAATTAAGCTTCTGAAATTAATGTCGCCTCGTCCGTTATTTTCGTTGCGTTTGATGTCAAGAATTATATCAGTGAAATATTTTACATAAAATAGCACATCATTGATCTCTTAATTGAAACACTGTAGTAGATTTCAAACAAAACATAGGTTAAGCCATTAGCCGATATAAACATCTTTGAAGGCCGATTATTCCGATTATCCGGCTAGAATTTTTATAGAAACGACTTAATTTGTACTCATACTTTCCTGAACGACGAGGAAAAAGTAGTGCAAGTTGGAATTAAAAGTTTATTGGGTGTTTTATTCGACGAACAAATGGCAGTACGAATTAGTCCCCTATGTCTTATTAAACGTGATATACGGCCAGTATTAATGCATTAAGTAATTCAATTTCACGATGAAAATCTGTTTAATGAGCCCAAGTTAACGACGTCTCCACCCTTAACAAATAAAGGCGCAGCGCATTGACAAATTGCTTAATTTTATTAAGTGGCTACACACATTGCTCGGTGCAGTGCTTGTTCAGCAGAATGTATTGGTGTGCGGCGTGCGCCGGCCCCAGTGCCGACCGCGCGGTACTCGCGGTTCATAATGTACAGATTCACTGAACTGCTATATTAGCCGACTGCGACAAAGAAACGGTAATGGACCCTCATATATATGCTAATAAACTTTCCAAATGCGTTTTAAATTAAAATAATCCCGAATTTATATGTAAATTTGTGACCGCACTTTGTCCTTCGCGGCTTCTCGTTCCGAAATCGATTATGTTACACGGATTCGGGCTTAGATCCGACTCAGATAAGTTTAATGAAGGGTTTTAGTAAAACGGAGATCCTTTAGTCCAATTCACTCGATTGGTGATTCTATTTCTCTCGATTTCATTCTTAAGTGGAACAAAGTACGGAATATAATTTTAGAAACACTGAAATATTTCCTTTATCATAATGCTCTCTGTCGTCGGCACGAATGTAGTTTTATAGCAGATAGTATTAATGACGGTTTTATTTAGTTTTCCATCAGGAATACCAGCACTATCTTAATTTTTATGTGGTTAACCTTTTAGTCGCGTATTATCTTATAATATAAAAGCTCGATGCTGTTTACGAGACCACCCGGACGTTCGGCTAGTCGGGTCTAGATGTGTATTCGGTCCCCTATGTCACTTCAATTAGTCATGATTAACTTTAATTTATAGGACTGTTTAATGGTCCATTAACGAACTCACTGGTATAACGACTCCTTATTGTGAAACTACAATTCCATAAAACACTTTCATCCAATTAAACAAGACGTTGATATTTGATCCCAATACGTTGATTGTCACTCTTTATTAGTTTTATTGCTTTAGAAGTAATTGTATTTGAAATATAGTGGGTGGAGCAGCCGCCCTTATCCCTTAAATCACTAAAGACGCAACATTAAAAGAGAGCCGAGGTATGTTTTATATTTTTCTCAAAGAGAAAATGTTTAAGCTTAATTTCAGCAGACATTCAGTAAGGTTTCATTTCGTTGAGAACGTGAAGTACGGCATTTTGTTTGAGATATTGCACATTTTGCCACGCTCACTGTTTGTACTGCGATGTTATCTTACTACATTTTGAAACGTTTTGTTACGTTTTTGTATCAAATAAAAAAGAGCTTGTATTTAGAGGTTTTATTTCACTGCTGAAACAATCATAATGTGTTTGTGAAAGGAAGAAATTCCTGACTAAAAACAAATTGCTGTCGTTAACAATTTTGTAGCTGGCTCTAAATTAACCTATAGATATTTTTAGATTGACCTGTATTTACATAATTGGTGTTCAAAGACTTATCGTAATAGTCTTTCATATTTCAAACGAATTTACATATTTACTCGTAGCTTTTGTCAACTGATTTATTTTTATTTTGCCACTCTGTGTCACTACCGTGATTTTTTATTTGAAACCATTTTTGTGACAAATTATTTTTGTGTTTCTGTATATTCGGAATGTGTGTAATATAGATTAAGTTAAACGTGGGTTTATCGCTTAGTATACGTCCGAAATGACAGATAAAGTTGTCGGTATTTTAAGCCTTTATTTTCGTTAGAGATTAATGTGTTACGAGTGTAGAATAAATAGATACTATTATGGAATATTGTATAAAGTAAGTAAACGTTGACGTATGAAAATATGATAGTGAGCTCCTCATGTATTGCATGATGAATGGATTTCAATTTATCCGGCGACAGCCAGTGAGGAAAGCTTTCGGTAACAAATGCTTATGTTTTCAATGCACGCGATGTATGGACGCTTAAGATTTCGTATTCTATTTAAGTATTTTAGCAATAAATAAATAGTTTCGTGGGTTATATATGTACTTATTTGAAATAAATATTAGCCACAGTTATATTTGGGAGTCTCTGAATAACTGATAACAAATGTAATCTATAAAGTTTGGATTGCCTAAATATAAACGAAATACCATCTATATTTATGCCTAGCTTAAACTATTTCAACATAGTTAATACATTAACATGTTTTAACTCAAAGCAAACTATTATAAACTCTGGAACAACAAAACTGAATATTGATAGAGATCCTAGAAAACCGGAGTTGAAGACAACATTATGTTGTAAAAGTTTCAACAACAAAAATTAACATCTACCGTTATAATAACTTATGGTTTTAACTGTCGCTTATTTATATGTAGGAAGGGGCAAGCCACCTTTGGGGAATGGTTCATTAATCATCACCCCTAATACCCGTGCCTAAACGAATACGTTCAGCCGGAAGACGTCTGAGAAGTCAGCGACTTTCACGTTTTCAACCATTTGCCATAATCCTGATTCACTAGCACGACACGAGACGCAAATAAATTCTCCTCATTCTCTGTCGTATACAAATCGTCCGGGTTATGCCCAAAGTCTCGAAGGTCATTCGCGATACGACGATAAATTACATCCAAATGCGTATATTTAAATAGAACTTGTAGGTATTTCTTACTTATTTCTTTATCTTAACAGATTATCTTTATTAGGAATTTATTATTTCTGGGAAACATTTTTATGTCCGAATGTAAAACGATGTTATTTATGTGTTTTTTAATAAGAACAACTTTAAAGTTACTTCTCGCCTCTGGGTTAGTGATAGTAAAATGGTGACACGCTTTTGTGACATTAGACAATGATTGACCTTACTGGTAACATAAAAAATAATAATGTGCGAAGAACATAATAAGCCGTTTTAATGTGGCTGTATATTAACATGTCTTGTTCGAATCGTAAATATTGTTTAAGCGCAAATAATTTACGAGAGTCAACTTTTAAAAAATAGTCTTGGCTTTATTTTAACACAATTCCCATGTTAAAGTAGTCATAAGGAGAAAATTGTTAGATTTCATAATAAAAACAAAAAATTAAAAGGCTTTAAGATAAAAGCTTTTAAACATTAATTCTAAGACATTTTTCTAAACCTAATTAGGTTCATAAATAAAAACCTTAAGAAATATTTCTTCGCTTCATTTTACTTAGTTTTTAATATGCCTATTTATTAAGAATTATTTAAGCTTTGTTTAAAACTTCAGACATTCCTAAGAGAACTAATCACACTAAATATTACTTAGTTACCTCATTAAATAGGTTAAACTTGTAGAAAATGTTGTAGGAAAATAAATAAATCTTTATAAAAACTACGCTTAATTTATTAGGCGTAAACATCTAGGTTTAGGATAACAAGGAGTCTTTATAAATTAGCTGCTCCCTTTTATCTCATACTGCGGTGAGCTTTACAAACAAACTAACTATGAATAGATGAAATAATCAGACAACAAAATTAAGCATTATTTTGGTACAACAGATTTAGGTTCCGTCTGTGAACTTAAACCCAGCATTTTCTGAAGCAATGAAAGACATCCTACATCACGAATGTTGGCTAAAAGTAACACTAAGGACCTTTCACAGTCTTTAGATAAATGTCGGATAACCTATCTTATATATAAAATGTAAAAAGTGATAGTTAATGTATGAAAACATGTCAATATTTTACTTGAAAAGCTAATTGGTAGTTATACAGAATAGATTAAACCGACCAAGGAAATTACATTTAAACTGCAACTTACAAACGTCTTATTCATATTACGATATATAAAGAGCTATTTAAAGAGCTAATAATGATTGCGCATTATTTGAAGCGTCGTCAACATTTCTTTATTTCGTCACAGTACCCAGCGTGTTAGCAATCCCATCAAATTAAGAGCATTATTCATTCATTCATGAACATGCCGTTGACATATCACGGTGGAGCAAGATCGCGAACAAATAACAACTGTATTGTGTTTCATAAACCAACAGCGGTTGTTAATCATACGTAATCTGCTTTCAATCTAAGGCCAGTACACACTAGATCATAATTACAGTGTGCACTGAGTCGTGGTCAGGAAGCGTTTTGTCCGTATCGCGATCACCATCGGTTCTAACTACCGTCAAATGTGCTCGAGAACCCTTAATTACTACTAATGTTAAAAATGGAGTATTAGCTGAGTGTTCATTAGGTTCGTTATCGACCCATCTCGGCTACCACTAAGTTAAGAACACAGAAACGTCTTATGAATATATTTCATAAATTTTACCGATATGAAAGATATTTTATTCCAAACAGTTCAAATAAAGCTCATTATTGACAAAAGAAAATAAAAACCACTTTGTAAAGTTACATCAACTTACTTTATCTTTACAAATAAAACTCCTAAACTTTTATTTCGTCTATTCAAGCAAACTACTTCGCAAAATAAAATGGATATCACAAAGGTTCTATTTAAAGGACACGTAAAGAATATCATCTAAATTGACAGAATTCTTCGAATGTACGTATAAAATTGTATTTCCTTACATCAAAGTGAACAAAAAGTGCTGTAGTAGGCTTTTTCATAAGCTGATAGTGGGCTCACCTCGAGTTTTTGCTGTACACAGGATTTTCCCCTACACAGTTGACCCTTCTTGTCTGATTTGGGCGCGTCTCGGCAACCCCTGACGCGAGGGGTTGTAAATTATAATTTATTTCATAACATCACAAAGAAATTTCTTAAATAAACAAACTCATAGACGCAATTTTAAACAATTACTGTCTGAGATTTCATTTTAAATTACAGCATCATTTTTTTACAATGAATCGTGCTCACGAGAATGTTAGGGGCTCGTTCGTCTTGTATGTCTTAATAAGAAGGGGACCAAGTATACTTATAACTGAAATATAAAAGATCTATCCATCAACAATTTTTCCCCAAATTTATTTCGTTCTATTTATACTGAGGAAGAGCGATGTGCGCATGTCAATATAGAAATATGCATGAAACCAACGCATTACGTATCTCTAACATTCCCCGAATTGTACAGTACGTGAGCTGGAGACAAATTGTGTCGGCACACACTCTTTTTCTTTGAAAACCGATACAGAATTTTCTAAAAAGAAAACTTTTGTGAAAATAACATCATTATCCACTCGGCAATTTAAAAAAAACTGCGGGTATATGGAATGAAATGAATACTGAAGGCGTGAATATTAAAAAAAAGCTTATAAAGAAAATATGGACAGAATTCCAAATATTCGGAATATTCACAGGGCGCGTATTTACATAGGATCGTCAACCGTCACTACGCAGCAATATGTCAAATATTCTCGTCGAAGTTTCCTCATACATACATATATTGTCACTACTTGTGTCCTCATACCGGCTTCTTTTACCGCCGGTATAAGTTTTTCTGCCTACAAAATGGAGCAAAGACCGCGTTATTATTCATACTAACATATTCAGAAACTGTGTGCAGATTCAAAGGTACATAAACAAAGGCGATTTTTATAATTCATTTGTGTTTTTGCGCGACAAAGGGCCGAGCCTTACCTGGGGCGAGTAAATACACTCGGATGCGAGAAATAATAATTCGCTTTTCATTTTGTTTCGTCATTGCAAAGCTGCTCAAAGCTTGAAGGACCGTCGATGGTGGATGAGTGGCTCATACTTTATTATTGGCTCGCACTGAATCGTTCTCGTGGGGGAATGTAAAATGAGGTCACGATTTATCGGTACACACTCAGCTCTTTCACTTACTATGTACAAACGTACAGATAAAGCCACTCACTCACTCATGAATCATTTATAAATACCTAGTTGATTTTTAGTCGACTTTGATAGCCCGGTTGACAAATCGCAACAGTATTGGAATCAAATTAAGGCCCACACCGGTTCTAAATGTTATTTCCAGTGTCACATTTTTGTCCAAATGAATATTTATTAAGATCTCCAATTATTTTTTTCGCATTAATGAACTATTATAAAAAACTACACCTAAGTCGGCGACCAATAAAGTTCGGGTCCAATTAATAACTCTGAACAGTAAAAAGAAATATGAACATACGGAACGGTAACTATTCATAAACTGAATGGCATTGGAACGATATTTTTTATATTCAATTAACTCCCAACTATCAATTACAATTGGACTAGATAGATTTTTTATAAAGACAACCAAACAAAAAAGGTAATAAACAAAATTGAATTGTAGCCGGATCAATTTCTTACCAACCAGTAACAATAGTTTTTTTATACTTGAGTTTCAACAAGTAGCAGTAATTCATAGTCCAATAATCATTTATGTTGGAAACATAAAAAAAGGTTTTAAGTAATTTTGTAAGAAAGGTTTAAATTAATTAGTTCAAAATTATTTTTTTCTCTTTGCGAAATAGCAAGTCATACTTAAGTGTTCTTATGACTGTCACTTACGCTCTCGCTGTAAACATTTTAATAGCCCGTCCATAATTTGCATGACAAAACTGTCAGCATCGTAGCAGCGGTGACAGGTTTATTTTGTAACTGCTTAACACATGCCTCTGCCATTTCCGCGGTTAAAACCGTAAAAATATTTTCGTTGACGCTAAAGCGCGAAAAATATAGAGTCAATATACCACCGTCGAAGATGTATGAGACGATTTACATATATTCGGTGTAACGTGGACGGAAATAATTGAAAATAAAACGAGTGACATTTCCTTTCGTGTCACGCAATATATCCAAGATTACGGTGGGCTGTACATTTCGAAGTAAATTACGATGTCGCCCCACCACGGCTCTTTACGCCATTATGTCGCGTATTTTATTATTGTGAGATTAACTAACGAAATGCATTAGCCACACCTATGTACTACGTGCCTGTTATTCGATAAGTTATTGCAGTCATTTCATTTAAAAGAGCCAATGTTAACACCATTTGGTTTATTCAAACGCGGTGAGAAGCTAAACTCTTGGTCTTTTAATTTGTACGTAACATGTATGTAAGTCACGTAAGTTCGTATTTACATTTTTATGGCACGGCAATTGATTTGGAATCAGAAAGTGGCTTAGTAATAATTTGTAATCATTATTATAAGATGTAAGATAAACAGCGTAACTGTATATTCTTGTAACATCACAAACAGATTTGAAAATAATTAATTCACGAGGCGACTCTATCAGCATCCGAATAGTCAATTTAAAATAAGATAGCCTCTGAAGTTTTCTAATATGCGTAGATCGCGATCTAATTAACAAAGTAATAGTAATTAAATTTATCAGAACAGGAAATATGATAGAAACAATAAACTGTCCAAGTCATAAATCTGTAGCATATAATTAGAAATGTTATCTCGAGTTCAAGAACCGTTTACACATCGATGTGAGAACATTAGTCACCTTGTTCTACTTTGGCAAATAAGTCAGGAAACGGTCGGCTTCGGTCACGTAAGGGTATTTCATTCGTACCTTACTTTGGGCAATAATTGAAATAAAGCTGGTGACATTAGTACGCGTTGTCACGCACATCTGATGTATCGTGCACCGGTCTGCAAGTGCCGACTGTGCCGAGATCCCCACTGGATTATCACAGTAATTTTTAGAATTTACACTCTATCTCTAAGAAAGAACTTTAAATGGGATACTTGTTTGGTTTCCGCGCGCTTATCAACCCACACAATGTTCTCAGAAAGTCTATTGTGCGGATATCGCGGTAGGAACTCCTATCTGCTATTATTGTACGCTGTTACAAACTCTATAAAACTTCAGATTAATCGAGTTAATCAACACGACTTCAAAAATGCTTTAACCCATTAGGACTTAATTTGAACGTTTATTTAAATACTGATTGTTTCACATCAATAAATAAAAAAGGATATTCGCGGGGCCCAAATGAATAACATTCAATTTGTACTTCCCGTCAAAGATAGCTATCCAAATAAGGTTTTACTCAAATTATTGGACTTTATCTTGGAGATATCTTTAAGTGGTAAAACAGGCCTTACGATATCTCACATATTAAGTTGATAAGATAAGCGAGGTTAAAACACACCATTAATTATGGAAAAAGGCGGTAATCACAGGTGCGGCCGACGAACACGGCTCTTAGTGATGTAATTACGTCATACTGCGACTAATGCTACGGTTACACACGGAGGGGACTGTTACAGTCTTGCCTAGTAATCGTAATTAGTAGCTTTGCGATGTGGGCGGAATAAACTAGTCAAAGCAAAAATGTATTGCTGAAGATGAAAGTTGTAAATAGTAATGTTTTGTCAAATATAAAGTCATGGCTTAGTAGCTCGATTCTCTACCACTATCGACTATTGACAACCGGCTAGCTTCTAAAGGACGTCATAGGAATTATTTTTGTAGTTCATTTTAAATGTCAACATTTTGATACTCTACAGTACCGACTATAGAGAATGGCGCTACTGAATATTTAAGCTAAAACTAATTAATTAACAATAAAATACACACATTGATCAGTCTTATGTAAAATCAACATAATTCTTTGAATTCTACCACTGCTGTACGAAAACTTTGCGATTTTAATATTCCTTATTTTGACTGCAGCTAAATTAACTCGACCGGAACATCTACACTGCAGATCTCAATCTCAATACTCATATTTTCACATAATACATTCTATTTGAGGCTTATCATCGCTCAGAAATACAGATGGTATCTTCGGATCCACATCCGTCGTATGCAGCTTGACAAGCTAAATAATGGAGTCAATTCATTACTTTACTGAAGACATGATGAAATTTTAGACCTCTTATTGTGAACCACTCCTTCCATTGTCAGCGCCCTTGCGGTTCACATGTAGCCAAGCTTTTGTACTTCGTCCTGTTTGTGACATCGGCCTGTTAAGATAAATGAACCTTACGATTATTCAATCCAAATGAAGGGATTTTACGTTTGCAGTAAGCGACAACCGTTTGTGGGTTGAACCCAAATTATTTTGCGGTTTGCTGTTGTTTACTTTGTTGATAGTTTATATGCAAACTTTTAGGTGTAAACGCGGTAATACAACGTGAAATGATTCAATAATAGCAGTTCGTGTGTTTATTTGCTGTTGATTACCGTATTGTTTGTTTTTTTAGTTTATACGTTACGTAGTTTGGTATTATTTATATTAAGGTGCCAAATTCCATTCTAACTAAGTATTTGGTTTTGCCTTTTTTGTTGTTCATAGAACAAAACACCCGGTGAAATGTATATGTATTAAAGAAACCTCTTCCATCATAGAAAACAGGCTTAGCGATATGAAGATTAAATTCATCATACAGTCCAGCTATAAATTGCCATGCAAAAGGGTAAAAAGCCCTAATTTATTCATTCAATAACGATCAATACAAACCCTATATTTAGCTTGGAATATTCAATCAGTAATTTACAACCTCTCGATAGGTTTATACCAAGTATTTTATATTAATTGCAACAAGATCACTTGTTCAAAGATTAACTTTAACGATTAATCTCTTTAGACGGTTTTCTTACTCCTTTATCTGAAGTGACACTCTATCTTCCGAATTCAATGTTGAAACATAAACAAAACCACAAAGTTTTATTGGAAATGTCTTTAATTATAAGCAAAGTTAGGAGTTGTTCATTGAGGTAATTAGGTACATCACTGTTTATTAGGACAGGTACATAAACACTATGTTTATTAAAATATTTAAATAATAATTTACATCGTATTGAAACCTAGCATGGCAAACGTTGGTTTTATACATTTATGGATCAACCAATTGTATTGTATTAATGTCCTAAACTCGCCTAAGGCCAGCATGGTGTAGTCAAGGCCTAATCTCCCCTCGCCCGGAAGGTGACTGAAATATTGTTTTAAAAAAATCACATTTAATGTAGCAACATATTTTTAAAATCTTTAAAATTACTAGCCGCTTTTTTATAATTATGTATAACGATTAAAATGTTAAAAAAAGGTTTTTAAACATTTTGAGATGTAAAAAAAAATTAGGTCTTACAATATTTGTAACAGCTGTGGCAAACCAGACCGGTCCAAAAATACAAACCACTATCACAATAGATTAACTTCGAAATAAGATCTCAAAATAAAATTTAAAACCAAAAAAGCTCCCCTGAGATATTTTTATTCAAGTCAAATTACCATTCATTCACTTATATAAATTTGTATTACGTTGCTCAATTTGTAATTCACTTGAAAGATAAGACATTGAAAGGGATGAACGGGGTGAGTTCACCCCGTTTGCGCACTTGCAATTCAAAATACGTACACGTGACTGTCTTTAAGAGTAACACGAATGTATGATGCTACGTAAAAAGGAATTTATATACGCTAATTACGTCGACCTTTTAACGAGGAACACGGCATTATAGTCGTTTAGTAACCGTCGCTGTTCCGGGAGGCTTTAGGCCTAAAATGTGGACAAAAAATAAACAGTTCGGAGCCTCAAGTCTTGCCAGTCATTGTATCTGTGAGAAATATAGAGGCTATTCGACACTAAACAGACTTTGTATATCTCATTTGTGATTAGAAGCAGTTGAGACGGAAGTTATAAATATGGTAAATATCGGCTGTAAATCTGTCTCACAGTCTTGATATAGATTAATCCTAAATAATATGACATTATAAATTCTAATGAATACGGCTAATGAATTGTTATTACATAATGGACTGGTTCGTAATAAATATGCAGATTGTAATCATCCGATATTGCAAATGAATAAGCTATTATCCACGCGATCGTTCCCGACGATGGAAGCACAATGTAAAAGGTATTACGAAAAAGAATATTGTAAAGCAACCTAGCAGGTGTCCAAGAACGGCGTCACTTGTTGAATTATAAATATGATTCACACCGGCTTATTTGTAATTGATGATCGTTGAGACCGGTCTAAGTATTTTCTACGGCTTATCCCATTTAAAATCAATGGCCCGATAACGTCCTCATGCATATTCCGCTACATAATCGTAATCCAAATGAACGATTAGAGTCTCGTGCTCGGCGTGGGCGGGGATTAACCTTCGCTTGGAACTCAGCCCGACAAAATTAAAAAAGCTTTATCTATGTACCGCCAGCGTAATTATAATGCTGTAAGTCAGGTGACGCCGCTTTTTTACACTGAATTAGGCCGAACAAACACTTATTTATTATAGATGTATATCACGTATTTTTTATTCATATACGAATGTAGGCGTGTGCGTACAACGATTTTTACGCTAACGTTTGTATTGAAATTCTGTGATTGCTTCCATCAAATATGTATGTTAAATGTGTTGTATGTTACACGTGAATAAATAAGCGACAATTTTCTATTTTTAGATTCAAAATATGATATATTCACTAGAAAGTTCAGTAATTTATTTTAAGAAAAATACAAGAAGCTGAAGTTTAAAACGCACTACGTCAAAATGTCATTCTTTTATCTAAATAAAGGGGCTACAATAGACTGGAATTCGTGTTTAATTTTGTTGATACGATTTTACATTTAGGCCGCCTCCACAGGTCGTCCGCCTAGTAAATTCATTACTTAATTTAAAATGCTAATGGAGTGTCGTCTGGACTCACAGCAGATGAATAATGTAATGAAACAACCGATCCCGATCTGGAATTTAGCGATGATTGAAGACTTGCTACTCATAAACAAATAGGCTTAGTTCTCAATGGGAATAACGGGAAAACTACAAAGGCAGATTACTTTGCTCGGGTAGATACTAAAATTGCCGAATTCGAAATTAAATAGAATCATCCAAGTATATTTAAACTATAATAAATTTGATTATAAGTAACTTTCATTTACTTACCCTCCGTCCTCCGACTACAATTCACTGCTACTAGCTTGTTAAAATTAGATTTCGCTCATTCATTACCTAATTTAACATAGAAATAAATGAACCAAATAATATATTTTCTAAGAAAAAAGTGCCCAACATTTTATATTCACGCGACTTATTTCGACTTAATCAATATGACAGCTAGTCACTTGAAACGCCCATCAAATTTGGAACGAACAGAGAGAATATTAAACCTTAATAAATACAAACACAGAGTTCATAGAAACAGTTAAACGTTAATAAATAATCGTCAGACAACTATCATTATGCCGCAACACGAAGTCGTAATTACACGCCGTGTGGCAGGTTATCAAACTACACATAAATAAACACTAAATACCTTTATGAAAACCATAATTTATTGCCGCCTATGTATAATTATGGAAAAGACAACAGTAATGTGATAGCTGGCTTTGTCACAGTGTGTACAGTCAGTAGCGCGATTCTGAACAATTGAATCCATCGAATATCGAGAAATTGACATTTAAAATGTATTGTCAAAATAATTTCTACGACGCCCGTCAGAGGCGCTGATCGGATTGTCGAAATTTTTCGATAGCTAGCCGGTTGTCAGAAGTCGATAGTGGTAGAGAATCGTGGTACAGTTAACTTCATGGTTTACACGACACTCGCATTCATCAGTGTTATCGGACGGTCGACTACTTTAGCTCTAAAGACACGTGCGATCTCGCTACAACACGCACACAGCACTTGCTAGATTATAGCTGCCCGTGTGAATGCATTTGCTGTATTTACAGGTTTTAAAGATCAACAATGTAGTGAAGAGCAACATTATGAAGTAGTATAATAGCAGACCGGCAACCGTACGTCAGCGGGCGAATGTCGTTCTAAATAAAAAAAAGTACGAATTTACCTCCGTCACCTGCGCACTTTGCCTACAGGGCTATTTTCTAATTAGTTAGAATATGATAAAACATTAGGTCGACTGCATGTCTAAAATTGGCTTTAAACCTTCAATATAAACCCCAAACATAGATTATTAAAGTATCCTCCATATACAATTTCGTCAAATAAAGTAACAATAGCTGTTTATAAAATACTATCGATGCTGTCCTTTCTTACTCTGTTGTAAAGCTGTCTTGAATAGTGTTGTCTCAAAGGTTATATTGACTCGGAAACGACATCGTCAGTTGTCAACCGCGTGAGGTATTTGCTTATTAAGAAATATGTGACGTTTATTGTAAGTCAATAATCCCGCATGTGGGTGTGGGTGTCTATTATCGGCCAATTGACCACACTCACTGTTAGCTGTGCTCTCACGCAGTGACTGAACTTTAATCGGTTGACGTATGCCTTCCTCGTCATATTGACATCGTCACTTTTATTACAGTTTTATTGTGTGTTCTTAAGGAGTAGAGCGGATAAACATTGTTTTTATTGAGAACTCAAGCTAAAATAGAATGACATGTGGTGTTATCGATACAAATTGAGTGTTGAAACATCTATTGTCTTTTCAACAAATTGTCTTCGAGTTTTAACGATTTGTTTTCTTTGTTTCAGAATTAGACACAGTGCAGTTTAAACATGTCATAAGGTATTGTATTTAATTTTCTATTCACGGCTTTCATAAAATACAACGTAATTTAGGATTTCTGTACGCTCGTTTTTCATCATATACATAGTGTGCTATTTATAAGTCCTACAGTACACAAACTTTTGTATTTTAAGGGTCAAAAGCGGACCTCGCTACGAAAAAGTAAATACACGTATAAAAGCGAACCTTAAAACAGCCAGTATCATAGCAGGTAAAGCGAAAACCCTCATTGACATGTTATAAATAAGTTTTGGAAAACATAAAAGTTATAATGGTCCTTACGCGTAATTCCAGAAAGTTTGGAATATTTTATTAAAACTGAAAGAAGAGAGTTTTTATCAAAATAAAAGTGTTCAACTTCATAAATCATTTTGAACTGGAACATAATGAAAACCATAAAAATAACGGATAAAAATAACCATTCGAGAACGGAGAATAGATATTGATGCGAAGTTACTACTGTAGAAGTTTGATTTATTCGAAAACTGTATGAATAATGCTAGTCCTGTCCTTATTAAATCATTTCATTGTGAAATACTGCTATCAATTTCAATAATTTATGAAGTACTAGCGATTTATCGGTGATACGCACGTATTTTACGATATCCGCGGTAATATCGTGAAAGTACGATATTGTAGTTTAACGAATCAATGACTGCAAATTCGATATACAATTTAAAACGAAATTGCATCTGTTGAATCTATTTATTATATCAATAACAAACTATTGACTGCGATGCCATCCTATGAAATCGAATACATATCTAATAACATAAGTCGCATGAGAAATCTTTTGACAAGCTTAAATGCCCGTCTTTCAAACGTAAACCTTGACAGACTCGAAAAATGCACAAACAATTATGAAAATAAAAGCGAAATAATCCAAAAAATCAAACGTCACAATAGTGAGCGAGCGTGTGTATTTCGATAACTGTTATTGAGTGCAAGTCTGTAGCCGTATTTACCGTGGACGCAGGGAGGCATGGAGCGGCGCCCCGGGCGTATGTCAACCGCTCCACTGCAGATTATGCTCTAATCCCCTTTCTCTCAACTAAGCCGCTTTCATTGCTTTGTGTTGAGAACGTAGCCGATGCCCGTGAAGTGCGCCCCGAATCTGTTTAGGCCCTGTGACGTATACAACGTATATTGCACAATTTACGCACTTCCGTGCTTTATTGCACAATGAGTTTCCGAAAGCGATAGCTTATTAGTTTGATCACTGTCCATATTTTATACCCACTTAAAGAGAGAGAATGTTTTAGGCTATGGACTTGAACTCGACTCATGAGCCTGCATAAAGCCATAGAAAGCTCTGATCAACTGCAGGTTGGAAACTGTATCTCATAAAAAAAAATAGCATGGTAAATCTCTTCAAAGTTTTCCTTTACATACCACTGATAATTAGTTCTTCGGCCAAAAAGTACAGCAATAGAAAATATGATCAGAATCAAACTATTCTAATAGCTAAACGAGCCGTAAATTGCTACTGTATTATGGTATTGATTGGCAGCACGGATTACACGGTAGCTTATACATCATCAAAATAAACAACGTGCTGTGAGATTAATCCTTGCATGGAAAATGTTTTGTGTTTCACGAATAATTGGTCCAGACTCGTAATTGCGGAAATCATAGGTACAATTACGACGTCTGTGTGAA
This sequence comes from Anticarsia gemmatalis, assembly GCF_050436995.1. Lineage (NCBI taxonomy): Eukaryota > Metazoa > Arthropoda > Insecta > Lepidoptera > Erebidae > Anticarsia > Anticarsia gemmatalis. The sequence continues at coordinate 6,213,959 of NC_134757.1, forward strand.
TGGCTGATTGTGAATCTTTAAGCTCTGTACAGTACATAAAGTACATTTAATATTATGAACGATGAAGATGGATATTTATTCATTCTTGCACTGTCTGACGCAATTTTCCTTCCATAAAATAAAATAATATCTATTGGTGCTGAAAAGAAAATTAGCGTTGGTTCTGAAACTTTGCTCAAAAAATCGTGAACATGTCGTAGGAGTAATACTTGAAATAGTTATACTTACTATAAATTCTGTAATAAGAATTGCTCTAACTTAATGCCATTTCTGCTGATAACGGCCAAATATATGCACTCATTTACTTATGTAAAAATTAAGGCATTTAACAAAAATCGGTGATAAAAAATCAGGGTACATATGGGTTAAAATTGTAATAGATCAAAAACAATAATATAAAAGCTAAAGCATTTTCGTATATCGAAATATCAAATTTCGGCAATCAACCCAATATCATTATCAAACGGTCCATGATATTCGAGAGTATTGATATTTCAGCTAGTTTATTTATGAATTGAACTATATTCTATCAGAAATAGATTTACCATGACGGTGAAATGCAAACGTTTAATAAACTCGCTGTATCTATACTAATCTATTCTAATATTATAAAGCTGAAGAGTTTATTTGTTTGTTTGTTTGTTTGAACGCGCTAATCTCGGGAACTACTGGTCCGATTTGAAAAATTATTTCAGTGTTAGATAGTCCATTTATCGAGGAAGGCTATAGGCTATATATCATCACGCTACGACCAATAGGAGCAGAGTAACAGTGAAAAATGTTACAAAAACGGGGAAAATTATGATTATCTTAAGTGACGCAAGCGAAGTTGCGCGGGTCAGCTAGTTGTTATATAAATATCTCTTCTATTTTGAGTTGTGAATAGTGGATACTATAATGAGACAGATGACAGAACAGAATGAGCCTTCCTTGACTGTAAAGTTTTTTACTCATTTGTGGTTAGCCTTCTGTTAAATATAAATTTCATAAATGTATTATTAAAATAGCCTGTGGCAGGAGATAAGGAGATTAAAATAAAATTAAAAATTATTCAGTAAATGATACAGCGCCGATATCGTTTGTTTCCTAAAAATGGAAATTTTTATTCCTGTTGGATAAAGATCGGTTATGTTTAAAAATGTTCTAATATAAGTAATGCTATTCAACAATAGCTGTTATTTAAAAACAACGCAACTTTCCCAAATTTTATGGACTTCAATAAATCATAAAAGATTCAAAGATCTAAGAAATAAAATAATGGAAATAAAACTAATGATACTTCAGCAAAATAATCTACAATAATATACTACAATAACTGCCATCAAAAATATACTCGCTTCACTTGATTACAATTGAAGCTTTATTCTATTATTCTTTTAATAATTCTATCAAATAAAATGCTGAATTTCATCTGGGAATGTCTGAATTCTATTATTTAAGCCACAACAAATTTGATGTCTACGGGCTAGGGTTTCAGAGAATATCGAATTATCTCGGTTCTAACGCAAAATAACTATTGTTATAATCGAATTAAGGAGATCGGACAGATAATATTCTAAAATACGTTTTGGTTTATTTAGGGAACAAGGTCCTTCTCATATATTTATTTAGTATGGTAGCCTGTATTTTTAATGTTTAAAACCTAGACCCAAGTGCCTAGTTACGCTCTAAAAACCTTTCCTTTTTCCTAAATAGATAATGTGATTCAATGATCCTATTTTAGCACAGCTGATGCTTCTAAGGCCGAACAAAACTTTTTTATTAGAATTAACTTTGCTACTATCTCTTATTGATTTTCACCGTTAATTATGTTGAAACGTTTTTAATTAAAAATTAATGTATCTCCACGATCATTATTACCTTGCAAGTTTTCTTACTGAAACACCTGCCTCTAAATTATTTTTGTACGATATTTTAATAGATAACGCTACAATCCACCTTTAGCGGACTAATGAATACGATAGGGTGTATTTTTGAACGAGAATCGTGAATATCGCGGGTTGATAAACTGCGTGGTAAATGCTTAGTAAAATCTCACGATAAAACAAAACAAGTCCACAAAAGGCGGTACACGAAAAATGGACCACGATATCGTAAAATAACCTGCACGTAACAAAATGTCAAGTCGTAATCGATGGAGGCCTAATGTGGGTTTAATGTGGCCCCGAGTCGGAGACGCGTGTCTCGGCATCGCCCGTCGAGATTACGCTGTAATCCTCTTTCTTTGTGCCTAAGTCACCCCGGACTCCCTGACTAAGCTGAGGACGCCATTTGGCGAATCAATTGCGATTTATAGTGCCTTCAAACATTCCAGTTGTCGTTGTATTAAATTCTTAATAGTTTCAGCTCTAATTTGCCGTTAAATTGGTTCTGAGTGGGACGTTTTGTATCGAGTTGGAGGCGATAAAATAAGTCTAGTTGGAAATAAATATCTACTAAACACAGCGTATTATTAAAAAGTACATTATAAGCATAATGATATAGTCTAAGACAAAATATAAATGTGAGATATATGATACATTGTACAAGATAAGCAGAAGCCATTTTTACCGTTTAACTATTTAACCTCAAACCATTCACCAGTGAAATTCCTGAAGCAAATCCATAATATTATTAGCTATTACGATATAATAAGATGCATTGACCTGGTTCTGACTGCGGAGCAGACATCACATCTGCGGCTCCCATAATCCGACTGACAGGCAGAAATCTCGATCACAATCCACACTGATCCTTTGTCAAGTTGCAATGCATTAGCTAATATCAACGGTAATGTGATGAGCTTATCGTAATTGTGTACTATGATTAAAGTTATAATTTGAAGCCACGTGAATGAATTTGGCTGTCCTCATAGATTTAAATGATGAAATAAGTGTCAATATTTGACCTAAATGAATAAATGATTTGATTTTGATTTTGAAAAACCTATAAATGCCTTTATTATGCTTAAAGCAAAGACAGTAGAGAGAATACAATTATTTAGATATTTAACTATAAAGTAATATAAAGCGACTACATTAAATTCAATTAATATACGTTTCAAATGCACTGAGTTTTATTCCAAGAAACACATTTTAAAAATTAAACAGAATTAGTTTTTTTTTAAAAAAATCGTATTGCAACCTTTACTCTACTCACATGATTAAAAAAAATTAAAATTTTATTCTACGAATTTCTTTTATGAGAACATAATAATAGATTCTAATTTTATAATTTTTCAATTTCATTCCAGCGAAGTTTTTTAAACTTACATTATTAGTTTAACAAATATCGTATCCCAAACAAAAGACTGTTTAAGCCAACAAAAGCTTGCGGGAAATCGTATCTAGTAGACAATGAACGGAAGCTTAATCCCGGATAACCAAATACCTTCGAAAGCAAACATTACGTTACTTTTTACGCATCTATTAGTCGAAAATTCCAAAATTCGAAAGTCACACGTGTTACTAATTTTCAACACAAGTTTATTTTGTGTTTTGTTATTCGACAAAATTTAAATAGAAATAACACCACATGTCGGTCTCATGACCGTGGATCCTTAAAATTTGTTTGTCTTAGTCCCAACGATAACAAAGCATCCCTTCACCCAAAACTGTTCACTGTGAGAAATTATTTGTTGTTCTGTTTACACTAATAGTCGTATATTTTGTACGTAACGGTTTGTGATGAAAATTGATTACTATTTTAGTGGTTTTACTGTCAAAACTGTGAATGAACGGCGTTTATTGCGGCCGGATATCGGTTAGGGTCCTTTATTAAGAATGATGTTATATTTATGTATTTATTTCGTATAATATGTTCAGATTATCATAAAACATGTTATATTATAGAGTATGAGTAACTTTTAGATATATAGCTAGTGAATTGCAATATTTTTATGACTGCTCTCTCACATCATCAAAAACTTTATTTTCCTTTAACTAACTGTGAATTCCTAGTAACCTATTTTCTCCCTGCGGCAGTGAAGAGCTGAAAGTATCAGTGTTTATAAAATGAAATAATAATAATTACTGTAACTGTATAAAGCGTTGGAAGTGGACTTAATGGCGGTGCTTCCGGACTGCGCCCGCGCGCCCCGAGCCACGGAACTTCAATTTCCGCTCCAAAGCTGATTTTCCCTTTATGACAGCAACACTGCTTCTATTTGTTTACTTTTTATTAAGATACTTATTGACGACGTTTAGAATTACGGAATAGTGTTATGTAAACAATTGTTCGTTTTTATAATTACAATTAATTAGTTTCACATTTTTGAGCAAATTTTTTTTCTATCTCGATTTTGTGTTTGATGGTTTGGTAAACGGGCAGAAGTAATGGCAATCTTTTCTTATTACTCATACTTTTATGTGCCGTAGACAGAGAGCAATGACTACTTCTGTAATTTGATTGATTAATTGAATAAAATAGTTCCAAATACTAGGCAAAACTTACATTCTAAAAATAAACTTCGTAAGTTCGGAGTAATATTAATTAATAATTCACAAGAAGCTTCCACACGGGCACCAAGCAAGTTATTAATCATCGCTTGTGTTTGTTTAGCAGTGGGCCGTTTGAACACTCAACCCGTTGTGGATATTATTAGTGCCTCATTCGGTACAAATATAAATCTGTCGTGAGATCGTGTATTAATCGTCGTATTTGGTGAATAAATTTACTTTTGTTTGAGTTTGCTTTCGCGTTATTTATTCAGTAGGACCCGGGCCAGGGTGAGATATTCTACTGTTTACATAACATTTTCGTGCCACCGACTCCAACTGGCGGCGTACGATCGCAACGTTCTACGAACTTGAATTTATCAAGTATTTAGTTTGCTACCTTTGTTGTTGCACTTTGTTTGGCCACGTTTTGCCGGTGTTTTGATAGGACTTCTAATGTTGAGGCCCTTTTAATATTAACCGGTTTTGAGAGTAACAACAGGGGTATGGTAATGTTGTGTGTAATAATAATATGTTTGTCATCTAGTTGCCAAGCTCGAACCTTGCACAAAACAATAAAAGTTGAAACTACGGCTGCTCATACAGATAAAGCTCATAGTGGCTTTAAAATTTCACTTATTTCCCGAAAGTATGTCTGCAATTTAATACACGTAAACAATTAAATGGAACTGCAATATAACATCGCTGCAAGCGAAACTATAAAACAAGTGACACGCAAAATTTTCGCTGCAAACTTTTCGGGCCACACATTGCGCGAAATGTAACAGACACCGGTTTATTTATTTCATTGTACGCCGTCGCTGTGTACGGTACACTTCAATAATAAGTTATGTATTGATATGTTTATAGAGAATGTGATGGTATACCGAGGTGTGTTACTGAGGCTGCCTGTTGCGTAGGCGATTGATTTACTGCGATCGATCGGGAACGACAATAGTGCGCTTACCCTACGCGAAATGTGCGAATACAGGCGTCCTGCCCACACTCTGCATGCTTCATGTCGGTTATGAAGTACCAGGCTACATTGTCCTCTTTACACTGATGCGCGTGAACATAAAATTGCAAGTAGAATAGAATATTCCACGCTATTTCATGAATATTTTGATCTGTTGTACCTAAGAGTCTTATTGGAGATGTAATATCCTAATACGGACAATAATCAAACCTCATGACTGTATTACTCTTTATTAAAGTTCAGAGAGCTTTTTAAAATAATTGAGGTGAAACTCATAATTTATTAAATAAGTTTGAACACCACAAGGCTTCAAGATACAAATATCCTTGAACATTCGCCAAAACCCAGCATTTGAAGTTAAAAGACCCTAGCTTTGTTAACTCAAACGTTCAGTTACGTAAAAGCATCTCAACTTAAAATGAAAACAAGTAAACTGACTCAAAGCAACAAGAAATATTCGCTACATATTTTTGTTGTGAAGTTTTTTAACGGCGAGCGTGACTTCATACAAGTTTTGCTCTCAGTTAACCAAATCCAGTGAATCCTGGCTGCAATACAATGTGCAAGTTGGCTTTCACTGGATTTCACGACGAACGCTTTTTATTCCCTTTGGAAATTACGTCACGAAAACAAAACAGCATCACCATAAATACTTTATATATTTACATATTACATTCCCGCAACAAACAGACACGAGCTCACTTCCTGTGTACTAGACAATGAATGCATTTCCATAATAAAGAACTGGAGGTAAACAATAAATCATTGGCAACGTTTTATTTCACACATAAATACATTTTAATGTCGAATATAATAAGAAATTGCAACACCTATTTCGCATTCAAAATTAAGAAACACTCTTACAATAATGAACGAACGGGGACGCCATTAAAATAGCGGATCATAAATAATTCAGGCGCGGGTTTGGCGTCGTTTCAAGACATTTCCACATTAAATTTCATGAGAGGTTCATTTTTCCGGTGAACGACGCGTGCGATCGTGCGCGCGCCGCCCGACGCTCGCCACACGCGGACACTATTCATGAGTAATTGACCGTTTGTCTGGTTACCGATGCCTCTGCAGTCCTTCTGTCTGACCTTTTCAAGAGCAATCCCAGCACAAATAGCCGCCAAAACATCGCGTAACAATGTAACGTTAAACTTTCACTGATTTATTTATACAAACAATGCGCAATTCTCAAACAATTCTGTCTTAAGTATTTCCAGTCGCGGTGGAAGAAATCTTATTTGTTCGTTTTGTGTCGTCGCCTTAACCGCCGGGAGCGCTGACGGGGACCACTCGGTTATTCTTTATTTTTACATCATAAACTAAAGTCTACGAGTTATAAACGTTGATTTATATGATAATGGTCTGTGCAGCGATTGTCGAAATTTCATTAAGTCTCGAGTTGTTTCTCGTACGTGCGCGGTTACTTCATAACCGAGGGTACACTTCGGCGACAATGTGAAAACGGCCATCCATCATCCTAGTATCAAAATTTGAAGTTGACATAAAGTGGATGAGAAAATGATTGATGCGTCGGCGACTCCCCCAAAGCCATTGGCACTTACCGCAACTAAAGCATTAATTGAATAAGCTTACCATAATTAGTTGTGTGCTCTCCAGAAATAATAACAATATAATATATAAAGTAGCTTGTTTTTGCCGCTCTCCTAATAACACTAAACATGTGTGCGTGACCATTATTTTTGTTAGCACTGTTATGGTATTAAATTATTAATACACAACCTACAAAAACCTTGCCGTTATCAATTATTTCTAATGTTCATACTCACGCCATATCCTTATTAACCAATTCCAAATGAACGTCTGAACAAAATTTATAACAAATCTAAATCTATTTTATAACAACAAATATAATGAAACCTTATAAGAAAATTATAGGAAAAGACTAATTTCGGTTTAGAATACAATTACTTTTATTTGTAAAGATCTGCGGGCGTTGTCAGATGAAGCGCTTTTGTCTGTCTCCTGTCTGCTTAGTTATAAATACAAGCATATCTTTGGATATCCACTCCGGCCGAGTCGTAAGGCTGCCGATTGATATAGTCGCTAGAATGAAAGGTCAATGGGAATGAAGATCTTCTTAAAATACGAACCCTTCACGATTTATTATTGGAATTCCTTTGAATACAATTGGGATCCTCCGTATTTTATATGAAATGTTTAGGTAGGCCTTCCTGCCCCCATGAATGATTTCCGCCACCGCACGCAAAATGAACCGAAATATTTCATTTTCGACGAATGTACCAATTTGCGCTACATTCGTAAACTGTACAATAAATTCGCTTTTGTAGATGAAATTACGGAGGAACACACGTAGGACGGTAAATATTCTGAATACCTAGAATGCTAAACTTAAAATGTCATTATAACAAATGACGGCAAAGTCAAAAAGAACAAAGTTACTGGTGAAGTCAGCCGTGTATTTTGTGATTCTAGGAAAGTAGCCGTACATTGTGAACGTGCTCCCTTAGTCTTACAGTCATTAGATGAAGCGTACTTTCTACCGAACGTAAAATGTTCCACGAAACCATTACATGAACTCCATATGCAAAAGCGAGATTGCAAATTCACGTGTAGCTGAAAAACTGGGCATTCATTAGTTTGGTGACTTGCGTTGTGAGTGTGACTACAGCCAGTTAATGGATGTAACGCTTTAGCATTAGCCTCTGCTGACCAAGCCTGCTGTGTAATGAATTAACCATTGCCCCAGTACGGTTTGTATTTTTAAAGCTCGTACCTACTGCTCGGATTTCGGACTCATTTATATATGTAGTCAAAATTATATAAATTACAAACACTGCTAAATATGATAATTGCTACTTATTCCCAGTAATCGAAGATTTTTTATCATGTTGTTTTATAATATGTAGTGATAATTATAAACTTCCAAACCCGGTGATACTCTACCAAACGTCCATGTTGTGTGTCTAATTACGGAAACATAATTTTCATAAACATTTAATATTTCTAAAGGGTCATTATTTACAGCGATCGTTATCACAGTTTTATTACAAACCCACCATTCCCGTAATAAATTCCACACATAAACATTCACCCCGTTAAGGGATTTATTTGATTGTTTTCATGACTTGCATTCCTGCCGGATTGCTTCGCTGATAAGTTTTTTTATGTCCGAATTTTAGTCAAAATTTAATCTACCCCTTCCGTTATTGTATTGAAATTACAAAGACCCTCGGGTACCTATTGTAAAAGAAATAATGTAGTCAGAAAACATTTCAATTTTGTTTTTAACTTTTTGTACATATATTTTAAAATAAACTCATTCATGGAACTTGTGCTTAAACATACTTAAAGTTTGTCATCCAAGTGGCTTTTAATCAGCCTTTGAAGAGTCGCCGCTTAATTTGTAAAGTGTCAAAATAAACAGATTGATTAAATTATGTACAAAGGTTGGTACAGACGTTGAGGTGAGTGGATTCATTAGTCCACGTGACTTGCAGTGTAAAAGTGAGTGTCACCGGCCACCGGCCACTCCCGGCGGTGCGGCGCGGGCGGCCGGCAGACCGATGGGTGACCGCGTCGCCGCACAGGCCCGCCCCCACGGTTTTACTGCTTTTAAAATACAACCCGGATTCACCGGCTCCATTACACTAATTACGTTTCGAATTTAGAACGCTCATGTTTATTTATATTGTTTGTTTTGTTCAAACTTTATTACTCTTATAAAATTTTAAAGTGTCCAAATTGACTCATTTCGGTTAAGTCACTAATAAAACATGTGGTTGTTAATTGACTTAAAATCGACTAATTAATAATATCTTAAGTTTTAATTATGCTATAAAACAGAAATTAACCCACTACCGTGTGTTGGTTATTAATTCTCTCTTATCAGATTTCACTTGAAACTAGTTTTATGAAAGTTTTTGTAGCACGAATGTTCTTTGTGGGTGATATTGTTAGGTGGGTCCCCCGGTGATATTTTGTAGTTGTTGTTTAAGTACTTTACATTTGCGTAGTGTAGCTTGTTGCTCGTCTTATCTCTGTAATATGATCGTAAAGAGTTATTACGACTGTGAACTAGTTACAGTCGGTGTAGGTGCTGCGTGCACTTAATATTAACGGTATCTGCTAAACACACAGGGGGTATCTCCGAGCTCATCGACGATAACACTGCAATAAAGTCGGGCCCTCATCACACTATTTCGTAATTGGATCGTAAACTTCTGTAAAATTATTACCTGTCTTTTACTATCCCTCTTTCATGACCGTTTTATTTGCCTACTGGCAACATTACCTCAACAATCGTAGATTTGAAAAGCATCGAGTTCCTGGACGACATTTTATTGCATGTAAATTTGTTGTAAAACTTATTCTACAAATGTTATTGTGTTTACATAACCGCGTTCCGCTCAATGTTGGATAATGTTGAAATTTTATTTTGAACATTCTTTTCTTTACGTCCAAATTATAAGCAATAAAATGTCACCATATTTTTCAAGTTAATATCTTTTAAAATATTTTATCAGTTTGTGTGAGCGTAGACGATTTGGTCCGCCGCTATCTTTCAACGTGGCCCCATTTACATGGTATTCTTCTCAAACGTATCTTGTAAAGATTGTGCTATATGTTTGGACATGTTTATATTGCTGCAGTATTGGGTATCGGACTCAAACACGTGGGACCTAAAGCGGAGCTTATTGAACTGTTTTAAAGATATTGCATTTTGTGTAAGGTAACAAGTTCACTGAACATTGCTGGACAGTCGTTACGCGCTCAACGGATCTGTGTATATACACTAGGTTATTATTTAAGGAACTAAAATCATCCTATCCTATACCGGCAAAAATGTTATTTAAGACTCGATTCTGTACTTACATTTATTGCATTAATAAAATTTGTTTACAAGTATAACTTATGAGCACTGTTGGATATTGTACGTAATATTACATAACATGATTAAAAGCTCCATTAAAATAAAAAAGAAATATACAGTCAATATTTTTAAAAGCCCTATCAATAAACACGACATATGATATCAGTTGCACCAAAAACTCCAAATACGGTGCATGACAAAACACTGTTATCTCAACTGCAGTCATTCGATATATTATCACTGCAGGCGGCTGATTGAAGCCAAAGGTCGTCCGAATACGTAACAAGTCGCGTATCTGACGATAACACTATCAAATTGAATACAACCAGTTATATCAGACGCATGAATCATTTTTAAAGCTCTCGATTTACGTATCGCGATGATAAGGTAATGAAAAAGCGTTCTTTTAAATATTTTTTCGATTACATGTCTGCATAATCAGCAAATGAGTTATTGGAAAACCTGTACCAGATTGTTAGCTTTAGGTAAATTAAAGCAAAAAGATCTGATTGTTTCCTCATAAAACTCCTGCGTATCCTAAAATCGTATATTAAAATGTGAATTCTAACTTAAATTTATTTATTTAAAATAAAATAACAATTATTCATTTAAAATTACTTATTTGGGTGGAATGTCTTACAACAAAATTTACCGAAAATTAGTAGCTAAAGGACTAACTAATAATTCCAGTGATGCTAGAATAATTGCGCAATGCACTATCATTTATTAAGTAATATAGACAGAGTGACATTACACATAAACTGTAAATCCAACTAGTTTACATAAACAGCACGTAAAATGCTGAGCTTCATCCCTCGTAGTTTAGCCGCTACAATAACATAAGGTGCTATCACTCAGCGCTTTAAGCTAGTCCACAATTTCACATTCAGTCTGCAAACTAATTTATTCGGTGCCACTCCATACTTCGCCACTACACTGTTTCTACTCCAACACTAAAATTAATAACGTCGTGAAAACTCGTGAGATATGAAACTATGCATGTGTATTTAAAACAAAAATACAACGCTTGCAATCTATGCGCCGCTATGGTTTCAGTATCTTGTTATTTCTCAGTTTAATTTAAATATGTAAATTTTATTAGGCATAATACAGACTGAGGACTCTTGAATTGCAAATGAATGTGACATTACGTTTTATAGGCTGGTAGCCAATTCGCCGGCTCGTTTCCTTGGAGCTGACGGCAAATTTTCACTTAGAAATGCCCTCGAATTTAGTGGCACTTCATCGGTTACACATTTAACCAATCATAATCTGATTAAAGTAAACTTTTATGTCAATATTCTGGAAATTTCATCCAAGTTAAATGTAAAACGTGCGAGCGACTATTATCCGGTTATACCGAGCAAGTAATTTGGTTCCGTGCTGTAATTTACGATAGCCCGAGTATGTGAATACCCCTGGAAGAATAGACAATTAGATTTCAACAATACTGATTGTACAGTTTTCGAATTAAGTTCCCAACATCAGTTGCCAGCGGAACGTAAAAGCTTTAATTAAATAGTTTAATTTATTCGATAACTTAAGAATCTAGATAAATGTGTGTAATTATTTCAATTGTCTGATACTGATATTGTATTAGCTTCTGTCTGTTTGTGTTTCGCATATTTTGAGTACAAATAGACGAGAGCTCATCATTTCCCAGGAGTATCGTTCCAAAAAGCGGGTTACGATTTCAACAGAATGTGTTACATTGTATTCCACTGGTTTATATTGTCAAGTCGATTATTTTCGCGGAAATCATTACGTTGGGGAACTTGTTTTACCAAATTTTCATTCGTATTAATGACCTAAGTACATTAATTTACTTAAAGCTTTAGGCTATAATTACGTGGAACTAACGACACGTAAGTTCGATGAGAGTATTTTCCTGTTCATAGAATACGTTTTCAAAGACCTCACAATCGTTCCTTCGACAGATAAATAATAAAAATCGAATAATTCAAAGCTCCCGATAATCGTGTGAACGTTTCCCCAATACATATTTAATGTTAAAGATGAAAGACAGATTTTGTAAAGCTTAATTCCGTCGTTCAACGGAAATATTTTCCCTTTCGTATAAAATGATCCCGACACAAATCCTTAAAAATGTGTTATTGGGAGCCACGGGTACGGCAATATTGAAGGTAGTCACGTGTCGCCTCCTTGCGTCCCACCTTAGGAAAATCTCCACGGTAAAATAAATGGACGATTTCATAATCTGTGACGTTACATAAAGTTCTATTTCCAAAAACTATTTGTGAGGTAAAATCATGGAGATTGGTAACACCTTGTATTGAAATCTTGCATGTAGTTCTTAGTAAGGTATTAGAAAATAAATACTTCCTTGCTAGATATGTAAGAAAGATTTCCCTGTATTTGTAACAATAGGGTCCATGTGTTTAATAATGAAAATTTTTAGTCTAGATTATTATATACCTAAGATTGGTTTTGTTTCTTTTGATTATTTGCCATGATTCCCATTCCATTGGTATGGGTAAACGATATCAGTATCGAAACCACAAAGCAAAATAAAAATAAATCGAAACTCCATTACGCAAGTTTAAGTAATTTCCCTGCGGATTGTGAGTACGTTCAACTGTTTTGATATCATTGAAGCCAAACAACGTGCCGAGTACAAAGATCTCATTTGCTTACTTTAATGTTAATATATTCTACGGTTAGGTACCATGTAAACTTTGCTCTTAGCTCCCCTTTCTGTAAGATGTTTGTGTTGCCCACGATGTATGAATATTTACATTTTATCTACGTATAACTGACTTTATGTGATTAAATATTCTAACGAATGCAACCGCCTCTTCTCATAATATTAAGCGTTCTTCGATAAAATAGCTGTAGTAGATATCACAAGCAAAAGGTTCAATTTGCACATATTACTAAAATACTAAAATGATAGCCCTTTCACGCACCCTTACGTTTCTGTTGGAATCGTTTAACCCGTTCTATACTTATCAAACCTTTCCAAGCCTTCATATACATTTAACAGGATAAAATATACGTATACTATATCCCAAACACATTCAAAATTATACAGAATTCTATATTCATTCATGTTCAAATTCTATACGCTTTAAAACATATAAATTAGAACCTTTTTCCGTGGGCGTTTATCCCGCTGTGTATCTAAGTTACGGGATCAATCTCAAACAAAACACCGACTTAAATCAACTTAAACAAACATTTGAATATAGAGTTTAATAAAATAATAATTACACACCCAATTTCGTTGAACAAATAGCATAGCTTTTCTTACATGTTGAGGTTGCGTCGAGTCGAGCACGTCCCTAATTTCGGTTGTAAAGCGTGTATAAACTGTTAAGGGAAAATTGTTAAGACGGAGTGAGCCTATTCGTTTGTGATGTGTTCTTAGCTTTACTGAATTTTAACGACCCTTCGCGACCTGGCGACGGGTATTCCGTTCGTGGAATCAACTACGCACCCAGACATCAAATTCTGTTAAAACTTTTGCGCGCTCGATTAGCGAACGCCCCGAGGTGTATGATTTCAAATTCAAATTTTGTTCTATCGCTACAACGCGCAACGGTGTAAATTTACATCCGCGTGTGTTGCCAGTATTTTATTGCTCTATCTTGTTGTTTGTTTCTTGATATGTGGAGCTTGTCAGTAGTTGTTCTGCGTGTATGTTACTCGTACAATAAGTTGTCAATATTTTGTATTCAAAGTACAATATGTAATATTCACATGGCATTATAATACAGACATGTATATATTATTATCTCGTATTGAACCGGGAAGATTGGAAACACCGAACAATACTCACATTAATTCTGTGAGATTGGTTTTCCTGCTATTTCAATAAACATTTTACTATCCGTCTTCACAATTATTTCTAAGGTATCACTGAGAGGAAATTAAAATTGCTTCGATTCCTGGAAATATTCAAACCTATATAGTTTGCGTAATTACTACTGTGGAGTATTTATTGAGGAAGAGCCATTATTTTCCAATGCAGATATTATATGGAAACTAAAAATATTCAAAGAAAGATACACCGACTTAATCTGCGGAAGTACTGTAACTCTCTTAAAGGTTGTATTAGTAGTCAAATAAACTCTGAATGGTTACGTCTGCAGAGATATTTTCGCACATTTTATTAACTACTTTCTTAGCAATAAAACGTTGAGATCTCCTCAAAGGGCACTTAAACCGTTCTGCGTTGAGTGTCGCATAAAACGGCCGATAGGCACCGGAATTAACTCTTCTCTATAACATTTGTAAGTAATAGTTTCTCGGGCTGAGCCCCAGTCTCTCTAATTACATTTTGTAAGTGAGTTTAACGCCGTGATATGGTTACTATCGCGCTAACTCCATAAAGTAGGGGAATAAGTGAAACCTACTCATTTATAGAGGTGGGTAATAGCTATAAATAAGGAAGAGAACTAAACTCTACGAGGTTGAATTTTACGCACAACAGTAATGGTTAGTTAGGGTTATTTAATGCTGCACTTATTTGATTCTTAGGAAGTGTTATATACTAAGAGTTTTTAAGGACATACTTAAGAAATCCAATAGAGCTATTTACTTTATTATTGAACTCATTCGAATCCGATTCTTGCTTATCTCGGCTTTCGTTCATTTTAGCTTTTGACTAAACATTTTATTTGTCATTTATTTCTCGAATTCCGGCACTCGGTGAAAGGGACATAAAATAAACAAAATTGTCGCGAAAAAGGCAGGGCTCATTTTGGATTCAAATCTGTGAACGTCGACGTTCAGTGTAATGTGCTTCTTATGTGTGTTGTAAAGTGCTCAACTTTGTACGCTTATACCCGTATGTGTTACTCATATTCACACTTCCAACAAGTTTTTATTGTTAGTACTTTATATGTAACTGACTATTTTTAATTCGGTTGAGACTTTTTCCGTCATTACCGACTTTATAAGTAACGTTGATAATTTACTGTCTAATAAATATCGTATAAGGTTTGATTAGCTATACAGTGTTTTGTTACTTTCACTCACGTTTGAAACTGCATGCAAGTGAAAAAGACTTAACTACTGTGTAACTAATACTGTTATTGTGTTACTGTGTAAGCAAACACTACGTTTATTAGTAAGACAGTAGGAGTAAGTTTAAATTACTTTTATATTTTACTTATATACTTGATTAATTTACGGTTATGCACGCCCATACCACGCGAGGTTAAAATTGCGTACGAACTAAACTGCATAGTTTCGTCGCACATTTCAATATCACACCATTAATTCCAAACATTTATCCCACTACATATCATAATGACGTAACCGACAACTATGAATAATAGAGCCTATTAAGTCGGAGCATAGGTTACTTGCGAACAAATGAGCAACGCAAATGTTGACTGTGTAGTGTACTTAGTACACACAAAATGAAATTATGCGGTCCGTTTACATCGCTCCAGTCTGAAACTGTTATATTAAAATCATATTCCTTTTGTAGTAGTTTGTTCTTTCGCAAATTAGTTGAGAATGCTAACCTTACTTATATTAGAAACTAGCTGACCCGCGCAACTTCGCTTGCGTCAGCTAAGAGAATGGGTCAAAATTTTCCCCGTTTTTGTAACATTTTTCGTTGCTACTCCGCTCCTAATGACCGTAGCGTGATGTTATATAGCCTATAGCCTTTCTCGATAAATGGGCTATCTAACACTGAAAGAATTTTTCAAATCGGACCGGTAGTTCCTGAGATTAGCGCGTTCAAACAAACAAACAAACAAACAAACGAACAATCAAACAAACAAACTCTTCAGCTTTATAATATTAGTATAGATACCAAAATTTGAGTAGGTACTCGTATGTTTGTTACACTGTCTCGTAAAAACGAGTTTACTTTTCACCCCGGGAAACCTACTCACGAGGACGAAGTAGCATTCAAAAGCTAGTTATTTTATATATTTCCCTACTATGTATATTAATTTGTTGTTGTTTATTAAGATTTGTTAGTGAAAGGATTTTTGTTTAATGTTATTTGTGTGATATAGTGTGTGTCATCAAATATGTCGCAAAAAATCGACCTTTGTAAAACATCTTTAGATAAGTATCAGTTAGCTTCACAATAGGAATGTAGGCAGATGTTTATTTAATTCATACTACACACTTTATCTACTAAATAATCTTTTCGTAAGTGCTAGAAGTGAATGTTATATTTTTCATATTTTCTCGCAGAATATGATACTTTACTACCAATTCTTTTACAAAGGAAATAATAGCCAATTTTAAACAAAGAAAACCAATTTCTATACGAAAGCCAAAGCCACAGGCAACATTTTTATAAAAAAATAATTCAATTATTAAAAAAATGGAGCAAAGATTATCTCATTGTTAAATAAACAGGCTAATTATTTTACAACCTTCGTTATTCCACTTTAGGTTTACCACAGAATTGTTTATGACCTTATTGTCTTCGGCGCGGTTGAATTAAAATTAAAATGCTAATTAGCCACATGTTGCTGAGCTTGTTATAGTATCCAATTAATTACGTACTTATGCGCTTCTGCGATAATATTTTGAAGAAAAGCTTTCATATTTGAGTTAAGTATTACAATGTTTTTTCAGCCTTGGAAAACAAAATCTAGGCTAGTAGACTCGCTAACCTTTTGTTTCCTCGTTCGGGGACTCATGCCCAGCAGTGGGACAGTTTATAGAAATAGAGAAAAAACCTATTGTGATCATACGACAATGTAAGTAACGTGATAAGTAAAACGACAATGTGGTCAGGCTATGGATGGGGGACATACAAAACACATTTAACGATCTAGATACTGTTCAACGCCATTTGAAGCTCATCGTCACACGTAGTTAAGACAGTGCCTGTGAATATCGTTTACCTAGTTTAAACGACTTCTCAATATTTAAAAAGTGTCTGTGATATACGGACAAACGGACAGACATACAGACAGACATGACGAATTTATAAGGGTTCCGTTTGTTGCTATGGAACTCTAAAAACCAAAGATTGAAGACTAGAGCTAAGTTAATATAAAGTATGTGTGTTCATTATAAAAAAGTCGTATTATATTCCCACGAAATAGAACGTGTTCTATCAATCGCACATAATCAAATTGGGCGAGACATCTGCTTTATCGATAAGAAAACATAAGAAAGCTATATACGACTTACGATAACAATAACAGAAATGTACTGATAACTATAACGATAACTTTAAATTTTTATATGCAGTGATGATTATTAGGGCTTATTGACAGTAATAAGAATGATTCTGAATAATCAAATCTGTACTGTAAGGCTGAAGATGTTCTGATTTGTTATTTGAAAATATGTCCTCTCTGACATACATCGTTTAATCGCTAATGATAGCTTATCATTTAGTTTTTACAGTGGTAATTACATACATAATGTCACTTTTTTACATTGAGGTAAATTGGGTACAAAGAACGCCACTTGCTTTGATCCTAATAAGCTTCTTATGGCTAATTATAAAAAAAAGAAAAAAAACTTTTTACAAAACACACTAAACTTTGAGCTGCTATCGAGAAAATTTTAAAACTATCAGCCCCCTTACGCACTAGCGGTTAACCGCGGGAGCGGCTAGCCGCGCGGTTATAGTTTAAGCCCCCTTACGCACTAGCGGTTAACCGCGGGAGCGGCTAGCCGCGCGGATAGGGACCTTACGCACTAGCGGTTGGCCGCTAGGCGGTTAGACTCGAGCGGTCCAACCGCTTAACGCGGTTTCGTCGCGGTTAGCCGCCATAGCGGTCAGCCGCGATGAAACCGCGTTAAGCGGTTGGACCGCTCGAAGGCGCGTGGCTCATAAACTAAATGGACGCCGTCGAGATAGCTTGTGTTATTTATATTTACTCCCGAAAACAACGAAAGAAAAATAAAAAAAGATACTGGATTCATCCTTTACTAGAAACACGCAACGTTTTGTTTTCAAGAACTGAAGAAGCACCAAGATAAATTTTTCGGCTATGTTAGAATGAGTGTTTCGTCATTTGAAGAACTACTAACAGTTTTATATGACAGCATCAAAGGACAAGATACTAAATTTCGTGACTGTATCTAACCCGAAGAGAAATTTAAATTTAAATCTCTATTCTTATAAACTGCTCCTTCACAATTCCAAATAGCTTCTCGTTGTTGAATTTCAACAATGAATTTCTCTGTGTCGAAGTTCATGGCTGCGCAACTGAAAATACGTGCATACTTCACCGGCGGCTCGCCGCAAACTAACCGCCATGCGCCAGTGCGTATACACAAGATGGCGGCTAGCCGCGAAGCGGGCCGCGACACTCCATTCAACCGCCGCGGTTGAAATTTTGTGGCGGTTTAGTGCGTACAATCATAAGCGGTTGCATATTAAACTGGAAAAGCGGCTAACCGCGCGGCTAGCCGCTTCCGCGGTTAACCGCTAGTGCGTAAGGGGGCTTATACTTTAATATACAACCGCCTGTGAACCGCAACATAACCGCCAACAATTTTGTCAGGCAACTGTAACCGCGCGGCTAGCCGCTCCCGCGGTTAACCGCTAGTGCGTAAGGGGGCTAATATACAACCGCCTGTGAACCGCAACATAACCGCCAACAATTTTGTCAGGCAGTTGCAACCGCGCGGCTAGCCGCTCCCGCGGTTAACCGCTAGTGCGTAAGGGGGCTCATTCTCAAGAATGTCAATCCACCTATAAGTACTTATCTGCCTTTTTACCCGAATATATAGAAAATATCTCTATCAGTAAGTAAATCAATAACTTCGGTACTACAACTTGCATTACACACAACGCTCCATTCTCCCATAATAGTCTATTCCATTCACAACAAAATTGATAAAATCATTCCACTAAACTCACAACCACCACTTACTTCACGCTCAATCAAACATTAACTCATGTAATTCAAAATAATTACGTCACAATGGCGGTCCGTGTACGCGGCACTAACTGCCCTCGGTCAATCATAGCATATAGTTTACTTGTGACAAATTAAAACGTGACAAGCTTTCATTAGGTTCAGTTATTGAGTCATAGTACTTCACACTCGATTGTACTTGATAATGTGGCTTGGACAAATGCGTATGGTCTCATGTTAGATACAAATAAAATGTGTATTGTGTAAGTAACTATTAAGATTGGTGCTTAAGTATATGTGTGTTTATGAAGCCTAAAATTTGTATTGAAAACATAATTTTAATGCAGACAATTACTGAACTCTTAAAGTTACAATTTGATAAAACTATAGGTTTGCTAAATCATGTATCTCTCGGGTAATGTTTTGATTTTGTGGACGAAACACAATTTTTTAATATTACTTATAACTATCAACAATTTTTTTACCACTTTCGGCTATTATCCTGCTAACTGTCGACGAATATTGTTTGAAAACTTCATCAGCGCCCCTAGCGGGTGACGTGGAAACTTAATTTTAACTACACCATGACTTCTAGCGACTGAAGACTAGGGACTGACGACTGACTGTAGTAAACAGCGTCACTTTCCTAAAAAATCGAAATCCATTCTTAACAGTCTATGAAGCAGTCAACAGCAGGCTCTCTACCTAAATTAATAATGAAACAGGAAAGTGGCTTGAGAACTACGGGAGCCGATATTTTAACACTCTTACTGAGAGGATCCTGCATAAATTAACGAAGATTATGCAGGAAAAGGGGATTTTTTAAGAAATTTGTTTTTTCAAATTTGATGGTAGCGTGATCTCGAGGGGGTTCAAAAATGAAAAGTACATTAGAAAATCTTTCAATATTAAAAAAGGGCTAGCCTTTAATACTCTCATGATGTTGATAAAAACAGTCACTTCATAGGAAAGTTATAAAACGAGTTGATTTATTGCTCATGATGAGACAACTTGTCACATTAGATAGCCTATTCGGAGCTTTTACTACATTAGTGCTACATTGTCTTCAAATTGCTTTTAATCTTGTAAAACACGATTTTACATTGATCATTTACGAATTACATAAAGAGTGATGAATTTCTTATCACTACGATGTATCAAATTTAAATTTCATTAGGGTACAACGATATACCCACTCAAGATCGAAGGGGTTTCATCGACAATAATTATATTTATTAGAACTAGATTCTGGGCTTCTTTTAAGTTAGGGGTTTTTGTATCAAGCATATACATTATACATAGACGATTATTACAACAAGGCATACGGATTTCAAATAATGATTAAATTATATTCTGTGAATGATAAATTACACCTAATTGTTCATTAGAAACTAAAAAGTAATCAGCATAATAATATTACACTATACCGTAGTCATGATAATAAAATAACCAAATTACAGTCCCACATGCGTTCTTATCTCCCAAGCTTATGCGTGACAAATACCATTCCAAACATCAAATAATCAACGATTTCACTAAAATATGTAACACGACACTGTACAGAGTGAAAAAACTGTCGGATACCAATTACTATCGCGACGGCCACATGTGTCCGCGGCACAAAAAACCTATTATTTATAATGGTGGCTAGTGTGGGGTGCATAGAAAATGAAAACACTTATTATTTTATCGCCTCATGATGGATGATGATTACTGTAATGCCGCGAAATTGTAGTGTTAGTAATGTTCCTGTCTTGTGCTTATTTGATTTTAATGTCGAATGTCCCATTTAGCTAGTAGGATTTGTTTAAAATGTTAGGTAAATAGCGTCGATTCCGTCGATTTTACAGCGATAATATGGCGCCATAGAAAATTAATGTGCTAGTCGTCACCGTCTAGGCTTTACAACTTCGGGTCTGGGAGGTCCGGCCCTGAATACTTATTCATGATTCTATTTTTGACTCTTTCCTCCAGTTTCTCACGAAAAGTATTATTTAGGTTATTGTCTATTGTTGGTAAGTATAGTTCAATTCGCACTATTTTTTCATAATGTTCATACCGAAGAACAATTAAATACGCTTTTTCTATTCAATGAAAAGGGTATAGAGTCCATTAAATCCCTTGTCACCATGACCCTTTCAAAGGATTTATGACGAAAACGTTTTTTCTTTTCTAAAACTATGTTTAACAATAAAGTTATTTCAATAGCATGACGACTTTAAGCTCTCATCATAATCCTTTAAATTAATGTTAGCAATTAGTGTCAGTTTGTATAATAATAAATTTCATTGCAATTACGACGCTATTATGTACATCGCATGATTTTTTAACCCTCGCAACTCGTAATATATTCTTAAGCTCAACGCGAGGGGAAAGCAGAGGGGACAAAAAATTGTGCTTTTATCACGCAGCGTATGAGAACGCAATGGAAATTTATCGCACCGTTACTAAATTTATTCCAAATCGACAGTTGAATTTATTATACAATATTGATCAATACATTAAGCGGTCGATAAATTATTTGATTAGGGAAAAATACACAGTATCGGATTATGTTGTTTCTACGCGTATCAAAAGATTTTGTCTTTCGGTTGACACAAAATTGTCTCGTCCGAAATTGCGATAGGGCGAAAGTTTGGTCATAGAACGTTACGAGGCGTACCAGAAATCCCGGAGCGATCTGATGGCGGGCGTAACAAATTATGTCGGCGGCGGACGGTCAACGGGCGCTTTACGAGCCGCTTCCCAGCTCTGATGATGATTTAGATGCAAGGAATATCGGCCGGAAGCGACGCGATAACCGCGGGGCCGTGTTACCATGGCAACGTCGCGCGTCGTCGTAGGGCGCCCGCGTCCCGACGCCCGCCCTTGCCACACTAGTTCACGGACACTTATCGTTATAGTAATAAATTGGTCTGGAATTCATGCAATAACACGAGGGAGACGCAATAAAAATGTTGATTTTGCATTTTTATTATATTTTCTGTATTGCGATATATCTTGGAACTTTAGATACGGCTGTCAGTGCAAGTATTAAATATTACTGAGGAATCACTGGCAGATATTTTTGTTATTATTTATATTAGGTAGAATTTAATCGCAATACTTAAATTTATTTTTTTCACGTAAGCACATACTTAAATATGTTTCCATTTGTATAATACAAAAAATACACATTACCTTTGTAAGTCGTAACTTTCTAGAGAAAATTACTCTGTCACCGTCATAATAAGCCACGAGCGAACAAAGGTTCTAAAAATCCGCTATATAAAATGTAAACACGGCGCAAAGTCCCCGATTTATTACCCGGCGACTGATGATGATATATCGACGTCGGCTGCTGTGTTGATCGTCACTTACCCTACCCTTATCACGCAGCATGTAATTTCGGATTCATTGCCCTCGGCCCCGCCGGCGGCGGCCCGTGACTTTTTATTAAAAAGAAAACATTTCATATTTATGTCAAATGTACCGTGAAATAATAAAATATTTCTTTCTTTTACAGGTACTAATTGGAAATGAGAGGATGAGCCATGGAATCACGCAGCGCGCCGCCAAGCCCCGACGAGCCGGGGGAGGCGGTGTACGACAATCGTTGTGGTCGTTACCCACACCCTCCAACGCTTCAGAGGACTTTTGCCAGCTGTCGGGAAACGACAAGGCCCCGTCCGCATCACCGACACGCCGCTTCGGAGCCAGCCAGGCCCGACGATCGGGTACTCACGACGGCCGAAGTCCACGATTATCCGTCATCGGAGTCCGGCATCGCAGCCGACTGCCATCCCCATACCAGTAATGCAGACGACAGCCCATCGTACGACCGCTCAGACTACGAAGGGAATTCTAGCTACAGTCTGAGGCATACACCAGACTATCACCATACCCTCGACTGTAGTAAACATCGACCAATCGATTATAATCGAAGTCATACGCCTGATTATAATCATGGACACGGATCAGACTGTGATCGCGCGCACGGGCGATCACAAACATCTCGACGGCCGCACAGGAAGCATAGACGGGAAGATGATGATGGCGCACAGTCGCTCGATGAACGCTGCGCTAGAGATCTTGATGAAATTCTGCCTGCGAGACTAGCTGCTGTAAATTTATCGAGGGAACCACCACCACAAACGTGGAACAGGAGTAACATTGCCGCTACGATGGAACGATTTGAGCCAGTTGATTACTCTTACGCTTACTACGACCACCACTTGTCGATGCCTTCGTCGTCACGAAAAGTAAATCGTCAGCGAGGAAGAGGTGGAATACCGCGAGACAGATCTTCTCGCCATAACTATGTGACGAGGTACGGCACTGAGGAAAATATTTACGAAGAAATTACGGACGGTTCAAGGACATGCCCAAAACATCGATATGTGCCGCGACAATCATTAGTTTCTTTAGATAGAAGTGTTGTCGAAGAGGAAGTTCGTCGTGTGGAATCGAGACACAAACGAATTTTAGGAGAACTTAATCTTAGTGTCGAGGCAATGCTCATGCCGGAATGTGAATCCCCCGATTCGGAGCGCGCGGAAGACAGAGACAATATCGAGGAATTGTTACGAGTTGGTCCGACGGACGAGCTACTTTCGCCGGCAAGTTGTAATCCACCAGACTTAGACAGTGGGTTTAGTGGCAGCAGTAGCGGGGCGAGTTATGTAGGTAGTTTGCGACGTAAACCGACGGGATCAGTGCCACACTTGCCCGCCGTTGCGTATGGCACTCGTGGGGCAGGCGTCAGAATTCTAGGTGCCGATGAGTGCGGACTGCGGTGCCCCAAAGACGTACCGTCACCACGCAGCTCTAGCTGTGGTGACGCTAAAGCAAGCGGGTTTTGGAATAAGAAAGCCTGGAAGAAGATCTCAGGTTTCTCTAGCTCCAACAGTATCAACAAAGCTGGATTGACTGGTAAGTTTTATTAGACTACTTCATAATTTTTTTCAGTCTTCTGCATGCCGATTCTTGAGTAGCTACTTTAGCTAGCTATTTTTATTACTATTTTAGCAAATAGCAATTTCATAACTTCTGTATTTAGCTCAAACTAAACTTTAAAACATTAAGCACATACTCGAAACATTCGTCATCGCTTAGGAAATTCCACGATACACAGCCTAGTATAAAACATAAATCTAGTACAGAAATGCATAAAGTATAAAGTTTCATTCTGCCATAAAACGTGAATGAATCCGAGCGGTATCAAGTCATGAAAACCCTGAGAGCATCATTTCTTTTTTTTTATTTCGCCCGCTTTCGTCCGCCCATAGGCGTTTTTCAGATGGACGCGCGCGCGTGGCTCTGTGTTTGTTGTTTTCATTTTGGTTTAGTTGTTTGTTTTGTTAACGGTGCGGCGTTTTGCATTGCAGGTCTGCTCGTTAGGTACACTTTCCGGCGTAAGTCCGGCTCGCAGGGCTCTCAGGGCAAGCGGCGTGCCGAGCCCGTCAAATGCGATGCGTGCCTCTCACAACGATGTTAGCCGCTATATGGTAAGGCTCCCCGCCAACACATTTGTCACTTTGCTGGCAGAAAGTACACTCCATGACGCCTCTAATTAGCTGCAATATGAGAGTAAACTAAACTACCTAACTTTCTACCAGTAACTACTAATCTAATTTATTTTTACCTCTTAATTGGCAAAAGCGCGTCCATTACAAAAATTCGTTTCTCACAGAGAAAATTCATGAGACCAATTTTTTTTTATTTTTGTTTTCATTTCACAATCATACACAGCACAATACAACACTAAACAATGTAATTTAAACAAACAAAACTACTTAAAATGATAAAGGTAAAACAGATAGAATCGGCCGGGTCAGAAACGATTAACAAAGTCGATACAAAGTTCCCTCATTAAGGTATCGCAGATATTACTTCTGCTAACTTCGACTTAAGATAAGTATTGTTCCGCAAGAGCCGAGACAATAGCGTGCGCTACCACTTAATTAAACCTCGTCGATACGATATAAACTATGAAACAAGCGGAAAGTTTCCGTTTAATCCTCCAAGACAAACGTTCGTTATAAAGAAGAGTTCGCTATTTAAAACCGCTCACATTTAATGTCTTGGTTGCAGATGACGCGTGTAGGCCAAGCAGAGCTAAATCCAGAACGACTACTATTCCATACAGGTTAATAATACTTCTATTACTAACTCGTTCATTCTTTTACTTCATCTTAAATACGTAGTAGTCATAACATTAATTAACCAAAAGGCAGTTAGCAACATTTCGTATAACGGGATCGTTTTCTTTTGTTGCAGCTACTCCAACGGAAAACTGGTGGTGCCGCTGGATTCCCTAGCACAGAGCTGAGGGGTCCGTCCCCCTCTCCATCCCCGCCTCCAACTCCTCGGAGGGACTCCTCAACATGAGAGGACAACGATAAACACGAAACTAGTGACTTGATACGACAGGGAGACTTTCGTCGCGTAGATCTATCGTGTTACATGAAACGTTTTAAGAAGAAACATTCCGTTTTACTCCAACAATGGATACCATTAAGTTGTCGACACCTCAGCGAGTCTCAAAGACAAACTGTCCAGGTGTATCTAGTGTAAATATAGTGAACAGACATTGAATTATTACTGTAGGAGAAACGAGGACAGTATACGTTGAAGTGATAGAAAAGCCTAAATTAATTATTTGTATTGTTATAACGATCGTTTCATAGAAACGTAATGACTACGTTGTTGTTACTTATCAATTTTTAGTAGTTAATAGGTACATGAAAAGGCTGATACAGTTGAATCAGATTTTGTACATGATAATGAAGCTGCCATGTTAGCTGAAGTTCTTCAGTTTTGTCTACCGATCCGATGTTTGTCGTTGAACTTTTATATATCTGGAATATTAGATAAATGTATTGAAATAAGTAGAATTTACTCAAATTGCTACACATTTTGGCCACAATATGGTGCTTAAATTATAATGTAACATCTCTCACGTTTTCTTTACAAATAATAATATTACTATCATCATGTACTATTAAACAAAGTTTCGTTATACCCGAGCTACAAAAATTCAAGGTCCAATATATTTATTTTTCTTGCAAAAAGAAAATGTACATTTTTATTTATAAAAATAAAAGTTACTCTCATTCGGTAAAATAATTGTTAATAATTGTTAGTAAATAGTTGTATATTATGTAAATACATGCGAAAAACATGGTGCACTATTTGGTTTATAATTTATGTAAATAGATATCAATTGTATACAGTCACAGTCGTAATGCTTTGATATTATTTTATATGCATTTATCGTACAGTTGAGTGATCTTGTAATAAGAAATTTAATAGCCGCAATTTATACGAATGTCAATGTTTTTATCTCACTTAATATAATAATATAAACGGCTTCTTAAATCAGCACGTGTCCTCGCGGTAACAGATTCATAAATAACATGTAAGTAGTGTTCAAACAACATTACGTTGGCTTAAAGTCAGTGATCCATTACATGAGGTGGACTGAAGGCAGGGCATCGTTTGTATTCGAGCCACTCGCTTGGCTCGAGGCACTCTCAAATGGAGCACCGGCTTTACCGGCACAGATTTGACATACGGGAATGACTATGCGTGCTGATTTACAAACATAAATAAAATCCAACCGCTTTCACCCCACGCCAGATGTTGTCGGTAATTTATCGTAATTTTGTATTATGGGAACATTTTTAAACGAATTGGTTTGTTAAACATCTCTTCCTGTGTTTTGCTTTTGGAAAATTTATACCAAAATTGCCCGACATTTAAATGTTACAATTTTAAGAGGAAATGTAAGCGACGTTTGAAACGCTTTTGTCATTAAGTTTTATTTATCTTTCATCAGTTTCTATAGACGGTGTACATAATGTAGTGATAATGTAAATTTTCTTTTGATCAGTCAGTGAAGGAGTCTGTCTTGTAACTATTATTATTCTAAGCTCGACTGATACGACGTAAAATAATCTCAATGTTACATGAAATAATATTTCTTTAATTGTCTGTAATTTAGTGATCGTGTTCAAGTCAAAAGAGATTTTTATTAAATAAATTACAAAAAGTAAATATTTTTTATTTTTCATGTGCCCCTTCCTCGAACGTAGCGATTTAGATGCATTAGACAACATGTTTGTTTCGTATGGAAGCGCATGAACATTTGCAAAACACGTAGGTACATTACATATGCCGTCACGACTCTCTCAAACACGACCTAATTTACCTATACGTTCAGTACCTCGCGTCCCGTTGTGAGACTTCCTTATTTTTATGATGTATTATGGGGATTGCTTATTCACGAGTCCGAGAGCTTTCATCACGGGAACAAACCCTAAAATTCACCATTCACCACAATACGCCTTCAATGAGTATAAAATTTCGCCCCGCACAGTGGGGAGGCTCGACTCCTTTGTGCCTCTCGACGGGTTAATTGTTTAATTGCCAATAAAAATAAAAAACAGAGCACACATCATACTCTTTGTTCGTACAAGCAGTATACAGCTGCTTGGAAAATAAAACGATGGTTTATTTAAAAGCTTTCAACGGTAGTAGCTATAGGAACCGACCTTTAAATGTGAATTAATTCTCAAAGTTATTTTAAGTCTGAAGTATGGCACCTGAACGAATTCGATGTCACCGAAGTTTCTAGTAAAATTAATTAATAGACGAGGTACGGATCGTTAATAACTAAAATAATTCCTAAAGCACTTGAATGTAAATTATATATTCCAGTCATAATCGACAAGGACTTCAATTTCATCGGTGTTATATTAAGAATCCATTGACTATGGTTCTGCTATTTCTAATATTCTAATACTTAACTTGTAAAAAAAGGCTAAGTTATTCTTGTTAATTTAATTATCTCTAACACAAAAGGTAATAAATTCTGTTACAGTTCATAGTAAATTGCTGGAAATAATTGATTAAACTACGCAGACTACTCGGTTTGGAATTTGAAACCAAATTGTTCTAGGTAAGTACTTATAAGAAACTATGGATACCAAATTGAGTATCTGCTGAGTTAACTTTGAATTATAACGATTGTATACCTACGTTTATTGATCTGAATAATGCCCGCATATTTCGAAATACAAAAAGTTAAACATCTAACAAAAATACTCAACGTAATCACATGACTCATAAAATATGAAAAGGGCTTATCCATAAAAATGGTCTCCATGTCTATCGTGATTCGGATTTATTAGAGACGCGTATTCCAAAATCACAAAGGGAATTCCTACAATCGTGAACAGGCTTTATTAATTTGTTCTTCATTCCCGTCCGAGCGGTTTCTGTGACGTCCAATTAATATCAATATAGCGTGCAGGGATTTGAGCATACCACATGGATGGGTAGCATTACATGTGTGTTGGGTTGTTTGTATGATCGCCGAACGAATAGCGATGCGACGGCTCAATAAATTAGAGACAAACAAAACCTGTATGATATGAATGGTATAGTGTATTTATTGACATTCCATATCGTCTGCCTTGATGGATCTACGGAAATCTATTTGCAGTGCGTAGCGTTTGTTAGCACTAATAATTGTCTGTCACGGATATGTTGCACACTTCTCTTGTTTGTTTTATTGAATGCCGTTGCGGTTGTATAGATTTGTAGGTAGAAAAAAAGTTTGCGAATAATTTGCGGTATATTTATAATATTATCTGTAATTACAAATTAGAGTAGCTAGTTTCGACGCAAATATTCGTGGTATCTAGTGACTGAATATCTGAATTTTGTTTGGTTGTGCACAAATTACATAAGTGTTTTAAGTTATTTATCGAAAATAAAGTAGTACAGTAGACAGAACCGGTTTGTGCAGTGTATAGATACTTGTATAGCATAATGTTAATGGGCAGTGTTCAGTAGGCGGCCTACTAACATTTATTCACTCACTAATCTCCTAAACATGAAAGAGCAAGTACTAAATAACCTTAAATATAATGGAGCATTAACATTAAACTGCTCCACTTAGGCGCAACAACCGCAACACAAAATTAATATAGCGAAGATATAACGCAACCTTATACAGGAGGAGCGTCTTCTTCCTACACGGATTTTCTATCTCGTTCTAATGTTCTAATTTGTATCAAACCTTTCACTCACACTTGAGGGATCATTGAAGGACAGTATCATCGTCCAGCGTCCTTCTCATAGTAGGGTAATAACTACGTATAACAAACTGGGTTGTAACAATAAACGGCGTTGGTCGTGTTTTTGTTCGTGAATCCGGCGAGATAGTGCCTATCTGGCGGTGTAAGTTGGGCTTAAGTAAACATTATCTGCCTTGCGATAGCTCGGCCCCGCGCCCTCCGCCAAATTAGTTTTTAACACTAACATCAAAGTAGCAATAACAATGTTTGCGAGTTGATGCGAGTTTCCAATTTGTTACGATCACTGGCTGGATGTTCGGTGCTTACTTTTTTTGCTTTGTGAGTGAATGTAGCTAGACTATCGCTGTATAAAAGACAATTATTTTTGTATGATATTGCAGAACACTAACTTTAAATTGTTTGACTGATATTAAATTTATGAAATCTTTCTCGTTTTGTTAAAAAGAATAAACCTAGAAAATAACGTCAAACTCAGAGATTGTCTTTCAAATATTCACCACTTTATTTGTCTGAACCAAGAACACAGACGTACACTGGACTGATTCCAAAGTTGTTTTGCCAATATTGGTGCAGACCACAAAAAAAAACTAAATCGATTTAAAATACGAACGTCTGCTGGTTTCAAAACTCCTTATGCATTCTGCGCAAACACTGTCCGTAAGAGTTTTGCTGACGACACAAAACTGTGTTCGTGTGTACCCTCGTGCTATGCATGAATTATCTCGACGTGTATCGAGCTCCTGACACTCAAAAAATACACACACTGTTCACAATATGTTCAAATATTCTGACATTTTTGCAAGTAAAGTTCACGTGTCTCATGGTCGGTTTTATTACGAATAAGTTTACTTTATTTTAATAAGTTGCATTAGCTATTTAGTGTCACTTTGTTTCTAGAAGGTCTATCCGTAGATAGCAAAACTAAGCTTATATAATATACAAAACACTTCTATACCAACATTTATTTTTTATTGTCAAAATAAAAGTGGTCCCGCACAGTCTATATAAAATACTCGCGTTTAGTAAGCAACCTTTACTGGTTTTACAAAATACAAAAGAAGAAAATAAAAATCCGAAAACGTAAAACATTTCAGTAAACTGTAAAGGTATTTTCTAAATTTAGATTCAACTCCGACGTGAAAACCTCGCATTTTTAAAACATAAATTAATAAAAAAATCGCACTTTCAACTCGTGGTCATGAATACACAATCTTGTGGAACATAATGGAAAAGTTTTTAGTTCAAAGAAGGGAACAACAGGGCATGTTATTCTCCCTCTTAATAATGCAGTCACGTAATGTAAGCTAATGAAAATTGTTCACGACGACTGAATTTGGAACCATTTTATTCTGTGTTAGGCACATCAAAGGAATCTAATTGGACTTCCGACTGTTTATTTACCGTTCAACATACAGTCAACAAGGGATAATCAAATTATATACCTACAACCGAGTATTCAATTTTAATATCATTTGCAATAAATTCGCGGAAAATCGAGCAATTTATTCGTTTATGGAGATTCTACTTTTTTGTTGCAAATGATATATCTTTTACTTGTACCGTGTCAGTGCTAATATGGTTCCTTTAATACAGCGTTTAGAAATCACTTTACATATTTCAACTTTTGATTATAAATGGGATGGTTTTTAACTGGACTGGACTCTGACTGCCTTCGAAAGATTTAATAAGCGATCCTTGTGTCTAACCGGTTGATACGTTCTAGCGTGCAAAAATAATTCTCGTATAGTACAAATTACAGCACAAAGGTCTCTAAAATGCTGCATGAATTTCTATTTTACGTTAAACAAGGTAAAGAAATAATTAAATGTAAGCTTATACCAGCTTAACTATATCTAATTACTGAAAATATTCAGTAAAAACAGTAACAAAATGGTGTTTGAACGATTGAACAAGAGGGAAACAGGAGCTAAGTTGAAAAGCTTTCATATGAAATTTTAATTGAGCCACAAAGAGCCTCGGACAGTAGTGCAGCTGCAGACAGCTTGAATTTCGACAATAAATTACTACGTCCGAATTGCTTTACCGCTTAACATGGACATTTATTTTAATTCCTGTACTTTCAGTGAAGTATCCGAAATACAGTGGCTGTTTTTATTTTATATTTCTCACAGTTTAAATAGAGTACAAGTATTTATTTGCTCCCTTGCTTGAAGTTAATACACACTTATCAATCAATCATTGATGATAAAACACATAGATAATAAAATCTACTTTTAACTTTTTGTAAACTCTCGCTACTTGTACACATAATATTATTATAATGCAATGCGTCTTAAATGCGATTGAAAATTAAAGGTTACGATTCCTTATTTGTTGACTATGGTCTATACAATTTGTTCGAAACGTCGGGTAAACAAATAAGTATTCGTAACAGTATTCTCAATCGCGTTTAAGACCCGTTGCATTATAATATTATCCATATGTACTAGATTCTATACAAATATTTAACTTCGTATTTATTGTATTAGAAGTTAGAAGTGAATAAAGTTTTGTTGAGTTACTTCTATTCAAGCTTCAAGAGATAAGAGTCCCACACGAACGATTCTTCAGGCTATATTTTTTTATGTCAGTAGTCTTGTTGTACAATTCTTTGTGACAGATTTTTGTGCGCTACTATTTTCCATTGCCTTTAAAAAATATTTTAGATTGTGCATATCAGTGGTAAAGGAACATATTATAGCCTTTTTTATTTGGTACATAATGCACATATTTGGAATGGATATCGAGGGCATATTACCCTCTTAAACTCCAATTTCATATCTTACATAGCCGTGCACAAATAACATGCTTAATACATAATCATAATTACTTCCCATGGGGTTCGGTGGACACGATAAACGCCACTAGCATTGATCTACAAACTTTTTATTTTCAGTCAGTTCACATTTATACATGGTATTTCATAAAAATCTTCGTATAATCCAAGAAAAAAATCAAGCTCAATTTGATTGCCAGAAAAACTAGGCCTACACTCTAGCAATAAACACCTGTCTAAAAGAACTGTAATAATGCTTACAAGTTTTTCTTTTTACTTCAAGTTAATGCAAAAGTAGATTACTTGCGATAAACAGTCGAGATTGGAGACCGAAATAGCAACAATAAATTGTTCTATCACATCGCATGAGTTTACGGTCTGTTCCTTCGTAGCAAAGCAAATTGCGACCACAGAGAGTCATGTAAGGGTGTATGTATGGACTGTGTATATTTGCCTTACGTTCATACAATGGCACTACGATACTTTATTATACTGATTGAATTCTTTAGCGTATTATGAAAATAGATGAATAATACAGAAGCATTGAATGTTGATTCGGTAAGTAGGTAAGAGTCAGCCTTTAAGAATTACACATGATGGAATAATGTGACCAAAATTAGTTTATGAGGTAGAAAACCCGAATGGTATAATCAGTTAATACCTATACCCAACATGATTTTTTAATTTAATATTCGGCACCTAACAAAATAACTACTTTCACTACCAAGTTCCTCAGTAAATTAGCTATATTTCAGCCAGGATTTCAGGATAATAAAAAACAATGAATCAGTTAAAATTGTATAAATATATAATATGTTTTGTATTGTTATATTAAGTTCTTATCTTAATCCCAGCCTTCGTTCTAAGTATATCGAGGTCAGCTTCAAGTCTAACCGGAGAGGCAATCACGAACCACTTGCGACTCTATTATCGAGACGCTATCTACAACTTATATTTAGAAAATGTATAATAGCATGTAGGTCAAAAGAACTTTATGTTTTTATAACCTTAAGCCTATTATACTCACAAATTTTAATGTAGGCTGTGTTTAAAATACATTCAAGAAACCTAATTTTTACAGTTATTAACAAACTATTGTATATATAAAAATGAATGACCAAATATGTTGCTTAGCGCAAACCTCAAGAACGGCTCAACCAATTCGAATTATAGTTTTTGAGAAATTGTCTTTTAGACACGTAAAAGGTTTTAATAGAAAAAAAATGCAAAGAAAATTCGTGAGCAGAGCTGCGCGGGTCAGCTATCATAGGTTCTAACGGTGAGCCTGCATTTTATGTATAAATTTTGTAAATTTTTACAGTTCTGTCTCATGTCGCTACTTCGGGGAAGAAAGGGCGTAAAAGCCAAAATAGCAACTTTACAGGGGAGCGAAAAAACGTTTTTTTTTTTTAATTTTGGAAAATAACTTTTTTTCCAATAAAGTTAAATTCGAATGAATTGGTGATATTTACTTGCATTTAAGTGCTCTTTAATATCAAGAAGCTTAATTTTAAGTAGACCTTATGGTTTAGAAGATAGGATGGATTTACGACCCAAAATTTTAATAAAAATGGCTTTTACACCGTCTATAAATACGTACTATAGGACGTAAATCCACAAATATCTATAATGCTAACAAACATCGTGTCGTATAAACCATCTTTAGACAGTGAAAATGTCGTAATGACTGCACCACTTATAACAATTATCGTGAGTAAACCTACAATTATTATTATAATTTTGTAAGATTTAATGTGGTGAATATCGAAATTAAGGTGCATAGAAGCTCAAAATATTAGCATAATAATTATTATTATCTGATTTATTTATCATAGTTCTATATTACAAAATTTATTATAACGAATTAGGTTACCTACGTGTTAAGTTAAATGCACACGATTCATGAATAGTGAAACAAAAGAAAAGATTTAATTGAATTGAACTTTGATTATTTTCATTAATTTAAATTTTAAGTTAACTGTGATAAATAATTACTATCATCTAATAAAAAGTAAGAAAACGAAACAAAAAACAGAAAAGGAAATAGAAAAAAAAGAAGATTACTAATTATTGTCAATTTGATTTCATTTATGAATGAAAAAAACTGATTTGCATCTTAACTAAATTTATTTATTTAATACACCAATACCTACCTAGTAGAATAAATTACAAACATACCATTATTTTATACTATTTTATCAATTTTAGTTAATTTATACGTAATAAATATTGTATTTACGACCAAATATTCTTTCACACTATGGTGATACGCCCTTATTAATTTGAAATAATTAAATAATGTCATATACGTCAATTTTTTTTAATAAAAATGGTTTTGGTGAGAAAAAAATCATGGGGGTAAAAGCCATTTTTTTTGGAATATTGAAATTTTAAATATACAGATCGATAGAGCGTCGAAAACTAAACAAAGTTGCATTATTAACTCATTTTGGCCAATAGTGGCTTTTACGCCCTTTCTTCCCCGAAGTAGCGATGTCATATCGTATAAGTAAATGAGACAACATGACAAATAAGCGGTAATAGTAACAGAAGTTTGTAATATCGCTTCAAGACCTTACGAGTAGAAGCAATTCATATAAAACTGTCTCGCAATATGAACGTATCATGAGCGAATATGTGTAGGTACAAGTTACGAGTATAATCAGTATCACCTGCTACAGATTACCAAGCCGCAGGACATACTTATTGTTCCAAGTACGCGATCTGTCACATTACTTTGATATACGAGTATTTTACAGTATCCAGTTAAAGTGCTAACCATGGGGTCGGAAAACATTTCGAATGGCACAAACTTTCACGAGATGAATAATTACTGTCTGCTATTTTGGACGCGTTTATAAATACTTTGCACGAATATCTTTGCCTGGAATAAATTTCAAGAGGCTAGACTAATTAAAACTAGGACAGTCTAGTCATAACAAGTGATTGAAATAATATGGTAGCATGTTTTTTTCTTTAGAAGTAAACTCTTATTTTCGTTCCAACTAACATAACGATCCTTGTTCAACTTAAACAAATAAAAACTGATCACACTTCAGATCTTGGATTATTTTCCTATCAAATGATTAACCAACAAAACTTTATCGGCCCAAACTTATTTGATTACAATTTCTATCCTTTTCACATAAAAATATTATGTGCGAACATAATACTCGAGGATTAGGAAACTCGGTCATTTGACTTGTAGATATTATGATCAAAGTTGTGTACCCCGTAAACCCTTTGGATAATAAAAGCTTCAAAGTTAAGACCTCTGAATAATTCCAAGTCACAAACTTGAGATTAAGTCGGCCCGCTGACGGTACGAAAATATTTACAGAAACTTATCTAGGTTATAAAAATTCGATAGCTGGATGCATAGTTTTTCGGTCGCTAGGCATATTGCTGGCCGGGTGCCAGATCAAATACCAGCTCTGAGGCACGATGGAAGCCTGCCGAGGAACGTGGAGCGACACTTACATTTTACATTTTTCCAACGTATTCGTGACGTTCTACAAAACTGTGCCACTCAATGTATCCCTACAATAAGCCGCCCTCGAAATAACTCTCAAGTTTATAGTTTGAGAAACTTCAGTGACTACTATTATTGTTTTCCTTAAAATAGTTTAATCTAATTTAATAATGGAGAAGACTAAGTGAAACTTACTTAGTAACTACACTTTACACTTTTTATAGAGCGTGAATTTGAAGAACAAAAACCTGTTAAACAATAAGCAGCAGGGCTGCTTCAAAGCTTCACTTTGGGACGCAATTGTGACGCGCAGTACTCGTTTAGTGGCCACCTCCTAATGGACGAAGCAAATAACAGTGTGCCACTAACTACGACAATTTCGACGAAGCATTCGATAATAGAATAGCATACGTTAGCATATCATTAGCACGAATAAAAACTTACAAAAGAAAATGTCACCGAGATCACACAAGGACGGGAAAGCCAAATATTACAGCAGTATGTTAGAGCTTTAACTTTTGCTTCGAGGGAAACGTATCTAGATAGAACGGTAGTTTATTTTTATACGGAACATTCTCGCCCCAGGGATCGCTCGTGTCCTTTTAAATTCGGCCAGTATTACTCAAACTCTACAATTTGCAATAAAAAGTGTAAGCTCCGAAATAGTTGTGGAGGTTTTATTCGGAAAAGGCTAACCGGCCGGCCCGTGCAGAAAGGAAACAGGTATTTTACATACTCGTTAGAAAGTTTAACATTTCAAATATCGATACCGCAATGCCTTTTTTCCTAGACTGGTATTCTTGATCCTAGGTTTAATATTTTTTTGTTTTTGTACTTGAATTTTCGTAGTGATCTGTGACTTTATTAAGCTGTCGCTAAGCACACTTTACGAGGAATATATGAAACCAATAACTTACGAGAATAGTCGTCGTCAAAAAAACGTAATATATTCTTATAGTAATGTATTTGTCGTTCACTAAGCAATCAACTCATATTCAGCGCCGTAATGTAAATCGAGAGGCAATTTCGGGCCATTTGACTTGATCGAATCTGAACATTCTGTTTTTTGTCAATCCGATAACCGCGCTATCAATAACTCCGTATAAGGTTTTATAGGTAAGAATTTTATAGATTTTATAGTCTTTTTCTACAAATGAAAAATACAGCTGGCTGTCTCATTAATGTTTTCGATCGCGTGTCTAGGTATAAGTACGCCCTTCAGGCATTCTCCCCGTCTAGATTTCTTAAAAGATATTCGTTCTTTATACAGTGTAAATCAACAAACAAATCTAAGCTTTATACTTTATATGATAAGACCGTGTTTTCTGTGTATAGAAGAGCTGGGCATTGAAGTATGGTCTTGAAGCAAGGCGTAATTAATAACGCGTCACATACAAATATAATGTTGCTTGAGATAAATTACGGAAATACATCGTGATATCATTTTTATGATTAAACTTGTTTTTACAAATGTGTTTAAAGGGTTTTACTGGCTAAATATTCCAGTAAGTTCAATTATTATTATATCATCATGCTGTTTGTTAAGTTTATGTTCCTTGGAATCAAATATGGTCAATATTACGATAAAATCTATACTTATAATAAATCTGTAGAGAGGTCAATTCTGTACATTGAATATATTTAAAAAAAAACCAATGGGGGATGTTTAGTAACGGATACTGATACCGAATCTGCAATTTATAATTTTCTTTTCTGTCTGTCTGTCTGTCTGTCTATCTGTCTGTCTGTCCTCCGTCTGTATGTGTCGCTATCACGTAAAAACTACCGAATAGAATGCACTGAAATTTGGTATATGCATAGAATAAGTAGTGGAGCAATTTCTAGGATACTTTTTATAGCATAAAATTTCAAAGATTTTTAGAAAATTGAAAAAAATACGTAAAAATCGTTTGAACCTGCGTTTCCCTATAGAGACCATAGATGGCTTTACAATCCATTTCACAACATTCGCATATAAAGTTAACGCGGCGCCCGCCGTATCGATACCTGTTGTTCGCACCAACCAATAGATGGCGTTATAGTCCGCAACAAAGCATGTTTTTTCTAATTTATTTATTTTAATGGCTTTATTGTAAAAAAAATACCTTTGAAACATGCTATACATTTATAAGATTTTAAAACATAAATGTTGTATGATATATTACTCAAAAATGTTGGTTTACGTGGGTCCGCTGCGGTCGGGATATCCTAGATCTATGGCAAATCGAGTAATTTCGTTTGTTGTCGTTGTTCGTCGCAACTAACAGATGGCGTTGTTGTTCGAAACACATAACCAAATTAATTGGTTGCATTTTGGAAATAAATTGGATAGCTATGAAACAGACTATGTGGTAAGTTTTAAAAAATAAACAACGGATTATATATAAAAAATAATTACGGGTTACGCGGTTTCGGACGTATCATCGCAAGTATACATTATTATGCGTGTGAAGAGCTCCGGCGCAGATAGGTCTGTCTGTAGCTATAATAATATTCTGAATCCAGACGGGTAAGCAATGGTCAGTCTATAATAAGGTATTATATTTTACACTGTAAACTGGTACGGATACAGACGAGAGCGGAAAAGAAGGTAACCAGAGGAAATCAGGCCTACCTGAGCCTGTGTCACATTCTGTGCCCTTCGGGTCCCTTTCGTAAATAACCATTAGATGACAAAAGAGTTGTTAGCATTTTTATGTGTAGGTGTATCGAGCGCTTCGCAATTCGCAATTCGCTTGCTCAAACGAATAAGCAACAGTACGAAATTCACGCGAGCGGAGCCGCACGGGTCAGCTAGTAAAAAATATAACACATTGCAGTTCCATCGCTGGGCAAAGATCTATTCCTAGGAAGAAACAGGGTAAGGTTTGGCCTTAAGCCCATTTTAAATCAAAATCGGTAGAAGAGTTTTTTTTTTAACTCATTGCTGTCCCACTGCAGGGCAAGGGGTCTGAATCGACCAAGGCTGGCCAAGTGCGGGTTGGGGACTTTGCATACCCTCAATTAATGTCTTAAATACATTTTAGGCATGCAAGGTTTCCCCATTATGTTTTCCTTCATGGTTAAAGCAAGTGACAATTATTTCTAATACACATACAACTTCGAAAAGTCATTGATGTGTTGCCTCGGGTTCGAACCTCAAACCACTTGCATGGGAGGTGCCAACTAAAACCACTCGGCTATCGCTGCTTGTAGAAGAGTTAACTCATGAAAATGGAAAACGTTTACTTTATACATATGTATGTAATATAGATAAAAACTATTCTAGTCTTCAATAATAGCCTTGTTTTCCAGACAATACTAATATTTATCTAAAATATTTGGCCAAATGTGGAATATATTAGTATTCGTATTAAATATACAGACCCAATGTTATATGGAATGCTTACAGTGAAAATAAGGGTGAATGGGTACCTACTTCATTGTAATAACAAGGTCCTTTATTTTTACAATAACTCAGGGAATTCGGTGGACACCATTATTAATTATTATGTTGTTTTAATTCATTATTTCTTGTTTAATATTATTGGAAGACCTCTCCCATTAATTACGAAGCAAATTATCTTTTATGAGTGTTCCGAGACAATTTGCATGTTTTTTTTTCAAGCATTTCTGTCTCACAGCTGAGCAAGGGTCTCCTCCCAGGGAAGTATTAGGTCCCTGAGTTCACCAAGTGCGGGTTGGAGGTTTTGTATCTAATTACACAAAAATACTCATCTTTAAAATTTAATGTTTTATTTATGGTCAATTTATTCCAAAGGCGGACTTAATAAAATAGCGACTGAAAAACAAAAACGTACTAGATCTCATACAATCACCATTTCAGAAGTAACAAAACAGATGTTATTTGTTTTACAGCTGAAAAAGTCCGTCTTTATTAAATTCCCTAAACGTCCTACAGCATCCATAAATATCTTTAAAAGAAACTAGCTCAATAAATACAGGACATTTCGAGAAAACAGCGTCTCGCACAGGATTCAACAATATATTACGGCAAGCTACCGCTCCCGGTCCCAGCAGTCATTTAGAACTCATTATTTATTTAAAACCCACGATCCACATACGACCGAGTTATATGATTAATGGTTCTGCTAAATACCATTACCAGGCTAGTGCAAAATTGGGTTCTTAATTCTTCGTTATCTATCCGGAGAATCTGAAAACTGCCATTGTTAAACCACTTCATAAAAAAAATGATAAAGAACTTTTGCAGTCATATAGACCTATTGCACTCATCCCAATATTCTCAAAGATATTCGAAAAGTACATTAATGATCAAATCTATAGCTACGTAGAAAAATGTAATATATTATCTAAAGACCAAAAGGGCTTTCGAAAAAATAAAACAATTAATATGGCAATATATGATTTTCTAAATGACGTTATAACAAGTGTAGATAATAGAGTGCCAGTATGTGCGTTATACTGCGATATGACGCAGGCTTTCGATTATGTGGATCATAATATCTTAATTGCTAAGCTTAACGCCTATGGTATCCGGGGTAACGTTTTGCAATTAATCGAATCATATTTAAGAAACCGCAAACAGTATGTAGAAATAAGTAGAATAAATATAAAAACAAAAAAAGAAGAATATTATAAATCGGAAACTAGAACGACACTGTATGGCGTGCCTCAGGGCAGTGTCCTAGGACCACTTTTATTTATATTATATATTAATGATTTACCAGAAGTAACCGACAACCCTATGACACTATTTGCCGATGACAGCACCGTCATTATAAAATGTAAAAATAGGCAAGATTATCAACAAGAAATAAATACTACAATTAGGTCCATAATAAATTGGTTAAATAATAATAATTTAAGAATAAACATAGATAAAACTAAATTAACTTTTTTCAATCAGCGTATAAATACATGTGGTGATCTTAATATTCAACACAATAATAAAATAATAGAACAGGTTGATACTAGCAAATTTTTAGGCTTAACAATTGATAAAAGACTAGATTGGAAGCCACATTTAGAGGAACTAAGTAAGCGACTAAGTAAATCTGCGTATATGTTACATAAAACATGTCCGGTGTTAGATATAGATGCAAGACTAACGGCGTATCATGGCATTGTCGGTTCCATTCTTAGGTATGGAATACTCTTCTGGGGAAACTCAACCCACAGAGAGATAATATTCAGATCTCAAAAAAGATGCATAAGGGCTACTTTTGGATTAAAATCGACGGATTCATGCAGACCATATTTTCAAAAATATAAAATATTAACCTTGCCATCACTTTACATATTTGAAGTTGCTATGTTTGTCAAGACCAATCCACATTTATTTATGAAATTATCAGACGTCAGTGATCGCAGCCGCCGTGACAATGAACGATTGTGTATAAGACCATCGCGGACAGCCCTAATGCATAAAAGTGTGTTCTGCATGGCACCTCATATTTATAATAATTTACCAAAAGATCTCAAAGATATTAGTGTAATAAAAATTTTTAAGAATAAATTAAGAGAATATTTAACCACTAAATGTTACTATAGTATAGCAGAATATTTATCTAAATAGTTTTAAGAATATAATTTTGTTTTCCTAATTTACAGTTTGTTATTTTAATATAATATATATAATAAGATATTAATTATTATGTCGAATAGAATTAGGTATATACCTAATACATGTAAAATGTTATTAAATATTGCATGCCGTGTGACGGCCAGATATGTGAAACTGTATTATAAATAAGAACCCTGAACCATGTTTGTTGCAATAAATAATTTTGAATTTGAATTTGAATTTGAATTTGAATTAAAACACCAAAGTGGACGCCGAGTGCCGAAATTTGGGTCAAACGACGGCCTGTATCGTCAGACTCTTCTCCAACCAAATGTCGCACCTCATTTTCCGTCACTTAGCACCAAGACGACTTATATATCAGAAAACTTATGTTCCACATGTATTATACCAAAAATCTGCTTTGCGTATTAACTGAGAAGGTTGATTTTTGAATGCGCACGTACGGTATTGTAAGGCAAAGAAAATTAAGTCACTTTTCTTTGAACGCCCAGTTTTGATGAGTAGCGGCAAAGAACTGTGTTTTTAAGAGTCTTTAATACCTATGCATGAAAAAAGCTACAAAGGTTTTAATATTCTGGCGGTGTAACGTACTTCGCGTCGAGTGTCGTCGAGTTTGAAAAGTTGCAAGTGAAGGGCCGGCCGTAAGGACATTTTCTGCTCAAGTTACTTTTTTATCCAATTGTTACGAGGCAACAGAAGTGAATAACGAAATATGGGGACCATAAAAACTCTCAACTTTTGGTCACTTTTACATTTTTACACACAATTTCGGCAAAGAAGTGAGTTAAAAGACTTCAAAGGATATCAAAGGATAGTACCCACTTTATCTACGTCTATATGAAACGTAAAATAAAAAAAGGAATACACCACGAACGTTATAGTATTGCCAGTTTTATTTAATATTAAATAATAATAATAAATTTAATCCATTACTGTCCCACTGCTGGGCAGGGGTCTCCTCCCGTAATGAGGGAGGGGTAGGCCTTAAGTCCACCACGCTGGCCAAATGCGGGTTGGGGACTTTGCATGCCCTCAATAAATGTATTAAACAAATTTTAGGCATGCAAGGTTTCCTCACGATGTTTTCTTTCACCGTTGGAGCATGTGATAATTATTTCTAATACACACATAACTTCGAAAAGTCATTGGTGTGTTGCCTCGGATTCAAACCTGCTACCACTGGCGTGGGAGGTGTGAACTTAGACCACTCGGCTATCACTGCTCTATTTAATAGTTTATTTAATAGTTGAGTCAAATCAGAAATACTCGTTTAGCGTAATCACTACTTGTGTAATACAGTTTTAATCTCCAAACTCTGTAGTAGAGCATATAGCATCCTTGCACACTAATTAC
This sequence comes from Anticarsia gemmatalis, assembly GCF_050436995.1. Lineage (NCBI taxonomy): Eukaryota > Metazoa > Arthropoda > Insecta > Lepidoptera > Erebidae > Anticarsia > Anticarsia gemmatalis. The sequence goes on from NC_134757.1 coordinate 6,256,267, forward strand.
TAAATCATTGGCCTTAATTACTGAAAACAAAACGAGCACATTATGAAATCCACACTTAGCAAGAATATTCATCACGACAGATCAATCTTCACAAACAATAACATCTGTGCCTACATTTAAACCGCACTCAGCACTTAGCTTGCAAATAAATACGATATCAAGTAGTGAGTTCACCATTAGCAAGTGCGACGTCCCGACATAACGACGACTGTTTGTTCAGTCGGCCACAGTCGGCTTTAAGAAAATACCCTCTAATGGAGTAACGTGTGAGTAAATAGACCTCTGAACTGACAAACTGGCGTAAATCTGTTTATGAGTTTGATATTTAGAATATTAATGCAACTAGTTTAATTTGAAAGTAATAATTACTACTGTAGAATTTTTTTTCTTGGATATTCAATTCCTAATTATGACCATCAAGTTTTGATTTTTTATGTGTATACAAATTAATTTCGAAATTAAGTTTCGATTTGCAATTTTTGTCGTTAGTTTCGCCCAATTTTGTTGCGCTTACTTCAATCGTACCTACATCTGGGGGCACGGAAGTGCCCCCGCAAGTCGAGCAAAAAAAAAGCGGCACGGCCGTACCATCTTTTCTCGAAGCAATTCGGGCTATTTTCGACCCCCCTATAATGTCGTTGTGGATAAAACAAGAAGCCTGAATTTTCAGCAACTAATCAGTCATTGTATAAACACGGTATATTTAAAATTTCAGTCAATTTGATCAAGTAGTTTAAGAATGACAACTTGTTAAAATTTTGAATTTTGTCACTCACTGATTCACTGACTCACTGACTCACCGATCATCAAAAGTCTAAGGTACTTCTAGCAGACTTAGAAGCTTAAAATTTAGAATACAAATAGGGTTTAGTGTCTTAATCTTGGGAAAAATTCAATATTTTCTAATTTCGGTCCAGTTTTCTAAATACACCAACTGCAACAATAACTTTGTAATCCCATATAAATGTATAAGATTACAAGGTTACATTTGCAGTTAATGAATCATTATTACTTCATTATTACTGTAGAAAATATTAAATAAATAATAGGTGTAGATAGGTACATACTATATGAGGCATAACGGGAGGGGATATAGGGTGGGTAAGGGTGTTTAGCCCATGAAACTAAACAACATTCCCATAGGAAAATATGTTGAATTGTAAGAAAAAACGTCTTTCCATCGCATTGGACTTATGTTCGTTCTACAAAAAGAAGTGAGATGCCACCAAAAACATTCTGTATAAACCTCAAGTCTCGCCGTAAAAAGTTGTGAGATCTACATAATACCAAGTCGATTAATCTATTTCGTCTCTACTTAAAGGACCTTCTGTCTTAAGTTATTACATAAGTTATTATCATGCCAATATTAAAAATATTTAACGTTTAAAACAAATAGATCGACTTGGTCATCGCATAAAAACACAAATTCGCCATTAAAATTTCAGGAGCATTAACTACTCGTCGTGCTGTGTAGTGTAATACATACAAATCATGCGATGGCCAGGTCGGTTAGTTGTTTTAAACGTTAAATATTTTTAATATTGGCATGATAATAACTTATGTAATAACTTAAGACAGAAGGTCCTTTAAGTAGAGACGAAATAGATTAATCGACTTGGTATTATGTAGATCTCACAACTTTTTACGGCGAGACTTGAGGTTTATACAGAATGTTTTTGGTGGCATATGTTTTAACGCCTGTTGAAACATCTAATTGATTAGATTTTATCCATTCACTTTATGGCTGGATGCGAAAACAAACTGTAATATATTTGAAAATAAATTACGCTTCTGGCAGGTATACCAAAGTCTAAACAAAAGCCCCCAAAAGGCGGCTATCCTTGCTTCAAGAACAGCCTCAAGCAATAGGGGTGACTCTCTAATGTTAACAGTCACTCGCTAGATGCCAACTACACCACACCGTCACGTGACCACATAGATTAGATCAATGGTTCCCAATCAGTGGTCCGTGGAAGTCAAAATATTGTCCGCGAATGAATTTAAAATTTTAAATTTACAGGATGATTATTGCACTTTATTGTTAATATACTTACATACTGGTCCCTGCTAACAAGAATAATATAAAAGTGGTCCCGGACTAAGAAAAGGTTGGGAACCCCTGGATTAGATCAATCGATTTGGAAAACAAACATGCTGTGCCCCCCTTTGCCCCTTGCGTTGCAATGATAAGATACCTAAGTAAGCGTTATAGGTCCTTTGGGAAATGACTGATCTTTTGTATCGGCAGTCAAACACGCCTAATGAGATTTTTTTCTATCGTAGTTAGTTAGTTTATTTTAAACTAACTTGACGTCTATTTTGTTTTTATAAAAATGGACATGGGCATTGACTGCGACCCAAAGTGTAAACAAAAATCGTTTCAGTATTTATCTCAAGTATCAGGCCGTGACATGACACACAAGTTTTTGCACCTGGTTATTTAATATTCCCTACTAGCAAAAATAAAATTCTATTAATGTTAGAAATAATGTTTCTTTCCCATTATCGTTATTAGCTTTCAGATTTATAATAGGTTCGTAATACCTATTTCATTAACGTTAAAAAATATTTAACTTACAGCCAATATTGACTGTTACTCCAAAGTTTTAAAAGCTTTTAGTTATTATGGATTACTGTTAAGTAAATGTTGCCATTTATTAAAAAATATTTGGTAATATATAGGTTTACATACTGATTAATAAGAGCGATAATATTTGGAATTGAAGTTATAAATACGAGTTTCACATTGGACACAATATAACAGAGTTCATCGCACGCCACTCAATGTCAACAACTCCTGAAATTCAACACGCTGTGTGTATTTTAATAGCGTGATGTCACAGCTGTAATTAACACTCGTCACACGAAAGCGGATTAACCCTAATTAATAAGTCAAAATAAAAGGGGAAAAAGTGTTGCCGCGCAACTTTCCAAATTGTTTTAGCCTGATACACGACAAACCGTTCGCTCCCCATTGTCAGTCAAAAAATAAATTCGCCCGCCGACAGGCATCGCTACTTCCGCTAGGTACTGGCGAGCGGCTTCCGGCATCGATCGCGGACGGATACAGCTATTGACCCCCCATAATAGTGCCGGCGGCTGTTACACCTACACCAATATTACTCTGCTCTTTGCGAAGTACGAGCCCTTAATCAAAACGCCCTACAGCACTGACAATAAGTGCGACAATCCCGCAACGATACTTGCCCTACGTGACAACTTGCTCCATGTATGTACGTCGTGAAAACTTTTATAATACCGCTGTTGTGTGCTAGTACGCACACCATACGAATCATTTTCGTATGCAACAATCGTGTGGACAAGTTTGTTGCGGGCGTGTTATGAGATCCGGCGCTCACGTGTTCCCAAAGATCTCTACAAGGCAGGATTCCTGCGAAGCAAACGTGCAACATCTGTGTTGCGGCTCCGGTATTACGAGGCCGCCGCCGCCGCCGCGGCAAACAAACGACTGAGTAACAGCCATTCTGACTCCAAACTTCAGAGCCCTAGGGGTCAGGAGAGGAACATTTGTATTTCTGAGAAAAGCTACAGTTATTTAGAACAACAAGTCAGATAAGGTTTAGGCCCGGGCACCCCACTACCGAATTTAATGGATACGACTAATATATTTATACGGCTTCTATGTAGCTTAATTAGTTCAGAGAACATATATTAGTTGAAGTTCCGATAAGCCCCCGTTTTTCTAGAAAATCCTATTCGAACTATCGTTTACCTGTCGAATACCTATCTATAGATGTGTTTGCTAAGGATTTAACTTCAATAAAATGAAGATCCTTTGACATTCAAGCCGTTTAGATCTACCTAGTCAACGAAGATAATCTGGTGGGCAGCGTTATCTAATAACATAAATGGTTTTCAATAACTGACAGCCACGAACAACATAATTCTGATTAGATTACAATTTAGCGTAGGTTTTATAACCGTACAGCCGTGGGTGTGACAATGGCTTAATTAACTTTACAATGGTAAACATGGCATTTGAACGACATTTAGACTGATCAATATGCTAATATCGAAAGCCCAAAAAATACAGCCAGCATTTTATAAACGGTTTAAAAAATAAAATTATGATACTCGCGTTACATCCGTTTCGTTTTATCCAAGACCACATAAAACGGCCGCAAATGGAGCATTTGACGAGACAACCGTCGAAGTCAGCAATAATAGAAAACGACAACATTAGCACTTTTAGTAAATTTTGATAGGAACTAATCTTTTAATAAGGTACCTGGGTCAAATATAGTCAGCTGAAAAATACGGCCACATATATTTATTTCAAACACGAAATACGTATTGTAACGCGACAATTAATTGTGGCAAGTGTCGCATGTATCCGAACAGCGTACCTGTTAACTCTTCCAGGGTCTGCTAGTCGCCTAGTGTGTGTTATTATATGCGATACTGTAGAGTCAAATATTCGCAGCGGAAATCTCGTCTGTACACTCAATACTACGCATAATAAAAATAATTTGGGCTAAACTATTAGTAAGATCAGCACAGAAGACGAAGAAAAATAGAATATAAAGTATATAACACGTAGCATTTAACAAATGTTTCAAAGGACTGAAGAACATCGTAGCGATACTAGCCTGCAGGTCGTATGTCGCGCGTCCTCATTCCCAGCTAGACGTGAAATTAACAAGCCTGCCACCCGACCTCGTTTCACCCAACATAACTTACGATTGGATACTTTCCAGTGTCTGTTACTTGAGTCTTTTTGCTTGAAGCTTCTGAAGAAAATATCGCCTTGACATGTTTTATATTAGACTTAGAAAAGTTGCAACGTTTTAGCTTTATAACATTTCTGGGAAAAAAAGAATAAGACTCAAATTGTATATAATATAGCATTAGTTGAATTAGAATTTGGTAGACGAATTTTAAAGTTCGCGAGTTCACTATAAAAATCCCAGCAGCTTTCTTCGGTACACTTAATGAATGTAGGAAGAAGATAACTTCTCACCGTACGCCACGGCTTTATACCTAAATATCGCTTCAATGAGCCTTCAAACCCAATGACGTCGTCGGAACACTTCGTGAACCTTGGGCCTTACCATATAATAGGGGCGAGTCTATAGCCATTTACCTGGCACGATACCAAAGTATATTATTCTAAACATTATATTTAAATTAGAAAAGACCAATAGTACTTTGCTCGACCTAGGAATCGAACCCGAAACCACATGATCTATATTCGGACAGACTACCGACCACCGCAGTACCTAGTCACTATACTTTTTTTCTCTCGCAAAATATATATTTCAAAACATCATGGCTGTTTTCCTCGAGGGTACAGACTGTATAAATATATTCTCATTTCAGCAGGCACGAGTTTTACACGTGTAGGCTTCAATTTGTTGGAAACATCACTAAACGTTTGTACTGAGAATTTCCAGATGTATGTACCATCATTGCCGCCTGTCTGACTCTAGGATCACAGAAACAATAGAAAATATTTTCAGAAATAATATTAAGGTTTTATGTATGTCAATTCTAAGCATACGTAACGACTAGCTGACCCCTGCGGCACCGCTCGCGGCAAATACTTATTCCAGTGCAATCCATCCAGCAGCATTAACAAACATTTATTGTAAATAAAAAAATTGGTAACCCCTTATATTCTCAACCTATCCGTCCATAAAATAATACGCATAAAATTGAAATTGTAAAGTAATGTTCACTGATATGTTATATTCATAATATCGCATTCATTTGAACAGTAAATAATACAGCACGAATTATTTCAACCGTTTACCATTTCCACTCAAATTATCGACTATAATTACCTATGTAATTATTTCATCAGAGCTCAATATGTATCTTTTAGATTCACCCATAGCCAGTTGCGTTTACCGGTCAACAGCAGGTTAAGCAACCCTAGGCGCGGTCATTCCATAGATGGGTGACCGATAGTGGTATATGAACTGAGCGTTACCTTACTAGAGTGGCACATTAAAAGTCGGTCCCGGTTGTTGTCAATGAAGACAACAGATGTCAAACCATGTCAAAGGCCTTTCAGGCATTTTGACCAACTTTCACACTGGGTTCGCCACTAACGATGCGAATAAATAAAAAATCTACGTACCTATCTTCTCTGTCTTTATTTACAAAATGGACTCTATACAAAACAGCACTTTATTTCCACGTATTCATTCACCTTCGTCACTCTATTTTCTCTGTTCTTAGTATCGAACTATCCATCACTATCTATTCTAACCTAACATAATTTGCTTTTGAGTTTCCCTAAAGTGAGTTACACAAAGTAGGAAACAAGTTTCATTACGCCGATCGTTCGCCGGCGGTGGGCAAGTTTTTTTGCCATTCACCTTATACTCATCTAAGTGTATAGGTAATTATCTAAAGGGGGATACAAAAGCAAATTGGAAAAGCAGAGGATTAAAAATGCACGACGTACAAGCTACTGAATGAATTTTAATCAAGTTACTTTTTTGTATTGATCAATGCATTAAAGGCTTCTAACTCTTGTACCCTTTTCGTAAATGTAAACATAAGTAATAATTGCAATTTGTATTATTTATCTTGATTTAACAAAGATTAACGCGAGTGAAATAATATAGCTCGTTCTATTTCGGTTATTTGCTTATTTATTGCCACAACAATTAGAATTTATGTAGAGGCTTACTCGCCTAGATTTCAAAGTTTCTCTACAGAATAATAGTGCTCCCGACTCTCGAATAAACGTTTCAATACACCCGATTCTCAGTCACTGTATAACCTACATTGTGATACAACGTTGCAGCTTTCGCCGAATTGTCGAGTTCCAAGAAAATAATAGCAATGAGTAGCCGTATATTTTATTATTATCTTTCCCATTTCATTTTTACCCGTATTCGTGTACAATGAACTAGACCTCATTGTCCTCTTTGCTCTAGTATAACAACAATACGTCTAAAAATAGTAATCATAGGTTTAATCTTTAGCTATGTTTCGCCTCATAATTTCTAAAATAACTCACAACTAGTCTACTAAAAACAAATTAATGTTCATATTCATTCAGCCCAACATATTATAAACTACGTTGAAACTCAAAGCATAATCACGCTCATCAAAACAGCAAACGTAGTCCATTTACAACTGTGTATAAATTAACAAAATTTGCTTTCAGCGAAATAAATGAGGTATATCAATCACAGTTCTATTTTCTGTCGCAGTACTGGGTGGTGGGCTAACGGTTGCAGCACTAATTTCCCGTGGTAATAAGCCGTGAAGGAATCGGCGCGCGCGCCGCACACGTGGCGGCCGGATACACCAGCTACGCAATATATTAAAGCTGTCCTGTCATACCACGACCTTTTTTTTACTTTTTACCCTTTGCCAAGTGATAAATTTGTCCTAAAGCGCGTAACATATTAGATGCATATCATCTCCGACTTTTCAGTTTCAAAATTCGTGTTGAAATTGTTAATATGCTTCTGTTTAAAGAGGTCATGGATGTTCCTATTTTTTATTATTTGTTGAAGAAAATATTGCTCATTAGTGATGATAAAGTTAACGCTTCATTATGTACCGGAAATTATAATGATGAGTCCATCATATCAGCCCTTAATGGCCACTTCGGAATATTATAGATAGAATATTAATAAGCGGATGAGGCCACCTAGTCCCATGTGTATGTATTCTACGGGCGAATTCACATGATTTATGTGGCAGATATGTTAGGATTTTTTCGTAATTAATACTATCAGATTTTGCCTATTTTTTTCCTCAATGTAGAAGAAATCCTAGTGTCAAGATTATCCGGTTGATTTTGGGAACATAATTAAGCTAATTAAGTTTGTGAGTATGCCATTTTTATGACATGTAAGATTGTAGGTATATTACAGCTATCTTTCTATCAAGAACTTTCAAACCCTCACTTCATTACTGTCGCTGCATCAGTAGCTTGATTTTCTATTATTTCTTGAAGAAGATAGTTCTCGCGCAACACACTAGGGGCGCCGATCAGTCTTTGACATATTTATTTTGTTGATAGTTAGTAGCAGGTACTCGGTGGTCGGTGCATGAATATCGCTTGAGTACGAGTGTGTGTTCACCTTTAGTGTGGGCTGGTGACGCGTGCGCTTCCACACGACTGGGCGGGCGGCCACACGCTTCGAACTGCTCCCACTGACGTTACGCCTCTGTCCTGCAAGTGCATGCCCTTTGATATCGCTACCTGTTATTGTTGACTTACAAACAATATCAATACACATCAAAATTATTATTATATTTTATGGTAGTTTAAGAGGAGAGGCATTGAACTTTATAATTTTTTGAACTATAGAGTCGAAGACTTTTTCGTTAAGATGCATTTTCTTTTTCGTTTTCCCTGAATAATTGTCGGCTAAAGGAAAAAAGGTAAAATGTTGATCAAGCAAGTAGTGAGTTGAGGATTTATAGTTATATATTTATAGTTTTTATTTATAGTCCAGAATACTGGCATTTAAGATTTTTATACATTCGGATCGGCCGGATAAATTCCCAGTATTTTAATCAAACTCTACACTGATAAAAATAGTCTGCACAAAGCCAAATCCTAATTTTACTTCTTTTAACACAATTTAAAATTAATTCTACCAAATAGTAACCTTACAACAAAAAACACGTAACAAATCCCTTTGACATCACCGCAGACCAAACACAACCCGACAAAATTTCAACACAAAAGATCATTTCAACGAAACACATAAATACATATGATATAATTTATATGGGCCGGCAAACAATATGGACGTCAAATTAATTACGGCATGTGAACGGGTGGCCACCCGCGACTCAACATGATTAACACTCGTCGTAAATATTATAAATACAGTTACGATTTATATTTAGTTGTGATGTCTTTGATGAAGAGGTGAACCAAAGGTCAGATTCAATTCAAGGAATTGTACATCTTTGTATGAGCGTTTGTAGCTCGATTCTCTACGATACGTTTCTATCAACTACCGACAACCGGCTAACTATCGAGAAATTTTACACAAATATCTGCTTAGCGCCTCTACCAAGTTCCGAAAGAACTCTTTTGGCAGTAAATTTTAAATATCAAACTCTCGATAGTCGACAGTACCTACTGTAGAGAATTGCGCTACAGTAGCTCGATTCTCGACCACTATCGAATACCGACAACCGGCTAACTATCAAGAAATTTTACACGAATATCTGTTTAGCGCTCCTACCGGACTTACATAATAATGTCAAACTCTCGATACTCGACAGTTAACTGTAAAGAACTGCGCTACTAGCTGTCTCACCGTGAAATGAAAAGCGAATTATTATCAACTAGCTGACCCGCGCAACTTCGTTTGCGTGTATCCCGCTACTTCGACAAATACAGTCAACGCACCAACACATATTGGATACTAATTTTCAATTCACAATAACTTCTCTTTCCCTTAACCGCATTTAAAATATTAAAATGTTTTTTGGTTTCTGTGACTCTTCTTTGATCGCCCCCCCTATCAGTTTTTGGAAAAAATATTTAAGTAATGTACAGATTTTTTTTTGTCTTATATGTATAGATCAAAGTCGTAGTACCTACTTTTTAATATTATTTATTTTTTATGTATCGTTTTTTTATATTTTTTGTTTTTTTTTTTATGTACTTACCTACTTTTGTTATATACATCTAACTATTATTAGGGACGCTGCCCCCGCCGCCGCGGCCGGCCCGTACCGTGCCGCAATACTAATATCGTGATATCTCCTAAACTATATGTCTAAATAACACACTGTAAACTGCAAAAATAATCTAAATTAAATGCTCGTGATGATGAACTTACTTATTTTGATAAGGATATATGTATTATTGGTTATATCACCAGTTAAACATCACCCAACGAATTAAATGTTTTTTTAATACAGAAAAGTAGTTTTTGTGACTTAAATAAAAAAGCTGGATATATGTCATCGTGGACTTTTTTGTAGAACTAATAAAGACCAATGTTTTTGCTATACATTGTTCTTACTTGTATCCAACGGTATAAGCGGCGCACGCACAAATGCAATCTTCAATTAGATTTTTTTTCTGACTTCTTGGACATAAATCGCTATAACCCAGCTAATATACTTTCAATGTATTTCAATTATATATAAAAACCTGTCGGAGAAAATACTCTTTCTATTAGTGAAAACCGCATCAAAATCCGTTGCGCAGTTTTAAAGTTTTATGCATACGAAGGGACTACAGACAAAATGGGCGACTTTGTTTTATACTATGTAGTGATGATAGGCCAGTATGTGACCACAGCGCCTCTAATGGTAATCGAAAAAACGAATGTGGTTATTCATATCGAGTGTTTCACATTTGATCGGCATAAACTCGATTATATTGAAAATTTTACGTACCTACTAGTGACTATTAGGATCCATTAAGAATTATTAATTATTTCCAGACAATGTCTCAGTACAAAAATAGTATAATAATATTGTCTGAAATACAAAATTTATTAAACAAAGCTCCAAAGGATTAATGTGTGCGAGATTATTAAAAACAAATATAAAATGGAGCTATCGCTCTATTTATAAAGCTTAATAACTCTGAAGTTAATATTTGGCTTAAATTAAACATAATATATATAAATATTTACAGAATATCATCTTGCATGTACGAATTAAACTCTTACTGTTGTAAATATTATTGTGATCTAATAAGGTTTTCGCAAAATCTAGTATATTCAAATACGAGTTTTTTTTACATTGAATGGGTAAATATGATAAAGTTAAAACATACAAAATTATATACATAAATTATTTTACGTTATTAAATTATTTATATTGGATTTTACGAACTTACTTAGTTCTTTTCGCGCATTAAGTTCTTTAGGTAGGTGACCGCATAGTGGAATTTAAACTGTGCGTCTCCGTGCTTCGGAGGGCACGTAAAAAGTCGGTCCCGGCTGCTGTGATGTGTAATCTATTAAGATAGCAGTGGTTAAGCCATGTTAAAAGCCTTTCGGGCTTTAAAAACTTTGACACTAGGTGTAGTTAGTGGTCACACTAACCATACGATAGATAGATAGAATTGATAATTATATTTATATTGTATTAAAATACAATATTCAATTAATTTGAAACAAAGGGTATGTTAAATGACCGCAGACGTTCACATCAGACTAAACTAATCCTATCGTATTTGTACCATTGTTAGATTTTATATTTAGACCACATTGCGAACTGATTTGTTCACAATGTTAACAGAGTAAATAGGATTAAATGTTAATGCAATACATATATTATTATGTATAGTCGTGGACATATATTTATATGGGTATTGAGTTCAAACTCGTGATGGGGACGATAAAATGTTTGCGTTTGTTTAGTTTCTATTTAGTCATGTTTTGAGTGTTGTGGCGCAATTGGGCCCCCGAGCTCCGTGGGTCCCCGGTCCCTGAACAACCGATCTTTTTTTTTATTGTGTCTTGTATTTTCGGTTTAGAAGGCTCTAGTTTTTTTTATGCACCGGGGCCCCAGACTACTACTCTAACTACTGCTCTACTGGATGTTTTCAATCCTAAACAATTGTGTGTGTCTCTAATAAAATAGTTTTTTTTTAACCCATTATTGTCTCACTGTTGGGCAAGAGTCTCCTTCCGTAATGAGGGAGGGGTTAGGCCTTGAGTCCATAAAATAGTATACCAAAATATTATTATAATTTTATTGTGATAGAAATGTTTCTGTTACTGTTCGCAATTTAGGGTTAATAAAATGTAGCTAGAAAGACCATGCCACTTGATGGTACTAAAGCATTGCGATGCGAAGATGCTGAAAAATACAGAATTTTCTTTCTTAAATTAATAAAAGTCTACAACGCCTCCACAATAGCAACTGTCTAGTTTAACCTTAATTAATTGTATATTTTTTTTCAATTACACCCACTCTGCTCGAAAGGTTAGCCAGTAATGTGCATAAGTATTTTGGGAATAACCTTTAGCTACAAGAAAAGTAAGAAACTCAAGTTATGGTTCACTGGAGTACACTTATCTTTGAAAATATTGGTTCGATTTAAAAATGTATTTCACTAATGCTACTTTATCATAAATTTTGATCAGTACTGCAAAAGTAAGGTATTATAAAATTTACTTATTGCCTATTGTAAAATTAAATTTTACATTTACGAACCGCAAGTTATTATATTGACAGTTATTCATCAACTTAATCGCGACGCAACCTTCAGCGATGGATAATAGATAGCATCATTAGAAATCATGACTACTTATAAATCATTACAGGCAAATTGGCATTAAAAACAGTGGCAATATTTTTCAAATATTATCAATACTTAACTTGCTCTAGCACTACACGAAATATACTTAAATAGTTTAGTTAGAACAAACAGCAAAAACATTGAAGCAGTATAAATTGCGCTCGGAGCCATATTGAAAATTTGCTCTGTACGTGGTCGCAGTACACATTGGCCAATAACTTATACTACGGGGCGATTTGTCTATTAACAATACGGAGTACATTACCTAAGGCTATTAGTTAACTGTTCTAAACTAACACAAAGAACCTTCATATTGTTCAATAGGATTTGAATGGGTAACCGCCGACTACCGATTAGGTTTAGAAAACAAATATTTTGATAAACATACGTAACTTGTTAGTTACTGTCGGTGATTATGTACTCTGTTTGTTTAGCTTGTAAGGGCAATATATGTTTAGGAAACTGGATAGTATATGTCTTAGGTTGTTTGTACATAAGGTTACGAAAATGTCCGATATTCAATGTTTTTTGTCTTCAAACGTCTACCGCCATGCGAATCCAGTCGCGGGGCGAATGTCAGCGACGCGACTTGTGTACGAACCTTAACGGATATGTATAGTGGTACTCATTTAAGGACTAAAATATTTGATTAATAAAATTAATATAAAAAAACAACTGCTTACTTGAATCATTTGGGACTTTATCAATAAATAAATATATATTACAATTTATGAAAGAACTATATTAATATAATGTATATAATACCTACAAACAAATAAACGAATTTTACTTTCCACTATACTATTATGTATTCATGTTGCATAAACTTATAAATAAAACCATTTTATTTCAAAATGTAATTTGACTGCACAATTCAAAAAAATATCTGCATCCAATATTAAAATTGTATTTTTATTTGAACAATGAAAATCTTTTTTACTTCAAATACCTATTTGCGTTTGTTGATATTTTTATACATAGAGCTTTAATAAAGTTATACGTGAAACATGAAAAAAGGCAATCATTTTCGGGATATACAAAATATTTTCTTTGGTAATACTATATTTTGGGAAATGAAATTGTATTTAGCGCCCTGCCTCACTAGGACGCCATGGCGGCATCGCTGGCTACGTATCCAAGCAATTAATATTGAAATGTATGTCACCTAACTCACGTGGCTACGGTGTGGCATGGTGACATTTCATGGCGTCCTGATGAGGCAGGGCTCTTATAGTTAAAAAAGAAATCTAATAAATCTATTTAAAGTAACAAAACATAAAATTATGATATGAAAAACTAAAAAAATGGTAGAAGATTTGATAACCTTTTTCTTTTTCGCAGTCAGTCTAAAAATATTACAAACGCTGCCGATTCCGCTAAAATTGAATTATTGCCTTCACAGAAATGTCATCAATAGCGGAACGCACAACGCATCGAATTCGTCAAGTCATCGTGTCATGGTGAAATATCCAAATCTGTCCTACAATCCTAGATTGATCCTCTCCACATTCATACAACCAATGTATTTTACTGATACAACTTTCATTGCGTCCGGTAAAAACTAATAGTCATATTATTTCGTAGAGAATAAGTTTTACGTCTTTTTGTCGGCTTAAATCCGTATGCATAAAAGTTTGTTAAAAATATAATAACTTTAAAAACGGAATTAGAAGGCAGGTAACTACTATTATTGAAATTCAAAATATTGGCTTTCCTATAATTTTAAATCATGTTAGGTATGTCTAACTTCCCAAGACGATGTGAAAATTAAAACTGAAAAAATATTTTCGGAGAATACGTAATGAAGACAAAAGTTTCTTAAAAATTGTGTTCATTTAACATTCATATAAGTTAATTTTATCTGTAAATATTCTTGTTTGTAACAAAATAATTTCAACTATTTACAATCAACTTCAATAACTCTTGGCAGTTTTTTAAAGCACTATTCTACTGTTTCATTACAAAACGGTGGTCTCGGTACAAAAATACTCGGAATACCGTCCACTGTCTTCTTCACAAATATGCTCTATAATGTACATTCATTTACTGACTGACATTTTTATAATTAAATTAATAAACAAACTGCACAGTGGTATAAATGTAGCAAGAAATAAAGTTTGTTTAGTTATTTTGCTTTTCCTTGAATAGAACACAGAACAAATATTTTTACTTTTGACTACTGTGTAACTTATATAAAAGCACGAATTGTTTATATAATTACACCTGTTATCTATACCCGAAGGTGCAAGTGCAACCTGTATGACGTATGTATACGACATATTCGAATGCTATGCGAAACTAAGCGAATATTGAGAATATCCTTAAATAAATTAGAAGGCCCATAACAATTTGTCCGAACCGGGAATCGTACACGAAGCCTAGTAATCAGCATTAAAAACACGCTATCTAAAACCATTCTCAACAAGGCCAAGTATTGCAAATTTATTATCACTGATCAGTCAGGTCACTTTAAGTTTCAGATAAGTGCCTTATACCCTATAACCACCAGATAAAAAGAAAAAACTGTCAATATTCCATTTGATAAGTTAACCGCTAGATATCCAGGAGAGTTGAAAGTAACCATAAATGTATCAAGCATCTATCGTACCAATAAAAGAACAGTACTATCGTTTGTACAATAACTAGTAGCCGTTTGAACACAAGTTTCCAACGTATTCCGAGTTAGTTCGCACCCGGCAGCTATTTTTCAGCCATTGTAACTACAACATTGATGTTTTAGAGTTCTAAACTTGCTGCTTCGTCTCGGATGTATGTTATATCGGCGGCTTGAAAGTTTCAAGAAAAGCTAAAGGATTCTACGAATGAAATTATGTTAGTAATTTTAACGGTTAGCTCACTGCGAGATAATACGATATTTTTTTACATAAACTATCACTAAACTTTTATGGTGAAAACAGTTAAGTAAATTATAAAAAATAATCATTTTTTTCGATGAATAATAACAGCTAATATTCAGATTAGTTCAGTTACACTTATACAGTTTTCTTGTACATTATGCGTGTAATCTGTAATTTATATCGTTCTTTTACGAGTGAGCTACGACGCTGAAAGAAGACAAAGTAAATGACACAAAGCGTTCTTTCCACAGTCACATAACCGCATGTTATTCCACGCTGCCTTTGACTACGACCCCGGGCGCTTAAAATATAATTATAGTCCTACATTATTACTAGTTTTTACACTACAAAGTCTTGTGTGGTAGCATAAAAATAACGATGAAAGACAAAATAACTATTTGTTTTGTAAAGCCGCAGGCGTTAAGCTTTTATTATACCCACCGCGTTCCCAACAGACTTTACAATAAAGTAAAAGATACCACAAACCATACCATCTTATAATTATGACTTAGCGAACTAGTACCCAGTCTACAATGGCATTATTTCATCTGTACGGTGAGGTTCATACATGGCTCACGGCGATTTTTCCAATTTCAGTTCCATTCCACTAGCGAATTGGACGCGTCCGTCGAATCGAAAAGGCTTGTTGAAAATTTACATATGTTGGAAAATAGATATATGCTGAGTTTCGGATAGAGGCAATCAACCCGACGCAAACACCACCCGACACTGTCCTCTTATTTACATTCAAGTTTTAAATAAACAAATGTTGTAAATACTGACTATTTACACATTTAAAATTTACAACAAAAAACTTACAATCGCAATATTCAGTTGGCTTCCTTCGAATCAGAACGTCACTTCGTGTGTGTATATGTACAAACAAACAGTTCCATTATTATACCAAGTTAAATAACACTGATTATTCCGTTCTCCCATTGACAGTAACGACTTGTGTAATACGAGCCATTTAGCAATTAGGAATGAGAACGAGTAACGTTTGACTCGGGAATATAACAAAAAGCCGATTGCTCATACCCATATATTAAGTTAATGGGTTCTGGCACTAAGCACGCCCTTGACTTTAACGATGCGGCAGAGAAGCACGGAATAAATTTAAATTGGTCGAGCGTCGGGCGGCGGTCACCGGTCACTCTCGCCGGTCACAATGCTCGCTGCAGTTTAATGCACACGTTCACATACACTTCAACTTATTATTGCTCTACAAGAATTATGAGAGGAACATTCCTGCATCGTTGTGCAACTGCTACGCCGCGACTGTACGACGACGTGGCGACGTGACGTCACGTAGCCGCAAATAATAAAACAACAATTTACAAAACCAGCAATCGCCAATATTAAAAAATAAAAAAACAAACGGTTATTGAATTACATACAAAAATTCGTTCCTATTATTTCCGCACAGCCATCGAAATTAAGTTCTCAGTTACATGCTTACGGTATCCGTAGCATGAAAAACATACGCTACGAAATTGCAGTCGTTTGATTTCAGTGGAAAATACATTTGAAAGAGCGAGTCATTTCAAACATAGAGTGCAGATTCGCGAAGATGGTGTGAATCGAATCAAAGATTGGTTTCAGTTTTACATTTGTTTGAATTGTAAAGTGACAGAAACCTGTGTAGGCGAGAGAAAATAATGCAGTTTCGCAATACGCTTCCGTGAACTCATCTGTATATGAAAGAAAAATATGGAGTGCAATAACTTCATATCCCGCGCAAGATGTAAAATCCAGTGACGTAAATAGGTTACAATGTTTGCTTGTAAGCTATACGCCTGTAAATGGCACTGGTTGTGTTTGTTATTTGTTTTGTGGACTGTTACGGCCACCTACAATATGTTTGTATTTTATTGTTTTTGCTGTCAATTAGAGCTGTTTTTTCTTAGGTTGCAAGAACGGGGACGAGAACATTTTTATTCCGTTTTGTGATGATTTATGTGAACTATATGTTATTACATGATATACAAGTATTCTTATCAGTATCTTAGTCAGGTCTTTGTTAGTGATTTGCTCACACAATGAAAACAAAAGTAACAGATGCAAAAATTAAACCGAAAAATATAATTACATATCCACCTGTAAAAATCTCGGTTCACATTTTACTTAGTCTTTAATTAATGATAGTTATAAAGAATCTTTGTACAAATTAGTCAAATTAAAAGTGAGTGTTGTTATTATTACAGTAGATATCTCCTGTTTATTATTTACTCTATCAACTTAATTGTTTCATTTAAGTTTATAGCCTTATAATCTCAACCACGAGCGTTGAAACGAGTAAATAAAAGTATTTGTTTAGTAAATTAAAATCAGACATCACGCTTGTTATAACCAAAGGCGTAGGCTGAGGTAGAAGTACATTTACCGGGCACAGTACCAAACTCCGAACTACTACTAATTTGGTAATTTTTCAGTGCTCCCTTAATTTAATAACTAAAATGAAATATCTGTTAAATGCGTCACTTAAATACAACTTAAAACATTCGTGATCAAACTGAAAAACAAGCCTCGTGAATAAGAGTGTCAGTAAGGTAAAGTAAAATCTGGGTACAATCATTAATATTAATATGTTTAAGCATTTATTCAGTCGAAATAAATGTTTAAATAACATAGTTCCATGAACTGACTTAACATTTTGTTGTCTAAAGATTCATTAGACACAGGCTTGAATTAATAAAATTCTATTTGGACACACTAATAAAAGCGATGTATAAAATTCTTGACTCAATTACTCTTGTTAAGTAATGATTACGAAATTAATGTCTACGATGGAAATGCTTTATTTTATCTTTTATTTTTCATGTTTTAAGAGCCAGTATTCCGTACTAGTTGTAAAGGAAATTAGTCTATGGGTGTTTTTTTTAGTTTATTGAATCGGTAACAATCAAAAGCCAGCGGGTCCTGGCTAGTTTGGTATTCTATCCGAAAAAAAGTAGTTCATCAATTCCTGCAAGCTTGAAACAAACTAACATTCGTAACAGTAAGTCGAAACCTATAACTTGCCGACTAGGTACCATTGTCCATACAAACGTCTGTTGCTTTATTTGCATTCATACATTTGTCACACATTCTCATCATCACCATCTTCATACGTATTGCGTTACAAATACATTCCAAACGCCTCAAAATATTGTCGTCATTTCCCCATACAGCCATCAGTCATTGACCCCAAAACTCTTTAATCAAAAGTAAAGCTCATAAGAAAACTCTTTATTGAAAATATAACGTTCAGAATATGTAGCGTGCATAGTAAAGGGTGTTCCGTCGCGGCTAAGTGATTATGATGCATCACACTCTTGCTCGTCCATCACATCAGCGTCGTACATCATCGCGTGAACTCTAACGCAATAACGAAACTTATGAATAAATACCAACAACACATTATATTCTAAGGCTTTCAGAGTCTATTTATTTGAGGAAAGGATTTTTCCTTTACAATCTTTTCAGTCTGTACACTAAACAAGTGCAAAGATTGTGTTTTTGCACTTTCAGCTACAGATTGTAAATAATTTGAGATATTTTTTTTTTATTTCTCGTTCCTAAAAAACAACGGAGCTGATATTATAAGTTTAGGAAAGAAGATTGTCGGCCTTAATATTTGGTTAACGACGTTAATAAAAAAGTATTGTTTACAGTTTAAGCAGCATTTCGCAAATTTTAGTCTTAAATTGAGATTCATTTTACGTGATAAAACAGGCAACAACTAGTGTACTAAGCGAACAACCACGAAACACCTTTTAAACTGCAGCGCTAACATCCAGCATTTAATGACCGAGCGCTAATTTCTTTTAAAGTCTCTATTATGGAGGCTTATCTACCCTGTTCCGCTGATTTTTGTTCTCTATCTGCAGCACCCAGGTAGGGTAATTAACCACCGAGCGCTCCTTCAATTTATTGCGGGGAAATTATCTTTGTTGACCCACGCGCCTGTGCCAAGGTGCTTAATTTTTTTTCGGTCTTTGTAAGCGTTTTTCATATCCCCTACTCTGTATCCGTCCTTTGTTTACTGCCGGTACTGTTTATTAATTTCGTAATGGAGAACATACCTGTTTCTTTGGTGTTTGTATTGATAAATGTACCTTTGTGAATTGTAGTTGTTTTTTTGCGCTTTGCTGTTACAAATGGCGTGTAATACACTCCGTCTTTTCCAATCGCTTTAATCAAATTGTTTGCCTGTGTTGAAGCTCGTTTTGCCTTTGTTTACTACTTTTTAAGACATTAAAGAACGTTTTTCTAAAAAAATGTTTCAAAAAGGCGTGACTGGTTATAGGTACTTGGGCCATTACGTCATTGCTCTATGTCAAATACATTTGACTATGAGTACTAGTCAGTGAGACTATTGTAGTTTCCAATTTGTAATGGCCGAATAGACATTTTATAATGATGACCTAATAATTTTAAATTAACAATTTCAAAGTACAAGAAAATACGTAACCATTTATAGATCAAAGACAGTCCATGAGCGGAGTTTGCGAGTAGCTTCCCGGTCCCATTTCACATGTGCTCGCCCGCCATTGGCGCACTAATGCAGCGTGCATTTTTAATTCATGTCAAGAGTCCCGCGGCGGTGGCAAGCTAAGTGCGGCACGACGACCGCTTACGGCTACCCAACATGTCATGGAAACCAAACTATTCTTGTTTAGATTTAATGAACATTATTAATTATGTATACAACTATTGTTATCAGTGGGCTTTATATAGTAATGTTTGAAATAACTACTGCCTTTGCGGAAATTCTTTGTGAGTAGAAGTCAAACGAAATTGAATTGTAGCAAGCAATTAATACGAGGGTTTCTTAATGCTGGCAATATTTTCCATAAGGTTGAATCGGATCTATTTCATCTGTGAAAATGGAAACTGTCTTACTATTACGGTTCATAAACAAAGCCTGGTGAAAAACAGACAGACAGACAGCGAAGTCTCAGTAATAGAATCCCGTTTTTGCCCTGAACCCTAAAACATGAATTAATTTATAAATTGTATCACGAATATGATGCGAGTTCGAAAGAACTACAAAGTGACTTCAAAAAACACATCGAGTATAAAATCAATCCAGCCTTTTTTACTATAAAATTAAATTTATGTATAACGGGGAATAAAATAATACGACCACCGTCAAGTTTATAAAATTTGTTTTTCATCTGATTTTTACAACAATTGTATCGTACTCTGTTTGGATTATATTGTACACTAAAAATAGAAGTGTAGAATTGGAAGTTGTACAATTGTAGCATGGAGGTACAATATGTATGTGTGCCTTCCTGGAAGCATACAACAACATTACATATTTTTCTGTTAGAATATTTTTCACAGAAACATGAGTTTACTGGCATGGAATAACTCTATAACAATTGCCTTATGTTGTTATACAATTATTCTTTAATATCAGTTTCAACATTTTGATATAGGTCAATAACAAAACAATTGCACCGATTTTGCGAATTTTCTTTTTTAACCGCGTGTTGTTACTTGTTAATCGTAATGCTCTCAGCTACTCGAGGGCCTTGGAAATAATAAAATACTGTCTTGCTCATAAACAACAAGGACGAACTTTAATGTACCCTACTAATCATGATAACGAGAATATATCACAAAGTAGCTGCCCATCTGTTGCTTAACCTCTTATCGCTAGAGACTTATAAACGCAAAAATCAGTAGCACAGTTAAGTAGTGCAGAATACAATCAGTATTAGTCCCAAACCAGAATTATTTTTGGAATTCAAACTCGGTTATAACAAAAATGTTTACATAAGGACACAATAAAATTATGGCCTTTAACAATTTGTACAACCCTGTGTGCAAAATATTCGTTCAAACATCAAGTTACATTCTGTTACATACATTAAAGTTCAATTACTGTCAGTCAGAGCAAACAGGCATGTTTTCATCATTCATATTATCATTACGGCATAAAAGCTTTATTGAATTCTGTCTACTTTATAAAGAAGATCAATCGATTCGTTCAGCCGAAGGAAAATAAGTAGGCGTAGACTTGTTGCCTTTTAGTATCATTAATTTGACTGTCGTACGCTTCTATTCGATATCCCTGAGATGAAAAATATGTAATTTATAATCTTATTTGTGTAGTTTTAACAAGACTACGCAAACTATTGACTATTGACGATAATTATTTTATACTCAAAAAATGAAGTGGTTTGTAGAGATAACGTTTCAGTGAAGCTTTTTTATAGTTTCGATTTTGTCGAGTCTTGTTGCCGTGTATTAGTTTAGATTAGCGGAAAAATACTCGTTAATCATTTTTATGGCAGTGTTCAAACTTCAATATTGTGGAAATCGGACTACATAAACGCTTGATTAAACATACATACAACACTTATATTACAAAGTAATCTCATAGCAAAAACGTGAGAGAAATATTGACTTCAACCATTTATAAGTTTAACACTTCCATCACTTAAAAAATATGTTCCCAATTTGTACGTTTAAAAAATCTCTGAAAGATTTTTATTTTACACCTCGGATTCACGTTCGGTTTTGTACTTTTTTTTCACATACGCTTTACCTTAAAAAATACACTGTCTATAAAGGACACTGAAATTGTGAATTTCAAACGCAGATTTTCCGTCATATAACGAATATTCTAAATAAAAATGTAACACGTATTTTAAAATATGGGTCATATGCTTTAGTATTCATTTTACAGCGACACAATTTTTAATAGATGTGGTGCCTACGGACTGAGTACTGAAGGTGAGTGAACCTGTGAATTTTTACCTTTAATAAAAATGATTGAATACAAAAAAATATATTAATTTTGACAAACATATTTTTTTTTGGATGTGGCTGAAGCAAAGGAATTTTGTAACGATCGTACCAAGTGGCGATCTCTGGCCTCTGCCTGACCGTGCCGTGATTTTGTGTATGTGTGTAATTTTTTTTTATCACATGCATTTATTTTCAGTAATTTAATTATTTTTAAACATTATTACTTATTCAATTTCATGCAGGACTATTTTTAAATTTCAATCATGTCTCTCTCACACTGCCTCTATATGCGATGTGCTGTCAATGACAGTTGTCATGCGAGTAAGCCATTGCAATGCCTTGATTGTCATTATGCCAAGCCTGAAACTGACAACAAGATAGTCGGGAATGTCAGTTTTGATCACATAACGCAACGATTTACTAGACCACTGAATATAGAACAAATTCCAATAAAATTGCAAGCACATAATGCTGTTACGCCGCCTTCTTTGCATCTGTGCGCGCAACAATTGCAAGTGATAAATTATCCACGTCCTAGATTAGAACATTGCATATTAACTTTAGTTCACAATACCCAAGAGAAACCGCGTACAACGCTTGTTTTTTAATAAACGATGCAATTTTACTTCACCAAATTGAAAGTTTGATTTTCAAAAAGAAAGTGGAAACAACTTGACAAAAAATATGTAGTTTGAAGATTTTTGTAGATACAGAAAAAATACGTGACCACCTAAAGTTTTAATTAAAAAACTTTCTTAAAGTTTTTGCGTGTTCCGTCCCGTGACGGTCGGGACACTAAATTGTATCTTTATTTGTACCTGCTTAGGTAAATAACTAGGTACTCAGTAATTAGTTAGGCTTATGTTTACTGCGTAAACTCGCGGCTCCGCATAAGTATTAGCTAGTTAATATAAATGAGGTATCATCATGTTTTATTCTATGATAAACAGGCCAAGTCCTTTTATTTACACATTTGCAATTAAGATAATATTTAAGGTACGAAGGTATATTTATTTTAAAAAAATTGCGTCCTAAAAAACTTATACACGTAATCGATAAAAATAATATAAAACACTCCGTACTTATCATCTTGTAACTAATAATAATACTCTAAATATTACGTATGGTTTGTATGTAATGTCCCAAAATAATAAAACCCGGTAAAACAATGAATTTATAGTCTTCATTTACATGATTACTAATAAAATAATACGCAGTTTTTATGTCCCTTTACGCGGTACGTTTGCACAGAAGAAGAGACATTCGAAACCAATAAATTTCTCACAAAAAATGGCCTCTCTTTTGTACAAAAAATGTGATATTTTATTTCATGTCTCGCACAAGTTATTATAATTTGATGAACAGTTGCTAAGTCACTAAAAATTAGGTTCACTAAACTAATTCGACAGCGATGCTCATAATATTTAATGATGACACAAATAAAATATAACGTTTCACTTCACAAACGAATTAAGTTAGTCAGACAGCTTAGTGGAGCATTAAACTTGTGACATTTCGAATTGTTGACCTTTTAAGCTGTAATAAACACAGTATATGTTCAGGATAACCTAGTTTTCGATAAAACATTTCGGTTACGTGTGTATTTCATTCTGTGTATGCGATGAAGTGAAGCGGGACAAGCTGCAGGAGCACCCTGTAGTTGAAATGTCAACAGCACACCGCGCTCACTGCGCAATAATGGACTGTTTACACTATCCTGTACACGCCCTTATAAACCTACGGACACACCTGCCATCACATTCGAACCACTTGACAAGTCTATTTGGGTTATTACTTGCCAGTAACATTCATTAAATCAATTTTCGATTTCTATAGGTTGTCTACGGTCGCGGCGGATCAAATAAAAATGTGATCTATTTATGAAAATTGCGTTTGACAGCTAATTCAAGGTTTGATGAAAAATGAGCAACGATCAACAATATTTTACTTCATTTATCTCGGATATTAGATACAGTGATTTAGGGCGGATGTTCGGCCTGTGTACCGTGTGGTTTGAAGTCCTGGTTTTTCCGTTCCAATACACAAGTAATTGAACTGTAATCGAATTAGAACATGTAAATGTAACCCAATAAACGTAGGCTCTATATTCGCCAGTATAGGGATAATTAATTTATCTGCTACTAAAGCTCTTCTACATAGACTTTGTATTAATTTATGGAGAATTAATCTTCAACAAATAATATATTATATAAAGGAACTTTTAATGGCTTTCGGACGCAACATGCACGAAAAAACGTCGATTAAGGATAGAATTGAAAATATGCATCCTTTTTAAGATAAAATATTGTCATTATTTTGAAGTAACCATTAATTTTTTTAATGAACGCTGTCATTCTGTTTTTAATTTCAATTAATACACACTGTCGGTAGGTCCCTACTATTTCTTATATTAGCAGTTATTCAATGTATCATGGAATACGTGAAAACTTTATAACGATCGTGACGTGTGAAAAGGTTCCACGTTCGCTGTAGGTATCGCGATAAATCCAGATCATTAGGTCGCATCAATCTGTCGCAGCAAAAAAGAAAAACTTATATCGTTCTAAATAAAGAGATATATGTCACGTCCCTTTCTGGAACAGTCTTGTATCATAAAGGTGCGTGCAGATTACAGTAGCGTAATTCTGTATAGTCTGTACTGTCGAGTATCGAGAACTTAACATTTAAAATGTACTGCCAAATAAGTTTCAGCAGTTCCTAAGGCACCCGCTAGAGGCGCTGATTAGACTAAATAATACAAAATTCTCAACAGCTTGCTAGACAGATAGTCGACAACGAATAAATAGATCTTGTGACAAACACTAGGGACGCTGATCACTTTTTTGCCGAAAGTAATAGATAATCGCCTTATTGACAACATAATGTGGATGTGTATCATGTAATCTATACGCATCTTACAATTAAAGATATCGTATTAGTCCAGCGTAACAAGCGGTCAGCCTTTTTTCATTTATCGGGCACATAGGCAAACTCCGGGCTACTATAGAAACATATTCCAATATAAATTAGAAAAGACGAATAGTACTTTACTCGACCCGAATCGAATCCAAGACGTTTTGATCAGCAGTGGCATTCACTGACGACTACGCCACTGAGGTATTACATTCCCTAACATATTGTATATTATGTACACACCGTAAGAGAACAACATAAGGCTGTGTACACACTCCAGTGTCCGTTGTTCACTTCCGTTTCCGTTATGGTCCTATATCGAGAACTGAATTCCTATTGTAACAAAGACACTTGAGCACACAAATAAATTAAGAGTTAGGTTGTTCCTGTCGATTGGAAATGCTTTAATCTTGTATAGACTAGGCTTTAGAAGTTTAATCACCATTTCCTTCTTAGTTACCGAAGTAAAACTCAATATGTGATACAATAATCCAATGATTATATTTAAATCTATCAGTATATGGAAATCAGCTCACATAATAGTTACACAATTTGGCGGCCTTCAAAAATTATTAATTTAAAAATCTCTACCGATAGAAAATGCAACAATTCATGTAGTTCTAACAGGAGGCATTAAAGCCAATTCAAATTTTAACGAAACTCAAAAAATATTCTCGTCTAATAAAATATGTAAGTATCTAACTGGCAAAACGAACTCAAAAGAGCGATTCCCATCAAAAATTTATGAAATACTAATCAGCGCCCCTAGCGTATTTCACAAGAACTACTTTTTTAAAGTGATTTAAAGTGTCAAACGCTCCCGACGTTGTAGTATCGTATAGTATCGAATGTAGCACACAGTAGGTTCTGCAACTATACAGTTTACACGATGTTAGTATGTAAGTAAAGCAGCGTGAATATGGGCTCAAGTGTGTGGAGTCCGCGCCGGCGTCGGGCGTGGAGCGTGAGACTCCACACAAACGATGAATTATTGCGTGTCATCAATTACCGGACAGACACGACTCACACCGACCTCCTCTCCGTTCTAGATGAGCCACGTATTTGATTTGCAGTGATAAATATACGTTTTTGACGGATGATGTATGGAAAATCTGTAAAAATGACAAGTTATTTCCTTGAATACCGAATAAAGTGAAGTAAAATAAATGATTTGATTATTTGTACTTTTTAATACACCTATTCTGCACTAACACTATACGTTGACTGCCTTCTTTTTGACAGAAAATTCGATTATGCCTGTTAAAAGAACAGTAGTCATTAAGTAGTCATTAAGTAGTAACTATGTTAGTTTCTTTATTGAGTGAATACATTTATAGCTGCGGAGCAAAAATCTTTAAAATCAATGAACAGCAGGTTTTCGATAGCAATGTAGCAAAATGAAATACCTATTAAAAATACATTTTCAATCGTTATTCCACACAATATCTATTCGGTTTATTTTCTTCGGCATTGAAAATCAAAAAACAAAACGTATCTCCACACTCTCAATAATAAATTTCACTCGAATTGAAAACTGGCAACAGAGAGCGCTCTTCCAGTACATCAGCGTCTACGAGTGTTATTGTAAAGCGGTGTTTACATCATCCTGCTTTATACAACCTGAACGGCTTTGGCACGCAAACAACGCGATGTTTGTTCTATTGTACAACCAATACGTTTGTCTTTCAACGCCATTAATAAGGTGACTATTGGCAGAGATATATTACCATTATACTGAGCACTTGGCTCTAGTGTAGCCCCAGCCTTTGATCATTTATTCTTTTTTCCTTATTGGAAAGAAACCGTAATAGTTGTTTACATTATCGGGAAAGGAATTATTTGAAGTTCATATAAATATTTGATTAGATATTTGCTTTCTGAGTTAGAGATGATGTTTTCCGCTTAAAGCTGATCGAGCTGTAAATAAATGTTTTCTTAAAAACGTATATTTTTCTGTTACTAAAGCAAATGGAAGTTAAAATACTGGTTATATTATGTAAAGGCGCATTCGTCAGTTTTAATACTACTTATACCGAGTGTAAGCCGACTTCTTGACACGAAACTTATCAAATGCAGATTCAAAGATTGCACATACCTTCAAAGAGATATTAATAAAACCAAGCTTTATTTTTCTTTCTTTACTTACTCTGTTTCGAGATAAATCAAATGCAGAAGAACATTTTAACTCAATGTTAATAAAGCTACTGAGGAATATCAATTGAATATTTTTGTAGCGACATCGTCCAAAATGAAATCGGAAACACTGAAACGTCGGCACGGTTTGCAAAAGGCTTGTTTTTGACAGCCTTCATAGTGTTAAACGTAATGTCATCGGACAGGCACCCACAGGCACCTTTAAAGCCGATTCGGAGCTGACCGCACAAAGGAACACAAACACAAATTAATTAATTTATAGGTCACTGGAAATATGGACCGATATTGTGTACTTTGATTTTGTTTATTCGTTTCTTTCTTACAGAAAGCAAAGTCACACTGAATGGTAATTTGCCTCCAAAACATTTAGGATTCAGATCATTTTGCCTGTAGGTACATATATACATAATATTCATAGAAATAGAAAGCAAAAGAAGCTACAGTTTGATAGTGAACTAATCAGCATCCTGAAATTCGCAAGAACAGTCTTTTGCAAGTAACTTTAAACGTCATACGCTTAGTTACTCTAGTACAAGTTGCTTGAAAGTTCGAACAATAAGAGTGTTGATCGCGTTGTCGTCACAGTACAGATAAATAATCATAACACGGCCACCACGTTCCCTTGAACTATATTCCAAAACATTCCATATACAGGTCACTAAGTGAAATAGAAAGTGGTATTACGTCTTACGACATAGGAGGTAATATAAATAGTCCCATAAAACCTACTAACGCGATCCCATCGCATCAATTCAAGTGCAAATTCGTCGCAATAAAATTTTCATTACACGGATGCCTGGCCCGCCCGTATTATGTGCGATACACCTATGATGTGACGCGTGACGCACACACGTTATATCTTATATTATACACTGTATTAATAACGAGAATTTACCTCATTTTATGATAGAAGTAATGCAATATCTCTGCATTCTAATGTCGTTGGCAACGGACACTGATATGCTTATAACAAGAGGCTTGATCTGTGAAAATATTAGCTGAAATTTTCAGGCAACCTTGCCTTATGTGTATGCAAGAGAGTGCTAGTCTCTATTGAATAGAATCAAGAAGGTCACCTTGAGGTCGTCAAAAATAACCCTTTGCTGAGGTTTGTGCACTAAAATAGCAAATTAGTTGCAAGCAATCGAAAGACGGAGATGAAAGCTTTCTTGAGTCGCTCGTTAAGAAATCTGTGTGTTGAAAGTCTATTTCTAGACTTTCAAACACAAATTTTCGACACTTAGTTATCGATATCGAGCCGTGTGTAAATAATTTAAAGACTGAGATATTAAAAAATATAAACAATTTGTCGGTCTTTAGAACTAACATTAACCGATGATATTTTTATGGCAGAATCGCAAGAGATTCTCTTCTAAAACACGCCAATAAACACGAGATAACACCTCATCAGTAAACAAAATAAAAATCCATCACATTTTGTATTTCACTCGACGGCAACTCACCTGTGAATTCTCTGCCCTCCGGCCTTAAATTACGTGAAATCTCAATACCAAATATGCATTAATCAATACAGATACATTAAAGCCGTATTAGCGTAATGGGGTAAGCACGGCTGACGGTTTAGCGATCTGGGTTTGACCCTTTGATTGATGCGCTGATTCGTTCGGTCCACCAAGTTTTACGGGTATAAGTACGCTTGATAAATGTTGAATAAAACTGTGCCTTCAATCTTTCATGTTGGTAATGGTATCTTATACTGTGATAACATTTGAAAGAAACTGTTAGGTAACACGAACTGATGGATTTTTAAATAAATACTAGCTGACCCGTGCAGCTCCGCTCACGCTTTCTTGTTTTTATTTAATAACACGCATTTTCAAATTTATTCACCTTTTACACCTTCTCTGGACTTCCACAAATAATTCAAGACCAAAATTAGCCAAATCGGTCCAGCCGTTTTCGAGTTTTAGCAAGACTAACGAACAGTAATTAATTAGATTTATATAGATTTATTTTATAGATTTTTGTGTCTGTGTCGAACTTAAATATTTGAGTAAGTGTGTTGTATACAGGGACTGCGTATCCTTAGGCTTGGTGGGCATTCCTCGAGATATCGATCACAATACTTGTTTGAGTTGCATAATTCAATACTTTTGCTTTCATTGAATATACCCGAATTACTGTTACTTTTATTTACTGCAACTACTTATCAACTCTCATTCTTGCAATGTAACTTGTGCCTAAATAAACTAAACTTAGATAATAATTGTATTACACAAAAGTTAAAACGTTACGTCCCCAATTTTATCAACTTTATCACCCTATGATGTCTACCCCTCATATCTCTACACAACTCAACGTCGTATCTTACAAATTCACACGCATATTCATACTCGTAAAAAAGCTCTCAACATAAAATTTGAAATTTTAATCAATGTTTTAATTAAAAATTTTAATTGTTACGCATAGACAAAAGCCCTTGAAGTTTGACTAAGGCACGAGTAATTTGCTAATGGGCTATTAAATACAGTGGAAAGTCATTAAAGCGAGCGTGCGAAGTGTCAATGAGTGCGTGATTATGAGAAAACATGCTCGTGAAAATTTGACAAATGAAATTTTTGAGAATATTGCCGCAACGTGTTGGCAGATTACCTTCGATTCAGTGACAATACCTTCTTTTTGCATGGCGTGGCGCAGTGGTTTAGGTCGCCACGCCGATACCACTGCAACGGGAGGTCGTGGGTTCGATTCCCACACGGAGCAATTATTTGTGCGATCCACAAATAATTGCTTCGGGTCTGGTTGTGCTTTGTGTCCGTTGTTTGTATGTTTGTAAAAGTCCCCGCGACACAAGAGCAATTCTTAGTGCGGGAGTTGTCTTTTAAAAAAAAGAAAAAAAAAAAAAAAAAAAAGTTTCTGAAGTTTTAACATGATTTCGAAAACTAATTGTCTTCTGTACCGCGATTCTGTACAACTATCGAGTATCGACTACCGACTAGCTATCGAAAAAGTTTGTATGAAAAATTGATCAGCGCCCCTAGCGGATTTTCGCAACAACTATGTTCTTCAATGGCGCCATTTTCCACCAAACATTAAAATAAAATAGAATTAAATAAATTATTTTTTTTAGCTCGAGCCCACTTAGGGGCAATTCGAAATTCGAATTTCGAAATAAAATGTTCTTTCCATTTTTAATTTTAATAAATTATTTAAATATTCTTCATTAGATAATTTTAGGAAGACGAGGCCAACGAGGCTGAAAAGGTATTGTCTCCTTTGCCTGCTTCAACGTAGAAAAAAAAAAGACGCTGATTCTTTTTTTGTGTTGATAATGTTTCGTTGAACAACATTAATTATGATATTTATGTTATTGATTTATTTTTACTAATACCGTTTAAAGTATACTATAATTATTATTTATGAGAATAATACCTTTTATGATTACTTTTTATCCACTATATAATATATTTAAAATTAGTTTATACACAATTATTACCCATAAAATTTTATTTAAAGAACAAATTTTCAGAACGAATCTTTTTCTCACTTTAAATGTCAAGTTTTCGATACTCGATAGGTCGCGATTCTCTGCCGGATTGCTGCCGGTTTTCTAACGAGTAGCTCGATAGTAATGTATGGTATTCGATAGCGTGACGTTAGTATCGAATATACAGAATCGAGGTACTGGTCTATAGGCACTATTATCACAAATGCAAAAGTTCGGATGTTTGATTGTTACTCAACCCCGCCAAAAATACAGATTTTTTTACCCAGAAAGATTTTTTTATGTCGACAAGTTTGCGGGCAGAAGCTAGTTCATAATATATTTTGATATAAGGGGAGACTATAATGGTGACATTTATTTTTTACTAATGAACAAAGTCGTCAAAACTACGAACCGTTCAAAGACCTTTGACTTCGCTGAAAAACTGAAAAGTTAATTTCACGTATTAGAATGGCTTCCAGGACCTGAATATTGAGTTGTTAGACTTGTTACTGAGTTATAATTGAGACTTCAAACTTTTTGTAAGTTAGTCAACATTAGTAATTGCCTGCAAACTTATAACTATAATGGTACCTAAATTACATAGATTACTAGAACTGCGGTCTTTTGACTATTTGTTTAAAGTGGTAACTACTTATAAATTTAGACGCACGTACAAGTTTCTCTATATAACGAACTAGCAGACCCGCGCAACTTCGCTTGCATCACATAGGAGAGAATGGGTCAAAATTTTCCCCGTTTTTCTAAAATTTTTTACTGGTACTCTGCTCCTATTGGTCGTAGCGTGATGATATGGCCTATAGCCTTCCTCCATGAATGGACTATTTAACACTGAAAGATTTTTTTAAATCGGACCAGTAGTTCCTGAGATTAGCGCGTTCAAACAAACAAACAAACAAACTCTTCAGTTTTATAATTTATTTATTTATTTATTTTAAACTTCATATACATGTGTATATAGGCGGACTTAATGCCAAAGGCATTATCTACCAGTCTACCTTAGGGTGATGCAGAGATTGAAAGAAGTAGGTGTTTAAAAAAATAAAAATAAAGGACGTTAAGAACCAGGTTTACCAATAAATAAAAATAAGGTCATGTATGTACGTGTACTTAAATATAGATAGGTTTATACATACATAATGATTAACAAATAAGAAATATTAAATACATATATATACCCATATACATAAATAAATAATAAAATAAACTATATACTGAATTATACAATATATATACATTATGAATAATAAATATACATAAATAAAAACTAAGACGAGTGTGACGATTCTGCTACTTGTTTTAACAAGAGATTCCGCACTTTGATCTTAAACGTATGACGGTTAGTGGACATCCTGATTTCAAGAGGGAGCGCATTCCATAATAAAACCGATTGGACAGGAAAGGAAGAGTTGACGAACCCAGAAGTGTGAGATGGACATAGAAGAAGAAGATTGTTTGAGGAACGGAGGTTACGGTTGTGATTGTCGCACAGATATTGAAAGTAGGGAGTTAGGTAGGCTGGGGGAGTAGAAGAAGAGAGAAAAGAGAAGAGAGAGTATCTTCCGGTGTAACTGGAGCAAAATAAAAGGATTCGAAATTGAGTCGAGGTAAATTCATCAGGGCACGAACGGTGTTGCATTTGGTTTGGTGATCCAAAGGTACAGAGGAAGTGAAGTGGGTATTGATGTCATCCAAACCAACCGTGCATAATATTAGTATAGATGAGTTTGAAAAAAACCTAACTTGAACAGCGACACGTAGATATAAATCCTTCGGTATTTTTATTTACTTAGACTACACTCGAAGTACAAATAATCAAATACAATACGAACACATCACGCTGATTCACACTCTACAACAAACCTCTAGCAAATACATACATCCTTACTTACTCTAATACAATATATATCGGGTGATGACGTCACGGGCAATAAATCCATTCGTTTTATAGGTCTGTTACGATCGTAATTAAAAGGTTCCGTAATTGCGTGGTTTCTATGTCTTAATGATAGAGCCGACTACCGGTTACTATGTTCAAATAAGAACTGTGGGCTGTTACCGTTGCTTTTATAAGTTACAGATTTTAGGGTACGGTTACGTTAGGCCAAATTAGGGTGAAACTGAATGAATATCGTGCGTTTGATTATAAATTAAACATTAACTTATAACACTGTAAGAACATTCGCTGCCATTTTCATCGTTTTCTAAGATTTATTGGAATACGATTCATGAAAAGTAAGAGGTTATCTTTCCACTTAGCTCAGTGTATTATCAAAGTAAACAATTTAATACTAACTATGTAATAAAAGTATATAAAAAGTATACTATACATATTAATAAAATTGAAAGTTTTTACACCGTCAAATTAACTTTTAATTATACAAGTAGATATGTATTATCGAAACTAGCACTTATCAGCCAAAAGAATGGGAAACGAATTTTTTTAAACAAAACCACACAAAATCAGCCACAGAATATTAGTAAAATTCAGCAACAAATCGTTAACCTTGTAAGACATTTAGATAAATAGTGTGGTTTAAATAAACTGGTTGACCACCCGCTTTGACGAGGCCTTGTTAGGTAGACAATGTTGCGGCTCGGCGAGACAACCGACCGCTTTCTAAGGAACTGCTGCCTGATTTCTATGTCCTTTATTAAGATTACCTAACCGAGCCTTTGGTGACTGATGACCGCTATTTACTACGCAACTGCCTATCTTATTTCTAACGTGGAGGACATATTATAATAAAATACTACTTATACTTTTTTTCCAAAAGGACATTAAACTTAGTACGTTTGTATGCCAACAACGGAAAACTACCGTACCAACATTTTAAATAAGATTGACCCAAAAAGTCAAGCTGTTTATACAAACAAACATCGCCTTGTCAATTGTTACGCAATAAAGTTGATCTCATGAAAAAGGTTTGTCACAGGGTGAGAATTAGAAGTACATGCAATAACTGACGAGAAGGACAAGTACGAGGGCGTCCCCACGACCCTAGTCATTGTCCAACAATACGTGTTGGATAGTTCACCCACGCACTCGCACCTCACCCGACATTCCTACTTCACCACGTACGTGAACATTATACCAACATTACCAACCCAAAAGTACCCAAAATAGAAAAACACATATCACCCAACACTTTCTATTTTCCTTCCGAACTCGCAGGATGATAAACAGTTGATACTTCATGCTCTTTCATTCCGCTACGGAAAATATCTCCCCTTATCCAAAGCGGCACATAAAGTATTGATCCATCGCCTTTTACGGGATTGTGGGATGGTAATAACGAGACATTATTGCCTAAATAAGAAGCCGTATGCCTCATAAAATTCAACTTCCTCGAATCTGTGAAATAATCAAAGTATTATTGAGTCATAAATCTTTATCACCGCTTTCAACGACGTAACGCGAAGTATGTGAATATTTGGTAAGTTTCATCTTTACGACCAACTAATATAAGGAATTTTAAATATGCGCACCGTGATACGGTTCGCACCTACACGCGGGACGTCCTACGCTTCGGTATCGATAACGTGTAGAGTATCATGCATCTATAATACATCAATCAATCAAACTATCGACGGTTCGTTAGAGCCGTGCCGTTGTCTCTCCCGTGGGCCACTCGCATTCGATACTCCTGTGAGACCAGACGCTAGCAATGCAATTGAATCTGTGATTTGGAAAAATGAATTAACAGAAAAATTTTACTTTCAAAGTAAAAAATATAAAATGTGCCCTCAGTAACAATATGTCACGAAAGTTTGAAACAAGAATCACGACACTTGATTAAAAAAGTTGACATTCATTTCATAAAAGTTAAAGAACGAGACATTTCGATATATAGGAGTTAGATAAATGTAGGTACTTAGTTACTTTTTAAATACTCTCAGTGGTAACGTTGTCCCTAATGAAATAAAATTTACGAGCATACCGAAACATCTCAATTTTGTTCAGGCAGGCCGGTCGGGCCTCAGGCGAGCTTTTCATCTTGCAGATTAATTTTAAATTAGATTAGATTAACATCCTCCGAATCTGTATCGCTGTCATTTTTATTTAATCGTCTTTCTGACTTTTGTTACCTTGGCGTTGGAATATAATTATCTCTCCGATTTTTGAGTAAAAGTAAAATGTATAAGGAATGAGAGGATTTTCTTTCAATGATTATTACCTTAATTAGGATATTCTACCTCATTGAGCCAAGACGGTACAGTAGTTATACGGTTGGTATCTTATTACAAAATACCTAGTGGGAAGCGAGTTTCACAAACTACTCCGGCAATCTCAATCTCCGAAGATCGCCAGTGATGCTCACGAGTTCCAAACGCACTTAGCCATGAACGCGTGAAAAACATGATACGCCATTAAGTTCATACGATATTTAGTCATTAGGGTAACTGTGCTCGGGCATATGGCTTCGTGAACTCGTGATATGAACACTAAGTGAGCCCCTACGTCCCTTACGACTCCCATGGGAAGCCATTGTGTCTATTTGCAGCTCAAACCATACACTGTCCATAATTAAATCCGAGTAATTGTAGTTTTATGGCGAAACCACGGCAATTAGCAATTAAAAATCCCTACGAGGTACAAACCATTGTCGTAATGAATTCACATAAAAACGAAAGCTTAATCAACAGACTGGATATTTTTACTTCACAAATCATAGGTTGGAAATGACAGAGCCACATAAAATTAGTGACTCGGTTATGGCGGACAATCGATAAAAATACCAGTTAACCTGTTTAAGTTGTTAGAAAATAAAATTTAATTCAGGCTCGTGATGTTGTATGGATTTTGCTCATACGTGCAAATTGAAATCGTTCGCAAAAATCCCGCACCATTGTTACTGGTACTGAAAAATATACACACAACGTTTACTCTCAATCCGACAAACTTATAAGAGAAAATGGACCGAAATATAAGAGCGACATATACCCAAACTTGTCCACTATTTTCGTCGATACATGGACGAAAGAGCTTTTGTGGAGAGGGCTCGACCCGGCCAGATTGTCCACATTGCGATTGCACTGGATTACAAACCGATGAAAAATTCCGCGAGTACAGATAGAAAATCGCAAATTGAATAGAAACGTATTTTGGTACCGACTAATACTAGCTTTGTTTCGCGCTACATTCTGCACTGCTTTTGTACTGTTTGATGCGCTCCGTGAATCATTTGTTTTACAAACTGCTTGTTCGGAAGATTCGTTACGAATAATGGATGATGGACAATGCAATTTGAGCCATTCTTGTATAGCAGTGCGGAGCTGTTTTCTATTCGAATTGGAGACGTGGATTTGTATGGAGTATGGGAATTTCTGTAGATAAACTAAGTTTTGGAACAACTTAACTTACTAATAATAATTATTCAATACCGCTGCATATAAAATGGAAAAAAATGGTTTACACTTGGTTA
This sequence comes from Anticarsia gemmatalis, assembly GCF_050436995.1. NCBI lineage: Eukaryota > Metazoa > Arthropoda > Insecta > Lepidoptera > Erebidae > Anticarsia > Anticarsia gemmatalis. Next base: position 6,292,048 of record NC_134757.1, read on the forward strand.
AAATTATTACACTACGATAGTATGGCAAAAAATATAAACAACATCGATTTCCTAAACGGGTGTCGTTTAGATACGCGATCATAATAATTTTGAAAGCCAACCGTTATTTATAACACCTGGATGCTGAAAAAATATATGATACCTATTTTTACTATAGAGTTCAGTTGACCATTCATTTGAACAGTGACAGGAGTGGCACTATCGTATCAAACGTGCCGCAACCAACAATATCGGCGAGAGCCGCTCGCGCTGTGCGCGTTGTTACTCCATTAAAACGTACCCAATAAACACGCTCTACCAACTTGCCTCGTTGACAGGTTTGCACAACACTAAACTAATTCAAAAATACATCACTAGCTAGAAAAAAATACTCGCCATTTTTATGACTTTATTTTTTTATTCCGTAATCGTTTTAATTTATTTTGCAAACATAGCAACAAAGTGATATAAAATTAAATGTATGTTTATGTTTCTTTCCTGTCCATTCCGGTAATTTATGACAAAGGTTACTTTGATCTAATTAGGCTGTAAACCAAAGCGTAGGCTCGTCGTAAAAATAAAAGATTTTTAAAAATATCATTCTAACACAAATAAAACTTTGACCCTTTTCCGAATTCAAACACAGAGAAGCAAAGCAACACATTTTTGTCATTCATGTTTTATTTATTTAAAACTTGTGAACAACGTGAGTAACAAAACGTTACAAGTTCAAAGGCTTTAACTATACATTATGTGGAATTCCATTCCCACTCGTTGACGTAATTATTTTATTAAACGACTAGAAAAAACAATTCCTTGTTTCATAATTGTAACAATCAATCTTCACAAACAATCGAATAGTGGGAAGTAATTGCAACTGTTGTACCTACGCTTAAATTACTCGGGTTCGGAAAAAGTGTAGTAATTCTACAGTTTAAGCAGAACTCATGCGATAAAGACATTATAGTGACAGGTTAAGGTCTAAAATTGGAAATATGCAATTCTTATCCTAAGCACTCTTTGCTAAAACGAGAACTACACAATAACGTGCCGTGACTTTTATCCATTATCCCTGTATTACAGTTATTCGTGCTTAATAAGACTTAATATAAAATATACTTACATAGTTTTACACTCATTATGGACTAAGTAACGTTCAGAACTACCTCTACAGACACTATTATCGCCCCATAAACATTTATGTTCAAACTAAAGTACTCATTTCTAGTACATAAGCGTTAATCGGCACTCATTTCTTATTCTTTCTAAAACGTACCTAATCCTGTAAAGGCGCAGCTGTAGGCATGAGTCTAGAATAAATGTCCTTAATATTTTTAACAAACAACGTAAAAACACACACGTTTAGGTCAGATAAGTTAGGAGGCTTTTATCTAAATACGATATCCTAAACGTTTTACTTAGAGTAGTGTGGAAAAAACACATTGTAGGCTCAGGATACACTTCCGAAAAACGGCTGTCTATAAATTTGCATTGCTAACCCGCAGAAACGTGTCAGGGCTTATTTATTGTAGCCTATCTTCCAAATGTACGTCATTCTGACAGCTAGGATCCTTTTTGAGTTCCTCAACGTCTAAACCTAGGATTATTCTGGGCGATGTTGTGTCAGTTCCTACTTTGTGGTTTACGATGTTGATCTCATTCTAATCTGGGTTTTGAAGGGAGCATATTTGCTGCGAACCCGGCGAGTTGTAATAATGCCACATGTGGCGATCGCAGTTAGACCTTGCCATTCCGAAGCAAGTACTTCGTGCTTGTGAAATAAATGAATTAATTCTAGATATTTGCAATCCAATTTGTAGACATAACTTATTACAGGACTTTCTGGAAATCACAAGATTCTCTGCCAGTTGACAACATTACTAATAAGAGGGTCTAAGATAGTGCATAACACGTTGCCATGACAACGGTTAACACTTACTACTTCAAATGCTAACACGAAACGAATATAATCATACATAACCATAATTACCTATGTACTATAACACTATTTGTCAACTATGCCATAGTAAAAGACCTGCACATAAGCATGTAGCTATTCTCCTTCATTCTTCCTGTTACGTTCTCGTATCACGAGAGCCGGTGACGTGCGACTTATCGCCAGGATTACCGTTACTCGTATCACGGATACCGATAAATCTATAACGATAACAAGTGTGTTACAGCCCTTGCAGTGCACGATACAGTTGAGCAGGTATAGAAACAGACCAGATTAAAATTCACTACATATAAAGATAGACATATTATTGTCATTGACTATCATAAGCGTCAGAACTAGACCTGTATTAAAAAAGTGATTTTATTTTTTTAACACATAACTATACCTATCTACAATGTACTATCGAACCAACTGAATCATGACCCATTTTGCCGATAATTCGCTTGACACCGTCAAAACAGTAAGAATTTCGTCTCTATCGTCAAAGTTGCACTTAGGACATTTTAAACATGCATATGACTGTGTTATGATGTATTACGACTACAGACAACTTTGACCTTTGTTATTACAGTACGTAGATACGTTTTCGATAAATCACTCTTAATTTGAATCTAGAATGTAAATAGTCTAAACTCTTTTCACTGTGAAAAAAACCTATTGTGTCAAATATCAAATAGCACGTCATTTAGAAATCTGTGAAACGATTAGGGTAACCACTTTAGTCATTGCCCATCATACAGTGATTGCCAATGTTAAGGAATAATACGTTTATTTTAATTTCTAAAGTTACCAGTTTAAATTAATTGCGATATATGTCACTTTTAGAATATTGGTAACATTTTAATTTATAGAACTCATGTCCGACGTTTGTGCGACAGGTGTGTAGTTCGAAAAGAAAAAGTAGGTAAGTTTGTTGCAATTGTTGTTATAACACATTTGAATTAACAGTATTCGCTAGTATTGCTTGTTTTTAAATGTTTTATATTGAATTAGTATAAAGTTATTGAAATAAACGACTGATGTTCTTTTAGAAAGAATATTTAAGTTGCGATATAATATAATAGAGTTTAAGTCAATGTTTTACTAAATAAAGATACTATTGACCAAAATTGTGTATCAATTCCTTAACCGGGTAATAACTATGCTGGTTACCCTATATTATTTTAATTTTTATAGTAACATTATTTCCTATAAGGGCCGAATAAACCATGTCCCGAGTGGGTATCGAACCCACTCCTGACGCGTCGCAGTCGTAACATCAACCCACTACGCCACGGAGTCTATTGAAAACGGTAGGAAAGCATTATTGTATTGGCGCACAAAGATTTGTCGCAATAATGACAGATAACAAATTCATCACCAAGGAAACGTAGGTGCAAGCCAATTTCGACCTACGCGTATATAGACGTGTCCTGGAAAATGAGCACATGGTGGGTCATGATTCAGTTTGTTCGATAGTACATATGAAATGAATGGAAAGTTTGTTTTTGTTATTTTGCGTTAAGTAAGTTTTCTTTTTTTTACGTTATGTTGTACATAATAATATGTAGGTGTAAACCACAGATGTTGTTAGTTTATAAATATTTTTGTGAATTTCTGTGAATAATTAATAATTAATAAAATAAATATAATATAACTACAAATATCTAAAATATTAACAAACTATAATTTGAACACACAATACGGTTTCAAATTACTAATGCTAATATATTCATACGTTTGCCAACTTAGAGAAATATTATACTTTGTAATTTCAACTTTGGATTTGTTCAGACTGTTGAAGTTTGCTCTGACTTCGGTTACACTGGACTTTACACTTTACACCTTTAGTTGACATTGAAATAAATTAAATGGATTTTTTTTAAGAATACTTAAAAATAAAAATTCTTCTTCTTTGTCTTATCCTTATCCCACGTTGAGTAGGGTCAAAAATATGGTGTTTAAAGAAAAATTCAAAAACTTGGAAACTAGTGATAAATATGACGAAAATAATTGCTTGGCATATAAGCGTTTTATATCGTTTATTCAATAAGATAGTATAATTATTTTATAGTTGTATTATAATATAATTAATTATATTACAGTTATAGTATCATTGCTAGGTTGCACGGAATGAGAGAGAAAGAGTCCAGTCTGTAAATTTCGCTTATAATGGTCATGTCAAGGACTTAAATTAATTATAATAACAAAATATGTGTTAATAAAGACTAAGCAAGTGCGTTCCTTGATCAGTGCTTGCTCCCATGGGACGTAATTCCACTTCCAATTTGTGTGTAGTTAATCTTATTATAATACAATTACTAATTAAGAGGAAATATTTCTTACTTCACAGCATTAATACAGATTTAAACTGTATATTAAACATCGTACCCTCGAGCAAATTACATAACATTACAAAAGTCAAAAGAATTTTAGGTCATTTTGCCGCCCCATATTCGTAATTTAACTCAATGAAAAACCGTTTCGAGTTCTCATACAGCCTATAATTCGTGTGAAAAGTCTGGAATGTTTCCAAATGAACATGTTCTCTGAAAAACAAGCGAAATTATTTGTGTTCACTTCATTATTTAAGTTGTTTTAACGTTAATGTAGCTGTCCATTAAATATAATTCTTTATAATTAGTACAATCCATACTAATATTATAAATGCGAAAGTAACTCTGTCTGTCTGTCTGTCTGTCTGTCTGTCTGTCTGCTACTCAATCACGCCTAAACTACTGAACCAATTTGCATGAAATTTGGTATGGAGATATTTTAATACTCGAGAAAGGACATAGGCTACTTTTTACCCCGGGAAAAGGACGCATTTCCCGGGAAAATTCAGGTGGCGAACGAAGTCGCGAGTAATCAATATTTTAATGACAATTGAATTAACAAAATTCTGTTGTCATGGCAACTGTTTAAATGGCGGATATGCCTTAGCGCGACTTCGTTATATTAAGGGATATAAATAATTTTAAGAATATTTTTCGTGAAAAACAAGCATATTTTATATCATCACGCTACGACCAATAGGAGCAGAGTAACAGTAAAAAGTGTTACAAAAACGTGGAAAATTATGACCCATTCTCTCTTATGTGACGCAAGCGAAGTTGCGCGGGTCAGCTAGTTTAATATATTAGGTACAGTAAATTGAATGATTTGAATGCGTTTTTTAACAAATGCGCGAATGTATCAATATCTTCTGTCTGAATATTTCTATATTAAAATGTAATAAATAAGTATTTTTCTTACTTGTGTATTTTTCTATGAATTAAATAATTTTGATTTATATTTGTTGTAAATTTTTGGAAAGTAATAATTTGGATAAGTATGGTTAGATAAAAATGTATACTAATAATTATTTACGACATAAGAATAAACTTATTTATTGGAATCAGGTATAGAAAAACATAATAAAATAAGATATGTCATAACAAATATGTATCGCTTGTATACTCCGAGAACATTGATAGACCCACCTGTTATATGTTCAGACTTCTACCGAAGCGTCTACGATAAGACGTTCATCTAGTATGTTTTATAAGAAAATCTGACTCTACTGTGATTAATTTATATATTAAAATTCTCCAACGCTGTCTCAACTACAAACCTCGCCACTACTACATGAATCCTAAATTCAACTCAAAATAGGGCCTGTCGATAAAAGTCAAATAATGAAGCCGCAATAGTAAAATGCCCAGTAATAAAGAAGTTTTCGAAGATGGGCATCTTGGAAAATTTCTTTATTACTGGGCCTTTTTTACAGTAACCGATCACTTAACACAGGAAACATGATGACAATAACGATACCAACATACGTTATACAACATCGGTTCTTTAGAAAGTTTTCAAGAAATATTCGTAGAGTTACCCCGAGATACGAGGTATTGTCGTGTTGCCCGGCGGTAACACATTTGTTATTCCATTATTACCCTTATTTAATACCGCCGTGATAAATACGGCCGCATTCCCGAGGGCTGGATTAAAATACGAAAAGAGTTGAATTTTTCCCGGGAAATTGTTGGGGAAATATCGATGACGTATTGCAATTTGATTTCGTATTGCCGAATGATTATACACGTGCAAAAATATGACGCTGTGGATATCGAATTTAACGTGAGTGAAATATAAACGAATAAAATTATAAATTTAATTCGGGATTGTTTTTCTTTGAAAGGATTCGCTGGAATATCATTCCTCTTTAATCTTATTTTTCATATTCTGATATTTTATGAAAGGACTATAGACATGTTGCGCTCAATAATGATAATGGAATCTTCTGATGACGTAAACTGCACTAGTACAGATCTCCATTCGATTCTATAACACAGCTCAGTTATTTTTCTAATAATATGAAGCAGCAGTAGGAGAAAATACACAGGATTTGTTCAGATAACCACAAACGTAATTAGTAAATTGCAGCTCGAGCAAAATATTTTAAAATAATAATCTGTACTCCACAACAATCTGGAACTCTCACAAGATTAGACGGGCGATACTCGTAATTGCATTAGATATAACGCTAACAGGATTCCTTTTGATTTCCCCAATTGATCGCACGCTCCACTAGATGTCACATAATATGTATCAATCGCGAGGAACAAACACCCCTGGGGGCGCGCCATGTAGTGGAAGAGATAAAACGTACCCCCTCCACCAAGAGATGCTCCTACCCTCACTGATAAAACGGTTACGCAAAAATGTACAATTCCTTTTTTGAACTTTGTTGAGTAAAGAGTTTTTGAGATTCTTTATGGCCTGTTTTTGTTATGCAATGTTCTTGGCCCGCTTCTGAATGATGGGGCAACTTGAAAGTCGGCATCCACCGCCTCCGACCGCGACCGACCTTTACAAAATATAACTAAGCTGTAAGATTTAATTTTTATTCAGTTTTTTGACAACAACAAACTAAACGTTAAACAATATAACATTGCCCAAAATTAAATACATTTATGATTCAAACAGAAAATAAATTACTTATCTCTTATACTCGTAAATATATTATCAAAGAAAGTATCTATGACATAAATATACTCGTACAACAGAATAAATACGTATAAATTCAAAGGTAATCACAACACTCAAAGAAAATTACCTGTTATCGCATTTTCTTTTATCGAATCGGAATTAAAAAAGGAAATCTCATATAAATAATGCCATCAAAAACATTCTGTAAAAACCACAAGTCTCGCCGTAAAAAGTTGTGAGATCTATATAATACCAAGTCGATTAATCTATTTAGTCTCTACTTAAAGGATCTTCTGTCTTAAGTTATTACGTATGTTATTATCATGCCAATTTAAAAAAAAAAACCTTTAAAACAAATAGACCGACCTGGCCATCGCATGATTTGATTATTAGTTTGTATCACACTACACAGCACGACGAGAAGTTAATGCTCCTGAAATGTTAATAATGGCGAATTTGTGTTTTCATGCGATGACCAAGTCGATCTATTTGTTTTAAAGGTATTTTTTTTTTAATTGGCATGATAATAACATACGTAATAACTTAAGACAGAAGATCCTTTAAGTAGAGACTAAATAGATTAATCGACTTGGTATTATATAGATCTCACAACTTTTTACGGCGAGACTTGTGGTTTTTACAGAATGTTTTTGATGGCATCTCACTTCTTTTTGTAGAGCAAACATAAGTCCAATTTGTATGGAAAGACGTTTTTTTTTGATAATTCAACATATTTTCCTACGGGAATGTTGTTCAGTTTCATGGGCTAAACACCCTTACCCACCCTATACCACCTCCCGTTATGCCTCATATAGTAGGTACCTATTTACACCTATTTATTTTATTTTCTACAGTAATAATAATTAAATGCAAATGTAACCTTGTAATCTTATACATTTATATGGGATTACAAAGTTATTGTTGCAGTTGGTGTATTTAGAAAACTGGACCGAAATTAGAAAATATTAAATTTTTCCCATGATTAAGACACTAAACCCTATTTGTATTCTAAATTTTAAGCTTCTAAGTCTGCTAGAAGTACCTTAGACTTTTGATGATCGGTGAGTCAGTGAGTCAGTGAATCAGTGAGTGACAAAATTCAAAATTTTAACAAGTTGTCATTCTTAAACTACTGGTTCAAATTGACTGAAATTTTAAATATACCGTGTTTATACAATGACTGATTAGTTGCTGAAAATCCAGGCTTCTTGTTTTACCCACAACGAAATTATAGGGGTGTCAAAAATAGCCCGAATTGCTTCGAGAAAAGGATGTTACGGCCGTGCCGCTTTTTTTTGCTCGACTTGCGGGGGCACTGCCGTGCCCCCAGATAATCTTTAATCAAAAATAGAAAGTCCTTTTTAAAAAGGTGTACTTTACTTCTAATAAATAAACACGGAAGAAAATTATAGCTCGAGGCTCACTCAAAGAAATGAAATTCATTTTATTGCGGCGACTGAGGCTTTCATTCAAATACAATTTGGCTAATGTAATTGCTACGAGGTGATTCCATTTCACCAGTGGATATCATTGAAAAGAAATACCTATACTTATGAAAAAAGTTTACAAAGAATTACCGGACATTACTCCTAATTTCGTACGCATTAGTTGAATTAAAGGCTAAACTGATAAGATTATGACGTAATTTAATTCTACAATAATTTACGAGCGACGCCCCCACTCTTAAAGATATAAAATTTGAAATATCTTGGCCGAAATTTACCTTGGAATACGACAGAGGTTTATATTTTAATGAACCAAATGTATTTATTACCTCGACGCTGCTTTTAGGAGGACGGTGAATTATAATGTTTTGGTTAAGTTACCAGCTCGGAAATACAATTCTTTGAACAATTTCACTCGAAATCCGTCTCTTTTACCGAAACTATTTGTGATGACTGTAATACGTAGGTGTAGATAGTTTACTAAGCACATCGGCGGGTATTCTCAGACAAAGTTTGACTTTGAAGGCGGACTTCCACGTGCAACGTAATAATAAATTTTCCGCAGAGATTGGATTACCAATATACTAAGATAGTAGCCTAAACACTCGAAGTGGGTGAGTTAACAAGTTGGTCTAGCACGAAGCCTGCAGTTTCGTAGTCTCTAAAGGATATTGTGCCACTGCGTATAGCACACAATAATTGCATTTACCGAAGCTGCAATGCAAACTGTAAGCTTTGTATGCGACCTACCGGAAATCCAATCTGAAATCATAATGAAATGGGTGCTCATGTGTAACACGGCGACTATGTTCGTCAGTTCCTACCATGTGCTTCTGTATAGTGTTGTCAACAAACAACTTATTTTTACTTCCATCCTGAATACAAATATGGTTGGTGGCATATCAGTTTCATGGTAGTTCGACGATCAATCGACGTTGTAAAGTAGGAGTCATCCAGTATTTTCCTAAGTATATTTTTGTTCGGCGAAATTCTAAAATACGAGCTAAATATACTGTAAACAGCCGCAGAGGCAACCCGACCCAGCGAATAATAAATTAAACACTGCACCTGTATCTGTTTAAATAAATAATCAGCAATATACATCGCACATCTCGAACAAATCAATGTTAAATTGCACGAGACCGGTCCGCTGTGTCTTAATAAAACGAGCCAGACTAACTAAATCTGTAATTCATTGATTCAGCTCTGGCCTGCCGTTCTATTATTCGCTTTCTAAATGAGTTTAAAGCTAATTTCGCACAGCCAGACTGAATTAAGTCATAAAAAGATTTTACGGTCCGGTTCTCACCTCCAATTTGGTTTAATTCATATGGGACAGGTAAATTATGCTTTTACGAGCATGCATAATATTTGACTAGGAAATGACGGGTTTTTATAATGTAATACACATGTTGACATTTTAAATTACATACGTTCTTTCGTGGAAGTGCATAATAAATATTTAAATAAACTGGTGTACGTGGTACCTCGTAGGTTGAAAATGTATAAGGCAAGATAGTCGAAGACAGTGTCTGCCACAAGATTTTCATATGAAAGTTACACTCGATGCTCTACGCTTGGAAAGTGGTCGTCTCTCGAATGCAATCTAAAATTTCTGTGATTCGCACGTTGTTGTTTCAGATCTGAGTGCAGTTTGTATCAGTCGTTTCAATCTTCGTAAAGCACACTGCGAATCAAAGCTACGACGACATAGCACAAATAGAATTTTTATAAAATTAGGACATTAACAAACTGTGGCAATGAATTTTAGAATACGAATACATAAAAAAATGGAACCAATGAAAATGATTTATACAATATAGAATCTGAGTTTTAGCGGATAAATATTTTGTACATAAACATTTTCCATATTTAAGCACTTGAGTTTTATTCAGGTAAATCCAGCCGAGCGCGGTAGTTGACACAACTAAACGCCTGCAACGTTTTAATAGCAACGACCCACATCGACATGACGGGTAAGTGCCACAAACTCTCGTAGCGATGATATCACGTACGCTCGGAACATGTAAGTTCCATTTAACACCTCGGAACTGCGCGAATGGCATAGTAAACTCGAATACTAGTCACGAATGGTATCATTAGCCGAATTAGACACGTGACCGCATAATTGAAAGGGACCTTGTAGCTTGCGTAGACCCGACGCGGTACCCCAATGTGGTGCACAAGCGATGTGAATAATTTGCGAAACAATTGCCCTTCAGGTGTATCGCCTGTTGACTGAGGAGGCCCGCGCCAAATGAAGATATATTGAACACATTTCGGAGGGTGCCTACAGGTTTAGTTAGTCCGTTCCGTGTCAGTGAGAGTCAAATGTTTTGGGTCGGTTTGTTTATTTAATTTCCTGCCTTCAGGTTTCTGTCAAGAATTTGAAAATTAGAAAAGTTTTACGAATTTTTGTGGTGGGTATAGCCTATTGATCAATAAATGATTAGAAGCTTTGTCGCGGTCTGTTTATAAAGGGTGACCGCTTAGGGGTATTTGTAAACTCCTCAATCTTTTAGAAAGCATGTTATCATGCTGTTGTAGATTCTTTATAACAATGTCGATCAGTGTTCACTGAGCAAAAGGTGTTTAACAGACTAATAAAAATCATCGTTTACTTACTCATTGTCAATAGACACTGTACTTTCTCAAAAACAAAGGAAATTAGATAAGAGTTTGCATAGAAAAACCCGTCATATTGGCAACGAAATCAATGAACAAAATTACAGACAAAACGACATTCACAACCCGCACTGGCATAAAAATTAGTCAATTTTCCGTAGCGTCGGTTCATTTCCTTTCATAGCCGAAGTTGATCGAAGCGAATATTCAAAAACTTGTAATTGAAATGTTTTGTTGTGTGTTTGTTTGTTCGATGACGTGGATTGTCAGTGGCACAGGAAATTACATCTCTAATCAGATTATTCCGAACGAATGCAGACAAGTGACGCGATGGACTGCGGCTTACATTGGCCCGTGTCACTTCATTTATTTATATTGCATTAGTTATTGATGTCTTCCTTTTCTAAAATAGAAATGTCTGTTGAATATTTGGTTTGAAGTTAGAACTGATCAAATAAGAGTAAATATTTTAAAATGTTTAATTTACTTGAATACTGGAACAACCGATAACGCAATGTTTTTTATGTTATTATCTGTCGCTTTTATGCCGACTAAGGTCTAGTTTGACAGCTTATGGATAAGTTTTGGATAATCTATTTGACAGAATAATTGATAGCAAATGTGTAGAAAATTGTGTTTAATTTTACTTTATATGCTAACAGATACTATAATCAGAAGAAGTGACATCAGCCATTAAAGATGACCTTATTCATATATAATGAATTCATAATCTTTTCTAGCGTTATACAGAATCATTCGGACACTCAATTATAGTTTTAAGTAAACGTCAAACATATATTGTTCATTGGCTACAGTAAAGTTTACTTGTTATACAAAACATATACATATGTACCTCAGTTCAGTTTTGCTCTACAATATTGCAGTATCGAATAGCGAAACTGTGGTACTCTCGTTTAGTGCCGGTTGTTACTAGGCTCGTTTTAAAGGGATCCTGTTTCTTTGTACTTTATGGCTAGGGCGGGATAGACAAAGTAAGTTTACAGCCTAATATTTGCTGTTCCTTCCTTGTAGGATTTCTATATTGTTGGACACTTAAATGTACGTGTTATCTATCTATATAAATACGTTTTATTGATGATTATATTATTACAAGATATAAAAATTATTATATAATAGGATATGAGAATTAACGCATGCATTTTATCCTTGAATGCCTAACGTTTAAGCGCAGGTTACAGTTTAAAAGTTATGAAGATATAAAGATAATAATTATAATGAGATGTTATGTATGATTAAAGTGACTACGCAAAACATAAAATTGACAATAAACAGATTCAAACGGCACCCAAAATTACCAGACACATTACTAAGTGAACTTTTAATATTACTATTCAAAATTAATTCTTATTAAACATTGTCCATAAGGGTTGGCAGAGACCAGAGAACTTTATTCGCATCCAAACATATTATCATACACTTTGTAATATATTATTAGAAATCAAAAGTGGATTAAGTTTTTTAAAAAAATAGCCGTTACTAATCCTAAAACATTTATTAATCACAAACTCAAAAATAATCATAAAACAAAAGTATTTAAATAAGACGTCCGCTCCGCACAAACTCTCGATCAAAAGTGAGCGCGCGCCGCCTGCGCATCCATTTTTATAGTGAATCGGTGAGTCATCTTTTTGTTGCCAGTTAATCGTCTAACACGGCCTCTCCTGACACCCTGGCGTCCTCGTCAGGCCTTTCACCTTCAGAGGTATTATGATGAATTCCGGGCGTAGATCTCGACGGTCGTGTCCCTCTACTAGGCGTGGAAGAGGGCCCTGCCTCGTCTGTAATAACGTCCGAGGCCAAGTGTGTATCGTCATCAGTGTCGTCTGCAATTGAACAAACATATGTCTCACATTTGCCTTAAAAAACGGAGTTTGCGTTAGAAAGTGTTAGTTTGTGTTATCTTGTTAAATTACCAAAACCATAAGAATAAAAGACCTTCAAGGCTTTTAACTTGCAACCCGATACTGATTACAAATTAAAAACCCTGACAAAACATGCAAAGTCAAACAAAGAAAATATGACCTGAGCACTTACAAAAAGCTCAGATACTCTTCGGTACGGCCGATACCGAAAAGCTTTCCACCGGGGGGAAAAGAGGTTGTACCCCCCCGATGACTCCTTGACAAGCAAGAAGCTTTCACGCTGGGGGGAAAAGAGGTTGTACCCCCCCAACGACTTTTCGCGAAAAGCTTTAACAAGGTACCTCCATGGTCTTAAAACCATCAGGCACATAAAAAGGGTGACACACGCACCATCAAAGAACGCTCCACACGTTTCAGGTGTCCACTTGCCTTTCCAAGGGACCATAAACTGAGCAGCAGCATAGGTTTTCTTCCCATATGCACCAGCAAGGAGTTTTAACTCATAACGGTGGTTACGAAGAACCTTCATGACTCGATAAGGCACTCTCATCCCAGAGTCCAGTTTGCCCTGTGATTGTGCATACTTGATGACAAACACCAGGTCATTTTCGTGAAACACACGAGGAAGGCTGCGACCCTCGTTAACAATAGCGTCTTGCTGCAACTGATTGCCAGCCAGCCGCTCGGCCGTCCTTTGTCCAAGCATTTCCCGTCTTGACTCTCGATTAACCGGAGGGTTCATAGCAACATCTCGCACCAGAGTTCGAATTGCAGGCGTAGCGCTCTCATGACCAACCAAAAGATTAAGAGCAGAAGTCTGAGTAGTCTTCTGTTTCGTCAGGTTCAATATGAGCTGAAGCTGCCATAACTCGTCAGCCCATTCACTCTTGCGGTGGTTGGTCGCGATGCGAAGCATGTTCAGCACAGTGCGTATGTAACGCTCCACTTGTCCGTTAGAGTGATGCATTTCCGGAGTAATATGATGAAGTTCCACTCCCAACACTTGCATCCACGAAGTAAATCCTGCAGATTCAAACATACGTCCCCTATCCGATACAATTAGTTTAGGCGTACCAAATAGTGACATTACAAACTTAAATATTCGTTTTAGCTCGTCAAGATCTTGTCGACATATAGGCATCAGCAAACATTATTTCGTAAATGCATCAACCACGAGCATGACAAATTTATAGCCCTTTGACACTGGTAAAGGTCCCAAGACATCAACATGTAAAGTCTCAAATGGGATCTCAGATTTGTCCCAAGAAGTTATTGGCTGAAGTGGTGCACGGGGTACACGCTTGTGGCTGATACATGTCAAGCAATGAGCTATATTTTTAGCAACAAAAGCTCTAAGCCCAGGAAACCAAACATGTCTTAATATGAGATCAATTACCTTGTCAGCACTGATATGACTATGCTCGTCATGAAAGATACGGAGAAGACTCAAACGATAGCCCTTTGGTATATAGCAAAGAAGCCTTGACTCCTCACCTGTCGGTCTATACCGATAGTATAAAATCTCGTTATGCTTTACATACCTTGTTGGATCTAACCGACCTTGTTCTAATGACTGGAGCATAGTTTGAGTCTCCTCGTCACCAGCCTGGGCAATTTGAGCCCAATTACGAGGTCGATCGATGTTATTTGTTCTTATTTAATTCGGAGCGCTGCTTTGCAAAGCAGTCTTGAATATGGTGACCTGGTTTTTTACAATAGGCACAAGTGATAACTTTTGAGTTAGCATCCGTTGACGTGCTTAATGGTACACTGGGACCTGGACCACTCGTAGCTGTGCTACCAGATTTGGGTGTTTTAGAACAATCTACCTGTTTATGCCCTATTTTGCCACATGAATAACATTTGACATTTGAGCTAGAGACTGGAAACGATCTTTTGCTACTTTGGCTTTTATAATTAGCCTGTAGTGATGTACGACGTGATCCTGAAGCCTCCGGAACCTCAGGCTTCATGAACGTTGATAAATAGTTCACTAGATCATTGGGCGACAAATTTGCATTCGTGGCCGTGGCTTTGACATGTGGGTCTTTAATTCCGCGCAAAACTATGGCTGTTGTAAGGTCCTCGCTAAGGCCCTTCACTATTCGCAGACGCAACAAGGATTTGCGCGCGTATTCAGCATAAGTACGGAAGCTGTCTGAATTGGTTGACATAACCTCATATAAAATGCCTGCTATGTCTACCTTCTTAACACATAAACATTTAAAGTCCTTTTTGAAGTTACTCCAAGAACGATCACTTGTCACCCAATCGTCCAGCCACGATTTCGCATCACCTCTTAGACACCGCCCAATACGAGCAAGACACTCGCGGTCATCCCAACGGTTCACAAGCCTAGCTCTATCCACCTCATCGAACCACGAGTCAACATCGTGAACATTGGGATCGAAATTGGACACATAGTAACTGTGGGTACTAACAGATTTAAGTGACTGGATTGCTTCTACTATTTGATCGGTCCCGTTTGCAAAAGATGGCTCAATTGAGACCGGTTTATCAAGTGTATTTGACGTGCGTGCTTCTAAAGCACGTAAGCGAGACATTAAAGTGTGCCACGATCCGTGGCTGCTGTACTCACGGTTTCTACTAAGGCTTCGGTCCCTACCGCGACCTGCACAACGACTACGAGAGCGGCTGCGATCACGATGAACTGAGTTATAACGGTTACGAACACCAATAGGGCTCCGGCTACAAGTCCGGTACATTTTATTAAGCGGTGGGGTATATCCTCTCGACGAACTGCGAGAACTGCGGCCTGCTGAACGCCTGACACGTGAGCGGCTTCTGCGAGAACTACGATAATGTCCGTCACGAGAGTGAGACCCTCGATCCATGTTGAACGCTATCAATTCACGACACTTGATACACCTACGATACCTGAACGTAAAAATTTAACGATGTTTGTACTTCACGGACGCTTAACGGTTTTGTAAATTTGAATCTTAACGGTCAAGAAAAACTATTTAGTTACGTTATAAATGTACAGAAGAAAAATTGATTTTAATTTGAATCTCTAACGGTAATAGATACAGTGAGCAGTGTTCGAATCCCACTTCTGATATTAGAAATCAAAAGTGGATTAAGTTTTTTAAAAAAATAGCCGTTACTAATCCTAAAACATTTATTAATCACAAACTCAAAAATAATCATAAAACAAAAGTATTTAAATAAGACGTCCGCTCCGCACAAACTCTCGATCAAAAGTGAGCGCGCGCCGCCTGCGCATCCATTTTTATAGTGAATCGGTGAGTCATCTTTTTGTTGCCAGTTAATCGTCTAACAATATAATATTCATACTTAAAACACTAAAGTGAAAAGTGTCAGTAAAATTTCCAACAATCATATTAAATACATCGATACTACAGTAAAATAACTGTCTAGAGTAGACAATATCTATTCAAAGTTCGCACAAAACTATTTCACTTATTGACAGCCATAACAGTTAAATAAGTAATGTAGAAAATATAAAAATAATACTTTTATACTGAAAACTTCTATAACAAAACTACGGACAGATTCAATTACTGGCGATAAATTGATACTTAATGTGAATTTGTGAGTTTACTTATTGCAGTTCGTTGCACTCACCGTTTTTGTATTTAGAGCTTATTTACTTAGAGATCGTCAACCTTTATCGGTATATAGTATATATCGATATTTAGGTAGAACCAAAATACAGAGATTTTTTTTGTAGAAAGGTCAGGTGAGTAGTAATCGTAACCGGCAATCCAGTATGTCAAAATGTATGGATGAATGAAGTTTGTAAGGATCGTACAAAAATTTCTCTGGTCTCTGCCTGCACCTATTAGAAGAAGATGAGATGTAATTGTTGTATGTGTGTGCATATTGCAAGGATTTTATTAGCACACAAATAAAACAAACTAGATGCAATTAAATTAAAAAGCTTTATGCAGATCATATAAATATTCATTTGATTTGAGAGAGAATTAAATACATAACACACGGTACAAAAGGCAGAGATTTGATAACCTACGATTTGATATTCTCATGAAAAACAGGCGTAAGTTATAAAAGACATCATAACTTCGGTGACAAAAACGTATACATAACCATAAAATAGCTGTATTCAATATCTATCGTATAAAACTAGTATAACGAAATCTCCAATATCGTTTAGTGTGAAGCGCCCATTCACCCGTAGTAAGGAAGGTGTTATTGGCGGTGAGAAGGTCGCAGGATTAAATCCTAGGCCTTTAGATCGTGACCGAGGTATAACCCAAACAGATAAATACCCGTTTATCGATAATATTGGGGTTTAAAACATGATGCTACTTGAACCCACTGTGATGCCTAATACTAAGTTTTAGGAACAGGACATGTTCAGTTGTTTACCAAAAACTAATTTAACTAAATTATATATTTCTAAATTTTCTACGTGCTTTGCTTGCTTTATCATGTTTATATTGACTCCATTTTGTGAAAAAGATTTGTATTTCGGTTACATTAGAACAAAGCCAAGAAACGCAGTTCATAGATATATAAACATAGTTCGCGATGTATTTACAAAATTATGCCTATATTTAGATCAGACAAACAATCGTTAATTAAATTAACAAACGGGTCAGTGATCACGATTGATTGCACAATCTTGTCTTTTATCGTAACCCTTTGATAATGCCATCAGTTATGCCTATTAGCAGATCTCGTTATCTTTTTGGCAACGACCTCTCTCAGCCCATACACTCGTATCATGTTTATATTTACTGCAAAAAATAAATCTTTCACTATCTACGACAATACAATTTAAACCCTGACAGTTTTTAGAATACCACCCTCCCACATTCTACTGTTCGTAAGCCAGTATGATTACGTTATCAAAAGACAATGAAGTTCTGCCAACTTTTATCCTTACATTCTTTAGAAATGTTTAAAATCATTAAAACTTCGTTCTCTTTGTTCAAAGTTGTTTCCTCATAAAAGAGAAAAAAAGCAACGCTATGATATTTAATAATTAGACGCATAAATCTCGGATTGCGTTCGTTGAAAATGCGAACATAAGTTGTAAGCTACACAGAGCGAGCTTCAGCACAAATGCAGCTAGCGACGTAAATTCTTAAATAAACATTTTATAAATTTAAGTTTAACGTTAAAACGGTAAGCTTTAATTAAGTAGCAATGTTTTCAAAGGAAAGCACTCGCTTTGAGGTCTCTGCCGAGCCTCCGTAGGGTCTTAATTAGTGTTAATCTTAAGATAATAAGCCACGTGTTTTCACTAATTGGTGTAAATTGAAAGAGTTGAAAATCCCTTTGAGGAAAATTTACAAATTTTGATATGACGCCGTCGCCAACGTCTTTCCACTCGGAGGGATGAAACAACACTTGTCATTAGTTGTTTGTAACAACCCCAGGCAGCTTGAACAACTCACGCACGAGATCAGCCACACGAAAGAGAAGCTGGCTCTTGATGTTCTTACCTTTACCTACGTTTTATATTTAATAAAAAAAATAATTAAAATATTCTTACGTAAAGACA
This sequence comes from Anticarsia gemmatalis, assembly GCF_050436995.1. NCBI lineage: Eukaryota > Metazoa > Arthropoda > Insecta > Lepidoptera > Erebidae > Anticarsia > Anticarsia gemmatalis. Next base: position 6,310,402 of record NC_134757.1, read on the forward strand.
AAGTGTACCTATTCAAAAATATACCAACTTTAATATACATCTGCAAAATGGAAACGAATAAAAATAACCAATTTATTTTGCACAATGTACAAAAACATTTTACCGATATCCTGTGAAAGGCGCCTTTATACGAAAAGATTCTCATTTTTATCGTAAATTGTTTTTCTTCCTCAGTCTTAGTCGGATAATAGTACGAGATAATATAATAATCGCTGAAAAAATATCCTCTTAATTAAATGTAAAAAGAAGAAGGCATGTTTTGCCCTGGGCCTTCAATTTATACACAGAAAATTTCAACAAGAATAACCCAAATACAAGGTAGGTAATTTCTTACGAAAACAAAACTAAATTACGAATACATTTGCCGTATTACAAATTAAAAATCATATCAAATTGTTTAACCTAATTCGGAAATCCAAATATTATTTAACTCGACTAAGTACTCGTTTTGATGTAATTATAAGTTACGAGGAGCTTTCGTAACAAGAATCAGGATCGAAACGTTGTTTCCATGAAAACAATAAGGTATTAAAGACGTATCTCACACCGTTCACATCATTAATTTCCGTCAGAAATAATAATATTCAGTACATTAGATTCTTTGATACGCGTACGTGGGTAATCAGGGTGTGATGTTTCGCTTCGGTGTGAAGGTTGACGTGAAGCGTCAGAAACAAAGCGTCGTGGAGAGTAGCGGCAGTAGCGGGGTTGATGTGGCGGAAACTGATAGAATGAGCCGACGCTCGGTACTATTTGCACGGGAATAATACCGTAAGCGCCCCACGAGACAACGACAAAATGTGCAATTTGTTGAATCACTCGTCGCGACACTCGACACGGTATTGAGTGAGACGTACATTGCCATTGTTTCACAATCATACTTAAGCGTGTGCCGCCGAGTGTCGACAACAAAACACCCATGATCATTTGTCAAATACATTTGTAATGAGACTAAAACGTTTGATGCTAAACAATTGTTTTTCGACTGTGATTTTGTGGAGAGGCGTCGTAAATAGGAATGTAATATGGAACAACCGCAATCCGTCAATCAGTGAAAGGTCAAAGGCGTGGGTTTAGCCTATCACCCAATGCTAGACACATTTCCAGAGCTACAGGCGCGTTAAATGATCAATCACGAACAAATTGCTACTCAGTGTAAAATACAGTATTAAACTCAACAAAGGTAGCATATCGATGATTTGGTGTGTTGTTTCATTTCAGTTTCTAGTTTCGAATACTCGATACACGAGAATTGGAATTAACAATAACTGAAAATGTTTTGTGCAAAATAAATATTGTTTTTCGATCAATTTTATTTACCGAAAACAATCACACCGATTCAAATCACTAGAAAACATTTTACCTAAATAACATAGTCTACCTGTACCTGTAGAGGAAGCCTTACCACGATAGTGACGAATAAAGCTATAAAACTTCAACACTGTGTAAAGCAAATAAAAACCAGACGCACAAATTTTAGAGTTTCCCCTTCATGTAAACGCCATGGTAGGGGTGCGAGTTTACTCATCGATTGGACAGGCGGAGGTAGACTTGCTCAGACTAATCCCTTCTATCCCTTCTCAAGTCTATACCAAAACAAGGACTACGCTTCTAGCGAACATTAAGACTTAGGTTTTCAAGGATAAGGCGCTTTAATCCCGTTGAAATTAGTTAGTCTGACTATATTTCTCATTGGAGATTAGTAACAGCTTCATTAGTATTAGTCTGCGATTTCTTTTACACTCATTTAATATTCTCTTTATTAGCTTTATATTTACGTCGGAGGATTACCTTGACTTTTAATATTTTTAATGCTAAACTTTATGTAATTTTTTAAATATCCTTTGGTAATGAGAGTGATGAGTCTTAATACTATTAAAAGTTATCACTACTTCACTACTCAACACTACTCATTATAATATACTAAATAATAATATATTCAATAGATGTTGCGAATCTTGTAGTTTATGTTTTTAAATATGTCTAATACGAGTATCTTGGTTACTCTTAGAAAGCACTATATAACAGTCAACTGCTCTTAAGAAAAGTTTTCTTGATATTAATACCAACTCTTCTTCATGATAAAATCAACCCCGAATAGAATCAATATCTTCAGCCTATTAAAGACAACGAAGGCCATAATATTTTTATGAACCATTCTCAGTACGTTGAAAATCACTTATTAAAAGAAAACACAAAAATATTACCCCGTAATCTGGACTCGTATCTCACCAAATTGCTTAAGCAGAACACTTTGGTGAGATCGATACGCTCATTCAAGCTGAAAATGATTGTTATAAAAACACCTCAGATTCGCAAATGACGTACTTACATACACATGATACAGTTTGCATGTGCACGACGCTGATGAGGCGCCATCTAGCCGTCTGCGCCGGAAACTCGCCTCCAAGACGTTCAGACCTCATTGAATCGTATGCGCAATTTGCCGATTGAACCTTAAAGGGTTGGCCTTTTGTGAAAATGCTCCCGGCCGGACCGACCAGACTAATATAATGACGGTAATGAAATATAACGATGTCTATCACCCCTACCTATCTCTTGCAGTCTTACAAAATGAAGGGAGGAATATCAAAGGTCGGTCATGGCGATCATTGATTTAATTAAGTCGTTGTTCGCAGAGATCTTGTTATAATCAATGGGATAATGGAAGTAAAAAATGCTTACAATGTAAAATAAATTGTGACTGTGATTGTGTTTGTTAACGTTCGTAATACATACAACTGACTTTTTTGAATAAATTGTTTTACACATCAAAAATGTTCGGGCACACGTTACGAAGCAAATATTTCCACGTTCCGTTGTTTGGACGTAACGATCCGTACGTCAGTACATTTTCAATCAGATTTATATCGGAGCGGATTAAAATTTTAACGAGTTGTCGTCACACAGGCTTTACTCGTCTTTGTGAGGGCTGCCTTTGTTAAAAAAGCTCTATGTGACTGTATAAAAAGGAAACGCGAAAATAACTGTTACCGCGCGGCGTCATGGTTTAAAAACAATTTGGTTTGAAAGTATCAATGGTTGGATATAATTTTATCGGATTTTATGATTATGAAAAAATCGCTGTTGAACGCTGCAATATTCAACACTTAAAAGTTTTTTCTCATTAAAAAATAATGAATGAATTTAATGATTTGACCGTTGCGATGCTTTAAATTTAAATTATGTCACAATTTGTAATGACAACTTGAAATGACATTTTGTAAATCACATGCAAGTGTCACGATATTTAATAATATCATTTTGTAGTTGACATGGTCATTAAAATGAAATCATTAAAGGAGAAATGTTGATTTGTTCGTTGACGTGGGTGTTCGTTGGCTTTACTTTAATTATCGTGATGGCGACGTGCATTGCCGTACAACCTCCAATTATACACGTGTAAACATCAGGCAACATGAATACAGCCTCAATTTGCTGATGCCGATACTGTTACTGTCTTGTGTTGATAGCGAATTGTGTAATACGTTATTGTTTGCCGATAGGGCATTATACGCATTAATGCGGAATGAATTTTGCGAATTCAACCATGTTATCAAATTAGTAGTATGAATGTTAACAGTTAGTTGATAACATAGCACATAATAACCTAGGAAGAGCTATTACCTCGATATACTTTTTAAAATAAAGTGTTAAATTGCAACTATGTAGTTGGTGTATGTATAGACATGCTTTAGATAAAAGAGAGAAAATAAGCTAGGCTTAGTATAAGTAGGTACAGTAAAAAGGTTTTATAAAGCAATCCTAGCCGTTATGATCCTAAAACTAACAATAAAGCCATAAAATATAAGAAGTAAAAAATAAAAACATTACCTAATGGCATCTTATAATATTTTTTTGTGAAGTAACGGCCAGCAGTAACCTTTCTGTTTTTAAAGAGGTCGTATATCTGCTGAATTTGAGATATAACCCTTAAGATTTTAGAGAAAATAATAAAGGATTTCATTGTTCCCTTAAAATATCTCGTAAAGAAATTAAATCAATAAATCATTCACCATTTTTTGTTTCACTAGAGGAATGTTACTTAGCGGTATTAACCCAACATTACTCAGCCATATAATCCGCATCTCGAAAAGTAATCTATCTTAGGAAAAACATCGAAATGAACGGAAAATTACCAGTCAAGGTCGACCTACGCGAATTTCGTTTGCTACGAGAAAACTTTCAACGTCTTATACAAGCCCGATCCTTTCGTAGCATCTATAGATATAGCTATACAACCTCGCATACATCTTAGATCGAAAGGTATTTTAATACTTCAATACGTTTATCAGCATCTATACTAATATTATAAAGCTGAAGATTTTGTTTGTTTGTTTGTTCGTTTGTTTGTTTATTTGTTTGTTTGAACGCGCTAATCTCAGGAACTACTGGTCCGATTTGAATTATTTTCATTCAGTGTTAGATAGCCCATTTATTGAAGAATAGTCTATATATCATCACGCTACGACCAATAGGAGCTGAGTACCAGTAAAAAAAATACAAAAGCGGGATTTCTTTTTACCCATTCTCTCTTATGTGACGCAAGCGAAGTTGGGCGGTCAGCTAGTCTATAGATCTAGCTGTACAACCTCTTCTCATACATCTTAGAGAAAAAGTTGTTCTAATACTTCAATACGTTTTATTAAAATGGAGGTAAATTTAGTATTATACAGGGTGTGGCGTAAATAATGGATAATCCTTTACCAGCGGATGGGCGACCACCCAACTGATCTAAATATCAAAATTTATCTCTGGCACAAGTATCATAGTTTTTGAGATTTTGGGCATTTTGTGTGTTTTTTAAAAAAGCGATTTATGCTCGTTCTTTTTGATGCTGTGATCACAATTTAAGGCTTTTTTAAAATCCGTTTTTTGCAAATAAATCCTGAATAGATGTGCTATTGAATCTACAATCTTGTTTTGTTATTACTACTTGTTTTTTATTTAAATTATGCATTCAAAGTTAAATTTTATAATCTTTCACAACTTTTGTGCAACTTTGAGCACTTGTGGTGAAAAAAAAATGTATGGTGGCGGTACTGCCCACGCCATAAATAATTTTTAAATTTTATTAGAATTCTAAATTGGTATAACATGCAGCATTAACACCGATTATTGTCAAAATATTATAACGAACTTAAATTATTAACACTTTTGCCGGTCGACAAATTTTATTTTATCAGCGCGTTTAAGCTAAGTTTGCTTTCAAATATTCATGTTTATAGGGTTATTACACTATTAAGATTATTTAGATGATAAAAAAGCTTGGAACTGTGCTGCTTCTACCAAGTCTATTTCAAAATAATGTATTACAATTTGATGAAAAATGATTTTTTTGTCAACAGAGTAGTTTTCTTTAGATTTCTAATTATCTTTATTATTTGAATAGTATTTATGTTTTGTATTTCTTTTTTTTTTTCAACACTGCACACAAGTGCTCAAAGTTGCACAAAAGTGTTGAAAAATTATAAAAATTAACTTTGAATGCATAGTTTAAATAAAAGACAAGTAGTAATAGTAAAACAAGATATTAGGTTCAATAGCACATCAATTTAGGATTTATTTGCAAAAAGTTGGCCATTATGTGGGTTTAAGAAAGCGATTTACTCTCGTACTTTTTGGTGCTGTGATCACAAATTAAGACTTTTTTTAAATCCGTGTTATGCAATTAAATCCTGAATAGATGTGCTACTGAATCTAGAACGCGCTTAGCGTGAAAAAATTAAATTAGTCGACCGGCAAAAGTGTTAATAATTTGAGTTCTTTGTAATATTTTAACAATAATCAGTATTAATGCTGCATGTTATACCAATTTAGAATTCTAATAAAATTTAGAAATTATTTATGGCGTGGGCAGTAAAGCCACCATACATTTTTTTTTCACCACACGTGCTCAAAGTTGCACAAAAGTTGTGAAAGATTATAAAATTCAACTTTGAATGCATAATTTAAATAAAAAACAAGTAGTAATAACAAAACAAGATTGTAGATTCAATAGCACATCTATTCAGGATTTATTTGCAAAAAACGGATTAAAAAAAAGCCTTAAATTGTGATCACAGCATTAAAAAGAACGAGCTTAAATCGCTTTCTTAAAATACACACAAAATGGCCAAAATCTCAAAAACTATGATACTTTTGCCAGAGATAAATTTTGATATTTAGATCAGTTGGGTGGTCGCCCATCCGCTGGTAAAGGATTATCCATTATTTACGCCACACCCTGTATAATTTATCCCAAACAAAAACATAGAATTACAATACCAAGGACTATTCCTAGAATTACGGTCGTGTAAGCCGTAATGAGCGCTAACAATTGCAAAGAGAACATTTCATTGAGCACGTTTTCTATAGAAATGGGTAAAGTATATTTATTTAATCTAATCTATATTACGTTTATCAAATATTTAATACTAAGAATCAACCGCTGGATTTTACAAACAAGTGTACGTTAAATCATAGCATAACATGAAATGAAACTTATAAATTTACTTTAACGGAGTTTCCTAAAATAAATCCCAACAAAAAATTTAATAGTGTCACAGGAGCAGTCGACATCTGATCCGTGCATATTAAATGAGTGCACATATATCAGAAATAAGTATTAATATTTTCAATAAATATTAAAAACCATTGACACGAAGAAGAAGAAGAATAAATATTTAGTAGCCAATACTGAGTTAAATGGAGGCTTTACTAGAGTTACGAACACAGCCGTTTGCGGGCCTCTTTCGGAAATTGCGGCCCTCTTGCGCTTGCCTCGTGATATATTTGGGCTATTGTTGCTCCCAACGGTGGGCATTTGTTATTCCAATGCTACCGTTATTTAATGCGCCCTAGATAAATATTGTGAACCCTTTTTATGTCCGCGGATACGCAATGTGATCTAATTTTGTAGGAATTTTATAAAAATACGTCTTGTGGAAAAATGAGAGGCAAGTTTGTTGCGGCATTGGTAGAGTGATGATGCTATTTGTCGGGGTTGAGCAATAAAATTATGTTATATTGATGTCTGCACAAATTGTTGTCATTATTTTTGAAGCTGTGGTAACATAGTAACTGGTATAGCTTGTCGTATCACTGGTGGATCGAGAGTTGCGAACTCTGAATCCCTCCCGATGGATGGTCCAATTAAACATTGGAAGTCCAAACGTAAACTCTAACACAAGCAGTTCGTTTAGTAGAGGAGTTAAACTAACAAGAAAACTACGAAAACTAGTACCGTGTAACCTAGATTAAGGCGAAATAAATAAATTAAGTTGAAATAATGTTATTTGAAAAAAAAGAACCTTAAATCAAGACACACGCATTATACCTAACACCTCCACACACCACTAAAAAGTATAGTCTCAAAATCCTCATCCTTGATATTTTTTTTTTCAAACATACTACTTACTTTTTTTAAACAACATACTTAATGTTACTACAATTTGTCTCATTCAATAAATACGACTAGAAGCGTCACCACATTCATCGCATACCCTATAAGGCGAGGTTATCAGTCCCGTTGGAATATGCTCTGAAATACAGGTCATATTCCCTCGGGATCGTTTGTTGTACGCCTCTGTAGGCATAAATTCTGACATGAACATTTCCAGAGCAATAGATAAGCGAGTGAGTGGTGACAGGGTGGATTCAATTCGTTCCATTTTGCTGACTGACCTAGCGCAGGATATATTTTTTTATGTAGTGGAAGCGTACCTATAGTTTGTACCGAATTAAATCGGTACGGTGTAGTTAAACGTTCGATTTAATTAGGATTGTTTTTAAACATTACTACCGCGATATAGATAATACTTAAGCATAGATCAGAGTCTATAAAAACGGGAAGAAAAAATCTAAATACATACCTTCTTATTCATAAACACACTATAAACCTATTTTAGTTACAATACTACTATAGTTACTATAGTATGTTTTCTCTTTTTCATTTCGCTAAGGAGTGAAAGAAACAAAATATTTATAAGCCTTTCATAAATTCATATATTTTTATGAATAAGAGGGTTAATATTGAGGTCTAAATCAATTTTTTTTTTATAAATTATGAATCTAGTAGTTAAGTTGCTAAATAATAGAAAGTCCTGTGATCATCTTTAGAACCCTCCCTAAGGCTCTCGTAAGGTATAGAAACCCTAAAAAGCAAACCAAATAGGTATTCTCTAATAAAGTACTTACTTAGATATATTCTCTCTTAATTTATAAAGCCCTGTAAATGTAATAATACAAATACATTATTATTTAATTAAATCAACTGAAAATATATTCTATTTCAAGATAATGAATGTACAGAAGTCTTGTATGGAATTATTTAATTAATGTATTAGTGATAATGTGATGCTTGACTCATTAACAACAGCGCTAATTAATTACATACGATAATACGCCTAGGGCTCACTTAGAAAGCCCACAATATATTTATAGAATTAAATTTTATATAAATAAGTATCAAATGAAATGTATTGAAACTAATTAGTTTCTACTTTTTAATTTCTGTAAGCACTGACAATGCGATTCTTTACCAAGCTTACCCTTTTTTACACTCACAAGGCCGGAGCCGGTAGATTTATTATTGCTAATAGTAGTTGTAGTATTATTAGGTCTGCTATTGAGCAAATCTAATAACACGTAATTTCAATAATTGATTTCTTTAACGTAATACTACAATCAACCAATAAAGAAATAAAGCAGGTAATACTACAAGAAATCAATGATTGAAATGAATGGTTGTCAGTAAGTTTCTTGACAACTCTTCCTATAAAACTCTATAGTTTTAGAATGATGATGATGGATTATTTTCATTCTTTCACCTAAGCGGATATTAATCCGCTAGGTTATTAAGCCAATAAAAACACAAAAATATTTTTGTATATTTCAAATTAGCGGTAACAGAAACTTGGAAAGTAAGACAGGCCCACAAACAATTCGCCAAAGTTAGTTTCACTTTAAGTATTTTTTTGTAAGTATAGAAAGGAGCAAACAAAATGTCGGAGAGTAACGTTGTTAGCAGTTTGTTACTCCGTTACGGAGTGGTTTCCTCACCCACAACTTCAATATCCTCGCGTTAAGTTAGTTTCTAACAAACTCCACTTCTATCACTTCTCTACAATAGCTCGCCATTTGTTATTTATTAATAAATTTATTCTTGCAAAACTTTTGAAGCCAGTTCAGAGTTACTCTGACTTAAATGTGGTCTACGAGACTTGTTGTCGACTTCAAGTTTTGATATTTTAGATGAATAGGCCTTGTAGGATTGATGTCACAGATAAGTTAAATTGTGCAAAACTTCGAACAACTTTCTACACAGTTCTTGTTTCAAAAACGTCGTTTGAAAGTTAACTCGAGCAATTTGATACACTGTACAATTTTCACGTAGAAGCATTAAACTCGAAGTGATTTGTTTATGTATATTTTGTATACAAACAACCCCAATTTAAGCACTCAATAAACACGTAAAGGAACGTGGAACTACAAATATATATAATTACGGGCATTAACTCTAAATCGTTTAACTTCAATTAAACTTGAAGCATTATGCTCCGATAGAAACGTAATTAACAAAACGATATTAAGTGGAAATTAATACAAGTTCTCTTTACAAAGCTCGTCACAACTCGAGGTCGGCTGAAACTTGGCTTAACGTGTTTCCACCATCGTAAACGGGCACTCAAATCAATCAACAACACGGACACACGAAACCTTATGAAGCTGTACATAAGTGTCATTTTCTCTTAACGTTTGCGGATGCTATCAGCAACATTCTATGGTAGGTGTGAACAAGTAGAGCTAACTGTCATTGTCATGCCTGGCCTTTGTACTAGAAACGGGGCTAACTTAATCCATGCTCATGTCGACGCGAAATTGACTTAGTAAACCTAATTTGTATTTAAACCATATTTATACTGGAAAGTGAGCTTTGTACAGAATGTACAGTTTTCGGGATAATGAAGAGATAAAAGGGAGCGGCGCGTGACTTGAAATTGTTTAGCGAGGATCGTTCTGTTGGTGCAGATTCTTCTTTTATGTAGTCATTGAGTGCATTTTATTACCTTTGCTCAAGCCGGTTGGACCCGCTGAAAATAATAATGCTATGTCATCGTTAAACCACAGTTTGAAAACCAGCTGAAAAGTGATAAATCCCTGCAGCTCAAGAAAACAATTTTAAGGAGAAAGAAAACATGTAAAGTGCGGTAACCTTACAAAATATGTGTGAATATTTTTGAATGATAGACTGGTGGTTACGGGCGTCTTCCGACGACGTAACGAGGCGGAAATTATCACGTTATTGGTAGACAAATTGGACGATTACTTTAAGGTAAAAATATTCACGTAAACGGTTTTGTTTATGTAGTGAAAATGTTAAAATAGGATCCGCATAACGCCCACGGATGCGGATGTAAAGTTTCTATTCTTAGAGGGAATCCGCAAAGCCCTTTGATACCGTTATCTTAATTCTAAAACAACAAAACATAATATAATAATGTTTGTGATAGATTTACGAAGATTTTGGGACGTTGCTCACGGCTGTGGATTCCTTTTATGTTGTTCTTTAAATATGATTAAGAAGATTTTATTGATATTTATTCCGTTGATTTTAACGTGCTTAATAGTCTACATTTATAATTATATACCACAAAATTTAATTCAAGACAAAGGCTACGTAACTTTTATGTTGTAATATCTTAAAATGTTCAGAAGTTTAGTTTCGTGTACCTTATCTATTAGGTATATAAATTAGATAAAGCAAAATTTTATAACGAACATCTGTCAACTGAATGAGCCCAAAAAATTAAAGAGTTTTGTACCAATTATTACTATAGCTTACACAAACCACATTCAAATCACTAAACAACGTAATCAACTAAACAAAAGTTACTAAGAAAACATAGGATAAATGTTGAAACATCTTCATGTACCAATTAATATAACGAACAAGAAACTCGAGCATGAAGTAAAACATAACTGATATTAATAACAGCGGCAAGTAGTTGGTAATTACGATGATCTAGTTCCTACGCCCACTTCCATACCAGTAATTGGGTAGTTGGTAACAAATGATTAATTACTATGCATAACACGTGCACCCATACACGCAACGACCTATTTACTGAAACTATAAATATTGTACATGACGCCGATTTGTTTTGTGAGAATGTAAGGGATTGAATAAAAAAGGTCTTGTTAGGAATGAGTTGTGCTTGTTTAGGATTTTGAATTTGAAGTCCTTATGTGATTATATCCTTAGTTGGTATCTTAACAATTAGTCTAGGAGCGTGATCTCTACTACTTAAAAAATAAAATAAAGCTTACAAATCTTGTGTGAAATATGATCAGATATCAGAGGGGTAATCCTACTAAATAGCAAATTATGTATGAAAATCTGATCAGCCAGCGCCCCCAACGGGTGCTCTAGGAACTAATTCTGCAGGCATATTTTGAATTTCAAACTTTTTATACTCGATAGTACCGACTATAAAGAATCGAAACAATATTTTTTTCTGTACTAATCAAACTGTTCTTTCTGTGCATTTTTTGAAGGGCATTCCCTAGGTATATTGTTTTAAAAGTTATGCTTGATTCTATACGGGTCAGTGGATTAAAAAGTGTTACGAAAAGCTGCTCTACACTATTCCTCACCTGTTTCATAAATTTAGTACTTCATAAACAAACGGGTTTTGTGAAAAATGCAGGTTTTGTTCCAGGATCATAGGAACATACGGGTTGAGTACTTGCAAACTCGAAAGTTAAAACTTTATCATCTCATTTCCACTTGAGTTGAACATTTACTTTTATAACATTGGACTACCAGTGAAGCTTACTAGTAGTTTCTCACCAAAAACTTTGGCGATAGTGTACCCACCGGTTAATAGAGGTCTTTAGACTAGCGTTTTATTTAACAAAAAAATATAGAAATAACTAAACAATATTAAATATAGAAAGGAATTTCCTGTTTGCGTCTAAAAATATTTCCTGGATTTTTAATCCAGGTTATAGACCTGAAACAATTATTATTTGTGGATCACACAAATAATTGTTCCTTGCGGGAATCGATCCCACGACCTCCCGATGTATGGTATCCGCGTGACGACCTAAACACTGCCCACAGAGGCAATCTTGATCCACCCATTTAAATAAGCCCAAATTATTTCTTTTAATTACATAAATTCCAAAAGCTAAACTTTTAAAAAGCTTCTAAAGGCACTATTAAATACCGACTACTCTACATACGCTCTAAAATTCTCTTCATGGACAATATAAACTGGAAATCCAGTCGTAATGAAGACGGAACCGCAAGTAAAGCTAAGCTCGGCTATAAATACGTCCAGCGCAAGTTAGTGAATGGTACAGTGAGTAGGCTTAAAGCTTTAACTGTTTAACCGCATTAAGGGCCGCCACGTCAGTCACTCGCAGCCGCCGCCCTGGGAGTTGCGAGCTAACTTAATGTGATGCCGACTGTACTTAACACTGCATGTTCACTAATTGTATTATAAAGGACATTGTAATCTGTTTTGCTGTAGTGTTGAAGGATCCAATTTTGTGTTTGAACAGTTTGTTGAAGTGGAAGTATTCCTAACCAAGTATTAGTTGGTTATGCATGCTACATAATATGTCTATAGATAGATAACTTTATGCTCTCATTGCGCGGGTAATATGTAATTAAATAATTCTATATTGATCAAGCTTTCTTTTGATCTTGGTAATATTTTACCTCAAGTCATATTCGTTCTCCAAGTCAAACCATTAAAGAAAAGACAGAAATCACAAACTACAGAACCTTACAAAACGGTACAATAAATTAGCATAAAAATATATGAATTTGGTCCCATTCCGTGCGGTAAATATACAATTTGTCAGTAAAATGGGCGAGACTGCGACGATTTCACGATAGGAGCAATAAGTCAAGACGAACCTACGGGCGGGCTCCTTATCTAAAATGAGTCGCCCCTGGACACGTCCCCGTGACGACGGGATCAACAATACACACACACAAACACACACACAAGACACACATACATACAAACACTCATACTACGTCTTAAATGAGAAATACTGCCTTCTCCCTACCAAAAATCGTGTACAACAGTGCCAAAACGCTGATTACGTATTTTCTTTAGCTTAAGTCCACGATTCTCGGTGCCAAAGTCTTTTATGTGTATGTATCTAATGTTGTTTTAACGTGACGTTCCTTGGAGTGGACCCTTAGAGCTTTAAATAATGGGATAGGATGTCATTGTGGTCATGACTAGTAATTTAACGAACAAAGTCTAAGTATTACGAAAAATACCAAAAAGTAATTAAAATAATCCTAAATTCACCAAAAACATATAATACCGAGTTATCGAAACGTTATTATCATTTCTAGTTACTATATTCCCACGCTGAAATTGGAACATTCCATTTAACGTGAAATGTTGCGAATTTTACCAAAATATATTAAACCACGTTTTCATTTCACATATTAAACTGTAATTTCGTCCCGAATAGAAACAAAACACATTGATCAAACTAAAATCTAAATTGGTGCGGTCCTTTCAATTTGAAAACGTCACACAAGCAACAGAAACAACTAGCGGATTTACAGTGTACCCATGGCCGCTAATGAAGCAGTAAATTTGCGACGCTGAAGTTTCTCTAACGCTATGCCATTTCAAAACCGCATCAAATATTATTCACGACGGGTTGGACACCATGAATAATGGATAGCAACCCGTGCCCAGCTTAGTGTCAATGAGATCACGCGCACCCGCTTCCATATTGGATTATTGCGAATAAATGACAAAAATGGTTTTCGATCTAACATCACCCGAGCCGGAGCGTTTGCGCGATTCGTAAAAATGCAATTTATATCACGTAGGTCCGAACATTGTGCTGAAATGGACGTGATTTTCTCTCTGAATTCATTAACTTGGCCGTCTTCGGGGGAGTAGTCGGTATACTTAAAAATACATCGGTATAGGTAATTATGGTAAAAAGATTCGGTCGGATGGCCCGCAGCAACACAGGTAAACATCGCCTCGTATTTTCCCTCCCTTGTAATTGAATAACGACCCCTGCTGGTTCAGCGGATGCTCAGAAAAATAATTCTATTATCTCGTCCGCTCTCTTTCTTCGGCTAGCACTTTGCATGCAATATTTTAAAATAATATTGACTTGAATTTAAGCATAAATAAAATATTTGATCGACGCGCTAACTCTTTCATCTCATTGTAAATCTTGTATCTCTGTTGTGCGAGTATTAAACATAACAAAACACGATCCAGTGTGTACGCAAATCCCTGTCATTTCCCCGTGAACGTAACATGCGAATCATTTGTACAAATCATTGGTTTATCCCGTCATCCTTACAAAATCCTCACGCCCTGCTCGTATTACACGTAAGATACTTTTGATATATAAACTTAATTACGAAAGCTGAAGCTTAGCTTTCGCCGGCTGAAATAAAATTGCGACCAATTAGGGAAAACAAGGTGGCCGTGCCTTCGGATTAATAACCTTAATTAACGGTTAAGGAGCGAGGGTGGATCATTAAAACCGTCTCGGGAAGTGCCGGGTGTAAACCTTGTCGTTCAGCCGCTAGACTGTTCCACGTTCACAGGCGCGTTCATATCACGGATGATATACGATAATGTCGCTAATTGTTTTCTCATCTCCGCACAAATGTTATTACCTAGTTTACATCTTTGGAACTTTCCATAAGTATGTAATTCAAGATTTGTCGTTATCCTACTAAACTATTTTCTAGTGATGTAGAATCTTGGACAGCAGCTGTCTCAAAGCAGAACACATAAAAGTCTATTGACAGTTTAAATGAGACATAAAGATAAAATCATTTAACAAAATTAAAACTTGTTTAAGTAGTAACATCCTGTTATAAAATCAACAGATAAGTATAAATAAGTTATCAAAATGTCAAAATAACAGGTACAGGTGGGTTCAATGAACTCGTAAAAAGCTCCGATCGTAGTAAAATGTATCGGAATTCGAAAAAATTATGGCGACACAATTATTGACCTAGGGATCGATGTCATAAAAATAAATGATCACTTTTATGGCGTCGGCGCGAGTCCAATTTTACGATGTGGGAATTTCAGTAGCCTCATAGTATAATATTACACTTATCTCTCGTACTCCTCAGACAATGTTCTACGAGTGAATCTACCGTAATATAATTTACGAAAAGATTATTGTCACAAATCGGTCTTACATCGTTTGCTTTGAATATGTGATCATATTGTTCGACATGAGTGCAAAATATATGTATAAATTGTTTTTGTAAAGAGTTTAAGCTATATTTATAACTAAAACTTTCGTAGCATCAACCAACCGTGTTCTAAAGTGAACAATGTTTTGTTCAATCGGTTGAATACTCACAGCACGCAAACTTAAATAAAAGCTTGTAATAAATAGTGTACGTGGAACACGACATAAATTTGAATAACGTACGCGTCTCGGATCTATACAAAATTTGTACAGTGCGCTACAATTACGAACACACTTTACAAGGTATTCCGTGCGATATGTACGCGCCAACAAATTGCATTCCTCTCTTCATCGCTAGATATTTTGCGTTGCCGTACAAAGGGGATATGACACGCGTTATAAATTGTCTATCCATAGTGCCGGCGTACCGGTTGCGGACACGAAAACATTAAAATGACAAATTGTTCATCGCTGTGATTCCATTTTTCACGATGAAGGAGGTACGCCCCGCCATTACCGCGTAAATATACGACTACGTATATTAATTCGTGCGATTTAATTTACGCCAACGATTGACGGGGTAAATTGACAAAAAAGCGCTCTAATATTTTTAATAAATTTCTTATTGATTGGTCTACGATACGATTGATTTGTGAAAAGTTCACGGGCTTCTGGCGCCATGGACGTAATCACAAGCCTTTCCTAATTATTTTTGAGTTGATGAAGTATTTGTTAAGATTTTATGGCTATTAGTTAAAACAAATTACGTTTACTGTTCAGTTGAAATGCTATAATTGGTGTTTTCATTTGGCTGGCTTCTGTTGCTGGTCCCTCTCGAATGTCCGTAGATTTATGTTGAAAACAACTTACTTATTTGATCTTAAATTAGAAACAACAATATGTTACATTAAATATAGGTCACTTCAGATAAGTAACTCAAGAAAGAATGGTGGAATATCTAACATATTTTTTTACACAACATACCAAGTAAGGTTACATTGAGTATTATATTGCGAATAATCACAGGAGCAGTACGAGAGTAAACAAATAGTATAGAGAGAAAGGAATAGACATAGACCGAGCATGATGATGATGACTAGAAATAAAACGTTTTAAACCTGGGAACACATGTAAAAGATGGTCGTGGAACAGTGTTTGTGCATGCTTCAGAGAGTGACCTCGTTAACACTTTCGTTTAACGATATCTTGGCGACGTGTAAAAAGCTTAAGCCTTGCTTGAACACGTACTCGTATTACATATTACATAGTAGAGTCATACCAGTAAGATTGCTGAGCCGCTATCGCTTTCTCGAATGACGACAGACGGCCGCCGGTTACACCGCTTTGAACAATATTGTAAGGAAACATACTGCAAAGAGGATCTCCCGTAAAATAGTACAATTAACGGTCCAGTGATACCACTTTATTTACACGGTATTTCGGTGACACCGCGATAATATTTCACTCTATAGTGCTACAGTAGTAATATCTAAGTTACAACGTTGTAACTAAAAGGAAATTGTAAACAAACACTTGTAAACAATTTTGTTAGTTTTATATTTCCTAAACAAATACATATAAGGGCGATACAGTTACAAGAATTTCCGGGTGAAATCACAAATCGGTTACAAAGTTGTGCAAGATGAGGATAGTTTCGTCGTAAACTCGGTATAGCTATCAATCCGTGATAGCACTAAACATGGAACACAAAAAGAAATCTCACAATGAGACAAACGGATCCGTGATTGCTGAACCTTATCTGTGACATAAACGAATGCCGTAAAACGATTATCAGTCATCTGCGCCGTATTCGTGTAAACACGAGGCTTGTGCGCGCACTGAGCTCGTTCACCCGTGTAAACAACCACCAGTAAACGAACAACCGAATATAATTTATTACCGGAGAAGTGTTCACATCGGTGACATTACCACTCACATAAAATCGCTTAAATTCAAATCGTCGTGTAGGTCCCGGCGCGGTCGCGTAGGATTGAATCGCTTAAGCGACAATGTCGTTTCGGTTCGCCTCAAATTACTCGAATGGGTTTTCGATATACCGCCCATTTGATGGCGAGCCCTTTTAAGTTAGGTGAAAGCTCCTGGCGCAAATTGTAACCACTAGCCGTAATGGCAACACGTAGTATCTATTAGGAGCACCATTCTACAGGCACTCGAAGATGAAGAAAGTATCACTTAGGAAATTCCATCCCAGAAGCTGTACGTAGCCACGCGCTGGATAAACGAACGCCGACGGATATCTTACTTCCAAGAATTATACCGATATCTTAATAAAACAAGACGGCCTAAAAGTGTTTTTTACAGCACCCGGTTTTAACAGAACGTCGATCATAACAAGACCAAGTTTTATTTACTTAACTTTAAAAATGAGGAATGAATGAAGAACCATTTCTTGTTGTCTTTCAGTCCTGTGTAAACTCTGATGGTCCGAAAAACTAATATTTTGCCGAAAAGTTTTTATTACGTTTGTTATGATATCTGCGGAGTAGAATCCAGCGATGAATTTCTGGAGATCCGCTTCATAATTTCACTAAAAACACTTTCCGAGTGGCGGCGGTGGCGGCGCGGCGGGGAAAGTACTTGACTTATATAACTTTATTCTACCACTCCTGTCACAGCTCCAATTTATTTATTTTGCCTTTTTTCATTTCCCAAGTTTGAGTTTGGTGTGTTCTTTATTTGTCGCTTTTTTAAGCAATTGTGAGGTAAACAAGGACAAGTTTAGGAGGGCTTAGGAAATTTTCTTGTCGGCCGCAAAAAAATAGAGTTGTACCAAAGGTTTTTTCATTTGATATTAGACTCAATTAACCCTCAAGGTTATTGACTTTAGTAAAAGTATATTGGCTTTTCATAAACGCCTGAACTGAACGTCATGACTTTAATCGTGTTTTGCGGTGGAATCAGCAGGAAGTCACTACATTATTACGTCATATTTAACCCTTGGAAATTCTATTATTATAAATGATCTCAAGTGTGCCGCTCAACTTTAGGGCCCACGAATGATTGGCTCAATAAATTGTGCCACAAACATGCGCAAAACATCAACAATTTCAGATACCGACTTGACAGGAGGCAAATTAATGAACACCGGTCAGAGTGGATTTATTAGGGTTCCACAGAGAGTTTGCTCTCATCGATTACGGCACAGTAATTCTAGTTCAATATGCTCTTTGAAGCGTACTCAAATTGTAAGTGCGCCCACAAACGTACTTCTTTTAAGACCCAGATTTCTCGAGAGAATCCAAACGGGATTATTTTATCAGTTATTGGATGGACTCTGTCCATTTAGGATAAGCCATTATATCGGCAAATAAAGGATTTGAGAATTACATCTTGAACCTACTTTCTTAAGCTAGTACTATTCACTGATTGAAAAAAATTGTACCCACTTAGTTCTTTAACTTAAGGCCCTTACTGAACACCGAATTTCAAATGCGATAGAAAATAAACCTAAGAGAAACATTCATCACTGTTGGCTTTAGTTTAATAATATTCCAAACTAATAATGTCGTAAGCCGTTTACAGAACTAATTTCAATATAAATGTAGAGTAAATTATATTAAGAACATGAATGGCTACAATTCAAGTGGCTTACTACAGAGGTACAAATTACCTAAGCGTGCGCTCGCACTAAAAGCATCTTATTTAGTATTCAAACTTAGTATAGGACGTTGCTATTCAAATTGAGATATACACAGTAGTGAAAAGGCTCCTTAGTAGTAGTAGTGTGCCCACGCCGAATGAAAACATTACTCTAAATGCTGATAAGAATATAAAATCGAGATAGCCGTTAATACAGAGAATGTTTCTTTATCAGTATTCTATATTGCTTTATTCTGCAATATCCATTTGGTATAAGATCAAAGGAGATACATTTTACGACAGCTAAGATGAGTCTTTAAAGGATAACAAAACGTATAACTTTGACAGATTGTTGATTCATTCTTGATTTAGGTTTGAAGTTTGAACGCAACTGAAATACTCGCAGTACCCGCAAGGGGCCGGTAACTCGCATACTATAACACCACAACAGGCTCATATATAATTTGTTAGCGAACCTACCGCTTGTAATAAAACCTAGCCTCGAACACCACAAGTTTACAAGACAAAACTTCGTATTTTACGAAAAGGTTAAACATATCTAATTTCTTTTGAAGGTTGTACAAATCTTTTGTCAAAATTTAGCCACTAATATATCTGAAACATCAAGCAAGGATCATGATAAATGCTTAACAATTCATATAGTTTTTCTCGACCCATTTCTGATCCTCTATAGAATGTTTTCTTTGACTAAAAACGAACGAGTTTTGTATTGAATAACTCAGAAAAAGCTTTAGATAAATGGGGCCATCTATTTCTCCAAACTGAGCTATTTGCGATCTGAATTGTAGATTTTCAGTCTAGATAATGTTTGTCAATATTTCACGTTGGCTGTAACGAATATAGTAGACGTGAAGCCATTGCCAATATTTATAATAATTGCCGGGAGAGAAGTCGAAATCTCGACAAAGCCCCAAGCATCGAGCGAATGCCCCACGATCCATTTATGCCGTCTTCCTGAGCTCAAATCACGTCCGCGAGGGGATTTTCCATTCTCTTCTACTGGTGTTTATTTGATAAACACATAGCTGTACTCATATTACACAATGTATTGCCGAGCTTCGGAACGCTGATAGCATGGATAATTTTCACATTACTCTCCAACTGTTATGAACTGCAAATAGCTTTATAGTATTTTAAACAGTAATAAAATGAGTTGAGATACTTTGTGTACAGGAACATGTAATGTCGAACTCTTTTTTATTTGTTCAGTGTTATGTGTGTAATATTTTTTATGTTGAACTTTAGTCGGGGCCACAGGGCTCTGATGAAGTTTCCCCCATAACTTTTTGTGGTCATTGAATTTGTTTGCCGTCCACTCGCTACCGAGCTATGGAAGTTTGATGAAAACTTATACTTTGCGAGGATACTTCTGCCCCCCTTTTGTGTGACTTATATTCGAAAGAAGTCTGAACTGTTGAGTGTTTACGTAACTAACTTGACGAATGTACGATACTAAACTAAAATTGCTGTTTTTAATGCTTCTGACAGAAATAAAGAAAAGGCGCAATATAAATACATACAACGTTTGTTATTCATTTACGCATTACCTACCGCATATATTTTACTATAATTATGGAAGTGAGGTCATTGGTTTCCTTGCTTCTATGTAGATTCCACTGCCCACCCCTCACCACGACCCTCATATTTATTTTACGGTACTCCAGGGAAATGATAGAGATATTGTCTTTTATCGTATGTCACCAAATGTACCATCGTCCGCCACAATTGAAATAAATATTATTCCTATCCTTTATAAATAGAAAGAAGAAAATTCTATTTGCCAAAGCCAGACATAATATTACAAATCTGATAAAAATCCATAATCCTGAAGGCTCATTAGTAAGATAAAAGGGAACACAGCCACCGTGATATTGAAAGCAACTTCGTCATCGTTATAATAAGGGCTTTTCTTTTCATTTTTCAGGTATTAGGCTCCGTACATAACACCGACCGACTAAAGATGAAATCGTAAAAGCTTTTGACAGCCCACCGTAAAAAAATGACAAAGGGACTTCATATGAAGAATCCTCTTTTTATTTAGGTTTCCAGTCCGCTCGTAAAACGTGAAGCCTACTAATAAAATGTGTGCTCGAAGATTGTATTCAACTCTCCCTTTTTGTAGTACCCACGGTCGTTTTTTGAATAACAATAGAATTTAATTCGGCCTCGTGCACAATTTCCGTATGTTTCCATTATTCGTTTCTTCTTTTGTGAATCTCAAACTATGTATGATATTGATGCTCTTTTGACTAATAAAATACGCTTTTATTTCTTGGAAAAGGAATCGGAAGTAATTCGAAAGCAATTTTCAAATAAAATGAAATCAGTAAAAACATTACTACCCCAAATGGAGTAGTAATAGTATTGAATTTGTGAGAAGCTTTGGGGCTCGTTGTCAGTGGCACTAAGTAATCTGTTATTTACAGATTAAGGAACGCTAAGGTTATTTAAGTCCTGATTCGCTTAGCTTTATGTACCGACTGCTTAACTTTTTCTATAGTTGATGGTAAAATGACTTAACGACTTATTTAACACAAAATATATTTTCGTGGCAATAAGTGCGTCTACTCGTGACTGACAGTCCTGTAATGTAAAGATCGTACAAAGTGGCGTTATTTGGTCTCTGCTACCACTATGAGAAAAAGGCGTATCAAATTCTATCACCACTTATCATTAATCACAAACTGTTTCGTAATTTTATAGAAAATTTATCACCACCTTCTGCATTTCTCATTAGATCATATTCCTGTTTACATCTTCCAGGATAAAATAAATAGCGTTTTTTAACGGGTTATGTTGCAGAAAGTTTAGCGTGGAGCTAAAAATCTGATGACAACACGGTAATAAAGTTATAAGCTCATAATCCGGGCGACACGTTGCACATAAAACCGCGTGTTTAAGAGCTACAGGTGTTATGTACCGAGATACATGATACTGTATGACGACCGATTTACGGAGTATATGTTCCGCTGTTGATCGAAAACTCAAAGTTAAGTCTCGGCTTTTGATCAACAGTGGAGTTTTTTTTTATTAATTAGAAAAACGTCTGTGACGGAAACCTTGCAAGCAAAAAAGTGGTTTAACACACTTCTTGAGAGATGGACTATAGACCTAACCCCTTCGTTTGGGAGGAAGACGTTATCCAGTAGTGGGACAGTCAGAAGTTAAAAAAATAGAAGAACAACTAATAAAAACGATTTTCAGAGTTTTTTTTAACTGTTGTGATCGCTTTTTGACTTTTTAAGTTTTATCTCATCTTTGTATTACAGGGCGGTTTTAGAGAAACGAATTAAATACATAATGTGCACAATTTAACATGCGAGCTAGTTGAACCAGTACATCATGTTCTAAAATTTCAACATTCACTTATGTTGTTTCATTCACATGAATACATTTGCTGTATAAGTGTTACGCCTCTATTTTGTAAAATCGTGTACACAAACAACCAAACAATAAATTTATACAGCCTGTCTTAATCTTCAAACTTACAAATAAATATAATAATCTTTATAACTTTGAGATATAATCTTTAATACTCTCGTCGTTCCACTCAACCTTGACGCGGTCAAATGGAACGTTTTCTAACAGATAGCAAACAGAATAGTTTTTAGAGCATTAAGTATCTCATTTTACTCAACAAGCAAGTTAGCAAAGACGGTACATAAACGAGTATCTCAAGGGCCTCGGAGGCCGTTAGCACTAAAAACGTCTTACTCTTAACTAATAGCACTTTGTGTGATAATATTTCTTTGATGGAGCACCTGGGAGCAATTCTAATCTAGCAATGTTGTGTAGCTGCGTCCAGTTCACGGGTTTCACTGTTATCGTGATATTTGCATTAGATGATACGACTCCGACACGACTTCATTAGTAAGACTAGTATATTCAAAGTTACTATTACTGTTGGTGAATAGTTCAACAATTACACGTTTATTTGTATCCACGTTTCGACTGCCTTGCGAATTGTGAGCGTAGCAAAATATAATTATCTGCTACGAAATAACGTATCAGTGCTACGCGGTAATGCTACGAACGCTATCTACGTATCTATTACTGTCTATCTACTAACCTCTACACTGCACTGCCTTTGCAAAAAGCGTCTACTTTTTTGTAATTTTCTATTATAAATTTTGTTTGAAGAAATGTACATTCATAAAAGTACGTCTGTTACATCCGAAGGTGTAACAGAGGGGAATGATATGCGCCCGCGTTTCGGAATACGAACCTATTGTCATATACCGAATACGTTATCAAACTCCGGGTTACTGACCACTTTGAAGGACTCGTGATCAGCATTCTCGTATAAACTACCGGCTACCGCACAGAAGCAGAAACCATTATTTGAACACAGTCAATATTAGTTTAAGTATAAACGGTTGACAAACATTTAGTTAATATTATCAAACCATTGAATGTAGTGTCGTCATCGTGCTGTCGATACCAAAGAGCTTGGAGTCAAAGTGTCGAGAGTTCCTCGCCACGGACATGAGTCGTTTAATTGAGATGAAATACCCACCCCCGAGACCGCAACCCCCAACTTAGTGATCCAACTATCACGATATCTAACCAACACCAATTTATAAGGCAACTACAATTTAAATGGACTTTGCTAATGTACGCTTCGAATAGTTATTAACTCATAATTGATGTTTATTGCGTTGGAAGGTGTTAGTTTTAGTATAAGGTTTTTGCCTTGCAGTAAAAACTGATAAAGTAATTACTTGTTTATTAATATTTGTTTAAATGAATACTCGTTACAGTATTGAAGTTTTAAAATATTCAGAATTGAATTTTTTATAATTAAAAAATATTCTGAATTTCGTTTTTGGGCCAAACTACTTTTTTTAATAAAACGGTAAGTGCCTATGTAAATATACGTCGTGTATATTATTCTGAGTCAGCAACGCGTTATTAAGCATTTTATTTTTCGATATTGTACCATGCAAAATTAAATTCTCAAAATATCATGCAACAAAATATTACATCAGAACCGAACAAAAATACTTTTTTTCCATTAATTTCGAACGAAATCAGACGCCAAAGTAAAATTAATAGCTTTCAAAATTATACTGTCTGTTCGTCAATACATTGTCTGCAACAATTTATCTTTATAAACAAGTCTATGGGCAATTACTTACTCACTGATTCGAGGCTGCAATACACACAAAATATCATGTAACCGTTTTTAATTTCCGTAATAGACTTAATATCCGCTAATATTTACCTGTCTAACATTATAAGCTGGTGTAATGAAACAGGTACCCATTAAATTAACTCCTGCCTTCAGTAGTCAAAATATGAGTGAACGTTGCAAAGTAAATACTTTTGTTGAAAAAGTTTAATTGGTTCTGATGTTCGGGTCGGGAAGTTGCCTACCAGCCGCAACTCACCGACTACGTGAATATGTATTTGCAAAATGAAACGGTTTTTTTTTTCATTGACGAATGAAGGCAAAGTTTTTCGTATCGGTCAGCGGAGCCATTTGAATACCAGTCCTGTAGTCACCAAAGTGTAGTTTCAAAACTTCTTATGAATTTCCAATGAAACTGATCAAAGGTCCGCTCCATACATTTATTCATAGTTTCATCTTTATACGAGAACTATAAATCGTAAAATTTAATTTACATGATCTTATTACGTTTTTTGTATAATAATTTATTTGTTAATCCGATTTGGGCTTACAAAAAATATACCGTTTCGGTCGCGGGGATAATCCCGAATCTAATAAATTGATAGAACCTCTTATTACTTACCCGCTTACTTTACATGCTTTCCAGAAATCGGTGTTTTGAGAAAAAGTACCATCTCATTTGTAATATAATTAATAGATGATACCCGTTGGCATGAATTAAAAGGAATTCATGTTCTGAGAAAGGAAAATCTGATGAAGGTTTAATTTCTACGTAATCGTAATCATTTTGGAATAACTTCTTGATTTAATTTGATTATCCTTATTTTTATTCATTCGTCTTATTTATCTTCCTTGCGTTACAGAGAAACGCCAAATTCGTTTCCAGTATATTAATAGCCATAGTAGGTATTTACAGCTACACCGGTTACACGGGTTACACCACTAAATTAGTAGATGGAACGTGTACATTTACTCACATATTAACTGAACAACAATAACCAAAATGACACTAGTCTGGCATCGAGCGGTTAGTGAAATATTTCAATGAGAGGTTTAATTTGTATATTGCTCGTTTCCGAGGTTGGCAATCTGCCATCTATATGGCAGTGAAAGTCAGCCTTCCCGACGTAATAGAATTTTAAAATATTGATTTTAAATACTATGTACGTAGACGCAGACAGGCACTTCCGAATAATGCTGTTAACGTCGTCTGTGCTGGACTATTAAATCGTTTTAGTGTTTTTTTTAGCCACTGACAGTCTGAAAGAAGTACGACAGAGAGTTGATGAACATAGAATTTGGTTTCAAAATAGTATTCAAGGGCACTTGCAAGTTTTGCGTGTATGTCCGTTCTATCAATAACTAAAGCTAAGTTACGAGTTATGTATAGGTACTTTATTTCTCAGTATTCTAAATAAGCTTGAACAGAAATCTAGCATTTGAACCAAGTTTTCACTGATCAAAAGTGAATGACCAAAAAGTTTATAAGGAACCTACCAAGTGGCGTTCATAAAATTAACTTAGTACAATGTTGAATTCCTACATCTATATACCAATTCATATTGGTTGTTTCTAGGTATACCGCAACATAAAGACTATCGGGATCCCCGATTGCGAATAAACAGTAGACAGCAGAGTCTCGCCAGCAGGCCATTAAACTAGTTGGTAACAATTCACAAGTTTCAAGTGAGTCTACAGTCTTGATAGTAACACTCTGTGACGTACTGTGTAGTTATAACTTTTTGCTTACGTTTAGAATTGAAGTATAATGTTGTGGTCAGCTGTATGAGAAGTTAGTTTTAGCTGACAATTAAATGATATGATAACTTTTTGAACACGCTTCTACAATTATTATTTTACGGAAAACTCTTAGAAGAATTACTGTTAGTAAATTTACTTGTCAACTATTTTAGTATTATTGCTATAAAACATGTTTTCTCGTAAGTTAGGTATATGGTAAGGTACTGCTTATGAATTGTTAAGAAAAATTATGTTTATTTAGGGCAATCATTTAAATAGTATGTTGCACAAAAATATTTCGAATGCCGGATACATTTTTCATACTCTGATAAACTAATATATTTTTGTCTGCAAACAACAATATAAACGGAGACTATTGTAAATAGATCATATCCTACAAATCCTATTTTGCTCTGAAATCCGTATAAAACTGTTTAGGGTAAAGGGAAAATTAAATCCTGGGAAAACAAAGGAAGTAATAGAAGTAATAAACAATTAGTTGATTAAAATCGTCATTAGACTCCACGTGTATCAATAATTTAATATAATCGGATCACTAGAAGAGGATCAAAGCTATTGCCAAGGTTTCATTACAAAATGGCAGGCAGCAAATAAAGTAGATACAGTGAGAGTCAAAAATATGTAATATGTTGCCACATTTTCCAAAGCATTTCTTGACAATCTGGGTGCAACGGAATATGGTGCGTTCGTAATCCTAAATTGTTGTATTAATTGTTTTTTTAAATAACAAATTAAGGTTACCGTTGTAATTTGTTATTTTATAACTGTAATGTAAAATATGGAATTGGTCTGAAATAAATAAATACATATTATAATAAGCATTATCAAAGAAATTAGTTAAATTGCTAATACTATGGTTAGTACAAAGTGATTTTACAGTTTCTGCGTATTGTTTGTAGACCAATAGCAATAATAAAATTTATATTTTCATACAAAAAAGTATGTGAAAGTTTCAGTACATACGTATTTCTAATGCGGACTGTACTTCAAGTAGAATTTCACCTCGATTCACATACACCCGTTGGTTTCGCGTGTCAATGCAAAAGTTTTCTATCAGAAGTTCTTCTTCAATAGTAGTTTTATTTGTATATTTCTAGTATTGGCGCAAGAATATAGTGTGTCTTGATCATTGGTATTTGTCGTGAAAATAGAGAAAAAATATTTTAGAGTATTAATATTATCTGGTTTCTAATCTGTACAATGAACAACACTCTGTCAAACCTATTAACAAAGCTTAGCCACAAAGTAAACGCCGATTTTAATAATTAATATCATTATTTCTACTAATTTTACTAATAAAATATATAACATTATTGAAGAATGAATTTGTGGTTATTTGCAGGTTATCTTACATTATAAAAAGAACAATGGCAAAATCTCATACATCATAATCACTAATTTTAAAATGTTGCGTCTTCAAATAAAACAAATGTTATAATATGCAGCATTAATTCCTGATTCTAAATATATAAATATGTGCATTAGGTGCGCCGGAGATCCTGAGTAATTTGAGTTTATATTTTTATAGGTTATGTCTATCACATCATTAAATGTCATATCGCCAATTATCTATTGTAGTATATTACTATCGTCATCGTAGTGAAATTGACTGCCTCAACCTTTCGAGCAGGTATAGCCCTAAAACCAATATATACAGTAACCTCTGGGTATATATTGGTACTACTGCTTGACTGTTATATTATGAAACGAATTGTACTATGGGGTATTTAAGTTATCAGATAGTATAAATCAGCTTGGCAAAGGCAATAAAGGTAAATAAAAAATGAAAAGGTTTACATTATTTATTTCTTTCATACACATCCTTGATTATAATGTCATTTAAAATTCAGCTGGTGCTATAATATTATCTTGATACCTGGCCTATTCTAAGCACCAGACTAAAGTCAGCACAGCAGCCTTTTGTATGCCTATCCACTGGGCAACTGCAATTATATTGTAAGATTCCCGTTTGACCATGTACACTATTTTCAATTAGTATGTATACGTAATATTATTTTCGTGAGATATGTTATTGGGTAAACCCAGCTAGTCAGCAATGTGGCAACTCTTGTATTTTGTTCCAAGGCAGGGTATAAGCGGAAGTTATTCTATGTTTTAATTCACGCACAAAATTGGAGTCAGTCTGACACGACTTCCCATACTTGAAGAAGTGTTAGACTAGTTCACAAAATCCAAAAAGCAAGGGAACGTCCGTGATGAATCAGTAGAAGTCATGTACATGCAATCTAAATCGAAATCCGTTAGAGATGCAGGGTTAACAAATAGAGCAGAAATCCTCAGTAAGTCTGTGTTGTTTGAAAATAGGTAGGAAAAAGCAATAGTAATGGCAAAGCACAACAACACGTCAATGCCGAAAATCACCAAACGTCAATGTCAAACAATCAAACCTAACCGAAGCAGAAATAGAGTAAGATCCCAGAGCTGCCAGACCTACGTCATTTTAGCAAAGCTGAAACTTTGAGGATTGTTAGTATAAAGGGTCAGTTAAGAGGTATGCACATCCACTACCTTGAAAGTGGGGCCGTTTCTGAGGTAGCGCGGAGTGAAGGTGCGTAAAAAACGACCCAACCTACGTTATAGTAGCAAAGTTGGTTTTCAGATATGTTATTAATGATATTATGTAGAATTAAAATTGACTATTGCCAGACCGTTTCCCGGGGCCATTACTTCTGCCAGACGCCTTAAATGTTATAAAAAAATGAGGTCAACTACGTCATAGTAGCAAGCCTAAATTTTATATATGTTATTAAAGGTACAATTTTAAGACCCCCTGTATGCGGACAGACCATTCCGCAGGGCCCTTCGTCCCCTAGACGCCATTAAACTTTCCCTATGAGTGCGAGAGTAAGAGCATTATTCATACGCATAAATGAAAAACAATTGAATTAAAAAAATAAAAATTGAAAAATTATTGAATACTAACTGACCCGCGCATCTTTGCTTGCGTCACTTAAGAGAGATAGGTCAAAATGTTACATAAACGGGTTATGTAACATTTTTCACTGGTACTCTGCTCCTATTGGTCGTAGCGTGATGATATATAGCTTATAGCTTTTCTCAATAAATAGGCCATCCAACAGTAAAATATTTTTTTATTCGCACCAGTAGTTCCTGAGATTAGCGCGTTCACACAAACAAACAAACTTCTCAGCTTTATAAAATTAGTATAGATTAAAAGTACTTGGAATGTTTAGGAAGATAAGTAACATTATTTTGGGAATTATTTTAAAAATAGATATGGTTTACACTATTCACAAAAATTATGAAAAAAAACATCATCATATTCATACATCAATTAATCCGGGAACATTGTATAACTCGCAGATAAATTTTTGAATTACATCAAATATATTTTGTTCCTTCGCTTAATCAATAGATAATTCAACTTCTCCGAATTGAACAAAAGCTTCTTGATATTCTGGCGATTTCTTTAAAATTTTAAATGGTCTGAGCTGAATTGATGTAGATGCTGCACGGCTACAACTTTTCATTAACACGTATACAGTCGGCGATTTGAATGAGAAATTCCACCGGCAAAATGTTAAAAAATTCGACGCAAGTAATTTACCTCCTTGTAAATCTGAATTGCTTCAACAATTTCGATGAGCAAATTATATTGCGAGTGTCTGGAGTAATGCTCATATAAAGCGTCCTAGCATTTTAAGCCCAGCAAATAAAGGGTGGGTTCTAAAGGATAACCATTATCATTTTAAGTGGTTTGATGGTGACCAATTGCCAAATTTCGTAAGCGAATCACTTGAAAACGAATTAGGTATATTATTTTAACTATAAATTATTTCAATATACCTACTTGTAACTGTTTTCAACATCATTACCTACATTTTTTTTTACAGAGAATTCAAGTAACAATGAAGACGATGG
Source organism: Anticarsia gemmatalis (assembly GCF_050436995.1). Lineage (NCBI taxonomy): Eukaryota > Metazoa > Arthropoda > Insecta > Lepidoptera > Erebidae > Anticarsia > Anticarsia gemmatalis. The sequence goes on from NC_134757.1 coordinate 6,340,019, forward strand.
TGGAGATGATTTAAATATTCAATTTGATGAGGGAAGTAAGAGCTCAGATAATGATGATGATGATGAATGACTACAATTTTTTTTTCATAATTTTTGTGGATAGTGTAAACCATATCTATTTTTAAAATAATGTTACTTATCTTCCTAAACATTCCAAGTACTTTTAATCTATACTAATTTTATAAAGCTGAGAAGTTTGTTTGTTTGTGTGAACGCGCTAATCTCAGGAACTACTGGTGCGAATAAAAAAATATTTTACTGTTGGATGGCCTATTTATTGAGAAAAGCTATAAGCTATATATCATCACGCTACGACCAATAGGAGCAGAGTACCAGTGAAAAATGTTACATAACCTGTTTATGTAACATTTTGACCTATCTCTCTTAAGTGACGCAAGCAAAGATGCGCGGGTCAGTTAGTATTCAATAATTTTTCAATTTTTATTTTTTTAATTCAATTGTTTTTCATTTATGCGTATGAATAATGCTCTTACTCTCGCACTCATAGGGAAAGTTTAATGGCGTCTAGGGGACGAAGGGCCCTGCGGAATGGTCTGTCCGCATACAGGGGGTCTTAAAATTGTACCTTTAATAACATATATAAAATTTAGGCTTGCTACTATGACGTAGTTGACCTCATTTTTTTATAACATTTAAGGCGTCTGGCAGAAGTAATGGCCCCGGGAAACGGTCTGGCAATAGTCAATTTTAATTCTACATAATATCATTAATAACATATCTGAAAACCAACTTTGCTACTATAACGTGGGTTGGGTCGTTTTTTACGCACCTTCACTCCGCGCTACCTCAGAAACGGCCCCACTTTCAAGGTAGTGGATGTGCATACCTCTTAACAGACCCTTTATACTAACAATCCTCAAAATTTCAGCTTTGCTAAAATCACGTAGGTCTGGCAGCTCTGGGATCTTGGTCCAAAAATATCGTTACCATACTTTAAAAACGTAATACTAGGTACTAAAATATCTCTGTTGACTGTAAATATATCTTTGTGTGAGCAAAATAAATAAGAAGTTTTTAGTTTATTAGTCACTGTTTTTAATAACTTGTCATAACAATATATTTCACGTTGCAGACTATTTAGTTATTTAAACAATTAAATAGACAAAGACAACATAAATCTACTTATTAAACAACAAAGTACCGAGTGGCAACTTTTTTTTATCTAAAGGAAATGGAGAATCATTTTTAGATAGTCAATTTATTACTTTTTGTTTAATCTATTAAATGTCGCCATTAGAAGTAAAAATGATATTCCTGAAATTCATACGATAATTAATAAAGTACATTGGTAATATTGAGATTCGAAGACGCTCAAAAAATATAAGTGATTTTTTTGCCATTGTTCTTTGTCGTATAAATCAAAACATCTAATAAAGTTATCTCACGATGAATAACGGGCTTTAAAACACTTTTTTACTGTTCTATCACTTAACACAAAAATAAAATCGAGAACTGTTCAAAATTCACAGTTAAAACTTACCAAAATTTTATTTTAACTAAGTTACGGCTAATTCATACTTTTATTGAAGGTTATCAAAAAATATTCGAGAATTTAATCCGATCATAAAACTTGCATATTGAATAGAGATGGTAATAAATTTCGAAAGATTGAAGAAACTATGTTGTTATTGAACGATTCGAGCATCCATCACTTACCCCCGGTTTTGAGTACATTTAGCGGAAGTTTATCTATTTAATAGCGTTAAAACGCTATCCATACTAATATTATAAATGCGAAAGTAACTCTGTCTAATGTATAATAGAATACGGGAATTAACGCGAACACGCATTTTACCTTAAAATGCCAAACGTTTCGGCGCAGTTTGTCTGTCTGTCTGTCTGCTACTCAATCACGCCTAAACTAATGAATCAATTTGCATGAAATTTGGTATGGAGATATTTTAATAGTCGATAAAGGACATAGGCTATGTATCATCACGCTACGACTAAAAGGAGCAGAGTACCAGCAATTAATGTTACAAAAACTGGGAAATATTTCACCCATTCTCTCTTATTGGACGCAAGCGAAGTTGCGCGGGTCAGCTAGTTGAATATATAAACTACCGCTAAATGTACTCAGAAACCGGGGGCCAGACTCTTCGTACACAACTCTACGCAAATCTCTGATACTCAACGATTTAACCGACTACTGCCATAGAAATCCAGTTGCAGGACAAATGTGGGTGACGCGACTCGGGTACGAACCGCAATGGATTTGTAATATAAGACGGTAGTCACTTAAAGACTAAAATGGTTGAAAATCGAAGACTTGTGTAGCCTCGTGTACGAAGGGCCTTTTCGCAGAGAAACGTTGCTAAGCTCTAAAATAATATAACAATGTTCTTCGCATAAAGGAAAAACAATCTACTTGATAAATTAATGGTTAGCAAACATATTTCTATTTTTGTTCTAGTAATTAATCTAGCCAGCACAACTGAATCGTCAGAAACAGACTCTGGCGACAGTTTCGGCCTAGTTTAATCTCGGTTTCCTGAAAATGACTGGCTCTAAGTAATTACTACTCTATTTCCCAGATTCTGAAAATCGGACTTGTATTTTGTGCGACAAATACTAGCAGATATTGTCCAACAACTTAGTAGAAAGCCTTGCATGTAAAATGTACTACTGGCGGAGACATATAAAATTCATAATTTAGGATATCAGTGACCCGTAGAATTATGCCACGTATTCAGATTATAGTGGCCCGTTCGATACAGCTACATACTTTATTTTAAAAATACACTAAATTCCTCTACTAACTTGTAGGTATTAACTAAATAAATATTATTTCAGGCATTTTATTCCCATCCCGCACCTAGCCCGCACTAGACCGTAAAAAAGAGTTACAAACTTCTAAACCGGGCTGTCCAAATAAAACACGTGTAAAAATCCAGTGTAGTTGCAAAACCTTTAAACTGGCAAAGATAAACACTCACACGAACAAACATCTCTATTTTTCCACTTTAAAACCGGGACTAACAAAATAAAGTAAAAACCGTGTCCATTCTGCACCCGTAGACATGACACCGGTACTTTTTATTTAGTGTTTCGTCTAAAAGGTATGGGGAGTCACGTGTAACTGTTATTTCGATATTTTGTACCACGTGCCGGCAAAAACGTGAAGGAAAATGTGTAAACAGAAGCACGTCGCAGCCATACGCCTGCTGGTCACATTTTACCTTGATGTTTTATGTATGTATGTATATTCAAATATTTGCTCCAGGTAGATCAAAAATATAAAAACGATAATGTGATGTAAAATATCCTAAATACTTAAAACTTGCTAATGACAAGAATAAATCAACATTTTCAAGAAATAACGAAGCGAAAGCTTCTCCAAAAAAATCTTGAATCACTAAATCAGACATATTTAAAAGGGAAGCTAAAAGATTTGTATTTTAATTAAATGCAAACCACTGTATAAGTCGCGACGAAATCCACTTCAAATTCTCTTATAGCTGTTAAAAAATGTTAAAATGCCTCCCGTTATAATTACATGGACCTTTTTGCTCTGCTCGACTGTTTAAAAGAGCACTCTCGTTTTATACGACCGCTGGGAAACCATCAAACACTGTTTTAATATAAATACCTTAATCATTAAAAAGTATATGGGACGGTAAGTGCTATAATTTAAAATAGGAAGGTCAAATCGTTTAGTACTCTCGCCCCGAACGATCGTTTTGTTGCTAGTTAAAAAGTTTTAATAATCATCTGCTTCGTAAAAATCTGGGTGTTGTTTAAAAAACTCTTTCAATCTTAATTAATATAATAGTAACTCTCCAGGTTTACTACGTTATAAGTACTTATTATACTATACAGCCGAATAAAACTATTCGCCTGAAGTGGTTATCGTTAATGATCTACATTTAAATATTTATCTCTACAACAACATTACTATTTAACGATTCGATATTCAACAGCACCAATATCACAATCATCTGCTATTATTCCGTGCACAATATTCATAACAACATATTGGTGAATTGTTTACATTACTATAACTATTGCGCAGATAAAACAATGCATCAATAAACAAATAGAACAGACAAAACATTGATCAGTACGTGACGCTGACGCACGCACACCATCTCTAAACACAATACATTTAAATACACATTCACACATGCGTAAACAAATTAGTTGTAGTTCAATTAGGGAATGTAATTAGGAACGCTGCGGTGCATCGATGTCGGTAGAAATAATTACGATATTGGTGTCGAGAGAGGCCGATTCCTACCTAATGAATTACCTACGAGCTGCAAATTAATTACAAGCTCCAATGCGCAGCCTCCCAGGACATTGTCGACTACGATATTCCAATAACTTAAATGATTTCCACTTAATGCAATTTCCTTAATTGAATATACATATGTGCCTATGTACAGCAAACATAGATAAGGTGCATCGTAAAGCAGCCACTTAACAATTTACAAGTTTTCCAAATAAACGATGTAGATATGCTAAAAGTTCCGCTTATCGGCGATCTTCCACATAAAATTGGTATCCGCCACCACAATGTACCACTACGAATGTCTTACCCTCGACGGCGCCCTTCCGATTCGTTCCCCAAGGATCCGCAATGCTGACGGGCACGATAAAGAGGGGAGATAAAAAATTGCCTCACGACTGTGACCACGCAGCTGAGCCAGGGGTGCATGTGCATTCCCGACGTGCAATTTGATAAATTACACCAAATTCAAAGTGATGAAATTTCCCTACGAGGAGATTACATGCCGCGCCACTTTTGAAAGCAATATAACCTTCGCAATGTAGGGACACATATTTTATTACACCGTGTTATTTAAATTGCCTATTTTGCATTTGAAATAAATATTTTATTGAACACCATAAACATACAAATCTTAAATTAACCACATTCGTCAGAGGACATAGCCGTCGAACGCCAATTTTTGGACTACTTATATTTTTATAGCCCTGTTACCGATTCATATGCCGTAACATAAGTGTCTATATTATTATGAATAAAGCAGAGTTAGCAGCCGACCCTAGTTATAAAACTGGAATGGTGCTCGTAAAACGAAGCAGTTCTTAGTTGTCTCACCGATCCACAAGAGTTTTATATTTCCTATAAAATATTATATTCCGTGAAGCGTGCAATATTCCAACATTCTACACAGTGCAATTTTCTGTCTATTCTAGTCGTGTAAGAAAGTGCAAGGAGGTTGAAGAGCTAGGTATTCGTGCAATCGCTTTATGAAGCGGGGGCGGGCGCTGCAAGCACTCAATTGATTTGCATCACGGACTCGCGGACAAAGCACAGCCAGACCGAAGGAATCCCGCTCAATTCACTCCTCAACTAAATCCCAGGATTAGAATTCGAGCTGTGAACCAACCGCTACTCTGAATTTCTTTTAATGAAACGATATAATGAGATCGATGTCTTAATACTTACTATTTCAAGACGAGTCAGAGACGAATTACAAAACATAGTGTCTGAGGAAGTGCAAGTACATAATTGTATATTGCTAACTTACTTTACCCCTGTACTGTATATCGCAAAACTCTTAAATGGAAAATACCCATATTAACTAATGTTTTTTCGTCGCACCTCCATTTACGAAGCATTCAACTGTCTTCATTACAACCGGTTTCACAATTCATTGCCTTTTAACTGCACTTCATACGTTAATATGACTGTATAATCCAATAAATTACAAAAAGCGAGCTCGTTTCCACGACACAATGGCGTTATGAAAAAGGGTCCGGCTGAGTATTAAGTTAACAGGTTGCGCTGGGTCTATCCCACTAGTCCCGTTGAGTTGTCCCGTGACGGGACAACTGGCACTATTTTGTCCCAGTTGTCCCGTGGCGGGACAAGTGACACTGTTTTGGTGCCAGTTGTCCCGTTGCAGAAAAATCACGGGACTAATGGGACAGACGGAAGGGTCAAAACAACTGGTTCCATTGAGTTGTTGTGTGACAACAGGTACTTGGTACTTTGGTACTAGCAGATGATAATTGTACGCTTATCTATGTAAACTTTAAATTCACAAGAAGTTTTTTTTTTACCATTTAGGCTTGTATAGTAGGCAAACTCGCAGAGACCCTTTTAGACAGTTTTAGTATAACAAAGATGTAATGGGACACAATCCGGTAACTATCGATGTGTACACTTTGAGTATTATTACTAAGATATACAGGGTGTCCCAAAACTCAACGATAATCCGAAACAGGATGAAAGGCCAAGTCATACCGGTTCTAGGAAAAATAAAAAAAAATTCCATGTCACTTAGTTCAGCCATAATAGACATTTTTCAAAAAAGTTGAAATTCCACACCCTTGCTCGCATTTTCAAGTCCTGTAATCACCAATGTCACAATATCGCTGTGTTTTTTTGAATTTCGTGATCCTCATTAAATATGCTATTAATCGTAAAACAAATTAATGCACAAAACATTGTTAATTTAATAAAAAAAGTTAAGTTTTAGTGAGTCATAGTTCACAAAAATATCTTTAGTTAACTTTGACGCTTCATATTGAAAAAAAAATGTACTACACTACCCTTGGCAAGTTATTTCAAAAGTTGGCGCATTTAATCAAGATTTTAAAATGGTGCAACACTTGCCACTTTTCTTGCCATTAAAAATGTTATTTTTATTTGAACGAAGAGTATCCCCGCAGATGGATCGGACGCAGTGGTTCAATTTTATGGCCTCCTCGTTCCCCCGGTCTAAATCCAGTAGATATTTTTTACTGGGTATGCATAAGATAAAAAGTCTATTCAAAATCAATATAAAATCTATCAGAACTTCGCCAGAAAGTTGACACAACGTCAGAAGAAATAAATGCAAGGAATTTAGCTTGACTGGTGAAAAGATCTTTTGTACGCAGTTGCAGAGCCTGTATTCGTGCCAGAGGGAAGCAATTCTTTTTAGTAAAGAGGTAATTGAGTCAGTCCATAACCAATATTTAATGTAATAAACATAATAAGTAATAATAATTAAAAAAAAACAATGAACGAACCATCGTTCTTATTTAATTATTCTCCTTAAACTAAAGTAATTCCGAATTGCTTTCCTCTGGCACGAATACAGGCTCTGCAACGCCTTACAAATGACCTTTGCACCAGTCAAGCTAAATTCCATGCATTTATTTCCTCTGACGTTGTGTCAATTTTCTGGCGAAGTTCTGATAGATTTTGTATTGATTTTGAATAGACTTTTTATCTTATGCATACCCAGTAAAAAATATCTACTGGATTTAGACCGGGGGAACGAGGAGGCCATAAAATTGAACCACTGCGTCCGATCCATCTGCGGGGATACTCTTCGTTCAAATAAAAATAACATTTTTAATGGCAAGAAAAGTGGCAAGTGTTGCACCATTTTAAAATCTTGATTAAATGCGCCAACTTTTGAAATAACTTGCCAAGGGTAGTGTAGTACATTTTTTTTTCAATATGAAGCGTCAAAGTTAACTAAAGATATTTTTGTGAACTATGACTCACTAAAACTTAACTTTTTTTATTAAATTAACAATGTTTTGTGCATTAATTTGTTTTACGATTAATAGCATATTTAATGAGGATCACGAAATTCAAAAAAACTTAGCGATATTGTGACATTGGTGATTACAGGACTTGAAAATGCGAGCAAGGGTGTGGAATTTCAACTTTTTTGAAAAATGTCTATTATGGCTGAACTAAGTGACATGGAATTTTTTTTTTATTTTTCCTAGAACCGGTATGACTTGGCCTTTTATCCTGTCTCGGATTATCGTTGAGTTTTGGGACACCCTGTATATAGGTTTAAATACCTTTGGTTTTACAATTTATCTACGCAAGTATAGTGCATATTCCATTTGAGATAGCTACCTTTTTTAAAACGTCGTAGTTTGTATAACATCTGCTATCTTACCAAAGTACCAAGTACCTGTTGTCACACAACAACTCAATGGAACCAGTTGTTTTGACCCTTCCGTCTGTCCCATTAGTCCCGTGATTTTTCTGCAACGGGACAACTGGCACCAAAACAGTGTCACTTGTCCCGCCACGGGACAACTGGGACAAAATAGTGCCAGTTGTCCCGTCACGGGACAACTCAACGGGACTAGTGGGATAGACCCGTTGCGCTTGCACAACAATATTAAATGACAATTGCAAGTGGCGGGTGTAAATGAGTCTCGCGTTTATTTTTCCTTTTAGGGACAATGCCGAGCTTTACCTCGGCGATATTGCCCTCGAGGACAACAGGAATAAGTAGGGAAAACGTAAAAATATCTAATTGAATTTTTCATCTCACTCTAGGATTCTCAGGCGCTTTATTAAACTCGTTGAATGGGAGCGAGCTGTGAGGGGCAATCGCCGCTCCCTTGATTTGCATTACCGGGACGAAGGCACAAAGCACTAGCAGGAATCTAGGAGGAAGGAATTCTGCAGTCAAAGGCCTTGCAAGGGCCCCGGCGCCTTCGCCATCTCTCCACCAACTGCCTTCTTTGTGGAATTTTGATGCATTTCATTCAATGTAGATTATTACTCAAGATATTCATGACACTGTTCATTTTACAACTTAATACTCGACTGTGAATTGCTTACTATGAAAGAGTACGAGAAATAGTGTGCTTTTAAAGTAAACGTGGTTGACAGGAGAAGCGATGTAGTTGGTGAAACTTTTAGCTTTGTTGTGCAGGTGCATATCCTGTTACGTGAAGTCCCAGTGCTTGTGAGTATCTCGGCGCCGGTAGTGGCGCTACACTAACAACATAACAAATATATCGTGTAACACAATCGTATCACATAGCAGTGGCGGCTTGTTTGATTTATACACCGTTTTATTGACAATGATAAAGGTCTGCATTGGTACTGACATTTCGTTATGTTGGGGTGAAAAATGGCGCGTTGTCAGTATCGCGATAAACCGGTCTTACGTCGTATTAGCTTGTTTTTGCTGTAATATAGGATCATTGCCAATTTTGTCAGAGAGAGCTTATATGTTATAAGTACATCACTTGAACATATACGCACGTAATTTTACTATCATGCTAGTGCTATATTTCTGGCGCACGAACGGTAACTTGCTACTTTTTTTGCGTCCAGTGTCACGGGCCCGAATTTATCGACATAAAAATTATGTAAAGATAATTAGAAAATTAGACACTTCTCCGTGAAATAAAATTTGATTGTCTATTCTCAAATGTCTTATTTTGTCGATGTTTTATTTCTCAAAACATATAAAAACGTTAAAAGAAGTTTAAAGATAGTGCTTTTTCCTATTTAATGTGAACGCACTAAATTCCGTAGCTAACGACAAAATAATAATTTATTCACTAAATTAACTACATTCCTTAACTAAAATAGGAAGCCACATAATCCCTGACAGCCATATCGTATGCTAAGCTCATTCTTAGAATTTCACGCTGGCGCATCCATATCAGTTTTAAGAACTAACTTGGAAACCATTTCAAATGAATGCGCTAATTGTTTCTGGTGAATTGAAATAGATTTTTGGGGAGTCAATGGTTCTTCGAATACGTGCAATGGTTTACTCAAATAAAATCGTTACTCAGAATTTGTTATAAACTTTTTCTATCCTACAATAATTACTTTAATCTATGTTAATGATACAAATATACATATATAAAGTTTCTAAATAAAATCTTCCTGCAGTTTCTCAGTACTAAAGCAAGCATTCACTTGCAATTTGCAATGTGCTGAGCGTAATTAAAGGATTAACAAATAGGTACGGGTATTATAGCAACGTCCACGGGTAAACTTTTTAACTTATTTGCCACGGTCACTATGCATCCATTCGTTCCTAACACGGGATTGGCTTATGTTCAGCAATGCTAAAAGGTTGTTAATGAATGCTGTACGAAGAAAATCCCATTGTTTATTCAGTGGAACAATTCAAAGAGGAACAAAAACAATTTGCCATTTTGATTTGAACAACAGCGGCAATGTATCCCAACTTACCATATTCAAACGTTCGCTGTGTTATGCAGATTACACTCGTATATATACGGATTTTCATAATCACGGAGCTAACTTCGCAGAAAGTACATAGAGCGCAGGTGTCGGAAACTCGCCTTCGCAGGAAATTACGTCATACATACGTCACACGCGTATTCTCGTTAATTCACGCCAAGTGATTGAAGAGAATCACTACACCCCAGTTGTTATTATTATTTAATTAAATAAAGACACGGGAAATGAAGGCTTTGGTGTGGGTTGACTCCGCGAAAACGGAAACCAGATATTAGTAGTTATAGAGCCTCCCACTCATTACTTTCTTATTTATGTTGCGGATAGATAGAGATATATAATTTCCTTTAATTGCGCATTTAAGATATTTCAAAGAATTATAAAATATACATGCCTGATCTTTTGACGAAGCTTAGAAGTTCGATATCCGAATCGCGTACAAGTTGTTAGATATTGTTTATAAAAAAAAATCCACTACTCGTAGAGGTTAAACGTAACGTAGAATGTTGACACGGTAGTCTTTAATGCCTGAAGGGTTTCGGGAATGAAATCTCCTGGAAAACATCTAGAAAATTCCGAGAAAAAGGTAACAGTAAATAAAGATGAAATTATTGTCGAATATGATCGATGGAGAACAACACACTTATACTAACAAGTGCCTCTGTATATTTACAAACATAAGGTAACAGATATATTTCAACGAATACAATGTTTTGTTTTGATGTGTACATATGAAAGGCAGCCATAAACGTAAGACATTTTCCTTATTTTTTATCATCCTACATAAAATCCAATATATTCTTTATTTACCGACAAACGGAAGAGTACTCAGCGTACACTTTCGTTAGTTTTCTAATGTAAGTTTTTTACGTAAACAAATGGCTCACAAATTGTCGCACCATTGGGTTTTTATAGGTTAAACTAAAGCAATATAAGAGCCATGAGCCATGACTGGTTACACGTCGTAGTCGGCTAGTCAATTTAAAATAACTACCTGATCCCATGGCTATATTTCCGCTTCGAACGTAACGTTATGTCGCTACCGTATTCTGGGGGATTTTGTAGAACTTAGGGGTGATTTCAAACTACATATTCAACGAGTAGGTACGGTGTTATTTGTTTTTTATTGTATTAATACGATTATCGTCGAGCATTTCCACCTTTGTGAAGCTTTTAACCTATTGTAAATATCTTAGATTTTACTATAGATACATATATGCAAATATATTTTGGCCTTATTATTATTATAAGCCCCTTCCCTCCTTTCACCTATCTTTATCGGAGCCCAATCTTTAGTGTGAAAATCCAACTAATCTCTAAATCATTACGACATTACCGAGCATGAATGAAAATGCTAATAAATATAATTCACGTAGGTAGTCTTATTTAATCAGATATTTTATATTCCGCCTTGTCTCTTGTATTTTTACAATACTCGATATCTGTTTCCTCCAGTATAAAATCGCATCGTAATTTCCACCATCCATAGAATTTGTGTAGAAACAAAACAGACTGCGGGTGAAATAACTCGCTTATTATGTTCAGCGCCGCGTGTTGTTGTTATAATGTTAGCTAACAACAACTTTGTGTAGGGTTGGAGCTCATGTTTCCACTCATAAATTAATATATTTACATAGAATAGACAGCTACTGATTTTCATTACCGATGCTATATGTTTTCAAGGTTAATTATAGCCAGTTTCCTATTTGGTTCCACAAAAATAATATTGCACGTCATAACTAAGCCCTCTCGACGAAAGAAAGGAGACGTCAATCGCTACAGTGAAAATATGGTGGTCATCACAGTTGGCGAAGCACTTAAGAAACATAATCCTCAAAACATCAGGTCGCAGCGGACAACGGAACCCTCAAATTAACTTAATTGCAATTGTAATTGGCGGACGCAGGGGACCGCAATAAAAGGAAAATATTTTCATTCCCTTCCCGTCGCCGAGATACCCGAGCATCGACCAACCCGATTATAATACGAGTACAAATTGTTTCAATACTTCTCGCTGAGAGTTATGCTACTCAACAAGTGTTGCCAAATTCTGTTCCTAATTAGTTTTATTCCATTATGAAATTACCTGTAACGTGCAAGTTAGCTAATGAACGTTACCGGCGCACGATTACTTACTTTATCAAAGTTTTTGGAACATTGTCAGAACTTTTAGCGTACTAGGATTTGACTAACTTCATCCGGCGCAGATATAAGTAGCTTTCTACAAGTTGGAAGGTTTATACGTAAATTAATAGACGCCAGGGTATAAAATACAGTACGTTGACTGTGGTTAAATAAACGGTTACATAATTACACCTACACAGTTTTGCAAAATAAATATTTTATTCTACATATTATAATCGTAAAGTTTCCACAAATAATCAAGCCTAGTTTCAGTACTGTTGTATCGACGAGATTTACACGTCACACCGCCCGCCCTTGCGCCTACGCAGGTAAATCTTCAAGAGTTTCAAAAAAAAAACCAGTTTGGATCATCTAATTTAGATTTCGAAAATATTTTAATTAACTAAATAAACTATGCAATAACAGGATAAATCTCTTAACGTTAAAAATAATTAGTATAAAGAGTTCTTTAAAATAAAATTAAGTATTGTATTCTAACAAAATTACAGAAGAAAAACATTATTCCGTTCAATTAGCTTTTTGTAAGCAAACAAAAAGTATATTTCGTAATGCCTACCCTAGAGTTAAATGATGGCCAAGACAATATCATGTTGAGGTAAAACAACAACGCTAATAACAATAACTTAAGAAGCTCGGGTGAACCACAAAACGTGTTTTGTTTCAATTTTATTTTTCAAAGAGAACAATTGGCGCCGACTCAATTAGTATAATCTAATTAAACAGGAATGGCGACGCAAGGACTGTTTGAAATAAAAGAAAAATATTATCATTCGCTCCGAAGAGCCTCTACAAGATTGTCACCGAGTGTTAATAGGCTATTCTGAGCCATTTCCACGGTTTATTCAAAGGGTTGGACAGTTTTATTCGCTTCGTTAACGGAACTGGAATGACAAGTCTTTATTTATTTTATTTTTTATTCCATTATATCCGCTGAAAGCACTTAAACGAGAGCTTTTTTGAATTAAAAGTCAGTTTCGTGTTCACTACTTTTATTTACATGTCGCAAAGTTCTTTCATTAACGTTAATAGGTTTACATTTACGTGGTAAATTACGTGGAGGGTGTGTTCAGTGCCGGGTGTATGCGTTAAGCGTTTGATGACATTATAAATCAGAGGTGCGAAGTCTCGCCGGATGTCGTGTAAGTCCCTATCAATAAATTATTTATCAGTTACGCACCGAGGATATAATGTATGCGTAATGTCAAATGCCAGGGATATTAATATTCAACGTAAATTAGTTATGTACAATGAGTGAAACCAACTTAAAGCAGTTAAATGGTAATCATGGGACTATTACAAACTGTATTTATGGAAGATTTCTAATATTACGTATTATAACGGTATGGACATGCAATGTGTCATATTACCACTTGAATAAATCAGTTTTATCAGATTTTACCTGCGCGTTTAGCACCAAATGACGAAAACCACTATGTTGTCGCCACCCGCCTAAAATCTCTTTACAAAATTGATGCAAGAAACATAGCAAACAACTGTCGCAATGAAAAGAAGACGTCGTCATGATTGCCAATCGCTGACAGTTATTGCCGTAACTCCAGATTATCACAAGAGCCACAAGCAATATCACGAAAAACCCGTAAAATAACCGTATATCAGCGTAACGAGTACTAAGACATCTCCTTATAAATAGCAATCATTTGGCAATCACTTGAACCCCAGTAATGTAATCTCACAAAAGTATTTACCTTCGAAATCCCTCACATTCGCTGCTAAAATATGAAGATACGATCATCGTAATATCCGGGCCTGCGTCTTAATATCCGCTTACACATCTATCAAGCACTTAGACTAACTTGACTTTAGTTAATTCAGATTAGTTATAAACGAAAATACGTGAGGATTTAACAAGGTTAGGGAATAGGCGACGGCTTCATAAGTTATAGATTATGATCGTAAACTACGGACATCGTGGTACACTTTATAGAACTTCTTAATAGTAAGTACAGACGGGTAGGTATAGAAAGTTCTTCTGAATGACACGTATGTGGAGCTGAGAAAACTTTAGATGAGGTCTATAAAAAATGAAAAAAATCGTATTAGGTTTTACGCGGCTTTGATACGGTAAACCTACCGCAGCATGCCATAAAGTTAGCACATAATTCTAGTTATTAAAAATAAATTTTCTTTTTATCTTTTTTTTTTTTTTCTTTTTTTTATCTTATTTCGATAGTCACAGTTTAGTATTCATAGTAATATTTCAATGAAATAAAGCAGCTAAGACTAGATACTGAGATCAAATGTACTATATCTCACTTCAAATAAAAGATGTAACAAAGAATCTAAGAGAAAATCACTTTGTACTTTATTTTGATAAACAAATAAAATATTTCTATACCACAAGAAGATTCGTAGGTGCAAAGTATTTGGGAGGGTGTGCAAGGTGATGTTAAGTCCACATGTGTAGTTTTTCAATCAGTGCGGTCATCAACCCCTGCAGACGTGGTGATTAAGATAGGCTCCCTCGGGACCGGCCTGCCCGCGCCTGCAACTAAACGTAACGCACGGATTGCGCTTGATAGCAAATCATGTCGCTCTACCTTGCGAAGATTGTATGTTAGAAAATTGGTAAGTATATAAACTTTATCGTAGTAACGCTTTCGTTCAAATTTTAATTCGCTATTTGAAACATAGAAAGGTTATTAGAATTTATTCCAATATCCCAATGCTGTTATATTGAATCCGCTTCATCCGTAAAGACAACAAAAAGCCAAAGAGACAGACTTTCGCATTTATTATATTAGTATGGATTTGTTTAGATAGAAAATATAAAAATACATAGAGACTAGAGAGTAAAAATGAATACTTATAATGATTGCGTTTGTAATATCACATTATTTCTATTTTACAAAGCCGCAACATAATACAATTTATTACAAACCGAGTTCATTACCGCATTACTCTAACATTTGCCGGCTGAATGAGTTTCATCTGGCAAAGCAAATGACGATTTGCAAGCAAATAAAGCTTGTAAGAAACATTACCCATGCTGTTATCATTTGTCTCCCATGAGGAAACAGCCATAACAATTTACACCCAAATACAGTAATGCAGACTTGAAAAGGTCTCGGCATTTGCATACCCGCGTCTAACACAAATATTATTGCGAACTGCGAACAATGCCTTGAGCGTTCTCCAACAACCTATTACAGTTTGAAGGAAAAATCTCAAGTTACATTAATGCGTAAGAGCCTACTAAAACTTGTTTCCGTCGAAAATGTTTTAAATTACTCATTACTGAGGAAACTTCGTTTTAACTAACATGAGATCGTGTTTGAAGGTTTTCAAGCACACAGGTATGTACGCCGACTCTGTACGTATGTACATTCGTACAGTTTACACGTGTACACGCCTACATTATCTGCTAATTATATCTGATTAGGGTTTTTCCTAACAGCTTTTTGTATACCTAAATAATTTCGGTTATCATAATTTTAAACAGTTTTAATATGTATGTAGATGGGTTGGATTACCTTATTTTCTACACCCAAAAAAACTTGCAAAATTTTAGAACAATTTTAATGTACCTATAAATGGCACATAAAGACAGAGACGTTCAGTTGTTCTAAGACCTGGTAGTTGACGTTAATATTTTTTTTATCAATAGAGTTTTATTTCATAGTAAAAAGGACTTTAAAAAGTCGCCAAATGCAGCCAATACTTAGCACTTACAAATCACTTCACATACTCATATATTATGATAAAACCGGACCATTGTTTTGATTTGAAGCTCAACTAAATTCTATCACGCATTCAACTGTTTAACATACTCAAGCGCTCGGACATTTCAATTTCGACATAATACATTGCATTAAATATTACAGAGAATATTGTCATCGTCAAATAACAACAATAATGTACGTTATATTATGCTTTTGGAACTATTTCGCTGAAATATATCACATATTAACATGTTCATGGATTGGTGGAATAGAAACCTCCTAGGATCTGGATACTGATAAAAGCGCCTCTAGTTACTCGCATGGAAAAGATTATAACTTAAATATTAATACTTTCAAGAAATTAAATGTTTCAGCAGTCAAATTAAACAATTTTGTAGAGGGAAATATAATATAAATTGTAACGCGAAGGCTAAATAGAGCAGGAATAAAACCTCTTATAGAAAGTAGACATAGTTTTTCGTCGCTACAATGCCACTTTCACTGTCGTCTTACAATTTTACCCATGTTTTTCTGATACTGAATTATGATAGGCAAAATACTTTACCCGAGCTCAAGTGACACAGGGCCTAAAACCGCAGTACTTGTATTATGTAGTAAAAACAGACACACATAGAAGAACTATGTAATATAGCTACCTTCGAAGAGGGTACGAGGTTCGGACCTTCATAACCGAGCCGATATTACGTAAGGGGGTGTAAATTAGGGTCCCAAATACCTCTTTATAGAGATTGCCTGTCCGTTTTGGGAGCAAGTCACGTAATAATATTGTGGTCGACCTAATCGTCCAAATACGTTGTATCGTACGGTATTTACTGAACGCATTTCCACTCCCCCTTTTGTTTCAACTGTTATGCCGGTGTTCATGCACTTTATTGCATTGTAGAGCATTATAGCCGAGAATATTGGCGTCGTTGAACTGTTGTTATTCGACTTTTTTGTAGTGTCATCCTATTCATACTGACATGCATTTTGTTTTGGATCTTTTTAAAAGAAGACGATTTACAATCGTGGTATGATTAACGCTATTAATTATCTTATCTATCTAGTAGTAAGCCACTTTTAAACTGACAATCATATTGCATATTATGGCGTATTCCACAATATTTTTGACCGTTTAGGATTTATATTTAAATAATTTGGAAAGTTTAGTATTTAAATACAAATGACGTTTAAATATATTTTGTGTTAAAGTGGGTAGAGCGGCCTTTCTTAATCTTCTGTTAGTTTGAACTAAATCAAATTTAAAAAATTTGAAGTTAAATAGTCGTTTCAATCGAACCACAAAAAAAACTTATCATCTGAAATACAAACGCCGGAACGATGCAGAAATATCCCATTTTTTATTTACACCCGTCTAAAAATAGACGTTGATAAAACAAGGGTTGTCAACCCGTAATGAAGACTTATGTCGCAACACGACAAACCTATGGTTTATTGCACGGACACCTGACGATTCACACACGAGGCTTAAACCTGCCATCGTGGTATAAAACCACTATATTTTGTTCGCTGCACACAATAAGGGCACTTACATCCAACTGACTACCTGGTAGGCTGTGTTTTTTTTATGTTTATGTAAATTATGAATTCAAAATTAGATCTTCAATATTGAACGCTGAAATGGCTGAGTGAACTCTAAATAAAAGTTGGAAAGCTAAAACTTGTACTTATGCAATACCGCTGAATTAATGCAGGGCTAAATATATTTGCATTCAGAATTCTATTAATTCTAGCGTAGATAAAAAAGATACTATTAGTATCGAAAGACGTAATATTTTTCGTACTAAAACTCTATGCGAGATTACATTCTTCTAACTTAAGTAATTAAATAAATGTTTAACCTTATCGCAAATAAAGGTCCTTAACCGCCAAAACCATTTCATTTTACTCTACTTTTCCTAGTTTTCCTTCGCTTAGTTTTCTTCTATTTTTGTATATTTCCAAACGCCCGTTACACCGTACCGCGGGCGAATTAAAATAATACGATTCTGTTATGTTTAAAACATTGAACGGGGTTTTTGTTTTTGTTTTGCCGTAGTGTGTTTTTTCAATACAACCAAGTTAGGCTAGGCTACCTTACTACGAGGAAAAATGAATATTAACTTTGTAAAGATAGTATATTATTGTTTGTTATGTAGAAGCTCGAAGTCATTTCCACGTGTAACAACCATGTACTGCAGTACCGCATTAGCTAGTTTTGTGTCTTAACATGCAATTCCGAGTGATTTGAACATATAAAATAAACAATGAATCACAGTCTTACTAAGTAAACATAAAAAAAAACTAACAATGTTCCAAAAATAATCTACCCCACTTTCAATGTTCGCAAATTCGCACAAAAAATTGCGTCAATGATTTAATCGGCTACCCTACTGTTACGCTTGGGTGTAACACAGCGTCGCAGTCGCGTGTCTGTTGACGGATGGGCCCGGCCATAGATTAATGGTACATAGAGCATACCATAGACGCGTGCGGCCGAAACGGATTGCTGTCAAAGCTGTCAGATGCACGTGTGTGCGCAAGATGCTGTTTTCACGCCTTTTCCGGATTTACGAGACTTGTAGTGCTTGCATTTCGTTGCTCATGATTAATCCTATGCACTTGATTTAATTAAATTATACTTAAGCATATTTTTTTTTATACTGAAACAGTTTTACGGATACGGAAATACCGTATCCGTAAAACTGTTTCAGTATTTCTTTTAAGGCAAGTGTTTTTTTTTTTAATTTTTGATTTATAACACTGGTTATGCCACTTATAAAAGAAGGGTAGAATCTTTTTGTAACAATTAGTTACCTACTTTCTTTTTTCATAAGCTATACGTATCAATCTTTTATCGGATTAAGTATGCAAAAGGTACCTGAATACAGTATGTGTGCTTTACTTTTCCACGTCAAACGTGATAGTAAACATGTACAAAGCTGGTTTAGTGCAAGTAAAAATATCTGCGACTTCAGTGCAGTCAACTCAGTAAGACGTTACTCGGTACGAACTCTCGGCACTCTGGGGGGTTACTGCGACGTGCTGTACAAGTCAAAGAAAACGGAAAATACATACTAAGTTTCAACATCGGATCATGTAAATGTAACTGAGAAATAAGAAGGAAAAACCACACTTAGTTCCTATTCACAATTTATCTATCGTTTATGTAAAACAAACGACTATACGAAACAAAACCTACAGTGATAACCTCGGAAAGCTTACTTTTATTTCGAATTTTCTAAAAAGTAAAAAACCTAGAACAGGCTGTAACTATTTTTTCTTTGAGCGCATGATTACCTGCCATTACTAATATGCCAGTTATTTGCCATAAAGTTGGACAGGTTGATATTTTAAAAGTCTAAATCCTACCTAAGCTGAAACACGAAATAAATGGGCCAATTTATCTTTTTTTGGCAACGGCGTACGTATTCGGTCTATTCGTATCTGTCTATAATATATTTCGTTGTCTAACGTGAAAAAAAGTTTTGCGTTGTAAATATGGCACACTGTATTTTACAAAAAATGCTGTAAAATTTCCACAGTGGGAATTTTAATGTTGGTTTTTTGAAACCGGTCAAGGGCGTTTAAAGTTTACTCGCGGCCTGAGGGTTCCGTGCCGGACCATTCATTTTATCACTCTGTATGGAGTGTATGGTTGTAAAGGTATGTAGGTGACACACTGTTTGAGTTTGCTAGAGTTTTTTTGTGAATACTTTTTGCCGACCTCGTCACGTTCGTCACTGAAAAAATTTTAACCGGAAATATGTATATTGTTTAACTAAATTTATTTTATCGTTTCTAAAATTTTTCGTTCCAACGCAGAAAAAGCAAAGAATACGTGTAATATAAACTTACTATCCGGCACGCACCAGTGAAAACATTCTTCATTTATTTTTATTATCAGAGAAAATCAGCATGCGAAAAGAACACTGTAAGAAGGAGCAGTGATTTCGTTTTCATTCCTATATGAAGGACCCATAAAAACAATCAGTAAAGCCGCGCCCCGTAATTTCCCTGCATACATAATGTAACACGCATAATCTGAAGAGCTTCGTGGTTGATCATCACGCACCTCGTCCTTTTTCACGAAGCAGTGAAAAAAATTGTCCCTGAACTTACTTCATGCACGAAAAGAGAAAAGAGAAACTTAAACTTTATCATTATGAAGAACTAGACTAGAAGATTTAAGTTTGATTTAAACAATTATACTAAATAAATAATAATAATGAATATTACTAATTTTGTAAATCTGGGACTGGTAATAAATGATTATTTTATTTTATTTTAAAATTAGTTCTTTATTCATGCAAAAGCTAGTGCCAAAACTAAAACATTATCATATTCAAATACCCACTTAACTTCATCACTTACAATATTAGATTATGATTAGATTCCCTGTCTTGCTTCTAGTACTCACCAGAATCAATTTCTTGTAACATAAAAAAAGGTTTGTCCTTCCTCGACTAAGACCGATGTAAGTAGGCCGAAACGTCAGCTGACAAAAAGGTATCTATCGTAAACCCTAAGTTTTCATAGCAAACGGTAGCGTGATTCTCTACCACTCTCAACTATCGACAACTGGCTGGCTACTAAAACATGTTTCATGAAAATTTGATCAGCGCCTCTAACGGGAGTTGTTGGAACTATTTTCGCTATACCTACGTTTAAAATGTCAAACTCTCGTTACTCGATAATACGGACTGTAATCAATTACGAAAGGTATTTTTAATCTATTGTAAACATCGTCTTTTTTTGGTAACATATTATATTTTATGTTGCTAGGGAAGTACACATTTATTATTGTACCATTTGAATGGGATTATTAAAGGAAAAAAATAATGGTAAGGTTAGTCTACTGCACCATTAAACCTATGTAAATATATTTTACTCCTCAGTTTAACGTGACTGCTTCTTACCATATTCCTTTGTCCAAACTACACACAAGTTGCTAGCATACGTCCGTATTCCTGAACATAATTCGAGTATAATGAAATATTTACTTTACGTTACGTCGGAAACTACAGAGCAACAGTCTCTTTTGAAGAACTAAACATAATTCAATTGTTGCAGTCAGCATTGTGATGGTTTGCTTCGCTATTATACACCGACGAGTTAGTAGAGAGCCTTGGAATGCACGAGTTACCTAGAGTTTTCAAAAGATTTCGGTGTATGTCAAAAGACAAGTAGACTTATCAAATTTCTACATTTTGTATGGCAACGCCACCATAAAAAATTGCATACAATATTTTTTACTACTTTTAGGTCGGGGAAAAAGTCTTTTCGCATTATAGTTTGTATGAACTTGTAATAAAATCTTTTTTTCTACACAAAAATGCTCAATATTTGGGTACCTCACGAGCTCACTGAAAGAGACCTAATGAACCGTGTACTCATTTGTGATTCTTCAAGCCAAAGATTTTATTACAAGATCGTACATATTATAATGCGAAAATACTTTTTCCCCGACCTAATATACGGTCCGGCGCCTAGAATAATCCAGATTGTAATGCTAAACTGCTGTGACGCTGTGTATTTGCAAAGTAAAGTCAGACATGCAAATGGCCAATGTACAAGTCTACGAGCTAATGACGTTTTGAATTCAAAATTTTGTATGCCTTCGCCACGCGCGAACCTTGCATACAAGGCTTCTATAGCAAGTGGTCGGAGTATAGCTCAAAGGTTTTTCTTTCCCCGGGACTATGCGTCGTGGGCTGTTGTCAGCGGGTCATTTATAACACCCTCTATTCACATCGCCGATCCGTCCATCTATCAGCCACCACATTGTTACTATTTGTGCGGGGATTTCAAAACCTCTATTTTGTGAGATAAAATTGCGAATGGAATTTATTTTACGTTTAGGATTGATTATGATTCAGGTTCGTAATTTAGGTAAAATGGATTACGTTTTAATTACTCTAAGGGAGAGTATTCTCTTGGTAGAGATTTTGTCTACGAAAATTTAAGAAAATGTCCAAATAAAGGTACTTTTCACGTCCTGCGTGATTTACATATTATTATTATTTATTTATTAAACCGAGAAATGCTTACAACACTAAACAATTAGAATTAAGAAATACTTGTGAAAATACCTGTTAATGAATAGGGAATAGAACTCGGAACCGTACTATATGCATTTAATTTCTTCCTCTTTGGTCACCGCACTTTAGAATTTTAAAAGAGACCATATTTTTAAACATAAAATTGCTGTCTGCCATCTATTTGGGATTACTGGAACTAAATATGCTTCCGATACCCTCGACACAAGTTTCATGAATTTACGTTAACCACGATAGTGGTAGCTAGAGTAGTGCAAGATACATCCGCTAGATGGCAGGCTAATTAATACTTACAATGTCAAAACAGATGGCAGCACTTATGAACATTCCTAAAAGAATGTAGAGTTCTTAGTTCATATATATGTACTTTTTAATATTTTTTTAAGTATTTTCTTGCAGTTACTTAGTAAAACACTAACATGACTTACGATTTATTTCATTGCAAACCAGCTTGTAGAAATAAATAAATATAGATATTTATTCCCTGCAAACATACTGACGACTGTCTACCCAAAAAGTCTCAACATATTTTTCCCACACAATTCGCAAGGTGATGTTAAAAACGGGTTACTATTGATATTCGTATAAAGCCAAAAGATAAAGCTCTACCTGCTCTATAGATTTCAGGTTCTACTTTACAACTGTCTATGAGATAGAGCAGCAGCTGTCTCTACAATTCATTGATAATTCTCTTACAATGTAACTGATCTGAATACTGGTTATTTTGGTTTCTTTACTATTGATATTTTACCGACTCTATCATGAGCCATAAATATTAAAACAGGTAAATCACAAGCAAATGCTATATATTGATAGTATTGAGACTTGTTATTTGCTGCAGAAATAGTTTGTAGTTATTTTAAAACAAATCGAAAATATATAACTACAAAGAAAGTGTCCCAGAATGAAAGAGAATTTTACAATTGTGACTCTACTGTCTCTACTGTTACTATGGTACCAAGAAGAAAGTCTGAAACTGGAACAATATTGTACATCGAACATTCAGATAGAAACATGTTACTAAATTGGCCGATAGATTTGTTCCTGTATGATAAGGAAAAGAAACGCCTCTACAACCGACCGTTTAGCCAACACCGGCTCTGAGGCGATGTTTCCAAACAAACAATTGTATCTAAAGCAATATCTGCACCGCTCGTGATTGAAATAGAAAGTACTAACATACAAATTCTACGTTTCATTAAAATATTACCCTTTTATCTGTAGTTATATCATTATTTGTAATATTGTACACACGAAAACGTAGCCTCCAGGCACCATTACCGCTGATAAGTCAGCGCAGTGATACAAAGCGGCCATGGATGACATATAGGAGAAAACGTGGAACACTGACACCAATCTCAGATACAAACCTCTGATTTGACCCGTAGTACTCCTATAAGGTATTCGCCCGTTAGTCACTTGCCATCGATTACGGTTGCCACAACCGACCTGCAACAACCTACTAAGCAACGTTCAGCGAACGTTACTCGCAAACCTGTGACCTCCAAACTAATTGGAATCGTGTTTACAAGTTCAATGAATTTATATCAACCTTATAAAAATTTATTGCATATGCAGCTATTTTAGTGATTGTTTCAATTTTATTGGACTATTAAGTAATCTATTAACGATAGTAACGGATATTAATATTTACGCTCGTATGGAAATCGACTTATTAAATTGAGTTATTGTGTGTTTACTGTTTACCACAAGGGATCCAGCCAACATCGAATGTAACACGCAAATTTTCACTTTTGGGCTCATTTTTATAATAACTTGAGTCATGGAATTTTTCATCATCGCAATAATTCATACCCTCACCAATAAAAGCGAAATTAATCCGAAAGTGAAACGCAAGAAACGCCCAAAATATTAAGTGAAAATATTTGTTGAAAGCCCTAAAATCTAATGTGTAATGACCATAAGCGATATCTAGCGAGGATCCGCAGGTAAGATTCGATGTCGGCGAGTGATTCTATGCGTGTTTGACTTATATCTGCGAATGTATCTAAAATAGAGAGTCCGACTCCATAACAGTAAAGCACCGGTTTTTATGGCGCCAACGTTCCCCTTGCAGACTAGAGAAATGACTCACTCGCTCTATGTCGGTTTAACTGTACTTCTCACCGACTTTTATTTCACGAAAACCGAGAAACAATTGGTAGACAGAGCGAATGTCAAGTGCATATAATTGCGCTCTAGTTCATAAATACAATTCCCATACATTATCTAGAGTTCCAATTAAAATAAAGTATTTTATTGTTGTTAAGATTTATGTGCCGTATGGGAACGAACCCACGCAAAATGTTTGACAATTGAATGGGAAAGGACTTTGATTGAAGTAGATTGAGCCAAACGTTATAGAGTTCAATAGTTCAACATTGCGTAACGTCGGTGATCAGTGATCACGCTACACATTTATGAGAGTTGTTCTAGAACTTCCTAAATGGTAAGAAACTGCACAATCTGCACGTATACGTACATCGTGAGACAATCTGCAATTTGTTAATGTCAGATCGGAGTTCTGGGCCATTGAACGGGTCAACTGAATGGCGGGCCCACGTCGGGAATCAACTCGATCTGTTTTTAACTTAAACACATCAATCAACTTATGTATTGCTTTTATGTTTCGATACTGATTTAAAAGATAGTGATAACCGGATACTTGACCCACTATGACCCACAAAACTGAATTGACACTAGTTTCGAAATAGGTGATACTAAGCTTGCTATTGCAATTGTTAACTCAATTTCATATTGTAATAAACTTTCATTAATCAAAACCGAACGATAACTACTCGCTTCACGTCTGTAACTTGATCCAGTTATCTAGTTGCTGGAGTTACACCTTAAAAAATACAACTGGTTTTTAGACACTTGCTTTCTTAGAAAAGGAGCCGAAAGGATATGATAGATGATAGTAATGAATATATTAAAGACTGTTCTACGCTAGACGATATCATCAATCAAAAATGTTTGATACCTACGTATCTCGTGACTTAATATAAATACAGTGTGTAGAAGATATGAATACACCGAGTTCGTTATAATTAGGTACCTACTGAGACCGAAACAGCCAGTGAATGAGATTAGTCACGAAGAAAATATGTGGGTTAATATTTGTGCAATTTGTGTCTCGTCTGTTGACCTTTCACTTATTATGACAACCCCTTTGTTGTATGGGCTATAAATAAATGATAGATTAGAATATCGTAGTGTTTGAACGGGTGGAGTGAACGGCAGCCGATGACCAAGCCTTCGCGGCCTTCGCGTCAGCTGTCCCACCCACTTCTATTGAGTCATTGTCGATCTCGCCCACCATATTTCAGCTACTCCTGTCATTAGCATAATCTTTATATGAATGCTAACGGCTTCCATGGCCTTGATGCCTTAATTCCATTAATTACGATAACCAATGTCACTATTATTTATCAACGCAACTGACTCTGCTATTGTATTCTGACAAATTTGATCTCTCAGAACTTTACTTATAGTTTTTATGACAAACAGAGACCGTTAATATTTACCATACGTGATTACAACTTCCTTTTTTTCACCAGGATTTAAAAATAACATTTTCGAGCTAGCACATGTTCTAATATGGTCGGCAATTTATTCTGCGACGATTCAACGACATAAGTTATGATGTCAGCAATCATGACTTGAATTCATTTGACCGTTGAAACTGATTCTGAGTATTCGTACCTACCTACGAAAATATAGGAAATATTTAGGATTCCTTGGAGCATCCGTTCAAGTGCCCTTTGTGTTTTATTTTTCGTTTAAAACTTCGGTATACCACGATATCGTTTCCCTAGAGTCAATCCTGTACTTTGAAGATGCGTGACGGAAGAGTGACCACACACCGTGAAGTATGCATTAGCTAAATAAGTGCTAACTCACGTCGCACCCACAAAAAGGTGTTATGTTGAACTAGATCTTGATAACATGCACCTGACTCGAAAAGTAAGGAGTAACCATGTCGCATTGGATCGTACTTGTATACACAGTTTGTGTAGAAGGATCCTGTCCGGTTTTACGACGTCCGGAGTCAAGTCAACGGACGGTGAGGCTCCAAAATTAGCCAGTGCGAATGCTGGCCACGTGAGCAGCACGAATGGGCCCGCCGCCGATGCCCGGTGAGATAATCATTGCGTGTTTAGATGTGCTAAGGGGATAATACACACGTACTCAAATATACACCTTCAGTGTTTGTGAGACCAAAAAGAACTCATATTTTTACCACCTAAATGATATGTTAGAAGATGAATATAAATCATGTATTCCAAGGTTTATGAGTATTAATCTCTGGGTCGCAAATCTAGTACATTTGAAATATGTCTCAGTTGAAAGATTAATGTTGCTTGATTTATTGACCCATTTCGAATAACTGAAATCCTTGTACCTTGAGATGTAGATGTTTGCCAAGTATCAAAGTTTTCAATTCAGAAAATGTGTAATCTAGGTCAATCGAGCTTTCAATAACAATATCATGTTTAGAGCCTGTGGAATGTCAATCGTTACTTCCAGGCTTTACAATTTCGTCATTCATGAGTTCCTCGTGGCAGATTATTGTACATTGCCCCTAAAGCAGGCGGCAGTATGCGCCTGCGCCGATGCGCGGGTAAGTGGGGGGGGGTCTATGTGTGACTCACACGACGGATTCCATGTCAATGTAGCGCCGTTGAACTTGCAATTATATTACACTTCGTCGCGCAACTTAATTGGTGATACGGTTTTTCATAACGACTGAGATTAAATTGGTCTCAATTATACAGTTTAACATTCAATCCGCCCCGTTATTACCGGTAATTAATGGATACAGGCAGACGTTATTTAATTACTAGTCAATGACTCTACCTAGAAATAGAATAATTTTAGAATATGTAATAAGTTAATAACCTTTGAATAATGATTCAGTATTATAGCAGGACCTATTGCGTAGTTCCGCCCTTTTAATGACAATGATACACACTCGAATCGGATTCAGTTTGCAGCACGTTCGAAGGTACATTACGTCATACCGGCAATCAAAATGCAAAAAACGTGCAAGACAATCCGACACAAACGAGTCTATCACCTGTCATAGCAATGAGAAGGTTCGCACGAACTGTTTTCTAATAAGGCGTCCATTACGAAACAGCGGTGATATTATTCAACAATTAGGCGACAATTCGATGAGGTGAGATAACTACAGAGCGGCAGGTTTGAAGCTGTTTTCACCGGACCGTGACGGCCTGTCTAATGTCTTATTAACATTCTTGTTAATCACACACTAATTTCAAATGGATACATGAATGAACAAGCGAAATCTGTCGAAAGCCGCCCACGCCAATCAATCAAAACAAACAACAATTTCCGTGTGAATCTAGACTGCGAAATCATAATTTTTATGACGCCGTTATGCAATCTACAAAAAGTGGTTATAAATTCCATGCCTGCGTTTATTTCTAATTTCTTTTCGATCAAAATGAAAGGTGTTCGGTATCTAATTGCTGCTCTTAATTGACTCATCACATGGTGCTTAGTATTCAACAGAAACAGTAGTAGATCTGATCAATCATTTTCTCTCTGCGGACGCATATAACTTTCATAGTACTTTCACGGCTGTAAATGACGGATGAGATTGTTTGCTCAAGTAAGACTGACCAGTTTTTCTTTATAAACGAAAGAGTGTTGAGCGCCGCGCGTAACGTATCGGTAATTATAAAAACTGGAATTAACCTCACTCACTTGTCGTAATAGTTATTACTCTCACGCATTGTTCTCGAGGCCTTTACCAATAAAATTGCTCTCATACGGTTTCCTTTCCGTTTGCCCACTACCAACATTCCTATTACCTAGCTTTTAAGTGCTTCAAAACTCGTTTATTTGACGAACAATGCCACTAACAGTAGGTGTTCGTGAGTTAATCAAAACCATTTTTAAGACTTAAGGCTATGAAATGAATCATTTATAAAGATTTTATAGTGTTTTATATTCACAAGTCATACAAAGTACTATTACTTCATTGAATATTTTACGGTATCTTAGCCTGCTGTGAATCATATTTTACGATATTTTCTCTTGAGCAAAGTATGTTCCATTCGAAAGTTAACAGATATTTTGATGATCACGAAGATTGTACAATCAATGTTCTTATCAGGTACAAAGATCTTAACCAAATAACCTTCAAGAGAAAAAGTGGTGAAATAGCCTTTAGCAATCGCACAAATGTATTTATTACATGAATACAGAGAGCAATAAATACTTGCGTTTAAAAAATATTGATAATCGTTAAGATAATATTATGATATTCAATCTGACTTTATTACCAGATTGACATAATACTTCATATGTAACAGTTGGCCACACGTAATAAGAAAAACGTTAAATTGTTACGAAAATAAAAAAGTATTGCGGTCTCATTACAGTGCGGTAAGAGGAGACACTGTCTTCTCCGGTGCGGAACGTCGGAGGTGTTAAAACAATTCACTTGGATCAGGTTTTTATGAGCAGCTTTTGCCGACGACCTTCGACGCGTGGCACTCGGAAACTGAGAAGCATTCTGGAACAAGATTTTAATATATAGCAATTAGTAAGGTATATTATTATGAGAGTGATGGAATAGAGAGTGTACCTCTATATTGTGCGCTCACTTGGACACTATTAACAAAGTCCTGTACAGTTGGATGGTTTTTTTAACTGGTTTACCTGGTCAAATATCGGCTTGCAGTTCGAATCTTAACATTATACTTTATTCTAAAACAGCTCTTCTTTCTAATTTCACTACTTACTTGTGCAACCACAAACTGGAAGCAGTAAATTTGTGTTTGCGGGAAGCGTGTTTAGATTTTTCTGAGGTTTTCCTGTAAGTCTTATTCCCGGATATGTGAAACTGCATCCGGTAAATGGCAATTGTCTCATTCCATATAACAATAAACAAAAGAAATAAATATAAGGTAGAGCTATCAATCGGTATAAATATATTGATCAATAGAATACGGGTGCGTGTTGTTTATACAATTCTTTCATTATTCGTAGGTAATTCAAAGGTTTTCATTTGAGATAGGCATGATTCAGTTTATTGTGAGTTTTTAACAAAGGAGTCTATCCAGAGGTAATTTGCATAATTCAAATCTATGCACCGTTCTTCAAGCTTAGCGTTTGGCCTATCCTCACTGATCATAGGTAGACAATTAGACAACCATCTATAATATCATCACTAAGAGAATACCCGACTCTACACAATCAATAATTGTTTTCAATACTATGATCAACTGATACCAATCAGACAAGTACATCATCAGGCCTTTGGTATAAGTCCCACAGAGACCAAGCTTGATGGCAAATGAGGGTAAACGCTTCAAAACAATGGCATACCATCGATACCGCTACACGATTACAACCTGTCCCTTTCAATAGCATCTAATTGTACATGCATAGTACATCGTTTGATCTACAAACGTCAATCATTTGACTATGAAAGCGTTATGGTGTCTCTGTACTAACTGTTAGCACGTTAGTTGAATTAAAGTACGATATATTCAATGCACTTTCAATTTAAAGTGTACCTGTTAATATTAATGATTCTTGTTAATTAAGAATATAGCCAAAAGAGAGGAGGCGAATCCAACAATAACAAAAAACGCAAATTAAAAAGTTTACCGATAAGTAATAGTTTACGCGTAAAATCATCTTTAAACTTCAAGAGAAGTCGAAATTCTGGTAAAATTCCTTTTCCTGGTGATGTTTTTGTAGAAATTGATTACGTATTGGAACACAAGCGTTTATCAGAAATTTTCCGTTCTCGGAAACCATATTAACCCGCCTACCTAATTCCAGTTGCTGTAAACAAATATTGGGAAACCCGATATTTATTTACCACCAGGAACATCTAAAATTATTTCAAATGGCGCTTGTCTAGACTTGTTTTGTAAAGAAATGTCGTACACCCAATTCGTAGTTTCATAAATATCAAGATAAATATTTATTTCATATGTTAAAAGTTTCGTGGGTGTTGAAAAAGGCGACTAACGGTCCACGTTGGCTGCATACACCTACTAGCCGACCGCGATCAAATATCAAGATCAACAATTTACCTTCAAATTGACTATTAATATATTATACTGTAAAAAACCAAGACGAAATGAGAGAATAAAGTACTAAAATTCGCACCCGCAGGATTAATCGGGCTTAGTTTTACTTTACCTATTTCTGATTTAAAAATTAAAATGTACAGGCCGATTCAGTTTTTATTTGTGATCTGACGTAGTGTTTGTGATCTGTGAGGGACAAAGCAAGCTAAATGTTTGTTTTTGGAGTCGTTGCGAAACAACTTTAGATTTCTTACTCACCAACAAACCTGAGTTGAAAATATATAAATATGCTATTTAAATGTAAAAATAAGATTACGCATGCGTGACTAATACTTCTCAAGGAGCAGTGAGTTGTTTCGACGTCTGGCTCACAGTCAATGATCTTGACTTCCAAACATAAAACATTTGATCCACACCTATTTTTGATGTACTATTTTACCTTACTTTATATTCTAATCAAAAAACAAAAAGCAAAGAACTCGAAATACCTACTCCTAGTTCTAAAAAGTAAGACAGAAGAGATGGAAAAGGATCGTTTACTTATTTATTTTCATGCATTCAATAGCTCGTAACACACGTCCAGCTCGTTACCCGCAAGGAGGCGGCAAAGAGCCAAGAAATCGTTCGCTTGTGACGTAGCTGTTTCCAAACACCACCTTTATAGAATGACCATGAATCCTTGAATATTCCTCTTGTTATTATATCCTTTGATCTCGACTATAATCGTGTATGTTACGCATGAATCATTGCTTCAATCTGGTTCACATAAAATATCGTATTCGCGCGTATTCCTAATCCATATAAAATTGTAATTTAGATCCGTTCTACAAATTATCCGTAACGGCGGAAATAAGCATCACTGATCCGCAAAATCCAGAAATCTCAATATCGTACAAATCGTCGCGCATGACTGGTCAATCTTGATTCTTGAGTCGTTTATAGAGTCACGTTAATGTAATCATTATCTAAACTAATGTCATTAAGAGCCTTTGTAGGGTAAGTAAGTAGTGAAAGCAATAAAGTTTTATAGTCTCATTTAATATGAATGAGTGTTGTAGTAACGTTGGCGTCGTCCGGCGGACGCGAGCACGAGGCGGGTGTCTCGGGCTCGCCCGGTGATGTGCGCAAGCGCATACGCTCGATACGCCGGAAACCGCAGGTTCGCAGAAGCGCCGCGCGTGTAAATATTATTGCGCTTTGCGCCGAACCCAGTGCCTCTCTTTAATAACGCGGCGAAACGCTGGCCGCGGTAAACATTCCACGGTACCGCTACACGATGAGATATTGGCAGGTTTTTGACCGCCACGCATGCGCATGCACAAGAAATTTCTTTGTCCGACCCGCTAAAGTCCAAAATGAGAAAGCGAAATACTTCGGGCATTTCTTTAATCCACATGAATTAACAACTCTTTTACATAACAGCTACATATTTGCAACATGATTTAGCTATCCTGAGCTTTACAAGATGAGTCAGAACAATAGAGATCTACGATGATTCAAAGTTTATAAAAACGTAGACGAGCATAATTTCGAAAACTGGGCCAAAGCAAATGTTTCTTTAAAAAACTGGCCGTAGATTTAACGGTGTTTTGTAGAGACAGATCTTGGTTCAACATGTCTTCATGCGTAATATTTGTTCCTGTGTGAACTTGAAAGGGGAACATTTCGTGACAATTTAAACATCTACTTATGTAACTCAAAAGAAACATGTGCAACGGTGTGCGAAGTTAGACCAAAATAGTTCTTTAAGTTGAAACAATAACTGCACTAAATGTTCGCCTCGTGTAGTTTCTAATGGTTATTTTAATGTTCAAAGCAGCGTGTATACATGCGTTTCCCCGGAACAAGTGATGGTGTACACATATCTAGACAATGAGGGATGTGCTCATGTGTCGTGTGTCGACACTTCGCCGACAAAGGAATGAGGCACGAGACTATTTGTCAGTCATACCCACACAATCGCGCCTGTCCCCGACGCACATACAAATGAGATGAGGAAAGCTTACACAGGATATCTTGTACAAAAAGACTAGTGTTCCAAAGTCAACAAGCTCCATCTCTCCCGTAACTACACATTTCTAAGAGATGTACATTGATCAGTTTAAATATTTATTGCGACATCACTATTACGATCACAAATTGTGAAAGTGAAATTTTTATTACCAATGCAACCGTAAAACTCTATCACATGCATCATAAGACTGCCGTAGAAACATTTAAGGGAGAGCGAGCGATAAAGCTGATTTAAGGGCTTATAAATTAAACACCTTTCTTTTTAACTTTCTTTAGTTACGCCTATCGAAGTATTAGATTAATGATCAACAACCATTCATTAAGCGTAGAGGTCAAACGCTCATGTTAGAAAAAGTATTTATTTAATGTTGCTATTTATTTCACTCTGGCTGTTGATTTTTGAATGGATCTTAAGTATTTGAAACATGTGAAATAGGAACTGTTTAGGCTAGTTTTCGTCGGGAATTAGGTTGGACGCACAGTTCTCACAGTGTGGAAGCATGGTGAAGGCACCGGACAGTTCCACCGGCAATGAGTCACCATCGAGTCGAGGTCAAGAGCACGCCGTGCCGCCCGACTACCTGATGAGCTTAGCGCTTGCCACAAATCAACCTCTGCACGCTTTGAAATTTATTCACTCATTTAATTGTTTAACGCCACTTTATCGCACACTTTATTTATTACTCATTTAAATCGCAAACGGAAATGTATCTTAATTTGGTACGAAGTCGTAAACAACAATTTTTCAATTATACATACAAACCGTTCGCGGGTAAAATGAAATGTTTATAAACATTTACATGTAATTATTTACTCCTTTATTCGTCGAAAACAAACAGTGGATATTGCTGAGCAAAACAAAATGTCAAATGATCCAGTAATGTGGTTTTTCCATCTGGTTTACATTGAGTGCAGTTTTAAATAAATGCAGTTATTTCAATGTCAAGTTTTCGCATTCCAACGACACCATGTGCCCTTGCTCTACCTTACCCGTGAATGTAAGTACAATAACTCCATTGAATTTCTAATACACACAAAGAATTTGATCGTGCTACCTATTTAGGAAGCACATAGACGATTATATAAAGCAACAAAGAAATCGTTTTGATCTGTACAATTGAAAGGAATCGAGTGGGCTATCACCACTTATTAACCGGTCACGTTCGCGTCAAATCGCATTAGTACAAAAGGACAAACCGGCCACGGTGTTTTCTCACGATAGTCAAGTGTGATGTTAGCGTATAGAGTGCAGGCAGCGCCGCCCACGCTGGCACTCGCGCCTCGGGCCCACACTCACACGTGACCAGCGGACAGGAACGCCATTCTTTACTTATTATTGTACGACCACTTCGAACAGAGATCGAGTACCCTCGCCGTTCGTCGTGAGGAATGCTCGATGGTTAAAGCATCGCTGAAGATTTGCATGACTGTCACTCCCATCCGTCTCGCGTGTTGCCACAATGGTCTACAATTATCTTGAATGGATTCGTTGATAATACAAAGCTTCGAAATACCATTACTTGTAATCACAGAAATCGGCAGGCATTTTCCTCTCGCAGGAAATTATAGGTTTAGACGTATGCCGATAATGAATACATCATTTAGTTATAATAACGTACTTAACGAGTATCTCGGCACATGAATAGTGTAGTATTATTGAGTAGTTTAATGCGCCCCTGCCGACGTCTTCGTAGAAATAAATTAATCGGTAATTGCGGTTGCAATATACTTTGTTTGATCTTCTCAATTGCTCGAGGCACACACATTACAGAACATTAAGAAGCTCTATGTGCACTTTCGTTTGTTTGTGCACTAACAGCGAGCAATGGAGTTACATAATAAAACATTGCACATTTACAACGGTAAGTTCTCCAAAAAATTAAATGTCGCCATCTAACACAACAAACTGTTATGACAGATGATTTCGTTTTATCTGCGCGAGAACATCTGTTCTATGCTAGTTGTAACAAAATAAATGTCGTTGCAGATTATTTATGTTATGTTGGGCTCTCGACTTGCGACACGATACGTAACGCTGCGATTGTATCACTATGTTACTGTGCTACGGAAAGTGAGATTTGTATTGGAGGATATAATGAAAAACTACCGCGGAGTCGCGGTGTAGCTCGTTAGGTGCGTCGTTAAAATTTGAATGGTTTTTTACGGCGCGGGCGCAGACAACAAACCTGTTTGCGCGGGAGGATCGACCACACACCTCGCGTATCATAGTCCATCGCTACACTTGCAGCTACAGGCATGACTTTATTACGTCGTGACACAAAGGATTACCTTCATGGTACGAAATCGTATGCAGGGTTTAAACATTATCTTTGTATTAATATCATACCATCTGTTAAACCTGCCTGTAATCAACACATTGCAAAACCTGTTGGACGTATTATAAGGAATGCATATCCGCAAAGTTTTAATTAAGATAAAATATAAATAAATGACGGTGGTCATGTCACCTGCGTTGTCTCATTACGTCTTCATCATGCAAGACCCACATAAAATACAAGACTCTGCAGAAAGTAAGAGTTTGCTTTTTACTTTCTGTATTTTAATAACAAATAGTATAAGTATATACTTTTTAAGTGGATGCTCACTTCACTTTCTTGACTTGCTAATTAACAAGTTAAAAGCTGTATGTTAATGCTTAGCTCATAAGTAAATAAAACAACTATTTAACGTTAGGGAAATCACGTACGGAATTTACTTAGAGTATCTGTCTCCGCCCCAGCCCCCAACGCATGCATTGATCTTACATCAATGTATCCCCTCATCAAACGCCTAAATATAGAATTAGCAGCAAAAAATCACCACAACAATCTATTTTCAAAAGCCGTAACAGTTCGAGTGCTCACACAGACAGGGTTATAGATAAGGCAACGGATTGCTAATGTTATGGTCCAAATGTAGGGCGAATACACAACGATAACGCCGAACCTCACATAAAGATAAGTTTGGCAAAATATTTCAACAGGTACGGTCCTATCAACTGTAAGTACATGAGAAAAAAGAGCTCTATAAAAACATCATTATCAG
This sequence comes from Anticarsia gemmatalis, assembly GCF_050436995.1. Classification (NCBI taxonomy): domain Eukaryota; kingdom Metazoa; phylum Arthropoda; class Insecta; order Lepidoptera; family Erebidae; genus Anticarsia; species Anticarsia gemmatalis. The sequence continues at coordinate 6,375,000 of NC_134757.1, forward strand.
AAATCAGATGTCGCAATCATGAGGCAAATCTTTAAATCGATATCTGTTTTCTCGCAACGTATGCTAGGAATGTCATTGCAAACTTAAACATACCACCCACGGATCGATCACGTTGCAGACTATTCTGATGAAATACCACAAATTTTGCAAAGTACAGTGCGGTTCACACACTTTCGCTGAGACAGTTTGGAGTCGCGTGATGTGGGTCTCATCGCCAGTGAAACACGAGCTGCCCATTCACGTACACAATACTTAATGCTCACAGTTATTAATGTTTATAAGACCCGCTGTAGATCACATAATAATGGCTGAGTGCATACAATATTACAGGCTCGCCGGCCCACCCAAGAAGTTCGCGGTCGACTCTCTCGTTTATTTCCTATAATCTTATCTTGCCTTAATGATCAGTAAGGGTCACAACGTTCGATACAAGAGCTCTGTTCTAAAAATCGCATTCTTACTATCGGGAGAATATTTCAAATTATCTATGTCTTATTAAAAATTATATTTACAAAGGAGCTCGATCGCCAAAGTGGTATAAGGAAAAGCTTTTCCAAAAACCTGGTTACATTTTTCCAATTACATTATACTAATATATTGTAAGAATACAGTGTTTGTTTAATTTAGCTCACTCGGTAACGTCAATTCAAGAAACGTAGATTGTGCTAATAGGAAAAGTATCTTAGTATTAGCTGATATGAGATAAACTATAGTAAAGTTTCGCAGGAACAGAGCTAAGATATGACTTATTATTTTAAATACGATTTTTGTATAATCGTTGCTGTAATCTATCTTTAAAATACAGTAAGTATTGTAGCTCAACATTCGCTTTATTTATTTCGATATGCAAATACTCGTGCTTTAAACAAAAATATTTATTGTACACTTGAAAACTCCGATCAGGCTCGTCATTTTGACATTATGCAACTCTTCGTAACCATGACCTTTCAGTACCACAATCAAGGCTCTATTATATTTTTAGTGTCAGTGTATTTTTTTGTAAACATTGACATAATAAACATTATAATGACGCAAGCTTGCACATTTGTCATACCTGCTATGCACTCGTTAATTTTCCGCGACGTTAAGCAAACATATGAGTTTTACTCAACAACCTCAGATGTCTCATTCTTCAGGTTATTGTTATATCCAGCATATACCATGAACCTTACACTATTTACATTATTTACACCGCGAAAGGAGGAAAGATCACACGAACGTCGCTCTACGTCATATACTTCTGCGCATACTTAAGATTTACAAACACACAGTGTTGCAGCTCTCGCGCAATCTTTACTCCACATGAGAATTCATTGACAAACTGAGAGGAATTGACAATGAGAAAATATGTGCTTACTGACTGATCGTTTCCAGCGCATATTTTCACACAGCACATGACCACACAGTTTCTTCGCGGAAACTCGATTAATAAATTGCTATTGAATACTGAAAACTACTCTGGTGTTGGGCAATTTAGGCTGCTATATTTAGCTTTAAATAAATATTTTGTTCATTCGTTTATTCTCGCGGGTTAGGTTGAATTGTAAATTGAGCGCAATCGTGTGTGTTTGGTTTCTAATTTCGTTACTCAAACGTGACATAATTATACACTTGTGGACATGGATATGTGTTTTGACAAATGACTGAGCATTAAATCGCTTTGCAAATCACCGATCATGCGGTCGGCCTTGCGTGTTGACTCTGCTTAATTGTGGTGTAGCACTACATAAAAAAGTTATTGCTATAATAAATTCGCAGATGGTTATTTCGCAGACTACATTTTATAAGTCATCTATTAAACATCAAGCCATTAAATAATATACAAAATAATTGCACAAATGAATACGATGAATACGTACTAACTCTTTGTATTTTACTTAATGATTGAGTGGGTATAAATCCATTAGTATGACAGGGTACTTGCTTCTTAAAGACAAGGAATGCTGCAGCAAATCGTATCGAGTTATTTTGTTATATATCTCTATATTACAGCAAGTGAACATTGCGTCAGAAGCCGTAAGAAGTTTGTGCGCCAACTACGTCCCTCTCACTCAATCAGGGTTACCACTATTAAAACATTGCTAATGTTCATATTTAGTAACTAATAAAAGTGCAAAATTTTGAGAACAGGTTTCTTCGCCCACTCTTGGATGTAGATAATTTCAATTTCACAATTCACGTTCTTCACAGTATGGTACGTTGGCGATTTCATTGTTTTTTCCAGTCAATTAATGTAACATCTGTTCGAAGGGTGTCTTAAAACATTAGCAAACAACAAGTATGAATCACTGTATGAATTTCCATATGGCGTGGTTATAAATGCTTTAATTAACAATATTGTTAACTGAAACTTTTATTGTGTTTCAACCTTCTCTGAACAAAATATACAATCAATGTCACAGCAATAATATATTATAATAAAACGTAAAGTGTAACAAACATTTGAGACACAAGGCAGTCGTCGCGACAGCGTTTACCTTGTTTCTTTGTTGTTTGCCGCGCTCTACATTTCGCGTGCGCATATTTGACAGCCCTATTTGGCAATATTGACTTGAGCATTTAGCGGTATACAAGCAAGTAATCTGTACCTACGCTCACGTTTGCTTTATGAATGCAAATATTCAATTTGCAATAAACTAACTGACATTCGCCAGTGACTACTTAGCACTTTTCGTAATGCTTTTGTGTTATTTCGCAATACTCAAGCGGTTCTCACAATAAAATAAAACGGTTAGTAAATAAAGAAGTTAGTAACGAACACTCATCTTTTTGCCGGTCATTAAGCGTAGTAAATAGACGATTTTATCTGTGTAAGGTCACCAAGTCCGCCTTGGTCAAAGTCAACGAAACTGCATAAAGTTTTTGTCACTTCCGTGGCCATTTGCTCACCTAAAACTTTACCTTGACGAAAGCCATTATGTGATCGGTTAAGTACAAAAGCCGAGCACTCCTACTCGGAAATAGGTTTACAATGATTTCTTTAATCATCTGTAATTTACAACGACCCAGATACAAAAGAAAAGTGAAACTGAGGGTCATTACTAGAGTTGATTGATGCAGTGTCATTCAGTAAAGCACATTTCTACATGAAAGAAATTTATGTTGCACGATGTTGAAGCAATATTTTTAAACCAATGTAATTTTTTGACGGGATACGGACGTGTACTGCTAAGACCAGCGTGAGAGTCGGGGAACACGAATGTGCGAGAGTAGTTAGACCGAAAGTAAAGAATGCAAGAGCTATGCAAACGATGAATATTTACGCAACAAGTTAGTCGACAGTGACAATAATTTACAGCCGACCTCGACCTTGCCGCAGAGTGCTCCCACTGATTGCCGAATGCAAAGCGCGCAAAATTCACAATAAAACACGCCATTTCGAAGCACCCACATGCACCACTTTGTTATTTCACAAACTGGGACGCACACGATGTAAATTTTGATAGCCTTTAACTTTTATAGCCAGAGGTTTTAGTTTAAGGTCGTCCTGTTCTTATGCGTTATTTTTATTACTTGAAAATCTTTTGATTTGCGAATTAATTAATGAGCAATAATACCATAAGCGTAAAACAAGGATAATCAAAGTAAGAGCCGCTGTAGTAAAGTTCCCATAGACGGGCACAAAAGAAGGTTTACCGAATCGGAGCGAAGAGATAAGCGAAGCAGTTGATACTGGACTCAATACCTTTTTTTTAATTTACAAAAGTTAAGAAGCTCGGTTAAACCATATTATTTATTTAATATTTTACAAGAAATTGAATTTGGACGCCCTTGTATCAACGACTCAAAGTGTCAAGTGTTGAGTAAAATCTCAATGTGTTTGTACAACAATATTTACTACGACCGCGAATAAGCACTAATATTATAATATCAACATCATTCGCGTACAAAAACTCTGTTAAAATAAGGAAATGTATTTTTAAATTTGACATCATTCGTATTTTCCAGTAGTTTGAATATTGCTTATAAAAATAAAGTAGTTATTCTAGACTTGAGTGTTGAGACTCGAGAACTAAGGAAATCAAACTGTTATTTTTTATATAAATAGGAACATTTTTTCAACGCTAATGTTAATTATGGTAAATTTTCCTAAAGGTATCTTCAAAATTATTTCACCGGGGTTCTTTTGTCGATATAAATTATTCTCTTGTTGCAGAAGACCTGTATTTTGTCTGATTTTATGAAAGTAATGTGTGTATATATCCTATATCGTGATGCATTGTGACTAAAGTAGCATTTGTCACGGCTCATGATAGTGTCACTCATACCGCTTCCACCGGCTCTGGGACAAATTAATTGCTTCGCCAGAATTAAATGTTATTGTGTCAAGGCTCACAGTTTTATTTCATGCTTACTATATGAATAGACGACCTAATTTTAAAATACACGGTTATATTTTTATTGTTTAACTAATTCGATGGCTGTTATGACGTTTTGTCTCGACGCGTACGTCATCCCCTATAAGTATCATAGAATGCTAAGGATTTTTTTAAAGTCAATTTTCGTCGTATTTCGAGTATACCTGAAACAATCTTAAGTATAGTCGCGTACTTCTTATCGAAAGTGCATGTAGTACTTAGATATAAGAAATCTCAGATCACTGTTTACGTCAATTTTTTTTTTGATAATTGCAATGTATATCGCACCTATCGCAATTGAAACAAATATTGTAAGGTAATTTTAGAATTCAATACAACTTTTAGTTCGATTAGGTTTAGGAACATCTGTCAAACTGTTTTCTTTACACTATAAGCATGAAAAGCTCATAAGCTTTAAGCTTTGTATACAAAACACCATTAAAATGTATGTCTCCATTTCTAATGACGTTATCATAAACTCATCAGTAGTCGAGAACATTATTCTTTAACTATCTAAACGACAGTTACGATGAAGATAAGGTTATATGTGGGATGTTACTATTTCCACTTCTTTCGTAGATCATTTTTCATAGAACAAACAATACATCTAACATCCGTAGCCGCCTACATCTTACACCTATCGTAGAAAACATCTTAACTAACTGGTTGACATTAAAACTTATTAAAATTAAAAAGTAAAGGGAAAAAAGCTCCTAAATACTTATGTATCGTTAGTTTGATTGAACGTAGGCTTGAAGAAAGCGAGTCGCTCTTCGGAGACGTTCGGTATCATGCATGTTTAATGGATTCTGAAATAGGTTGAATATTGTGCCCCTTCTCAACGTAGAGGTCAAAGGTCTTGTTAAAATAAAACTATAATTGGATTCAGACACCTATTTGTGTCGAACACCTGAAGGACGATTAGTTATCTGTTTAATGTTTAAGTCACGTAATCATCTGTAGCGAAAACACGTTTTCAATAAAAAATTACATCAAAACATAGCTTGGAGTCTGTTATTACAATTTATTAAGAACCAGAAACATCTAGGTTCGTAGAATAGGAACTTAATTGCATGAGGAGGAAAGCGTTGTTTGAGAATTGATCAGGATTATCCATCGGAAACGGCTTATCATGCTGTCGTGTATCATCCTATTAGGTTTATGAAGAGTCGAGGTCGGGTCTTGGGAAACTGCAAGTCTAAAAATAGTTAAGCGATGTGCGTGCCTCATTGTTGCAGAACTCGTAAAACACCTACATGACAATTAAACACCCTTTATTTGACATGTTACGTTACCTGAAGATATCGCCGTCACTTATATAACCGTGGAAAGTGAACCTGTCAAGGAACTCCATTTGTGAACAATTGACGCATCATCGACAACGAAAAAATTCAATTTGGAAAGGACAAAAAGTGGTTCGAATATTTACAGAAAGTTGTCGCCAGAACGGGAGGCGTCGCATTCGCTTTCAACGATCGAGTACGAAAGTACTGTATTGTAGTGCTATCCGGTTTTCTGACCTTGGTACAAAACAACAGAAACAAATAACTCATGGTACAGCCGTGACTTTGCTATATGGAGCACAAAAAGAAACCACTTGCGAACTTTTTTTGAAGAACTAATCTCGAGCCGTCTGGTGTCTGATCTAGTGAAAGTTACTTTACACTTAGCAGTACAAATATGAATAACTACTCATTTGTTATTTCACTATTTCAATTATCTGCTACAGTCCATTCAGATGAACCAAACCCTAGCGGCATATACATTCTAACCGACCAACGCTCATAATCAATTAAGTACTATATTCTACCCAAACCACATTCATCTTAATAACAATATTTTGATTTAATCAAATCGCGATATTATTTTGTTCATGGGCAATAAATAAATCAGCATATTTTTGGCATCGTTTACACTAAAAGAAACAAAGCTATAAATACAAAACTGATTTATAAATACCGACCCGTTTATTTAACCGTGTGCTTTATTTTCACCCAGACTGAATGTAGTCCGTGAACGATAGTTTCTAACACTTAAGATAAATCAACTAATAGTCCAATTAGCAAGCAACATCTTTACACAGACGTTATACGAATCGTGGAATTACCTTCACGAGTGGAGCGGTGCAGTTATGATTAGTGTTCCCGAGGCCTATAGGCTTTTAGGCTTTTTTTTAAGACTAGCCTATGCATGTGGGGCTACAGCGGGATAAAAGCCTAAAAAGTCTTTTAGGCCTTTAGGCTAGGCCTTTTTCATAGCCATTTTTTGTCCACCCGATGACTATAGGCTTTTAGCCTTTTTATAGGCTAGGCGCATATTAAAAAGGCTTGAAAGGCCTGAAACCTATATAGATTTTTCGTCCTTTAGGCTAGGTCTATTTTATTTATTATTCGAGTATAAAGTATAATAATCGTAAACGTAATGTTACGATTTAAAACCGCCCTTATGTCGGGGGCATAAGCGTTTACTTTGAGAAATATATTTGAAAAATATATTTTCTTCGATTTACAAACGGAGAAGAAGTAACGAGGGCGAACTTCAAAAATATTTATCATATCCCATCGAGACAGAGGATACAGATGTTATATCATGGTGGAAGACCCAAGAAAAAAATTTACCACATTTACAATCTATGGCGTTTGATATTTTATCAATACCTGCTACAAGTGTCCCCAGCGAACAATAATTCTCTAAGGCAGGACATTTAATTAATAAAAAAAGAAATCGTCTGGGTGAAAAAAATATAAGGTCTTCAATGTGTTTGTCATCGTGGCTAAATTTTTTTGGAAATAATGTATAACAAGTAGATACTTATTATTTCCAATTTCATTTCAGTTTTCATTTAATTTGAAAATAAATACAATACAAAAATACTTGTTTAATTCATATTAAGCCATAACCTGAACAATACCTATAGCCCTATAATAAGCCTACTACTCGAAAAATATTTCAGTCGGAAATAAAGCCTAAAAGGCTATTTAGGCTTTTTTAAACCTATAGGCTTTTTAATATGAGTAGCCTTTTAAACACCTAGTAGGCTTTTTAAAATGAGTGGCCTTTTACAAGCCTAGTAGTCTATCATGGCCATAAAAAAGAACTAATAGGCTTAATTTTAGGCCTAAAAGCCTATAGGCCTCGGGAACACTAGTTATGATAGTCGCGGTAACGTTTCACACTACGCCGTTGAGTGATTTCACATAGAAATCAAGTTACTGCGATAATTATCGATTCAATTTATTACCTGGTCCATAAAATCTGAGAGGTCGTTGACCGAAATTAAAAAATGTATACCGATGCTCGCTCGCTGTTGAATGGAGAATAACGCCTAGAGCCTTTTAAGCGACCGAAGGCGGAGACTAACAATTTCTCTATAAGTTTACGTCTTCGGAGTTATGTAACATTCAATTACGTGCCCGTAATGGGTATATCTTTGACAAATTATCAGCGGCCGCTCCAATGCTGGGACAATGCGAACTTTCCTGGAACCTCATCATCATATAATAAGTCTATCAATCAACGAGATTATTCTATTACAAACATGCTTGCATTCAAATTAGCGGAGCGTGACCGTCGTCACACAACAATACGTGCACGGCGGTCCCCTCGGCCGAGGCACTTTCACTGCGGTCTTATCTGCAGCATGAGGCCCGGAGGTGGCGAGCTGGCCGGATGCTCTGGCGCTCGGGCCACGCGGAACTGCACGGAGCCCACGCCTCGCCGCCACCCGCACCTTATACTTGCACTGATCGCACTACTAACTGACCGACTGCCATTACATAAACCACCAACAGGATGGCGTCGTTAGAATGTTTCCACATTTCTTTGGCTACCTGCCTTCTACGACCATTTAACTAGACTTCCGTAGTAATACGAGACACAAAAACACCTTGCCAGACTGAGAACTTTTTAAACTGCTAGCAAAAATCCGACTGGAGAATGACTCCACTGAATCGTGTCTGCCTTGTACATATTGTCTTGAACAATGAACCGAGATTGCTCCAGAGGTTCTCGTTTCTCATCCGGATTTCAAATGTTAATACAAAGTTGGACAGCTAATCGATCATCAATGGCACAAAAAGTCTACAAACGTCCTTCAAACGTTTCGAGGAGAATTATTGGTGTCCAAATCATGTAAGCCAAGTCATATGTTACTTTTTTACGTAACACACCCAAAACTTACAGATGTTCTTAGATTTAAATGTTAAAATGTTTGATTTTGATTTGACTTCAGTCTAGACACTAGATACGTCGCAGGAATGATGGATGATCTACTAATGCACATACTCTAATTGAAATCTGGCTGTATTCAATCCACAAGTAGAGGTGAACTCTAAAGTCTTTACATATATTAACAATGTTTTTTTTCTAGGTTGTCACGCGCAGAAAATATTTAGGTTAACGAGCCACCATGATTTCTTTAATTACGCGTTCATGCTTACGTGAACAACGTAATGTTAGGTGATGGATGTAATTCGCCGTGATGGCACATAGTTTCATGTTTTGCGTCCATATACGCACATTTCGTATGCCATAGACGTCGTCGCAGCTCCGTTAACCCTGTTATCTTCATTGCATGCGGCAGGCCACACAGAACACCGTTATATGACTATAATCAGATCTCGAAGACCTTAAACTTTAATGTCTTTTGCTAAAACATGCTTAGGACCGGTCGTTTTGATCTTCTTCCGGTAACAACCTTGCCGAAACTACATTGTACTCGGCTTTATTTGGAGCAACCAGGAAATAAAAGAAAACAGCGAATTAAATTGCTTAATGTAAACAACTTAGATTCAGCTCAGTAGTGGGATGGAACAAAACGTTGTACCAGGAAGTCGTCAATCAGAGTTAAGCTTAAATTTAATGCTTCGTTATTGTAATAAAGAGAATGACATTGCATTACCGAAATATGTTTTTACGCCGATTTTCGAGTTTATCAAATGTGGGGTTTTTTACTCAATGCGAATTTTATACGAGTACGTTATACCAATAATAAACAAAACCGTGGTTCATTGGCAAGCGCGGTAACTGGAAATAAAGAAGGTCAGAAGTTAAATTACTAAAAAAATACAACATGAGGTAATCCCAGTACCTATTATATTGAGCACCTACCGAAGTTTTTTTTCTTTGAGACGTAGAAAAAATATTTTTAGCATTACGGATGCAATTATACAGCAAACAAACAAATTGAATAGTATCGACCCCGCTATAAAAATAACAACCGACCTACATACACCATTGTGAAGACAATCGTTCCTTATTCCGATTGTTTCCTGGTGTTTATATACTGAAACAATACAATACCCAGTTTAATAACACTAATGCAATGCTCGGCGCACTATAACCACAACACCGTACATCGAGATCGACTTATTGAATTAAGCTAAACGACAGGCCGATCGGCAAGCCTTTGTTCATGCAGGTCAAGGAAACCACTAAAGCACTCGAAACCGCAAATCAAAACGCTGCCAACACGATAATCGGTTTCTCTAACTGTAATTCTAAACACTGAGAAAACAATGTTGTCGCTAAAAGCCATGTGCCAGTGTATCTCACGCTCCATCGACGCCACTTTATATACGTATTCAGTTCCATCGACCTGGATTTCCTACGAAGAATACCAATAGCTCAGCCAATATATAGAATTAATAGACTGAATCACGTCTCGTAATAGATGGTATTCTATGCCGTCTCTTATGTTCATGAATATGACGTAATCCTACATCAAACCTATACAGAATATTGACGCTAAGATTATAACAGAATTAAACAGTTAAGGTGTTTACCTTCCGACTAAACCAATTATCTGCAACAAGTCAGTAGCAGTATTACAACACGATTACGCCTATCGCCTACAGTGCGTACACTAGATAAGCGAGTAGGTACATCTGGCGAGGTGCGTGATAAAATCACCTGAGACCATTTCTATTTGCCATTTCTCTAACTTGTTAGTCATGCGAACGTGTAGCAATGTTATTAACTTATCGTTTCTCATTATCTAGATATCACACTTAATGAAAAAATAAACAGATTTTTTGTGCAGTTTCACATTCACTATTCAACGGCCAATCACTGCGATTTCCAAGAAACCTTGGAGTCGGCGCTACCTGGCATAGTTGACATCCTAATTGCAACACACATCTCTATCTTAAGCAATGTTAATTAATTACAACCGGATTTGTGATAAGAGAGCTCAAAGTTGACAATTTGACATGTACTCGTGACGCGCAGGAAGATACTCAGGCTAGAAAGCTCGCGTGTGTTACGTTCAGCGGTTACGGCACCTGCCACCGCCTCCACCATTCATCGCGTAAGAGCAAAAGAATATTATAATTTAAATAACAGTCATAATCGAGGCATTGAACTTGCTTCCATAGACGAAACAGTGATTAATCCAGAATACTTTCACTCGAGCCGGTCAGTTATCGTGCGGGTGAATTTAACTATAAAAATTACAATAATTAAGAAGAATTGTATGGGCAGTGAGTCAGCTAGTGATGCTCGATAAGAACCAACAGTGTCATCGGCAAGCGATTGTATGCGATGAACTTTCGATCGCTGATTCTTTATAAGTACACAAAGAAAGCGGACATTTTCTTTTACATAATGAGACAGATTATAATTCGCACGATTCTCATGGGAGCGTACTCTAAACGGATATCTATTCCGAGCCAATTCGGTCTGTTAGGTTAGAGAGTTTAGAGACAATAACTGATGTTTCGCAATAGCACACAAACTGAGCGTGACACTGTAAACTCTGTAATAGTGTTACGGAATATTCGCAAATTTTCAATACAAAAGCGGCGTTGCGAGGCTTTACGTTTGGGTAATAAGCTCACTAACGTTATCCTGGTGACAAGATTAATTGTGTCCCTGGATTAAAGCCGAGCTGACACTAATTTCACATGTTAAAACACAACTTCAGGAACACCACACAATACATCACTGCTCTACGTAGACTACCATATAATGTTGCGCATATTATGAATCTACGAAGTCGGCTTTTTACTTAAGATCTCCAAAACGAGAAAAATATTACTAATCTTTTTCCTTATCATCATTCACATTAATAAAATTAGAAATAAAAAGTTAATATGGACTATTAGTAATATTTATGATCGAGACACACCTCCAAGCGTTTCATAGTTGGAGTGCATTATTAAAGCATAAATTAAAAATTTAGATTGGTCGGTAAACTGTACGCATAGAAATTATCTATGGTTACGTAACGACACGTCATGTAAATCACGAGTAATTACTATAAATGAAATAGTATAGTAATACCAACAGGTGGGCCTAAGGCTCTATGTTTTCAATAAAGTGTTACGCAATCTGGGTATCGCATTGGACCTGCCCAGAAAGTCGATTGTGTAAAATGTTCCACAACGTTTTTAATTTTGTCCGTCACTAAGTTTCATACTAATTGGTTTTAGATTATATTGCTTCAATGATAACTACCGACCTTCGATGGACTTGACAGCCGTTTAGTAATGAGGTCTCTACCGAATATTTAAAATAATTGCGTATATGGCAGAAAAGGCTAGTTAACGTTTGAATTAAATCATAAAGAACATTGTCCTAACGAAGTTACACTTAATTTGGCTTAACAATAGCCACCGCTTCAATTGCTTTAAATCAACGAGCTGATTAGAGTTATTACGCTAATCAAACCGCGCTAGTTAACTGCTCGCCGAGTAAACGATATAAAGATATCAGTTTATTACATAATATCTTGGATAACGGAGCTCTAAAAAGGTAACAAACAAAGTAGGTGCATTGACCTCCGCCCCTAGCGCGGAGCGTTACCGATTGATAAGGCAGGTTAAATGGGCCGTGCCACCATGCCGACCCATAACAATGCATCTCTATTGATACAAGGTATTCAATTCGCTAATGCCCCTTTAATTGCTTCACTGATTTATCTGAAAATAGCCGGAATCGCTGTACTAATTTTAAACTATTAGAATTTAATGGTATTTAAATCAGAATAAAAAAATTGTTATTAAGTAATGAGCGTCTTTTTCTTATATTAATACTTAATTTAAATAATTGCGAGTATATCCATTGATTAATTACCTTTGCCAAGGTAATTAATCAATGGGTTGAAATGTGTTCTTACAGTATTTTGAACTAAGCCCAAATATGATAATTTCTTTTAAGTCCTATTAAGTTTACCTACGTATTTTGTACATATTCAGCACGATATTCAAATTTTCTAGCTGACCGTGCAGTAGAAAAATCGTAAACACTTTTGATAAATTGGAAGTAAACGATTTGTCAATATTTTATCGTACCCCTTAAACGATTATAGCTTATCCTTTTTTCATTTCTTTGAATCCCACGATATTAAATTTTGTTAAGCTTAAAACATATGAACTTATGAAGTATAAAATAAAACAAAATGCCGCCACTCAACCGTCTGATAAGTCATCGTCTGCTGCCGAAAACTTGAGACAATATGGACATAAAAAGTTACCAGAAAAAATGATGCGCATGTGTGTTTCCATTGCTCCTTGAACAACAACACTGCTTAGATCTTCTTTTAAATGTTCTTCTAAAGCGATTATAGACGTTATTCTTCTTTACCAAGAATTTTTCTAGATCCTGCTTTTCAACATTTTTCAATACAAGCAAAAAATTTGCGAAGAAATTTTAATATTATGTCATCTTGATCAATATTTTTTCGGCTGAAGATATGTGTGTTTTTCCCACGGTTTACGTTATTGGTATTAGATATATTTTTTATGATAAATTACAGGATATTGAAAGGAAATGTACCTATACCTTTCTATATCCAGATCTTCCATTACGATGCAAAAAATGGTGTTACATAACAATTATTACAAGAGGTTACAGACAGCCTGTCTTTTGTGCAGGTAGGCTCATTGTTGTTGGCGTGACTATGCTAAAGAGGCAACAATAATATCTCATTCTTTTGGCACACTAGTCGTAAATACGATAATAGCTATTGTATTTCTAATTAATGTGGCTTGTCACAGGTTAATAGTTCTAAGACAAAATTAACTAAACAATAACGCGTGTAATTGCTTGTAATCACCAGCTTTAGTTTAAGCTTTAATTAAACACTAAATATTATAGGGGAATTTGAAATGTCGTGATGGAGTGTGTTATGGTAAAAAACCCCATGAGTGGTTGTCGACTTTGAATCGACGGAAGTCGCCGGCACGACGCGATATTTTGAGCGAGGCGCGTCGAGCATGCGACTTGTAAAGGTATAAATAAATGTAGTCCCATACAACTGGCACTTGATTTTAGTAATATAGATTGAAATAACGTTACTGACTTTGTGAGGTAAGTGTGCATTACAGCAAGAGTGACCAGCCGTTATATACTTGATACATTTTCCAAGATACATAAAATATAATCTTCAAATGTATCATTAATTAGTCGAAAATGGTGGCTTCAAAGTTCTAACACAATATTCAGAATTTTTCGGGGTCAATATGCTAATTTTGTACAAATACATTCTAACCTTTTGATTCTAATACGCTTGTGGGTAATTGTGCTACTTAAATAGTAAATTTGTTTTGAATGAAAATGCCGAAAACGTCAACTGTTAACGGTAAAACAAAAATACAATGTGTACATAAATAACGCACGAGCTCGTTGTACACATAAAAACACAATAAAATTTGAGAAGACAAAGAAAACATCAATAAACCTTTTAATTGTATTTATTGTTGTCTTTATTTCTTTTATTAAAACAACATTACACGCTTTATTAAACTTAAGACAATTCGCGGATCCACTGAATCCTTCGTATAAAAATATGTTTGAGAATTATTGAAGTAAGAGGTTTGTAGAGAACTCTTCAGACAGCAGAAACTTAAAGTATTAGTTCGGGGAAAAAGTCTTTTCGCATTATAGTATGTATGAACTTGTAATAAAATCTTTTCTCTGCACAAAAAAGCTCGATATTTGGGTACCTCACGAGCTCACTGAAAGAAACCCAATGAACCGTGTACTCATTTGTGATTCTTGAAGCCAAAGAAATTTTATTACAAGTTCAAACATACTTTAACGCGAAAAGACTTTTTACTCGACCATACATAGAAGTAATTTAAGTTTTAATCGTTCTTTATTACATAATGCAGATTTATATGAATGGATAAATAAATGTTAGTTACAGAAACGTCCAAGTGTCGTTTAGTCTAAAGCTTGTACAACAGTTAAGCATGTTGACAAACGGTGAAATATTATCCAACCAGGCAGGTACCATTAGCATTTATCCTTGGACCGAAATAGAAAGGATATCCGTTCGAACTGTGTGAACTTACGTTAGATACGTTGTTACATGAAATATTTCTTCAATACACGACCCATTCATTTGTCACAATTTACAGTGTCATTACTTTAAAAGCGCCTATAATTTTGATAATTAAGTATAATTATTGATTTCGATGTCATCGTTTTAAGAAACTTGGCTATAAATAACTTATGAATGTTGTCATTACTTGTGCGTGTAACGTGTTTGCAGTTCTCTCTGAAACTAAAAACACGGGAATAGAAATTTCCGGTCCCAATATCGAGTTGAACTCAAGGACGCACCCAAACCACACCCTATTTCCGTTCCATGAATTAGGGTAAAGTTTATTGTTACCTAGAGAGCAAAAACAGAAGCAGCTGGTCTCTATCTCCCTCACACAACAAACTATCTACACCTTTGGCGAAATGGTATATTATCTTCTTGGTATCATGGTTTAATTTAATAGCCAATTACTTTGAAAACTGTTTAAAGCGAGGTCAGATTCAAAGTTCGCGGAATCCCTTCCCAGTTTTCCAGTAGAAAGGTACGGAACACTATGATCAAGTTGTCGCATTAACACTTCACTTTCCCTACAACCCAGAATTTAAGGCATTTACTCATCTGCCGGCAAACTACCAGTAATTACAGGCCTACAGGGGTGGTTATCCGGTCGCTGTAATGATAAAGGAGAAACTTGCCGCACTCCTTGATAGATCGCCAACGAAGGATCACTTTCACGAAAATTAACTGTAAGTCGGCCGTGCGAAATTTTATATTTTCGAAAATATGCATTGAAGCATATTTATCTCTGTCGAAGGCCAACCACTGCACGTTGCGCGTGCTTTCATCAACAAAACAGCTGCTTGTTTATATTGCCGATCGCACTGAATCGAGCAAGCCGCGTTCCCAACCAGCCAACTTACCCGTCCACTTCCATGATGGTTCGACAAGGTGCATGAGAACTGTACTGAGCCACACACATTATATTTATCTTGACCGATTTGCACGTTTTAAAACTACTACTTGGTAGGTACCTAGGTAGGTATATATGAAATTAGACACTACACCTACGGAAAATATAAATATGTATTGGGATCCATACCACAATTGTTTCTGTTTAGTGATGTAATACTATATACCTACCTACCTAGTCCAAAATAAATCTAATAATTGTAAAATAAGATAAATAGATATACTTACCTAGTACAAATAAATCCTAGCTAGGTACCTACTCGTATGTAAATAATTAAAAAAGACCAGCCTGTATGTAGGTACAGCTACAGGATGGACTAGACTGTGACTTGGTACTTTACCTAAGTATATAGTATGTAGGTACTAAATCTCTGGATTACATACTTAGGTATCCAGCAAATTTAGAAAAATATAGGTATGTAGGTACCTACCTACCTAATCCTTTAATAAAAATCTCCACTGCAGTAGGGTACCAACTTACAGAACGCTGCAAACGAATGCATGCATGCAGGTTCGAAATAAAATAAAATGAACGTAACGTAATAATGAAATGACTTGCGAGACGAGGCGGGAAGGATAGGGGGCGCGGTAGAAGCGGTCGCATGCCCCTCCCCACCCGCCTGCACACCCGCAGACCCCGCAGTCAAGCGAGAGGCGACAGCTAGCCAGCTGCGCGTCTTGTGTTTTTCGGATTTTGCGGTGCGATCGACGTTCCTTTCTTATTTTGTTGTTATTTATGAAAAGTTATCAAGTGTTTTAAAAAAGTACGCGTGTGAACTAAACGTTGTTAATACTGAAATTAGATACAACCTGTGAACTTTGCAGTGCGTTATTACTGTTTTATGTGTTCGATACATGGATACCAGTGTCTTTTGTCTGTAAAACAGTGGATTATACGAGAGGTGGTGGTATTTGGTTGTTCAGTACGTTATTGCCGGATCTTATGCCCGTGGACCCAACAGTGTGACCAGTGATTGTTGTCGTGGCCGGTTTGCAGTGAGGAAACTTTCCAAACGTGCATAAAACAGTGGGTAATGCTTTCCTAGCGAATGCGGGCCCTGCCTGCACGCATTCCGTAGGGAAGCAAGTGCCGGCAATAAGCATTTTACGGTGAGTAAAGCGCGTTCAAGTTCATCGTACTTTGACCTAAAATTATGACAACGAATGACAACGCCTCTTGACCAGTAGGTTCCAGTGTCAAATGTCAAGACGTCCTGTCGTGCTGTGCGTGTGAATTAACTAGGATTTATAGCGGTTCCACCAATGCAGTGACGGCATGTGAATTCATGGAATAAAATATTCGCCTAACTCTAGATTCGAGTGAAATCTTAAACAATTGAGTGGACTCAATGCCCTATTTGTTCAGCCAGTACCTAGTCCGGAATGATGGTATTTCTGAAATCTAACAAGTGGTTGTGCTCAATAATATTGAATAACAATAGAGTTTAGTGGCAGCGGCTGAACAGCACCCCTACAGTTTGTGTCATTGTTCAAACAATTATTTTGCACATCACTTAATTTGTAGGGCAGGATTTGAATTCATGTAATGTCAATATGGTGACTTAAATACTATAATACTATAGAAATTTATCCAACTATTTTATTAACCAAGTATTTTACAGAATACTTAACACACTCATAATAGGTATGTTAAGATCTATAAAACAGAATTTACTTAGGTACTATCTTAAAATAAGCTTTGTTTGTGTTCTTAAATATTTTATTAAATAATCTCATCCAAACCTCATCAGAAACAGAGTACACCATATAATATTACTTAATATAATAATATATTAGTTCACTTAATAATTAGATGCATTAGATTATTATAATAAGCATGCAGAAGTAATGACACTTGATTTAAAGGTAATTGTAACACACAGTTATCAAGTAGGACAGATTATGAATATGATAATAAAGTAAAACTACTTGTAAATAAATTAGGTACATACCTACTTACCTATTTTTAATTATGAAGTTGAAGTAGTACAACAGATTTTAATTTATAGCTATGATATCTCTCTCTCTATATCTCTTACTATATTCTACAGTACAAATATAATTCAATATTTTATCAATGTTATGCTACTTTTTTATCATTTTTAATTCACATTTGGTCTTTTTGTCACTATAAGTGCCTTTATAGTATAAAAATTGGTAAACAACAATTAGGAAGGCAATTTCACTTCATTCATTTGTTAACAAATTTCATTAAGAACTCATTCTCTTTCTATCTTCCTGACTATTCATCCCATATTGGTCCCATGGGGTCAGTCTTGTTTATACTCTCTCTACATTTAGCCCTAATTGTATTCTTCATTAAATACTGAAGAATACAATTAAAGAACCTGTTCTGAAATTGCAGATATTTGTATAACTCTCCTATAAGTTTGTTTAAAAGCAAGCCAAATTATCTCTCACCCACATCTCTCAACATTTGAAACTTGAAGCACTTGAAACACAACATTAGATAAACCACAATGTAAGCAGATGCTATTTCTGTCACTGTTTTATGATCACTCCACATGTTCAAACATTTTAATGATATTTGTACTTTGCACCTTTTTATTTTCAAAACCGTACTTCAAAAAGATTATACTAGTAATTAGAAAGGGTAAAACAAGATGTTTAATTATGAGAGTAACAGTTTCAGATCAAAAAGATAGAGTTGTTATAAAATGGTTTATGTAATGCAAAGTGATTAAGCATTTTTATTCTTTTGATGCTAGATTTTTGTTTAGCGCAGATTAGTACAATAACAGCAATTTAATATCCTATTGTCTTTTTCTTTTTACTGTATGACTTAATTTGTTCATTCATTATGCTATAATTCTGCCAGTTCTATAAAGAAATGTGTAGAGGAAAGTTATTACTCAAGGAAAATGTAAAATATTGAGTAATTTACAATAATAATAGGAAATTTGTGTTAATTAACTAATTAACGTTACATCCATAGGCATTTGGCTGCCATTGTTATTAAAATTTAATTGACTTATGATCATATTATTTGGTAAAACTAATTACCTCCCTACATAGGTACCTAATATTTACTGTACTTATTTACCTATAGGAAAACTGGATGAAAATAATGTACATGACATACATACATACATAATATCTAGCATTTTCCTATAGGGGTAGGTAGAGACTAAAGGACACCACTTGGTATGATCCTATTATAGTAATAATTATAACAATTACATAGATTATGAAGTAGTTATTGAACTAGGTAGTTGGTACCTTTGTGATAAATAACTAGACAAAAATCAAAAGTAAACAATCATGTTATCATACACATAATACTGTTTATGAAGTAGATAGAATGCATTGTTTAGCCTTCTAGGCATTCCAGTGTTCCAATGTTTTCATTATACATTATCTGTTTTGAATTGCCCAGTTAAGATATGCTTCACAAGCTAGGCAGCATATTTACACTGACACCTGAACTAAAAATAAAACTGAATAATAATTGGCAAATTACTTTTTTAAGAATATTTAAACAATTAAATGGTGACTCAATATATTATAAGGTAATATTTTTTGAAATCCTCATACACCTACTTACTTTTCAAGGTATGTAGTTGGGTACCTTTAGTCAATGGTTTTCATTCCTCTACCTACTTCCTAAAAACATATTATTACCTACTTAAGTTAATGCTTAAAAGCATATTACTAGACTTAAATACCTACCTAACTTTACAGTTTTTTATTCTTCCTAATGTACCTAAATAGTATTCAGTTCATTTGGTAGATACCATAATTCATATTCATAGAATATAATATTAGTATGCAAGGCATCATATTTTCATGGCTATGCAAATAATGCAGTAGGTATTAATACCGCAATATGTGTTGCACTGCAATAACCTTGTGAATAACAGAACAACTGCAATACTTCATAGTTTTTGCTCTTTGATCACAATTGCACTTGGCATGTTATTTTCTCTATTGTATGGTAAACTTATGTGAATGGTATTTATTGCTAATTTATTCTTCAGAATATTATGTTCTATCAATCTAGCTCTGGTAGTTATATGCATGAGTTAGAATATTGTTATACATAGATGAAAGGCTAAAAATAGTTTATTTCATTTGCCCTGCTGTGTAGTGATAGTTATTAATTAAATAGTAATTAATTATAACAAAGAGATTTGCTTGATCCAATATACAACTTAGCCTACAGCTGCCTTTCTGCTAACTTAATTGAATCAATCATTGATCAGTAGTCACCTTATATCTATTTTATTATTTTAGTGCTAACAAAATGTGGAAGCGATAGTATGATAGCCAGTTTGTAAGATACTTAATATTTTAGTTCCAAAGCAAGTCACATAGGGATTGTTTATTTGGAAACATCTTGTTTGGCACCAATCCAAACTGAAAATGTGCCTATTTCGAAACACATTGTAGCACTTGAAAATCCATATGAAAGCCTAACAAAGAATGACCAACATACAAAAGATGTGACAATACAAAATTTCATTTGAATTCCAATGATATTTCTAGGTAAATACCTACCTATAGTTTATTGTTAGGTAATGGCACAAAGACAAATAAGTAATAGTGATTTAAATTAAGTAGCTTACATGCACTTTATTTCATACTAGAGGAAACCCTTCTCATGTAAATCCCGATCCCTCGGGGACTCCGGGATAAAAAGTAGCCTATGTGTTATTCTGGGTCTTCAGCTACCTACATACCAAATTTCATCGAAATTGATTCAGTAGTATTTGCGTGAAAGAGTAACAAACATCCATACATACTCACAAACTTTCGCATTTATAATATTAATTATTTCATATATGTTTTACGGCATGCAGGCAATACAGAATAATATACCTAGCTAGGATAACTTACCCTTCAATGTGTAATAAGTATTTACAAAGCTGTTAACGCTAAATAACAACAAAAAATACGCCAAAAAACTTAGTGATTAAAAAGAGTTAAAATGATTTACGGTTGATCAGTCTTGCAATAAAAACTATATAAATGATGCATACAAATTCATGATCATTCCGTTTACTGCGCTTCAAAATTATCCTATGCATATTTGTTTCTTATTTGTAATATTATTCAATCTTAAATGTCTTGGCAATCAATTTAATCAATCAGCCAAACTTTGACGTAATCTCGATTGCATTCGCGCACTGCTTTTTTTAAACATTTTATTGGTTCACTAAACCTTCCCACTACAAAATTCTAAGTACAATGTAAGGACATTCTTAAAGAGCTGAATATGCAGCTAATTGTTCCCCAGGTATGCACAGTCATACTGTTTAATTCCTTTGTTCTGAGATGAAGTATCCAGTGACTAACGCTTAGCATATAAATATTGGCTTAGTCCTATGGAGTATAGCATAGGTTTATGCATTGTATGAGACCTTATGATGTGAAACTATATAAAAACAAGAATAAAGAACCTAACTACAAACATACCCACTGCATAATGTCGTAAAGAAATTTGTTAAATCAGATCGTTCACTTAAAGCTAAGAATTCTCCTAAGATAAAAAAATTGAACACACTTAAAAACTCACTGGCGATAGTTTTCCTATCAATCAATGTGCCTGTTGCTTTCGTACTTGAGGTACAAGTTTCCGCGCTTTCGTCGGCACGTTCAAAAGCATAGTAAAGTTCCCTTCCACTTAACGTTTATCACATCGCCTACGTGAACCGCAGTCATATTCACTCCCTCTTGATGCACACATGACTCAATCTATTCTTCAATGAGTTGTGGTTAGAATTACAGTCTTTATTACACCTTATATTCTTGACTTCGCTCAATTACGTTCTAGTACAATTTGTAGGAACTAAGATTATTTGAAAATGCACTGATACCCTTAAATGAAGCTAAACCTAAACCTGTTCATGAATTTTATATGAGTACATAAGAATTAATCATAATAATGACGACGCCTACGTAACAATCTGTCAACTAGATGATGTTGTTCTGGCAAATTGTCGCATTACTAGTCCATAATATTGCGATTCGTCAATCTGTTGCCAATTTGTACTTGTATCTAGGCACCGAACAAATGAGATTCTAGTACTTGTAATCAAATACTATTAAATATATTTATAATTCTAGGGTGTTTATTCTATTTCCCTAATCAATTAAACTAATTGCTGTAAAATAGTGAATGAATAGCTAGAGTAGATGCATCTCGTATTTTCCTGTATAAAACCGCAAACGGTTTTCAAGCTCAATAGTAAAACAGACGGCCTTGTTGCGTAACTATTACTCATAGAAATGATAAGCAATAATTACGTGTAATTATGTTGTGTGCAGAGAGACGAGCGGCGCGGGTGGCGGGGCGGCCAGCGGTGGTCTGCTGGCCATGAACGCCACCCAGGTGCAATGCGAGCCCCACGACTCCGTCGTACTCATTAAATGTAAGTAACACTCACTCATATAACTTAACTTTACCTTACCAAACATAGGACTGAAACAGAAGAAGCTAAAATGCATTTTTTGCACATTCACACATCATAATCTTATTGACGTAAATTGCACAAAAAAGAAGCTAGGTAATACGTTTGAGTCGTTAACAGAGGTCAAATGACAACTTTACACTGTTCTACTAATGTTTCTGTATTGTGTTCGTTCATTTTCCTAGGCGAACAATACCACAACAAGGCTACATTCAGTTTCTAGTAAGTATCTTAGTCTATGTTGACTGTTGAAGTAGTCCCATGCGAATCCATTAGCGGTAGTTTCAAACGTTATTTTATTTAGAGTTCGCGTAAATAAGTCACCTATGCTCTTCATATACATTAGTCAATGTAGTAGTTATTTAAGAGCTGCTAACGCGCGTGTAGCTGACTCACGCTTCAAGATGCTCAGACGACGAAATGTCTCTCGTTTTAGACTTGAATGACAATCATATCTATAGAGAGGGCGCATACAGACCAGTAATAACTGCGGTATAGCCAAAGTAACTTGTGCTTAATACATGGATAAAATTGTATTCAAACTGCAGCTTACTACCTACGTAGTGAGTAATAAATTTTAGCAGCCGGTCTGTTTACGCCTTAGGATTACTGAATTCGTAAAGAATGTCAATAAATCTAGTACCCTTTACCCAAGGCACGCTATTCCGATAATATTTAGTCCAATAATGTTGATTTGATTCCATTAATCGTTTGTCAGTCAAGCTACGTTTATACTCAGTCCACCGCACTCGCCATAGATTCATTGGCCTCATTGCAATATGCTTTTGTATATTTTTGGACCGGTGTACGCCACTGCGTCAACAGTGTTCGATGTTCTGTCTGTTGGCACGACTTTGATTGCATATACGTCTTGATTATTTGATGTGCGTTTGGTATAAATACATGTCATGCACCGATGGCAATGCGATTTATCATTATGAACATTCTGATGTCTTTCATTGTGATGCAGTGTTATTGTTACCATGTGTCACTATGTTATCAATTCTCCATTAATCTTGTAATATGATTATCATTGTCTAATATCCAAGTTAGTAGCTCGAATGTATTAAGTTGCGACATTACGCCGAGTGCTGTCTATAATAGGGTATTTATGCTAGAATTTCTCAATATGACACAGTCATTTTCCAGTGAACTGTGGGCGTGCGGGAACAGGTGTGACACTTGTAATGTTTGCACAAAATGACATTATCTTTTCGGAACATAACACATATATGGATATTTTCCCTGAAAGTTAAACAGAAGTACACACCTTGTAACAAGTTTCGTGACAATAAGAAGCCCTTACGTTACTCCAAACTTTATGAAACCATTTAAAAACTGAAAGAACATGGTTTCTGATCCACCTCTCCATAAATGAAGCTTCCTCTAATTTAAACCTTCAATAAATTGCTAATAAAATTTATTAATAACGCAACAATAAGGACTGGAAGTTAAAAGCCAGTGAGAAGGTAACTCAAGTAAATAAATGCAGTCACATGACGTAATCCCTATAGCCTATGACACGCACACGATCAAATCGAATCTATAAACACTGGCTGTTATGTCAGCATCCGTCCACTTATTAAGTACCAGTAGTTTAGTCACTACGACGATTACTACCTTCATTCATGACCTGGTAAATTTATAATTGCTTCAGAAATTAAGGAAGAAGTATTTACCTAATAAGAGTTTGGCAATAGTAGACATTGTAAAGACGGAAGCTTCATTTGATTCGCAGAATTTGGCATAAACATTGCAAATTATCGTGTATTCATTAATTATGAAGTGTTATGATCGTGATTAAAACCTCGTCTAAATTAAATTATGTTTCTCGGAAATGTATAATTTTGCAGCAGTTTAGTAGAATTTATAAGTTTTAGATGTCATGTTGGCATTTACTTCCTTCCAGACCAGTCCATCCATCTTTTCTTTAGTCTGCTTCTATTCATAAAATATATAACACAAAATTCTACGGTTCGAGACTTAAAAATCGATCTATTCTGACCGTGAGAGTCGAAAACATAAAATCTATTTTTGGAAGCCTTCTAATTTTCTATAACGGTGATGTTACAAAAGCCTTTCAAGTTAGTTACACAAAAAAGTCTGCGTAAACGCAATGTAACATTGTAAATGATCTCTGTGTATTGTCACATGGATCTTATACTCCTTCTGTACTCGCCATTTCTACAAATAGTACCAATTGTGTTTATTTCCGTCACTGAAAGTTCCCCCGTTGCGCCGCCGATGCGCTCAATTGATGCGGGAGGCGCACATATTTACAATTAGCTTTGTTTGTGTGGCTGATAATAATTGCTGGACATAAGCCAATGTTAGTATTAATTTTTCAACATGGCGCTTGAGTGGTAGGCTCGGCAATTGCCCCAACCATCCGCAATTATGTTAATCCGGCTTAGTTTTGAAGGGACTGTGCATTAGGGTGCACGTTCAAACGATGCATTTATTAATTTGTAGGAGTTATGTGAAAAAGTCGTGTTGTGTTGTGTGTGACGGTGTTGTGAGACAATGCAGTTTACGTTGGTAATCGTCGTAAACAAAGTCAAGCTATGTCCGGTGATAGAGGAACCGCTCAAATCAATAGGTAATTCTCATATCCTACTAATATTTACTTGACTGAAATGCAGAAATAACTGCCTTCGAAGCTAATAACCTTTTCATGCAAGGTAATTTATTACATAGCAACTTACTTCTGTTAACGGCATGTACTTGTGGACCTCCTAATTAGTATTTATTGAATATGACTCGATTTTCCATGTGGTTATGAACCTGAGTCATATTTACCATTTGTTCCTTTTCCATGTCGTATTAATTTAATTTAGTTCTTGGTCATTAACCTAAATTTATAGAATTGACTGACTCATCATCAGCCCCAAAGGAAATAGAAAAGCCCTTTTAAACAAAAATAATTATAAATGTGTTAAAGGCATCATAATATTAAATAAGAATGGTGGTTTATATTTCTTATGCAAATCATAGGCTAAACTCCAGGATTAAACAAGCTAAAAATAATATTTACAAACGGAATGCACAGTTCCCAAGCTCTTAGATTACATCGAGCGGCTGCGAACGTTTTGGCAAATATGTTTAACCTAGAATCATAATCGATGTGAATCATAACGAGCTCAATCTATTTAATACGTAAATAAAGTGAGTGCGATATAAGTGCCGTTAGTCCAGTAGGTGTCGGCCAATAGCACCAGCTGGGGCCCATGTGTGGCAACACTCGCCAGCCCGCCACCAATATTGTAAGTGACATTCTTAACCATCTGAATAAACGTAATTGAACAATTTCTATCAACCCATTGCCCTTATCTACTACTTGTCTACTTGTTACTCGGTGTAGGACAAATTCGAGACACAATTGGCCACTAACGACAGTCAGTGTTATAAATTCAACATCAGGTAGTATAATTGAAAGTTTACTTTTGTTACCTTATTAATTGCGTTATTTTTCGAACCGGCAATTAACGAGGAAACCACATTTCTAGTAAAGATTACCGTAATAACTCATTCACAATATTAAATTTCCTGTAAATATCCTGACTAACATCCCTATGACTGTTTGATTGACGTCAAACGAAGTGCAAAATAATTTACTAAGATGGAATGGCAGAATGTACCCATATAACACTTTGTTCCCGCACACCATGCGTCAGAAATTATGTCAGGCACATAATAAGTGGATGGAAACGGTCGGCTGCAGCGCTCTATTTGTTGCATTCTTATCTCAAACTTGTAATATGGCTGTATGAATCATAATATCTAGGCGGGCTAACAATGAGAGCGACTGACAGGGCGCGCCGAGCGGCTCCTTATGATCTCGCCATTCTCGATACCAAGATAGTACTGACCGGACATAAATCGAATCTTGTTATGGACCTGCTATTTCGTTATTTACATTTACCTGCATCAGATTATCCCATCTAATGAGGTTATCAGGCTTTGCCTAGTTTCTTGTGCTGTATTTGTTGCCCACCCCTCGTATGTAGCGAAATCTTGCTCTATTCTCATGTAAAGGAGAAGAATCTTCCGCTTACTGGAGCACACCTATGTTTATCATTTATAACGAAGTATACATAAATGTTTGATACGTTCTATTGTGACCTGGATAAAAGTCGGTCATTAGTCATTAAATATAGAAATTATTTAATAATTAGATATCTAACATTCCAATGCTTATCTTCCTAAGGATAACGCGTACTTTTTATTGTGAAAACTTATTTGAACGTGTATAGTAAAAACTAGAGAAAAAATTGCAGAGTATTGTTTAAAGACCTACCCTTTTCTTGTAAATAGGGTTGTTATGCTTTATTTCTACTTCGTTTTCTGACTGATGATAATAATAAGTAACTAATAAATAATTATCATACGATTAACATATAATGACATGAATAGAGTTACTTCCGTTTCTAATTTAAAAGCGGTGCAGTATTTTACAAGTGATCGCGTTTTAACTGATAGTTAAAGAAAGTTCTGAACAGATATACTATTAATTAAATCAATTAAATCTGAAATTGCTTTTTAATGCGTATAATATAAAGCTATAAATAAATAATATATACGAGTACGTGGTAGAGTATTTTATAATAATATAGATGATGCTTCGTGTTAGCAAATTAACGCCCCTTCCATTAACCCAGAAAAAATATGCTAATCTAAACTGGGTTATCTGTGGAACACATTATGTTTCATTATACATATGGACAACACCCAAGCGTCGGACAAACGGCGGTGCAAATATAATTTAATATCCATTATAATGTGCGTTTGTGGGTCGACAACCCTGGTCAGTTGTTGTGAGACCCTGCCGAGTGAAGTAACAACAAACTCGCTATCGTACGTCAGTCAACACCATCAAGTCATTGAGAAGTTCTCAGTTAGTATGTGATCAAACATCGCGATGTCGACACGTGGCCGCCGTTAATTGTGTTTATTGTGATAAAAATGAAGCAATTTATTATTCATTCGTGTATGTAGATGGCTAACTCGTTTGTCTGTTCATTGTGCAGTGCTCGCCACCGTGTTATTAATTCGAGAACCTTGATCTCGCGATACAGGGCGAAATTACGTAATAGTGAATTGTGATGGATGTGCGACGCGAAACTATGAAGCCTGCCAGAAAGAGTGATAAAATAACTAAAATTAAGCACAAGTTGATAAAGAGACACAAACTAAGTAGGTAGTTATTGTCTTCCAGTTTCAAGAGTTCATGATCGCGCTAATTGTAATAAAAGCGTAGGCTTTAAAAACTTATTTGAGTCGTGTTAGACGGTTTGATCGAGTTCAAAAAACGTGGTCGCCACAGCCGACTCCCACACATTTCTTCAAGGCCTCTAATCCAATTAATCAGCGTTTCGACTTATGGCATCGATATTACAGCTTCAAAAGGATGTTTGCAACGAATACATTCCTAGTGGATTTCTCCTTTCGTACGTTGCCTTTTTCACGCCGCATTAAACTTTGAATAATCGGTGATACGTCGCAAATTGATTCTAATAAAAAAATCTATTACCTATTCGCAATGTATTCCTGCTTGCAATTTATATGTATGTAAAGTTAGAAAACAAACGAAGAACAATATACAAATTATCTATGGAAATTAGTCCCCCATAAACTACCGATTTTTTGTTGTTATCTTTCAATTACGAAACATCACCAATTACTCAAGGTTAAGCTAATATTTACCCAACAAATATCATTAAATTAGTAACTGTATGTCTCCCATTGTAATTGCTTCGATAAGAATTTGTATGCTTTATCAGTAGCTCTGTTAGTCAAGATCACATTGTTTGTAACCGCTTATGTATGTGATTTAAATTTCTCATGACTGATAACGTATCACTTCTTAGACCATGATTTCTGAAGCTGCTATTGAATATTAAATATTTGAACAATATTAAAACGATTCTAATCTTTACCTCGATGCAGTTTTCGATGTTTTTTTTAACACTTTACGAGTGTTATTGCAATATATTCAGTATTCGTTTTGCAACGTTTTATTTTGCTTGTCTCGTTGTGACCTTTCGGATTCTTTTGCAGCATCCATGGTCATAGACACTTTGAGACAGAATAAATACAGTTAAGTCCACTTGTTAAAACGTCATTAAAATTTAATGCGCAGCGTTGACACGAATTCGAAGAAATAAGAGTTCTATGAAGTCCTTATAAATCAATGTTATCGATACAAGGAAACCCTATAACGCGGAGTTATTCGAATCCGATTCGTATTCTATGTAGTGTCCAATTTTACGAAAGTAACAGCTTTGTTTGTTTAAAGCTTTCGCTAGTATACGTTTGCAAGTAGTTTAAATATGTGAAGTAATTTAGTTGATGTGTTTGTACAGATGAGCACCGGTCCGCGGGCGGCAGTTGGGAGGAGCCAGTGAGTGCCGTGCGGAACACACCGCTCAGGCGCTCGCAGCGGCTCAACTCGACGCTGGACTCCAGGTAAACAAACCTTTTTACTTTTGTGTCCCTTTTAAACGTCCCATTTTAGATGTTTATCACTATAATGTATCATTTTGAAGCAACAGTTTTACTAAAACCGAACTGTGACTGTTTTGTTCGATTAGTTAGAAAAGTAGCTTAGAAATATAGAGCGTTTGCGCCTCATGGATTGTTGTTGATGCGTTAAACCCCATTACGCTTCTCTCATATCTTGAGCATCTTAAACTCCATAAAGGATTGCGAAATTTTGCATCTTGTTAGTGTTCAAGTACTAGTTCATGTTGAACGTTTCTAAGCCAAGGTTCTCCTTCCACTACGCTTTTTCCACTTAACCTTGGTTATGATAATAAGTTATAAGCGCTCGTGTCTAACAGTATGCGTGATTGTTTTCATGAATTTTTCATGGAAGGTTATCGTTTCGCGGAAATCGTAAAACTTGGTTGAGGGCAAGGGTCATTGTTATAACTAGGAATTGATTCGCATTAGTATCCAATAGTCTTCTTTGTATTTATTTTTTCATAATACTTTTGGTATATTGGCCAGACTTAAAGTTGTAATAATACTACAGTGCAGTCAATTCCTGTAACACTCCTTGTTCCAGTTACCTATTTTATAGGAGGCAATAATTTCGTATCAGTGTTTTCAAAGTCCTTACTTCGATATTAGGAGTAACCTACTTTAATTCGCAATGTAGGTTGGTGTACATGTTTGTTATGAGCAAATCTTCTAAAGATATCCCTTTAAGTCTAACAATCAATTAATGCAAAAACTGAACCTCTATTTTTCTCATCTTTGTCGTATATGCCAGATTGGTCTGGACTAAAACCAACCTCAATACTAATTAAATATTAGCACTCATCTCAGAACCTTCTGCAGTTTGATGTGCACAGCTACCGTAAAGCATGTTTTTTCGGAAACCAATTTATCTTAAAACGATGATAGCGTATGCCACCTAGCTTTTGTTTTTCCCTAGTTTTACTGCAAAGGCATCCGAGTTTAGTAGGTCAATAGATACTGCCAATTATTGAGTAGGTCGTTCAGTGAAATTTATTATTATTGATTTGTAATTTGTAATCTCCGTCTCTACCGTGACCACTGTCGTCTTCTTTGTTTAAGTAGGTTTTGTTCGAGCATGAACACAAACAATTATAATTGCCTATTGTAGTAAACTATTTATATCCTCACTTATAGTTTGTAGAATCTTTGCCGAAGCCTATACCATCGGCTAAGACAGATACGAACTTTTAACTGCATATGTTGATAAAGTATACAATAGATATTTTGTTACTGAGATGCTTTAAATTACTAGTATAAAGTCCAGTATCATAAAATATGTATGTTAGTGCAATAAACTCTAAAAGCTTGTTCGTTGATGTCAGAACTAAGTGTGATTGATCGTTCTCCCAGAATTAGAACCAATTCTCGCCTTTTAGGAGGGTGCCACTTTTACAACCAATATATCTCTCAAAACGACTGCTTCAAAGGTAGCGTAAATGTTCATAAGTAACACTTACCTACTAAGTATTTGTAATTAACAAGTAATTAATATTATGTATCCAAATAAAAACAATCTAAAAAGCAATTTATAATGCTGACGTCTACATAGTGAATACTTCCGGATAACTTTGGACAACTTCATCTACAGGCTGATTTAAAAGTATCAATGTTATGATGAAAGACGGAAGCCACCCACTTGATTACCAAAAATGTTGTTTACATAACAAGTTGCACAGTTATTTCAGTGTGTCATACACATAGTTTAATATAATGCAGTATTGACAGTTGGCGAGTGTCGCATGCGACTTCCGCCGTGGTGCGGTGTGGTCCAGTCCCGCTGAACAATTAGCGAGCGCTCAGCGCCGAGCCAATTAACACGAATTTCCTGTGTTCAAACTCCAGAGGCCAGCAGAGGGCACTGCCTCCCGACAAAATGATCATTCACGCTTTAGCGGATACCGTCTATTGTCGCTTAAGATTCAATCGTTCGTGCAATGTTTTGAACGTTTTGATAAAATATCGCGACACAATTTGAATTGTTTCTGTTTGTAAGTCTCGTCTACATTGTAACAATAAGAAAATGTTACACTGGTTTTACAAATTAACTAACTAACTAACTATTGTATTGCATGTATTGTTATTAGTGGCTTGCTTTGCTGTCACACGACATGCGTAATAAGATCCCCACAAGTCGAAGTCCATCAAGTATTAAATAGACAATTCCCATAGTAAACTGACACGGGCCATGTACCAAGACACAATCTATCAAACACGCGACCTCGAAAGTATTGTAAAATTACATATTCGCGTACAATTGTTTGTTGCGTAATTAATTAGCTATGCTTCATAGTTTAACGCTTTCAACCACGCGTATGCGCTAAGCTGTAGGTTATCGTGGCCGTTTAGCTTGGCTCTGACTTGTGACATTATGTTCTTATAAGTAGATAACGTTAAAAAATAATGTCAAGGACTACGCAGCTCCGCTTTGCATGTGTCTTGGAGATAATACCGAACCAATTTGGAAAATGTCAAAGTCTCAATATGGAATATTGCTATTCTAATCTCCTTTGTTGATTTATTCTGCGTAACTTATATACATAGCAAAATAATGTTAGTCCTTGTCAATCTTCAATTACTTATGACATTAAAGCAAAGGCTATAATGAAGCCTTTATAAGAATCCCGAGTCGAAAACCGTCTAGGCCTAACTTTATCTAGACCAAATGTTACAAAATAATAATTTATTTCCTTTCAAAATTTCTCCTTGTTCTCATTCTCTCAAATTATACGCCCAATTAACTGGCAGATGCGCGTCCGAACCCTTCGTGGGAAAACATCGCGTGATCGTAAATATTATGTTAAATCAATAATGATCCTTTAGTGAAAGCTAAAACAAAGCATTTGAAGAGTTTGTGTGAATAATCGTCCCCGGAGAGTTTATGTAGTCGGAGCTAACAGGCAGGTAAATCTTAGAAAAAATGTTGAGCAAACTATTTACCAACAGCTAATATTTTTTTATGTTATCTATATTATCTAAGACGATGCGGTATTATGCTGAGAAAGCTCTTACGAAAGTTCGTTCATTGTGTCTTCATATATATTTTAGTGTCTATCAGCAGTTCAACACGGGCTTTATGTTTCTCACAATCATTATTTATTCGGTGTCTTGTTAAGATTGAGTTATTATCTATCCAATTGATTTCTAACAAGCATAGCAGCAGGCTGTAATGGAACATTATCGAGCTAAATAATAACTTTATGGCTGTATATTGATTAAAGCAATAACTAAATATTTGTGTGTCTATCCAACCAATCTGTAACGCAATTCATTAACATTGATTGTTTTGTCATTGACTAGAGTTTTTATTTTCTCTAATTGAGGTCAAATGCCTGTTAGCTTTACAACTCGTGATGTAGGAGGAAATAACTTTTTCAGTTCGTGTGTTTTGTTAATTAGAAAATAAATTTGGGCAATAAAGACAATTTATACTGTAATGGATTTTGAAAGCTCTTTATTTTCTAGGCCGCGAAATGCAATTGAAACCAAGTTATTTGTGAACTTCCTACAAAACATGAAGTCTATCGTCTGAGGTTTATTAACTTGTTTCCCCTCGTTTTAACAATTTGGTTGGGTCGTTGAACACCTGTTACGACCAAGTCGTTTTTACCACAAGCTATACGGAAGTAGTATCGTTATCCTTATTTTTTTAGGTGTACTAATTTAAGCAAGGAATTCGTCTTGCAAACACCGGTCTTTGTGACACTGGGAATAATTATTTTAAAGTAGAAGTGGCACAAAATGTGCAAAGCCGAAAAATAAGATCCTAAATAAGTTCTTCTATAAAAAATGACACGGACAAATGAGACCAAAATAAAAAGAAACAGATAATAATATGTAAAAGGAAGAAAAAAGACAAAAGAACGACCCTCTCAACGAGTTCAGGTAAAAACAAAGTCACAGACGTCTACGTCACACCTGTAGTGTGCGGACGACGCAACAGGTGGCGCTGTGCCGACAGTGCACAGCGGAAGGACGTTGTATGACATAATTTTATTATTAACACCCTGTGATTACTTATTCCACTTGGATTCTTGAGTTCACCCATTGTCCTTCCGTTGACTTTTTTTTAAAGAAATTACTGTTTCCAATAAAAATACTTGATAATGCATAAACAAAGCTGCTGTTTGTAACAATCGGAGTAAATATTTGCCTCGGAATTTCCTTTGATTTGTGGTTGATAAACAAAGTAAAATAAACATGCTATTATAATATGAGTCATTAAATAAATATATTCATCGGTATTGTGGTATATCGAAGTGCGTAATAGGTATAGCCAGTGTTTATAATTACGACATGGGTCATTGCAACCTACAGATAACTTGGCTTGCAGACAGTGAGTCGTCTGTTTTACTTAATCGCTACTTGTATGAATATTTTCATTACTTTATTATCCTGTAAAGTTTCCAAGTACCCTTTGTTTCTCGCCCTTTGGCCTCTACAAGCCTACAGTCTTGATAAACCTAGATTTTTTATTACTAATAAATCATGATGAGAATGTGACGTTTATTTTGTCTTGTTTACGGTGCATCGTTAGCCAGCTGATAAAACTAGTAATAAGTTGATAATACGCATCTAATTATGTTTATAATCAAAACTGACCTATTGAGACCTGTAATTATAACTTTATTATGTAACTGCGTAACAGTCAGGGATTATATATTTTCTGTCTTTTGTATAATTTCTCTTTACCACAGAATCATTGTTTTTACCGCACTAATTATATCTTGAACCTATTTTGTTGTTCCTTGGACACCCATATGACGAAGATCGTCTCCATCGTCGTTTGTAATGTTGATGGCAGCATCTCAAATAGCAAAGTTTTCTGTACCTTATTTAAATTGTTACATAAACAAGGAACATAAAAGGTCGTATTTGCTTATCGTCCCGCTCAAGTCATAAAGCGACTGGATGGGGTTATTGCGGTACAATAAACTAGCAAACGTGCTGGTATTCAGTTACGACATAACGCAACTTTGACAACATTAACTTACTATGAATAGCTGTTGCTACCTAGCTTGGGGCGATATTTGGTGAGGCTAAGAGAATGATATAAGTAGACCTGTATTTCTAAGCGAAGTGGATACTATTGCATTCATTGATAAGAATCTTCCTAAGCACACCGTGTAATACAACTATTATATCTAATTTCGTGCAATATTCTATAATATTTGATAACTAAATTACAATTTCTACTTAATTATTGTATTCAAATTGTTATTTCAAAATGCAGTAGATGCTCATATAGTGTATGTGCATCTTGTAAAATGGTGTCAACAACAAGAAATCATGCTCTCGCTCGCTCTGTGACCCCGCTCCGTGGTCAGATCACAATTGCTAAGTTATTATCTATGCATTATAATCTATCGATCTCTAACCCGGCTGTTATTTATTGCTTCACATTACTTTAATTATGGCAAACGACGATCTGATACTATTTATGAGTCTAACTGAATTGTAATGTTCGATTATTATGGTGTTCATTCCCTTTTACGTCCGAGCCCTTTTTATTTTGTTCTAAACAAGGAGAGACGGGGATTGAGAAATCCGTGCTTTTTGATATATGATCGTAATTGTTGAGAATTGACAGGTTATTAACATCAAGTATACATTTCGCATACAAAAGGTACTGTTCGTATTTTCTACGAATGATATGTGTATGCTAAAATATTGTTACATGTGTTTAATGTTTAATACATAAAAACATTGATTTCTAGCCTGAGTTCAAAAGTACATCCGTATAATCCTAAATCGTACGTAGTTTGTCTTTAATTGAAAGTCATAATCACTAATGAGAATCGTACACTCGTTACAAGTTAAAGAAACTTTGACCCCGGCCCCTGGGACCGAGCTGATGGCTGCAATTACGAACAGGCGGGGACGATTAGAACAAACAAACTCGCCTGTTTGTCTCACATTTATTCAACTCTAAAACTAACAACGTATCGCGAAAAACAAGCGTTGTATTACCCAAGTGTCAAAATTTGCATTTACACATTAAAGTGCTGAATTAGATGGATAGACACAATTTTAATGTACGAGTACATTAAGTAGTCAAGGTGACTTCGAACAAATAGGAAATCATTACGCTAAAATATACTTTAGATTTACAATCAAAATGGACCACATAGACGCCGTGCCGTATACACCGTGCTCTTCTAAATGAAGGCAATTAAGCAATCAAACTGAAATGGGTTTTTTGACTTCTTTATGGCCTAAATAAACAAAGCCATACTGTGCCTTTCTGATTCAGGAGTCATTAAACCGAGGGATGTGGTGCAAATCTTTTGAAATTCAAGACATCGCGCAACAATGATTGATATAATCCACCTATTACATTTCGCGACTTCGAAATTTAACATAGATTATCTATTGCAACTGGTGTTATTTTAAACGGTAGCTGAAACAATAGACAACCTTGGAATGCATAGATTTTTTGCTCCACTTTGCAACAATGATGGAGAAAGAACTAAGTACAACAAAAACACCTTTACAGAGACATAGTTCCCTCGAGCAAAACCGACACCTCATAATGAAAATTGCATTACGCAGATTGCTTGGAGTGAGGCAACCGCAAAGACAATATTTTGTCTTTCATCACATAACCAAATACGATCTAATGTATTCGCGACTTTAACTCATACATAAAACATTCGATAAATATTTTATAACCGTTGCTACATTGTCTTTTCAACCTTCAACTGATTCTTTGTATAGTATTTAGTCTAAAGTAATTGGTCTATTGTCATCTGTCGATTGTTTGACGAGTAGTCAACTACATATGAAACAGTATTCGTCAGGCTGTGACATTAATGTCATTATTAATGATTGGATTCCTAAACGTATTTCCGTTGATCACTCGAACGTGTTGAATGCTTAACGGAAATTCGTTAAGAGCAACGGCCGACACCAAGTAATTGCTTTTTATTTAGTCTCATAAATAATTACGTTTAATTTGTTATACATAATTTAAATTACGTAACTCTAACACAAAGTTTATACTACAGAAAGTAATTGAGTGGGACAGAAAGTCATCTATCTGGTCAGTTCAAGTTTCCATTGCAAGTTTCACTGTAATTATTGTTTTCTATCATTAAGTGAAATAAACTTCTTCCGCGTTGGCTAATTGACAATATCCTTGACATGACGCAATGTCATCATTACAAACTTAGTAAAATCGACACCTACTTGATTTCAGCATTGATAACATTGACCACTTTATTGTCTGTTTATCGCATTAAAATAATTAAGCTGTCATGAAAAAAGAGATCTACGCAGTTTTTCAGTACCTTCTCGGTGGTAATCATTGAATAGGTTATGTTATTTCCCCATTCTTACTTTTGCCCTCATTTCAATAATATTTAGAAGTACCACACCCCATAATGTATCCATTTCCCAACGATACCATCAGCCATAAGTTTCCTTATCGCATTACTTTTAACCAACTGTAAAATTATATGAGCAATGTGCTAACTTTACAATTTCCTGTGGCCACCCAGGAGCAGTGGTCAGTTGCGCAACACGCTGAGCCGCGCTCGGGAGCTGTGCGAGCGATGGCGCAGCGGAGGTGCGACGCCCACGCCGCCTGCGCCGCCGCCCGACGACGAGGGCGGGGGACGCCTGGCCAGGTGGTTCAGCGTCCGGAGAGGTTCCTCGCACCAGTACGACATGCACCCGCACGAGACCGACAAAATGCCCAAGTTGCCCGAGGTAATACAAAAGAACAATTCCTCCTAGTAGTTTTTTGTTGATCTTAGACCTTCTCCTGAAATGAATTTCCAAAGTTATGGAACACCAGAGAAAGCATACAAATCCATGTTAATAAAGATTCAGTTAACATTTCAGATATTATTCAATAGTAAAAATTATCATTTTATTACTGTTGCACATAATGACTATTTAATTAAAAGCGTACCATCATTACAAGACCACACGCTCTTCAAATGCTGAATGGATGAAGTGAAGGGACCACCTACATAGATTTATTGTATCCTCAATCACTCTTATAATAAGTATTAACTTCATTGAATGGACTCTTCAATGAATGATTGCACACAGATGGAATGCAATAAAGTAGAAGTTGAGATAACTGCTTCCCGGCCTGGTGACATTTGTGGAATTACATAGCCGACCATAGTTAGACCCGCACACAATATGAGCTCTGAAATAGAATAGTCTTTATCCTTTTACATGATACATTATTTATTGTATGGTATAGTGTGTATGATTCACAATTATGTATATTTGAGATGAATCATGATCGGGTCATTGAGTAGTCAGTCAACAACAAACCGCAGTAACGAGTCGATCGCGGTGCGCGTCTCGACGCCACTGTGTCGTGTCGCCGGAGGTCTAAGTCGCTAAACAAATAATCTATTTTAACATGTGATATAATGATGTCAGATTGGTACTCAGTCAGCTACCATATTGGATTCATGTACACGATAGTAATTTTCTTATTTCAGTTTATTTTTAGTGAGACGACGTGAATAACGTGTGATTCGTAAATGTCAAAAGTTAATTCAATGCCAGTGCGCTTCTCGGCGACGTCGTCGTAGCCATGTTTTGTCCGTTCTGTATGAAGCTTCTTCATGATAAGGCTCAATATTCGTTGACAAGTTTGACCGTAAGTCACGTGGTGGATTGAGTGTTACTTTTGACGTTTACGTTTTATAAGTAAAATAGTGGATCTGATGACGCGATTCGTGACGCGATTAGACCGCAAGGCGACTCCCGTCCACGCGAATTAGTGTTCACAACGGACGGGAGTCGTCCTCGAAACGCGAGTTACAATCGTGTTGAATAATCACGCGAGTTATTTCTGTGCATTTAACACAGTCGAGCTGGAATAGCGTCATCGGAAACTTGAAGCGAACACAATTCATTTTTCGAACATGTGTGTAGTGTGTTGATCGT
This sequence comes from Anticarsia gemmatalis, assembly GCF_050436995.1. Classification (NCBI taxonomy): domain Eukaryota; kingdom Metazoa; phylum Arthropoda; class Insecta; order Lepidoptera; family Erebidae; genus Anticarsia; species Anticarsia gemmatalis. The sequence continues at coordinate 6,412,460 of NC_134757.1, forward strand.
AATGTTCTGTGACGTTTGCAGTTGGAGGAGGACCTGTTCTCATGCGGAGGAGAGGTCCGTGGCGGCCGCGTGCCGCCGCCTTCGCTGGGCACACCGCCGGACGCCCTGACACCGGTACAACTGCGGCGAAGGCACGTCGTCGCCGCTATTATACATAGCGAAAACTCTTATGTAGCAACCCTACAGAGGCTCATCAATGTAAGTTGAACACGTCCTAATGTGGAGAGTGAAGTCATTTGAGATCAGCGCCCATTAAAATAATTCTTTGTACGTACTTGAAATTTTATACTTAGTGCTATCTCACGTTCTCGTGACTCTATTTATTTGTTTCTTTGACACGATGCATTTTGCATCCGTCTCGCTTAGTACATAATATTCTTATGCCATTGTTAGCTTAATGTACTAGTGCACACATCATGCATGATGGATGTCAATAAGCGAAGAATGAGATTAAATGACATCACTCATTCGTGTAATGAGCAGTCTCATTGACACTTAACAATGGCGTATATTACATATTTACTATTGAATTACTAATGGTACAAACAGGCGTGCAACCGTTTCGGAACGGTTCAATGAGACATTTATCTTGAGCAAATAATCAGTCATTTATCCTTAAAAGGCAAGGCCTTCAAATATTTGCTTCGAACAATTATGGTCAGTCGAAATAAGTAGAGTGTCAACAATCGAGATCTCGTTAATAGTAGTTAGAGTTACTGTACACAAACCGGTCTCAGTATCATAGTATCTCGGATCCCGAACCAGCAATGTTTGAATAACACACGCTGACATTTCTCATGACTCCGGTGAAATTCGTGATCGGGAAGGAAGCAAGTTGAGATTGATGGCATAATAGCCAGCAATTATAATACTATGATAATAACGACAGTTCCCATTGCGCAACCGACGGAGCAAATACATGCAAATACTATAACCATAGATAGAGTTGAAGTGGAGGTGTGCGACTTGACAGGGCACTTAATTAAAGAGTAGTTGTTGCAAAACTGCGTGTTAGCACCCGTGTCTGTTTATTAATGAGATTACTGGTACTGAAAGTAGTCTACGGGGTTAAATGAAATATCCACTGCAGCTACTGCTATGCGGCACTTATGTAATGGACACCATAACATTATGCAAATATAACTAGAATACTATTTATTTATATGCTGAACTTGAAAATTTAACACCTTAGGCTGATATTTGAGTTGCTGGGCGCAGTGGCGCAATACTATTGTATGTTTAAAAGAGAAATCATAGAGATATGTACAGTTTAAAACGTTAACAATTCACAATTGGCGGAATTAGAATTTATCACTGTAAGTTATTGTCTAAATTTCTTGTACACAAACAAACAAAGGAGGGAAGCTTTCTCTAAACAGCCGTATTTAGCGTTTATTATATTTGCAACTTTCGTTTCTTTTTTCAGAAACAAACGCTTATGAATGTTTTATTATGTTTGAAATGCAACAACAGTAAATAGGAAAACAGACGTCGCGTTTACGTCAAAAATCTCAAGTTAAACGTATGTAAATATTAACCTGTCTGGTCCACTCGGGTATTGTTTCGCCCACAATTCACATGCCATAGATTAGCATATTAGGAAGTGGGGCAATTTGAATAGGCACTATTTGCAAGCGAGCGTACGAGGTCGCCCCTCTGTAATGAGCATGGCGACGACTGGACTGTGTTTAATGCGGTAAATTGAAGCTTTTGTTTGTCTGCTTACTGTCATGAAACATTTCTAATGAAACCATCCCGATGATTGTGTTAAATGAATGAATCATCCACGCCATATAGTTAGCAAACATTTCAGTCATGTTAGAAAGTTACTGCCTCTTTAGGAAATGATATCACTGGAATCCTATTAATATTATAAATGCGAATGTTTGTGAGGATGAGTGTATGTATATTTGTTACTCTTTCACGAAAAAACAGGCTAATTAAATTTGGTACACAGATAGTTTTTTACCTAGATTAACACATAACATAATTTTTACCTCGAAAAATCTTTACACGGCCGCAGTCGCGTTCAGAAGCTAGTGCTACCATAAAATGCGAAGAGTAAACCCATAAACAAATGAGAAATATAATATTGTTTATAAAATAAAAGTAGGTAATTACAACTGAGACTGGGAACAGATAACACTATGAATAATGCTACTGACCTATAGCATTTGTAGGAAAAATATCCTCATGTCACACTGAACAGTGAATAATTATTTGGAGTTTAGCACCGAGACTTAACAATATGGCGGTATTCTAACATTATCCTTATTCTGTATTGTTTCAGCACTAACATATTATTATTTATAATTATCCTTAACCCACTTTCATCTAGGCAATTGATTTCACGGTGTATTTACGATCACATTACAACCGTAATGAGTGCGTTACTGCAGATATTTGTGAATGGCCTTGCTTATAATATAATTACGGGTTATAGACTTTTTGCAACGTGAAGATGTTTCTTCGGTGTGTGATAATGAGCGTAATTTCAGCCTATTGGCACAATATCTTCGTTCTTATTGAATAGGCGCTGGATCAATTTAGAATACATGGTAATTATGTTAAGCAACTTAGGCATTTTCTGTTGAAATGATTGAAATGATGAAGTCTAACTACTATTTTAGTTCTATCGATATTTAATGTTCAACATGCATGATTTAGTTCAAAAAAATAATGATGTAAAGATCAGTTTTACCATTAGTGAAAAAGTATCTAATGGAATTATGACACTTGTTTTCATACATTATAAGATGACAATGAGATAATCTGTGAAACGTAAAGCCTTCAAATAAGATTATATTGTTCTTATTCTGTGTGGATATAGCAGATGCTGAATATAGCAAACTGTCGAGGAACTAAGTCCGATTCTTTCCAAGTCACTAAATAATTACAATATAACCGACAATGATCACAAAACTTCATTGTAATACAAACTTGACATGCTTTGTAATAACATGACATAACGCTTGTTAAGAATTCAGACTGAACGATCTTAGACGCTGAAGGACATCTAGCGAGGAAGAAAAACAATGCGAATTATTATCTAAACTAGTAATCTTGAGATGTTTATGAAATACTAGCTGACCCGCGCAGCTTCGCTTGCGTCACATAAGAGAGAATCAGTCATAATTTTCCCCGTTTTTATAACATTTTTTGCTGGTACTCTGCTCCTATTAGTTGTAGCGTGATGATATATAGCCTATAGCCTTCCTCGATAAATGGGCTATCTAACACTGAAAGAATTTTTCAAATCGGACCAGTAGTTCCCGAGATTAGCGCGTTCAAACAAACAAAAAACAAACAAACTCTTCAGCTTTATAATATTAGTATAGACTAGCTGACCCGCGCAACTTCGCTTGCGTCACCTAAGAGAATTGGTCAAAATTTTTTCCCCGTTTTTGTAACATTTTTCGTTGCTACTCCGCTCCTCATGACCGTAGCGTGATGTTAGATAGCCTATAGCCTTCCTCGATAAATGGGCTATCTAACACTGAAAGAATTTTTCAAATCGGACCAGTAGTTCCTGAGATTAGCGCGTTCAAACAAACAAACAAACAAACTCTTCAGCTTTATTATATTAGTATAGATATAGATATATAGATAACGACTAGCATGCAACGAACGGAATTCTCCGTTTACCTTTGAAATAAGAGGCGCGGAAGTCTTAGCAGTCAGTCCACAAGAAACGACATAATGTTTCTTGTGGACTGACTCCTCAACCTACAAGGTCCATATAACATGTTAGATCACAATTTACATTCAATACCTCCTATAATAAGAAATGACGCAAGTTCAATGATTTTATATACGTTTTTGTATCTTGTTACTTGAGTGACAAGCTATATTAGCGATGTTGTGTTAAGACTTTTTGTTTGATTTGATTTGATTTATTTATTTATTTCCATAAATTGCAAATACAGGTAGGTACAGATGGTACTTGAGACTACTGCTACGACACAGTTGTTGACATGCAATTTTGTATCTCTCAACGCTTAAAAACCTGTAGTTAGAAGCATAAGGGATGAATTTTGTACTTACGGCCAATAAATATATCAGTAAGCACTATATTCTAACAACTCAATGGACAGCCTTGTAAGCGATTTTTATGGCTGGTAGAGGTTACAAAATTTAGAACATCAGTGTTTCACAGGATTATGCAGCTAGCAGTGGCTGGTTTGATATTCTTACTTTTATAAGAAAATACAGGGGATGTATTATAATCTAAATAAAGCGTGCATGCCACGGCTCTACTAAGTTGTTGGACTAACCTTAGGCTATACGAAAATAGACAAACATTGTCGTTTGATATCGATCAGAATAACAATGCCGGGAATAGCTCCCCCATTTATCAATAGAGCTAACAAACCCGTTGTTTACACACAACTATGACGATTCAGGGAAATACACTCATGTTATGTATTACTGTAACCAAATAAGGAGAAACAACGTTTATTTTCACAAAGGGTTATAACATAAATGGTAAAAGGAACGCCGGCAGCATTGTCCCGGCGTAATGTAATGCATTTAATCATTATGATTACGTTATATTACATACATCTCAGGGGCATACAACTTTTTATTACTCATGTTTATTTATTCATTTCTACGCGGCAATGCTTACAGAAATATAAATACTCGTCACGGTTTTGATCGCAGAACACAGCCATACTAAGATTAAATTAAAGCACTAATTTAATTGCTATTTTTGTACATTTTGAGACTATTTATTTGCTAATGTAAAAGAAATTACTTAGTTACGCAACGTTTCAGTCACAGCACTGAATTTGTTTTTACCTATTATGCATCGTTGAGATACACGGCGTAATTATAAAGTAAAAGAGTAAGCGAGTGAGTTTTTTGCCCCCTCTCTCTTCTCACAAGCAACTTGCATTTCCGTAACTCCCAAAAATTATAACACTATTTCAAATACTTTGAACGAAATAGAGGGTATTTTGTATTTGAAAATTTGTATTGAATTTATTTTCCTATTCTCTTGACGAGTAGATACGTTAGCGGTGAATGTAATGTTTTATTTTTCCCAGGACTATAAGAAGCCGTTGGAGGAGAGCAGCCCGGCGATCCTGAACGCGAGCAAGATCCAGACGTTGTTCCACCGCCTGCCCGACATCCTACAGTGCCATCTACACTTCCGCACCGCGCTCGCTGACTGCGCGCGTACGTGGGACCGCGATGAAAAAATTGGTAACACCTTAATTATTGATAAATATAATAAATAATTATATTTCTTTGGTATCATTTTGAACTGGCTCAGTCATAGTCTTAAAAGGGGGGAAGGCCCTGCAATAGGTAAAGAAAGTAGTGTGTAGTGTGTATAGTATTGTAGTTAAATGGCAAAATGAAAAAAGATGTTTTAGTACCTACTTCTATCTTACAAGGAGAACATTTTAAAGATATCATAAGCTATCGATTTTCAGTATACTGGACTTCGTTTGCTTATATTCCTGATCTTAGAAAAAATACGTAGATATGTATGGCTTGCAAATTGTCCTACTAAACCATGTAATTAGTTCACTTTAACTAATAAAAGTAGTACAATACCCACACTTTTGACATTGCCATACTTAATTTCATTAACGGATGCGGGCTGTGTTGAAAACATCGTATCGGTAATAGATTTTTTTACTGTAACCCGCATTTTGCGATAATACACGTAATTGGTAGACTTTGAACAAATACGTCGATATCTTGTTTTATTAATAGTCTTAGAAAAAATAACATAGACGAGTATATTGACAAAAAATTAAAAGATGTAGAAAACTGATAAATACTCGTTTTTTGTATAAAAAATGAAGTGCAAATTAATTATACTTTACAAGTGACTTGAGATTAATAGTGCGTTACAAAGTTGAACTACGGGCCATAATACATCATTTATTCATGGTTCCTGCTTTGAATGGACTAAACCCAGGTTTTCCTACGTGCGACAACGGAATGAGGTTTTCCTTTAAAACTCAGAAACATTTTTTTCCCTGAACCTTATGTGGTTACTTTATAATGTGTTACATGCGTAAGTCACGCGATTGGTAAAACCGGAAAGTTTCAAAACCAAATTAGGCAAAAGTTTTCATTTTCAAATATAGCAAACATTTTCCATTTAATCTTATGAACCCTCTACTTAAAGAATATTTAACTAACTCAATAATAAACCAGCAAGAAAGAAGCTAACGTATAAAGCATATACTTAATTGGTACTTTATCACATCTCAATACCGTATTTTTACGTTCTAGGCGAGGTCTTTCTCAACGCGTTCTCAAAAGCCGTGGTGCTGGACGTATACTCGGACTTCATCAACAACTTCTCCGTTGCCATGGAGCTGGCCAAGATGGAGTCGAAGCGCAAGTCTGCGCTGGCGGATTTCTTCAAAGTCAAGCAAATCAGTGCTCACGATCGACTATCTTTCTTTGGACTTATGGTGAAGCCTGTGCAACGGTTCCCACAGTTCATTATGTTTCTACAGGTATGAAGAATTTTAAACATTCGTATTTCTCAACAAAATGTAAGGATTCGTAATTAAAGTGCTCTAGTTAGAGTGTATTCGCTATAGGCAATGTTTTGTTCATATAAAGCTACGTCTACGCTAGGAGAGCCGAGCACGAGTGGAGCACGTTCGAGGCTCTTAAGTTAGTCCACACTACACGTATTTGTGCTCGGCTTCTCTAGCGTAGACGCAGCTTTATAGCTTGTATGTAGGTACTTGTTTTCTGTGCCTATGGATACGTATGCGCTAATGTGTATACGCACTTGCGTATACGTGCTTGTACGTATTAAATTGTCTTCTATCTGCATTCTGCAATGTTCAGTTGATACGCACAGATAACTTTATGGATACTAATATCGTTTTTCATTTGTCTCTAGAAAAACGTACTTAAAATGCTCCGCAGAAACCCTGTGTAATAAATAACAATCTAAACTGGCTAGTTTCTGTCGTGGACTTATGTTTATGCATGTATTGATTACCGTTTGATAATTAATAAGCAATGCGTGTTATGAATATTGAATAACCACGATTTAAGTATATACCAACCTGTCAAAACTATCGATACACTTGACGGGAATGTAAATATCTTACCTTGTTTGTACTTAAAACTTGAATGGAGTAACTACGTGACTTCGTTTACGTTATATTGTCGATGTAATATGAAATGTGTAGCACGTAAAGCCGCTGGTCTTGCTCCTGACCTCTCGCTATTAGCTATGAGATTGAGTATTAGAATGGATTGCTCACGCTTATTTTGTGTACAATTTAATACTATAAATAAATTCCTGCGTAATCGGCTGATCTTAAATATCGTTTATTAAGTCTATTTTTAGATTATTTTTGTAAATGTTTAATATTTTATTAATTTTACAGGATTTACTAAAACATACACCGCCGGGCCACTCGGACCGCGTTTCTCTCCAACGTGCTTTGACGAGGCTAGAGGCTCTAGCCGATGCTTTGAATGAAAGGAAGCGAGATGCTGAACGGACTCAGGTAAAACTCTTATAGATATCGAAATTCAAATTTTAAACCTCTCTGTCACTTAATGTATCGGATAGGTTTTCCGGCACTTATCCATATGGCGTGAAACAGGCTCTTAAATAAAAAAAATACTGATTTGATAAATTATTCTCAGGCGTTCCGAGCGGCGCTTCGTCGCCTAACCCGTGGTGGTGTGGCGGGAGCGGGCGGCGCGGGCGGTGCTGCCCGCTTCGGAGCCGCGAGGCTACTGGCATCTCGCGCTGACAAGAGACATCTGCTCAGACAAGACGATCTACTGCAATTGGTAAATACTACTCATCTTCTTCTTGCTTGGTAAATTCTCATTTTGTCTGATATGCTGACGTTGGCGAATGCGTCGAAGTCCTTTGCAGCTAAAAAACGTACGACAATAGCGGAGGAGAGACCATATTGTTGTTTTAAAGAGTTTTTTTTAGGCCATGCACACAGTCAGCCTAAGTACATATTTTAACGAGAAACAGTCGTAGGTAAAACAAAACTAATTTAACTAATAATGTTTAACAGGAATTCAACCAATCGGGTGGGCTATCGAAGTGCAAGCCGCGGCGACTGCTGCTGCTGAATGACCTAGTGGTGTGTGTGTCGGTGGGCGCGGGCAGTGATGACGCCGAGCGGCTCGGCCTCAAGTGGGCACACCCAGTGCAGGACGTCGAAGTGCTTGATACTGGCACCTCGCCCACACTCAGTAGAGTGCTCGCACAAGGTACATATAACTATAACTAGTATAGTAATTTCACTGTGTGGTTACGCAAAATCAGGATACTTTCGGTATTAGGGTACTCAGATTTGCTAGAAAACATAAATTATTAAATTTGTTTACGCGTATATTATTATGTCCGTATTATGTTTTTTTTTTAACTATCTTTCGAAAAAGGTAGGTATTCTACTTTCATTTACTCAGACTGTACTAGGGGAAAGGAAGAGAATTACACAACTTAAACTACACTTTTAAGCCAGGAACGGGGCAATCTGATGTTAACATAAATGTCCCTGCAGGTATGAACCGCAGCGGCAGCCTGCGCTCGACGTCGAGCGGCGCGACCGGCGCGACCAGCGCCACGAGCGCGTCGGCGGGCGACTCGCTGTGCAGCGAGATGTCGGCGCTCATGCACGACTACGAGACCGTGAGCCGCATGGCCGACCTGGCCGCCTCGCTGCGCATGCCCTACCCCGAGGTGGCGCCCGACACCTTCCGCGCGCTGCTGCAGAACATACAGCGCAGCATACAGGTACCACTTCCTCTTGTTCTCGTTATAACTAATAGTTAACCATTTCTATCCTTTCCACGATTGTGAACAAGAGGTTTTGTACTCCCGTGATTTTTTTGTCGTATTGGTGTGATCCGAGTTGACCTAACCGACCGAATGTTTTAGAATAGGAAGTTTAAAATTGTTCTGGATTTACACCTCCAGCAATTTATATTGCTGTAACTTTAACATTTATATTATTTTTGTCACATTAGAAAAAAGACGACGAGATGGCGTGGGTGGACTCATGCTGCCTGCAGCTAACAATACGTGGTCGCGAAGAGCCGCTGACGTTCCGAGCGAGTGAGCCGGGGGCGCGCCTGGCGTGGGCCACGGAACTGCGCCTGGCACAGCTTGCGCAGGCCTCCGCCAACTCGCCCGCCTGGAGGTTACCGGCGCAACTTGCACCGGCTCATAAAATGCCGCTCTTCGTCGCCGCCACGCCTGTCTACTCTTCTCGACAACTCACCGAGGTAAGCAAACGATGAGAACTATTAATGTATATGACTTTTCTTCCTAATTAATTTGTCGTAAACCGTAATTCTTTACTTCATTAGAAACAATGGATTATCTTTTTAAAGCACAATAAAGTTTATAACTATACGTGTTAGTACGTTACGACTGTGTTACTAAATTTATGTTGTACGTTAGGTCCGGTGCGGGTGTTTCTACACGTCTTGTGGCGGCGGTCGCGGCGCGTCCCTGCGGCGGGCCCGCTCGCTGCTGTGGGTGAGCGCGGCGGGCGCCACCGACAGCCACGTGGCCGTCCTCACGCACCGCGCCGCCAAGCTCAAGACGCTCGTCACTCTCGACCTGCCCGACACTAAGGTAAAATACCACTTTGTATAATCTCTCAAACATGTAAAGCTTTTGGTTCTATCCTAGCATCTCTTCTCATCAATCCGTTCTGCCTCTCCAGGTAACCTCGATGGAGTATGCGCGTGGTGTGCGACAAGTGACGACGTTATGCGGCGACACCGTGTGGCTCGGCACCGATGACAGGAAAATCATCATATTTTCAGCCATTGAACCCGAGAAGCAAGAGAAATTGACTGAAGTGCCAACCGTAGCGTCGATAACACAAATACGGTATCATTGTGACGCCATGTTCGTGGGACTCGTGAACGGCCGCGTATCAGTGTACAGGAGAAATCATGACGACTCTTGGGCCCTGCAGGAACCACTCGCGATAGAGTTAGGTGACAAACCGGTCCACTGCGTGCTGCCAGTAGACGGTATCATCTACGCGACGTGCGCACGGCGCGTGTTCGCTATAAACGCACTCACCGCCGAAATCATGCGTATACTCGACCTGAAAGGTGATGGTGACAGATCTGTAAAGTATCTGGCACATTCAGGTGTCGGACTCTGGACTGCATTTTCGGATTCGACCTACGTGAGCTTGTATCACGCTGAGACTTTCGAACATCTGCAGAACATTGACATCGCCGCGGATGTGGCGAAGACTATTGGAGCTAGAGAAGGAAGCAAGCCGGCTTATATATCCGCCTTGATGGCCGGACAAGGGTTGCTGTGGGTCGGCACGACTGCAGGCGTCACCGTGACCGTCCCGTTGCCCAAACTGGAAGGTCTTCCATTGATTGGAGGTCATATCGCTGCGTCGTACCACGCACACGCAGGACCCGTTTCCTTCTTGCTCTCGCTTTTACCCGAAAGCAAAGACGTTGACGTGAACACTGTACGTCGGAACCTGTCAAACGCTCGCGCTCTCGCCGACACCGTCACTTTGCAGGAATTCAAAGAAGAAGACGGGAAAGAGGACCATGAAAAACCAAAACTCGAGCGACGGACGTCTGAAGACGCCAGCCCCTACCGACCGCAGCGTGTTCAATCCGCTGTAGTGCGGCGAAAGAAACCGGGAGACGTTCGTTTGAGTAAAACGCTACCAAAATGTGCTAACCTGAATGCGTGCGACGTGTACGGACTCTACGGAGATTTGATGTTCGTGAAAGATTGCGTCGGGGAGGCGGATGTGAGCGGATCTGGCGGCGAAGCATTGCGACGAAGCGACCCAGAGCTGGCCGCGATACCCTTCCGTGTGAGTACGCTCGACAGACGATTACGAATGCGCGCCGGTCGCCCGCGATCTCTCGATTTATCTAGTTGGTCGGTGGACTCGCGCGCCTCCAGTCTCTGTACGTCATCCGGTAGCGAAGAATCTATGGCACTCCGAGGAGTTTCGCGAACTAGTTCAGGGGCGTCGGGTGCCGCCGCACTCGCTCCTATCGCAGTCTCTACTCCGGACTCGAGTTCAGGGAAATCGAGTGCCTCCGAACGATCGTCGTCGAGGGCCGAAGCGACGGGCGTCGAGGTTCGAGTGGAGGCGAGGAACGCGGCGCGAAGCTTACGCGGCGCGGACTACGTGGTGGGCGAGAGCGCGGCGCGGCGCTCCGTGCTCACGGTGGTGGGCGGCCGCGGCTACGTGGACTGGCGCCAGACGGCCGACGCCGCCGAGCGACCCGCGCCCGCCGCCGAGCCCAACCCGAAGGACGCTCACCTCATTCTCTGGGAGATGCGATTGTGACCCTTTATCGAAACTAAATCTCGGGCGTTTGCGTGATCTTTGTCTTGCGTCGTTTCGACTGACGCTGGGTATCTGATCAGCGATTTACGTGTCATATTTAATTTGTCGATGGCCTGTATATATATTGCTAGTATGTAGCCGTTAGGATATTACGTAAATTACGGATATGATAGAACACTAGCACGTTCGTTGTTAGCGTTGCACTGAAATTCGATGTGTGCGAACGTATACATTTGTAAATTATGCGAAGCTTTAAATTATTTTTTGAAGTTGGGGCTTTGATCCGCTGGCTCGACGTTTACATTGGTTTTTATTCACTTAAGAAGTGGTGCATTATTTTGTGATCCTCTATTGAATGTTATTAAAAATCATAAATGTTATAAAAATAGGTGCGTTATATATAACTGTAAATATTTATCGTCACGTGATGACAGTGCCTAAATTTTCACGTACTAGTGCTAATAGTTCACGGTAATAATACTAACCGCTAAACACATCAACATCACAATGACAAATTAACTTGGAATCATTAAGTAACATATTCAGTGATCCACATTACCAGCTGCTGGTATTGAGTTGCTTTATATCTTAGTTGCAAGTCGTTAGTGAATTCGAAATAACCCGACCAAAGTTTTGTCTGAGTATTAGGCTCTTTGTAATATATACCTTCTATTTGTTGTTTGATAATATATACAGGAGTTATTATAATATATACTATGTACATTGATATTGTTAATTCAGAAGTCAATATGACCGTTCACTGGTCAACTATTTTTCCGTAATGCTGTTTCAAGATGTCAATACAAATATAATTCGAATAGTCCTACGCGATTAATGTCTACAAGTCATCTAAATTCAAATAATCACGCAGTATGTAATACATATCGTGAAAATACCGACCGCCTTTGTTTTAGAATATGTAATTTTAATATTGATTGGTATCAATATACAAAATTCCAGTAACATATAATTAGTTTGTCATGTTTAACATTACTAATTATATTTTTAGTTTCGGATGTAAATTGGTTTGCATAACAATTAACATAACGTATGATTATGGTGGCCTTAATACTTGAAAATTTCCAGTGTATGATTTGTATAGCATTTGTTTAAGCTTTATTGTTAGACATATTAATGTCGCTTTAAGAATTAGACTGATTTAGCTAAGCGTTAAAATGTACTGTTAATGGAATATTAGCGATTAAGATAAACGACATTTGAAACTTTCTTTGTGCACTTTCAACTAGTAATGCTAGTGTTAACTACATTGCAGCTACAATGCACATTTTAAAATCGAACGAAAATCCTCACTCTTGATTCGAATATTTTGTTAAAATACTATAGTATTATTGATGATGTTATATTGTCTACAATCTGTTATACGTAGTTTCTATTCCATCTTTAATGTTGCTCACTTTTGTCAGTTAACAAGGATTATATCTTCCCATTACATGTTATATCTTCAACAGTTGATTTGTCTATTCAAGTCTATTAAAGTTTATTGTTACTGTGTGATTTGGTCAGTAGTATCACAAAACAAGTATCTATTTGTTTTGGACACCCAAAGAATTTCATTATTAAGTCAGGCATTACAGTTTTATCTGAATGAACTCACGGGAAAATTTAATGTGCCAAATTGTAAAATATCAGATATCTACTTATTATTTTATGTACATAAATTATGTACATAGTTCAGAGGTATATCATATGACACGCCTTTCATGCCTCATGTATTGAGCACAAATTAAATAAATTCTTTTTTATTATACCACTACATGAGAAATGAAATGCATCAATATTAATTTAATTATTTATGTAAATACTGGAATGTGAAACAAAATCTCGAATAAACTCGTTGAAACTGTTTGTTTAACTAAACAATTGGGAATTATTTATGCTGCAAAACGTCACAAGTGTACTTTTGTGTAAATAAATTTTAAGTTTATACATATACACACTGTATTTATTGTTTTATTGATGCTTTCCTGCTACAGGCTAGTCTATAAGCCCAAACCAAAACGTAAGTCACTAACATTATGAGAGCGAAAGTGTCTGATTAATACACTTTCACGGCGAAATTACTGATCCGATTTTCATTATATTTAGCATGGAGTTGCAAGTAGTTGAAGACGGGTCAAGTGCTGCGAATCAGCTGCAGATTATTAGCTGTCATATATTATTATTCTACTAATTCTGGTTGTTTGATCTACCAACTTCCCAGGGGTAATCTGAATTGTTTTAGCAATTGATAAACTGACAGGTACTAAACCTTTGCATTTTTAGGGGTTATTAGTGTAGGTGTGTATGAAATGAAAAATGCGCTTATTCAAATTAATTTATTAAAATTATTCTGGTTTCATGTGCGAATTTGGATTTGACCTTGTTTGTAGGGTTAGGGTATATCTGAAACAGAAAAAGTTTTGTAAGCAGTGAAGGTACATGTTGTAAAATGTGACCTAACACAATAAAATTGCGTAATAAAAAAGTTATAACGAGTTAAACTTGGCAGTCCGTTGTATTCGATGTAGGTACAACTTTTAGGCTATCTGCAAATATATCCCTACAAACTTACGGTTGCGTCGCTTGCACTCTCGCAGCGCTTCGTTGAATTCCTGACATTCTTGCAAGTTCTCGTGGTTGGTAGCGCAGCTCAAGAACTGTGATATTTCGTACGCGCAGGGACCACTGGGCTCTTGCGCAAAGTTATAGTTCTGCGGTAACACGCTCACTACTTCCTCACGCCGACGACCGCCGAATAAGCCAGATATTGCTTCGCCTGCTACGTGACCCTAGAAACACCAGAAAAATCATTAAGTACTTGACATAGAATCAAAAAAAAACAGTAGGTAGGTATACTTTTTACGCTCTATCATCGATTCAGAGTGAATAGGTACTGCAAATCGTAAAAGCGAAAAGTTAAAACAACCTGAATGCAGATCACGAGTTCTCGAGTTAGATTCCCGAGTTAAGCAAATTGCTATTGGGCATTTCTAATTTAAGGCTATACTTTAATAAGAGCCGGGAACCTATATAGGTATGTTTAGATGATAGCAGTTAAGATTAGCAGTTGGTAATTTGGTATCCATACCACTGTGGTCCCCACAGCAACGCCTCCGGCAACAGCGGCAGCGTCTCTGAACATGGACCGTCCAGGTGTAGTAGTAGTCGTAGTGGGAGTATGCGCTGGTGGTGGCGAGTACGCCCTTTTAGAATACGGTGGAGGTGATGATCGGCCTCCACTCCCACTGGTTCAAATAATATGAAATGTTAGGATCAGTGTACATGTATTAACAGCATTTCGCAGCTGTATCTGAATGTGACTTATGTGACATTGATTACGGGGCCTGACTTATCTACAGAGTGAATACCTCCATAATCATCTTATGGACTTATGACTAGCTTTATACCACAGAATAAAGTAGTATGTAGCAATGGTAGTTAGGTACATTATGTGGATTAGGTGCAATGGTAACCAGGTAAGTTGTTATGAGGATTGGCTTGTTTCTCAGACCAAGACACTTGGTAGTCTGATAACGGGGCTTATGGTTCAGTGACGAGAAATGAAAAGCAAAGATAAAAAGTTGATGTTTTATTTCAAACGGCTATTGATTGTGCTGGTTGTCTGGTTGATATTTTGCGTGGTAAGGTCGTGGACGGTTATGGTATACCTGAAACAACATTGAAAAGTATGTTAACGAGTTATTCCACTTGGGAAGAACTGGATCCGTAGCAAGCAGATCATGTAAGAAAATCGATTTTGGATCCGCCCTAGCAGTGGCATAACGTATCTTAAGACAACCACAGTGGCCCGTGGCTAACTATTTTGGAATAGGTAAATAAGATAAGAGAAAATCTGATAATGGCTATCTCGGGTTGGTTGCCCCCTTATATTGATAAGATTCAGTTATATTTGCCACCCTGTAGATCCAACGAATAAACTGAATGGTTTTAACTTTTATCTACCTGCTAAAGGCATGTTGCTTGGGAGGAGACCATTGCAGTGGGACAGTAATGAGTTAAAAAAAAAGGATAGGCGTGTTGGCAAATGGCGAAGTATTTGCTCTAATTCATAATTAATCACCTTTTAAATTAGTTTTATACCACTCTATTATAGCCAATTTCTTAAGAAAAATGGTGAGATAAGTTCCTGTGTTTACAACGCAAAAAGTTAGTGATATACGCAAACAACAAAAATTTGGCAACAATAACGCTTCGAGAAACTACTTTATTATGACTGAACATTTAAAATTAAAATCATACGCACGGTTGATACGCTTGCATTCTTTGAGCGCCTCATTGAAAGCGGCGCACTCTTCCAAGTTTTGACGATTAGCAGCGCAATTTAGGAACTGCGATATTTCGTAGGCGCAAGGACCAGTAGGTTCATGGTTAAAGTCATAGTTTCGTGGCAGTATTTGCTCTACTTCACGTCTTCGGCCGCCGCCAAACAGACTCGTTATTGCTTCACCTGCCACGTGACCCTTAAAATACCAATATGTTATGATAAGTGAAACGTAGATATACAATAAGCTTAGATAACTTTATAAATTTTTAGCTGAAAAGAAAATAAAATAGGCAGTCTCAATTTCTTAAGTCTTAAACACTCAATTTTGATCGATTAACAGATTTATATGATTAATATAAGTATTCATACCATTGTTGTGCCGACAGTCACACCTCCCGCAACCGCAGCGGCATCTTTGAACAATGACCGCCTCGGAGGAGTAACAACCATAGGGGGGGTATGCGCCGGCGCATGTTGGTACCTTCGTTGGTTACCCCCACTGTATTTGAATGTCCACGTTAGAAATAAAAAGAAACAATTGTCGAATAAAATAATACTGCCTTAACCAATCAAATTCAGCCATAGCCTTTCATTTATTTGCAATTACAAGTAGTTTATTGTATAGGCATGAGTATCATCTTATCATATTATAAGTATGGGCCAAACTTTGTTTGATTATAGCAAAACCATTTAATTATTTTAATAGGTAAGTACTCTCTGGGTCTGCGCTTTGAGCCTCCACAACAAGACATTTTTCGTTTTTGAGCAGATAGAACCAACCCTAGAGTTAAACTGGTTGGAGCCTGCAATGTAATCAGATAGTTAACAATACCATACAATTTGTTGAGCTAGAGAACTTTATTGAAGTAGGTGGTTACTTTTGCAGGCTCTATGGGTATATAATTCATCATAGTAAATGAAACAATAGAATAGGTTTTTTTTGTATTTTATAATTTTTTTATTGTACTAAAAGTTACATAAAACAAAAAGATAAATTGAGTCTATAGAATTCTACATCACAATAAATCGTCTTAAATAATAAAATAAAAGCACTATAAATTTGCTAATGTTCTAAGGAAATCATATTTCCTCCGTTGTAGTCAGTGATAGTAACTACTAGGAAGGCGCCGACTTAAGAATTTCATGTAAAATATTTTAATGTCAAGTAAACCAACTGAAACCACCTTGTGGACACATTTTCTACATAATTTGGTAAAAGAATTTTGAAATATAGTATAAATCATGATGATTTAATTTTCGGATGGCACCTTTGGAATAACAGTTGTAAAATTTAAATATGGTTGTTGACTTTGCACTGGCGTAGAGCCTCATTAAAGCCCTCACAGAGTGAGAGGTCGTGCTGCTGTTGAGCACACTCAATGAACTGCTTAATCTCCCAAGCACAAGGTCCCTGAGGTGGCTGGTTCTGGTACTGGTTGTATGTCTGAGCTGCTGGTGCAGGTGCTTGCTGTTGCTGTGCAGGCTCACTGCTGCTGCCACCACTGAACATGCCAGTTAAAGCACTGCCGGCCATATGACCCTGCAACCAAAGAAAAATAACTATGACGCAAATATTTTCCACATTGTAAACAGAGAATATCTTCAGGGAACTTGTAAATAAACAGGCCATAGACTGCGTAATTTGAATGTCACGCCAATAATGAAACATGCAATCGCAATATTTATTGTGCAAAATATCAATTGATGTAAACAAAAAGCCATGAATCATGATAACGTCACGATAACATGTGACCGTCTGCATATCACTTGGAGTCATGCCAAACTTATTGAAACTGTAAAAGAAGCAAAATGAAATATCACTTGAAGAAGATCGCGAACATTTATCTACTTCGACACTTCGACTAACCTGTAGAGGTTAGGGTCAACTATATGTTTACATTACGTAATAAATTTACGCACCACTGCCGATCCGACAGCTACACCACCAGCGGTGGCTGCCATCTGTCCGAACAGGGACGGCTGCTGAGGCTGTGCCATGACTGGAGCCGGAGCAGCGGGAGGAGCATGAGCTGGCACATTGCTCGGTGGAGGAGCAGCCCTAAAAACAATGATCGCAATTAGGTTATATCCACATGATGAAATAATAAAGATCAATATTTTTTTCATAATTAGCAATTACTTACCGTCGCGGAGGTGCAGGAGGAGGACTTGATCGTCCACGTCGAGGCATATTTTAGATATTTCTTTAAAACTTTGGTAACACGTAAACCCTTGTTGTAAGATCAACACTTCCAATAAAACTGACACTTAGCTGTCAAATCTAACACTTTTATGCCAACTGAATAAAAATAATTCTTCTAGAAATTTTAAATTTAGAACACTATAGCTTTCTCGCTCTTTCATTTCCGTGCGTCACTTTTAGAATGAGACAACGAATGTCAATGCAGCCAACATTTAAAAATTCTTACCCTTTAGATGCGTTCATTTTTTAAAATTGATTTACCTTCCAAATTGAATAATAATCAAATGCGAGCTAATTAAAACTTACATACCGCAATAGTAATAATAATCGAACTTATTTTCTAACTTATGATAACATTTATATTTTATCTTACTTTTTTAACACTTTAGTTTTAAAAATACCTGTATACTACTATTGTTATAAAATTTTAGTAAAATTAGTCGGTGGAATCCCACTTACCTGCGGCTTCTACTACGGCCGAACGGCATATTATTATTTAGAAAATTGTAAAAAAAATAACTTTAGTGTTTCATGTCACGCTTACTATTATATTTTCTTTCTTTTTGATATTTTCGATTATAGAGTACATCTATAATTTTCTACGCCAGCCAGTGTCAATGTCAGGGCATTCTTCATTGAGACTGTTATTGTTTCCGGGTAACTTTAAACTTTATTGATTTGTCCGTGATAAATTGCAACTAGGGCTTCCAATCCCGCACCCAATTTTCATTCTCGTTACTTGTGGCCCTTGTGGGATTTAAAATTTTGGATCCAGTGAAATTTCGTAATTTGCGGAAATGAAAAATTTTAATCTATTCTGGATATTTAAAACAGCATACATAACAAACATTGTTTGAATTATGCACGTATTTTGTACGTAACTTTTTTATATAGTAATAAGTTAAAATATTATCCTAATAATAACCACTTGAAACAAATGTTTCACGAGAATATATTTTTTTTATCTATGAAATTATCAAGAATCTAGTCATCTGCATCAGTAATTTCTAGATAATGAATGCAAGTCTTCCTCTATTTGTGTTTTTAAGATATCTTATGTCCACTCAGATAATAAATAAGCGATGAGATTTGTGCTCTGCGCGGCGTTGAGATAAGAGATTAAAAATCCAATCTTTCAGTCTATACTCAGGTCATCGAAAACCGCCGCTAGCTGACATCGGAAATATATTATGTATCTATTAGAAATATTACATTTTATAGTAAGTATTCCTAAAATGACGATCCTAATGATTTCTACCTCATATTTCATTCTTGTTATGACATTTGTAAAGCACGTCACTATCACACGACTCGACAGCGACGTCACAGCCCAGCCGGCCGGGCAGCTCGAGGAATGATTTGCCATAAATGATTCATTCATTGAAGTCGATCAGTTCAGTCAAGTTAGGGTATCTGTGGTTAGTTATTGTGACTTTGTGACCGCGTGATCGTAGCTGTCGTGATTTTCGATTCTGTGTCTATTTTAACGTTTTCGTAAAGAATTTTGAGTGAAAATGGGCGATATTCAAGCCGGTCAAAACTTAAACGTATTCCTTATGGGAGGAATTACAATATTTTTATGTGTAATATTACATTTTGCCTACAAGATAGTTTTTAAAGGCAAGAAAAAGGAAGCACTAAAACATGAAATTGAGAGCGATTCAGGTGAGTAAAATGCAGTAAGAATATATGAAATAAAAGAGTATAAATCATCAATTGATACCATTACGTTTAGTATGTGGACGGCACTCGTATGTAAGGTATAATTAGTGTGTAAACTGAACCACACTTATTTGTAACTGGTCGAATCTCTTGCGGTTTTTGTGCGATGTGAACGGACGAAGATATAACTGTATACGAAGAATGCAGCTGACACACTTCGTATGTATGTGTTCTTTAGATTATTCTCAGATAGATGTATTGCCTATTCCTAGTTTATTTTCCTATCGATTTTTATAACTCGTTAGTTCATAATATTGCATGCTCTTGGGTGGAATACGGTGGGACACCAACATGTGATGATAAAAATTTAAGGCATCTCAAACTCAATATTTTCATTTAAATTAATTATTTAGGATAATCACAAAAATAACGACAAAAGACCACTTTTCAGTAGAATGATAATCGTGCAGAAAGTACTCATAAATTTAATGTACAATGTAAATAAAAAAAATATAAAATTCCCGCCAAAAATATATTTCGTAGTTTAGTGTGAACTGAATTGAAGTTGACTTCAAAATTGTATCTTGTACTTGACAATAGCTGTGTGTTTGATAGGAAAATAATAATTTATTATTCCTTGTTAATATAAACCAGGAAAATACCAACTTCCATAAGATCTATTAACCTTTCATCTTTACAGTAGGTACCTACCTATGAAAATATTTGAATTGGTACCTACTTACAATGTACAACTCAACCATTTTTTTGATAGTTCTATATTTATTTTTAGTAAGTACATGGACAGCAATAAAAATGTACACAACTGGAGTTATAATACTTTGCCTCTATTGGCTTAAAAAACCAATTAAATTACATTTGAAATATTTTTAAATGAATGAGGAAGATCTCAATTTTAGAGAGTAAAATCAATATGCATAATATAGGAGCACATCATCCAGTTACCTATAAAATAGACAGTAGCCAATAGGAATTAATTTATAAAAAGTTTTTAGGCCTTTAGTGTAATTTTTATTAAGGCTTTAAAATATTGTTGTTGTTTTCAACAATTTGACATTCACCATGCTAATGTGGTAGTTCATTATGTTTTAATTCACCGTAACATGACACTTAGCATCTGAACAAATATTGTTGAATAAAGCAGCATTACTGAGGACTTGGCTCAAGAGTTAAATAATGAGACTGAATTTGTTTATTAAATGAATCATTTATGTTAATGTTATAAGTTTTGTTTGACTGTTCTGGTAACATTTATATTTTCCACCTGTTTTCTGTTAATAGATTCATTTATGTGGACCACCTGTCTATGTTTTGATAGTAAATGCATCAAGTAGTAAACAACAGTGCCACATATTTTTATCAAGGGGCTGGCTGATTAATTTTACTTACACTTTTCCTCAAAGCTTTAAGAATAATACATACTTATAATAATATCTAAAAAAAGTAGGGGAATTAAGGCAAATGATTAGGTAAATAACACTGAAATACAGCAGTGTTCAAACTTTCAAGACTTATATAATATCCCCCAGCAAAATGCAGTGAACTGAACAAGACAATAATTTAAACAGTTCTGCACACAAAAATAACACTACAGTCTTGTTTCAGTGTGCAGCTTGCTTGTCACACTTTCTCTTGCCAGTTAAAGTGAACATTATCTTACATAAGAAGCTTTAAGTCTCATACTTTCCAGTCTCTAAAATGTCTATAAAATTATTATCATTGATTTCGCTCACGTTTGATGCTATACTTACGACCTGAGTCATTATAGTATTATTTCCATCAGTTAATAAAAACGAATACAGCGTATTTTTAACATAAACCAACAAAGCGTTACGGCTGTCGATTAAACAGCCGATTTCCACTGATAGTAGTTAATATACATTATATTAAATTGTGTAGAAATCGCCTAACGTCAGCTATCGAAAAAATAAATTACATTTTACTGCAGACGGTTTCAATAGTGGTATCACGCGGCCCACCATCTGGCGCCAGCTGCAACGCAATCGCAACATGCGTGCGACTACAAAAAAAAGCTTTACAATGAAAAACTTAGCTTTCTATGGAATCGCGACTGGTTTCCGCTGTATTCTTTAAAGACGTGTCTGTTATAATACCTGAAACATAACAAAAGTTACGTTCTTAACAATGGCCTTTAACGTCTTTCAAAATCGCTTATTTTTCACACGGTATTTGAATATTTTTTATAGCTAAAACAATAATCTCATTACCTATACTCGTTGCTCTGAATACTACACGTCATAATTAAAAAAAAAACTGCTCCTTGAAATGAAACAATGAAGCGAATTCAAAATATTTTTTATGATGTTCTCGGTTCCACGAAAACCGTGCAGTGGTATGAGCATGTCTGACTAATCGTGAATCATTTAAGATGTTAATATAAATATAAGAGATAGGTATATGTATAATCAGTTAGTCAGATTAGGTTTGAGAATCGGTTTTTTGGCAAATATAACTTCTCAATAATCTATTTTCCTCTTGAAAAATTACCTGGCCAAAGGATAATGTCGATCAATCATAGCTTCGGTATTGATTTAATATAAAGACCCATCTCTTCGAAATCCTTTCAATATTTTCCTATAGTGACTAGCTTAGTTTCTTATAAAGAAGAAGTTTGGTAACACATGGAAGTAGTTTTTATTGTGTGGGTAAAGAGTAACAATACATTAATCACGCTCACGCTTCAACAATGACGCTACGTAACTGACATCATCTCATCGAATTCCTACATGAAACAAATATTTTACGATATAACGAAAAAGGCTATTGACATGTATCACATAACCATATATATAACATGCCTAAATATATGCATATATCTATCTACTTTTCATACAGGATATTAAAATGTATCAAAAAGCTAGGTATGTCCGTTAGTCATGACTATCTAACTGTATTTTTTTGTAAGCATCATGTCAACCTACTTCCAATTTAATGCGTTATGTGGCTGTGCTTATTATTTTGTTTTGAATCGTTATTAAAATGTACAGTTTTGAGAGTTCACTCATAACTTCAGGATTAATGGATTTGAAATATATTACGATATTCCAATGCACATATTTACAATAGATGTTGTTTGTTGTTGCGAATGTTGTTTATTTAACGTTAGACAGAAAAGAACTGAAAGAGCGACTGAAAAGTCGTCATTTAAACTAACAAAAACACTGTATAATAATGATATTACAGGTCTACAACCCCAAATGCAAGCACCTCTTAATTTTTATTACTAAAATACTACTTATACACCTATTATTTTTTTGTCATTGAAGCGACGGTAGAGTGCAAAAATCTTAAGTTCATTACCCTTTCTAAGCCGTGCGAACCGCCGTTCATTTATAAATAATCGCTAATACTTGTATTTTAGGAGCTCCCGTCGAAGAAACGAATTCCGAAACTACCGTGACTGAATCCCGTGCCAGCGGGAAATCGAAGAAACGCGCCCCATGGAAAGGAAAATCAGAATTCAGTCACCCATGGCTGCTCAAGAACCTCAAGGGACACCCGGGCACTGTTCTATTAGTAGACTTCTCTGCGAATGGCAAGTTCATGGCCGCTACCTGTGATGGTAAGTTTCTTTACGTCTCATTGTAACTAATATACATTCTTTGCTAAGAATGTCTGTTAATTACATTACTAAAGCAATGGCCACTCATTTTATTCAACAAAAACATTTAGAATACCAAATTATTTAAAGAACGTTATGTTTGCTTGTGTTGTTTGTTAAGTCTAGCGAACCATCCAGCTATAGCGTACTTTAAATATTTGAATACTGATTATTTCAAATTTGTCGTGAATGAGGAGACCATTACTAGAAACTATAAACAGTGTATGTAGATTTTAGAATGAAAGTGTAACTGTACTCCAGAAAAAAACTCACAAATATTTATATTTCCCAGCATATTTGAATAGATATGTACGTAATACATTTTGCAATTGTAATTCGAATCTGCATACTGCTTATATTTTCTTGATATGCGCGTGTACATATTATTTTTACGATATATAATGAATCTAAATCTAGTGACACAGGCGTCAATGCAGTATTTTATTTAAATGTGTAAAAAACTAAATGTTCTATCACAATTATCTTAATCACTGTTTCGCTAGATTTAGTATTACATAAATGTTATAGTCATGGTCGAATCTTAATTTCACCAAGTTAAAAATAATGCAATTAATTAAATTTAATAGCTAGTCGGGGGCAATGTTTTGTTTGTAATTTTCAATAACAAGTGGGACTTTATCAAATGCTTGGCTTGCTGAAGTTGAGACTAACGATCGAGTAACAATAGTTGTAAATACTTGGGCATACTGTTTTCAATCATAATATTGAGTTGCTGAATCAATGCTAAAGTTATTTATTGCACTAAATGCTCCGTAACGAATTTGTAATTATGTAGAGACCAGTATGTACCATCTTTATCAATCGTAGCTTATCGTGCAGCCATTAGATTAGTTTTGATTTGTACGATAGTATTTTTGAATCGTTTTGTATAGTGGAAACATCCGGGATGTTCGGTGTCACTTGGCGACAGTCGATGGCGGTTGTTTAATGGCTGGACGAGGAAGCGACGCTCGTGGTTCCGCTCAAGACCTCGCGCGTTTTTGTCCCACTCCGCTACGCCACTGTTATGTGTAATTTGGAGGTCCGCCGGTCGAAGTCACTCCCAAGGCTGTTTGCACACTGGAATTATCCAGAATAACTATTAAATCATTTTCGCATCAAACGTTGCATAATCTGCATCGAATATCCGATTTACCAATCGAGTGAAAGGCATCAACAGAATGAAGCTGATTACGAATTCTAATTCAAAACTAGCATGATGTTTTAGTGTAATCGAATCTTGTTAATAGAACACTTCATTGATTAGAAGTGCTTCAGTAACTTCCCGTGCTTCAGTTTAAGTGACAGATAACGATTATTTAATATTATGCGTAGTTGTACTGAAACATGTTAATTATAAATTAACCTATGTATAAATAACATACATAGTAGCTATTCACATACATTTTATTATAATAATGAACTGGATATTTTTAACTATTAGTAGGTAAATCTTATCAAAATGTCTGATTTGATTATGATAATTCTAAAATTAACTCTCGTATTACGTTTTTCAATTACCAGGTGAATAATTTGAAGCATTTGATTAATGATATTAATTCTCATCACTTGCTCGGTTATTTGATCAAGTGTAATATAAAACCGTAGAAGCTGTTTTGTTTCATTCCCATACTCTTTAGGAAATGTAATGTGATAATAAGCTACCGGAACGGTTTCTACTTAAACATGCAATTATGTAATGCATTTTGTTCTGACGTTTGTTTATGTGAAGCTCGAAATACTGGACACATTAGTGTTTATGAATTAAGTTTATGATTGGAACATTAATTTCGAACGAGGAACAAATTTGAAGGCCGATTTAGATGTTTTGTAGCCAACAATATTATAAAAATTCATCCGTAACATTACGCAAGTTACGGAATGAATTTAGCGATGTAACACTAAGAATCACTGAGCAGATCGTCTTTTGTATTGTGAGAAAATCCGTGTAAAAATCAGTTTCCCGCTCTAGTTGTCATTAGTAGATATTGGCCGTGTAGCGGGCAGGGCTCCGGTGACGCAGCGATAAGCCTCTACTAACCGGACTGATCGCAGTGATAGTGAGGTCGCTCACCTCGCCAAAACGTCTGCGACCCTGTTCCGCAGGCTTTGTTTACAAACGAACTAGGTCAAACTATTATTACAACTATACAATTAACACATCGCGTTATATCGTGTCACTCACGTTTTTGTAGCATTTACAGGCCCCTTACTTGTGAATACTCTACATTCGCTACTCTGACTCTGATTGAGCACTTCAAATCTCAAGTGTGCAGATCTTATCAGTGTGTACGTCTTGAGACATAATGCGACTAAGTAGATACAATATGCATCTACTACGAAGGTTGATATATCTATGTGAAAAAATAATGCTTAATAAACTCATTATAAAAATATGAGATGAAAACTTAGTTTCTGATGTGTGTTCAAACAAACTAGTAAGTAGAAACATTACAGTGAATTTAAAACTACTCGCTCATAGTTGGTCGCACATGTTCGCAAGAAGTGAATTACATTACATAATTTATAAACAGAAACACACGCAATGACAACAAGATGCTGAATAATGGTAATGATTGCTAGCGGGCCGTAATAGCCGGGGCCGGAAGCGTTTGGTACTCTTAAGTATATGTTCGTACTCTATACTCATATTTTCGGGACTATATTCGTAATAACTATGATATTGTATACTCTACTAAACACAATACTTATTTAAATATGGAACGGGCTAAAGTACTTAAATTAGCATTCTCATCGGACGTCTTTTAAATCAGGTTTGTGTACTATTTTAACCAAGAGCCAAATAAAATCACTACCGTAATTATTAATTCAGAATACTGTAAAATTCTTGTTTTAGCTGATATCATCATTAATATCGCAATTTTATAATTAAGTACGTATACAATAAGGAAGAAATTAGCCGCTAATTTCGATAACAATTAGATAGTAATTAGAGGCTATTATTATTATAATATAAACAATACAGTTATATTATACAATGCCATATGTTTTCTAGAGAATTCTGTGAGCTAGATTTAAAACTGATTGTAGGAGAGAATCAATGACACTGACAATGAAGATCGATGATCGCAACGAGCGGTTTGCAGATAAGTAATTGTAAATCTATTTTCGTAGCGGAACAATAGCTGATGTTTTGTGTACAGTAAAGTACAAAATAAAAGTGTCGTTATGGTCCGTGGATGTGGCGGCGAGGACGCTCGCCCTAGGTCGCTCCATGGTCACGCTTCACGCGTCATCGCACGTTGTATAAGCCACACTACACCCGATCCGTGACTACACTACCTCGTGAGCTGTGTAAACTAATCGCGAGCACAGGACACGTAACCCTTACAAATAAATATAACCATACCTCACGCTTCCTGGTACATAACTCACATTGAAACTGGTAGCGAGCCCGCTTCCCATTAATCTTAAATCAAATGAAGATTCATATTAGATATTTTTTATGTAAATTCATTCAATTAGATATAGTAAATTCATGTAGTAATATGCAAGTCATCAAGATTATCGACCTATATTCATGAGGAAACCCACCATGACGAGCTATAGTTAGCAACTCTTATAAATATTGATAAGCAGATACGAACAGCACAAAGAGGTAAATGCTTCAACGAAAAACATATTTGTGTCTCCTAATAGTCAGGAAACAATAATAATTATTAATGTCTCATTATTTCAAACTTAATGGATTTTATTATCCATATAAATTGACCCTATGTTCTATAAAAGGCTTTGTTTTTATTTGATACATATATAAAAATTGGTTAATAATTTTTCGTTTCTGTCGTGACGTATTGTAAAAAAATATTCAAAACCGCTTGTCAATGTAAAACAGGCAGCGTACAATTTACTAAAAATAGTACTCTACATACGTTTATATACTATACATACGAACCATCTGATATAATTTAAAATAATCACCTGGCCAAATATATGGTTTCCGTCTTTAAGCTACTTGTTATGGGAGGCCTTTTGCATCGTTATGTCTATCTTCTGTGTGGAGACAATTATTATTATTTCCTTGGTAAAGCAACTTTGAAAAATGACCATTTGTGTAAAAAGTTTCCTTGACAGAGATTTAATAAACTATAACCAAATATTAAGTTAATCAATAGACATAGAAGTAAACGCGAATGAGAATGACATAGCGCTATTTTCCTTTAGTAGAGTTTTGTTATCCCAGAGATATTAAACAAACCAATGTTTACTCATTTGTAAATGTATTGAACTCATAATAAAAATGTTCTATTTCTGTGAGATAACAATGCGTTATCTAATATTGTGCGAATGTAACAATGAGTGTGTTCAATCATCAAGTCATCCCATCACTCGACATGACGTAGAGTCTCAAAATAAACGACATTCGCATCCGTTGCAACCGTGTATTTGTTCCAATACAACCGCTCTACTAGTTCACACATTACGTATTGTAACTTGACATAACGAGTAGGTAATAATTGTGATAATAACTTAAATATATCAGTCTATTTTCTTTTTTGCGAACTACGTATATTTGTATTAGATGATAAGAATTATCGTGGTCGCGTAGTTTGGCCTTGGATCACTTTATAACACTTCCTAGTTACCCAGTGCTCGTCTCTTTTGCACAGTATAGCTCTATACTCTATACAATAATAATGTAGAACGTTGGTTTGATAAACTTTATGAATATCCCATTAACCGTGACAAATGTGATAGCAATGTTACAATCATTGCAATCTAGTGTCGAGTTCCTGTTATAAATATATTTTCGATTTCCCCTTCAGATATAGCCTTTATGAATGTTTTTGTTTTGATAAAGTTGTATATTATTTCACGTCTTGGTCTATAGTCCAAATATTTATCTTTTGGTAGAAATCACTTAGTAACTAGGTGTACGTCAGCTTTTCGTGTATTACATCAGTGTGGTGCAAGATTATATTAAACAAGTGTAATTTATAAGATATGCCTTGACCGATTTTTGTAAATTAATGTGTCCCTAAATGTCGTGTTTTATTTTATTGGAGGAATGTACTGCGTAGCTACTGAAGAGTTTTCTGTGTCTATAAGTATAATAAGTCCTCCGAATGCTACATATATTAATTATAAGTAATTGTATTAATATCTCTCGTTTGGATTCACTTAATTGTCGAGTTCACATTGCTTCGTTAAACATAATACTATACAAATTATGATTTCGTAACTGACTTTTTACGTAACTGTTATGCATACAGTACCTTTAAATATCAGTATAATGCAGAACATGGTAATGTTTTGCTTACATATACATTCATGTATGTATGTTATGTGCATAATTGCTTGTTCGTGCAAAATACAGTAAGTTAAAACAAACATGATGTAATACTCATATAAACAAACTAGCTATATGTCTCATGTTTCAAAAAATACTTCTTTCTTTGCTTTGGAACCGCAACCGTGTTATGTTATGCATTTGTGTTACTCAAGTTTCGTAATGAACTTTATTTGTACTTATTCCTTGTTTTCTAGCAGTGCTTGTGCACGCGATAGCTTGTAATAGTACTAATAGTGAATACATCGATTTCCTTCAACCAGTGGTGTGAAAACAGTAGAAAGGAAGGTGTATAATGTATATGAAAATAGAAATCTGTTAGACGAGACAACTCAGCGGTGACTTGGCACTCTTATTCTCTCGGTACACAAACCAATTCAAACGTTAAGAATACAATGGGCTATTAAATTATACGACAGGCTGCATGACCGAGTTGTCAGACACGGCAGGCGACGTCGCCGACCTCTGAAACGGCCGCTTAAAGCTATCGTGATGTAGTACCTCCTTGTGGAGCCTTCTGGGTGGGATCGGGGCCATAGACAACATTTTTCTTGAATATCAGATAAGTGCAGATTTACATACGCACTGGTAAAATAAGGATTTCGCTTCTGACCAGTTCTTAAACGAGTAGTTACGGTTAATTATGGGAATTTCTTCTAATTCAATGGAATCTAGATAGGTACATTCGATTCAGAACCGGAGGACTGCCTTGACATCGTTGCTCGGTATCATCCAATAGAGCAATTGCTAGTTAGTGGATTCTTATTAGCTGTTTTATAAAACGTTTATGTTTCATTCAGACTTGTATAATATGACTGTTGAATATTCATATTTTCATAATTAACCTCCACTGAAAATTCCTTCTGGTTTACATAAATCTATAAAATGAAGATTGACTTAACCTTGCCACGTTTGTTTGTTACCGTCGCAGACAATTACTATAACACAAATGGAAGTAATAATGGCACGTTTTAGCTTGACTTTAAACTTAAGTAGGTTCGTCAAAATAGAGGAAAAATGGTAACATCCTTTAGTGTTATGTTTGTTGTGTCATAGTAGTAGTAAATGTTAGAAATATTTTAATAACAGTAAACAAATTGCATACCTGTATTCATGACAAATACATTTGACCGTATTTTTTAATTCAACAATATGGTAAATCATGTATTTATCCGTTTTCGTAATAAAATATACTATTTATCCGTATTATAAAAGAATCATCGCGTTATCTTAAAAATGAAGTGCTTAACAATTCGCTTATCAAAACTAAGTTTGAACCGCGTTTTCGTGGGAAAACCAAACGTTAAAATTAAGTAACATCATTATTATCTATACAATGTAAGGTTTCTACACAAATTGTATTGATAAGTTTCCGATCACATAGCGCTAAAATACTCACGATAAAAGATTATAACGTGCTTCCTAAACGTTTTACGTTCTTCGTGTTACCAGCGGTTGATAACACAAGTTAATTGTGATGTAATGTCGTAATTAGTTAGAACTTGTGGCTTTATGTGCAAAGCAAACATGTGGCTATTAAAGTAACCGTTTACTTTGTTAGTCTTGTCGTGAAGCATTGTCTCTTGTGTTTGTCCATCTGCGAATATTTTGTACAGTCGGTGTTTCGATCGATTTAATTAATCTAATTATAAATTATTAACATACTTTATTTAAGAACTCTGGTAGTGCGAATGCTAATTTGTTATTGAAGTCAAAATGTAGGTAATAAAATTATAATAACGTGATATTATTATTCGATCACTGTATTTAAAACATGACAAGTAACAATATAAGCAGTTGGAAATCAAAATTTGTCGTTAAATATAATTTGCGTAGCCATACTGTTTAGAAAATATAAATTATTGGCAGTAATAATGCATCTAGTAGCTATAAAATACGCAACAGAAAGTTAGCAGTTTCCTCTAGGCCGCACCTATTCCAACCTGGTAAACAACTCGATATCTGTTTCTCTCAAGTAAATTGTTTTATTTAATTGTATCGAAATACTTATATTATTCAATAAAAAAACTATAAATTGATCAACTGACTTGATACAGCTGTTATTAAATTCGTGTCACGATGACAGCCTTTGCCATTTTGATCGTATTTCCTGCCACCCGGTATGAGTATTTCTTTTATCAATGTTACGACATCGGCATCATTCGTCGGCTATGAACTGTAAAAACTGTACTTCATCCAGTTTCCCGTGGCGTTTACATCATTTAAAACTGTTGTGTAGTTTTCTAGGAAAGCTTACGATTGCGTCATACAATAGGCATCGTGCGTCTGTTTCGTTCATCGATCAAATTAAGCAAATTTTCCAATGGAAAGTTTTTGGCATCTCTCATTATTTTGCTGCCAAATTTGTGTTGAAAGTTTTCTGATTTTGGCAGCTCTGTTCTAGCTAGTAAATATTTTTTTATTTCGTCTGTGACTTATTATACTAGAAGCTTATAAGGCAACGACTTTATACACTAAAAATCATAAATGTAGATTGTTAAAATGTAGGTGATATGTAAAAAAAAGTAGAGTAATTGTAAAGTTATATTAAAAGAATTATAGAAGGAGCACCAAGAATTCATAGACTTTTTATTGCCTAAAATTAAAAAATAATAAGACTATTTTTCGAATTTATTATATTAATTCAATAGTATTTAATGGTTTGCTTATTGAACCAATAAATAACAAACTTAATTTGTTATTATTTAACTATGTATATTTGCGGACTACACATGACTTTCCAGTTTATTAACTTAACTTTATTATTGTCTGGGGGGTCAAAGAACTGGTTATTAATAATAATCTATTTGCCTCATGGCTCATTTCGTAAGCCATGACTCAGACTAACAGTTAATACCTTCCAATTGTTATTGATCTAATCTAGTTAATTTTTGTATTCCTAAGTTCAATATCTATAAAAAAATCTATTTATCTGATGTTTGCACTCAACGTAATTATAATTTGCACAACATTGAATAATAAGATATTTATTGAAGCGTACATCGAATTATCTGTAGTATAAATAATGAACATTGAACAGTTTGTGACGAACTTTTAACCTCTGACCACGGTCTTGGAATTTTTTGTGTCAAATAATTCCTTACTTAAACAAAAAAAAGGAGAATTAAGGTTTCATCTGAAAGACAATACTTAATACGGGTAGCATCCGTCTGTCGTTCGTACGATTTCCCTAGGCTTACTTCGCAATTTCAATAAGGCTTCTTATAAAGGATAGAGATCTAGATCTCAAGTTTAAGGTTTTATTTATGGTATGGTTGAAACACTGTGTTTTAGTAAATGAATTGATAAGATATGATAACACATTCGAAGCATCCATTAGCTCGTTATGTCTACACATCTTAGAAAATGTATTTTATGCTAATAAAGTATTTGCGTAGATATATTCTTTGAAAACTCTGCATTCGATTATGTATCGTCATTGTCACCTTGTTTATTTTAAATTTTCCAAAAAGCCTTGCCAGCATATTTGTTTAATTTAATACGTTTGTCACGCACTTGTTAAATTGTCTCATCTTATTTGTTTCTGTATAATAATAAACCGACGTTTAGTGAGTGGTACGAATACAGGTTTGTGTATCTGTATGGTTATAAGCATTGTCTTTATGAGATCAGCGATGACGGCGCCTCTAAGGTCACCGCATAGATATAGGCCTCGCTGACGTTATGTACTTTAATTGGATTTTTTCATCTTTACAGTCTCAAAAATTAGTACTTTTTACCACTCGTTTACACCGATCAGGGTCATAACTTGTTAAGTACTAGCATGCTCATGGTTACGATTTTATTAAGTTTTCGTGAACATTATATCATTCGCTCTTTTACTGTTTTCCTTTTGCTGTTTGCTATGTGCAAAAAGGTAGAAGATGCTCGAACGGTCAGGCCGGTAAATAACTTAATACATGTATGGATTATTTTATGGGATTACCCAAGCATGTTATCTATCAGTTTCCGTAAAAAATGCGTCAGTGTTTTTTCCAATCATAAGGATTTTTTTATCCTAAACATAAAATGTTTGAACTCGGAAAGTATTATCCAGATTGTGTCACTGGGTAATGCGCATTTACTTGCTCTGATATCAACCTCACCTATATTCTGAACTGTCCTATCGTATTATAAGTACGCAATTTTATTATATCAGTAGAATTGTTTATACTTATCGCTAGACACGAGTTATTATTTTCTGAATAAACAAGCTGAAGAATTAGGGTACTGTGCTGAAGATAATTAAGATATCATTACTTTTATCTCGTCGCTTTTATAGAGTTACATCAGGAAGACAAAAATCAACCTATATACGTTAGGTTTTAGTGTCGACGTTATCGCAAAGACAGAAATCCTCTCATTTGTATGTATTGCCAGACTGTGACCTTCCATTGTTAGTTTCTGTAAATAGGAGGTGTTTAGTACGCGGACATGTTAATTCGGCTTGCACGAACAATGTTTCCGTGGATGCTGCGCCAGCATAGTTTGAAAGCGAAAGGTGATATTTTTGAACAAAAGTTTTGTTGGCGAAGCGGATGCGGACTCATGAGAAGTTCCGCTTAGCGACAACAATAAAATATTATGAAAGCGTAGCAGTTGTTTTGGCGACATCACTGCGCCAATATCAGCCTGATAAACGTGTTATAAAATATTACGACCCATGTTTATATATATTTTTATTTGTAAACATTGCTTGTGATATAATCCCGAAGTCGGATAAAGTGATATAATGTATGCGCGCGGCGCTCCGGACTACTTTCTCTTGAATTCGGTCGCGAAAGTTGTCTCTCAGCGCACTTTCTATAGTTCAGTGAGTGTTGTGCCTTCATATTACTAAAACAATATTATATATTTTAGATTTTTTATATGAGGTAATTTCTCGTTAGCATGAACTTTAAAATTATTTTGTTCTAGATTAAATCGTAGTACTATGCGATTATCAATGATATAAGTAATATCTTTACGCGAATTCCATAGTATTGATAATGATTCTTTGCATGATATGGTTACATTTATCATTCACACACATTTACAGATGTGTGACTAATTCATGGCATTCGATTGGTACACCACTTAGTTGTCAGTGATAATGTTCGAGGATACTACAAATAATTTTATTACGTGTACTTACAGATATTTCCTTATTGTTCGGTTTGATTAACGCTGCTGATGTTGGAAAGCTAGGTGAAATGCCTCGCCGACTAGGTGCAGAGCGAGTATAACTAAACAAGTAGAGCCACTTTCACCCTCGTTGCATCTAAGCCAACTATACGCATAAACTTCTAAATGCAATTCAGTGATTGATGTGTTTCTGAAAGCAGACTGTAGTGTATGTACACTACATTAAGTAGTAAATTGACTTAATCGGAAAATAAATGTGTTTAGATGACGGAAAATTAAAACAAATTAATTTGTAACACTCGAAATTAATCAAGTATCGTGAATATAGTATTGTTCGTGTTAGCCAATCGGGTGATGTTGAGTCGTTGCTCGGAACCACGTGGTGTGCATAAATATTGCGCTCGCTGCGAACCACGCGGTGCGCGTATCGAGTAAATACATGTGTACTACATAGTATACGTTTAGGTATAATTACTTTTTAGCATATCGCGCGGTACTCAATGAACTTATCTTAATTGCATTATCGGTATGAAATGTGGATACTATGAGCTCAAGTGCGTTAAGTACATTTCTTTATATCGCTTCGGTCAATTATGTTGGTGTAAACAAAACATTTTCTAGTACCTACCATTGAACATAAAATTATGTCAAAGCTAGTAGTAAAAATCAAAACAACTGTGATGTTTTCAGTGATGAATACCGCCATCTAGTAGCAAAGTGCGGATTCTTGTACTTTGGCCTCGCGGCCACTTGTTTGTAATTCTTAACTCATGCAATAGATGGCGCGACGTTTGCTGAAATTTTTAATAACTTGGGTTCATTCAGCAGCACGATTTGTGTTTAAAAAATGTAGTATTCTCTAGTGTAATATATTAAATAGTTTAACTATTTTTATTACTACATTGATAATAATTTCGATTTTTCAAAAAGAACAGTTTCTCATTAAAAAAAATTAGATAGAGTAGTAGAGCTTTAAGTTTTTGCAGATTTTAATTGTTATCTACTTGGAGTTGAAAATAGATGACTGATATAAATTGGTATCTAAACGTTCACCTAGTCCATTACTTTTTTTACAATGAACATGTCGACTAATTGTCAAATCCAAGGGCGATAGATTTTACAAAAACTAGGAAAAGAGTAAACGTCGAGGTCTTTTGTCTCCAAACAGCGTCGTCACCCCAAGAGTGCGGAAGGTCCTCGGTAGTAACCTTGGTTTCATGCACATTTACACCGACAACTTCAATTTTAGAGTTATTGTATTTACTTTAATGGCAGGGTGAAGAACCTTAGCCCAAGACGCCCTCGACTGTGGTGACTTAACCGTACAACCTGTACGTACCTTCTTATAAATTTTTCAATTGATTATCTGTTACTGTATTGATAATTGGTGTAGTAGATGGAAGGGTTTGCCGAAATTATATATGAGTATCATATGCGATCGGAAAACAACTTTTTAGTTTTCTTTAAACGCATATTTTTTAATTGCAGGCCTGAATTTGAAATTGTGCCTGATAGAAGGGTAATGACAAATCTACTGCATGGATGACTAATAAAATGTGAGTTAAATTTCCTCTGGGTAAAACTTTGGTTTGATATCGTCTCTATATGGCTCTGCATTGGCTTTTCAATATTATTTCCTGCGGTCATCATAATTTAGAACACCGTGAGTCAATCCCCATAGTTTTCCTCGTTTATTAGTTTACGCAAACTTTTGAAGCGAATCACGCCGATAGCTACGAATGACGCTAATTAAATGTAACGCAAACAAACATCGGTCTAAATGACATCAGCCAACATGAAAATACCATGTACTGAACGAGTTTCTAAGTAATACATTGACATTTAGAAATATCCTAGGTTTTTGAACTCCGCTAACATCTAATCTATTTCTTCATGAAACTGGTTTAGGTTTATAAGCCTGGGAAAATGAATGACGCGTACGTTGTAACTCTTATTTAATTTTGTTTAACATTTGCATGTTTATTTATTATTTAATTAATGTAGTCATACTAATTATAAGTTATATTTATCTCGTTTTATTGTATTTCTTTATATTTTTAATAATCAATAGCTACTACATACAAACGACCATATGGACCATCGAAAATGCACATGACAGACTTTTGTGTAACATAATGATAAAACGCTAAGCTTTATTTATTAACACTGGTGATGGTAAATAATTAAGATTTTACATTTTATTTTTATAAGTACATATTAAGACTGGCTTGTGTTTTCAAAGAGTCGACTGGATACGGGTCTTTTAACTTATAAATGAATTTATTTAAGCTGGATACAGAATACGTGCTAAACTTACTATTTGCTACTGTTTTATAGGTAGCGAAAATTTATATACCGAAAAAAATATTTAGCTAAGTACTTAAAATTGGTTTATAAAAATCTTATAGACTTTCAATGTCATTGAAATGTTATGAAAAAATAGGGTTTTTGCAATGAGCTTGACCTTCGCCTACGTTCACCGCCTGTTTTATAGATTTATCTATGTGATATTCTCGAAAATTCTATATAAACGATTAATGCAAACAAAGTTACGACCACATAATACTGCGAATTGATCATAGAAAGCAAGAATAATCGTAAGAAACAACTTGTATTCTGCTTTCGCAAGCTTGATATATTAACATGAACAGCAATTTATGGATGTCATCAATCTCTTCTGAAGAAAAATACTTATATGACATGTCTAGTATATCTTTAGGCTATTTAAAATCAATTTGTAGCCATCAGAATGTAATTGCCAATCTGTAATCACCTTTAACTTGTTTGCTCTACCACGAAAGCTATATGTAATCAGAAATATTGCACTTTCTTCTGAAAATTACGATTTTCCTCGTTGCTGAATAGACGAAATTCTATGTTTTGGAGCGTAAATAAGTTTGCAAAATATTCAAAGAGTATACGGCGCAAACAATATGGATGAACTAATTTGGTTTAAACTCGCTAGCTGATAACGGAGTCAGACACATGCGTATGTAACTATGAATCTTTAAACATAAATAAATGTAGCTGGCGTGCTAGTTAGATTAGCGCCATTCAAATTAGGGCGATGAAACGTAAAAACGCGTAGTCCTTGGGCATTCAACTCTAAACCGTTACGAATCACCGTTCAAAGCTTTTGTCGAATTTTGCTATCTTGTACCATTTGACAAACAGCAGTTTCATTAACACTAAATGTTTCCCCAATTAACAAAACTTTTTGGTTATTTTGATTGAATTGCAGTCAAAATTGTAGATCAACTGTGTCTTTTAATATATTATGAACTGTAATTTCACTTTATTGTATGACTATTTAGTAAGATAGTAGAATTCCTTAACGTTGTATTTATTGCGGGTCGCTTATCAATATCCCATTAATGTTTGCCGTGGTCAGTGCAGTACTGAACGTAAAGTTCATCACATCTTATTCTCTCGTAGGTACCTATTTAGAATTATTTAAGTAATTATGTGTAATTGTTAGTTTTCAATTGTGACTGATAGATACACCTGTTACGTTACATAATGTATCATTTCACTTTATACAGATTTGTCGTGAATCCCCAATGAAAGCGTGAAAGTACGTTGTAGGAAAGGTTTATTTATTAATGCATGTACTTGTTGGCTAGCGGTCTGCAATACAATACATATTTAAATCCTACATAAGCCTTAGTTAAAACGTGATGGTTGTGTATTTACTCTAACGTTTAGAGCCTTTAGTATTTAAATCTTCCTATAGCAATTAAAATATTATCACATTATCTAAAGCAGCGATCATTATTTTATTGTCTTAAAGCAAAATTCCCTCCCCATAAGAATGCGAAGCCGTTCTTTCGTGTTCAGAAATCGTAATTAAAATAGCGCTATGTCGTTTGTATAGAACAAAGCCTGTAATACAGAGTAGGAAGCAGGAAAATAATTCAATGACAGACACATCCTAAGGAGTGCTACTAAATGTCTTTATAATGTAGGTATTATTCATTTTTATCTATTCTACAGTCGTACAATGTGTCTCTGGAATCTTGTATTTTGTGGTATTGTCTTAGTAACTACTTAATTATTGTTATGGTCCACAGTCTTAATATAATACGCATGTTTTAAAAGTTTTCGAGTGATAGCGTGATTTTATTGTGTATTTTAGATACTTCGATGGTCTTACATAAATATGTCTAAAGAAAAAGTAAATGATTTATTAACAGTAAAATACAGTTGTATAAAAAAACACTTAACAAAAAAAGCATTCTCACCATGCTTGAGACAGAATGGTGTCTAGACTATATTATTATTTAAGTAGAATACATTGAGAGTCCTTCGATTTATATCATTTGTTTATCATCAAGGTACGATTTAACTTTTAGAGGGCACAAAGCTAGGTTCACGTGTGCAAATAGAACATATAACAAACATATTATTGCATGCCCATTGTCTTAGCTGACAGCAAATACATTCACAAATACAAATGTAGGATTATGTAGCAAGGTGTACCTACAACTACGACACTTGTTGCATAACCTATTGTGAACTGTTTTACAAGCGAATTCATTATATGTTTAAGAATAATATTTTTTAATCAATTTCTTAATTAGGTCATGCCGCACCACAATAGTTTAATGGGAATGATAAGCTGAAACGTTGAGACTGTTTTTATTTCATTTCCTGCTCGACCTAGAAATTGGATACGTGATTTTAACTATTAAATTGGAAATAAATTCGTATAAGTACAAACATATTTTCAGTTTCGTACATAATTGCGTTAAAGAAACTTAATTATGATACTTATTATAATATTAGTTTAATGCTATGTCTTAGATTTCTCTCATCTCTTTTTACGTCATTAATTTCTAGAACCTACTCTCCGCCTTGTCGAAATGGCTGAGTTTGCATAAGGCCATGGCCGCCGAAATCGCGTCACCGACTATTTCAATAGGCAATAATGGCTTCTTAGCAACCAGCTATCATTGAATTGATTGTCACACTGGCGTTGGAAGTACAATGATACTTTTATCAACTGTCCATCTTCTTTTCAAGTTTCTGTTGCGAAAACGAATTAGACTGCATAATTTGTTAGTTATTTATCTAACTTTTCTGTTTCCATTCATTTTTCATTTAACTAAAAGTGCCGTATAACTTTTTTATGTTGACGATTGTAATTATCTGTCTAATTCAGAAGCTGGGGCGCGCCGTTATTTCAGTGGTCTGATTTAGTAACATTGTCAAAACAATACAGTTTTATGTTATAA
Source organism: Anticarsia gemmatalis (assembly GCF_050436995.1). Classification (NCBI taxonomy): domain Eukaryota; kingdom Metazoa; phylum Arthropoda; class Insecta; order Lepidoptera; family Erebidae; genus Anticarsia; species Anticarsia gemmatalis. The sequence continues at coordinate 6,451,240 of NC_134757.1, forward strand.
ACGGCATCATGTCAGTGTAAATTTTGACTCTCATCGGCATTCATGACACACAAATTAAAAACGGAGAACAAAAGAGCTTCGTCTGTTCCGTTACTTCCGCTAACGTCATCCTGCACTCCATTCAGATGAGCAGAGGAATCCATAGTGATACTGTAACCTAATTCTGATGCCAATTGGCAAGGGACTTCATCCGGTACAAATTTACCTTTATTGAACTTATAATATAATTACTTATTGAATATAAAGTGTAAAAATACATTATGATTATGACACCGCTTCTTATGCAAGTTGTTATCATTAGTAAGAAATGTGAATCAGATGCCATAAAACTGAACACCGTCATGATACACGTGTGAAAGGGATCATAATACAATCACAAGCATATTTAAAGAAATCGATGAATATAGTCAATTACTAAATACAAGTATGATTCACCTTTCTCATTATTTGTAAAGGCAAATATTATGTAGGAAGCGATTTCCTTCCCTCGTAAACACGTCAGATGATAATGATCGTGTGAACTGACGTGGCTACTTTTTATCAGAGATTGTTTATCCTGCTATCGTTACACTTGATTTGTATATCCAGTGCAATAAATTCACAAATGCTCCTATTTTGATTTCATCTTAACGATTTCCTGCCACTGAAGCTAGTACTCCAGACGGCACGTTGCATTTTTTATGCGGTCTGTGACTAAATAGAAATTTAAATAAATTTTACATGAATTTCATAACAATAAATTGTATTACGAACTTTTACTGTGGGAGAATGAAAGAGTTAATAATTGATGAAAGACTGTATATAATATGAAGAAGAACATAAGCAGCTTATTGTCTACTATTCAAGCAAAGAAAAAGCACAATTCAGGCTGGGTTGTCATGGACCAGCTGTGAAACCAGCCTTAAAGTTATAAAAACAATCCAGCTTTAAAGATTGATTACTGACAGTCTAATTATGAGGCAGTTTATTCCGTGTAGAAATCGGTTTGTAAACGTTTATAGAGAGGACACTGCAGCTTGGGTGTTTCCGTTTAGAAACCAACTGTTCAAATTTATTAGGCAATAGTTACGTGTGTGGAGGCGTCCTATTCACTAAGCTTGGTGTTCAAGGGTAGCCTATTCAAAAGGCTAATCATCACTATTATTTATATTACCTACTTAATATCATCGAATTAAAGTTACGTTCTGCTCACCACACCACGTATATGTTTGTATAATACTCATATTTTATAATGTAAAGTTGAATGTAGTGTTTCTTAATCATCCGCTCGTGACGTCTATTATTATATCATACAACTGTTTTGCAATTTTCCTTGTAGCGAGATCCGGTAATTCCTTCGATGCGTTTGAGTACAATTTTCCGGCGAGTATTCCGTGGCGCTTGGAAGTTGTGATGACGTCATGCAATATTATCTTGGTCACATATGTATTATTCTTCTCATAATGTAATGACGGACTTGGTGAGAATGTTACCAACTTGTCTCATTATTAATTAACTGTCTCTAGTCTCTACGCAATATTACACCGTGCTCAGAGATTGAGGTCTTGGTGTTACGACAAACTACAAACGCATAGAATTATATCAGTACTCGGATAGTGTAAACAGCTCTAAATATTATATTTTCCGCATTATTATATGTTACGGAAAATATTTAAATTAAATACTGTTAGCAAGTATACTGTTCTATTAATTAGAACATTTTCTAAACATGGTATAATAAAGTGTTTTAGGATTATCTATTGTATGAAAAACATTTAATTCATTTCCTCTTATGTATCACAATAGGTATGTAACATTAAGGTCAGTTAGTAACTAAGCTACCGCTATGTGGTTAGGTTGGTAGAGCATAAAATGAGTACCTACTGAATTCAATGTTAAACGTTGTGTTTCTGAAAATATATAATGTTACCGGAACTTCTTGTATGTACAAGTCCGTCTATATTAAGATAAATGAAGCTGTTTAACTGGTTATGCACTTTTGGAATCAGTCCAGTTGTTGGCGTGTTTACTTCATAATATAAACAATGCAAACTCATGGTCCCTGTATTATTAATAGGAACATCATCATCACCATATCAACCGAAAATCTTCTTCTTTTAAATATTTTGCTACAAATATTTGGAATCGTTGAAACAACAAATTATGCAAATTCATTTTATTTGGCGTAGTTTGCGTCTCTATAGTGCCTTGATAATTCAGTTAGTTAAAGTTCTAGTAAAAATATGTTTGTTCAGCCCATTTAGTATAATAAGTTGTTGTCCTTAAACTTAGAAGTAAACTTAATCGTAAATGTTCTAAGCCTATTCAAAAATATATGATTTTAGTCAAGGCTTAGGTTTGTCAGTGACAAATCCATGCCGGTTAAATAGGTTTTTCTGCTCACAAAAACGGTTTCGCTACAATTTTTTTCCGACGGGCTTACAATTAACGACAAAAAGACGACAGGTATCGACTATTATCTCGATATAGTTTTCAACACTCGGGTGGCGAGCTGACGATTAATCATTCGTAGTAAGTAACTGAAGGATTTTTTTACGAATATTCAATTGTAGGGAGTGTAAAATAAAGCCTTGTTGTAGTGCCCAAGACATCGATCAAAACACGGTGCCACAGCCATAAATTAATAACGAACAATAGTAGTACAAATTTCGCTTTCGTCGAAGACGTTTTGTTACGATGCGCTAGTCAACTTGTTAGGTCATTGAGCGCTTTCGGTCTTTGAGCCCTAACGATCTTATCATAAGTTCGTTCACTCGTAGAACCTCCAAATGTTCGGTCATATTGACCTTATAACCTCTCGACAGCTGTACCCGAGACTGAAGGTTGTTTTTTCCTTTGATTTAATATTATTTACAAGGGTTTTCCAAATATCATATTTATTGTGAGAGACTACTTGCAGTGCCTTGCTATGTCTTGAAAACACGTAATATTGACGTAATTTACATTTCCACCGTCATATAAACTGTTTTTCAAACAACCATCCTCATCGGCACAACTTGTTTCCCACATGTTGTTTGTCAGAATACTTTGTGCGTGTGATTTGTTATTTTGTCTGTCGATCGTGATGATCATGAAGTGGATGGCATTGTACTCTTCTATAAATTAGCGCAAAGCAATTTGCATATGACGGCAACGTGGACGCTCATGGTCTAACAAGGCCGATGACCGCCATACTGAACGTTTACTTCGACGCTAGCCATCTAGCATAAAATCACTGACCGCAGATACACATTTGCTTAAATAACCTGTTATCACACTTGATATTACTGTATGTAAACAGAATGTAACGTTGTATTGGTTACGCCTAGGATCACATATGAATTGATATCAGCTCCTTGTGCAAAACGATTTAACACCAGGAAGTAAAATAATTGCGTTCAGTCAATTATGAAATAAAAGAATTGAAAATCGAAACAGTAAAGAAAAAGTAATTCGCTGTTTTTATCTTGACCAAAAAAACATTTTTTATGGGTGAAAACCGTGTAGAAAAAAAGATTAACTCAATTAAATACTGTTTCCCGCCGAGTAACTACGAAGGTCTCGCACTGCCAGGAAAACGAACAAGTGTTAACGAAATAATAGTAGTCAATTTAGTGGTTAAGTAATCGAGTGATTGGGTAAACAGAAAAAATGCTGTCAAAATTTGAACTTTGTTACCTTCCTGATTACTTCAATATTGAAGGATTTATTTAAATGTTTGTGAACATGTTTTTGTTTATACATATTAGGAATGAGAAATAAGTATGTAGTTATCTGGTCTTTGTTAATGTGTGGATGATCTCTAGTAAGTACGTAATGTGACGCACATTAGAGTAACGTCGTACATTGGCACCAAGCCGACCGAGGACTCCGCCCCGACTCGGTCAACCCGATGGCGCGTGTCGCCGCCTCGTTTGTCCTCCACCTTGAAATTTTATTGATCACGGCTAAAAATAAGAAAACGACCCGCTACAACTCTATGTTTTTATAATAATATACCCATTTTGTGGAATTCCTCAATGAAATTACGTCACGGCCGTGGATGGATAGGTTTAACAGTGTGCTAAACCAGTTCTCGCGACGAGTAGCAGGGAATTTCCTAGCGAATGTAAACTGTGTATTTTACAGAATATAAACTTGTTAAAATCAAACTTGGAAAGTATTAAGGGAAATGTAATTAAGATAATATTTAAAAGTAAACAAGCGTGATATCTAAGTGGTTCTTCCTTCATACTGCGCAGTTTGTATAGATAAGCGGTCACTGTAGGAAACTGGGGTTCCTGTGGAATGATTGCAGACAGGTCGCTGTCTGCGGGAAATTAATGATGTCCATAAACTATTTATACGCAGCTGCTACTTGTTCACTTTTCATATTATACTGTTTATTAATTATATCTTGCATATTAATTCGTAAATGTTAAAGTTGTTGGTTGGTTGTTGGTTTCAATCAAAGTTATCCATTTACTGCATATAAAACGTTATCGACGAAATCGATAATATTGATCGCGGATTGTTTATTCTGTCATCCTTGAAAGAACGGACAGCACATGCATGTTCTCACACATACATTAAAAAAAAGTATCAGTTATACAGCAGCAAAAAAACATTGAAGCTCTATTGTAGCGACGATTAGTGTGGTTACAGCAATTAACATTAATTTGCATAATAACTAATTATTTCATATGCAACAAAAAATCGGCATAATATGTCTAACATGTTATACGTATGTAATATTATAATTGTTAAAATTTGTAATTGGCCCTGGCACTTCTTTCGACTAAAAAGTGTATAATTTCAACAATAATTACAAGAAACAATATAAAGGGTAAATCTACTGTAAATAGAATTGACTAATATATAAATATTTAGGCGATCATTAACCGTCGGTCGTCCATGAATTTTCAAACGTCAATTTAGTCTCATTTATCTTTGACTTTGATGAGTTTCAAAAGCGCCGTACGATAATAGCTTGGAACCTACACGTTATGTAGGTGGAAATATGAAGGTAATGCTGAATACACCTCGAAACAAATCTTGTTTGTCCTTTGTATTTAATGCCATTGAACATTTAATATAATGTATCTTTGTCTAGAATGGTTACCTCGTTATTATGTATCACATTGGCTTCATAATGAGTACAAAGTAATATTGTGAACGTAATTTTGTTTTGGTTGAAGACAAGACGTCCAAATCACAGGTATCGCTATATTATGCGTGTCTCGTATGAGGCAGTACATATGAACCACGGATTGACGCCAAAGTTGGACGTGCCCCGAAAACGTTATTTTTCCGGTTTGCTGCAAACTAGTTTCGTCTTGTCCAAATGACCGTTACTTCAATAGTCCTTATTAGATTCTACGCTATACAGCCATTCGGTGTTTTTAAACCTTTCTCATGCCATTTGAAAACCCATTTAGAATACATTTTCCATAATAAACTGTTTTGCTAAGTTTTGATCATGTTTCTCTGTAAATACTGAATGCGTCATTGGCTTTATTTTGCTTAGTTATAATTTAGAGTGAATCAATTGCGACACTTATTATTGTTTTCTTTAAATCATTGCCATTGTCAATGTATTGAGGGCTATTAGTCATATGTTCGAATATTGCGTGAATTCATCGAAGGTAATATGATAGGCTTATTCATATATTATGGCTCCTTACCGTGAGCCATTCATGTAGCGTAGTTAGTCACTGGCTACGCAAGCTCCTTGACCTACTTGCATACTTGCAGTTGCGTGACAGTGGTCAGCAGCTGATGATGTACAACTTTCACCAAAACATTGTGCCGTGATGTTATCGGCTCTCCGTAGCTTTGTTGTCATTTTGTGACCCACAAACAGATCATCGCTGTTGTTTTGAATACGCACAACGGGCGAAAATATTTTGATTGTTAATAGACAATGAAATAATTCATTAAATTGATGACCGTTTTTTCAGTAAATTATGGTAACATTTCCATTATTGCTTTATTTATGTGGCTTACGAAACAAAATTTATTTTATGGTATTGCAAACGTTATAAAAACAAAAAGTCGTGTTGAAACTTTCAAACTGGTTGTGATGTAACAGGTTCTTTGGTTACGTTATGAATGATCCAATAACATAATGTTCACAGTATTAAAAACATTATCGTTTTCTTAATTTATCGGCACAATTAGTTGACTAAATATTGGATTTGTTATTGTGTGCGCGGGCTTTTCTGATAGATTACACGTTTATGATAATGATAAACAAAATAAGATTTCACTGAAATTACGTTGGTTTTTTTTTGGGCGTAAGTTTAATGAAATGTTTTACGCACAGACATGAATCGAAACATAAATTGTCTGCAATTATTCACCATATATGTTCTTAGTGGCGAGGTCTTTGGAACTTCGCAGGTAACTGAAATTTAAGTTCCGGTAATACTCATCGGTCGCCCTGGCCCACTGACCGCGATTGCGAGTAGAACAACAGAAGTAGGCGTTTACGTTTATTATAGCCGGCAGAGAGACGTCGCGTCGTGGACAGCCACTTATTCTATTTATACAGTTCTCTTATAACGGATATTACACTAGTTGTATCAAGTAAATCCGAGTGTGACGTGACTCGATCAACGGTTTCGATGGGGAACACCTTTAGCTCCATTTATATCTATTGTGCCGTTTGTGGTGCATTCGCACGTAACATAAACACACTTAGCTAAATACGAGACTAATGAGCTCATTTCAAATGTATCGTTAATCTCGCATAATGAGCCTATTAAATAAATGATAAACAAATCTAATCTAAAATATCTGCCTCCTTAATTGTCTTTTAAAATATTTGTCTAAATTATAGAGCAATCAACCACTGTTTTTCTGTTAATTCCATCTTCTCTTCGGTTAATTTAGGTAAATATAATGTTACTGTCACCTATAACTTGTCCCTAACTGTATTTTTGTGTGTAAAGTGACAAATTAAGAGCAAGATATAAAATTGTTTTCATTAGCATAATACTTATACGAAAACACACACCCACAAAAAAGTATAATGATTTCAAACATCGCAGTAGATCGTCCTACATTCCTAAAAGTAGGTAATTGAGTAGCTCAGACATATGGATGAAATAATCAGGTATCAGAAGTCATTTTGATAAAACGGTTTAAAAAGTTCATGAATACCTATGTAGAGCTTTTAATCATATAGAGTAGTAGTCTGTTTGACGCTCTTTGGTCAGCCGTTCTTCTTTAGACTTCCCTCTTAACCCCATCCTGTTAGGTAACCCATATATGTAATACGTGTAGTCGTTCCAGGAACGTACGGTCGAGGCAATGTGGCCGCTCTACTATCCGGCCCCTAGTCCGGTTCGAGTTCTTAGATCGCGGATACTCATTCCTTGTTTTTCGCACAAAATTCACACTATTTTATAAACTATCTGATCATATTAGAGTAAAAAGGAAAATATATATATATCAAGACTATACGTCGCACGGGCCAATTCGACTATCATGTACGATACCGTTCGCCGAGTCGATGCGCGTTTGACATCGAAGGTTATCGTCGGTGTCAGCGACCAGCCGCCGCCGCGCCCACACGCGCTTCTGTATACAAACAACAGCTCAGCACACATGCTCACACATTCGTCTTACGTACATATAGCTGTATATATACGTGTCGGGTACTGAACACCAACTTCGCGCTGTACGCATCAACAGACTTGTCAGACTGCGCTTATGTCGTATCCTTCATGCGCACATGCGCTTGATAGTGAAGTTCATTACAGATTATTGATCCGAATAAAAATAGCTAGCATTGATTTGTTTATCAACGAAAACAATTAACGCTGTCTGTGTATACAAATGCTTACTATTTATCGACATCGTTGTACATTGTACATACACCGAAACTGTCCTCGTAGATAAATTAATGTGCTAATGTAAGTATTATCTAAAGACCACATGTTCTCATTTCAATAATTTCTCACAAATGCGTCAAACCGTCTATATGTCGAATGTCACGTAAACTTATAGTAGCTCTAAACGTATTACTGGTTCATCCTAAATACTGATGACTCACTGAGGCAAACCATTACACAAAGAAATGAAGTATTACATCAAGGCTCTGTTTTCTGAAAATTAATATCTTGTGCTTATAAACGTTTCAAATATACCTCAATGTGAGAGTTTATTAATAAATATGTTGTTCATCCACACAGCGAAGTCAGGGTAGGGCAATGGCCGTCCTTCCTTCCGCTACCGCCCGTCCTCCCTCACTTACAATAATTACTAACGTCTTGGTATGTAACAATACCTCTACCCATTCAATGCTTTTTGGTTTCACCATTAATGATTTCACTGAAACATAAAATAATTGATTATAATTGCAGGATTCTTTGTCATTAGTAAATGATCATCATTATTAAATAACTCCCCAGAATATACTGATATATATTTTGTAAATATGTTTCATCCGTCGATAAAATATTTTCATATAATAATTGTGCTCAAAATATCCTAAATAAACTATTTTGTACATCATTGAAAAAATACCACATGGAAATCGTTTTTTATCTATATCCGTACGTAAACACCACGCGGATACATCAGCTGATCCGAGTAAACAAAGCGGGCGGGACTTTCTCGATAGTGCTACGCTAACATCTGGTATACTCTAATAATAAAATATAACAAAAAAGTGGTCATTAATGGTTCATATCTGTTGTTAAAGTGTAGTATTTACTAATTTAATAGATATCAAGCTTTTTATTGTTTAGAAAAATGAGAATAGGCCGGTCGATTGGCTTGTCCCGTTAACGAACGCGCGCGACCTACGTAACGTATAAAGCGTAGGCTGCCCCACCATCGCGCCATTAGTACAGCGCCCGCGCGCGCGATAGCACGTATCTCTGACTCCAGCTCCGCGCTCGCTACTTCGACTCTATGTGTACACAAGCCAGTCAGGAAACATGCATTTTTGTATTCAATTGCACGATTGGTTTTATGAAGAGACCCTCGCGACGGTGGACTCTGCCAGCGCTGCAGCACGCCGGCGCAAGCCGCGTGATCGACGCCGCCCCCCGTCCGCGCCGCCGACGCCGTCGACGCCGCAGAGAATCTCTACTGAGGAACTAGTGGAAGCTCTCCGCCCGCATCTGCTGTCACCAAAGCGCATGTGGACTTTGGGATACCCCCTGGAGATTGAGCCGACTTCAGCAAAGGCCGTGGTGTATATTAATCCACCACCTCGACCCAGACCTCTACCAGCTACTACGTGGGACGTGAACGCGCCGGAGTTTGTGCCCGGCTCTCAAGGCGACAGCGGTCGCGGGTCGTTGGGTTCGACTCCTCGCTCGGACAGTGATGAAGAGGCGGATACAGTGGAACATTTGTGTGTTCGTTGTGATAAAATGTTTCGAATGACTCGCGATGGTGAATATCTAAAAGATGAACCGTGTCTGTATCATTGGGGACGAGTAAGTGGGGATTGCCGTTATGCTTGCTGCAAGTCACCATTGGGTTCCAGAGGATGCAGTACAGCTCGCTTTCATGTTTGGAGCGGCACTCGCCCAGGCATGAACGGGCCCCTCGATGGTTACGTGCGTGCCCGCTCTCCGCGCGGTGGTGTTTACGCCATCGACACAGAGATGTGCTACACGACGGCAGGATTGGAATTAGCTAGTATCGCGGTCATTGCTGCAGATGGCCGACTCGTATACAAATCACTAGTGAAGCCGAGTTCTCCTGTAGTTGACCATAATACCCGTTTCTCGGGCATCAGGCCGCGCGACTTAGCGCGCGCGACCAAGACGCTGCGAGACGTACAAAATGATATTCTTGGATTCGTGGGTACAGATACAATCCTTATTGGACACGCTTTGGACAATGACCTACGAGCTCTGAAATTATTACATGGCGCCGTGATTGACACTTGCGCGTTGTATCCACACGCGCGAGGCTTTCCTATGCGACGATCATTGCGAGCTCTCTCGGAGGAGTTACTCGGGCGCAGCGTACAGCGCGGAAGTGCTGGACATTCGCCGCTCGAAGACGCTCGCGCCGCTATGGACTTGGTACTATTGAAAGTTCACGAAGAGCGGGCACACCGAGCACGTATTTCGAACCAGCTCCCCATGTTGCAGCCGTACGATCCGTTAATTAGTGCCGCCTAAATATTGAATTAAGTTTAAGACGACTGTTCTATGGACATGAATAATTATGGACTGACAATTGAGTGACAAATTAGTCACGTTGACGTTGTGCGCGTACTGTAACAGTATGTGCCTTCGAATTGCAACAATGGCAATAAACGTGATATTTTTTTCTTAAAAACTTTGTTTACTTTATCCTCACCCTATAAACAACATGGATACGTAAGTTTTCATTCATAGTTACCTTATAAATATTACTGTACACAAAATATACATCTAAAATGTCAAAATAATTGTGGTGACACCATTCAGTGCACAATAATAATATAATTAACCCGTTAGATTAAACTGTGGTGCTATTTTGTGTGTCACTGTTGGTAGAGCCATAAAACTTTCACTATGTTAGGTTTCTCTACTACGTAACAAGTAGTTGGTGGTTCAGACATGCAATGTCTTAGGTTTAACATATATTTTATAATGGACTAGTCTTTATTAAATGTATCACAGATGCATATTAGACTATAATAGTGAAAGTAGTATTTTTGATAGTTTCTATTCTCTTTCGGCATAAAAAGTAGGTCAGGTAGTAGAGAAGAGGTAGTTTTTGACTAAACAATGTTTAGGAGTCTACAGTGTATTTTTCGTCAGTGTAAAAGTGAGATACATAGGTCAAGACATTAAAATAAGTATAGTAAATAATTTTCTGAGAAAGGAATTCCCGCATTATGAGATAATTCCAAGTTGCAAGAAATGAATCACCGATCTACGGAAGTTGAGGAAGGAAAATCACACGTGCTATTTGAGATATACAGGAAAATCCACTGTTAAGATATGATGAGGTGTATTAATCAATGTTTATATCATAATTTGGCTGATGCAAGTCTCAATGAGTAAGCCTTTACGAATGAATACTTGGTTTTTGTTGTTCTTATAATCTGAGTCAGCGTAGCGCGTGGTTCGGGCTTCCCAGTAAAATATTTTTCAATGATCGTGTGACCTATATGATGCATAGGAAAATTATTTGTTATAACTAATAACATTTACACCACAGTTCAGTGTGTATTAAGTGTTTATTGTTCATAAAACTATAATGCTCGAGTTTTGTTAGAGAGCGCTCGTTTAATCAGATATAATTGAGTGGCCGTGCACTCCAAGTCAGTTTACATAATTCGCTTACATAAACAGATGATGAAACTATTATAAGATATGCACAACTAATGACTTCCACTGTTATACTCAAGCTTAGAAGGAATCGTGAAAACGGATAATAAGTGGCTTGAATATTATTATACTAATATTCAATTCTCATTTATATTTAGCAGAAAGGTACACATATCTATCTGGTTGTGTACCTGTTGCGGGCGTTGTACTAAATATTAAAAACATCATGTAAAATACATAAGATACTGCGTATATCGGCTAAGAAAGAGCAACGCCCTTACGCCCGGTCGTCTGCATATGAGCGTGTTTTGTTTACGTTTCGTTTCGCCGAAATAACTTATATAAATAAAAAAGATCAAAATACCATTATCAACCAATCAAGTGTACTAGAAATGTAAACTGATTGAATAAGTACATTTTCTTAATCAAATAGGGTCGTATAATCAAAATCATTAAGGACAAGTAATTACATTTACGATTTCCTCAAGATATGGTAACCTATTCTTAAAAATTATCTAATCATACTTTGGAAGGTGCAATGTATGAACGAAATTTAGTCTAGACCTATATCTTCAGTGATCTTAGATATTAACAAGATGACACATATAAAACAAACAACAACACGCACAAATTGTTATGAATGATAGCATAGTTTATGATGTGACTCTTAGTATCAACAAAAAATACAGTGACGTGTTGATATTATCGGTGAGAGAAGCATACAATTCCACGAAAGAGAGCAGCGGCCGCCACGTCAGCACCGGATCGAATGAAAGCGCCCAAAATAGATCAGTAGAAACGTAAGTATTGTACAGTCCATGATACCGATAAATGATATCAACACAATCAGTTGATACGCCACTATGTTTGAGTCTTCTAGTTGCCGGTTGTGTAGCGTCCGTATCGTGTTGTCTGATTGTTACACTGCCAGTGTCGTAATTTTGTACGAAAAGTCGATAAACGCGTGTTTGCTATTGCAATCGAAGAAACTTAAGTCAACTGCAAAGTCAACGTTATATTCCGTTTGTTATGAAACAAAATGTAGCTATTCTCTCAAGATTCGTTGATATTCTTCTTAACCTTGAGTTATAAATATGTACTTCGTTATGAGTCAAATTAAATGATAATTAAGTGGATTTTATTTCTTGTTGCCCAGGTCTTGTAAAGTTTTTGTAGTGAAGAATTATTAGAAAACGTTGAGTTAATGATGTATGTAAAGGTGACTTATCTACGAGCCATTCAGAGTACATAGTGTTGGCCTCCATGGCGCCGTCCGACTCGCCTCCGCGTCAATAGGTACCTCTTTCACAATAATACTTGCACAAAATGAGGCGTTGTTTCGTCACCGACTACACTCCGACACGCCTACGTGGACCTCACCATGCAATACTTTATTTGTACCGGGTTTGTTAGCTGATCACCGTTCATCTTTGCATTTAACTTGTATTTTCATACGAACTATTTATTTATATAAAAAAAATCCAATGTCACTGAACTAAAGGGGTCGTGAAAACAATGAATCATAATATTCAAATACCTACCAGTCAATCATGAATAATAGTGTATACTGTATAATCTAGAGACATTCGGGTACAATGGACTAGTTAATTCCGCTTAATAGGTAGAGAGCATCTCTACTGCTGCTCTATCCATTTAACAGTGTTAGTACTTAACTAAGTGGTTGGCTGTACGTAGGTATTGTGTACACATGTAATCAACTACTGCCTATATAAAGAATCGCGATGGTTGCTGGCCTCAACCAGACTGACAATGCCATTGGACCTTGAATTTGGTACGAGTATTACTGACACAGACGAGTTTTTGTCTCGGATAAGAATCGCTGGGCTCATTATGTATGTATGAACCAACAGTCATGATTATTTTAAATAAACACAAAAATATGTATGTTACAATCATACACGATGGCTATTGTATGTTATTTTTTATTCTTGCACAGCAACCGACAACTCACTTCCTAGTTATAGAAGAGGCCATTGAACGAAAAGAGTTAAACGCGTTCATTTTTTAACCAATTCGAAGATTAATAATGATTGTTCGCTTCAATTATACATGTAGTTACGGATCTTCGAAATACCTTTTAATTGCTAGGATATCGTTACACGGAACATCGTGACATGAATTATTAAAACGTGATACAAGGATATGCATCAATGTTTCACTGCATCTGTTGAACGGACGGATTACCATTTAAACTATCAAGTCATACAATTAATAGAATTCTGTAGAAATAAGTGATTGCTACTACTAATGTTTACTGTTATTCGGGCGTAGGTCGCAGGCATTTGTGCTATTGTAACATACTATTGTATACCCAATACGTTTTTCCAATTACTGTCGCTAATGTTCCTACCAAACGTTTCCTGAGGTGACAACAATATTTATATCAGTTTCAAGGCTATTTTATTAATAGTAAGTTGTATCTAAAAATATTGTAAGCATTCTAGCGATTTTGTATTGTAACGTTAACCATGAAATTGTTGGTCGGTGTTTAAGTGGCGCGGTAGGAAACCAAAGTTCTCAGTGCCTGAAATCATGAGGCCTTGATACAGTGACTCAGTTTCGATATCAAAAGTGGTCCGTTGACCTTTTACCGGTTCGCTCATTGTTGCATGTAATACACTTTACCTACTTTAGACTTCGTAATTAAACTATACTGCATTTATCTGTATTAGAATGCCGCGAAATAAACAAGAGTCTGCTTTAAACAATGCATAACGCCAATTCGCTAAAAATAATAATCCAGAAATAGAAAAATCATGTCCATAAACAATAATTAATTGATGGTTTTTAATTCGTTCTTGATAAAGTTTAATATGAATCGGTACGTGGATACAAGAAAAGATAATAATATTCATCTAATCGTTTGACCTTCAGTTTTTTCTATATATCTAATGTACTCAGCGTGTCTAATGAACTAAGTGTAAGAATGAGATTCTGACTAATATACCTACTTCGTCTACATATGAACATCAGCAAATGTGTTAAAATGTAAAGCCTGGTCTACTTAACTCCCAGAGAAACAATAACAATTCGACAATGAACAATGCGAATCACTTCCAATAGGGTTTTGTTACCCAAAAAACAATTATGATCTAGATTGGCGAATGATTAGACAAGTAAAATCTTACAACACTTATGAACTCTTTTGGCTAAACTATAATAAATTAATGTCCGTATAGAATGATAAATATCTTAAATTAATTTACAATTACCATATTATTTTTAAATATATTCTCTATAACAAAGAAATTTAAAAGGCTAATACTAACTTAACAGTATTTTAGGGGTGACTTCGACGCGCTCCATAAGGTCAAACCCCAAGAATGTCTATGACCTCTTATTGATTTTTGTTTTCGGGGAATTTAGTGTGGCAGACGTGCGGAACATAATGAACATCGTCTGATAACATTTAATGACGGATAGGTATTGTATTCAGATGGCTCCGTGATTCTCTGGGACGTGAGGGATCTAAATCAGAAGGAGCACAAAACGTTACGTGTGAACATCGAGTTCGACCACGCATCGCACGTGGCCTGGAGCCCAGACTCGAAGGCATTTATCGTGCACACCGTACGTGAGAACCACGTCGTAGTCTACAAGATAGAAAAGAAAAAGGACGGCACCATAGCGTCAGCAGCGCCGGTCATCACGTTCGACAAGGTTAGTGAGTGTTTCTGTCTCACCGACGCTCGCCGGTGTCTACCTGAACCGAAACTTCCCAACATTCTTGTGTACTTGCTCATCGTAAGAATTTTTGACGACATCCGTTACTGGTGGAGTTAATTAAGTAATTAATTAGAATTAAACACTTGAAAGTAACAGTGACGAGCTAGCAGCTAAAGTAGAAAGTACAGCAGCAGTAGAGCCTATATTTATAAAATTACTGTAATACGTAAACGTTAACATTTAAAATGGCTAATTAATTACATTAATTTTGCTATTAGTTTATATTTTATGAATGTTGACATATTCATTTCATTATCTTCAGTGATTGATATTTATTTGTACTCCAGTATTTGATATAGTATAACACATACATCACACATTACATGATATCATATCGTTTATGCAACTATGTTTTCTTGGCATACTTTTACTAGCAGTTTCACTAAATATAATTGTCTATTATTGCTCAGTTTATTGTCGTCGAAACACGCAACTTATATGCTACTACATATTATGTAGTTATGTAAAAGTAGTTTGTTGTTATCTTTTGTTATCTCGGCTGCAAATGCATTGTAACATCTCACGACACGCGCCCGCGAATAGGGCATAGTACCGTGTGTACGTGGACTATCAGCTCAAATGAACGATGTATTAATACTCAACAAAGTCGGTCATTAGGTTATGTACCTATTCATGTCATAACGGTTACATAAAGCTGCACTTATCGCTGAGAGACTATTGTTTTGATAAATGTGTGACAAGGATTACGTTCAGGCATCTAATACAGGCTTTCATTTTCATGATTATATTTTAATTGCCGCCGTAAAAGTATTTTTGGTCACGAGATAATTTGTGTGACCTTAATCCGTAATTTCTAATCTAATCGAAGTGTGTTTCGGATCTACCAGATAAGTAGAGCAAATGTTTGTATTTATCTGTCTTGTATTATCCTTTTATTTTGTTTATTGACACAATGCGTATCGGCCTGTTTTGTTCGCCCTCTAGACTTAGCATACTCTAAGTGGTGTTTGTTTGTGCAACATCCCCAATGTCACATTTACGAGTTTGACCGAAAATTAGGAGTTATTATAGTCACTTGTTTTGACACAATATCGTCGAATAGACATTAACGTGGCGTAGCTGAAAATAGGTGGGCGTCATAGTGTAAACGCATTCACGGAGCAACGTCCGCGACTGTTGAAAATTCAAATTAGAGTTCAATATACATGTATGCTGGCCGAGGAATGTTCGACCGCAACCAGTACATTTATTCAAAACTAACCTATATTTATTTACGAGTCTGTTGATATTTACACATTTGTTGTGTTTTCTTTTAATATTCTACATGTCACAATTACCTTCAGTGGAAAATAGCGGTAAATCCTACATAAAACAATGAAGAAAAAATATTGTTGCAAGTAATGAAATAAATAATTGTGGCATTTGTTTAATGAAATATTTATGTGGCTGTTACTATAGCTTATTTTTCTTTGTAGTTTCACTCTGACTCACAGCTTCAATAGTTCTTGTATGAACACTAACGATACTTAACAAAATCTTTCTGAATAAAAAAAAACTTTTTTTTATATTTGTATTTTCTTACTCTTGATAATGCAAATATTTATTGACGGCATAATTTATTGTATTGATTGCGTTCTACAAACGAGCCGTGGCAATGAGTCATTCTGACGCTACACGAATGTATAGCATAAAATGACGTATGTTGACATTGTGATTAGTTTTGATTAGGTCAGTGCCGAAAATATTTGACGTCACATCACGCAGAACGAGAGCTTTTAATATTGAGAAAATTAATTATTTTTAACAACGCCGACGCATGTAGTGACATTTGCCATTGGAAAATTCCCTGTGTAAAACACGTTGCATAGAAATTAGAATAATCAATTGGACAATCATCCTTATTGGATGTATCATGTAACAGTAAACGAAGGAAAAATATATTCTAGTGAGGTTGTAATAAGGTGGACGGCTACTCATCGTCTGTAGCAGGAAACCTTGATTATTTATTAAAATGTTTTATTTTCCTTAAGTTTTCATTGAAACGTAAGATTATACATATTTTTGGACATTACAAAGAGAACAGAAAACAAAATGAATTATTCCAGACATGTTTTAAACCATTTTAAGTAGTTGTTTTGTATTTGTTATTATAGTGGATATCTGTATGAAGTAGTGGTATATTGTTTCAAAATTGTTTTTGTATTTTGACAGTAACGCGTTTAACGATCCTTTGTTTTCACGGATTTCACATTATGTAAAATCTAATAATAAATAAACAAACAAAATTCTCAAATCAGTCGATCGATCAAAACAATGACATGACAACTATAATTTTTAGCATTTGTAAATGGGCTTTCATCGGCTGCAGATAATGTAGCGTTGTCTTTGTTCTGGTGCAGTAAACCTCGCCAGTCTGACCGCTTATCGCCGTCGGATTACAAAGCCTCCACAATCACTGTACTTATTAGTCAGCCAAACTGCTCTACCACGATAAAAATAAATCAACACGATCATAATAAAAATAAATCTGTTTCCAACTGATAACACTAATATGCAAACATAATAAACAACAAAGATTCACTTAACAAAGACACAGTTCCTTCACCACCCCGGAAAATGTATGTTTAACTTAAACAAATAATTGCGCAGACAATCAACAAAAGCAGCCTTTGTTTACTACTATAACTGGGTATCGTACGTTACAATTATGTGTACTTGGCCAATATTTAATATGAATGTTCTAATTTTACTATCAATGTAAGCCCAGCATTGAAAGTAAATGTATAAGGCATAGAAATGTGTGCGAATATCCGGCGATATCCATAGATCGCTGCCAACAACTAGATCCAACCAGTGATAAAATGATTGACGTCAAAACATCAGACGGAACAAATAAAGTGATCACTTTAATTAGCCACAATTTTGAAACTTAGTTGTTATACGAGAACGAGAACTCTGTCTACCGTCGGATAAAGGTCTCTCTGTAAAGCTTTACACTTTTGGGTTACACGAGGCTAATCGCTTCCCGTGGCCTTGTAAGATATTTTGAATTATCTGCCTTTCAAATGTATCTCATAGAAAACTGCCTGTTACGAAAATCAATTTGCCAAAACGGCATTAGTCAATCTTTGACCACTAATTGAACCGAATAGGAATTTTATGTACCGCAGGAAACTGCTACTACCATGCCAATGGTTTAATAAATGGCGCTAACCAATGACTATAAAATATATTAAAACATTTAACTAAGTCGTTAGTGGTAACGCATTAAGGGCGCCTGTCTATCAAAGCGGAGACGAATGAATTACTTGTCAGGTAGTGTCATACTTATCAATGGTGTAGCGCAACTAGGAAGCTTCATCCATTTGTGTGTGCTAGTTGACAAATAGTCTTCGTTGTACTCGCGTAGGGTTGGCAGATTATTTATATTTCCGGGTCATTTGTTCGTGTCTAAAATGAGATTAGGAAAGGTCACATACTAGAAAACGTTATTACTAAGAGCACCATCAAAGATTTTAATGTATGTAGTTAGAATTCAGCAACCCTATGCTTCAATCATCAAACAAATTTCCTCCGCAAATAGTTTCGGTTCCTGGAAATGGCGTGGGATTCAAATTTCCCAGACATCAGCCAGCCCTACGCTTCAAACGGCTGCTAGAATATCGTTACTGCGCAGATACATGTACTGCATCTATTTTAGAGATGACCCACATGCATATGTGCTTTATTGATTTTTAATTGTGCTCGTTTTAGATAAGCTAGTATAGATAGTAGATTTATACGATTGTCTCGTTTACCTTTATTACGGTTATACATACCTGACATTCCTCTGAAAACATGATATTCATCTTCATAGCTGCGATGTGATGGGCGTGAAGCCAAAGTCCAACGACCATTCAATATCCTTTGGTGAGTTGTATTACGTAAAGCTAAGTTCTTTATGTGTCATGGTTATAGTGTTGGTATCGTGCAATTTGTATTAGTCACTCGTAGTAACAGTATGCGCAAATAACGGTGCATACAATTCTACCTGGTGAATACATACATCACCCCTGAAAGTGTTACTCATTGTTTTTAATGTCTGCAATATTTATGTACATACATAGTAGAAATACATGAATATCAGGAAAACTATTGTTTACAGTTATAAATTGATTCAGCACTGACATACTTATATCATTGTTATTACTGTAAATAAATAAAAGAAGACCCGCAAAATGTTATGGAAACTGCATTGATAACAGTTTCTATAACGAATTCGGAACCGGTATAATGGAGACATTAGGGATTTATGTTGCCACCAATTTTATGGTGCTGGCGCCCGCGCCGGTTTTACTCGAAATCGATGTTAACTTATAACGTAGAGAAACTATCTACCCAGTAGCTTAAATTAGTTACAAGTATGTCAACAAGTGGCTGCATACCTACATAATAATACAGGTTGAATTTGAAACCGTGTTATTCCCTAAAAGTATGTCATAGTATAATCATATTAAAAAAAATGTAAAATATTACTAAATGCTATATGAAAATGCTATGCTATGTTTGGGGCTTTTAGCTGTAGATGACAGAAACAGGAGCAGGAGTTTCAAAATCAAATCATTTATTAATTTTGGACTATGACGTCCCATAGTTTTTGTACTAAAACGTGTCCTTAGAGCGTTACACAACATTTTCTTAGCTATCATTTGGAATTAAAATACGAATTTAAAAGTGGATTGTGATATAACTAGTTTCATCTGTCTATATAAGGAATATTTGAATAAAAACACACCAAATCGAGAAACGTAACAACGCTGTCGTCACCACGACATCGAGTAATTATGATGTAATCAAGTGGTATGAAAACTTTTTATAGCTTGATACTTTTGTATAGTTATTTTATCAGAGTGCGTATGTTAATAACATGAGGTTATTGAATGCAACTCTTGACTTAAGTTCCGCATACGGTTCTAGTAAAAGCGCGCCAACTCTTTTGGAAAATTGCTTCCATGTGCGCGTCGCCGTGCAAGAATAATTACCCAAGTATTTTTATGTTTATTTACATTACCGAACTTAATTAAAATGCTGTTTTCAGAATTATTATTGTGTTGGCGGTTTGCGCTGCAGGCTCCATACAATTAAATGCATCGCCTTAAAAGGTATATGATAAATCCAGCTTATACTTTAATATATTCATTCAAACCCCGTCAAGTTTTGTTTCTTATTGCTGGTGTACTTGCCAGTTAAGAATGCTACAATATGAATATAGCATAAAAAATAGTTTAGCTTAAGATACCTTTACAAGTTACAGACTGCCCTAAAAAGACTCTTTATTTTAATGAAAAGTTTTAAAAATTGAAGTTTTTGAAACATATTGTCCAAAAACGTCTTAAGTAGTTTAAGCATAAGACTCCAAACGAAATAGTTCTCTCAAATCCTTTGTTCTAAAATTCATTGTCATTAGGTAAATCTGTACCTGATAGCAAAAAATGCAATTTGGGATTAACAAGAGTCATTTGTTATCCGTGACATTCAGACGGACAGGTATTATACAAATGTAAGGGTTTAGTCGTTAAGTGAGCTGCAAAACAGATAAAGACGACACAAAAACACAATCAACCTTGTAGTTAGTTCCTTATTATGGGTACGCACATTGCAAATGATTCCCAAGTATATTTACAGTAGTGAGTCACGACTCACACGGCTGGTGATAAGCAATACTGTACATGCTTGTTCATTCGAAGCCCCTATAACAATATTGACCTACATACCTATTTATACACACCCACCAATTAGTGCCATGAACCGAAATTTCATGTTTAGTTCTATAGTGTTCGTTAATTCGGAAACTGACTGCATTTATCTGCTTTAACGGTCTTTCAAAATAAGCAGAATTTACATTGATATCAAAAGAGGTGCGGTAGTTTACTCAAAGTCTGGCAATGTTTGTAGTTAAACCTGTAGTTGAAGCTTTGCATTTGTAAAGGATCTTGAAAGTAAATACGTACCAGTAGGACTAGCAAGTTTACACGGCTGTAGGATGTTGAATGCTGCTTTGATATTTCTGAATGCGATGAATACGACCAAAGTATTCTTTGAAGACCGGAATTGAAATGTTCAGATTGCCAACTTCCCGAAACAAGTTATGTGCATACAATTGAAACCTCTCTACTTTCTCTGTTCTGAACAGAGTATGTTCATGTGTTACGTACGTTTCTTTGTGTTACAAATCGTACACTCGTGGTTTCAAACAAGGCAAGTAAGTACACGAATCTCACCACTTTTGCCTGTGTAAAATTACTTATTGAACAAGCTAGATGGAAAAATCGTTTCTAATCGCATAAGTATTGTATTAAATTTGATCTGGGGAGAAAATCTGAGTTGGAAATAATAAAAAAAATATACCTTATCGAATTCAGATTAGCAAAGAAGATGAGGCCATGACATGCTATTATTATGTCTGGAGATATATTTTTGCTATAATAGCTTATTCAAAATAAGGCTATGTTAACACAATTAGCTTGTTGCATTTCGATAGACTACAATGTCAATAGTATGAAGATATTACTGACATTGACAACCGAATATGTGTTTGTGATTACATCCAAGTCAGAGGTTTGATTGCATAGAGAGTGGGTATGCTGTTGTCCGCCCACGGGCAACTAGGGATGCTACTTTGATCGTGGGCGGCAACTTTGTTACAGCGTATTTTGTTCACATAACAAATGAGTTGAAAACTCTATTTGTATCACAGTATGAAAACATATAATGAGTTTATAATCCATTAAAAGTTCTTGAATATGGATTAAGCAAAGGAAGTACGTAGTGGTGACCGTTTATCTCCATGGGAACCTCATGATTTATGAATGAATAAGTTACTGATTTTATAAACCTTATGCAGTTTTTTGTTACGTGTCGCATGTTAGTGCCAAATGATTGATCAGTGTTGTTTGTAATAACAGAGGTAAAGAATATTTATTTTTAACTTAACTGCATGGTTGTGACGTAACATCCATAATGGGAATACTCCGATAGCTTCTCCTACATACATACATGACACCCACACGGTATACAGGATGATAGGGGTAGTCTATTCTTAGCCAACACTGAATCCGATCGAAACATCAATTGAGGATGGTCAATGAAGATTATTTCATCAAAATTTGGTATGAACTGGTTCCACGAACTGGTACTTTAATAACGTAAAAAAAAGAGTTGCATTGTATATGCTACCATTGAAGGAAATGACAGACCGAGTAATAGTATATTATGAATAATACAATTGAAGTTAATAACAGCAGTTAAAAAGGGCTTTTATAAGCTATACATACATTTTGAATATTCTGTCCTTAAATTGCTACTTTTCTTGAAGGACTAAAGGAAAAGGTATTCATTTCACCACAAAAGAATTTTTACAGACCAATTAAGTCGTAAGGGAGACCGGTACTGCGTTCCCCTTTATATCACGCGGCAGGAACTGGTGTTGTTTAAAACAGCCAGTATTTTGAATTCAATAGTGATGACGAAATACACATTTTTGAAACGCAATGTTCACGTATTGCAATACATGACGTTATGAAATATTCGTCATTTATCTGTGATCAAAATAAGATAGTATTGAATAAGTAATATTACGTACTTTATGACTAAGTACCGATTGTAGAGAATATCACGTACTATTTATCAGTGGCTGACGCTCATTGTAGTAAGAACAAAGATGTGTATTGTTGCACTTCTTTGTTTTTGAGATTATGGTGATGTAAGCATCTTAACGTGATGTCAGATGATTTATATACAAAAAATTAACTAACCGTGGAGTAGCATCTAACTAATGATCCGACCACCACCCACACCGCAAGCCAGTTACGTACTAAACCTTCCATTAATGTTCATGGAACCATAATCACATTTGCGATTGAACACCGTATTAAGCACAACAATACATGCATTAGGAACACTATTTTTTCTAGTATACAAATAAAATAAATGACTCAATCAGGAGTCTTTAAAATGTTTATTTAAGGTTTTGCCTTCCGCTTGTTTATAAAAAGCTGGAGTTCACCATAAAAGCAAGCAGGCACAATGTCAGTCACGCCCGCAGATGTTTCAACATTTTATATAAAATTTAACAACCTTGTGTTCTCGGCAATGAACCTCCGCAAAAAATATACAAACATGAAATAACCATTGTTTCGTCAGATGTATGAATCTTTATGAAAATCCACTCGCTTATATATCTTACACAGTTGAAGTTTTTGTTGCTATTGTTGGCGTGATACGATCACAAGATTTCGCTAATTGTAGTGCACGAGGCTCCACTCTCGAGTGATCTCTGCACTGTCTCAATGCTGCAATAATTCCCATCGCTAAAGAAATCGTCACAGAAAACATTTAACATGTATGTACTCGTTTTCTATCAAAACTAAACATCTCCTTTGTTTGGCAGATAACGTTCTCTAAATGTGTTATTATCATTTATGTTTCAATTATTATTAAATAGGTCACTAGCTAATTGACTGAAGTTAATTTTGGCTAGCACAAAATGTGGTTGAATGTGACTGTGTGCACAGATAGCGAAACAAAGCAATATTTCAAACTGTTTGTTATATTTGCAGATCATTTTCATATTGTGTTGTGATGTGTGAATGGTCAAAATAACTGATCTGTGAATGCAATGCTGCGGTTTGGTTTCCATATTATTGTTTTGTTTGGCTTTAGATGGAAACCCATAAGGATTACTGTTGAAAGATTAATTAAAATATATTTAGATTCGATTCCTGAGAGTAGAATAAACATTTTCGTTAAATTATCGTAGCTTGAAAACAATTAAATATGCGTTGTTTCTATTGGGGTCGATGACTAACCTAACTAGTCAATATACTTGTATCGCTTTAAGACCTTATTTTGGTTATATTTTAAAGAAACAAATATTGACTGTCTATAGCTGTTAAATATGAAGACAAAGTAGGTTGAAAGATTTGGGGTTGGTTTAAAGTCGTGCATGAGTGAACGCAGAGAAAGCTGGTGCAGGATAAGTGCTTTTTCGCCTTTGTGTTTGCTTTCTAAGTAAATGAAACAATGACATACGAGTATTTCGTGATAATTTTGTAAATATATCATGGTGTTCTAAACGAAAGAGTTTAGAATATAAGGTGTTGTAAAGAAGCATAATAGACACACCCTTTCTAAACGAATGCAGGACACAACATAACTTTGAAACAAATAATTACCTGTTTTGTTATAAATTAAAAAGAAAATTAGCTTGATATACTTTGTAAAGCTTCCTTGGTTGCGTCGAAGCAAAGTTGGGAAATCAGTTAATAAAGCAGGAAAGTGAATTCCACAGCCAGTTACGTACCAATAATGTTTTGCTAGATACAACGTTAATCCCAGAAAAACACGGAGCTGACTGAAATACAACATGTACTTGCGTCATCCGGGTCACGACACTGGGACGGCTCAAGTTCGTTTACTTTGGTATTCGAAAAATTCATGGAACGTCTCAACATGTTGGTATATCATACGTAGGTGTAGTCATATAGCACCGAATGCGGGCGGCCGATTAAAAAAGACCTTCCACCGGAACAATGACGCTTTGATGTAGGCAGCACACTGATCAAAGCATTTACGCCATCTGGTAAACGTTTACACTGTCTTTACGCGATTGCAATAGTGGCCATAATGGCGTGCTTATTTCAATATTTATGGTTGACTTATTGTGTGGCCGATTGTATTGCTAAAGTATAGGTAGTGTACGTTCGGATCGTCGCACGCGCAGCCTCGAATAATATTATTTTTAGCCGCAGGAAGGTTCTCTTGTCCGTTTTCCGCACGCATGTATAGTATACAACTTACATAAAACATGATGCTCAGTTGTAAGGGACTCTACTGAATATTCAATATTATCGTGCCTAGTTCCGCATTTAATGTTCTGTTTATTCCTTTAACTATTACAATAACCTTAGAAGTGTGTACCTTATCTATTATAATCTGTTGGTTAAATATTAGATTTACATCCATGTTTGGTATTAGTTCTTATCACCTATGGTTTGCTTAAGAATAACGGCGACCTCTTTGTGCGTGCTACGACTACGCCGCTAGGTGGAAGAAAGTGTTGGCTTAAGCGGTAATATTACGCCAGTTCGGTCTAGATTTTCGCTAGTAGATACTTATTTGAGTGTCACGTCAAAATCCCCCACATAGAATCTCTGAATAGTAAAACAGATGTGATCTATATTTGGAACGTGCACACATGACACTAATGACGGTGCCATCCCTACAATATTGAAGCCTAAGTTTATTAATGTTACACGCAATTTGTCACCTGAGAGCTTTTAGCTGACATAAAAAGAAAATTGTATTTTTTCCTTCCTGCATTATAACTGGTATGAATTGCATTTAAGATTTCAAAGCGGTCGTACTGACGGCGAGGTTAATGAGGCTACGTTTTATTTCTTTCGTTTAATGAACGTTGTAATTTACAGGTGCATGATGTTGACGTGGTGGGTTTCGACATCTCAAGCAACGGCAAATTCATGATGTCGTGCTCGTCAAACAACGACATGGTTATATGGGATCTCAAAGGGCAACAGCTGGATAGGCTGGATACGTATTTGATGACTACGCATACAGCCAAAGTGTCGCCGTGCGGCCGCTTTGTGGTGGCGACGGGTTTCGCGCCCGACGTCAAAGTGATGGAGGTGTGTTTCACAAAGAACGGGGAGTTCAAACAAGTAACAAAGGCGTACGAGTTGACTGGCCACTCTTCAGGTGTTTACGACGTAGCCTTCGACGTGGACACGTCACACATCGCTACAATATCGAAGGATGGCACGTGGAAGCTATATCATACAAAGAGTAAGTACATGCTATGTTTAATGCGCAAATGCTTCCTCATTATCACTTACATTTTACGTAGGTATATGTGGTGTTCAGACGTGACTGGAGAGGAAAACATAAGTGTGGCGCGACCGTGACGTCAGCTTTACTTACACACTTAAATATTTACATCGACAAATTGCAACCTGACTGATGTAAATTACACTATAGTTGCAATAGCACCGGGAGCAACCTATTGAATTGAAAACTTTCAACTAACAAATGCAGTGAGCTTAAAGTCACTATCAACTACATACAAAATTTACTAATTAGAGCAGTTGCTTGAGATCCATCTTCAATCACCTTATTGTTAGTAAAATATAGTTCTGTAACAGTTAATTGGTTATCTACATAGGTTACCTTGAAATTAAAAATAAAATAAAGCTAGTATATTGAAAGCGGTCGACAAACCTTCATAACAAACTAAGTGCATTACGTAGTAAGTGCGTGTACATCATCATTACAATGAACGCGCCTTGATTATTTAGATAAATATCGTAGTTAATTAGAGCTTCATTATAACAAACAATGTAATGTCTCTATCAGTTTAATAGTGTCGTTAACTTCAACCATCAAATTATTTGTACGTTCTATGAAAAAATACCACGCAATTCTCCATCAGGTACTACGGAGTACTACGTGCAATAAGTAGTTTAACTAATGTATTTACGTACTTGGATTACATATCTAGTGGTCACGTGTCATGGTATTAATTACAATATGAAATGCGCAGATTGTTTCTATACATATTATTAGTGTCAATGAATTATTATCATCAACAAATGTATCTACCGCGTACAACAATAACAGAAGATGAAGTTGCAAATATATAATTTGTGTGACACAAAACAGATTGCGTGTTTTTCTGAGGTCACAAACATATAACTATTTGGATTTTTTTTTCATAAACACGTGTGTTTTTATTTTGTATAATTTATACTGTTTTAATGGATCCTCGGCGAGATAACCGACGACGTTGAATGTTTGTATACGTGGGTAAATTTATGTGTATTTTTATTAATATGCTACGTTATTTCCCGCAGATAGGGAAAATTGAATTTTAACGGGCTCTAGTGACATGATAAAAACCCAATGCATATTTATTGATAGAGTCTGTTTTAAACAAACTGTCCCTAGTAGTATAATGGTTTTAGTCCGTGTAGTGATCGATTGGGAGAATTACAGTGGCGCCAGTTTCGCGTTCGTCGAATAAAAAACAAAGGAGAATCGCCCCTGGACTTTGAGCTTGGACGTTGTGCAAGCCTCGCCGCGATACATAAATTTTCTTCTGTCAATAATCGTCAAGATCACTCGGGTATCACGTTTCCTGGAAATAAACATTACCCCACTCAGTACGGTAAGTCAGCAATTTCGCAAGCGGCGAGAGCGAAGCCGTTGGACTGTCGACGGAAAAGTTGAGTTACGAGGCACTACCCCCTTCATTGACGTAAGCTCAGCTGTCTAACACATAGGTATAGCATTAATACAAAATCTTTAAACTTTCTGTATATTTATGGTGAAAAGACTTAAAAAGGCATATAAAGCGATCTCGCGTACGAGCTTTCCGCCATTTCGCGATGTTTCTCCGGCAAGCAACAGTTTCTGATGTAAGATTTTCAATTCATGGGATTTTGTACGCGACATAAATCATGCAGTTCACCTTTATTGGGAATCACCATTAGCTGAGCAAAACGCGTCACATTGGGCAAGTCCCATGCGTCGGCACGTTGTTTTATTTCATAACAACTCCGTGACGCCTCATAAGGTTTATTTAAATTTTATTACCCGTTTTAATAATATGTTTATTGGTAGCCATGTTAGTGAGAAACGATTTCCATTTCTAGTAACCAGCTAAACTTGATGACGATACTTAGAGCTAGTTTTTTTATCTACACGCAGCATCAAAATGTATTCAGGTTTCTATCCAGTAATAAAATAACGGAATATTTATTAGATAATATTTATTATACTACTTATTATAATAAATATTATATTTATGTTGTTACTTTGTGATAATAGTCACCTTTAAAAAAATATTAGTAACATATGTGGAAAATTAGAAATGAGTTCCTAAATTGCGAAATTTGGGTAAATTCCCGGTATTTCATAAAAAGTCCAAAGTAATTCATTTAGTTGAGATAAGCCGTTCACCGATAGTTCGCGAATGCTACGTACATAATTTGTTTATGAAACAATTGTTCTACTTTATCTGTTCATGAATGACGTGCGATGTATACAATTTCCAGATTATCTGCTCTGGGTTTGAGCACGTATAGAATTCAGATAAAATTACTTATTATGAGGTCATGATGCGCCGGGTGTGTCTGGAGTTTACAATACTAGTTTACGCAAATTTAATATAATGATATTTAGGCTCGATTTTTCCACTTCTGTTTAATTATCAGATAGTCTATTAGACGAGAATTTACAATAGTTTTCTTACTATTTTTATAGTCTACTTTGTATGACTTATTTCTTAACTGTGAAACTGGCCCCTAATTTCCTTAAATAATAGATATCTTTTTCTTCGAGAAAGACGGACAAAAGATAATCTATACCTACCTACTTTAAGTAAGAAAAAAATCTTTAAAAAACTAATTTTCTACCTGTATGTTGGTTCAACCAAAATAGTTTTAAGTATATCTTGCATAGATTTGGGACAATGTAACTGAATTACTCTCTCGGTACAATTGTTAACTAAGATTTGTAACATCGTTACTTTACAACGGCAAATTCTACATAATAAGTGATACGTATTTAATTATCATATTAACATTTAAACTATGAGAGAATTTCAACATTAGTTCACATGGTTAAGTAATTTATTATAAACTTAGAACACGCTAAGTAATTATTTATATGCATTTTTTTTTCTTGGCTGATTTCCAACTTTACTACACAATAATCTTGCTGTTTCACAAACCTCACAGTGTCATAAAAACGGATAAAAAATCTTATTTTAACTCCCCCTTTTAGAATAATTTTCTATTAAATTTTAGTGTCTTCGTGAAAACAAAACAAAAAACGAGCATATTCTATGAAGAAAGAACGCTGTGCAGACGCAAATTTCTAAATCCTTATGCAACCATTACATATTTTTTGTAGCACTTACATCAAACATTATTTCAGCGAAACCAGCATTTTACTAACTTAAACATTCTTCATATCTAACTAACAGTTATTTTAAAACAATAAAATGTATTTTGTATATTAATAGTGTGACATGTATATTTCCAGTCGACTACGTGCGCGGCGAGTCCCCGCACGTGCTAGAGACGGGCACGTACACGCAGTCCGCGAACCCGCCGCACATCGCGCTCTCACCGAACGCCGAGGTGCTGGCCGTCTCCGTCGACTCCTCCGTTGAGTTCTACGACACATACACCGGCAAGCTGTATGATACCGTCGAAAATGTTTACTCTGGTAAGTATTATTTAGTAAATCTTGACTTTTAAAAAGTAAATAGTATTTGCTTTTTAAACGTCACTTATGTCCGAAGGTGGTCTTACCGACGGTTATCGTGTTTTAACCTAAGTACCTGGGTTGTGGAGGTCAGATAAGCAGTCGCTTCATGTAAAACACTGATATTCAGCTGCATCCAGTGAGGCTAGAAGCCGACTCAAAGATAGTTTGGAAGAAAGGCTAGGCTGATATATTATGTAGTAAGGTGGTTGAAAATGCCACGCTTACGATCCACATTCGTCCCATCTTATATTCGATACAACAGGTTAGCCTATTGTTACGTTACTTTAGCCTGAGTTACTATTCGATATTCCAACGGGAATGGAGAAACCTGAACCGTAATTCGGGCCCAAGACCATGTGATCAGCGGTCGTATTAGCCGATCAATTGGGCCGCAAAGGCCTATTGAAACGGAAACTACAGAAATCTTTAGCACCTATTAATTAGGAAATTATTTTCAAAATATCCAATCTTATTATTGAAATCTTTTACTAATCGAAAACAACATAATTCTAACACGAACTAATTTTATAAATCACAGGAAATTTTTCCACTTTGATAATTTCCCGGAGAGAATATAAGCTCATTTGATAGATGAATTATTGGAAATATCGGTTTTGTGTATATTCACCCCTCCTCCCTGACGCTCGCACAGGTATTACGGATCACGGCATTGATTGCAACCCACCAATACTCTGAATTGTATTCTCAGCGTTTCTATGAAAACCATCTGCAGCAAATAAACAAAGGGAAAAATATGATACAATAAATATTTGCACTGAAAAGCTGTGATCCGGTGTTTCATAGAAGTCCCTTACTAAGAAAATCATATCAAAAACATTTATAACATCAGTAGATATGTACAAAGCTTATAGAGTAACGAGAGTGAACTATGAGTGCCTATTTAGTTGAGGTCTAATCTAATTTTATAACGTAGGGTCATAAAAGCCCCTATGTACCCACTAGCTGTGACCTACTTATATCTGTTAACGCGCGTCAAATTACTGTTACTAAGTTAGCATACAAAGATGGAACGATACGAACATAGTTCAATGCAATGTTTTAATTTAGATATTAGTAATCAAAGATATCGAATTACGTGAACTAAATAACTTAACATAATTCTGTTTACATAAGCGGAAATGTTAGAATCAGTAATAAAGATTAATACAAAATATAAAATTCTGTAATTATGTTGTTGTAATGTCGTTTGAATATCGCCGAGACCTTGGCCGCTAAGGTGGATTGTCATGAAAAAATATCATAAAAATCTTGTTTATCCGATTGTTGATTCACCTATTTCACAGGAATTGTAATTCCTCGAGTTATTTTCCACACAAAAAGAATTTAAATTTCGAGGAATGCTTAAAATATAAGCCAGGGACTTTTTAAAGGTTTCGCATATGTAAAGAGTTTTCAAGTGACGTGTTTCGTCACTCAGGGAATAAATTATTGCTCAAGACGACGAGAACATTGAAAATATCAGTATTCAATCAATTACAGTATCTATATTTGGATTAAATAATGTAATTCGCAAATTAAAAACAATTCGTTAAGCGAGTCAGAGTGGTGTATTAATGTATGCAAAAATGGTTATTGGCCTGCTAATTGGCCGATTTGGTTGTTTAATATTCGAATGTTATAAAACGTTTTGTTTAGAGTTGTTATGACAGCTGCAAATTATGAATTACATTATTACTTATGTCAGCAAAAAAAACCGTTAGGAATAATTGAATTGTTCAAAGCATATGTATACGTGAGGCGATCGGTATTGCGTTGCGCATTGCCATCGATCTATACGCCATGGATAATTTAGCGTTTCCGAGGTAAAAGCCTTGGGTGGGCGTTACTGACGTGTTCCCTTGTTGTCGCAAGTACTATTGTATCGCTTAATCTTCTTTGTTTATTCATAAAGCATCTACGTAATTGCCCGAGGGTAAAAAGTACTTCTTAATGACTAGTTGCAAATATAACCCTGGGCTACATTACATCCTTATAGACTTTCGACGACTGGTTATTATCTCAGTATCGTGAAATTACCAAACAGTTAATAAAACACTGTAGATCCCTCTAGATGAGCCTATGTTTTTAGAAATAATTGTTGCTGTTAATCTCGCTAGTCAATTAAACGACACGATAAATAAATCGCATTACAAATTCGTACCAATCTGCTAAATAACTAATTTGATAAGTTACATTTTATTTCATTTTAATGGGCGTGTAACTTTTGTATTTTTAGTCGAGTCCGAGGCTAGGGGAGGCCGTGAATTATTGAGTATAGTATTCAAGGTATCGTTATCGATCACTTGCATTTATAACTTCAATGAAATGCTCTAGTGATAACGTAGTAGCTATACAAATGTACGAATTAAGTAATAAACTATGTTTTTTGTTGCAGGCCTGATTAACTACATGAAGTTTGACGCAAGCAACAAATATTTGTTCGTGTGTGGCGACCGCGCCGTGAGAGTCCTCCACAATGTTTGCGGTTACCAAACTACTATAGACAGTTGCACCAGACTTCTAGGCTCTAAGCAAACATCGGCCACCGTGGAACGTCTCAATAAAACCATACAAGAGTGTAAAGCGACTCTCGCCAAGTTCGGCAAATAACGCGACTGCTTCAATTGCGTTATTAAATCTTGTCAAACTGCATTTATTGTTCATATATTTTGATATACTTTTATAACTATACATTTGTTCTATTGTCAGTGTTGCCAGATAATATGCTCTCAGGGAGACGATAATCTCAGTGGAGATATTTAACATCACAATATTTTATTATTAATTTAGAGGCATAATTTGTCGATTTTGTTTATTTAGCGGAAACAACATTAATTGTTTTGTTTACATTGGTTAGTTATTTTAAACTGAAATCTGGCAACTTTGACGATAATTATAATATAAATTAGCAATAAATTCTATTCATATGTCACAAAATTGACTCGAAATTTAATTGAATTATATGATCTCGGTACAAATAAAGTATTCTGAAATGTAATGATAAAGTTTGCTAGCAATAAATACAAATTAATATAGTCGGTTGCATGACCGAAGGAATAACGTCTGTTACGTGATGTTCACTCGAGTAACAGTAATGGTCATTTGCATGTCAATTATTATTGCTATTGTAAGACCACTACATTATGAGACGTATTACTTAACGTACTCGAAACTGACTGAAACATCGCTAACGTGAATAGTACTACTAGTTCCTAATCTTAAGCTATTTGACTGTTCCACTTCGTCCTTACATTGTTCCTTCGTATCTATTTCTTATTCATTTTAGACGTGCACCGACAATGCATTTTTTAGTTAGCTGTTTTGAGATTAGCCATTGAATAGTATCAGAGCAGTAAGTTAAAAGTTAGTTATATTTATAATGAATTACGTTTATTTTACGGACCGCAGAAGTCACGGTCGTTTGTTGTAAACCGCAATGTTCCTGACGTGTTAATAACTTTAACGGAGCTCAGGGTCGATTTTCACAATCGCCACCACATAAGGAACAAGTTCAGTTTGTTTTAGCCGCGAGTATTTTCATGATTTTAATTTATTCCTTTATACGTTTGACAACTCTTGAAATTAGATACGCTTTAGGTTTTGGAATATGTTATGGAATGCCATTTATTCGTGATTTTCTTGTATTAATTATACCAAAAAATTATAGTACAGTGAATTAGGTAATTTTAATTTGTGTCTATAGTCTTTATAGAAAGAAATTCGTTAATTTTTGTTTCAGTGTTACAATACCGTTGTCTTGAAATTATAAGTTATTGCATTTAAAGATGAAAACGTGAGCTTCATCAATCCGTCAGTGATATTCAGTAATACTTGAATATATAAATTGTAACGTATTAGTGATATAGATCGTGGCCGGTGTGTGACGTGGCCCTCGCATGCGAATCGATGCTACAATTAAGTCAAGGAATCGAGTAAGGTTATTTTTTATACATTTTTCTTGCACACGTTTTAGTGCAAATGCGTTGTTTTCTCCCAGTAATTTCTGATGCTAATTTAGTTATGTACTGATTTCTCAATAAATTTTATCTTTATAATTCACTGTTTTATTTCAAAATCGATACCGATATCACTGAAAACACAATGTACCAAAATGTCATCGGTCAAGAAAGTACCTTCTTAATTATTCATGGGGTCCGACTTTCATTTAATATTGTCATTCGGATGGGTATTAGGGATGATTAATAATTAATGACAATTTAGAGACGTCTGAAGTAATGGGTTTCTTAAAATAGTCCTACTAGTTAACTGATCCGATTAACCATTTAATTGTAATTATAATCCTCGGGAATTGACATGAGACGGCTTCATCTACTAAATACGCAAAACCATTAATTTACGAAATAACACATATTTAGTACAGATGAACTTTAAATTATATGCAGAAAATAATATAATATAAAAGCAAGCGATAGAGTTGGTCTAAGCAGTGTAACGTTCATACCGCGGGGCAATTTCTCACAACATGAAGTGACCTAAATCTACTCCCACGCGTGTCCGTTACTTAAAACAAACAAGGGTTCATGCGACGAAAGTAGATTTAAAAATAGATTTGATTTATCCGTCGGGGGATCCTTAACACCCACCAATAGTTTCCTAGACGTTATTTCATTCGAAATAGACATGCATGGAAGAATAGAGTAAATCTGCATCGAAGAGCTAAAATCTAGTTTGAGCGGTCGTGGTTCAGAAATAAAACAATTTATGAATATTTTAAATGTAACTTTATTGTGTTTTGCACAAAAGTGACGTTATCGACATTACACTGAGATACTCTGTGATTATAATTTAAGTACAGTTTCACAGCTTCTGATAAATAAATACACTTTAGCTTTTAGGCGTACATACAATCAATAATGAGCCCTCTATCAATTCCATCAATTTTGTCATAAAATAGTCTATCTGATGCCAAAATAGATTTATTCTTTTAAAAACAATAGAACACTTCATCATCCTCACTAGTACCGATTTAAACGATTTACATCTAATGCAAAAGATAATTACAATAATTGTATTTATTATTATTTTGTACCAATCTGCTGTTGAACTGTTCTATAAAATAATTATTATCTACAACGATAATGTACTGGTGACAAATAATATAATTGAAGGAAGGCTAAGCACATGACTCTATTGAATGTATTAAATGCATGATAGAGTAGAGGCAGTGTGAGCTACTTGTGACGTCAGAATGTAAGAACTGTGTTTTGACATATAACAAAATAATTCGGTTTTTATTTGTTTAAAGCTGAGATTGTTTAGACAACACAAGCACACAACGTAATACAACAAACAAACAAACAACACGCTTACTAACAGCGTATCAGACCACAGGACGAGACAGAAGTCATGGACAATCGGATCTATCTGTTAAGTAATAGTTGCATGGGAACAAGTATCCGTTGCCTAAGTGTGAACACCGCTTTAGAACTGAATTAAATAAACTATTGATGAGATAAATTACATAAAGCTGGTAACCGCAATAACAATGTATGTGTAAACATCGGGTAAAGAACAATATATTATGAAGGTATGAACTATGAATGCAGCAATTAAGTGCAATAAAACAAATAATTTCATATAACGTTGTAAATCATGATGCACACGGTCAAAGAGATCGTTATCGTAATGCTACATGTGAACTTCAAGGAACTTTGTGTACAAGAGAGTGAACAACTAAAACCTACGAGTCATAGATGCGGTATCACTAGCGTGTCACTCGACAACTCGATGAGAACATGACAGCTACAATTAGGACCTCGCTCTGCAACATTATATATGATTGAGAACAATAATCTGCGAGTGCACTTCCTACTAATTACGGCACTTTGAATAATACATAGAAATAATAACAACAAAATGACCATAATATTATTCTTACGAGTCATCGCAATCACAAATGTGAAGATTCATTGTAGTTTACCGACACATAGGCAACTCTTTCAACTATTCGACGCGTATTTCTAAATTATACATGCCAATCACGGTTCACTT
The DNA here is from genome assembly GCF_050436995.1 of Anticarsia gemmatalis. Lineage (NCBI taxonomy): Eukaryota > Metazoa > Arthropoda > Insecta > Lepidoptera > Erebidae > Anticarsia > Anticarsia gemmatalis. Next base: position 6,486,534 of record NC_134757.1, read on the forward strand.
CACGCACTTACGCAAATTCTAACTGTGTTTAGTAGCAATAACATGTGAAAAATAAGTGTTTGTATGGTTGTTAAACTAATTGCATAACAATGTTTGAAACAACCGAGTTTTTCTACAATTGGCGCTGTATAATTTGTAATGCACATCGTTAACATCCGACTAGATCTAAACCTACTGCAAAATACCGTTGTATTCCGGTTGATCAATCACTTAATAACTTAATTATAATTACACAATAACAATAGAAAAGCCTCACATTTCAATCTATAAAAAAGTATTTCACGACATCAGTTACAATTCTTCTGAATACATATGTAAGTGTACTCATCATCAAATTATTAATTTAATAAATTATATTTACATAAACAATTACAATGACCAGTTATGTACTGGCTGCGTCAAAGAAATATTTTTTTAATAAAAGTTACTAAGCAAATATCGATACGACTGTTACAGAATAATACGAGATATTATCGAATTATATAAGGCAATCATTACAATTTTTATGACGCCAGTCTATTTAATTCGCAAAGTATGACGGAGACATAAATTTAATCTAAATGAGTTCATAAAGATTGCGAAACAGGCACTTGTTTAGACACTTATTTTTTGCCAATTGTACTAATTTGAGTTAAATAAAATATAGCAGATGTCAAAATAAACGTCAAAATTAACAAATAACAAAGTTAAAACTGTACAGTTGTCAGAGAAATATTATTTATATTGTTTATTGTTATGTTAATGTGAGGCCTTGATTATTTTTTTTCATACATATGTCATTTTAACGAGATTCTATAGTTTCAACGTGACGTCAATATAGCGGTTTTTTATTAACAATAGGGAATATGTATGTGTTGCAAGACGTAATACATGTTTCGTATTTATTATAAATCGCTTGTAACAATGTAATTTGTTATTTAAATACATGGTGTAATAACACCTTGGCGTGGTTAGTCTACAGCTGAAGTTATATAACAAAAACATGCTTAGTATGTGTGGGTTTGTATGTACATATGTAAATATGTTGAGAATCTATTATTGGAACAAAACAGACTTGTGACTCGAAGGTAAATAATGTTCATATTTTTATATTTTATTAGCACAAGTTCATATTCCCTATGATCCAATCTGGTAAACATACTTATTTACAACAAACTATTCGTAACAGAAAGGTGTGATAATGTCAAGCATTATAAGTTTTATAATTATTTTCATTAACGGAATATAGACACACATCAACAACAAACACTCCTTACATTTTAAATAAACTGCGTTTAAAAGTAATAGGTATGTGATTGATGTCAATTTTTATTAAAAATAATCATTACCACATTTTTCTGTAACACTATAAATATTCTCATTGAATTTGAAAAAAGGTCAAAAAATCTTTCAACTTATTTACAAATATTTAGAATTTATACATTCAATTTGTATTGAGTCTACCTAGACGTATATTTTGTATGGCTATTACTACACGTCACTTAGATATTGCGAATAATTCTCTATTCTCATCAATTTTAATAAATTATTATGACTTTGGTACATATTATATTTTATAGATTTTTTTAATTTAACCTTTGTAACAACGGAAGTTTATACCGCATGATATGGTGATACAAGTTTTTTATTGAGCAATCAATAAACATGACGTTCAAGCATAAATACAATAACTTTATTTTGTTCATGAGAGTGATAAATAGCTATTAAGTCACGAAATATTTTTTATTTATACATTTTATTCATTAATCAAAAATATGGCAACGGGTTTCCGTGAATATTTAGAGAAAAAATATGATTTTGTTGTATTATTTAATAGACGTAATGGATTAGTATATTGAACGTATGGTATGATAAATAGTTAAACATTAACTAATTATAGAATTCTAATTACTTTGAAGATATATCACATAGCTATTTATTATTTCGCAAACGATGGTATCTATATATTACAGCGCGGTGTACGGTCGGAGGGCGCGGCGACGCTCTCCAACTAATAACAATTGTATTAATACTAAGCATACAGTAATCGATACTGATTGTGCGCTTCGCCATCATTCATCAACTACTTACAAAATATTGCCATTAGAATTTCGACTTTGCTCCCTTGAAATAACGTTTATATTGCCGAAGCACATAATCACGTACATACTACTATATTAAAGACAAGGCTAGTGGATATGTGTAACGCGAAATCTGTTCATGTCTATAGACTTAGTTTCTACAAGTCCTCACTAAATGAAACTCAACACACTGCTACTTTCTACGCCTGAATGACGAAATTGAAAAGCGACAAAAGATTTCTCTTTCACGTTCAAAAGAGGCAGAAACACTCTTACTTTTTGAAGGCGTTATGACTCAAAAACCGATTAACTCATAATATAACATAGACATTACACAACGTATCTGCTTTCATAAAAATATTTCTGTGACATTTTGACAAGTTTGCTCTATTTAGGCTTTAGTTTTGTACAATGATTAAGTCAATAGAAAAATACATGTTCGCCTACCTTCTAGTGAAAACAAGTAGTACTAGTAGAGTACTAATTGATAAGTGGTGACGCAATAAAGTAACAGTGTGAGAGCGTTAGTAGTTCAAATACGAAGAAGATTCCTAGATACATAGTATATAAATATTGTCGTCACTCTATATTACGTGAGATTTATATTTTTCATTTCCACGATGAGAATTAATATCGAACACTAATATTAAACGTTTGTTTTTAAAAAATAAATGCGCTTGTCTTACGACTAGTTAAAGCGAAAAGTTAGAATCGCCAACACTTTTAATGCACTCGAATTTAAGTGACAGTCATGTCATTGACACCGGTTAACACTCATTTATAAAATCGCCGAAATCGATGGAAAAGTAAAAAAAATAACAGAGTGCATAATATCTACAACATTATTGTAAAACGTCCGATTAGCGAAAAGTAAGTAAACAAAATACATAATAAAAATCAGTCGTAATATTGTCAAATTCCGTATAAGCGTCGAATAAACTCGACAAAGTAAAAATTATTTTTTTCAAAAATAACTAAATTAACTTAATACGAAATAAATACTGTAAGTACTAACGTATAGTATTGAATAACGCAGTGGCGACTAAAGACTTTGGTGCAAGTACTCCCTCGCAGTCCGTGAATATGGCCAACAGTTCGATTCTCCGTTATAATATTGGACTAGCATGAAATTCGTTTCCGACGCGCTCCCCGGCGCTACGCTCCGCTTCCTTCCATCTTAGAAACATTACCTGAAATAGAAAAAATAACTTAACCTCCTATTCTAATTGTAATAAAACCGTTGCATAGAAAAACGTTTCTACGGTCACCGGTCACCGGTCACTGTGTTATATTTGAAATATTATTTCCGTTTTATTTATAATAATCGCAGAAAAGAGAATGAGGAAGTGTTAACACCCGTGGACAGGACGTGACGGTGAACCAAGGACGATCAGTTACAACGAAGGACATGTGCATTCAATACTTATAATATATAGCTAAAATAGTTATCGATACGTTCGTCCTATATACCTGTTGTCCGACTACAAATGTGAGTTAAATTAGTTAATTTGGTACATGGCAGAAGTCAGCATTTTTATCGGCTATTTACTCGAAAGCTATAACATGCAAGGTCTTCGTGGTGACTATCCAGTTTGTAGAAGTATATGCAGCCCGACTGGCCAGCTTTGCCAAGTCGGGGCTAGCACGATCTACACACTCACCAGTAGGTGTGCAGGCGCAGGCAGTCGGCGGCGAGGTCGGCGAGCAGCGCGCGGCGGCGCGGCAGCAGCGCCAGGCCGGCCACGCGGCGCGGGCGGCGCTCGGCGAGGTCGGCGGCCGCCAGCACGTGGCCGGCGCGCGCGCCCGCCGCCGCCAGCACCAGCAGCGCGGGCCGCCCGCGCACCGAGCGCGCGCACACCACGCGCGGGCCCTCCGCGCTCTCCTCCAGCGCCACGCCGCCGTACCCGCCGCGACCTGCGGACCCACCCCGCGATCACTTCTACTACTTTCTTATTAGCGTCCGAAAAACAATAAAATAACTAAATTGGCAACTTTCGTCAAGTTAATGACATCCACTGCAGGCTAATATTTTAAAAGTCAGTAAAAAAGCTCTAAGACAACCATTTTTGCGAGGAAACAAGTTTTATATTCGACTACCGGCCCTCGCTCTAGGACTGAGGGTCGATTCTTTACACTCGATATTAACTTCACCTTATCGAGTACCACGGCATTTACTATCGAGCTACTTATTAGAAAACCGGCAGAGAATCGCGAACTATCATAGACAACTTAACAGTTAGAAAAGTAAAATAAAAAATATACGTTCTGAATACTTATTATCTCGGTTAAATTAATTTTATTGTGTATAAAATATTTTTTATATCTTTTATATGAACTATTGGATAAAAAGCTTCACGCAAGTTCTCACTTGTAAAAATAATAATTTTCGTTTTCGATTAACAGTACATATTAGTTATCATAAAATATATCAATATGAAAATATCCAAAATTAATGTTGTTTAACGAAACATAAAACGCAAAAACGCGGTCATACGTTTTTTTGCGTTCGCTGAAGCAGGCAAAGGAAAGAATAACCAAACAGCCTCGTCATCCTTAAATGTTCCTCCGTAGTATTCGGTTCGAATTTTAAAATACTTTAATAAAATAAAGAAATAAAAAGCATGTTTTAATTCGAAATTCGAATTTCAAGTTGTGACAAAATGCTATTGATTAAATAATATTGTTTAAATTGTTTGGTGGCAAATTACTTCTCTGCAGAAAATAATTATACGAAAAAACGCTAGGGGTGCTGATCAATAATTCATACAAAATTTCTCGATACCTAGCCGGTTGTCGATACTTGATGTTATGCAGAATCGCGTCACGACGTGCAACTCCGACAAGAGCTTTTTACACCAGAGTTAACTGTCCGACCACTGAACCTTAAAACACCTTACTGACTTTTTGGAGCCGCCGAATATTCCAACCACTTAAACATATCATTAAAATAAATATAAAATAACGTGACCAACCTTTTGGCACAGGTGCGAACACATTCTTGAGATTCCCTTCAATATCGTACACTCGGACGGCCACGTCGGCTATGATGAGCAAATCTTCCGACAGCGCCAGTCCACCCACTAAACCTAGCTCTCCGTTGCCAACCTATAATTGAATTTTATCTGTTTAAGATTATTTTTATTACATTTGGTCGTACAGCGTCTTTAACGTAAGTTGTGGGAACTACTTTGACAGAACCATAACAGAATATTAGTTTTGGACTAAGATAAAAAGAATTAAGAGTTTCATTATCTAAAACTCGTTTGTTTCAGGGTCTTCTACATCTCCATGTAAAATTAAAATCTAATTTCTAATGAGGGTAATCAGCGGATTAGCCATAAAAGCGTAACAAACGTATTGACGAGTGGACAAACTTTGACATTTAAAACATATGTTTAGATTAGTGTGTTAGGTAGTAGATAGTGTTGTGATACCTCTCGCTCGATGTTGCCGTGCTGGTCGAAGAGGAACACGGCTCGTGCGCCGTTGTCGGCCACGGCGAGGCGCCGCGAGCCGCCGTGCGCCGCCACACACACGGGCTCCTGCAGCCGCGAGGAGCGGATCGTGCGCAGCGTCGTGCCCTCCACGCTCACCTGGGACATACGACTCATTATGTCTAACTTATAATATATTTCGATAGCTAATAAAAAAAAAACTGGCCAAAGCACAATTTGAGAAGTCTATGTCTAAGAGTTCCACTAAAAAGGAAACTAAAATCTTAATTTGGTCAGCCGTAAGGGTTTCAATTATTTATATCATTATCTTAACATATTTATTATTAAGTATATGTAGTAAGTTTATTACCTCAGTGAGAGTTCTAGTCCGCCAGTTGACGGCGACGATACCTTCAGCAGTCACCGCGATCCCTGTACAACTCCGACCCGCTAAACCTGCAACATCATTGAGACCACGTTACAACATGAACTAAGAATCAATTCCTTAAAAATACCTTTAAAAAAAAGTGAAGGAATTTCTCGAAATGAGTATATTAGAAACTTTCTAATTATTAATTTACTTTTAATTAGCATTTATAAATATTGTGTTAAATATTGTTCGTACCTTCATTAACAATATGCGTTTTAAATGCAAACGTTTCGTCGTCAAGCACCTTTACCCGCGAGTTACCCGCGTCTAGCACGTAGATCTCCCGCCGCTTTGGACATCTGCAAATTAAATGAGTAATATTAAATTAATGAATTTTCTTTTTGAACAAAATGGGATCTTTGAATCGAAAGGTTTCTCTCTGAAGATAGGTACGTACACGTGCAAGTACGTATACGCTCACGTACATAATTATATGTAGTGGGTAGTTACCTGGCGAGTGCGACGGGCTGGCTGAGCTGCTCCTTGCCGGTGCCGCGCGAGCCCCACACGGCGAGGGGCGCCACGTGTACATATATGTAGTGGGTAGTTACCTGGCGAGTGCGACGGGCTGGCTGAGCTGCTCCTTGCCGGTGCCGCGCGAGCCCCACACGGCGAGGGGCGCCACGTGTACATATATGTAGTGGGTAGTTACCTGGCGAGTGCGACGGGCTGGCTGAGCTGCTCCTTGCCGGTGCCGCGCGAGCCCCACACGGCGAGGGGCGCCACGTGTACATATATGTAGTGGGTAGTTACCTGGCGAGTGCGACGGGCTGGCTGAGCTGCTCCTTGCCGGTGCCGCGCGAGCCCCACACGGCGAGGGGCGCCACGTGTACATATATGTAGTGGGTAGTTACCTGGCGAGTGCGACGGGCTGGCTGAGCTGCTCCTTGCCGGTGCCGCGCGAGCCCCACACGGCGAGGGGCGCCACGTGTACATATATGTAGTGGGTAGTTACCTGGCGAGTGCGACGGGCTGGCTGAGCTGCTCCTTGCCGGTGCCGCGCGAGCCCCACACGGCGAGGGGCGCCACGTGTACATATATGTAGTGGGTAGTTACCTGGCGAGTGCGACGGGCTGGCTGAGCTGCTCCTTGCCGGTGCCGCGCGAGCCCCACACGGCGAGGGGCGCCACGTGTACATATATGTAGTGGGTAGTTACCTGGCGAGTGCGACGGGCTGGCTGAGCTGCTCCTTGCCGGTGCCGCGCGAGCCCCACACGGCGAGGGGCGCCACGTGTACATATATGTAGTGGGTAGTTACCTGGCGAGTGCGACGGGCTGGCTGAGCTGCTCCTTGCCGGTGCCGCGCGAGCCCCACACGGCGAGGGGCGCCACGTGTACATATATGTAGTGGGTAGTTACCTGGCGAGTGCGACGGGCTGGCTGAGCTGCTCCTTGCCGGTGCCGCGCGAGCCCCACACGGCGAGGGGCGCCACGTGTACATATATGTAGTGGGTAGTTACCTGGCGAGTGCGACGGGCTGGCTGAGCTGCTCCTTGCCGGTGCCGCGCGAGCCCCACACGGCGAGGGGCGCCACGTGTACATATATGTAGTGGGTAGTTACCTGGCGAGTGCGACGGGCTGGCTGAGCTGCTCCTTGCCGGTGCCGCGCGAGCCCCACACGGCGAGGGGCGCCACGTGTACATATATGTAGTGGGTAGTTACCTGGCGAGTGCGACGGGCTGGCTGAGCTGCTCCTTGCCGGTGCCGCGCGAGCCCCACACGGCGAGGGGCGCCACGTGTACATATATGTAGTGGGTAGTTACCTGGCGAGTGCGACGGGCTGGCTGAGCTGCTCCTTGCCGGTGCCGCGCGAGCCCCACACGGCGAGGGGCGCCACGTGTACATATATGTAGTGGGTAGTTACCTGGCGAGTGCGACGGGCTGGCTGAGCTGCTCCTTGCCGGTGCCGCGCGAGCCCCACACGGCGAGGGGCGCGGCGGCGGGCGCCACGTGTGCCCGCAGCGGGGAGTCCCGCACGCCGCGCGCGAACACCAGCACCCGCACGCACAGCGCGCCCGCCACCCAAGGACGCATCGTGATCCTGACAACACATACCACTCGCTTACTAACATTATCATACTCAGTAAGTACCAAAACATGTAAGCTACTAGCCCGAGACTGCCACTCCATCCATGTAAACTACAATTACGTCACGGACAAAATCACGGGCAAAAACTAGTATTTCTACAACCCGTGATGTATTCCGATACTTAAGCTGTTGTGCTAACTGTAATGCTGCCAATTTTCATCAAAATCCGATCAGGAATTTCGGCGCGATTGTGTTAGAAACATCTATGGGTTCATTGAACTTTTAATTAAAACACATTGATTCAAAACAAACCCGGTCATGGTCAGGGCTTTGACAAAACCACGATGTTTAGTTTTAAAACCACAAAGTTCGGGGAACTGCTTATTCAAGAGTGATTCATATAAACAATACAATAAATATTTGAAGAGGTGACCAACAGAAGTTAATAGAAACGGAATTTTGGATTCAGATTTTTCAGTTTCGGAGAAAAATAGTAGATTTTAAAGAAGTGGTTATAGTAACGAACGAATAGACAGTGACTTAGATTTAGAGTCTATCATAGACTAACCGAAATTATCTGGAATTTTGATATCGGTTACTAACAGATTTTTTTTGGAAATTAGGTGTACGAGCCCCACAACATCTCTGTCGACGAGTCATTTATCAATGGGGTCCTAAGACTAGAGCGAATAGATATCAAATATATACCTATATAGTCCGGTGTCGAGGTCTGTAACAGTGCAGGGTAGGGGCGCGTCATCGATAGTGGCCGCGGCACTGACGGGATCCCCGCCTGTACAGCGCGCCTCGCCGTGGTAGTCCACTGTTCGTAGTTCCACCACCACCTCCAGACCACACACGCAACCTGACTCTGGAAACAATGGAAAAATAAAATTGATTAAAACATGTATATGAAGATATATGACGGTCAAGAAATGAAGGGCAAGCCTATTTCCATACATACATTTATCAGGCACATTTCATACAATATGTACTTTATGTACCGTGTATTTTATAGCCGGTAGATTTAAAATACTATAACGATTTGAAATACTTTTCAAAAGTTTATGAATTAAAACATATTTGACTTTGACTTTGAGTCGCTACCAGACCTATTACTACAGAATGACATAATTGGACCAAAATCACCGAAGATAACTGCGGAAGTTGGGTGTATTTGTATATGCTTTTTACGGTTATATTTACTCTGCAAGAAAATAAGATTTAGATGCTGTGTGTAAATAATAGCTTTGATACTTAATTTGTCACATAGCAAATGAATACGCCAGTTTTTTACTTATAAACTTAAACACCAATCGGCTTAATAAGAACAATAACCAGGTATTTCCGTATTATTCAAATCAAACCTGACTTGACCTTATGAGAATGTAGGTATATTAGGAATGTCACAGTTCATTGCCCGGTCAAACGCGGTCAAAATGCTTAGTCAAATTGTATACTGGTTACATACGTTAACCAGAAGTACTTTATGATTTGTTAAAAGTTTAAATGCGCCTTTTTCCACCAGGCCCAAAATATGAATATTTGAAGGCGCTTTTGCGTTTGATACGCGTGACGCGTCTAAACTTCTAAAGTAATTGTATGTAAAGCGAGTCAGCTTTGCCACGTTCTTCCTCAATGGGGGTCTATTGGACAAATGACATAAGGCACGTATCTTAAAATTGTAAGATCATTTATGCTTACCTAAGGACAACGTACACAGTCCAGGGAAGGTCGTACTGGTTCTTACTCGGCCTAATTCGGTCAATGCTTCGGCGAATCTTTGTTGAGCGTCGTTGTGTGCAAAGTCGACTGCTAAGAAGGCGTTTTCCCTGGGCTCGGCGAGAGCGGCCGCGTCGCCCAACCGCGCGCCTAGTGCCGCCGCTCGACTGCTAACTTCACGGACTTCCACCTGCTGTTGAAGTCCTGAACATTCCGCTTCTACCTGTAATTTTATATGTTAGAGTATTAGCATATCATAACAGAGCAGAAGGCTTGAACAGATAGCTGTGGTAGTCTACTGGGGTCAATTAAAATCTAGGGAGATTTAACGGTATACAAACGTAACTGCAAAATTTATTATGGCGGTCCAAACGTCAACTTTTACTGACTGTGTCGGAGGTACGTAACGTGAATTTATTACATTACCTATTTGATTATAGTTTCGATTACATAAAAAGCTTGTATCATTACTTTATTGCAACTAACTACTAAGTATTATTATTCAAAATGGAAGTAATAGAATACTAAGTAAACAGCATTATATAACGCATTGGTTATCTACTAATACAATCACGGACCAGTATAGCTCCGCCGCAGTAATAGCAGTAATTTTCCCCTGAATTATGCAGAGGAGGTCTACGCTCTGCAATGAACGGCTTCCGCCTGTCACGATAATGTTAATAAATGTCCTTTTCAATTACGCGATATCATACACAAATGTGTGTCACGTTTATTAACATTAACTAACCATTATATATCATTGCTGTTGAGATTTAATCAGTTTTGACACTTACTTTAGCTTTTTCAGCGTCAATTAATTTTAGTTGCTCTTCAAGCAATTTTCGTTTATGCGTGGCGGCGGCCGCTGCAGCGGATTTGAGTTCATTATGGCGTTTGTCGATTGCTGCTTTCAGTTCTGCGAAGTGTCGGTCTATCGCTTCGTCTGCGGCCGTCGCGGCGGCTTCGAGTCGCCTCAGTTCACTCGCAACAGCATCTCTCGCCGAGCCGAGTTTACTGAGGCATTCGTTCGCTCTATACAACAGTATCTCAGACATTCTTTTCAAAGCTATGGAGAACGGCACTACTGTGTGGTCGCAAGGCGTGTCGCTGTGAGGTCCGTCGGCGCAGTGTCGGCAAAAAACGCAATCACAAGTTTCACAGAAAAGTAGCTCTCTGCCCGGATGCGAACTGCACTGTGGTATTACTTCCCTGCGTTGTCGAGCCATTAGATCGAGGAGTTGGTTGACGAGGAAGGACGGGGGCAACGCTGGCACCCCACCGCGGGGTATCGTTATTAGTTCGCGACATATAGGACATCTGAAACTGCCCGCGTCTCTGGTCTGTGAGGCCGCTATGCGTGTGAGGCAATGTAAGCAAACTGTATGTGAACACGGCAGTAGCTTCGGGGTATGTTCACCTCCATCGTAAGTGCCTGGAAACAAGCAGAGCTATTATTGTAAAGACGCATAATGGCATACATTCAAACAAATGTAAGTCTACTTCATTGTGCTGGAACAAATTTTTACACATTGACCAAATGTTATTGTTTTTTAAGCACGTATTTTTCGGAAACAAAGATTGGCTTCAGGTTTGTATTTAAATATACGGGTCGTTTGGGTTATTTAACCATTAACACTAACATGTTGTTAGGCATACCGTAATGATTATTAACGTGTTCCTAGCCAGTCTAAAATAAGTGTTACGGTGTCGTATTATACTGAAATATACCTAGTTATTTATAAATGTATACTGTATTGATTACTCGGAATTGTCAACTCGAGTTATTACTCATAGAAATCGCAGCGGAAATGAGCGCTAAAAGTGAGGGTTTCGTATAACTCGCCGACAAAGATAGCAATAAATTGATTTTATTAGAATTTGCGGAACCAAATAATTTATAATTATAACTAACAAACCATATTTTTACTCATACAGTACTTCCCGATATAGTAAAACGTCTGTGTGTCACAGGAAGGTCACAAATGTTTAAAGTGGGAATCGAACCCATGATATCCAGCGCTAAAGAATCTACACGTTCACCGAAACCAAAACACGATATGAGTAAGCATATAGTATATTACCTACGTAATAAGTAGTTAACTGTGCTCTATACTTAAGACACGTGTACAGTAGGTATACTATAACATGTAGAAATCTTTAAGTTATATTCACGATTCTACCTATTAGGTTCACAATGCTATATCACCTTCCCTCAAGCGTTACAGTAACAAGTACAACGATATTGATAGCTCAGATTTATAGCATTTATCAACTAAACAACACACTCATATTACGAAGGTGTGCAAATTCTTCAACTATTGCTAGGTATAGGTATTGTGGTACAAAGCTGTGCTATTTGCTAAAAGTATTTGCTTACTAAAACGCCACTAGGTAGACCGTAATTTTGATTCTATAACAGAAATAAATTAGCCACTTATTTACTCTTATTTTGACTGAAAGTCTGTAACTATAATAGTCATAAATAACACGAGAATGAGGCAGATCCATCAGGTAGTCTCTATTAGTATCTGTTCAAGTACTTAGAACTAGCAATAGGTTATCTAGGGTCGCTTTCCACCAGACATGTGTGAAATAGCTTGGCGTTGTGCCATGGAAGCCATGCTGTAATCCTTTATTCCTATTCATGGAATTGTTTTTCGTTATCACGTAAATCTTCGGTGGAAGCATTAGAAGCATTATTTATCTTAGGACCAGTTTCACAGCTTATGGCTAAGTTTCGGATAACTTATCCAATAGATAAAATAACAATAATAAGTAAGTAGGACTTGAAATTTTCAAGAGCGTTGTCATCAGGCAGGCGGCCTGTTATAAAACAACAGGCCAAATTCTTTAAAAGCATGTTTTTAAAAAGAAAAAATGCTATTAACGTGGGATAAGTACAAGACAAATAACGAGAGATAAAGTGACGGTAAATGTTTAGAATAGAATGACCAATCAAAATTACTCCTGATTCTTATTTAGAAGAGTTAAAACGAACCATTAGAAACCTTAGTGGCGTTTAAGTGAACAGATTGTATTGTTGTCAAGAGCAGTGTACTAACATAAACACGTGCCGCAGGTGAGGAAGCTCTCGTTAAAGTCCTCGTAGTTGATGGAGACGGTCTCGACGAGCGTTGAGCTCATGCTCGCCATCCCGACGCCCAGCCGCGAACTGACACATAAGAACACACCTTATAAACTTTATGTACACTCTACACACGCTATACACCCATCCACATCACAGATACTTATCGTATAGCAGCAGAAAATACGCTAACTAAATAACACTTAAACATTTGATTTTTTTAAAAGACTACTGCACTATGATTTGCTCTTGTGTTGCAGTTAATTTTACAAGCAAACAAACAACGAACACAAAGTCCAGACCCGAAACCACTAGTAATTTGTGGATCGCAAAAATATTTGATCTGTATGAGAATATACCCCAGGCCCTCCTGGCAAACTAGTATTAGCGTTGCGATCACCTTAACCACTGCGAAACAGGAGGCCGTCAAAACATTAGGTAGAGCTTTTGGTCAAATTTGCGTCAACATTGCTTTTATTTGAATGCTGCTCACCACCTCAATATCAGTGAGTGTGTCAAAAACAGTGCTTAGAACTAATATCTAAATAGTTATTTGTTGTACAATGTTGCCCACTAACATTTGAAAATGTTGCTTCCACAATGTGTAACTGTGGTGTGGATGTTCCATAAATTAAACAACTACTCTTTAACATGCATTGCTCGACGTGGATACGCATTATTTAGTTGCGTGCCTTCACCATACGTTAATTTAGGTCACCTGTATAATAAAATAGTATCTTTGCCATATAAAAAGGTCACATTGGCTTATAAACCTAATTTGGCTATGCTAAATGTAGACTTGAAGTAACTATAGAAAAGATAATAACTTAATAAAATAAAGAGAACTGTCGTCCTTGTTTTAAAAGTTATAATCTCAAAACAATCACCACATTAATTCTATAACAGACTATTAGAGTATGTAGTATAAAAACGGAGCAGATATTATGCAAAGGTATTTGCTTCAAACACCACAAACAATTCAGAACGAAACAAATCAGACAAGAGTTCACTTTAATACTGGCCACTATAAACTGAACAAAAAAACATATTCACTATAGCAGAAAAGAATCAATTTACTATTGAATCTGTTATTTATTTTAAAACTGTACATTTAACACACCTTTTACACTGATTCCAGTAATAAACATTGAAATAATGTGAGTATAGAAGCTTTAAAGTGCATAAGGATAATTGTATACAATAACGTGCCTAATAAGGAAGGAGCGGGCAAGCTGTTTATAGCAAAAAAATAGTATTATGTGACCTTTAACTACGGGCAGTGTATTGGCTAAGTCGTTTTGTTTTGCTTGTTTAATGGCATTCTAATATTATTATGTACATATTACGTTTTAATCTCCTTTAAGGATGTGTGTTTATAGTTTTGTTTATATATTTTTCTGGATGTGATAGTAAATTGTATTGAGTTATGTAGGTAAATTTGTGTGATTGAAAAATACTCTCTGAACTAAATAGAAGAATATGTTGCTTAGTAGCTGTGTTTAAAATTTTATACATAATTTTTCTTTATATAGGTATACAACATCCTCTTATTTAAATAATCAGTCCTTTATTTCCTTTTACTATCAGTAAATTAACTGATTAGTAAAAAAATATATAATACACCAACTTATCACTCAAATAAAGTGGTTACTGGCCAATAGCTATATTTTAAAAACATGACATGTTCTTACAATTATTCAAAAATCTGCCCTATAATCATACAAATACATTTCTAATCACAAATCGAAATATCATTCTACAATTTTTAAAGAGCTGTATTATTGTTTTTAGCTCTGCAATATCATTTGGATAAACTGTCTATTCTATTTCATTGACACCCAATAGAATACCAGCAGATAACATTTTAGAATCATTAACATTCATGATTCACCAATCGCAGCAGATTGCTCTCGTTCCATACCATTGTCTCCAATTGAACTAATTATGTAATTGCTTTGACATTCATCATGGCAATTCAGAATATTAAACAAGTTAAAACTGCAAATCATTTCTTAACTAATTAATTCTATGATAGTGTGACACTTGGGATTAATTAAATAGATTTACTAAGTAATAAATGTATTACGGGTCAACCTGTGTTATTAGATACAGTGATTAGTAACATTCATAGATATATTATGACCTGAGTGTGTTCAGTAGTATTTATTAAATGTTAGAACTTTATAATATTAATGATTTGCTACAGTACAATTTAGCTATAAAAAATAGTGGCCTCGAGCTTCTTTCATTTCTCGTTGACCATACCTTCTAAACTGGCATAAATGTCTGTATTTGTAATAATCAATAAGTACATGTTATGAATTTTATCTTTTATTTCATAACATGGTGTCATTTTATTAAATTAGGCTGCAATAATAAGAAACTATAGCACATTACTATTGTGAATGGATAGACTATAGATATTTTTGAGCCTTTAACCCCCAATTTCTGAGGTACATTTAATGGTAGTTTATCTATTCAATAGCATTAAAACTCATATAAAAAAACGCTATTGAATAGATAAACTACCTTTAAATGTACCTTAGAAACCAGGGGTGAATCATGTTTAAAGTATTAAATACTAAAATAACTTGTATCCACACTATTTCCAATCCATACAGGCTGAACACTAGGCCAAAATTAGATACATGGTTGTTATAAGTAGGGAGAAAATATTTTGTTAAATACTATGTACATTTTTTGAGCATATGTTATTTACTACTCTGATATATTTTTGTATTACGTATTTGTTGTTGTCAATATACTCTCCACTTTGTTAAACACTTTGTTTACAATCCTCCTCACAAATTCTACACCAGTTTCTTTTCCAAAGACACAAACATAGAAGATTAAAAATATGTAATAATAGTTATTAGAATGACATTGAGATTATCATAGACCAGGTTTATATCTAGTTGGAATTTGTACTACAGCTCTGATAATTTAAATACAATGTAAACAAACTAAGACCACATTGTAAAATTAGGTTGAATGTGTGTTCGTAGTGATATAACATGCATGGAGATTAAGATAAGGAGATATCTCTTGAATAAAGCAATGAGGTTGTATTACAGATATCACAGATTATAAAGTTTATTGACCTCTTAATTCTAGTTGTTTTTTTTTTTAGTTATAACTTCACTATTTTTAGATGACCAACTTATTATTTATATAATAATAATAAATTTAACGTAGTAAATAAATGCCGCGTATTTGTGGTGACTTATGTAAATAGCAAAACGAAAAATGTTACATAATTACAGTGTTACATTCTCTTTCTAAAACAATCTATGAAAATAGCGGAATGTAAATAGCATAATAAATAAACGAACAGTGACACGATACTCACAGAAAGGAGCAACAATACATGGACGTGACAACAGGAACTGATTACGATATGGCTCACTTTACTAATATTACATTACACGCGGCGACAAACTAGCTTTATGATTTTTTAAAGTAAATTGAACGCGTGAATAGAATGAAAAGCGAACGTAAACACATATTTTATTAACACGTTAGCAACTTCACGAACACAGTTCCGCTATGATATACACACTTGCCTTCACTTCACACGTACGTACACATTTATTCGAACAATTGCATATATTAAGCCACAATCATAATATTCATAACAATGTAAACTTAAAGCTCTTTCGTAATCGATCGATAGATATAACGAAACTATTCTCATGACAAAGAAACTTCATTACAATACATTTTACACCGATGTAACATAATCTTAAACAGAATAAGCGTAGCACTATTTTGAGAATACGGTTAGATTGTTTTATTTGCCATTTACATATTTAGACAAAATTCCTACCCAAATATTTATCTAAACTATTTTGTATCGACCATTAACCTCACATCACCTAAACATTTTGAACTGTCAAATGAGAAGTGTCGATCCCCATACGAAATGTATGGAGATTATATCGATACTGCAAAGTGACTAGTCATCCATATTATTTATTAATCAAAATTCTTTATAATAATATAAAAATAAAATATTTAAAATGCCCGAAATATTATAAAATGGAGTAAATATGATTTACATTTAGACAATTATACTCTATCAATGATCAAAACCATCAATAAATAGAAATATCGTAATGAATAAATAGACTTGTACACCGGAAGAAAAGGAAGTTAGCAATATTGTTATTATTTTAAATGTTTTTTACTCTTAACAAGATATTCGTATTAGGTTATCGATAATCCATTTTATCGATCATTAAGCAACACTAAGCAGTCATGAAAGAGACAGTGTTGTCAACCTGACTCAATACGGCTGCGTTCACTGTTAATATTTTTGCTCTAAGCTTTTGTATTACAATATTAGAACTTGAGATCGATTATTGCTAGCGTTACTTTGTCTATTTTAGCTTATCAAAGATATTTTAATAAACAACCGATGTAAGTAAATGATGTTATGGATTTTTTTCACGAATGGACTTAAAAATATGTTTATATCAGAAAGCTCGAAAATATTTTGTAAACCTCTTCGCGAGTAATAAACTCTCTTGCCTCTTGGGAGACGAAGAGCTCTCACATACCTTGTGTCAAGGAAAGTTATGAAAATTTCTAATATTTAGATTAAGTATACGTAGCTTAGGTAGTTATTTATAAATCAGCGTAGTTCACTCTACAAGTGGTTTACGCGCGTATTTTTGGGCTCATTCTTAATCAAAAGCTACAGTAATCGTTGTAAATTAAAAAGTTGCAATCTAGGAGTCGTGGGTTCGAACCGGCGAACCCCATCAAGGCAGAACAGAAGGCGGGAAGCCCCTTGCCACTCAACAAATTTGAATAATTGAAGTTTTGGATTAATAATTATCGAAGTACCCACTCCTTTTTACCACACCTTATTCGTAGTATGCGTTGTCAAAATAAACACACTGCTATCAATACAATTTGATCATAATTATGTCATATTTCGAACTGTATCAATGTATAGTCACCGAATAACATGTACCTATCACAAGGTCAAACCTATCAGCTGTCAGGGGCAGCTGTGTTGTGCTGCGCGTGTAGTCTATTTGCGATTTTAGTTTGAACACAGTAGTCGTCAAAAGCGGTAATCATGAGACATAGGGCGTTAAGTGAGAGTTTCAGTGTCCTGGCTGTAAGATCGAAACAATTAACGGGGTAAGTATGAACTTACTGATATATTAGTGCATTCTTTTGTTATCTACCTATTTGTCTACTTCCTTTTATGCGTGTTTTCAAAATACTTATGCAAAACAGTCATACCACTGTTATAGAATGATCAAAACAAGATGTTTATAATAGGTGTGCTGTTATAATGTAATCTGCTTACATAGGTAAATATTTCTGCTGTGTTGCGTATTTAATATTTAATTTACAATACACAACGTAGTAATAATGCGTATGCCTAATTATAGCTACTGAATATTATAGCATAGCATGGCATATTATTATAATAGTTTTGTTAATGTCCGGGAGTGGCATAGCCCGGGCATTAACAAAAGTTTTAAAAATCATAGATAATATTTGGGGTTGTGGTGTAGTCATTAATAGCTTTTACTAAAACCTAATAATTTAATTATAATAATATCCGTTTCAGGAATGGATCATCGCGATATTATGCAACTGCAACTACGGTACAAGATGCAAAACCCTTCGATTCTATTCCGGGATTGTCATCTTTGCCGATCATCGGTCCAATGCACCACTTCCTGCCTGTTATAGGTACGTTAGCTTCTATTTCTAGCCCGTTTTTCATTATGACGAATTACAATCAAAAACATCCATTTTGTTTAACAGTAGTCCTCGGATAGGTATACGGCGTTAGTCCGCAAAGACTTAAGTGCTTATAATCCATTTGAGTCCTTATACGATACTTATATTGATAGTGCTCCTTTAACCTACTGCTGAATGCATAATCAGCTAATTGGCGATGCCTTTATTGACCTCAACTAGAACATTTATGAGGAATGATTAAAATCCCGTTCAACGTTTCCTTATTGTGACACAAGCAGCCATCCTTCAAATTTCTGTTACTGATATCGCTTTATGTAATTCCAGGGGAATTCGGACGACATGCAAATTTTTTTGACATGACTGGTGCGTTGCACAAAAAGTTTGGTCCTATGGTAAAAATGGATGGTATTTTTGCTAGAGCCAATGCTGTATTCTTGTTTGATCCGGATCTCATAGACCAGGTAATTATTGCACACATCGAAAATTCTTATGCCCGGTTTCTGAGTACATTTAGCGATAGTTTATCTATTCAATAGCGTTTTTTGTTTGAGTTTAAACGCTATTGAATAGATAAACTACCGCTAAATGTATCTCAAAAACCGGGGGTTAATGAGTTTCGATACGTAGAACATAAATACCTACTTATAATATTCAAACCTGCCTTACTTGGTCTGTATGATAATTTAAGTTACTATCGATGTTATATTTACTTGCTAAATAATTATTAGGTTTACAGATCGCAGGAGTCGAACCCTCTGCGACCTGGTTTTGAAACCTCCGAGTATTTTCGAGAAGTGTTAAAAAAGGATACATTTGAAGGCGTTTATGGACTTACTACAGCGTAATATAAACTTAAATATTCAAAAACATTCTGTAATCTGATGGTAACACTTCCTGTATCTTAATCGTTTTGTAGGCAAGGGGCAAAATGGCGTGATTTCCGTACGAAAGTGAACCCAGCGTTGCTAAAACTCAAACTTGTGAGGGTTTATACGCCGCCACTCGATGAGATAGCCCAGGATTTCGTCGAAAGGTAGGATTTTTTCTATCATTCTACTTTTATGTAATCAACTAACAGATATGTGAATAACAAACAAAAAAAATGCTGGTAAAAAATGTATCATCAAATATAAAATGTTTTTGCATTTTCAAGGTTGAAGCAGTTAAAAGACGATTCAACTTATTTGGTAGACAATTTTCTCTACGAAGTGACTAGATGGTCTTTGGAATCAGTGGCCCTTGTGGGGTTGGGATCACGGCTTGGCTGCATCACAGACGATTTGACCCCTGACCATCCAGCGAGCAAACTAATGCAATGCGCTAAAGACATACTAAAACTTTCTTTCAAAGTAGAATTTCTGCCAAATCCATGGAAGTATATCGCTACACCGAGTTTTAATAAGCTTATGAAAACATATGACACACAATGGGAGTAAGTAGCATACATAATATATACTATCTTTTTATTTTAGGACTAAAAAAACAATATTTCTAGATCTACAACTTGAGAAGATTATCTTCATTCAAGAAGCACTTGGTTGTGTTTAAGCCTCCTTTTGTGTTTAAACCGGGTCTTGCGCGAGGTCACAGTAAATTGCGACAAAAACACATTGGTCGAGACGATCTAACACACGCCAATCTTTAATTAACGGCCATCCTTCACGTGATACCAGTTTAAACTATGACTCATGCATGTGCAATTAGGTACATGACAATAATACAAAACACTTGAAAGTAGTTGTTGAAAATTCTAAACGTGGCGTTCCGCAATCAAGGGCGAGTAGTTGATAATAGAGATATAGAATAAGTGTTCTGGTTATCTTATTTATATACAATATCAAAACAAGTGACAATCGTAGGTACTTATAATTTCTGTAACGTGCAATTAACGGAATATAATGCCTCTAGCCTGTTAGCCAAAGAGAGCAGTTTCTTGCAGAATAACATGTCTTATGAATTAATGTTTCAGCATTAGTACGATGTACATAAATGAAGCTAGGAAGCGTATAGATGCGAGAGGTCACGATATTCCTGAAGAAGATAAAAGTATAATTGAAAAACTACTGGCTATTGACGAGAGAGTTGCTATTTCGATGGCAAATGAAATGTTGTTAGCTGGTATTGACACAGTGAGTATATATTAAGTATTCGTATAATAGCTTTTTACTGCTTCTGGTACAGAATGCGATTATTGCCGGGTATCCTAGAGGTCTCGGATTCGAATCCCGAGAGAAGAATTTATCTATGACGAAAGTTATGGCATAGAAGTGTATACCTGATGACCTATTTTGCTACTTGCAGGTGGCTTTCACAACTACAAACGTGCTCTACCATTTGGCAATAAATCCAGATAAACAAGAGAAGCTACGTGAAGAAATACGTTCAGATGATAAACACAAACGTTACCTGAAGGCTTGTTTGAAGGAAGCCCTGAGAATTTGGCACGTAGTTCCTTCTAACCTGAGGAGAACTGACAAAGATTTCGTCGTTGGTGGATATCACATTCCTCCAGGGGTAAGTGTTGATTTAATTTCTGAGACAGGCACATGGCTGCGACGTACGAATTTTGAGAATTGTAACTTGCAAAAGATCAAGGTCTTCATCAATAGCCGGGTCCAGACTAAGCGAGCAGCCTCGCAAGGCAATATCTCAGTCTCTTTTCTTTAGAATCGAAATGAGCGAGACTGAGATATTGCCTCGAGAGGCTGCTCGCTTAGTCTGGACCCGGCTATTGAATATCTGCTTACTAAAAAAACTGCCCTTCGAGGTGCAAGAGATAGGTAGTCAACTTTAGAGTTGCTGGAGTAGATTAAAGACATTCAGGTAATATGAATTATATCCTGTGAAACGTTACTAATAAAATGTTTCTCCGTCTTTTAGGTGGACGTGATAGCCCCAAATCAATACTTATCACGATTGGAAAAGTATTACCCGCGTCCGAACGAGTATATTCCCGAAAGATGGCTGGCAGACAAGTCAGATCCCTTGTATTATGGAAATGCACATCCTATGGTGACCTTACCCTTCGGTTTTGGCATACGAAGTTGTATCGGCCGAAGAATTGCAGAACTAGAAATTGAGTTACTATTAGCGAGGGTGATTGATGAGTTCAAATTCACATGGGATGGACCACCATTAAAAGTCGTGAGTCACATAATAAATTCAATTGAGAAGCCATTCTACTTCAAAATAGAAAGTGCTAAATAAATTATCAAGTCTTTTAGACATGTCTTAAAACAACCTATCTGTACATACTGAGATTACTTTTCGTCTTTGAGATAAGATATCGAAGTAAAAAGAAAGATTAGATTTAAGGGCCAAATTGTTATTGTCTGGTGTCTAGAGATTTATCACTTACAAATGTCGATCAGTACAAAAATTGTTTTGTATACATCTATCATTATTATTATTGATGTTTAACATATATTTTCTAAAAGGGTAAACATATTTAATGAATAAGTAAAGTTGTATGTACATACATGTATTAAATCATAAGTGTGATTTGTAAGCATTATAATAAACTCGTTTTTATCATAAAGGCTTTCTGTATTTTCCTTGTATCCAAACTCTGTACATTTTCAACATCCTGCCTCTATTCACTTGAAGTCTTCTATCAATTAAATTTTGTTCTTCTGTAAAACCTGCTTCTTTAAAAAGGTTTGTTATTTCTTCTTGTGTAAAGAAGTAAACTCTAGTGTTATCTCCTCGGGCATAGAAGTTATCTGAGATGCAGCGACCTTTCTTGAATCTTAACTGGGCGAGGTCATAGCGGCCGTAGTCGCGGAAAACCACTAGGCCTCCAGGTTTGAGGTATTTATACATGTTGCTGATTACTGTAGGCATTCTGAAATAAATACAAACATACATTAATTTGTGGGTTCAAGTGAGTTAATATGAGTGCAGAGTCTGACGGACCAGGGCAGTTTACAAGAATGTTAATGTTTTACAAGAATCACAGGTCCACACACCCTATCTGAAAAAAGGCAGCCTGTTTGAAGGAAAAAGTTAAGATTTTAAAATGTTATGGTCAGTTTCAGTTACTGGTCAAGGCCAGATTTAAAATCATAAACCACTACTTACTTGACAGGATCAATAGCTGACAGCACAAATATCAACACAATAATATCCACAGAGTTTTCCGGAAATGGTACATCCCATTTATCAAGTGTAGCGTCTAACACAAACACGTTACATCTCTTTGTATTATACAGTTCACTTTGTTTCATAATGTCTATGGCTGTTGATGAGAAATCGCACCCATAAATAAAAAGGTTTGGGTCTTGGCTATATTGAAGTATAGGAAAGATAGTATTGCCCACTCCACAACCTATTTCGAATATGACACGTTTTTCACTTGTGCTTTGCGGTTCAGAATTTTGTACGATATTGTTTTCACCTTCAGGGTATACTCTTACTGGTGCTGAGGTGTTGTCCGGAGCCAGTTCAGGGAATTCGGTGAATAACCAGTGACGATCTTTGAAAAATCTGAAACATTTCCAAAAGAATCATGAATAATTTGTTTGTAACTTTCTGTTTTAAGTAATTGATTGGCATTTGTTTAGAGAAAAGGTTTGGTGACATGAATAAACAGAGAATAGTAATTGCATGGCAAAACAGTCTGTAGTCTAATGTTTAAGTTAAGTATCTAACTTACCGGTTTTGGTGTATGTCATAAAATGCATCCCAATGTTTATCAGCATCAACTTCCAAAGATTTTAAATGGTCTTCAGAGAATGTTATCTGTGAGTTTTGCTCAACTTTTTCCTTTGCCACCTTTTCTTGTTCTTCGTCCCAGTCAACATTGTCCCTAAGAATAAAAAATAAATAAAGTTATCTATGGTACTATCAAAATTAGGCTGAATGAAAGAAATAACAAGTACCAGGCATTAAAAAGAAAAATATGTTTTGTATCATTCAAGTGTCGCCCGCCTCCCGCCGGTTTCTTTCTATATCTAGTTTTTTCAAGCTCCAATAGCTTATCATCTCGCCGGGAGTTCTTACAAGACCTAATGAAAGAAGTAAATACGGTACCACGCGTTATGTTTAAAAACTTCCTCAGCATTTTTCAAAAATCTGTTTCCAAACTGCGGCCGCTTTTCCGTAGAAGAGTCTTCCATTTGATAGCTCTATAATCACTGTTTCACGTTTTTTAATCTTGAAAATATGGTAAACCTTATTCTCTCTAATAAATACACAGGATAACCTCTGAAGTCTAAAGTACTGACGTTGACATTTCAACAATGACACTGACACTTAGTTGGCTGGCAATGACAGTTATGACAATTTTAGAATCGTTTAGAAACTGAACATATCTTAGAGATTTTTACGACCTACGTACATAATTACGCTATTGACCCAGAGATGGCGTGACAGCATAATATTTGAAGTTGGTAAAGTAAGTTTATAATTTATTTTTACATCTACTTGGGATATATATATCACATAGATGTACATACATCATTAAAGCACTGCTTGAAATAAGTTAATTTATTTTAGATTGGAAAAGGCAGGTTTTTAATACATCATTACCTCTAATGATAATGAACATTAGTTGAAATGTTATTTTTCCCGCTGTATATCTTTAATATATCTGTATATAATTAAATAAAATGTATTAAAATATTTAAAAATGGCCGTTATACAATCTTGAAATGAAATAAATAAGCTATTCTCGTGATTCCATTAATGTATCGTAGAAAGGTCGAGAGTCGTCGGTATGTCAATTATACCAAGGCGCTGTGGAAAGAATTACGGTGTTCATTGAACGGGCTGCTTCGAAGCAATTCTATGCTGTAATTTTGCAATATTCGTATTGGCAGGCATTAATCTATCCCGCCCCATTATTCTTTGATCTATTTTGTAGGTGCCGGTAACGCAATGTACTTACATAATCTATTGTACTTACTTACTAGACATTGAAAAACAGATCTATGAATCAAAATGACTGTTAAGTAGTGTTAAGGCTCTGACGGATGTACCTATGTCTATTTTACTGAAATGACTGTAAAACAATAGTAAGTATAATAAATTCGCCTTTTCTTTAAAATTGGCCCTTAATTAACTTCTCGTACTACATAACATATTATTTGAATGATTATTGTAATTAATATTCATAATGTAATTCAGATATAAAATATACTCTAACACTGCCAATTTTGTGTCGTATTCAAAGTTATAGCGCCATAAAAGACGGTTTTGATGCTGTTCTCTGATCAAAGTAAACACCATAAAAACGATTCCACGGGTCATTAAAGACTTTCCACAAACGAAATAGCCGCACGTTCACAATTTATATCGCCAGTTAAATAAAGAAAACTCAGCAAGACACATTTGCGTAATATAGCATTCTAGGAATGCAACTACACTGCACTATATTAACTGATGTCTTCTCGCTAACTTTGATATTAAGTGTTCTTGTGTGTGTGATACTTATGTGTTAACGATAGTATGTGCTACGCATGTTTATTTATTTAACCTTGGTAATCATGTATATTGCGTATGTGTGCATGACAACTTAAGCCCTAATTTGCACTTGCAATTCTATAAACATACAATCAAAACTTTAATTAAGCATCTAACATAGAGTAGAAACTAAATATACCGAACTCCAGACGTAGCTTTACATTAAATAATATATCTACATACAATTCTCGGCTGTATCAAACTCGTAACACAAATTCAAGCTGCAAGTCTGTAAAGCGAACTGTATCTACGTAGTATTAGTCGTATGTTTCTATCGCAAACCCTGCTAACTTCGCGCAAGTTATGCACTCGATTTGGGAACTGTCTCGTGTCGCGATAGTTACCTGTCAGCACTACTAAGTATGGTGCACCGTAGTCTATGAACGCGTGCACTAAACTATGTAGCTTTAACCCGTGAATTCTCCTTTGGTATCCGATCGGATTATGTATGAAAGCGTATCCCCGCTTTATTGTGTAGTGCTGAGATCCTATGTCACGTCTAATCCTCGATCGAACCTACGCAGCTACGTCACGATTAATTAAAGTTATGGTGCTGAATACGTTCGTAGCTACCTAATGTACCTATTCACATCGTTCGCGTATCAAGTACAACAGCAGCTCATTCCCTCATTCAACTTTTATGACATGCACGGGCAGATAAGCGGCTAATGCTGTCTTTGTTTCCCTTAACCCCCCCTTTACAGTGGGGAACCATAAAACAGATTTTGAGCATTAAATGATTTTACGACTTCTTGATGAGTTTCTAATATTTATAATCTATGTAAAGTCTGTATAGAATTCAGACAGTTTTTATCAGGCCTTTTCTTGAGAAGGTTGGATAATGCTTCCATTAGATTGACATTAAAATAATTTCTGTAAACGGAGTGCTAAATTTTTTTCTTTTGATCGATAGATCAATCCTATTTTTATGATGAACTTACGAGATCCCTTGACTTTTCTTGACAACTGTACCTGATTTTATCTTAAAGCGGATGATCATATTAGTATGTCTTAAAATAGTTAAACATATTGGCGAACTTAGATTCTTTTATTAGTTTACGAAGTTCTTCACTAGCTACAAACTTTTAATTACTTATTCCTAGACTCACGTTGCTAGTTCCTTTCAATTTATGTTTGTGCCGCACTCGTGGGTGGATCTAATATGAGAGCAGAATATATTTTTAAGTAGGTAACGTATGAGTTAAATCGGCTCGGTCCCTATCAATGACTCCTAAGACTTTCCAGTTCCTAAGACTCGGAATAGTTCCACTATTTCTAATTTAAGAGTTTCTAAACTCTGAACTGAGTGAAAAGTTAAGATAGTTTTAAATTGATATGTATGCAACATTAACTTTTTATTTATGTATCAAATAATTGTAATTTATAGTAAGTAAATATATCGTTAAAGTTGATCAGCAAGCATATTAGCATATTGCTGTTCTGTTATGCACATTCCTTGTTACATAATTATAAGTTTCTCTACGTCTCTACATAATATAATATTTTCAATGGAGTCTTGCCTGCGGGTACGATGGCACGGCCTTCGGGAATGCAGAAGTAGGTATTTATTGCCGTACCCTTTAGTGAGCCAAGAGATATGTACCGATATCTGTGTGTGAAAATAAATAATTCATTTCCTGAAATAAATTTTAACTGGGTGGGTAACACAGGTTGGGTAGAAAATGCTTTGCATTTTGGCTCTATATATTTTTATTTCCGTGTAACTGTATTTCCAACATATTGTATTTCTTTAAATACTTTAAACATAGGTACTTTAGTCTAAATGAAATAGCTGATACCTATTCAATATTAAATTCCAATCTAAAACAGTACCTTCATTAATTAATTTTTGGTCAGCCATAGAGCCACGATTAAAAATAGCTCACGTTTCCTATTACAAAATTTAATTTAAGACTGAAGTCTTAAGGAGGGATATCATTTTATCGTGAAGTCTATTTCTAAAACGAGACACCCTTGCAGGCTCCATTAGAGGCAGCGGTATCGGCGGGGGTGGTGCGGGGTGCGGGAGGGTGGTTCTACAAACAATCCTCGCGGATATTGAACGGCGATGCGTTCGGAAATGCAGCGCCGCCGGCTGCGTGCAACGGAACGGTTCACGTCTCATTGCACGGGAACCAACGTGTGAAGATATGAACGGCCTCATTTTCATCTCGTTTGTATTCATATTACAATTGAATTTTGAATAGACAATAGGGAGATTTTATTTTCATAAACATCCGGCATTTCTATCGGATGCTGTAAGAGAACGTGTTATCATGCAATAAAAATACCTTGGGTTGCTCATATTTTATTGACTTAACATATTTTTGCGGGTATAAACAGGAGTTTATGAACTTAATTTGCTAGTAATTTAGGTTTTATGAAACTGCTTCGCCCAACGTTATCTTAACCATTTTAAACTATAAGCAACAAGGCTGGCTTCGAGGTACGATGATTTTATAATAAAAAGAAATTGCGTCGTTAACTCGCCGTTCATACAGGAAAAATCCAGTTTTTATGTAGTCTAACCAACATTTCACACTGAAACCTTAAATGAAAGTTTCTTAAGCGGTATGCGAGGGTTGAAAAATTGAAATTGACGTTTCTCTCGAGTAATATAGCTAGTGAACTAATAGTTAGATGTAACGTGTATAGATAGGTGGCGAGCCCAGCCATCTGTTGCGGTCAAGTGTGCTCCTTCCGAAGTGGGATGAGCCTCCATCCTTCATGGACCAAATAAAACGATGCGAGCTCACAAAGTAGATATCTAATGTATTGTGAGAGTCCGTCATGTGGGTGGCTAAGTATTTTATGTCTTTTTATACGAAAATAGAAGCTTTGTTGTGTGTGTGTTTTGTGTAAAAGGCCAATAAATAAGAAATGAATTATTATTTGTAATCTGGTCGTATAAATTCATTTCTTGGTATTCTTTTCAGTTAATCTGGACTATGACAAAATACATTTCTCTTTGCTTTATTATCGTATACGTCCATAAAAATAAATGATTACCTAGCTAATGCAAAAGTTCTAGATAACAATAATCCAAAAATCCAAAAAATACAACAAATCTAAAACGTGACCTATTTTTCGTCAGAGTTTCCACGAAAATCCGCGTATGTGATAGAATCATTAAAACTGTTATCATCTCGTTGGAACAGAGATTACAAGCCTAAATGTTCATTAGGAAAGTTCATGTTTCATTTTCACGTTGAGTCAAACGAGTCGCTGAAAAACTATCTGCAAGTAGAATTTTCCATTTCAGATTGGAATTTTAAGCCGTATCGACTTACTTTTTTCCCTAACTCCGATATTTGGGTAACATTTTTTTGACGTAAATGTAGTTTAGGTAAAGTAAAGTAAATATTTCTTGTAGGTACCTACATGAAAAATTTCGCCGATTCAGGTAATATAAGTATGTAATTATTACTAACTACTTATTTCTAATTATAACTAAAAATAAATCATACAGTTACTACACATATACTACTCAAAATAAATGTTTCTGTTATTCAACAAACATTAAATAAAGTATATTTTTAAAACGGTTGTTTACTTACTATTCTATTCTTTTTGTATAAAAGGAAACATTTACATTATAGCAGCCTTTGTGTGGTATCGACGAGCTTCTTAAGAAATGAAAGCGATACGGATGCCAACAACACTGCAACACAGGTAGCCAATAGGATTTGTATGGACAAACACTGAACAGAATGCGATAAAGGTTCCGTTGCTTTCAAATAAGTATTAAAAATATTTACGATACTTTAAGCACGTAAGTTTTTGTTTTAAAGATAATAGTGTGTACTAGATTATGATATAAGTGTTGTAAATTGCAATATCGTTGCTTATTACACATGTATGTATATGGCTTAAATAGAGAAAGGATTTTAATAGAAGCAATATTTTTGCAATAATCTTTTCTGTAAAATATTTATGAGCTCTACGATAACTAGCTAGAATTCTACATTAAATGGGCATATACCAAAGTTTGACTAATTTTCTTGTTACAAACTTAAATATAATGTATGAGAATAGAATCAAGATATCATACACCATTTAAGCGAATTCTGCAGCAGATTATTTTAAGCTGTCTGGCGACAAAATCGAATATCAAAGCATGTCTTACAGTTCCATGCAGGTATTTTTACAAAACGGCTTATCCCTTTTATATTGAACCTTCATATAAGCTTAAATAAATGTATAGCCAGCCAGACAAAGTCCTTTGCATGTGGTTTTAAGATTCCTCCTTTGAAACGATTTAAAGGAATACCTCAGAAAATATTCCAGAAATAAAACGGTTGGACAAAGAACTTGATTCAAAAGACGAGTGCATCCCTAGTGCAAATGTAACTGTGTGCAGACATTGTGTTCTGGCTTACTTCCAATATCACGACCCTTGGTTACAGTTTGATGTTCCATGTAATATGGATAATGTCCTATACATGCCTACGCCATCATACAAATTAAATACCATTTCGTAGAGCAATCCGCTGAAGTACGGATTAAATAAAAACTGGAAGTCTATCTCATAATTCCGATCATAGAACTTTTTACGTATAAAAATAGCGTGTCGGTGATTATACTCGATTGTTGCACACTTGCATTTTTTAAGGTAGCTTAATCTCATGTTGAGCTCCAAGTTTTCACGATATGATAGCATAGAAAAAAGTTTAAAACATTGTTGTAATATTTATCGTCATTAATAAATTCAGTATAATTGAGATAATTATGGGAGAGTTGGTAGCAATTAGCGTCAGTCGGAGGCGGCGGAGGGTGCTCCTCACAAGAGCCATCTGGCGGGCCTCCAATGTGGCGCTCCTTAACACGAGAAAATTCACTCGTTCACCGGCATAACTGTTTCACAATGACGACTCCACAGCGAAAAATAAAATTTTGGAGATGTCAGTGCTAACGGCTTTGACTATTGTGCTTCAATGGAGCGAGGGACTGCCATAATTATAAAATATTCCCTTTCAACCACACTACGAAGTCACACTGTAAGCGTGATGCTTTATGAAAATGCATTCAGTATTCAAAAATCTTACTTAATATTTTAAAGCGCCTTAATATACGTGAGTACGTATTTATAATGCAAAGGAATACGAAACCTTTACCCTTTTACGGGGATCCATCGAGTGGATGACGTCTCTCTGCTTCATTTCCTTTAAAAGTCAGATGCGATGCGGATAATGCACGCCTATGAAATTATTTATACTCGATGAAATGTTACAGCTGTATTTCATATTTTGACGCCATGCCATTTAAATATTTTTCCCTAATGTAATTATCGCATATATTATGTATTAAATATATTTTACAATTTGGCGTAGCTCCAGCGTAGACCGTCGTAGCAAATATTCCCAACGCTTCAAATTGTACAGTTTCTGTTTTAACTACCAAAATTAAGTGGTCGGGAGAATCCAATATTACAAAATTAAAGATGTTTGACTTAACTTTTAGTTACGTCATTATCGTAAGCAGATGTGTGAAAATAAAGTCATTCAAATCCAATTACACATCATACTATATTGTAGGCGTTATCTAAATTGCAGTTAAAGCCTATTCTGTTATTCAAATTTCCATAATAGATGTGTATATTACCATCAATTTAATTTATGTTTTATTTTCTAATTAAAGACGGCAATAAAACGAGTGAAGATGTGTTAATTGGTTATATTATGATAAGTTAAGTGCGTGGTGTAAGTATAGGGCGTCTTACATCAGTGCCTCAGTAGTGAAGTGGGCAAGCAGTGTGCAGCGCAGAGGTCGAGTGCCTCTGGCGTATTTCCAAACTATTCAGTCGCTGTGTGTAGGTATTTGTCGCTTTGTATCGATTTGACTCACTGAAACTGTAATTTCTAGTAACGACAACGTGCCGAAGCTTCTAACACTCTCTACATTATATTCACTACCTGACTCTCAGAATCTTCTAAAAGATATCGGAAAGTAAATTCTCCAACGAGTCTACCTCATCATAAACACAGATGTTAAGTGTAGGCAACTTCTGTCTTGATTGTACAAACTTTAAATAACTTTTGAGTTTACAGTGTTGTTGCGTGGGCTACGGCCAGGTGAGGCAAATTTATTCGCTTTATTAATATGCAGGTTTTGATAGGTTTATAAATACCTTACAAAGTCCACCAGCCAGCTTGCCTTGAGTTTACCGAGAGGTGCTTATGGCTATTGGTAAACACTATTCAGCATCCTATGGGTCCTCTCTGAGTTATCTGTAAGAGATATAGTTAGTTAAACATGTTTCGTAGATGTGCTATATTCGTATACACACACACATACGTGAGAGTTACTTAGAGAATAAAGTAAAAAAATGTTTAACTTTTTGTCGTCTGTACCGCTCGTATGTTAATATGACCGAGACATTCGTTTATTGTAAACGTAGTATTTATTGTTCACATGTGTAGATGTGTAGTGTGTACTAGTATGTAGTTGTATGTATATTGTAGAGAGAAGGACGGGTGTAGTCTGTATGCGCGGCTCTCCACCGAGCTCGAAACTTGAGTGGCCAACATTGTCGGCCACGCGGTGAAACTTCGTTTTTCATTTAATTTGCCCGAAACGAGTGCAGCTTACAATATTTTCAACGCTTGCAACTTTCGACTTGGTCCTTCGTTATAAATTTTATAGTTAGCTACGACCGGGCGTGTTGTACCCTTACCTTAACCATCACTTATAAAACCACCCCAACTGTAATGAATTTAGTGCCTGAAATGTCAAGCCAGTGTAGGCGACAGTTTCAAACTAAGTTTGGTGGTGCAAAGTGTTATTCGTTGCGCCGTTTCTTTTTCAGCTGTGACTCGCAATTCGGAACAGTTATAAATGATGTCATTGATAACGACGTGCGAGTAGTGATCGCTCATAATTCCTCTGCGAACATATTCGCTCGTATATAGCCGCTAACATAAATTTGTCCGATGGTATCG
This sequence comes from Anticarsia gemmatalis, assembly GCF_050436995.1. Lineage (NCBI taxonomy): Eukaryota > Metazoa > Arthropoda > Insecta > Lepidoptera > Erebidae > Anticarsia > Anticarsia gemmatalis. The sequence continues at coordinate 6,518,421 of NC_134757.1, forward strand.
TCAACAGTATTGCGGACTGTACATTATTTTTATGTTCCCATAAATCCGGTGTAAGTACAATTTGTACGTAGAAGCTGAGACATAACAGTGAACGGTTTTCAATAAACAAGCTTAGCGCCGTGAAGCGTGAGCGCACGCCTCAATACTTAGGTCTGCAGGCGTGCGTGTGGAGCCGTGCAGTCGTATGTACGATGTGTCGCAAAGCCTTTTTAGTGCGGGAGTGTGGCGGAGGCTCGTTCCGGCGGACGATAAGGACTGATCTGCGGAAGACAGCGGTGCAGCGTGCAGCAGACGCGATCGATACTGCAGCGGGGCGAGCGCGCCGGCCCCCAGCCACCCGGCACCCCCAGCCACCCTCTCGAGCCGGCGGCTGAAACTTTCGCGATAAGTACGGAACTAGCGCGTGGCGTACGCAATGCAATATTGTTAGCCGGTTACGAGTCTGAAACAGCGGATATTAAGGCTACAGAGACTCTGCCGTCCCGTTTTTACATTGTGCCTGAGTTTGAAATGAATACAGAGTTACGGCGCATTGTATTAATTTTTATTATCTGCGCGTTACTACGTACTTACCATAACACGTGAATACTCCGAATAGTTTGTAGAAAGTAGTTAGGTTCCGTAAAGAAAATTGTTTGGAATAAACAGGTGCCAAACTGTATAGTCTTGGATACGTATTTTTTTTTGCTTAGTGAACCTACATACGTTAAATAAAAAATTAAACGTTTTGGCAACTTAAATTACTTGCTATTCTATTAGCATTACATAATATATAATGTACATTACATACAAAGCCTACAAACGATTTATCAGAAACTTCCCACGCGAATATCATGCAAGTATGCCTATTACTGCCGAGTTCACACATGCATTCGCCGCCTAAAATATTGCATATTACATCAATAAACCATTTTAATGACAAAGAAGGCATTTCGGTGCACCGCGTCGCAGCGAGTTGTATAAGAAAGTTGCCGGTGGTCGGCGGACGGCTAAGTTTTGCCGCGACCACGCCTCACACATACAACAGTTTGCAGCTACCCTCGCACATCTGTGACACACATCTTTTTTTTTATTTCTTACTAACAGTTCTATAATATTTGCTAGAGTTTCTGCTGACGCGAGAGATACGGAACGTTTTCATTATTTTGCTCTTATTTTTCCACAACAATGCCAACTCGAACATACTTTTTATTTTTGGGTAAAGTTTTGAAAAGTGTGTATGTATAAAAATAATGTGATATTTTTATATAATAAAAGCAATACATCAATAACGCCAGTGTTTGCTGTCGTATGCAGAAATAATCTAGCTACATATAAAAGCGCAATACAATTGGCATTCTCTCCCGCCGCCGCTTCATTAAAATGTCTTTAGTAAGGAAGTAGTATAATTTGGGAATTATTAGCTGGCGTATAATTAAAAGTTGGAGGACTACGAAACAAAACTATGAAGTAGGTATAAGTGTACGTAGAAAGGAAAACCGGAGGCGAACGAGCAACGGAAAGATCGTGATTTCTTTGACGAGATGTTAATAAATGGGGCGCTTACACCTTATAATTGGGAAAAACTGTCGCGTCGTCCTCTCAGTTACAGATGGGAATAAATCTTTATGTAGACGGGGATCGCTGGGTTCCTTTAGCTCGGTGTCGGTAACTTATTCCGAGCACGCGCTCGCTCTGTCCTCTGAATATAAGGAATATAAGGCGTTGCGGCCCATTTATTGCACGTCGACTCGCTGCCGCTAAAGATGTTCAAACTACGCTAAATAATTAATGACTAACGTCATCTAACGCAAATTTTAATTATGTTCAGGCACGGAATCGTGGATAACCGAACATTTTTGAATTGGTAATGAGAAGTAGCTGTTGGTATGTATTTCTGATAGAAAGTCCGTGGGGAATATTTAAGCGTAGCGGTATTTATTTACCAGGCATAAGGTACAATTTGTTCGCTCGGTGAATACAATGTTGGCATTACTGGTATTCGGAGGAAAATCGACAACATATGTGTTTCGTAGGGAGCAATTTTAGAAGACTGAAAGCTGAGTGGTGTACTGTTATTAGGAACGTTTAAAGATGAAGAACGTTTTAGTTGAACGTATGAAGTTTCAAATATTATAGTGATATTATGTAAAAGAGATTTTTTATTAACCAAACTATATTAACCGCGTATTTTACTATCAATCTGTTGCTGCCTGTTCGGATACTTTCGGGGGAAACCAGATTTTTTATTGACGAATAAACCTCCAATTTTCAGCGCTCCTATCTTATGAATGGGTAATGAGTAGCACGTGGACAGAACTTGTAACACTGGTTATAATTAACAGTTAGACTTATCCCCGTTTTCTGAGTATATTTAGAGGTAGTTTATCTTTTCAATTGTGTTTTTTTATATGAGTTGAAACGCTATTGAATTGATAAACTAACAGTAAATGTACCTCAGAAACCGGGGTTAAAGAGCTTGTTGCAGTGTGTAATTTTGACTGAATTACGAAAAAAGAAGGTAGGTATACTGTCATCTGACTTAATTAAAAAATATAGTCTAAGAAATATAGTAAATGGTCTAGGAGTGAGAGAGCCTGGAGAACTGTAACACAGGGCTACCCTAGTACAGTAAGTCTCTCAAAGATTTATCTTATATTGATTTGTAAAAGTGAAAAATTGTACTACCTTTGTGGAGAAATATTTTTTTTTATTAATATTTTATTATTACTTTATCTTTATCATAGAAAATGAAACCACAGGTCCATAAATCAGTTGAAAGTGTGTGTTTAGTAACGAGTGGGGTGGTGGGGTGAACACAAGACAACAGTGTATATTTACACATTGATGAGGCCCATAGCGCGGCACCGCAGGCCGGCCATAACTGCGTGGATAATAAGGCCGCGTAGACCATTTATTGCTTCCAACTTGTTCCATCCTCGAATGTAGCAATTATACAACTCGCTAAACTTATAAATCACTTTAAATACTTCACGTTTACTGCAGTGCGCTTTATGTAATATTACATTTTATATGTTTAAGAAACTCTGGAATAAAAAGCAATCATGTTGAAGGGTTAATTTAACACTTAAGGAGTTGTTTTTTAATTATGTGTAAACTTATTATTATACCTAAATATTTTTATATGCACAGATTATATTTAAAGTTTCAGCTTGAAATATGATGTCTATCATCATGATATAAATATTACAATATGAAAATAATGTTTTTCGATTATAAAACCAAAGCAACATTATAGAGCAAAAGTGTTCACGTAACTTACAAATCTACTATTCCATTACAAACGAAAACGTTTAAAATAACAGCGCTAAAAGAATAGCGTAAAGCAAAATGTACGATAGAGTTTACAAGTTCATTGCCTACGAGATCCCTAATAGTCCGTTGCTCTTTTACTCGAGTTGTACAAATTGCGCGAGATAACAATACTACGCCGGGATGTCTTTCACAGCTATAAATAATTACCGTGTGGTTATTTTCACCACGCACTGATGGAATTAATGGTACGTAATAAATTGAGATATCCTTAACGTTACGTATAAATATTATAAGGAGGGGGACAGCTCATTTCGCATTCTGTCCACATATAAGCACTTCGGTGAAAATGTGACTGGGTACAAAGAAGCTATGTTCTGTTTTAACTTATGAAACAGAAAAAATATTTCTTATTTTCATGTGTGCTGGCTAAAAGCAGAATATTTCGTTAGCTAATCAGTGTCTCCATTCTTCTTAATTTGAATTCTGCAAGGACACGGAGATAATCTCGTTTGTCGTTTAACATACAGTACGTTGTATAATACATTTTATTCTGTACAAGTTTTTGCTCACATCAGCGACCGTGTACATAAAGTGCAAAGAGCTCTCGAAAATGTGATGCAGGAAACACAAGAACATGCACTAAGTTTTATTTTTATGGCAAAGAGGAAGCTTTCTTTTTGTTGCTACTTACTTATGCATAGTTTCAGATAAGTTTGCATGAAAATGTTGTATATTCTAGCGTATGTTCGTCTTCACTAGTTCCATATTTATGGCACGCAAAATAAAATGTTGCTGCCTGTCGTCGATGGTTGATAAAAATGCAAACCGTAGCCGCGGGCTCGCCGGCTCCGACGCCCACTGAATATGGGTATCATGAGGATGGAGACAAGATTACATTTTAAGAGTGTTTACCCAGAGAGACTGCAAACAATTTGCTTAACTTGTACGAGACCGGCCGACGAAAAATCTTTCCTGAAAAGTAAGTAGTAAAATCGGGCCGTAATGGTTATTTGGGGAGTCAGGTGGCGCGGGTAGTACGTTCAGAATGTACAGATAGTAAAGCGCAGTGGAGTAGCGTCGGATCTCACCTGACCGTCAGGCGGTCGCAGGTAAACATTGTAACGTGAGCCGACCACGTGCGAAACATGTGACCTGTGCGCCGCGCGCCGCGCTCGCCGCGTACGCTCGCTGCTCGCAGATGAGATAAACAAATCCGATGACATAGGATGCCTAACACCAACACACAAATTTAATGATTTTTACCCAGTTTTATTTTATCGAATTTCCAGTGAGGAAGCGCAGTTACCGAGTTGAACCGGTGGGCGTGTTCCAGACAGTATTGATTTTGTTCTCTCTTTTCTGTCCGTCGTCCATTAGACGGGCGCGTGTGAGTGGGAGCGCGCTAGTGGTAGGAGGTCGGTGCCTAGTGTAGAGTTTCCGTGTAAAACCGGCGTCGGCTCCGAAAGGACTTAACTACGGGATGAATGAAAGCGTGTTGCGATCCTGAAGCGACGGCCGCTGTCGACGCGTCCGCTTCCGGTAAATCCGCTCTACAACTTCGTGCACTTAGTTTCGTTTAAAACTGTTCCCATAGCCCGTTCGGAAACTAAACTTGATAAATATTATGCCTAGAGGCGATGAGCACTAGAAAAATACACAATACAGATACTTACCGCATTATTTTTGCATATCAAAGGAATATCATAAATCACATGATGTAGAGATAGCGTAGTAGCCGTGAACTCTGACATACCATCAATTATTTATTTATATTCAATGAATACTCGGATATTCTTTGTAGTTTGACTTCAACGCCTGGCGAAACTACAATAAAGTTCTGAATGTCTTTAAATATTGACCGAGTGCGTGTTGAACGCACATTAGGCCTGTTTCCGTAACTGTTATAGAAACACTCGTATATTTTCGTATGTTTATAAAAAGTCATTTGAGGTTGAAAGTTATTTGAACTCGAGGTGCCATTTAGTATAACGATCATCAATCAAAATAAAATTCGTCTACATAAAAAAATATAGACTGTAGAGCGGATCGAAAAACGATTCATGAAAAGTTAATTGCATTTCTAGAGTCGTGGTTTCGACAAGGGATTTTCATAAAAGAAAACGCTTGAAAAAGATATGATCACAATAACTTTACAAGTGTATTAAACGAGCACAATATAAAAAATGTTAAGTTATAGTGATATAAGTTACGGCCAGATGCATGGATGGACCGCTGGTTTACTCACTCGCTTGTGACGTGTCGGTATCATGAACAGAATTATTCGCCAATTTATAAAAACTGTTACGTTTTTGTTTTCATACAACGATTTCTTTGTAAATATACCTTTTTATTTTTGTATACTGCCAGGAAACCATTATTTGAATCACGGCGCCTTTCGGGTAGTTCTATTCGTTAAAAATAATTATATTACTTACTTTGGAGACGTAATAATTCAAAATAATAGGACATTCAGACAAATGTATCCACTTGTATGTGTAAAAACTTTCCCCAGAAAGTAATAAATAATCCAAAAGTATTAGTCTGATAGGTTTACTTGTTAAATAGGTTTGAGAAAAGGAATTCTCGGCGACTTAAAAAGTTGGGGTGGTGGAGTATTTCCACAAATATCGGTGTGAAGAGTGCGCGACTTGCCCCCGGGACGACGGAACTTCGTATCCAATACCTCTGTGTTTTCACCCCGTAAAAATATTCATTTTGTCGTCTTCCCTCCTCGTTGTGCGAAGCATGTACGGCGTACGCATCATGACAATTCCTTATGAATAGAGCAGATTCTAAGGTCAATGTGTATTGTACACTATAATTTTATTCATTGTATTTGTATATTACTGATGCGGGGTTCGAAAAAAATGCTTTTACCCTCGGTTAGTATGGCTCTTTAATATATTGTCTGTGGTTCGCTATTTCAAATGTAGAGTTCGTTTACTTTTGTGAGATTTGTATTTAGAGGTTTCAGTTTCGCTTTACTATTAAAGAAATCTTAATTTGTGATATCTGTCTCTGTTTTTTTTATTTTAATATGTCCTTGCTATAAATATATTAAATAAACATCTATTATATCATTATCGAGAAGTCACATTGTAACAACGAGTCACAAATTGTTTTACTAAGCCGAATTCGTTATTTTATCGCAATTAGATTTGTTAATTGAGTAAATATACTTAGCGTAACGAGTGGGCAATGTTTAATTATTATCTCTTAACAAAGGTATTTCATTAGGCGAAGCTAAAACCTCTAAGAATAGCAGTTAGCTGGGTAGACAGTAAGAATAATAATCGAATCTACGGTAATAGCTCATTTCCAAGTAACAAAGGGGTCGTTCATGCGGATTGAAATCGGTAAATTGCTCTTACCTACTTGCCGTAGAGAGGTAATTATTGCTATAATTGATTGATTATGACAAAAATGTACCGCAAATTATTGCGTTGGAGTTTTTCGTTGTTCTACCTTCTAAGTCTTTTAATGGGACGGTTTTAAAATTGAATGGTTTAAGTAAAATCTAAATCTTTACGCTGCTTATTAGATTAAGGAGCTTAAAAGATTCCATTACCGCCAACTTCTTTTAAGATAAGATGTGCTTATAATAATTATATTACTGTAATTCCTACTAAGAAGGCATCTTTACTAATATACCTCTATACTAACATTTGCAGCAAGATACTTATTTGTATTGGCCGAATAACATATTTGTAAAATATTCGTATTGGCAAAATAATAATATTTGTAAAATATTTATACTGTCAAAACCAAAATTGTATTGCACTCTCAATCCTGACGATTATCCAGCTGTTTCAATGTCTAGACACTAAATAAATTCTTAATGCCACGACAAACACATGCCTTTTTAAATTTAAATTATTTATTTTGAGCAGACGTAGAGCAGTTTTAATCTTGTAGGTTTTTGTTTTGTAGAGCTAACAATAAAACTATGAGTCGTCATGACATGTACAGTATGTTCACAAACTGCCTACTAGTAGTGGTATCAGATTCGATGGTGGTTTTGTATTCAATTTAAATTCAAACACAATAGATTATAATATAACGCCACCAAAATCTGACAAGTTCACTTTGTTTCGTTATTTGATTCAGAATTAATTTGCAGACCGTGTTTTACTAGGACTATAAAGGGGCGTCCCAAAAGGTTTATTTCCGAGTCGCTTCCAATCTGTCATTATATATTCTCGATCGTGTCATATTGAAGGTAGTAGACAATTGCATCCCTCGCCGACCGCTGCAATCAATTGTTCCGGGGAGTTTGCTATTGTGGTGCTGCTTGCCATGGGGGTTAGCGCTCACTGACTAATACCTAGGTTTGCTATCTAAATTAGAGCTTAGGGAAACATTACTCTACTTAGGATGATGTATTCTACGTACGTTAGTCTCTCATAAAACAAGCGTTATCACGCTCTGTTCAGTGGTTCTTCAGTTACACTATCAAACAAGTGTGGAGGAAAATTTGCTACGTCGACGTCGCGATAATCGTTCTCACTGCAGGGTGCCGAAAATTTTCTGACAAATAAAACTACTCACTCGAAATATGAAAACAATGATCAGAAAATTCCGCTCCGTTTCCTTCCATCGAAATGTTGTTTTATATGAAAACTTGCATCGGAATTATTTTAGCTCGTAGGTACTCGTCGTATAGGCGAGGGGAGGCGATGTGTGGAGAACTTTGTAAACATTCGAGACGAGACTATTATATTACAGGTATGAATACATTCAAAGGTCGGAACCTTTTGCAGCTTTGTGCGATGAGTGAGCACAATTTAAACTTTCATCGATTTATATACCCTGCCTCGTAACAAATAAACAAGAATTTAGGTTTTCAATACATTTTTTTTGTAGAGCTCCGTCCCTAAAGCATTTTTAAAAGATTGAAACGTCAATTAAGGAGTGAAATAATCTGAAACAATAAACGTAAAGCATACGACGCCTACAACATAAGTTATGTTGAAAGATACACTCAGGGAGATAATGAATAGTGTACGTTGAGAGGCGTTTAAAATTAAGTGCTAAAAATAATTTCACTCTTATATAGTTTGTTAGTAAATTTTTACTACACATTATTTCAAAGTTTGTGGGTACTCATTCACCTGAGCGTACTGTGATGATCCTCTAAAAAGTGATGTTTATTCAAAATTCTTGCAGATAACGAGATGAAGCGGAACATTTACGTCTAATTTATACGGAGACAATGGGAGGTGGTCGCAATTAGTGAAATGGCCACTGAGAACAAACGCGTTTCCAACAAAAGAGTGGAGGCTTCGGCTCAGACAAGGGCCCTCTTTCATTTCTTCCAAATGAGCAAACTACAGTCGCTAGTAGGGAAGATTTGTTGTTCAAGAATGAAGGGCTCACGAGTGTGGCATTGTTCTTTCCGCAGCCAGTTTGGTAAGCACTTGTGTTCCGTTGTTCTAATCAAGATTACGAGGGAGACTTATTTGGTTTTACTTGTTATTTGTTTCAATACTAAGTGATGTTATCATAACACGAGTACGCACGTGTGTTGTTTGTTATTGTTCTTCTCCTTTGATAGCTCATTCCTTTGGTCGTTAGTATATTTGTATCTACATAAAATGTAAAATAGATATTAGTTCCGCTCATGTGCTACCTTTGTTGAACGGCTTTATTACTTGTGAGATATTGTTAGTGTGGTTGTAGTAAACCTAGTTTAACTAATTATAGTTTCATGTGCAGCTATGGTTTTATTTGCGTGAAGCGTTATGGCTAAATACTAAGTTATGACATCGAAAAAATATAACGCTTCTAAATACTCCCCCTCAAAGTGAAGGCGCAAAAAGAAAATCACTAAACAAGCTAGCAGTAATCGTAAATCATTTAAAGTAAAAGCAATTGGTAGTGTTATAAATCAGGTAAGTTGGACGTGCATACAATTTAACAAGTCTGTAAGTTAACAACACATTATTATTCCCCCCGGCTCTGACTGCACAACTCGCCGTAACTAGAGCTAACTATAGAAGGGGCACCTACAGCCTAGCCACCATGAAATGATGTTAGGATTTGCAGGTGTGTGTGTTCGTGGACAAGATTTAATTGGTCTATGCTGTTGTCCCCACCCGGGGTAACTATAAATTGTATATGATAAACTAGCGGTGGTCGTCACCCTCGCGGATTGGGGGTTACGCATTATTCTGGGAACGTAACGTTATTTTGGAAAAACCCTAGTACAAGTTAAACTAGCTGACTTACTAATCGTCCTAAACACGGCTATAATTTTGATGCCATTGTTTGATAAGCAAAAAAAAATGCGTGGTTATTTGAAAGATACTATTTGCATCGTGTATCTAGCTTTCAATTGCGAAACATGTTGGTACTTAGACTCTAAAACATGATGTATTTCTAATTAACAAAGTAGTTTCTTAGTTTAAGAGCAACAAGAATTTAATTGGATTTTAATGTCACGTTGGAACACTTCTAGAGGTTATTTTAAGAACTACTTTTAATAAGTCTTGCGGTGAGATGACTCATACGCGTTTTACTCATTGATCGATAACCAATTAGTCCAAAGGCCAGTATAACGAGTAATACTTGAAACCTCGCACTAGATTGTCGTTATCTGGTAGATAAATCAACAAATTGTCACGATATCTTTAGAAAAGTAGAAGAAATAGTTGTAATGAACCATGATAGATAGATCAATGACTTTATATTTAAGTGCTAGTCACCTCCTAGCTAAAATGTATACGTCCGATTTCTAAATAAACAATCAAAAATGTCTACCGTAGTGACTCGATAACAACTATGCTTCTAGCTCCAAACAAAGTAAGAGCAAAGTACGTTGTGAACGTCATCATCATTACTTATCTGTCTATTTTATCAGTTAATATGAAACATTCGATGACACAGCTACGAAATTCAATTAGAAATTGTTATTGAAACCTGATTTCGATCGTATAGCGCGCGTGATATGTTATTGCAAAAGTCTGGATACACTGATGTGATTCATTAATTAAATTTGCGATAACATGCAATCATACGTCTAAATATGTTGTTTGATTGTTTTGTGAAACGAAAAACTGTGTAACGAAGGTGTTATTATTAAAATATATATGATGTACTTATAAAATATATCGCGAATCAAATAAATGAGTTGACTATTTTGCTATCACGTCTATAAACTAGAATAAACAATGAGTATTCGACCTTAAACTGACGACATAAAATAATTTGCAGACGTACTGAAGTGTGTCTTGGTCATATCGTTAATCGAGTTTTGTTGTCTGTATCTATCATTTCCTCAAGTCGGCGCAGTGGAGCGCAGTGCCACCAAAGAGTTAAGTTTCCGTTTGCATTGACAGGCTTACACACAGGCTGAACACACACGCACACAAATGTGCAATCGTAGTGTAAATTATGTCGCAGCATCGAGCTCTGTGCGATGTGAGCTGAGACGTAGCTCATGGCTTTTTATAATCCAAGCGATGAATTAAATTAAACGACGACTAAGAGATGTTAAAAGAACTTAATCCTGGTTGAAAATCAAGTGAAAAACGTGAGCTATCGCACGGACAGATAAGGTGGAATATCACTCGCACAATTCATGCAATTTAGAAAAATATGGCATGGCCGCTAGTGGTTTATGTTGCGCAGATAAAAAATTTCAATCAGAATAACCAGTAATTGTATACTAAGGGGTTTTTCCCCGACTATACAATGAACGACCGGGGCGATCACTAACAATTTCGTATTTCGTCATCGAGTACCTATCGTTGCATGAAAAACGGCACGTTGACTCTACAACAACAAAAATATATTCTGAATTTTGTTCAAAATATCATTAACTGTCATTAACATCAATATCTCCTTTCGTCTTAGCATTACAATGTAGTTGTTACATAGACATCATTTAACGACTAAAGTCACGACAAGTTTTAAGTCGTAGCATCATAAATCGAACTTTTAGGTATACTATTCATTAGGATAATCGTAAAACACGATGTTAAAAGAGAACAATTTGCGTAGTCATACTCAATAATCATTTTAAAAGAGCAAGCCGTGAGTTTCTTGCTGTTTCTTCTCACGAGCAACCAGCTTTCTCGAAACGGACAAAAATTCAATATATTGACTATTTCAAATACTTTGTAAGAAGTTTATGACATAAAGGATATTTTGAATTTGAATTAATGTTTAATTAAAATCTGTGTTAAAATCGCTAATCGCGTTTTGGCTTACCGTGTGTTAAGCCTGCGCTAGTAAATGACACACTCGATGTTCTGATTGAATTGTTTACCTACACCCCGAGGTTTGTATAACTAACGTGATTCGTGTTCATTAATGTTTCACGTACAGATTTAAAGTTCGTCCGTTGATACCGAGAATTTATTCCGATGCCGACTCGACGCCGGTTAAATGCGACGAGTATATTTGTATTTTTAGTTCAGAGTTAATATTTGAGATTGAGATTTAGTAAAATTGTTTTTGGATTATACCTTTTTTGGATTTAATGTGTTACGTCAAATTACATGTCATTTAGGATAAGGAGATTAACAACGTATGCTTTTTGATGTTGTATTCTCAACATGTTGTATTTTTAGTGTAGGATGTAGACTGAATTAATTGTTTATGTCAAATAAACTATGGATGTCTACTTAAGCGTGGTTGATAACATTCCTGTTTTTAGTCTCGACTAAACAGATAGTATGTCCAATATGTACCTGTATCTACCTAAGTTTATTTTATCGTGGGTTTCAATCAAGCAGATGCGTAAAGTTTTTTTATTCCAGTCATCGCGTGGTATAGTTTACCGTAAACCGAATAAACCAAACATTTATATACGTATGTAAATACATAAGTCAATCTGATAGAGTTGATCAAAATGGGATAGTTGTACAGCGTCGGCCTTATAGCTTCAATTCCCGCCGGACATAAAATAATATTTGTATAGCCTAAAGATATTTGTTCCGAGTCTGGCTTTACAAGTATGTATGTGATCGGTTTGCCTAAATCGACATCCATATTCCGAGCGACGAACAAGTACAGCTAAAATACGAAGAACATTACTTACAGTGTAGCAATAACAACGCACACCAGTTATCTAACCCATAGGTATACGTACACAATCAGAAATCGAATGCCAATCACGATAAATAAAAACTGTTTCCCCAAAGCCCTTTACCCTGAAAGTTACTCGAGTCGACACACGCGAATAATGGCACAGTAATTCGTTTTTGATGTCTGTCGCGTAATATTTGGTGTGCTAATCAAAATATATTGCCCGCTCCTTTATATCGTGCGATTGCATGGCTCCCATTGTGCCACTTGCCTTTTGCCTCCTGCCACTTGCCACTTGGCATTTGGTGACGCTTAGTGACACGTGGCGTGTCTCTGACGAGTTTAATAGCCTGTTCACAGCTTCTCATATGTCTTTTCATTTCATACGACGACGGCTAAAGTACGCAGTTGATCGATTCCAACTTTATTAAACCCATATTTTGGAAACGGTATTTTCAAAATGCAATTTGTAAAGAGATTGATTCCAATTGTTAAGAAAGTGTTACATTTTGCCAACACTAATTGAGTATTTTAAGGCTTTTATAGACAATTTGAAAGGGGACCATCCCCCAAATCTGACGCGCTCCCTAAAATTTAATTGTGACTTCAAAAATCTCCATTCAAAAAGTTTCATCGGAATATGGAAAAGGCAAAGCTGTGTAACATTCGGATTGACTCCCAAAGGTTTAAAATAAATATTTGATCAGGAATACTGGGAAAGCATAAATACATTAATGTTATAGCGTACAAGTACGTTTGAAAGTGTAACTTTTAACTCAATTACAAGTTGTACTATAAATCAATCGGTGGTGGAGATCTCGCGTAACCTGTGGCGGAATGGCGTGTACGTTCAGTACGTTCACGGCTGCACGCGGCCTACGCTCGGCCGCCCCTTCGCCTGCCGTCTCACTCGGGAGCCGCTCGTCGGCTATTTTTGCGCAGACGTAACGATTGGCGTAGGTGGCGCCGTGCGGCGGAAACTCGAACGTTTTGACAGGCGGCTAAAATGGCCGCGTGAACACGCGATCTGCCACGCTGAACTTGCTACGTACGTCACACGCGAAGTTATTACTTAACGTCGGCTTATCGAACTATGTTATAGTGCTTTATCGGACTTTCTTTCGCTGATAGTTCGTGAAAACAATCAAAATGGCGCTACACCTCGAGACTGCGTTGCAGCGCAAGTTAAACTTCAAGATGACCACGGTAAGTGCATGCCGCCCGCCTAGCCGCGTATCGATCCGAGCCCTCGTGGTCGGAACATATGGTGGCGGCTACGAGAGCGTAGCACCTCATAACCTACGAACTACGTCACGTGAAGCCTGCCAACGTTTCCGCGCTGATTTTACTTACAAATGCTAATTATATTATGACTCAATTGAGTCCTTTTGATCGTATTGTATGAGATCGCTATATGTGCGTGCAAATAGGTAAATAAACACTTGTAGACGCGCTACGCCGCCGCCGACGTCCGTAGTTACATTGAACACGTACTTCGGGTATTTGAACGCGAATTTCAGGTGTATTTCTAAATATAGCCAGACGTAAACAAACTGTTTATAGTCAACGTACAATAATAGAAATGTTTAGCTATGTAAAGTAGGTTTATGTTGGGATATTGTTGAGGTACTTTTGACCGTCGGTGCCGGTACCACGTTGATGTATTTATATGTACATTGTTTTACTAACTATTAAGAGTTAACTTAATGTTAATTATGTGTAATATTTTTATATAAGATATAGGAGGAAGTATGTATAGATTGTAGGTAGTATATAACATTTACAGTTGAATGTGAATGCATTCCATGATGAGAACGCCTACGTGCCGTTGAAAGGTCACGTTATAATTTGATTAAAGTGTCGAAATAAAAGGTCACCATTGTAATTCCACGAACATTGACATGTGGTTTACTTTGCTATACACACATTATTTAATTATTATAAAACTACCCGGAAGTTTAATAAATATAGTAAATTATTAAGTTTTATGTTGCACGTGCAGTTTGTAATCGAATTGTAATATCTTATCGATACCATATAATATATCATACCATACATTATAATATTATCAATACCTAATTTAAAACTTAATAATTAATAATAACTTAATTACATCAAACCTTATTAATTAACGACCACTCGTTTAAAAGTTTTTATTTAGTAACATTATTAATTACATTATATTATAATAATATATTGTAATTAATATATAACTTAACTTGCCAAACTCATAGACGCAAAAGGTACTTTTATGACAAAATGATTTTAAAATCAATCAAATCAAACTCTGAAAACTGAAAAAAATATCTTCGGCAAACTCGTTGATGGACAATGGCCCTTAAATTATATTTTTCATAATTCGACAATTTTCCAAAACATTACTCAGCTACTAATAATAATGTTACTATTTATGCAGGAAACTATGCAAGGACTGATCTCAAGCTTCCGGTAAATACAAAAAAGGCCTTTCCCTATTATTTGGGACCATCTCGGGTCCCAAACATCGGACAAAATATGAGTCTTATAATACATCCTACATCCTTGCCCATCTGTAACGGAAAAATTGATGAGATGAGTAAAGAAAGCTTGTCACGTGTTATATCAATAAATGGTAATACAAAACTTAGTGCTTTTGTAAGAACTATAGATAATACATTGAATACTAGCGTAGGCCCGTGACGTCACTCGCGTGGAAGGATTCCCAAGAAAAGTAATTTACATGTTAATTAATTCAGATTATATTCTACCTACGTTAAAAGTTTAATTTTAAAATATGTTCTGAATGTTTTTCAGTAAAGACATCCTTAATCTTTCATGTCGTAAGATTCTAATGCCAAAAACCAATAACAAAATTATGTGAATTTTAAACAACTTTAGGTGATTCAGGAAATGCAATATGCCGTTAAGTATGACAAGGAAATATTTCAACTTGTGTTTAGTATTTCAGCTGACATAAGGCTTCTAATTTCTAAAACTTATCAAGTTATTTAACGTAAAGAAACGATCATAATTATTCCTTCATACCTTCAGAAGTCTAACACTAATTTGCATACCGCGTCTATTTCGATCAATACGAATTTATCAAGATAAGCACAGTTTTTTTCCAATTACTTAGTTAAAAGAAAGTAATTGAATAAGGACAAAAAACTTTAACTAAGTAAATTAGCATTTTCTATTAGATCATTCTGAACGAATGGTAGGTTCAGCTACATAATTTTTACGGAACACTTTTTTCTTGTACTTGCTTTTCCCTGCGGCACACGTAAACATTTATTAGGAAAAAAGGTTCTATTTATTATATAATCTATCATCATTCGAATTCAAATTTTAATTGGCCCAGTCACTTTGCCGCAAAAGTGTAAAATATGGACAGAGAAATTGAGAGACAAAACACAGTTACTTAATTTGCTATAATTACTATAGACAGATAAACAGTTGTTAATCTTTAGTAACAACATAACTTTTTTTTTAACCCATTACTGTCCCACTGCAGGGCTAGTGTCTCTTCCCAAACGAGGGGAAGGGGTTAGGCCTTGAGTCCACCAGGTTGGCCAAGTGCGGGTTAGGGACTTTGCATGTCCTCAATGATTGTACTAAACAAAATTTAGGCATGCGAGGTTTCCTCACGACGTTTTCCTTTAGGTACCGTTAGAGCAAGTGATAATTATTTATAATACACACGTAACTTCGAAAATCCATTGGTGTGTTATCTCGGATTAGAACCTGCGACCACTTGCGTGGGAGATGCCAACTTAAACCACTCGGCTATCACTGCTAACTATAAACTTACACTGCTGAACATAACTATGACTAGATAAATAAATAGTTATTAAACTGAATAGTTTTGTAACACATATAAGGGTTAAAAGTGAACTCGCATAACAGTATTTTAGTTTATCTTCTATCAAGCTCGTTGCTGAACAAATCGGTTGAGTTGTTTTGACGTTCACACTGAGTGAGTAATAAACTTATACTTGTTTGATGGATTGGTCAGCAGACTAGTAGGGAATACTTCGTAAACTGTTCATAGTTACTAGTCACTTTTTATTTACTTAAAGAAAATGTTATAAATAATAGAAGGCTTTGATGCTTTACTATATTCATTTGCAAGTAGAAAACGCTAAATATTTTACTGACATCTTAAACTCCTCTAGTTTTTAATACGAACTATTATTATAATTGCAAAAGTGACATTTTACATGAAGACAAAATGACTGATATTTGCCGTGTTTTGACAACCTTTTTGCCGACATTTTAAGGGGTTTATTTTATTTCACAAGTTAAATTGTAGTTTGCGAATATATGAGTTTGTTTGAAGCATACATTTATCTAAAAAGTTTTAACAACAAGTTTTACGAATAATGTAGGCACATTAATTGGCCTGTAATCGTTAATTGTAACGTTTTTTCAGCTACAAAACTACTTCAATCAATAGAAGGAATTTAAGAGAACACGGTAAAAGGTTAACAGTAATCGGATTTTATTTCAAAACAAAACAAATCAGTATCGGTGTTTCAACACAAACGAAAACTCATCAAAATGTTTCCCCCTCTTTTTGTACAAATTTTCTTTATATCCGTGAGTTTGTTTTTTATTTGCACAGAACCTGAGTAAAGTAAAACAGTTTTAAATTAAGCCACAGAAACGCGGGCTTATCCGCTACAGCAAAATTAGAAGTACAACATAATTAAAAACAGAAATACTGCTGTTTTTTATAAAGATTAATTTAGCTTCCATCTGTGCTTTCGCTTGTATTTTCCGAAACATTAATTTAAAAATAATTAATCTATAATACGTGCGGGTTTCGCAACTCATTTCAACCTCTTTTTATTTGTCTATGCTTCCGCACAATGAAGGAATTTCATTTTATTTAATACATACTGCCACTTGTTTTTGCTACGTTAATCTAAGTCATAAATAATTAAAAAATAAACCACCATCTCTAAAACTACAGTTGCTGAATTAATTTCAAATATAGTATTATTTAATTGACGTAATTTTAAAATAATGGTCCAGGTTATGATAAAAAAAAACATTTGTAACCATTTTGCAGCATTTTCACGATAGAAGTTAGCTGAATAAACTAATTTAAAATTGAAACATGTATTTTTACACTTAAACGGGAGACTTAGAGTATAAATTAATGAGCAGCTGCTACTTTTTGCTTGCGTTAGGCCGTTATACTCTTTATCAACTTTTATATGCCACTTCACTGAACAACTGCCACAAAGTTAATCAAGTAAAGATTCTGGAACATATTAAGTTTAACGTGAAGAATTTGAATAATTCAAATTGATCAATAAGCACACGTGTAAAGCAGCCACGTGTGAGCGAGTACAATATGGGGAGGCTGACAAAAGACGATCTATGATCTAATTTCAACAGGCGACACACACGCACATACATTCCACATTCCCTTTAACAAGCGTGTGCTGTTAAATAAAAC
This sequence comes from Anticarsia gemmatalis, assembly GCF_050436995.1. Classification (NCBI taxonomy): domain Eukaryota; kingdom Metazoa; phylum Arthropoda; class Insecta; order Lepidoptera; family Erebidae; genus Anticarsia; species Anticarsia gemmatalis. The sequence continues at coordinate 6,536,152 of NC_134757.1, forward strand.
ATTAATCTCTTCTAATAGGATGTTACCGTTCGCCGAGGCTTTGCGTTCAGTTTAAACGCATTACGTTTTATTGCTTATCTGTAAATCCTTGCACAGCCTCGGCGCACACGTAAAGGCGCGCAACCATGTGGAACCAAATGGAAGGGTCGCTACAGTCCTTATACTAAATGACGCTTGCCTTAGCCTCTTTTCTGAGTGAGAAATACGTAACGTTATCAAAAGGTTACTGTGAAATATAAGCACCGAATACAAAAAATTGCTCCATTCGACCCCCAATAACTCGCTATGAGGACATATTTATTGGAATATTTCAGGTAATAAAGCCAATATTAGTATGGGCCACGTCGAACTGGAAGTGAATAAAATGCGGAAATCGAATCAGGTTACTTATCCACCAAAGTTAGAGGTACGCGCTCTCTTCCACAATCTGTATCTCGTGTAAACCATCCGACGGAATTGATGATTGGTATTAAGATAATTTTAACCAAACTGAATATAATGGTAAGTTGAAAATTTATGTTTTATAAAAATTAAAAGTTTCCCTTATTTAACTTATACAATTTGTATTTACGCAAAATAATTGATTAAATATTGTCGACTGTAAATAAAAATATCAGCATTTATTTCGTGAATACAATTCGCGGGTCTATCAAAAATGAACAACATTTCCAATATTATTTCGCACACAATAGGCAAACATGTATAGGTATATATTTTGAAAGTCGAAGTAAACATTGACATCAAGGCGGAAAAATAACCAGTAATCTCGTAACGCTCTCAAATATTTTAGATACACATCGAGTAAATCTATAGACATAAATTGTAAAGCATTTTTTCAATCGTATTGCCTCAACAAAAGAAAGCTACACATATAAATCACTCGTACCTTTTCCTTATGAAACATCACTTCGGGATTGAAAAGATTTTCCTTTCATAACAGTTGTTCGTTCACTCACATAACTTTTACAACTTTTGAATACCATCGGCGGAAGGTATTTTTTGTTTAGCCGTCTAATGGTTAGAGTTATTTTTAATATACGGTAGCAGAGTGCACGTTGTCACTTATATCAACTTCACATAGAACCACATTCAGCTTTGTGCTACAAGTTAGCATGTGATTATTAACATTTGTGTGCGCTCCGCATGAAAAGTTTTGCTGCAAAAGGAGTTAAAATTGTAACGTTGATAGGAATAACGGGAACGGTTGGGCCAAAAGTGGACTTTGATCAAAGGTGTGTCGCTACAGCAAGGGCGACAACGGCACACAGAGGGCTACAAAATGAAAACTCTGGCAAAACGAAACAGTTGGTAGGAAAATGAATGGAATATTTAGCAGTGATTCTGTGTAACATCACAGTTCGGCGTGCCTCTGTGGAAGCCGATTAGTTCGTTCGCGAGTGTCTCTTGGCTGCAGTACTTAACCACTTGTTTGTTGTTCTTAATGAGCACTGCCAGCCAACTTTGGGCTGTTTTCGCCTCAATTAAGACTAAAAACATGACCGAGTGTTGTCGTTGGTTTGCTCGTTTGACGTTTGTCGGGCTGTTGCTTTACTTCGCTCGAGTGATATTAAATTAATAATGTATCGTGTTATATGTGGTATACTTATTCAGTTTTTATACGTTTGTCATTCACTCGTCATATTATCGGACGCTGGATAAAAAACGTTACGTGTACAGTGTACACAAGTCATTGACATCGATATCGCGTATAATATTCATACAATCACTTGTTATAAAAAGTCGCTATGTATGATCCGTCGAATAAGTCATTGAGATAGATAATAACGTAGGTAACAATAAATATTTTGTGAATCACTTTATGTAGGTGTTATTTTTGTACATAATATATGTAGCATATCATAAATCATCATAATCGTAAGAGCTCCAAAATATTTTGCACGGTGCAATAAAAAGTTGAAAAGCTTTCTTAATTTCTTTCAACCACAAAATTAAATTATTATATGAAGATGACAGCAACGTAAAATTTAAGCGACAACTTTCATGTTTATGTATTCTTGGAAAACCTAACTTAAAAGTCACCTGTCATTAGAATGATATTCCCTTTAAGCATGTTTAATGTTCAATCGTCTGGGCGCGTGTACCTATAAAGGTATGTACAGATACAGACGTACATTCGTTGGCTTGTAAGCGATTAGCGGGCGCTTTATTTGAGTTCAAGTTCACGCCGCGATGAGGCGTCTCGTTTGTTTTAAGATTTTCCCTCATAGCTCTCATGACTTTCGAGATTGCAAAGTGTGGTCCAATGACGGCGATCCGAGGTCTTTGCCCCGTTACACGTGCGAATAGCCGCAGCCACACCCGTTAACGGTAGTTACCGCTCATAATTCCACATCTTTCGTTTGAATGGCTAGTAAAAGTAGAAATACCATGGCGAGACCAATCGAGATCGATACGTGAGTAAATAGAGACCGGCTCGAGACTATGCCTAGACCAATTAAACGGATTGACAAGATGTGGCACAATGACAAACGAACGTGAGATACATTCTAAAGATGGTAATGTACGTCAGAGGCCAAAAAACATGAGAACGCACTTTGAACCCAAGAGCAAGGACCTTAAGGACAAATTGTAACCGTACCTATCTCACAAATTTTATCAACTTTTTGGGAGCCTCCTATCTTCAATCCTGTTTTCGCACCATTTTCCATTTTATTTCTCATTGACTTTTCCATATGATTGCCGATGTTTCGCGGAAAACCAACATCTTAGATGGCTGTATGATCACACATTACTTATTATAATGAATTCTGTCAAAAGCAGTGTCTACGCGACTTTACTCCGCGTTGACATATTGAAGTGACTTTATAATTGTAAAGCTAAAAAGTAAACATGATTTTCGTTTCCCATTTAAAGAGCAAACAGCGATGTTTGCCGATGAGCTCCCTGCATGATGTACACACACATAAACGGGCTTCACTGTAGTAAATCGTCGGGCCCATCATATCTACGAAGCTAAAGTATTTTTTATTCGACCTAAATGGTAGATTAAAAGTGAAGGAAGTAATATAAAAATAATCAGCCTCAGACTCTAGATTTGAAGCTATCAAAGCTTATTTGAAGTCTCGGAAAATATTACTGGCGGCGGTAAGACCGGCTGAAAGAACTGCAAAGGTTTTGTTTTTTATAAGATATTACGAAGTCTAATATGCTTTGTTTATTGTAGAATGCCTCAAAGGCAGGAGCAATCTTATTGTATCCACAGCGCGACTCGTTACCTGTTCATTCTGTGCAGCTTATTGTCATATAACTTCAATTTTCCACATACTCAACCTATAAGGTGTTGATTTAAAATCAAGGTATGATTTTCGAATTTCTAGCAACGAAATTGTGTACCTTGTCTTTCAATTACGTGTAAAGTAATTAAGGGGCTTTTTAGGCGTAAATTGCCTAAGGAGCCCGAACTTGCTGCCTATTTTATAAGTTTGTATTACGACATTTAGAGATTATAGTTTTTAACACCTCCCTGGCTTTCCACACATCAAGCATTGAAGCCTTACTTTACAGGTTGTTATTTAACGATGCATTGCAGCGCATTTAAAGAGATTTATAGGATATAAAACGTGAATAGATTTTCAACATCGATGTACTATTTTTTCCATTTTCACCTTTTATGTCTTCGCTTTGAATTGGTGAAGTTGTTAAGAAACTTGTTATACTAAACATAAACAACTTTATTAAACTCAAACTTTTACTGACGCTTCTGATTTATTACGCTTACGTTTTAGAGCTATATGCATGCATAATGTCGAAATGAATATGATTTCACAAATACTTCGGATATTTTTCTTTCGTTAATCTATCGCATACTTATATACCTAGTTGAATGTTATCTATCAACATAATTTACAACATTTTATGCAAATTTAGGTGTTCTGCGGTTAACGCTAGCTCAAATCACATCATGTTTTTTTGAATCTGCTCAAATACTGCCATTTAAGATTAACACAGCTCATTATAGAGGACGAGTACTATGGAAGGTAGAGCCAGTAAAATAGCTGGTAAGAAACTCTAGGCTAGTACTTTAAATCACCGAGTGTTGTACGAATTTTGGTAAATATCTGTAGGACGAACTTCACTAATTTATAATTGATGCGTAAAGGGTTTTAACGGACTTTAACATAACATAGTGAGGTTACCTCGCAAAGCTTTGAGTTAGAGGCTAATGGCTAACCGCACGTCTGAATAGTTTAAGTCTCCCGATGTCTTACGTGTGTTGACTGACCGGGATTTATGTTTTATGTGCCCTCTGAAGCGTCGCGCCTCCGTCCGCTCTGTTCACAATATATCTCGTCGCTTAGGCATAGTCAAATCAAATACCGATTAACTAGATCTACTGCAAGCTGGCTTGAACCCGTAAATCGTGTCCCAACTTCTCGATTCCCTGTAACACAATGTTCGGAGTAAAAGATATGTTGTTTGTATCTCCACAATCTTCTACCATAAATACTCACGTATGTTCGATATGATATCACAAGTACAGATGGGATGCGTGAAAAACAAATGTATTAAAATTCGCCTATAAATAGCATTATTAAAATCCGATCGTGGTCTGTTGAACCGCGGGGCGCCTCGGGGAGGCGCGCCCGCCGTGATAATTGACTATTATAATGTTGCTGACAGTCATAATCAGTGTTTTGCATAAAGGTTCAGCGTAGACATTTCACTAAATGCCACTATACGCACTTGATCAAACACTTGACTACGAGAAATATTAACTTACCCGATCTCTGACTTAGTTGTTAAATCGAAGGAATCATTCGTTTCAACAATCTCTCCGGAGAAAAACAAGATAATATATTACATTAGAAGACTTTTGACGCGATAAACAGAGAATAACAAAAATATATTTGGCATATTTTCGACAGATCAGAATATAAATCCTCTTTTAAAAGTTATTGTGGTATAAAAATATGAAAGATACGACATTATTATGATACAAGTAATTTGTATATATTTTTGTGAAACTGGTTAGTTAACTAATAACGTAGATATAATCATTGTTCAAAAGGAATAGACTTGTCTACGTAAACACCGAATCGATTATTAAATAGTGAACCCTGTCTGCCGTTTAAATCATGTGTTGGGGATACCCAAATAACAGTAGGCGGACGTGGGTCTTTGTAATTTCCAGACATTCCGGTTCAGCAAAAAAGCACCGACTTTATTTTTCTAAAAAAATGCTGGCTAAGGCAGCATATTTATTCGCTCAACCTGAAACGGCCTGTATGTAAACGATTTAGCCGGCTCTTGGTTATCCTGCCTGTAACGAATTTGAACAAATTCCTGAGCGTATGTTATTTTTTTAAGTAGAAGCCATATTAGTTACATTACACTGATAAAAAACTTTTCCTAATCTCAAGTTTCTCGGTTTATTAATTTCACACAAATCCGGTTTCCCTAAAGAGCCGACAGTGACCAAATGCTCATGTATAATCTTATATATTAAATACGCTGCAACGAAAAATCCCAGTGAATTTCTAGCGGGTTATTTAAAAGGTTTCACAGACCGTACAGCCTTTTTATCTTAGAGTAAAATTAAAACGCATCCTTTCCCGAGATTCGCTTTTAATTAACAGTCTTAATCAGCGTCGGAGTCAGTGTAAATAACGTTAATTATATGTGTACACACACAAGTAGGCAAGTAGGTACGGACATACTGTATACGTCGAGTGGTCAATGAACAGCAGGCTGTGATTGCGCATGTAAACACAACTCACTAATGTATCTGTATACAAGCGAGATATATACAACACCTATTATAGAATTCACAATCACCACGTGTTTACATCGTGTCCGTATTCCAATGTGTTATTTATGTAAGGAGATAAACGTACCAAGTATACAAGTATTGACCGATATGATCAATAATATGGCACACGCTGACTTGTAACATCTGCTCAACTTCCACACGCAATTCTTGACGTAATTTTAATTAAAAATTAGCCACGCAATGACGAGCATGATTTTGATAAATCTACAAAATATGTGCTTTACAAGTAAATATTTATGAGCGGAATTGTTAAACAAAGACTCAAGGTATAAGGTATATTGTCAGATGCACTTAAGCTTCCGCTACCTCTACAAGTAATTTGAAGCGGTCTATTTCAAGGGGAGCTCTATTTAATATTCGTGATGCCGGTAAGAAACCCCCGAGGTATGAACTCTGCACTATTCCGTTTATTCCAAGCGTCTCGGCCGAGGGCAAAAATGTCAAATCATTTCTCTTTATGTAGCTCAGCTCAGACTAATACAAAAGATCTACGCACACTGTACTAGGTAATACATTGGCGTTTTGTCAAAACTATTTTCAGAAATCTATTCAGTGAAATATTTTTCTGAATGTTGATTGTCCGCCGAAGACTTGTCAGTAAATCGTTTGATTTTCTTTAAAAATCGGATTAAAACTTTGGGGCTATTACTGAAACAAATTACGTCAAAATTCTTAATAAACGCTTTAAAAAGTCTTTAAACATAATCCGTAGTAAGTTAGGCAAGTTTGAAGTATTGAAGTTTGTCGCGAGGAGACTTGATCTTTGCTTTTATAAGCGTGTTGAGCGCGGGTGCAAATTGTTTACTCATTTAAATCATTTCGTCAGATGCGTGCAAGTAGTGCACGTGCGGGCTGCGGCCTCAGTGCATTGCCTTTGTTTTCAATGTCAACAAATGGACGATGAATCGTGCATTACAGTTGCACAACGAATGAGTCTTGTTCCTATTATTTGTTGCCAGTACAAGGTGTTATTTCGCGAAACAGTATATCTTGCGAAGTATATGAGCGATCCTGATGACTCACTGTTATTTATCTGATCTTAGTAGTTTAAAGCTTTGGAGGCCACGTCTGTTAGTCCTAGTTTTTATTATAAGATCGTTGATCGTCGGAGTTTGTTGGCTAGCCTTGTGTGGGTGACGATAGCAAAAATGTTGGTGAAAGTTTGCATATTACCTTATTATGACACATTGGTAAGAAAACATATAGAACTAGAAGTCAGTGTTTTTCCATAAGAGTATTGCATATTTGCACTCTTGATTAAAAATTACATTAAGTAATATGTCGATGTATTATGTCGATTCTAAGTACAAAAAGCAATAATACAAATTTAATAAACCAAGATAATTAATCAAAGTAAAAGCTATCTGTATTAAATTAGTTGAGAATATTATTATGCTTAAAGCGTGTTGTTTCGCACGAACTCTTATAATTAAAGCGCTCTGAGCCCGTGGAGTGAGTACCTCTTAATTTCGTGGTACCGGCCTTTACTTCAATTAGTATATATTATTATGATAAGTGTGTTGGGAGACTTACGTCAACGACTTGAAGAGCGATAAAGAACACATAGAGCGAAAGTGCCGCTCAACCATATGAAGGTTATTTTCTATGACGTCAATAGACTTATTGAAATTATTGTGTGCTTACTTTAGTTGATGCACACTCTCACAGCTTCGTATAATTTCTCCATGTTACGTATTGTTGAATGCAATCATTTTGTCATTGTAATTCATGAACGTTTCCATCTATTTTGTTTTCAGAAAATTCACTTCCTACATTTGCTTAAGCTCCACCCTTCCATTGAGAAAGCGTTCCGTACTTGATTATAAAAAATACCACTTTTAATTTTACTCTGCATAATTAATTCAGTCACAAAAAAACAATCACATTAGCTCTACCTCTGTCACCTACTAAATCCGTAACATACAACCTTATCACAACAACTGTTATTTCAGCCGTTAGATACCTACTCGTATATTCTTATTTTGCTTCCTTTGAAAACTCACATACGCGTAAATAGCTACACCGCGCGTTTTACCCTCAAAGTTAAAATTTCCAAGAACACGTATATTTAATTATCCTATCTAGCTTAAATTAATTTTAGAGCTGCTTTGCTACTGGAAAAGGCCACTCAACTCACTCCCGTCTGATAATATTATATAGGAAGTTCTTAGTATGGTAACTTTGCACGTATTTGTATAGCTATTTTTAGAAAAACTGCGCGAAATTGATCTAAAATGCTTTAATAAATAAGTACATAATAAGATTAGTTTAAATGTTTGATAGTTTTAAATCTGATTTATTCTCGTTGTTGTAGATAATATTTGAAGTGTCAATGATCTCGTTTATTCATGAACGACGAGACTTATTCGGTGACAAATGTCTGATGTATTTGGTTACGTCGAAGTATGAATTGTGATCTCTGCCCGTTAAGTAGATGCATCCTGACAGAGTTTATCTGCAGCACAATAGGAGCGCACTTTAAAAGCGCTGCATAACTTTGCAGTTTGTCCTCGGATTCGACGAAAGACGATTGAAAATATTTTCTATATTTGATATATAGGGAGTATTACTCAATGTATAAAATAGATATTAGAGTTGAAAGATTCGCAATTGAATAGCGAGGAGAATGCGGCCGCATCCACAATGCTTTGCCCTTAACCTTTGCAGTGCGTGGGCGGCTCGGAACCGGCAGAGGGAGGGGGGTGGCCCAAGCCCACGGCACTGTTTAAACTAACGAGATCTCTTTTAATACTCCATCCATTGTTTGTTCCATTCCACAGTTTAGGCCTTCCGTCATAGTAACCTTTACTTATAGTCGTATGTGCGCTTCGTCTCTTGTATTTCAACAATGTAATATTTTTAACCGTTGCCAACTGAACGTAATTACTGATTGGTGTAGCCATTCTATTTTAATATGTTACTGCGTGAATAGTTCATCGTCTGCGATTTGTATAGAGATCTAGTATTAACAGCTCAGGAACTAATTAGCGAACGCAATTAGTAGTAAATTATTACACGTATTACAAACAGCTGGTGCTTCATCCGAATGTCACTCCTTTATATCATTTAGCCATCTAATGATGATTCAATGAGTAGTTTAAAAATGTGACGATTTATGAACACATATCAATTTATAAGTGAATTTATTTTCTAGAGTAAAATAAATGTAAATCTCTATTTATCAAAATGTCGACCATTGTTCGTTCATAATTATTTGTGCAATGGCAATGGCATCAACAGATCCGTGACGCGGACATCTCAAAACCATGTTAACCGCAATTATTATTTCAGTGAACACAATGCTTTATATCATACCTACCTACATGTTTAATCATGACTCGTACAAAGTACAAACCAGGCGTTTTTGGTTATTAAATCAAAACTTGAGTATAAATCTAGTAGCATCGTCATTGAAGTAAAATGTAGGTATACAGTAGTATAACTACACGCATTACTTATGTACCAAGATTTATATTTCTCAAGGCAAATCAAAGTGTGATCGAGTAAGCAATTTAAACAATGTACTCATAAGTATTAAAGCTTGCTTGGGTATTAAACCTAAGCGGGACATTATGCCTCCGCCCCCACGAAGCATATTTTCCCTTCTTAAGCTCCACGTGCGAAGGGCATATTTTCCTAATTTAACAATTTGTCAGTGACATTTTCGGTCACGTCTCCTAACAAACTTGGATGGGACTTGAACTTTTTTGGGATAACCAGTGCTACCCATGTCAACCAACTTATATAGCGGAGGCGTAAAAGGTTTCAGTAATTTTCTTACGGGAAAAAACATTAATTACAAAAGTTTTGAATGCGACCCTGTGTCTGATACGGTGGTGTTTTGTTAGCGTGCCGCTGTAGTTCAACGAATAATGGCCTTAAAATCTGGATATGTTTTATTTTTATTTAAATTACCTAGCGGCTAAAATACCTTTTGTTTTTGCCAGAGAACAGAAACTTTCACGTGGTACTATCGCTTAAGTATTTAATTATCAGCTATGATAAATGTTTGTGATAAGTTATTTTCTAAAAGAGGATAGTGCTAGGTAGAGTTGATACCATAGCGATAGTATTAAAAGCAATACAGTATGAAAGTCTTATTTGCCACTGTAATAAAAATGCAGTTTTGTGACGTCATCATAATTGTATAAATAATAATACATTATATTTGTGAAATGGGGAATAACTGAAATGTAAACGAAACAATACTATCAAAGAGGAAAATTTAAAATAAATTGACAATAAATGACGCGCGTTGCAATGAGACATTGATCCCATAGCTGAGGATAAATGCTATAAATACGTAGAGTTAAATAGCTCTCAGTCCACGTATTTATCTTGCAGCGGAGTCTCACGAGACCTACATTCTCTCGTAGAGAGGTTAGAACACCAACCTCTACGATCTTCCAATTAAATTGAGCAACTTCGTGAGTTATTGTTCTAACTATTTCAACCCAGTTCCGCTACTATTAAAAATACAAATACTTGTGTAAGTTAGATTAGTTATCTTGCACTATGAAGCCAAAAAACATAGTTAGTATTCTCAATGTAGTTTTAGAGAGGTTGATATAGTATTTACATTATTTTTTACGATTGCAACAACCGAGAGAGTGCTTCAGTGGCATAGGGTTGTTAAAAAATAAACATCGTTGTCATTGCTTAAAATCACTATTGCTTAAAAAGCTGGAGTTTCTCTTATATTATACATGTCACTTGGAGAAGATATTAAACGATTTTGGTAAAAAAATAGAATTACTGTGAAATATCGCTGTAAAATGAGCACGGTTCAGATAACGGAACAAAATAAATAAAATTTTCCGAGGAATATAAATCGGATTTGTTCCTGTCTGAAATTAGTCAAACTCGTGCAATATTATTTCATTCTGTGTATCGCAGATCTTTATCGTATTACGACATGTCTGCTTTTGTTTGACACAGAGATTTGACAAGGTTTATGTTTTGATAAATGTGTTTACCCAAGCGTGGCGCGCTGTGGACTTGCCATAAAATACTGCTCTCTACTTAGGATATTCGCAAACCATTTCGCCGAGCTGGACAAACTTGATAGATTTCAGGGTTGCGTATACAATATATATAAAGTTTAGGAGATTTATGTTTGCCAAGATAACGACTAAAATATTAATCTTATTTTCCAAAACTTTGCTTATTCCATACAACTACATAAAGAAAAAAGTTGTACACTAAAGTACACAAAATCCTTTAAAAGCATAAATTAAAATAAAGTTTTCAAAAGAATCCAACTTTTCCATAGCTCTTTTCTTTTATAGAGGTTTTAGCAACATTTTTCAATAGAACTTTAATATCTACGCAATTGAAATCTTCGTTTTAATAGTGGAGCAAAAATAAAAAGACGCTTAGGCTCCAATCTTCCTTCTGTGGAGCATTGATTGCACCCCCTACCACAGCTTTGTAGTTGAATAAAGTCGCTTGGTAAAATGCCAGCGCGATGAAAAGAATAGCCGGTTCGCTATAGTGAAATATTATGGGAGCTCTAAGGTTTGCGTACACCGCTTTCTGTACAAATAAATTCTATGGCTTCCGACCGAATCTATTTTTCTGTCGGCACTAAAAATGATGTCGACGAGGGATCGATAGGCAGGACAATTGGGTCGTCAGCGACGTATGATTCATTACAATATTACGCACATGTAGTGTCGGAATGTGTATCGGTATGTTGTTTTGCGTAGGCTCGTACTCGCTCGTAGCCAGTGTGCGTGCACTGATATTTATTTGTCGTGGAAGGGCGCCGCACCGCCCGCACCGCCAGCGAGTGTCTGGAGCGTCTGGTCGCCGGCTCCACTACGCAAGGGTCAAGGATCCGCGGCCGACGCCTCGTGTAAACGCCACTTATTCATTATAATCGTCCTGTTGCAGTCGTTTTCATACATTGAACAATGTAATCAACGTTTACCATATAAATAATGTAAAGACGTGCCGTTCGAATGACCGAATGAAAAAATATGTTTTCCGTTGCACATTATTTATTGTACTTAATGAGGCAATTTAATTTTGTTTGAGTCTCTGTACAATGTAAATGTGTTAATAAGTATTTATTGTAGATTACATTATCGAGTGACGTGACAGTTTAGTAGCTAACTGATTGTATTGTCATATCCTTCCTCGATGCTGATAGCGTTGCGAGATGAAAACACATTGTATGATTTCGATATAGCTGCGTAATGAACTGTTATTATGTAACTCTACTTTGAAACGTATCAGAACTCTATTGCTAGATATGATATTGTCATCCACTCGTAGTGAAAAGGTTGTTCTGAGTGTCATCAAGTTGTTTTAGCATGTGTGCGTAGTGCTTACAACAGGAACATGATAGTGTTGATAAGTTGACGCCCACGTAACGCCTGCTGTATCTGACTGCGGTGGCGCTGCTATATCTATCCACGTTCTATCTCGATTATCGCCACTCACAACTCTCAAACAGATAAAACCTATATCGCGTGCAAATTTCATACTTTGTTAAATAACTGGTGACATCGAATGCGAGTTCGCTGTATCATAACAATGTAGATAGTAGCTAGTGGTACAGAAATAAAGCTATGTTATCTTCACAAATCATAACATTTTCAGTGGAATGTTAAATTCTGTCTTCATAAAATATTATAACAAGTGGATTTTGTTATTCAGTGATAACTTGGGGAGTCCCAATTGGGAGCAGCTCTTATTACAAACCGCGAGAACGATTTGAACCGTGCCGATCGATGCGTCCAAGTTGCCTCTTAAAATTTCGAACTATAAATCGTATCATGTTATACATAAATGTATTTTATACTTTTCTGTGGGTTTTATATTTTGACGACATACAGTTTTTATAAATGAGAAAATAGAACAATTAATGGTTGCACGAATATAGTTTGGATTAAACCTACTATAATTTCAGTCTAAATATGAGGTTATTCATGTCTTAGCACCAGAAATAATAGAGAATTTAGATCTCATCTTCTAATGTTCCCGCCTTAAGCTTTCTAATCTTAATTCATACAGAATATCAAGTATTTCGGGATTCTAGGACAAAGATTCCAAAGATATATTAAGCCTTTAACATATGACTTACTTTGAGTATGAGTAAGCTTATAAGTAATAGTATTCTTACACAAACTGCGTCCTACGAATAGTATTTACATTTATTTATCAGTATAATAAGAAGTAAGTTTATTTAACTCGTTATTTATTCATTGCAGTTCATTTATAGGCTTGAATGAGGTACAGCATTTTATGAACATATCCCGCGGGTAAACATCGGGCCGTGAATGAACTGAACACGTTTGAATACAACAATTATAAAATTAATATTCTCGTTGCAATGTGTGTTGTGTATTTAACAAATTAATGCATTTACTGGTTAATGGTACGTGTATGATTTAATAAAAGCCTTAGGTTAAATGGTGAAGTAACATTAATAGCAAAAACATTTATAATTCGACGACGGACAAGTTTAGTTCGTACGCATTATTTCCATTTTTGATTTTGGTTGACCTATTTCAATTAAATTGCTTTAGTAAACTGTGTTTTAACTACGAAATCGCAATACAGTTTAAACGTGTTGATTAAAGCGTTACTTGCAGCAAAAGTAACAGGTGCAAAAAGTACATTTATCTCACCGTGAAAACTTCAATCATTACAATTTTCGATTCACGTTATTCATAATTTGACCTTTCATGTTTTATTTATACAAGCCGGCAGAATTTGGGATATTGTCGGCATTAAATTTCTTTAAATACAGGCTCCGTGGAGTAGGCTTTGCGACGCCTCGCCGCCGCCACCCTAGCGCCGCGCACCCACGCGCCCACGCCACGAGGTCCCTACTCCTACGCTTTCTACAATTTATTTATATACTCATACACAAGACACTAGTTCAGTGTGTAATCTAGAATTCTTAGCGAGAAATGAATAGCGCCTGCTATGTGAGTAATGAACGAAGCCTGACTCAGCGGTAGGCGAACACTGAGCTACCTGACGAATTACCAACAAATTACAACTCCTCTCACTGGCTATCCACAATGTTCTTTATTGCACGAGCCCTAGAGACGTATTGTGAACGGCTCCATGTCTGGGACTCCGGCTTTTTTGTTTCGCGACACGAATAAATAATAATGTCCTTACGTGATATATTATTGTTTGATATCAAGGTTCATGTCATCACCACAAGCATGTATACAGTAGAAAACTAAACATAAATCACATGATATGTACAAATAAGAAATACAAACCATTTGTGACTAAAAGGAAAAATTAATTCAATATTTTGCTAGGCTTTTAGAAGCTTTTATTTTATTCCATCGTTCGTGATTCAAATCTTACAAATCTATTTTGGCTCAATAGCCAAGATTCGATATGTTAAGTTCTTATAGTAACATAACTATTTTACGGGTTTGTACGTCTAGGTATTATGACTAAGTCTGTATACTTAAGCGATGATAAACCCGAACGCCTCTACAACAACTATAAAGATTTATTTATCACCTAACTTTGAAATATGAAGGGCACTGGGCAGTCAGTATTAAAAAAAAGCGTGATTAAATCCGAATACAGAGTTGAATTTCAAAAACATTCGCAACTATGATAATTATTATTTCTTAAATATAAACTGTGAGCATATATCATTAACTAGCTTTTACCCGCGACTTCGTCCGCCACCTTAATTTTCCTAATAAACGTCATTTTCCCGGTGTAAAAAATAGCCTATGTCCTTTTTAGGGTATCAAAATATCTCCATACCAAATTTCATGCAAATTGGTTCAGTAGTTTAGGCGTGATTGAGTAACAGACAGACAGACAGAGTTACTTTCGCATTTATAATATTAGTATGGATAAGTGGTTTAAGGATACACGCAGGTGAACCTGGAAACAAAGCATAGTGCCTTCCTAATTAATAAATACAATATTTAAGTGCCGTTCACTTTTTCAATTCTTCAAAAAAGCTATGAAGTCTGAGCTTTTTCATTAGTAGCTACTCCTCTATTACGGATCACTAATAGTAAGTACGAAAGAAACATATTTTTAATCAGACTGTGAAAGTAAATTAGAAATAAATTATACCTACATATAGTTACACATTCACGTTATTAAGTGGGTATAATTTACAATGAAAAAAGGTTTTGTTACAGTGAAGTACTACTTAAAGACCAGACGAGTGAAGCTGTTTAACTCGACCCTAAGTGTGTTTTAAATAATGCTTAAGTATTGTTTTATTTTTGCCTGCCAATTACGGAGGTAAATGTAATATTTTTTATTGAAATCTATACTAATATTATAAAGCTGAAGAGTTTGTTTGTTTGTTTGTTTGAACGCATTAATCTCAGGAACTACTGGTCCGATTTGAAAAAAATATTTTAGTGTTAGATAGTCCATTTATCGAGGAAAGCTATAGGCTATATACCATCACGCTACGACCAAAAGGAGCAGAGTAGCAATAAAAAATGTTACAAAAACGGGGAAAATTTTGACCCATTCTCTCTTATGTGACGCAGGCGAAGTTGCGCGGGTCAGCTAGTAAGATATATTAACGTATCAAATTATGTAACGTGGCACGTATTCTTTTCCTACGCATTGTGTGAGTTTCTATTATTATATCCATATCCATTCGCTTACGGATTTCCCTGTTTTCCTACATTTACAAACCTTACAATCGTTTCTGCAAGCATATTAGTTTTTATATGTATATGTCTATCCGCTGGAGAACGCTATTAAATTACGATTTACTTTTCCTAGTGAAGCGGGGGGTGGGGTGCGCGGGGGAGGCAGTTATCGTTCCAATCGAGACCGCTGATGGATTCCCACTGTCACTAGACAGATACGACTATTTAATTCCAGTTTGCACACAGTTTTTGTGAGATTTCCGTTCCCTGCTTTTACAGTTTGTCGTTCGTTGCCAGCGCTTTGAAATATTAAACAATTTGTGAAACTTTGAAACAACCTGTGTATTTGCAAGTGCCGCCGTATACCGCTTATTATTTATCACAAATTGCAGTACTGACCTCACGACTGCAACATTACATTGTTATAAGAATTTAGCCTTTAAGAAGTTCAAGCCCCCATTTGTGTAAAGTTTAGCGATATCTGGTCGGTTATGACGATATTCAACTCCTGCACTACATAACAATAAGGGGTAGTATCGAACACAACATGTTATGTCGTTTTTGTAGTTTGTTTTCCCCTTGTCGGTCGTAAGTAATTCCGTTATCCTCGAAGAAAAGTTACAGCAGAGGGATCCCTACTTTACACAGGGCTGTAGTTTTTTTCTTTATTTTTGGGAACGTATAATTCTCACTTTACCAAACAGAAAACCCGCTTTTTGTTCTCGGCCCTTTTATTGAATTCCGCACTTGGTAGCTGAAGGAAGTTTGTAGTGCCTACCCTAACAACATTCTCCAAATTCCACGTTACCTAATGTGATTACAGAAATACGACTGTCACGTTCATTTTTGGGTTTCGTAACTTCTATTGCTTTAATACATTTATTCGTACAACCTCGGAATGTTAGACGTGTATTTACGTCCCCAAGTTATATCGAGAACAAGCAAAAAATATAATATCCTCCCAAGTTATAATGGTCGTAGTTATGGTAAAGATTTTTGAATAGGAGTTGTTTTGTATAAGCTCGCTTACAAGTCTGCGGTAACAAGTGATTTCAAGAAAAATAAACAAGAGCAGGATCCTTTGGCTAGTTGCAAATGACATTTTCTTTGTGTTTATCTGTGTCAAACGTTGGAAAGAAAGTCCTTGCGGGTGGCATTGCAACGTGGGCGCATTGTTCTCGCTACACGACTGACTTACAGACTGCATGAATTCTGGCACAAGCAGAATACTACAGCGGATTTATTAAATGACTTTCAATTTTAGTCAATCAGTCCCGCTTAAATGGTAAAACTAAATAATTCGGAGATCTTTGAGGGCAAAAGGTAGACAGATAGTGATCTCAGGGAACATAAATTGTAGACACAAGTACACTTGAAGTAACAAGGTTATTGGCATCATTACGTCCGTCACAACAATCAAGGAGTACGCCCACGATGATGCGGCGTAGTACACATAATGGCAGGCCCACTCGCAGCAAAAAACATTCAGGGTTCTTGAGAGACATTGCCCCCTAGTCCTGCCAGGCTTGTAGCCTCCGACACAGAATAAAAATATATGTACAACCAATAACTGTACTAACAAATCGCTTAAAAGAAAGACAGATACAGATACAAGTAATAATAATAAAAATTTACATTAGCGATCTTAAAATACATATTTTTCGTTATTTTAAATAGTTAGGTAACATTTTTTTTAATTTTTTTGTACTCGTACTTTAAGAGTTAACTTAACTAAAGTTAAAGTTAACTTACCCAAAGAAATAGGTTGAAATGTATGAGTGTTTTTCATTTTGTGGGTACATAGATTCGTTTTGACAATGTTATTAGGTAGTTTACAATTATAACTGTAATTACAGCTGTAACTGAACCGATTTCCAGAAGCAATGTTATGAAATATTGTGTTCTAACACACCGCTTTCGCTTACGACTTACATTTGTTAGGTTTCTGATTATGACGTACAAATAGCATGTTCATCCTTAAGCGCTTAGTTCGAAGTAAAATACCATTCTAAGAAAACTAACCATGCGAAGAATTACCTAGAGGATTTTTTACAAACAGCGGTCACATGACAGCCTTTGAGATATTACATTGCGTTAATAATAATTTTGTGGTATCAAGCTACCTGGATCACAACAATTTTAATGACGGTTAGGTACTGATTGTTCTTAGAAATAAATAAAAAAGACGGGCCAAGTTGATACGATATAAATTGGAGATAATACCATGCTATGTAACTACAATCAGCTGCTATTACTTAGAGATTGTAGTAGCTACTTAAGTTGAAATTTTATTATATCTACGAATTATATTTTACTCTCTTACTATGCATTCTTGCTTGTCCACGGACTGTCCCATATCTACTATAAGCTCTGTGAAATAGCCACATAAATTTGTCAAAACCCACTATTAGCAGCAAAAACCATTGTAATAAATCGGATAATGAATAAACTCATAGGATAGAAGAATGCACTACATTTGTGTGCCAGTATTTACTGGAACAATATTAGCATATTCGCAAAGAAAACAAATTCAAATGACAAAATCTTCCACTCTCTTCTGAAGTAACATTAATGAGAAAGAAAATGGAATCCATTTCGCGAGGATCGGGTGGAAAGAGAGAGCATTTAAATCGTAAGTCATTCAGGAGGGCCAACGTAAACATCGTAGCGTGGGATCTAAAAGCGATTTGTCATCCATCACGAGCGGGCCCGGCCCGCCAAGTGCAGTCCCATGTCGACTGTGACTCATTAGACAATCGATCCTCAGAAAATCGTCAATGTTTCTATTTCTAACTGAGAACATCGCGGTTAATGCGCCTATAATGTCAACACTTAACAACAGAACAAAGTCTTGCCAAATTTCGAGAGCCCCGCCCTACTGTCCTTTGATATAGCTAATTGTGTAGTCAAAAGAGAACATAAATTCGTCGCTTTATGTTTAAAACTTCTAAAAACAAAAACATTAAACTGTACAAAATTAATGCATTATTTTGAAGAGTTCGCCGGATGCAGTTTGAAATATAACAGCGCAAAGTTCTTAATTGCACAGTTTGTTCCCGAATTTGGGGCAATATTGCGGTGGGAAGTTGAGTCATGCGTGAGCGAAATCATTTTTAGCACAATTGAATGAATTGGTCAAAAGGTTAAGCGACCTTGTTCAGTGATGTAGGTACGATAAGAGCAGAGGGTCACTGCTTGAGTTATCAATGGCAGTGTTTAAGTGGCTTCTTGAGACCGCGTCTTATTCCCACATGTAAAATGATCTGGCGGACTAATACTGGTGTGATACTCGCCAGGTCAACGACATGCTTACTTTGTTTTCTTGTTGAATAAATAATTTTTGTTTTCCTAGTAGCTATCGATTTAAAGATACTACCAGTCTACATACTTTGTACTGAACTCAGTTTAAAACTCAGATAAAATAAATTAATCTTTCCGTAAAGTTCTTATCGTTAACATTATACAATTTTGCTTTCGCGGATTACTTACTTAGTTACTGATTAAGTTAAGCTACTTGCGTGAAACCTTAGAAACAATTACGAATTATAACTTAGTGTTCGCCTGTTCGGGTGTTCAGTGTTCATACCTAGTTGGCGACTTTAAAAGGCGAGTGAATAATATAGTATTAAGAATAGTGCTCATGTAAAACTATTGGTTATTAACGTAGAAGTTAATAAAATAAAATATGGCGTATGCATGTTTTAATAAGAAAACCTGTTTAACAAGATTATTTAAGGCATGTAACCTGAGTGTTGTTTTTCAAAGTAATCAGAGAAATTTGTTAAGTACAAATAGATATGTAAATAGAAAATTCTCAGGTATTCGTTTGTTCAACACTCATGTCTTATACAAATGAGTCAGATAAAAAGGTTGAAACCTGTCCGATGTAAGGAATCTAGTCATAGATTCAGGTATGTTTCCTGGTAACAAGTTACGGCCCTTTTGCATATTCAATAACATGAATAAGATATTACCGACAATATATTCCTTAGGCTTTGTATTGAATTAAACGCTACAACGTATTTCTGTTGCTATTGCTAATTTGAGTGGGTATACCACACACCCTATATTAACAAACACGCGAATTGTGTTTTTCTACAATGTTCCGTACACATCTATGTTACAAGATAATCCCTACGTAGTTTCATCTCATTTACCTTGTGACACATACAAGATGGTCTAAAGCATTCCATAAAGACGTAGTGATTTTTTTTTCAATTAATGTTGTAGAATATGATAATGTATAAATTATGTTTAGTGCTATTACGTTTTTCTTCTTTGTTTAACACTGATTCGCATAATACCTAAATGGAAGTAGTTACTATGAAGACATTAAAGACCTAATAATGTTATCCATCTATACTAATATTATAAAGCTGAAGAGTTTGTTTGTTTGAACGCGCTAATATCAGGAACTACTGGTCCGATTTGAAAAATTCTTTCGGTGTTAGATAGGCCATTTATCGAGGAAGGCCATAGGCTATATAACATCACGCTACGGCCATTAGGAGCGGAGTAGCAACGAAAAATGTTCCAAAAACGGGGAAAATTATGACCTATTCTCTCTTCGGTGACGCAAGCGAAGTTGCGCGGGTCAGCTAGTTAAATATAAATGGCGGTATTTTCCCGTCATTGAATAACCCCCCGCTAATATGTACAAAAGGACTGTGGTAAGACTTATAAATGATAAGTAGTATAAGAACGATAAGACGGTAGCTGCTTTATAATACCCCAAGTACGTACAATAAAGTAAGTAAACGTGCGAGCGCATATGAAGCGCCCACAACCTGTAGTCACAGTCTTTTATTTACGAAGAAAATGCGAACGAAATATTTCCATTCAAGTTTTTTAAGTTCCTGCTCGAAGTTCTTGGTTCTGTTGAATCCTCCTCATAGTGTCATGCGGCGCTTTGTTCGCACACAATGGGTGCGCTGCATGTGTAGAATTGCAGCCGCAGACCGGCCAACTCATTGCATCGAGGATATTTGTCATGAGAACGCCTAGTTGGTAACCGTGCCCGCGACTACCAACGCGCTTTTCATTTTCTTACCTATTCATCTTGAAACTCGTTTAAGAAGTTATTTTCTGTTACATTTTTCCAACTTTAGTGCCGTATACAAATACTGAATACAAATGATTCTGTATTGTGAGCGCTGTACGACTGTATGTACCACTATGTTATCATGTTGTTGATGTATACTTTTGTACTAACTTATAAACTTGGAAGTGACATACATATATTTTCAAGCCAATTTTTAAAGCGTCATTACACAGTTTTTTTACAAACATGCAAAAACACAATGAATTAAATGAACGAAAACATATTGTGTAAAGTACGTCCCACTCATAAATGTATAGTATTCCTGTTCAGCGAATAGAGATAATAGCTTCAATTAATAACATGAAGCATTCGCAATATTATTGGACATTCTTGAGATGAGTATTTAGTACGGCGTCCTAACTATGTTTTCGCTCAGTAAGGGTATGTCTAGATAAATTTTCTAGATAAATGTCTGTTGCAGAGCCGACTCGGGCTGTTGCAGATAAGCTGTACAGGCATGCAACCTGCTAAATATGTGGCCGATAAATCAGTGAATAGAATACAAAGGACTTGTGTATCTACTAAATTTTATCGCCTAGTTTACAAACCAACGCTGTTCCTAGTTAGCGAGATAGCTTTATGGCAGCTTTCCAAAAGATATTTCTTTTTAATATATTGTCTTTGCTTTCCCTAGCGGGTCGGGGATAAACGGGATCCCAAAAGGGACGGACGCACCTGTTGACATCGCGTGGGATACTGGAAAATTATTTGGCTCAAAATTGTGACGGACTCAACCAATAACTTGCCGTAGAAGAATTTATTGATCATTTTAAGCTGAAAAGTGAAACAGTCGTTACGCAAATAATATAATTATAAAAAAGACGAAAGAAGGATTTAAAATAGTTGTGTGGTTTAGATGATAAGCGTGACAATATTCATATGACGTTAACATAATGTTAGGTATTAGCTGATGTAGCACGGACGCGAAGTAGGTAAGCCCGGTGCTGAGGGCCGATCGAGTATTGGCCCTCGAGACGAGCGCCCTGCACCCGAGACTCTCCAATACGTACCTAGCGACGCTTTGTAATCACCATTCTCTACCGTTCTCTACCCACCGCCTTTGAACAACCCCTATTGTTAATAATTTATCTCATCGAGATTATAAAAATCGTTTGATATTGTAATGCTACATCCTTTCCGAGAAATATTCAAATCGCTCACTCTCGCAGTTTTTCGGAATGTTACGCTATTTTGATTGGCGATTACTAAAACATTGTTCACGGCTCGGAATAAATGAATAATAACTCATTTGATTATAATAATTTATAAGTCGAATAAAGCTCCTATCTGATTCATTATTATTGATAAAGATTGAGCGTGGATTTATTAAATGCTTTAGGCAGAAATATATGCGGGATATATTATACCTAATCGTTGCTCTTGAATTCTTTATCGGTTCTGAAAATTCAAGTAATGTTAATGTATGGAACGAAAACCTATAAATAACAACATGTGTATTATCAGTAAATAGAGTTCTGTTACAGAAATACAGGGAAATGTAACTACTTGATCTTTGAATGGAAAATAAAATGTGTTAGCTAAAACTGACACGGCAAAAAGTAAGCTACGGACCTACATTTATTTATTGACTTGTGATGCGTGGTGGCGTGCATTCCAAACGTAGGTCAATTTGTGTGGACGGTAGTGGGCACTGGGCAGGACATGACGTCACGACCGCCGTGCACAGACATCCCAGTATCTTGATGCAATCAATTACCATTGATTGCAATACCTAGTCCGTGTAGTCGGTCGCCATCGGGCGGCGAGACCTGCTCCATTGTCTTTCATTAGGCTTCCTGCCACTTTATTAGAGTATCGTTGCGAGAGTAAATAAATTGAAAAAGTATATTGAACTAAATAATAACGAGTGACGGCGGTCTAGAAGATAACTAACTGTATATCTAACCATAATTATATCAGTGTTTGTCAGTTTATTGAGTTTCAGTTCTAGTGTTATTTTAACTATTTATTTTAAATGGACTATGTTATGTGGTGTGTTTCCAAGATTGGAACACGTAAAGTGTCATAGAGTCACAGACAATAACGCCTTCAACTTGTAACTTCAAATCTATGTAAAAGTGGAAATTCTTCGGTAATTGGAATTCATTGGTTTTCTCAGTAACTTTAAAGACGTATGTAAAACAAATATTTGACAGATTCAATTAACATTTAGTTTTACTGTACAAAGCATCTGAGAGCATGATGTAAGGCACGTAATTAAATTCGAGGCATTCTAAATATAGAGCCAATTATCCTGAGAGTTTTACGAATACTCAACAAAGAAGGAGCAACTTAGAATGGACTAACCACAAACTACATTGCGAGATTCAGACTTACCAAAGGGAATGTAAACCAACGGGCTTGTAGTAAAACTTTAAATTGCATTTTAAATTTTGCTCGTTAACATTACACTTACACATTCAAACGAGCACTTAAATCATTCCTCGAGTTTTCTAAATCACGGAATAAATAAATAAGATACCTTGTACTGCTGGCGTGTTTGAACTTAAACAGGAACGACTAAGCATATAACTGTATAAAAGAAACCCATGTTCATGATTCACAACACGTACCATGTATCTGATTATAGCCATCAAGATGCGGCCGCTAAACAGACATTATGCAAGTGTAATGTTTACGAGAAGTAACGCCTAAGAAAATCATCGGAATGTCGTAACAGTTCATGCAAAAAGCCAGTTTTAACGGTACTAAAACATATCTATTGAGGATTGGTGTCTGGTCTAGCCATTGCAAGTCTCGCATGTGATCTAATTGTGGCATGCGGCCGCTGACGTAACGGGCTTTAGAGCCGGTTGAGTGACCGCATCGCATGCTACCAAACGGCATCCCGAACGAACTAAATCGTCTCCATTTATTACTAGCCGCAGAACGTCAAGGCAATCCTCTTAATTTTGCAACATAACACGGGATGGCTTGACCACTGCACACGCATAGAAATAGAAATACGAGATGCGATTTAATAGCGATATTGAGCGATATACTACGACCTTGACGTACCTAAGTCTGCTTTTTTTTTGGACGAGTTGTATAGTCTACGCACGCTATGTACAACAAAACAAAGATATTTACATTGCAGTAAATCGTACTGCGATAAGTTCGTTCGGCCGCTGTACATTTGTTCAAATCTCTTTTTATATTCAATCATCTTTTCAATTCCAAATAAAATGTTTCGATAAGATTTATTATAGACTGGGAGTCGCCACAGCTAAGGGTCGTTTCCTCCTCCTGGTATCATTTTCTCATTAACCATCTTCCTCCATTCGGTCGGCGGGTAAACGAACTGTGGAGCGATGTCGGCGTGAGTGCGGATTTAGTCGGATCAACACCTTCGGCTCGTCCCTTATTTTCTGACTTTCGTCTTCACAATTCGCAGTTAGTTATGTTTGGCCAAGATTTACAGGATTTGGAGGTTCTAGTAAGTTTTTATTTAGATGATTTTTATCCGTAGTGGTGGGATCGAGTAATGCGCTCATGATCGAGGCTCGGCGCAGCTTCGTGGAATCGTGAACGCATCTGCACATCATTTACAATGTTAATATTGCGTGCTTTTGCTTTGAAAATACATTAAGTAGCCAATATGGAGCTAGAGAAAATTACTTTATTAATGATTGAATTTTTTTAATTGCATAATTATACATGAAATGTTTTTAACGAAATGTTCGACATCTTTGTGGCTATAGTGTCCCTATTCACGAACGTTTTTACCATAAGTAGTTTGTTGTAGCATGCATACCGTACATAAGTAGTCTTGTCAAAGATTTAATTAACGATTAAAATGTGGATTGATTTTGAATTCACGAGGTACCCTGGCCCCTGGAACGTGAACCATCGCCGCCTGAGGCATCATTTAGACATAATGGTAATGAACTAATCACATAAATAACAAATTATATACGTTGAAATAATAATTTATTTAAAGACTATACATATCTTTTATAACAAAACTTATCTGTATAATTAGATAAGCAATTCATATTCGTTAGTTTTTCGCTTTGCAACTGCTAATGTAATTTGGCGCATCCTTAGCGTGGCGCTTGAGCGAGCCAGGCGCCCTGGGTTAATCTTAACTAAGTTAGAAGTTGCAAGTGCACTGCGCTGATACCGACCTTTGATATTATTGCACTACTAAATATAGCCCACGAAATACTACACCAAGTACTCGGTTTTACGTCGTATTTACCTATGTATGTGCAAAACCAATTTAAACAAGAACCGTTTTCAGTGAAACGTGCCCGGCGTGGTTTATAAACGTGCCGGTACACATCAAAGCAAAAACTTTATAAAACCACAAACGCACGACACAGTTTCATAAACTGTAGAAAAAAGTTTTTGGGCTAGATTCATGTAAATTACAAATGTGACTCTCCATGGAATCATTGAGTAAGGTATATGCTTATCTATTGCTCTCGCGGAAAAGTCGATACAAGTGTGAGGTAGGTGGCAGCTTAACCTCACATTACCGCGTAAGAACAGAAATCTATGTGCCGTGTTCACGATAATAAGATACATAATATGCAAGTGTTGAGCACGTTCCATTTTAGCCGCGGTACCGCTACCGCCACCGCTGCACGCTCTTCGCGCCGTGAGGTTTCCGAGAAAAACGCCAACCCGTTTACATTGCCTTCCGTTCAACTTCTTAGATGAACTGCGGAATGCGATGCGAAATTACTGTTGTTAGAATGTTTTTAATGAATCCTTCTGCTCTTCACATGTGCCGAAGTTGTTTTTGCGATTAAATTGCTGCTATTTGAACAGTAGCTTCTACGTTTGTAGCATACCGCGGAACTACGAACCTAAATCGTAAATTACATACGTGAAAATGGTTTAACTATTATGCTATCATCAATGTATGAATTTATTTAAGTTGCAAAGTATGTCTCCTCGACGTAAGACACACAAGAGGTGAATTTAATCTCTTATCTCATTTAATCTACAAGTTGGCAACTTTGAAGTCTGCAAACTATTTCCCTAGGATGGAATGTTGTCACAGAGACGGTGTGGTTGTGTTTAAGTAAACAGACACATGAACATTTATGATTAAAAGGCGACTTAAGATACTTACTCAAAGATAACTAAGTTTAAATTTAATTGTTATTTAACTTCCTATTTGTTAAGTACGTTATGTGATTAGATGCGATAGATATCATACACATTCCATTTAGATATTTTGTTCGAAACAATAAACACAACATGACAATTGCTCTTATCTCTGATGTAGCGATAAAAAGTGGTTTTAGATTTTAGATCGATTTCCGACATAACATTTTTATGAAAATTGGGTTTAACTTCACTTAGTTACTAAAAGGATATGTGTTACAACAAAATTGCACGGCATTATACCTGTAACATGTTTTTCCTTACAAGTTCAAGCTTGTTCAAATATGCAAGAGATACGAAAGAGGCTTTCCTTCAAATCTTTCGCAAAGATCGCGAATCTATTAGAACAACAAATAAAGAGTTGTATTAAACCTCTTAGGAAGTTTTCCCGGTTTGAGTTGTTTGTCATCGGTCCAAAGTTCATAGGTCTTACCTACGGAGGCTTATCGGTGCCTAAAACTTTGTCAAATTTGGATAGTTTAAAAGTTTACGGGTGAAAAGTTCATTATAAGTTAGTGCCGTTTACAAAATATTAACTACTTTTGTGAACTTTAGAGATTACTGAAATGTAGAGACAGATATTAGTTTGATTTATTGCGGTAGAGCGGCAGCTAGAATACCCATCCATTTAATTTAATAGCAATAAAAGATATCTAGAATTATCAGAAAGTTGGATATGATTAGTAAAGACCGCCGTATTCCATAAAAGTATTTCACCACGAAACTCTTCACTTAGCTAAGTGCAGAAAAAGAAATTACCTTTATTTTATCAACTATTTTGCCACAACGTATGAGTTATATATGATAACGACTGGAGGCAATGTGCCAGGAAAATCAGAGAAAATAACATGTACATTAGTTAAGTATCAAAACGATCAGTAAGTGCATCTTTGACATGGTCAGAATCGATTGAAACAGATATTTACTTGTTTTCATTACAAAGTTTGTCTTTGTCCAACGCATTAACAAACGAGTGGAATGTTTATCAGATGTTGATTGTAACGTTTGCTTATAATCTAGATAGTGTTCGCCAAATCGAAGAGTCGTCGAACTTAACGATATTGATAAAGTGAAGTCATTACTATTATCTTGTACTATCATCTTAATGACGAAGGCCGTAGATACATATTTCTGATAAACGCCGCGGCGTCGTGTCACTCAATGACGTCACAACACCGTTTTGATTAAAATGTTAACAATATCATGTTCGTACATATTTTATGTAGATTATTTTGAAGGTATAATGTCATACTGTTTCCATATAATCATGTTTTCTATTTAAGGAGAAAATGTCTTTGAATTTTCACCAACGCGTTCTCTTAGCACGTGCCTTGTAAATAGAAATCTTTCCATCATTATGTTCACTTAATTTTATAGCATTATTGAATAGATATGTTTAAATTAACGATTTCAATGAAGAACAAGTGAATATAATCGATTATTGGAAGTTGAAAGTATTCAAACCGAAAGTAAAAGTATAAAACATGCATCGGCTCAGACTAATCCGTTATCTTGTTATAATAAATAGTTATCATACATACCTACAATACATTATAACACATAAAACACTTGTCATGTCACTTGTATTTATTGTATCTTTCTCGGTACCATGTTTATTTTAATAATATGAACACTATCTTGTATGCGTTACAAAATAATAACTGTTACTTGGAACTCTACAAAAGAACAAGTCGTTTGTCATTTCGTCCTTTTATATACCACAGGAAACCTAAATGCCCTTTGAATTTCTATTAATAACAATAAATCTATATAAATATCAAAATAGTTATTATTAATACAGTTATTATAAAGCGGAAATCACAGAACACTATCAATGGTAATAATATACGGGTATTACTGGGTTCTTGTTAAATCATAACTCCTACATAATTCTATCTATCTGTGGTAAATTATATTTGTAAATATCCCCCTATCTAAACCTTCAATATTCCCCTATACTAGAAATTAATTAAATGAATCAAAAACTACAATGAAACAAAATATTGGCTACTTAATGGATTCCTCAAAGGAAAAATGGGTATTTAATGGCAATTGTTATGAGAAACATGTGCCTTTTACTTTTAAACCACGGAAAGAATTAAACATTGATACTATACAACAGTCGCTCTATGTAAAACACTGGTACTCAGCAGCATCCGGTGAGACTGGAAGCCGACTCCAACATAGCTTGGAAGAAAGGCTAAGCCATGACTAAACAAAAGTTTTATTAGTGCATTCGCTAATAAATAATATTTTCCATATCATGCGTTGTAATAGTGTTATCTATAGTCACAACGGAGATATTTATAAACTTACATAAATACTTCTTTTACAGCTGTAGTTATAATATGAATGCCTCTCACATGTCAGGTCATTCCACTAGTTTTCCCGACGACCTTTCAACTTTCAACAAAGATGTTTTATATTGTCTCCCTTTTTGAACTCAACGGGACATTCACACGAACGTTTATATATTGGTAGGCGACGGAATTAGTTAAATTAGTACTGCAAGTACAATTTCCTAACATTGATAAAATTATCGTCATGGTATCCGATATGACCATCACCTTATTGGAATATAGGAAATGTTTTTGTTGCGTACAGAGCATTTATATATTTTATCGTCTGATTTGTCATCACAGTCTAAAAAGCAAAGTCGTGTTATATCCCCTCAGTTGAAACCAAACATGTAAACGCTGTTTAAACCTAATATTCGATAACAAAAGTTTCGATTAAAAAAAAACAAATTCGTAAGCAACAAATATTTCCAAATTGCCATCGCAATGCAATATTAATAGTGCGTTAAAATGGGCCACAATACGCGGCGAGTTTTGTATAAAAACCTCGCTAACCAATTATCGTGTTCGCACAAAGAAACAATACAATCGTAGTGATTCAGTTGCGCTCACGAATATTTGAGCCCAACCGCGTCAAATGTTGTGAAAAATACGCGAGTATTTTTTGATGGTCAGCTTCAAAGTCAGCCATTTTATAACACCTCCATGTTTACGCGAGACCTTTCATTGAAGTGCAAAATAAAAATACACCGCAATAAAAGGCTATACAATTTCATTAAAATAAAAACTAAACCGACAAAAAATTTGAAAACTCCCGTGAAATGTGAAAACGCTTGTTTTATCTCTTTGAAACGCAAATAGTTTTGCTTGATCATTTTTTAATTCGGTTTCATGGGGAAATGTTTTTATGGAAAGGATTATAATAACATTGATATGTTGGGGGATGAAAAACGCTTTCGAATTTAACTTCCAACACAAAAACTTCACTGTAATTTGGTAGCAGGAAAGAATTGTGCGAAATGTAGGTAAATATGTAAGAGTGGAATAGACGGTGTAGGTACCGCAGCAAAAACTGTCGGGGTCTCGGCGTCGGCCGTCGCTGCGCGTCGTGGCCGCCCTGTCACTACCAGCTCTAGATTATATCGCGAAATCCAATTTCGTGGTTTTGTTATCGCTCTCACAGGAAATTTACTAGATTATTTTCTTCTAATGAAATTTAAGTTTTTGTAGAATGTCTTCAAAATTTTAAAATTGATGGTGAACGTTGTTTTATGCTCTGAAAACAAGTTTTCGGCATCGGAGGCATAATTTAGTTTATAACATTAGTCTAATTCACAAATATAAAACAGTTATTATGCGACGTTCGTTACCTGCCAACGGGAAATTAGTCATGCAAGCTTACCTTGATATAAAAAATAAAAATAGAATGTTTAAGACTTCAGGTTTCACTAAGTAGATTTATTATTGGATAAAGTTGTACGAGTTAGTAATTTTATTTGAGAAATGAACGTAATGTCAACGACGGTATGCTACCCGGGCTTTAGGGCAAGATAAATGAGCCGACGTAATGCAACGTATCATAAACTTTTAATAGAAATAACAGAAAATATTAAAAACTAATGTTTCGTTTGGCATTTCCACAAACTTAGCTTTGAGTAATTACATGGCTTGGTTTACTATTTTAAGCTTTGCAGTTTTGAACTTCCGTGAAAGAATGGGCTTACGTTTGATGAGACCGTCCAATTTAGGTTTAGAGGATTTCGGATTAACATGCAGTGTTGCACAGGCAGATAGAGACGACACATTCAAAGACATGTGTTCTGGTTATTACTTTAAAGATGGGTTCCAGCTGTTATTATGTTAATGTTTAGTTGAAAAGTTCCGTTAGTAGTAGGACTAGCATTTGATTATTTTGTATCTATAAGCAACTGATATAGCTCACATCGAAAGTGCTTGGGTTAAATCTGAATATCTCGCCGAAGTAATTACATAAACCTTTAAATATCTAAAGATAAATATCCCGGAATAAATGCCCTCACTGATTGCTCTTTCCCATACATTATAGATTTAAGAATGTGAAATTTTAATCCAATTTCATCGGCAATTTAATCGCTACCGGCAGTGAGGTTTAATATTTTACAGTGTCGAACACAAAAAGCGAATAGTTTGATATTGAACATAAAGGTTGTAGGAACACGGCATTATTTAACCCTCCGCCCCATTCGTTCTAGGCTTACAAAGCAAGCGTCGTTCTGCGGATTAAAATGAGTTACTTTGTTGCTTCTACCTGCATATTATCGCTGTCGGCGTCCTTACAACGTGCTATACCGCGTTTACTCTGCCGTCCATTGGGGATTTGTTCCGGTATTAAGCTAAGTAATATCGCAAAAATAAATTGCCCGAATACTCTTTAACGACTTAATTTAATTAACAATCATCTTAATGAAGGATAAATTGTGCTGTCACGGTTATTTGTTGGTTTATGTTTTAATATGATGTAATTATGTTTCGTAACTTTATGGAAGAAATTGTAATAATTTTCGGGTCTGTCCTTTGGTATGCCATCGCATGATGAGTAAATTTAATTGAAGTGTTACTTTTAGGAGGCGGTGTTATTCATGAAAAGTAGGCTGTATTTTAATGATGTGGGTAGACTCAAGTTATGTTATGTGGTACTTTTAACATCAATTAGGAAGGCGTATTAATGTACTTCCTTTTATAAATATGTTAAGACTTAATTTTTTATGTGCTTTTTTGTGGAGCGTAAGAATAAGAACTATGTAGGTACTTGGACGATACAGACAAGGTAGAAATTAAAGTGTTAGTTCATTACAGGAATATAAAATGCACAGCGTTGCACTTGACCTGTATTTAGTTCATAAAAACTGCGTTCGATTACGAATTCATTTCACTTGTTTATGGCACGGTTGACGTCAGTGGCTGTGTCACAAGTGCCCACGTTTAATCTGGGGGCACGGAAGTGCCCCCGCAAGTCGAGCAAAAAAAAAGCGGCACGGCCGTAACATCCTTTTCTCGAAGCAATTCGGGCTATTTTTGACACCCCTATAATTTCGTAGTGGATAAAACAAGAAGCCTGGATTTTCAGCAACTAATCAGTCATTGTATAAACACGGTATATTTAAAATTTCAGTCAATTTGAACCAGTAGTTTAAGAATGACAACTTGTTAAAATTTTGAATTTTGTCACTCACTGATTCACTGACTCACTGACTCACCGATCATCAAAAGTCTAAGGTACTTCTAGCAGACTTAGGAGCTTAAAATTTAGAATACAAATAGGGTTTAGTGTCTTAATCATGGGAAAAATTCAATATTTTCTAATTTCGGTCAAGTTTTCTAAATACACTAACTGCAACAATAACTTTGTAATCCCATATAAATGTATTAGATTACAAGGTTACATTTGCAGTTAATGAATTAAATTATTATTTCTGTAGAAAATAAAATAAATAGGTGTAAATATGTATCTACTATATGAGACATAACGGGAGGGGGTATAGGGTGGGTAAGGGTGTTTAGCCCATGAAACTGAACAACATTCCCATAGGAAAATATGTTGAATTATGAAAAAATACGGCTTTCCATACAAATTGGACTTATGTTTGCTCTATTCGCTCTACAAAAAGAAGTGAGATGCCATCAAAAACATTCTGTAAAAACCTCAAGTCTCGCCGTAAAAAGTTGTGAGATCTATATAATACCAAGTCGATTAATCTATTTAGTCTCTACTTAAAGGACCTTCTGTCTTAAGTTATTACGTATGTTATTATCATGCCAATTTAAAAAAAAATACCTTTAAAACAAATAGATCGACTTGGTCATCGCAAGAAAACACAAATTCGCCATTAACATTTCAAGAGCATTAACTTCTCGTCGTGCTGTGTAGTGTGATACATACTAATAATTAAATCATGCGATGGCCAGGTCGGTCTATTTGTTTTAGAGGTATTTTTTTTAAATTGGCATGATAATAACATACGTAATAACTTAAGACAGAAGGTCCTTTAAGTAGAGACTAAATAGATTAATCGACTTGGTATTATATAGATCTCACAACTTTTTACGGCGAGACTTGAGGTTTTTACAGAATGTTTTTGATGGCATTCTATTCAGTCAGACGTTGTTTGCCTACTCGGTAGCTCACGATTCCGCTATCATGAACAAAATTGAATGGCCTCTCGAGAGTTTTTGATATTGCTCATCGCGTATGCATCGCATTCGTCTATATCATCTATATAGCTCGCCTTTTATTCGTAGCGGGAAGTTCACTTAAATGTCTGAATGGTAAGGTCTGTTATATTTGAATTACGTTTACATATCAAGTAATATAATAAGGGTTAAGAAAGAGTGTCTGGAATCTAATTTGGTAGTTTAAAATGTAATATTTACGAACGATACCTGTGCTTAGTAATTAGACTTCGTTATTGATGAGCTAATTAACGATGTGAGTCACTTTCTTAATAGTTTGTGGGAATATAAAATTGTGATGCTACAACGTAAACAGAACCTTCATAACATCAGTTCTATATGAAACGGACATTATATTTTCGGACTATGATGCTCCTATCTCACGGATAAGCTTTTTTTAGGAATCTTATCATACACAAAACATTTCTCTTTTCATGCACGATAAAAATGACGCCGTAGTACATCCGGGTTCCATACAAAATGGCGTCTGTTATTAGGTAAAAAGATATGAGTTTAAACTTTGTAAATGTACACGTCATAAGTTAGTTAGTAGTTATTTTTGTAACTTTCCTCTTTAATACCAATATAATAATGATAGGTCATTGTACATAGTTACAGACTAAAATTCTCATTATCTGAATGGAGAATGTTAACAAATTTTGATTTTTAGCCCTCCTTATTCTTTGTTAAAAATAAAAAATACTAGTGAAAGAATTACTTCGATATCTCAATTAGTTTCCGATTTATAAGTAAAACAAGTTGTAACCGCACGACGCTTGCTCTCGGGGACGGTGTGACGTCACTCTACACTACGCTCAGTCTGGCTCACACAGTCCGCTCGCGGTCGCGCGCTCGGTGCGTTGAAATTATACCTAAATACTTTTAAAAATGTTCAATTCAAATACTAGGAAATCAAATGTTGTGCCTAAATGTAATAAAATTTTATGTAGGTAAGTATATAAGTAATAATAATTAACTTTATCTTATAATGAAACAATTTCTAACCGGATTGATCGCGAATTTATTGTTTTTACAGTGGCAGGAAAAATGTAAAATCAATAAGTAGGTACGCGATTATTTCGATTAAAAATTGTTTCTTTATAATATGCGTGATCGTGAATATCTAACATTAGCTGACTCGCGCAACTTCGCTTGCGTCACATAAGAGAGAATGGGTCAAAATTTTCCCCGTTTCTGTAACATTTTTTATTAGTACTCTGCTCCTATTGGTTGTAGCGTGATGATATATAGCCTATAGCCTTCCTGGATAAATGGACTAGCTAACAGTGAAAGTTTTTTTTTAAATTGGACCAATAGCTCCTGAGATTAGCGCGTTCAAACAAACAAACTCTTCAGCTTTCTAATATTCTAGTATAGATATTACAAATATGTATAATATACTAGAGGCCGCCCGCGACTTCGTCGCCATGGAAACCCTTCCCGTGTAAATCCCGATCCCTCGGGAACTCTGGGATAAAAAGTAGCCTATGTGTTATTCTGGGCCTACAGCTACCTATATACCAAATATCATCGTAATCGGTTCAGTCACATTTGCGTGAAAGAGTAACAAACATCCATACATACATACAAACATCCATACATACGTACATACATATATACATACATACCTATATACATACATTAAATATTTAATTAAATATTAAATATTGCTGGACAAATCACACACGGTCATTTGATTCCAAACTAAGCAGAGCTTGTACAATGGTAATCAAATAACTGATAAACATACTCATATACTTCTCAATATATAGATAAATTGACAACCAGAACAAATACTCGTGCTCATCACACAAAGATTTGTCCCGGATGGGATTCAAAACCTCCATACGCGGCGCTACGGTTATTGCGGCGAGGTGACCGCTTAGACCACTGCGCCAAACGTACGGAGTAAATAGTACAAATCAATAAATAGTATACATATAATACAATAGTATGTATACATACATGCATACATTTTCACAAACTTTCGTATTTATAATAATAAAAAGGATTTCGGAGGCAACAAAATCTCTATTTGTTGATAAATAATGCGCAAACATTATTTTCATCTATTTTAGGTAGATTATCCGATTGCCCTTTTTCAAATCCTTCATCCATTTTATTAACTGAATAATATTTAATATTACTACACCATAAATGTAATAAGCGGATGCAAACACAACAAAATACTGCGCAAGTTATTACACCTACAACAACGGCTGGCAACTTAATACTAAGCGGGACGCGGCCCGCGCGGCGCAAGTGTAGTGTATGACGTCACAACCACTCACGCGGCCGTTAGCGGGTCTCGATATTTTTCGAAACTTTGAATGCTTATAAAATCAAAACTATTCGGTATTTTTAACTGAAACAAAAACTAGTTTATATGTATACACACAGGCTATACTGTGTCAAAATTTAAAGCGATTTGGCATACCTAGTAACATTCTCCATTGTGGTTCTGTTATTATTTATTATTGAAAGCAACGGGAAAAATATTAAGTTAGGTACGAACTAAAACCACTGGTATTAACGACATAAAACATTGTCAAGTTATTTATCATAACTTCTAGGAATTATTTTTATTACCCATATTTTAAAATATATTACTATAAAATAATTGAAACCGTGTAACGGCGTCTTACTCAAATTAATAAAATTATGTTATAAAAATATGTTTAAAAAGAAGTTAAGTACATACACACATACAACTGAACTGCATTATGAATAGAATAGTAAAAGCAATATCAAAAGTGGTGGTGATAACACAAGGCAAATAAAATCTCAAGAACAATCTACGTTGTTACGTTTCATTTCATGACAGTCTACACATGCTATACATTTGCATATTATGAATATAGTCATTCGAGGCTCGTATAACGTTACAAACTTTTGGAAATCATGTCTTTATTATGATAACATGGGAACGGGGGAAACGGCGATGGTCCGTAATGATGTCATTTCGTTACAGATAATGTTATAACTAGACAGTAAATAATTGCAACTGGTATATATTGAACTTATAAAAAGAAAATGTAGGCTAACGACCCTCCCGGAGTGTCGTCCCGTAAAATTCTTGCAAGAGGATAAATCTGCAGCCTACGTTTAATTAAAAATATTTCGCTGAAAAATATTATGTGGTGCACCTTAAATAAAAGTTATAAATACTTACCGGCGCAATCCTAGCGCATTCCATGAACACGCTTTTAAAAGGCGGTTTTATGCGATGAATCGTTTCACTATTAACGCGATGGAGAGGCAATATCTCGGTGTATTGTAAAAGAATAAAAAGGGAAATAAAGTAACTTGTATGGCGGGTTGGTTGCAAGATGCAGAAATCTGTGCGGGGCGTGGGCGTGGGTGAACCGGTCTAGACACGATGAACTTTAAGGATCCGCCAAAACAAAAATAAAAGTTTCGCTATACCGCGACACCGACCTGGAGACGCTGGGCTTAATGTCTGATTTAGTCGCGCCCTGATTTACTACATTATATGAACATTCTGAAAGAATATCTACACAGTCGCTTAAACGCACTATTTTTAACACACAGTGAAACGGTGCTATTTATTTATGTCAAAAAATATATTAACTTATAAAATATAATAAGACAGTTGGTCTGCCCTAGCTGGTTAAAATTAACATAGTTGATGCATACATTTATATAATATATTATGTTGAAATCTCTCAGTGTTCAGTCTGAAGTGTTGCATTGTAGTAGGTATATTAAGTTATAGCCATAGGAGCAACATAGAGGGGAAATATGCCTCCATATATGCCTGGATAATATAAAAAGTACTTTTGCATTATTCATTCTTTTGGTTGGTTTCCTTCACGCACCCAGGACTAACCTAACCGTTAAAATCAATTACTTCATGTATTATTTTTATCATACGCGTATGTTTAATAAATAAAAACGTGGGTTAACATTTAGTTTTCCTCAATAAATAAAATGTAGCACCTACACGAGTTGTAGCGGTGATGGAGTTCTACAAGCAGATATGTACTTACTTGTAATTATTTGTGCAAATACGTTTTAATTTAATGAGAATTTTCTTTAAGCACAATGAACCCTGTCGGAGTTTATTGTGAACTCCCGGGAGAAAACTCTAATTTACCTCGAGTGGACACAATTGGAAGAAAACACAAGAGGGCGTCGTGGCGGATTAGATTAGCGCAGATAAGATTAGTGGCGACGCGAGCGCGCCGCGCTGCAGCCACCGTCTGCCATATGAACCTGCTAATTGCTAACTCCTCCCACTGCGTTTTAACGCATGGGACTAACACAAGTTCCGCTTGAACGTTTGACACGTGATGGCGTGACACATGCTTCTTGTACATGAAACTTTAAAGATTTAAAGTAATATCCCTGATATTCAGGAAGTGCGTGTTGCCATTATTGAGTTGACGGACTGAATCGTACATCGCGCCGAGTCGAGTTGCGGACGGGAGTTTCACGGGCTGGACTCGGGCGGGGCTGCACCCTAATGCAATGATTCATATTATTCGGTTTGCAGGCGAGTTGAACGTCTTCCATTATTGTCATTCATCGGAGGAAGTGGGCGGCGAGGGGCGGCGCGGGTGTCGGCGGTAGCCCCCCGCTCAGTTCTCAGTCGCTCGCCGACACTCTCGCCGTCAGCACGCGAGAGCCGCGATGCACGTTGCCTACGCTTGACGCATTCAGTCGCGATCCGCGTGTGTGTGCCCTCTCCGTGATCCGAGACCGGAGCTCGTTTGAACCGCGTGCAGTGTAGCAGCAGCCAGTGCGCCTCTTCGGATCTTACCGCGGTTCGTGCGGAGCTAGCAGTTGGAGTACCAGCACGCGACTTCCGACGGCTCAGCTGACCGGCGCGCCTACTGCCTGCGAGCGCACGGTGAGTGCGATCGTGCGATCGATCACTGCATGCACGCGCTCCACATCACTTAGTGTCTATTTCGAGTCGCTCGCGAAACAGCTCCCGATGGATCGCATGTACACATATCGCACATCACCACCCGCCGCGACAGCTGCCAAAGGTTGATGATTTTGCTGAGGAAAAACGACTTTATGTCAAGTGTCGTCGCGCCGGTGCACCGAGCGTGTTGATAAACAGTGTCGGTTTACTGCGAAAATGGGCAATGAACGGAGGTGCTTCGCTCGTCCGAGGAAAATCGTTTTATGTTACAAGTTAAATCGTTTGTATTCTGTTATGAATGTGAAATCGCTTAGGAAGGAACTCGATACACAAACGTGACGAGTGTAATACGTATCATGACGTGATGTATAATATAAGTGAGCCGACGTCCTCTCGGCGGTTTCCCCTCGCGGTCCGTTCATCGGCCAGCGCCAGCTGACTTCCCGTCAAATTGCACTCTTGCGCAAAACGTACGTCTAGCGCACCGCGCTACACCGCCGCCAGCTCGGCGTTCTGCTGTCTGGGACTGTCTGGCCTCACTTCTTACCCCAACGTGTCATCGATATTAGCTAATGAAAATATTTATTGATCTATAATATCATGATTACGTCGAGACTACGGTGTTTAATTAGATTTGCGCCGTACCTACTCCTCGTACATGTATGACTGCGTATATACACGGAACTATTACCATGCATACTTTCATGATACATCATTGCTAAATATTACATATTTACATTAATTCTGTTGCTTATCATAATCACATAATGACATAACTCCATTATCACGCCAATCATTGATAGGTCTTTTCGAGATAACTGAATATCTAGCAAGTAGGTAGGTATCTGTAATAGGTGAACGAGTGAGATGATTGTGTAGCTAGTTACAGGTGGATAGTACGTACAGCAACAAACGCGTTATCTCTTATCAATCTGCTCTTGCGAAGGTCGTGCTGATATACTTACTGATTCCGGTAGTCACGTTATGGAAATATCAATAGGATGTGATTTTAATGTAAAATTAGGGAAAAGAAAAGAACAACATAGGTAGGTAGGTACCTATCAGAATTAAATACTAAAAATAATTTTCCTGCCGATAGTATTAAATGACATAATGACATGAAAAATAGCACTTATTTTATGAACTACACTGTAGTTGCAAATCAAGTAAAGTTATAATTTAATCCGAAAACTCCTTTTTCCTTTTCTGAACTTTTTCTTTACTGATTGATATGTTTGACTTTGACATAAAGTTTATTCAGATCAAAAACGACTATTTATTATGTACTATAATTAATAAGGTTATACCTAAGCCAGAATTACAAAAACTTTCTGGGAACGCTGAACATTTAACTTACTACTACTAACTAACCTACCTACCTACTTGTATTAAAATACTTAGGTTCCGGACTAGTTATTTGAAAAACAATTTTCCATTTTTTTTGGATTTATTTTGAGGATGCCTTTATCGTTTACTATGTTCTTTATTATACCATGAACATTATTTTTGCTTTAAATATTAGTTGATTGGTATCTTTATAAATAGAATTGTACCTTTTTAGCCCACCCATATTTAGGTTTAAAAA
The DNA here is from genome assembly GCF_050436995.1 of Anticarsia gemmatalis. Taxonomy (NCBI): domain Eukaryota; kingdom Metazoa; phylum Arthropoda; class Insecta; order Lepidoptera; family Erebidae; genus Anticarsia; species Anticarsia gemmatalis. Next base: position 6,574,761 of record NC_134757.1, read on the forward strand.
TATTTATAGGTAGGTAGGTATTACAAGAATATTTATTGTATCTAAAATACAACCGAATTTAGTTTTGCGGTCATTCGCATTAAGCTTAAATCAATTTAGTAGGTATAATGATATATTTATAAAAATTTAAATCTCAAATCTCGCGGTTAAATATTATTATGTCAAAGGTCACAGAATAATTTGCTATTAGGTAAAAGTCCACGGAAGTAGAGGTCAAATGTGTTAGGTCAATTTAAATTTTATGAGCATACAAAACATTATGCCTTATCGTATGAACGAGCGGCGATAAGTATTATTTTAAATAATGTTTTATAGCTTCTATTAAGATAATATTGAAAATAGAAGTTATATTAACAGTAATAGGTAAGATTTATATACTATTATTATTTAATCATGACTAGTTATGCATTGAGATGCTGACCTATCTACTTTAAAAAAATATCAAGAAAATCCGTAGACAATTAAAAACAATCTAAATAGATATAAAGAACATACCTACCTACGTACATACATAATGTATTTTCAAAAATAATCTCTTTCGTAGGAGAATAAAACGACGCCCTTCATTTAACGTGGCATTCTTCGATAACGTAGCACAGATAACACACGTGACTGTTTTCATTTATTTTGAGCAGATAACCGTTCGAGACTTGTAGCTAACCAAATCGCTGACTAATGGGTCAGTCCATTGTCAGCAGGTTATTCAACATCGAAGAATGCGTTCGGCGCATTAAGGGCAAATAGACTCCCGTATCTCCAGTACAAAAGAGTATTGACACAAGCAGATAAGCATATCTGAGTGTACACTAATGTAGGTATCTGCGCGACTGGTTTACACTCTCATTGTTCCGTTATCATGTACGGTTAGCGTATTATGTGGCCGATAAGCAAATAAATGGCCGCTCTCTACTGCAAGACGCTTATGCTCGTCCGTTCTCATGTTATGAACAAGTTTTCTTTTTGTCATGTAGACATGCGAATAAGTACTGCACTGCGACAATCAGTAGCACTCGATCATGCCACTATTTTCTCTGGTGGTAAGCGGAGTGGCACATACCTAATTACAATCATTTCAACATTTTTTATCGTTCTACTGGAATGTGCCTTTTTCAATAGCCTAGTTTTTTATCCCGTTATAATATAGTGTATATATACCCGAAAATATTTCAGGAATACCATTTAGGAAGAGTCGCTACAAAATATAAGATTTATAGGAATTTCTTATAGAGACAACAATTTACAAGAGAATAAGGAATTAGGTACCTACAGAAAAGTTGGATGAGCTCCTGAAAGATATTCAGTGAATGTCTTGGCTACGACTACGAATTTTATGCTGGTAGGGATTTATTTGTGGGAAACAGTGTTCGATTAATATTTATGGTGGAAAAAGTGGAGCATTGCGATGATGACCAATGTGACTATCATCTCTTGGGATACAACAGCAATTTTCATAGTTTAGCAATTTCATTGGCAGCGAGTGCGAGAGTGGCGTGCCGGCGACGTTAGGGCGCGCGGCGCGTCGCGTTCGTTCACTTCGCACAGGCTATATTTAGTGGGAGCGGAGTGCGGCGTGGCGGCGGCTACGGCGGCCCGCACGCCGGCTGCACGCGGAATGCAGTCCGCCGAGCGCCTGACCTACCACAACACCGCACTGTCACAGTTTCGGCGCACGCACAGCCTCTCACCGCGCCTCGCATCAGGATGCCAGTGCCCGATCCACCGCTGCATCGTGGTCCGTGTCACACCGGCTCACGCGTACGCCACGTCTTGCACCGACTCCGCCCGCTGCCGTCCACGTACCGTTTGCCGAGATTCACGCTCGCTCCTCGCCATTTACGACTATACTCGTAAAAGTACGTTATATGTACTTGACACCAATTAGATTTCTCCGAAACTGATGGGTGCAGCTTGTGTTTTCTGGAATGTAACTCTCTTTGCGTTCCTTCTTTCAAAGAACTATGTACTATTGTGTCATTCATGAGCAACAATTTAAGGTCTGTTAAGGGATTTCTTCTTTAAATCACTTAATTATTTTTGTTTAAAACCCTCAGACACCGTTAGTTCCAATTTTTTTTCATGCGAGTCAACGAAATTAGATGATAATGGTTTCAGCTGAATTTGTTAAAAATCAATCATCGTCTACAATTGTACATATTATGTTATACGTGATATGTCCATTTCTAACATCTATTCCAAACTTGGAGATGATTATCATAATAATTTGTGTCATGTCATGTCGTTCAGCGAGTACTTTAATAGTTAGGACGGGGGAACAGCACAGCCCTGAATAAACGCTGAGTGCTACGTCGTTGGTCTGAGTGTAGGGGTGCGTCGGCCGCGGTGGCGCCGGCTAGGTCAGACGCCGCTATTAGATCCGCAGATTGATCGTAGCTCCGTCGCGTTTCTTGTACAGACGTCTTATTTTATTCGCCAAACTACTAGTATGACGCAACTATCATGTTTTTTGATGTTCGTCTAGGCTTTATGTAAGGCTTCCTGTCGCTTGCCAATTAGCGTCTGATATATCACTCCTCCGTTCGGAACATCGACGAGGTCGTATCGCAACCCTGGCCTGCATCATGTATCAACCAAGGTCGCATTGTGATAAAGGATTCCACGCTCTACCTGCCGTCTCGCCGCTGGTAATCGTTATCGCACATTGAATAATTATTTTGCACTTTAAAAAGTATAATTTATGCAAAAGGTCCTACTTAACATGCGACATTATGTTGCCTGTGATCCTTTCCACCCGCTTCTTGTTAGCTCAGATTACATGATACAGTAAAAATAATATTTAAAATACCAAAAAGTGGATATTTATGGACATTTAGAACTGCGTCATGAATTTATTTTAATTATTTCGATTTTGGTCAAATTTTCAGTTTTTCTTGAGGACGACCAGCATAAGTCAGAAATAATCTCAAAATCCATTTAAGTGGAATGAAAATCTATTCAGTGGCAAAACTGCGCAACTGTACCAGACAGAGGGTCAGTTTCTATCGGTAATCTTATGATGTCGTAAATATAGATTCTCTTTTTTAATTCAAACTGTTCATCAGTGGTGAAATTGAAATTGCTCCACCATCATGTCCAAAGTGAGTTCTTTTTTATCTTGAGCAAATCTCGTCTCAAGTATTATGCATGCAGTATGCAGGCGACCGTAAAATTTGTGACCATCCGTTTTTGGTATTCCCCACGGATGGTAACATGTTGAAATACCTGTTTTGATTTGGGATCGTACAATTTATCCCTGCCTGCATATATGCGAGCGGGTTAAATCATTGCCCTGACAGAATTTTACAATGATACGACCATTTTCCATTATAATGCGAATAAATGTTCCGAGTGTATTTCTCTCGTAACGTGGATATAACTCACGCGCATTTTCACAAATTTATGGCCCTTAAATTCTTACTCTACATACCTACTTTAATGCTAGAATATAATCCAAGTTATTCTCTATAATCCAAATGTAGAGAAACTTAATAGAAACTGTGTGTGGTACACTGAATCCGTGTACATTACACAAAATTACATGTAATTCTAAGAGGAGCAATTCTGTTGAAAGAGGGGAACACCGGCTTTCTTAAGCTGTACTAATATATAATAAGGGTGGAGTTTAATTGTTTATTTCGTAAGTTTATTACACCTACATTGTTCATTTATGCTTAAATGAAAAGTTACAGAGGCTTATAAAGTTTGGTACAAGTAAACGTTTTCTAATTTCGGAAGGTTACTGCAACTTTGAAGCTTACGATAGAATATAAAATGAAGTAGGTTCAACTTGTAAACTTGCTTTCCTGTAACAGTATTTATCCTGTTTCTTAGTAAATATAAAGAAAATAAAAGCTATGCCATACATAAAAACATTAGAATACTTATAAGAAGCCAAAAAAGAGGGCTACACTCTTTTGGTACCGCCAACAATAAATCATTCCGTGAAAGTAATCCTTGCCTAAAACGTTCAAGGTACAAATTATTTTGAGCACATACGTTTTATTTGGAATCAACGCGATGTTTCAGAAAAAGGTTTTATGCGTTGCTTTTCTTTGGCAACATATGACGAACATTTGTATGAAATTGCACATGTGGCCAGTATTGCAATTATTGATTCACCAGACTAAGTACAAGTATACGTGTGGGATGCGTCGGAGTATAATTATTATCTGAACATCAACTTTCGTTTTCATATATTGTATGTATATCGTGTCTCGGTAACAATAGAACAGGGTGGCCTCAGAAATATTTCTCAGTAAATGCGAAGCCTGGCCACACACTAAGTCGGCGGGATAATGTATTCAAAGTGTGTAACTTTAAAAACACCAACTAGGAATATATCTCATAAAGCATCCACATTAAATTATGCTACCGGAGCTTCTGAATTACCTCAAACACAGATAAACCGAATGTTTTCTTCGTTGTTGTTAGACGTAATGAGTAAGCCCTTCGCACTGTGATTATGTAATTCAGAAATAATAGAAATGCCTTTCGTTATCAGTGGGAGTAGTGATCCCTCGTCAGAGCGGCGCGGTGGATGTCACGCCGCTGATAACGGTCGATCCGTTGTTACACTGTCATGGGTGTCATGTGCGACAATATGCCGCACGCTTGTATTACCTAACTCAACTACAATGATAAGACAAACAATCACCGCGGACATCGTTTTACGATTATATTGTTACTTTGCCAGATCACATCTTAACGCCGCCGCCTGATCCTGTGCTTGTGACTACTCGTGACTACCCACGCAGGTCTTGCCTGCGAACAGGAACATGAATTCCGTATACGGTTTTAGTCTAGACTGTACCACGCAAATTCTAGTTAAACTATTCCATTCATTATTGAATTCCATTATCAATACTTCGTTTATTACACGTTCACGACTTGCGCATACTTCACGACTTTATTACAAATCTACAATCATCCCCATGCATTCCAACTGCGTTACATACATCATATAACGTTCGCGTTTTATTGCAGTCCATAAATCAAATCAATAGGTGTTGTGCAAAGTAATTTTAAAGGTTTCCTGGAAAAGTTTTCTGTTGAAAAGTTTTGCGATTTATTTAGAAATGATTTTAAGGTACATTTTATATTAAACTACCTCCGCTGGTATTCGAAGTTGCTCGCTGAAAAGTTACGCCAAGTCCTCCTCTAATTAGATGCTCTCGCTTCATATATGTCGGTTGGATCTTTTATACGTAGCGGTCTAAGATTTCCAGTGATATTTTACTTTGTGCTACAGTCCAAGGCTATCGGAATCTTTTCACCAAGGAGCAAGCTGGGAGGGGTAATTGCCCACTCCGCGTGCGGCGAAGACGTCGATAATTGGGCCCATTAGGCGTCGCCTGCAGGTGCCTGACGAGGCTCCACGCCAACTTATTTAGGAGCTTTTACCCTAACATTCAACGCCAGCGTTGTACCTATTTATGTTATTATTTGACCTCATAGTAAACATTGATTTAACAAGTCTAATATTGAAACGATATTCAAAATAAAAATTTATGTATATCGCAAAAATAGTGTAGAAGTAACCAAGAACCGAGTGTTCGAGCAAATCTTATCGCAAGCCTTAGTTTATCAGTATCTACGTAGAAACAAACTGTAGAATGTAATTACTCATTCCTTCTACCAACACAGTGACATCATAAGATAAAAACCTCAAAGAAAATGTAGATATAAATTGTTTCAATATTTCAAAATAGCTTGAGGTAATCGGTGACATCTGTGATTTTAATACAGCCCCAATGGCCACGGGAGCAGCACAGAATGTCCGTGGCCTCACAAAAGTACCTCAACATTCTTAACCAAGAGAAACCATCTTGTAAATAGACCGTTTTAAGTTTTAAGCAACCGAAATTTTCACTGAAGTTTTCCGACCCTTCGGCCTCAATCCCAGCTCGTGGCGTTTTAAAAGTAGTTAACATTTTCTCTCGACGTCGGACTTTTAGTCTCTAAAAATGTTATGTGCTATTTGCTACACACCTTTTTGTCATTTGTCTTTTTGCTACACATCTAGATACAAAAATTGATATTAATGTATTTCTCTCTTTTCCAGGTATGTCACATTTTGGTTAGCAAGGTTACGGTATAGTAAGTGCTTTATTCTGCTATAGCTTTAACATGCATGGTTTAGATATAAGGTAAACTAATCTAAGTAGTATGTAAATATTATTTATATCCACAATGGAGACGGGAAGCAAGAATAAAAGGTCTCAAGTGATTATGCAATGTGAATATTAGATTTACATTCTCGGTTAAACCGGGACAATGCAGTGGTCTGTCGATGTCAGTACCGAACAGGGGCTGAACGTTGGAACTTCAATTAAATCAGAGGGTTCATAACCTTTATCGGGGCATTCGGGAGCCACCCGCATTATCGTGACAAGAGAGCCAATCACGATCGGGCTTAGTGCGGCGATGTACTTCGTGAACGAGTCTAGTCATTCACATGTTGGTCCTGCTACAACGCTTTGCCCGCCCTTAACAGCTATTTAAATTTAATAATGATTCGTTGACAACTATTATTTGTGGACAATAATCTGCCATTACATAGCTCTATCTTCTAAGAAATGTTAACGAATGGTAATTAACTTGATTATAACAGAATCTGAGTGATTCATGCATGATATGACAATATTATATTTATTCGTCATATATTATAATAATTGTGAATGTAGACATGAGTATTGAAGCAAGCGACGAGTCGCCGACGCCCGCCGCCTCGGATATCGTATTTGTGTTGACCACAACATGCTCTCCACTCGATCTTATGGCGCAAATATTTGCCGAGTAACCGATCACCGACCTTATTGACTGCCATGCGATAGCCTTTGCAAAACACTACACGATACTTTCATATTATAGGTCTTAGCTAGCCACAATATGCGCTGCTTAGATGAACAAACATCATAAAAGCACTTCATAACATACACTTGAAAGTGAGCCTTTTGGGGGACGTAGTACCTACTTAGTGCCCTGTTTGATAAGATTCGTTTCAATGCGTAATGGTTGCCATAACCCTCTCTATATAGATCTTTGTATAAAAAGGACCATGGCATAATGGAGGGGATATCGATAAAAACATCCATGCATGATATTGTTATAGATATAGGAGTGATAAGATAATGGACTACGTCATTGAAAAGACTTTGGAATTGAATGCAATTTTAGAAGCGGAAAAATTCTGCGAAATCAGACTTTGTTCGATTCTTGCTGCTCGTGTAACATTTTGATGCTGAAAATATCATTTACAAAAACAAATAATTTACAAACAATATAAGAGTACAACCATTTAGAAAATCGGTTTATTAACACACAATACAAGTCAAATTGCTTCTTAAATGATTCTTGCACGTTTCAAACAAATCCCAAATCAGAGAAAACCTTTAAATTGTATTCATTAAGACAAATCCACACCTGCATAACCACAACAGTACCGTACCGGAAAAAGTTATAAAAAGCGTCGCGTGCGGCTCTCGCACCCCTCAGCCTCCACCCCGGCACACTAATTAAAAACTTCGCCATCTGATGTAAATTAAAATGTCAGTAGATAAATTTTTATTCCCACCATAAAATTGCAAACCTCATTTGTAATGATAATGTAATTAAAATCTGCATTATGATCATCATAATGATTTTACATCTGTCACTTGTAACTTTTGTTTATTTTAACAGTACTTACCTACTAACATTTCACGCAAATGCCATTAAATTTTTCCGACTTTCTGAAACAATTTTGACAGATTCATACCTCTCGCTAATTTAACCTCACATTAAAGGGACATTTTAGTAATTATCCGACCAATTCTTGCACATACGAATAATATTCTTAATCTCCACACAAGTAAAATCCATTGTTTCGATGCTTATATCTCGTGGAAGTGGGTTGTTGCGGTGTTCGGTAACTATTTACTAGTAACAGTAATATTTACCTTACTTATTTAGCTTACTCTAAATTAATTATAATGCCACCGAAACCAAAAAAATTCTGTGACCAATTATTAAACAGTATCTCTGACATAATATCTAGCGGTTAAAATTGTACGTACATAATATTTTCTAGTATCGGCTAAACCGTTAAACGTTACGCTCGATGCATACATGTTATGGGTTATAAAATCGGATTAGAACAATGATGTATAATCGGATACACAGTTTAATAATAGCAAAGTATTTTAATCAAACCAAGAACATTGATTTTAATTACCCATTCTGTAATATATCATCCTTAACGAATGTTTATTTATGGTTCTGTATGAATCAGCACGAGAAACGTATTAAACACGAAACGGTACGTGGATCGTGATCGACTCCATTCCAATTGCAGCATGCGTCCGCGAAAGCTGGTGCGTCGGCGCATGCTGATTTAAAACCACGGAATGCTTGAATCGAAACTGTTGTAGGTAGTCACCATTCCATACATTTTTGTTCGTTTGTCTGGAATTCATTATGGATTGAGAATACAATAATATGAATCTTGACGTGATTCGTTTAGACTGTATAAGACGATTAAAGGATGAGGGTGCATTAAGATTAGTTTCTAACGAAATTCGTTAAGTTATGGAATGAAAATAACTACGAAATGCATAAGAATGTTAGCGTAGTCTTTGCTATTGCGATATGGCATTTCCCATTACCTATGCGGCGGAGGATGGAATGTGAAGCGCCGTGGCCGGTGAATCATACGAGCTACGTCGACGGGCGGGCGGTGGTCCTGAGGTCACGTGGCTCGACGATGCCGTCATTGTTGCATTACGTAGTTTTACGGCCATCAAGCTACTGTAGATAACGATGTACTTACATTACATGGGTGGATAATGTAGCATTTACGCTATTTTAAAAATACTAAACTAGCTCTGCATTTACTGAAAAAAAAATACAATCGTCTATCCAGTTTTTCCGTGATTACTGAACACAATTCTTTGATCGTTACCGTAACAGTTTCTTATATCAACTGTTGTCCTTAATAACACTGTAGTGTGGATTTATGATGAGTACTGAAGGCAGAGATCGTGTAAGAATTCATTGAGAAGCCGCCATCTCAATTTAAATGGAACATCCATATTGAATGGTTCCGCCATCAGTCAATCGTCTCTGTGTAAGCGCGTGGAATGCATGGTATGTGCCACCGCAGAGAACACGCTGGTCAATTCAAAAGCTATCTATCACGAAATGCGATAACCGTCGAATATAATAACCGATTTTCCTCTTTATGACGTTAACTATAGAGGTGGCGATTGCGTGACTAACGGCCCTACGTTGAGGTCGATATATCTCGGGGGCGTTTATTGGCGAGAATTGGGCGCATCCCGGTTGTTCGACGAAATCGCTATCCTTCCTACGCACCGTTATTATCTGATGGGACTTAGTTCGGACAAACCAGGTTTGATGTGACGCTAATGTAATAACGGATAAAACTTCCGCCCCCGCATAAACTTCCAAATCCGCTCTCTTTAAAGTTCCCTGTTACACCAATACTTTATATTTCGTGAACATGCTGTGTGCCGAGTGAAACGATTACTGGAAAACTTTATAAAAAATGTAGTAAACGCATTCGCATTATCTCTGTTTAAGAATTGCATAAATCAATCAATACGTTCAACACACACTCGTGTAAGATGTATGTAAGTATGTGCACTCATATTAAAACCGCAATGTAATCCGACTCGTGGAGACAATATGACGTGTTCCTGTTCCTAGTAGTCGTACTTAAACTTCCTTGATACCTTTCACATGAGTAGGAAACATTAGCGTTATTGAGCCGCATTCATAACCAAGGATAAAGGATAGCATATATTATTTAGTTACGAGTATAGCCGTGTGTGAGCCCACCGATGTACAACGGAGAGGGCTCGTTAACGACTCATTCATTGGTGGCCATCTGGTCATGTGAACACCGCTTACTTGCCCTTTATATCTCGTGCCCTATTTACAACTCGGATCTTTCTGCCTATGGGATGATTAATAGATAGAATGACTAACGAAATTAACGGAATCGACAAGAGTTATTGATGAATCTTTACTCCATACTTGGAGTATATCAGGAATACACTGGCCGCGGGAAATCATTCGGCCGATGTTGTATAGCCTCGATCCCGCGAAATGAATGCAAGGAAGCTATAGATAGAACGATGTATTGTCACATTGTATGACAATGAGTTAAAATATAACGTGTGTATTTGATAGGGGATCCGTGGCTCCACGCGACGCCACGCCACGTCAGCCGCGCTCGCGATTGGACAGCCACTCTCAATTGGTCCTTTGTGCAGTGCGCCGCCAGCCCGTGTCGCCTCATCACTTCCCCACAATCATTGACGGCCCTATAAATAGCACTCGCGACAACAAATGGATCGATTCATACTAAATTGGTTATTAATTTAAACGCACAATATTCTCACACAATTTAAATAAAGCATTGTGTCCCGAGGAAATAAGAATCAATATCGTGTGCCCATTGTGCTCGTGCGCCTTTATAAGTTAAGCTTCTCTATAATGACGTTTTGTTATAAACATCTTTTGTGTTTATGCGCCCGCGCGCCCGTAGCAAGCTTAAGTGGCAATTGACGTTAATATTTTTACCTCCTCACAATACGTCAACTTAACTCAACTTGCAGAACAATCTCAGAAAAGTTAGCTTTAAAAAAAATATACATTTGTGTTTACGTCTGTTACTGCGTAAAAGTCGATAACAGAAGCAAAATTAATACAGCTAATATAAATATCTCACAAATGTCAATTAAGTTATTACAATAATATCTATTCCGAAATTAAGAATAGTTTACGTAAAGTCGTGCATGACTATTTTCCTACACAACTTAGTCTGCGGTCGTGCATTGCTCCATAATAGTATAGTGAAGGTTTGATCCATCAGATAAGACTCTATTGTGTGAACTTCTTACAAAACTTAACTTTCCAACACTTGTGGTTAAAAGTATGTGTCATGCGATGGATCTGTTCTAAGCATCTGATATTTATTTTTATCTAGCTCACCCATCCATATGAAAAAGTTTGTGCAAAAGTTAGTAATATTTAAACCGAGGCCTCCCTAGATACACGTGTACGCAGACACGTATTTATCACTTGCACAGACCGACGTTTTTCGTGATTAATTCAATCGGATGCGCCCGACGGATACATCGACCCCGACCCGGCCCTTTTGGGAAACGCTCCCAACAGTTGCTTTGATTCGCCCACCAGGAAAAACTACATAAATATTCTCGTTTGCTATTTTTCTACTTATTACATTCGTATGTAGCCCTATTCGGCTTTGACGCTCCTTTGATATGGTGTAAATACTAAAAAAACGTGTAAATACTGCTATGTTTTAATTTGCAAAGCGCTCCTACAAAAGAACCAGTGAATTACGAAAATGTAAAGCTGTTACTAAAACTAGAGTTTCCGTTGTGAGATACACAGAAATGACAAATCTGTTCCATTATTTTTAAAGTCTTTGAAAGCAGGGAGATTCTACTGAGCGTTATGATTGGGAGGAACAATTTCCCGACGGGACAGAGAGCCTCATTTCCTGCGAGTTCACGAGCTCGGGCGATGCGACTCTCCAAAATATTATTTTAAGCTTCCGCGAACATCTTTCAACGCACGACAAGCTTTATCTCCATTCAAATTTTCGTTTCTAAATAGCGGACTGAAACGGGTTAAACGTTTTATTGCTTTTCTGAAGCAGTAAAAATATTTTACTGTTTGGGGCAAAACAATTTAGGCTTTTTTGGTGGTGAACTGTTTCCGAACAGCAAATGAAACAGAACAAAAACAGCTGTAATGTAACTTTCCAAATCAGTTCGAAGCATCGTTAAGATTTCATTGTTTAATACACAAGTCCTTATGCGGATTAGGCGCAGAAAGAAAATGAAAATGGACCGAGAAATGATCGCATTGTTTCAACTTCCGTATACGTGGGTGCGTTTATTCAGATTTAGCCAAAAACATGAAAGAACGATTTAGTCGGTAAACTTCTTTTATGTCTGTGCTACTTTAAATGCGAGACTCGTTTAAAATACGATATGCACTCGAGACGACGTTTTTATCAAAGATACATTTGATATGCAATATAAAAAATCTTGTGAATCTGAAAATGCTCACGTGAATTGATGTAGGTAGAGAGATCACCCCTCGCGAGTCGTGCCGGTGCCGGTGTAGTGTACCTAGGTGTTTAGTGTTAAAGGAATACCTTTGTGGTGAATACTTCCGTACAGTATATTTATGTAGCTTCGCCGAGCGCAACCCGGAAGCAGTTCAATTAAGTCTGGTATTTAAGGTTGCCATCCACCGGCAAGCTCTGATTGCGCCTCACCTCCCTCCACCGCACCCGAGGGAATTCCTATCTTCCTTTTAATTTTCGAATACAATAAATACTCTCTCACCAAAACGTCTTCGCCAACAAAGAGTTTAATATACACATCTATCTATAATAAAAAATAATTTCATGGCTTTAGATTAAAGAAGGTACTTGCCTATATTTAACAGTTGTGATGCGTAGTCGATGCCATACTAATATCTCGTGCTATTACATAGAGTTTTAATAGTTAGAAACAAAGTTAGCATAATCCCTGGAATAACATCAAAGTGTCGATAAGCACGTTATGTAAACTACCGAAAGTAAGCTCCTGAGAGCTCAACGGTCACTACGGTTCATTAAATGTTCTCTCGATTCTATGTGTATCCAGCTTTACAATCTATGTTATAATAACATTTGCATGATAACATTAGCTGTTCTATCATTGTTATTGTAGTCTTGTGAAATACGTAACTCGTACTACTTGGTTTACTAAATGCATTTTTAATATTCTATAGCCTACTTCAGTCTAGTACAGATCCAACTACGAATGACTTGTACCCTACTTTGTAATCCGTGAACTTTTCATGGCGTAGTAACATTATGTTGGTGAGAGTATACATATTGTATGTGGGAGGTAAACACGAATGACATGTGTCAGCAGATAACGAGTGCCTCCTAAAGTCTGTATGAAATGTGAACGCAATAAGCAGACTGAGTCTCATCTCCGGTATCGTTTCACTTAGCGCACCCATTCCTGAGCGGACACACTTGAATAGCTCGGGGCGGTGAGGCCGGCGCCCACGGAAACGGTACTACTGGAACCGTCATAAACGACTTTACCATTTACATAATTATTAAATAGGCAATCATTTCCCAAGCTGCGTGCAAATTGCTTACATTATACCTTTTGTAGAGCTTAGCGCCCTGACGATTCGTGTTTCTCTCAACTTTATATCACTTCCTTGATTTAGTTCCGTTTACATTTATCCGCCGAAATAGATGGAGATTTAGAATAGCAACGTTCGACAACGGTGTTCATGTTGATGACAATAAATAAAAAGCAATGGATACAATTAACACGCGGTAGACAGTTTTATTATTTTTATGTGTTATGTTATTACAGTCGTGAGCGATATTAAAGCGAATCGCAAAGTGTGAGTGTGTTAAACAATAAATTTATGAAGCATGAAGTTCCGGCACTCGCTGAGTAACTAATTTTCTTTAGAACTGTTTACTTAACGTGAGTTAATAACTACCTGTTTAAACTGTAGACACAAGTGTACGCAGACGGCGCTTCTAGTTTCCTTCTGGTCCAATGACACCACTCAGATTTATAACTCAGTAAATCCGAACTACACATTCGCTGTGGTTAGTTTTACGCTCGCACTAAATCTCGTACGATGAACTGCCCTTTGTTTCATTCGGTAGAAAGGACCGCTGGAGTACGGCCATCGCTAAATGTTGAGTGTTGGTGATAGTGATTTCTGTGTTTAGCGATTCACTGAGTGTTGTTGTAAGTTGGTGAGCGGCGAGACAGTTCATTTGAACTGTTAGCAGATAACGCTCCTCTGTTTCTGTGTTGAAATTTATTGCGCTGTAAATTGTGAGCGGCTCGAGCCGCGCGCCGCGTGCCACCTCCATGACTTGCACTTCGCACGATTTCCTCCCTCCAAGGATCAGCTTTTAAAACATTTCTACCGCTACCAAAGGGGACATTAATTAATTTCCAGGCATTGCTCAGTGTGTTCAATTACAATTTGTGTTACCACTGAAGTATTTTGCTAATTAACGCTTCTTAAAAAGTATATTAGATCCAGGAAACAGAAAATTAAAGTTTTAGAGCAAACTATTTTTCTTTGTTTCTGTGAAGTGTGACCATTCTCTATATTGAATTTAATAAGTAGGTTCAGCTTACTCATGAGAGTGCTACGTAGCACGTAGCTGCATGAGTGTGTTCAGTGTGTTCAGTGTGTTGAGTGTGTACACGTCTCCTGAACGTTATAAATAAAGCTGCCCACATGAAGCTAATGAACTGTCTGTGTAATGTTCTTGTACTAAAATGCCACTATTGTTATTCGCATTAGTGGTTGGTTCGCTTAGTCCCCAAATTCACATACCCGTCCCCGACTCCCTACGCTTTTGTGCTGAAATCCGAGCGGACTCCGATTGCCAGTGACTTGCACTTTACTGTACACAGTTAATTGTGTCCGCTACCCACAAACATAATACACTCTATACATACGACGACGACGCGTCACGACTCTATGTATGTGCCTACTGTATTTACCTACGTAGCATCGCTGCCTGCTACGAAAAAACGCTACATTTTTTTGCTGCTCACTGATACGACACACACTTCTCGGTCCTCTACCAAACCACCGCTTGAAATATTGCTGCCATTAAAATTTATTGAAATTGTTAAACACCGTTACGAATTAACCGTGAACTTCTACCGTGTAAATAAGTAGTCAGCAGGAAATTTCAAAAGCGTATAAAATATTACGATAAATTTCCTCGCGTATATGGTATCGGACAGACACAACATAACAGCAAACTGCAACCGCACTGTTACCAAGTTGTTAACGATACTCGGAAAAAACGATAAGAAAAAGCAGGAGGCATGTTTTATTAATTCTCCGTACACACGGCTCGGCTGCGGAATGGAGTCGACCGCCATTTTTCTGCGGACGAGATTTAAATATGGAATTCCGGTGTGCGAGCGGGAGAGGCGCGTGCCATTGACCTTGCGCCATCGCCAGGGCCGCGCACGCGCCCGCCCGCCCGCCTGCGCCCGCGCCGCGCCGGCCAACACAACATTGCACTTTTGCGTTTACATTTTATTGCATTGCTGTGCTCGTCGCTTTTTCTATCATATTAGTTGACTTCTTTAAATAAATTACGATGTTTTAAAATATTTATCGAGAAACTATAAATTATGTTGTCTCTGCTCTCCGCACGAGGAGAAATGCAAAATCTGTTTTGCTATTCCTACTCGAATTCAACAGGTGATAACAAAGTAAAGTACGTAGAGACATTCGAATTGTGTTTCATTGTCATTTAGGGCGAAAATATTGTATTTTTTGTGAATCAGCAAGTCAGCCAAACTATTCTTGTAATTAATGGAATATAGATACGTATGTTACTTACATAGCAAATAAATAAATGGCTTTCAGATTCACAACGCAGAAAAACTTCTATTAAATATGACAGCATAAATTACATCACTAAACTGGGTAGGCATAAGTTATAAGTTTAATAACATTAGGGCACTTGAAGTGGGGCTCGTGAACTGAAGTTTGGTTGATAGAGAGGAGCGCGAGCGTGGCATAGCGCATCACAAACACTGTCTACCGTCGCAACACTCGCGACACTCGCAACACACGCTGAGTACTTAATTAGTGAAATTGCTCTCTGTTTACATACCCGTGTTGGAAACTTGCCTAAATCAGCGCTCGGCAATCACCGCTATGACAAAATCAACCGGCGCGAATGAAAATATACGAAGAAATCGTCCACGTCACAACATGTTAAACACATGTCGCATGTAAATATTATCTGACATCTAATTTATTCAATCAATATACGTGATGCCAGGGTCCAATCAAATGTAAATGGATCCAATCGGCACCGAAGGACACTCAAAGTCTTGCTGTTATCTAGACACTGCTAGCGTTTATACAATCTTAAATTAGGTCTTTATACACATTAGTTTTGCTACGTCTGTAATGCAGATTACTGAACTTATTCCGCTACTGTTAAAAGTTGTGCCGTAGTAAGTGGTTACGAAACACACTAAACATTTATGAACGTAATAGCTAAATAACGTGAAAAGCAATTATAATGTTTTATGGCGTATAACTCGGTGTTCGGTTACTTTAGAAGTGAAGTTAAATTCTAGGAAGATCTTAGACCACCTCAACGGCAAGCCTATTACGGCATAAGCATTGTGTTATCTGAGATGGCGTCGGGCTTGAGTGTCTCGTTGCACCCGACGTGGGTGAAATACGCTCACTTTACTCACTTTGTTAGTGCTCTCAGAATGCTGAACTACCAAAAATGCGCTTTATTTTCAAGAATCCTATTCGGTAAAGAGTTGATATCGCTGGAATACTGCATTAAATACTTGGTTTTTATCAAAATACAACTTCCGTACTAGTCGACATATTGCGTGGATATAAATTGCGGTTTATTGGAAACTAATAAAGTATCAAAGGAATTGGGAAAAGCGGAATGAGCAGTAAGTGGTGGATATGTTGAGCACCGTTCGTCGCAACTTTGTGTACGTACGTAATGGACGTATGTATGTAATGTATAGGTACTGTTGGCAGCAGGCGGAGGACCGTGCACCACATTACAGCGTACATTTTACAGTAATTTACCTGTCCACAAGCAATGTATTTTTTGTGGCTGTACTACGTCCGTAATGTGGCTCGTCTGAGTGGACGCTTTCGCTACGATATTAAAAGCGATTCCTGTTAAGTCACTTGTTAAATTAAAGGTGTAGGTACTATTGGTTACTAGTAGTATTAATGTTTACGATTTCGTGCGATAAGGAAAAATAACTTATTTTTAGATGGGGAAAATGAAATTAATCTGTTCAAATATAAATTATTAACTACAGCATATACGTTCCTAATGACGACATACTATTTATAGAAGCCACGAGGAAATTTCAATAAACAGATAAAATTAATGAAATCAATTCTATTACGGGCGCGACCATCATTACTCTGAGAGCAGAATGAAAAGGGAGAAAAACTTTATAAAAGCAAAAAATGTAATGAAAGCGATTCACGGTGAGATAGCAACTGTTTCTAAAGTTCGCTTGAAAAAATATTTCGCTGGATGAAACAATAATCTAGTGACTCATCACATTCTCACTTTGAAAACATTCGTTCAACAAAATCCGACAAAAGTTCTGTACAACGGAGAGAATATAACAGCTGGGTAAGTTTGGGTTCGGTTGGTGTTAACCACAGATTTGTTCATCGTACCTTTACAGTTACCCTTCTCTCTCTATACTTGTATTCAATCGCACGTTATATTGTTGTACTTCTAATGATTTGATTCCCGACCGCTTATCATTTATTTTCATATAATTTGATCCGTTCATATGCATATGTTTCATTGCTATTATTTGATGCTTTCGCTAAAAACAGGTAATGGTAATAGTTTTGGGAAGCATGGATATTGGGTACAGGTTTTTTTTTTCATGAGATCATTACTTAAACATACTATGAGAAGATATGTCCCATCAACCGACGGCATTTGCAGCAAAAAACAAAATAAATGCAAGGTTTTTAAACTTTTTATTAGTGTAACTAATACATATTAATTTGTTAAGACTAGACACTGATAGAGAAATTACTGAGTTTAATTGCAAAACTCCTGATATTAAGTTAGAGCGTTGTTCCCAGAGTCTGATTGAGTCAAGGGTCCGTGTAGTCTGGACATGCATTGCCCCTCGTTCATATAAATAGCACAGGTAATCAACAAAGTTAACTAGCACTAATTAAATACTTTGACTGACGGATTTTTCATCGTAAGTTGTCATTAATCAGGCGTATATTATAATGCCACCAAAAACATTCTGTAAAAACCTCAAGTCTCGCCGTAAAAAGTTGTGAGATCAATATAATACCAAGTCGATTAATCTATTTAGTCTCTACTTAAAGGACCTTCTATCTTAAGTTATTACGTATGTTATTATCATGCCAATTTAAAAAAAAATACCTCTAAAACAAATAGACCGACCTGGCCATCGCATGATTTGATTAGTTAATGCTTCTGAAATGTTATTGGCGAATTTGTGTTTTCTCGCGATGACCAAGTCGATCTATTTGTTTTATAGGTATTTTTTTTAAAATTGGCATGATAATAACATACGTAATAACTTAAGACAGAAGGTCCTTTAAGTAGAGACTAAATAGATTAATCGACTTGGTATTATATTGATCTCACAACTTTTTACGGCGAGACTTGAGGTTTTTACAGAATGTTTTTGGTGGCATCTCACTTCTTTTTGTAGAGCGAACATAAGTCCAATTTGTATGGAAAGACGTTATTTTTTCATAATTCAACATATTTTCCTAACGGAATGTTGTTCAGTTTCATGGGCTAAACACCCTTACCCACCCTATACCCCCTCCCGTTATGCCTCATATAGTAGGTACCTATTTACACCTATTTATTTTATTTTCTACAGTAATAATAATTCATTCATTCATCAGCACTTGACCTAAATGAATAAATGATTTGATTTTGATTTCATTAACTGCAAATGTAACCTTGTAATCTTATACATTTATATGAGATTACAAAGTTATTGTTGCAGTTGGTGTATTTAGAAAACTGGACCGAAATTAGAAAATATTAAATTTTTCCCATGATTAAAACACTAAACCCTATTTGTATTCTAAATTTTAAGCTTCTAAGTCTGCTAGAAGTACCTTAGACTTTTGATGATCGGTGAGTCAGTGAGTCAGTGAATCAGTGAGTGACAAAATTCAAAATTTTAACAAGTTGTCATTCTTAAACTACTGGTTCAAATTGACTGAAATTTTAAATATACCGTGTTTATACAATGACTGATTATTTGCTGAAAATCCAGGCTTCTTGTTTTATCCACAACGAAATTATAGGGGTGTCAAAAATAGCCCGAATTGCTTCGAGAAAAGGATGTTACGGCCGTGCCACTTTTTTTTTGCTCGACTTGCGGGGGCACTTCCGTGCCCCCAGATATCCACGTATTGGTCAGGCGCACGCGATAGCGGCACAGTTATCTTTCACATTAATTATTTATAACTTCCCGCCCCCCTCCACTATATCCCGACCCCACTTGATCCCCCTCTGCCCGCACTGCGCCCGCGCATACGGGTACTGTGATGGAAACTTAACAATTAATAACACTGATTGAATTGTCTATCAACTCCATTGTCGTCATATCTTTCTTCCATTAATTTTTTATGGTTCGATTATTACTCTTTATTACCATCATTATGTTTTTGAATGTACGATGATTACCGAGATAAGTGTTGAACTTCGAGGAATTGACTGTTCGTTTAAATTTTATATTCATTTGCGTTGTTCTGGTAATAAATTTTAATAGAAAGAAAAAGTGTCCTGTGGTTGTCATAAATATTTTGCTGTTATTTTAATAACTCTCAGCAAGTATTACGCCTGATTAAAATTGTAAAACATCTGAAAAGGAAAATGTAGAGCTCCTTATTTTCGGAGTGTTTCACCATAAACTACGACTTTACCAACACGGACTCTAACTAAATCATAATTTGATCCCTGGAAAAGAAGTGGAGAACGTTAAACGAACATTTTCTCATACAAGAAATGAGCACGTAAATGAGCCGGCGGGTATGGGCTGACCCGTGATGCACATCAGGTGCGGTGTGCCAGTGACGTGAGTGACGTGAGCGACGCGACACGTCAAACGACTCGGCGACACGCGGTACGTGCCCACCGCGTGTGCCGTATACAGCGGCGACAGTTCCGGTGTATCGCCTCCGGGGCCCGCAACCCGTTCCGAGAGACTGATGACCGCAACATAACGGAACGCAATACCACTAGAGAGGCCCGCCCTGTGCATGCGCACCCGCACCGCACTCGCCGCCTTGGGAACCACGCCACCCATTCATTTTAGCAATCTCACAGCACGCGTTACGTAAACGAAGGGCCGTTAAGTAAATGCCGTGCCGCGGCTTATTATGAACCTGTTTCATACAAATTACTGACACACATTCGTTTCATGAGAACGCCGCAACTCGAGTCGTAAAACCGATAGCAATCGTAGCATACAGAAGTATTACAGCTCTCGGTTGTCTTTTAAAACCGTTTTATTTTAACCTATTCGTAAATTAAGAGTCAACAGTAGAGTCTTAGTTAGTAGGTACCTAAGATTCACGAGTCTCCAGACGATGAGCTGAAAAAAACGATCAAAACAAACAATGGCTCGAAGCTGGGTCGAAGGCTATTCAGAAAAAAATAAGCACCGAGTCTGAACTGTGTGCCTACGACAAGACACCTGCGCGCCAGACGAACAAAAAATTCGCGCAAAGCAATCACAACTGCTCGTGTGCCTGCCTGGCCGGCTGTCGGCCGCGTCGTGCCACGGAGCCGCCCGACTTCCAATCGAACAGGAAAAGAATTGCACACTTTCGTTTTACTTACAATGTTCGCTTTCGGATACTTCGCTAGTGAAAAATATTCTACCATGATTCTCATTCATACTTTTAGATGGCACTTCGATTGGTTTTTATTTGTACGTGAAAAAGTTTGACTGTTTGGACTTGAACTTCGAAACCAATAAAATATAGTCTTAACATTGATGCAAAAGAATTGAGATAGTATTATGGAAATATTAGAGAAATATCACGGTTAGAGCTATAGACGTTGATTTAACTTAATTTCTTCGTGAAATGAATATTTTGTTGTTTTATAACGGGACGTCCTTGACCTTTGAAGATTTAGTTTAATGAACTCTTATCTGACCGTCATTTAGAGCGTTAGCACCGGTTTGAGGAAAATGTTTTGAATGATTAAGAATTTCTTTTAAGTAAGCATAAAGTTCAATCAAACCAGCCAAACAATCTTAGACTAGGTATACATTATTCCTCAAAGCTATTTCTGCTAATTTTTTAGGGAGATTATTGAAGATACGTCAAATGACTTGATTTACTTTTAGGAGAAAATTCACTTATACAATACTTTTTTGACATACGCGTTGGCGATTCTCAGTAAAAGTGCCGGTTTTCTTATATCAAAATTTACTTATTCGTTATGTATACATAAGTTATCTTCTAGGGGGATTTAGGAAACATAAATTGTGAATCATAAACATACGCGATAGGTAAACGTAATCTCAGAGCGAGGTTGTCGAACTGAATGATAAACAACATCGATTAAGTGCGTAGAGCCGGTGTAAAGTCGCTCAGGGGAGCTCTCTAGCATCAATAGTAACTAATGTCTCGTGAAAATTAACATTTGCAGCTATATTAACTGATAGGTGGAACAATATCTTCAATAAACGTGGGTGCGTATGAACGCTAACACATACTACGCAATTTTGTGTGTAATGACTTAACTAATAAATACTCAAACTCGATAAAACGTAGAGGTAACTTGTAAAAGTAGCAGTTCAACGCTATGTGGCGAGGTATAAGAGGCAGAATCCTCCGGCCGTGTTCGCGCGCGACGGTAATTTTTCGCAGCCGGATACCGTGTTACTTTCAACTATTAGGAATGCGGCCAGTGACCAGCTTCTCTAGTGGCCCGCCGCACCCGTCTGCTGCCACTACTAGTCCCTCACTAATGTGAGTACGAGTACTGCGAGCAGTCGAGTACCATCTAGCGTTACGTACCGCACGGCCACACAATGCTCGGATGTTTGCGTCATTATTACTCATTATTCGTAATGTTATATGCACTTTGCACTATAAAACCTTATTATTAAATACAAATCTATATATTTTTATAACATTATGTTGATAAAAAACGAACAGCTAACAGAACATGCGAAATTCCAACCACTAATCAGACATAATTCCAACAGGTTTCAGTGGGTTTAAACAATTTAACTTAGCCCGCGAGGTGCGCACACTGCACAAGAACGTGTATATGATGCAACTAGTTTTATACATTAGGTCATTAGTGGAGTTCCACGAACAAGATTGAATCAGCAAAATGATTATTGTAAAAACTCGAACGCCGTATATTATTCGAAGAACCTGTGAAAACAACAAACAATCACGAGTTTAAGGACAAAAACGAGTCGGTTAGTTACCTTTCAAATGGCATTTAATCGTTTAATTTCGCTCGTCCACCATCTTTAATCTTATCGCATGTTGGAAATGAACGACCGCGGAGGACAGACTGCTCGATATCCTACGTGTAAACATTTATCTGTCGACCGATAAATCATGTCATTGTTTAGTGAAAGACATCTGACAGACAAGTATTTATATCCTTTTCACACTAAATAACTGCAAATCAATATTAACAACACCGGCCGTGGATTTATTTCGTAACAAGTACACTTTCTGTTTGGTAATAGCTAGTCAGTGTCTGCTAGTAATGAAGAATGGATTTCAACTATGATTTATTATATTTTCAACTTGATATACTTGTTCGGCGGTTGACTTGAAAACTTCGAGACATTGTTACGCTTACATCATCTCTATTTATGAGTATAGAAATAATTATAAGATTTTTTTACAAAAGAGCTATGCCCAGACTCGTTTAAATGCATTTACAAAAATGTTTCACTTTCATTTATTGTAAAATACGAGTGGTCACAATCAACATGAAAACTCTTCACACGACTCTACATAAAACGTGTCTACCACGCGAGAATCGTGATTATAAATTTATATCGTTACGAAGTACGGCGAGGATTCGATGTATTAATTTATAACCGCTTAAAGCAGCATGCATGTTTAATCCCAATTGTACATAGTTCCATATTAATCCTACTTGACATTAATTCTAATTGAGCGTACTACTTGCGTAGGCGGGCAAACAGCTGATGATTCTGTGTATTTTCCTTCCTCAACCGGTGAATACTGACAAAATAAATTAAACTTGATCGCTTACTGTTTCTAAACAAAAGGTATTTATGAATCATATGTATATGTACATAAGTAGAGCCGCGTGGCCTCGGCGCGCCGCCGCTGCAGGCTCTCTCGTAGCGTGACGTCACACACGTGATAGATTAGGTCAACAATCAACGTTACCTTCTCCCGCGATGATCGCATACATCAGAGATTACACTCCACGTTATTTAGGTCGTCCTTTCGGTTTTTACGTCCATCACGCCGGACAAGGACGACTCACTTATCTCCTCGCCCGCCAGCGCCAGCCAGTGCACATATTATACTGCTTGCTTTGCAAACATAATAACATAGAGTGCTGATAATACATATACGGCTAAGTCTTTACGCAAACCTACTTGTATCGTTTATGAAAAATAGGCCTTGTAATATCATGTTGGTAGAGTGTAGACCAAACAGAGCTTATTGTATCCGAACCGGGCAATTCTGGCTTTAACAGATTGTATAACGGTAGAAAAGTGGTATCTTATCGAGTACGCCTAACTAACCATGTAAATGTCCTACAGACAAGAGAGATTTGCATACCGACCGTTTGTATTTGCGAACGGCGTCTAGCACCGAGAGCTTGTCGAAATTCGCAATGCTAATAATACAATGGCCAGACGCACCTCGTGTACCATCGCATCTGTCGAATTCAATCGGAAACATCAAATAAACGACCTTATATACACGCGACAAGTCCTTGTTTACGTTGAATTGCACTATTCAATAATGAAACGAAGAACTAGACACATAATTTAGTGTTCTCCTTCGACTGGCTGAGCGATGGCAAGGTAAACTCGCTTCATTTATGAATGATTTTAAACGCTATATTCGCATGAGTAGTACGGTGCACGGGTTCTTTGTGGGCTACGTCGCCGCCGCCGACGTATTCACGGATAACTTTCGACAGTCATTGAATGGAGGGTTCGATGACCCGACACCGAAGCGTTGTTCGAATTTGCATGTGTCAATGACACGATCTGCAGCGGCGGCGCGCCGCACCGTTGCGGCCTATACTTTTCCTTTCAGTCGGCGTCGTTCACCGAGAAACACTTTTCGGAATGACCTCGTGACACAGCTGCACGGCCGGCTCTGCGCACCGGCTACACGCTGTTTTTTACCAATTATGTACAAGTTATTGTGAATTTGTGATCAACATACAAACGCTTTTTACAAAAGGAAAATTATGTATTTTTTTATATAAAGCGGTATGTAAAATAACTTTCGTCATAGTTCATTGATGTCTTCAGTCAATAAGTTTAGTTTTGTTATGGCAGAGGTGAAGAACTGCTCAACAGGTGAGGTAAAGCAATAAATGTAACCCACTTTTCCGCTACTAAAATTCATTCGGCCCACAATGGTTAAGTAGTTGGCAAGGCTAAAGATAATTTTGGAGGAAAATTAATATCAAGCAAAGAGTTTAGCAAGAATCTTCCGGCCATCAAACACGTCGAGTCGGAACGTGCGAAATCCAATAAAGAACTTGCGGCACCTGTGCCTTATTACATTCTTTTGGTGATGCTCACCGGTCGGTGCCTCACTGAAATTCGCCCCAACTTTCCATGCCAGGAGATTGCTTGTTGTACAACTTTTACTTTGAAAATTCATTCCATTAGTATCAGCGGTGGAACGAAAGTTTTATCAACGAAATGTTTCCATAATTCAGTATTAAATTCCTCTTCGTTTCGCATTCGGATGATGTTTAAAGTTGATAGAAAGCTTTCGATAATCTCAGCGCTAGTCCGGAGTATTCCGTTACTA
The DNA here is from genome assembly GCF_050436995.1 of Anticarsia gemmatalis. Taxonomy (NCBI): domain Eukaryota; kingdom Metazoa; phylum Arthropoda; class Insecta; order Lepidoptera; family Erebidae; genus Anticarsia; species Anticarsia gemmatalis. Next base: position 6,599,421 of record NC_134757.1, read on the forward strand.
TTGCCAATGTGATACGGCTATATTGCGTCTGGCGTACTAAGTATTTATATAAATAATAAGTAGACACATTTCACATGTATGAAACAATGGCGTCCCCTAGTGGGCGTTGCAATCTTAATTGCAAATGTGTTATTAGCATATGCGCTTTGTGAGTTCTTGAATGGTGCAGGCCCAAGGCAACGTGCGATGTCCTTATGAGCAAATAGATGGATGTCACCGCGACCACAAGCTGGATACTTAATGAATCTTCACACACCAATCACCTTCCGAGACGAGATTTAATATGAATACTTATCTTACTAGAGTTGAGATATTAAAACTGTTTCATAAAGCGACCTGAAGGCACTAAGGTGTTATATGCCAACAAATGTTAAAGATACGATGCTATTTTAACGGTTACAACGTTAAATAAGGTCAGTTTAAAATTGTATAAAGTCCAAAGTGATGTTTCGAATAATTTAAGTGCTACGTAACTGTGCTCACTGCAGCGTATTTAGCTACTAATTAATAAATAGAACACTCTAAACATAGTTTTCCGAATGGCAGCGCCGAGGAAATTATAATTAGTAACTGTGTGTGAAACATAATTGGTTTGCACCCATTACATATATAGTGTATGTAGGTATATTATACACGTATATGTATACTAATGTATAGTATACATGCAGGCACCTCGTGTAGGCAGAAGTGGATGTGACTCATGAAGGCAGAATAGAAAAACATGTTGATAATGACGCCATATTGCTAAGACGAAAGTTCTGTTATACTCCGTTAAAATAGCGTCGGGTTTATCGTAATTCTTTGACAAAAGAGATTATAACTGCTAATTTTATTTTTACAGACAAATAAATTCGGTTTGTTTCTAGTAACGTTAATTCTAATAAGAAATCAGTTTATTAAAAAACTAATACAATTATCTAACAAGAGAAAGAAGCCTTACCACGTATTGTAAGCTAGTTTTCAAACCTTCAAATAAACAACATAGAAATATGCAAACGATTAACCGTTTAGTACAGTACTAACTACTTTTAATTACTTAACTAATTCAGCATTTTATTACTAACAGGTTTAGTATCGACCGATCCGGAATTATTTGTGTTATTTACTGACAAGATTATACATAAACGACTTCTTATCGTCGTTAACTTATATTTGTTATGTAAATGAACTAATATTATCTACATGGAACTGTTAAGTATACATTCTAGTGTGAACGATTGCAGACTTGCTTAGCCTTATATATCCACAGGTTTTTAACTTATATTTTCATATGAATATAATATTAGGCTAGTCGGTATTTGAGCTACTATTTTACAGTTAAAAGTTGAAAGGATTCGAAAAACTTTAATCCCAAAATAAGAGCAATTTTAAGTGCGGGAGTGGTCTAAAATAAACTTGAGAAAGTTAACCATATAGTCAAATTGATAGAACTGTAAAAAAATAAAGTAACTTATTCAATGACATTCAAATATACGTATAGTAGTACTTATAAAACAGACTAAATTAGATTAAAGGCCTTTATAAATGTACATATTGTATAGGTACAGCTATTTTAAATAAGTTCTAGCTATGACTGACAGATGTTTTTTCTTTGATTGCACTTATTAATCAAATAAGTATGAAAATGACATTGACATGGGTAAAACTTTTCGGGACTAATATCGGCATATTTGTGTTACCCGTATTTATAATGGCGTAAGGCCAACTTTTTATATTTTTGCAAACTTTTCACAATACTTATAATGAGGTTTCTTTTGCTCAAAGTTTATTAAGACCACATTAATTACAATTTCATAGATAGCGTTGGGAGCTATTAAAATGACGTTATCTTTTTAGCGTTAACACTTTATTTTTTATCGCCATTAATTTCACTTTGTAATTAATTAATTAGTTTCATTTTTGTTTTTAAATTCAAGTTTAACAGTAGTTTACTATTTGCGAAATTATTTCTTCAAATTCGGTTTTTCTCTGTTCAACTTTTAGATTAGGCCATTACGAGAATCGCATGTGTTAATCTAACAAACTGTTTTAAAGAAAGTTAAGTAAGTAAACGAGTTTAAAACTTAGATATTTTGCAACAGACCAGTTAACTTCTTATTGTGTTGTCTAGACTTGATAGTTATTCATTACGTGAAATATATACGGACACAGTCACATAAATAATTCAATTATTAGTACTTTGTGGGACGGCTATAAAATTGATGTGTAGAATTTTAATTCGACTTCCTTCTTCCGCTAGTTCATAGACCCCTATCACAATTTAAACGTTACATGCAAATCAAATATAAGTGGTAGTAAATATTTTACGAGTTCTTTAGTCCCTGCTATCAATAAATTACTTTTGAGATACAAAAATCATATTTGCCGTTACAATTTGTAGGCTAGAAGTCAAAGTCCGATATTACCTTCCAAAAGTAAAACTTGCACAAAATTAACAGCCTCAATTAAATAAATTAAATGCGTATGAAGTATACGGTAATGCAGACTGCGATATAAAATATAATGTATTTAAACTTTAAACGACGACGACATTTATCACTAAAATATTGTTTGTATTTATTATACAGGTACTGAACTTGTTTGTTGGTTTTAAATTTGTTTTTCTTGTTTCCAGGTACGTAACATGACATTGTGCCAGATCCAAAGAAGCTACTCGGTCAGAAACGATATCATACAAGTGAGTAAAGCTTTAAAATGTTACTGTATGTTTGCATGACTCTACCTTATAAGAAATCATTCACATTTCATAAAAGGTTAAAGTCAATGGGGCGTCATCCATTTTCTTCAGCTTATGAGCCAGAAATACTTGAAAGATAAACAAGAATCCAGAAATTTTCGCCAGTTTGTTTCGAATAAAATATTTTATAGACGGACAATTGAAACGTGTCGGACCAAAAATGGGATACGTGTAGTGCGGGTTCAGGTAACTCTTGAGGGTAACAAACGATAGCGAATGCGTGTAGCGATTTGTCAGTTAGCCAGTATCGGGTCCGAAGTGTTCACGACGAGCGGCGAGTGTCCCTTGCCCCTCGGGCCGCGATCTCTTTACGACGTCGTATATCGCACGCGCCGTAATTGAAGCCAACAGTGCGTGTCTTGTTTGTTTCTTCTGCCCATCCTACTAGTTACATCAAACTGTAAATTTCAACGCAACGCTCCAATTTAATTTATATATTGACTCAACCTAATGCGGAACCACAAAACGTAACTCGATAATGATTCGGATTTGATATTTGATCGTAATCACGGTTGTACCGTTAGACACAGTCGGCTTCCATCATTTACATTTGGAATACATCAATAGTAAACCCTAATGGATGAATCGGTTCGGGTTGAAATCCCCTCCCGGAAAATGCGGTCCGAGCGGAGTGTGTTGATTAATCTCATTTATTGTATTGTTAACGATTTGTACTTTTAACGCATTATCGGCTTCCACGTTAACCAACCGCCAACTCGTATCGTTTTATAAAATACAAAACATTTTTCATTTAAATTATCTTTTGAACTTGTAAAATGGTAATGTTGTCCAATGTTATTACGCACTTACAAGTCAGATTTTATCTGGGACATGTACAAAGAAAATGATTAATTATCTTAATGTCTCAACTTAGTTCCTTCGAAGCTGACCAATAAAATATATTTTCATGGTTCTTGTGCTTACGCTTTATAATCCTATGGAGTTTCTTATCATTACTAAATAGACGTAGAAATAAAGACAACATAATAACAAAGATTGCTTGGACAATAGAAATGTCACTTAAATACAAAAGAAAGCTAGAGGATTTAGCGATATTGCAACATTTTACGGCGACTGTGAACACACATAAAATTTATAGGCGTTAACGTCTCTAGGCTGGCAATAAACAGTTAGTGAGCTGAGTAAGCAGAGGCTGGCGGAGCGCAACGGGACAGTTTAATATTTTCTTGTGTTCGCGGCCGAGATCCAGCCGGTCGCGCCCGCCGCGGACGCATCACTCCGCAATTAAGGGCCAGACAAAACGTCGTCGACGGGGAGCGAGCGCTTCATCAAATATTAAAACCGGCCTGTGCCCGTACGCGAACAAATCCTACGGCGCATTTAATATTTTACTTAAAACGGTCTGCGGTTTCCGGCGGCGGAATTTTCTTGCGGCTTTGCACGGCGATTTAAGTTTTGTTTTAGTGGCCGTGAGGGTAGGCGCCGCGAGCCGCTGCCTGCCGCGCCGCTGCTAAATACTTGATGCGATGCTGTTATTAGTGCCTCCTTTAAAGTTCCGCGGTCTCGTCAAAGACCACTACACGCTCTGAACGCTTCGCGGAGGCGAAACAATTTCCGCCGTCGTTAATCCTTTAATGAAATATATGCCCTAATATTTATCCACTCTCGGTTTAAATTAATTTCGTCTGCTCACGAAAAAGCCATTCTAAACACTAAGTTATATACAAAGTGAAGTAAAACAGTCGCTAATGTGTCCGCCGAAAACAAATCGTTGAGTCGTGCCTCGGAGCTCCCCCTGAATAACGAAAGCTAAATGCGGGAAAATATCAACATTAATCGGATGCGGTATTAACTCCCCAACTCAGTAGCTAATGAATATTCAGACAAACTGACACCGCTTGTCTTGAATTTGCAAGAAATAATCCTGGCGTCCGACACCTATAAATCTTTCAGTGTCTGATCTGTCGAATCTCATAGATATTCATAAAAGTTCAAAGTCGTATCATCATGAAGATCTAAGAATAGTTTTTTTTTTATGAATAATTGCACCGGTTTCATAATTAAGTATATCTAATAAAGCAAGTAGGGCGCTGTAAGGACAAACATTGTGATTACATATGTGATCTATTAAAAAATCACGCGTCATTGTCAATGTTTTTTCAAGGTTTAATTTTCAAGACCAATATTTTTAGCCAATGTTTTCTCTATTCTCTATAGTGTATAAATGTCACACGATATTTAAACTAACAGCGCAGGATTTCACTTGCTTAAAATATATACAATCCAACCTTCAGAATAAACCCTGTTGCAAAAACGATTAAGTTACAAATCCGATGAGCTTAACTTGTCTTCCACATGTGTTGTCTGCTGCTTACTTCCTTAGAAAACATTTGGTGATATTTACTGAATTGAAATCACTTTGTTAATATATATTTTATTTAGTTACAACAGTCAATTGTGACGAAACCAGAATATCAGCATACCACAAATCCAATCTTATTTACAACCTGGAAGGGACTGGTCCAGCTATTTTATATGAAATGTTATAAATTTTGAGTCCCAGACAAAATGTCTACTAAATGCTGTTACGACGCGTAAATATGTATTCTTTGGTAACATAATACGTTATTGTAGCACACGCAATTAAGCAAACAAGGAGATTTCATTAAAAATAAAAGAAACCCACAACCCTCAGTGAACAAGGTACATTGTATTATTTAGTACAGAGATTATTCTTCTCTGTGAATAATGCATGCTGTACGCTCCACAGACATAAAGCGCTTTATAAACTCGGATGGAATACACCTTGTTTTATTTATACTTTTGTAATTCGTTGAAATCATTGTGTCGTAAGTATCGTAGCTACCGAGTTTATGATCTTACTTCGAGAAGAATGATCTTAAGCGATATTTGTTACGTCTTATTTTATAACAAGTTTTTCTTATTTCATAAAATATTGACATCTTTGTGTCACATTTGTGCCGGGTCGTAATCGACAGTGACGAGGAGAAGCTTGTTTTCCTTCACGCCGCCGGTGTTTGGAATTCCTGCGTCAATTAAATGCTTGTTTGTAAACATAACAGACACCGAGAACAGTAAACGCGATCATTTTCACGGAACGCGCCTTTCCTCGACCCTCGCGGTCGCCGTACTTGCCGTACTTTGAAATCGCACGACTCCTTTGAACGAGCAGGCACCGGTATAATATAACCCTCCTACCTCTTAGGTCAATTGAGCGCTTTACAAAGACTTGTTTGTAAGCTAATTGGTTGCGCATTCTTTCGGCTTTTCTACTTAAACGATACGTTGTTATATGCGATAATAAATAAACCAGTAACGATGCATGTATGACTCTTTAAATATTTTGTAAACAGGTGTAACCTAGGGTGCAGACATGATAGTACGTGCAAAATGCATTTGATCGAAATAATGGCAGAATATCGATGCATCAATAAAAAAGATATCGTGTTTGTCGTTTTGTTTCAATTGAGTTCACCGAAAACTGTATTGTTGTGGTGTTGGACAAAGGGCGACGGAAGTGAAACGTCAGGCTATCGCCGATTGGAACGGGGAAAGCCGTCTTCCGCCTCCCGTAGGCTACCGGCGCGGCGGCGCGGCGAGCCTCACCGTGCCGCACCGTGCCGCGCCGCGCGCCGTGCAGAGCGGATACCCACCGCGCTGATTACCCAGAGATGCTTAAGTAATTTCGTGTCCGTCCCTCGTTAATTGCGGGAAATGAGTTAATTAATTGTTTTCCTTTTCTCTTAGATTTGTGCCATTAAGAACCGAGACTTTATTCAATTGATTGAACCGTTTTAAAAGGCATCATCCTGTCTCTTTAGCGCACTTATTAACTTACTGAGAATCGAAACGTAATTTGCAGTATTACCTTCGTAAATAATAGAGTCTAGTCAGTAACCAGACTGTATCATAACAATTAATCAAAATAGAAAGTTTAAGATTATTTCAAGTTGCAAATTGTTGGCATTACGATGTTATGTTTTATCGTTTACAAGCTCGCAAAAGTTCGCAACAACTCAACGAATTACCACGAAAGTTTAAGTAGACACCGAGGAAGGCGCTTCGTACGTAACATGAATAAGTTAAGTAAATTTTATATAGCAGATAATCTGTTCAACCATTGTTCAGGATTGTTTCATTCAACTAACCCAAGTTTCATCTCTACTTCTTTCTCCGTTCTTGGATTATTATGCTCCAAGGAGAATCCAAATTATTAAAAATCAAGTAGTGAGATAGTAAATAAATAAAAAGTTAACATTTTTAGTTATTCGTTAAATATAAATTCACGTGAAAGTCGCGTCATTAAAATTATAAATATTTGCAAAGTGCATCTGCTTTTGTGTTTTGTCGATGTATTTATAGGGGCGAGGGCGGCGGCCGGGCGCGGGCGACGACCGCCGGCGCCGCGCCGCGTCGCGGACGACGCTGCTCCGCACCGCACTACCGCCGCCGCCCGCCCAACTCACTAAACTTGCCCCCACTGCGTTTGAACCCAACCCATTCTTTACGTGTTCTCTTTCAGACAAAACAAAATAATACATGCTTGTTTATTGTGATAGAAACATTCGTCATCCAACTTTTCGTTCAAGGCTGGCCATGCTGAAATTTATCATCAGAAAAAGTATCTAAGTAATCAAGTAATTTCCGTTCATCTTATCTTACAATGAAACGGTCGCGCCCGACGTGGTACAAGGGTCGGATTAGCATCGAGACAAAAAAGGATTATAGCTCTTTTTGCGCTGTCGTGGTTTTTAGTTAATCAAGTATAAATAAGTATACGTAGGTATCTACAGTTCGTTTAAGATACCTTCTGTAATAAATCGACCAATCTTTGCCGGATTATTAGGTCTGCTATCAGATAAATCGTATTAATGTTCAAGTTTAATTAACTGAAATATAAATATTAAATATTCTTAATCGAGTGTCGCAAATCTAGCGACCGAATATCTATGGTAATGACATCTATAATAATTCGGTGCCAGCGAAATCTACGTTTCACGACGAGGTTATCTGCGAGAATTGAGAAATTTAGTCAATTAGCTTCAGGCAATTATTACTATCATTTATATTTAAAACTAAGTGTGCGCGATACTAGCAACCTATCATATTGTGTGGGCGGATGGACATTACAAAACGCACTCATTGAATAACTGTATTTTAAATCATTCGCTTATAATGAGTCATTACAGTTTTTATATCGTGTCTGTATTTGCGAGACGTCATTAGGAGAAGCTGTCGACAAGGTTGAGTATTACCAGTTGTCTAGGAGCTCGGAATATATTTCACGACAGCACGGAGGACATTATTCGGCGGAGTCGCATCATTAGTCAGTGTCCGCCTCGCATAAGAACCAGATGAATCGATACGTGACGACAGAAAGACTCCGGCAGTGTATCAATATCCTAGACGATGGGGTCGCTTAGGCGCAACGTGCATACAACTCGCGATCTATTATTAGTCACTGAGACGCCGTACTTTTGAATTGTGGTTTGTGACTCATTTTTGCTGCGGTTAAAATGTAATAATTATAGATCGGTTTGCTCGCAGCACAACGTAGTGGAATTTGTTTTGTCATAGAGATTCGCGTCCCCTTGGACATAACAACCGTGCTGGCGATGCGCTACAGCCAGTCACAGCCGACTGTCTGACCTCTACGGCGCGCGAACAATCAACTGACGCATTGTCTACCTCTATTTTTCAGTTTACTTTTTACAAACATATTGGCAAAGCCACAGACTAGAACATCGTAGAGGCCAAAAGTTTTAAATAGTTTCAAAATACTTCAACTTAAAGCACTGGTTATAATTATATATTGTATTTGCCATTAATTATTATTTCGAGTTGCAGAACTCTACATAACATACGTATATAGTTTCTTATTCGTATCTTCATTTTTATATAGTTTGCATATATGAATATATGGACATACGCTACGTGTATATCTTAAGTTTCCTTCCTACAATAAGTTGGTTGATAGATAAACATTTAAATATCCTGATAAGAACAAAAATAATAAAACATCACAAACAATGTTGCAGCATTGTACTGCATCACAGAGATAAGTGCTAAACGTTAAATTTAATATGAATATGTAGATATATTTAAGATAATTCTACCGAGAATTTTCTTGGCGTATAAATCTTAGGATGTTACGCTAAATAAATTAACAGGCCCCATCCTTCGCAGAGGTCGGATAACATCTGACCAGATTTATACGGGCAGATACTAAACGTGCCGTACTAAATAATATTGCAATTTATACGATACTCACGTTAATATATTGGAATAAGCGTTTGGATATAAGATTTTTTTACCATCATTAATCAAAGATTGTTCGCCTATATATTGATCCTAGAATAAAACATTCCGCTACGCTTTTCAGTATTTGTATGTTTCAAAAACAAAAAAGGTTTTGAGTCTGTCTTCTTTTTTAGGACATAAGAAAAGAAAAGGCCTAAAACTGTAGAATTGTATATTACACGTACTTATTTTAAACTCTTGTCCCATTTCACCGCTGACTAGGTAGAGTAGATAGGATAACATTTGTGTGTATTGCGATAACATTTGGATTAGAGAATTAAACATTCAATATTGAGGTTTAATTTGGGCAATGTCAACGTCTCGGAGAAGGAATTGCGACGGCATATTGCGGTCTAAACACCCGTATGATTGGAACCCTCCATCCGTATTGGATAATCGCCATTTGCAATTCATGCCTTCAAACGGTTAAACGTAATATGTGTTCAAGTTATTATATCTTAAACGTAGCTATGTTGTTCCACTGACTCGTCTTGCAAGTAAGCGTATAAAATCCCAAGGCACTTCGTAAAAACTAGAAGATTACGTCGCAGTGCACTTTTCGTTACACGAAAGCTCTCGTTTCGACGGTAGACAGTTTTCGCCTTTTCGTGAAGGGGTATTACGACTATAGGTACAGTTTTTAAGATTCGAAGTGAAAAGCTCTTTGCTCTAATAGCATTACAACTCTGTTGCCTTTTAACAGAACATTTTATAGAGAATTTTGACAAGTCCTCCGAGTCCGGTTCACCTAATAGTTGTTAAATTCATTAGCTATCATAATGTAGACTACACTTTTACAGCTAGCATTAACTTCTCCTTTCACGGATCCTGGTAATTGGCTATAAGACGTAAAACGATTACCTAAATGCGAAATCTTTTTCTCTCCCAATCCCTAGGCTATTTTGGTTGCGTTTTCTCAATTTACTCGCCAGTTCGGTAAACGAACTCCAAAATTGTGAATCAGACTTGATTGAATCGCAGTCGTGCCCGCGGGAATGGAGTTATTTTCCAACCTATTTCATGGCACGTCGTACGATCGACAAGTCTCACAGCCGTGCACTCGCTCGCGTTTCATGTTTGTACCCTCTCGAGAAATTTCTTTCAGTTCATTTATTTGTTTGGAAACTGTTGTTCCACTCACAACACCCATATTTGATGTGGGTACATTTTTTATGATTTGTGAAACAATTGCCTTTGTAAAACTTTCTCCTCCTTTCCATAATTATGATTCATTGCACGTTGTACGGGTATAATGGTTTGTTGTAATATTATAAAATGTGCAAATGCGTAATAACAGTAGGTTTTATAAACTAAAAGTTGCTACAATATTTCGAAAGGTAAACAGAATGGTATCGTATGAGGGATAATCGCGAGCAATAAAAGAGCTCATTTGTGTTACTCGTCCAGTTGTTTCGATTCACGTTGCTCGGACAATGGGCAAACGTACGCACAATGTGGCCCCATCGTCATCAATCAAAGTCCCGCTGGCGGGCGCCCCCGCGCCTGCCCCGCCACCCCCGCCGCTCCCGCCCACGCACCCTCAGCAGACTGATTTACCCCTTACATTACAAGCAAATGCACGTCTACGTAAATACTAACTGCGGCAAATTGAAACTAAAATAACAACTACCGTACAACTAAAATAACAGCTCGCTGTAAAAGTAAAACAACAACTATTCGTAGACTTACTAGAATGCATTAAGATGTAAGGAATCCGTTTGAATTGTATCTTTATTCTTAGGTTTGTTGTGAACTTTTCATGTTATATGTTACGTAGCCAAGATATATATTACGTCATGTTCACTGATTCATTCATTGTTATCGGAACATATGGAATGTAGATAATAGTAGATGTACTTAACGAGCCATAGATATACATATGCCTATTTGTTAGTCATTCTTACGTCAAAACTGATGTTTAATTAATTTCTCATCCACTGAATACTCATATTTAGAGACAAAAGGTTATTTAGTGTGCAGGCCCTGGGTCGTTATGAGTATTTGCGAAGGTAAAATGCATGATGGTCCCCACATGCAATACAGTGCTACACAAACAATACAATGTCAAAAGGAGACAATCAGCAATCATGCGTCATCCCCGTGAGATTACTCGAAACTTCCAACTGCGTAGTGTACACACAATACTGTTTGTAACATCGATCATTTGTACCGGCTTTTTAATAGCACGCATTGTGCTATATTATTTCATTAGAATGACTATAAATTACAAAAATCTTTGATAGAACAAAAAATCACTCGAACAAATCAAGAAATTGTTCAAACCAAGCATCTAAAGTTTTCAGACGCCCTGAAATTGATTTCGATTACGATAATTCTGAAACGGACAACACGTGAAAATGTAGTAAACATACATTTATCTAAAAGTATAAAATTCAGTAAGTTATAAACTAGGTAAATGTTAAAATTATGTCATCAAAAACATTCTGTAAAAACCTCAAGTCTCGCCGTAAAAAGTTGTGAGATCTATATAATACCAAGTCGATTAATCTATTTAGTCTCTACTTAAAGGACCTTCTGTCTTAAGTTATTACGTATGTTATTATCATGCCAATTTTAAAAAAATACCTCTAAAACAAATAGACCGACCTGGCCATCGCATGATTTGATTATTAGTATGTATCACCCTACACAGCACGACGAGAAGTTAATGCTCCTGAAATGTTAATGGCGAATTTGTGTTCTTGCGATGACCAAGTCGATCTATTTGTTTCAAAGGTATTTTTTTTTTAAATTGGCATGATAATAACATACGTAATAACTTAAGACAGAAGGTCCTTTAAGTAGAGACTAAATAGATTAATCGACTTGGTATTATATAGATCTCACAACTTTTTACGGCGAGACTTGAGGTTTTTACAGAATGTTTTTGATGACATCTCACTTCTTTTTGTAGAGCGAATAGAGCAAACATAGGTCCAATTTGTATGGAAAGCCGTATTTTTTTCATAATTCAACATATTTTCCTATGGGAATGTTGTTCAGTTTCATGGGCTAAACACCCTTACCCGCCCTATACCCCCTCCCGTTATGTCTCATATAGTAGATACATATTTACACCTATTTATTTTATTTTCTACAGAAATAATAATTTAATTCATTAACTGCAAATGTAACCTTGTAATCTTATACATTTATATGGGATTACAAAGTTATTGTTGCAGTTGGTGTATTTAGAAAACTGGACCGAAATTAGAAAATATTGAATTTTTCCCATGATTAAGACACTAAACCCTATTTGTATTCTAAATTTTAAGCTTCTAAGTCTGCTAGAAGCACCTTAGACTTTTGATGATCGGTGAGTCAGTGAGTCAGTGAATCAGTGAGTGACAAAATTCAAAATTTTAACAAGTTGTCATTCTTAAACTACTGGTTCAAATTGACTGAAATTTTAAATATACCGTGTTTATACAATGACTGATTAGTTGCTGAAAATCCAGGCTTCTTGTTTTATCCACTACGAAATTATAGGGGTGTCAAAAATAGCCCGAATTGCTTCGAGAAAAGGATGTTACGGCCGTGCCGCTTTTTTTTTGCTCGACTTGCGGGGGCACTTCCGTGCCCCCAGATTCTTTAATTACTGTTAGCGCCGGTACCAACTATAAATTACGCGTAATAAAACTTACTCGACTTACGATTAAGACTGTTAAAGATAATTTGTATATTGTACTAATTGTGTACAAGGTGATAAAAGTAAAATAATATTGTAAATTGTAAATCAAAGCGGGGGTGGTTGGCGGACGGCGCGCTACTCATTACCATGTGGCAGTGTGTCCAAACAGGCTGAACTGCGGACGTCGCGTGACTCGCCGAGACGTTCCCCCTTCATTACCACTTTAAATTACACTATTCAACCCAAACTATTATATTAAGTAAAAGGAATTACAATACAAAATACATTTCTTAGAAATTTTCTATAGCCATGTTCTAAATTGATTGCTGCAGCTAAATTATGTAAAGTAGATGAAATGTTTAATAGAATTATGTCTACCCGACTGCTACAGTATAACTGCAGTGTCCTAGTAATTACATGTAGAAATGAATTTACAATAATAAATATTGATATGAATACAACAATTTTATTGTTAGTTTATCTTATTGCGCATATTTCTCGCTGGTATGTTGTTCCAGTTTGTATTGGATATGAAGTTGGACATAGTTCTGCGAATATTAAAGTCAAATAAAATACTATACACAAAATACATATCACAATAGAGAGAGAATACCATTGAATTTATTGTATAGTACGCAGAATTGGTAGATTTTTTATTTTAACAAGACTATTTAGGTCTCCAACTTTTATGTCAGAAGATACATTGAAAAAGGCTCTCAGCAGCTAACCATTTTATTTCCAAAGATCCTTACTTCCAATGGGTGTTCTTTGATAGAAGTTAATACCTTACATAACTGACTTTATAATTGTACTAGCTCCTTAAAAACCTGTTAGACCCATATATCAATCAATACTTAGAAAGGCAGTACGATATCAAAGATACCGCTTAATATTAAATACTGTAACACGTTATCAAGGCACTTCGTCATGGCTAACGTATTCCTATTTGAATAACAAAGCATAACAAAAGATCCTAATCGTATTTGCGTTTGCCAGCGGGCCGGTGCACGGTGTAGAAATATTCAATATGGGCACATTACATGTGACACCCGCTCGCCGGCCGCCGCTACACCCGGCCGCGGGGGCGTATGATTACAAATCGATAACTATCTGTCACATTTTGGCTTACTCTTACACATTGTTGATCTAACCATTGTTGTACCCAATAGTATCTGTTACAACACATTTAGAACGCCGGTAATCCCAATCAGCGAGGATTCCGTCATTTCCGTTTTGTTGTGGACCCTTATCGCCACGTTTTTTTGCTCCCCGTTCAGGGTATGGACAATTTGAAATTTTAAATATAAACATCTGCCGACAAGAGATTCGTTGATCTAAAATTAGATATGTCAAATTCAACACCGTTGGCATTGATTGCAGCTTGTTAAGCATCTATATTTTCAGAAATTAATATTCTTTTAAGAGTTAATTTTATTTTTCAAGAAGTGTGTTTACGAGTTGTATGTTGTTTGAAGTACCGCTGAGTTCATTGGCGAGTTTCTGATGTGTAACCTATTTGTTCGTGAAATAGTAAACAAAGACTAATATTAACGACTTCTGACTCACATCTGATGCACATGCCGAACAACCAATGCGTTTATGGAGTACGTACAACGATGTATTTGATCATTCTTAGTTCATTGAGTTTAAAGGGTTGAGGCTTATGGGTGGTTATCGGCGATCAGTGTTTTAATTCGATCTCCTCCTAAGACCGTAAATGTTTATCTTGAAAGATATATTAGTATAGTGGAGAGTCGTTTGTGCGGTCAAAAGCCAGATTAAGTCAAACTAAAGCACACTGTCCGTTATCGATGTTCTTTCAGAAAAAGATGAATTAGATTGAAGAAAACAGAAGTAGTTGAATTAGACTTAATAAGGCTAATCGCGAGAAAAGCAATGCTAACTTTAATATTTTGTTTCTTGGATTTTCTGTGAAGTAATCACCACGACAGCTGTTACAGTTTCATGAAACAATCACAAACATTGTAATCGCGAAGTAAGTGGGTAGTAAAAAGCGAAGTCAATTATGAACGAACAACTACACACGTTTCACCAATTTATATCACTAGCATGTCAATGAAAGTAATGAGTAATTGAGTGCAATTAAACGTATCACGCCACCCGGTTCCACTGCTACAAAGAATTTGGTGTATTTGGCATCAGTAGGAAGAATGATTAAATATCTCCTTTACTGTACATATCTATAAAATAATGCAAACTACTCGCATGAACTTGAATATTATTTATTGTATTGACACAGTATGTTGAGTGACGTACACGATATGCCTTTCAAACGATCGCTCTATTTGAATTCTGAGCTGCCTCTATTGTTTTAGGATTTCGTTTACTAGCTAATATCCCTATTATAGCTATAATGGCATAACCGTGTCGGCACTCTGCTGTCAATATAGAGAATTTAGATTAAATCTCACAAGGCGCTTTTAAATATCCACCCAGATTACAAATAAAATTGCAAAACAATTTTGTAATGTTACCCCTATACGGAGGAAGTGGGGTGACGCCGAAAAGATCTTTTAAAATTAAACATTTCTCCTTAGATCATTTTTTATTTTGACGTTTTGATTACAAGTTACGAGCCTCCGAGTCGTTTGTCCTTGTACTGTTGTAACTCTCCTATTAAAGCATTTTACATTACAAAAAAGAAAACAATGTAAAGAACAAAAATGTAGGTACAGTAGGACTACTCGATCTAGTATATTTCTTTTATTATTCTCCATCCAGACGGGATAATGTTTGAGCTCGATTTTGGCTACGTACCATATCGTTATTTATAGATACTACACAAAGACAAAGATTTTTTATGGGCTTAAGTTAAGTAACAGTCATATTCGGGCGATCGTCGCAGGCTCATTCTTCTCATAGTTTGGCGACACTATTACGGCATTCTGCACGCGAGTGAACAATAAATCAGCCTCGGGCTCTGCAATGTATTCTGCATGCAGGGAACTGCGCTTCCTACGCTGGCAATTATTACTCTCTGTACGAGATTGCTAACTTACCAAAACCCCTAGCTGTTGTATAAGCTTTAGCAGCTAGTATTTTCTCTTCGTTGGGCTATTATAATCATCCTTACGTATTTAAATGATCTAAAAACTAAGGACAAAGAAAAATTGTACCTTACAATATACTTTGATTGCGGACGCTACGTGAGCAAACTTTAACGATAACATTGTCGAGTGATCGTTACCGACGTTCTGAAGTAGCCATTGAGGATCGGCCACACAAAAGTTAGAAGAACTTTGGCTGTGTATAAATGATAACTGGGAAGCAATAAAATGTCTGCCTGGATTGGATAGGAACTGGCGCGCCTGTGTGCAAATGAACCGGCGCGGCGTACGCCGAAGGACGCGGCCGCATTCCGCACCGCACCACTACACTCGACATGACACACATACCTACACGTACCGTCACTGTGTGTGTGCAACAACACATTAACGCTAAAGTACATAAGGCACTTTTGCACTATGCCGGTGCTGGCGTTACTGTACCGCTAGCGTTGTGGAATTCCTTATTACGATGCAACACGTTGCATTCACAAAATTGTTTTAGAACTGTTATGCTGTTAGTCGTAAGTCGTCTACGCAACGCCCTGCCTACGGTCTGCACACGGTTGTTGTCGAATATTTTATAAAAAATATTTGCGTTCCAGTAATGCATAGGTACATATTATAAAGGTTGGTCCACGCTGAGGCGGCAGATAGAGACAAAACGGAATATCTGCAAAGCGGAAACAGTTTAATCACGCAGCATGTACGCTGGCAGGCGCTAATCTCGCGTCGCGGGCAGCCGTCGCCGAAGCGAATCGCATACAAATGTGCCGCCAGTCAGAGCAAAAACTGCTGAATAATATCCCCTCACAGTTGTACCACTCGTACGAGCTTTATAGCACACATAATAATGCAGTCATGGCACGCTCTATGCATTTTACAACCACGGAGAGCTTTATAATATCGCAGACTTTTAATGAGAGAAATATAAGGTCGGTGTCGCCATATTCGACACGAACAACAAACGGATCAGTACTCCGGCTCAGGTTGCTGGCATGTGCCAAGTGCGTCACTGCCACGGATCGGGTGACATCACGCCGCTTGCCGCCGCGAAGAAATGTGCACCTCGTTAGTCGTACTACTTATTAGTCCTTTTGTGCCACTTTCCATGATTCACTTAGAACAACACCGCTATGTAAAATAACTTGCTACTCATTATAACTGAAGCAATCTATCCAGGCGTACTAATTCAATTATTATCAGCTTTTCGAACAAATATGGCACAGACAATAAAAATATGTGGTAGTATTGCAAGCATTCAATAACAATGATTTTTCCATCCATTTATGTACTTACTTACGCTTAACTTAATGACCTAGGTGAGATAAAATGTTTTTTTTACCAAAGTAAATAAATAATAACTTTTTTACATATAGTTCGGCGAAATTGCTAAGTTGAACGATACCAATCCATGACTCTATAACGCATGTCCAGCCATTGAACTTAACATTGAGTATTTCACCCAAACTTCAAACACTCAGACACACTGAGATTGTATATATTTTTGCCACTGATATCCTTATCTAGTTCAGCAAGATTTATAAGCTAAGAAATGTATAGAGTCCGTCTCTTAATAACCGAGCCACTATACCATAACTAATCACGTAAGATAACAATGTGAACAATCTCAACGACAGTAGCATAGTACAAATTATTTACATTGCCGACGTTCTAACAATTTTGGAGCGGTATCCGGAATTCAGGGAAGACAACTGCGCTCGTCATCGTGGCTTTGTTTGCGGGCCGCTGTGAGCTGCTGGTAATCAGAGGAGGCGGGAGGGATTAGATGCGGTCGACGGCCGAGGGGCGGGGGCCAAAGATGTGACTGCGACTAGTTGAAATGTCTGGCGGCTTCTAATTTACGGAGCCGTCGCAGCGAAGGGTTGACCTCGTCTGCTCATCGCCCACTCTGTTAGGAATTTCACTTAGCCTTCACAGCGCTGCCGTCTTAATTATAATAATAGGATTACGCCCAATTACTTCTTGATTGACTATTTGTCAATTGATTGCTAGCTTTGCCCAATGGCGGTCAAATTTGAAGGCTAATTTGAAATCTGATAAAGCCTTCCCACTTTCCGGTTTAAATCAGTGGTCGACCAACGCTTTTATTTAATACTTACTTTATTTGATCCCAGTCTTTCTTTTCGATGTCGAGGAGCAGCTCGAGGGACCAATTTTATTGCCTCTTATTGCCTAACGTTTAAAGTGTAGCACATTAAAGTCTATACGAACATCGCTGGAAACGAGACTGAGGCTAAATTGAACAAGCCAATGTGATATCCGTGTGTAATTCCATTAAACGAACAGTGAAATCTCACTAGAGGCACTTTCGCTTTAAATAAAGGCGAAACACAATAAAGTCATGAAATGAAATAAGACACTATCCCGTTCCGAATTGAATTCGATTTTGATTCCTTGCCGTATCGAATTTATGTCCATCGAAGTTTGAATGGACAATAACTTTGTTAGTGGAACCGAGTGATCTTTGCAGAGAATTATGGCACTAACTTGAAGTTGCCACTTATGTCTGTTACTTATTCACGGCAAGTTATATAATTTCCTGAAACATACCAGTCCGACATGTTGTATGTAGGCTACATTCATGAATAACAATCAACTTACAGGTAATGAGAAATAGGTGCCACCGTAACCACTGGCAAGATTATTTAATCTAGGTATATTCTTAATTAAACTAAGATCGAAAATTTTAAAAATATATTAGATATGAAATAAATTTCCGAAAATAACACTAATAAATACATGCATAGTTTTTTGAACAATTAATTGCACTTCATGTCCCTTGTTCGTGATACCTTAAAAATAGGTTATAATTAATAACAGCTTTAGTATAACTCAATTTCCTTCGATGTTACAGCAGAGAAACAAACAGCTAATAGAATATAGGTATTAACTTAATTGCCAAATTGGCTTAGAGACAAGAACGTTATAATTTGTAATCTTCACCAATGTTCCTAATGACACCCTTTATCCACATAAGTAGAGAACCGCGACCTCGGTAAAACCGCTGAGTAAATATATATTCTCTTGGCAATTGGAGTACTCATGGGGCTATAGTTACAGGCGTGTCCATTCCAGATTAAAAGCGGATCTTTAGTGTAGGAGGGGGTGGGGAGGCAGCAACAAGCAGGCCGGCGGGCGACGAGACAGTGCCGGCGCGACCCGCAGACGCCAACAATCCCACTCAACATAAAACTAAATCTTCTCAGAGTCACAACAAGAAAACGCAATAGCTCTCAACAGAAGACGACGTGAACACTGGCTCGAGTATCAATTCTCTGCTATTCGGTGCCGCATTTGTGTTTTCCTCACTCTCGCTCGCTACATATATTTGACGATTGCGCCTGCTCTACGACTTGAAAAATAAGTACGTGTCTCTATCTCATACTTTTGCTTACGTTTAAATAATGTATGTACAAACTTTGATTTATGAGTGCTAGTGGATTTTAAAACAAATCTCTTATTTGTCCCGTATTAACCTGCGAGGAATAATCCAGGTAATAAAATCGTAAGTAACGGGTACTAAAATCACTCCTTGGGCCTTATGATACAATGTAATGTAAAAATATAATTTAGATTGGCCAACTTCTGAAGATTATATTCAAAGTCATTCACATAGAAGTACTAGATTATAAGCAATATTTCAAACCTCTTACTATAAAACTGTGTAAAATTCAACACGTCTACTTTTCCAACGACAAAAATATATATTTTACACTAATTCCTTGTCAGTGCCCCCACGCACCCTAAGCGGATTGCCAGCTTATCGCCCTACAGACATACTCACCTATTTTTTTCAATAGCAAAAAATAGTTTTAAAAGTATAAGAGCGCTACTTACGGAGAAAAAAAAAGGGACAACAAAGCCCTGATCCTTGAGGCTTTCCTAGTGGGTTTTTCGAATTCCGTGACTCAAATAATTAAGTCCTTAGATGGGGGTCGCCGGGTGAAATTATACATTGTTATTGCTACTATAAATCTCATTTTGGGAGAACGGACTCGCCCGGAATAACAAATAAAGACAATGAAATTTCATATCACATCTCACACGACGGCGCGGACGTTATCACTCGGTTAAAATACGTATACACTGCACACATTATGAGTTATTATCGGTGAATAGTTAAATACGACTACAAAGTCGCTACAGGATATAGCGTAAAATTTCTATTACGCATAATGATGGCTCTACTATAGCGTCGTTAAGCAGAATTGCACTGGCTAAGCGCATGTTACAGAATCGTCTACCTGAAGACCGTTTTTATTATAATTGCGTTTTAATCCTTCGTAAAACAAATTATACCTATGTGGTATTTTAGCAATTTTGTATATTGCTGTTCGTTATATCCTATTATATTGGCAAGATTTCTATGTGTATCAATGGTAATTTACAATCCTTGTTTATAATTTTCTTTTAGTTTTACAGTACTAGTTAGGCATTCGATTAATTAAGACTGCTTGTAGGTAAATAAATTTACTCGTATATAAGTAAATAAGGTAGTCTCGAGGATGGTGACACAGTATGTAGCATGATTGTGCACATTTCCATGGCAATACTTTTACCGTTTTCTCGGCTCTGACAAATAGAAACCTAACAGATTAGAGACATCGTCTTTACAGATCTATGTACACACCTAATACGTGCATGTGTAAGGTATTCTAGACGTTTGCGAAAGTCTGCAGACACGCTTCGTCACGGCTCTCGGCGCACACTACAGATGCCAATCTGTTATAGTCATATGTCTACGTCAGTGTCGTGATGCAACCGAATGGCGGATCCTTAGATATGTGCGCATCTCGGTACCTGCATCCGTCTTCTATTCACAATATTTATCTATTCTCGAGAAAACTTTTCATAAAGTGAATGTAAAGGAAACGTATGTTCAACATTTATAGTCAGCAATGTTCATAATATAGGTTACACACTTTAATCGAACTACTGAACTGAAAGGGGCTAACACAGAAGTTTGTAAATTACTTATGTTTGTACAGATTAGGCGTAACTAGCGTTCTCCATTACTGAAAGTGTCGCGGACACGTTGGCACATTGAGTATAAACTATTATAGAAGCGAACGGGCGCTTTGTAGCAAAAGTTATATCCACATTCACGTTAACTTTATTTACCAACTTTATCCTGCTGCTGAAATAATTGAGTTAGTTGAGATCGCTCTAAATTCGATTTATGTAACTTCATAATAATCTCAAAGACATAACAATAGACTGATTATCACCAACACATCCTTAATTTGAAACTATTTAGTTAGATACTCGAGTTTAACATTGGATATAAACCTGATTAACTACTTGCTCTTAGTAAATTATAACCGAACACAATTTTGACGAGATCTTTGCCACTAAAGATTGTCAAGTCGTCGCTCCGTTCATCGCCATTTAATCATCCTTTCCTGTTCTAGATTAGTACTTAAATTAATTAAAACCTAAACGCAATGAATGAGAACAATTCAATTCAACAATAAAACAAAAATGAGACTCGATTTAGACTTTTCAGATCTGTTTAGATGATAGTTGTTGCTTGTAAGTTGATGTTTATTGAGGTGTTTGTGTGTCGTGTGTTACAGAGCAGCGGCGGTTGTCGTTCAGCGAGTAACGCGGGCGTGGGCGCCGTGACGGTCGCGAGCGCAGGCGCGGGCGCGGGCGGCGGCGCGTGCGCGGCGCGCATGGCAAGCGCGGGCGCGCAGTACCGCGGCGGCGCGCAGCAGTGGGCCGCGGCGTACGCGCCGCAGCCCTGCCGCTACCCGCCGCCCCAGGCGCAGCCGTACGCGACGGCGCCGAGCCCCTACACGCAGCACCAGGTACACACTCTTATACTATCACTACTACAAAACCTCATTTCAAACATTAACAAGGATTAAAGGCTAAACCATTCTCATCATAGAGATTTTACTATAAAACTGCACATCACTCTATCACGTTCCATTCTACTCATGTGAGATAGATAGTAACATATTTACCAACAACTACACCTGTCTGATTGTATTCAAATACTTATTCCTTTGTTAAATAAGATGGCCAGGATTTTTAGACTACATGAACTCTACTTTTTTGTGTCCTAAGCAATTCTGTTACCTAAGTGCTTAACATCGAAACAGTTATTTTCATTCCAAATGTTAATTTTAGCATCAACGCAAGTGGTTAGGTTTTGGACCTATTAAACACGATATTTGAAAACCTAAGAAATGCAGTTCTTAGAATTAGTGAAGTCGCCAAAGTCCTTAAAATGTTCCTATATCTTTAAGGACATTAACACTGTAACAATTGAGTTGAAAGCACTCAGTTATTTAGTTGTGCTAGACTACTCGAGTCTTGTATCAAATTAACTCCATTCCGAAATTGGAAGCTCCACAAAGTTAAGCTCTTGTCAACTCAGCTTTTAATTTAACACCCCTTATGTTCGGCTACAACTAATTGTCCTGTCAAGGCTGCATTAATAAACGTCCGAAACGTGTTTTGGCATTTCCTCATAACCAGAACGTGGTGAGATCAATATCAGCAGACGCCACAGCCCACAACACAATCGCTTGTGGCTGCTTTGAATTTACCACAATGCGTTGCGGACTGCGGTCAATTTTTTACATTGTAAGACGTGTTGTGTCTTTGGAATTTAGTTTACCTTAGAATAGTCACGTCTTTTTCCATGCTTTGTGCTATTATTGTTAGATTGGAAGAGGTTTAACGGATAATCATCTGGATGTGCTCTTGCACCTAATGTGTACTGTACATGGTAAATTTTATGTATATTGTTCCAAAATAAAGAATACTATAATTGAAACTATCTATCTATACCAATTCTTATAACTATAACAATTTCTGAAAATACCTTTTAGTAAATCAACTCTCTTATGAGACGAGACCCATCAAATTCGCTTGAGACGCTCCATTCAAATTACTCCGCACAAAAATAATGGCGGTACAAATGACGTACATCAATATCGCACCACCCTCATCCTCTCGTGACTAGGACGCAAGTACACCATAAATAAAGTAGAATCTTTAGACGGCGCCATCTTATGCATGTTCTAATGAGGTGTGTTTAACTTTATGATCGGATTTACGAGCGGCGCGCCCGGTGGTTCCGCTCGCTGCCGGACCACGACCGTTTCCTTAACATTGTGAAACATTTTGCTTTCAACCAACTCACTAATAACTAATAAGTGACTGTTAACAGTGTTAATCTCAGTTTCCTCGTGTAAACAAACCAAAATGGAGTTTCTAATTGATAACTCTATCACGAATATTGAATTTATGTTATCAATAAGCGCCGAGCTAAAGTTGGCAAGTGGCAAACCGCTGTCCCCGACTCCAGATAATAGCTACGTTGCCTACGGCTCTGGACTGGATAATTAACCGCGAAGTCGACGCGTTGACACCGCTCCATCAATTTCTACGCCCGCCACGACGGCTCTTGCTCGTTATGCATTACACACAAACAATATTATGTGATTAATGTCTTCTCGGAGCACTTAAAACAACACAACTAGATCATGATTTGCATAAAACTAGTTAATTTACAAGTAACTGCACTATATTGCTCGGCACTGTACAATGTACTTGCGTACGGGCGCTACGCTACAGGATATTACGTATAGTAAGGAAAATTTGCGTACACTCTACAGCAGTTGGTGATTGTAAATTAAACCATCGGCTCCTGTGAACTATGTAAATATACTATAAAATTATACATTATTTACTCGACGATTGCTCGCCAGAAACAAAGTAAGCAATCTTACATTTTATTTCGTTTTTAACGTCAAAGCAAAAACTGTAGGTCCAGAGATGGTGTCGTAAATATTGTTAAATGTTGTTTGTCAGCTAATCAGAGTTTGTATGAAGTGTCGTGGAGCACTCGACAAAGTCTCGGTCGGGTGTTTACGAGGCAGACACAAACCAGATGTTGGACAAAGAGCGTGTTCGTTGCACCTCACCACCCTCCCCTCCACAGGAATCTCGTAAAAGGAATTTCTCGCGCCCTTATCGCTTTTCGAAATAAAATGTAGCTCCCCGCGTCGTACGTGTTTTATTACAACGCGTCTCCTTCAGGATTTATCTCATGGTCGCCGCGCCGATGCTGAACTCGTTTTTTTACATTGGGAAACATTTGAAAAAGAACCTCGCTTATGCGATTTGCTTCGCTCTTGTTTCTTTTTCTTGAGCAATTTTATTTTGTCTAGGAATAAATAAGTACACTTTCTCTTGCAGTTAACTCCTATCTGATTTGCTTATTCGTCGGGAGTCTTTAAGAAAAATGTCAATTACTCCCAAGATCAGATTTATAAACAGTAATAAAAGTTTATCAAAACGTATTTTTACGTACAACCCTTTTAGTCCATACAAGATGAATAATGCCTTTTGACCAAAATAAAAAAAAAACTATTTCAAAATAGGATGTATGCTTGTGGATCCATTGTTAAATAAATATTAAATAAGTTAGTATTTTGTCCCAGTTTTTAGTGTAACCCGACTTTGATCGGACTTCCCAGTCCCCAGTTCGTAGTCGTAACATATATCTATGACTGGTTGATTAATGACCGGAATATGTCAGCTGTCGGGGCTGTCACAACTCCGAAGCTTGTTAGATTCATCGCGCCCCTTCCCAAATATGGCAGCCCTAAATAGAGGTTACATTTTTTAGTAAAGGACCCAACGTTTTTATCGCAAGGAGTGACAGAAGTGTCTCTACTCTAATACTCTAATGCGTTTTACGTCCGAGGCCTCCCTAATCCGCCACAAGAGTCCTGTAGAGATCCATCCGGGGCTGCTTTGTTATTTTTGGTTTGTATGTAGAGTACAAGATATTAATATTTGGTCGTAGCAAAAGGTAGAGTCGACATTAAAGCATCCATTTCTCTCATCGTTTGCCATTAGAGCCGTACTAGCCCATACCTACTTCACTTCCTAGCGGTTCATTTTCACACGCACGCACTCAAAGATTATGCTGATATATTTAAATGTATTCGCGGCGAGGAATTTTTTGTAAATGAAATTACCACATTTATTTTGGAAGGTTTCGCTGCCGTATAATTTATATTTAGGAGATCCTTTTTCAATGTCGAACAAGGTAATACGAATAACTGGGTCTATTTTGTAAATGATACTGATTCATCAATTACTTGTAAACGGTCGATGGATGCGTCCGCGTGATACTGTGAAACATCCACAGGAAGTAAATGTAAAATTTCGCTATTATCTAATCGTGTAATGTGCATGTGTTGAGTGTTGTGGGTATAATAGTTTATTTCGGTACAATGGGGCAGAGTGCGTCCCACGTGTACGTAGTACAACCCTCCTATATCTCGGGGTGAAAGTATAAATAAACAAGGCTTGCTGATATCTGTCATCCGAGGAATTAGATTTATTTCGGCTCTGGCGGAAGGTGAAGGACCCTAGCCCTCGTGAGCGGCTGCCGCGGAAACATATTATCGTACTCCATTGACGTATATTTACCCGAATGCGAAAGAAGGTTATTATATTAAACATTATGCGTCGGTGACACAATGTTGTTTCCTTGTAAAACACATAGAAATGTATCTACGCATTTACATTCACTTGTGTTTCTCTCCTCGAGCCCATATTGAAATTACTGATAAATGAGTTATAAGGGTGCGTCCACATCTGGCGAACGTGCCGCGAATGTGCAGGTCGCAAGCCGTTTGCGAGCTGCCGGCGAGCTGCGCGCGTGCAGTCACGGCAATAGTTTGGTGCGCCTCTTTAGCGCAACTCATACAAGGCTCGTATAAAGGCGTGCGCGCGGCGCGCGATCTGCGCGTACTCAATCCTCGCGCTTACAGTTCCATTTACTGGCTCAGTACTTTCGAAGATGTCGGACGACACTAGTGCTTTTAATATAATTGCTGCATCATTAGCTATTATATTACTGACTAGCTGACCCGCGCAACTTCGCTTGCGTCACCTAAGAGAATGGGTCAAAATTTTCCCCTTTTTTGTAACATTTTTCGTTGCTACTCCGCTCCTAATGACCGTAGCGTGATGTTACATAGCCTATAGCCTTCCTCAATAATTGGGCTATCTAACACTGAAAGAATTTTTCAAATAGAACCAGTGGTTCCTGAGATTAGCGCGTTCAAACAAACAAACAAACAAACTCTTCATCTTTATAATATTAGTATAGATAAAAAGGAAAAAAAAGAGACAACGGCGTTAGGGGTGCGGGGATTGAGACGCGGGTGGAAGGAAGACGCGAGCCGCTAGCGCGCCGCCCGCGCGCTGATCGCGTACGGCGCTTAGGTTGCGCGTGAACTGCGCGCGGGCGGCGCAGGAGCGGCGCTCGAACAAAATTGTACGCGCGCAGCTCGCAAACGGCTCGCGAGCTGCACATTCGCGGCACATTCGCCAGATGTGGACGCACCCTAACATACACATGATGCATTATACTTTAACACTCGTTATGTTTTTTTTATATTTAACGTTCAGCAAGCAGTAGTATTGGCCCATGAATTATATCAGGCGCCTTCAAAATAGTAATGTAAGTTCCATCAAATTGTTTTTATGCGGTTGAAGTACAGTCTTGGGCGGCGAAACTTGTCCAATATTGTGAACTATAGGTCGGGTCAGAAGGCACAGCAAAAAAGAATCATTTTTCCCTGTAGGGTGGGCATTTTTTTTGTTGAATTATGTTAATGTTAATGTTGGTGTGACAGCGGGTAAGTCCGCTACCGATATTTAAATTCGACCATGCCAGTGTTCTGAACCATTTCACAGCGAACGATTTTATTTTTGAGGTTCAGTATTTATTGTAACCTGAACAATGTGACAAGCTTTAGTATAATTTGTACGTGGAATAATTACATTACTGCTTTGTCCAGCAATTTTCAGCCAGCAATTAGTAATCAGTGGGAGAGAGGCTAATAGCAATAGGTAATTCATTTTAGCCGTCCATCACGGAGCGAGCCTGCCCACTCACGAATTCTCGTTTCAGTTATTTCGTACCAACCCTATTTATCTTTGCTGGTATTCGTATTTTTCATAGGTAAGTTATGTACTAGGCGATTAACAACACCTGATTTGTAATTATAGAAGAATTGAAATTTTAAAAAATAATCATTGGTGTTTAAGCCTTCCCGTTAACCTTCTTGAAGAACCGCTGAAAGTGTAACGCGAGTTGAAAGACATTTTGATAAAGTTTTTATTTTGTACAACATGCCCAAGTATCGCTGGCCAAGTTGACAAACATTCAGAGTTAAGCTTTATAACTGTGGTGTGACATGGATAATTATGTGCGTTACATAAGGCTACACCAAGGCATGTCAATATGTGGCCAATCTAACGATTGATCAAAGACGTATATGATATGCGTTTTAACAAGACGCTCTGAATAACAATAAATAGAGAGTGGTTAGTAATGACAATATCACAATCTAAATAAATGTAGGCAGTCATCAAGAGAACTGTCTCGCCGTAGTAAATGGCGAACGAATTGATCGATTTCCTGATTGAATCGACGATAAAACAAATGGAGTGCTCAATTTAAATAGATTGAATGGGATTTATGTTTCATTTCGTGAGCTTCGGCGTGAATCAGTCGAATTCGGCTGTGTGAATTCATCGGCCACCGCGAGCACGCCGGCACCGCTAGCCGCGCGGGCGCTTTAAAATTGAAACCGGAATTCCATCGTTTATAAAACTCATTATAAAATTCAAACGGACCAGTTCACACCAATTTCATGTTCCTAATTAAGGTTGAGGCAACGTGCGATACGTGCACGAGCGCGGGTAGACGTACAATTGTAAATTCGAGTGCAGAACAGTTACAGTAGAATGTTGTTCAGTTTGCGTGTTCGCCGACCATGTGACGTTGGCTGAGGCACGCACGCGCTACGCTATCGAGCCGAGACCAACTGTTGAGTGCTATCTCCCACCCCCTACACCATGCCTTTGAGACTCTCCGCGCCTCTCCCGTCCCTCGTACGCCACGCTGCGAGTGACGTCATCGCCACAGTCATATGCTCCCACTGCGTGAGTTCACGTTACATCATTAAAATTTACTGTTGACAAAATTAAAAATTGTCTGATACATTGGCACGCTGATTGTCACCTACAGCTTGATATAATTACAAATATTTATTCTTGTCAATGACGTTTGTCAGAATTCAAGTGGCAATGTGGCAAATATTAATGAAGTTCTTCTTAATCTTAGTTCACTAGCGTTGAACTAGTGAACTAAGAATATTTAAACAGCAGAGTATAATTTGCAATATCTTCAGTGACTATATATTAACATCCACTACATACAATCTATTAATATTAACAAACTTGAAAACAAACACAGTTAAGAAGAAACTTGTTAAAATGTTGTTTTCACTGGAAAAAATAGTCACAATAGTAAGATAACGGCACCAAATATTAGTAGGTATTATTGGCGCTTTTTGTATAATTTTTGTGAGGGTCGGTTATTATACTCATCTTCTCGGATTTTCACGACTTTCCCCATTACTCGCTATAAAACACTTATCTTTCGTCACACCGATCTTTATGATTCAGATATAAATTTGAACTTCTTTCTGAGACACTCGCATAGTTCTCGCGGAAAAACCCTTGTGAGTGAAGGACTTCTGGAAAATAATTTATAAGAAATCGTTTGTTCACAAAACATGCCAAAAGTTTCCACAAAGACAGCACTTACGTGGAAACTTTGAGTAAGTTTCGCACCGTGATGATTACTTGTCATGAACTGTCTTCCTGTTTCACTCAGTGACGTCGCCTCTCACCTCTTCGCATTTTGAAGCGTTGACATCTGTCGAAGCTAAGCCAGACTGATTGGAACTTACTTGTCGCGAGGATTTCGAGCTTCGAAGACACGGTGTCAGCCAAAATGTAGACTTAATTTGTAAAAAGTACGCACCGCGTAACCTTAATTTTGACATAATTTACTATTATGTATAATGTAGCGGAACAAACAAAATGTTACGTAGTAACACATCGGAATTTATAAGCTTTAACATCAATCAATGAGCTCGTAAAAGTCACTTACTGATTTTGTCCCCCACATAACAGTACAACGAATGTTTCCTGCTATCCGTTTTGGCAGACGGATTGGTGATCGTCGTCTGATGTTATCAATACATGCCGGACGCTGCTGTCCGTCCAACTGGCATAATCCCTTACTCGGCACCAGCAGGAAGTGTCGGGCTAGCCTATTCACAACCGAGACACGACAACGACAATTTGTTTCAAGCATTTACAAAGCATAATAAACGCCTAAATCTCGGTCACAGTTACAGCAGAGTTTCCGTCAACAAACTCAAAACATGGACCGAAGTGTAACGAAACTTTGGGTGTTTCGTCCCGTGAGGACACTGCCCTGACTCACTTAATTACCCATCCAAAATTCCGAGCAGATAATAAAGTTAAATTGAGTAAATTGCACAGGTGGCCGACGTTATGTGAACTCGTTGTAGACTACACAGTTTTTAATAGCGGTAATCGGACATTTTTCCTTTTTAACTGCCACTTAAATGATGTCTTGTTAACAGTGATCTTTACATCTGTTAAGTGCGTCAATTATATGTAACAATAATAACATCATTAAATGATGCTGTTATTGACGTCTGTCCTACTTTCACTAAAGGTTTTTTATTTGGAAATTATCTACACCTTTTATCTTCTGGCAGATATATGTAAAACACAACAGCGATAGTGCCCCGATAAATTACATTTTTAATAATATTTCTACAGCCAGCTATGAAAATAATTAATATTAACAGTGGGTAATATTTACGAAAGCTGTTTACACAGTTTTCTTTGGTATATAAATATAATTCACTGCTGTCAAGTAATAGGTATTTAAAAAAACTGAAAATCATCCTCCATGCAAAATAAAAGACAATGTAGAGCGGGTATTAAACAACATAACCAGTTTATTTACACGTTCTCTCGTTATCAAAGCGTCGTCGGTGGCGTGGACCTATAAACCACGTATTTTGCTAATTTGTTTTTATGTTGGCGTATGTATCGCAGCGGTGGTCGTTCCGGCAGTTAACACAAATTGGTCCAATTACCCTCGTCTACTACCCAAGATGCCAATTGGATTACGAATCCAAATGCGTTCGGCAAAATGTCATCCTGCATGCGCTCTAAAAGTAAAACATATATTATTCTACTCGTCGAATTGTAGAGTTCCAATGTCGATTGAAAAATGCAGTTAAAAACAAAATATCCGTGATTCATAATAATATACAACGGAAACACTATGCCACTATGGGCACAGATGTAACTACAAGCGTGATGAGTTGTTACGTCAACGACACACACGGTTTATGGGATTAATATGTTAACTAAATGCAAATAACAGAACCAACCACGTAGACAATATTGTAGGCATTGGAACAGACGTAACACATGACAAATTACACTTGTGTTACAGTTCATTTTAAAATCAATATATTATTTCATCGTAACACGTGGTGTAATGTCTCGTTTAATAGTTAGTCATTCTATAAGATTATACCAATCCACGTAATCAATTCCATGTTCATGTTATCAACCGGTCGTTTCGCCGTTTATGCGATCATGTATACAGCTCTTACGACACATTCATTAACGCTTTCAAGTTAACTACTTGTTTATTGAACCAACATTCTATTTCTATATTGTATAAGCCTCCTCGTTAATCCAAACTAACTGTTCATCCATTAACAAATTGTAGCGATACCCAAACACGTGCAATCGGTACCGTACCGTTGGCTTTCTTAACTCGGCATCGAGCATGCGAGTCGATTAAGGGTGCGTGCTCTGAATCGGCATGCGCTCATTACTCCTCCCTATTCATTACTCGCCGACTAGATAACTAATAGCCTACGACTTAACGCGTTTCACTCAGAACAGTTATTTCAATGAAGTCGCCTACGGCGGGGCCCCGCCGAGCGTCGCTCCTTCCTTCCACGCTACTTCCACGTATGCGAGCGAGGAGCGTGCATATTATCACTTTGATCCGGTGGAAATAATCGTTCCGACTCCGCGTTACACCTTCACTCTGATCACGTGAATTAGAATAGGTAGTCATCATCGACATCATTTCTTGATTGTACACGGAATATTGAGTTTAATGAAACATGGATTTCTGGTAAACCTATAAAGAATTTTTATTAACAATTCAATTCAGTGAGAGTCTTCATCCAATTTCTATTATGTAATCGTCATTAATTTTTTCTACGATTTAATTTATTGCAGACTAGATTAGTAGTTGCAGAGTCAATCATTGTAATCACTATCATAAGTATCAACATTTGACAAAAATATATTTTCATAAATTAATAAATGATTTGATTTTGATTTCAAATATTATTTCTAACCACACGACTGTACCATATTTTCCTCCATTCTACAGGTGCTTACATGACGTAAAGTGTAATATAGGCGTTAATATTGCAGTTTTCGGGCTCTGGCATGGGCGGCGGGTGCGGCGCGGCAGGCGGCCGGGTCCCGACGGCGGCGTCGCCGGCCAACACGGCGTCGTCGTCGTCGTCTAACGGCTCGGCCAACGGCACGCGCTCCACCAGCCTGAGCACGGCGCCGCCGCCGCCCGCCTCCTCGGCGTCCACCACGGGCGCGGCGGGCGAGCAGCTCAGCCGCACCAACCTCTACATACGTGGCCTTAGCCAGAACACCACCGATAAGGACCTTGTACAAATGTGCCAGATGTAAGTGTTATCACTTCACTATCGCGTATACCCCTACATGTGTCAGCTCCAGTTACCGGTTTTAATTGATGCTCTGTTTCCAGGTATGGCAACATTATTTCAACAAAAGCAATATTGGATAAAAATACGAATAAATGTAAAGGTAAACAACATTCATACCCGTACGTCCTCTTTTACACTGTCATAGCAGTAACAATGTTATTATCTACTACATGTAAACTACTTATAGTTATAAATCTGTGCATAGATATCTCACGTATGTATGTAAAATATTGTTTTACAATTTATTACTTGAATAGATTTGCATTAATACCGACTATTCGTAATTGAATTATTTAAAACAATATTAATATTTTCTAGAATACCATATACCTACCTTCATTAAACTAATCCATCTATGGTGAGACTTTTTTCCAATATATGCACGAACACTAGATACATTCGATTTGATTCATATTTATTATGACATTCTCATATTTATATAAATGTTTATTTTATATACCTGTTGTTTTTCTAGTAGATATATTATCATGTTCACTATTATATTGCACCTATAAGCACAGATGATACTAAAATATATTATTACCTCGATATGAAATATGCACAGTAATTTTAATGTTCATCACGATGTTAACGTTTTTCGATGTCACATTTCCATCACGCTACTGTCGAGTAGGCAATATACTCGCGCTCATTAGTTACATATCAGATGTATGTACCATAGCTGTTCTTTCTTTGGAATTTTAGATATATATGTTTCAACAAATAAGAGCAAGCATGAGTCATCGAAATTATGAAAGAGAACAATTTTCTTACGCTGCCAGAATCGGCTAAGGTAACCCTTTATTATAAAATGTTTTCACTTTTGTTTTCCCAGGTTACGGTTTTGTAGATTTTGAAACGATCGCGTCGGCGGAGGCTGCTGTTAAAGGATTACAAGCCAAAGGTGTTCAGGCCCAGATGGCTAAAGTGGGTATCTGGTTCCTGCGTAGACTGAACCGTGTACGTTGTGCATGCAAGTAATACTATTATGACTAACCGCCTGCTCCTTGTCCGCTCTATCATCCCATCGTCTACTGTTTCTGCTCCTTCGCCTTCTGAGAACCAAACGAACACTAACAATTAACTCCCTTATCCCGCTCCTTTAAGTAATTAATGTCCAAAAGCCATTAAACAGAACGGTTTGGCAACTGTAAAATGAAATGTAGCGCAAGTGTAAGAAACAGTTCAGCCGCGTATAAAATGTAATTTAACTCACAGATACACTCAGTGTCGAGAGTTGAAATCGTGTTATGCTCCATAATTTCGTTTATATCGGTCGTTAGTAAAGCAGTCAGTAGGCAGATTTAGCTCCATTTAAACAGTTGCCTCTCCAATTGATCCGAACCTGTATTCCGTCTTCCCTTACTTATAGCTTTAGTACTTTACCCTGTTATCTATCTGAGAAGTGCTGTAATACATACATAACTGAACATAAAGAGCGTGTCCTCTCTCTTGTAACATTGCTAGATTTGACATTGTGCATATGTAGCATAACTGAGCATCCCGTTCCATGTAATTTGAACTGAAATATTTGACGTGATCCTTATTTCAGAAACATAATGCCTTCGTTTGTTGATTCAATAGATTTTTTAAATTGTCTAGCTGAAGTAGGTCCTGTGTTTAGATCATCGACAATATGGGCGATAAACATTTCGAACTGTCCCGGTATTAACACAGCCACCAAAGTACACGATCATTCATTTGTGTAGTCCATTTTGGAAAGCGACACGAATGGTAATTAGTGTGTCAGCGTACTCAGCGTTATCACAAACAGAACAATGTAACACTAATGTGTTGTAAGTATGTTATCCCTTCAATGGTACGCAGATCGTCGCCAATATAACGCTTACTTAATCTATAACTTCAGACATTGTTTCATCCTATTAATTCTATACTATTGTCGTATGCTTCAGCGTTAATTATAACAATGTATAATTATATTATCGCTACTGGGCTCGGGTATTTCTATGCTTTCGATATTAAATTAGTGTGTATGCGAATTTTACTAGCTTCGTAATCTCTATGCTAATGTATATGCCCATGTCGTTGATAACACCTCCGTAATACTTAGTACATTAGATCAATCTGCTGAATTACGTCAGAGCTGGCTTCAGTGTCTAGATAATCTATGCGGGCTTCAAGCTACTTTTAACATTCTAAGAACAATTTCAATTCACAGACACGTTAAATGAACGCTTAGAAACAAACCGATAGATATCCAAGAACAAGGTACGATAATGCATTCGGCGATATCGACCGACGTTTGACACCAACATTACTAATCCACACTTACACATTCTCTACATTCTATACATTCTCTACATGTAAATAAAGCAGTACTTGATGTCATTCCGATGTTGGTGACGCTTGTCTTGATGGTGAAACGCAAAGCGGAAACCACGCAATGATATTTTCAGTCACCGACGCACTTATTTAAAGCATTTACTGTGGTTTCGGGGCTTAACACGTCGCTTAACCCCACACCAGCTTAATGTGCTGAGCTCTCAATTAATTAACTTTAATCCAAGCACAACTGTAATTCATGTTGGCCACATTCAGTGGAGTTAAATTGTCAGACATTGTCACAGAATTATTCAAATGTAGTGAGATATTGAGAGCATATTCTTCAGCTTTTACTTGGGGGTTTACAGCAACAGGAGCAGGACCCGACCAACCTGTACATGGCGAACTTGCCGCCGCACTTTAAGGAGAACGATGTCGATCAGCTGCTCGCCAAGTTCGGACAAGTTGTGTCCACGAGGATCCTGCGCGACCCCCACGGACAGAGCAAAGGAGTCGGCTTTGCAAGGATGGAATCTAGAGAGAAATGCGAGCAGATTATTCAAGTAAGGAACGGGAACTCTATATCATCATTCAATGCCAATATTTGCCTCAAAGTGAAAAATTGTGCCAGATATAAGTGTAATCTTTTACAACACATCTTAGCAAGATTCCAATTGAAACTATAAATCAAGACTAAACTAATTCATTTTTATCTAATCGTAACCAAAACATAAGTTTTTACGTCCCATAATATAAGTACGTGTATTGTAAAAAACTTTTTCCTCTCTTTATTAGATGTTCAATGGGAACCCGATCCCGGGAGCTAAGGAGCCTCTACTAGTTAAGTTCGCCGACGGCGGTAACAAGAAAAAGGCGCTTTACAACAAACAAGGCGATAACAACGGCAGAGCATGGAGGGACAACAATGAGTCTATAACACAGGTACTAGGCTTTAATAATTTACTGCGTTGTGTGTACTGCTTATGTATGCCTTCTAAGACTAGTGTACAGATACTGTTAAATCTATTGTTATACGAACTACTAATCCATTCTTCTGCCACTTATTAAGTCAGTATCTAATTGTTTTGTTACACTATTAACAAAAGTAGTGCAAATGCGACAACTTTAGAAAACCTCCTAAACCGTTACTTAAACCCGTAACAGCTAAAAGATCAAGAGCTAACAATTTAAAGCGTGTACACATTATCTTGAATTTACTTTATCAAATGAAGTAGTTATTTCGTGTAAAGAACCGGTAAGGTTACGTAACTCAAAGTCTTCATTAGCGATAAAATTTGCATAAGTCGCCTTCCGGCAGCGATAGTTGTGCAAGTTTTATCACGAGGTAGTGGAGTCGTCGTGCCTAACGAGTGCACTCCAACTCAACTACATGGTAGGTATGTACCTACATTTCTTTGTTCCTCCTTGTACAAACGTATTCAGAATTCTCAATTCAATTGAACATTCTTAGTTTTCATTTCTTTAAAGTAATAAAGTATATGACTACTACCTACCTTGTTTAATTTAACTGATCATCCCGAAGAGTAGTTTTTCAAATAACTCAATCGAAGGCATACTACATTTAACACCGTGATTACCAGTCGTGGACTACCACGTAAATATAACAAAAGAAGTTGGATATATTCCAGGCGGCGATGGCGGTAAGTGGCGTGTACGCCAGCGGTGTGGGCGGCGCGGGCGCTGGCGGCGAGTGCGCCGGCGTGTACCGCGGCGGCGGCGGCGTGTACGGCGTGGCGGCCTTCCACCACCACCCGCAGCTGCACCACCACCACCACGCCGCGCACCCGGCCGCCTGGCTGGCGCCCTACGCGGCGCTCATCCCCCCGGCGCACCCCGCGCACCACGCCACCCACCCGGCGCACCCACACATACCCATCGATGCTGTGCCTAGCCAATATGTAAGTCTCACCACTATTTACTCTAGGACCTGTTTCAACAAACGTCTGGGACACGAGGAGTGCGGTGGTTAGCATCTTTCTTAAAGTTCTGATGACCGAGACGACCTATAACAAACATTCAGAGTCCAACGGTACACGAGAACGTGCAGTCCAATGTATGGGATTGTGAAATCTGACGGCCTTAAATCGTTTGTCAAGAATAAACCGATGGTATACGAGAATTCAGTCAATAAACAATACGAATGACTGATAGTAATTCTCTGTTTTCCAGGTAAACTGGGACAGCTTAAGGCCGGAAAATGAGTTATACGTGAGTGATTAAGTAAAATTGTACGAACGCTCTAACCTTCCGTGTCCCATTGCTTACGATCCACCGCTCACTTAGCGCTCCTCTCGCTTTCTCTGCCACACGGTATGCTGCAACTGCTACACGAGACTCAAGTGCCTGATGTTGTGAACTCTGTTTAACGCTACAATAAAAAAACAATAAAATAATGTGAGCAAAGATACATAACCACGTAACGTCGATGTGAACAATTAACACGTGTGGGGACATGAAGTGGTATTGGCAGAGCGCTAAGACGGGTGCTCGTTGTGTTGCAGTACTTCACGTCGCCGCCGTACCAGTACTTCGCGGGCCCCACCCCGCCGATCATCCAGATGCCGATGGAGAGCGAGCACGCGTCGACGGCGGCGTCGCCCGACGAGGCCTATCAGCCGTACCCGCCTCCCAAGTAGACCGTAAGCCACGCTACAACACTACGTGCTGTACACGAGCCAAAAATCAAAGCAACTGTGACTTTTTACAATGTTAATTTGTTTTAGTTTTAATTTGCGGCCGTTATAGACTTCATCGAAAGCTCCGCTCGCGCGGCGCCCTCCGCCGCCGGCGTCTCCTTCTACTAGTTGTTAAGCCTATTATACTTGATCGCCTCGACTATTTATTTTCTCGATGGGCTTTGTATTTGGCTGGTCCTCTTGGCTTTATGCTGGACGTTCGATTTGCTGTGATGTTTTGATGAGGTCTTTTGACGGTTCGAGGAGAGGATTTGATGTATAGATATAGTTGCAATTTTTAAAAGTGTTTTGCATTATAATTTTATTATTGTTTTATGAAAATTCATTAAGATTTTAGGCGCAGATTTCGTACATGTTGACAAGAGTATTTAAGATAGTTAGGTATTTATTTTAGCTTAGAGTGTTTTCATGCATGAAGTGACAAATTAAACTTGTCCTCGGTGCAAACAAATCGGTATATTTTATTATATTATTTGATTGCTAGTGTCATATTGGAAACTGTAACTGTACTGTTATGTTACTGGTTGTTTCTGACGGTTAAACTATAAACATCACTGAAATCAAACAAATGGTGCAATCGATTCACAATATGTAGAAGTATATATTTATATATATATATATTATTGAAAATTTATCATTTGTGTCATCTGAGTTAAATTAAATTTTAGTTAACATCGGAGTATATGAGGAGAGCAATATCTGAGAGTCGGGTAGAGGGATAAGTGGGAATGGTCATATCATGGAATCAAAAATATTACAAAAAATGTAAAGATTAAAGAAAGTTTATGTGTGTAAGGGTTAGAAATGGTGGGTTCACCGATTAGATCTTGTACGATAAAATGCCGGGGATTTAGAATCTTCCGATGATTTGTAAGTATTTTTAAAATACACTCGTTACGTCATTATTATAGTCGGAAAACATAAATTCAGGCAGCTCTATGTAGTGAAGGATAATAAGTTGAGCGCAGGAGACACCCGTCGTCTCCGCCGCGGGGACGCAGTCGAGAGAGCGAATTATGTAGGTTTTATAATACGTTTAGCATGGTGCTCTAACTCATTATGTTCCCCAAATATTTGTATGAATATTATTAAAAGAAACAGTATTATTTACCTGAATAAATGTTCATACCGCCGCAGTCTTCCAAAGATCGCGATTTTCATTTTGTACGGCTTAATGACGAGCAAGGGCCACGTGTGTGGCAATTAGCCAAAACTAAATTACTTTTCAATAACATAAACATAATCACCTCGCCGATCAAATCTGCTAATTGTGAGAGGTACGTACAATTGTATTAATTTTCTAGAGTCATTTTTTCTCATCACAAATAGAGTTATCGTTTTGTTCGATTTACTGCATGCAATGCATCTAAGTGCAAGTATAAAACAAACTGTTCAATAACAATAACGTCGTTGCCAAACCCGAACACAGACTGAATTTATGTATACCTACTGTTAACTTCCAAATATTTCTGATCCGCATTTTGGTTCATAAAGGACTGCAATATGTACTAGGTAGCGTTCACGTACACGAACTGTCACGTACTGTCACGTACACGCGTACGAGCGCGGACGAGCGCGGACGAGCGCGACACACTCAGCCGTCAGCGACACTGACCGTGTACTACGACTACTGGATGGGTAAATGACTTCCAACGATGACGTCTGCGCTTATGTGGCACGCCAGTGCTGATGATACGGCAACATTTAGCAATAAGCAGTTGTATGTAAAGTCTATTTATACATTTTACGAGTCTATACAAATTTTTGTACGTTGAAAACACATGTTTGAATACGTGATTAATGAAATGATCCTTTTTTGAGAATCATGTACTGAATCAACTGTAGTTGTTATTTTGTAGGCGGTCGGCACATTCCACTAGAAAACTTCAAACAAAAATTCCACGATTGATTTCCACATTATAAAATGTAAATGGATTTGAAATCCAAAGTGTAAACACCGTTTTGGTGTAATTGAGCACTTTTTGTACCATCACGTAGGTTTTGGGTACACTTTATGACTTTATATGAAATTTGATATTTTTATATTGAATATATATAAATTATACATGGATATGTATACATGTATATACATTGTTGATGGGTACGAGTAAAAGCCTACTATATCGCAACTGTTTAATTCTATTTTGGCACGTCAAGAGTTTCATCAGAACCAAAGTATACAAATCATTAAAGTCGAGTAAGAAGTAGGAAAATATTTATACAACTCAGGGACTGAAGACTAGTTAAATGTTTGATATATTAACTGTATTTTAACTGACAATTAAGCGGTAACCTCTTTATTCAAAACCTGTGAACCGACTTAAAAGAAACAATACAGGAACTGAAACTAGCTGACGACAGGTTTTGAATGAATAACGTAGATTTTGAACGAATAAGTAGATCTGTATTTCGTTTGTTAACTTCATTTATTTTATTCAGGAAAAGGCTGAAACTGTACTGTTGTTCCGTAATGAATTACTTTTTGAAATGTACATACATTAGCTCAAGAAATGTTCACTAGTGACGAACTAGTATGTTACTGCTAACATCTTCACGTAGAGGCATAAGTAAGGCCGAGTCCCGCCGGTCGAGCGACTCGCGACTCGCGACTACTGCGACTGAGTATTACTGAGTATTACTGAGTACTGAGTAACGCAAGCACCTAGCCCCAGATAGTAGTTGTATTAGCTGACTGCCTCACTGTACCTACTGTACGATCGCAATGAGTTCATCACAATCGGTTCGTCGAAACACTGAAACTCACGTCACAACGTCTAACTAAAAGTGAGATTTATCTTAGTGTAACGTTCGAGTAAACGTATTGAACCATAATAATACTCCGTAGATCAGTGTTACACTCGTATGATGTCTGATCAAGCCAAATTTTATTGAACTGATTAAGAACCGCCTTTACTTGTGAAAATTAAATAACCATAAAGTGCAATGTAGTACCGACGTCGCGTGGTACTTAGTTAAGTATTGATCGTTTAGTGTTCCACGTACACTGTGGCTTCCTGTAAATGCAGTCTTCCGATAGATATTTCCGCTAAACTTATGCATTTAAAATTGATGTCAACGTATTAAATTAATTCATTTCACGTGTATGAGAATCACCGAGCCTTGGTTTAAACGTACCGTATTTGAGTTTATGGTTTCCTCGCTCCACCGTTTGAGTTTCATTCCAGTGGGCAAATCGTTGTTTCCGTAAATCGTTTATATAAAACGTATATGTATTTTAGAATAGACACGTACCAAAATGAGCACACACGTTAAGTATTCATCTAAGTGACTTGTAGTAATAGCGTGGCACGGTCCTGTGTAGTATAACACCGTCGAGAGCAAAGGTATTTTAGCACCAAATTATTTTTCTAATGCTTTCCTTCCAGTTTAAGAGCAATAAATTCTTTTCAAG
This sequence comes from Anticarsia gemmatalis, assembly GCF_050436995.1. NCBI lineage: Eukaryota > Metazoa > Arthropoda > Insecta > Lepidoptera > Erebidae > Anticarsia > Anticarsia gemmatalis. The sequence goes on from NC_134757.1 coordinate 6,639,285, forward strand.
GTAGTGCCTTCAGCTTCCTTTAAAGTAATAAAGAACAGATGATATGGATACAATATAGCAGTTGCATGTGCTTTACACAATATTTTTACAGGTAATAGAGAACTTACCGTATTCATAAACGTAGTGATAATGTAAAATATTTTGTATTAACAACTAAAAGGAGATAATGTGGCTGTCTAATCGTTGCATTTTTCACACATGATGTAAATTGAATTCGACATAAAACGTAGATGTTCCTAGTTAACTCACTTCAACATTCTTGACATGTGTGATAACTTGGTAAGATACTTTGAGATTACGGACGATGATTTGTTGTACACCAAGTGTGTAGTGAGAGCAAAACGATGTGTAAGTGAGCACAAAGATGCGCATTGGGGAACCAAGTCTTGAAAACCAAAACTATGTTTCAACAGAAAATCATGTCGAACTTAGAAATGTTAAGTAGATGTTTTTAAAAATAAGTCATTTAGTTATAAGCGAACGCACGGAAAGTCGATACAGTGAATAGTGAAGCTACGGGCACGAAAACGAATGGACGGCTAGGATTAGAACTTAGGCTTAATTATAGATAGGTTAGAATAGCAAAACAATGTTTCGACGCTAAGATAGATAGCATAGAGCCTTAGATTTAATATATTCGTGCGCGGCGTGCGGGGCTCGCGCGCCCTCTGCCGGCTCTAGGGTAGTTTCCTTTGTTAGTTTATTAAATAATTTAATTTGAATGGACTGAAGCCGGCACCGGGCGCACGCGCCTCGCGCCGCGCCTAGGTAAGGATAAGAGAATAGTGAACACATTCTTGATAAGTTTCAGTTGAACAACGTTTGCTTTCACCTCTTTCGTTATGTAGTTGAATAAGTGTAAAGAAAGAAAATTAAATGAAAAAAAACGGAAAGTGTCGATACGAATGTATTTGTCCAATGTGTATTAATATAGTGTGGTGTTCTACCCAGCAGACTAGTCTAGACAGTAGCATAGTATAGGTAAATATTTAGTTAGGTAGTATTATAGAATTATGAATGCAAAAATAAAAACTTCATAAAATGTAAAAAAAAATGAAATGAAATTGTTGGTAAGACAGATTATTTTTAAGGGACATGTTGCTTCGTTGTGTTATGATGTGAGGTTTGGCATAACTATGATAATAGTGTAAAAGCATTTCTCGCAGAGAAAAGACAAAGAGGAAAGTTATGTATCTATTTTGTTACAAAGTGTTTGCAAGTTTCTATATTGTGCTATGAGCATTTTATGTGACCCGCATTATTTATAGTTATGCTGAATGGAAACTAAAATATAATATAAATAAATCAAAATGGTACTAAGAAGCATGTTTTATTGTGACGAGTCATGTTCCTTTGCATTGAACATATTTTGTAAGAGCAAAATGATTGAAATAAAACAAGCGAAACCAAATCTAGTTCATTATTTTTTTTCTGTTACCCTTTACCCTAGTGAAATCATTTCTCTCATCCCATGTCCCTAACCAACGATCTCCCGCAGACTGCTAATACCAGTTTAAAGAAATATCTCTTTAAATAAAAGAAAATCGTGTAAGTAACACAATTTGTATCTAAAGAACGGCTGAACCTATTTGGCCGAAAATTGGTGAAGATGTAGCTTAGAACCAGGAGACAGACATGGGATTCTATTTATCCGTGCGACCGCTTTTCTACCTAATGGTAGAACATAACATAGAGACAACAACACCACCACAAGTCATGATCTCCTGGTAGGTGTGGATTTATTTTCCGACAAGGACGGCTCAACCAATTGGCTTCAAATTAATGGAGAGGTAGTGTGTCCACACTGTTTATTGTATTAATTCAATTACTGCACGACAGATGTCGCTACAACTCGCAAAACTTAAAACTTTATCTACGTCCCACCGGAACATTCTAATTGCGAAAGATATTCTTAATGTAAGGAATGATAATATTAAATTGTAGAATGTAGGATCATTTTACATCTACATGTACAAGTAGACAAATTATAAAAAAGAATCGCCAAATGCAAAGCGCAAAACTCAGGAGCGGCTCAACCAATTAGATTTATTGCTTTTGTAAGACTGTATTTAAGACGGATGAATATAATATGCAGAGAAAAAACTAATTAAAATACGTGAGCAGAGCTGCGTCAACTAGTATTTATATAATTAACAAAACTGGGACGATTACTTTTGCAGACAATAAAACAGATAAATGTAATTCAACTTATTTATTAATCACCTTAATTCCTAATAAAAATATTATTCTAAATAACATGTAGTGTTGAAGGACTATTGAGACTGTCCGAACATAATAAAAAGTTGCTCCTTACTATTGATCTGTAACAATGGTAAATCAGTCACTAAATTAATGGAGTGGTGTTTCACGCATTGCCGTAGTGTTTTGCTTTGAATATTCTAAGTGTGTTGTCACTCGAGCCGCTGACGAGTAGAGCTGGGTTTGACCAATCACAGCACAGCACTTTGTCTTCATGTCCACTCATGTCATAGAGAGGCGTTCTCGGGCTGGAACACAAATTTAACATGATTAAATTCACATCAAGATACACCTATTAAAATAATGATGTGTTAACAAGCTATTACAATCAAACTATTGTTATATTGTATTCTTGTATACAAGGCTTGGGAATACTGATGTCCACAGCACAATGAAGTCATTTATCTGAATGTTCAATGTGACCGGAAACATATGAAATTAAGTAAGTGTTAAGTTCTATTAAAATATGCTATTTTGTAAGTCAAGATTTGAAGTAAGGTTCAACGAAACAGCAAAAAGCTTCTTCAGCCGTTGAGCAAAACACTATTAGTTCAAATCATACTGCACCAGTGTCATCGGGCTGCTAAAATCGTAGTTGTTAAAATACCCAAATACAGATACCATTCATATTTTTAGTTAGTTACTTCCAATAAAGTATTATTGGGTCTCAGAAACTTATCGAGAAATATAGTTTCACTACATTTAAGAATCCAAAACACTTTTATTGCTTCAAATAAGAGATGTAACAAATAACACATACCTCCTAGTCTCCCACAGCTTGACTTGTCCATCGTAGCCGGCCGATAAGAACAGAGTGTCGCGCGTAGTGGACCAGCGCACTGACTGCACCCACCCCGTGTGTGATGTGAACGTCGTCTTTACAATGCTCTCTGAAATATTTACCATATAAGATATGGGTGAAGAAAATAGAAAGAGTGAGCTTAATAAAATAGTGTTTGAATGTGAAAAGTCCTTATAATGAAGGACACTTTCTAGTTTTTGACACAGAATAATTATTCGATTTACGACTGATATTTTAGCCACAAGTAGCAGATAAAATGTATTCCTTCTATATTACATTGATGTATTAAATTTGCTTACCTGGATTTCAACACTTGACATTGTTTATTTTTTTGTTCAAAGATAGTCATAAAACAAAGGTAACGTTTTTTTTTAAGTAATGAAACTACGCGATTCTCAGGAATATAAAATTTTATCTTTGGTAAATTATATATTCGCTTAGCCTTTGTTCCAAACTATGTTGGAGTCAGCTTCCAGTCTCACCGGATGCAGCTGAATACCAGTGTTTTACATGGAGCGACTGCCTATCTGACCTCCACAACCCAGTAACTTAGGTATTAACACGATACCCGTCGGTAAGACTGGTTGTCAGACTTTCAAGCTTCTGACTACTGTTAACGACTGTCAAAGATCTTCGAAAATGACAGCCGGGACCCACAATTTAACGTGCCTTCCGAAACACGGAGGAACTCGATATGTATAAGATGGTCACCCATCCACGGAACAACCTCGGCAAGCGTAGCTTAACCTCAGAGATCGATCCGTGCGGCTGTTGTAAACTAAGCCACGAGCTCCTCAATAAAGTAAAAATGTTGAAAGAATGATAGAGTATCGAGCAGCTAACCAAAGAACTACTACACACGAAGAATAAATCTTTGTTTTAAAACTTGAATTAAGTAATAATCAAGATATGTTACCTGTAGATCTGGGATCGTAGAGGCGAATGTGTCTGTCAGCTGATGCAGTGATCAGACTGTTATTTAACGGAGACCAATTTACGTCGAAGAACGCCTTATTACCTGAAAAACAAGTAAAACAAGCTGTAATAAGGTAGTCTACATGAAATGAAAAAAATATAACATATCGCCCTACTACAAAAGCGAAAAGGGTCCGACAGTACCAGTGGTTTTTTGTGATCTACAAATATTAATGATTCATAATAGAATTGAAAAGTCTGGGTGACACAACCAGTTTTGATTGTGGAAGTAAGTAAAAAAGTGGTTAGTCACACTACATTCACACTTCGTAAATAAAAAGTAGAGAAAAAATACAAATCTATAAACAAATTATAATTTACCAGCAATGTCTTGTTTGATGCCACCCAGTTCACAGTCCCATATTTTCAACAAGTGATCCCAACCACTCGAGAGCACTGTGTTAAAGTCCATCCATTGTACCCCTGATATTGCTTCCCTGTGCCCTTTCAGTGTGGACAAGGGCTCTCTTGAATTACCATGCTCTGGTTTACTCCTCTTCTTGGCTGGGACATTGTCTTCATCAGATAAACCTAAAAGAACGTAAGTTAAAATCACAAACTAAGTAATGCAACAATTAGTGAAGAGATGATTTATGAAATATGTAAAATTTAAACATTATAGTTTCATTCAAACTATCCTAAAATCAGACAAAAGTCACTTGGCTTTCAAACAAAATAATAATAAAATGGTGAATTAGCATAGAGCTTATTTAATTTTTAATACCAAACTACAGTCACTTGCTAACCTGAGATCACAAGGATTCTGCTGATATTTAGCCAATTTAAATAAACTTTTGGTTGAAACTGAAACTTCTGTTAGTTATAACTAATAGTGTAATTGTTTACACTTACTTGCACTCCAAAGACAAATATTATTATCCCAACTGCCGGTTACAAATCGGCTAGCATCAGCCGACACCGCAAGACACTCCACACCCTTGTCATGTCCACGACAAGTCACCACGCAGTCCACTGAATTGCGGGCAACATTCCACACCCACAGCATGGCTGATTGATCATGAGAGCCACTGGAATGGTTTCACATATAAATCAGTAATATAAACTGGAAATAGCATCATGGTTTTGAAAATAGGTGATTTTCATGGAAATTCAGCAAAGATGTTTTTCAGTAATAGGGCCGTTTAGTTCAAGATATAGCATAACAGATTTATAATTATTTGTGTTTTGGAAGTTTCAAATGATGTATCAGAATTTTTGAAAATTGGTTCCTAATGAATGTAAGAACTTAGTATGTTTTCATTGTCAATGTAATAAGCCACCAAATAATTACTACTTACGTAAGTAGCCTCCTATAACTGATGTACTGGTGGACAAAAACACATTATTTACGATCTACAGTATAATAAAGTGTAATGTAAATAACTCATTGAAAATTTTGAATAAAATACATTAATCTTTTTGAATGTTAGTTGCGGTTTAGTGTACTTACAGAAAAGTGTTCAAACATTGAAAAAAATATAATATTTTCACCACAGTATGTTTACGCTTTAGGAACAAATGTTAACATAAAAATATATGAAATTGAGTTTTTTGGGTGTACCTTGCAAATACAGCCTGTTCTCCATTGAACGATACCCAAGAGACAGCTTTCACTGGAGATGTGTGGCCAGGAATAGCCAACTTATGCTGTCCTTTTGTGCTCCAGATGTGAATGCTGTTGTCATAACTGCCAGAGAGGATCCTGAAATATATTTAGAATCATAAGTACATGTGAATCATTAGTGATAATCCACAGGTCTTTTCTGAGCGAGGTCTTTTCTAACTCATAAAATTAATCAATTTTTCAACTTCAGAATTCTGAATAGATATGATATATCAATTCATAAATAACGAAATATAATCTTGTGTAAAATACGCACCAGTTTTGATGTGTATGCACAGTTGACACCCAATCATCATGCATTAAACAATCCTGTGGGGAGGGAGCGGGAAATCTCTCTAGATATTCTATCTCTAGAGTATCTTCTGTAGAAACGCCCTTCTCTTGTAAATGCTCCGCAAGCGATGTACACAACAGTTCCCCACATACTAGGAAATCAAACTCAACAGCCTTTTCGATCGATGCATTTGTTTCTTTCAACAACGCATTGATCAACGTATTCAACTCCGAAGACTGAAAATTACTCTGGATGGCATAAGGACTATCTGGAACGGCATACCTGAAATAATAACCAGTATTTTTAAGTTATATTGTAACTTTTGAAACCTCGCCACGCTGTGGGCGCATGAATTTACTTACTGTTCTTGTTTGGTTATAAAGCGAACTTGCAACTGAGCCTCTGATATTTCAGCAGCCATCGTGAAATTTTTGAACAAAACACCAATAACTTCACTAATTTATGTGGTTATTATCGAAAAAGAAACAATTTTAAAATCCCGTGCTGCACTACAAGCCGCAGAATGACAAATATTGACACATGCGGCTTGTTTGACAGTACGTCAGTGCTGTCACTTTGATAGTTACGGAATTTTTTTTTAGCATGGTGGTCATCTCGACCAGGGACTGAAAACAAAAGTTGCAAATATATCCATTTCGACATTTTGAAACCTTGTATGGAGCTTCCTTTGGGTTAAATTATTAATAAAAAATGTAAAGAATGAAATGGTTTTCAAGTTTCATTCTCATATAAATGCCTAATCAATTTTTATCAAAACATATTTTTGTGCGTGTATCCAAACGCTCATAGTTCGCGTTCCAGTGCATACTGCTTATAAAAGTTCTGTATTAATTTGAAGCATTTTTTTACGAAGCTATCTCGTTTTAACCTGTACATTTAATGTCACTTATCAAATGCTCAACATTCTGGATTTACTACTAAACTGAATATCTATTATCCATAATATTTGAGGTTATCTCATATGTTCATTTCGTGTTTACTACTATGCTTGTAGAATAACAATTGTCTTTTTCTACAAAATGGGTGTAAAAGTGGGCAGCGATAATACCGAAAGCGTTAAATACAATTTTCATAGAAAAGCCGGTAGAAGTATTATAGATCATCGTCCTGTGTTTTCGCCGGATGGAGAGTAAGTAACTCTGTCGATATGCATTTATATTCTTTGTTTTATTGTACCAAATATAATCATACCGTCTCGCGATTTTCAGGTCTGTAGCTATTATCGTCGAGAATATAGTTCGAGTGTACAATATACAAACTGGGGATTGTGTGCGAACACTTGAAACTGAAAATGTGGCAAAAGAGCTTATTGCCCTGCAGTTTCCTGAAAATGACAATTACAACTTGTACGGATGTTCAGATGAAGGTGTAGTTACAATATGGACCTGGGAAAATGGAGCTGTACTTAGAGAAACTGTCAGTATTGATTTTATTTAGTAATTTGTGCTACTACTCTTACCCCCGGATTCTGAGATACATTTAGCGGTAGTTTATCAATTCAATAGTGTGAAAACTCATATAAAAAAAATGCTATTGAATAAATAAACTACCTTAAATATACTCAGTCCCAGATACCAGCGGTTAGTCATTACTAGATATGTCTATGTTATACTTAATAAATTGTATATTTTCCCAGAAATTAAGACTACCACCAAATTCAAAAGTGGTCACATTTGATTTGGTAGAGAGCAATGAGTGTTGTATCACATATACTGTGCCGAAACAGAAGCATTGCAGTCTCTGCACTTATTCAACAAAAACTGGGGAACTATTGTATGCATACAATGACACTAGAGCATTGTTTCCTGATATGGTACGAGTGTCATTGGGAGTGTGTGCCGGAGAGAAATATGTGGCCATAACTAATGGTACCAAGTATTTGTTCATACAAAATCTTCAGCAGCCACACCTCAAAACACAGTAAGTATTGGTCCTTAATAGAATACATCATATAAGTTTTAATATATAGATAAAGAATAAAAATGACATATTATTTTAGTTACAATAATATTGTTCAATCTAAATTCAACTGCTCTATGAATTAGACTGTAAAGAGCTATTATCACAACACGCAGGTACATGTCGGGAGTGTGATATCATTCATATGAATGTAATTAGACCTACCATACTCTTATCCAGACCCCAACCTGACACACATCTGCTTTCTGTGTAATTCACACTTTAATATAAAGTTTCTCTATTAAACACTGCAATAATAAAAAAATACTTATTAAAATATATTCTTTCATAACATTCCCGTCGCTGGAAATTGCCGACAATTTAATATCAGAGTTTTATTAATAATTTCTTTTAGAATCATAAACCACAATGGCTACCGCATAATGTCAGTATCGGCACACCAAAAGGCCAATGCAGTTGCAATCACAGACACACTGGGTCGATGCACTGTATTTAGAGGATATTTGTTTGACTATAAAAAGGTGGCTAGGGAAGTGTTACATTGGCACTTTCTACCTCCACTGGCAACTTGCTTTTCAATACAAGGTATGTATTGTTCTTGTTTGAATGCTTTCTTTGTTTTGAAGGTGAATGTAACTATTTTGTCTTCAGTATGATTCTCAATCTGATGTTTCAAATTCTGTAAAGGTATTGGCTATCAGTGGTTATTGCGTGTAAGGGTCTTGAATACTCTTCACAGCCAAATATAGAAACATCATTTTGTTGGACTGTTTCTATTGCTACAATACTTGTCACCAGATAACATGATACTTATGCTTAAAGTTGAGGGATATTTTTATGCTTGGCGTAATCAATAGAGAAAACCAAACCGTCTATCTTAAATATAAAAATTACATAAAATATCAGAATGGAAACATTTTTTGTTAATTTGAAGAAAGTTGTCATCAATTGTGTCATTATTTTATTTTTATTCCAGGCAATTATCTATATTCTGGTGGCATGGAGAAGGTTTTAGTGAAGTGGACTATTGGAAATTTATCTCATAGAGCCAATGAGAAAGCTTTTATTCCTCGACTTCCAGGAATGGTTAAATTTATCACAACAGACAATAACCATGTGGCTGTTACTCTCACCAATAATTGTAAGTTGATACCAAACTTTGAAACATAAAGTAATTAAAGAAACTCTTTACTCTTTCTCTCAAAAAAGATGACAAAGTGTGGGTCTCCTCCCAATACAAGAGAGAGGTTTACGTTTTCAGAAGTCTATGGTGTCCAAGTGCAGGTGCAAGAACCTCACAACATACTAATGATTAAAATTAACAAAGCAAACCAAAAACATAACTGTATAAATTAGAATCTTAACTATATAATTATATTGTATCAAGAAACACAAACAACTAACTTTTGCTAAGTATATCTTTCTAATCACTATGATTTATAACCAATCTAATTTTGTGTGTTAGCGGTGGTGATCGCAAACGCGCAACTACGTGTAGTGTCCACGATCCTGGAGTGTGGTGGCGTGTCGCCGGCGGCGCGGGCTGTGGGCGGCGCGCTCGTCTACCACCAGCCACTTGAAGCGCTCATCACCGCGGGACGAACCGGACATTTGCAACTCTACTCTACTACTACAGATAAAGTTTTGTACAATGTGAGTTCACATTTCTTGAGTTTTAATGTATTGTTTGATTTGTAAGCTTTTATTGACGTGAAACTCCACGTATCTTTTGAGGTATGCCTTGACTTATGTTAAATAATATCTTACGCAATGGCAAAGTGGAGTAGTTTGCAATACTAAAATATAAAATAAAATCCAGCGAACACGTGTGCGCAATACGTATACGTCTACGCATACCCGCATACCACGTACGACGTGACTTACGAGCGTCCAAATGTTTTTTATTTAATCTAAAGACCTGACAAACAAATGTCTATATGAAAGTTAGGAAGGAGACGTAAAGCTTTCTTCATCCGTCTTTTTTCTTTGTTTGCAGTTAGACATAACAGAAATGAACAGTCTACCATCAGAACGATGGAACTTATTACCGTTAGAAACGGAAGTGACTTGCGCTGCTGTCAGTGGGAACGGTGAATGGCTAGTCACTTCGGAATACAGAAATGACGGCATCATATACCCAGAAGAAAAGCTCAAGTTCTGGCATGCACAATACAATAACGCAACACCATTTCAACTAAACACGGTCGTCGGTCTCTCACACGGGGGATGCAATGTTGTTTCTTTAGCTCTTAATAATAAAGGCGAATTTTGTGTGTCAGCTGGTGCTGATCAAAAGTTCAGAATATGGAAGAGAGAGACTTCTCAGACTCGTAAGAAAATCGCGTGGGCGTGTCTCACTGCTTGTTATTACTCGTCAGGCATTGGTCAGTTTATATCGAACAACGTGTTGAATGATTTCAAAGATGCCGCCAAATATAAACCAGGGAAAGATGGAGAGTTGCCTTATCTTAGAGAAGTGAATAGCAAGAATGATATAATAAAGAGGCTGTTTAATATTCACAAGGAGCATTCGCTTGCTAGTGAGATGGGTAAAGTTAGTATTGGAAGGGACGATGAGTATACCATGGGTGGGGTCGCGATATCTCAAGATGGTTCGTTGATCGCCGCGTGGTTCGGCTCTAAGCTGACGTTATGGGACACACATCTATGCAATCTAAGGACCACTCTGTCACATCCAGCCTTGCGACCAAAAGGCGTTCATGTTCAGTTTGGCAACAAGGATGCAGCACATTATGTAAGTTTACATTTTTTATAATTTTTATTTTATCAAGCACTCGGCTAAAATAGGATGACTAAGTTGTACATACATACGAATTGATAATAATATAAGTTAATTTGGTAGATGATGTATTGTTATTTAATAAAAGTTTTTCCCAATGTTCGAGAAGAGCCAAAGAATAATCTAATAATATATTTTAATTTCAGTTGGTATGCACAACAGAGAAATGTGTTGCAGTATGGAGTCTACTATCCTTAACTGTGAAATGGCTGGTACAAATCAACCCTACATGTTTAGCCGCACATAGATTCTCTAATAAAATTGCAGTAGCGACCACAAATAATGACGGTAAGCACTTACGAAGACAATTATTTATGAACTTAAGTTATATAATATATGTATATTTATAATAACTATTGTTTTCTTGTTACAGTGTACGTATTTACTCCACATAATTCAACTCCAATATTGACTAAGAAACAGTTGGTGGCTCCATCTACAGGCGTTTTCAAACAATGTGCTTTTGGCACGTGTTACGATGACGACATCAGGCTTTATCTAATGAGAAATGATTCTGTAAGTATGCGATAGTTAAATTATAAATTAAGAAATCCATACTAATCTTATAAATGCCAAAGTAACTCTGTCTGTCTGTCTGTCTGTCTGTCTGTCTGTCTGTCTGTCTGTCTGTCTGTCTGTCTGTCTGTCTGTCTATCTGTCTGTCTGCTACTCAATCACGTCTAAACTATTGAACCAATTTGCATGAAATTTGGTATGGAGATATTTTGATACCCGAGAAAGGACATAGGCTACTTTTTACCCCGGAAAAATGACGCATTTCCCGGGAAAATTCAGAAAATTCAACGATGTCGCGAAAAATCAATATTATAATGACATTGAATTAACAAAATTCCGTTGCCATGGCAACGGTTTTAATGGCGGATATGCCTTAGCGCGACTTCGTTATACTAAGAGATATAAATAATTTTGAGAATATTTTTCGTGAAAAAAAGCATATTTTATATCATCACGCTACGACCAATAGGAGCAGAGTAGGTAACAGTAAAAAGTGTTACAAAAACATGGAAAATTCTGACCCATTCTCTCTTATGTGACGCAAGCGAAGTTGCGCGGGTCAGCTAGTATAAAATAAAAGCAATGAACAAAAAACATTGTTTAACTTAAAGATTGGAAATATTTTTGTTTCAAACATTCAACATTCTTATACATATAACCTAATCGGTGTTGTAGCAACATTACAGCAACACGTAGTCAGGATACCTTTTGTTATCAAGTTTACCGACTAATCCAACCGGCTAGGCTACCAACAGTCCAAAGAAATTAATTAAAAAAAAAAAGAAAAAAAAAAAAAAAGAAATTGTTACGATATCATTCCTATAGTCACCAAACAACCTCGTATGGTGTTCTTTTTCGCACCTAAAAATATGACGATTATTCACAGGAGATCTACTGCATAGAACCGGAGGCGAGTGACGACGGTCGCCTAGAAGTGATATCGCACCGCAAACTGCCGCGGTCGAACTTCGGCGCGCTGTTGGCGGAACAGCAACTGTCGGAGGTGCAGTCCGCGACCGCAGTCGACGCCAGCGCTATTGATTTCAGTGCATCAGCCTCTTCTAGTATAGCACAGGTATTTAGGTCTTTTATTTGAAATGGGTAACCTTCTAAGTTTTGTAGATTTAAGACCTATTCGTACAATGGCTCATGTCGATAAGAAGGCTTATTCGCGGAATGGCTTATTCTTCAAAAGCACTTACTATCGAAATACCTCACTCTACGAAAGAATCATTCTCATAATACCTTATTCGTAAAGTGACCTATCTCTTTTATATTTAAGACTAGTTTGTCCTTATTTGTCAGCAGACGATTGGTAATTATTAAAACACAATGTAATTACCAGTATCTATACCAGGTATGTTGGTTTTCACGGTTGATCTGAGATGGAACAAGTAGAGTAAGGAAACATACTGTAACACTGTAACTGTAAATTTTGATATTTTTTTATCGGTTTATATTGCAAAAAATATAAAGGACGTTTTATAAATTTTATTTAAAACACAGGATAAGTCATGAGTCCAACAACGAATGCAGGTCATTTTGCGACTAGGCCCAATATCTACAAAACCACTGTGTAACAACTCTGTGAATAATACAGTATATTATCTAGATCTATATTGATTCATTTATCATTTTTGTTTAAAGTGTCTACATTCATATTATTTTTTTGTTCTCGCTAACATAGAAGCAGAAGTAATATGTGTTACTTCTGCTTAGGCCTATGTAGGTAGGTATAGGTCTAATATTTGAATTGATGCATGATATTTCTTTGTTAACCTATTTCGTGTTACGTGAAGCGGATAAGTCGATATCGTGATTGGTAAAGTTTTAGAACAATTGGTAAAACAGGCAATTTTGGTTTCATATAAGTACATTAACCTATTCATTACTCCTTGTGAAAGGACAATTAATTGTAATCACTACTTGTTATCAATTCGTCCTATAAGTACTTGACTTACTACTTGTATTACGTGTTAGTATCTATCTTTGTTTAGACTTTTGATAACTATTCTAAGATATGTGTAAACTCTTTCTAATTCCCTCGAAACATAGATAAGTAATAAAAAGTACTGATGTCTAGCAATTATGTTACTTTAATAATGACTGTCGTAAGCGCATCTTTAGTTATCCTTAGGTGAAAATGTTACTGTGACCAAAGTTCTGAATAATACATGAAAACAATAACATTGAACCAATAGCGTTAATTAAACGCCATAATTAAAATATGCGCTGACCTGTTAAAACAATATTTTTCAAGAATATTTTCTCTTAAATGAATCATTAACAGTTTCATCTTTACCCATTGCACGTTACGCCGTTCCAAATGAAGTATGCTTATGTTTGGCGTAACTTCATAGAAAAGGACTTATGCAACAATTTTCACAATAAGCTAAAAGCAATTAAGGTTCATTGTCATTATTCGCTTTTCTTTTGTCCAACGCCCTTTGTGAAATAACTTCCGTGTTTTGAAGTCACCAAGTATCAACCTTCAGTTACATTGCCCTACTAACATATACTGGACCTTGTCTGATAAATTGATAAATCATGAAGACAACAGATAAGCCGATCTCGTCATAACATACTTCTATTGTTAGAAACTTTTTATTTTGTGCGTATTTTCTTGATGATAAAACTGTAAAAGTACTGATGTGAAAAAAAGTCTAGTGCTTACCCCACCATTTTTGTAATATTAAATAAAATTAACTCATTTATGTCCCACTGCTGAGCACGGGTCTCCTCCCGCATTGAGGACGGGGTTAAGCCTTGAGTCCACCACGCTGGCCAAGTAATAAGTTTTAATAATGTTTCCATATAAAACTATTATAAAGGAGAATGGGCAAAATAGTATGGAGCCTGGGCGATCCGCGGCCAAAATTGATTTTTTGTTTTTTTTATGTAGTTTAGTCCTATAATTACCGTGTAAAAGTTTTATTGCCGCGACGCACTTATATGACGAACAAAATACATTTTTGTTTTTGAGCACTTTTAATAGTATAAAAACATATTTTTGGCTTATATTCGGAGATTAAATAAAAAGTACTATTTATATTATTGCATACAAATGTAGACATTATTAATATTCGAACAATCATAACATGTAAATATATATATATCGTAACAAGTAAACATCTTGCTCTTCTATAATATATTCACTGAGACGACTTATCTGTCTTGAATGCTCAGCTTAAAAACGAGGCGTTCATAGCCAGTTGCGCTCACTGGTCGGTAAACGATCTGTTGGTTAAGCAACCGTTGGCGCGGTCATTCTATAGATGGGTGACCGCATTGTGGTATTTGAACTGAGCTTCTCCGTGCCTCCGAGGGCACGTCAAAAGCCGGTCCCGGTGGTTGTCAACTAAGATAACATTCGGGCGGCTTGAACAACTTTGAAACTAGGTGAACCATATGATAGATAGATACGAGTTACGATTATTGTTCATTTTGATGGCATTGCAAACGTTATAAGAAGATGTAACGTTATTACACAACATTAAATGCATTACAGACACGAAATAATTGTATTTGTTCTATGAAATTCCATTATATTTACATGTCAATATATTGTTTCCTGAAAGGATTGCAGCGAAACGTTCTTAGTAAAAGTTGTTCCTAGTTATCATTACTTTAATTTGACACTACTTTCATTAACGGCCGCCGACCGCCCAGGAGTGCCCATTCTCCTTTACTGGGTATGTGAACATCATTTTTATCTAAAATCTCAAGGTACATACCAGATATTGGTTCACAATTTCAACCGCGTAACGATGATTTGCGAATTGCATAATTGATTGTTTACTCATTGTTCCAGTTTTCATTGGCGTCTCCTCACATGGTGCCGCCAGTCAGCCTTCTATGCACCTCATTCCTACAGCGTCTATCAGGCATGGACTTACAAGAACAAACCGACGATGATCAAGAAGACAAACCAATGGAGATTGACGAAGATTCCAGTGATGACGAAGACGGCGATAAGTCCAAACTAAACGGACCCTACGCGCCAAAGGTCACTGAACTCTGGACCCCTAATTACGAAGCCGTTAAAGAGAAGAAACTGAATAAGATTATGTCAGAACCGTTCTTAGATTTACATTCGACCAGTTCTATGTTCGGGGTGTAATGTCAATATTTTTGATAAATAAAATTCTGGATAAAACATATTTTAGTTTTATATTTAAACCCTATATGTACCTAACATTGTTTTGGTAGAACATACCTGTAATTATTTCGTCAAATTATCCTTGCTACCAGTATTATGGATTTATCGATCGGTTTCTATCTGTACCCAATAATTATTATTTATATCACGAGTACCTGCATACAGTATAAAGCATTGTTGTAGTTGACTAAGTCACAATAGTCCTGTGAACGAAACGATAAACAATGGATTTATTGAATCAGGACGAAATATTGTTAATTGCAAAACAATGTGGCTTTTCTAATGTGGTAAAGTGGACTTATGAAGAATTTGAAGACAAAACTCTTGGATATTTGGGTGATCATTTGAATCTTATCATTCATGTGGAGTCCAATGGAATCAACAGTGAACTAAGGCTCTTTGTAAAATGTATGCCAAGGTTTGACCATTGGAAGGCAGAATACCTTAAAGAATTAAACTTCTTTAAGAAAGAATATATCATGCTCAACGCGCTCTTTAATGAATTTGGAGCTTCAGAAGGTAAGTGCGGTGTATTTATTTTCATATTTTATCCCAATAATATTTAAATAAATGAAAACTTTATTAAAAATCGGACAAATTAAGTACGATAGTTTTTATCCCCTCTGTATATCTGTATACCTATTTACCTTAAATTGCAGGCTCACCTAAGTGGCGACCTAATCTTCTATTTATTAAAGAAGATATTTTTGTGTTTGAAAATGTTATTCTTCAAGGATATACTATTCCTCACCATCAGGAAACCTTAAGTTTCGAAGAACTAAAGGCGACAGTTGCAACGTTGGCTAGATTTCACGCTCAGTCGTACATTTACGAAGAAAGGAGAAGTAATGAACTCAGAAGACCATTCAGAATATGGGAGCACTACAGCGATTACTTACAAGAGCCTTCAGCAGGAGCAGACTGGAGAAATGTGGGAAAAGATGCAGTTATTGAATACCTCAAAGTCTTTTCTAAACACAAGTCAAGACCTAATTTTAATAAACACCTAGAAATAGTCATACCGACGTTATACGAAAAAGCCATGGAACTTATGAAACCTAGTCCAGTGTACCGAAATGTAGTTGTACATCGCGATCTTTGGAGTAACAATATATTCTTGAAGAAATTAGCCAGTACATCATATCACGCGATGTTTGTGGATTATCAAACTGTTTTATATTGTTCTCCAATGCTTGATCTGTCGTCATTGATCTACTTCAATACTTCGCGAACTAGTAGACACATTTGGACGAACGAACTGATAAGTTATTATTACGCTGTATTGTCTGAAGAATTAAAAAGAAGCGGTGTGAAGGTAGAAGATATCATTGATAAATGTTCCATCTTAAAGGCTTACGAGGAAAGCATAGTTTTCGGTATAACACAAGCTAGTCTCATTATTCCGATCGTTGCTATGAGTAAAGAGAAAAGAGAGGAAATATTTTATAACCCTGACTCGTCTAAAAGAGCAAACGTAGTGTCCCGGAGTAAAGAGTTTATAGAATATGCACGTGAAGACGATAAATACCGAATCAGAGTTACCGAACTGTTTGATGAAATCGTTGGGAGATTCATACTTCCGAAAGACAACGGAGTGAATATATGAAGGTTATTCAAAATATTTTTAAAATTATTCTGATGAGAATGCGATGTTTTATAAAGCATTGAAAAGGTGATTTGTTCTGTCTCATATAGTAAAGAATTTTAGGTGGTATTCGAAGTTTCCTAACAGAAATATCCATAGGAACCTAGCCTGATGCTGGAATTCAATCAGTATATTTAATAGGGACAACTTAATACTACATTATGCAACTAGGTACTAGTTATTCATTATTTTGCTTATCACGTAATGAACTTATTAAGTCTGATTTATTACCGGGTTCCTGTTTATATCGTGTATTTTTAATCAAAGCAATTTCCATATATTATTATGACTTGTCCTAGTGAGGCTTGTCCTAAAGTATCATAAATGTTAAAAACATCGATTGTCTTTAAAAAACTCAATTTATATCTCAAGCTTTAGTTACCTATGTATTTACTAATTATCATTACTATCAACTGTTAGTATATTTACTTGCGTGCAATATTATCTGAAATTCTACAAAATGTCTACATTATAAAGTACAGTCGTGATTAACAAAGACGTTATTACGTCTGTGAATATCACGTTATAACTATGGAGTTATTAAACGAACACGAAATTTATTTGATCGCCAAACAATGTGGAATATCTAATGTGATAAACTGGACCTTTGAGGAATTCGAAGACAAAATAATTGGATACTTGGGGGATCATCTACATCTCATTATACAAGCAGAATCAAATGGGATAATATCAAAAACAAAGTTATTTGTAAAATGTATGCCGAGGTTCGACAAGTGGAAAGCTGAATATCTAAATGAATTAAATTTCTTTAAGAAGGAATATATTATGCTGAGTACTCTTTTTACGGAATTCCAAAATTTTGAAGGTAAGATTTGCATTATTTACCTCAATGACTCGTGGGTTATTTATAGCTTAGGACTTACTGCAATTATTGCTCTAATTTCAAGAAATAAGAGCAATAATGGTAGTAATTAAGTATAGTAAAAAGTTACTCTAACTGTCTTAACCACTCTCCGAGCGAAGACTGCGTCTGTATCATAGCCATTAAATAGAAACATCATCCATATTAAATCGCCACCGTGTGGATATTGACCTATAAGAAATCTAATAGGTAACATAATGATACTGTCCACCGCCACGATAAGTTGTCGTTAAATACCAAAATATTTCATTACTTAGCCGCTTGTACCTGACATTAACTAGCTGCGTTCGTTACTTTTCAGGGCTACATAAATGGAGACCTAAGTTGTTGTTCATTAAAGAAGACTTGTTTGTGTTTGAAAACGTCTCACTTCAAGGCTACGTCATGCCTCATCATCAGGAAACTTTGACATTTGAAGAATTGAAGGCATCGGTCGCTACTCTGGCTAGGTTTCACGCACAGTCATACATTTTTGAAGAAAGGAGAAGCAAGATGTTGGGGCGACCTTACAGAATATGGGAAGACTACAGCGATTACTTGCAAGAACCCTGCAAAGGTTCAGATTGGCGGAACACTGGTAGAAATGCTGTTATAGATTTTCTGAAAGAGTTTTCTGAATATAGATCAAGATCTAATTTCAATAAATATTTGGATTTAGTTGTACCTATACTGTATGACAAAGCTATTGAGCTTATGAAACCCAGCAGTGAGTACCGGAACGTTGTAGTGCACCGTGATCTTTGGACTAACAATATATTTTTAAAAAAGGAAGCTGGCTTGTATCACGCCTTGTTTGTGGACTTTCAAACGGTTCTTTATTGCTCTCCGATGCTTGATTTATCATCACTGATATATTTTAATACGTCTCGATCTGATAGAAATACTTGGACCGACAAACTCATATGGTTTTACTATGCAGTATTAGCTAAAGAACTAGAATATGGCGGAGTGAATGTTGAAGATATATTTGATAAAGATACTATAATGGAAGCTTACGAGAAAAGTATTGTTTTTGGGATGACGCAAGCGGGTCTTATTACTCCAATCGTTGCTATGAATAAATTCAAGCGGGAGGAAATATTCTGCAACCCTGAGTCTTCTAGAATAGCGAACGTGGTGACTCGCAGTAAAGAGTTCATAGATTATGCTTATGAAGATGATAAATATAGAGCTAGGGTTACCGAACTGTTTGATGAAATGGTTGAAAGATTTGTTCTTCCACAAGAAAGAGGTGAAAACTGTGAACCTTTTAAGTAAAATATGCTCCAGCCGGTCACTCTACTCCGGTCCTTGGGTTCAAGCATTAAATATATATATAGGTACTTATTCACCTACTAAGTAATTGTAAACAGTTGTAATATTCTAATGCAAATATATTACTGATAAAAAAGTGTATTTTATTTTAAAGTGTTTTTCTATATAATGTTGTACCCTACTTAAAAATCTTGTTATAATTAAAGTGGAAACTGATATGTTAATGTTAATAGTAATAGCTTTAAATTAAAATCTACCTATTAGGAAAAGGTTTTTCTTATATATTCTTTGCATCAATAAATTGATCGTGGCGAGGTGATTATGCACTATAACACACAGTTCCCCATATTAACTTTTTGCTTCTAACCATTTTCAGCTCTCACCACTTGCATACATTTCTAATAATGTTTTCATTGTTTGTTTATTCCGATGCAGATTTGTGTGCACAATTTTGCCACGATAATAGATAGAAGATAAGATCAGTCTAATATGAGTGATTGTTGTGTAAAGATAGAGCACTACAAAAGGGGTTCTTTGAACTAAATTAATCTTGACAATTATTCAGCCAACATTTAGCAACATAACACTACATTTCCTACATTATATCTATTTTATCATATATAAATACACACACGGTCTAGCAATACTGTCATTTTCTGAAACTGTAGCATATTTACACTGGGTAATTTGTACTTATGATATCAATATTGACTTTGCGATATTGCTGCTATTACAAGGGAAGCGTTGCGCTAACGACCACATTATCATTTACAAATATCAGACGTTTATGAAGCAATTTATATATTCTATAGTGATTTTAGTAGTAGAATAATAAGGACATCTTTCAACATGGCGACGTGTGCGGTGGAACCAAGTTTAAATCAGTTTTCAGAAGAAGATATCAAACTAATTCTTTCGAGATACAATAATGCAAATGATAGTTGTGCGATAGAAAATTATTCTGTTAATTATGCTAGCAACAAAATGTTAGGGTTTCTGGCGGAGTACTGGAAAGTGAAGGTGCACCTGAAGAATCGGAAAGTCCTTCATTTCTTCATCAAAGCTATTTCTAGAACAAATATAGCGAAGGCAGAAATGGTGAAGGAGATGAAACTTTTCGATAAAGAATCTTCTTTTTACTCTGAAATTAAAACATTGTTGGAAGTATCTGGTAAGTCATCTCAATTATTTCATGATGTGTTTTTAATGCCTCCTCGTTTTCTTGTAAAACTTAATGGACCGATGATTATTTATGACATGATATACCGGGTTCGATTCTGTTGTAGTATTATGGCCCACAGCTCACACCGTTTATAACGTGTGTATTGTCTGTACTTAGATAAACAATCGTTTAAAAGTTGCATCAACTAGTCACAGAGGTAATGTTAATATTAATTTCAGATTTAAAACCTTGGGGACCAAAATTGATAACAGCACTCAAAGATGCAATGGTTTTTGAAGACTTAAATGCGCTACAGTATACCCTCAGAAATAAATTTGATAGATTTGACATGGCCCATACCCTACAAGCTTTAAAGACACTTGCAAGATTTCATGCATCTTCAATCATATTCGAGCAAAACAAAAGGCAAGAAACGCATAGTCTTTACAAAATAAACGACGATTTCGCACAGGTGCTTGGCGAGGGAGGCTATCATATTTCATGTGAATGGTACGTCCAATGTATGGCTGGAGCTTTGGATGCTATGAAAACGTATTCTAAATATGACGCAAGAGAAATCAATCTTATTGAAAGTCGATGGCATGAAATTTGGTCCACTGCATTGGATTTAAGCAGCTACGCTCCCGGTCGCGTCAATGTGATTTGTCATCGAGATCTATGGAACAATAACTTAATGTTTCGCTACAGAAAAGATGGCAACGATTTAGTACCAGATGATTGCTTGTTCGTTGACTTCCAAGCAGTTCGATACCAGCCACCTGCCTCAGATGTAATGGTACTTCTTTGTTGTAATCTTGATCCAAAGTTTCGTTTAGATAACATGGGTACATTTTTGGATTTTTATTACGATGAGCTGCAGAGGCATCTTAGCAACAGTAATATTGATAACATACTGTCTAAGGAAGAGTTTCTTATCTCTGCCGAAGAACAAACAATGTGGGGACTTGTCGTGTGTGCCTGTCTTATACCGCAGTTTTGGGTGGACGATGATGTTACAACAAAGGTATTTTGTGACAACGTGCAGTTCGAAGATATTCTTAATAAAAATAAAGGACATTTTATAAAGAAAATGATGAAAGAAAATAATTTGGACTACCGACAAAAAGTCATGGAAATATTTGAAGAGATTGCAGACAGATATTGTTTCAATGAAAATAAATGAAAAATATATATCCACATTAACGTTTTAATAAATTTAAGTTACATCAAATAATTGTTATTAAGCTTTTTAATTGTTTTATTATATTCAATCAAACAACACGTGAAGAGAGTACGTACACGTAAGTAGAAATAAGATATGTAAGTGTACCAATATTTAACTTACACATACGACATATTAAGTAAGTATAGATTTATTTAACAACAAGTTTGAATACTTATTCATCTATGTAGATTATAACACACTCGTGCAAGATCAGTCAAGCCTGTCGCCTTAATTTCACGCTGAGAAAGAACAATACACAACACAGTATGTGTGAGATTGAAAAAGATCTACATTATATAAGCAAAACTTGTAATTCGAGAAACTCATTCACCATTAACAGTGGAAAACCTTAATTTCCGTACATAGAGCCAGGAAGGAGTCAGCTAGTCGTCCCTACGATCTGTACTGAAAGGCTTATCTTTATCAGTGCCTACTGCGTTTCTGTTCCTGTTGAAAGTCCAGCCCCAGTTAGGAATAAACTTATTGTCTTGTAGGCGTCGCATCCCAAACTTCCTGTGCCAAGGATCGTCGTCGCGCTGACTGTAGATGTCGCAGAATGGTCTGATTAACAAGATGTAGAACAACTCCACAAAACTAAGGAGGCTGGCGCCTAAAAATAGACCTCCAGTACCACCCGTTGACACTGTAATGAAAATGTAACATTCTTATTGAAAACTCGATCATCTTTGTTTATTAATCTAGCAATCCAAAATAGTATTTTTTTTCGATGTATCTACACTGAGATGGTAGTTTACATTAACGACTATTTAATATTCTATATATTATTAGATTTGTACCGAGTTTTAGTAGCATCAGGACTTTAACATGGACAGTTCCGTTATTAAATCAAAAGATACTTTTTATATTTAGCAAGTTGCAGCTCCTCGAAAATTTGCTTGATTTTATAGTTTACAGTAGCGCAACCTATATACAATAAAAAAAATCCATGAAAGATTAATTTCTACGACACCCGCTAGGGGACGGTGATCGGTTTTTCATAGAAAACACTTGAGTGGTTTTCTAGGTCGTCTTGTCGATAGTGGTAGGAAATCGCCCTTTTGGTAGCTAGAATAATAAATAAGAATATTTTATAACGTACCCACTAAATCAAGGACTCCGCGCACGACATTCCTCCTGTATCTCTCGCTAGGTAATACAGCCAGCTCTATTTGAACGCTAGCGAAGTTTTCAGTCGTCACAAACTTGAAGTCCTTTGTAATAGAGATCTCTGCTTCAGTACACGACGGCAAGCAATTACAAGACAGCCCGAAGCGGGATGACCATTTTGCTTTGAGAACCTGTGTAGTTAGTTACATAGGTAGGACTTACAAATTTTAAAAAATATTTCAAGTAATGTACGTAAACTATAGCAAACTTTATCAGAGTATAACTGTGAAGAAAACACGTGTAAGATAGTTAAAATCCGCAACGATATTTGTTTAAATAGTTAGAGACCACTATTCTAATATACCACTGTTAAGGAAGGGCTTATCCTTTAACCTTTCATACATTTATGCTGCCCTACTCTACGATGGACCTGCAAATAGCAGCAGATCATCACGCCATCTGCACCACGGTCGGCCTCGACAGCGGTGTCAAAATAATAGATTATCATTATCTCTACTATCTAACAGTAGGTGTATTTATCTACATCGTGCCTTTTATCAAAATCTAAATGTCTACATTTCTAACTATTGCCGTGGCTTACGAAGACGTCACGAGTTCTGTGAGCGTCTCATTACAATATGGAATTGTTAAACGAAAACGAAATTAGTTTGGTTGCAAAACAATGTGGATTTACCAATGTGTTAAAGTGGTCTATAGAGAAATTTGAAGACAAAACGATTGGCAATTTAGGCGAACATTTAAACCTTATAATAATAGCTGAGTCAAATGGGAAAACGTCGGAAATAAAGCTGTTTGTGAAATGTATGCCGAGGTTTAACAAGTGGAAAACTGAATACATAAATGAGTTAAAATTTTTCAAGAAGGAATATACCATGCTGGGTAAACTTTTTCCTGAATTTGAAAATCTAAACGGTGAGAATACTAATAACTCAATAATTACCTACTAATTTATTATTCCATTCAGGTTCCGTGCCATGCTTACACATTATTCTGATCTACATATTTTTAATTCCAGGAACACATAAATGGAAACCTAAATTATTGTTAGTAAGAGAAGACTTATTTGTATTTGAAAATGTGACACTACAAGGCTATTTCATGCCGCATCATCAGGATACTTTAACGTTTGAACAAATAGAGGCTTCTGTCGCGACTCTGGCCAGGTTTCACGCACAGGCTTTAATTTTTGAGGAACAGAAAAGTAGAGAATTGGGGCGACCGTACAGAATATGGGAGGACTACAGCGATTACTTGCAGGAACCCATGAAGACTATATACTGGCGGAACACTGGTAAAAAAGCTGTAATAGATTTTCTACAAGTATTTTCCAAATATAAATCGAGACCTGATTTTAGTGAATATCTTGAATTGGTAGTGCCTACATTGTATGACAGAGCTATTGAGCTTATGAAACCTAGCACTGAGTACCGGAACGTTGTAGTGCACCGTGATCTTTGGACTAACAATATATTCTTAAAGAAAGAAGCTGGCTTGTATCACGCCTTGTTTGTGGACTTTCAAACGGTTCTTTACTGCTCTCCGATGCTTGATTTGTCTTCATTGATATATTTTAATACGTCTCGATCTGACAGAAATGCTTGGACAAACCAACTCATACAATTTTATTATACAGTATTATCTAAGGAATTAGAATATGGTGGAGTGAATGTTGGAGATATATTTGATAAAGATACTATTATGGAAGCTTATGAGAAAAGTATTGTGTTTGGAATAACCCAGGCCAGCCTTATAACTCCAATCATTGCTATGAGTAAAGCTAGACGAGAAGAAATATTTTTTAACCCTGAGACTGCTAAAGTAGCAAACCTTGTGACCCGCAGTAAAGAGCTTATAGGACATGCTGAAGAAGATGAAAGATATCGAACTAGACTCACAGAATTGTTTGATGAAATGGTTGAGAGATTTGTTCTTCCACAAGTAAACAGAACGACGGATATAAGCTCGAATTAGATTGATTTTAAATTTAATGTCGTGAATAAGTCAACTAATTCAATAACAATTGTTTAGTAACAGCAATTAGACTTTGGAATTAGTTCAATAATATTAATCAGTCAGTAGACAATTCTCAAACATATTGAGAAATATGTGACATTCAGACTGACTACTTATTTATTATGTTGCATTATTTCCTGTCCAATATTAACCAACACCATAGAATATGAACCAAAAGTCTTATACGTCTATTCCTCAAGACAACAGCTTGAGTTACAATGTATTGTGCCTAATTAGGCACCGTATAAACTTGGTCTTGCACACTTACCGAAAGCTGGTGAACATGGCTGTTCAAACAGATGATGCCACTGACATTACACTTGAGATGTTCTGGAACATTCGGCATGAAGTAATTGGTGCAATTGCACAGGCGCAATTGTGCATCCTTTCTGCATTGTACCGTGCACGCGGTGTATGAATAGTGGTTATACACTTGCAAGAAGTTCTCATCTGTGTAACGACATTTACGTTTCTCTGGCGATATCAAACGTGCGCCTGCGTCGTTCTCGATGTTGCGTATTGTTATATAACGTCTGCATAACAAGTTACAGGTTAGATTGAGTGCTAGTTTGATCTAAATGCTGATAGTTGTTGATATTGTCTCAAAAATATGGTAGTCAAGGATTTTGATATCAATAAAATTCTAGTATTAAGATAAATATTTATCAGAATATAACTTTTATTTGTAGATACAAAAAAGGTTAATTCATGGTTTAATCATGTAGGTATACCAGATTACCTTTCAGTAGTTCCAGGATATCTACTGAATGTTAGTACTTATTTAGTTGTAACTTATAATTTACTCACTTGTGATAAACTTCTTGTCCCACCGACAAAACATCAGAGCCTATAGTGGTTATCGTTGGAACTTCCTCTTCATTTAAAATGTAAATATTTGCAGTGACCATTACATCAAAACTTATGACTCCGGGGCCTGTAGTTCGATTGCTTATCATATCCATTTTAACAGGATTTTTATCCCTGCAAACAAAATTTTGGCAATGTCAGTAAATTATACCCTAATCACATTGCAAGTATACATAAGTTTTAAATGGTTTTATTATTATTTACCTTCCCTGTAGAGTATTAATTGCATAACAAGTACCGAGCTCCGTATCCATCGGTCTGAAATACTCGCAACAGTTGAAAGGCCTCCCATTCCACGTGCAATTGATTAAGATCTCCTTACAAGTACTTCTCACCTGAAGAATATTAGGTAAAGGAAAGCTTACTCGTTTAGTTTGTTAATAATTGTGCAGTGGTATATTTTTTACTTACTAAATTCGCGTAGTACGTAAGATTCGTCTTCACACAGTCCGGCAGCGGGTCTACTAAGTTACAAAATTCTGATGTGTAGTAAGTGATACCCTTGAAGAAAGCGAGTTCTTTCAGTACTTCTTCCATATTAAAATCGTGTTCCTTGCCCCATAATCTAGAGACAAACAAAGAATAAATAAATGAAACATATAAACAAACACGTGTGCCTATATTTTTCTTACTACTAGTTACCCGTCAGATATTTCTTCCACACGATTAGAATTATCGTTCTCGCAGACGACGACCGATGGGAATTCTGTATCCCAGTCCTTGTAAGTAGTTTCCACGACAAAAGAGATGGGATTGTTTTGAAATGCATCGTACTGAGCCGCTATCAATAAGGATGAGCCGTACCATGAAAATGCCACCGCTACGAGCCAGAATATTCTGAAAAATAAATATTATTTACTAGACGATGGACCTTGAGCCTCAATTATATCTACGGGCGTGTATGAATGTTACCTTTCCACCCAGTGCCTTTCCGTATCAGCAATAAACCTAAATCCATGTATAGAAGTAGTTTGCGGTAAACTTTTGATACCATTCCACCAAATCTCGAAGTATCTTTTCCACGATTCTTTATAATCCATATCGCTTTATCTCTTTGAAATATGGGCGCATAATGACTCATAACATTTTAACATCCTATAATTTAATAGCACAGCTTTCGTGCGTAATACTACAATTATTGTAGCTAATGATAAATAATGATAAGATAATAATGAAAAATACAATTATGCTACGCGCCTATACTCTAACATAGATCACAATCAACATGAGAACCACACAGGTGTGCCAGATTCCTAAAATCATTATCCTGATAACAATATTATTGTGTGGTGTGTTTCTACTGTCTGTTAGGGTACTGTTTCATAAAAGTTTTCTAAAACACATATGCACACTACATAAAATTCTACTAGTGTTATGTTGTTCAGTAAATTGCCGTCTAGGTTTAAGTAGGGTGTGGACTGAATCGATGTGGTCCAGTAAGCTCGTTCCAGTAAATCGGTCTGTATCTCCTTATTGGTTCAAAGTGTGCAGGTATCTGCGGTTCTATAGTATTCTTAGTGCCATTTTTTCCTCGGAGTCTTCTCGCTTGCATCTCACGGAATAACTTCACCGTGTAGAAATAGATGAACTCTAGGACCGATACAAAACTGAAGCCTGTTATGACGCCACATGTCGAACCGATGTTACCTAAAAATATGAAGTAATGAGATCAATTCAAATTTATACATAGCATTTTACAACAAAATAATTGCGCTATCATTTCTCAATCAAAAATAATGATTAGTACATAATTGGTTGATCATAAGAAGAACTTATAAAAATTGGAGCATTGCACAAATGAATACATTGATTATCATCATTGCAGTAGGTACCACTGGCAAGATCGTAAGTGAAACAAAATGATCGACTAGACTCTTTAGGAGCATACAAAAAATAAACTGAATAAAAAGACTAAGACTTACTGATCAAATCGAACCACTTCATAATAACATTCTGTCCGTAGCAGTCGGCCACATCTCTCGCGTATTTCACGTGAACAATTGACGTGCCGGTGAAATTTGCACCCTGCCTGTAACAAATGTGTATTGTTGTTGTTCACAACTAATGCACAGACCTATTCCAGTGTGTTCCACGCCTCCGCATAACAAACTGTTGCCTACATTTCTCTGTTTGTTCTCTGTACTTGTTTCAATTAACAATTGCATCTATAAATTGTAGGGTTTCTCATTCATGTCATGTAATATCTTTGAACTATTTACACTAGAAATGTTGTTTGATAACAAAAAAGAAGCAAAGTAGATTATGCAGTAAAACTACTTGTTAGTTCCATGACAACCTTATTTAACTTTGTTATTGAAAAACAAGCAGGCATCGAGCGTTTGTTTCGTTTGTTTCCCGAACAACGCCAAACAAACAAAAAAGTGTCAAAATGTGAAGTTGCTTTTTGATTTTCAATATTTTCGATAAAATCAATCTTATTATTCAACTTTCTTTACAATGGCTGTCCCAAATAGAAAGGCGGGTTTGACTACAGCTGATTTCGAAGTGTTTGGCAAGGTACAAGGCGTATACTTTAGAAAACATACTCAAAGGAAAGCCACCGAACTCGGTCTTAAGGGATGGGTGATGAATACCGCTCAAGGGACTGTGATAGGACAGCTGCAGGGACCTCTCGGAGCCATCGAAGATATGAAGATTTGGCTACAAAAGGTCGGAAGTCCCAAATCGAAGATTGAAAAGGCTGCTTTTCGTAACGAGGGAGCTATAAACAGCTGCGCATTCCGAACGTTCGAGATAAGGCGATAAAACACCATATTTTTGTTGTCTGTCGTTCACGATATTTATTTGTGCACTTTAATTACTCTTTGTACTTTTGATATTAATAAATGATTTAATAATCTCACACATTGTCTTATTTAAGTACACAAAGGATTCTTCATAAAAAGCAATAAACTTGTTAAACTCACAGCCAGTCATCTCGGTCGCTATCTGGCACAGTGTTGAGGTACTCTGGGTAAATAATGACGTTGTTGAAGTCATAGCTATATGCAGTTTTAGAACAGGTGGGGTTGCACATCGGACAATCAATACCGCCGTTAACCAGATCCAGCTCAAGCTCAACCGGCACTTGATCTATGTTTGGACGTACTGCTATTGATTGAGCTGGAAACAAACGTTATGCATAACAAATAGAACCTATGCAATTATATGCAGTATGCAGCAAATATATTATTGTATAGGTTCTATTTTCACAGACTAAAAAGTGCGTCACGGATAGTCTGTCGTCTGCGCTGCACCTACATCGTATCTATATACATTAATACAGGTCTAAAGAAGCCCCTATACCTGCAGTAATATTACACAATATGGCATGCATTAACTTAACAATATTTTTTATAGTTTCGACACAAAATAAATTTGCAAACTTTTCACGCAATACTATTGCAGGGTATGATTTGCAAACTCCGTCTCTACAATATTAACGCACGGTACAGACGCGAATATCGATTTTATTATCAGCAATGGATGTTAACATAAGTACCTGCTGGAGGAACCAGATATTTTAACATCAATGGTACTTACAATAATACGTTTGAAGACAAGGCACATCCTTCATATTACAAGTTCTAACCGTCCTCATTTTGGGCATATTAAATGGTGTACAATTACAATGGTCTAGTAGAAAAGACATTCGACACTTCAGCATGCAGTCGCTGTACGTATAAAATGGCAGATACGATGACTCGTCGTAGAATCTACACTTTCTTAGTTTGATCGGCACATGCTGAATGTCTCGAGAGGCTTCTGTGAAACTTGCAGACACCATCACTGTCATCTAAAAGGTTTATGCATACAACAAAATCAATAAATTAGCTGGAAAACATTTTTAACAATTTATAACAAACTACGGGTGCCAAGACTATTTTCCAGGATTTATATTTATAATAGGAAATTAAGTTAAGGACAGCATATTCTTATTTATCTAGTTAGTAGTAGTAGCGGTAACCGATGGTCCTATATGATAAGATATGTATAGATAGATGAGAATGAAGCAAAGGTAGTCTGTAAGGATCGTCCTATGTTTCGTTCTTTTTGTTACCTATGGAAAGAAGGCGTGATTTATGTATGTATGTAACAGCAATACAATGTTTTACTTAAAATAACCACGGCTGAGCTGTTAGAAAGCGTATAAGGTTCCGCCAGACTGCCAACTAAGTATCTATTACCAACGTACAAGGACATAGAAATCCAAAATTTTTAAAAGTTATGTTATTTTGATGGAGCAAGCAATAACAAGCGTACAATATAATATTATTAACATAATATCGTAATATTCACGTGACTGTTTTTAAAAATATACCTAACGCTTAAAGTGGTGTCTAGTCATGTGATTAGTGCCATTGAACTGGAAAGTCGTTTTTTACAATTCATTGAGCTGACGACGTCATATTTTAATGTTTCGTATTTGGACTCCAACAAAATTGTACATAGTCTAGTGAGCCTACAGTTCAATATTACGAATATACTTTATTAGTTTTTACCTGTACGCTAGGACTAACAATCTGCATAGCAAAACTTCCACTCGGCGAATCAGGAAAATCATAAGCATCCGAAAACTGGAGCTGAAGGAAAATACAAGCACTCATTAATATTAAAATTGGATCGACATATACCTCTAGTACTATTTTATAACGAGTCGTACCTGAGCTCCTTGTAACGGAATATTGTAAAAGAAATCATCACTTTCATTCATACGCAGCAGTATTTTGAGCCCTTGGTCGAAATCGAAGAATGATTTGTTGCCGTATCTATACATATCTATGCTTCTAGTGGACCCGGTTTTACTGAAAAAATAAAAAACATACAGTCGAATTGAAAACCTCCTCCTTTTTTTGAAGTCGGTTAAAAAGAAGACTAGTCGATAAACAGGAGATTAAACCATCCATTTAGGCCCGTTTTCACCCCTTCTAGATAAGCAACCGATAGCATAACAGGTGAAATTTTTGCACTAGATTTCATATATTAGATGGGTTATGTGACACTTATTCGTTACGAATGAAACTTGCCCTTATTGTTCTTACTTTTGAAAGAATGTATCGTAGAGTCGTAGATAGTTAAATGTGCAACAGTATCCATTCATTGTGAGTCGAAAGTCAAACAAGTCGAGGCATTTTTTCGGTTCCGTATTCCACACACACCTTACAAGCAGATCTTCACACCTAGGTGTTAACTGCAAACAAACATTCTCTAGGTTACACTACGATTTGTATAATCGTAGTAAAAATATCATTAATTTAGGTCGTTTATAATCATAATGTCATACCTTTAAAACGGATGTTTATATTTGGGATCCCTATTTATAATCTCTAAAGGCTCACTTTTTTCAGTAAAATAAAAGTGTTCAACTATTGTTTGAGTATTTCACACAGACAGGAGTGATATCATCTGATTAGATTTCGTAATATTTCTAGCTTATTATTATAAGAGAAACGTAACCACGTAATACGTAACCATGTTTTTGTTTTTTGACCGAAATTTGTACTTTGGACTTGGACTTTAAACTCATCGTGAATTTTGCATTCTCTGCATTCTTTAGTTATTACGATAAAGACATTGGTGTCTGAGTAACTGACATACTGTGATTGTATCTGTGGCCTATGGTACGACAGGTTTTGTATGTCGTACGAAGAGTCGAGGACTAGGGTTCGGTACCCGAGTTGGGAAAGATTGATGGGTGCAGGGTAACGTACTCGTTATTTGGCTATAGATTGCAACTAAATGGTGGTGTTTATCGATACATCTCTGCTCATACTTGTGCACATAAAAGGCATATTGTGCACATATATTTAATACATACACTTCGCATTAGCT
The DNA here is from genome assembly GCF_050436995.1 of Anticarsia gemmatalis. Lineage (NCBI taxonomy): Eukaryota > Metazoa > Arthropoda > Insecta > Lepidoptera > Erebidae > Anticarsia > Anticarsia gemmatalis. Next base: position 6,670,644 of record NC_134757.1, read on the forward strand.
CGTGAACGTCGTATTCGCCAAGAATGTGATGCAACTTGATAGGAGACACGTTGTTCAGTTTGACCGAGTTCAATCCATACAACTGACCCAAGCCGAGGAGCATCTTCATCATCTCACTTTGATTGTAGTGTTTATTCCTTTCTTCTTTGATTCTGAAAGAGTATATTGAGATCTCAATATAAACAAGCTAAAAGTAATTTTACATAGGTATAATCATTTTCAAAGTTCTGACTATTACTATAAAGTACTGCCGTAACTTCGATTTTTCAAGCTTACTGGCTTACATACCTTGAAACCAGACTTATTCTATAAAATCTATTTGAAATTTTGGCTTAAGAGAGAGCCAACTCACAAAATATTTTTATAATTCAGAACATAAGTAAATAAAGAATAAATATATTATAACTTACAATTGTTTAGCCAGGGTCGAAGCAGCACGTTTGCTGATTCTGTTATTGGTGCACAGGCCTACAGCAGGGAATATGATCTTACTGACAGGGGTACCCTCGGGCATCTGCGTCATCACTAGCGGTGCACTGTAGTACTTGTTGAATGTCAGCCATACTAGCGAGCAGGAGCATCCCAGACCAACCACTAGTATTATTATCCAGATGATCCTGTTAAGAGACGATAAAATTGACATTATTATGATAATGATCGAGTTTCTCCTGAATCAAATATTTATTTGAAGAAGGGTTGAGTAATGTAAGTAATGGGTTAACTAATATATTATTATAATACACTAGGATTAAGACGATGCATCCAGTTCCGAAAGGTTAAGTAAACCAGATTAAAAATGCATCATCGTGATAATCTCCGTGCAATATTCGATATTAGTTAATATAAGAAAGTCCTAAGGTTTTTATCGGGTAATCTTTAATCCTTCCAGCTTGATTTGTTATTATTGAGACATAAATAAGTGTGAGAACTAGATTGTCTAGTATGTATTTTGTGTACATTTCTCAACTAAACTCAAAATGTTTTCTCAACATGATTTTAACATTCGAAAGCCGCATAACGTAACACATGTATCTCCTCCACTTAAGACATGCTTAGCGGTAATTGCGGTAACACTAACCTGCCACTGAACAAGTTCATGACGAGTTTACTTGCAATCTTCGTAACAAGCACTTGAGCAGCAACACACGTTATTACACACGCAATATCTTACATCTTTTACTTTTTATGTATGTAATGACATTGGCAGAGATGCTGACAGAATAAGTAACTACACATACTTACGCAGATTGCTAAAATTAGTGATTAAATAATAATATGAATTTCGTGTCCACGTGTGTAAAGTACAACGAAATATCTCAGAATATTCCTTAAGCTTTTCAATTAATTTCGTAATCCCTAAGATATATCCTATGGTTTTTTACAAGTTGGTAGTTGGTACTCCATTTATTGGTAGAGTATGCAGTGTATGTAGTAGTTCAGAATAGAATTGTGAACGGTACCTTTCGAGCAACGGCGTGGTTTCATCAACCAAATGCTTAAGACCGCAAATAGACGACTCTTGACAGTATTCCCTGCTGATGGTCTTGATGCTCGCTTTCAAAATATCCAGTTTCTTAGGCTCCGGCGCTTTCCTGCGTAAACGACGACGATATGCATATTCATAATACGCATTTTGTGACATTTTATCCATACTGAGAATGAGGTTTGACTAGTTTCACCTCTAAATGGAAATTAAACGGACATTGAGGCAGGTATTGTACTTGTGACTAATTGTACCAGTCAGTCATTTATTTCCATTCGCTCGTTGTATGTGGGAAAGTAAATACCAGTTGTTAAATATTCCATTTGCGATAACATCTGCTTTGATGGAAGGTTAATTGCTATGATTGATCGATTCTTCTCGTGTACTGCTAGTGCCTACTGATACTAATCAGATAAACGTTATACCTTCGATATTCATAGATATAGATCAAAAACTAAACTGACTTTATGAATTATGCTGCCCTAAGGATAACAAAACAAAGACTGTAAATAATTTAGAGTGCATAATAATGGTGTGTCGCAAAATGTTACGTACTAAAAAGATCCGAATTCAAGATCATTGACGAAACTCAGTCACATGACCATAGGCAAGCCCCGTAGTTGTAAGATTAGCCGCACACGAAGGCTCTCAACGTGTTGCAAAACTTATTACCAAACAACTTGATCATCTCCTATAACCGCCTACATTCACTTATGGAAAATTTACATCTTAATATTGTGATTCATAAAATATAATTAATTTCTTTGACCTGTCATCAACGTTTGATTAAAATTCTTGCTGTAGCATGGCTAAAAATAAACGGAAAGTTGATGTTTATCGTGACATTGTTGTAGAAGTACAGTCAAGAAACTTTTTTAAGCATCACTTTAGTTAGACTATTTTATTAAGTAAACAGGCTACTAATGAAATATTATACTTTTACGAACAAAGTCACTTTACTACTAATGTGACGCCTACAATGTCATAACTATCTGTCTCTGGAGTTCGATGTATTCGAAAAGGCTAGAGTCGGCTAGACTATTGGCTAAAATGTATATCAGCGGATGACTTGCGTCATAATTTCTGAAATATGATTGAAATTGGAAGTGCAATGACTAGTTTGTTGCATTACCGCCACTGGTTATTGCATCCAAGTATTCTGGTCAGGCGGTCAGTTTGTACGTCCTTTCCCCATCGCATCTTGTCGTGGCGCTGGCGGCGGCTGTGCTTGCGCCCGCGCCACCCGCGCCTCTCACGTGCTCTTACGCAATCTAATCTGCATGAGACAATAAAACCGTTATGCGTAACATTCTGCTCATATTACATTTATATGCATAATTTATATAATCGATACAGGATTTAATATTAATACAAGAAAGTTAATCTTCTATGCGAAGATCCAGGGGCAATGGTAGAGTTCATTATATGTGCATGCTGTTAAATAATATTGTCTGCTCGGCACTCTAGTTTCACTTTTTGCTTTGGCATTATTGGATAGATTTATTCATTGATATCTTAGTATGTTGATAATTTTTAAAAAATGTTAATTATGAAAATCGAACCTGCGGCACACGATGCAATCGTTGTCGCACAGGCTAATAAGAACTGAAGGAAATTTTCAGTACTTAAAAGATTATGTTGAGTACTAATTATTTCAGACAGAAAACTTTTAAAGCACAGTCTACAACTGTACATTAAAATCACACATTTGTTTTTAAGAAAAACTAATAATATACTCTACTTACCTATGTCCATGTACCTTAGAACACGACGAGCATTTAGTATCATAAGGCGGATTCAAAACAATATTCGTATTTAATGTATTAAACACAAGCAAATACATTTCTCTAGAGAACTTACTCTAGTACAAATGCGAAGAGTATTGTTCCCAAGTAAAAGCTACGTTTGAATAGAACCAGTGTATTATGCATTCGGTGCAATTAGCTGTGTGCTTTGTGTCAATAATACATTGCATGTTTCATAAGGACTTATTATAGTAGAATTATTGTTAAGTACATAAGCAGGGGTTGATTTAATGTGTTGGTCAACAATGTAGTAAATTACTAAATGCTAATGTTACAAAATAATTATTATGGTTGGTTTATGTCGACTTGTAATAAAAACTGCGCCGTATTTCAAGATTTTTACTTTATAAATGCTTTCCTGTCTGTATGTCCTAATCAATCTAGATTGTTCCTTATTAACACCATATAAAATCATTACTTCTCGTAAATTAAAAACCTTAATTCATGTTGATTTTGTTGTTCTTAACCATAATCGCAAAATATTTAAAACGTGCTAAATATCTCAAAAAAGTTACGTTTAATTACGTTTCTGAAATTGTAAGTTAGTAAGCTTATATTTTTTTAAAGTAACCGTAAATAGGTACTTTAATTTTTTCAATAAGGTCTTTATTGTAAACATTGTTTAAGAAAGCATTTGTAGATATAGAGATAAGATCTCGTCTATTTATGACACACTACAAGTTGTTTCATATGTGCACTTGTAATAGGAGTAAGTAGAGCGCGAAAGTAAGCCTTGAATTCACGTGACCGTCCAAGTATTTATGAATCATTCATTTTCTAGTAAAAATAATTAACTATGTCTCTGCTATTTTGTGCATAGTTCCGAAACATAAAAATCTTCTTAATTCCACTATACATAACTAGTACGATAACTGTACACGTACTTTTTTTTCCGTATGAAGCTTTTGCCTAGCTGTATAGCTGCCAAACATACGTTTGGTAGTAAGATATTCTATCTTCAAACAATTGATTTGGTTGTCTATTATGTACCTAAACATTTAAAAGTACATTTTCCATTTCTTCATAACAATATACAAACTAATTAGTAATATTTAAAAAAAAACATTGAACTATAATTACTCTGTAATAAGTCATACCCATTCAACCATAATTTAAAAAAGAAACACTTAAGTAGGTAAGCTCACAAAAGCTTGAGACAATATTATATTGTGACTTAAGTTATTCACCGGCGCTTAACGTTATCGCAATAGGTCGATGGCGCCGGTGGTGGTGGTCCATCGCTGACCATTCTCTTCACACCACACACATAGTACTACTGGCCGAAGACACAGCCTTCCGTCAATACACTTGTCGTATTATTCGTTGAAGTTCATAGTGTCCTTAAGTGCAAATGTGTTAAGTTCTAGTGCACTCGTACTTGTTGTACTGTTTTGACAAAAGGATTTTTTTGTTTTATAGGTATGTACCGGTTGCTTTTTTAACTTATAAGATGATGAATAGAATTATATTTTAAGATGGTAAATAAAATTATGTTTTAGGATAACTACTTCTATAAAAATAGTCCTTAGGTGAGTAGGCTTGAATTTAGTATCTTACAAGTCTATTTTTCAGAACTCAATTTTTCGTTTATCGAAAACAATAACAAGAACTTATTCGGAACAACAAAAATACTTAATCCGAAAGAACACATAAACTTATAGTTCGTAATATTGTTGTCTAACTTTCTTAATTAAACCTCTATACAATGGGCAGCATCATATAAACGGCACTTGTATTATATGTAGGAAGCATTAATGTCTACATATATTATTAGTATTCTTATAAATCTATAGAAAACAATTACACATAATAACAGTCAGCAATGTCTTAAAATAGATCGTAGTACAACGCTACATATTGTGACTAGGTATATGGACTCTGACCTAATTTAGATATGAATGTTTGTCTTAAATTAAGGTATGTTTCCTCAGGTTGACTAAACATCTTATAGCAGTTAACAGTAGTTTGGTTAATTTACTTGGGTATTCGGTATTCTACTATCAACGTGCTTAGGTATGTCACTAACTTGAGTGCCGTTTATAAGGTTTTTAAGGAGTCGATAGTCGTCTTAAATTATTTATCAGGACGATTAGAAATCATTCGTTTGCAATTTTATCTATCTGTTTTGTAAATACAATTGGCAATAAAAATATATTTTTCAATTTGCAAACTCTTTCCTCTTCTCTTTCTTGAGGAAAATTATAAATAGACGAAAGAAATACAAAACAGCGGGGAGACCATTCAACGTTAATGAAACCATTAATTAAAATTGTGAATCATATTTTTCGTAACTTGACATTCAAGTTCTTTGAATAAAAACACTAGACACTTGCAAATTAATGAATGAAATTAATCATTAGCCTCGGTGTAATTAAGTAAGTAAACATATTAAGCTAGAATACATTGAGTAATAACCTAATGTTTCAAAAACTTAACATTATTATTTATTTCCACATTAGCAGTTTTCAGTAGTATATTAAAAGTAGCAATAATAATAAAGTCTGCAAACAAGACCATCCGTTCTGCTTTATTATCGTATTCACACGGTCATCATTATTGAGTAGTTTTGCAAACGATTCTGCCACTATGTTTTGTAGAAGGTGTAAGAGGTGCGTCCGTACATTCTCGAATGTTGACCAACGCAACGATTTGATTGTCCGCAGATGTTTTTGAAAGTAATGTTTTGATTCTCCGTCTCTTCGACCTTGAAGTGATTGTCGGAACACGTGGCTTCTTACGGCAAAAAATGCTGGTAAAGAACATTTGGTTGTAACTTAACTATTTGTGTCAAGTGTACATCGTCGTACGTTCGTATATAAATAGATGCGAAAACATTTTTTAGCTTACGTAAATGTTTTTAAGAATTAATACTGACTAGAAAAGTATCCGCTTTCTAAGACTTTTTAATAAGAAGATAGGTATTACAAAATACCAAAGTCTTATCTTTATCAATGCGACTCAAAGTACATAGGACTAAATTGAACGTTCATGTGAAATCTCAATGGGATGTCTATGTAGGTTACACGTAGGTGTAGGCCCAGTAATCACAGAGTTAGCGTAATATCAGATTCGTATCTTCTAATTTTCTGTAACTGAGCCGCCATTATGTCATTATATGCCTCTCAGATTCATCGGTAGGCTCATTTTCTTGATTTACCACTGAAAGTAAAATTGCCGGACGTCACGTAAGGACAACTGCATAAACTGTTCGCTGCTTTCCGACGAACATTGTTGTTTCAATCAAGTTCATTGAGTGGTTATTCGTATCACGAGGTTCTATGGCAGTTGTTTTAACTTAAGGCCTCTAAATTAATATGCATCTAATCTGTAAACCCTAACCTTCCTCAATCAATAACATGACATAACATCAATAAATTAACAAGCGTGAACTTCTTTTCAAGGTTCCACGAGTTCCATTCATAATGAAGTCATTGGTATTGTTGCTCACTACATGCAGTTGGCTGGTCAATTGCCTGCCTCCTCCACACCCCGATGTAGTGGCGTTGCGACAGGAGGAAGAACTCCTACATCCACTACACAGGAGCCCAGCGTTACGCAACCCGCATTTACTAAAGGTCTTACCGCTGACCAGTTTATTACATGAAGGGGAAAAAGTGGTAAGAGCTACTTCGCAATGTTAGATCATATTATGGAAAAATATCGAGTTGCCACATTAGTTGGCAACTAATATCCATTAAATTATGTAATTATTTCGCAAAACAATACGATTGAAGGTCCATTCTCTTTTTAAGGTATTTGAACGTGAAGCGAGTAAGGTCCCTCGTACAGAAATATACAAAGTCCTCACTCACGCAGGATTCATCCCGAGGAGATTTTTTGGAGGTTCAGTGCCAAATCATAAGCAAATCGCTGTGATACTCCCCGAAGAGCACATTGATTTCCATGACTCATCATATTTCCCAAGCCAAGATATTTTACAGTATTTGTAGATTATTAGAGTAAACTTTTTATAATCAAATTTTTATCGTCTATGAGGATGGTGTAGGTGTATTGAAAAATAAAATTACGTATTTACGTGTATGTTGGCTGTTTATTGATTAAATACAGCCAACATTAATTAGTAAGAAAATGTATAATATTGGAATATCGATTGTAGATAGTAGACGTTACTTAAGTGTATATAAATGTAAATATAGACTACGTTAATGTAAAACGTTCCTTGTGTTCATTGTTTGTGCTGTTTTATGATTTAATGTGTTTGTAATTTTCATTTTGTTGTTAATGGTCTTGTGTGAACCATGACCTCTTGTTGAAAATAAACAAAACAATTGCACATACAAGGTTTTTTATTATAAACTATATGCCCTTGGGCTGTAGGCATTCGTTGTACATGAGCACGTCATTTCATAATGGTTTACAATTAATTAGATATTAATAATTCAGTTCACTTGCACAATATGACACATACTTTAAAATGTATTACGTTGTGTAAGTTTAGTGGTGCATTCGATCCATTGTGTTGGCACAGAAGCTCGGTACCAAGCTATTGTTTTAAGATGTCGGATACTAAGACGATTTGTAAACAGTTAATCATAGATTACTGTGCAAATTGCACTTTCGCGGGTATACGTTTTATAGCTGACGACACTAAGCACTGGATTGAAAGGTAACTTAAAAAAAAAACAAATAACTTACTTAGATTTCACTTCTTTTCCTTGCTTACGCAATTAACATAAACGAAAGTATGTATTTTTGTTTATATTTAAATAAGATAACTGTTGAGCATTGAATTAATCAGTTTCGACTATTTATGCTAATTAAATTAGCATAAGTTTATAAAGCCTTTTAAAATGTTAATAAATAAGGTATTATAACATAATTATCATGTAATCCGGTGTATTATAAATAGATTGTTGTGGGTGGTGTTGGTGGTGTTGTCATGGTACGGCTCGGCGCTGCTCATCATAGCTGCTTGGGAGGCCTTCATCCTCAGTCCCATCAGCTTCGGCGTTGAAACAGGCTACATAGACTGGGATACTAAAATGCCAACAGTAGCCGTCTGTGAAACCGCCAACGATCCTAAAATATTCAACGTCTCTGATACGTGAGTGCAATAAATTCTATCATTTGCGTGCAAAATATATTATAAGATAACATTTAGAGTTTAATAGCAATAGGGATTGTTAGATCAATTTATTTCCTTAGTTTTTGTGATCGTATCTTAACATTAATATTTTTTTTAAGGTTCAAATTGCCAATGCATTTAGGGGGGCCAATGATACTACGTGTTACATTAGAAATCTACTAAGTTTTAGTAGAGATTCTTTGTCATCTAATAGTTCATACGATTATCAATTACGAATAGTTCATATGAGTCGGCTTCAAACTATATTATTTTCCACAGGATTTGGACCCCACAACATTTAATGGACTTGGAAGATGCGCTGCGAGAAATAGCTTACTATCGAGGAGTGAGCTTCGTTCTCGTAGAGAACTGCTACCTCAACCCTAAGCCAGATCCCATGTGTCCTTTATCCAACTACAGTTATTATGCCAACTTGGTCCGGAGTAACTGCGATAGGATTTTGAAAAACTGCTCTTATAATGCAAAGCAGTTTCCTTGCTGCGAACATTTTTTGCCAATACAAACTGATATTGGGCCGTGTTTCATCATCAATTCGGTTCAAACTGAGTAAGGCTTGCTACACACATATTCGGGTTGGCACGTTTGTTTCGGCATTTATCGAACAACTAAACCGATTCGAAGCAATTACTACTCTCTGTTTCGTAGCGATTTCAAGCAGCATTCTTCCCGAACTTTCATCTACACATATTCGGTTTTGCCCGACTAGGCCTAATAAATCTAATAATGCCAAACCGTATATGTTTGTAGCCTTATGTATTTTTCTTTTTGATTGCTTTAATGTATTTTATGAGAATTTTTTTTTAAAGTGGCCTAATATTCCAGAATACAAAACCCGTATCCAATGATCAACAATATGAAGAATCAAGGTGGGGTTCTTAGATTTGACGTCGGATTGCCGTCTACAGTGAGTTTACTAAACTTACTTAATAACAAATGTATAAAGTAATGAACGGTTTGAAATTATTACGAGCAAGGGTGATATTTATTTATTTATTTATTTATTCTCAGGTATACACTCTAGGAGATGACGAAGTTCCATCGATAACTACCTTATTATCGTCAACTATAAAGGTTAACCTTGGTAGCAACTATCGGTAAGATTTGGACTGCTCCACACTCATGTATTTCCTATGCGGTAAAATAACCAATGTAGTTACTTTTTTATTGAAAAACATCCGTTGTTTGTTTATCAGAAAATGTATATACGTTGTTAAGTCTAAATACAATCAAACCATACCGTACCATACCATACAGTAAAAACATCCTGATTAAGATCACTGTAGTTTTCAAGTCGGTTAAATGTATTTGAAAAATATCTTAGAGGGAATATATGAAACGAGTATTTAAGCGTTATATGTGAGTATACTCGTATGTAATACATACGTACTCGAATAGCCCAAATCCATTAGCTGCAACTCGAACGCTCCCATTTCCATTAGTAATCCGGCTTAGGCCTACACGTGAAAGCCTATTTTAAATATAGATCAGCACTTTGGAAACTGTACTTAAGTACCTACACTAAATTTTTTAAATCCGAACCCACGACTTTAGAAAATGTGTTGATTTTTGTAATTTGTGCGTAGCCGCGTCGTGTCCGTCCGCAACATAGAGAACGATCCTCTGATCACAGAAACGACTACAGAACAAAGAGCTTGCCGATTCCATGACGAGAATGCTGATGGACTCTACCCAAAATATTCATACAGCGCCTGTACTGTCCTATGTCGAAAAAGGGCTCAGTTAAATAAGTGCAAATGTAACGACCACTTTATACCCGGCACTAGTAAGTTCACTTGCTTTATGTAACTGTTATGTAAAACTTTAAAAGCTGTACCATAGATTTCTATGGCCGTGTTAAGTAATCGATCCAACCTTTAATAAAAATAATATTGGTACAGTTTATTGCCCCATGATTCAAAGTAAGTTAATTGTTTCTGACTGCTATACAATTGAGGTGAGAACAGCCTTCGGCCCTCTCTTATTAAGCGCACGAGAAACAGTGTTAAACAGTTAGTGATTTTACTCCTAGATTAAAATACTTACAAGTTTTTCCTAATTACATATTTTTTTCTTTTGTGACGATTATTATCTGAGTGTATAGAAATGCTCGTGATGTGAATATTTCAGCTGAAGCAGAACTTTGCAACATATCAGGAATGGCTTGTCTTAACGCTCTGGCAAGTTCGTTAACCACTCTGAAACCGAAATGGGCTTTCCGGCCCGGTCTTACGTGTCACTGTTTACCTTCGTGTGACGAGACCGAAATCTCTGTTATCAGCGATTATGCTAGGTACGTATGTCGTATAATATATTTATTAAAACTAGACAGATAGTAGTTAACTCTACGAATTCATATGATACATGTTAACACGACCTTGACAAGACTTGCATTAGTTATATGTTAGGTCTTTTCTTTGTTTTTCTTATCGGTCATTGTTATTATTTCAGCCTTAAGGGAAAAATAAAAAAAAAGGCGCCCGTTGAAATTACTCTTGGTTATTTACCAACTGAAAGATTCAAGAGAAACGTTGTTAGAAGTCGCCTGGATCTAGTTGGTAAACATCTCGTTACTTAAAATCTTTGTTTTAATATTTACAACAATAAAAATGTTGTGATTTTTCAGTGTCTGTCGGAGGAACAACAGGCTTATTTGTAGGTGCGAGTCTGTTAAGTTTTGTAGAGCTTTTCTTTTTCTTCACTATACGTCTCTTTAATAATTTATGGATGAATAAAAAGCGATTGAGAAACGAGAATATGGACGACAGACCAAACATCAATACCGCAAATGTCGAAGAAATTCGGCTTAAAACCATGGAAAAAGCTGTGCGTCAAGGTCCGTATCCTATAAGTGGAGTAGAAGACACAGCTCAAGACGACGTCATAAGGCCCTACCATAATTGAATAAACAGATTATGAGTCCGATTCTTTCAACAACTATGACTTGTGTAATAAGTTTAAGCTTAACCGCATATGGAATATAAAAGCACTCTCACGGCTTTGTGGTTTTCATATTGTGCAGCTTTGTATTCAGAATGGGATCAAAACACATTTGTAACTTGTTACGTTGCTCGTGTTGCGAAAATTGTTTCTCTCGCTTTGTGATTTTCCATTATTGAAATATATTCATGTTTCAAACATAAGTGTGTAATTGAAAATAGCTTTTGTGATGCGAACCACTTGAGAGGTAGAACACTTTAGGTGTGTAAAATAAGTGCATTTCCTTATTATGTGGCATTACGTGTTTATCAGATTAAGGCAGTGTAGAGCGTTCACTTGGCAGGTATTATGACATAATAATGTAACATGATTCACTTCATAACGAAATGGTACAATCTCCGCTTGTATGTACTTGTACCTAAAGGTAGATGCACTGTTCCGTAGTTTCTGGAAGCGGCCCAGTTACCAGTTGCAACAGGAAGACATCGGTTAAACTTGATGTAAGAGCCCATTCCTCTCTACAGACAGTCTGAATAGTCCTCTCTTGTATAATTGTGTTCAATTACATCACAGTAAAATCTTTACTGTCTTTTATTGCGCAACTTTTAACAACCAGTGTTTTATCAAGTGATAAGATCTTTGGCCTGGACTTTCGGCTTGCTATTTTTTCACACAGATATGGTTGGAAGATAATAAATAGACTTTGTTTAGATCAATTGCTTTATTTTCTAGTAACAACAGAATCTTAACTACTCTATTATACTTCACTATAATATTTTTATCGAATTGTTAAAGTTAAAATTGTGTATAATACTGATTAGTTTATAAGTAAGTACTCAGATAATTTTACAGATAAGTTAACGAGCAGGTAGACTGAAGTATGCCTTTCATGATGTTTTTGAAACATTATTTTAGAATTAAAATTAAATTAAGTTGCGTGTTATAATTACTCTCTGTCTCTACATATCATCAAAGACACATATTTATCTTAGTTTTAGAAAAATAAACAGTGTAAGTAATTTAGGTACTTATTTGTTAAAGTCGTTTTTCTTTATAGCATACTCCAGTCCATCGGCTTTTTATTACAAAGGTACAGAATACAGTTATTAATGGATATTAATGAGTATTTTGAAATGATGATTTCATTTTTTTATGTTTTACAAGAGCTGAAAAGAAATCCTACAAGTTTACTTTAATTATAAGATACAAAAATCTTTGGAAACGATGTAAATGTTACTTTTTACACTTATTAGGTCGTAAAGAATACATTCCTAAAGTTCTACAATCTAGAAAATATTAGAATAGTATTAAACATCTAAGTAGCATACTCCTACGACTATGAAATACTAAATTACATATCTAAAACAGGAAAGGTCCCTAAAGTCAGTCAGTAATTTCGAAAGTCTAAAAGTTACACGAAACAGTTCATTAATCTCTCATTAGATTGAAATTTGAATAGATTCATTGATTGATCATGTGATGTGAGTGGTGGGGTCAACGACTCCAGTGGCGGGGCCATCATCCAGGGTATCAGGTCCTCCGCATGAGGAGCCACCGGCTGCAGTGGCCGTGCAGGTGGAACTTCCTGTACCGCATGCAGTGCCATTGCGGGATCTGCTGCATGCGTCGAAGAGCCTCCATCTGTGAACAAAGTAACGATGAAAATTGATCAAAATCAAATTATTTATTCATTTAGGTCAAATATTGACACTTATGATAGTCGTTACAATTACTGAATCTACCACTAGCTCGGAAAGGGGGTAGAGCCTTATGCTAGCAAGAAACTCAGTTTACGATTCTATATTAGGAAAATTAAAAAACCGTCGTATTAAGCTTTCTTAAATAAATATACATTAATATTTTCCAACCATTCATTGAACATTATCAACTTGCTAAGAACATTAACAATACCCTCTTTAAAAGCTAAAATCCACAAAGAATTTATCAACGTGTTTATTATTTGTGGAATCGTTACCGCTTTTTTAATATTTTTGTTTGCTGAAAGCTCCCTGCTTTGAGCAAACCGTTTGAACGTTAAGATAACAATAAGTGGTCGTAAACGTGGTGTTACTGGCTGTTATATCGAACACAGTCGTTCGCCTCACTTAGATATTGAACGTGTACAGTTTCTGAACGTAGGTATCGCTCAATAAATGCAGTATTCACGTGCTTTACAAGTTTCTTGCGTGCCTCATGCACCGTATTAGCGCTTTTCGTATTAGTACTCGACTTTTTAATTGCTAAATTGTTGACTACAACTGCTGATTACAAAAGTATTAACCTCAATTTCTAGCATAACCTTTGTTGTTTTTGAAGTAAAATAAAATATGTTATGTAGAGATCGCAAGCGTTGATATTATTGTTTCTACATAGCCTACTAAGAACAAACTTATTTTCATCTGAATATACATTGAGTATGTGTTCGTTGTAGGTAAATCATTCCCTCTGATTTGAATATCCCAACGAAGACGCATATTGAACATGTGGAATGTCTTGTGATCTGCATCATTGAGCAGTGAAAACAGCAATTACTTCTATTATGGCCTACCGTGTCGACTCGAAGAGATTTGTATAAATTATCTGATATGTATTTTTTTACTATTAGTCATCGATTAATGCATGAAGATATATATATTAGCAGTCCTGCAAACCAATACTTTCACAGCTGCAAAAATACGCATCTGGTCGGATCACGTCATTTGCATTGCACATGTTCGATATGGTAATAAGCTTGCCAAAAACATAAGGGTACATAGCGCAGTCAGACGTTGAAAACTGAAATTGCAGCGCCACATGTAACTTAATAATATGTGTACATAAATGGAATACTTATTGTTTAGCTGTCTATCCATTATACTTGATAAGTTTCTTTATTTTTTACAGGCTCTGCATCAAGTCTAAGAAATTGATTTTAAGAAAATCATTGTTTGCTCGGGTAAATACTATTTATGTATTCGCTAAGTGTTAGCTAAAGATATGGAAGAACATTTTTAACAAGAAAATTATTTGTTTGCAATTAATGTAATAAAATATTAAACACACTTTATTTAGTAACAGTTTCAAGATATGTACAGTATTTTTAATTCGATTTTTTATTAAACTAACAAAATATTGAAAGGATTTAATAAAATACTAGCCGCGGATTTCACTCAACAGGAAACTTTAAGAAAACTTATGAAAGTTACCTGTTGACCAAGACATTTATTTTTCTTTGCGCTCCTAGAGATTCAACATTTTTTTTTACCCACGTGCTTTAATTCATGTGTTCATTATAATTAGTCTCCACATTATTTTTAGAATAAAAACAATAAAATAAATAATTTACTCACATAATCTATATTTCCACCCCGAAACGGCAAAGCTTCACACATGACGATGGAACACAAAATAATTCCAAAAAGGAGACACACGTATTGTAACTTCATTCTCACAAAACACAGAGAAACTTTGTACGAAATGGGAAATGTAAAGAGTATTTAGTATTGTTCCCAGTGGGCGTCCAGTTGGCACACAGTTGTTGTGAGAAATGTCTGGATACACGCGACTACAGTACTTATAAAGGAGCAAACGCCTACGCGCTTTCTTCCCGGCGCGCAACATCCAGACGACATCCACAGACGCAGCGGGTTGCAATTTTAATTAGCTAATTGCATAGTCTACAGCCCTGATTAATGTGTGCTTAAATGGCCCACTTACAGAATTACATTTTTAAAGTACTCAGTTACTCCTTTTCAGCGAATCAAGTCATGTAACAATTATGTTCTAATAACAACAAATCGAAAGAACCATTTCAGTTGTAAACTAAAATATAATTTTGTATTCAAAGTTACCAGGAATTGAAAATTAAATACAATCAATTGACATAATCGATAGTGAAATAAAAAAAATACCTATGAATTTATTTATCTTCACGAAGCGTTCAGGAAAATTGAGTCTAAAAATTTCGTGAAAATAGCCCGTGGAAAATTCGTCACAGTTCAATGGAGAATGTTACTAGGTATGCCAAATCGCTTGAAATTTTGACACAGTATAGCCTGTATGTATACATATAAACTAGTTTTTGTTTTAGTCAAAAATACCAAATAGTTTTGATTTTATAAGCATTCAAAGTTTCGAAAAATATCGAGTCCCGCTAACAGCCGCGTGAGCGGCTGTGACGTCATACTACTTCACCGCGCCGCGCGGGCCGCGTCCCGCTTAGTATTAAGTCGCCAATCGCTGTTGTAGGTGTAATAGCTTGCGTAGTATTTTGTTGTGTTTTCGTCCGCTTATGTATAAAATAACTTATAATAATAGTAAATACTATTCAATTAATAAAATGGATAAAGGATTTTAAAAAGGGCAATCGGATAATCTACCTAAAATAAATGGAATAATGGTTGCGAATTATTTGTGGAACAAATAGAGGTTTTGTTGCTTCCGAAATCCTACTTAATATTATAAATTTGAAAGTTTGTGAGAAATGTGAGAATGTACATATGTACATACATAAGTACATAAGTAATACATAGAATGACATACATATGTCATTGTACGTACATATGTATGTATGTACGTATGTGTGTAGGTATGTGTGTACGTACGTACGTATGTATGTATGTATGTAAGTAAGTATGTAGGTATGTAAGTATGTATGGATGTTTGTTACTCTTTCACGCAAATTTGACTGAACCGATTACGATGAAATTTGATATATAGCTGAAGACCCATAATAAGACTACTTTTTATCCTCGAGTTCCCGAAGGATCGGGATTTACGCGGGAAGGGTTTCCATGCGGACGAAGTCATATATTATACATAGGTATAAGTAATATGTTAGATATTTACGATCACTGCATATTATAATGAAACAGTTTTTAACCGAAATAATCGCATACTTATCGATTTTAAATTTTTCCTGCCACAGTAAAATCAAAAAATTCGCGATCAATCCGGTTAGAAATTGTTTCATTATAAGATGAAGTTATTTATTATTACTTATGTACTTACCTACATAATATTAAATTACATTTAGGTACAACATATGATTTCCTAGTATTTGAATTGAACATTTTTAAAAGTATTTAGGAATAATTTCAACGCACCGAGCGCACGACCTCAAGCGGACTGTGTGAGCCACACTGAGCAAGTGTAGAGTGACGTCACACCGTCACCGAGAGCTAGCGTCGTGCGGTTACAACTTGTTTTACTTATAAATCGAAAACTAATTGACGTATCGAAGTAATTCTTTCACCAGTATTTTTTATTTTTAAACGAGAATATGGAGTGCTAAAAATCAAAATTAGGTAACATTCTCCATTAAGCCTAAAGCTTCTTGACCTTTGTCAAACTATGGAGAGGAAATAATACGTTTAATAATATATTATGTTTTTATGATTGCATGACAAATAGCAGACATTAAAGTCACTGTCCTCCGTCATCAATAACCGAAGCTGCTTAAGGCCTGCTGAAAACCACCCGTCTAATAAATGTAGAGTTGTATGTCTGAAGAACGCACCTCTCCTAGTATTATTATGAGCTACGATTTATTATCTCTAATGCTCGCAATTTGTTCAACGGGTGACGTTTACAAATAGCTAAAAGAGGAACTTTGTTTAGCTCTAAAAATAACTTGCGTTGTTAACAAAATTGTAAAATTTACAGGTTTGAACGTCTAACAGGTGGTTAAATAAAACGGGTTCGCAGGATTGTCTAGATCCAGATTTAGTAAAAGGAGGAAAGTTTCATTAAAATACCTAATTTAGACATCGCCAAAAGGTTGTTTTAAAC
The DNA here is from genome assembly GCF_050436995.1 of Anticarsia gemmatalis. Taxonomy (NCBI): domain Eukaryota; kingdom Metazoa; phylum Arthropoda; class Insecta; order Lepidoptera; family Erebidae; genus Anticarsia; species Anticarsia gemmatalis. The sequence goes on from NC_134757.1 coordinate 6,687,745, forward strand.
CAGTGTATGAACATTGCATGTATAAACGTGTACTCGTGGGAAATTACATTTATTAAATTAAGCTCTCCTACATTCAGTCTGAAGCAAGATTCATAATTTAAAGCTTACATTAATTATATGCATACAAATAAGTTTGGTGAATGTTGTAAAATGAATTGCAACAAGAATTTTTATAAGATAAAAAGAATCCTATATGTTGCTCCACTACTTATTCCATTACCAAATTTCATTGCATTCTATCAGGTAGTTTTACGTGATGCCGTCACATACATACGGACGACAGACAGACAGAAAAAAATATAAATTGCAGATTCGGTATCAGTATCCGTTACTAAACATCCCCCATTGGTTTTTTTTATATTTTCAAAGTACAAAATTGACCTCTCTACAGATTTACATATTATTTATAACTTATAGATTTTTGCCAACAAACATTGTTGCTAATACGTAACACAAACCAAACCCGTCCTATGTTTACGCGAAAGGAGTATCAAATATAGGCATTTAAGAGGAAAATATATTTTTATTCCTTGAAAACACACCGCAGTGAATAAATTTGGCTACTGCGGTTTTATCGTTTTGGTTTATCTAGTTATTGTAGTGTGCCGCTCAAATAAAAGTAAGTTTGTTGCAATTTTTTTTAAGGATAACACATTGGAATTAACAGTATTCGCTAGTTGACGTACTACTACTTCGACCACAAACGCTATAATCGTTTTACTTTAAATTTATTATAAGTACTTCATATTTCTAAGTGCCTTTTATTTCAAAAACTGCGATTTTTTTGAAATATTATAAATATCCTAAATGTTAATCAGATAAAAAGTATCCTATAAGTTGCTCCACTACTTATTCTATGCATATACCAATTTCAGTACATTATATTCGGTAGTTTTTACGTGACAGCGTAACATACAGACGGAGGACAGACAGACAGACAGACAGAAAAGAAAATTATAAATTGCAGATTCGGTATCCGTTACTAAACATCCCCCATTGGTTGTTCTTTAAATATATTCAATGTACAGAATCGACCTCTCTACAGATTTATTATAAGTAGATAGATAGATATGGACTTTGGTTTAAATTAAATTTCTGCGATTCACGACTGATTCGTATGAACTGCCTACGTGATATTAGATACCAGGCACACTTGAGCATCAAAAAAAAAACAAGGCACCATATTGTATTTTTTTAGCAAATTACATTTGATCAGTTAGTTATAAACTAAAGAAAAAAAGTGCAATCAGTTGTAACATTCAATAAAATGATTTTAATATTAATGATATTGTTTGTTCAAAGCGGTGCACTGTGTAGAGAACAATGGTCTATTCTTGGTGAGATAAGGTATGAGAGTTAAAGCTTTTGTTGTCCTCATCGCGCCGTCAGCAATGTACAGAAAATATTTATCTTAGAGCATGCTGCCTGTCTTGCTTGTTATTATTACAAGATCTTTGTGTCTTTAAGATTCTCTTCAGAGTTTCAAAGACGGATTTGCTGCATTTTTGTTGCTTAATCAGAAAGGTTTTAAAGTTTATTAACTTAAATGATATTATGATCGAGGCAATTGTATTTATCGTATAGTTTATCATGAAATTTAATAAAACTCTTTACTAAAACGCAAATTAGGATCTATCCAATTAGAGTTAGACTATCCACAATATCATTTACAAAAACAAAACAAACAATTTAATGAACTGCACAGTTGGAACTTTCCATTAATTAAAACTGCGCAATATTTCATCCCATCTACGAGAACGGTACAATTAAATTGTTTGCCTGAAACTCGATCACTCGCGAAGTTGCGACTGAGTCGTGCGTAAATTCTTCCGTGAAGTAATAAAGAACATTGACTCACATCATAATTGGATTAACCTTCGCATTAGTGAATTCCTGTTTAATGTGACGTGGCGTTTGAGATTTATCTTACTGTATCTGGAATAGGCCTAGTGATGACTTTTGGGCCCTCGTCATCATATGTCTTAATCAAAATACTTCGTTTCGATTGGTAAAAAAGGTGGTGCAGATTTTTTACAGACCTAACAGCGACATTGGATCACCTCATCCGGTTTTCTTGACAACATTATATTTTACTAGCTGACCCGCGCAACTTCGCTTGCGTCACATTAGAGAGAATGGGTCAATTTTTTTCCCGTTTTCGTAACATTTTTTTACTGTTACTCTGCTCCTATTGGTCGCAGCGTGATGATATATATAGCCTATAACCTTCCTCGATAAATGGACTATCTAACACTGAAATAATTTTTCAAATCGGACCAGTAGTTCCTGAGATTAGCGCGTTCAAACAAACAAACTCTTCAGCTTTATAATATTAGTATAGATATAATATTAGTATAGATGACTCTTAATGTACCTACCTACTTGAATATCAGGATCAAAAACACTTGACTATCAGGGATGCATATTCAAAAAAAGTATAACGCCTTAACATTTAATTTGAGATTGAAACGATAACAAAACTCAGGGAAGCGAGTACTAATAGTCAGCAAGGTTTTCCGCGTCAAGTAGACCGTTTAGAGCGAAACCTTACAAATTAGTAGGCATTAACCATTTATGCCATGACCATAAAGATGGAAAACAGTTGCTGAATTCCTCAACAAACTGATCAACTCATAGAATGTCTGACTCATCGTCTACAGTTTTATAGTTTTGGCTCCTTTCTAGAAAAATAAATGAATATAAATTTTAGGATGTCGCATTCATAGTTTTTTGGAGCCTGTCTGTCTGACTGACGAGTACAATATAATAAATCTAGCCAACAAAATTGTATATCTAAGGCTATAAAGAAATGTTAAAGATCCGTAGCTTATAATATAGAGAAGCGAAGACAAAACTAAGTTTTATAACGCGTAGTGTCAAAACTCCAACCCCGGTTTGTGTCTAAGTTCGAACTGGCTCTATCTACGAACACAAAATAAATCAAAAGCGTCATTATTATTTTCTTTCAAAAAAATGCTGTAGATAGGTTTAGGTACCTACTTACTACACGTTGCGAATTGACAGCAAAATATATAAGTTATCAAATAATTCGTATTCAAGTGACTTTACATTCATACATAATTTTATATAGGCAGCGTATTTAGTCTTTGAGTCTTAGTTGACAGACTTTCACGAATAAAGACTACACATTTTGTTGCTGAAGGGGAGCGAGTGTAGTCCGAAACGTTTTCCACAGCGATGGTCACCCCAACCGATATCCCGTATCGATCGCGAGTGAGACAACAAAGAGCCAGCGATAGCTCTACACCGCTCACTTTGTCGCATAAACATGAAAACACGACCTTATTTACCGGCCGTCTCTGTAAATCCACCAAAAATACCCGAAAATTTTATATTTCCCGTGTAAAATAGCTGCAAACGGTGATTGTAAGATATTATTTTCGTACAGATTGTGGTGAAAATGTAGTTATCTAACGTGTAGAAGTGGATTGTTGATAAAAGTGCTTTTAATTCATCACTGCGATTATGGTAAGTGGTTCTATAATCCAATTTTCAGTAAATTCTCTTTATGTAACATTAAAACATTTCAGTTGAAATTTATAGAATTTAGAAAATACGTATGATGTGTTTTGTGTATTCATAAGAATGAAAGACGATTGGAAAATCTTATTAAAATGTAAAACGATAAGGTATAGACAGTAGGACGTAGGTGCATGATGTTTTATTTATTTCGAATAAAGATACTTTTGTTGAGGAAAATATATGGATAGGATATTTCAAAAAATTCTAAATAAGTAATTGAACTCTTGTTATTAATATTAGATAACAGCATTTTTATGTAACGAAGATATAAAGAAAATTATATCTTGATAACATATAATTTTCACAATGCTGTTAGGGAGATTGCTACAATTTTTTCGTGATGCAATGCCATGTAATCTTCATTATTACACATTATCTGATTACAGAGGTTGGAAAATGTCAAGTGAAAGAGGTGAGGCCGGCAGGATGAGTGGTGCTCTGAGCGCGTTCAGCGGGGGCGAAGCGTGCGGAGCGCGCTGGACCCTCGGAGCGCTGCTTCTGGCGCCGCTCGCCGCCGCTAACTCCAGCTACTGCGCGGTGCCCGCTGTTATGCTACTGGCCACTTTCATCACAGTAGCCAGTAAGGCCAACAAAAAGATGTCCATTATTCTTTTAATATTATTTTGAACATGAGATATCATTTCACTCAATATTTTTGCAGCATTTACCTGCAAAGACTTAAAGAAGCTGGCAGAAATACTACCACCGCCAAAAACATCAAGAGGTCGAAGAGAAAGGAACTTGCGCTCGTTTGCCGATTTCATGGCGATGTGGATGACTTTCCTCTCTCATTTGGTGGCTGTTGCAATCTGTGCCAGAATTCTGAGCGCAACGGCGGATCATGTGACCGGTGGCCGGACCAGGAGGTGGTTGTTTGGTTACGAAACCAGAGCTCTGGGTGAGCCGTGGCCCGACGTGCTAGGAGTGACCGTCGTGATGGTCGTTTGCGCCATGTTTATGTGTGGACTCGAGGTGAAAACAAACAATATTTGTTTGGTAACTCAGACTGTTAATTGCAATTTGATCATGTTATGTAACTTCCAATCTAAGTATAGACATTTAAGTGAAGATTAGATCACCGTATTGATTGCTATTTAAATACTTACTTTCGTAACTAAAACTAATTCGTAGCTTAGAGATCTCGTTTTATCCTTTTCTAAGTACCATGTATTAAGTCATAGACCCCATAGTAATTTTATTCCTTATTTTTATTTCAGGAGAGCATGATGTTTACATTCATGTTGCTAATCCTGCTGTACATATTTAGCCAGTTTTTTGCCATATTCGGCCTTATTAACTTTGATATTGCCAATATCAATATGCCAATTCCAATCACTGTATATGAGGTAAGAGAGCTATTTCTAAATCGTATCTCACTAACAAAACTGCTGTAATAGGGTTTTTTCTAACTTATTATTTATTTGTTTTATAGGTGTTTGCTGCAGGTGCACCCATTTCTTACGCATTCAATGTGGTCCTACCTAAAGAAAATGGAACTTTAAAGAAAAATCTCTTTCTCATGATTGGTCTACCAACAATTGTCCTATCAGGACTATGTTTCCTTTACACAAATATGCTTAAAGGGTAAATATAAGATTACACTAACAATTTAGCTACTTGTATTACATTATTTTAGATTATCTGGTTCCTCCGTTTATATTCTAAATCAAGTTGTTACTACATCATACCGTTATTATCTCCTAACAACCGCCATAATGGATAATCCAACGATCTCTATGTGGGATAATCGTACATATCTGTTTACATCCTCATTAATGCACGTCTTTGTATTACAGGAACAGCATTGACGCAGCTTTACCTGTCACCACTTTACTGGAAGCGAGAGCCGCGGGTTGGGTTTGTCCGGTACTCGCAGCTGTCACAGTGGCTGGCATCTGTCTAGCACTTACTGAACTTTGCCCCTTGCTCTTTACCGTACTAGTGGCGCTTGCATCGCCTGAATGGAAGGTCCTTACTCGGTCAATGACTTACGAGAGCACGACGACAGGAAGCCCCGTCTTGGCTGTGTTTACTGCCGGTGTGTATCTAGATAAATATACAAGCATGTACCTATTAATCGGATAAGTCTGTTTCAATGTGACTTGCCTACTGTTCATCGTGCCAATTGGTAATGATGACTGAATAAATCGGGTATGATGTCATTTAGTAGCCGTGATACATTTAGAGGTGTCTGGTTTACACCTAATAGCGTTTAACTACTAACTAGAATTATCTTATTATCACGATGATTCATATTTGAGTGAATATATTCGGTGACGTATTTCACAGGAAGTTTGGCTGCGATTCTGGCGTTTGCCTGTCCTTTGTCACACATGATTACTCTAATGAACGCGAGCCACTTGCTCGGCATATCAATACAGGCGTTTCATTTTATTGTCATGCGATGTGTACCAACACCTGAACAGAAAGAAGCGGGAGGTAAGCTTAGACACTAAACCGTCTTTCTTTATAACATTAATTGCAAAGAATAATTGGTTACCTTCTATGCCTTTACAGATATTGAGTACAAGCGTTTAGGAAGAGATGGTGTCCGGAAACAATCGTGTGCGAGTAAAAAACGAGGTCTTTGGTTCATTCCATCTGCTATACGCCACACCAAAACTCTGGAAAGCATCAAATCTAAAGTAATAACAAAAGGTAACGACACATTGCATTATCAAACCATTTGAACTTTCTACACACTACTGATGTAAAACATATTTGTATAATTTTTTTCATATTTCAGAGACAGAAGAGCGTGAATGTCTTCTTCTCGATGAATACGCCGGCTGTCCGACAGAGGAGGTGGACCCTACTAGTAGCAGCAGTGGTGTGAGAGAGGCTGTCACTGTGGACGTCGCAGACGTGGCCTCTGACGCCGAGGCCAGTGAACCTGAGCTGTCGTCTGGCGATGATTCCACTGATATCGACGCAGTTGTTAAGGAATACAGGGATAGAATACAAGTAAGTTCAAATAATAATAAATATAACCATGTAAATTGATAATTGATCATTTAAACAGCCTGAAACCTATGTTATGAGAAGGTCATAATGAAAAATGCTGAATGTAATTTTTGCGTGCCTAATGCCGACAAAGACAAAAGTTAGAGTCAGTTTAGGTCGTCTTCGCATCATCGATACCTACTTATTGAGACTTATTGTTAAAGTTTCTTCAGACTACTGTTTAGCTTTTTAACTAAGCTAAATTTAACTTTGTGTTATCCTTACCAATGATATTTATTACAGGTGGTAACATCAGTCCCCGAGTCAAGCGCGCCTTCTCCGCCATGCGTGCGAGGTGCACGGTGGTCGGCAGCGGGCGCGGTGCTCCAAGTCATCGCGGACGCTCTCATTGCTGTTGCTTTCTGCAACGAAGCCATTAGACTGCCAATGTTCGCTACTGGAATACCATGTAAGAATAATTTGTTTACATCTACCACTACACATGGGTAGTGATCGTAATGAGTTTGTTTCGCCTTTATGTACTTACTTAGAAAAGGAAGGATAAGTAATAAATATTGTGATCTTCACAGTAATTACTTCGGATCTGGTTATCCCTTTATATACTTTAAGTCTATAGGTATACCTTTAATTTAACAGTTAGTTTGAACTCCCACGGCACAATAAATCTTCATGCAGAAGTTATGTTTCCTTTGTAAAGTTTGCTAGCAATTAATACCCTACTTGATAAATAATTAATTTAAATTATGGACCATAAATGGTATTTCTCTTTCTTTATTTCAGTATGGCTGTTGGCTACATTCTTATGCGCTTGGCAACCAGCACATAACCTTGGTATGAGGAAGGCTCAAAGTATTCAGGGTCCTCTCACGATGCTGACAGCTCTACTCTTCCTTACTCCGTTACTCCTCGATTCTTGGCCGGCTATTACGCTATTTGCAGCTGCTGGTAAGTTCTGTTCAAACTTACAAAAAAAAAACTATAACAAATAAGTATGTACCACAATCAATGCGCACGTTTTTTGTTTCAATAGTACCTACAGTCAGATGAGAGATCATGTTATTTTTATACTTATTTGTTATAGCCAAATATCTGCAGTAACCCTAATATATATAGAAAAACTATTTGCAGGTGTAGTTATATACGCCCGATGTGAGCGTTGGTGCGGCGACCTGGCCGTGCAGCAAGCGCGTAGTGCATTGGAGCGCCGCAAGCTGAGGCCGGTGTCTGCCACCGTGCCACTCACTGGAGCACGTCTCACACACATTGATACTGTGTATATAGCCAGGTATAGTGGAGCCAAGCAAATCTTATACAGCTTTAACTAATTATTGACTGCCTCCGTGGCGCAGTGGTTAAGGTCGCCACGCCGCTACCAGTGCGCGGGGAGGTCGTGGGTCCAATTCCCACACGAACCAATTATTTGTGCGATCCACAAATAATTGTTTCGGGTCTGGTTGTAGGTATTTTGTGTAGTTTCCCCGCGACACAAGAGCAATTCTTAGTGCGAGAATTGTATTTTAAAAACAAAAAAAAATTGCCCAGCGAGCTTATCACGTATCTCAGTTGACAGCTAGTGTACGTCAAATTGATGGTTACTATTCAGTACATTGCTGCTTCGACGTAACGTGTTAATCACTATATTCTAAGAGAGAAAACAATGTACGGCATAGTGGTTTTCAAATAAATGTCAACTGAGATACGTGATAGCCCCCCAGAACTTTTATCTACATACTAAATTGAGTTACTCTTATATGAGCTAGACAATGACTGACGGAACGGAACAGTGATTGTTAAAAAGTTCGTTTCATTTCAGTGATAGTTAATGATGATGAATTAAATTCATAAAACTTACTGGTAATGGAGGGAAATGAACTTAACAATTAAAAAAGGGTATGAGATATTTATCAGTATGCGAATGAATTTGCAGATGACATGAAGATGACTCGGATACGAGTCTGGATAATCTATTAGACGCGGAGGACGAGGAGGGTGATCCCGACGGAGAATGACAACAGGCTGAAGCGATCATTATCATCGCCCCATAAGCAACCAAGCCCAATGTGGATGTACTGTTCATTCCCTTATTCAAATAATTAACTAATTGCTAGAAAGTAGGTGTGTTACATGGGTACCTTGGTGGTAATATTTGCTCTTCAAAAATAGCTAGCTAGCTGATTCGATAGACTGTTCATTGATAAATGAAAACTATCTACTAGAAATTGAAGTATTCGATGCTTTTATTGCTACTTAACATTCTTAATGTGGGGCTACAAAGCAAGTTCTATGATAAATTTTATTCTAGTGCCTAGTTGTCTAGTAGGTAGGTATTGAAAGCTAGCCATTAGTGTGATTACGTAATTTAGATATAAAACATTTTATCTGATCTTAATGTTTACTATAATCGTAACAAAGGTGCATTAAACTTTTTGTAATTGTTCTCCTATATAGCAATAAAATTACGCTAGCTTTCAGCAATATTATTTTTCAAAATTAACCATGATAGAGAGAGATTGTAAATAAATTATTTTGTAAATTGTCGTTAAAATTCATCCGTCCATTTCGCCATTGCCAATGTTGGGCACGCTTTGCCTGATGCAATTTAGATCACATAAAGTATTTGTAAGAAAAGTATAACTTCATATTTTTTCACTAATATTCATGTTAATCATAAATTGAAACCTACGTAACGTGTAAATGTCGCAGTAATTTTATCACCTTTTATAGAAGAGTTAATCTGTTGGGAAAAATCAAAACATTTACTTCTGCCTATAAATCCATGTGCTTTTATGTGTCTGTAGTAGACGATAGCATAGCAACTAACGGATTGGTATTTAATCACTAGTTACCACAGTAAGTAAAAGGAGTTGATAAAATTTCTGCGTCTGCAAAATTGTATATACCTAAACCTATAATAACAAAAGCCTTAGAAACAATATTTATAGAATATATTTCTGAAATTCAATAAATATCGCGTTGCCTTTTCAAGTTTATAATGTACGTTTTACAGATTTAAATAGAATTATTAGTATTAACAAAATCGGCCTATATGACGTTGTATAGATTACATGAAATAACTAGTGGGAATCATGATTAAGCAATAAAACTGCTGAGTTGCATCACAATTGTTTTATTTACCCAAGCATAAGCAGCTATCACAGATTCAATTATTTTTCTAACAAATGCATTCTATACAGTTTCTCAGCCTCTTCATCTTCAAAAAATGGATTGAAATGGACATTAATGACTTCCTTGAAGCCTTCACTAGTACTGGGCTCAACAAATTTATTTCTGAAACAAACAACATAGTTTATTTTACTCTTGTAGTCATTAACTACGGGTATATCACAAGGCACCACAAGGTAGCCATTTGTGTTGTTTATACTTAATAATTGATTAGTGTATATGTTACTGTAAAAGCCCGAACTGTGGTAAATCCTAAGATTTTCAAGTAAAACCTAAGATTTACCAACTCTCAATGGTAAAAGTCCGAACGTTCTTTTATTTCGAACTTTTACCACCATTTAATTGGCAAATCTTAGGATTTACATAATGACACGGTAAAAGTTGATAAAGTCATATTAGGTATAATGTGTTTGAGCCGTAATATAATGATATTGCTAGGGATATAATTATATGCCGTAACATAGTTATAATGAGAGTTTGAAGATGTCGCCGGAGCCCCGCTTCGCGGGGCTCCTCCTTCTGGGTGGTTTAAAAAAAAATAACCACGAAGGCTGAGGTGGGAGCTTCGCTTCGCTCGCTCCCACTTCAGCCTTCTAACCTAACCTACCCATGTCGGTTTGCCGAAAACTCCTTCTTTATAACTATTAAATTATTTTATATTAGCTACATTTACCTGCCCTTGAGGTATATCCTAAGATTTACCAAGTGAATAGGGGTAAAAGTTCGAAATAAAAGAGTTATTCGGACTTTTACCATTGAGAGTTGGTAAATCTTAGGTTTTACCGGAAAATCTTAGGATTGACCACAGTCCGGGCTTTTACAGTAACATATAAATTAATAAAGTTATACACTTACTTGTATGTATGGTAAACAATATCATTGACTGAAAGATGGTTTATCTTCATGAGTTCTCTGAATTTGTTGTTATGTCTTGAATGAGCCATGTTTGCAGACATCCTGGCACAGCGACATTGTACTTTACTTTCTTTGGCGAGGGAGACCCATCTGGCGCGAGATTCTTTATCAGGATTGGTGCTGTCTACTATCACACTTTTACCTCTCTGTAAAGCATGTAAATGTCGTCAAATTATCGTAAGCTATATAATAATAGATTTGTTCCCTCTTGAGCTTCTATATTGCAATTAACATTTATATGACAATGTGTGTAACTTGAAATACTAACCTGCAGCAGTTTTGTTGCTTCTGCAGCACATTTTTGCCAAGACCCCAAAACATCCCTGCATACAGCAGTATAGTTATATCCAGATTTCTTTTCAATTAGTTTCGCCAGAAACGATTTACCACTACCAGGGAATCCAACCAAGACTAATATCTAAAAATAAAATTATTGAAGATAAATTCAAACAAAATATGGAGAATGTTATGAGTGCAACAGAGTTTGTCTACTTACCTCTTTTTCTTTACTTATCAAATTATCATCAAAATCTCCAGCTTTCAGGTCTTTAGGATGAAACTCTGGTTTAGCCATTGGGACATTTGCTATTGAGTGTCCCAAAAAGAATTGTTCTGGAGTATAAAACTTAAGACCAAGATTTTCAGCCATCAATTTGTCAGCCATGGAATGATCTTTTTTCTTTGCAGGAGCCCAATTGGCAAGTCTGCCTGCAGCATCACCAACATAAAAACTCTGATCCATGTCTATTTCTATCGCTCCATTTTTTTGTTCTGATAAAGTCTTCCACATGCCAATTGAAGGCTTCCTGTAAATTCCTTTACCTGTTGCTAAAAAGACTTGAAAAGGGACATCTAATTTCTTAACTATAGCTTCAATTTTTTTCTTAAAATCATTAATCTTTACTCTACCACTGCCTATAGGTGCTTGGTTACTCAAGATCACTAGTTTATACCCATTTTCTACATGTTCTTTTAATTTCTTTTCAATTGATGGAAAACCAATAACCCAGTCATGTGTATCAGTTGGGTGCACTTTACCAGACTTTGTCTTGATAAGTGTACCATCCATATCAAAAGCAGCAATCTTAGAACTCGATTTTACTCCCTTTGAAGTAAATACATAAAGTTCTCCTTTATCAATGTCTTCCCATAGATCTTCCATGGCTGCTTTTATATTTTTAGAAGCCTCTATGTCTAAGTCAACTTTTAAGCTTTTTCTTTTTTTGGGTGACTCTGAATCTTCTTCTAATTTCCTTTTATTATTTGGTTTTTGTTCCTTACTGCCTTCAGGTGGTGGATCAAATTCTATGACATGAATATAATTATTCAATAAAACTTCTATCCGAGATCCATGTTCCACTTTATAAACACCATTCCTTGTCAATGCAAAGCCATCAAGACCTGAGGGATTGATACCTAGTTGTTTAACTTCAACCAAGCATTCTTCACAATTAGCCTTTAGGGAAACTGGAAAACAAATACATAAATATTATAATAATAGCTAGTTGATAAGGAAATATCATAGTAACTAAAGCAGATCATGAGGTTAATAGAATACTCCCAAAGTACTAACAGAAATTAATAATACGCTCCTCTGCTAAGCTGTGCTTAGTTTGGAATCAGGTAACTGTTTATGAGTTGTTTAAAAAATACCTTAATTTAGGTAATTAATTTTAAAAGCAAAGCCAAAGTGTTGTGGAATTTGGTATCAATCAAAAAATTTCAGTCCGGTGCTAAGACTGACCTTGACAATGATAAATCATAGTCAATAAAGTTTATTACTACTCAAACAAAAGTATGACTCAGTGCAGTACTTACGTTGCTGCCGGGAACAGGATTGATCTTTAATTTTTGTGATTTTGCTACGACCTATTATAGTATCTACATTATGAATTAGTTTAATAGGTGGATGTGAATCCAGCAAACATCTTAAAAAGCAAGCGCGTGATATAGAACCCATTAATAATTACAAACAAAAACCTATGCAGCGAAAGAAATACACCATCGATCGATTTATTTCTATTTATTTACTATCATTTTTACAGTGTCTTAACCAGTTTGACAATATAGTTTGTATCTCTTTTCTTTGGAAAATTCACGGTAGGTTGAAAATAATAGAAACCGGGTTTGACCATAAGTCCGTCGCTGTGACAAATGACAAATTGACAGTACTGAGTGTAATGACAATTACTTTATTTATTATGTCATTAGTGCCAAACCAATGACAATATATTTCTGAACGAATACTGAACACATTCAATACAAAACATAAAGTCGCATCGCTTAAGCATCCCACCTAAGTAAAATTAATATCAATTTAAAATGGAACATTGCAAAGTCGCCACAGTTATAGGACTGTTCCTTATAATATATTCAATATGTATAATTATTATTGATATTTTTGATTTAACCCAAAAAATATAAGAAACTGTTCTCTCTTTTTTTTTATCAATTTTTATCAATCTGACTCCAACACATTCAATCACCAACACATTCAATCTTCATCAGTCAACAGTGTCATCTGTCATCACTGTCATCTGATTTCTGAATCGTGTAGGCATATGACGACTTCTTGAGTTCTTGTGCGACTGAAATATTTTCAATAAAATTATCAATTACGAAAGAATATTTTATATAAAATGAATGGCCAATTCAAACATTAATATCAAACAATACTCTTGACTGTTGGTTTTAAGTAAACTTCAAGAATTGTGGTAAAAATTAAGGTTTGTTTACTACATAAAATCTAATTCACTGACGTGTATTTACTAGATTGGCAGTGACACCTGGACTTGAATATGTTTTAATCAATCTTCAGGCTTTACTCGCATCAGTCATGCCTTTAACAAAGCGGAAACAAACATCCGAGAAGGAGGAATTACTTGAAAATGGCGACAACGCTCCAACAGAAGGAGGGAGCAGTAACATCAAAGGAGATGAATTAAATATTGCTGTCTTATTGTTTCTGTATACTCTCCAAGGTATACCCTTGGGGCTTGCTGGTGCTGTGCCTATGTTGTTACAAAATCGCGGCATAACTTACACTCAACAAGTAAGTCTACTTTTAATTCATATTTTTTTAATTATTTGATGATGTATTCATAACCTTTTGCGCGTATTCCGTGCAATCAAATTATGCTGAGTGGGAAATCAATATTACTGATATTAATATGATAATTTTTATGATATTTTAAATCAAATCTTTTAGTTAATCAATTACTTTTTTAGGTTTATTTCTTTAACAAAAGATTTAGATTTTTTGTAATTTTAATTGTATTAAAAATAAGACATATTATTTATCTGAAATTCATCTGTTAGATATGTGATATAACTGAACATTTTAACTTTCAGGCAGAATTTAGTTTTGTTAACTGGCCATTCAGTGTAAAATTACTATGGGCACCAATAGTGGATGCATTATTCTGGCCAGAATTTGGACGGAGGAAAACCTGGCTGGTTCCAGTGCAGTATTTAATTGGCATTATTATGATCATAATGTCAAACAGTGTTACTGATTGGCTGGGATCAGATGAAACCTCTCCATCTATAGCATACCTCACTATATCTTTCCTTTTCTTAAACTTCTTGGCTGCTACTCAAGATATAGCTGTAGATGGATGGGCTCTTACCATGTTGAAAAGGTGAATAAAACTTGTTGCAAATTTATTTGTACAATACCTATTTAATTACATATTTTAAAAATGTACAGTAATTATGTGTAACTTGCTATCTGTACTAGTCTATGTGTTAATAATTGAAAGAGTAGAGACAAAAACAGTATTTTCATTAACATAACCATAGAGAATCAATTCTATGCTTATATGAATTGCAAATGAGATACAATTAGAAATGGCTTTAACAGTAATCTTTTTAAATTTCAGATGTAATGTGGGCCATGCGTCCACCTGCAACACAGTCGGACAGACAGCAGGATTTTTCTTAGGATATGTCTTGTTCCTTGCTTTAGAGTCCCCATACTTCTGCAATAAGTACTTGCGTACAGTACCGGAGGACACTGGCCTTGTCACGTTAGCAAGTTTCTTACTATTCTGGGGATGGATATTTATTATAACTACAACTCTTATAGCAATATTTAAACACGAGGCTAATGACAGTCCAAACTCTAGTGAGAATAATGTCAAAGGTTTCAAGGATGTTGTGAATGCATACAAGCAGCTGTACACTATTATAAAACTGCCAGCTGTACGCACTTTGGCACTCGTCCTATTTACAGCAAAGGTAAATAGTTTTATTTAACATACGTAATTATAATAACATGTGCCTCATTAACCATACATCAGATTACCTAATTTAAGTAATTCACACACTCTCACTCACTCATTCTACTAGGATTTCTGGGATTTTACATTGTTTACTCTTTCATATAAGAAATATTTTGCATTCCCATTTAATATTCTTTGTTTTATATATGCCTAATCAAAGGCTACTTGAATCTTAACTTAATAAGGAAATATAGACCTTACGACTTTAACTTTAAGATAAGATTTGTTTACTTTACTGGAACATTGATTGGTCAACTGGGATTTCCCTCAGTTACTGAATAACTTACATTACTTAGATAATTACCATTTATATTCATATCAGCACAATTTATACCTAACGCAATTTCATGACCAACAAGTAATATAAGTTTACTCAAACAGTAGTTAGATATCAATCGACCTTGAATACAATTTCTTTTTATATTATCTTATTCAAAAAAACGTTATCGAAAACTGTGCCCTATAATTATTGTTTTAATGTTCATTTTACTTTCTAGCTTGGATTTTGTGCAAGTGATGCGGTATCTGGTCTAAAACTGATGGAAGCTGGAGTACCAAGGGAGGACTTGGCGTTGTTGGCTGTGCCACTAGTTCCAGTACAAATTATAATGCCTGTGGTTAGTATAAACTGTAAAGACCTTATCATCATCATCATCTTGAATATTCTTCTAAAAATAGTCATAGGAATTCCCCGGATTGTAACTAGTTAGAGGCTGTCGGAAAAAAACATATTTTGCCCAAATTTCCGGGATTTCTGACCTGTTTTTCCAATGCTCTCGAGAAATAATAAAATTATAACAAATGCGGGCGTCTCCGCAACACTTTGTTGTATAATTAATCTGAGTAATGATGCATCAATTCCATTTGTATGTTATGAAAATAACAATAACAACAATACTGGTCTTGTGTAATAATGGCATAATAAAAACATGCAATTGACTGAAATCATAACAAATTATTTGTAAACATGGTTTTGTTCTATTTTCAATGCTCATTGATTTACGTATTGTACATTGGTGTAATGTCGGCTTTCGGTAATTGTATCAATGACCTTCATTCATGGCACCTAATAGGCCAGTAGAATAAAGGCCTATCCACCAGTGGCCCGCTTTTGTAATGTTATCTAATGATAAGATTATAATTATTTAATATCATAGTGATATTCATATTATGCAGGAAATAGAAACTATAATCAGATTTCAGATATTTATTCAATTAGCATTTCTAATTTTAATATTGTTAGGATTTTTATACTAAAAAAAAATAGAGTTGCCTGTTCAGTCTTATGACATTTAATTGGCGCGTTATTATATGCGGATTTTTATAGAACACAACAGTACCACACTTTCTTGAAACATGTCTATCATTACACATCAAAGTCTTAGACATAATCTGTAACCCAAACCTTACTTTAACTCAATCATCAGATGTTAGCGAAACACACGACGGGTCCAGCGCCGCTGTCGCTGTGGTTGCGCGCGTTCCCTCTGCGGCTGCTGGTGGGGCCGCTCGCCGCCGCGCTCGTGGCCATCACGCCGCGCCTGCTCGGAGACGCCGGACCCTCTTACTCCTACCTCTTCATTCTTCTTTGTCTTTACATATTTCATCAGGTAAGGTACAATACGTTATGCTGCTTTAGATCACTTCATATACCCTTCATATCCCACTAGCACTATAGTCGGACAATTTAATAAAGAGTCCCGTCCTGTCGCGTCCGGCGAAAGAATACAAGATATTGCATTTAGGGCATCTCTGATCCGCAGGCTAATTTATTTTGGAATTACACAGATTTTCTAATTATAATCGTCATACATATTGATCGTGCATGCCAAAACTCTGTCCGACTATAGTAATTTTTATTGCCTCAATACCTTCTCGTATTAATTTCTACACTAATGTGAGCACTGACATTATGTCTTGCGCAATTTATACTAATTTAGTTCCTCGAGTATGCTGTTCATAAGTAATGTGAAATTGATTGGTAGAATTTGACACTTGTACGTTTTGTCTGTAGTCTGGTACCCCTGGTAGTTAAATGAGTTAAATATAAATGATTCGCACTTTAGAAGCAAAATACCAAGGTCTTACAAATCTATGGTTCCAAAATTGAGTACTGAAACGCAATAAACTAGAGCACATAATATAACAGTAATTACGTTCTTCGCATATTTTGACTGCCTTAGCGGCGGATGACGAGGTCTTGTACGATTCCCGGTTGGGAAAAGTGCTATTGTTCTTTCCTTATTTTTTTTAGAGTATTTCTTAATGGTAGCCCGTAATTTGGTAACGTGCCCGGTATATGGTTATAAGCTTGCATCCCATTACATGGAAGTAACATTGTAAATGGCGTGAATTTATTTCATACACCTCTGCCTACACGTCCGTATTCATATTTATTCATAACACATAGCATCTGAACTATTACTTACTTATAAAAATATGATCATATTCTTTCCAGACATGTCTATACTGCATGTTCGTGGCTGTGATGGCATTCTTCGCGAAGGTGTCCGACCCGGCGGTGGGCGGCACTTACATGACGTTCCTCAACACCATGTCCAACCTTGGCACCAACTGGCCCAACACGCTGGCCTTGTGGGCCATAGACCATCTCACGTATAGAACTTGCTCAGACCCCACGCTCACTGATAATACCTGCTCCTCGGCATTGGAGTCTGATGTAAGTATTTTTAATTCTATATTTTGTTGTAAAGTTGGAGAGACAAACATGCATAGAGTAACCTCTGGGATCATTCTGTTGAAGATATCAAATGATTCAAATGCATTTTCTGGCATAGTTGCAATTAGAAACATCAATACATCCTTTAGGGAAAACCATATTGTGCAAAAGCAATCTTTATTGAATAAAACAAATCACTGTGGAATTCCCAATGCTCATTTTTATATCCTGTTCACAGTTGTGCAAATCCAACGGCGGTACATGCAACATACGAATCGACGGGTTCTACATAGAAACAGTGATATGCCTCGTGGTCGGCTTCCTGTGGCTGCAGTGGGGCAGGCCCACTATTAACAAACTGCAGCGGCTGCCCGCCTCCGCCTGGCAAATCAGCCGATACAACAGATAAGACTGAATCTCTTTATTCCCTTGTATATATTGTAAGTGTTCAGGACGTCTTCTGTTCTATTTTACCCTACAATATATAGCCGTGAGACAAGTATTAAGCGATTAGAGCCTCTACACGCGAGTTGCAAGCTCCCGTAATAAAATGTAAAATTCAGCTAACTGTCCTTGCAAACTTGCTAAGTTACGCTATAAAATATCGTTTCTTGTACGAGGCTCTTCCACATTACTATAATAGCACAATTCAATATAATATTAAACAATAGCCACGTGTGAAATACACTATTTTTGTCCCACGTAATCTTCTAAGCAGGGTGCAAGCATTTGGCTGCCAATAAATACAAACGGCATTTCGACCAATACTCATTTTTAGATTTTCCTGGTAGATTTTTTAATCAACTCTCTAGACAAAAAGTGTTTATATAATACGTTTTACGGGCCTATATATTCTTGACAAAAAGGCTCTGAAAAATAGTTTTGATCATCTTGACAGTAAAGACTTATAAAAGTATATTTTTAAATACTACGGCTTAGCCATGGCTCAAGCTTGCCCCACAATTAATGTTTATACTTATTACATACCTTAGTCCTAATTCTCGGGGATCATTCATAGCTAACGTATATTCAAAACGCACTCAAAATAGAAAACACCTCACACCGTGAGAGAATGTACTCAAACATTTTACAAGTGCTATGACACTAGGCGACAGGCGTGCACAAAATAACATTAAATGTGTTGATTATACTTAGATGTGAATATCTCTAGTTGTGTGTTAGTAAATGTGATAGTATCTCTTTACAAGTTGTGCAATATGCATATTCCAACAATACACTTTATATGGTTTTTATAAGTCGACAGTCGACGTTATTCGTAGATGTAAGGTAGTCAATGTAAGAACGTCTACGTATGTATGTTATTTAAATTATATCATTGAATAATACTTATGTTTACTTTAAAAGTTGTCTATTATGAAATAATTTTTCGTCCATCTCTGAATGTTAATGTTTAAGTATTATTGTATAGTGTACGGTGTCTATAAGTTAAGGGACATGACTGTATTATAGTTTCGTCAATAGTACAAATTTTATTTCTCGTATTGTTTGTATATATTGTCTAAATATTAAACGTGAGTAGGTGCGAAGTACAGGGAGTTGTAAAGAAACGGTAGTGACGTATTATTATAATTTCTTTATGTACACATCAACACTTAAAATATACAATATTTATAACAACAATGCTATAGTTCATTTATAAACGTTGCGCAATTGTTTCACAAACAAATAATAACGTGTAGATATTTTACCCAACATCAAAACAGTACATTGTGCTATGCATTCACTTTGTCACCGACACTAACTTGTATAACAAAAATAAATATTTTTAAACACGTCATAAGCTTCTCTGGAAGAATATTATATTAAAAGACATCATAAAACGACTGATTGAATCCGCTAGTTATACTTGTGCATCTTGTATTGAATAAAGCGTCTTTTGTCTATACAATTCTACAAAGAGGTTAAATAATTAATACAACAACTATAGATATATCTCTTTTTGTTCTCCTTGTCTCAACATACTCGTACTTCATATCATAATAACTTTCATCAGCCATCTCTAGTACCACACATTGTTATACAAATTCAAATAAGTAAAAAAGCTAGGATTGTTTGGAAATCCGAAACTCCACGTATTTGAGTTATCTCTGAGTTTTAGCTTATACAAAGTTAATTGACCCTGTAAAACTTGACATCAATGGCACTAAAATGAATTTTGATTGACAATAAAGCATGCATTCATTTGTTTTCATTTTACACATGAGTTTGATTTATGATGGAACCCTTTACGTAGCCTTATGAACGTGATGGAATGCAAACAAGGATATAATTTTCCTGTCCCAATTTCCACGTAAATTGCAATATATAATAATATAGGTATATTATATCAGCACTATAAATAATAAAGGAAGATATGTACGCAAAAGCCATAACTACTGCACAAGAAAACGTATGATGCTTTGCTTGAGTAAATACAGTTTATATACTTGAGAATAAATAGGTACCTTTTAATTTGAGATCTAAATAATTCTACAATCTGTACACTATTGATTACAAGACCACACTATAGACTCTAATATGTATTAAGATACCTACTCTTTGTTTATATTATTATAATCATTTTATATTGGTTACAGATCTTTTAAAGTATTATTTTAATGCACGGAAAATTATCGTGCTTTAAGTTAATATTATGTGATGTTTCTTTGCAGCCCTTAAATTACCAAAATCGAATTAATAAGTACGTTACATTAACACTCATTGATTAAGCCCTAAGTTAAAGCACATTAAGATATGGCGATTAACTAATACATACTCAGTTTCCATAATCGCGCCAGATTTTGGTCAAAAGTCTACTTGCGTTTACATACAAAATGAGATCTAACAAGCACGTCAAATAAATCAAAACCATTTAGGGTGCTACATCGACGAGCTCTCCTCAGTGTTATCGGCTCAGCTGTTGACCAACCGTTTTTGGAACCAAAGCAATTGGCACTTCATCCTAATAGCTCCACGACCTCGCCAACAGCTACTTTAAAAAAACAAAAGCTAATGATTCATGGGAATACATACGTGGGCTCAGAATCACGGTTCGCGCCTAGACAGTTCGTCGTCACATATGATAGGTTTGCGGTCGTCGCCTTTGCTGCCACGTGCGAAGCGCCCGACGCGTCGTGCTATGGCGCTGGTCTTCTCCACCGCTCCCCAACCGCCGCTGTGATGGCCGCCGCCGCTAGCCGAACGAGACAGAAGACCGGTGACACCCTCTCCTAACTTGCTGTGATGGATCCCGTATAAGAAGTACAGGAGCAGGCCTGAAATAAATCACAAACAATTAAATTATACATTACAGTTAATTTTTTGATACGAATATTCCCCTTTGTAAACAAAACTGTCGCGCTACTGAGGTCATTACACCTATGTGACCTATGAATCAGTATTTTGAAGACTGTTTTTCCTTGATGCCACAATTTCAAGAGTAATAGGTTTTAGTACTTATACCCGAGCAAAGCAATAAATATTGTGGAAAACTAACCGAAAGTCATCCAAATAGCGAAACGTGCCCAGGTGAGTGCGTTGAGATTGATCATAAGTTCCACGTTGAGTATGACGCTAGCAGCTGGCAACAGCGGCACCCAAGGTACGCGGAACGGCAGCCGCGCAGGACTCTGTTGATGCGCCCAGATGATGAACAGACCTGAAAGTGTTGGAGATACATAATTTTAGTATTAGTATTTGTGTTTTTGTTCAGCGAATCCGTGGATGGCAAATATTGCCAAAAGAATTTCGAAGTTTTCTTTTCTACAGACAAAACTAACGTCTGAACTGTTGCCAACTGTTTTTATCATTACGTGTGCCTATTATTCTTATTTCTAAACGGGGTACTCACAAGCAATAATAATGAAGCTGAGGGTGAAGTCCGGTAATAAAACCCATAGTCCATAAGGTTCGGCCAAGAAATGGTTATGAGCGCACAGCGCAGCGGCGGCTGCTGTGAACGTGTATACGCAGCTGGTGACAGCGGCGCCAGGAGCCCGACCTCCTGCGAGGGGCTCCAGCCAAGCGTACTGCGCCCGGAGACGACCCACCGTCAAAGCTTCGAACATCTGAAAAATATTATGACCGATTAAAAAAGTAAAAACTGTTCGAAGCAGCGCAAATAACGCCGTACCTGTATTTATTTGTATGGAATTCCATCTGAGTTAAATTTAAATTGTGCAGTGACGTCGGAAATTAAATCCTAATTATGCACTTCCATAAACCCGGCAGCCAACCCTGCCACTTAGATGCTGTATGCAGAGGTAATAATACGATATTTTTTGAGTTATGATAAATTACGTACAGAATGAAAACAAGCCTGAGTACCTAATTGGTTGTAAGGTCTTTAACCGCAGTAATTTATTTATCCGCGATAACCTTATAATTTATAATACCTATAATATTAATAATATTGGTCACGATATACTTACATGTATGTTGTTGTTAAACATACGATAATTACCTCTGATGATGATGAACCTCCGTCCGTAGCCGGAGTGCCGGTTGCAGAGCTATCTTCACGATCACAAGGAGAGTCAAGCTGTGGTATACCGAAGTTCTTATCTTCCATCGGTGGCACGGGTCGATAGCGCAGTATAATGACCGCTGCACTAACTATAGTGTATGCTAACAATGTCCCTATCGACATGAACTCCACAAGCTTCTCCAAGTCAAAGAAAAGAGCTATCAGTGCAGAAGACAAACCAGATATAATCAGATTAGAAATAGGAATCTGAGATTTGTTGTTAATATCACTGAGGAAACCGAACAGAAGGCCATCTGCAGACATGGCATAAAGACAACGTGGTAGAGAAAATAACGAGCCCAATAAAGTTGTAGTCATGCCACAAACGGCTCCTACAGCAACCGCGTACTTCGCCCAATCCGCATGTACGGCGCCAAGGGCAGCAGGTAGAGCCGCATCAGGATTGATATCCTTATACGACACCATTAAAGTCAACGCCAAGGCAACGAGGATGTATCCGAACGCGACTACTGCCATTGAAAGTATTGTAGCAATAGGAATTGATCGCGATGGATCCTTGGCTTCCTCACTCGATGCTGATATACTGTCAAAACCAACAAATGCATAAAAACAAGTGGCTGCTCCTGCTAACACACCACTAACACCATAAGGCATAAAGCCACCATTCTTCTGGGACCAATTGATGGGGTCAGCGTAATAGAAACCCAAGAAAATAACAAGAGTTATTACTAAAAGGTTTAATATCGTAAGGCCGTTATTGATATAGGCTGATGTTTTAACACCAACTGCTAATATTAGAGATGCCACTATACATATAAGAAACGCTAGGACGTCTGGATATTTACTCAAAAGAGTTTCATGCATTTCTCCAGTAATGGAAATAGTAGCGTTACTTATTGAATTGTCTAATATGGCGTTCAAGTATCCCGACCATGCTCTGGCCACAGAAGCCGCTCCTGAAAAAGCATAATATTTTGTTCAAAGTTTGATCTGATTGCCTCTAAATATGTGAGTTGGTTCGTTGTTTCTTGTTTTTACCTATCATGTATTCCAAGACTATATTCCAACCGATGATAAAGGCCCAAAATTCTCCAATACTGACGTAAGTATAGGCATAAGCACTTCCAGCCCTCGGGATTCTAGTTCCGAACTCAGCGTAGCATAGAGCAGCTAGAGTCGACGTCACGCCAGCCAGAAGGAAGCTTAGAGCTGTAGCTGGTCCTGCCATGTTCCGAGCCACGGTTCCAGTTAACACGTAGATACCAGCTCCGACCATATGTCCCACACCTAAAATTCATCACAATTGAGTATAACCGTAAATACTTATGTTAATTATGTATCTTGGTTATTTCAAGTATGATTTCGATTTCGACATGAAGGGCACGTTTACTAAGTAGGTACCTACTTTATTTTTATTGCAATTTATGTTGGCTATCTGCAAATTGCCATATTAGTGTAAGCTTAGTTATTTTTAATACTTCAAAGTCAATGGATACTATTATTCCTTATTCGTATTCTCAAACATACTTCGCTCTACATTTTTCTCTCAGTGTCTTGAGGAAATTCCTTCAACTTCCTTATTAAACGTAGAGGTGTATGTAATTGTACAGATACCTACTAGGAATCACAAGTAAATCAACAAGACTACATTATCCTACGCACTTAAATGTATTGTTAATTGGCAAATTATGTTAATAAGACACCTACATCTATTTACCTACGCTCGCCTAAATAAAATTTATAAGCAATGTTATTGTATGTATATGAGGTAAGTAACACATATCAATTATGTAAATTATGGTAATAGAAATATATAATGAACTAACGACGTCTTGTCACTTATTTAATCTACATTCTTGTGATGAGATCATCAATAGAGATTGACGGGTCGCTCCTGGATATTAAACTTATGAGTAAGTATCTACAGTAACTCACCCAGTAACGTGATGTCTAGAGTTGTTAGACACCGGTTCAGTGGAGTGTCCATTACATCGCCGTACAGTGGCTTACGGCGATTCATTTTGTGGCAAAAGCCAGAGAGGACGTGCCCCAGTATCTTATGCCTGGCGCCCGGCATGGTGTCCTTACAGAAACAGAAATCACGGTTTATTTAAATGCATAAGCACACTACACTTTTTAAGAAACGATTCACTGGACGGTAAATTGAGAACACAAATTCGCCCTTAATATAGACACAAAGAAGTGCAAGCCCACTTGTAAGAAAGTAGATTTTTAGGTCAAGGTGTTGGTTTTTCTTTAGAATGATTTTGCATTTTAGGCTAAGATTTAGTATCCTAGCCGAGGATTTCAACAAAAGCTTTAGCAAACGATACCTTTTGGTGTTGAAAGCCAGCTGACGATATTTGCGTTAGCTGAGCCCCACTGTTACACAGAAGATAATGCCGGCGCGCGCAACTAATCGATTTCTTGATAGCCACCTAACTTTAAGTTGGTTATGGAAAAATTGTACTTACAATTCTTTTTTTATTCATTCCAAATGAAATTACACAAAATCGTAAATAAATATTTTGCCATTATGTCCCTTAAATATGTAACAAATTCCTAAACACCAATACTTTATTAAGTTTTCATCGGTAGGTATAGAGACTTAATACTAGGTACCTAGATTCTCCACTAATAAACTATGTAATAATTTCAGAATCCTTATTTAGTGAATAACTTATATACCAATTATAAAATAAGTAAGTACCCTAAGTATACAATAATCATTGATATAGTTGCTCGTTTTGCAGGGGACTCGAACCCACGATATCGGTGGTAGTGGTCGTCAAACTAAAGGGTATTTCGCCGTTCGGATTTCGTCAATAGTGAGTTAGGTTTCTCTAGTATGGTGATAGTTTAAGCACTTATGTATGTGAATAATATTCCTATACTGCGATACTTATTGTTATTATACGACTAGGGTTACGACGGCAGTATAATGATGCCGAGATAATAGTGATCGCTCCACAGAACCCCGACTCAAATGCACTTGAGAATAACAAGGCTAGGAGGACAGTCTGTATAAAGTTATGTAACCTTAGAGTTTTATGCAATCAGAACAGTACCTACCTACCTCCTATAAATAACCACTAGTGGTATACTCGTACTGATTGATTGCGGTGAATCTGCAACTCAATTACAGATTCCTACAAATAAAATGTTATTGTTAACTTTGCTTTATCTAGGTTTAGTGAGATAGCAATAAAACAGTTCGTTATCGAATGGAGTGAGAACATGATATCAGAAATGGGTCAACCGCAGATCGTTAACGAGCAAACTAACAACTAGTTAGTGATTTTAACGTGGCAGAGCATCTGCCTCGTAACTATTTACATTGGAAAACTTTTTAGCTTGTTACGGTTTAAAAATGCAATTTTTGCGTAGTTACTTTATTCTTTTGAGGTCCTTACCGCACTCATCTAGACCTCTCGTTTCTCAGCTACTTAAATCATATATGAAAACTTGTCAAGAACTTTGTTTGATCCCATTTTACCTTTCATGGTCAGGCACAGCCTCTAGCTACGACCTCCCACTCCACCTATTTATAAATCTAACTGTGATCTCTGCTCTAGCTAGGTACCGGCCAACAGGTGACCGGATGATATTTTTATGCTCGATTATAAGGTTATAGAACTTTTATACTGGTTACCGAGTACATATTAATTAGATTTAAAATACTAAAGTTATCTACAAACAAGTCTGATAAGTATTTTTTTGTTTTTGGCCTATATAATAAGTATATAAAGTCTAGACTTTATGTCAATCAATCCTACTACCTCTAAGTTAAAATAAAATAAAAAACAGAATTTATTTGAAATTTTATTTCCACTGACAACACATGTATTTAAAAAATATATAAAAGTACCTGCACACGACATATCTATTAAATAATTACGAACGCTAGATCTATTTCAAAGCTTCCAAAATAATTATACCTACTTATCGTTTTAGACAGTAGGTAGGTACCTGTCTACACGGTAATTATATTTCACAAAGTAAAATTTATTTCTTACTTAGATATAAGTAGTATTTAAGTACCTTTTCGGTGAATTATTATTTTGTGCTAAAATTTCGCTTGAAAATAGGAAGAATACTTAAAATCTCTAGTCGGCCTATTTTATCACAAAGTACTGAAAGCACATAATATACCAATGTGAGTAAATAAGAAGTAATCAGTCTGAGAGTATAACGTACACATTCGCAAAATAAGGGCTCTACTTAATTAGCATGTTTTGTAAGAAATCAAAATGAGAGAACATGTCTGACCTTTCGCCCACATAAAAAGGAAAATTAATTTTCGGTAGCTTTTTTTTCTGTTGGTCTTAATTTATTTTTTACTTTAGTTTTTGGATTGAGTTAGGTATCTTTATCTGTGTTATTATTCGAAAATATAATTCATTAAGTAAGTAGTTTAAGCAAAATCGGATTTCAAAAATATATTTATATGATGTGTACTTGTATTGGAAACTAAAGACGCAAACAGTAACAAAAGTAGATGTGTTGATTGTTTTTAATGCTCGATTACTGTAGCGCTTCTGGTGAAAACAGAAGTTGATACTAAAATTATAGTAGGTACCTGTAATACTAAAGCCACATCCGCGAGAACTAGCGGGAAATGGAGTGCATCAAATGAAAATTCGCTGATTTTCAGTTCAGACAGCCAGGTAAGCACAACAAAACTATTTGGACGTGTTATTTTGTTATACCTAATCAAATCATAATTACAAATCAAAATGTAGCGTTTTTATAAGGTAAAGGAAATATTAAACACGTAGCGCCAATTAGGTAAACTCAATGGCTGTGTACGTGGCGGCTTAATTGGTTATTATAATTTCATGTTAAATAATCTTAATCAAAATGCTTATTATGAGTAAGTACAGTTAAAATTGATATGTTTTAGGCGCAGTCTTCTTAAAATACAATAATCGAGGAGTTATTATTTTGTTGTATAGAAAACAACTTCCGCGTTAGAACTAGTACCTTGCCTCGCTAGTCCTTTTCCTAAAATACAAACAAACAATGGGCGCGAAGACGCTTACAAAAAAAGTACTTGATGATGTACATATCACAGGAATCGAACCCACGAAACTTGCGCGCAGTGGTAACGGCGTAGTCACCTGAACCACTGCGGCACTAACGTTTGAACCGTCTCATACATCACTGATCACAAAGCTTTTCACTTGTTTAGGAAAATATGTAGGTGAGTAGTTTTTTAACCAACTTTAAAGGAGAGGTCCTTTGTGCGATATACACTTATTAGTTTATAATATACTTACTACGTCAACGCGGGTGGTTCCGCGAGAAAAACCTAGCAATTATTTATTTTTCTTACGCCATGTTTAGGCACTGACTTATGTCCGGTTTTTTTTCTTAACAAATCGGATCATCTGGTTTGTCGGCGCGGACTTAATAAAATCCATCAAATGTAAGAAAATATTAAAATCCAACTAAAAGAATATTTGCATCCATGTTCTTTCTAAATTTTTATGAAATTAGGAACAAATAGATATGCGGTAGAAAGCCCAACATCGTGGGCGGATTCTAATTTTAACACGGTACCCGGGTAACCTTTGAGCTTACGGGTCAAGCATGTAAATGTTTGTGTTAAAAACGAAATCTTGGATCTACTGTATATTTTCAATAGTCCTGCAACATGCATCGAGACAGGTGGACAACTCTTTAATGCAACCTGTATTAGAATATATTAATGAACATATTATCATCAAACTACGACGCGACAGACCAGTGATATGATGAATCAATGGCAGATTCGTGATCCCAACACGGAACTCGCTTACGTAACTTTAACACAAGGTATTCATTTAATTGCACAATATGTTAACCACAAAACTGACAATATTTATCTCAATATTCCATGCAATCAGTGATCTTTAAATAACAGGTACTAAAAATGCTTGGTCGAATTTAGAAAATAAAACATAATTGTTTTTATATTCTTACATTGTATATTCAGTTTAAAATGTATTTTTAATGGAAGAATATTTTTAAATATTTACAAAACGTTAACTGCCAAAACTTTTAATTGTGGGTACCTTTTAATTGTAATAACATTAGATAAAATCAGTCACAAAATTGCATAACTGTGACCATAGTCATTTATTATCTTAGTATTTTGTAATATGGCATATAATGCAGTATATATGTTTAAAATGTAAACAAGTTAAAATTTTGACGATTTTAATGGTCCCAATGTTAAACATATTTGGAGGAATACCACAAAAATAGTTCCAAGTAATACAAACTACTTAACTAGATAGTGACTAGACTTTTAAAGTTAGTAAAGTTATTTATTTTGTATAATTACATATTGAAGTATATAATATTGTAGATATAAAAATAATACGAATAGCCTTCCCATAAAGGAACTTACACAATGTAGTTAGTGTGCGGACCAAATATACTTAGAAAAAAATAGCAAAGCATTCGAATACAATTACATAATATTCATATACAAAACCTATCGGTAGGTAATTAAAATCGTTCATCTTTTATAATTAATACTCCGTTTATCTTCCACTGTACAATACCCTTCGTGATAGTTCTCAGTCAGTAATATATAGTATCAAAACTAACAAACAGTGCTTTAAAAATAGTATGCTATGCTATAGTAAGATCGATGTTTATACAATAGTTGAATCGACGTCGACCGACATGCAGAAGTGTATGTGAGACATCCATTACAAAAGTGTTCATATCGGTCGTCTTCGATCAAACTAATGTGGAAACACCTCACAGCAGTATAGGCTTTTCGGGAAGGCAAAAATGAATAAAGTACCGGAAATCTTTGTCTGACAATACAATATTAGATGTCGTTAATAACAAATTTTAGGGAGAAATTTTAATTTTACGTGACAGTTAAATTGGACACATGCAATAAAACATTATAGGGTGCAAAATAAAATATGCTTACATATTAAAAATATATTTATTCAGTTACTATACTTGTGTCATAGGTAAGTATCATGGTAAATGGATTTAAATTAATTTTTTTGTAAAATAGAAATCAATACGTTTATTATTGTTTAATAAAGTATTTATATTTTTACGAACTGGCAGTATACTCAGTATAAATTTTATAATAAATAATTTTCAAATAAATTATTTCCTGAAATTGGCTCGGTTTATCGAAAATAGGTAGGTATAAAACATGTCAATTATTGATCATGCAATTCTTGTCATAAACGTGCCTCGCACTTTTATATCATTTACATACGTAGATACACGTAGTTTGGAATTCTCCCCAGTCTAATGAAATTCTATAACATTATTTGTAACATAGTTCAACCGATATATTACACAAGTGTACTAAATGTTTATAATAAATGTGCAATGTACCTATATCTACATACAATACATACATGAGGAACACTGATATTTCTATACAAATTATCTACATACCATATTCTTTTAACGATTGCATTCTCAACGTATAAGCGCAATGACAAAACTTATTTGCTAAACTAACAACTTAGACGCATCTATTTCCATCAGTAGTATCTATATCAAACATGCTTAAACTCTACTAATTGTCCTGTTTGTAATACAGTAAGTAATATGTTAGAGGTATATTCAACACTTTCTACAAATGTAACATTAATGAATGAATGAATGCCACTGATACAGAGATTTGTAATCTATTTCTAAATAACTACATACACCTACAGATAATACTTTAGTGATCTAGTATTAGAGAGCTAGTTCTAAAAGAAATCTAATTCCATTTTATAAAAATATTATTCACAGGTACTGAATAGTAGTAATCTAACTAATTGTATTACGATAAATAATTACAAAAATATTTAAAAAGAATCACAAAATAAAATAAAGAATGTATCATGAACGAATCTATAAAAATATATCGATAAAAAATCCTGAATCTGTACAAATAATATACTTGCACGTAAGACCTAGTTGTCATGGATGTTGAAGAGTGAGTCACTACTACCTAGAGGCCGACTTTATATGAACGTGTCAAATATATTCATTAAAAATTCAAATAACTAAAAAAACATTTTCCCCACAACAAAAAAGATACATATTTTTGTACGATATACAAGAAATAAAAGTTTATTATATAAATTATAATTATTTCAACACGTTCATGGTAAATAATGGCACAATTCAATACAAAACCTGTCTATTTCCTTAAAGAGATTTTCGCATGTATAAAAGTATTTCGTGAATTGATATACAATATTGTACTTATGTGAAAATCTCTCTATTTACCTAGGCACATAAAATATTCTAACTAACTCACTACAGGTTAAATTATTACACAATTATATCAATTAATAAACTAAAAAAGTAATGTGACTAAATAGACCGTGGGAGTATTCGAGTAATGTGGATTGAAACGCGAGGTCTATGCAGGCCTGAAAAAATTTTATGCCTAAGTACAAAATTGAAATAAAGGGTCTTTATAATAAAATTTACCAATGGACGGAGGAGGGATCTCGATTTTTCGGGAGATAAATTAATTTATTGGACGTCTAGTAATAAATAACCCTATAAATAATAAACCGTGGGCTATTTTAAAATATTCATAACAAAATAATATTTGCAACCCGTTTTTGTTATATATCAATGGAAATGAAATCGTAGACTACTAAATTCTGAATTATAAAATAAATGCAGCAGAAAATGTTAATCAAGCGACAATTTTTACTAAAAGAAAACCTAGCCTACATGTCTGAAAAAGTGAGAAATATGATTATGTAAGCATTACCGTGATTTGAGCAATCATACTAAGTACACTGGTAACCGTGCGCAATAAATTGAAAATCGTTGAAAATCTTTTTTCACGAAAATCCGGATTGTTTAAAAATTATTTCTCGAGAATCGATTGTCTCAAAACAGATCTAGTTAACGAAAGTTATCGCTATTATAACGCTAACTAGGTACTTGTTTGGTTAAATTAAACATTAGAAAATTATACAAACAAAATGCCTATTTTTTTTATTATTTCAGATGGCGAGATAATATTAATACCTTATTTGATACCGATGAAAATGCGATACTAATGACATTATATATGCACGCATTTCCATATCAAATAGCGTTCCCATATAGAGAAAGGTAGCTTATCACATTCAATTAAACAGTTTTCTTTAATAATGTCGTTAGTTCTTTTAAAATATTATATCAAAGTTGACAGATATGTAATTAACTCCTTCAATTTTTAAACGTTTAATTTTGAGTTTGACAATCGGAATGGAATAAATTGAATCATTATCGTTGCTATGGAGTATATTAGATCGTAAAATAAAACGCAGTGAACGCGAACTATAGGGCCAAGCATCCATACTCTAAAAATTATAACGCCAAAACGAACGCGTAATTTTCTTTTACAAAATATTTCAGTCTTAATGACTTATTCACTCAGCGCAAAGAGACGTATGATTAAAAATAAATTTGCAAACTAAAGAAAATAAATGAGCTGCCTAATACACTGACTAATGTCTATAAGAAGTAACGTTAACAGGATGGAAATTTGAACATCACTTGGAGATAAAATTATTCTGAACAATGATGAAGTAAATTCAGTTCAACCACATAAAATCAAATAAATAAGTAATGCATTAAATAGAATAAATAATGTAAAATTAAATACGTTTAATCCATTATTAATTACCATTAACATTTGTTAAGTAGATATCTGTTGTTATTGCCAAAGGAATACTAGGTGGCCTAATATTAGCCACCTATAATTAATTTGCCAATATTTCCCAACATTTTAATCAAATAGGTGGTACTTAAATTTTTAATACAAATTATTTTCTTTTGGATGGAACTTCGATTCCAAGTGGCATTCAAAATTCAAACTTTCCGCCTACTGTAAATTATTTTTATTTGTTGACTAAAGATCACCGGTTTTTATTCAAATTATTTTCTTACTTCACATATAAGTAATTATAAAATCGATCTCGTTTTTTATATAATTTTAGTATAATTATGAAAAAACATGAAACACTTTTCGAACCTATGTGCCAATTATATTAAAATACGAAATACACATACCGTTAGTGACACCTACTTACAATAAAATAACAATATATAGACACATTATCACTTAATTACAAAAATATATATCGTAGACATTCATTACAACATTGTGTCAAGTTTTATTATTTATTTAGGTGTGTATAAGAACATTTAACTTTAGTATATCCAGAAACTAGGCCCTGTTACAGTTTAGGGCATAGCACCTAACCACTTAAGAAAGTGACAGTTCTCTGGATTATCTTATATAAGAACAGAATAAAATATTTCCAATCAGGCTTTATAAAAATTTCGAATTAGTATTTTAAATTGTCATAATTTATAACAATAGATATATTGGAACAACATAGTTGTTACAAATCGTACTTAATCAGTACCTACCGCTTTTTAAATGCGTGTTATATTACATTAAAACCATAACTAGTTAAAAGACACAATTATTTTCAATTTTCTTGAATAAATTCAACTTTTTAAAAATAGTAATATTCCTTTGAATGATATTCCAACAACAATATGATCCATCCCTTAGCACCTTAACATTAGAGTCTACTACAACATTATTTTACACAATCATATCACATTTAAATTGCACATGCAGACAACAGAAAACCAATGTTATAAAACAGGAATAAAAACACCATCCTTAATTACACATAGCCACTAATAACGTTCACATGAGTGCATTCTCAGGAAAACACGAGGTTTTCCATGAGAATGACAACACTATCCACCTGTTCCATTGAAATACTGTGCATGTTTTGTGTACGGAGCTGCAATATGATAAGGTGGAGGCTGACCTCGACCGTACACTGGCTCTGAAATGCTAGGACTGTGGCGGTGGTTAACCACACTAGGAGGATTAGATGAAGCTGGTATGGCATCATATAGATCATACATATTTTGAGTAGTTGGTGAATGCACATGACTGTAACTTCCATCATCTGAAATTAGTGGTGTATTAGCCATCCTGTATGGATTGGTGGTGTTTGTATGCCCTGTCGGTGAATATAGCTCCGGTGACTGCGTAGACACATAAGTAGGGCTTGAAGCTGTCATCCCATAAATATTGGCATTTGGAGATTGAGTTTGATGAATGGGTGGGGCATATTCATGGCTCTCCACTACTGATCCAGGATAAACATTATTGTATGAGCTTAAATTTGGCATTGTTGTAGAACTAACCACTTGACTAACAGTGTGTAATCTAGGACTTGGCAAGTCACGGTTCCCATGTAAGTGGTAATTATAAACATCATAATTCCGTTGACCATAAATTTTGTCTTTGGCACGTGCACAATTTTCGGTGTCATATATATTTTCATGATAGTTGTTTTCAGATACAGAATGGCATATGTGATCTTTTCTAGAGTATATGGCATCAAAAGGAGGAACATTTTCCATTGTAGTTCTATTATTATAAGTATTATCACTGAAATGTGGTGATAAAATTGTTTCATTATTTGGTTGCTTTTCTTGTGAACTTAGGCTTAATCTTTGTAATCTATTATGTGAATCATCTATACCAATTCTATAATTCATGTCATTAGGTATTGTATAGTTTGTTCTTTCCATATGGCCACCATAAATATTTTGGGGTAACGGGACACTAGCTCTGTCTATGTCTTGTCTAGAACTGTATATTTTATCATTTTGCTTGCTACTATATTGCCTCTGTGGCAAAATATAATCACCAGTGTCAGCTTTAAAATCACCAGTTGCAGCTCCATTATTTTCAGGATACAGAGCATGGTCAACACTCTTATAAGTCTTATCATGCTCATATGAAAGATCTAAGGGCTTGTCATATGCATTTTCAGCAGGAAGATTATCATAAACAGATGTTTTCAGTACTTCTTTATTTGTTGCTAAATTGCCTTTTCCAGTACTCTCCACTTCAATTTTGTTATCAGAGGCAAATCTTTGTTGTAAAGTTGGTGTTATTTTAGCAGCTTTAATATGGACAGCATTTTGCATAGGAGGTGAAACATCTTGTGTGCCATCTTTGTGAATATTCCTGGCATGTTTTGCTAGAGCCCTTAATTCTTTAGGATAAGGTGTTGGTGCTCTTCTCAGCTGACCAGGCTTTTCTGTTACCTTAGGCACAGCTTTCATATCAACAAAACTAATATGGCGGGCAGAAGATTGAGCTTCCACATTGTCTGGTTTCTCATTGTCCAATTTCATTTCAACAGGGGTTAAAGGCACTTGGGGGAAGAGGAAACAAGTAAGGACTTGTTCATATGTGTGAGGATCAACTTCAGAATGCATAGGCACTAAAGGTTTGCTTTGGTTTTCAGATAGCCAGAGGGCTACTAAATTATCACAATTTAACAAGGTTTGAGGAAGACAACTTAATGAGTTCCTTACAAAGTTTAATACTCGTAAAGAAGTTAAATGGCCTACTTCTGGAGGGACTTTAGTTAGCTTGTTTGCTCTCACCGACAATACAGACAGCTTTGTGCAACTCCCTATCTCGGGAGGTATTGATGTAAGCATGTTGTCATCAACATTGAGGTACTGCAACTTCCTCAACAGTCCCACAGAAGAAGGTATTTTGTCTAGATAGTTACACATGAGCATTAGTTCTTCCAGGTTTGCCAGTTGTCCTATACTCTCTGGTATAGAATATAATCTATTATTATCTAATTTTAATGTAGTCAGGTTACTTAGCTGACCAATACTATCTGGTAGATGGGTCAAGTTATTTAGTGATAGTGTCAGATCTACTAAGCAAGTGCAAAACCCAATCTCAGGTGCAAGTTCTTCTATCATATTATTACTTGCTTCTAGATGAATCAAATTTTGTAATGGTTTTATAACTGATGTGATACTCGTCAGACTATTGCTGTCAATCCACAATTCTCGGAGCTTTACAAATCTTCCAATTACTTCAGGAAACTGTTGGAAATCATTCTGTCCTATATCTAATCTCTGTAATTCTGTAGAACGAGAGAGTGATTTAGGTAAAATCATCAGGTAGTTGTCCCTTAGCTCAAGGATTCTCAAATTAGCAAGTCTGCCAAAATTTCCTGGAAGATACTCCAGATAGGTGTCATTTAGATACAATTCTTGCAAAGCAGTGAGATTTGTTATAGCGTCTGGAAGCTTTTCCAAGGGATTGACACTGAGATCCAAGAATGCTAAATATTTAAGTGCTTTCATAGTTTCCGGTATAGAGGTAAGAGTGTTTCTACTTATATTCAGATGCTGAAGATTCACTAACGAAGATACGGCTGCAGGTAATGTTGACACTTCATTATCACTGAGATCCAAATATTTTAAACCATGGCACATGAACAGTTGTCGCGGGAGTTCTGTCACACGATTGCTCTGACAGAGCAGAGTCTCGAGCGTTCTTTCGTACACAAACACTTCGGTTGGGAAGTCGACCAGAGACTGATGCGA
This sequence comes from Anticarsia gemmatalis, assembly GCF_050436995.1. NCBI lineage: Eukaryota > Metazoa > Arthropoda > Insecta > Lepidoptera > Erebidae > Anticarsia > Anticarsia gemmatalis. The sequence goes on from NC_134757.1 coordinate 6,723,227, forward strand.
GTAGTCCAACTCCACCACATCCTCGACACCTGGCCTCACGCAACACAAAAAATCGAACGGCATTGTATTGAAGGAACTCACTCCTAACTTTACACAGCAAATTACACAATTTTTTACACAAAAACTCATCCAACATAGTCACTCAAACTCACTAGCATCGTTCATAGAACATAAAAATTTGTACTGTTTCTATTTATTCAGTCATATTGGTAAAAAACGCGTAAGTAGTACAAAATTACTTATTAATGAATCATTCAAACAAAATAATGATAACCTTCCCCACCCGACCAATCCCAATAATATTCTCATTTTCTCAAGATCCGTCACTACTGTCGTTCATTGAAGATCGACTTGCGTTGAGAATTTGCCAAGCAAGATTAATCATTGCCAAGAATAATTTTGGTGATTATAACGATTCGATTATAATCGACTACTTTTGATATTACAATGATGAATTGTATTGAATGGGTACTTATTATAGTTTATTCGTTTATAATCTTTTCTTATGTTATGTAAATACTTATTTTTAAAACATCTAAATGTGCCATTTTTTTTTAATCTTGCCCTCGAGTGTAGGCTTTCCTGAGACTTTGATCGTATCGGATTGGGTACCTACTTGAAATTTCGCATAATGTAAACTCAGCTTAAATATCGTGCTTTATTAATGCTACGCCGCCGCCACGGATAAAATTACATGTATTTGATGTATTAGGTACAGCCTACAGGATCATTCGACTTATGGTCCCATTTATTTGTTAAATAACTCTTATTATTTTTTCTTTGTTAATGATACTAAGTAAACCAAACTTATGTCCTTCGAAACTAACATTGTGGTAAAAAAGCAGCGTTGAGATACATCGATACTATTTTCTTAAGATATAAATCTATTGAAATAATAGAATTTCATGTAAAAAGAACTTTATTTAAATACTATGATTGCACTAAGTTACAATATAGAATTATGGAAAGTAAGCGGAAACAGGTGTAGTTCGATACGTTGAACTTCGCGCTGATTTTTTCTCTCTGTAGTCCACTTTAGGTAAATTTATGTTTTCCTTTCCTTTTTGACTTGGCTGATTATAATGCTTGTTGGTTGTGCCTGAAAGAAAAACAGAAGAATTAAAAAAAACTAGGCGTTTAATCAAATCAATTTATTTTTGTACATGTACTACCTAAATTTATTACTACCTAGTAGAGTTTTTTTTTTTGCCGAGAAAAAAAGATCTTACCTTTGCCACTAGTAACTTTGTTTTCAATCTCAGCAGGTTGTAAATACTTAGGATCCAGCCCAACTTTTGTATTTTTCTCTTGTGTTTCAGGTCCTGGTGATTCTTCTAAATTCGACCTGCTGCATAAAAAAAATATTTGTCCTGTCAATTATTCGCTAAATGGAAGTTTACTAGATCGTAATTAGTTACAGGCTGGGGTTACAAAGTTGGCGAAATCGTCTTTAAACTAAAGTTAATAAAGTATTAAAAGCTTCAATAATATTCGGTATTATTTAACATGGAATTGCAAAGTAAAAATTGATCAAATCAAGTATTTATTTTTTACTTACGATTTTGAGGTGGCATAAAAATCAATGGACTCTTCTGATATGCCGTGTAATGAATCAGAATGATTGTTATTTCTAGACAGAAAGTATGGCGTGGAACTGGTTGCTGCTGGAATACCAAGCTTTTCCTTAGGCTTGTATGTGTCTGGAGGTTCAAGATGATCCATTTTCTTATGTAGCCATTGTATTACTGCAAATATAACGTTTTATTTTATTGATGCAGCTCATAAAATATTACTGCGCCCGGCGCCCATTATCGGCATAGGCAAAGAAAGGATTTTTCGGTGCCCCGACATACAAGCGCACACTGTCGGAAATTGTACCTTGGCATGCTGCAATGCCATCAGGGATGGCGAGTGGTAGGTACTTAGCATGCCAAAGTAAGCATCCATTGCCAGTACTGGAGCAAACTTGGCATATTATGGTTTTGCTTGAATACAATATAAGAGGATACTTGATAGAAACAATAAGTGAGTTAAATATATTTTGCCAGGTGTGGCAACAATTCCTGGACACGGTTGTCAATTTTCATGCCAGTAATAATTTAATATACCTTACCCATATTATTATTTTTAATAGTTTCATCTCTTTCTTTTAAAGCTTTTTCATTGATTTCATATTTTCCTCTCAAATCGTCAAACTCCTTTTGTAGTTTCTCCATACTTAGATTTGTGTCACATATTTGCAGTTTTAGTTCTTCCATCTCTTTGGTGTTACGTTCGATTACTTTTTCCTGTTCTAGAGCAATGGCAGTTCTGCATAATAACTAAAATATAAAAGAAACAAAGGATAAGATAGAATCTGACAACTTAATAGAGAGTGTGGTAATGCCTGGCAAGCAGAGGGCGCGCGGACGGTAGAGTCCAGAATTTAGAGCCCTAGTAACCCTCAGTTAAATGGAGCTAATGGTGGCCTGTTTGATGCATTTGCTTTAATTTGGACACATAAAATGAAAAAATTAAAATTTGAAAACAATTATCATCTAGATAAATTGAACATTCAGCATGCATGGCTCTCCTACTTTGTGTTCTCGGACTACGGCCGTGATAAATTACCTTTTCTTTCATTTCAATGAGGTCGGCATTTTGCTTTGATATTATCTGATTAGCTTTTAACAGCTGTTCTGATGTTGAGTGAACAGCATCATTGTTCTTGTTAACTAGAGATTCACTTAATGCTAATCTTTCTTCTAAACTTTGCTGAAAATAGTTTAAAGTAACATAAGTACAAACATAACTGTTAGTTATACTATAGTTAATACATTATAAACAGGCAACCAACCTTTTCTTTTTTTAATAAATGTATTGTGCTATTTAATTCTCTTATCAAATCTCCATTGTCCTTCACTGTCTGCAAAAATACGTGATATTAATAGAAGGTAATAAAACCTACAGAATCTTACATATTATAAATGCGAAAGCTTATGAGGATGGATAGATGTGTGTATGTTTTTCTCTTTCACGCTAAAAGACGAAGTAGATTTTGATGAAAATTGGTAAAGCGATAGTTTATACCCCTGGGTGGCCAAGGATACTTTTAACCCTGGGTAAACATTTACTCCCAAGCAGAAACTAGTAAACATAAATTGGTATATAAAATGTTGTCAAATATACCTTTTCTAAGTAAACACATTTAGAATTAGCTTGGTTGTAAAGTTTATCTTTTTCCATACAATCCCTTTCTAACGAAGCAGTCTTGGCTTTTAGTGTTGCAACTTCAATATGTGTTTTTTGGACTTCTTTTTCTAACATATTCAGGCACTGAGATTTTTCACTGTAAAAAAAAGTTATAAAAAATTGTAACAAATATGCATAATTTACAGCAAACATAAATGAAAGATACAATATTATCAGTTTATATTATTGTTATTGATAAAAAAATACATAAATACATGCCTTAATTGATTTTCTAAATGCGATATATTGTCACGTAATTGTTTACAAAGTGAATTAATTTCATCTATTTGTTTGTCTTTCTTGTTCAAGTTGTCTTGATATGAAGCAAGCTGTGATTTCATGTTTAGTTCTGCATTTTGCTGCCACATCTGTTTTTCCTGTAATACATAATTTAATAACAGTTTTAAATATAGTAGCAAAAGTGCTGACTTTTTAACGGAAATAAAAAAATGTTGTTTTTTTTATTTCAGTTTACAAAATTATATTCAAAATTGCAATGTATGCAGACAAAGGTTATCATATAACAGCACAGCATTAATTCAGTTTCTATATTGCTAATAGTTTGCTGAACAAGTCAAATAGCTCATAAATGTAGCCAAGGCATAATATTACATGTCTTGAAATTACAGAAGAGTAAAGTTATTTTGGACAAACAAGGGCCGTGGTCTAACTCTTCGCGAAAGCCATAACAGACAAATATATTTTTATTGTGGCTTAACTGAAAAACCAAAAACATTATACTTATGTTCATAACTTATAAAATTTCGTATTGCATGTTTAATATATAATAGATTACGGGAATTAACGCGAACATGTATTTTACCTTAAAATGCCTAACGTTAAAAGGTACAATTTGTGTTTACATTACATACTTATGTTGCTAAAAATAGTTGTTAAATGTAGTCTTACAAAAGTGACTAGACTGTATTTACCTGCATCATCTTATCCCTCTCTTGTCTCAAAGACTCCTTATATTCTTTTTCTAATTTATTTTTTTCTTCTTCCATCCTAGCTATGTTGTGAGTGTAGTCATGTATTTTTCTTTCCAAATTCATACACTTATCGTTCAATATGGCTTCAGTACTGTTCGCTGAACTTTTAATTGAGGATAATGTTTTCTGAAATGAAATAAGGATTACTTGCAAAATTTATATACAATTTGCATATAGCGTGAAAAACCTTAAAAACATAAGTACAGCCCAACAAAATTGTTTAATGTCTAGAAGCTAGAGGGGCCTCCAACCAGAAAGACCTGTGAGAGTTATGGCCTAGTCCTAAGATTTGCCATAGGACTCTAGCATTGTAATTACTAAACTTCATTTATGAAGATACATACAGTGTAGTATCACATATATAACGTTTAGTAAAGGTAGTTCTCAGATAAAATCAATATTTTGTAATAGAATCATGTTTCTCTACAAATATTTAAAATAATAACTTTTAAATGTATGATGGTTTCAGACATATGCTGTTTGATCTCAGCATCCGTAGCAGGCCCGGTCTTCAGTGATAAGTGTACTAGACGCTTGAACTCATTGTGCTCCACCACTTCAAAGTAATATTGCATTGGGTTTTTCTGTTGCATTATTAGAAACCTGGAAATAAGTAACAATATATAAATATGGAACATAGTAGAACTATTAGTACTAGAAAATATCTCATACCTAGTTTAAACAGTAAATAATTAATTAATTTAATGAGCTCTATTTTCATACATCCATTCAGGTAACTATTTTATAATTTACAACAGGTAAAATATATTTTGACTAATCTAAAGTATTATAAAAATATATAAAATCTAAAAATGTATGTAATTAATTGTGTATTTTGAATTTCATAACTTACATATTGTTGGAAGCGCATTGTTGTAGTAATCGTACTAGTTGCGACGGAAAGTTGTCGAAGTCTACAAGGAGACCTTGTTGTTTTTTCAAGTCCTCATAGTCTGTACGAGTTATGATCAGCACACACAAGAACGCTGGATCTTCGTCATCTGACAAAGATATTTTCTACAATAAAAGCTGCTATTAGTATTACATAAATTAATAATACAGGGTAAAAAAATAGCTATTTTATTATACTATACTGTCTATGAAATATATCTCACCAATGTATCAGTTTCAAAAACTTTGTCAATTGTTATAGTCACATCTTTTTTGCAATCTTCGAACCCTCTTTTGATGGATATGTAATACTTTCCTTTATGAAAAGTTTTACACGCCATTGCGTACAATCACTATGGTGTCATTTAGATAGAGAAATAAGAAAATTACAAACAATAACTAATAACGAAAACAAACTTGCATTTGAAAGTTCAAACCCAAACATCAAATCACAAGTGTCAAACGAAACTTTTTAATTTTCAACCGCGGGAACGGCTGCACTGCAGGACATATCGCGTAGGCGCACTACGCTCTGTATAATCGACTAATACAAAGTTAACTGCGATAGTGACATATTGTAAAACTAGCTTTACTTGATTAAAGTGTTGCCAACTCCACTCTAATAATAAAATCATTCAATCTTCCGTTCAATTTCATTCAAATCTCAATCTCGAATTCCCGCCTGTGTTGAACATGTCAAAACTCGTCCGCCGTTGAAGTGGAATTCTTATATTAGAAAATCTTCAGTAAATTGTTCATAAACCAGAGTTAAAATTAATACGACTATTTAAAGGTATTCTTCCTAAAGTTATCTATCAGAATGTGGAATGGTAAGGAGTCGTCCAATGCACATACAATAAAATTATAGTATAGATGAGTGTACTTACCGGTAAATCTTACCGCATTTCTTGTATTACAGATCAATCTGCTGTTGGTGGGGGATTTTATAACTCACCTAGTCAATTTGGGAACGTAAATACACCTAATCAGGGTCAAAAAACTGTGAGTCTAACATTGTTGCAGCTTATGATTTAATGTAAACAACTCGTCCATGCACTAAGTTTCAAACTAAACGGTTACGTTTCATGTCCAGGGTCGCAGAGCATCCCGGACAGCTCCAATAGTAATCAAACAAGCTCTTGAATGTGGAGATGATGGTGTGAAAATATGGGGGACAGAGATTCAAATTGTTAGCGTGGTGGCGCGTGTAAGGAACATATGTATGCAAAGCACCAAAATTACATACACGATCCAAGATATAACAGGCAGGATGCGAGCTGTTCTCTGGCTGGACCAGGAGAATGATGATGAAGTAAGTAAATAGTCACTTATTCTCATTTCATGGCTATTGTCACACACATAACATTAAGAAGTAATGGAATCACCTCTAGGTAGAATTTCTTATCATCTTATTATAATTGTAAATAAGGTTAATACAATGTATTGGTTAGTATCATCTGTGTGTTGGATGTAAGCTTAACCCATCTCAAAAGAGTTATAATTTATTTATTACTTTTATTTCATCCTACAGGAAAAATCTGCTCCAAAAGTTCAAGTAAATGATTATGTACAAATCTATGGTAATGTAAAGACCAATAAAGGGAAAAAAGTACTTATGGCATTTAAAATAATGCCCATAACTGATGTTAATGCAATTACATTCCACTATCTTCACTGTATTAAAAATAAAATCAAAATGGAAGCTGACTCCAAAAAGGTACACTTTATTTTCTTAATAGTTTTGATTCTACGATATTCAAAAATTTTAATGATAGTACATTAACCCTTTGATTGCCACTGTTGGCTATACTTGACTAATCAGAAAGTGCTTACTATGCATTTTTAACAAAAATATAGTGCCATGAGTGTGGTGGTCTAAGGGTTAAAGCTTTATTGTTCTAGTTGCATTCAAAAATTTTATTTATTTTAATTTGGTTTATCAGGAAAAAGTGGACAACAATCCGACTTTCACAAGTGGTCTGCCTGCTAATTCAATGGTAGGAGTGGCTGATAACACAGCATCAGTGAATGGTCTGAATCAACGACAAATGATGGTGTTCAACTTGATAAGAGCATCTACTCAAGAACAGGGCATAAGCAAAGAAGACATGTACACTTCACTCAAAGACCGCATGCCACAAAAAGAGTTTGAGTAAGTACTTTATTCCAATTTATTTACAAATAAAGAAGGTGTGATATTTAGGTCCAGTCTATAGTGTTAGGTAACCTGCTTGCTAAGTAAAGTGACAGTAAATGTATGAAAAAATCTGTCTTAATTTCATCTGTTATGCTATTTGATAGAGAGGTGGTGAAACACGGCCTTATAGTTATAGATTAATAATTTTTGTTTTTTATTGTTACATGTTCATATGACCATGATGATAATTTATCTGCTTAATTTGTACAAAAAGTGTGGGTTGACAGTGTGATAAGAGAATGTAGATATTTTTAAAACAATATTTTTTCTTTTTCCAGAAATATCCTTGAATGGATGTGTGGTGAAGGTCATATCTATTCAACTATTGATGAGGAACACTTCAGAGCCACTGATGCCTTCTAAAAATATGAGTTCAATCTAAAAGTACCGATGCCACCAAGAATTATGTTATAAACTCCTACTATATTTTTACAATAAAACATTACTTCAAAAGTAAAGTAATACTCCTTTTTATTTGTGGTAAATAAAACCAAGAATAGAAACAAAATGTTTTTAATATAAATGAAAACAATATTGTAAAGAATCATACAAAATAAAAAAGGTTGGATACCAGATCTAGATGATAATAATTATTTACAATGCACACTGTAAACTAATCAGTCAAAAACATCTTAAATCTTTACAATTGTATGAAATATAATTATGTACTTTCCTTATCAATAACTAAAAAGTAAATTCTATTATAATTCATCTCTAACAGATTTGTTCTTAACATCTGGTTTCTTTCCTGGATAAGTTTGACTTTCAAGTTGGACTTCCTTCAATTCTTCTTGTTCTACTAAGAACTCCTTAGCAGTCCATGCTTGAGATCCATCTTTGAACATGAAGATTGCTCTGTCATCATCTACAAGGTATCTGAAACACATAAAATATTTTTTAGAGATATAGGTGGTACTTATCACTACATTTTATAAAGCAAAGTTGCTTTCTACATCTGTCCCTGTGCCTGTACTCATGTATGTATGTTTAGATCTATAAAACCATGCAACCAATCTTGATGCAGTTTTTAATTTAGACAGAATTCGATTTTTTTTAAAGAGGAAGATTTGTACATTAAAATTGTAAGGGTTTTTCTAAAATAACTTTTTACACTGGATGAAGCTGGGGTAGGATGTTAGTCCTAATTAGGAAAGATTATAGCTATGTCTTATCACTTGCAATAAAAACTTGTCATATCCTGGCATTGTGACTGGCAAAAAAAAAAAAAAACATTTCAGTGATACAAAAGGTGTGATAATATGATGCTATTGCATATTTACCTCTCTACTTGTATATGGTTGCTCCACAAACTGGTCTGCCATATCTTGGTAATCTCCTCAGTCCTGGCTTTGGAAGGTTTGTTAGCCACGGACACAAACATCATTAGTGTTTGACCTTTTTTAGTTGCTTGTAATACACTCTCTGGTTTTGACATATCCAATTTTGTTAGGTCTAGTGCCGGTGGTTTCCGAAGGTGCTCTGGTAACTCATCTTCAGGTAATGGCTCCTCATCTTCCTCCCATTGATCAAACAATCTAAAAATGAACAATAGTTAAAATTGTTAGTTGTATATAATTTAGGCCTATGAAAGTACACCAATCAATAGTGCTCAAATATTTATGATTTATTTAAAATGATTTTAATTACCTTTCTAAGTCTGCATCACTATAATCTCTAATGTCTTTTTTCGCCCAAGCCGGCTTTTCTTCATCGCTAGCTTTTTTTGCAGAATTAATTGCAACACATAGTAAAACTATAAACAATACCGCTTTCCTCATTTTGATAAATAGACTAAACAATGAACAAAGTCTACAAGAAATACTTGTACATACGCAAAGAAAGTAGATTTTATTGGATAGGTAATTCAGTACAACACCGTCGATAAACAGTTGTTATTATGCCACGATCGCAACGCCGATTGGTGATTTGTTCAATTTGACAAGTTACTGAACAGTATTGTCAACGCCTTTGGTTTTCTCCCTAAAGCGAATTAATACAGATAAGCTAGATTAGTTATTTCTGACAGCTGATTATTTTTTATTGCTTATTATTTTAAACAATTTTTAGCACCTCATGTTCAACTTTTTTATTCTGTCTTATTTAGCATATTTTCGGTATTTGTAGTTTTATAATTATAATACAAACTGCCAAATACTTGAATGTTGTTTAACTGTCTGGGTTATGCGTAATATATATTTACTACATTATGGGGTAATTTCACAACTTGGCTACACTGGTTTCACATACGTCAAAAAGACAATCGCTGTGCTGCCATTCTAATAAAATACTAAAATTCTTCACTCTTATTTATCAATTAATTGAAAGTCCACTTTTTATTTTAAGACACTGTGAACACTATTATAATATAGGTATAATAATCAACTTATGGGCTCGGTTATAAATAGTAATGAGAAGCAGTAGGTATGTATCTTTATAAAATTTAACATCACCTTCATAACATCAATATTCATTCATTCTCTCGTTCATCGGTCATTCATCCATGTCGTTCTCTTGTTCGAGCAGGTGACATGACAGCGAGTCGAAAAATATTCACGTCACGACCGTTGAGTTGTCATCACGGGCGCTCGCAACGTCAAATCATGATTTAAGTTCCTAAACTATATTTTCTACATAACACAGTATTTTAGTATAATTTATTTAATTTTATATTAAATATTATTTAAAATAACCTATAATATTTAAAATCTGGAGTATAGTGTTCAAGTTACAAACTTCATCGGTGAGAAAATTTTCGGCATCCAAGTTCTTGAAAGTGATAGTTGTAATTTGTAAAGTCATAGAAGATCAACTGTAGTGTACGCTAGAGTAGTCAACATGGACCAGAGTGGTATAACACCGAACACTTCAAATCAGCAGCTTGTAATAAATAGTGATAATGACTCTGCTACGGCTCTGCTGCAGGAGAAGCAGGCGAGAAGAAGAGATAACTTGCGGGATGTGAGCTTAGTTGAATACATGACTGTCGGAATACTGTGTTTCGTCAATCTTATTAACTACATGGACAGATTCACCCTGGCCGGTAAGTACCACCAATATGTTACAAACATCTGATAAACAGAGGGTAATTTTACTATGTCAGATAGAAACTTCAGTGTCAGTGACAATATGCTGTGGCAAGAATAAAACTAATTAGAAACAAGTATGCATCTAATTAGAAATAAATTAGGAAGTCTGTTCTATTGAACTCATAAACTTCCTGTTAATGTCTTATTGAAAGTGAATTGCAAAATATTATGACTCAGTGTAAGATTTCATTAGCCTGCAGATAAGATTGTGAGCCAAACTTGAATTTCTGGGGGTTGCAGAAGGCCACTCATTCATTTGTTTGAAGAAAAAAAATACAAGTTACTTTTATTTCAATAGCTTTTGAGTATAGTGATAGGCAATCAGATAATCTATGGAGATTAGCTTTTTTTTAAATCAATAATATACATACAGGGTTTGAAAAGAATTGTTTAGAAGTGTGATTTGTTAGAGAGATTATAGTGTCAATGTTATCTGATTGTGATAAGATAGAAATGATGTAATACCTACTTCAAGGTCACACTGTTCATCAGTATTAATTAAATACATGCTCAACTACTTTCTCTCTGTCTACAGATAATATAGGAATATAATTAACATTTCTGTGTTAAAAAAAGCCAATTAACTACCTGCCAAATTAAAATTTGAACTGCTCAATCAGTTAAAACAATTTTTGTACAATTTGAATACCTAAAATCTTTATGAAATTCTAAATGTATGAGAAATAAAATTGGAAAGTTGTATTCATTTATTAAATTAAAATTGGTACACTATGTTGGTCAATGTTCATAGCTCTTCGTTTACAGCATTGAATGCTAAAATGAGTAGTTTGTCATTGAAAAAATACCAACTCTCATATTTAATTAGGCATAGTAATTCATATTTGCTATTTTTAACAGGTATGTATACAGAAATAATTAAGGAAAAGGAGTAATTATCGGTACCTACCTATGTATTTAATGTAAAAAGCTAGCAAAGTTATTATTATATAATGCACATAGGCAGGCAATGTGCATTTCACCGATGAGATAAATACCTACTTAGCAGAAAAAAAGTTTGTAATTGCAACATTTTATGATTATAAAAGGGCGTTTGATACTTTAGAAACCGATACGTTACTAAAGGCAATGGATGAGTGTGGAGTGAGCAAGCCATTGAGCAGCTGGTTCCGTGACTACCTTAGTTCGAGGTCCTACCAAGTTAGGGTGGGCGAGATACTCAGTGATGAGACAATGGTCCGTTGTGGGGTAGCTCAAGGATCCGGTTGTGGGCCAGTGTGCTACCTCATGCACGTGAACAGTCTACGTGGAGCACTGGGTCATTGCTCAGCGCGCATGTTTGCAGATGACTTGTGCACGCTGCGCGCGGGCATTGACCTAGCGGAGACTTGTCGCTCTGTCCAGGAGGATGTCAATGCAGTTGTGAAATGGTCACACGACAATGGAATCGTACTAAACTCTGACAAAACCAAACTCATCATCATTCACTCTCCATATCTTCCACCTGCAGGAACAGAAACTCCAGTGATCTCTCATAGTTACTCATGTTACCACAATAGATTAAATAATTGTAATTGCAAACCCATAGAAAAAGTTAAATGTATCACGTACCTAGGTGTAAAGATAGACGAAAGCTTCTCTTGGTCTAGTCATGTTAATTATATTTGTGATAAAATGAGGATACTACTGGGCAGATTTTATCATTTAAGTTTCAGAGTACCAATTTCTTTATTAAAATACCTGTACAAATCACTGGTCGAATCCATTGTGTCTTATGCTCTTGATTGTTATGGACTTACTTTTAAAACTTACATAGATAAAATAGAAACACTACAAATTAGATTCTTAAAATTATTAGTAAATAATAAAACCAAAAACAGTTGTAAAAATGACTATAAAAAATTATTTAAAATATGTAATATTCTGCCGGCCAGTTTAAAACATAAGTACCTATTATTAACCAACCAACATGGCAATCAAGAGCATAACCTGTCGTTCGTGTCGCATACACACGGCACAAGAACCAAAACCAGTGGTAGATACAATGTGCCTAGAGTTAATAATTATTATGGTGATAGAACTTTATCGAAACGCATACCATATGTAATGAACAGTTTACCTGTGGACATCGCAACAGAAAGAAATAAAAATAAGTTTTCTAAAAAATTAAAAAAGTATCTACTTAGTAGTCTATAAATATCTATAAACATACATACAAATATACATGTATAAAACACAAGCTACTGAACCATATAATATTACTCTTATACATACAATATAAATACATTTTAATACATAAACTTATAATATATAATCAAAGCTCTTATACAATATATACATATATGTACATCTTAAGTACTGCTATAATTAAATGAGACTCGACCGTGTCCACAGACAAACTGTTCAAACAGTTTTGTGGACCATAAGTATAAGTTTCATGTAAGAAACACTGTTTTAATAATAATAAATAATAAATAAATAAATAGGTCTTTACATACAAGAAAAATCAGTAATAATAATTATCATGATTAAATAAAGGTTGTTTGTTTGTTAGTATGTTTTTAACAGACCTGTAACATTTTTTTGTTTGCACAAACAGTAAATTCTTATCACGTTACAAGATTAAGTAAATAATGACAAACTTGGTGGAACAAATTTCTTGATTCTTTGTCATATAATCATAGACACAATTTGTTTCAGTAATTTTTCTTTTACAGTAAAATGTACTTGACCCTAATTACCTACTATTAAAATATTTTTGTTGCCTTGCTGTTTAGTTAAATATACAAAAATCTCTGTGTACTATTTGAATGTCTGATTCTCGATCTAAGATATTGTCGTTAGTTAAATTATTCTGTTTAACGGTATAAATAGGTAGATGATTTAATTAATTACTAAAGCGCACATCGTTTGACTCGCGCCGACAAATTTTATTAAAATTGTAGAATTACTTGTCATACTAAATTGGCAAAAACTGTCATACGAATTCCCGATGTGATATCTTTTTCCGCTAGCGTTTTATTCTCGATCAATGTTTGTTAGTTTTTTAGTCCGCAGTAAATAATAACAGTTAGGTACCATAGTCAATCCATTTTTCCCATGTTGTTAAAATATTTATGTATAAGGACGTGACGCGAACACAAGGGGCGTAAAGTTAATAGGCGTGTAACAATTTTATTAATTGGTTTTCCCTGTTCAGAATAAGTATTGGTTAGCTAATTAAGTTGAATATTGTCAGATTTTAATTTTTACTAGGCATCTATTTGTTTATTTTTTTTTTGATTGTATGGGTTGTCTGGTTAGCCGTGATAGCATTGTTCAAATCTGTGATTTTGATCCGCTTGTTACCTAAATCATCCGCAAATATAATATTTTAAAAGATCACAGCGCGAAAACCTTACTAACAATATAGGGATCTACTTGTACTAAGTAGGTATATCGTTAAAAGTAGGTTTGTACTTTTCTGCAATACCTAAGTACATAATAAAACCGGATAATAACAAAACAATAGTATTGTACTTACCTATTACGAATTGTAGCATTTTGCATGAGAAGCAATTAGCAATTTCCGTGTTTACATACCTACCTACCTACCATAATAAAAATACGGACGTTTCATTACAATGTATTAAAATGTGTTTAGCTTATTACGATAACCTTTGACTAGTATCGATGACTTTAGATGTCTGCATTCATTGATATCTTTGATGAGTGAAGCATACCGCTGATATCTTTAATTACGATTTTATCAAGCATATTAATAAGTGTAATGAGTTATGAGATAAATTAAATCACGTAGACATTGCAAAAATATCACAAGGCTTAAAACTTACCTAATCATATCTACCTATTAATTTTTATCGTATGATAAGAAAAGCATGCACTTGGTTTGGAAATAGATAATAATAATCAATATTTATTATCCCGCTCCTGACCAAAATTGTGCTGGTCATCCCATTGAAGTGATGATAAAAGTCCGCAGGTAATAGAACTACCTAAAATTTTGAATTTTCTATAACGGCTTATCTTATTCCCGTGCACATCCTCTCCTAGGTATAGTCCAACCGGTTAACCGCCCGCGCCGATGGTTGATGTTACACATTATAAATATTATAGACAAAACATCGTTGTTTTGTCTTTGAACAAAACGATAGCATACAAACTTTTAAACATTGTAATTGTGTAGGTCATGTATAATAACGAAATTGGAAACAATCCGTTGATTCATTCTTTTATAGCTTTGTTACGAGTATGTACCTATACGCAAATCGCTTTATACGTAGGTATGTTGTACAGACTTGTACACTATACATATTATATCAATCATCATCATTCAAATCTTTAAGCAAAGAAAAGCCGAGCGTGGGCCTTTCCTAACTGTCTTACTATCATATTTTAAAATCCTTCCATTCTCTACTAAACCATTTTTAAACGGTAGTCAGATCAGAATATAGATATCTATAAATAAATTATTCATAAGCGATGAGCAAGCTTACGAGCGGAAATCACGAAGTTATAAGGGTTGATGTTTCGATCGTTACGATTAGGAAGCCATAGCACAAAACATATCATTACCATTTAAGCCCTTTTTGTAACACATTTATTAAAATTTGCTTAGCATTTTCGGAAATTTTATTAATAGCCATAACTTCGTATGACAGAGATACTCTTCCGTGTAAAATTTTGATAACGATATCATTATCAACGTAATTGTAAGAATTTATGCGTCTTAATTACTTCTAATTTGTGGGTATGTACGATGATTGATGAATCATACTGGCGCAGTGCGTGCTAGCTGTCTTCCCATATGTATCTATGACTGGTCTGATTTAGTCATCTATATCACCTTACTTAATTGTGTAAACTGCTTGCGTCATTGGTATTCCAACTTGGCCTATTGTGTATGACGATTTTTTATCTTATCACAAAAATAGTATGAATGCTAAAAGCCTTGACTCATTCATTTACAGATTTTGAATGACGTCTGCGCGCACTATCATCAGTATTTTAGATGGATATCACAATTCAACCCTATAAAGCTAGGTAGTACAAGGTTTTATCGCGATCATCCACATCAAATATATTATATCATGAAAAGAACGCTAACAAATTATAATAATGCTATAACAATGGCTAGCTGACCCGACAGCAAATATTTTAGACGCATAGTACTCGTCGCAAGGCTTAATTGACTTTTAAACCATATTCAATCTCATAATATTGTTACACTGACACATTGCCATGTTCATTCTTCACTCATTAGAAAATCAAAGCAACCATCTTGTTAATAAATATTACACTATTTATTTAACATAGGATAATTAAATATTTCAATCCTAGAAATATTAAACAAACAGTTCTGAGTAGGTACGTTAAACTAATATTATCTAGTATCAACATTTTAATAATAACGAACTGCCAAAGTCAATGAAAAGTTTTACAAAGAAAGCTAGGTTAGTAGAGTCATGGAAAGTTTAATAGAATTTAATGGTAATATACCTCTTCACATGCGATTTAATAACTGTTAGCAAATGAATTAATGTGTCTCGTCGCTTCATCTAGAAACAATTTATGTTAATTAGAATCTCGACACTTGCAGCGTAACCACTGCAGTGCTACGTAATGTTGTTAGTTCATATTCTCTTACATTACACGCAAGCAGTAACACATACCTTAAAAATGAACAGTTACTTTACCCGCATCATAACGTTCCGAACATAATCTTTTTTTATGTCGAAATGTGTTGTATCTTCCGGCTCGTAAATAGGTCCAGAATAGATTAGCTAATAATCCTTTTTATCTTGGACGCACTTAACAGTCGCTTGCCTAAAATTCCTAGAGGAACGTTGTTACGCAATGTATTCTGGATCCTTTATAATGTTTACATTTTGAGTTAAGCCACGGACGATGTCATTGACTTTTTAAGTCCCTAAAAGCTACCAGGACCACTAGATGAACACAAAGAAAGGAATGTCTCGTGGGTAGCTAGAGGCTAGAGGCTTTTAGTTGTCAACACGTGACGAGCGTGAGGACAGTTCGGAATCGTTTTCAATAACATTTGTTAAGAAATGGTAAACGTAGAGCAAAGCAAGCCATCCACTACAGTGCCCATCGTAATTCAGAGAACACGTTCAGATAAGCTTAAGTGTACTTCGAAGAAGTAATAATGACGCTTCTCTCTTTCATAATTATTCAATTGATTCAAAATACACGATTTTACGTCCATGATTGTGATAAAAGTGTATATTACACGACAATAAATTTCTATTAATGAATGTTGAACGCCCAGGGAGGGTCGCCGTCACGTAATCGGAGAACTAATCTCCAGTGTCTACTCACGTGCATGGGTGCACTTCTCATTCTTCACTGAATACAATGTGGCCCTTTAAATATGGAAAAGGTATTAAAGCGTGACTGTTAGTAGAATTGGGGTGGGAAAGTCCACACATAGAAACACGTCCTAATTACATATACGTATAAGTAATTGAGTTCATAATATAGATATTTATTTTGTTGTATAGATACCCCTCTAACACAATCTTAGTTAAAGATCAGAGTGTTGATTTCCCTCGAGGCCAATCCACAAGTTTCCACCACAATAAATACATTGTGAAAATGCTCTTATCTGAATTAAAATCGAAACACCAAGGGATCAACATTGGTTGTAGTGGAGGGCCCCAAATAATAAAATATCTTTGTGCTTTAGACTTGTTAAATTATATTAATAGTTCAATCATTTCATTATGTAACAATTGGACTGTATGTACTTAGAAATGTTCTTATATCAGCGAGCTGCGCTATATTTAACCATACTGTTTCGTACCATTGCGATACCGTTGTTAGCGTCTAGACAAAAATACGCAGCCAAGTAATATTCAAGATCAATAGATGACCCGATTTGTTTAAAAATACATAACGGTTAATTGTTCAAGTAAAATGACCTACGGCTGTCTGTTTTTGTGAAAGATAAAAAAATTCAAAGTCAGTCAGTCGGATTAATAAAGACCAATTGTGGAACAATAACTAAAAGCAGTGTGCTCTTGTACTGATCAATGTTTATTTAATTTTTATCGTTCTATTATCATGTTGTTGTATGATGTCTATATTGGTGCGGTACCGCTATATTTGACAAAGGTTATCAGACAGTTCAAATCAATGATTACCTCAAAGTTGACTCAGTCAACTGTTTGACTGTTATTGTCTGCGTGTGATAAATTATTGACATTTTGCACATGAGACAGCGTGTCTGCACAACGACCCTGGTTTCGTTTATCTCGGAGTTAGTCACCATTCAAGCTCTAAGAAACTTATTCTGTTTACATTCAAAATTTGTTAGCTACTGAATATATCGATGTAAAGTTTGCGATGTGATTGTGTACTTATATGTACTTACATTCTAAGTAATTTATTTGTGAGAATATTTATGAACACACTGTGATTCAGATTTCATTAACACCGAATGAAATTGCTTGGTATTATTTAAATACTTGATAAGACAGAGTTTTAAACTACTAACATGACAATAACAGTCAAAAATATATGAAATTTTATCCGTTGTGTAGCTTTTGTCTAAAAAAAGTAACAATTAAAATTAAGCTTTTTTAACTTTTTTTATTATAGTCATAACAATGATCCGTTGTATTAAAAAAAGGGTTCCGTGATCCCTATTTTACCGTAACTTATTATGGACCCAGGGTGTGCACATCGTTTAATGAATAAAATATGGCGATAACTTGGGTGTTGGTTTTACCGCACCCGGGCGCTCAGCGAGGGGTTAAAAATGTAGAGGGTAAGCCCGTAGACACAGTCGATTTAGTTTTATTATTTGTGGTGATAAATATAATTTGTACACGTTTCATTGATGTACAAGATAGTCTCTATATTAAATACGTTTAAAATACTGACACAACCTGTTTCAAATGGACACTAACGTGAAATCGTAAACCAGCATAGGGCGAAGCAATTTCTTCAAAGACACAAATGTAAAGCCGATGTTCACAAGAAATCGTAAAACTCATGTATCTAAATAGAGTTGAGGTGTAGGCCGTTTGATCGTATTCATAAAAGTGAATTCAATTTATTCCTTTGTAGGAAATTGCTCTTGGAAATCAAATTAAAGGTTTTTCAATGCATTATACAGATATAAGTTGTAATAAGGATCTAGGTTTATTCTACACTAAGTTTGCGACAAACATGAGTGCTACCGCGTGTTATTTCATAGTATGTTATTTAAATGACTAGCTTGGAAAAAAAATGTTATGTCACTATTCTATGGTGATCCCACTTATATTATAATTATATCACATAATTAGCTTGAGTAATTATATATATATATATTCGCTTAGCCTTTTGTTCCAAACTATGTTGGAGTCGGCTTCCAGTCTCACCGGATGCAGCTGGATACCAGTGTTTTACATGGAGCGACTGCCTATCTGACCTCCACAACCCAGTTACTTGGGTATTAACACGATACCCTTCGGTAAGACTGGTTGTCAGACTTTCAAGCTTCTGACTACTGTTAACGACTGTCAAAGATCTTCGAAAATGACAGCCGGGACCCACAATTTAACGTGCCTTCCGAAACACGGAGGAACTCGATATGTATAAGATGGTCACCCATCCACGGAACAACCTCGGCAAGCGTAGCTTAACCTAAGAGATCGATCCGTGCGGCTGTTGTAAACTAAGCCACGAGCTCCTCTTAGCTTGAGTAATTACTAGTTAGAAATAACTGACTAATTACAGTAACCTGTCTCTGTCATAAATAATAACACACGTAGTAGATACCCGAGAACTATTTTTTGCAAAGCTTTCTAAGACCACCCGTAGATCCTATTTACGCAACAGTTAATTCAACCATTGAATTTTGTACTTAATATTAATATGCTTGATGCTCTACGTGACTTTATGCCTATGATACGTGGTTAATAGGGACTCATTAAAATGAGTACAGACAATAAAGTTTTGATATAAAGCATTTGATCTCTCAGGCTGGAAGTCCATTGCAGGCTCAACAGTGATGGCTTTGATTTGATGCGTTGCAGCTGCGCATAATGAACGTAGATATCGTTGTGGCCGGTCTTGTGCACCGGGCCGCACTTCGAGTGCCCATCCAGACAGCACTCGGGACCAATTAGTTCCGACTTTAGAGATTAAACCGTATAATACTATCAACGAAACGAACAGCCCGCTTGACTATTTAAAAACAGTCTCAAACAGTATTGCTTCATTTCATTTGTCTTGCTGTAAAAAATATAGTCGTATGAATTGATAAATAGGTTACTGTTTTTTTTATCTTGCGTTTTATAGCAGTCTATGTGTCATTTCAAACTCCCTAATAAGCCTCATTTAAAAGTCCCGATTGCCACACAATAGAAGTCAATAAATAATTATCAAAAGCATGATTTGAGTAGATATCTACACTTGAGAGATGATATGGTCTGATATGATAGACTTACCTAATAAGTCTAATAGTCAATTGTAATTTACGCTATAATAAGTTCGACGCTTTTTTTAAAATCATTATGAATAAAACATAAAGTTGTCTTTTTACTATAAAACAATTCACCGTTAGCTCTGTGATAGTTTGAGAAGGAAAGGTTACTTAATAAAATTAAAACGTGAGTAGCATTGAATTAGAGCTCAGTAATAATTTGTTAGCTTTAGTAAAGAATAGAACTGGTTATGTAAAAATAAATTGTAGTAAAAGGACGAGAATTATAGACTTTATTTTGAACGATGAAACATGATTTGTACAAAAAATTAAGTAGTGTTTGAGGACACATAACCGGGCCTTCACCGTGTATATCTATACTTAATACTTAATATTATAAAGCTGAAGAGTTTGTTTGTTTGAACGCGCTAATCTCAGGAACTACTGGCCGATCTGAAAAATTATTTCAGTGTTAGATAGCCCATTTATCGAGGAAGGCTATAGGCTATATATCAACGCGCTACGACCAATAGGAGCAGAGTATCAGTAAAAAATGTTACAAGGGAAAATTATGACCCATCCTCTCCTATCTGACGCAAGCAAAGTTGCGCGGGTCAGCTAGTATCATGATATATGTATATCTGATACATATATCATGAAAATATATGCTAGCGAACTTCGTCCGGGTATAGTACAATTTTATCCCGTTGATTTCATTCCTTTTGGGACTTTTGATCCCATCGATCCAATACCAACCTAGTCCTGACACTTCCATACTAACAAAAAAAGATTTATTCAATTTAGTTTAGTTATTCAAAAGCTACAGTTAATTCGCGTACATACATTTCGGTTATTCATTTTTATTTATAGTGTTATATCCAATCCAATGACTTTTTGTGATTATATCAATATTTAAGTATCAGCACAATCACAAATACTAAATTTTCATTATTTTTTTTCATTTTATTACAAATTACTGATGAAGACTGATAAATAAGTAAAATACTTTTTTTTAATATAACTAGGAAGAGTTATTATTTGTAATGCAATCTTATTGTTATCCTAGGTGTAGGTATTATTATTGATTTAGACTAGATTAGATTTATAAAAGGTTTTTGTTTTGAGTTTATTATTTGATAAATAAGATTTTGTGTTTTAGTTGATTTCGCCTTATCTAAAAATTCAATAAGAAGACTTTATGTTCTGCTGATACTTTAAGTACTAAAATAAATAAACTCTTTATTAACAGACCATTTTTTCTTATCAACTAATTTAACCTTAGTCCGGCAGTCCACATAGGCGTCGTCTATAGACTTTTAGGTTTTCCTTTCGGTAGCCTTTATTTTAAGTACTTACTTGAATAAAAATCTTTTTTTATAATTTATTATGTTTATGTAAAACTAATGCAACAAATATACATGGATAATACTATAAAATAATACAAAATGGATATGTATCAAACTTCAGATAGGTATTTAGATATTTATAATAAACATCGGATATTTTCGAACCTTGGTTTGTAGTAAATATATGGAAAAAAACTCCACTTGAGTGCGCTCAGCAAACCCTAGCAAAATCAGTTTAGAGATAAGACATGCGATAAGTCATCGCATTGCTACATAAACCTGCAAGCCATGTCGTTGTCAAGTGGATGCTTGTGTACCTGCACAAGTGCAGATACGGGCGATACGGCCAATGTCGATAGTGAACACTTGTTTTCAAGTTACGTTAAAATTATTCATCGATTAACAGTAAAAACTTACTCATTAAATAAAACCGGTTTGTTCATCAAAACTTGCAAGTTAATAAAATAATAATGGGCGTTTATAGATTCTACCTAGTAGTTTTTTATGCATAGCATGTTTGCGTAAATAAATTTCATAAAATTTCCATTGGTAGTTTTTGTTTAATAGTTGCATACGAGATATCGTTTATGTTTACTACATACACTAATTGAAACACCTAATACATAAGGTAATTGGCATTGATAGAGATTTACAGAAGTGCTCAATCGACACCTCGGAATTCTAGCGGTCCAAGATAGTAAGGATCACGTTGATGCATCATTGTACACAATAACAGATTGCATGTGACAAACAGTTGAAGGTTATCTTTTTTCATCGCAAATAAGTTTATGCAGTTGATGCCAATAATACCTAGCGTAGTGTTAAGACATTGACGATTCTGTTACCATATTGAATGAATGAAACTAACTTTCGCACGTGTTCAAACGTGGCAAGACTTATATTTAAACTATGGAATGACGCCTTGTTTGTTCGTTCTGTGACGCGTGATAACTAATGATAAATATTGCTGCAGAGGTTTTTTACTCCATTCTTTAATGATTCATTTCATACTCGTAGACGTGAAGGACAAATCTTCTGTTTTACACTTTTATTTAATAAATCAAAGAAGTTCCGTTCGTACCTATTTAAAACCTCTCTTATACTTACCGTTCAATGATGTAACCTTGTTCAGATTTGGACGTCATTCAAGACGTACAGGTAGTTAATAAACGTGACGATTACGTGAACAATGACACTACAATACTGAATAGCAAAAGTTATTTGAGTAATATTTTATACTTGCACTGTAATGAAGAAGTTTTTAGCTAGGTATATACATTACTGTGCCTTTGAGATTTGTACTATGTATCTGCGTAATCTTGCCGTTTGTGTGACTAAGCGGGGACGCTAGGCAGAAAAACCAACAAACCATTGTTGCGGCTAGATTACGACTTCTCTTGTTTACCACCCACATGTGCGCTAGGAAAGTAAGCAGAGGAGGTTTTGTGGCTGTCTGCCAATATTATACTTACTTGTTCCACATTAAACTCAAACAGTGACTAACATAACAGTACCTACTTACTAGCTTTTCTCTGTCTCCTAGATTCTTTGTTTAAACTTTCCACTAGCATTTTCTTTCAGACGTTTTGTTTGTTAAGTGTAACTAAGAAGTACTTAAGTGAGTTAAATATTTACTGTAAACGACTCATTCTAAATCCGTGTCGAGAGATCACACGAACAATTCATTATAGTTATCTACACAAAACATTGTCAGTTTATAGACTTGGGTAGATAGTTTAAATGGCAGACCATTGACGGCAATTAAATTAGTTTCTTGTATAGGTAGGTACTTATGTTTTATGATATTAAGATTGTATTTTAATTAGTGTCAAAGAACGTACAAAATAACCGCTTCTCGTGTGAAAAGGTGACGAATGTTTTAACTTCTCAGATTCCCTCGACGCTACTGAGTATTGTCTAGTAATAGAGAAAGTAAAGGGCCATTTCTCTTCTTTAACGGAGTGTGGGAAAATCGTAGCTGTCGTGTTGACGTAATCATTTCATCCTTTAGCAAATAGGGCTGTGTGTACATCGCTCACCCTCCCATTAAACATAAGCAGGGGTGCCAATCGACATATTGTTTTTTTTTTCACTGTGCCATCTACTCAAGTCTCGTTTTTTGGTTCAAATCTTGGCTGTTTTTAGAAAGTAAAATTATAGACATTTCAATTGCTACTAAAAGCTATGCGCTCCGGTATGAGCTCTGAGTGGTTATAATTAAGTTTCCGATGAGCTCAACCGTGCAGTTCTGAGTTTAATTTATTATTTAGGTAGGTATTTCGTAAACTGCTGATAAGGAGTGTTATTGAACTTTTGTTTGTTGATACTTGGAGTATTGGAATCCAAGTTTAATAACAAAATAATTATGGTCTTATAAACTGATTTAAAATATGCTTTTTAATTCTAATAAAGGTAACGACGAGGCACTGAACGGTAACTGTAATCCAATAAAAACTCAATGGATGGTTTCATAATAACTCCACGGTTAGTTAATTTTAGTAGCTGCCGCTTGTTATTTTCATACACGTACTGTCTTTAGACATTTCACAATATTTTTTCAAAGAATGCGTTTAATAAAGAAATACGTCCGTACGTCTTGTGAAAATGGATATGTTTAGGTTATATTACCTCAAGTTCCCGGTATTGGTCGCTGCATCGTGTTGCACAACCGTGCATAACTCGAGTAGTATAGGTAATACCCGAACGTTATTGGAACATTGAACACTCGACTGAAATTGTCGCTGTACATGCAATCGCGGCTACACAGAGTTAAGCGCACTAACTGAAAACAATAGTTAATTGTCGATGTTACCTTAACCTATTTCTTTACAATCCATTTCACAATTTTCAACGTGTTAACATGTAATTAATTATTAAAATGAAGAGAGTGATGATGAATGATCTGATACCAAAACACTTTACTGGTCCTAGAGTACTATTCTTTTGCTTACTGCTTCATTCGTGAAATAGTTTGTCTGCTCGTCTTGTTGCATGTTTTTAGCTCAAATACGAGGCTGGATAAATTGTGTTTTGATATGGATAGAGAATCTCATGAAGCCACAAAAAATAAACGACGGAACATCTGTATAGATAACATTCCAGGCAGTGTAAAACCTAAAAAAATACTTTCTATTACATAATCTGTCCTCTAGTGCTTCTTACTCTGTTACCTGTAGATGAATCACTCCTATCTAGCATATGAATGCAAATACTCCTTAACTGATAAGTAACAGCTTGTGTTACATAATAAAATTAGTATTGACACACTTGTTGTCAGGCATACCAGTACTCCATTTACACACTTGGCAGACGCGCTGGCACTGAAAGCGTAAACCAACTAGTATAAATAGTTCTACCTGGTGCTAACGACAGTACTGCAGTTTTTTCTATTCTTAAGATGTCTATTAATTACTCGTTACATAACAAAGATAATTGTTTTATTTTAATGAATACTTGAGGAATGACTTTAATATTACGGCAACGTACGAGGGCAAAGTTGAACTGTAAGAAGAAAAAACTGTATCCGCTGTTTAGTTCGTCTTGCGTCACTGGCACTAAAGACATTTTGATAAACAGATTTGTATTTGACTAGTCATAAATAATCAAGTTCAAAGTCTTCAATCATTTATATTATTTTTCTCTCGAATATAAAAGTTTCACAGTATGACAATAGATAATACTGCCAAGACTACATTTTCTGTGAAACCTCTGCATTGTTTTTTTGTTAGAATAAGTACTGCTATAGATTTTCCATGGAAATATTTCACAAGATATTTTTGGGCTTATCATCGTTCATATTGCGGCATGGTGTAAATATTTTGATTAATATCGCTAATGATAAAGCAAGCAGGCGTATTTACGCATTCTTGACTTTGATTAATGAAACGTTTGTATTGATTTCTTTCGTATTCCCAAAGTGATATTCCTTCTTCAAATACAACTATTTACAAGGGACCTTCTTGTGCCCAATCCGAACGTTATTAAGCCCCCGGGGCTGACCTGTCATCTCCAGCAATCGAATCCACGTTGGGCGGAATTGCCGGAAATGAATCACAGACAGTCAATCTCCTTTTCATTTATTTGGCAAATACAATTTTGTGGAAAATCCTGCAGCGAAAAAAAATAAAGAAAAGCTAAAATGACTTTGAATGGAAACTAAATGGGGGCTAAGTTCTGTTCAATTACTATTCTCCAAAATTATGCACCATACTCGTATTTAGGATTTAGCATAGAATCTGTAGAAATAGCTTCTGGAACAATTCAATTCTTTATAAATATTTTAATACAGCCTTTTAAATCGAACTGATAATTTCTTTTTTTGTTCTCATATTAAATCGTTTTAATATTCTGTGGTTGAATAATTAATTGTAAAGAGGAAAATTCCTGTCCATTGCCCAGCGTTAGATAACGGGGTTTTATTTGAAGTTTTAGTTTAGAAATAGCTGGCCAAGTAGTTGATTCAATGTACCTATTTTGACCATAATTTTTATACGTTAAGTAGATGTGTGTGTTTTTTTGCTGATTAGTAAATGGTCTTCTCAATGAGAATAAAGCCTTAAAATAAAAATGTATTTATTATAACTTGACACTGGCACTAGTGACATTCCGTTTTGCTCTCACTTCTTTTGATAGAGAACTTGGCCCATTCATATAGAGTTGTTAAATAAAACGCGTACTAACTACTAGGTTGACTTTCTTGCATTATATGCATTGTTTTCTTGATAAGTAGGAGGGTATAGAACTGTAGGTAGGTAACTATCTACATTATTATTGTTTTATGTAGGCATTGCTGGGTTCATTGTATTGGTTTACAATTACGTAACGGAAGCATAGGTCAGCAACAATACATAAAATATTGTGCATAAATATACTTATGTTTCGTCATAATGTCATGACATTTATGACCGAGAAAACACCGCGTGGTGCTGCCGTCACGAGCCGCTGTGCAATGTTTCGCGCCACGAATCTCTCTGTGCTGATTGGTTGTTGTGGTGGCGTGATGTACGAAGCCGGTCGTGTGCGATAGCGAAGGTGCTCGTGCGCCAGTGCTGCCACCACGCGACGTCGGCACCGTGTACCGCCCGCGGTGACGTAGCATATCCACACGATCGCGTGTCGCGCCACGCTATCCAACGCCCACAAATTATGAAGGTCACCGCACTAATCTTGATGATTAAGGCATTAAAGCAATTTATTGCAAATCTATAAACAATAGCAATAATGACACTACGCCCCTATTGCTCATCTCATGACGACTTATGACTATGTTTGATTACAGCAAAAATAAATTGGTTGAAAATACTTTGACCTAAACACTAAAGTTCAAGGGTCTCCCACGGAGAATGTAGTCAGGCATTGCATTTCGTTTTTCTGCAAATCGACTTTACGTGTCGTAATTTTAAACAGTATCCTATCCTACATAGGTATGTATAAGTGTTGCATGTTCTAACTTCCTGCTAAGTCCATTATGTTTTAACACAAAAAAACCAAAGAAAAAACTTTAAAACTGGTTTAGCCTGGCACTACTTTTGGGTTTAAACATACTTGTTTACTTTTTATTCATTTTGGTCATAGTAACCACATTTTATGATATGTGACTGCGGCATTTTTTCGTCTACCACTAAGTCCCAACACGGTTACACTCTTCGAAGTGTAGCTAAGTTTAGAACTTCTTAAATTACAAAGACAAACGGTAGTTTTGTTCTTTTTTAAAATGCCTTTGAAGAATTTCAATTTTTTTGGGCCTGCGTTGTACAATGTACAATGTACAAATAGACAATATTTATTATAAGTAGCTGAGTGCAATTGGTGGGTTATATTTGTTGAACACACGTCATAGACGCAATTGTGTTTTATTCGTGGTACGACCTAAGAGCGATAAATTAATCAATATCAATTGTTTGATTGATCACACTTCTCTATAATATGCACTGTTCTTGATTTATGACAAACAGATGCTTATGTGTATTACACGAGACAGTTATGTAATCTAAGATATAGGATATAGGCACCCTTACAAGACCAATGCCGGATATTTATAGTACAAAGCTTGAACAGATAACTGATCAATCGTATGATTGATAAATATAAGTAGTTCGTTATCGTACTGACATCGTAGTAAACTATTGTATTGGTAGACGTTGTAACTTATGGATATATTACTCAATTCATTGTTTTACGAATTGGAGCAATTCTTATGCATGTGTTAATTTCTAACATAAATTACCAACTAAAGTATTTTTCTATTAAGTACACATGTACTCGAAATTTTGTCGTGTGCTAAGTGCGTGAAAACAAATATCAAAGAGCTTATTTTTAAGAACATGAGATGTAAGCTGGAAAACAAGAAATACAGCATTATTAACCACCAATAAATTTGTTAATAAATCTCTATATCCTTAATTATTTTTGTATGAACTTAATCACCCTCTACTGTACTGTGTGACCGTGAACGACCGTGAATCTACGTCATGGTGATCTCATGCCATCACGCCACCCGCCGACATCAGGCCACCATCGATTAGGGTTAATATACAATGACACTAAAAGCTACGGCGACGCAATGTCTCGCCAGAAAATTATGGAATATCTCGCTGTGATACCGGTTTAAACTTTGTAGTAGAATAAATTTTCAGTGATTAATTGCAAAATACATCTAGAAACATCGCGAGCACGTTTTTATTCATCGTGGAAGGAAATAGTTTTTAACCAGAAACCGCGCAACGTCCGATGACAGAGCACCCTGTTGAAATAATCTTTTTGTATAAGTACCATAGAAGTAGCAAGTCTGCAATAATGCCACGTCGCTGGCCCGTACTTTTATCTTTTTTATTGAACCAAATCTGCAATATTGCGTACCAATGTGAACTTATCCTTAGTTTTATTTACAACTAACAGGAAAGTTTGCACCACTAGGATAACAAATTGTACAATCAACTTGACCATTCTATAACAAACCTTACCCGTAGCTTCTGTGATTATGTTAAAATAACTACACTATTGTTTGCTGTAATAATGTTAAAGTAATATCCTACACACTTACATACGTTTAGTTCACCTTGAATCTTGCACTCAACTCGCTAACCTTAGTAATTGCAATCACGTACAGAAAATACAATATTAAATGTTGAGGGGGAAAACCAATTGTACCAACGACGGGATAAATGTTTAGGGGTTCAACAAACACGCCGTGGGGCAAACAATAAGGACACTGTAATAAAAGAGATGATTTATTGCGGTGTCAAAATGATACGGGTTTTTATCCAACAGGACCTATCCCGCGTTCTTTTTATATCCAACAAAACTAGATGTCGCGTTTATTGTTATTATCTGTTATTTATAATAGAAAATATTTTGTACCTATAGTGTGATTGTAGCTATGATCATTGAATGTCGGAAGTACTTCAATGAAATTAATTTGTTTTGCTGATGCATTTTTTAGATAAATATTCCTTAAAGAAGTAAGATTGGATTCTTTGGAAAAATTGCGATGTTTATGTAAAATCAACTTACTTATTTCTAAACTATTCTAATGTTTAAATTGCCAACATTAGCCGCAAAATGACAATAATCAAAAGACAATAACAGTATGAGGCGAAATTAGGAAGAAAAACGTACTAGAAAAACAAACATAATGAGAATTCGAATACAAAACAATATAATGGTGGTTACATGTTCAATTGTATGCTCGATTCTTCCTTCTTCCATGTGTCTTCGTGACTCGTGATATTTTATGGTAATTGGATCGACTTGGGCGGTTCATGATAATTTAAACGATTATCCAAACTAGCGTGTATACTTTTACAGATATATATTCCTACTTGCGACATACATGTATGTTTTATCAATATAGTTCTCATATCGGTTTAACTATAGAGTTGCCAATATTTGTTTACTTTATCGGGCAGCACCGGGTGTAGTTTGCACGCGAACCACACCCAATCTTCCGTTCTAATATCAATAATGCTGGCCGACTAGATATAATAAAATGTCTTGGGTTTTGTCACGTACACACTTGCGACAATTATCTTTCAGTAAAATATTGACTTGTAAGAAATGTCTGAATTGTTAGCGGGTGTGAGGCATTCACCTTCACAAGGCCATTGGAATATTTGGCTAGCGAAATTGTCTACGCATGCTTAAATACCGGATTTCACTAGACAAATACGCATTGCGTTTTATAATAAATCTTTTAAGTTATTTGCATTAAAAGAAAATAAATCAAATCTGTTTAGATATAGACTTTAAAATTATTGTGACGAATAATAGATGTAATACTTGCGAAATATAATTGTTATTTGGGGACAAAAACGTAAATATTTTCGTGCCTAGAATCCGTAAAAAGAATCCGGGCGTGGTGATACGCGTGCGCTGCAACGTCAAATGCACGTCATCGTTAGCGCCGGGACATGCCGGGAATATCGTCATGTATTCACTTCTATAAATATAACAGGAGCAGTATTTACAACGACATAACTCCCGTATTCCTCACAAGACTTAGTCACAAATAAGCGAAACGCCCATTTTCTATATTTACACTTGATGACATGGTGACAAAATAGATTTGTTTCGGCTATTGATTCGTTATCAAGTCAATAGCCGGTAGTTGGCAACAGACTTGACAACATTCCGTCACTGTCTACTGAAGATAGGAAGCTCTGGTCTATCTTAGGCAATTCCGAGCACAACTATCCAGTTCATAATACTTTTTGGATCCGTTCAATCCAGATATCCGATTTATAGCCACATTGGTTAGTTATAGTTATGAATGAGATAATCTGATCAAAAATAGGTAGTATAAATACTGTAATGTTGTTGGTTTCACTGATGATGTATTTATTATTTTTAGGTGTGCTTAGCGATGTCCAAGACGAGTTCGGCATCGACAATGCCATGGGCGGGCTGCTGCAGACGGTGTTCGTGGTCGCCTACATGGTGTTCGCGCCGTTGTTCGGCTACCTCGGCGACAGATACTCGAGGCGCATCATCATGTCCTATGGCGTCGCGTTATGGAGTCTCACCACTTTCCTCGGCTCATTTATAGACGTACGTTTTACAACTGCCATTGTAATGTAGTATGTAAATAAATGCTTGCATCAACATCAAATTAACACAATTACATGTTATATTATGGATCGTTCGTCGTCGCGTCGTTAGCGACAACCTACACTTTGAATTAAGGAAACATAAAACTTAATAATTTAGATGTAGATTCACATATATACATATAAATTACACGGGTAATTCCCGATTACAAGTTATTATCAAATGGTCCAGGAATATTGGTTTAGAAACCGTGTTTTTAAGTATGGATTTTACCATACCTTGTAAATCAAGAATAAAATAATTCCGAAAGATATATACTGTAGTCACAAAGAAAAAAATAATCAATAGTACGAAGTTCAAATGACTGTTAGCGAGTTAGAAAAGATAATATTATAATAAGGTTGTTTGTTATGTTGTAGAACTTCGTGGTGTTCACGATATTCCGTGGGCTGGTGGGTATCGGCGAGGCGTCGTACTCGACGATCGCGCCGACCATCATCAGCGACTTGTTCGTGGGCAACGTGCGCTCCAAGATGCTGGCCTTCTTCTACTTCGCTATACCTGTGGGAAGGTAATATTGTTATCAAAAAAGCTTATCTACTAACCTAACTTTTTTTTTTAACTTTTTTTTTTAACTTTTTTTTTTAACTATACGTCTCCAAGACTATTTTGCTATCACGACTGTTGGTGTTTAAAAACCTGACGTGACTATTGACTAAGTATTAACGGGATTCCAGATAGTTTTTTCTGTTAACTTTCTACATCTCTTCTATGAGTTGTTATAAGATGTTCTTGAAGTTAATCAGTCCCTATTCGTATCTCATTTTTTCCGACAAGGAAATGTATTTCAAGCATTGTATTAATTACTTCCCGTCATACTTGCGAATAAAAAAAAAATACAGTAAAAGTCAAGTTAAAAATAACCCGAATGAGTTTTGAATGTGTTTTTAATTTTTCAGTGGTCTTGGTTACATCGTGGGGTCTGTAGCTGGAGCAGCAGCAGGCAATTGGCGTTGGGGTCTGAGGATAACTCCGTTCCTCGGCGCCGTGGCCGTGGCACTCATAATGTGGGTGATGGAGGACCCCAAGCGAGGCCAGGCTGAGGACAGTCAGATGAAACCATCCACTTACAAAGATGACATCCGATCTATTATTAGGAAGTAAGTAACGAGCGTAATTAAATAAGTGCTTTATTTGAGAAGCTGATTACAGTTCCGCTCAACAAGATGACTCAATCTTTATGTTAAAAGTACAGCGTGTAAAACTTTCGAAGAGATGAAGAAGAATTCTAAATGATTTCTCTGCAGTGTGTGCGTAGCGTGATTATAAATGTAAAAAAAAATATTGGTAATAATTGATATGATGTTGTTTACAGTCCCTCGTTCATGCTGTCGACGCTCGCGTTCACTTGCGTAGCGTTCGTTGCAGGCGCGCTGGCGTGGTGGGGGCCGCAGTTCATCTACCTAGGTCTTAAGATGCAAGAAGATGTTAATATAACCCAGGAGAGGTACTACACTTGAATATTTACTATACAGAATTAGTGGGTTCGACTCCCTCCTACTACACAACAGCGTCATGGATTGTTTTTTAACGATTTGCTCTGATGTAAACACATTTTTGCCAGATTCTGGCCGCAAGTGAATCATTATTATAATTGAATAGGTGTCGATTATTAAGTTCATATAAAAAATCAAATAGCAAAAAGCTAGGTATAGACTTCATCGGTTTGACCGTAAAGACGGTTACCACTATACACAAAAGTCATCGAGCGAAGGTCGTCTACGTAGAAAGTATGTAATACACCACTTCAGTCGACGTGCAAATAGTGTTCGACAACATAATATGGAGAGATACAAACCAGGCTAGGTGACAGGAGTGTGTCAGTAAAGGTGTCCGTGAAGGTATACATATAAGAGGTGTGTTGTGGGCGGCAGCGTGTCGTACAAGTTCGGGCTGGTGGGCATGTTCGCGGGCGCGCTGGGCGTGCCGCTGGGCTCGGCGCTGGCGCAGCGGCTGCGGACCCGCGCGGCGGACTGCGACCCGCTCATCTGCGGGTTCGCGCTGCTCGCCTCCGCGCCGCTCGTGTACTTCGCGCTCGTCGCCGTCACGGCGCACGTCGCGCTCACCTACTGCCTCATGTTCGCCGGCATGCTCACGCTCAACCTCACCTGGTCGATCGTGGCCGACATCGTGCTGGTGAGCGCTTTCTGCCGGTACCGGGACCTCGCGACCCTCCCCTTCCGAATTATAACCACTTTACATTTCGAAGGTGAACGCTCGCGTGGTCCCGAGTTATTTCTAGCAGAAATCGATCACTCGCTCGAATTTACTTCGGATAAAATATTCCAATGAGATTACGCCTTCGCACTTCATTGTAACGCAATTAAGCTGGGAATTTAGATTTTCGACACGATGCTATTTATAGAGAATGCTATACGATGTGCACTCATATTTAGGAGCTTCGATCATATCCGTTACATTAACCGATATCATTTTATTCGTATTCGACACCTAATCTCATGTACTCGAAATATAAAAGCATGCGATACGTTCGAACCATTGTGACTGATTTTATGTTTATGAAAATGAGAATATGGATATTTATATTCTAAAGTATATTTAAAGCATGGCATAATATATGATTTTGGTATAAATATAAGGATATAGTTTATAATAAACGAGCGCGCTTGTATGACGGGCCGAGTGAGAGCGCATGTGTTGACCGAACCGATACGTTTGCACGAAGGGTGTCGCAAATCTTCGGCGTGATCACGATGGCGGCGGGGCTGCTGGGCGTGCCGATGGGCGCGTGGCTGGGCGCGGCGCTGGTGAAGCGCTTCCCGCGCGCGCACCCCGTGCTGTGCGGCGCGGGGCTGCTGCTGTCGGCGCCCGCCATGACGCTGGGGCTCGTGCTCGTCGAGGGCTATGCCTACGCGCCCTTCGTCCTTATGTTTATCGCCGAAGTCGCTTTGAATCTCAACTGGGCAATAGTGGCCGATATGTCGCTGGTAAGAGACGCCTTCCGCAAGGACACTCCCGTTACACATTCGGTTTTGAACGTCTCGCGCGATGGAACCGATTGTGATCAGGCGCTGTCCGTTGGGGTGGATTTTTTTTTGTTACGTGTCGGTAGTGTTTTTTTAGTTTTGTGTTGGTTTTTTTTATCTAATGCATGCGTAATTTGGCATGGCATATTATTATGATATGTAGTTATTATTATAAAATATTTTATTATTTGTATTTTGCTTTGTATATGGTGCTTTTTATTAGATTCAGTCACTCATTAGCACATATTGACGGTTCACCATTGCCTAGTTGTGATAGAAACTAATTACGGAGCTCGTAAATCTCATTGGAATATTTTATTATTCATTCGAGCTGGGTGGACCGATTTCAATTTGTGTAAAAGCGCCATCTATTGACAAACCCCTATAACGCTTTAAGTCTTTGTTTTCGTCCTGTGTACTTTGCCCATTAATTTCTTCGGTTGGCAATAGATGGCGCTAATGTAAATATTATTTTTGATGCTTTTGTTCATTGTTCCTGTTTTCGAGCAGTAATGTAAAAAATATAGTTTTTGTGACTTGAAACATCTACAAACTATTATTTAACTGAAAATGCTTGCAAATGGGTTATGATCACTAACTGAAATAAGAAGGGTTGATTTCCAGCCGATTGCTAAATATTAAAAGACGATTTTTGATTTGGCATACACAAAATTAACATTGATTTAATTTGTAGAATTGTCTAATGAGTTTCTAAAGTATAGTATATGGGGATGGTGTATATAATTTAAGGTTAGTTTAAAAACAAAATTAAAATGATTTTAATTATTTTTTCAGTATGTGGTGATTCCACCACGGCGGTCAACTGCGGAAGCTTTCCAAATTTTAATATCACACATGTTGGGAGATGCTGGAAGTCCCTATTTAGTGGGAGTTGTAAGTTTAACATTATTTCTACATTAATAATAATTTATTATGAACAATTTTATTTCAATAGAATACTGTATAATACTTGTATAAATGTATGTGTGGTATATTTATATCTAACTCTTCTATTCTTTCATTTCTAGATATCAGAATCGTTGAAAAGAAGTCTATCACCTGAGGAGCAGCCCAGTCCGCAGGTCGAGTTCAGTTCGCTTCAGTACGCGTTATTCGTTACTTGTTTCGTTGAAGTAATTGGTGGCATCTTCTTCTTGTTGACTGCCATTTACATAGTCAGAGACAAATTAAAAGTCGACAGAGCGATTGCTGGTGAGTTATTACACAATGTTTGTTATTATACTGATATCCTCTAACCGTCCTCCTTAATCAAAAAGTACTGAAGTAGATTTGTGCTTATGATGCCTTAGTTGCCATTTACATTGCATATAATATATATTTTAGAAGTA
This sequence comes from Anticarsia gemmatalis, assembly GCF_050436995.1. NCBI lineage: Eukaryota > Metazoa > Arthropoda > Insecta > Lepidoptera > Erebidae > Anticarsia > Anticarsia gemmatalis. The sequence continues at coordinate 6,757,802 of NC_134757.1, forward strand.
TGGTGCTTATTTTACTTTTAAACAGTAGCCATGATAGATCTTTATCTTTTGGGTTAATTTTGCGCTATTAAGAAATGTGTTCACATGTATAGCATATTGCTATTTCCCTTTTCCTTTTTGTAACAATGCACAGCTTGTCCCAGTAGTTTATGCACAATTACATATTAGTGACTAAACATTGCCTTTTGTGATATAGTACTATGAAGTCCATTCACATTGTTTCAGTTACTTCAAAAATAGTGTAGTGTTTAGGTGAGTTGCTTGCATGTAGCTCTGTTGAAATTACTTTTGGATAACTGGCTTTTTTGGGGGACATAATATATTTCGTTATTAGAATATAGTAATAACGACTGTTTTTTTATTTTCCACAGAGGCAGAAGCGCAAAGCACGGAGCCTTCGCACAGTACAGCTGATGAAGAAGTCACAGGAGGTGAATAATGGAATGGAGTTTCTCTGTTGGATAAAATTACCATGGTGATATGAAAGTGATAGAGCTGTGAAATATTACACTTTCATAGGAGTGGGTTGTTCCAGTTAAATAACTATAATTATATGAACTCTTTTACATTATTCATGCATCTTGTTGTCAGTGTGCAGTACAACTACATGCTTGTCGCCGCCGTATTAAAACTTACGAGCTAACTATTTTACAATATAGGTCCTAATAATGTTGATAGTAGTGTATATCCTTGGAACAGATACTTATTGGGGGTTATTAATTATAGTGATTTTATTGCAACACAATTATTTTAGAAGACTGAATCATAAGGCATATTGATAAAACGGAGGGTGGGTTATGTTATAATTATTGAAAAATTGTGTGGATGTAAGTATAAAGAATCTAGACATCACCGTATCTACTGTTACCTAATGTATAAATGAAGCCATGTGCCTATTAAAATGATTAGATATTTTAATATGCTTTGTAGAAATCGTTTTTTCATAAAATTGGCTAAGAAGCGATAAGATTTATCATTCAAGATCAAAAGTACATAATTCACAATTTTATAAAATGCCTGTTGTCTTTTGTGTTGGTTAAACATACCTCAGATATTTTGTTACATAATTCAGCGCCTATTTATTTTTAATTGTTAATAAATGTGTTTATAATTTATCAATGTCAATTAAAATCCGTTTGTTTTGTTAGAGATGTCATTTTGAACAGTGTTCTACAATGGTAATATTCATGCAGTTTAACAGTTGTTGTTTATGTTCCTATGAACTGTGAAGGTGAAGTATGTGGAAGTGAAGGCAGTGGTGCTGTTGTCGGCACGTGAACAGACAAATACTTAATATGTGGTTGTATTGTGTGTATTTTGATGATTCGATTTTATGTAGGAATGACAGAGTTAAACTGTAATGAATATCACAGAAGACTGAATAATTTAATTTTTGTCTAAATTTCTTTCTAATTTAATAACATTTGTGTTTGTACATTGTGTGTACAGAACATCTCATGGAATTGAAATAAAAATATAATTTATTTTTGATAACATTCGTTTTATTGACCATAAAACCAATCATCATTTTAAAATCAACAAGATATTGTGTTATTATCAAATTAACATGATGTAAAACTAAGCCGGTGGTAATCGAGGCGGAATTAAATCCTTACGTACGAAATCTTAATAATTATGTAAGTATTTAATAGCTATTATTAATAAAAAAAATCGTAGCTATCATTAAATTCAACATTGTATTCTTAATGACTTGAATTATACTAAATACTAGACTGTAACATCTCAGTTTGTATTACTCTTACAAATTCTTTTTATTTTCTTTTTAACAATTATTGTATGTAATAAAGTATTCAAAAACTTAATTATTGGAACACAAAAAATAATTATGGCACTTAATATAATCAAACAACATGCATTCATTACCATAAGAAAATGAAGTTGTCAACAAACTAGTTTCGTTGGTATACAACTTATCATAGTAAACACAAGAATCTTAACATGAATTAAAAGTAAAATATCACTTAACAAAATGTGTCACAGCAGACATGTTAATTAAAATCGAATAACATTAAAAATATCACGCATCTTCATTAAAATAAAATCGAAGATCAATCACTAAAAACAATAATTATTTGAGGTAAAATGGAACTCCACAGATACCCGTCATTTATTACTAATTGTACATCCGTAGTGGAGTACAGGAATGTACAGTCAGTCACACATTCATAATTTAACGAATATGACAATAAAATTATTAGAACCAGTAATATCAAATTGTCAAATAAAATCAAAGTAAAATATTTAATCATCAGAACAGTAGCTGTTTGTTGTTGATGTAGTGTCATCGTGTTTTTCGTCAGACATACCAATTCTTAGCTTCTTAGGTATAGGTTCACAGGAACTGAAACTGTCACTTAGGGCTCGCTTGCCACTTGCTACCAACGGTACAATTGTTGGGTTACCATTCTCATCATCAGTACTTTTAGATGAAACTGTCAATTGTGTCATGTCTCTCATGAGTGCTTTCTGTGATAGAAGCTTTTCTACCCTTACAATAACATCATGGTCCTGTTGACAGAAAGTTTAAGACTCAAATTGTATTTATCTTTTTTATATATTCAAAAGTCACAGGGTTTTTTTAGAATAATTAATGGGTGTTTATGTTTTAATCTCTTACCTGCATCCAACTGTGATTAAGGATTTGATTGAGAGTGATTCGCCTATCAACTTGAACTGTAAGCATTCTCTTCATTAGCAGTTTGGCCTGCAAACTGATGTTCTTCCAATGAGCCTGAGAGAACCTGTACTTTCCATACATGATTTGATCCTTGAGTGACAAATCCTTGTAGTCAGAAGAGAATGGTAAGTACCCTACAAGACTGTAAAATAAAAGAGTTGATTGTTGAAGAACATTCTGAATCAAGTTATAAAGTTGTAAAGACATTTTTTTCTTTGAACATGCTGATCTCAGGGACAACTGGTTCAAATTGAAAAATTATTTTTGTGTTGAATTGTCTAATTGAGGGACGCTATAGTCACAATATGACTAATAGGGGTGGAGTTTTTCTTAATTACATTGACATGGATGAAGTTGAGACTGGCTGCCAGTGTTGCACATGACATTAATAACTAGGTACATTATGTATTTTAAAGGTACTTACCATACAAAGAAGATCACTCCCAAACTCCATACGTCAACCTCAGGGCCATAGCTTCTTTGTCCATTTGCCCTAAGAACCTCTGGTGCTAGGTACAGTGGTGTGCCGCACATAGTCTTCATAAAACTGTCCTCACCTACAAACTTGCTGAGACCAAAGTCAGTGATCTTGACTACAGTGTCATCCTCCTTGCTCTCCAGCAGTACATTCTCAGGCTAATCATAAAAAAAAAACAAAATAGAAGAGTCCATGGCAATAAAAAAAAAGAAAAAGTAATATTTAGTATAGACTGTGGTCCTAGAAAAGACAATAAAACAGAATAAAGATAATGATGAATTTTAAGTGAAGTAGTAAATGCCAGATATTAATATAAAGTAGACATATGCATACCTTAAGGTCTCTATGAGTGATGCCTTGAGAGTGAAGGTATTTCACTGCCAAGACCATTTGTCTGAATAGGAACCTGGTCAATTGTTCAGTCAAGTGTCCTTGTTTAGTGATTCTGTCAAATAATTCACCTCCTTGCATCAGTTCTAGGACAATGTACACAGCATCACGGGAATCAAACACTTCTTCTGTAGAAATTATACAGGGCTGGAACATCAATAAAGGTTTTTATGGGTAAGTAAGAATTTAATTCAGTACAGCCGTTTATCTCTCAGAGCTTATCATGTGTAGTACTTACATGTCTCACAGCCTTCATTATATTAATTTCATTCATAATTTTCTCTGGATCATTCAAATGATTCATTTGTCCATTGGTCAGTCTACTCTTCTTTATAATTTTCATAGCATACTTAGTGCATTTTATCTAAAAAAGAAAATAATATGAGAGCATCTGTAAGTTAGAAAAATATAGGAATAAGTTTTATTTTCTGTAGTTACTTTGTCATAGACTAGTTTGACCAATCCACAGGCACCTTGCCCCAATGTTCTTGATATGTAATACTTTTTGGAGATTTCTTTAGGAACTTTGTCTTGTTCATTCTTTAGCAGATCTTTGAAAATAAAAACTGAAACAGAAGAATACATTACAGTGTTTTGCAAGTTACCATCAAATAAAATTTTAAACAAAAGAAGCTACCAACTTTTAACAATTTGGTGAGTAACTGATATCACATCATTATCATCTAAAACCTGAGATTTTCCTTTGCCTATTTTCTCTCCATTAATAAATGTACCATTGTAAGATAAATCAGTTATAATGGCAGGGCACAACGGTTCACTGAAAAAATAAGCAGTTTTAGAAGATTTTGTTCCCTTCAGGCTGCAAAAGGTATAGTGATGTTTGTGTCCAAACTTACGACAAATCTCTTCTTATTACGAAGTGTTGTTTACTGACATTCTTTATAATATTCTCCTTTATCATTTCTTTCTTCATAATAAAAGTGCAATTGAAAGCTCTTCCGAGACTAAACTCTGGTTGAATAAGATCTGATGGAAAAAAATATGACGGTAGGTTAATTTAAAATTAAACCGAGAAAAATAGAGATTAATTGTATTTATAATATTCTCACCATAATATTCTGGGTTATTTGCTGTTTTCCAGCAATGCTTCCCTGTCATAGCAACTTTTGTGGAATAAAGTCTTCCCCATATCGTTGGAATGTAAGATGGTGTATTTTGCTGACTCCATTCAATTTGCGAGTTTTGTGTTTGAGTTTGAGTATTATCACAGTCAGGAAGAAGATCCTCTGCCATGATGTGGGCCTTGTAGAAACTTCTACATAAAAGTTACAAACTTTGTAAAAGTTTTAATTTCAGCGCCCGTTTTGACGTAAAAACTAAAATCACAGAAGATAGGCCATAGACTAAAATTATTTTGTTTTTAATTGAGTCCACAGATTCAAAATAATTTTAGAGACTACTTCAAGCTTTCCTAATGTGCAGAAACAAAAGCTGCATCCTGCATCTAGCTGCTGAACCTAAAGTAGTTAGTTGATACTCAAATGCTTTTCTATGAATATTTTTTTCCTCTAGTTATTATCCTCAATGACGAAAATATTTTTCAAAAACAGTTTGTGACATTTAAATACACAATACATAATTTAAATACAGTACAGTTACTGTACACGGTCCAGATCTGACGGTCAGAACAGAGTTCTCAGATTTTAAGGAGCAGCAGTAAAAATAAGAGTCGTAGGAAAAGAGTGAGGGATCAGCGATGCCCGATGGAGACCTGAGCTACTCTCCTACATCGTTTGTTTACCCTAAACTTACCTGTTAAATAAGTGTATGAGCCGATGAGCGTGGTATATATCTACCAATCTATGATACCTACACGATACTATTCTACAATGCTCAACTCGTTATCACGACTCAGAGAAACACGCTACTGGAATCAAATCAGCGATCCGGAAAGCGGCCGCCTCCGCACCACTTCTATAACCATTATAATATTTTTATTTCTGACGCATGCTGGTTTATTATGTAGCCACACGTGCTCTAAATATTTTTATTCATTTAAAGTACCCGCAGTTATAAATTGGACACGTGAATCTGCCCCCTTTATTAGGTAGACCGTTCATTAAAAGTTAGCAATGTCAGTTAGAGTTACGTTCCTAATCCAAGTATAACAGGAACGAGTAATCTGTAGGTATGTTTTAAACCACATTAACTTTCCTTTTACATGAACTACCTCGTCATTTGCAACTCCCTCTGTAATAATTGACTCCGTCCCAGCCGGCAGCCGCATGATCCATGTAATGAAATAAACTAATTAAAAAGTAATAATTTTTGGTTCGTTATTCATTTTCTATGTGAGGACAAATTATAACAATATAAATATTATTATCATATTAGTCCGGTTAGATAAGTGTAACCTACATAATGAAATTTAATGATTTCGCCTCTGAAGCATCGGCGCTAGTTCAGAAACGGTTTGTATCGTAATAACTTCTACTAATAATAATAATAACTAACTATTAGAGCAATTTATTGATTGTGCTTATTGACTATCAATACTTACGTGCAACGGAGACACTGAATATTATATTTATGTAAAGTTACAGAATAATAATGTGATCTATGGAAAAAAAAGCCAAGCTAAAATGGTGCCACATTTAGTAGACATGAAAATAATTTTCTAAGATTTTGTATTTACCTAGGTACGTACTGGATCGTAAAATAATGTTCATTTACTTTATAATTTAGTTCAAATAATAATTAATATACCTACCTCCGAAAATTTGTACACCAAACTATATTACTTCGTTATGTTAGCGAGATTTTAATACAACGTTAACAAAATATCTTTGAAAGTTATTACCAGCCAAAGAGTAATAATACCCGACTGAAATACTTCTAAAAATGTCAAGTCACTATGCGATAATTATTTTACGATTAGGGACTTCAATTATAAAATAACTAGCAAAGTTTTAAATCTTGAGAACTCTTCGTAATTGAATGTCTTGACACGTCGTACTTATAATAGGTATTAGGTCGGGGAAAAAGTCTTTTCGCATTATACTTAGTATGTATGAACTTGTAATAAAATCTTTTCTCTACACAAAAAGCTAATATGTATTTTTATTTTATGCTTGTTGTATTTATAGTACTATTGGTATGTATTTGAGTGTTAAGTATGTAGCCACTGCAATTAATTTAGTACTTTAGTACCTTTCTTCCTTGAAATCCTCCTAACTTAGATAGGTACTTACTTCGTACTATATTACCTTTATTTGCTCTTTTCATGAAATCTAAGCATCGCAAATAAGTTTATTATTAAGAATAATGATTTCATTACGGGCAATATAAAATATGATTTACCCTATTTACTGTCCTTCGTAAATCTCCCCAGAAAAATAATGAATGATATATGATTGCAGTGGCGCGACGGCGTCCAGACCCCCGTGGCTAAAATGGCTTTATTGCTTGATTTACTGATTCATAACGAATGAATTGCTCACATTTAAATAGCCATAAGTAAATGTTTGCGTCATATTTCTGGCACGTGTATTGGTTTTAGGTTCGTTAGTACTGCGGTAGTCTATTTACTTCTTTTTACCGAGCAATTTTCCCATTAATGTTAGGATAATATTTATTTGAACTAAAAGAGTATTAGAGGTAATATTATGATCTTCAACTCAATGCTAGACAAAATGTACAGACTTACATATACACGCGGAAAGGTACGTAATACCTGTTGATAAGCTCACAAAGAACATTTCTCCTGTAAAAGCCCCTGTGAAAAACTATTTGAAAGAAGTACCTATTTTATTTATTACATATGTAGTTAGAAACATGCATAAAGCATTTAAACTCGCAAACTTTCAGGTTTATAATTCCAGTAGGATTCAGATTTATATACATATGTTGACATAGTTTCTTTTCAAGGCTATTTGGTGCATTATGTTTCGTGAAAGGATTTGTAGAGCGAGTGTTCGCGCATAAATCTTTGGCATACGATATTGTAAACTACGTCGTATGAAAATTTTACTAGTTTGAATTCAAATCTGATTGAAGTTTGATCTCCATCACTTAATTTTTATATTTAATTGCTAATTGTTAACAATTATTATGTTGACGTTATCGTGTTCGATATTACTAAAATGTCATCATTCAAAATAATTGATTTTTCAGGTGAAATAAAGAAAGTGAGCATGCTGTTAATTATTGTACTAAGGCTATTACCGCCGTAGTCTGGTTATTAGTAACAGGTAGAACCTCATGTCTGTTGAGGCCAGATGTAACCACAAAGTGTGGAAAACTCTCGTTTCCATTACGTTTTTCCCAGTATTTCGTCGTTAGGAAATTGCCTGTAATGGCATTATTATCATTTACGCCCTCCTATGTGCAAGAATTCAAACATAACTGGCGTAATGTGGGTGTTGGTACCATTGCCGAACCCCGCAGGGGAGAAACGGAGATGATATGTTATGATATTGATATTAAGATTGTTTTGATATTTAAAAGCCGTAATGGTTGTTTTAACTTGTTTGTTATTTTATGGGATATGTTGCTTCCCTAACATTTACACGCAATAATATTTGAGACAGGCGTATTATGTACCTACACCATCATAAATAAAGTTTAATTGTCTTATCTGCCATATTTTTATTTGCCTATACGTTGATACTGAAATAAATATAAAACGTAAACGTTTAGCAATAGCTATCCATCTCATTTAAACATTTACCTATCCCTCATACCAACGTGTAAGTAACTTGTGTTACATGTATGTACATACTATGTATTTCAAATAAAATGGTGATAATTATAAAAAACATTGTTAACAAACTACCAACTTAAGCCATTGTACATGAAATTTCCTTGATACACCATGTAGGTTCTCTTTATTTATTAAGGGAACAATGGTAAACTTTCCGTATTTTATTTAATGTTACTGCAGGTCATCAATTTATTTACATTTGTAAAACAGTAATAATTACCATAAATGTTTACAATATGTATCGAATCCGTCACCCCAAACGAACGATTATAAATAAACCCATCAATATTGAAACCGATATATAAAATTACCAATTCCGATTAACCTCAAACAAATATTCAGAGAGCAACAAATCCCTATCTCGTATGAATACGAGGAGCTTCGATGGTGAAAAAAATTGAATGGAAAATTTCAGCGCACTGCCTAATAGCCTCCCAACCCTTGGGTATTAAACACAGTTCGTTTGGTAGAAGGCTTTTTAAATGCTCAGCATCATTTGAATTCAGCGGATTACTCGCGTGGCGGTGAAAACATTTGTGTTGCTAATGTTACCTTTATACGAAGCCTATTAACTGATCGACAGATAAGCACTGTCTGATTGGACTCCCACAGGGCAAATTACCACTTACAGACGAAATACCCTCGCCCAGAATAATAATGTAAATTATTTAATTGTCTGAGGTCAAACTTTATGTACTTGGGAACTATTGTTTCATTAAAATGTTTCTACATCTTACAACTCCAGTAAAGTTGGGTAAATTACATTCTGAAGACTCAAATTGAAAATGTATTTTCGAATTAAAACCAGAGTATGTAGGTAAACCTATTCAAGCTTTAATCCTATTGAAGGATCAAAGGATTCAATAAGTTTTCCAATAATATATTGACATGACGTGTAGTTGAAATGTGTTTTAAATGCATTTAACTTTATTGTAGTAGTCTACCTACTGATATTCACAATCAAAGCCACATTGCCTGCAGTAATACGAAAAAGTAATATTGATAAAAATATCAATAGAATAGCACTATAGGCTTCTCCTTTTTCTAGGATATGGATACGAGGGCCGGAAAAAATCAAGGTCTTTAGTTATTGCCTCCTCATTTGAAAATTTATTATAATTATGATACTATATTTGTTGATTGACATAGGATTAGTATGTAGCAGAAATTTGTAAAAGAGATTTCTCTTTTGTGATGCTATAATCTATAGGCGTAATTAAACATTCGTCTCGTAGAACGGCTACGAAAAGACCTACGTCTCGTAGGCCGTAGCCGAGGTGAATAAAGGAAATGAAACATTTATTAGACAAACAATAAGTTTATTTCATTGATTATCTTTATTTATATTAGTAACACTTACCTACAATAAATTTTTATATATAAATAGGTACTTATGATAATTAGACGATAATGTAAAAATATAGGGAGACAAGATGCGTTTGCAAACTAATCGACTAGAAACAATACTTTAACATTTGTATAACAAAAGTAGCGCTCAATGCAAGATGGGTACAAAAGTATATTAGCCTATTTTGACGACCTAGAAAGAGTCTATACTATGACTAGACATATACGATCTACTTAGGTGGGTATGTAATTAAACGTAGTTAATTAACGCTGAACACTATAATTATGCCATCGAGTAAACGGATTAAATTTCATAAATACATGAATGATTGAGTTTTATCTACCACAGTAACCATTTAATTTTCTCGACACAGAAGACATCTATTTAAATTTGAGAGACGCTACTATTTACGTAATTAGAAATCTATTCCAGTGAATACTTCTGACATTCGGGTGTTTAATTTATATACACTGTATTTTGATTTGAGATCATTAATGACGACGTTACGAAACATTTTTGCTTTGAGATGTCTAGTTTGAATGTTTTTTTATAGGTATGTAATTACCATTTGTGAATACGTAAACAAAAATGATTCACAACGTCGTTGGTTTTATCATTATTTATTTTAAATAGGGTAAATCATGAAATTCATGACATCAGTCGTACAACTAGGTCGATGGGGCGATGCGTCGTGAGTCCGGGTGTTCACTTGCGGAAGCAGGAGATGGGGTTGAAGTAGCACTGGCGGAAGCGCACCTGTCTCTTGTCTGCCCGCCACTGGCGCGCCAGGCGGCCGTCCAGGGCACGCAGACCCCAGCCGCGGGGCTCAGCCTGGGGCCACGAGCGGCTCACTCTGCCCATCCTGGAATATAGATCAATGTTACCTCCGTCCGTCATAGCTTTTCTTACATGTCCTGTATATAACTGTATATAAATCTCAAATGGGAATAAGCAAATCCTAAGGAATTAGGCTAAAACATAGAATTTGTAGCAGATTTATTCAATTTATATTCAGGTGGTTGAGGGTATGTAGAGGTACAGGACAAATGCGAGATAATTTACTTGAAGACCTTATGCATTAGGTATACCGTATAATTAATAACAATATCAAACATTCGTTATAATAATCCCATGCGTGCGTACTGATAAACCGCGAAGTATAAGTAGCAGTGATAAGGATAAAGGACATATTGAGGATAATGGCTAACTATATTACACAACTTCTTACGATTTGTACAGATAATATCAGCATTATCCGCAGAAACCGCAGCTTTCCAGTTTGTGCCGAAATATAACGCGTGGTTTTACCTCAAATATTTAGGTATCAGTTATGTAATTCATGTATTAAAGCTTTTAATGATAAAATTACGCAAGATTTTATCAAAGAAATAAATGTGGTTAAGTATAAAAAATTCAATCAGACTGAAGCAATATCGTTTGCGGTCTCTTTGCGAACGTCAGCATACTCCACGCTTTTAAAATTATGATTTGAAAAAAAAATGCCTTACAGTTACAACCTAGTTAATTCTCCAGTATGAATTGGTAATCTAGTAAATTATATTGAACTGTTTTATAGCTCAACTGTGTTTTTTCGGTGCAATGTTTACTTTAAATATCGGGTCCCAGTTTGAAAGAGGAAAAGTATTTCAATCATTAGAAGTTGAGCCCGACGAAATGAGAATTCGGGTTACTAGAATGTCACAAAAGAACTCTTTTGCTTTTATTTGGAGACGTATCCATGAACAAACTATTTTTATAAAAGACGTCTAACAATATCAGTAAAAGTTATTTCAGGGTTTCTCTATTTAGAAACGAATTTATATTTGACAGAATGTAATCTGACTTTTGCAGGACTTTTTGGTGTAATAGTACGTCAGCAATAGGCAAATACAGGGATAATATTGTCAACTAGATGTCTAACAATATGAACAGTTATGAATACAAAACAAATCGGTTTCCCTCATACTCGTAGTTTAAAAATAGTTACATAAATTCAAACAAATAATTTGCACAAATCAATTTATATAACGATGGTAGTGCAACAGTTTGATTGAGCTTTAATTGCGAGGGAAGCAATACTCACGAGCTTCGTACGTCGAACAATTAAACCTTACAAGTGATACTAATATAGAAATATACCTCTATATCACGTATATTTTAAAACTGACGTGTTGTAATTTATACCCTAGTCAATGAGCAATACTCGCTGGCTCTTGGTTGTTTTACATTAATTAAATGTCACTTGACTTTGACCTTTATATGTTTTGGTATTGTGTTCGTTTTTGTGTTTAAAATTTTATTAAGAGAACATTAGCTGCATACGGGAGCTTAAGTTACAAATCCCCTTGGTAATCCGCCGCGGGAGGGATGATGTGCTTTATGGAAATTTACATGTTGTTTGTTCCCCGTCCTTCAGTACCTATACATCGTGTATTATTTTTTCTCAACGCCATTTCAAACTTATTTAATAAGCATTCTTTCGTAGGAAAATATTAAGTAACAATATACAAAACTTAGTTTCCCCGCCGCAGACATGATGATATCATAAGTATATTTTAAAAGAAATAGACGTAAGCCGCATGTTCAATATCACAACACATTATTGACGCAACTCTCGGAGCTTTGTTAAAAAGAACAAATGCCGACATCGGAATCCATGTTAGCGACAGCGTGATTACTTGAAACACTCGTGCGGGCGAGAAACAATACCGACAACACATTTTAGATCTGTTTACATCAAAGAAAAATGCACATCTAGTAACCAATGTAAGAGTGTTGGTTTTAATTAGGTGGCATTCTTAATGTATTATATAAAAAGAACAATGTGTTTTTTTAATAGAATATCGTGTGACAAAGAAGTCTTATTTAAAATTATGAGTAAAAAAGCTGGTATCACAGATATTTTACAACACGCTGCACTGCTGCTTATAATGCTTAACAGTCAGGAGCATATAAGTACGAAACAAGAAAATAAGATAAATTGGGTAAAAACTATCTAAAAGTCTTGATTTTTTTATTTTACGAAATAACTGTGTGTTCTGACAAGATAGAAAAACAGGCATTTTCAGCACCATTTGTTTTTTAACAATAATAATATTTTAAGTTGAAAATGTAGCGGTGTTATGTAGATATAAAAACGTAGGTACAGTACAATGAGGTTCGAAACTACGTGTTTAAACCGTCGGATGTAGGAAATTCGAAAACAATAAGCAATTACAAGGCGTCACCTCGCCGAGTGCAGAGGGCACGCGTGACGATGTTGTTCCCTCTAAACAATCATGTCGCTCTCTGCACTGAATGCGACGTAACCTCCACTCAAATTCTATTTTGTTTGCCTTTTATAAGCAAAGATGGGTCCTACATGTGTGGAGACTAGATTAGTAGCGAGGTTTGTTTATGATCATGTTTGTTGGACGGAGCAAATAAATGTAAATATTGTTTGAATATTACAATATTTTATGGGAACATATTTATTGATGTCTGAACTAAAAAGTTGAAGAAAAGGTAGCATTGAGAGTTAGCACTTCTTGTGACAGAATCTATTATCAATCTATCTCTATATCTAGGTATATTTCATTATTTGTAGACAGTTTCTAAAGAAATCCTTATATTGTCAGTTGTTAATTACTTATCTCTCTTACCCAAACTACCTACTCGGACTTAGGCACAAAACAAACAACAACCAAAGAAAGTAACTTCCTCATATGATTAGAATTAAGTTATAATTATGAATAATGGTTGGTGCTCCCCTGAGAACGTAGTTCGTGAATATTGTATACTCAATAGTTAGCCAGTTCTGACTGTTTCTTGGTCTTAATTAAATCAGGAATAGCTATATTTTTGGGGGATTCTTTTATGAAATATATGTACGTACACAAAGTATTTGTATTAATAATTTCAAATTAAGTATCAAATATACACTATAAATTACATATTAGTAGATAAAAAACACATTATGGTATTTTTCTATTGTCTTTATGTTACTTTTTCTATACCACATGCTTATCTTGTGGACATGCGAATATAAAACTTACTTAATTCCTTATTGCTATTTTAAAAGTGAGCTAGCCAATAAAATTTAAACGTCAGTTTACAAGACATAATGTAGGTTTCGTTCAAGGATTTGTTACATTTGCCGCATACGTAGGCCGTCAGAACCAAACAAGTATTATGTTCTACACTTTGAGCGTGAAATGCGACGTAAATACGTGACTAATACATTCGGTTTGTTGGTAAGCGCATGTCTACTACACAGTACACACCTTTGAACGTTTGTGAATGTACAAGTAGCTACCTAGTGCAAATCTTTTAAAAGGTTTGGTAAAACCCCCCAAATGCCCCTATGCATATGTTTATAAGCTTCAAGCCCAAATAAACTGCTAAAGGAAAATAATCTTTGCTCTGATTGACTCTGGTCTCTCTCTCTCTCTCATCGTATGGTTAGTGGTCAACCTAGTGTCAAAGTTGTTCAAGCCGCCCGAAGACCTTTGATGTGGCTTAACGACTGTTATCTTAATTGACAACACCGGGGAACGACATTTTACGTACCCTCCGAAGCATGGAGACGCCCAGTTCAAATACCACTATTCGGTCACCCATCTATGGAATGACCGCGCCAACGTTTTCTTAACCCACAGATCGTTTACCGAACGGTGAGCGCAACTGGCTATGGACGCCACAAACTGACTCTGATTATATTTCCTCATATAGATTTTCTTCTTTTATAGATTTTCTCCACGATTAGTGTGAATTTATCCATGGTATAGTATGCATTAAACCTAACCGTAAATGCTAAAACCAGTTCATTAATTTTCTGTTTATTAATATTAATGTTCAGATTGTTCGTGGAAGTAACGTATTAATTCTATAAGACAATATTTCGATATCTATGAAGCTGTTAAATTAGATTAGTAGCCACAGGGCATTGATCGAAACGAACAATAACAATACACGTAGAGGTTATTTCAGCGCTTATTGGCCGTTAAAGTAAAAGACAAAAAAAATGTCTGCTAATTTAAAAAAATATAGATTCCTATACTAACCGACATTTGATTAGTATCTACTTTTAATTAATAATATACCAAGCAATATGTAGACTTATAGTACTATAAGTCTAACAGTTTTGCATTGCGTCGCAATTTAATATTTTTAATTAAGCCCTGTTGTGTACTTTTTTAATCTCAAACTTCGTATAATTTGTAATCATTTAAGAGACGAATTGTAATAAAAAACATCGTTCAAATTAGGAAAGCAATCTCTCAAAATGAAAACTCTTTTACTAAATAATTTCAACTCGTTTTCGTTAGTTTCACGTTACTCTGCGATGTGTTTTATCAATAATACAGGGCCGGAACAAACGAAGTTTTGTTTTGTTAGTAAACTCATAGTTCTCTAGTTAACAGAGAGCTGCGAGCATTTAATCACTGAGGGCTGAAGAGCTAAACACAAAGTAACATAAGCTCTTTTGCAAATAGGTAGGATTTTACTTCACTTTAACGTAATAATACGTAGCTTCCTAAAAGCTGAAAGTTTGCTGTAGGTATTAACATTAAATTCATAGTACATTTTACAAATTCTAATGCTCTTACTTATTTTATTTTGAATTTGGCTAGGCTTTAACGAAAATGAATAATTATAAAAATTTCGGCGAATTTGGTTATAAATATTTTATCCCTGATCACTTTTATCTTTCAAGTTGACATTTATTTGTTCTTTGATAAAATTATCACGCGGATGTATTTTCTAATAATTAAATGAGCTTTCAAAAAATGATATTTTTTTTCGAATCGCTTTACAATTGTCTAATTTAGCTCGGTTTTTACGTACCATATTTATTTATTTCTTAAGAATTTTCAATGTAACTTGGAATTTAAGCACATACAAAAGCAAACACGGCGAAAATTATATCCAGTAGGCGTATGGGTATTTCTAGCACAACGAACTTCCTTACGAAGTTTGTATTGCGTACCTCAGGCCAGTTTTATAGGCCTCGTTTGTGTCCAAATAAGCCTAACAGAGGCTTAAGGTCTAATTTCCACGGTCGTTTACTTATATGGATTAACTGAAACTGTCGTCAAGGTAGACCACGACCGCGCCGAAAATACAACGCGAACACTTATCGCTATTTAATGGAGAAACAAAATGATGCGTATTTATAAAGTTATTTGTTGTAATCATTAAAAAACAAAATTATGCGTTTTTTAAAGTATAGTAACAGGCATTAACGAAGCTATTTTCATGTCCTCTTCGAAATTTTAAAGTTACCTCTCTTCAGCATCAAGTTGCAACAACAGTTTACGGAGAGCAGCGGTGTTGATAGCGTCCCACGAGCCGGGCAGGTCCATCTCTCCGTCAGGGTGCGCCACTAGAGTGTTTTCCGACTGCTCGTCTTCCGCCTCCTAAACAAATAACACCCTTTAAGACCCTGTTACGTTGCTCCAACTAAGTTTCGTGCAAACACTTTCATTGAGTTCACATTAGGTAAACCTTCACACAACAATCCCACCTATAATAGTAGTCGTTTAGAAGCGAAAATTATAATACAATCTCTATTATTAACATTGTCATATTTCTTCTCTGACCAAAGACCAAATTAAATAATTGAATTGTCCTTTACCTAACTCACCATTTTATGACAAAGAGAAAACATAATTTCCTACTAATTTCCGAGACAGAAAGAGTAAAATATCAAACAGAAAATTTGGTAGTAAATTGACCTATATAGCGGACTTTATAAGACCACTTACATTAATTATTATAACGTAATATTAGAGCGGAGCGAGAGGTAAGACGAGTCTGAAAGGTATTCATGTTATGTTGCCATTCACTGCTGTACTGTTCTACTCGTATCTTTAATGAAAGCGGGCTGTACTCTCTTTCATCGGATTCCATGTAAATATCACACTTACTCGCAAATATGTTTCAACTACCGAATGAGATGAGAAAATCCTATTTATCACGCTTTAAATAAACATTTCACATCAGTCCACAATCAGATAAGCAGACACATTGTCATTTCCGAATCAACAAAATGTTCGCTTTGTCTCTGTAATGTCCATGAAATCGAAATTGTAATAATTTCTAGAAGCTATTTGTGTTTCAAAACATTGATATTGTGTTGTCTATCATTCTGTTAAAATGTATAGAAATTACAAAATAAATATACTGGTTTCATTCGATGTTTGAATAAAGATTGACATCAAAGTAGATTCTTAAAATATCTCAAGGTTTGTTACGATACCTAAGTAGATTATAATCAGCACATAAAGCGTTAAAAGTATTTTTTTCAGGGAAGTTTGAATGTACTAAAAGAATATTGACAACATGATTGGGTCGGATACTTACCATTGGTGCAGCGGTCGCTGTTACGAACAGCAAGGCGATAGCGCCGACGAGGATGGCCATGCACACGTTGTAGCTGGTTGCCTTCATTGTGATGCTTTCAACTGCAAACAACTAATCTGATTAGCAAGTCAAACAACTGCAGCCAACCCTAGCTTTATTTATATGGATGGGTAAAGCCTTTGATTCCCAGTGATCGCTGCAAATGCAAAACTACGTCAATTATCATAAATGATGTTGAATTCTGTTTAGTTTGTTGCAACAACTAAAACAATTCTAGTGAAGTAAGTCGAGTTGAACTTTGGTTTATAAATTTAAATTACATGAAAACCGTATACTGTAATAATATTCATCTTTTAGTTCACTGAATTATTTACATTCAAGACAGTATAAGTCAAATTGTTAGCTGCTAGGATTACGGATGAACTACTCGACGTACCTCAGGTTGTGTTTAATTCAAAGTTATTTATATTAAAAGTAAATAAGCAGGTATGTATAATACAGGTACAAGATAAAAAAACAAAGCACGAAATCTTAAAAAAGTATATCACATCAATAGTAATGGCAACACCGCTATTACTTAGGGCTCCCCGCGCTGACCTCGTAAAACCTTTAAGTGACTTGATGGTTTATGTGAGAGGCCTTCGACCACGACACGATATCCTCGTTAAGCATAGTGGAAACAAACATACACGGAAGATTCCTACTCTTAGGGACTGTGCATATCTGACGAAAAAAATGTTTTCTAAGTTATATTTTTTTAAGTAACCGTCCTGTATTAACGCTAAGCTGTACACATACTAGAATGCAATGATACCTAAGTTTCATACCCATTTTATTTTATCATAATCAACTACGTAACAGAGCACAGCTGCTGATTTAAATCAGTACATATGCCATTAAAAAACCAGACGAATCAAATACTCTCATCTCGTATGCTAGGTAGGACCTATTTTCAACTCATCAAATGCCTATTGTCACCGCAGTTTTGTCCAACTGTACCGAAAGTACTAAATATAAGAACAAAGCTCTATAACGGGAACCTCTAAATCTGAAATTTAGATAGCAACTCTTTTATGACTCGTATGATATCTCAAAGTTGTGTGTTACGAAAAACAAGAAGAGGCATAACAACTTCACTAATATCGTTCCCTTAACTTTAACATGGAGAAAGTCACATTTTAAAATAAAATACAACGGCCCAGAATATTACTTGAAAATTTCAAAATGTGTTAATGTCGGAAAATACAGAAATCTCTCTCTGAGAGAATTGCAAGAGTAAGGTTTCATTAAAATTTGATCGAATTTTCACTCGAGTAGATCGCAATGATGTATATCAACCAGAAAATGAATATCTTCATTCGTGTCATTTCTTAATAGCTAAAGTCAAATAATTCATTTCTTGATACTTCGGTAATTTATATTTGTTTCCTTAAACCGAAGAATAATATCTTCGTGAGTACGATACGTCGCTTGTCACAATAACTGAACATTTACATGTGTACACACGCATTATGTTTTTTTTGTTATGTATGTGAATGTATGTCATCGAAGCTGTCGCGTAGATGACATAAAGAACACGTTTCACGCGTCTACGTAAAAGCCTTATTGATATTTACGTAGGTTAAGGCCCTACGTCTGGGTCGGACAGTTGGACCGATTTCACGTTGTTTTATTTCGCTGCCGGATCTCCTTTACCGGTGTCAAACATGTCATACTCACGACAAAATGTGCATTATGTATAAATTCATATGCTACAATTAATTTCACTTACATAAATTCGTAATTAATGTTTTCTTCTTTATAAAACTCTTTGGTTTCAGACGAAAATTTGATTTGACTTTACCTAAGGTTACATATACCTAATGTTAGTTTTCGCTACAAGTGGTCGTACTAACAAAGTTAGTTAAGTCGAAATTAAGTCTAGCTTCAAACAAACCACCGATGTCAATTTCACTAGTTAAAGTCTAGTTTTCACGCGCGGTATTATAAATATTTTTGGCTATGTAGATAAATAGGAAAGATACGTATCGAAGGTTTGATACTGTGGTGAGTCTTTTATTTACAATAATAGTCAATATCTTTTTGTTTCTCCGTTAACAAAATATTTTAGACCTTTTATTTATTAGACATTGAAGATCTCAATCTTCTAAGGTATACGGATTCAGGCTCAATTTGATAAATATTTCCTTCTATTCGTATCTTATATTAAAAGGAAAGTGTTATAACAATAAATCTGACACACGATTTTCCTTTTGCTCTCACTACGATTATCAAAATTGATCTTTTTATACAAGTAACATTGAAAAAACCTTTCTCATACATCTTCATAACATACCCGCGGGGGTTCGTATCACAAAGAGCGCAAATGACGGTCACCCCACGGATTTGGAATCGCCTTGACAAATAATTGGATATGTGAGACACTATTTATCGATACACCACACGTTTTTCATAAAGAGAAAAATAAATGTGACCGACATTCAGTACCTAAATAAACCGCATTGTGTCCCAGAGCGTCGAATTTATACAAAAATAAAAGCCATTGTTTTAATTTTCTCTCTGAACTAAATCCACAATCCACGGGCTAGTTCTAGGAATGAATAAATGTAAAAACAATGGATCTGCCTACAGTCAGAAGTACTGTTACAAAAGACTCAATTCACAAATTATTATGACAACAAGTATTGCATTCAAAATGTGGACTTGTTGCTTGCTTGTTCATTTTTCTGAATTCAATGTGAGCACTTGTGACTATTATATAAAAATGAAATGCACAAGTGACTTTTTCCGTAGTTGTCATGGCTTACATTAATTACTACGACATTTATAAATGTAGTACATACATGTATGTGTACACTTACACGATATAAACATTTTGATCAAATGATTATTGTGCTTAAATTGATTAGTACATGGCCACGCTGGGTCTCGGTCTCCGATAGGCTGACTCGATTGATTGCTTTCACTAAATCACGTTATACTTCCTAAAGTTGTTATCCACTTCGCTACTCGGAACTTGACTTGTACCTTTTGAACTATCCTTCAACTTAAATGAAACAGGAAAAGGTATTCGAGATAAAAAAAATAAGTATGCTGTTCTTTGACAAATCCGAAATAAGTTACCTTAAAATAATTTACTTATCCGAGTTTAAATCTAGTGAGGATTTGTGTAGGCACGTCGAGTAACTTCCCTACGGATAACACGTGCCTACTTGTACTAGAAATAAATGCGTTACTTTATGAAGCTAAAGTTCAACAGGCCTTGAATAACGATGTCTCATTACGTACAGCGATATGAATATTTTCTAAGATGCTGCGTTACACAAGGTTCTATCTTCATAAAAGTGCACGTTGTTACGCTGGAGCTTCGCAGAACCTACGAGATCGCAGTGAATCACAGTTATTGTGTAGCAAGGAATAAGATTTCATACTTAATGTCATTATTAAATTAAAAAATATTTGAATTTATTAAAAGAATAGAAGCTGACGTTGCATAAGATAGGTAATTATTATACGATGGTCCCTGATGCGGGTTGGATAAGTAGATGCAAACAACGTGTAATAGTGGATTGAGTGAGCGACATCGTATTAATATGCAAAAGCGATCAAGCTGAACGAATAGGTTGCATAAAGTAAAACGCTCCCGTCTTGCATGTTGTTCAATATCAGTATCTGAAGTGGTGCTCGATGCAATAAGCTTTTTAGCGTTTTTTGATGACTCATTTGAATATATTGAATGCCTTTTAGTTAGATGCCATGTATTGTTATATGAATATTTAATATAATGGCTTTATTTTGAATCTGTGTTGTAAATCTTGCGGTTAAGTGAACTTTATTGATAGCCCGCCTAAAGCGAATACGTTTTCTAATCAGTCTAATCGCGGCTGTAAAACTGAGTGCTGTGATTTAAAAAATATGCCTATTAACACAAGTAGACAAGTTCCGTGCGTTCGTTCTTGTATATTTACATTGCAAGTCAGTGATCTTGCAATCTAATGCATAAATTATTTTTCTCGTAGACCCATTACTTTGTCTTACGGATGAGTTAAGCTGTCATCCTTTGTATATGTTTTGTATTGTGAAGATACGATGGAGTAAACAAGGATAGTTGTTTTGCGTTTATCTTCGTATTATCAAGACTAATAGCTTGCTGCATATAATAAAAACAAAATAAACACAAATAACCGCAATCTAAATGGCGCAAAGATTGTGAGAACAAATAAACTGATAAGTGATGCCTCGATCGGGAAAACTTTGTATGCCATTTTAAACTTAATACCATTAGGTTGCTACGGGGAAAATCGAATACATTATACATGGTGATGAAATCTATCAATTTATAAGATTAAATAGCCTATGTTAGACGGCCTCCACAGCTGCATATATATGGGTGCAACCTTCTAAATAGAATAAACAGTCCTTCACGGAGTAAACACAACATAAACTCGGTTGTTTGTATTTATGTATTGTGCACATCTGTGCAATGACTTGCCCTACTCATAATGTTTCGTTGAAACTTTATACGTGTGATACGCACTGTAATATACAAAGTGACACGAACCTTTTTCTACGAATGTGTGTTGACGCCTTCCACTTTATTCATTACATCAATACAGATGTCACGAGTTAGCTTCTAGCATTCTTTATTAAAGCTATTACGTTAAAAGCTACAAATATGTTAATTCTTTTACTTTAGTATGCGCGATAAAAGCAAACCCTTTTTGAGTGAAGAAACAGAGCCTCTTCTCTTTATTATTCCTAGTCTCAGATTTACAAGTTGTTTTAGGCCTAGAAAGGTTTTAAAATAATATGAAAAGTACCGTGCGCTTGACCTACGTCGAAGGCAGGATTGGGCTCTAGAAAAATACGCTTGTATCTAGGTATTATTGTTAAAAAGAAACCTCAAAGACTAGAAAATGGAGAGCTATTCCTAACAAAAGTATATTAGTCCAGTTTTTGTGGTTAGTTTTTTAAGTGATTTTTCTTTTAAAGTTTACAGTTAGGATTAAAAAGCGGGTTCATAAATGAAAATCAAATTGCAATAATCATCGGTATTAGTAATTTAAATATTGATACTGAAACGGCGCACTTTTAAACTTTCTTTTTGGAACTCGGTTTGAAATAATCATAATAGCGAGGCTAAAGTCAAAAATCAGTATGCCTAATGAAAAATACCCTGAAATTTTCCAGCGTTTACTAGTTAAAGTGACTTCCCTTGTATCTCTCAAATTACGATTGTCTATTAGGCACAATTAATTATAATTGGATTAATTAACTTTGAACAGATTGCAATGTGATCCCAAAAATCACTTTTAGATAAACTACAGATTTCGAAGAACAATTATAAAATTCTACAAAGATGTTATTAGGTAGGAAAATGAGTGATATTGAACTGTATAAAATCTTTTATAGTATCAATGATCCTGTGGGAGCCGAAAATAGATTATAAGAGCAAGATCAATAGAAATGCCTCAGTTTTTTAAATTCTGCTTAAGGAAAGCGATCGGTTGGCAAACTTTCTTTGTGTTAAAAGATATTTGATATACCGCGCAAAAAATTGCATAGAAATATTGTAGTGTACGGAGACTCTCAGAAAGTCATTCAATATTCAGTGTCTGGAGGTATTAATAGCAATCTTTGTTTCAGTCTGTTCCTTTAGGGAATCACTGTTGTTATAAAAAGAATAGCATTTTTTTAAGTAGGCACAATACATCACTGTTATACTTCGTAAACTTTGAGTTCATACGAGTATTACAAAGCCAACTTTGTTCCGGTTTCCTGAAATGACTGGAGTAACCTAGGGCGGGCATGCTAAGGAAGGGACCTACGCTCAACTTGTAAGCAATCCTATGTATTAATTATATTGTTCATACCACTGCGTCGAGCAGCCACTCATTGATTAAACTAATAATAAAGTTTCCATTCACGTAGCTCTAAGCTGGCATTTAGTAATAAGAGATATGCTATTATCGGATGATATTCACCGCATAATCGTGTTAAAATCTTTTTTATAGACACATGGAAGCTAACGTTCAGTCGATTACGAACGCCTAGTTTGTACAAGATAAAAAACGCATTTTTATCGAGTTATCGTTAGATTCGCGTTGGTTTTGTGACAAAAATCCCTTTCACTCGCGTGTTCCTGTGCATCAATAGTTTTTGGATGCGGCGACACGTTCGCACTTGAAACTAAACTAAAAATGTAGCGAGAACTAAATGTTTTACAACGCATTCGTTAGCACAAATGTTTTTACACTCGGTTTTTTCTATTTTTGAAGAACTTATCTTGTTATAGTTGAAATAAAAACTTGTTCCCAACTATGAATAATATGGTTATACCTAATATACTTTTATCGTTTTAAATGTGTTTGTTGATAGAAAGGGTCAAAGATTGCTTCTTATTCATATTTCATTTTATAGCACAACAAAGATGTAAGACGTAAAAGTCTAAAGACAATGAAAAATGTGCCACCCGTTTATTTAAAATAGGTGTAACATTCTCTCCGTCGACATTTTTTACAGTAGCAATATGTTCCACATTCCGTGTTCGCAAATTGTTTATTTATTTCTTAGCTCCGTTCTGTTGCATCTTGTTTCCTTCCCTTAGAGAATGTTTTTCATTTAGAAGTTGTATCATGAGCCGCCGCGTGATGTAGACTTTGTAATTATGATGTTAATTAGTGGGATGTTTTGTGAATAGTACGAAGTTGCAAGAAAGTAGTTGTACGGGAAATATTAGCTAGTCAGACCGTCTGAATAAATAAAAGTAAGCGGGTATGAAACGAGTAAATTTACTGAAGCCTTCAAAGATTTTGTTTTGTTAGCCTATTTCATTATATTTTGTACACGTATGACATATATTTTTTTCTGTTAATACCTTTTCGTGAATTAAATAAATATTTTTCTGGTATAAACTTTATACTTGAAGTTTTGGCACATCGTAATCGCCACACAAATGCAGATGTGAAAACAAAGAAAAATTGTAAAAACGCGCGGTAAAAATTATGAACCAACTTTTTAATATCACGCTTCTTTAAAGTGTACAAAGGTTTCCCGAGATAGAATGTCTTTAGACAACATTTAACTACGATTAAATTGTAATACGCTTTAAGAGCGAGATTTGCAAGTTGTATTAACAGGCTGGTCGTTACTTAGATTAATTACTGACATAATGCAAGTATCCGTCTGTGTGACAGCTCGATATCCGATGACAGAGCCTATGATAGACTGAATGATCATTTGAATACGTATTGAAACTTAACCCGTCGGAGATAATGAGCATGCAGATGCAGAAATCATATTCCGCGGTTTAGTGTGGGATTTAATGATCATTCATCGAACAAATGACAGTTCGCGATATTCAATGTGCCAATCATTGTAGTTAGAACATAAAATATATAGATTTTATCACATAATAAAGAGCGCTTCCGAGAAACATAAGCTCATTATTCTGAGTACATAAAATGTAGTTCGTACGCAATCTTGTAAATTGTTTTGTAAATGTTAAATATTACATTGTTTTAAAGAATACTAATAATGTGAATGTAATGCAAAAAGACAATTGTAAAATCATCTGCGAATCCTTATACTAGAATAAAAGATATTTGCTAAAAATATCTTCCGCCCAAAAAAACTTAAAATCCGACAAAAAAACGTACCTACTGGATAACATAAAAAACTATAAAACACGACATATTTAATATAAATATAAATTATATTTAATATCGCAGCGTAAGTTCACAAGTATTTTATGGTTGTTTGAAAGTGTTGTAAAGTGAAGTTGCCATGAAGTTACTTTCACTCAATATTAGTAAAGTTTTCCTTTTGTTTATACTAAGTAGGCGCGGCAAAGATTTTAATAGTGTGGCGACACTTCACTAATTACACTTTGATTCTAGACATTGAACAGCTTACAAAAGTTTGTTTTACACATTGATAATAAATTATTTTGTCATAAGTTATAAAACATTTATTTGTATCTAAATGAGCACTGCACATAAAACATCGAACGTTTTATGCTTTTAAAATATAGCTACGTTAAAATTTGTAAAACGACGATATAAATAAGAAAAATATATAATAAAACGGTAAAATAAAATAACTAAATTTTGTTAACTTTAAAAATAATAATTGAAATCAAAGTAACTTACCTGTACTACGACGAGATATACAGAAAACGCGAGTAAATCGAGGGACGTAAGTAACGATCACACTGTTGCACGTCGAGCGGCTGAGTGTGCTGCTTCCGTGGTCTCTCCCGATGGTTTTTGAAAGCAAATGAGCGGTAGGAGGTGTCGACGCGGTTTATATACCGATGCGGTGCTTAGCTACGCCGTGTGTCCTCACTTGCGTAGATCACGTAGGCTGCTACGCTGCTACGCAAGTGCTACGACTGATTTGGGACTAATGGTAACTCCCATCAAAAGTTATTTAAAAAATCATGTTGTTTAAATTTCAGTTCCATGTATAAGACTTCATTATAAAGTCAATTAAAACTCTGATTAATGGTTTGATATTATGTAATTTTGAGACGGATGAAAAAGTTGGAGAATGTCTAATATTTGAGTGTTTAATTAAAAATCTTGAGGCAAATTGGGAGTTTTAGATTCATAAATAAGTAATTACGTTTATGCATATTTTTTTTATCTAATCGCATGCAAAATCCACAAAATGGGTACTCTATAATTTGTCTTTCAGTCAACATCCGTTTAATGAGATTGTTGGCAAGCCATACATCACGTGTCGTGATAAAATTATCGTTCAATGTGACATGATAGCCTTTAATAACAATTTTGACAGGCGAGCACCGATTATGCTTCTGTAAACACTATCACGATAATAATGACAAATAGGCTCACTCGGACCTGAGTATGGTATATTATTGGGTTTTTTGAAGCCTCCCTAGAATCACGTACGTTTTGTAAAGCACGTAATAATGCTTAAGCCTGGAGCAGATAAGTGATCATGCGTTATCTGTGTAGGTAACCAGCTCATCGTACGCGGTGGCACACTGCCAACTGACGTCGCTAAGTCCCCCGATCTATTTCGTCCTCAAAGATAAAATAATAACGTTTATTGTGTTATTAGTAGTACATTCCAATACCCATGTTCAAAGACTTTATTAAAGCTAGGCTCCGTAATTACAAGTCCCTCTAATATATCGTTACTTTGGTACATAATACTCGTAAGGGTCGCTTACAATAATTGTACGTACATAAAGACTGTTAATTTTCCCTCGTATCGACGTTCATTTCACGTGGATGATTTTTTCAAAAGGCTGAGTTTTCTTTATACGAATTACATTATTGCCTTTCCGATCACTCCAATTAAACCGAACGTATTTGAATGAATGTAATCGTATGGGTTTTTTGCACATTAACTGTTCTGAAAATCGCAATCGATTTTAATAACATTAGTAAAATCAAATCAATTCGTAAATTACTCTGTTTACTCATGACTTTGTCATTGTTTGACTTCTTACTAAGCTAAACTACATTAGTAGAATATAAATATTAAGGTGGCAAGTGGATTTATTACAAATTATAATTTTTACTTTATCTTCAAACAAATGGCAGCCTCTCCGTGGAGATATAGGTCAGCTTCATTTGTTTAGATAAGACATTTCCTAGAAATATGACCTTTTCTAGCATCCATGATAAGTAGCAGTAGCTACTCCTATGTTACTTTGCAGATAAGTTAAAATCTTATGCGAATTGGTCTGTTTTAAAAACGTTTAAAACAGAAATTTACACGTACTACACTTGTTACTTACACTTTTATACAGAAAGATGTAATCTCCACTCCAGTCGTAGAGACATGTTAATTTAAAATAACTTTTCGTTTAATTACTTTCGGGTGAACGTGAGTAATTGAGATTATCGATGTGTAAGAGATACGCTACTATTTATAACAAATTGATACGCAAGTCGTTGACACTCACTTGTCGACTCATCTCGACATCAATGAGGCTGTTCGGGAACTTTTAAAAGTTGGTACTTGTGAAGCCAAAATCATATAATCATATTACTTTGATTGTTATAAAAAATATGTTAAATGTTATTTGTAACACCATTTTCATGTAATTTAAAATACATATACTCGTATCAGGTTTAAAAAAAGATTATTCTGTGCGTAGTTTTTTATTATTAGTACGTATTTAAAAATTTCAATGTATAATTTTTATGATTGGTTTTCAAGGTAGCAGACCAGTAAGTTGTAAATAAGTAACGTTATATCAAAATCAAGTATTCGTCGTATCATTTTGGTGAAGTCATTTTTCTTGCAATTTTTATAGGAAAGTCTAGCAAACCTAGACGTTAATACCTTATTTGGAAATTTTGAAGTTTTTAAGTCACTTTCGACAGTTTTAAATTAATTGAACATTTAACTTTATTCATCATATTTGACTTAGAACTTTGTAACTGTACTTTAAGCTTTCCCGTAATGGAATCACAGATAAATATTGGGTTTTGACTTTTATAATAATGGAGTGAATCATAAGACTTAGCCAATAACCATTGCAATCTTATGTTTGCCTACTTGAAAACTAATCTAACTGGAAATGGGCATCCAATAGTTTCTAGACGAGAATATAACAATAATTTGTCCCTCCCTTTTTCTCGGAGAAAAATTGTACAAATAAACAATGCTATCTTTCCTTTGTCCATAATGAAATCACACTTACAACGTCGCAAATCATTAAAAGAAAACCTTTCAGGGAAATGTTCGATAACTATATAATTAATCAACTAAAAGGTGAGGGTGTGGGCAGTGACTAGACTATTTTAATCATCCATTAGGCATAATATAGAGATATAAAGTGCGAACTTGACGCCGGTGAAAATTGTAAAGTCACACTTTATAACAACGGTTTATTGACTTCTGCGTATTCTAAGTGATATAACAAACACGCATTGTTTATTTTTTACTTTCAACGCGTATGTAATCAAATGTTACAACCGTGACTATGAATGCAAGTTTCTTAAAAACGCTAATGTTACTTCGTTCTCGGAAGACGAACTATTAAAAAGAAATATTTAAAAGAAGGCGTACGCCCACAATATCTCTTTAAAGTTTCAGTCGACTCTGTGTTTGTATTCGAAACACAATACAGTATACATATTTGTACGTGTATGTATTTTGTATTAGTGTATGTATACTGTCTGATAATTAGAGACCAATTATTGTTAGAGGTTACGAACATGTTTTACTTTTACTTTAAAATAATATTATCTACGATTGAGTTCTTTTGCTTCTTTCTCCCAAATGCCTGCATCTTCAAGATAACCAATTTCCGTAATATATTTTACGGTATCAACGTAATCGAAGAGTAATTCAATAATCCTTATCAGAAATGAATTTACGCGGAGAAGAATTTTGATATCTACATGTATGGATAAGTAGACCAAGAAATAACACTTATAATATTTTGAACGATTACACAAGTGATACTTTATAAATAGAATATGAATGGTAAATGGATCAACTCAAATCGGTTGCTAGGGTGAGCTTCGAATGTCCTGTAAGTTGGAAGAGGTATGATTTCTTTATCCGCGTACCTTGCGAGTTACAACCCTATCACATTAACGTAGGGAAATAAATGTTACTCATGGGATTTTTCTTAATTAATGTAAAGTTCACTGTTTTCTTAGATGTAGCTAAAAAAAGATTTTACTTTCGTTTCAAAAATAAAGTTCCAGTTACTAAACAAGGTTATTTAAAGAAAATTTTAAAGAATTTATTAAAACCATTCTTTAAGTTCAATGTTCAGTAAAGACGATTCGATGAAGCTGATTATTACCGTACCGACCTTTTGTTTGACTTGTGATTTCAACCGATATACTTTTGCGGTTATTTTTAACGTTTTAATAGCCCTTCCGGAAGTTTTGACTTTATAAATATTATCTAACCAGTTACTTAATTATGATGAACACTTTATCGTTTTAAAAGAAAAGTAACAAAATTACATATTTAAGAATTAGTTTTTAGTTAATTTACTTATCGTCGCTTAGGTAACAATACCGCGCAAGTTAAATTTGACATGTTTCCAGGAGAGATAAAAAACTGATTAATATCTTTGAAATACTTCTGACATGTGTACTGAATACATAAATAGGTAGATATTAAGTTCGTTCAAGATTGGACAATTTAAAAAAAAATCTAACATCATTCGATGCGCGCTGACAAAATCTATCCAATGAAGTATAAAACGTCATATGACCAATTTTCGACTAACTAACTAACCTAAGCGACGTTATGCGGAATGCATCATAATCATCAGGAATCCAAGATGCATGGAATTTATGTAGAGCTCTATCGGAGTCAGCAGGTTATGTACTTTTATCGTCGGTATTATCTGATGTATCAACATGGTTCTTTTTCATTAATTAGCACGCTTTATTAGCAAACGAGTATTCACCATAAAATTTATTTGAACAGAAGCTGTCTACACTCATCACTCCTAGAGCCCTTTTATGGCACCCGTAAGAAATGGGAATTTACATAATATACGTGTAATATACGTACCCGTTTGGATTACTTCCAAGCTCCAGACTTTGCGAATAAGATATGACATATTGTTAGTAAATACTATTAGGTATCTCGGTATAACAAGGACCAGAAAAAGTGAGTACTTTTTTAAACAAATCCTTTCTTCGCGACTGCAGCTTTCACCCCATTTACTATTTTAATGGAACTCAAACAAAAGCTAGGAAAATCTTAGTTAGCTTTTGTCCGCAACATCGACCGCAATATTTTAAATAAGCTTCACAGTATTTATAAAATGTAGGTGTATGTTGATTATCTCTGTATCGCTATACGATATATTTATAAATAAGATCTAATTTAGAAAATTGATAACTACGAATACCTATAGATTTTAGGTAATTATGTTCACTTTCTTGCATTATTTATTCAATGATGCTCAATGACGACTGTTTTAGCCTATTTAATTGTAAAAAACGATGGAAACGTTTGCTGGATATCAAAATATAATTATTTCAAATTATTTATTATTTACTCATAGTATAATATTACTTATTAATATGTAGTTTCGGGTCATGGTACACGGCCACCAAGGGAGTTAATCCTGCTTTTAACATATTTGACAGTCGCGATTGTGCAAAATAAAGCAATTTGGTAATCGCGATAACAGTAATGTCTAAAATAAAGTAACCGATTAAAATGTATTTTTATAACATCATGCCTGTAATACCCGAAGGTGTAGGCAAGGATGAACACTCCCACGTCTTGCCATTTATATCGTACATGTAATAGGGGGCGAGGCTCGTTAGTGCACTCCGGTGTGCTGTTGAGAATATTGCAGAAGCCGTAGCAAAATCACAGTCGATATTTTGACTGACAGGAACCGAACACCTCGTAGTCAGTAGAAACATGCTATTGGCACTCCAGTACAAAATATATACTGGTTTTATTTATTTTACAACCTGGGAACTGAGGACCTTAACTTGGCAATGGGGTTGCCAAGTTTTAGTCAACAATTGCTTAGGTATCACATCATGGTGAGCCGCTGACTGACGCCACATAAAAAGAAGATTGGTTTTATTTGACATACGAGTAGTCCACATGCTTGCATGTAAATAAAAAAAAACTATGTTTCTAACTTGAAACTACGAAATTAGCGTTCGTCCGTAGAGGTGCACATTCGAGAGCTCGTAAATACGTAATTAGAGGGGAGCAACAACAGGATAAAAGACCGTCTCAACACACGAAATGTTACTTTGATCATTGTAAAAGGTCACATTGACCTCTTAATATAATTGTTGACTTACTACATTAAATAGGAATTATTTATGTAGTACTGGTATGGTGGTGGAAATTAATATTGCATCTTACAAGTTTATATTTTCACGCTCATTCTTGGTTACCTAGGTGGAGTATAAATATAATATACAGGACTGACCACTGAACTTGGTACCCACTTTAAATTATATTGTCGGTGAATTTGAAAATATAATTCATAAGAAAACAAGGTGTTTCATAATTTTTATAACAATGGAAATTATGTTTTCCTATATTTTTATGTATTTTCCATCTCTCCTCATTCCCTAAATCTTTCTTTAAAAACTAGTTTGTACGTATTCGCTTTCATGTCATATTATTTACTCGCAGCACACATAAAACTTAACACTGTAGCAATAATTTATAATGGATCTTGAGTGCTTTAAAAGGTATCCTAGGGCTAATGCAGACATTAACAGATTTAATAAATAAAACATAGCATGAAATCACCTCGATAGATTCACAATACAAAACACAATAGCCAACGTTAATCTTACTGACAAAACTTGTAAAAAGTTTAATATCATAAATTCTTACAACGTTACATACGCCTCTGCTTTAAACCTTCAAGTATGTTTTAAATATATTTTACGAGGAGGATGCTAATAGCTAATTTCATAACAACTGTCAAATAAAGAATTCCATGACGTCATCGCAATTAAATCTCGCGATGAATTCTCATATCCCACCTGTTCCGGTTATCAAATGTATAATAACGGGCCAATTAATTGTCACGCTGAGTTGCGCGGTATCATATTGTTTGACTGACGTACACTAGGCGTAAATTAATACACCATCGGGATATACGTATAGACGAACAAGTTAGTAGAGAGCCTTGCATGTAAGGTTCGTGGCTGGTTCATTCAGCTGACGGTGGCCTCGTTGATAATATCCCTTTTTTTTAATTATCCTGTTTCTATGTCCCGTCGGTCGATTTTTGCGTCCGGCCATCCATCGTGGAACGCATCCAGGTCCTCCCGCCATCTCCGTTTCGGCCTTCCTTGTCGCCACCGACCATCTTCTGGCATCCACTTCGTGGCAATGTTAGCGCATCTTTCCGGATGCATTCGGTGAACATGTCCGGAAATAAATATGTCAAGTCATATCATAAATACATAGAGTTATTTATTATAATGTAGATATACCGTGCAGGCCAAGATTCTCTACTAAGTGGTCGGACTATGGTACGAGAGGATGTGTTTCATATTCCTATCACGCTTGAAACACATTTGTAGTATTGACTACTGTTACTTATTTGCACCTCAACGATACGGAACGACGATGAAATACCCTTTTTCACTTGTTAGGCATGCCGTATGTAATACGATGCAAATAATAAAGGAGTCTTACATAAATGTAATTTATAGGTTAGGTTAGGTTAATTTTTAACTAGTCATAGTACTGGCTGCATAGATCTTATAGCCTTTAGAGGAAAAAAAGTTAAAGACACTTATAAAATTGTTTCAATTCTGATTATAATATCTAGATTTATTAATCTTTTAAAAGCTTTAGGCCGTTTTCATATGAATAACAATAAACGTTAGCCACAACAAAAATAAGTGCATTCATCTGAAAATTATATTTTTTTAGGTCATGAATATGTTTTGTAGATTCCGCGGAAATATTACCATATCGGTGTGAAAATATTTGGCGTGTTTGTTGATAGGCGGGCTCGTGTACTATCTGTCACAATATGGTACAGCTTTTAATTGAAATGCATAGGCTCGTTACCTCATACGCTATGTATGTGGGCTTGCAAAATCATACCAGGGATTGTGAAGTATCGTCTATACACTACAGATTTTTTAAAATATCTATAGTGTGTACCATACTTTATAATTCGTAAGGTTTTTTTATAACTGGTATGTATATACTTTTGCATGAAGGTAAAGGTTTCATCTATGTAATAATAATATGTTATAGTCCTAGTGTCTTTAAGTTCAATTTGTTTTCTAAATAACATAATTCGGTATAGATAGTTGTATAAATGATACAATCGTAAACGAAATAGAAATAAAATAATCAATACCGATTCTAATAAACTAATAACAGAACATAAACCAAGAAAATAACTAAAGTAGTGATTCATACTAAAAATAATTACATTTGAAACGCGAACATTTCTTCTCGTCGAAGGCAATTCGCAAGGCGCTTACGAAGAAATATTCTATAACAGGAAATAGAAATTGCAGTTCTTCCCACAAATACACCTACTAACTCTCTGTAGCATGAAGCGAAAAGTAATTTGCATGCGCTGAAGTTCATTTAAGAAATTGTTTGTACAGATTACGTACCTACGCTTACATGACTGTGCATACATTTGTAAGAAAATGGAATACTAATTTATTTTACCCACTTATTTAAACAATGTAGACACAAACTCATATAGTACGTTTAAAGTAGAGGTACTTATTTATTTCTCAATCTAAACATGATTTCTTTGGGGATTCAAATTTCATTTTTGTGTAGTTTTAAAGCTCTACTCGCTAAATAATCTCTTTGTCTGTGTTTTCAGGTGACAAAGTTTGCAGAAAAAGATCTGTCTGTTAAAATGTAAGACACCACATTTAATAATGACAAGCATAATTAAAAAAAAAATTACTTTTATATCAAGATTATTTTTACATTATACAAATAATTATGTGTAATGAATATATATTCGGTTTAGCTATATACATACATATATGTATGTGTAAACATTTTCTGGTTCTATGCATAATAAGAATACAATCCACCTAAAAAATTCAAATGAAAACAGACTTTTAATATTCGGAACGTATTATAATGTATTGTATACCTTCAGTATTTCAAGAGTGATGTAATTTTATATCGAAACCAGTGAGAAACAGATACTGTTATCTGCGCAGAAATCAAAGGATTTCTTTGTGTGTTATATAAATATGTAAGGGTGGTAAAGAAACTGATATTTTCCCCGCCGTCAGAGGGTTGTGATTGAGTCCATTACAATCCACTTACTATTTACGACTTGTAAAAACGATTCTCTCATGGCTCCGTAACTTTTCTGCGGGACGCCATTGATTTGTTCCTCTTGAGACCGATCAATATTAGTTGAAACATACTTACTCGTTGCATTTAAAGTATTTATTCTACGCAGTAAAATTGTATAAAGCATAATACATAAAGTGACAGTACAATATTATCAAAGTAGCTGTATTTTGAACCTTTATGAACCATATTTTGCATCTAGTAGTCAATCTTTTTTTTCAAAGGAGAAGTATATCGTTATTGACTTCTAGGGTTTCTAAAATGCACTGCGTACATAAGGATTTAAAAGAACATGGGCCTAAACGGAACGTAACACATTCATAAGGAGCGGCATTATCGATGGCGATCATAACTAGAGTATATAAAAAACTTACTATGCTGTTTTACAAAATAAGCTTTAAAAATGATATAGTTAAGTACTACTTTTATATACGATATTGTTGATAACTTTTTAGAAACATACTAAAAGATACAGATCATTACCGTTAGTTTAAGGAATGAGGTTAGTGACATATCAATATGAATCATTGATAGTATTGTTTATTGTTGTCTGAATAAAAAAGGAATAAATAGTTTGCAAAATACATTTATCGACATTGACGTAGCATATACATTTACTACGTAGCACCTACGCCACGCGGCGTAGCCTCTACGATGACGTAGAACAGACTCGTAGCGAGTATAATTCACCAACACATGATTGTGTAGGGCGCTTACGGGCGGTTCTTAATAAACATTCACTTCAATCGCACGTGAGGGAAGGGTTAAGATAATTATGATTACACAAGCACGGTTTAAAGGTCTAAATAATCAAGGTCCAACCGTTGTCTGGGGATGCGAGGCAATCAAGAAATGAAGGTCAATATTTGAACACCGTTGCTTAATTTAACTCCTCTAACCAATATAAGTTTTGCAAATTGAATTCCCCGAGGTGTCCGAAAACGATTTAGATTACTTATGCTGCTGTTAATTGTCGATTTATGTGCCTTAAATTGTGTTTGAAAATACTCTCAAATCTCATGTAGGTACTAGGTAATTCTCTAAAGGGTACACATATTAAAATACGTTAGACCACATTTTTATTTTAAACCTTAAACTTTCATGAAAATGATTAATATCTAGCACAAATAATTTTTATTCCTCCAAGACGCAGTACACAAGAAATAATGAACTTAAAAATCGTAACAATAGTATTTCAGGCTTAGTTCGTGTATATTTTGAACTGCAAGATAGGGAAACTTTTTAATGGCCAATCATACATTTATACTGTGTAGGTAGAGCAGGAGGTAGTACACAGGCAAGAGGTCGCTTTTACGTAAGTTAACGAGCAGTCCTACGGGTACTGTGACCATGATACGTGGAAATACACACAATACGTCATACAACTGACTCTTTTACGCAAAACCTCTTTGATCAGTACATAGATTTTTTGTCATTGGCAATGTTAAGTGCCAGTGTCTATTACGGATTTAAAGTTTGAAATTAGAATGGGTTGAATTGTTTTTTTTTTTCAACATGGTTGCTTGTCAATCGAATTATTGCAAGTTAAAAATATGTAAAAAAATGTAATAGGTTTATTATAACTGCTATTAACGCTAATTTAATTAGTCATTGAATCAAATAATAATGCCAATAGTTTATACTATCATCTGCGAAATATTATTCTGAACTTCGTTTAATGTACAGATTTTGGTTTGCGTTATTTCATAGGTGAAATTCTGAATAAGGCAGAGCTAATATTTTAACTTAAGACCCCGTTAAACTTTTCCGAATATACACACATCAACACCGTCTAGGGATATTTTGTATAAAGTTCTTAAACTCAAAAAATAGTGGTTAGTTTAAAAATCTTTTGATAAAAGACTATTTTTTAAACCTTTTTGGATGATTCTAAATTTGAATTTATAAAAAATAATTTAAAATAAAATAATTACGCAGCATAATGGTTGCGAAGTCCGCAAGTTTTGTTTAACTACTGTAGTATCGGGATATTTTTTTGTGCCAGATTTAAGTTTTATAACAAGTTATCGATTAATTTCGAGTTAAATCTATTGTGTGCATCATGCAGCGGCGCTATATAACGAGAGAAGCAATGCTAAGGGCAGTGGGCATGCTCTACGCTGTGGCTCCTCAACGGAGTATTGCTGACGAGATTCGAACAAGACAAAACGTGATATCTAGGTTATAGTCATCCTACCGCGCTACTAGTGAAGTGGTTGAAAGATATCCAGGGGGAAAGCGAATAACCACTTATCGACAAGACCGATTTTTGCAAATTGCCGTGAGAAGAGAACCAAATGTTACGGCCATGCAGTTGGTTCGGAGGCTCCAGTCAGAGCCCCAGTTGCTTGTGAGTGACCAAACTGCGAGGAAAATGCTGCATGAAGATAACTTTCACGCTCGCAGACCGCTTCGTACTCCAGCACTCAGCTGAGGAAATCGCGGACGAAGACTAGAGTGGGTTCCCTGTACTTTTGCTCTGGGATGATAACCCGTAGTCTGTATTACTGTTTACCGATGAGTCCCGGTTCGGTTTTCATTTCGATTCACGTAGAGTACGTGTTTGGCGAGTCTCTGGTCGTGATAGCCGTCTGCAATATCCTCAGGAAGTCCATTCATAGCATTCATAGCTTTTTTGCATCTTAGCCGGACCTGGGACAATATACCGCAGTACGACTTGGATAACTCTATTCAAATTATGAAAAATCGCTGCAGGACTGCTATAAATGTCATAGATGGCTTTATAGACTACTGATTTTTCAGAAAACTGCTAAAAACAATAACTTTTTCTTATTTTTCACATTTTCTGAAGAAAAACATTCATTTTACCATTATTTTAGTTTTTTATTTATTTAAGTATAAAATTGTTAACGCAAAATAATTAGAGTTTTTTTTTATTCTGAAGTATAGTCAGATAAATGGGTTTTATAGAAATATATATATGTTGCATGTTATCTTTAATAAATTTTGAGATAATTGAGTAAATACAAAATATCCCTAGACAGTGTTGATGTGTGTAGTAATAGGAGTAGAACATTATATAGGTATAATAGTTATAAAACTATTAAACTTATGTTAGCTACGTTTAGGTGGTCCGAAACAATCCTTTTCGGGACCTTTAGGACCCGCGAAGGATTTATTTAGACTCTCCTGAATATTTTACCGCATGCGCTGTGAAACTTATACTCACCTAGTTTAAAGGGTAAATAAAAGCAATAACTGGAAAAGTTACTTTTTTATTGTCATGTTACGTATATGTTGCTATTGCTGCATTTAAAATTTTCGCGATTATTGATATTTTTTTCTTTGATCGTATCTATGATTTTAGGACTAAATTAAAAATTTTATCGGCAAAATAAATGCAAAAGATGTTATTTATAAACGAATTTACCAACTTTTGTTGTTTAAAAACTTATCTGAATATCTCGAATTGTAAATTAACTATCTGAGTGGAATTTAGACATGCGATAATCGGACATTTGTTATTTCTCCCATAAAAAACTTGATTGCGAGGGGTTAGCGAATAAAAACTATTATGGAAACTATTATACATATACTCGACTATAGAACAAAGTATGATTTCGTTTAAGATGTCCTAATAATTTCAAAAATTGTGCATACCCAGTGATCAGCCTCACGTTGCGACGGTGGCGCTGCATAGAGCAGTATCGCTTCACTCAATCAGGGCGGCGAGATCAAATGACGCTCGCCTCTATAACGTTACCGTAATAATTGATATCAATCAACCTTCGTATTCTATCTTGTGGCCAGATATCAGCATTATACATATAGAAATTGTTCATAAATGAGGCTGGAACGAATGTTTCTAAGGATTTTAGGATTGCTTATTAAGAAAGAATTGGTAACGCAAATGGTCAAAACATATTATAGCATTACACTAACTAGTTTTCTCGGAATTATTCCGCAAAGTATCAATACACCAACACAGCAATATTTTGATACATTTTGCTCTCATTTCATCCATCACAATACATTGCTATGTTGTTATAGCGGAGATTCTTTCATAATAAAAAAACCATGGCTCAACATGGCACACGGCTCAACCCAAGTCAAAACCGATATTCCTTCATCATCAATTATCTGAATTGAAAAACCCATTGCTTGATTCACGAACAATTAAGCAACACCGACTTTCATACAAGGTTCTATGCGTATGCACGAGTTGTCCTTGCTCAAAACAATCGTTTAACAGTCACGGAACGCAAGATTGAATCTTGCACTGAAGGACACTGCATGATTGCGCCATTCATACAAGGGTGCATGGGAGCACGGGAGCACGGGAGCACGCTGGACACACCCCTGTACTACAAAAGCACACGTCGCTCCGTACTGTCTATTGCCGACCTCACACGTCACGTTTTACGAATACATTACTAAATACAGTCCTGCGTTCATATTTACTTATGTATATTTTTGCCGACAATATCGACCTATTTCAAAAATAATATGAAACATGTAACATGTGCGAAATGTATAAGGGTCAGACTCACGGCTTATGAATAAATGTCGGGTAACATATCTGTCGAATAAAACGCATTTAATTTTGCTCTGTCACTTATATGACCATGCAAAAAAACTGACAAAATATAGTATGAGCTAACCGATACTAGTATGTGTAATGAATATATATTCGGTTTAGCTATATACATACATATATGTATGTGTAAACATTTTCTGGTTCTATGCATAATAAGAATACAATCCACCTAAAAAATTCAAATGAAAACAGACTTTTAATATTCGGAACGTATTATAATGTATTGTATACCTTCAGTATTTCAAGAGTGATGTAATTTTATATCGAAACCAGTGAGAAACAGATACTGTTATCTGCGCAGAAATCAAAGGATTTCTTTGTGTGTTATATAAATATGTAAGGGTGGTAAAGAAACTGATATTTTCCCCGCCGTCAGAGGGTTGTGATTGAGTCCATTACAATCCACTTACTATTTACGACTTGTAAAAACGATTCTCTCATGGCTCCGTAACTTTTCTGCGGGACGCCATTGATTTGTTCCTCTTGAGACCGATCAATATTAGTTGAAACATACTTACTCGTTGCATTTAAAGTATTTATTCTACGCAGTAAAATTGTATAAAGCATAATACATAAAGTGACAGTACAATATTATCAAAGTAGCTGTATTTTGAACCTTTATGAACCATATTTTGCATCTAGTAGTCAATCTTTTTTTTCAAAGGAGAAGTATATCGTTATTGACTTCTAGGGTTTCTAAAATGCACTGCGTACATAAGGATTTAAAAGAACATGGGCCTAAACGGAACGTAACACATTCATAAGGAGCGGCATTATCGATGGCGATCATAACTAGAGTATATAAAAAACTTACTATGCTGTTTTACAAAATAAGCTTTAAAAATGATATAGTTAAGTACTACTTTTATATA
Source organism: Anticarsia gemmatalis (assembly GCF_050436995.1). Taxonomy (NCBI): domain Eukaryota; kingdom Metazoa; phylum Arthropoda; class Insecta; order Lepidoptera; family Erebidae; genus Anticarsia; species Anticarsia gemmatalis. The sequence goes on from NC_134757.1 coordinate 6,797,019, forward strand.
CGATATTGTTGATAACTTTTTAGAAACATACTAAAAGATACAGATCATTACCGTTAGTTTAAGGAATGAGGTTAGTGACATATCAATATGAATCATTGATAGTATTGTTTATTGTTGTCTGAATAAAAAAGGAATAAATAGTTTGCAAAATACATTTATCGACATTGACGTAGCATATACATTTACTACGTAGCACCTACGCCACGCGGCGTAGCCTCTACGATGACGTAGAACAGACTCGTAGCGAGTATAATTCACCAACACATGATTGTGTAGGGCGCTTACGGGCGGTTCTTAATAAACATTCACTTCAATCGCACGTGAGGGAAGGGTTAAGATAATTATGATTACACAAGCACGGTTTAAAGGTCTAAATAATCAAGGTCCAACCGTTGTCTGGGGATGCGAGGCAATCAAGAAATGAAGGTCAATATTTGAACACCGTTGCTTAATTTAACTCCTCTAACCAATATAAGTTTTGCAAATTGAATTCCCCGAGGTGTCCGAAAACGATTTAGATTACTTATGCTGCTGTTAATTGTCGATTTATGTGCCTTAAATTGTGTTTGAAAATACTCTCAAATCTCATGTAGGTACTAGGTAATTCTCTAAAGGGTACACATATTAAAATACGTTAGACCACATTTTTATTTTAAACCTTAAACTTTCATGAAAATGATTAATATCTAGCACAAATAATTTTTATTCCTCCAAGACGCAGTACACAAGAAATAATGAACTTAAAAATCGTAACAATAGTATTTCAGGCTTAGTTCGTGTATATTTTGAACTGCAAGATAGGGAAACTTTTTAATGGCCAATCATACATTTATACTGTGTAGGTAGAGCAGGAGGTAGTACACAGGCAAGAGGTCGCTTTTACGTAAGTTAACGAGCAGTCCTACGGGTACTGTGACCATGATACGTGGAAATACACACAATACGTCATACAACTGACTCTTTTACGCAAAACCTCTTTGATCAGTACATAGATTTTTTGTCATTGGCAATGTTAAGTGCCAGTGTCTATTACGGATTTAAAGTTTGAAATTAGAATGGGTTGAATTGTTTTTTTTTTTCAACATGGTTGCTTGTCAATCGAATTATTGCAAGTTAAAAATATGTAAAAAAATGTAATAGGTTTATTATAACTGCTATTAACGCTAATTTAATTAGTCATTGAATCAAATAATAATGCCAATAGTTTATACTATCATCTGCGAAATATTATTCTGAACTTCGTTTAATGTACAGATTTTGGTTTGCGTTATTTCATAGGTGAAATTCTGAATAAGGCAGAGCTAATATTTTAACTTAAGACCCCGTTAAACTTTTCCGAATATACACACATCAACACCGTCTAGGGATATTTTGTATAAAGTTCTTAAACTCAAAAAATAGTGGTTAGTTTAAAAATCTTTTGATAAAAGACTATTTTTTAAACCTTTTTGGATGATTCTAAATTTGAATTTATAAAAAATAATTTAAAATAAAATAATTACGCAGCATAATGGTTGCGAAGTCCGCAAGTTTTGTTTAACTACTGTAGTATCGGGATATTTTTTTGTGCCAGATTTAAGTTTTATAACAAGTTATCGATTAATTTCGAGTTAAATCTATTGTGTGCATCATGCAGCGGCGCTATATAACGAGAGAAGCAATGCTAAGGGCAGTGGGCATGCTCTACGCTGTGGCTCCTCAACGGAGTATTGCTGACGAGATTCGAACAAGACAAAACGTGATATCTAGGTTATAGTCATCCTACCGCGCTACTAGTGAAGTGGTTGAAAGATATCCAGGGGGAAAGCGAATAACCACTTATCGACAAGACCGATTTTTGCAAATTGCCGTGAGAAGAGAACCAAATGTTACGGCCATGCAGTTGGTTCGGAGGCTCCAGTCAGAGCCCCAGTTGCTTGTGAGTGACCAAACTGCGAGGAAAATGCTGCATGAAGATAACTTTCACGCTCGCAGACCGCTTCGTACTCCAGCACTCAGCTGAGGAAATCGCGGACGAAGACTAGAGTGGGTTCCCTGTACTTTTGCTCTGGGATGATAACCCGTAGTCTGTATTACTGTTTACCGATGAGTCCCGGTTCGGTTTTCATTTCGATTCACGTAGAGTACGTGTTTGGCGAGTCTCTGGTCGTGATAGCCGTCTGCAATATCCTCAGGAAGTCCATTCATAGCATTCATAGCTTTTTTGCATCTTAGCCGGACCTGGGACAATATACCGCAGTACGACTTGGATAACTCTATTCAAATTATGAAAAATCGCTGCAGGACTGCTATAAATGTCATAGATGGCTTTATAGACTACTGATTTTTCAGAAAACTGCTAAAAACAATAACTTTTTCTTATTTTTCACATTTTCTGAAGAAAAACATTCATTTTACCATTATTTTAGTTTTTTATTTATTTAAGTATAAAATTGTTAACGCAAAATAATTAGAGTTTTTTTTTATTCTGAAGTATAGTCAGATAAATGGGTTTTATAGAAATATATATATGTTGCATGTTATCTTTAATAAATTTTGAGATAATTGAGTAAATACAAAATATCCCTAGACAGTGTTGATGTGTGTAGTAATAGGAGTAGAACATTATATAGGTATAATAGTTATAAAACTATTAAACTTATGTTAGCTACGTTTAGGTGGTCCGAAACAATCCTTTTCGGGACCTTTAGGACCCGCGAAGGATTTATTTAGACTCTCCTGAATATTTTACCGCATGCGCTGTGAAACTTATACTCACCTAGTTTAAAGGGTAAATAAAAGCAATAACTGGAAAAGTTACTTTTTTATTGTCATGTTACGTATATGTTGCTATTGCTGCATTTAAAATTTTCGCGATTATTGATATTTTTTTCTTTGATCGTATCTATGATTTTAGGACTAAATTAAAAATTTTATCGGCAAAATAAATGCAAAAGATGTTATTTATAAACGAATTTACCAACTTTTGTTGTTTAAAAACTTATCTGAATATCTCGAATTGTAAATTAACTATCTGAGTGGAATTTAGACATGCGATAATCGGACATTTGTTATTTCTCCCATAAAAAACTTGATTGCGAGGGGTTAGCGAATAAAAACTATTATGGAAACTATTATACATATACTCGACTATAGAACAAAGTATGATTTCGTTTAAGATGTCCTAATAATTTCAAAAATTGTGCATACCCAGTGATCAGCCTCACGTTGCGACGGTGGCGCTGCATAGAGCAGTATCGCTTCACTCAATCAGGGCGGCGAGATCAAATGACGCTCGCCTCTATAACGTTACCGTAATAATTGATATCAATCAACCTTCGTATTCTATCTTGTGGCCAGATATCAGCATTATACATATAGAAATTGTTCATAAATGAGGCTGGAACGAATGTTTCTAAGGATTTTAGGATTGCTTATTAAGAAAGAATTGGTAACGCAAATGGTCAAAACATATTATAGCATTACACTAACTAGTTTTCTCGGAATTATTCCGCAAAGTATCAATACACCAACACAGCAATATTTTGATACATTTTGCTCTCATTTCATCCATCACAATACATTGCTATGTTGTTATAGCGGAGATTCTTTCATAATAAAAAAACCATGGCTCAACATGGCACACGGCTCAACCCAAGTCAAAACCGATATTCCTTCATCATCAATTATCTGAATTGAAAAACCCATTGCTTGATTCACGAACAATTAAGCAACACCGACTTTCATACAAGGTTCTATGCGTATGCACGAGTTGTCCTTGCTCAAAACAATCGTTTAACAGTCACGGAACGCAAGATTGAATCTTGCACTGAAGGACACTGCATGATTGCGCCATTCATACAAGGGTGCATGGGAGCACGGGAGCACGGGAGCACGCTGGACACACCCCTGTACTACAAAAGCACACGTCGCTCCGTACTGTCTATTGCCGACCTCACACGTCACGTTTTACGAATACATTACTAAATACAGTCCTGCGTTCATATTTACTTATGTATATTTTTGCCGACAATATCGACCTATTTCAAAAATAATATGAAACATGTAACATGTGCGAAATGTATAAGGGTCAGACTCACGGCTTATGAATAAATGTCGGGTAACATATCTGTCGAATAAAACGCATTTAATTTTGCTCTGTCACTTATATGACCATGCAAAAAAACTGACAAAATATAGTATGAGCTAACCGATACTAGTATTAGTTGTATTGAGAAGCGGTGAAATAGGCCATAAATGATTTTGATAAACTGTAATTATGTGTATAGTTAAACATTGTTCAACATTGAAAAAGAAAGGCATTCGAATATCCGTTTAACATGAAACTTTTTGCAACTAACTCTGATAGACTTCTAAAAAACAAAAAAATCGACGCGTCCGGACAGAGTTTTAGTTTTTAATTAAAAAAGTAACATTGAAGGACAGACATGTCAAGCACGATTTTTTAAAGTGAACATCCACAAACAATATTTTAGTTCTTTTTTGTCGATAGGTCTAAAATATAATAAAATGTCTTTCCTCTATATAAAGATTATAAATTTCGCTGATTAAACCTAGCTGTATGAATTGGGCAAAACAGAATAATTATATTCATAAAAGTTAATAAAGAAGCACACTATAATTGTGTTATTTCGAGGCCAGAATATCGGTTGGGACTAAGATCATTGTCCTCTGTCGTTGATTTTCCGCCTCATCAACTTAAGGCTCCGACGATTCTTGAGAATTCTATTATCTAAAAACTAGCCCTTGCTTTAAAAGATAAGGGGAAGATTTTGAAATTCGTTAACTCGTTCAAGAACTTCTCTGGTAAATTACTTAATTTTAAACGCTCCCTTGAGCTTCCCCCTCTCGTATATTATTAGGATTTACTATTACCCGTTTTTAGGCTATCACGGCTTATTCATTATCTATGAAATAAAATAAATTAATTTTAATTAGTTAGACTTAAATTGTTCCCTTCAGCTATCCACAGCGTTCTTATTCTAAAAATGTTTTTATTACTTTAATATGTACGTGTTCACCGAAAGATGTTATTGACGTCTCAAGGCAAATACCTTCAAATTCAAATACGATATTGCAAAATAAATGTAACGCCGTAAACGAAAAATAGTGTTGACGTCCGCATCCCTTGAGAATGGGACACCATTAAATAAATAGTAGGCGTTTATCATATAAGTATCATCACGGGGGACTGCTTGGCAAGGTAAAAAGATAACCTTAAGATTTGCACAACCAAGGTCTATGACAAATTATGAAAATGTACCTACCTATTGTAGGTCTACCGCATATTCATGTTTATTTGTACAATATAGGTTAAAGCAAGAGTCTATTGTGGATAGGTTTATATAATATACATATATGTAGTAGTACACTCAACATTTTGTAAGGGTAAGATAAAAATGTTATTGGACGACAACTGTAAAAAATCATTTCTAGGTAGAGACAGGCACGGGTAATGTTATTACCATACAATTTCATACAAAGGCAAGCGGAGGAGAGACAAAGCGACTATAGTTTACAATATGACAAAACTCTTTTTTATCCGGATAATACGATTATCCTTTTCATCCTTAGTTTACCTCTGTCAGTAAATTCTCGTGTAAGATGCGAAAAATAACAATTGTTCGAATATTGTGTTTACAACTATTGTATTTACACAACTTATTACAGTTAATGTGCCTATAAGCTAACTGTAGGCGTCATTGGAGCTAGCCGGGAACCCTTTTAAGCAGCGGTATTAGTTAACTACATACTATTATCCTAAATTAGTACATGCGAAAACACGTAAAAGGCATAATGGTGACTAGAGAAAGTTTTCCAGCCTTATTAGACTCCAACCACAAGCTATCAATGAAAACTTTGTACAAAGTTCACGGTAATTTGCCAGAGAAATTACATTTTGATTATTATATTAGTTTTAGTGCGCGTTTTCGTTCACGTTGATTTATTGTCACTTACATGTTTTCTCTAATGGTTTCTAGTTCCGCTTACGTGTTACTATTATGGAAACGTTATGTAAGAAATGATTTAGTAGCGATCTTTTATACATTTGTACAATTTATGGCGATTGGTTTATACTTCCTGATAAAAATAGCAAAAATACTTATCTTACTATATCTTCACAAGATTGTATAGCCAATGAAATTCATTTGTGTGTGGATCGTATTTTCACGTGAATTACGTTCACAATGACTGGCTTCAAAATGTTAATTTGCAAAGGGAAGCTTTCGCTGTACCTGTAACTTTGTGTCTGTGCAATGCAGTTCTATGAAAGCTAGGTAATTATTAACCAATTTGGCGTCGTTTGATTTAATTATTTAACAAGCTTTGCTTCATTAGTTCCCAACTACAAATATTACGTGCCTGCAAGATAGAGAGAGAATTCCCTACGCTTCAATCTGTCTTACTTAACTAATTGTATTTTCTTTAAAAGAATAATGACTGATTGCTATATAATCTTGGCTTTTCTGTAACAAAATGTGTAATGGTTCGTTTATATATTGTTAGAAAAATATGTGTACCTACAAATTTTCCAAGTCATCCCAAAACCGTTTCATTCTTAAAATGAATTACTTCCATGAAAAGTTGTCGGACTACATCCCTCTATGTCACGTCTGTGCATAAAATCAAAGAAGTTCTTACACTATCTTTGCAAATCAATCGTCTTTCTTTACCGCCTGTTTTGCATTTCTTTCAAACCGTGACCATTGAATCGACCACGTATGACGGCGATGCGATGAGAGCTTGGCTCAGTCCACTGTCCCCACACTTTTGTTCGATACCATAAAGAAAAGAGCGCTTGTCAGAACATGGAAATGTTCACCGACGATGAATGTATAGAGGATGGCTTTCAAGGTGTTTCCATTATTCTTTCTCCCGCTTTCACATAACTCCGCATACGATTGCGGATTTTGAACAGCATTCCGATAAATTTAATACAAAAGTTTGCATATCTGTAACGTTTTTGAGCGTCCATTCGTAGTCAACAACAATATTAATGAATAAACTTTTTTGATATAAATATCCATGACTTAACACGAATAATACTATTGGATTTTCTATTGTCGCATTGTTTTAAATTCCGTTAGCCATGTATTGCGCACTTATTCCATACCATGGTTCAACAACTTTGTCGATTAATAACTAAAATAAAAATTAATTTTAACTGCCCTTATGGTGTGCCGTCTCGTGTTTCAATCCGGGTTTGGGCAAATTAAGCTCAAGCTTCTCTATCAAGACATTGACAGTAAATTACTATAAAACGAGAAAGGATGATTTCCCGTTTCTTAAATATTTGTATTTTATATCTTAATTCATTAACTGTCAATGTAGTGTATTCCACATCTCTGGTAATAATGAAGGCTACTCTACTCTTGTGAAGAAAAATTGTTATTTTATTGTGTTTACCAGCATACAAGTGACCATTTTTCTAAAATAAGAATAGAAGTGTCAGGAAAAATTATAATAGTCTTGTTAAAGAAGGTTTTATCGTCACATCAGTAGCTGTAAAAGAACTGTCGTCGATATAAGTGGACATCCAATAGACATTGACAAACATACATTAGAGGTAGTTAGGCCTACGCTTGCCGCGGCCCGAACAACGTCATTCGGAAACTGAGTAGGCAGAAAATCGCTCTGCAAACAGAAAATATTAAACGTAACCATTTTTATAGTTCACATCTTTAATAAGAATTAAATTAATGCATAACTTTGATCTTACAAACAAGTTATAAGTATCAAGCTATATTGATAAAAAATAAAGCATTATATGGCATTATTTTAATTGGTTGCAGATTCGTCTCATAAGTCCCTTTTCAGAGTGTCGAGATCGCTCTAGCCATCATTATTAGTAAGAAAAAAAATAATTATATTTTTTTATTTTTTATTAACAGCATAAAATTCATCAACAAGAACGTCATTTTCAAAATAACTGACGATAGATACATATAGGTACTCGGTCTAAATTTTACTACCAGTACTTTTCACTTCAGTTATAGTAGCTGATATATTTTCAGTTGCACAACAACTAGCACCATCTAGTGGACAGTCGTAACGAACTGGTATCCCAGCATCCAGCTGTGTTGTCTCTCAGTCCGTCGGCTACGAACAAAGTTTAATCTGGTTCATCTCGAAGACTATCCTTGGATGTAGAATTTTATCGCCAGATGTCGACCCCATCGCATATTACTTGTCAAGATAGAAAAGGCTTTTCAAACGGTCTTAATTTTTTTAAGCAGTTTCTGTCTCTCATATTTAAAGAAACCTTCCTCTACATAATTGAAAATATTCTTCTATTTTCAAAACAAAGCTTTTTGATTTGTCAACTCCTGCAAGTAATACAAAAAAACGAGTTTTGCGTTGAGAATTATCTATTTGTATAATCTTTAACTATTTTCTTAAATATAACCCTTCTTTCAAATGTCATTGACGTGTTCAAAAAGGTGGGATGCGTAGTAGAAATACCACCTCCGCAAATTATATAGATGGCATGATAAATTTAAGTCTGTATTTAAGGAAACCAATGAGATTTGAAAATCTCTGTATTCTATTTCAAAGGTAACATTACTACCGTTAAATGAAACAGAGTAGCCATTTTTAAACAGTGCCATTTATTTATAACCTTTATCGTAGAAAACGTAACGAGGAGGATAGGTACATAACTTGAAGTAGGTTTGGGTTTAAGTTTCATATTACTCAAAGCCTTAAAACGCGGTTCCACTTAACCTCTGTAAATTACCCCCTCCTATAAGTGACAATTATTTGCTGTTCAACATAGTTTTCTAAGTATCTGATCAACGTGTTATGTTTAAAGTCATTGAAAAGAGTCAAATAAATTAAACAAAAATAGGGACATATAACTTATCAATTGATATGCAGGTATAATAAGCGATCCAGAAAATGGGTAGGCTGTTACATCCGACAGGATAAAATAAAATATTAGGGTGTTAAAAGTTCGCAAATGTAGTCTTAATATGTTCATATAAAATACTTTTGTAATTGTAATAATATCCTACTTACTCCATGCTACTTACTTCACTTGTTTTCTTCATTAGCAAAATAAGTGAATACAATTTACTTACAGGTATAAATATTAAGTTAAGCTTTTTCAGACTATTTTGTTATGGTCTACATACCCCATACGGGTCATTAGGTAACAATATGGTACAGTAATTACTGCTACAAAACTACGTAAGAGTCCTAACAAAACATCACGTGTTTAGCGTTTAATGTTATCATGCAAAGTTTGACCGGCTTCATCTGTTTGTACAAGCTCAGCCTGAAGTCCCAACACATGCCCTCCAGTCATATCTTATGTACACAACAATAAGTAAATAAAACTCATTAATTATTGCAACAAAATTTTATTCCATATTTACAGGCAGTAAATTCGTAGTTTCAGAATAAAATAATTTGTGATATGATTGATACAATAATAATTACAATAATTTATAAGTATTCATATTTAGCAATCCCAAATTACTGTACATCGCATAAAATATTATATGAGCTTTTATATCTTTCTTGCTTATAACTAAGTACTTATTTATTGGCACATTTGAAAAATTGCACGTGAACGACGGCCGCGGCGTGCGTTCTAATTTGGTGATATGAAATAAAACAAATAAGTTACTTTATATCATTATGTCTTAGTTAATAAATCCATAACATTAGCAGTATAATAAAAGAGTGCTTACGTAAGTCCTTAAAATGCTTATGTTAACATATTTTGTAAATAACAATTACATATTTTCATTTAAAATTTCCAAATCTAATAATTAGAATAATTTAAAAAGTGTCGTGTTGATAATGTTTTTTATTATTTAATCTGATATGATACAGAAATTGTTGAAATCACGCACTATTCTCTCTCGTCTCATCGCCTTACCTCATAGTGTCATACTCGTATATCAAGCAAACTTGTATCTACTAAATAATGCGTGACCTTGTTTATCCCTGTATCATAATATTTTCTAGGTGAACAAAGTTGCCAGTTTCTACAAATACATTATTATTACAAAGTTTAGTTCGCAGTAAACAAATGTACCTATACAGATTTTCTATATAATACGATGGTAGCGAGTAAGTAATGAATTAGTATGTTAGTGTAAGCTAGAAGCAGGTGACGGCGTTGAAATAGCAGCGGAGCACTCGCCCCCGACTGTTGCCTGTCTGTCCGCGCCGCTGTAGAACACTCTGCGAACAAAAATAATTAACAAATTATCACTATTATCATTGAATGTTGTCTGTTACCCCTCTAAAAAGTACCATATCCAAGTATGACTGCGTTCCCACGGAGTCGTGTCTTACTCTGTTAAATCCTAAAACCGTAGGTTCGTGAAATTTTCCATATAAATAAAATTGCCACTGATCCGGATCCTGCAAAAAATCTGATTCGACAGAGTAAGATACAACTCCGTGTGCACGTAGTCTTAGCGTGCTCGAATCCTATATTAGCAAGCAGATCCTAGTAAGTACTGATTACCGCGACTATTCATTCGACAGGAATTTAAAAGTATCGTCAATTAAGCGTTCTATTTACTGCACACGTTCTGCTTATTTTGATTCACATAGTTGCCACAAGATATGTCTAAATATTTACGTAATAAACATATCCGAAGTATCTTTTAGTTATAAATATATTTGTCAGGATATCGTCATCGCGATTCTCAGATACTCGTCGTTACTTAGATGAATTATTCAAATAAGAATAAGATGTTCCCGCTAGGCTTCAATTAACACAATAAATTGTAAGTGCCGAAAGAACCTCACGTATCCATTAGTACGTTTGATAGGAGTAATCTTAAATATGTTAGGTATATTTTAGAAGGGGAAATACGACATACATAACTAATCAGAGCGCGGAAGCCGAGAGCTAATGTAAATAAACCGGCCAAGTGCGAGTCGGACTCGCGCTCGAAGGGTTCCGTACCATCATTCATAATAGAAAATTAACATTGAGCAAAAAAATACGAAAAGAACACGTTTGTTGTATCGAGACCCCCGACATCGACCTTGTTTTTTAAATAACAATTCTTATGACACCTTTTTTATTTACTGGTTGCTATGTTATTTTTATTTTGTAATTGGGCTTAATTAAGTTAAAGGCAAGGAATCCCTTGATTCCGCTAATGAAGACAAATACGCAAAGAATCTCTGTCACGCTATATTTTACAATTTAAAATTTTAGATCTTATTTGTTAGTAACTTCTGAAAATGGAAAGATTAAAATTCGCTGAGAAGCTTTTGGTGTGGAAAAGTAAAAAACATACTTTAAATCTCACAAACTTTCACATTTATTATATAATTAAGATGTGCTTGAGTTTTTGTTAAAAACCTTGGATCTTTTTTTAAAGTGACTGTATGAATGGCCTGATTTCTTTCCCCGGGAGATCAGTTATCTTCTATGTATATATCTTTCCTTATAATTCGAAACTAACCGTTAAACAAAAAAGTGTATTTCAATATTTGCCTACAATGTACGTAAACCATTACAGCTAAAATAATAAAAGGTACGTCTACCGTAGTATCTACATTTATATTAAAAGTAATCTACAATGCAAACAGTCTCCACAGATTGAAAGGGAAAGAGAAACAATGAAGGAAGTGTATAAATAGAGTGACAACGCAGAGATATGAAATGTCAAATGATATCCTTATAGGTTTTAATAGCCCATGATTATTATAAAAAGGATTTTTCTTAAATATCACTAGGCCAAAAATAATGACCTCAGCTTAGTTATTACCTTATAAAAACCTCCGAAATTAAGCTCAATAAATAAAGTTAAACACCTCTACGTAGGCGTAGCTGGGTCTACGAAAGAGCTACGAATCAATCTACGAGTACTACGTAGCACTTTAAATGAAATAGTCTAATGTCTACGACCTTGTAGTATTTCGTCACTTAATTTTTAATACGTTGAGTGTTTATTTATTTCTTTCAAATAGAGCGTATCACATTATTTTTGTACTTCTTATGGTCAGTTAACTTTATGTTTACGATCATTTTTATGGTTCCCTCTCTCAATGCTAATATAATCAATGATACTTTTGAAGGTTTTGTGGACGTAAAAATATGTTCGGTTTTTTTATATACTTGCAATAAGTACTACTTTAACAATTTGATAAGTAATAGTATTAGTGTAAAGTCGTATAAAATTGTATTTATTACTAATAATACTTATTATTACTAATTAAAGTTAAGCAATGTATTACGTTTATTTCTCGTAGGTGGCCGTTAGCCTTCACTTAATTATTCAGTTACAAGTTAATAATTAGTCATGATGACCATAAAATATTTTGTGAAGTACAGTTACACTCGACTTTTGTTCAAATTATATTAATTACGATAGTTTTATAATGTTTAACAAACAACTATAGTAATTATTATGAGCTAATTACGTTAGTTGTGACGAAAATTTTATAATCACCCACAGGAGTAATGTGGTAAAATATTTTCTGATTATGTATCAAATATTTTAAACTTGTTACAAACAAGCTGCCCGCCTAGATTTTATACGTAATTAGCCATTTGCGTAGCAAAACACACAAATCTCAGAGGTAATATAAAGCAAAACTATTAGGTAATATGCCTATTCCATCCATATGCATATTCCATCTTAATTTTATTAATGCGTAAACCTGTCTGTTTTGCTCTAACGGCCAAACATCTGAACAGATTTTGGTAATCAAACATAGAGATAGTTGAACACCCGTGGTCAAACAGAATACTTTTTGATTAAAATTACGCGTGACCGCATCCACGTGGGTCAAATTGTAAAAAAATATTTTGTCTATCCGTTCACGGATGGCGGAGTAATTGATGAACATACTTAAGAAACAATCATTCACACAAAGTATCTACTTCTTTGTTAGGTCGGTAAAAAAACAAATAATGGAAATGAGTGGATATCTCACCACATCATTGATTTCCTCCTCAGCGCTCCTGAGCGGTGCGGTCCGTGGTTCATCACTCTCCAGTCTCCTGTAATGCTGCGGGGATTCTTCGTGCAGTGCCTTCTGCAGAGCCACTAGCAGCCGGTCCAGGACCAACGCTGCGCGCTTCTCGTGGACTATCTCCTACGCAATGTAACACAATATTAACATTTGGCACAATTGAAAAGCAATATCAATAGGAAAGGTTGGTTAGCTACAAAAGTATCTCAACCACTTTGTGCTTATAACTTAATTAAATAATATTTTTTGCGACTTAAACTAACAGTCAGTTTCAAATCACTGTTAGTTTAAGAAAAATAAACCATAATAAATATAGTTATATCTATCATGATTACCTTGCGATAATTCATTGGCAGCCCTTTATAAAAAGCTCTAACATATAAACATGATGAAGTTATACTTTTCAAAGAAATGTAAGGACTAATCATTTGAAACAGTCTTAGTAACAGGAGGCTCTAACTCACATAAATCCATACTAGAGATCGACGTATTAAGTAAATTTTAGTGGGCGTCAAGTAAACAAAGCTAATCGAGGCTTAAGACACTTCCATAAACGTTAACGTTAGAATCAAATGTAACCAACATTTAAACACGGTAACTATTTTAATCCGTAGATTAAAGCGATCTCGCAAAATTTGTCCGTATTCCCGAATATCCTAATATTTCTTAAGAGATATGATTTCTAGGAAATCTGCTTTAGTTTTCTGTCTAGTGTAAGTGTTTTGGTCAAATTCGTGCCCAATTTTATCTACCACAGCGTAAAGGTTTTTTTTTTTAAACTTGCATACACTTGTTGTATAAACGTTAGATGTCAAAAATATCAACGACATGTTGCGAAGTTGTCCGACAGTTTATAATAGGCCCTAAGTCTATTTTAAAATTATATGAGCCTTTTTAGTCTGTAAAACAATTGGTAAAGATGTTTGAGTCTAAAAATAATCATGACAGCATTTAAACCCTGAAATTGTAACTATTAGTTTGCAATCGTTGAACCATAAGCATAATAGACAACTAACAAAGGACTTAAGAGAAATAAATACTCAATGCTATCTATTGTTTTGTATGTATAGAAAACGCGATACAAAGATATAAATGGAAAATAAAGAGTGTATATGATTAGAACGAAAGTATTTTAATAGTGCACGATTTGGTACACGTGCAAGGTCGAAACCGTGCAAAAGAACCTTGCGAATTATTTTAGAAGGAAAAGAGATATCAGACATCAAGGATATTGTTGACAACTGTATTTTATCCTCAATTTATATATTGACATATTGCTACTTGTTAAAATCGCATGTTTGATCAATCAACCAAAATATGCATTACGAGACGCTTTCATGTGTATAATATTTAATAAACATTTCAATGAAAACTTAATTGAATCCCAGTAGATTAATACTGTAATTTTAAAAGCAGGAATTTTCCGCGTTACCATGGCTATTTTGTTAAATATTATTCGGCTGCGAGGTTACCAATGCGCAAATGAATAAAAGCTTATCCCGAGGTGAATTAGAACACAGTGGATTTAACTGTCAGCTACATGACACCGCAACCTTTTTGTGCTATTCTATTGAAAAAAAAAACACGTTGTCTATTTTTAGTTAATAATTTGACACTTTTTTATTTGGCCTCTTTTGCTTATTCGCTTGTAAGTATAGTACAATTTGTAGCACGTTAGTACTGAAAGTTTCTAATAATGCATGAGTATTGACTAACGGCCAGTTCATTGAACAGTAAAAGCATTTGTACTAACGACTGCAGCCGATAATTTTCGTGTAGCTTGTAGCTTGTTATAATAGTTCCGTTCCTGTAACGGTTTTGTTCTTTAGTTATTTATTTAAGTAAGGAGGATCCCCTTATTGTTCATTGACAATAACTATTATTAATTATGTAACAGATATGTAGCCAATTTATTACAGGTATAACATTAAAATAAATATACATTTAGTGAACAATTAAGCTTTCAAAAAACTATTTGTTTCTTGGATATTTTATGAATTCTAAGCAAATGCTAGGTAACAATTTGTCATTATTGAAATCTACTATTTTTATCTAAAGGTGAATTCTAAGTTTTGCTCCTCGTTAAATCTTAGGAAACCTCTTCCTGAGACCGCTTAATTAATTAGCACATCATGTAATTGTTAAGTAAGCACTTACCGGATAATCATCGTTGTACATGGGCGCAGGGGCCGCGAGCACGCTCGTCAGGGCCAGGAGCAACAGTGGTACCGAGTTGCACATCATCGCTGGATGATCATCACACACAAAACGACACCTGATAAAATAACACCATTTATTTAATTTCTCTCTTGTTTAATTCGTACGTTTTTAACTTTATATTATGCTACATTTTCCCCGCTACTTCGTTTGCGCGAAAAATTTCCAGTGGTTAAAAGTATCATGTGCGTTAATCCAGGCTATAAACTAACTGCGTGCCAAATTTCATCAAAATCCTTTCAGTAGTTTTGGCGCGTTTGAGTAATAACCTTCCATCAAAACTTTCGAATTTATAAGAAAGAAATACGATTTATTAATTCGATTTCTTCTTATTTAGTCTTCACTAATATAATAAACCGAACCCTAATTTTCTTTACAGAAACTTTAAAAACTTTCCAATTTTAACTGATACTGACATAACTTATTAAGAGAAGAAAACAAAACATCGTTAAAACTTTTGCGTCAATTTATTGTCACCGTTGGATTCGGAATAAGCTTCACAAATTGAAAATAGATATCAATAAGAATTGGGTAAGACTCTGGGACAAATTGAGCCTCTTTGTTTTGTAGTTCAAGCTTGTTCGATCAACAGATGACAAGATACTTATTACTTACTAGCTGACCCGCGCAACTTCGCTTGCGTCCAATAAGAGAGAATGGGTAAAATTTTTCCCCGTTTTGTAACATTTTTTACTGGTACTCTGCTCCTATTGGTCGTAGCGTGATGATATATAGCTTATAGCCTTCCTCAATAAATGGGCTATCTAACAGTGAAAGAATTTTTCAAATCGGACTAGTAGTTCCTGAGATTAGCGCGTTAAAACAAACAAACAAACAAACTCTTCAGCTTTATAATATTAGTATAGATTTCTTTACGTACAAGGATAACGGCTGGATCGTTTTGTTCAACATTCATTTGAACGTGTATCGTGACTTCTGGGACACTGTCACTTTTATGAAATAGATCTTAATCGTATTCCTAAAAGTTAACCTATTTCGTGTTAAGGCTATTTTTATCTTTTCAAAGCTTTCAATTGAAAATAGTCCTATTTTTATATAATTGTGAGGAATTTAATGTATAAAGTTTTATGTTAATAGAAAGTCGTTTGGGAAATAGTAAGCAGTGAACATTTTTTGGGAACATTTTGTTTAAAAAAAATGGGTATAACTTTACAAAATATATGTGGAAAGCAAAATTTAAGTTTAACTTCTTAAATTCTTTTAAATCAAAACTTTTCATACAATAGTTCAAGAAAAATGATTATAATTATTAAATATTCCACTCATATATATACTTAATAATACCGGTCTCTAATTTTTTTGCGGAACGTCTGCTTTCAGTCCCTCACAAGGCATTTTTAGTTAAGAAGATTAGGTACTTCTTCTTAGAACTCCAAACCTTATCCATCTTTAATTCAGGAAGGAGAACATTGCCTAGGGAATAGTTATGAGTTGAAGTTATTTTCTTTCAGATGATAAACGTATAAAGCCTTCGTAGCTTAGAAAAAATGTCTTGGATCCAAACATTTTATCTTTAACGTCTCAGGAGTATTTAAATTCAATGAAATATTCTATTAGTATACATAAAAAGCAAAACATCGACTTGGTACATTTTAAAATATTAACTAAAACTGCTCTTAATAACCTTTTAAATAAATATTACAGTTTAGCAGCAAAACTTGTATATAAAATACTCACAAAAATCCGAAATTGCTTGTGCAATTTGTTTACACACAATTATCACTAATTTGAGAAGAAAAACTATTGATAAAATTGTTGTTTTCAAGAACTCGCCACGTATCGGCTAGGAGCGGGAAGCAGTAGCGGCGCGCGAAAGCTCGTCCGATTATATAGAGGATAAACGCGCCGCCCCAGCCTTTATAAGCCCGCCCAAAGTGTGCAGACTGTGCAGCCTACACATGGACGCTTGTTTGTTTTCAAATATATTTGTAGACACGCACACATTCCACGAATTATTTATTGATAATAATCCACCACTTCCATTCACTTTTTTTTGTTTAGAAGCCGGATTATCGCTGCAAGTTTAGTTCCGCTTTAGTCTAAACCTATCGACAATAAATTTAAACCTACTCGTACTTTTAACAATTACGAAGTAATATTAATTTGACTGCCATATTCATGATAATGTGACTTTAATGACTTTGAAATAATGTTTTCTATAAAAGCACTCACAAATGTATCAATATAAAAAGTCCGAACTTGGGCATTACTTTGTTTAATTAAGTAGTATGCGTACCATTTATTACAAGGAACAAAGTAACTAATCAAATATATCGCCTACAAATCTATTAACACATGATTGTATCTACCTATAGATATTGATATTTGATTGATACTCTCGCGCCTACGACAAATGTATGGTCATTATAAATCCATTTTTTATCTGGACAATGGGCAAGTTTATTCAAAAAGTGTGGGCATAAAGGTGGGCAAGGGTATTACAACCTTACAAGGGCCATAGCTCTGTGCCCTCTATTCCAAGATTTACTTTATACTACTTAAACTGTGAAGGCATTGACTCGCTCATACACCTTTTCATGAAAATAACAATGAACATAACAATATATTTGCATGATGCATCGTTACATTTTATTTGTATCGAATTTTCTTTGCTTTACCTAAATATTTATCAATGGATTCCCAATATTGAGACTGAGATGAATTTTAATGTTTGTAAGTATCTATGAACATCGTCCGATTCAGGTTTTTAATCTTATTATTTAATTATTATAATCATTTTAGTTTTAGCTTAAAAAATAATATAATCCTAGTTATTTCAGACCTATATTTAACTATATTTATTACTTTTATTCTATATAGGAACTATACTATATTATTACTTACTATGTAACTAAACTGCTTGTAGCTAGTTCGGATACATTTTTTTAATTCTGACTTTAATCTAAGTTTTCTAAAAAAGAAAAATAAGCACGTCGCTAAAACAAAAAAGTATAAATCTCAACCAATCATCAAGCCATCAGAGCAGCAGCATCAAAAATGGGTCAAGCAAGAAAAAAGGCTACTATTAACTCTTGTTATTAAAATGAACTTAGCAAGCTAAGTTAACACAATCATAATGTTCTTATCTTGTACATATTTATTGCTCAGAAAACTCTAGTTTATGCTACAAACTTTCCGGGGAAGAATTTAATCATCCCTCACGTATCACAAATGTGGGCAGAAATAGTAAACTGTGGTTAAATCTTCGTTGTTGTGAATAATGAAAAAATAAATGGAGTTATGAGGACAGTATATTATCTATAGATAACATAACATGTCGACTGTTTCACCGGAAGGTGCAGGGAGAGACTTAAAAAATACACCCATATTTCGCTATTCGCAATGTTACTCACAAGTAATAAAAAGACAAAACCAGGCAAATTACCAACCCCCGAACTACCATTTATTAATATTCTAATAATCATTTAAATAATTGGTAACGGAAAAATGGGTCCGACGAGATTTGTAAGCAAAGCGCTCCTTATTAATTTTCAACTAGTTACAGTGTTACACCGTTCTATTTAGTTTAAATACGTCATATTTGAGGCGTAGATAGATCGGAAACAGGCTGTATTGGCTGTGATATCAGAGTCACTTTTTTTTACTCTACTGCGTTTTAAATAACTTTTGTTGTACTGCGCCATTTCTGGACAAGTACCTACCTCGTCTCCAAATAAGAGAGGAGTTAAACATTGAATAACCTAATAGATTACATAACTAAAGTACCTACGTAGGTACTTATCTGTAAATAGCTCATTGTTTTCATGCAGCGGATATTAAGCACTCAAGAGCCATTTTAATAAAACTCATTTTATCAATGGCAGGATTAGTGAAAACTACTCTCTACGTGTAATGACATAGTTTGAATATTAAGTGTTCCATGAACACATGCTGGAGTGGAAACCATAAAGTGCCGCCATCAATAAGCGATAAGAATCTGCGTAATGGTGGCTTTATCGTGAGAAATATATAATCTTTTACAACATATGCATATAGAATGTATAGGAACAGCAGTGATAGCGGGCCTAGTTCTATAAGTACTCCCTTCCCGCATTAATGGTCGAGAATTCAAAATTTGGACATCATTCTTATACCTCTCTCATTACAAGAGGTTACCTTCCTTTACCTTGCAGTGTATAGTGTACAAGCTAATTAAGTATATTTTTCCTCTAAAGAGTGTTCTTAACCTGTCATAAAGCAGGACCCTGCAAGGACTAATATTATCACTTCTGATAATTTAATATAGATAACATTTAACAGACTCCATTTAACAAAAACTTAAAAAAAAGAGGCGTGACTACGTCTATCCATGACTCTACCTACTAAGTAGTACCTACTTATTATATACCAAACACCTATACATTTTATGGTATTAAAACAAACGAAAACGATATAACACAATAAAAAAATATGCATCCGATTTAATAAATGCTCTCCTGCATATTTTGTTGTTAGTAGTTGAAAGGTGTGTTAATATTATTATGAGGAAGGGCTGAAGAGGTCGCAGAATAATCGAGGGAGGGCGAGCTCGTAAATGCAACACAAGCGTCCCATTGTGCTAATGTGCGGGTCATGTCGCACCACGAGGGGCCTATAGCTAATCATTTCGGTCACTTAACTGTTACTAGCATCTCAAGAGTGATTACCCAAGTATACAATCAATCGAGCGGACATTTGCTTTTAAAGTACTTATCCTTACATCACTTCTTTTGTTTGGTATACGCTTTCTGCCGCCTCTGATTGCGTTGACTTAACGCCGTTGAAAGAGATTTTTTAATAAAATTCTTCAAATCTCTTGCAAATAGGTGTTTTTTTCTCATATTCTAAGTATGTTCTGGCCGTGCTGATATATTTGAGCTTTAAAACGCTATGTTCTGGTAGAGTCAATTGTGGTTTTTATATCTCGTATTTTGTCGGCCTTGTTCATTGCAAATGCCAGCTGATCTCTACATACCTACATCCTACAGATCAAAATAATGTGCGTAGGGAGATAGGACTCGTATTTACAATCTCAAAGTTAATTTTTGTGAGGGTAACTACAAAATCCTAATTATGTTAATATTTACGCGTATCACGCAGTCTTTACGATTTTACTTCGTTTTCTGAGAAGTCTTATAACAATCAGATGTGATATGGTCATAGTTTTCGTGTACATAATAAATATAATAATATGCTAATTTTCGCTTGTTATTTCATGTGGCTTGCGTTAGGTCTGTGTAAAAAAAATATCATACCACTGTCATAGGCTAGTAAATATTTCTCATAGAAACTAGGCAGCACTAGAACTAGGAGCCCTACCGGTCTACTAGGAACTTCTTTTTATTGTCTATTGATTTCTGATATTTCGCTCACTATATTGTATCTGTGGTTTACTTATCCATTCACTGTACTTCGGTCAAACCTCATTCGTTTACTCATTCTTCGGTCACTTTACGGCGACGCTGATAGAGTTGTTTTGTGATATTTAGTGATTACAAATATTATTTTCGCGCAAAACGTTGTAAAAAATGTATGTAAATATGCATCCATACCCAATCAAGTCTGTGGTCTTCAGGTTATAGTATAAAATATAATTAATATTGTCTTTTCATCGCAGGGCGCGAACGAAGTCGCCATCGGCGGCATCCGATAAAGATAAAAAGAAACCCAAAGAAATCAAGAAGAAAAAGGGTGATTCAGGATCAAGTAGTAGTGATAGTAGCGGCAGGTAATAAACAAGAATTGTATTCTAATGATAAAAGTCAATTACTATTGAATTTGTTAGGTTATGTCACAACCCTCAAAATAATGTTCTAATATTTTCCTTTGCTAGGGATTTCATTGTTGTTAGCTCATTTTATAAGCATTTTAAATGCATATTGGGCATATAAATTAGATTTCGACTTCAGGAATAACGATAGATTGTAAGGCACCTTGACAAGTTAATCATATTGTTTACAATCGATATGTTTGATTGCTAGACCTCCATTTACTAGAATCGAACATGTAGCTTGTAGTATTATTTAAAAACTCTATCTTTTCACTTGTTAGTTCACATCAATAAATGTGTTGTGCAGTTCTTCAGAGAGCAGTTCGTCAAGGTCTTCGTCGCGGTCGTCATCGAGCAGCTCCGGGAGCTCGTCGCGTTCGTCTTCGTCGTCCAGCTCCTCCAGCAGCAGCAGCAGTAATCATGACCGCTCCAGACCGAAGAAGAAGTATGTACAATATTTATTGCGGTTTTGAAACTTAAAACTACTTAAAATTTTGTAATTATGAAAGAAAAACTCATTCCTGAATTTATAATTTACGATAAAACAGACCTATATATCCTGTGATAACCATATTGTTTTATTGTTTAATTTATTCTATAAGTTAGTTAGTTGCACTGTTAGTGCAGATGTTAATTATTTATTGCTTTTTTCAGAATTTCGCCAAACAAAAGCCCTGTCAAAGATCGCCGTGAACCTGAAAGAGAGAAAAATAGAGACAGATCTCCTATCAGTGATAAGAAGAAATTATCAGCACCTTCTAATGATAAAGCCAAGAGTAAGGAGAAACATGACAGGTAAATAATATAGTTTTTAATTTTTTCTATATATAATTTTGTCTTTATATAAGTCTGAACACAACAGTATCTGTTTATTTGACATAAAATTATTTTGTGCAGGTCTCCAGGACGCAAAAAGCGTGAGCGTTCTCCACCACCCCGGCCAACAAGGATTCATATTGGAAGATTGACATTGAATGTATCTAGAGATCATGTTCATGAGATATTCTCGACATATGGCAATGTAAAGGCTGTGGAATTCCCAATGGATAGATTACATCCACACAATGGGCGTGGATATGCTTATGTCGAGTTTAGCAATGCAGATGAAGCCGAAAATGCCATGAAGCATATGGATGGAGGTAAATTTTAGACTGCAGTTTTTAAATATTATATATTTTAGTTAAAGCTCCTTGTCCTAGGAATGTTTCAGGAATAGAATACTAAATTATTTTTTCATAATTCAGGGCAAATCGATGGGCAGGAAATTACAGCAGCGCCGGTTTTGATACCGTCGCGTCCACGCCGGCCGTCACCGCGTCCGCCGCCGCCCAGACATGCCCCACCGCGGCGACACTCACCACCTCGGTTTGTCTACATTCTACAACAACTTTATAACTTCAATTTATTTATATTTTTATTAACTTGTGTATTTTTTGTAAACAGGTATCGTCGGCGCAGCCCCCTGCCACGGCGGCGCTCCCCGCCGAGACGGCGCCGCACGCGTTCGCGCTCGCCGCGCGCTGCGCCACGCCGCCGTCGCTCCAGGTCTTCCTCCTCCTCCTCCCGTTAATTCCTCAACTCACACACACAGACACATACACCTCCACCTCCTTGTCGCTTTGCATGCAATACTTACATTTAGTCTGGAGGTTTACAAGTGGTACTCTAGCTACATAACACATTCCAGAACTGACACCCAAGGTAAGTATAAATCCTATTCCTATCTCAAAGGTCGAAACAACCGTGACTACACTTGTTCTGTAAAGTCGATACAGTGGCCAGGTAAGTATTTGTGTCTTTTATCTTGCACCATATTATATGAATAAAAATTTAATTAGATGTTTCTTGTTATAAAAGCTTGCAAAATGGAAACGAGTGAGTGATCAATGCAGATGAACTGTATATGAATAGACGTTATAGTGTGGAGTGACAATGTAATAATACTGTATTTGTAATATCTTTGGGAAGTTGACGTTTTTTTTGCTAATAAACTGTATTAGTACTAAAGCATTTAATTTTTATTCCCAGATCCAAAGATCCCGTGTCCAATGTCAAGTAGAATACTTTCCATTAATGTTTACTATTATACCTATGCTATAACAAATTAATAAAAATACTTCTGTATAAGAATATGGTATTTTATTTCTGACTTGTTACATAAATAAATTTACTTCATCACTCATGTATTGTTTTGTCAATTTTACTTGCAATTATTTTGCAATATGTTAAATAATCTGCTACCAGGATTTTACCTTTATACAAATTGTTTTCTTCTAAAAGAGGAATTTCTCTTACAGACCTGGAAAAAAAATTAGTTAATTGCATACTAAGTAAAAGCATCAAGATTGTAACATGTTCTGCATGATATGAGTACAAAACATCAATAATAACACTTACGGATATTGTACTTTCATATTCTTTGGACCCCTCACAGGATTCCATGCTGACACTGGAGCTTTGTTGGCAAGCATTAATCCAGCTACTGCAGTATATAAACCATGTTCCTGACACATTTTTTCCTACAAAACAAACATTAACTATCTTAAATTATAATAAAAAATATTTCAAACAAGTTTAGTAATATACATCAAACATATAACACCTACCCTCCACTCTGCAAGCATGAAGTCAGCATCACTGAGAGCAGAAGTAGCTTTGTCCACATGATCAATGCAAGAAAAATGAGGCAGATAGTTTTCTTCTAGGAAGTTAACAAATGAAGTTGGCTGACTAATGAATTGTTCAATTATATCTTCTGGACTGTGAGTTAATTTTTGTTTACCATTTCCAGAATCTATCACTGAAAAGAGACCAATAATTAACTAAGTCAATCTAGAATCAATCAAATAATTATAGATTGCAAAATGTAAGTAAAAAAAGCTACCTTTAGGATTTAGTACTCTACCAACTCCATGTAGTATGCTAACTGTTTGGTCTTTGCCTAAAGACATGAATTTACTAGCTGGTTGTTTTTTCTTTCTTGTATTTTTACTTTTTGATTCTTTTTCCATTACTAAGCTGGTATCCATGTTCTGTTTAGACCCACCTTGAAGAATTCCAATACTCTTAGCACAATAACCTTAAGAACCCAAGGAATAATGGAAATATTAAATGACTTACCCTTTAAACATGAAAAGTGTAAATTTAAAACAGCCGACCTTACATCTCCGACTGATGAATTAACTACACATTCAATAGCATCAGCTGTTGGATTGTTGTATACTGCAGCATGTTTCTTACTTATAATACTGGCCACTCGTTTTAAAGCTGATCTTAGATTTGTTGGTGCAACACTATTGAACCTATAAAATATATTAGATAGATAAATATAATAATATGATGACTGAAGTACGCATCATATTTTGCAACTATTAGATTTACATGTTTGTATGCTTACGTAATGTGCTGAACACTAAACTGCTCCTTCAGACTTGGAGTGAAAAGATTTGCAGCAGTGTTTTTACCGTCAGTGTGTGATTCTGAACAAATGAACACTATAGGAGACTTTGCCCTCTGTCTGTATTGACTGGAAGCAAAATAGTTGTTCTTGTTCATTTAACTTAGGTAGGTACTTCAAAACTATATTACTAGTACAGTCAGCTCCAAAAGTTGCTGATAGCTGATGATACTCAATCTTTTGAAACCCTATATACAGAAGTGTGCAAGTTATTCCATGGAAAAAATGTTTGCCATTGATTGAAATGTGTAATTTTAACTCTTAAAGCTACTTTTGGGGCTAACTGTACCATCTAATGTACTTACTGTAGAACTTCCGTAAATTCAGATGGTGTTCTCAAAAATGTGTTAGGGAAATCTTCCACTAATACTATTTTTTTACTGTTATTATCTATTAGTGATGTAAAATTTGCTGCCTTCAAAATAAAATCTAAAAACATTGAGGACTGTCTTTGTTTGAATTCAAATTCCCCTGTAAAAAAAATAAAATTTTAAATGTGGTGTTTAATAAATTGAACTAAAAGTTGCTCTATTATTTTATTGAAAAAAGAAATTAATACACACCATTTTCTGAAGGGAAATCTATATCTAGTGGTGTTATCCATTCTGTTACTTTCATATGATACTTTGCAGCCAGAACTTGAATGGTTATGGTTTTTCCACATCCTACTGGTCCCGTCAAAAGTAGCATATCACCATTATTGTTATTACAAACAGACTTCATCCATTCATCTACTTCTTGAATCTTCTTGTTATTCACAGCTAAATCTTCAACATTTAAGGGCTCAAAGCTTTTGATCCAAGTTTTGTGATCTTTTATAACAACCCCTCCTCGTTCAGAGAAATCGGCTGTTTGGACCTATGCAACAATTTAGAAGGTGATTGTAGTTCATAGAGTTATTTTGTATCATGAGAGAATCTATGAGAATATTGTAAACATCAGCTTGCACCTTTACCTTTTCAACTACAGGATTCGCAGTTTCCCTCTTCTTTATATCTCTTTTCGTTTTTTTTACTGGTGTATCATCATCAAATTCAAACATTGGTTTGAACCACTTCTTTTCCTGGATCAAATAGCATAACTGTTAGATAAATATTATCTCATTATACCACGAATGTTAAATCTGTTTGTTTTTATAGAAAAGTTTTGCATTCATATTACATACAATCGCTTTACCTTTTTAATATTACTGGACATGGCAATAGGTTAATAATTATTCTATGCTTCGGGTATTAATCCAATATTTTATGCCTTATCTATTATTATTTAGCTCGGTAGAAATGTTATTATAAGGCACTTGTCCCACCGCCGACGATGAACGAGTAACGAGTGCGTAGTTGTTTAATGACAGCTGGTTGCTCTCTCGGCGTGTGTTCTAATCATGGAAGAATTAGTACTGACTGGAAGGATCACTAAGAATTATAACATTTTCAAGATACAAACTATCCTTAGTGTGCATCAAGAGTAATAAATAATGTATAAAACTACTTTTGATTGTTTTTATACCAAAATTATGTTTAATGAAACAACAATTACCGAATTTAAATTCAGTAATAATCTTAAAATTACCACCATAAGTTACAAACATTATACAGTGGCAACTGTTAGAGAGGGACAAAGGCTCTTAAAAGTAAGTCTCACTCGAGTCTGTTTTTTGAACAGACATTAAAACTAAACAAAAGTAAACTCTATTAACGAGCAGTAAAGTATGAATTTATTTGATATATTTTTCTTAGTGATTCTTCCAGTCATTTTTATTATTCCGTGGTTCTAATCGTTGGGCGAGTCCATTTTTGACAGCTTGTCGCTTAGCAACAAAACTAGTAAAGCGGCAGTGTCATCAACTATTAGTATATGCATCTCTTTTATTTACACGGAATGTCATATCTATTGTACGTTTCTTGAGCGAGAAAATAGTCGATAGTTAATCGTTTACTCGCTGTTGGTGGGACAAGTGCCTAAGTACCATCAAAATATTATATTTTGAATGTTGAACAAGTAGGTAAACTAAAAATGACAGTTGGGTGCTCCTGCTCCTGTCATTCAGTTGTTTAGTGTCAATGTCAATAAAGATGTTTCATTGGAGTGGATATACAAGTAAAGGGATCCATGCACTGTTCTATGGGCGAAATACTAAACTCAAATTCTACTTTATCTGTCAGTTAAAAAAATGTAGCGTTAAGAAAATATTGTCAGAGTTAGTTAATAAAGACTGTTCATAAACACGATAGCGAAAATGTGTGGAGTCAGTATAAAGCATACTGATCAAATAAAACAATCCTAACGGCGAATCGCTGCATACACCCCGAATCAACAGTACCGTAAAACGGGGTGAATAGAATTCGCGGGGTGAATAGAAAAAAAATCAGGAAAGTTTTCAAGGCTAATATTTGAGTACTTCTCGTTGAAGAATTTAGTTCAAATTTGAAATGATTACACGTCGATATTACTTCTCTGCGGTGTCATAATTGTTTAAATGTTTAAAATGATATTTATACCCAAAAAAATGCTTCAAAGACAACCGTCCTCGAATGCCTTAATATCGACCTCCAAAACTTTGGATTTAAAGTGGGATTTCTTTTCTAATGAGTTGTTTGAAGTGTTTATCTCTTTAGGTGTATATTAATCTATAAAGATACAATATTGTTAAATGAAAAAACGTTTTTAAACCTAAAAAATATGTTTAAATCACAGAAATAGTCAGTTTTTTGTATAAACGGGGTGAATAGAATCGTTTGAAGGGTGAATAGAACTATAGTATGGGGTAAATGGAAACATAGCAGGGTTCAATAGAAACGCGTAAGGGGTGAATAGAAACGAGTGAGGGGTCAATAGAGATTAATAAATAGGGTTGTCAAAAACTGTAAAAAAAAATTAACATAAACAATGAAAAATTATTAGTTATTAATCTTCTGAAATTCACAATTATCATTGTATCAAAGTTATAACGGCAAACTACTGCATATAGTATGAAAGTTAGTTAGGTTATCCTGTTTTATTTTTTGAGTTAATCTATACTAATCTATACTAATATTATAAAGCTGAAGAGTTTGTTTGTTTGTTTGTTTGTTTGAACGCGCTAATCTCAGGAACTACTGGTCCGATTTGAAAAATTCTTTCAGTGTTAGATAGTCCATTTATCGAGGAAGGTTATAGGCTATATATCATCACGCTGCTACCAATAGGAGCAGAGTACGGGTGAAAAATGTTACAAAACGGGGACAATTTTGACCCATTCTCTCTTATGTGACGCAAGCGAAGTTGCGCGGGTCAGCTTGTGTAATTATCAACGGTTATTTCAATTTTTAAACACACAACCTCCCTTTTCAGCATGTTGGATAAGTCGTCTTTGGCAGCCCTAACAGTTTTTCCATTCACCCCTTTGGTCGTTTCGATTTACCCCTATCGCTGGGTGAATAGAAATTGACCATTTTTTTAAGGAAATATCGTAAAATTATGCATATTTTTCGACAAATATGGTTTTAGCTCTTTCTTCATGGCGCCGGATATGATATAAAATAACCCGACAATAAAAATAACAAGTTATTCGCAACAAATTTTTAGGACAAAGTTGAAAATTGTTTCTATTCACCCCGTTTTACGGTATAAGACAAAGCAAATTGGAAATAGTGACGTAAATAAGCGCCAGAAATCGAATCCTACATAGCCACGGTTATCCTATTGCGTGCGAAGGACCAGGTTGTCTAATAAAGGAGAATGAATGGGCTCCTTTATCCTGACATTAATTATTTTAAATGTTAATGGAACTATACCTGTGTTAATAATACCTATTTATTGAAGTTTTTTTGTTTTTCAGTAGCAGTTGTGAAACAACTATCAATAGTAAAATAAACACATTAATGATAAAACCTTAAACCTGACTAATTAGTTCCAATATCAGTCTTTTGCAGGTGGTTACCGAACGAAACTCTTGTTAATATGACAGTATCTGCAAATTTGCAAAGGTGGTTTTTGATAAGTATTTTTTTATAAACTGTTTCCTACTCTATTTCTTTTTAAATAAAACTAAATTTAAAACACTGAATTTTTTAATATTAAATGTAATTCATTATGTTATCTCACGTATGTACATTTACACACAATATTTACAACCTATTAAAAGCAAACAACATTTTAGACATATGAGATTCATAAACGCACCATCGAATTACGTAAAATAATTTGGCAAGTTGATAGAATATTTTCTATCTTTTAGGTTTAAGAGCAATTACGTATAAAATATCTACTCGAATTAGCGTTGTTTCATGAATTGATATTGTGAGTGCATTATTTCTACTAAGCGACTTTACGAACATAACTTTAAGTTTTTCTTATTATAATAATGAAGTGTGGTCTTGTGTTTATGTGTTTTTCAGAACGATGCAGGCGATTAAAGCTTTGGGAGCCGCAGCTCCTTCTACGCTTTTGTCTGTTGTCAAAAAGGGAGCAATTGTGCCTGCTGTAGATCAGATTCGTCAAACCCATTTACCTGCTCCAAACCCTAATGAAAGACGTCCCTACTCACCTTTTCAAGATGCGACTAATATGGCTGAGATGGCAGTGGCGCGACTTGACGACTTATTGAATTGGGGAAGGAAGGGTTCTATCTGGCCTATGACTTTCGGTCTGGCCTGCTGTGCTGTAGAGATGATGCACATTGCTGCTCCTCGCTACGACATGGACAGGTATTAACAGTGTAAAACATTCTTGTTTTGAACCTATGTATGGCACAAGCTTTGATTTCTCAGCTATATCTTTGACTTGTTTCCATTTTTTAATAAACTGTATTTTTTTGTTATAGGTATGGTGTGGTTTTCCGTGCTTCTCCTCGTCAAGCTGATGTCATGATTGTGGCAGGCACCTTGACTAACAAAATGGCACCTGCATTGAGGAAAGTTTATGACCAGATGCCTGACCCACGATGGGTTATTTCTATGGGCAGCTGTGCTAATGGTGGTGGATACTATCATTACTCTTATTCAGTTGTAAGGTGAGAAATTATATTAATTATTATATAACTATTGTCTTAAACTGACTATTTCATTATCTTATTAAGAAAATCAGGAAAGTAGTTTTTTTTTTAATCAGTAACTTATTTTTTCATAGCATGTAAAATGGCTAAACTGATTCAGTATTATTGATAATCATTGGTCTCCATGCCTTGAACATTGTAGGTACTGCTGTTTTTGTCTAATTACTTCAGAATGAAACTGAGGTTACATTCTATCATTTTAATCTAGTGGAGTGTCACTAGAGAGAGTTAAATGGAGTAACAGTTTGATGGACTTAAATACTTTTAAACACGTTCAGTGCCCAGTGGATTTTAGTGGCACCGAGTTGTTGCATTGTGAAACGCACAGACGCGTCAGGGGCAGCGAATGTGTTAACCAATTACCCTTGATCTTGAAAATGAATTCTTATTCATCAGTATATTGAACTTAATTAGCTATTGTGCTGAATGGATGAATTTAATTTTCAGAGGCTGTGACCGCATTGTACCTGTTGATATTTATGTGCCAGGATGTCCACCAACAGCTGAGGCTTTGCTCTATGGAGTTCTCCAATTACAGAAGAAAGTAAAGAGAATGAAAACCATTCAAGTATGGTACAGGAAGTAAATAATCAATAGTAGACGATTTTATATTAATGTAAATTTATCCCTTTGTTGCAGTAAATAAATGCTGTAGTTGAAGCATCCATTGTTTTTTTCTTTCCGATTGGTTTTACTTATGAACTTGAATAGGTATGTATTTTGGTAAGATGATAGTATACTGGGAAAGAACATGTTTAAAGGAAGGTGATACAAGCAACGCCATAGTCTGGCAAGTGAATTAAATATATTTGTTGCAGTCAAAACTCTTAACCAGTCAAAATTACTATTGACTAGCAAAATCAGTCAAAACTAATTTTGACTGATGAGGTTGGTCAAAAGTATCAATCATACACATCAATCACATCTCACTGGTTGATAATGCTTTTGACTGATACTTCATTGCAGTTAAAAGTACTTTTAACAAAGAGTGTCAGTCAAAACCTGCAATTTGCACTCAAAACTAGTTTAGATTTGGCGAAATAATAAACAAGATCGGATTTAGTAGGGACAAACAGAGGCCAGGGTATAATATACCTACCTTATTATACTATACTTGGTTGGTGAAAATTAAATTAGACAAATATTGACGGTGTTTAGCAAAATTTGCTGGCAGTATCGGATAAGCATGATATTCTGCACCGACATTAAATACCGCATAGAATCGTGGTTAGAAACAAACGAAATCTCACCGAATAGGTATTAGTTTTCGTTGATTATAAGGGGCCTCAGATACATATGCAACGGTGGTGTAACTGGTCGATAGCCTAATTGATTTTTTTTTAAATAACCACCGCCTAATAAAAACCCACTATCTCAAGATTGTTATTTACATTTTTATGATAAGTATAGTCGAAATTCACAAAGATGGTTTACTGAACACACGCAAAGCCAATGAGAGCAACTAATCTCTCGGAAACCGACGTGCCCTACCCATAGAAAATAGGTTTAAAAAAATTATACCTGCGACAGCGCGGAGGCGGCAGTTTAGCAGGAAATCGTCTGCAACATCGCTGGAACGACGACAGAGATCATGCCTGCTTCATTATACGCTTGTATGCTGTCAGCGAGTACTGTATCAGGTAATTCATAGATAGTCGAATGTAACATTAAAGAAGCATGAGAGCATTAAATTTGTTCAATAGTGCAATTTGATTTTAGGTAAATCCAAATTAAGTGTTAGCTTCCCTTATTAGTATGGATCATTGTTATCGAAGATACTTTATATTCGCAAGAATCCGGAGTTATAAAAAAACAGGACCCTCCGTCTTCACACTTGCTTTCTTCTAAAACTGTTGTTACATAGACTTTCAATTACTTACAATAAAACTTAACTAACTTAACTTGTCATCCTGATGAGTCTTGTTTCCATCCGTAGTTTCATATTATGCACCATATACATACGTAAGCATTTTTAGTTTGCTATGAAGTTGTCAGTTGCTAAACCTATACAATTCAAACTTGGCAGAGTGATAGTTTGCAACCCGAGGAAAAAATCCCTTAATTTAATGTAAAATGTTAATGTAGAGGGAAAAAGTCCGCAATGTAAAGATTCCTCTAAATTAACATAGTGTTCGTCATCAGGGGTTCAATTTCATAACGCGTAATCGAGCATTTATAGGTACATCGATATAATCAAAAACTGAATGTAATGACCGTCTAACCCCTTTCGGCAGCTATTTTTTTTATAGGTTAGGTATATGTTCAGATTTCTTATAGATTACAATATCCATTAAGGATTATCAGTCGATTATCCCTAGTGGATATACGTCGGGATTATCGGAAACTCGCATATTATATTGTCGCAATATAAACTGCCTGTTTGTCTATTATGCTAGTCAATTATACCTAAAATTATTTTGTAACATGCAGCACCTATCTATACTTACTATACTTACGCAGACCTGCGGTATAAAATTGCTGCGAGGAAAGAATGGCTCTTACTAAAGCCGTAAAATTTACGATAAAAAAAACCAAATATACAAACAAATTGAACAGAATCCATAATAAACATCACTTTCATGCAACAACTCTTGTAAGCTACTTGATAAATGGGTTATGATAGAAATATTTATTTTGGATTCTTGGAAGGACAGGTCACAAAAAAATCTTATTGGTATAAAAATCAAAAGTTTTAATGGTATTTTCTGAATCGCACCAAGCTTTCATTTACTTTTTAGTATACAGAATGATTTTGAAAACATAATTATACTTCTGAGTCATTCTTGAGATTTCACGAACACAAACCGTTAGATGTGTCTATTAGACAGATTGTAAATTCAATTTTGTCTGACTCAATGCCCTTTTGATATCGATTGAATGGCACATAAGAGTTTGCTAACATTATTTAATTTCATGACATTTTTACTAACCAAATACATTGGCTGATCCATTTGTTCACAAATACAATTTGAAAAGAAGACATGATTTATGATAAATAGGAATTTGATCATTACTGTATTACTGTTACATCTAAATATCTGAGGAAAGACACTACTTTGAAGTCAGACAAAATGTATTTCAAAATACAATAATATCACATATTTTAAATGCATTTAAATGAAATAATTGCTACAACTGAAATTGTGTTCACTAATATGTTTATAAATAAATAAATAAAACTCCACTGGTACAATAGAAAAACCATTGAGATTTTTAACGGAAGTGTAAATTAAACTCCCGATGCAATAATAATTTATGGGATTTTCTTTTGTATGACGTTAAATAAACCAATTCTATATTTTAACACTAATTTACATACTAATATTTACAGTTATTTATAAGTATATATAAATATGTATAATTATATCGATAGCGATTCCAATAATCCTATCATCCTTCACAATAATCAGCAATTTCATGTATAATTAACTAATAATGGTCACAATAACAACTCGATAGATATTTTCATGTAAATAAACAAGCAGTAGTGTACAGGCCGGCACGCGGCGGCGACGAACGCCCGAGTTCTCGTCCAATATTGCACATATCGAGAAAGCGTGCGCGCGAGCACCACCCTCTCCGATTCGCTCCGTCCGCCGAGGCGGAACGTTCCGTAAGCGACGTTACAATAAATAATTCTCTAAACCGATAATGCGAAACGATATACATTAAATTAGTCGTACTCTCACTTGCGACGTCGTTTACGCTACTCTATGTACACAGTGTGCGACCCGGCTAGCTCGCCGCATCGCTATCATCGCGGCTCCTCCTTCTTGAGCAGGTCGAGCGGCGCCAGCGGGGCCAGCGGCGGCGCCAGAGGCGCCAGTGGCGCCAGCGAGCCGTGCGCGCCCAGCGGCGCCAGCGGCGCGTGGCCGCCCAGCCCGCGGTGCAGCATCGGGCTGGACTTGAGCTGCTGGTGGTGCGCGTACGCGCTCAGCATCTTGGCGCGGTCCTCCTCGGCGCGGATGGCCGCCTCCACCAGCGGCGCGAAGCGCATGTGCTGCAGCGGGTCGAAGGCGCGGTACGGGTCCCAGGGCGGCGGCGGCGGGTAGGCGGGCAGCGAGGGCGGCGGGTGGCGCGGCGGCTCCTTGCGCTCGTCCTTGGGCGCGTCGGGCGCGCCGTTGCGCAGCGGCGAGCGCGTGCGCACCCGCTCCAGCTCGCGCTCGCGCTGGTCGCGCTGCTCGCGGGCCTTGCGGCGCTCGCGCTCCTCCCGCTCGCGCCGCTCCCGCTCGTCGCGCTCGCGGCGCGCGCGCTCGCGCTCGTCGTGGTCGCGGCGCGCGTCGGGCGCGGGCGGCGCGGGCGGGCGCACGGCGCGCCAGGCGTCGTGCAGCGCGCCCACGGCGCCCAGCGGCGGCGCGTGGTGCACGCCGTGGAGCGACGACGACAGCGCCAGTTCGCGCCCGTACGCCGACAGGCCGAAGGGGCCCGCGGCGCCGGGGTAGGCCCCGGGCCCGTAGCGGCCGAACGGCGACACCCCTGAAACGCGCACGGCTCGGTGAGAGGCTGCGAGCGCGGGGTCGGGTCCGGCGGAGGGGCGCCGGAGCGTACCTAGGTGCGGGTGGTGCGGCAGGTACGGCGACGGTGGCAGCTCGTAGGGGGAGCGATAGGCCGGCGGAGGCGGCGCGGGCGCAGGGAAGGCCCGAAGCTTGTCTTTGTCCGCGCTGGCTGCCGTCACGGAGCCGCCACCGGTCTTCTCCTTCTGTTGATGGTTGTAGATCTCCCAGGCGATCCTGACGTGCATCGCGTTCCATTTCCCAGTTTTCTGTGTGAAAGATTAAATATAACTTAGAAGATGTACAACAGCGCTCGGCTAGTGTGCGAGCACATTAGATAATCAAAAGATAAAAAGAGAAGCATGCATGAGTAAAGAAGTGCTAAGAAGGAGACCTACCGCAACAGCGGGACGTGGTGGTGGTTTAGAGGCGGAGTCGCTTGCGGCTGACACTACGGGCTGTTAACATTATGCGATGCAGAGTTAATGACTGTAGCAACTCAAATATAAAATAAGCATAAGCTATAATTAGAAAAATTGTAAGTAAAGAAATGAATAAAATTATTGTGATATGAGTAACATGTATAGGATTACATTATGCTAGTTTTAAGTTAGTAGAAATTCTATACTATACTACTAACATTTAAAGTCACAGTCTAAATAACGATGTAATTAGGATTGTTCATAGCAAACATTACTATTTACACCAATTACTAATTAGTAAACATCGATTTACAAAATTAAGGGCAGGTTTTAACGACTTACGGATGAGTGCCGGATAGTCTATCCGTTAGAAATTAACAAATGCTCTATCTATGAAAACAACTGTTAAAATCCTTCGGTTATCGAATCATTACTTATCTGGAGATGGCGAAATCGGTCTTAAATATATGAACCAATCGATAGCGGCACGCATACCTTCGGCGCATAAGCGGTGATCGGCGCGGGAGGCACGTACGGACCCGTCGGATGGAGGAGACTGGAAGAGTACGGGTAGCCGAGGCCGAGACCGGTGCGATATAACGACGACATTTTTCCAACATCCTTGAACTGAAATCATACACGCAAACGATCACATAACGTACGAACGTTTATATATTTTAAAGTCACAAGCGTCACAAACGCTCACGACGCAAACAAGGCCGTAGGTATCGGTAGATGAACGAGTATAGCGGAGATAACTTACGAGAGGCGCGTGGGGCGCGTGGGGCGCGTGCGGCGCGTGTGGCGCGTGGGGCGCGTGGGGCGCGTGCGGCGCGTGGGGCGCGTGCGGCACCAGCAGCTGGTGCGGGTGCGGCGCGTGCGGCACGGGCGGCGCGTGCGGCGCGTGCGGCGCGTGCGCGGGGTGCTGGTGCACGTGCGTGTGCTGGTGCTGGTGCTGGTGGTGGTGCATCTCCGTGCGCACGCCCGACACGGCGCCCGCCGCCGCCAGGAACCGGTTGTCCAGCTCTCGCCGCAGCAGATCCGCGCCGGGGCCTGAAATATAGCGTACCGCGTTTGTAAAAGATAAATTAAAAAAAAATAACTATCCGAATCTCTCCCGGTGTCGTTTGGTTTCGTTTAGGGTCATTCGGCACCGGTGACTCACGTGACGAACGTTAGAAGACTTACTGCTTTGGAACAACGATTCCGCAGAGAACGGGTTGGGGTTAGGCGGCGCGAGAGGAGCCCCGAACAGCGGAGGAGCGGGAGCGAAGCCCGACGTCCTGTCCGCACCCGTCGGCCTGCTAAGAGATAAACGAGGTTTAAAATACAGAGTCGCATCATATTATAGAGTAATTCTATTTACGTGTAACATTGTTATGTTGGTCCCTCACAGTCCGGATGCGTTCATCCGGTTAAATTTTCTTTCTTTTCATATTTTTGTGTCTATCCACCACAAAACACTCTACTATTTGTACTCACGTTACACCCCAGTGCGCAGGC
Source organism: Anticarsia gemmatalis (assembly GCF_050436995.1). NCBI lineage: Eukaryota > Metazoa > Arthropoda > Insecta > Lepidoptera > Erebidae > Anticarsia > Anticarsia gemmatalis. Next base: position 6,832,867 of record NC_134757.1, read on the forward strand.
GGTTTGGCACTGGAACTGATGCTAGGGACAGTCGGAACTGGTGCTAGCGAATGAGTAAGATGTGGTTGAGTAGGTGCCGCCGGAGTTGGCGTCGGTGCTGCCAGGGGGGCCGACAGAGCTGCTCCTAGCGGCCCTCCTAAAGGAGCGCCTAGCGGAGTTCCCAGTGGACCGACTAAAGCCGATGAAAGAGGCGCGCTCAGCGAAGACGGCATTGGACCCTGCAGATTATCAGATTTATATAATTACACATGAATGAGAAACATTGATAAATTCAAAGTAGTTAATTGCGGTATATTTTTAAGAACAGGATGTGTAATTAATAAAGATTTTACCGATAGAGGTGTGGGTAATGGAGTTGCGAGCGGGGCAGCCAGCGGCGCTACGAGGGACGACACCGAAGCCGCCACGGACGCAGGCGTGCTACGCGACAAACTGCTGATGTTGCTGCTGAAATCAATGGTAATATGTGTAAGTCTAATTTTATTTTATTTACTTTTGTGTTTTACTTGTAATTTCGGGAATGGTGAGGTCAGTTTCTCGAATAAAGCTTTATTGTATTTATTTGAACAAGGGCATTATGAAAATCATTGAAAGGCATTATGAAAATCATTGAAGGCCCTTTGTTATTCAACAGAACAAGTTGTGCGAATTAATAACGATTATAAATTGAAAGGTGGTGCACCTGAAACTCTCTCGCTCCCGACTGGGGCTGTGACCACGTGGCGAGTACGAGAGCGCCGCGCCCGCCGCGCCAGTGGAACCCGGCGTGTGAGGTCGCACACCTTTTGGTGTTTTCGGTGCTACGAGCGGCGAAGCAGATAGACTTGTTCTCTGTAGCAATACACACATAACACATTATATAATGAGCATAGTTAAAGGAAACGGTTTTTGATAGATTTTTTTGTAACCAGCAAAATTAAAATCTTACCGTGTCAGCAGAGTTTCTTGGTGAAGCAGCAGCAGGAGGAAGATAAGGACTATGTTGCAATGAAGGGGCATATGGTGCGTAAAGGGTAGGATACGACGAGCCTGAATACACGGCCGGCGGCGGGTAGCCGTTGGAGGCCAGGGTGGATGTGACCGAAGGGCTTTCAGTTCGTGATGGCAATTCGCTCGATGACATTGGAATTTGCCTCGAGTCTACGATAGGCGGTGCTAGGGGATGACTGCTGCTACCACTGCTATTTGTTGGCACAGGTGTCACGTTAGTAGGGGGACAACTAGACGTAGGTAACTGTTCAACTTGATTGCTTGGTAGATGTGAAGACACAGGTGGCGCTATAGAAGTCGGTTGTAATGGAACATTAAGACCTGGATGTGATTTAAGGCTCGGGGTGAAAGAAGACATCGTGGTACTTGCGGTTGAAGCTAAAGACAAGGGTGGCCCTATATGATTAGGTATAGATGTCGCTAAGGAACTGGGTGTGTTGACGGGGAGATGACTTGACAGGCTCGTAACGGAATGGCTGTTTACGGGATGACTCATGTGAGTAACAGTTGGTTGACTTGCCGTTGAAGATTGGATATGGCTTATGTGATTAGATATACTGAAAGGTGTTAGATGCGAAGGCCGAGTGGCATATGAAGGTTGAACGGAATGTTTCTGTAAACTCGATTGACTCTGGTAAGGTATTGAATGACCGTGAATACTGGAACTTATACTGGAGTTTACATGACTAGACCCGATCGACGGGGTAGGGTAGGGGCGAGAAGTCGGTGCGGCCGGTGATAGCGACCGTCCCGTGAGAGTTTGACTCGGAAGACAGCTGGGTATTGAAGAAGGCGTCGAATGTGGCGGCACGCTTTGCGGCACGCCATTGACGCGGTTCGAGAACGAGGTAGGAACGGAGGGGTGCGTCGGAGCTGCGACCGACGGATTTCGAACGTCATGACCGGGCATCACGGGATGCGACTGCGTGTGCGGGACGCGGCTCGGTAGACTAGGATGTGGCGCTTGCGCCGCGCTCTGCGCCAGGTGCGGCGGCCGAGGCGTGTGGTGCGCGGGGTGATGCGTGTGGAGATCCAGGGGCGCCGGCGGCTGCTCCGGCTGATCGGTTCGCGTTTCATGGTTCGTGTGCCGGTAATCAGGCAACGCCGCAGCAGCGTGCGATTGGGACTGAGACTGGTAGGCGGTATGCGAAGGAAATAGCGGAGACGGTGCGGGAGGAGCGGGCGGCGCCGGAGTCGGACTGTCCGCCGAGGCTCTCGCTCCCGGCTGCAATTTGCTATTGCTGGCTGGTCTTTCGGGAGTGTCGGGCCCCGCGGCGCCGACCGGCCGCGCCGGGATTTGCGTCGCAGCGTGGCCGTCGAGCGTAGGAATGTGTGCACCGTTAGGCCGGTGCGGCGTGTCGGCGCGGAAGGGCGGCGGGGGTAGGGCGGGCGGCGGCAGCGCGGCGGGCGCGGGCGACGGCGCGGGCTGCGGCAGCGGCGCGGGCGCGGGGCTCGCGCTGCCGCCGACCGGCGCGCGGGACAAGGCCAGCGCGCCACCGCTGCCGCCCCGCGCTACCAGCTCATTCTTAGCGCCCCCGCCTGTAGCCGCCGCTGCACCCGTCACCCGGAACAGAGAGCCTGCGTCTGATGCCTGAAACGTTTGAGAATAAATTCATTAGAAACGAGTTGATTGATTTTACTTAAGATATCAAGTTCTTTCTTGCCGTATTGACAGTTCGTCAATTTATTGTACATATTTGGTAAAATACTTACATCGTCCATTGATGCATCGTGGTATCTCGGAGAAGCATTTCTGCTATTTTCGGGACTCGCCTGTAACAATAAAAAGTAAACTTATAAAATATTTGTGTAAAAGGTTTCAGTGTCGCGCAATATTATTTGGATGTGTATTTAAGCGGCTGTAACAATTTTACTTTAATCCATCAAGATAAATCCTTTTACGAAACCAATTTTCCAACTGATTTATTAATTCATCGGTGTAACAGTGATAACTTTCACAGTCACGCCACATGTGAAAAAGAGCGTGAAGATAAATAGTAGTTGTCAATGGTGTTACATACAACGAAACTTGAATCTTTGCAAGTACGTTGACTGTAAGTAATAGCAGTATATTAGCGAGTGGACTTGCTTATTACATGACGTGTAGAGTTGGCTTCACCACGCGTATATTTACATCTATCATTAAACATAAAATGGTAACTTAGTCAGCGAACCGTTAAGTGTTAATACTAAGCCCGTTGCTGTTAATTCGTAGTAAAAATACCTTGTCCATTCGATGAGTAAAACATTATTATTTCTAAATAATTCGCTTTTTTTAAAATAAATAGACTTTTGTTAAACCTAATACAATAAAAGAAAAGTAAGTAGTAAAGAAAACCTAGTATTATTTTACGTATGTACCTCTAATATATGTCAGTATTGTGGTGTAACCAGCTAACTAAGATAGTTTCTGAACGTAGTTCGTGCAAAGCCCATTGGACCGCCTCGCCTGTCTGTGCAATGTACCGACTTGTGATTAGTATTCAAACTATGTATGCCTATTGTTCGAACCTAACACAATAACCGCCTTCGGGTTTTTTGTATTCATTAGATGAAGATGAAATCACGTCTGACACAGACACATGATAATGAGAATTATAACTAAAACGATTGTCTTTAAAATATTCGTATTGAGTATGTAGAATTGTAGATGTAAACGTGCAATCATTTCAATAACTTCTTTCCATATAAATAATAAATAACCGATAAATGATCCGACAGACAGTTCGCATGGTGGTCGTACGTACAATCGTCAAAAAGAAAAAGAATACGAAGAGAAACCTTTTTTTAATTAAATTGATAACTTACTTTGGTTTAATTTAAATAAATATAAGTTATGTTTTTACCATAATATTTTAGGTGGTCATCTATACTAATATTATAAAGCTGAAGAGTTTGTTTGTTTGTTTGTTTGTTTGTTTGTTTGTTTGAACGCGCTAATCTCAGGAACTACTGGTCCGATTTGAAAAATTCTTTCAGTGTTAGATAGGCCATTTATCGAGGAAGGTTATAGGCTATATATCATCATGCTACAACCAATAGGAGCAGAGTAGCAATAAAAAAATGTTACAAAAACGGGGAAAATTTTGATCCATTCTCTCTTATGTGACGCAAGCGAAGTTGCGCGGGTCAGCTAGTTATTAATAAATCTTCTTACACTTACGCCACTGGGGTAAAGGTGTTAAAATAGATAATTATGTAACATAGGTACTTCTTTAAAAGGTCATAATTACAATCGTTTAACTTTAAGTCGTATGTCCTCTTTATTAGAAAAATAACTTTGTACAAAACGTAATAAATGCTAACAATTTCTAGGACAATAAAAGTTTATTTATTTTACGGCGCGGGTTTCAAGTATTTAAAGGGAATGGAAAGTAATTACTCAGTGATATTTACGAGCTAGCGCCGAGAACGACTCTATAAAACTAGCTGGCTAACCGCGCCTTTTACGATGGACACAATTTAAGTAGCATTGTCTCTTATATCTGTCTTTCTTTAACAATTATATTATTTGCATTTTTAGAAAGATTTTTTACTTATTTGTATTAACTTATTGTGATAATAATTCACATTATAATTTAATCTTTTATTCGCACCAATGTAACGTTATACACGTGATTCTTTGGTATCATATTAATATCACCGTCGCCGGAAGAAATAGTCAATCGATAGTACAGAGGGAACAAATCGTTTTGGGTGCGTTCCGGCAATTGAATGTTTAGCCTTATCCGGTGGGGGTGGGTCGTCGCTCCGCAACAATGGAGTGATAAATCAAGTATGGGCCGCGCGTGCCAGGCGGGCGGCCAGTGTCGTGCCGCCAGTCGGCACCCGGCCCGTCGGCGGCAAAGCGTCCGGCCTTTCCCTACAATAAGGACATTCAAAGGTGCCGCCAGCCTATTAAAACCTTGATAATATTTATATTTTATACCATTTTTCTGTCACATTGTACTTGCGTTTAATTGGAATTTCATGCTTTCATCATCGATTGATACCACTACTTTACTTGTATGTTTGATATTTCACAGTTTAGCTGAAAGATCACAAAAAAAATCTCTATAAACACAAGTTTTTACCTCAAAGCTTATAGCATATTAGAAAACAGGGGCTGTCTATCAACGGCGGCAAGCTTGGCTGCCTGTCAAAACTATGTTACATAAAAGATAATAATAATTCAGCACGATTAGTGCGATGACTGATGTCGTGTCGGCAAGTAATAATAGTTCCGTTGAGCCCACCTCCGAAGAGAAATACACGCGACTTTAAATAAATCAGCCATAAAAATAAACGACCGCATTAGTCAACGTTGTCAAAATAAAACTGAGCATATTTACACAAACTAAAATTTGACGTTATTTTTTTCGTCAGCGAAGTGTGTTTTGAAATTAGGTTTTTTTTTATCAAACTCTATTAGTATAGTCGTTAAAGCAATTAACTCAAGGATGTATAAATAAAATAAGCTAACGTTAAAAACGTACACCCACACAAGCATTTATAAAAAGTTAATAACTTTTAATATGAATGAACTTTACGATTCTGAATTAATTAATTCGTATTGCGAATTCAAAACACCGAAGTATAATCTCGCGATCCCAGCCTCGGGGCCGTTTTGCTTGCCTCCTCCTCACCCACTGTTAGGAACAGGGAGAGCCGGAAAAAATGGCGTGATAGCTTTTCGCCCCTCATTCCAAATTCTAATACTTTCACAAACTTTTAATAGGATGGGACTTAAAATTCAAGGAAAATTTCATCTCTCTGAGCAAAGTTCAGGAATAGCGATCTGTGACCCCCCTCACAAGATTTTTTTAAATAAATTTAATGTTTTTAATAGGAACCTAAAATTATAATAATTTATTGTGGTTTAGGTCCTATGTATGGATTATTTAATTTAAATAGAATCAATTCAGAAAATAGCAATACATTGCGCAATTGGTGAACGATACGATATTAAAATTAAGTCTTACAAATTCACAATCTCAAGGCACGAAATAAGAACATAATTGATTTATTCTTCATTTCCAATAAATTGAGTAACTAATTGGTATTCGCTGTTTTTCTAAAGAAATTAATGTACGATGTGACGAAAATCGAAACATGTGTGGATTGAAAATTACTTTTTTTTTAAATTTTTGTTAAATTTACACATGGAACAACCGTTGGAAAATAATAGCAGTAAATTAACGTAATGTCAAAATTATGTTAGCCTTATGACGTACTTACTTATGTTACAATAAGAGGAAAGTGGTGCGTAGAGTCGCCAAGTATTCAGCGCGCACAATACATTTAGCTAAGAGTTGTTTGCTCATGACCTGAATTTAATGCAGCATACAAATTTTTGTCTCAGTGACATTTAATGCATATTAAATAGATAGGATATTATTTATTACAACGATAGACTTACTATTTGTTAAAAAAATAAAACATGTTATATTTATGTTGTTTATTTTATTTAGATAATGAAAACTAGACTAGATACTGAAAGCTTGTAACGTATTCTAAAAGCACATCATGTTCACGGACATGAATATATTAATTAACATATAAGAAGTATATTACCAACATTCTTAATATTTTATAAGACTAAAACGACTAAAGTATAATAAAGTTGTGTATTATTTGGCGAAAAAAAAGTAGGAACCGGTTTTTTAAGTAAATTGAGTTTAAAAATTATAATCACACAAATATGTCTGGTGAGTAAATTATGAGGTGGTTTAATTTTTTTACGTATTTACATTGTTAGATTATACATGATAATGAATGACTTATTCCCGATGGTCAATTGCAATTGTGTTGTTTATAAATGAAAATGTCATCAAAAATGATTCCAATTTTACACAAATTTTACATTTATTTGCACTGTTCACACATTTTGTAGAGTTACAGTTGCATATAGTCGTGACAACACTTAATGTTTAATTCATTGATGAAGATTTTTGTCGGTGGTTAAAATAGCTAGGCAATGAGTTTTAACATTTAAATGTCATAAACAATAGACCGGAATCGGTTCTAGCATAATGTAGCAACAGTAAAAACAACGCATGTTTGCGTTTCGGCTGTTCGTGACCGAGCGCAATAACGATTCCATTAGTTTTTCAATGCGAATATGTGTAAATTAAATATGAATTCTATAGCAGGTTGTTTCCATTGTTCAAGTTAATCTCACCAAAGTGGGGTGTATGTTAACGATACCGGTCACGTAAGGCATTTTGATATACAGTGCATGTTGTTACTGTTACAATTCAAGATTTATCGTTATTTGATTTATGTCGCTCGAAGTGTGTTTCATCAAGTTAAATGTATAATTGTATATTAATTGGACTATTACAGTTTTTAATCATATTTTCATAACATAAACTGTTATCGATTAAATCAATTACTTCCACAGCATCTCTGTAAATGCTACCTGTTGTTCTGGGACATCCTTGACCAACGATGTCTTCTGCTGACCTTCTTTGTCTGCCTTCACAGCAGCAGATGCTGTTTTTTCATGTTTGTTTCCTGTCACCGAACCGTTTCCCTCTGTCTTGTGTTTACTATTTTTTTTCTTATTTTCCTTTTTGCTACTGCCTTCTGCATTATTTTTAGGCGAATCTTTGATCCTCACTATGGTAACTGTGTTCGACTTGTGGTGAAAAACAAATAAATAGTTTTTATAAAACCGCACACCATTTATCACAAATATTCATTCCGGTATGGTTTATTCCACGATTCCACAAAATATTCAAATGTTATCACAAGCACTTCAATGCCTTTCAACACTGTCTATCAGTTACAGTAAACTTTAAAGATGCACTTGTCATTAGAAACAAAAGTAATAATTTGGCATATCCACAATGCGTAACACTGCAATCCGTGACCACTGAAATCCATAGAACAGTATTCGACACCTGTTTGTATAATCAGTTCAAGTGAACAAAAATAACGATGTATCGCGTAACGTATGCGAGACAAAGAAGGAGATCATCCACAAATAACGTGCAGTCCGGCCAGCGAGCGGGCCGAGAGTGCGGTACGGCCCGCAGCCGGTCGTCGCCCGCTGAACCCGCGCCCCGCGCCTCGCGCACGCGCCGCCGCCCGCCCAACATACCGTCTCGGTGAATATTTCTTGGTACACATGTAAAATGCCGACAGATCCCAATATACCTACGTGGGAGAAAATATGTCAAAAGATACATAACCAATTTAATTTTATCTTCGAACTAAATACTAACTTATAATACGAATGCTAGTCATTTATTATCCAATGTTCTGTTATTTCAGTAGGACAGTACTTATTACAGTACATTTACTTATAGAAACTTTACAGACATAGTTTTTGTTTGCTTAGCAATTAGAATTAAAAGAGAAGCAATTAGAAGATTGATGACCACGACGGCTTAATTGAATAGATTAAGTATAAATAAAACAATTCATAACGATGCCAAGTCATCTTTCAAGAACATTTATCAGACGATACATCGCATAGGTTTGTGTACTGTGAATGCATAGCGTCCGTTCGTAGTAATAACACATTCGCGAAAAGCAGTAAAACAGCCATAAACCGATTTATTTATATTCGTTTTATAACTTATTGCTTTACGACTGCGATTAATGCAGTCGTTGTAGGGTAGCCATATCAACCGAACTGAAAGTTCAGGCATTATTTATATTCCAAGCCCAGTATTATTATGAACTTCAATCAATTTACATCATGCTTGTTAATCGATTAATTTTGTTTTTAACAAATGAGTACAATCAATGATATCACGTAAAATAAATACAATACAAAAAAGTATGTTGTATTTAAAATGGATTTTTATGACTCGTAGATCAAATTCAAAAATTAGACCCTGGTATTAAAATAAGATCATCATGGCCCCTAGCATACATTAATTTGCAATCATTTATTCGACAAAAAGGAACGTATAAAAGACCTCTTAATTTAAAGGAAACAGTAAAGCGGCAGGGATAAGCGAGATAAATCTCGACTTGTCTACGGGAACCGTCTCCGTGGAGTAATCTATAAATAAAAAAAAACATTTGTAAGAGTTTCCCCAACGAGAGGAACAGATTATTATTGCGTGGAATTGTGATATCACGTAAAATATTAAAGTATAATACCGAGGGGAAATTAAAATGATATGAACGGATCTCTTTGTATAAATAGTGGCAAATTTACTTGATTTAGAGAAATACAAATAGCAATCGAGAGAGTGAGAGACACGATGTTTACACAATTCACTATTTGTTTATACGTTTTAGTAATAACATGAAATGTTTAAGATATAACAATATTGAATTTGATTATTAAGAAGACTAGAATTAGTTTAAAATAAAGTTGTTTTATAAGTTACATAATTTGAATTTAGGCCTGGAAAGTATTTAAGCTACCGATTTATAACCGACTGCACTTTCATTTGAAAAAAAAAAGTACGTTCAGCCTGCCTTTGATTTCAGAAGCTTCCCTGCTAAACTGTTATTTAGCTAGAGTAGCCGCACAATTAATACCATGTTTCAATTATATTTAATGATACACCGTTATTATACCCCTGGCATAGCGTTTGCGTTATTGCTCTCTATCTATAAAGTTTAAATAGGAGGCATACTTTACACTGAACGTAGATATACATATTTTTGGCAATATGTTTGACTAATGATGCCTGAAACGTGTAAAAAACTAACGTTAGACAGAGATTGTATAATGTTCTCGGTTCTACTAATGTACTCTCATACTTGCGGTTTATATTGTAGCCTCAAGTATTATCTGATTATCAAATTTTGATTTGTAGAGGGGTTCCATGTTAACTGTTATGTTTTGAACCGCAATTCAACAATTCATACCAATCCGAACAAAACTTAGATTACATTCAATTTCACGTGATAAATTGAAGTGAACCGATTGTTACGAGCCAGAGGGCAAAAGTTTATATTTTGTAAAATTGAAACGTCCCGAACGGCAGTGAGCCGGAAATTCGCTCGCGAGCGACAGCCGTGTTGTTTATTTTTTCCTCTCGTTTTCCCACTTTCGGTAGCAATAAAAACGAGTATAGTTTTTAAAACGTAACGAAATAAAATTTCAGTGATGGAATTAATAAACCATTTTACAACAATTCCGCTTTGCAATCAATGTAAATAAGAATTTTATCCCACAAGAATTAATTTAGCTTTATGGTTTGACTCAAACCATTTTGCCACATGCATGGACAATAGGATTTGATGAATAATATTTCACAAATGCTTTGTCGAAAAATGGTTTTGAGTTTTTGAGTCAAGTACTTTTTCGGCATGACTTAAGTTTATTTAAGTCAAGTAACAGCTTTCTATATCAAGAGTATATGAGCTATGCTGCGGACAGACGGGCGGTCGGGTAGATACGGCGAAATTATAAAGGGGAGTTTTAAGAAACAAAAACAATTCGCTGAATACGTTCCGAATCTTGGGATAATTGAATTCTTGATTTTTTATAAACATGGTGATAGAAACAAACTGATATTAAAGTAGTTGAAGTAACATTCAGTAATACCACCACCAATTAGGTTTCGTTCAGTGCGATACAACGTTGATTACGCAGATTGAAATCACTTCGCCCCTCGCGCTTTGTTAATGGTGCAATAAAAACGACGCTTATCGATTTAGCCGCCCGTTAAGAACGCTCCAAGGCTTAATAATTTATTATCCAAACAATGTTGCGTCAGTAGATGTAAATTACAGTTCTCAGCGGTAGTATTATATAATGACGAGATTTGTTAACCGCCCACTAACGGAGTGACAAAAGTAATTAACACTTACGATACGCTAGAGCATTTGGTTTTCGACGTCTGAACCCTAGGGACCCCTATTTGAGCACGTTCTAGCGAGTAAGTCAAGCGGGACCTCTATGACGATTAGACAACCATTATGTACTCTCATTCCTTTAATCAAAACAAAAACTGAATCACAAAAAATACACAAAACAACCAAAAACATTTATAAAACAATATGAGCATATGGATTTTTATTTGCCGAATGAAACCCCAACAACGACAAACAAGGGTGAGAGATACGAACGGAAGGTACTGGTATTGAGAGTCAGACAACGACCGCAGGATTTATTTCGAGCCTCATTCAATTTGTGGTAAACGTATTGTTGGATTGCGTTTTTGTATCGTGCGCTGTATAAACGTTATGTTTATTAAAAATATTCAGTTTCAGCACAAATATTTGTTAACCCCTGGTTTATGTTTTGTCTTTATTAAGTCTACTGCCGCATTAATACCTAGTGTACTAGTCGGTCTGTAAGGCTATTAACTATCGTAAAAGAGAAAGCGCGAGCAAAAATTTGAAAGTGTTTCCACAGAATAGACGAGGACACATACACAACAAAGCGAATGCAAAGTAACGTACGAGACATACAAATGTGTCTGGTACCTGCTCAATCGGAATAGTGATGAGGATGAATAACATACGACTGTCACTTAAGTTCTTTAAAAAAAAAGGTACTGAGCGTCCGCCTAGGGTAAAGCCTACTGCGGTTATTGATATCGCATGATAGAAAAGTAGAGTAAAAAAACTTCTTGTTTCAGATGGATAGGCGCCGAAAAAAAATGAAATACTATAGATACATTGCGTTCAATCCATCACTTCACAGTGTATAGAAAATAGTAATAATGAAGTACACTCTCAAGTTGCCGATAGTAAGAGCGTTGAAGAGGGTGTAGATTTACAGAGACGCAGTGGGGGATGCAGTGGAGGATGCAGCGCGAGGCGACATAAAATTTTCAACGACCACGCTGAGTATCTGACGGCATTATCTAGCCGTTTGCAAGTGCTCTACCGCTTTTCATATCTTTTGAATAAAACTTGCTGTAATATTACTTTTCTGCGAGTTTGCGATTTTAATTTGTACAAAGTAAATTTCTTGTCAGCTCAGGAATAATTTCACAGTAAGTTTACTACGTTATGGTTTTTTAATACACAGATACCTATTATTATAAATACATATTTTATTCACTTGAGGCCATTTGGCAAGGTCAAAGATTGATGGACAATTCAAGCGAGCGAGCAAATGTTGTCAATTTATTGCAGTTTGTATAATATATATTTATTTTACATACACAATCATTTAACGCTAGAAATATAAATTTATATAAAAAGTATTTTGTATCCTAATGAACTCTCACAATTCAGACGGAGTTTCGAAGTAAAGTGACTTGAAAAGAAATTATAAAAAATTTATAGCTCGACTGAAAAGAAAATAATTTGTAAATAATATGGTTAAGTCGGTACAAGAAGAGATAAAATAAGCGGAGCAGCTGTATAGAGGCAGGCGGGGACAGGGAGCCCTGACAATCTCGTTATAGATGTGAATAAATAATGAGTAAGCATTAAGCTCGCCTTTCCCGCGCAGGGGGCGACTGCCGAGTTGCCTTTGTTGTCGGCGCTGTTTACTGCGCCGGGGATTGCGCCCGCCGCAAGCCCAATTTATTCCGCTAATCGAGCCTCACCTCGCTCGGCTTAAATTAATTAACAACGACTTAACCCTACCATATTAAATTTACATATGATCGTTCACTTATATAGGTAAATATACTTTATTTTCTTTCTCTATCTATACGATTTAGATTACACATTAACGACATTATGTTTTCTTTTAAAATTCACTTTAACACAAAGGATTGACTTCTTACGTCGTAAAATATCTATTATTGCTTAAAGTGGTTCGATTTTTATAAGAGAGTAATCAGCGGTACTTTTTATGAACTTACGCCGATTAAATTGTAAATTATCTCTTTTGTTTATTTTATCACAAGCTCGACGCGGGGCATCTGTGCGTTCTTCTTACTTCAAAGGAAGGCGGTGATATGTGCGCGCCCACGGCCAGGTGGACATGTCCGACATTCCGTTAGCGCACTGCCAATAAGGTTAGGAGTAGTTCTTATAGCGCTGATCCCGAATAAAGAATCCCTTATTATCATGAAACTTTTTCTGGAATCTCAAACCCAAATCAGATGCACGAGTTATAAATTACAGCATTGAACAGCTTGTTAACAATTAAAATAGAGTGAGATATATATCACATATCAAAACGTCGGCTATTAACTTGGGGCTATTTCGCAACAAAGCGTTGTTGCATAAGAGGATTCGGTCAAAGAGAAAGAGAATTTCGACGCGGGCTTTGTGCGCCAAATTGAATTGAATGTCATACATAACGCATTCCGCAAGCTCAAAGGGAGTGTAATTGCGATCTGGCGGCTCCATTTAAAATGTATCCGTGCAAATCTGAGCTAAGCACAGTGTGAGCCATGAGACGGCATAGTTTCCCGAGGCTGGTAACCAGTGTTTAGTGTTCGCGTTGCAAATCGCGCGCCCATCCACTCGTGTCGCTTTGCGCGAGTTGGTCGTTTGCCAGCCGCTTTGTTTTATCACTCTCGCGAACTATTTGGCATCTAAACAATGTTTCTATTTAATGATACAGAAAAATCACGTCGAATATTTCAATGTGTCATCGCTGATATATTGATTTCTTAATTTTAATAAATTTGCTTTCAATATAGAGATGGAACATCAGATGTTTAGTATATAAACAGCTGAATTTATAATTTTTGAGCTCATACCTAATAGTGCTAGCTGGCAATTTAAATTCAATTTTAATTGTAGGTACACACTAATGGAAAACATTTTAAAATCAATCAGTAGTCAATCACGGGCGGCTCTATTATTTGCTTTATTCCCTAATAAAATAATAACGTCGTAAAAAGGAGCAACAAACCAAAAGAGATAAAGAGAGAACATAATAAAAACAGTGCAATTTTAGGGGTATTTTGTCGAGGTTATATCCATAAAGCGAGTGGAGTGAGGGTGGGCGCCCCCACCTCCGACCCGCCGTGGGTTGTAATGAATAAACTCAACCGGGAGGTTCTATCATTTTATTTAATTCCGCAATGGGAGCGATCATACCTTAAACACTTAACAAACTGATTTGTCAGTAATGTTGAGGTTTTATTGCGTTTATACGTTTATAAAATTTGATGTACCGGAAGTTAATCGTAATGTCTGTGTTCTTATACTCAATTCTTATACAAAACAAACATATCTAAAACTCAACCTAAGCATTCATTACGCATGATTTATAAATATTATTTACTGAAAAACTGCTTTTGTTTTAACAAGCAAGGAAAATACGTATTAACAATCATTATCTGTATGTAAGTAAAACATTCCAATATAATCTTACTAAAAATATACTGAACAGCTAGAGGATGTTAAAAATGTTGCAACAAGAACATTTAAAAAGGGGACGAAATGGAGTGGAGAATATTCACACATAAAGTAAACCTGCGCTCGGAAAATATTTCTGCGAAACATGAGAGCTGTAAAGCCCTGTAGAACAAAGGTATTAAAGCGAATTTTCAAGCTCGCTCGGCGGGAATACAGGGAAAAGCGACTCTACGGCACCACTAACTCATTTTGTTTGCTCTCCGTATAAAAATGTAGTTTGTTTCTGAGCGTTTGTAAACGGCGCGCCGACAATTGTGGGTGGCTTGTGTTATTAAGCTTTAACCAAACGCATTTTATTTTCGGTTAAATTTCTATATCAAACTTTGGCCACCAATTCGTAAAATATCTTACGCAGAGTTCGTGAGACAGTGATCAGCAAAGACGCAACATGGTATAACTGTTATTACTAACTACTAATCATTTAAACTGGATCTCTAGACTTGTAATAACATTCTCAAAATTCAACATTCTGTTAAAACTATGGATTGTACTAAAAAGTACTAAGTCTATATCCATTAAACAAAGATGTATATTTTAATCTTCTATCTGGACAAAAAAATGTAGCCGAAAAACTTTTTCATCGCTTCGTTGCTTTATTATACTGAACACCAGATATCGTTTTACTATAATCATCAATATAAGTAAAACACAATAAACCTGGCCGTGTATAATAAACATATAAGGATGGCGGCGGATCACTAGTTTCAAAATAAATTTACATAGTAACGTGAGTTGAAAATAGAGAGGGGAAACTAAGCGAAACGGCGAAGAGCAATGAGGCGATGCATAAAGTCGCTTCGAGACGAAGTATAAAACAACAAAGTGGTCGACGCATCTCGTTCGCCAGCATAAAGAGGGAAATAATCCGACACGACGAACACTAAAGCGTCTCAGAATGGTACTTTAGGGTTCATATATAATAATGATGTGTCTTACACGTATATTTTACGATATGTTGTGAAACAAGATCATACAAATTCATATTACAAAGCTATTAATAAAACATTTATTCATATCCAAGAAAAACGGCTTCAAACGAGAAAATTAAGTGGTGGATTAATGGTTTTAACGACAAATTACTATAAACGGTGGTCGTGATCGGAGGCGTGGGAGTCAAGTGAGATGGGGACGATAACGGCGTGTCGGCATCGATAAGGAAAAGTAATTTATGGCTTAACGTTAAGTAAAAATACAATAAGTATACAACTTGCTATTTTGTTCACTAAATAATTATTAAGAAGAAACCGGCGTCTTGTAAACACAATGTAAATTGTTAACGTAGACCCGGAATTAGAAAACAAGAAACAAAAACTACGATTTAACGAGGTTTTCTTGTTAATTTTCGTATCATCCAGCTAAATGTATAATATTAATATTAACGCATGAAATGCATTCTACGTAATAACAAGTAATTACCATAGTACGTTGAGTAAGCTCGGGCGACAAGCACGCTCCAATGACTTTGTCTTGGACGTAATACAATCTGTAAAGCGGTGTGGGGAAGCGCTGCGGTATATTTAAACACCTGTCATCCCCCCGACTCTCTATGGATCGCCTAACTTAGATTACTTTATAATAATTCCCTGAAATTTCACTCCAGACGGAATATATAAATTGGCTGTTGTCGCGAAGTTAGCGAATTATTAATGGCCGTGGAACGGTTAAGTCCGACGGGCGGTTTATTCTACTGCTTTATCACATCGTCCTCGGGTAACATGTTTGTTTTCCCGGTTCCTTGTACCACTAACGATCTAGAGCTGTTTACGACAAAAATAACGACCGCTTTCGCTAACCGTTTACTCTTTACCTTTTGTAAGCATATTAATCCGTATAAGTATACGTAAGGATATGTAAGTACAAAAAAAATATGTAAAGCAATTTTACTAAGAAAATGTTTCATGAAACTTAATGACATAAAGAAAGTGTATATTGTATAAGAGGTCTAGGATAATGAGTTATCAACAACTACATCTTCGAAATAACTAAACGAACATAATATATACATTAGATGATCGCCAATAAAGGAATTATGCGACTTAAATAGGGTTCGCAATGTGGTATCGGTGGACTGGGGTGTTCGACTGTTGGTGTAACATTCCGACGAACTTTGCGGCCGGCTAATTACGGCTGGTCCCGGGTCGTACTGAGAACGACGACGTGCAAATAGCCGAGCGGCTTATCTGCGTAGCGTGTCATGTATGCCATCGTGCTATGTACCAATTAATAATGCTTTTAATTGCATAGCAGATTTACAGTTTTTTCGTACTTTGTGAATGTTTCGTATCCAATGCATGATCGAATATGAGAAACATTCCGATTTTTATTATCTATAGCTGGCTCAGCTGATTTAGCATAACGAAACATCTGGGAAGAAATAAGTATAAGTCACAGAAGTGAGAATTAAGCACATCTAAGTCCGTAATAGTGCTGCAATATCATAAACAGCAGTGTTACCACGTTAGAAGCAAGTAAGCTTATATGCAACTTCAGTGGTTAAATGCGCTCTGCATTCAAAGCACGTTGACATGCGTTTATCAGAGCGGGAGCTCAGACCGCAGTCGGGTGCAGTGACAAACGGAATCGCAGAGTGCATCCCGAGTGAGCTGCTGATCCGTCGAGAGATATCTCGACCTCGGCGTCGAGTGCTAACACTCGCCTGCCTACGGATGATTACAGCCCTTTGACGAAGCCTCTTTGTCCTACACGTTTCGCAAGCAACAATGTTTTTCGCTTTCACTTCTAAGAAATATTATAACTTAAACAAAGTATTTACTTTCAAGTAGTCAATACGTTTGTAAACACGCGTATAAATACGAAAGCTTTTTAAAACCCGTGCTACTTCGAACGGAAACTGAGCGATAGAAATAAGTCCATGTTTGGCATTTTACAAAGGCTTGAAATGTGAGAGTTGTAAGTATTTGTGTTTAAGGTTCAGTTTACATCGCTGCAAGTTAGGTCTTATCTTAGTCGAGCCGGTTAGACTGGAGCACGACGGAGTAATAGGAATCTCCGTAGAAGTTTGCGAGTGGGTGAGCCTGCGGGCGACTAAAGGGTGGCATAGCGGGGTACGGTGACTCTTGTTATTACACCCTCTCACCTACGCAAGGAGTTTCTGTGCCGAGCCGTACTGTAGCGCAAGATTAAGACGCTCCTCGCTTTGCTGTTAACACTCCTGCTTCCGTTCTCCTTATTGTGAATAGCGTTAAGTGTGCCCCACACTTTCAGTAAGCAGCCTTTCAAATTGTGTTTGAAATGCTCAGAAGCCATTCTTCACCTTCTATTAATATATTAATTCTATTAATTTTACAATGACGACTACATGTACAACGGTATATGTAAAATTCAGTGTTTTAGTTAAAGCGTAAATTCGTTCGTAAAACAATACATTAAAAATTTGAACATAATATTCAAAGGGTAACAATCATAAATCTACAGCTGAGAGAACAAGATGTCAAAAAGTAAACTGAAACCAAAATCGTTTACTTCACATTGTTACATTTCACCACTCCGGTTATAAATAAAAGTGCCGAAGAAAAGCCAGATAAGACGGCAGAGAAATAAGTTTAACCGAACGGGAGAAAGCATTATCATTGGCTCCGAGCAAGGAACAAAAGAAAATGGTGGAGAGCGAGCGTACGAGAGTACTTTATAGGCGCGTAAATATGTTTTATATCCCTCTACTGTCTGTTATACACTGGCGCGCCGCCGAACTCATCCCCTAGTGCCACCCACCCTCGCCCCGAGGGTTGCCGCGCTCTCGGAAATGCCGAGCTTTAATAAAACATATATTTTTCCGAGCGAGGAAAATACTGGGGAAACTCGCAATTTGTTCTTTCACTTTATGCTCGTTTACAAGACAAAAGTAGAACATTCTAGGAACATTATGTTAATCACGTAGGTATGTAGTTTATTATAATTATGGTAGTTGCATTAATATACAAGGTTGCTAATATATTGTGGGTTTGAAGTGTTCGTGGATGGATGAAATGTTAAGTGCGAGTAAGTCATAAAGTGTTACGTGGGCGGCGAGGGGTTTGTGTAGTCGATCGGCAGAACTGTGACATTGTAGAACTTAATGGTGTTGCGGTGACCCTTATCTCGCGTGCCACAGTGCCGTCGCCGTGGGTGCGGGCAATTTATTGCGGTACATGTGGGTATGCCGCACTCGACCCACTAGTAGAGTTAACATTCATTAGCTACACGTTTTTCTTCAGTACGCGCAAATATGTGCCAGACATTAAGACATAGAAATTTATTTCTTTAATTTTCTAAAAGCGAACACAATTCATGTAACTTAAATCAAATCTTCACCAAAATTGCTGATTTGAAAATGTCTTAAGTATTCCTCGTAAAGGAAATGAAAGAAATAAGCCCGCGTTGAAAGATCATAAAAGAGAAGTAGCGATTAAGATAATGTTGAAAACAAATTATGTTCCGATTCTGTGGAGTAGATTAAATTATTTTCTTGTTGCTTCTAAAACGAGTTCTAAAGGAGTCGTAAGCGGCCGCCCAAGGAGAGAACGCTAAAGAAAACTGGTGTGTCGGAGCGAGACCGTTTTGCTGTTACCGCAACGAGGCACAGACTGAGCCATAAAATATTACACGAAACGAAAGAAGCTCTTTCAATTAGCCAAGCGAGTTCGGGTGTTAGGTATATTTCGCCAGTTGCCATTGTTAAATAAAATGCAAACATTTTACTTCAAACGACAAATATAAAAATAAATACTCACGTAAATTATTATGTCCTTGCGGCTTTATTAACACAACTATTATATTTTAAAATCTTCCAAACAAGGTAGATTATTGCTATCGTTATTTGATCTTGTAGCATCCAATCAGTATTCATGAGCTTATTAATGTGGTGAGAACCCCCTATTCTCCACAGTTGTTACGCACAGATGGAGCGCCCACCGTCGGTAGACCACCGCCCGCTAAATCGACTAGAAATTATATGTCCACCAGATGAATGATGATGAGCTCACGAACAAAACGTACTGATTTTTAATTTAACGTTCTTATTTTAATTTACCATTTTGAAGTTTAATATATGCGATATTAATAAATAATGTTATACGTAATGTTTCAAAATGTAGTAGTATTATTTATTTACGCTGGTATGTAAGTTACATTAACTGTTAACGGCTAAGTTACGAGTGCGCAAACCGACGGATTGTGGTTATGCAGAGGCGGGCCGGTCCACCGTCGGCATGCCAGTTGCCGACTCCTGTTACTACTAAGCTAATAACAGAGTTTAGCGAGTCCAAGGAGTTTGCCCAGATTCATGCTCGAGCTATATTCATAACCTCTACTGTTTTCAGGAAACTTCGATACGGAAGTTCAATTTGCGTAACTACAAACAAGCACTTAACTACCAACGTACCCGCTGCACCGATATTTGTTAATACAAAACAGGCAAATCGTAATTCTACTGGTATTTCATTGAATATATTTTTACTTAAATCCACGTCGAAAATCTTATTTAGTACATGCAAGTGACTTAGGTACGGTAAGTTGACGTTTGAAATGATGTTACGGAAGCGTCTACGTAATTAGCCAAACGCGACCGGATTTGCATATCAAAGTGGAGGCATAATTGAACTCGGAGTGCAAATAGCCCAAGTGGAATCGGATCGAGTTAGTGGCGCTCTCTAGCTAAGTGTAGCGAGCAATGGCAGCCCGCGCCCGCTACTACACCATCCTCTCTCACCTATACATCGCCCCGAGCCCCGGGCGATGTGCTCAATAGGGTTGAAAATCACAAGTAAAATACATGTATTTTTCAATCGGGCTTTGTATTTTTCAATAAAAAACAGAAACTCTCAAAGAGGTCTTACGATGTATCTTTCGAAAGTTTCCGTTTTTTACATGTATTTTACATATATTTTACTGTATTTTAGGACTAATAATGATAAAATAACTTTATGGTTAAATCAGCATTAATCAGCATCCTCTTTTACATATAATTAAAAATCATTCAATTGGTTGTTGTCTTGTTCACAAATAAACCCCAACAAATACTACTTGCACGATAATACATTATTTTTATTATTTTAACGAGCACGACAAAATGTGGCACTGACCGATATTATAACGACAATGAATAACCAACTTTACTAATTATTTCGTTGTAATTTATGAAAAATACATTGATTAATACACGTATTATACATGTAAACTTGTATTTTTCAAACAGCCCTATATTTGTATTATTCCAAAGTTACATGTATTTTACTGGAAAGTTTCAAAGTTGCGAAAAAAACAAATGAGTATCTTTCGCCATTTTCATCCCTAGTGCTCAACCTCGCTGTCAACTTCACGGTATAATTTAATTAATCGACTACGGCACAACACAGAGTCGAGACTGATTTCCTCCTTCAGATATCCATTTACTGCCATTATTATACAGTTCAACATCATATTCGATTACGTCCCGCATCAGGGGAAGGTTGTTTGATGTTGAATTGACGTTCTAGAGTAATCTGTCCTCTGCGTGTTTATTTTTACTAAAAATAAACGAATGAATCTCTAAAATTGGAAAGAGCTACAACTGTTTATTGTTATGTACAAGGCCGTTTGATATAAATATAAAATAACACGCAGAACTAGCTCTATATCAGAAAAGAGACATTTACTTTGAATTTAAAATGGTACGTACGGTACGTTAGAAGTGTCAATTATTTTCCCTAGTCTTGTTTATCAGGTTAATTCACAAGATAAGAACATTAGGGTGATAACTGAAAATAAACTAGGATTTTTCTGAAATTTTTAACTCTACCTTAGACCGCTCAAGTGAACGTAATATCGTTTTATTTAAACTCAATATCACCTTGTACCTTACAAGATGCTTAATAAAAATCTGGGAATCTATTTAACAACAAGAGATGGATTGCCTAATAAAACACTTATACTTAGTCCTCCACGGAGAAAATTGAGAGAAATTGAGGGTGGGGTGTTTCGGACGGAGCAGGCAGCGAAGCGGCCAGATAATTAGATTAAGGGGAACGTGGCCGAGCCGGGGTTGCGGCCGCTTCCGAACAATGGTATCAGTCTTTTAAAGCTTTCGGATTTGCACGACTGCCGTCACAGATTGTTCTTATAGTTTATTTTTCTGTTTAAGACGAGGAGTGTGGTGTGGAAATATTTTTAAATTATACTTTCGAAGTGGTTCTTTTTAACTTCAGTTATTGAAATGTTTATACTGAAAGAATAGCTTTTGCTAATGTTGTTAGCTAAGCTATGAATTTACATCTTTAGTAACTTGTTTTACAGGAGTATATATCATGCTTCAAGGACGTCCTTAATGATTATAACTAAAAATATTTTGCTCTTAGCATGTGTCATCAATTATTGAAATGTATGCACATACATAACTTTGGAGCAACTACATCAGATTGATGAATCTTTTTTTTTTCACATTTGAGCAGTCAATTATTTCTTCAAAGGGCAGAAAAACATAATTATTTTGTATGTATAAAATGTTGCACAGATGGTCGTAGTTAGTCGCAGTAAAGGCGGTGTAATGTATTTAATTACGGGCACTTGCAGACTGCGCCAATCTCGTAATTACTGAACAGAGCGACGGCGCGTAATCAGCGCCCTTTGCCACGTCGACACGCGTCGGAGAGCGCTCAACGCTCAAACTCTGGCTGCTTTTGACTCGCATTTCACAACCTGTTGACGAGTTAGTTAAGCCCCTAGAGCGTGCACAGTCCGACTACAAAGCGGACTTCATATTACTCTTCCGCTGGTCTTGCAAGAGCTACTAAATGTACATACATTATGTAACTGCAAATGCTTTAATACAGTATACCGATAGTTAATCCAGGAACAGATAAGAATCTTGTTAAATTCATAAAGTCCTCAGTTTAACTAAACAATTTCGTAAACAGGTGCTTAGAACATGGCGTTCCGCCTGCGAGATTAATCACTCTGTACTCACAAGTCCGGCCGGGTAATAAACCGGGAACGAGCAACTTCGCCACTTACATTACACGGACATTTATTTCCAACGCTCTGTTTCAACTTTTCAAACTTTCAAAGAGTCGAGGAGTTGGGAGACTGGTTTAATTAATTTACGCGATTCGTAAATATCCTTTAGAAACATGAACTGCCAAGTTTTGAGAAGAATTATTAATATTGAAGTACTTGCCTTGTCATCGTCGCCTTCGCTATCACACTGTAAAAGAAGAAAACACGCATTTTAGTTATGTTGAATTATCGTTAAATTATTATTTAATATTATGTAATTCATGCACGTTCAATAGCTTATTACTAAGATCTAATACAATACTTAAAGCTAACCGCCTCAGAGAACCAAAGCCGAATATGCCAGAAAGCTTATTGTCAGCGTTTTTATTTTATTTAACTTCGTCTTATTAGATATTTCTAATATTGGTCTAAGATAAACAATACTGACACCTAATAAATAAAGCGTGCATTTATTTTAAATATTATTTAATTGACAATCACTTAAAATTTCAGACTTTTACGGGTTTCACGGTAATTTAAGTGTCCGTGAAACTGTAATAAACATCATTAGTAGCTTTTGAAAACATACTAACAATTTATGTTGTTTGCCTATGAACCAATTGGGGAAAAGTTAAATTCATAAGGGAGAAGAAGGCTATTATCGTAACATAAATCGACGAATACGTTACTCGTTATTTATGAGGTAAGTTCACGCCGGGGGAAACAACAAGGGATCAGGCTGAGATATTACAATTTCAAATAAATACAGAACATGAAGTATTCAGGACGGGCGCAGGTAATGTTATGTAGTACGGGACGGCACCGCCTCGACAAATCTTGTGATTTAGTTGCGATACGCGCCGAATATCGAACAGGGTCTATGTGTGTTGCGTGATCTGGGTAAATTTGCACACAGTAATAGAGAATTATAGCTATTACATGTTATTTGGATCTAAGTGGGGGTTTATTGTTTCAATTTACATTAATTGAGCTTCAGTCATTATTTTATGGAGTCTATTGATTTTTCCCACCAAAATACAAAGCTTAATATAGGCGGTAATAATTAATTAATCCGTAAAACTACACAATTAACTAGGTTTTAATATCTTAAACAACAAAGCAGCAAGCGCTCTATTAGAAGACTGTAAAAGGCGTGCACGGTGAAAAATTAATATCAAATAGGTATAAAACGATTACACAGCAAACTGACAACATTGAAAATACTCACGATATAGCCTTTTCCGGAACTACAGCGGCTACTGGCCTGTAGGCAGGAGAGAGAAAGCGAACATATGAGTGGATTGGAGTGACTAGGGGTGGTGAAGTTTGTCTCGTCTCTCCTAAGATTCAACCAAGCTATCAACTATTTGTCAACAGCCATGTGATTAGAATTTATAATTTCATTGAAAAATTATTGCCAATTCTATATATTTTACTAATAATTTTTCATAAGATATCATCAGGTCATAGGAGAGGCGAGACAGTATGCAACGAAATAGATGAAATTTTTTCACGATCTAACACTCAGTACAATCACAACACTAAGTGAAATTTTGACATGCATCTGAAGGATTTTTGTAGTTGTAATAAAGCATGGAGCACTAACAACATTTGTGACCTCAGGGTTATCGGCACGAAGAGGATATCGGTTTCGCGAACGTATCATTTTCTTAAAGAATTTCTTCATAAACAGAAAAAAGACACGGTAGGGCTCTTGCAGAGAGGTTTACTATGCGCTAATGACACGGCTAGGTTTGCAAATTCATAATGGTGGACGCAAGGTTAAACGATGCTAGAAGAGATACTCACGTCACTAAGACGGTCGCGGGAAGAATCGGGATCGCGAGGAGCCACCGAACTACCCGTAAGTCTTTCTGACGCCCGGCCACTGTCATCCGACGTACCAGCGTCCTGAAGCAGCGTAATACCCTGTATAAAAGAAATTCAGGGTAAATTATATGCCCATACTTAACAGGGCAAGAAAATCATAAGCTTTCTTACGCACTTAAGTGATAGCGACTCGTGTACAGATACCTTAAGAGCAATTTTTTCACAAAGAGGGGAGTAGAGGAAAAGCTTTTTATATAAGGCTCACAAAATTGAGCGGTAACTAGGATATAAGAAAACTTGATAAGACGGGCCGGGAAAGCGAGGGTGCGGGCGGGATGAGTGGAGCCGACCCATAACGTAACGTGCCCCGGGCCCCGACAATAAAAAGAGTTTTCCATTTATCACATTTCGCGTCTATTTTACGGTAGGGTTCGAAAGGCGCTCGTTCAAGCGGGGGAAGAGACTGTGATGCTGAGCGACGAGCGCTGTACAGGACTGCTAAAGAAAATAAAACGAACATAACTCCCTGTAAACGGATAACTACGACGACCCTTTTACAACAGACTTCCAAATGATTATCACAATAACATTGCGTTGTAGTAGTTTTCCCGCAGCATTTTTTTTGTCTTTCGTTGTAATGAATGCTGAATGCTTGCACTAACCCATTTCGTTAAAGTATTTTATGTTCAATGGACGATCCAAATTTTTTTTCGGCCGAAGTTTATTGCCCTCAGTTAATAACTTATTTATAACGTGTGTTGTAGATAATAATCGCAGTTCAATAGTTACGTATATCTTTACGTCTCGTAATCTATCTTTTACGACGAACAAATAATTATGTTAAGCAAATCTTAAGATGAACATGTTACCATATCGTTATTGCCATTATAATAACGTATATTACAGCAACCCCTCTAAACAAAACCCAAGTAGGTTATCAACTTGACAAAAACAATAAAAGTTGAATACGATCTCCTCACATAATAGACAACAAAAAGACATACGCCTAAGATTATGTCGCCACTTCTAATAAAAGGGATTGCTTTCCGACCCTTTACATATATAAAACAAGTTAAGTAGAGTCGCACATATCAATTTAATCCGTAGCTCGTAGGCGAGTCAGATCCCTCTAATCCCTGAATGGGTCGTGTCTTTTGGAGTTGTAACGGGGGATGTTGCCACATAATTACTTTCGCTCATTATCGTACGCCCTAATTATAGCAGTAACACAGTTGACTTGTTCTCATAGCCGTAAGGCTCGTTTAAGGGTATTTGTAGTGACGTTATTTCTCTAGTATTAAGATATTTCTGCATCTCATCGGGACAAAAAAGCATTCAAAAGTTCCATAAAATTATGGCCCAAGTGTATTTTTTGTGCAAATACCCGCATAGAATATGAAGGTGCATTAGAAAGAAGATAAATTATCTGGGCTTTTATTTACTGATTTTGAATTTGCGTGTAAATGGTCTGTGATGCTAAGGCGAGTGGCTGGCGGGAAGTAGTCGTGCCCGACCGTCGACACAACCGCTAATTGAAACAACGACCGCAGCCAAACATTACTTATTCATGAGAAGTCCATATGGCGGCGAAACGTGACCGACGAGATAAATCATTCAATTACATTTTTCATGAACAGACAGACACTTCACTAGTGCATAACTAACTACTCTCGAAAGCTGAGCTTAACGATAAATGTAAGATAATAATTATTCACATTATGAAATATCTCCGTGGTAGTATCGTATTACTGCCGCCATCGGCTAGGTAAGTTTGGTTTATTGATTTCGCTTGTATAATTTATTTTATAACGTCACAGTAATAAAGTATGTCATGGATATCGTAATGAGAGAGTGCAAACCCTAGTAGTGGCATTATTAAGCGAGCGGTTGCCACCTCAGTGGCAAAGGCGCGGTGTCGTTAAGTGACGTATTGCATAATTTATTTATGTTGCAGCACGTTACTCCTCTTAGTGGAAGGAGACAACGACCATACAAAACATGCTTCCAAAAGTAAAACATAATGTAAAAATATTACAAATTACGAGATAAATTAAGCTAAAGGTTCATTTACCGAGAAGGGTAACTTAGTTTCACAAAAAGGCAAAATTTGTTTAGTAATATCTCGTAAAACGACTGTCAAACATTAAAATAAATTTAAAAAACTAAGAAAATTTGCGTGAAGAAGAAATCAATGTAATAATTTTCTGAATTCAATCGAAAAGGTTTATGCAAATATTAATGTTAGAATCAAAGGATCCTTTGAAATGATATCAAACATAAGTTTATTCCATCATCATAAAGGTAAATTCATAGAGGCTTAAATATTGGTTGGTATTATACAAATACACGTGGATTAAGCGCATCCAACAGCGGAGCAATCAGGTTCGATACCGACATAAAGCGGCGATAGCCCGTGGAATTTCGAAATGGAATTTTGCGACAGCCCGTTCTAGAATTAATATACTGCGGCAAGCCGAACGAATGCAATATGTGATTGAATTAATATTTTCAGAATAGCGTGGGCTCCGAAACAAATTGTTTTACTGCAATTCAAACATTTATATCAAATGTAGTAACCATATAAATAACAAAGCTGTTCATTTGACTGAAGTCAAATTAAATTTTCATTCATAATTAACGACAGTTTGATATTATACACACCTACTTTACGTTAGGTATTGAAACATAGCGATTATTTAGTAGTTGTTAGCTTTGGGAAATAGATAAATAAAAAAAATACAGGATTGGTGACAATTGACAGCAAATAATTATTTAATGTAACATGATTATATTCTGTCTTTACCTCGCACATAAGCTGGCTACGCTAGTGCTTTAGAAAAGATAGCTAACTCTGATGTTAATTCGTGTACAATAAACCTGCATTGTTTTAAATAATCACAGACCGGGGAGTTACATACTAATATTTGTACGTGGGAAACATAGTTATTTATATTGGTAGGATTATTTTGAAGACAATAATAATTTTAATAAGTCAACGACCACTTTTACAGTTAGAAATAATTTCAAGGTGTGACATTGACAATTTTATTTGTAATGTCAAGTTAGCAATATAATTTCACGCTATACCCACGTCGTCGTGCATTAAATAAACTTGTTTGACATTTTATTTCGTCTGGAGCTCAAGTTCTCAGAACAAATCTCGCCGACTTCTCAGCAAACATAACCAGAATACATTGTGACTTATATGAGCTGTACCTACCTGTGTAAATTCTCAATTCCTTTATAATACAATATTGGGAACATACTTTCTACTTACGGATCCAACAATTTTTTTCTCACAATTACTACGAATACGACAATATATCGTTATATAATTTTAAATTAACAAAATCACCGGTATGGAGAAAAATTAACGAACGTGGCCATTCATGACATTATTGAATTTTGCATTCAGCTTGGTGGAGTTTACGATAAATTGTAAATCCATTGTCGAATTTCAATTAAAATTCAATGAAGACATCATTTGCCAATGAATCAATTAAATTTGCAAAGAGTTTCATGAATAAGCGCGAGTTCGACAGATTTGCTTTAGCAGCGCAGACTTAATTTGATAACCTCGATACTCGGCATGTTATCAAAATGTATGTTTGGTTTGTGGAGTTATAATGAAAACATTGTGGCTTTCTCATTACTGATTGGTAGTAAAGTGGAAGTGGTACTATTGATATATTGCACAGGTAAATTATTGTCGTCAAGAATGGATAACCAGCGGATCTGCAAGAGCGTATTGTAGAGATATTCGGTGATGCGAACCCGATCTACCCGAGCCACTGTAACATTAACCAACTCCTACCGTAGCTGCAGCGTCCCACCTATATCCGAGATTCTTATCCAAGAATGGTGTAGACGCCAGGCGGCCGGTTTCAAAAACATCAGCCAAATCCGTTTACAGAATGTTTTTGAGAGAGATGCCATGCTGTACCGACCCCACTTAACGTGGGAATAAGGACAAGACAAATAAGAAGATGGTACGTGTACAATAAAATCCTATACATAATACATACACAAGTAGAATCACGGATTTTTCTTATGGAAGTAGGTAGTGACGAGAGCAACGAGAGGATATAATTTGTTACGATCCTTACAAATTTATATGGCTTCATTCACATTCACACATCCTTTATTGTACAAATAAACTCAGTTTAATCCGGACTGTGGTGTGTAGTTTAAGATAAGGCAAGTTGAGGTCGACGTAAGCAAACGGCAATATCGTCCAGAAAGGGGGAATAAAAAACATTTGGCATTGGCATCGTGTCGCGTGGCGATACGCCAGCTTTCCCGGAGACAACACAATAAGGACGCTCTTCTGTCGAAAGCAATCCATGTCCGCCGCAACCAATTTCATGTTAACGTACAAATACAGGTATACTGTTTGAGTTTAATGTAAATCGGGGAAATCTACTTTTCACAAAAATATATTAAACTTTTCTTACAGTAGTTTTTTTATAAAAATACTCCGTCTCTTCGGTCCTAGAGTTTTTTAGAATAAATAAAATTTCATTTGTGGTAATGGATCTCAAAAAGAATCAGAACTATGTACCTATGATATCTAAATATTATCGTCAGATTTAACATCAATGAAAGATGCTACTTGATGTATACTGGGTATTTAATATAAGTGGGGGTCACTAACACAATTACTCCACTAATTGAGAAGTGAATTAATTTAATTAAAGTAAGAAGCTAGTTAGCTTGAGGGGAAGGTGTTTGAAGCGAATTTTACTAGTTCGTCGTCAGAGACGGAGCGTAACTTAATGATCGCGTACGGCGCACCGGGAGGCTATATTCTATTCGACGGCAAATTGAATCTGCGAAGAGCTATTAGTCGACACCGCAGCGCCGCGAGTTCCCAGTTCGTGCCAAACGATCGTGCTCATTCCCCGTTCAACTCACTTCAGATATTGTTTAAACCGTGATGTAAGTCTGTAAACTACAACCAAGTGAACTCCGAATAAAAGAACCATTGTGCAGTACTTCGGTCATTTTGTTAAGTGTCTTCTTCCTTACGTACAAGGTTATGTGTGTAAGCATTATCTTTATTGTTGTAAACTTATATAAATTATGCATGTACTAGCACCAATCAGCTTTAGAATGACTTTTTTTACATACGCCCTGCATTTCCGACAGTTTCATATTGAAGCTGACATAATTTATTCCGTCAGCGGCGCGCTGCGGAGCAAGATTTTCCGCTTTATTCGAGCAACAGCACGAACGGCGGGAGGCAAATTGGATGGGATTGCGACATATCTTGGCTAGCGTCGTCGGCGAACTGTCGAAATTCACGGGGGAGCAAACAGGGTAAACTGCTCGCATTCCGCTCAGAGTGCTCCTTTCGAATCAGAAATGTGAACCTATTTAGAACTCAAGCACACACTCGAGTCAAGAAATAAATATTCGATTTTCACCAAACTGTACGGAATATAAAGCAGACAAGATATATTATCTTTAGAAAGGTAACGTAATACATATATCACTTTCACGATTGTACATTGCATAAAAGCTGTTCCAGTTGACTTTTGAGAGATGTTATTAGGCCCAATGGGCTTTGTATATGTCAATGTACTTAGCGCTCTTATTTTTAAAGAGTTTTCAATGTTTTTTTTTTCATTTCGGAAACGGAAAGGCAGTTTTGATTTATCAAATCAATTGAAGTGCTTTTCTTGTCCTAATCACAGAAAAAAGATCCATAACTATTGTGAATAACCATAAGCAGTAAAAAGAGCTGCAACCGCTTCAGACGTTTAAAACGCCGTAGAACATAATGAAACGGAACCTCTTTTAGCAAGTCTAAAAGACCCAAACAATTTAGAAATAATCTAGGTGTATTAAAACATTTACAACATACTGAAAGAAGAAACAAGTACAACCAAGTGGAAAGTTGACTGCGATTAACAAACGTTTTGTAATTAAGTGCAAATGGTTTTAGCAACCATTAAAACATGTAAACAAAGTATATATTTCGCAGTTGTTTACCTAGCAGCAATGTAGAGGATGAGGCGAGGCGCGTTGACAAGTCGATTGGCAGTTTGCATACATTTTATGAGTTTGGCGAGAAAGCGGATCCCGGAAGAGGCACGCTCAATGGCTTACAGATTTAGATTAGCTGCATTTAAACATGTGAGATCACCAGACATATTTAACTTAGCCGCGTTGCTTGTGAATTCAATTGCAATAATTCCAGTCTTTGTTTAGATTTGTTATTCGAATCACTGAGAAGATTATTTAGATTGGTATTCAATTAAGTTCAAATAATTTCCAATTAATTTTCGTTGCACTAATTCAGTAAACTATTATAATAAGTACGGCCAAAACATATAAGTCGAGCATATTTGCGCTATAATCAACAATAGTCGTGCATACAATACTCGCTGTTAGTATTGGCATTTCGCACAATATCAATTACGTTGGACTTTTGTATGCTCTGCGTTAACATGATAAAAGTTATTTAAATATGTATGTCGTTCCACTACACGAGGTTGTTTCAGTGCTACACGTTCGTAAACAAATAACATAGTGGTCAGCTATTCGCATGCTAAGCGTGGTGACTACAGCAAACAATTTAAATGGACACTTAGGACCTGTTTTACCATTGTCTTATAAAGTTATATTCAGCTGGTTAGTGAAAATTGTAATAAATTGAGACGGTTTTTGTTTCAAACAATATTACAGTCTGTATAACTTTTCAGGCACTGGATAAACGAGACCTTTTATTATATTGGTATTACTTACATGAGAGTTGACATTGTTGGGCGGGTGATTTCGCCCTGAATCGGCTGCCAACGCCGCCAAAGGCAGGCGAGGCTTTGTCGACAAGGCGTTTGTGCGAGGTGAGGAAGCGCATTTTACAGCAGCCTGTCAACAAATATGCAAACATTTCATAAACTTATATTCATCTATTAACTTAAACTTACTTTAAAACGTTCAATATTTTTATATTTGATATTATTATACATGTTTTGTGGGAATCTCTCACCCACTGTAATTAAAACACCATTTACAATGACAAGATGGCATTAACTAAGCCAACATTGTATTGAGACAGGCTGTTGATTAAAGACTTGTTTAGTTGTTTAACAAGCTGACCCGGTAAACGTTGTATTGCTATTAAATGATTTCATTTTGACATTAATAAATAACTTACGGCATATATTTTGGATAAATTATAAAACTATTGAACATGTAATTACACTTCACTTTTTATCTCAAGTGTTCCTTAAAGTTATATCCAGAGACCAACGGCTCAATTGTTCAAAGTAGGAAGTTTTAAGTCACATAGTTACGATGTGGGAGGCCGTACTTAACAGCGCAGATTCTCTCGTTTAAGTTAGACCGTCTCACCGGAACATAGCCTTGTATGTATTTCAGCTTGGTGTAATATGTATGCCTAGACCAAGAACTTTTTCAAAAAAAAAATATAGTTTGTTTTACTAATAATTTTCTTCTGTAAATTTTCAAATCTAGCTTAGCTTGAGTATCTGATGGGCAAGTACGAGTAAATTATCAACATACTGACGATTAGTAGGATTAACTCATCTGATAATGTATGCCATACATATAAGTAATACGTATCTTACTAACCTTTTAAATTGTATTTATCGTAAATACCGTAAGAAATTAAAATACAATGAGTGCGACACGCCAAGGAAAAATACACGAAGCATATATTACAGTTATACATTTTATACAGAAGAATACAACAAATATTGATATCTTGTGGAAGTAAGTACACATAAATTAGTTTAAACAACCCTATTGTTATTCAAACAAATCTGAATATGAAATGTTCGCGCAACACATGCTGCAGTATTTTAACAATTTGTAGGGGAGATATGTTTGACAGTGGTGACACAATGAGGGTCCCTACTGACATATTTTTCAATGCGCTCGAAATATTCGACCGTCGAGTCCGGCGGGGTGAGCTGACGCGACACGGGGATTTGATTCGATGACAATAAAGAGTGAGGGATCGATTCTGACGTGCCTGTTGAGTTAACGCTCGCTTTAATCTCTGCATAGGTTAAGCTTCTGTTTGTTTGAGTTATAGTAGCAAATATTATAGGACCCTTTTTAAATCGAGTAAAATCAGACAATAATAATATGACCTGGCTACCAAAACAAAGCCGGGGTAACTGCGTCGGTAATAAGTTTGAAAGAATTTGTAAGATCCGCAAAAACTATCAAAAGTGTTTATTCATGAAATCTGGTATTCAACCAATTCAAAGCGAAACCCTTAAAACGAAATAACAATAGTACACGCGTAACCCTTCACCCTCGGTTAAATAACTCGAGGGTGTGTGGTAAATTGGTGTGAGAGTGTTTAGTCGCGCTCCGGAACGGGAACAAGACGATATAAGTTATCTACAATCTACTCGCACAGCTATCATCTGATGCAAAGTGGCTCGTGGCACCGAACACGACACGTGTTGCCGTGACCGCCCAACGTGAATAAATAATAACAATAAACTACAACGTTCCACACCCACAGCTGATAACTCACACCATTTGTAAACATTAACGACGTATTTAACATAATAGCACGTTGGCGACTGCTTCGTTAAAATACCATAGCAATGATATAGAAAGGGTGGTTTTGCTGTCTTCCGACAACAGGGAAGTGGCAAATGGTACTTGAGTAAACTGAGGATCGTTTACAATATCCTACCGTTGGTTAGTGATAACTACAATTTAGTTGTTAGATATTCTGATTTGTTTACATAACTGTTTTAGCTTTCATTTCTTTGTTTCTATGAAAAAGATAAGTGCTAAATACATTCCTAAATAAATAGACTCATGAGGGGTAAAATGAAATTGCCAACACAAGATAATAAAACATACAGAGAGTAAACTTCAGTTTACACGGAATAAATCTCTACAGAATTGCGACGAAAGCAAAATTCTCTTGAGAACTTTGTGACTTCCACAAAAGATTTTATACAATTCATTTCAGCCTCATAAAAAAAGTTATCACGAATTCACAGAAATCGGGCGAGCTATTTTTCTGCCGGCGGCGTTGCTCCCCGTGGGAAACAGCAGCTCATTTCTAGATTCTTTGAGATATCACATAATTTGTTTTTTTAGATACCGCATAATTTGGTTTTCATTTAATTACACAAACTTAGCTCAAGTAAAGAAATCTTACCGATGTTTATTGAGTAAGCATTACTTGTGTTACGAAGTGTACTAAAGTCGTGCTTTAATAATTATAATTAACATGTTAATAGCGTATAAACGTGAGAAGCAATGTTTACACGGCGCTGTCAAATAATTAGCATCGGTCAATAACTCAGTAGGCCGCAAGGTAATCGTCTACCTACGCGAGTTCGCCGGTCGGCGGTCACACCTCGTCGAACCGCTCGCCGACAACGGTCATTTGCTGTAATTGCTTCACCAACAACATATTAATCACTAATATGACAGTACTGATACCGCCATTATAAAGAAATAATAACATCATAATAGGTAGTTACAGTAATTTGTTACGTCCACATCATGAATATATTACTGTATATTAATTAGCCACTCAAACTGAATATTTAACAAAAACTAGTCGGTCGATTTTAATCTGTTAATAAATTTACAAGTTAATGAGACAACGCTGAAGTGGTTATTGAGTAACTGCAAATGTCAAAGATAACATACAACATACAATAATGGCTCATGATTAACAAAATAAATTGATTTTGAATTTAAGTTAGGTATCTGATAGTTAATAAGCAACAGTGACTTGCTTTAGTTTATAGTTAGACTAGCTATAGGGTAGTCCATTAGATTACTGTTTTTAGACTGCTACCAACGTTAAGGCTGAAAACAATAATTCACATTAATTATAAAAAAATATTTTATTTGGTCTATATCAGCTAAAATGAAAATATCATTAAATAGTTATTATACTATCAAATTACCCCTATTTGTGTTCACAAATAACCTGTCAGCCGCATAGTAGAAATTATTACAGTACGAAATTATTTTCCGTTGGGTAAATTCAAAATTATATTTTGAGATGAGACTGGGAATGTTCACTACATGCTCAATTACCTCGCTAAACAGGCGCGCGAGCGGTCGGCAATGCTATTCGCCGTTTAACTGGCTTTACCGCTACAAGAGTTTTGATGTATAATTTGTACAAGCATAGTACATAAACAAACCTTTACAGTTAAAACAAACTAGTTAGGATAACATCAACAAGCCTTTAATTAATTGATCATCATATTCACCATATTAATACGTGGTTTACTGATTACTTAGTGCGAATCGCGATGTTGTCATTGTACTACTTTCGTCTATTACAATTCTAGACTTAGATCCTTTAAACTACCGAGCAAATTATATAATAGTATGCTGCATATTGTGTATGTATATATAACAAAATATGAGGTTGGTAAAGAGATACCTGACCTTTCTTGCATATTTGTGAGCTCAAGACCTTGTGCTTTAATCACACTTAGTCCGGGTCGCGTGGTGCGCACCAAATTGCATTTTGTTTTTAATCTGGCAGCAGCCGCGGGCTCTGGCATGAGCCTCAATTTGCCTGAGCTGTTTAATTAACAGCGACACGGCGGGTCATTAATTAAGTCATCAGACAAGCCGCCGGCGTGAGTTAGCACGGCGCGGATTAGATACTAAGCTACGTGATAATAAACGATTATACCACTTTTCTAATACAGCTCTAAATTATCATTTAAATCATTTTACTGATAACGTGAGAATGTTCAATATTATAGATTGAACGCGAGATCTCTATCGACTAATCAATAAATTAGAATGTCAGCTTTCTATTTCAAACAATATCAATTTAATAGCCCGATTAAATGATTACCTTCAAACGTTAAAATTATCTCTGCTGCTTCTGTCAAACTTATCCTTATTTTTATACCATTAACTTACTTAAATATGACTACTGTTCGGACTGGAAGTGCACTATTGAATGTTAGTCATAACTCATATTGCAAGAACCTTGTAACAAACTCCGGCTAGTATTAAAAATTTGAGAACATCCCGACGATAATTGTAAAGCGCCAATAGCAATTTATCTGACTGAAAAACCCATCTATCAAATCCTTCTGAGTCAGAAGTTCTGACGTTTGATGGTAATTGTTACAAGTATGATTATACATATATACCTGGTTATTAATTGGCCATAGTTAAACGGAAAGGATCCAACCCACACTATGGGTAAAATGAGTTATGTATACCAAAACACTCCTTGAAGTTAAAATTTTAATATCACGAAAACAATCCAAGTAAAATTCAAACCCACCATGAAGTTATAGTCCTGAGTTAGTCCCAAAGTTAAAGTGATCTGGACTTAAAAGTTAAATATCTCGAAACTACGTCTGTGTGGGTTGGATCGTTTCCGTTTAACTATGGCCAATTACAAATCAAGTACATCATTAATAGGTATTGTAGTAATATATTTTTTTATTTATAGTCCAAGTGGGCCGTTTTCCAGCAACACGCTGGGTATCCCGATATTTGAACCGTTCACCCACTGCTACATGGGTCATCACAAAATTGTAAGGGGGCAAAAAATACATACATCGGAAATAGTATCGTTTAATTTCATATGTACCGCAGCCTATTTTGTTATAATAAAATAACAAGTGTTAAGATGTCACAATGACAAGTTAATTGGGCATCTATCATTTGAACTAACGCGGATGATAAAATAGTATAATTAAGTCGCCGCAGGTAACAATATTTCCACTAGCGAATGAATAGCTGCGGCCGTATAAATTAAAATTATTTCGGAACAGCAAATCCACAGTACGAATAATCATTTAAAGCTGTACTCAGTGATTTTCAATTATTCCTGATATTGCTGGTGCCACAGTTCGTATAAATTTATGTAATGTATGGATGATGAGATGTTAATTTATACTTTTGAGAGTTTGTTAGCTACTTACCAATGCACTGTTAAAATAAGTCAGTGAATAATAATATCATAAATCTTGTGCTGTTCATCAAAAACCATGCATTGGTATTTTTGTAAAAGCATGTTCCATGAGATATTCTAGTATTTAGAAAACAATAACTGCTGTGATGTCGTCATCATGCAGGTTTCAGAGAAAGAAAAAGTAAAAAAAAAAAACATTGCTGTTTAACAGGGAGCCACGGTACAAAAACTAACAAAAACTTTAACAAAGGAGCTATTTCTATTGGGTGAGATCTATTGTGCAGGTAAGTCCAATCATAACTATTGAAGGTGATGGTTAAATAATAATACATTATACCGACAGTAAGACTACAGCAGATGTGTATTACGTAATTACAGAGAAGTAATCATTGACCCAGTCGAGATAAGATAAGTAAATTATTTAACGTAATTTGATTACACAAATCTTGGCCGATAACAATAGAATATAATCGTACATTGTATTTTTAAAATGAAAGTGGCAATACATGCTTTAATATTCAAAGGCAATTTTGTGTGGGAAACAAAGGCACGCCGTGTAATTGAATGGGGTGGATAGTGGCACGTGGAAACAAATATGAAGGGATGTAATCGAAATGTTTGTAAATGTATGTCGCGTGTCACGAGGCGATTACCTGGCTGTCAACTCGCTCCACGCGCCCTCACATGTCCATGGAAATAAAGACTAGCTTTAACGTGAATTGTGAACTTATCTGAAACATTTTCTCTAATAACAATCATGTTTTATACTCACTATTGTGTGATTAAAATCTTACATTGTTGTTTGATGTAAAAATTATGACGTAATTTTCTGTTTTTTTGTTCCTACGCCTATCGTTTGTAGCACCGTTTTGTAGTGTACTGTAAAAATTCGGCAATGCACATCGTACCTATCTTAATGTCACTGTAAAAGACCGAAGTGCGGTAAATCTCAAGGCAAGACTAAACCATCACGACTGCTAAATAAAACAAAAGATTCTCGTAGGAACTAGAAAATTTAAATAAACAGTATACATTACGGTTATGTCAGAAATGAAATCATATAAATCGTTCCACCGTATTTTATCAGTGGGAGCGAGACACGACCGCTCTCGACCGACAGCGTCGCATAGCTAACAACTTCTCAGTAAACATTTACTCTAGCTGACGTGTATTTAGCGATAATGGACTAATAATATGTTACAAATGTTTATATTATGTCGCGCTGGGAACGCTAATACACGGTTCACGGTAGATAATCAACAAATAACCCAATGAAAAATGAAGTTCCACAAATAGAAACTAATACAGCCAAAGTAGTATCTATCTATAGATAAACACGATTATGTATTTATTAATAACTTAGTATTATACTACTTATTTACTTATTAGTTTACATACAAAAGGTATCAAATACGTAACAATTATAATAATTAATGTTACGAGAAAGTGAAACTGGTAACATAATAATCAAGCTTTCAAAGCTAACTAGGCAGCTAATACAAGGCACAACTTGCCTTTCTATTCTCAGTTGTAATGATGTAAGAAGTCCCGAATAAAATAATTATTTATCAATTAATTGCAATCAAACAAAATTAGCAGATTTCAATCGTAAAAATCTGGATATTATAACCACTCTATTTAACTAATGGAGGTAAAAAATAAAACGTCATATACCTATTATATCTCAATTTACACAAG
Organism: Anticarsia gemmatalis; assembly: GCF_050436995.1. Taxonomy (NCBI): domain Eukaryota; kingdom Metazoa; phylum Arthropoda; class Insecta; order Lepidoptera; family Erebidae; genus Anticarsia; species Anticarsia gemmatalis. Next base: position 6,870,500 of record NC_134757.1, read on the forward strand.
GCTTTATATTTATAAACTAGCGTTCAAACATTATTACGTCACAATATTTTATATCGTGTCGGATTACATATTAAGTATTGCATGTTAGTTACACATACAAAACGATAAATCAGATAAGCTAGTCCTGAGAATAGTACTCGAGGCGTTGAAGTGGTCTGAGAAGTAGCGGCAGCTAGGGCGACATATTCACATTGGCTCTTGCGACTCTCTTCAGACTATTAGATCGCGATGGCCGAGAGGCAGTACGGTCGATCGCGGGCAGATCGCCGAGATACGTCGCGACCGCCCCACAACCGCCCGCCGCCGAATATCCCCTGACGTCGCGCTCTCTCCACCGACATCGCGATTCTTGACTCTTGGGGCACTTGGCACATCTTATAACGAGTCTCTCGAGTGGGTAATACGTTTAACATTAAAATCTGGATGGAACGACGTTTTATTTCCTTTGATCTCTCTAATACTTAAAAATTCTTCATTTTATTACTTTCAGCGTTTTCTTAAAATATGAGACGACATTCAAGTGTCAATTTGTTAGAAATGTTGCAATCCTTATTTTTAATTTTAAACGCTGTATTTACTTTAGGGCAGAGGTCGAAGTGAGGTATAAATTAGGTATAAACATTTTCTTGGTGCTGGTAGACATGTATGTTTATTTTTTTATTTATTTTGTTGCTACGATATTTGCAGAGATATCAGTATTCATAGGGATCATGCTGCTGGCATATCATGCCTCTGAAAGTAGCTAGGTAACCTAAAACTATAATATTATGAGACCGTAATTAATTTACTGACTACTTAAGTATATTATTTAGGTACTTTGAACTCTTCATTGTTTTGTCTAGGACGATTAAGTAAAGAAATTTGTAGTATATTGACAGGCAAAAATATTTCCAAACAACTTATAAAAAAAATTGTAAACGGTAAAAAATAATATAATCTTCTATAGATAGAACTCAATATGAGAACGATTTTAGACAAATTAGGTACTCAGCTAGATTAAAGTATAATTATATCTTTAAGTTATCAAATAAAAGTATCATACCTATGATTGATAATTATCTCAATTGCAGGTCAAGTATCCATCTGCAATCAACACATTATCTGCCTACTCAACAACGGTCAAGGTCGAGAATTCCCGCAACGACGGGTCATCGGCGATTCGGTTCAATTTGTGCAATTTACTAGCCGGCTACAACTCAGTCCAAGTGTGTAGGCGGCGGACAAGTACAAACTTCTCTGTGGTTACAATACAAGACATATTCCAAGTAGATTATTGTAGAACTCGCAATATAAATATTACCAGTTCTCTAACAGTGTTTGCCTAGTCAATAAATACATTTACTATAAATACATTCACAATACTGATAAAGTTACGTAACTGCTCTTACATCGTTCACTACCCACAATTAGCTTGAATCAAGGATCAAATTGGCCTAAATAAAACATGAAACGGGCTTCATTGAGTGGCAATAAAAGCGAAGCGATGTAGTTTAAAGTTTACTCAGGTAAGTATTTATGTCACAACGTGCTAACATTGTGCTCAGGGGAATACTACAAGGGGATGGGTCAAAGGGGTGTTCGGTGTGCCCGAGACAGTGTCGGTACTCCCGCCCGTTGCGGCTTGTCTTCTAAGGCGAACGATATTGATTTTGTATAAAAATATGTGGAGACATGATCTAAGCGCATTTAACGAGAGTTCTTTGGCTTATTGGTTGTTATCTTTTTATCGTCTTTACTTACTCGTGTAAACCCGATTTTATTTGAAATGCTTCTAAGACAAATAAGAACTTCAGGCACCGAATAACCTATGCATTTACTTTGACATCGATGAAATGATAATTTTATTTTTGTAGTTGTCACTACACACAATAACTAAACTACACTACTCTGTCATTTAGTTTTTCAAGTTTTAAGAATATATTTTGAGGTAAGAATAAAAAAGAATAATAGAACCAATTTCTAGTTATTCCTTCAAATTGTGAGAAAATACTAGCGGAATAGCAATTATATCGTTTATTACTTAGTGGTTACAGCTTACAAATATAAGTAAACCTTGGTAATATAGTCGTGAGCGCGCTGTAAAAGCATTTTGCATATTACACGTGATTTTGCTGTTATGTGTTTTTAAAATGTATTTCGTTTTTAATTACGTACGGCTGTCTAAAAGAAAATAATATTTTATTATTAACTTAAATACTATCAAATCCTGCGCGAAAAATTATATCAACTGTTTTTGTCGTGTTTGAAATACACACAGACAAACTATTACATTTATGATATTAGTAAGGGTCACAAGTGAATGTGCCTAAAATCCTTGAATTTCAAAAAAAGTTTTATACACGACCATCACCTGTTAGTAAAACATATGAGCCTAAAATAACAAAAGTTGGGTTACTATTTCGGAGAGGTACAAAAAGGCGGAGGAAAATTAATTCCAAGCAGGCTCCCTCGGCAAAATCCGATGTCTACGATATTTCACGCTCGCTAACTTCTTCATGCCCCATCCAATTTTTCTCGATTGCTTATCAGGTAGACGGACCTTGTCAAACTTTTCAAATTAGTTTTTAAAAATTCATGTTGTTTTTTTATATTTTTATCATGTTTTGTTTATAAATAGGATATCTAGTAAGACACAACACAAAACACAACAGACCGAGTCTGAAATTATGTTGCGATACGTTTTATTACATATTTGATCTATTTAATAACGGCTTATTACAATACTGTAAATAAATACTATTTACTTGGTTTCATTGCCTCGCATAGTATAAATCTGTGTGACTACCTAATTTACATGAGTACATATTGGAACACTATTTGTGTTTATCATTATCCCATTCACATTATTATTATAATAACACGCCGTATATTTTATTTAAGACTAAGAAGTTTTTTTAGATTGTAATGACTTTTAGAATGATGAATGTATAAGCGGATAATGACAGGTAACAAAAAGTAACCGTACACGGTACTGCATGTTTCGAGTAAACCGGCTGTGGCGGAATTTATTGTTCTTTTTATCTAGTCAATATCAGCATTGTTGAATAGTATTTAGTATAATCTTTATTATTCAATTTACGTAGATACCTGCATCAATTTGATTTGTCTGTGGGAATTATGTTTTAATTGTACAAACCTATATAGATCTATGTATATGCTCCTGACATGCCTTGTTAATAGATTAAATAAAGGGCTATCCTTTTTTGTCGATAGGTTTAAAGATACATATGGCGGTTAACAAATATATTACGTATCTAATTAGAAAACTTTATCATCAGGTAGGTATTTTAATTACCTGAATTCATTGAATGACGAAAACGTTACATCCATGATAAGTTGATTCAATTAATAATTAATGATTGAGATAAAACAGATAATACAAATGGTATAATGTCGTGGGAAAACAATAATTTAGCGCCAAGGTAATTGTTGATTTTCAAGAAGCCGTTCGTGGCTCACCAGGCGTCAATCGTGGTCACGCCCGACTGTGTTTTTTATTCCGGTAACTGTACTTTTATCCACCATAAAACCATTTAGTCGAGGGCCGCGTAAGTCCTTTATAAGTAGGCAAGGTCCGTAAAGATTTAAATAGTTCATTCTAATTACTGAGTTAGTACGTACTTTATTTAGTTGCCTTGTTCTATGTTAAACGGTAATTTATTAACCTCTCCTGGTACCTAGTTCTAGTATTAGTTTAGATTAGTTCGGACTTCGGAGTAATAAATGGGAGAGATTAAATCTAGTTTGCAAACTTTGCGTTATTTGTAATTTATAAGTGAATAATAATATTACGTACCTACCTATATAAATAAATAGTAATTAATTAAGCGAAATTAATTAAAAAGAGGTAACAATACATAATACCTATCTAATTTCTGTTCTTTTTATGACAGGTAGCATTAAAAGTGATGGACTGTTGAGAATCATGGCAGTCTTCTGACATGATAGGTATGCATCTTACGTTAAATTGTTATGTTACACCGTCAAAAATTATAGTGGTAAAATTTCCACAATATCTTCGTCTTTACGTTGTATCTTGCGAACTAGCGAGCATTTACAATAAGTTTTGGTCCCTCTAAGCACGATTTAGGTAATTTTAATATCTTTCATAACAAGTTACGTTTAGCCACTACAAAATATGTTTTGACGTAAGTGTAGGTCTTTCTATTAGAAAGCTGTTTAATGTTATTATTTTACAGGTAGTACTTAAATAGATAATAGCTTAATTTACAATATTTATAGGTAAGTCAGTAAAGAACCCAGTAAAAAGAACTGCTTGTAAAAACATTTACAGACTGATAAGATTTGAGGGTGTTTTAAGACGTTGTTTAGTATACACATTAACCTACGGACAATTGTAAGCAAAAATTGCATAAGCATTGCACACCACATGTGGTGAATTAAATAGGAGCAAAGGAACCTGTTCGGGCCTATAATATACGCGCGCGCCGCTCCAACGAGCCACAAACGGCAAGCCTGTCGCCATAATTTAAAACGATAGCGGGGAATGTAGTTTTATTGTGCACATACGAGACTTCAACGTACACAACATATATTGCCATTCGAGGACGGCGCGATAAATGAGCACAAACGAGCGAAAGCCACTTAGACCAAATTTACACTTTGTGGGAGACCGCGACTGCACCTCGCTTGCCGAGAACGGCGCTCAGCGCTCCGACAGGCGCGCCCGTCGACAGTCAGCTGCTCACTACATAATACATAAGCACTATCTACATGTATAGCTAGTATTACATTTAATAAATACAGGTTTTTCATGAGCGAACCAAAAAGTCCTACTTTCATTTACGTAAATAACAACTAAATTTCACTATCTACTTTTTACACGCAGGGTTCATTCGTTGGGTCAATGCACTTCCGAGGCGACGTCCAAAGCGATTACGAAGCGCCGTTTTTATAATAATGGGGATATTTAGAAAGAATCTAAGTATCCTGGCAAACCATTGTGAGATTATGAATTATGCTTAAATCTACGAAATTTGTTGATAGCAACAATGTATGACGACAATAGATGTCGTCATCACTTTACTAGATAATTATCCAATTTTTGACATAGACATAAAAGTAATAACTTGCAAGGTTGTAGGTTATTATGCAAATGTAAACAATCTTTAGTGACTTTTGTGTGCTATATAATTAGCAGGTATGTAGCATATACACAAGACAATTATATTGGAGGTATATTTTCTTGTTACTTTCATATTGTTCAATGCAGTTTACAAATTGAGATTTTGGGTCTTTGTTGCATGTTATGTACTCACCTCTAGATCTTCGTAAGTGCGAAATGCCATTATGGCGAAACCATCGATGATATCCTCCTCTCCGAGCGGCTCCCGCGACTTCTTCCTCCTGGCAGGAGGACGAGGCGGCTTCTCTCTCGTCGGAGACTCGTCCTCGCCGCTGTCTCCATCCTTAACTTTGCTCTCTCGCTGTGCTTGCATGCGCTGTGCCCGCTCCCTTCGCCTATTTCTCTGATTGCGCTGCTTCACTTCGTTTTCCATCGTTCACACATTATTCGAATCACCCGACCACCGTGCTTCACTACACTAAAGTCCGCACTACACTTTTATCACACATGGTTATCCGTTGTTTCTACACCGCGTTATTCAACAAAATACAAATCTTGCACTCAGAAAAAGACACTGGCCGTTTCCAATGGCGGATCGTACACCGTTGCCGCATTGCAAGTAAAATGGCCGCGTAGCACTCCACGGGCTGCCTTCTTTCACATTCACGTAAACGGAGGCATTATTCCACTTAAACTAAAACATACTACTATATATTTTAACAAGAACTAAGACAATAATACGATAAATTAACTTTATACATTATTCTCTGTGTTCAGAATCAGTCAATAGTCAATACAATGAAAGGTGTTACACGACGCCAACGCTGCGTTGCGGTCGCGATGGTGAACTAAAACAGGGCTGCCAACCTAAAATAAGACATTCCGCGATACTGGGCGTCATTGGCAATGTGGCGCTCGGTCATACTCTTCTAACTGGTGAGCCTGTCTCTTTTTCTGACGTAAATAATAATTTTATGAGGTCGATATTTTCTCAATATTCACATTTATCAATTCATTTTCTAATAATATACGCTACTTTGATAAAGTTTTATGCTATCCATCTGGTAATTTAATAATTAGACCTCACAATTATTATTTTTTGGGATATGTCTATTTAATTTGTCATGTTGGTATCATGCGAGACATTTGTTTGCAATAGGAGTTTTCCAACTATAGTACTCTCTGGTACACAGTGTTTCTTTCTCCATACTGTTAAATATACTTTTACAAACACAGTGTCTTTCTAAAATCTATTATTTTCTGATAAAAATAGGTCATTAAAATGAAGTTAGTGCATAAGTTGAATTTGACGTTTGACGTAGAGGATGCGTTCACAGATAAAAAATTGTAGGTTGATTTGTAAAATTGGGCGAAAGAGATGGATTCCTACGGTTGGATAAAGCAAATTACATTTAAATTGAAATAGGTACGTCTCTAAAGATTACCTGATTTTGCTGATTAAAGATACTGATATAGTGACAATTTGTTTAGAACGACGTTGGTATATGAATCAGAGGTTTAAAAATCTAAGTACCTAGGTATATTGTAGTTATGGCATTTTACAGCAACATGATTTTATTTGGTTCTTTTTTTATAATGTTCAATATAAAATTGATTTTGCACATTATCTAAAAGTGCTTAGGACTGGTATAATGTACTTATAGGTGAGGACAGATTTATATTTGTTTTCATATTGTGGATGTAGATTGCAGAAACTCTATTTATTATTATTTAAATGATAAGCTATATCCACATAGTTAAAATTTTTTTGAAATAGAATGCATGTTCTATTGCTAAGAGATACCTAGTCTTCTGGTAGATTTTTTAATTTTATTTTTTATTTAAATTAAATTAAAACACACGTTACACTCTTACTATGTAGACACTTAGATAGGTACCTACAGGTACCATCATGTCTATGTAGTTAGGTGATGTGTAAAAAAATATGAAACAAAATTTACTAGTAGGGTCAATGGGCAGTTATTTTTTTTTATTCCTTGTTAGACCGAACTCAAGTTTCTTAATAGTAAAAAAGAAAAATTAATAGCCAGATGATAGAATTTAGACTATTTAGTTTATTTTTAATTCTTTGTTCCCATTGACTCATAAAAATTGGAGTAACGAAGATCTGAACTCCAAATTTGGTCTTAAATATTGTTGTTTTGTTACGTTTATTCGGCGGGATCTGTTGTTTACTCCGTTCACTGGACCGAATAATATAAATGGCACGGATAGTTATCGGCTTGACGTTTTGTAGCGATAGGCAAGACGTCCCACGTCGTAACCAGCTTTGTTCGTTATTTTGTAATTGCTTATGCAAAATATTTAATGAAATTTGAGTAAAACAGGAATAGGTAGGTACCTACTTAATTGAAAAATAGACATATTAACACTTTTCTTTTTCAAATGAACCCATGTTAAATCCATATGCCATTGTAAAGCCTTGGTTTTGTCACGGTAATATTATGATAATATTACCGTGGTTTTGGTGACATTGCAAACGTTAGGTGGCTCTATTAATAATTTTATTATGCCAAATTGGTCTGTTCATAGGTGTCTTTTTTATTTGTAATCCCTGTACCTATTTTATAACAACTTCAAGTTTTTTTTCTACCGTTATATACCTACCTACTATACCATTATATAAAGACTAAAAAAGCTTTGCTTACATAAATATTAAATATCTAAAAATGGTAATTCTAATGCTAGTTGAATTGACAGATTTATATTTAAAATCTCTGTTTATTTTTTTACATTTTGCTATACATTAACTACACATATTATTACCATAATGATAACGTCGGATTTGCATAAGTAGATACTAAAATATGGCGCCAGTTGCTTAGTAAGTTTGGAATGACTAAATTTATTTTAAATCTCGGTTGAACCATTCTTAGAATTGTTACAACGAAACTCGATTATTTCATGTATGATGTACTATACCTACTCTTATAATATAAATAATATTGACTGTACTTTAAACCGTGGTCGCTCATTAATTATGCGTGTTTATCTACATAATAATAGAGGCGTTACAAACACTCAGTTGAGCTTCAGATATTACGTAGGAGACACGTACGTTATCAAAAGAAAACGCCTCAAAGAACTGAGTTCGATACGATATGTTTACGTGTACATAACTCAGTTAATATCATTTGATTTATTATCAGCAAAATATCTGTTCGTGCGGTGACGAGGACATTGAAATTGTGATCGTTCGATAACGTTTCAGGTATGTTGTTCGTTAGTAATTACAAAACTAAATAATTATAGGACTTTCGAAACAGCTAGTTGATGTTCGTGAGTTACAACTTTATAAAAATATTAAATCAAATTACTAAGATTACTTAACTACCTGCTGTTTTTCATGCGATATAATTATGTTATCGCTATAAATAAAGCAGTATGTACGATGTTATTTACATCAACCTTTGTACATTCGCATCGTCAAAGCGTTTTTTGTTATTATTTAAAAAGCATTTTGTGAGTGCTAATACGATTAGTATTTAATGGTATAGTGGTTATGTTAATAAAACGTTAGACCTCCGACGGAGTGTGCATTGTTTGTTTTCTTTTTAATTTTTATGCCGCACGACTATAATGCCGGTTGTGCACGAAGGGGTGGCGAAACGAATCTAGAACCAAACGACCTTTTTTTACTGCTGTGTAGAACATGCGGCCTCCCTTGCTAAAATAAAATTGATTTACAAACGAACGTGTGAATAAGTTTCGCACAAACATACATTAAGACATTAACTGTAACAAAATGTTTAACAACGATAAAAGCTATTTATCTATGTACACACACATTATTAATTTTCAACAACTCTTCTAGATTGTGATAAAGGATAATCGTTAGAAACATCTGATTCAAGAGAGCCATTTGTGGACAGAGGTATAGAGAATAATTAGTTAATTGGGGCAGGCGTCTTGCCGGGCACTTTTCTAGACTGGGTAGGTATAAGAGGTATTAGGGTACTTAACTTTCTTAGCACTACCTCTCTACATGATTTTCGAATCAAATCCGACTTTTAAACGATCGAAGTTTATACTTACCATAATTTAGACGAATAAATTCTACTAATACTAATTTTACTATCCTACTAATATTATAAATGCGAGAGGTAATGATGTGCCGATTCGATTATTTGAATAATCGATTAATCGATTATGTAATCTTATATTATCGATTGTTAATCGATTAATAATCGATTATTAGACTGAAATTTAAAGTGTCGTCTAAATGTCTTAAATCAAGATTATTTAAATGAAACAAGCAACACAACAATCACATTTTTAGAAAATAAAACTCAAATAGAACATACTCACTTCCTTTTCAAAAACAAAAACAAAATTTAAACTGAAAATCAAACGTAACATAATCACTTAGTGATTTAAAAAGTTTTAACTTTTACCCTGTACTACAACCGTTTACTACCTATAGAAGCGGGGATTCCCTTAGCAAATAGAAATACCATAACTTATATTTAACAGGTGACAGTTACCACAGACAAATTAATTACGTACCAATACACGATAGTGTTCTTTATTCCATGCAAATCAAATTTTTGTGTTAATCATTGTTGTTTAACTACAAAAAAAAACATAATCATACATAAGGATTGGTATGCGGTAAGGGGTTAAAAGATTTCTTCCAAAAATCGATTACAATCGATTACCTATAAATCAATCGATTGTAAACAATTATTCTTATAATCGATTAATCGATTATTAATAATCGATACCGCACATCGTTAGCGAGAGGTGGTGACGATGGATGTATCTATGTATATAAGTACTGGACGGATTTTAATGAAATTTGATACACAGATAGTTTATGAGCTAGATAAACGCATAGGATACTTACTTTTTACCATGGGAAATCTTTGCATGCAAACGAAATTGAAGGCGAAAGCTAAAAGAATCTATCGAAATCCTGGACAAGGCGTAAATTATAAACGATCGAGAATCTACATGAAAATAAAATGAATTAACAATAACACAATTATGCACATTATTGCACAGTCATGATTATATTTAAACACCTTCGTACATCCTGCTACTATTATTAACGCAAAAGTTTCTGAGGATGTATGGATGGATGTTTGTTACTCTTGCACGCAAAAAACTCCTGAACGGGTTTGGACGAAATAAAATATACGGATAGTTTAAAAGCCGGATTAAGTTATTAAAATACATTTTAATACAGGTATTATTTTAGTCCCCAGTAAAAAAATGCATGTTGTTAAATAAAAAATAAAATGTTGAGCTGATAACATAATCTTAGTTTCGGTTGAGTAGTGCTGAGGGTGCCTTATGACTGATGATAAACATGTTTATAATGCATTATCACTGAATGATAAAATTATAATAACTTTTTAAGTTATTATAAAAACACAGAGCAGAGCTACTTTCGCTTGTTTTATATAAGTAGAGTATGGAGATAAATCCATATCAAGTAGAAGAATAAAGGTAAGACTAAAGAAATTTTAGAAGTAGGAAGGTCACGTTAATAAAGACAGCGAGAAAGTAATTGTCCAGATGGACACCAGAAATCACTCGAGCCTGTAGCTCTCTTTTATTAAAGTAGGTACCTATAGTTTCTTAAAACTGACTACCTACGTTTCTTTGTAACTTTGCATAGAATCTTTCTACACAAGTATACCTGATTATTATGCGGGTTTGAACGTTGTGGTCTAGCCCCACTAGCTTGTGGTGTATACTAATCTTGCTTGTTTTCTCACGACTCTTGTGATGAACGTCGCAGTTTTTTATTTATGATGTTGCTTTCTAAACATAATATTTACGGGAAATATGTTCGATAGAGCACCATGGCATCGTCCCAATGGGTTAAAACAGAGCCAATTATGGTAACCATGTGTAGTTCCAGTTCATAGTTTGGCGATCTTCCAGAAACTTCCATTTTTTGTTAATATTCCTCGAGTTGTTCATTGCATCACTTGTCTAATAAACTCTTAAATAAATGCCTCAGTACAAAGTAAACTGTCTGCCCTTGAGGCTATGCCCTATACAAATGAAACATGTATTTTCGAAGCAAGTGTTTTACTGAACTTAAATGTTTTCTTTTGTTTGCAGGTAAAAATGAAGCCGAAAGTTCTAGATCGTGTAATTGTGTTCACAAGCATTGTTGGAATCCTGCTTTCAACGTACGCGATGTACGTGGAAATGGCTGTGGAGTCTCAACCTGGTTACAAAGCTCTCTGTGATATTTCCGAGTACGCTAGCTGCTCACGTGTGCTTTCTTCTGAGTAAGTTGTTTATAAAATTGTGATTGCAAATCTAGGAAATCTCTTTTGTAAAATTTTCGGGGTAGTAGAGTTTTTCATGCGTTTTGTTGCTTACGTAATAAGTATTCATCTATACAATTTTCTACGGTGGTATCTATATTAGACTTTTAGTTTCTATTATAATCTAAGCGTTGCGTGTAAATTATACAGTAATAATATATAAAAACATAATAACAGTCACAAAAAGTTTAGAATAATATAAAACTATGGTCACTAACGACAGATGTAAACGTACTTACTTATATTTGTATTGTAGTCTATTATGTGAGTAGCATCATTTATTCCGCTAACTTATTTATATAGTAACAAATAATTTATTCTGTCGACAGATATTTATACATATTCACTAAGTACCTATGTGTGTTAAAAGATAATAAATTGTCTTGCAGGTTCTCCAAAGGATTTGGTTTATTGCCAGAAGAATCTCCGCTGAAAGTTCCCAACTGTATCTATGGGATCATTTTCTATTGTCTCATCATATTTTTATGTACGTATAAAAACGTTTATTTTTGACTGTTATTGAGCTATTTGACCCGATTTTTGTTTCGCAGAATTTCTCAATAAAAATGTAGTAAACTTAACGACATTAACCCACTCTTTTAAACATCTGCGTGATATATTCGAAGCACATAAATACAATTTTCCTTAGATCTGACCGAAACCATTATAAAATTAAACTCTATTCGCTTTTACGACGTTAAGATGAAAACGATTATAAAACTGTCATTCATAAAAACGTAAAATACCTACAACACCGATAATAAATAATCGATTAATTAATTAAAATGTCAGCTCTAAGAAGCTGATTTAACACGAAGGTCTTAATAAGATGGTGTTGTAAGTTGGCTTCTTATCGTAATGATTGTTATAAAAAGTGTTGCCACAGTGGGAGTTATTGTAATTAAACGTCTTGTATAGCTTCCATTACGAGTGGTAATTACCGTCGCAATGCCAATAATCGACATCGCATTACGATGCGGCGTCGTCGGTCGACGGCGTGCAATTCGCACATCAACGCGCTCCGTGGTTACCGGCTTCGTGACTCTACCAAGAGAAAAATATTGCGAAATCCCGCGCTAGCTGCTTACTCCAGGCATATTTGGTAGCTCACGAGCCGCGAATAACTGTTATCGTAATAGGCTAACATTGGTACACACACTCTTGGGAAGTGCGAAATGTTTGCTGCCAAAATGATTTACACGTTTAGGGAAAACCTATACTCACAACAATTTGAGCTTGTTAGTTCGTGTTATCGCTGTTTAACAAATATTCGATAGCCGAATGAAATACGTAACTTAATTAAAGTTTCAATAAGATCAAGATTCAAATAGCAACTAAATAAATCCCCAGTAGAGTGAATAAGAAAGTCAAATTTGAATTATTTAACATTCCCAATAGCATTACAGTGTATAACAATAAAATGTTTCTCTATTTGAATATTTAGAGGGTTTGCGTGAGCTTTTATTGCTTCGCTAAAATGTTAATTCCGTGAAACACGCTCGTAAATGGTTGGAATTGTAGTGGGCATTGTGTTATTTTAGTCTGATATTGAAATAAGCCACAACCGCTTTGTTTGATCTCTTATGGATTGTAATACCTTGCTTTTGTTGTGTTCACTGCTCGTAATCTCTTATTGAAATAATATTGTATGTAGGTACCTACTACTTATACCTTAATTTTACTAACCGTTTAGGTTCCAATTAATCTGATATGAATCGTTACTATGGTTAGGAAACAAGTAGGTAATTGTATTAGTTACCTTCTGAACTTTGTAAACGAGTTAATAAGCAAGCAGATAAAAAAAAATCATTATAAACTCGACCCCCCAGCTATCAGAATGTTCCGAGAACGTTAATCAATTATTCTAGTTATTGGAAAGGTTAAATTGTCGATAAACACTACAAAAAATGTGTCTGCGACTGAGGGTAGCTGAATTAAAAGAGTTTGTATTAAACAAAAAGTCCTATAAAATGTTGATTTTCCTTTTACTTTACAATGTTTGAAATAACAATATCAATAGAAAAGATTTTATTTCTATTTAGATATCAATAAACAAATGTCTACATATAAAATCGATATAATTCATTATACGCGTACAAACTTGCGTTGGAGCACGGCGCGGAAGTTATCTTTCGAAAGTGAATTGGGTACAACATTAAATCTAGCCTCTAGCTTGGTTCTCACCACTCTATCATCTAACTAGACAAGTTGATAGCACTGTAATAATAATTTACTCTTGTTTCAGCAACATTTGATCAACTGTTGGTGGCACGTCTCCTGTTTGTCGGCTGTTTATCCTCAGTGGCTATGTGCTTTTACTTAGCTTATTTGTTAGCATTTGTCCTGCATGATCTATGTGTAGTCTGCATTTCAACCTACATAGTTAACGGGCTCCTTACAGCATTAGTTTATAAAAAAACGAAAGCGCTGGCTGCAAAGAAGAAATGAACAATGAAAACATTAATTGGTTGTTAAATGTTACGTAATACCTCTACATCACAAGCATTTAAATTAAAGTAAGAGAGTAAAATAACTGTGTGGTATTTCATTGGTGTATTTATCTGGCGTTTATCTCCCGCTTTCTACCCGACGCTCGCAGTAAAAGTAAAATACAACTTAGGTAACAAAGTGCACAGGCACACGTTGAATATTCGATGTAACTACGGAATTAAATGTTTGTTTTATAACTACAGTTCGAGATTTTACCCGACTGTTGCCCAGAGGAGATTCAAGTTTTTGATGTAGTTACACATATTATATTAGGGAATAGTTTTTTGGAGTTATTTCTAAAAGTCTACCTAAACATAAGACTAACACGTCTAATTATCATAGTGAGTACCTATATACGTGACAAAAATTTGCTCTATTAAGGAAGAGGGATCATAATATTTTGATAAAGCGATATTAAATTTCAAAACTTTTAAGGAAAAAGAATAGAGAAAATTATTTTATTAATGAACTTGAACTGTATTAGTTGTATTCTAAATTAGGTTAAATATTGTGTTTATTTAAATCATTTGGGCAAACGAGGAAAATAGAAATATATCGTACCCATGTAGTGCAATAAGTATGTATGCCAATTCCCAACAGGTTACGTTTTCCTGTTAGTTTTTGGTTTTTCGATAAGACAATATTATTTTAAATAATTAAAGTTGAAACTAACAGGATTTTTTTATTAATAAGGCTTGTCAACAGAACAAATAGGTAATAACAATATTTTCTGATATACAATATTATGAACACAGTATCATAAAGACTAGAATTTTGCAACATTTATAAAATAATTGGAACGAAAGTACAGGAAATCGCAGCACCTAGTAGACAGCAACATAAAAATCTCTTTTCCAATATAATACCTAAGTGGTTTTCTTGTGGTACGCGTTGTTAAATAAAAAGGCATGATATAGATTAATCCAAGCAGTTACCGTGAAAACAATAGATATATCAAACAGCTGAAGATATAATTTGATTAAATGAACCTTTGAAAAGCAGGGATGACTGAATTTATAGAGTAGCTCAACATACCAGCCGTCGGTACTCGGTCGTTATAATCTAACATCCCTGCTTTCTATTATGAATGGATATCGGTCTCTCTTTTATATTTTCTTAGGATTGCCCAACGCATAATTTTGTAAAATTGTAATCCAACCAAGTTGATATCCTTGCATAACACCAGATCGATTACATCTCTGCCAAAGAGTAGGTCAAAACCAACATTTAAGATTATTTATGCGAAGGTCAGTCAGGTAAAAATAAAATTTTGTAAAAACCGAACAAAGGACTTCTGAGGAGTATGGTAACGCCATCTGTTAGTGAGTAGTGTTAAGCAATTATTTGTACTTGCTTACAGCGCCCTCTGCCGATTGTTATTTATTAAATCTTCGTAAACTAGATGTCGCTCTTTCAGAGTTGGAGCTGGAATTATTATAAAAAATAGTAAAATTTACGTAACATTTTAACTGCACAACGAAAAACATAAAATTAAAGAACTCCTTGAACTTGCAACTCGGTACATAAAATATATTTAGCCATTTATTTGACTAGAAATCTATTGCAAAAATAATGTTATTAATAAGAGTACTATCAGCCACCTGCTGTTTTGATACGACAGGATAGTTTTCTAGGATCGGTAAAGGGCGATTAGTTTACCGATAATTAAAATATAAATTAAAACCTACATTATTATAATGAACATGTTTTCTGAACAGTTGCATTTACAGCATGTGGTAGTAAGAAAATTGCAGCTATTTTTATCAGGAAAAGTCGTTAAAGGGTATTTTATATTGCACCTTGGTCAACGTTAATGTTCACGTCGTAAGAGATTAAATGTCGGTTGTCGTAAAAGGAAGCACTATTATCCCTATAAAGAGCCTAGGCAAGCATTTCCTCGTTGTGCTTTGTTGTAAGTACCAAACGTAGAGTGTAATTTACACACTCGTTGATGTGATGAGTTTTATAGGATCGTTACTTCAGCCAAATATAGTACGCGAATTGTGAATAAGTCTGTGATACTATCACAGTTCGGTACTTAAGACATCTAGCCACGCTCACTGTAAACATGTATGTATATTTCTTTTAGCTTTACATTTATATTGAAGATTTATTTTGATTCCAGCTCTCACTCTAAAGAATTATAATTATGTGAAACTTTTCTGTAAAATGTGCTAGACGACACAGGATATAGCATATGTAAATCAACATTGAATATAAAAATAATTCTAAAATACATCTACTTGAGCTGTAAACAAATTAATGATAAAAGCATTTGACACAGTCTCCGTGAATATCTTTATTCACAGCAACATCTATATCTTTCAATTCACCGTCACTCCATCATTTATCACTGCCTCTAGACTTTTTGCAAAAGCGGCGATGTAGTGACAACACATAGGTACCTATACGGTGTAACGACCTTAGGACGAACTCTTTGTTTGCGCACACGATCTGATACAGCTGTCGCTGGCGACGCTGGCCTGATGGACCAAACGCAGCGATTAAAAGCAACTGATTACAACGCTCAAGTAGCGAACATAAGGTATTTGACATTGTTTAAGTACGCACGGTCACAGGCAGCTTTGAACATTTCCCGACGAGCTATTTTAGTAGCGTCTTTGTGTCACGTCCATCTTTAAGTTTTTAATACTCGTTTTAAATGTCGGTATTTAAGTTTGTTATCTCAAAAAAAGAGGTTATACTGACAATGATGAAGATTCGTTGAAAACGATTTAAAAGTAGAGTGTTTTTAAACCGGCTACAATAAATAAAAATGACAATAGTACGTTGTTCAAAACGATATAAAAATGGTCTGTATCTCGCTTGCAATAAATCTGAAAAAGTGACTGTTGCTCGGAACTGCGTCAAATAACCCCAGTGCATGACAAAGCAAGTGTGCACTAGAGACTCTCTACATATTCCTTTTATAGGTTTCGAGGCTTCAAAGCAAAAGCTTACATAGTCAGAATTTTTAATCTGTTTCTTTCAAAGAAACATGATTAAAGTAAAATAAAAAGTAGCGCTTTGTAATAAAACATAATTGGATTACGATACGGTTTGTAAACGTAACAATAATTAGCAGATAAGTTGTGTTTGTAGTCGCATCATAAACTTTCGGCCGTAAACTTGGCAATGTGAACTCGCGAACAATAATTGCGGCTCACATAACAAACGATAACACTTTAGTTGAGTTTCACGCTATTTATGTAACGATCCGTCTTGGAGTGGACAAAGGTTATAATGAAAACTGAAAGAAAGTTGAGGTAAATTGTCTACGAGAGTTTACAAACTTAGACTTCCCTGTTTCTTACGGCTGCTCTTTTCGAATTAAAGTTTACCAAAAGTTTTATTTATGAATAGCAGAGTCTGATGAGCATTCTTTCACCAAAATCGAATTGACGTAAAAAACTATCGTAATTTTATCAAATATTAGTATTTTGTTTAATTAATCCAGACTGTTTTAAATCAAGCCTTGGTCCTAGTATTTATTCTATGTTCGGTTCATGGACGTTCGTTTGTCCATCTAAAACTACGATTATCTTAATAGTTTTCGTAAAGAGGTAACGCAATAAACACATTAGGCTGAAAAAACGACGAAGTGATAATAATACTTACATCGGATGAGTGGGTTTTTGCGGAAAAAACTACCTATTCAAAGTTTACTTGTGGGCGTCGAAGGTAACTGTAATGGGTCAGCACATTATATCTATGAAACGCCAATGATCGAGCTTTTGCCCTCACTAGAACAAACATGATGTGGATTGATAAATTAAGGGTACGGAGGCAAAATCACTTCGATACAGACAATGAGTAGCTAATAGTTCTAGTGAAATACTGTTGGGGTAACTTGGAACGCTAAAGATTTTTCACTTGCTAAACAGCTTATTAATTATTAAAGAAAATTATATGTTGTTGAAACGTACTTAACCTTTATAATCTTGAAAAATTGCACAGCCACTTGCATCGTTGATAATAAACCGGTAAAGAATAAATGCATATTTCTTCACATATATCTTTTAAAGACGCAAATGAAGCATGCTAATAGACTGGAACTACCGGTTGGAATGACTAATGTTTATAATATTTTTGTAGCACATACTCGTTGTTCCGAATTTGCACACAAAGCCTGCCCACGCGGCGACAACTACGTTTCATTTTTGACGTGCCTTGTTTACTACAAAACAGTCAACTAGAATAATAGGTGTTTATAAGCTGCCGATGTTGACGTCTGTTCAACTCTTAGTATTTAAAATGAAGCAATTACACCGTTTTACTAACTTGAATCAGATCTTTGAAAGACCGGAGTCGTTAATGGCCTTACTGGTTCATTTAATGGAATAAAATGTTTTACTACTAGCGCAACAGGACTCCTGTTCTACATCGAATGTTATTAAAGATAATTACTAAGAACTTGATGAAGGTTTTCTGTTAGATATTTTATCTGGGGGCACGGAAGTGCCCCCGCAAGTCGAGCAAAAAAAAGCGGCACGGCCGTAACATCCTTTTCTCGAAGCAATTCGGGCTATTTTTGACACCCCTATAATTTCGTTGTGGATAAAACAAGAAGCCTGGATTTTCAGCAACTAATTAGTCATTGTATAAACACGGTATATTTAAAATTTCAGTCAATTTGAACCAGTAGTTTAAGAATGACAACTTGTTAAAATTTTGAATTTTGTCACTCACTGATTCACTGACTCACTGACTCACCGATCATCAAAAGTCTAAGGTACTTCTAGCAGACTTAGAAGCTTAAAATTTAGAATACAAATAGGGTTTAGTGTCTTAATCATGGGAAAAATTCAATATTTTTTAATTTCGGTCCAGTTTTCTAAATACACCAACTGCAACAATAACTTTGTAATCCCATATAAATGTATAAGATTACAAGGTTACATTTGCAGTTAATGAATTATTATTACTGTAGAAAATAAAATAAATAGGTGTAAATAGGTACCTACTATATGAGGCATAACGGGAGGGGGTATAGGGTGGATAAGGGTGTTTAGCCCATGAAACTGAACAACATTCCCATAGGAAAATATGTAGAATTATGAAAAAAAACGTCTTTCCATACCAATTGGACTTATGTTCGCTCTACAAAAAGAAGTGAGATGCCATCAAAAACATTCTGTAAAAACCTCAAGTCTCGCCGTAAAAAGTTGTGAGATCTATATAATACCAAGTCGATTAATCTTTTTAGTCTCTACTTAAAGGACCTTCTGTCTTAAGTTATTACGTATGTTATTATCATGGCAATTAAAAAAAAATACCTTTAAAACAAATAGATCGACTTGGTCATCGCAAGAAAACACAAATTCGCCATTAACATTTCAGGAGCATTAACTTCTCGTCGTGCTGTGTAGTGTGATACATACTTATAATTAAATCATGCGATGGCCAAGTCGGTATATTTGTTTTAAAGGTATTTTTTTTTAATTGCCATGATAATAACATACGTAATAACTTAAGACAGAAGGTCCTTTAAGTAGAGACTAAAAAGATTAATCGACTTGGTATTATATAGATCTCACAACTTTTTACGGCGAGACTTGAGGTTTTTACAGAATGTTTTTGATGGCATTTATATTTACCGAGATAATTGCCGGTGTCTAAGCTACACAAATAGCAGTAAATTGTACAAAACAGATGCCTATTAATGATAATATTGGAAGCCACTTAAAGGGACAAGCAGCATTGACTTTGCAGTTGAAAGGCGACATGCTCTTTGTTTTAAGGCGACGTGGTAAGAATTCCTTTTGTATTGTGGAGTCAGTAACACAGATCAAGTAGCCACTCCGAGTAAGTACCACAAAGGCATACCGTAGCAGTCCTGCTGTCATTCATCTTAATGGTCGCGGAACCATTTTTGGTATTGTGGTATTGACCTTACGCCACTGTGGCCTAGTGCAGATTGCGCCGTATAAGGCACCTGCGACGTGTTTTCGACCACATAATCATAGCTCAGTCAATGGCAAAGGACTTGTGAGCACATTGTAATAACAACTTTTGCGTGTGTAGGAGTAGGTAATGAGATCATTGTCATATTAATCTGGCATATGATTTTAGATGTTAATTGACTGTTTGAAGGCCAAATATTATGTCATTTGCAGATTTGAATAATTTTTGTTCCGGTATACGAAATCCTTTATACACTGTAATTCTGACATCATTGTTCTCCTACCCGTGCTTTGGAATCAAATTCTCAATATCTCATATTTAATTCATGT
Source organism: Anticarsia gemmatalis (assembly GCF_050436995.1). Classification (NCBI taxonomy): domain Eukaryota; kingdom Metazoa; phylum Arthropoda; class Insecta; order Lepidoptera; family Erebidae; genus Anticarsia; species Anticarsia gemmatalis. The sequence goes on from NC_134757.1 coordinate 6,890,617, forward strand.
TATCTCTAATAGGTAATTCATCTCTATTTTGTTGCCTTATTGTCAGTAGTTCGAATAGATCTATTAGGTTTATAGTTTTGCCTAACATAAGCTTCAATTTAATTTCTATTGAAGGAATACTCGACTCCTCTTTAACAACATTACCACAAAAAACGTGACAAACAAAATTAAATATGAAGTCGACGTCATATTCTGAGAGAAATTTAAATATGTTACATTAATTAAAGTAGGCTAGATTATAAATCCTTAAAGTGTATTGAACCTCGACGGATATTTAGAAATAGTTGAAGTATTGCAATATTTGTATCAAGCTTCATTAGTATTCAGCCGTGTAATTTAAGTACTGCCTTAACGACTTCTGTTCATAATTTATACACAAGCCGATTAGCGATAAGGGTTTGTAGGAATTTGTCTGAATGGCCTGAATTTCGCATGTCCATAAAATATGCAGTATGGCTAATGTTACCATATAATTAAATTCAAAACGGGATATATAAAATTTTGAGTAAAAAGAGTGTAATGAACTACAACATACCTACTAGGCAAGTTGTTGTCTATATTTTGTTTGCTCAACCACCACACTTATCTAAAAAAATACGTAACCAATCTCAGTGAAACGAAACAAGCAGGTTTGTTTGCTAAAGCGGCCATTTCTGTTGTCATTGCTGACAGCGGAACTACAGGCTGAAATCGGGACAATCCTGCCTAAAGCGGCAACATACAGTCACGTTAAATCTAACGTAACAACCCACGCTTACTCGAAGTTGCCGGGACTCGGTATACCATTACTACACGTCAATGATTTCTCACCGAAACGCTCCGAAGTTATTTCCAATATCCGATTTGGTAATTTAATGAGTAATTGACTATGTAAAATATTGCCGGTATTAGTTTCGTTCGGTTAAAAGCCAGTCGAAGATAAATTGATTTAATTTATTTGATATTAAACTTCATAATTCACAAAGGCAACTTTGCTTTGAAGATTAAGGGCCCAAATCTATCATTCCTTTGAAACTGGAGTATAGTTTTATAATAATAAAACAATTTTGTGCTTGTCAATGTTGGCGTAGCTATTTATTAATCTTATCTACATATAATTATATTATAACAGTACATCAGCGACCACGGACAGTTTAATCTGCGCCGAAACGTCAAGTATTTCAAGATTAATACGTGTTCACGTTAATTGTTATATCCTATTGTATAATTACCATATTACGCGAAATTTTTGAAAGTCACGAAACTAATATAATATATTATCTAATGAGGTATATCATTAGATCATAAGGAGATAGATCATTGAAGAGCTGCTGATACCAAGAAAATGTTTGAAAACATTTTCGAATAGTGATCTGCAACACGGCTCATACAAGAACTAGCCTACGTAAGAAGTATCAAATTCAATAACAACTCTATTGAATTTTATCGTGTGTTAAATCGCAGTCGACTCGGCTTCCCACATCCAAAACACATGACTATTCATGACACATCTTGTAGCTTGCCAATAGATGAATTTGTAATCAACTACCTGTTTCTTTAGCTGTACCTAGTATCAATAGTACCTTCTATGTACCCTTAGTCACCACTTTATATGGGACGTAAATACGGTACCTACGTTATGTTATTTGACGAGAGAAGAAAATCTCTGAGTATCGTGTTTCAGACTGTGTTTCTCGAATTAAAATGTAGATATTACCTACATTTTTACTAAAATCTAAAGTCCATAGAGTCAAACGCTCTTTAGTCTCTCTAACTACAGAGCGTTTGTTGTTTCGAAGTTCCTGTAATAGTAAGATATAAAATTAACTAAAATATAGCTCTTCATGACGTTGGGTATTCAAAACAATGCTGACAAAAGGATGAGATGTCACGTATATTAAATCTCGCATTATAATTATTAGAAGTTGGCTAATACGTATGCTACAAGTTACAACGATTTCCATTTGTAATAATGGTGACATAACGAGCTTTATTACTGAGAACGATCATATTTCAATAATCAAATAAATTAATATTTATGCGCGATTGCAACCAGCAATTAGGCCTTAACAGGTTGCAGTAAACTTCTCAGGTGGGGATGCCTCCGAATATAACACGAAAACTCAATGTTTCCTTCCCTGTTTCTTGATTGGTATCTAGGACTTATAAATTATGCATGAACATAATCAATATAGTAGTGGCCTGATAGTAATCATAGAAAGAAAAATATATTCTCATTTGAAGCGTGTCAAGTGCATACGTAATCTACAAAAATGAATCTCTTAATGTCGACATTTTTTACAAAATCGTCAATTTGACACGAATTCTCGATCCATAAGCATTAAATAACCATATTTCAAGATTACCCCGCCTTAAAAGCATACATAATGTAAATCACAAAATTATTATAAAGCGTGTGAAAGTGTCATGTACCGTGTGCAAAAAAGTTTGTAAAAACGTCGAATGTCTTTACAAACGACGGCCCTAATACGAGTCGTGGGCGGCCTACAAGGCTTTGCTGACTGAAGTAGGCCGATTGGCATTTTCGATGGCACTTCTCGCACTGGCCGTTTGAAGCTGCACCCAATATGGGCCGGTGCGCTTTCAATTTTATGTACACATTCAGTTTCTAATAAATATATGGAAAATGAAATCGTCTGAGTCATCGTCCTGCCTTTCGTGTCATATCTGTATTTGGTCATTATGTACCATTGAGATTTTCTGAGTTATAGCTCTAACATCTCATTAAGTTGGACCATTGGGTTCATAGACGAAACTGTGTATTATTGACACAGGCCCATAAAAAAGGTATTAAACTAAAAATGAGGATTAAGAAATAAATAATATAATAAATGAGACGTGATTGTTTAAATATCCATGTTTAATATTTTATTACGTAACATTATATCGATAATATCGCTCGGTAAATTGCAATCGATATCGATTTCCTGCATGAAGTGAAATCAATTCCGATCACGATTGAAGAATCACGATCAGGCTTCTTGTTTGATAAATTTATATCGCCCTTACATCAATTACACATTTCATTATGAGCTTCAGATGATTGATAGTATAATTAATTATTTATATTATAGATACTTACATCATTATAAAACATAACTATGATACAAACTCAGTTTTAATTTAAAATAATTGCTGACAGCATTATGGCTCGTTACTTATTTATTAAGCTTTTTTACAACCAAGATTGTTGTGAATATTTTAAATTAAAATAATACCTACGTATCATCAATTAAGTAAATACTGATTGAGTTAAGACTTAATATAAGCAAATAAATATTTACTACAAAACTGCGGTATATTTTTTTTTTAAAGACAACTGCTCTTGTGTCGCGGGACTTGTACAAACATACAAATAACAGACACAAAGCACGACCAGACTCGAAACAATTATAATTATTTGTGGATCGCACAAATAATATTATTGTTCAGTGTGAGAATCGAGCCCACCACCTCCCGGCGCAATGGTATTGGCGTGGCAACCTAAACCACTGCGCCACGGAGGCAGTCCATACATTACATGCAAAACATTTTATTATTACGCTAAATATTCGGTAAATTTGACCTAAAAATAAGAATATTCTTTCATTGATAGAAAACAGTGATTACGCTTGTAACGTAGATTTAATGACTGCAGTTATTAGTCCACATTACACATGATTATAATGGTCTGGACTAATGGCTTATACGAAATGATTGGTAAACAGTTTAGAAGGACAGTATTGATTGGATGATGCAATTTGAACAGGTGATTGACGTGCTTAGACCAATGATCGGTTATTCAGGAGCTTTTTATACTCTACCGTTTTAGTATAATTGGTTGGTTGCTCTAAAAGCATTTGGCGCTATCAAAAACTTTAGTTTTTGCGAGTAAAATATAGAGAGTTTTTCTGTAAGGAAAGTATCATTTCTAGTTTCAAACTTTTTTACCCCTGGTTTCTGAGGTACATTTAGCGGTAGTTTATCTATTCCATAGCGTTAAAACTTATATAAAAAAACGCAATTGAATAGATAAACTACCGCAAAATGTACTCAGAAACCGGGGGTCAGTAATGTTCCTGATTAATGGTAATCTTATCTTATCTTAGGCGTGGGGGTGCCAGTTAATGCCTGACTGACACTTCGACCATTCCTGATCCTTTGTGTCACCCCCTCCTTTGCTACTCTAGACGTTGAGGGGCAGGGCAAAACTTATCAGTTTTGCTATGCACCCCACCGGAAGCAGCCTGTAGTCTTCTGGTTTAGGGTAACCGCATCCTAGAAGATCCATTCTTTTCCTTCCTAAAGCATCACACTCGCACAGTATGTGTTTCATGGTTTCTGCTTCTTCATTGCAGTGCCTGCATTTAGGGTCATCTATGGCTCCTATTTTATTTAACATGTAGTTCGTGCTGTAGTGTCCTGTGAAAGCACCAAGTATTTTCTTGATGCTGTCTTTGCTGAGGTTTATTAGGTTATTACTCCAGCTTTTATTATTTTAGATTAATGGTAATAAGTTATGTCTTTTGCGAGCGACTAAAATATATCAAGGAAGTTTAGCTCTTGATCTAATACACTTCAATCCTTATGAACTATACATATTTTGTGGAATAATAATTTGACTAAAATTTTGTCAATTTGGAACAAGGTTTTAATCGCATATGCATCTGAAAAGGCCTCAGTCTAAAGCATTAAATGTCCCATATTCGGTAAAATGAATTTGCTAATTAGTCCATAAATTAGATATTACCTCACAATCGAGATGTCTTACTTAATATTGTTTATAGATATTAGTCGGTGTTATTTTATGGCCTGTTTTCTTTATTTGGAGTAGCAAGGACAGAAGCTGAATACGATTATTACGTGTGTATTATGTAGAGGTGATTCATAAGAACTTTAACAATAGCGCCACATCAAGTATATGATATTATCTGTTTATCATAAATGAAATATTGTTTTACTAGCTTTTATGTTACTTGTTGAGCAATGTATTGTTGACCTGTTTTGTAATGTTCGTTGGCCTTTTTTGGCCTTTATGATTAAGATGTAAGGGGAATAGCTTCGTACAGTTTTAAGTAATTAAATGGTTTTAGACAATGTTTCGATTAATACTATATTATTTTACTATATTATTAATACTATTACTATATTATTAATTGAATTGAATTTAATTGAGTCAATAAGTGTGTGATCATTGTCAGATGTTTGTAGAAATGTGGACTGTTTATTTAAGGTAACTAAAGATTTTTATAGGTATGTAGAGGTTTAGTTGGTTCTAGTGAGTTGTGACTTCAATTCTAACATACAATGTTTTTGTTATCTATCTATTTAAGAGTATTTAGAGTCTGTGATTTACAGATATTTAACAAGCTCCGTGACATAACATTAATCTTATTTTATATATTACCTTAAAAATTAACCTAAATACCACACTCCTCAAAAGCTTACGTAGATCACTAAACAGTTACGACACACGAGCACTTTTTATACAGCGGTCATAAACGGCTTAGTAGACCTTAAACAAAACACATGTAAATCGATGTTGAAACAATAAGAAACATAAACAAACAGCATTACCGGTGGCATTACCTTCAGTTTCTGACCTTTTGTCTGTCATCATCGTACATGTTGGCTCAGCCACTCTTGCTGCCAGTTGCTGCTCACTTTCATCAGCTGATCAAACACTCTGTGACTTCGGGTAACTCCGGAATTACTCGTAATCATTCGGTTTTACAAATAACGCCTCAGGCCTGTAGATTGTTGGACGGAAACGCGATAATGATTCGTTTTAGAACGTTTTATGGTGTTGATGTATGTTATTATAGAGTGTATTAACAGATCTGAATAAATAACGTGATACTTTATTTGATTTGAACAATAACTAGTTTTTTGTAACGGTTATGCTCTTTTTAATATGCGTGTAAGATGTACTTTAAATTCCGATAGCACTCATCTCTTCTATGACAGTCGTAAGTCGAATGAAATAATCCTTCCTCTATCGAATGAAAATTAAAGAAAAGGTACATAATATGTAGGAATAACTTAGACAGATTTTTGGAATTTGATTCGGTTATGCATTTTATAAAAAACAATATCATTCACTAATGTTGCACCAAAAAATAAACCGTTTTCGAAACACGAGACGAAAAATGACTCACACGTTGCTCCGAGCAAAATTATAATTTGTAATAATTCTTTTATTATTCATTGGTATTTTATGAACAATAAATAAGTATAGACGCCAGATATTAGACAAAACGTTTAGCTGTAGGCATTGCGTAGGAGTTTTATGCAGACATGGTTAATAGAGACTTTGAGACCGTAATTATAGTTATTGGCAGTAATAAATGAATTCGGATACAAAATGTCCGATCGGACACTAAGTTATAGATTTATAGTTATTGTATTTACGACACATAATACATTTATTTAAATGAGTAACATTGCTAGGCGATGCACGTCGCGTAATAATGACGGCGGTTTGATTTTCGAGTAGGGCAAAGGGCTATAAGGTTCGTCAATGTCGGTTAGAATGTTAGCCTATACCTCCATGTATAACTGGTAACTAATTATAAAATAATAATCAAATAAACAATAGATCAGTAACGCTTAGCGTTCATGTACTAGATGTTATTTCTGCTTTATAATTGGCATTAATTACAAACTCGCCCCGTTTGTTATGATTGCAAATTATTTTTTGCAATTTCATGCATGTTGGTATATAATTTTAACAAGTCATCCTAATATTACAGTAACCTAATATAACGGGTATGGAAACCTTTCTTTCTATAATTTTAGGCAATGATGACAAGTTTACCTTACCTTAGCGTCTTAAAAGTTGTTGGAAAATCTTCATACTGACAAATGATTCATAAACTGTGTAGGTCTAAGTATTTTATTTCTTAATGTTCTTCTATTTCCGTATTGCTGACGCATAATCAGTTTCCTCAATCGTGTAGGTACAGATGACTCTCTGATTACAAATCTATTTCATTATGCACTTGCAGTTTTGAAGGAAAACGTGCATTTTTCCCGTTAATGACTAAAGCATTAATAACGGATTTTGGCAATTTTGACGCAAGCTATTACGGTGTCATCACATAGAATTTGGCTTAGAATTGCCGCCACCATTTAGCTCAAATTCTCACAAAAATAACCTACTACAGCATACGCTTGAATATAGTCAGAATAAGTGTAACAATGGATATCAAATAGAAGATTTTGGCAATGTAGCGCATCTTGAGGATCCAGCTCTTGCTCAGTATTAGATACATATCAATAGGCTGATGACATACAACAACAATTTATTGAAATTATGTTCACGAATGTCATCTTACGAATAAACGACGACCAGTCGTTCTTATCGTGAACATTGATAAAAACACAGCCCACATCCAATTAGACGGCAGACATCGTTACGAGAAAACAAATTATAATCAAAATGGTCATGCGCCGGAAAAAATGTAGCCTGCTTTGTTTTGAGACGTAGTTCTTATACACACGAATATGGCAAGGGTTATTACCGTTAGTAAAAAAGTAAATACGGATAAAATAATAGAAGTAAAGGTGAGATAGTATGTATAGTTACCTACTAAGTATTGTGTTATAAAATAACAGTTATATGAAATTTTGTTTTCCCAGAAGCTTTTTATTGCATCTCATTCATCAACCAAATTTAACTAATATTATAATGTGGCTATATATAGATTTTTTTCAATAAATTAACTATTAAATTCGAATCTGTAGTTCCTGAGATTAGCGCCTTGAAACAAACAAACTCTTCAGCTTTATATTACTACAACTGAGATCTTGTTTGTTATTAATACCTGAGATGCAGGTCGCACATATTTATTAAAGCCGTAGCTTTTAACTACCTTATTACAAGAGTATTAGGAACAACTTGCACAAACATTAAACTTTACAAACTGGTATGATTTGTAACTCATAATAATTTGTTATGAGTGAATTGCTTCTGAATTTGCCTTTTAACTGCGCAGGGCGTAATCAACGTTTATTATTTACTTGAAGAACCTTTTAGAAACGTATAAAAGCAGCATAAACTTAATTTATAACGAGGTAACAGTACATTTTGTAAAGAAGGTTTATTTTTACGTTATTATTAAATGTGTCTCAAATGTTATAGGTACCGTAAATAAACGCGGTTAGAGGGTGTTGACTCTGTGTTCGCAGACTAGAAAATGTGATAGTGCTCAGCTTAATTTTGTGACTACACAATTATGTATAGTATCTTAGTAAATAGGACATCCGTTATTTTGAGAAAAAAAAGGTTTTTGGTGGCCTTATTTTATTTATAACCAAATATTTTATTGTACTTTTGAAAACACATTGACCTTTCTTAACTTATAGTGGCGTAGGCGTGAAGTGTTACATTTTGAAACCAATACATGAGAGTAAAAGGTCCAAATCCACAAGATTTTGACAACACTTGACAAACAATTTTCATCATTATAAGGTTGATAAATAAAGAAAACTTATTTTGGAGCTAAGAAAAGCTAAAAAAGCTAAGCCTAGAATTTAATCCGTAGATATGTCACTTTGAATAAGACGCGATTAATCTATTCACCTAAATATTCAATTCAACATGTTCGTACATTTAAAGATTATTACGTCTTAATATTAAGTTCTCACATACGTAAACATTCCAGGTCATCATTCGTCGGCAGATTGCGGTCCATAATCTGTAAGGAAAATGTGCATTGTGCACGTGTGGATCTCGGAATTGCAAATGAAATGTTTTCTCAAGCTTATCGCTTAGTTACAGTCCATCAAGATCCTCCCATGTCCATTTGTAGGAAGCATAAAAGGACAACCGCAAAACAAAATGATCGTACTGACTCAGTGATTTTGAGCTTTGATGTTTTATTATGTTAAGTATAGAGGGTTTTTTCGGCTTCGTATAATGCATTGATTCATAAACTTATCAAAGTTTCCTTTGTCATTGTCGCAAGCACAATCGGCTTACGATCGATTGACGGTTCAAGGAATGCGTTATTGGGTTTTTTCTGTCTGGAAAATCGTATTGCCTCCTGCTAAGCTATTAGCCTGTAATTTGATACGTTTAGAACACTTTCGAGGAACGTTCCTAACATAATTTCGTCGAAATGTTGTCTAGGGTAGGCACTCTTCAAGAATTTAACGTGTATACTGTATATCTTACGAAAGTAATAAAGGATTACGTTGTAAAGAAATAATTTATGAATGAAAGAACAAAGTAAGTAAATCTTTTATTACCATGCTTCTAAAATACACAATGTCTTGTAAAACAATTTTAGTAAGTAAAAGGAATTTTATAAAAGTTTCCTAGCCGAGCGTAGCTCTCGAGCTACGGATATTGAATAACATAAGCTGATTTCGGAACTCTCGGCACTTGAAAGGGAGCACTTTGTCATTGTTTTAAAAAAGTATTAAAACTGCGAAGTGAACGTTATTAATAACAGGTTTAGTTGATACTAAGAAACATTTTAGCTGTCCTACGTTCTATTAGATTGGTTTCTAATTGAAGTTTATTTACATATTTGTTATATCTCGGTAACGAAACCTGTACCTGTTAAATGATATCGGTTCGAAGGCGTTCTTCCTACTCAAGACCGATATTTGCGAAATATGCGCGCAATATCATTGAAGATATGGTATTGTATTTAAATATTATAATTTTATGTGTTCATGTGGGCGGCTGGCGCTAGACGCCAATTTAGCAAATACCAACCTCGAAATTCCGACGATTTTATAACGTAATGTTATCGGTTAACTGCCATTATATTGTACGTAGCCCGATCCTTTAAAAATGCCTTTGTATGAATGTGAGTGCTTTGAGATAAGCAGGGAACAATATTGTGTGAAGTGTATGACTATATTTAGAAGAGGGCCGATTGAACGCAGCCTGGCTGTGTTGGCGAGTTGGATTATGACATAGTTGGTAATGTTTATGCAAAATGCGCCCACGCTTCATTGGCATGCATCTGGGGCCGGTGTGATAAACAAGAGCGGTGGGCAGCCGGTCCTCCCACTGGCCTGTATTAAAGGTGCCTTTACTTTTGTCAGTTTCGCCTTCAGTAATTATACTGGTTCAGTTTTGCATAAATCCGCCCGACAAATCTGCAGTAGGAAGAATAGATAAAATAAATATCCGCATTAGTAATGTTTGATTTATTTATTAGCTACACCTGAGTAAAAATACACCCATATTTGTTACGTGTGTACATTACCTACAAATACAATAACTGTCTGTCCCTGATAGTGTTTACATACAACACGATCTGCCTTTTGTTCAAAACTTAGCGTGAAAAATCTGTATAACATACACCTAACATATCAGGAACTACAGCTTCTGATTTTACATATTGTCAATTTACGAAAAAATGTTAACACGATAATAACACAAGCAAAGAAAAACGGAAAAATTGTTTGACACTTTTAAAATAAATATGTTTTGTAGAAGCAAGTGCGGTATACAAAGACGTGTTTTTAGGAATCTATTTTCATTGATGATCCAGTATCTACACGATGATATAATCGCCGTATTGATTTTATGGTTTTAGTGCTGTTTATGCGACGGAGAATCTTTGATAAAAACCTTAAAGATGTTTTTAATAAAACCAGTTTTGGATGTAGTATAACCAGATTGTTCCCTGTGATGATAATGCGAGCACGGTGGTTCGTCGTCGGTTAATTTGAATAAGATATTAAGTAGACGGGTGAGGCTGCGGGCTGCGTCCACGCAGTTTTCCATGTTGGTCCTCGCGGCCCCCACTCTTGCGCACTACACGAGGCGAGGCTCGCCGGTGTCATACTCGTAGTGTCTCTGTCTCGCTCGCGACCGCGTGTACGATCGATCATTACACCATCGATTTCCACCGATACATTTTACGTATTTTTCTGAATGAAAAGTCCTTGTAAAATTGTACTGACAATAACCTACGCGTGCTGGAATGTTAGTGCCATCATTATCGTAGTTTGGTGTTCTTTTAACCATTAGCGTGTGAATTATTCTCATTGTTTTCAGTGTTGTGACTGAAAGTTTGTTGTAAAACTGTTTTGTTGTGTTTTGTGAAGTTCACGTGTTTTTTTTCTGTCCGAGGTTTGTAACTGTTTAATTATACATGCTATTATGTGCTACAAAGATTATGATCGTTATTTTTTTCGTGTGCGCGATGTTATCAGGCCATGTTTTAGTTGTAATGATAGGAATTATGTATTTATGCGATTATGCGATGAGTGATGGCATCCGATTTGTCATGGCTGAAGCTAATTGCAGCTGCATAATATAATACAATAATAGTAGATATATAAGGTGCAGTGCCGCATTTGGGGAAGATTTTCCGTTGCTATTTATGGTACAGCTAACGTTTAGTAGGTCCGATAGTCCTTGTACGGGTTACTTTTTAAAGAATAGTGTATTGTGTTGTTTGTAAGGGATCTTGAAATATATGTCACGTATAAAGTCGATAAAACTTACTTACACGTGGCTGCTCTACATAGAGGGATAAAAAGAAGCCTTGCTAACCTATTTAAGCTATTCTCAACCAGCCTACTGAACTCCTTTGAAACTATTTTTACTGCCCGTAGGCATTTCGTATAACATTGAACAACTTATAGAACTATAATAAACTAAAACTTGTGAATTACACGGCAAATACCGGGAATTAAAATGACGAAACAGACCAAGTACTTATGCTAAATAATTATCTCATTTTCCGCTTATATTTTATCAAATTTTCGTAGTAAACCTTCTATATGTATATTTTGTTCGGAAAACTCGACATAGGTGTCAATGGTATGTTGAATACACAATGTAAAATGTTCAATGACGCATGTAGGTGTCTCGGTTATGTGGAAACATTACCATAATGCCTTCACACTGTACATGTGATTATGGAAATGCATGTTTCCTGAAGCGTTTAATGGAATTGCTTGTGTTTAGAATTAATACGGCTGTTTATTTATCACCTATTTGATTTGATTATTTGTTATCTTAGTTTGTTGTTAATTTAGGAACTTATAATACAACTGACGTAACGTGGGTTGGAATTTTTTGGCTTTCTGCTGTAAATAGAGATTGAGCTTAAATTTATTATACAGCTAAGTTAATAATTTTCTTACCGTATAGGAGTATAATTCAATTTCTGTGATGTTTCATACCAAGCAGTAGAATAAAAACTTAAATAGGAGTAGAAATCGTTTAAAAATTTGTAAAGGAAAATAAGAAAAAAGTATTCGAACTATGTCAATAATTGAATACGTACTTTTTCACTTGTTACAACGATTCGTATAAATTAATGACTACTTAATAGAGCAGAAATTATTACACGTACTGGTTTCATATAAATATATTTTCATAAATCTATACTAATATTATAAAGCTGAAGAGTTTGTTTGTTTGTTTGTTTGTTTGTTTGAACGCGCTAATCTCAGGAACTATTGGTCCGATTTGAAAAATTCTTTCAGTGTTAGATAACCCATTTATCGAGGAAGGTTATAGGCTATATATTATCACGCTATAACCAATAGGAGCAGAATACCCGTAAAAAATGTTACAAAAACGGGGAAACTTTTGACCCATTCTCTCTTATGTGACGCAAGCGAAGTTGCGCGGGTCAGCTAGTTAATTATAAAATCTAAGCACAATTAAGGGTTTCGTCAGTACTTTGAGCCTTTGAGCGGATATGGCGACGCGGGCGCAGAAAACATACCAAACTAACCGATCAGCTGTAACCGTAGACGAGTATTGTCTATGGGTAATTTTGTTCTAACGTCATTGACAACGTAGTTTTATTGGTTTTGTGAACTTTGTTCATTGTTTGTAAATATCATGTCTTTTTAAACGTTTTGATTTGTTAAAGTTATTAAATAGTCTGACGATAGTTATAGTTTTTATTTTACCATATTTTGCATTTATTTGGTGGTAGGAACCTCCAAAATCCTAATAACTAGAGGTATATTTTTAATTTTTAGAAGACTTATATAGATTTTTTGCAACCGTATCGTCGCTAAAACTTTATATCCATCATGTGTCTACGAAACTCTACAATCAATATATTTTTAGCAAAGATCAAACATGCTTCAATACTTTTGCATTATTGATACATTCATATTCGTACAATTTTGATAACACTAGCAATAGCATTTAACGCCGTCTCTATACAACCGTCCATAAACTAAATGACTGTATTTATCATGCTTGTAAAACGAGGGTAGTCGTATAATTACCCGCGGACCCGTGTCCAATACACTTTACGTGTTAAGTGGACAATGTTGCACTAAGTAATGATGGCTTGTTAGCCCTTTGTAACCTCGTAATTGTTTCTTATAAGGGCTATTATAACCCCTCCGTGTGTTAATCACTTACTCGCTACAAGTTTGTTTTACTTGTTAATTTTATCTTCATTTGACTTTGTAGTCGCTACATTGATGTTTATTACGCCCATTTTTTTAAGAAAATAATGTATTATTTATTGGTATAACAAAGGCATAGTTTTAATAATAAAAATATACACTAATTATTGTTCTGTAGCGTGGTTCCCGACAGTCTATACTATCAAGTAACGTGGTTTTGGCATTTGAAACGTAAGTACTTGAAAAATAATGTCAACGGCGCCTGCCCGAGGCGTTGATTAGATTTTCAAACAAAATTTCTCGGTAGCTAGCCGGTTGTCGAGAGTAGATTCTCAAAAGTCGTTAAAGTTCCAAAGTGATATTTATTCAAACATAAATCGTGAGCTCGCAAAACAATATTCTTGTATCAGTCCATATAAGAATATAGTCATATAAATGAGCCATTACAATAATATTATATTAACAACCACGCGTATTATATTTACATGTTATTACAGTTATTACAAGAGAATTATTATTACAGTCTCGGCATAATTATTACTCATACGGTTGCTGACAAAAAACTGAACAAAACATTGGCAGAGGCGTTTGTGTGTTAGATTGTAGAATAATAACAGTTTATTTGTCAGTTGCGCCTACGCACCCATTGTCGATCACATAGATTTTATTGTTACTTTGTTACATTAAAATGCTATTCCCAGATCAATGATCTTTGACATTAGGTGTGAATTCAAGAGCTTCGATCGAAAACCGCTTTGGCAATTCATTTCTTTTTGTAATTTAGTTTTGTGGGGCGGATGATATATGAACATTTGAATTTTAATACGTATTTCTGGGATGCAAATTTTAATACCTGCCTGGAACTAATATGCTTTAGAGACTGGTCATTTAATTTATATATTTAAAGCTTAGAAAGAAATACTAATAACAAAATATGCGCCACGACTCTGCCATCAAAAGCTTTGTAAAATGGATTTAAACACCACGTTCAACGTTCCTAAATTTTGAAATCCTGGTAATTTTCTTGATTTTTACATTTAACTTTAGTTCCTTCACCTTTAGTTATTTCCATACTTATGTAGTTCATCTCATTCCTAGAGGAGACCTCGTGCCCAGCAAGGGGACATTTACGGGTACATTAATTTAATTATGTTGCCATCGCGAACTAAACTGTGAAATACAAACAATAATAACCAATTGTATTTTGACCACAACAATATCGGTAGTCGTGTACAAGAATTTGACACGAGACAACGTGCGGTCTTACGTACGTAACTAAGGCTAATAATCGTAAAAACTCGGACAGGATTTATGTTAGTCACATCCGTGCATGATAAGCAATCGTTTTCTAAGAAACTATGTCATACTAAGCTATGTTTCTTGTTTATTTAGCTGCTTGGAGGAAATAAGTTCTTATAAACGCATTAGCTTGCTAGTTGCTACGTACGAGTTCAACTGAGTAATTAGAACCGAGATTTTGAATGCATGTACTGTAGAGATATTATTTTGTAATAAGTCAGATACTGGTGGGAAACTTAGAGATTAATGGTTATTATATCACAGATGGACGGCCTACGTGATTGGACAATGTTTCAAACTCGTGGTGGTCCGCTGCCGAGAAACTTTTGACAACGATCCCAATTTTGGGAAAATTGTTATGACAGTAGGCTGTCTTTTAAGGTTTTGAGGTAGAACGGTTAAACAAACTGTTAATTGATAGAGTACTGTAAAAGGAAAAGCTGTATACATTAACGGTAGGTTATTTTGGATAGAACTAGTTCTATACAAACTACAACTATGAACTATAGTTGCCCATTAAAGTGTCATTGACTGAGGACGTTTTCCATCACAATGTGTTCAGCTACAATGATTGTTAATTATCACTTCTGAACAAATACGCACGGCTATTATCTGTGCGCAGTTCTTCGCATTTTTCTAATTGTTTCGGCAAACTTGAAATTCCGTTACTCGGTTTATGAATACTGAAACAAAATATTGAGATAGATAAAAGCTCTATTTATTCAGCTCTGATTCATACTCATTCCCGGTATTATTCATTACATATATCTGATTAACTAGTACAGTTGCTTACCGACGTAAATGTATAAGCATAAGCACTGTCGTAGACAGCGCAAAATATGAACCGATATTTCGTTTAAACTTGAAAAACCTATAGGGACAGATTGGATTAGATTACATGGAAAGAATGGTGGGGTTTTTTAAAGTTTATTTTTAGTGCAACGCTAGACCTGATAAATATTTTACATTAACTTCTAACAAGCCGATCAACTTGGACTATCGCGGTAAGAATCACACGAACACATTCAAGTTTTTGTAGCAGCTACTGCAATTGAAATTCCGTTAACCGTTTCACGTATCCTAAATGCTATGATCGGCAAGCCGGTTGCCCGAGGCGGGTGTTTGAACGCATTCCCGACGCGGTAGACCCGAGCTGATTATTTACTAGCAACACCCTACCATTGCTCAAGTACTACTCGTTACATTGAGCGAATTATGAGTCGACTGATGTATTACAGGTCGTTTTATTAATTCGACAGCAAATCGTTCCGCTGCCTGAATGGACGGGTTTTAAAATGTATTTTTCTTCGATATTGATATGTATCACTTTACTGGTTTTCTATGTCTTCATGTTTTTTATTACCTTAGATTACTCTTATTAATGAATATGAGTCCTAAAAGTATACCAGATTTACTTTTTATGGCGTGATTGAAATGTAATTAAATATTGTATTAATTAGAAACATACCAACTTCAATTGCTTATGATTTATAGTACGATTAAAATCAATTAGCTACCTGTATTTAAATTAATTAAGAATCCAATATCGGATCTCTTATCAAATTATGTAAATTGACAGATCTAATCATTGTAAAAAATAAACTTGAACACATACATTACTTACGTGTTATTAATTAGCATTTTAGCCAATTGCGATGTTGACATTTTCGCAAAAAATATCTCAAATAAACGCTAGAAGGAGTGTCTATTATATCTATTTTTGCTTCGTGACGCTTAACCACAAGAATTTCGTTTATAAATAATGACCAAGTATTCTTTGTCTTACTCTGTGTTTTGTTCCGTAAATTACCGTTCTTAGCGAATAAGTACACAAATACTATAATCGTATCTAAATATTTGAAGATCTGTGAACTTGTTTGTTGAAAATTCTGTTGTGGAACGAAGGTAGGAAGCTCAGGCATGAGAAATCAATTTTCACGTTACTTAAAAAGGCTTCTATTTGTACAAACACTTACAAGTAGAATGGTATGCGTGATTTTGTTTTGTTTAACATTCTTTGAATTATATCGGGTAATTATTAATAATAAATAATAAATATTTAATATTTATTATTATTTATTCACTACAATGGGACCGAAAATGCCAACAAAAATATCATCAAGATTACGTGACATATTCCTATTATTACAGCCAAGCACAATAACATACGATAACTACTTTCAGAAACATGAAAACGCAGACTAGCTTGTTTAGAATTTTATTAGCCGCGACAGACATTCATATCCGTTCCTCGCGAGTTATTGCCTCTTTTGTTGAAGAGATTATGGTAACTCGTTTACAGGAATGCATTTCCCTCAGTCGTAGGTCGCGGTATAACGGTGCAAGGGCGGAAGGCTGTTTACTCGAGGAAGCTAAGTCAGCCTACATCACCATCCTACGTACATTTATACAAATAAATGGCACGTTGACATCTAGGATCGAAGGCTGAACATTCTGCGTTATCCGCGTGGGAAGTTCTATGAAGTGAATATAGAGCAACGATTTTCTTGAAAGTGTAAATATATCGCCGAGAGTTTTCTTAGGAACGGTCTTGTAAATAAATAAGTTGAATAGAATCTAAATAACAAAAGCGAAGTGACTGTTGCTCGGTGTATGTATCGTTGAATTTGAGATTACTTGGCTCTATTTCATACATACACTTTGTAGGATTATTGCGGCATACTATACTTAGACACAGAATAAAGTTAAACTTACCTTAAACAGGCTTTATTAATCACCTCACTAGAGGTTTTAGCAAAATCTCAACCCACATACAGGAAAAATCACATTTATATCCGATTCTAAGATTAGCATAGACATTCCATCACGTTGATCTTAGCATTATCTTAATACCTGAGTAGTTTTCCTGGTGACACAGTGACTAAAAGACCTTCAAAGGATGGCCACTGTGACCGCGCCAGCCTTGCCTCAGTTTTTGCCAGTCGGCTACTCAAGCGGCACCGGGTCATCTATAACATAATGTTCTTAAATATGTATTATATCACTTCTTAGAAACGTTTTTGTGGTCATTAGTGTCTTGTGAACATACATACTGTGTTAGAATTCGTTTTTGAGACGTTTTTTACGGCATTGAGCGGTGTATTATACCAACAGGCAAGTTAAAATTCAACACATAAAGTAATATCAATATTATTTCAATAACTAAGTTTCCTGCTGTCAAGTATTGCGTGTTGGCAGTTCACATTATGTTAATTTAATTACCATACGATTTTATTAGGATTATAAAGTTATAAAACGTTGATGGTCATATTTGTAAATAGGGGAAAAGTCACACACGCATTAGCAAAGTTGTGCAAGGAGTTTGCGTCATGAACTCTCGAGGTATTTCATGGTTTTATGTTCAAGGGGATTGTTGATGGCATGAATCACTATACTAGTACCTTGCAAATATCCCATGAGCTGTGTATCACAGAAACAATGAGCAAACATCCAATTTCAAAGTGTCGTTTGAAGTGAATCATTGTCAAATAGTCAGTGAGTTTCCCTGAACCGGGGTAACAGACGTATGTGCAAACATCCGGACACAGAAACAATATCTGTAGGCTTTGCAAATGTTTGTGATGGTGACACAGTGTTTAATTAGAATGTGCATCTTGTGGGACGTAACGATTGTTGTTCTTAAGTCTTCTTCTTGTTTATTTTCTTCCGTTTGCTGTAATTTCTTAGCTGCTATCTGTGTTTTCAAAGCGCGCTATGAATTTATGTGTAACTTTTCGTACTCATATGAAATGTTCACACTTTGTATACAGTACATATATGAAAGAATTTAGTAGTCTACTAAACGTTGTATAAAGGATCCTTGTAGGATTAAAATACAAGCAAATTATCTTATAATTCTTCTAAATCTGGTAACTAAGCTACATTATGTTATTGTATGCTACGCTGAAGAGAGCAAAAGCTTTGTTATATACCCTATTAAAAAGAGATGGTTCTAGGTTTACTTAAATATTCGTAAAAACCACTTTGCCCCTTAGGTAACAAACAAAACATCTTACGCAATAAAATTTATTTGGGGAAGTCCCATCATCTATACTAATATTATAAAGCTGAAGAGTTTGTTTGTTTGTTTGTTTGTTTGAACGCGCTAATCTCAGAAACTACTGATCCGATTTGAAAAATTCTTTCAGTGTTAGATAGCCCATTCACCGAGGAAGGTTATAGGCTATATATCATCACGCTACGACCAGTAGGAGCAGAGTAGCAGTAAAAAAATGTTCCAAAAACGGGGAAAAATTTGACCCAGTCTCTCTTATGCGACGCAAGCGAAGTTGCGCGGGTCAGCTAGTCATATAATAATTCCTGAGCCCACACAGTCCAATAGCATTGATGAATGAGACATTCGAAGCTTGGGGAACGAATGACATTGAGCCTGGTTAATTCACATTATTTCTATATTCGTAACACGTCACACGGCAGAACATGCAATGTCGGTGTCGAGGCTGGCCCGCGACTTTGACCCTAGAAACACCCACGAAACTGCGAATCGTGAAGGCCTATGTCGTCAAGTGATGGATGGAATAGTAAATTGGGCGGCACATGATTTACCTTGTGATTGTGTTATAATACCATAAGAGGGTTAAGTGTAGCTTTCTTTGTTGATAGTTAATCTGTTAGGACGTTCTAAGTAGTAGCCCGTATTATAGAGTAAGTACTTGGAAAATGGTATTACTGTAGATGATAATAATATTTCTATATTGTTACACTGCATTGTTTGCTTGTATATTCTTGAAACGGACCACCACAATAAGAACAAGTATTGTGTCTTACTTTAATAAGTAATTATCGTATGTATGCAATTTTCAACTATGAAAAAGATTTGTTTTCATAAATATTTGATGGTTGCTGAAATTTAACCCAGGACACTACGTTAAAGAATACTATAGTTTATTAAGTAGTGACCATTTTAACCATTAGGCTACGCAACAGTCATTTAGATACTATTGTTTACAAAGTAAATGTGACATATTGAAGATAGACCTAAAACAAAAAACCATGCAGGTTCGGATGTGAAATGAGGTTAATGAGTTAATGTGGGTTTTACCTGTAACCAGTAATAAACCGACCTTGGTGACGTCATAGAGTCAATGTTACTGTTTTAACGTTAACTGGAATTTGTAATTACTCTACAGTCCTAGGGTTCCATACTAAGTTACCACTTAGTTTAAAGTTGTGGTTTTGCATTTGTAGTTGTTGGTTATGTTATGGTTTCTTTATTACCGTATTTATGGCTATACTGAGACTTACAATTATTAGTATGTAGGTTTAGTTAGGTACTAGCTAACCGTTATTGTGGTGATAATGACATTTAGTCCAGGGATACTATAAGAGTCGTTGCTGTTAATAGAAAATGTCTATTTTTGTATTAGTTTTGAGTAGCATCGTACAATTAATCAACCTAGACCAACATTAGATAATTTATTTACTTAGATCACTGTTTATTACCATTTTTCTACATATTTTTTGTCTCGAAATCGGTATTTTTTCGAGAACATTCTCGCCTTTATAAATTGTACAAATTTACATACACATTTGTAAGAAGGTTGATGTAACCAGACCTATTCTAACGACATCCAATATCTGGTTGCGTATTTTTAGATAACAATTTTCGAGAGGCCTCTTTCTTATATCAACAGCTACTTTGCATAATACAAAATGTTTAGCAATGGCTCTTTTTGAGTAACGTTCTCCTTAGAAAAACAGACAGCAAGAGTAATATAGATATGTACAGCGATGAGCAAAGACTGACGAACATTTTTGTCATGACTTACTTCTAAGATTAATCATAATCATATTAGAGTAACGTACGGCTAGTTCAAATATTTATTTTATAAATGAACGTGTTTGAAAGTGTGTAGCTAACTGTGCTCATGACAGTACCACAATATTACTACAATCGACTAATAAGACTGTGACGAACAGATCAATAAACTGCGTAGCATTCATAAAAAGTGACATTTAAGGACGTGTGAAACAAACACACGTATTGTTATATAGAGTTTCAAACATTGATTTTATTTATATGGGAACGCGTATCGTTTCACTTTTATTGAAAAGGTTACTCAGTACAAATTAGTCTATAGAATTAACTCTTTAACATAACAAAGAATTGCCGCGACATTCATCAACTTACATCTAACTAAATGCCTCGTTAAGATCAGCTTAAGCAATTATGAAATCTAATTGGAAAAACGTGTGTAGCCAACTAACCTGTATCACTTAACATCTGCATAAAACAGTGTCGAACTAGTTACACTAATGCCAAACTATGTTTTTCCCACGCACAAATATGTCAAACATCCATCATAAGTTGATCTTCAAATTTGACAAGCGCATAAACATTAGTCGGGTCTTTTAAGGCTGGTTGGACAGTATATTAATAGAGATGACACGACTAGGCTCGTCAAAACGTTTCGTTTACATAACGATGTGATGTAAGTTTGGCATGTGTGTGGCGGCTTTTACTCAAGCGTAACGAAACGCGGGAACTGCGTGTGCGCATACCAGATCGCTAATTAAATAAGCTTGTAAAGTTTGCTAGCTTTTGTTTCGCTGCTCATAGAACTTTCTCTCGTTTTGTTTGGATATAAGTAGTAACTTCTTATGATGTTTGTTGAATCATATGAATATTCCCAAGGTTTTCCCGTCATGTTTTCGACCACATTCTTATTTATTTAAGTTGAACGTAATAAGTTATTTATCCGTTAAAACCCGTTGCTACAAAACTTGAATGGATTCTTATATTATGTTAACTATTTACCTACCTACAGAGATACTTGTTCAATAAATGCCTTGTGCCAACACAAAGCCAGTTTGCCCGCGTTTATTATAAAACTGAATTAATTGATTTAAAACTTAGTTATAGCAGCCGGTATAACCCGCTCTCGACTCTATTTATTTGACATAATTGCCAATATAAATGATACTACGGATTAAAATTAATATTCTTGTTAATGATTTTGATATAAATATCTATTAATCTGCTTATATAAGTGTGTCATGTTGTCATAATAGTTAACCGTGTGAAGTAATTGGAACATCATAGTAAATAGTTGTGTAATAAAAATGATTAATTGTCATAAAGGAAAGACATCGATTATACTAACATCTCATTGACATGGAAATTACGCCGCGCAGACTTACTTATCTATAAATACTATCTCTGAATACATTAATTTGATAATTTAGTATAATTTGTTTTGTGTTAAACGATCTGTATAAATACAAACGCGATTTTTAAATGAAATAATTATTGGTTATGTTATTACTGAAAAACATAGGACCCATTTAATTCTCATGTCAAAATTAAGTAGCTTATGGAAATACTCCAACACGATAGGAAGTTTTGTTGTGAATCTGTTATTACTGCATGAATAAACTCTTTAATCAATGTTAATAAAACTCTTCCGTTACTGACTGAGTGACTGACTGACTGATGGACAACACTCAACCGAAATGTTATATAAAGCAGGTATTTCTAACGTTTTATCTCATAAAGGTAACCGTTGATTATCACGCAATGAATATAAATATTAATACTCCGATGTCCATTTCTTTACTGTTGACAAATATCTTTACGACTGTTTTGTTCACGTTAACATGTCTCTTTTTATAAATTATTATCTAATAAAACAGCTTTATTATTTGTCAGAACGAATAAAAATATCCGCTATTTTTTGCTTTAACAAGAAATATATGACAAGTTTTTGTGGAGTTTACTTGATAATTTAATGAACCTTGATGAAATATTCAATAAAATCGGGTTCTTTTTAAAAATACAGGCTCTAATTTTGTACGAACCAGTCACTAATTTGCATATTGCGAATGAGCAAAAATCGCGTAACGCTAATATTCACTTGCAAAGATCTTTATCATATTACGGTAATAACGTTTAGAGAAGATTGCGCTTCGCTTATGATTGTATCGGCTTTTAAGAATAGCTAATTGAATATTTATTTCGACATTTTTCCTCGCACAAACATCAATAAATACTGATTCTTCAAACCTTACTGTACGATGAAGAACTCATGAATTATTTATCTTCATCGAATCCGATATCGAGTTTGGTGAGGTTTCGCAAATCGATGAGCTTCGTACAAATACTATGTAACAATTACTTGCCGTTTGAGTTATTGAGAGAAAGTAGGAATCATTGTTTATGGCTTTATGGATGCTAACCGAACAAGTTATTTCATGAATTAAACAATGCGCTTGTCTCATAACTTAAGTAAGTAGATGAATGCCTATTACGCACAGTAGTCCTAGTTCCTACTCTTAACGTTATATACTCATTTGACATGTACTACTCATTGTATGATTAGTACAGCAATTATCAAAATGTACAATTATCTTATACAGTCAAATGTTCTGACCAAAAATGTTCAATGTTTATTGTGCTATTTATTATGAAAACGCGTTGGCGGATTGCATCTAAATATTGTAATAGCGTTTAGCTTGTGACAGGCAATAAATTAAATCAGCTAATTATATTTGTAATCGAGTCTGTTATTCATAATTTATAGCAAATATTGTGGCTTGTCGTAATTCGCATTATAATGGTTTGAATGTGAACAACACCACTTGCGTATTGTTTACCTGAATTCAATTTAACGCAGGTATATTAAAATTCGATTCCAATCCCAATAAAATTAAACTCAAGCACTAAGTAAACATCGTACAAAACAAAACAGTCTCAAGTATTTAGGTTTGTTTACTATTTTAGGTAAAGGCTCGCACAAACCTGACTATGAAATCGCTACCACATTGAACACAATCCGTTAGCCTTCACGGTTAATTAGTCTGTTGTATTACAATTAACGTTGCTTATTTCACGGGAGGGTACTTGACGAGTTAGTTGTGCAAGCGCAGTTTGGGCGGACGATAGACTCCTACGCATGCGCACTGAGAACCATTCGCAATAGGGACATACTTCAACGGACGGACGGCTTAGATGCAACACCTGAAGACATTGCGAAACAACATAACCGTTTAAATCAACATTTTGATACGACCAAAGTGCGTGATTATACCTAATCCACCTCAAATCCATATTCCCAATACCGGTGAGTCGTGTTTGAATTATTAATGTGTGTAATATCCATGTTAAATAGGCGGTTACCTAAATATCGTACCGAAGAAATGTAATTATCGCATAACGTTGTATGAAACAGAATAGAAAATGCTACGTTGGGTCGAATACTTGTTTAATTACGTTAAACGGATTCGTTTTGGGTGAGCAATCGATGTTATGCTAGAGTAACTTTCTGGTATTAATGTTTTTGTTGTGGCTTTGTTATCATAAAGAGTTTGTAATAATCTTGCAACCCCACAGCTCATCAATAAACATTTCACCGATAGAATTCTACATTATTAATAGGGATGTTCTTTATTTATCAATATTTTTGTTCTGCGGTGTATTTTGATACAAGATTATAATTATATAGAGAATCTGTAATCATACACACATAGATGTTTTCTTATGGGTACAAGCAAATACCAAAGACCGCCACTTTTTAAGATCCCTAGTAATATATCAGTAGATCTATATAAACTTTTTGCATTAATCGTATTCAATATGTGTGATGGAAAAATCGGACTTTTCGTTTTTACTACATAATTTTGATAACAAGCCGGTTGTCGATCATAACTAACATACGTACTTACATAATACCCTTTCCTCACAAAAAAGGCTCAACAAAGCCTCAAACATCTTCATTAGTTTTTTCTCTACATTGATAGTAATCTCATATGTTGCCAGTATGTATGTCATAATCAGTACGGACAGCGTATTGACCGCTATGATTGATATCAGCATCGCAAATATAATTTACACGATTGATTGATGTTAGTCCTCCACCTGACTACTGATGTAACTGATCTGTTTGAATCGGGCTCTTTGCATTAATTATGAGAATTCTGTTGGTACTAAGAAATGGTGTCACATTTTGGTAAAAGTATTTAGGTCACCTTATTTAATTTAAGTAGAAGATTTGAGCAATTTATGATACTTATACTCCAAACGAATCCTAGAAGTGTGTGTATGTTCAATGTGCAACTAGATGCGGGGGTTGATTCTCATACTACATAGTACAAGTGTTTGATGATATTTGCAAAAATAACGATGTTTTCCGGACTTCATGTTTCTCCAAATCCGTTATTACAAAACTTGACTAAAACATAATAAATCTGCAGTTATTTTCTATAATTAAGCTTAAAAACGCGACATCTTAGAGTCGCTTGAATATATTTTTTCTAAAATGGTACTAAATTAAGGAAATAAGCAAATGAGATTTATGACAACAATAAAATATGTTGAACAGTTACTTATGACCGTTAATACCTGAATCTGAATAAGCATTGATATAAAATAAGGAAAGGGGGTCGGCTTTATGTGTTGTTCTATCGTCGAAAAAGTCGCT
Organism: Anticarsia gemmatalis; assembly: GCF_050436995.1. NCBI lineage: Eukaryota > Metazoa > Arthropoda > Insecta > Lepidoptera > Erebidae > Anticarsia > Anticarsia gemmatalis. The sequence continues at coordinate 6,915,684 of NC_134757.1, forward strand.
ACATTGGCACTTCTTCAACTGCTTAACCCAATTTAAAAAGGCTATCACACAGTCAGTTTTATACTGTTAGACAGGTGCCAAAGAATGATTCTCGAGAAGTTGGAGGGCCCTGGATCCGTTAGTGGACGGTATGAGTTATGACCCTGAAATCCAGTGATGCTTAGAGGTATTTGAACTAGGTCTTCGTTTTCAAGCTTCGTCGTTAAGCTAAGAGGCCCTTTGGCGACTGTTATTTTACTTTGGTTAAAATAAAAAAAATAATATATTGGCACATAAAAGTAAGAACATTATCTCTGTGCTAGTTCGTGTCTATTACGAACCTAATTATAGAAAGAAAAATAAATATTAGTTAAGTATACAGTCGTATATTACCTCTACATACCAAAGACCTGTCTTTAACTTATTTTGCCAGCTTTCAGTATTCAAAGTATTCACACACAAAGCCAACTATTCAAACAGTATAGATACATATTAATGGAACTTTTTTGAGGCAATGCATAAGTTATTTAGCAAAGACAGTATTTTTACGTAAATGAAAAAAAAAAATCATTCTGTCTAAACTTCTGTGCAAAGCTACTTAAGATACATAAATGATTACTTAGTGAACAAATTATCATGTGTTAATCTTGTGTCAAACTTGAATACGCTACGCCAAGCCCTTCAAATGCCTAAAGGTTCAAAGGTTAAGCACTAGCGTTGAACGACTAATTAAGTAATAACTTCATACTCGTTAAAAGCGTATTACCATATTTTTCAATTGTCTTTTAGGTATCCTACTTTTGAGCAAAGGCCAACCCTTTCTCATTACGAACAAACACCGTCAGATCACAGCAACATCAGCTCCATGTTTGGTCTGGACTGGAGGGTGCCCAATCAGGAGTTGTACTAGTCCATAAATCCGGCAGCATGATGCAGTAAATAAGAAACTTAATTTTCTTTTACAAAAGAAAACTAATTTTCTATTGAATTAAAAACGTAATTATTTTGTGAGCGGGTGTAATAATTGATAAATATAATAAGGTTTATGGTACCTTATTTGATACCCGACGTTTCGGCTACTGTAACTCCATGAGACCCGATCACAGTATAATTGTATGTAAAAGTCTCGATAGCTTGAAATCGTTAAAACCCAAAAACATTTCATACCTGTGCCTTACCGGTCTGACAAATTGAATTCTGTCCTCAGAAACCAAACAGTTAAATGGCTTCGGGCAAATTTCGCATTACCCCATTATTAATATCCATAATCTTTACAAAAATCTCATTTATTTCTTGCTAGCGGCTGCCCGCGTGTTCCTCCGCGTGGTCTTTAGTTTTCGTGTGTTTATAGCATTTTTATTGCTGCTCTACTCGTTTTAGCCTATAGTCTTCTAGTGTTATATAGCCTATAGCCTTCCTCGATAAATGGACATAAAAATATGTTGTCTATTCAAACCAGTTGTTCCTGAGTTAAGTGCGTGAAACAAACAAACTTTTCAGCTTTTTATATAAGTATAAAATTTACAAGTGCAGAGTTTTTGTATGATATCTGAAGAAAGTATCCCAATCGGCAAGTTTCCTTTCCCGGTGAGGTCAGCGTGATTCATGTATGCACCTCCTTGTACAGACAAAAAGGTTGCGCGGCACTTTTTATTCACTGATCGATAAGATACTTATCGATTTAAAACGATAATTGTTCCTGTGTCAGATAAATATTTACCTACATCCATATTTATAATACGTGGAAGCTTTTGATGAAATTGTTTTAATGATGTGTTGTTTTACGAATCGAGTACTCGAAAATACTCGAAATGATGGAATACTTGATTATTCATAGCTTTTGAAATTTCGTGTTGCGTCACTGATAACTGGGTATTACAAAGAGAATTATTAAATAAAGCTTGATGACGTTAATTCCTGTTATAATAAGAATTTAAACATTTTGCCGACTTTACGAAAAGAAAAGCTTTCAATTCGATGCGATTTTTTATGTGTGTTTCCCGATTTCTCAAGAGCGCGTGGATCGATTTCAATGTTTTTTTGCTGATACGGACACCAAGTTCAATTACAACAATGATTAAATTATTATTGATTAATTTTTTGAAGGCAGTTTCTTTTTATTTAAAAATAATTTAATGCTACAGAGGTTACCGAGTCGGCACTATATTTTTCCATATCTATTGTATTATTATTAAGCTCGTGTCAAGAAACCCATATTATATATTTTCAAGGTCGCTATTAAGCTTCTCGAAGTCACGGGATTCAAAGCATATGTTTACTTTAGACTTAAATATTTAATACCGGTTCTTTTAGGAAAAACATGAAATACTCGTAATTAATAAGTTTCTTGTCGAAATAAATAATGATTCGATATTAATTATCAACCAAATAATTCGAATTACAAGGATAAAAATCCAGATTTAAGTAATTTCGTAGGAAAGACGCGAATCTTTGGTCTAATATTTATTGCTTAACGATGTCGAATATTATTTTTTGTGTTAAAATAAAATAGTTTTTATGTTAATAAATAATTCGGCCTTGTTGAATCTGGTATTTTCAATGATTAACTAAAAATGTGGTTTAGTAATCTATTAATCTTGTTTTGAACAACGACTACTTGTTTAAGTTTCATAACCAGGTTTTGTAAATAGAAAATCGACTAAAAATAATAATAAAAAACATATTTATTAGCATTAAATCACGCTTTTTTTCCAATTGGATAAGCAGTGACTAAAAAACGCTACTTGGTACGATCCTTACTTACTTTCCGTGCCTCATTTAGATCTTGTCAAACATTCAGCTTTACTTGTAATATTGTTGTAATAAAACCTCTGATCCATGTTAATGTTCCTGATTGTACATTGCGTACATCAACTTAGGACGTTAGAATTTGTACCTACTTCGTGTACATGCATACAAAATAAATTCTAAACCATTCACCTGTCTGGCCCATAGCGGGAATTCCTAGGCATTTCACATCCGGTCAATTAGGATTAACAACACATGCTAGCTATTCAGAATAAATAATCAAACTTATTTATTTTAGAATAGATAAGTGAACCTAATATATCACGCGCATGTTTAATAACATTAAGTTTGTTTGTTTGAACGCGCTAATCTTAGGAACTATTCGTTTTAGAATAGTACACTTATTGAGCAAGGCTTTAGACCAGTGGTTCCCAACCGGTGGTCCGCAGAAGTCAAAATATGGTCCGCGAATGATTTTAAAACTTAAAATTTTCAGGATGGTTATTACACTATATTTTTAATATACTTACGAAGTGGTCCCTGCTAACAAGATAAATATAAAAGTGGTCCCGGACTAAGAAAAGGTTGGGAACCCCTGCTTTAGGCTATAAAACATCACGCTGTAACTATAAGGGGTGAAGCAGCAATCAAGTATTCGTGAAATAGGAAAATGCTACTATAATATTATAAATGCAAAACGATGTTCGTACGTTTGTTACTGTATCAGGCAAAAACAAATGAAGAGACTTTCATGAAAATTGGTACACATATAGCTTATAACCTACACTAACATATAGGATACTTTTTACCACGGAAAACTATTCACGCGAACGAAGTCTCGGGTAGTTGCTAGTATTATTATAATGTTATGTATTCTAAGTCATCATTATGTCGTATTGGCCCGTGAGTGTGGTACTAATGAGGAAACGCAGCGGAATGTTCGCAGCACACTTGATACGATGCCAAAGGTGAACAAGTTGTGGCTCCCGTGCACTTCAAGGATTGTTTTGTAATTATAGATGTCACACTTCCATGTTGACCTACATGTAATTGTGCGTACCTAGTTGACTCGATCGTTCTTAAATTATGGCTTTTGTTCGATTGAATGCGAGTTTTCTAGTATTTCCCTCACACGTAGAATTATTTACTCGATTACGAGGTTAGACTTTCGATTAATAAGCTTATGACATCAACTTTATTATATCTTTCTCGTATTTCGGACGTATGTTGTTATAGATAAAGATTATATTATAAGCTTGATTGTAACATACACGAGTGTGGAGTTTAAATCGATTTAGATGTATATGTTTTATTTTTTAATTAAAGATTTACATGTCTATGTTCATTAGTTATCTGGTTATCATAATACAAGCTCTGCTTAGTTTGGGATCAACCGTGTGGGATTTTTTTCCTACTTTAATCTAGATTACTATTCCTAAAATAACTACTGAGAAACTAAACTAACATTTATTGTATGAAACAATCAATGATATTCTTAAAGTTTTCATCTACATACGTATTAATGTAGAGTTGTTGTAGAGTCCACTTCATTATACTTGACACGTGGGTCCTAACTCCTAGCCAGTACAGGAGTATTTGCTAGCTGCTTCCGGCTGTTAAAACGCGTTGGAATGCCTGCAGGACTTTGAGTGACACTGTCAGTCGGACCACAGGCTGTAACGGGCGAGGTTCCTGTATTGATAATAGGAAAGATTATGCGTATGTGAGGGCTTTTATAAGCATATAAAGGGTATCAAGACTAATAAAACTTATGTGCTTTTGCACAAAAAATATGAATTGTGCTAATTGATCTCAGGCGTTATAATGAAAATTTATAGACAACCTTCACACAAAAAATATGCCTGTATGTGCCACTTTGAGCAAAGTGGAGCTTTTCCGACCAAAGCACAATATCGGCAGTGAATTCTGCCTGGTGATTACACTCATCTTACATACGGGAAGTAATTATTATTGTCGCGGGGATGTACTTACGTATAAACAAAGAACTCAAATCACCTCATAGATATCTATCGTTAGCATTATGTACTAAGTAATAAAATTCTCTATAATATTCTCTTTATCTTTCGACATATTCATATCCATTTTGTTTATCGCTAGTTAATCGAATGACTAAACAAGAAGTCATCGTTAGAAATAAACAGCCGTAAATAGAAGTCGTATAATTTTCCCACTATGGACATTTTATACATTATTTATCTGATTTTACAATGTCGAGGTCGATCGTCTGTTATAATACGATGCACCGTACACTCGGCTATTCGTGTCCGTTTGTCAGTAGGTTAATAGTGGCTTTACAAGGAACTTTGTTTATAGCGATAATATTTTTGAATTATCGCTATAAACAAAGTTCCTGGCTGAAATTGCTTGAATCTTAGATTATTTATGACAGATGCATCTCATCAGATACATCATGCATAAACGCCTGTTAAACCCAAAGGTGAAGACCGAGGTGTGTGAAATACAATAATAATCCAATGTATTAGGGGGCGAGCCTATTGCCACATACCTGGAACTGTACCAAGCTCCGGACTTCTATAGAGTAGGCATAATCTAGTACAAATGATAAAAAGACCGATGATAGCACTTTGTCAGACCTGGGAATCGAACCCGGGACCTCGAGTCAGAAGCCTTAATGGATACACTACTGACTACGCTATAGAGTTAGATATGTAGGTACATCATTTAGGTAGATGAAGGCTTTATTTGGGATTTGATGAGTTCGAAGAATTTATATTATTGTGTAGTCATCGGTTATCTAAAAATATCTGTGTCATCATCGTATGAGATCAAAATATTTCAAACGTTAGCTTGAAATGTTTCTGTGAAGCAAGATAACACATATATTAAGTAAGGCAAATAAAATATGTATGTTTTGTTTAAATTAAGGATTGCATTTGAATATTAATAACGGGGTTAGCTGCAGGATATCACAAAAATCAACTTAGAAACGTCTAATACAATTAACAAGTTCACTTAAAACATCTAAAATATAACAATAATATTCTTGTATAGATCAAAATTATATTTTTTTATTAACGCCAAATGGTGTTGCTCAAAGTCATTCGATATGAAACAAAAGGAGACATGTTTAGCGACTATCCGTCAGTAACCAAATACGACCCAAAAGTCATACAATTTTTTGTACGAAATTTATTTTTGTCTTATTCACATGTCAGTATTAAACAATTGATATTTTGAAGACATATTGTCAAATCGTTCGGTCACAATCCTTCATCGGATACGGGTGCCGATGACCTCTCGTGTCGTTTTGAATTTCATTATATTTTATTATTTTAAACATCATTCGTTATAATGTGATCGTTGGTCTTCTTAAATGACAGGCTTTGAACAATCGGACCATAAAAAATGGTGCCTGTGACAAATTTTGTGCAACATGGGTAAATTGTTCTCAGTTTTTTGCTGAGAGTGGCAAAGTGATAGACTATGAAGTGGCTTTTGTTTCAAAATCAATCAAACTAGCCTTTCTTCCAACTATGCGGAGCCAGCTTCTAGTCTCACCAGATGCAGCTGGATAGTTGATACCAGTATTTTACATGGAGCGACTACCTATTGGACCTCCACAACCCAGTTACCTGAGTTATAACAATTGCCATATCTTATGCGAAATTTCAAAAAATATTTTCAAAATTTCATGTCTTCAGGAGATTTAAATGTGTTATTGTATTGTAATGTTTATAAATTAAAGGTAGAGCTAAGGAGTTTGTGCCACATATTTATGAAGAAATATTAATTTACATGTAAAAAGCCCATAAAGAAGCCTGTATTATCTATCTAATGACGTAAATTAGTTGTTTGATTACGTATTTAGACATCCAAATACAACCTTGAACTGACTGTTACCCAATCAATCGAGGCAATTAGCTTCACGCTTCCACGCTCAAAATAGTTTTAACCCATTCAATTGCTATTTATTAACAATTACTCTCACAAACAGATTCTGATTAATTCAATTCTGTTATTTAAACACTGATTTCGTTTATTAAAAGCTGTTTCATAATTAATAGCGGCATCGGGATTATTGGAAAGAGCATCGTGAACGTAATGATGATTGGTTTGTGTTTCACTTTAAATCCGATTTCGGGATTAAAATGTTGTTAAACAAATCGGTCAGTGGCTGTTTAATATTGCTCGCGTGTATTTCGTAAAGTCAAGAACGGTGAACCACATGATATTTATTTTGTTATTACATCCAGTTGGTTGCTGACAAAGGGGTGGACTGGTAACGAAATAAATAAAATCAATGGTAGTTGTATCAACACATCCGTATTTTAATTCGATATGAAGTTCTTCGATGTAATTGATCATTTTATTCATAACAAAGATCACAGCAGATATCTTCAGAATAGTTTCATATTGTGCAAATTGATAGCAATAAGAAATAAATAGGCTAAAAGGAAATGGAAATCTGAAATTAAAAAGCAACTTCGCTGACAATTTTTGTCATCTTTGCTTCTGTCAAAGAATATAAAAGCGTTATATAATTTGGTATCATCAAGTAGAGCTGTTGAACGATAATAATACACCCCTGTCGGCCGCTTAGTCACGGTGTGTTCGAGTATGGTAATGAGTGTTTATACAGTCGTCACATCGACGCCGTGCTCCAAGGTCAAGCACCATTGTGAACCAACACACCAACGTTTGATCAAATACTTAGATATTCCGAATTCGCAATACGGTACATTGTTATTCTTATCTCATTGACGTTAATAGATTTATGTGTTGGAGTAGCAATGGATTTTGTGTACAGCTATAATTACGTTTATTTTCTTTTTTCTTTATTGAACAGAATAACAAATACGTGATAGAGTTCAGAGGTCAGATGAATCAATTGCTGTTCGTTTTTATCGTAAGTTCGACTGTCAATGGAGGACGATAATCAATTTTGATTAGATTTGTTTAGAAATGTATCTGGAAATTGATATAATGATGTTTTTATACATATATGCTATCATTTAATAGAGAAATGTCTGTGTCGAAAATGATTACTATATTGATCACTACATTTAACATAATAATATGTAAATGTTGACCGACTAAAAGACGAACCTATTGTATTAATCGAATACAATCATAAAATGTTAATAGGTAGGTATACTCTGATACAATCATTTCATACCTACATAGGTTTTCTCTCGCTGCTGTAGTTATATAATATCTCTGCGTGCAGATTTAGTCGTAAAAACCCTTAATAGGTACATACCTATATCCCGAAATAAAATATGAACACACCCGATTTGAGGTTTTATTTTTGACCAAGTTAATTTATAGGTAAATCTAGATATAAATCGACAAATTAACTGATGTTTTCTATTCTATAGAGCCAAAAATACGTTGTGTATTGTTTCCTAAAGAGGTATTAAGTGAGTACGTGAAATCCGGCTTCGAATTCGGCTTTATTCAATTATGCGTAAAACTATTTTTACGAATCAAGTAGGTAGGTACCTAATCACGTTTCTATTCAAGATGGAAACGGATAAATGTTTTATTTTTTGTAGACGCGTGTTAGGTTATTTGCTTGTAGAATGTTTAATGTGGTTTTTAATACACTTTTGTTATAGAACACCAGCTGACTTACCCCCGGTTTCTGTACGATAGCGTTTTATTTTTGAGTTTTAACGCCATTGAATAGATAAACTACCGCTAAATGTACCTCAGAAACCGGGGGTTTTTAATGTGTAGACATTTTTTTCTGGCCGAAGTCTTAACTAACTAGAAGTTATAAAAATGCTTAATCGTATTTGGATCTTTAATGTTTACTAATTTCTGAGTTGATAAATACAAGTGGAATTAGGTTTATTCTCTCTACAGAATTTATGTTGTTATTTGAACCAAATTAATGTCAGTTCGATCTTTTAAATAATATTGTTTTTAGCTGTGTGTCTGTTGTTTAAATATTAAACGCAATTAATCCACAGTTACCCCGTGTTTAGTAAGCTAATGAGCCGGAACTGATTAAACTGCTAACTGGTCTTTTTGTATGCACGATCCTGAATGAAGTGATTAGGAACAGTTTTTGAGAGAAAAATAATAAGATTATAAAAATTATTAGTATTTCTATCTCTCATATACAAAAGATAATATTTAAATAGTGGTGGCAAGATTCAATATACCTACTTGCTTCTTTGAACTCTCAGAAAGCTTCGTTTGTGCCATGTAGTTAAAAGTTTAAACTACTACTGGACAACGGACATGCTAATGATATGATAAAAATACCTATCTAAACGTGTATTATTATTTCTTAATGAAATCACGAGCATTCACTTTAAACAAACAAAATTTTCTTAGGTGGCTAAAGCCTCTATGGAATATCTTCCTATGTTAAGATCTACAATTCTATTAAAACAACAAACACTAAACATCGACATTGAACTTTAATCGACCTATTTATAAATCACATCGTCGTCAAAGTTCAAACAGGTTGTATTAAGTTGTTATATGTTTTTGTTTCAGAGTGCAGTAATGTGCTGACATGCCGATAACAGCAGTGTCTCGCGAGACGCCGCCCGCGTCGCCGCCGCTCATCGCCGCTACTTATGAGGAGGCTTTAGCCACCGTATGTGCTGTTTTCATATTAATACTAGCTGACCCGGCAAACGTTGTTTTGCCATATAAATTATTAAAAAAAATGGTGCCAAAATAGTATGAAGAATAGATGTTGGCCGATTCTCAGACATATTCAATATTGTCACAAAATTTCATGAGAATCGGTCCCACCGTTTCGGAGGAGTACGGTAACTAACATTGTGACATGGAATTTTTATACATACTCGTATTATAACCTCCAAACAATTCCCCTACATCTTTACATGCATCGCTTGCAAGAGTCCTTTGTACTAAAGATTTTTGTAATCGTAAGGAACTCACTAACCTGAATATGTATAAAAGTTAGTTTAATACGTATACTTAACCGGCTTTTCCGTCGTAACACGTCATGACAACTTTGTTCAACAAATAAATAATCACGTTTGAAAATATAAGGAAAATCTGCCCGTAATAGGTAGGTGGTTGTTAATATTATCACACACGAATATTTCTTGTCTATAGTTACTTCCGTCCTACTTAAAGTGTCGGTATTGCAATTTTGATAAACTATAAAACATTATTTTGACAGCCTGGCTGGAGGCGCTAATCAATTTCAAATAAAATACCGATGGGAGTTGATAACAAAGTCGCAATATGATTTGATAGGCACTTTGTACAGTCAGTAGGTACTGGTCAATTTAATTGGTATGAAACACGTACGTTTGTACATCCGGCGAACAAGTCAATTATAATAAATATATATATTTATTCTAGTAAATATTATACTCGTAAAGTAAAACTGATGCGTAAAAAATCGACTTTGAACTGACTTTGCACATCCTTTAAATTTTATACTTTTTTCGTCTACCACGTAGTTTTGCTGATTTAGGAGGTCATTTAGTTAAAGACAAATAGTATTTTCTTCTAGAATGTATCGTCAATATAGATTTACATGCATACATCACGCCTGTTATACTCGAATATAGGCAGAGGTATATAGGATACACCCTTGTTTCGCTGTTCATATTCATGGCCCCTCGTATTAGTTTAGTTTAGCTTGCGAGCCTAATGCAATTGTACTGTTCGGTACTATTGTAGATATTTATAATTAAAAGAGAAAATACCAATAGTACTTTGCCCAGCCCGGGTCGATAGCCCGGGTTGATACCCGGGTCGGGCAACGTGTTATTAATAGACCATAGTGTCTCAAACTCGATAACTTGAGACCTCATGGTCAGCAGCTTGTGATCAGGGCGACAGTAAGAGGTAGTATTTCGTCAATAGTGCTTATAATCTATACTAATATAATAAAGCTGAAGAGTTTGTTTGTTTGTTTGTTTGTTTGTTTGTTTGAACGCGCTAATCTCAGGAACTACTGGTCCGATTTGAAAAATTCTTTCAGTGTTAGATAGCCCATTTTTCGAGGAAGGTTATAGGCTATATATCATCACGCTACAACCAATAGGAGCAGAGTGAAAAATGTTACAAAAAGGGGGAAAATTATGATTCTCTTATGTGACGCAAGCGAAGTTGCGCGGGTCAGCTAGTACGTAATATTTGTTGAAGAAGTGTCATAGTGTTACGATTTATTTGTAAATGATCACACGATTTATGTAAGTCGTGACTACTGACATACTAATCACTTTGCATAATGTTAGATTATTTTATTATACGCTATTTTAGGTTTACGCACAAAATATCATTTCAATATGTTCAAAGAGCGATGTAAGTGAACTAACGAATGGCCGAGAAAACAGAATTCTATATTTCTATAAATAAATAAATTTTAACCCATTAATGTCCCACTGCTGGGCAAGGGCCTCCTCCCGTAATGAGGGAGGGGTTAGGCCTTGAGTCCACCACGCTGGCCAAGTGCGGGTTGGGGACTTTGCATGCCCTCAATAAATGTTTTAAACAAATTTTAGGCATGCAAGGTTTCCTCACGATGTTTTCCTTCACCGTTGGAGCATGTGATAATTATTTCTAATACACACATAACTTCGAAAAGTCATTGGTGTGTTGCCTCGGGTTCGAACCTGCGACCACTTGCGTGGGAGGTGTCAGCTTTAACCACTCGGCTATCACTGCTATTTCTATACTTTCAATAAATTTCTTTATCTAATTTAATTTATTAGTGTATCAAAGCGAAAGCTTAAAAGTTATGATACTTATCAGTTTCATCTTAAAGCTACCAAAAATAGACATCTGTTACAAAAAACGCTGAAATCAAAAATTGCTTAAGGATGCTAAATCAATTTCCACGAGTAACAAAATTGATAAGTAAGTGAAGCAATAGCGCACAGAATCACACGGCTAACATCGTTTACACCATTTACACACATCACGGAGTTTACACATTGATTCGCTATGCTAATTCCTTATCACCTTGACATGTTACTTGCAAACATTGCCGAAACGCTACCGTAGAGCCGCACTGGTCACACAACGACATGTATCGACTTAAAGTAGCGAGTGAATTGCCCCACTGTGTGAATGGAAAATGGCCATAATAAGGCAAACGGACGTACTACAATCCACCTGCATACAATAGCTTAGCAGTTTAGTTCTGTTCCCAGCTTCCGACGCGCGGCCTTCTCGCCGATGTAACCGCGTGTATCACGAAACGAATTAAAAATATATATCAGTCGCATGGACGTCTGCCATAGTTGTCATATAAGTGCTAATTGTGAATCTGTTCGTGACTGCATTGTGATGTGATGTTGGTTTACGTGCCGAATTTATGACGCAAATCGCCGTCATAAAATATAATATCATTGGAATTTTTATTGAATCGTAAAAATATATATTTGTTTTGTTATTAAAACGCAACTGTGAATCATTTGCGTGTGTTACGGTTATGTTGTGAATTGAGACCTTGGCTTATTTTTTTTTATTGAGAGCGATCTAATTATAGTAGTTACCGTGTTCGATGTTTTGGGTGCGATTTTCTCACGAATGCCGGAGTATTCTAAAAACGAGATCGGTCACGACATCGGTTTACTCACGGACCTATTTTTTAGGCAATAGGCTCGACTTCACGCTTGCCAATTTACGTTACATTTATTGATGATAGATAGTGCCATTTAATTGTACTTAGAAAATCACCAGTGACCTTTAAATAATACATTGAATATTATCTTTTGTGCTTATAATAAGAAATATAATGCCGGTCTCTTGCGTGCTCATTATTATGGAAAAATCATTGCGGATATCGTTAATGAATCGACTGCAGGAAAAATACAATTGAGGACTGTGTAGAGACGAGACCAAGTGGCTTTATTATTGCAAGTTGATTGCAGTTATTATTTTACGAAAGACAAATTTGTTGTGATTTTACGTGCGTAATAAGTATGGTTGCCTAAATGATATAATTAAATTTAAGTATAGATATATTGTGTCCAAAATAAAACCGCTTTCGCTCCCTTTAAAATTCTACAAGTGGTAGGCCAACCCTTTTTGTAATTTTATGCAAATTTTTAATTAAATAGAGCCTTGGGAAGTTTTTTTCTCGAAAGTTAAAATCCGTGTTTTGCGTTCATTGTGTACAAAATGATAATGCACTGCTTACGAAATTCATAAGTCGTGAAATGTAAACAAAGACTTGACTTCCAGGGGTCAGAGTGCATTATTAAACATATATTTTTATTTTATAACCTCAAATATTTGACTTTGTAACAACGTTCGCATGCATTGCGATCATTATATCACCAATTATGCACCATCAACCTTGGCCATAGATTCACCTCTTAAAAGGTTAGTTACTTCATAACGCGGTATCCTCGCACTTATCTCTACAAAACATAGCTCGTTTATATGAGAAAATTACTCAATCCCATACTTACTACTTACTGCACTTATATGTTAGAATACGAACAAACTTCTTGCTTATTGTAGCCAAGAAAACTTCTCAAACGGTCGTGAGTATTACAGCTGTAAGCTGTGAAAACTCCAGGTTGACACTCGACGAATGCCAGAAAAGCCGAACCAAAACGCGGTCTGCAACAGGTTGAGTTGGATGAAAGGATTTAGTACTTTAACCGTTTACTACGTACCAGTTCGCAGTGCTATCGCTACAATGTAAACTTATTCATAAAACGACACATTAGGGATCTATATCTGTAATGGGATTGTGGCGGTTCGGTGCCATCGTTACCGTAAAACATCACGCTCTGGGTAATTTACGATGTATGTAGTACATTACGCAACACGATTCACGCACATTGGGCTCAACAGTGACAATTTAAGAATAGCCAGTTCACCTTGCGCCGTGGGAGTGCCATTTTATGTAAATTCCGAGTAGACTACCGCATTTCTACATCGGGTCGAATTAAGTAAAATTGAGCGGATGAAAGGTCGTTTGCCAGATTTGCCGCTTTTACTCGCTGTGAGATTTTTCACAGGTTCTTTTATGGGTAATAACGAAGTATTTTAGGCTAATGAATTGCTTGTTTTATGCCGGCTTCACGGTTCGTGTATTGGGAAAGTAGATGCCCTTATATACATATGATTTTGGTGAATTATATGCACTAAAAATAGTCGGCATTTGATTGCTTTGATCTTATTATATGTCGCCTGAGACTTGTCATTTAAAGAGCTACATAGACATCATTAAACATCAGATTCAATAAAATTCGCATTAACTTTAACATAAATCAAGAAAAGAAAATATTTATTTATGTTCACACAATGTCACTCATAATAGTCATAATTCTTAAATATTCCGATCTGAGAGTATATAATTATACTCGTAACACACTGACGAAATAACAAACGAATAAAAGAAAAAAACCCGTTAAAATTGTTAATATTACAGTCGTTTTATTCATGAGTAGTGAATGAATGAATAATTAAAATATCTTCATCACAGACACGCGTGCTGGTAATATATTAATTTTACAACGTGCCATAAAAAAGTTCTCATGCTCGCTTTCATCCGTTTTCGCTTGACGGAACATGATACTCGTCTCATTGTTTTTTTGTTGAATATTTTACGTTTATCCCTCAAGTTGTATTTGCTGTTTTATTTTGTAGTTGATGTTTTTTTTAATAATTCAAGTATTTATGTAAAACGAAATGCTATATTTCAACCCTTTTATTTGTTTAAAAAGTTAAAATGTCTGTGTTGAGTCTTGAGAATCAGAGCGACAGGTGTGCAATAAATGGTTCATTTTCTTAGCAATATCGTTTTCTGAGGATTGCTACTAGAGTTTTTCATAGAGGCTTATCATTTTATTGCAATATACCTACTCATCCTCGGCCTTTTTTATGTAGATAAAACTCATCAAGAGTTTCGTTAAATATTTAACCATCAGTTAACTTTACTGAGATTGCTAAAACCTACAGCAATATACATATAACAGACTTCCAATTCATTATAAAGTTATACCAAAATAGTATTTCAGTTCAGACTTCCATAATGTAAAGTTATACTAGAAAATTATTTAATTTATATTTTAAATCCTCATTTTCACTAGTCATACAGCGACAAGATATCGTGTCGCAAAAACCTATATTTATTTCCGTGTGTATCGTCAATCACGTGCAGTCGTCATAAATCACTGTAAAAACGTGTCACGTGGCACCTTCGACACAAGTTTACATCATACACGGTAATAGGTGCTGTAGCAGAAGCACTATGTGTAACTACTAGGTATTTATGAATAGGAAAAGAATTCTCTCGCTTCATGTAGATAAGTATTGTATTAAACTTGGATTAGTTGCTTCCGAATGAGTTTGAAAGTATAAAATGTTTTTAATTGAAATTAATATTTTTATATATCTTTGTATCTTGCAGTTGGTTGTAGTTCTTACGCCTGCAATCGTAATTACTTCGTTTTTTTTGCGAAAAGGTAGGCTTGTGTTTAATATAACAAATCACGCTTTATTCTGCCATATCTTCTAACTCGATCCTGTTATGTTATATCTAGGTTGCAAAGAGTTAACAATCTTTGGCCATGACAAATATATATTCCAGGCTTTCTTATGAAGGAGAGTTTCTAAACTTCGAACATAACCCTTTACAATGAAACGAACGATTTGCGTCTTACTTTATATTACAAGGTAGTTACAATATTTATAAAATATACTTATCAAAATAAAAACAGAACTAAGGAAATACACACGTCTGTTAAAGAAACATACTTAAAATGATTTATTTTTGTAACTTACCTTCCGTTTAGCACCGTGCGCCCGCGCCGCCTTAATTGCTATTAAAAAAACGTAATTTATGATTATTGAAATGAGTGTAATTATCGTGTTGAAATAAGCAATATGATTATAATTGAATGATAAATTTCAAGTTATTAACATTGTACAAGTACTGGCATAATCATTATTTAGATACTAGTGACAATTGTTAATGAGTATTACTAGGTTTTCTAGGGGTTCTCTTTAGCTGTATAACACAACTCAGTCGAAAACCTCAGCTTGTATTTATTCTAAGTCCTTAAGCAGTAATTGTTTTAAAATAAGACTATTTATATTCTTGATGCCATATGCATCGGTGCCCTTCCCAGATCCTATTCCGAATGAATAGGATGCAAACTCGAAACTTTTCGATCGTAAGTTACCTATATACCTTAACCACTGCACCATTACCGCTTAAACAGAGCAACTGCGAACTATCTATTCATAAATACTTGCGTATTTAATAGCCCAGTCATTACCCTCTTTACGCCACAGTCGGATAAAAACTATTGTAAATGATGACGCCGGTGTTCACAGAGATCATTTGAAATGGTTTGAAATGTCAGTATAATTAACACTGTCAGTGATCTTAATATTACCTTTCACACGTGATTTCCAATTCTAATGTATAATAGGCATTGAGTTTGAGAGATGTGATAAGGTTATTTTATTTGTTTTCAACAGTATTAAGTTCTGACTGTTTGGATGATCAAATTTCTTTTTTGATTGATAAGTTAGTGGGCATTGGAGTTTTGTTACATGACCGTCAGTTTCACACTGATGTCGCAGTCAAATAGTTAATTATAACATGTTATTACACAACTCTGTCTTAGTTGCCCCTTGAATGAAATCGCTATTTAACTATATACCTAACTTTTTAATCATGTGAATTGTTCAATGGCTGTCTGAAAAACCGAGTAACAAGAATTCGGAATAGACTATATGAATCACATTTTTACACGTGTCAATTACAAATAAAAGCACTTATAGTATTTTATCTATTACGATCAATCAGATAAGCTCGCAGAACTAATATTTACTTCCTTACAACACTTGGTAGATGTTTAAGTGAATGACTGATAATAACTTGACCAAGCCTTTATGACGTCTCACAAGCCCTGTACTTAAGTCTATTGTTTACTTCAAGTTTCAATCTCTAAGAAACAAGAAGGCCACATCTCAATGTTCTAACTAGTGTATTCAATCCTGTATTTCAAGAACATATTGTAGTCGTAAGAAGTCTAATGTAAAATCGTATTAACATCAGGAATGTACAATTTCAGAATTACAGTATTTACCTTAAAACCTTTGCTGAACGTGTGTCAATGTTATCCTTAACGAAATACTATGGTACCAATAAATGAGCTTAAAAAATTGTTGACAGGAACCTTGTCATAACTAACTACAGACGAAAAGGGGGCTTCTAAACTTTGGGTACCTATTATTTTCGTAAGTGGGATTAGTTGTTATTATTATACCTATCCTCTAGTCAAGGTCTGGTATAAGTATGTAATTGTTGGTTAATATTTAGGCGTATAAGATTCTGAGTAATTGATCTAAAACATATCCTAGGTGGTACAGAATCTCTGAGAAAATGAGGTTCCTTGGTACAGTTATCTTCTTTCTTCGAAGTAAAATAAGTATAGTTCTTAGTTGGTTACTGTGTTGTGAGAATATGATAAAAATCTCCCTCTGATTACCCAGGAAGGTAACAATGAGTACATATTGTAAACAACAATAGTTCAAGCCTTGACATTGTATGTAGACCGCTGTCAATTTTTTGTAGAAATCAACGACGGTTAGAAATTCTTTGTGATACATATTTGAACTATTTCTGACCCATCGTGCTACCAAAGCCTTGTTCATACACTCATATTGTAAGTAGCTATGTCATATGAAATTAAATTCTAGGATTTTTTTTAATAACTGGCTTGACCTAGTTTCCTGGAGTATAAAATTCTGCTAAACGTGTTTACAGCTGTCGGAAATAAATATTTTTTTCCTTTGTTTTAAAAAATAATTCTCCGAATCGGGAAAGCAGTTCCTGAGACTACAGCTTTCAAATGGACTGAAATATATCTTTGAGTTTTAAGAATATTTGGACTCGTTAAAGTATTTTCCAGAATCACTGCATGAAATAAACAGATATGAAATCTGTTCTGCATATTTATTTAACTGAAAATGCAGCAAATGAAAATTATCTTTCTGCTGACCAACCGGCACAGCTTAGCCACTTAGTCAATGATCGGTTCTTAAACTATCACCCTGCCAAATTTAATCCAATACCGTTACACTGTTTAATAGTTTTCATAAAGAAAGAACATGAAAGACGCTCCCACAAACAAATAATTTAAAACAAACACACTTTCACGTTCATAACATTAGTATGAAGACTTAACTTTCACGCAGTGCTGTACTCATTGAAGCCCGAACTGACTCAATATCCTAATCAAACGTTATTCAATACATAATGTTTAAAAGTTGAAGGTTTGTAATGTAGCCGTATTAGGCAGTGCAGTCACCTTGCAGCCAGGATCGCCTTGCGGTGACTCAGTCCACGATACTCGATACGTATGGTCACTCAAGCGCCGCTGCGTATGTACAATTGGACGATTGTGTTCGTTTTATGTTCTATTTATGGATACAATTGGGTTAATATAGGTCAATGGTCAGTGAACGGTTTCTATGAGAATATAATAATCTTTAATAAATGTTTGTAGTTGTATTGTGCAGGTTGTTGTCATTGTTAGATAAATTAAGGCAGTTGTATTCTTTTGTAGGTACTGTAGAAAAATGACCAAATATTGTTATTATGAATAATTATATTATATGATGAATAGAGTTAAGAGTGCCTGTTTTGACGACGACTATCTTAATAATTTCGATAAAGAAATCCTTTCAGTAATCTAAAGCGACAGATATAAGAAGGTTATAAACTATAACGAGAAAAATGGTTGACGTCGCCCAAATAAATATATTAGAGGTTTGAAGTTCAGTTTTGTGTAATCTAGTTTAAAGAAAATCCAAATCAAAATCTTTAGTAGTAATTGTCTTGATGAAAATTTAAATTTGTCGGTTCTAAGCAATTTAACATCGCACATTTACACAAGCGTTATTAACTCATTAAGCGTTGCATATGGCAGGGTAAATAGCTGCTAATTTAACGTTTATTCACGTTACCAAACTGTTCACGTGCGTTCTGCATTATTGGCTATGCTGATTATTCCGATCACAGATAGTAGACGTCAAAAATGTCCGAGTTTTACTTTAACCAATTGGATTCCATCCTTTATGTAAAAAAAACTGACTGTATTCATAATGCGTATCGAACTTTTTTAAAAATTGACGGAATAACTTTATGTAGGCAAAATATTTCACAACAAAGCTATAGGATCTACCACTGACTTCCGTTTTGCCTGCATCGCGAAATTATCTATGTAGCTTTCTATCTGACTGTCTACACTCTGTGTTAGCGAATAACTGATACAATCAATAAGAGACGTGATAGCAAAGATATTAAACACAATATAATTAAATAATATTGTTGAATAATGTATTTGCGTCTTTAGTATTCCAATCACAACAACCGCTTATTTTCCTCACTTAAAACTAGACTGGAAAAACCACGTCCAAAAAACAAACATCATTACCGATAAGGTTATCAGGAAAAACAACTCAACAAAGGCAGGTTCACAATAGTAGAGCATCGAACAAATGCATCATCAAGTTACGTATGTTACTTTAAAAGTTTGAAGTATGGATAATCTTAAGATTACCCGTTAAGAGAATTAATCATTTGCCTCTGAAACTAAAAACATTAAACAAGTTTCTAAAGTAAAACTTAAGATCATTGAATTAAAATATGTGACAACTTCAGTGGCTACTACAATGGCTCCTGATGATCGTAGCGTCGATTTCCACACGAATAAAATGTTGGTGCGATTGAAAGAGGGTTGTTTTCATTTTTTATAAGACTATTAAATTCGCCTTAAATCCGTTCCTTGTAGAAGTTAGAATATTTGTAACAAAAGCAAACTTAAGTGCCTCAGTGGAAATAAAAATTACAGAGCGAATGGAGGTAAAAGTTTGAAATTAAAGATTATCAGTAAATATCCTAACTATCAAACGTTTGTCTGGGAAATCTTAAGATTGACAGTAGTTCGATATTTACCAGTAACACATACACCGATACATGGTCACGTAACAGCGATCTATTAATACAAGCATGCTCAAGCATGCATTGTCTTACTGTGGACCTGTTAGTTCTACATTTGTATTCTTTGCTCATCATATTTTGAGAATCGAGACATATTTATTGAATGCTGTGCCACCGCCAAATATGAATAAAATTATAATGGATTTTCTTAATAATGATTTCATTTCTTATTAGAAAATCTGAATATTTTATCTTGTTGTTTACGGAACATATTTATGTACCACTTTTCATTTGAGTCGTATTGTAATTAGTCGGTTTACAAACATAGTAAGCAATGCTTATAATCTATACTAATATTATAAATGCGAAAGTAACTCTGTCTGTCTGTCTGTCTGTCTGTCTGTCTGTCTGCTACTCAATCACGTCTAAACTACTGAACCAATTTGCATGAAATTTGGTATGGAGATATTTTGATACCCGAGAAAGGACATAGGCTACTTTTTACCCCGGGAAAATGACGCATTTCCCGGGAAAATTCAAAAAATTCAACGAAGTCGCGAAATATCAATATTATAATGACATTGAATTAACAAAATTCCGTTGCCATGGCAACTGTTTTAACGGCGGATATGCCTTAGCGCGACTAAATAATTTTGAGAATATTCTTCGTGAAAAAAAGCATATTTTATATCATCACGCTACGACCAATAGGAGCAGAGTAGGTAACAGTAAAAAGTGTTACAAAAACATGGAAAATTCTGACCCATTCTCTCTTATGTGACGCAAGCGAAGTTGCGCGGGTCAGCTAGTGTTATTATATATATTTCAAATGTTATACAATTAAATTTTCTATTGCAGTCTTTGTCCATACAATAAAGGAATCAACTACTAGTTTTCCTAGTATGACTTTTAGTTTTACTTTTCTACGTATTCATCATGTTGTCTCACTTAGTCACATACGGTTTTCTAGAGATATAACTATACAATTTGGCAGATACACTAACACAAAAAACAAACGCGTCTCCATTAAATAAATAAACGCAAAAACAACAATTGCGTGGAGTAAGCAGTTGGCTCTACAATACACATAAACATTGTATGATTTACAGCAGTGGTTGCCAACCAGTGGTCCGCGGACCACCAGTGGACCGTGGAAGTCAACATGGTCCGCGAATGGTCTTAAAAATTAAAAAAATTAGGATGATTATTACACTTTATCCATACTAATATTATAAATGCGAAAGTAACTCTGTCTGTCTCTCTGTCTGTCTGTCTGTCTGTCTGCTACTCAATCACGTCTAAACTACTGAACCAATTTGCATGAAATTTGGTATGGAGATATTTTGATACCCGAGAAAGGACATAGGCTACTTTTTACCCCGGGAAAATGACGCATTTCCCGGGAAAATTCAGAAAATTCAACGAAGTCGCGTTAAATCAATATTATAATGACGTTGAATTAACAAAATTCCGTTGCCATGGCAACTGTTTCAATGGCGGATATGTCTTAGCGCGACTTCGTTATACTAAGAGATATAGGTACATAATTTTGAGAATATTTTTCGTGAAAAAAAAGTATATTTTATATCATCACGCTACGACCAATAGGAGCAGAGTAGGTAACAGTAAAAAGTGTTACAAAAACATAGAAAATTCTGACCCATTCTCTCTTATGTGACGCAAGCGAAGTTGCGCGGGTCAGCTAGTTTTTAATATACTTACAAAGTGGTCCCTGCTCACAAGAATAATATAAAAGGGGTCCCGGACTTTGAAAAGGTTGGTAACGCCTGATCTACAGTCATGGTGTCGTTAGTATACATTTAATGGTATTAGCAACCATGGTAGTGCATTATCTTGTCGTTTTGACCTACATATTTTAATCGTGGTTATTAAGTAAATCGCTGCACTAGTCGTAGCTGCATCTCGTGTGTTCTAAGAACTAATTAATATAAAGCTAATAGTAGAATAGATGCCTAATTCAAGGTCCTAGGTTTAACTAGAACAAAGAACTTAATGTAGCTATAATATTTGTAGTATTATATACTAGCGGACTTGCGCAGCTCTGCTTACGAGTAATCTGTCAAATTAAAAAAGAGATCTAGGGTTTGACTATTAAAAAAGTATGTAACCTTGGTTGAATCCTGAGTTATCAACTGTTTTTATGTCATCCGAATCGGTCCAGTAATGTAGTCGGGAAATTCTAGTAACCAGACATACTTTCGCTTTTATTAAATCAACATAGATTTGCGTTTCAAAAAACTTATAATAACTATAATATATGGGATATTATATATCATATTTCAGGAATCGAGTATAATTAATAGACGTAAAAGGTATTCTGTGAATATGTAGGTATCTGGATTTAATATGAATTGTTTCAGAGAGCCTTCTGACACAATTCACAGTAAACCTTGCTCGGTAATTAAGTTGTTAACAGCACGGGTCGATGACATGTACGAAGGCAGACAGGCAGTGGACGAATATTTGTTAACACCACTTTCAGTGTATAGTTGCTTACTAGAGTAACTTGTTATCAAATTGATATCACTAATTTTAAAAACCTTCAACGCTTGTAAAATCGACCATAAGTAAAATACCTATCTTGTAAGCAAAACAGATGTTGATAACTTGATAATATCGAAAGTTCGTAACTGCACTAATGTCTTACGGTAGTGGTCTTCGCTGTCGTTTTAAGAATGAAGAGAACCAATACAGTGTCTATCAAATAGTTGTCCCCTAAGGACTAACTTATGCCGTGTACATCAAATCTGGGAATCGCTTAGCTTATAGCACTAAGCGGCCACCCATCTATATAGTATCCGCGCTAAGGATTGCTTAACTTGGTTGACACAACTGGCTATAAGCGATATGATTTAACCTGTATTAGTAACAGGTAAGATTCATAGCGCCAGTGCGTCGGTACAGCACCGAGTGTAGTGAGTAAGTGAACGGCCTTGCTCACCCGAAGGGTCAGGCAGTCGGTCAATGGGCCAGTTCCCTCACAATACTCTCGGTTTCAAACCTGCTTAGAAATTACTACTGACAACTGTTGTGTAATATTGCCAAAATACGACAGGTGATCTTAATTGTTTTAAGATAAACTGTCCACCTGTTTTTATTGCGACATATAGTATGACAGATACATACTACATACATACTATGTTGCACTATTATTTTTTTACTCCCGGCTTCTGAGTACATTTAGCGGTAGTTTATTTATATGAGTTTTGACACAATTGAATAGATAAACTACCGCTAAATGTAACTCAGATACCGGGGGTTAGTGATACTACTGTACAAAGGTAACTTTAGGGGTAGCTTTACTTTTCATTTTAATAAAGCCTGATTGTGTTCTTGAGTTGTGTATATGTAATAAATCTTTTAATATCAGTTCAAATAAGCTTCATAAATTCCGGTCTGTAAAAACATTTTTTAATTCTCTACCAAAATATTTAATCCTACATTCGTGCGTGTGTTACACGGTTATTGCCACCGCACCGTGTCGTTTTTAATCACTATCACTATCACTCAAAACAAATTCGAATTTCCCACAAAATTACAAACGAACTCGCAGTATTGTGGTATCACAAAACAAAACGAATTAACAAGCGCACACACAATTTTAATGTTGTGGTCATTCTGATTGACATTTATTAATTTAGCAAGTTCCGGCCTAGCCACGGTCGTATGAATAACAAATTTGATTTGCTCAACGTACATACGAGTAATTTAAAAATAAATATGAAACAATTACAGTTAATGGCCATTTTATTTACATTTTCGAGTTCGTTATTGAACGAATGGGACTGGATATGTTTTCATTGTTTACACATCGGGGTATTTGTGCTCGTTTGTCAACAAAGTTCGGACGCACAAACGTAAACTGTTTGGTTTAGTAATACTGACCTTTGCTTCATTAAACACATGTTAATTAAATGCGAATTTCTCGTTAGCTTTGTATTTGGAAAATTTAATATTAAACTGATATCAATACGTGGAATATGTAATTGTTTTATTAACCAATTTGTATTTCATACTGGGAATACAATTTGATGAAACATGAACAAAAAATCGATTTAATCAAAATCCAATTGAATGAGTTGTAGTAAAAAACAAAGATGTTCTGACTAATTATGTTTCTGTTCATTAAGTTTTTGTAAGTGATATAATTTTATAGATGGGAGTAATATAAATTAAATCATATAGTTTCAAAACAACGATTAATAACGGTGGAGGTTATTTCGTAGATCATTAGAACAAAAAATGTGATCTATTAGTAATGATGTCATTTGTAATGCTGTTGACGTGTTTGTTATTAATCTTGATTGTTGAGCCATGTTTGTGAAACCACACCTGTCTTCCTCGTCGTCAGTATGTTGACTATGTTGTGGTCACTTAAACGTTGTATCGAGTGTTTATATTTAAGTAATCGCGAATTTTCGATTGAATCAAACCTAAACGTTAGCATTGCGTGTGAGACGTTTTAATTAAGATGAATTATGTTTGGAACTAAATAAGTACCGAGTCTTTTCCTTACAAAATTTGTCGATTAGTTGAGAATAATGTTACTGTACCCCAATCTGCAAAAACGTTTCGTTTGACACGCATGTCATAGTATCATAATTTATCAATAAAATAGTTATAAGAGTCCCTAAATTCCATGAAGAGATTCACTCATTACTATAATAAGTCAGCCAAGCATGAAATGTTATTTTATAATTGAACACTTACCAATTTACCCATCGACCTTTAAGTGAGAGTCAAGGAACCAATTTGGTTTTGTTCCTACATATCTTTTGGCAATACTTCACTTGTTCACGTTGACCTTTAGGTGCGTTTCGTAAATGAGCTCAGTTGGACGTTAAAGGCTCGCCCAGAGAATAATCCATGAATTATTTATTAATTAACTTCCTCTTCGGACATGAAATATGCGCGTATGTAAAAATGAATGAATAAATCTTGAGATAATTTCATTGGTAAGGTTTGGAGACACGCAATGAGAATTTATGTTGTTCCATATTTGTTTCGAGCACTTTAAACGTTATTGATTTACGATCTAGTCACCGTTTTTTGTCGTCAAAGGAGCATGAAAATTATCCAGTTTTTCATATTAAACAGTTTCAAAGTTTCTGAATGAAAAAAAAAACGACTAGTAAGACTATTTGGCACACAAATTACTGGGATGTTTGCAATTTTGATTTAATAAACTATGATAAAAATCCTTTCTTGGGCCCTTGATGCTTGTACATTGTACAAGGTAAACAAGTTATTTTTCTCAGCGATTTCAAGATACTAGACCTACCTAAATCATATCTTACATTTGAGATCACAATCATCTTTGACACAAAAAATAACACACTGGCTATATTTTAAATCCGCACAGATTAGAATCTTTAAACGCAATAGAAGTAAAGCACGCACTTACTACAAAATTATTTCGAAATTCTTTTGTTTCTTGTTGTGAAACTAATGTAATGGAATGTTTGTAAAATATTTTGATTGATAGTTTCTATTGTTTAAAGGTAATGAAGAATTAGTTTTATCGTACATTACCGGTTGCAGACATTTTCGCTTTAAACCTTGAAATGTTATTTAGATATCGATATTTTAAGCTTGTATTACAAATAATCGCCAAATAGTTGGAGGTCGATTTCCAGTTATATTGTGTTAAATATAAATATAATCCTTTTCGTTTTGTTATTTTCATTAAGCTTGGCTTATGTTAGTAAAATTGGTTATAATATGGTTGCTTCTTATCACGAAACAATAATAACATACTTAACGGATTAGCAAAGTAAACGCGGAATTAAGGAAGTAATGTAAACCTACTTATTAAAGGTCAAATTGTATACTACTTAGTGTAAAATCTTCAATGAATATTAAGTTGAGACAAATAGCTTACTGTTGTTGGATTTTGGGCTCTTATAACATACTCTGACCTTCAAAACCTTGGAGATGAAAGCGAAATGTGATAAAATTTTCTCATTTGGAAGAAAATAGACCGTTATTTGACACCTATAGAATCATTTTTAACCAACATCCCCTTTAACGGCTACTTATAATGCTTAACTAGACAAATTCTACGCTAAAAACAATCACCGCCATCAGGCCTTACGAAGGTCGTTCGCAAATTGGACGAAAATCTAGTTTTAAATGGTTGCAATGCTGCCTTTTATATTTACTTCCCAAATAAATATGTTATCCTTGTATAATATTTGCATCTTCATTTTAATTTTGCCCTATCTTCCTTACATAATCTGTCACTCTATCTTTAGTTCAACTGAAGATAAGCAAATCGATCCATAGATAGCATATTATACCGGCCGATAGTTTATAATGTTCGTTTCGGAAGGCTACGGTAGTTAAGTTAAATATTGTTAAACCTACATACATGAGAGTGGTATTACTTAGCATACATGATCGAATGGAGGTTGTAAACGTGTGCTGTCAATGTTTATGATCTGTTACAACGCCCTGTTCCATTACATTGGGTGGAACGAAGATCGCTCGTAGATAGACCCTATTGTGTGCGGCCCGTGCCTATATGTAGGGTTGGCGCACATATGGAAGTAGATATAGGTTAAGTACTGCGTATTATAAGTCTACTTAGGCCTCTATTGCATCGCTTTGTTAGTTAAGCATTAGGGTGTCCTAGGCTATAAAGAAAAAAATCGAGATAAGCATACAAATACCTTTGCAATGATGATATCGCAAGTCTCGGGTTCGGATTGGAATTAGCTCGTTTACTTACTTTACAATAGAAAATTATATGACTGAATAGTCCATTTTAATATGAATCCGTAAACAAAGCTGTTCGGATCATATTTTGGGCTTCCTACAAGATAAGCATCTGTGCCATATTCTTCCTCAAAACCCTAATTGAAATTCGTTAAACGTAACAGCCCTATATACAAGGCGATACTCCCCATTAGCGGCAGTCTAAATATTGTATTGTACGTTGGTCCTAAACACTTCATTGTTTCGCACAAGGCGGGTGTCCGAGTGATGGCTGAGGTCGATATCGGTGATAGCCCGCAGCGGTACGTGAGCTTACGGGCCGACTAACAACCGATTTTGTATGCAACCCTATTTTTGTACAGGACAAGGGATCAATATTAAATATTTTGTAAACACAGTTTGTACCACAGACCTCGTAGAGAAAACAATGGAAAAACGGTTAGTGCAGGTTTTATGATAGGCGTATTATACCAATAATGGCGATATTATTAAGTTAAGCTGCTCTATTAAATCACTTATTTTGTTGTTAAGTCTCCGTTAGAAATATTTTAAGATATTTTCACAAGGCAATGCTCTTGTTCAAAACACTTCTTATTAACATAAACCTATGATCCCTTTCCGACTGTGTGTAAGTACGTCAATAGACTGTAAAGAGCTTTTTAATTTGATTTCTAATTACTAATCCATTACTGGACAGTAATGGGTCAGTACGATCCCTTTCAAAACAAGGGGAGCAGTGATTGAATATGCAATGTTATCTATTTACAAATCTTAATTCAGTTATTGTGGTCATTTCAAAACAGAGGGGCGCACTGGGGATGCCGCCGCAAAATTGGTTTCGCAATTATACAGTCCAAAATAAATTCACAGCTTTCAAATACAAAATGAATGCTTTATTTCCATCAACCGCTGACATTAATGAGAGTGGAATGAAATTGTATTACTTACAAACATTTTGAACGCAATTATTTGTTATAATTAACATTAATAATATCTGATTAATAAGTAATTTAATATTATTAATGTATTGAAATGAGCGCACGTCGATTTTAATTGAAAAGCTTTAGTTGCAGGGATGTTTGTGGAGAATTAATTGAATGCTTTACTGAATAAGCACGTTTGTGTTATCGAAATAATGTCATATTACATTGTTCGAATAACTTCACGTTGGTATATATGTACATTATATTCAAGTGGTTGAGATTCGGCAGAATTTCATTATAGTAAAGAGATATACGCATGTACCTACTTTCTTTCACGATAGGGGTTTTCTTTGAACCTGATTATTTCATACTCGTCATCCTGTATCTAAAATCTAGAAAAAGCGCGTAAGATTGAGAGAAATCTCTTAATAAAGTGGATCAAACACTGGTTGAAGCTAAAAAAATAATAATGTAAACAAGGTTTTTCCACGGCGGCGTAAGATACCATGCAAAATTTATATTTATGATTATGATGATAGTAATAAATCTAAATAGATTTTATTTGCTTTTATATTACTTGCAGTTTTTTCCAGGTTTGCGTGCATCAAGTACGTTGAGGTCGTTCCACTTTTATTTAGCATTGAAGCCATTAATTGTACAGGTTCATCGAACTGGTTCCGAATAAAAACGTATAAGGCTCTGAAAGGTTAAACTCGTATATTCTAGAAAAAAAGGATGAATTATGAAAATGACTAATTTAAAACTCAATAAACATCTTATCACCGGTCGTAGCTCGGAACATTCGTTTTATGTGTTATTTTATTTAGCTCTGAGTTTGACAACATTCGTTTAAACCTTAAAAGTAGGTAATGTACAAACGAGTTTATATAACAATAATATAAAAATGAGATGTAATAATTATAGGCTATTTGAAATTGTTTTCGGGGCTTTAGTTAGTTACCTAACTAAAGCTCCGAAAACAATCTTTACAGATTGGAATCCGATTATTCTACGTCTGCTCCCTTAGGTGCTAAAATTGGAGATGTAAAACACTTTTGCTTGAACCTCAAAGGAATCGGGATTGATTTATGTGAAATCTTGCATACATTAGACCCGATTCTTTTCTCTATCTACCCACTTATATGTACAGCTCACGTTTCTTCCATACGAAAATTAGATTATATTTATCTGGCGGCAACTGGATACTGATTTTCAAAGTTTAGTTTAATTATAATTAATATAGCTATCTGTAATCGCTTGATTTTAGAATATTAATTGTTTACAATTCAAGATAACTATGAAGATATTATAATATTGGGGTATTACCGTCATTACTGACTATTTATAGGAATGGAGAACCCATAAAATAGACAAGTTTTATCTTAAGAGAACTCGTTTTGTACAAATAAGGCCAGGCCCAGATTAATTTTCTTTATTAAGAAATCGTTTCTAGAAATTAGGTTTTTATGTATCCAACTTTGTTATCCAATTAATCTTATAAATAAAAGCTTGTAGACAATTATGAAGCATTTTGGATGTTTATTTTTATATTGTTTAGACTTTATTAATGTTTGTATAGTCTTGATGTTTTCATAGCGTCTTAAATTGTCTCTCGAGAAAATATTGCGTAGTAATGTAAATATGATGGTAGTTTATTATTTTAGTCATATTTGATTTGACTTACTACAATAACAAAGAATTGCTATAGGGATCTTAATTTTTATCATGCAAAATAATACTTTTATTGAAGCTTTTCTACTGAAACACATACGATACAAGGGCTTCCTAGGGCGTTAATTGTATGACGATGAAATAAGTTTTGATAGATCAACATAATATGAAAAAAAAATTAAAACAATTGATTGAAGACAGTTATCTTACTTCGTAAAATAAACCCTAAATCAAATTACGCATAACACGAATCACCTACGCAACTCTTACTAAAGCGGGTGCAAAAGCCATGACCGATTTAAACACAAGCGCGGCGAACAATACGGTTGCACCCAGTGACTGAGACGATGCACCCGTTGGCTCACAATGCACCCGGTCACACTGCACTGAGCAACCAAGGGCGCGACCTTTGTCACTGACAACTAACATTACACCTCACTAATACATAATTACGTGTCGTTTATAATTGCTATATTAATTATAGTGTTGATCGTGTAAAGTTATAGTGTTGAACAATTTCCTTGTTCATGGGGTGATTAAACTGTTTTTTTTTGTTGTAGGTTTTTATTGCTCGAATGGGGATAGCTTTTCATTGAAAAGTCTTGTAATTGTTTGACTTATTAATTAATGGGTGTAGTGTTTTATAAGGCACAATTTTCATATTTATTTTGTTATTATTTCTTTTGGTTTTTATTCTGAATAATGAAATCTTCTAAATGCCTGACGATATAATTTATGAACGTTTTCAGTCCCATTAATAAAAAAAAATATTTATAATTTTTGGTCGGAAAGGTTGAACCTCCAAAATCGTTTAACCGCCATATTCGGAGGTAAAGCCAGTCTAAATGATTTTAATTTAGAATATGATTAACAAAAGAGATATTCGTTTTAACCGTATAGTTTATATTATTACTATTACAACAATTTATCGTTTAGGTGCTTCTATTCTACCGATATCCCATTAAGTCTGAACAACTTAAACCTTACCTAGACTGGGATAATTGCTATTTACAGGGCACGGTTCCAAGCCACGGAGGAATATTGTAAATGCTGACATTGTTTGGCAGAAAAATCCTATAACACTTACCTCAACTGTTAAATTAGCAATTTGCTTAGTTACCACAAATGTGCTTCTCTTTGGTGGTACAAAGAAAAGGTTTTAATACGTTAATGCATTTATTTAGCTAAACTATGTTTATGGCGTAGCAGTTATTAATGTATTGTTGGTATTTGAATTGTTATCAAACAATGATGATGAAATAAAAATTTACTTATTACTGTTCCATTGCTATCCGTGGATCTTTTCCTAGAGTAAGAGAGACGTGAGGTCTTGAGTATAGTAGACTAAGGGACTTTGTATTTATATAAGAACAAAGAAAAGTGTTCATAGAACTCACCGATAACATGTTATTGAAACTATTGGATACATTGAACATACATACATGGAAGTATTCGGAGATCATAATACGTTATAGAATACTTCTAATGTGTTACAATATTTTCCATTACGTAAGTATGTTTATCTTAACGGAGGTTTAGGAACATTACAATTCTTATTATGAATATGATGTCTTCATTCTTTCTTCATCCATATTCATAAATATTTATAAAGAATGTTTATAAAACACGTTTGAATGTACTAATAACTATGTTAATGAAGTTCTGAGGCAAGGTGAGCGGGTGTTTGTTCTGACGACAGTCTCTCACTCTGTTGATTGACGTATGATCTGATCAGCGACTTATGAATGAATCATGATCAAAATAATGAACCACAACGCCAATCAATTTTAGATTCTTTTCTTTAAAGCTTTTTGGTTAGTTGAAATTTGGTATTACGACATTGTTTAGTTTAAAACAAAATGGTGATTTATCCCCATTTCATTCTCTAACAGTTTTAATTTGAGGGCCAGTAGATTTGTAAATTTATGTTTTAGCAAATTTAAATGGCAATGAGACACCTTGTATCAAGGAATGACGAGCAAACGCTATTCTTCACGTACATACATACGTGCTACTTTCTGGCCTAACGCCTAATGCCTTCTTTTTATATCATATCCTTAAGATTATCTTTTATAGATTAGAACTGGTAACAACTATAATTTTTTAAACAGAAAATACAACTAGACCATGTTTTTTTAAAAAGGCATGTCAGTAAATCAACTGACATTAGTGTTACAGAGTAGCGTGATCTTTTAATAGCCGCACCGTTACACAGTCTTATGTATTACCCCATCAAAACACTATCACACAAAGATCAGAGGCGCTATTTAAATAAAACATCAACGGTCGATAGCAATCAGTTTAGAGACATGTGTTTAGTAATCGAAGTACATCAATCTGACTCCACGAGACGGGACGAGACGAGAGATAACGTCAACGCGTGTTGTGTGTGCCATATATCTTTGTAACAATTTGTCGATAGGTGTTCCAAAGGACACTGACCTCTTTGCGACTTGTCGATATTGACAAATTATTCGATTGAAGAAGGGCTTGAAAGTAAAGTAACTTTAGACTGTAGTGCGATTTTCTACAGCCGGTACTATGGAGCATAAAAAAGAATTGAAAATTAAAAATTTCATAAAAAAATTTAGTCTGTAGGTTGGTCAGATAGTATTCATACAAAATTTGTCAATAGCTAGCCGGTTGTCGATAGTGGTATAAAATCACGGTAATGTCACGCTAATCATGGCTTTCCTGTGTGTGAAACACGTTAGTAGTAGACTATATGTTTCGAAGAAAAAAGACGTAAGTTATAATTAGAGAAAAGTATGTCATTGTTGCATTGTTTGTTTGGGTTGTTAAGTAATGGAGTTGTGGTTTATTTGGAAAAGATAATTAGGTGTTGGATTAACTTGAATGAGAACAAGTCTTCCATATAGGAATGTAGTGGTTAAATGGATGTCCTTGTCTATTCTGCCAAATGTGACAAGGACAAGGTAATATTAGCTTAGACGGCAGCTATGAATTTGTGGAAAAGGGGAATGTAACACTACACCAATCAGAAGTCGGGAAACATTTAGAAGAAAATTTCGTGTATGTTAGTATTAACCTGCATGGAATCAAAGAAAATGGCTACGTGAAAAATTTTACCTTTACATTAACATTACTATAAACTTTCTTTTAACTTATGTCCAGCCTTAATTTTTAAACACATGAAAATTTTGTTTCATTTAATAAAATTAAGTGAAATAGGTTCACGTAGATAGTTACTATTGTTATAGAAATCATAATACCGTATTAGTGAATTGTAAAAAAACATTGCAGACTCTAAAAACTTCTTTAAAACATTACTTTTATACTTAAAAGACAGTATGACTGGTTGAACATCGCAGACTAATAAATTTTGCAGTCACGTGCAACATTTTCTACGTCCCCCTGAGGGTACACAAATGGAAAAACTTTCCGTGTCGTTTATAATCAATGCGATTCATAGACTATGTAACTTTGAATAGACCCGTATTTCACAGACCGTTATTAATGTACAACCACTCAAGGACAGACCTACCATGAAATTCAAATAGGGAGAGCCTTACGTGGTTTACTCAAGTAGTCAAGTATTTCTGCGATTTTATTACGCATGCCTCGTTTGAACTTGAAGTTAGGTAAACGTGAACAAAGAAAATGGATTGAATGATAAAAAATATAGTTCTTTATTTTTTAATTCGATTCGTCTTTTCTTTTCTTTTTTAAAAAGGCATCTGCCGCACCTTAAGTCGCTCTTGCGTCGCGGGGACTTTTACAAACATACAAACAACGGACACAAAGTACGACTCTTAAATTACACAAATAATTGTTCCACCCACAAATATTTGTTTCATTGACAAATTGTGTGCCAATTTGTGACTTTTAATATTCGATCAGAAAATAGAGAGTATATTTTTTACTTTTTTGTTTTTGTACTTAAAATATATTATGCAAATATTATATTCAATCAGAGTTCAATAAAACGTACCGTCCCAGCGGAAGCGCCGACGTATGGTCGGAATACTCATCGCGTTACTACAGCATTGTGTGCCAAAAGAAAATGTTAATCCACGCCTCATTAACTAACTTACAGCTAAGCCTTGATTTTCCTTCAGTCGATTATTAACACAGAGCTAGAATACACGATATTCGCAAGCAGTTTTTCTTGCGTGTGAATATTTATTACTAGAAATTCTAATGTAATATTTTAGTTTATTTTGTGTTTATGTGTAGGTTAAATCGTAATGTTTTTTAAACATTATTTATTTAAACGCACAATATAATGTGGAGAACTGACAATTATGAATAGACAGTGAAGTGAATCGTGACTGATAGTGTTTTTACAATAATTACTTTCCGCGAGAAGTGATAATTTTATGAATTTTAATGGTGACAGTCTTCACTTTAAGTGACCATGGCGCCATCAAGCGACGGCCACGCGTACTATTGCAGTATATGTCCGACCCACCTAACCATACTAACTACGACTTGTATAAGTTTAGCTACTCGGTAAGAGATGGCGCTATAAGCGCACTGTCCTAATATTTTTTATTTAACAAATTGTGGATCGTAAAAATAATGTTTCTATTTTTGTATTGTTACAGGCGGAACCGGGAGATACGATAGCAACAACCAAAGAAGGTTTGTATATTTTGATTAATCAATTAACTTAAAATTTCTGTTAACAAAACATAATTACTACGATGATCAGTTTTCTTTCTAGTAGTATTTTAACATTTTCATATTGAAATTGCAGAAGAATGGGTGACGCGGAAAAAAAGCGAAGTGACAACGACTCGACAGATCGCGACTAGGGTCAAGCGCGAGCTGATATTAGAAGATGGACGAATTCTCAGTGACTCCGGGCCCAAGATATCCACCTCTGTCAACGAAGATACTCACACAACTAACTATCAACAGACTGAGGTATATTGACACAATATCTTTTTTAATAACTTGGTATACGTAGCTTTGCCGTTGGAATTCAGTATTTTATACGTTTATTAAACGCACATGAAACAATACACAAAACAACGCTTTTTAAGTTGGAATCCGACCGAAATAATCTTTTCTACTGATTTCTTTGTTATTACAGTAATGATTATTATTTTACAGCATCGTGTGCCTGACAATGAAGCGGGCGAAGAAGCATTGCCGAACCCCGTTGGTGGAGCCATCGGAGCGCCTACTGATGGTAAATAATATCAAAACAAATATAAAATTGTAGCATTGCTTAAATATTTTTGAAGTAATTTGTCAACCATTCTAAATTGATTAACATTTTTTTTATTAACGACATTAGTTTGTGACAAGCAACGCCATCTAGCGGCAAGTAACAAAAGCAGATAATTAAGGATAAGAATATAAAAATATTTAGAGTTAAAAATATGTAATGCAGATCTCAACGTTATTCTTAAAAACACAAGCAAAACATTTTTTAGTTATTTCTATAACCTCATTTCTACATTCACAGAAGTGGACGCTCCGATCCTGGGTGGTGAGGTGGCTCCAGCGGGCGCTAAAGTCCTGGTGACGTCGATGGTGGTGGCCAACCCTGACGGCAAGGTGCGAGAGAGCAAGGACCTGAAGGTGCTGACCAGGAACATCACGGAGCGCGTGCAGGAGACTGAGGAGAGGATACACAGGGGAGACACCACGCACGATGTAAGTACACACTTTATATTATTGTTTCGTTTTTCGTGCATAAATACCGTTCAAGTGTAAAGAATTATTTTCTTCGCTAAACATTTTAAAGGACCTTCATAAATCTCGTGTATCCTTGAAAGGCACTTTCGTGAATTGTCTAATTCATAACTATTCGTTGGCATTAATATTGTAATTATTGAGTTCATTAATTATAATTATCAATATAAACGTGATGTCTAAATAGCACGCTTTTCTACCATTACATTAGGTACTTATCTTTGTTTATGCGAAAAATATTTGCAAACCGAATTTTTATATACTATTTATGCCTTGAAGTTTCCACTTTATTGGCGCTAGGCTATCGTTGTCAACTTTTGTTTTAACAAAAACGGAATGCACTTTGAAGCACATAACGTACGCAAATTCAATAACCCTTCAAACATCGCGAGGGCTACAATTTACAAACGCTTTTAGCCCTTAGATGACGTCGTTATCTGGCCTCTTAGATAGTGTGTGGAGGACACATCGGACCGTCCTCGGTCGCAGTGTCACAGGTTCGAGTCCAGCCCTCGATATCGGCTGATAGACGCTAATGGAGCCATGGGAAGCTCTCCTTATTACTGTTGAGCTATTTCTGAAAGATAAGAATATATTTTTAGAACACTTTGCTGCCTAGTGCCTAATCGTTACTTGCTATTTATGTTTTCATGTAGTTTGGTAGCAATTGGTTTGAGATAAAACGTTCTTTATATGTTAGAGATCTGATTTGAATAGAAAGTGAACTGCGTATTCTATTCGTGTTAATTTCTTCTATCTATTAACTAGTGCTACCTATCTTTACGGTAATGAGATTAAATGAACGATTTATTTACTATTATTGTTGTATGTGAAGTTTACATTTGTGGAACTGGAAAATACACTTAACCTTGCTATAGTTAACTGCTCAGATAAAAATGTTTGAAACGAACAATATACTTAGTCATATTAGCCCAATAATGCATAGCATTTAAGCAAGTCCTATTGTCTCATGCATTACACTTAAAGACAATAACATGCTTATATATTTTTTAATCTATGACTGTCCCACTGGCAAAGCTCTCGTCCCAAACAAGAGAAGCTAGCCAAGTGCGGGGACTTTATATACCCTCAAGAAATGTAAAACCCAATTATGTTTGATATAGAACAGTTATTTCATCAACATCACAACTACCTATATTATTACAACACTAGCCTTCAGGGTACAATTTACACCAATTAAAGCGAATTATATCATCGAAATGTTCAACAAACCATTTGCTAAACACCAATCAGTGTAATAGAAGCAAACGTAACCTTTATAACAAACTATTATAAAACTCAAGAATAATTCTAAAGAACTGTCTGTCCGTATACATATGTCTGGCATATTTTAATAGCAGTTTTTTTATTATTTTTATTAAATTCGATATGAAGTTGGTAATGAGAAGTTCAAGACGAATTTTTTACTTTAAAAGAAGGTAAGTGAGATTACGATTGTTAGTCAAGAAGAGAGTATTCGTACCTGTTCTTTTGATGATTAATTATCAAATTTGAGGGTCCCTGTAGAAAGTAATAAGCTCATTAGTGCCCGTTTCACAACTGCCGAATAATATATAAATAAATAATAATAATAAATAAAATGATCACCGTTGAAGTTGAAAAATCTGCATAGTCATTTTTCTTTGGTTCGCTTAGAACTGTAAGCTCAAGCAAGGCTTAAGCGATTTTTAAGTAGAGCTGGTAAATCTGATTGTAATGTAGTTTTGGACACATCTGCCTCTTTGCCCTTATTTAAAAGAGCACGCGTAATATTATGTAATACATTAAAATATTATATTTATCGTGGTTCCCAGCAGTCAAAGTCGAAGTCAAAAGCCAGTTAAATACAATAATTGATGAATAAAAGTCTTGTAAAGCCTCCGTTACATAACAATATTACTTGTAAATTGTACTACTTATATTCTTAAAGACGTTTATTATTCTTTATATATCTTGTGAATATTACATTGTTGCATACATTATTGCTAAGTAGTTGAACTTTGTAGGTTATAAAGCGAAAATCAGAGACATTTTGAATTGATCTTATGAAAGAGGTGGCTGGAATTTCGATAAGGCAGCTCAGTAGACATTTACCTAGATTATTGGTAAATCTTTCATATACTTATTTCACTTTAAAGCATAATTGCTATCATTGATTGTGTCTCGTAAATAAATAAAAGGTAGGATGTAGGTATATGTATTTCAAGCAGCCGGGCGGCCGTAGCTCAATGGCGGAGCCATCAGTCTTGCGACCGAGTAGTCCTGGGTTTGTAATCTACCCATTTTATTACCGAAGAGAACCTACTACTTAACAGTTTAGAGGACTGGATGGGGATTATTGGGTCACTACAATACAAGAGCTTTAAAAAAAAAACAATCGAGGAACAACATTACTTCGTAGTCGTGTAGCGAGCACTTGGTAAAAAGGTGTGCATGAATTTTGATCATAACTTGATAAGTTAATACAATCAGTATGATGAGACATCTTCAATAATCCTTATTGTAACTGTACATCTTGACGTTGTTTCCGCGAGCTTCACTCGAGGTCGACTTTGAAGGCAAACTTGCTACTTATCTGATCTCTCGCTGGGTTCATATCCGTTAATTTTTTTGTGAGTTTGATTGATATGCACAATCGTTCAATTATCATGTGTTAGTAGTGTCTTTTTATTAATACCTTAGTTTGAAATAGGTTTTCTGTTAATTTCTATGATGCTCTATTCTATTTATTCTCTAATCTCCCCACTCTAATCTAGCTAATCATGATTGGGATCTAATTTAACCAGATGAGGTTTGAAAACCCGTCTTTATGAACTATTTAATAGATTCTTAAAATTAGTTTACAAATCGTTAACTAATAAAAATATAAAACAGAATCCATGCACCCCTAAATACCAATAAAAGCAGTTCAGAACCACGTTTATTCTACTAATTAAATGCTTAAAATATCCTCCAGACGATATACTTTAGATTCCAGTCTCTAGATAAAAATATAAATAGTCAGTGTAAAATTACATCGGCGCCGGTTGTCTCGACTTTTTCCTATAACGAGAACTTTAAATTCATACCCGTGATTCACGATCACAACAAGGTACACCATTTTTCTTTAAGCACCTCACGCCTACGAGGCTTTTTGTTCATGTAATGAGAAAGTCCGATGCTCTAGTACCTATTATTTACGCGTAACATAAACTTACGCCTAAATGTTTCGTACCAATGGTTTGCTTTAATGTTTGCCACTTAAATGTTACTACAATGTACAAAACAATTGCTCAATCGACGTGTAAAATAATAAAATGATTTGTATTTGAAAAGAGTTATCGGTCAATTTAAATCCAAATTGATGACAGAATGACTATTAAAAGCGTATCAATCGATTCTCGATAACCAAGAAACGAATTACCGGAGCGTTATCTCGCGCGCCTCGGCCATCAGTATTTTGTATAAAATATTTATTGAACATATTCCCACACAAAACTATCTGGTTAACATAATTCCGTGCTATTTTATTGCGCCTTTGCGACATTGTCAATCCACAGATAGGGGATGTCAGAAAGTGCGTGGTATTTTATTTTTTGCGGGCGAGAAACAATAGTAAGATACGAAGCGTAAAATGGAGCACCGCTTTATTCAGATGAGCGTCCACATAAATCGATGGGGATTTTGAAATTATAATTTGTTCACGGAGATAGGTCGCCGCGGGCGCCGCGCCCACGCCGCGCCGCGTCCACTGCGCCCTGCGCACTGCTCGCGCAACCAGAGGATACCGCTTTGTTCTGCACATTTGCACAACGATTTGATATTAAAACTGATATTATTTAGGAATCATTAGATTTTGTTTATCTAATACTGTCATGAGCTTTTTGAAACTATTTATTCTATTGGTTCGATGGGCTACGAATACTTCATAGTATGTACTAGTCTGGATTATATTTCTGGTATCTAATGAAATCATTTTCTGTTCAAGCTTTTAGCTAAGAACTTGGTATAAAAACGTATCTTACTCTAAACGTAAGTATAGTTCTTTCTACCAAAGGCCCCATCGCAAAAACATTGCCTGATAAAAGCACCTAAAATACCTTAATTCAATTCAAAACACATAAACGTATTTAATAAGTACCTGTACTGCTTCACAGTTCACGTTCGTCCGTTCTCGATCGACTGGATGGCTGAGGTTGCTCCGTGACCCGCGTGTTGCAACCAGCCGGCACAAGTGCTGGCAAAATGATCAAATTATTTATTTATAAGCACCACTCACCTAAGTATTGCGCCAATCATGTGTTGATTACGCTGACATTTTCGCGAACTGTTTTGATAAATTAGATCTTTGTTTCGCTACAAATTGTGAAAGAGTGTATCTATAAATTACGGCCTTATTTGTATAGGGTATTAACTAAAGCAACTGTCAGGTGAATTACTATTTATTTGAGGACCATTGTTATTTGTTAACCCTAATCCGTTACTGGTAATTGAGTAAGCTAATACACTCCCAAATCACGAACACCAAATGAATCAGAGTTAATATATTTGTGAATAAATTTGGGAAACGTATGTTCAACATAATTTAAATGGGCAAATAATCCTATTAAACCCAACCAACCTCGTCGCAATTACATTCGGAACGCATCCATCATTTAGTATCTACATTAGTAGCACTGTCTAAAATACAAAACGGTTAATTTAGTGTTCCACTGCAGCTAAAATAAACATGAATGCAATACGCAACGAGGATATCGGACGCATCACAATTCGGCCTTTGCTCTGCACATTCGACCCAGATGTATAGAAGGCGATTGCGACATCGAAAGTGATGCTCCAACGAAAGTGATCGCCCATTTGCTCTGAGCTCGTTTGCTTGTCGCCCCGAGCAAGCGCTTAACAAACCTTCACATTTTACGGCTCATCTTGACCACTTACGTCCTCACGAGAGGCCTTTTTTCACCGACCATTGTTGTCACTTCCCTAAATGAAACTAATGAACAACAATGCAACAAGCCATCAATTATGCACTGTTTGAATACGACGCATTGGCTCATACTCAAACTCTGCTGCAAACACGTTCAATGATTACTAGGCTGCTATATACACGACTGATATTAACGTATATAAACTCTAATTAGAAT
This sequence comes from Anticarsia gemmatalis, assembly GCF_050436995.1. NCBI lineage: Eukaryota > Metazoa > Arthropoda > Insecta > Lepidoptera > Erebidae > Anticarsia > Anticarsia gemmatalis. The sequence continues at coordinate 6,955,439 of NC_134757.1, forward strand.
AACATTATTTACAAAGGATGGTCACGAATAAGATTTTTTCGATTACAATACGAATCAAGAGTTTGAGAAAAAAGATTAAAATGTATCGATTGAATTGGGTTCGCTCGAGTTCCCGGCGTAAAAGTCAATTGGAAACGCTTGCAATCCCACTAAACCTATTTTTTTATTCGACGCAATTTGAACAGTGCCTATCTAAGCACTCGGCTTTGCAACGTCGGCTAGTAATTTGACCTTACGCCGAGCATTAGTAGGAGTGCCCGGCGTGCTTTCAACGCGGATAGCAATAAAACCACAAAATATGTGCTTCACATTTACAAAATGCTGCGAAACTTCTTGGATGTGGCCTTTTTTGTACACTCCTGTATAAAATTGCACCCGCGTGATGTCATCTATTGTCGCGTGTCTTGTAATGAGGACCATTTTTGGCAACAAGTATGGCATGTGTGCCCGAAATTATGGAATGAGACTTTTTGTGATAAATACACCAGTTAGTTCACTCTAAAACTGCTTTTTTTGAAGACACAAATGACGTATGATAAATTAAAAGTTCCCAAAAGTGACAAAGCCTTTGCCAAGTTCGTTAAGATGTAATGTTAGTTATCTTGAGTAAGAATAAAAATATGAGTTTATGTTGACGTTGGACATGATCGAGCAGAGATCGAGTGCCTCCTCCAACGTAACGTCGAGGGGAGGCTGTAGTCGACTCCGCGATTATAACGCTAGATGAGAGCCGAGGTAGCCGCTCTCAGGACAATAATTTAAGATGTTTAGATAACATCTACAAGCCTCGTGCGGTGTGCCCAAGAATTCATGTGATCACCTCTTAGATCCAATCTTAGATATAGCCTCTACGAGGTGATGTTACGAAAAATTATCTTCGACTATGGGACCTGTTCATTGTCAAACATTATGAATCCCTGCAGCTCGCGTTGCGTGTACCGCGTGTGCCTCAACATTAATATTTATATGGTAGATTTGCACGCTAAGCAAATTTAGAACGGCCTATTGAATTAATGAACTTGGACGTTGGCCTATTATTATATTGTTTGCGGCGTTTGAGGGCGAGAGATTTACGGCTTATTCTCTCAATCTATTGTTCTCGTTATTAAAATGTTGCACAATAGTAAAGCTTCCATTAATATTTCTATTTAATTAAAAGCACTGGACTGGCATTGCATCACGAGATTTATTGCGTTCGATAATTTCGTTTAATGTACATTGTTGCTGACCATACAGCTCGTTTGCGGATCTTTGTTCTGTTTTGTTTTCAATCGTCAATGAACAATATTTTCGAAGTGAACATTATCATCGGCCTTGACCTTTCGGAACAAAAGGGAGTGTTGTGTGGGCATTTTTATAGATAAATCAAAAATGTGGCGATAGTCCCCCACAATGTATCGTTAAAGTTAATTACGTGGCGCTGTTGGGGCCTTTTGCGTTTGTTGCCGCACGAAACCGGAGTCGCGCTTAGAATTGATCCGAGTACCATTCGATTATCAAACCACATCTACAGGCGATTAGACAGTTGAAATATCGTTTAGAATTTTCAATGCAGTTTAAAATTACCATATTGCCGTGCGAATAGCGTAGGGTAGTGTAAACAACGAATAATGTGAGTTCGTATCGAGGACTAAAGTCGTTGTAACCGTAGTAAGTGGTTTGTTAGTTACTTTTAATTACTATTGGCATAGTATCTAATTGAATCAGTAAGGTCTACGCCTTGAGCTGAAATAATTCAATACACACCTGCGCCTGAAGTGAATCGTATTCCATCGATTTATATACCGTTTATCGAATGAATTCTAGCGGCCGACATTGCGCTGGAATATTCATGGGATCTAATGGTAGCGAGCTTGTCGGCGATACGAATAACGTTTCCGTTCTTGACATTTATTACATTTGTATTGACATACTCGTGTACTGTTAGGGTAGGATAATAATAATGTTTTATTTTGACATTTTGAAATTGAATGCGATAGAGTAGCGGTTGGTAACAGGTTCATTTGAGGTGTGGTGCATTTATTGCCTTGTTTGGACACCACGCTTTGTTCCTTCGCTGTTTAGTGAAGTTGCTGAGTTATGTTTGGCTTGATTGCGATTTGTAAGTAGCTTTAGGATTGGATTACTGTCGAGGATAGTTTATAGAGCATGGAATTTACAAATACCTTGAGTAGAGTTTGGTTTGAGTTAGTTTAGATATTGTCGATTACAAAATATGGTATAGCCTGCCTGATATGGTGTTAAGAAGTAATGTATTGTGATCAAGATATTTTATTGATAAAGTTTTTGAAATAACACCGGTTCTGTGAAGTATCTACTTATACCTATTATAGTATTTTATTAAATTAGTTAATTAGTACTCATTGGATATACTTTACAATACAAATATAAAGATTTCTCCATTAGTTAAAGCAAATTGATACGAAACGTTTTTTAAACAATAAAAGTTCCTTTTTACACCACATAAATACATATAATATCCATAAATTCATTCTCATCGGGAGTGCGATGGTATAAAAAGTAAAAAGTCTGTATAAATCGGTTATTTGCGTGCGTTCAGCAATTTAGTGGCTATTCAAATGATACGATGATGAATGTATCGAACACACAGCTTGAGACGTTGGTATGTAAATCTTCAAAAGTATAGCCATTTAGCTTTCTTTGACCGGTCTGCCTTGAACACGGTAATTGTGCTTTGTATATAATTATGTTAGTGTTCGCAAAGAATTGATGAATAAATCGAAGTTTTAGGCTTAAATACATATTTATAAAAAAATATTAAATTAAATGACACTTTATAAGTTGATTTGGTCAGTTTTCATTATCCCAAAAATAGAGTCGTTAGAATCTCACTGTCGATTCCGAAACGTCTTTAAGGCGGTCTTTGTTCAATGATCGTTGAGATAGGATTAGGATTTTTAGCGGCACTAAGAAAGTTCAATTCAATTTGAGGTAAAATTATATCCTTATTGTTTCGGCAAAACGAATTTACATAATAGGAAGTATCGAATTGCATGGTACAAAGACAAATACAAATAACTTTGTTGTTAATAGGTCGAACATGTCCCTACATTGTTGTGAAGCAGAATATCCAAGCAATACGAGTGAAAATTTACATTGAGAAAACATTAATTTTGCATTAAATAGACACGTTTAATCTATCCGATTTCAACTAACAATATACTCGAGGTTTTATGCGTTTGAAGTTGTTCAAAGTCGTTTAAAATTAAATGAAAATGCCGATTCGTAGGGATTATGTAAGCTTAAATTCTAATCTGATAGTTAAGAGTGACCGAAGATCTGATCCTTTAGATAGAGAGAGATGCAGGTACTCGCAAATGTAGATAAAAAATATTGTTATTTCACTTCTTTCAATGGATTTGGATATACCATCTGCATTAATACCAGCCACTAATATGCAATTTTTATTCAATCGGCAAAGATAAGGGAAATTTTACAGCCCTATAAATGGTAAAATCAGTCGAATTGCAAAACACGTAAGCAATTAGAGTTAAGCACTGGTTGAATCCTTGTTGGCAAGCCAGGGGGCGGGAGTGAGGTCCTATTCGTAATAGAAGAGTCAGCCGGACTCTGCGTTATTATCCATTCAGAGCCGACAGATTGCAAGATATGGTCTATTTAATAATATAGGCAACGACTTACGGATGCAGTCCCGTATTCTATCTAATATTTTTTAGATTTTATGACGTACTAATGCTAATATAAGTAACGTAATCACTACTTTGTTTTGAAAGGTTTGTGTCCAAAGATCACACGACGCCAGACTGAAATCAAGACTAGAGTCTATCTTATACCAAACGAGTTTTTATATTTACAAAATAATGGACATACCTATAATTTTATACATAATATTGTCTCAATGATCGGTGAGTTGAGTAGTAAACTAGATATAACGTATACTTAGGGTCAAACAAAAGTCGACTTGTTGTTAATTTTTACTAGCTGACCCGCGCAACTTCGCTTGCGTCCAATAAGAGAGTATGGGTGAAATTTTTCCCCGTTTTTGTTACATTTTTTACTGTTACTCTGCTCCTTTTGGTCGTAGCGTGATGATATATAGCCTATGTCCTTTCTCGGGTATCAAAGTATCTCCATACCAAATTTCATGCAAATTGGTTCAGTAGTTAAGGCGTGATTGAGTAGCAGACAGACAGACAGACAGACAGACAGAGTTACTTTCGCATTTATAATATTAGTATGGATAGATAAACATGGACGTTTAGATTTTTATGGAGAAGATAAAAAGAGAACTAAATTAATTTACATTTATACGCTAGGACATAAGGTCCCACTTTTTTGCAAGTTTTAAATTATTTTTAACTAGCTGACCCGCGCAACTTCGCTTGCGTATACAATGGGTCAATTTTTTTCCCGTTTTTGTAACATTTTTTATTGCTACTCTGCTCCTATTGGTCGTAGCGTGATGATATATAGCCTATAGCCTTCCTCGATAAATGGACTATCTAACACTGAAAGAATTTTTTAAATCGGACCAGTAGTTCCTGAGATTAGCGCGTTCAAACAAACAAACAAACAAACTCTTCAGCTTTATAATATTAGTATAGATTCTAATCCGCACTAAATGCTAGATTAAACATGAGATTTGTCTATCATTTTGATAGTGCTAGTAAAAACTAGTTAAGTTGGCTATTCTTGACTGTTTTTCATACAGTAAAATTATATAATACAAGTATGTACATATTACTAATATCCTTTACTTAAAAAGGAAATGTTCTGTATTATGATTTGAAGGTAGTTACAGTCTTAATCCGGTCGATTTAAATGTCATCTGAGCATTTTAATAAGATTTTAAATAAAATCAGATATAATTATGTTTATAGATACATAAAATTGCTTTGGACTAGATGCTTATTATCTTATATTTTATTTATTATCTAATGCTTAGTCATAATTTAAAAAATAAATTTTATGTATGCACTAGGTTACGTAGAGATCAATTTACAATACGATACTAGTTCTCATTTCAAGTAGATTTTTCGCTTCTGATAAGAGTCAGAAGATATTTCAAACTTTTGATCACATTGTTTTATGAGGAAAAGAAAGTAAAACAGCATAGAATCTAGTTTTACAGAACGTAAGTGGTACAGTTTAAAGTTTGGCGTATTTTATCGAATTAAGCACGTGTGAAAGGCTTACAAACGTTTACAATATTCACGGTCTAGAAAATTTTATGGTAATAAAATGCTTGGGTGGTCCCAATGGATTGTCTGACTGTTGATCACGAAGGTTCAGGTTGAATACAGAGCTAAAGCAAGGTGTATAAATAGGCAAACCATCTCCTTTTAACTTGCTTCCAAAACACATGAAAAAAAAGGAAACAATCCTTCCTTCTTAATTTTCAACTATTTGAATTTTTCCGATTATAACACAGGTGTGAAATAAAAAAAGTAAATAAATTTCAAATAATGGAAAACCTTTGAATTGTCGAGATAACACTCCTACTGAGTGTAGCAGAGCTCTATGTAGAGAGAGAAAAAAAATGACGTCACACATTCAGTATAATTAAATAAATAGTAATAAAGATACCGAGTGCCCACCTGTACACTGAGAACTAGCTACCACGCCTATCCCTAAGCGTGCTTCGGCAATATATTCCGTGAGGATGTACAATACTTTGTGGGCTAAATCCCGCTCCTTTGTGCGCGGCCCGGCTGCGTACGCGCACCGCGTTTCCGAGGTGTTAGGGCTGCTTCTAATACCAAATACACTTGTGAATTTATATCACGAAATACGTGTCATGTATGGGAGTATTAACTTCTCTATTTTAATCAATGGTAAAGTTAAGGTTGAAGACGATTGAAGGATTTAAAATAGTTTTTAACTGGTATTTAGGAAAAGGTTAAAGAATCTATGCTGTTATACTTTGATTTATGTAGTTATTATAAATATATAGTATCTGTATTTCTATCTTCTCTTCTTTGATTGCTAAACTATACAACAGATTTGGATTAAATTGTAATAATTTGTTCCTTTCGGGAGAAGGGCATAGTTTTCTAAGTTGCGATTTCAAAAAGTCCCCGCACAGGTGGCAGCAAGCCTAAGCTATTTTCTAATAAAGTAAATTCTCCATCCTTGTGTAGAACACGGCAATTTCGTGTGGAATTAGAGATAGAAGCTTGTAACAAACAGTTTGTAAGTAACGATATAGTGTTACCCGCCCTTCTGTTCTGTGCTTGTTAGCCGATATTGTGCTGGCCTTACAATTATAATAGCGAGATGGTCTTGTCCAGCGATCGTAAGGCTGTTTAATTAAAATACACTTGTGGTTTCAGCTTTAGATCTCAGTTATTTCATTAAAGTGTGTTTGTATAAATTTGAATAAACACGAATTAAAGAATTATAAGAGAACTATTCCTTGTCTATCGCAAAAAAAAAGAAGAAAATTCGTTAACTACTTAAAAATTCATAAAATTCTTATACAGTATTCATAGACTTATAGTCGTATTTCTAAGTAAATAATATAATTGATGTTCTTATTTTTTTTTCTGATTACTGAATTCATAATATTGTTCACCTGAAATATTATATAAAAAATAATATTCTTATACAAGCAATAATACTGAAAGAAAGGTTAATCAACGTGTATAAATAATGATGATGGTCGTAGCCGGCTTTACTAGATGATGTGTCGTAGTAATCGATTATCAGTAAGTGTGAAACAGCGACAAATGCGCTAATCAATTGATTACAGGCTTTTAGTATGCTGGAACGTACTTTGAGCCTCTGTACAAAGTTTTATATAAAAAGGATGTTAAGAATGAACGTAAGCATTGGTTGCTATTAAAAGGTCTGTAATAAACAAGCCTTTAGGTACATAGTATGTGGGGCTTTAGGTTCATCATCTTAACGGCTGAAAAGCTATAACTTTCAATTAACTATACTATTATGCCCTTGTCGTTTAGAAAAAAGCATTTTTTGTGATAACGTTAAAGACATATCACGAGAACGAGTATTCAGTATCCATACAGTCGTATTTATGAAAAAATCCAAACAATTAATAAGTAAGTGTATAATAAGAACACCGAAAAACACTAGTCCTTTTTCCCCAAGTAGTTTACAACCCCAAGTGGCCCGAGTTCACGACACCCACGTCTAGCGCGGTAATTTACGAGCATAACCGAGGATAAATCGTCCGTCGATCGACTAACTACAGATAGCGATCATTAGTCCAACTGTTTACTGGCGATCGATTGATTTGCCTCCACTGACTAATGCAACACTTGGCTACGTTTAGATGCTGGGCCAAGGTGTGCTATTGTGCAAGTATTTACATAAACTACAAATGCCAATACTTCGCCAATGAAGCCTTACAATCTGTGAAGCTGATATGAATGTATTATTAAATCTTGAATATGGGAAATATGTTTACAAAAATAGAACATTTGGAAAATATATTTTATTGGTTGATCATCTAAATTGTAATTGTACTACCTACAAAATCGTCATTACGCAATAACAGAAGATACTTTGTGTATCACGTCTTGACATTTAAATGCTTGGAATAAGATCTACTCAGTACAAAGCAGCAGATCAATAAAACGTTAGCAGTGTCCGCCCTAGATCGCTTACGACTCATAGCTATAGGTCCGCAAAGTTCATCTCGCTCTTCGCCCATTGGTGCAATTAAGCAGAAGCGTAGACAATGCGCGGGCGCACAATGCCCGACCCCGATGTGTCGTGGAAACTGTCACGGCGCTTTCTATTGGTATCGCTACACCTTAACCACGCATTTTTCTAGTCAACACACTGTGCACCTACTAATACTGTCAAAATTGTTCATATTATTACCGCTCTACATAGAGTAATTGGGATCTTATTGCAGTAAATTGCGTGGTTTATCTCGAGTGCCGACAGATGAGGTGTCGTTTGATGCGTTTGATGTTCGCGTGCCGGTAATGAGGCGAACATTAAATGCAAATTACTAGGTTACATTGTAGTGCGTGATGTATGTGCAGAAAACGTAGGGAATGAGACAGTAGGTAAAAAGGATGTTGAAGTGATTAATTTAATGACTAAAGTCGTACTACACATAATTATAACAAATATATAGCGCATCATAACAAATTATTCTTAATAATGTTTCATACCAGATTTGAATCAACCGTACTTATAAAAATATTTTGACAATAACAGTATTTTTTTTAAAAAGTCGCTGTTATAAATATTCTTGTAAGATGACCATGAAGTTTTAAATGAAAAGGTTGATGACACGAGATTAGATAAGGGCGCGGTGGAAATTAGTTAAGATTTAAGCACACGCCGAGAGCAGAAGCTTGTCGTGCGTTCCAATGTGTAGAATTTATCATGGTAGCGTTGTGTGGTGTAAAGTACAAGAATTAGAGAGAAAAAGCCTATTATATTTGTAACGTACTACATAATCTGGTGCTTAGTTTGATGAAAAATTGTGTATACTCATATACTGCTAATGATTCGTGACCTTTTAAGGTCTTAACAGGCTGTTTAGACAAAGCCAATAGCGCTTTGATTACAGATGTTAAGGATGTAAAAAATGTTTAGACATAGTTTACAACTTTTGTTTCTTTTATTTTTTTTGTCACATTCTATAGTATTTACAACAAAATAACCGGCTTACTTTACTTAAAGCTATTGGTTTAATTCACCTAGTAATTCAAAGTATAACTAATATTAAATCAACTTCATCTCATGGCTTGTGCCACCAGAAGTACAATAATTTCCTCTGTTTCATTAGCTACCTTCCTCGCGATAACGGTAGCGGGCCGTGGGACCATACTCGCATTACGATCTGTTTAATTATTGTACACCGACTCTACGCTCAGCGTAGAGACGGCTGTCACTCACCCATGCACTTACTCTACTTTTATTTTATTGTTGTGTACACAATCATTCGTTATAATTTTCCTTAACTTTTTGCGGCGCGTTTTGATGAGAAAGGCTTTTAATCTAAAGAGCACACAGTGCCTCCGAACTAAAAAATAATTGATGTGTAAAGTTTATTACTGAAAATGAATTATTACGATTGCCGGTGCGATTAACGCAAACAACAATTAATTTTATTTATAAGTGCTATTTGTTACGACGAACATTCACGACGTTATCTTCGTTCATAACTACAACGTTGAAAAATGCGATAGCTTTAGTAAAACATCATATTAATTATAAAAAGCACGCAAACAAGCAGCGGACATTGTTAATAAATAAAATTAATTACCATTTTGTAGTACTAAGTTGGCTGGATAAGATATAGATATCATCGGCCACAGTTTCTCGGTAAAACTTCTCCCGGTCCGCGATAAACGCACTAGCTTTAATTATAAAATTGTCCCTTTAAAAAAACACAAAATGTAATAAAAAATAGAGATGGTGGTAAAAAAGCGAGATGCGTAGGCTCGCACCTGCCAATGGCGCGTCGAGATACGCCGTTTATATTTAGAAACCACTTTATTTAACTCACCGCCGAGCTTAAAGCTCCCGATAAAAAGGTTAACTTAGTGCACTTGCGGTGCATCGTTTATTAAGAACCATTTACTTTTCGCCCATGATTGTATCAATCGGCGGCGTAGTCGACGACCGCACCGCGCGCACGTACAAACTACCAAATAAAAAATCTAAATTAAAATATGAACGCGGGTGAAATGTAAAAAAGGTACTATTTTTAGGGGCAAAAGTGTAAGTATCAAGAATAATCAAGATGATTCCCCGGTATGCGTTATCAGGTACCTTACGTAGGAGATAGTGCACGGCCTCGCCGGCCGGGGTTCAGTACACGGCGGGCCTGCGGACTGAGAGCTCGCTACACTCGTTGAACTCTTTTGCACTTCGTCGCCCATGTTAGCTGTTCTCAACCGTATACAAGTTTCTTTTGTTCAGATAACAACATAAAACATTACAGTGGAAATAAATTGAAATTTTATTATGTGAATGGTGCTGTGTCTTATTGGATTTTTGTTTTCAGTGACATTTTGTAAAATACATTTTCGGTGGTGACGAAATTAGATTGAAAAGGTGAGTGACATGTTACTGTAAGAACAAGTTTGCAAGTTATGAATTATTTCAATAGTGGAATATAATAGTAGTTTGTAGATGATGCTTCAGTAGGCCTACAGTATTTACATTAGGAGTTGCGTGATGAGCGGTAGTTAATAAGTATAATTTGCGAGGATAAGAAAACATCAGGTATCAGCCGGTCGGCGGCGAGCACCAATCCTGTTTTATAAATTATCCTTCAGGTTTCTAGGAAGTTGTTTAGGACGTCCGCATGGTGTTATTAGAGAATTTACGAATATATCAATTGATAATGATCTGCTATTATGTTATTTAACAAATAGCAATATAATCGTTATATAATTCATGTAAATGATTTCATAACAGTCTCATTAGTCACAAATTGAGCTTTGATAGAAATGGTTTGTCAATTTCAGACGATGAATCGTGCTTTCTCAATGTAATGAAGTATGCGGTAGTGGTGTAGACGTCGTGTACAAACTGTTCAATAAATATTGATAACAAAACAACAATCAGCTATTGGATTGTATTCAACCTTCGATGCTTAAAAGTGTAAGAGGAAACAATATGCGCAAGGGCAATTTGGTTTGCAAATCAGTTACAAATAAACATGCATTTTTATAGCAAAAATTACCCTATTATTTAAATATTCGCAAGAGTGATTCATATTTAAAATTAAAAATAATCAAATGTCAATCTAGTGTCATATGAATATTATTAACTTCTAGTCAGATTACTTAATGTGTTTTTATGGAACTGGCTAGAAAATATTATTTCTGCTGCATCTTATGAATTTGACATTATAATGTTACTGGACATTTGCGTACATTAATATTTGATGTCGCAGAATATTATCTCTGGCATTTAGCTGTAAGTTTGTACCTCTTAAATTGCATTGAAATTAATAGAAGATTGGCAGTCGAATAACAGATTTTCTTCTTAAATTTAATGATTTAACAGAGAGTATAGAAAATTAGTAAAAGTCTCACAAAATAGTAAAAAATGGTTTTCATACCTATTTGATAATAATATTTAAAAATATTAGCACTTAAATAAATAAGATTTAGACACTTAGTTTATGTTGTAACAAAATATAGAATTTTACGATTCAGAGTAAACTTTTCTGTGATAATGTTTACAAATACTCGAGTCAATATGAAAGAAATGTTCGCGAGTAAGGAGTTATTTCGAAAGCGAACCACTTGTGGGACCAGCATTCTTGCGTCTTGGATCTCGTCGGACCGGCAGAGGCTTCGCGGGAAGAGGGGGGGACTCGTCCTTAAGGGCCATCCCTTTGCTACAATATTGACTTAGTATTAGACACATAGGCGAAAGGGTTTTAAATCAAGTTGAAGTTGTAACACCCTTTTCAAACTGGTCATAATTTTTTTGTGAGTTTGATGGACTAAGTGTAAATATTTTTATAGGGATAATGTTTCTTTTACCGTTTTCTTGGATCTAAGAAGCCATGGTTATATTTAGTGAGCGTATAAAATTAAGCTATACTTTTTACAAAATGATATAAAAAGTGTGTTTGCGTGATAAAGTTTTGTTTATCTACGAGAAAGACGCTTAATAAAATGAATATGGTAAACAGATGTTTCATAACTAGGTATTGCATATTTGCAAATTTAAATGACATTGTACTATTCATAGGCTTTTATGTTTATTAACTGTCATGACTTGTCACATTGCATTTAACCTGTTGCAATCAATTTAACACTTCAAGTGGTGTGTTATTCAAGATGACACACATTGTAATGTCAGGAACACAATGATTATGGTTAGTTTAGAAAATATTTTAATTTGTATCTAAGATGCTTATTGGCCCGTTCCGGCTTTGCTCCCGTAAAACTTGTTATTTGCATTTTCTACGCAATTGAGGGCTTTTTCACTTTCCCGAGTCTTACAGAAAATATGACAAATAGGTTGCCAAATCTGTTTTCCAGTTTTGAACTTAATTTGTTATTATTATTTATAGATAAATGATGTCGAACATATCGTGAAGGCTTTCAAACACTTTAATTCAAGTTATAAATACAATCAAACTGTACTGAGAGCTATATATAGAGATTTTTTTGAGTAATGCTCGCCTACTAGATATGCAAAAAGCGTTCAATGAACGCACTCGATACGTCTGAGAGGATGAATAGAATAAAACTAGAATGCAAGGTTTGTAAATCAATAAAAACTTTTACAGTATGAAATTATGAACGTTAACTTAAGCAGTGGTCTAATTGCTTAAAAGATAATTATTATAATGATGACGAAAACTTTTTTATATAAAAGCAGTCGGAAAAGGCCTTTTTGTGTTGACTTCAGCCTCGCGTATATCCCCTGAAATTCCGAGACTCTGTAGTGCTATTTTCATGATTTATAACAGTCTATACTATCGATACTATCAAATATTTGATTTTGATATTGTACAAAATACTTTATAATAATATTGGAGATACAGAAAAAAGTATTGGTACATAAATATAGAGCTCAATCAATCACCATTCCCTAAGTAAAATAACATCAAGACTGATCGAGGACCGTATCACAGATAACAATTTAATTCTAAGGTACGATCAACTTTCACAAATCATAATAACATACTAATTGAAAACAAATCTGTACCGAAAGCAGTTACCGAGAATATGGCTCTATCACTTAAATTACACACCGGGGCTCGTAAAATTTTATTACGTAGAGTTATCGAGATTGAAGATATAAAAATGCACTTGTGGTACAAAATTTTGTGAGACGTTTCGCCTTTGGCGTGGACATGAATATTCAGCTCTTACACAAATACACTGTCAGTTGTTTTATTCTTTTATCCGTTAAAGGTCGTATGTTTTAACATTAGACCTAGAACTTTTGAAATTCAAATTTGTTTTCTAAATTCACGTGCGAAGCTAGAAATGTCACGTGATATGGCTTTTTCTTTAACTCTGTTGGAGGTCTTTTACAAATTTCTTTTTTTAGAAGTATATTCTGTGTTGTGATTTGTATAGTAAAGAAGTGGTTATCTAATCAATAATTCATAATTCATACTTCGTGAAACGTGCAAAAGCTTTTAACGCTATTGTTTGTTTATTGCAAATAATAATAAATAATTTCTACGCAATAGCCGTGCATTAGAACGGTAACTATAAAGTTGTTCAGTAAGAAATATTGTTCGTTCAAGAGGCTTTGCCTTAACTCCTTTACGCTGATTTACTAAAGGGCAACTGAAATGAATGTCGATAATTTCGGTAACATATCAAAGTACCGACGGAAGATTGTTACTTGCTATTTCTATAAGCAGACGTAAATTTTGTTATATATTTTCGTTACAACTATCTTTATTGTAACGTAGATTTGTTTGTGTAATGAATCAAAGAAACAATATTGTTATAGTCTCCATTTGTGACTTATTAGTGTAAAAAAGTATATTGTTTACTGTATTTCTGTTACAATATAGTGATTTGTAAACATATACTATCATTAATAAAAGGTACTTAGCGATTAAAAAGGGCAGACTAGAGTTTTTACCACTAGCACCTGTTGAAATTGATTCAGCTTACTAATGATCGCGTTAATTCCCATGTAATATTAGATAACATGTGATTATCGATAAGTGATGTATAATTTTAAAATTTATGAAAACGTAACCTACTTAAATATTGCATTCAAGTTGTGACTTTCTGAATGATCAAACCGTAACTCATGGTCGGAACAACATAACATTTATGTTGTGCATTGAAAGGCTAAGACGCGATACATAATAGTGGCAGGCAGTGTACAGTGCAGTTTCACCGCTTTCTGTTTAGGATTAGTGAAAACTCGTAAAACTTTGTTAGAACTCGTGTAAAAGCTACTTCGTTTGCGCGGTTTCTACGAAATGTTGAAGGTGTTAACGACCTGCTAGACTTTCAAGAAAATCTATACGTTTGTAGTTAGTTTTTGAATGGATTTTCAAGTGTTTTCTTCAATTTTACGGGTGAAGTATTGTTTTGTTGTTTAAGTGGTAGTGTATGCCACTGATGTGCGTTAAGTTCCGATTCGATTTCCGGTTCGCGTAAAGAATTCTGTGGTCGTCTGCCAATGCATTGATTTTGTTAATTACTGAACTTTGTCACATTATTTATTTCTAAAAATTATTTAACGTACGTGAAAAATAAAAATATTTAATAAATTCTGATACAGCAGAGTTCGCAAAACGTAATATTATAATACAAAGAAACTACATAACGAAATTACTTTATTATTCAAAAAAGCCGATTACATCAATTACGTACAAACGTATATTTCAGCGAAACAACACATTCATAAAAAAGTTTCCTCAAAAACGTAAAATGAAAGCCGATTGTTAGTTGTTCGTTTAACTTAGACGATGTGATAATGACTGTAGAGTCGGTACAAGCCGGCATGACGTTGCTTGACGCGGTTGACGTTACGTAAGCACAGGCAAAAACGCAACGATCCGACTGTACACAGAACTAAGTTTACACGAATGCGTTTTAGTAGTATTGCGTGGTTGAAAAATTGAGACAAACGGATTATTTTCTTAATATGTATTTTTTTGCCTTTACTTTTGAGACTTAGCCTCTCTTAATTTGGGAGGAGACCCTTGCCCAGCAGTTGGATAGTACCTAATGGGTTTACAACATTTAATACTATATCAAGCTTATGTTAGTTTTTGTATGTTGGTCCCGATCAGGATGCAGACAATGCGATCAACAAAGAGACGCTTAAAATTTGGATGCAGTTATGCCCTTTATTCTTTGTGTTGATGTTCCTAAAGTTTCAGAGCAAATTTTTCAGCTTAGACTTGTCGTCAAAATATAGGATTGTCAAAAGGACTTCGTACAGATATAGGGTTAATTCGAAAACAAATATTAGTTATCGATTTGTTGGGTCTTATCGTCTGCAATAGATGAATGCAGGCCAATGATAATGATTTTTTTTATACATTTCAGTATAGGATTAATTCGAGAAACAGGAGTTAAGTTCTCGATTTACGAATGTAAACTTGCTAGCTTGCTAGAGTACGACGTATATTCGAGTAATACGCTTTACAAAATCATAGTATACAAGTTACACAATAGATTCTATTCAGTTTTATTGGTCTTTGATCACTCAATAATGAATTGCTTTGATGGTTAGAAAGTTTAAAGACTTATTTGGTTATGTGTTTCTTTAATGGTTGCCTTTGGCCTTTTAACAAGCTTTGATGTTATCGAGAGGTCTCGGGGACTG
The DNA here is from genome assembly GCF_050436995.1 of Anticarsia gemmatalis. Classification (NCBI taxonomy): domain Eukaryota; kingdom Metazoa; phylum Arthropoda; class Insecta; order Lepidoptera; family Erebidae; genus Anticarsia; species Anticarsia gemmatalis. The sequence goes on from NC_134757.1 coordinate 6,970,691, forward strand.
GATAGAATAAATGATTTGCAAATGTATTGTTTATACTTGCTAGATTTTTCGAAAAGCATTTTTTTATGGTTACGTGTTTGTTATGAAAGTTGTGTTTCGAAAGAATTTGGAAGCGAAATACTTGGAGTGAAAAGTGCATCTACAGTCCTCAGTCATATTTTCGTTATGATAGCACAAACTGGGAATTAAATCTATGAAAAGCTATTTAAATAGTAGTTAAAACGAAAACAATGTCTTTGAACTTGACGTACAGTCAAAGAAATATGTTATGTATTTTCATACGCAATGTCTGAAAAACGATTTTATTTACAGTATTTCAGTATGTCTGTAAACTACAGCTTATGATAATGAATGAATCTCCATCATGTTATTCATTCGTTGGTCTTAGAACGAGTTCGTGTATTTACTTTTATTTAGCTTCTTTCTAATCATATTTATAATTACAATTTTGCTGTATAAAAGGTTAGTTTTAATTAAATATTTTATAACTGTAACCGCATGTCTGTACTGTTACGTTGTAGAAAACGGCATCTATAACAATAAGCATTGTTGCCAAACTTCCTACCGTGTGATGTCAGAATACTTAACTGTGTCGTGTTAAGGTATTTTGTTCGTGTAATAATATAAATTGTGAAATGGTTAATATTTGGGCCATCAGTATTACGGAAAAAGGTTCGTTGGCGTTTATAACAGTTTATGGTCCACCCGCTATCATCAGATTTTTCAGGATACTTGGCTATTCATCCATGGTCTAGACACTCTATTAGTTATTTGTTATTGCATAAAATGCGTTCGTTAATGACCGTTGTAATGTGCTTTAGAGTGCCGGAGACGTATTTAAGAAATTTTGTCTGTTTTCCTTCTGCAACTGGTATTGAAAAATATTTGTCTAGCTGCTCGGAATATTTAGCCTTTGGCCTCTGCAAAATTACATAATATGTCTAGATATATATTTCATCTAATAAACAACTTATTTCAAATATTAATTCGACAGTTGCATTATAAAATATCGTATTATGTATGATATAACACGTTTTATCATAATAATGGCGATATATTGAAATCAATTTCGCGACTTCAAATGGTTTATATCATAATTATTGAAATTAAAAATCAAATTGATGAAATATTCGAGCCGAAGGCGTTAGGATAAAGATTACATAATGAATAAAACATTTTATGTAATTCTCAGACTTAGTGATGTTATGATTAATTCAAATTGAAATAGACAACTATTTCTTATGTTGAACAACTTAGGAATACTAATGTTTAATTTTGATTAGTATCTTAAAAACGTGCCTTGAATGTTTTGTGAACGGAAAGAATACATCATTTAAAAATACCGTACTTACTTTAACTTGCTGTCATCGGCTTAGCGTCTTTGTTAAATATTATAAGTGCCTTGAAAGGAAGCTGTTAATAGGCCAATTCGTTTTTTAATGAACCGTGTATTTAAGCCCATTCTAACTGTATTGTTCGGTCATGACTGTCCAAAATGGGCAGACAAAACATCGATAAGTAGATAATCCTTTGAAATACAAAAGCGAACAGTAGCTAAGCTTAGACGTAAAAACTAATAAAATGCTTTGCTTATCCATAATAAGCGTCAGCTAAATGTGTTAAAAAGCATTTAATTGGCCGTCACCTGGCCTTGAGTGGACGACGGTCAACGAACGGAGAAAGGCAGCCGACCATTCTGATGATGTTATGTAAACGTAAACAAGTTAGAAAATGATTTCGGTTACGATTATAGTATTAGGCTTTAATATTTCGAGGGCAATAACACTGGCCATCGGTAATGATAGTGGCCGAGAGAGAAAGTGCTCTGGTATGTAAGTGTATGTAAGCTTGCGTCAAACTTTTTTGTTCACCTGTTCCATATTTGATACATAAGCATGGGTATAATTGTAGCATAGCTGACTTTCGAGTTGTTTTTTTTTTTTTATATCGTATATTTAAATTGACCTTTTTTGAAATGGTGTACTGAATTAAAAAAAAAATACAATATATTTTTCGCTTTCTTTCTTGAAGTCGTAAACAATTTCGCAATTTCTACATATTAAATTAAGTACCTACGCAAGTTAATAAAAAATGTATCCGACGAGCCCATTACAGCTGTAATTTCGTGCGTACGTGTCTAATAAAGAAATACAATTTGTAACACAATAAATAACGTGCGGACGCCATGTCAATAAGCGAGTAACTTGACTGCCTCCGTGGCGTAGTGGTTTAGGTCGCCACGCCGAAACCACTGCAACGGGAGGTCGTGGGTTCGATTCCCACACGGGACAATTATTTGTGCGATCCACAAATAATTGTTTCGGGTCTGGTTGTGCTTTGTGTCCGTTGTTTGTATGTTTGTAAAAGTCCCCGCGACACAAGAGCAATTCTTAGTGCGGGAGTTGTTTAAAAAAAAAAAAAAAAAAAAAGTAAAAAAAGATGCCATAAGTTTTTTCTTAAAACCATTAACGAAAGTCTATCCCATCGGAAATCTATTAGTTTTTCTTATGATATTATAGTTATAAAAACGAAAACTTGCCGCATCGTTACACTAGGTTGAATAATGCGCGTAGATTTTGTAAGCTCATTAATGCGTTCCAAATGCATCCTCGATAAGATTGTTTGCAATCGAATTTAATTATAAACATTTTACATAATCGCTGGATAACATACTCATTATTATTGCAGTGTAATTAAATTAAAGAGTCGCATAATTTTATATAACACGTTAGACAGGCGTGAAGCCGAAGGTTGGTGATCGCATTGGCCTCGTATATTATCACATAATTGCACAGTTTAGTTGCAAGCGACACAGTGTTCGATCGTATCGGGCTGATGTATACGGATGCGATGCCCCCGAGCAATGCTTATTGATGATCCTTGCCTCCACACTGCTGCGACCTACACATGAGAATAAGGCTTTATGTTCATGAGCCTTTAGATAGCTGTTTACTCCTGTTAAAGACACCGGTATTAAAAATATGAATGTAAAAATTCTGACAGTATGGCAGCTGTGTTAACTACTCCTCAATCGAACCATTTTTGTGTATGACAATCATTTGATGAATCCATGAAGTTACAGTACGTTATAGTAAAATTTTCACTTGATACCATTTAAGTTATATTCGATTGCGTCAACAGCACAATTGACTCAACTCCGGAAAAGCTTCCCACCTCAAACGCACAAAGACCCATTGGTGATTTGTTTTTCTTAGAACCGTCACGGTCAACTGAAGAAAAATAAAGACGGGAATCAGTAAAAGCCTACCAATGAACAAGAGCCTTAACGTATTATCGATATTCATAATGCTGTCGCTCGTTACGAAGGCACTGCAGTGTTTACTTCGCAGATAAGCAGCCGCCATCCGTTTGTAATGACGTTTGCGCTTAGCGAATGTGTCAATTAAATTCTTAGCAAGATTTAGAGCCTGTTGTTATCTACGCAATGATAAGTTATAAGTAGAAAATATAGATATTCATTCGAAAGGGCTAAGATTGATCGTCGAGCTTTAGCTTGCATACAAACTCTTTTTGTTTACCTCTAAATCGATAACGATTAGAAATTTTATGCAACGGTAGGAAAACATCCCGAAATAGCGTTCGGAGAATCCGTAACAAAACATATCATTATGCGCATGTCGTTTTAGTTTTCTGACCGTCTTGTTCAAAAAGATAACGTGGAGCCTAATGTCTTTTTCTTAGATGTTCCCCTATTAAGGCTTAACAACCTGCTTCGTGAACTTTTTGTAACTTTTGACATCGTTAAAATAGCTCTGGAACCCAAAGAGTAAAAAGATAACTCGTCTCGAGATTTAGATAATAGTTTTATCAAATTTAATTCCTCCAATTTCCATCTTTCCCATAGAGAATCGGAGTTCACACTTATTAAGTTTTTATTGAGGTTTAAACTTGTTTCGGTTGATGTCGAATTGCGAATAAAAAAATGGTTGAATTGCCTAAGGCCTAATGCACACTGTGAATGTTGGTTGCTAAATGGCCTGATTACACCAGCGTAATCCTAGGACGTAATAGAGATACATAATATATATCGTAATAGATAACACAGTTATAACAAGAATTATCTAGCCCCATATACGCAACATAGATATCTCACGACGTATTAGAATTACTGTATGACTCAATATCAGTCTATATTCAGAGTCAAGGACCAATTCAAAAGTGTATTTGTAAGTTTCAAATAAAATGTTACTTTTTAAATATCTTGTTATTTTCAGCTTTCAGATGTAATTTCTCTTTTTAGAAATGTAAAAAATTCTGTCAATTTTATCTACTGCCTAGATCAGAGACCAATATGTTAGTGCATAATGATTAGTGCCATTAACACATTTGTTTATTTTCAAAACATTACTTTTCACATGTGATTGCAGGTGTGCCAAAACAAAATAAAAGTTATAATCTGGCATATGCACTTGCAAGTGCTTTCTAAAGTGGATCAGTCTACATAGAGCTTAAAAGCAAATAAAAAGCGTTGCCTAAACGCTTAGTAGGCGTGCGTGAAAGTGACTCGTGTGCTAAGATCGCTATCGCTGTGGGTGTCATAGGTAATGCTGCTGAGATATTATCGCGACCGTTGCGTGGCCATCATCGATCATGTTGCACAACAATACCGATAACGTTTAGTTTAATGTGTCTATTATTAATATACTTTACATAATACGGAATAACAAAGAACTTGTCCTCAGAGTAAATTGTTGATTTTGCGATTAGCACCCATCATTGTTGTAATCGTTGATGCTCAGAATCTAAACATTATTGATGATTTTTCGAATCTTACTTTCTATAATTATATTACGCATATTAAAACTCATTAAACTTTTTATCCATTTCCTCAATAACGTTCTCTCGATTAACAAGATTACAAGAAAATTGACAACGCCCATCTTTCAAAATGAATGAACGTTTGTTCCGTGACGACACGCAACGAACCTTAAAATTCTGAGAACATTAAACAAAAACGATCAAATCTAACCCTCGTACACCACAATTAGACGAACATCAGCGATGTTGTCGGCATAAAAACAAAAGGCACTGAAGTGTTCGCCACGGTTGATTAGTCCCCGGAGCGTTCGCGAAACGATGTTACCACCGGGAGGCTTCGTTCAACTACTTGCGTCGCCACGCCTTCGCCGACCGTTCAAGGGTTCAGAGCAGCAATAATAAGTACAATAAAACATGTGCGCAGATCTATATCACACTTAATTGTGTGTTTTTATAAACAAAAGACACTTTCGCGAAATGCTTTCGATTTTCGCTATCGTACTCTCTTTTGAAAAGTATGCGAATTTTCTTGAATAAGCAGGCAATTTGCGGTTGATTCTCATTGCTAATCTAATATCGTTGAAGCTGATTAGTTTATTGAAAACCTATTTTGAATTTAAAAGATTTATTGTGTGAGTGCCATAAACAGAAATATACTTTATAGTTTACTAGCTGACCTGCGCAACTTCGCTTGCGTCACGTAAGAGAGAACGGGTCTTAATTTTCCCCGTTTTTGTAACATTTTTCGTTACTACTCCGCTCCTAGCGGTCGTAGCGTGATGATATATAGCCTAAATCCTTTCTCGATAAATGGGCTATCTAACAGCGAAAGAATTTTTCAAATCGGACCTTTAGTTCCTGAGATTAGCGCGTTCAAACAAAGAAACAAACAAACAAACTCTTCAGCTTTATAATATTAGTATAGATTATATCACTGACTCTGAAGACGGACTATGGTTATCTATTTACTCAACTTACTTTTCCGATCATGTTTTCCTGTTTTTAATGGTTATATCGGTCCTAAGTGAGTTTCCTAGCGGAAGTTACATTAAAATATTTCTCAAATTTAATAGTAAATGTTTATTAGATTTATTCACGCTGTGCTTGTACTTAAAGTACAACGTGACGAGTATTGTCGGTCACGTTCACTTTAATTTGTTTTTTATCGACGTTCATTCAGCCAGTATTGTTACGTTCGACATTCCAAGACTTTTAATTTTCGATAGTAAATATTTCAAATAAAGAATATCATATTTCTCTTTCAACTATTATGATGTTTTAAAAAGCAAATAAAAAAGAAATCATCGTTTTAATTTCAAAACGCTTTTCTCTGATGTAAAAGATTTATAGGTATTTTTATTGAATAATGTTTGTCGGGGATTCGTTATTTAGTATTTGCTACAATTAAGCATTATAATCTATGGTATTGTACGGATTCTGCCACGAAACAACGCTTCATTAAATCATAAAACGCCTATAATTCTTCTCTGCTTTGAGAATGAGGAACAATGGCTCATTCGCTAATTAATAGGTTCTTACTCGAGTTGGAACATTTTCATTGAGGTTATATAATAAAACGGAAACTAGAGCTGTTGTGAAACGCACCTATAAAAGGTTGTACTCGTTAAAACCATTACCTCTCCTTCAATGGTGTTAACATCGGGCTCTGTTTTACAAGTACCGCAGTAATCCTGGATTAATCATAAAAACACCGATTTATATTCAACTTCGCATAAAAATATTGTTATGTAAAGTATATATTTTTATAGCGAATCTGAGAAAAAAAAGAACGCAATTAATAATTTACGTTTATGTGTTTTCACATGTAAATAAAACGTTTATAATCTCAATATACGTGTGGGAATATTTATCTTGCATAAGTTCATGTATGCATTTAGTTTGGTTTCATTGCCAAATTCTTCATCAATGTCAAAGTTCGGTGTTTGAGGCCATGCTCCGGCCGCCAAAATGGTTCTAACCGCAATCACGAAATACAAGTTTTACTAGCTCATCATAAAAAAAGGTTAAATATTATGCATTTAAAAAAAAACAAATATCACATCACATGCTACTTCTGCGGGACTAATATTTGCGTTCTTTTTTTAATATTATAGAAGACAAACACCCTTGAATATTATAAATAAATGATGCTGGCAGCTGTATTCTTAAGAAAAAAAACCTTACTGTATAAATAAAAATGATATTATTACCATTTTTTTTAAATAGTTTTGAAAAATAAATGCTCACTCTAAAAAGACGAATGAAAAAAAAAAATAAGTGCAATCTTGGCGGTCATATATTGGAACATTCAAGATTCGTTGTCATTAACAACGAAAGCTTTTGTATCGGTGAATGGGTATATTTTTTCCATCGTTTTATAATGATGGCCGGCGTATCAAATAACAGATTGTTAGATTAAGTTTCGAGTAATAACGGATGATTGTTTGAACTAATTACTGAAGTGTGTGAAGAGATTTTTGAACGTGAGTACAAAATGTAGTATAGAACACCTTAATCGAAAAATGTTTTCTTAACTTACTTGACCTACAATAAGCGAAATATTAATTTCACTTGTATTTACAATAGGTATAACAATTAACTAAATTCTGCCCGCGACTTCGACCGCGTGAAAATACGTCCCCAGATAAAAAAATATCTTATATGTTAATTCAGTTTATAAACTATCTGTGTACTAAATTTCGTTAAATTCCGATAAGTAGAATTTTCTTCTTCTAAATTCAGTCAGTCAGTATGCCTATTAAAGTAAGTTCGTTTTAATATGATTTTAACCATTATTCGGTGTAAGTGATTCTAATCTTGAGGTCCGGGTTAAATTCTCACGGTGGACAACAAAAGTTATTCGTTTACCGTCAGTTCGTAGTAACGTAACTTTGGAACTATGCCCATGAGAATCAGCGCACCATAACACGGGAATTGACGATAACGTAAGTATAAAAGAACGTTTAAAGTGTATTCTTCTGAAGTATTGCTAAGTGCTTGTACATACAACGTATAAGTTCATCGTGTTAAAACACAGCAGAATTTGATCAAACAATCGTATCCTTTTTCTGGAGGAAATCCTAGCCCAGCAGTGGGACAGTACTTAATTATTATTAATAACAAAATCGTATCAAACGAAACAGAACGATCAAAAATGATCGTGAGAAATGTTTGATAATCGGAAATTTGATAAATTATGTCATTTAACGTCCTCTACATCAACTTGTGTGGACTTTCTATATCAACTTGTCGAAAGCAACTCGATACAAAGAGAGTCGCAAATAGATCGCTTCTCGAAGTTTCATTCATTTAGAAATAAATTGTAGCTCTTAATAATTTTATACTAGACGCAGCGGCATCAGGTTTCATGATCGCAGTGCATAAGTAATGACAAGTTTCTCTGCTTTCGCTTAACAGTACCAGAATAATCTGTTTCGCTCAATTTAATCTTAGGGCTTTTGCAGACAAACGGTGGCGCTTCGCCATGGATTAAAACATATCCACTAGAAGAGAAACTTTTGTATACAAAATTGTGCATTACTTCATATGATGCGTATGATATAAACGTATCGTAGCTGATAGCTTGGCGGTATTTACCTTCTATTATAACATCAACCACACTATATTAAAAGAGCGATAAAAGAGAAATGCTACATATTAATCATCGAAAGTAACCGAGATGAGACTTAGAACAATAAGACTCCCGTGTAAAATTGCGCCCTCGTTTCGAACACGCAACTTATAAAATTTAATGTATAACGTACTGAAGCCGTGAAATTCATTTCACATATGAACGAACTGGTTGATTGGTCAGTTTTAGATCTTATGTAAGACTGAGAACCAGTCGAGTTTTGCAAAACAAAACCTAGTCGTACTTTTCGGATGCTAATTGAAATGAGCAAAGAGAGGAATGGTGCCGACTGCAGTGAAAGTGAATTACATAATGTTAATTTGAACAGCATGTGTTAAACGGTACTGACTAATCACACGATAAAATGTTTGGTCACATAATTACAGTGATATTGAAGTCAGCGATTGTGAACCGGAACGTTTTGCAGCTTGTTTGAAGTGCATACTAAAACGGATTTTAATTAAAAGCTTATAATTATAGTGTTGGTTATTAATTTCCAATTTTATGAGCTGTGTTTCAAATTAGTGTATTTTTGCTCATCTAAATATATGTTTTATAAGTACTTTATGTAGTAATTAATTCGCCATTTTATTATTTTAGCCGGATAAAAACGTTTGACTTTTACTAGTGGTCGAGTCCGTTATGAATGAATTTATAACAGAGATCCCGTTCTTCGGGAAACTGGCTACACCTGCATCAAAATTGGTGGTCGTATTTCCTTGAAATTACTTCAGTTATTTCGAGTTCTGCAGAACATTTGTAACAAACTTTGCTCTAAATACGTCATACAACTGTTTATGCTAATTTTGGTCATTTTTGTTGTCTACCACAAACAATAATTCTTTTTTCATATACTCGTACCTATTACACCTCCTTACATAATACAAGTCTGGTCTATGACACATCTGTAAAAGGACATTGCTTCGTTCGTCTGAAAAAAAAGCAGTTATAATTATATTGAACAAATTAAAGGATATAAAAGTATTTATTGATATCTGTTTCTCATCCATTTGTATGTGAAAATAAAAACATGATTCGAAATCGAAAGTGACGTATTACATTACTTCTTTGCATGAAACAACTGTTCAATAACTGAATGAGATTATTCGAATTTTGATGGAATTGTATTACGAACTTCTCATATCATTTACATTTGATATTCATTTATAAGATCTTTTGCGTGGTAATGAAAAAGTCATGACTGTTATTCTTTTCTAGGTATGACAATTTTATTGGCATTTTAATGGAGATGTAATTATACAATTATCAACCGTGCTACTGAAATATATACGGCGACTGCCGTGTAATACACCTCACTGAACAATACCGTTACATCGAGCTATTGACCTCTAATCGACACCGAACCAACTGTAATCAAATATTTAATTTGTACAATTTTTGTTCTTCAAACACGTACGAAATTGGCCCATCGACATGTAACGGCTAATTTTCCTATTTTATTTTCGAAGAAACATTGTAGTTTGTTTATTCAAGTATACGAATGTCTACCAAACGAGTTAGTGCAGTTTTCAGGCTTAATTGTTTGAGCATATCGGTCAGTTTGCATAGCTATTGCAAAAGTGTTAATTGGCTTTGATCGTGAGAATCTTTAGTCTGCGAAAGTCTTGAATTTAGAAGCCTTTAACATTTCGTAACTAGAAAACACGTTAAAGGAACATTTGTGGGTATTAAGTAACAGAGCTACAAATATTTCATAATAAACTCTTGGCTTCACTTATTACGAATGAAGCTCTATTTCTATGGGCGAGAAATTAGATTTAATTTCGAACAAAGCTCGAGGAGCAGCCCTGAGAAATGAACTTGACGATTGTGCGGCGGGGCGGCGCAGGCGCAAGCGCAATAACCGCCGGCGGAGCAATGAGGAAGCGGCGAGTTGTCGCCCGCAACCCGCGAGCCACGGCAACACCGCCGCGCCGCCGCAACGGCAACAAGCTCGCCCTCCGCACTCGGTTAATCACAAACCCACGTAGATTCGCTTTAATCGTTTCACATAAATAATGGTTCTCGATTAAAACTCGATTCATATTTGAATGATGAAAGTGCGTTCAACGATGACCACCGCTGGTGGCGATCCTTTCCACTATTTATGCATCTCTCACCAATAGTTTAATTACTACGCTGCTGTTCTATAGAGTTAAATTATTCTTCTTCGTATAAAATTAATACAAGTCGGTAATACTTGTCTTTTTACGGTTCAACAATTTCACTTTAGTAGGCAGTTTTTGCATATCTAGCTCAGGGTATTAAATCATTTTCTTGTATCTGATGTACAATACATACTTAGTTCTTGTACTGGAGGAGCATTATTATTCATAAAACTGGCAAAAAACAATCTAGAAAACTCCTATTATAACGACGTGTCTAACAGCAAACAGTAAATAAGTAAATCGGCGCTAAAACGTTGTTTGTTCGTCATCAATTTCAATCAAGTGTTGCGTGTCTATTGAAAACAAATTAGAGAAACCATTGTTTAGTTTTTTCGTTTTCGAGAACCATTGGTAATCAGGTGTAAATCGTTTGCCAACGCGAATCATCCGCGATGAAGCGGATATTATTAAGTTTCATAAGAAAGTTCCCACATGTGTGCGTACGCAGGAAGTGTTAGACAGAGAGAAAAAATAAATGTTTGTTTTGGTTCTTGATGTTGTAATAAAACTTGAAATGTATGTAATTTTTATTGCTACAAATAACTGAACAGGTTAACGAGTAATTAAGACTGAAAATAAAATCTAAAATTAACTAAAAAATAAGTGTGCGATAAGTATTTTTTAATCTTCTCGTAGGGCTGTTTAATTACAGCCATTAGACATTGCATAATCTTGGTTTTTTCATGGCAATAGGCAATGAAAACTTGTACATACATAGGCGTAACCAAACATACTTAAGCTCAGTAATAAATGTTCCGATGTTAAGTAGAAAATAGGTTTTACTACCATCTTTGACATTGAAACTATTTTTCCGTTTGTAATTACTATTCCTGGCTAATTACTATTAGTATTTCTAAGTTGTAAAAGTTAATGAACAAGTACTTCGAATGTATGCTGTTTGAGAATTAATTTATAGTTTACGTACCTCTAAGCAGTTGTAGGTGTAATATTTACTAAGTTCTGCCTGCGACTTCGTCCGCCTGAAAAAAAACTACCAGGTAAAAATATCCTATCTGGTATTCCAACTATATGTATGACTATCAAATTTCATCCAAATCCTTAGAGAAGTTTTGGTGTTAACGATAAACGTTTATCCTAACTTTTGCAATTAAGTAGTAATAGTATGAATTGGTATTGAATTTTTTTGTGTGTCTATATTGGCAATGACAGATTTTCAAACAAAAATTCTGAATACCTAAACGTAACTTGTAAAATAAATTACTAGTTATTCTAGTTAAACAAAGTTGCAACTCTTCTAAAGAATAGAAAAAGCTTTAAACCAACTTCTAGTTGCTTAGAAGCCGTTAAAAATTAATTTGAATTAGCGGTTGTGGCAAACAGGCTTCGTTAACAGTAACCATAAATATGATTTACAGTAAGAAAAACCAAGAAGTGCTTTGCAAAACAATGTTAGTTCGCCTTGTAGATGGCTTTGTGAACAAAGTAACATGGCATTTTTATTTCGTGGTTTTAACATTAGGCGGTATTTATGGAAGACCGTTAGATTGTTATGAAGAAACTGCTCTACAAATTTGACTTTGGTTTTAGACAAAACTACCTAATAATGTCTCACTGCTCGGCTAGGCTCTCCTCCTGATATGAGATGGGCTTTAAATCCTCCACGCCGGATTTTGGATAGTTTTGTGATACTACATATACGAATAATTTTTGTTGTATTCAAAGTGTCTAAGTTCGATAATGTATACAAGCAATTTCCTTTAATAAGTCTCTTAACAAGAAAAATACGAATAAAAACGTATAAAATAAAAAAGAAACTACTTTTGCCTAGTAGTAATAGCATAGGTTAATTATCATGACATGTATTTATAGAATGGTGTAACTATTAATTTCGAAATTAATACCTTTTAGTTTCTTACATGACATGTAATCTACTTATCCATTTTACCCTACTTACCGCTAAAGTTAACATTATAATTTACATACATTATTATGTAAATCCATGTAATAGCGACACTGAAACTAGTAGATTATCAAACTTATTACAATCTATCGTGTCTTGTTGATATTAATATAAGTAGATTTATCTTTAAGAAAAGGTCATCGTTATTGCAAATAGCATTACAATGTTATTTGCCATTATTTCATATTGGTTAAACGGTACTAAAGTACATCTCGTAAATTTTCAAACCTCGCGAAGAAACAACCTTTAGTTGATAGCACTTTTGTAATAGATGATACTTTTGTTCTACTTTAAAACCTTACTTATTGTAAGTAATTTAGCTTTACAGTTTGTTACTTACTATCAAAAGGGCGTATGATGACATCAACATAAAATTACTTACGACTTTTCGTCAATTTTGCATACGGTTATTGGAAGTTTCCATTTTAATGTGTTTTGCTTACATTGGAAGGGACTCGTCTGGTAAAAAAATATGTATCAAATAGACCTCTACGAAAAATATGTGTGTTTTAGAAAAGAATCGCTGATTTCAGACATAAAAATTCGAAGTCACCCGGCATGATGTGTTGTTTTAGGTATATAGTCTTATAATTTATTTCTTGTTTTGCTAAACCTATTACAATCCAAAGCTATATAAACTTTGAGAGCAATTTATAATGATTGCAACAGACCTCATTACAATGAAACTGATCTGTGTCCGTCAAAATGGCGGGTGGAAAGTCATGAAATCGAATGAAACGTGCTCTATTATTTTGTAGTGTTTTGGTAGTATTTAGTAGCTAAGCAAAAATATTTAGTAGTATTACCAATACGATATGAAACGAAAAACAAAATCCGCCGCCAAGCTGATGTCTGGTTGGCGGGTGGTAATTGAACGGCGTGAAATGCTTTACATTTTTATATGTCAGATTTTAGTAGTCTATTGGTAGGTAAATAAAATAACATTAATCTTATCTACGTGCTAATAGTTTACAAATTAAAGGCATCACACACACTACATCGAGTACGCCTACGCATATTATCACAGCAATGTTACTTACGAGTGTCATTGTTAATAGTCTGGAGGAGTATTTTTTATAATCATTGCTGTGATAATATGCGTAGGCGTACTCGATGTAGTGTGTGTGATGCCTTTAATTTGTAAACTATTAGCACGTAGATAAGATTAATGTTATTTTATTTACCTACCAATAGACTACTAAAATCTGACATATAAAAATGTAAAGCATTTCACGCCGTTCAATTACCACCCGCCAACCAGACATCAGCTTGGCGGCGGATTTTGTTTTTCGTTTCATATCGTATTGGTAATACTACTAAATATTTTTGCTTAGCTACTAAATACTACCAAAACACTACAAAATAATAGAGCACGTTTCATTCGATTTCATGACTTTCCACCCGCCATTTTGACGGACACAACTGATCTTAGCTGCAATTTAGTTAGATCACGTAATAAAACTCAACTAACCAGTCTATGTTGATAACGGTGGTACTGTACTTGAAATAAAAAAAGAGGTTTTATATCCTGGCAGTGGCGAAGTACATAATATATGAAGAGAGCAAGCAATAGTCCATTAATGTTATACCAATGCATTGACGCTGGAAAACAGTAGTACAAAAAAAGATATGCAGCCCCATGTAATATATTAGTAGCACTAGTTTTAAGTATTAGGTGTTAGTATTGTAGGCATCAACATTCTGGTTGAATTTGTTAATTCAAGGTAACAATAAGGTTAGAATGAGTTGACTATGAAATCTGTAGCTCGATTCTCTACTACTATCGACTACCAACAACCGACCCGTCATCGAGAAATTTTGTATGAAAATCTGATCAGCGCCTTCGACGGACGTCGTAGGAAATATTTTGGCAGTACATTCTGAATGTCAAAATTTCGGTACTTGACAGTACCGACTGTACAGAATCGCGCTACAGTTCTCAATGCTATACATTTCCAAATAAAAAAAAAACGTGGCGTAACCTGCATTTCAGCATACGTTCACCTTTATCCCGTAGTATAGTAGGTATTATCCCTTGCATTTATTCATGTCTTTAAGATCTATTATCCGCTCTGAATAGCTGCATTTACATAATACGATGGCATTAAATCTATAAACATGTTAACTGCAGATTGTATTAAGATAGCCACCGAATTGTAATGAAACCCTTTGAAATATATGCAAAATATTATTATGTACTGTGTTAACATTACAACTTTAATTATACATTTGTGTTTGGAGATTAGAAACTTCACAGCATCATGTAACGAATTAAGGATATGCAAGAGATAAACACAAGTTTTTTAAGTTGCAAAGTATATTGGGTTTGGATCTCTGATGACTAATTCACCGCACCTTGGTCCCACAGTCTTCTGATGACAAAAAAATCTAGTAAATGTCCAAAATTGGCATAAAACAAAAAGTAGTACTCAAGTTAATCGTTTTTAAAAAGCCTACTAAAAATATGTGAGTTTAAAAAAATCGCTGATTTCAGACATAAAAACTCGAAGTCAATAGAAAATGTATCATAATCACTATTTAAAAATTCAACACACTTCATCACATCGTATCAATAATATAATCAACGAACGCCATTAAAATTATCGCCAGCCATTTAACATGCATAACTCGATAACTAAGATTTACGTTCATGAATTATTTAAACCATTAATTATGTAAAATCTATTAGTAATGTAGTAATTTATATTAAATACATTGTTATCGTGTTTCCTGTGGTAACAGGTCGTTAACCTGTCACGTAATATTATGTTTTTTGTTCAACCACAAACGATGAGATGCCCACTTTGCGGTTGATATTAGAAGTCCTATGTACTTCAAGTGCAGCGGTAAACAGGACTTAGATCGGTATTATTAAAGTTTTAATAGTTTATAGTACAATTTAAAATGGCTTTGGTGGTCGAGAAGTAGTAAAAGTAACTGCAGGCCGTAAAGGGCGGTTTCCGGTTGTAGAAAAGCTTTAAGAAAAATCTTAGTGGTTAGGTACAAGGCTGATTATGTTCGTAGGTTAAGCTAGGATAGAACATATTATAAGTTTGTTACAAGCTAAGGCATCGATAAATATAGTGTAAACAAAAATACAAATATTTGTAATATATAGAATCCAACGTTATGTTGCAGCTTTTCACTAGACGATTTTAAATTATACACCGATTTTCTAAAGATAAAAAAAAAGATTAAAAAAAAAGATCTCTATAAACACTCACTTTATAATAACAAACCACTGTAATTAATAACATATACCACCTGTTTGACAAAACAGTTTTCAACACGTACACATTATGGGGTGTAAACGCAATGGTCACGGAGTACGGCCGGCGAGCGTGTGGCCAGCCGGCGGAAAATCGCCGACTAACCAATGTTACCCTGATGAACAGATTAGAGTATTATTTACACACATTAGTGACGGTTGTTGCACACACCTGTTCCTGACCACTGTTATTTATGGCGGATTAATTGATTAAGTGGTTATATTAATTCGTTTTCGTGTTTTGTGACTGTTGAATTTGTAGTTTTGATGACGTATTTTGATAATCGTTTGAACTTAAGTTTGTTAGCAGTTTTACTTGTTTATAATAAATATGGCTAGAGATATAAATATATTGGATGTAGGTATCCTTTAGTTTTGACTCTTATAACCCTCGCTCGCGGCTTGCCACTATTTAACAATAAAAATGATGTACCACGAATTCAGTGATTCTGATTCGAATCCACGAATACACGATTCAGTGAAGTTGTATGGTTTATAATTTTATTTGATGGTCAAAATAAGGTCAAAACATTAATAAAATGCAACATTATAAGTTTAATGCTACTCTAGTCAAAGTGAGGATTTCTAATTCTCCATCGTTTCGTCTCTTTAACTCGAATGCATCGCAAACGCAGTAAGTACATTGCATCCATTACAGCGAGTCAGTTCTTGTGAAATCCACGGGATGTGATGTGTATAGTGAATCCGGCGTTGTTTGCTCTCGGATAAGGAAACGCAAATCTCTTGTTTCCGTACCGTATGAAGCAGAATATCGGTACCGTTTACCTAGTTTACAATTTCATTAAATACGGGTTTTAAAACTCTTTTAGTGATATAAGCTCTCTCGGTTTTGAGCCTGCACTTTGACTGTGCAAACTACGTAGGCGTTTATATAATAGTGTATGTTAGTAGTAGTGTATTTATACAACTGTTATCTAGGTTTCAGTTTAATGTTTCCCGTACCCTTTAACTACCATGAACTATGGTTAAATGCGAATTCGATAAAGTACAAGTCTAGCCTTTCGTTCTCATATCAAACTTGAAATCGAAACCAGAGTCAGTAGTGCAATAAACTTGATAGATATACTTAACATTAATTGACAGGATAATTTATACAATCCTGATACCTGCGAGCTCTACTTATATAGGTAGATATGTAATGACACGCCTTGTTAGCTCACATTCCAATATCTCGCCTTTTGGCATCGGAATGTTCGCACCGCTCCAGATTTACACCTCCAACCAGATTTATTGCGAGAAGCCTGTTTAATTAAGCAATTATGAAGAGAACTTGTTTACTTTAAAAAACATAATTAGACAATAACAGATTACTCGACGGGCAATTGGCATAAAAACATTTAAATGATACTGAGACTAAACGAGTATAATGGAACATTTGTCTTGATTTACAAAAACCATGCGACCGTCCAATAGCGATTAATCTTTGGGGGCGTTCAATAGTATTATAGAAATGTGTGGCTGTCAATTAGTCGTCACGTGATCCCACACAAGTCGATCAATGTAAAATACAAAAGCGACATGCAATATCGTGGAGCACAATCGGTTCAAGTCTAATTATGCGACGTCACAGTATTAGATAGCTGCGGTGAGGCGCGGGCGCACAATCGAGGTGAGCAACCTCGCCGCATCCCATTGTCACGAGCTGACATGTGGGAATGTAAAGTGAAGCGCATATTTGTGGAGAGTTACTACCACTAGTCTCATGGAAACTTAATTACTTGGTAAACAGGATCGTAAACTAACCTCCGTAACAATGTTATGTAGATGCTTTCTCGATAATGTATTGGTCTACGAAATAATGTATCGTGATTATGCCTCGTACAATTACTGCATAAAATGCATCATGAATCATTTGTAACCAAAACAGGGTTCAAAAATTTCAGACTAATGACGTGACGGAATACTATTGACTACTATTGAGTATTTTTTTTAGAGAAAGTGTATTATGTCTCTTAAATTCCAAAAAGTGACACAATTTCTTCTATTCAACTAAATACAAAAGACTATGAACAAGAAATACGCATACAAGCATTCATAACCTAAGCAGGATTACATTAGGTTCTTAAAACCGTAACTTAAAACCATTCAGTTTATCCCATCGTCTTAACTTTCAATGACTTGGAAAACTGTTAAGTAAAATCAATTAAACAGGTTGAAATAAAAACAAAGCAATAAAGTAGGGATAAATGAGTGTAGGTTCGTGATTGTGAACGCGGGCCCAACCTCAGCGTTAGAACACAGTTCAATAGCTGAGATCGTAATCGCAAAGGCCATTCAATACGTAATTGATACTCGAGTTATGTTGTCAATAGACATTGTAGTCAAGTGTATCGTGACAGTTAAGGAGAACTGCTGCATTCATTATTATTATAGAAAGCGATATGCATAAACTAAGCCCATATTTACGATCGGACGATGACGTGTTAGAAAATCTGATTCCAATGCAAATTGAATTGTATCGAGTCTAGAATGTTAAGTCGGATCCTGCGCTGATAATTAAATACATGCGCTATTCCATTATGCTTGCCTTACAAAATAAACTATGGAGCTCTTCGCGAGTCACGTTGCATAATTTTATAATAACCAACATTGTTTCGATAAGGTTTTGCTCTGGAATGCGCGGTACATTGTTTACTTTGGCAAAAAGACATGTTAAAATTACAGCTTATTATAGGTTTTATTGTGTTCAGTTCCTCTGGAAGTTTCTTTCGGAAGTTGAGCACCTTCCTTGTGAACATTTCTTCATTAAATTGATTTACATACTCGTACATGTACGTGGTGTAACTGTTACGTGTCTCGGCACCCACTTTGAGACAATGGGCTATAATTTTTGTTGTTGAGTTAGAAAGGTAAATTTTTCTCAAATTAATAATTGTGTTTTTTATATTCGAATTGCGTTCAATCTCGCTTCGATGCGTTTTATAACGAAGATAAGAGGTTTTTATGTGTTGTTACACGTGTTTTTGATGAAGGCTAACAAACTTTATGTTTTGAGCAATGCTTACTGCAATATACGAGTACATTTATATACATTTTCGGAAACTTCGTATGTGAATAATCTGAAGTAAATTAGGTATGATACCTAAATTGCTTTAGCTTGTTCTCTTATCTTTTTGTTAGCTATAGGATGGTTTAACAAAAATTGGCAAGAAATGTATGTGTCCGCTCATAGATATCCGTTAAGACTTTGTTAAATTGCAAATGTAATTTCAAAATATTGTATCACCGTTCATTTTAATCAGAATCTGCAGTCGTTACTCCTTAATGTCGAATCAGAAGCACATTTAATTCAAACAATTTATATGACAATACGTCTATTGTATCGGAGTGGAGTTATTACGTCATAATATTAACATGTCTCCGTCCCGGGTGGCCCGTACACGACGCAAATAACTAATAGAGCTTTACTTGGTTCCTATTGTTGTTTTATTTAGCTTTTGTTCATCAAAATAGTGAAGCTATAGTTATTATCTCGCACAGGCAATTTAGTTTGCTTATGTATTGAGGACTGCATGAAAATCTCTTTGACAATATGCAAGCAAATAAATATATCTGTATCTTATCTGTCAAATATGTAGACTTAATATTATTTTTAACGAAGAATAAAGCCTAACTGAGTCTCTTGGTTTAAAGGCGGATTATGTCCGATATGTATCGATTGAAACTTTACGCGATAACAGCCAGAAACACTAAAATAATTGGTACCGCAAATTACATCTACATCTAGAAAACACATAATATCTACGGACGTCAGTAAATATTACAAACAAATATCAAAAACAATCACACGCTTTAGCTCAGTTACAGAAAGTAACTCACTAAACCATTTGTAATGGTACTTACACCCTTATAACGCTGTATTTTCCACCTGTTTCTTGCAATGTACGTGTTCTAGCGCGAACTTCAGTAACGGTACCGCGAACATAATTGTACTTCCTTTAGGACAGTTATGATGACTACCGCACTCCAAGTTCTCACTTCACATTGTTCATCACTGAGAACGTATGGAAAGCAGCTATTAATAACTGTTTGTAACTTGCAATTGTTAATTGCAGTGGACAACGGTTATAACATGTTATTGGATACTTAGTAACATTAGCGCTTGCTTGATATTGTTTCATTTTTTTACCCTATCATAAATTAGGGCAATGAAAAAAACATACATCTATATTATTAATATTATAAAGCTGAAGAGTTTGTTTGTTTGAACGCGCTAATCTCAGGAACTACTGGTCCGATTTGAAAAATCGTTAGATAGCCCATTTATAGAGGAAGGCTATATGCTATATATCATCCCGCTGCGACCAATAGGAGCAGAGTACCAGTAAAAAATGTTGAATCCAGTAAAAACGGGGAAACTTTTGACCCATTCTCTCTCATGTGACGCAAGCGAAGTTGCGCGGGTCATATAAGATATTAAGCCTTTTTCCCATATTGGAAAGCAGAGACCAAAGAAAATTCTTTTAATGTAAACTGGCAACGATGAAACCACAATGTGGTTCGCTCTAACTTAACCAGTTTGTACTTAGCAGCGCTATCAGTAGGGATTTAAAGAAGTACCGAACAATGTTAATACAAAGTGTGAGTAAAGTCGTCATTCATTGGTAAGTAAGGCTCGTTCAGACGCCATCCTGTGTTCGTTTTATTGTCCGTCTGAGTATGTACATTGGCGTAATTCAAGCGAATCGTTTAATCTAATTACGCTGGCGCCTCACTGCACTCAATGAACGTGCAACTATTCCGAAATGTCTACTTTGTGGCCTGAAACACTGGAATTAGAGCGGACACGATAAAACGATACAATCACTGGTTATAATTTACTACGAAATACGTTATTGAAACGTAAAAAACGCACTATTCATGTATTTAATTACCTTTAATGCGTTTGGAATCATTAGTTGTAGTGTTCTTCAACATAATGTGCAATGGACATCGAACGTTGTTGAAATGTTAACGTACAATTGTACTCTGTGTGCGAAGTTTAAGTATTAGCATTATCGAGACAACGAATGACACAATACTGTTTTGAAACTATAGTTTAGCTAACTATAATGCTGTTTACATCAAAATTTATATCCCTGTTTTGTATGGTCTAATGCAACGAGCAGTCGTAAAATACTGCGTTCCCAATAGTAACCGCTATCGATGTTGAATACCAATGAAACCGTATGTGTGAGTCTATGGCCGTATGAGATACCAAAGTGCATTTGCAATTATTCGAGGAATGGTACGTGATCTGAAAGGACGGTAAACGAATACTGATTGTATATAAGTGTGATTGTGAATCAAAAAAATGAATGAATCGTTCCGACCTGGATATACCTTTGACCGTGAATTAATAAATTCGATAGTCACGTTCACTACAGCTTATGCATGTGGGTTAATGTCTGTCACAGTGTTACCATGTGAAATACTAAGAATTTGATAATCTGTGTCACTCTGTGGTTAAAATGACCTAAGTGCAGTTATTGAATGCGCTTTAGCCTGCAATTTCGTTATTAAAACTTGAGTCATTACGAAAATGAGATCAAAAAAGTAATGTTCTCAAGAAAGAAATCGCAAAAGGAAGTGCATAATTTAAGTGCTTTGACGGAAAAGGAACTGTGCAGTAAAAAGCGTAGACGATAGACAAGATGAAGACAAGATTTACGTAGCGAAGGCGTTGAACCATAATATGGATGAATAAAATATGGCTCTAGTTGTTTGTTTAAACGATGCAACAGACAGTAAAACATATCTGTTTGACTGTTCAAGTGGTGAAATAAATAAATAGGCATCAGTTGAAAGCGCAGTGGTGCAAAAACGTAAATCGCGTGAACTTCGCGGGCGGCGTCAATGTGATTGCCAAGGACTCGTGATTACCGCGTGAGTGTTTTTGTTCATGTCGCTCGTGAGAATGGCCGGCTTAGAAACAATGGCGACATACCGCCGCGTTCACAGATGCGAGATAGAGGATTATCCGCGAAATGGACATTAATTACGATTAATTAGCTCGCTATTTGATGCAAAACATGAACCAGACCAGATGATGGACAAATATGTAGAACAGGTATCGTAATGAGTACAATTAATATCGCATACGACCTCACAAATGATACTTATGAATTTGATACTTGCATTATTATTTACAGGCCTTGTGCTTGGTAACTGAATCTGTGACACCAATTTTATTAGCGGACTTTGTCAACGTTATTTCTTATTGTTTGTATTATTCATGTGGTACCTGTCGACATTATTTATTTTTGATACGGCCTTCACTTTCATTTTTCATATCAGTTACTCCAGCCACTAATCATTTTCATGTTATCGCGTCGACATTCGCAAAAAGTTGCTCAACTGAATGTTTAGGTCTGTTAGCGAACCGGCGGCGGGCCCGTACTCCTCGTATAAGCAATAACTTTCACAGACCATACCGGTGACTGGCTCACCTTGTCGACTCCCCGAACGAGTAATTTCTCCTCCAACTTATTGAACAACATCCCGGTGCTTTTTCTTTTCTTCGCAACTTATGTAGGCTACCAGTAATGAGCGGTTTCTCCCTATTCAAGTTTAATAAAATTACATGCTGCTAAAGAGAGCAGTTGACTTATAGCTGGTCCAGGCCCTGGGCCGCTGTGACTGAACCAGTCGAGTCGGTTTCGTGTTTCATAAACTATTAGGTTGCTAACGACAAGACTTGTACAAATAGGAGATAGTGAATAAAGTAAGTGAGTGCAGTTCCTCGTTTCAAGTTCATCTTATAAATCATGTGCCCGCCAATATAGACTCCTATAAATAACGTTCAGTTGTTGATAAAAGGACGGTGCTGCCACGAGCGGTACAAAGTTTAAAGTTGATAGGAGATCTTGAGAAGCCGGGACAAGACTATGGCCCAGCGGGAAAAGGCAACTATGTTCTCGAAGTTGTTGCAACACGGTACATACCGTATGGCGAAATTGATATAATAAATTGTAACTGTACCTGCCAATTAACTAGTTACCTAGCTAGAATGTAAATAGAGACGTGGGGTAACTTGGATCAGTTTACTGCGGCTTTTAATCGTTCACGAAATCGTTGTTACTAGCGACAAAATAGGTACCGTAACAATTCAGTTTCACCTTACTGCTTAGCTATTTTACTTAAACGACTTAGCTTACTTTAGGAGAGTTTCACACTACCCAGTATATCATTATCTGTATGTTAAAAACAACAAATCTTGTATACCGATAGACAATATCATCCAATTTTAGAAGCAAATCCCAGTATTGATTAAGTCATATGTTTTGTTAAGTGCTACTGAAAGTCATGACACCCCAAGGTAATTTCAGTAATGTAAAGCTCCCATACGAAAGGATGCTGACGGTCCAACATTTAGTATTCAAGCTTACATCAACTGTTCTAGAAAATATTTTTCTTCAGACATCAATAGTTCACAGCACGTCAGCAGAAGGTTAACTTCGCATGAATCGCGGTAGACAATAAATATAAATCAGAAGTATGAGGGCGCGTCACCAGCTCTCTGGTGGTTGTCATCGAGCGCTACCAAAGCAGCGCCGCGAAACAATTCGTTACTCATTTCGTCCTAGACAACACGGATGTGCACGGCACAGATGCTGGGGATTTATCACGCGTTCGATAGCAATAAATAACGACGCTGGGCGGAGAGGAGCGGAAAGGTCAGCGCGCGGAGCGAGCGGCAGCAGGCGGCGGCTTTCTCAAGGCCGATGCACAACTTAGATATCTCGAGAATCGTGGCATGTTCGACCCCACCTGTATACCTTACCTACCTGTCGATTCTGCTACACTCATGCTCACTTGCTCACATTCCTTTAAACAAACCCATTCTGTCTTAATTTCATAAAAATAGCAACGTTTAAGTTTTTGCTCTTCGACGATTTTGTTGTCAACTAAGATTTATTAAAAATAGATGCAAATGAGAAAAAATAGCCGATGTAATTTTGCGCGACCACCCTGCACTAACCAGTTCCAACGGTCGTTTTATTACGAATTGCTATTTCAATATACATTGAAGTAATAAATTATTCGTATAATACATTGTGCGTAGAGAAAAAAAGCGGTTGTCGGTGACTTCCAGTGGACTGGCGAAGGTCGGTCGTTGTCGAGGGACACAGCGCCACGCTTGTAAATAAATCTCCAACGAGCGAGGCGATGCTGAATTATAGGCAAATCTGAAGTATGACAATCGATTTGTTTGAGAAGTTTATTAACTAACAGAAAGAAAACATCTCGAGTTAGTGCTCATTAGCGTTTCTGTGCGACGAAGAAAACTAAGATTTAATGAAACTAAATATATAGTTTTGCGACGCGATGCAGAAATGAAGAATTTCCTCTTATAACATTTAATCGTGCTATCTGGCTAGATTTTATCTATTTTATAGACGGGACAAAAAGGTAGACGCTAGTTGAATGATTGTGAAATTATTTCTAAGTACTTTACGCCGGGTATCGCGTGTTCAATCAGGAGGCACGGCAGATGTCTCGAGAAAGTCGACGATACGCCGATTCATAAGATAAACTAACATATAGGCTGGATCCCATTAACAAAGGCGCGAAAATGTGTCGCTGCAAAATCTGTATGGCTTATTAAAAAACTGGGTTTTGATTTATCTACACGGTGGAACAATAACAAAACATGCACTGAACACACTTAAAACATTCTTGTTAAGTCAATTTTCATCTGCTTATTTGGTGGAATCTGTGGTTAAAAATTCAAAACAAATATCATACTGATGTATTACTAAGCCTCCGCTGTCTGTCCGTCTGTCACCATAACCAGGCTGTATCTCATAAACCATAATAGCTAGAAAGCTGTAATTTTCACAGTTTAGTACAGAACCCTTCTTGCGCGAGTCCAAGTCGCACTTGGCTGTTTTTTTTAAATATTTCCCATAAATCTATCAGTCATTTACATTATGTATGTAGTTGACACAGCATGTGCTATTATAATATATTGTTGTTGTTGTTGATGTGTTATATTAAATGGCAGACGATTAGTAACACTCTAGACAGGTTTGTTATAAAAATGCAAAAATATTGTATCAATATTCATGTATCAATGAGTCAATGACACTTCTTATGTAATCGGTTACGTATTTTAGTATGATATTGAGCTTTAGAAATTTCGATTGAGTTTAGTCTTGGTAACATTTTGTAACAACTTTCAGTATAAAAGATTTATGCGATAGTTTAGATCATTCTAGTAAATATTTTGACTAACATCACGACATTTTTATTAGTATTCTCTATTACGTGTCGTGGTCCCACAGTAATCGTTGCTAAAGACCTTTCTTTAAATTCTTTCCAATTCTATGTAATGTTGTCATTATTTTTTTTATAAAAAATGAAAATTAAGTTAATTAAATTAAAAAGAAAGTTGTGCTTTCATCAAAGTACATAAATTACTAGAAAATAACAATCACAATGTTTCTCTCCCGGATCTCCTCGTTAACATGACATACCTTCAAATTAATATTTCAATCACTTAGTTGAAATTTTACGACGCAATTGCTAGATCAATAGTTTTACAACATCAAGAATCAAAATATTAATAAACCTAATCATTTCTTTAGTAAATAGAGCCGTATCAAATTGTTTTCAATTTACAGTTATTAAGGAACTTTGCAGTATTTAATGAGTATCGTAAAATCGTAGGTAGGTCAAGTAATTATTATCTTTAGAATTTGCGGTATATAATATAAGCGAGTGTTGAATTAATGGACCGACTACCATAACAGTACATGAGTAATATAAGTAATAAATAAGGTTTCTATGAAAACTACGTCTTTTAGTTGAGAGTTATGAGAGGAACGTGAGAACTTTTAAGAAGGGAATATAAGTTTGTAATCAACTAAAAGCACTGCGGTGTCATTGATGTTTCTTTTACAGATTTTAAAAGACTTCCTTATTCTTACACTTCTCCTTATGAACGTCATGTAACCTTTGATTACACACATAATGTTTTCTCACTTTCAATCAATTTTGAAACTGTATCTGTGTGAAAAAGACAAAACACTGTGTAAGAATCGGTTTTTACACGACGATTATTATCAAGACAGTGTGTGCACTATGTGATGTTAATGTTTTTCTATAAAAATGTACCACAATTTTAATATTTCTATGAATTAGCTTTAACATACACATACACAAAGTCCTCGTTCTCAACTGTTTCTTTTATTTCTTCCTTTTCATAATAATCATATGGAGTTGATGATCATATATAAAGGAAAATTGAACATCTTACTAGCATTTAGTTAAGAATGAAGAACCGTAGCGTAAGAGTTATCTAAGTGCTTGCCCACGCGGGTTAGTTCCCAGATAACTGCAATCGTACTCAATAATACTTATCTTGTTTTATTTTATTATAACATACACTGTTTACGGTGTGAGATAAACAAACGGTCTTGTAAATTCTGCTTACGACTTCGATGGGAAAATTGTGACTTATATAATGCTGCTTTATCTAAAGAGCTTCTTACAATTTCTGTTAGATATTGATGTTATTGCTTGGGAATAGCGATTTAAATGATACCAATACAGTAAATAATAGCCAATATTCGTAGCAATGTTGTGTGGAATATTTAATTTAGGAGCCTGCCCTGACTTCGTTCGGGTTAGCCTCTATTATTGCACTTATATGTATCTCGGAAATCACTCTATGTATTGGTGAAATCCGCATGAAAATTCGTTCACTAGATTATTGCAAACAGACAGATGCGGTAAGGTGACTTTTTAGAAGCTTTTTAAATGCGTAGTGCTAATCGTACGATTATAAAAATACATTTACGTACAAAAGTAATATAAATACTACTTGAAAAAACAAACAATCTAGGCATATTAATTTAATAAAGTTAACCGCGACCGGCGGAACAAAAAACAATTGCGATAAGATTGCGAATTGTTGTAAAAAATAAAATTATTAAGTGCCAGCGTGCCGACAGTTTATTTTTGTCCTAACGAGCTCGGAAAATAGTAAAAAAATGTACTTCTTAGAAATAAAGTCCTGGCATAACCGACGTTTTGAAGCATTCTATTTTTAAGTTCGTGGTGGCCGTTAAAAGATTCGCATCTTTCCTCTCATTACGCAACATTAAATTGTTAAAATAATAAGAGATTGCGGTACGACACCACCTTATTAGGCTTTTTTGGCTTTCCAAGAACTCTCGGCAAAAAGTTATCTTGTGAATCAGTTGCCCATTTTTGCTCAAAACTCATATTCATATTATGTTAAGTATGTGTTAATTTCTATGGACTTAATACTTGTATGACAAACCATCAGTTTTACCGGTTAGAATTTATTTTTAATTTTATCAGTGTTGTGCCAAAATCAGTAAATCTGAGCACCAATTTTCTTTTTAATCATTTTTCCATAGGTTTCTATTAATGGTAAATAAACTCGCAAAACAGCAGATTACCGTACAGAGACAACAAAGTTCAATATAAGCGGTGTTGCTATGTTTATTACACTATAAATTGTTTTGCCGTTAACTTTTATTGCGTTACATCCGCTCAAGATGTCGACACTAGCGTAAACTTAAGCTATGTTCAACTAATAAATTAGTATTACTATTGACATATATTTTGCACTCAACAAACATTCCAGAGACTAGAAGTGTAGCGCGATTTTGTACAGTCGGTACTATCGAGTAACGAAAGTTTGTCATTTCAAATGTACTGCAAAATTGTTGATCAAAATTTGTCAAATCAAAGGTTGTCAATAATAATTGATAGTAGTATATCAATTATTATTGACAACCTTTGATTTGACAAATTTTTATCAACGCTTTTAGCGGGCAGCGCAGGAACTTTTGCACTGTATTTTAAATGTCATACTCAAATGTACTGTGAAAAAAGTTCTTAAAGCGCCCACTAGAGGCGCTGATCAGATTTTCAAACAAAATTTCTCGGTAGCTAGTCGGTCGTCGATTGTCGTAGTAGGGAATCGCGTCTAAAAACATAAGTTTATAAATTCCCTTATTGCTTAATTGACGCAGACTAATATGTCAAATTGATACTCAGCCGCCTGCGTTTGACACTGCGATGTAAGTAAGCCTATGAGTAAAACGGAAATCATTTTTACACTTGTCAAACAAGGTTAAAAATAACTTTTAAACTCTCGCGTTGCATGTTTAATGTATAATAGAATACGGGAATTAACGCGAACACGCATTTTACCTTAAAATGCCTAACGTTTCGGCGCAGGTTGCACTCGCCGTGGTCCCAGGCAGAGTCAGTCTGCCTGGGACCACGGCGAGTGCAACCTGCGCCGAAACGTTAGGCATTTTAAGGTAAAATGCGTGTTCGCGTTAATTCCCGTATTCTATTATACATTAAGGTTAAAAATAGAAAAAAAAATCATACATTATTCCTTAACTGCTAGGTTTGCAATTTCTTACAATAAAAATAGAGGAATAGACTTTGATTTATTGCCTATATTACACAAGCATTAATAAATTACCAATATGTTTAATGAGTTATTTCAAGGATTGTATTAGTAACTGGATTTTGAAACAAGACAATACAGATTGTGTGGTAAAAATAATTAGCACAATTTGCGAGATGAGCAATGTTTTAGTGCGGCTATTGGTCAGAGAGGTCAGAGGCATTTAAAGGTTCCTCTGTCGGTGTAAAACGTAATTTTATGATGAACTTTTATTGGCCGTTATCTTAAGTTAACAGCCAATGTCTGTACTGATATGTGACTGTCTTTATTTTTTTGAGAAGAAATTATAATTGATAGGTAACTCCTACTAATATTGTAAATGGTATGTGAGGGCGTTTGTTACTCTTTCACGCAAGAACTGGCAAAAGGTTTTAGGTGCAACTTTACAGTAACATACTTTAGACATCAAAATTGAAAATTGGTTACTTCTTAAAAATCAATTCCTTTTATAACTTAAATTCATACAATACAGAAAAGCGTGGGCCAGAAATTCGATTATAAATCTTTCATTTGTATAGTTGAAACGCAGTCTTCATTGAATAAAAACTCCTATGATTGCGCACCACAATGTCTCAACTGAACCGAACAATCGTCCAACATACTTAAGTACAAACAAACAACATCTGTTTCCTTCAGATAAATCGTACTTAATTGAACATTGATCTTTTTGCTACAAAGTTGAGTAGTTTGTAGCTAAGATACAGTTCGCACGATACCATCTTAATTCAGGATAAGTTGTCACAGGCGGCTAAGAACTAAGTGGATAGTCGTGTCTTCTCCCACTACCCATTTTATTGCATCAACTTTAATCTTGCTCTTATTTTGTAATAAGAGCGGCACAATATTCAATTAAATCAATGTCATGGAACGGTCACATGTTAGATAAATCTCCAGTATCGTATTGCGAATAAATCATTATACGATACAGTAGTTGCATATGACAGGCCAAAGCTTGCGGTGTCTTTGACTCACAATGGCGATTTCAGTGTCCAATGAAATGCGAGCGGCCAAATAAAAATTAAAAATCGTAAGGAGAAATCTGTGTTGTTTTGTACAGACAATAAATTATATTCACTTTAAAGACAGGGCAAAAAAATATATTCAGTTCAATCAATTGTTGAAACCAATCAACAATCGTTTGCTCGAGATAATGCAAATTTAAGAGTGCCATAAATTACTTTTTGATTGACAATAATTCCAGGTGCTGGTCGCATTCTGCTACTTTAATAATTTTGTTTTCAAATTTTATTACGGCATCCACACAAATAAAGGTTTCGAGTATTATTAAACTTATTATTGCTTTTCTATGACTTTAGTCTGTGACTGCCAGCTATTATAATTTAAATCTGCATACACATTACGTAAATAATATAATATGTCCAAGAATGTCGTTATCTAATGTCCGACGTAAATAAATATGTACAAGGATAATTAATTGATATAAATGTTCACATGAAACTTGCATTACAAGAATTAATTTACAGGTTTTGCAAACGATTTCCGCTTCCTTACATAGCAAGTTTCACTTTTAGCACTTGACATGGCGCGGATAATTTAAGTTATTATAAACGTACTTTTTGTAAGATTTATTATAGTATTACTTTACAATATTAAACATCCGTTCTGTCTATTGATGCATGAATCTCTGACACGCATGTACTTTGCCTGGAAAATTAAGTAGGTCTGCTGTAGTTATATTACAAAAACAATTGAGTTCATTTTTATCGGTTTTTAAACACACAGGTCTTCAGCTTGTTTAGCGAATCCTAATTTAAGTAATCCTTGCATTAGGTACCTACTGTTTATTTACGGTAGTAGATAGAAAGGGTTAATATAAATATGATACTTCAAAGAAGTTTTTCATGCACATTTAAAGACAAGAAATATGAACCAGTCTGTATTACATTTTGATATTATATCGATACTGTTATCTGATCTGGGAAGTAAATATCAATTGCGTGCGTACGTAACCTTGCCAAGATTTTAATTGGCTGATATTTAAAAATAATGTTCGGAATCTCGGATTTTACTTATAATTTAACTGTTATAATGAATAACTAACGTAAGTTTTCTTAAAAAGTTTTAAAAGTAGGCAATCTCTACATCAAAACATTCTCAAATTATACTTTCAAGTTTGGATACGTGAAACACCTTTCACGAAATATTCTCACATATCAAGTGCGAGGATATAATGTTCGCGAATATAAAGATTTAAATCATTGCGATTCTGAGGAATGTGTCGAAAAATATGCGCCGGCGCAACCGTCGACAAGTCGACATTGTCTGTCGTGACAGACGTCCGACCGGTCGAGAGACACTTCGTTCCCCATTACTTTACATGTTAGCTTGATTGCAGATAATGTTAAATAATTATTTGTAATTAACGCTCTTACAAACCGACTTTAACATGGAATGTGAAATGCGATTATTGAAATTAACGCTTACCACTCACGAATTTGTTCGTGTTTTACACAATTATTTTGTCGGTGGTTGTGATCAATTATGATATTAAAGTTCAGTTATTATACTGTAAATCAAGTAACACAAGGTTCATGAGTGGCTGTTAGTTTCGCTTCTAACCTACATCTCATTAAATCAATTGAAAACTTTCAAAAGCAGTGTGAAATTGTTGTTGTACGGTACGTTTTCCCGTGACCCGTTCTGAACTCCACGTGCTCATGCTTGCTTGCTTACAGTAGCGTAAAGCCGTAAACAATAAAAGTAGGATACATGCGTGATTTCGTACGAGATTCACGGACGGCGAGACGACGCTCTCTATAACCAAGTCACGTTCTCATCGGTTATCTTTCAAATGTAACGTTTTTTTGCAAGTCTCAACGGAAACGGCAACCTGTTTCGGTGGGATAGACGTTAGGATTGGAGATTAGTTTCTTAGATTTAATTAGTTTCTACATACATATTCATCGGTTCAAATTAAATGTGATGCAATGAAATTGCTTTTCGATGATATAAGAGATAAAAAATAATACGCCTCTGTTTCATTTCAATAATTACTACGTTGTATTGGGGTTACAAAAAATGTATTAGATGCCATAAAAGTTTAATGATAAAAGCTAATGCTAAAAATAATATACTATCAATTTCATCTAAGCTGCGATAGCCGAGTCACTCAACCCTAATTGCGGTTTTAATAACTTCAACGTATAACTTTAACAGAGAGACATCTAATTCGAGATTACGCTGGGCAACGACCGCACCATGAGAATTTGTATTATCTAAGTACAGGCCGGAATATCAAATGTACGTACGCTTACATAAACCAAGCTTTAGCAATTACATGGATATGCGAAGCGATTTTTTCTTTACTAAACATCAATAAATTTACAGTTAGACATGACTGGCTGATTGCTACTTTCAATGGGAATACACGTAGAAGTAACGTTATATTTTAACCAAGATACGTGAAACGAAATTGTAAACACATCTAGCGTTAAAATTTTAAGTGTACATCGATAAATATGTTTGGTCATCGACTAAAATAACGTGTTGCAGTCGAGTGCGCGTGACATTTTATATTTTTTCATCCATTAAGGACGTTTAGCGGTTCAAGGTTTGTTGAAATGTTGATTAAGTCTCCGAGGAAGTGGAACGAAGCTGGTTTTGCGTAAAAACGTATGTATTAAGTTCCCGACAGAAATTCCGCCATTTGAGAATGTAACTGTAACATCAAATTGCTGGGCAAGGCTCGATACTTCAAGTTGAAAATTGACGCGGCCCTAATAATAGAGCGCTGTGCGATATTCATCGCTAACTGTTCTTTGATTGAACATCATCGTTCGTTCAACGGCTAATTATTATCAAAGATACGCTATTACTGCACGGATCTTAGCGCAATTGAAATTCCACACTTTCGGGTCATTCGCTTACAGGCCATACGTTACGGATGTAGAGATTGAGACTTATTGCTCATTTTCAAAGGCCATTGGAATACTTTTCAAAGTGACCTAGTTCTTAAAATGGTTTGTAAAAAGTAATAGATATCAACAAAGCTTTATAGCCGATAGATCAAATTCCAAAGTCCTTGCGGGTTCTGACGCAAGTATTTCGTAACTTAACACCAAAACGGTGAATGCACTTGCGACTAAGTTGCGAAGCCACGGCACGCCCGGGATTCTACTTTATTAAACGACACAATCACGAATTCGGACCACGATTCACTACTTTAACAAAGATAAACTCACTTGTATTAAGACTTGAATAAATAATACCCTGCGCTCGTAAATGAAACCTGTTACCAATCGATTTTGACATTCAATAATAAACTCATATAAATAAACGCAGCGTATATTTTATTACTTTATTTATTATAATCTACAGGTTTTAATGCGAAGGAATAGACAGGATATATGTCTTCAGGGAATCCCTTTTGTACTTCTGTTTTGATCACTTTCAGTTTAGCTTCTTCAAAGATTTTCTCCATGAGTGCAACGGGCCGCGTTACAGATGAATCGTCGTCATCGTATTCTATTTCACGGCCCGTTGCTATGTTCTCTTTGACAACAATTACTCCATTTTTGTTTAATGACATACTGCACCTCTCGAAGAAATCAATTAGATCATAATCCTTTAAGTGTCCAAGTACCCATTGACACCAGATGACATCGTACTTTTTTTGCGGTTTGAAACATTGAAGACCGATTTTGTACAGTGTACCGATCTTAGCATTGTCTTTACCGATGAATTGTGTGGCAGTGTTAATGAACTTTTCATCCTGCTCAACTAGATCTACCGTGTCGAATTGTGGGATTAGTAAGTACTTGCTTACTCTTCCGATTCCCGCTCCGCAGTCTAGAGCTAGCTTGGTATCTGGTGGGTCTTCTAATTCTAGAATTTCTTTTAAGAAGGCCTTGGATCCGTCAATGTCAACGTCCGATATGTGGCCGAAGCCGCCGAGCACTCCGTCCACAGTCGCCGGCACATTAGCCCAGTAACTCGCTGCTTTTCTGTAAAATACACTCTCGGTCATTGTACCATTTGACGGTTTGTCGTTGTCACTGACAGTTATTGTGTTTTTCTGTAGATGTCACTTTTATTGCGTGCCATGACTCATATTGTATGATCTAGGATAGGCCGTTAGGCGTTTAAAATAATAAAGTTTACAGTTTGTATGATATATTTTTATTGCTTGTGTCGGTTAAATAAATCTTACGTCGGTTTAGTAATCAGTGCGACTACCGATTGTGGGATTACAAAGTTTACTTTTAATACGCACAAATGGGTTTTGTGTTTATGAAGTTGAAAGTATGATGTTTTATTTATTATTTTTCTACATGGGTTATTTATATTTGTTGCAGGCTCTAATCTTAGCAGTAAACGAGACAGCGGAGGAAGACATCCGCGATGCTCTGAGGTCACAGACGGAGCACCAGCTCGCGCTCGTGCCGCGCGGACCCAAGCTCGTCAAAGACACCACCGCTTATAACACTACTATCACCACTGATGATACGGTGAGATATACCTTCTTTACTAAGTTATACTTTCCTCTCTCTCTCTTCCATACTTTGAATCCCATATTGTAGTGGGGTCAGCCTTCCTAATTTATCTCCTCTACTTCGTTAGATCCTAAATAAATTTTGCCTATTGCACTTAAATTTACATATGTCGAAGTTTCGTTAAAAATAGTACACGGTTTGTCGCAAAGTAATGTGTTCATTACTCTGTGAAATACTTGTCGCGAATTAATGGGCCTTAGATTCTTTGATTGGTAAAAGAAAGATGTTTCTTTGCCTAGAACTCACGAAAGTGGTAATATGCGACATATGGGTCTATGGAGCTAGTGTAGAAAATATTTACATACTTAAAAAAAAAGATAGGTATAGGTCAATTTATTGTAAGAAAAAGCAAACACCACATCCAAAAAACGGGCCTGAAATGAGCTGCAATAGTTTACATTTAAGCACATAACAAATTTTACGGTTTGTTTCCATCTCGGCCTCGAGTAGCCGTACATTCACGTTACACGTTAAGTATCACACGTTGTAATTTAGAATACTTAAGGATGATGTCACACCTGTCACCTTTTCAATAGACGCGAGGTTACGCTTCACACTTTTGCGACGAACGTAAATAAAATTTGCATGTTATGGTCATGTTGTAATAGATTGCGTTTAAGGTAAATTATCACTTGGAGACAATGTTACTACTAATCACGTGTGTCTGTTCGTTAAGTAAAATCTTTTTAGCAAAATTTGAATGCTTTAGATAACTAGAACTTCTAACAACTACAGATAACTAGAACTTCTAACAACTACAGATAACTAGAACTTCTAACAGAAAAGCACTACTAGAATACTTAATTGCAGACAGCGTGGACATTTGGTAGATAAAGATGTTTTACGGGTCATGTTGTACTGCCTGTGTTATTACATAGGTACATATAATAATCTAAAAAGTACTATACTAACTTTTATTTATCCCATTACCGTCTTAGTGCTGACTGAAATGAAGGAGGGAGTGAAGTTAAAGAGTTAAGTCCACCAAGCAGCATAACTTCAACGACGCGCATACTCAAACCATTACTATACTTGCTTTTACATACTATCTTATTCCAAAAAAATAAAAAAATATACACTACTTTTTTAGAATTAGTTAACTAGTGACTAGATTTTTTGGAAAACTCAAGGGTCGAGCGATTTAGCATTTCTAAACAATGTTATCTAGCGGTCGTCGTGAGAGAAACTTTTTGGCTTTCTTGTTGACATAACGCTTGACATGTGCATACAAACTAACTTAGTATCTTGCGCTCTAAATATAAGAACAAACAGTCATATTTATTTAAAACAGTATTGCTAATTCGTTGGATTTTGGTGAAATATTCTTAACAAATGTTCTTTTCTTGTTTATATTTCTCAAAAGTAGCCCAGAGTTTATTTATGTGGCCTATAGATGGCAATAGGCTCGCCCCCTATTACACGGGACTAGCATTGTAAATGGGGAATCGTGGTTGTATTTCACACATCTTTGTACATATTCTTAAGAAACTTTACACTTCAGTCATTCTTCACAGTGCAAACTATGCGGTGTTTTATGGCTATTACTTAATACCAATTAGTCTTAGAACATTAAAATAGTAGTCGAGAGGGACTAGTATTTCCTCAACACTAGACATTAACATTTGTAAATACTTATTAACGCTTGCGAAATACACTTGGTAGGTTGTCACTGTAATTTTGGCTTGAGTTTTATGTTGTGGCGTTAGTCAATAACATTGTTTCGGGTCTCTCTTTATGTATTCAGCAGGATGTTTGCATGCAAAATAGGGTGCAAATATTTTTTATTAAACAACACAATACATTTTTTAACTCTCCGTACACCCGTTGCTTGGGAAATATAGCTCTTACATTAACAGCATATTTATACTAAACGTGTAAGTTATAGGTACTAATTATTATATGGGTTTCAACGCTTTTGAATAGATAAACTACCGCTAATAATTATACCTCAGAAACCGGGGGTAAGAAACATTGCTCTACAGATTACTATTGTACAGTTACAATTACATCAATCAGATTTCGTCTAAATACTTGTGTTTCTGTATATATTACGATAGTGTTTGTATTGTGCAGGAGGAACTGCGGGCTCTGCGGCCAGATGGCACGATAGTCACGGAGACACGCCACACCAAGGAACAGGAACGAGTCTGTGACGAACAACTACCTAAGGACGAGGTAATATCAAATTATTAGTTACGGTACTTTCAATTGTTTGGGGTAGAATCTAATTTTATGTGAAGAAATCAGGCCTAAAACTCCTTACTAATTCAAAAGGTTTAATAGAATATAAGACTTTCCTTTGAAATATTTTTTTACTACTTATATTCTACACGTGCACAATTGTACTGAGACCTATAACAGCTGTATGGATACTTCGGTTGATATCCCGGATCGAGCCAATAAGTTATTTCTTAGTTTGTCTGTCAAAAAATCTCAGTAGCCTTTTACAAAACAATTGCATTTAATTATCGCTTTAGGTATGCAATTTGAATAAAGTGGCTATATAAAATAGGCAAAACAAATTTTATCATCAAGCATCATGTTGAAATATCAAATTTTATTGACAAAAACGTATACTCAAAAACCATCTTCATAGATCGACTATTAAACTTTCTAAATAGACAGACTTGTATACAATTCAGTCATTCATCAAAATGTCTAGATTCACCTTTTGATATAAGTAGCCAATGACTCGTAGAACTAAGAAAGAGTTGCTTAAATACCCAGAAATTACGCTTAGATATTAAATGATAAATGATCGTGATTGTGAAGATATTATCTGGTACTTAATGATTAGCAATGAGTCGCAAATGGTTTTGTAAATTGATGATTTAAGTGCTGTCGCTTGAGAACATTTGTTAAAAGTTCATTTAGCTTTTGACATTCACGTAAGTATTTAGAGTGTAAGTGATACCTAAGGTCATTAAGATTAGAACCTAAAAAGTGTTTGCGTTCGTTTGTGGTTTCTACTTCCTTGGGTCATCATTTTGCCGCTAGCAATTTTTTAGTAGCAGCTCGAGACTAGGTAACACTTTACCTGATTCTGAGCTCTAACAAATGTCATGTACCTAATTGGGTTTGAAAACCAGTATATGCAAAAATATTATGTCTTACGAGTTAAAACATAGATTTGGTACTAAAAATTAAATATTTTTTCTCTACAATTTGAAATAACACAATAAATGACAAAGTTCCACCAGTAGTGTTTCGTGCCAGTCATTAATTGTTTACTTATTCATGTTATGTCAATTTACCGAATTGCTACGTAAAACATTAATCACAAATGACTGGGTTACAAATCAAGCTTTTATCACATTTAATTAGCTATCAATCAAAGCGACACTTTATAATTTATTCTGTTGTAAATCATGTTCAAATGTACGCTGTAGTTACAAGCGAAATCGTTCATTTTAGTACAATATTGTTATTACAAGCTCACGAATAAATACATTTTGAGATTATTTGTTGTGTTAACTCTTCGCTGTCCTTTAATTACTTGTGTCGTATCGAAACTACAACTATGTTGTTGCCGAGATGTAGAGTTTGGCAAAGATATTAGGATCTGTAAAAATATTTTTTTAACAATATCATCAATAAAGTCTTACCTCGGAAAAATTACTCGATTTACCCAGAAGATGATTAATATGATGTTAAAATGTTATATTGGGCCATTAAAGTTTAATATAAAAACGCTAAATTGACGGAGTTTATTTTTACAACGGGATAAAAGAATACGTAATTAAAGACAAGTCCTGTGTGTGAAGAAATCAAACACTGTCTTTTAGATCGTCGCGGTAATTATTGATTTTAAAGTTCTGTTTATTTCGTAGACGAAGTCATTACCAAGCGACGAGAGCGTGGTAGAAGAGACGGGGGGCACGGAGAGACGCAAGCGAGTGGACCTCGAGCACAGCACTGAACTGATGGCGGGCGGCCTCAGGGTTGCCTCGCATCTCAACTCACGCTCGCGCACTGAAGAAGGTGGGTCATCTGAAATTGTAATAAAATAATTTATTACTTCCTTTAAAATTCTTAAGAATGAGAGAATAAAAAGGCTTTGCTTTTCAACAACCTCAGCTTTAATAATATATAAAAATGTCTGTACCAGCACAAATATATGTTTACATTTTGTGTATGCTCATAACAGTAACGATACTTTTTCTTGCAGTTGAGAGAGAAGGGCAGCCAAACATGGATGACGATTGGGATAGTTTGTCAGTAAGAATGCGACGACAGCGCCGTCTTCGTCAACACGGTAAGAAATGAAACTAATTAGTTAAGGTTTCTGTCACTAGATGGCAATAAAACTTAGTTTTGCTACTTGATCATAGATGTCACTACATAAATTATTTTAGTATAAGCTTTGTAATGCAGATGGCGTTATACTAAAATCTATTCTTAAACTCGGGGCAATTTGGAGTAAATCAAAATAACACTTTATCAATTTGCTTGAACACTATCCGAAAAGGTCAGACGCGAAATTAACAATTAAGTAACAATTCTTCTAAATTATAGTATTCATTATAAACATCAAGCGATGTTATTTATAACGATTTGACAAATTAAATTCATGTTTCCCATAAAAGACATAGGCGGTGATTTATTGCTTTGAAATATTCGCTTCTATATAAGCTCATTCACGAATCACCTGTTTGTCTGTTTGTCATTATGTTAATGGGTCAGTTTGGATTGTGACCATTTCGGTGTGAAGTCAACCTTGGTGGCCCTAGTTCCGTATGACCGTGTCAGAATCTGAACAAAAAAGCCTTGACTTTAGCTCTCAAAATAGTATTCCTTTTATGTATTTCTACACCTTTAGTACGTGAATTTATGTGTGTTATGTGTAAGAATTGTAGGATATTGTAAATGACGAATCAGTTTTCGGAGAAAATAATTCTGCGTAAATAAGGTGCGCAGAGTTTTTGAAAATATAACGGACTTATAATAGTGTAATGATGGGGATGGTTTGTCCCCATCATTACACTATTATAAGTCCACACGCACTAATTAAAAGTAAAACGCGGAGTTCACATTAAATTGGTATCAATAGCAAAATAAAATCCAAATATTAATGAATCTCGGGTGGGCAACGTAAACCTGACACGACAATCGACAGGTATCATGGAATAAAAAACGTAGGTACCTTAAGATATTACTTTATGTTTTATCCACTAAATTGTATGCGTGGGATACTAATTGACCCCAGGTTCAGTTCGGCCTGAACCTAATCTTAACATAATCTGATTAAAACACGCGTGGGCAGATCTAACTATTAAATTAATTAGTCGTCATAATGTTTTTGTTCGAATATGTTAACTAATATTACGGTGAGATAAACATTTGGACGTGGGTGGAACACGATTTCCACCAAGATATGGTGTTCGGGGAAGCGCGCTGTCATCAGTAGGTACACTCATCTAAGAATTTGTAAGGTTTCCTGTACTTTATGGTTAAGTATAACTTGTTTAATTATTTAATCTCGCTTAGGCCTCTTGCTCCTTCATCCGCGTGGATTTTAGTTTTCCGTTTTAACGACGTTTTTGTTGCTGCTCCATTATTTTTGGTTGTAGCGTGATGTTATGTAGCGAGCCTTCCTCAGTAAATAGACTAAATAACACAAAAATAATTATTCCACTCGAACCAGTAGTACCTACCTAGATTGCCGCGTATAAACAAACAAATTAATAAGAAAATAATATAAAAGATTTCTTACATTTATTTTCACTAATCCGGACTGAGAATCATTTTTTGGCATAAAGGGCTATTTTTTTAAGCTTTACCCCTTTGACGCGTTAAGCCGGTTTTGGTTAGTTAGTTTAAATAATTGTTATTATTTTAATAGCTTTATTTTTCCTGAACAATAATAAAATTAGGATGGCCTTACAACCTTTGGGAAAACCACAAAACCTCGAATTTACTACATACGATTCTTACAAAGCTTTTCATTATCTTACGGTCTTCATGATTTAGATAATTAGAGCATGACTAAAGTCTCTGCATAATTTAAACTTATGTTAAAAGAATATCAATGAATACCAAGTATACCAACATACTATCAGCACATTATCACAATACTTGGCTATAAATAAACCGTAGGCATTTACACATCTAGCGCGCAATTTGCTTCTTATACGCATACCATGGATTTATAAAGGCATCTTAATTAAAAACATTTAAATCAGCTTGACAACCTGATCAACGCACGCTGATTGGTCAAAATAAAGAATAATATAAGATTCAACCAATAGGATCCGTCGCAGAGGATACCGCGGTAGTTAATAAGATTTATTCGCAATAACTAGTTACCTTAAAAGTTCAAGATATTGTTGGCGCCGTGGGCAGACTCGACTTGCCTAAGCAATGAAATAATTATACATTTTATTAGACGGTATATCGTTATATGGCAAGAAGACAAGTAGTTTGTTGCCTCAGAGCAAATTGATACGTTTATTTTATAAGTCCGGAGATTGATTGTTTCAATAATATGTCTTTTATTGAGCTATTAAACGCGTTTCCAATTTTGTATGTCAATTTATTGAATTTGAAAGATTTATTTATTGGTTAGATTTTTGTATTGTTAAACAATAAAGTCGTTTTGCGGTTGATTGGTAGTTTCAGCCTGTAGTATATTTTATTGATAGTTTACTAGTTAATTGGAGCTTTGGTCGTTCAACTGCAGCTGTAATTAATTAGGAAGCTAGTAACCTAATATAATTAATCGAACGGAATCAGTCAAATCAACTGTACTGGAATTGCATATTCGCAATTGAAAAGAAGTAGTTTTAAGTATCTAACATAAAGTTTCTTTTTCTCTTTCTCTTTATTCAAAGTCTGGTGCATCAGAGACAAAAATAAGCATTATATCAGTAGCTCTCATTATATTTAAACGTTTGCGAATTTAAGTACTTGTTGCTATGCCCACATTACTACCATGGGTAACAACTTAAAAGTTGGGTTTATCGCATGTTGCCCGATTCTAAAATCCTTAAAAATACCGGTGTAATGTTTAGCATAAAGTGTATTTAAAAAACAAGATAGCTGCAGTTTGATTATATCATTAGATACCAAACTGTTACTTATACAATTCTTAGTTGAATGAGTCAGTAATACAGGCTGTAAATCGCTGCAGGCATTGAATGATGCAAGCAGACATTAGATATGGTAATACACCAGCAAACCGTTGGAATAATCACTGTGATTTCTTTATCGCACCTGTATAATAATAAGATCGAATATTGTGTATAATATTTTGTGACAATTTCTATATAATTACATTGGTTTCCAGTTGAATCCGATAGTTTGTAAAGATTAACGAAATAAACTAGAAGTACAGTGGTCACTGGTCACATTATAGATGTATATTGTACATATTTCACTGCCTGGTAAAACCGTCATTTACAAACTGTGTGAGTCATTAGTAATACTGATAGTCCTGCCTAACCTAATATGCAAGTAAATTCGATATGGTTTCCACTTTTGCCTTACTTTTATATATTTTAAAGTGTTTGTGCGGATGAATGTATGTGTATGCTTATTATTCTTTCACTAAACGTATCTGGATGTGTGATACTCAGACAGTTAAAGCAGTTTTACCACGGACATTCTTCTAAATAAATAAATTTTACCCATAATTATTTAGACAAGGGTCTCCACCTGGAACGAGGGAAGTAAGGCCTTGAGTCAAAGGAGGAAGTGGAGGGGCAATCTTTTAGTTTCAAATAATAATACATTACGTATTTGGACAGGCTAAAGATGCTTACAGTCTAAAGTGTTATACAGTAAAGCTATTAACACAAAGCTCTTTCAAAGATAATTTATTCATACAGGTATGTTGGGCAGTGCTACAGATATCGGCCTTGTCGCAACAGTTAGCCGACATCGCTCGCTATTGTGTTGCGCCCGACTTGATCGATCGACTCGCCTGCTACCCGACTCTGATGTATCGTAACACTTCCTTGTTGCAAAGGACGTAGCGACATGATGATAAAAATATATGACTTGTAAGCGATTACTCGACGATTTTTGCCTGCAGCTATAAATAGGATAAAGTGCATATTTTCATTTGTATGTACTAATTATAGTAAAAACTGCATGTCATTTGATTGACCTTTTTTTTATAATTATTATAATTAGTTGGAATCTTTTAAAGCTATAACTTTACGGGCACCTTAGGTCACTTATAAGTAGGTGCTAGAGTAAGGTTATGGACCGAGTAGCGACTGCGCAGGGTCATTTTCATATTAAAAGCCTTATCTACAACGCATTCCCTTTTCATATCTTTTGTTTGCGTAAACTTAGAATAAACAGTTCAATATTTATGTTCCTCGTGAATCGTTTTACTTTTTCGAAGACTTTTTCATAGTTTTACTTAAGCGAATTGCTTCAGAACTAGTGATTTACAAAACTGTCAGTCCGATTTTTTGTTTGCACTCAACATGCATGTAAATAAAACATAACTATTGTTTTATTTAAATTTGACGCAGGTACACGAAGTTTAGTTCAGTATTTACTTACATAATGTTTTATATTCAGTAATTGATGTTAGTAAACCGTTAAGGAAATTAATTGCTAGGACAGTTAGGAGCCCACACGCCTCGCTTTTGCCCTTAAGAGGAATGAGTGATGAGGTTTCCTGGTACATCGTGACAAATGCCGACGTTTTCACCAAGTAAAAACTTGATAGGGAAGAGAATGTGTCACGAACTAAGTTAGGAAGCGTTTAAATTGAATTATAATTGAGATATTTTTTACACCATTTCCATTGTGGGTTTCCTAGTATTAGCAATTCTGTTCACACTAGTAATTCTCGAAAGTTTGTTTAAGATAAGAAATCAACTTGATTCTGCGATGTGAGATTCGAAATCGCTCAGTAGTCCCAAAAGTTTGACATATAAACTATCAGTGCTTGAATTTTGGTCTGAGTGCCTATGTGCTTTGAAGAAGTCGATTTTTTAAGCCTTTGGAGTAAATCGCAGTAAGCCAGAAGTTAGAATTCTTAAGGACCTCTATCATAATTAATGGATCCAAAAAATAATTTGTATATGCAATATGTTTATTATAAATGGAATAAATTGGAACTGCTCTAGATAAAATGTATCTTTACTTATTTATGTAGCTACTGCAAATGTATATTTCGTATTATGCATTTCCATCTTACATATTCGTCATCGTATACACTTTCCCTTACAAATCAGGTAGAAGAATCGTTTATTTAACAATTAAGGAGTTTGTAAACACACGTGGCATGTCCAGACAAGATTTAAAGTGGCCAATTTAATGCTACATGTCCATCAAATCTGTTTATGGAGAGTCATTGGGCCTACGCACCACACAGTTGCGATTGTGACATGCGAGAGCGCAGGTTTACCGTAATGCGACGATTATGGTGATGAAAATCTTGCAGTAAAGCAAGATTTGTGAAAGACTGGATGTATTAACTTTTGTGCTTTTAAGTCATTCCCTTTTTTCCGTACTTCTGGGAGCTTTAGCCATGATCTGTCATATTGATCATCCTTTCCATGTTTTTTTTTATCCGTCGCATAATATTTTTTTACTAATACACAATGCAGTTCTTTAAATGACGTTTAATTAATTTTGTCGATATAGCCTCATTTTTATGAAGCACTTAAATGTACCTAACTTCTTAAAAAAGGTTTGCTTGGTAACACGGTTCAATTTGACACGTTCGGACCTTGGGTTAAATGGACCCCTGAATAATTTTGGCTATCTCCAGTATCGTAATTACGTACGTTTCAAATTGTGATATGTTGTCCGATTGAGCGATCATTTTGAATTGACTAAGAGAATATTAAGTTAAGTATCATGCCACGTACATTTTGTTAATATGATCCCATATTTAATCAGGTATATTATTTACATTGAGTTTGTTGTTGTCGAGTTTCTTTCATGAGTTTGAAGTATCGACTTGTTTAAATA
The DNA here is from genome assembly GCF_050436995.1 of Anticarsia gemmatalis. Lineage (NCBI taxonomy): Eukaryota > Metazoa > Arthropoda > Insecta > Lepidoptera > Erebidae > Anticarsia > Anticarsia gemmatalis. The sequence continues at coordinate 7,014,367 of NC_134757.1, forward strand.
GAGATTGCGGCTGTTAAAATAAAAAATATTTTTAAGCGCAAAAATATGAAAACATAATATAATTTTAGGTCCATGTTATGTCAGTCCATGTTATTAAAAAAACTTAAAATACTATTTAAATCTGTATGCTATTTAAATGGTATAAATCTCAACTCAGCGAGCAATTATTACAGTGGAAAAAAAGTATGTGAATTGGTCTATAAGTTAAAAACTGTTCAAAATTCAAACCTTCTTTAAAGCTTACACACAACTCATAACTTATTAAAATCATGCTCTCGATATTTCCCAGTAAATATATCGAAAACTGTTGTGTAAAATCGTGCTTCGTTTATGTATTACCATTTATTTATATTGACACACATTACATGGGTATAACAGCGATGCATTTTGTCGTAAAATATCGGAACAAAGACGTATTTTAGCATTGAATAGTGTGATAAAACATTAAAGTTCAGAAAGCATAAGTTTATGGACGCCTAATGTTATTCAGACTTCTTTGTTTAATGTACGTTTGATATTTGCACATGTGCTCGTATTCAATGTATTGTAAATAGACACACGCTTGAATAATAACGGTACAGAATAATATCTTCGGTTTTCATGAAAAACATAAATAAGTCGGACGTATTTTTCATATTGGAGTAAGCTGTCATGGCATAATATGGATCAAAAATGAGTTTATAGGTCGGATTTACTTATCCCATACTTAGTTTTTCTTTCCCATTACTATTTCAATACTGTTTCGTCTCATTGTTGTAAGCTCCTTACGCTTCGTTTTCTTGGTCTATCTCCCCAACGAACATCTTTAGGCACACACTATGGTGAAACATATCATGCCTTTGGGTTAAAAAAGCGACGCATACGTTTCCTGGACCAACTATTTTGATGAAGCTGTATTGTAGAAATGGCAGATGGTGCCAAGAAACTACACAGCCCATGCAATAGCAAGTCTAATGATATTCAAATCAGATTACAATCTTAGACCATTCGCGTCGCATAGGCCCTACTACATTTCCACAAGATGATTCATTACAACCGGATTTGATACTAGAGGCCCGCAGTGAAATTTCCACATACATTTATGGGTGTTTAATTGAAGTTTTCGCAATGACGTCAGACATACAGGGCGTGTAAACTTGCGAAGCCCGGTTCCGTTAAATGTCGTAATTTATAATGTCGTCAACTCTTCAATCTCGCAATATGTGAAGTTTTACGAATATGCCATAGGTTAACATGTGAACTTTGTAAAAGGCATTTAAGCCGTTGTCGAATTATTCAAATTAATTGCAGCTGATGACAAGCTGATCCCGAATTCGTTTAACAGTTTTACGAGTTCATTGTATCGGTTTGGATTTTCATTTGCTATGAATTCGTATGTTGTAGTTTTTATATTTGGCAACTATGCACGCATTTTATCTTAAACTTATGTTGCGTTCAGCTCTGACAGGAAACAGTGGACATGTTCCTTTCCCTTTTCACCAAAAATGGTCAGCAATTAAAAAAGCTATCTAAAACAATAGCGATTTAATTTGAATTTAATAGCCACCAAAGTTGACACAATAATGATATAACACCATAAACACAACGTGTAGCAATACTGACCTAGAAATTATCATTCACTGAATAATTTGTGCTATAATGTCCCGTAGCCGTTAAGTAAAGCTGTCTCGAGTATACATCGCATTGACCTTCGGTAGTTTGGCAAACTTATTTACTGAATGATTACGCCATAGCGCGTATGGTAGAGATGCGACGCGGGCGGTCACTCTACCGTGAGACGTAGCGCGCGCGCCCGCGCCGCCGTCGCTCCGCGCTCATATCATTGTCTGCTTCCAGATCACGACAAGGATTACAAACGTCCCGTCGACTACGACATCGAAGAAGAAACACGCAAGAAAGAAACTTCCAAGTGGCTTGAAAATCATTTCGGCAGCGAGTCCCGCTCTTCTCACGACTCTATCGCTGAGGAAATCGGTCGCCGACCCGAGCCCCCCTTCTACACAAAAAACAAAGCCGAAGACGAGGGTTACTACGGCAAAACTTCATCTGTTCCACCACCACCCGTTTATGGAGACAGAGTTCTACGCAAAACGAAATCATCGACGCCCTCTGACGATCGAACGGCGGCACCTGTTAACAGGACCGGTGGCTACTTCAAAGGTGTAGCGGACTGGTCGCAGCGACGCGCCAGTAAGCCTAGAATGCCAGAACCACGTAGCTCATCTCCATCACCTCCGACAGTACGTTCGCCGTACGCAAGCGACGATCGATTAAACGGCTCCTCACCTAGACATGTGTACGGGAAGCGCGACTCGCCGCAAGGGAGGTCATCACCCATCGGCCGCCGCCATCCGCCCTCGCGCGACGACTCCGCCTACGTTTCGTCGTCGACAATGCACAGTCCGCCGCGTGGTTCGCCTTTCCGTCCGCTCGAAGTCGACCGCTCGTTCCGGGAGCCCTCGGTCGAGGACGACTACCGGCCTATCGCGCCGGAACGAAAACGACAAACGAAACAGAGGCTGTCAGAAGAGCACCGCTACGACAGTGGCTACAGAAGTTCGTCCCGGAATGAGAATTCGGGAAGGTCACGTGACAGCCGTGAGGAAGCAGCCGTAGAGCCGCCGCCAGATTACTCTCCGCCCAGGGAGAGACGTGAAAGTTCAGACAGGGATCGTACACCTCCAAGACGACGGGACCGAGAAGAGCGCAAGCAAAATCAAAAGACTCGTTTTGCTGATAATGGTCGGCGGCCTTCGCCAGCGCGCAAGTCAGTGGGTTCGGCGATCGGGAACTCTATTCGGAAGTTAGTCGGGAAGATCCGCTCAGCATCTGCAGAGCGCAGGGCGCGGTGGCGCACGTCACGCACGCCGTCGCCGGAGCACTCGTCGCGCACTTACAAGCAGTACGGTGGCGAGCTGGCGCCCCCCGTCGCGCCACCGCACCGCTATTACCTTGGGGAGGACCCATTCGCGCCCAGCATCTACGGCCGAGAGCACAAGTACGAGGGCAGTTCGAGACGTGCCGCCGCCGCCGACGCCCGCGACCATCGCGAAAGGTGAGTGATTAATTACCTCCTATTGTCATCGCGACATCAATAAAGATCATAATCAACTAGTGATAAAACTAATACGCGTCTTCATATTTGGTTTTATTGAAAAGGTCTACTACTTTTAATGGTGAGGCACAATTTTAGCAATGCTCATGGATGATGAGATATAAAACTGTCATAAAATATCCTATAAGCCTTAAATAGAATGTTGTTCCACTACCGAGTCGTGCGTCCACCTACATTAAAGTAGACGAAACCTTTAATGAATGCTTTGTGTTAAGATTATCATAAAGTTACGGAGATTTGATACGAGCCGATAGTAATAACGATAGATTTCGCGTTAACAGGTAAACATGTGGGCTGAACAAGGTTTGTTTCGTAAACTGAGTTTAACATAGTATTTTGAAAAGAGTATAGAACTTGTATGAGCAGTTTCGACACACGAACTTTGTTCTATTGTTTACATGGACCGAGTATATTGAGGTAGCAAGATTTACCTTGCAGTCGCATTCTTGACTTAGTGTTCATTACAATGAACAGTTGAACTCATTAGTGCCATTTTCATACACCTATTGTGGAAGGAGAATAAGTCCTCGAGGTTCTTAGACAATAGAATGTATTATAAATTCTGAGTATTTAAGGATTCTGCTCAAGTAAATGGAAAACTATTAAGATCAGATTGTTCTAGGTATTATAAACTTGCGCATTTGTAATTTATACTTGAGGTCAGGCGACACTATTAGATTCCATTATAACACTATAAATTGTTTTATTACCAAGGTTAGCATGTTAAGTCCATAGTATGACATTAGAATATCTTATTTCATAAAAGGGAATTGCTAAGCGATTTTATTTCCCCTTTGTTGCATACAGTAAAATCTCTGATTATTCAAAATAGTAGAGAATAATATTAATTTAGTACTTTTTCGTACTAGTGGGTATTGTCAAACATGTCACACCTATCGTAAGATCGTTTATATTGCATCGCATGTCTCCAGTGCGAACAACACACACATACATAAAATATAATATGTTAAGAACAAACACTTGGGTGTGTGTCGCGTACGTGACGATGATGTCAAATAGACCACTGCAGTTCACCCGGAGCTAATATTATTCATATTCATACACCAACATTCTGAGCCATTTTAGAAATTGCGGAAAGCAATACAATGCGAAGTGTGTCAAACTTCGCAAATACAATACACCAAAATAGGGAATATGAAGAGAATATTGTAAGTTTCAAAGGACCACCTCGTTTTGCAAGACGCCTTGCATGCGTATTGAGACTATTTGTATTGCTTCGAGACTTATAAGGATTTGATTACCGTTAATTGGGTAGTATAAAAGGAATAATGAGCTTTATAGATTCAGTTTTATAATGACGATCTCAGGAGAATTCTAAAAGACCTCTGACCCAGAAAATGTAGACACACCACCAATTAGCCAGCTTGAAATGCAAATAACTTTAAGACAACACGAAGCCAATTACCACCAATTGTAGAAACAGTTACGAAACAAAGAAAATTACTTGTCCAGTGGCTATTAATAGATACAATAGTTTCACCAATCAATCTCGGCTCCTTCAATTAAAACCGCGTTCCGGCATATCTTGCCTTTTTCATTTGTCGCCGTCCATGGATATTGCCTATTAAGGGCAAATAAGCCTTTTATTTGTAAAGAAACCCTTATTTAGTGTACTGAGTCACTCGTGTTTGTCAAGTGAAACATACGCTGTATTGAGAAGTACGCACAATGACAACCGCGTGACTCATGCCGAGGAAATGTTCTTAATAAACACCTGCTGTGTGTATAGGTGGAGGTTTATGTTAATTACTTGTTATAATTATTTTTGCAAATTACAATAGACACTTCCGCCATGTTTTGAATAAACATTTAAGATCGCTTTCAGGGCCAGTTTCTAGCGTCACTTAGAACAATAAGAGACTAGGTAGTCCTAAATTAAATTGGATATAATTTGTTCGAGTCTAACAAAGACGCATTTAAACGCGCGTAAACAAAGCATGGTCGTTAGAGGTGTGGGAGGAGATTCCCCATTGAATCCAATTATTAGAACACCAACAAGATTACGACTTTTTGCGACTTACAAGACAATAATTGTACGTGGGCTTGCCTTATTATTCGGAACATCACGAAGCACCGATAAATCTTGTAGTGTATAAAAAAGTAAAAATTGTTTCTGTAATGATTTCAGGGGTCAATTTTCGAGCACGCTGGGTCGATTCAGTCACTCTACAAGTCGACTGAATCCGAACAGCGAGCCCGAAGAGGAGTACACGCGCAGTGCTCAGACGCTGCCGAGGAAACTACACGACCGCAAGGAGAAAACCACCGAGAAACCAAGCTCCAACAAGTACTGGCACAAACTGACGCCCAACAAACGGTCCAGCAGCGCCGTTAACATATCCAACAACGTCACTGCCACGCCCGACGGCAAAATCAACGGATACCCACCAGGACCTGCCAAACCGGCGCGGACCTACAAGGCTCTCAACAGGAGCAAGAGTTTTGCTATGGGCGCTCCTGAACAGGAGACCCACCCACGTTACGTATCTACTATGAATCGAAATTACTCTACTATGTATAAGTCTAATCCCCACCTAAGCCGTCTCGACGAAACACCGGAACAGTTAAAGAGTCCAGGCATCGTTTCCATTATCAATCGTAGCCAGAGAGACCTCGCTGACGCAGTTTCACGTGAAACGGAGCGCAGGCGCGACGGACTCTTCGGAGCTAGATATGGTAAAACTACTCCGGTAACCAACGGTCACACGAACGGTTACAACAAATCTTACGACGAAACAGATAAGAAAAAGATATTTCTAAAGGGGCTCCGTGAACGAGCGCCTGAATTGTATCAAACTTTGCACGCGGACGACGAGTCCGACGGTAGCAGATTATCATCTCGATACGGCACACCGTCGCCACATTATAAAGATCGTATATCGGAGGAACGGAAAACGCCTCTATACAAGACAGAATCGCTCAATAGAGAAACGAGTCCGTTCGTGTCCCGGCTGGATTCGAGATTAAAATCGCCGGCGATACGACGCGGAAGCAACAGCAGCGATAACTATTCAGAGACGTACCGGTACACCACGCGTTCAGGTGATCCGGAACGTCCGAGCGTTACCGACACCGTCGAGACCGTTAGTAAGAAAGTTGTGCCATCCAGAGACGGCCGCTCAAAGGAGATTATTGAGTCAAGGGAAATAAACTCGGTGACCAAGAGTAGAGGATACAAAGGCGAACCGGTACCTAGCGTGAAGTATATAGAGAACGGTATCCGCTCCCCGCACGGATACGACGCCAAGAATGGACCTTTGTACGCCGAGCGAAGAAGTAGCAACTATAAAGTGATCGAGAAAATAAGAGATTATTAGATACGTGTATAACATTGGAGGGGAGTTAATTATAAACGTTTATTCTGCCATATTTTTCGAGAGTACTAAATTAATCCGAGTCATACACAGACTGAATGTTTGAAACGCTTTAGTAAGTAAGTCGTCTAACGTTATTATCATCACAGTAACTGTTGTTAATGTTCGTGTAAGCCGCTTCGTGTTATCATGTAAAAAGTCATAGAGCTTTACTAATTTAACTATAATATTGGTCTTATTCCGTCCAGTGTAATGAATTTATTATAAAGTATTTTCGGGTACGTAATTTACAATCGAAAGCCTTAACTTTGTGAATAGCTTTATATTTTTAATAACATGTATTGATACTGTATTAGTAAATAATATCTAAGTAATAATAAATTAGATAAGATTTTATAATAAAAATGTATCAATAAAATTATAATGTGTTAATACGCACTAAGGTTTGTAGTTTTATTTTAACTCTAATCTTTACGTCATCATAATGATACTATATAACTATAATAACATTTCAACAAATTAGGAACATAATCATGTATTGAGTGTTTTGCATACTTAGTATTACTTAGGTTGTTGAAAAAGCTGCCTAGTTACTATAACGCAGGCTTTAATTTCCTTCACAAAATAAAGAACGCGATTCTCTCAAGTGTGAAACGCGTTGTAAATCTAAAAACTTCTTCTAATTGCCAGTACCTAAGAACAAGGTAATTTGAATGCACGTACTCAGTACCTAACTAAGTTAAATTACTTTTGCATTGTTACAATCCAAGCTACGATGTGTGAGAGCTCTTTTAGATGTTCTATAACTCAATTAGATTCCGCTTAGTTTTCAAACGTGTTCAGTAACTTATACTTTCAAACTCTCATTCTCTGAACTCTTAAAATAGGATCTTTATTAGTTTTATTTTAAGAAAATACTCTCAAATGGCAGCTGTGGGATTTCTTTAGTAATTAGTAATAGTTCAGAAATAAACGCTAAATTCATACGATTAATATGTATCATTTTTTTACAGCTCTAAGCTTTCGGAATACATGATAATCATGTAGCGTTTATTTTTGAACTATTACTAACTATTAAAAACCCTCAGCTACCATTTGAGAGGCGTAGGCAATTGTATTTTAAATCAATTAGCGTAGGACGGCATCATTACCGATAATCATTTCGAACTCCAGTACTGAGAATGTCTTAACAGCAATCGATACATAAAGAATTGAAAATTTTTAACTAAACCTTCATAAGCTTTCAAAGGATCTCACTCTTCGATCAATTTGTCGAACATATTGATTGATAGAAGGATATCCAATATTTCTTACACTGTTATAATTTTATCGACAGCTAAATTGATCTATCTTCAACCGCTGGTACCGATCATCACCGAAGACAAAAAGTAAACCCAAAGCTTTAAATAATCTACCACCTTTCTCTTTAGAAACCGTAACAATATTGTTAGGTTTTCTTCTTCTGATGTTTACTCAGTGACTCCCTCTATCGCTTGTCGTGTCTGTACTTGACAGTTGGTGTTACGTGCTCTGCGCGCTTGAAGGGTGAGTTTTTGTGACCCTATGATAAAGATCTTAGCAATTTTATGTTGCAGAGGTTTATTGTAAAGAATAGCGATGAAAGAAGGGATTTAAGATAATATTGATATTATGTCGCAGAAGGTGTTCTATAAGTTATTGGTATATTACAATTTATACTAACGTTATAAAGCTGAAGAGTTTGTTTGGTTGAAGGAACTCAGGAACTACAGGTCCGATTTGAAAAATTAACTTATAATATTAATTCAGTATTTAAAAATGCATTATTTATTGAACAAACAACTCACGAATATTATCTATACTAATATTATAAAGCTAAAGAGTTTGTTTTTTTTGTTTGTTTCAACGCGCTAATCTCTGGAACTACTAGTCCAATTCGAAAAAATCTTTCAGTGTTAGATAGCCCATTTATCGAGGAAGGCTATAGGCTATATATCATCACGCTACGACCAATAAGAGCTGAGTATCAGTAAAAAATGTTACAAAAACAGGGAACATTTTGACCCATTCTCTCTTATGTGACGCAAGCGAAGTTGCGCGTATCAGCTAGTCTACCAATATATTTGTTTTTATTGTTACCTTAGTACATAGTACCTTTGTAGGAAAAACATTGTAAAGTACTGAATGCTCTTTTAATTTTTCCGGAGCCTCAGATTCACAAACTAGTACTAGCAAAATGTCCAAGTTTATTTGCTAAAACGACGAAAGGGTCCCCGGAACAAGTTCTTAAGGAAGTCCTTTGGAAAGGCGAGCTAGCACTTACCGAAGTGGTTTTGAATTCTATTGAGGTCCAACGAAGGCAAGGCTCTTAGAAGAAACCTTGCGTTTAAGTAATGTGTTCGTGAACTATTTTTCCCAGAAGAATCATTTTGCTGCCATTTTTTGTTGGTTCTCTATTGCCTTAGCATACAGTGTCTGCTTTGAAACCTAAAAAGTTATATGAATGCCGATTGAAGATATTTCTAGATTCTTGTTTCATGGAGAAATTATTATAAGGTAGCCATTTCTATGTATTTTTGTGTTTTACTGATTTAACGATACTAGCAATACTGCCAACCCTACCCGTTTAAGTTAAGGTCTTGTATCAGGGAAGGGAGAGTTTTTTTAATTAAATTGTAATCAAAAAATAAATATTTCTATCCTACAACACAAGATATAAGACTTCTAGGCCTTTAATTCCAGCAGACATAAGCGCAACGATTTTTTTTATCCATAATTCATTAACCTACCTCTATAAGGAGTGAGAACTATTAATTTACTACGACAATCAATAGAAAAAAATAAAACGAATGGCAAAGATTAACACAGCCTACATACGTTGCTATGAAAGAACAATTTTGTTGGCTTCGTCTTCATAAATCATGTTTTCTTTGAAATATATACAGTTAGGTATTTGAATGAAACAAAGAATGAATTGCTGTATGCCTATACACAACTGAATCCGCCTATTGAGATACATACACGATTTTATAACATAGCTGTCATCCGGCTTCGTTCACGTGAAACTGTCTATATTTAATAGAAGAACAAGCATAAAATGATTTATTTTTAATGGCATTCCTATCACTAAGTAAGGAGATCGTTTGTACAACAAGGTTGATTAACACAGCAAACGCAAAAAATAATAGTAGGTACCTACTAATGTTATATCCATTAAAACTTTTAGTGCCAGAATTGTCGCAATGTAGTTAATGTCTTTGTGTAGACAAGCATATTTGTATGGCAATGAATGCGTGTCCTGCCAAAGTAAGTTCGTTGAATTGTAGAATGGAGCTTTTGCTTAGTTTTTTGGATTCGTCACAGATGGCGTTGTTATAAAAATAGAATCTTGTACTTAAACAACAAAATATAAACTTAATATTAATTTGAACAATAATGAAAATATAGATGTTTTTAAAATATTTTGCTATTAAAAAAAAGTTATTTTTTAAGCAAATGCACGTCTCTTACTATCAACTAGTTTAATCAAATATACACAATGGCAATTAAATTATATTGCCAAAAATTATACATACAAATGGCGGGTCTAGGGTTCAACCCGGACATGGCCCATACAAACCGGACCAATATTATTATGTTAAATAGTCATTCTTGCATGCTGACCCTAATCTTATTATCATCTTTTGCTAGCAAATTGTTTCAACTTAATAGAGGTGGAATCGCCATTGTCAGAATACAATAATACGGATATGAGAGTGGATAACAATTACGAGTATAATAATAGTTATCTTGGACTATTCAATGAGCCGACCTCCACCCTAAAATTAAGGGTTTTATCAACCTAGTGTGTTATCTGATAAATTAATGTGACATTATATGAGCACAGATTCAAAATATAGTTACAATGAATATTATAAGTGTTGCTGAGAATTTTTCAAATTATTTTCCACGATTTTATTATTTGTTTCGAATTTAGAAAGAGGTTTTATTGCAAAAGGATTTGCTTTTATTTTGCCAATAAATAGACACATAACTATGAATATATAATTGGTTACTACTTTGTATACAGGTTGTACGATTTTAATATTTATTGATAGTACATTAATATGGACGTATATCAATGATTTAATATCTATTAAAAATCATATAAATGTCAACGGGATACGATAATAAATAATATAATATTCAGTTTTGAATATAAACAACCTAGGATTAGCGGGGATTTGCAATGTCGACCGGTTTAAAAATTAATAAACTTAGCATTAATACCAACAAATCACCCAAAATAGCCTTGTAAAAAGTTATAAATCATAGACTAAAATAATAAGCACTGAGCAACTTTTTTTTACAAAAGTTGAGAACCAATGCAAAAAATTATCTCTGTGTTTGATCAGCAAAAACAGTTTCAATTTATGTTGTAGGCTGATGAGAAACCATTTATGTTGTTAAACGTCTATTATATTTGAGAGGATTAAAATTGGAATCTTGTGAAACCCTTAATAGATTATAGTGTTCAGAATGTAATAGGTTATGTGGCTATTCATGTGGACTAAGCCTCAGAGAGGGTAGTACAATAACTCACATACCCAAATTTGATGACGGGTTTTAGATCCTGTGTAGCCGAGCTTATTGTCATTCACCGGGCTTATTTCCATGGACTTACTTAGTCCCAAGTTATGACTGAATTTTATTAGAAAAAATTTCATTGCCCTCCTAAAATGAGATCGGAAACTTTTGTCTTCCAATGCCTGGAATTTGGGTTATTTATTTTGGCTAATACTATTTTTTATATAAACTTAGTAATAACATCAAGATTATTTTAGAAATTTACGTCTGCAAACATAGCTAAACTAACCTAGTCTTGTTTTTTAGTGCTTGTTTAAATTATATTCGCAATTTTATATCGGTATTTTTATATAAAAAATATTGTTTCTCTAACAAGTGAGCATTGTATTGTTTATCAAGAAAGAGTTTCCTATTATACAACTTGTAAAGGGGTCATGAGAGGTCACATCTTCTCTGTTCTTATCACGAATATTACGTATCAGTGACACCCTTTAGCAAGTGATAAACACTAATTGCTGTATGGCTGTGTCGGGATATAAGAATGGACGTATGTAAATGCAATGTTACGGGTCGAATTTTTAATCGTGTCTCTTTTGTCAGAGTGATTAAAAGCAGGCGCTAGATCCCTATATTTTTCCTGACAATATCTATGTGGACTAAATTAAAATGTTCCAGCATATGGTAATTATTCAAAACGTGTATTAAAATATGTTATAATTTTTATTTCGACCAAAAGTATGACCTATAGCTAACACCGTACACGTGAGCATAAATTGGTAATGATCGAATAATACCGAGTACTATTTCGAGCAACTACATGACAATCAAATTGTGGAGACCCCGCTTTATCTACACGTGTAGTCGGGTTGTTGTGAAGATCGACCGTCACTTTAGTAACATGTTCTTGTGCAGCGTGTAGTGTCCATTAGTGCACTTATTTAATTTCCTTTGCCTTATAAAAAAAAAAAACAAAAATGGTTCGTATTACAAAATAAAAAAATATTAAAGTGTGTTCGAGAGTTGTGATAAAATTTTCAAATTACGAACTTTTTATTTTTCAGGATGCCATAAAATTAGTTTTGTTTTTCTTGGCGTTGGTTAAATATTGTGAACCCGCGAATATTTTGTATGTGGTGCCTTTCACGTCGAAGTCTCATTATATTATGTTGAAACCTATTGGATTGGAACTTGCTCGAAGAGGACATAATGTTACGGTGATTACTGGCCACCGAGAACCAAATCCTCCGCCTAACTATCGCCAGGTTATGGTGGATAAAAAAGAAATTTGGGAAATTATAGGTAAGCATTTTATATCTAATTATTATTTTAAAGGGTGTACCAATTTGTTTTATCGACGATACGTTTCTTCATAATAGCCAAAGTTGTGGTTCGGCCTATTCAAATCCAAATATGCACGTAATGTTTTTTTTAGTTTTTGCTTTAATCATTGGAGAACGTTTGTTTTTTACAAATCTGCAATTGAAAATTTTTACATTCTTTTGGTATTCTTTTGGTATACAAATTATCATGAAGAAGTGATTTTTTATTAGATAAAGTTACTAACATTATAAAATGGAAAGCCAAACCAATTTAGGTTGATCCGATTTAGATGGTTTTTAGCCGACTAAAAGGTTTAACACAAATACCGAGTACAGTATTTTTTGTATAAAAGTAAATTATTTAACACGGTCAGAGCCGCGGACTAAAACTAATTAATAACATGATACACCAATCGTATGTGACGCTAGTATTAATTAGTGCAAATTAATTTGAATATTCAAGGTCAGTACACTAGACAATTTTTGCGATCATAAAATCTTATCTTCCTAATCCTGATATGACAAGTTCTTAATGCCGACTGTAGACGGTCAATAATATTGCACAATTTTATTGACCACTAGCTAATTTCGTTTGCGTCACATAAGAGAGAATGGGTCAAATTTTTTCCCGTTTTTGTAACATTTTTTACTGGTACCTACCTACTCTGCTCCTATTGGTCGTAGCGTGATGATATATAGCCTATATATAGCCTTCCTCGATAAATGGACTATATAACACTGATATATTTTTTCAAATCGGACCTATAATATTAGTATAGACTTGGGAATCATATTGAGTAGTACTTTTATTATGTTTTTTAAAAAGTTCAATACAAAGTAAAGTAAAATTTAATTGCGCAAAAAATTGTGCTAACTTGAGATGGTCTTGCACTTTTTCCATGTATTACTTTACGATGCGTCTTTTATCAATTACAGCTGGACATTATTATGACCTGTATATTGATAGATATGAAGTAGATACTTCTTATACCTACTTATCTAAAGTATGATCCGCAAAATCCTTTTATTGATTAATATGACTGAATAATTTATGGCCCGTATACAAATATTTCTAGAAATACCTTTTTTGTACCTTACTACGTACGAACATATTAAATTTTACATGTACCTATTTCGTTAATTTGTAATTTTTTTTTTCGGTTTTACTTACCATCCATTTGTATTTTAATAAAATACGTTTTGTAGGTGGCGGCAGACCAAACGTGTTCAACATGGTGGAAATATCAGCAGAATCTTTTCACCAACAAATCCTTTGGAGAGGGGGACTCGCATTCACAGAACTAACACTAAACTCAACAGAAGTAAGACAATTACTAGCCGAAGACATCAAATTCGATCTTGTTATAAGCGAACAATTCTTTCAAGAAGCCATGAATGTTCTAGCACACAAATATAATACGCCTCTTGTGCTAGTGACTACATTTGGTAACTGCATGAGACACAATATTGTAACGAGAAACCCACTGCAGTTAGCCACAGTTGTCGCCGAGTTTCTAGATGTCAGGGAGCCGACAAGCTTCTGGGCGAGACTGAGAAATTTGTACTTCACTGCGTACGAATACGTCTATTGGAGATACATTTATCTAGAGAAACAGGAAGCGCTAGTCAAGAAGTATTTACCCAATTTGCCGCAACCAGTGCCGAGTTTGTATGACTTGCAAAAGAATGCGTCGTTGATACTTATCAATGGACACTTCAGTTTTGATCCGCCCGCTGCTTATCTACCTAATATCGTAGAAATCGGTGGCGTACATTTAAGTAAGAGCGACACTCAACTACCTCAGGTGAGTAGCTTTTTATCTTATACTTTACTTAGAACCGGTTACATGGCCTCTAGATAAGTATCGATTAATTTGGCAAGTGAAATTTGTCTGATTTCCGTATACTTTTGTAGCCGCGTGATTTAACAGTTTAAAAGGTTAAAGGCTCCTTAAAACGGGAAGCCGCGGTCAATTTCCGTCTGTAGTATTATGTGTTAATGATTGCTTTGACATCCTAATTGTAACTGTAGTTTGATAGGAATAATACACGTGATCACAATTCACTTACATTAATAAGTTTATACATATATGCAAATATAAATATATTTAATTTAAAATACGATCTTCACAATACCATGAAGATTGTAAACGATTAGCAATCTCACTTCGACTACCACATTATACAAAGTCAAAACGTTAGTAGTCTGTTTCCATACATTTTATCATATCTTTATTTATTTTATATACAAAAACTTTGTACAAAAGTAGTTATAGATATTAATGATGTTCTTACAATGGAACCTTAACTATTAGTCTTGAAGTACGTAACATATTATTTGTTCATTCAAAAGACATGCAAACATAGGAGTAAACACATTAAGAATATTGTTTTGCTTCTATTTATGTTCCGAATCGCTAATGTATAAGAAAATTTAAAAGTTCACGTGTATGTGAATATATTTATTTACGCAATGTATCCAGAATTTAAAATGATGAAGAAATAGTATTAGAACTAGGCTAAATTATATTCAGAAATAAAAATTTCGTGAAATTAGGAAATTAGAACTAGGCACGAGTGGCACAGAGCATTTTTTACTTATTTATTTTTTATGGATCTCCAACAACAAATACGTTTTAAATTCGGAATTCAATTTAGGGCTAGTTAAATGTTATGAGTTATATCAATTATAGGAGATCAAAGGTGCATTAAAATAATATATATAAATTCATAACAAAATGAAAATTATAACCATACAGTGTTTAAATTCAATTACGAAGTATTGAAACAAGTAGCAAATTGTTAACTAATGTATGAACTTAAAAAAAGCTTTTATTTCATTCTATTTACCTCTATATTGGAAACAAACAGTACAAAAGCAATATGATAGTTACAATACATATAAACTACACCATTAACTAGGTCTCGTGAATTATAAAATATTAAAGTGAATTGCTCATAGGAAAACTGCTAATAATAATAAAGTATATTAAACAAGTAACGAGCACTTCTTTTAAACGAAACAAATACAAAAAGCCTAGTCTTATTTCTTAGAATCCTAAGATTTTCGAAGTTAATACCTGGATAGTAGCTATAAAACAATAGAATCAGTTTACCCACTCCCAATCTTACACGATTTTGTATGATTTCCGAACAAATAAAGCATTTTCCTTCGTATGTTACGTGTTTATGTGTTAGTTCACGTCTATTGTGTACAACACAAAGTTTTCTTACTTGTGGGCGTATAAACGTCTATGTATGTAACCTGATTGACCTATTCCCTCATCAAAAATGACAAAAAAATCCTTTAGGCCTAAGCGCTCTGTCGTCTCTTCGGTAAGCTCGAGGGAAAATGAAATCTTTTTGTTTTATATGGAATATATTTTTGTTGGAAAAGTCAATGTTATAAAAGCTTGTAAAAAGACTTTTAGATAGTTTTTTATTGACATACTCGAGTGTTAAGATTAACTTTTATTTTAGAGTTGTTTTATAAAGCACGAGACGCGGTTAATGTAAGTATAAAATAAAATTCAATTTAAGGGTTAGAGGTGTTTATATTGAAATGGCATTATCTTCTTCTGTATTCTGCTATTTTTATATTAATGTCATGTTAAAGCTAGTCATCGATTTATTATGTCATTGTAGAGTTACGGTATTGGTTTTCCTGCTTTTGATAGAATAAGTACAAAGTAAAGAGGCAAATGGAAAGTCACCGGGAAAACCTCACATTTTACCTATAAATTAAAATGCCTATAAATAAAAGTAATAGTAGTATAAATGCGACAGTTT
The DNA here is from genome assembly GCF_050436995.1 of Anticarsia gemmatalis. NCBI lineage: Eukaryota > Metazoa > Arthropoda > Insecta > Lepidoptera > Erebidae > Anticarsia > Anticarsia gemmatalis. The sequence continues at coordinate 7,030,470 of NC_134757.1, forward strand.
GTCTGTCTCTTTGTTATGCCACCAAAATAAAATATTGAAAGTCGAAGACCCGGTATTAAACAAACCTTATTTTCAGAAATTAACCACGAACCTTCTGGAACAGGAGTAACAGTTAGACGTTATTTTTAAAATGTTAATATGATCGTGTGTTACATGATTTATTTAATTAAAAATGTTACGTAAATCTTGCTCCGATCGAACGGTTACATATAAATCTTTTGGACATTAAAGGACATCAAATCTTTTAAGGAAATAATCTAGCGGCTATTCTCGATCACGTGTATTTAAAAACCTGTTTTATTGAGAACTTAAATTCAAACATTTGCTTAGGATATAAATAATATTTAATGAAATAGTATTATAATTCCGTCTGCGTTGACTAAGTATATTTATATAGCATAAGTGTTATTACTGTTACTTTAGCTACAACACTGCGAACTTTTATCAGAATTCGTTAAGTAGTTTTGGTGTGATTAAGTAAAGACCATCTATTCAAATATCAAAATTGTCGCATTTGTAATATTAGTATTGACCAGCGTGTTTGTCCAAGAGAAAATATAGCCTGCGGTCAAAACTTATTCCACACGTTTTTCCAGGTTATAAACCATCTGTGTACCAAATTTGAGCAGTATTTCGTTCAGTAACTTCTTGTATGTAGTAATATTCGTAAGATACAGTATTATACAGTGGAATTAAATACAGATTATTGTATAAATTGATATAATTTTGATAAATGGTTGTAATTATCTATTTACTGTAGAATAGACATACTGTTTTTGCGACGTAAAGCATCCAATTTAGGAAGATTACAGTCATCTCGCATTGTTAACAAGTAATGTGATCCGCCCATTTGATTTGTGTAATATGAAAACGTCCTTTGTATTACAACGGTACATGACTCGGGCTATAATTGTCGTAATACTAGGTCTTGCCTCCTAGGAGTAGTCTTGTGCTCTTCGGCCCAAACAATTTTTTTACCACATTTTCCAGGTTACAATATAAAGTACCCTGTGTGCTATATCCAATCCAATCTAATTTGTACATTATCTGCGAACCAAACTTCTTCAAAATTCGTTTAATAGTATTAATGTGATTGATTAACAAACAATAATATTGTTCGGATAATACTGGTATTTATAAAAGAGTATGAACATTAAATAAGTTATTTATGACATTTCAATCATAAAAAATATTTAACTCTTTCAATATTATGTAATATAATTGGTATGTAAAGAGTACAGCAAGCTTTTGACCTCAGATTTATTAAACAAGGTTGAATACCGAAACAATACACGAAATACTCACGTAATATGTGATCATAGTATTGCCATAATTCTTATTTATAAATATAACTTGTTTACAATCACTGATCATAAATAATGAAACAATGAATGAATAATGCATTATTAAAAGGACATTTTTTGTTTAAGAACTTTTTAATATACCTGATGTAGCTCGAAAAAAATTGCTTCTCAGATTTTAAATATTTTTGCTGAAAAGCAAACTAACGACTTCCCTATGCGATCTCTAACATTGGACAATACTGTGGCTAAGGGTATATTGTGTGTGTGTTGTGTTCAGTTTTGATATTTGTTTGTGTATTAAAACTCTGCAAATTTGCTGTAGGTCTGAAGAGGCCTTAAACAAATGCGACTTGCGACTGTTTAAATTTTCGACAAAAATGAGCGATTTCAAAAAAATACATGTTAAGTTTAGGCTCCTATTTATAAAAGAATTTCGTTTTCAGTTTCGCTCAGAAATAATATGTTTGGTCTGTCTATTGCATAATTTTGGCAATGCCCTTGGATTGAATGGAATTGTTTAGAACATAATTTATGATAAAAGCAGATTTTTATCATTAATTGTTTTACTTATAACACGATATAAAGTCATACTTCGCTGTTAATAAGTTTTGTTATCAAATGAAATTCTAGAAGTGCTATATTTTAATTTAATCGACACCTCTACTCACAGGTTTTTGTTTTGCACAAAAAGGCTTGCACAAGGTCGTCCGCATTTATCTCACGTGTTAAGTCTTCCGTTTATTAATGAGATATGTTTTTGTTCAGGATCTCCAAAAAGTTTTGGACAACGCGAAGCATGGAGCTGTATACATGAACTTTGGTTCAAACGTGCGCAGTTCGGAGCTACCAACTGAGAAAAGGAATGCAGTCCTCAACGTGTTTAGGAAACTCAATCAGACTGTGTTGTGGAAGTGGGAAGACGACAATTTAGAGAACAAACCAGAAAATCTCATTGTAAGGAAATGGTTGCCTCAAAAGGAAATTCTTTGTAAGTATTCATTGATATTACTAACGCTCATTCGATTCAATCCATACGAATGAACTTTTAAATGTGTGTAGGTGATATTTTACGTCAAACAGCAGTAACGTGACTTCAAATTATGCATTATGTAAACACGTTTTATGACCACTTGCAATGTTTGCATACTTGAGCGAAACGCAGAATAAGAATATATTTTTGGTATAGGAACATGATATTACCATTTAATTTGTAAAAGATCTGTGTTAATGTTTATAACTTTAACATTCTGGAAATATCCTCAAAATAATAATATTTTGTAAGTAAAATTCTTGCTTATTATTTTTTTGCAGCGCACCCGAACATAAAAGTCTTCATATCTCACGGAGGCTTGATAGGGACGCAAGAAGCCACCTTCCACGGTGTCCCGATAATTGGTATTCCAATTTACGCGGATCAGTACAACAACTTGTTGCAAGCACAGTATCTCGGCTTCGGGAAAATTCTAGAATATCACGACATCAATGAAAAAACCTTGTGGAATGTTCTCAATGAGGTGCTTACGGATGAGTCCTATACAAAGAAAGCTAAGCAAATGTCTCAGAGGTTTAGAGATAGGCCTATGAGTGCTTTGGATACTGCCATGTACTGGATCGAGTACGTTATAAGGAATAACGGAGCCGATTATTTGAAGAATCCGGCTATGGAACTAAGCTGGGTCGCATACAGTATGATAGATGTTTACGCTTTCATCCTGATAGTTGCACTTGCTTCTATCTACGTGGTGTTGAAAATAACGAAGACTGTCATGAGCCTCGCGAATACATACGAGTCGAAGAAACAGAAAAAGAAGAAATTGTAATAATAGTGAAAATATTGTGATAAAACTACATTGTATTACTTACTTATATTATTGTTTTGAGTTGTAGTAATGCGCACAGTCTTTAGAAAGCTGGTCTTGGTTAAGGAAAATGGAGTTCTGAAATTCTTGCAATGAATAGTCTTAGTACCTATATTAGTTTATTAACATGACTTGCAAGTGAACCGCATATTTATTAAATGATGTGACTTGGACTTTAGTAACACTAATGAGACATTGTATATTATACAAAAAATATAGCAAAACCGACATGGAAGTTACACATTAAATCATTATTTTATTTATTCTTTTGGCAGTGTAGCAGTTTTAAGCAAAATTTTGCAAAAGAGGATGAAGGAAAAATGCATGATCTTATAATTCCCGCTTTATATAGGTAAGTCTTGGAACGCGAAACTGTAAAAGGTATGTTAATAAAAGTTATCATTGGTATTTATGTCGGCAAACCTGTCAACAACCAAAACTCTATTATCCGCTTAACAAATTCATAAATAAGATGAAACCCTAACACCGTGGCTGAAACTACGTCCCGTTTATAATTAGACAAATATTTGAACGAAACCTTGGTGTTTGGACAAGGCTCAGGTTGGTTAGGGCGGCTTTTGTCCGCGGATGTCGACAGCCTGCAATGAGAGAGGACTATTACTGACTTATGAATTTCGAATGCGTCTCGCCGAGATTGCTTCCCACTCTCTCTTTCATGTGGACTCAGACTTTCATTAGCATACGCAGTTTGTTTTTATTTTTTCCCGCGTTTGTGATTCTTGTTTCAGGACAAAAATGAGGTTTCAATATTTTCGTGCTCGCGTAGCTGGACCGCTTATGATTTTTAAATGTGAGCCAAAAATATACCAGCAATAACGTGTTTGAAGTTTTTGCCAACTTGTTTTACTTTAAAGGATGGTATTATGTCACTTATAAATATCACATTTGCAGCTGCAACCTGTTTAAAATAATTTCGATATGGATATTGGCACAAAAAATACATTTATATGTTAAAAATCATTACGGCCAGTTTGGTAAGGAGCCTCAACATTTTTTCTTTTTTTAATGAGAATGACTGGTTTTAAATGTTTTTACTGAGATTATGTAATTGTTTGCAAGACGCAAAAAGCAGAAAACGACCTACCGTTTACAAATCATTAAGAATAACCTACAGTAAGTATTGCGTAGGAACTGTTTTGCGGCCGCAGTAATTATGGATGGAACACCATAAATTACCTCAAATTACAAATTCTGTAATTACTGCAACTATTTAAACCGCTTCATCATTGCAGTTTATGCTTTTGTTGATATATGACGAACAGTTAAGGATTTTTATATTTGTTTATTCCGTTATTCGTCATTTGCCAGTAGTGCTGCTGGTTCTTAGGAGTGGATATTAAGTGACTGAAAACACTTCAAAACTCTAGATATTGATAATTTCCTATCAGATTAATTCTATTTCACAATTTTATAATCTGTTAACTGAATTATAGCAACTCGTCTTCGTGAAGATTCTGCTTAGCGCTGGGATAAAAGCATAGCGTTTTAGCTTAAACTAATCTTAAATAAAAATCTTGGTTGGAATTTGGTTTCCTGACATCACAATTTTTTTATTAAAATTAAACATTATAAGAACAGTAACTCGAGATCCTTAGAGCAATTGAAACTCCATAGAATTGTGTTTAGCAGAAATTTTAATGAACCATATCTAATAACAAGTTTGCATAAATATATTTTAATTTGCATCTAGAACATCATCGAATATCGTAATTATATTCTTCGTATTATACTGACCCTACAATTAACCTTTTGAACTTTGATCGAAAGAGAGCAAGTGGTTATCAAGAGTACCAATTATAAGTATTATCTAATTTATTGTATGTATTATCTAACCGCCTCTTTGGTGCGGTTATGTACGCGACGGTAATGAATCCGAAGAAGAAAAGAAGAGATGGTTCAGAAAGTTATTTCAGAGCTGTTATATCAAGAATTTATCAGTAATTGCCTGGAGTTAGGAAGTTAAGATTGTGTAGTAAGCCTAGTACACGAATAACAGTAATTGATAGATTTTTTTAATTGTAGAACGATGGATAGATGAATCTACTAAAGCAGTATAAGATAGGTAAAAAGGTAACGAAGGCTTTTGATTAAGTAAAGAATAAAGGCTTGGTTTTATACCTATAATATGCACTTACATGAATGAAGGCAGGTATACTAGTGTATTTTAACTTATCGTACATGTAGATGTCTTTAATTTTGAAAATAACCTTACAAGTTTACTTTTAATTTTAAGTTAATTAAAAATTTTACTTCGAACATCTGAAGTACCTCGTACAAAGTCGTATTTTGTGATTATGTAGGCAGTCTTAATTAATTTCTTTTGTGAGATAACTAGTTCAGTAGTTGTAAGAGTTCGTTTTAGAATTTACGTTTTGAACTTCAAAGTTTCTTAGACCTTTTGATTCAGATAACAAAAGCATAACGTGCCTATGTACGGAGGCAAAACTATACTTTCTTTGATATTTCTCTTATTATGCTCTAGTTTACGATTGTTCCAAATCTATACTAATATTATAAAGCTGAAGAGTTTGTTTGTTTGAACGCGCTAATCTCAGGAACTACTGGTCCGATTTGAAAAATTCTTTCAGCGTTAGATAGTCCATTTATTGAGGAAGGCTATAGGCTATATTTCATCACGCTACGACAAATAGGAGCGAAGTAGCAACGAAAAATGTTACAAAACCGGGGAAAACTTTGACCCATTCTCTCTTATGTGACGCAAGCGAAGTTGCGCGGGTCGGCTAGTGTATAAATATACGTTAACTATAATGTGCCTGATTCGCCATCTTACCTAGTTACTGATTTAATTTTGAAGTAAAACTTGAACTTCATCACATATTTTCCATGCATCCCGTAGCTATCCGTAAGAAGAAAACAATTAGGTCTACGTGATTTTGAATAAAACCTCAGAAATACGTTTGTTTGCAAATTGTATGTGCAGTTCAACCACTTTATATTCAAACTACCGTTTTGCAATGTAGACAAACGTATGACGTGTCCTATCTTTGAAATGCTTTTGATACAGGGAGATAACATTTGGAGACAAGCCAGCTGAGCCTACAAATTGAAATGCGGCAACCGCTTCCAACAATTCCATACTACAACTTTTAATAATCATTTTTACTTGCGAATAACATTTATTTAAGTGTACATTTTTGTGTTTGGTTCTGTTTTTAAGCTGTCCGTCAAAAAGATGTTTTTTTTATAGATAACTCAAATAAGTAAAAACTATTTGAGGTGAACGTTGTTTATTTTGCGTTCAAAGAACTTGTGGAGGCAAAAAAGGGCTTGTTAAAAAAACGTACGTATGTGAATAAAAAATGGTAAGCTATAGTTCGACAACTTAATAGAGATTCGTGGCATGATATTTTTCGAGATTATGATTTTGTGTATTCCAAAATTAAAGTATTTGTATCGAACAGACCACTGTCATCTGCATAAGCCCGCGGGTCATTGACGTTCTATATTCAGAATGTTGTATTCCTCTGCAAGCCGCACACCTTGCATACAAGGCTTTCTACTGAGTTATTGAAGGATAATAAAATAAATAAAAATTAAAATAAAATTATTTTTATTTCGGACTAGTATTTCATCTATAGTTGGTAGTGATAATGATTGTTTTGTTTACTCTTTGCTCGTATCATATGGTTTATGTATTTGCAATACGCCATTAAAACTAATTCTAGAAAGGGAATAGGCATTAAATCAATGTGTCTATGAGTTATGACGTAAATCTACGGGCAATAACATAACACTTAGTATGTCCGTCTGTGCAATTATCCTTAACTAATTCTTTAACGAAGTTATAATATACAATACATCATATTATGTAATTTAGTGCGTCAGAGCAACGGTTGTCTATAAATACAGGTCAGTTATTTAACTGATAAATACCAATTGTTTTATTAATTATTTGTTATTGTAGCGGTAGATAAAATCTCGATTTTTCTAAAATACACGCTAGTTATGCTTCTGTTAGATTATAACCAATGTATACCTTTTTACGTGAGTTAGCATTTACTCAAATGAATCCGAGAAATCTCATAAAAATCTGTTATAATGTATGCTTTTTTAATTATTCGTTATTTAAAGTTGGACTTGAAACATATTTGGCTCTAATTTAAAAACAGAAATAGCTCTTATTTCATATCTTACTAAAATAATTATTTACACGTCTTTTATTTTATATCGTGTTTGAAAAATAGAGAGCAAAGAAAATCCGTTTCTACGACACATTTCATAAGTAAAACTGAACAACAAAACTCGAGACTATCCCATAGGGATCGGAAAACAAACATTTACCAGGACGTATACACCTATCATTAATTTATCAGTCGTCTGTCTGCAGTAGAAGGTAAACGGAAAACTAACAGAGATTGGACGGGACGCAAATTTAAATCAATACGTTGGCAACGAACGTTCGCTTGGTTTTTTTGTCTAATCTCGTGTTGATATACCTGTGATGTCCGTATGTGGGTGTAATCAGGATTAGGAGGAAGCGAAGCGTGTGGAGAGTATACAGAGAATTAACTTTTCAAAAGCGGTTAGATTTCTTGATTAGTGGTATTGCTTTACAGATTTTGAGATAGTTGTTAGTATTACGTTGAATAGATCATTAAAAGTTATTTAACGTGTCAATAATAATTTACAATAATGAATATTCGGACATTTATTGCAATACTATGCCTGTTTTTTTGGGTGGTTTGTAAAGTGAATTCTGGTGGTAAATTCTGTCGATTTATTAATTACAAAAAGCTTTATGAGAGTACCCCTGATTTTCAGCAATTGTTTCAATCACACAATTTCAAAATAACTGCTATAATTGCAATTGGTATCAAGACCTACACTTATCCACCTATACAAAGACAACGACTAAAATATTCGCCACTATTCCGAAACATTCACGTTCCACACAGCCACATAACGACACACACAGTAGTACAAGTGCAAAGCTGCAGTCTAAACCATTGCGAGCCTGTTTCAGGGCACTAAGCTTACAACCCTCCATTTGATATCTTAGAATTGGTCTAGACTGGTTAGCGGTACTATGTAGATAGAGGGGTGTATTTTGTCAATGTGTGAGTCTTCAATGTTATTTTAGGTTACTATACTGTTCGTTGTTCTCGGTAGATATGATGTACCTACTAGAATTTGCGGTAACTTATGTTTATGAGATGGGAGATTCAATGCTTTTGTGACTAAACATTGCTTTGAACATTATGATTATTAAAATGTACAGAAAATACAGTTAGGTCCAGTACCGTGATTTTCTACCACTATGCCACACGCATCTAGTGGCGGCTGATGGAACCATTTTCGCCGAAAATTTAAAATGTGAACCTCGATATTTATATAGACTGAAGAACATCGCGCTACGGGTAACGGACTTTAGTTTTAAAAACAATTGGTTGTTTATTTATTATTTACACATCCACTCTACATGATATAACACAGCTCTCTTTGGCAATAGGAGGACAATAAGGACACTTTTATTAATTAAATTCCACCTTTGTTTCCGAAACGATGTGCTTTAAGCCCGTAACAGGAATACACAGCCGTATAAAATTTACTCGTTGACATACATGTACAACTATCGAATAAATTCATGCTTCAATTTCACGAATAAAATTCTGACACTCTATTTATTAATTGCCAAATAAACTTAGTATTCAAACCGCATAATTCGTACTTAATTAGTGTCAATTTTGTCTACAGACGGTATGGAAGTAATTATTCGCCGCATTGCATTATGCGCAGTCTAGTACTGTAACTGATATGCGACATTGGACTATTTCGAGACCGAGCCTATCTCATTAAGAGTTTGCAATTAAAACTTTGCAATCTGGCCGCCGTTCAGAAGGGAATTAACGCCAATGCGAAACGCTTGGGAAATGAAAATCAGTCCCGAAACGATGTCAGTTTTCTAAGTTATTGTAAGCGCTGCTCGTTTGCACCGATTTGCAGGGTTTTATGGATTATACTCTGTGTTATTGTTTTGGAAATTATTTTAAAAGATAAGTTTATTCTAGGTATAACTAAAATGAGTGGACTTTATATAAGATGAGGACGTTCATATGTCTTGTGTTATAAAAGGCTGCTCATGACGATAATAAAAATAGCGTTATCAGATTGTGGCAATTTTACTGTGCTTACAACAAACAACGGTTTCGGCTGTAAGTTAGTCGGCATGTAAAATTGTATACACCTCATAATCAATTATTTTAGAGTTTCTTTTCGAAAAATTCTTATTCTTATTCTTATTCTAAAACAAAAATCATAAGCTTTTTTGTAGTTGTAATACAATTCAACCAAATAGCGCTAAGTGATTCTACTATTTATTTATTTTATACGGCAAAATACAATTTGAATGCATATACAATATTATACGCTGCGCTGTTAAAATTAAAACAACATTTTACCTTGAAAGCGAGTGACGTTAAATTACAGCAACAATTGAAAAACGGCATAGTACCTGAAGCGGCGGGGTCTGGCGGCGTGGTGTGGCGGCGAGTGCAAATCATGTGATAAATAATTTACACAGTTCTCCGCCGGACATGGTAACCGTATTAGATGCAGACGACTGAACATGTCTAAGTCTCTCCTCTTTGTTACTTTGTTAGTTTTGCTAAAGCATCTAGGTATGTTGCGGTTATTTTGGCTTCTGTATGTTGCTGGAGTGCATATTTAGGTGTAATATTAAATTGTCATTGTAAATTGTGTATTTGTGTGATGTGAGAAAAACGTCAAGATTGTTGAGTGTTGATAAATGCGTTTATGACACGTTTGGACATCAGATAATTTTATCAAAATTCTGTATCTAGTAGATACTTAAACCATGCAGTTGTAAGGCCAAAGAGTTGCTTTGCTTCTTTATTGAGTTAAATTATCTTAGGTCATATGCTAAAGCTGCTTCGTTTCTCTTTAAAACAAAGGCAACTGTCAACAAAACAAAGAATAATGTACAGAAAAAACCGTTTAACAAATCAAAACAGACAATGCGTACACTATGTATTATATCATAACAGTACGGCCGACATCCGCGAACAGCTTTTTACGCGAGTCTATGTCCTAACTCGTTGCATGTAAACTTTTTGCTTGGTGAACGCGAACAAAAACCTTATTTGTACGTCACAATACACGTGATGTACTGTGTGGAATTGAATGCGGAATGTTTTGCGAAGCTTTTGTGATATTATATCAGTTGGATATAGCCACTGTAGCTGTTGTAGGGCCTGCTGTGAGCGGAGATGAGATGTCCCGTTTAGAGTGTATTGGATTCTGTTTCACAATCGTCCGTGCTTCTAGTTCCCGTGCAGTGTGTCAAAGGATTGTTGTAGTGCTTCGAGCATATGTTTTGAAGTAGGCTGTAGTACTACGTGCTTCGGTTATCATAGAGATAATGCTAATCCTGATAGTGTTAACACTGATCAGATCATTGGATTTAGTTTTGGAAAATTAGTTTAACATCTTGCGATTCTTTTAAGCGATACGTATCATTAAGAAACTGAACTCTGAAAAGAAAATGTTTTACGAAAGCTTCATCCAAAAATAACTATAATATCTTTCCTGATAGAAACGATCATCTGATTAGGTAACATAATCTGCGATTACTATTTTTATGAAATTATGTTGTATTATATTATTTACCATAAATAGACGTACATTTTTTTAATGGAACCTAATATATGGTAAAAGACATATTATAGTATTTTATCGTAGTATAATAAGCGATGAAATGAGGGAGTAATGACATTCCTATTTATATGTTTTTATTATACTAGTATGTACACGTGCGTGATGTCACTTTACGATCCTTTCAGCAAACATTTTAGCTTTGATTTACACCTCGCCTTATATGTGGTGTACTATTATTTGTAAGCTAATGTGTGGAGCAATGTAAAATGTTTACATTGTAACTGTATGCACAAATAAAATACAATGTTGCAACAGTTTACGTGATACGTTGACGATATACTGAAATTGTTTCAGCTATTGTTCATTACTTTAAATTGAAAATTAAAGTTTAATACATACTCGTACATAGCGAACATACTATTATACCCGTATGTATGACTTGATGTACGAAAATTATGGATTAAGTAAAGAGTGTTTGTTAGTATCGTACAATGTTTATGCCTATTCCAAAGGAACATTGTATATGTAATCAGTAAGGCTTAAATTGTACTTGCTAAACTTGGATCTCAATCACAGTGGTATTAGATGTTTCAAATATCATAAAAAATCATTAATTTAAGTATTTTTATGTACTGAAAACTCCTACTAAGTATATAAAAATAATTCTTTATTTTGTGGTTTTTAGGGCTGACCTTATTCACACAAATGTCACATGTGACTATGTTTTATTATTGCAAAGGTAAGTTCAAAAAAGAAGAAAAAATAACTTATTAAGTAATAGCATTATACTTCCACTTTGCAGAGCAAAGGTTTGGTTTTATATTTTTAACATAAAATAAGGTATAATATGTAAAACACGTTTATATTCTCGAATATTTAAAATTTACCTTGAACTCTTATAGGACACTTGAAGACTGACTTTTTATTTTTTTGTCGCGTTTCGACCTGAATGTAATGAACTACCTCGTGCCCGTCAATCATAATAAAAATTGATTTTTTTTCTTTGTAATTTAGGTTTTTCGATAAATTATGAAGCACTTGAAAATGTCTAAAAACTTAGTTTAAAACGATATTGAAACCGTTTTAAAGATGTTGGAAATTTTCAAGTTGTTCGAGGTCATTTAGATTTTTAGTGGTGTTATATGTTATGGTTTTGAAAATATCTTAGATTTATCCATTTCAATGATGATAAACCAACTGTATTTCAGTACAGAGAGCAATAACTGTTCATCAAATTGTTGTACAGAAGTGTTTTCGCTTAAACTACTAGTACTATGATGATGCAATTCGGCAGTGCTGGTTTGTCAAATCAGACATTCAAGCAAAAAAACCCTTTGAAAATAGTTAGATAATCCATTCTAACTAATATATAAAAATTACTCTTTATAGCATTGTACAACAAAGAAACACTGTTCATCGTGTAATAGCATTGTACAGTCAGCTCCAAAAGTAGCTGATCATACTCAATCATTCAAAACCTCTGTGTTACGTAACTTTAATAAATAACTGATCAAAATCAGGTAGAATGAGTTAGAATAAAACATTTCAATCAATGGCAAATGATTTTTCAATGGAATAATATTGTGCACACTTCAGTATATAGGGTTTCAAAAGATTGAGCATGATTAGCTCCTTTTGGAGCTGACTGTACGACGTATAAAGGACACGCAATTTGAAACCAAAGAGATTTTGTTCCTAGCATATTATCTCCAGCTATTTTACTCCGTGTGGCGTGTTTATGATCGAAGACTTATATCTTACAAAACGATTACCTGCTGTAATTGCTTAATTAAGTTATTAAAATGTCAGAAACAGATTGTAAACACCATTAATAATATTTATGTAAATAAACTGAATAATGTTCTATTTTAATCTTAGTGAAGTGATAAAATCTGCATAAGACGGTGTGCTAAGTGTATTTTACTTAATGCAATTTCTTACGTCGCGGTTAGTGTAAAATCCGTATTATAAAATATGAGGTGATTTTCTTAAGAGTAGTTGTGCAAAAATGTTTGTCAAATTTAACATGCATCTATCTATATTATACACTAGTTGACCCGCGCAACTTTGCTTGCGTCACATAAGAGAGAATGGGTCATAATTTTGCCCGTTTTTGTAACATTTTTTACTGGTACTCTGTTCCTTTTGATCGTAGCGTGATGATAGCCTTCCTCGATAAATGGGCTATCTAACACTGAAATAATTTTTCAAATTGGACCAGTAGTTCCTGAGATTAGCGCGTTCGAACATACAAACAAACTCTTCAGCTTTATAATATTAGTTTACATATATTTTTATTTATCTACTAAATAAATATGCACTTAAAATAATTATAATGAAACTAATACTCCTCATAAAGCAGAAAGGAATTATGTTTGTCTGAAAGAGTGTATAGTTCAAACTGTAAATCAACAACTAATCTATGGCAGTGAATCAGACACAGCCTTAGCAACGGAGCTTAGCTTAGCTTAGCTCAAATGACACCACAGCCTTAATTTATATTTACTTGGCTTCATGTAGCGACATCTAGTGGTGGAAACAGGAACCTGCTTAAAAGAAGTCATGAAAATATTTCGTCGCATCCATCAGTCTTCAAAACTTTTAATTTACATTCTATCGTACAAAGAGACATTTGAAGAAGTTGAGGGTTTCAAAGTACCTGTACATCATTATTTCTTACATACAAACAAACCGAACACAACAATGTATCATGTTTATATACAAAATGTCAAACGGCCCTCATTGTTAAAGTTTGCTCGTAACAAAATTTGACATTAAATTACAAACTTAGTAAGTTCAAAGTAATGGGTTCAATTGAAATTTGTTTTAACATTAATTTGTTTCGAGTTTGTATTTCGGGAGTTGAAAATTACGATGCAAGAATAAAGGGTGTTCTACTGCGAATCAACTCTTGTCCCTTTTGTATAAAACATAATAATGTAGGCATAAATACTTTGAAATTTATTGTGCCTCGTTTTTGACGGCTCGTTTTCAATTTGAAGTTTAAACCGCATATTGATGAGAATGGTGTTCGGTACCCTTGTTGTCATACATTTTTAACACGTTTATTAACACGTCGTGTTTAATTATTTCTTGGTAGGTAACTACTTTTTTTATTCAAACATTTTTTATTTTCATTTCGTTATTTTGTTTATTCCCAACTAGCACACAAGCGCTATAACAAGCTGCACAATGGCCGGTTAAAGGATTTTTATAACGCCTTAGGCTCCTTAGTAAGAAGTATAGTGGTTCTATAAGCGGCTACAGATCTCTTGTAGCGTCAAATAGGCCCATACTGTCCAGCTTATAGCTCGACATTGGATCTACAGTGGTCGTAAATAGTAATTATAATAGTACGTAGTATAGTAGTAATACAGGAGCGCTAAAATAAGATGAAGGTGGTATAATCGCGCTACAAGAGCTTTTTCGCAGCTTCGTGGCGCTTACCAGCTGTTGTACAGAGGTGGTTAGCGCCACGAGCGTTCGAAAAAGCTCTTGCAGCGCGATTATACCACCTTTACCTTATTTTAGCGCTACTGTGTAACGGTTATAAATGCTAACGCTCTAAATTAGTAATATGGTCGGTTTATTATGGTGTAAACTAAATATATTTTTTTAAAATGAATCATCAGTGACAAATGAGGAGACATTTTATTTTTACGGATTGGATTATTAAAATAACAAGTAGTGTATCGCTTTTATTTCTTTGTGTACGTGATATGAAAGTGCGAGTTCCAGTTTGCTGTCAATATATATGTATATTATCGTCAATATTTTCATGCGCCCTCAAAATATTCAGTTTTAAATGCAAAAATTATATAGATATGTGGATTTGGAAATTGTATTTTGAACATAAATAAGACTTTGAGGGTTACAGATAATTTAATTAGGGTTATAGGTAATAAAAAATGATTTTAATTACCAGGCTATAGATTTATATGATCTTCAAAAGATCGTAATAACCTCAAAAAATATGTTTACCAAATGCTATAATGGCGTCTCGATCAAGCAGCTCTCAGAGTTGGTTACATCTGCTCTAGCGCCTTAAGCTGTACAAAGGCTCTAGTGTTTGCTGTTGTAGACCTCAAGGTTCTGCAGTTGTGGCATAGGAGTGCTTCAATATAACTGTTTTGGTCGCACACCAGCATTTTACTCGTACTTTTAGGGGTCAGTCGTTGAATATTAAAATAGTTTGAAAATCATTTTTTTTTTATTTATTTTATTTATTTTATTTATTTTATTTATTTTATTTATTTTATTTATTTTATTTATTTTATTTATTTTATTTATTTTATTTATTTTATTTATTTTATTTATTTTATTTATTTTATTTATTTTATTTATTTTATTTATTTTATTTATTTTATTTATTTTATTTATTTTATGTATTTTATTTATTTTATTTATTTTATTTATTTTATTTATTTTATTTATTTTATTTATTTTATTTATTTTATTTATTTTATTTATTTTATTTATTTTATTTATTTTATTTATTTTATTTATTTTATTTATTTTATTTATTTTATTTATTTTATTTATTTTATTTATTTTATTTATTTTATTTATTTTATTTATTTTATTTATTTTATTTATTTTATTTATTTTATTTATTTTATTTATTTTATTTATTTTATTTATTTTATTTATTTTATTTATTCTTTAAAAACAGTTGACAGACTGAACCACCACTGCACCTATGTAAATATATTATGATAATAATTTTAAGCTTTAGTATAAAGGTATATTACTCGGTTATAGCGCTTTAGGTGTTTAACATAATTCTGTAATCCCCATGGCTGTAAAAATGTTTCGAATGATACCTTATACATCTATTTGCCGTACAGAAGCCATATAAATATCTGATATAACGCTCAAGGCGCTATTAAAGACCTACGCAACTCTTTTATAGATGAGTAATACACTAGCCCTAAAAAAATCTGTTATAGAACCTAAGGCATTACAAAAAGCTTATTTACGCTCTTGAGCGCTATAAGCGCAACGCATAACTCCGTTTTAACTCCTTTATCTCCTAAAGTCCCCTTATACAGTTAACGGTGTTATAGAAGATTCCATTAACTCAGTTATACTTCCCTAGGCTGTCTAGCGATGCAATTACATGCTCATATATCACTATAAGTCATTAGTTTCCTACTAAACGGCTACTGTCCCGCCTAGCTGTTAAAGGGTTTTTTAAATAGCTAGTATACACCTTATAGAGAATTGTACAGCATTTGAACGACTCTTATGCAACTATCAGGCTGTATAACGACTGTATAAGCAGCTTGTGTGCTAGTTGGGTTAGCATCGGTTCAAAATTATTAAATTTCTCTTAATTTAAAAAAAATATTGAATTGACGTCTGTTTCCATTGATGTTTTGGATCTTCCTTTATATTAGATCAATTTCTAAAACAAAAAACTATATAGAATATCGACTCGTCAGTTGTATCTTAATTTCTTTGGTTACAAATATAACTCCTCAGCAGCGATACGGCTCATAATAGAAGCACAGTTAACAGCCAAGTATTTCATCTCTTTTCATAGTAAATTAATCAATTAAACGGAGGTAGGGCGCAATCTCTGGGCGCTAATTATAACAGATTACATTAATCTCGCGATATAGCAGTTCTGAAGGCGTGGCCATGATGCTCGCGTTGTATCTTAATTAATGAGAAAATTGCCTCTGAACATTGTCAAGTTTATTCAGAGATTATGTAAGTGCTTTTACATTGACTGTTCTAGAAGTCATAACAAGTGAATAGAAACAAAATTAAACAGCCCAATATTGAATTTCGGGATATTTATTTTTGCGTAGGTATTCGTAGTCGTGGCGGTTTCTTTTTGTGAATACGTGTCATATTTTTTACCTTTATGTCGATTTTTTGAGATGGCTGCTACTATTAAAATCCAAACACAAACCAGTGAATATTTGCTATAAGAAGAAGGGTGTTTTTATTTAGAACAATTGAAACCGATATCAATAAAATTAATCAAGTAATATTGTTCGCGTAAATGTCAGTGCTTGTCTTTAAAATATCTGTAAAATAAAGAAGTGACGGTTTTGTAACTCTAAAAGCCTAAATTGGAAGTTTAAACATTTTTAATATCGTTTCAAAATACAATGCTTCAAACTGCACTCGATAGTGAAACAAAACTAATTTTAACTACGCCCATTTTTTATGTAAATCGAACGGTTTTAGAAATATGTTTTAGTTTCCAGGCTGAAACAGATTTGAATGAAACTTTAACAACAATTTCAAACATAACCGGCTTTTTTAGTAACCTCGTAAACTAAAAAACGGTTTTGCTGTCATAATAAACTCTCACGGTTGACAATATTTACAAAATATGAAAACGCTTGTTTTGATAAATACCCTTGGTTTGATAATAATTTACGGCGATTCATGTGATCATACATACACGACATACATTGACGTTTCGGCGTAAGTTAAATGCGTAGGAGTCGTACTTGCCTAGCTTACTTGGCCACAATGTTCCCAAAGTTAAACTTATGAATTATTTTGTACAGCGTGCACAAGTATAATCTTGCACTAACACGGACACAGACACCTACTTTCAGCAGTGCACTCGATACGTCTCAAACACGTAATGAAAGCGTACATCGAATACCTATCCACAACTAACACCTATTTCCCGCGTGTGAAATCCTCTGATATTTCTTCTATTCTATTTTAAAATCGCTTTACGCCAACAGTGAAACCAATTTCATACAGCGACTTAGACGGTACCTACGAAGATTATCTCGTATTTCTAGGTTCTCGAACTACACGACTATTCCATTTATGTTTGTGGCGATATTCTGGAGGCTCTAATTTTAGAACGTCGCTTCAACTGGCACTTTATATTATGCAGCTGCTGAAGACATTGTCGGATATACCGTTTGATATTTAGAGTGTCTCGAAACGATCTGTTATTGTTGCAGTTTGAGCTTTATGGACTTTTCTTGTGTCGAACTTTTTCAATGTTATTGTTGATTTGTATTGTCTGTGCCAAGGTAAATTTAAAGGTTCGATGCGTTATGACTTTTTTAATGGCCGTTGCGAAATGTTACCGTGAAAAAATAAGCAAATTACCATGTAAGTAGACTTGTGCCATTCAAAACATAATTAAAATGCAAGTAGCCGAGTAAAAATTTCATAATTACTCAGCACCGTTCCCCGAAATTACAAGAGCCAACACAAAAGCCTTGAACAATAACCATCAAGAAGAGAATTTGCGTTTTTAATATCATCAACGTTGTCTGCTAAAACAGGAGCTCGGAATAAAATGTATGCTAATCTGACATTTGCATATGACTGGGAAAAATCACTGGCCCATTAAAGAGTGTCGTATCCTAGAAGTGTGAAAGGATGGAGTGGTTAAAATACAGTTAACAAGGGCCGAAGAGGTGCCATTAAAAGGTCTTAGACCTTCCTTGCTCTCCCGTCGTTTGTCATGCAAATAGAGAGTGAATAATTTATAGAAGATTCATCCCCCTGTGTTACGAGGATCCGCATTGTTGGGCAAATCGGATGATATACTCCACCTACGTATCGCTCTAGATAAATACATCATACATTGTTACGTTGAGCCTTTTTGTTTGATCTACTGCACAAGTAAATTCGTTCTGTCTGGTTCATATTCATTGTTACGTAAATATCATATGACGTCTCGATCGAATTTCTCTAATGGGGAAGAATGTAAAATTTTGCTAGCAATGTTGGGTTTAAACATTATGATTATATCCAACAAACTGGTAAGCTTTCAGGTGTTGACACATTTTCAGAAGTAACGACCAAATAAAGTTTAATCTAGTCTAATCAAGAGAATATTTTTCATTCCTTTTATTTTATAATACTGATGAAACACAGGTATGCAAAATATGTCGTCACAACAGAGAAAACGAACAATACATAAATAATAACAGAAATACATACATGTGGCACATTTCTGTGAGCTAGTTTAAATTAAATATTTCGCTCGTCTACGCAAAGAAAAACTTAAAAACATTGTAGTTTGCTAGCTGCAACGCTGTTCGCATTCATAACGCTGTGGTTTTTACCCTACGGCGTAAACAAATGGACACACTGTCCGCATACTGTCTCATCGTGTGCTGTAACTAATTTTTGTTCATTTTTAATGGTAGTTTCCCTATTTTGGTGTAATAATCCCGTTGTAGTTTTTATTTTGAGAAGATACATCATCCGTGTTACTCACTTCCTTTTATAGTGAGAAAACTCTACGTGTAGTTGTATCAGCTACGAAAAGGCTTAAATACAATTATAGTGGCGATCTTCTTTTTTTTTTTTAATTGACGAAAGATTCGGAAGAATGGAGATCAAGCAGATAGGGAAAGGCCATTGCCTAGTAGTGGGATGAAACTAACAATATCAGTATTAGTACAAAAGATACATAGATGTAGTTAATGTTTAGATTTGTGTTTGTATGAGTAAAGTAGAATATGAGAGACTCTTCATCTAATAGATTTCATTTAAAATCTAATAATAGCAAAACATTTGTATATTATTTGATAACTAGATGTTTCTGTAATAGAACTAACTGGTTGTAACTAGTATTAAATATTAATCAATTCACTAGAACATTAAAACCAAACATTAGCTGCGGTAATATAGGTGGCGGTTTGTTATACTACAGTTATTAAGGTTAACAATTTGTTGTAAATGCTGGGCTTTACTAAATATTTGTGAAACGGTTTTTTATCGGACAGCGACACTGAGGATTTGACTCTTATGGTAAGAAAGTACGGTATTCTATCGACTTGCATTTCTAAATTAATGTAATAAAATATTTTTTGGCCTATTTTTTATTTAGGTATATAGGTATGTACATATATCATATTTGTGCTCATCACAACACAAATGGTAGATATATAGCGCCTACGAAATTGTATCGAGCATGCGTTCTTTTAGTACGTTTCTGCTTGAATTCTTTGATAACTTATGTCCTCCTAACCATCTTCCGTAGAAGTTTTTTCAAGCTATCAAATTCTAAACCTTATTGTCTAAAGTCTAACGGGTTTAAGTCCTCGTCACCATTGATATAAAGCCACCCATACCCAATTATTTCAAGACCCAAATATTCTCTAAGCAATATTACCTACTATAAACCAAGTTACTACAGTTGAAGAGTATACTAACTAGGTAACAATAGCTCTTCATACACCGACACCTAGGTACCTAAAGCAGTTCAAACCAGTTCATACGTATGTTTCAGCCTAGTTAAAGTTCCTCTGTATTTTGCACCGAGTTTTTTCGACTCGACATTTTTGTCGTAGCTAATTCCAAATTACAAGGGAAAAGTGGTGCTAATTTCCCTCCTGAAACTGTTTAGTAAAATCGTTTACATTGTACGAATTACGAGTTGCTGTGTTTTTTGTTGTAGGCACGTTGTTTCTGAGTATTCGGTCAGGTATGTTGGCGTAGGTCATGGCGCAGTAGAGTTGGTTATGGCGAAAATAATACATGTTTTTCTTTGTAAATTTAATTTGTTTTATTCCATTGAATATGTACAAAATTTTCATAAAATATTAATTTATTATTTACAATGTTTATATACCTAGTATGTAAAATGTTTGAACTTTGTCCAATATTATTCTGAAAGAGTAAGTACCTAAGAGTTTTTTTGAATTGTGTGGTAATTTTACATAACATTAAGATGTAACGTTGAGATAAGCGCTCATTTAAATCGACTTTACTTTTCTTTTATCGTCAAGAGGCATATCAACATGTTTGTAAATTGATAAAAAACAAATAACAATCATGGAATAATATTTGTCATACGAAACGTATGCGTCAATTGTAACTTTATTGCGTAGAAAATAAGGTTGTTAATAAAAACGACACACCCACCAAAAATTGCTTGGAAATTAGATAACTGACGCACACATGCGCGGCCCTGACGAAGGTGACGTGAAGTTCAACGGTATGAAGATAGCGGCGGAATGCTATAACTGTACCAATTCCTCTAGGTCACTGGAGAGGTTATGTATTGGACGTAATTTGTGAAATTAATGTTTAAATAACACAAATTTGTGGAAAATTACTAGATAATTGAGTGAAAATTTTGTGCTACTAATTTGTACTGAAGTTGCTGCATACGAAAAGTCAGTCGTACATTTGTGATAAACAACAGTAAACAACTGATAGTAGAAAGTGTTACGACATTTTATTAGTATCATTCCGTATATTAACAACCATGGCCGTGTCAGTGTCCACGAAATTGTTATCTTTGTGCAAAAATAGTTTAAGCATAAGAGCTTTATCGACCACATGCTCAAAAAATGCGAAAGTTACATTCAACTGGGAGGATCCACTGAATTTAGATGGACAATTACATGACGACGAAAAAGCGATTCGGGACTCGTTCAGAGCTTATTGCAACGAGAAACTATTGCCGAGGATAATCGAAGCGAACAGAAATGAAGTTTTTGATAGAGAAATTTACAAGGAGCTCGGCGGATTGGGAGCGCTCGGCTGTACTATTAAAGGCTATGGCTGCGCGGGTGTTAGTTACGTCACATATGGCCTGATGACGAGGGAATTAGACGGAGTTGATTCAGCTTATAGATCTGCCATGAGCGTTCAAAGCAGCTTGGCGATGGGAGCCATATACAATTACGGTAGTGAGGAACAGAAGCAGAAATATCTGCCGAGAATGGCAAGGGGAGAACTTGTAGGATGTTTCGGCTTGACCGAACCTAATTTCGGCAGCGATGCAGGTGGTTTAGTAACAAGAGCAAAATATGATGCTAAAAACAAAACTTATTCGCTATCAGGATCAAAAACTTGGATTACAAACTCTCCAATCGCGGATATATTGGTCGTATGGGCGAAGGACGACGAAGGCAAAGTAAGAGGTTACATCGTAGAACGATCGCAAGTCAAAAAAGGGCTCGATACACCTAAAATCAATGGTAAATTTTCTTTGCGAGCTTCGGCAACCGGCATGATATTGCTCGACGAAGTGGTTATACCAGAGGACAATTTATTGCCCAACGTAGTAGGTCTGAAGGGGCCGTTCGGATGTCTCAATAACGCGCGATATGGGATCGCTTGGGGCTCTCTCGGTGCCGCTGAAACATGTTTGCGGATCGCCCGACAGTACACATTAGATAGGAAACAATTTGGGAGACCGCTCGCCTCCAACCAGCTTATACAGAAGAAACTAGCTGACATGATGTCGGAGATAAGCCTCGGGTACCAGGCTTGTTTGAGAGTTGGCCGCCTGAAGGACGAAGATAAAGCCGCGCCCGAAATGATATCGTTACTTAAGAGAAATAATTGTGGCAAGGCGTTGGATATTGCCAGAACCGCGAGGGACATGTTAGGAGGTAACGGAGTGTCTGATGAGTATCATATTATAAGACACGTGATGAACTTAGAGGCCGTCAACACTTACGAAGGAACTCATGATATCCACGCACTGATTTTAGGCAGAGCTATTACAGGAATTCCCGCCTTTTCTTAAAGAAAACGCAGCATTTATTGTCTCTTTGTATATATTTTTATTGTTACTGTAAATAAAAAGAAATTGTTAACATTATTGTTTTTTTTTTTTCAAAATCCATTTGTAAAACAAATGATTGTATTTGTTTTACATACAAACCTCAAAGGTTATGCTATTAGAACAATAAATTGCGTAAAGTAATGTAAGTAAACAGTCTTAACCGATCAAGAAAATGAACAAAAAGAATGGAGGCGCCGGGTATCGATCCCGGTACCTCTCGCATGCTAAGCGAGCGCTCTACCATCTGAGCTACGCCCCCGATAGAAACTAAGTTGAAATAGACCAGCCCAATGTATTTTTTTATAAAAAACATCGAAGCCAGCTGACTTGCAGAAATAAAAAATCTGATTAAATTAATGATAAAAATATATTTAGGAAAAACCTGTAGCTAAGTAAACAAATATCGTAATGATATAATTACACTTATGCAATGAAAAATTCGGATGATGCTAAATAAATAGGCTTTGTTTTTATAGTGTATCAATTTTCCAGACGAAAAACAATCAGAGAACTACTACTTTCAAATGATAAACATGTTTTTTTAAATTTCTCTTTAATTTTGTTTATATTTATTTTTATTTAATGCGTATATATCCATTTTCATCTTTTACCGACTTTTTGGGATTTACATCACACTTTGCTCTCAAACGTTACAATGCAATGTATGAATCTAAGAAAGACAATTGAACGCGTCTCCCTCGCGTAAGGATTTAGCGATGCGACGTAACATCACTCGTTCCACAATATGTATTTTAATAAGACGATCAGGGGGAGAATTTTATCGTAAGATTACTATGCAACTGCTTTAATAGGATTCAATATAATTATTTTGTAAGGATTTGCTTGTGTCAGTTCATTTTATTTCAATTACAACGTATGCTACGTGGTCTAACAGTGCTTCTTCATTTGAAAATTTGGTGAAATATGGCTGTTATTTTATTGGAAATATATTTATTAGCTTAGTATGAAATCGATTCTTTTTAAACCTGGTTCTTATTATTTATTCTATTCTGGTTTTCTATTTGATAAATTCATATGTAAGAACCTTGAAAATGTTACTAGTATTTTTAACCCAAGTAAGTATCAATTAGCTTTTCAGGTAGAAATTTGCAGTTTTTCTATACGTTTGCTGTCATTTTAACTATTGGATAGATTATCGGACACTTATTCATGAGCTGAGAAACCGGCTCTTTATGATATGTAACTGCGTCAATTTCACTTCAACCATCAAATTGTTCCGTACCTCTAGAGTTCTAACAGGTCTTAGATATTACACTCTGAGAGCACAAGTTAGCAAGTCAAAGTTGCAATATTCACTTAGCAACAAGAACTATTTTGATACTAACGTGTGAAGATAGCGCAAGTCGCTTTCAAGTTACACAATATTTGACGTGAGTTTGTATTTATTTAGTACATTAGGCTTTATCATGAGCTAACATTCGTATCAAAAGAATAATAAACGTGATATTCAGTTTTTGTTTGTGTCGTATTTTGGATGGTAATAGTTTAGGAGGATAAATATGTAATGAAATGTGAAATTCTAGGCTTTTTGTCCGTTATAACTAAGCAGCGACACATATTCGATTTTGTTAGGAACTAGAAATGAACATACATAAATAAAATTACGCATGTAGAGGTAGGCAGAGACAAAAGAAAACCGCTTGGTACGATCCTTACAAAATTCCCTTGCCACATTCACATGCATATACCTCATCATACAGGACCACCACTTCTGAGTATTACTGGATATAAATGCACCCTAAAACGTAATAAATACGAACTGTTTTGAATAGATAATAGGAAAATGACGCAACATTTGCAAGCATCGCTTATACAATGTGCAACACTCAATATAGTTATTCCAACGTTTCAATTGACTCTCGCAACTACATAATTAATATTTTTTCCTGAACACAACCACTCTTTTCTTGGTGTTTTCACAACAGAAGTACAGTGAATTCTAAACAATTGACGACCAAAACAAGGAATAACGTACAATACTTTACTGTCATACCCATATTATACCAACGTACAATCGAATAAAGAACTCAGCAACACAGCAGACGATCGTATGGAAACGAGCACTTTTGTCATCTTACACATACTATAACATCACTTTATGTGCATAATGATCACTATTATTGTTTATCACGTATATAATAAGGTTGGTTGAGCTGCTGCATACGAATCATCTTCAATATAGGGTAGGGAGGGAAAATAGTGACAGTTATATTCATGGTACAAAGTCGGTTGGCGTATTTATCCGGATATTAGTTTTTGTATTGGATGCGTTAATTGCAATATTGTATTTCGTAATATTCTTTCACTAACATTCTCTAGTTAATGAAACTAAGTAGTTTAAAATTGAATTGTATTTGAGTTCTTCTAACTATTAAAGTAACTGGGAATACTAAAAAGAGTTGATTCTATAGGGAAACTCATCCGATAGTTGTCTTAAAAATGCAATAGATATAAAGTGCTTCAGATTTCTGAAATCAGTTTTTCATTTCAGCATTGAGTATGTGTTTTCTTATCTCTCTATCATATCATAAACGACGATATACTCACGTATTTATGTCAATGAATTGGTAGTTGATTATCGAATCTTGAGCAAAGCTGGAAATAGTACTTCTATTACCAACTCGACGGTCATCTAGCATACATACAATTACCTATAGTTAGCCGTAGTCTAACTATTGTTCAGCCAAACGGTCATACAAATAGACTATCATTGCTTACCTGTTACTCACACTGCCGTCCAGTTGTCAAACTAAATTACCTCGAGCCCACAGTTAGTAAGTTTCGAGGTGTAGACAGTGTATGTCCAAGGCCAGACTGGCAACTACAAATCCAGGCTTGCATGTAGACGAAGTTAAAACAAAAAATAGCTTGCCACATGAATTCTTTAGCGTTACGTCCGTACTTTTTGGACGGACACCTTTTTTTTTTTTTTTTTTTTTTTTTTTTTTTCGTCAGGGAAACCAATCGGGGTCGCTGTAAAAAGTCGACCCACCGGCTAGGTCCCCGCCGCACTGGGACTGCGCAAACGGGGTATGTGGTCCACCGTAGAGCCCACTAAAAACCTGACGAGTGTCCAACCGCTTCCGCAAAGACGTGCGCCGGGATAACCGCAATAAGCTAGTACCGCAAGACGCACGCCATGCGCGGCTCGCCCCCTGTAGGGGGGCCCTACCTTGGGTGATGCCGCCTGGGTGGATAGTGACGGCATCAAACACCATAGACGATGGACGTGACACCACCCGCCCATCACCTATCTTGGGAACCTCACCTCTCCTGTGGGCGACGGAAGTCCCAATTCCGTCACCCGGAGGTTCCACTTAAGGAGGAAGGCGGCGCAAATGCGCCACCCGCCTGCGCCCGACGCGGCGTCGGCGGTTTGGGTCAGCGAGGGGATCGAGCTCCCTGACCCGCTCCGCTTCCTCCTTGCGCTTGATCACCTCCTCACAGAAGGTGACCATGGCGCTCCATGCCTCGCCACTGTCGACCATGGCCTGGCACACGGTCGAAAGTGACAAATCGGCTCCGATGGCATCAACAAGCGTCGCGCGCGGCTCCGACCACGCCGAGCACACGGCGAGTGTGTGTTCCGCCGTGTCCTCGGCACAGCCGCAGTGATGGCAAGCCATCGTCGACTCCCTGCCGATCCGGCACAGGTATCTCCCGAAGCAACCGTGCCCGGAGAGGACCTGCGTCAGCCGGAAGGTCATCGACCCGTGTCGCCTGTTGACCCATCGATCCAGGACCGGTCGGATAGCGCCGATGGTCAAAACACCGGCGCTTGGCTCTACCAACCGCTCGGACCACTGCCGGACGATCTCGTCGCGGCACTCACGCCGTGCGAGTGCCCCCGTTGGCAGTAATCCGGTCCCCGTGTTCCTCTCTGCTCTCGCCTGACGGTAACGTTCCGCCAAGGCACGAGCCTCAAGGTCCCATGGGGGAGTCCCGGCGAGGACACATGCCGCTCCAAAGCTGACGGTCACGTAGCCCCGTATGGCCCTGTTCGCCATCACTCGTTGCGGTCTCTGAAGGACCGCAGTGTTCCGGCGATTCAGGGCATCCACCCAGATGGGCGCCCCGTAAAGAGCCATCGAGCGCACAACGCCGGTGTAAAGCCGGCGGCATGCACCCGAGGGCCCCCTCAGGTTCGGAAGCAATCTTCCCAGTGCCCCAGCAGCTCCAACAAGTTTGGGTGCAAGGCGAAGGAAGTGCTCCCGAAAGTTCCACCTGCTGTCGAGGACGATGCCTAGGTACCGCATCGACCTACCAACGCTGATGGAAACTCCGCCCACCACTAGCTGCGCTCCGACCGGCGGCGCCTGCCGAGGCCCATGAAAACAAATGGCCTCGGATTTGTCTAGGGCAACCACGAGTCCCAGGCGCCGAATACGGCTGACGACTTCGGCGACGCCGGTCGTGGCCAAGAGAGCCGCCTCTGGGTATGTATCGCCGCGGGCCGTGACGAGGGTATCGTCGGCGTAACAAGTCACGTCGACCCCCGCCACGAGTGGTTCCCGCAGCACCCAATCGTAGCCGATGTTCCACAGCGTCGGACCAAGTACCGACCCCTGTGGAACACCGCACTTGACGATCCTCTGGCACCACCCGTCCCGCGTGGGATACGCTACGGACCTGTCGGAGAGATAAGATGTTAACACTCTCCGCAGGTACTCCGGCACGCGGTGGTGGCTGAGCGCAGCGAGGATGCAGCTCCAGGGAAGCGAGTTAAAGGCGTTGGCGATGTCAAGAGACACCGCCACGACCACCCCTCGCCCTTTCACTGCGTCCCCAATCAGGGATCTCACCCGCGAGATCGCGTCAATGGTGGACCGGCCCCGGCGAAACCCGAACTGCGAGTCACAGAGGTCCGGTCCCGGTCCCATTAAGTGCTCGGTGAGACGAGCTGCCAAAAGGCGCTCAAAGAGCTTGCCCGCCTCATCGAGCAAGACGATGGGACGAAATGCCGACGCAGAATCTGGCGGGCGTCCCTCCTTCTTGATCAGGGTCAATTTTCCCGTCTTCCACCTACGGGGAAAATGACCCTGTGCCAGGCACGAGGAGAACAGCCATGTCACCCTGGATTCGAGCGCGTTGGGCAGAGCCAATGCCCATGCCCGTCCGGGAATTCCGTCGGGCCCCGGAGCGGTGTTACGGCCCTTCAGCCTGTCCACCGCCCGGTGCAACTCGTCCAAGGTGACTTCGGGCGCGACTGCTTCCTCAAACTCCTCACTACTGCCACTGCTCCCCGAATCCACCGCCGCCGCAACCGCAAACGGGGGAGGATGTTCCCCCCGGTCCGGAAACAGGCCTGCCACTACCTGTTCCAGAAACTCGGGTTGGAGACTCTCCGTCACTGGGGGCTCCCAGGGGCGCAGTTTGGCACGCACCATCCTGTAGGGCCGCCCCCAGGGGTCCCGGTCTAACGTGTCCAGGAACTCCTCCCAGGCCTTGTGTTTGGCCTCCACAATAGCCGCCGACAGGACCCTACGACAGTCCCTGTAGGCAGCATATAACTCGGCCTCGCGGGCTTCGTTGCGGCGACGACGCCGGCTTCGAGCGTATCGACGTCTGGCGATCACGCAGTTCTGTCGAATCTGCGCGATCTCCGGTGACCACCAATACACCTGACGTCTAGGGAGGCAGGGGCGGGCCCGCGGCATGGACGCGTCGCATACGCGTGACATCGCGTCCACGAGCCACTCAGCCTCTACCTCCACGTCCACCGGACCCTCAGGCGCTGGACTCCAGGACTGCACCAAGGCCGCCTCGACCAGCAGCTCTCGGTCGAGACGTCCCAGCACCCACCGCGGGCCGGCCCCACCCGGGGCCCGACCCGGACTGTTCGGAGCGGCCGGAGAAGGCTGAATCCGATACCGGATATACCGGTGGTCGGATGCCGTCTCAACCTCCTCTAGCACGCTCCAGTCCTGGACACGGCGTGCCAGGGCGGCGCTAGTGAACGTGAGGTCCACTATCGAGCTGCCCTGTTGACGCACGCACGTGTTTACCGAGCCCCGGTTGGTCAGAACCAACCCAAGCGATACAGCCCATTCTTCCAACGCCTGACCCCTGGCATTAGTTGCCGGAGATCCCCACGCCACAGACTTGGCGTTGAAATCCCCAGCCACGAGAACGGGGGAGGGGTGTGCCCATCTGACGAGCCTCGACACCTCTTGAAGGAATCGCTCAAAGTCAGACGGGACACAGTTCGGAGAGCAGTAGCACGCGACCACCGTCACGGATCCCATTGACGCCGCCACGCATCCGCGACCCCTCGCTACTTTTTCGAAGGGTGGCGAGCCGTGCGACGCCAACCTTACCAGGGCCGCCGTGCCCGTTAGGTCCCCGACCCAATTATCACGGGCGGGAACCATGTAGGGCTCGGAGACCACTGCCACGTGTATCAACCACTGCGCCATACTCTGGAGAAGTAAGTCCTGAGCTGCAGCGCAGTGGTTAAGGTTCGCCTGGAGGAGACGGATCTCGGCCATTATTTAATTGCCAAGTTCCATTGCCTCCCCGGCCTGTGACGGCTGGCCATTCATATTGTTCTGGGGAGCCTTACCCCCCGTCTTTTGAGAGGCCTTTCCTGCCTTACTCTTGGGCTTGGGGGCCCTACAGGAGGGACCCCCAAGACGGTGCTCCGCCGGCATCTTCGCCTGCACGCACAGTATGCAGCGCGGTGCGGCGGAGCACTGCCCCGCCTTATGCCCGGCCTGACCGCAGCGGTAGCAGATGTCGCTGCGGTCACACTCAGAATCACAAACGGCCCGGGCGTGACCGGCGGCCAGGCACCGGAAGCAGCGCATTTGGCGGGGTTCAGCGACACTAATACGAGCCGAGACCCACCCCACCAGTAGCCTTCCGGCATCTGCAACCTTTTTTGCAGCCACAATTGGACATTTTGCCCAGGCCGTACCCTCTCCGCGTGGTCCGCTGCGGACCGCGCCAACCTTCACTGCTTCCACTGGGCAGCCTCCGGTTCGCGAGATCGCCTGAGCCACTTCCTCTGGAGTTACAGAGTCGTCCAGACCGCGAATTCGTATATCCACACACTTACAGGGTCTGGACACTATCGCGTCACTCCCCAGGACCTCTTTCAATTTCCCCGCGAGGGAGTCCGCCTTTCTTTCCGCATCTGGCCCGGGGATCTCCATTTTCCGCGCGCCAGTCGCGGCGACGCAGATCTTGGCGATCCCGCTGATGCCGTGATCCGCCAGGACGATGTTCTGTTTCGCCCTGGCGATCACTTCAGCGTAGGTGATGCCTCTCGCGACGGCATCCTGCGACACCGTCAAAATTATTGCTGCCGCCGACGGGGGACGCAGTGCGACCGCCGCTTTCTCCTGTTTCTTTGCAGGACTCTTGGTTACTGCGGCTATAGGCGTCTGCGCCGGTGCAGCAGCTTTTGCCCCTTTCTTTGAGCGCTTACGCACCACAACGTTCCATCCCTCTGAAAGGGGTGGCGGAAGCGGTGGGCCCGCCGGAAGGCCCGAAGAAGGTTGGCTTGGGCCGGGAGCAGGGGCAGGAGTCGGTACAACTCCCCCCTCTGACTTCTTCCCCTTCCTCTTGCCTTTGCCCTTGCCCTTGGAGGCCTTGCCATCTCTCTCAGTGGTAGATGAGGGGGCCGAAGAAGGAGCCGGGGCCGGAGAGACAATTGCCGACGCGACATTAGTCTGCGGGGCGGGCTTTGGTTGCGCCACCCCTTTGTCCGCTGCTAGAGGCGGGCGGAGGCGAGGCTCCGGCGGAAGCCGGGCCTCTATTGCCCCGAAGCGGGCGTCTAAGAATAGCCGAAAATCGGCAAACCTCCGATCAAAATCGCCCTCCGACGTCACCTCAGTCGGCCTAGAACTAGCCGACAAGGACTCCACCACCTCCTTCAGGGCCGCCACCTCCTTGGTGAGAAGGTCAACCCTGAGAGTAAGGCGATGGTTCTCTGCTTTTAAAGCAACATTCTCGACCGAGGCGGTACGCCGACTCAACTCGGATGCCGCCCGCCGGACTTCCTTCTCCGCCTCCTTAATGGACTTAGCAAATGAGCCCTTAAGGTTGGAGCGGTCCGCAACATGGCGGACGGCATCCATGTGCCGCAACATTAGTTGGGCGATGTCTGTCGCGGTCAGTTTTTCTAGCTCCCGGTCAGACGGCCCTGGCTCCAATTGGAGGCGATTTCCCTCATCGGCACTCAGGGCTATGTCCAGGTCGGTCATCGACCCGGTTACGACACAGCTGAGGCCACTCTCTTCGCTAGCGGGAGACGATCGCGCTTTCCCTCTCTTCTTTTTCCCACCCTTGCGTGGGCTCACTTTGGCCAGAGGCACGGCCTCTTGGCGCATGGCTGATACTGGCCGCTTTCGGCCTTTGCCTGATTCACTGGCTACCTGGCGCCCCTTCCTGAATATTGGGGCTCCGCCCGAAGAGGCAGCCTCGTCCCTTTCCGACTCGCTGTCACTAATCGAGGGACGCCTGAAGAACGTAGGCTCCTCAGCCTCGGATAGCTCAGCGAGCTGGTCCGTCTGCCCCGAACTAGAGGCCCCCAACACCACAGGCGTCCGGGACCTGGAACGTCTTCCACTAAGCGTCCGGGACCTAGAACCCCTTTCGCTAAGCGTCTGGGGCCTGGAACCCCCTCCACCTCCTTCCACCCTCTGGGTATTTTCAGGCGTCTTAGGACGCCTGAATATTCCCTCGTCCACAACAAGGACTACGTCCCCAACTTCTCCACAAACTTTTTTATTTAAATTGTCAATATTCATACTGATCCCACGAGTATGGGGGAAATATACCGTCCACCCAGGCAGAGCCCCCTGTACCTGGGTAACCCTATCTACACCGTGAGGTCGGGCAGGTTTCACGGGCATTCTAACCTAAAGTTTTTTATTGAGGTTTTCTCCTCTTGACCCAGCCAATTAAGGCAAGGCCCTCGGTCCCAGCAGTGGCCGCGAGACGTGACCACGACGCCTCCACCGGGATAACGAG
Source organism: Anticarsia gemmatalis (assembly GCF_050436995.1). Lineage (NCBI taxonomy): Eukaryota > Metazoa > Arthropoda > Insecta > Lepidoptera > Erebidae > Anticarsia > Anticarsia gemmatalis. The sequence continues at coordinate 7,061,813 of NC_134757.1, forward strand.
TTTGAGGACGGTGACTGAAGTCTGCCCACCCGGAAACGATACCGAATCCGGGTGAGCCCGTCCTCCCCCCCACTGGCCTGGAAGCCCCGGCCAGCAATCCCCGCGAGGAGATTACCTGCCGTTGCTTCCCGCCACACCAGCCAGAACCGCTCGCCATACCACCGACCCGAAGGTTTGTGGGATGAGGAACGGAGCCGCCAAAGGGTAATTTTTTATAGAGGTTTTCTTCCTCGCGACCACCACCTCGAAAGAGGCGGCAGCCCCCGAACCCGACTTACGTCAGGCCTTACGGGTTGAGTCCCTCCTAGCTTCACCGTGGCTGGATTGCCACGGCTACTGAGCCCCCTCACCACGACAAGGTGGAAACTCCCCGAGGGGGTTGGACGGACACCTGAGAGTTTATTTTTGGAATTGTTTTTTTGCTTTGCTTGTTAGGGTTATTTTGTTTCGCTGGCAATATTTATCTTGTATTGTTGTTGTGTAAAGGAAATGAAAGATTTTTACTTGTAATGGTTGTGTATTTCTAATGATAGATAGATGTACATATTGTTGTTTTGAGTGATGTGATGCAATATTAGAGTAAACGATATTAGAGTAATTTTAGATTTGTAATGCAGTTTCCTACAATCGCTAGTATCGATGTTTGACATTCAAAATATACTTATAGGTTAATCCCTACGACACTTGGTGATCAGATTTTCATACAAACTTTGTCGATAGCTAGCAATTAGTCGTCAATAGTCGATAATGGTACAAAATTGCGCTACTATTAGCAGAAACATAATCTGTAATAACAATACACGGAGTCAATTTCTAAAGAGAAAAATAGCCAATACCCAGCTTAAAAAAGATAAAAGAGGACGTATAGCACTACAAATAAGTAGGTGTGCAAAATTAAAAACGTAATTCCCGTTTCATTTGCTATCTGTATAATGTACCTGTCAGTTCATTGTTTGCTGATATAACTCCCCAGTAACGTTTTATCTAAATTATCTAACAACTACAAGATAAGAGACATTCCTTTATGTACCTAGTGCCGACTATTGTTTGCCCAAAATTATTATTTCACTAACTTGTTTTTGTGTTTCGGTTTGTACAAAAAGTTTGTGTTATGTAACAGCACGCTAATATTTTTCATCGCCAACGTATTGTTATTGAAATTATACAAAGAAAATAATAGTTTGATTATAAAAAGATATATTTTTTTAACCCATTACTGTCCCAGTGCAGGGCAAGGGTCTCCTCCCAAACGAGGGGGAGAGGTTAGGCCTTGAGTCCGAATAGAGAATACTCAATATTATAATCTTATGAGCTGTGAGACTTGCTATATAGGTTGCCTTGACCCTTGTAATCAAGACTACCATTGTACTTGCCAACAACAACTTTAGTCTTTCATACATTAACATTTAGCGATACCTATAAATCACTACAACAATATATATGTATTTCATCATAACTTCAAAATTGAAATACGCAAAATTCCACCCCACACAAAACAAAAGCAATTCGCATTATAAAAACAATCAGAGTTCTAGGCAATATGATTACAGCGATCAGGACATATTTAATCTCCTTTATGAACAAAAACAATTGAGTTGGGTGCGACAAACGGATATACCCCACAAAGATGTAACAAACCCGATCTCACAGCTCGTTATTTTAAAATATTTATTTTAATAATGCGATAAAACGCCGGGGAGGGGTAAAAGTGGTTTCCTTGAAACATTCTGGCAGCTTTCTGGTCCCCAAGGTACTTATTTAAATATGGCGCCTGACAAAAAACTCTAAGTAGCCGCGTTTTGACGGAGTAAATGTATTGCTATTAGAAAATGTTCAGGCTACAAAAATTGTAAAGAGTTTAGGCATTTATTGGAAAATTGATTACAGTTTTTATAACATTGCAATGCAAGTAATCTTTGACATATTGTGCTTGTGGTCTATCGTAGACTGTTATTATAATTATCTTCTTTCACTTAATTATCTGTGCAGTGATTTTAATAAGTGACATGGTAACTATTATCATTTGAACTGACATGACCATACAATAAATAACACCAAGTAAAGCAAAGTGCATCAACCGAAATTGTAATAATAGAAGTGGAAACTGTACGGCACAAGTTGAAGACCGACTGCGAACGGAGTAATTGAGCTAGTCCATTGTTCAACCACCATCCACACAACCTCCACCTCTTTGGACGCATTCATCGAATCTGCTCCTCCTATAGATGTAAATTAGGATGAAAATTCAAAAGAGCACTTAGTTTTAAACCGGAATCGGGCCACTTCAAGTATTAATTGCTTTTCGTGGCTCATTGTGATTCAGATCTGTGGGAGTGAGATGCAAATTACGCTAAACTTTGCAACTGCTCCACTTTTCTAACGGAAATGTGAAAACTTTCATGAAAAACAACGCTTGCGGAATAGAAAAGTCTATCCTCAGTTTTCTGAAACTGTGTATTTTTTTTGTTTTGGCCAAATTACGGAACATGTTATGTATTTAAATTGCTTAGCTATTTGGTAGCTGCTGCGGGTTTTATCCAGTCTGTGGACGCATTTTGATCTAACTGTGGAAACTATTTGTCGAGTCATAGGGCCTTCACGTTTCGAAAACATGGTATTGCAAGGACGTCAAGGATAGGGCGAAGTGGAGGGCAAGTTTACGGTAGGCTGACCCCACCACCATATGGAACGAATAGCCAGGAAGAGAGAGGTACCTCTATAGACCAGAGAATATGTTTTGAGGGATAGTATAGCTTACGACTAGATGTCCCCAATCTAGAGTATTCACGAGGTGGTAACACAATAGTAAATAACGAATATTTGTAAATAGAGTATGTGAAACACAAACTTTCAATACCTACTGAATGTACCTAATCGCCATCGGCGGAGTTATTAACTTTGATAATACACAAGCGTATGCATTTATTTGCTAATCTCTGTTCATTTTACAAATACGTTTTGAAAACGTGACCAATCAAAGCGAAATTAGAATATTCTGGTTAAAATAACTATCGGATAAAATAATTACTGACGGGATTAATTTGTGACTGGTTAAATACTTCTCATTTGAATTTAAACGTGGCATGATAACAACATTTGATAAACTAGAATACGAGTGCCCAAATATAATATGATTTTCTAATGAGTGCGAAAAGTTTCAAATAGCAAACATTCTAAACTTCAGAGATTGTTTTAATTTAAAATACTAGTAACATTTTAATTAACTTATTACATTTTAATGTCGTAATTTTTCGTTAAGTCGAGTTGAATTCATGATTGAACGAACTAACTATTTTGAATCACTACCTCTTGGTCAAGACCGTGGAACGTAGTTGAACGTACTAAACAATGGAAATTGTTTAGTAGATTTTGAGTTTGTCACTAAGACGCGGGGCCTTTGTTTTATAAAGTGTACTGATTATGTATTTATCTATTTATCCCACTTCTACACACAATTCAGTATTCGCTTCCCCCTCAATTATAGTCAGTAAGTACTTCTTAAGATCGTGCGCTTGTTTCAGTCATTGCAGTCCTACACACTTCGCGATGTCGTCCGACCATCTATTTGTAGGAATTCCCTGCGATCTACACCCGTTCAATCATATAAGTATAACTCAATATAAGTAACGACTTATATAGTCCACCTTCCATCTTTACGTCTAGCCAAGTTATTTAGTAACTACAGTTATAAAAAAAAACTTGTCAAAGTTTCAAAATGAAAAAAATAATTAGTAATTAAACAGTGCAAGATATTGGAAATGTAATTTACGTTATGACACGAATCGAACAAGGAGTTAATTAGTAAAATGCAACTGCGAGCGCAGGATTGGTTTTGTGTTGTCAGCCAATGCGTGCTCCGAGCTAATGAGAACGTAAATATTTCAATATGGTTGACAATATTTTATTGATACCAGAGTATTTTTGAACACGACAGCTGCAGATATAATTAGTAATTACTTTATTGTTTTAAATTAATTAAACGGGGATCGGAAAGTTTGGTAAGTTTCTAATTGGATTTTATTGGAGATATTGAATAGTATTAGTTATTCTTAAAGTTAGATGGTAGTTATTTAATATTTTAAAAACAATAACAGATTTTGTTGGCAGCGTCACGCATTCTTCTGAGTTATAAAAAAATGTTTTCGAGATACGGTTTATGAAAAATAATAAATTATTTATAAATCATGTTTTTTTCACCCATTACTGTCCCACTGCAGGGCAAGAGTCTCCTCCCAAACGAGGGGGAGGGGTTATGCCTTTACTCCGCCATGCTGGCCAAGTGCGGGTTGGGGACCTATATTATAGTAGCAGCTTATTTTGAAATACTGAGTTTCAAAACACATGAAACGGTTCCTAAACAATTTTAATCGTGTTATGTTATGTAAACCGAAAATACGGGGCTAATGAGAGCGTAAATATTCAAAATGGCTGCCAATATTTTATTGATACCCGCATATTGTTACGCTACCGTTTCATATGAATCAGTGGCATGATGCCCGCTTAATGACTCGGTTCGCTGAATTTTAGATATTTGAAGTATTCGCACTGAGTATGATTTAATAACGGCCAAATGAGCATTTCAGGGCATGTTTTGCTGTAACGATGCAAACTTATTTGATATAATTTCGGACAGTAGCTCGAAGAATGCGTTGTTTCGGAATAATATTCAATGCTGTGTCAATAAAAAAATAACTAACAATAAGTAAAAAGTTTGTATGTTATGTCACTATTTGATGTTGCTGATAAAACCAAGACATTTTTCTTTCTTAGTAGAATGTGAAAGTGATTCAGATTGTTAGCAGATTTTGAGGTACACATTATTTGAAACTTATTTAGAAACACAGTTTTCACAATACAATTTTGTACCTGGCCATCAGGTGGATTGAATAGATACAGCGATAGGCGCACGGCCCACTAACCTTTCCAACTAAACGATTCAAGATAACGAGAGTCGATTTTAAGCCGATACTAAACACTGTTATCTATAACTTACAATCGAATAAAAAACGATACAGATAACCTAGGTAGATAAAGGTAATATTTTTGAAGGAGGTCATAAACCGATTCCATTAACATTTACATTGCAAATTACTATAAATCCAGATTCTAATCATTGTTTAAACTTGGTACATTTAGAGGCAATTGCCCATTTTCACGGAACGACATCCAGTCGGGGCCCGTTGGTACACAACGAGATTGCTTGTTTAATTTTAACAATTACCATATTTTTTAACTTAACATCTGTTGGTTTACCCCTTTTAAGAAGTTTAATTATGATTTTTTGTGGTTTTAATTTGATATTTTTGTTAGGGTCACTCTGTCCACTAAACAATAGTGCCGCGACTAAATTAATTGTTAGGTTTGGGTCACAAAGACATGTAGTACATGAAAGTACCTCTACAACAAAACCTTAGTATTTTTGCAACAGAAGTTCTTGTCTATAAAACAGATTTCGTATTAAATCGATCTGAAACGAAACTACGGAGTTTCTTGTTGATATTTGCGGAAAACCAACACTTGAGAGTATCTACTAAAAGGACTGTCTTATACGGGAAGACGAGACGAGTACGCACTTTGGAAGCGACCACATCAAATGCTAGGTAAGACAACCGTCGCTAGTGTAAAGTTGGAAACGCTCGGTGCGCCCGTGACAAATTGTTGCAGTAATGAGACCGGTACTTGCCACACCTAGAGCTCTGTGCACACAACACTAACATCCTTATTAAATAAAGAAATAAATAATACATTTATATATTTTGAATATTTAATATTTGTTTGATGAATTCACCAGTTATTTACCAGACCAGCAATTTTTTGATGCAGTCTACAAAAGGAACAAAAGATCACTGAAAATATATGTGTAATTTTTTGGAGCTCCTACTTTTATTTCTCCAACTTTTGTGTGTATAGACGTCGATTCTTATTATGAGCGAAAGCTTTTGCTATTATTTGAACCAAAAAATACACTAGAGTGGAGAATTTCAATGTTAAATTACGTTCGAAACAACACGTTACATTTGATACTATTCAAATAAATCTTGCAATGGCAAATGAACGGTTAGCAACAGTAATAAATCGAACTAAAGTGCTTTAGTCAAAAATAAAAAATACTGTAATAATATTAAGCTTTTTGTATAATTGTTCCACTCATGCGATCGCACCACACATCATTATTAGGTGCAGGGGTCGCACTGGTCGTACTAATTCGGGAACGGAAACATTTGATATGGTACCTATTATTTTTTAACATGAATAACTGTTATTTTTCATTTGCGTGTTGCTTTTTAGTATTCCGTTTTTGTTTGAAATCTTGAATCTAAGTAATCTTAATGGTATCATGATTTTTCATTACAGTAGAATTTTCTTTTGTGATTTTTTTTTTCTCTGGCCTCTGCTTACCGCTATGGGAAGAAGGCACGATTTTATGTATGTATGTAGAAATTTCTTGGTAGAAATGTTTGTGTTAGATTGTAATACAATTTTTTTACATTACTTTGTGTATGTGTACAAATTGTAGTTTAATGTGTTCTACACATAAGGGACTAATAGAAAGCGCTAGGTCTGCAATCTCAATTTATATTTGGGGTCGTTTCAGATTAAGGCCATTTGGTTTTGGGTACTTAAGGTTCGTAATACTTGTAGTAAAATAGAAAATAAATGCCATTTACAGCGTTCTGACCTAAGATAACGAGATATTTATGAAACAAACCTTTATAATCAAGTGAAACAAAAATAGCTTATGAAAATGAGCAACTGTACTTAATAGAAACCAAATACAATAAAAACCAAATGAAAATATAAGACTGGCCACTATTATAAAGATAAATTTAGACAACAATTCTTGACGATGGTTCATAACAGATGCGTACAATGGCCTGCACTTCAGTATCATGTCAAGATAGATTAAAAGTTCATATCATAAAAATAAGCCGACAAAAGTATCGATAAGCTTTTATTGTGCGCCATACAATAGTACATTGTCAGGTGACCGGGATCCATGTATTCAAATAGTTTTTCACGTATAAACTCTCTGTTCACCATACAAATAGTGAACCATTCACCGTGCAGCAGTGTATCTAGGTCCTAACACCGCTAGTGTGTAGGTATGCGTATTTTCATTGTTTGTGAATGGGTGTTGCCTCTGTTTTTTACTATAGCGTGGTTTTATTCCCGGACGAGTTGTTAATGTTCTAGCTTTTTATAGCTTCCCGCTTATTGCACGATCCGTTCGGTTCTTGCCTGATACCATTTCACGCTTTTTCCTTCAATGTACCAACACAGCTATTGCACAGAGTTTCTATTTAACTTTATGTTTGTAACTAATGAAATTGCCTTGTGTTTCAATTTCATGGAATTTTCGTTTGTTTTAGTTTTGCTCACCGTTTTCGGTATTAAATTGTTTTAAAGTTTGTGTTAGGCTGTGTGCTTTTAACTGCTTTAATTAGGTAGCTTAATGAGTGCTTTTTACATTCTGACGGCAACAAACGGCCTTTAGAATTACAAATATATTGTAGAAACTAATACCATGGCATTGTATTGTTGGTACCATAACCATAACACTCACTATTAAAATGATAAATTCATCCAGTTGTAATGTATCTATTGATGATTACATGACGCAATGTATCAGTTTGTTTTCCCTAAAGCTCTAAACGAATAAATCAGATATTTAATTACAGAAGTATTTATTTAATTCAGTTATTAGACTTTCCTTTTACCTTAACACACATTAAAACGTAAATGTCCTTCGGTCAAGCAGTCTGTGCTGTTTTCAAAACAGTTTAGCCTCGAATAAGGTAAGGTTGTGCCGTGCGCTGCTCACCTAAGTAATTGCAACAGTTTTTCACTGAAGTAGGTATGGAGGTACGCTCCACGCTTTGTCGTTGGCATACATTTATTACATGCTTTAGGAATAATGTTTATTCACATATTAGTTAGCGGTAGAACATTTTTGTTATTAGTGTGTGGAAATTGATGGATCATTAAATAGTTTAAGAAATATAAACCCCATGACTGTAGTGGTTTAAATACAGCCGCATTTTACCATTAACATGTTTGTCTGAATAAATAATTTACTTCTACAAAACCAAAAAAAAACCTACTTTCTCGGAAGGAAGTTTTGGGTTGCTTTTTCTGGATGTGACGTGTAAAAACAATATTTTAGCTCAGAAATTTTCACCGTTACGTTGTTTCTGCTAGTACAATGCCACTAAACCTGAGTTTTCAGCGCATTGACGAAAGCTTCAGTCAAACAGGTGTATACAGAAAATAATGTCGCTGAAAAATATAGCTACATGTTAAAAATTAATACCCGAAATGGCAGCAGCGTCGTGTCAAGTACCCGACAGTACATCGTTAGTCGAAGAGTTTTCTTTTGTCTCAAGGGTTGGGAAACGCGCTTGTTATTCCCGCTTTTGTCGGTGACCCCGCCCGTGGCCTTCTTTTAACTTATTCATTGCGTGCTTTTTCACGTTGAGGAGAAGAAATACTGAGATGCAAATAAAGTATGGCGGAAAAGACGTATTTGAATTTGATGTTAGAATTTTGGATGATGTTACGGTTGGTGAAGATAAAGAAATGTACTCGTATTGCTAACACTACATCAGAACATGTATCTGTAATCATTTACAAACTAAGTTACAAAACGATTGCTGTTTCAATTTTTATGTTTATATTTTTGTAGCTAAAAAGTAGAGTTTATTCATGTTTTTTATTATTTTTCCAATTTAAGTCTTTGGGATACAAAAGTCCATTCAATTTTCTGGAAAAAAACACAACTGATATTTTTCATTATCCAAGTGGCTGACCGATACAAAATATTTTTTTAAACAACCTATAAAGTATGCAAGCTATACTATTGCTTTCATATTTTCAAACTTCAGCATCTGAATAACAAACGTCGAGTTTTCCGTCTCACAGTAACTTCGCGATCGTATCTAGGATTTATTATAAGGCGCTCGAGAATACGTTGTTAGCATAAGCCGAAAATTCAATCTATTTTGTAGCGCTTAATGCGAATGCCACTATATTCATTGTGTACGTGTCAGATTGATAGACAACGTATCCAGAATTTCTATTAGGTGTAAATTCTTTGAATCAATCTGCCGAATGACTGTGTAATTTGTGCACACTTGCAACTTTCCGTCGCTTACGTAGTTTACTGCTTAGATATTCAAATACATACGGTATTTGATCGACTGCACTATAACGTGTTTTTGTGAACAATAGGTCTAAACAAAGCCTAATTCTAGGTAGAGACTAGTAGTAATAGGTTTTTGTTGTTACCGATTAAGCGTTATTTACTTTTTTATTGCTGAGAGAAGTTTGGCGGTCGCACATACGAGTACAGTATTTGAATATTTGTAATGGTATGTTGTTTGATGGTTAATTCGCATATTTTAAGTGTGTGGAGTGAGTATATAAATATGAGCTTACACCGTTCTAATAACCAGTGAAACGAAAAACTCCAAGAGATAGATATTAAAGATTATTAAAATCATGTCGGTCATTCGTCAAGCAAATAAAAAAATACGTTTCTACAGTTTAATGTAATACGTTTGTCTAGTGAATCGACTTACGCGTTTGCAGATGTGGTTTTAAACTCTTCTTTTTCATTCGTTACTCTTACAATGTTCAGTTACAAAAAGTCGTAAGTCTACAAAGGTGTTTAGTTATACTTTCGAAGCAATCTAAAAGATGTCTGTCTAATGACTACGTGACAATGACGGTGAAATACTCATTGTGGCTTTTCTAATTCATTATTATTTCAAGGGATTACATTAAGTTTATTTTTGGCAGCAATAAGCCGAGTTTGACTAATGTCTCTGGGCAGATTGTTTCGACGCAGCTAAAGTTTGCCTGTCTATCCAAACGAAGATAAGCTGATTGAAAATAAACTTTGTAATTCGTTGCAAGTTTTATTTTCGGTATTTTCTTTGTTTATTTTAGATATCTCATTCCTTGAAGTTTATATTTTAGTTACAGTTTAATTAAAATTATGCGTAAACTAAAATTTAAGTTTGAAGTTACTTATAAATATTTTGGATTGATTGATTGAGTATTAAAATTAATAGACGAATAATGCCTAAACTATTTTTGTAATCTGTGACAAAAATCATCTATCATTGGCACCTACAACCTTTTTTATAAACCTAAACGCGACAGCCAAACTTCTCTCAGCTACAAAAAAGTAAACAGTCCTTAGTCGTCAACGACAAAAACCTATTACTACTAGTCTCTACCGAGAACTAGGCATTGCTTAGACCTATGTTCACAAAAACGCGTTATAGTGGAGTGGTCAAAAACAGTTGAGTCGAACTCAAAATTCATATAAACGACACACCTCCGCGCATCAGTTATGGACGCGAAATTTTTATAAAACACCTGCCCGGACCCGACCTATCTCAATTTAAAAAGCTGCTTGTTTTACGAGCGTCACAAAAAGCGACAGCGCGGCATACGACCGTGTGTAACCGGGCCATCTTTGCTTAAAAATTCAATATGGCTAAACGTACTTGGACTGTGGGATATATCACGTGGAAGCAATTTGAACACCTCTACGCCGAGCAGTAAACGTTATTTATGGTAAGCTCACGGCACTCAGTGGATAGCCCACATTGAGTTTCAAAGGATTTTCGCCAGTAACGGGTTTTATTATCGGTATTGTCACATACTTACTCTGCCGCCTAATGTTTTGGCCGGTGTCGTTACGTAATTTGTTTGTGTTAACATGAAAGTACTTGAGTATTTATCGGCAAATGTATGTAGTATGCGTACAGTTTGAGTTACGGCTATTACAAAGAATTTGAACCCACCGAATACCTATGCTCTTGCTTGGTATACTTGTCCCATTTATATTTTGACAGACACACGTATAGTAATGTAAATTATCATTCTACTGCACAATATATTATTATATTATGTAGATTGATTGACTTTCTTCTTATATCTTCTTGAAACCTTATGTAGGTGGAGATTGGAAAACACGTTAACGAGTTTATTTTTACTCCATACTCGCTCAGACACGAGTTACACGAGGCATAATATGTAAAATGTATTAACTTATAGTACACGTTTCAGTTAATCCAAGCGCACGCAATCAAAATTTCGCGAACAACAGCTTGTACGTAATAAAATTAATTTGATCAAATCCAAGCTCCCGTTGAGACAAAACAAAACGACTGAGCGAATTTAATTTTAGTTCTTTTGAAGTCAATTAATAGCATACCTTTAATAGAAGGTACAAATTTATAATTACAAATTAAATTTTGACTGACGTAAAAGAGATTTCTCAAGTTAAAAGAAGTCAGGAACACCCCTTTATTTTGATTTGTCTTTTGTTCCTTTAATGAAACGCCGTCCTGCAGATGACTATCTTACAACCGGCGTAATAGCCGGCTTCCACTGGAATTATATCTCATTATCATTTTTGAGACGGTTTAATATAAAAGTGCTTGTTTAATTAGTTGAGAATAGGTGCGTTGACCTGCTAAGATCTCGTTAGAAATGCTTAAAGGATTTTGGTAATTCAGGTTAATGTAGAAAGAGAGTAGGACGCTGGAATTAATGTGATCATGCAAGCAGATTATTTATTTGAATTAACTTATCGCAACAGTAATGTAAAGTACTTGCGCTTTGAATTGTAAGTAATAAGTCTTAGTTTGTACTCTAAGATCATGTGCGAATACTTGCGAAACTTGTCAATTGCATTGATTTCATGACATTATATCAAGCGATTACAGTATATCTTCAGTAGCTCGATTCTCTACCACTATCGACTACCGACAACCAGCTAGCTATCGAAATTTTGACATTTAGAATGTATTGCCAAAATGTTTCCTACGACACCCGTCAGAGGCGCTGATCAGATTTTCATACAAAATTTCTCGATGACAGTTTGGTTGTCGGTAGACGATAGTAGTAGAGAATCGAGCTACAGATCGTTACAAAGGTGCTTAATGAGTAAAAAATGAATACTTAAAGAAGAATGTAAATAACACACAGCTAATTACTTAAGTATAGTATATTAATCATAAATAATCAATTAAGTACAGTCTCAGCTTCATATAAATACAAAACTTACGTCTCACAGGACTTTTCTACATACAAATCACAAAAATCATATAAAATTGTCTTTATGAAATCCATCCGCATGCACTTGAACAATTGGGTTATTACAGTGTTAAGGAAAACCACTATAAAACTACAGGAATGGTAACTGAGCGTAACAAATGATAATAATATACCACAATGTGTCATCTTCCTTTCCAGAAATAATTTTCGACCAACATGGATTAATTTAGGTATACTTTTAAAGCTATTAATATCATTACTTTGTAATTATATTTATGGGCAATTGCATAAGATACCCGTAATTTACTAAGATCGACCATAATAGGAAATAATAACATCACTTTTCATTTAGTCATCCAATTATAAGTTAAAAATTAAGAATAATATAACCACCATTATCCATATTCATAGACGAGTCATTGATTAAAATAATCTCAAAAAACAACAATGAAAACGTTAAGCATTTACTTAGTCTCCTCTTAAGCTCCATACTTAAAACACTGCTTAAATTAGCACTCGGCCTACCACATTTTTGCTCCTCATATATACAATCTTACATGTAACTTGATCTTCATCAATAAGAAAAATACAGCAGTGGTGACTACACCTTGAAATGACCCTAACACACACATAAAATAACTCATCGACTTATCAAACTGGACACTAAACACAGTATACAACTTGAACATATTGTTATCATTCACTAACACTTGACATGACGTCAAACACAAAAGAACAAAAGCAATAGTACACACTTTAATAAATTGAATAACGTTTTCAGGCAAACTAATATTATTTTTCCTATTCTCAATCTGCTTTTTAATTACAATGTAGTATATCACACCAAAAAATGTGAAATTTACTACAAGAACCACAAATTTGAATACAAACAAAATAGATACAATCACTTGAATGAAATGAGTTAGTTTTAACAACCATACTGTGAATATCATGAGTCCAATTAATAAAGAAAACAGCCAAACAAGAACTGCAACTTTTGAGAAATATACTTTTCGAATGTTCGGTGATGTAACTCTATCGTGCAATATCTTCGTGTAACATGTCATCCAGAATAAGTACACAGCTTCGACTTGCACATGCAACACATATATCGCCATGATTACCCTCATATCAGTGTTAACATTGTAAACATGCTGCGTCAAATGATATTCCACAATTGAATGAACACATCTTGTTAGAGTCAGTTGTAAAATCAACTTCTGATCCAGTCCTCTTATCTTTGGCAGCACTTTCAATAACGAGGCTTGTATGATCAAACATTCCGCTGTAATGCCTATTCCAATGATCCACAATTGTTCCACAAAACTAACCATTTTATTAATCGTCCTGTTATGTTCACTTTTGTTTAAACACTGGTCAAGAATGACGTTTGATTCAGAACAAATATGAATAATAGAATAACTTTTTCCTTAATTACTCTGTTATTGAATATGCATGGTGTCGTTACTCATACAATAAACATGTTAAGTAACTCTTAGGTATATCTCTTGTTCATGTTTTGTAAACAAAATGTTCATTGCTATCTGCCTATCATAGGATATATCACCGATAAAACAATATATTCTATTTCATAACTTCCAACTTTGTGTGAATCGGCCACCTAGATAACTAATACAAAAACTCATGTAGCAAGCTGATAGCTGAGCAGATAGGACTTAACGAAACATTTTTTTCAGTTCTGTAAATTAGAAATTTTGTAATAATTTTGTGTAATTTAATATTTCACAATTGTGTATTTATGTGACAAAAATAACAATTTAATCAAATTTTGCTGTTATCTTTCAATTTTGTGTATTCAATTGCTGGTACATAAAATGTAATTTTCGGAACCCATTATAATTTTTTTAGGATCATAGATGACTTGAGCTGGTAGATTCATAATATATTAGTGCACGTTATCCTTTCTCAATATTTGCGTTAACATAATATCTTAAATCTTCAAAGAGCTTCTATTCTTCAATTGTAAAATTCAGACTACGTTTGCAATTCCCTTCAAGAGCTATTGATACGCGCAATTTTTCTAATGCACCTACATGTCGGCATTATCGTGATTAAACTCTTCTATAACGGAGGTCGTATGTATTTGCCAAGCGTTTCAAAGATTTATACAACCTACATTTACAAGTAGGTGCGGTTATTTTGGCTGCGTACCGAAACGAGCAACCCTGAGCATAACTTTTCCGTGAAGCAATTCCTTTAGTTTTATTTATTGGTGCATATAATATTTATGAAGTTAAGCGGCTTGTACGTAAGACTGCGTATATCGATCAGTTATATTACACATATTTATTTTGAAACAGCTTGTAAATTACGTATTTTTATCTCGTCTATTTTAGATTATGTTTAAGGGAGACTTCAGTCACGTGTTCAGTAATAAACGGCAGTAAATAAAAACCATCTAAAGAGTGACGACAAAAGAAGTTCCCAAGCTGAGCCTTGACAATTTAAGCGACTGATTGATTTGATCAAACCTATGTACACAATTAAAATTAATCAAAATCTGGATTTTAGATTATACACGTTATTTTGGGATGGTATCGTCATATAACTTAGTTTTACAATTCTATGAAACCGTTGACTCCTTGTACAGTCCCCGTGTACGTACCAATGTTCATTAATCTAATGATAATGTAACTCTAAAATGTAATGGTATAATTTAACAAAACACAGGTTGAGAGTTGTGTTAACAGGGGTAATATTAAAAGGTCATTTAGTAGCAATTGTAAAGTTGAATGTTCTCCCGTGAGCATAATTTGGGACTTTTACGAAAACTATATTAGAGTATTAGAAATTTCAAAATAATGAACGTGAAATTAATGTATTTTGACTAGTATTTAAACGTATTTGTTTCAATGTTTATTCAAATGAGTAAACTAATATATCGTTTCGCACTAAAGATGTGTACAGAAATGATTGCAAGAAACTTTTTAACGCTTACTTGTATCTCTTTCAAGCGCTGAATACCTATTATGCAAACAAATACTGTCATTTTTTGCGAGTATTTATGACAACAAATTATTATTTGGTGCAATTTAGTATTCTTTACAATGTAACATGATCTATCTTTATATTGTAATCAAAAATCCACACAATTTTCGATCGCTTCGCCAGTAATGTCCTGCCCCTCAGAACTCGAGAATATATTTAGTTATCTTTCCCGTGAAGGCAGCATGTGTGTACACTTCTTTACATTTCAGTGTAAAACCATAAACATCGTCCTCTCTCGCCACAGCTCGCTTGTCTTCATGACATTTACGTTTCAGTGAATATTTACATTGAAAAACTTCGGCCTAAAACGAAAATTATTTGCTCGCAAACAAATTCTTATCTCTGTGTACCGAACTATAAATAAACAGCT
This sequence comes from Anticarsia gemmatalis, assembly GCF_050436995.1. NCBI lineage: Eukaryota > Metazoa > Arthropoda > Insecta > Lepidoptera > Erebidae > Anticarsia > Anticarsia gemmatalis. The sequence goes on from NC_134757.1 coordinate 7,077,264, forward strand.
CCCGTACACTTGCAAATACGCCCACGTGGAGCCTACGCAATCCTTTAAACACCTGCTTATAATTTATTTGAGTGCTTAAGTATATTACTTTTCGTAGAATGCAGATGAATAGCACAATACATTTATTTTAATCAATATATTTATTGTTAAGCAGAGCCACTCAAATAAATCAGTTCTTGTATAAAAATTCAATGGTTGTTACATATTGTCAGCGAGCTCATCAGCCGAGTCGATAAATTGCACGCTATGCGAATAACAAGCAGTCTCGTCCTGACGTCAGCCCTCACATAAATTAAATTTATAATCAACCCGACTCCACCAAATGAAATTAAATTATACCTGCCAGAGCTTCGGCAAAACATTTACATTTTGCTCCTTGAAAAACGCAGTAACTCATTGGCTCCGTTTCAAAGGGAGCCGAGAAGTCAATTTATCACTGCATTGTGGGGTATCTCAAGATTGTTACGTGTTGATGTTATTAAATACAAGTCATTTGTGAACCGGATGGACCCTTTTTCAATTTGCGTTTCATTATAACGGTATTAAAAGGGGTGAGTTTGTTTGTTCAGAAGCCGCACGAAACGGTTTATCTGTGGGATATGGAATCGTTACCAAAGACTCTTTTGTGTCATTGTGTGACGTCTGTATAAGATAACGCACGAACTCGCAATTTACGAACTCGTCTTTAAACCTGCATACATTACCTTTTATTATTATTTCATCTAAAATACAAAAGTGGGTATCATCACGTGTCACGTAGTTTTAGTACATTTTTATTCTTTATGAGTATAAAGAATAAAAATAATATTGGCTCCTGAAGATGATACGTAGGAGTATAGGGAAGATTTTGTTTATTCCTTATTTGTTTAGACGTGAAATAGTGAATATTTAATGCTTATGAAACTTTGATTAGTTATAAGTGCGTGACTCGAGTTTGAATCCAAACTTCCTGCGTGGGAGGCCATTGCTTATAGTACTGAGCTCTCATTATTTTACCTTTCTAACTAAGGCATAGTTTGCCACTACTGTAATAGAAACAAAGCTGCTATATTTAAACAGTGTCCATTTAATTAAAACTTATATTTCATAAACATTTTCAACATTACTAAAATGTAAGTAACGTGTTACGGTGCCATCAAACATAATTAGCCCGCGGGACCTGTTTATGCATAAACAAAGTTTGTTTTACGAGTTCCTATAATGTCGTAAAGCAGCATTTTATGACAAGTACCATTATCAGCAGTTAAAGGGATCATAATTCATTTCGGAAATTATTTGATGATAAAAACTCAATGAGCGGTACAAGGAAATTAGATTATGAAAAGTTTAAATTTAAAACGAGCCTGGAACTTTTAAAAGAAATAGCGCGTGGGTATTAAAAAAGGTTTAATAACGATGGTATGGCCAATATTTGTTATGAAATAAACGTTTCAAGTAGGTGTTGTTCTAATTGATCAAAAGTTTCAAGAAAAAAGGATCTAGTGATATGTGCCATATGAAGCGCTAAAAAAAATACAGCAAACGGGTATACCACTAAACTAAACACAAACAACAGTAAACGTAACAATAAAATTCATGCAAGTTTTCCATTCCACTTCGGTCGTGTATTCATTTCGAACGAACAAATAATTGCTTACCAAGTAATAGGTGGAAGTTGCTCCACCAACTTGAAATGCTGATAACAGTGACGCGCAAACCGCTAGACTAAATACTCAGATAGTTTTACTACAATAATAAATCACGAAGTAGTTTGAGAGTTCCGCCGTTCGTACGCTGAAGTGTCTTCGCATTTTAGTTGGATAGTTAAAATATCTGCAAGGCTGCATGTCTGAAAAGATTGCAACACTTAGCCGAGTGCTTACACGTGTAACTTGGGGCATCAATCATCTAAACAATGTAGTAAACTTTGATAAACAACGTCAGCGTCTGTCTCTAGACAACACAAAGAATTCTGAAAATATCTGGAGAATTCATGAAGATTGCTTTATCTAAATACGAATACCGGAGTGCATTTTCAGACATCGAGTTCGAAAGAATTTATAAAAAAACAAGTACGCGCTGCGGAAGTTACAGCAATAGCCGCGGATAGTCATCATACTTTTTTAAATATCAAGAGTTAAAATTTTAATTAAAAGACTCTTTGCGTGGCTCGAAACGACTCCAATTAAAACTATGTCTTCGCCTCTCAAGTAGAACATAAAAGACTCGAGAGGTCGGGAAAAAGGCTGGGGATAATTGCTCCTAGTACTGTTTAATTATTGTGGCCTGTCTATTTAAATATTTAATTGCAACAGCCATCGGTGCATTGAGGAGTAATCATTGGTCGTTGGCTTTGTTTCTATGATTACCTGCGGTATTGTAGTAGCTTCTCATAAAAAAAAAGTTCATTAATAAAGAAGTATCTTGTTGAAATTATTTTAACATGATTTCAACAAGATTATTTTAATATGAGAATGCATATCACGTCTTAATTCCAAAAATAAATTACAATAGCTTCTAAATTACACAAACGCTTTAAAAATATTAAGCCAAAATTTTGCTTCAAAAATTCTAAGCCACTCAAACAATGAATTCAATAATAACAATCTCACATTAATAATCTTGCCACGTCTCAATTTTTCACTGAGTTGGAGTCTTGACAATTTTCTCTAAACAAAAGGCTGACATCTGTTTTCGAACTGGCTTTTCATTAAGCGTCGGGAGTTTGGCGCTCGAGTTCAAAGCGTGCCTGTGTCTGCCAACTATTACAACGTTCTGTGAGCAACATTCAATCATTGTGGTCCTGCCACCTTTTGTTCCCACTACTATTTATCGACGGCTTTATAACTGTTTCAGCCACTCATTTCAATTCAAATTGCTTGAACTCATCGTGAACTATGAAAATACTTCTTATTTCAAAAGCAATTAGAATGATATTGTCGTTAAAGACTTCGAATCTCCGATTGCAGTCATGCGTAAAAAAGTAAGACCATAAATCAGTTGCTCCCCTACTGGCTTCTTTCTTACAGTTGTTTTGACTTACGACAGTCTAAATAGTTCGATCATGCCGGATAAGCAGTTTATAAGTGAATCCATTGCTAACTTTTCCTTTTACAATTTTGTAGCAGCCTTTAAATTAAATGTGAATTAGTATCGTCAAAGTTTCACTGATGATATCGTTCCCTGCGTGACAATAACGATAAAAGGAAGTACAGTAGCATTCACAAATTATGCAAATCTGTGTAAACGAAACAAGAGACACGAAAAAACTTAAAACTAAGTAACGTAGGTGACGTTATCTTGTGAAAATTTTGCACCGAGCGCCATGAAAATGTTACGTGCTTCCGGAGATTTCAGTTTTGTAACTACCTGTACCTGTCGTTTCGTTTATGAAATTTTGTTATTACGTTCTGTAAATGTCTTTGCTCCAAGTGACACATTTTAAAGTGAACAAGTTTGCTCTGCATTTTATTGGTCTTCGAAGGACAGCGTCGTTATGCTTAGTGTCTACTTAAGTATTCAAATGTCTCATGCATTACTTGGAGAATTTAGATCTCCTAAGCCTATTTTCTGAACATTGAAAAGAAAAGGTACTCTCAACATTTTTCAACTTAGACGTTGGAATTTGTTCGTTTAAGCCTATTTATAAAGTTCGTTACAGGCTGCAAAACTGTTTAGACGTCCCAAGAAAAGACGGTCATTGATCCGCGTCACCATGGCAACAATGGTACATTCTTGATTCAATTTGAGTCAAACAAAGTTAGTTAATTGCTTGTATCTAAGAAAAATGTTTCTTTAATGTTGAACGAGTTTCCAAGGACTTTGGATAAATATAAATTTTGTTTCCTTGGGAGTCTAAATGGTAAAGTGCTCTTATCGTCAAAGTTCAACGTTTGATTCCTGATACGCGAGATAAATAATTATTTTTTGTCTAAGATGTTACATTTCATTTGTAATTCGATATTATGACTTGGCAACGTCAATCAATATTTTATTATTGACCTGATAACTACCTAACTAACTATACTTGAGAAATTTTGCACAAATCTATCACACAACGAACTAACGAAGACGGAAAACAAAACTAGTAGGTAAAAAATTTCAACAATTTTTCACCCTCGTTATATTTTACAGTATTATTCATTGCAGGTCGCAACATCTATAACTAAATTGCTAGAACATTTTGTTTGACGGGGAATCCTTTCAGAAATACCTGGGATTTTTCTCTCGTCGTATAGAGAGGAGCGCTTGCGTAATGCCTTCAACGTAACGTGCTTTATTTCAATGTCCTGTTTTACTATTCCATACATCACATCCTCCTTTTAGATTTATATCTGGAAATGTAATATATGAATTCTTGGACCGTGCTTGTATGTTCTTGGAATATAAACCGCTAGTCGCGTGTCGTTTATACGTAAAGTAATAAATGCTTATTTTCTCTCTATGATTATCAAAATTAGATGGCTGAATTTTTATTTTTGTGAATGAATACAGAGAAGAGAGAGAGATATATATAGAGAGTACAGATAAAAGAAATAGTCTATAGAATAGAATAGACTAATATAAACATAATAGATTTAAAAGGGAGTAAGGTTATGTTATTGCTTTATGCCTTCCGAATGTTATTTTTAACTGCAAGAAACACTTCTTAGTACCTTTGTCTATAATATAAAGTCGCAACCACTTAGACGTTTCGATCAACTGTGATAACCGCGTTCATTTAAATATTAGTCTTTTCTAGCCTTTTCTACCAATGTTTTACCGATGACCTCAGATATTATATGCGCCGTACACTTGATTGTGTGTCGACAGCTTCAAATGACACGTGACTTATGATCGCCTCTTATGATTTGTGAAATTTCAACCGCAATGATTGTGGCATATCAAACATGGGTTAAATACATGATTATAACAGAACAGAAGGGACAAAGAGATTGTACTTGCGCAAAAAAACACAGTCAACAACTTATTAGCTTTATTTCAACCCCTACAATTATTTTATAAAAGATAAATGACCGACACCACCTGAATTTCTAACTGGACGCTGTACAATATACAAGACAACACAGAACACTTCAAACAGCAACGACACAGGGATTCAGTGATAATAATCGTAGTCACACCACAAGCGTACCGACCCTGATTACGAAACGACAATAAAGCAAAATAGGCACCAACCTCCTTTCATTAACTCCCTTTGCCGCCATAGCTACATAGCAAACAATTTAAAAATCCCTTGTAACCCCTGCATGTTGGCACAAATTGTACCAAAATGGAACAAATTGTACAACATTGTACAAAAAACTCGATGGCAGTACAAAGAAAACGCACGTATGTTTTACGGTCTCCCTTATCTGCAACCTTAACTTTGTTGGTTTGTTGGTCATACGGGGTTTTGCGAATGTCGGTCCTTATCTAAATATTAGCAGTTGTTTATCCGTCTGCCCTTTACATTCCGTGTACGTAGGTACTTCATATCTCTGTCCGGTCTTTTCGTTGGTATCGGTCATGCATACGTAATGTTTTGGTTTCGCATTCGTTTTGATATATCACAGGTATGTCTTGTTATTAGATTTGTATCTGTTTTATTGTACTTTTATGAATGTTATTGTTCTGTAAGTTATTAAGTAGGTAATATATCAGAGAAAAGTGGAATTTATTATTAAAATAAAATCGTTTTGTAAACTTATGTAAGTAATAAATATGATGTTCTTACAAAACTTTACCTGTTTTATGTTGCTTCTGGCAAACTATTGCTATATTGTCGTTATATATTAAAGAGTACCTATTCCGAAAATTGTTAATTTTACTAAGTTAACGAGGCTATACAAACTTTTAAAGGTGGTACAAAAAATCGTCGCTAAGATGTCCTGTTCCTTATAGTAATTGTAGACTCTTACAGACGAGATAATTAAATAAATAAATAAATTTAACCCATTAATGTCCCACTGCTGGGCAAGGATCTCCTTTCGTAATGAGGGGCTAATTGCGGATTAGGGACTTTGCATACCTTCAAGAAGATAAAAAAACTCATAAATTACTTAAAACTGCGTAAAGCTTTCCCAATCGTTATCATTACAAGTTAAAACTGATAGTTTACGTTCGGATGAATTTCAGTTGGTTGCGTGGGCCGTAACGGATGCAATGCAAATGGAATATCCGTGTATTTGGCGATTAGATGTGGCCCAGATCTGACCGGATCTTGTGCCGGATAAGCTGAGTCGTGCTTCACTTGCTCGATGTTCCCTTGATTTACGAACATTTTGTTACCAAGTTCGACATTCCGCTGTGTCCGCTGTGTAGGGTTTGGCTTTGGACCTTTTGTGAGCTTGCATCTTTGTGAGAAAGATTTTAAATGAAATATGTTAAATGAATTACTGGTAGCCAACAGCTATTTCGAATAATAAAAAATCAAAAACAGCTTAGTACCTAAGTTAATTTATTTTATTTAATCGCAAGAGGTAAAGTAAATTTAAAATAGTTTATTTATTTCATTCTACAACTAATTTTATTAGAATTATCATGAACTCTTCTGTACAGTTGAAACAAATAAATAACACACAAAGTGAAATAAGCTTCGTTAAAATATATTTTGTACTTTATTTAATAAAACGATTAAAGTTTGCAGCGTAATAAAAAGCATTTCTCAAAATTAAATAATTACAATGTTTATTACCTCAATTCTACCCTATCAGTTTTTTATTGTTATTTAAATAACTTTATTCGTAAAACTAGCGTTGAATCTATTTTTAATTCATAAAACCTTTATTAGAGTTCTATAAAATAATAAACTTTTATACTAGCTTCGTTGATTGTATTAAAAGGCGTTTTCAATTTAAATAAAACTAGGTTGTTTCATAAGCACTACTCAAGTACAAACTAATTGTAAAGATTTATTAATTACAAAACTTGTACCTAGTCTAAGTTTGCGTCATAACTTGAAGGAGGTGTTTCAACGTTGAACATTATTTCAAACTCGAGAAAAAATCTAATTTAGTTTTAAGTGTTCATAAAATATTGAAGGCACGACCTTCTCGGGGCAAGAGTTTCGCTTGTCTCGAGGATATTAAAAATTTCATATTCAAGTATATTTACGTAGTGCAAGTGTTGAATAAAATTTATGTGACAAAGAGGAAATGATGAGTATGAGACGAGGGTGACGGTACGATACGTAAAATAAAGTTATGTAGATTAGGAACTAGTATAAAACTAGGATGTAATTTAGAACAAAGTGTTTCTTTGCCAACCATTATTAAAATCAATAACAACGTATAGATATGTACCGACAGTCTCCTCAAACCACTCTAAACTCGAAATATCACAATCCCTCGGGATCTGATCGGCTGCGCTTCGAAAACACCGATATTCTGTTGTGTAGTATTACGAAGCTCTACAAACCGGCGACAATATATTTGAGAATAATAAACAAAGAAGAAATCCGTCGTCGTTGCTGCAAAGAATTTTTCGGTACCCGTATTTTAATTATGAAGCGTTTGAGATAAGCCTCGATAGATGTGTAAGCTTAGTAAGCTATATACATACATATATCCTGCATAGAAGCACGTGGTTCATTAAGGGTTTTTTTTGTCCATGTTTTATTTCTCGTTGCAAAAGGTTGGCGTGTTTTTGATACACGGATGCAGCGCTCAAAGGAACATCGTTGTATCCCGGGATTGAATCCAGCGTACTTTGTGGATTTACAAAAATTGTAGCCGGTATTACAACCCGCTCTACACCTGAATGATGAAAGCGAAACATAATTTTATTGTGTGTACTGTAGTGCGATCGTTTATGCGATATTAAGGCTTACAATGCTGCTATTGTTTTCACGTCTGTTTTTTGTTAACAGTATTTTGTAATTTAATGTATTTTTGGTGGAAAAGGGCCCCTTTCATCATTTTTTGCGTATTCATGCAATAGTAGCATGTATCAGTAGAGAGTGGTCTTAAAAGCAAGACATTTTGTGTTTTCTTTTATATTCTCTAAGACACAAAAAAAATACAAGACGAAAGTGTAAACCTTTTCACAGTTTATATATTGTTTGAAAGTGGTGAAATACAGCATTATCAGTGCTTACATGACGTTTATAGCTAAGACAGCTATTCTTTATGTACAAATTTTAAACAACCAAACCTCATGCTCCTTCAACACCAAAAATAATTAGACCTTACTGATTTTTAAACGAGCGAGTATTGGTTTTCGATATTATTCTGATATTCACAGAGAAATATCTCCATAATTTGTTGAACATTTCAATCAATCAGACTTGGATATTAGGTTTACGTTTGGTCTTTACGGTAACCGTGCCTTTGGGGTGCCTAATAAGATAAATTATTGATGAGTTTTGAAATAATATTAAGATGGGACGGGAGGGACATCTTTAGGCTCTTGTCGCTGTGCGGTTTCTGGAGAGTCGCCGGCCAAGTCATGTCACAAGCCAGTATTTTGGTGCAAAGCTTAAGTAGATATATTATTATACCTTTATTGCTTTACTTATTCAATGTCAGCTACAAACTGTTTTACATACATAAAAAAAATTGTTCGAGTTCGTTTAACTTCAATAAATAGCTTAAAGTGTATTTTTAAGGTTATGAGGCGGAAATGACAACTATTCCTAAAAGCTCAATTAGGGTAAAAACTGTTCATATTGAGCGGTCCAAAGCTCCATTCCGACTTAACCAGAGCACCAATAAATAAGCGAACACTTTTACTCCATTAACTTTAAACAAATTGCCAGCACAAGTCCGTTTGTTAACAAGAATGATTGAAATAAACATTAACCGTGTAAATTAAGGAGGAAACGGGAACCAACCACTCAATACAAATTGTTATCCTTAAAGTCTACCAACAAGTGCTACATATCGCTCGGCCGCGTAATTCCATTAATGTCGGGAATACATCACGGCAGGCACTTCTCGTCTCTGGATTTACGGCCAGCGTCAGATGAAAGGGCTAGGTCGGCGTCGTTCTACCTCGTTTATTAGCACACTTATATAAGTACGGAGATTTATTGTGTTTTCTTCAAGTTTCGTTTCTCATTCATGTTTTGCCAATCAATCTTACTATGGCTCGAGTGTTTATGTGTTCATTTCAAATATATTCTACGCTGCTCCTTTACCACTGTAATACGAGAAAGCCTCGGTCAATTCTATTTGAACTTAATGTTTTTTATTGTGAAATTACTTTCCATGCATAAGCAGTTGCTCAAAATAGCTCACACATTAGTCCCTCTTTCTACGTCTCAAGACTCCCTCTAGTCTGAATTCATATAAACTATTCAACGACAGAGCTGACGCCGTATTTTTGTTTGCGAAGGCAAAAATAAAATAGTTTTTATTGCCACATTATTCACGAAAACGTTTTCTCAAACGCAGATCATTAAACATAAATAAGGTTCTTGAATAACAAAGCCAATATTGTATTAAAGACATGAATAAATATTTGAAACATTGAATTTAAATGAAAGTCTGAAGTGCACTTAGAAAACAAAAGTTCCTTTTTAATTAAATAGATTCGAAATTGAATCTTCTTATAGTTGTTTGCCAAACAAGTTTCGAGTCTTATTCGTGTCATCTTGAAAAATAATTTGCTCATTTTTATATCTTATTGGAACAAGAATATGTTATGTCGTAATCATTGAAGGCGAATGGCAATTTAAAACATATTTAGCTTGAAAATAGACGTTACTGAGCGCACGTAGACGGAATAACGAGGAGGGTTCTTCTCCCCATTCTTGATAACCCCTCACATAAAAATGGAATTATTTTTGACAGGTCCCAACCTTATTTTCGAAATCGATGACGTCGCTGAAAGAGCTATTCAAATTCAATAGATAATCTTGAAAATGCAAATTCACTCAACATTGCATACGAACTATTGAATCAGTGGTTCAATATTGACAACAAACAAAGAATACGCGTTATATTTTCTATTTCATTTTTCAACTAAGCGACGGCACTATAATCTTCTTATCCGACCTTTTCTTTGTTTTGAAGTGTTCTAGGGTTCGTGCTCGATAAAGGCTTTGTACGAATAAGGGCCAAGGGTTGATAATCTATATCAGTTTGTGTGCGACCAAAGGGATCGTTAATATATATTATGCGTACATGCCAAGGTGATATTTGTATGTATGTGTTCCCAGTGCGAATAAGGAAAATGTAACGATATCGATTTTGGAACATGATATGCAATTTTTAGGTGCGCTTAAAATTGCGGCTTTACCTTATTGCTTCGCTCTTGGAAGGGAAAATAGATTTTATTCGAGTTACCCCAGCATTTTGTTATGAAAATTTCGCTAATGTGGCCTTTGAAAGCAAATGTAAATCGCATAAATATAAAAATATGACGAGTTTTCCTTTTTGGCAGGGGTAGCGGCTGATTTAGTAATAAGAGAGGTTTTAATTTACTTTGAAAAATAGGAGTCATTTATTTATTTACAAAGAACATAAACACGGTATTGTATTTAATATTTGTCTGTAATTTTTGTTATTTATTCGATGTACCCAAAACATTGTTTGTTACAGATGTTGTCTAATTTGGTTTGTTATTTAAATAATAACCTAAACTGTAAACATAAATATTAGCGACGAATAAAACGTGTCGGTCATATTTCACAGCTGTGGAATAGATTTTTAAACAGGAATATGCGCGGCGGCTGTCGAATGAATCATGCTGCAATGATACCCCATTTCGTGATTTCCCTCCAGAGAAGGCATCAAGTTTGAAGTAAATCTGCGATATCCTGATATCCTGTAATGTCTCCCTTGGCGTTCCAACCGAACTCGCTGACCGTAAAATTGTAAAAACTACCATAAATCTTTGCCTTCTACTTCGTTTTTTAGCAAAGAAAAATCAAGCGGAGAGGTGGCCACACAAAATAGATGTATATCGCTTTGCAGTCGACTTACATTCCGAACTCGAGATTCCGATTATATAAATGGTACAGGGAAGAATATGTATTGCACGGTGGAACGTGGGCTCGTATGCCCATTGATCCAATTGATACCAAGGAAGGTGCCAAACACGGCTTAGATTAACAATCAAGGTTTGCGGTACAAGATTTGTTAGCCACGTGTATCTTGAGGAAATTACTCAGTGATTTGTTCGCGTGAAAATCCAATGCTCGCCGAGTTGTTTATCTTTCATGTCGTTTGATATGTGACGGCTACATACAAATATTTTGATTAATCTATTAAGAATATGTACTTATAAACATTAACCGATTTAAAGTTACTCGGTAAAAGTATTTTTTCAATAGTTTATTACGTAAAAAAGTGGCAATCCGTCCGTTTATACATGCAATGTAAAAACGACTTAAAACATTACCATTAAGAAGTTTTAAAAATTCACGAGAATTCAGTTCCATGGAAATGTAATTTTATAAATACTGGAAACAATTCCATTAGGGTAATCAAGGCTTGTTTTGGTTTGACTGATTGATTAATAAATGATGCAGGTAAAAAGGACTCAAGTCCCCCAACTTGGCCATTATTTTCTGTCAGGTCTAATTACTCGACCATCCCTCAATGCACAAAATAACTTGATAATACTTTTAGAGGTGATGCTACTTTTAGCTTTCTGAATTTTTAATTACTTCGCTTCGGGGAAGTAGCTTAATATTTTAATTATTGATTAGTACCTGTTCCCCGTAAATTAGCACTGACATCTTTTTTAACGTTGGCGATACAAAAAGTGAGTTTGTAAAATGGTGTTGTTTTTTAAAGATTCGTTCAAATTCTATTTTTAATAATAGAGGTAAAGAAAATATAAACTGGTCCAACAAAACACTTCCCCTTAGGATCAGTTCATATATCTGACGGAAAATCCGTTGCGTATTGTCGGTCGCGTCATGTTTTAACTAAAAAAATATATTAGCACGTCCAACTTTACACATTTTACCGATGACACGCTAATCCGAAGACCATACTTAGCTACACCCGCATCTTCCGTCAGATGTGAACAACCCCTTTATTTTTGAAATTGATAGATTAAATTATCAATTAATAGCACGGTTACATGTCTACATATATCGTTATGTCGTAGAATCTCAAATTATTTTAATCCAGTATTTAAAAAGTCATTTCATTATTTTTCTTCATAGGTACATTGCACCTCTGTCGCATTGATATTCAGTCAGTTAGGACTAAGTTCTACAACTATGTAAGTCTATTTTGCAAATCTATCTGCGAATAGGAAGTTGGTCCGATTGTGTATCGGTTTTCACAACATCTTGTTAGTCTCGCTGTTACTTTAGCCAGCAATATCCCCTTACTGGACAAAGGCCAGGACTAAACCTTGTCTAAATAAAATACTAGTTGTGCCTTAAGGGTATATATCTGTGGACTAACTTTTGTTATTATAGTAAGTTCAATATAATTAAAACGCTATTTTTTTCTAGCGAAACTTTGATTTTTGTATCCAAAATTATTCCGTATTAAAGTTTGTTTGATTATTAGTAAAGCCCTGATTTGTATACTCTCTGGAGATAAGCATACATAGAGAAATAAAAATTTCTTATACACATTAATTATAATATACAGTTTTTGTTTTTAAGGAATCACATGTATTATACAGATAAGGTCAAAGTTGCTTTCAAAATTAACAACTTTATTTTAAATAGAAGGTAAATAGTGATAATTATGATGGTAGATTTATTACACGTTACAACTTTCCACAATAACAATTGTTAATTAATCTGTAAGTGAATCTAACAGCTCTCAAGATTATTAACTATCTGTAGTTTGACTAACATTAGGTGTAATTAGAGCTTAGGCTCTGTAGCTACTGTTACACTGTTCGAGGCCATTAGATATTGTATACATGATAAAACATATTATACAATTTAATGTGATGTGTGAGTAAAATACGTACACCAACTTTATAATATGTGCCTAATGACAAGCTCTATTATATGACTTTGTTGTCACGAAAAATTATAGTAATATTAGTAGTATATTTTTGGGTTTGTTTGGTTTTTGTGTATGTGATTTATAAAAACACTTGTTTGTGTGTTAAAAGTATGTAATATAAATAATAATAGGAATAATATTTTCTCTGTTTAAGGAACGTGTCTTTTATAAATTGCATTTCATTTTATTAAAACAGCGAATGCAACCCCATCTTTTATTAACTGGCTAGTATCTGAATTCTAATTGGTAATATTAATTTTGTCATGATAGATTATGTACCAGTAAGTAACATGGGTTTAATATCAAAATATCCAAACACCTAGCAGCAGACAGCAGCTGTTTATCAATAATAAATAATAACACAAAACAAACTTCAGTGATAGATATGTGTATCATTTTGTATCAAGTTGAAGTTAGTTCGAGGAGTACAGTATACTAAAACATCTATAGCAGTAATCCCTAGTCTAGCTCACTTCCGCGCCGCAGTTGTTCTTTACTAGCCGCTTAGGTCCTCCGCTGATAAAGTTCCGGCTTTGTATGTTGCACTATAATACTACAACGTATATTTTAATTTAAAAAGTACAATCAAAATACATGTTGTAGTTAATAGTTTGGCGAATATTTGTTGCCTAAGATTTGACAGAGAAAAGTAAGAGTTAAGGTTGACTGATAGAAAACCCCCTATGTGTATTATATGAAAGTCTTAATATAAATAAGCAAATACCTAGTATTTAATAGTTATTCATGAATGACTTAATTTTAAATTATTTTCGAAATATTTTTCGTTAAAGGTTTAGAAGTTTTGGAGTTGATACTAACATTGCACAACACGTAGATAGCCGTATCTTTATCATATTTTATTTTATTACATTAATAGCCGATAGCCGTGATAGCCGAGTGGTATAAGTTGACACCTCCCACGCAAGTGGTCGCAGGTTCGAACCCGAGGCAACACACCAATGACTTTTCGAAGTTATGTGTGTATTAGAAATAATTATCACATGCTCCAACGGTGAAGGAAAACATCGTGAGGAAACCTTGCATGCCTAAAATTTGTTTAATACATTTATTGAGGGCATGCAAAGTCCCCAACCCGCACTTGGCCAGCGTGGTGGACTCAAGGCCTAAACCCTCCCTTATTACGGGAGGAGACCCTTGCCCAGCAGTGGGACAGTAATGGGTTAAATTTATTTATATTAATACACATGTAATACATGTAGAATTTGACCGCTACGAAGCTCGAACAATCAAGTAATATCTAATCACACGTAGGTTCCGTTTTTGCTGTTAACTTGCCAACTCCGTATTTGTATTAAGTCTACCTCACACAGCCAACTTGTTAGCTGACTAGTTCACTGACTTATCCACTTAGTAGTTAGCTAAGTCTAAATTAGCTTACCACGTAGCCTCATACATGTAGGCTGACTTTACGAGATTATTGTGAATGTAAGCATTTTTATTGAATAGCTCGTTGATGATAGACAGCGCAGGTACCCTATTTTTTTGCATAGCAAATGAGCTATTGAAATACGCGGCATTGCCGTCATGTTATTTAATATAAATAAATCAAAACCAATATATTGATATCTTAGATCTCTAGCGAAATTATAAATGAGTTTCATTCAAAAACGGCCCTCTACTTGTAAAAACCTCTTTTCGGTTTTTCAATTTTCTGTTTATTTAAAAATAATCTTTTGTTAAATCATTCAACAATTCCACTACTCACGAAACCAATTACACCCACGAATTACTGAAACCGATCGCAGACCAACAAAAACAGCATTGTAAGCCTTTTATAAATTCATAATCATCACGACAAAGGCGCGCTTACAATTCCATCGTCGCAATTGAAAGTTGCTCAATCACTTTGAATATTAGTTGTGCGGGAGGCAACTTTTTAATGAAACCAGGGCTCAACCGAAAAATACTCCAAACCTCAAACACGCAAAGCTGCAGAACTACGAGACTGGAATAATGTCTGGGACAGAAAAAGTTTACGCTTTGAACTCTAGCGAGGGTAAGTGTTTTGCATTTCGACCCACGCAGCCTGCATACCAATGCGTAAAAGGATTGATGTTTGCAAAGCTACAGAAAAAAATATCCAATCTTTACCTAGCTAGTAACTGGTGAGTGACTGGCTTGACATGTTTGTGTTACGTACAACACTTTTAGTTTTTACTTTAAGTACGGCGGAGTGAAATGTTTGACGTGAAGGGTGCCTGTGAATAATGTAAAGTACTTTTTGGACATACGATATGTACCCCCTTTGCAAATAGAAGTCGTTTGATTTACGTCTCCTTGGTATGTGGGGTTCTGACTAAAATACTGATTTCTTCTACATCTGATACTTTGGTATTACCAACTTTGTTGTTATTTAACCAAAAAATTCCAGCCGCCTTTACTACTTTTATTTTGAAAAATATTTTTAAATGTTGGGAACATTTTGTGTATGTACTTGCACAATCGGGATTAGCTGCGACCTAATTGTAAAACCGGTGTAATGTTGGGGATCCGTACTTATTATTCCATTATGTAGATCAAGGCTATAAAATGTTATATGTTTTGATTTTATCTCTGCTTTCTTTAAGTATGAAAGGATAGCTTTATTCCGTGAACATAGTAGATTCTTTATTACGATACGTGAAGAAAAAGTGGCTATTATTAAAGCAGCAGGAAGCGAAAGTTTAGGGCAACTTTTATAGGGAGATCGGGGGCTTTAGATATCTTTGAAAAAACTTTCTTGCTACGTCCGATAAAATGTTTCGTACGCATGTAATCCTCTAAAATTCTGCGTGATTTGTCTCCACCGCGATAAAGACGATGTTCCCAAAAGAATCTGATGCGCTAAATCCGCGCGTCGTTTTTTACAAAGAATCTAAAAACTGATTTCGTCCACAATCTTTATTGTGTTTCCTTCCGAATATTTTTTTTTGTTCAAGTAATCAGGATCCGATATTTCGACATAAAATTATCTCTAGCAGCTCAGAGGACATCTTAAAACTCGTTTTCAAAGACAGTCTTTTAAATTACGTCATAAAATATTAGAGGGACTTTGTGCTTGGGTAAAGCCTGTGAAATAATTAAGGAAGTGTAATAAGGCTTTTCCATTTGCATAACAAATTTGTAAAGGTTCGTTGGTAAAAAAATCGCTAGTAAATCCTTTGACAAATCAAGCGTTTTTTAGGGGATTATTATTTTTGAACCCCTCTTTCCCGAAAGGAAGTACATAATTTTGGTATTTCTTTTCTTAGATCAATATAATATATGTACCTGTGAGGGTGACTTTAAAAAGTGAGCGTTGTTATGAAAAAAAATGTTATGGGTAAGTATTATGTCTGCTTCTTACGTATGGTTTAAGCAGTAAAATAAAGTTGGTACAAAACAGAGCACTGTTTAAAATATTCATTTGATTTTGGGATTGCGATGTGTAATCACAATCAAAGAGCTATTTTTGGAATGGAACTTACGATTTATTTATATAATTTCGGTTGCGCGTGCCTTGAAACCGAACTCAAACATTTACGTTCACCTGAAGTATTTGAAAGGAGTTACGTATATAAATCCACTGCAACGAATGTGTCTTTAAATCAATACGAGAAGTGTATTTTGCTTTGTGACTTAAACTGCTATTATCGATTAGAATAACTTTTTGGTATATTTAAGGCCTCAAAAAGGTTAGCAGCAATTTTATTTTCGAATATAGAAAAATAATAGCAATAATAATTTAGGTTAAAATGACATCAGTGACCTATTGAATACACTCACACGCGACACACACTACACTCATTCTAGAGTTTAAAGACATTTTCTATACTAATATTAAAGTCAGTTTATTACATCGTACCGAGTCAACAAATCGCCTTACACATAGATACAACAGAAACGAAATGTCTTCCAATACAATGATGATATCGACGTAAAAATATACGTAGTAGTTTCTTGCAATCTTCATATCATATACAGACTGTATAAGTCTAGATTATATTCATACAACTTTAAAAGCATTGAAGAGCGTGTTTCAGAGTCGTTTACACGTGTCGTCTGATTGATTCGGTGCTCGAGCGTCCTTAGATACAGGCTCTATTGTTATAATGTTGCAGTGTCGTGTTGTCCGAAGTGGTGCACGAGTGCCTTGTCCGTGAAGTTGACAAATGCCCCCGGCACGTTAGGTGTTTGCCGACGCTACTTGATATAAGGACGTGTGGGGCTATCTGATATATACACCGATGACTTGAGGTTTGTTTTGGTATTGAAAGACGGTGTGGGGAAGACGTTGCTTTTATTAAGAAGTTAAATATTTTTTAAACAAAATTTATACTTTGAAGGCTATGGGTAGCCATTTATATGTATAATAAAATTTATATAATAAAATAAATTAAATCAACAAAGATGTGTATATCAGTCATGCCCGTTGTGCTTGAAGCTTATTTTACTTTGATACAATCGTCTTCAATCTCTATGGTCTGCGATAATTTCTTATTAAAAATGCCGGGAAATCAACCTCCTTATTTTGTACTGAGCAGTCTATCGGTGTTTTCGAGAACGGTTTTGGTTGCCAGTAACAATAACAATATAGAAAAAAATAAGACAGCGCATGTGAAAACCAAGAAAGAACTTTTTTTTCGTAAGCAATCGTACAGTGTGTCATGTCTTTAAGTCTTGAGACTTGTATTCATGAAATTCATAAGAATATGAGATTAGTTAACATATTCATACGTCGTTCAGAGAATAAACATTACGTGGTCTACATGATTTCTTTTGAATACACTTGATTTACTCTGTTAACATTTTTATCGTATATTCTAACATATTTTCCAAGCTAAGATTGTGTTGTATTATGTCCATACTCCATACCATGTCTATACTAATATAAAAAAACATTTTATGCAAGTATATTTGTAACTCTTTGACGCAAATACTACATATTCTTTTTTTTTAAACGACTGTTGTTTGTCATGCATAATAGGTATATAAATTTTAGTTATCCAATCCGTCAGTAAGAGTTTAGTTGGAGTCCTCTTATTTTCTAAAGACAAAATTCGACCATTAGTCACATTTGTCACATGTTGCGTGAAAACCATTAAAGTAGGCTATTTTTTTAATTATACTATTTTACCAGAAATAGGACGCATTGACTTTGTGATCTGTGATCAAGCAAATTCACATTTACTATTTTACTTGCCTAAACTGGGCTGTATTCTAAATCTCATTTTCTCTCTAAACTCAATAGCAAATCAATTATCGTTTCACTGTCTTTTTTTACTACTAAAACCAATTTCTTAAAAAAATCCATAAAAACTTAATACGAGCGAAAGTTGTATGGATTTCTCAAAGGAATTTAATTTTACCACGTTGGAAAAAAAAGCTTAAAAGTGATCGAGCGCAAATTACAGTGATTGATTCACGAGGTACCTAGCACTGAAAGGAAATAAATTTATTATACTGAGTTTTTCCACGATAAAAGATTTTAAATTTCTACCTTAAGCTATCAGGCCAAATTTCAGATATGCTTAAGGTTTTTTTCTTTTCAAATTAAAGATGACAAGGCAAGGTAGGAGTATTATTTTATCTCATTAAGTTGTAAATTGAAGGAACTGGATACGAAAAGATTACAATAGGTATTCAAATCTTTCATTATTCTTCAGGTTGTCGACCCTTATTAGTGTTCCCTTTGTATCCTCGTACTAAGTATATTTTTGTAACAAATTCATTTAAGATCTTTTCACAGACTCAACGTGGTAATTTACTGAAATCGTTATATTATAGCGAGAAGATAATGATGCGAGTAAAATTTTTTTACATATTTTTTTAAGTATAGAAAGTTGTTTGAAGATACGTGAAACGTGTCAAATACATAAGCTAATAAAGTACATAATAAGTTATTATTTACTAAATTCTATTCAATTGTTGCACATAGTTTTGTTTCCATCGCGAGATACAATTTTTCTGTTACCGAATACAAGGCGAACTGCCTTTTATCTATCTGCCAAAGGAAATCATGTCTGATGCAATATATTGAATATCGTGTATCTTCAAACCAAGATTTGATATAAACCCAAATTGTATACATCAAAGCTTTGAGGTAAAAGTATTATATTTTCATACGATATTTTATGTATTTTAGTTTGTGTGCAGTTTGTAAAAATAAAGTATTTATTTGGTTTCCAGATGTAGATTTTTATTTCTAATAAATAGGGATTCCTAGGATTACGTATGTTATTTTCCATCCACATTTAACTGTAATACATAATTTTTCGATAACATATTTTATGTTAACCATAAACATTTAGTACTTTTAAGTTAAGTACTATAAATAAAAAAAGAATATTTTAAATTCGCTACGTTCTGTTCGAAAATACATTTTATGACTTAAAAATATATTATTCGAAAATAATAAGTAATGAATATATGTAGTAATGTGATACAGCCTGAGGACAGTAAAACCTATTAGTATGCAAATGGGCTGATAATTAGGTTTATATCTCTAATTATCGCTTTAGTACAAATTCTCTTAATGCCATTACATTAGACATTAAGTGCAGTGATAATAAGAGCGGAGTAATTTATGTGACTTTGAACTACTAGTACTATACATAATATATTTGATGTGTTTGTTTGTTGAAAAGCTGTATAGCTTGTGAATGAGAAACATTATCGCAAGCCCTTTAACCACATAAGGCATCAAAGTCAGAAGGTGTAGAAGTTTACACGCATTAATGTAGCACCTTCGTAGCACCGTAGCAATCGTAGCACTAGCTACGAATTACCGTAGACATCGACATTATAAGTGTGCGCACATCTATAAATATGTATGTTCATATCTCTGAGTGTCTGTTGTGACGAGTGGCGAGAACAGAAAACAAAGAAGAGGTGTCATGTTAAAACTCAAGTGAAATGTATTATTCAGTTCCCGCTTCACAAAGACAATTCGGCTTTTGTTTGATACTGACACGAAACTGAGATCATGCGAGACGGAGCACATATATTACTTACTTTATATGCGCCATACAAAACTTGATAAATGTGCTATGTGCGCGATAGGTGGGTCTCAATCCTTTCTTTTTAAGATGTAAGCGATAACTCTGTGTTATTTGTACAGATGTGGGTTTATGAGTATCTAAGAGTATACCTTGATTTTTTGACTGAGATTTTTATTTTTCACAGTTGCTTAGTATACTGGTACTTGCTGTGAAATATTTTACATGATTTTTCTAACTTTAAAAGAATATCTTACTTTTTCAAATTTAACTTTCTTGTTAGTTTTGATTATAAACTATTTAACGTCAAGATAATCACATTGAAATCGCTTCGCATGTTTGTTTTAGAGATGCTAACAACAGCTTTTTTTAAATAAACTTAAATATAAATCCAAATCATTAAAAAAATACTTCAAAGACAACAAAACCTCCAAAATATTGCTTGTCCAGTTCCATTCTGAAGTGAAATGAAGCGTACAGTTTTGAAAAACATTAATGAATTCTTGTCGCAGAGCCAACATGTCACTGCCAAAGTGGAACCAAGTTTTTACGTCTGTACATTTTGATTTTTGTTAAAGCAATGCTTAATTTGTATAATTGGATACTTTATTGTAGCTTTTTGCAGTATTGACAATGTTTATTTTTTTGTTTATCGGCTCATGTTATCAATTAAAGTCCTCTCACCATCTTTGTCTGTCTTTGTGTTTGTCAATCTGTCTTTTAGCGATATAGTCAAATTGTACTGAACAGATTTTCATGCGGTTCTTAGTAATAAACGACGCCATTTTTGAGTGAGGTTTACGTGTACTATTAGTTACGGTTAACTCTCGATATAACTTGGGCAAAGTCGGGGCGAACCGCTTGTTTTTAAAATAATAATAAATACTCAGTGCAGTCAGTGTCATTGTTCCAACAGCCTTCAAAAATATTGACATTCGCATTAAACTACTCTTACGGATTTCAACGCGCTTTACACGGCTTTAAAAACGATATTTACCAATAAGATTAAAACACAGAGGCGGAAAAGTAGCAGGTTTATAAAAGTATTTTATTTTTGGTAAAATATTCTTCGATAATCCGTTGAGTAGTTTATCTCTTTTGGGAATATAGTTACGCGAACTTTATAAAGTGTATCCGTAAATAACACTAACAGTGAAAGCAACTTAATATAAATAAGGGTTGTAATACTATTTTGAAATGCCAATATTTAACGTTACGCCCTAAAATTTTATAAAAGATCTATTTATCTGCAGAACGATTAAGTTTTCATCCACTTTACGCATAAGCCTAACTATTTATATAACCGCAACACCACGCTATCATGTTCATAATTTGCCCCATAAACTTGCTCCATATTATCACCCTTCTACCCTAATGGCTTTAATGACACTAATTTAATAAAGCACTTACCATAAAACAGTTTCAAATACCGAATGAAACGGAAGGACGGAATAATGGTACTTTATGTTGGTAAAAATTTCAAACAAGTCCCAACTTTGACATTAGCCCGTGAATTATCGCGGTCTCCTTGGTGTCATTTGTGAAGTTTGAACCGAACTTGGTGCCCTGGGAACGGATTCTTTCCGTTCTTAGTTTGCTCTGGGCCGCGGCCAAGACTACTCGCCCGCATACCACTCAATTTGTTCAAAATGTTTATTCTTTAAAGCAAATATCGCAAATGTAGGACATGTTTTTTTGTACCTAATGCACAGAATTTATTACCTACTTTCCTGACTTCGGACAGATTTTATTCTAGGCTCCCTTTGTCTAAGTAATGGAGTATAAATCTGTCAGAATAAATCTTTATTTTCGTGGTTTTGATCACGGAAAGGTCTTACTAAAACTAGGAAAGTGGGATCTGATTTTTTTCTAACAAATAGCTATCGGAATGGTCATGTAGGAGCACTATTGTGATTCAACGTTAAATGTGATTGATTTTTTAAAGCAGATGAATGCATTTGTAACAATACACATACATATTCTGTGTAAAATATTTATACGTTTTGACGACCAGTAAAACTCTTTGTGGTCAGACGCCCACGTGAGGACGCGAATATGTACGATCTCTAATGACATGTCGTTAGGAGTCTATAAAGTATTCTTTACTACCTAAATTTTAACCATCATTTATCTATTAATAAACTAAAAAACACAGTTAAAAATATATTGTACACCTAAAACAACGTTGCTACTTCAATTATCCAGTGATTCGATTTTGAAACTTTAACACTACAGAAACACTGGAGCGTAAGAAAAGTTTTATTGCAAGTGCTTAGAAAGAAAAACAAATCGCAATTACGCTCAGTACTAGGGCGTTATCAGGCGTTAGGAGTTTCGAAACTCGTCTCGCGGAAATGAAGATACTGAAAAAGGCTCTTGCTACATTCCTATAGTAAATTGACACAGTTCAATCACAGCAATGAGACAAAAGATCGCTAGTTCCGTTCACGTATTAGGTAAGTTTTAATTGAGTTTTTGCAACACCCTTCCGTGACCCGTGAATGTTGCGCTGTTCACCGCTTTACTTTACTTTTATTAGTTTTTATTGTGCCGCTACTTTCTTTGTGGCATGATACATTGTGTTTTTTGATGTAACGGAGATTGGTTGCACGTTATAAAAACTGGGGGTAACACACAAGTTTATTGTATAAAACACTAAAATATAAAAAACTTAGTAGTTATTGCATAGTTAATTGATAACTAGTCTAGCGTTCCAAATTCCAGCAAGTCATTAAGCTGCAAGAACTTTTAAAAGCACGGCCTAGAATGCGGGATCACGCAAGAAGTTCTTTAAGCTTTAAACTCTTTATAACGTATAATGAGTTGAATTAATCTTAACTTCCAAATTAAGTGCTTTCAAATTTAAAATGCAAAAAATTCAATTAAGAGACCTTAAGCAAAGCGGAAGGAGTCCAATTAAAACTATGTCTTCGTCGAGAAACTGGTAAAAGGTAAAGTGGATAGACAGGGAAGCACTGAAAAGCACTTTAGGGCCTTTTAAATTAAGAAAGGTTTTAAAATATTGGGAATTTAAAACGTATTTACGAGTAAAAATAGAGTTGTAAGCCGTCCGCCGGTTAATGAGAAACTCCTCGTCCAAAATGATTTACCAAATGACAACCGTTTTTCAAATAGAAAGTTATTTTTGGAGTTGATTCTACTTCTGCCTGACTGAACTTTCCCGAGGCGCAATAAAAGGGAATTAAATTTTAACTTCATTTGCAAATCATACAAAAAGATTGAAGTTTAAATTAAGATAGACATCGTAGTAAAGTGCAAGAGTGGAATGTCAAAGGTCCTTTGTAGAAAGATTTATATTTTCTTTTGTTGAATAAGACTTGTTATTCTGATCGTGCTTAAAAAATAAGTTTTCTAATAAGAAAAGTCAGTTATAGGCCGTTGAAATTTGGAGCATTTATTGCATAACTAAAAATCAGCATCATTATTATTAATCAACGAAGAAAATGCAAGTGACAGTGCCTCAATCCGTTTACTCCATTTCTAAGTAAGTCATTTATCAATAATACAAAAGTAACAACAAAAGGAATTCACCCCAATATCTTACGTTCCTCCTATTCGAGACTGCCTATCACAATAGTCCCCACAATATGCTCTATAACTTGTTTTTTACACTCAACTTAACTCAAACGTGTACTGGCTGGAGTAAAGTGTGAATAAATCTTGTTTAGTGGCGTCGCGCCGTTTCTAGCCCATAAACACGACAGCGGTCAACAAACAATGTGCTTCGTGTTCAAGAAGCATCATTTATCGTCTGAACAAAAAGTGGCCTATCTACGGAGGTTATTTAGCTATGGCAAAAACGTGTTCAGATAGGTGCTGAGTTTAACACTCTGTGGTGTGGAACTGTAGAGTATTATAATGTAATGTTTCCGTCTATTGTAAGTAGGTAGGCCACTTGTACTTTGTGATGTAAATGTTTTACATCGTCGCCGCGTTTGTTCGTTGTAGTGAAAATGTAATATTATTATCGAGTTATGGCTCGCATTACAGAGTCAGTTTGTTATATTTTTAATAATAATATATGCCTAACAAAAATGAATACTAACCTTATCAAAGAATTAATAAATTCTACTACTTCTCTTGCCTTAGTCAAATAAATTATTTATTTATTATAATCACAATTAAATTATTAAGTACAAATTCAATTCAATTTTATAAATTCAACTGTAACGAACAACGGAGATAATGTCATCGTTAAGTAATTAAACGTTACTTATTCACGTTACAACGTATATCGTTTAAACGCGGTATCGTTTTTAGTTTAAAAATTCATTGAAATATTTTCCGAACTCTCGTCCATTTAACACAAAGGCTGTGACAGACGGATGGACGGCCACACAAGTCATGAGTTCTGAACAAAAAATGTATTAAAAACTTGCAGTAGTCCGTTAGGTTTTTGTATTCGTTTCTGAACTCAGCTTAACAGTTATAAAAGCGTTTTAAATCGTACAAAGTGAATAGTGTGTGATATGTATGAAATAGTTTTGTACTTTTTCGTTTGATGTTTTGTTGTATTTGTACGTAGTGATAGGAGTGGTTACAATGCATTTTTGAGTTTTAATCTAGTTTGGACACCTTACAGGCTGCCCCTCTGTTACATAGTTACATATAAAATTCTCCTCTGCCCACACCTTCGGGCAAAACTTGCGTGATATTATGTATGTTTAGACACCTCGGTATATATTATTACCTTGTTAGGTGTTTAATATTTTGGCCATTTGGCAAACAGACCTAATGACAATTTTGAGAAACTATGACCAGCGGTCGTCGGTACTGTTAAGCAGCTTGGTATTTTGAAAGTTTTTTTTTTAACGTATACTGTCACTTTTTGTATTGCAAATTGGCCACTTATATACTCATCACTTATGACCATCAACTGACCTTTGATACATAGCAGAAAACTCTTATTATTAAACTTACTAAGAATTTTATACTACACCAGGTGAACAACTTCGCTATAATTCTCTTTGATAAAACCGAAGTCAATAATCACACAGCAATATCAAAAAGTCTTTAGTCCGACTTCTCGGAGTCATTTAACATGAAATAAATATGCTCAGTAAAGTACGAAACGACATAAAGGCACCTTTTATCTGACCCTGGGGTGAAAAGACGAAAATAAATAAATCCAATAATCCCCGAGTTTCCAAGTAACTTTGATGTCTCTGGTTTCTTCGTATGCTTTTGACGATTTGTATGTATTTAATGGTTACGCTATTAAATTATACCGATCATGATAATTTCGTGGAATTTCTACCTAAATGATAAGGCTTCATGTATTTTTATTTATAATACAAAGAATGTATAAAATGTTTGAGTACGTTAAAGGTGTCGTGCGGGTAGGGATTACGATAATGTTGCTTTTGCCTTAAAGTTTAATAAAAATATATCCATACAACTCTACCTTTTCTTTTTAAAAATGATTTTATTTTATATTAACTGGCACTCGTCGGTTTAAAACTGTATTTTCGAAATAAATTTCAATATTTTTCAGTAATGAGTATGCAAATAAATCAACGTGTTTCATATAAAATATTCGCCCTCATTCATCAAATTTAAAAATAAACCAATAAATTAAAACGCTGACGTGACTTATCCAAGGTTATTCACGTTTCTGGATGCTGCAGTACTCATAAAAGTACGTAGCCGATAAAAATCTGACGTAAAACTTCGTGAAAAGAAGTGGGGATAATTGAAAAACCTGATCTCTCATTAAAATCTCTCGCCTCCGTCCGTTTCAAAATTAAACACGGGCATATCGCAGTCACGTCGGTGGTTCTGCCCACTTTTTTATGAGTGCCCCGTCCAGGAGTTGCGATGGTAGATAATTCAAGACTCCTTTTTTAACTTTGATCCACAACAAAGAATTCCCTTGCCATTTTAACCCTTACATTGCAATTAAAATAGTTGAAGCTAAACGTTCATTTTTAATTTGAACGACGTCAAACGAAACGTTAAAGTTGACTTAACACTGGCAGCATGGAGTAAAAATTTAAATTTAGAATGACCGTTTTGTAACTCAATTCCGGTTTGAAAAAGGAAAGAGGTGACATGACTTAATTAAAGGAAACAAATTAAGTTGATTTTGTAAAATGTTTCAAATTGTGGATTTAAAATAATTACATTTTTAAAAAAAGTGAGAACTTAAAATTAATTGCTGTAACTAGGTGGTCAGTTTGAACAATTTTGACGATGGTTTGACCTTTCCAGGGAATGAATATATAAAAATTTTATTGTAATAATCAACATGTATAATATGTAATAGATAGGTACACTACACATGACTACTGATTAAGCTCTTTGATATATGTATGTAGCTATGATAATAGCAAGGACATTTACGCTCAATGATCACAGGGGTTCTATATTTAATTTCAATTTGAATATAATTATAATAATTAATATTTTGTGACTGTAATTATAAAACCCTAGTTTTATTCTTTAGAAAAATACAACGAATATTTAATTTATTCCAAAATGTTATTACGTCTTTGTAATTTTATCAACTATGTCTAATATACTAATTCAATAAAGTCTAGACGTTTGTTTATTTATTTATTACATTTATGATAGTAATTTTATGGAAAGTTTATTGTAGAACTGGTTTAGAGACTGAGTTCTTTTTAATCCAAAATATTAATATGGGCCGTTTAAATCATAAGTCTATTCGTCAAAAACTTATATCAAACAGGAAATGCTCCTGTTTAAAATAAGTACCATTGATAACTGTCTGAGTACTTTATTACCTTTTTTTCCACACTACTTGAAATTGGTTTGAGTCCCATTCCTCCATAAAAAAGTGTTTCTTTTTGTCTGTTGCTCCAAATGAATAAAGTACTACTCCCAACAGAAGCTTGATTCCTTGGCCAAGAATTATTATAATACTGAGGAGGTATTGTCAATTGAGTTTCCAAATTACCTTTATAAGTTTATATACCATTTGATACGCAGCCAGTAATGTAGACAATAACTCATATAACCGACTATACATGTACTGCTTCGAGTTTTGTATTAATCGTGTTAAATTATTGCCCCGAGCGTTATAATGTGCTCTATAAATAATTAACCAGAGTTGTAACTTAATAAACTATGATTGGATTATGTGTACCGAAAATTATTGAAATTAAATTGTTAAACTGACATCGTTATAATTCTGTTGTTGTACGTTAATTAAATTTAATTCACAATTGGTAACGTTATTTTATTGTAACCAGTGATGTTGTTGCGTTATATTAAACAATGTCATGGCTCAATATTTATAATGCAACGAGTCTTGAACGCAGACGAAAATTAAAAGTTCGATTATTTGTGTATCCGACGTTTCGATCGGATTGCATCGACCGTGGTCACGCGCTGCATTCTTATAAGTAATAATAGTTGTTTGATGTTACAAGTGCTATAAATTAATTGAAACTCTTTATGTATTAAAGCAGGTGGCTTTTGTTCGTGAGTGGAACCAATAGTCATCAGAGACTAAAGGCTGATTTTTACGTAATGATCATCCAATGATAGTAATCTGACGATGGAAAAATCAATCCTAAAGAATTTTCCGCTCGTGTCAAATTTGATTGAGCTTTTCAGTAATAGCTTGGAGTAGCTAAACTTATTAAGTAAATGACTATTATGTTAATGGGTATAAATTTTTTTATTAAAATACCTGTAAATTTAACAAGACAGGTGATGTCAGAATTATTTGCAGCACTAACTTATAGAAAAAAACAAGAATTATACTTAACGTCTATCAAATCTAAAACTTAAATATAAATGAGAGCACTCAAGCGAATTTTCCAGTAATAAATTCGCCATTGTTAAAATGACATGGCATTAAAAAAATACTTCTATACTTCTTCGCACGCGACCCACGCCACGGCTTATAATGCACAACGAAAACTTTAATGCTGGCTTAGCGTGTTTGAAAAAAAAACTTTAAAAAGATCGGTTCCACGATAAATAATCGGAGGTGGTGTGATTTGTGTGTGTTACGGCACACATTAATTTAGACATGCTAGCCTGCATAGGTGTTATTAAACTTGTATGCTCGTAACTGAAACTTGAAAACCTGGTCGTGGTATTTTGGAAGTAAAATTGTTGTGCTTGAAATATGTTGCAATGTATAGTGATTTTCAAGCATGTAATATTATTTAAAGTTTTAAACTATAAAGCCCATTTCATTTACATAAGTACATAATGATAAGAAAGAATTAGACGTAAAAATGAATAAAAATATTATTTAAATCAACAACAACGTTAGGATAGAATGTAATGGAAAAGAAGAGCAGGAAAGCCGACCCGCTGAGAAGAAGAATTACGTGACGATCAGAAATCTGAAATGACCGATAATATAATATAATTGAACCTGTAAGAGTCTAGTGATTTTGTCAATTAATTGATTGATTTCTGTTTTGTTTAATCACTATTTTATAAACAATGTGTTAGTTTACGCGTATGATACAGTAGATAAGCACAAAAGTTAAGAATATTTCCACCATTATACTCATTCTTGCAACGCACTTCCCTACACGGCGACGTGGGTCGATTTAAATAATTTTATTTGTACCATAGCACGAAATTAAGCAATAAACATAGTAAGCGCTTATCGACTAAGTAAATGCAAATATGGATAGATATTGTGTTCGTATGGGCTAGTTTCAAAGGCGATTGGCGTGATGTTGAAGCATAGTATTTTTATGCCCATATTGCGTGTTACTAAGCAACCTTTTTACATGGCATTTTTAGTACATTCAAACACTTATTTTTGTAGGACAGAAGTTTTGTAGTGTCAAATATTGACAACCTGTGGCGCAATTCTGTATAATCTGTACTGTCGAGTATCGAGAGTTTGACATTTAGAATGTACTGCCAAAATAGTTCCTACGACGCCCGTTAGAAGCGCTGATCAGCTTTTCGTACAAAATTTCTCGATGACAAGCCGGTTGTCGGTAGTCGATGGTAGTAGAGAACCGAGCTACTGTATGATTTGTAAGTACAACGCCACGATGTCCAGTGAAGTACTACAATTTCAACGAATTTCTTTGATGTTATTTTGCTGTTTATTTTGCACTACTACTATGGAGGTTGTGTTCGATCAGTGGACTATAAACATTATCGTGATCACTGTCAACTAAGGTTATCTATCTAATAATATATTTTGTATTTGTCATTTTAATCCGCAATACGACTAATGCAATCAAATAATAAATCAGGATTGCAATATAGAATTATGGACAATATCGCAATAATCTGAATAAAACATGTTTCATTTAAAAGTTCATCGCGGTGCACATATTATTTCTCTCTAACGATGATACACAACACCATATGGTACTAAACCAGCGCTAAATCAACAAAATAGTAAAACCAATTGTACAAAATAAAGCTAACTTTGATAATAACAATGAAATATTGGCCGTCCCGAGTACGAAGTAATTATGTAGAAGTAATATAAAGCTGAAACGCTCTGCATTTACCCATTCACTACTCGTCATAAATCTAGCACACACCGAGCGATAAAATTGCCGAATAAATCATATTAAATATTTTATATTCGATTTACTTACATAATTCTAAAACAGAATTATAATACAATTATTTCGTTTCAAAAAGTGGCGGAGTTTCGGTAATAATAATTTAACTGCATATAGGTTCACCACTGTACTGGTTGTACCAATTCGATCATCGAAAACTAAAATTTAATTATAAAAGAATAAAAATTGTTCTTTCTATTCTTTTTATTTCGGCTTAAATTGCAGCTGTGTTTTAAAACATAATTAGCTAAGCCTTCTCATTGCGTGCAGTGGGGGTTAATGCAGCATATTATAATGTTAATATTTTCATTTGGCATGGGATAAAAATTTTATAATGACGTAAAATATATAAATTAAGAATGGACAGAATACTCAGCACTAGTGGAAATAAAAAATCCTATACCTTACATTACAATACTTGTATTTTCAGAAAAGCAAGCAAGTAATAACATTGGTACAGTTGCCAACTACATGTAGTGTAAGACGGCCTTAACTCAGCGGTTACTCGATACAAAGTTTTGCTTGTTTGATTTAAGAACCCGGCTAGGTTAACCGGTTCCATGTTAGTTAACAAATCGTTGTTCCTCGGTATGTGAGCGAATGTTTTATGAAACGGAACGTATCGGAACTTTGTTACGGTTTCATGTTTTGTTTTCTGTGGAATTATGTACGTGTATTTTATTGGCGAACTTCATGATTATGAAGATGAAAATTGCGGTTGGATGAATGACGGAATTAATTATGACTCTAAAATTATTAGTTGCTTGCATTGTGCTTTTAAATTACTTAGTAAATTAAACACGGTTAGCGATAATAGTGTTTAAATACTTTGAATTTTAAGCCTCAATATGGATGCATGTCACCATACGCATATAATCCACCTTATTATTACTTAAGCAAGATTTTGCAAGAATCGCGTAATAACTGTCAAATAGAAGACATGAAAATTCACTTCTCTATATAATTCAAGGCTAATATAAAACTCATCTCAACTCTCTCGTAAATAAATCGTTTATTTATATTAAAAGCTTGTTGACAACAAATTTTATATCGCACTAAAGCTGAAAGCAAATTAATCATTAATTTAACGACACCGCGTTGCTTGCCCAATATGGCATTTAATAAACTTTAACCGCTTCTAAATTTTTCCCAAAGGCTAATTCAGAGTTTGTCGAGTGGAAATATTGAGTTGGTAAGTATCTGAATAATGAAACAAGTCTCAGACGTTTTACACCATAGTGATCTTAGAAAGAATTTAATTTGCGTTTGCCGCTTCCTTTTAAACTAAGCATTGGCGATTGCTTTTATGATGTGTAGACTAATTGTACATTATTTCTTATATTGAATTCGAATGGGAAGTTTTAATGTTATAGATTACAAGGAGATACCACTTCATTGAGCTGCTCAGGCAGTGTATGTTCAAAATGCTGAAAGTCTAATCGATATTTAAACATGTATTTGAGTTGAACAGCGTGAATAAAACGATATTTTTAATCACGATATCTCACTTAAATATGCGTATCACATCAAATTATTAGTAAAATCTATTCCACGGATATCCAAAACGCCTATTGAACCCAACTAAAACCGCGTATGAATTTTGACAGATGGTTTAACTCGCCGACTGCGTGCTTCATCAACAATTTCAAACGAAATCCCCCTATAACAAGCATCAATCATGCCAACATGACCGCATCGAACGAAACATGTGCGATGAAAAATTTAAAAAATATAAAATCTCTATGAAGAGGGATAGTGAGCGTCACTGTCAACGTAATGCCTATTGCGGGCCCAACAAAGACATGAAAAATGGTCGCAAGTGGAGACATGAATGGGATAAAAGTACCTCTTATCTGTTGGTAGATTCAACATCACATGTCGGGGTATTCGCACTCGAGAGTTTTTCGTTTCCCCGGATGCATGGGGAGGCATTAGATAACTGTTTATAGTGGAGAATGGGTCCGACCGACGCGCTCCACGTTGTGTACAGATCGTGTTAAGATATGGATTTAAAATGTATTTTGTAGTACATTTTATTTGTAGATTTATGTAGTTAAGTCTACTATTTGGATTATTATGCTTCAATAGAAATGTCTCGAGTCAAACTCAATTGCTTTGTTGAATTCGTTTGCTGTTTGAACAATATATTTTTAAAGAGGCGTGACAAGGGTACATTACTCAATTACAAATTCAATATGCCATGAATCAAAGCTCAAAGGCGGGGAGCCAACAAGATTTAACAAGTTTTTATTTTTTATCCAAAAATGTTACTGGTTAAGGTAAAATATGTAGGTATTTTTTTTCCCTACAACAAAGTTGATTAAAACTAAGTATAGCAATAAAGTTTTGTACAATTGAAATAGTTTCTAATTCCAGTTTTTCCAACTGCGCCTCTAATAAAGCTTGGAACTTATAATATGATTAACCCAATTGAAGTTACAGTGTAGGTGCATTGAACTCTGCTACAGCTTGTCCTTATTCGTGGTCGCGTGCCCGAAGCTGTGGCGTGATCGTTATATTAACAGTCATTACAGAATTTCCCAATAATAAGCCCGCTGAAACATTAGCCGTCGGCTACACGAAAACAGAATTAATAATGGGCCAAGTTTGCGGTTAATTCAGTTCACCATCTGCGCAAAATGTTTGGGAGATTTTTTTTACATTTTATCCCTCCTATGTAATCCGTAAATATAGCGTCATTAAGCCCCCGGTGGCCATGTAAAGTACCTTTATTAAATCAAAAGTTTTTCTCAACATTTATGTTGCATTAGCAAGAGATTCATCAATGTGTCTATTAGTAGAGAGTTGGAGTGGGTGTCACGGGACTCATTCATTTCATTTAAAATGAAATACAGTTTTGTTTAGGTTTTAGTAATTGAAGTTGGGTATGTATATTCGAATTATATATTCCATTTATGTAATTGGTGTGTAATTAATATAATTTTATTCGTCATACGGGGACTTAAAATTTAGGCGTGTACTGACACTGTTCACTTTCGTTTATTAATATTGATCCCTTTTGTTAATAAATGAAACGAATATTTCTGGGAATCGGGCTACCGACGAAACGTCATGTTTTTAGTAATATATCATCTCATACTACACATTCACACACATCAATCACTAACGAGTTTTTAATTTTAAGGTTCCGTAAATGTACAGCGAATCTCCTATAAAATCTAAAAATCTCCTAAAATAAACTATTCATACAAATATTTTCTAAAGTACGAGTAGATAGATAAAAGACTATTACTATTATCTCGAATCAAAGTTGTATGACGTTAGATCAAGGGATTAAAAAAAATATAACAAAATATTCCCAGATAACAAACAAAGCTTCACCTATGATAAAATGTAAATTTAACATGATGTTAAGTTTAGTTTTTATGCTAGTACACTAACTAAAAGCATCTGTGTGGCAAATCGCCAATGAGTTAGTTATCATCTAATTTAGTACAATAATCTGATATGCGCCTCTAGCACCTTTTTTGCAGTACATATCAAATGCCAAAATCTCACTAATCTCTAGTAAAGACTGAACATCCCGCTACAGAATAAATTCAAAACCAAAAATAAAATACTACTACGTAACTCGAGTATTCCCAAGTAATATCCGTGCTTGTTCCCAAAACTTTAAATTTTCCAAGCGTAAATCAATCACGTAATAAATATGACTGCAAGTCGGGAATGTTCAACGTATCGCATAAAGAAGATTGGTTCTGAGCAATTTCGGTAATGCACGAGTTGGCTCGCCGAATAAGGATACAGATGGCCCCGATTTTGATTGAAGGATGAAATCGTAGTTTCTTACACAGACAACGTAACTTAGGGGGTTGTTTGAACTTTGCTATAGTTGTGTAGTGCTTTTTATAGAGTGACATAGTTTTGGCTCCATTTGAGAAGGGTGTGATTTGAAGTGAATTGTTTTGTGATTGATGAGCACGTTGTTTTCTTGGTTATGATAGCGTTTGCTATTTTGATAGTGTTGGTTTTTTGTCATCTGTCTTTTTTTCATTAATGTATGAGATACATAGTATAAAAGATTCTTTGACTAAATTGGATATCTTTTCAACTTATCACGCATTTGCTTTTCCAATTACGTAATGTTTCTTAATTACATTAATGAAACATAGAAGTTATCAATAGTAAGTAATAACTACGTGGTTTCGTCAAAATATTTCAGTCACTATTTATATAAAATAATATGTATTATTTTATCATTCACATACACTACATATAGTCACTCTTATAGGTCTAATTACCCGCATAGATAAAACTATCCTATATCCATTTTCGAGTCTCAAAATATCTTTGTACAAGAATACACCCAAACTAGTTTCATAGTTTAGGCAAAAATAATAGTCATAAAGCCGACAGAGAGACTTTTGCATATGAACACTTATCAGGGATAAATAAGGCTTTCGTGATATTCGTAAAAATAATGATGTGATTAAAATGATAAGTGGAGAAATAAATGCATCGAGATAAATTGTGTAATAGTGGCGACCGTCCAAATTGAACTTATTAAATGTAATTCTCTTGTTCATTCTGAACTGATTAAAATTAACGGATGTGGATGGAGCAATTAATTCAAGGATATTTCTTATTTGATAAACCTTTTATTCGATTGGTTTTTAATCTGAAGTTCAAATAGCGTAAGTTATGAATATTAATTTGTAATACTTTTTTGTTGGAATTGTTGAAAATATTTCAGAATTCTCAGTAACTCGTGCTTTTTATTAGCCTTAGTAACAAAGCTGGACTATTAATGATGATCTCTCCAGACGATTTCACCCATGACGACTTCTAATCAGTTTTGCGATGATGCGCCTGGTGATTAGGCGACACTAGGATAAGTCTGGTAGTAAATAGTAACGTTTAGCTTTTACTAGTATCTAAAACATTAATATCTACCTCCAGGATGTGCATGGTAGGGATCTACTGTTTTTAATACGACATCATACAAAGTAGTTCTTTACTCTATTAACCTACTAGTCTAGCTACTGTTTCTTCTCAATAATATTAAAACAGCCATTGCATCTACTCTGAACGTTTAGCCACTTACATATGTATGTAAATGTAGCTTAAAGTGCTCCGGTACACCACCGAGTACTTTGTTCTTTTACAACGACCACTCTTTTATATTAGAAAAGGATAAAAGCGTTCGTCCGAAATTACTTTTTGTGTTAAACACGGATTAGCCTACTTCAATAGATGATGAAATTCGCTAAAAATAAAATTTTGCGAACGTGAAACACTTTTTTAATTCTACTTAATCTCCCTTTAATCGAATTCTGAAATTAAATTTCCTCGAAGTAAATACGGGGAGTGGGTTATGACTGGTATTTGATATCACTAATTTCTCGCTCGCAGTGCCACCGCAATAAATTACAAGAGAGGAAATGAGCTTAGCACCCCGGAAAGAGGAAAAAATGCTAATAAAATTGTACCTTGCCGTTAATCTTAACCCCTCGCCCTCGACAAAGGAGGTTTTGTTCTGATTTCAGATGCCTAGGTAAGGGGGGAATTAATATGTATTGTACTAACAGTTGACACGTGTGCGGGCTAATTTTAATTAACGCTAAACATACCTGAGGGTTACGGGACGTTACGGTAGCGCTTCGCACCCCCTCGTGGGTCTGCACCTTGTCGTGGTGAGGGGGCTTAGTAGCAGTAGCGAAGCCAAGACAGGCCCGAAGGGACCGTCTCGTTCTGGGGCCATAAGGCTCAGAACAAGGTCCCTTCATACCGTGCGGTGGTGCGCGAGCTCCACTGCGCGAGAGAGGAAGGAAAACCTCCATAAAAAACCAACCCAAACCGCAAGCCTGGCTCAAATTTTGGGTCAGGGTCGGGGGTCGCTTGTCGGAGGTCGGGGAGACAGCGATCGCGAGGAAGAAAACCTCTATAAAAAATCACTGTGCGTGTCCCTCTGCTTGCAGAGGACACAGATGTGGGACGGGTGATCCGTCGGTGGGAGGGCGGGCTCTCCCGGTTTCGGTATCGTCTCCGGGTGGGCAGACTTCGGTCACCGCCCTCAAACTCGTTATCCCAGCGGAGGTGTCGTGGTCACGTCTCGCGGCCAATGCTGGGACCGAGGGCCTTGCCTTAACTGGCCGGGCCAAGAGGACTTAACCTCAATAAAAAAATTTAGTTTGTAAGATCCGGTGAAACCTGCCCGACCTCACCGTGTAATAGGGTTACCCAGGTACAGGGGGCTCTGCCTGGGTGGACGGTTTACTTCCCCCATACTCGTGGGATTCAAATGGAATTGTCATCTATTAAAAACAAAAACGAAGAAATCAGTGGGAGGGGCGAGAAGCCCAACTATGAGAAGATCGGGGGCAAAAAGCCTGGCAGTCTCGACTGCGCAGTTGTGGAGGGTCGTCGCACGCCCAGTATTGCACGACCCTCGTCGGTTGTCGGAGGAGGGGGTTCCAGGCCCCTTTCTCCTGCCATGGTGCTGGAGCGGCTCCCCTTCCATCTTGGGAGCCCCAGCGTGAGGACGAGGATGAGACGAGATGCTCAGGAATCCAGTGTCGATTCTGACACTGGCTCCGATATGAGCCTTGTTTTTGACGGCACTCATCCGTCAGTGAGTGGTCGCCTATGGCGAAAGAGACGCCCGCGCCCCGAGTCCGAGGAGTCGGATGGGGCGCGGAAAAAGAAGAAGGCGCAGAGCAAGCGGGGGTCGGAGGCTGACC
The DNA here is from genome assembly GCF_050436995.1 of Anticarsia gemmatalis. Taxonomy (NCBI): domain Eukaryota; kingdom Metazoa; phylum Arthropoda; class Insecta; order Lepidoptera; family Erebidae; genus Anticarsia; species Anticarsia gemmatalis. The sequence continues at coordinate 7,113,374 of NC_134757.1, forward strand.
CCGAAGACAAATCCGCCGTCCAACTGGCGGACACGATCCTGTCCAATTTGGAGGCAGTCGTGGAGGTTGCCGACAAGTCCGGCAACCTAAAAGGGACGTTTGTGAAGTCCCTCAAAGACGCTGCCAGAAATATAAAACTGGCGGCGTCCGAATTGAGCCGAAGGTCCGCGTCTGAAGAAAACCTGGCCCTCCAGGCCCAGAACAGTCGGTTAAAGGCGGAGGTCGACCATCTTCACAAAGAGATGGCGGCGCTTAAGGCCGTGGTGGAGAATATCAGCACAACCACCACCGGCGCCCAGCCCGTTACCACTGGGCAGGCGCCTCCGTCCATCGAACGCGCCATCGCCGACCTCCGCCTCATGGTGGACGCCCGATTCGGGGCCATAGAGGCCCGGCTTCCGCCAGAGCCTCGCATTCGTCCGCCCCTAGCGGCGGACAAGAAAGCGGTAGGGGCACCTCCTGTGCCCGCCGCTAGAGCGGCGAAGGCGGCGGCACCCACTCCCGCCGCCAGGAAAAGCAAGACGGCAGCGCCATCTGCGCCGGCGATAGAGCCCGCCACCGCGCCGACACCAGCAGCTCCCTCGGCCAAAAACGGAAAGCGGGGCAAAAAGTCTCAGCCGTCTTATAGCGCTGTTGCGGCCATGCCGGCCAAAACATTGCCCGCTAATCCGACGGCTGCCGATGAGTGGCAGCTCGTCGGCAAGAACGGAAAGGCGGCAAAGGCGCCCAAAGAGAAGGCGCCGAAGACCGCGAAGAAGAAGGCCTCCAAGAAGAAGGCGTCGAAGCTCCGGACTCCGAAATCGGCTGCAGTCGTCATAACACTGCAGCCGGAGGCGGCGAAAAATGGCGCAACATACAAAGACGTCATTGGGGATGCAAAGGCTAAAATTAACCTGGCCGACTTGGGCATTGGCCCCAACGACGTCAGGTTCAGGGTTGCTGCCACGGGGGCTCGGATGTTCGAGCTCCCAGGAGCGTCCGGAGCCGAAAAAGCGGATGCCTTCGCCTCCAAACTTCGCGAGGTCCTCAAGGAGGACATCGTCCGCGTGTCCAGGCCCACAAAAACCGCCGAATTACGGATCACGGGCCTGGACGACTCTGCCTCTCCGGAGGAAATTAAAGCCGCTCTCTCCAGGGCCGGCGAGTGCCCAGCGGACTCCGTCCGGCTGGGTCAGATCCGCCTCGGCCCTCATGGCGGAGGATCTATCTGGGCCTGCTGCCCAGTTGCGGCGGCCAAAAAACTCGTCGATGGCCGCCGTCTCTTGATCGGATGGGTGTCGGCGCGGGTGGAGCTTCTCCCACCGCGCGAGCGCCGTTGTTATCGGTGCCTCGAAGGAGGCCATGTCTGTGCGCGGTGCACGTCAGAGGTTGACCGAAGCGGCACGTGCTTTCGGTGCGGCAAGCCGGGCCACATTGCCCAGTCGTGCTCGGAAGCTCCAAACTGTGCCGTTTGCGCCGCGGCGGGCAAGCCGGCGGCGCATATAGTTGGGAGCAAAACCTGCGCCCCACCAAAGGGTCAGAGGACGAGAAGCCAGGGGGAAAACCCCAAAAAGGGTAAGAAGAAGAAGACGACTGCGAAGAAGGCCAAGGCCGCTTCGCAGGCGTCAGACCGGCCCGCGGCTTCTAACGCCGCTGATGGGCCGGCGGAAGTGGTGGAGATGGATACCCAACATTAATGGCTCTCCGTCTCCTCCAAACAAACTTGAACCACTGTGCCAGGGCCCAGGATCTTTTCTCCCAAAGCCTGGCACAGTGGTCCATAAAGTTAGCAGTGGCAGCAGAGCCCTACTTTGTTCCGCCCAGGGATGACTGGGCGAGTGATTTAGACGGCTTAGTAGCCATAGTCTCCCCGGCCGCTGTCGGAGTCCCGCCCCTCGTACCCACAGCGAGGGGCCATGGTTATGTGGCGGTCACATGGGGAGACATAGTCGTCGTCGGCATCTACTTCTCGCCAAACCGGAGCCTGGCCGAATTCGAGGCGTTTCTCGCGCGGATCGGCACCGTGGTCGGCCGTGATAGGTCTCGCCCCGCCTTGGTCCTTGGGGACTTCAATGCCAAATCCACGGCTTGGGGTTCCCCGTCTACGGACGCGCGGGGCGAGGAAGTGGAAGATTGGTTGGCGGCCACGGGTCTTGTTGTCCTAAACCGGGGTGCCGTGCACACGTGCGTGCGCCGGCGGGGTGGGTCCATAGTCGACCTCACATTCGCCGGCCCCGCACTTGCGTCTCGTGCCCAGTCCTGGAGGGTCCTCGAGGGGGTTGAGACACTATCTGACCACAAGTACATTAGGTTCAGCATCTCCCCGGTCACCTCGAGGGCCTTGCATGCCCAGGAAACCCCGGTTGAAGTAGGACCGCGCTGGTCCCTGAAGCGCCTCGATAAAGATTTATTTATAGAAGCCTCCATCGTTGACGCCTGGACTTCGCAGGCGTCGGGAGAACAGCCCACCAACGTGGAGGCGGAAGCGGACAGGCTCCGGGCAGACATGACTCGCGTCTGTGATGTAGCGATGCCCCGCGTCCGGTTCTGTTCCGGACGGCGGAAGGTTTATTGGTGGTCGGCGGAAATCGCGCAAATGCGCCAGAATTGTACAGCGGCTCGCCGCCGCTACCAGCGCCTCCGCAGGAGGCATCGCCGACCCCCAGACGCGGAGTCACAAGAGGCGGAGCTGTACGAGAGGTACAGAGCGGCGAAGAAGGCCCTGTCAACCGAAATCGGCAGGGCCAAAACCGCCGCCTGGGGCACTCTTCTGGAGACGTTAAACATAGATCCATGGGGGCGCCCATATCGTTGGGTCAGGGGCAAACTTCGCCCATGGGCCCCCCCGCTAACCCAGAGTCTCCAGCCCCAGGTGGTCGAGAACGTGGTGTCCGCTCTGTTTCCTTCCAGGGCGGCACACATCCCGCCGCCAATGGCTCCGCCGGGCGAGACGCCGACGACGACGATAGAGGAGGAGGAGGAAATTCCCCCGGTGACCCGGGTAGACCTGAGGGTGGCGGTGCAACGCCTCGCGGCAAAGAACACCGCCCCAGGGCCTGACGGCATTCCTGGCCGAGCGTGGGTCCTGGCTCGCGAGGCCCTCGAGCCCCGACTGTTAGGGCTCTTTAACGCGTGCATAGAAAGGGGCGAGTTCCCGGCACTCTGGAAGACCGGGAAGCTCGTCCTGTTGAAGAAGGAGGGGCGCCCCGCGGACTCGCCGTCCGCGTACCGGCCCATTGTGTTGCTAGACGAGGTGGGCAAGCTCTTCGAGCGCATACTTGCAGACCGCCTCGTCACGCACCTAAGTTGTGTTGGGCCGGACCTAGCGGACGAACAATTCGGGTTCCGCAAAGGGCGCTCCACGATTGACGCGATCGCGCGCGTTCGGGCTCTGGCGGAGGACGCAGTAGCCCAGGGAGAGGTCGTCTTGGCGGTGTCACTCGACATCGCCAACGCCTTCAACACCCTCCCCTGGAACAGCATACGAGTGGCACTCGAATATCACCGAGTGCCACCCTACCTCCGCCGTATCATCGGGGCTTATTTGGAGGAGAGATCGATTATCTACCCGGGTCAAAATGGCTGGTCACGCCAAGTGGTGTGTTGTGGGGTTCCACAGGGGTCGGTCCTAGGCCCTCTCCTGTGGAACATCGGTTATAATTACGTTCTGCGCGGTGCGCTCCCGCCGGGCGTCGGCATATTCTGCTATGCCGACGACACACTGGTTACAGCCCGGGGGAAGACGCACCGCGACGCGGAGGTGCTGGCCACAGCTGGGGTCGCACAGGTCGTCGCTCGCATCCGGCGGCTGGGTCTGGAGGTGGCTCTTGAAAAGTCGGAGGCCCTATTTTTCCATGGGCCCCGACGCCGCCCGCCTCCAGGATCCAGCATCATCGTAGGCGGAGTCCACATCGGCATTGCATCGTCGATGAAGTACCTTGGTCTAACTCTCGACGGCCGATGGGACTTCACAGCCCATTTCAGTCGGCTGGCCCCCAGACTCGTAGGTGCGGCGGGCGCTCTTTCACGCCTGCTGCCGAACCTCGGGGGGCCAAACAACACCTGTCGACGGTTGTACGCCGGGATCGTGCGGTCAATGGCCCTATATGGCTCACCCATTTGGGCCAATGCCCTGTCGGCCAAAAACATCGCCGCGCTGCGACGTCCGCAGCGCGTGATGGCTGTCAGGGCCGTGAGAGGCTACCGCACGATCTCATTCGAAGCGGCGTGCCTACTAGCCGGAACGCCGCCGTGGGACCTGGACGCGAAGGCTCTCGCGTCACTCTATACATGGCGCGAGGAAGCCCGAGGCGGAGGCTCACTGCCAGCGCCTCAAGAAGTGGAGGCGCGGAGAGCAGAGCTCCGCCAAGATGTCCTGGCGGCGTGGAAGCGGCGACTGGAGAACCCCAGCGCCGGCCTCGTTACCATCGAGGCCGTGCGGCCGGCGGTCACGGAGTGGCTGGAGAGAGGGCACGGCGCGCTCACTTATCGGCTGACGCAGGTCTTGACCGGACACGGTTGTTTCGGCAAGTACCTGTGTCGCATAGGCCGTGAGCAGACGCCCAGGTGCCATCATTGTGGTGACTGCCCCGATACGGCGCTGCATACGCTGGCACACTGCCAGGCGTGGTCGTCGCAGCGCCGTCAATTGACCGGGGTAGTCGGGAGCGACCTCTCGCTCTCGGCCGTGGTTCTGTCCATAGTCGGGAGCGAGGCAGCGTGGTCGGCCGTCGCCTTGTTCTGCGAGGAAGTTATATCCGCAAAAGAGGCGGCGGAACGGGAGCGGGAAATCAACGCTCCCCTCCCTTCCCGCGCAAGACGCACTGGGCGTCGTAGGCGCCGGGATGATCTCCGGCCCCCGTGACGCGGACCTGTGGGCGGCGGAGGCGGAACGCTCCGTCGCCTGGACAGGGAACAGGTCCGAGAGGTGGGGAGTGCGCTGTGTGTTCCTGGCACACCCCCTTGAAGTGGAGAGCTAGGGGGGGGCAATCCTCGTGCCTGCCCCCGCTCGAAGTAGGGTCCGCATACAAAGCGGGCTGTCACCGGCTGGGACGCGGAGTATCCGATCGGAGGTACCGCGTCCTGGCCACGTTATGGTGACCGCAGAAGGAACACCGTCAGGTTTTTAGTCGGTATGCCCAAGTCAGCCGGAACGCCTTGCCGGCGGGAGAGCCCGACAGACCCCCGCTATCCTCCCTGGGGCGGGACATGCAGTAATGCATTTTCCTGACGAAAAAAAAAAAAAAAAAAAAAAAGAAAAAAAAAAAAAAAAAAAAAAAAAGCGCTTCGCAAATGAATGACAAACTTATGTGGATACGTTTGTTTGTTTATTTTGTACTTTTGTGTTGTAAAGGGACGTCGTTAAGAGTTGTCAGTTAATTATCTTTTTAGTGGCCACTGCTTCTACGCTGCAGTTTATTTTTTATGGGTTTTATTGTTTACTATTAGATAAACTCATCAATTAATAATTAAAACGCAAACTTTTTCTATTTAGTTTAATTCGACAAAATATTAGAGATCATAAAACCAAAACGAGGAAAAAAATGGAAAAATGCGAAATAAAAAAATAATAAACCACTGGAGGGGTGAAGCTAATTCGAATCTCATTTAAATAACGAACTCCAAAACACATCCTGTAAATAAACGCAAGGAACGTTTCAAAAATATATTAAAGTTTGCTCACAAAAAGCTGGTGAACTAAATACGGACGATATAAAGAGCAACACCGCCATAAGACTTAATCTCATTTGCAAAGCTAAACTAACTTTTTTCAAGTGAGCTTAGCTATCCCGGGCCGGTTCGTTTCCAGCCATGACTCTGAATTTCACTTTAATTAAATGGAAACAAGAGAATGGTGGATCTCGTCACTCGGTTGAATAGTTAGTTTTTATATTACGCCACCCTCAGTGTCGCATATTCAGATATTTTAAATGGCTATTCATTCGGAGTTGGATTTATGGTTGACTTCGTTTCCGCTTTTTCGAAATCTATTACTCGGTACCCGGGAATTATTCGCAGGTACAAGTGAAAAATTTCGCTCCCCACTGGCTCGACGTTGCACTGTATATTTTCCGTTTAACAATAAAACACCGTTGTATTGCAACAGTGTGAGGGGAACCTTGATTGTACAGATATATTTGTTAGGAAAATAAACAATTTAAAATGTACTTTTTGGGTAATTTGTTGGTTTAAATTAAAATAAGAGAATATTTTCTTTGCATTTTTGTTTACAGCTATCTCGGTTACGGGATCGTTTATTACGTTTGGGGTTCTGCCTAAAGATCTACGATTAACAATCAATGTTCGAAAACTTATAACTTGGTCTCACTATGAAGGCCTAAGTTTAGTTTCATTAAAAACACTTAAAGCTTGTTGATTGTGAGCAGCTGATTACTAAGTAGGTACTTATGGTTATTACTTAGTACTTTAATGGCTAGATTAGAAAACAAATTACTTTGGATGCAATATGTCCTAATTGCTTAACATCATTATAGTAATAGGATATTTTTTATATATTTAATTGTTATTCATATACGTCCTGATCTAGTGATTTGAAACAATTTAATTCAATGTTAAACTACAAACTTTTAAAAAGACACAGACAGCCGCTCTTTAAAAAATCAGCACGGATAAAATAGTATAAAAATAGCCCGATACCGCCGAAAGCAAAATGTGATTCAATACAATGTATTTTTACAGTAGACCGGCGTCAGACATACGGAGGGGAAAATTTGGCGGTAAATCCGTTCCCTAGCTTTGGTTGTCGAGCCGTCCCACTGTCAATTAGGTAACAGGTAGTGCACGAAGGCAGGTGTCAAGTGATGGTAATTAACTAGGAGATACTCCTGCGTCCAAGTGTGGTACATGCTCTTGTGAACGACGACACGTGGCCTATCGCTAGAAGCTCTAGTAAGTTATTATTATATTAAGTTATCTCAGTTTTCTTTTAAAATCAGTCTTGTTTATATACTTACAATGAAAAGCCAACACATTAAAATGCTTGGATTGTTTCTAAGACCAATTTCGTAAAAGAAATGTAAAATTTATGTGTCACGGAACACTTAACAAACATACAAATGAAGGGCAAATTTTGCAAAATAACTTAAAGAAGTATTTGTATGCTTTTTCTTAGGTGTTATCTTCATTACTGATTTATGGTCAGAAAAAAATAATCTCGAGACAAAACGTATGCACTAAAAAGGTTTGTTATAAAATAAAATACTATAAATTTTTAAGTTTCTACGTAATTTTTCCATCATCTTACCGAGGGGACTGCATCGTTCTAAATAGTGTTCCTTCACTCAACATTGTGTACGAACCCATGAACCAAACATGGAGTAATAACGTCATGACCTTAACCGCACTATGTGGCGCCCTCTACACAGAGAAACAGTTATCGGCTACTGTATTATCTACATATATACTAGTATTATAAAGCTGAAGAGTTTGTTTGTTTGAACCCGCTAATCTCAGGAACTACTGGTGCAAATTGAAGAATTATTTTACTGTTGGATAACCTTTATTGAGAAAGGCTATATATATATCAACACGCTACGACCAATAGGCGCAGAGTACCAATGAAATTGTTACAAAAACGGGGAAAATGATCTATTCTCGAATACGTGACGTATTTGACGCAAGCGAAGTTGCGCGGATCAGCTAGTGTTGTATAAGGAAACACAATACAGACATCATAGCTTAACGTAAACACATGCATTGCACATGTGTGAGTGCAGGAAATACACATGTGAATTCATTTCGGGATACCATTCGCGGAACAATAAATGACGTTTGTGTATATAGAAAAAGGTTCTGTTAATTTCGTCAAGGTATTTGTGTTTCAGAGGGAATATGTTGCGATAACTCCGGGCTTTTTCGTAGAACCTTTTTATGGAAACGGTTGTGTTGTATTCAATGTATTAAATAAAAGAGATATGTTCTGACCTCTTGTTGAAGGTAAAGGTACGCTGATTATATTAATTATGTTTCTGCTACTTTGTTTATAGGGAAGTTTTAAGCACATTATTTGAATTTAGCAACCTGCACGTGGCCTTGTGGATAAGGTCTAACCGAAAAAGTTCAAGGAGAGACCCATGTCCAGCAGTGGGACAATCACGGGTTAAAAAAAAATAAAAAGAGATTGCAGCCGTTAGCGCATTTTTTCTTATAATTAATTTATCAACCTGCAAATGAGTAGACAGGGGAGAGGTCGATGAACTCCACAACAGTTACAGTGTACAGACAGTACTAATTAACTATATATGCATGGATGACTATGCTTTTTATTGCTGTGACAACAATGTAAAAGCTGGTTAGAAAAGGAAATTATATTTAATTGAATCTCCACTTGTGTTTGTTATGAGTACCTAGAGCCTTATGACACTTGAAGACCTCAAAGCAACATGAATGGTTAAAAAAAACATAGAAACATTTCTTTATCTCCTTAAGGTGTATGTTTATTTGAACGATAAGAAGCTAATGTATGTTTTTCACAGTGTAATTTTGTGCAAAACAGTGCTTAAACTCAACACAACAAACAATAAATTCTGAGTCGGAAATGAACAGAATCTTAAGTTTCTAACATGAAGAACTTAATTAAGCCGACAAAACTTTTGGGTTAAGTAAAAAATGTGTAATTTTTACTCAAATTTCTCGCCATGTTTAACTCAGATGGGAAAGGGAAATATTATGACAATTTCCTCCTTCCAGAGAATTAATTTCTTTAAAAGGAAATGGAGATTTTAGGTAATTACATCTTGTTCAATAAATTACTGAGCGAACCAAGATACATTTAAATTATTAACTACTTAAGCTTTAATGAAGTATTACAATTTAAAAAAAATGCCTGGACCCAGTTGTATCTTCTACATAATACACTTTAAAATAGATAGCGTTTATCCCTCGGAAAATCCGCAACTAACTTATTACACATTCTCAGAGAGAGGTTTGCATTGTTAGCTAAAACTACACCGCCTTTGTTGATTACATGATGCGCTCCGCCCCACTTTCCAATATTATCTAGTCACCGTGAGCCCCGGGCGGAAAGATAAACTGATGTGTTAATAGACTACACGATAACAATCTTTCCGACCTTACGAGTAAAAATATTTACATGTAAATAACCTCCCTTTAGGTGTAAACATGCCGATACAAGGGGGAGAATTTGCGTTTTTCATTTATCTATCGTTACACTGTATAACCCTTGATTAGATTTAAAGAATGGCAACAAAGCTAGCGAAAGTGGGGTTCGACGGGACTTCATTATACATTTTTCTTTCTGTTTCTTCCCACCCCATTCTCCCCCGTAATCATTGCGTTCCTATGGCATGTCTGCGGAATTAAAGATAAAAGTCGAGGTAATAAAAGGGGAAATAAGCGAGAGATTGCTATAATATTAAAATATCTCAAAAAAAAGTTTTGGAACTCGGAACATTTGGCCGGAATATTGGAGATAATATGCCGAGAATGAATTTACATATAAATTAAAATAAGATTAGCAGCATTAGTGAAACCTCGAGAGCATTTCGCAGGCCATCGTTTAAATGCCTTAAAATATTTTGTGCATAAAATATAGACGCGAACGTCGGGAACAAATAAACAGTTTACCTGGCTTCGCATTCTTTTGCCCAAGAATTCGCTAAAATTGTATTCCACTTACATTCTGCTCGTTTGCGTAAATTGTACTATAATTATTGTTTCTTGAAAGTATTTTGCACTCAGTTTGTTTTTACATAACCGCATTACGGCAAATTCTTTACAAATGTTACGAGCTAGGCAACTTGCAATTGTTTTTTTTTCTTAGTTTTAGCAACTTGCTTTACAAATAAAAAGGAGCGTTGATTTATTTAGCCTAGCGTCTAAGTTGTTCAAGCCGCCCGAAGGCCTCGGGCTTAACATAACAGTACAAGCTTGAATGATTTTCAGTGACAGAGATTTGAGATGCTTTATTTTTCAAGTCCCAAATAATTAAACACCCGAAAACTACGAAAGCAACATTCAAAAATGTTCCATAAAATAACGTTCTTGCCTCCAATAAAACTTGTCACCTAAGTGCTGCAGGACGGAAATGCCGGCGTTAAAATGAGGCTTCACAAGCAGTAGGGCCGCGATAGCTGCCAACTCTCCGAACGAACAAGCTAGCGTAAAACTTGGCATTATTTCACAGGAGAAATTATTTATATTGAGTGTTATTACCCGAGGCTAGACTAATTTGTTAAAGTTTTTAACGTAATAAAGCCCAGCCGCTGTTGATAGTCTGGAAGTTGATTACTTTGTATATGTTATCGCGTAGCTACGCATGAGTAATCCACATGAAAGAACATATGTATATGTATACGCTGATTACAATAAAATTACTGTGAGTAACAGTTGTAATAACTTTAGGTTTTGACACCACATTTCTAACTTCAAATTTGTGCGTATTATAGCAGAAACAAATAGCATTTGACGACAAAATCGAGAGGCAACATCCAAATCTTACGCAAATAATCCTCACAATTCGTATCTTTTATCATATTGGTCGTTCCAAATTGATGGATAGGCTCCAATAGCAACAGAATTGGAGTCCAGTGCTACGTGAGTATTGTATAATTGCCGGTTAGAGGTGTCCATTCAAGGACACGTCTGCTTCGGTCGCACTGTCGGGCCTTCAATCTTGTCAGTCCAATGACGTTCCGACTTGTTGATTGTGTGATCTATGTCAAACACTTCGGGACTTTTTTGATCCTACTATTGAAGTCATATATCTGTCTATAGAAGAGATATAGCGTTGCACACTATTGAAAAAAAAACTTACCAAGTGCGAGTCGGTCTTTGTAGTAGGGTTCCCGTTTTGCTTAGGTTTACCCTTTTCACTATGAAACCCTAGAACAACTCGGCACCTTTTAGAAATTTACCTTATAATACAGGAACTTTCTATATAGTTTTCAAAATCTTCTGCTGCATTATCGCTAAGACTGTCAGTTTACGACCAAGGCTTGTTATCATGAAACTTGGAAATCGTTTTTCTGTGGGTGCAGTGTCAACCTGTTCGGTCAGCTTATACTGTATTTTTAAGACTTGTACTTAATTTGTTGAAATAGTTAACATATTTTTTTATATTTACGTTGTTAAAAATATAAATATTTGGTACATCTTCTATTAGATATTCAAAGGATCTTAAAATAATCACCCTATAACTATCTAAAAGAGATGTTATTATAAGATGCCAGATAACAAATATTCACTTGCTTGAATGTTATTACTTTAGACATCATTTAACATTATCTCTAAGACAATCTATTACTTGTTACGGATCGTAATGAAAAATAACATAGTAAATATTGTATTGTAGGCAGCGGTTCCAGCATATTGGACTAGTTTAGCTAACCGATACTTATCCAGAAGTGGTGAAACCAACCATTAGTGAAGTAAATTTTAGTTTCAGTTGTGCTAAGTGGCCGATACTAATAAAAGACAGAAAGCCCGGCGACAAATGCTGCAAATAGAACTCTCAGAATTAGTTACCATTAACACAAAGGCTCGCAGTCGCCGCGAAGCCTGGTGTGCCCATCAAATATTTAACTTTATCGATCTTGTGAAACTAAAATAATTTCTAATAACTGCAGCGATTGCTGCAATACTTTAATTAAAGTCGGTACTGAGCGTGAATTTAAAATTTTGAGCTACGGTTCCTTGCACGAATTAGTCTTGGCAGTTGCGCGCTAATTGTAATGAGTTTTTAATTCCTGTATAAGCCATTTTGGTTCGAAGCTCAAATATTCCCGGACCAACGTTGTAATTAACCCATTTATTCGTAACAAGGTTCTATTCCGCAAAAAAATAAATCGTCGGAGCGATTATTTTCGACTTTACAGCGTTGTAGGTCTTGCAAAGTTTGTCGGGTAATGTTCCTTTCTTTTTGTTTCAATGTCATGTCTATGGAGGAAAACTGATTTAACATTTTTTCTTTCAAATTATTTTTGGTATTGCCCTAATGGATTTTTGATTAGATGAATAAACTGTCTGGTCTACTGAAATCTCTTGTCTCGTATTATGTAAATTGAGCGTGAAGCCAGTAAACTTCAGGCTCGATAAAGTTTGTTGCTTTAAACTTAAACACAATAAATAATTTTATTGAATTGAAGTCGTACTAAAGTAATAAAATGTATGTAACTAGCTAACCGAATGGAGTCATGAATAGAGTCTGAAGACGTAGTATAGAAATCAGAGTAAAACTTGTGTCGAGTGAGGTTGCAAAGCAATCAACTTTGTAGTAAGTTTACGTCCAGGCCACTGGCTGGCAAACTCTTGCGGCAAAGCAACGCAACTTCTTGCCAACTAGTACCTGTTTAAGTTAAAAACATTTTCGTTACAAAAGTACTGTATGTTTTACACTTTTATCACTTGCGGTGCAACCGATGCAGAGTTCGAAATTTGTCGTGAATTTGCAAGTTTGCTCGAGGCAGCTCCTTTGTGAGGAGTTAGCTATTGTTATGATATCGTGGGTACTCGTTCATACTCTAAATATTCATACAGATCAGATGTAAATTATTTAACTTCTTGAAGGAAACTATAATACTACAATGTTTGTTTTGTTCTATGGAAATCATGGCATAATAATGCCAGGTATCGTTCACGTCAAAACCGCATCATCATCCGCTGTGTATTTTGAAAAGACAACCGCGTAAACCGCTAGTACAGTCACGGAACGGAAGTAAGTACGTCCACAATATATCCTGCATGCGACGTAACGACTGTAACCCATTTCGCCCTGTAATTTTTTACGGCTTTAAGGCTGAATTGCGTCTACTTTATGCTGTCCTTGTATTCATTGACCAGCATTGGCGTAGCTTAATGGGGGGCGAAACGGGCACCGCCTTTGTTCGTGTCGGTTTAAGGCCCAGTGCCATTATGTGCGATAATGGACTGGATATCACGATAATTTACACCTTCTTTTTCTTTTCTTTGCTTTATAATTTTCGGAGATTTTCCCAGGGTTGGGTTTTTTATTTGAACAACTTTTCAAAGTAATGGAAATTTTATCGTGTTGAATCTTGACGGGGTTTGGTTTTTGAAATCAAATTGCACTGCCATGTGAGTTGTAATAGGAACTTGCGCATCACGGCTATTTTTGATAATTTGTATTTCGACGAGAATTGAAAAAGTCCCACAAACAATGCAATTCAAAAGAAGATAGATACGTTATTGAAATGACTTCAACGTCAAGCCAAAGCATTTAAAACTTGTAAAATATTTTGTGACTTTCACAGATAAATATTATCGCTTATTTTGAAATTTTTAATAAGATAAACCTTATATTTACAATTAAATTACTTTATGTATCTGTCTCTTGCCTTAGAAAATGTGAAGTAATTATTTACAAAAATAAATTAAAGTACACATACGTACAGTAGTTCCAGCTTCACACTTCATAACCGTAACAGGTGGGGCACATAAGTTCATATAACTAACTGCGATAGCGGTGCAGAACGAAATTGCTAACACTACATCACATTTTTGTAAGTGAGCTAGCTTGAAAATCTTTACAGTCATATGACACGTGTATTTTATATTTAAAGATTATTAAATGCTAATATTAATGTTACTTATTTTCGCATATGGTCAGATTTTTCCACACCTGTGCTTATCTCTTCTTCTTCTTATCGTATGGTTAGTGGTCAACCTAGTGTCAAAGTTGTTCAAGCCGCCCGAAAGGCCTTTGACGTGGCTTAACGACTGTTATCTTAATTGAATACAACCGGGACCGACTTTTTACATGCCCTCCGAAGCACGGAGACACCCAGTTCAGTTACTTATTTTCTAATAGATACGGAGATATTTTGACTAATCGCCGTCTCGTTGCTGCCCAACGATCTTTTCCCGGTATGAGTATGAAGGACAGGTAAAACTTAGTTTGATTATATTATCGAATCGTGAGCGCGAGTTTTAATTGTTTCGGTGGTACCTAATAATGATGATTTTATTTTCGATGTTCGAGAGTGGAAATCAATATTCAATGTGTTCATTAAACATATTATATTTTTTACCCTGTTCTGAAGCTATCTCTACATCATCGTACACAATTTCAATCAAAATAATTAGCAGTAAACATTGTCAAATGGTCACTCAGCATATACACTAATGCTTCAAGATCAAATGCTCTCTAACAAGAGATATCTCGTCTGACACAATGCTTTGATACCGAGACCCCATTAGATTAAACTGTGAGTCCATTGAGACGTCAACATCGATACCATCAACTTGTATGATTGTATGCATAGTGATACAGGAAATAATTATACTATGACAACGTTTGAGCTTGATTACGTCATATTGCATGTACTTAGCTCTGAATGTTGCTTTCAGGTAGATTAAGAAACCATGTTCTAGTTGTCTTTAGTTGATTTCAAGCGAAATATGAGTAGCTTCAGGAGGGCTATCACGTATCTCAGTTGACAACCATTTGAAAGCAGCTATGCTATACATTGTTTTTCCCCTTAAATTAAAGTGATTAACACTTTACGTCAAAGCAGCAATGTATTGCGTAGTGACTATCAATTTGACGTACACTAGTTGTCATCTGAAATACGTGATATGCCCGCAGGTCATCGGATCTTTAGTCTGAGGATGGTAGAGATTGGTAGCTGCTGTTGCATACAATCATTGCAATTTAAAAAAAAAACAATCTTCAAAGAAAGTCTAGGCTTACTTAGAAATATTTAAATAAGGAAATATTGAGACACAAATACATATCTAAAGTCCGGAATTTCAAGAAACAGTTGACCTAAATAAGCTAATAATACGACCAAGTCATAGACGTAGACCTTTAAACAAAACAGCACCAGGTGGGACCCGTTTCACGTTATAAATACACACAGTAAATAAACATGTCAAGTCCGACATCGTCGCAAATGACGTTAAGGTTTTGGACCGTCCCGCCAGTAAAACAAGATAGAGATCTCAGACAAGAAAAGGGGAGACCGTTGCCCAGCAATGGGACGAATTGTAGGCTCAAAATAACAAATGAAAGTCATAAATATTACACCGAAGTTGCTTGTCGACTTGTACCCGCCGATATTTCTTCTAACCGATATCTTTTAGTAGTGGCTACAGGAACTGTAATTGAGATTTTGTTTATAAGTCGTTTTTGTTAATAGTCGTTGCTAGGTAAAAATTAGGTAGAATGAGCTTGAATGTAATCGTAGTGTTTATGATTGAAATCTGGGGGCACGGAAGTGCCCCCGCAAGTCGAGCAAAAAAAAAGTGGCACGGCCGTAACATCCTTTTCTCGAAGCAATTCGGGCTATTGTTGACACCCCTATAATTTCGTTGTGGATAAAACAAGAAGCCTGGATTTTCAGCAAATAATCAGTCATTGTATAAACACGGTATATTAAAAATTTCAGTCAATTTGAACCAGTAGTTTAAGAATGACAACTTGTTAAAATTTTGAATTTTGTCACTCACTGATTCACTGACTCACTGACTCACCGATCATCAAAAGTCTAAGGTACTTCTAGCAGACTTAGAAGCTTAAAATTTAGAATACAAATAGGGTTTAGTGTTTTAATCATGGGAAAAATTCTATATTTTCTAATTTCGGTCCAGTTTTCTAAATACACCAACTGCAACAATAACTTTGTATTCCCACATAAATGTATAAGATTACAAGGTTACATTTGCAGTTAATGAAATCAAAATCAAAATCAAATCATTTATTCATTTAGGTCAATTGCTGATGAATGAATGAATTATTATTACTGTAGAAAATAAAATAAATAGGTGTAAATAGGTACCTACTATATGAGGCATAACGGGAGGGGGTATATGGTGGGTAAGGGTGTTTAGCCCATGAAACTGAACAACATTCCCATAGGAAAATATGTTGAATTATGAAAAAATAACGTCTTTCCATACAAATTGGACTTATGTTCGCTTTACAAAAAGAAGTGAGATGCCACCAAAAACATTCTGTAAAAACCTCAAGTCTCGCCGTAAAAAGTTGTGAGATCTATATAATACCAAGTCGATTAATCTATTTAGTCTCTACTTAAAGGACCTTCTGTCTTAAGTTATTACGTATGTTATTATCATGCCAATTTAAAAAAAATACCTTTAAAACAAATAGATCGACTTGGTCATCGCGAGAAAACACAAATTCGCCAATAACATTTCAGAAGCATTAACTAATCAAATCATGCGATGACCAGGTCGGTCTATTTGTTTTAGAGGTATTTTTTTTTAAATTGGCATGATAATAACATACGTAATAACTTAAGACAGAAGGTCCTTTAAGTAGAGACTAAATAGATTAATCGACTTGGTATTATATAGATCTCACAACTTTTTACGGCGAGACTTGAGGTTTTTACAGAATGTTTTTGGTGGCATTATGTTTTTCCCGATTCTTCTTCAATTCTCAAGCTTCCAATACCCCTGTCATGTATAATATTATTATTTAAAACTAACTAACGCATTAGTGCAATACATCTTGAGGTGTAAAGTGCTGCTTCGAAGAAAGCATTTTTTTCTGTATCTGTAAATGAATCGAAAAACTACCAATTTAGGCGATGGTTAATGGAAATATTCCGGAAATAATATAATTGGATGATTCAGAACAATTACGGAAAATGTCATCCCAACTACAATGTAATCCTGACGGCTAATCAAATATCATTTGTATCGGTAATCTAGCGATTAATGTGACGTTGAATGTCGCTCCGTCCAATATCAACCACAAAATTATGTGTTCCATGAATGATAATCACCTGTGCGGCTGATTGGTCACACTGATTGTACAATCAACTGATCAATCAATGATGTTTGTTTGAGATTTAATTCGCATGTCATAATCTGTGTGGATTGCGACGCGTGTTTGTCTTGTTGAAGCGCGAGATATGTGAACAGATGGTAAATGCTGATTGATATTTTGATTAAAATACACATTGCACTTCTCATACGCAGACTAAAATAAATATATGAAAAATAATTGAAATGTATTTTCAACTTGCGGTTACCTGTACCTTTTGTTTTTTCCTTTCCTGTTGTATTTCGTTAAAGTGGTTTATTTTGGCGAGATTTTTTGTCAAAGCTCCAAGTACATTTAGGCTTATGAATAACTACAAAAAAGAAAACTCTAAAACACATTTGAATCATAACATCGGGCAGAAGTTAAACCAAAACTGAACAAGTAAATCAAGGCATATCACCAAGCCGAGTCACTTAGACTCACTCAGAGAATCTTTAACACGAGCTCACTTAATTCGTCCATTTTACTCCGAATCTAACTAAAGTGGGACAAAGACATCAATAAAAAGTATATATTTAGATCGTCAGTATCGTTCTAAGACAACAGCACAAAAGATAAGGAACACAGCCCATTGAACCGAAAATAATTGATAATATAATTTAACAAGAAAGGATAATATCTCACTGTCGTCAATCGCAATCTACTTCGACAGGAACAAATATCTGTAAATGTATCTTCTTATCTGATTACTTTGAAAGTGAGTTATGTTTTTTGTACCGACTGTTGAGGTAACACGGTTTGTTAAGCCACCTTGACTTTTGTTGTATTGTTAAACTTGCATGGCTTCAGCAAAAAAAAAATTGACAAAGACAAGATAGACATAGAGAAATATCATCATCAATAATATTGCATCAGGAAACTATACTCATTGGTTGGTATTTATTTTATTATAGGGTTTGTAGTAAGTGCTGTTTGGTACCTGCTTATAAAACAAGGCGTCTTAGTATTTATGAATGTTTGTTGTAGCTTCATGTTTGCTGCACATTATTTTAAATGTATGTACTAAAAAATACAGAGACCATTTGGATTTTGTAAAGAATATAGCGTTAGTACTAACGATGTAAAAAAATACGAATTTGGGGCATCTGCCTGACGTGCATATTTTTTCCTATTTGATTCATTCTTGAAATACCTCGAACGTGGATTACAAACTGTAATTATTAAGGAAAACGGAAATCTTGTCTAACTTTTCATAGGAATTAGATTTGCGTTTAAAGGTTTCTACTAAATTGTACCCCACTTTTTGTATACTGATGTAAACGGCCAAGCGTTGTCGGTGAGGTTAACAAAATTGCAAATAAATAATCGTGTCAGTCTAAATGCTAGTAATCTTTTAAAAAGAACAAAATAACAAGTCATACAAACAAAACCTACGGCACTCACCAAAGGCGCAATCTGCAAACTAATTACCTACTGATATTCCGAATAAATCAATATCTAGGATTTTACGTCGCATACAAATTGTGGGAAAAAATTGGGTCATGGCGGAGGTTTACAACTTATTTATATAGTACTTGGTTATATAACGGTACTTCGTTCTTTTGAGTTTTATGTACCTTATGGTAATCTAGGAGTTATATGGCGACCGATCTCATAATGAAGATCAAATAAACCACTCTCTGAACATACAAAGTAAGCTCTGTCTTTATCAAGACTTTCATAGGATTATCAAGTTTCCAATGCTTGAGGAGAAAGCGTTGGTTAAATCTTTTAATTTTATGGGTTATTAAGTTTTTGATTTTGTTGAAAGAGTTGAAAGTTAAACTACTATTTTAAGTACAAATGAAATAGAATTTTCACTGTTACTATTTTATTAGTTCCTTTTTAAAACTTTATCATTGACTGACTATTATTTTATATTGCACGGAGATTGATGCGATAATGAATTATATTCACATTATTTTCTTAAAGTTTTGGCCATATTGTACTAGCTATATATGTATAGTAACGTGGAGAGTGTTCTACATTTCTTGTTTATTCCAAAACATCAAAACCTTATAATAAGTATACCAAAATTATAAACATTTTAGGTAATCACCCCATTAATTCAATAAGGGACGAGAGCTTCTTCAAAGCTTGAAAGCAAAGTTCAATTTGTCAAAACCCAATCTCAAGCGTTTTAATGTTCGTCATCACTTATTTAACTGGGGTATGCGATCCGACGTCAATGTCATACACACATGACAACCATGGACCCCATTAATTATTACTAGTTATGTGGTCGCTTCCATACCGTGTACGGTGAAAAATGATTTATTACGGGAAGCTGGCAACGTAGATAGAGAGTTCTTAATTAAACCTTCGTCGTGTGTTGTAATTATGTATTTTTAATTTCATATTGTTTTTTTTTAAACTTTGTTGTCGTCTTGTCTAGTTCTCGATAGGTAGTAATTATTGTAAATAGGTGTTGCAATTTTTTGAGAACTTTTGAAAAGATCTACCCAATATTTATTTTACAAAAAAAAGTCTGCTTTTTATGTGTTTATTGATGCAGTGACGCAGTACCGTCCAGCTGGATAGGCCAAGAAATTTCATTGACAAGGCATTCCTTAGAAGCCACATTGCGGGCTTTTTTATAAGAGTGCTATTACATAAAATTGAGTAGGTAGTTATCATTTTTGCACTTTATTTACTAAAGTTGTTGTTCCTATATTTAATACTAGGTACTCAGTACAGGAAATACAGCTATAAACAAACACTATTAACCACTACCCATCTTGTAAACAGAATCCAATGACCTCATAAAGTAAAGAGCAAGCCACAGATACACCATCCATTAGGACTTGCTATCTATCCCTACACGTATAGTCCGTGGTACGTATATTCCGAATTAATATTGAGGTATTATTCCTAAAGGCGCGTACTTGCCAGCGAGCGGTATGTATTTAACTGGTAATACTACGATAAATAAGAATCAACACTCTCTATCTACGCAAAGTACACGTAGAACTAGAAAGTCTTGAATGCCGGTGGTTTACACAGAAAGTATCGTATAAGAATTTTCTGTCTGAGTAACTGCGGCTGACCAGAAATAATTTCTTAGTCCGATATGTGACTACGGCGGCTAGTTTTATTGAAAACAGCCAATTGTGCAGTACTTCGGGTGATGTCTGATAAATCAACTAATATTTTTTTTTGTAATTTTGGCCCCTGCTTGAATTTGAACCTCTGCGCAGCAACTGCGTATACTACCAATTGCGCCACATAAGCAGAATAAATAAAATTTAATTTAAAATTTAAAACAAATCTAATAAATAAAATTTTTAAGAGAGCAGATTAAGATCAGCGCGTTTACGCGTGAAACGAACGTCATTTGCTTTGGCGCAAGGTTGCTGCACGGATTTTTGGAAAGAGTCACATGCAATAGTTATATACATAGTTATAGCAACATATTCGCTAGTGAATATCCAGCTTAATAATGCCTAAAGACTAGTCACGATTGTATGCCTGGTGTTAGCCATCAGGTATCAATAGCCGTATTAGGCAATTGATTCCAGATAGCCGCGATCAATACGAGGATTCAGATTGTTTACTGCTTATATATGTTCTGTTTATGTGTGATTTGCTTAATACAGATATCGGCTTTAGGCACAAATCTGTATAATATGTATGCCTATGCTAATGTTTCTGAGAAACTTTGGGAATACGAAACGAAAGGGTAGGTAGCTTGTATGAGACGGGTTTGTATAAATAGATAATGTATTAAATAAACATATTGGAAAAATAGTTTTGTATTTTCTTACTTAAGTTATTTTACGATCGAACACAATAATAATATGTTTCCTGTATTTTAGTCGCAAAGGTTTTTAAAAAAACTTGACTAAACTTGCTTAAGGATGGCGTTAAAGTTTGCTGTGTCTAAAATCTCGCAGCTGTCTTGAGTCCTATTACTGGGAAAGAGTCTCTTCCTGGAATTTAAGAAAACGGGTTTCCTTACTTATACAAAAATACATAACTTTTTTATTTTACTATACGATAACGAATATTGTTTTTAGTCCAACATCTCCCCAACTTGTTATTATTAATGAAATAACACATCACAATCTAGAACTGCTTAACTTTCCATCAAGCGAACATTATTAACCTCCAATTATAGTCAAACAACAAAACTAATAACGAACAGTTTTTCCTGTCCGTAACTTCAGCGTAACCGCTGTAACTACCCACGGGGCGAACCGTGACGGGGTCAGACCGTCGCTAAGCTGCCTATTATTCACAGTTAATGTACGACAATGTTTAAGCCTTAATCCTAATGCATGCGTGTGATTTCAAGGTGGAGTGTCCGAATTTCGATTTTAGGAACAACTGTGGTTAATGTTCTCTTATCTGTAGCGCAATTCTGTATAATCTGTGTTGTCGAGTATCGAGAATTTGACACTTAGAATGTACTGCCAAAATAGTTCCTATGAAGCCCGTTAGAGGCGCTGATCAGATTTTCATACAAAATTTTTCGATGACAAGCCGGCTGTCGGTAGTCGGTAGTACTGTGCCTCGATTCTCTACTACTATCGACTACCGAGAACCGAACTGTCATCGAGAAATTTTGTATGAAAATCTGATCAGCGCCTCTGACGGGTGTCGTAGGAAACATTTTGGCAGTACATTCTAAATGTCAAAATTTCGATAGCTGGCCGGTTGTCGGTAGTCGATAGTAGTAGAGAATCGAGGTACTGATGTTTAGTTGCGGTTAGTTTTATTGAAACTGGCTGTGATTAGACTGATTAGCCGAGTATGAACGGTTTAGTTAGTGATCAGAGTTTAATTCGTCGTTGTCGACAAAATCCTTGACTGAATGGTTAGATTCGACGCCACACTGCTACCGCAGTGTACCTGACACCTTTTTTTCTGATTTGGTTTTTTGTTTGTATGAAAAAGTCACCGCGAACAGCTCTTAGAGCTTTAAAATAAATAAAAAAATGTTCCAATACATATAAGTAAGGTCGAAAAGAATAGTAGGGGGCGTTGCAAGTAGTATTCTTTTGTCTCAGCTTAACGCGAGGGAAAAAATCGCGCATGTACAAATAGTTATGTATCAATACTTCGATTCGTCTTTAAATACAAAATTGAAACTCCACGTGTAAGGTAAAGTTCAAAATAATGTTTTAATGACAACATTTTGTATGGAAATTCCTTTTGGTTTTAATGACGAAATGAACTGATATTGTACAGACATTGTTTGAGACACGTGTAACGAACGAATTCCAAGTACCCATTTATTTAATCAAAAATTGTATTCTCTCCTTTACTAGTATTGGATTTAATTGGTAGTTTATAAAAAGTAATTTTGTTTTTATTTTGGCTTTATTAATATATAAATAATAATAAATTATATATATTATTTATGGATTCGGACAAATTGCCTCCTGAAATCGAAGCTGAGACCAACTTAAACTTTTTTCTATCTTTGTAAGCGTTTGGTATAGATATCAGATAAGCTGATAGTGTTTTTTGATTTGTTAGATCATAAGCGGCAAGTGCGTCTATTCTTATCTATACTAATATTATAAAGCTGAAGAGTTTGTTTGTTTGTTTGAACGCGCTAATCTCGGGAACTACTGGTCCGATTTGAAAAATTATTTCAGTGTTAGATAGCCCATTTATCGAGGAAGGCTATAGGCTATATATGATCACGCTACGACCAATAGGAGGAGAGTACCAGTGAAAATGTTACAAAAACGGGGAAAAAATTCACCCATTCTCTCTTATGTGACGCAAGCGAAGTTGCGCGGGTCAGCTATGATCAGTAATTGTAGAAACGATTTACATAGAATGGTGGACAGTGGTCGAAAAAGAACCAAGGATCAAACTTTCTTTTGACTAATGTCTAATAGATAAAAATGATAACGATTGGAAAAACGGTTATCACCAAAAACACGCAAACGTTACCTTCGAAAAACAATAATTAATTCAAGGAATGCCTTTACAAAGTTGTTTGCAAAGCACCCTTTAAGAGGTTACGCTATTTTGACAATACCCGTAAAACTTAATTACGTTTACGCATAAATATTACTTAAGCAATTTAGACATGTGTGAGGAGGTACTTAACAGCCTTTATATTACACAACTTTGTATGTGTAACTTCTTAGTTGTAATTTGGCCTGCTTTGGATGCGGGCTCGAGTCGACCTATTTCTTGTTTGCACTAACTTAAATGTCACCAAGTTTGACCAAATAGACACAAACTATTGGAAGTCGATACGTAAGTGCCTAACTGCTGTTTGCATTTTGGAGTTACAGATTATACACTCGGAATGGGCGGTTCTAAACGTTTTATGTTAGTATTAAGAGCTTTTGAATGTTTGTAGGAAGTGTTTGAGTTTATGACAATAAGATTTTGAAATAATTTTATTTCATATCTTTGTTTGTATGTTTGATTTAATCATGACTTTAAAATTGCTTGAATCAAATTAAGAAATAAAATTAATATTTACTAGCTGACCCGCGCAACTTCGCTTGCGTCACATTTTTTGTTGCTACTCTGCTTCTATTGGTCGTAGCGTGATGATATATAGCCTATAACCTTCATCGAAAAATGGGCTATCTAACACTGAAAGAATTTTTCAAATCGGACCAGTAGTTCCTGAGATTAGCGCGTTCAAACAAACAAACAAACAAACTCTTCAGCTTTATAATATTAGTATAGATTTTTTATATGCAAATTAATGTATTTACTTGCCCATTATCTGTTTTACCTATTACCTTTATTAAAAAGATCAGGATATTCATATAAGAAGATATCGCCTGATTCAAATCTTCCGAAAAGTGACTCAGCAAAGTGCATGGCTTAACAGGTGCGGTTTAAAGCTTGGACCAAAAACTCTCTTGCACCTGAGGCACGTCTTAAAATTATTTATTTAATGCTTTCCCACTCCCTTTATAATCATTCTGCACTGTTGTTGAAACGTATTAATTTTTAATAAAAAAAAAAATAACAAATATCTCATTTTTGTTGGAACTGGCCGCACTGATTTTAACAATCATTATAATAGCGACGTTTATTCAGGGCTATTCTTTTTTATACATATTGTGCTAGGAGGCAGTTTTACTCTATCACTTCCAAGTGTTGTAAGAACAATTTAGGTAGCTCTATTGAAAAATGAACTCTTGCATTTTATTTGTCATCCGTAACCATGCTTCCAATATGTATTTGAAAAGTTTTTGGGCATATTTTTTTTTGATATTGGTATTTTATAGAGTACTGTATTTTCGGTATTAGGCATAAAGCCAGGATCGCCACGAAGCTAAAAAATAAGTACTTGAAATAAAGTGTGATAGTTTATAAATCAAATGATTGTAACTTAATCCGTCAGTTGCGTTCAAGCTAACCATATAACTACCGTGTTTCCTTTACTGAGATTAAAAGATTATTCGGGATGTCGGGAGCGTTTACCTACATCTAATTCAATTTATGCTTTGCATGGGTTTGTGGGGTTAAGGTGTGTCAGCATTATTTATTATTCCCTATGTATCTACTTATAAGGATAAGTTTTGTGAGTAATTGAAAACATAATATTGTTAAGGAAGCTAGATTACATATATGTGGGGTGTTTTAATAAATAATTAGGTTATATTACTTACTATTTATTTATTGTTATGAATCTTTAATAAAGGATACACTACTATCCTTTATTAAAGATAAATAGATATATCCTCCTTCAATTATTGGAGACTAGCTGACCCGCGCAACTTCGTTTGCGTCACATAAGAGAGAATGGGTCAAATTTTTCCCCGTTTTTGTAACATTTTTTACTGGTACTCTGCTCCTACTGGTCGTAACGTGATGATATATAGCCTATAACCTTCCTTGATAAATGGGCTATCTAACACTGAAAGAATTTTTCAAATCGGACCAGTAGTTTCTGAGATTAGCGCGTTCAAACAAACAAACAAACAAACTCTTCAGCTTTATAATATTACTAGCTGACGCGCGCAACTTCGCTTGCGTCACTTAAGTTAATGATAACTTTCCCCGTTTTTGTAACATTTTTCACTATTACTCTGCTCCTATTGATCGTAGCGTGATGATATATAGCCTATAGCCTTCCTCGATAAATGGGCTATCTAACACTGAAATAATTTTTCAAATCGGACCAGTAGTTTCCGAGATTAGCGCGTTCAAACAAACAAACAAACAAACAAACAAACAAACTCTTCAGCTTTATAATATTAGTATAGATTAGTATAGATTACAGCATACTAAAAATTAAAACGTCGTAAGTATCCAATGGTATCTATAACTGAAGTTTATATCTACTACCAATAACATTGCTTTTTTTTGTTACTTAATGGCCAATTAAGTGGCAAAACTGATCAAATTTAAGGACGTCCCTTAGTGACATCAACAGACTTAGACTGATTTTTGTGTTGTATCCATGCCAAAGATAGAACAGATAATACTGTCAATATCAGCATATAAATCATATAACAAAAGAAAACACATATTTCAACACAGCATACTTCAAGTAAATCATTATTTCCAGGTTTTGATAAGCTTGCAGAGGCGAGAAAATATCTTTTCTAGCAAAGTGGAACGGAAGCGGCGGAACGTAGGAAATCGAGTGCTGTATGTACGCCTTTATTTATTTTAACATCAAGACTGTTACATCCGGAAAACAATCGTTGTATCTGCTGATAACTCTTTAATATATAGCCGTTTTGTTCGAGAGATTATTAAGATAAACATCGTGCTCTCATCGGTATTGTGCTATACAAAAATATATGATATTGTCGTTATTGTTTTTGCTATTTTCATTGTTGACAGACCGCCTCGTGTGCTGATTCGATGAGATATGGGAGATATATCAGTTTTGGTTTAGTTTCGGATTTTTTGTGTCTTTGTCATATTTTGTCGTAACTGTGAACTACGCACTATTCAAGATTAAGTGTACATCCGCAAAAAGAGAAACAGTTTTCTGTCGCATATTATGTTAAGAAAGTTTCCTTATTCTGTTTATCAGCCATTGCTAATTCAAAATTGTATTGGAGATGTATTTCCGACCCTTGTTGCTAAAGCAAGTTGTTTTCAATTACTGACTTTCCTATTGGGAGTATTCCCAAACAAAACAAACCAGCCAATCAATACTCAAGAAAAAAAACAATAACATTCACCAATTACAGTACAAATGTAATAAAACCATCTAATTTCCTTCGGCGCGACGACGGAAGCGTTGCTAAGTGACATCCGTCGAGACGTCAATTAGGTGTCCCTACTTGTAAGCAACGTATGTGTATGTAATTAGCGTACTGTGGTTACATCGTCTCACGTCTGAGATAGCTTGGTATCGAGCCAATGCAACTGTTGTAGACCAACAACTTAGTAGACAGCCGTATATGCAAGGCTAGTAAAAGTATACAACATTCTGAAATAAGTCCTGTACCACGATTATCTACCACTATCAAATACCGACAACTGGCTAGCTATCGAAAAATGTTGTATGACAATCAACACCTCTATCGGGCTTCATAGAAACTATTTTGGCAGTACATTTTAAATGTCAAACTCTCAATACTCGATAGATCCAATTGTAAAGAATCGTGCTACAGTAGTGCTATCGGTGGCCAATTTGATACCACTACTTCATTTTGAACAGACACAGAATTATTATTAATTATTATCCAGATGAGTCGTGCATGAGTCTCTCTACTAAGTTGTCGGACGATAGTGCAAGTACTTTAGTCTCGCGTTTTTGGTTAGCTGTTTGTTCACTGTTAACGAGTGTAGTTCACATTATTTTGTGTAACGATACATACTTCTTGTCACAAAGAAAATGTGTTTTGCATTGTAATTATGAGGTTTTCTGTTGTCAGTGTTTGAAATTACTTTTTAAAGATATTGTTTTGTTTTTCAAAAAAATGATTTTCAATTGTATATTTGTAGCTCTGACTTAGCATTTATTTGATCTTAGTATTTGACTTTAAGCATTTTTTTTATTGCCACGCATACTAGGACACGCCAATTTAGGCAGTGCTTTGATACAAGAAGATACTTTCTGCGTAACTACTCATATTTTCTTGTCGATGTCAATAAGACATTAACAATAATTAAAAAATAGCATGAATTATTCCTAATCATGGCTTAAAAAAATCAGCGATGTGTTTTAAAATCGAATGTAGGTAAATGTTTTTTATTTAAGAGCAGTGTCAAAGCGCAGTATTTCTCTACTCAGCCAGTATTTGAGTACTTGAGCAGAGTATGTCACAAAAGTGCTGCTACATTAACGTACTCATGTATGCTGTTTGGTACATGCTATTCCAACAGCTTGTATATTTTACGCTTACTCTCTAAGTGACATAGTATCGCGTACTAGTAAACATGGTACGTATTTCATTACTACCTTGTTTTTTTCGGTATTTTTATAGAATCTAGTGATGTTTAGTGTGGAGTCACGAGTATAATAATGTATAGACTGCCACACTTTCAAAAAAGAATTATAGTTAACAATTCAGTCTGTAAATTGTCACTTAAATAAATGTAAAAAAAAATAGACAATTTTAAAGCAACACGTCTCGGGATCGATTCCTGGGTGGACAAAGAAGTTTTGGTTTTTTTAATTCAATCAGAATATTTCTCAATAGTTGTCTAGAGGGTAACGGAGGCGGAGGCTCTAGTAATGTGACGTCTATTGGGTCATCTAGTATCTAATGGAACTAACGAAATGACGCAACGTGGGTGTAGTTCGTACACTCCTGCCCACATCTTCAGGTATAACAAGTGTGAATTATGTATGAATATTTTATTGAATAGGTATATACTGCGAATTCTATGCTAAGGAACATGTGTACAATAGTGTATGTACATATTGTACATACCTTGAGTATTTACGATGATAGGTAACTACGTACCATCAATATTCTAGTGTGTTCAATGATCTATTGCGTATCTACACCGAGTATCGCTTGTGTGTACACTGTACAATATATGTTGCAGCCTGACTTGCAGGTATAGAAATATTGCCTATTGGTTTTTGTAATTGCAGAATCTAATTTCTTGGCCACATATGATATAGTATATGACACAACGTGTCATTTTTAAAGCCATGTAACTCGCTAATTTTTAAAACCTTAGTCAGCCACAATTGTTTGGTCAACGGCAATCCATTGACCAAATAATTGTCAAACGTCAGACCTACGAGGTTTCCTTCAGTAGGTATTAAGGAAGTATTTGGTTTAACAATTATAAACTGCAAAAATAGTTCCTACGGTACGCGCTAAAGGCGCTGATCTGATTTTCATAATATTTTTTTCAATAGCTGTTTTTCGATAGTGGCAGAGAATTTCGTTGCAGTTTTTCTAACAAAATTGGTAGCTAGTTTATTCGTTAATCGATAGTAGTAGAAAAATCGCGTTCCGCGAATTATTACGCAGAATATATGCATCAAACTTCAGCAAAAAAGAATTGAATATCACATTAGTGTATGAAGCTGAAGTATACATTAAAAGTTGTCGGTGTTGGCGGCCCACTCCGTTCAGCACGGAACTTTTGAAATTATACCTCTGGGCCACGATAATTTCCTTTCTAATGCTGAAGTTGAGAACTCTTCAAAAAAGTTTTAGGGACTTTCCGTGAATTCCTTTTTATTTCTTATAAATCTAGAAGAAAATAGAATTTATGGCATCTACTTAACTTTTACGAGAGCAAATGTTAAGTTAATTATAAAGGTTTTTTTGTTCCGAAGATTTATCTGACGCGGTTACTTGGACTCATTTTGTACTTTAATATCTTAGTTAGGGATTGTTTTATGTGTAATAAGATGTTGACGAAATATTAATACTATTTTCAGTGGCCAATGATGTTTGGTACGGACATCCTGACCTATGCGAGATATTTATTCCAATGTATGCAGCACTCGAGGGGTGAAGCGAATAAAGTGGCAGGACGAATATATTTTATTAAAATCGTATTTAAATTTAATTCCTGGTAAGCTTCTGCCAAAAGCAAACATAATTAAAATTAATGTGATTATTTAAATATTTAATTTTAATAGTAATTACGTTTTATACGTCAATATTGTCGGAACACAAATAATATAAATTATAATGGAATTTGGATGTATTGTCATTGCGGTGTTATTATAATTACTGATCTAAACGGTTTAACTTTAAGCTGGAATCAGAAAAACGTCTGGCATGATTGCGCAAATAAAATAAACAGTCAATTAACGAAATAAGCTGCATTCACTTTGCAATCTTCTATTTTAGTTCTCCTTTATTTGTAATATGTTTTGCGTCCGGCTTAAATATTTTAAAAAGGTCCTATTTGTTTGTTTACTTTTAGACACCTAAACATACCATGCGGCCTCATCCTCATAAATTATATATAGAGATAACATTTTCAATTAAAATAAATTCGACGTTTTTGATTTCCTATTCTATGAATTCAATTATCAGAATACAAAAATCTTCAATCTGATTAAAGATTAAATAAATTAACATTGCTTTTCTCAGTAATAAAAGCACGCTGGCGTGGCACCGTGCCCAATACACGTTATAAATACACTGTCCAATATTAATGAAATATTTTGTAATTATCATTTCTCGGTAGCCTCTAGAAATATACGAATATACGTCGGAATTAACGGGAAATCGACATTCATTGGCGCTCGTTAGCGTTCGATGGTATTCAAGTATTCAGTACCATGGATCCTGGGAGGGCACTCTCGGGTCCATCGGAATTTATTATTATACGATCCTGTTAGTAGTTAGGAATTTTGTTTAGAGCTGCGAACGTGAGTACTATTCAAAACGCATTTGCGGTTCAATTTAGTTATTATTGAATAAGGTTAATTAATATCGTGGAAATGTGTGCTTGTTGATACATGTTTAGGATTTGCTGATATTAATGTATTTACCGACAGCCATTTAGATTTGAATGTTAATGCTAAAATCCAAAGTAAATAACGACGAATATAATAAACTGAACTATTAATAAACAAAATTTTGTTTATCTAATCGCCCCTACATTTTGCAGCGCTATCCCGCTTTCCTATTTACTATTTCTACCACTACTTAAAAAGTGCATCGAGTCATCAACTGAATATATCTTGTCCACGCAACGAATATTATATTAAAATATTAAATGAATTTAACAAAATTCGTCCTTAAACAACAAAGGCTACTCAAATAACCAAAGTTACGTAGAAAATCAGCACCCAAGTGGTATTCAGTAACCATTTTACGTTTCAAACAAAATCTCCTCGTGTTCCTGAACACAACCTTCGATGTGTAAACCTAATCGTATTATTTGTTTGATACTCATTCACGGACCAGCGGAACTAAGGACAGCGTTGAATCCCTCGTAGGATATTTACGAGAAGAGAAAGGGCCACTTTTTATCCGGACCCCAAAAATAAAATGAAGCATTGTTTCCATGTGTTACTCAATCACGTTTCAGCAAACTTGAGCTGCTGAGTTCGTAAAATTGGAGAAAAGAAAAAAGCCAAAATGTGCAAACTTCATAAACGGTTGCACGTTGGCTGCATTGGGAATTTTGGCTTGCCGCTAACCAGAACGTTGAGTAGAATCGATTCCCAAATGCATTATTGTTTGGGATATTTTCGGCTGTATTCATCGTGATTGAATGTATGACCATTTTAATTATGTGTCTCTTCAAGACTAGCAACATTTCAAATAAACAATTGTAATAAACCTTAAATATAAAACAGGAAATTAGGTATTTAGCCATTTCGTTTTAAAAAAACTTTGTACCTCTTTCGTAGTAAACACAAGGAAATAAAACCACACGAAACCTTAAGTTCTTAATAAACCAATTATTGGAAAACCCCCAAAGCATTTTTGTGCAGTAACCCGCATGCTACGCTTTTCTCGTGAACTCCAGACTGCAGTATTTAGCTCAAAACTTTTATTTAGAACCGACTTCTGGGAATATTGTCGTAGCGTTTCGTGCTGGCACATGTAATGCACTTTAAGTAAATTGTAGGGAGCCCATATTTTGTTTTATACTTTTTGCCTTATGAGTGGACCGCAGACGAACGATTTTTCTTTTTTACTGGCTCTTATCCAAGCATAATAAGGGCTTCTTATTTTCCGTTACAGCTATGTATAATGTATTTGTGTTTAAAAGCTACTTAGTAAATACTTTTATTTATACTAAAAAAATAACATTAGTTTCTCTCTCTTATTCTCTTAGCTATTGAATTTATTTTCGAGACAAAATAAAATCGGAACCATGTTAAATAAAAACATACAAATAAAATATTTTTTTTAAAACATTATATTTTCTTATAGAACACACTAGTGAATAGTTCAGCTGTAAGTTTTAATCAGTAAATTGAAACTATTACTTTTCTAGTCTCAAAAATAAATTATTTCATTAACACAAAAAGTAGTCTTTCCAAATATCAAAACAAAACATTCACACCAAGTTCGCACAACTTATCCCAAAGTCGCTCATGTGCGCGGGGCTTTAGTCCGCCGTCGAGACATTAATCTCTCATACGTCCATTCTTTCTCGCTCATTAGACAACGTACGGACGTAAAACGAGGAAGGGTACGGAAGGGATTGCGTTATAATGCTTGCACGATACAAATTAAACTTTAGAGCTGTAAAGATTATTTTTCAACGTAATACTAAGGTACCTGATGTGAATTAAATTATAATTTTGTTTTAATTTTAAATAAGTTATCGTAATAAAAAGTCTAAAATAGGTTATGGATTTTTTTTTTACAAATGTGAGAAGATAAACTTCACAAATCAATAAAAAATAATAGAAAGAAATTTAAGTTAAACCTTTGTTTAAAGTCAAATTGGTGATATTAAAATACTTACATCATAAGTACAAAAAATTACTTAACCATACATAAAGATAATTTTGTAAAATAATTGTAAAAGTAACATTTTTATTCACGTTTTGAAATAACCTCAGTTTAACTCTAGATTTCCGCAAAGAACACCAAATATCTAGTAAGCTGTAACCACTAAACATGCGTAGTGGAAACTAAAGAAAATTTTATGTTTGACAGCTTAATATGTTCATAAAAGTGCCCTGGGAAGAAGCATAAACATGGAATAGGGTTCTCTTCAGTTGTTTACTACACACCTGGGAAATTAATTACAAAAATATATGTAGCGTTTTGCCCCCGACGCTCAGCCGCGGTATGCTTACTTGAGTTTGTAAAAATGTGGATATTTGCTATATCGCCACAGTTTTTGGGTTAAAGGTTTTTCGGTATTTCGTTAATAACGTACGTTTTTAGTTTGTATCCGCCATTTTGCGTGGTTTAATTTAAATTTGAAAACTATGAGAAACAATGTTTATTTATTGAGCGGCAGCAAACAAATACTTATTGTAGTAAGTGCGCTCTAGTTTGCGTTTAAATATAACAATGTTATGACTATATTAAAAGTAAATTAATTGAATAATGAGAGTTTTTCAATATTGATATTTCAATATGATACAAAAATTATATTGATGTTGATCTTCATGCAAAGTATCTACATATTTATAATGACCTTATTTTATAATATAAAGTTGCTGTACGTATCGATCAATACTAATAGTATTCAAACAGCAATAAATTTGTTTCTAATAATAAAGAACTTGTTAGAAATAAATCATATACCTACGTAGTAATAAACATAAATAATAAATCCAATAACGGTAAAATTAAGACACAAGAATGGTTATGAAATAAAATTACGTAGCAGCAATATCGCAACATCTCACGTTTGCTGTATTAGCGTAGCAATTATTGCGATTTAACATCGTCCCCTGGTACTAACTGAACAACTTGTAATTTAGTTAGTAGAGCTTCACGAGGCACTGTAAGCCGCCAATCGATAACATAGCTACCGTAAATACACCAGATACTAGGAAACTTGTTGATATTAAATAACTCCTTTGAAATATCAATGTTAGCCTTCTTTTCGACTCGAGTTCCGAGCTTTTAAGCCAATCGACGAACGTTTTGAAACCTGCGCGTACCGCCATGAAAACTCGAACGTTATCAAACAACGAAAGAGATGCTCATAAATTCGGAGAGGCCTTTTTGCTGTAATGCCTTTCATATTTCTCCCGAAGCACACTGCGGGTGCCGTTCAAATAAATTACGCCCATCAATAAAAATCTCAGCGAGGAGATCCTACGACTTATTTAATTTATATTCCATCAGAGCCGTATTTATCAAATATCGACGCTTTTTGTGTGATGTTCGCGTTTTTAAACACCCAAATCGTATTATTATGATTTTTTAAATGCTCTTTAATCTAGGTTTGGGTTTTTATGCCAGGCATTCGAGTTACGTTCCGAGTTTTATTACACTAATTTTGTGTAATAACGGGTAATTTGGGCTAAATGCTTAATTAGCTTTCTGGGTTATTTTGAAGTAGTTGATGTATAAACATCGGTAGTTATATTTAGTTTACCTACAATTCAAATGTTACTAATTGTCTGTAAATATATTTTTATATTAATAGTAATATAGTTTGTTTTTTATGGAGATGCTCTTGTATAAGCCGTTCGTTGATAGCTGTGTTCGTTTTATCGTAGTGTCGGAGTGTTGGACCACATCCAAAATTATCAATTTCCTGCCTGCATAGTGTGTTCCAATATCCAATAAATAAAGTTTTGCATACTTCTTTAAACAATGTTAGCTTGTTTAAATAAAAGTAAACGAGAAAAAGCATTTTAACGGTGTGCTTTTGGGATATTGCAGACATTTTTTGAAAGAACTTACTTTTTAAAGTACTAGAAAGAAGTGTACCTATTTTAGGTTCACAAATAGAGGTAATTCAAGGGCTTGAACATGAGGTATTAACAAAAGGCTACCCAACTGAGGCTACACAACTAAAGATTGTCGACTCACTTGAAATTCAAAAGCACAGTATTTTGATGTTGATGTTAAACAACCATAAAACCAATAAAGAAAAGTTACAAGAATTAACCCGTTCGTTATAATTTGTAGTCAGCATTTTGGCCAGTATCTATTTACTCTCTTTGTTAGTAATGAAGCACTTATGTCCATAGCAGATATTAGAGCTCAATTAAGTTAGTTATAGCTTTTACTAAATTGCATAAGCTCATTCACTCGTATCGTCTGATATTGCTAAGAGTAGGCTGCTATTAGTAAAGGGCTCGAACCACGCTATAAGCAATACACTGTGACACATTACTGTGAAAATTAACATACATTCTTTAGTATGAAATTATTAAAGTAACTTTCCGTTGCTCGATTCTGTAGGCACAGTTGGTACCATCGAGTGTCGAAATTTTGACATTTAGAATGTTCTGCCAAAATAATTCCTACGATACCCGTCAGAGCCGCTGATCAATTTTTCGTACAAAATTTCTCGATGACAAGACGGTTGTCTGTAATCGATAGTAATAAAGAATCGAACTAAAGTAAACTGATATAAACTAGCACTTTTAACCCGATGCTAAACAATGTACCTACATTTTACAGGATTAATCTTTTAAAAAATGGGATGTCAATTATTTATTTAAGCATTACTTTCTTTCCCAAATAAATATTAAATTCAGGCCTAGCCTACTCTATTAGCCTGCCTCATTACATTCCTGTTGAGTAATCTGTTGTGTTCAGCAATCTTATGAACTCGAGCACACGAATTTATATAAATTAAGTAGTTATCTATTGCGTTCAAAATAAAAAAAGTATTCTATGAACTTTACAATTCTGAATGAATATCCAACCAACCAAATGATTACCTGAACGTACCGACCGTATATCTCAAAATGATGTAGATGGAGGCAATGCTATCTGCTAATTGCTCAGACCACCTTTGCCTAGACCACTGTGCGGTTTCCATACAAAAGCCCTATTGACATGAAATGGTGGGCGAGGCTCGATATGTGAAACGAGCCGGTATTCGATGCCGAACGGTCGATTTCAAATTGATTACTATCTGCGTTACGTAAACAGCTGCTGCGGATATCCACATTGTAGCTTCTTAGTGGAATGCATCTGGCTGTATATATTACTTATGACCTTTTAAAATAACCTACAACATTCAATATCCATCTAATTTTTTGAATCAGCCTTTTTAAGCTTTTGAAGTGTCTCGTTGAATCTATACTAATATTATAAAGCTGAAGAGTTTGTTTGTTTGTTTGAACGCGCTAATTTCAGGAACTACTGGTCCGATTTGAAAAATTCTTTCAGTGTTATATAGCCCATTTATCGAGGTAGGTTATAGGCTATATATCATCACGCTACTACCAATAGGAGCAGAGTACCAGTGAAAAATGTAACAAAAACGGGGAAAATTTTGACCCATTCTCTCTTATGTGACGCAAGCGAAGTTGCGCGGGTCAGCTAGTGACTAATATGTCTCATTTTATATAGCCAACTAAACTTCTAGACTACTATGTATGTATGTACAAATATGAGGTAGTTTTCGGATCATGTATACTTACTTTGGTCCTCTTTATCTATTGACCACGAATCACGTTCCACGGTAAGTAAAAACATCCTAAAAACTAGCAAATATGCATGACCTACTTTTTTTCTGTACCTAAAGTAGACCTACTATTGGTCGAAAAAAAAGCTTTGAAATGTGAGATAGGCACGGTTTAATTAATTGTAAGTGTATTTCACGTCATTATGTGTTCAAATGTGACTAAAGCAGGTACACGAGAAATACGGATAATAATGTCACAAATATCCTAAAATAGATCTTTACCCCAAAAATACAATTATAATCTTAGGCTTCATATAACGCCACAATCCAGGCAACCAAATTATTTATTCAGAATATTATAACACCTGACTAACGTAACATTTATTATTACAGTATATACGGTCTTAAATACGGTACAAAATTGTGTGGCGTTAACGTCATTTCGCAACTAAGTATGTGTCTACTGCTTCATTTTATCTCATGTTGCCGTGAGGGAAGGCTAAATCCGGATTAATTAATTCTCAACTCGGAAAGTGCGTTGAATTCAACCCGTTCGATAATTCCTGCGGTACGTGTCCTCACCCCATTATATTTGGAATTATCATGTGTACCTCCAACCTTGGCTTGAGTTGGAAAAATGTTTGTCGGTTTTATAATTATAATGTTTATATACGAACTTTGTATCAGGTATGTTTTCATTTACAACAAAATGTGATTGGTTTATTTTAAGAACTTTCGCGTCACTGCTTTATGTCACTACCAAAGATGAATCTGTAGTTCCATAATATAGTTATTGGGTTACGAAGTTTTTGTGCCCTCTAGAATAATCTTGTTAAACTATATCAAACACAGCTGCAAAGCATCAAAGGAGCTACTCAATTAAAATTAACATTCCAAAATTATGTTCAACTTCCACAACTTAATGATAAACCGATCAATTCCTGGAAAAGTCTTGTACAAACCGTAAACAAGCAAGTTACAATTAACAGTTTGCTCGCATAAAATCTAAGTTGGCAACGTCAATAGTGTTCGGATGAGCGGGAAGTGTTGTTTGAAAACACGGCAGGCACAGGTGTTGCTTTTCCAATTTAGCATCGCTCGACGAAAGGATGTGCGCCGCCGATTTTCATTTCCCGAACAAGCCGCACGCGACACGCGGCGATTATGCCCCCGGCGTATTGTGCGGCCGGACTTTTGAATTGTTGATTAAAATGTTCGTGTCAATGGATGTCACCTTAGGTTTTTTGTGTCTTTTGACCGACGTCCTGGGCGTGAAGGCAAAGCTTGTCCATTTTTTTTTACGGGCGACAAAGTTTGCTTCCTGACGTGTGACGTTTTGTCAATGTT
Organism: Anticarsia gemmatalis; assembly: GCF_050436995.1. Taxonomy (NCBI): domain Eukaryota; kingdom Metazoa; phylum Arthropoda; class Insecta; order Lepidoptera; family Erebidae; genus Anticarsia; species Anticarsia gemmatalis. The sequence continues at coordinate 7,149,861 of NC_134757.1, forward strand.
GTACCTGTTTGACGTCCTATGTCAGCTAAAGACTGCTTTGATGAATTAACTGTCTTTTTCATTGTCTCTGATAGACTGAGGCATTCAGCACAAAAATTCCAAAAGCGTGTCAATCTATCAAGAGGACCTCCCTTTTCTTTTGTCACAGGCAGGCTTGATTTAGCCCCGATACAGGCTGCGCCTAGTGGGGTTGTCGTAGATATAAGCATAATTTTGTAATACTAGACTGGTAATAAATGATTTTCATTTTTTTTTTTATTTTGCCTGTATCAATTGTTTTGAAATTTATCTACTAAAACTGTCGTGGTGTAGCAGACCTACAATCGATTAGTTTATTGTTACTTTGTCACAAACAACCTTTTGCAGTAATAATCGGTTTTCCCTATTAATCAAATATCAGATCATTAAATACGGTTTTACGAACGTATTATATAGTAGCACTAAAGTTTAATTTTCATACAATGTTGATCCTAAGGTAAGGAATTTACGACGACTACATTGTAGTAACAATTCACCTGTGTTCATTAGGCGATCTTGGATCTTATTTGAAGATTTTAGTTGATCGGCGATGACATTTCAGAGACAACACTGTTACTATCACATATGTATTAATCTTTGTATATATACCGTATTGGATAGAAATATGAATCCCTTTTAAAACTGTTTATAAAGAAATGTAAATATTAATGTTTAAGCTAATGGCTTCAAATCATTTGCTTTCATTCACCGGATTCAGCTTTAAGCTGCAGGTCTCAGTATAAATATGTAACTAAGTCGTTAAGTCCAGTCAACATCTCACGGAAGTCTCTTTATTCTCGGTAAATACTAGGCCTTAAGAAATGAGAAATCCTCGCTGAAAAGGCTGGCTGTCAACGACAAGAACAAAAGTTAACATTTCAACTATTCTGGTATCTATTGTCTTGTTTGAGCTATGAAGCGGCGGCGACAGAACGCCACTCGTTTCGGGCCAACTTCCTTTTGGAAAAACTTCAAGACAGCATCCCATCTCGGTTTTTGAGAAGATTGCAAATATTTCTGTCCCGGCGGTGTCATTTGCCTAACTTTCCAGTTTGAGTGAGCTTAAAACCTCCAAGTTTTCGCGCTGAGAATGCTTTTCAAGTTTTTTCTGATGCAAGGTTTTTATATTTGGACGGAAATATTCTCTAACAATAAGCGCAAACAACTTTTTTCTTTAAACAGTCTGTTTAATGCGCTGTAGAGAGAGGCCGGGCTTTCCTTTGCGTACCTTCTCTGTCAATTATTTTTGTGGTTCGCTATGAAAACGACAAATGTTTGAGTTGGGAGTTAAATTATTGTATCTCCGTGTAACTGTTAATTAGAATTTTATTGTAGAGTCCCCTCTTCGTTTGCAATGCGATTCCAATTAAGCCGTCTCTTTGTAAAAGTATCTATTTGTCTCGGGACACTAAGCGCCTTACACGTTTCTTTATAATTAACAGAGACGAAACAAATATTAAAACACGTGTGTAGTTTATGTACTTATTTTTGGAATTTGTTGTCTTTGATATAAATTATTCCAGTGAGTAATTTTATTTAGGTGTCCATAAAAAATAATGACTCAATTCTATAATGTCTCAGAAGTAATCATTGTGTTCAGACAAATTATAGAAAGTTTAGTAATGAATTATGTTAATATGTATATCAAAAATGTGCATTATAACGTATACCTATTATGTATTATGTAAAATAGCCTCCCCACCATTGTCTACTGTGATTGACAATGTAAAGGGTGAACATGTTTCATCTACGTTGCTACCACTGCTATACTTGACCATTTACTTCGATTCTCTACCACTAACGACTACCGACAACCGGCTAGCTATCGAAATTTTGACATTAAGAATGTACTGCCAAAATGTTTTCTACGACACCCGTCAGAGGCGCTGATCAGATTTTCATACAAAATTTCTCGATTACAGGTCGGTTGTCGGTAGTCGATAGTAATAGAGAATCGAGCTACATTGTCTTTAGGTATAACAAGAGAGATATTCAAATAAATAAAAAAAATCACAATGACATGTATTTCATTTCAAATGGCATCATACTAAAACATATGGTAAAAGCAGGGAGCAACGGTGTCGACCTTTTTGGATGGCAACACAAATGAAACTCAAACGATGTTAATGGATTCATGAACAACGCACACATATTCAACAGATTTTAATATCCCGATACAAAATAATTCCATTTGACTAATGTTTCATGTATTTGTATTATAAAATCTATCAACAAATGCATTCGGCGACACACTTTATTTGATAACTTTTTTAATATTGTTCGAGTGGATTTATGTAAATTAAAATGGACACTCAGATTAATATTTATTCATAAAAACGTATTACACTTTAGACAGTGTACACAAATGACAATTTTATATGAACGTAAAAGAATTATTATTGAGAAAAAAGAGTTGAGTCTCATACAATTGTCGAGTTAAGCGATAAATAAGAGATAATGGCCCATTTCTTGGGGATATTATTATGAAAAAATGAGATCTTCTATTGTGAGCCTGTCTATTGGGAATGTTATTTGTTATTGATATGATGGATGGATTAAAATAATGAAATCATAAGTAGTAAGTACGGTCGCCAGTGAGAATTATGAGTTATATCAATGATATTTCACGTTATTAATAGAAACATTTTATAGTGATTTTTTATTATTAATATGGTTTTTATCATAAAGTGAACATTTTATGATTAAAAAGAAATAAATGGATGTGCTATTTCAAGCATTAAAATATTATTCGTTGTAAATGTATGTACCGATCATATTTCAACATTATCAATTTATAACATTAGTCACTTTGATGTTTACTTTCATATTATGAAAAATATGTTATTATAGATACATTATGCTTATAGTACATTAATTTTTGATTCAGTAAAAGAAAAATGGTAAAAAAAATATGTTTTTTATCGAGAAATAAAATTAAATATTGTTTTATGTAGTGAAAACTTATTAAAAGATAAAATCGTATTTATTACATTGTTTTTGTTCTAGAGGCCATTATTTATTGTTTTCTATACATAACTATAAAATAAACGAAACAATGTATTTTCAGTTGCTCATTTGAATCTAAAACGTACAAGAAAAGTTTTCACAAAGGGTTTAAAATAAGTGTTGAACATCAAAGTTAATTTAAATACTCAGAAAATTTAGTTGAAAGTTTTGTTTAGTTATTTTGGCATTATCCCGGCTTAAAGAAAGGGTTTCGTTTGTAAAAGCATTAAGCGCTCGATAAAAATATCTTGTAGATAATTACTGATATCAATTGTTGATAAAATTGCATATTTACGAAATCAAAATTATGCAGTAACAATGTATGCCTAGTGTATATTCAACCTAGTGACAAAGTTGTTCAAGCACCCGAAGGCCTTTGACGTGGCTTAACGACTGTTATCTTAATTGACAACAAGCGGGACTGACTTTTTACGCGGTCACCCATCTATGGGATGACCGCGCCAAGGTTTGCTTAACCCACAGATCGTTTACCGACCGGTTAGCGCAACTGGCTACGGGCGCCTCAAATTTGGAGTGCAATCTCTTCAATTCTCATAGCCAAAATTAAAATCACTATCACTACATAAACAATACATTACTTCGTCTCAATATTGCAAATGTAGGCTGAATAATAACACGTGGAAGCGTCTGGCTTTTAGCGCTTCTGTAGGTGTTAGAATTCTGTCACATTTTCGTAGAAATGTCTGAGCTGAAGCTATTTTCATATACAACAGATACCTTAGCATTACATTTTCCAGGTTGTATTTTCTGATATACATTTTTTCACAGAGTCAACTGAAAACCATTTCAATTTGTTCCACCCAGAATATAATCTATACGAAAAGTAATCTATAGGAAGGCTGGCTGGGAAGAGGTACCTCCCTCGAATTAATTGGAACCTGCGGAGCTGTGAGAATATCGTGACGTATCGCTTACATCGAGATAACGATGTCGCTACTCGCTATGTACGGAGAGTATCTTAGTTTCACTGCTAAAATCTATACTCTGCCAGACTTTGATGTTCGAATATTCGGAACACAAAATGAGTAGAACGAAATTCACCATCATTTCATGCTTAAAGTTCAATCTGAACCAAAAATAGAAATGTGTGCCTTTGGTATATACGGAACATTTGTAAATGTATATTCGCGTATTTCTGTTTTAAAGAACATTCATGAGAAATATACATTGGTATAATATATGGGTAGAATTTATTTTATCTTATACATAGTATTACAAGTAATAATTTAATTATTATGCCCTGAAGAGCCAAGAGAGTTCTGTAAGTACGACTTTTATTTATTTAAGTAATTGACGTATCGTCTCACCTTATGATTGAAATGTCCAGTGCTATTTTATTTGATCAACTTAATACTCGTAAATCAAATTACAGTCAAAAAAGCAACATACATAGATACAACAGCGCAAGTTGCGAGTAATGTACGACTACGAATCAAAAGCATCAAATCAGCGCACAGAAACGTAAATCCCCATATCAGTAGGTAGGGCGTGATGAAACCAGCGTCATAAAGTGCTTGAAGCGATTGTTGCTAATTAAGTGCAAACAGCGTCGGCATAGAGCATGTGCCTTTGCGTTGGAAATTCTTTTTTGTTTCTTTTTTGTGCACAGATTTTGATTTGGCTTGTCGGATTGGTTGTGAATAGTTTGATGTGAAGACAAGTTTTAACGTAACGTATGTAAATAAAAAAAAAAAAAAAAAAAAATATATATTTATTTCTCTTCAAAGGTAAGTACAATTTTTCAGTATTACAATGAATATAGGTACACAATAGAAAATAAACCTTTGAGAGACTTGGAGCCTGTACTAGGGTAGCCCTGTGTTACAGTTAAATGTATTTGCTCTTTGTGTAGTAACAAAACATTAAATTAGATTTTGTCTCTTTTTAGACAATAAATCTGTTGAAACTCGTTTGCCAACTATTTTATGGTAAAAACTGTATAATAATTATTTAATCACATAGAAACATATATAATTAGATTACGTAAAAGTATTTAATAACAGATAAAAGTTTGCATATTTTACACGTTTCCTAAGTCTGTGAACTTATTATATTCTACTTATTTTTCCACCGGCTGCTTGAATGTCACTGTGAGTCTTATACCTTGTACTAAAATTGAATAACTGAGTATGAAATATTACTTTATCAACAAGTTATACCACGTTTAAACTCCCAAATGGAACTTTGCTTACAGCAATTAAAAACTTAAGTCCTAGATTTTCGCATAGGTACCGAAATTTTATCCAGACAAGTCCCCAAGGCTCTCTTGGGAAAGCTAAAAGTTGTGTTTAGTTAGCGCCCAAGTAACTTGCTGAAGTAAACTTAGTAAATATGTACGGAGCTGAAAATTACATTTATATGTTTGAATTTTACGTATGATCTTCAGACAAGAGTTTAGAACAAAATTTATAGCAAAATAAAATGATACAAAGAAATCTTTCTGGAGGAAAAACTTGTTTTTGAGTTGTATCCGTTTGTGCCATATTTCGTTTAGCCCGGGGCACAAAACAAGATATTTTTTAAATCCATAACAATATATAATGTAACAAGGTACCTTTTCTTTTGACAAGATAATTCTATAATCATAATTTTAGCGTAATAGCCTATAGCATACTAGTTACTTCACCATAATTTAATACATCGAGTATGGATCATACATTGGGTATGTTTAACGTTCCATAAATAACATCCTGTTTAAACTCAACCTCAATGAGAATAAATATTTTTATTTGCATTCCTTTTAATTATAGCTTCCCATCACAGGGGTTTGATTTTGCAAACCATACATTTCTGCGGTTCCGCGTGAGCAGCGAATCAAATGTACGAGCTTTTAATTAGTACAAAATGCAACGAACAGTAGATACAAATTTTACCAATACCATCCACATATTGGTGTAAAGCCGTGCTTACATGGGGAAACTTGCCAATTAATTAAGCTATTATGAATAATTGGCACGAAAATATCTTTATAATTATTGCAATCGGTTTTGAAAATAAGTAGGAACTGGTTTTCCGGAAACTTTTTATTTTGGTAATAAAATAAATACAGTTCTTTATGATAGTTCTTTATCATCTGGACATGTCTGTGTTTAAACCTTTTTCAGACACACTTCTGTGTTCGCGTCAAAACTGTAGTGATAGAGAGGTAATAGAACAGAGACACTGCGACTATCAGACGAACGTGTGGACGCAAGTGCTCTCTGCGGTGATTTCGGGCAATTTGTTTGTAAAAAGCTGATCAGCGCCCGTAGCGTATTTCGCAAGAACTATTTTAGTCTTGTAAATTTAATTGTCAAACGCTCGCTAGTCCATGGTACCAACTAAAGACCATTGCGCTACTGTTATTGCGTGTTTCTCTTCATCTCGACGTATCCGTGTATACGAAACTTTATCACATTTGTATGTAACGAAAAGTGCGTCAGTTCTAATTTGATTTTAGCATTTCATACATGAATGTTCAATACATTGTGATGTAAATTCTATTACGTATTATATTAAACCGATCAGCTGAATAGACACGTCACCGCAAATGTGTCGGAGAATTGTTCGTAACACGCACGTTAAATGTTTAGTGGAAACCTATTATAAACCAAAATCGAAATATATAAATTATTTTGTAATTAATTTGTATGCCCGTTTTGTAAATAATATATCTATAAGGTTAAAATAATAATAATCATTACTATAAAGAATTTTGTTTCTACAGAATTTTGATGTTTTAGAGAAGCAATTTTATTTCACTTACAATATCGCTAAATATTGGATGAAAACATGATGAGCGCCCCTAGCGGGTTCCGTAAGAACCAACTATTAAGCATAATTTAAATGTCATGCTTGATAATACCGACCGTAGAAAGTCACATGACACGTTGTAATAAAACAATACCTATTTAAATAAACTACACATAAGTATGTAAATAGAGTAGGTTTTATTCTCTCAAGCAATGCGTAGTCCAGTGTAACATGAAAGCCGTACATCTGATTGTAAGTGGGCCGATAGTACAGGGCATTTGAACTCCTTCCGTAGATGATTCACAAACACTCAGCGTGCATCCACAGGTCATACAAACATTACTTCAATGCGGGAATCAAGCGATGATCTTAATTAACAACTATACTTGGTGCTTTCTGACTGATTGGCTACTGAAGAGCATCATGCATTACACTCGCTCAGAAAAAGGTAGTATCCCTGAAGAAAAAATGTTTTGAATGTTCACTTGTAAATTCAGATATCTTCCTTAATAATAAAGGATATGAAAAAAACTATTTATCAATGTTACGCAAATAATAAAGGTAGAAAAATTCGATAAAATATTGAACCTACAGTTCCAGTTATACACATTTAGAGAGTACAGTTTTGGCTCTTAAAATGTTGTGTTCTAAGGACTTTATTAGGCGCTGTTTTTTATACAATAGGCACAAAGTACAAAATGATTAGAAAGGACATGTTTTGTTATGGAACTGTTGCTGAAATTCCGATTTATCAATATACTACAAGTAGTTTAAACCCATGAATTCTTTACAGAATCAGGCTCGTATAAATTGAAAAATAATTACCATTACTTTGACTTCAATCATAAGTGTAGTATTTCTAATAAACCACTTTATTGAAAACTGTTTCCAATACGATGGCAGGACAAAGGATAGTTTTAAATATTAAGTTAGTTCCCGTTCGATACGATTGTTCGAGGAATGGTACGTATTTAATAATAGCTTTGCGTCGCTGCTTTACACGAACACTATAATTAAAATTGGTTACTTCATATGAGTTTGTAATATGTACAAACAATAATTAACTTTATCGATGACTGTTGTTTTAATTTAGAAAAAGACAATGTTGTCGATTTCATAATTACATTTTATTGACAAAAGGTTTATTGAACTGAAAAAGTTCCTGTTAAGTTTATATTAAAAAAAGAAAACAACGATGACAATAATTGTTGATTTTCTTGAACATTGATAAGTCGTAATGATCCTAAAATGTACCTATATTGATTAGTATGAAGAACAAGTGTTTCGGGAGTTATTATTTATATAGGTATACCTAATACCTGCCTCTGTGGTGCGGTCGGTAGTATATGCGGCTGCCGTGCGAGAGGTCTCGGGTTCGAATCCTGGGTCGGGCCAAAAAGTCTTTTCTGAGATTTTCTGTTAAGAATTTCTTAGAGATTGCCCGGAGTTGGGAAGTTGAGGTCGAAGACCTCCGTGCCTCGGAGAGCACGTAAAGCCGTCGGTCCTGCGCCTGACCTCTCACTGGTTGTGTCGGTTATCCGTCGCACCGGACTATGAGAGTGATGGAATAGAGAGTGTACCTGTGTATTGTGCACACACTTGGACACTATAAACAAAGTCCTGCATAGATGGCCAGTTTCAATGAAACTGACCGCCGTAGCCGTATCGGCTAGGAGGACGTTATTATACCTAATACCTACCTGTTAATAATTTGTAGTAAGGTGAATATGGCTCATAAAATATAAACAATACACCTAAACCATTACTTGTATTTGTCTACACGCTATGTAGTTGATAAATTTAATATATAAACAGTTAGTTATTTAACAAACATTCGAGCTAGTTTAGACATAAATAGACTGTTAAGAGTAAAATTCGTAGAGGCAGAAGTATGCTCTATTGAAATAATATACATCCACTTCTTACAGATAAAACGTGAACTCTAAACTGTACGATATCTCTCGCAGTTTAAATGTTGCTATAACACGTACAAATATATCGCAAAACTTGGAAATATGAAGTTATTTTTCACCTTGAACAAGATAAACGATTACTGGCTCGCCGCTACAAACTTTCCCCTTGCCATGTTGATTCCTCATCTGAAAATAAGTTATCCAATATTTTACGTTTACTACTCCAAATGTAAAGATCTCTTTGGCGAAACAGTGGTCCGCGGACCACTGAAAGACCAAATATGGTCCGCAATGATTTTAAAATTTCAAGATGATTGTTACACTTTATTTTTAATATACTTACAAAGTGGTCCCTACTGACAAGAATAGTATAAAAGTGGTCCCAGACTAAGAAAAGTTCGGGTACCCCGACCGAGAATAATGCAGTGTAGGAAATTACAAAGCTCTATCGCATTTTGCATTTCTGCAAATAGAATATCGAAAGTTTGATATTTAAAAGTTATTGTAAAAATAGTTCCTACGGTACTTGCTAGAGGCGCTGATCGGATTTTCGCTAGATAATTAATAAGAAAAGGTTTTTTTCAGCCTAACTATACCGAATTTATACACGTGTTTTAAAAATTAATCATCTATTGAATTAACGGTGGAGGAAAACGTTCAAACAGAATAACAAATTGAAAACTTGTGTTTTTGAATTGTTGTAACAACTTTTTATTCCTTAAAAGTACTTCTTCATTAATAATGGCATTTCATTATACCACGTTTTATTTTATACCAAAATATTTAAAAAATACCATCTGTAGCGCGATTCTCTACCACTATCAACTATCTTCCACCGGTTAACTACCAAGATAATTTTGTATAGAAATCTGATAAGAGCCACTAGCGGGCGTCGTAAGAACTATTTTTCTAGAACATTTCAAATGTCAAACTCTCGGTGCTCGATAGTACAGACTGTAAAGAATCGCGCTACCGATATTAATCTTTGGGTAACAAATGATATACTACTAATACTGTGCCAAGTAAATACAAGTACTTAAGTATTTTTTGTAGTACCACCACCAAATTGGACTCGAATGTTCGCTCACTAGATTTCTGAGTAATTCGAGCACACTTTCTTTTTTCTAGACGGCTTCGTACTTTTGTAATTACGGCCTGTTAGATAAGTGCTAGTAATTGTCCGTTTCATCGGATTACAGCCTGAAACAAAATTACCGTGTCTCTTCAACTCAATGTTAACGCTGCGTAAATAAATAATGAAGTTTATTCGGAACTACAGGATTTTCAGGAAACTTATACCTTTTTTTGTTTACTGTCAAAATAAAAAAAAATGTCACAAAAAAAATATGGTATTAACTTGTGAAGTACGATATGTTGAAGTAATTGATTGCAATTTTATTGCAAAAACAGACCAATTTTCGTATTTTGTGTAAAAAAATTGCACATTGACTAGCGCAAGAAAACATAATATGCGTGCACACAAACGTATGCAGTCATATGGACTGTAATAAAGATATTGTGTCACATTATAACACTAATTTTCCACGAAAATGCACATCAACATTTCCTTAGAAAATATTCTCAAAAGTCCTGTTCAAAGTCTGTAAAATATAAAAATAAATTTGCCAAAGCAACACGCACTATCTTGTTGTTCCGAAGAGAATGATTTATTCACAAATTGTAAGCAAACGAACGTTTTAAACGTGGTTGCAATCTTAACGGTCGACTTTAAAAACCTTTAATGAGATAAATAAAACATAATTATCGAAAGATAAAAAATAAGATAATAACAAGTTTAAAATATGCTCGAACTATTGAAAAAAATAAAAAAGGCTATTAAGAAAAAAAATTACCTAACTGTATTAAAATTTTATCTTACAGAATATCATAATAAATTGAGTATGACAGGCTGATAATATCTCTAAAATTTGTAAGTAACATTTTTATCCATAAATTATCTCACGAAAAATATTTGAAACGTGATACTTTCAAAACGTATTTTTAGCTATAAAACAGTTATTTATAAAGTTCACCCACACCTTAACGACCCTAGGGGCGATTCCTTACCACTATCAATAACAGAGTAGCTATCTTGTTGACCAATAGTATGACAGTCTGAACAGCGCCTCTGGCGTATTCCCTATGAACTATTTTTTTTACCAATTTTGACTGTCAAACTCCAGATACTCGACAAAACCGAGAGTAGAATATCACGCCACAGAGGGAACTTTCTACCACTATAGACTAAACTGGTTTACTATCAAGAAATGTTGTATGAAACACTAATCAGCGCTCCAAGCGTATTCCGCATGAACTATTTTAACACAATTTCAACTGCCAAAACTCGTATCATAGTAAAAAATTGCGGTACTACTTGGTACACGTGCTAGATATTCTTAGAGTACTAGATAAGGGTTTCTACAGTAAACTAAGCCTAGAACACCAGCCCAATAGCCGCAGCTACTAGCGCACTAGTATCCACAAACAACACGGTCGATTTACATTACACATGCACGTGCATACCCTTTAGCGTTTCCGTTTAATAGTTACGTTTGAATAACGCAGTAGTTAATCAATGCTTGTTACTTAACACGGGGTTAGGGGGATTGTCTATTCACTAACTAGGGGATAGTTAGCGCTTAAATGTGCTTGTTTAGTGGTATCTAATTGTTGGGCTTGCATTCAAAGAGTAGTCATTAATTTGAGGGCGTTTCGTAGTTTTTGAAATGAAAATGCTGGTAAGTTCTCGAAAAGTCTGTAAGAGGGTGAAAGCTGTAGACTTTGTCAGAGATCGTTGTTATTTAAGGATAAAGTAATAGATACATGTTTGCTCGAGGACGTTAATTGTTTTCACCAAGACGAATTCAGAGCCTATTGGAAACTTAGATAACTTTTCTAAGCACCAGAATACCAATTGGCGACCAGAGACTTCCACCAATTCCAGTGCCAGTAATTTTTACTTCCGTTTGAGAAATGTACTAAAAAGACTATTTTAACAATTTCAGTAGCATTTCTAACATAGTTTTGGTTCGTTATAATAGCTTTCACAGTAAACATATCTGTGGTTAAACTCATCAGTGTAACACCACCTTAAAATACTCGCATCAGTTGCGTCGCGCTATTTAATTGCATTCCAAATAGACGTAAATGAGTTTCCGTAATCATTTGGAACCCTACCCTTTCGCCATCAAATATTTAGACATCAGTTATGTATTATGTATGTTGTCATTAATATTATAGGCGCTGTTTATTGGTAGCGTCGTTTGTAATGAGGTGTCGAAGGAGTATTCTGGGAGTATCTCGATCGTAGTTCAAGAATAACGGAAGTCTCTATTGTCTTGACATTCGCAGTAGCTGCAGTAATGTATGTATATTTAGGAATTCATATAAAGGGAGTACAATTACATAAAATATATCTAAAATTGATGACTCTTTTTTGCTAAAAAGATACAAGCAATAAGATCACAGATTCACTTATTTTTGGTGAAAACACAGATTAAGGGTTGACCCACCTACATATCTCTGGATTAAATTAGACGTTCGGAGATACTTTCATAGACAGTTATGGACAAAATAAAAATCAAGGAATTAATTCTTAAGTAAAGTTTAAGTACGAACATTCTTCATAATTTCAAGACAACGCGTTTGAACCGCGCGTCTGTCCCGTACAAAATGTGAAAAATAAAGTATTTCAGTAATGCACGGCCGTGCCACGGGGCTGGCGGCGGAACCATCAGGGAGGATGTGTCCCAGCTATCTTGTCACACAACCACTCTTTTACTCCTGCACTTCTTATTTATGAGCGCAACAAGATACTTGAATAAATTCCCTATTTGGCTTCATATTAAAATATTATGCAACATAATGTGCCAGCGTTTTGGCGATAACATTCAAAGTTAAAGTTCTTTTACCGTGAAATTTGTTTCAGAATAAAATGTACGATGTAGAAGTAACTCGTATTTACTAATAATATAAATGTTAGCCTGTCAGCCATTCAGTGTATTGCTATAACAGTTCAACTCTTCGACAAGAATTGGAAGTATGATTGCTGCTCTCAGGGGAAGATTATCTTTTTCCCGTAACTGTAATGGTTAAATGCTAGCGTCTATATCGAACGAGATTTGCAACTAGTTCCTATAATTAGAGCCAAATAGGATTGATGGTGTCTTTGGAGTAAGACGCACGCTCAAGTATGATAATCAAAGCTCCCGTTTAAGGAGCACCCAATCACCATACTTTGAATAATAAGCTACTGCTTAGCTGGGGCGGGAAGCAGGTGAGAAATGGCAGATTACAAATGCTATTACTGCCCTTAGTCATTACAGCTACAATCGTTTGTTTGATCACATTAGAGCCTGTACAAATTAGTACACAGGACTTCAGTTACCAGTACCAATAGTTATAAATTATTACTAAAAGTAACTTATATAAAATATCGCATTCATAAAATACAATTCTTACACATTTGAGTACGCCATTACTTTGAAAGATTCGCAATAATTTCACTCGTTTAATATCTATAGGTAATATTGAAATCTAATAAAAACTGATTTATGACCGATCTGCCCGATTCAAAGCAACCTAAAGGTTTCATTTCCGCCCATTTAAATGAAGTGAATACTTTGGATAAAGGATAAATTATTTTAAAGTCCTAAAGATACTTCCTTTTGACCTTACACAATTGGATTTTGATAGGACCCTTAATAGTTATTTCTATGGCTGTTACAATAGATTTGTTTTGCATCAAACCCTAAATAAACTATAGATGCCATCAAAAACATTCTGTAAAAACCTCAAGTCTCGCCGTAAAAAGTTGTGAGATCGATATAATACCAAGTCGATTAATCTATTTAGTCTCTACTTAAAGGACCTTCTGTCTTAAGTTATTACGTATGTTATTATCATGCCAATTTTAAAAAAATACCTCTAAAACAAATAGACCGACCTGGCCATCGCATGATTTGATTATTAGTATGTATCACACTACACAGCACGACGAGAAGTTAATGCTCCTGAAATGTTAATGGCGAATTTGTGTTTTCTTGCGATGACCAAGTCGATCTATTTGTTTTAAAGGTATTTTTTTTTTAATTGGCATGATAACAACATACGTAATAACTTAAGACAGAAGGTCCTTTAAGTAGAGACTAAATAGATTAATCGACTTGGTATTATATCGATCTCACAACTTTTTACGGCGAGACTTGAGGTTTTTACAGAATGTTTTTGATGGCATCTCACTTCTTTTTGTAGAGCGAATAGAGCAAACATAAGTCCAATTTGTATGGAAAGCCGTATTTTTTTCATAATTCAACATATTTTCCTATGGGAATGTTGTTCAGTTTCATGGGCTAAACACCCTTACCCACCCTATACCCTCTCCCGTTATGTCTCATATAGTAGATACATATTTACACCTATTTATTTTATTTTCTACAGAAATAATAATTTAATTCATTAACTGCAAATGTAACCTTGTAATCTTATACATTTATATGGGATTACAAAGTTATTGTTGCAGTTAGTGTATTTAGAAAACTTGACCGAAATTAGAAAATATTGAATTTTTCCCATGATTAAGACACTAAACCCTATTTGTATTCTAAATTTTAAGCTTCTAAGTCTGCTAGAAGTACCTTAGACTTTTGATGATCGGTGAGTCAGTGAGTCAGTGAATCAGTGAGTGACAAAATTCAAAATTTTAACAAGTTGTCATTCTTAAACGACTGGTTCAAATTGACTGAAATTTTAAATATACCGTGTTTATACAATGACTGATTAGTTGCTGAAAATCCAGGCTTCTTGTTTTATCCACTACGAAATTATAGGGGTGTCAAAAATAGCCCGAATTGCTTCGAGAAAAGGATGTTACGGCCGTGCCGCTTTTTTTTTGCTCGACTTGCGGGGGCACTTCCGTGCCCCCAGATACTGTTAAGTTTATCATGGTTCGTGTTTAAAAAAATCTTTAGGGTTTTTTTAAACACTAGCACCAACACTGTTAAAAAATTAAAAAATATACATATTAATACATAAAAATACAAATATTTGTTTTTAGAAGTAAATACAAACATAACCTCTTAAAGGGTTTTAAACATAGTTCATAACGCGTTGTCGATTCTTTCAAATAGCCATGTACATTAAGTCCGCTAATAGAAGCAGAGATAGGTAAGTGATAAATCTTTGTACTTCAAACTCCATTTAAGGTTAGGTTACACACTTGTGGTAAGAAAACAGTTGCTAGGCTAAAATTCGAAGGCACTACGAACTATGGAGGGAGGCATTATGTTATTGTAGGGCGACTTACTCACGGCTTTAATGGATTACCTGCAAGTTGAGGGCGCCTGTCAGCCAGTACCCACGGGACTGAGGCACAATGCACGTCAAAAATATATTCACAACAGAGTACAGTCTGTTGCCTTCGGTTTATTGATGTTTTCGATAACGTGAGATCTATAAGATTTGGTGTATTGTAATATTTTATTTTGTAAAGCTGAACATTTTTTTCACAAACCTTTGAATTAATTGAAATAAGTTTTATTTATTTTCTAACAAAAATAAATGGTCGACAATTGTAACAAGTGTTATTACGAGTGGTATTAGTGAGTTGTATAATGAGTTATTTATCGACTTTCAAACACTAAAAAACCTATGTCTAATACAAGTTACCGTATTCGTTGAACCCAGTCATCCATTTTACACTTGAAATCAATTTCTTGATCTGCATAAATTTTTTGAAGATGACTGCTTTATTGTGATAATGATTCACATTCAAATAGATTAATATTTTTTTCAGACAAGCAAATAATATAGGTTTATTCAAAATGATCATTCGAAGCAGTCTCCCTTCCATAATCTATAACACAATAAAATAATATTGTTCTTATAGTCTACCAAACCCCCCACAGACGAGACGTCACGCGCGCATCTCTAGGGAATCAGAAGTGATCTACTTAATGCTCGCGCTGATTTCGACATAATTGAATAACGATGACGTTTGCCCACTTTGACAGATGAGTTATTGAGATAGAACGAATGCTTACACTATCTTGTAAGTTGATTTTCAAACATATTTGAGTCCTCTTCCGAATATACAAGTAAAAGCTACGTCTTGTAGCTAATTCTCTACTACTATCGACTATAGAACAGCCGGCGAGCTATCGAGTAATTTTGCACGAAAATATAATCAGCGCCTCTAGTGAGCGACGCAGATACTATATTTGCAGTACATTTTAACTGTCAAACTTTCAAAACTTGACAGTTCCGAGAGTAGAGAATCGCGCTATTACTCTCATGACATGTTATAAACAAGGATTAAAGATTATCACTTGTTACGATTCCTGCAAACTTACTTTTCGTTATCCGCAATCATACAAATTGTTATACTTGACTGGCGATTATTTTGATATTACTGTGTTGCTATTAAAAAAATTACTTACGTTGTGCAGATCCTTAATATTATTTATAAAATTAAGTTTAACTAACAACCGGTTGACGGTCACACCAATAGCAGGATTCTAAATAACCTCTAAGACAGATTTCATAGAAGAATTACTTCAAAGTCCTGGATATTGAATATTAATAATACGAAACACACATTAAGAGAAATACAACGAAACGTTTCAAATTAATTTAGTGAGAATCAGTAATAACAGGTGCCTAAATGTTCCTAATTACAAATCTTAGATGTTGAATTTTCATTTATGTAATTAAATACCTTACAAATAATTCAGAAAATACCTAGTAGGTATTTCTTCGAACTCGCGCCGATTGTACTTTGATTCAGTTAGTGATTCGATGGAAAATATAAATGATAAACAAAATATGCCTAATAAAATGCCTGCGTATAATGCTATACTAATATTTGTACAGGTTTCTATTGGCCGTTTAATTTGCATTATTAAAAAAATGAATGATGTTCTAGAAGCGCGATTCTGTACAGTCGGTACTATCGAGTATCGTTTTGGCATTTAAAATGTACTGTCCAAAATATTTCCTGCGACACCCGTCAGAGGCGCTGATTAGATTTTCATACAGAATTTCTCGATGACAGGTCGGTAGTCGGTAGTCGATAGTTGTAGGGAATTGAGCTACTGGTGGTATGTTTTGGCATTGACTACCTTTTGCGAGACGCTCTTGCTTATAATCAACTAGTGACTGCGACAGCCTCAAGTACCTACTCCATTACAAGTACAAAAATATAAAAAACAAATTGACATTTCGAACTGATGATATTTGCTCTTTTAATTCTAATATTCACTTCATTTCATTTTCTAGAAGACAACTGCCGCACTAAGGATTGCTCTTGCATCGCGGCGACTTTTACAAACATACAAACAACGGACACAAACCATAACCAGACCCGAAACAATTATTTGTGGGTCGCACAAATAGTTGCTCCGTGTGAGAATCAAACCCTCTGTGGGAATCGCGACCCGCGACGCAATGTTATTGGCGTGGTGACCTAAACCACTGCGCCACGGAGGCAGTCAGCAGTATATTCAGCTTACTATTGCTATTTCGGTATTATTAATATCTAATTTACTCTATATTACTAGCAACGATGAATATGCTATACTATTTGTATGAATCGAAACAGCAGGCTTGAACAATTGCCGTTGGACTAATTTTAGCCAGTCATTGGCAAATTTTATACAGAGTTGTGCATTCACAGACATATTGAACGATTTGAACGTCATACGCATTCAAATTGGTCATTGATTCCGTTGATATTTACTTAATGCAGCGTTTTATATGATTTTAAATTTAATTCTAACGCACTGTAATATGTTTTAGAAGTAAATGCACCGTAATATGAATATATTCTATGTATATACTTAAATGTCTTGCTTTGCTTTATACACTTTTTTTAACCAACCGAAATTGTTTATAAAATTTAAGTATTGCGTAGGATGAATAAGCTTAAGCTTTTCTAGTTTTACCATACAAGTATTTTTCGTCTAATAAATATCTTTCCAACCTTGTAACAAAGTTAATATTATATAAATCAAATGTAGATTCTACCAGCAACGACTACAAATTTTGAATAAGACATAGTTCAGTTTAAAGACATTTATTTCTCAA
Organism: Anticarsia gemmatalis; assembly: GCF_050436995.1. Classification (NCBI taxonomy): domain Eukaryota; kingdom Metazoa; phylum Arthropoda; class Insecta; order Lepidoptera; family Erebidae; genus Anticarsia; species Anticarsia gemmatalis. The sequence goes on from NC_134757.1 coordinate 7,167,632, forward strand.
GAAAAACAAGTAGTTCACTTACATTGAGAACAGTACATAATTAAAAAAGCATGCATTAACAATCTCTGAGCGAATAAATTTTCTGTATAGAGTAAAACAAAGTTTATAGTTTTCTTTCATACCTATCGCATAGATTAGAGCGATTACAATTAAGGCACACCAACGAAAAGTTATAATTTTATTTATCCATTTAACAACAAAATGTATCATAAAAATCCGTATTGCTACGGCTTTACTTCAAATACTTTTAGAAGCACTTCAACTTCTTGGAAAGTGCTCTCAACTTTAGAGTATGTTTAATAGAAACGTTTTTCTACGGCGCTATCTGTTTTTATTTATATCTACAGTTTAAGTGGTAAGTTTAGAATTTGTTGCTTAAATTAAATTAGTAATTGTAAAACAAATCTTACTTCATTGCTAATGTAAATTACTGTGATATCCAATTGGTCTATGTATTCTTCATTAAGATAAGCGCTCGACTGTTTCGACCTAAAGCAGCATTTCAATTACTTTTCGAAGTTATGTTAAGAATAATGGTTACTTACTAGTTCTTAAGATGAAGGAAAACATGGTAATGAAACCTCGCGTACTTTTGATTTCCTCAGATACGTAATCATGGTAGAGCTGACGCTTAAACCACCTTCATATAGGCTACGTTCGATCTAAAGAATATTTTAATAGAGCTTTCAAAACCTACCGATATGATAGACTATGGTACTTTTACAAGTATTTTTAGTTTAACATCTACGTTGTTTGAAATCGTGACTCTTTTTAAAAATATTCATGTCACCATGACCTTTTATACGAATAAATTAAATTTATTACAACAAAAGGTTTAAAAACAAACGTAAAAGTACTGTAACAATCCCGTGCCGTAAAACATTAACTTTTAAAACAATTCTCAAGAAAGCATCGCGTAAAAACTTAAACATCTAAATTATTCAATGAACAGCAGAAATCTCAGATTAAAATACTCTTAAAACTTTGCTTTTTGAGACAATAACCATTATTACCTAAATGGATACTTTTTTATAAATAATAAAAAGTAGCTTACTCTGAAAGCAGTTACAAACTTTGAAACTCGCTGAAGCCTCTCTTATCAATGAAAAAGAAAAGGATTAAAGTTGGCAAAGAAACATAAATAACTGTAAGTAGCTTGCCTTAGATGGATGTAAAAGTTTTTATCGAAGGTAAACATTACTAAATACCTTTATCTTGCGTCTCTCTTATTCTCCAACAAGTTTCGTTTAAGGAAAATGCAGGGATTTCGATCTGACATCGGAATGACACTGATTTAATGATTTTATCTGATTCTGTACCTTTACGACGCGAAATTAAAGGACCTTAATGCAACGTAAAAAGAAAGCTGTTGTTTTAGATATTTTATTCTAAGATTCCAGTCAAACAACTTATGTATATTAGCTAGAAACTCCTACATATTTGATTTAAAATGGTCGTTATTTAAATATTTTATAATGGTATATTGACATTCAAGATAAATAACTTGTGTCTTTCTAGGAATCATCGTTTCTTAATGAAAGCTTAAATTTATTTACTTTATTTTTTAGACATAATAAAACCTATATTAAAATACTTTCAAACTTCATAAGAAGCATTGAGAACTTAATATTTCACTTTAATTTAGACAGTGTTTTTACAGTCTCTAAAATATTATCTAAATATTGGTTTCAATTAATTTCAACGAATTTCTATCAAGGCTAAATCGAAATGAGGTTGTGCCTTGTAAATTAATTTAATGTAAACGGTGACTTCTAAGACGATTACTATTTGGTATCAATTTATTGGGAGGTACTGAGAAAACTTAAATTGTTTCAATATTACACAGTTTGATGGCAATTACGGAGAATGGTCGCTGAATTGTCGACTAATTTATTTTTGATGATACCTAATGAGCTTAGGACAAACATAATTAGTTTTCAATATAGGCAATTAAGGTTTATTAATGTTTTTAATTTTTTTCAGCTACCTAGGCCTACATTTTCAAACATATTTTAGAGATAAATATCATATCTAATAACTACGAGGGAGGAGGAGGTACAAGCAAAAGCCGAGTAAGTCATAGCTTTTAACACTACCACAAGTCTAAGAAATTTAATTTACGAAATAATATTGAGGTCGAAAACAAGATATTTATCTTAGCAATTCTGGTTTAAACAATCAACTTGCTTGATATTTGTTCGACAACCTTAAGGTACTGTAATACTAGCAATCAACACCAAAATTGAAAAGTAAACTACCCCTAACTAGTGGTTTAATAATTATAGGTTCGAAGGTACAAGTTTGGGTCTTGTTAAGGAAATAATTCGAATTTTGGTGAAGTCAAACGTGTTGTTGTTGAACCCCGTCATCTATTGCTGAATAATTCATATTGTTTAGGGCCATATGTTTGTTTAGGATGATATTTTGATGAAATACCCAATTCTAACGTCCACAGAACAATCTTAGTTAAGTTGATTAATGTAGGCTTGGCCGGTACATACCTGTGTTTATAAATTATTCAGCAGTTCGGCGTGTTCTGAAGCCTTATGATTATTAACGTAATGAATATTGATTTTGTTTCTACTTGTTAGAATGGCGTTAGACTCGTGTGTTAACATGGTGGCGAGTTGGTCGCGTGTGTTACATCTCACGAAGGCGACTACTGGAGAATATTAACCTAGCAGAGAATGTCATCATCGGGCTGTATCCTAGTTACGTCTAAAACAATCTTAATTTTTTTTTCAGTGCTTGGCAGTACTAAATAGTAACTCGATCTATTATTATCTAGTTCTTCTTTAATAATTAAAAGCATAAGATCACTTTTTTACTTGTCCTAAAAGTTGACTAATAGTTTGTTAGCATGGATCTAAGTTGTGTCGCATAGCGATTTAACACTCCACCGAACAATCTTTGTACCTCGCAAATGTACGTGGAATATTGTGTGCAATAGCCAATTTTATTCGAACGCCTACAATACTGCGACAAAGGCAGGACTTCAGTATTTAAATAAGGCACGTTTGGTTTTACCATGCGCTTGGGAAATCAATGATCCGGATTCATTCGGAGCGAGCAGCGACGTTGACCTACTAAAAGAATTCTGTTGTCCGACGAAAATTAATAAAGTGGAAAGCTGGATCAAAATAAAATATAAAAGGATGTTTTAAACGCGAAAGGGAATATTGATTAAATTTCCACGGCCAAAGTTATGGGTTCAACAAAAGTTTAACGGGAAAAACTCGGAGCTGTTAAATGTGCAATATCGATCCACGTTCCTGAACTTTTATCAATGTCATCGGGTTTTTTGTAATAAAGAATTTGTTTAAGTGAATAATTATTGTGGTAAATCCTTTAGTATTGATGAAGTCTAAGTTCTGCCTAGCAAAGAAATACAACTTTTTAACGTGTTTTCTCAAACAATCTTTGTTTTTTTCCAATTATTTGTGGATCGCACAAATAATTCCGTGTAGGAATAGAACCCACGGCCTTACGACGCAATGATATCGGCGTGGCGACCTAAACAACTGTGCCACAGAGGCAATCAAAAAAACAACATTGAATATCTAATACTAAGTAATAAAATAAACTCGTTACAGACTCTTTTAGATCAACATAAAAATTACAAACCTCCGGGCGACATTTATTTTATAAACCCATAGTCTGGTCATAAAGAAAAGTCTGTACAAGAAAATGATTTCAATTTCCGATGTTTCATTCTAAAAAGCGTTGCAATATTTTTGAGTCAACACCTGAACGCTGAGCAAACAAAAACTAAAAGCAAAAAGACAACAATGGTCGCCGTCTGCGGTTCTATTTTTGCCGCGAAGAAAAAAATATGATGAGCGAGCCATACTATGAATGTCCACTGCTTTAACAAAATTTAAAAACAAACAAATAATGAAAAAGAAAAAATATTGCACCTTAAATTTTATACAACTGTACTCAGAAATAGATTGGTTCCTTTTTACGAGAATCCCTTAAAGTTAATCAAGTTAAAAACGTGAAAAAATCTTCGTCATTTTACGTCAAGGGCCTTATTTATACCGCTACTGAAGAGGCTCAAAGGAAATGTTTTCATTTAATCGTACGCGGTGAATATTAAATATAATATACTCATTTTATTTATTTTTTATGAGTCGAGAAGTTTCTTGTACGCATTCATTCTCGTAATGGAAATTAGGAAAGAAAACCGCGTGTATACATTGAGGATGTTGATGGTTGAAATGTAATTACAGGGAATTAGAATGTAGGTTAAGATAATAATTAATTTATGAACTTCTGAAGTTCGGTGTTCTGCGAAGGCACGTTGAGTATCGCTATGATAGGAGGTTAGATTGGAGTAGATATTTCCGTGATCAATGTTTGGTTTGGTTAATCTAAGATCGCAAACACGATATATGTGCAGATGAGAGTTAGTAAGATATTGCAACCGAAAATTAAATTATCAAAGTGAAACTGTGTTTGAAACAGTTTAGGGACGAAGAAAACTTTCAACTAAATATCAATCTATTTTTTTAACGGTGGAAGATGCTAGTAGCCTAAAATAAGTAAAATTATAGCCATACCTTATGGGAAATACTCAGCAGTGACAATTAATATAGATAATTTTTATACCAAAACAACAAAAATGAAATAGATTTGATGAAATATTTCTCACTTATCTCTCCGGTCCATTCCAATGGAGTATCATCTCTCTGGCATCCGGCTTACAGCAATTGAACGTAAAGATAAAACTTGTTGCGAAATATCGACAGTCTGCTAATCCGTAGCTTACGAATATTATACTGTTGCAGGCTATCGACAATTCCAGCCTAACTGTAGCAAAGGAAATAAAATTAAATGATGGCGTTGGTATATTGAAAATGTCAATTTTTTATTTAGTTTTTTTGCTTTTTTATCTGTAACGTAAAGGATAACTGGGTGGAAAGGATAACTACTCTGTAAAATAATAGGAACCCTTAATTTTTCGTTTAATAGTAGAAGTTAGTACTTTTGTATAAATGGCGATGAGTCGATTGCCAAATATTACCGCAAACATTACCAAACTAACCTACTATTTTGAACTATTTGAACAATAATAAGAATTTCTTAAATTATACACGAGAATCTCTTATTTTTGGACAATCGAGGTATATTGTCATATATTATGACTATGAGTTAAAGTTTTATTATTTTATTTGCATTGTTAAAAAAACAGAATCATATTTATCATTTATTTTTTGTTAAACCTTCTGTTTCCTCCATAAAAATATTGTATTAAGATTTAAGAAGCTTTCTATTCGAGTGACGTTAGAACTTTCAACAATGTAAATAATTCTTATTCATTCGTTTCGCCTTTTTGTGACCTTCAGGGAGGATTATTGAACTTGACCTCGATTGTTAGGGCCTGACAACAAAAGTCATTTAGTCTAATCCAGCTTAAGGCACAAAGAGTCTCCGATAGAGCTATCACAGAAAAACTTTTACGTTGAATAGTAACTAAGTTACCTGTGGTTGGGTTTTCTTAAGGTTATAAGAGTTGAAATATAACGTGTACTTAAGGCTTGTGAGCAATGCCATCTGTTATTATACGGTACTAAGAACTTAGAACACACATTACGGTTTCTGGTTGTTTGGCCTTTCGGGGCAGATTTAACTAGCCATAGTGATAATCTGAGATATTAAATAAGACAATAAATAAGTTGAACGATAAAAAAGCTATGCATCATACGCCAACATCAAAAGACAATCTCCTAAAGCGCAACGGAGTGTTACCTTAGACTTATGTTTTAGACCAGCAATAATTACGGTAGGAAGTTATGTATGCTGGTGTATGTAATGGTCTCGGGCCGCCAATGCGTCACGTCGGGGTGCCCGGGGGCAGCGTAAAACACGTTTGCTAAGACCCGAACCCACCTGTGCTCAGATCCTATAAATAAATACCTACATCCACCGCACCTCCCACTGGGACAATTTATTCCATTTATTTATGAAGTGAGATTGTGAAAAATATTATCATTATTCTTCTATTACGTTATTTTGGACGTCACGGGTTGGAATTGTAAACAACGTTAAGGAAGCAATAGGATTTCGGGAAAATATTATTAATAGACTTTTATGACGCACATCCATTATTTAACGAAAACTCAGAGATTATTTCGAAAATCGTTAGTCTTTGCAGAGTTAAAATGTCTGCTATTTGTATTTGAATAATTTATTAGTTTTTGTTTAAGTTTAATTTGCGTGCATTTTGGAATGCTGCTAATTTCAATAATAAATACGTTTTATAAAATAAGATTTTAATCTGATAAAATATAACTGTCTGCTATTTGTAAAATTTACGCTGAGATATTACTTGACAGCAAAATGCTGAGAATTTTTAGCTTGAAATTCGGATTAACTAAAATAGTGGTAGAAAGAGAAATGTGGTAATTTTAGAAGCTTATCTCATGAGGAATCGCGGCGTTGAATTTGCGGTCAACAATGGACGCTCCACATAGGGTCCAAATAATTTGAGCTGTAGGAAAAAAGTCGCTAGTATAACCCTCTTTAAATTACGAACGGTAGAAAAAACTCGAATCCTATATTACTCGAGAATAATGCCGGAGCACACGAGCCTCTCAAAAAAATACATCAGTGAAAATTGTTTTCCGCCCGGAGGTAGAATGTTTGCGAAGATTACTTTCGCTGATCGTCCGCGGCCGACGATTTTCTTACTTTATGAGACGAACGGGCGAGACGAGGAGGTGAGAATAGTTCAGTTGGGTAATAGAACGTGTTCTTGAAGTTTTCGTCTCTTTTTCTATGTATTGACACATCTACACATCATATAGCGATAGTGGTTGACGTGCCAAGTTGTGATTGCGTCTACTGACTGCCGGTTATATTTCATTGCTAGTTCTAAAGAACATTTATCACAATTGTCAGACTTCAGTGAAGTGCCAATGCCGTTACGGAAAATTAAATACATTTTCTAGTTTATTTTCCCCAATACCTCTTTTCGATTTAATGGAAAACTTTTCTAGGTCATGTTGAACATATACAGTATGTACGCTCCGTAATTTGGGTCCCTTACTCGGTAGGGTACGCACTAAATCGAAACACAAGATTAACAGTTTCAATGTACCGTTAAAGCTAAAATATCCTTTAGCTTACATTACCGAGGTCTCGAAAGTACCCTCATAAAGCGAATAGTTTCCAATTACCAAAAAATGTACAGTCAGCCGTTGAAAAACCTAACCCTTTTTGTGGTTCGATCGAAATAAAACGAGGCAGCCGCTTTGCCGCCAGATTCAGGCTATAGTTAGGACCCGGCCGCTACGTCGCATTCAAGCACAAAATGGAAAACCCGGAAAGGTACCCCAAGGACCGAGTGAGGCTCTTTATGTAAATTCGCAGTGTACAAAAGGTGGAGTAATGTGAAAGAGAGATTGGGATTCTCCGTTTTCACGCTCAGACATTGAGCCGAACTGAACCCGATCGACACAATTTAGAAATAAAAATTTTACCGGTCCGAAATTGAAGACAAACATACTCAAACTCAAACATGCCATCTTTTTGCGTGGGCCGACTCAATTTCCGTAGAATAATATATACACAATATATTACGAACATTAAACAACGTCTTCTGTGCCGTTAATCGAGGATGATAAGAGTTAGGATATTTCCCCGCACAAGCGATACAATTACTTAATGTGTTCCTCGAGTTCTAGTTAAATATATTCCAACAAGTAATATGTTAAGAAAATAAGTATGAAGAAAATTAAAAGTAAATGGATAATGTTCATAAAAGATAACAATGTATAAAGACTTAAAGTACAGAACTTTTTAGACTGTCATATTTATGAGCGTCTTAGGAAATTAGGTTTTACCATTTTTGGGACTTTAAATATCTCGAGTCTTATCTTATACTAAAGATTAATGTCTGAGAAAAGGTTTGTACCTATTTTTAGGGCATAAAATAAGAATGAGTTTAATATAAATGAATCGGTAAATAAATTTTGCGAGAGCAAAAAAATACGTAGCACAAAGCTTACAAAAAGAAACAAGTTATTTCAACATCACGGGATTATACCTACTTAAGTTCTAGTTCTTAAATAAAATGAAAAGTAATTTATGTACGAAAATCATATTTAAAATCGTCTAGAATAGTGTATTCGACATTTAAATCAAACCGCTTACATCTGACATGATCGCGTTATTACAGTTTTAATGTTAGTAGAGCACTCTATTAAAATTAATACACGAACTATTAAAACAATTCTAAACAAAATAATTACATTCTCAAGGAGAAAACAATCATTAATATTCTACTGAGTCTACGAAGTTTTGAAATCAGACAGAAGTGATGCGTGAACTATAACAAAAGCAATAAGTAATCGCGGCAACATAATTGTAATAGACCGCTGAACGCCGTCGTGGGACCGCAAGTTATGGATCGGACCTGTAACTGCGTATATCGGTATCGAAATACTCCCGGCGGACGACCTCAGATACCCGATACTAAACCCTAATATAATAAACATAGTTTAACTGATATATTATTTTGGAAATACTTTTCCATTTTTTGTCCTAAATAAACAAAATCTAGGCTATAGTTCTTAAAATTGGGTGTAAGAATATTTGAATTCCCATTTAATTATTGCTATTAATCAACAGTAAAAACATAGTGATGGTAAAATTATTTAAATTAAATAAACAATAAATTTATTTTATACATAAAATCACGCCTGTTACACGTAGGTGTAGGCAAAGGTTGGCCAATTTACGGTATTAGTTGTATTAAACACTGGACGAGCCTATTGACGTTAAGACGGGCACGATTACAAATTACTATTGAGATTTTTGTCTAACAGAAATTAGAAAAAAACTAATAGAACTTTGTCCGACCCAGAAATCGAGTTAGAGCGGCTAGATCAGCAGTAGCATACATGATGGATACACATAAAAATAAAGTCAAAATGCTACAATGTATACCTTTTTTTATTTTGACCGTACACATACTCAAACGTAAAGAAAGTTCTTCGTATTCGAGTAAAGATAACATTGTAATAACTTGACTTTGAGGACTGCCCCACGTCACGGCGAAGTCTGAAAGAAAATATTTTTTTCACTATTTTATACCTCGAAGAACACAATGTTGTCGTATTTCAAGATAAGAGTACCAAACTATTGTAGGTGTTGTATTATGAAGTATATTTCAAATATAAAGTAAATAGGTACTATGTACAATCTTGATATTGTAGAGGGCAAAAGTAAAAAGTTTTAGTCGGATTTATTTACGCATAATTGCAATAAGAAAAGGAACGAGGCAGTAAGAATACAAATATAATAACATCTGTATCTTAGTTTATCTAAGAACGCCTTAGTAATAATTGCATAATAGTTTTTTTTTTATCTCAATAAAAAGGGTTTGAGTAGATGCTATCAACATTTTACTTAAACAAGCTTTTCAGTCAATAAAATACTAGTCCCATTTCCAATTAAATTTATTAGCGCAAAATCAAAGCAACGTTCATTAAACTCTATGAATTATTAACACAATAAAAGTCATTGACTCAACATTATTAGATATTGATACTTCGATAGTTAATAAATTAACGCCGAAGCCTTGGCGAAATATAATTTAAATTTGCTTCAACAATATACTATGACAAAGCGAGCACACACATAATATAACTATGTAGATAACCGTGGAACTCCTACTAACTTGCTATCTTCAAATTTCGCATGTTCCTTGTATCGAACCCAACCGTGATTGGCGTTGCGTTATAATATTATTAATATAGTACGTAAGCCTCTTAATGTCTTTAGGGTAAGTTCTCGTTTCAATTCGGGTCTTAGTAGTATATTAATTAATAATAATATTTTGTCTAGACTAACCACAAGAGATGTTCCTCCCGAGGGTTTTAGTAAAGGCTTGTGTTCAGGGAACCGAACACTTGATTTGAAGATTACGGTGATATTTTAGAGAATGTGTTTGTTTGGAAGTAACGCAAGAAAAACGGTTGATTGCTCTGTAACAAATACCGTCTTTAGGCAACGTAAAAAGAATAAATGTAGACATTTAGAGAGGTGTGATAAAAATATGTAAAAAAGAAACTGCTAAATTTATGAGAAATAATACTTTTATTGTGGTCTTTAAATACGGGGCCTTCCTGGCCACTATTACAATAAACGTAACAAATATACTTAAGTTGCTTAGTTAAACAAGACTCTATAGTTAAATGTCACCCTTAGAACGTATGCCTACTCTCAAATCTCTAAAAAGAGCGCGTAGGATTTCCACTTGTATTTTCAAAGTCACCTACACGATCACCTTGTTTCGAACTTTATCGTCCTACATATCTGAATAAAACATATTGGAAACGAAACACCGACAAATCCATGACTGTCACCACACGCACTTCCGCAAAGGTTACAAAACGGTTCAATACTTGCAAACGGCTACCATAATTCAATATTCCATTCATACAGATATTGGATGGATCGAGATCTCGTAGTAACGGTTGTACCTTTGTTCCTAAAACAGAACAGTAGTTTCCATCTTGGTGGTAGTTGAGGCGACACATCAAGTTTGAATATTTGGCTCAAATTGGACAGCTGAGTCTAAAATGGGTTACTGTGCTCCTATTTCGAGTGAATACGTTCAGTTATGTATTCGTCATTATATAGCATGTCCTTTCAAACCGTTGTTACTTGCGCTAGATTAAATGTATAGAATGTTTGATTAAAATCTATAGAATAGAGGGAATTGTGCCTGTCGTGTGAGGTTGGGTTTATAGGGGTTCATGATCACGTTCGAGCTCGAGCTAGAATCTTACAAGGATAGGTCAGTGTTTACCTACCGGTACATTTTAGTTAGAAAATATTCTGCTTTTCTTTTATTCACGGTTGTTAAGAGAACGTTTGTTTGATAATGAAGCCTCGTGAAAATCCTCTGACGATAATGTTAAAGAAAAAGTTTTTACAAGGCCCGTATAAAAATAGAAGGCATCGGAACATTGGTTTAGTTTAATGTTCAATTAGGGCGTTGATTGCATGCCGTGCGTAATTACGTGATTCCTATTATTTTTGAGTTGTAAACAACGCTGACGGAAGCTTTCAAAAAGACATTTGTATAATTTGACATGGAATATACAGTATAATTGTCGCCATTGTCGGGTACATGTGGGCGGCAAGCATCATAATGAAGTGCCTAAAACGTGATATATGATATTGTAAATAAAGCTTAATAATCTCGCAAATATAATGCTGCTGATGGTGACGTCACGAAGACAGCTGACGTGCGCCTCGGGCGACATCTGTCGACGCATATGATGAAACCTATCGTAATATAAAACGTATATAATATCTCTGTCACTCATCTAAAATAAAGGGCTATCGTATTGTTTCGTCATCGTTTTATCAAAATTCAGATCATATTTGTAAAGCGAATTATATTAGTTCATAAATAATAATATTATACCTACAATGTTACGAGTAATATGTTTAATATCTTGCTTCTATATTTGGAATTTATTTATTACTTGCTGTGTAACTGGAAGCTTAGACCGAATTTCAGCAGTTATTTTGAGATAAAAAGCATTTGTATATATATTTTAATATCGAATTTCTGAGTGTGTCTTACAGTAAAATGAGTATATTTCGTATGCTTATGTAGGCCGTATTATGATGAAGAAATTGATTGTAGCGACACGCATCATTGAGAAACTGTAGGAAAAGTCACGGGACCATTATCTAAATAACGAATCGTGGGTGAATTAATACGCCTCCGCTTTGCCTGTTATTGTATTCATACGTGACACAATAGTATTATATTCTGATACCTATATAAATAAACGGTATCAATTATTACAAAAAGTACACGTGTTCGTCGAATAGGAAAAAAAATGCTTTGTTCTAAAACTGTCATCTCGTCCGCTCCCTTAGGAGTTGATATTATTTTTTCAAAGGATATTTTATTTTTACCGAAGACCGACGAAATAAAGGGAGACGCTTTCATTTGTACAAAATCGTAATAATGGCTGCTTTTTACCTGTCATCGATGTCTGTTTTTGATTATACTTTTGTTATATTGAAATCTTTTGTTTTCTACTTCTATTTGTGTTATGAGAGTATATCGGTATCAATAAACTTTTAGTTGAGTTTCATTTCGAGTGGGTGTTTCGTAGGTGTGTTAATTTGGGAACACGTGCCGATGACACGTGTGCTAATGTGATTTGCTGGGAATATAATCAGTTCATTAATTTTGCATGTTGCTTTTCAAAGAAGTCATCTATTTTGGTGTGAAATATATTATAAACTGTAACATGTTGATTTGTCATGGTCTACATCACAGGCCGCATCAGCTAATATGTGTACAGTTGCTCATTAAGTCAAAATTTGATGGAAGGTTTGACAACCAAGTTTTATACATAAAAAAGAAAATTGACAGTTCTTACTAACAATTGCCTTTTTTGCCAGCAATGTAGTTATGCTTAAGACAAACCCACGGGCTAAAGCTAGTATCTGGTACAAGAACTACATAGTGCCGAGTTTCTTTGTCCGTTATTTAATTTAAGCGTGATTGAGTATCAATCATACATACGTTAATACAAACTATCGCATTTTTCGCATTAGTATATCATAAAATAATATAAAGTCATTGATCATGAATCACGCTACAAATCCAACAACAATTATTCAAGCAACAACACCATTTAAAACAACCCCATTCTGTTCAACAACAATATTGGTACAGCTTTACGTCCCACGGACTCCAAGCGAAGAACAACTGTTAAAATACTCCGAGTAACTTAAGTAATATACTTACCATCAAAATATTCTTGTTATTACTGAACTCATGTTCAGTGTAATACCACAAAAGTTTCTATTGAAAAGTTTTCCACTCTACATTGTTGTAGTTCTAGAGAAACATATCGTAATATTAGATAGGAATATTATGTATCTGAGTTGTAGGAAAGCTAGGTGAAGGGTGTTTATAGAAGGACTGGTTACTAATACAGTGTGTTATCGGAGTGAGTAAAAAATATAAAATAAATTATAGAAACATTTAGGTCATCCTTAATACAAATGTTTCGTATATAACTTGTAATATAGAGATATATTATCTTTTGATTGAATTATACAAATTCCTGCTTTAAAGATTGACTCAACACACATGGTGATACTGTTAAGTGTTAATTGTTCGTAACAGAAAAAAGCAAAGAATTAGGTAGACTAATTTCATAGCCTACTCAAAAAACGAAAGGGTTCATAAAATACAGTCATGATAAGTTTAAGACAACTGATTCAATATTCGGTTACAATTTGTTGTGGATCAGTTCTCCGGCGCTAATCGTATGTTTTCAACCTACAAGTCTAAAAGATGATGTTAATACATTGGACCAGGAAAGTAAATAAATAAAACCTCCCACTTGGGATACGGGAAATGTTTAAATGATACAAACATACGAATGTTCACGTAACATGGTAAACGCGTTAAATGATAAATATTGTGAAAGAAAGATAGCATAAGCAGAGTGGGTGGCTTGTCAAGCCCGCATTTTGATGTGGTTTATGTTTATTTTCGATTTCACTTCACTTAGTACACGCGAAGGAGGGTTATAAGATTAAATTTGATGAAAACAGATGAAACGTAAACATTTTAATAAGAAAATTGGATGTTTTGCGAGTACATTTTGTGGAGCGAAACGAGGTTTTAAATTAACTCGTAACTAAACAAGTTTCCTTTTAAACGTAAGTATAATATTTTGAATGAGAGGAATTTTCATTTTACCGTACGTTTATCAATCTTTTTATGAATCATTTTAGTGAGGCCTCGAGGTAAACTTTTTGAGAATGAACCATATTATGTCGAATAGATTTTTTAAAACCCATTAATGAAAAGTCAATTATTGTGTGTCTAACACTATCACGTCATTTTCTTAAAAATATTTAGATACAATGTTTTACTCTAACTTTTTTACATATACTGTAACATTTCCGAGTTACGCAAGACACAATCTACATTATTTTCTAATGATGGATTCCACCATTTGTTTATCAGTTTACGCAAAATGCAGTTCAGTGCTCTCTTTGTGTCATTTTTCATATTAAATAATACAGTGCTTTGTAAGTTTTAGTATTTAAAACATAAGTATTTTTGTTAAGTGAATATAATTGTGATACTTATCAATAATTTGTTTTAAGGTGAAAATAAATCAAACAAAGTGAAACGCAAGAATGAACTGGCTATATTTGGTTACGTACGGGACTTCAAAATTGATCAAGACGCAATCGCAGCGAAATTCCCAGCGTTTTTGATCACACCAGTCTTCATTGTTCCAATAAAAGATATTCGAAGACATTTGAATAAAATAAATATAAATGACGCGCTTAGTGAAGATTCTTCTGCTGTTTCTGATACAATCATGGAAGGAGACAACGACATTCAAACGAATGAAGTAAACAGCGACATAGAAGTCAATTTTCGTCAAGGTTTAGACAGAGGGAACAATAGCAAAAAAGATATGAAAAATGTCAAAACAGATGAAGACGCAGGTAATGACAACAATGATGATAATAATGCAACAACGGATGGAACTACAACAAAAAGTGAAACTACTGCTACGGAAACCACTACAGCGATAGAAGTAAGTACTCAAGAACTCACAACAATATTGGATACGACTACAGAAGCTACGGTAACATATCCTAATGCAATATATGACAATAAAGAAGTAACTTCACAGACAATTACAGTCAAGAATCCGGATGATATTCTTTACCCCCCTCTAGAAAATGATCAATGGAAAAACTTTACTAGTACAGACATTTTAAAAGAAAATATAACAAAGCCTGCGCCGTCAGATCCATTGAACATTACTCGGTATCCATCAGTAAATGAGACTGACAGTCTAATAGAAGGTGTCTATCCACCCGCCCTATATAACAATGCTGAGATTGATCAGTTATCAATTACGACAAATTCTTACACAAATGGATCACCTCTGCCGCCGCCACAAGATGATAGATGGAGGAGATTCTCTTCATTAAGGAAAATGTTACCGACGTCAAATGAATTCAAACCATTAGCAGGTTTGTATTATGACGGGTATTTGCATAGACCTATTCTTAAAGCGCCGGGCTTTGAGCCGTACAATCGGTATCATTTTTATTAGATTTTTATAAAGTAGTCGTTACAGATTTTTTATTTAAACACTTTTACTAGCGGTGAATTTGATAAATGAGTCGAAATTGTAACTACATTGAAGAAGCTTCTAAATAAAATTCTATTTTCGCAACGCATTGTTGTACGAATTGTGTTAACTGAGGTTCATGTTAATTGAACAGACGCCAAATAAAAGTATCCTATTACTGAGTATAACTATGTATGTATATGACAGTGTTCTCACATATCCAACGAGCGTTGGAATCATAAAACCTGAACAATGCCGGTAACTACTGCAACTCGACATGGCTCTAAAATTGGTATTGTTAGAACACACTCGTAAAGCAAGCATCGGCTTTTGTATTCCAACTCATGTGTATAACATTGTTATTGGAAGATCGGCTTTAAATTAGTTCGGTTTTATTATTGGTGCACCCCAATTCAAGTATTTTATTGTTTGTTTACCCGAGAGAAGCACACAACGTTTTTATATATTTATTTATTAAATTGCTATTAAAAATGTAAGGAAGGTATAGAAAATGCTATACTTGAGGACTCCATTAAGCCCAATGAGACAATTATCACTTACTACTGACTCGGTTTATCTTCCACCTACTGACTTTGAAAATATTACAGAATAAGATTTAAAACCATTTTATAAAATAGATGTCGTTTAAAAAAATGATTGGCTTCAGCGAGAGACGGCAACAAGTGTTTCCCTCATATGTCGCGTCGCATGTCTCGGTGTTGCGTCTCTATTTCAAAACACAGGTTATTTACTGCTCATACGAAAAGAGCAAATATTGCTGTTTTTTACTATTTTTTAATACAAATCTTAGCTCATGTGAACTACTATAATATGCAATAATAAGTAAGTATAATTTTAACTGCGGTTGGACGAAATTTCGCAAAATTTCGTAGATTTATAAGAAAATTATTTGAAGGCTTTATTATACTTCTATTATTTCTACTGTATACATAATAAATACTGCACTTCACACTCGACTTCAAAATGTCAAAGGTTTACATTTACATTGCAGCTTAAAGATAAGTACTACTCTTACAAGTAACATTACATAAATCCACGACCGTAACACAAACAGCACTAACTTGCTATATAAAATACTTATTTATAAACGTTCTTGCATTCAGCGTGCAAAACAATACAGCAACAGCGTGGTAAAGTTAAAGTATCTTATTTTTTAATCGAGTGTATTCTCGGCAACAGTGAGGCATGTTTAGCGGCTACGGCGCGGCCGCCAACAGAAATAAAAGCACAGGTGACTTTCTGCACATTTATTATTCACCTGACAGAGTCACTCGCCATTCGAACTTCCCTGTAAAATGTACTCGAGCAGGAAGTAGATTTTCCTTTAAAGTGTTATTGTTACGCGGAGAGGAAGCGCCGATCGATTCTCAATTTTATATCAATTTATTTTCTTTTCTTAGACGCTTTATTATCTGGGACCGTTATTGTATCTTTTACTTTTGTCTTGTAATGTATTTTTACTATTTCAGCTATTGTTAAAAGCTTCTAATTTGCCAAAATATACCTACATATTTCCCTACACATCAGTGTTAAACCTTGAACTTCAAATATTAGATAAGTTTGCAACTGCTAAAAGGACTTCAAGGTTCACGTTTCAGAAATGACATTCTAACAAGGGTGTCCCCGTTATTAAAATCTTATGAACGGAGTTTAATGGTCTTTATAATGATGTTGCACCACGATTAATATTCACAGTAAGTATTTGTCTCAGCAAACAGAACCCTCGACAAATCGTCGTCCAGAATAAGATATTAGGGGACAAAACTTGACGCATTGACCCCTTTTTAAAGGTTAATGTCTGGCGGCTCGACGCGCACCACCTGAATACTAAAATCATGTGGAGGCCGTTCTGAAGTTTCGCCACTCGTCAAGCGAAGATAGGCTTAGTCCTTCCTTTAAAACAATTTGCATTATGCAGTTGGTTTTATCATGTACATGTCTTTTTAAGCTCTCACCACTTTTTATTAAATTACAGTTGAGGTTTTTTAGTGTCGTGGTTTTTGAGTTTCTTATGTGTTCTATACTACTTAAATGCAGGTATTAAAGTATTCTCTACTTAAATTTTTACAGTACAAATCTAAGAGAAACATTACTTTGCTTAAATAACATTTACAGACATGTGTTTCTTTTACCAGATTCTAGAAAATGATGAAGCTCTAAATAAAGATTTTTCTTTGAAAGGTAGCTAGTTTCCCTTCTTTTTCAATTTTATTTCTGTTAAAAAACCGCAAAGTGCTAGTTGAACTTTCTTCCCGAGGTTACTGTAACGTAGTTAAAAGAAAATTCATTTGTTCCTACTTTCTTGGAATCTCTGCAGAATAAAGAGCATTATTGAAAGGTGCTAAGTACACTAAGTAGCTGCGTAGTTCCATATTATTACTTTAAGCTTACTTTCTTTAGTTTTAAAATTTTATTTTCTGATACTTACTTTTAATGCATTTCCTGATTTTGTATTTTTATTCAAGTACTTTAAGGAAACTTTTGAAATTTGTAAAAAAAAATATATTACAAATAAAATGCTTTTGTGTTTAGAATTTGTCCTCGAAAATTATTACTATAATGTTGTTAAATACATGTTTTTTGTTGAAATTTATTCTAGTTCTAGTTCGTTGATGTCACCTTTTTTTCCATTCCATGCGCTAATAAAACATGATTGTATTTGGTAACAGGATCCTCAGTTCCAGAGAAAAGCTGTGCAAACTATTTCCGAAGAAACTGCAACATTTCTAGTTCCGAATTGAAACCCAATTGTATTCTGACAAAATTTTACCAAACGTAATACGCTTAGTGGAAAGCTTGTTACGCAAAATTTACAACAAAGTATGTTCTAATTTCGAAGTACTCGGTGCGAGCGCATTCCTACTGCAGTATGCAAAGCGAATATTCTGCTCTCGTTTATTGTTGCTCGTACCTACATTTCCCTTTAACCTTTTACCGTTTTATTGCAGTATATAGCTTTAATCTGTTGCTTTAGTTCGCCGGTTCTAAACTACCGGTTGGAATTCCACGTTAGACTTTTTCCTTGCCTTTGATGATTGTTTTTTCGTATTTGTTTCCCGTTTTATGTATAGTTTTGTTGGTGTTTTCGGTGTGTATCATGATTGAATTTGTTTGTAACTATCCGAATTTTGTGTACTGCAGGTTTTTTCAGTTTTGATGGACTTCACAGGTGTAACAACTGGGCAAAAACTGATTTTGAAATTTAGGGAACAGGCAATTTAGTTTTTTCTGTACTGTTTTCTACAAAGCTGTAACTGATAGACCAAGCATATATTATTATCCATACTAATATTATAAATGCGAAAGTAACTCTGTCTGTCTGTCTGCTACTCAATCACGCCTAAACTACAGAACCAATTTGCATGAAATTTGGTATGGAGATATTTTGATACCCGAGAAAGGACATAGGCTACTTTTTACCCCGGGAAAATGACGCATTTCCCGGGTAAATTCAGGTGGCGAACGAAGTCGCGAATATTCAATAATATAATGACACTGAATTAACAAAATTCCGTTGTCATGGCAACTGTTTTAATGGCGGATATGCCTTAGCGCGATTTCGTTATATTAAAAGATATAAATAATTTTGAGAATATTTTTCGTGAAAAAAAAAACATATTTTATATCATCACGTGGAAAATTCTGACCCATTCTCTCTTATGTGACGCAAGCGAAGTTGCGCGGGTCAGCTAGTGATATTATAAGTCCATGTCATAATTGTAAAATCCGTCCTAAATGGTGCATAAACTCTGCAATGTTGAATGACATAAGCAGCAAGCTTCAAATAAAATACTTCAGTACATTCAAACGTGTATTTTGCCAGCTTTAATAGACTACACGAAAGTTATTTGCGTCATTATGGCTTAGAAATGTTCTAGTGGTCGCAGTCGTATAGAAACGTTTATGACTTCCCCGGTGTTTCGGTGAGCTCGTTAAAATATTGATACTACTAACTCCCGCGAGATGGCGCTCGCAATTAAAACTTTGTGATGCTTTGAGAAGCGTTTGTCAATGACGTCGTAAATATCTAACCGGAACATTTCTTGTCTTGTTTATTGAGTTGATGCTTTGTTTGAGTTCACTTTACGCTTCCTACTCCACCTACGTCTAAACACGTGTGTTTTGTTTGGTCCTGTTGCACGTGAAAACGGCTACACTTATGTGAATGAAATTTGACGTGGTAGTAGATAATATTAGTGGACTGGCTACTTTACGCTGGTATTCTGAACAATACTATATCAGCAAGCAGTTTTTTTGAATGGGAAAGAAAAATGAACGTATGTAATATTAAAGAACTCTGTAATAATTACTATTAAGGCATATTTTGTAAATTTTAACACTAACGCTAAGAAAGAAATAGAAAGAGTACATGCAGTCAATTGTCCATCTACTTCTGAGAAAAGTTAAGGTCTCATGACATAACGGGTAAGCTTATTGTCATCGATCTGGCACACTTCCAAACTCAAAGCCACTGCTGCAAATGTACTGACAGGAAAATCCACATTTCTACCCAACCTTGGATTAAAATTCCTAAACATTGTTCAGAGTAGCTATTTTAAACTCTTATCAACTCTTAACTATTATTTTCGGGAATTAACCCTGTCACTGCAGTTTGTCAGTTTAAAATCACGGTCATTGCAACCTGCTTTTAAATTTCAAGCTAGATTCAAGGTAAATAGGTTCAATCGTAGGCAAAGCTCCAATCATAAAGCGAATAGTTCTGCATTGCAGAATATATTTTTTTTATCAACTCTGGTATAAAGTACCTATCGATAGTTCTATATAAGAAATTGATTAGCGCACCTTGTGTTTGCTATAAGAACTACTATTTTCTAAGTAATTTCAAAGAACAGGCGCAGGATCATACTCCGCACCCTCGATGCGGTATTACATATGATTTATTTTAAAGGGTGGGGGTACTCAACATGTTTCCTTAGATAACTTTTGCACCGTTCGTGTATACACTGTACGAGTATACCTAGCCGGAATGTGAATGTTTGAAGAATCTGTGAAATGATATATTGTTCGCGTACGGTTGTTACTAGCGTTGGCTTGTGATTCTCTTTGACAAATGTGATAGGGAAGTCGGTTTTGTTGGTTACGTGAGGTATTTTAATGTAGCAACGTATTGTATGACTATCTCGCTTGGCTTTTTGACAAAACGAAACAGTGGGCTTATTCTCGATTTTCGTAAGCATATGTTTATTTCGGAATCGGTGAACACACTTTCTGTGACATACAAGTATTTACCTGTATTATATGCCACTTATGAACAAGTTAAGTTGAGTAATTGTGACTGAATATGTACAAAATCACTTAATTTGATCGAATATCGTGATATTTTTCGGTGGACAAGGAACCATACTATGAAGAAACTCCATGTGCAGTAGAGTAGCTTACCTAACTTTACATCTTTATAGAAACTATAATATCAATGACCTCACACATACAAATGCAAGTGTTCAGTTGACACTACTTAATAGCACAGATTCGCGAAGTACTACCGATGGACTCCAGACGAAAACAACGAATACTGTTACTTTATAAATAGTTATCATAACAATATGTCTGTCGAGTAAGCGATCAGGGGGTTCAGTAACCATAACGCGGACGTTACATAGATGGGTGACCGCAAAGAGGTATTTGAGCTAAACATTTATTTGCTTTGGAGGACACGTAAAACCCGGTTGTTAAACAATTCTGACACTAGAATTACCACTAACTTTATGATGAACTAGCTGACCCGCGCAACTTTACTTGCGTCACATAAAAGAGAATGGGTCAAAAATTTCCCCGTTTTTGTAACATTTTTCACTGGTACCCTGCTCTTATTGGTCGTAGCGTGATGATATATAGCCTAAAGCCTTCCTCGATAAATGGACTATCCAACACTGAAGAATTTTTCAAATCGGACCAGTAGTTCCTGAGATTAGCGCGTTCAAACAAACAAACAAACTCTTCAGCTTTATAATATAAGTATAGATAGATGAACAAACATGTAAGACAAATCTTTACATAAAAGAACACCGCAATGGAATTACACTTTAATTCAAGAATATTATACCCTAGATATTTTGAAAGTACGAAATGAGGTGAGTGAATGAATTTTATAATTACTTGCGCGCCACTCGGTCCCTACGGCGGTTCCGGACCGATGTAAAATTAATTTCTGTCTACACACCCAAGGAATTATTCCGCTTCGTATACATAGTGGGTAATAGAGTTGCTTCCGAAGAATATCCTATTAGATTTGGTTAAACAAATAGCATTGTGTACGTTTGTTGTGGGGACCGCGAATAATAACACACAATTAATCCATACTTTAATATTATAAATGCGAAAGTAACTCTGTCTGTATGACTGTCTGTCTGTTACTCAATCACGCCTAAATTACTGAACCAATTTGTATGAAATTTGGTATGGAGATATTTTAATACCCGAGAAAGGACATAGGCTACTTTTTACCCCGGGAAAATGACGCATAATGGGAAAATTAAGGTGGTGGACGAAGTCACGGGAGAAAGCTATTAATGAAATACAGAGCAAAATTAAAGCAACATTGATTTGCTCAAATCGTGACGTATCTCATTAAAACCGATGAGTGAAGACAACGTAGCCAAGTCCAATTCGTGTCAAGTGTTTGACGTTAGGACTTGCTTGAAAAATGTATCCATTTTACATAAGAAATACTGTAATTGCTTGATTAATGCTATCTCAAAAAAATAAAACTCCAGAAATACTGTTTACACCATAGTGTCTAGACTAAAAAATCTATTTAAATAAAATTATTTTTAAATAAAAAAGATGAAGAAAAGAGAAGAACCGCCTTCAAAAACTCTTTAGAACTAAAAAGGATGAAATAATTTGTTATATTATGTGTACAAACTATATCCTACCCAAAAATATATACAAGACCACACC
The DNA here is from genome assembly GCF_050436995.1 of Anticarsia gemmatalis. Lineage (NCBI taxonomy): Eukaryota > Metazoa > Arthropoda > Insecta > Lepidoptera > Erebidae > Anticarsia > Anticarsia gemmatalis. Next base: position 7,189,732 of record NC_134757.1, read on the forward strand.
AAAAGATATCGACGAAACGAACCTATAGTAAAAAATAGTAATAGAACTAGTAAAATGTAGTAATCGTTTTTAAAAATGTTCGATGTGTAAGTCATCATAACGTTAAGAGCATATTGTTCTGTAAACAATTGAAAATTAAGCAGATTATCGTAGATTGTTTCAGTTGTAAACAGTTTTAAAATAATTTTATTAAATAAATGATGATTAAATGTAATTAATACGTTAACAATATTGTGGTTAAACACCGATCAACCGCAACTCAGTTAAAATGTGACGGATTTATCTTTTATAATTAATCATTGTCGACTATAAAACATTGAAAATAAAAGTAATATTTATAAGCGCATCAATTTTCCATGAACAGTGGTTGATAGCTTTTCAATATTCTGTAGTGTGATTTTCTTCCTCTATCGGCTCTCTATTGACTATTATATGAAAAGCTGTAGCATAATTCTCTACAGTCGGTACTATCAGGTGTCGAGAGTTTAACATTTAAAATGTACGGTAAAGTAGTTCCTACGTTGCCCGCTAGAGGCGCTGATCTGATTTCATACGTTTGTCGATAATTAGCAGGTTATCGTATTGAATATTTGATAGAAGTAATAAATCGCCCCTCTGCTCGACTTGCAGGTGCTGTTAGAAATGATTATGAAATACATCTTAAATGTTATATTCTCCATGCTCGATAGTACCTAGTGTACCTACTGAAGAAAATAGCGGTACTTTTCTGTAACCTATTCCAAATATATAATATAGTACAGTATATAGAATAGTAGTTATATTTAAGATTTTACATTTCAATGATATAATAATGTTGGTTTTGTACAATGAACACAAAACCTGTGCTACTAATGAGGTCTGAATAATATACATGTAAGCTTACTTATTCAAAAGATGTAATAATATAATTGTATACATTAAAACATAATATTATTATTTACTATTAATGATTAAAATGACTTTGTACATAAATAAATCAAGTAACAAATATATAGAGTTCGCGTTAATCCTATTATTCTATCTATTCTTTCTATCTATACTAATATTATAAAGCTCAATAGTTTGTTTGTTTGAACGCGCTAATCTGAGGAACTACTGGTCCGATTTGAAAAATGATTTCAGTGTTAGATAGCTCATTTATCGAGGAAGGCTATAGGCCATATACATTATATCACCACGCTACGACCAATAGGAGCAGAGCAGCAGTAAAAAATGTTACAATAACGGGGAAAATGTTGACCCATTCTCTCTTATGTGACGCAAGCGAAGTTGCGCGGGTCAGCTAGTTTAGGTATATAATAAACACGCAACGAGTAAGTTTTAAAGTAATAGATATATTTTCCTTTAAAATAAGCAATGGTTCTTAGAAAGAGGCTCTATTTTACCAGTATTATTTAATTACGTGATTTGTTCTTTAATTTTTAGCTGAAGGTTATTCAACGCACCCACAAAAATTAAATTAGATGAATTATGTTCGAACCGCAATATAATTTCATCTAATAAAACCTTATTTTCAATTTCATTAAAACGAACAGAGTAATTGGGTTTGCTTGTGCTAATAATAGATTAATTAAATTTACTTTACCGAATCCAATTAAACCAATATCTTATGTTCAAAATATGATTAATATTGATGTCTTGTTATGTGTTTCAAGTCATCAATAAATCATTAGAATAATGTACATCATTGGTACACTCACCTATGAGAGGCAAGAATAATTTGACCACGTAAATGAAACCTTGCAATGCAAAATTAATCGAAACTTATAATGTTTGTAAAAAAAATAAAAACGACGTCAGATTGACAAAGAAAAACTATTTGCTACAGGAATTGGTCATTTTTATAACCAAACCAGTCAGTCTAAACCCGACCGAGTGTTCAATTTATTTCTTGCAAGAGTTTACGTTTTATTGAAAATTTGTGAGTGTCTATTTATCTTTTAGTTTCCTTAACTGCCTCGTAAATCGTATTAACAGCACCGGCAATTAAGATAAAGTGAAAACCCTCACGCGATCAAACTTATCCACTGAATCTAAGTGGCAAAACATTTTTCTAAACATTTCGTTTTCTAAAATACCTGTGAAAGAGTGAATTGGTTTTCCTGCTAGAGTGTTTTCTATCGTTCCGTATCATATAGCTAAAACGGATTTTATTCAACTATCGGATCTGGGTGAAATGCCACAGTGTTCTTGAGTGTATGATTTTTTCCCTCTTATTTGTAGCTATTCTCTCTCGAACAACAACTCGTATAACAAAATATACTATTACAATAGGACAATTTCGCTAAGTATTTATAATTAAATCAAATCAAAGTCAAGATATAAGTTTGAAAGGCTTGAAATACGCATCACACTTTCTTCTCCTTTTTCCGCCCGTACATCAGTATTTGCTGTATACCCAGTGTATGTTTTGCTTTTAAACTTGTACACTCGGATGCCTGAGCTTTATGTATAAACGAATTATTTGTTTCATGCATAAGTTTGTACCCCAGTTTAAATGTCACAGTACATTGAAACTTTTATTTCAAAAAATATCAGAGTAAAATAATTTTTATAAAACTTTAAATTAAACGAACAAAACACCTACTTAAACACAATGCGGTAACAAAATTAAATTAACCGTTCGCTACGTACATTGTATTCGTACAACTCGCGGGATTGTTCGGTAAACAAGTTCAATTTCGGCGAAGCAGAAGAGCGAGGATGTTTGCGGTCTACCCACCTGAGCTATGACGCTTTTAGACTACGTAATTACATGCAAGACTTCTATGCATTTGTGTTTAATTTAAATTTTTATGGCAATCTCGGAATGTGGGTTTTTGAGGTTGAAAACTCTCGTTGAGAACGGATGTTTGGAAAGCTTCGTTCAACACTGCAATGATCAAAAGGTCAAGCTTTGCATTTTATTATTCCGCATGGGCTAAGTTTGACTCATAATTGATTCAATGCAAATTTTGATAACAACTAAATCATAATACGAGTAATGTTATCTATATTTCGGTTATCGCCACTGACAGTCTCGTTTAGTATATGCCTTTGTTCTATTTAGAATGTTTTGTGATAAATATTATATTCACGTATTGAAATTATGACGTAAACTGGTAAATATTATATCAATGGTGTCCAAAAGTTAATCGAAGTTTAGATCAGATTTGAATGCCTATTTTGAAATGATTGTATCTTATTTTTCTTTGACGTGTAAAACAGCAAAATATTTCTCTCTTTCGATGAAAAACTAATATCTCTGTTTTCGCAAAATTATTTCAAATAATGATAGAGTTTGTTCTGAGTGTGGTCGGACAAAATTAACCGATGGGATCGTTATGGCGTACCCACTTCCTTGTAATATCCTGTAGCTAAGCACATTGCGGTTTCATTATTAGCTTTGGTATGTTTACATTGTCTGAGCATTACAAGTTGCGTTGTTCATGTTGATTGAAGGCATGTAGTCTTTACTTTTCAATTATTGATTAATTGTTCTACATCCAGTAAAAGTCCCCTACCCGCATTTAACTAGCGTGGTGGACTCAAGGCTAGCTCTCTCTTGTTTGAGAGGACTCTTGCCCAGCAGTGGGACAGTAACGGGTTAAAAAAAAGAAAAAAACAAGTGTAAGTTCGTGTTGATGTCTTCTAATGCTTTATTAAGTTAGCTACTTGGATGTACAACTCCTTTCCAAATTTATATTTAGTTAGACTGTTTTGAAAAGAGGGGTTTTAGTGGAGAAGATCATCATTCTGTCAATATTATAGTCTTTGTTAAATATATCTCGCGCCATGTCTTCATTTTTAATTTGTTGACAAAAGCTACCTCGAAATATTTGCTTTTTAATAAATGAAAGTCTTGCTATTCCATATTATTCATCTCATTAAAAGCACACTATTTAATATTCCGAAGTAATTTTTAACTTCAAACATGATGTAGCCATGCCGGGAATATTTCTTAAAATATTCATTTTAACAATGACACTAACAGAGTTATTTCAGTTCAGTTCTGTATGGAGCGGTGAAAAGCTGGCATTTTTAGCATTGTCCGACCGGCATAACTAACGAGAATTCTTCAGAGCTGCGTTGTTGGCAAACTGTTACTCCGAACTATAATAAATATGAATATGCGGTGTATTAAATTATTAAACTGGATATTCAGTCTGGGTTTGTCGTTTAACATAACTTGTGTTGCTTTGTAGTAGTTTAGTTCCACACGATGATGTTTTTTTAAATCGCGCTACTGTCCTAAATCTTTTTATACTTACTAAATAAATGTTAGCTTATATCTAGCTTTTATATTGTAGTGAAACATGATTTTGGGTATTTACAATACAATATCAAGTATTCCAAATACTGAATGGAATTTATAATTTAGTTACAATATTAATATTGTGGTCAGCACAAAAAATGCCGATGAAAATACTAGAAATATGAAATCTGGGGAATTTAATAAAAATATGTAAAATAAACTGTGTTCGTTTCGCTCCATCTTTCACTTGTCCGAGTTGATTGAAACGAAATATTTTGTCGGGAAATATCTTGTAGGTAGCAGACAAAAATGAAAATAGATAGGCCCGAATTCTTAGTACTATTCTTCGTTATCTGTTGTAAAATGAGACATCCATATTTTCCTGATTTGAAAAATTAGATCGTATGATGATCGTATCGATGATTTAAATACATGTTAGCGAAATGTATAAGTTATATACATACATACAGGAACACCAAAATGAGTTTTCCCAGACAAAATAGCGAGTAATAAGCTTGCAAGTTAACCCATGACGGCGCAACACAAACAATTACAGAAAGGCTTCGCGACTTCAAAAGACACAAATTAAACTAACTTAAAGTTAATATTTACTTTTTTAGTCATTTATATCCTTTGACATGTTCTTTGTTGGGTGAAGTTAATAATTTATTGATCTTCAACGCATTGTAGGCACCTACTTTTACTAATTGGTTCCCGTTGAAAGGTTCTTTTACTCGAAGCGGCATTTCGGGCTTGAATTGTTCGGAAATAATTAAACGTAAGTACTCCCTCAGTAAGTAATTATTTTTCTTCGGAACTCATCTATAATTCAATACTTGAGAAGGCTTCGATGTTTGGTTTTAGGCACGCGACTTATTTGAATGAATTGTTAATGAGAGACATTTGTCTGAGAAAAATGTTTTAAGTGCGCTCAGCGCTTGCTTTGTTTTATTTCGACTGTTAAAATATTGTTTCTGTACGTTTTATCAAGACTTCGTAATAACCTGAATATTTAATGGAACTTTATGCATGTAAAGCCGATCACGTAAACAAAAACATAAAAAGAACGACCAAAGCTTTATTTATATAAAAAAAAATCTGGAATAAACCCATGTCTATGTTGATACGAACTACATACATTAGTACAATGTAACAGTATACTGGTAGTAGAAAATGCGCACATAGAACTACACTTAAGCTAAAGTTGCGTGGGACGATAAACATCTGCTACACAGTATTCCTTCCATTCTCGGATCATCAGAGAAACTTCAAGAAGGCATCCAAGCTTTATTATCATCGAGTAATAGATATTACACATGATATCTTTTTCGCCTAATATTATCCCCGTTACTTCTACATATCACGGATAAAGTTGGCTCGTAAAATACATAACCTAATCTTTTTCCAAGTGCCGGAAATTTCAACAGGAAAATATCGATGACGTCACGTTTCCTATAGATAACGTGAGTGTCTGGTATGACTGTTTATTTTTTGTTACCAGTCACGGCACAGGAAGCGTCACGATTATGCCAATCCTTTTGATAGTAACAACCTCCTTTGTAGTTGTTACTTTGGCTTTTGATATTTTTTTCGATATAAACATGAATGCGGTTAGATAGTATGAATATTAAAAATGTCTTGTCTCATAACACATTGAAATAACATGCAATCTTTTCCTTGTGCCGTCTTGATACTATGTTGTATCTATTTGTTGAGTAGCTGTCGGTATGATAATAAAAAGTATAGTATTTCATTATTCACTTACATAGTTCAGTGAAAAATATTATGGAGAAAGCTGTGTAACAAATTTATCCGTCATGCACATTTAGTGCTTCAATATTAGGTATTTACAGCGGGTGGAATAGGGACTATTCGTTATGCAATATTTTTCGTGTCAGGTCGTTTTTTATACTAAATATTTTTAAATATCAGGTTCCATTATACCAGACTACAAAGAACGCAACTACATCAACAAAACCGTATTGGACTTTAACTTAATAAATGAACTTTGCTCCGAACATAAATCATCATATTGTATAAAATCCACAAAAACAAAGGAAAAAACAATACAAAGATTAATTCACCGAAGTTAATAAACTCTGAAGTGAAGTGAATATCAGAAACGCATACTCATAACTGACAGTTGGCAGTTACGGTGAAGGAATTGATTGAAAAGAAACGAAATATAAGGGGAAAAGTTCGTGACATCCATCACTTTGAGAGACAATATAAATGTATAAGATATCCCGCCACTGGGTTTATGTTTCGTCGAATTAAAATCACAGAGTAAGGGCCAATGAAATCTAGATTTGTGGCCGACTTACTTTATTGTTCTGAATAGATATAGTTTTATTGGTACGATAAGTTTCGTCTCTAGGTTTAGCGTTGATATAAACTGTGCAGATAAAACATAAATGTCAGTTTCATTTATTCTGAAGTTTTAGGATAATAACACTTTCCAGATCATTTCTCAAAGCTAAAAACCTACGGTGAACTCGTCGCCTGGACGTTATTGCAAAAAAACATCAGTAAAAACTCATGTTTAACTTGATTGTGATTAAATAGTTAACACCTTAAAAATCTACAGTCCAAAGTATATAACGAAATTAGTCATATTATATCAAACCCAGATCGACGTCACACACATTTCACAAACATAGCTAGTCTTTACAAGCGTATAAAAGTCAGAGATAAACCATGACATAATCGTAGACACGTACAAGGAGACTCATAAAAGAGCGTACTTAGTGTACGTCTAAGTTTTACTTCGTGAAATAATAAGGAAAGGTAATAAGGCGACTTGATAAAGTACAACAAGTCTGTTTAATATAGATCGCTGGTACAAAGTTTGCTAATAGAGATTCTATTGATTTTCCTAGATAAAGTTGCTATTAATATTCTTAGATTAAGGTAGGATGGCACGAGTAGGATGCTAGGAATTTATTATAGTTAATGTTTCTACAAAGTGTCCAAGGTAACGTCGTTTAAAAAAGGCAGGTGCAGTTTGCTATAGTTATGTATGGCGAGATGCAGATAAAATCGAATGAGCATGTAAAAATTGGAGTAACAACAGTGTCCTACTTTTTATCTACAATGACTTTTGTACAGAATACAAAATTCTACGTTTTCAAGGACCCTAAAGAAAATTAAATTGAGTGTGTCATTCATGAAAAGTGCGACCTTCTTTTCTTTGAAACGACACATAAAAATGTACGGTCTCATGAATGGTATTGCGTACAATAGCTGGTCTATATTATATTTTACAATTAAATCTCTTTGCCTCCGCACATTTCTAATTTGATAAGGTGCTCTTTCCTTTTCCAAGAAAAGGTAGACTCGACACAGTTGCCATTTTTCGCTCGTGTAAGAATTACAAAATTTTGCTGCAAATTTTGCTGTAAAATGAACGAGTTTCTATTACAGTAAGTGGCCTTAAAATAAAAATAGTACTTTTTTAATATTAACCACTGAATAGTTGAAATTCAATTTAATAGAATCTTAATGAATTATACATAAATAATTATAACTATGTGATATTGACACAGCAAAGCAATTAATACACCGTTTTATGTTTATGGTTTTGTTGGTTAGGGAACAGGACAAGAAATTAAAAAGACGTTTACATATAAATGATATATGTATTACTTATTCATCAAGGGTTTTGTCATAAACAGACAAAGCTCTAACAGATGCAAAACTTGCTTAAGTAAAACAATTTCGTACAAATTATTTAACTACTTTGAAGCATGAGTGGGACTAAGCAAACTTTGGGCTTGGCACTTTTAGCAAAATTTTACTTCCTCGAGTTTGCAAATACGCCACGTATTTGCAAACTTTCATATAAACAGCTCTGTAGAAAGGTAAACAAGTTTAGTTTAACTCTAATTTCGACACTCTAAGGAGACGTACTGAACGTATAAACTTCCTGCGTCGCCTAATTAGTATATAACTTCCACTCGTTCCTTTCCATTTAGTTTTGGCGCGTTTCTATTCGAATAACTCTACAGCCTATCGATTACAAATAAAGTTCTATGTCTTTTGTTCAACAGATAACCGCAACTTTCGTATTTCACATTGAATTTACACACATGTTAGTTCAAAGGGATCTAAAAGTACATTTTGGTAAATTTATTTCGTCAAACTCTACTTAAGCTTGTAATTTGGTCTTCAAGTTAATTCAATTCTAACCAAAACTTTGAAGAAAAATGTAAAATAAATATTGTCTTTCTTATAAAAAGTAACATAACATTTTATTGGAAAGACAATAATTTAAAAACGCTGAGTAATATGATAATAACATCAAAACTTGAAAAGTTTGGAGCAGAACAATCGCGAGCTCAGCTAAGGTACAATTTCAATCTCAAATTTCACTTACACGAAAAAGTCAAACAATAACCGAATGTGTATTCTTTGAAACATTCTAGTATTAAATTGGAAGACAAAGAAAGAGACAATAGGGACCCTTGTTATTGAATTAATTTTGTATGGACGAACCCTTTATCATAGAAGTCGATCGTTTGTCGTTGTTTATCCGTTACGTTCTCATTCCCAATCTAATAATATAAGAGTGAAAGGGTCACGTTCGTTTGAATGGTGTCTCTTGTGGACTGCGGGTGTAAACGCTATGTTTTATTACGATCTCTGGGACATGACGTACAATAACTGAACATAAATAAATTTGTGACGGTTGTATTTCTTTTATAGACGCGGCGAAAACGTAATTGCTACGGACCTTTTAACTGGCCCGAGGTATTGTGGTTCTATTAAAGTTTCACCATTCTATTATGATCTTGTTATTTTTTCATTTTCTGGACGACGAAAATACAATACAATCTTATTGTCATCTGCAATATTAATTTTAGCGGTTTCTACAAAACCTTCTGTGGACTGAAGATGACGGTACATTTTTCTATTTCTATTACTTGTAATACGATACTTAATCCCGAAAAGTATTTGTACGGGCATTTAAATTACAGAGATTGAAAAACGACTAAAACAGAGCTCGCTCTTAGCGTGATTTGTTGAAAAAAAAAGGTAAAATCGAAGATTTTCGTACACAATCCCGGAAATTTCCATATCTAAATGGAAAACCGACCCCGAACAATCAATTTATCCTCCAATATCCTCCAGCGGTTTATACCACCTGTACAATAAATATTTATATTTCTTTCCCTCGGTTTGTATCGTGAAATTCTTGAAACGAAAACTTTTTCACTAACAATAATTATGATTTGATGTTCCGCGTCAAATTACCTGAAAAGCTATAATACACATTATGTTTTCAAGGACTTAATAATTAATTGTATTTATATTGATATTACAATTATATAAGTTTTAGCGTTTTTAATTTTTCGTTGATTCTGCAACCGAAATAGCATAACACATTTATTCGCTACTTGTGAACCAAAAGTCATGACATGCGTTAACTGACAAAAACACTTGGCATAATAATATTATTATCTGATACACAGCTTCATTGTTATTATATGCAAATGGAACTCAAGAATGCCTATCCTATGACTGCAGCACTCTAAGTAAATAAAATTCACCTTTTACACGTGCATTCCGTATTGAATATTCTCATTTCCATTTCATGGAACGTACGTCAAAACAAGCGTAGTATATCATTTGAAGCCGTTATGATAATAGCAAAGTTCAGTATATGATGAAAAATGGCATTCAATAGTCCCGACGTTCTGTATCTAGATTTATTAGCTTTATTTTGCGTTTAGGTGAATGGTTTTGTGTTTATAGGTCTGCTGTTTTATGTAGTGGGTGTTTGGGTAAGTGCTGTTTCTTTGTGCGATTCTTTATTTTCTTGTTAGGAATAGTGTAGAGTTCTTTGATCCTTCGTGTAAACTTACTTGATTACCAATTTTGAGCCTGTGATTTACGTTGACCATAAAACATGAATTACTATTTTGACAAGAATTTGAGCAGTAAATTTTTCGTAATATTTCGCCTGCGTATATGCTGAGGTGTATACACCAACAGTTCACCATTTACTAGGCTAGTACATAGGGGGCGTGCTTATTGCTATATACCTCGAACAGTCGCAAATCCGAGCTACTTTTGAAAAATTCTCTTATATAAATAAGGTAAGACTTTGCAGGGCCCAAATCGAAGACCGCGAGATTGTCGTATACACACGACACCTTAAACAAAGAACTTTTTTTTTTTTTTTGCTACAAAGCATGCCCTATATGATAGGACAATAAGTTACAGACATAACCGCATACTTTTAGTATTGGTTATGCGTTTGATAGATCGATCTTTATTCGACATTCGAGTGTCCGATGTTTGATTGATATTTCAAATAGATAGCGCGAGAATGCACTCAACTCTAATAACTTTTTCAATCAAATTGTGTTGCGTGAAGTATTTTTGACTGCTGATAGAAAAATAGCTGTTGGTTTAGTTTTATTTTTAATTTCATCATAAGGGTTCAGTTGAAATATTGAACGACAGAAGTATAAAGTACTGGTTGAACTTTAGACCAAGAATATTACACAAAAAACACTTTCTACCGAATCCATTGTATTAGACCTTGCTTTATATAAAACTTCATTCTTTTATAATTGTGTATTTAAAAATATATACAAGTGAAATATATAGGTACACAAACAGTAGATAAATCAGTTTTTTTCCAATCTAATCACAATTAAAAAAGTTCATAACTTTTTAGTTTCACGAAAATTCCGTGAAACACTGCAAATCAAATTCTATTGTAACATTTTTATTCAATTCGGAATGTATCAAGAACTATTTGAAATCCAATCGAAAAAGTTTGCACTTGCAGTCAATTAAATTCTGAATTAAAATGAAACAAAATTCGATAAAAATCGTTACGAGAGAATTGGAAACTAGAACTAATTTTTCCAAATAGAATCCAATCGCAACAGATACAAATAAAGCTGTGCAATCGTTTGAAATGTGATAGTTTCCAAATGGGGGAGTAAACAAAAGTATTTACAATTGTTAGTTCTATTTTGACATGTCGACAGAGTTGCGAATTAACGAATGAAAAAACTTTTACAGATTGCGTGCGGATGTTTACGTAAAAATATTTTAAAATAATAAATAACACAAATTAGTATGATTTTGCTACTAAAATCCACGCTACGATTGTTATAGGAATTTGTCAAAAATGCTGTCAAATAGCTGCAAAATAGCTACATAAAGGTGAGCTCGATTCTTGAATAGTAGAATTATTTTATCTTTACATTTCTAAATATTCTCAATACCTCACATGAATACTAAAAAGGGGTATTCATAGCATTTCAAAGGCTATCAATTTATTCTGATCTGAAGAAGCAATTAAAAAAATATAAGCATAGATTTTAGATTTCCAAATCTTTTTACAAAGCTCCCAATTTGTTCGGACTAAATTGAGCAGTTATGAAGCCATTCAGCGAAACTGTGCGAGTGCCTGAAGTCCGTTTGAAATCCCATGAAACGTGGGTACTAATGAACTCTTGATATAAAGTGCGTAAATATATTCACTGACATAGAATCATTACAGTCTGATAGAAAAACTAAATACGAATTATACTTTACAACTTCGCGTGGTTGAAATATAACAAGAGAAATACACATTCATCGGTAACATAAATGTGGCTTGCTCGCTATTAGGTACTCTCGAAGGTAACCTCTCGTTACAAAAAAAGGTTTTATCAATAGTATTCTAGAACAGGTCCACAACTGGTTCACTTGTAATAATCTGTTATTGAATTCTAACAAAACTAAGTGCATTAGGTTCACTATGCCCAACGCGAGGAATTTAGGTACTAACATAGTCGTAAATAGGCAAACTATCGATTTGGTAGATTCGGCAACTATTTTAGGTATCAGTCTGGATAGCAAGCTCCAATGGGGCACTCAGATAGCGCATCTCTCGGGGAGACTCAGCTCCGCCGCGTACGCAATCAGAAAAGTAAGACAGTTTGCTGGTGTGGATGCGGCAAGACTGGTTTACTTTAGTTATTTTCACAGCGTCATGTCTTACGGTATATTACTGTGGGGTAAGGCTGCTGATATAGATGTTATTTTTGTCCTTCAAAAAATAGCTATCCGTGCAATTTATAGTTTAGGAGCGCGAGACTCCTTGAGAGAGCTTTTTGGGCAGATAGGGATACTGACGGTGTCATCACAGTATGTGCTTGCAAACTTGTTGTATATAAAACAAAATTTAGGGACTTTCGCAACAAATAGCGATAGACACAATTACAACACTAGAAACAGACACAAATTAGTAGGTCCCCATCATCGTTTACACAAGGTGCACAATTCGTTTGTAGGTCTCGGCATTCGTTTCTTCAACAAGCTTCCAAAGCACATCATGGATTTACCCCTGCCAAAATTCAAAGTTGCTGTTAAGGAACATCTCGTTAGGAAAGCTTATTACAGAATTGATGAGTATCTAAACGACAATAGCTCTTGGGATTAGTCGCTCGCTTGATTAGGATTCTTTGAAATTAGGGAACTTTGCTATAAATTGTATAAACTCAGTAGCAGTAGGTCTAAATATTGTAAAATATGGGCAATTAATGATGCAAATAGGTGATGTTACGTACAATTTGATGTTATTCATAAAACTGTCACTTTTTCTTTTATAATGTTCACAACCAGTGTGCTCACTTGCTGCCCATATTCTTATTATCACATGCTAGTAGGTGCTCCCAACATACGGTATGATCAGAGACTAATAAATAACCTAGCTATGTTCATTTAACTTAATTGACGTTTAGTCTATATCGCTGATTGTTGGCAGCTCCTCGCATGATCAATTATTGTATCAACCACATTGTAAAACTTTTTGGCGATTGAAAAGAGTGGCCGTGAGTTTCTCGCTAGCTCTTCTCATAAGGCTCTACCCCCTTTCCGAGCTAGTGGTAGATTCAGTAATTGTAACGACTATCATAAGTGTCAATATTTGACCTAAATGAATAAATGATTTGATTTTGATTTTGATTTTGATTTCATGTCAAAATTCAAAGCTGAAAATAAATGATAAATAAATTACACAGCCCACCGCATTCGGGTTAAACGTTGTTGTCACTTGAAAAACTTACCAAAAAATATCCGGCGCTTGATAGAATTTGAAAAACTCATTTTTCTTTATTTCTGTTGAAAGCACCAAAGCAATGGCAAAACAAGCCAATTTCCCTTTTGTTTCGAGTTTCAGGGCCATAAGCTCTTCGCACTCAATTTAACATCAGTTATTTATTACATCTTTACCGCACTTAAAGTGTGTTTTATTTTTATTCGTTCAAAGGTGTACCTGTAGCTGGCCTGCCATTAATAAATCTTCCCTTGTGAGACCTCTGAGTGCGAAAACTAGGAGCTAATGTACGGGTAATAAAAAGGCTTTGCGGTTTTACACCTTATATCAATTTAAACTTATTTCTATGCTAGAATATAAAAGTAATAACTGGAGTCGGGATTACTTTAACTTTATTCAGCTGTAGACGTTTTAGCACTATAAGGTCTTTGACTTTAAAAAGTTGTTATAAAGAGAAATAAAGAAGAATAGAATGTTACTGAGAGGTAAAACTAAATTGGTCACATGTGACTTACAGGTCTTATTCTTATGCTGAGCTCTGTATTATTAAATGTACTTGGACGGTCATACGTTTACTAACTTAAAATCAAAAACGAAGTTATATTAGACATGCTTCATAGCATGAGAGATTTATAGAAGCACTTTAGCCAGTTGCAATGATAGGTAAAGCTTACAGACAATTTACAATAGTTTTATGCTTTTTCAAAAGTACGTACATAATTATTATTTAAAAAAGTGATCATAATATTAACTTAGATTAAGTACTCTAGTAAAAAACAGCTTGGTGAATAGATTTTACACCTAGCACGTGTTGTAAAACAATTCTCAAAGAAACGTCGAACCACTTATTGTTCCGCTAACTCCTACTTACGTTGAAAAGAAAGAACGAACATAATTCACTTAGAGCGGAGGTAAAGTGAAATTGAAATTATTTTCTTTTCATAAACGTAAATTTGATTAGCCTTTTGTCGAACATTTCACCTTAAATCGAAGATCAAACGTTGCGATCGGACCTTATACAGGATATCGATTGTCGCCGAAAATAAAAAGGTTGGACCGTAACAATGCTTATGAAATGAAACACGGCTGTATGATCAACAAAAATCTAGTGAATTTCTTTACTAGGATGTTGTTTGAAGATCATGTTTAGATGATTTAATATGTTAAGTTCTCATATTGTGTTGTCTTCTAGGGTCAGAGCCCATTCGTCCCCTAAGATTCGCACCCTGTGCCCACTCGTACCCTGGAACTTTTGAGGGGCCCATTCGTCCCCTGAAAAATATTTATTTTTATTCATTCTTCTAATATAAGTACATGTATATGTGTATACTGCAGCTTGGTAGTCCTGGTACAGTCGCGCAGAAAAGGCTATAATAAAAAATATAGTATTTCGGTAGATATCATGTTTATTTCGAATAAGATTAACACATACAAAATCGCAATGTCCTAGAAATTAACAAAATACAACTCTTTTACAAAAATCAGTCTTGATTGACCATCATATAAATCAACATTAAAAATAAAATATGCAAAAAAAAATAGAACACACTATATCAACAGTAAATAATTACTTCTTATTTTTTTGTATATTTACCAACTACATACATGCAAAATCATAATAGCTTAAATCTAAAAAATTATAACAGTACAAAAAATTACTAAAATCACAGTAATTATTGAAGACTAGATAAATCAACGACGGATTATCATTCATCATAGCTCTTTTTTCAATGATCTGTTATGATTTATTTAATTAATTTCGTTAATAAACTGTTCACAAGTGTATTATGTTAACCGTTTCTTATGTAAAATATAGCTAATTTTATCTCAGGGGACCAATAGGCACCTGAATAGGTGCCGAATCTTTAACTTATATTGTATATATATTAGAGGGGACGAATGGGTACCTTAAAAATAATATTTTTTATTAAAATATTAATTGGGCCACTACCAGGAGACCAATGGGCACCTACGTAGGGGCCGAATCTACAACTTTTATACTAGGGGACGAATTTTAGGGGACGAATGGGCTCTGACCCGTCTTCTAGTAGTAACATGATTATAATTTTACTATTTGTTGTGGGAAAAATATTAATTGTAGCGTTTAAAAAATAGAAATGTGAGTGCTGCAAAGATTAAAGTAATATCTACGCTTCACCATTGGATTTTCACTCAGGGAACCAATAGTTACCTAAATTATATCTGCAAAATATCATTTCATTTGAATGTACGCTTGTTTGTCATTATATCTTGGTATGGTCGAGAAAAAAAAATCGATCTATTTATTTTAATCGTAAAATATTTTCAATTTTGACATGATAATTACTTATGTAATAACTTAAGACAGAAGGTCCTTTAGGTAGAGACTAAATAGATTAACCAACTTGGTATTACATAGATCTCACAACTTTTTACGGCAGAGAGACTGAACTGCGAGACTAGGTGTTGTTACAGGATGTTTTTGATGGTATTATGGTTTCGAAATTCATTAACTTAAGCTACTTATGAACTTATGACCAATTATGGTCATAGATAGAGTTTAAAAATGTCTCGTAAAAACAACTTTAGTAATCAAAATATCAAATTAATCATACTGCACTAATGCTTCAGCAGTTGTGTCCTTGAATAAAAATCACAAAGCATAATATACTTCAATTTCCTACAAGTGGGTTACAAACGGCAATTGTTACTCAACACTGGCTTTATCTCAAGAACCATCTAACACGTAATAGCCACTTAATCAGAAGTTAAAACTCTAACCACAACACCATACAAAATTCATAAACTAATCACAGCCGTAACACGAAAATTTCCCTTAAAATGTTTCTAAAATCGTAGACATTGTAATTAAAGTTTGAAATACGTTTATAATACACTTGCGAAGTTTTTTTTTATTTTCTATTATTTTATTTATTCGTACGGTTAGTAGCCAACCTAGTGTCAAGGTTGTTCGAACCGCCCGCGCGCCCTTGACATGATTTAATTTTTAAACTACTAAACAGATACTAAACAGTTATTATATTTTAATTGACAACAATCGGGACAGACTTTGACTTGCTTTCCGAAACACAAAGATACTCAGTTCAAGGACCATTACGCGGTCACCCAGCTATGGAATGACAGCGTCAAGCCATGCTTAACCCACATATCGTTTACCGACCGGTGAGCGGAACTGCAGTTAGATTCTCTTTTACTGTCGACTACCGACAACCGACCTGTCATCGAGAAATTTTGTATGAAAATCTGATCAGCGCCTCTGACGGACGTCGCAGAAACTTTTTTGGCAGTACATTCTAAATGTCAAAATTTCGATAGCTACCCGGTTGTCGGTAGTCGATAGTAGTAGAGAATCGAGGTACGGTTATAAATCGTAGGCATTGTAATTACAGTTTGAAATACGTTAATAATACACTTGCGCAGTAAAATGTTAATTAGTACTGTTGTTTACAAGACGAGGCAGATTTACAATGTAAACTGAAGCGGTGAGACCATTATTATTCATCGCACACGGCAACTTCCGAAGAGTATGACATTTGGAATTCCCAATACGTATTCTAATCATGAACGATGAACTGCTACAGTTATTGAGGCAATTATTGATAGCGAGTGCGATGTTAGTATCCTAAAAGATACCTAGATTTGAAATCAAATCAAATTTTAGACTATCAAAATGATAATTAGTTTTATTTTTTGTTTAAGTCAGTTTGTCTAGATGGCGATTCTGGCTTTATGCCGGATTCCGCCAATAATACAGTAAAATAATTTAGAGTAGCATTATTTTGACGGCTCTAAATTTGGATTTTATTATATAAGTGTTTGAACGAATGGTAATAATTGTTCAGTTATACACTATCTCTAATTTAAGTTTAATCCGTTTTCGAAATAAAATGTTGTAGTCAGAGTGACAAAACGTTTTTATTTTTATTAATTTACAATAATAGTTTTTGCTTATTCATGATGGTTTTATGTTATAGTTTATTATTAAATTAAGTTGATAATGATGATGTTATTATTACCTATCGGTGTTTTGTTCATGATCTAATAACTCTTTGGCCTCTATCGTTCGTTGGCGGTAGACTACTTAAGCTACTTATCAACATTTAAGATTAATTTCACTAATAAGAAACTACATTACATAAATTCTTAAGACACTTGATATATACGATACAAGATTAATTTGAAGCTTACGCAGAATCTTGATCGAGCGAAACCGTATGTATTTGCAACTCCCGTTATACATAAAATTCTAAAAATTCTCTATTGCTTATGTGCTCCTCTACAGTTCTTAAGGAATACTATACAACATTTCAACTTTATACGCTCAGTTGTTTGCGTCAGACTGTGCGTTGTCCATCAGTTAGCCACAGACAGTCAGTTACGGAAGACTTTTATTCGTATTGAAAAATAATTTAGTGGAGAAGAAGAAAAGAAAGAGAGAGAGAGAGAGAGAAAGTTTTAATATTAGTGCATTCTATAAATAATTGAATCAGAGCAATGTGCATAACAAACCTAAAATCTAATATCTCATTCGATATCTAACCGACTAATCGTGCTGGGAGCTAGTGGCCCCAAGAAATATAGATAAAGTGGGTCATCGTTAACTACATCGTCTCCAGGGATTAATGATATCATAGTTCCCCTAAATTCTCTACCTGATACCTTGCGGGCTTTCGTAAACAGCGGTTCGCAAGATATGGTACTCGTAAACAAAGTTTCTATAGGCCTGTTTGATGCGGTAAATTGCGCATAAATTAACAAACTTCATGTAACATAATGTTTATGAAAAACTTTATGTTATATTGATTTTAAGGCGGAAGTAAAACCTTGTTTTTTACTGCTTTTTATTCTGTTCAAATAACTTCTAACGATTATCCGAGAATATCTAAATAATTAAGATCAAAATGTAATCTTAAGCTAATATAACTATACAGGACACGTAACGTTATAAGATTTTGGGTTTAATACAGACAAGCACTTATTTCAAATAACCACGGAAGTGAACTCAAAGTGGAATAATTCAACGCTTCTCTACAACGTCAAGCAGTAATGTTTCAATTCCTAAGAGGAGCTCGTCTAATACATTTCAAGTATTCCATAGTAGCTCCCAGATTGAATACCAAACTCACTAAACACGTTACGTAAAATGTTCCCCTTATACACGCATTCTGATTCGATAAAATGATTGAGAAAGTTTCCGGTGCTCGTATTGGCGACATAAAACTAATTTTATTGATATTCGCCGCGTTTACTTTTACAATTTTATCCGAACCTTTGCCGTAAGTCGTAAAGCTATACAGCCCTTGACCGAAACTTTCTGTGGAATCCTTAAGCGTACCGCCCTATATCAAAAATTTACTGACTTCGGTGTCTTTTTTACGAAGTTTTTTTTACCTCGCGTCAATTCTGAACGTTAAGTATTAGCTACCTAAGCGTTCTTACGTAACCTTTCATCGTTCTTTACATTAAAAATTTTACCGGTTACATTAAGGTACGGCCTTTGTTATTGCCGTGAAAACTTTTATCTCGCGGTCACATGAAAAAAATTAATCTCAAATTCTGGGCCATTAGAACAGCTCCCTTTTCGTGCCTTTTGTTGGCCATTGTGAGATAAGAAAGCATTGTTTTAAAGAAATTACAAGATTCGTCCGTGGAAATGTTCCACAGCTGTACCTATTTTTGTCTCGTTATGGTTTCTTTGTACGTAGGTATGTGCCTAATGGCGCCTCCACGTAGTAAATGATTTTCTTGCTTAAAATAATCAGCTTTAATATTATCTATAATATTGGCTGAAGTGAAATTAGGATCCCAGAATAATGCTCTTTGACCTTTCAACATAAGCAATATTAGTTAGTAACTTCATAAGAATCTTTAATAGGTACCTTGTGTTTTCAAGTTTATACAAGAACAACAAGTTCTCCTAAATGCTTTTATGTTTATTAATATAATCTTCCACGGTATAAACTTATCTGTAGTTTAACAACATTTTGTAATAAAAGCTGGTTTAATAACTTCTAATGGTAAGTAATTGGGCTTGGTTATTTAGGTAATAACCAATTTATTAACTATGTACTTTTACACTAACTTTTACCTTTAAGGTAACATTTAAAAAAATAGTCTAATAAAAAAATATGTTTTTTAGTTACTTACATCACAATACCACGAATTTGACATTTAACCGCTAAAATAGTTTCTACGACGTCCGCTAGAGGCACTGATCAGATTTTCCTACACAATTCTTTGATATCTAGCCGGTTGTCGATACTTTATAGTAGTAGAGAATCGGGCTACGGATTTGGTGTTTGTAAGAGCATTTTAATTTTACTTTGTTTCTTAGCCTAATCAGGCATCCATATTCCTATTAAACTTAAAATCTGACTAGAAGAAGTAAGCTGATATACAGCATCGATCGCTCTAACAGAAAGTAGGTATATACGTGGCCAAGTCCCATCGCACTCGTATTGTTCCAAGCCAATCTCGCAGTAAAATATATTTAATACAAATTAATCAGGAGAATCACTGTGATCAGCGTTTAACCAACTTAAAGCCCCATTCGCACACAGTGGAAAGATAACAAT
The DNA here is from genome assembly GCF_050436995.1 of Anticarsia gemmatalis. NCBI lineage: Eukaryota > Metazoa > Arthropoda > Insecta > Lepidoptera > Erebidae > Anticarsia > Anticarsia gemmatalis. Next base: position 7,209,602 of record NC_134757.1, read on the forward strand.
TTATAAAGAGATCATTAAGCGATAAGCTATCGATTATTCGGAGGACAAACAACCATATGTTTAATTAGCTGACCCGCGCAACTTCGCTTGCGTCACATAAGAGAGAAATCGGTCATATTTTTCCCCATTTTCGAAACATTTTTTACTGGTACTCCGCTCCTGTTGGTCATAGCGTTATGTTATATAGCCTATAGCCTTCCTCAATAAATAGGCTATCTAACAGTAAAATATTTTTTTAATTCGCACCAGTAGTTCTTGAGATTAGCGCGTTCAAACAAACAAACAAACTCTGCAGCTTTATAATATTAGTATAGATTAAACATATATCCGAAGGCAATTACCGAGTAAATATTACGTAGTTATTACATATCGTTGCTGAGATTAATGCTGTTTGCTAATGAAATGGATGTTCAGTATTTGCGATGGAAATTTTAACGAATCCAACATCGGTAATCGGGTTTTTTTGTTCGCGGTAAAAATGTTGATTGAAATTATCGGCCATTGCATGTTTGGTTTTAAAATACGAGCGAGGATCCGAATCACATTTATTATTGTACATTACATTTTGTTATTGCAGATTTTTTAATTTTGTTCTGATGATTGTATCTTCAAAATAATTATTTGGTGAAGGTTTGATTGTATTTTTCATTGATAAAAACAATGCTATCTATTAAATTATTATTCATTCATGCTCGTATGCATTTGATTTCATTGCTACTTCTTCTGCGCTGTTATACTTTTTCGTATTTCATTTATTATACTGTTTTGTGTTTCAGGTTAAAACTAAATAAATTGAGCACCTATAAAGTTAGTACAAAACATACTATTTCCATTTATTATTTTTACAAACTTATAATATTATTCCATTTGATATGATTGTAAAGTAAGCAATACACCATGATACAAGAAAAACCTTATTCAATTCCACACAGTGGTTTAGTACATCGAAAATTTACCGTTGTATGCTCACGAGACGTCGACAAATCCAAGTCGGATCCGATAACGAATTGGATACAGTTGCATTACCGTTCTGGGACTCCACTAGTGATCCCCTATCAAATGTAACGGTTTTATCGATATTTAGATTTACGATTACGGTACGGTATTGTAATCTTCTGATTGCGATGTTCTCGGGTCGCGACAATTTATCGGTTGGGGTAAATTAAGTTGATTGTTTTTGGGTAGATGCGTTTTGTTTTGCACACGAGTGCTTCGGATAGTACTTTCACTTGATGTGAACAATGCATAATTTCTTGTATTGTCAAACACTATACGAACATAAAACTAAATTATAATGTACAATAAATAAATGCTAATTCAAAGCAAAATAGTAAACATTAGTACATTAGTAGTACAGCATAGACATACATACAACAGTACCACTAGACACTATTTGTTGCAGGCTGCATATTTTAAACTAAAAACATAATATTTATGCTGTAGATTATATCGATATTTCCAGAAAAATTTTACGCATACAAATTCATTGTCGCTTTGCAATATACAAAAATAAGTATAAAAACTGTGAAGGATGTTCAGTAGGAGATCTCAATATTTTTCAAAATGTTATTTATTTTCGATAAACACGATTGTTTGGAAGTAGACAGCACTAATCATAGTAAGAGTGCGGATGCAACCGTCTTACGACATGTGTGCGACGCGACAAGTGGCGCCGCGCGTCGTCGCTCCGCCTCGGACGATTGCCAAATGTAGGGTGGAAACACATCGGCTGGACGCAACAGAAATTACATTTTAATGTCACGAGAAGATATTATTTAGAGGACTATAATAGAAATAAAACAGCAAATGTCTTTTTAAACACGAGTGTAGAAAAATTTAATGTGCGTCTCGCTTAAGTGATAAATGTGTACCGAAAAATGTATTCTCACATTTAGCACTGAACAATGAACATGATAACTCAATTAAGGGTACCAACTTCAGAAAATTCTTTATCTATACTAATCTATACTAATATATAAAGCTGAAGCTGAAGCTGACATAAAGCTGAAGAGTTTGTTTGTTTGAACGCCCTAATCTCGGGAACTACAGGTCCAATTTGAAAAAATCTTTCAGTATTAGATAGCCCATTTATCGAGGAAGGCTTTAGGCTATATATCATCACGCTACGACTAATAGGAGGAGAGAACCAGTAAAAAAATGTTACAAAAACGGGGAACATTTTGACTCATTCTCTGTTAAATTACGCAAGCGAAATTACTTACTTAGTATGATAAAACGGTTTTTATAAAGTAAAGGTTCAAAAGTTCACCATACGACCATAACCGGAGAAGAGGTTGGTCGTATTCCATTTCGTATAAAAACTAGATACTCTAGTTATTTACGAATAATCTGTTTCAGGTCTTCTTTTACTTTGCATGTGTCTAATTATAAAGTCCCTACCACACCAGATTACTTCTTAGCATTCACGTTAACTTAACAAAAGTAAGAACAAAGAAAACGCATAACATATCCAGTGTATAACGATCTTTACAAGACGACGTGCTTCAACAACAACACTGCTACTATTGGTATCACGAGAGCTTCCAAACGCGAGATGTATCAGTGTAAAGATTTATCACTTGCTTTTATGTTTATGAAAACAGGGTCGGTAAGTACCGGCGCCTTCAGGTCTATCGGTTATTGTTTGATTACGAATATGATGCGTGAATTGATGAGAAGATGTCTTTGTGATAATTTTATATTTGCTGATTAAGTTACCCCCGGTTTCTGAGGTACATTTAGCGGTAGTTTATCTATTCAATAGTATCAAGCATCATATAAAAAAACGCTATTGAATAGATAAACTACCGTTAAATGTACTCAGAAACCGGGGGGTTAGTGAGCTTTATTTGCTACGAAGCAAAGTTCTTGAAACATATATTTATGTGACACATATAAAAACATCAACAAAACAGAACTTAGTAACTAGGCAGTACATTTATATGCAACAAAGGGCTACAGCTCAGTCTACGCTACGCTAGGCACAGCACTGATTTTCAGCTGCCTCGAATTATACCTTGAATATACAAGAATACTTATAAACAATACATATTATTATATACATTATATACCAGAGCTGTGATTCATAAATGAAACCATTACCGTATTCTTGTATTATTCTGATTTTGTACTTATTTAGTGCATCTAACTCAATTTTATACACATTCGAAGAACACAAAAAATTCGATCATAATAGTAAATTATTGTGTACAAACATATTTCAATTACCATTGTGTACCGATTACTAAAGCTGCATTTCTAACGTATGCTAATTCATGTTATTCATGCTAACATGAGCTATATTATGACCTCAATTTTAAATTTCATATTCACACAACTAAACAAAAACGACACTAACAAGCATCAAGTGAAACCCACACGGTACATTCCCACTTCACTGCAAATTCACTCACAAGCTTACATATTAATATCTAGAACTGTATAACTTGCCACCTTCCTGTAAAATGCCATAGAAATTGAGCGAAGCGTATGTCTAATAACAGTTACGCAGAAAACGGAAGTGGGTTCAAAGCGACTCCCCTTATGTCATTGTTGGTAACTGGAAGTTACGAAATAACTTGGTAACTAGCGCCCAACTACGGAAAATGGGCTAAAGTGAACGTACTGTGCCGTAATGTTGTTAGCACTGTGTAATGTTTTCGCGGTAATTTTGTATCGTCGAGTTTTTACATATTATTATTGAATTTAACACTATTTTTACTATTGATTTTAATTTTTATATTGACAGTAAGCTAATCACTTGAAAATTTTTAATAGAGAAACAATCGGCACGATTTTTTAAAGTATATTATAGCAAAAAGCTTCTTTTCAATGCTTTAAATATTGACTTTTTCAATAATTCATCAAGGAGACAAACATTTATGTACAGTAGGATGCATAAAAGCTGTCAAAATATGTGTATCTCTATGATCGGCAAGAGATGGTTGATTGATTACCGCTCAAGGTGTGTCTTAAATAATACTTGATGGTCAACCGGAGGGGAGAGCGTCTAAGTGAAAATAAAAGAGGATGTAGTGAGGAAACGACAGCTTGCATCGAATTGACAACCCTCGATTCTATTTGAGACGTAATCATTACATTGTTACTGATACGAAAATCAAATAAAATAAGATAAATCTGAAAAATTTGTTTGTAGTCTGGTTAGCTAATAATTATAGCGTTTTTGGAGATGTTAGTTTTATATGCGCACATTTATTTTAAATTCACATTTGTTTGTATGTACTAAATATTTCACCCAATATGCAGCACTCATCTCTTCAAATAAAATTTTGTAAAATTCTCGCATCTTTAAGTTTATTACACGAACTGTCAACCCTATAAACTGCCGTACTCCACTCTTCATACATCGACGTTGCCTCATTCTACCGCAACACAGCACCTACATATCACACGTATTCAGAAGAGAAGTGCTAAGTACTTCGCGAAGTTTCACCCGCGGGAGCCTGTCCTAGTTGATAATCATAACGAATGTCTTAAAGGAATTACTCAATTAGCAAACGCTCACTTTGTCTTCCCTCTGTAGTAACAAGGGTGTTTTGTTCCGTATGTTTTATTGTGTATTGTTGGGCTTGTGTGTGATATGTGTAGGATTTTGACTTCGTTGGATTGTGAAATAAGCGTTTTAAAAGTGGTTATTGGACGAAATGTTGTGTTTAGAATTATGTTTAAGTGTTAAAAAGTACAATTATGACGGAGTAAGAAACCCGTAATTAAATTGTCAGTAAATGTTTAATCAATGCCATCAAAAACATTCTGTAAAAACCTTAAGTCTCGCCGTAAAAAGTTGTGAGATCTATATAATACCAAGTCGTTTAATCTATTTAGTCTCTACTTAAAGGAACTTCTGTCTTAAGTTATTACGTATGTTATTATCATGCCAATTTTAAAAAAAGTACCTCTAAAACAAATAGACCGACCTGGCCATCGCATGATTTGATTATTAGTATGTACCACACTACACAGCACGACAAGAAGTTAATGGTCCCGAAATGTTTATGGCGAATTTGTGTTTTCTTGCGATGACCAAGTCGATCTATTTGTTTTAAAGGTATTTTTTTTAAAATTGGCGTGATAATAACATACGTAATAACTTAAGACAGAAGTTCCTTTAAGTAGAGACTAAATAGATTAAACGACTTGGTATTATATAGATCTCACAACTTTTTACGGCGAGACTTAAGGTTTTTACAGAATGTTTTTGATGGCATCTCACTTCTTTTTGTAGAGCGAACATAAGTCCAATTTGTATGGAAAGACGTTTTTTTTTTCATAATTCAACATATTTTCCTATGGGAATGTTGTTCAATTTCATGGGCTAAACACCCTTACCCACTCTATACGCCCTCCCGTTATGCCTCATATAGTAAGTACCTATTTACACCTATTTATTTTATTTTCTACAGTAATAATAATTCATTAACTGCAAATGTAACCTTGTAATCATATACATTTATATGGGATTACAAAGTTATAGTTGCAGTTGGTATATTTAGAAAACTGGACCGAAATTAGAAAATATTAAATTTTTCCCATGATTAAGACACTAAACCCTATTTGTATTCAAAATTTTAAGCTTCTAAGTCTGCTAGAAGTACCTTAGACTTTTGATGATCGGTGAGTCAGTGAGTCAGTGAGTCAGTGAATCAGTGAATCAGTGAGTGACAAAATTCAAAACTTTAACAAGTTGTAATTTTTAAACCACTGGTTCAAATTGACTGAAATTTTAAATATACCGTGTTTATACAATGACTGATTAGTTGCTGAAAATCCAGGCTTCTTGTTTTATCCACAACGAAATTATAGGGGTGTCAAAAATAGCCCGAATTGCTTCGAGAAAAGGATGTTACGGCCGTGCCGCTTTTTTTTGCTCGACTTGCGGGGGCACTTCCGTGCCCCCAGATTTGCGTAAAAATCACTCACAGGCATGTAGGTAAAGGCGTATCTCGTAGGGTTCAAATTATTGCTATTGCTCCAATTTTTTAGGGTTCATCGAGGTAAATTTAACACAGTTCGGAATCCAAGAAAATTTACATTAATATAGGGCTTTTTAGACACCATTACAAGCTTATGATTTAACTAGGTATATTACCGTTCTGTAGTTTCCAAATAACTTTATAATTAAATTTTCGATAAAATAACATTTAAATTCGATCAGTTTTTGATTCTAACATACATTTGGTACGACAGAAACATGTGTACTTTAGCCTAAATCAGACTTAGGACCAGCAAATCGATGGTGTAACTAGTTTAAAGTACTGTGTGTGAGGCAGTTAAGTTGATTTGCGGCCCGCGCTCAGCACAAGTTCCTCAACTTTGTAACCCTGTACTCACTTTATTTCTGATTTGTTGGCGAATTAACTGTTATTTCCCGAAACTATAACATTCAGTGTGTAGAAACAAAATATCTAATATTATGTTTGTTGTTTGATTTCCGCCTTGTTTGTTTTTTATTGTTTGTAAATATAGTTTGTTTTTGTTGCTAATTTGAAATGTTGCCTATTGATGTGTTGGGATAAAATAACTAAATTAAAGTTATTATTTCATGCTATAATTCTAGTTTCTAGTATACAATTATTATGAGTAAATGTTACCGACATTTATCATTATATTTAAATACTAGCTGACCCGCGTGAATGTCGTACTATTGCATTCGGTGCAGCACACTTAGAGCTAGATACTCTCAAAATAATATATCTATCCACATGCAAATGCGCTAATAACTTTTTCGCTTTGACCTATGCTTCTGTCCGTGCCCGTGCGTTATCTTCATTCATGCTTACTTCTTTTCACGTTAAATAAAATCCTTTTATTTAATTTTATTTTACGGTATTACTGCTGAGCAAGGTTTTCCTCCCGAACGATCAAGTGATTAGGCCTTGAGCGTTGAGTCCACCACGCTGGCCATGTGCGGGTTGGGGACAAATCAATTGCTTTGCAACAAAAAGATATCAATAGCATTGATCTATTTGTAACTACAAATCCCGTCTATTCATAAATCCTTTGAAAGAATATATCAAGAATAGATTAGAGTAGAAATTTATGACAACAAACGAGCTACCCTGCCCTTCGATTTGACACCTCTTGTCAAAGCAGTGTTGCCACTTAAACCGATTGTCGATTACGTCCGTCACGCCATCTATGATTCCGCCCCGACAAGTTGCCTGATGTTTCCTCGCGTTAATGAAATGCATTTCTCATTCAGTGATTGATGCCAGGAAACGAATTGACGTGTTTCGATCGTTGGTACGACGATTGTGACTTTGATATGATTAATGTTGGCACCTTTTTGGCTTAGAAAAGCACTTTACTGGTAAGCTTTTATTTCGCTGGTACAATCGTTAGGGTCATCACTCCGCTGCCAATGCGCTTGTCTATGTGTTTGATTGCACTTTGGGCGTGTTGTTTGTATTAAAAACTTGTTTTAGATAAGATTGATTTTCAGAAATAGGGCAATTGCCGTAACTTATTGAAGTTGACTACTTTTAAGAGAATAGTCGCATGAATTTATTCAGCTGTCTCAAATATTAATTGTCTCACAGTTGCCTTTTACCTCTTTTAAAGTACAATGTTACCTATAACATTATAAAAACACAGAATGTAATTGAAAATTCTCCGAAAAATACTCGCTACAATATTCTCTTCCATCAAGAGGTAATTGCCGAAAATACATAACATTTCTTTATTATATTTAAAAGGAAATCGCTAACCTACTTTTTCACGTTTAGAGGGGAGATAACTCGTATTTATTTATTAATATAAAAGATGAGGCCTTTCTTAATGCTCATTATTTCTTAATAATACCTCTAGTCTCGTAAATCATCACTAATCCTCAATGTTACTGAGTTCCCCCAGATTGAAATAAGGCCTTGAAAGAAATTATTGTGGGGATTACAAACAACACAAAATTAAGTGAGTTTGTAATTTATTCCGAGGCCAATGGAAATGTCGGTCTTCCGAAATATTTCTTAGTTGTTTTGTATTCTGATAAATACATTTTGTGGCGGGAATAATAATGAAATCGTTATTAATTTCACTATGGCTTTTGTGTAAAGAGTGAGAGGTGAAATAAACTGGATAATATTCTGACGCCATTGTACTTTTGTTAAAGTAATTAATTGAGTTTTTGCGTCCTTTCCTAGATGGCATTAGGGTGAATAAAATATTGTTGGTCCGCAATCTCTTAAATTTCGGCGAAATAATTTCGATGAAAACGTATTTTTATTGACTTTAAAGCTGTCGTTTAAATTTTGGAGGGCTCTATTTTGTCACTAACCTTAATTTTAATAGTAATGCCTGTTACACGTTTTAATAAAATATACAGTGACGTAATATGTAGAATAAAATTTGCATAAGACGTTCATATCGACCGCATTACCTCGATTCACGTGAATCCCTGAAGATTTGTTCAATCGACACCTGCGATAACTTGAACAATGAATTATTACTAGAAAACTTCCAACATTCGTCTTGTTCTAATTAAAACAAGCTGTTTTAGTTAAGAACAAGTTTAATTAGAGTTTTGAGCCTGTTATATTAGAAGTGGGTGTAATGAATTTAAAAAATATCGGAGGATTATTTATTGATTTTAAAATGTCTCGAAACAAAAAATGCTCTATTTTTAGTACTAGCCATTCTTGTTAAAGTATTTAGAACTATAACCGACACTTGCACATGCTTAACACACACGCGCGAGACGATCACAGATTATCCCAAAAACAATATTTTTAATGAAATTGAATAAAGCTTAAAAGATAAGATAAGCTAAACATTTGATACGACTATCGTGAAGTATGCTGCAAGTTCAAAATTAGTTTATCGTCCCTTTAGTAAAAAAACAGCGATGAGTGTGTGTTTTTAAAACACATATAACTTCTACGTATGGCTATAATGGGCGTGATTATTGTATGCAATAGTAAAATAAAAAAACACATCTTAATAAATCAAAGTATTCATTCTCTTAAGTTTATTGCTTGTTCAATATTAAAATCAGTCCTTAATTAATGTCGTTTGCTCTTTGACAGATTGTCGTGGCAGTAACGTGTGTTCTGTTTGTTCCGCGATATATTTGTGATTTAGGGTAAAAGTTGAAGTGTTTATCGGTTCAAATGTTGAGTATATTATTTTTAAAGGAGTGTTCGGTTTAAAATCAGTAAATTATTAGTGTCTTTGTCGTTTTTTCTCAAGAAAATTGGTTGGAAATTAAAATAAATTGTGGTTGACAGCTGTCGAAGCAGACAGTTTTTTCTTAATATTTTCGGCCAGTACGATATAAAAACTCCATGGAGAGTTCCAGTGACGACGAGGATGGATCCGTTCGCACTGTAAATGACTATGGAGGTTCTGACTGTGTGGATACAAAAAATAATAATAAAAGAACCAGGCAGGACAGTAGCAGCATCGACGATGATTCTCTGGGATCTGATTTTACGACTGTAGGGAAGAAGGGGAAGAAATTGCGCACTGCTACGACAAAAATCGCTGATCCGAGTCGTAATAATGGAGAGTTACCTAACAATATTAACGAAGAGACGTATGAAGTATCAATTACTTCCAAAGAGATTTTACCAAAACAGATCTGTATGTCGAGAATTTTGTTTAAGGAGGATGTTGCGAATATTTCAAAAGTAATATACAAAAGCCCTTTTAAAGTACTTATTCGGGTAAAGAGTCATGCAGCAGTAGAAAAGTTGTTGGCATGTAAACATTTTAAGGAAAATGGATGGGTATGTAGAAATACTAGTGAGGTAAATGTATCATACGGTCTTATCAAAGATGTAGATATTGAGTTGGAAGAGGAAAATTTAAAGGATATTCTGAAATGTGATATGGAAATTCTTTCTATAAAACGCTTGAATAAGAGAGATAAAGACGGAAAGTGGGTAAAAAGTGAGAGTGTCCGCATATGTGTTAAAGGTCCCACTTTACCTACGTTTATATCATCATATGGCTTAAGACTGAAAGTAGAACCTTTTACCTTCCCAGTGACTCAGTGCTCCAACTGTTGGAGATACGGACATTTGAAGCTTTACTGTCCTTTGAAAAAAGTGATATGTCCAAAGTGTGGTGGTGAACACACTAATTGCGAAACAGTTAAATTTACATGTGTAAATTGTAAAGGTAACCACATGGCTATGGTTAAAAGTAAATGTCCGGTATTTTTGAAAGAGAAAAATATAAGAGGTGTTATGGCAGAACTCAATTGTACATACAAAATAGCTGTGAATAAAATGAAAGTTGAAAGAAATAGTTTAGAGTCTCAAGTGGTAAGAGCTACAGAGCAATCTGCTGAATTCAACAGTAGTGTGAAATCTTATTCTGATGTGCTTAAAGATGGTCTTACGGTTAAAGAACATATAAAAGAGCAGGATGTGACGGGCGACAACCCGGAAGACGATGGTATATCTTTGATTCTGCCAAATACAGTTAGCAGCAAGAAAAAATCTATTCAACCAAAACCTTCAACTTCCAAGCCTATAAAAAATGTTTTCGTAAAACAAGTAAGAGTTTTAAAACAAAATGATATCGCTAATAAAGCTGATACCAAAGATGAGGAGGAAGATTTCAGTTTGGAGAGAATTGTTAAAAAGATCACTGGTTTTTGGAGGTCGAATATGGATTTTATAGCAAAGATAAAACTTACTTTTGAGTTTATTGTTACGCATTTAAAGAAATATTTTTTTGATAACTGTAATGTTGGATTCCTGATGAAGTTATTAGGTATGGTTAACAATAATGGATAGTTCCTTCAATTTGCAACTCAAGACTCTTAACATCTTCCAGTGGAATGCAAATAGTTTATATCCGAAATCCACAGAGTTGCAATTACTATTAAGTCAGGAAAAAATTCATATTTGTATAATCAGCGAGACATGGCTGTCTGTTAATAAAATTATTACCATGACCAATTACAACATTCTTCGTAAGGATAGAAATGATTCATATGGCGGCCTATGTGTTATTGCGCACAATTCCATAAAGATTTTGCCTTTAAGTTTTAACCACCCTAATTGCAATATAGAAGTTCTGGCTGTCAAAATATTAAATATTAAGGGACTTTCAAATATTATCTCCATTTATTGTCCTCCATCTTTGACCACCTCTCAATATGATTGGGATTGCATCTTTCGTTCATTTGATACAGAAACAATGATTGTTGGTGATTTTAATGCACACCATTTAGCGTGGTCTTACAAAACAGAGCCTAGAGGCGAATTAATTTATTCATCATATTTTGATCGTGATTATGTGTGTTTAAATGATGGTAAACCAACTAGAATTAAACTAGTTAACGGAGTTATTCAAGAAACTTCACCTGATATAACTTTTGCTACTACTGATATTTCATTAAAACTGACTTGGCAAGTTACAAATGAATCCTTAGGAAGTGATCACATTATCATTAAAATTAAATATGGCTTTGATTCTTCGCATATTTGGTCGAAGCGTCGAAATTTCAAAGAAGCGGATTGGAATAAATACAAAGAATTATCGGAAGCTGTATTCACTGATTTGAATATTAAAAATGATATCCAGGAATCTTATGATTTGTTCGAGTCTAAAATTAACTATATAGCAGAACAATCAATTCCTTGGATTAGAACTTGTCAAGACCCTAACACAAAATTTGTACCCAAGCCTTATTGGAGCTCTCAATTATCGATGGCAGTGGCTGCGAGGCGTTTAGCACTTTCAAATTTAAGACGTAATCCTACACCTGATAACTACAGAGAGTACATAGCTAAAATGAAACAAGCTCGTGGCGTTATTAGAAAGGCTCGTAACAAAGGTTGGAGAGATTTCTGTTCGAGCATTGATCATGAAACTTCGGCTTCAGACATGTGGAGGAAGATGAGATGGCTGAAAGGAGGACGGTTTTCCAACCGCTGCGTAGACAAGGAGAAGAGTATTGACTTGCTCCGATCTTTAACCCCAGATTCGGCTTCGGAGGAATCTCCCTTGTTCGTGAATGATTTTTCAGTCATTGAGAGAGAATTTTCTCTCGCTGAATTAGAGAACTGTTTTAAACATAAAGATACAAGCCCAGGTATTGATAACATTTCATATACTATGATGTACCATTTATCATTTTCTGGTAAAGGTTTTTTACTGCAAATGTACAATTCGATATTAGCTAAAGGTATAATTCCAAGTCAATGGAGAAATATTAGAGTGATTCCGATCCCAAAGCCAGGTCGCGATCCAAATAGTCCTTCTTCTTTACGTCCGATTTCCTTGATTTCATGTGTATGTAAGATTTTCCACTGGTTATTGTTAAAAAGGCTTGAATGGTACGTTGAGAAACGAGGGTTATTTTCCCCATCTACCATAGGTTTTCGAAGGTCCCATTCTTGCCTAGATAATCTTACTAGGTTAGTTACGAGTGTCCAAGTAGGTTTTTCTAGTAATAGGGCAACAGTTGCTTGTTTTGTTGATATTTGTAATGCGTATAACAATGTAAATATTAATTGTTTAATTTTTATATTAAGAAAAATTGGTATAGGTGGGTTAATTTGCAAGTATTTATGGAGCTTTCTAAATTCTCGAAATCTTCAGGTTGTGAGTTATGATAATGAAGTTACAGTTAGGCGGGCGAGTATAGGATTAGCTCAAGGCGACCCTCTCTCACCTTTACTTTTTAATATTGCTACTATGGATATTTGCAAATTAATAACTGATGTTTCTATTTCACAATATGCTGATGATTTTGTGTTGTTTACGTCTGCCAATAGACATAACTTAAGCCCAGCATTGTCTACTTTAAATTCTGCTTTAAGTGTTCTCCAAAATAGTTTAGGGAGTGTTGGCCTTTATTTGTCTGAATCTAAATCGTATGCTTGCGTATTTAGTCGTTCTAAGATTAGAGAAAATGTTCAGATTAGTATTAATGGCTCACATATTAAAGTTGTCGATAAAATTAAGTATTTAGGTTTGTGGTTGGATGCATCTTTAAGATGGGGTGCGCATATAAATGAAACTTGTGAGAAGGTTTACAAATACCTTAATATTTTTAAGGTTTTAGGTAGTAGTTCGTGGGGTGTTCATCCTAAACATCTGCGTAGGTTGTACATTTCCCTTGTAAGAAGTAGGATTGATTATGCCAGTTTTTTGTATGGCAATAGTGCTAATATTCATTTAAATAGATTAGATGTTTTGCAAAATCGAGCTTTACGTGCATGTGGCGGATTTATTCGTACTACTCCTATTTGTGTAATGGAGAACGAGCTCTGTGTGCCGCCATTGTTTGTGAGGAGACAGTGGCTAGCTTGTAGGTATTGGTTGAGAATAGTCTCTTTCGCCAATAACCAAACAGTGGACTTGCTTGAGAAGCTATCAACTTTAGGTAGTAATCATTTCTGGCAGAATAAGAAAATACCTATTTTAGTTGATGTATACAATAAATATAAAGATATGGTCGTTCATAAGAGTAGCAGTTTAGAAATGTTTAGTCTTGATACTTGGATATCGTCTGTTAATATTAAACACTGTATTCATTCTAAAATTGAACATTTTGATATTCCAAAACGTAAGTGTAGTGTACAAAATTTAAAGTCTATTGTAACGACAATGTTGAATTCTGATTATAAAGATTTTTATTTGATATTTACTGACGGGTCCAAGGATACTACTGGTGTTGGAGCAGCATTTTTTGACCCCCAAAATGATTACAAAACTATTTTAAATTTATGCGATGGTGCTTGTGTTATGAGAGCAGAGTTGACAGCCATCACTGAAGCCCTTTCTTATGTAGAGTCTATAGAGGTCAAAGATGTGGTCATTTTGTCGGACTCAAGAAGTGCTCTCCAACATTTGGCCCGTTGTGTCACGGGTGTCCGAGGCATGCCGATAGCTTATGCGGCACTAGAGTCGATTCATTTATTACAATCGAAAGGAATTAATATCAAACTTCAATGGATTCCTTCTCATGTAGGGATTTCAGGGAATGACATTGTGGATGGGCTTGCTGGTCGAGCTGCATCGGATGGTATACCTTTCGGCAGCAAGCCCTACCCTTCAGAACTGATTTCTTTCATGAAATCTAGTTGCTTCGACATATGGAAGCAACATTTTGAGTCCACAATGTCAACCAAAGGTCTCTGGTACCGGACCATGCAGCCAGCGCTGTCTCGGGCCCCTTGGTGTGATGAGTCAGGCCTGTCGAGGGATCAGATAGTGGCGGCATTCAGGGTTCGTTCCGGTCATGTGCCCTGCGGCAAATTTTTGAATTTGGTGGGTGTTAAATCGTCGCCGATATGTAATACATGCTCGAAAATTGATGATTTGTTGCATATTTTAATAGAATGCAGTTTATATAATAATATTAGAGCACAGTTGCAATTGCAGGATTTTTTTTGTCATAACGGTAGTATAAATGTTATTTTAAGTGATCCATTTTCTGAAAAGGCTATTAAAATTTTTAAGTTTTTTAGTTATGTTTTTTCTGTAAATATGATAAATTAAAATATTTTCAATTTATTTTTCTCCTTTTAATTTATGTTTTTTGAAAATTTTAATTGCCTTCAGTTAGAAAATTTGTTTTTTTTTTTTAAGATTTTGCTGTACACTTTGTTGTAATTTGAGTTTCCCTATGAGGCCGACATAGCCATAGCCTTTTGTTGGCTAAAGGCCTTGACAATAAATTTGATTAAAAAAAAAAAAAAAAAAAATTAATGTCGTTTGTAAAATTGGATATTAAATATGCACACAGAAACGAGAGCCGAGATACGAGTATATTTAAATATTTATTAATGTTCGTTGCATCACTTTGCACAATCGATTGCCATCTCATTTGCAAAAGAGGTCAGTCATGTCAAATCAAACTACCGACTGGTAGTTTTAGAGAATTGCGCTACAGCAATGTCTATATACGAGCTAAAAGCGGCTAGCTTTATACGAATGAAAATATTTTGTATGAAAATCGGAGCCCTATTTCAGCGCCTCTAGCGGGCGTCGTAGGAACTACTTTTGCAAATACGTTTTAAAAATGACAAACTCTTGTCACTTGATAGTACCAACTTTGATAGTCGCGCTACTGATAACTTAGCAACAGTGAAAATCGGATTTTTGACGAAATTATAGTTTTTGGTTTCTGATAAAAATAATGGACCATAAAATACCACTATAATTCACGATTTATAGATGAGTGTCATGTCACTTATCCGGTACATCAAATAGATGAATAAATAATTCTGTCAGCTAACTAAACACGTGAATAAAAACTATAAGAAAAGATGGAGCTGTTTTTAGTAATTTTCATTGACACATATTTATAATCTTCTGTCTTTAACTTAGACCTATTTGAAATGTTCCCCGTTGTCAACAACATTCTATTTCTCAGTATCATTGGCGGCCAATTTAGACTAGGGTTTTAATGTTAAATTAGTTAAATAGATTAGTCAAAAGGGTTAGTAGAATTTCTTTAGTTTCCAACTACTAGGTTACCAGTTTAATTATTAATATGGATTCAAATAAAAGACTTTGCAGAGTTTCAGGGATCTGTTTTCGCTTGGCTCAGCGATAAACATTTTTTATGAAACTGTTCTCATAAAAAATACATTTTTATAATTTTACGAAAGTAAGAACTCATTTCGCATAGATGATGAAGCAGTTTAATAAGACAAGCTGCAATATAATGCTGTCTCCAAATAATACGAGTACAGTACACACAAATCCCCTGCCAAGAATGTTAAATGGAACATCAGCGCAAGTACCGCATTCTGCAAACAGAGCATTTCAGAAAGCACTTTCCTTGCAAATCTTTTTATGAACCGCATTGTCTTTACCCGCTGGGAAGAATTCACCCACACATGGAAATAATATTCATACAAATACATTATTCATAAAATAAAGATGTACATCAAAACTGGAAGCAGGCTTAAAGCGTTTCAGAGGACGCTCTGTAAACACTACCCTTGGACGGAGGTAAATGTTCCATGAAATTACCTCAACATTTTGCCAGCAATGAAATTCGTTTTCCACCGGCCAATTCCGACGTTATCCGCTAAAGCAGATCTCTGCAATTGTATAACTAGATAATAGTTATACGTGACTGCTCTTTTATTAATATAAGTTTTATTATTACTGTCTTCGTGACTCAAGCGATAGGAGTGCAGCTCATTGGGAGCGATTTCCAGGTTTTCTGCTAGAGAAATCTTTATATTTACGTCCTATCTGTTCAAAGCTACACGCTGGTTGACTTTGAGTTCATAGGTAAAAATATTCAACTGCTTACCTAATAGCATATACTAGAAAAGTTATCATGCTAGCTGCAAAGAAGCTCCTTTTAACAAGATCATAGACCTAGTGTTAGTTTATGCTTGATTTCAGGAATATAAAACCTTTTATAGTCATTTGTACATTTATACTATGTATCAGTATGTGTTGTACACTCGATGTGATCAAGTAATCCCATCAATAATTCTAATGAGCCACAGAAATCCTTCAAACACTTTAATTATACTGGTCTATATTTTTAACCTGTCAACCGTTAACTTGAACGGAGGGTACTGCCAAAAACGTTGACTACCAAGGGTCGTAAGCACCCTTACAAGAAGCGGGATACTTGAGACTACACTCCAAAATATCGCAGGTAAAGCAGATAAAAACAATTCCTATTACCAATGAGTTTAGATGATCACGGCATTGTGGAGTTTCGCGGTTGGGGCCGGATAAACCAGGATACTACTTTTGTGCAAAGTAAGCAAACGATTCGCCCTTTTAAATTGAGAAAATGATTGCAAAAATATAGATATAGAACCTTTTTGTTTGCAATTGAGTTTTCTGTCGGTCTTGTGGTTTGGTATAATTGGTTTTTTGGGGTACCGTGGTTAAACAAAGGACCCTTGTAAGCTCGATGAGAACGTCTCATTATCTGTTCCGATATCTCAGTCAAGCGATAAAGTGTCTAACTAAATATTGTGTGAGATAACTTTGAGTGAAATAGAGCCTTAAACAAATCAAGTACAAGTCAAAATTTAAAAAATCTTCCGTAAAACAAAATTCTTTTTCGTGTTTTCCCAAAGATAGAGCAGAAAAACATACATCCAAAAAACGTTACGTGTTTTATTTCGACCTAGTTCGAGTCATCCATTACAATAATATATACATAGACACGCTTCCACATAAAACATTGCTACACCGTACAAGTGCTCGCACTAAATTATATCCTAACTGGTAAAGCTATAAATAAACAAATACCTGCGTAGAAAAAGCCGCATTGGTGTATATTGATGAATGAGCCCTGTTTCGAAGGAACCTCGCACCTTACTTATTGATGAGAAGTTATATATTAGGAACACAAATGAGGAGTAAGGATCTTGATGTGTTTGTGTTATTTCCAGTGCCTGTTATTTATTACAGCTTTGAAGGGAGCCTCGTGAAGTAACCGAAGCCAAAGGTTCTTGAATAAAACTGTGAAGGCAACATCTGTTGGCTTACATTTGGGTGCGGAGTGTATTTTGATAACGTTCGGAAAACTTTTAGAATACACGTGATCTTGTGTGTTTGGAAAATATATAAACTTATATGTCAAGTTCTAAGCGTGAGAGAGGTGGTTTTAAAAAACATGAACTTTCTAATTTTGGATCGAAAGGCATCAAAAAATAGATTCATATTTTATCTTACAACAATTACAATTCGTTACTGAACCTGAAATAACTCCTTAAAAACAACACAAGTGTTTGATCCGGAAGGGCGTCGAATTCACGACCTTAGCAAGCATGCTATTCCTACACCTAAATATAGCTTCTCAAGCTTGTTCTCTTTATAATAAAATCTGCCTTCATCCGCAATATAAAGGCCTATAAACTATTTAATACAGCACGTATTAAATAACTGTTCCCATAACTTATGTCGATGAAAGTTGAAGCAAAGTTAACGCGTCAGCTGAATTTAAGAGTTGCGTACTGCAGTCTGGCTGCGGTAACTTTGCGAGGCAAATTTGCCAAATAACTTTGACATTTATTCGTTAATTCAAACGTGGCAATTTGAAACCACTTGCCTTTACAAACTGTTTGTGGAAATACACGTAGTTCTGTAACAGGTTTGTGTACTATTTTGTGTTTACACGACTTTTAGAAAGGAAAAACATCTGTATTATGTAAATAATAAAATGTAAAAGAATGCTTTTATGCAATAACGACATATATGACTTAAACAGAGTTCGGTTGGCTGATAGATAAAGGCCAACGTTATAAATTTTGCTTTAATCGGTTTCACAATTTAGCAGTGAATGACTAAATTTGTTTTATTTTATAGTCATATACATACGTAATTCCAAACATGAAATCACGATTTCCATCCATAAGGGTAGGCAGAGACCAGAGAACGCCACTTGGTACGATCCATGCAAACTTTATATTTATAATTTTATAATAATATAAATATTTTATGTTAGTATTGCAATATCAAGTAGGTACATTAACGTAATATCCATGCAAAATCAGTGACATCAGTGAAATGTAAAAGACATAGCGTACAGCACAATCGATGTCTGATCTATGTGATATTTCACTGGTCATGTTAACTGCTCTATTAAGCTTGTTAACTAATGTTATGTCCTCATTTGACATTATCGTAAATTCGATTCATAAGAGGCATAGTAATATGCTTTGCTGCGAACATCATTGTATTGCCATATAAACATGATTGCAAACTGATAATTTTGATATAGTTCAATAGAATTTGTATCACATGGAAGTTTTAAAAAGGTTGAGAAAGTTGAGGTGATGCGGTAATTTTATTGTTTAAAGAAAACCACTAAAAAACTTTCTGTAAAACTTGTTGTGTAAAACTTTCTGATTACAATGTACCTTAATTAAACTGTGCATGTCAATGCATAGAGAGCATTAAGTTGTTAGACTATGACGAGATTTTTTTGAAGAGATTTATATACATGGTGAGATTTATTACATAAATATTAACACACCTGTATACCATATAGGTGTGTTAATATTTATGTAAGTAGGTATATGGTTTTACAGAACAGAAAGTACGTAATCATCGAAATCTACTTAAATGTGTCGTTGACCTCAATATGGCGGAATAAGCCTAGATCAAACACAAAGGTCTAAACCTTTATAAATTAAATTCCAATACTAACCCGCTTAGTGATTATTCATTTCGTTCTCAAACAGGCTCGGTATTCGTAGAGGTAGTTTTACTATCGAATACTATTGACAAAGGTATCAATTACTTAGGGATTAATTAATTATCATTAATGTCGGTCTGTCTGTAATTGATAAGGCAAAGATCTTCGTCTTATCTGTTTGGCTAGTGAATTTGTATTGTGTGAGTGAATAGTATTGGGATTTAAATGTTGTGGTCGTCACAGATTTGAACGTCAAATAATTTGTGTTAGTAAATTGTTCAAGAATAATATGTCCAATTCGTATAGAGTTAAGAGTTTTTGAGAAAAATATTTTCAAACGAATTTACTATTATTTTTAAGTGCTAATATAAAGAACTTAAAAAATGTGTTTTAGAAGTATCCTTCTAAAACACATTTTTTAAGTTCTTTCAAATTTCCGTTTTGGACCGTCAACATCATCATTTGTAACCAAATGTAGCCAAGAGAACCCTCGTATAATTTGTCGTCCAGTAAATGGGGTTGTAGAATATCAAGCTACCGGAGGGCGTGCGGCATAATATGTCAAAGACTATCATTTATTCATTATAAACGTTAGTCACATCAGGAATTTAGAAATATAATTATCATCAGTTACAGACGGTGCTCGTGGTTCGTAAAGCAGCAATTCTCCTAACTATTCCCCGGCACCGGTATGTGTTGGGAAAAGAAATATGACGCAATTTTGGTAATGCTTAGTTGTCGAGCCACAAGGGAATGAAAAATTCAAGGGGCCGGCGTACATTACCGTACCACATTGCTAAGAGCATTTGTTCCCTTCCCAAATTTGAGGAGCGGAATATTTTTCGAAAGAATATAAGTAATGGCATTCACTTGTCCGCTTTGTACTCCGCTGTCGTCGCAACAAGGGCTCAGGTGTTTAGTTTTGCATTTACAAATACACCTACGACGTTTGTATAGTGCCTCACTCGAAAATAAGTCTTGAATATTAGATTTTTTTTCTCACAAAAGGGCGGGATGTTTATTGTGTGGGTGTCTAACAATATCATTTTGAAGGAAGCATTTCTTATTTGCTTGGAGAAATATGGGAAATAGGTTGTTCTTTGTTACGAGTGTCTCGTTAAAATACGACCTATGTTTAATGCTAAGGAAAAATGTGTGTCTGGAACACTTTATTGTAATACGTCTTCTTTTATTAAAAGCTTTTGTGTAACAAACCAGATATTTAAATAAATGTTAGGAACTGTTGAAATGTGTAACGATTTCTTGAAGTAGTTTGCTACACACATTACCAATAGCATTCTATCTCTAATCGTAGAGGCACGTATTGCTATCACAATGTAGAAGTGGATAAAGGGGCGCTGCGGTAATCGCAAAATCATCTATTAGGATTAGTGTACTCAGTTGTTAAACACAAGGGTAGTTGATATGCGTATTGTGGTTTTCACACCATAAATCTTCGAGAATGCATTCAATTTAATACGAATGTACTCTAACAAATTACTTTTCACTCGCTACTTTATTATCGTAGAACATCTGGACATTCCCCTTCTAATACCCCAATACTAAAGTGTTATTTATGAGACGATTCACAATAGTGTTTCGATGCAGAACTAATACATTTAGCACTTGGGAAATAAGGGGAGGCAAACATCGGGAAATGTGACGTCACAAAATGCATTATGTGAGTAAGGAAATCTGCCGAAACATGCATTATTAAATTTGCACGCCGCTCTTTTACTGGCAGATTTTCTTCGAGGGTCGTTTTTGCTCCTTTGATGGAAATTGGGGTTATAAATGTAAAGGCGATGTGGAAAAGCCGCGTTTCTGAATTAAGAATTTATTCGATTTTTGAAGTCGTTTGTTTTGTTCCCGGGAACGGTTTAGGGGTTATAATGTATTAATTTTCTTAGCTGAATAAGCATTTGTGTGTTTTTGCCGCAACATTAAAAATATTAATCATAATCGTCGCTTTCTTTTCAAGTGTGTTTCTTAAATTTTATTTTTGACAAAACGCAATAAAAAATAATACTTGATGGACCATAAATAAAGTCTTTTCAACGATGTAGGTATTTTTAAAGTGATAATGTGAATGCGGTTGAATGGTGCCCCACTGCCGTAATGAGGTCGAAGTTAAATAGATTTCACACTTTCTTCACGCTCGGGAAAAGTTGGAATAGAAAAGGCTATACTCGCATTAAAGTAAAGGTTGGCACGTTCATCGCAGCCATTTTTTTAAGTGGTGCTTATATTGGACCTAAATAATGTACAATTCATGAAGCACATTAAATGCTCATATTTTTTTAGGATTACTGCTTTTTATACGAAAGAAATAATAATATGATTTCTAAATTAAATTATTTCGTCACCTTTTAAACCGAATTGCATTATTGTCTATTATTTAAGTATAGTATATTCCTGTGTCGCGATAATTATAAACAAATTATAAACAAAGAGGAATACAATGCGTTTTTAAAATAAACATTAATACTTTCTTTAAACCTTCACCCTACTATATTCATAAATACACTATAAACCTATGTTAGTTAAACAACTACTAAAATATGTTTTCTCTCTTTCATTTCGCTAAGGAGTGAAAGAAACAAAACACTTTATAAGCCTTTCGTAACTTCATATATTTTTATGAATAAGACGGTAACTTCTTTATTAAAAATCTAAAATTCAGAACATAACATACACTTACGTATCTACAAATAATTGTATAAAAACTATCTGGCCACGGTCGACAAGGGCTTGTTCGAATTAAATGGGCATTGTCTGCAATTTATAGACATCTGCAGCTAATACCACGTGCTCTCATAAAAGTCTGGAGTACTGTGTACAAATGTCATCGCTTTTGCCTTGATATCTGTTTTATAAAACGCTTAACGTAATTTCTTGATAAAAATGCAATCTCTAACCGACTTAAGAAAGGAGACTACACACAATTTTTTTACCAGTTGTGCTTCGAGAGATCGTTAGATGATAGCTTGTGTTATTTACTGAATAAAATTGTATGTATGTGAGGTCAAGTCTTTGATGGGTTTATGCTTTAACAATATTACGCCTTCATTCGTTCGTTCAATATTATCCCTCTAAGTACTGACAAAGTACACAAAAGTAATTCATATCTATCTGAGTCTCTGAGATTTTATTACAAGTTCATCTATACTTATAATAAATCTGTAGAGAGGTCAATTCTGTACATTGAATATATTTAAAAAAAAACCAATGGGGGATGTTTAGTAACGGATACTGATACCGAATCTGCAATTTATAATTTTCTTTTCTGTCTGTCTGTCTGTCTGTCTGTCCTCCGTCTGTATGTTACGCTATCACGTAAAAACTACCGGATATAATGCACTGAAATTTGGTATATGCATAGAATAAGTAGTGGAGCAAGTACTGGGATACTTTTTATCGCATAAAATTTCATAGATTTTTAGAAAATTTAAAAAAAAATACGTAGAATTCTTTTGAACCTGCGTTTCCCTAAAGAGACCATAGATGGCGTTGCAAGCCTTTTCACAACATTCGCATATAGTTAACGCGGTGCCTGCCGTATCGATACCTGCTGTTCGCACCAACCAATAGATGGCGATATAGTCCGCAACACAGCATGTTTTTCCTAATTAATTTATTTTGATTGCTTTATTGTTAAAAAAATACCTTTGAAACAGGCTATACATTTATAAGATTTTCAAACATAAATGTTGTATGATATATTACTCAAAAATGTTGGTTTACGTGGTTCCGGTGCGATCGGGATATCCTAGATGGCAAATCGAGTAATTTCATTTGTTGTCGTTGTTCGCCGCAACTAACAGATGGCGTTGTAGTTTGTAACACGTAACCAAATTAATTGGTTGCATCAAGGTGATAATTTGGATAGCTATGAAACAGACTATGTCGTAAGTTTTAAAAAATAAACAACGGATGATATATAAAAAATAATAACGGGTTACGCGGTTTCGGACGTATCATCGCAAGTATACCTACATTATTACGCGTGTGAAGAGCTCCGGCGCAGATAGGTCTGTCTGTACCTATAATAATATTCTGAATCCAGACGGGTAAGCAATGGTCAGTGTATAATAAAGTATTATATTTTACACTGTAAACTGGTACGGATACAGACGAGAGCGGAAAAGAAGGTAACCACAGGAAATCAGGCGCGCCTGAGCCTGTGTCACATTGTGTGCTCTTCGGGTCCCTTTCGTAAATAACCATTAGATGACAAAAGAGTTGTTAGCATTTTTATGTGAAGGTGTGTAGTGCTTCGCAATTCGCGTGCTCAAACGAATAAGCAACAGTACGAAATTCACGCGAGCAGAGCCGCACGGGTCAGCTAGTACATACTATAATGCGAAAAGACTTTTTCCCCGACCTAATATTAACAAAAAACGATACAGAAATATGATCAATGATCAAAATACCTCTTATACTTAAAGCACTTGCTATATCTTTACTCTCCGGTGTAAAGAACGCAAGCAATCTCTATAAATCGAAGTTATCTTCATAAATATCCGTTGACCCGCAGCAGGAGTTCTTAAATTGATTCTACGTGATACGGAATACGAAAAGCATCTATATTGATTCCACTCCGTGGGCAGGCGAGGGCTCGATGCGTGAAATGTTTTAATAACACGGGAACCCTAGGTAATTTTATTTGACCAACTATTTTTTATTAAAATTGTAAATATTGGAGGGGAAGTTCGGCCGCTGTTTGGAATTTTAGTTACCTATTGGGTAAAACCAGTGTACATACGTTACAGTTGAACTATATAGGATGGTTATTTAATCATGAATACTGCTTTCATGAAGATTTTGACTGAACGTTTGGCAGCAGTTCTTGCAACTTGGTTATTGTGGTCACCAAGTTGCAATAATTGTAGCGCCATATGTGATAAATTCGAATCCCATACGGTATAAATATTTGTGTGGCAAGTATCATTTGAGTTCTGAGCCTGGTTGTAAATGTATATGTATAGGTATGTATTAAACCTATATAACGTAAGTATGTTTCTTAGTCATCTGGTTACCATAGTACAGTGTTATGAAGTTATTCTTAACATTACATTAACTAAATCGTTAAAACAAAAATATAAAAATATTGTTGTTGATTTTATGAATTTAGACAACCAAAGCAAATATGGTACTTGATATTCAATATAATATATGTATATAACTCACACAAAGGAAGACTACTATCAAAATAGTTTCCTTATTAACTTAGTAAACAAGGCAGCCCTCCCCATAGTTGAACAGTTAAGTGATTCGTCCGCAACCTTAGTAATGTAATATTTACACGTGATGTCGTTTAATCACGCCCACCCACAACTAACTTTACATGCTTGCTTACACACCTGCGGAATATTGAACACCTTCAACGAAAGTTACGTAAATATATCTATGTATATATGAATATTGTTTATAATACAGCTGTGCGTATGATACCGCCAAAATTTGCATTCAGTAGTGCTACATATAGGGTGTAATTGAACTACTATATATCAGCTTAGCCTTTCTTCCAAACTATGTTGGAGTTGGCTTCCAGTCTTACCGGATGCAGCTGAATACCGGTGTTTTTCATGGAGCGACTGCCTATCTGACCTCCACAACCCTGTTACCTGGGATAACACGATACCCTTCGGTAAGACTGGTTGTCAGACTTTCAAGCTTCTGACTGCTGTTAACGACTGTCAAAGATCTTCGAAAATGACAGCCGGGACCCACAATTTAACGTGCCTTCCGAAACACGGAGGAACTCGATATGTGTTAGATGGTCACCCATCCACAAATCAACCTCGGCAAGCATGGCTTAACCTCAGAGATCGATCGGCGCGGCTGTTGTTAACTAAGCCACGAGCTCCTCCTGTAGTTGTGTGTGTGTATAGTGTAATTGAACTACTCATGTGAATAAAATGGGAGGTTTAAAAATGCATACCAATATTACCAGTTTTTATTTTCGGAGAAGATTCTCTATCAACCTTTACATTCAACAGACGGGCAGTGGTTATCGTTCAAACGTTAAGATAACCATTTGCCTCAAACTAGGTTCTAATTCAAAATATAGGAGAGAATTTTCGTACACACAAAAAAAACCCTTTCTTCCCATAGAAGTAGAGAGTATACTAGAGAACGCCACGAAAAGAATTTGTATTCAAAATAGCGTTAAAATAGACCGGTACAAACTTACATAGTCATATATTATGTTCTTCCGTTAAATTCTGTATACAGGCTGTATAACGAGTGCCCTAACCTTCATCCACAAAAAAAAACACGTCTTCATTTCACTGTTTTTACTTGAAAAAGAACCCTATTCAGATAATTAGTCGTAGCTAAAATGTGAAAATACAAACCAAGTACACCGGTTCGTTAGCCTTTCAGTGTACCAATAAGACGATTATTAAAATCTCATTAGTCTTTTGATAACAGCCGAGTTCAGCCCCTTTTGAATTTTGAATCCGAGTAAATTTTAATTGGATATTTCTATCACAAGAACTTGCCAGAATATTTCTATTACTTTTAGAATAGGTGGCCTTTTAAAAGATCGTAATAATTTATCTCTTTTGGCGCACGCATGTTTGCGTTCTTTCATAAAAGCTTGAATTAAATATTCTTTTGAAGAGTATCCTTCATTTTTGTGACTTGTACTAATTATCTTACTATTTGGCTATTCTCGAAAAATTATAAATTGTGATAATTTAAAATTTTTATTAACAATATACTTAATACATATTTCGTCGCTCATATCCAAAAAGGGCAAGCTTATCGCAGTTTTTCAGACAAATTACCAACCTTCGGGTGACTATAAAGAAATATTCAAATAAAAATAAGAAAAGACATTGCTCCACCACTGAATCGAACTCGAGATCATCAGTCGGATACACAGCTGCCTGCGCTACAAAAGCAGTCGCTGGTATACTTGATATGGTTAATTAATAATTATATTTTTATTAGAAAATAATAGTAATAATTTATATACTCGTCATTACTCATTTAGTACTATATGTTTCTTCTTGAAAATTAGATTATATACAATATATCCAAACACATTCCACGTTCTAGACTTCTCACGAAGGTAATAAAAACAAACCGCTTTTTATATGTTATTTTAGTAGTACTAATCAAATTTTCAGCAGAAGAAAAACAGGTATGTTCTTACAAACACATAAGTACGTTGAATATCGAGACGTGACCAGGTTTTCTATTTCCTATATTTTGATGCTTTATGTGCCTTGTAAAGTTTATTACTATCGTTAGCTCTGAACATACGTTCTCTGGGAGCGCTGTACTCTTTATTAAGAAACTTCAATGCTTCTTTACCTAATATTATTCTTTACCTATATATTGATATAATAATATATTGAGGCGCTCATAGCCAGTTGAGCGTCTCCGTGCTTTGGAGGGCACGTAAAATGTCGGTCCCAGTTGTTGTCAATTAAGATAACAGTCGCTAAGCCACGTCAAAGGCTTTCGGGCGGCTTGAACAACTTTAACACTAGAATGACCACTAACCATACGATAAGAAGAAGAAGACCTATATAAGGGAGAATAACTTTAGATAACCGAATAACGGTAGGACTTGCGATCGGCGCCCCGTAGGTGAAACCGCAGGAACAATTTTTGCATGCAGGATAATTGCAACCTACAAACATGACGTGGTGAGCGCTCCCCGGGAACAACTCTCATCTAACGTCCACTTACTATTGGGAATGGTTGTTTGTTTATTTGTCTTCTTGTTAGTGGTCAACCTAGTGTCAAAGTTGTTCAAGCCGCCCGAGAGGTCTTTGACATGGCTTAACACCTGTTATCTTAGTAGAAAACAGCCGGGACCGCCTTTTTACGTGCCCTCCAAAACACGGAGACGCCCAGCTCAAATACCACTAGGCGGTCACCCGTCTACGGAATGACCGCGTCAAGGGTTGCTTAACCCACAGATCATTTACCGACCGGTGAGTGCAACTAGCTATGGGCGCTTCAAATTAGGAATAGTGTTTATCACGTTTTAATCACTGACTGTAAATTTGTTCAGTACTGGGGTTAGGTTTGAAACACTTCAAATATATTGAAAAGCCGTGATGTTAATAAAATACCCAGATTCCTATAAAATTATTAGTAGTCAGTTCACCTAATTATGTCAGTCGGTCACAGGCTTCATTTTATTAAAATCTAGACTAACGAAGCTTGGCCTAGTGATATAATAGTATTATAATAAAACTAAGTTTTATAACACTGAAAGGCCAAGGCTGTCTACGTTGCGTCCTTGGGACCGCAAAAATGTTTACCAACGACTCCAACCAGACCATTGGAAAATGTTACGTAAAATTTCAACGAATTTTATAAAGCCATGTAGTAATTGAGCTTTTTAATATTACGATGTCAGAATATGAATATACAAAAATGTAGACCGAAATATTTGAGTTTATTTCTGAATCAAAAGTATAAAAATACAGGCTTTTATTACTGTTATAATTTGCAATCACCAGTATTTTCAGTTAAAATTAAAAACATCAAATATTTGGTGAATTTTTTTTTCGTAATTTAAATAGATTTTTTCACTGAAAAGCGGCTGTCAGAGAATAATTACATACAACTCTAAAACACGATTATGCTTATTCTTAGTAACGTAATATAAAACGTTTCCTTGAGGAAACATATGTTGGAAAAGCATCAAACTTATATAAATTAAATAGCCCTATTAATCCTCCGTTGAATAGAAATCATAGGCGATCACAGCCGAGTTCGACGTACATGTACGCTTACTGAATACGCACTGAAAGTGGCTGTACCGACCTCAGTCTGCCGTCCCGAACCTCTCTACGTGATGGAGGCTGTGTGACGAGAATCGGAAATAGGATCGGAATGTTTTGTGGTTATTTCGATTGAACCCTGAAAAGGGGTACCTACACTTGAAATTTCAAACCGATCCGCGACCAGTTTTCTCGTTAAACATAGAGGTATTCCCACAGGTAAAAGGCTGCTTTCTTCCCGGAATAAAAGGACGAGTGGGTTTTAGTTAACTTTGGCAGGTTTATTTATGGTTGCGTATAATAAAAAAGAAAACTAATTTTGGGTAAAGTAATAAACATTGTTCCCTTTTTTAGGATTCTGGTACAGATGTGGGTTAGATAAGACGCCATATGATATTCAGCCAGATGTTTGGTTTTGTTTCACGATTTCTCTTTTCTTTGTTGATGTGAGTGGATTCAGTTATGGATATGTAATGTATGGATTGAACATTACAAACCTTTTTTCGTTGAAAGGAGTGCGAGCGTGATATCATATTAATTGGCACTTCCATCAGGATATATTGTATGAACAGTTTTTACAGAGAAGAACTCAATATTTTTATTTAAATAATATACAGAATAAAAGATGAAAAGCTTCCGATTTTCCAATTGTACATATTCTTTTGTCTTATTGCGATGACAGAAATGTTGAGGAAATCGTTTGTTCGTTCATGAATATTTCCGACGTGGTAGCCCAAGGGCTTTTATGTGTTTAATATTTAACTATCCCATTGATATTCGGAATCATAAAATCATTTATTATGCATAATACAAACCACGGTGAAGTCGCATGAAGACTATGACGTCACACCGCAGCTGAGGAGGGTGTACCTAAATAAATAGGTACAAATATCATCAGTATAGAATGTTGTTGACACAACGCTGCCTGGGTATTATTGATGGGCATAATTTATCGTATTTGCCCCGTGTTCTAAGGGGAATGCGAATGAAATCACGAAAGTACCACCCCGAAATTTATGATCCCCTCTCTGAACCTTTGATGACTACTAATTTTTCAACGGCACCTATCGAAAAAAATTGACAGCTAAGAACTTTCTTTACGTACTTCGTCGACGAGGTATAAATTATTAATTGTAGACGATTTTATGTAGGGTAGAGTGATTGATGACAGGAATAAAAATCGATGATAATAGCAGTAAGCCAACGAGCAAGTTGTTACTTAGGTAGGTACAGCACTTTAGTAGTTAGAGGCCAATGTAGCGGCGGTATAGATAGGTAGCAGGGGGGTAATAAATCATAGATAACACGAAGTGACAATATGAAAGTGCAAATTAAAAATGGATGAGCACGACATTATATGAACACTTCAATATTTTTCAGGTCAAAGGAATTATGGACGTAAAACCAAATAAAAAATAAGAGTCACGAATATGCTGCATACATTATTTTTCAATAAATGCGTTCTATAATCAAATTAGGGAAACTAAAACAAACACTGACAGAATAAGCCTAAGCCGTATATTCCAGAAGCGTATTAATAAAACAGATCAAACGATTAGTATAATCAGATTGATCTCGCGCTATTCCGGAGCAGAAAGTCCCGGCTGTCAAACGCCAATTCTCCTGCAACGAATGGACAACTGGGTTGTAGAAACCAATTTTCCCACTGACTAGGTAAGTAGGTAAATACGTAATTTCATGGCGCATTAATTTCCAAGTAGATCATACAGCGGTCCGTCTCCCAATTTGCATTTGTTGTGTTGTCGTGTTTGAAGACGATTTCCTCGTATTTATTTTTAGACGAAATTCGGTTAAGGAACGCTTTGAAAGAGCTAAACACATTTAATCTACATAGATAATAGAGATTTGTTGGGTAGATATACTTACGTTACTTTGCTAGGAGTCGGTTTGTGACTGTAATGTTTGAATGTTTCTTTTTTTTATATCTTGAAAGTAGTTGTGGTAAGGATAGATAAGAGCTAACTATGTTTGTTAATAACTGGTATACGAAGAAACATAATGATTTTACTTAAATTTCATTTTAAAACGGGTGTTAATCACTCTTCTATGTTTTATAGAAGTAATGAACTTGCAAATCACACATTATCATCACAAGCTTATCATAACACCAGCGAAAATTGACTGACCATATTACAGAATTTAACTTTCATAAGTACACATAATTATGTAACTGTATGTCGGTTTCATTTGACTGTGTCCGGTGTAACGACTGACATGTGTCCGATGACCTGAACAAGCTTTATAAATATGTACTTCGAGTTACAAATAATCGATACAAGGACAATTAACGTGGGAAATAGATGTGGTGGTTCGTCCTTTTGTAGGTCGTATTAAAGAATGTAAGTCTTAAGGACTATTCTACGGTTATGATTCCTTGATTGTTTCCGTGTAAAAGAATAGCATTAACATTATTTTCAATGAGGTTTTTTCATTTTGTTTCAACTTTCAGGTTTTAATAGCATGGTGAAAATTTGTGGGAGACTGGTGAACACAATAATTGGTTTATTATACTTCGGTGTCCATTGTCATTCGAGAGTTTACCTTCAACCATCTGGTTTGTGCAAAGGGCGTTTGACGGAAATATTACAATCAAACCAATATAACCAGGTTAAATGCTACACAGAAGATACTAAGAAAATTTAATTCTTTGTCGCGAAAGGCATACCTAAAATTGAAAATATAACTTCACAAGCGACAAATTTATAACCGTCTAATAATATTTATTAATTTAAAACAGTCCCAAAATATACGAATATGTACTTGTAAATATCTTTAACAAAGCACGTCAAAAATATTCCGCAGTTCATCGTTCATCGTAGCTCACAGCCGCTATCGTACGAACACAAATGCGAATTATTAATCACGTGAATTGAAAATGAAATGATCAGACACTGATCATATGCAGCTCCGTGCAACCATTACAATTTTTAATTGGAGTGCAAATAAATTGGGTGCTTAAATATTCCTTTGGGAATATATTTTTAACGTAATTGTTGGGTGGCGTAAATGATATTTATTGAAGGTTTTATTGCGAAAATCAGTGACTGTGAAATGTGGAAGAAGGTTCAGATGTGGGTAGATGGTTGAGATTTAAGTCTAGAAAAATGTTTACTTTTAGCAAAGGCAAGGGTATAGTAGAAATTATCCAGCTGTAAATATCAAACAATCTTAATAAGTAATAACAATAAAAGGGTATTATAAAGCTGTAATGTGGTGTGACCGAAAAAATAAAGAAGAAGTTCATTCAAAAGATAAAGAAAAAGATAATGCTCAATTAAAAAAGATAATTCTAATAAATAGAGATAAATAATGTAAAAAACGCATACTCATTAAGATCTCAGACGATCTTAAGTCTCGCCTACAAAATTCTTGCAGTATAACCATTCTAAGAGTATGCTGACATGCACTCTGCGGCCACACGTACCTAACTGCCAAGATAAGGTACATTAGCCATCTGAAAGCTAACCAAGGAGTTGATCACCCCATTTCACTTACTTAAACGTCTATAAATTCTATCACTGTAGTCGATATCGACTTCAACCATCATCATTTTTTTACTTAAGTTGTGCTTTTATAAGTAGTTGAACAACGTGACTCTGCTTGCATGCATAACTTATTTTAGCCCTAAATGGGTAGAATTCTTACAAAATAAGTTGCCTATGTTTAATATGATCCAGTTGACAATCACTTACTTTTGAATCATAAGAAGCGAACGATTTTACTTAAAAAAAATGTTAAGGAATTTCAAAAAATGTGTCAATGACCTCAACTTGATTCAATAATCCTTTATTATATGACTAAGGCGTGTGAACGTCAGCTAATACTCATAATTGATTACCACAATCACGGAACAGCCAGCCAGTAAATACCTACGTCAGCGGCGATAGATTTGATCAAGACGACAGTTAGCTATGACGTCATGACAGCCAGATAAATGGTCGCGTTACCAAACTCTTGGCAAAGGCTTTAGACGTGGAATTATTAGTAGTAAAACAACCGGCCTGTAGATTTTGTTTGCCCAATTTGGATTATCCCGTCCCACTGTTGATTGGCTAGTTTAGGCTTTAGATTTGAGAACAAAGTTTTCCAGTTTAATGGCTTAGTTATACGATAAAATAAATTAAATGTATTGTTGCGAATTAGTAATAAAATAAAATTGAGGTTGCTGCTTTATTGTTGTTTAGATTATCTTAATGAGAACTCTTTGAATTTGTGTGATCAATACTGAGTCAAAGAATACAATAAAAACGGCATATCATAGTGGATTAAGACTACAAAGAATTTTTGTCGCTAACTCTTGTGAATGGTATCTAACCACGTTGAGAGTAACTTTATCGCACATGACATTAAGCAATATCGGCTAACAGTTTACGTAAAATGAATTCGACATTTACACAAAGGGATACTAGGAATTCTCGGGGCGACAGAACTGACATTCGGGCAAGTCTGTGACGCGTGTCGGTGCCGCTACGAGCCTCTACGAGGATCTACGAGGTGCTACGAGCCGGGCATACGAATGACTACATCGACAACCCGTAGCGCCTCACACTTACCAATTGAATTTAATCAATTATGAATTGTTTTAAATTGCGAAGCGTGAGTTGATGAGATTATTTATTTATTGTTCTGTGTTAATTTGTTTCTCATACTTATTTTAATGAATTTTACTACAGCTACTTCTGGAAAGTAAGCTTCTTACACTATACATACCTTCAAAATTGTCAATGACACTCATATTTTACATAAGGTCAATGATGGAGTAGAACCAAAAATTTGACTGTCTTCGTGGCGCAGTGATTTAGGTCGCAACGCAGCTACCATTGCGCGGGGAGGTCGTGGGTTCCATTCCCACAAGGTACAATTATTTAATTTTATCCGATCCACAAATAGTTGTTTCGGATTAGGTTGTACTTTGTGTCCGTTGTTTGTATGTTTGTAATATTCTCCGCGACACAAGCTCAATTTTTAGTGCAGGAGTTGTCTTATAACAAGAATACACACCCATTTTCTTACATATAAACAGCAATAAACAATATAGACTAGACTAAAATAAACGTCTACTAATTGATAAATATCAGCTTACTTACAGATACAAATAACATTATCAACACAATAAACGAACTTGGAACATCACCAAACAAACTAACGAGACAGATAATGAGGCAATATATTATAATATGATAATAAATGTCCGTTTAATTGTGAACAAATCATTATAATCGGATGGTTTTAATGTTAAAGTGAAGAGCAATAAATTGTATACATTCACATGGCAGCGTCATTGTAAATTATAAAGAGTGCTTCAATATTTTACTCAAATTAATTTATAATGTTCCCTTTTAATTTATGAGGCCAAAGCTGCTTATTTATTTTATTAATATTTTCCCTCGCTGTAATGGTAACTCATTAATATTACTCGTTGCTAATGGTCGGGAGATCGATTCTTGGGTAAGGCAAAATTGTAATGGGTGTTTACTTTGGAACAATTTTGTTTATAATGTATTCTGTACAGAAGTTGGAAAGCAATCGTTTGTTTTATTGGTACAAAGTAAGAAGGGATGAGGTTGTAGGATATTGCTCAGAATATTGAGTGAGCGCGAAGCCAGTGTTCTTTCCGAGAAATAATCTAGTAAGAAAAAGATTTTGTCTTTAATATTAACAGTTAGCAGAGTGATAAGAAACGTACTTAGTTATACAAAGTATAAGTATAAATATTTAGTTTGTCGTATTTGTCGATCACTTGTTTAAAATTTCATGTGTTCCGTAAGTGGTGTGTTTGACGGCCAGCCTATGAAATTGGGTCTGTTATTCGTGTTCTTTTTTAAGATTACTTTAATATATAAATTTTGTATGAGTTTAAAAGTTTTTAACTCCTCAAATTAAGTTAAAATGCTTGATTTAAGAAAGCCTGCATATCGATAATGTAATAGTTTTTCAGCAAAGACTTTGAAATCGCAAGTCCGATGCATTACCTAATGGACTTGTCACTATTTTAGATTTTGGCTGTAAATTTAAATAGTGCCAAATAAATAAAGATTACATAGAAACATCAATTCAGCAAAGCAATTCCAATTACTCGTACCACAGTTCGAAACTAAATCAATCGTAGCGAACTTTTAAAAGAGCAAACAAACACCAAATACATTTACATACGTGATTCAAAAGTGCAAACTGACTCCGCACAAAGCCGCCAGATGGCATCAGTTATCTCGACGGATGCACTGGCCACATGCACTCGGTTTCGCTATGTCATCGTATAATTGCGAACACCGGACCTTTATAATATGACCAAAAATAACACGTAAACCATGATTATGTTTTTTATAGTTTTGTGAACTGTCCGAAAAATTTTGGTGTAAAAAAATGTTGGCAATAATTATTAGGTCGGGGAAACAGAGAAGCCAAAGAGATTTTCTTACAAGTTCATACATACTATAATGCGAAAAGACTTTTTCCCCGACCTAATATAATAAGATTCTATCCACAAAAAATAATATATCACCAAAATCAATCAATACTTTTTTTACATCGAAACTCAATTTCTTAATTCTTCATTTTATCTCCCAGTTAGCGCATAAACTATCAGTTTTCACAACTTTACAGTTAAATGATATAAAAAATATTAACTGACTACAAGATATTCATTATTCGTGCCAC
Organism: Anticarsia gemmatalis; assembly: GCF_050436995.1. NCBI lineage: Eukaryota > Metazoa > Arthropoda > Insecta > Lepidoptera > Erebidae > Anticarsia > Anticarsia gemmatalis. Next base: position 7,244,138 of record NC_134757.1, read on the forward strand.
ATATTTACCGTTTCTTTGTTTCGAAGTAACCGGCTGGCTGGAACATAACTTTGAATGTCCCGAGTGTTTACTACGAGTTCTTTATTTTATCGATAGCTACTACAGTTTACAAATTATAAAGAAATTGTTTAAAATACTAACATTTCATGATTACGATAGAAGGAAAGAAATCTTAGCTCACCTTTATTTTCGGTCAAATAACATTCAAAGTGGTACCATGCTCAATAATTTAACAAAATATGGTATACAGAAAAGCATTTACGTTAGTTTCATAATTGACGCTAGTTTTCATTACCAAGTAGTCAACAGGAGTACTTAATTATTCTACCAGAAGTAAGCGTCTCTTACCAAGATAACATTATTGACAAAAAATGAAAATATTCCAAATAGCAATTTTTTTATGTCTGATATACCTTATCGGGTTTATATTGAATAGCGAAGTTATAATATATCACACAGACAGATTTTCTGTTTACACATTTGTATCCAGTTACACTACAACTGGTAGGGGTTCAGAAGTGGGTAAGATTTGTAAGCTTTCTACGTGCCATTCATTACGATTATGCTAACATAAATGACGTTTGAATGAAAAAGTATTTTTGTAAAGGTTTTAGAATTTCTGTAAACGCATTTTACAAGAAGTTTGTAAAGTGAAAAATATTCTTGAATGGTTTTTTACTACAGAAATATACAAAATGAGAAGAGAAAAACATACCAAAATTTTAAGAAAAAATTATGTACCTATATTTTTAGTCTGTGTTGACATTACGAGAACGCGTATAATATTATAAATTCTTGACACGGTATCTCACACCTTCAGCACCTTTTCCGTAATATTTTTGCAACTTTGTTTAGCCGTCTCTACAAAACCAGTTAAACCGTAAAATATTCAAATGCACACACCACACAGTAAAAAAGCGACTTTTAAAGCAAACATTATACTACAGAACATCCCCTTAACTCTCTCGTTCAAGACTAGCTGTATGGAATGAGCTCTCAGCCACGCGAAAAACATTTTATTGCTTTATTACGAGTATGCAAATAACCACGGGAGCGTTGCGGCGACCTGCAAAATAAAATGGCTACCAACTGCGCTAAAGAACGTGAATCTGGGGCACAATCTAAACTATATCACGCCGTTTTACGTTTCCTCAATGCGTTGTTGGTAAATCCTGCAGGTCTACAGCAAATCCGACCAATAGTACACCGGTTCTGTAAGAAAATTTCACGCTCCGATTGGCCGGTTTTAGTTGAAAAGGTAATGTGAGTTCGAGCTAAAATGCTCAAATTTTGTATTCGATTTTCAGTGTGTATGCTTGGCATTCGACTTAGTTAATAGTTTAGAATGAGTAGCTTTTCCTGTGAGGACCATTGGTTCGGTATTCTAACCATCGTTGGATTATTGCCACTCATGAAATTGCTGCAGCCTCTTAAATTAAGCGAATCTCTTAGTAATATTAATACAATACTTTGTAAGAATTCTCTAGTGGTAAAACTTTCGAGGAATTTTATACAAAACCCGCATCAAGAAGCACAGTTGCTTTAACTGTAGCTTGAAGAATATGTCACATATATTTCTGCTTCAAATTATGCCTCGAGCGTTCTGTATTATAATAAGATTCCTCCTATTCAACGCACAGTAGGACTATCTTTTGTTGTTTTTATTGCGTCTTCAATTTTTATTTGAGTCGCAAAGCTAGATTTTTATAGAGAGAAGAAATATGTGAAGATTGTTCACATTTTATGCGTCAACACGTAACTAATCTTGTCTGAAGTTTCGATAACGGGAACCTTATTAGCTAAGGAACTTCGACGCGGCTGCTTAACGCCTTAAGAGCCTCATTTACCCTGTTTAGCCGAACTCCGGTTAAATGTTTCAGATAAAAATTGTGATGGGAAATTAGATAGTGAACCTTTTTAGTAAAAATTCTTTGTGAGAAGTTTTAATATTATTTTATAAGTAGACACAACTTGCAAAAATATTCTCCTTAATTTTTTATTCACCGGATATAAATAATCAAGTTATTTTATCACTTAAAATTATACCAGTCATTTGGTCAATGAATAGTAATTAGCGATGAGCCATCCAGCCAGATGGCCATGGGCCATTAAATTGTAAGGCGGAAATAAATGAACAATGCAGCATTGTTAGAAAATGGAAAAACAATACACAAAATCGATCAAAAATTACTTACTTAAATGTATGTGTGTAAAATGGCTAGAGTTTAAATCGACTGTAATTAAGTTCCAACTGTTTCTGTAACCTTTGGTTTATCGATTATTCCACACAATTAACATTTTCCTTGAAATTACGTTTCCTTATACATAATAGTGGGTAAAGCCGTAACTCGATATAATTAAACGTCTCATAATACGATCTCTCGGCATGCTCTATAGCGTGCCAAGTCTATTGTGAACCCGCTCTTTGTATTCTAACTGAAACTAATGAGCCCCGAACACGACCATCCGAATTTCTTATTCGAATTTCAGAACATTATTTAAATCATTAGACAATATTATACACGAAACAGGTCATTACGCCAAATTGATGTTTACTTAAAATATTGGAGGCAATGTTTTCTAAGATCAAAAGGAGAAAAAAATGTTTTCCCATTTTTCACGGTGGCAAAAATAATTTGATTTCAACGGAGGGATGTCGGCAGTTGATTTTAAATTTAACTTCTCTGAACTTAGCAAAGTGGAATGGATTTTTTATGTACCTCCAAACATTAAGTGTTTATTTTCGTGAGAAATTTTCTTTTACTTATTAAGTGGGGAAATCTTGATAGACGGATTTCGAGAGCATTGAATATTTTTCTCGATGTTAATAGTATTTAAAATGTTGGGAAAGTTTGCAAAATATCGCAGCGTCGCACCTGTTGGCATTATTGCGTTTAGTTCTTACGCTCAGTCAGTTTGCCGCTGTTTTATTTAGTTAGGTCACTTTATTTTATGTCGGTCAAAACCAATGTACGGCAAAATATTAATGAAAATTATAATTGATTGTTATAACAAATCTGCATAAAATACTTTCAGTTTAGTTATACATTTCCTATCCACAACTAATTATGTATTTCGGTCTCCACGTGGTTAGTCCAGAAATATTGTTACAAAAAATTCCGTTAAACCTTATTTATAATAAAAAAAAAATGCAAAAGTTTTGGAACTTAAAAGGTCAACGGATATTATAAAATTTTCATTACGCGTAGGCTACGTAGTAAAACTTTTTAATCAAAATATCCCTTCTAAAATATCGTGGGTGTTACTCCTTTACTAGTTTACAAAGTTACATCCTTTGTTTCGGTACAAGGACATAGATTATCTTTCAGCATAAAAGGAGTTCTATCAACTGATCGTAGTGGCCTGGAGAATTTTTTCTATGAAAATTGTTCCACCTTTTTAGCGTGAATTTTAGGAACTATATTCTTTCGAGTTATTTAATGTCTCAAATACTCAATAGAAAGACAACACAATAATATCAAGATACCTCCTACATGAGGGAGGCTATCAAGTATCTCAGTTGACAACTATTTGAAAACCACACGTTGTACATTGGTTTCTACCTTAGATTATAGTGATTAACACGTGACGTCCAAGCAGCAATGTACTAAATAGTGATCAACAATTTGACGTAAACTAGTTGTCAACTGAGATACGTGATACGCAAACAGAATGTAAAGTTAAAAACTATATTAGCTAATTGAGAAACTACTATTGAAAAACCAAACACAGGATAGAAATACAGTTCTTGGAGTTCTTATCAAGAATTAGAGGGAAGGGTTAGGCCTTGAGTCCACCACGCAGGCCAAGTGCCGGTTGGGGACTTTTTGCATACCCTCAATAAATATAATAATATATTTATAGAGTAGGTAATCATTTGTATGATACGCAAACAACTTCAAATACGTCTATCACACAATAAACTCAACAGTCCAAATTAACAGACATTAGTTCCATCTGTATTAGTTTTGAACGAGTTAATGCATTCAAAGCTCTAAATAGACTAAGAGCTAGCTGCTAAGAAATTACTGCACGCACTCGTTTACTTTTTTACTACTTGGTCATGAGTGTAAAATATACTCCGCTATCTTTCGTCCTTATGTGTATTTTTTCTCCTGCGTTGAAGAAATGCTTGAACATTTTCGACAAAAGCTAGATGAGACATCGGAAAACCAATTCTCAATTATTAATATATTTAACCGTCCTAATTGATATTGACGTGTTTTAATGATTGTAAGTAATTAATTTAATATGGCTTTCTTTAAGATTTCTATGTATGTCCGCCGTGGCGTACTGAATCTGCTGCTAAGATAACTTTTGTATATTTATACGTCTAACTTCCGTACTAATCCTAATAATAACTATGTTTTATTTTTTCTTACTAGGATCAAATGCAAAATGAAATACCATAAGTGAACCAAAATCAAATAATACACAAAAGTAGCCTCGCAAATTTAAACCGGGTAAGCGCCTAGACTACATCGGTTTAGTGGATGGCGCATTATGTCATCCACAATCCAGTGTGCTCGGTCACACGGAATATCACCGGCCCACGGAGCCGTAGTTTGATGATCAGGATTACATACAATATACTCAGGACAGAGTGAATAACCGCAAATATATAAGTACCTGTGGCTTATGTTCGTGTATTATTGCGATAGGAAGTTTGGGTTGCTTCAGAGTGATATCTTGTATCGGTTTAAATTCGCCATAACTTACATAATTTGTGTTCGGGTTAAAGTATTGTAAATTTAAGAATTGGCATCACTATATTGTTATTTGTAACCTCTCAATAGATACAGAATTGTATAATTTATAACAAGATTTCATTAGTGCGTATCGACCTTCGAAAACAACATATGTAGGTAATAATTGAGCTTTAACGCGATTGAAAATTAAAGGAACCGTTAGGTAAACAAATAAGATATAAGCTTTAATCTTTAATCGCGTTTAAGTCATGCATTTAATATTATGTGTACCAGTTACGATAACTTAAAAATCGTTTATAATTCGTATTACCTCGAAACACCCTTATCCAAAAGCATCAAAAGATAATGAATGAGGATATGCAACTTGTTAAACGTAAGCAACCACAACGTACATTATTTATAACCGTTCAAGATTCTGCTGTTTGTTTCCCACACTTTATACGCCTCCGAGGTGGAGTCGCGTAAATAAAATAAAAGCCCCGTTGCTACGTTTATTGGTGTTTTCTAAATACAAGGAAATTGGCACTGCAATGAGTGCTTTCTTTTGTTTTATTGCTGTTCTGTTAAGAAATAATTATTGCGGAGTATTAACGGCTTAAGGGTGCTTTACCACCAAAGATATGCTATGCTGGTATACTGCGAGGATGTAATAGCTAAGCAGTCTAACTATGTGACAGGCTTTCAATAAAACTTAGCTACATATTATTATGTTCCGTTGCAAGTAAGATGTGCTATGAAAATACGCGAAAAATAGCTCCTCGATGAAGATGCACAGCTCGAGCTATGCGATGTATCTTTGGAAGGAAAGCGGAGGTGGGTGAGACGCTCACGCGTCACGTTGCATACATAGCAGGGATCCATAGCACACATAAATAGCCCGTATCCTTCTACTTCTATATAAAATCTATCTCCACCAGTGCTAAGTCAGTGTTAGTCAATGAATATGATTGGAGGATATCAAACGTATCCACAGCCACATGGAAAAGCACCCTTAAACTGCAGTATTTCCTCCTGGTATTTATTTTTAAAATACAAACACGTGCTCTATTTGTATTGCGGATTTTTTTATGTATAACGAGCGCAAAGTACATCTAAAACCGGAATAGCTATCGGTGGATCGCAGGTATATTTGTTCCATTCGGGAATCGAACCACCGACTCCAGTGTCCTACATTAGCGGAGTGGGGACCGATATTAATTATCAATACGCTGCTGTCTTTTTGCATATATTTATGAATTTATGAATAAACTATAAAAGAATATATATCCAATTTTCAATGCGAAAACTGAAAACCTAATTAGACTATTTGTTTTAAGTCACCTTTCACCAATATGATCCCTAAGAAATAATTTACAGCCAGTTTTTCAAAAACATTCCTATTACGTTTAAAAATATATATATCGCGTAAGCTTCACGAAAAGAGGTTGTATTTAATACTCGCTTAATCCTACCTAAGCCTACACTTTAATATGTTTTCCACAAGAAGCAATAAGGCTAAACTGTTTTTCGATTACACTCATTTCCTTTTAATATTAGAGAAATATAGAGGCCTTGGCGAAAATAATTAGTACCAAAATTTTCGGCCTCATTTAACGCGAAAGTAGCAGAAAACTAATTAACCAGTTATACCTACGGTGTTTAAGCTCAAGGGAAAACTGGTACTTATTATAATTTACTTTAGGTCTTATCTCAGCCGATCTGCGTTTAATTTTGATTTTTTGGCCGGATTATCAGTATCAAGGCTTGTTTAATTGCCTGTCTGGTAATTAATCTTTTATATTTTAATAGTTTATTTCGATATTCGAAGCGCTGTGTAAGAAAACTTATAAATTAATTTTTATTTTGCTTATGTTGGTATTTTTTTTGCTTCAAAGGTAACAAGACTGCTACAATTAGAACAGTTGGAAACAATAGGAAAGAGAATAGAGAATAATATCAAAATTAATCTAATGATTTGATAAGTTTGGATTCGTTGACTATTGCATAAATCTTTATAGACATTGACTGGTGTTTGAAGATTCATCAGCATTTTAACAATTGTAATTTCAATGCACTGTACGGAGGGTCGAAAAGATCAAAGAATCGACACGTGTCATCAAATTGAACGACAGTCATGTTCAAATCATACGCTTAATTGACACTAAACCATCCCGAAAATCTATTAACAAGGGAATTTGCGATCTGTGTACTGTACGCCTGAGGCGAGTCGTACTGTCCAACAGGCCTACTATGTTTCTTTAGTCCAAAGTTTCGTTGACTACTTCAATGTCCGATAACTTTCACGTGTTTCAAACAAATTTTAGTGTCGTACTTCTGTAAGATAGAGTAGGTTTCTTAGATTTTTATGTAAGATTTTTTAAGGTTGGGAAAATTAAATCGTAGTAAGAAACATTCGAAAAAGGCTCAGGTAAAGTTAAAATTTTCGTCAAATTATAGTAGGCCTCCGGTCCATTCTAGACGAACACGATGAGCCCACAGCGCCCACATCATAGAATAAATGCAATCAACGTTCGGCACGTTCGGACATGTCGTGTCATGGCCCACCGGTGGGGCATGTCTGCCCCGAGCCAGCTACGCCCATTACAAGTCATTGAGAGATGTCTGTGTGAATTGATTGTTCGTAAATATGTGATCTGAATGTAATGGGGTGGCTCTCTAGGCGATTATGTGTACCGGTTTGTAGTTGACACTTGGGAAGTGAAGATCGTTAAATAGGGGCGCTTGATTGCTACGGTAGATTGAAGAGATGCTTAGCTGTTTATATTATTATCTAAAATTAAAGTAAAAAGTAAAATTATTATAACATTATGCTATTTGAGACTACAAACATTATAGCGTCACATAATTATGACATAGGTAGGTGAAATCCTTGATATATTGTGACGTCACCGTATCTTATTTTTATACGATCTGAAAAAGAGTTTTTTTTTAATATGCCAAGGGCTATAATTACCGAGTTTATACTGGTAAACTTCCTCTCGATCAATACATATTGCCATTCCACTACAAATAACCGTTTATTGACAAATACCTCTAAAAATACAACATTTACGTGGAAATACTGATGGAATGTAATAACTATGAGCAATTATAAATAACACATATACAAACAAAGTACAATTACCTATATGTTTGTCGTCACAAATGTCTGCCGTTACGCGGCATTTCGTCGAAATGGTGTTTATTTTTGTCCACAATACAATTTCATTGTTTGTCATGTTTCCGGAAGGGATATTTATAGTGTTGCATGGCTATGACTGTTCGCTACACAGCGGGAAGTGATGTATATAAAATAAACACAACAAAAAAATATTATCAAGGAAAAAATGACTGAAGTGCCTTTTCACTACGGAAACACTATCGAACAAACCAAAACCATGACAAACGACATCATTATAAAGTTGTACAGAGGATAAAAATATTTGCAACAAAATAAATAGTGTGACTTGGGTATATTTTGCATTTCTGGCGGTATTATCTGGCTTGATGGTATTGTGTAAAGAAGAATGCTGTGACTGGCATGTTGAAGCACTTCGAAACATGATTTATACCAAATTGTTGGACAGTATTATTGCTATGTAGAAGTATTCAATAGCATATATCATAACACATGCGATAAATTAACGACTTAATATGACTGAGCTATCTAACTAAGCCAAAGGATAAAAACTGTTTCAATAACAAAATCGCAAAACAAAGCAAATTCACTAAGATCTTATTCTAGCGGTCAGTTCCAATAACAAAATGCTTGTATTTCCAGAGAATAGTTTTATTCTTTCCAAATACAGCGAATCTAGTAACTCGATTCCAAGTAAACAGTTTTAGATTCAAACAAAAATTAGTTTCTCAGTAAAATCGACAACAAATGAACAAGGGTACAGCTTAGTCAAAATAAAATGAGAAAACTATTTTGTTCTCTAACTCAGTTAGAGAACGATCTCGCAAAAGGTTTCGCTTCATTATGAAACAATTTAAAACTTGTACGTCATTAATTTTATTTCTTAAATACTTAGACGTTTTTCTTGCGAACGAGGTTTTGTTAGTTAAGTCTAGGTTTTAGAATTTTAGATCTTTTTTAGCAGAAAATGTACTCATTTTTTTACTATAGATAGATTAAAGGACGTCCAAGCCAATGTCAAAGTGATTTAAAGAATGAGAACAAGCCACATGATGCTGTACTAGAGAAAACTTACCTTATTCGATTATTTTTATTAACGTATTCCGCTCTTAAACAACTCTACGGGATTGTACAAAATAAATATTTACGTGAGCATTTGAATCACAGAGATAAACACTCCATTTGCTCTGATCTCTTCTGCTTTAATTATAATGCAAATACAACTTTTGTACCTTTTATCGAAATAACTAAAGCTTAAACTCTTGAAAATAGACTACTTAATTCTCTGAAAATAAAGTGCAAAATTTTCAGCTACAAGTCTTTCCTATCTCTCCGTGCAATAAGCTCGGAATGGTGAGAATTCCTACCTATTTGCCAAAATCGAGTCCCTGGTTTTCGGTATTGATCTACACAGGCAGAATGTCGCCGTGAAGTACTTTATATTGTACAACGTTTTCAGTTAGAAGAATAGGCGAATAGTGTCGCTTGGACTGCTTTATAATATAATTCTAGCTCAATTTGCAAATTTATTATTTTACATGAGGTAATGAGGACTTTCTGCACATCTTACTTGTCAAATTAGACGAGCCGAATTTTATCTCTTCAGTGTTCAATGAGGCTTGAGGGGCTTTTCTAGATCTTTGATCCCTGTTTAGGTTTGCAATTAATTTGTGTGTGGTCGAGTCCTGTAAATAACATAACAATAGCGTCATGATATAACAATGCGATAATGGTAAAGAATAACGCTCACGGCAATACTACTACTGACATACTACTAAAACTTTACTTTCAAAAAATCATTAGGTATATCTACGAATGAGTGCATAATTTAGAATTAGGATATTCCAATTCTTCCCATTTTCCATAGAACTTAAAATGGCATAGAAATGCATAAATTTACGACCACTACAATATTCACGATGGCACAAACACCCAAATGTTATTGCAAAAGTTATCAAACTACCAGTCGGCATAAACCAATCCAGGCTACTTATAAATTTCGCTAGTCTACTGAAACGGTGAAAATCGAGTTTCAAGTGTACCGGTGTTACAGCGTCAGCATATTGCCCCGACCACGTTCTACTTGTATTATGAAGTCCTATTTTGCAGTGACATTTTTCGTTCAACACTACCCGATTGGATTTTTGAAACGTGTAAATTCGATAAAACACAGACCGTGGAGAATGAGTGAGTTATGGCCGTTTCAGATTGGGAAACACGCCAGTGGATACGTAAAAGAGTTCGGTATATCATTTTAAGCTGTAAAGTCGATTGCATAGTGTACCTTTATGACTCTATTTTTAGGAACTTTAATATCGCAAAAGCGCTTTAATACGTGTTTTAATTTGGCCACGATGATGGTTGGGTCGTTTGGATGGGAGTAAATTAGAGTTGTATGATTAAAGCTAGAACTGTGAAAGCGTGTATTGTTGTGACAAATGAATGGTTTTAAGACGTCATGTCGATTTCAATAACAAATTTTATTCGGTCGTCGTGTAAATAAAGTTATGTCGATTCCATGCCTTTATCTGTTCATATCTTCTACAAGCGCTGAGAAAATTACATTTACTCACTATGTGGTGCTTAAAACTAGTTTCTTACAACTAGTGACAGAGAATCACTTTGTTCAATTATTTTTTAGGCACCCGTACCATGAATAGGATATATGAAGTGGGCATAAGATTCAACATAGCATAGTTTAGAGGAGTTCAATATTTGTCATATAACATCGCGTGCTTTTAGGCTTATTTTCAAATCTTCGAAGTAAGTATGAAATTATGATTATTATTTATTTACTCTTTGGCAAACAAAATTAGTTCCATACAAAAACAAAATATTATTATATCTATTACTTCAGCTCCAGTAAACTTTTAATCGCCTAATACTACAATTTCTCTACAAACCTTCAAACTATCCAACAGAAAGATGTCACCACTCTAAACTTTTTAATCTGGAAAACATAAGTATCGTTGTACAAGATAATCTATCACTCAGCGTGACAGCCAGTACGATATTGCAACGAAATATAAAATTGCTCGCCGGTCCCGGTACGTAATGGTGGCGCGTCATCAACGGTAAATGCAACGAGAAATACCGCAGCGGACACGTTCACCCGTCTTGAGCGGCCTTATGCCTCTGTGGATGCGATTGTACTTAATAAGCTTATTCTAAAGTACTGTCGAGTACTCGAGTGGTTTTTACCTCGATTTCCCATTGAGCTTACTTTTGTAAAGTTTTAGGTGTTCGTGGAAAATGTTTTGTAATGAGTAGCTATGTAATACTCAACTGCTTCGTGTGTCTTCTGTATCTAATATTTGAAGATTTATTTTTCAAAATAAGGGAGCACTCTAAATAATATGCCATTCCAAGTTTCTAAGCAGCTAAATCTACACCAAAGTTGAAAGTATTTATAGCGTAACAAAGCCAAAACTTTACAGGAAAATAAATACTCCGGATTACGTTTTAAAAAGGCTTTTTCAAGTTTAGTAAATCAATCAAACACTAAGCACCAAACACGAAAATAAAGTCAAACTAAAATATGATAAACAGCGTCTCCACCGCACTCTTATTCTCAACAATGCAACGGTCGCAGGTAATATATTTGGAATTTTCCAGTGCTATGAAAACGTTACGTGATCTCAACTTAAGTTTTCGTCTACAAAACGGTCCAAAACATTCCCTATTACTTCTATGGCTACCTTCAATTCGGTCTCTATGTTTAACTGTCATACATACTTGTTCCACGAATTGTTTCTCGTGAATCACTCGTAGCCTACAAAGGAAAGTTTTGCGGTTCATACAAATGTAGAACGAGGTACACTTGTGTGTGTGCACTTTTAATTAGAACACCTGGAATTTTTACTGAGATATTTTGTGTGTTCTTCTTTGTGAATGTCAATTGTTTTTTATTTGATAGAATTTCAGTTTTAAGTATTTAAACTTTTAGAAAAGATTTGGTTTAATTCGTAATAACAATAAAACAAGTACTTGTAAATAAATAAGTAGTCAATATTTTTTAATGTTAATGAATATTCAACATAAGTCCTAAAATGGCAATGCAATATTAACACACGAACAGTTCATCGTAATAAAAACGCAAAATCGCATAATTTATTTCATATATTAGTCAATTTGAATTTAAATATCACCTCCCGCGATTAATGCGGGCGTGTTCTTTAAAATAATTTTCAACATTAAAGCACCCCTGATTTGCGTCCGTTGATATTTATTACAAGCCGTATATTGCACTCGGTAGTACGAACGTTTCTGCTATTATTATATTTTGGAGAAAGAAATTCTAACTAAAACAGAGAATAATTTCGTTTCAACTGCATTCTACTTGTTTAATTCATTTTAATTTTTAATTTGTTAATTGTGGTACTTAGTACGAAGTCCGTGTTGTAATGTTCGTCCAGATTTCAGGTCAAGTGCTGAAGTAATTGGGTTATATTTTAATTAAAAACCCCAGTAAAAAACGCAAGTACTTTGTGTATTTATTTATAAAAAGTCGTTGATGTAGTATTAAGTATTCACATACATAAATAATAACATGCTTGTTAAACTCGAAAGTGTCGAGATATATGAAAAACCTCCACGTTTCTCCATTAATACTATTAGACCCATGTAAGGAAGAAGAGGAGGCTAGTCTATTACCATTTATTCGGTATGTTACCAAACTCTACTAAGTATTTAATCCAATATTTTTCAATACCTACATTTAGCATGTGTTGCACGTTAATACGTTTATTATAACACACATTTCGTCCACTGGAATTAGGGCAAACCTATTGCCCCGACACGAACCTCGGAAGCTCCAGTCTGCTACTGAGAATTTCATAACAGAAATAATCAAATGAGGGACAGCGTAATCACCAGTCGTATATACAAGTTCATCATCATTGGACTGTGTCCATCTATTGCAGATGATTCAGGTGGCGTCAGACAGAGGAATATTTGTTACAAGGTAACATCTTCTTTTGTGGCTTAAAAGACCTATGCGGGAGTGACAACCGCGACCGCAGTTTTGGCAGAAGTAGATATACAAGATACATCCTAAATTACTGGGGTAGATAACTAGGTATCTACATTTTCAACTAAATTGCTAATATTGATTAGATAAGTCCTTCTCTTACCTAATGTTGCGTTTGGTAACGTGCCCAGTATATTGCAAACGCGGACGCCTATATTACATTAGACGAACAATGGCAAAATGTTTTTCAAACATAAAACAAGCGTTAGCTTTATGATATGCAATTTTTATATTTCTGTGTCTCAATACCAAAGGATACAACATCCTATAAAAACAAATTTCAAATGCAACAAAACATTTTCACGAAAGAATATCTACGTTTCATTGAAAAAAAAAAATGTTTGACAAAAGTATACTTTTTAGAATAGCTCACAACAACATCAGCCAAGTGGTTGGCCTTTCCTAACTACCGTCTTATTTGCATAACAAACGTTTGTCGCCAACCCTCTTTGATGTCAATACACAAAACTGCTCCGCTGCCTGTTTAACTAGCCTCTTCAAAGCCAAAGGAATTGGGTTCGATAATGTAATTTCTAGGGACGCAGTACAAATGTATAGGGAATGTTGTGGCAGTTTCAAGTGCAATTATGTTACGGTCAGACTTGACCAGGAAATGCTTTTGAATTAATGATCGCGCCGTCAAACGGTTACGTTATAATACACCATAGTTGTAAATAACGGTTTTCGTGATCCATTCATGTCGTGTCATGGACATTTTACATACTCTTTGTTTAGAATCATGTACAGTTTGCATATAATAATATAATCTCGCTATTGCCGTAGCTTTGGGCATACTTTAATACTACCTGATGAAATAAATCGTAGTGAAAATGTTTAACATTAGTCATTTGGAAATGATAGCTTTTATATAACATATTCTCTTTGTCGCCGTCGAGTCGTATATGAAGATTCGATGTGGTCGATCGTTATTTTAATTTACTTTAGTTATCATTAACGATGTTTTCATCATTCACATCGCTTAGACGAACTTACAATAGTCATGGAAATAAAGAGTAATTCAAAGAAATAATTATTTCTAACTCCAGTCGTATGTCATTCATCGTCAATTGAAATTCAACTAGAATTAAATTTATTATTAACAAGCGAAACCAAATTTCGGAGTTCCATTGTTGAGGGCACAATAAGTATTGTACCCGACAACGCTAAAATAATGAATGCCTCTCCGATTCGGTTATTTGCTTGTACCCATTCCATTTGAAAAGATCTTCGGAAAAGATTTTCTTAATTGGTTTTACGTGCAGCGTTTTAGTTTTCTCGTAAGATCTCTCACGCACTCTGTAGTAGCATTAAGTTGTATTGCAAGGTACTTGACACATACATACGTATTATATACAATACAATAGATAAAGCACGGCCAGACTCGACGCTACTGTGTATTATTCAATATTATTTCGTGTAAGAAACGAATCTATATTAATAAATTATAATCAATGAAAACGAACCCTTGTTGAAATACGCTTGTTTCTTATCTTAATTATGTCAGCTAAAAAAACGTAGGTCAAATGGTACACTAACTGTTTATCCGATTCTACTTACTCTGTGTCAAAATAAAATACAGAAATGCTATATGTAGAGGGAAGTGATAGCTATGTTTTATGAAGAAAAATCCCATAAAAACGTTTAAAAGTATATTAGACAAATATTTCTTAATAAAACATAATACAATATAAAAGGTTTTCATTTAAGAAATATTATCTCTAATAGATAGAGTGAGTGTCGTTCAGTCGCGGCAATACAATTCTATTCCGCTTTCTAAATTTCCCTTGTGGTACTAGACCGGCGCTGGAATAAAGATGGCTACCATTCAAAAACATGAAAATAACTTGTAAAATTTCAAATATACGAACTAGTTTAATTTACAACTTTAAAAATAATATAAACTATAAAAAATCAAAAGTTGAATTTAATTTTAGCACCACTTTTTATGTGCAAGTCTTAGGCTTATTAAAGCAATTTTATATTATAAGAAACTTTATACCATCTTATGTGTATAATTAGCAGACAACAATGTATTTTTATAATTAAACTAGCTGACCCGCGCAACTTCGCTTGCGTCACATAAGAGAGAAGGGGTCATAATTTTCCCCGTTTTTGTAACATTTTTTACTGGTACTCTGCTTCTTTTGGTTATAGCGTGATGATATATAGCCTATAGCCTTCCTCGATAAATGGGCTAACTAACAGTGAAAGAATTTTTCAAATCGAACGAGTAGTTCCTGAGATTAGCGCGTTCAAACAAACAAACAAACAATCAAACAAACAAACTCTTTAGCTTTATAATATTAGTATAGATTAAAAATACTCTCTACGAGTGATATAAGTAAATAAAAGGAGACATTGAAATGATATTTTCTCGAACAAGTATTCTCAACGAGATAATTAAAATAACACACTCCTACAGGCACTCGAGTCTTCAAAGGAAAATTGACGAAATTAAAAATAATTGCTTATCGGGAGTTCGTTGGGCGATTGTTTGCTTTGTCTCGTTAAGATATTCAAATCTGGACACAAACAATTGGGGGCTAAAAGTTGGGACAAATTTTGTATCGGTACTTCGTTATCGGGCCTTCAAAAACGAGATCTCGACTCAAACGGACACTTGAGAGTTCGTATAATAGATTTATTATTTACATTTTGAAACAAACTTGATATCCGAGTTTGTTTGTGTTTGTAAATTAGCCGACAATGAGGAAATGAACAAGTTGATGAGAACCATATTTATTGCTTTTGTTTTGATTGAAATACAATCAACAGTTTGTATATTTCAAGAGGGTAATTACAGCCGGAAATGTACACAATTGCTACTTGGTCCAGGCTTACTTTTAAACATAATAATGCAATGCTTCAAAATGATTATTACATTTTCAGGGATATTTTATACGCAAGGCAGATTAAAAAGTATTGGAAGAACAACAATTTAATCTAGTCTGCAACGATCACAGCTACACAGTCCACATAAATAAAAACAATCTGTGCACTTTTTCTTCGTAACATGCCGCAAGTTTGCGTACCAAAACAGTATGCAGTCCTGAGCAAAATAGTCTCAACCAACATCCATTGTAACTGAAATTTCGGGCCCATAAATCTGCAAGCTGGGTGTACCAAAGTTCCGTATGCAGTGGACACAAATCTTGCGTACAGCCAACGTTGCAAAAACTACAACCAATAAAAAAAATCTTGAGTAAACTTTGCGTCACATGGTTTTAATGAATATTTTGTTAGTTTCTAAATCATGTTTGTGTTGTAGTTTAGATCGTAAAATGCTAGTTTAAGTGAGATATGTGCGAAGTGTATGATATATTACTCGGTACTGCAGTTTGTGGCGCAATGGCAGTTTGCTGTTGCCACTAACTTTTGATGAAAAATTATCTTATTTGGTGGTTAACTTTCGGACATTACTGTAATGAAAACAAATTCCAATTATAATTCCCATCTAAGTTAACGTATGTTGAAGTCATAAAAATAGCTCACAACCATCTTTAGGGCTCACTTTATATTATTGAAAAGAAAACATTATCTGAAATTAATATTCATTTCTAAAACCTCGTCAATGACTAATTAGTTGGTTGCGGCACACATAAAAACCGTTCATTTAAGAAGTTCTCTAAAGCCCGCTTAAAAAAGTTTCGTAAACCGCTTTCATATAACCCACAACGGCGCACCACGCATCGTCGCTTCGTGGTTAAAAAACTTACTTGAAAGGCGTATTTCCCGATGAAGCAACTTTGCGAGTGTACGGCCTTATATTCACTGCCAATGGGTATAGAATGTCTTTCTAAACGCTACTCCACTCCGGTCTAATGAGGCTGTTCCATCCATTAAGCTATTTAGTAATTAGGTGCGAGCACGATGCCGCAGTTGCGAATGGACCACAATGAGTAAAACAACTCGTTTATTCACTTTACATGAGCCTCTTGACGCATTTTAAATGTTAATAAAAAACATATTTTGCAGAGCCTACAAAAAGTAACTAGCTTTTCGTACGATGTCCATTTTAAATAACTCTTTCGAGCTTTTATTTCAATCCTCCCTGCGGGTCTTATTAAAGATTTATTTTTGAAAGCATTTTTTTATTTTCTCATTTTTACATAAACTTGGCTTTAGTCCAAAAAAAGAAACAAATCAATAATATTTGTCACTTCATTTCTGTAAATGACATTTCATTAAAATCAATTCAATTGAAAAATAGAACATGTAGCTGGCATTCAGAATAATATAATCGACATATGCCATTGGTATTAAGACGTCAGAAAAAAATAAGTTCCTTCTAAAAATAAAATAAAAACATAATACTAAATTGTGCATGGGTAGTGTCCGTTATGACATCAAAACTCCATCAAGAGGGGCCGATGTTGATCTGAATTCGATGTGCGTGCGTGGGTCGAGCTCGATACACAACCGATATTTTATGCGCATAATACAATTAGACGCATGTGTGTCTATAAATAGCAACGGAGATTTCCTTGAAATAGAGTTTTCCTTTTTATAAATAACGATATTTTTAAAATACATTTTTTTCCAAATATTTTATAGCTCATAATTTCTTTACATAGTTTTATTTCTTATCTATGTTCTTATTTATTTAGTCAAAAGTCCTGAATATCAGCTGTATAAGTTGATTAATAAAATGCAAAAGGAGTAAAGGATTCATAAACAATACAATTCTTAATTTTAAATAGCAAACCAACAAATCAAACGATATTCGAATGAATAGAACAAAGAATAGCAATTATACCCAAAAACCTAATTTCTCGGAGTTCATAAGATTGATAGCATTTGGGACACAAAAGGCATTATTTCGTTTGAATGTTGCTTAGTTAGTGCCCTCGCTAAGTCTCATTGAATTGTTGTGTAAATACAACAATAGTGTTCTCGTGAACTCGATAGAACTCCGAGTCTACAGACATTATTGCTTTCTAAGAGCACTTCATTCATTATCTTTTACCGAGCTCCCAAACTTTAATAGATATTCGGTACATTTATACGGATACTTTTAACTTGTATTAACTGGTGTGTTACAGTTGTTTTAAGCTGTAAACTGTTGTAAGCACTTGTAGTTAATAATCCTTTAAGTCTGTTATCATTAATAGTAACTTTCGAAATTGAGTTTGGTGTTTTGATTTTTCGTTTTATATTATGCAAAAGCTAAATGTTTAAGGTCTAAAATTATATTACCTATTCTAAATCAACAATATTTGTACAAACTTCGAAAGTTTTGTTACTATTACTGCAATGTTCTCACAAAGTTGTATAGTAGGTACTTGTAACTGTGAAGCACAAACAACGTTACTTTTTACATCGACTCCATTATCGCGTATTCTACGACACTGTACAAGGAAACAGACGAAATAAAACATCCGACTCGCAAGTATGCCTTCAGTATGAAGAACACAGTACTACTTACAAAAGAATTCGCCCAGTAAATAAAACAACAGCATACCAATATATCGCTGAAAAGGCATCGAAACAAGAAAGTTCAGAGAATACCCGCGGGAACAACACAACATTCGCAAATTTCTTAAAAAGAAAAATAAAAATACTCGTCTCAGAAGTTGTTCCCGGCCATAACTTGTCGGTTGAAGGTTTTTTATAGAAACATGGACGAAATACAATAACGCGAGCGGTCCTTTACAAGTAAAAGGGGTACAAAACTCCACTCAGTTTATAAGAATTGAGGCCAGTTTCTCTATAAAAAATATTTGATTAAGTTTGCTGAATTTTAATGGGACAAACGTGACTGATGTCTTTGTAACATAAAAACAGCATCTGGGGGCACGGAAGTGCCCCCGCAAGTCGAGCAAAAAAAAAGCGGCACGGCCGTAACATCCTTTTCTCGAAGCAATTCGGGCTATTTTTGACACCCCTATAATTTCGTTGTGGATAAAACAAGAAGCCTGGATTTTCAGCAACTAATCAGTCATTGTATAAACACGGTATATTTAAAATTTCAGTCAATTTGAACCAGTAGTTTAAGAATGACAACTTGTTAAAATTTTGAATTTTGTCACTCACTGATTCACTGACTCACTGACTCACCGATCATCAAAAGTCTAAGGTACTTCTAGCAGACTTAGAAGCTTAAAATTTTGAATACAAATAGGGTTTAGTGTCTTAATCATGGGAAAAATTTTATATTTTCTAATTTCGGTCCAGTTTTCTAAATACACAAACTGCAACAATAACTTTGTAATCCCATATAAATGTATAAGATTACAAGGTTACATTTGCAGTTAATGAATTATTATTACTGTAGAAAATAAAATAAATAGGTGTAAATAGGTACCTACTATATGAGGCATAACGGGAGGGGGTAAAGGGTGGGTAAGGGTGTTTAGCCCATGAAACTGAACAACATTCCCATAAGAAAATATGTTGGATTATGAAAAAAAAACGTCTTTCCATACAAATTTGACTTATGTTCGCTCTACAAAAAGAAGTGAGATGCCATCAAAAACATTCTGTAAAAACCTCAAGTCTCGCCGTAAAAAGTTGTGAGATCTATATAATACCAAGTCGATTAATCTATTTAGTCTCTACTTAAAGGACCTTCTGTCTTAAGTTATTACGTATGTTATTATCATGCCAATTTAAAAAAAAATACCTTTAAAACAAATAGATCGACTTGGTCATCGCAAGAAAACACAAATTCGCCATTATTAACATTTCAGGAGCATTAACTTCTTGTCGTGCTGTGTAGTGTGATACATACTAATAATCAAATCATGCGATGGCCAGGTCGGTCTATTTGTTTTAGAGGTATTTTTTTGAAATTGGCATGATAATAACATACGTAATAACTTAAGACAGAAGGTCCTTTAAGTAGAGACTAAATAGATTAATCGACTTGGTATTATATAGATCTCACAACTTTTTACGGCGAGACTTGAGGTTTTTACAGAATGTTTTTGATGGCATAAAATATACTTTTGAGCTCGACAATTTTATCAACATCATTTTCGTACACAATTTCGAGTTGATTTCGCTCCCTATGGCCGTCATATACAATTTGCATAATAAACAAAAGTTCTAAAGACTCGCATTAAAAAATCTATTAGTAACTTTAAGCTAAATAGCTATACCGCGCGGAGAATATGACTTTTAAGATTGCTTGTATAATATCGTAGCGGCACTTGAAAACATTATTAAGCAAAACAATATCCATAAAAACTCTCTCGCCAGAAAAATGAGCTCATTTATAACACCTAGTTGCCACGAATATGGTACTCAGTGGCACAGAAATGAAGTCTCTACAAAGTTGAACGCATCGCGGACCGTACAAACTTTTGTTATATACAGACGTCTCTACGGCATTATTAGATAAATGAACTCGAGTGAAATGCTCTTTTAATATTTGCAATGTGATTTGATTTATTATTTTCTTAATGTTGTTACAGAGATAGGGAATTTTCTATTTTGTTTTTTCGCGTTTGAAAAGTGTTATACGTTTAGTGTTCAACAAAAAGATGTATTAGGTGAAACTTAAAATTTTTTTGCTCTCAAATTTATGTATATAAGTAAAAAAAATTGTTTAATAATTTAAAAAGTAATTTTTGCTGTGAGTAAAGCTGCCATGTTACTGTCGAGCAGTAAAACCTACTTGGTTTTTATATCCGTACCCAGCGCGCGAATGCAACGGTGCATAATAATTGTTATTACGATAACTCGACTTGCTATGATATGTTAATGTTTTAGACGTCATTTACAAATGACTGTTGACGCGTTGAGATCTTAGATTTCCATTCTTTTCATCAGATTTCATACGGACAAAATGTGATAAATAAATTTGTATCTATTTTATATCCGTTGTTCATATAATTATGTATTTATTAATAAGAATGTCTGCAGTGTAAGTTGAGCTCAAAGCTAAGTTTTACTTTACACACATTGATTACTTTAAAGTCTTAAACTATTTAAATATTACATTGATGAAATCATAACACATCATTGTACTCTACACATTACTTACATAGAACCAGATATGAACGGATGACAGGCCGAGATTACAAACGCCTACGGGGTACAAACAGTGTGTTCTCAGCCACACGGGTCTACCACCAATACTAGGACTAGGACAGTACATTGTAGACGGTCCAGTGTTATTACACAAGCATTTGTGATATACGTCTGATGCCTGTATTTGAACTGCAGATTGGCGAATAATAAAGTCATTACATTTCGATACTACCGAAGTTATTGTCTAAATGTAAATTGATTGCATGCTTGTCATTTCCTGATTGAGTTAGTGTCAACTATTCCGTAAATTTTCGAGAGTCAACTGTAGCTCGATTCTATTCTACTACCGATTACCAACAACCGACCTGTCATCTAGAAATTTTGTATGAAAATCTGATCAGTGCCTCCGACGGGCGTCGTAGGAAATATTTTGGGCAGTACATTCTAAATGTCAAAATTTCGATACTCGACAGTACCGACTGTATAGAATCGCGCTATTTTAACTGCTCTATTCTCGTAACTTTTGAATTCCAGTAATTAGTCCGATCACAAACTACACGAACATTTACAATAATAAAGAAAATTACTCAAAGTGTCGAACGAAACAAAATAGATCATCATTATTGGAGCCCCGGTAGTCATTATACGGGAGTTACTAGTTCCAAATTATACGTTGGCAATCAAAGCGGCACAGGATATTATATGTAGTTCGAGCTTTGTGGTTCATTACAACCCTAAGCCTATATTAATAATTATGTACGGTGTACAAGTAAGTTCTACTAACGGTTGTTCATAAATGAGAAACTAAATACAGAAGCCAAGATTAGGGAGTCGCCAGTAAATGAGTTTATAGCGTGTTAGTATACCTCAGTCGTGTCATTAGGGATCAAAGACTCGGGCTTTAGCGTTAAAACGTTTGTGTGAACGATAAAAATTGTTGTTTATTATACCTTAATTTACAAACAATTTACACGGAATCTAAATATTTTATTTTAATATCTTGTTTTCCCACTTGCTAACAATCGCTAAATACTTGTTATTTAATGTAGCTTTTATTGTACAAAAAAATGGTTGTTATCATTTCTGAAATTAAGAGTTCTCAAAAAACTCAAACAATAAAATAAAATATCGTAGATAAATAAAACTCCTCAGACAGTTTAGTCGATACATCAGCTAATTTGTAAACCAAAAAGTTTTCAAAGATTATTTGTTGTTGTGCGGTTGCTTATGTTGCGCAAAAATTCCTTGTTTGGTTGATTTATTTCGTGGAAAATCTCGGCTAAATATTTCCACCGGGGCTTAGGGAAGCATCAGATTATTTTTTATAACAAAAAAAAGAGTTCCCAAGTGTTATAACTTTTAAGGGAAATTGTTTAAGGGAAAAGGGAAATTAATCTTTCTCTTAATTAGTAAAGTTGGTCGGACGTCGGACGGGGAATTCAAGGCCAATAAATCAAGGTGTTGCTCTAGTTTCAAACAAGTATAGTAAAAACCATTCTTTGCTTTTAACGCTTTCAATATTTTAGAGCGCCCTCATCGATATTTCAACTGTAGCGTCGAGGGAAAAGTTATGTTGACGGTTCAGACCTCCGTCGGTTTTCCTAAAGTGTTAATGATAAAACTTGTGAGACTTATACTGAGGGGTAAGTAGTAAATCGCCCTGCAGCGCTACTCGCGGTTTCACTTCCTATTGAAACAATTTGGAAAATGTTATGTAAGTTATGCGAAGGGATACTGGTGAGGTCGTGCGCGAAGTGAAGCGGTTAGGTAAGATGGAGTATATTTTAACTAGCTGAGTAAAATTATGCATCTTGATATAATGCTTTTTATTACAACAATATTGAGCAATTTTTAACTCACCTAATAATAACTCATGAAAAATGTTATAACTTTTAAACTCTCGCGTTGCATGTTTAATATACAATAGAATACGGGAATTAACGCGAACACGCATGTTACCTTAAAATGCCTAACATTTCGGCGCAGGTTGCACTCACCGTGGTCGCAGGCTGACTGGAGCAGTGAACACGCATTTTACCTTAAAGCGCCGAAACGCTATTATACATTAAACATGAAAAATGTTGTTTGTAATCAAATTGACTTCTCAGAAATATACCTTACACCAAAGACGACCTCATACGACAAAATTACGGTCTACTTTCTTTTAAGCAAAGTAATGAATCCACGTTTAAATGCCTTATCCAGGGATGGCTATGGGATGTCAACATCAGCGCTGCTCAACCACGTAGATTAATGAATTTGAGCAGAAGTCATTCCGCCACAAGCCCTTATTAGCTTCTCCTTTAAGACCATTTGTTAGGGAGGTCAAGGGCAGACGCAGTTTCCGAGATGTAATATATTTGCTGTTGATAGATGAGATTCTTTTTATGGTGCAGGCATATTTATAGTGAAGATAAAAAGCACAGTTATTTTCTTTTTGAAGTATTGACTATAATTCTTGGTCATTTTACGAAATCGGATACAAGTTTTTAATTACAATCACTTCTTTTAACTTTTTTGTATTTTATGTTTGGCGACTTCAAAAAGGTACTAAGAAGAAAAAAATGTGATTACCTCTAAATAAAATACAAAAAAAAATATTTATTTAAGTTTTTATGCTTGACCTGAATTATATTTAACTTTTTAAGATTATTTTTATTTTACAAAATAGTCGTCTTTTCGTTTGACATTTGGGCAACGTACATTGCGCTCGAGTAGACAATTATATAATTGGAAAGTGACCCTTCGGTTTCAACGGATTACTGGTTAGAGCTGTCAAGGGGTCCGATCGACCCTCTTATAGTATTTGAGGACCCGTTCTCTAAGCGTTTGACATTTCGTTGGGGTACGTGAAACGAATTTCACGGTGTTGGGAACTTTTGTGAGCATATTAAGTATTTTAAGTGATAATGTAGGGTGAAAACTATGTGTTCAATTTAGTTCTCGTAATACAGTGGTGATGGAAAGTGTGAAAGCGTTACATTTTCCGTTTAAGGTGCGCTGACCGGAACGCGTTTTGTTTGGATTATCGTGTTTGTGTTCAGGTATAAAAACCCGAACTTTTTATAGAGTTTGTTATTAAAAGTATATGAAACCGTTGACAAAAATATCTTCCATGTGGTCTCGGAATCACTGATCTTGTAAATATTAAAGGTTAGAAAACAAAATAGAAATCAAAGTGATGCTAAAAATAAAGCCATGTTAAACTACGCACGCTTTGCCACACAATTATTACAATCGAAATATGAAAATACTATTTAATCGGTAAATTGATTACAGAGGAGCAAAAATAATTAATGTCAAACTCAACCCAAGTACACGGCAAATGTAATAGTTATCGGAATTAATCCCGATAGTAATATTAATATAACCACATAAACACAAAAGGGTTCGCTAATTCCTATCAAAATAGATAAAGGGATTAAATTTGTTCGCATAAAGGCAAATGGCTAGTTGTATGTAATTTGCAAAATAGATATAACGAAGATTAAGAGTGAAAGGTTCGGTAAGAAGCGATTGGGGCTGGAATAGATAATTATAATTCCCAATGGGGCCCGTCCCCTCCCTTTTAAGAGGGGCTAATGTTAATACGTAATTGAAATTGTTAGATAATCACCCTCTTAGGGTGATTTTGAAGTCTTGTTTAGTAGTAATTAGTGCTGTACAAAGGATTAAAATAAAACTAAGTTGAAAGTTAACGCGAGTCCTGACAAAAAGTTGGTAGAAATGAACTAGGACTAGGAATAAAACAAGTGCTCGGCGCTAAAGTTAGACACTTACGGATCCGTCCGGTGGCTTTTACAAATTGTTACTGTTAAACTGCAGTTTAAAAATGTAAAACTCTTCTCCGTTATATGATGGAGTTATTTCATTTTAAATTACACTTTTGTTATAAGTGGTTCTAACTTATGATGCTTAAAGTAAAATTAGATAAATGGAAAGTCTGAACTTAATTATTGCCTTAAAAAGGAGATTGTACTTGAGAACACTTGTTTTTATTTCTGTTGCTTTTTTCATGCCCGTGTAAATGAACAATAGTTAAATAAATCTACTCTTGAACTTTTCAATTGTTACAGCCTATAAACAAATATTTTAGAGTATATCAAAACGAAGTACCTAAATAATAACCATTATCCTGTGATACATAAGAGATTATATATAGTAAAACGCATTAATGGACTGAAAAGTCCATCTCAAAAATTACTTTTTACTTAAATAATGGCTCCTTGAAAGGTGTTTCACGAATGCCATTTAATTTTGAGACGTGAAAGGGCTTCAACTGCTAGCCTTGACTGCACGCAATTCGCCGGTAGCTTGAATTTTAATAGCTTTCTGTAGTACAATACAAAAAACAGAAAGTGGATCGTTGAAGGCCAAACCATGCGATGCATTCCTAGAAGCTGATAAACCCTAATCCAATATGCTAGACGCGAGACATGCCTGAATGAAATATGTAGGTCCCTTGCGTGACCATCAATATAAAGGCACAAGAATAAAGCTCCGAACAAACTATCGATTCCGACTTTCAATCAGCAGTCGTTTGCGACTTAGAGAATGGCATCGAACGCGACATGGCGCGGATACGCCGCCGGTCGCAAATGTGTCAAAAGTTTCGTACACTATCGGATTTATCAACAAGGCTCGCCAAGTATTTGTCAGCTTACGACGACTCGACTTTTTACTGTACTTTACACTTAGATACCTACATTAAAAATGTATCATACTTTACATACATGGAATCATTTTAAAACATTGTAGATAAATACGACAAATGACGATAGATTTTGCGACTAGAAGTCGCATTCTTGAAGCTTGTGACAAGCCTAAGCCAGTATATCACAGATATGACAAAGTTCAACGAACCGAGAACAAGTAGATTTTTTACGCACACGCCTCAATAAAATCTATGTTAGCTCTCAGATAGAAGAAAATAGCGGTCAAACATGTTACGAAGTAAAATATTATTACGTCGAATCCATGAATGTTAACTTATGTTTGCGACATAAAACCGCCTACTTTCTGAACGGTCAGTTCGTGTAACAGAATATCAGCGAGCTCAATAACTTCACGCCTCATTTCACGCTGACCCCATTCAATCCTATCGGATATGACAATCAAAAATCATTAAAACATAAAGACTTAACGATGCCATTAGGCGGCATTTATAAATCAGTAGGATCTAATCCGACGACGCACGCGATACTGCGCGATTCGGGCTAATAAATCTTTCACTAACTATAGCACATTCATTAAAATTTCTTCCAACGTGCGTGCGATAAACTGGTAGGAATACCTTCTCTGCCGAAAACTTCGACTTATCTCTCTCACGTAGAAGGTCGTTACGTTGAAATTATGGCTGTGGTTAAACACATGCTACATTTACTCGAAAGTTCATGTTACGCCCGAATAACTTCTCGTTTACCGGAAGGGTTCCATTTGGAGAACGCAAAAACACTTCGGGGTACGGCGTCAAGCACAGATGGGCCACACTACATTATTATTTGATCTTCCTAAAGCGAAGAAACTGCGTGTTCAGTGATTTAAAATTTAGCGGACGCGAGTCCGTAGGTTATTTTGTGAACAAAAGTTCTTTGTTTCAGCAGATACAAAAACGAATCTGTCTGTAACACAGAATAACCGAGGTTTACGCTAAATATAAATGCATTCGTTTTATATGCAATACAAATCATACACTAGTCCAGTGAGCGGTGAGCCAGATAGTATAAGATTAATAAATCACTCAAAATAACACCAATAACAACCCTATTCATTTTGCTGCTAATTATATTATAAAGTTAGAAATAGGTCTGCATATTTTCTATCAAACTTTCTAATCCATATTTTCACAGTGAGATGAATTTATTGCATTATTTATAATTAAAAATAATTTAATTGTAAATTCGAAAAGCCATTTATCATTTTATAGAACCCCTTTGAATACAATTTATCTTAAACTTTGTGTAAATATTTAATCTGTTAGGAGGGGAGCAAGTGACAGTAGCAGAACGCATTCGGTGTCCCTTCTAAAGCTTGGGCGTCCATATACAAGTCCATATACATATTTTGGGGTTAGTCTTAAGAGCTTGACAATGCAAATATACTATTATATTAGTCATAGTGTCGCAAAAACTACCCAAAAATCTAAAATCTTAGTATCTTCCTAAACTGTAATCTTACTTTGTTATATATTTTAAACTATTATAAAAAAAATATAATTCGTAATAATATATTCTATGTAATAAAAAGTTTTAATCAGAAGTATTTGCAATAATTTTAAAAACCAAATTAATACGATTAAAAACCATGACTTACACCATAATGAAACGATAAGAACCAAAAAGTATATTCACACCCAACCATTCACTTATTTTTCTATAACAATGGACTTATCGTTATTATTAATAACATGTTTAAAATAATTTCATTTTTGTTGAAACAAAACAGTATTATCTAATACCACAGTTCAATATACGAACATAATATAATCTAATAGTAACCTACATTAGTTGAACACAATGCTTTGTATCAACCACAGAAACACTAAACCAGCCTATTGCATTTCATGTACGCATCGTCAAAACATCATGTACAAAACTTGTGTAGTACATTCGAACGGAAATTAACCGACCACATTGCATTCCATAATGCTTGTAATTAACGAAATAATACGTACCTCGGCGGCATATTCATTTAACAGCAACATCAAAGAGAAATATTGTTCACCCGATCGAATGATACGTTTAATTATCATGCCCTTTAGTTGCACACGTTTGCTGTTTACTGTTAGTACATGGTGTAGTCTGTAATATCGGCACATAGATACAACAGCCTGTTATAACCGGTGTAGAAGGGGGCTTGAGAGGAACTCGTGGCTTAGTTAACAGCAGCCGCGCGGACCGATCTCTGAGGTTAAGCTATGCTTGCCGAAGTTGTTCTGTGGATGGGTGACCGTCTTATATATATCTAGTTCCTCCGTGTTTCGGAAGGCACGTTAAGAGTAGTCAGAAGCTTGAAAGTCTGACAACCAGTCTTACCGAAGGGTATCGTCTTATAACCCAGGTAACTGGGTTGTAGAGGTCAGGTAGGCAGTCGCTCCATGAAAAATACTGATATTGAGCTGCATCCGGTGAGACTGGCAGCCGACTCCAACATAGTTTAGAAAATAATCTTACCTAAATTAGGAAAGGCTAATAGCACTTCAAATACAAACGATCTCCGTTCTAGGTTGAAGGAGTCAAGCTCATCTCTCCATCTTTTACGGGGTTTACGTCGCCGCCGTCTCCTAGTTAGCAGGCTTTACTTCTTCGTTATTTTAGCCTATGAGTCAGTCAACAGTGGTCTTTATATTGACTACCACCCAGACTACAAAGGTCACATTAGAATCGTGAATCATTAAAAAACGATCATGAGAATTCAGTATCACTAATAACGATCGTGAAATATGTATAAAATAAGTAATGTAGAAACATAATTACTTTTTTACATTTTGTAATTATATTTAGTTTTTGATTACACACTCGCGTCTTATCAATGATGTCTTTCATGAGGTCAAGTTCGATGTACTCTTGACCTAAGAACATTATATTGTAATAACTGTCCACTCTCATTTGAATAATAAAAGCTCGTCCTTTAGTTTAATGACATAATAATTATAAATGTATCAAAAGTAAGCGTGAATTATTCACGATGATTAAAAATCTGGTTAATAATAAAACTTCAACTACTCCTTTGAGTAAATTGCTTCACTATGGCGTCATCATGCATAATATGCATATCTCACGCATACCTGCGACATTTCAAAGCACCTCGAACACGTCCCACGCTACCACAAAGCCTAAGACCCATAACTTGCTGTTGACAACCTGGAAATGAGTAGTATGCATTGTTCCCATCAATCTGTACACCACAGCCTGCGCCCCACCCACTACCACCGAATTACACCTATAAACGCCGTTCAAACGGAATAATATGAATACTAATTCAAAAATTAACACTTCGCCTCATTATCCATAATTAATTATTAACTCAATTCAAATTGTATTTATGTACAGCTATTAATAAATTATAATTAAAATCTATTTGGATTTCACATTTCACGACAAGAGGCCAGTTGCAAAATTATAATTTGGATATAATTACGATTACGCAATGGTTCGCTAAAAGAGGAAAAAAGTCACCAGAAAACAGGAAACAAAATTTTCAATGGAACCAAATCTGTTTCGAAATTCTTTATTAAATTTTTGACAAGTTGTTCAAAGCGAAAACGGACTAAGTGGGAGTACCCTCACAGCAGTTCAAAGTTCGGGCGCAGATTGAAAGATTGTGGTATTATATTCGTTTTGATAAAACGTTGTATACCTACAAGACATAGAGCCTATACATATATCAATGTAACACAATACTACAAACGTAGAACATTTGTAGCACTGGCGTAGCTACGTCGTAGCAAGGCGTAGCCTAGTCGTAGTTAGTATGTAACAGTTTGTAGTACATACGTTGACAACTTTAGCAACTGCCTTTAGAGAGTTAATATTTCAGTTTTTTATGCAGAGAATGCCGTAGTGTATTAAGCTATTTCATCAGCGAACAAACTTTTACTATAAAGCATAAGACGTCTCGTGACCACTGAGCTCATATTCATAGTAGCAAGTTAAATATTCTAACAGAGAGTAAGTACTGTTGGCCATTTCATCGGCAACATCACAATAAACCGTTTCCCTCGGTTGACTCTTAAACTTCGGCGACAATAAACTTTTTATGATTTTTTCCCGACCGCTATAAAAATATCAATTGTTGTTGTAAACTCGAGGTGTGTGTCTCGTTAAATGATAATACACGCTTTTAATGGAAACGTGATGTTTTGAGAGCTGTTTTATAATAATATATTATGCATTACATCATTATATCATAATATTATGTGTTTGTTTTCCAAAAAGAGTATGTAAAGCGCTTTCGTGATGAAATATGTTTGTAGTTTTCGACAACTGGCGTTTTGTATTATGTTTCTAACTCACATATTTTTGATTTGTTACTTTGTAATAACTTAATTCTGAAGTATCATACGAAACGATTATTTATCCAATAATGATGAAACACAATCAAAGTTTGTCCAATAGAAAAATAAAACAAATGACGAAGCATTTTTAAAAATTATGAGCTCGTTTGTTTTCTATCAGCCCCCAACGACTCGAGTGAGGTATCATAACAAAACTCATTCCGTTTTCAACGACATTGCCAAAAGTTAGAACAAATACTTCACGATATTTATTACAGTTAAAATGTTCGTTCAAACAACCAATTTGTTTGGAAAAATAATGCTTTCGTTTCAACTGGTCATCGTTTCCCTTTGATCAGGCTTTATCAATCAATATATAAAATGACAAAAAGCACTCAGTTGATTAGTATTCTATCCTATTTCTAGAGTACCAATCAACTTATAAAATTGTAAAAACATGGCGATGAAGTGAATGCTTTTCCACGAAATCAACAACGGCAATTTACTGGAAACTTCTGATCAAATTTCGAATGTAATTCGATTATCTAAGCCTAATTTTATTTTTATCAGTTTTTCAAGTTATCATGAATAATTAAACAGTGTAATTCTATTAGCTACGTAAATATACTTCACGCCGATAATGTGGTTAACAGACCTCGATTAATGGAGTATAAATTACATTCAGTTAGTCAGCGCCATATTTCTAGAGTAAATATCATATTAATTCAAGCGTAGTTGGCTAACCACTAAGGGACTGATATAATGTTTCTTATTAAACTATTAATCTCTATTCCAATCTTAGTGAAAGTGACATTAGCACGCAGAGACAAAATCATTACTATGCATTAGCAACTTGCTCCTTCAATAACACCATGGCGTATAATATGACGTCATAACATACGGAGACACATAGCGCACGGCGCGCTATAAACAAGCATCTCATTACTTTAAATGCGCATAAAACACACCACTATTATTTAAAACATAATACGTTCTCGTTAAAAGCAAAAATTCACGTGCAAATACATTGCCGGCGGAATATTTTTTAGTAACGAGGCCTGCTGCGGTGTCATACACACTGTCGGAATTTCCATATCTAAATGGAAAACGGCCCTATACAATCAATTTTGTACCCACATTCCATTTGAAAAGTGCACCTGTGCTGAGAATATGGATTGTTTATTTTTGTTTGGATTGGAATTGAGAATTGAAATGCGTGGCCAGTGAGAGAGCTGCCGTTCACACTTTTGTCACGTAACTTGTATCACAGCTATTATAAGTAAGTGGTTTTGTTCTTGGATATCGCACTCACCTTGTGTTCTTTTTGTTAGCGAAGGACGCTGAACTTTGAGTGCGAGTTGTGTTGCGATACAAATCTTTCGTAGTCTCCTAGAAAACTTGTGCGGTAGTTCTGCGTAGTTCAACACTTAGATAAAATAACAGTGATTATAACAATAAAAATCATCTGACGTATCCAGCCATAATAATCATAATTATTTATATCGATGTATTAGCAACTTAACTCATACTGACCGAAATAGCAATTCCGTAGAAACCAGTGGCTAACCTTAATTCTTGGCAAAAATAGCGTGGGACGATAATCTATACGTCGTATACGAAAAATGTCCTAGAAATCGGATAAACTTATTGAGCCCAAATTATCAGATAGGATTTCTAAGTCCATATCAGCTTTAGACGGACGGGTGAAAAGATCGAGTAAATATTTGGCAAAAAGGATAAGGAAATCCAATAATAGGGGTACCTTGTTTTTTTCACGGGTATGGCGAAAATACAACCTTTTAGAAGCCTTCATGGTTCAAACATGTTTACATGACGAGCGAATTTTATCGGTGAATTAGATCGGCAGCTCTAGGCAGCGTTAACGGTGTTTGTAGGTAAGCCTCGTCGCGTAAGTGGCACAAGGAATATGATTTTACATATTTTTAAAATGGCACGCTACCGCCGGCTTCTACCTAATTATAATGTTTATGACGCGCGCAACTATAAAATCCGTAATTCGTTCTAAAACCTAGCTATAAATCTGGAAATATTTATGGAATGTTTAAATTGAAGTTTTTTTAACGATTACCAAATGCATGCTGTAACGCTATTACTGCGTAATTTATAAGAACTTAAAACTATTACTAACGTGACCCGTGGTATAGAGACTTCGTCCGATTCAATTACAGCTATGTGCAGGTATACACATGAAACGAGATTACGCAATCATGTTTATTATGCTAATCTTAGCACACATAATTAGCAATTAATGCATTACTCTGCTCTGAGGTACTACAATTGCTCTGAACACGTACAATTCCGTATTATTTTGCTCAATTACCTACTTATTGGGCTTATTAATTAACGCGAAGCCTTTTGTCCTTTGTGAGTTCCGATACACAATGTGTAAGTTGGTTAAGTAACGATAGTTTGCAGCGTTATTTACACGAAAAGAGATATATTTGATTGTTTTGACTTTTGTTACTTGTTAAGTATACTGTAATAGGGAATATAATAGACTTGATAATACGGGATACAGAGGAAGTAGGTAAATATTATTAAAAGTTAATAAACAACATTTCTTTCCTTTGCATCGCCGGGTCCAACTGCAGCTTATCCCACAAGCATCGTAAAACGTGTCAAAATAATTCTTTTGGGTCCAGGGTTGGACTATATATCTCAACTTTTGGGTACTACGGTCAGCTTGCGCCTGTCAATCGTACCAACACCGTTGGGAGGGGACCGTATCCGACAGTACGTCACGGCCATAGAAATGTTTATGATAAAGATTTGCATGAAACCCTCCTCGAGTTTTGTGTTTGCTATGTAAGGTTTGATGGTGTTGTAACCTTGAAACTTATGGGCCTTGCTATCATGCAAAATACTTCATTTGTTCAAATGTAAAAGTTCTGCAGAGTTAAATCGCTATTTATTTTGTGCGATTTAATGTTTTAAGGTTTGTATTAAGATTTTTTAGGCATTTCTATCTTTATCTTCTAAAAAATACTACTTTAATACAGACCTAGTACCCATTTACTGAAAAATGGCGGCACTAAAGGGCTATGCTGCGACAATAGATTATGTTCTCTACATGGTCGAATGGTCGTAAAATTATTAAAAATTCAAACTATACGAGGCAAGGGGCGCCACAAATTACTTTGTAGTTTCGATATAATGTAGTTGCAGTACATACCGCCCAGCTGCGGTTACCCCTTTGGTCTTGAATCGCCATGTTTAGCGAGCGCCTACAACGTAAATTCGAAACATTCCTTAAATTTCGAATTCCTTGAATAACCGGTTTTGCTTGTGGATAACTGGACGGGTGAAGGCACCTCGTGAAACTTACGCCAAGTATTTTCATTTATCTTAGTTCTGAGTAAGTTAGCCTCAAGGCAAAAACATAAGTATGGAAAAATTACAAGCATTTTGTTCACTATAAATATTGCACAATTCCTTGTACAATTTGTGAGGTATATTGCTGGAATTGTTAAATTTATATATTTACGCCTTAGTATTTTCATGTACTCAAAGTAAAATCTTGAATAAACAATCATTAATGTGATAGAACATCAATGTTGTTTGCTGTCTATATTGAATTTAAAACGATGCATGCACTAATTAATTGTTAATTCTTATACATATATTATTTTGTACATATAAATAGAAAAATAAAGTATTTTCACCAGGTACTGTGTTATTCGGAGCTTTAAACCATCAAAGCATGGATGCATGCAATCAAATCACAATAATAATATTGCCATCATGCAAACTCAAAATAAAATTCCTTTACGTTTTCACATAAAACTGTACTCCAATTTAAAAATACCCAGGTATAAAATTTAAATATATAATTTTTCAATAAAAGCAAAACAATGCTGTCAGTCAATCAACGTCGAAACCTGAAACTTGTAGAACAAACGATCGACATGAACGCGAAATTTTAAGCTATGTTTCGAACACGACATCGGAAACTTCCCAGGGATTTCACTTGTTGTTGCCCAAGTACTGTTTCCATCCGGGCTTTAATTAGTTCATCAGATAATTTAGTTTGCGCGGCGCTCGTTACGCCAACGAAGTGGACAGGCTAATGCAGCCTGAGCCTATAATCTAATTATTCGACGAGACAAATACAAATTAGTGACGTCGCCTACCTGCTAGCTACAGCGCTGTAAAAGATTTTTATGATCTTGTTAAGATGGATTATGTAGATTGCAAGAGTAAGGAAGTCATGGTAAATGAACAAAGATAAAATAAGACTTAAAAATGTATCATACTTACTACGTAAACATTTCTTGCTTCTTATCCAGCACTCTCATACACAATATACACACTGCTTAATATTTTTGATATAAAAACTCTTGTACTAAACCCAGACTCAAATGAAAAGAATAATGTTTCCCTCCAACAAAATTACTCAAACTGTTTCAATTTAAAAGCGGACGAATCCTAAATAATCGTTATAATCTTCGTGGCGTTTACTCAGAAAAGCTTGTGTTATTATTTATACAAAAACATTGAATATTTAAGCAAACAAGTATTGTGAAAATCGATGACATTTTTGTACGACAAACTCCATTTTTTGTCGTCATCAACGATCAAAGGAATCTCGGTTTATTCCGTGACGCCGTACCATAAAGTAATTTATACAGAGCTATAATTTACGAAAGAATTATAACAAGACAGTAATATAAGAATGTTGGGAGTCCCACCTTTACGTCGCGACCCCAATGAAGCGAAATGTGTCACATTTTTTGTGTACTAAATAAAAATATTTCATTGTCGTAAAATGTGTCTTTGTACATTTGCCTTGTTTCTTTTGTTGTGAAACAGACGGCCTATTCGTTATCCCGGTATACTTTTTAAGTCGTACCGAGATTTTATAGGTATGAAAGAAGTACTTTATTATGTTTTATGTTATTAATTTCACTATGGAGCACAATGCTGTGCAATATTATTCTGTATATAATAAGCAAGCAAATAATGTAGCGTATTGTTGGTTTCAGTTTGAAGTACTTTTCTAATATTACCTTGGCTTAACTTATGTTCATTTAAATGTAATGACATTTCGTCTTTTTATAATATTTTGCGCGGTCCTAATGGATGTTCGGCAATTACCTTTTTGTTATAATCGTCGAAGTGACATTTTGTTTATGACATTTGGTCCAAACAATATTCAATGACCTTCTGACGAACTATTGTTATGCTAATTGGATAATTGTTTAATGTACCGTTTTACGGTGAAAATTATCAACCAATTGCAGATACTGTTACTTGATCAAACTGTATTTTTATTTTTCATAGCAACAAAAAGGTGTGGTTTTTAATAAAAACTATGATCTAATTTTTAGAAATGACTTTAATCCTCCTTTTACCTGGAAATAATTACAGACTTTAAAAATCTTAATCTATAATTTATTTACAATCGATATCTAGTTAGTTACAACCTTATTGACTATTTATACACAAAGAAAAAAATACTAATTTAAGTTATACATTCTGTGAACGCTTACCTACATTTTTACAACCTATATCACATTTTCATTTTATTTCTAGTGTCATTAAAATAGAGAGGGTGAAAAACAATTGTAGGCCCAAAGTAATTCTCAACCCTAAAAATTCTAACCCTTTTTGTATTCCAACAAAATTATTCCGTTGACCTTCGAAAACGAACACTGCCCTACGATTGGAAGGACAATACATTTTGATACTTGCTAAATATCGATGAGTCTCTTGCCTACAATTAAGATTTTCACCCCATATTAAAACAAAATTGCAGGAAAATATCTTGTTATATGAAGTTACTCAATAAAGTGAATAACATAATTGAATTTTACATTAATTTCACAATTTATTCTATTGTTTTGAGTCAGTCACTAACCACTCATACTACTAACATTTTAAAATGATTTTACTTTGTATCTTAAAATCGTATTGTCAAGCGTTTTATGTACATTTAGATATGTTATTTGATGAGAATAAAATTACTGTGAGATTTGATGCAAAGAATATAAAGTACCAAGTATCTGATGTCTGCTATTCAAACTTATTTATAGTTAATATATTTACACAATATTCTACAAAGTCAAAGTCGTAGTCTTTGTCTCGATATAAAACAAATCACCTAACAATAGAAGCCAATTTTTGTACCATTACCGGCACAATCGAGTCTGAATTTCTATTGATCAAAATGTTAGGGGAGGCACTTTTGCCGAATTCAGTCTTCCATCTAATGTTAACTCAAAGGAAATTCTGTTAAATTTAAACGTCTAACAACGCTAAACCGTCGTTTCAATGAGGTCCGGGGAGGGTCAACAAAAACCATCTTTCAAGTCCGGATAGCCCAAATCGGGCATTGCTCTTCTTGAACCGTTGCCTCTCGAGTTCTCGACTCGCATGCCTCGACCGGCGCGACCTAAACTAGCATACCTTGTATCCGAGAGCTTGTCCCTTTGAGCCACCTCGTCGTAGTAACGAGCGTCGTTCAACCCTGCACTGTATTTCTGACTTAAGCTGTATTTATCTATCGTCGCGTATTTTTGCACTGTTGCGTATTGTCGCGCTGCTTCTGGAACACCGTTTGTTTTAGCGCGATCAAAGGGTCTTTCTTCGGGCGGAAGGGCACCATCTAGCCTTGCTTTGAATTCTTTGTCTTTTCTTCGTCGTCTGCGACAAGCGCAAAGGGCGACTGCGATTGCGCACAGAAGTAAACCTACTCCAGCGGCGGCGGCTACGTATGGTGGAGGTAAAGATATTCTGAACGAGCAGTTAGAGTCGTCTTCATCGTAGCCCGAAGGACAATGAGCGCTTCCATCACACCACAGGGCGATGGGTATACAGGCATTTAACTCCGGGCAACTAGACAGAAAAAAAAATATTTTAAGTGTTTTATAAGATACTTATAGTACCAAAATATTTAAGAATAATAATGACGTGAAACTTACCTATAACGACATTCTAATGAGACAGGTGCTGGTATAATATTCGGTGACTCAGGATCGTGCTCAAAAGAAGGTTTTTTCATAAGCTCAATCCATTTTATAGAATAATCTGCTTGCTCATGTTGCAGAAAATCAATAACGTAACTTCGAGCGTGGGGTTTAAGTGAAGTTTCCAAAGTAGTTTGTGACGATTTCCATCCTGGCGAGAAGAGCTCAATGACATTTGTGGTATCGGGACAGACTTCTCTTAGTTTTGATGTATCGTGAGCCTCGTATATGTATAATCGGTTTGGGGTAGTACAGAAAGGTGACGATGATGACACCTCATATCCAGGTATTTTAACATACAGGTATCTTCCTTGTACTGGTGTAACTTCGTCTCCTCCGGGCTCAATGAGCCAAGGTCTATGGACACAGGCAACCTCCGCCCTCACACTCTCCGATATGACATGTCTATCTCCAACAATTTCTGGTGCAACAGGGACTTGCCTTTTATCAAACAATCTTATTTCTCCACTGCTGCCTCTCAGTCGTCTTTTTCCCCAACCAGAAGAGCAGACGGTCTCATCGCCTGGACCAGTAGGAACAAATTTATATTCACCTTCAAAAGCGAAATCATCGTAATCTTCAGTGATGTTCATCATTGTGACGGTAAAATTGACCTCCACTACGGGTGCTGTCAATGTGTGAATATTCAATGGTTCTGATCTATTAGTACAAATGCAGTCTCTTTGTATAGGTACTCCTTCCCAAGGATATTCTGTTATTATGATTTGAGCGAGTCCTTCGCCGCCAAAGGTTCTCTTCGCAGGCCTATCGCATTTCCAACGACTAGTGCGCGAGTCTTTGTGTGTATTACAATATTTATTTCCAAAGTAAGTGCTCGTGAAGGTCAATTGGATTCTTTCGCCTTGTTTTGCTTCGAATCTGTAAGTATTGTTTTCGAGTGAATAACGCATGTATGTAAAATAAACACGTTTAAATAATGTAAAATGTATGTTAGTGCCTTACCTTAGAATGCAAGTTAGATTTTGTGCGCCTCCTCTTCCGTAGTAAAAGATAGCACGTGGAGCTTGGAACCTGCCAGAATAAGTCTGAGCAGATTTGAAGACTCTGTCACAGGCAGACTGTGAGTCTACCAATGGTTGTCCTTGTTCACTCACGTCGACAAACTCGTAACGAAGGACAAATGAAACAGGATAGAGAGCGGATCCTTGACGAAGTTCCTGTAACAAATTATACAAGTTAGTAACATACTCTATTTTAACATAACCTATCCCTCATCGTGTCTATTTTAAAATTTGATCCATGAACAATATTGATTTCACACTATAACTTAATTTTGTACCCACTTTGTCCCTGTTCAGTTTCAAACACACTGTTAATATAATATGAGAACTCCACAAACCGGTGACCGATCCGTATGATAAATAATTAAAGTTCAATTTATTAACTTTGTAACTTATTTTCAGTTGGAAACTAGTGTATCATCAAGGTCGACTTCCCGTTGGAGCAAGACTGCGTGGTGTAGTAAAACTTCAAATATTTAGTTAGAAACTTGCTTCCTTCCTCTGTTGAATTTAATATTGAATAATAAAGCAGTTCTCAACTAGTGACTTTAACAACTTGCTTAAGACCAGGTTTCCTATATTAACTAGGACGTATTCTGCTGGCTGCACAGCTGCGTAAGTAGAATACTAATGACAGCGTTGAAGATTTTGGAAGTAATTATTGTGTGCGTTAACTACTGCATTCATCAGCTTTCGAAACGTGATTCTTCGTATTTATTCAGTTGTTTATTCACACGCCTACTCTTGTTTGCATGTCATACTAATTTAGTATTTGCGAGTTCTAAATTGACACAATCGGAAATAGAGACCAAATAGCTAGGATATTATTTGTCATTCGGTATTGAAATCAGCGCTGATGAATTAGGAATTTAAGTGCCTCGTGCAGTGATTGCGGAATGCGTCATGCCATTTCCGAACATGAAAATTGACCTCTGAATTTTGGCTTCTAAACTCGTTAGCTCACTGCATCGACGAGTCACAAGCCTATTGAACTGAAAAGTTCTTTCCAGTTATACATGACGTTTGACATCACGTCGAGCCGTACAGTCTCCTGATTTTATGCAATACATCGCCAAGAAAATAAAACACCCATAACGACTGATGAGGTGTAATAAATCCAAGTTTTAGAAGCATTTCCGTACGTGTCTCCCCTTGACACT
This sequence comes from Anticarsia gemmatalis, assembly GCF_050436995.1. Classification (NCBI taxonomy): domain Eukaryota; kingdom Metazoa; phylum Arthropoda; class Insecta; order Lepidoptera; family Erebidae; genus Anticarsia; species Anticarsia gemmatalis. The sequence continues at coordinate 7,283,131 of NC_134757.1, forward strand.
CCTAACACTTGAAATAACGCGACAACACAGAAGCGTTCCATCACCGCTACAGGAGTGAACTAGCACGTACCCCTTGCATTATTCACTATGGCAAATGCAACGGACGCTGAGCACGTGACTTATCTATCCCGGCCGCTATGAATGTTTCACACGCCAGAAAAGTTACAGCAAGCCATGGGAATACAGCTGAAAGGGCAGTGGCGAGGGAGAAAAGGAAACAATAGATAGTCACTGACGTAATCCCGCGTGGATTGCTGCTTTGAATGTCAGAGTAAGGGATCAATACTCGAATAGATAACTGTGTTTTGTATGCGTGAATCGAGTTATAATACTTTTTGTTTTTCCTTACTCTACTCTACATATACATATATGCTTTGCTGACTTCTGATAGTTGGTATTGAAATATTATTTGTACTGAAACTGTAATAAATTTCATTCAAAACAAAGAGCGAAAAAGTTGAGTATCGTGTCGGTCATGCATAAATTCAAAGGGTACTCAAATGCAATACTCGTGTAAGTATGCCATTCTATTTTAAAAAGAACTATCTTTTAGAAATGCGCCCATAAATATATGACAAGACGGGTATAAAAATTCTAGAAATGCACTCGCATTATTAGGTTCCTTGCACGATGCGTCCTTTAGCACGACTGCTTCTAAATTCTCTCGAGGTCACCTGCTAACTTTATTTAATGGCTAGTATATTTTATTTATAACGTGACATAACATAGAAGTCTTTCTTGCTTAGAAATAAGGTAGTAGCATAGCAGCTTTTTACTTTGGTACAGAAGTTAAAGTTAACTTTACAAAATCTATCATAATATTTTTTTAAAGCTTTATTTCAAATACACACACCAAGCAAACACTTACTAAATCTTTGACTAAACGTACCACTGCCTGTATCACACTTACACAAAATCTCGTGTCAACTGAAACCCGAACTTATTCATTTACAACCCACTCAACAATACGTCAAAAGTGTACCATTTTTTTGTACCAACATCGGTATATCAAACGGCAAATTTCTGTGACATTTTTGGCACGACTGCTAGCAAATTCATGACCGAGTCACCTTCCGATGCAACGTTCGTGTTATATGTTGGCTAAAAATTTCACGCTACCAGTAACCCGCTCTTTGCATACGTAAGTACATGCCGAAATGGGAAGATAAATATTTGCAGCAGTAATTATGTGAGCTTTGGCAGTTAGTTGTTTGCAGTCTGTTTGTGCCTTTAATTACGCGCTTAATTCTTTTGTATTACTGTTGTGTCAGACTCTTGTGAATGTGGATCACGGCTGTAAGTGCTTCTAAAGAGGCTTTACTTTTGATGTAATTAATTTGTATTCTACATTGAATTGTATAGACTAACGTTTACTCAACATACAAACTTTGATTCGAGGGATGCGATTACATGATTGAAAGCTTCGATGTTTCAAACCAAATGATAGAGTGATGAATTTGAGATGTTTTTACTCGAAACACATATTGATATGATTATATCGACATAGTAAAAATATTTTGGTATTGTCCACTTACTTGCAGTATGGTGAGCGCGTTGCCAGTAGTGATGTAGCTCTCGGAGGGCGCGCACGGGCGGGTAGCCCTTGTCGCGTTCGACAGCAGAGCGTGGTCACACAACCTCGGCGACTCTTCCCGACAGAACAACCCTAGCCGGGACTTCTTATCACTCATATCCAACTACGAACAAATAATAAAAAATATGAAACCAAAGTATGTCAAGTAATTTTATTCAAATTCCAATATAATATATAAGCCTGATAAAATTTATGTAAATTGAAAGAAAACTAAAAAGCCCTGAATAAATTATTTATTCAACTCAGCAACACTATTTACATAGTGTATCTGGGAGCGAACGGAAAAACTTTTCTGATTAAAGTGCCAACAAAAAATAAGTTGAACTAGAACCGCTTATCCATTCTTAATGCAAACTGAGGAATCTCGAATGAATGAAACGAAACACCGCACTGCAGTCGGTGGAACTCGGTAAAAGTGCTCAGACACATTAAAGAAAATTAATGTTTGGCTGCCGACGTCAAGTAGGGAGGTTGAGGTAGTTGGCAAAGTGAAATGGCACGGATAAAGGCGGTGCGAACGCCGCCCAATTCTATATCGCTTCGTACTTGTATCATCGCATTAGTCTTGCGCACTGCGAAACTTTTACTCACTACACGCTAAACTTAATCCACATTTCATTACAATACACGTTGGCTCCCGACTTTTTACCATTTAAATTCATGTTCTATAAAATTTTATACGAACGACCCTGTATTGTGATTCGGTATGCGATAACAATTTAAATATTTTATTTTTATCGCGCGAACGCCAAGAATTGTTTCCGATAAGTAACAAAGTTAGACAATAACAGTTTTAGTGCAGATTTACTGTATTATATGAGATATTAGACAGCACATGGAACTCTCTACATTGTTTTGCTCTTGGCAGTGTAAGGGAAATATCTGCTAATAGCATAGTATAATTAACTATTTTATTTTCCTGTCTCGTTTGTTTTAATTAGGTGTTATTAAAAGGAACAATAAACCTGACAATTATTTATGAACGCACTTATCAAACCTAAAATGAGACTAAATAATGTTTCAGTAGCTGTAATACGGCTGGTAGATATGACATTACAAAATACGACCATTTCTTAGCACCAGAGAAACGGCTATAATCTAGCAATTATTGTTCAAAATGTTATGTTTGGCCTTGCCTCGATTGTATATCTAATCCCGCAACGCTAATTAACAAGATAAATATTCGACTCATTACGGGAAAGGACCGAGTGGCCTCGAAATATCCCGAAAATATCCGGGAAAATGTTCAATTAGAACAGCCTAAAATTGTTTAAATATGCTTACAATTAATAAAGGTAGTTCCAACTTTTAACAAGGTAAAACCCTAAAATAATTTGAATTTAGGATAAAATATCAGCTGAATCAGTTGAAACAAGAATACCAAATTATAATTGCGTAGATACCAATTATAATTACAAACATATAATACAAGCAGTACCTCAGTATTTATTAAAAATAACGGCCGTACATTAACACTGAAAAACAAGTACTTTCTTATACATAATTACGATTTATCATCTTCAATAACGGTACACGGTTTCTCATATTTACTACAAGAATGAGCTGCTAAACAGCATATTTATACATTAAAATTTTAATTCACTCGCTAAGATACGATACAATACAAGCTTCGTTGCATATAAAACGTGTTCTTTATTCCTATGAATAACCGAACGGTGGAATCAGCAAGCATACTATGTTGAAAATATAGCTTAATACAAAATTCGAGCGCGCTCGCCTGCCCTATATTGTGCTGCATTCTAAGTACTAGGCTAGTAGAATCCAGTAGGAGATTACAGATTAACTTGTAGTGCTCCGGAAAAGTCATGCGGGTGGCTTTATCAATCATGTTCTTTGTATGTGGTTTCGGAAGCAGAAGTAGATTAAATGAAAAGTATTTTCAAGAAGTTTAAAAAATAGAAATTATTTTGGTGGAATTAATATGAGACAGAGAATTTTATTCGGGAATCGTAAGAAGCCTCTTTGACGTGCTAAGAAAACTCTGTTATAAGTACAAATAATCGCGTAAGAACAGCCAAACATTAAAAACCTTGATGTGAGATACTAACATTTCGCTTAAGTTTCGGAAACTATCATTGACTATCAGCGTTTGAACTAAATGAAAAAATTGATTTAGATTTTTGATTTTGGAGACAATCAAAACATTATAACCTAATCCCTACACACAGAAATACGAACACAAAAATATGAAACAATAAATCTTTATATATATAACTAGCTGACCCGCGCAACTTCGCTTGCGTCACTTAAGAGAATGGGTCAAAATTTTCCCCGTTTTTGTAACGTTTTTCGTTGCAGCTCCGCTCCTAATGACCGTAGCGTGATGTTATATAGCCTATAGCCTTCCTCGATAAATGGGCTATCTAACACTGAAATAATTTTTCAAATCGGACCAGTAGCTCTTGAGATTAGCGCGTTCAAACAAACAAACAAACAAACTCTTCAGCTTTATAATATTAGTATAGATTCTTCTGTAAGTGTGTATGACACTGAACTTCTCTTAAACGACTGGACCGATTATAAATTAAAATGCACATTCTTACCTTTCTATCTAAATCTGCATCGGGAGCAGCACCGTCCCATATAGTGAGTTGCGATGAACAGTCTTTTTGCTGGTCAAAACCTGCAGGCTCTGTCCCCGCTGAGTGGTACTTCACGAATGAAACCCACACGATCTCATTGGCACGTCCCTAAAAATAAAATAAAGTTTTAATAACACGGCCTAAAAATAACTTAGAACTTAGTAATAACGCTCACTCACAAAATATAAATACATAAACATGCATTTGCTGTTCTAGGGTTACGTACCCAAAGGGTGAAAACGCGACTCTATTTTGCTTTAGTTTCATTTACTAAAGTCTGTACTGAATCATTACGTTTCATAGTGATGACTACCTACTAATGTAGTAAGTCCGTTGCGATCGAAGATACATTTATCTTATAATCTAAATCAGTTAAAATAGATTTCTAACTAAAGTAAATAATCGTAATATCATCCATAATACGTTTGATTGATCCATTAAGATCATAAATACAATTGATCATCACAACTTTGTATCGACTTATCCAAATTGCTACTCGTTATAACTTAACGGATCTAATATTCTTCATGTCTGTCCCGAGGAACATGTAATAAATAATGGCATGGTTCATTAGTTGAGCCATGTTAATCCCCTGATTGATGAAATATACATCAATGAACGGCACACGGACCGATAAGTTTAGTCAGTAGACAACATTTGGGTATTTTGCTACCATAAAACACACATAGAAAATAGTATCTTTTGTTTATTTTTATTCAAAAGATTGAAAAAGTACTATTCCCATTTTCGTTTTAGATTACGTTTTTTCTCAAATCTTCCTTATTCCAGCATGATTTGAATCGCTGCAAGCTACATCAACATGAACAACAAAAACAATCTCGTGTAACGTGCAGACGGAACTAAAATATTGATACAAGCCACGGAAAACACGAACAAACCTGAAAGTAGTAAACACACGACGTATTCGGGGGCAGAGAATGCCTCGGATTCCTCAATACCCCACTAGTTTTGTCCGAAGAGCGTAGTACAAAACGACAGCGGCCGTCTGAGCGCACGTACGAATGTGAATCTTTGTCCACGTACAGCACCTGCACCCAAACATATAGCCACATCAAAACACCGCTTTGTATAGAACACAATCAACGTAAACGTGTATAGAAAACTGGAATAGATTTAGATACGATCAAATACTCCACATTATTCCAAAATCGATTCTGCTACAGCTAAACGCAAATTTAGAAGTCACAAGGATTTTTACCTCGAACAATAGTATTATGTTTTTAATGTCAAATCAAAGGATTTTAGTTTGCAAAGTTTCATAAAAGTTTTCTAATCTAAAACTTAAAAGTTATGCGAAAATGTCGCTGTCAAAACCAAGAATATTTGCGTCAAAGTATAATATTTACAATCCGAAAATCTCACCTGTACTTCAAGCTCAAATCCTGGCAGGTAGCTCAACGGGACCGGATGGAAAGGATTATCGTACGGCGATGTATGAAACTCCAACAACATATTGGGACCTCGACTGACAATATCGGGTACAGCGTCTCCTCCACAAAGGCGAACCAATACCGGGGAATCGCGAGTAGGGCCGTCCCACACTGTGAGGTAATCTTGCACAACATTGCACTGGTCCCAAATCCTGGGGAATTTTGATGCATTAGAATGGAAAAGTTTTACTTGACAACTACAGTAAATTTGAAAGACGTATTTCTCTCAAGAGAGTAATACGTTTACAGAGTAAAGCTGATTATTACCTAAGTAAATTACTGTAAATATTTTATCAAAGCAAATAATATTTAATAACAACGAACAATTCAAAATGTTTACATGTAACTCAAGTAAATCCCTGACAAAATCCATTGAGAATTATATTCAAAGTCTTTGAAAGGATTTCAATTTTAATCCGCTCATAAAAACTTCAACGAGACTGTCATCAAAAACGCGAAACTTGCGATGCAAGTTGACTTTATTAAAGCTTCAAGATTATTATTAAATCAGTTTATTTAGAAGAAAAGACCGGTCGATTTTGATGCCCTAAAGGTGAGTTTACGCTAGAAGAGACGAAACACGAGCCGAATACAAGCAGTACACCGATCCAGCACAAAATATTAAAAGTACGATGCTCACAAGTCCACACTATACTAATTTGTTTTCAGCTCGTGCTACACTCGTTCTCGGTTCCTCTACCATAGACCCACCTTTACAGCTTTATTTAATCAAGCGTAAATAACGCCCCAAAAATGTCTTGTCGAGATGGAATTTGTCAACATTATTAGCGTTACAAATGGAAGCCTTGTTTGAAAGGGGACTTGCGTTAATAAATTGTGTTGGTCAGTAGTTTTCATTCATTTGTCTTTATTCTAGTTACGATTATTATCGCAGTGAGTAATGACGGCTATAGGGTGCGTGTAGAGTGATTTTAATACTGCTAATATCAACATTATTTATATTGTTCTGGACAAATTAACCGTTCAGTTTTATTTATTTGTATTAATTTGTGATTGTAGATTAAAAATATACATTATTTTGATCTATTGCAACAATAAAACATTAATAAAAATTCCAAAGCTTCATCTCACGCAATTTTTTTTCTCCATTGTCAAGCTTAGACTCAAATCACGGAAACAATACGTTTACAGTTACAAAAAATATCCTGTTTCACGACAAAACGTAGTGAACAGTAAAAAATATATAGCTACCGTAACTCTTTTCACAAGAGACAAAATGTGAACAACTTTCAACTACACTAAAGAAAACTTTTATGGATACTCACTTCAAAACACGCTGACTCCTGTCGTACTTCACTATCTGATCTTTGATATGTATTTTGTGACTATTAGTCTGTCTTACTGCTAGTAAAACATGTTTATCTGCCGGTATCTGCAAGGAAAACAACCATTAGACCAAATTCCACTTTATTCTAACGTGGTTAAAGTACATTTTTCAGCGAAAAAAGTAACTCCTAACCCTTACACATACGGCATTTATTATGTACATTTCAGGTGTAACTGTTAGGCAGTTTGGTGTGAATTTTATATAAAATATTAACACAAACAACCACACAAAGCCCACATAACACATCTCTTGTTCACGATTTATTTTCTAAACAAAATCATGAACAACCGCTTTAATTGCTTTGTTCCCTCGTTTTAACTTTTGTGTCACACTTTTCATTTTAATGTGTAATGTAGGTCTTTAAGTAGCTTGAAGTGCTCGCGAGGGTATGTATGTAAATACGCTTATGTCTAGACCGAAATAAATTAACTTCATTTATCAAAACAAAAGTGGTATTATATAATTCTCTCGTTGTTTTACCGCAGCTTACGTACGCGCAAATGTCAAATTATTCTCTTACAACCACTGGGTGAATTAAGACTATTGTGGAAAACATTTTCTATTTCGAATAATGATACAACCTCTCTGGTACTTAGCATTTTGGTACAGAGTTATTACTAAAGTGTATAATGCACAGATGTTACATTATTATGTAAGATTCATAAGCACATCGTAATAGTCTAGTCAATTGTTACTGGAAACTAAATCATCTACGGCAACAATACAAGATGAAACATAGCATACAATATACATAGACTAACCAATCGCATCCCTAGTTCTCCACAGAGCAAGATATCCTCGTTCGCAGATAAGCCTTACAAATTTCCATTTACATTATCCAATGCTTACCTTAGTGTGTTCGATACGGTATGTACAGGTCGCGTTGCGGGGATATACGCCGGGGAAGTTGGGCGACTGTATGCGACAGGCTCTGAGGTCACAATCGCTCAGTATTCTATCGCAATACGTCCCCGGCACTCGCTCGCCTCGCCACGCACCCACTGTCGCGTTCCCATACCGTAATCTTGCTTCGCTACGACGAAGAAACTTGTAAGCCAGTTTGAAGTCGAAATTGTAGCCCACACCCTGTGAAAGACATTGGCGGTGAGACATTCGAAAAAAGAACGACTAAGTTACTTTTGTTTCTTTTTGTTTCGAACGATCGAGGGAAGAAAGAGACGTAAAATAGGCCACGACGGAACATCAAACAATTTACAAGAAGCTGGTAAACGTAATCAAATTTTCCACTTATAAATCGAAAAAGAGTCATTAATCAATTAGGAGAGCGGAATTTCATCCAGAAACATTCAAACGGGAAATATTAGTAAGAGATAAAGCGGTGCGCATTAACAAAATTTAGGGAGCCATCCGAAATGTTTTAAATGGCGAAACGAAATTCCCATTATTAAATTAAGGAATTAAGGCGGTGCCCAATAACATTATTGTAATAGCGAGGTATCCTTATCCTGCGGTCCCGGGAGGGCGTCCGTAATCGTCGCCTAATTAATTGATCGAAAGTTCAACCCCCGGTGCACATAATACGGCTGCTAGCACAAGATAAAGGAAAGGCAGCGAACCGTTAAAAGCGGGGTGATGTGAAATATTAGCCGAGTCACAGGCGAAAACATGTAGTTAGCTACGTGACGTCACTAAAACACAAAGGGATGCTTAGTAAGTGACTCTTAATGAAGATAAATACTGTTGTTCATTTATACGGATTAACTTTGCTGAGAGCAAAAAGTCTAATTAAACACGTCAGTTTGTTGTGTTAACAAATTGTATGTTAAACCATATAGCTGTGTGTTTTGCGTCTAAATGGTACAGATTTCTCGCTCTTATACTTAGTAGTTTTGTTAATTAATTGTTTGCGTTTTGGTATTATTCTTTAAGGTTAGTATGAGGTGACATCAATTTAACGTTTTTATCTCACCAATTACGGTAAGACAACCATAAAAACTACTAGGCAACACATTTTAACTTATACTCGTCGGTAGCATGATATTTTTTGCGTAAAGACTCTGTAGGCCGTGTAGACTCTTTAAGATTGTTTCTTTCTTATCCTTAAGTCAAATTTAGTAACCAACATAGTACACGTTGGTTACTAAATTTGTGTCGGACAAAGGACATGGCCAATTTAAAAACGAAGCTGTACAAAATACCGCTGTAAATATTTGGCAACACTGACCTGTTGACTCAGCCGATCTAATCTTAAAGTCATATTTATGCTGTCAGACTCGCTGAAGTAGACAGTGTAACCCCACGCAGAGCCGCACCACTGTCCCGTGGGTGGCGACGGACTTCTCTCCACGATCGTCATGTGCCCGTCCGGACACCCATCAGAGGTGAACGACACAAACTTACCCACGGTAAACGTGTCGAACGTTAACTAGAACAAAGGTGAAAGGTTAAAAATCAAAGATAATAACATCATACGAGTATTTCCCTAGAGGCGACGATGAAAATAAGATTTGTTATTGATTTAGGAATGTTTTTTTGTACTAGTAGTGTTCGACCTCATTTGTAGTTTCACAGAATTGTATTTAAATTCCTATTAGATATATGATTGCAATAGATAGCCAATAAACCTTCATTCGCTCGTCGTGTAGAAACCATCGGGTCTACACGAAATTACAACAAAGGTGGCCTAACTCTGACAGCCGAATGTATGAATAAAATATGTATGCTAGTGATGATTCTGCTTAGAGGTGGTTTGTTTGCATGTTCTTTTAGCTTAAGCGGTTATTTTAAATAACATAAATTAGCGGCGACGTTTTTAAAGTTTACGATATCTTATTTGCTACCCGACATAACAATTGATTCGCGTACAAATTAGTAACGCCATAGTAAAAACTTGAAACTACATTATAATTAAGAAACTCCATTCCGGTTCCTATTAAGAAAGAAAATAGAACTATGAATACTTTAAAATGGTTCTGTAGAAATAAAGCTGGGTACACATCTGCGAACACGTAGCACGTAGCGCATGTAGCATGTGCTGCACGTAATAACGCAAACGTAAGTTTTCATTTCTAAGACAACCCACTTTCGCATTGTCAGATAAATTGGGAAGAGAATGCAGCCATGTTTGCTTGAAAAACTAGCATTAAAACTAAGTATATTTTTGTTTGAATGTGCAGGTAAATATTTCAAATTCAAAAGCCAAGTTTAAAAAAAATATTATTAAAACCATTACCATACATTAAAATTGTGAGTCTTGTCTGATTTATTAAATAATTTAATGATAATTTGAGTATTAAATATACCACTTCATCATGTTGTCAGACATAGAGCGAAAGATGACCGTCCCACAAGAAGTATATTAACGTACTTAATCTAACTCTAGTATTTTAATCGCAACTAAGACTATTAAAAACTGAAAGGCTATTATTAACTGTTCACCCTAGAAACCATTAATCGATAATAATAATTATACAATCAGCTATAATACCGTATCGACGTTTTTAACATTATAATATTTATGCTTTCTTTTATCATGCATATTGTCTTTAAGTGTGAACCTTGCTTAAGACAAAAATGTCGTTCATCCGTGGGTTTTTTAACGAGCCTCTCGATACAATTCACTCATTGTTTTAAGATATTCGTGAGTAAGGATAAAATTACAAACGTATCTAACTTTTGTGCCAAGAATACTTAATTTTGTAATCATTTCTATATTTTTTGGTCCTAAGTTCAAATGATAAACATCTTGCTTTGTGGAATGAAAATGTTATATTAAAGATATTAAACAATAATGTGTTTTGTAATTATAATTACTTAAAATAACTTAACTATAAGTGCAATAATTATGTCATTTAACTATCACAATAAAACAAAACATTGCATATCCTAAAAACACTATTTCACATGTAACCAACGTCCGAGCCTCCAGCCTAAGCCGATCCTAAACAAAATCCTACTTCAGATTACAATCACATAGTTAATTCGGACCGATCCATCTGACGGGGGTCTACTACTTGTAAACTCGATCACGTATCTTCTAAATACCTGTATAATGTCTCCGTAGTTGCCTCCGGTGGCTGTGAAGTTGAGGTGACAGAGGAAAGGGAGATGGTCCTCGCGCGGCCGTCGCACTTCTAATTCGTATGTACGACCGACGTCGCCCATGTAAGTCCTGTTGCATGCTGGGAAAGAGAAATAACATGTTAGATTTATTGCTGTTGGTGAGGAAAAGTGCGGTGGCAAATTGACAACGTGAAGAAACAGTCTTGTCAACCCTAATACATTTATGTCGTAAATAATAATTCGGACAGTTTAGATGTATCATGAGATGTGCATTAAAGATTAAACGATGACAATTTTTTTTCAGATTTTCAATAATTAAGATGTCCAAAAACAGATCGAATATATTGCCATATTATTTTATTGATAAGCATCACGTTGTACGTCAGCTTCTAATCTTTTTATCACGTGGCTAATTACCATTTAAATACTTGGAAAACGCTTACCAATAAGAAAATGCTAAGACTGCCATTATAATTTATAAAGTTTTCAAACTTGCAAATCTACGTAATTCACGAATATCAATCTAAGCAGAAAAGTTCAGGCTAATTCTGCATTCTTTGAAAATATAGATATAAGTTGCAAAACTTTGTACAAACCTATTATTACATTAGGCAATAATTCAAGGGTTAATGAGAAAAGTTTTCAGTGTCAGACCTAAGAGTAACGACTTACGAAAAACACGCATATAAATACTGAACCAAATTCAAGAAGCTTGTATAACCCTAAGACAATGTAGGCTTACTTTTGTTTTAGAACAAAATATAAAGAAGTCGTGAAACATTAAAAAGACAGAACTGTTGTAAAAACGTTTAAAACCAACATAATTTATTCATGGAAAAGTGTACTTTAAAGTCGTATTGTGTTACGTTTCTTAAGTATGTTTTCACCAGTGTCACAAGATGACGTCACCACAAGTTAGTTACCGCACTTTGATATGTCTAAACGATTGCGATAAAATGTCAAATTGTAAAAATAATTAGGATAGAATCTTAATTCAATTGCTAATATTATAGAAACCTGTAAAATGGTACACTCAAATCCAGTAAGTATATATAATTAATTTCTTGAATAATTATCTAATTAATATGTACAGAATAAACAGGAGAATTGACTCAGAACACCAATTGCGATTTAAATGACGAGATTATAGAAGACATTGCAGTCATTTAAGCATGCCAATAAAAGTGTGTTAATCTTATAAAGATAGTTTTATTTTTGCGTGTTAAACGACAATCGCCAACTCATATAACTACTTATTCTAAATGAACAATTGCCAAAGATTTCAAAAGTAATACTCAGTATTATTCCTTGAAACAAAGGAATTGCTTACGTTTAATATCTAAATATGTGTATGGAATATAATTTTTGGCACGGATAACAACAGTTTCCTTATCCGTAAGTATGTCACATAATTGTTAAGCATACCGTGAAGCGAGTAGGTCGCTGCTAGACGGAATTTCTGATACCCTGACGTGATTATAACGTCACTAGGCTTCAGTAAAAGCTTTAAGTTCACTTTACTATCTAAAGACCGCTTCGTAATTAAAAATGTTGAAGCAGATTTTTATAATAATATTTTTTATAATGATGTTGATACTTAGAAGTGACGCAGGAGTCAAAGTTGTCATTTGATGGGTGCGTCTCATAAACTATGCGTTCAAGGAAATAAGTTTGTTTTTTTTATGTTTTACTTGTATGTTTCTTTAAAGATTTAAAAATGTTATAGTGTATATAAGCTACATAATATAGTAGATACATTTTTGTACGTCGCTATTTACCGCTGACATCTCTGTTTTCTTAGACGATCTACGAGCCGCTACGATTTCGTAGCACAGCTTAGCAACGTAGCGCGTCGTAACCAACTTATGATTTCATCAAAAAGTGTTTTGTACATTAGCGGATGAGGCCTTTATTTTTTTTAAAACAGAGCAAGCAAATAATGAAAGCTATTGAACGCATGTACAATCATAAATACAATTCACAAAATTAACAAGACAAGTTAATCCATACATCTTGTCCTGTATGGCAAGATATTATGTACATATGTGAAGGAAGCAAAGGAAGTTTGTAACCATCGTATCAAGTGGTGGTTTCTGATCTCTGCCCTTCACTTTCAGAAAAAGGCGTGATTTTATGAATGTAAAGTTAACAAATAAATTAGTCTGCAAACTAGCTCTTATAATATGAATAAAAAAACTGCAGTCAAAATTCCCCGTCACACCTCAACTGAACAGCACTTAAGTTTGAATAGAAAAATAAAAAGCGGTCAAGTGTGACTTGTGCGCTGGCGGCTCGTACCATGAACTAAATGTCTAGCCACGCGGTAAGAGAAAAATTAAATATGTAGCACTGACCTGAATAAAATTTATTTATTTTCAACTTATTCGTATTGGGAATTATGTGGTCAAAGCACTTGGGTATCGTTTGCGAACGAATGTTGGAAATATTTTTCTTTCTTTTAGGAAAATTTTAAACACGCTTATAAATGAAAGGGTTTTCTAAAAGCTATGTGTGTAATGTTCCCGTTCGTCAGAAACATGATTGAACTACGGGCAAAAAGAAACTTATTTTGTTTTAAATAAGAAAAAGCAGGACATCAATATTTGCATAAAAAAGTATTATCAAAACAGACTAACAAACAAGATGAACCGGTGTGTTGAAATATGAAGTATGTAGAACCAGCATAAAGACAATTAAACAAGCCAAAAAGGAATCACAAAATGAAATATGTGTCCTAAATTTATGCAAGTCATTATAAAACAGACCGTACCTGTACTATTGTTAATCCTTTCAACACAAAAATAGGGAAATGAGAAGGAAAAATATCGTGAATAAGCGCCGCTCACAATGGACTGGGGCCATATTTTTACGATCTTTTTGAAAAAAAACTGCCTTTGTCCTCCCTGACAGCGCATTACATAGCATAAGACAAGTGTTCTGCTCCCCCAAATATCATTGTTTTCATTAATGTGCCCCACTGTTCTTCTTTTGTTTTGACGAAGTACCAAAACCAGTTCACCGCTTAATTACGTAAAATGATATAACCTAATTTGTTTGGCCTATTCTGTCAAAACTTAAATTCGCAACTTTTGATTGTTCAAGTTTCAAGTGAAAGGCGAGCTGTCGAAGCCATTTCGTTATTTTAGTTCTCACTCGCTAATTAGTCAACTTTTGTTAAGTCAACAAGTTTATTATGTCAAATCTTCGAATTGTTCGTAAGATTTCCGACACTTGACTCGGAGCCATTTCAACTGCGGGATTTTGGCTTCAATAGTCGTTTTTATTCGCAATAAATGAACATTGATTTCTGAATCACAAGTACTAAATCAGTTCTATGAACCAGTTTGAACAAATAGTACTTTTGACTTTATGCAAATAATTTTAAATCTAGTCAAAATAGCTTTTTACACTTTTCTCTATTGATTTTCACAAGAATGAAGATGTTATTATCATACGTCAAACATTGATTCTAAAGTAAGTATTTGATATATCATGAGTAGTACGTAAATGTAACTCAATAAAAGACATTTCGTAATAGTAATACTGTAATAATTATCTTCAAACATCAACATTTTAACTTAACATAAAAAATAACTCAACTGAAAACTAGTAATATAAATATGTTTAAAACTACAAAGGAGCTTCGAATACGACGGAATACGAACAAAAGTGTTTGCTTAGCGAACATAATTGAGACATTTTAGTGAGGACGCCGTTAGTACTCAGTGAAGTTTTACCCGAATGTGAACGGAATTGTTCTTGCAAACTTCCCCGGGAATAGGCACGCTAGCGAGCGTGATTGTCGAATAGGGGATAAAGATGTGAGGTGAATGACACTAGTGAGAAATAATTGGTATGTAACGCAGTGGAATAATTGTATGTTTAAGACTGTGTGAAGCCGGCACCAGTTATGTAGTCTTAGGGATTCACCAGCATTTGAATTAACTTGGAGTTTGAATAAGATTTAGATGTTTTGGTACGTTTTTTAATTTACAAGGATAATTTGATATTTGTTGAATGTGTGAACGTTGGATATGTAGTGATCAATGGTTTTCTTGTTTTTAATTTTGTCTTCAAAAATGTAGTATTTAGAAAGGTTCCAACTAATAAAACATTAATAATATATCACAAGGTTTAGATGGAAAGCGTTTCTCAAAAATAATTATTTATACAGCATACAACAATTTGGGAATTTCAAGTAGAGATTTCATTGTACTTTTCTTCTCGATCAGCTTGACTAATTTCTAATAATAATACCAAAATTATTTAATATATGACATATTATTATAAACTAAAATTTCACAGAAGTAATCAAATACGATAAAACAGTAGTCTTAATTTTAGTTCCCGTGGAGAGTGTGTAACGTTGATAACTCTACTAATGTGCGCAAAGCACGATTTCCAGTTTGCACATAATTAGTGCGCCACACGTGCTTGCTCCTGTTTGCTAATACAGTTTTACTGTAGGCTTACTTGTGTACTTAGCACTGATTACTATTGCAAATCTGATTATTGTGTTTACTTAAACAATCATTTGAGGTCAGTGATCTGTAGGCATTTACTTCACTTGATAATATAGAACGATCGTTTGATATTTAGTTGAAAAATAGTTCTTATGGAATACGCTAGGGGCGCTGATTTGTCATTTACACGTATTTAACAGATACTTGGTTGTCGATAGTCAATAGGCAATTTTAAAAAAACCTCTTGGATGCTCCATTTAAGGTGATGGTTCTTGGTTATATAATATTTATTGTTCGTCGTAAACCAGAAAAGATCGCTATGGGTTTCACGACACAATGCATCACTTTTGATTTAATTAACTAATGTTAAACAGGTATCCTTTCCTTTAGGAGGAAGAGAGAATAGTTTAATGACAATTTTATACTAGAAACTCCAAATAGTTCCCGTGAATGTAGCGTTTAAAATGATAAATCATTCATAGCTTTTATTATATTTCAATAACCTGTCTAATTAACAACAAAGAGATTACAAGTACTAACTATACTAACTAAGTAATACATCTGTATAATACTGGTACAACATTTTCGGTTTCACACTAAAATCTACTAATTTAGTAAGACTACGCTCCCGAAGGCTTTAATTATGTGCATACGGTGTCGCGTGAACGTTTGTGGTGAACTTAATTATTCTTTCGCCACTGTTCGGGATCCATTGTGCATTGTTTTAAGTGGTTATGTAGTAATAACGTGAAATACTGTTGGACTAATGACGACATGTAACGTAAAGTTTATGTTTGTCTTTTTTTTAGGATATTTTGGACAATTGTTTTATATAGGTATTTTAAATGATGGGATAGGAGAATGGGTAAAGATTGGATAAAATAAGAATTTTGCTTTTCTTCTTGCCCGATTAGCAATATTTTTGCCGAAAGATATAAAACATGTGGATTTCTAAAAAATGACTAATTTAGAGACCCAAATTATGTATGTTCAATGTGCTGACGTTTCATTTCCAAAATAATAACTGGTACCTGAACAACGAGAAAGTTCTACATCATAAAATAAACATCCAATATTGCCCGATATTCTCGTATTTCATCACAACGATTACTAACATAACAGGACATACGATACACGTCAATATCCGTCCAATTTTCTAAAAAAATAACACACATTACATCGTCCAACGGCTATCAAAATGTTTGGTTTGAGGTCCATGACCCCGCTACGTCACTGATCCGAATTCTCGAGTTTCTCGGCAAAGGTTTTACTTCCTCTTACCTACACGTGATCGGATGTTTTTCACAGTTTGCCCCCATTTGCCGGTAACCTATCTAGATCGATCAAATCGAGCCTCGAGCTTTGAATTGACAATTTATTCTCCGAATTTCTGTGTCGGACTCAGACTATTTATTTTTCTTTTGAGTTCAGATTTTCGGTACTTAAAAGTAAGTTAACATAAATACTATTTTTCTTTGTGGATAACGCTCCCGTATCCGATTTAATATCAGTCAGATGTCGTAAAGTAACAGACATGCATGAACTTCATAATGATACTTACATAACATAACAAAATATGGCCTACTCAAGGCTCAAAATATGGCCTCAAGGCAATTATTATAAAAATATCTCTGAATTCATAACAAGAAATAATAGTGAAACTCTTGCACAATCGCATTACACATCGACTCAGCCCAGCAGAAAATGAGAATAAGCTCTTAATAACATCCCACTTAGCTCGATGCAGTGGTGAATTTAAATAATTCTTTTAATTAAAAAGCCTCTCGTTCATTGGACTACCTGACCTCATTTACGTTTCTACGGGCATTTTTTTCTCGCAGCTACAATTGATTTCGAGTTAACTCACCGTAGTGTGACCTATTTGCATTCTTAATTCCACAATAAAACATAAAATAGCTATTTAAAACGCGAATGAATGTAAAATATTTTAACTTAAAGCAAAAAGTCGAGCTTACATTTGGAATTTTCCAATTTATTAGCCGAAAAAAGTAGGGCGTAACATTTTGCAGATTAAAATGTAGGTTTCATATTTTTTTGAAATATGCTGGGTCTTGACGAAGTTATTACTGAGTAGCAGATGTTTAAAAGTTAGAGTGATAAAGTAAGCCTCTTTACATTAAGTATGATACTAAACGTTCCAAGAAAAAAATAACAACAAACCGAGACATAATAGGACTCCATTCTTCTTTATTTCCTTTATCATTCAATACATAATAGTTTTATTATTCACTAAACGGCACTATTACCGCAATTTCGCCGGTAAGAATGCTCCGTGGAGACACACACGGGATCTCACCTTGGGTTCGTGACTAATGACAGTCCATTTTGTAAACACCACCCCGGTAAACTTAACACCTTATTAAACGTGGGTTTTTTTGTTAATTGTAGCTATATTTTGGCTTAATGACCACCTACGTGGGCACGATAAAAGGGAAAGCTCGTTTCAGCGGTCGCTATAATTAAAGAAGGTTTATTGTTCGCCTCAGACTTTGAGTGGTTGCTATTTAAAATTTCACGATGTTTGCATGAATATTTCCTGACGCCATTTCAGATCATTTTTGTGTTTAGTGAACCGTTTAACATTTAGTGTAATTGTGTCTTTATGAGGTGTTTAGTCGTCAATTTATATTAGTCGTACATTAGCTACACTAGTTTTTTATTTTACCTATTTCAAGTTATGCTTTTTTACTAACTTTAATATTTAAATAATACTATAAAGTTTTTCAATTTTACCTCCATGGATGCAGGTGTTCAGTACAAATTAATAAAACAATTTATATGATAACATTTCTTTGTTTAATTAAGTCCACTTATACTCCATCGCAACTATTCTCCAAGGAATAATGATAACAAAATGAATTCTTTTCCTTGCAAAAATTATGCAAGGAATTGCAGCGAAGAGGGTGAGAAAATTAAAAATTAAACTTAATAGCCAAGGTAGAGGACACTTGTATTGCTGATAAAGTTATACTTAAGTATATATACCTTAGTTTTATTCGTACCACCGTCATACCAACAGATTGTTATTTTTTAATATCTTTAAGTATTACCAGTCCTATTTAAGTATTGCCACTCTCGTTTGCTTTTTAAGCGGCGAATGAGAGTGTTCTAATAATAATTTTACGCCGCCTTTATCATCTGCAATAGATGACTACTGGCCAATAATAAGCTATGTAATAGTAGTACCTAAAATAATTATGTATTTTTAAAAATATTTTTTTGTGCCCATGATATAATAGACGTTTCTTCTAGTGCTAAACAACACTTACTGTTTTCACATTCTTCTTCGTACTGTTTGCAAAGTTTACCTCACTTGACCTGTTAATCGATCACTTGATCCGCAGCCGAGTGAGTGCAGTGATAAAACTAGTTGGAGCATTACTCAAAATAAACTTAAGTAACTAGTGCAAATAAATACGACCCCGTCTAAGCAAAGCTTTTAAACCAGCTTCGGACAAACACTTTCTCGCAAGTACATTTAACAGTGTAGTACTATCGGCAATCCCAAACACAAATAAATTCCAGTAAAGCATGCCTTAATCTGCCTCGCGCAGTTTCACCAAAACGGCTCTCATTTCTCGCTAGTAAAATACGTTTTTGCTCTGAAAATGTCTGCAACGATAATTGTCTTACACAAAAGAGCTCGAAGATGTACTCACAAAGGGAATTGAAAGAACTAGATTACAATGAGTTTGCACAGTTCTATCTCTTGGGAGGTCACTGCATCTGTCTGATGGGGACCACGGACCGACGGATTACATTTTTATTGGACGTATAGATTATTCTGGAACAATACGGATACCAACTTCTTATTTCAATGTAAATCACTCGTTCGTTATTCCGATGATATTAACTCAATAAATAAATCTTCCTGGAAATCTTTCCTTCGTTGTCCATTCAGAAAACGAAGATTCGTTGATAAAAATAGGTACCGCGTGAATTATATTTATTAGTCCGTTAGCAGGAACATTTTATAAGAAAAAGTAAATATACAAAACTCCCTCGTAAATAGTTCGTTATTGAAGATATGTGATAAAAGTAAAAAAAACGTACCACGCGCACAATGGTCTGCATTATTAAAAACTTTTAAAGTAACTCCCGACAACTAAACGTTTGGAAGGACTTTGTAAGCAACACAACAACAAATGGTCCACAAAACCAATCAGAACCCTTCCACTTGAATGCCTCAACACAATGCAAAGTCCCCCAACTACCAAAATAATGCAGAAGCAATACAGTCCGTCGGTATTACGTAAATCCATAAACATCTTGTATAATATGTTTTGGCGGAGTCCTCGCATAACTCCGGAGATGAATATTACATAAAAGGCAAAGGGAGCCAAGTCTGTCCATCGCTGACACAGCCACTCGACTGCCATACGACGCAGCAACTGAGGCCATGAGAATTGCGACTCAAGTGGCCAAGAGAAGTGTACAATCCTGACACCTTTTTGAAATGAATTTCAATTTACGAAATATTTGATGAGCGTGTTTTCAGTATGTTATTAATAATAAGCTATCAATCATTCGATATATTTTCTGTGTTCCAATATTTTATCGATTATACAAATTGATTACGAGTTCATAACACTTGCATATTCTAATTCTTGTTTAATCTTAACGATCATTTTGTAATGTAAAGCTTCATAATATTGCTGATTCAAACGGATTTAATACAAACCATATTATCGTTTTCAAATTGCTTCCCTCAGGAAAATCGATTACCCCTTTCTTTTGTACTTAAGACCCTTTCCCATATCTTACAGAACCGCTGACGTTAAGGCCCAATCTTTAGCCTCCTTTACCATACCTTTTCTTTTGTGACAGATGTCAGCAAACCGAGAAGGGGAGACATATTAAAAATGCGTTTGAATGACCTAAAATGACTTTCAAAAGATTTATATTCGCACATTTTTGTATGAAAAAGTCCTTTATCTCCACATATTACTTTTGAAACACTTTCTACAAAGTTATTGTAGAACTGAATCGTCGTTTGAACTCGAATAAACAGGGATTAAATGCAAAATACATTTCAAAGTTATTAATTTAAAGCTGAATCTTAATTCAGCGGCAAGAACATGCAACTTAGTTAGCTGTCAGGGAACACGCGAGTCACAATAATCTTACATAACGGCGGTACACAAGTGAGATAGGAAGATAGTACTTACGCGTGCAAGACTTGGGCTCGTCGCTCTTATCGCCGCAGTCGTCCTCGCCGTTACAATACTTGTCCAGCGATATACACTGTCCAGTATCACAGAGCAACTCGCTCATCCTACACGGCGTAGACGCACCCGCGTTCCGTGGAAACTTCACCTTTTTCACTGGCACAACCATACTAATATCAGATAAAGTTTCTATACTATCCTCGTTCACAAATTCCTCGTTCAAGTCCTGAGGACTGCACAGTTTTAAGGAGAGAAGCACTATCATGAACAAAAAAGTTCTGTTGACGTCATGAGAACTCTTTGGATGACACATTTTCGTTAGTGTCAGGTGTCCCCGCTTCTCATGTGGGCACGGTGTATGTCACAACATTTCGTCCGGAGAGATGTTGTTTCATATTAGTACCTGTAAAGAGGAAAAGGTAATTAATCTTTGTACTGTGATGGTGGGATGGCGTAGGTTGTTAACGAGAATGTGAGAATGAATACGAGTCTTTAACGGTAAACAAAAATACCTAAGCATGCTAGTTTGTAACATAATAATGATAATAACATTTATTTTTATTCAAATAAATTACCCAAAAATAAGTTTTTTGAGCTACCGCAATAAAAGTAGCTTTTGGCATAGTTATTACCTATCTCTATAATTTGTGTATCACAATTTCATCTAATCAAGTTCTAAACTATTCGACCTCAGCTCGCTTAGTTTACGAAACAACACATTCCCCGAAACGTGCTTAGCTGCTTAAAGTTATTTCAGAACGTTTACTCGTTCACGGTAACTCATTAAAATAATAGTAAGGAAAATGTTATGCTAATCAATACGAGGCGACGGTAACAAACTTTTACGTAAGCCGTGGCGTGTTGGCGAACCCGGATTTCATTTATGTAATCACAATTTACAAAAGCAGGTAATTTTGATGTATATTACTTATTGTTCGTGTTTCAGAACCACTGCTGTTACGTAAACGAACAACACTATATACAGCAGGATATTTTAAATGCCGTGTTTATAATACTGTTTAATGAGGACTTATTTATTAAACACACACTCATTAAACCGCTAAAATACAACGTGCGTAAACACACAAAATTATTAATTCACAACGATTTACATTCTGCCATATTCTCACGTTTTAATTGTTAAAATACATTTTGTGATATAATGAAGTGCTTTCGATAGCGAGTTATTAAAAAGTAATTGAATACCATTAACATATCGACGCAGTGAAGTACTCATTAATAAGTTAATCAGAGCGATTTACCGAACACTCTGTATAACGTGAAATTAGTGATCGATGTAATTGATCGTAATTAAGTTTTTAATTGGATTTTATCACGAATTATTTTATTAGTAGGTACACGTTTAATCAGTACATTATTTTACCGACCTATTTTTATTCTAAAGGTTTTTTATCCTTAGAGCAACATATATTAAAAAAGTTTGTTCAGTCAAATATAAAAGGCACGGCAAACTATGATGACCGCTCAGTAGACTCTTTAACGACATTTTTCAAAGCGTCATTGTATTGAAAACATACTTCACCACAAGTGGTACAAAGCTGCCAAACTTTTCCATTTCCATATTCACACAATATTTCTCAATACATAAAGTTTTGTCGATAATCCAGAACATTAGACATCTGCTACAAAAGCAAAATGTGGAAGTGAACGAGGAAAACACGTTGTTGTATCGTCGACGTGTTTTTATTATTTTGATTTTCATGCTAAAAATTACAGAACGGGATTAGCGCGTTCATGCATTACCGGGAAGCGATAAAAAAATAAGCAGCTATCTAAAAGTCGTGTTTTCGTTCGGAGTTTGCTTATAATAATATGCCAAAGGGTTAAAAATTTAATTTTTTAAATCATGCAATATAAGTAAGAGTATAGTATAGTATTGTCATTCTTAGAATTGGCGTAAAAATCCGTCGTAATTATATAATTTTTGGTGATTTATAATTTCATAGATTTGTTTTATTCGATCCCAAAGAATATTTTCATTAATAATTTCCAACATTAGTTTTTTTAATGCTATTAGTATTAACATGGACTATAAAATATTCCTATCTATCCTAAAACCACAACAATAAGCGAGGCATTAGCATAATCCGTCAATAAAACACTCGGAAGCAATCCGATTACTAACGTACATTTTTGTTAATCCTATTAAAATAACCCATACATTTTAAAGTTAATCCAATAAGTACATACACGTTAGTATAGTAGTAAAGTTATATATTATACATCTATAGCAGTTATACATGCACTGTACACCCTTAAAAATGTATAGTCTACGTGTATTATACACTACTATAGTTTATACATATATTTCTGCTCAAATTAATTCTGTTTTTTTGCGTGAAAGGGTATCAAGTATACTTACCTAGGTACATTCTCACAAAAGCTTGCATTTATTATATTTTCAGAAATGTAAAATTTTGGGCGTTGTGAAATTGTACGGATTGGCCTATGTTCAGCTGTGGATGATTTTAGTAATATGCTTTTAGTCAAATTTTTACCTCAAATTGACAGTTTCGAGTAATCATTGACATAATTTAGCCTAACATGAAATGAATATTTCATGAGTTGACAGAAGCTAAAGGTATTGATTAGTTATTTTCCATAAACACAAATTAATTAAGATATTTATTACGTCTTAACTACTTTCGAAATCCGGTATAAGCGCTCTCATAACACAAGCAATTAAATTACCTGTAAAGTACGGTGCTATTTTTATCGAGATACTTCACTTATAATAATGTTGCTAGGTCGGGAGGTAAATCAATCTTCAATGAAGATAGCCGCTTCAAGATTCTTGAACTAAGAGCTTTATTTGAAGGGTTTTGGTAAAACTTAAGACCCTGTTGTTGTTATTTAAGAGCAATCGTTTATGATTCGATTAACTTGGAGTTTTATTACCAAAATACCTAATTTATGACAGAGAGGATGACGGAATCAAGTTAAGGATTTTGACATTGAATGGCGCATATTGTAAATATTTATCACTCAGTACTATTGGGGTTATGCCTGTCAACAAAATATATTATGGTCATTGATTCATTTGGATACTGTTATTGTAGTAATATACCATTATATTAGTAAAAGCATGGGAAATCGTAAATCAATCATACTAAAACTAATACGTACGGTAAGCCTAGCTAAAACCCCATTCATTTCTTTGACGTGAATATATTTCTGTCTCTTTCTTATAATATGTAAAGATTAAAGCGAGAAAGAGAGAACAAAGTGTCGAAAGAATTACAATTTTCGCTACGTTCTAGAATAACAAATCATAAATCAGGCCGCAATATTAAATTTCTTTATCTAGGCACGGTCTAGCACTTACAGGTGTGGAATAGAATTTATGGCCTCCGCATATGTCGCGAAGGGCCGCTGAATGTATTGCCCTACTTACGGGGTCGATTGTGTCTCACATTTGCTCCGATCGTATACGTTCGTGTAATATTTGTCCTTTGTTTTACGCGGAACAGTAAACACAGAAGCGTGAGATGTTCTTTTATTTTAGTTATCCTGTCACGACGTATATGAAGGAAGTGCGCAGACTGGCTCACTTTATTAGTAGGTACTCTGTAATCTAGTTTAAGAAATTGATAAGATTCGGATATAATTATTCTAACTACATATTGTTACTTATTATGATTCAATGACATTCATACTCCGACATTTGTCAAAATGGTGCCGTCGGCCACGGCCGCATCTGCGACCGATGAATCGTCGCTACCGTAGCTATTGCCGTAGATATTACAAATCGTGACTGCAAAGGCGACTTTATTGCTTCTTCATTTTAAACTTCAATGCCCGTTTCCCTTTTTATTTCAAGACACTCAAGTCTACCTTTCTTTGTGTGGGTGCTTGGATAGGTATCCGTCTTTGTTGGAATCTCAATAATAGAATTTATCTCGAAATAGGACACAGTGTTAGCAGTTTTATGCTCGCCGCCGTCATAACGTGAATACAAATTTTCATAAGCGCTTGTAATCCGTCGCTCCCTTCGGCGTTCAAATGTAAATTTTCCTAAATTCCTTCATTTCAATCCTTTAGCAGAATCAGAAATTCAAATCGCGGTTTTAATCTTGGAGTGGATTTTGTGAAAAAAGTTTTCTTTATCGCAAGGTTTTGCTTGAATCGTGAAATGACAAGATTCAGGTGCTTACATATGTGAAGTATTTTTAGTCGTATTTATAAGACTCATTGAAAAAGTCCTCAACGTGTTTTTAATCATTTTATTAACGAACTAGAAAAAGCGTAATAAGGCAATGTCTAACCAACTAGTCTCATTTTAAAGGCTTATTAGTAACTAAATATGTATTCAAAACCTCATCAAATATGTTTTTAATTATAACCAACAACTGATAACGCTTTAAATATGAATGTATAAGCAGAAATTCGTTTAATTAAACGCCAGTTTTAATTATAATAGGGGTTGCGCTCAATAAATTAGACATTAAAACAGTACGTCGGCCCCATAAAACGGAAATTAGACGCCATGACGTTATAAAGCAAAGCAAAACGATCGTGTTTGTTGTAATAACCATTGCAGCGCACAACCAGACGTTCGGAAGTCACCGCAACAGTGACACAGCAATGCAAATGAACTTAAAAGCGAATTTGTGTTCCCAAATGCAGAGCGCTTATAAAGGGTTTAAATTTGCAATTCTATTATAAACGCGATGCAGATAATACGTTGAAATGTAAAACCGATCGGATGGTTCGTCCGTTGAGTATGTGAATCGGTAGATAACGTTTGAACTGCGCTCCGTACTCGGACCGTATTTACTGCACTAAATCCCGCTCGCAATTGAAAATTAACGAAAGATTTTTTTATTGGTGCGAATGTTTTGTTAGAACTGTTGTTTTTACTCATAAAAACGTTGTATTTTTTATACTTTTCGAAATTGAAAAGAGTTAAAAATATTTACACTATACTCCTAAGTGCACAACGTTGTAAAAGTTACGAGACCAAAAAACTTTGAAAAGAACCCTATTTTTTAGTTACTTCTATTACATTTCAGTCAATTTCATTTTCTACAAGTAAGTACATAAATCAATCCCACAAAAGACGTTCAATCACCACACGAAAGCATTAACTGCGAACAAAAAGTAACTTTAATACGTCCCTGCATTAAAAACACAAATTGGGTCATTGATCCTCCCTGGACAAGATAATTTGGTGGACAGTGATAAATTAATGAGTAAATAAGCGTTGATAATGATCGAAAGCAAAAAGTAGCCGAACCCCTGTTTGCAAACGCAGCTTGACAAATGAACGGGCAGTGTAGAAAAAAATAATTGCGCCATTTAAATGTCGCCTCAGTGCAAAGCTAAATAAATTGACTCCCTCTATTTATGTTTGCGCGGCAAATTCCTCTTGGCACTATTTAGGTAAGCACGGTTTGTTTTGCGGGATTCTTTGTTTTGCGCCACAAAAAATATCAGAGGAATGCGGTTCGGATAATCGTTCTACGTATTTTGATATTGATAGTACATTCTATAAAATGAAAAATGTTTTGCGTACTTATAACAAAATAAATATTCGTGAACGAACATTTTAAGCAGATTTTGAACAAGACAATTAATAAACATGATCTCACGAATGTAAATTAGACTGCGTATTCTATTCTTATTCAACTATAATGACAAAGCCTTTTTATCTCTTGTCGATATATCTAGTCATAAAAATCTGAATCTTAATCAATCATCAACAGCAAATTAATATATAATCTTCGTAGTTTAGTTGTAACACAATTTACTAGTACACTAATAACAATCTATAGAGCTAACCTGCTTAGCGAGCCCAACGATTACAGCAATTTCCTCTTAGTTACGGCGACGCTTAGCTAAACAGTGACCCAGTGACATAGTGCAACAAGAATGAACTTTACTTTAACGATGTCTTAAGAGCTATCAAATATCTAGACAAACAAGGCGTGAATAAGACGGGGAACGACGTGAGGGCTTAATGAATGTCAAATGTGTTTTCGTCGTTGTCGTTGTGTATTTGAGCACTAATATAATCTGGGGGCACGGAAGTGCCCCCGCAAGTCGAGCAAAAAAAAAGCGGCACGGCCGTAACATCCTTTTCTCGAAGCAATTCGGGCTATTTTTGACACCCCTATAATTTCGTTGTGGATAAAACAAGAAGCCTGGATTTTCAGCAACTAATCAGTCATTGTATAAACACGGTAAATTTAAAATTTCAGTCAATTTGAACCAGTAGTTTAAGAATGACAACTTATTAAAATTTTGAATTTTGTCACTCACTGATTCACTGACTCACTGACTCACTGACTCACCGATCATCAAAAGTCTAAGGTACTTCTAGCAGACTTAGAAGCTTCAAATTTAAAATACAAATAGGGTTTAGTGTCTTAATCATGGGAAAAATTTAATATTTTCTAATTTCGGTCCAGTTTTCTAAATACACCAACTGCAACAATAACTTTGTAATCCCATATAAATGTATAACATTACAAGGTTACATTTGCAGTTAATGAATTATTATTACTGGAGAAAATAAAATAAATAGCTGTAAATAGGTACCTACTATATGAAGCATAACGGGAGGGGGTATAGGGTGGGTAAGGGTGTTTAGCCCATGAATATGAACAACATTCCCATAGGAAAATATGTTGAATTATGAAAAAAAAACGTCTTTCCATACAAATTGGACTTATGTTCGCTCTACAAAAAGAAGTGAGATCCCATCAAAAACATCCTGTAAAAACCTCAAGTCTCGCCGTAAAAAGTTGTGAGATCTATATAATACCAAGTCGATTAATCTATTTAGTCTCTACTTAAAGGACCTTCTGTCTTAAGTTATTACGTATGTTATTATCATGCCATTTAAAAAAAAATACCTTTAAAACAAATAGATCGACTTGGTCATCGCAAGAAAACACAAATTCACCATTAACATTTCAGGAGCATTAACTTCTCGTCGTGCTGTGTAGTGTGATACATACTAATAATGAAATCATGCGATGGCCAGGTCGGTCTATTTGTTTTAGAGGCATTTTTTTAAATTGGCATGATAATAACATACGTAATAACTTAAGACAGAAGGTCCTTTAAGTAGAGACTAAATAGATTAATCGACTTGGTATTATATAGATCTCACAACTTTTTACGGCGAGACTTGAGGTTTTTACAGGATGTTTTTGATGGGATTCTCTTATTGATAAAATGATGTAATGGTTTTCATTAATGAGGTGTGTGAGTAGTGGACATGTATAGGTAACAGAGAACGCATGGGTATGTAATGTGTCCTTATTTTTAATCCTACAAATCTGAGTTACAAAATTCTATCATTGATTGGAAGGTAATATTGTTATAGGTATAGGAAATATACCTTACTTACCTACACTACAGGTGTAGGATATAGGTGTTTCGTAAAAACCACGCAAATAAAAAGTAGAGTAGAGACTAAGTATAGACACACACGTTACCTAGTCCGTGTATAAATAAAAAGAAATGTGTTAATAATAATAATATAACGTGCTAAAGCCACTTAAAAACTGCAATAGCGTGGTTATGTACAATATAACTCGATAATTACAAACGTGTTTCAGTTGAAATTATTTCATTTATTTGAGTAGCTACATGTTGTTGCTTATCGTAACGCTTTTGACCTAGAAAGGGTTATTATATCATAATTATAAGGTGTATTTTAATTATAATCTTTAGCTGTTTTTGAGTACTCGTTGGTAGCGCGAATCTCTACTACTGTCGACTGTAGGCAACCGGCTAGCAATCGAAAAATGCTGTGTGAAAATCAATCAAGGGCTCTAACGGGCCCCGAAAGAATTACTATTGCAGTGCCTCGATACAGGACATTTTAAATGCCAAACCCTCTATTCTCGATAGTACCGACTGTAAAGAATCACACTTGTGCAGTACAATTTCTATTGTCGGTAGGCAAATACTATTAACTAGAGAGCTTTTGACATTAAAATTTATTTGAAAAAAAAAAATTGTTCACAAAAAGAACGCTAGTGGCGTAAGTTTCTCATACAAAATTGGTCGATAGGTAGCTTGTAACCGTAAAATGTAATGGAAAAAAACCTATCAAAAATATTTTTTATGTTGCTACTCAACAAAAAATGTTATCTCTATTTTTCAGATACAAAGGAGATTACTAAAATCTTGAACTATCTACCTAAAAAATAATAGACAAAGGATCAACGCTTCTAGCAAGTTTTAAAAACATTTGAGAAGGTACTAGTTTTTTCACATCACAGACAACACATTCTTTGGAAATCATCATCTTATTATATCGACCAAATGTCAAAGTCATTTGACATTTGTTCGCCAACATAGTAACAGACTACCAGAACAAAATGTCAATACAGTATCTAGATTAGTAATGTAGTAGGATTACACTATTTGTTAGACAATGGAGAGCTAAAATTCTCTGAATACATAGAGAATATAGCTAAAACTGCAGAATGTATATCTCTTCTATGATCGAATTTCAGTGAGCCACTTCAATTAGGTCGTCCGCCCGCTTAGCCCCGGGCTACATCGAGCTTGTCTGTACACTATTTATTAATTTGCATAAATTCAAATATTCAGTAACAGATTGGCCAGATAACAAGAACTTAGTTTGGACAACAACAGAATGGTTGTTTTATGAGAAACTTCAACATCTAAAAACTTGATTTATAGAATAAGTCTTAGTCTCATGGTAAAAAGCATTTCAGTTATCAACTGTCGTCCATATAATATTATGTTTTCTAGAAGGTATTTTTGTTGAATTCTGATAATGTGGCCTTAACTACATATTGGTATATTTATGTATATCGTTATAATCTCTATTAGCGAGTCTAATAGGCATAAGTATGTGTTTATTTTGGATAAAATCATAAAAACTAAGCATAGCTAAAGTCTAAACTTCAACCAATTATATCAACGTCAGGTAAATGTTCATTTATTAAATCATATTCTACGTAGCCAGTCTTAAGGACCTAGTGACTTGTGCCCTCTCGTCAAAACTCAGTGAACTAATTCGATCTAGTTGATGTACTACATTTTCCTGCTTTGTAGTTAGAAGGGTCTAAGTCCAAGTAATAAGCCTAACATAAGCAGCCATGTTACTTAATCTAACCGTGCCTGGAGGAAAACTTTCTAGGTTCAATAAGCCTCTAGCCATTATGCGTAGCGGCTAGACAGACCAACTCATCAAATCAAATAGAATACAAAAAAAAAAAAAAAATCAAATCATTTATTCATTTAGGTCAAGTGCTGACACTTATGATAGTCAATGATACAGAGAGTGAATTTACCGCCAGTTCGGAAGGTAGGGCCAATGAGAAGAGCTGGCAAGAAACTCCTGGCCACTCTTTTTAATCGCCAAATGATTTTTACAATATTTATGCTGGTATAAATACGTTAAAGATAGTTGAAATCTTCAAGGTTTTAGACGTTTTGACTAAATTACAGTACATAGTGTATTTTTTCTTGCTATGTTCTACAAGAATACTAGACGTAACTCGAGTTAAATACATTTAAAATATTAACAACCATATTATCTCAGATTGTAATTCATATGCTCTGACTGCATAAAAAAATGTTTAAACTGACTGCATTAAAAACCTTTTAGTTCTAAGCAGCTTAAGTTGAACAGTTTTAAGTCAATGCTATTGCATGCTTTAACAATTTAAAAAAGTACTATGTTCTAAATAATCTATGTATTCGATAACGTAGTGAATTTGGCGCACATTTTCCATATGAAAACAATATTCTACTGGCTACATCTAAAACTTTGACAATTAATTTCAATATCCGCCAATACCGCTGCTTTACGGGACTGCAGTTGTCTCAACTATTTTATTAATTTGCATAAATTCAGTGTCCGAACTAACAGATTGGAAACTATGAATTACTTAGGTCGCCAGCGGCCGTTCGCGGTCGACGACCACTATTCCAACTTTTTTGGCACGGACTCAAAGCTACTCAGTTATAAGGCTCGCCACCTACTATGGCCCATTTGCGCAACATAAACGTTTCAGTGCAATATGTTTCGTTAATAGTAATCACATGAAGTTGATGCTTGCAAGTGGTTGGCGGGTGTAAAACACAGTCAAGCAGCCAATGACGATTCAAAGAATGTATTATTATTATGAATATTTTTATGTGTATTTTTATTATTGTCAAAGGCCGGTGTTCATCTATCGCAGATTTTCAGACGTCACACAAAGGAATATTTGTAACGAAGAAACATTACCGTCGTGACCTATGAGGTCTATGCGGGATTGACAAACGTGAGTCTTGTTTGAACATATATTGAAGAAACGAAAACAACGCGATAAAACCTTGCATAGAGAATGCCTAAAATACTCTAAGAAATAACTACTCACTCAATGAAAAGTTTGGCTTCAAGTTGCGATATTGTTGCCTCTTTTAAAAAGCCTTTATGAACCCATCCCATCCGTGTTTTCTTCCCATAGGTACGTATACGTATTATTTAGTTTCAGCACGTCCGCAGCATGAATTTTAGTGGCGTTAGTAATTTAATTTCATCTGCTATAGTCCGGCAGGAACAATAACCATTCCAACAGCACACCACATAATGGACACCGGTTTGCTAATTACGTGTATTAATAAAATTTGTACTGAAACAGATTATTGGTGTCTAATCAGAACACTTTGCTTCTGTGGCGGAATAAACACAACTAACGAAAAAACTGTAAATATTCTTCTTTGGTAATTTCGGATAATAATGTGCAAACATTTATTTGCCTATTTTTCTTTAAAAAAATATACTGTGTTTTCGACTCGACATCAGTTTAAAAGGTTATATTTTAATAAATCAACTACAAACTTTTCACGTGGGTGTTTTTGCTAAACAGCTTTATCAGAATTCCAGAAACTACAAACAATATAAAAAGCAAACTATATTTAGAATTAATGATCGTCATTCAAATCGCAATCCTAATATACAATGCCGTGTTGCGAACTACATATTTGATTCAAAGTTTAGCTGTAGGCATAGCTTCTTGAGCATTAATTACATATACACCAACACGCACAATGAGTAATGAGCATACGCGTCGCATTACCTCTACGACGTACTAAGTACATATGCCAACATCATTTATATTACGTATGTACCAGGACAGCTGAGTCGGGTATACGACGAACGGCTTCCGGCCGTCACAATCCTACTCAATCCTAAGTGATAGTTTCTGTCGCAGCATACCTACTTATTATACCAATTAATTATAGCCTCTTATACGGACTTACTTCAACTTTGTGGAAACCATTCCTGTTTATTAATGCGGTCCATTATTCAGAGGCAGCCGCAGATGAGACGCAGAGAGTCTGTACATTCTTGAAATATATTCATCTTGCCTCGTTAAAAGTAAGTTGAGTTGGAAACTTGACTTTATGATAGTTGTCGTTTGTTTTAAATTGTTCAATCTGGTGAAGTTGGGAGTCTTTAGTTTATTGTTAATGTCACTTTTAATTCTGTTTTTTTATAGTTTAGTGTCGGAATTGGGGTTTAGTACATGGCAACTACTTTGGAACGATTGGTCAATGAACTCTTGTGAAACGTAACATAAGTTGTTGCAATCTATAAATTTTTACTAAGTATCCTGATCTGATTATACTGACTCTGTGGCTGGGCTGATTTTGAATTCGTATTTTCTAATTAATATAAGAATGACACAAATAACCGTAGTACCGAGTACTAACTTCTGCTTAGCTTACAAAAGTACCTAGAAAATATAAAAAACAGTACAGCCAAATAACATTTTTCCCATAAAACACAGCATCGTTACTAGGAAACATATGCCGTCATATTTACCAACCACTATAAACAATAATTGAACTAGTGTCCATATAATTTTATTACATATAAGTGGTTAGTACAATAAAAGCCAGTTGTTCCCTCGACCACCGGTCCCATTGTGTTGCCTGAATACTAAACACTGTGAAATGTTTCTTGTAATATTTCTAACTTTTGCTCGCCATTTCGTCTGCGTGAAACATTTTCCCCGGGAAAAATGTATTCTGTGTTGATTTAAACTATAAGCTGTCTGTGTACCAGATTTTATCGATATATGTCCAGTAGTTTTGCCATAATTAAGTAATAAATATGCGAAAATTTGTGTTTGTAAAATTAGTATAGACTAATTTTATTATTTCTTAGGGTTGTCTTGAGTTTTAACGAAAAGATTGTAAAATAATTTTCAAACATTTATTAGCACTTTGATACATATTATTTTTGCAAGATCTTACCATACTATTAAAATGTAATCAGTATAAATTCCTTGCTACAAACCACTGGTACATAATTATTCGGAGCGTACAATAACACTTTATAGGATCCCTAAAGTTTCTTCGTTATTCGCCTCCGATAGTATTGGCATGCAAATTTCCTAAATGCCTCTACGTCCGGCCCGAGTGCAAACTACCATCGCGTTCAGTTAAATCCCTGATGTAGGCCAATCTCGGGCAAATAAGTTGTGAAGTGAAAACTTTAGCCACTCATTTTTGTTTATGTATGGGCCTCGATCCTACGTTCTGCTGAAACGGAATACAGAAATTGGTACAGGTATATTGAAACTCTGTTATGGTGCCACGGCCAATCTGCTGAGCTGATTTAAATGACATGTCAATGCGATAGTTGGATACAAAGGCTATCTAATCAGCTATCATACAGTGCAGCCTTATATAGTCGAATAATTTTAAAATTACAAGAGTAAAATTCTGTCAAGAATATACAAAGCAAACTATATACCTACGTGTGCTTACACAAGACGCTGCCACGAAACACGGCAATTCCATTTGCGAACTCGAATGACAATATTTTGTAGAGCAATAACAGGGAACGCGTACATTAATCAAGAGATTTTCTTGGCAGTAAAAATTTAAATGAAAATAGATTTTCCTTTACAAATTTCATTTGGGATCCTGTCAGTGAGATCGTTTGCCCTCGCATTTTGTCCGTAACGAAGTGTTCCTTCTAAACTGTTATTCCCAATTCGCCACGGTATGTTAGGCAAAGTAGGAAGGTACCTTTTGAAATATTTTTTGTCCCAAATTTAGTCTCATTTTATATACTCGTATTTAAATTTGTTGTCTTTAAGTGACCCGTATCAGCCCTTTGTTTTAACAGCGAAAAGTTTATTTGATCTTAGAAAAGACGTTTAAGGAAATATCTTTGTTTTATAATTTACAATATTTCAGTAATTCGAACAAAGAGAATGTATTTACGCGGGTACCGTGAAAAACACACCCGAGATACAAAACAACCGAAGCATTTTCCATCAAACTCCTCATAATATTGTATAAAATTAATGACCCTTCAGACTGTCCTAACTTTATTATAATCTCTCGAGTGCGCAATCGCGCAACCAACCACATGATCCAAATTACACAGACGACGGAGAAAAATAGATCGACATTTTTCATCAGCGAAGTTTCGTTAGCAAGTTCCAACCATGTCTTCTTTATTAAGCTCGATAGAAGATATATTGCACATCTCATGGCTGCCGACTCTACCGTGTACTAAACCCTAAGGAAGTGCGATATCAGTATAATAGGCGTAGGTACCGCCTATAAAGATAACGTCCTTCCGTTACGTTTGCTTCGCTGACCGACGCAACGCTGACATTATTCTTTGCTCGTGAACTAAGATAAAACTTCGAGGGAAAATATTTTGTGTGTAATCCCCAAAGACGACGCATTTTCCTTATTTCAAATATACTTTGCGTTAACTTCATTCGACACCATGCAAAAAAATATTATAAAGGAGCCTCCTTGGAAACTTATACGAATTAATGTTGTGGGAATAAGTTCGCCGAGAATAATTTTCTCAGAAATTATGGATTACCGAAGGGCGCTTTATCAATGCCTGGGTAATATATCGCTTCTCGTCTTACATTTTCTTATAGGAAAACAACTTCGTCATGAATTCAGCATCACGAATTCTTTCTTAGATACAAATAATTTATGATATATTAACAGTACTCGCTTTTGTAATATGAATACTTGAGATAGAAAAGTAGATCGTAAGAGTAATATTAATATGAAACATGCTTACTTATATATTTCTTATGTACACAGGTTTTTATTACTTTAATGTAATTGTATACTTTTTTGATACTGTTATCAAATTAGGGCTTACCGAATAGGTACTGGAACTAAACCGTTACAATTTTCATATGGCTATCATCAATAACAAAGATGTCAACAACATAATTAAGGATTTGAAAACTAACCATTCTACAAAAGTTTCAGATAGATTGCTTACTATCATTGAACTTGTTATTTTCAATAAATAACATTAAAAACCCACATAAAAACCGCCCATACAATAATCGTCCTAAATGCTTATTTTTATTGTCCTGTATTCGTGACTGAAAAACATTTCTTGACACGATAAACAAATAAAAGCGTTTATGTGTTACACCATCCGGTCAGTTAAAATATTTCTACCGTGGAGTGAGTATAACAACGATTACGGCTATTGCAGAACAAACAACATTCAAAGAAAGATGGGAAACATTGGGAAAAACATGAAACCAACAATTTTCACAACAAACAGAATATGTTGGACACGCTTCACTTGTTCTCAGCAGTATTGTATTTCGTCGACGGCCATCATTGTGTTTTGGAGCATTTGTTTCCTTACGAAACGGCAGTTAGGGATATTTATTGGATGAACTTGTGGCGTGATGTCGCTTTTTAGCCAATTGTAGCCATTTTTGTATCTACACGCTCCAGTTAGATATATTGAATGTAATAAAAGTTCGATGGCAATTTCGATTCAGTGGTACAAACACTTCGCTACTTTTATTTCGCATTACCGTTTTAACTTCCTGCATTTTAGAGTCGTTCATTGGATTAGCAATAAAAGGACAGTGCTAAAAAATATTTCTTTTAAGAACAAAGAATATAAAGATTTTTATCCAAATCACTTAACCGCGCCGCCAATCATTATAATCCCGTATAATCCAATTAAATCTGTGAGAGCTACCATCAAAAAGTCTTATTAAAGTTTTACAACCCATCTTATGACGGACAGGACTTATGCAAATGAGTGAAGGGTATTTTGAACGGCTGTGTGTCCTGGATTAAAGGGGACGGGACGAGGCGAGCTGTTTTTACAGTGCCACATGGTGTCGAGGGCTTTTAAACAAAACAAGCAACTGAGGGGAGGGGATAAGTAGCTAAACGGACGCATCTACATTTTTGGGCTTATGTATACACTAGTAGTGTACCGTCACTTGTTTCCAGATTATGTGGAAAGCTTATTGAGTAGACCAAGGATTACAGACTTGGTGGTTTGAATGCTGTTTGGTGAAAGAATTTGTTGCAACGAATGCAACTGCGCGTTGTTTGTTAAAACATTTCAGTTCTTAGCCAATAAATCGATAAACAAAGTGAAGTTACAACTTAGGCGTAAAACAATTTCGGGGATTGTCATGTACATAAACACCATTTTAATATAACCACAAAAGTTTATAACGTAAAAAAAAACACGCAATATATTTTCTCGCGTCCTTCGTATCTGACCCAGACAGTTATCTAAGTTCTCGACGTTCGTTAAGATATTTTCCAGCCACCACGCCTTTGGTAAAAGTATATCGTTTCTAATCTTCCCCTGCTTTCACGGTTTTGTTTTAGAAAACCTCCCTTGGGCTCGGCGTCGCTCCCCGCGCCGTCTCACTGGCTTCAGAGTACATTATCTATGTCAATACTGTGAAATGGGCGAGCCATTTTACGAAAACATTTTGGTATATCGCGTGTATCCTTAAAATAAGGACCCGTGTGGGAACCATTACGAAGAGATTTCTGTCCACAAACAGGCTATAATATGGGTATATCGTTATGTAACCCACTCACGACGTATTTTTCCGAATCACGATTTATCGGATATGGTATTAAGGTTTACTTTTTCACCGGAACAAAGGTGATGCTCGATGTGTATAGGATTATCTGCAGTGACGCAATGGTGTGAGTTCGTGTCAGAGGTCGATGGGAAAAGCTTATTTTCCTTGCTTTCTTTATCATAAATATCATTATGACAAGAATTAAATACTATGTGTATTTTAATTGTATTATAGTTTGTCGTAAATAAACCAATAACCCTAATAATCGAGCTACTTTTCCACTATTTACAGTTTTACTAGCTAAAAATATCTGAGCGTAATTGTAAAAACAAATAAGGTAAATTCAAAGCAAAGTCACATTGTGTCTCACCCGCCGTAAAACAATATCAATAAAATGTAATGTGTTCGTGAACTATGACGTCACACATCGGTAATCTCATTCGAACCACTAACTTCAAAGTGACTGTTCAGTAGAAGCTCGCTCTTATTCAAGTCCATTACACTACAAGAGCCATTGAAATAAAATTAGTGTCAAACAATTGGGCCTAAGTCGTCATTCAGTAGTCGGGCGGCGAATGATTGTTTCGTGTAATGCTGTTATTTCCGACTGAATACCAGAACAGAAGGCTACTTACAGTTAAAGTAATCCCGTTTAATCCAGTACAAAGTAAGTGCTCCTAATACGGACACTATTTCACGTAGATAATTGCTTGGCGAGCGAACGGGTCGCCAGATTAAGCCTGGCCCGACGATGCTGCGCGAACACTGTTCTTAATACTAGGATTTACTTCTATAATATTATTTGTTCAGCATTTTTAATAATAAGGTTGGATGAATGCAACGTTTTTACTGTCGTTGTAATGGAAGATTGGACTATTGTTGTGAATGGACTAATTTATGCAGTAGTTATTGTGGTCGTTTGGGTATATTGAGATTGAAACGGTGTTTTATTCGGTACTGTTTGTATAAACATGACTTTTTTGAAATTGCATTAATTTAAAATGCGATTGCAACAAAAAATCAAGGCTATTTGCGTTGCTACAACACATAAATTTTGCTTGAAATGCTAATTAATACTTTTATTATCAGAATGAATTTTTATAAGTAAACACAAAAGATTTTTTAAAATATTTACGAAAAAAATGATTTCCTAATTTGCAGCTTTACAAACCAAATTCGATGAAAGGGACTTTTAAAAATACAAAATGTGTATTTATCACAATTTTTGTTGACCCAAAAATGTCATTTCAAATAAATTCAGTGCGCATTCGGTAAATTTTCCGCCAAACATAATATAATTTGTGTCAGTTAACTTGAGTATCAGTTGACATCGAGGAACAGAAGTGTCGACTTCCTCACTAAATCATCGTTTATCAACTTAAACGTAACGTCATAACAAGCCTTGGATTCTCAGAATGAACAACAAAAATGATGCTTTAATTCCTTGCTGACTTACGTCGAAAACACGAAATATTTGGTAAATATTGCATTTTGGGAACTAATTAAGATTAAGGAGACAAAAACTGAACCTCGATTCTGTACCACTATCGACTACCGACAACCGGCTAGCTATCGAAAATTTTACATTTATAATGTACTGCCAATATATTTCCTACGACACCCGTCAGAGGCGCTGATCCGATTTTCATACCAAAATTTTGATGACAGGTCGGTTGTCGGTAGTCGATGGTAATAGAGAATTGAGCTACTGTTTATAAATTTCTAGTAAAGTAACAAATAATAAATTTTCTAATTGCATAAGAAAGAAACCAATTACTTCCCACTTTTCACAATGACTTGCCAATAACACTACCATTTTATTCATAGGTACATTTACCACGGATAAATAACATTATTCCAACAATAGTTCATTAAAAACTAATCTCAATCAAAAAACTTTTCCAACTTCTTCCGAACAGTTGGCTTAATCCATACTTCCATACTAATATTATAAATGCGAAAGTAACTCTGTCTGTCTGTCTGTCTGTCTGTCTGTCTGTCTGCTACTCAATCACGCCTAAACTACTGAACCAATTTGCATGAAATTTGGTATGGAGATATTTTAATACCCGAGAAAGGACATAGGCTACTTTTTATCCCGGGAAAATGACGCATTTCCCGGGAAAATTCAGGTGGCGAAGGAAGTCGCGAGTAATCAATATTATAATGACATTTGAATTAACAAAATTCCGTTGTCATGGCAACTGTTTACATGGCGGATATGCCTTAGCGCGACTTCGTTATATTAAGAGATATAAATAATTTTGAGAATATTTTTCGTGAAAAAGAAACATATTTTATATCATCACGCTACGACCAATAGGAGCAGAGTAAAAGTAAAAAGTGTTACAAAAACGTGGTAAATTCTGACCCATTCTCTCTTATGTGACGCAAGCGAAGTTGCGCGGGTCAGCTAGTAAAACATAATTTAAAGAGGGTTTCTATGAATACAAGGACAAATAGATCTCAAACCCCTCGCTATAAATCCCTCGTCAAATTAAAAAATCAATACAAGTATATTTAGGGCATTGCCATTCATACTATACGTGTATTTAAAATTCAAATAAAGTTCCGAGTCGAGTCTTCCAATTCATACCGTTTGATTACTGTTTTGATTACAAAAGGGGCCTGCTGAGCCCAGCGAGGGTTCCCTACACGGTCAGTTGATCGATAACCATCGCCCGGGGGTTCTTTCGACGGTTTTTTGTGTATTTATGATCAAAGCTGATATAAGTGGTATGAAAATTTATTGTGCTCATGCTTGCTCGAATCTTTGCTTGAAGATATTCCGGTCTCGTTTGGGTCACATATTTATGTTTGTTATTTATGTACTGGGCACACAAATCATATTGATTTGGGTTTGGATGCGTCATGTGTTATGTATTGGTGTGAGACTCACTCGCGAGAATCACTCGTAAACATAAAGACAGGCAGTAAAACACTTGAATCATTTCGATGATAGAGATATGTCAAAACTTTTGGAGGGTAAAGCATAATTATTGTCAACAGCAGCAATCAGCATGTTTAAAAAAATAATGACGAGGAAATGTAAATAATATCCTACCTAAACGAGTAAATCTTTTATTTTGTTTTTATATTTATTATTCGATGTACCTAGAAAAAAAATGAATAAATTTTTAACATTTCAAAAATGCACACCAGCAGAGAAATATGTCTAACATTATCGCCCGTAATTCAATAATAAATGCAAGCTTCATTATGTCTATTATACACGTTATAAATTATTCATAATACGTATTACGTAAATATTAAAAGATTTTTTTAAAACGCGTCTCTTTTGAATGTGATAGAGCATTATGTTGGTGGCCGTGGTCGTAAAAACCACCCAGCGTTTTAATTACTGAGTAAATACGGAGGGTTACATTTATACTTTTAAATTTGCTGTGGTGCATACTGTTTTTGTGCATAAAGAAAGAAGAAATTTGAATGCTCAACTTGAGCTTTTGGGGTCCCCTATATTTAAATATAAAAAGCGAGTGAGAGTAATGTTTGTTTGCTCACTCGAATGTAATAATAGCTTAAGTTTATTAAAATATTATTGGAATTTTGACCTCAATGATAAAGTAGCTTCTTCTACATTTTTTGTGTTTTATTATTTATGATATTTGTTTTAAAAATAGGCCGCAAATAAAGGTAAGTACTAATTTTGCTCAATTTTTCACCGAAATTAAAATAATCATAAAAAAAAATTAAGTTGCTATTAAACAGCAAATGAAACAAGCAACAGAGAACTGTCGAAAGAACACAACTAACTCCAAAAAAAACCTCTCATCAGAAATGTTAACACAATATTTGTCTCGTAAATGTTATTTACATTAAAGAAGTAAAATCTAAGATCTTTTTAATCGCAAACATACTGACTAAGCTCAGAAAATACGAAGCCTTAATAATGAAAACGTTTTGCAAGAATCGTTTCATGGAAACCATTTGAACTGTTGTATAGCAATCGCTTGGCCGAGCATTTCCAGGAAATGTATGGCTATTGTAGGAAATAATCATTTAAGTAAATACACAATATATCGTATTGAAACGTAATCTCTTTACGTAAGTATCGAATTGCTTAGGTATTTGCTATGAAGTTAGTAAATTACTGTGAACAATTGTGTTACGCAATAGGACTGTAATTTCTGTTATGATTAAAATATGACAGTAGGAACCCCACCTAAATTATCAGTAGTTGTTTACCTTATGTAATTTGTCATTAAAAATATTTGGGTACAAATAGGAATCGGAAACAAAAAAACCGGCCCGCCTCATGATTTTAGCAATTTATATCCAAAAATATCTCTATCGGCATTTGTGTAACAATGAACCCGTCATGACAAGCTAGAAGTACGTTCAATTGTAGTCGCGTTTCCCGGTCTCAGTTAGCTCTCTTGACAAAAATACGCAACTTTATGTAGGCATAATCAATTATTAAACCATAATTAATAGATTTACAGTACAATAGCATATTAACACCGAATTGGTTTATTGAAGACATCGATCTAATAGTCTGTTAGTAGGTCAACACTGCAACAAAGCTATCAACGCGGTGAGGCTCAGATTTCAGTAATGAGAGGAATCCGATTGGACAATTCGGGCATTGACGGCATTTAGCGTCTATTATTCTATTATCTAAATCTAGATGCCGAAATCAATAGC
Organism: Anticarsia gemmatalis; assembly: GCF_050436995.1. Taxonomy (NCBI): domain Eukaryota; kingdom Metazoa; phylum Arthropoda; class Insecta; order Lepidoptera; family Erebidae; genus Anticarsia; species Anticarsia gemmatalis. Next base: position 7,324,327 of record NC_134757.1, read on the forward strand.
GCGATTCCGTACAGTCGTTACTGTCTAGAATCGAAAGTTTGACATTTAAAATGTAGTGCCAAAATAGTTCCTACGACGCCCGTCAGAGGCGCTGATCAGATTTTCAAACAAAATTTCTCGATGACAGATCGGTTGTCCGTAGTCAATAGTAGAGAATCGAGCTACAATTAATGTAGTTCACGATTTTGTAAATGACTCAAACGACTCTCAAGTGGTGCTCGAACGTATTTCTGTCGCTAAAATATGCGCTTAAAGGACAGAGACAGGAGATAGAGATATTAGGGTAAAGGAATTACTTCATTTGAGTGACGTTTTAACTGCCCGCCTAGGCTAGCGACTCGGCCGAATAAAATTATTCAAACTAAGCCCGAACAAAATGTCATTGTTAACAAACCAATAATTCTCGTGCTACATTCTTAAATCTAGACCTAGGAACGATCACTTAACAAGGCATAATTGATATTCTGGAATGAAATACGAATATTTTATAAAATACCATTATCAATTAAGTATCAGCGTAGATACGCTATGACATGTATAAAATCTTTAGCTTTTATTTCGGATTAAAATATTTTCCTCTCTTAAACAGAAAACATAACAAAACAAAAACTTAATGTGCTCTCATGTGGCAGCATTTTAACTATAAAGCCAATGAGGTTTAAATAAATAAATAGCCACAAATAAGAGTGGAGCGTTGTAGACACTGAATGAGTTGCGGTGCGGGGTGACAACCGCAACTGGGACGTTCTCTATTTATTTTTTATTTTATTTCTTTGGCTCGATAAGCACAAGTTCCAATGGATTTGAAGCGGTTTTAGAAGTATCCACATGCTGCAGCAGGGTTTTAGTTAAACCACAACTTTTAATCAGCCAACTTAAGTTTTTATTTATTTATACCGTCGGGCGAATAAAATTAAGAACCTAAAGTGAAATGTGTTGAAATATAGCTTTTGAATGAAAAGCGAATGACTTTGAGTATAAAAAAATTACATTTGTAGTGAACTTTTTTATGTAGAATGCAGATACCAATAAAATAACTATGAGGAAATATACCATCATGTCACATTAATGGACGAATTTTTGGGTCTACCCAGAACATCGACTTATAAAATGACAAAATTTTGAAAAACTATACGTAATTTAGATAAGGCCTTAAGTTTTTATATAGCTAACGGTGCATTTTCCTCATAGAATATTTAAAAATAAATCATGTGAATGCTCGCATGATCGCGGCGCAGCACGAGATGCAGTTATTCTTAACTAGTCGTATCTTATTTTGCAGTTCATCACTTAGTTGTGTCGCGAGTACCTTTTAGAAAATAGCGTCTAGTGAGGGCAATGACCTCTGCAGCGAGCTGCAATGAAAAATTTCCTCATTGTAAAATGTCTCTCTTAAAGCAGCTAGGTTTGAATACCTTTACGGAAAATGCATACTTTTTATCATTAAGTGATTGAAATAAGAAATTTTTCTTTACTCCTAAATAGAAGAAACGAATCGTTGAGAGATTTCCTCAGAGTACTTTTTTATTCCCCACATCGTAGGTATGTTTATTTTCGGAAAAATACCATCTAGAAAGACAATATATTAGATCATACAATTATTTTAGCCTGTCACAATAGAATGGACTTCAGCGACCCAAAAAAGGAACCTAGAAAGGTTCTTTGATTATTCCTAGCACATCTGAAACCTACATTTTCCTTTACATGAGAATGGTAATAAATTCATGCTAAAGAGAAAAAAATGTTCTCGTATAGTGGATGCCGATCTAAAAAATGATGGTTATACAACGGTCCGGTCCGACACGGTCAAGCAAAAGCGGTACTTATATAGCGATGGATAATTCCAAACGCCGGGATATGAGTTTCCTACAAGCGGAAAATTTCGTCTATTTTATTCAAGGTCGAAATGTCGTACAGCCTTCGGCGTACAAAGCCTTGCTACCTTAGGCATTTTGCCTTCATAATGTAGTGCGTATTTGGTAATTTTATACGCTTAGGTATATTTGCAAAAAGCCTTATCTTGTAATCTTTTGGCGAAATAATCCCTTTTGTTGCCAGTGCTCTAATAAACTGGGTTCTCGACGCTGGTATGTGCTAACATAAAATAAAAATATAGAAGATTTTAAATAGACGTCTTTTTGTATTGTTATTTTGTAGAGTGTAATATTTTGTATACTGTGAGTATCTTGAGCAAAGAGAGAAAATTAATAGGAGTTTGCGACGTTACTTGGGGGCTAAAATCTTAAGTAACCCTTTGTTGCTATGAAATTGAATCTTTCTCATAAAATAGATCTATCAAATAATCATAAACGATTTTTTGTACAACTAACACAATGTAAAATATATCCACGCTGCCTACGTCTTTTTAATGATTAAGTTTAATCAGTAGAATACGTTTTATGGTAAGAATTCATTTTAAAATACATTTAAAGATCGTTATCATACATCGTTCATATAACAAGTACGTGTGTGTCTAGACATAGACTATGAACGTTTTTATCGTAAAATTAAAAAAAGCCCAAAATAACTTATTATAAGCGTCAAACTGAAACCCGCACCTAAAAGGGAAAACACCTACTCATAAACTCTTTTTTTACAATCTTAATTCGAAAAACGGCTCATAGCTCGTTAAAATGATATGGAGTAAACTGAAAAATATTATTGTTCTTTTATGTTTGGAACACGTCGCCATAAAATAACATTTTAAATCACATTGCGGAGGCCAAAAATATTTTACACCAAAAACATTTCCGCGCTTCTGCGGATCGGATTTCAAAGCAATAAAATTCCACACACCTATTTCAAACCGTAATATTTTTTCGGCCGCATTATATTATCCAAAGCATAAAGCCATTTTTGGATATAATCACATATCTGTATGCAAATCTCAATGGACATGAGACCATTTCGCGTGCTTTAATTGCGTAACGGATGGCCGTTCGCACTCATAACCGAGGGGAAAATTATATCTTTATTAATAACTGCCCCCGTTTTCCTAACGCCGGTAATTTTATTAGAGATCGTTCATTTATTATTTATTTTATGAGAATCCATTTTAGCATGACACTCCTATCAAATCGCTTTAAATCTTTTATAAAACCAATTCCATTTTTTTAGGTGCGGGTTGATGGAATATTTAATCGTTATTTAAATATTTAGATGTGCTCATATCGAGTATATGGTATAGCTACGAAATTTATTCTATTTACAGGTTTCAAATTATTGATAACTTTATTTAACCATTTTGGCTAATTAAATGCGACATTTTATACAGTATATGCATATAAGTCCTTTTCCTTTCAGAAATATACTACCCCAAAGATAACAAATACTGAAATTGCGGCCAAAACAATCTTCCATCCCATCGGAACTCTTCTTATCAATCAAATCACGCACTCGCAGAATAAAAGCAATTCTTCAAACAACAAGCTAACCCGTTAAATTACTCCAGAAATTCACAATCCTTTTTCACGTACCTAATATATCGTTTGGAACATTCGGAACAAATCTTTGACGTTCAACTTATTGGTTCTGTGTAACAAGTAAGAATTTCGTGTATCTTATAAAAGACATTTTCAAAAGTGAAATAGGTACTACAGACTCAATTCAATTTTCTCGATTCAAAGAGCATTGCAAGGAAGAGTGTGAGGTGACATTCAACGAGTACAGTGATCACATTCTTTGGCGCGTAACACGTAAAAGGTGCCGCTCTGACCACGCCATTGGCCCGTGGATGCTCGTACAATTTTCGCTATGAAATCTTATCATGTTTTCTACATTCCGGGAGGTATTCATTATTTGATGTACGCTGCAGCGCCGAAGTGAACGACCTTTTATAGATACCTATTTGGTAAATATTTTTAGTTTAGTTTAATATACTTAAAGAAGTATACTTATAATATTAGTTTTTTAATGTACGATTTGGATAAATAACAGTGAAGCAGACGACAACAATATTTACCGACTATACAGTCCAGGTAAAATATCAAGCTCGTTAGTTACTCCAATTCGGACTTCGAACCCGCAGCTAGGGATTTACTCAACATAGAAATTGAATCCCCGGAAACCACAGAACATTCACAAACAAGTGAGGTAACCCTAGTTTTTCGAACTAGATTTTCTGCGAAAAACTACTCAACGCGCTGTCGATTTCAATTTTATTACAACAGTTTGATTGAGAGTAGGCTTCAGTTTTAATTTACTCGCACGTTTAGAATCCAACTATATAATGTTCGAGGTTTTTATTCTGTGCATGTATGTACCTATCGAATGTCCTAGGTTATGAGGTAATTACTACTGAACAAAAATAGAACACTAATTTCAAATCGCAGACTTAATCATTCGCTATAAATAAAGTACGATCAATGTGTCAGCACGATCGGCAGATTTGCAAAAGTTGAAATTTTTCATATTCAATACCATCTATAAACCATTACGGCGACTGAAATTGAATACAAACATTGATACTCAAACGGCAATAAAGCAAAGTATCGGGTCAAACGAACTATTTTTATTTAAAATCTCGTTTAAAATCTCTATTGACTCTAGGACAGTAAAGTAAGCGTCCGGCGAGTAGCGTAATATAAAATAGGCCACTTTGCAAACAGTGCGCTCAGTTCGAACAAATTTACTGAACTGGTCCCGTTATAAAATGCTTGTCAAATTTTATTTTAGTTACAGAATGCGCTTTTGGTTTCCAGTGTTGTTTACTTCGTTTGTTTGAAATGGAAATTAGTTTTTTATAGTATCAGTTCCGATTTTGTATTGCACAGTGCTATGTGAACAATATGACTACGTTGATGAATCCATTGGTTGTTAGATATTGAATTAAAGATGTAATTAGCTTTAACATTTCATAACAATTTCATCCAAAAAAAGTTGTCCTCCTACATGCAATAGACAAAACTAAGATGTGCTGGTATACTCGGTAGTATTGAGCGTCTGACATTTTAAATCACTTTAAGTAGTTCTTACACAGTACACTAGGAGGGCTAATCAGATTTTCATACAAAATTTTGAGAAAAGCTAGTCGATTGTCAATAATAGATAGTAGGGGGAAATCGCGCCTCTACATCAGTATTTTCGACTTCCAACAAATATTTTCGAAAAGAATATTCAATAGAATAGACTCTTATTGACTGCTACATAAAAGAACTTAGGTGAATATTGCGCCTACTATCTCTTACGTAAGTTTACTTTCGAACCAATAACTTTTTATTTTGATTTGTGCTCTCTCGCATACTCTCGGCGTATTTGTATAAGAATGTGACTCGAGGCTACGTAAGCAATAGAGGCTTGAATGAAAAAGAAATGCGCTAGTTATGACAGCTTCCACTTAAATACCACTATACATACATATATTATCTATTCCCCGGAAGGGTGATTACGAACCATTATTGATAAGATAGCTCTATGAAACTACACAATTCTGATATAGAAATGTAATCAGGATTTCCCTAGCGTACTTCACATTTTAATAATCTAAAATTATAAACGATTGATATAAACACAATATGTGCCTATGTATTAAACTACACAGTTTATATTTAAGACTACGATGAGTAAAGAGCTTGCAGTCTATAGTTTTGAACCTCAAAGGGGCTTAAGTTTTGGTAAAACGAGAACCCTATAACTTAGATTTCACTGTCTTTCTTTAAGTTTTTTTTATAACAACTATACGTACTTAATTGGAACGGAAGCAAAATTTAATAGAAGTAGTTATACTAGTACCGATCAATAAATAATTACTTGTTATATTTGCAACATAAATTAATGCAGGTATATTATTAACCCCGGCCTCGTCGACTGCGCGGACAGTGGACGTTTTTCTTTAATTCCCGGGTCAACTGTTGTGTACCGTGTCAGGTGTTTTTACAACCGTATAACCTGATTTATTGTGCTTTAGATAAACTTCTATAAATAAACTAAACAAATGAGGGTTCGGTCTGGTCTTTGAACAGCTACTAGAGGGAAATTCTTTATTTTATTTTGCGACTGACTGGAGCAATCATTGTTACTAGGTACCTAACCCGTCACACTTTAAGCAAGAAAATACGGTGTGTTTGTTTCCAATTGCTTATTCTTGACCATACATTTGAGCAACAGAAATAAATAAGTAGAGTTAGTTACCTTTCGTTACATACGTAAAGGTTTTACGAACTTAGATTAGTTTCTGTGATTTTCCACAATAATTTTATTGTATAGTCTGGAAAATAAATTACTAAAGGTTAGACGCAATGGGAATAAACAAGACCAATCCGAAATACTAGCTCAATTTCTAAAAGTAATCTAGAAAAATGTACCTACATTCGCGTGTCATGTTTCTGCGCAAAAACAATTGTGTTACTTCAATTGTACACCCAGTCCGGTGAGAATAAAATTGGAAATATAATATTTGGTACACGCATTGTTGGTAGTAGTGTATAATACGCGACGCAGGAGTAGGAGTACACTGTACGGACGAGCGCTATGACATTTTCCCTCCACAATGGAGTTACGCTCGCCGCGTCAAACAATGAACCCAGTCAATCGCGGTATCGCTGCTTCTGCAAACAACACCGCCGGGCGTAACAACAGGGAATTGTTGCAAGTGTATACGGGACTTAAAGGTGGGTTTCGGTTGCGTCTATTGTGTACCGGGATGGAGTTTGATATCGATCCTGTCAATCTTTAGTTTCCGTAATGATGCCTCCTGCCAATTATATCTGAGACTCATAGTGTTTCTATAGATCAAGTAATGTATGAATAGGAACAATGTTGAAGAGGAGGTACGCCAATGGTTAAGGATCTTACCGGACCGGAGAATATTAATTTCAAATATCCTGTGTGACAAATACTTACCACCAAATGTGAAAGACAATGACTCGTGATATAGAAAATTGCACCAGAAAAGTTGGAAAAGGGTAGTATCAATAAAAATGTCGACCTTATCAACAAGCACATTTTTTATGGTATTTTGTAGATATTTATTGCTTTTAAGGTAGGATGAATCTCTTCGACTATGATTCAGATTAACAAAGTTTTACCTGAACACAATCAACTTTCTTTATACCGATTTACAAAACATCTTGAATACGTAACACTAATGAACAATCTATAGCTCAGCCGCGATAGAGGTTGCTTACAAAAAATGTCCTTAAGACTACAACAACAATTGACTCTGTATTTCAATAACAATAATCGCAATATTCGCTATGAAACAATAGCATTGTATGAATATGGAACAGCGACTACATGCTCTGTACATCCGCCTGCCAAACGTCAAGTGTGAGACAGGACTCAAGAACCGTTTGTTGCAGGTCGACTGGTCTTCCGATGTACGTTCTGAGGAAATTGAATTTATACTTCGAGCTGTAGCCAAGAATTTGTGTGCTAATACCGATTTAGAATACACGTAACAGTTATTTGTTATAGATTTTCGTTATTGATTTGATTAAAAAAACTACCTGTTTTATAATTATATTGTGATAAACTAGCACAATATCAAACAGCCACATTAAAAATCATATTTTTGTAATTAAAAAAATCTCCGACCATTTCTTTGTATTGTGTTTGCGTTGTGACATAAGTAACGATTTTATACAATGTTTGATTACTTTGCTTTCATGATTACAATGCCGCATCATACTCTAATGTATGACAATTGTAATACTATATATATCCTTAACGAGTAGGTACATAGCACTCGTATTTACATACATACATACATATTTTGAAGCCACTAACTTATCTTTATCCGATACAATCTTGAACACCTTGAAGCATTATTCTGAGTAAAGTTACGAAGTCCTCGAGACATCCCATTTTCAGAGGAGGAGCAATAGTACAATATGTACATGTTCGCCAGTACTTGAGAAACTTGTTGAAAATAAAGTAGCGGATTTAAAGTTTGCAAGTAGTAACAAGGTGCGATCGTCTACTACCCAAGAAGATAATCAGAGTACATTCGTACTTTTGTTTTAGAAAGGATACATCATGGATGGGTAACTATTTGTTTCTTACAGTAGCTCGATTCTCTACTTCTATCGACTACCGACAACCGATCTGTCATCGAGAAATTTTTGTATGAAAATCTGATCAGCGCCTCTGACGGATGTTGTAGGAAACATTTTGGCAGTACATTCTAAGTGTCAAAATTTCAATACTCGACAGTACCGACTTTTGCTTTAAAGAGGATACATCATGAATTGCTACCTATTTGTTTCTTACAGTAGCTCGATTCTCTACTTCTATCGACTACCGTCAACCGATCTGTCATCGAGAAATTTTGTATGAAAATCTAATCAGCGCCTCTGACGGGTGTCGTAGGAAACATTTTGGCAGTACATTCCAAATGTCACAATTCCGACACTCGACAGTATCGACTGTACAGAACATGGCTTAACGACTGTTATCTTAGTAGCCGGGACCGGCAATTACGTGCCCTCCGAAGCACGGAGACGCACAGATCAAAAACCACTACGCGGACACCCATCAATGGATTGACCGCGCCAAGTGTTGCTTAACCCACAGATCGTTTACCGACCAGTGAGCGCAACTGGCTATAGGCGCCTCAAATAACTAAGATAATAATACGGTACGAGAAGGGCTTGCAAATAATCGAATATTCGAATACCTGCAAGGCCGAGTCTTAACCAGTACCGCAATTCTTAGAGAATTGCTACTCTACTACTATCGACTACCGACAACCGGCTAACTATCGACAAAATTTGTACGACAATCAGGTCAGCGCCACTAGTGGCTGATGGAGAAATCTTTTTTGCAGTAAATTTTAAATTTCAAACTTTCGATACCTGCTCAAAAGTACCGACTGTGCAGAATTGCGTTACTAAGTGACATACAATTATTGTTTTACCAATAAACTATTTTTATTTTATTATTCATTTTATCACATAATTCCGGTCTAAGTTGGTCAAAACGTCTGATAATAAATAAGATACCGTAATTTTTTTTATCACCGTACAAGATTCGTTTTAGATTTCAGTCATATGTGTACAAGTCGCGCTAATTTCAATTACATGTTGATTATAACTACTATGTAACGCTACTATAACATAATTTATTATAGCACGTATTTATTAACAAAAGCTCAGACTTGCGATTGACAGCACAGCGGCGTCCATTTTTCGCAATACTTTTATTTTAAAATACGTTGAAAAATATATAATGTTAACAGTGAAATTTTAAATATATATATATAAAGCCCGATGGATATTTCAAGAGTAAAAAAAAAAACTGCAAACCATATATGCTGCATTAAAAAACTTTTATGAACAACAAAGCTTTATTGATACGAGACTATGAAAATAATTTGAATTGATATTGACTCAACGTCCGTATATTGATTCGTCAAAAACAAACTACAATTACGAACAACATTTAATATAACGTTGATAAACAACCTTGTATTATAACTATTTAATTATTCAAACTGATTTATCGGTAATCCGTTCGAATCCAAATGGAAATATGACGCGTTACCTTATTGGCTACAAATGTAATCCTGCAGCAAAACTTTATTACTCTACATAATGCAAAAGGTATAACGCAAATGGATGTGTGTGTTCAGATAACAAAGTAATTATAGCATTAAGAGATTATATTTATTTATTACTGTTTTTTGTGCGGTTTGTGTCGAAATTAAACAAAATTTTATTATTTATTTAAGTAGGGCTAAAAGCCTATGCACATACGATAATTTTATTTAAAAAGCTACAGATAACCAATTTGACGTTCTAAAATTAGTCAAACGGGTGCTGTTATCAGCTATAGAGATAAAATAAAATTTTAGTAAAACTACATGTGCTAAGACTACGACTACAATGCTCTTAGCATATTATTATGATTCAATGCAGACAACGCATCTAAGCAGTAACCTCCAGATAAGCCGCAATTGCAAGAGTAATTTGATACCACTGCCACCTATCCATTGTATCTATCGAGCAATTTTTGTATACAAAACTGATCAGCGCCCCTACCGTCTTTTGAAGGAACAATTTTTTTAAGACCCGATACTTTTAGAAAACCGCTACCAGAGGAGCTACTTATTAATTGTTGTATATTGTGTAGGTTGCTTACTTTACACTGTTCTATAATTCTATTGATTGAGATTGAGCAAAATATTTCTTCTGTACCATTTGTGGTCAGTGTAGTTAGTGTCTAGATGTTTCTCGGAGATTTTCTTGGAGGTTGTCGAAAACTACTTTGACGCCATTGTGCCAATAAAAACTGGCTAACTACTGAACTAAATGAAGGGAGTATCTACTGTACTAATAATATGATAATATTTACTAATTTCTATTAAAATACAACAAAGGTTAATGTAGTTAATATTGAATTACACTCGAGGCACAATAAATTGCTCAACAAACATAATATATTTTAATAATCAGTATACTAAAAATAACTCATTATTTATAGCGACTGATTACTGTTTTAACGATTTTAAAATATCGCGACTTGTACGCATAATATTATAAGTCCTGTTCCATTTTAATATTATGTCTATTTCTTTACATTAATGCGTGTTTTTAAAGAAGATACCGCTGCCTATATAAGTTTGATGAAGCCAGTAAAATGACAATTAAATACCGCTATTAAACAAGTAATGCCGGGTACGAAGTAGTTTCGTCGTAATTACTCAGAGAACCCAATAATAGTTTTCTGCAAGTTTCTGAATATTAAGAAATAAGGCTTTAGGCCAAAAATTAAGCCATGTCAAAGGCCTTCGGGCGGCTCGAACATCTTTGACACTAGGTTGAGCACTAACCATACGATAAGAAGAAGAAGAAGAAGCTAAAAACTAGAACAATAGTACATAATATAAGTAGTCATGGATTGTGTATATGTAGGATGCATCGATATTCCTTTTACAAGAGTTTCATACAACTCTGCTATGCATATTTGCATAATAATTAAATATAAAAAATAAAGTTTAATAATTAGTAGTAAAAGTTTATAATCCGCTAACATGTTATGGATATAAAACATTAACAATGTTTTGTATTTATAAATAAATGCTTTATTAATTATTATACTACATAATCACAAAAAAAATATAAAATCTGTATTATCACTTCCATTAATGACAATTAACGTAAAAAAATATAAGTCAGGATCGATAAACATGCAAAAGCTTTAAAATAACATTTAACGTTGATAAATACACAAATAATTCATGCAAATAATTGAAATATTTAAACATCAATATTATGATTCATTCAATATCTATAAACGAAACATTAATTATACGCTCATTAATCAATCAGTCGAGCTAAATAATGTATAAAATATTGTCGCTAAATAAAACTTCAATTTTAGATTAAACGTTAAATAAATATTCGTTAAATATATACTGCATTGAATTCTAAGAAAAATGCGCGCCAAATTTTGACCAGAAACCCCGAACCAAGTACTTGCAAATATTTTATTATCTTCATTATCGAAAAGAAATAGTTCAGAATAGTAATAAGTGTCACCGAAATAAAAAAAAACTACATACCATGAAGAACAAAGTAAAACCAACAGAAGAGATCAAAGAACACATTAACACGTAATATTAACAGCGAAATATTTACCTTACATTTGTATTTGTGCAGGCAGAAGTACAAACTCCATTACGGCACTCGCTATATAATTGTCTGATATTAATTACGTTACACCAACACTACAGCGTCACATGGATTACAATAATACGCCAAAATTGGCTTTCGGCGTCTATTTATTAATACACAACATCGACTCCAGCTGCGGACTTACATCCCGCTCAATCTACCGCAACACGACTAAACTGTCCCAATTTGTAAGCTATCATTTTAACAAATTAATGTTCAAAAATTACATAGTGCCGCCTTAATAACCGTCTCTTTTGTGGACAAAGGGTGTCCCTTCAGCATACTGTCTCCGCTTTTTACGAGTGAATGTCACAAAGAGTCGCTTTTATTCACATCTGACAAAAAAATAACAAAACGCCACGAATCGTCGCCGGTCCTATTGTCCGATGATGTGGGTAGGGGGACAGATGCGAGCGCGATCGCTACGGCGTAGGCGCGTCGTAGTGCCGCTACGGCCGGCTCGCCACTGGCGGGGGCTACGCGAGCCCGGACCGTTCACCTACACATCTACATCGAGCTCGCGAACCTATCGCGACACGGCTGCTCACGCACACACCTTCGCCGCTTACAAGAGGCCCGCGAGAGGAAGCGGGAAAGTAACATTTTTGGGCTTGTAAATGATGTACACACTAATGGTGATTTACTCACACACGCATCTTCGACGCACAACTTCTCTCGTGCCCATACACATAGAAGCGATTTAAACTTGTAATCCCTAACGATAATTTGAATTCAACGGATTTGGTTTATAGTAAAACAAAAACGAACGAGTTTAATATAAATAAATAATCGGATACGATAACATAATTTTTTACATTTGTAAAATATTTTATTCGTTAACGTCAAGTTATAAACAAAAATTTTAGAATGTATAAACTCCATCGTAATATTCATGACTTCGGCTGTAGAGCAATCGCATATCAAAGGCTTGACATTTAATCGATAAAGCTGCCTGCGATTTGCGAAAAGACTGACGGCTAATTGAAGGCAATAAGGCAAGGCATTCCCTTAGTTCACTGTTCTATTGACTACAATCAACAAGAAATGAACTTACAATTTATTTATTTACAAGTTTGCACAAAGGGCATTGCCCCAGAAATCTGTCAGTAGCAAGTGCGCTTGCAGACCGTGAGCTCCTGAGTTCTTTACTTAAGTTGAACAAAATGTTATTAGTTTGGAGTGGTACTCAGTATATTCGGCAATAGTCATATCACCATATAGATAGATCCATGGAGTTATTGACAATCTGTAAGGTCTGGTCCACCACCTAACTCTTCGAGGACATCCGTGGGAAGGTTGCGTAGAAGTTACGTAACGGGTTATTTTGATTGAGTGGAAAACAGGTAAATTCACATGTTCGTGTGCGCGCTCACGAGAACTTAATTAAAGTGTCCTAAGTCGTGACGCGAGTAAATAACATTATAAGTCTTTTCCGAGTTTATTGATTTGGTGTAATTAAACTCGGCGCAGAACGAGATGGGAACTTTGTTAATAATGTTTTGGCAATCCAGTAGAAGGTTTCAACGGGTGATTGAAGAGAAAATTTGTTTAAGATTTACTTGTACGTAACAGCTACTCAGTCAGCCCCTCCCGGAGTTTTACGGTAGACACACTCTGTATTGTCAAAGTTTCGCCGAAGGAAAATTTACGTAGGTATCAAAGTTGAGTGAAAAGTTTTCAATGAAGATGTCGCAATTAATTTTCGATAAAATTTAACTCGTTAACGTCGGAAAATTACAGTCTTTGAAAGGATACTAATTGAAATGTAAAGTTTTTTCATTAAAATCTGCGGTGTCTTCTTTGTGTGTGTAGTTCTAGGAATATCTTGCTATATATAATAATAATATAATAACATCTATGTTATAAACACTAATTAATTATTTATAATAATATTTTCTTGGAAAACGTGTTCGATGAGGTGTAGGTACTTACTTAGAATTCAAGGCATTGGTTGTTATTCGTTAAAGATAATTTTATCAACATATTTTACTACAATTTCTTAGAATTCCTACCTATATAGACGCTAAGACTTGGTGAACAGAAACTAAACATTAAATTTTGAAGTCTGGTTTTTCTTACAATTCATATTATAACTCCTTTAGTGGTGTTTGTCAATTATAGGTTTGGTTCAGATTTTGGACTGTCTCAATGCCGTGGCATCATTTTCAATAACAACTTCAAGTATCAAAAGTTCGTTATCAGTTACATAGAATTAAAAAACATAACGAAGATACATTTCACACACCTCCATACACTCTTCAAATACTACATATATTGACGTAATAAGTGTAAATGAGGTCTAAAAACCACACATTTTGTAACCTAAGTCCACAGTACTATTTATTTTCAATCACACGAAATGATTTCTTCCAATTGTAAAAGCAATACTTTTGTAAAAAGGTACGTACGTATTTCAACAATACTTATTGTATGTTTGCCGCAGAAATGGTCAGAGTCAGCTGAGAAAAATGGTTGACTGCAATGCGTAAGAGAAAACAAACTGTGAATACTACTACACTTTTTACTTCAATATAGAATAATAATAAACATAAAATGTTTAAGTACAAAACTTGTCGAGTATGCTTTGTTTCTAAACAAATACTGTGCATGTAAATTTAAATTTATGGACATAAAAACTTCAAACAATTCATGCTTCTAAAAATCCATTAAAATTTGAAAAACCAAATATTTCATTTTAAAAGGCAATCAATTGCTATCCGTACGTCGTTCCAATAACATTCACATAAACCAAAAAGCCGTAAACTATCAAAAACTAAAGCCAATTTTTATCTAAAACACGGATAGTTTCGGTGGAGACAATCCGACGGTCAATTCTCTTGAAAGGCTGCAATAAAACTGCAGGCCGGCTATTCACCATTTCGGGCCGGCATTAGCGGACGATCATTCTTTCTATGTCGCACTTACACTACGATTCGAATGGTAACAAAGACTTACGGACAAATGGATGCGACTTAGATCCCAGATATAAAGACCGGGGAACGTAGGAACTAAAATAGAACCACTTTAAGTTCGGCTTAACGGTGCGGGTGTATAAATGTGTTGATGTTGCAAGCGTTAAGGCTAGTTTCACGGCTTATAAATAAGTATTAGATAACCTTCCGAATAAAAAAAGTTACACAATGAATTAAATTCCACTTTATTAAACCAAACAATAATCATTTTGAAATACAAAGACGGGACTCGGTAAAGCTACTTATTTATCGTCACTACTTGGAACCAAAACTGTTCTCCGGAATTAAAGTAGGTAATGATTACAGTAAGGCGATTCTCTAACTCCATCGACAGTCACCAAGCGGTAAGTTATCGAGAAGTTTTGTATGAAAATCGGATCAGCGCCTCTACTGGTTGCCCTAGAACGTATCTCTACATCATTTTAAATGTCAAGTTCTCGATACTTGATACTAACGAGCGTAGAGAATCACGCTGCAGTTTCTTGATATTACCCTTAAATTAATCTTAAAAATTCTCATCTTGTTCAAGACCATTTTAGAAGCTTAATTTTAAGTAGAAAGTAAGTATAAATTAAGTTATTAACGCATAATTGCATACCTCATTTCCAATCAGACTGTGTACAATGCATTAAACAGTACGGCTTCTTTAATAATAGACTGCATCGACACTCGACACTCATTATAGCAACAAAGGAATAGAAACACACACCACCACACGGCAACGATGTATGTACGGCGTTAAGGTATGTTTACATAGAATTGAATAGCGAGAATATACCGGTGATATGATAGTTTTACTATTTTATTTTTTTATTGTCACAAATGTATAATTATGGTTAAAGGTGTTTTAATACTAGACTAGCTATTATATAGGCTCAAGTAGAAAGGGGCATCATCACTAAAATATTAAAAAACGAAAAAAGAGAAAATAGTTTAAACAAATTTTCTGCCATCCTGTATGACAAGATGTATGCATGTGAAAAAAGTTTGTAAGGATAAACTTCAAAGACGCATTCTTTGTTCTCTGCCTAGCACTATCGGTAAAAAGTCCGTTATTATGTTTGTATGTTAAACGAAAGAAACAAAACATCAATTTACAGCAAATATTAAATAACCACGCACTCACTAATACAACAGAGTTTTGTATATGTTACTGTAAAAGCCCGAACGATGGTAAATCCTAAGTTTTTCCGGTATAACCTAAGATTTACCAATTCGCAGTGGTAAAAGTCCGAACAATTCTTTTAATTCGAACTTTTACCTATACTCACTTGATGATGTCGAGATGTCGCCGGAGCCCCGCTTCGCGGGGCTCCTCCTTCTGGGTGGTTAAAAAAAAAAAACCACGAAGGCTAAGGTGGGAGCTTCGCTTCGCTCGCTCCCACCTTAGCCTTCTAACCTAACCTACCCATGTCGCTTTGCCTAAAACTCCTTCTTTATAACTATGTCACAGTATATAATTATACCGTGAAATAGTTAAAAACATAGTTATGAAGGAGGATTTTTTTATATATCGTAACATAGTTTTTAAACTCTGGCTTGTTCGGACTTTTACCATAGAGAGTTGGTAAATCTTAGATTTTACCGGAAAATCTTAGGATTTACCACAGGTCGGGCTTTTACAGTAACATATATAAAAAATAGTAATATGATGGAATTTCCCACCAAACTTTGACGAATTACTTTTAAGACACTATCGACTGTAACTACATATTACTTAGACAATAAAACAATTCATAAATCTCAATATTATCAAGTATTAAGTAAGTAGAAGTATACATAAGTATATAAGTACAGTAACCTAAAGCAAGTGATCCGAGAGATCGCTAGTGGAAGACTGTTAAGACAGGCAGGCATGGAGCGTAACACACGTCCGATGGTTCAGTGGTTGGGGCGCAATTCCTTATTTCATTCATGTTTCATTTATATATACTATATAATATGTATGTAATTACCTACTTTTGTTCTATTTTAATTCATAAAGCGTGTGTAATTGTGTGGTAAGTATAATAAGCGAAGATATTTTCTTTTCAAGTATTGTTTTCACAGAAATAAAACCGCGCATGTTACTAATATGAAAAATTATTAACTGCAGCTCTATCTATATTTTTTTAAATATACACGCTCACAAAATTGCAGAATTGTACAAAAGACCTAGTCCAAATTGAATAAATCAAATACTAGTTTTTTAGCATTTTTATCTTCATTCTATTTAAGCAGTTACTATGTCACTTCGGGCCGCGAGTCTCTTTTTCTAACGAAGGGTGATTGACTTGACACACTGTATAATATCTCATACATAATAGACAATTACTAAGTATTCTACACTTGAATTATACACCGAAATGAATGTAAATTTCAAATGCCTTGTATAACTGAAATACTCATCCATTTAGTGCTTGTAATAGAGAATTTAATATTCCATTTAACTGTGAGAATATATTATAAGAGATAAACACGAGATGGCACGATTACTTAGTAATGCGATAAGTATTTAAGTTTAAACTAAACAGGTTTACAGTATATAAAAGTCTAGTCTTTGCCCGCGGCTGCGTCTAGGGGAACTATAGTTCAGTTTTCATAGTCTCGAAATTTAGGGTATAAAACCTGTTCTGTATTCTTTTTCGAGTTTCAAACTACTTTAAACAAAATTTTATCTAAATCGGGTCAGTGATTTAGGCATGGTGAAATGAGAGATATACATACAAAGTTACAATATTAGCAGAGATCAATGTACCGCTATCACATTATATTGAAAAATTACTAAACATTTTCCGTATTTTTTCATTAGATTACCTTAGCATCGTCACTTGCCTTTAAAAAATAGTCCGCATTTTGTACCGTCGGGGACGATTTTACAAAATCACTTCTTTATTCACATTTACTACTTACTATTTTAAAATCATAAAAGTAACTGTTTTATTAGGCCCTAGGCTCTAAGACTTTTCGTTTTCGATATTAGTTTCAGAATAACATTTTTTATCGTGAAATTTGTTTTGATCGATTGACGTTAGAAATTGCGGTTTTTTGTATAGCGAAGAAATGTGTAAGCAGATTTTAAATGCAGTATTGTAATGTAACCAAATACTCGTATCATTTACCATTTTCAGCTTCAATTTCATTTATTACGAGCTGTCATCAACATCGCTTCAGAATCTTATTCAATTATTGTGTAACATCTGTATTCCCTTTCAACGTTCACAACAAAAAAGAGCGAAATAGATAAACAAAACCCGAAATCGCGCGGCGTATTCGCAACCCTTCATTCGTTTCATGACAGCTTCGCGTGTGAAGTACACACAAAATTACGGCTTGTTTTCCTCAACAAAAAAGCAGGCAATTCGTTGTCGTGTAAACGCACCCTAAGGCTAAACTACTACACGAAAAGGCTCGCTGTAGAAGAGGAAAGACCGCGATCGCCGGACCTTAAAGGAGCCGGCTTAAGATATTGCTGCTATCGAACGCCCTTTGAGACTTCCTTCTGACGGAAATTTAATTTAATCGCATTTTCTTCTTTGCTAAACGACCTCTTTATACGGCATACGAGTTTTCGAATTTTCCGTTTAAAATTAGAGGGATTATCGAGATAGTGGTTGGCTTATTTGTTAACGTGTTTAACCCGTAAAAGAAAATTGGTTGTTGAGTGGATGAAAACAACTGAAAATGTGTACCTCTCTTTTTAAGAAAGGATAGCTTTCGTACTAGGCATAGTTATTGTATCTCGAGAGGGTAATACACAAAGATTTATTTGAGACAACACTTTGAGCATCACATAACCGTGTATTTACCTAAAAACTGAGCACGTGGTATGCGTTGCGATTCGAGTGCGCCGATATCATTTTTCTACGGCATCGTATTTGCATCAACGCATAAATATCAGTGTACTTTTTAAACGAGTTATCGCGCACTTTATGAACATTATAAAAAGGCATTAAAAATAAATAGGCTCTTAATTCTACGTTATAACGCGGATCATTAATCAATCTATACTATCTATACTAATATAATAAAGCTGAAGAGTTTGTTTGTTTGTTTGTTTGTTTGAACGCGCTAATCTCAGGAACTACTGGTCCGATTTGAAAAATTTTTCAGTGTTAGATAGCCCATTTATCGAGGAAGGCTATAGGCTATATAACATCACGCAACAGTCATTAGGAGCGGAGTAGCAACGAAAAATGTTACAAAAACGGGGAAAATTTTGACCCATTCTCTTAGGTTACGCAAGCGAAGTTGCGCGGGTCAGCTAGTAAAAAATAAAGCGAACTTTTCAATTGTTTTTAACAAATTATCTTATTGGCTAACTATGTGTAATAGCTAAACAGACAAAGGTTCTAGCACTTGACAACTTCTGATATTTTAATCCTTATAAGTTAACCTGCATCTAAGAAAAAACATAATATACAAATACTAATAACAACTTTCGTTTCCAGTATCGATATTTCCAAGTAATCAAAACTAGTTTCAAGACATCGAACCACCTAAGCCACGAGATTTCCAATGATCACTATTTCAAGTTTTAAACCGAGCAATAGTTGTGTGGACGTAAATCTCAGCATTCTTTCGGATTCGCCTCCAAAAGGCTGTAAGCAATTATCGTAAAAGGGAACTCTTTGGAAAATACCTAGTCCATTATTGCTTCTATTGTATCCTTTCATAGGTCAATTGCTTCGTCGAAGTGGATTAAGCCTGAATTGAACTTATCTCTGTAAAGTATGTTATTATACCTGTGTGTATTTTTAAAAGCCGCATATTGAAAACTTACCCTTAGGAAATACAGTAATCGGATTGCAGAAAATAGAAATCATCGATATAACATTTTCGTTTATTCCAGTCTGGCTTATAGAAATATTTGTATTTTTATCTCTCGTTTCATTTAATCTTTGTAAACCTACATATATAATTTAAGACTGAAGATATTTGTACCTTTTTTTTATTATTTTTAATCTCTAAAGTACCATCCTCGGATTAGTATGATGGCCACTATAATGAGGAAATATATAGGCTAAATTACGCGTCATGTTTTATATTTAGATCTATGGAAGCAAAGTAGACATTTAAAATGTATCATAAGAGATAGTGCAGAAGGACGATTTCTAACTACACACACAAATTTTATACGAAAATCTGCTCATCACCTATCGAACGCCGTAGGAACTATTTTCGAAGTTAGATTTTAAATGTCAAAATCAATAGTACCGACCGACACCGCAAGATGGTGCTTGTTATAGTGATAGCTCATGAATGGTTGGTTAATGACCATTCTTATTATATTATAGACTCATTTTCCTTAACAATAGGTCTACAATCTTACTTCGATTCGATTAGCTTAAACAATGTAAGGCTTTCATCTACTGGTTGTTAACTTTGAAATTGCTTAATTTGATAGGTTATTGACCTGATGATTGTTCTAAAGTCTAAACGGCTAATGGACATTTAATTTTATAGTTACATTGTATCAACATATTAAATTAAAGCTTCTGAATACATACAAAAGCTTAAACAAATAATCCTATCAACATAAGTTCGATAAGTCTGGAGATGACTTGTTGAAAGACAAAGAAAATGCGTTCTGTTTTCAATAAAACTTATACGAAAGTAGAAAACGGTACATTTTGAGAACAAGTTTATATCTCACGTAGATTTATTCTCGAATACTTTTTTGAAGACAATTCTCTCTTTGGCCATAAGTTAGGTGTCGTGATTAGAATTAAGAAATTCATAATAATATCTACTTCAAAGTTTTATTACTACTTTAACTTTATGAATGTGAAAATATGAGTTTGTGTGTTTATTGATTTTTTCGCCAAGATCTCAAAGAAGCCCCGAAGAAGAAGAACCTTTTTAGGTAACATTTTATGGAGTTATAGATTATATAGTGTTAGAGTTGTTTTGACGAATCGTGTACAATGACGTGACACAAAAGCTATTACAATATAAAAACGCGATAAGATGTAAGTGAAAGTTGTACCCGGTATTAAAGGAGAACTATCTAACCGTACAAATACATTTATTACAGCATTAACTTTACTACAAATTAATACCTAATGTCACGGCCGCTCATATTTTATTCACGTCATATAATATTAAACTACAACGTGTACATAATTGAGGACCAGTTATACCTATAATTTGTTGTTGACTGATATAACACGGCCCATTAAGGTTGCTGCTTAATTAATTACTACAGATCTATTATATCGATTGTCGAACCGATAACTGTCTTTTGGGTGGTTAGTCAAACACGTACAATTGTTTAAGTCTCCCAAATCCCTTGTTGCTGAATCGTTGTTTTAACATGCCGTTCAAAGCAAAAAACTCTGATAAACCGTATGTCTAAATCTGTGCAGTTCATTTAATGCGATTACGAGAAAGATAATTCAATATCAGGTACATCCTAACTTTTACACATTGAACACTTTTTGTAGTTTCAAGCAAAACTATACTTAACAGTATACATGCATATCATTTAGTGTACAAAGAATAGATTAGAGCCTCTTAAACACCGACTCCCGTTTCAAAGTTATCGGTTAGCCAACTGCAGCAAAACTTGCTCCACAGTGTTTCTTGCGAAACATAATAAATCTTTCTTACTGTCATTGATATTTAGCTCGTGCGAGGGATGCGAGCCACAATGGAAGGCGCCTTCGATAAATCATTTAGAAGTATTATGTTTATACAAGTACGCTATATTATACTCCCGATTGCTGAAGACAAGCTTAATCAATATATTTGAAGTGATTTACTCGCTTTTGTTTATGGTGTTTATGTGTTCGTAACGGTGCTGTTTGAACAAAGTTTCTTTTGAAAGTGTCTATTATACACGAATATTAAATTGTCTTAGATTTTGTTGCACCTTTATTATGAAGGGCTAGCTAATCGGTATCGGTAAGTGTTATTGTCTAATACAACAAAATGGGCCTAAGTACTCGGGTCCTGTTTTGTAGTAACTTTGTAGTTTCTATTTTGTTGTTGGGCTAAAAGTAGTAAAACACGTAGGATATATGTAGGTGTGTCCCATTTATAGAGTCTTCAATTCGATAAAGTTGATATATCTGCCAAAAGTTCACAATATCGACAGCTTACAAAAATAATATAATGTTAAAGCCTTATTGGCTACTGCTATCATTAAACACACACCAAATGATTTTTATAATAATGAGTACACGTAATAAAATATTAAATATTTACTAAAAATATCCTACTTAATTATTTTATTGCTGGCTAAATATGAATTTCGTTTGTTTCACTCTGCTATTTAAGGCATTAATCACATACAAGTTGAAACCGTTAAATTGCAATATTCCTACAACAAAGCTCACTCTCTGCATTTACAAGTGATTTAATTAATTCCAGATTATTCTGATAACTAAATTAATTGAAATACCTCTACTGTGAACTTCTACAATACCTCGCGTTTTAATTAAGAACGCAACTACGAACTCAATCACAAATGGATTGCTGATTATTTTCTTAATTCAATCTCAGTGGATTTCTACGAATATGTTTTCTATTGTCCATTTAAATGTACCTACTTCTGTTTTCGTACTACAAAACAAAGGAATAAAACAGAACTCAGGATTCTATGAATTTGTCTCAGAAATCGAAGGGAAGTAACTAAAACGCAGCTGAAGGTATTTAATATAACTTGAGCCAATACCGAGAATAATAGCAAGGACAGAAAATATCAAAGCGGGAGAAAATTTAATAAGAAATCCATGCTGCTGCGTTATTATAATTTACTTCCCATAATATCAATCGACCAACCGTAAGATTATTCTCAAAAATTGAACACACAAATCCAAACGCTACAATAAATGGGACGAAGGAATGGAAAAAGAAAAATCAGCGTAAAAAAATCTTCAAACTTTTTTTATACCAGGCGTAGTCATTGGTAGAAAATGAAAAGGACACCCCGTTACGATTTCCATTAACAGGGAATAGGAATGCGTCGAAGGCCCGGGGCACCAATAAATCAATCTAGGAGGAGACAGACCGCTCCCAAATTGCTCTCAAAATACACAGTATTAAATTTTGTAGGCTCCATGACTGCGTTGGTAAGCCTGAAACAGAACGATGTATGCTTGTATGGGCAGACATTATGAGAAGTGTGCTAGACGCCTAGACACACAATCCCTGTACAAGCTGTTTGGTGTATCAGCCGGTTCACGTACTAATACAGACGGTTTAGGACCAAAACGCGTGAAGAACACACGATTAGTTTAATTAATGCAAACCCTTCTCCATTTATACATAGTTCTGTTATCTATAGACTAATTTTTGCCTACTGAGTAGTAATGTAAAAATGTTTAGCTGAATTTAAGTAAACTTGGTAAATGACACTTTGGATCTACAGAGTGCGTTGCAAATATTTTAACCCGTTTACATTTCATATTTTCGTATAATATGAAAGCGACGTCACTTTTTAAAAAATCAACATGAAAAATTACCTCCGTCGTCTTTTTTTTTAATTATTTTAATGAATTAGCTACAATAATTCAGTTCAAGAGAACACATAAAACGAATTTTCATCTACATCCAAGGCCACTCACATCCGAGTCAAGAGGAAAATTGAGGAAACTTAAACTGTACCGAATTTTCCTGAACACGGCTGCGTTTGAAGTGATTTCCACATGATGAAGTAGCTCTGCGTACTAAAACACATACATTTGTTACTCAAAGGACCAAAACAAGGGTAACCCTTCGTCATTGACCCCCATTCTCTCAGCTGATTGTTACGATTTGTGCAAAAATAAGGAAAATGTTTCATATTTTTGAAGCCTTGGGAACTATTGTCTTGAACAAAATGTGAACTTAAGATTTGTGTGTCTGATTTTGCAATGAATTGCCTTTATGATTAAGGCAGCACATTTAGGTTTATACATAAGATTTAACGGTTATACATATGTAATTTGCTTTATGTGTTTCGTGGTTCTTAATAAATTACAATTTAAAATGACTTCTATGGATGCTAAAAATTAATCCACAGAGGATATTTATACAATATTTTAGAAGAATACTATTACGTTTTCAGTATTATGACTTCAAGTCGAACCGTTCACTAGTTCATATATCTCTTCACAGATATGCTCAACGATGACATAAAACAAAAAATACCTCAACAAAAACATACCAGCATTCAACTAGACCATAAAACATTGTAAGAAACAGCCTGCCGTAACAACAAAACCTTCTGAAAATTTTAAACAAGCTCGATTCTTATTCACAAAGACACGGGCAATAAAAGTGACTCCCCAAGTAATTCTACACTGTATCAATCACGTTGCAGTAGTAAAATTGAACGTAAAACTTACTTCAAGATACAAGTACTTGTGTACCGACGCTCGTTCTATGTTGAATTTGCTTCCGAAGCACGTAGGTAGACACTTGCAGCCCTGTTCGACCAATCACCGATGTGTTTGAGACGAGAATACGTTAAAGAATCCCTGATATTAAAGTTTTAAGTGGTTACATTTTTAATTCAGAGGATTCAACGGTATTAAGTGATTTGAGTGGTGGGATATGATGAGTTGGATATGTTGTATCTATCTGATATATCAAACACTTTCCTTGCTGTCTTAGCTATTGATGATAAAAAATATTGTTAAATTTATTTATTTTATTCATTTATAGATCTGGTATTATGCTTCAAAAATCATATTACGCAGATTGATAATGAAGTGTAACTGTCTACACCCTAAATACGGTTATACAAAGTGCTCATTAGAATAAGGTATCGTACAAACTCCACTAAGGTTTAAAGCAATTAATAGTAATAGCTGATACAAAAAACCTTTCTAATATAAATTGAACCTAGGTATAAACCATAGCTACTTCCATCGCCAGTGAACCATAAAGCTATCAATCTACCTTGTCATTTAGCCAAGACCTTGACAGAATGACAGCCATCGTTTTCACTAACTTGTCCTCACAATGAAACCAATACGAGCATCGTTAAGGTAAACAAAGGGACGGGTAAATAGATTTAGAGCTGCATATCCACTTAAAGACCGAAGGAAAGCTATATAGAGCATGGAAAATTGTTAGACGTTTTAAAATAGAACGTAAAATGAAATTTAGAATAACATAGTCGTATTTATTTAAACCATCCAAAACTTATATGCAAGACCTTTTTTCGGCTACCCTAAGGTTAAGTTTTCTTCTCCTTCTTCGTGTCAATGATTTTTAAAGTCTTACCTACCTTAATTTTTATATAAACAATAAATAGATACAGATACGTATACAAATTATAATAATTAGATATATTTAGACTAGATTTTGACCAAAAGTTGGCTGCGGCAACGGCGTCATGGTTAAGTTTTAATCACGCACAGGTTTAAGTACTTATAAATTACCGATGAGCGCGAGCGTTATTGAACATCTATAAAATACTTCCGATACGTTTGTGGGCGCTAAAAATAAAATATAGATACAAATTGTCGCCACCAACGTCGCTCAGCTAAGATGGAACACGATCCTAAACTTCGTGCCCTATTCATAGTTTAACGGTGTACCTAAAATCCAGTTTTACTGACACACTTTGACCATAGAATACTAAACAATATGG
Source organism: Anticarsia gemmatalis (assembly GCF_050436995.1). Taxonomy (NCBI): domain Eukaryota; kingdom Metazoa; phylum Arthropoda; class Insecta; order Lepidoptera; family Erebidae; genus Anticarsia; species Anticarsia gemmatalis. Next base: position 7,349,475 of record NC_134757.1, read on the forward strand.
CTTTGGGCAAACATCCGACGCGTTATTCGCTACACTTTAGTTATTCATTACAGTCGGCTGTACTATCTAGTTTTCGGCCATTGTAACATTAAAATCACACATTTCGGTGGCAATTTAGCTGTGTGATATGTGTTTAATTTTCGCTATTTGATAGACTGAAATGTTTTATAATAAACAATGTTGGATGCTAACTTTATTTAGGATATTAAACTTGTAATGATGTTGCTGAAATTCGTGCTTATGGGTATATTGTTGTGTGGGAATAGATCAGATTAACCAGAAAATGGTATTAAAACTCGATTAGATCAAGAACACACACACACACTGCGTGATAAAGTTTGCATTATGTGGCTAAATATACTCGTATACGTAAATTCGTATATAGGCACATAATACTAAATTTACAGTATCGTTATTTGCATAGCGGTTTAGAGATTCTTAGAGGTTCAATTTCATTATATTGCATCTACAACCTTAATTTTTGCTTAGTTATTAGTATTAGAAGAACTTGTTCTTACTAGTATCCATTTGGAGTGATAACTAGAAACAGTTCGTACAGATTTAAGTCTTCGCGAAAATACAAGAAATATATCGCAAACAGAAAGTAATTCTTAACAAAAAGTGTCTATACTTCAGAAAAAAAACGTCACGAGAATCAAAAGACGGCTAGCAAAGCGCCCAAACAGATGTGAACAAAGATGAAAAAAGTTTCAGAAATTGGGAATGGAAGATGATTACAGTACAGAGAATGAAGTTGCCGCATTATTATCAACTCGCTTTTGTACTGATTCCGAATGTTTCCCTTTACAACTTCCAAGTTTACGGCTTACCCCAAACTGTTATACCTAAGAAAAAAAAGTTTAATTTACATAGAATCTTATAATTCTTTATTGTTCTTGCTTTGTTATTCAAACGACTATAATTTCTGGGATTTCACGTACTTTATTACGGAGGCCGTTTAGTTTATGTCTTTTGTTTAGCACTTGTATTGTATAGAATAATAAGCAATTGTTTCAAGTAACTCACATAAATGTGTCACTAGTATAATGAAAACCTATTCAGTAATTAAAAAAAAATGTATTGTGGAATATCCCCTTCCAACGTTGTCTCACTTAATGATAATGACGGAGCTTAAGGTGTGTGTTATAACAAGAATACTTTATAAAAATAAAACGTTATACAGCACTTTAACCACACAGACTTTACAAGTAATACCTACTATACGTCTGAAGCTATAAGAGTTTATTCGCATATAAACCGCTCCATATTCTGCCGTCGTAAATGTAAACACAGTAACTTAAGTTACTGTGTTTATAGTTTGTTTAGTTCTTTGGAATCAGGAGACCGCGGGCTATTTGAGAAAGTTTTCGGTTTGTTTGTACGATGGATAGTTACCGAAATACATTAAATAAAAACACAGTATTTTTACAAAAAAAACATTTTTTTTAATAAAAAATACAGTATCTGTGTTATTTTAAATTAAATAACAGTATCTCACTACTAACTGTGTTTTTTTAACGTGAATAGATTTTAATTTTTCTTTTTTTGCTTGATTATAACACGGCTTCTTCAGTTACTGTGATTGCATATAAAATATGGTTCATAAATAAACAACAAATACTTGAATAAATCACAGTATCTCATTTACTGTATTACTGATTTTATACGTATTTCTAAGAAACATAGTTATAACACAGTATGTACATACTTACTGTGTCGTAATTCCCCTAATGTTAATATCTTTACAAAGTTACAACACAGTAATAGGTAAAACTTGGTTACAACACAGTAACCGTTGAGTTACCGTGTTGTAACTTAAAAAATAAAAAAATATTATATTATTACCCTAGCTTAAAACACATTATCTAATTTTATTATTTATACAATAATAATATACTAGATATATATATACAGAATCAAAGATTTAACGATATACTAACATTAAAAGTTGCATGAAATAATATACAATAATTAGTATCTTCATGAGAGCAAAAATTAACCATTAAACTTCAACCGCGTTTTTCTCAAAACGCATATTTTGAAGTTACTGTGTTTAGATTTACGACGGCAGTATTATGGATCTCTAACATACAAATCCTCTATATTACGATGATGAAAGACTCCAAGCTAAGTTACACATCTCACCTACACTATAAAGATATAAGATATTCATATAAAAATACGCACGTCCTTCCTACTCTCATAGATATTCCTTACTTTTCTCACTTTTATTTACAACAAGAGACAACACATTATCATAACACTGAACATCATGAAAATGGCACTTCTAACACAACGACATCTCTCATTTCCCTGTTTATTTCCTTTGTACGTCTAAAATAAGTTTTGGTAGAATTCTTCGTCTTGTAAATAAATTACTACACTTCAACTATAGCTACCTCTCTTTCTTCCTTAGTGTAAATGTCGAGCCTCTCACTCTAAGGTAAAGACGAGATTCTAGCTCTTCCTATTATTGTAGGTAAGTCTATGAAAGTACAAAACACCTCGTGTGCTTAATTAAGAAACTTTTCAAATTCACATTCAGTTTTATGTATTAAGTTTTAGAACAATTTTTAAAAGAAAAGCTCGCGTTCATTTTGTTTAAGACGATGTAATATGAGAATTGTAAGCGCCATTGTATTATGATTCATATGATTGTGAATCTAACAGTATGTACCTAAGTAATTTACATAAAAGTCAATAAAAATGTGTTTATAACATTAAATCGCTCAGGTTGGACTTAATCAAAACAGGTACAAATCCATATACTGTAATAACCTATGAAATAGATCACAACGCGTGAGAAACACATTATTTCCATATAAAATTAAGTGTATATGCTAAAGGCACTCGGAGCTACGGTGTTAGACCGCCCAATATGTCCGGGGACGCCTCCTATCGCCGTTCCCAGGGCATTACACACGTTTCCCGGATCTTGAACAGGAATATTTACTGGGAAACTCCATGGTGTACTGCTTTAACAAAATTTTGGAACTAATAACTATTCAAACTTTATAATTATAAGGATACTCTGCTGGACTTCAAATAATAAAAAAGTCTAGCAGTACTGATAGTTTTTTAATACAATTTGTTGAAAGCTATAATTGGTTATATTCTTGTCTCTAAAGCGCTGCACCTCCACGCAAAAGATACAAAACCTTTAGTCTTAATTATAAAATAAAATAAATCAAATCATCAGTGCCTCGATTCTCTACTACTATCGACTACCGACAATCGAACTGTCATCGAGAAATTTTGTATGAAAATCTGATCAGCGCCTCTGGCGGGTGTCGTAGGAAACATTTTGGCAGTACATTCTAAATGTCAAAATTTCGATAGCTAGCCGGTTGTCGGTACTCGATAGTTGTACAGAATCGAGGTACAGGCACAAAAACCTTTAAAAATGACAAAAGCCGTCTGCTTAAATTTGTTTAAAATACTAGATGACCCGCGCAACTTCGCTTGCGTCGCATAAGAGAGAATGGATCATAGTTATACCCGTTTTTGTAAAAAAAATTACTGGTACTCTGCTCTTATTGGTCGTAGCGTGATGTTATATAGCTTATAGCCATCCTCAATAAATAGGCTATTCAACAGGAAAATAACTTTTCAATTCGCACTAGTAGTTCATGAGATTAGCGTGTTCAACCAAATAAACTATACAAACTTATAATATTAGTATAGAAGGTATAGATATAGTGAGTAATGTAAGCATAATATTATGTGTACAAGTCGCGACAGTTTAAAATCGTTAATGTAAGCATATTTTATAAAGATATCTCTCTATATCATCGTGTGTGATGCGATTGTAAAACTTGTGAAACATACGTGGTTGTCAAAGAATTAAGTAACAAAGGAGAATGAAATTAATCGTATTTACTCCTCCCTGATTACCTGCTTTGAATATTCATAAAATTCCAATAACACTCCGCAGTAGAGTTGCGCTTAAACGAATTAGACGCCGTAGAAGCATTGGAATTAACTTACAAAATTACCTTGCCTACTTTTCAATTCAATATAACTTTGTTAGAAAAAACGTAATTAGATATCGATTCTTGAATGTAATTGTCTTTACTAATACATTAAGTTTCGATGGAATTGTTTATTGGTGCATGAATAAGCGTTATTCTGCGGAGTGTAAATTACCAACAGGACTTTTGCAAAAGCGTGAGAAAATAAATTAAAAAGAAACTAATTTGGGAGCGAACACGTTTTTCGATAAGAACAAAATAATAGGTATAGTCAAAACAAAGGTCGAATCTGTTACAAATACAAATATCCACGAAAAACGTGTTTTAAATAGTCATATCCCAGGTTTTAATAGCGTTTACAACCATATAGGTAATATAGGAAAATCAAAAGAAAATCTAAAAATAAAATTAAAAACAAATCCACTACCAACCCTTTTTTTCAATTAAAACCCTCTCGAACGTTCTATAAAAACCTCTACTAATTAATCTCAATAATTATGCAATCATACCTTAAACAAAGCTTTTATTAGCGGCCACCCTTCAGCCATATTTCCTTAATAGCCGAACCGAATAATTGAATGTTCCGACCAGTTTTTACTCATTTAAAACGTACGCCACAATTACCTCTATTAATTTACGCGAGGTGGGCCGATAAAAGCCAGCTTAATAATATTGGGGTGAGAAGTACCCGGAGTGAGGTACGAGGGGAGGGTCTGTCAAATTTCATGCAGTAAAGCTCCAGAAATGGCCTGTCGCTCTAGCTTAGACAAGAACAATTGATTACTCCTTGCTTTTAGTTATGAAATATGCAATAAGGAAAAAGATTTCGTTTGAAAACATTTAATGCGGTTGAGTTGGTGTCAAACCAAAAGAGCGTAGAACGTTACGTTTTTAAAATATTCTTCTATTGGATGTGTTTTTTTTTTTCATTTCTAATTACAATCGAATTAGCTCTTATTCAACCTGCTCGAATAATAAACCCTCTATTGTTCTCTCTCCTCTAGCAGAATCCTGTTACAAAAGGCGGCAATAATTTCAAATCTACACCAAACAAACAGCCAGTAAATCATTTGTACGGTGCTAAATTTCACCGAAACCCACTATGACGTATAGAGTGAAATCACCGTTGAGCGCGATTACACAGAATGCATTTCGGCAGACAGCGGGCATTGGCGTCCGTTTTATCTTTACCATACACTGGCTGATAAGGAGCTTACCAGGCGAACTTAATAAGAGTTGACGTAGCCCACTCGACCAGATGAGAATACACCTTTTGTACTTCAAAACATGGTTTAATTTAGATTAGCGGTGGCTTTTGGACGGGTCACTGGGTAAGAGCAGTTTATGCATGATGTTGTTAGCTTTTTAGGTATAAAGTGCACAATAGGTATGAAGCAAATGTTGTTGCTTGCCCCTTTTGTTCGTGAGATGCATAATTAGAACAGTGTGTGCATGAAATGAGAAATAAACTTCTTGCAACAATAAAACAAAGAAGTTGTGTTTGTACTTTTGTTGATGTTTCATTTAACTAAACGTAATGTTCGCTTGGTTTATACGGGCTTTAATACAGTTTGTGTGAATAGTGGTGTTGTATTTATTTCAATTCCTTTGAAATTCGTCTATTATTTTATTTATGCATTTTTTAGTAAAACAAAATATCTACTGTGTTTTATTATATAATACTTACATACTACACAATTTACTCAACAAGAACAAGTATTTTTTTAATATTTTATCCAAATGAATCTACTAAAGTTTACAACGTCTGTTTAGCATTTGTTTGCTTTGACTATGTACAAAATCAATAGGAACTTTAACCCTCCTGACTATAATGGAATAAAAATAATCCCAGGATTCGCCGTAGCTTCCGCGCTAATCGTTAAATAACGTTGTTATTGGTAACGAACAGAGCTTATAAAATAACTGCTAATTAAAGTATCAACCCTGGCTTATCTGATGTAGTTCCGATGCATAAAAATTAAATATGAATAGGTACAAGTTTAGTAAAAACACCACTATCGATTGTTTAATCCCCTTTTGAATAATAATATGGTACCTAAGTAAATAAATCTTGTGGTCACTATTACACTTGATAATATTGTGTGCTAAAAATTGTGGATTTTATTACGTTACAGATATCTCGGTATTATTTTTTGTACTGAAATCTTCTTTTTACTGTAACTTAATAGCTAGTTAATATGTTGTATTAACAGTTGGTTCCTGACACTACCTTTAATAGCTCAACTTTGAAGCTGGCGTTCTTCCTTAATGTCATTCGTCTTCTTCAATGTCATCCTTTCTCACAAAATTAAAACATTTACAAAAAGTCAATGACCTCAAACTTCAAAGCACTCAATAAAGTGACTCAAATCAACGAACCAAATCCATAAATTAACTTACATTTTATCTTCATCTCTATTAATAATGAGAAAATTGCAGCGCCCAAATGAGGCAGATTTAACATTGTTTCCACCAACCAATTTTACGTTGGAACGTACTCGCAGTACGTTGAATTTATGAAGGGACACGTGTGAAGCGGCCCGCGGTTTTAATATCAGCTGTAAATTAGAATGAGCTAACGGATACTGCACAAATTGGCTCTATACTATACCCGTACTGCTCATACCAGTTTATTGTTTTAGAAACGTTGTTTGATGTACGTTGCCGTTTTTATTTATGAGTCTGTATCGTTATGTGATGGAGAACGCTAATGGTTGTTTTACATTGCTTTTGTATCGGTAATATTATGGTTATGGATTGTTTGGTTCATAATATCTCAGTCTTATAAGGACAGGTAGCTTCAAAGCCATCATTGTTGATTTATGTAAATGTACATAATTAATAGTAACTCATATTAATACATAGTTAATGAGCTTTCCAGGCAGGTTACCTGAGGATAAATAAAATTATACAGCAAATAATAAATTAGGAAACTAGTTCCCTTTTTGCAAGTTAGACCTGATGTTTTATTACACACAAATAAAGACGTGCCCTCTCATAATGTGCACATAATACGTTGAACCTTTCTCTCAAGTAAAAAGTCAAGCCAATTTAGTTGTAAAAGTTGTACACAGAGTTCCCTAAAACCCAAATATTTATGAACCAACAGCGCTTATTAAAAACCAGTCCAAATGCAATTAAAATTAAATCATAAACTTCTGACACTAATTCAGGTATACAACCTTTTATTCAATATAACTTTGTGAACGAAATAGGAGGCGGTAATATGCCTTTATTTCCTCATTAATGTGACTCTAAAAGTTTGGGTTGGAAATAAAAACTCCTTTGGGAATTCCCGAATACCTTTTGGTAGGCTAAGTACTGATTAGGCTAATCGTGATAAAGCTTTATTGGTGTGTTCGATTTTATTGCCAGCAAATAGAGGATTGATGGAACTAAAGATTTCTGATCGTAAAATTAGTGCTTAAATATTCGTTGGTTAGTAAATTATGAAAGTCTAAGTTTCCACAATTTAGTTTCTTTATTTTTCTGAGATTTGGCTGACAAAGCCCAAAGGAATGAGCTGTACTTTAAGTTTTTAGAAATTTTAAGGGTAAAAAAACATTATTATAATCTTTTATAGTATATCAGTAACAATATTGTATACCAGTTACGAGTATCTTAATTATATTACTTTATTTTGTCATTAGTCTGTGAATATATTCCCAAAACGACTTTATCTTCCAATACAATTATCACAATTCCCAGTGAATATTTAAACCAATCATGTTCGACCGTAAAAAATAAATCAAGATTATTTGGCGACTTAAATTAAAGCTTCATTTCTCATTAACGACGCAGTATCTCAAACAGCAGTTAATAAACTGAGGCCCGATAAGCAATTAAGACAACCAATCAAAAAGAAAATTGTGTTCAAACAAATAGACTTTCAGAACAATTGGGTAAAAGAAATTATCTCATTAAAATGGTTCGATTCGTACTCAAACCATGTCAATATTCTTGCATAATGGAGCTATGAAGTGAGTACAGTTGCAAATGAAAACAATTCTATGCGGAACATTCTGTTCAGACTGTTATATGCAGACATAAAGGGCTGCTCTCACTGGTATAGACTTTGAGTAATGCTCAATTTTACCAAATATCTATTCTAATACTTAGTCATTCTTAGATCCTTGTTAGCTAATCATTTGAGTGTATTAATGGAATATTTAATACCTGGTTACATGCTTTGATGATATACCTAATAATGAATTTTATTCCGAATTAATTTCGGGACTTTGTAAGACGAGAATTTGTGTGTTGTGTTATTGATGCAGGTTATAATTACCTACAAAAAGTAAAATAAGGGGTATTAAAAGTTCATTTCTTTCTTTATTTGTTCTGCTAGTGGATCATTGCCAACAAAATAATTACGTCACGACTTGTTACACGCTATAGTCCGTTAGATTTTCTACCACTATCAACTATCGTCTGCCGACTAGCTACACCTAGCCTAGTTGTCGACTAATTTTGTATGAAATATTAATAATGGATACTAATTTTGCAGTACAAATTACAATTCAAATATCAAAGTCGATAGTGCCGACTGTAAAACATCGCGCTACTGATATATTGTAACGCGTCTTTATATAGTCGCTATTATAAAGCGTGTTTGCACAGTAAGTGAGCCTTCACGTGATATAAGCCCGCGCTATAGTTTTTTGCACAATATATTTTGATCCTTTGACCAATCTACACTTTGACACACAGTTTTGCAATGCGTAAAAGCGATATCAGGTTTTTTATGAAAAATCAAACGTTGATTGTGAAATTGACGCCGGAATTGTTTGACGGACGTTTTATATACACTTTATGATATAGTCATGTATATATCCTGGCTTACGAGTTTTATGCGTGTAATAGGAAACCATGCAGACTGCAGCTGTAGTTTTATTTTTGAATAGGTCACCGTTAATCGATACTGATTGCCTAGAGAGTAGTATAATTTTCTCTCTCGTTGTTGCCAAGCAATATTGTATGGAACAAATATCCATATTAGGTACCCTAAATAAACTAACGAGGTGAAATTCAATTATCTTCCTAAAACGTCAACATGTTGCCCTTTTTCCAACGCTAAGACATGAATAATAACATTACTTTATAAAGATGCTTCTACATATATTATAAGCTATGTATGTTTTTATATAAGCATCGAAAAATTAACGAAAGTTGCTATATCCATTTATATGTATGTAATGATTACAACTGTACCGATTACGATTAAGTTTAACAGGAACTAAGCTTATTGAAAAGGAAACTTGGGTCTGAAAAATATATTTTAAGTATTAACTAAAAATGTTATTGCAGTTACACAAGAGGTCATTGTTGTATGGTGTATTTAAACATTTCATCCAAAAGTGTTACCAGAACCTAGAAAAATCAAGCTATCCATACACTACTGTCTGGAAAATTATAATAGACTGACCCGCGCAACTTCGCTTGCGTCACATAAGAGAGAATGGGTCAAAATTTTCCCCGTTTTTGTAACATTTTTTATTGCTACTCTGCTCCTATTGGTCGTAGCGTAATGATATATAGCTTATAGCCTCCCTCGATAAATGGACTATCTAACACTGGAAGATTTTTTCAAATCGGACCCGTAGTTCCTGAGATTAGCGCGTTCAAACAAACAAACAAACTCTTTAGCTTTATAATATTAGTATAGATTTTCGTTTTGTAAACACTACCAGTTTGTATACCAATCCGCACTTGGCCAGCGCGGTAGAATCAAGACCGAACCCCTCCCTAATTTTGTGAAGAGTTCCTTGACCAGCATTGGGCACTATCTATACTAATATTATAAAGCTGAAGAGTTTGTTTGCTTGATTGTTTGATGTTTGTTTGTGTGTTTGTTTGTTTGAACGCGCTAATCTCAGGAACTACTGGTTCGATTTGAAAAATTCTTTCAGTGTTAGATAGGTAGGAAGGTTATAGGCTATATATCATCACGCTACGACCAATTAGAGCAGAGTACCAGTGAAAAATGTTACAAAAACGGGGAAAATTATGATTCTCTTATGTGCCGCAAGCAAAGTTGCGCGGGTCAGCTAGTAACATTATAACAGCAAGAAGTTTAGTCATGCCTATTGCGTGTACGACGAAGTATAAGGAACACGTATCGCTCAGATTAGTCGGTGTAGCTAACAAGCAAGTAACTTTTACAATTAATACCAACCAACCGCAGCGGGGGGAAGGCCGATACAAATCGACGACTAAACGATGCGATTGCGAAGTGCGACTAAACGTAGGGGAGATAAAGAGGGAAACTACTAGGTAGTTTGATGAGCCTTTATCATGTTTTTGTGGGAATTATTTGTATAGAAAAATGGGACTGACTGTATATTAATTGAAGGTGTCTTCGTTGATATGTAGGTGAATAGACACAGATATACTTGCACAATCACATATTTGTGTAAAGTAATTTTATGGATACCTAATAAAGCTGACTTATAAATTGTTTCTAGATGAGACACATTAGATCAGTCTGTCGATTTAATTACTAGTGACAAATTATTTTTATGTGAACTCGTATCTAAAGCAAATAATTCGTTATTCTAGTAAATATTTTGCGTCCAAAATCTTTATAAACGATAGCTGAACCTTGATAATACCTCTACAATCGTATTTGTTTTTAAACAGATAAAGATAATTCTGTATCAAGCCTCTTGTAAGCACATCACAGAAAAAGAAACCAATATCGCACCTTCGACGAAGAATGATATAAAATTAAACCAACAACCAGTCGCTTACGTCTTTATTCTACTATAGGTGTGATATGTCTAACGTTTAGTATATCATTGCGCTGATATTTGTGCGAGGGTAGGCTTAATTGAGTGTCAGTCACCGCGGCGAACGCTTGACGCCCGTTGCTCTCGTCGCACCGGTAATTTGTTCACAACGTGACGAGTAGAGCCACATTATTGGTAGGCCTAGCTTATGCACACCAAGATAAAACGTATACGTAATTGAAAACTCTATGTAATATGTAATTATGTTTCCTGAGTTCTTGATTGAATGCTTGAGGCTTTAACTTTCTGCCTTACACAAGAAAATTTCAAAGTATTTTTTAACAACTCCTACACTTCGCATTACTTTTATAATCGGGGGCAAGACTTTAAAGGTTACGAATTATACTAAAATCGGTGTTATTTCGATAATCATTGATGCCTTCAGCCAAATGGTATAACAAATTCACATTTGTCGCAAGCGTGCAAGAATCCGTAGTGAATCGATTTGTTACCTACATGTCAGAAATAAAGTTCTCTCGCTATCACCCGCCCGCAAACGGATTATCGGATCTACAACTACAGTAATCCATTAGGGTTGTTTATACTACTTAAAAATTTAAATCCCTCGCTTCAGAAGCTTAATGATGAAGCGGGTTCAATAAACTATAAGATATGTTCATTCCGCACAATCTTTTTTACTCTTTGAATGAAATAAAGCACTGATTTACTGGTGAGGCACCCGATTAAGCATATCTTCCCAAGTTCCGATTACTTGATTACAGTAAAAGTAATTCTAGTCATTCAAACAACTTGGCCTTAGTTCTCAATGACCTGCAGACTTATCACGTATCTCAGTTGACAGCTAGTTTATCTCAAATGGATGGTCACTTTTCAGTACATTGCTGCTTTGACGTAACGTCTTAAGCACTTTTATCTAAGAGATACAGCAATGTACAGTAGAGTAGAGTGCCTTTCAAATATATGTGATAGCTCCCCTGACCTCCGAAACAAACGTTGCTACTCTCAAGTACAACGGTGCAATCTCTTTATTCGTCAATATTTACTAGGCATTATTCTCCTAAATTACTGCAAAATGCACCTGACTGAAAGTAAAATATGTGCCCAAAGGTGAACAACAGTATTCTACAAACACATTTACCGAAAAATCGTCTCAAGCACTCCAAGTAGCTACCACAAGAGCCGCAGGTGTTCATACTCACACACACAGGAGCACACAATAACTACAATATCAAAGTTTTCCCATCAACACTGTTCCACGGAGAAGTGAACGGATGAGCCGTGAATATGAATGTTCTGGAAGCTAATTGAACCACTCTATGATCGGCAAGTAATTTCAGTCGTCATGTTTTTATAAGCAAGTTTTGTATTAATGTACAAGTTTTCACCTATAGCATCAGAGGGTAATGTGTCCCTTGTCAAATAATATAATTCAATGATTTTCGGTTCTTCCTGGTAATTAAGGGCAAATCTGGCCATACTCTAAAAATATACAAGGGGTTACATCGTTTTTAGGATACAATAATTCGTTCTTCAATAATTATTTTTGTTATTAATTTAATTTGTTATTGATGTTTTTCTTGTAATTATAAGATAAGAATAACTATTCGATCATAACTTTCAAAGTGGCCCAGGGATGTAATTTAGAGAAAATTTAAGTTAAACTTTTTTCGAAGACGATGACTAGATAGCATATCATATATGGCCTTTAAAATCTGCTCTAAATATCTGAGATCAATAAGCAAAGTTCAATATAAAAATCGTCGTATCATCGCCGTTGTCAAATCAAAGGGGCGCCGTCTTCGTAGCAAATTGTATCAAGTCATCGGCTTGTTTAAGTCGCATCTTAACGCGTCATTAGTAGCAGATTGCGTGAACAAGACACTGGTTTTTTGCTTAATGTACTCGACAAAAACCGATTTGTTTGTGGACTTGCGGATAGTTTTGAAGCTGCAGAATTTATGATCGTTGCAGGGAAACGGTGCCAATAATCAAATGGCATTATAAGTATGCAGTAGTAGCATTGTTTTATATAACTCAAGTTTCTCACCAGAAATAAATTTACGCTATAATTATAGCATCTAAGTTTAGAAACACAAAAACATTATTTTCGAAAAACTCTCTAGATCAGAACCTTTTACAAATTATTCAATTTGCAGTAAATACTTGAAACAAAGATGAATCGGCCCATAAGCGAAGTTAACGTGTGCACCTCACAGTTACGCGGCTGAGCTTATCTAACAGAGAATAGTGTTATAAACGGAATTCCCGTTTGGTACAAGAGCAGGGAACGTTTGACCCGGGCCCCTGTCATTCACGCTCGTAAACTTTACGACCAGCTCTCGAAACAGCCTCCGAAGAATAACCTCGTTGCGGAAGCATACACCCTCTGATAAAATAATATTGGAACAAGAAAAATATCGAGCTATGTAATGTGATCCGACGTAATCGTAAATATGAATGAGATACTCAATTTTTTTGTAGCACATCTTAGTTTATTCAAAAGAAATTGTAACACTGGGTTATGTTGCAAAATTGGATCGAGTTATGCCCCGTATGGTTCAGGCGATAAATGATTTTGCATGAAACACACACATACATTCGCGAATAGTAGAAACGTTCTCAGAACTCAGATACAGTAAATATTACGATTCTACTTCAGAAATAAATGTAATTTCTTATCTTTTTAATGAACCCTAATCTGTCAACACTTTTTCAAGTCTATGGCAAGATATTTTAGGGTAAGTTTATTATATCCAGCTAAAAATACTGACAAAACCTAAGTTCTATATTATTTCCGCATAATGATCAAACTAACTTAGTATCTTGATATTTAATAAAGTAATTATAAACTTAGTTATTTTAGATATTTTAAGTTAGTAAAGTTGTATGTAATCTAGTCAAAGCTCTGGAATAATATGCAAAATAGGCCAAATTGGCTTTAAGCCAGAAAGTTGAAAACTATAGACAAAATGGTTGCCCACAAGTTGGAATAATATTTTAGTATTAAAAGCTGTTTTAGAAATTAGAAGTCGGTAAATAGTTGTATTTTGCGTTGTATATATTTTTTGGTCACAGCATATTTTTCTGATAGCTAAATGCATATATAATTATATCATGCCTGTTTTCCATAGGGGTAGGCAGAAACCAAAGAACGCCACTGGGGACGATTCTTAAAAACTTCCCTTGCCTCATTCTCATCCATACATCTTGACATATAGCACCGCTGGTTACGAGATAAATAGTCAGCTAATTTTATTCTTAAGTAGATGTAGTATATGTTAGACTATAGGATATTTTATTACGTAATTTTTAATCGGATACATTGTTATAGACATTTTAGTATTATTTAATAGTTATATGTTATAGAAACGAAAAATACTATACTATAATATATACTATTTTTTTTTTCATTAGCTAGACGGTTGTCGATAGATAGATTGTGGTAGAGAATTGCTCTACTGTATAATCAGTATTCGAAATAACATAAAAAATACGTCAAGTTTATTTAAGTTTTAAAAATAACATTGAGTGAAAGCTAAGTTGCTTGATTAACTGTTACTCCTACTTGGCCGTAAGTAGCTTTACGTGAATTTTATTTAAAAGCTATTTTAAATAGATGTTTTTGATAATGCCCTTAAAAGTGCAATTTAAGGGCATAGTTTCAATACATTTTACTCCATCTCATTTAATGTTAACTTTAAAATAATAAGCAAAATGTAGACATTCTTTTAATATTATGTTACTCTCTACGTACTCTGTTTAATGAATTTTTGTGCTTTTCATTACTTATATTGAAACATTTTTGAATTATGTGACGCAAAATTATTTTCTGTTATTTGTTAATGAATAACAAATTAGAATCGTTCGAAATTTATTTAATATCTCATTATATTAATTGAAAATAAATACAGAGTCAATAATTTTGTTTACCCAGACAAAAAATGTTTGCAAATGTGTGGATATCAATATTATTATGCATTAAAATAATATAAATAAAACTGCTAAATTAATGTGTAAAAATTAAGTTATCATTTGGGTGTCAATTGAAAACTGCTAAAAAAATTAAGAATGCAATCATAATGAAATAGCGTAAAGACAAACTAAGAGTTTGAAGCATAAATAAACAAGATAAACCTCTATCATATGTAGATATTATAACTTACACTTTTCAGCCAGAGTAATTGCATTATACTTACTAAAAAAAGAAGTAGTTCAAAAGGGCTCAATTACTAATCTTTTCGAGTCTAAAAATACACTCGTAGGTATATGTACCTTCCCGTGTGTACACCCTCTAAACCGAGTACTGGGGGCGATCTCTTTCAATTAAGTGAAGCGCTCTCACCGAGGCCTTCGAGAGACTAGGCTTTCCTCATTCAGAAATTCGGGTCAGCCTTGAATTGTTCCTCAGAATATCGGTCGTAAGCGGAATCTCGTTACTTGAATTGACAAGTAATAATGTGGGTTTATACATGGCTGAACATTCGTCGATTCGTTTTGTCTTCGTTTCGGAAATTCGCTGCAAAAACCGGATCTCAACGAAAATTATGTTCGTGATGCGCCTCGTTCGTTATATGAACGGTTAATTTTATTTTCTTTTTGAAATCATTGAAGTCGATTTACCCTTTTACTGACATAATAATCATAGATCTCATAGATCGACAATGATAACAAACGTACGAGAAAAGAACGCGTTTCTTGTTAGTTAGTGTTAACAAAATATTTTTACGTTATTAAACTTATTGATAAAACTAAAACAATAACATGAACGTTATATTTAAACTTAACTTAATCGCCAGTTGCAGTCCATATTATCTGTGATTAAATGTCCCAATAATTTTGATATTAAATTGTTATTAAATTAATAGTAAATTGCAATAATATGAATATAAATGCGATAATCATTAAAATATGGATAACAAAGTCCGTTAACTATAATAACTCGGTACGAGTTCCGGTCCGTGATATTGTATTTTGAACAAATTTAACTAATCGTAATAACCACTGAATCTGCTCATTGCTGAATGTAAACCACACTGCTCGTTTTATTTCAACGTTTATAATGAACTACATGGGCTTTATAGTAATAATTTATGCCAGTCTATGGCATCGCGGTTTGGTAACAAACGTGACATCATCCCAATCATATTTTGTAGACTATTGGTGTTTAAAATCTTCAGCAGCGGGCGTTTTTAATCACTTAGTACTCTTTATTTCAGTATGAAATTTTAATCATGAACTTAGTCAGGATTTCAGGTAGTGCATATCTAAGACAAATTACAAATTGTTGCCAAACGAACATTATATACGAGTACGATAAAAGCGACAAAATCAAAAAGATGGAGAGGAAGAGATATATACATAACATATTTTATTACATAAAAACGACGCGCGGAAACTGATACACAGTTCGCGGTACCGCCATTGTATCACAGTATTTCAACAGAATAACAAAAAAAGCATTTCACAACTGAAGCCTTTCAGCTTCGTCACTGTCGGAAAAATAACAGATTTGAGAATTATAATAAAAAATATCGAGATAATGTAAGCGTGAACCCGTTTACGGCGAATTAATTCGTGCTCGGCGCACACGTTATTTGTTCCTGTTCACATAAATCTTCGCGAAACGTAACGTGCAGTGAAATTATACGTATTACTGTAGTGAACGCGAGCGTGTGTTGTATACGCTGCCTATTTCTGGATAAAAATAATTACTCTGTCATAATGTCTGCGTATTTTTTCAGTAAGAATATTTCGCTTGTATATTAATAGTTTTGTAACATTTGTTGAAGATCAATCATCATCAAATCAAATGACAGTATAATTTAAGCCATTAGTTTAATCAATTATTTCGAAAGAATACGTACCTCTACAGCATTTTAATCTTCTTTTTAAACCTGATAGAAGCAAAGTAAAATACATAATAAGAGTCAAGTGAATATACCGGGTTTGAGTTGTTTTATGAAACGGACGGGAAGCTGACCTTATTGCCAATGTCCTTCAAAAGGGTCAGGTGGCCAGTAATAGCGAGTGACGGGCCGCTTATATGAAAAGATGAATGCGGAAGAGGTCCACAAAGATGAATACAGGGTGGTGTGAAAAAAGTGTGGAAGCAAATGACGGTATACAATTAGACTGGGTGACCAATTGCACTGTTCCCTCGAGAGGACCCGCGGAAGTGGGTATAGAGTGGATTTGTTATGGTGTTTTATTCATAGGTTTATAAAATTAATATTTTATGGGGTTCCTGGTATAATTGCAATTAAATTCATTTTAATCTCTACCGACTAATAGTTTTTTACGGTCAACTTGATATAAACTGTAAGTTTAAAGTACGAGTAGTAGATTATGTCGAGAATTGGTCAATATATTCTTTTTAAATTTCCATTTTTATATCACGCCACGATTCTCTATTCTCATCTTGCCCTATTTTCTATCGCAGTTGGCTAGTCTTTTGGCAATCATTTATTCCAGCCAGCAGTCCATTTTGTAGAAAAACAACACAAAAACGCGAAGCAGTTATAACGTCGAATGGATGGATGGCTGAAGTTTTTACGGCCTATATTGAGCAAGTACACTTAAGCGCTCAAACATTGAGTTAAATATTTCCCGTAATACATTTCCTATTTACTGCAGAATAAAACCGGGTATACAATCTAAGGGTATAAATATTTTTGACAGCGACACAATATCGTGGCTGAAAATTCAATTAGGCATTTGTCAACGCTTCGTTGGTCACAGTGGGTTCGTGCGTGGTGCTTGCCTGACGATCACGTACACGACAAAGGGGCCTTATTTTTACATTATGTACCTATTGGGGGAGAATTTTGGATGTATTTTCTTGTGGCAGTTTAGTTAACAAGTTGTCTGATTTATTGCCAAAATTATAGGACGTCGTATAAGTTGTGTGAATAGGGAATTACTGTCCCTTAACGGTGTGTGACCCGGCGACCGAACCTTGCGAACAGTTTGTTGTTCCTGTAGGTATATTGTTCAAGTACGGTTACTCTACTTCACTATATTATACTATCACCGGGACAGTAAATCTTAGATGGTTTATGTACAAACCTATTTGCATGTACATATTTACTTTCTTTCGTCAACTTTATTTGAGAAACTTAACTAAGAGGGTTTGACAGATTTTGAACGAAGTAGTCGTCGAATGAACAATCACGATTAAAAAACGATCCTTGAAAAAATTTACCTCCACCTGATTAACGTATGTTTTCATCAAATGAGTATGCTTTCTAATCGTAGAATTTCACCAAGCATGAATTATGTCCATCTGCGATCATTTGGTTCTGACGTTTACTAAACACCCCAATTTGGTTAAACAATCACGCGCGGTGGAAGGTACGATGCCCGGTAACTGCACCCCCGCTGTTATAACAAAATTGGAACGTGCATCAAAAACTTACGCCATTAATCAAAAATGTTTCAAGCAAAATTTTATACCTTTGTTCCTTATTTCAAAATTGGAGCATTTTAAGTGTATTAAAATGAATTTAATCAAACATAATAAAACGCAAATAAAAATAATTTGGTTGTAACCAAAAAAAATAGATAACAATATTGTAAAAGCAAATCTTCAATTTACCACCAAGAAACTCTGCATGTTGGCTACTCGCAAAGCTTCTTGCAGTTTTTTGTAAAAGAAATTCCCAATAAAAGTGCGCGACCGGGGCTGTGTGCCCGTGTCCGATAGATAGCAATTAAAGGATCGCCTTTATCATACTGGGACCCTCTTCTTTACCCAACTATAGGTAGAGGACTTACACATCTACCTCCTTTAAGCTCCTCCGGGGAGTATTATAGACGTGACTGTATTTTTTTCATAAAGAGAGGGAGTAGCGCAATAAATTGCTATTGTGATACGGCATTAACAATTCATGAAAAAGCGCTATTCATTTTTCTATATTGAAACTTTTGTCAAAAAGTCCCCTCAAACTTATTATTGCGAAACATATTTTTAGGATACAACAGAAAATAGAAAGTGTAATAGGTTGTACTGCGCACGGTTCTGTTTGAGTGAGAAATCAATTTGTTCCACCGTTTTCATTTATGCGATTCGAGCGTTTCCATTTATACGAACGCAAATTGGAAAGGGACTGACTGAGTTGTCAGCTGTGGCTTATGCAGTCGTCTCGACTTAGCAATAGACTATGTTGTGGAGAGAAACAAACGTCTGAATACAACGTGCTTCTGATTTTGAATACAATTTATTGTCTTATATTTTTTATTTGAAATTCACTGAGCTGTGGTACGAACGGATCGGTAAATCAGTGCGATTACGTTGCAGCTAATGCGCCTGAGGTTTATTGGTTAAATAAACGTTTTTCAAATATAAAGCTCGTTTTATAACCACCGTGAATTTTGATAATTTTGATTTGTATAATACGTAAAGTGTGGTTTTCAGTACTTAATTAATTTGTATTATATTTTAGTAATAAATTTCGGTATTCATTTTTATACCTGTTGTATATTTATTGACATAAAGCGATATGTAGCGCTCGGTTTAGTTTTGAACAAAACGTATATCGTGTTTAAAACCTGAATTTTTAGGCTTTTATATAAAAAAAAATTACTATTTTGTGTAGCTATTGCTACCTTTGTTTTATAACTACAAGTTTTATTTATGCGCCTCGAATTTAGCATTTATTTTAAATAAATCCTGACCATAGTAAAAAAACATATCTAGGTACAACAAAACCTTTCATGTTTTAAAAAAATGTGAAAATGAATGTTTTTTTTTTTCAAAAACGTTATATAAACTGCGAGAATTAATTATGAATGTGTGAATGTAATTATTTTGTTTAATTGTATTTATTTGACGTGAGAATAACTTAGGTGATTTGATTATATGAAGGCTGCTCGATTGCTTGTATATTTTCAAAAATGTCTACGACACAAGACGGGCTCCACAAGTGAGTTGTAATTTTTTGCCCTCGACTTCGTCCGCGTGGTTTGTAACTTAGGACAGAATTTTCATACAAACTGTCACCCCCTATTTTATCCCCTTGGGGGTAAATTTATCAAAATCCTTCTAAGCGGATGCCTACGTCATAACATCTACCTGTATGCCAAATTTTAGCCCGATCCGTCCAGCAGTTTGGGCAGTGCAATGATAAATCTCTATGTCAGTCAGTCACCCTTTCAGCTATGTATACTTAGACGTATACATACATTTTTTTAGTTGTATAGAAGCAATCATACCGATGATGTGAACCCTGGCATAAAGTGCTTATAGAGTTTAAACATAATGGATATCTTAAAAAATTTATCACCATACATAATTTATTTCTACATACACTGTCAAACATTGTATCTACAAGTAACTTTGTGTTTCCATCTCGAAAGTACTTTATTACAAAACTTATTTATTTCGGGAGCTAAAGGTCCATACAATATAACAACTATTGGTAGTCGTGGGTCGAATAGAAAGTATTTTACGAACACAATACTCATCAGTTGTATCATACAAATATATAAATCTGTGCGTCTCTCATCAATTCTTTCATACAGACATAAAAAGCTGAACGTCTGTAAGCCAGAGTATAATGAAAGAACGTTTCAATGTATCTTGTTTTATCATTGTTACGGAAATATTACTTTGGCTAAACATAGCTCTGATAACTTACGTGAGTTGACTTTCTGTCAGATTTAGACGGCATAGAATATTTGTTTATACATTTTTTAATCCATTATCGTACCACTGGGTAATGGTCTCTTGCCGAAATTAGTTAAGCCTTGAGTCCTCCACGCTGTATCCGCAGCCCTGTGGATTGGAGACGTAAAATTTCTTAATTGTAATTAATAAAAGTTTATAAATCATTTGAACATTTTGAGCTACCTTAATCAACTGCAATAGAAGAATACAGGCCTACAATATTGATAAATCATTAGCAAAACTTATAATTTAAATAGGTACTTACAAAACAGCCTGGAATCTTAAGAACACACTTTTTCAGTTACAAGAATTGATAAAAATAAGAACAGTTTTCAAGATATATTTCCGCCGAAGCATTATTTTAAGACGTTTGAGCAAGAACTTGACAGTTAAAAGCTTTCGGACTTAAATGGCCATCAATATCCCACTTGATTTCAAACTGCTTAGTAAAATGTTTCTATTCTATTTTCGTTTTCTCTTTTTATTCCAAAATAGAATATGTCTGTAAGTTTTTTTTACTATAAAAACTTTTATTCGCATAAAAATTAATAAAAATGATGAGATTAAGGTAAATCAAAGTATATAATATACACGTACTTATCGCTTAAAATGAGAACAGATACAGATTGCGAATTTCTACAAGTGGATATTTTACCAATAAACATTTTAGAATCTATCATAAACATAGTCCCGGAAAATCAAATCTAGATTAAATTTCCTATGCATCACACATACTCCATTACACATTTAACTATCGGCAGGTAATAAGGCCAAAACATAAAACACTCGAGTCTGCCAATAAAAATGTACGGACAGCAAAAACAGTGAACACAAAAAGCGGATATATTTTTTAAAGCCAAACTAACGGTAGCTAATCGAAAACTGTAATGAATCAAAGGACTGTTGCGTAGTTCAGATAGTTTTTTTCCCTGCTCTCCTCTTTTATATTTTTTGGCCGTCCCAGTCTCGTTAGCTGAACTGAATTGAAATTATCTTGTTATTTTAGTTTTTGAAAGTGACGTTTTAAATACACGTGCTTTTGGACTTACCGAATTCAAAGTGTTACTTTAATGACTAGTCTTTTATTTTTAGATTCCCTTTTTAGTCCTTTGACAATTTCGAATCACGGGAACATTTTTATATAATAGCGGTATGTTTATGCTTCCTGTAATGATAAAAAATAAGGAAAAGAAAGTCTCAATATTCAAAACTTATACCTTAAGTATTTATTAACCATACAATTATAATGAACTAGTAAAACACAGCATTCAAATGTACGCTATAATTGGAAGGCATGTTGAGTCTTGTAATCGGATTTCGTATTCCTATACGCTCCACACGTAGACCATCTAGTTCCAAGAAATAATGACTAAGTACATGCGCTACGTACATACTAGTACATATTTTATACAAAACGTTAGTTCGCAATTCAATTGTGGGCTTCAAGTACTTTCTAGGCAAGCGTGCTTATTCTTACTTCGATACATCGCTTTCTATCAGGCGAGTTGCGGCCAAACGCAGACCGATTTTCTTTTAAAAAGTACAAATATCTAAATCGTAATAGATTTTTCTGTTTTTGAAATCAAATCATCCGAAGCGTTCGGCCAGTAATTCGTAATTTAATCCTTTAGAACCATTATTGGGTATGTCAAAAGCAGACTTCAATAAACACAATACTTAAAAACATTTTGATGCTTTTGTCATTGTATGTTATGTTTACTTGGAATGCTTCGGCCGTATCCATTTATTTGTATTCAATGAACCAAAATAATTCTCGACAGACGTTATTGATATCGAGTCGTACAATTATATTGGCAGTGGTTGAACTTGTTTGTGTTATAGGCCGACTGCAGTTTTATTCGCGTGGTACAGTTATAAAGAGACACTATTATAGTCACCTTTATAGCTACATTTTAACGTTTTTTCATAAACAATTATTGTATGAGTTCTCGTTGTAATATTCGAGGACATAAATGAGATAGAGAGAGAGAGTTGTCCTAATTTTAGAATTAACAACATTTTTCATGATGGCAATTGTAAGTAGTTATGTGTTTGTTAGTTTTGAAAATACTTTGTAAACAGCTTCTTCTTCTTATCGTATGGTTAGTGGTCAACCTGGTGTCAAAGTTGCTTAAGCCGCCAGAAGGCCTTTGACGTGGCTTGACGACTGTTATTTTAATAGACAACAACCGGGACCGACTTTTTACGTGCCCTCCGAAGCACGGAGACGCCCAGTTCAAATACCACTATACGGTCACCCATCTATGGAATGACCGCGCCAAGGTTTGCTTAACCCACAGATCGTTTACCGACCGGTGTGCGCAACTGGCTATGGGCGCCTCTGTAAACAGCTTACTTATAATAGATCCCAACGTAAGTATGTATTGTTACACACAAATTCTAACTTCTTTTCTCATTATTTTCGTAGTTTATTTATTACCTATGAATCTTACTGTAACGTCTGTTGTTAGATTTAAAAAACTGTCATTAACTTGTAGATGGATGTTGAACACTGTAATAGGTACCTACTTATCACAGTGTTCCACGGGGTACCTTACCTTAGGGTACCTACTTAAGAGTAAATATTTATGTTTTGATTCAACAATATTAAACGATCAATGCAGTAATACATCAAACTTTAAACTAAGTTCCATTTAACCTTGTTTAAATCGTACTAGAATTAAAGACAAGGCGATTTTCTTCAAACATTAAGTATAATTCCATCTACTATAAGAGTTGTATATTAGTTCTGATGAACGTTTGTAGCATTCATCAAACATAATGTTTGTCTGAGCTGAACACAATCAATGTTGCAAAGTTTTGCAGTTAAAACTTTTTCAATCATTCATTCATCAATGGACCGTAGTGTTTTACTCATTATCTCTGACATAGTTTTGTTATTTATATAATTTTAACAACATTAAGATAATATAGTTTAAGTTAATAATGACCACGAACCGGGAAACGTAGTGTTGGCAAGCCCCCCACAAGATGGACCGACGACCTGGTAAGGGTTGCCGGAGTCCGATTGATGAGGGCGGCCCAGGACCGGTCCTATTGGCGCTCGATGGGGGAGGCCTTTGTCCAGCAGTGGACGATTCCCGGCTGAGATGATGATGATGATGAAGTTAATAATGGGCATATATTATGGATATCATTTTATTCCTTCTTCAGATAGTCTAATCATCTTTTTCAGGCAGGTTTTTTCAAAATAATCAAGAGTATCAAGTTTGTGAATTCTAATATTGTAATTTTATCTTCGGGAATATTATTCAAGACTAAACTTAAATCTTCAGTTTGATGAAAATGTGGGTTTCGTCTATTGAATATTCTTTCTATTTATAAACATGGCAGCGCCTACGCAAAGTCTGAAAAACAAATAACTCCCGAAATAACTTATTACTCAGTCGAAACTAATACTCAATAACTAAGAATATTTCTAAATAATAAATAAGTAGGCAGTTACCAAACACGTACTTGTAAATGTAGTATCGTATTGGTTTGATTTAAAATCAATGTAGTACTATTTTCTATTACTATTGCCTATTGTGAACCGGCAACTCGTAAAAAAAGTTTGTATGAAATCCGATCAGCGTCTCTAGCGGGTGCCTTTGGAACTATTTTTGTAGTAAATGTCAAACTCTCGATACTCGATAGTACCGACTATATAGTCGCGCTTCTGTTTATATTTTCCGTTGTCACTCGAAACAATCGTGATTTGTTTGAAGAGAAAACAAACATTGTTAGCACATTTTGTATAAGCATTACAGCTGTAATACAATAGTTTAATACAAATACAGGCAATTAGGTTCTCGTAACGTGTTTGTTATTACGTAATTATTAAGACAGGGACGACATTTGTACGTATAGAGTTACGATGTCTAAGAACAACTGCATACTGTACTGCTAATGGGCAACATAGCAACAACTTAAGACTCTCTGAAGTATATTTCGATATCTTGGTGGTCTTATTTATTTTTTATCAAATGTTGTTAAAAACTCTTTTCATAAAAAATGCTCTTAATTTTACCAAATTTTTCCAATAAATATTTCAGTTCTTTTCCTATTGTAACAAATGTAAATCTGCTAAGCCATCTATGGTACCGTTATAGTTCTACTACCTTTAGGAATTGAAGCCTTGTCTTTCACCAAAATTTGTTTCCATTGCTTCGTGGCCTGTAAGTACATATAACAATGTTTGATCAAAATTTCTCATTACTGTTGTTAAATCAGTTAAACAATCAAACTACTGCCTAATAAGGGTGTTTCAAAATGCGAAGGGGAGGACCGTCTTAATCAGCATGCTTAAGGGATGGGTTGTCGATCGAATGCCTTTGTTAAAAGGGGATGCTGTTACCCATCCGGTTGGTATAATCTCTTAGTCGTCTTATATCATGTCTTATGGATTTATTGAGATGGTTAAAAGAATTCATGGTCGAAAATTTTCACGGGGAGATAAAATAAAAATAGGTATAATTACAATGACTAAGCCGTACGCAATATCTGTAGGACAGTTTTTATTGCTGCTACTTTTGCACCAAAAGTATATTTTGTGTATGGTACGTAACTGTTTTCGTAAAGCTAACAGCTAAGCGTCATATTTTTTATAATTTCAAGCAGAAACTGATAATCCTTATCCATCCCATTCCCACAGTACGATTTAATTTCCAACACACAACAGTTTTCATACATTCACCATAAGAATCATATGTCTTCAAGAATGTTTGATAACCGTTGACAACTAAAAGTGGCTGTCAGTTGCCTAGTGTAGTAAATTCTTATATAATGAACAAAAGTAAAGCAACAAATCATATGTCTCATTTGATTGTAATTACAGTGCTGACTACAGTAATTAGTTGTTACGCGTGTGTTTCATATCAGTGTTTTATTTATATTGAAGTTCTGTGACCTACTTTGTCTGCATGTTATGTTTCAAATAGCATTTCGAATCTAGTTAGTTTCGTGTTATTAGTGCATTGCGAAAATTTGTGTTAAATTATGATGTAGTTTAAATTCTGTAACATTTAAGGTTAGTTAATAAAAAATGTATTGTAACACAGTAATAGGGTTCAGAGTTAAGGAGTGATGAGTGCGTTACTAAGAATATCAGCAGCGTTTCTTCGCGTCTATACAAAGCAATAAATTACTGGTATATGTGGGTGTGGAGGTGTGGATTTTTTTCCAAATTTGTTTTTTTTCCGTGGTAACAAAGCTGGTAAAATACTAATTATTTTAAATAATAATATGAACTAAAATAAACTAAATAGCGATGAAAAGTACACGAAAATCTAACTCCAAATAGTACAATTTCATATGTGACTAAACCAAAATGTTCTTCTACTACCGCAGTACATTATATAAACAACGTATATAAGTCTACAACAACAGCGCCCGTTTTTATCCCATACTCCACATACCCACGTTACATAAAAAACGCAAACTTTAGATGAACTTCGTACTGTTGTATCGCTTAGGATTGCAAAAAAGTAACTAAGATATGTTTCATGATACGCCGCCAAGAACTCGAGAAGTAAAGAAAAAGTTTCAGCCTACGAACATTGACGGAGCACTGGATAATAGTGAAGTAGAACTTTTAGACTAGACGCTTATATAGGATCGAAGTATTTCATTTATTTTTTTGCTCTAGAATCGAGTCTATTTTAAGTGAAGTCTACATATACATACATACATATTTGACTCCGTAGGCTCATTTGTCGTGCTTCTATTATTATATCTAAAATGTAATGCCTATTTATTTATGAGTTTAATACTCATTAGGGATACAGATACAAAAAGAAGGCGCATGGTTTGAGACGGGGAGGGAAATAATAATATCTTAATTTGTACAAAACTTTTTTTTCTGTGCTCTTCATCAATAAGTATTATATAACTTAACTCTCTGTGAGAGTAAGCAGTTCAAAATAAACAAAAGCTATTAATTTTAACAAAAAAAATAGACAA
The DNA here is from genome assembly GCF_050436995.1 of Anticarsia gemmatalis. Lineage (NCBI taxonomy): Eukaryota > Metazoa > Arthropoda > Insecta > Lepidoptera > Erebidae > Anticarsia > Anticarsia gemmatalis. The sequence continues at coordinate 7,375,820 of NC_134757.1, forward strand.
GAGTTTGGCAGCATAGCGTGTTAATTTGTCTAATGCAAGCTAATTCTTCTTAAGCCGCAATCAGGCTTACCATTCATCAACACTGAAACTCATAAGATCTTAGTGACGATACGGACGAATTTCCTTGCGTACAACAAATCTGGCAGAATCATCAACAGATGTAATGAAACTAGTACAAGGGCCGCGCTTCAAATGGCGTCTTTGATGACCGTTTATTCGTGAAGTGTCGTGAACAGCCTATAAACTCTTATCGAAATCGATTTTACAATCAAAATCGTGCGGGTCCGTGTTTCTGTATTTCCGTATTTCTTCCACGCATTTAAAGTTGAGAATTACCCGATTAATCCCTTGTGCGTAGACCCATTCCACGAGTTAAAAACTGACGCAGCCGACGCTTTATTCAGAGGTTTTCCTCCTTTCACACTTTTTGTGAGAGTTCGCGTGACACTTCATTTATAATTCTGCTTAATCCAAGTGAGTGAGTTCTTACCGAATGAATTTGTAATGTAAAGATTAATGATATATGGCGCGGGCTCTTTCAAACCATTCTCTAACTGTTCCTTATCGTATTTATCAAGCCACACAGTTCTTTTGTATCGTCGAACTGCGCCGTATTTCACCCTATATAATTTGGGGATTATGAAATATTAACTGGCGAGTAACCGCAAAGAGGTTTTTTGTAACACAAACACGGTCCGCTAACCGATCCCTGTCCCTTATTGAAATGTTATGTTCAGACTTGAGAGTAAATTTAATTGTCGAAGTTCAGATTGAAAAAGTTACAGTCGGTCGCATAATTCCACAAAACGAGCCTCGGTGCCCGCGGCGTAATTATTAGATATGTTTGTTTTGTACAATTTGGTTAATGTAGCTGGTGCCTGCGCCGGGAGAGTTTTATGTCTAAAATTTTCGGGAACCTCTTTAAACGTAGGTGGAAATTATTTCTTCAACTTTTATTACTTTCTCCTTAATAAAACTTTTTAAGCTGCGTTCGCATTAAATTAAACAACGTAACATCGAGGTTGTTGCTTAGACGATTACTTGTGTGTTTTGGCTTTAAACATTCATTACTTGTAAATTGTAACTTACTGTAACGATACAGCTCAACTTGGAATATAAAGCTAATCATAATGGATTACGTTCTGCGTTACGGAGAAACCAAAGTACCTATGAAAAGATGATGAAATGTATTAGGCCGCCTAAAAGCCTTAAGTGCGTATATTTGTATTTAGTATGAGAGTTTTCTTAATGTATGTACCTACTTATAGAGAATCGGCCAATAACAGATTCATGTAAAAGGGAACTCTTTGTTGTATGATTTATTAGAACGACTTTCAATAATCCGGGCCCAATGCCTCCGCGAGCGTTAAATTTCGTTGAAATTGAGAAAAAATATTATGGAACGGAGAAAAGGCCCTCGGTAAGTTTTACACAAAGGAAATTCTATAAACTATCGTTAGATAATACCGAGAAGGAAAACTTGAGACTTGGAGAAAGTTGAAGTATTTCTACTTAATAATTTCTGATTTAGGTGCTATTCAAATTCATTCGATATTGTATTTTAATATTTTAACAAAATTAGTTTGAACTGGACTTTTGACTCAGTTACTCTATTAAACTTTTCAATTTGTTTATAATCACTTGATGAAACCGTTTCATCAACTCATTGAAATCAAAGAAAGTCGTAATATTATACATATTATATATTATTATGTATATTATATTATTATGTATATTGCACTGATATTCAAACAGTTCAGTGAATGTGCGATCCATCCTCAATCTTATGTTGTGGGATATATTTATCTCTTCTTGACAATTTGATATCAGCTGACTGTTTGCTTGTTAAATAGAAACTCGTATAACATGGTTGTTCTACGTAAATTACTACATTTACGTGACAACAAGAGTAACGGCATAATTGAAAAACTGCAAAATTTGTAAAATCATAAAAAAATATTTGTACCCCATCAATGCTGTCAAATAAATTTGTACAAAAATTGCTAAAACACGACTGTACAATAACAAGTTTGCACAGCGTTTTCATGTACAGGGTGTCCATTACGCGGACAATCCAGCTGCGGCCGAATTTAATCCGTTTAACTGCATAACGCGAGCAAAGTTATCTCTCGGAATATGTGTGTAAAATCAGGCCAGGTTTAATGAGTCCAAAATAACGTAACATTGCGGTCCACGTTATTTGCATGCCGTGTTTTTCTCAATTTGTTTGTGTTATAATTAATTTATTTGTGAATTGTTGACGGGATGTGTGTCACCGCCGTTGTTCGGCTAGTTTACATTGTTAATTAAACGATATTGCATCCTGTTTAAAAATAATTAAGTTACAAATATGGCACAATAGTGCGTAGATACCTACTTCTGAAGCGCGATTCTCTAGAGTCGGTACCATTGAGTATTTAGGTTCGAAATTTTAAATGTGCTTCAAAAATAGTTCCTACGGTATCCGTTAGAGACGCTGATCAGATTTTAATACAAAATTTAATATTAACTAAATAAATTTTGCGTATCATTATAATAAACACTCATCCGTCATCGCCTTCCCTAGAGTTCACATTTTTTCTATTTTAATAAGCAAATAAACTAAAAGCACACAAAATATGGAACTATGTGACAAATACCTTTATTTTAAAACGCACGCATTTATGATAATTCTGCATTAAAATGATGTCATTGTGTGCATTCTCCGATAATTTTATTACATTTGTATCGGCTAATGACGTGTGCTCAATACAGCAAGAATTAAAATTCACCACGCGTTCAGGCATTTATTCATAGTGTGAAATAATTATCCGTGAATTTATAATTGATTTTTTTAGCTAATTATAGATAAATGATTATTTGATGACTGCCTTCGTGGCGCAGTGCTTTAGGTCGCCACGCCGCGTCGCTACCATTACGTCGGGAGGTCGATTCCCACACGGGACAATTATTTATGCGATCCACAAATAATATAATTGTTTCGGGTCCAGTCGTACTTCGTGTCCGTCGTTCGCATGTTTGTAAAATCCCCGTGACGCTAAAGCAATTCTTGTCTTTTTTTAGCTAAAAATAAGAAAGATGGCTCAAAATTGATTTTCATGACTTAAATAACACTTGTTTTACCCGAAACAGAAGGCAAAGTTGCATGCGTTCGCGTTTCTCCATTAACAATGTTTTTCCCATAAATAGGGGGCGAGACGGTATAACGGCTTTTGGCATATGTATTTTGATTTGTAGACTATATGCAAAGTAATTTAAATACCACATTATAATATCAAACAATAATAAAACTACAAAATGATGAATTAATGAATTAATTTTATGACAATTAATTGTACAATTAAATGTAATTAAGTGCAATCGATTTTAATTATTCTTTGTTATAATTAATAATCATTATATATTCCATATAGAAACAAATGCAATACGCTTTCTACCATTATTTTACACAAAAAAAAACCAGCGCTTTGAAGCAAAGTCGTCCACTTCATTTTTGGTATTCAATCTTTCTAATGTTATAAATACGAAAGTCTGTGAGGATTAATGTATGCTCGATTATTAATCCTTGGGGTAAAAACTTCATAATGGATTTGGAACATAGATAAACTATAATGTGTATAATTCGCAAAACCTAGTAATATAGTCTAAATAGGATACTTTTTACCCCGGAAAATCTTTTTACGTAGACGAAGTCGCAAACAGAAGCTGGCTATTGATACATTTTAATAAAACATATCAATTGAAAAATGGAAACTCTTTGATCTACTTTAATCCCTGTGTCGTGAACGTAGCGAGCGAATGAAACTGGAAATGTCTAACGAGATTTTATTTTGAAAAGCAACACGAAAACGCTATTTATTGCGAGCTCTCTATTTGATTTGCTTCGGTACCGCTAGGTTTTGAAGTGTGCAAACGGATTAAAGCGAAGAAAAATATCTATTTAGCTGTCCTATCTTCTAGTTTGTTCTAAGCGCCGAACAAATTAAACTGTGTTGTATGTTTCTGATTTATCTTACTTACGTGGAAAGGTGTAAAATAAATTGAAATTACATCTGTCTCTGTGGTCTAAACAGTAGTGAATACGACCGCTGATCACGAGGTATCGGGTTCTAGTCGGTTCGCGGGTGTATTATAATATTTCCCGATAGTAGCCAAGTTTGGTAACATGATCGGTATATGACAATAGACTTGCCCCCTATTACATGGGACTAATATTGTTAATGGCGAAATCGTTCTATAGCTTGGAGTATAACAGGCGTGATATTATACATATGTATTTATTTTCTAAGTTCTAAATAAAAGAAATAATCTTAGAATGGAATGTGTACATCAACAAACATGCTTGGCTACTTATAATTCTGTGAGGGACGTGAGAGTCAACTGGGGAAAACGGGCCATTATTGGTTCATAGGCTGTGACTAACAATGTGTCATAGCTTATGTACTGATATGAAGGCGACGTTTTCATGAATCAAATCAAGCTACAATATAATGTAATGCGACTATTAAAGTACCCGGAGTTGAAACGAACTGTTGAAATGTCTAAAACTGAGTTTTATAGATCTCTAATCCCAATTACAACGAATAAACGATTTTAATACGAGACAATCAGTAGCGCGATTTTCTACCACCATAGACTATCGATAACTGGCTAGCTTTCGATAAATTTTGTATTAAAACCTGATCAGTACCTCTAGCGGGCGCTGTAGGAACTAGTTTCGCAAACTCTTAGTACTCGATAGTACCGAATCTAGATAATCGCGCTACAGGCTTTGTGCAACATTAAATAACGTTTTTGACAGCATTGATACAAGGTGACATCCATGTCTATCGTGCAAACTTATTGCAGAAAATTATTCCAAGATTTGTAGCGGCCAAACAATTATTCATGTGGCTTAATAATAAGTTGTGTTTAACACGCATACTCACTACACTCCTACAACTTAGTAAAGAGCCCTGGATGTAAGGTTCGCGCATGACAGAGGTTTACAAAATTTAGAAATTAGAGCATCATTGGCCTGTAAGCTTATACTACTAACGTCTGATACTACAACTTTATTTTTAAACTACACACAATTATTAATTATTATCTAGGTAAATTGTGCATTTTAAGGCTCTCTACTAAGTCATACTACAGCACATATTATCAAAATCTAATTTGAAATTTCTAAGCCTTTATAAACGGCTTCTTATTTCAATATCCATGTACCCATATTGCAAGAATACCGTCAAGTGCGCTTTTATTCATGTAAATCCATGTTATGATACGGATTCACATTATAATATCGATGAGGGCGGGACAGACGCTGGTCTGAATCTATAAATGGCCGTTCACGTTCAATTTCAATTTCCTACTAGTAACTACTATTCTGATTTAAGATGATGGGTCTGTTGATACGTTGTATTAAATTAACAGGGCGACTAAGCATTTCTACAAGAATTTACCGAGAGACCTCATCGTAGTTATCGTCATTGAAATAAAAGTAATCATCAATTAAAGTGCATATTTATTCATCATCATCATTGACGTCAATTTTTAAAAAGTTACAATGAATTTATAACTTTTTGTCATGAGTACATAATACATACATAAATTCCCATAGGGGTAGATAGATACTTGGTACGATTCTTACAAACTACTCTGGCTTCATTGACATCTATACGTCTTATTATACAAGTTATGAGTATTGCAATAAAAAATGCATTCAATTTGCAAAAAATACTGACTTTTATTATATTGACTTTTACAATTTGAGCAGATGTACGATTGTTAATGTAATCTCCAAATCAAAACATTACAAACATGTTTTCCCTGTTCAAATCCTGACAAATCCACACACACACGCGACACTAAAACATACTTAGCCAATAATACGTACAGTTTGTTTTGCCTGTAGAAGCGCTAATGAAGGGATTAACGAGAAAAAGTGGCCCTGCCCAACCGGCTGAAACCGGATTAGCGCTGAGATCGGATCATTAGTGAACGATACACCTGATTAGGGCCTCAGGATCCTTTGATACCGGCTGATATATGCTTTCATCTTACGTGACTAAGTGATTCGGATGATACCTTGCGCTGTAATGTTCGCTCGATATAGACAGTGTTGGCTAAAGTAAATGAAGGTTTTATACATTTACTTGGTTCGTGTTAAGCGTTTATGTGTCACTTGTAAATGTTAACATGTTTTTTAGATATGATGTGCTATTAGATATGATAGATAGATTATGTTTTAGCTGACCTTTACTTAAGTGAGCCTATTTCATTGACAAGAATTTCCTTACTGCTAGAACAAGGTATGTAATTAATGTATACTTCCTTTAGAAATATAGACAGCAATGCCGGAAGCAAATTTTTATGCATACTTATACAAAATTAAACTTGACACAAATAAAAGTCTTGTAAGTTAAACATGTATAAAAGCTACCACCAACTAAACCGATAAATTACGAACCGGCTAATTTAAATAACAGAGCAAAGTTTCATACACAAACTCATACAAGCCATACACGATACCATACAACCTAGTTAGTACTCAGACGGGCTACTCATGTCGGAGGGCGCCACTGTCGCATAATGCGGCCACTCGGTTACCCCGCATTACCGGGGAACTATAAAAATGGGTCGGAGCTGCATATTTCCTAGCTTCTAGCTCACTAGACTTCCACTAAGCCTTGAATTATTTATTGGCCTCATTTAAAAAGCTTGTTTATGGAGATTAAAAATGTGATTGGGTACGCTCACATTTTTATTGTTTGTAAAAAATGAAGGCAATCTTCAATTACAGTACGGACTTGAAACTCAGTATTTATGTCTTGAAAACTGATTGTAGAAGAATAGCGAATTTTATTATTGCTTTGGGAGTTGTAATATTGAATTGTGAATTAACTGAATTTGACTGCCAAAAGTTTAATAATAATAAATCACATTAATAAGTAGGTATCAAAGTGACAGAGTTTTTATTTACATTGATCACCTGTAAATATAAAAAAAAATCACTCTTTACAAATACATCAACCTAAAACAACGAGTCTAACCTCTACATCGCAAAGTAAATCATTCAAAACAGTACAGAAATATCAGTAATTGTATATAACTAATCAGGCAATATCTATTCGACCACATTTGAAAGTTACATGTAATCCCGTTGAATGGTTTGAACGAACTAGTAAGTTTTAATAGAGAACTCTCCCGTTGTTTCACAAAGCGAACGCTTTACTACTTTTAATGATTTGCTTGTCTTTAATCGTATGTGCCCGGGAATAGGAAAATAGAACCGTTTTCAGAACAACGTTTTGGAGGTATTTACTAAAGATATCTCTTTCAGAGGTCAGTGGGTTTTTGGGTTTAGCTTATACAATTAGCTTTCTAGTTAAATTTGTAGCCTTTGATAATTATAGTCCACCAAGTTAGAAGAGGGCTTTGTGTGTATCGCGGCTGGCGGAGACACAAGATTTAGAACATCAGTGACCCGCAGGCGTATAAAGACTGCCCGTTTCCTCCAGCTACTTTATTTGGTAAATACACAGAATTGTTAATTATAATCTAGATAACTCGAGCATGCCAAGTAATTCTAAGTTGCCAGACTATAGTAGTGCTGGTTTATGCAGCAATTCTAAAAAGTAAACTTGGATATGACTGGACTATGTTTATTGTATGTATGCTACATAAAATAAACATGATAGCCCGCATTTATAAATTATAATCAGATGGCTCAAAACATTAGTAATAGTCAGCTTTGTCAGGCGTAGAGGCAGCGTAGCAGGTGGTCTACGACAAAATATTTAAACAAGACTTTTTAAGTAAAACGAAATAGGTGAAGGCTGTTCCCAAAATTAAAACAATTTAGTAATCCCTTTAAATCTGCAAGTAATGTTAAAGGTTTGATTCTATTTTAAGCTGCACTCCTAAAACGTAAGCATCAAATAACGAGTTCAAAAGCTATATTACTACGAAACGTTACTCTTTACGAGAATGTTTGACAAACAGAATATTTACTCAATAGCATCATTAAATTATTATTACGAACATTTCAAAGTTTAGGAGTCATCAAGTGACAGTAAAATAGAAACATAAATTTTGCAACAAAACGCAGCAAATAGGAGGAAATTTGAAGAACGCAATTTCTTTATTGATGACGTCATAAAAGCGATATCTTAAGATTTATATTATGGTTTATTGTTGGAATTATAAGTTAATGTTTTCGTTTTGCCGAGTGTTTTGATTTTAAAACGTTTCAAAGATTATAAAAAAAGTATCAACGACAAAAGCTTTGCTTGTGACATTAGTAGATCAATCCTAATAGTAATTGTGACCTGTTTTCCAGTGTTGTTGATACCGATGGCCCATAAATAAATTGGATATCGTTCAAATTAATGACAACTGTTTACATTAGTAGTAGTAGGCGAAGCGTTATGTTAAAAACAAAATTCGTTTCTAGTTCTACCATCCCAGCAAATGAAGCACCAACCTCATTTATCTAATACTATATCCCCACATTGATTTGTTACATTTATCTATCGCCAATAATCCATCTATTACAAAAGCTTATTCAAGCATCGGTTAAAGTTAATTCTGACAATCAAATCTATGAACGGGGTTCTCATTCCGGTCCAGTGTTCAGTGCGGTCCGGCATTCGGACGAGTAGGTTGTAATATTTTATAGATATTGGACCGCGTTTTCTGTCATTATCGTAAAAGGAGCGTCAGCAAGAAAACTATTCCCTCTCCTCTATTACTTTCATAATACTTAAGTGGATCCGATACTTGCGTAAAGGAAATTGAATCATTTATTGTAACGGCATAATACTGCTTTATCAGATAGGTTTCGGATGAACATACCTATGATTGTTTACTACAAAAGATACGAGCTAACTCTTGCTCCGAGACGAGAATTCTATGAATTTTCCGAATCGTATCAATATCCATATGTCCGAAAAATTTCGTGTACACAATAAAAAATATCCCGCTTTTCCGTACCGCCACGGTCAATTTCCAGAATTTTTGGTAATACTTTCGGTTTTCCGAATCAAATGAAATTACAGGCGTGTATGCCAGTAACATTATGCCAGAGACATAACTACGGGACTGTCACGTGCAAACAATGTGCGCACTGCTCAAAACTCCGGTGTAATATTAAAATGAAATACTATTTTATTCGGACAGTATTCAAAGACATAAATTGGTGGGTTAACCGAGCTCACGCGACCTCGCCCATGAAATCATAAAATCAAAACTACAAAGTGGCCGGAACGTCAGGCGTCATGCGGTATGCGTCACACATTAATCTATGTACAGGGTGCGCCACTTGCAACTGTCCGACAAAATCCGCATGCGGTGCCCGACAGAGTAAAGCCCACCGAAAGCTGCTTTGAGTTTGTCCCTGAACGGATTAAAAGCACAAAGTTTGTTGAATGCAATTTTAAAATGAAACTTTCGTAAACAACTCCATTCTATTATGTAACTACTTCATTTATTTTGTAAGCAGCTGGAGCTGGGGAGCAATATTGGAAAAGCTTCTACATATTTCAACTACGACGAGATTATGATAAAATGCTTGTATGCGTATTATTATGAAAACATTCATTTCGTATCTTTCGCATCTTCCATACTCGTAAATGTTTATGATTGTGACGATAACAAGATTCATACGTTCACAAATCACGTGCTAACGTATCGCCGTCGTTTTCACATTAAACTTCAATAAAAACATGCATCAACGCGCGATGTCATCTCAAAATCAAAAAGCTTTTAATTTTCTTTCTATCGCGTTCGACAAAGTTTTTCCATTTGCTTCAATTCTTGTATCGGCGACATTTCCGCAGGCAACTTTTTCATTTTCCCTCCTCATGTTACTTTATACGAGTACTCTCTCCATCCAGAAAGCCTCCTATTGTACGACAAAAATATTGACAACAACTTTTCATCACAGAGCAAAATGTTCACACAGATTATTTCGTTCATTTGCACCAACACCTCTCTTTGTGGAAGCGCCGATAGTGTAATTGTTTTAAATAAATGGAATGACCGAGAAATAAATTTTGTGTCGCACATGAATGGATGCTTGCCTATCGATATTATTGCTGGCATTGCACCTTGTAGCAGCTGCACCAATCTGTCATATTTTAACTTTAAAGTGCGTATTTTTAAGCGATATTCGATAAGTATTATCCCATCTTTTATGTAGTTTTTGTCAATCAATTTTGCTCAACTTTATTATATAACTTCATAGATACTCATTACTGTTTTCTTAATGCAATTCGTGGGAATAATTTATTATACGTTTTAAAATATGAGTAATACACTGAGCTTGCATAAGCAGTATTTGAGCAGCGGTATTTTGGTTCCGTCAGCGTCTCTTGAAAATTATTTTATGAAATCACGTTGGGAGGTGGCAATTTCCATTCCATCTGGCAAGAGTTTAGATCAAGCTGTCTCCTGTGCGGAGTCTGGCATACTTGAGGGTAACTCATCACTTATTACGACCCTAACTATCCCGCGGAAAAATCATGTAGCGTCTGCAGACTGAGCTACTTTGTATTGACAAATATTTTGTGTAAGATAAATTATTATAGTAAAAGTATTTAATTCCATGAATGAAGGTAGAATGACAAAAAAAATATATAGTGCCGAGCTATGGTAGGTAATGAAATTTGTAATCATCATCGTACCAATAAAATTGTAGTTCTGTGGACTCTGCGTTATTTTATGTTTGCATGTTAATTTCATCTAAAGTATTGTTTTAATGCTAAATTGTGCATTGGTTGCAATGTTAGTTCTTGATTTTATAGATTTAGTAAACAGTAGGATTATAACAAATATACTTAAAAATAACACGATAGTCATTTTGGTAGACTAAATAGTGTAGCAAAAAGCTCGCATGCATTTTTTTACTATACTCAAAAGCACTGGTCTGCTCTGTTTTTATTTTCCAACAAAACTAAAGAGATAAAGCGTTTGCAATTCCAAATATCATCCTTTATACGAACATTTACTTCAAAGTAAACATTTGCTTCTGACTGTACAAGGGCGAATTCCTTCGGAAACGATGAAACTTGTAATTTACGAGAAACTACGTAAAACTTGACCAAGCATGTTAACTATGAATTAAGAGATTTTAGAGCATATTTTCGGCTTGTAGTTGAATGTTGGGTGAGATTAATATTCAAACGAATAACGGACTAACATTTTGAGAGCATATAAAAGTGACCAAACTTTAATATAAGTCACATACCCTGTAGGTACACTAATTTATTTAACAACGTCTTTACTATTATCTTCCAGATAGTAAAATTCACACCATGATGAAAAGGACGCGTAGAGTTACGACCGAAGTGTAATAAGTACAGCTTGCACGCTATTGTATTCTATATACACCTAGCATACATTGTTTTGTTCGATCAAGCTCGCAGCCCACTTCGCACGGTACCCCCTAAGTGAAAAGTTCCCAACACGTGCACGTAAACAGGTCATAAAACTATTCAATATTTCATAAACATCTTACCACCTGTCAAATATATAGCCTCAGCCGTCATTTCATCAACTTTTAGAACCGTGAATTCCCAATTCCACTTGGAAAACTTATCATTCAAGCGCACTCGAACTTCGCTTACTCTCGTAGGTATCTCTTCAAAGTTAGCACGTAGCGTTTTACACAAATGTGTACCTTAATAACCTTGAAATAAAGTCTACCTGGAAGGGTAACAAATGCAGATTGTATAGCGCACGGCAAACTGTAGTACACTAAATGTATAGCCCCAAGACTTTAATAAGTAGATTGGGATCGCGTCTGTGTTATTATGTTGTAATATTCTGCAGTGGTAAATAGCTACCATATTAAAAGACATTACCCCAACGTTTAATTCTATTAAGATACCTACAATATACCATTAATTATGAAAACATGTTACTATCTTTTAATCAAAACAGTCAGTTAAGTTAGTAAAACAAAAATGTATGCGAAAACCACAGCGACAATCTCCTATAAAAAACCGCGAATCATAGGGCTAAACAGGCTTATCCAGCGACAATAGATCCACACCTCGTATTCCGATTCGAATCGCGAAGTTGGAAGCACGTTGTAATTCCGATGCACTCCAAGATAACTTTCTGGATCGTGCGGGGTCCAAACGAGCTGACAAAGTTCTACCACCTCGTCCTTCAGATTGTTACATTGTATTTAAGCGTTGAAATATTCCAACCATCTTCGAAATGAAAGGTATCTCAGCTTTTGCTTTTGCTTGGACATTCTGTAGGAGCGGACTCCCGCGTGCCGCAAATACCATGGACTTTCTCCTTAATTAATTTGCGAAGGTATCTCTTTTGGTGATCTCGAACATTTTCATTTTTTTACATTGTAATGTTATTGTGAAGGGAAGCTTTATGTTTCTTAAGAAACATCCATTTCTTTTTCTTCACTAAATCAATGTGATGCACTAGTAACATTGAACCTGTGTAACGATATCTGCAATAAGGATTTTTACGATTTGATTCCATAAATAATATTGTTGAATGAACATAGAAAAGCTTCAAAAAGTAATAATTGCAATAACTACGTAGATTAATATGCTTATGCGCTTTAACCAAAATTCTTGACTTGTTCGTTCATTAACCACTCTTTTTATGAAACTCCACTTTTGTTAAAATATATACTAAACCTAAATTAGCATAATTGTAAATGTAAACAGTAAGAGGGCGTATTGATTAATCGATTGTTCATTATCATAATCATAAACTACGCGTCAGTCACAGCAATTACTGGATTTGCTTCACTCAACGCTTAGTAAGCATAATTACGAAGATATTACACAAATAGGTATGTAAATAGGCAGGTCTTGAGTAATTCCAGCTTACCAATGCGTTAAATTATTATGTAGATAGCTCCTAGAAATATTCCTTGATCCTTGATTTAGGTAATTAGTAAAGCTGTCAAATCAAATTTCGGTTTGAAGACGTGACTACTTTCATTATGTTACGTAATTCTCGTTTAATTTGTCGTGTAAATAAAATCAACACACAATAACAACAATGGCCTACTCAATAAAACGTCTTCGATTGAAAATAGTTATTATTTCCCGTCATTTGTTCCCTCAAGTAAGCCAAGCGTGACCGGCGAGATACGAAGATTAAGATTAACGAGTGTACACGAGACGGCAACGATATGTCTCTCCTTTGTATACTCTGATTGGAATGACTTTCCATAAACAATGACACAACATTTCTGTAAGAATCCCTATTGATCCCGCCGAACTCTACGGATAATAAAAGGATATATCGTTTCAGGTAAACGTTTGCGAAATTGGAACGTAATAGATTTTTCTATCGTGCCTTATAAAACAACCAACATTCGCTTTGATGTTTTACAAAGCGATTCTAGTTTTGTATCTATTTTAGAAGGTATAAAGATTTGTCGATATGTATTTGAGTGAATGATAAATTTATAAATCGTTTGTTGCTTCAGTTAGAGGGTTTCTTTTGATGTATCGATGCGTTTAGGGCGACAATCGATTTCGGTTACGGTTAGATTTAGAATTCGACGTTGAATAACGTCGCTACAATACACAAAGGTTGATAGAAATATTACAGATTTTAAGGATAAGCATTATAACATAATCATCCGATTATATGAATACGAATGTTTTGTTCATAAACATTAGATAAAGAGAGATGTGTGTAATTTAGTAGTTACAGCTGAATGATCGGAATATTTCTAACTCTTATACAATCTACGATAAAATTATATTCAAATAACAAATCTTCATAAAGTTGTACTACGAGCCAAATAACATACATAGCACAGTATAGGAATATGAGTTCTCTCGCAGACCTAATAAAGAACAGCTCAACAAAAGAGTGTACTAAAACTTTTTTCCACATCTCATATCTTAGAGCTGTAAAGTCAAGTTTTGAAATAGGAGGAACGACGCTCGAGTGTGCTCTAGCGAGAACCTCATTATTCCAAAGCACGGGCCCTTTGTATGACGAAATAAGGTTCTTTAACAAACCTCACATATGTACACTGATAGCAGACAAAAAACGTCCACTTCTGGATGCAGGCCAAAGGATTCATTCTTAGAAGAAGAAAAAATAATGTGTTGGTAAAACATCTAACAGCTTTTGTTCATTGCTTTACAAGTAAACGTGACGAATACTACATTATTATACGTTGTCCTAGTTTCTCTCAAATGACAAGTTTTTTCAATATTGGAAGATTCACCATAATTTCGTGCGAAATACAACATATTTTTCTTCTATTCAGTTTAAACTGACTGTGGTAAGAAAAAATAAGGTGAAAAATAAACAGAACGGCATCTCAATGTCAAGATGGCATTTTAATAAATCATGTAGCCAAATCGCAGCCAGTCGGAGCATTTATAATTTAAAATGAGAAACATACCGTGAGACCTCATATGTCTCAACGAAATCATAAATATTTCCACTTAAGATGCCACGTGCTGAGGAAAAAACGTTTCAACTCTAAAATTTAAGTCGCTTAAGAAGAATTCTCGGGTAACCCATGAAATTGTTATAAACATGCTTCAGATGTACTGAACATAACGCACGGAACGAGACCAGCCATTTGTTTAAAAGAGCTTTTCCGCTCTGAACCCGCGAATAAATAATGTTTGTACTCATAACTTGAGTGATGATTAATGACTTCGTAAAATTGATGACAGCAAACTTATCTGACACTAGTTGATTTATTGAGCCACTGTTGGAATTCAATCAGGTTTTTTGATGGCGTCTAAAAACAGGTTCATGTGAAAACGATATTGTGGCTTCGCTGAAACGTCATTTATTTTCATTTTCTGCTACACTTTCGTTCCTCTAAGAATAGCTGGCTTAGTGTTAATAAAATATTAGACACGGATGCTTTGTACTTATACAAAGTAGCAGTCTTTGTAATAATCCTACTTTGTTTTTCGGAGGTCAGTATTTCGACTTATTAGATTATAATTTTGAATGAAACAATTATCCTAGAAATTTCTTGAACTGAATTTTTATATTTGTTGTAAGAATTTCTTGAATCGTCTGTAGTGATGACTTTCACCACTATCTTAGACAAAAGTAATACGAAAAATAATCAATTCAGTTAAGTATAACCATAAGATTTATTGCGTGACTTTTAGCAATACGTAAAATTTTTGCGACTTTACGCCAGTAAAAATCTCAAGACCGAAACGAAGCACACCAAAACGTACGTCTGGAGAATCGTGATGAGGTGAAACAATGGCACGCGACAGGACGCAAGCGAGGCCGGGACGCGAGTTACTAAATCATTTCGCTGTACGAAATCACTAAGCTCGCAGTATTAGCGCCCTTCCACACGTAAACGCGGTGTCGCAGCGACGACGGCGAGACCGCAGAATTTAATATAACTAGCGCACTCTCGCTTACGTGTTTGAAACACACAGTAAGCGATTCCACTGCTATTAATATTACATTATTGTTAAATTAATGGGTTGTGACAGATATTTTGGTGCTCGAATAAATTTATATGTGGTGATATACATTCTTGTGGTTGGCTTGTTTTAATTATAATCTTGGTTTCTACATTTTTGAGGTTTTGTAACAAATAAATTAATTACAATATCAACTCCTACTTAGATTAGGTTTCAGCTCTTTGCTTTTTAAGTAGGTTTCATTATTTTAAAGTGCCTGTAAGCGATCGTTGTTATGGTGACCATGGCGTAGTAACAGTGTCTGTATGAAACATCATTATAAGCCGTAGAAAACATTCTTACCCCAAACATTTCCGCACCGTTGACTTTTTTGTCTTGAAAAGAATTCCAGTTAGGAAACGGCAAAGATTGTTTTGTATTCAAAAGAATCTTCTGAAGTATTACAACAAAGATACTATGAATCATTACTGTTAAATGTTTAGATCGATGTCCACAAATGTATCGTAGGTTATACTTACTAAAAAGCTTTTTTCGTAGAAAAGATTTCAGTTTTGTAAGTGATTTTATAGAATAGTGATAATTCTACGTATTACGGGTAGCAACAAATACCTTAGAAAGATAAAGTGAAGTCTATCGCTGTCTTACTACCGGGCAAGGCTGTCCTTCATTAAAAGGGTTTGGGCCTGGCCTTGAATATCTTTCGGAAAAAGCGAAATTAAAACATTATCAAACTGAAGAACTTTTCAAAGATTTAACATTTTATTCGCGTTAAAAATTTAGTACTCTCAGACATTGTTTAACTTTGCTACTCTTTATTTGCTATAAAATAATTAGCAAACTTTCAAATTAATATTCTTCGCTAAGATGCAACTAAACTAAAAGTTGTAAATAGTAATAGAGTATATTAAAAGCCTTTATTTGAGACTGTAAATATATTAACAGAAAATCTTTGCTGATTATTTTGTGCTTTGTTGTTTCATCCAAAAATCTTTAAAACAAGGAAATTCCTTCAATCTGTCACAGGCATCAAATAAATGCACTTAATGTTTGAATTATTCTAAAACCACTAAAGCTGCAATTTTCCCGACAGTACAAATTCCACGGGATTATGCAATCGCTCGAGATTACGTATTAAAAATATACTTCAAACTTTAAAGAATATTATGATATAGAAATTGATTAAACTAAGGTAGGGACGAGATGAGATGCCTCGAGATTTTACTATCTTGATATACCGTCACCACTCGCTAGTTTAACACCATATGAAATAACCAGTGATTATCTCTTTAAATAATAAAAAAAATTCATAACTTTTAAACTCTCGCTTTGCATGTTTAATGTATAATAGAATACGGGAATTAACGCGAACACGCATTTTACCTTAAAATGCCTAACGTTTCGGCGCAGGTTGCACTCGCCGTGGTCCCAGACTGACTGACTGACTGTCAGTAAATAAAAGATTTGTAGGAAAAATGCTTGATAAAACCGACACGCTTTATCTACAAACCATTCATATTTATCTATACGGAAGAAAGGTGAAAGTTTGAGTCCACCGTACTGGTTAATTAGGTACTGGTTGGGATTTGGTATACTCCTTCAAGAACTGTGTCAAAGAACTTTTAAGGAATGAAAAGTTTCCTTCACTTATTTATCACATATAAAAATACGGCCTATTCTAAACGTATTAGCTTTAAATCAAAAGATTTGATGTAAGGAAAAGTATTTCAAAATACTACTAGCTAAGCAATATGACGCTAAAGGTATGCGAAATTGACTCCACAAGATGACAGTTTAGGAGAGGCTCAGAGGACCCTTACGTTCTGACTTGTAGAGTGTCACAAGAGAGAAGAGGAGTACTGCAACATTTTGAACCAATATATGCCGACTTCTGGTAGACATCTGCTTTCATACATGCTGAAAAATATAACTTAATTATATTTCTAGATAAAAAATATAATTTTGTTATAAAATTATAGAAACTCGTGTTATGCTAGCATCTGCTCGTTTGAAATGATTTTCAAACGGGCGATTCGAATAGTTCCGAGTTATATACTGTGTGCCAAATTCTTACAAAATTCGTTAGTAGTTTTTGGGTGAAAAGGTAACAAACATACATACATCAATACTTATAAAATAAATTTATCTAACTTTCACATTCATATTATTAGTAGGATTCTTGTCTTTTAAATGAAAATATTACGCTTTGTTTACGATGAATCAGTACCAACTCGTAAAACATTTCATTTTTTACTCGAAGTTTGTATTTCTTGTCTACACGTTGCATGACTTCCGTCTCTCCCAAGCAGATGCCTAAACTGAGAAGAATTATGTTGCGCGCGACCATTTCAAACATTGCTCTCTTTTAAATATACTTAAGCAAAAAGGTCTCAAAATTAATTATTAACACGGAAAATCCACAAACAATCAACCCGGGATTTGTAACAACGCAACCCAAATCCCTACCCCAAAATAAAAACACGGACAGGTGGAACAAAGAACTGCTGAGTTTATTTCACGAAAAAACTGTATGCTCGTATATACTATTTGTTTACGGATAAAACAATTGTTTGTATATGGGTGTGAACAAATATAATACGGTATAAATTTTAAAGGCACATATTTTACGGTGCCGAGCTTACATTTCTAATTTTAACGTGCAGGGCCGAATTTATGCGCCGTACATGTGTTACCATATAGAGAAGTGCCGTAATAACGTTCGGCATTTGCTACCGAGCACACAAATATTTGTTTATTCAGTTACCGATATGTATAGCCCAATAATTCTGATATATGCGGCGAATTCGAAGATAATTTCATTAAAATGAAACTCGTTGGTTATGAAACGGTATTCTAACAGAATTTGGTCTTTATATCTTTGTTCATGGAAATCTCATCAGTGACGCAACGATAGTAGCAAGAGCAACATAATAGACCATGCCTGTCCTACAGCAATTTGTAGCGCAGAGTCGATTATCTTATGTACCAAATATTCGTGTAATAAGAGATGGATATTGTTAGTTTACAAAGCCTAAAAGACATTTTTCTACAGTGTTTACTAAGTTACTTGATAAATCTAAGAAACAGACACACATCCTCCACAGATAACTAATATAATACACATTCTGAGAGTTGAGTAAATTACCCTTAAACAGTCTAGAAATAAGGTAACGTTTGCAACATTTTTTGGTTCGACCGATACTTACGTTTACTTGCACAATGTTGAAAACGAACCCATGATTCCCAATACAAACCATGCCATGGACGTAAAGCTTTCTGTAAAGAGTTAAAGAAAATACCAAGAAATCATATGCATATCAACATCTGTCTGTCTACTACTGAATAAATGTTATTTTATGTATAAAATTTGTCAAAGTAGTTACATATAGATACGTTTATGTAGAAGCGGTGTTATTAAGCGATTATAGGTTCGTTCCCCATTACGACGAGAGTTGAGACATAAAATTCTCATCAGCCAACTCTCCGGGGTTCATATCGACTTAAGTTTCAGACCCTTACGAGGGCTACATGCGTAAAACACATTACGATATTTTGTTCTAAGAATACATTTTAACTTTGAACTCGAACGCGAATTAAATACGTCGTCATAAAGCTAAACTCATTTGTTTACATTTGAAAAGTGTCAATACTTATTTGGATTAAAAAAAACTATTAATTATAGAATAATGTTCTTCTACTGATCTTTTCTTCTGATTAAACCTCAAGTAACATTATAGTCGAATACTTTGGACATGCACCACCAAGACAACTTTTTAGGTATCTTAGGTCCTGATTAGCTATATATTATATTCTGTCTCATCTCAAAATACTTAAAGCCGGACTATTTTGTCCTATTTGTCTTCTCTTACTATAACCACAACTCTTACGCCCCTACCTTGCGTAATTTGAACTTTCTCGAGCTTAATGGATCCAGATAATATTCTGAGAAGAACGAACATGGCAAATGCATTGAAATTGTCAAATTCACAGAATCCACAGAATTGAACATTCTGCACTCCACCAAACGTTTGTATGCAGAAAATCGTCACGTTGTAATGGGCCCGCAGTAACGTCATACCGCTCGTCACATCAAAGTGGTGCTGATAGCAAAAATACCTTTCTGAATTCCACCCGCGTGTGACAGGTGCATGCTATTAGTGTTCAACGGCACTACCAGATTTATAGCCAGCAGCCTGCAATGCCACAAAACTAAACTCGGAAATTTATGCTCGACTCTAATAAATTTGAATTTTAGACGCGTTTTAGAAAATACGGATAGCTTAGTTACTCGTATTTTGTTTTGGAATACAAATAGTTGCAATTTAGTTGTATGAAATACCAAAAAGCTCGAATGGTGTTTGTGTATCTATTAGGAGTGTCAGTTTCAAGACACATTTATTTACTGAAATATTCAGGGCTTAGTATAAATCTCGATTTTTTTACCGTAACTTATTGATTGATCGCGTATAAAGAATAGCTAGAATAGATTTTTTTTAATACGAGCGATGCTACCAAGACAGGTGAACCTGCGTAATCATATTCATCATTATAATAATTTGATTTAACTAAAAACAAGAACTGTTACATAACCAAAACTTAAATGATGCATATTCAATTACAATGCAGTAATTAAACACGCATTGAACGGAAATTGTAGTTCTTGCGTGAACTATTATTAATCGGAATAATGATCAAGCTGTTTGTTCACACATGACTTGTGACGCATACGCTATTATCAAGGATAATTTATATAGAACCGCATCCATTGTATGTTTGCGGCAGAACAATGCATTCCATCAACTAAGATGAGATTCATTTACATAAATTCCACTTCAGCGGGATCTTAGTTTCCACGGTAAGTTCCAACATCTCATTCGCGTTTCAGTTGCATTGTGAAATTTAGTTTATCGTTTGTCAACATTTTAATGTGTTCAAGAGTTATTGTTTGTTGTGAGACATTGTACTGTTGTTCCAGATGTTAATCTTGGACAAACCTAATTGTTGGCTGTTGCAGTTACTACTTCAAGGCGACCACTTTCTCTATACCAGTGGTTCCCAACCAGTGGTCCGCAGAAGTCAAAATATGGTCCGCGAATGATATTAATTTTTTTAATTTTCAGGATGATTATTACATTTTATTTTTAATATATTTACATAGTGATCCCTGTTAACAAGAATAATATAAAAGTGGTCCCGGACTAAGAAAAGGTTGGGAGCCCCTGCTCTATACAGCTTTCATTCAGTCAAAATAACAACTGATCGCTCCAACATGCAATCTTTCATCAAAAACTGTGAATTATGAAACTTCGTTCTTTATTCTATATTCTTTATTATTTGCAGGTTCCATTTATTTATACAAAATATTCGGACATAATTTGTAAGCACACTGTTTTGTTACAAATGTACGCTGCTAACTCCCAATGTGATCGTCAACTGTGCCCTCGTTTTCTTTGAATTAAGGAAGCTTTTTATAAAATAATTTTCCTTGAAGGCCGAGCACTGTAATTGAAACTCCAGCAATACGTAGTAAGCTTAAAATATTGCATAGAAATAATTCATTACGAACACTTTTTGTTCTCATTATGAGCGAGGCTGTTTGACAAATCAAGAAAAATGTAAAATTATATCGTGAGCCGGCTGTTCAGTATTCAATTTATTATTTTAGTACCGCGCCGGAAAGAGCGGATTGCCATCAAATTTCGTAAGCAACTGATGCCGCCGGGACGATACAAATTTGTCATTCACAGCGGCCTTTTGTTTTGTTAAAGCAATATTGCGATTCAATTAATGATGCCGATATTTTACTGTCAGCTCGCTTCACCTGACAAATAGCGTCTAAAATATGACTTTTTGCCTTCTGTTTCTATTTGAGGGCAAATAAATTGTAAAAATATTTATTTTACCGTTTTGTGAGGTGGGTTATATACAAGATATTTCTTTGTTAACAGTTATAATGAGGGATGTTAAAGAGGTTAACACTATTGTACCAAATCACAATTTGCCGTAACGAATCTCAAAAAATCTTCAAATAAAAGATTTTGTGAAACATATTTAGGTTAGCTGTTGTTAAGTTTGTCGCAACTAAACCAAAGCAATCATTTCATTGTTGTATTTTATGAAGCTGTATCAAATCAAGTTTTATAGTTGTCGTTCATAAATATTTAGATTACGATTTCATTGCTGCGAGGTCTGAAATTGAGGTGATTTGATAACTGTGTAGTTAACGTATAAAAAATGTTAAACATTAGTACAAAAAACATAATTTAATAACGCTTAACGATTTTAAACTGTCGCGACTTGTACACATAATAGTATAATGTAACGGGTCTTAATCGCGATTGAAAATTAAAGGTTAGAATACCTTATATGTTCACCCGACGTTTCGATCGCATTACAACGACCGTGGTCACGAGCTGACTGATGTGGCTGCTAACTGGCTGATGTCGTAACGCTGTCTGGAATAAAAAAATATGACATGCTAAATAAAATTTTGTGGTAAGATGACGAGCGCGATTCTAACGCAAGCAACAGCTACGCAATTGTACCTATACGTATTCAAAATGGTTATTATTTTATCCTATTTTCTTTAAACACATTACCCTAGTTACATGGCTATTACATGTACCAGAGAGATGTATTGTTACAATACATATATACATACATAGCTGTCCTATATTAACTATCGGAGGACAACAACCATGCGTTGGCACCGTCAATCAATGTGATGTTGAACTGTACTGGAACAACGGTTTTGAGTATAGTTTTCGGGATTTACTATGAAATCGGGAAAACTGCGCTTAATCGCAATTGTATAATACTTATTTGCTTAGTACTAAAATATATATATATATATGTATATCTTTCTTTAGAAAAGGTTTTAATCTCGTTACTAATTATATTATAATATGAGATATTTCCGCTAAGATTCATCTATATCTTATAATATACTTATCAAGTACTTCAGGTATGTACTTTGTTTTACCATCTATTTTATTATCTTCTTTCCTTTCTTTTCATCATCTTTATCTTAAAAAACACTAAAGTTAAAAGAAAACTGCATCTTATCGGGAACTTATTTACTTGTTAATATCAGAAGCATGGACAGTTCTTAGAAAGCAGTAAACCGACAAAGCGATACAAATTCCTAGACATATTGAAGTATCAGACCATGTGCTCAGTAAATCTATTAGAAAAGCAAGCGGATTCTTTCGAGGAAAGCTCACTAAGCACATACTTTGAGAAGCGTTTGACATCAACCGACTGAAACTTACGCCCTGTGCACTACTATAAGGGATTGATAACAAAACAACATTTAATGTTTAAAATAATTTTAGTTTAAGATTTATGCACTATACGGTATTTTTAATATTTCCTTCTTCAAAATAGATATGGTTTACGTCACTTAATAAAACTATATTACTTTCCTTGAAATACTTTAAGTGCGTTATTGTTAGTGTAAATGAGCAGAATGTTAATAAAACCACGCCTAATGTAGTACACAAACCGTTTCTCAAAGTTTACTTTAAATTGTTACGAAGTCACATCAACACGCTTGCCTAATTTTACTTTACAAACTTGCACAATAAAATGGAAGCTAACCATCATATTTTTATATTTTACGTTACTTCTTACAAACTTCTGTGCCTACTCGAGTTTAAGCAATTCAAATGTTTTTATTTTCCTTCTATAGTAATTACCATTTATTACGTAGGACGAAATTGGACAAAAGTAGAATACACGCAAAGCCACTCAGAGTAATTGCTTGTCTTAGTATGTTTGTAAGTAGCGCCGAGACGCAAGTATGTAAAATTAACGTGAATGTCAAAGCTGTGCGAACCGTAGGTACCTACTTATCATAGTTTGTACGTACTTCCATTACTTTGATGGCTTTGCCTAAGTACCTTCTTAAGTGAGATAGACTACTCAGGTAGATTATATTTCCATAGGATAAGTCAATGGAGTTAAAATAAAAGGATTTTTTCGTGGTGTTATTTTTTTTACTTTTTAAATGGTACACTATTTGTATTGGTAAAAACATATTTAATTTACTTACCTCAAAATAAATAATAAAGAAAACAATATATACATGGGAATAAATAATACTTACTAGTACATAAGTTATTAGTTGTTTCTAGATAAACAACACAAAAGCACTACAATCGTTAGTAGTTTATTGTACATGAAACTGCGCACTCTACAGTATAAAATTAGTGCTTGTTGCCAAAACGATTCCATTAGACATAAGTAGTTCAAAATATGAATACTCGTGTATAAAGCAACTCGAACGAAATCCACTTAGCTCTCTAGTTTCTATGTTTTAATACAAGTCGAAGTAGGTATTCGTGTACACAACAAACGGAAGTGTCTCGTATTTTGTCTAGCACGGAAAGTATCAGGAAAACATAAAGTGAACTTGTAAATCGATGGCCGAATTGGCGGGTCTCCAGACCTCGCTTACCAATACAGAACATTACAAAAATCTGTTGTTGCACCATTTGGCAGGCCCGCGCCGTTCCGACGGATCACGTACTAACTTTATTTAAAAGATTTTGTATAAACGCCCTCGGCTGTGTGACTATTAATTTAACGACAGAGACGCTCTGTGCCTCGAATATCAGACGTGAGAAAATGGCGTAA
Source organism: Anticarsia gemmatalis (assembly GCF_050436995.1). Lineage (NCBI taxonomy): Eukaryota > Metazoa > Arthropoda > Insecta > Lepidoptera > Erebidae > Anticarsia > Anticarsia gemmatalis. Next base: position 7,399,852 of record NC_134757.1, read on the forward strand.
AATTAAAAAGAGTGACGAACTTATTAAAACGTATGAGTGTCATTAGAATGCAGATAGCAGGTTTAAATAAGAATATGTTTATAAAAGAAAAATTCTTCGCTTCATTTTTAAGTTTGTTACGGTTTTATATTTCTCGATTTTAATAAAAAGTTATTGCTCGAAATTTTATTTCGTTTTAGAAATGAATATCATTGAAAATCGCATGCTAAAATTAGTATCACTTGCAAGAAATATGTCTCTTAATTATTTACACAAAACCTAACATTTTTATTTTTCACTTTTTAGGCCGAAAAGAAGGGCAAAGAAGCTTACATTCCATTCCTTTGAATAACGTTCACAAAAAAAGGTTTACGTTGGAATATTTGGATGAAAATTAATATCAAATCACGCATTTTTCTTTCAGAAATACAAATCATACCGAATACATAAGTACAGAAGTTAGGGTTGATTCTTATATTTTTTCGCATGAAGATTACATACAACATATTTATATTTAACAATTGCTACATAACCGAAACAAAATTAAACATGTATTTGGGTGTAACACCAAAGAAACAATCACCAAAAAAATGTTCCCATGACAACGAAACCAACCTAATCATGCCACTATTTATAGAAAAAAATATGGCCGTCTACGAACCAGACACATTCAAAGTAAAATTCATATGTATCTCAGGGAACTATGCGTACATAAACCGGTCTCGACAAGGGCACTAGTACAAGTAACAAGTAAAAGTCACTACAGAAGTACTATCGCGTCAGTTAGATTACTTTATGGGGTCGTAATGTCCCCTCACTATGTTCCGTACCGTTTTACTACAGTTTCTAACGTCTACTAGTCATTAATGGAATTTTCTAGAGGAGAGCTCTTGATGATGGGCTCATTCTGAGTATTGTGATAGAAAAATTACTACCCAAATAGATTAAATCTACGTATCTACGCTGATTTTGAAAACATAAATAAAAAAAAATTAATAGTTCGAAGAAACGGCGCGGCGTTCCAAAGAATGTATAAAAAGCAACATCGAGTCAATTCCCTTCCCCATAAAATAATCACAGACACTTCATAACAACAAGCATTGAAAGCCCTCTCAAATAATATTCTAGAAAGCGCCTTCAAAGTCGAGAAGGTACAGGCAAAATACTATTATGAAGCAAATCCGTTGCAGACGTTGCAATAAGCGTTGAGTACTAAATTCCCTGTCTGGAGGCCTGGAGCTAATGGTGCGTGGGAAAATTGCATAACTTGTAGCAATTTTCTCCCACTTTAGCCCCATCCAAGTAACGCATCATTTGGCCAACTCATCGCGTCGTTACATCAGGCAATTATGAAAGTAGCCAGTCACACTCAGCCTCCGAACCTGTAATAATTGATGATAGTAAAATACACTGTTGTGCTTTTTTATTCGGTTTTCGGCTTCGCAAATCGATGTAGCGATAGGTAAGAAGAAAACTTTAGCAATATGAATCGTTTTCGCGATACGTAGGTATACGACACGGCAATTAAAGTGATCGTGCGTTTTTATTCAACTTAGTTTGTTTGAAGGCACTTGACTTTTAAGTTAGCAAGCATATCAGCGAGCTACGGCTGTTTGTTATTATGATCGACCTATAATTATTTGTTTTGAAAAGTTAAGCTTTTAGAGTTTAAATAAATAAGTATGTAACTAACTAATACTAATTGCCAATAACTGTTATTTTTATTATTTACGGATAACACCTCCCGAAATCAATCGAATTATTTCAATTGTTTGAAACAAGCTCTAAATAATTTACGTTTAAATCATTGAAACTAAATAGTTATCTATTAAATTCTTTAATTACACACTAAGATAAAATCTCCATCAAATTAATACGATCCTATAAGAAACAGATTAGGGTGGCAGACGGGGGTACGCTTAAAACTTTTATCTTTACATGCATTTTTACTTAAGTGGCCATTTTAATTAGTTTTTTGATAGACGCTCGGCTTTAATTAATCGCGAAATGTTCAGTCGTAAAGGCGAAATAAACAATACAGACCTCGCAGTTACGGGATACGTGGGAATTAAGTAGAAACCTGTAGCGTAAGTCGAGTAAGGACGTAATGAAAAATGTGCTATAAGAATAATAATACATCCTACTATCCTACTAATATTATAAATGCGAAAGTTTGTGAGAATGTATGTATGGATGCTTGTTACTCTTTCACGCAAATACTACTGAACCGATTACGATGAAATTTGCTATGTAGATAGCTGAAGACCCAAATAACACATAGGTTTTTATCCCGGAGTTCTTGAGGGATCGGCACTTACACAGTAAGGATTTCCACGCAGACGAAATTGCGGGTGGCCTCTAGTTTCTAATATTTTTGAGTCTAATACTTTTTTTTGCTTTGACTTGTTTGACAATAATAATGGAATAACCTAAATAGGAATTACTTTTAAATAAGGTACCCCCGTGATTCCCTAAGCTTCCCTTTAAACATGCAAAAGGTTTATGAATACACTTTCGATAGTATAGATATACATACAATACAAAATTGTTCAGACTTTAGTAAGGATCTTAGCAAGTGGCATTCTTTGGTCTTTGCCTCCGCCTATAAGAAATAACCGTGATTTAATATATGTGGTTGTTTTTCCTACGTTAAAATCATAAAATAATGTTTAAGATAAACCTTTACCTACATAACTCGAGAGTCACGTAACTCGAAATATGCTGCACTTAGGTTTTTATTGAACAAACGCCGTCAGGTGTTGGTGCAGTGAATAATTAACGACTCGGCGTGCAAGTGCGCGCTACAAATAATAACAATCGACATTGTTGAATATTGGAATGTGCTATTATATGGACCTATGTAGGTTATTATTAACCTATGTTTGTATAGGAAAATGTAAATACTTAGTATTTACTTTGTATGCGATGAAAAACTAAACGATGCTTGACTTCTAGCACGCGCTTAGCGAGAGTGGTCAAGTCATGTCCATCAAAACGAATCACAAGGCTTAACTATTCTCAATCTTCGAAAAGTCCTTACTCAATAACAGAACATAATGGGTCAAAAATTATATTAGGTTCATTTAAGATAATAATATCAACAATATCTTTATGTCTTGGACGGCTTAGACATTATAATCGTTGTACAACAGGTAATTATTTAATTATATTTTACACATAATTATCTTGATGACGTATATAACTGAATTCATTTGACTATGCACTGCTATAAGATAAAACTTTTGATTCAGTAAAATCTCTAGATCGGTACAAAAACTGTTTGACGGGCGCCTCAGGCCATGTTCTATTGCCTATTCGAGAAACGATGTGTAACAGTTCGATGACAGTCGCAGACTATTCCGAATCGAATATCTGCATGAACTAAATGCCGATGTAAATACTTCAATGCAAAAAATGTACAACTCGGGACCGCGACTGGTACAACTTCGTCTACTCCCTAAATTAATGTCACTGTAACATAGGACTACCCTAGTACTGGCTCCAAGTCTCTCAAAGGTTTATCTTATATTTTTAATATTGATTTGTAACAGTGAAAAATTGTACTACCTTTGTAGAGAAATAAAATAAATGTTCTGGAAAAAAATATGAAGGTGCTTATGCATTAAACTAAATCATAAATTTACAACGCATAATTTTGTTTAATTATTCAATTCTTTATGAAAAAATAGCACGACAAGCGCGTTAAACTCCGCGTTACATAAGTTAATAATTATGCAACGTAAAAGTTCTGTAAAAATAACATTTTGGAACTAGTTCCACGAGTATTTTTGTACTAAAACTTTCCAACACACACTGCTGTGATCATCCGTTCGGCACTCACATAGTTACAATAAAACGCAGGTAATTTGCACAAACTGTCCGCAAACACGTTCGTATTCCCGTTCATTGTGCACCCGGTGTACTGCGTAGAAGCCCTCAATTTTGGCTAAACGATACGGGATATCGATATAATATTGTAAGCTTTCACACGTTTAACGTAGTGCAATTGTGTTTTATTTTATGGATAGTGATTGGAAAATAAAATGATTTCATTTAGTACGAAATTTTCATCGATGTCGTTTATCCAAACGTAAACCCTGAACCAAAATAATTCAGCCAACGTATAAATTAAAACCTACTAGTAATGAAATGTTGAGTAATTAAAACTGTGGTCGTCTTTTAGTCATATTCTTTCTTCTTGCTTCTATCTAATTCTTCTTCTTCTTCTTCCTCTGGCGATGTTTTGAGTTACTCGGCTAGAGCAGTGGCGTTCTTCTCGTCTCATCCAGAGACTCTTGTGCATTCTCGCAATGTGCAACCTATGACGAGAAGTAAACTATGGCGTTTTTTACTCTACTCTTACTTCGAAATAGTATTAGAAATTATAATACTCACGAATTAATAAAAATAAATTATAACATTGCCAAGTCATCTACTCGAAATTAATGCATATCTAACTCCAGTTGTCACCCGCGAAACTCATATTAAAATTACATAACTATTTGTCAGTTCTATTTGGCGAATAAATTAACGCAGAACGTCACTTTCGTAATATGTAATTTTATCCCTATAATAACACCCTTTCATTTTATCCCCTAGAGATTCTCAAATTTCATCCAGTGGATTTGTAAAATAAAATGTAGCTGTGATGATAACTGTAATAAGTATGCATGTAACCCCTGAGGGATTGACACCCACAAGAAATAAAGGGTGAAATAATTGCTACTTTATTTGAATGATTAATTTAAGTTTTAGGGCATGTGAAAACTCACTTTATCTTAACACACATGGCGTTGTTAACGAGTATTATTAAGGCTCATAGTTGAATAATTATGAGGTTTTATACGACTACATGTTTTGTCATAATTGTACTCAAAACCTGCTTTTCTAAGTTCTGATATTCTGTCATTGCCTATCACATAACGAGCGAAAACATGTTAACACACAACTATTCCCCGTTATATCTCGTATGCGAAACACGGGTAGAATACTTTACTATTAAAGTAGCTCGCATGCACGTAACTAGAGCCTATATTTCAAGCTAGGCGGATAATATTTGCCTTTATGGCAGACCACGTTAGTTAGAGATCGGCGGCAAACACTAATCCCCTGATCTATGGCCGCCCGTGCGCCGACGGCATCCTGCATCCATTTTGTTATAAACAACACTAATACACTATGTATGCACGGTCTATCTTCATGCATATGTAAAAGGTTTACACATAAAGTGTAGCAATCATTATATCTGTACCTAAAACGTGCTTATGTATTTTTTGCCATAGGTTGTGAATTATTACTGGGCAAAGCCTAATAGTAAAATAGGTACTACTGAAAATAGTAAAAAGTAAATATAAGTGTATTTATTAGTCGTCTAATTATCATAGAACAAGCTCTACAACATTTTAAATAAATTATTCAAACATACTATATGCATAAAATCATTTCTGAAATCGTAACTTTCGATCCAAAATTTTACTTTAGCAATATTTTGACAACATAGAATTTACATAAAATTTTATCTAAAACGTGTTAACTATGTTGAAGTTTAGTAAAAAATAAAATATTTACGATAACATTTTTAGTATGTAAATCAAATTGATTGAATACCCATATACAATATACCTTCCAGCGTGGCCTAAAACATCGTACATTTTTGAACTCCACAATAAATATATTATTTCTTTTAATTCAATTTGACGACATAGGATACGTAATCACATTACAGGCATCTCTGAAAACCGATCCTTATTTCAATTACAACATTAACAAGATTTATTAATTCATTTCATTGCTAAAGCACTTAACAGAATCCCTGTACGAAACTAGACAAACGGTAAATAAAACCTAAAACACGAAAAGCTCCCAAGTTTATCTAGGACTAATCAGATAGGGGTTTGATTTAATTAAACTTTATCACGCGGTATACAGGCTGTTACAAATAATGACCTACTTTGCAATCTAGCCCCTTTGATTTTATGCGATGACCCATTGTTCCCGAGAGGCCTGGGTAAATTTGAGCCTTCGTATACATAGAAGTAAGACACTCTTGACACTAGGAAACATTGATTGCTCAACATAAGGCCGAAAAACTACAACCCATGTTAAGCATTATTACATCCTGCTTGCCAGGATATGACATTATTTTTCTAATAAAGACAGTGGTATTCGAGCGTATGGGTATAATCAAGGATTTTGATAATTGGGATGGCGAATGTATATACATAGTTTAGTACCTACATATTTGAAACAAATTATCTACGGTCAGTCGTATAGTTTGATTCTCTACTACAATCGACTGCCGACAACCGACTTTTCATAAATGCATTTTATTTAGCGCCTCTGACGGGCGTCGTAGGAACTATTTTGGCAGTACATTCTAAATGTCAAATTTTCTATACTCGACAGTACCAGCTGTATAGAATCGCGCTAATAGTCTCTAGAGCGAGATTCTCAGCTGTTTTTAATCTTAACGTTTAATATATTTCAATCAAGACTTGAAACTCAAAAAGTAAGGGAAAGCTCAAATTTATTTATTTGTGCAACAAATGCTTTCAAGTATACCCATGTACTTTCACCGTGGATGTTAGTACATACATACGAGATTTATACTCATTCATCAGGCCTCGTGCTATATAAGTGCCAATTTACTAGCTGCCGCGACCGAACCCTGTTCCGAAATGTTCATCTTCTTCTTACTGTCATCAGTGGTTGTACATAGATAGGAAAAAAGATTGGAATAACATGTTTCAGTTTAGTATTAAGTAGAAATATTTAAAAAGTATGATGTTCTAGGTTTTGTTTTAAGTTAATTATTTCTGAGTTTACTTATTCAGCGCTATTAAAATACCGCACTTATTTCATTACAAAATATTTTTTTTATATTTTCACAAAAACTGGTAACGTTATCATTGCAACAGCGGTACATGCCCCTGACATTCCACGATAATAAATAAAAAAATATTGTAGCAACAAACCTATAACAATAAGAATGATTAATGAATGCTGTGCCCCATCCAACATCGGCGTGACATATGAAATTTTATGAATATTTATCATTCCAGTACTTTTTATTTTATTAAAATCTCCATGAATAAATTAATATTTGAATCGCTATATATTTTTAAACTACCCTTTTGATATGAAACCATCTTGAGTTTAACGAAGAATTTTTCTAGACGGGTAATTAAAAATACTACTCTAAGTGTGCAACGGAAATATTCCTAAGAAAATACCGGATGGAATGGATCCGACCGGCTCAAGACTAAGCGTTACTCAAAAAAGTTGAGACAAAGCGGGTTTTTCCGTGAAAAACTCTCATCAAAACCTGTTTAAAAATGTATATTTCCCACCGAAACACCCAAGCAAACCGAATTTGTGGGCGCGCATACCTCGCGAGAGAAAATTCGCGATATATAGAAGATCCCGAACATGGCCGACCGAGCCCGACCGCAGCCGAGCGCTCCAATAAAGAGCATCTCGTCCGTCTCAACAGCAATTTAATCAGCTTTGTTCTTTATAAATAAGCTACGGTATTCGCCCGACCCAGGCATGCTATTAAGCTTTGTGTTTTATTTTTTTCGTCGTCAGTAGAAACGTATAAACTTGGCCTTATTAGAACAATGCTGTGTTACGACAAAGCTGGGTCAATATTTGAAATGTTAATACAAATAATCGAATGTTGAATAAAGTAATATGCCGACTTCTTTTGTTTTAATAAAGACGGAAAATAACGAGGTAGAGGCACTAACATACACACTGGTAACTAACACCAATCACCAAGTAGACCCAAGGATAAAAAAGAGTCTTAATATGCAATTCTATTATAGTTTGTATAAAAAAATTACAATGCCCAGAAGATACAGACGTATATAATTCAATAAATGAAATACTGATAAGTTAGAGATAGGTGAAGTCCCCCACAGAATCGGCTGGCAGACGCGTAGATATATTTGACAAAATAATCAATCCGAAGTTTGACAGACGGACTCAGGAAAAGCACGTAGCTCCCGAACGGCTTCGTTATCTCGTTCGAACGCGCTGCACCGCCACCCCCGAAGCGTCACCCTGCATACCATGAGCGTGAGCCCGGGACATCGAAACATAAAACTGTAGATGAGGCTTAACTAACTCTTTATATACTGCTAATTATAATATGAAAGCCACTAATGTTAGCACTACGTACGCTTTACTCGAGAGAAAAGAAAAAAAGTCGTACAAAAAGCTGTTTCTCATAACAAACAATATGGAATGTTTTATAGGCTGATTACGCAGCATAAAGTTGCTTATGCATTTTATAGGCGCATTAATCTCCTTGTTTATAAATCTTGGCAAGCTTTACAGATCATAATACCGCCGTGATAATGTCAAAGGGAATAAAACCCAGTTTTATACATAGCACTAAAATATTTAGTTGGCCGATACATGATTGTTATTCGTCGGAACGTATCGTTTGACGACGTAATCCTGCATAATCTGGGAGGTTTGAAAGGCGCGTCTGTTCATTTCTATGTGCACGATTCGTTCGTGAATATCAGGACGTATTCGATGCAGCACCTGTTCGCCGGCAACTCGCTAACTTTGCTTCACAAGTTTGCTTAAAGTATTACGAAATTTGAAGCGGACGCCAGCGTCCCCAACTTGCTCCACATTATGTTTGTAAGCCTGATGAAATCGACGTCCTACAAAACTTTCTACCTCGTTATTCTCACTTTCAAAAAATTATATTCCATATTTTGAACCCACAATAGAAATTTGAAGAGAAAATATAAGTTGATGCGTACTCGTATGGTTAAGAAACTTGTTCTCTACAGCGAGTTGAAAATATCGGATGAAACCTATTTCACAAGGGGGCCCACTATAACTTCCTAAAGCTCAAAAGTTGTTTTAGATTTCCCCTCTTTCCGGTGCTACTCGCATTGGTCACTTCACTTTCAATAAAATTTTCCACGTTCTATATTTCCTACGAAAAAGATGGAGGGATTATTTTGAAAAGATCACTATGTATTATGTTATCATTACACCAAAAGTACACCCAAATTACTTTAATTTAATTAACAAAATTACTGCAATTCTAATCACGTAGCCAAACGCGCATAAACTATTTATAACTGTATATGGAATAAATGATTATACGCTTACAATAAAAAGAGCCTTAAGTCCTAGATTTAGGTGCATTAAAAATAAATACTGACCACTTCGAAGAACTTGCCGTCTTTCAATTTAGCTGTAAGGATGAAACATTTCGCTATAAAACCGAGAAGGAAGCGTGATCGGAAGTCCTCGTGGAAAATATACCGCATGTTACTTAACGAGCGAAATAAACTGCAATAGTATATAAAACGTCGAGAAAAGAAACGAACGCACCAGTGCAATCAGTACAAACACTGATTATTCGATTATTCTCGTATTGCGCGTCCAATTTAAAATAACAAGGTGCACACAGACTGCACATAGGCATAATAAAACGGCGGGACGTGTCATCGGCTTTTGCGAGCTAATCGCAGCGGAACGCTTGATTGCATGCACCATATTTTCTTTTTTTTTTAGAAACGCGCACAAACTGGCTTCATTGAACAAAGCAACTATCGCTGAGCCCGGATTATTGAACCAATTTAATTTAAGCGGAATAAGCTTTTTGATGCAGCTCTAATGAAAGAAACGAGATCTGCCTGATTGGGCGCCGCCGTGGCTAGATGCTGGAAGATAATTCCTGCTTTAATGTTTTATTGCAAGAAAAGTGAGTATTTATTGTTATGATATCATTTATAGACGAAGCTAACTGAACTTATGGTTCACATAGTAATGTGAAATGTTTCCCAAATGAAGGAGATAACATTATATTCATTTAAAAAATCGATGAGACTATCTGAAATAGAAACAAATTAATGGCTATGACTCATAGCAACAGAAATAAAGTTAGTAGTAGCGAGACTAACTAACAAGCTGGCGTCATTGCACTACGCTTAATCTTATAAACCAATTAAAGGCAGATTCTCTTCCTATTATCTTGAAAAAATGAATATGAAGTAGCTATCACGCAGCCAGTGTCTCTTGCATGTAAATCAAGAAGAGTTGGTTTTACACCGAATCAAAATTCAGCCGTCGGAGTGAATGAACGAATTATTTGAGTGATGTTTTATTTATTATTTTCACAAAAATAACGAGACGCGACGTAAATATCCAAGTTATTGTTCGTATAATTGGAGCATTATTCGGATACAAAAGTTTGTATTGTGTACTCAAGTATCCTAAGACCCTTGTCGTGTCCTATATTAAAGAATATTTTGAGTCGGGAAACTGTAATCTTCCCTTTCCGATTGATTCAACTCCCAATTGATTTTGAAGCGGAAATATTTGGTATATATAAAAATAGGAGAATAAAGATTATGTAAGATATTTATATCTTTACTTTTATGTATAAATATAGGTATTTCATATTTATTGAACTTATAAATATTGAAGTCGTTTACCTACTGAAAGCTTGGTTGCTATTTATTGGTTGTTTATTATGTCATAGATAATTGAATCTGATATAGAAGTTGGAGATCTTATTGCATGTTAGCAATTAGTATTGATGCCAAACACCCATACAAAGTCTACACAGTGGCTTCATGCATCTATAGAAAGGCACATCAAAAGAGAGCAATCTAGTTGCGTTTTAGGTACTCGCAGCCAGCAGCGACATCTTGCGGTAGTTAATGACGCATTGACGAGAAAATTGCTACGGTTTCTAACTTACCGTACAGCAATCGATGAATAGCGCTTAATTTAGCGGCGCACAAATCGATACAAGCCTTCCTATTTGTAGCTAGAACTTTCCAGAACGTTTTCAAACATTTCACTGGAATCTAACGTTCATTTCTTTGTCTGGGGGAACGTGAAAGGGTACGTTTCATCACACCGTTAATCTCATAGACCGTTGATCGAAAAACGTTTAAGATAAAACGGGGTTTAAAAAATAGCAGCTCGCCAGTCGCGTCGGTGATGTCAATAAATCATTCGTCGGGTCGTTACGCCCCGCGCGCCCCCTGTCGGCGCTACGCGAAAACGCGCAAAAACATCCCAAATCTGTCTGGACCCACCCTTGTAATCGCTAGATAATGGGTGCGGATTGAAAAATCATCCCTGCTATGTGTTAAGGGCATGCACGGCGCCTCAGTTGCGCCCGTCATTTGTCAACTGGGATTCAGTTTTATAGCTATTATTAATGATGGTGATTAATCCTGCAATGAGGGTTGTAGATCATGTGCAGATTTGGTCATCAGTCCTGAGCTTTACTGTCGCAGCGTCGCGAGGAAATTAAATATGTTCAAGGCTCACAAGTCTCAAATAAATAAGGCGAAGCTTAGGACGGGTGCCATGTTATGATGTTGCAGCAGTGTAGTGTTGTATTCTAACTTAAATTGTATGTCAAAAGTAATGATCAAAGAGATAAGCATCTGGCCGTATTTTTATATGTATCGCGTGCTAGTTAACCTGTCCATAAGGCAAGAATGATTGCTAACTTAAACTACGGTTAAGAAATACTGATCTATTTTAAATCAATCGCTCGAGAATTCTGCATTACTATTTGTCGCCATATTTCATATACCTAGAACAATACATAACTCGATTAATTCATATAGTTCCTCTAACATTATTATATAAAAAAGAAGCAAATTAATCGTTTTGTGCCAATCTGGGGGCACGGAAGTGCCCCCGCAAGTCGAGCAAAAAAAAAGCGGCACGGCCGTAACATCCTTTTCTCGAAGCAATTCGGGCTATTTTTGACACCCCTATAATTTCGTTGTGGATAAAACAAGAAGCCTGGATTTTCAGCAACTAATCAGTCATTGTATAAACACGGTATATTTAAAATTTCAGTCAATTTGAACCAGTAGTTTAAGAATGACAACTTGTTAAAATTTTGAATTTTGTCACTCACTGATTCACTGACTCACTGACTCACCGATCATCAAAAGTCTAAGGTACTTCTAGCAGACTTAGAAGCTTACAATTTAGAATACAAATAGGGTTTAGTGTTTTAATCATGGGAAAAATTTAATATTTTCTAATTTCGGTCCAGTTTTCTAAATACACCAACTGCAACAATAACTTTGTAATCCCATATAAATGTATAAGATTACAAGGTTACATTTGCAGTTAATGAATTATTATTACTGTAGAAAATAAAATACATAGGTGTAAATAGGTACCTACTATATGAGGCATAACGGGAGGGGGTAAAGGGTGGGTAAGGGTGTTTAGCCCATGAAACTGAACAACATTCCCATAAGAAAATATGTTGAATTATGAAAAAAAAACGTCTTTCCATACAAATTGGATTTATGTTCGCTCTACAAAAAGAAGTGAGATGCCATCAAAAACATTCTGTAAAAACCTCAAGTCTCGCCGTAAAAAGTTGTGAGATCTAGATAATACCAAGTCGATTAATCTATTTAGTCTCTACTTAAAGGACCTTCTGTCTTAAGTTATTACGTATGTTATTATCATGCCAAGTTAAAAAAAATACCTCTAAAACAAATAGATCGACTTGGTCATCGCAAGAAAACACAAATTCGCCATTAACATTTCAGGAGCATTAACTTCTTGTCGTGCTGTGTAGTGTGATACATACTAATAATCAAATCATGCGATGGCCAGGTCGGTCTATTTGTTTTAGAGGTATTTTTTTTAACTTGGCATGATAATAACATACGTAATAACTTAAGACAGAAGGTCCTTTAAGTAGAGACTAAATAGATTAATCGACTTGGTATTATCTAGATCTCACAACTTTTTACGGCGAGACTTGAGGTTTTTACAGAATGTTTTTGATGGCATATATTTTACAGTAATGTATTTCCACAACAATAAACTTTTAACGCCAGTGAATGTAGTTGATCTTTACGACAAAACATAAAACTCGCTATGTACCAAATAATGCTTCAGTTATATTTTTGTATGTATTCAGCACTTATATTTATAAATATACTTTCTGAGTTATTTCTGTAATGAATTGTATTTACCGAAGACAGTCAGTAGAATTGGTCAAGGATACGAATTCCTAGTACAGGGCACACACTATACAACAGGTTTCATTCATTGACTCTAAAGAATTCTCGGAACTAAAAACACGAGCTCATACAAGTTTATTATATTTATTTCATTTGAAAATTACCAAACAATAAAATTATTTACTCATACGAAACAAGCTATTCAATTTCGACATATTTTTTCTGCAACATATTCTTTTTCTAAGCGAAGAAATATCTTAGAAAAAGAATATGTTGCAGAATCTGGCTCAGAATCAGAAGCTTCTGGCAAATATCGCCAAAAATTCCAAGTCATCGGCCTGTTCGATTGTGATTCGATAAATATAATTTATCGAGGATTGAAGTACGCCGTATGGTCTCGAATACCACTCCATCACTCCGCCTGAGTGTCGTAAGGGACTGTATCGGTGGAAACGCGCCAATATCGCTGAGCATTGCCCTCTGGAAACCGTTCAGAACAACCATACACGCTCTTTTCTCATAACTAAGGAATCACACGTAGTCAAGTAACTTTTATTTAATTTGATTGTTAAATTAATTTGTTTTTTTCTTTTTGTAAAGACAACTCTGATCTGCTATGATCTCCTGTAATTGAGAAAGCACTTAACTTTTATCTCACATTGCATGTCATTCTGTTTTTGTAAAGTGTATTTCTTGTTGGAGATCCATAATAAATAAATAAATAAACTCCCGCACTAAGAATTGCATTTGTGTCGCGAGGTCTTTTACAAACATACAAACAACGGGCACAAAGTACAACCAGACCCGAAACAATTATTTTTGGATCGCACAAATAATTGTTCCGTGTGGGAAACGAACCTACGGCTTCCCGACGCAATAGTTGCGACGTGGTGACCTTAACCAGAGTTATTGTTGATAACATATATATTTTTTATTTCCAGAGTTAACATTCGATGTGAAATTTGATTGGGCACTGTAAGAGTAATAATGGACGTGATGAAAACACTAGCCTTATATACAGTTCTGTACTGTAGCATTTTCAATATTTAATCAGAGAATTACAATACATTCTGTCCGTAAGCTTTTTGCCTGGATACTAATCAAAACCGAACCTAAACAAATCGAACATTCGTTAATATTCAAAGGTATTTACAAAATCCTGTATTCATGCATGCAAATTTTATTACTTGTGGGCTAAATGTGCCAATTACAGTATTTTAGCTGAACAAGCATTTTCCGTGTTATAACTAAATTATGTATTGTCATGAGTTTGATGCAAACCGACGTATCTCGTATTGTTTGGTTTATATTTCACATCGTAACAGAATGAACGTTTTATACTAATAATTCAGTATGGATTATTGCAATTGCTGATTATTTATTGTAGAAATACAGACAACGCAGTACACAGTTATTGCAACTGATTTAAAATTATTTAGATTTAAGCCGGAAAATACAATATTGATTTAAATTGTGCAGCATATTTAGATTAACAAAACAACGGCAAAACTATTACTTTCACGTTACAGGTCATCATTTATAATATCTGCTATGTCATGTTAATGATTACAGATGTATGGCTATTATAATCCCCAATAATCTCTCGAAAGTTTGAAATCTCGAAATTTTCTTTTGCATTTGCTTGTTTTCATTAACTTAGCTTGATCAACGTACTAAGCGGTAGTATATTTATCAATATCCAGATATATCTTGCCTGAGGGTAAAGCAGACGGGCATCATCTGTCAAGCCTCTCACAGACGCCGATCAAATCGAGGTTTGCTGGCTTATTGCAGTTTGATAATGCCTCACTGACTCTCCCTGCATACTGAGGATTATGGCCGGCTTGTGTTGATGAGCAAATCGATCTACATTTGAATATGACAAAAATATTAAGTCGGGGAAAAAGTCTTTTCGCATTACAGTATGTATGAACCTGTAATAAAATCTCTTTGGCTTCAAGAATCACAAATGAATACACGGTTCATTAGGTTTCTTTCAGTAAGCTCGTGAGGTACCCAAATATCGAGCTTTTTTGTGTAGAAAAAAGATTTACCTAATATTAAGGAAGTTTGTAAAGATCGGACCAAGTGGCGATCTTTGGTCTCTGTTGAAACCTATGGACAAAAGGAATGACAATATGTATGTAACAAGGGTGTAGCAACGAGTATCACGACCTACATTTGTTCGACATTAATAATCACGTAAAAACTGTCAGTCAATTTTAAGCATTCAATAAATTTTTTGTCAATAATAAAAAGAGTACAAGTGCTATTCATAAACTTGTTGAAATTCCATCACGATCTATGATAGCCAATTGAAACTGAAAACACGGACGTTATATTTGCTTTAGCAGAAAGTGTACAAATATTTCACCTGAATGAATTAATAAAATCTATGACATCATTCTGTTAGTACTTAACTAACAGTTTCGTAATTATAATTTAAAGTAGGTAAGTAAATTATAAACCAGATCTATTTATTTTTATTTACATTAAGACACCAACTAAAACATTTAGCAAAAACACAAAATACTATATTTTTATCAACTGCAGAAACGTCAACGGCTGCAAAACTTTAAAAATAATTAGGTTTTTTAAAAGTTTTACAGCCGTTGACGCTTATTTGACTAGCATTTGATTTCTGTTCGGACTGGTAGTGAATCAGCTTTATTTTTGTCAGCAAAACCCAACGAATCAATGGAATTATAATAATTGTAACGGAAGCGTGGAGTATCGGATTACGCAACCAGCACCGGCAAACCTCATGTATCTAGTGTCCGTGCCACCAAGTCAAATTAAATTTACATAAATAGTCAAATACACAAGGCCCAAAGTAAACCATTCTAAATTCGATGGCCCGAAAGTTGTATCTCTGCAAACACGGACATTCGGAGCGGCAAATGTGACCTGAATGAATATTTGACCAGTATGTTTGTGCTGTTCGAGTTGTGCCTTCATTTGGCTTCTGAGAGGACTTTACATACGGTAATTTTCTATGAACTCTAATTTCAGGAATTAGTAGTCTGACCCGCCTTTAGCATATTTAATTTACACCGCATGGAAACGTCAGAATCCGTATTCATTTTGAGATAAGTTAATACACACCTAGGGAAGTTATAATCGAATTCAGACAACTTATGATCCTAGCGGCCGCATCTGAATTTGTTGGTGACGAAGATAAATGGAGAAGGCTTTTCGCCGAGGCCTACAGCACAATCTTAGCAAATATTTTCGCTCGAATCGCTATTTGTATTAAGTTAAATATTTCAACTATTTTATTCCTGGCTGAATTCAGATCACGAATTTTATCGTGATACAGATTTAAGATTGCCAAGTGAATAAAAGTAGCTGAAACCTTTAAAATATTGAAACAATACTATTTAAATTCGTAGAGATAAAATTTTCATATCCACGAACTTTTGGAATCAAGTTATCTGCGTGTCATTAATTCGAGCAACAAACATCAGTCTTGAAGACACATAAAACTAGCGAAGTGCCAAAAAGTCCATCACAGCACACGTGCTCATCATGTTATACGTGAACGCAGGTGTATAAACCGTGGGAGTTTATTTTAAAAATAAACACGCCTGTTCATTGAAGTGTCTGAAACATGAGCGCGGCACTCACCCGGGGTGGCATTAAATATTTCATTTTAGAGAAGTTTTTATTACAGTCGCCGTACGTGTCCGCGATAAACGCAGTGAACGTGACTAGAGAACGTTGCTTAGATCGCCTCGCATACCTATGACAGGGAATTAGCTCGCCACTGGAACCGTTCATGCAAATAAACAAGTGAATTAATGTCCGTTTAAACCTTTGATATTATACCCGTGAGCAGTAAAGTTCCGAATTTTTTTAAGGATCAGATACAAAGCACAAATTTACTTGACACGTTAAAAAAAGATTACTTCACGTTTACTACTACACTTTTTACACAACGATTTTTCCAGTAAACTATGCCTATGTTTTCCTTCTGAATCGCTTTATAAAATTAATAGAATCGTCTGAAATCAGTATTTAATTCTCATTGTATATTCCATACACGTCACATAACGATACTATGTGAAAAAGGTAGATACATTTTAGGATCTGAGAGAGCTTTTTGTTAATCTTAGGTTTCTATTTGGATGTACCCGATAAATAGCGATTGACGAGCACGTGAAACATAATACCGTCGTCGATCAACTTAAGAGATGCACAGAACACCTTTGGGATCCTGTTTGGAGGGTCGCAGACAACATGTTGTGTAATATTTTTACATAAATTTGAAAAACTCTACTGAAAAATACTATTAAAAGTCTGTAGGTACATCACAATCTGCTTCTTAGGCTGCTGTAAATAAAAATACTATTACCTAGAAGTACATAACAGATACTCTAGTTTTCAAAATTTTAAATAGCGTGATAGCCATTTTATTAAAAACTTGAAATATTAATTGTCTAAAAAAAGTTTTTTCACTATTCTGTTATGAAAAGAATTTAAGTCATTTGAAACACATTTTTTTATTATATTTACATACAATTTATAATTACTAAAGAATACGTATCAGCCCAAAATTTTTCTTAAAATATGTAGTATCGATACTAAAATATTTGATAGCCGACGAACTGGCGACAAGGCGTTCCCTAGATGAAATATTCGTTAGGAATGTGTCCCTTTTCACGCCTACCTTCCGCTAATTTATCTCAAACATGAGTATATTTTACTTTATTAGTAATCTTGATTTATTCATGGCACACCTGCCAATAATTTATTACATTTATTGAGCTCGATCCTATAATCCAGTCCCAATTCCTGGATTATATATTATATTCCGTCCTATGTACGAAACTAGTTGAACGATCTACCTCTATATTTTTATCTCATCGGTTACAACTGAAATAAAAAAAGAAACACGATGTTTCAGGTTTCACAGTTCACTGTGCTATTTCTACATCATTCGATCGGAATACCGCGAAATAAAACCGCAATGCAACGTTTAAAACAAAACCTGAAACGTGTTCGGCTGTTCGCACTTTTGTGGCGAATATCACGTGTATTATTAGCAATAAATGAAAGCAGCATTTATTTATTTTTCATTTGATTGACAGTCGTCGTTTTCTCTCTCAGTTATGTTTGTTTTAAGTTTTTAAACAATATATTATAATTTCAGCTCTTTATTCTTCGACGAAAACGAAACTGATGCCAAAAGATAAACCCTAACTTCGGTTTTTATGCACATATGCATATAAATGACAAGAACAGTACCGCGATTCTGTACAACTATCGAGTATCGACTATCGACTCACTATCGAAAAATGTTGTATGAAAAATTGATCAGCGCCCCTAGCGGATTTTTGCAAGTACTATGTTCTTCAATGGCGCCATTTTCCACCAAACATTAAAATAAAATAAATTATTATTTTTTTTTTTTGCTGGTGCGCACTTGAGGGCAATTCGAAATTCGAATTTCGAAATAAAATATTCTTTCCATTTTTAATTTTAATAAATTATTTAAATATTCTATATTAGATAATTTTAGGAAGACGAGGCCAACGAGGCTGAAAAGGTATTGTCTCCTTTGCCTGCTTCAACGTAGAAAAAAAAAGACGCTGATTCTTTTTTTGTGTTGATAATGTTTCGTTGAACAACATTAATTATGATATTTTTATGTTATTGATTTATTTTTACTAATACCGTTTAAAGTAGACTATAATTATTACTTATGAGATATAATATCTTTCATGATTATTTTTTATCTACTATATAATATATTTAAAATTAGTTTATACACAATTATTACCAATAAAATTTTATTTAATGAACAAATTTTCAGAACGAATCTTTTTCTCACTTTAAATGTCAAGTTTTCGATACTCGATAGGTCGCGATTCTCTGCCGGATTGCTGCCGGTTTTCTAACGAGTTGCTCGATAGCAATGTATGGTATTCGATAGCGTGACGTTAGTATCGAATGTACAGAATCGAGGTACAGAAAACGTATTTATGTAAAACAAAATCCATTTGTGCAAATCAGCTCAGCCATTAACACTGCATTTTAAAACGAGAAACTAACGCATAAAAAACATTAGCGTTTAAATTCTGCGAATGTACTCTACATTCATTGTATAAAAAAGAAAAAGGAAAGAATGTGTAGCAATTTCGTTGTATTTGTATCCGCGTTCACCACGATGCGATAAACTCAGAGTTGGCTGACATTTAATTTAGTCGATTCCAGTTAATTCTCACGTATGGCAGCACACCTATCGACCTCTTCCCGGCCGAACTTCGTCTAATACACTCTGCAATGTACATAACCCCATCTTCATACACTGCAGTAACGATAATTAAGATTTTATCTATAAAAGCACAGGTGTGTCTGGTATCTTTACAAAGAATCCTCGTTTTATAATAACTCGATTACTTTTCTATAGAGATGCTTCAAATTGTTTTATTTTATGAGTGTGCGAATAGGTGTGTAATTTTGTTGTTACTTGATATTCCTACATAGTTATGTCTGTAGGTAACGTGTTTGATCGTATTTTTCTGTCATTGTAAACATACAATTTGTTTTAGTGGATAAAATATTAAAACCATATTTGTTTTAAATACAACTGCTTTGGTCTAGCTGAAACCTCACTATAACACCTTACTAGTAAAAAATTGAAACAATCACGAGGTATGAAGGAAACTCAACGCTTCTTATAACATAGTTCGTGATTTAACTGCCATAAGCTGCCCGAGACAGGTTTACGATATGAAACTCAGAAAGAAATAACTCGAGCCCGGGCTTCATAATATTCCATATTGAATCGGCGACGACCCGGCGAAGCAAAATTAAACTGTTTATTAAAATTTCAATTTCCTTGATTGTAGCTTTGTAATCCTACGTTTTAATAGAATAACAGAGCATCCCGGATAAGCTCCCGAGATTACGCGTTAACGCACTGCCTATAAAGAATTATGATTCCGATTATGTTTGACGAGATCTGAATTATTAAACGAATATTTTGAATATTTGCTCATGCTTGTAAGGCGGTGTTTTATGTACTTCCCAACTAGCACACAAGCTGCTTATACAGTCGTTATACAGCCTGATAGTTGCATAAGAGTCGTTCAAATGCTGTACAATTCTCTATAAGTTGTATACTAGCTATTTAAAAAACCCTTTAACAGCTAGGCGGGACAGTAGCCGTTTAGTAGGAAACTAATGACTTATAGTGATATATGAGCATGTAATTGCATCGCTAGACAGCCTAGGGAAGTATAACTGAGTTAATGGAATCTTCTATAACACCGTTAACTGTATAAGGGGACTTTAGGAGATAAAGGAGTTTAAACGGAGTTATGCGTTGCGCTTATAGCGCTCAAGAGCGTAAATAAGCTTTTTGTAATGCCTTAGGTTCTATAACAGATTTTTTTAGGGCTAGTGTATTACTCATCTATAAAAGAGTTGCGTAGGTCTTTAATAGCGCCTTGAGCGTTATATCAGATATTTATATGGCTTCTGTACGGCAAATAGATGTATAAGGTATCATTCGAAACATTTTTACAGCCATGGGGATTACAGAATTATGTTAAGCACCTAAAGCGCTATAACCGAGTAATATACTTTTATACTAAAGCTTAAAATTATTATCATAATATATTTACATAGGTGCAGTGGTGGTTCAGTCTGTCAACTGTTTTTAAAGAATAAATAAAATAAATAAAATAAATAAATAAAATAAATAAAATAAATAAAATAAATAAAATAAATAAAATAAATAAAATAAATAAAATAAATAAAATAAATAAAATAAATAAAATAAATAAAATAAATAAAATAAATAAAATAAATAAAATAAAATAAAAACTATTTTAATATTCAACGACTGACCCCTAAAAGTACGAGTAAAATGCTGGTGTGCGACCAAAACAGTTATATTGAAGCACTCCTATGCCACAACTGCAGAACCTTGAGGTCTACAACAGCAAACACTAGAGCCTTTGTACAGCTTAAGGCGCTAGAGCAGATGTAACCAACTCTGAGAGCTGCTTGATCGAGACGCCATTATAGCATTTGGTAAACATATTTTTTGAGGTTATTACGATCTTTTGAAGATCATATAAATCTATAGCCTGGTAACGTTAACATAATTAAAATATTTTTTTATTACCTATAACCCTAATTAAATTATCTGTAACCCTCAAAGTCTTATTTATGTTCAAAATACAATTTCCAAATCCACATATCTATATAATTTTTGCATTTAAAACTGAATATTTTGAGGGCGCATGAAAATATTGACGATAATATACATATATATTGACAGCAAACTGGAACTCGCACTTTCATATCACGTACACAAAGAAATAAAAGCGATAGACTACTTGTTATTTTAATAATCCAATCCGTAAAAATAAAATGTCTCCTCATTTGTCACTGATGATTCATTTTAAAAAAATATATTTAGTTTACACCATAATAAACCGACCATATTACTAATTTAGAGCGTTAGCATTTATAACCGTTACACAGTAGCGCTAAAATAAGGTAAAGGTGGTATAATCGCGCTGCAAGAGCTTTTTCGAACGCTCGTGGCGCTAACCACCTCTGTACAACAGCTGGTAAGCGCCACGAAGCTGCGAAAAAGCTCTTGTAGCGCGATTATACCACCTTCATCTTATTTTAGCGCTCCTGTATTACTACTATACTACGTACTATTATAATTACTATTTACGAACACTGTAGATCCAATGTCGAGCTATAAGCTGGACAGTATGGGCCTATTTGACGCTACAAGAGATCTGTAGCCGCTTATAGAACCACTATACTTCTTACTAAGGAGCCTAAGGCGTTATAATAATCCTTTAACCGGCCATTGTGCAGCTTGTTATAGCGCTTGTGTGCTAGTTGGGTTGCTATATACAACAGAGTTGAGACTCATCTTTACCTAATAATATTACAAATATAACTAATAATAAATACATACTCGTATTACAGTATAAACCTTAAAGTTTATACGCAAGGCTCGCTTGCGGACAACATTCTATTATTTTTAGTCATTTGTAAATAACTAAGTTCAGTATCAAACAAAAAACACCAATTTAACGGACAAACTCCATGCACGTTTTTGTCGTAGTGTGTATCTCTTTTCAACCAAGATATCTCACAATCTCTGCTAGTAAAAAGTCCTCAAACAAAACACGTCACCGCACTAAAATATAATTACTGTCATATAATCCCAAAATACCCATTTAATAAAGCAGAAACAAAAGTTGTAGACAGTGAGTAACCACAGAACCCATTTCATCTAGTAACCAAATCACGATTCTCATTAATGACAGCCATTAGCACAGGTGTTTAGCGATACGTACCGGTTGTTGTCCCACAATGCCCGGCTAACTCTACCTATTGCCTATAAACAGCAAACCAGCATTACACAAATCGACCGCGAGTTAGCACGTTTCAATTGTCGACACGATGTCCTCTGCGGTATACATTTACATCACTCTTATTGAGGATACAATATTTCTTAGTATTAAAAATCTGACGACAAAAACATACACATAATAAAAGAAATGTACATAACCCCATCTTCATACACTGCAGTAACGATAATTAAGATTTTATCTATAAAAGCACAGGTGTGTCTGGTATCTTTACAAAGAATCCTCGTTTTATAATAACTCGATTACTTTTCTATAGAGATGCTTCAAATTGTTTTATTTTATGAGTGTGCGAATAGGTGTGTAATTTTGTTGTTACTTGATATTCCTACATAGTTATGTCTGTAGGTAACGTGTTTGATCGTATTTTTCTGTCATTGTAAACATACAATTTGTTTTAGTGGATAAAATATTAAAACCATATTTGTTTTAAATACAACTGCTTTGGTCTAGCTGAAACCTCACTATAACACCTTACTAGTAAAAAATTGAAACAATCACGAGGTATGAAGGAAACTCAACGCTTCTTATAACATAGTTCGTGATTTAACTGCCATAAGCTGCCCGAGACAGGTTTACGATATGAAACTCAGAAAGAAATAACTCGAGCCCGGGCTTCATAATATTCCATATTGAATCGGCGACGACCCGGCGAAGCAAAATTAAACTGTTTATTAAAATTTCAATTTCCTTGATTGTAGCTTTGTAATCCTACGTTTTAATAGAATAACAGAGCATCCCGGATAAGCTCCCGAGATTACGCGTTAACGCACTGCCTATAAAGAATTATGATTCCGATTATGTTTGACGAGATCTGAATTATTAAACGAATATTTTGAATATTTGCTCATGCTTGTAAGGCGGTGTTTTATGTACTTCCCAACTAGCACACAAGCTGCTTATACAGTCGTTATACAGCCTGATAGTTGCATAAGAGTCGTTCAAATGCTGTACAATTCTCTATAAGTTGTATACTAGCTATTTAAAAAACCCTTTAACAGCTAGGCGGGACAGTAGCCGTTTAGTAGGAAACTAATGACTTATAGTGATATATGAGCATGTAATTGCATCGCTAGACAGCCTAGGGAAGTATAACTGAGTTAATGGAATCTTCTATAACACCGTTAACTGTATAAGGGGACTTTAGGAGATAAAGGAGTTTAAACGGAGTTATGCGTTGCGCTTATAGCGCTCAAGAGCGTAAATAAGCTTTTTGTAATGCCTTAGG
Source organism: Anticarsia gemmatalis (assembly GCF_050436995.1). Classification (NCBI taxonomy): domain Eukaryota; kingdom Metazoa; phylum Arthropoda; class Insecta; order Lepidoptera; family Erebidae; genus Anticarsia; species Anticarsia gemmatalis. The sequence goes on from NC_134757.1 coordinate 7,423,464, forward strand.
TTCTATAACAGATTTTTTTAGGGCTAGTGTATTACTCATCTATAAAAGAGTTGCGTAGGTCTTTAATAGCGCCTTGAGCGTTATATCAGATATTTATATGGCTTCTGTACGGCAAATAGATGTATAAGGTATCATTCGAAACATTTTTACAGCCATGGGGATTACAGAATTATGTTAAGCACCTAAAGCGCTATAACCGAGTAATATACTTTTATACTAAAGCTTAAAATTATTATCATAATATATTTACATAGGTGCAGTGGTGGTTCAGTCTGTCAACTGTTTTTAAAGAATAAATAAAATAAATAAAATAAATAAATAAAATAAATAAAATAAATAAAATAAATAAAATAAATAAAATAAATAAAATAAATAAAATAAATAAAATAAATAAAATAAATAAAATAAATAAAATAAATAAAATAAATAAAATAAATAAAATAAATAAAATAAATAAAATAAATAAAATAAATAAAATAAATAAAATAAATAAAATAAATAAAATAAATAAAATAAATAAAATAAATAAAATAAATAAAATAAATAAAATAAATAAAATAAATAAAATAAATAAAATAAATAAAATAAATAAAATAAATAAAATAAATAAAATAAATAAAATAAATAAAATAAATAAAATAAATAAAATAAATAAAATAAATAAAATAAATAAAATAAATAAAATAAATAAAATAAATAAAATAAATAAAATAAAATAAAAACTATTTTAATATTCAACGACTGACCCCTAAAAGTACGAGTAAAATGCTGGTGTGCGACCAAAACAGTTATATTGAAGCACTCCTATGCCACAACTGCAGAACCTTGAGGTCTACAACAGCAAACACTAGAGCCTTTGTACAGCTTAAGGCGCTAGAGCAGATGTAACCAACTCTGAGAGCTGCTTGATCGAGACGCCATTATAGCATTTGGTAAACATATTTTTTGAGGTTATTACGATCTTTTGAAGATCATATAAATCTATAGCCTGGTAACGTTAACATAATTAAAATATTTTTTTATTACCTATAACCCTAATTAAATTATCTGTAACCCTCAAAGTCTTATTTATGTTCAAAATACAATTTCCAAATCCACATATCTATATAATTTTTGCATTTAAAACTGAATATTTTGAGGGCGCATGAAAATATTGACGATAATATACATATATATTGACAGCAAACTGGAACTCGCACTTTCATATCACGTACACAAAGAAATAAAAGCGATAGACTACTTGTTATTTTAATAATCCAATCCGTAAAAATAAAATGTCTCCTCATTTGTCACTGATGATTCATTTTAAAAAAATATATTTAGTTTACACCATAATAAACCGACCATATTACTAATTTAGAGCGTTAGCATTTATAACCGTTACACAGTAGCGCTAAAATAAGGTAAAGGTGGTATAATCGCGCTGCAAGAGCTTTTTCGAACGCTCGTGGCGCTAACCACCTCTGTACAACAGCTGGTAAGCGCCACGAAGCTGCGAAAAAGCTCTTGTAGCGCGATTATACCACCTTCATCTTATTTTAGCGCTCCTGTATTACTACTATACTACGTACTATTATAATTACTATTTACGAACACTGTAGATCCAATGTCGAGCTATAAGCTGGACAGTATGGGCCTATTTGACGCTACAAGAGATCTGTAGCCGCTTATAGAACCACTATACTTCTTACTAAGGAGCCTAAGGCGTTATAATAATCCTTTAACCGGCCATTGTGCAGCTTGTTATAGCGCTTGTGTGCTAGTTGGGTTGCTATATACAACAGAGTTGAGACTCATCTTTACCTAATAATATTACAAATATAACTAATAATAAATACATACTCGTATTACAGTATAAACCTTAAAGTTTATACGCAAGGCTCGCTTGCGGACAACATTCTATTATTTTTAGTCATTTGTAAATAACTAAGTTCAGTATCAAACAAAAAACACCAATTTAACGGACAAACTCCATGCACGTTTTTGTCGTAGTGTGTATCTCTTTTCAACCAAGATATCTCACAATCTCTGCTAGTAAAAAGTCCTCAAACAAAACACGTCACCGCACTAAAATATAATTACTGTCATATAATCCCAAAATACCCATTTAATAAAGCAGAAACAAAAGTTGTAGACAGTGAGTAACCACAGAACCCATTTCATCTAGTAACCAAATCACGATTCTCATTAATGACAGCCATTAGCACAGGTGTTTAGCGATACGTACCGGTTGTTGTCCCACAATGCCCGGCTAACTCTACCTATTGCCTATAAACAGCAAACCAGCATTACACAAATCGACCGCGAGTTAGCACGTTTCAATTGTCGACACGATGTCCTCTGCGGTATACATTTACATCACTCTTATTGAGGATACAATATTTCTTAGTATTAAAAATCTGACGACAAAAACATACACATAATAAAAGAAAAGTACATACTTCTTTTGCAATTTGCCGCGGTTTTTTTTATATGTCAAAATATTATAAATACCATATATGTATTTGACGTTTATAAAATATATCAAAGAGGTTGCATTGGAATTTAGACACATTCCTGGCGGGTGCGGCTGAAATATTTGACGTAGAGGCCTTTAAACCAAAGAAAAAGTAATGAAAGAAAAAAACTTAATGGCGTCGATAATTTTTTTTCGACTACATGTGGCCAGTTAGTTAATGGTTTTGATAAATGTGTACAGTATGTAGTTAATACTCCTTTAAATGCAAACATGTTCTTTGTAAAATCAAAAGCTGTATAAAATTATATTGATGCCATACAAATTCTATATGCTGCTTCATCAAACATTCACGCATAAAATATATTGTGCTGATCTTAGGCATAACAAAAAACTGCCATCTTGCAAAACTTATAAAATTGTCTACTTAAATAAAATTTTATTGTAGGTACTTACCTAAAAGAATAAAGCGATAAATTTTAATGAAATTCAAATTTTAAAACGGATTAGACTGTTTTTATATAAAAATAGTTCTAAAATTTAAGTTAAGGTAATATAATAAATATAAAACTCAATTATTTTCATTCTTTCATAGCTGGTTGCACTTACTGTTTGCATAAAAACTTTAGTTTTAAAGGAGACAGAAACTTTTAGATAGCTGAGGGAATTCACTGAGTTTACTCAAAAAGAAACATCACACCTGTGATATTTTTTATTTAATAAATAATTAGTTTAATGCATTGTGTTATTGCACTGGACAATAATAATAACAATAAGTATAATATTTAAATACGACGTTATCGTCCCGTCAGCCAAGAGCACCTTTTACCACTCATCGTATTAAAAATGTCAAATATTATTTTCTTTTTTTTTTCTTTTTATATCAAACATCGCAAAATGTTAATAAGAGTTCATTTAAAAACTTAGTCGCGCCGTCATGTCTCACAAACTTTGTCAGTTCGTAACACGTATCATTGGATAAAACATTAAACTTCACTTCACAACTTCTTTAATTTCTTCTTAAACTTTAATACTAGACAAGTACCTAATAATAAAACAAAGTAATTCAAAATGTATGTATTCACGAAATGCTAAAATATATTTTCTTGAAAGTTCTCGTGATAAATGAGATTTTGTGTCGTTCATACTTTAATATCGTTTTGTTTATTTTTGAACCTGAAAAACATATTACTCAAAATCATAAAAGTCTTTTTAAATTAATTCTCTGTCTGTCAACGAACTAATCTGTTATATCTATGGTCCAAACTTAAGATGCTTTTTATTGAAAATAAATATAAACTTTAATTTACCCCGCATTCTTAAATAAACGAATTTGACTAAACAGAAATGCCAAGCAAAATAAACAAATTAAGGACCGATTGAGGATACTGACAACAATCGGGTTGGTTTCAATGCATGCATAACATCTTACACGTAACAAATGTAAGTAAATAAGAGAAGGAAAACGTCGCGACGCATTATATTTCTTTGATATCAACGCAAAACTTTTGATTTTTTTCAATCACCCTAGAGATTTTTAACAAGTTCTTGAATATCTGAAAAGACCCGTACTTGGCCAGCGCGGTGGCGTCAAAACCCTTGCCCAGCAATAAGACATTAATGGTTAAAAATATTCATTTGATATATCGACCAGTCAAAAATTCTCTACAACAGATTCATACGATCGCCTTTCATTGTATCGTTCATTATTTCAAAATATATTGCAGTCTGTTTACAGTGTAATCGTCGTCATGACAGTTCCCCGGGGCACAAATCTATTTCGACGCGGTCACAACTGTAGCCGTGTGAAATATTAATTTAGATATAGGTAGATATACCTTCTGTTTTGCTGATACGTTTTGATTTTGAAAACATTTTAATTCTCGCTAAAAAGCTTTCGGAGATATTAATTAATTAAATACTTCGTTTTTTTTTATTTTATCGTATGGTTAGTGGTCAAACCAAGTGTCAAAGTTATGTTAGTCTGATTTACAATAACCTGGATTGACTTTTTCGATGCACGGAGAGGCTCAGTTCCAATACCACTGTGCGGTTACCCATTTATGGAACGACCGCGCCACGCGTCCCTTAACCCACAGATCGTTTACAGAGCAATGAGCGAAACCGGCTATGAGTACTTTAGACTTAACAAAGTATATAGTAACTCAAAAAAAATATCGTAGCAGCATTTATATTTATAACGTAAAACCGCCACCAAGCAGCAAAAACGACATAAGTAGAGAATTTTTTTTTACAATTATTCACACGCAAAGCTAATTTAGTCGTCTGGGCCTCAGATTTACGGTCATGTGAATCGGATTAAACTATTAACCTAACTTATTACCGTTTGCCACTCGCAAATAGTGGCATGAGAATTATCTGACCTTTGACCAGTCACCAGTTGGTTAAATGAGGTTTATAAACCTTAGTAAAAGAGAAATTGAAGAGGCAACAGTTATTTTGAGCAGCAAAATGTGTTATTGACTATACGTTATTTTAACAAGGTATATAGTAACACGTTTCGTCAACATCCACTCGATGTATGTATGTTCCATGTAACCTAATTACAAAACCAGTGAAAGTTTTAATATTTTCTGTAATCTTGCTCTCCAATGTTATAAAATATTTGGTGTTAAGAAAACATGTTTAAGATATACCTATGTTGGCATCATAATTGATGTAAATTCTGAAAGCCGATAAAAATTATCACTTTAGATAAAATTACAATGAATAATGGAATAATTACACATTTATTACTAAAAAACTAAACTATTTAGTATTTATTTTTAATATTTACAACTAGCAACAGTGTTGTCAAATTAAAAACTAATAGCTTTCTCTTTAATTAAATTAGCGAAATTAAAAACAGCGCGAAAACAGTATCATTTTAGGAGCTGAGTGAAAAAATCTACAATCTAACTTTTAATTAAAATATAATGCTTAATATACATTTAGTAACAGCACAACAGTGGAGTAATAAACCAGTATTTTAGGGTTCTGTGAACAAAATGGGAAAACGTGGAGTTTCTTTTATATAGATTTTTAGACTTTTCGTAGCAATACTCTTAATGGCAACATGTATAGATGTTAGTGGGGCAGGGATAGTTAGTAAGGATCGTAGCAAGTGGCGTTTTTTGGACTTTGCTTCTCCCATAGGGAAATGTTTTTGATTTTAAATATTGTATACTTTTTGTAATTTGTAGTTACGCCGGAATACTAAAACACGCCTTTATGTAAACCATACCGTAATATAATGCTGATGACAGAAATACAATTTAATCTAATAGGCATTCTGCCATTAGGTATCTACAATCACAATCAAGCAGCAACGATAACACAAGTTACATATCTTAAATATCAAAGTCATTATCACTTCAATAAATCTATCTTTCATTTATCCTCGAAACGTGTGGTTTATTCTCACCACTCTCCCATTAACTTATAAGCACAACCGTCAATTCATACCCTAAATACGAAAGATAAAAAATTAAGCCGCACCCTCCATCCTCCTCCAGTTATTTCCCATATCGTATGGAAATAAACCGAAAATTTCTCCGTTCCAATGTTATACACGTACATGTACACAAATTTGCCGAAATAAGTGGCCCGCGCGGTTATCGAAAATTCAACGCCAGAAATGAGAGTACTGTGTTTATCAAACTTGGTGATTCAATAAATCATGTATGAGAGATAATTTCGTCTTTATGTGGGATCAATATAACTGGAGAAAAAAATTAGAACGGGTACGAGGATATACCATCTAAATTGATGGTTACTCGTGTGTTTTAAAAGCTTTACTTGTTCTTAAATTAATATTACATGTTTTGTGAAGGATCAATACTTGTTGTGTAATGAGTTGTGTGACTTTATATATTACTTTACACAAATAATTTATCATCTACCAAGATACAATAATAAGTTCTTAATCAATAAAAAATCTTGTTCTGAAATAAATATTTCGTAATTTTCTTCTTATACAACCCATTGAGTTTCTTTGTCAGCACAAAATTCTAAAACCTTAAACATATTTTATCTCGAAAATAAAATTATTGAAATAGTGAATTCTATTTTTGGTAGAGAGCGCTTGGTGTCGTGTCTTGCTATACTTGACAGGGAGTTGGCCGAGTACTGGAATGCCCGCCAGGGGAAATGACACGACCGAAATGACGGAACCTCTCCTTGTAATTCAACGCCTATTTCGAGAATTTGCGATGAAAATATCTAACGTATTTAGGAAATATTATAATTTATTTTCTGCTGTTTGTTGTTTATTTTCTAGCTTCTACAAATTATATTATCAGATTTTATTGTAGCCAACTTGTTAATTGTACAAAGCAACGCGAACATTGTCAAATCATGATCGTTCTGAACTCACGCTACAGGAGACCACACACACACGCAGATCACAAGCGATGTTCGTGGGAAGAAATCATTACAAAACCTACATAATTTTATCCATATTCAGGCTTAGCATAGCTAATCTGGCAAATTCTAGAAGAATTTTATTATTCCTCGCGCATCGCCTGACTATCTCTACCAAGCAAGACCTAGCTGCCTTCATTTTATCAACCTTTGTTTTAACAAAAATAAAAGTTATAATTTATACGTGTTACTCTTTATTACGAGAAGAAATGAGATGCTTATGTTTTTATAATAAAGGTGACACCGTCGGCCCTCGACCTCGGGTTCAGCACACATATGGTACACGAAATATTACTGCAATTATCAAATGCTTTTCTACTAATACGCCTTTATTATGTGCCTCGTGTGGCATTGCCGACGGCTAGAATGTTAATATCTTAAAGATGTTGTTATAAATGCTTTACTTAGTATATTCAAGTCGCTTTTATTAAAACATTTAGTTTTATTTAAGTGGCGTCATGTTCTCCCGAAGCACATTCAAATTAAGTGCTATAAGTGTAGAAGTTAAGTAAATAAAAATACTTATGACAATGGTTTCTCTAAAAGCGACTGCATTAAATTCTCAAGCTTGTATTTAATTTATTACAGGACACATCTTTTTAACGCTTGAAATAAAACATGACATTGTTCTTGCATAAGATACCTTACACAGTACAATCACATTTTGTAACAAATGTATCCCTCAAAATGACTCGAAACAACCCATTGCGAATGACAATTCATTCTCAAAGAAAGTATCTGTAATTGCCAACTTGGAGGTCAGGTGGTACCTATTTGTCGGATTTGAAAAGGAGCGGTCCTTTATACGCTTGTTCCTTGATTTTCCGGCACATAACAAAGGCTTGGTACCCTAAATGAGAGCTCGTACTCTGTTGTCCTACTGCCCGATTAGATGTGCTGTATTATGTACTTACAGAGGGCCGCAAGTTCAAACGAAATGTTGGTTATTATTAATTGTCTTCCGCCTTTAGTATTAATGAATAGGGTACGGTATATAGCTGGTTGTGTTGTGACCACACTGTATGCGTGATGTATGGCTGTTGGAGAATTTATTTCTTTATTAATTGCTGCAAATATTGTTAAAGTCGTATCCCAATTATGAACATATTAGACTTAGGTACTAAGTAGGTGATGATGATGAGATGAGTTTTATAGAACCCACAATAAGCTAGAAGTTTTTAGGATCCTATACCGAAAGAGAGTAAGAATGGGACTTTGTTACTGAGATGTCGCTGTTTGTCTTTCACGTGTTTCTGTTGCCGCTATAACAACATAATACTAAAAAACGGATAAAATAAATACTTAAAGCGTCTCTAACAAACGTAATATCGTTTAATGGATAGTATTAAAACAAGAAAAGAAAGTCTTAAATACTGTCGAAAAATACTTTCAACCCAAACTATGAGTAATAAATATTGTTCATATTTTACAATTTAATCAACTCGCTGCGCTTTTCCTTCAACATGTAAACTAGCAAGCAGTTCGTAACCCTTCTGGTAAACTTGAGCGTTAGCGTCCCTAAACAAACATAAAGGACATTACCTCAATACACAGCAGAACATTTGTCATCTGTGTACTACACGGGATATAGTTGAGTCGTAGGGGAGGGCAAACCTTAAAGGCTTATGGACGTATGCAGCTTGGAACATTGTAAACACCGCGAGCTTTTTTAAACGTGATACATATATTTTTTACTGTACAGTGAAAAATAACAAAGGTTAATACTTTTTATAAGTTTATCGGTTGTTCGGTTCGCAAAGGTAATTGTGTACCTTTATTGACCTCATCTATATGGTTATCGTTGCAAGTATTCGGACACCTTGTCATAACTTCATACAGCCTGATATAAGGAATTTATTAACAGACGCGCAGAGCCAGTATGTATAGTTAGTAGCTGTCGCTAAAACACAGGCTTATATATAAACGACTGGCAATAAGAATAAGCAGCGTATTAATCTGGCTAATGTTCAACTACTAATATAAAGATATATTCTCTTGTTATCGTCAAAATCTAGGATAACTTTATCCCAGCAAGTTTCTCTAAAGCCTACTTTTGAGCGCGGTACATATACCTCGTGGGAATAATTTAGATTTAATGGCGCAGAAGATATTATAAGCTACCTTTATATAAGACATGATGAATCGTGCTAAAGTTGTGAATTTTGTTAAGTTTGAAGAATCTCGTTGGTCGTCGTCTGCGGGTAAGCGCACTGGAGTGTTGCTTTATGGTGGAACTTGGCGGGAATTTTTGAAATATCGATTCGAGTTTCTCACAAAAACTTTCAACGTTCTATATTTAGAATTTATTAATAAAACTTTTATAGAGAACCATTTCGTGGAAGATGTTATTTGTGAACTTTATTGTTAAAAAATTACGTTTCACAATTTTCGTGAACTAACGACATTAAAAAAACGACATTAAAAACTAATTAAAAGCACAACAGACGCTAATTCAATGAAAACGTAATCGTTAAATTCAACCTAGTAAGGACTTTAAATTTACCTGAACCTAACTGAACTTCGAAATCACCATATTTTGTAAGAAGTAGTAAAAATGTTGCAGCAATGTTCATTTGGATGGACAAAAGATACGAATGGTAAAACAGCGCATGTTCTAGTAAACATCAACTAACACTGGCCTCATATGAGGGTAAATCTGTAACAGTGTAGGACGGGGCTCTCAAAGGATTTGCCGCGTACAGCCATCGGCAAATATTTGTCACTCTTTGTTTCCATTCACCGAACATTCTTCACTCATCCCGCTTTTGTTGAACCTTTGTGACGGAGAAAATATTATCACAACGTTTATCAAATGTAGGTTATTGTCACCAGTATTTCTTACTCATACTAGAAATGAAAGTTTGGATGTTTGCGTTCATTTTCGTTACTCAATCTAGCTAAAATAACTCAACAAATTTTGATGAAGTTTTGCACAATGCTAGTTTTTAATCTGGATTAACGCATAGTATTTTCAAGCGGATAAAGTCGCAGGCACTTTGTTTGGTTATTAGTATTACTAAACCATCTTAACACATCTTATTATTAAACTGTTGATCTTGCTGCTTTTCCGTTGACTGTAAAAAGCAAGAAAATCAAATATAAACGTATTCTTCTTAATCTTTGAGCAGTCTATCTGGCAAAAAACAGCCGTGATACAAGAAAACTCAATTTGTTCGACAAAATACTCACAAGATTAGTAGAAACTGGTTTCTAGTATATTTACTAAGATAGGACTACATGTAGTGCACTTTGCTCCTTTGAATCACTGCAAATAAACTAAGTGCTTTGAAGAATGGATTCACTAGATGTTCACCTAGTTGTTGTTCACTACACGACACACATACTCCTTAACACCTGTACCGAAGATTGCACCTTTGTGTATGGTCTTTAAATCAAAATAGGACTAGCACTTATCCATAACTCGTGAATCTAGCTCGAGTTATGGATAACTCTCGGATAGCTCGATAGATAAAGTGACAGCCAATATGTGAATACAATAACTTACTTAAGTTAAGACAAAGATTCAGTACTTACAGTTATAACTTAAAAATAAAAATTTAGTGGTAGAGTCGGGATTTTGATTTCGGAAGGCTATTATCGGAAAATGGGTGTGAAAATAATGTATTTAGGAGCCACTGCTCGTTGAGGCGCTCATAGCCAGTTGTGCTCACCGGTCGGTGAACGATCTGTGGGTTAAGCAACCGTTGGCGCGGTCATTTCATAGATGGGTGACCGCATAGTGGTATTTGAACTGAACGTCTCCGTGCTTCAGAGGGCACGTAAAAAGTCGGTCCCGGTTGTTGTCAATTTAGATAATAGTCGTTAAGTCACTTCAAAGGCCTTTCGGGCGGCTTGAACAACTTTGACATTAGGTTAACCACTAACCATACGATAGATAGATAGACTGGTGGTGTAAAAATCTTTTTTTTTAATCCCTAAATCGTAAAACATATGCCATCAAAAACATCCTGTAAAAAACCTCAAGTCTCGCAGCTTAGTCTCTCTGCCGTAAAAAGTTGTGAGATCTATGTAATACCAAGTCGATTAATCTGTTTAGTCTTTACTTAAAGGACCTTCTGTCTTAAGTTATTACATAAGTTATTATCATGCCAATATTAAAAATATTTTACGTTTAAAACAAAAAAATTGACCTGGCCATCGCATGATTTGATTATTTGTATGTATCACTCTACACAGCACGACGGGCCAGCAACCGAATTCCTCACTAGAGTCCTTCCGAATATGATGATTGAGGTGAGTATCTTAAAGAAGTTAATGCTCCTGAAATTTGGTGGTGTAAAAATCTGTTTTTTTAATTCCTAAATCGTAAAACATATAAATAGTTTTATCCACATTATGTCATTCGTTGTGTGGCGCCTACAAGCGTTGTACCACATGATTCCCATGATATTAGCACGTAACTAAGTAACAGTAGTATGTTTACTGCACCTTGCAAAAGCTTAGAGTTTTAAGGGTGAATATTCTTCCTGTTTTTGTATGTTATCGACAGGCGGCGTTGGTGACGCGGCTAATGACCGCTGTCGACGTCTTGGTGTAACGTCACAGAGATTTATCGACACTAGCATAGGCATAGCATGACCAAGATATTTGGACGTAGTTTTACGCAAACTGCCAATTAATACGGTCATTCATTCATTTATTTAATGAGCTACATAGTCTCAGAGTTGTCTAGGCTGTCCTTGACTGGCTGTCTTTGACGTGGCTTTATGACAATTGCCATTATCATCCCTTTATCTAAATACTTAGATATCATAATCTTGTAAACAAGTTCTGCAAAATTTAAATATTATCCCTAATTAATTAAGAAAGAAAGCAATGGAGGGAAATTGTAATTACCTACACCAAAAGAAATAACTCTATCATTTTAATACTCATTTTTTATTAACGTCTTTGATAATAGTGTTCATTTTAAAAAGAAAACATTGAAATTAAACTTTTTTATACCCTTGACTCGCATATTATAATAGACAAAATTCTTTTTTACTTCAAACAAAACTAACGCTTTCCATTTTAGATAGGCTATTAAGAGCTTTTACAGCGTAACTACGAACACAAAATGAAATACATAAATCCAGTGAAATAGAATGATAAATAAAGTTTTATCTAAACATTTTGGAAATACAGACGACAGCTGTTTGCCATTACTATCATGAACAAAATATTAGGGACAGGTGTGGTATATTGATATAATTTTAACATACACGTTGATGTAGAACGCTAGAGGTGGCACGGAGTCGGTATGTTTGCTTAAACCGAAAAATTGGCGTCCCTTTCCCCACACCACATAAGCGTGGTTCCTCCGCGATATAAAGACACAACCCCTTCACTATTTGTATAAAAGAAAACAATGGCTTTTATGGCTGCATTGTTTTTTTTACACGCAAGGGTGTGGTTGCTAAGAGTTTCTCAACTTTCATCGCAGTCTAACGCTTTCTAACAAACTTCTGAGTGACTAGTATGTGAACCAAAGATAACTGTATTTTATAAGGCCTAAATTTATGTGGCTATTTCCTACCACTATCATCTAAAAATACAAAAAAAAACTTCTATAAAAGATTTGTCAGCGTTCCTAATTTGTGTCGAAGAAGTACTATTTTGGGGTGGGTCGATAATGGAATACAAATTTAATAATCCACGAGTTTCAAGTCGACTGAAATAGCAACTGCGTAGTACTTAATAGAAAGTAAATAGCACCGAATTACACATTACTCAAGCTTTTATCCCAAAGAGATTTAGCTCAAAAGCAGCGCCTAAGTAAACAGTGTCTAGAATGTTTACTATACTATCTTTTTAGGCTATGTGGTCTAGTTATATGGTTCAGTGTTTCTTAAACTGTGTGTCCACGGACCCATGAGGGTCTGTGAACATGTGAATGGGGTCCACTGTTTTATGTATGAACATTTGAATCTATACTAATATTATTAAGCTGAAGAGTTTGTTTGTTCGTTTGTTTGTTTGTTTGTTTGTTTGAACGCGATAATCTCAGGAACTACTGGTCCGATTTTAAAAATTATTTCAGTGTTAGATAGCCTATTTATCGAGGAAGGTTATATATCATCACGCTACGACCAATAGGAGCAGAGTACCAGTAAAAATGTTACAAAACGGGGAAAATTTTGACCCATTCTCTCTTATGTGACGCAAGCGAAGTTGCGCGGGTCAGCTAGTGAATAAATAAGTGCCTGCAAGTCTCGTAATGGTTACGCTTATTACTAACCTTTACGTAAAAAAAATGTTATTTTCAGATTAGATTTTTTATCGAATTTTTTGAGAACTATTTATACCTTTTTTACTAAGACTGCGATTACGATTTATTTTTAAGGGGTCAGTGTTCTGAAATATTTTTAGGGACGCTACTAGGTAATAGTATTAGTCCATTGAAATGTTACATGAGATTTACATTTCTTAGAGGACGCAATTTTATTTTTGGAACATGTAGGGGGGGTTAATAGAAGCTTAACTTGAAGTTTGTGGGGTCGCCACTCTTGTCCCCCGGCCGCCATCTTGGAAAAGGGGGTGGAAACACTTTTTGCGCTATATCTCGGAAACTATGCGTCTTACAATAAAATTGTAAAAGCATAATTTGTAGCAAATTATTTTCTTTACAAATATGTTACATAACTTTTTGTCCTAAATTAACAATTAAAGAAGTTATAAGCAAAAAAGGTGCAATTTTTTTTATAGTTATTTTCTTTATTGCTCTATAACTTTTTTTAGCAACAGCCGCGCGGATGGGTCTCTGAGGTTAAGCCACGCTTGCCGAGGTTGTTTGGTGGATGGGTGACCATCTTACACATATCGAGTTCCTCCCTGTTTCGGAAAGCACGTTAAATTGTGGGTCCAAGCTGTCATTTTCGAAGATATTTGACAGTCGTTAACAGTACTCAGAAGCTTGAAAGTCTGACAACCAGTCTTAACGAGGAGTATCGTTTTATATCCCAGGTAAATGGGTTGTGGAGGTCAGATAGGCAGTCGCTCCATGTAAAACACTGGTATTCAGCTGCATCTGGTGAGACTGGAAACGGACTCCAACATAGTTTGGAAAAAAGGCTTAGCTGATATGAATATTATAAAAAAAATAACTCAGACCAATCTTGTCGAGTATTTTTCGAGGAAAATTTTGCCCTAAATTTTTTTTTAATTTCATTAATTAGAAACTCAGTAACAGCGCTCCGAAATAGACCGGATTCGGAAAGAAAATTTTAGTAAAAAAAAATTCACTATTTTGCTTATAACTTCTTTAATTGTTAATTTAGGACAAAAAGTTATGTAACATATTTGTAGGCAAAATTATTTGCTACAAATTATGCTTTTACAATTTTATTGTAAGACGCATAGTTTCCGAGATATAGCGAAAAAAGTGTTTCCATCCCCTTTTCCAAGATGGCGGCCGGGGGACAAGGGTGGCGACCCCACAAACTTCAAGTTAAGCTTCTATTGAACCCCCCTACACGTCCCAAAAATAAAATTGCGTCCTCTAAGAAATGCAATATTCGGCCCTCAAATTGTAACATTTCAATGGACTATATCTAATTTGACAACTTCTTAGCGGCTGACATCTATCAGCATCAATTTTATTAGTTAAGAAAATAAGAATCAAACATGTTCAACTCGTAGTAGCCGTTGAAAACAACCCTAAGAACAAAAAAAGAAGTGAAGTACAGGATCAACACACTTTTATTAAAAACTTACAGTTATACAACAAATTAGTTTCATATAATTACTATTGTTTAAGGTTGGTCATCAACTTTTTCAGCCAGTTGGATACATTGCCGCATAAGTGAGATGTAGCCCGTCAAGATGGCCCGTTCTGAAACAAACAAGAAACATATTGAAACGATTCTATTTCAGTTAAGTATCTTTCGTAATATGATAAATAACTAAATAAATTAAACCCATTACTGTCCCACTGCTGGGCAGGGTCTCCTTCCGTAATAAGGGAGGAGTTAGGCATTTTCGTAACATGATGCAATTAAGCAATTTTTACTTCTCTAAATCTCTACTAACATTATAAAGGCGGAAGTTTGGGTTTTGTATAGGTATATAAATGTTTGTTACTAATAAACGCCAAAATTATTAAAAAACTTTTGGGGAAATGATGTACACTGGTAGATCATAGCTCATAATCTGGATTAACACATGGGACACTTTCGCCTTAAGTTAGTTTCATAATAATTTTATGCTAGCCATTGCATGATAATTTCAATATAAAACTCGCAGTTGAAAAGCGTATTCTTTGAAGGAGGTTTAAAACTGGAACTCCACGCTTTGTCTTCAGAATATCGAACAGTGAATGTAAAAGTACAAGTCAGGTAAAGTTTTGAAAACGTTTTACCGACTTCATGGATTTCACTAAAATTCTACACCACTTTTACAAAAGGTTTTCTCAGTAGTGTGCATACTTTATTATACTTCGAATAAAGGAAGGAATAACTTAATACCATCCAGAGAACTAGTTTTATTATCAAAGAAGGTTTATAGGTATATTAAACGGGCCGCGTGCTATTGATTAAACGACTTGTGCATCGTGCATGAAACATATTAACATATTATATACAATAAAATGTAATATTTTCTTATCAAATTTGAACAACTAATTATCTACATAATTATATTAATCATTCAGAGCGAAGAACTGACTGTTTCAGGATTTGATTGCTTTTTCCTCTTCAAAAAAATTCAAACAAATTCACAAAGTCTTACTTTCCTGTGCTATACCTGGCTATATGCCCCTGGAAGAACTCAGGTAAGAGATAAGATGGAATATTTCATAACCAAGATCGCGCGGCGAAATCCCCAAAAATATATTCCACGCAAGAATAACCACCAAAGAAAAAAATGTATAGGCATATTTGTAGACATATTCATATTCCAATAATAGTCGAGCTCGGCGCGAAAAATCGTGACATTTACGGATGTGGGTAAATCAATTCAGAGACGGGTGCAAACATTACCCATGTCAGCGAAGCGCGAAGGTCCCTCGTACATGCGATTGTTTTGCGTAAAATTGATTTCAACCCTATTCAAACGGCATAAATACTACGGCGCGGTGAGTTTACCGGGAATATTTCTGTGCGTTCATCGCGACAAGCCCCGAGCAGACTGTTGTCATAGATAACAGAACGGCCAACCCAACGACTCAGGTAAACATTGGCTTTGTCAAATATTATGCGGATGAAATTTCAAGCATTCTTTGTTTCCACCTCATGAAACGTCGCTTGGATGTCTGTTATTATATTCGCTTCCATATTTTTTCCTCTATTATTTTTGATTACAAAATTTCCCTACGTACATTATGTTCCCTTTATTGGATTTATTTATATTGTTAAGTGAAAAAGGTCGTGATTACAAAAAACAAATAGGTCTAATTAAATCCAAATAGGTTGTATTGTGTCTATTTTTAACGACTCAGTCATTTACGTCGGAATCATTGACTCAATCATGATTAAAGTACAGCTAAAAGCACTCTATTTCCATTGTCGGTCACTAGATTACGTTCAGTACATCGAGCACTGTTTACTCTCCGTTGAAAACAGTAGCGGCATATAATGCAAATGTCAATCTAGTCCACTTACACGCGGCCTAGTCCAGCAGCTCGTATTAGCGGGGTGTGAGATGAGGTGTGGCGAGGGGCGAGGGGCGCAGGGCGGGGGTAGTCCGTCAGTTGATCCGATCGCGCCGGGACGAGCTGATTGATGACGCCGATTAGTGATGCCCAACCCGCCCACGAATAAATTGTCGACCGATTTTTTGCTTCGTAAACTTAAGTCCGAGCCCGCCGTTTTATGTATGTGAACGTACGTGTGTAGGGAATTTCGTATCGTTGCCAAGAGCCTTGTACTGCTCGATATTCTATGCTAAAGGCCTTTCAATGTTGTTGTAGTCTCTAAATTGACCACGTACTTATTTGTAAATGTAACAAACGAATGACTGCTTAACCATTTTGCATTAAGTAACCTTAACATTTTCTTAGGGTTTTATTTTATTGTTCCTCCCAAAAAGTCGCCAAGGAATGTACAACGTGGACTTTTCTGAAGTTGTCAATTACCACCTAAATTATTTGTTGACGAACTTGATAATCAGTTAAAAATACATTGTTCATCAATACACTATAATTTAGAACTAAAACTCGAAAAACACACAAAACTTTTCAAATTTAACAACTAGATTAAAAGAATGTAAAAAGAACATTAATTTTAGAAATGCCGAATCATGAAATTACTGTACAAGTGCTCTCGCATTTTGAATACTTGCTAATCTACTTGAATCTTAGAAAAAGAAGTATAAATGAATGAACACCGAATTTACATCACCCTTAAATAAAAAATAAATAAAAACAAAATAGGGACGTCAAATAGGTTTTCAACAAGCACCTCTTAAAATCAAATAAAAATAAATATTTTATCGATGCAGTCAAATTTTTCAATATTTCTGGCAAAGTGACAACAAAATCTATTAGCGAATCCAATAACGTTATGCAGGTCAACATTTTCATTTAACCGTTTATAATTTATACAACAGATTGCTAAACGCTCAATTAGGTTAAGCTGACTTAGGCACGGTGAATTTATGGAACGGTCAATGGTCAGCGTTGTAAATGAAAATTCTGTTGCTTTGCTTTATACACAATATTATCCACTTTTGAATAATCGCGTAGTTACAACAGGTCTGTATTCAGGACTCAGGAGGTCCGAATTGGCCCAGCCCCACGGCTTATAAAACATTATTTAAAAAAATACCAGTCTCACGTTATCGATTTGTAGAAAATAATATTTCTCAACTATTGTTGAAATAATGCTTCGCTGATATTTGCAGAATCATCGCTGGCTATACGGCTACCTCCCTTGTGTTAAGAGTTGAAATAATTTCAGCTTTGCGCTTTATTTATTTTCCATAATCGAGAGTGATTCGACAGTTTTATACAGGTTAAACACAAACGGTGCCTTTATTTAAAATATGTTGGTCAGCTCACGAAATGTTGCTCATAATATTTGAGATGACATCAGGTTTTTGATAAGGCATAGTATACTTTTTCAGTTTTAAATAAGTAAATCTTATAAGGTGCTTCTCCGTATCTTACAATAAAAAGACAAGTTGGAACATTTTCCAATAACTTATGCTATAGCAACAAATCGATAACTAATTATTACATGGATTCATAGAAGAGCTATAAAATTTACTTGACGCTTCAATTCTTTATACCTGATCAGAAAGCACTTGGACATGAGCGTGGGATAGCCAACATTCAACAATGAAACATTTATTCAATCTCTTCGAAGTTTTTCGTCTACATAAACGAAATAACCGTTCAGACCCCGGCCATTTAACATTTGGTGGTTCAAAGCAATTCTTTATTCGCCCACCATCCCTTCCATGAGTATACAAACTATTGTGTACACTTGCACCTTCGGGAATAGGCTCAACGGTCCAGTCATTCAATAACACCGATGACTTTGATATTTTTCGTTCAATAAAACGTGTAGCTGTAAAAACATTTATCTGTATTCGCTGTACGCTCTCGATATTGGTTCTGGGAACTGTTCTGTTCTACATATTTTTAATTTTAACGAATGTAGAGCAACATAGTGGAGGGTAGTTTTATGTTTTGAATAAAGTAACGTCAATTTATAAGTACCTTTAAAGATAACCCAAATCATCATATTATATAGGTTTCGCTGTTTGCATTTTTTCTTCATGGAAAATTTTATAGTAGTAAAACGTAAAACTATTCACACTCACAGGCGCAGTAAACAGCTAAATTAGCTTCATTTCAACGCAAATGTTAATGCACATTTGCATAGGTTTGCATGGAGCCGCGTACCCAACTCCAAGTAGTGCGAGCAGTTGCGAAAACTATAAACTATCGCTTCCGACAGCGGCGTTGAAGTGAGTCGATAATAAATCGCTAACTTGCCGTG
This sequence comes from Anticarsia gemmatalis, assembly GCF_050436995.1. NCBI lineage: Eukaryota > Metazoa > Arthropoda > Insecta > Lepidoptera > Erebidae > Anticarsia > Anticarsia gemmatalis. The sequence goes on from NC_134757.1 coordinate 7,442,280, forward strand.
GAATTACACCTACCGTTGGCCTTAGGGTAAAGCTTTCTACTACCTGTGCATTCTTTGGAATATTTTCTTTAAATTGCCAAAAAATACAGAGACCGGTTACATAGACCTTGTACGCCAGTAAATTTGGAGTAAGTACATCGCACTATTCGATTATGTCTGGTCTGTTATTTTAATCATGAGACTCGTCTAGTATTATCATGATAAATAAACAATAATCACTCTCTCCTCACCGGATGACACGCTCCCAGTCTTCCCACTACCTTGAATGCAGTGTGCATTCTTCGTTAAATTTTAAAGGAATTTTCTACACCGAGAATCAGGATATTGATTTCTGAGAAACGTCGGAGTACCAGGACAACATAGTATATAAGTAGGTATTGGAAGAGGTTTTCCACTCACCACTATCGTTGCATCGCAAGGGCACGCACACGTCCGCCGCCCCCGCAGCCCGCGCCCCCTCGCGCCCGCCAACGGCATCCGCTGCAACAATGTTTTATTACACTAGATATTATTTACACTTTATTACGCCTCGTGAATTATGTACCTACCTTACGCTTGTTGCTCTAAGGCAAACGGGATTGGAAGACAAGTGAAATGTAGTTCTGTGGTTCTTACATTACATCTTCATATATCATTAACAATGAAGGATTATACAACTTTTATGAAAATAATTTATATATAAATAAATTTTGTTGTTAGAAAAATTAAAGTATGTCAGATTGATAGAAAGACTGTGTCAAATAGTTATAATTACATACTTTGTTTTTTTTTGCAATATTAAAATGTACCACAGAAAACTATCTACATAGCAAATAAGGCCTAATATCCTTTTACCCTTACCCCCCAGACACAAAGCACAATCAGAATCGAAACAATTATTTGTGGGTTGCACAAATTGACAAATTTAATTGCTCCAAGTGGGAATCGAACCCACGACCTCCTGCCGCAGTGGTGTTGGCGTGGTGACCTAAACCACTGCACCACGGAGGCAGTCGATCGTAGTCGGCTAATATATTATAAATTTTAAAATAAAAATGTATCTCACAGTTGACATTCCGGACCAGACCATCAATAACGTTTAATATCGCGTCACTATCAGTCATGTCGACGGCGTTGAAGATACTATTTAAGTTGTCCATGTTTTCCTCACAAAACTTTAGCAAACTTACAAAAATATTATATTTTGCTTGTATACTATATCTGTGTCATACTTACATTGATGTGACATTAATGACAGTATCGGGAAATAAGAAAAAATATTATGAAAAGGTTATAATAACATATTCCTTCATTTGGACGTAGTTTTGTCGGTAATATATTCACAAAATATGTATACAAAATATTTACCGTCTTTGCCTACCTCTGATGGTACTCATCATAAACTTAAATCAAACATATTTTTAATCGATAACTACTTTAATACGTTTTATCATATTTTATCGTATCTTTAAAACTAAGAAAGTGTATTTACGTGCGGCGTAACATGGCTGCTTGAGACAAAAATAATATTTAGAATTTTTACTTTCCCATTCAAATTGAATTAAAAATACAGTAGAGTTGGTAGAGCCACAAAATAATAAGTTTATTTATCAAAACGAATCCAGGAAACGTTATAAAACTTTTGATTTGTTAAGGCTTTCTTTTAAAGAAGTTTTCCACTTTGAAGAGAAAAACAAAACGGGACTTACAGAGGCAGCTTTGCAACAAAAACGACTGACGTTCTAGGGTTTGATCATTAAAATATCTGAATAACCGCGCTAAGGGTTGTCTACATTTTTTGTAAAATGTGTTTTTACAATATAACGCCTTTATACTTACCTACTTTTTTAGGATTGACTATCAGTGAATGTAGATAATGTAGTACGATCCGGCGAATTAGTCGAGAGATGTAGAGAACCTTGGTATGCACAGTTTATCTAGATTGTAACTAGCCGACCCGGCAAACGTTGTTTTGCCCTATAAATAAAAAAAAACACTTTGGGGGTATGAAAAAAAATGTTGGCCGATTCTTAGACCTACTCAATATGCTCACAAAATTTCATGACAATCGGTCAAGCAGTTTCGGAGGACTATGGTAACTAACATTGTGACATGGTGTAAGATTAATACTGGTATACGTATTCCTGACAAAAGTACATTCGATATCTTAAGTGCGATTATTATTATCATCGTCTTTAAATCAAAATAATTTCAACAGCATCAGTAAAATTCAACATAAGAAACGTGATTTACTTAAAGCTTAAAGCAATATTTCCTGCAGTAAATTAAATAATAAATTGCGAACAATTCCATCGTTTTAAAGATCAAAGTGAACGCTTTTGATATAGAATTTCGTGTAAAAGCCGGTGATAAAAGTTAATAAGCAGCATTGGCCAGCTACGGCACCTCGATTAATGAAATGATGGCCAATTAATTTCTGAACGATTGGGCGTAATCAAAAAGAAAATGAGGATATGTAATTGTAAAAGACGTGGACGTGGATTATATACGTTAAAAATTAAATTTCGTTTTAAGTCTCAGTAATATATTTTTTATTGCGATCAACAAAAAATCTGGAGCGCATACATAGTCCGCAACCCGCACTTGGTCAGCGTGATGGGTTCAAAGCCTAGCAAAAGGAGGCCTTCGCTCAGTTGTGAGTCGTACCACTTTTCGTCACATAAATCTATAGATACAAACATAAATTCAATTAAAACCAAAGCCGTACACGAAAAAAATCTATTTAAAATCACCACACTGTGATCTAAACTGAGTCAACAAAAAACTAGCAAGAGATACCAGAACAACATGCACCATCTATGTAGTACATAAAACTAAGACCATAATAAATTAGATTTAAAGATCGCATCGCTTACAAAGACCACACTAACCCGTTACTCGGAGTAAAGTCTTACAAACGGAGGGCCAAGATAAGCTGCACTCAGATACACGCCACATTTTCTACTATCATTCTTTAAGACTGGTTTAAAAAACTACTTCTTCTTGGAATAGTTGCTTGTATATTGCTGCATCGTTGCAAAGCACCTATAATCACAGTCCTAAACAACCGGCATTGCTTGCAGCTAAAATATTATTTTCTAGTACTTAAATGATTAAGCTTGTTGTTCGAATGACTGATAAACTAGTTTTTTTTTTTTTCAAGGAATAAATAAGTTTCCAAGAGCCTTCTTTTCACTGCCTGAGCTTGCATCATTTGTTACAAATCATTTTCTAATCACAAGAAAGACGTGTGTAATTCTTAAATATTTTTCATCAATGCTGAATAAACTTTGCTTTACATTCCGCAGTCAGTCACAAATCCACGCACGCACCATACATGACAAATATTAAAAATAAAAAGCGAAAATAAAACGAATATTTACGACATATTTTATGTTTCTCATTTTCCATTAATGAAATTTTTTCCATTCACATACATATATGAGGCAAAATGAACGTTATTTGAGTTGAAATATGACCCACCATATGGTCTCGGCGGCTTTACTCGTAATTGACTTCCCCCTAATGAAACGACGCTCAGTCACGCCGCGCTTAGCATTTCTGTAAATTCTTTTTATTCCACGTTTCAGGATTAACAGATACACCCAAATATACCCGTGTACATACTTGCATGTGCCTTTTTAATTCTCATTAAGTAATTATGTTAAGAACCGGGATTTTGATGATGTACTAAGTTTTCTCTGCATCCTTATAACATTTTTTTGTTGAATGGAAAAATCTACCATCGTCATCAACCTTTTGTATTAACTTCTTCAAATAGTCGTAAATAATTACGGGACATGCAACATCTATAAACAATGCTCATTTAAAATTAATGACAGTTACTAATGAGAAAATTATAATTTTATCATTGAGAAAGTTATCAGCTTATAGTACAAACTTATTTTATTACAAACTATTTTCACAGCTTTATGCTTTAAACTATAAAATTTTATTGGAAAGCTGACATTATTTTGCCACCCACCTCACAATTACATTCATATATGTATTGCTGGACATAAAACGTAAATGCGAAACGGGAAATGGTTGAAATTACATTAAAACGTTGTCTTTCTTTTGAAAATCTTTGTCTGGTTCATAATAATAACAAAAGGGCCAGGTGAGAGCTAATAAACAGAATGGCTTTGTCCTCTTAACGAGCTTTCACGGAAAGACTTAGCCGTGCAAATATAAATAAACTGCTATTGTTTCGTCCACTGCCGGATGAAACTGCTTTTAGCGATCCGTTGGAAAATACAGCGGGTGTACTGTTTATCTTCTTAATTACTGATTAGCCAATACAGACGTTTCCGATTCTTTGCAGCTCAGACGCTTGCTCTATGTTTCATTAGTTCGTAAATAGTAGCGCAACACGACTGTGTGTGGGTAATCATACAAAGAATTTTCTTGCTAACTCTTTAAAGTTAAGATTGCTCATTCACATGAGCAATAAAATTTCTGACATTGTTGATTGGCTCCGTTTTCTAGTTGATGGATATTTATTGTCTTGTTTTTATTCTATTAATTTATACCTACATTTTATATCATACTAGCTGAGCCGGCAAACGTTGTTTTGCCATATGAATAAAAAAAGTCACTTAGGGGTATGAAAAACAGATGTTGGCCGATTCTCAGACCTACTCAATATGCTCACAAAATTTCATTAGAATCAATCAAGCCGTTTCGGAGGAGTATGGCAACGAAAACTGTGACGCAAGAATTTTATACATTAGATTTTTTCTATGTAACCTAAGCAAGTAAGCAGTTTTTTGGTTTATCTCAGAAGTTTGAATGCAGAACCCTAACGATTTGCGAGAACTGATTTCTTTACTTCCGACACAGCCCTTAACTAGAAGTTTTTTTATATTTTAATCTCTTTATTTCTTGTTGCGTATTCAGTTGTTTTGCTTTGAAATGAAAAAAATCTAAACATCTTTCAATAAAATGACCCGGAAACAGTGAATGTTTTTGAACCAGACGGAAACCCGTTACATTTCTAATTAAATTGAAAAAAAGGGTCAAACATTTTAATTTACGAAGAAAGAAATAAAATTGTTTAACGTAATGTTTTTTGTATAAAATACGGTTTTCACTTCACTTTCCTTCAAAGTCGTACTCTAACTGATGAAGATTTGGTTATACCTAATCAAATGGTTTTATGTATTTCATGATTAAATAAACCACTTAAATTATCATAGTACCATAGAAAAAAATCATTGATTAGTTAGTCAGTTCAATAAGCAGTGAAATTCATTTACTCACATGGCAACGTCAATATTCAAATCGAAAACTACTTCGTCAATTTCATATCCAATAAAAAAATAAGCCCAAAATAAAATAGCAATAGGTATCTGTATTTGAAAATACTCGCACAAATCGTCTAACAAAAAATATTTTACACTTATCGTAATACTTTTAGTAAACAACCCATTTCGGCGCACTTAAGAGATATCGTATGACACACGCGTATAGTATACAAGACTTTATATAGAATACTAGCTGACCCGCGCAACTTCGCTTGCGTCACATAAGAGAGAATGAGTCATAATTTTCCCCGTTTTTGAAATATTTTTTACTGGTGCCTTGCTCTTATTGGTCGTAGCGTGATGTTATATAGCCTATAGCCTTCTTCGATAAATGGGCTATTTCACACTGAAATAATTTTTCAAATCGGACCAGTAGTTCGTGAGATTAGCGCGTTCAAACAAGCAAACAAATAAACAAACAAACAAACTCTTCAGCTTTATAATATTAGTAAGTATATTAGTATAGATATACATGCCGTACATGGAATATCTATTACATGGTGTATAAGCCTTGCCTGTTGGGCCATGTGATAGGGGCAGCCTGTCCGGACTGGTTTAGCTCTTAAGTACCTCTTACTGACGCTTTTAGTGAAGATAACTGCTCCACTATGTCGGATCCCTGCATGTGGATCTCTGAGAATGGTCAGGGCGGATTTTAGATTCGGTTTTTTAAATTAAATACTGAATTAGTGCTTGATGAATTAGTTAGTCTGTAATTTTAGACTGAAAGAATTTAAGTTGGTTATAATACATGGTTGATGATTGAGTGACTAATGTCCGGTTTCTGAGTACATTTAGCGATAATTTATCTTTTCAATAGCATTTTTTTTATATGACATTATAGGCTACTAAATAGATAAACTACCGCTAAACGTACCTCAGAAGGGGTAAGCTAGTTTCTTCGTTTGAGTTGCTTTGAGCATTTGTTTAGTCCCATCAGAGAAAAGAATGTCTTTCTATACATGGGTTAACAGATAAACGCAGGAATTTGGTTACAAGTTGCCAAGTATTAAGGTGCATTATTACTGTTCAGTGCAACGAGTGTCACATCTGATTATTTTCTAATTTCAATTTAGAAAGAAGAAAGCGATCACCATTATGATAAAGAAAACAAAATATTATTGCGTTCGCAGCGAATTGAGTTCTGGCCACAGTTTTTCTTTTCTATCACAATTTCATTTGGCATTTGGCCTCTTCCCCCGATCCCTATTGGTTTGTAATCATCTTTATGTACTTATGGTGTTATTGTTTTTACGAGGGCAAGTAGATAAGCAGAACATAACTATGTTTATCTTTGTTGGCAAGAACCGCACATCGAGCAGAATGGCTAATTAAAATATTTCTTTTCGACAATCATAACTCGAGATTATTTCTATCCTTCGTCTATATTTTTACTACCCTTGAAGAGTATATAATAATTTTACGTTGCGATATAAATTATAAGTAAAAGTTTTGCAAAACAAATCGTTCCGGACCTGTCATAAATCGAATTACTTGATAAATATTATTGCCTGAATGCAAAAACTTACTTTTCAACTGAATAATCAAGACTATATGGGAAAAATAATAATGAAAAAAAGAGCAATTAATGAAATAAATTGGAGGTCATTGCCAAATACATATATACAATAAAAATCTATAGGAGGCTAGATATAATTTGGGACATCCGCATATTGAGATCCCACAAATAAAATGTCCCTTTGTAATATCCTATGACGCGTGGGTGTCCTTTTAGAAATGTTTCCGTCCTTCTGCTGTAAGAATAAATTGGGAAAATGACTGTTACACCCACCAGAGTTTTTAGAAATATAGTACCTTTTGAATGAACGATGGTTAGCCAAGATGTAATTTTAAAAGAGTGATTTGATGCATGAATTGTATTCGCAATGGCATTTGTACCAGGTGGTAGTTTATTACAAGATGAATGGATGCGGATGAAGAAAAATCTATGACTATAAATGTTACATACAATATCTGTTTTCAGGGGCACTGTTCTGTGAGTCTGGTTAGTGTGTCAACCTTCAAAATAAATCATGCCGCCCGGGAGGCTTTTGACATAGCTTAACAACTGTTATTAAACAACCGGTGCCGCCTTTTTACATGCCCGGTCCATGCACGGAAACGCTCAGCTCAAACACCACTATGCGGTCACCCATGTATAGAATGACCGCGCTAAGGGTTGTTTAACCCACAGATCGTCTGCCACCGTGAAAATAGGGCGCACTTGGTTTCATAATTGTATGATTTGATGCAATATTTTGAGTATAAAGCTATTATTTTCGTCTGAGCTAATTTATTTCCATGAGTGTAATGCCTAGAGCAAATGCATTTATCGTGGCATCTTTGGGCTTACTCCGTGGTCGGGCATGCTCGGCTGCATGCTCAGCTTACAACGCAGTTACGTTGAGTGCCCACTTATGTTTAAACACTTACACAAGCTAATACTGCTTGCGTTTACATCTTGTAACGAGAACAAATCACGTAATTTTCGGTATGTTGTCTTCTTATTGTTAATGAATGTTATTGTTTGTTATAACAATAGAGATAGCTGAATATTATAGTATTTACCTCCTATGCATTGAACAAGATTTCAAAGGCAACACACCAAATCGTAGTCGCATTTCAGCATGTAACTTGTTTTGTACTAGGAAGAATGAAACTTACTATGTGGTCCAATGAAAGCTAAGTAATGCCAACATCTACTGTGATTGTAACATAACTTTCAATGTATACCTGGGAACGCTAAAAGACAAATATGAAAAAAAAGAAGAATTCAACTTAACCACCACCAAGGGTCACTTATTTCAGAACACCATCAGAGGGGCTATCTCGTATCTCAGTTGACAACTATTTGAAAGCCACTATGCTGTACATTGTTTTCTCTCTAAGATTATACTTATAAGCACGTTACGTCAAAGCAGCAATGTACTGAAAAGTTGGCAATTGGCATCAATTCGAACAGATACATGATACAGTACTTGAACCAAACTTATCTTCAGTTCTACTTGTAATAGAAGTTGATGATAGAAGTAAGCTCGCGGTGTTCTCGTATCCGATGCTCTCTCCGCTTACAATGCAGTTACTTTGAGTGCCCACTTATGTTTTACACACACTTGAATAGATAATACGACTTGCTTTACGTCTCAACGTGAGCCGAGTCTTAGTTTAATCAAGTGCTTATACTCTTAGTTTAGAGTTCAATAACTTACTGGAATTAGAATAGCTATGAGTCTTAGCAAAATTATTGTATAGCTATTTATATCACAATACATCGTTTGGGGCCAAGAAGTCGCCCTTTGGATATAATGAATGATTTTCAGGCTTTACATACTCACATGCTTATACTGCTCTGTGATGCGGTCGGTAGTGTATTCGACTGCTAATCATGAGGTTTCGTTCTCGGGTCGGACAAAGTACTATCGGTCTTTTCTAATTTATATTAGAACTAGCTTTTACCCGCGAGATCGTCCGCCACCTGAATTTTCCCTTGGAAATGCGTTATTTCCCCGGAGTAAAAAGTGGCCTATGTCCTTTCTCCGGTATCAAAATATCTCCATACCAAATTTCATGCAAATTGTTTAGGCGTGATTGAGTAACAGACAGACAGACAGAGTTACTTTCGCATTTATAATACATATTAGTATGGATACTTTTAATAGTAAAAAAGTGGCAATAGGCTCGCCCTCTATTACATGGAATTAACAATTCATATACTTTTGCCTAATTCTCCGATACAACAGACGCGACATTATATGTTTAAGTATGTAGTGCTAACATATTTTTCAAATGCTAGGCTAAATATCTACTAGAACTTTGTTATCTCATACTATCAATATTTGTTGAAATATTGAAGCAATCTGACTACAGCAAACTTTATTTCGTTGTTCGTGCTACTGGGGAATTGATGTGGAGATAAACATGAGTTTGCGTAATACATGGCTGTCTATTATGTAGCGGCAACATCGACATTTTACGTCCGACTTTCGACAGAGTCGATTTCGAAAAATGCTTCATCAATTTATCTGTTCCCGTTCAGTGCCTGTGATGGATGACAACACTCTGATATTTGTCAACGGCATCACATAAAATACGTTTTAAACTTTACAGTGTCTCTGGGAACTCGATTCCGAATGCCTCATTACCGATAGGATCGATATTTTATTCTGTTCTTTATCAAGACCATGCTAAACCATGGTGATATTTTAAGGGTCCGATGGCCTTACTGTGGCAGGTCTGAAATAGAGTGTTTACTGATTTCGAATAGTTTTGCCTTTAATCTTTGTGTAACATGAATACATTAGTATCACCTTCTTTTTTCCAGAATAGTTAGTTAAATCTACGGTGAATTATTAAACATTACAACCGCCATTGAGTTTGGAAACTAAGCTCTGTAAAGATAGTGTCATTTATTAGGAGCGTGTTATAATTAAACTAATCTATTGGACGCGTGTGTAGCAACATCTTCCATTATAACTTGAGCTGCGACTACCCGAGCTTCACATTACAGAATACGTTCTTTGTTCGTAATAGTTGAGACGTGAAGGATCTAGGTACTTTGGACGTGTGTTGTTGCTTGTCTGATCTCGTAGAAGCGCCTTCTTGTGCTGGCAGGCTCCTTTAATTAATGTCTCTGGAACTACACGAGCCACACGTATCCAATACTGGGTATAAACATGTAGGAAATTCTAAGTTGGGTAGTTTGATTGCGTCTTTCAAATATTGCGAATGAGGAAGACGTATTTATGTGCGGTGGCACGTGTTGTCGTTATTATTGAGGTTGAGTTATTGATGAATAACTGAAGATGAAACAACTTTAGATAATTACTTTGTACGGTTAGTAACGCTATTGGAGAGTCTTTCAAAGCATCGAAGTTGAGTGAATAACCATTCAGAAACTATCAAAGTATCTTAAGATTTGGAAATAGTAGTATCACTTGTACTTGTTATAACAAACATCACTGTTCCCTGCTGGACTGCCCTGTTTTAACTTATTGGCGACTTGAATCTATTGCTATCCAAACTCACGATGGACAACGTGAATGTATTTTTATTACAGAGGGATTACTTTACCTGAATACCTTAGCCTATAAGAGACTACTATATTTCCCTATACTTTATACTCCAGTCCTCAAATTCTTAAGCAATCCATTCAACATTCTACCACTTTCCTTATACCATGACACTAAAGCTTGCTAGTAATCTGATAGCAACACAAACATAACCGGTGATTATAATCGCGTTTCTATTTCCAATAAAACGAGGATTGATGGAGCACACTCGATTAATCTGCCAATGCCAAGGACAAAGCTGATAGATGGGTGACACGACATTACCTATGTACTGGGCCGATATCAATCAAACTCACCCGATTGGCCCCCGATATAATATTGACCAACATGTCATAGTAACGATGTAGTTACCGCACTATTATGATACATCGATATATGAGAAGTATGTTTATTTCGGAAGACGGAAAGTTCTTTACGTATCGTATTGCGATGATCTCTTTCTTTTTAGATCTAATGATTAACGCAATTTTTGTTATTGTGGATCTAAAAAGAAGGAAGGTTAATACGCCACCGACGCTATAACCTCTCGTCTGTAGGATGCCAAAATAAAACAAAACAAATTGAAGAAAAAAATCGTGTCTAATTTTATACTTTTCTGGAATTCTGGGAGATAACGCAAAGCTGTGAACTCTATCAGTTCACATTATGTTATGCAGATTTTCAAACTTTGAAACTAAAACCTGTTTAGCAGAAGTACATTAAATGACAAAAGTGCCGAATATTAATTTCGGGCTCTTTATATTCATTCAAACCGAGCCTAATATTACCTACTTACTTGTTAAATCTTTTGGCGATTGAAAAGAGTGGCTTTGAGTTTCTTGCTAGCTCTTCTCATAAGGCTCTGCCCCCTTTCCGAGCTAGTGGTAGATTCAGTAATTGTAACGACTATCATAAGTCATAACTTATAAACTCTCGCGTTGCATGTTTAATGTATAATAGAATACGGGAATTAACGCGAACACGCATTTTACCTTAAAATGCCTCGACTATCATAAGTGTCAATATTTTACCTAAATTAATAAATGATTTGATTTTGATTTACTACATTTATCTTCACAGGCGTCATTTTCAAGTCTTGTAACCTGAACAAAATCTTTTTAGACAAATCCAGCAAACAGATAATGCAAAACAAACATCACAGCTAATGTCTTTATCTTTACGACTCGACATTAAGGTGATGGGTGATAAAACAAAGTATGAACGAAGGCACGCCACTGAAAACTTGCTCATATCTCGCAAGTTAACTGAAAGTGCATTATAACTTCCACCTGCTCGACTCAACTTAGGGCTTAAATACGGACACGTCTGAAAGCTTCTGAATCTTTTGCACAGTTGAACAAATATGTGGGAATAATGAATTTAATTATAATATTTTGGTAGATGTTGGTAACTATGTTGTTGATGTATGGATGTGAATGAAGCAAAGGAAGTTTGTAAGGATCGTACCAAACGGCATTCTCTGGTCTCTGCCTACCCCTAGAAGGCGTGATTTTACGTTTGTATGTATGTATGTATATATTTTGGTTACTAAGCCCATTGCAGACCAGGATCTAGGCGTTTAAGTGTCTAGATAGATGCTAGTAGTTTTCGATCTTAAGATCATTGCATAATTGTCTGTTTAATATGACAGTTAGCTTTGCATCATTGTAAAAGGTTGTATCAAAAGTTATAGTTAATTTTGAACATAACAGCATAAATATTATTTTTTTATGTTTCTTATTGCTATGCAACAATTGCACGTTTGACGCAGTGGTTAACGTGGTCACCTCGCCGCAATAACCGTAGCGCCGCGTGTGGTGGTTTGAATCCCACCCGGGACAAATATTTGCGTGATGAGCACGAGACTGTTCTGAGCCTGATTGTTAATGCGCTTTTAGACGTTTATTAGTATGTTTATCAGTTACTTGGTTATGATAGTACAAGCTCTGCTTAGTTTAGAATCAAATGATCATGTGTGAGTTATCCAATCATGATATGATGATATGCCAAGCTATGCTATTAGTTAGTAACAACTAAGCTGACATAAAATGATGATCTAGTACAATGAAAAACGTGTTTGCCTACGTCAACTACCTACGTAATATACCAAATAACCTAATATCTAACGAGAAATTCACGTAACTACACGAACAGCCTAATATTAGCAAATTAGTGGTTTTATATAGAACACGACACCTACCCGCGGTTTTGTTTATTAAGCTAGCTGCTAATAATTTTGTAATCAGAACCTATTAAATACATACTAATAACAATACCACAGAGTATTTACCTTCTTACAGAGTAACTACAAGGTCGGTACATTATAGTACATAATGTATTTAAGCAAGCCGCCTTGCCTGTCGCCCACGCTTTAAAGGCGCCAGCCCATCGGTCAGGTAGCGTCTTTCTCTATAGACGGTACCAACAAATGTCGAGAATTTGACATTTAAAATGAACTGCACAAAATAGTTCTTATGGCGCCCGCTAGAGGCGCTGATCAGACTTTCATACAAAACTTCTCGATAGCTAACCGGCTGAAGATAGTATATAGTGGTAGGGAATGTGATACGATTCTGTCAGGGACAGAAATATTGCCACACTGCCACATTTTCAGAAGCATACGAATGAAATTGTGAAATTACTACTACACATAAAGTTCTAAGTAATTTTACAAGCGCTGCGCAATGTTTGGTGATGAATAGCAACAATAAAATAGACATTTTCATTAAATATAATACGATTGAAGATGTGACTGTGCTGTACCTATATATTTCTTTCTCCCTGGCTCTCTTTTAGCGCTGATGCGAACCAGGCCTTACACAATAAAAACAAAGGGCAGGTAAACACGCGTCCATATTTAAATGTCTCTCATAATTACTGTTTTTCGCCGTTTTTATTTAAGATGCAAACATTTTTAACCTTAATACGACCGCCGCCAATTAATATTTTTCAACAAAAACGACTCATTACCTGAAACATTTGGGATAATTTATTAACTTTGTAGGCAAGGAGGTTTGTTTGTGAATGCGAATTTGTAATAATACTAGCTGACCCGGCAAACGTCTTGCCATATAAATTTCTACTGTTCATGCTTGGGGCTCTGAAAAAATGTATGCCAAAATTGTCAATAGTTAACTGTTTGTCGATAGCTAGCCGTTTGTTGATAGCTAACCGTTTGTCGATAGTAGCAAAAAAACGCACTACTAATTGATAATACTTCAAACTAGATATTACATACAAACTCGTAATTGTAAAATTATCTCTATTGTACATAATACATGCATAAACCTGTTCGTATTATTTCAGTAACTTCGTCCACGAGCTCAGTACTAATTTGGCTTGAGTATTACAAGACTAGTATCAAGTATTTACTGAAATGGTACGTGTTAGGATCTGTTAGGATTTTCGTTATTAGCCGCGGTGTTAACACCTTTGCTGAGGGTTATTCGGTACCTAACTTCACACGTATTTCGAGAAACTTGTTGTTATAAGCCGAGGTCAAATGCTGGAATGATAATATGAAACATGAATTTTAGTATGACGAATATCTTCATTATAGTGTGCACTATGTATTGCCGATTAATATGAAGTATGTTTTACTTATAAGAGTAAAATAAAATATACCAAATATTTCTAAAACTACCTACCAGGAGAGTCGAAACTTATTTATATATTATTAACTTATAGCCGGGGACTATTGCAAGCAAGCAAACAACAGACATAAAGTACAACCAGACCCGCAACTACTATTTGTGGATCGCACCAATATTTGTGTGGGAATCGAACCCAGGACCTCCCGACGCACTGGTACTGGCGATGACCTTAACCGTTGCGCTACAAAAGCCGCAATAAATAAATAATAGAAATATATATAGTACTTGCAAACATACCTATACATGAGTCATATTTGATGCATCACACAACGTAGCGTCGAAAATGTAGACAGAATGCCTAGTCGACATGTATCACAATTCTATAGCTTGTTGTACACAGATAATCTCCATTAATTAGTGCTGATTACTCAAAATGAGCCGACACTGACGAATACACCTACTACATGCATGTGTAACTATGAAAGTACATATACATGTATCTGGTCGAATATGTACCAACAATACATGTAGCGTTTGTTAAAAATACATTGAAATAATGATTTTATTTACGAAAAATATAGACGACGTAACATTTCAAAGTGGAAACAACCATTAAAAACCAAACTTGAAACAACAAAATTCAGTTCAGTTACATATTTTGGCAACCGTTTGACTATCAAACTTACTTTAATTACGCATACATATTTAAACAAATAGGTAAAGCTGGTGTTTAAAACTACACATTCAACTTACGACAAATTAAACAATCAGAACAACAAAGGCAGAACATAAAACTTGACGGTACAAAGCTCAAAAATACTTGAACGGGCTGGATGTCAGTACCAACTGTGTATTTCCAGTCTATTTCCATTAGCCGGCAGACATCAACCGGCATCGGCACAATAGTAAGCAAGCTGTTAGGGCATAATGAAGGCATTGTACCCGTCCCGCGGACGACGTCATTATCTAGAGCCTCTCGCCGACTCAGCCGATCTGCCATCGTGATGTGATATATCGCCACCGAACTCGATTTATTGGTGTTTTGTGCTCAATGTACGCAGTCTCATTATTCGATTAGTCAGGCAGAAATAAGCATGAAAATCTTCGCAAAATTGTTAGTGAAAAGGTTTTTGTGGAGTAAAGTAACAATGGTCAGTGGCGTATAAATCTCTCTATTACTTTTTTATTTAAAAACCAGTCTTGTGAATGCAGTAATAGGCAAAAGGCCAAAAAACAAATGTCCAAAATAAACCTTGTCTCAATAAATCCGGTGTAATTCTAAAAACATGACTTGTTTTTCAGTTTTACTGATAGAAAATTTGTCAAATAAGGTTATAACTAGTTCCAGTTAATCTTTGATATAATACCTCCAATAATAAATCAGCTATCACCGTTCATATTATCTCTTAAAGTCTTAATTTGTACTTAGTAACGCCACAAAAAATTACAGAATGATTTATGTAAAATAAGATAATTACTGTGAAGAACTGTTATAAAGCTATGGAATGAATTAATTTATGATGAATACTTAAGACTTCACCTGATATTAAATATTAAACAATAAGATATAAAGTGCTTGCTTGCTTTTGGGGATGTCTCCCGGCTGATATGATGATGATGTTGAAGCAATATGTAGGTAAAGTAGACTATTATTATAGAGAGTAGTATTGCGTCTGATATCTGTCTAGATACCAATATTAATTTATTTAATAAGGGAAACAAAAAAGGTATATTCGCGAATGTTGATTTAACATTTATCCCTAGGATAAAGTTATCAGACTATAGAAAAAAGTACAGTACCCCGATTCTGTACCACTATCGACTACCGACAACCGGCTAGCTATCGAAATTTTGACATTTAGAATGTACTGCCAAAATGTTTCCTACGACACCCGTCAGAGGCGCTGATCAGATTTTCATACAAAATTTCTCGATGACAGTTCGGTAATATTTTGGCAGTACATTCTAAATGTCAAAAGAACAATGGCAAGTCTCCATACAAAGTTTTACCTGACATCGTTTTGGAGCGTCTATGAATGAAAAAATGTTAAAACTATAGAGTTTCTTTAACTTAAACAGAATCATTAAGATTTTTGGTTTGAGAGGGCCACAAGAAAAAAATATGACCAATTTTATATTTTGAGGTTATATCATGAAAAAACTTATGTAAATTGCTGTTCTACATTATTTATGTCTAAAAAACAGATTTAGATTACGTGAGAGCAAAGACAATGCATTATTTTACAATTTTGTATAAAAATCTGATGTATATGCAGCAAACAAATGGTAAGTAATGTTAAAAATAGATAGGTACTATACCTACCTACTTTAAAATTCTAATTATTCAATCATACAAAGGTACCATTGTATTCTTTGTGACTCACTCAGTATATATTATGATCTACCTACTTACTAATTCTATGATCATTTTTAAATCATTATCCCCGTTTGATAACTAAAGGGATACTAGAAGTGTTTAGAATGATATAAATGTCGCAGAATGAACAAAGTAAACAACTAGTGATGCTGATAATCAATCATCAATTAATCGATTATTGAAATAATTGAAGTCATAATCGATTATAGAATATAATCGAATTAATTATTTTTTAAACGATATTATTAAGATTAAAAACCAAAAAACTACTGTTATATTACGATTTACTATTAAAAATATTTTTGATTAAGGAAGTTTTTGTGGATGCTGTAATGATAACGTCAGTGATTACTGTAATGCTATTTGAGGTTTTATTTTATATATTTAAGTACATATTATTATTGCAAACAAATCAAATATGCTAATAAAATTGCTTAAAATAATAAGCTATTATAAATGGATTATTCTTTTCATATTATATATTTGTCATAATCGATCAATCGATTGTGAAAATAATTGATTATCAACATCACTGTAAACAACGGAAGGAAAAAAAATTTTTTTTAGTGCTGCCATTACACTTTCATCTAATAATACCTGACTATTAATCACAACATTAATAATAAAATATGTAACTAAAACACCTATCAATTATATTTGTTATTTTTTTTTAGCAAAACCTATGTGATTTGTTTTTAACGTTCACTTAATAATCGTTTTTTGATATTTAAAAACAAAATAATAATTTTGAAACATTTTGTAAGTGGTAATACTGACTAAAAGATTATGTCCACTGGATGTGGACGTATTCAAGTAAAAGTTTATTTTGTAAATAATTTAAGCTAGGCTTTTACCGAAAAAGTTAATTTCATCATAAAAAAGGGCTAAATTAATTACTAACTTTTGCACGTGTCCCATTTGTAGACGCTTCATATAACACTTAGGTAAAAACTTGCCATTGTTCTTTCGCTACTCGACCGTACAGATTGTACAGGATCGGGCTTCAGTTTAGTTCAACAAGTTTCATACTCGAGAAATAATACGTACAGAATGTACAGATATAACAAATTAATAATTTTATAATCGTCGGTACTTTCGCCATGTCCAGCATCGCGCTTCGGGCGCCGGAACGAAGTGGGTGTCAAGCTCTCAAGATAAATCACTTGGGTTACGATTTATTGGCACATGAGGGACTCGATTACAACGTTCAATTTAATGTAATATCGAAAATTTGGTGTTGATTGAAATAGATTCAAATATAGGAATTCTCGACTAGGGTTTGCCGGCGTAAAATTTTAGTCGTCAAATATGATTGTAGCACTCAGGGTAAATAAAAATTATGTGGGATAAAAATCGCAT
Organism: Anticarsia gemmatalis; assembly: GCF_050436995.1. Classification (NCBI taxonomy): domain Eukaryota; kingdom Metazoa; phylum Arthropoda; class Insecta; order Lepidoptera; family Erebidae; genus Anticarsia; species Anticarsia gemmatalis. Next base: position 7,459,942 of record NC_134757.1, read on the forward strand.
ACGAAGAAGTTTTTTGAATATTAGCGCCTCTGAAAAGTCAGCACTAAAAAATTTAAACAGAAATCGAATCTAAAATGTCTCTACCACTGCTCGATAATTGCTTCGGTGTGAAAGAAAGGTTTTAGGCGTTGAGGTTGACATTTCGTCCACGTGCAGGTTTCTAACTTTAAATTCCTTAAAAACTATAAAACCTTTAATACATACTTCCTTAAGGCACAGCGGCAATAACTACGTTCAATTTTTTTGTCGATTCCTCCAACCCTGTTCAAATACACTGTGTTAATTTGAGTACATTTGTGCTCATTTCTCGCTAGATAGAGTAGCAGTTAGGCTGATTCTGTGAACTGTCATCATATTGCGCGCCGGCCGCTTGCCAATCGTAATAGTCAGCCTGATATCCCCAGAGGACTGCATTCTAAAGCGATCGATCAGATCTACTCATGTGTATTATTTCTGCCAATGCACTGCATGTGTATACCCCAAATAATCATTTTCTAACGCTTTATTGTTGCAGAAGAGAGAAACCACAATCTTTTTGAAACGTCTGTTAAACGTGGATTGACCAGTAAAATTTGACGATCGCAACATTGGCAAATGGTTTAAAAATAAATGAGGTTAGCTACTTTTGGTGCAGTAGACTTAAATATTGCAAGTAAACAAAAAAAGGTTAGGTGCGTAGTACTCGTAACTGGCGGTCCTGTATGACAAGATGTATGGATGTAAATGAGGCAAGGGAAGTTTGTAAGGATCGCACCAAGTGGCGTTCTTTGGTCTCTGCCTGCCCCAATGGAAAAAAGGTGTGATATTATGTATTAACAAAAAAGGTACGAGTCTCTTTTGTTATTACGGCGATAATTGAGGACTTCTGAGGTATCTTAGCTGTTTCCATCGAATTGGGTGTTCAAAATCAATATTAAATCATTAAGTCAAATATTGACACTTAAAATTGTCGTTATCATTCCTGAATCTACCACTAGTTCGGAAAAGGGGTGGAGCCATATGAGAAGAGCCATACGAGAAACATATTAAGAGCTATTAGTAATAAAAGAAAAATAACAGAGGTAAAATTTATTAAATTCGTGATCAACATTATGAATCTTAAACAACGAATACTGAACATTTCGTTTGATCAAGTTCACCAACATTTTTTATATTTCATAGTATTCATCATACACAGGGATACTTGCATGTTGATAATAATTTTATTCAGATACGTTGTCGAATACACAATTTATTGTAAAAAGATAGTTTGAATATAGACAATAATAAGCAGATAGATTACGTTGGTTCCCATTAGTTCTACTGAACAGTTCCACGATATAGCTAGTGGATTTTTTTTTCTCACTAGTTCTACGATATTTGGTGGAATGGGAACAAACGATAGATTCAATACGCTAACACAGTGTGTGATTTTGTGTAATAGTATGATTCAAATTACGAAACTATGCTGTAAAAGCTCGGAGTAAGTCTGGATGTTGAGAGATTAAAAAAAAATAGTATTTATTCTTGTTCCGAGAATATTGGACGTTGTCCCTATTGATAAGAACTACAACTGAGACAACAATTCTCTGAAACTAACGCCATATTTGTTGTAGGTAACTGTAGTTTTTTCTGAATTGTCCAATGTCCGTAACAATCCCAGTTCCTCTTATAATTTATCTACAACGATAACGTTTGTTGTTTCCTCAGTTTGAAGCTGTGGTAGTTTAGCCTTAATATTCTCATACATGTCTTGCCATTTACTGAACTCAGTACTCATTTGGGTGACCATGCTTTCTACTTCGGAGACGAATTTCTGCATCTCGATGCTTTCTTTTTCATTAGCAGAGTGCGCCGACTCCATGAGGTGAGCGAATTTCATGTGTTTCAAATCGTTATTCTTGCAATAATCTGTCTGCAATAACACGTGCAATTTATTACTCAAATGTGGTTTAGTCACATCTTTTACTTCATCTTTACGAAACTGTTCTTCAAGTTTCCGTCTTTTGGCTCTAATATCGAAGTTTCTCAACAATCTCTTGCTCTCAAAAACAACACTCAGAGATTTGTCACCATCTATCCTAGAGCCCATTTTGTAAAAAATATGGATCCGTTTTCACTACAATTTGAATTTGATGCGTGATTATTGTTGAGCCAATTTATATAAACATCACGTGAGGTGCATTTAGAATTTAATTAGAAAATAAATTTTATATCATCTGCAATTAATATCTAGCGGAACTACAACTATGACATTGTCACTGATGTCACTTTTGAATAAAAATAATATTTAATCTAACTACAAAATTCATATTTTATGGCGGTTCGTTATTTATATCACAATATAACATATTTTGGTATTTTTAATAGCTTAAGCACGAGATAAGGTATTTTTTTATTATTTGCTTTTTATTCTTGAATTTATAAAAAACGTTAAATTGATTTCAACGCCATCTACCCATTTAGACAATAACTAACTAGGATCGCAAAAATTCTGAGAGCCAAACAGGGCTCCGCCACGTGAAAACCTTTGCTACGTTTCGAATAGGGGTGTATTAAACATTTCCTTATGAAACCAGTAGATGGCGCTTTGGTCAAACAATAAAAAAAATATAGACTGGCTGAGAGTTTATTAACTGCCTATTTTTATTTAATTTTGTTTCCAGTATGTAACTAGGGAGCTTTTACAAATTATTTCTGTATTCCCTTTGATATATAGCTTTAAACAACGAGCTGAGCTATCTATATCTTAAGATACGTAGAATATAGTATTTCTGTTAAGCATTTTTCGAATAGCGGTCCTTTTACCAAATAATAGTTACTTTAGTAAAAAAACTGCTCGGGTATGAAATTCAACATTATACGTAGCTGAAATATTAACTTCCATTATAATACGCAAAAGATAAAATGCACTTAGCTAAGTCATCGATGTGGTATTGAGGACATCAATATTTAGTTGTAAAACTATAGGTAAAATGTTTCGCTGACTATTGCCAACGCAAGTAATCTAATTATTTTCCTGATAGTTCGTATATAGGTAAGAACAAATCACGTTTTGATAATATGCAAACGCAAGGTTACTAATCTTGTTCTCTACAGGGTGTGTTTTAGAGTGCACTAACAAATGCCACAAACGATGAACAAACTCATTTATTATGATTGTATATTCAATACTTAATGTACCGAAATTGTATATTATCGGTCGATGATTATGAACACCAAAGTACATGATTAACGATAGTAAAAATAATATTAACATTTTTATGAACAATAGTAAATATATGTATAACCAAAGCAAAAGTTAAACAATAAAACTGGTAATATCATAATATATGTTCAGACTATTTTCATAAATTCAGTCAGACATCCAGCGATTTTCCTTTCAAAAAATATAAATGACAACTAGATGACGAGTCTCAAGGGAATCGTAGTCGTTGCCCGAGTTCCAAGAACGATAACATAATATTAGATTGAAGCTCGATTCACAAAGATTTGAGGTACATGTATCCTTTCCTTTTATTTGTCTTGTATTTGTTCTGAGCCTGGATGTTAATGTATCTATATAAGTATGTATTAAGAAATATATAAGTATATTTATCAGTTATTTGGTTATCATAATACTATGCTTAGTTTGGAATCAAATGAACATGTGTGAGTTGTCCAATGATATTTATTATTTATTATAATTATTCCTTCCGACACCTACGACTGGATCTCTCATCTATAAAACGCGGATAATTTTCATCTCTACTCTCTTTACGCTATATAAACATTAATGAGGCGCCCACGCTGCCTGAACTGGCTAGAAAACTTATTTACCCCCAGTTTCTGAGTACATTTTTTTTTACAGCGGTACTTTATCTATTCAATAGCGTTTTTTTGTATGAGTTTTAACGCTATTGAGTAGATAAACTGCCGCTAAATGTACCTCAGAAACCGGGGATTAGAAGCTTGTTCACACGAAGACTAATCGTAATTTTTAACGAATTGTAATCGTATGACTGCCTCTGTAGCCCAGTGATTAAAGTTGTCACGCTTCGCTACCATTGCGTTGGGAGCTTGGTTCGATTTCCACGCGGAACAATTATTATGCGATCCAAAAATAGTTGTTTCGGATCTGGTTGCACTTTGTGTCCGCTGTCTGTTGCATGAGAAAGTACTAGTGCGGGAGGTGTCTTTTAAAAAAAAAGTCTTGTCGTTTTTTTTACAATTCGATATTTTATTGTAAAAAGACGGATAAAGGATACGTCTTTCAGAATCTTGAATATTTTATGACTAAGTATGACGGATCTGCTATCGTGAAAAAACTCGATTCTGTACCTATCTAATGTGATTGTACATCCGTCATGACGTATCGTGTTATTTGACGTACCGTGACGTATCCCGTGTGAATGGACCGTTATATCTACATTAGCTGACCCACGCAACTTTGCTTGCGTCATATAAGAGGGAATGCATCATAAATTTCCCCGTTTTTGTAACATTTCTCGTTGCTACTCCGCTCCTATTGGTCGTAGCTTGATGATATATAGCTTTCCTCGATAAATGGGCTATCTAACTATGAAAGAATTTTTCTCATCGGATCAGTAGTTCCTGAGATTAGCGCGTTCAAACAAACAAACAATTCTTCAGCTTTATAATATTAGTATAGATTACTTACACCTTCCAAATCGTCCGGATATTTGAGACCATAGTCCAACTGATGTAGGTAGTAATTATAATTACTCCCATTCAAAACTCATATAATGACTTATCAAGTAGGTCGCATAAAATGTTCTACGTAAAATTTGGGTCAAATCAGATCTCAAAGGTAATTCTTGGAAAATTACTTTGTTACTGTTTTATACTTAACCCTGTTATTTCATTAAAATATTCATAACTATTTTTTTTTAATGCTTACACAAACTTAAAAGAACTTATGTACACATTAAATAAATAAGTAGGTATACTTTAACTAATTAGGCCAACACAATATGAGCTTCGAAGACCGTATCTCAAAATTAAATTTACATGCTATACAAATAAAATTCATACTATGGTATGAAACATTGTCCTGGCATATAATCAAAATAGAAGCATGTACTATTGTATTCTGTCGTATGATTAGTGGTCAACCTGGTGTCAAAGTTGTTCAAGCCTCTGAGGCTGTTATCTTAGTAGACAACAACCGGGATCGACGATTTACGTGCCCTCCGAAGCACGAAGACGCTCAGTTCAAATACCACTATGCGGTCACCCATCTATAGATTGACCGGGCAAGGGTTTCCTTATTTTGTGAGAAAAGATATACTTACCCAATTACTACATTTACTAGCGGCTAAAATAATATATGCCTAGTAAATACCTAGAATTAGATATACATATCTTTTAAACTTGATAACTATTTAAAAAAAATATATTACTTTAGTTACCGGTCGTGACCACATGACAACAGAAGTTTGTATATCTCGGAGTTTCAGCAATAAGGATTTGGGAATACAATCCTGAACTACGAGAGCTACTGTACTTATTAGACTTTCTTTTGCCCAATTGCCACCAAATATCTACATGAAATAATTCATTCCAAATTGCCACTGTGCGATAAGGCCACCAGTTGTACTTTTATTTTATTTTGTTCTAGTTAATTCTAATGTGGAATAAAAAGGTTTTCATTCATTCATTTCACAACAACTAACAACAACCTGTATCTCTACACCTGTATTTATAAACATAAATAAACAACCAGAGACCGCAGTGTCTAATTCAGCTTTCTTAGTATTTCTCAAAAGTACTTAGGTAATAACATATTGTTGCCAAGTCAGCGTACATACAACCTACATACCTAAGTATTATATTAAAATGTCATGAGGAACGAGCCCGAAACAAGAGTCATTTGCATTTGCTGATGGTGTAATAAATACGCTGTACAATCAGTTCGAAGAAATGTGACGACTTGTTTACAATTTCAATACCGCTGTATGGCCAGAACTTGATATTGCAACACGATAATGAATACCAATAATATGCTGATTGTCCATAACAATTTGTAGAATACGAGGGTTTGTCTTTGGCGTTCAGTACAGTCGGTATGCGTCTGCCATGCAGAGGGGTTGAGTTCGAATGACGGTTCGGGCCAAACAACTCTGAGCATTTGAAAAAAACGAAAAGAGATGCTTTCAATTTGCCCGGAGTGAGGAAGTTGATGTTAGATCTTTGTGCCACGGAGAGCACGTGTAGGCAGCGGAAATACGCTTGTCCTCTCACTCCAACTATGAAAACTAGGAGCAAACTAAAAACCTGTTGTACCCGAAGGTGCAAAAGCTGTCAGAAATACACCCACTATACTCACGCTACTAACAATGCCAGTAAAATGGAATACAGGGCAAGCCAATTGCCACATACTGGGCACTTTACCAAACTCCGGGCTACAATTGAGAATTATTAGAAAATACCAATAGGTATTTGCCCAACTTGGGAATCGAACCCATGACCAGCAGTTGGATACACTAGGCAATCCTGTAGTAAAGTAGCTATGTTCCTAAATTGTTTTACTATTTATTATAACAATAGCCCTTGCTAGTTCCACTGTCTTCCTTCTTTGAAGTTACCGATTTGAGCACGCATAAAATCTGTCACGTCCATACAATTTTGATAGCTGTTGGAACACGCTCTGCATTACGCAGTAGCTTTATGTCTTGGTAGGACGTGCTAAACTCACACCTGTCTGTCGATACGAACAATTCCCTCGTAGCACACGTATTCGTAAAAATTTTACTACGTCTTCAACTGGTACACACCTTAAACTCAGTTTATAGTAAGAATTAACGTAATAAAAATTTATCCTCAGTTCAGAGAGCTTATCCCCGACAGAATCGAATTTATTCGATACAATCAGAATCGAGTTTATGTCAAATCTTATTTTAAAATTCAAAACTAGCGCGTAATCAAACACTAGTTTAAAATGATCTAAATCAAACAATCCAATTAGTTTCACTTTAAACCAGAGTTCAATCACGTACAAGTTTCGAATTTAAGAGTTGGATTTGACGTTACCTCGAATCGGATTTAATCGAATAAGAATTCGATTATGTCAAGAGTAAGCCAGCTGGCCTACACTCTACTACTATTTTTTTCTGCTTTAGACTCGTGTACCGCTGGTTGCCAAAGTTTGCGTTGAGAACTTCGTGGAAAGACTAACTTAAGGCTACGCTAGAGTAGCTGATCACCAAGTCGTGTAGTGTAGGCGAGTAGATATTAGTCTCGAAAGGGCGCTCTTCCAGTTGCTCGATTCTCTACTACTATCGACTACCGACAACCGACCTGTCATCGAGAAATTTTGTATGAAAATCTGATCAGCGCCTCTGACGGGCGTCGTAGGAAATATTTTGGCAGTACCTTTTAAATGTCAAACTTTCGAAAGCTGGCCTGTTGTCGGTAGTCGATAGCGGTAAAGAATCGAGCTACACAAGGTCTCGGGTGCTCTGCTTTTGCTCGACTCCTTTAGGTTAGAGACTCTAATGCCTTACGATGCCCCGGTCATCATCCTTTGACGAGTATGTATTCTACGAGCTTTAGTTTTAGCGTAGCAAGCTTTGTTCTTTAGCCGTTAGAAAGGCACATCATTATGCAGTTTCAAGTTGCTTTGACATATTTCTACGGCGTGCGAACTACGAGTACGGTGTGTCAAAGAACCCTGCATTTTCCCTCATAAAGCAAAATTACTCTTTGATTAAATCATGTCTAAGCAAAATATTTGTTCGTTTATTTTCAACTCGGAATATTAATTTATTGAATTTAAAAAGGATATCTTGTTTACAAATTTTTGAGAGGTATTATACTTAGTTTATAAATCGTTATTAATGGATATTTACTTTCAAACTGTTGATACTATTACTTCTTAACAGATAGTCTAGATCAAATAGTAGTAGGTATTCTACTGAAATACAGCTTGTTCTAACGACGGTGTAACTAAATATTGTAAGCATACGTATATCCTTTTAGAACACAATCAAATACTTTTACGTATCTAACCCATTTTTTCTAACTTACCTCAATTTCATGCCCAAAGTGGTTGATTACGTGTGCCGATATATTTATAGATGAAATTGAAAATATATTTTGGGGATCTTATTTTACTTCAACCAAACTATTTATATTAGGAACTAATAGAATGTTTGCCTAAAAATATAAAACTTATTTTATCTAGTGGGAAATTAGGAAAGTTAAAAAAGTAAGCTAAAACGTTATTTATTTCAGTTTTAGTAATTTCATATATTTTTACACACGTGAGCAATTGCTATAAACCTGTTCTAAGTAAAATATTATTTTGTAACTCTACAGTTTAGTTTCATTCATGCCGTTAACAGATTGATCAGACGTCGTAATAAAGACGTTTGTGCATTTTCAAGCTACGTTGGTATAATAGGCAGTAGGTATCTATATCAACCAGTACTAGAACAGATAGATAGAAATATTCATGTGATATATATATGTTACTGTAAAAGCCCGAACTGTGGTAAATCCTAAGATTTTCCGGTAAAACCTAAGATTTACCAACTCTCAGTGGTAAAAGTCCGATCAAGCCAGAATTTAAAAACTATGTTACGATATATAAAAAAATCCTCCTTCATAACTATGTTTATAACTATTTCAGGGTATAATTATATACTATGACATAGTTATAAAGAAGGAGTTTTGGGCATAGCGACATGGGTAGGTTAGGTTAGAAGGCTAAGGTGGGAGCGAGCGAAGCGAAGCTCCCACCTTAGCCTTCGTGGTTATTTTTTTTTAACCCCTAAGAAGGAGGAGCCCCGCGAAGCGGGGCTCCGGCGACATCTCGATATCATCAAGTGAATATAGGTAAAAGTTCGAAATAAAAGAATTATTCGGACTTTTACCATTGCGAGTTGGTAAATCTTAGGTTATACCGGAAAATCTTAGGATTTACCACCGTTCGGGCTTTTACAGTAACATATATACTATTAGAGTATCACATGAGTATTTCTATCTGGTGAAACCTGCCAACGACTCAAAAAATTACCCCTTTTAGACTGCTTTACTCTTTGCAATGAACAACACACACAACAAACCTCAGGCTATATATCAATGTTTTTGACGTAAATCGAAATTGTTTTACAAAGACAGAATGTATTACAGCAACTTCTGGAAAGTGTGTGGGTAGCAGATTTTTGTGGGAGGTGGTAAAAGCCAAGGAACACAGAGCAAACCGGGGGCGTGTCATGATGGGAGTTATTTTCGAATTCTTGGTATCTTTATGAAAAGGTGAAGCGTAAAACTAAAGCATTTTTGAAACATTCGCCTCGCCTCCGCTAGCGCTTGTGGGCATCGACTTTTTGCAAAAAAAAATACAATTTTTCTTTTACTAACGCTAAATATCCCACGCTGTTATTCTACCACTAATATCACTTGTATAAAAATGACAAGCTCTAGTTATTCTAACTCTTAGAGCTACCAAGCTTTTGTTATATTGTTTTCACGAAACAAAACATTCTCGTACAAACTTTAGCAATTTTCATGTTTTTAGTTACTCATTACGACCTCATTACTAGTTACCATTTATTTAGTTCCGAAAATTATTTTTTACCTCTGGAAGATAATTTTATAGAGATCGCACGTGTGACGCAATGGTTTATATTATCAAGCATTGTGAGTACCAAGTTTGGTTTGATGCGCCTGAAATTTTAGCATGGATACGAAAATTGACTGTGTCCGTGACGCCAGTGGTTAAAGTCGCCACGCCGCCGCGCCGCTACCATTGTGTCGGAAGGAAGGTTCGATTCCCACACGGAACAATTATTTGTGCGATCCACAAATAATTGTTTCGGGTCTTGTTGTACTTTATGTCCGTTGTTTGTATGTTTGAAAAAGCCCCCCTTGATTTCGTGACCAAATTTCGGGCTTTTGCAATAATAGCAATATAAACAGTATATTAATGGGAAAATAACTTATGTATTCTACACAAAGCTTTTGACATCATCCTCAGAAAATTGTCTCCTACCACACATTACAAGGAAATATTAATTCCTGAACGTAATTACTACACATAATAATGTAGGTACCGAGAAAATCGTATCAAAAATATCGCACAGTCTATTCTTTGGTAACATTTGACAGACTCATTATAAGATATAACACGTGTTACGTACTGACTTTCCGAATTACACGCGTATAATGTTCTATATAAATAACAATGATTCACCAAAATGTATGGACGCACACAACTTTGAACAACTAAACCAAATTGGATAATTCCTTCGGTATTTGGATCGATAGGATCAATATTCCCATGGGAAAAGAATCAAAGGGATAAAATTATACCTACTATAATGGGACGAAATCGGACCAGTCCACTAGTTAAAATATAAAAGGATTGAGAGGACCACCTACACTGTATCCAGCTTGAACTTTGTAACAATATATTAATAATGAATGTTCACTCATTATATTTGGCATTTTACAAAGAAACATTGCTTAGCAAAATAATAATTTAATATATAAACCCACACACAATTTCAATCTTATTCCCACAATCAGAATTACCTATTCACTTCGCCGCCACTAGCCATCCCTCTCATTGTGCTTTTCTCATTTTCTTTTCCAACAACCACCGCAATATAGTAGATATCTTTATAGATAACTCAATTTCCACGTGCCATCCCAAAGAACCGATTGCTCAATAGTAAAGCATTTAAGGGCAAAATAATAACATGATTGTTACGAACCCTTTGAAAAAACCCCTTACAACTTGTATTGTGGTAAAGAAATAATACGACTCATAACAAACGACAAGAAGCAGTACAATTTTCCTCAGTTCAACACACAAAAGAACCACCGAGCCAGTTGTAATTAAATTTCACCCTTTCAAGCTTTTGATAGGCTTGCCAACATTAACTACTTGCAAATTACCGTATTGATACAACCGTATTTTTATTGACAAAAACAATGTTTCAACTTGGCGTAAAGGCCAGTATGCTTATTAAATACTTTTCATTGAATTGTTCGTGCGAGTTAAAGTGGGTTGAGAGTTTTAATTTGTTGCACTTGTATGAACGGCCTCGGCTGAAGTATGTGTTCATATCTCTTAAAAGTATGATAAAACAGGCGATATGTATATTTATCGTGCATTCATCGTACGTTTCAGTACGGCCTATTGACCGAAAGCAAAAGCAGAAACACTATAGTAAGCCTCAAGAAAAACATATTTCTTTAATGTAACGAGTAAGTCAGATCATATCGGCGATGTCTCGCAAAAAGGTCTGGTGCGTAGTCCGGTCCGGCGGTCCTGTATGACAGATGTATGGATGTAAATGAGGCAAGGGGACTTGTAAGGATCGTACCAAGCGACGTTCTTTGCTCTCTGCCTACCCCTTTGGCGGAAAGGTGTGATATTATGTATACATATATGTATGTACGTATTTAATTATGTTATGAGCAAGTACCTATTGATCTCCATCTTAAAGAATGTTGTCTATAACCGCGAAATACAAAGGGTTGGTGTGGTGACAGACAATATGTGTAAAAACAAATTCAAATATTAACGTAGGCATGATTAAACCAAAGCAATGCTTCATTAAAACCTTTAGCATTTAGCACCTCCTTACCACAGAATGTAATATCAGAAGATATTTACCTTATAAGTAAGTTTCAAACATCTTAGATATCAATTACCTCTGAAATAAATACCTCTACTTCCTCATTCGGTACAGGCCACGAATTCCAATATTTGGCACGAAAACAAGAGCTTAGTAAGCGGGACAAAGTTTTTGAACAATATTCAACCACCCATAGCCAGTTGCGCTCACCGGTCGGTAAACTATCTGTTGGTTAAGCAACCCTTGGCGCGGTCATTCCATAGATGGGTGACTGCATAGTGGTATTTGTGGGCGTCGCCGTGCTTCGAAAGGCACGTAGAAAGTCGGTCCCGGCTGTAGTCTATTAAGATAACAGTCGTTAAGCCATGTCAAAGGCCTTGAGGGCGGCTAGAACAACTTCGACACTAGGTTGGCCACTAACCATACGACAAACAAACAACCTTGTTCGAATACAACATAGAAAGAGCATATTGGAATGTTTTACGTGTATTTTATTATGTCTTACCGAAATAAATTTGACCTTAGTACCAGTGTTTAAAGCTCTAAACTAAAACCTATCTTATAAATCTATGTGAAACCCGCATGAAAATTCGTTTAGTAGATTTTGAGTTTATTTGGAACAGATAAACGCTCAAGTTGGTTTAAGAAGTAACTGATCCTTTCAAAACTTATATACATATCTATTATGTAGGTGTGTACGGTTTTAATACAGGTCATCGTTGAAAGACAATTTGATCAGATAAATAATTAAGTAGTATATTCTTTGATTCAGTATCATATCCGGTACTTAACAAAATAATACGCCTCATCAAAAGAGTATTGAGTTTGTTGTTTTAGGTCTCATCAATTTTACCTTTCGAATTTATGTTTATGCTGTATTTATTAAGGTAACTTTTATTGTTTCTAGGAACTTGAACGATTCTGCTGATATATTCACTGTACAAGTGTACAGTAATGGCTGTTCTTCGGAAACGCTTTAAAGCGTGTCACCCGTATGACTAGAGCTGCCTGATCCAGGCTGAACATTTCCGGTACATTTCTGGGTCCAAGAACGAAATCAGAGTTTTGGTCATCGGTCCACGACTACATTAAGTAGGAATGGCCAAGTGATCAAAAAAAAAAGAAAAACGTCGTAGCATCGTAGCTTAGTAAAAACAAGCATTTTTTAATTCCGGGATAGCAGAGTAAAATTATGGGACAAGGGATAAATTCCTCCCGGAAATCCCGGCCATCTGGCAACCCTACGTATGACTGACGCATGGACACATCGCATTGAAATAATCTTGAGCTATCCCGAAAACTCCATTGAAGTATGTCCTTTAATAAACCATCTAAATTGATCTTAAAATGTCATAGCAAACAACAAATTGTCGAGTTGTCTTAACATTTTCCATAAGGTCGTCTTGATTTAAATTTGCAAAAGCGCTTTCATGTCTTTATAACATAAAGGTTACGCTTAGAAGCTCACTCAATCCATCCATTTGATATAACATTTTATACAAAAGCGCGCACTTTCTGCCTGTCAATTTCTCATAATATTTGCGAAAAGGTTTTGATAAAGGCCAGTCATACGATCGTAAAAGATTTTCTGGATTTATTAGTGCTTTGTATGTTTAGGAGTATTAGCACTGTATGATCGTGTAATATAGGTCAAGTGTAGATCGGGTCGAGCTCGTCAAGTGACTATTATAACAGAAGTTAATAATACGGGTAAAATGTAAACACTCGACAATATTGAATACGAAAATCCATAGACTTAGATCCATTTTCGATATTTGGCACTATTGAATAGGAATTATTTGACGTATAATATAGGTACAGAAGAAAGTCCAATTCGTAGGTACTCTTTGTGTATATTCAGCTTGAAGTTCTCACGTGTCCATAGATGTGACACCTCTCGAAATACTGGGAATTTACATGAAGTGGTTTATCGGAAGCTATTGAGATTAGTGTTTATATTAATGTGTTTGGTTAACATCGGATTCATCATAATCGCCTAAAGTCCTTTGAGGATTTATATGGAAATAACTGTTTATCAAGCTGATGACGGTATATATCGTCAGCTTATATTATCAACAACCTATTTATAAATGAATACTTAATGACCTATTTTGATGACTTATTTTGCTCTTGTATCTGAAGGACTTTAACAAACATATAAACAACGGACACAAGGTACCACCAGACCCGAAACAATTATTTGTGTATTGCACATAATTGTTCCGTGTGGGAATCGAGCCCACGACCTGCCGACGCAAAGGTAGCGGTGTAGCGACGTAAACTAAGTATTGTGCGAAGAATTATTCTGATTGCTCTATTACTTTTATGAAGTTTATATACATACTTATTTGTAAAGAGTATGACGGTCTTTAAAAGAATTCATTAATTAACAAATGACTGGAACAATGAATCTTGTTCCATGCGTGCTTTCATTTGAATCTTGTTTCATAATGCATTCTTTTATTTTGATACGATACGCATTTACTTACATCAAATTGTTCTTATCTCAGTTGTTCAATCCCATTTATTTTGATATCATAAAAAATACTGCACGGTTTATTCCACTACGATATCCCAAACATTGTCTGGGGACTAAACTCAATATATATTTTATTCTGTGAACAGTAAATCCATATGTATTCAACGTGTAATTCAGCCTTCGCCGTAACACAATAAGCTTGCTTCAATGCAATTTTACTGCGCGTCTTACTTTTACCTACAATAAGGTAGCTTGCTTATAAAAATCGTATAATTAACATCAAAGAAAATCTGCCTGCAACACATAAAAGATAGGATGTTCGAACCTCGCGCGTGTATCTGAGAGCGTTGAAAATGTAAGGTAAAATGTTTCAAGTTTCAAGCAGGTTTATTTAATTCGGCAATCTTAAGAACTCGTTGCAATTTACCCTCATTTTTTTTCAATAAGTCATTCTCATCTCCATTTAATAAATCCTCAATATCGTGTCATTATTTTGAAGGTAAATTAAATTGTTCGACGGAGACATTTTATTTTCTTCACGGGAATAAGGAATCCTGATTAAATTTTGATGAAATAATATCGAGACAACTTGATTAGACCGTTTACTAGACTTTCTGAATTAAGCATAAATCAGTTTCTATGGCAGTTTGTCTTATTATAACTTAAAATCGACAAAACGAATACCTGTGATTGCACGATGAACCGCCCTTGGCTGGTCCACCTGATGAACCACCTTTGGTCTCCTAATCTCGGGAATCGCTGTAAATACGTAAGTTTGTTCGAAACATTACCATTGCAATCCATTGCAACTAGTTTTGTCTTTAATAACGTTTCCACGATATCTAAATCACACGTATCGCCATCATAGAAAATCCTTCAAAACGTTTTAGTGAAAGCTCTGCCAGTTCGCCGATATTCTACCGCCTCCGTTTCTCTAATGGAGTCTGAGCAAATTCAATATACAACTGATATTCCAGATTGCTAGTAATATCGCTCCTTTCAGAACAAATTAATCAACATTTCCTCTACTTGAAAGTCTTTCTATTTGGTTACGTTCAATAATGCCGTGCCTTTATCCAATAAATAGTACCAGGAGGTAATAACATTACAGGAATGTAGAATATTGTAGAATGACACCGTTCCTAGAATAAGTACTGGCGTCTGTTATGTAAAATCGCTGAACTAAATCTTTAGATTCCAGTTAGTATATTATTATATGGAAAGGTAATTTACCAGCGTCTATTCAATACCTTAGTAGACTCAGATCTCAGATCAGACCTTTTGGAAAAATAAAGAAGAGTAAATATAATATTAAGCAGACATTAAATTTATGTGGCTTCAGTATCCTAACCGCTAAAACTTGAAGTGTATAGAATTTCAACTGAAACCTGATAACCAACACGCTGAAATGTGCAAAATTCACTGAAATTAGGTGGCAGTACATAATGTTGCTGCTAACTTAGAAATTATACACAATTACGAAAATGTCTACCTAGGATCGCCACACCATTGCGTCGGGAGGTCGTGGGTTCGATTCCCACACGGAACAATTATTGGTACGATCCACAATTAATAATTTTTTCGGCTCTGGTTGTACTTTGTGTCCGTTGTTTGAATGTTTGCTAAAGTCCCCACGACACAAGAGAAAAATAAGTAGGTAATTAAACAGTAATTATATAAACAGTTATCAAGTCAAATCAAACAGTTATATCAAGTTAAAAAGTAAAATTCTGGTATCCAATTGCATCTGGTAAAACTGGAAGCCGACTCCAACATAGTGGGAAGAAATGCTAGGCTGATAAATAAGCAACTTGCAAAGTCTAAACAAGATTTTATAACAGAATTTAAAACAAATTATTAAGCTTTAGACTGTAATTATAATTTTATGAAGAAACATTTCATGAAGTCAATAATAGAATGTTCTTTAGAAATTATTTCTAAAGACAGTGATAGCATCAGTACAGTTCACAGTGATATAAATATTGTAGAAGTTTTAACAAACATGTGATAGACAAACTTTGAATCATTTTGCAGACATCTTTGATCAAACTTCACTTGATTTGAACTACAAAAGATTTCTTACAATCCCTATCTCACACACACTATCACACGACTGAAACAACAAAGACCTTTATTCAGAACAAATATGAGACGAGGTTGGTGACCTTATTATTTCCTTAAACTACAATGAGCTATAGAAACGATAACAGCGAGTGCAGTTGTAAAAGTCAGGATATACACAATACGTTTTATAACCGTATTGTAAAATATTTTTGTAAAATCAGCTCCTAATAATAACACATTTATTCAAATTTTACTTACAAATATTTACTTGTAAAATTACTTTTAATGAGCGTTTGTATCGGGGCTTGTCTGAATTACCCGATGAGGAAGTAAAAAGAAAAAACAAATATCTATTTCAAATGATATGAATACCAAAGAATATTAAATTTACGAAAACATAGAAATTATTTTCTAACACGGTATTTCCTTTTGTATTTTTTATCGGAAAATGATATCTGTTTATGAAATCTCAGCTTTCTGCAAGCAAAGCTGTCGTGGTTTTATAAAGATAGAAATGTAAAGAAACAACTATGAAACGAGGACGAGATTGAATAAAACCTGCTTTTTACCTCGACGCGCAAAAAGAGCAAGAGTTTTAGTTAAACATTCATCTGAAAGTTTTGTGCGGCGTAACTTTGTCCATTATAATCAGACAAATATTTGTCATTCATGAATAAATTATAAAATGAATGAAGTCCTTGTCCTTAACCCACAGCCAACGACAACATATTTAATTTTACGATAAACAAGGAAATTAAGCATGAAATAAGTATACATATCTTTTTTTGACATAATAAGATATTTTATCGCTTTGAGTTTATTCATAAAATTCGCCCATTCTTGGCAAATGGTGCCTAGGCGTCGTTCGTAGTGTAAAAATTTCGTTTATTAAAATGTATCCTACTAATATTATAAATGCGAAAGCTGGTAAATGTAGATGAATGCACGGATGTATGCTATGTATGCTTGTTACTCTTGCACGAAACACTACTGGATGGGTTATAATTAAATTTGGCACCCTTACCCTGGGAAATTTTATCACGCGGCTAGAATTATGTTATAAATATACTATTTTGATATAAATGGCGAACGATATTCTACATGAATTTATAAATATTTGGTACCTACACATTATTTTCTTGTAAACTTAATTCCCTACTTTAGACCCTAGTGTTCGATAATTAATCATGCTAAAATGAAACTGTGTATAATTAGAACATTCTGAACAGAAACAATATTCTATCTTTCAAAGCGCAATATTACCGAAGACCAAACAAAAAAGACTTGAACAAGCTTATCATGTTCGTAATAGGTCAAAGAGTTCATAACATGGGCCGTGTCGCCATGAACTTTATTGTTCATATGATGCCTTTGTGTTTTAATTGGCAATCATTTTAGAAGTCGCCATTTACTTTTTGAGACTAATTAGAACTTTACACACGAATGATAATGAAACAGCCTAACGTTTCGCATTTATTTCGCACTAGCGGCCCAACTCTGTTCGGGTTTTTAGCAAGTTGATCCCATTCCCGTGGGAATTTAGATCCCATCGATACAAACCTTGTCCCGCCAGTTTAAAACATACAAAAAAAATCCAAATAAATATATAGGTTGTTGGTTATGCACGTATGTACATACATTTCAATTATTCATTTTTATTTATATAAATTTATTATCCAGGTATATTTTTTTATTTGTATAGATATAAAGCGGCCCGGCCCTACCCTGTTTGGGTTTTTAGTATGCTGATTCGATTGTCGAGGGAATTTAGATCCCATCGATGCAAGCCCTGCGGATTCAAACATATTATAAAAATATCCTATTTAGTGCAGTTGTTCTAAAGTTACGCGTTCATTACATTTGAATGATTGATTCTGGTTTATATACATAGATTGAGTATCATTAGGTATGGTCCGGCAACTTAGTAGAGAGCCTTGGTATGCCATATGAGGAGTAACAGATCATTGTGTATTAACTCCATCAATCTAACTTTTGAGATAAAGGCATAATTCATAATATTTTTATACTAATATTTTTATATATAACCAGGATATAATATAGTTTGAAACGATGTATACATTTGATTCTTTTTTTAAATAGAAAGTAATACAGTTTGATGCGTCATAATTTGACATGGGTTACAAGTTTCGGAACAGATAAAAAATACGTTCTGTACAATTTTTTGGGGTGACTGGAGTTAATACACTTTGATCTGTTACTCCTCATATAATTTGCTATGTATTTTTGGGTTTGGTGTTTAGGTATATTTCAAACACCACTGTCTACACCTTCGAGAATTAAAAGCGTGTTGTTATGTATTTATTTACATTAAACATTTGTCAGTTAGTACTTAGTGGATGCATAATATTTGTACGATACATGTGGCAATAAGTGAACAGTTAAAATCATAACTTTAAAGTGTGTGGCGGTTGAAAAAATCAAAATATGAGGGTGAATGAACATTCGTCCGCCTCATATACACGAAGTCCTGTCATCGCTGCTCCAGTCAGCCTGCGACCACGGCGAGTACAACCTGCGAGACGTTAGGCATTTTAAGGTAAAATGCGTGTTCGCGTTAATTCCCGTATTCTATTATACATTAAACAGTTAAAATGACATGTAAATTTATTTGATTTGTTGTAAATAAAATAGTATTTCAATTTTCGCCGAAATCTGTGTGCGTTGTTTTTCCGCACCTTGTTATATTCGACTGTGGTCTAGGGCGGCCTAATTGGCGTTACTGTGAAGCGCCCACTTTTGTTTTGTGGCGAGAAACTTGGCCAAAGTACTTCAGCCGGAAAACTTCTGTGAGTTGAACAAAAACACAATGTTTCCTTAATAAATATGACTTTGAAAGTACTTAGTTTTAGTTTTTACGCGAAAAATATTCATTATGTAATAATAAATATATGTTATTAAGGTTTTATTTTTACGTTACGTCTGACTTTGTAAATGCTTCTACTGTGTTCTGTATAACAGTCTTTTTTTAATAAAGAGAATAAAATAATGTCTGTTACATCAGTGAAAACATAACAATATTATTGGGATTCAGTAGTTTCAGATTATAAATAAGAGCATAAATGCTGTATGAAATCGTTTTGCGGTCGAAATCACGGACGGATATTAGTAACATATACATCTTAAATATAAAAATGAAGCACCAAATATGTTGCTAAGCGAAAAACTCAAAAAAAAATCATGAGCGAAGCTGCGCAGGTCAGCTAGTTTTATAAAAATTGAACTTTATCGTATCAAACTTAACACCACATCACAAAATCGATAGACTTATTACTAGATATTAACTTCAATGTACCCAAAGGAAATCCTAGCTACGAGCTAAAAAAATATAACTTACGAAAGAAATGTAATATCGTCGATTTATAAACTACGTTGATAATAATATTATGGTCCAATAAAAGTCCATTATAAAGCAACTCATCTACATAATATACTAGACTCACGCAACTTCGCTTGCGTCACATAAGAGAGAATGGGTTTATATTTTCCCGTGTTTTGTAACATTTTCCACTGGTACTCTGCTCGTATTGGTCGTAGCGTGATGATATATAGCCTATATCCTTCCTCGATAAATTGACTATCTAACACTGAAATATTTTTTCAAATTGGACCCGTAATCCCTGAGATTAGCGCGTTCAAACAAACAAACAAACTCTTCAGCTTTGTAATATTAGTATAGATACTTACTTACTTTTATATACCATTTTCGCAGCTGTTTGGAAGGCATCGGTCTTCAGACTATATTATATTAATATCTTTTTGAAAGAATTATTCTCAAAAATAGTTATTGAATTTCTATATCCCAAAAGAGTTTTCTGTGTCATTGAAATATTAATTAAAAGTTTATTTAAAAAACTGAGTTGTCATATGAACCTAACTAAATATTGTATAACATAATATTGTATAACATAACGTATACAAAATCAATAATCAAAGTTCTAGAACTTTAGTTCAGAAAACTATTTCAAAAATTATAATTTAGATAAAGTTCAGACGAACTAATTAATTGTTACTAAACTCTACCGAAACAAAATACCTATGACTACACGAATAGTTAAATAAAACAAGCTTTTGTATTTCAATTTCAAGTTTATTTTATTAATTTTCCATAACGTTGAATTTGATAAAATTGACCTACTATTTTATTTTTAAGGTAGTATTGAAGACAGCCACGGTAATTTTCCCGTCGTTTTGAAATTGTGCCAGTCGTAAATAAATCTACCTACGACTATAATAATCAAAGCTAGTAATACTAAGTTGACAATATTAATGGGGCTAATAGGTAGTTCCACGTCATCTGAACAAATGTGACCGAGCGGTATTGTACTGATCTGTAACAAACGTATAACATTATAACATACAAACCTCTTTTTAGTATTATTACGTCGAGGAAAAAGTCTTTTCGCATTATAGTATGTATGAACTTGTAATAAAATCTTTTCTCTACAAAAAAAGTTCGATATTTGGGACCTCACGAGCTCATTGAAAGAAACCTTAATAAACCGTGTACTCATTTCTGACTCCTGAAGCCAAAGAGATTTTATTACAAGTCCATACATACTACAATGGGAAAAGACTTTCTCCTCGACCTAATATATGACTATAAAATGTTACATCCAATATCTGTTTTGAACGAAACCCTCATACGGTCACACCACATGAGTAAGAATTATAATCAGTTTACGCAAGCGATTTACACTAGGGGACAATTACATTGAATGACAATCAGTTCAGCGCCTCTAGCGGGCACTGTAAAAACTATAAACATAGTACAAATGCTGTACATTTTTAATGTCAAACTCTCGATACTCAAAAGTAGGTACCGACTGAAAGTTATATCACCGTTCGCCACGCTACTGGTGACGTCGGGTCAAGGGGTGCGACGCGACGCAGACGGACTTTACTAAACAACACATATGAGGAGTAACAGATCAAAGTGTATTAACTCCAGTCACCCCAAAAAAAATTGTACAGAACGTATTTTTTATCTGTTCCGAAACTTGTAACCCATGTCAAATTATGACGCATCAAACTGTATTACTTTCTATTTAAAAAAAGAATCAAATGTAAGTATACATCGTTTCAAACTATATTATATCCAGGTTATACATAAAAATATTAGGTATAAAAATATTATGAATTATGCCTTTATCTCAAAAGTTAGATTAATGGAGTTAATACACATTGATCTGTTACTCCTCATATGTATTATAATATGTCGTGAATCATATTTATTCACGCAATGATCCCTAGCTTCTATGACAAAATTATTTCATTCTCCTGCCCAAATTAATTTTATAAAACATTTATCTAAAGTAAAATATCAATGTTCTCTTGAGTATTCCGAGAATTAATTCTAAAAAGAATATTATTATGTGCAAAAAACACTTTCAGTTTAACATCAAAGCCGGGAACACAAATGACGACCCCTAAAGAGTTTCAATAGGGTTTCGTTCAAATTACGTTTACAAATTAAATTACATCAAATGTTACGGAATGTTTTATCATTTTACGAATAAGAAGATTATAACTACGATTGAAAAGTATTAATTGTAATTAGACATTTTTAAATATTTGATTATGAATTATCTATTAATTAAATTTATAACTTTTCCACTACTAAGTCCTTACTTAGTAGTGGGTCTGGGAATGGTGGAGGGGTTAGAACTTGTGTCCAAGGATAAAATATTAGTAACGGCTTGAATATAAACATTATAAAAACCCCTGAACCTTTTAACGTAAAAACAGTCAATAATATCGTAACTTATTTCTCGTCCGTGATATTTCAAATTTTCCTGAATGCCTTAAGTTTAGAACCCGAAAATCTGTTTTCATTCGTGATTCATACTGACCTGCGCAAGCGAAGTCTTTTTATCATTCGATTTGGAGCACCGTATGTCAGCAATGTCTCGAATGACGCGGTGATACTTGAGCAACAAGCTCTGGAAGCGTGGGATGTAGTGACAGTCACATCGCCAAGGATTGTTCCCCAGGTACACGTTCATTATATTGTTGTTGGCTTGAAACGCTTTGTCGAACACGTACATTGGGATCTATGGAAGAAAATACGAAATGAGAATGAGATATCAAACGCTAATTGTAATGTTGAGTAAGATACTTGCAATGAACACTATTGTGATGTTTATTTACAAAAAAATATTAAAAAAAATACAAGAGACGTGACAACGTAATAAAGGCCAGTTACCTCGTATAAATCTAAAGTAACTGCTAAAGCCACTGAATTATACTTCACATTTGTTTCTTAAACTATCAGTAAAAGCGTGAAGAAACTTTCAATGCCATTTTTACTCTATTCCTATACTTTGGCTGTTACTTTTGATAAAGAAACTCGCTGTTAAAGAAACTCAAGGCCACAAGTGCCTTAAAAAATAAATTTATTTGATAGAGTTACTAAGTTCTACTGCGAAGAAGAATAGTGTTCCTGCTCGATGTGAAAGTAATACTTACTCTTATTATCACAACTTATTTCTGAATATATTTACAAGGCATTGCTATAAGAATAATAATTATTTCAGTCAATTTTCCCTTTCTTAGCTACAACCTACACGTGCCCTATGATTCCGGAAAACGCTTAGTTTAATTACCATATGACCACGTGTACAGTCAGCTTCTTATATAAAGTGACAGATAACATATCCAGTTATAAAGGGACTCCTAAAGTGATCAATAATAATAATACAACCAAAGTCATCTAATTATGTAAGTCATTCATCTTGCACAATGATATCGGAACATGGACATCGTCAAATATATGAGTTCGTTCAAAGTGCCATAATCATAGTAACAAACACGGCGCCAATGGTTTCTAAGCATCCAAAGTATTCAAAAATATGGAACACTAGATGAAAATGAACTCTATCGCTGAATATTTAAGGTACCTTTTGAAATTTAAAAACAAAATGAATGAGATAAAGCATTGGTTGTTCCTTTCATTATGAACGTGACGTCATTGGCATGTGTTTTGTTTATTCTATCCTCAATTTTATCATATTTTCATGATTTATAATTCGCGTTAGATATCAAAGAGTAATTAATACTAATTTGCATAAATACTCGAAAGATTTCATAGATAATGTACATCATTGTTTACATATCAATGTCATGTGTCATTCATATAAATGCAAATAAATTAATATAATAAAGTAATTATTACAATTTAATTGGAAAAACATGGCCTCATTTCGAATTAATGATGGAATGAAACACAAAATCATTCACTTGCAACAAGAAGGTGTTTCTGTAACAGACATTGCGAACGAACTTGGAATATCCGTAAGTTGACTTCTCTTTATGTTGTATGTTATTTTATTTTTTTGTATTTTGTACTGCATAAATTCTTTCATGTTATAATAATTCAGTTTCTTTCTTACAGAGGAACACAGTTTATCGATGGACGGATAGATGGAATACAGAGGGTATTCTCCGTTACCATGTAACAACTGGTCGTCCACGCCGGACAAACACTGATCAAGATACGCGAATAGTGCAGAAAGCTCGAAGCGATCGTTTTTTAAACACGCGTAATTTGGCATTTGAGTTTCAAGTATCACAGACCACAATAAGGAGACGATTACACGAGAAAGGTTTACATAATAGAATACCCGCCAAGAAACCTGCACTTACGCCGAGGCACAAAGCACAAAGATTAGAGTTCGCACGACGTTATTTAGATTTTAATTTTGAAAATGTCGTTTTTGTAGACGAAAAAGTATTTTGTTCTACTGCTCGTGGTCGTCTATCTTTATGGAGGTTAAACAACACCAGATACGAAGAAAGAAATGTGTTACCTGGTAACAGGAGTGGACGTATCACACTCGGATTCTGGGGTTGGATGTCCCAAAGCGGTCCGGGAGAATTAGTCGAGGTTGGCGGCAGACTTAATGGCCAAAGATATAAAGATATCCTTAATGATGTTTTGTTGCCCACGGCCCGAGTATTTTATCCAAACGAAAGAATCCGTTTCATACAGGACAACAGCTCTGTTCATAATTCTAGGGTAGTATCAAATTATTTAAATGAAACAAGAGATTTGGAACGAATAATTTTTCCTGCACGTAGTCCTGACTTAAACCCAATAGAAAACTTGTGGGGTAAAATGATTCAACTATGGGATAATACTACGATAAGAAGTACGGAAAACTTGAGGAGACACGTTGAAAATGTATGGGAGTCGTTAAGGGGAGACAGATTTTGTTTTAACGCAGTGCAATCCATGCGTCAGCGACTTAGCGATGTTATTATTGCTGAAGGTGGATATACACGTTTTTGATATTTTTTTGTTATATATTTTAAGATAATAAACAACCATTTCAATTGAAGTAAAACCTTGTTATTTTACGAGTTATTATTTTGACCTGGAATTATGTGATGATACGTAGAATGCAGGAAGAGTTTAAATCACATACATTTAGAAGAAGGTTGTTTAGGTCTCATCTCTTATTTTAGGATCGTGGGTAATTGGCGAGCATAATTTAGCTTTTAAGTCAAATAGACATTAAAAAAAATACTTATTAAACAAGTAAGATTCCCGGGATACGACCCGGTGACCTTACGTACGGCGGACACTCTAATGCCCAGACACCAATCAGACATGCATAGTGACATAGTTCATTTTCATGTACCTAATGTTTGTTCCATATTTTTGAATACTTTGGATGCTTAGAAACCATTGGCGCCGTGTTTGTTACTATGATTATGGCACTTTGAACGAACTCATATATTTGACGATGTCCATGTTCCGATATCATTGTGCAAGATGAATGACTTACATAATTAGATGACTTTGGTTGTATTATTATTATTGATCACTTTAGGAGTCCCTTTATAACTGGATATGTTATCTGTCACTTTATATAAGAAGCTGACTGTACCTAATCAAGAACAATTCGGAAGTAACTGGCAAGTTAATACGTATTGCTAAAATACTTCAAGCGAAGACAACTGGTCCAAAGATCAAAGAATATGTACGTTTCTCAGGACAGGTCGGGTCCCGAACATTTAGGTAATAGCCAAACTAACAACACTGCGGTATAAACAATTAAACAAGCCCGTAGCTATATACGGGGACAGTTACCGCACAAACTTGACTTTAGCAAACCCACAATACTGGCTAATTTTAGACTGCGTTCACACGGAATTGTGTCTTACTCTGTCTGATCAGACCTTTTGCAGGATCTGGATCAGTGGCAACTGTATTTCTATGGAAGAGTTTCACGAACATTCGGTTTTAAGATTTGTAAATATGTTTTGAGATCCGACAGAGTAAGACGCGACTCCGTGTGAACGCAGCATTAGAGAACATTCATAAACGTATGTATAATGTATATTCATACAATAAAGTGAAAGCCACGATGCGTAAAATTGTTTAGAAATAATATGAAACAATTCAAATGTTTAATATAAGTTGTAACAACGGACCGACCACGGGCATCGCACGAGGCACGGGTTTAAAACTTCAGAAACATGAAGTATCCTTTTATCATCATAGACTAAATATACCATTATTTAGACAGGTACATATTTACATCGTGTGTTGCCTAGTGAGGCAATGACTAGTTTCTTATTGTGACATGACTTACATTACAGGTTGTCTAGTCTGCAGAAGAATTAGGGAACTGACTATTCTAAGCATGTTGTAGTTAGCTAATAGTGCTGTATCTGTGACAGTCTACTTAGAGAGCTATGAAGATTATAAGAAAAATTAGATGGTAGATGTATGAAACATTTATTTTACAAATAGGCTTTGCTATCTCAATAGCCGCTTTTACGCACACAATCTATCGCACGTTCTTAGGAGCGTACAGGATTAGGCGCGGGAAAGCAGCGCGGTCTTCGCTCGCGATTTATTTCGCAAGCTTGACAGATGAACACGGCGCGTGATCTTTCCTTTCCCTTACACGCGCGCTCTTTCACGCGCGATTGTTGTTTCATGCGCGATAGAGTGTGTATGTAAAGAGGGCTATTAACCTCAAACAAAAAATGTCACATACTGCTTGGAATGCTTCAGGCATCATTGTATGTATGAACTCAAAGGCAAAGCTTTCCACTTGATTAATTGACAAAGGTAAACCTGATGGCACTTTGCGAGATTAAAAACGGTTCTGTAAACTTCAAAAGGTTATGATTTTTTAGTCCGCTTCTATTAGAGTTACGGCTGTGATTTTATATATACTGTTAGAAATGTTTGTAACGATACTAAATAAATGTGTTATGTTAAGCGTATGCTAATCATGGGACGTCTTATGGCTAACCAGATGAAAATGATGAATGAAGAATGATTTTTTCGTAAATAATGTTGAAATTGTAATGATTACAGACTGAAACATGTTATTAGACACTCATTCAAATTCATTCACCTACAAAAATACAAATCTGTGACGTCACTTCACTGTATTTCTAGACTAAAATGTTTTTTTGACACTTCATAAAGAGTAGCTGATTTGACTAAAGTCAAGTTTAACCCAATTACAGTTCACATAGAGCCAGTCTAGCCTTATTTTCTTCATCGTCAACTGTTAATTTTTTAAGAGAGGTGTTATAAGTTTGACGTGTCTATCTGTCTGTGTGTCTGTCTGTGGCACCATAACTCCCGAACGGATGCAGTGATTTCATTTTGTTTTTTTTTTGCATTAAAGGTGACTTATGTGCGAGTGTGTTTAGGCATGTTTGATAAAATTCGATTGAGCCGTTTAAAAGTTGTAGGGGTAAAAGTGGGGAGGTTAACCGAATGTCTGCAAATTTACTCGGATGGGGTCTGAAATAGTTTCGTATGATGAGAAAGTTGGTGGTTGGAAAATTAGAATGGCTTAGCCTGACTGGCTAGGTCAGGTTAAGCCTATAAAAGCCTAAATCCTATAAAAAGTATGAAATATAAATAAAATCGGGGATTTTTTAATTTGTAGTTGTTACACTAAGTGGTACCTGTTTAAGCATGTTCCCTCGCAGGCTCAGCACTCGGAACGTGGAGAACCACTCGGTGCCCTCCAGCTCCTTAACAGCCGATATACTGTTATTGTCCAAGTACAAGTCTGCTAGCTTTCTATAGTGCGGATTATCCACTATCGCCTTAATAGTGTTCAACTGCAACAATTACATACATTTACTTCTATTATTTAATACTCTTTATTCCAATTCAGATACCTGGGTCAAATATGGCCAAACGAAAAATATGGCCACATAACATTACTCCAAGCCTTATACATGTTTCACTTTTACCGGCACTAGGCGACTAGCCGGGTTCTGGAAGGCTTGACAGGTACGCCGTTTGGATACATGCGACACTAAAGACAATTTATTGTCGCGTTACAATATTTCGTGTTTGGAATGACGGTATGTGGCCATATTTTTCGGCTGGCCATATTTGACCCAGGTACGTTAGTATACCTTAACTTTTACATTTTCAATTATATTATTTAAAAAAATGACAGATGATCAGCGAGGAATCTCCTGACTTTACACACCGAGCCGAGAAAAACTGTCTCCTGCGTCAAACTCTTGATCTTATTATAATTATCATTATGATTTATGATGACTGCCTCCGTGGCTTAGTGCTTTAGATCCCCACGCTGCTACCAATGCGTCGGGTGGTCGTGGGTTCGATTCCCACACGGAACAATTATTTGTGCGATCCACAAATAATTGTTTTAGGTCTAGTTGTACGTTGTGCCCGTTATATGCATGTTTGTTCCCGCGATACGAGAGCAATTCTTAACACGGGAGTGGTCTTTTCTAAAATAAAAATATATACACTCACTGCACAGCTTTCATCATCGCTCTACAATCATAACTTAACATCGACAACTTTTATTTAGTACAAGTATTCCAAACTTTTCGTTCTCCACTTTTTGTAAATCGTAAAAATGTTTCATTATTTATAACATCACATGAATAAAATTGAATCAAAAAGCTCAAACAAGAAGTAGACTATTTCATTGCATAATTACACTACATAGAAATAGCACGCTAATTATTTACCTATGTTCGCTCGTGGAAACACCAAGCAAATAAGTAAGTTATAATGCATGATCGCACGTATTCCCAATATTAAACCAACATAAACGCGAGGCAATAGTACAATAAAGAAAATTAAATGTGCGGTGTAACTAAGTATCTACTTTAGTATTATTATCAAATAATCAATGTTATATTCAACTTGACAATTTGTATTTGTATATATGAGGCGCTAGTAGCGTGCACCGGTCGTTAAACGACCTGTGGGTTAAGCAAACCTTGTCACGGTCATTCCATAGATGGGTGACCGCATAGTGGTATTTGAACTCGGCGTCTCCGTGCTTCGGAGGGCACGTAAAAAGTCAGTACCCGTTGTGGTCAATTAAGATAACATTCGTTAAGCTTCATCAAAAGCCTTTCGAGCGGCTTGAACAATTTTGACACTAGGTTGACGACCAACCTTTGATAAGAAGAAGAAAAAGAAAATTGTATTTGAACTTGAATCGTTAACACAAGTCACAACCAAAAACGACAGTAGATATTAAGGTATGTTTCGCTTAGGGAATGGAACCCCTCTTGATTTATTGTTCGATACTACGAAATAAACCATAGGTACTTCCAACGTAAGAAATAGCAAATAAGAATAACCCCTTTGTTAAACGAAAACTCAGTATTTTCCAAACTATATTTTCGTATAACTTCAATCAGAAAGGAAATCGTAGCAAAGTTACCGAAAATATTACTTTTCACATCGACGATTGGTTTTCTAAACGAAAAAATATGGCAACAAGAAAAATACGAACCAAATTTTTCTTTGTTAAAATAAAAAGCAATTAATTTTATTAATATAGAAAAACTAAGAAGACGCTTAACACCACTTAAAATAATTGAATGAAAACATTGACGTTTAATGGAGCAGGCAAGGACGGGCTTCTGTCAATACTTTTTTACGTATCTCATACGACATGAAGTTGTTTTCAACACCTCACAAAACTACACACGCACAGTATAATATTAGATCGGGGAAAAAGTCTTTTTGCATTATACTATGTATGAACTTGTAATAAAATCTTGTAATAAATTATGCTTCAAGAATCACAAATAAGTACACAGTTCATTAGGTTTCTGTCAGTGAGCTCGTGAGGTACCCAAATATCGAGCTTTTTTGTGTAGAGAAAAGATTTTATTACAAGTTCATACATACTATAATGCGAAAAGACTTTTTCCCCGACCTAATAATACTAAAAAGAGGTTTGTATGTTATCATATTATTCGTTTGTTACAGATCAGTACAATACCGCTCGGTCACATTTGTTCAGATGACGTGGAACTATGTACCTATCAGCCCTATTAATATTGTCAACTTAGTATTACTAGCTTTGATTTTGATACGTACGTATTTTGATGCGAAAAGAATTTTTCCCCGACCTAATATACCAACTACAAAATTATCATGTCTGGCAAAGTTTTAGATAACCAAGCTTCCATAATTCTTCATCGGGACTGTGTAAAAACTTGATGCAATGTTGAAAGTCTTCGCCGCGAGCTTTGTTGAAAGATGTCTCAAACAGCATATCAATACTCCAGTTAGAGTGAGGATCAAAAATATTTGCTCACTTCAATGGTTAAATACAAAACGTCAGAAACATAACATAGTTTGAAGCTAGCGTACGTACCGTACGGACCGTTAGGGCCTTGTATTAATCAAAATCAAATCATTTATTCATTTATGTCAAACACTGATACATAATAATATGATGGAACATAATACAGAGAGTAAATTTATCGCCAGTTTGAAAGGTCGGGCCAATGAGAAGAACTCCTGGACAATATTAGTGTTTGGTATAAATCATTGATGATGTAAGGAGCTCCTACCAACAAACAATACCGATAATTTATGTGGCACCGGAATATCGAACCAGTGGACGCAATACCATAGAAACCAATAAAAAGCAACAAAACCTTAAGGTCCGTAGTAATAATAAGATCCGCAGTCGACGCACATCTTTAGTTCTATTTAAAATCAGATGTTTAACGTTCCACTATTTAATTAAATTTGTTCGTATATTTTCGCACACGATTTCACTTTAATGTCCAAATCTATTTCAACATATAACTACTTTTGGTTAAGACGATTCTACGAATAACGTAACAATTTGTTTAGAAGTAAATCGTTTTTCATGGTGAAACTGTGAGCTTTTAACAACGTTAAATGTGCAGTGGGTAAAGCTTGTAAAATACACAAGACTGGAGAGAAATCCTTGACGGTTTTCATTGAATATTTTTTATTTCTTTAAAAAAGCCAACACCACACTAACAATTGCTCTTAAGTCGCAGGAACTTTTTTACAAACATACGTACAACGGACACAAAGTACAACCAGACCCAAAAAAATATTTGTGAATCGCACAAATATTTGTTCGTTGAGGGAATCGAACCCAAGCCGAAAATCGAAATTGTGGTTTCTAATTTCGCCTTGCAAGCAAAATACGGTTTTTCAATCCGTAGCGGGGCTATGCATTGAGAGTTTGATGCTTTAAATCTATTTAAAAAATGTTCCATGGGAACACGCAATAGGCGCGGTACTTATTAGTAGCAGAAAAGGTCAATTTGGCGTTCTGACAATTCTTAGAACGCTGTTTAACTCTCTAAAAAAAACAGAAAACTTAATTAATTATTTTCTTGAACTGGGAAGTCCCTTGTACGTCGTTTTGCTTCCAAAGGTATAATCTTCTTTTGTGTAAATGGTAATGTAAATGTCCTTCGAGTGTAACGCTATAGAAACCATCGCCACTAAGCGTCTCAACTTGCACTGTATTTTATTTCATCGTCACCATAACATAAGTCAATAACAACTCTATTTACACTTCAAAGACTTCTTAGAAAGAATTGCGACTCAAATACACGCGTATAACATAACATACCTACTATACTTTGTCCCTTTCTCTCACCATGTATAAGAAAGGGAGAACGAATGGTATAATCACGGATCACGTGTCATAATTCATGACGATAAGCTAAATATTAGCCAGACGTCTCATGTAACTGCTGAACGCTGTAATTTGATCTTATTAATATGTTTAACATAACATACTGGCCAGTAATAGTTAGAGAAAAAAATAGATGAGCATATTATACCATTCAATTATGTATTGTTCGCCTTAGCTCCATTTTTATGTTAAATACAATAGGACTGGAAGGACGTTTGTACAAAGAAGTAAATAAATGTGGAAGAACTTGAAGAATGATAAGAAATTTCGCAGTTTACAGTAAGAAACGTTTTCTCATCTCTGTCTACACGAGAACAAAGTGTGATCTAATAAAAAGGAAGGCTTGCTACACGTAATAATATGTATCGACATATTAATATAACGAATATGAACGTTCGGGAAAAATGCCGCTCGACATCACCGCGCCTGAATGTTTAAACCAAACTATGGCGGTTAGACTCGAAAGAGAAGATCCTTCTTATCGTCTCAAGTCGACGAGATTGAAGCAAGCCGAACAAGTGCAGTAATTTCTTCGAGTCGGTTTTGTTGTTCGATAAATACTAAAGAACATGCCAAAACGTATATGTGTAAAGCAAGATTAAAAATAGCAGATGCACAAACTTAAATAATAATATTGTCCTAGCCGTTATCCGGCTACGGCGGTCAGTCTCATTGAAACTGGCTATCAGTGCAGGACTTTAAACTTAAGTAGACACCCATTAAAAACATTACCTGACATTGCGTAGTTAAAGTGTATAAATTATTGTGTGCTCACATTTATTTTCTAGAAAAAATCTTTTTTAAAATCCTTGTGTTAGTACGCCTCGGGAGGAATCATTATTACAAAAGAATCAGAGAGGTTCTACTGCGTCTGAAGCGAGCTTCAGTAGTATAATTTACTTTGTAAAACTAATATTAAATGAACAATACACTTTGTTTAATTAATAAAGAAGTAGTTTATTCTTCTATTAATAATAAGTAGAAATCATTCTCTATGGTTTGGGCGGTAGTGTATATCAGCAGTGGCTATTAATAAGAGGTCTGGGATTCGATTTTCGGATCAGGCTAAGCTATATTACGCTTTAAAAAAAAATACTGGAATATTTTCTATAGGAGCCCCGATTGAGTGGGATTATAGTAATATTATTTTATTCATATATTTTTGATTGTGAGTCCCACTTCGTAACCCGTAATTCTCAAAAACAATAAAATAATTTCAAAGAGCCATCATTTATTTATTTATTTATTTAAAATGATTATCTTCGCATACAAACCGATACATCTCAGAGGTGTAATGTAATTACAGTTTACCAAGTATTAAGTGCACAAACTACGAAATTCCTAAACTGTTGTCAGTTCGTGTAACTCCCCAGTTACCTGTTAGTTTGCAAATGGCAAACTAAGCTTCTAATTGAACTTATGATGTTTGATGCACAAATATTTGTAGTATATAATTTAAAACTTTAAAAATATTATTTATCTTTTTACAAATACATCTCTATGAGTCCAACAGCTTAACTACGCAAAACTATTCATTCTACATTCGTATTCTATTAAACATTAAATACGCAAAACTGTTTAACACAGAGAGAAATACACGCTTAATACAGATTATAATATTATGATGTTATCAAAACCTACCCAAACTAAATAAAATTGAACCTATTTTCAAAAATGTAGTGAAGATAATTGATTTTAATAAATAAGTAACAAATCAATCGGCTTCAATATTGAATTAAACGAAAGGAAATTTATTTGAATAATTGCGAATTCTAATCCAATATTTACTCAACCCTACGCTTAAAATGTTAATCAACAGTTATAAGGTTTTCGTGGAAAACAAACACTTTCGGTGGTTTCCTTTCACAAGTTCTACAGTCGAAATTTCTACGATATCTCAAAGTGACTTTGGTAAATTCTCATGAGACAAACGATTGTGAAATCTGATAATAATTGCTACCCAATACTTCGCTTACAATTCTACGTTTAGAAGAAACATATCTAAAGGGAATTCGCCGTAGCTTTATCGGTATACGTAGCTACATATGTATATACATACCAATATTAATATTAGGAACAATTATAATAAAGTATACTTAAATAAATTTTTATTAAACTTTTATATTATTATTTATTATAAGTTAGTAATAGTTTTGTAAAATCTTTTAAATCAATGCCACTACTGTAGCTACTGCCATATTTAGACCCACTCCTGTCAGTAGTTTTAATATACCTTAAAAACAGTATCCGAGATAATTTTATTCAACGTTAAGAACACCTTCAATTTTAACTTCATTTAAAAACTAAAATAAGTCTTTGCTAAAAATGATTTTAAACTGTTTATCGTGAGTCTCCAACGTGAAACTTCTTTGAATAAGTGTACACAAAAGGCAAGATGGGATTAGAAATAATCCCTGAGCTATTCTGAAGACTCTTATCCCATTGATCACGCAGTCATAGACGTAAGATCTTTATTTTTAATGTTACTTACTTTCATTTTTAATAAAATATTTTATTATTAAAAATAGTTAAATAGTTAGGTCTGAGTTCGATTCTCTATTACTAACGACTACCAACAACCGAGCTGTCATCGAGTTTGTATGAAAATCTGATCATCGCCTCTGATGGGCGTCGTAGGAAATATTTTGGCAGTACATTCTAAGTGTCAAAATTTCGATACTCGTCAGTACCGACTGTACAGAAAATAGCGCTAGATATCGGTAGTGTTTTGCAAAAAGATCAGTTGCGTAGTACTTGTAGCAGTCCTGTATGACAATATGTATGGATGTGAACGCAACGTGAAAGCAAAGGAAGTTTGTTAGGATCGTACAAAGTGGCATTCTCTGGTCTCTACTTACCCCTATGGTAAAGAGGCGTGATTTTGATGTATTTATTTCGTTATTTAAATCCTTTATTTTACTTGTGAGTTTGAATAAATATTTACAAGTATTACTGAACTTTGCAAACCTTACTTAAATTTTCAATTACTTAGTTGACAAGTCTTATTTCTGTATTGATTCCAAACTTCGATTGAGTTCATTAAATTGCTGTACCAAGTCTTTTTGTATTAAAATAAAATTAATAACATTTTTTGTAAATCTGTGACATGCTAAACAAAAATTATAAATATGTAGTAATTTTGAATAGACATCAGAAAAAAGTGCAAAAGCAGATAGTACAATATAATTATATGAACGTTATCTAATTATTACTAACAATAAAATTATAGCTTATATTATGTACAAACTAAAATAGAACCTACGCAAATATTTAGTTACGTAGTATTTAATCGTTTAGTTTTCCGTAATGAGTGGGAGTAACAAAATCAACAGAAATATTTTCGCCGCCGCATGCTTTGCCTACAATCTTACATGAAACATCAAAAATGTTCGTACCATTTTACCTTGTTGCCCTCCAGTCGAAGCGTGGTGGTGCCGGGGGGGAGTGTGGCGGGGGGTGAGTCCAGTTGCCTGTGGGCGCAGTCTACTGTGATGATGGGGATCACCGCGCCCGCAACGTCAGCAACCACGTGGGTCATCGTGCACACGCAAGGATCTGGACACGTCTCCAGCATCGTCTACAAAAAAAACCCTTTTTTCATCATGTTATCCTGGTACCTCGCTATACATAGCGACAATTGGTACATGTCCTAACGTCGTGCACTCTCTATGCTTGAGACACATCCAAAGGATCGTCTATATATAATTCTTTTTTTATCATGTTATCCTGGTACCTCGGTATCCATAGTGACAATTATTACGTCTTCTAACTTCACAGACTTTCGCAACAAATTCAATACAACTAGACCTGAAGCAACTTTTAGCATACTTTGGTTTTTATTCAAATTAATCTGTAAACGTACTGAATGTATGTATAACCAATACAGATGCACGAATTTGCTACAAAGGCGGTAATCCGTAAAGACGAATTCACGACAACGGGATTTACTAACTAAGGATTGCCATTTCTGCCAATCTATTCAGGCAGTTAACGAGAACATCGTTAGAATATCGATCGATAGAATTTTATCCAGTCTTTCCTTTTTTTCAGTAGGAGGGTCTAGTCATTGTCATTTAGTTCACCGAGTGCGATCCCAAGTTTTATGTTCTGAATTTGGAAACTTCGAGCTAAGTAAAAAAAAGCAGAGTAACTTTTTTAAGCGAATATACAATCGTTCTGAACCACTGACCAAGGCGTTGGAAAGTTGTTTGGTGTAGTTTACTTACAAACTCGTAAAAGCTTAAATTATTCTAGAACAGCAAATATTCAATTGTCTAAGATACCTCATTTTTAACCTATGGTGAAATTCAGCGGAGTGTTAGTTCCGTTCCGACAGTCAAACATGGAAGAGAGCATCAGAATACTGGAATTATTGGATTTATCCGACCGAGGTTCACCGACATCTTTAGTTACATTTACTGTGGCTGTGGCTGACAAAATGTTACATCCATTGACTTTTGCAAATTGTTTAAAATTTGTGCTACAGAAATGCCTTTCTAGATGTTCATATTATGCTCTTACATGCTTACATGGCAACAAAGAAGGCAAATACATTAGTAAACAATGATATCCGCAAGGAATGCACACGTTATCTCCTTTCAGAATTGTTTCCAAACAAATAAATAATAGAAGGTAATAGATGCTGTAAACCGAAAACTGTTGACAAACGTTGACGTTGGCCAAGCAAACAGATTACGAGATAAATGGATTATATAGTCAAAAGAACAAAGGATTCGACTGTTTACATCAATATAGCCATAATGAAACGTGTATTTTTAGAGCACAGAGTAGTTCAACAAGAAAACTTTTATACCTACATTCGTCCAGTCTGTTTCGTAATCTGACAAAAATAATTCACCATTTTCGCATAGGGGTAGGCAGAAACCCAAGAATGTTCACTTGAAAATTTAATCTAATCACAGCAGATTGACTAATACCGCTTTATCGAAACATATGGATTAAAAATATACGGCTTGATCAAGTTATTTGCACGATTGTAGCCGATGATCTCAAAACAATGCACATGTTAAACTCTTACTAACCCCAATACTTGAAGATAGCTAAGATTTTTTAGAAAACAAGGACAAAAAATAACCTTTAAGTACAAGCATTTAGAATAATAGGCAAAAAAAATAATTTACATTTTGACACACTATTAACTTTTACTTAAAGTAGAACACACTTCATTTGTTTTATCGTCTGACAAAAGTTGTTGCATCCTAAAACTGTTTTTTTTTTGGTACCTGCTAACACCACTTAAATATTTATGTAACCAATTGAACACACGAAGAAGTCCTCAAATATCAATTTTATGTTAACTTAAGTCCAAAAGTGTGCGCTTCAAACTGTGAAGTGTTATTTATTGCTATTTCTTGTAAGAAATATTTTTCTTCTTAGATAATATTTTACGAGACGCCATTAAGATAAAAAACTAAACTCACCCGAATGATGTCCATGACTTTGTGTAAAGGCTTTCCTCTGTACAGTTGATGATGACATACAAGTTCGTAGTAGTCGGCTATTTTCCCTCGGACCGTGCCGTTATCTGGCTCCATTGCCAACCAGTCTAGACCACCATCGCTGCAGTCCCAGCTATTATCTTAAAAAAAGATAGCCTTTTTAGTAGAACAATATAAGCAACAATAGTTTTTATTTTGTCAATCTTCAAGCCCTGATGAGAGGGAACCTTACTACGAGATGAGACCCTTGCCCAGCAGTGAGACTTTTAGTTAGTAAATTTTTTTCATCCATTAATCGAAATCCTTGCAAACACAGGTCTGCTTAATCCGTAAGCTTTTATATAAAACGTAAGTTCCAAAAATCTAAATCAGAATTTAATTCCATCTTGAGATGAGCCGTTAGTTATTCAATAAATTAACTGATAATAAACTTAAACTCTAAAGAATTGAAGTGTATAAAGTCCATGTTGACACACAGTTATGTTAATATTCCCCGTAATAAGAACATTGCAATATTATAACACTAGCTGACTCGCGCTGCTTCGCTTGCGTCACAAAAGATAGAATAGGTCATAATATTTTCCGTTTTTGTAACATTTTTCACTAGTACTCTGTTTCTTTTGGTCGTAGCGCGATGGTATATAGCCTACAGCCTTCCTCAATAAATGGGCTATCCAACAGTAAAATAATTATTCTATTCGCTCCAGTAGTTCCTGAGATAAGCGCGTTCAAACAAACAGTCAAACAAATTATTCAGCTTTATAATATTAGTATCGATATAGATCATAGCACTTTGAAGCTATATATATGTAAGTATAATCGTTAAGTTTGTAGCCCAACAAAAAGCCAGTCTGTTTTTATGGAGACCGAAAACAGTAAAATATAATGAATTATTTGACAAGTTTCAATGAACATACTAAATATTGCTTAAGAATTACGCCATGCTTTCATACAAAGGGACTTATTGTTCAGAGTGAACCCAAACAGAGAATAAGCATTGCGTTCATCCCAATGCCAATGCTTGTGCTTTTAAATTAAGACTTTATAGTAATAGTCATTGGGTTGAGTTTGTATCAGCAGGCAGGTCTAATCAATCAAGTGACTTAAGCACTCGGTATGGCATTCCTTCAATGCGGTTTCCATTTATTTTTTCCTAAAGTGGATAGGATTATTTCTGTGATTTATATTTTTTCTACTAGAAAACTTTTTTAGGTTATGTTTTATATCATTTTTTGCAGTTAAGGAAGATATAAGTAATAATTCAGAACCGTAACCATTTAACAATTCAATTTATTAACATTGAACGAACCTCAATTCAAAAATATTCGAGATAAAAACTTATCTTATGATATCATAGCAAATCACACGAAAATATTAAAAGTTACTTTATCTTTCGACAAACATTTTAATAAACAGCATTCAACATTTTTATTTTTCTATTTAATGTAGAAAACGAATAAGAGTACATTTACTTCTCTCTCAAATATTTTTCAGTAAAGGTTTCACACAATATTTGCCGTAACCCGTGACCGTAGTTTTCCTCTTACTCAAACGACTCAAAGTGTATAAAGGAAGACCTAAAGTGTATTTGCTCTATAAAATGTACAACCAAATTAATTAACCCAGGTTATATAAATTAGCGGGAAACGTTTTATCATTCCGTGCACCGTAACAGCAATTTAGTTAAAATTCAAAGGGGGTGAAATGGTGGAATTTACCCTTTCTCGATAGTTAAAATTTAATTAGAAGCTTCAAAGTAATGTTAGTTTATTAGTCGGATTCAGTGTAACAACGTTTGATTCATACGAATGTTTTAAACCACGGATTTCGCAGTAACGGGTGAAATAGCTCGACGTTAGCGGTCTTCGTTCGCGCTACGTACCTATTATAATAACATTTATTATTATATAAGTCCCGCGATGTTGGCAGAATTGTTGAGCGAAATCGAAAAGCGAAAACCAACGAAAAAGATGTATTATATATTATTAATTCAAGTCTATTTATTAGTATATTTCTTATGTATTAATTATAGTTAGCTTATTAATTTACATATTTTAAAATAATAATACGCTGTAAATATGTAGTGAGACATTATAGTTGGATAAAAGTAATTTCGAAACTCACAAAGTATATTATTTACCCACTAAAACTCTATCACCACGGGCTAAAATAAAGACGGAGTATTTTTCCGAATCGATGATCCTATATCCCGATATAATAATATTATGTTGTACGAACGTGATAATTTATAAGACGTATTTATTCAAGCGTGAATATTACTAGTATATGACACATTCCTTTGGGAAATAGCACCTGTTAATGATCCGACGGTAAGAAACGTAAATAATAATCTATACTTATATTATAAAGCTGAAGAGTTTGTTTGTTTGTTTGAACGCGCTAATCTCAGGAACTACTGATCCGATTTAAAAAAAAATCTGTGTTAGATAGCCCATTTATCGAGGAAGGCTATAGGCTATATATCATCACGCTACGACCAATAGGAGCTGACTACCAGTAAAAAAATTATACAAAAACGGGGAAAATTATGACCCATTCTCTCTTATGTGACGCAAGCGAAGTTGCGCGGTTCAGATCAAATGTGTGGTATATATTATGTTAGAGTCTTTAATCATTTTAATTATCACATTATTTAGGAAAAAAAAAATTATAGCATGAACATTGTGGATACACGTTGTACGAGTAAAAGTTTCATATTTTTTCATTATCTACTAAAGACATCAAAGCCAGTTTCGCTCATCGGTCGGTAAACGATCTGTGGGTTAAGCAACCCTTGGTGGTATTATGGCATAGTGGTATTTGAGCTGGGCGTCTCCGTGTTTTGGAGGGCACGTAAAAAGTCGGTCCCGGCTGTTGTCTACTAAGATAATAGTCGTTAAGCCATGTCAAAGGCCTCTCGGGCGGCTTGAACCACTTTCACACCAGGTTGGCCACTAACCATACGACAAACAAACAAACAGTCAACTACCTAACTCGAAACCTAAGTACATAATGCTTACCTCCTAAAAAGGCTTTCTCCAGTCGTTTCGGTCCTGTCAACAACTCTGATTTGATATGCCTCAGCATGTTGTCACGCAAGTCAATCTCTCGCAGCTCTCCCATTTGCATCACCATCTCCGGTGGAATTTCCCACAAAACTGAAGTCCCGTGTATTGTGAT
This sequence comes from Anticarsia gemmatalis, assembly GCF_050436995.1. Lineage (NCBI taxonomy): Eukaryota > Metazoa > Arthropoda > Insecta > Lepidoptera > Erebidae > Anticarsia > Anticarsia gemmatalis. The sequence continues at coordinate 7,499,672 of NC_134757.1, forward strand.
TTTCTGTTGGAAAAAACAAAAACTTAATTTCTATGGTCCGATAACTTGTAGAGAGAGTTGGAGTTGCATTATAGTTTGTATGAACTTGTAATAAAATCTTTTCTCTACACAAAGCTCGCTATTTGGGTACCTCACGTGCTCACTGAAAAAACTAATGAACCGTCTACTAAGTTCATACATACTATAATGCGAAAAGACTTATTCCCCGACCTAATAGTATGTAATTCATTCAATATAAAGCAGCTTAATCCAACCGGCCACCGTCTGCTATATAAGCTTTGTTAGCCGGTAAACTAGCATACAAAGCTTCATGCTAAGTCGTTGGACTGTGTAACAATCTATCGATTTATGAAAACTCGTCCACCATTTTTTTTTTTTTTTATGAAGTAAGAACTTTTATCGACATTTGATCTTTCTCCTCTTAGTAGTTAACAAATCTATGACAATTTTCGAAACGTAATCCAACTCACTTGGAATTTAATGAAGAATTTTTACAAAAATAGTAGTTGTACCCTTTTTTTCAAAGGTAATTTTTTGTGTTAAAGGGATCCACTCAATCATAGTCAAAACTTATTTTCATACTTTTATATTTCTTTAGATGAAAAAGTAGTCACTCGTAGAATATTTGAATTGGCAGATTTTATTAGAACTACGGTACACTTCACACGTTTCGTAGAAATCGTAGACATATTAGTAATTTACAAAACCTATAGGTATAATACAAACAGTCACACCGACTGCAAACAAATACTTATTTGACCAGCATCAGCATTATTTTTTAGATCGAATCTTAGTTTGTATGCCCTTTACAAGATCTGTTAACTTTTTCCATTAAAGAGATTGGATGACAATTGTTTCATTATCTGATATTTTTAATAGCCCAATTGGATTATAATAATTTGCTAAAAGCCCATTGTAAATCACCACAAAAGGTCCGAGACGAAGATTGTAAACGTTCTGACCTCATGACCTACTAAATAATTTTAAGGCAACAATCATTTTGTATCTCTTTAATTTTCTTCCAGGTGCTATAATGAGGGAAACCAATTATTACATGAATACGGAGACTGATTCACAGTTGAGCTATATTTTACCAAATAAACCATTTTGCCAATTCAAACGTAGGTTTAATACATCACGAATGTTTAATCGTAAATATCTTGTAGTATTTTACATAAATAAAAAGTAAAATTAATTTTTTTTTCGTTTAGTAGCAGTGCATCATGATTCACGAACAATTTTAACGTTCCATCCCTAACAACATTGTAAATTAGGTCGGGGAAAAAGTTTTTTCACATTATAGTATGTATGAACTTGTAATTAAATCTCTTTGGCTTCAAGAATCACAAATGAGTACACGGTTCATTAGGTTTCTTTCAGTGACCTCGTGAGGTACCCAAATATCGAGTTTTTTTGTGTAGAGAATTTTTTTTATTACAAGTTCATACATTCTATAATGTGAAAAGACTTTTTCCCCGACCTAATATTTTCCATGCAGATAACAGTATCTGTTCCTAAAATGTTTGCATACGTCTGCGGATAGTGCCGGATACCCGTCCATCATATTTTCATCGACCTCGGTAGCGTTTTGGCAGCTTTAACATAACATTATCGGCAAATTCGATATTACGATAAGATTAGCATTTTTTATATTACTATTGTAATGGGCTTGTCAATGATAGTGATCGCGGAATTTCTAATTCGGTAGCTTATCTGTACTGTCAATTGTGTTTCAAATTGATAAATAAAAACCTACCTATATATTTTATTTCCTTTTTAATAACACTTTATTCTTCCAGGTCGTCAGTACGTACCTACTCATACTCATACTATTCTGAGCACCATTTCTGGACAGAGACCGCTAAAGGCTGCTCGTCGTATTAATCGTTCATATAAAAATTAAATTGTGTTAAATTTCAACGAAATACAAACAATTTCTCGTTTATCGAATAATAGGAAGAATATTTGTTTTTTTTTTTATTGTAATCAACATCCTCATCTGCCAGCCATCAGGTAACTTCAACAAAATAGTACAGGGGTTTCCGTGAGAAAAAATGTCACAAATAACTAAGTTTTCTGCTTAGACACTAAGTCGATGTGTAGACCTAAGCTTTAAGTTCCACATACCTGTATTTTACTTGCACCACCGAACCGACCCTTAAAATGCTTGAGACTTGTAGAGTTAATAAGTTCGAGGAACATGAGCTCGGGGTAGTGATGCTGCAGACGTCCTACATCCAGGCACTCTCTCGGCCAATCCACCAACCTCAAGTGAGTTATCTCCCGTCTAAAATAGAAAAAAATGCATTAATAAAAAATACGAAAAATAAGAATAAATGCTGTACTTATACAGACGCTAATGGAATAAAAAGTACAATCGGATTCGTTCCGGAAGCAATTATTTATCATCAATAAATAATTATTTCCCATTCGATTCCGATAGATATTTTCTCCGTATCGATATCAAACGAATCACCGCATTTAGATGCAGTTATTAATCAGACGCGAAATATAATAAATGACGATGAAAAAAGATCACCAACAGGTACATACAATCACGAAATCAAAATGCGGCTTCACTACATATTGAAGAAATTCTAAAAATGTATTCTAAAAATCTAACGCTGAAGAATTTGTATTGAATAGTCCATTTATTGAGGAAGGCTATGGAGCATATAACAACGCGCTATGACCAATACAAGCGGTGCACGGTGCTGAAAATGAAAGCCCACGCGGACGAAGTCGCGAACGACCGCTAGTTTACTACATATATGCATACGTTGCAAATTCACGACCCTATGACAGACGTATAAGTGAAATTACTAACAATTCTGTTATTTTTGTTACCTTCAAGGATACCTTATAGACTAACCCTCTGATTCATAAACACAATAAAAAACTATTTAACTAAAACACTACTAAAATATGTTTTCTCTTTTTCACTTCGCTAAGGAGTGATAAGGAGTTAAAGAAACAAAACTCTTTATAAGCCTTTCATAACTTCATATATTTTTATGAATAAGAGGCGTAATCTGTAACTTTAATTTCTGACTCTCATCTGTTTACAAACTCGTTTGCGCTTCGAAACAAACTTGTTCTACAAAAAAATCGAACTAAACTCTTTATTAAACAAACTACGTGGCAACGTTCAGAGATTGTTATAAGTTTTTTGCATCTAAAGTTTGTCGGCAAACTAAACGAAAGCCTGTGGTTCATATTTCAGATATTTTTGTAACAAAAATTTATAAAAAACTAGCTTTTCGCCTCCGATGGCAAGGATTTTATCAATTAATACTTATAGCCTATATCCTTCTCCAAGATATAAATTTTTACGTAGTTTCAAATCATAAATATCGGGTATTTTTTCTGATTTTGTAAATATTCTTGGAAATGTTATCTATAAGTGACATTAATATTAAATAATAGATATAACATGTATTAAAGTTATATTTAACTTTTCTTTTTCTTTTATTTAATATATTTCTTTCACCAAGACAGACATTTTGAAATAATAACAATAGCCATTGAATAAATAAACACATCAGGTTTTAAGTCCAATTAGATTCAACAACAGTTTCTCTTTCAGTCGGCTCCGTAACAAACAGCAAAAACTTGTAAGTATTTGATTTACGGTTTACAAGTCGGTGATTGTACTCCGTAATTAAATTATTGAAGTGACTAGAGCACTCTCCTGTACAAACATTGAGAAGGAATTGAATGAAGCCTTGACCTTTCCTACTGTTAGTCCATTGTACCGATAGTTCGTAGCAACAGACCTTTACACCACAAAGTGATGAACGCGAGAGCACTTTACTGCAACTTTCAGTGAAGATCAATAGAATTTACTAAGTCTTGTATAAATCTATTTTAATCGACGTATAACATATTTTTCGATATTTTTTCGAAATATGTAGCTACAAAAAACAAGGTAATAAATAATTTATATGTCATGTTTCTGCTTTAAGTATATCGATAGTCGCTAAAAGTCATTTATTAAAAACTTTTATACATATATTTAGTTATATATTTACTTCCGTACCGCAAAGTATTGTAGTTCGTGAATATATTTGCGTATAAATAGAGTTTGGTAAGATATTCGAGGAGCGAAATACCTAATGAAGTTCAAGGGTACGTATGTAAGGATGTAACACATATTTGTGGTCATCCCAAATTTTCAATGGTGAACCTTTTCGTTCTGAAAATTAGACTTTATAAAGCATTATTTTTCAATGATTCAAAATTTGATCCCAAAGTTGTGTGTTTGTTATTTTAACTTAAATGTCAAAGTAAAATATACATAAAGAATACAATCTGCAAACTGGGATTCGAACTACATTTCATCCAAATACTTATTGGGTTAATAGCATAGAATAACAACAAAGCATGATTGTGTTCAAAGCCTAAAGCTTATCTTTACCTTTCGAGAAAGGGAGAATAAGAAAATCTGTCATTACATCGATCCTCTGGCAATACAAACCGTCACATGAAATAAAATACAATGTAAAAGAAATGGAAACATGTCGGAGTAATTTTATTCTGACTAACCTGTCTGATACAGACTCCATGGCGTAAATTTTCTAAGAATCTAATTGCGTCTGAATTTAACGTTATATAATTACTCAGACTAATTACTTATGTATTTTACATCCAGTTAAAGGTTACGTGCATTACATAACGACGTAGCTTATTGTTAGCTTAAATCGAATTACGACAATTACTCCTTCTTCAAACCCGCAGGATATTCTCAAATCCTTATTCAGCGGGCTTTTTATAAAAGACCCTGTGGTATAAAAGATACTCAGCTCGTTACAGCCTCCGGGACTCTGTGTTGAATTAAATCGGTAACTAACTCAGGCACTTATATGTTTTTGTTTACCAAAACCCTGAATAAATGATGGGTACTTTGGTCAGAATTGCACTTTTGCTTGGTTTTAATCGCGAATACCAAGGGAAATACAATTTTCTGAGCAATTAATAACTTTGCGATAATGATCTGGTGATATCTTTTAAAAAATGCCAGGTTCGTAATGCCCGTAACTGATGGTTTTGTATAACGAGATGTATGGATGTTTATGAAGCGAAATAAGTTTGTATTGAAGCATAAAGTGGCGTTCTCTGCTTTTTACTCACCCCCATGGGATATATTATGTGTGATTTTATGTATGTAAGCAAGACATTTATTTTTAAAGATATACATATCTATGTATCAAAATGGTACTTAGTTAAACTGGCTCATAGCTAGTGGACTACCATTAGACCGTAGCCAAAAATATTCCACGTTCTAAAAAACCGGTGTCGAATATTGTAAATCGTAGCGTGATTCTGTTCAAGCGGTAGGTACTGTCCAGTATCGAAAGTTTGACACATAGAATGTACTGTCAAAATAGTTCCTACGACACCCGTCAGAGGCGCTGATCAGATTTTAAACTATGTCAAGTCACATTCGAGTTAAAATCTATACGTATGTTTAGTGGCAGGGTGTCCTCGAAGCTAGTAATATCAAAATTACATTTGCTGACGATTAGTTTCACAGTCGTAAATAATATAATTAGAAAAGAAGAAACTTTCACGGCTAAAAATCCATTGTTCATAAATATAAGTACCTAATAGTTAAAGTGCAAAGCGCAGTTCTTCGCCTTACATAATTTATTCCTGATTCACCTTTAATCGTTTTGCTTCGAACCGGGAATACTCAAGTAACGTTAGACACTTTGATACAATATTCCAATAAATTGATGTAATGTATGTATCAGAGTTCCAGCTTTATTAAAAGTACCTAGCTTAAACTATATTTCGTGTAGATAGCCTCGGTATGGTTGATTTACATATTTAGATTATAATTAATAATTATGTGTATTTCCTAAATAGCTGTATCAAACACTGTCAGCTGCATAGCTGATGTCTTAAACTCTTTCTAATTTTGTATATCTCCTCCAAACGCGAACCTTCTATACATTCTTTTAAATTGTTTGACTATAATAACCATATTTTTATTGAATTTTTACTTCTAAATGTCCTATTTTCTATTCAGCCCTGAGTCAGCCACTGATGAATAAATTGTAGGTATGAGCTGACCATTATGCAGTGCATTACACTACATTATTACTAAAAATGCAACCCCTTCCGTTTTAGAGTTGCTGTTGCATTAAATAAATTAAAAAAGATATTTTCCCGTTTAAAAAGTACAAAACAATTTAAGCGGCGAATTTATGCACGAATTTTGAAAGACGACCCCGTATCAGTAGAGTTGATAGAAAAGGTGAAATGACCTGTGAGATCACTATATAATATTACTTATTAATGAAACATGTACTGTAGATACCCCACATTTGACTTTCGCCAAAGAATTTCCCAGCTGATATGTATTTAATACAACTAACAAATACACAATAAAACGCCTTGTTACTTCGATCCGTACATATCTTTGATATCTTTTCACATTCACCACACATTTTTCGAAGAACGTCACCGATACGATCTTACAATGTCCTTTTATGGCGCTTCCGACATATCCGTTTAGATTCACAGAAGGAATCTTATACACATTTGCCGTTATAATATGTTTAATGATCTAAAATAGATGTGTATAAAAATACCAGTGCATTTAATTGTGTCGATTAAAAAAGCTTAGAATACGTATCAATAGCTCGCATATATATGGGCCTGATGTTATCTGCAAATGTAAATAACATTTGTCTATCGTAAAAGTATGGTGTATAAACTCCATTTGTACTATTACGTCGGGGAAAATCTGTTTGGCTTCAAGAATCACAAATGAGTACACGGTTCATTAGGTTTCTTTCTCGCTCGTGAGGTACCTAAATATCGAGCTTTTTTGTGCAGAGAAAAGATTTTATTACAAGTTCATACATACTATAATGCGAAAAGACTTTTTCCCCGACCTAATATAAAATTACAGTAATAGTAATGCAGACCTTTGCCCAGTAGTGGGATAGTAAGTAACGGGTTAAAATAAAACACTAGAATATATATAAAATCTGCTGACATTCCTCTTAAAAAGTACAGGGGTTTTGGGATTTATATTGGAATATTCTCAATAGTAGCCCAGATTTGGTAACGTACCGGTATATAGCATTAGGAGTCCAGTTTTGTAAAAATGTTTAATGGAGACGCTACACGTACGGCGTGTTGAAAAACCAAATAAAATAAAATGTATATGTATACCGCAAGTTGTACATACCTGACTCCCTTTAGCCATTGAGCAGTTAATCCATTTGCGCAGATGAGTCGACTCTGTGACTGACTGTCGCAATGTGCCTTTAGCACATATTCTTCTAGTGAACACGGCTTGATCGGTACCGTGTCAGACACGTTTCTATTACGCAACTGGAAGCCAGGCGTCACCACCGTGATCACGCTGAACAAAAGAACGACTTGCGGCAACACTGTTAACAAAGATAATATTTTCACATTAACATATTTATTGCTATCTAGCGTTTGCCCACGACTTCGTCCGCGTGGTTTGTGACTAAGGACAGAATTTTCATACAAACTTATCTCTTATTATATCCCCCTGGGAGTAAAATTGATCAAAATCCTACTTAACGGATGCCTACGTAATAACTCTCTCTCTCTAATCTTTCTGCATGCCAAATTTCAGGTCGATCCGTCCAGTGGTTTGGACTGTGCGTCAGTCACCTTTAATTTTTATATAAAAGATAGATAGATAGATAGATGTATGATTAATGTAATTTATGGCTCAAGATCCTTCTAATATTATAAATTCCAAAGTTTGTGAGGATGGTTCATGTATGTTTTGTCACATACAATAATACGGAACGGATTTTCACTTTAGTTAACAGATTAAGTTAGTCTGTTACCTGGATTTACTCATAACCTACAGTCCCAGGAAACCTTTCCACGCAGATGAAGTCGCGAGCCAGTTGAAAATACTATCTGAATACTTTCGGAACGGGTTTTTTTTTTGCATAATACCAGTTACCAATATGTCGTAAAAGATTCATCATGAACTTAGTGTTCGGTACTTGTCGTATACTTAGTAGGTAGGTGAGACGTCCATAGCCAGTTGCGCTCACCGTTCGGTAAAACGATCTGTGGGTTAAGCAAACGTTGGCGCGGTCATTCTATAGATGGGTGACCGCATAGTGGTTATTGAACTGGGCGTCTCCGTGCTTCGGAGGGCACGTAAAAAGTCGGTCCCGGTTGTTGTCAATTAAGATAACAGTCGTTAAGCCATGTCAAAGGCCTCTCGGGTGGCTTGAACAACTTTGACACTAGGCTGACCACTAACCATACGATGAGAGAGAGAGAGAGTAGGTACTCATTTAGCATAGTGTTATTGTTTTGAAGGCATAACGTCCACAAATGTCTCAGCGACGACACGACGTTAATTTGTCCTAAAATATTGTTCCCGACTTGATAAATTACTGTTAATTAGCCTCGTGTAAAATACCCAAAAGTCATTAATTACGTGGAGCGATGGGGCAGAAAACTTTAATATGTCACTACGTAGGCCGCTCCTAGGCGATCAAATATATTGCACAATAATTTTGACTATAATTATTTTCAGCTTAGCCTTTCTTCCTTACTAGCTCTATATAATAGTTTAAGTTACGAGTCAGCTTTAACATTATGATTATGATAAAATTATATTTGGCAGAAATATTTCGTAGTGTCAATTTATAAACATCCCAATGTTAGCGGTGTCTCTAAATGACTATCGAAAAATGTCGGTGTTCTAGTTTCATGAGGACAATGGAAATATACTACATACTTTGAGGCTTTATATTTGACAGATGAGTGTGACATATGATGTTTACTCGAGTACTAAAAATTTACAAAAGTCATAAAATATCAGTCCATTTTCTCTAAATTTAAAATAACTTTACTTTTGGCATGTTCATTTAAACGGAAGTAATACGATTCAGCAAAATCAAACATGATCAGTCGCCAAGAATTGCCACATTGTTACAATCTTTATTTGTCACTGTTCGATTAAATTTCAATTGGTCAACAAACAGAGAACTCATTTCGCCAAACAAATTACAAACATCGATGCTTTTGTAAAATCTAAATGTAGCAATATTCATGTTATTTCCAGTATTTTGTAGAAGGAAACTCTAACTCGCGGCAATAATGTTCTTCTTTATTCATGTCATGTTAAAATAACTTAGATCTAAGAAACTATTTATGGAAATTGTTTAACACTTACGTGATAATGTCGGTGTTTTCTCATAACATTATGTTCGTGACATATCAATTCACAATCAGTCGACCGGCTCGACCTTCCGAGCATTCATACACATATTTAGCACCGCTCTTATAACACCCCAATAATACCAGTAAATACGTCGCCATTTGGACCTTCTACATAACAAAGAAATAATATAAAACATTTCTAGATTACATAGACCTATTTTGAGAAATTGATATATTTTCCATTATTCGAATCTTATTATTGAGGTCTCATTGTTGTTTTAAAAATAGAAAATCGAATAACATGATAATATCCCACGCATATACGAGAACAGTGAGAAAAACATGCGAAATGTAACCTTGATACAAATCATTTACGCGATAATACATCACACAGCTGAAATCTGTCGACAGCTACAGACATCTGTCTAATCTCACCAAGACACGTGAAAAATATATAGCAACTGATTGACATCGACCAAAATATTTTCTTAGTTTCCTGTAATCAACACAAATCGAGTAAGATTAGAAACAAGATTCTGAATCGAACCAATCACTGGTTTTACAAATTTATACTACTGGATAGATTATCCAAAAGAATGAGTTGTAGTTTCAGTGAACGACATAGGCATTTAACGCTTACTCATTTTTAAATCCGATTTTTATAGATAGTTAGGTCTCAAATTTAAATTATTCATTATTCTTATTTATACAAGAATATTTACATTTATACGGATAAAATTAAATTTCTTACAGTTACAATATTGGTTTGAAATATTCAAACGTGTATCTAACTTATTGGGATATAGAATTTCAAATTGAAAACAATTATTGAAATAAACGTTAATTTATTTTCAAGTTAATTTTACACACAAATCTCTTAAACGAATGAGTGGACGCGAACACAAATAAATGTAGAACATTTGGATTAATTTTAATGGAGAGTTTGCTTTTCTGATAGAAAACAAATTTGGAATCACTCAAGTAAGTAATAGATAAGAAAATTCAGTAAGTTTTTAACTTAAAATACTATTATGAAAGTACTTTTAATACCTTTAGGTATCCTAAATACTGGAATTTGACTTCAAATAATAGGTGAGATTGTATAATATTAGATCATTGGCTTTTGATTAATTAAACATTAGCAATCATTCAAAACGGGAATCGTTTGTGACTTAACCTCTTAGAGACTGCCCGATAGCGAATAGAAAAATAGTTACTATCGACCAACAGTATATATGATACATTGATAATACTTTCTCTCATCTTTCATTAAATATCTATTTATATAGTCTTCCCAGTTTTGTAGTCGGCAATATAAAAGCCATTCTCTTATCTAGGCGTTGTATAATCCAGTAAAGAGATAACACATAGTTCAAAATCCGGCGGCCTTTGCCAATATTGGATTCATTATTTCGTGCGAGGACGATGTCAGAGCTTAAATAAACGGCTATTCAATTATCGGTTACTATGATAATAGTATATTTACACTATCTAGACCAATAGGGTCGTAAATAATTTAGAAGTTAGTTTTTCGATTAAACTGGTAAGTGAAATTTTTGACTGCCTCCGTGGCGCAGTGGTTTAGGTCACCACGCCGCTATCATTGCATTGGTCGTGGGGTCGATTCCCACACGGGACAATTATTTGTGCAATCCACAAATAATTGTTTCTGGTTATACTTTGTGTCCGTTATTTTTATGTTTGTAAAAGCCCCCGCGACACAAGAGGAATTCTTAGTGTGGGAGTTGTCTTTTTTATTCAAAATGACCCGCGCAACGTCGCTTGCGTCACATAAAAGAGAATGGGTGAAATTTTTCCCCGTTTTTGTAACATTTTTCGATGATATATGATGATATATAGCCTATAGCCTTCCTCAATAAATGGGCTATCTAACACTGAAAGAATTTTTCAAATCGAACCAGTACTTCCTGAGATTAGCGCGTTCAAACAAACAAACAAACTCTTCAGCTTTATAATATTAGTATAGATTAGTATGGATAAATAAGTTAAAAATAACACATGAACTTGGTTATATTTTACGCGATTACATTAATGTTTTGATACGGAGTCATGTTTGAACTCACTATTCCAGATGTCAACAACTTTTTTATGCATAAGAATCGGATCAGTTTCTAAGATAATGTAAGGAAAGAGCTTGATGACACATATAAACATATTGTGTAATCTTCCGGCCAATCAATCAGTTCATTCTTAGAAACATTATCTCTCCAACTGAGTCATTATTGTAAATTTACTTACTATAACAACTACTATTGAATTACAAATGATAATATTTGTTTAAACTACCTTTGTAAAGTAACTTTATTTTTCGTGTGCCTTAAGGAATTAAGGAATAGTAATTCGCGAGCAAATAAATAGCCCACCAGGTATTTAGCTCTTGTGCTTATTACAACTATTTATAACACACCAAAATTGGTACAGCAAGAGAACGTAATATTCAACGTAACAATATGTTATGTTATTCCCAAAACTGGGAATTCAATTGAATTTTGTAAAACAATAGCACATTACTATCAAACTGAAACATGATGGGTAACATAATATATATTTCTCGGAAATATACCTCTGTTTGAGATCGGCACAAGAAATATTGTGAACTACATATATTATGTAGGCGGTACGAATTAAAGGTTTCAGCTTTGATCAGTCAATGGGCGACGAGTACTAATAATATACGTTATACGAATAAATTCATTGATAGATAAGCCTATTTCTGAATGAAATCCTTTTACGGCAAATACACAATTGAAATAGAAGGGGTTTCTTAAGACGTATATAACTAAATACATACGCAGAAGGAATCGCTACTGATATGAATACGTTATTCGTCTGAACTTGAAGTCTAGACTTTATTTTCAATAGATATAGGCCTCATCTATACTAATATTATAAAGCTGAAGAGTTTGTTTGTTTGTTTGAACGCGCTAATCTCAGAAACTACTGGTCCGATTTGAAAAATTCTTTCAGTGTTAGATAGCCAATTTATCGAGGAAGGTTATAGGCTACATATCATCACGCTACGACCAATAGGAGCAGAGTACCAGTAAAAAATGTTACAAGAATGGGGAAAATTTTAACCCATTCTATCTTATGTGACGCAAACGAAGTTGCGCGGGTGAGCTAGTTTTTCATAATGGCAATGTACACCCAATGTCTTACGTTTGGTGCAGTGATTCAAGGGGTCACCTCGCCGCAATAATCATAGCGCCGCTTGTTTTGGATTCGAATCCCACCCGGGACAAATGTTTGTGTCATGGGCACGAGTATTTTGTTCTGAGCCTGGTAGTCAATTTATCTATATAATATATACTTAGAAGTATAAGTATGTTTATTAGTTATTTGGTTACCACAGTACAAGCTTTGCTTAGGTTGGACCGTGTGTGACAAAAGGTTGACCATTAGCCATGCGATAGATAGATAGTTGTCCGATGATATTTATTTATTGTAATTTTAATATTTATGTAGAATTGTAAGAATAAGCTGCAGGCTAATCTAGTTGTATTTTTAGTATTCGAGTGCATCTTTTCATGACGTTAAGGGTTTTGGGGGGTGTCATAAGGTTGGAGTAAATGTTTTTCAAGCATGCTGAGGACATATGTTTTGACTGATAGATAATATTTTTATATTATATGTACACTTAAAGTATTTGTAAAAGGAATATGAAGGGTTGAAGGTTTTGCGCTTTATTGTTGTTTCCAAAGCATGACTGAGTGGGGCTAGAAACCCAAAAATACTAGGTAGAATAATTATAAGAAATGGTCCGATGGAGGACAATCTCTTACTTGAATTGTAAAAATAAATGTATCTACTGACAATATTTTCGTGTGGTTTAATATTTCTCAGGTCATATTTGTTTTTTTTTAATAAGTTTTTCGATATAATTAAAAGCGGTATTTATAGTTACTCACCTTTTTTCATTTTTCTTCGCTTGACTCAATACGTAGAAACCACTTCTAAGAACACTGTTATAGTATGTTTTATGTTACCGATACATATAATGATTCAAAGCAACAAGTTTACTCGGAATACACGGGCAAAAGGGTGCTGAAACTTTTGTAATAAAATGCGATGTAAATTTTCAAAGCTGGCTGTTTTATTAACAACATGTTCACATTATAATGGATGTCCTGTAGCCACACGGCTAAAATATTGGGTTTCTTATTGGTACCTAGCCGCCTCTCGAAAGCCTTCTCCATACACAAGCATTTAAGCTTATGATTAGATGTCAGTGGAATCATTATTAGAAAATAATTGTGATCACTATCTGCACTGTGAAATTTCACGTGACGGGAAAATATTTAAATGCATCAGTATGAATATTTAAAGAGTAGAGTGTGCGAAAATTGTTGAAAATTGGGTATTCAGTTAACAATAAATAAATATATGTTTTTTGAATCTACTTATGCTTATTTGTTCTGCAGATTTTCTCTACAAACAAATTAAACTCAGGGGCACCTTCACTGTAGGAGTAAAAGCAATAACTTTATAACGATGTCCTCAAGACTAATTAGTAGACATCAAATAGATGACTGACATTGCCGAGAAATGAAATATACCTATTAAGAGCGAGACAAATACTTTGTTTTAACGAATAAGCATTTATAAGAAAAATGTCAGAGATCGGTGTTAATTTAAACATATTTGAAAAAGCCATGTAGCATAATCAACATACATGAATACTTATTCTTCATAATTTCGGATTATATCATCATACAACTTAAAAACAATAAAAAGAATCGATAATGAACCGCTTAAGTTCTTTTTTTAACACATTCTGTCCCACTTTTGGGCACGGGTCTCCTCCAGAGCGAAGGAGGGATTAGGCCTTGCGAAGTGCGGTTCAGAGACTATTTGTGATAAAGATCTTTTAAGGATGCAAAGTTTCAGAACGATATATTCCTCCATCGTTAATGATTATTGGTATTTATTGTTCATAAAAATATTTAGGAATATTTTTTTCTCAAATCTTTGTCTCTATTTAAATAACTGGAACTGAAGCGCGCTGAGGTTACCTTTAATTAAGACCACACTACGAAAATGTACAGTCAAAGTTTATGTGTGAAGCAATTTAAGGTATGTTGGTCCTAAATAAATAAATTCCAATTTTGCTAAACATCCGTCGTTATTAGACTATTTATCTTGTTGTTTATTTACATTGATATAAAATATCTGTCGTTTTATAAGTGGTCTTCATTCTGTCAATTGTAGTTAGTTAAGAATTGTACGTGATATTAACAATGTTTGAAATCTGTCTTTGAATCATTAAATGCTTTTAAAAATGTTGAAATAACTTAATATATTCTTCTTCGGTTAAATAAACTACACTTCGAAAGAGCACACCTTTCTTTTACACTCTGTATTACAAGTACGAACGCGGAAAATTGGCGCGCTTTTCCTCAAAACCGTGATAACCGTGTCTCGCGCCCGACGCCCGGATAACGACTGAAAGCCTGAAACATCAAATGAAAATGTAACACCTCCACCTTTGCTCAATACCCTCTAATCTTTAAGTAAAATACAAATGCTACACATGTTATCTACACACATCTTATTAGCGAGACATCGTGAATTGATATAACTAGTGTTTTTTTTTGTCATATAGGAGGTTCCTTAGAAAATTCGTAACCGTGCTACGTCGGTCTAACTACAGTATTAAGTTATTTCACAGTTCAGTTTTCAACGTTCATTAGATAATGAGTTTACGGTAATGTTAATTCACTTACGTCCGCGTAGGTGATCCCCGAGTAATCGGAGCTTAGCTTAGGAGCTTCTTATAAACCAAATGTAGTAACTATAGGGCTCCAACGTCGTCTACATCCAAATGGTCTTTGAACGTTTTTAGTAACAACAGCAACATACAGTGTAACTTTAGTTAAAAGTTAAAGTTCGTGTGGTACCCAAATTCTATAAACCTCTTAAAAGAATGTATCTTTCAATCTCTGAACCAGACGTGCAAGGAAGGTCTGATTGGTAAAAGGGAACAGCGTTTGCTCCGTGACATTAAAATTTTAGCTGAAAAGTCTTGATAGAATACTTGACTACCAGTAAAATCAGCTACTCTTTTAAATGTCCAGAACACATTAAGTATGGAAAACGGTGCAGTGACGTCACAGTTTCGTTGGTATCAAATGAGTGCCTATTAAAATAATTCCGTCAGTAATAATTACAATTTGAACATTATTCACAAAGAAATTAGATAGCCGAGGCCTTTTAGATAGTCCTTTTACGAGTACAAGTTTAATAATTTTAACTCGTACTGATTTCCTGAAGATCATACCTTTCGCTCTAATGGGTTAACATCGAACTTAAGCTTTATGAAGTGACCATTTATGTGTTTATTGCCAATTCACCTTTTAGAAGACGTGGAGAGTTTTTTTTAATATTTAATTATGCATTTTTGAAAGTAGAGAACTAATATGCGGCCGTGCGTCATTGAGTACACAATATGGGCTGGCCGAAGAAATGTGATCTATTTGTCCATTGATTTAATCTTCGTAATGGACGTAATGGTACCGTCAAAACAGATAATCACGTGGCACAACACTTAGTTAATTGTCCCAGGCAATATTTATAGCGATACGTATAAAATAGACAATTAAAAAATTATAGGATATCGTGTTAGAACCCAGTGTTATAATAGCATATAAGTCATACATTGTAGTATTACATAAGACATATTAATACATAAATCCTTGTAACCTAGTATATAACTATAAAGTCCTCATATTTTAACATCATCTAAATCAAAACATATAATCATTATGTTATCTTGTATTTAATAATCATCATCTTAATGTATCCTGTTTACTATAATTACTAATCACTTTGTTATTGTCTTTTCTCAGGACTCGCTTATCATATTTACTTTAGCCCTAAAACCATTAGCTAATAAGTTTACGTTTCACATATTGTATTAGTATATAAGCTCGTCCTCGATGTACGAACAGTCAGTTCATAGTTAGTTCTAAACATAGTCAGTTCTAAATCAATTCCAAATCTTAGTCGTAAATCAGGAACTGACTGTTCGTACATCGAGGACGAGCTTATATACTAATACAATATGTGAAACGTAAACTTATTAGCTAATGGTTTTAGGGCTAAAGTAAATATGATAAGCGAGTCCTGAGAAAAGACAATAACAAAGTGATTAGTAATTATAGTAAACAGGATACATTAAGATGATGATTATTAAATACAAGATAACATAATGATTATATGTTTTGATTTAGATGATGTTAAAATATGAGGACTTTATAGTTATATACTAGGTTACAAGGATTTATGTATTAATATGTCTTATGTAATACTACAATGTATGACTTATATGCTATTATAACACCAGGTAATTGGATTGTGGAGGTCCGATAATCATTCGCTGAATGTAAAACTCTGATATTCAGCTGCATCCGGTGATACTGGTAGCCGACTCCATTATAGCTGGAAGAAAGAATAGGTTAAAAAAGATAAAAAAAACAATTGCTTACTAACTGAGGTGATTCAACATTAAGATGTACCATAATTATAAAGTACGTTGCGCTCACCGTGCGGCTAAGCATCCTCGGCGCAGACATTTAGTAGATGGGAGACCGCATTTTAGTAGAGCGACTCCGCGCTTCAGTGGTCACGAGCTTTGTCAAATGCCTTCTAGCGGGTTGAACATCTTTAACAGGTGGTTGACGATTTACCATACGTGATATAAATGAATTGATCGTTAGTGATAACAGGGGTTAGTGATAAATTTTACTAAAAATAAAAGTATCCTATAATAACACTTTACACTCGAAATGCTTAAGCATTTTAAATTATTACAGGCAAAGACAGAATAATTATGTCTTAATTTTGATCACTATAAAATGCTTTACTTGTGCCGTCATCGCGTATGTATTTCTGTAATAAAGATGTTTTAAAATTAAAGTGCATTGACCAGTCAGGAATGTCTTTCTATCTATGGATCCTCCCGATTATGAAATAAAAACATGGGCATGCGATCCCGACCGACCACGTTACTTTTCTTTCTTATCAGCAGCGCTATTATTAAATGAAAATATGTAAGTGTATAATTTGCGAACTTCGTACCGCATAATAGTCAATTCCTTTTGTTGCATTATTTTTATTTTTCCTTCCATAAGAATCATCCTCGTATTTCAAGGGGTATTACAAAAAAGAATTTGCGAAATCGGTTCGACTGCTCTCGAGAGTTAGCAACACATTTATATATTGATTTTTATATTATAGATTAAAATGTTAATTAGTATGTAGTACATATTGTGTTTATGAATATAATGTGATAGAGGTCTTTATCTTAAAGGCGACGCTAACATGAATCACAAGGCTCCCACCACTGTGTGTGCTTTAAACTTTTATACATATTAGTTGCTGCTATTGCTTAGCTATACGGAAATTGTCTCTCGCTCACTTCTACTCAGTGCTCCAGTGACGCTTACGCGCGAACGTTCTTCCGCTTTCTTTAAATAAATACGGTTGTTTTGATTTCAATTAGTGACTTGATCGATATTCTTTAATTTATGTTGAAAACTATAAAGGAGTGAAAAACTTAATAAGTGCAGTTATCTGGAACAATGTGGTTTTTTTTATAATCAATATAATATTATACAGATATAAGACTTGTGGTGCTTTAATAGGTGTTTGTTAATTTATGTTGAGTTTGTCATCGTTGTTTCTCCTTGACAATAATGTAAGTATTCTGTACTTGGGACACTGTATTCTTTGTCGAATGATTCGCGTAATTATCATTAACCTAGTTTGTATCAAATAACAAAACTGAAACGAACTAACCAATTTTGTCTTTTTTGCTAAATTACTGATCTAGCGACAAGAAAATTCATTAAAAATTGAGAAAAGAGCAACGTAAAAAGTTCGTTTAGTTAGCGTTCATATGATCCCGGTTTCGATCCCCGGGACGGTCAAAGTGCTAAAGATGTTCTCAAATATATAATAACTATATGAAAATATTTCCCAATAGTAATCCGGAGTTTGGTAACGATGCTCGGTAAATCGCAAAAGACTCGCCCCCTATTACATGGGACTAACAATGTATAAATCGAAAAATTCACAGCTCGAAGTCACCTGAAAAAAATTATTTGATCCAGCCATCACTTTGAGTAAAACTATGTGTTAGTACGGAGCACTACTAGAGTAGTCTCAGAAATGTAATAGATATTAGAATTTTGTTATCACTTGTTACAGCGGTGAAAACGACAACATTATAAAATCTTAGCCTCTTAAAAAGCGTACTTTGAACAGTTTAAATGAAAAAAAAAATACCCAAAAATAAATAACGCTATCCTACCTACACCTACTTCTAAAATCTAGTTTTCAATAGGATAATTGCGCTTAATACTAATCGTACATTTATTGTTAAATGTTTATATTTACAGATCAAGACTCGGGCTGAACAGAACTTACAAGAGTAAAAATGGATGCAGGTATACACCTATATATTTTTTTTATCTAACCTATTTCTGTGTCCCACCGCTGAGCAAAGGCCTCTCCCCTAGACTTCCAGTCCCCTCGGTCGCTTGCTGCTTCCGGCCAACCGTCTAGGAACGCGTCCAAGTCGTCCTATAATAATACTTCCTACATTTATTTAAAACACGATGATGTCGAAGAAAGCCAAAATAAAGTTTGCGTGTCAATTTGAGCACCTATCTGATAGCTGGCAGATAATGGCTTAGGATAGAGACCTGTTAAAAAGTTTGGGGAGACCTTTGTCCAACAGTGAGATAAGCTAGGAGAAAAGAAGTCTAAAACTACATGACGTATATCAATAATACAGAGCACGAAACAAGTCTACTTTTGATGTGAAAAAGATCGATTGTATTATTTAAACAGCAAAAGACAAATTACCGTTTAAATCAAAATCAAATCATTTATTAATTAAGGTAAAATATTGACACTTATGATAGTCGTTACAATTACTGAACAACAAACAAGTGATCTTAATTAATGATACATTTATGTATCAGTTATGTACGCTATTTCATAAAAGTAGGCACTTGTTTTATTTTCTTTGCATTTGGGCTTTACCTAATACTATGATATTGCCAGGTTGCACTTAACAGTGACACAGCCCACATTTTCTGTTTGTCGTTAGTCAAAAGTTATGACGTACACATCCTGCGCAGCATCGACTGCAGCGTATACGCTCTTATAATAAAAAGTAACGTATTTTCTGTTCCAGTAAACATATTCAATCAAATGGCAAAATACGACTTCAGTACACCAATCAACGCTACTGTGATATTCGAAGATAGTGATGAAGACGCTCCTCTCATAGATGAAGATCAAATTGAAATTAATGAGAAAAATCCCAGTCTGCAACTTAACGTTCAAGCTTATACTGAAAAAGAACAAGCAAACCATATGTCTGACGTTAGAAAACCGGTTCTATTGAAGAAAGAAACTATAGACGAAGTGTTAGAACAAAACCCAACCCCTCCAGCAAAAAATATTAACTACTCATCAGCAATTACGGAGAGTACACAAACCCTTAATAATCCAGGATCAACGGAGATTACCAGCCCACATAAGACTAATGAAAATGTTAACAGAACCTCAACGCACAATATTGGTTCTGGAGAAACTTACGATAAATCTCACTATCAGTCTGATACATTTCAACAGATAAGTGATACAGAGGAACTCACCACCTACGTAAAAGATTTGTTAAACACATTATCTGAGCATCTAATATTAGTCATTAAATATCACTACTATTACCAAAATTTATATCAACAAAGTAAAGTGACTCAACAGTTAGCGACTTATTTAAATAAACTTAAAAGCCATTTTTTCAACTTATCATACAGCATATTAGTGTCAATAATATTACCCCAAGAGAAAAATGAGATATTCATAGAAACTTTCATTGATAAGACAGTGTCTGATGCCAATAAGACATTGTTATGGAAATGTGATCGAACTCTAGTAGAAAGATTTTACAAAGAAATGGTTCAGTGGGCTAAAGTAAAAAGAGATATCATCAAAGCTTTACGATATAAAAACTCAAATGATAATCCGTTATTAAAGAAACGTCTGGCGACTCCAGTGCAACCACCACCTAATTTTCCAAATCTAACAACTGTATTCAATCAACATAACGGACACATTTCAAACACTCAAAACAGCTTTTGTCTATTTTCAACTGGACCTCCTGGTGGAGAAGTTAGCATCAATATAGATCCTGAAACGTTACAAAAACATACTGGCAACAGGTCTCATATTCAAAGAACATCGGAACAAAGCAATAATCAAATATGTTCACCGAATACTCAAGCTGCTCCGACGGAAACGCATCATGAATATACTCGTACCAATCATTTGCAACAGAGTGATTACCCACAGATTAATAACACATTGCTGCAAAGACCGCCGCCACCGGCGTATCCCCAAAACTTACCTTCAAATTTACACAAGTTTCAAGAAAATATCGCTCAAGCCCTACAGCAGCAACGACAGGCTCAATTCCAAAGGAATGTAAGCGCTCCTTTCACGACTACTGTATGTAATAATTCCATGAATCTAAGCTGTGCTCAGGGATCACCTCCATACTATTTTAACTCACAAATCACAGCCGGACAAAGGGTAAGAATCTACTAACAACTATTTTAAAAGTTCCCTGTAGGTTCAAATTTTACAACACAATATTTTAATTGCAGTACAGTGAACAGAGCGCAGGGGCGTTAAACTTACCAGTAATAAATGATGTCAGGTCACTAAATCATATGACATGTCCTTTATACGCACCAAATGGTCGTTGTTGCATATGTGGAAAGAAAAGTGACTATGGATGCCCAAAATGTGTTAAACACTACTGTAGTTCTCTGTGTCAGGTAATTATATTATTACTAGCTGAACCGGCAAACGTTGTTTAGCCATATACATAAAAATAAAAATAAAGTGTTACTGAGGGCTATGAAGTATGGATGTTGACCGATTCTCAGACCTACTCAATATGCTCACAAAATTTAATGACAATCGGTCAAGCCGTTTCGGAGGAGTAAGGAAACTAACATTGTGACATGGAAATTTGATATATTATAAGATTGGTTTGCATTTTTGTATAAGGTGGGATTTCCTCTGAAGTCGCATTAAATAATCATTTTAGCAATATCCTTAATTATGCTTTATCAAGTATACTACACATATTATAATATTAGTATAGATTCATTGGTATACTTACCTGTAAATTTGCTTTAAACTTGATTTTTTAATCTAAGCCATTTTTATAATCATCAAAAACTGAGTTAATGTGTCTCTGTCTTTTCTAAATGATAACTTTTGTTTCAGGAATTGGATGCTGATAGTCATAGAACTGTTTGCAAATAGATCCACTACAACATATTTTGTACTATAAGAATTTTATCAATAAAAAATCCAGTAAAACAAATCGTAATTTATTTAGTTTTAGAACTCGTCACGACGCATAACTACTTTGGAGTGTCTGATCCATACTAATATTATAAATGCGAAAGTAACTCTGTCTGCTACTCAATCACGTCTAAACTACTGAACCAATTTGCATTAAATTTGGTATAAAGGTATTTTGATACCCGAGAAAGGACATAGGCTATATATCATCACGCTACGACCAAAAGGAGCAGAGTACCAGTAATTAATGTTACAAAAACGGGGAAAAATATCACCCATTCTCTCTTATTGGACGCAAGCGAAGTTGCGCGGGTTAGCTAGTTGGAAATAAAAGTATTTTGATTTTAACAAAAATACTATTATTTTCAGACATTTAGAAATATTAATCTGCAATATAGTAAATCATTATTTAAATAATAATATTTACATCAAGACTTAATTTTTTTTAAATTACCGCCATGATCCAATTATAAATATTATGAGGTATATCGTATATGGCCACACTGGCTTTAAATGGCACAACCTGAGAGCTAACTAAACGTCGATGGTAAATAATTGACTGGTAATTACAACATAGACGGGAACCATTTCCAGTATTAAATCACTAGTAAAAATTCGATTCATAAAAATACCAATGAGTGATTCCTAATTTTTTACTACTAGTTGTTTGCTACTACAAAAAAACTAGTTTTGAGTTGTTCATAAAATTAATGTTGCACAAAAAAGACGAATTGTTCCGTAAAATAAACTCTATCTCCCGGCAACATTACTATATTATTATATGTCTGCCTGCCACTTTTTACTCGTGTGACCTTCCCTATTCTATGACCCCATTCCGTTACTGGCGAACCAAAGCGAAACTCAATACTGAAAAAAATGAGCCGAATAGTTGTACAATTTAAAGACGTATTATTGTTAACATTGTATTGATAGTCGAGTAATCTGTTTCTTATCACTAAACGCAATTGAATGTCAATTTATCAAACTTTTGTCATCTGTCAAACGTCACAACAGTTTAGTGTCGTTCCTCAAACTTTCCTAATTTCTTTTGATTCCAAATGATTACGTCTGATTTGCAATATTTGTACGAAGCGTTTTATTCGCGGTAGACTAATGTCTACATTCTTAATATCAAGAAACCCAAGAAGTATATTTCGACCTAATTAACTTCACACATGTAGAATTAGATTGTTAAAGATGTACTCGGAGAAAGTATTGTTTAGTACACTGCATTCTTATGCCTGAAAATGTTATTATTTTTCGACACATTTCCGTATTATTGTAATCGGTTTCACAGACTAAGTCTTAATTCCAAATATAAAATGTGGTATGCCGCTTTGGTGCGATTTATAAGGAGACGTTTAGTGTTGGGTATCATATTTGCGTCTTCACTCACCTATTGTATTGTCAGCTTTCTTAGAGAGGTCAGTATCTATTCTAATGTATCAGAAATACATAGATGAAGTAATATTTTGTATACCACTTAAAACTTATTTGTGATACTTAGTCCCAATTGCAGCAATTAGCAACAAACACTTGTTATGTTTACAGGGCAGTAGCAGAAGCATGATATACCAAGATGTATCATTTGAGAGGAAACCGTTTGTTTGGAGAACACTTCAAGAACATAATGATACTAATGATAATATAATATGTAGAAATTCTGTTCAAGGAAAACAATTACTGGTTGATGATAGAGGTAAATTGAGCATTCCTTTTTATAATATCACTGACTCCTGTTTGTAACTCCTTATGAGGACTATAGTTATAAAC
This sequence comes from Anticarsia gemmatalis, assembly GCF_050436995.1. Lineage (NCBI taxonomy): Eukaryota > Metazoa > Arthropoda > Insecta > Lepidoptera > Erebidae > Anticarsia > Anticarsia gemmatalis. Next base: position 7,523,036 of record NC_134757.1, read on the forward strand.
CCACTACTAATGTGAAGATGCTGGAATCAGACTAATCTCGAACACAAAAATATGTTCCCAAAAAGATGTAAGAAATGATATACATACACTATACAAAACGCACAGATTCTATAGTGAGATGTTGTGATTCCTTCAGGAGTAGGTACTAGGAAGTAATATGATTATTGTGGCCTGAAAGAATCATGACTTTTCTATTTTGTCCCAGACACAAACCCCATGAAAAGGATATAGATTACGCTGTTTTTAACCCATTCCTGTCCCAATGTTAGGCAAGGGTCTCCTAATAAAGGATGAGTTGGGCCTTCAGTCCATCATGTTGGCCAATTGTGAGATAGGGACTTCACTTGACTTAGCCCTTAAAAAAAGAATGTGAATCACTTATTTGGTAGTTACAAAGTTAGATTATAACTCAATATATACTTACTTAAATAGTAGTATATAACATATAATAACAATTTAACATTTAAAAAATACAAACACACTTATGATATTAAATACTCATTTTTCAGGCTTTTTATTTTGAAATATATGATTTGAAATTCACTATTTTAATTTCAGGTTATGTATGCCAAAGGATGGATGTGTTGAAGAATGGTTGCTGCGACCCTGAGGCTGACTTCACAGACAGATACAGCTGTGAAACGTGTTCAGGCAGTAACTGTTGTGTTATTTATGAGTTCTGTGTTTCTTGCTGCTTGGATCCGGGAAAGGTACGAGCTACTGATTATTAAGTTAACCAATTATTTACCTACAATTCGATAACAGGTTTATCATTTAGAAAAAATATTGTTAAATTTTATCGAAATGCATTCAATAGTTTTGTTGCAACAAAAAAAAAACAAACACAAATAGGTGTCTCTTCCATCCTGTGTTGATATATTTTCATTTTGTTATCCTTAACCCCGGTTTCTGAGTACATTTAGCGGTAGTTTATCTATTCAATATTGTTTAAACTCATATAAAAACCCTATTGAACAAAAAACTACCGCTAAATGTACTCCGAAACTGGGCATTAGTAATATTCGGCTTTATAAAGCTGCGCGGCCACTGGTGGTGGCGTGGTCGTTAGTTGCTTTGTATTATTTGCTATGGTACTGCGTCTGCTGAAACAGCATTTTGAGCGCCACAAAAAGTATTTCAAAGTGGCAGATCTTTACGGCCCATTTGACTGTAGACGCGCATCTTAAAGAGTAACTAGTCTGACTCAAGCTGAACGATAGTTTAACGTTATAACATAATAATGGTTGTTTAACTGACCTAAAAAATATATGTGACCAGGGTAACAGTATTTTTAAAAGTTGAACTGAGGTTTGGAACAATGAATATTAATTAATTATATTAAAGTCAATGAAAGTTGATAACAATTACGCTTGTTTATAAACATATCAAATTGAAAACAATTACCTATTGAGTTTAAATATTCATCAGTGTACGATAATTACTTTCTTATTTCTTACAGAGGGACATGCTAGAAGTTGTGTTGTCTAAACTCTCGACGGAAAAGAATGTGTTGTTCCGTTCCCTGAGTGACGACTATGAACTGTGCCTCACAAAATGTCGTACTAGTTCTCATAGTGTTCTACATGAGAACTCGTACAAGGACCCAATACACAAACACTGCTTCGGCGATGAACCCACAAGAGCCAGAACACCCGACTAACGAAAACTTAATGATTAGCATAAGATTTTTTTACGTTTTATATTCTTTTAAAAGTAAATAGGATAATTCAATGATATATTTTCTTGAACGTTACATGTTTTGACTGATTGAAGATACATTAAAATGTCTTTTTATAGCTGACTATGCACTTGTGAACTAATAATTAATAATAAGGAATCACTTTCTTCCGATAGAGGCGCCACCGAAATACTTTATAATCATTGGAGTGTCGTATAGTTGTCTGTGATATATATTTTCTTAAGTGTCCTCACTGATAAGCATATTAACCATCTCTTTTATATGTATTTTAATAGTAAGGCAGGCACCCAACTAAGTAATATGAGAATATTGTTTTATTATTGCTTATATTTTAATATCATGGAGACAGCTATATAGAACTTTTTTCCTTGTGTTTTGGTGGCGGCATCTACGATTGCCTAAGTGATATTCCTTGTTAGGTTTTCAGTGTGTAATACTACTGATTTTTTATTTAATATTTTTTTAGCTCTTCCAAAGTGTAACTACTGAATGCAAATTAAAGTATCTTCTGTTATTTATAGTAATTATGTGACTTATCGAGTTTTGTCTTACATTCGCAATTCGGACGTTCAGACATACATAATGATAAGGAACCTAAGGCTTGCTACACGCATAATCGGTTCGGAATCAATTGGCCTAGCCGGGGGGCAAAGCTGAATATGTGTAATTAAATGTTAAGAAAAATACCGTTCGACATCGCCGCGTCTGAATCTTTATTAGTATTGTGACGATTGGACCCGAAAGAACTACCCAATCGGCATAAGCCGAACAAGTCAGTCATTGCTTCGAGTCGGTTTTGTTGTTCGATAAATACTGCCGAACCGTACGTGCCGACCTGAATATGTATATAGCAAGCTTCATTTATAATAAACTATAACAATAGTTACAGATAGTAATATTTCCCCAGTCAATCAATAGGAATGAAAAATTAATAGAAGATCGGTTACTTATTACTTGTTACTTGTATATAAAATACTTGCTGCAAAATATCAAAGATAAATATTTCACAAAATGAGTGTAAGTACTACTAAATAAATAATAATTAACAGCCTTAATTTTTGTATAATGTGTAAAATGTTTATATTTATAATGATGGTATAGGAAAATAATGTAAATGAGTGAGTAAGTATGCATAAGCTATATGACATGTTCTAAGAACTATCCACGTCGTCAAATAATCCTAGTACAAGGTAAGTTACGCGTTATGGCTGTGTTTACTTAGATGCGTATTGTAACGAAGCACTAGAACAAACATAGACAAGAACGCATATATGCCTATAATATATACTCCCTGTGGTTTGTTTAGGGATCTCCCGAGATTCAAAATGCCGTCAACCTTGCACCGACCAATATCATTTGTTGCCACTTTATTGCATTCGAATAAATACTAAATTAATCATTCCGTAATAAAAAGCAGCAATATACCGGGGGTGTCATGCAGACGGTTGTCCAAACGAAATAGACACCGGGCCCGAAATGCTGCCGACACCTTCCTTTAAAAAAATATTCACCACTTGGGAAATACCTACAATAATGATATGTGATACTTTAAATGCTTGAAATTAACCTTTTTTTGTTCTAGACCAGGCAGACATAATGTGCAATTTTAACATATTTACTTACTTAAAGTTTTGTATTGCATTTGGCACATTATTTAAAAGGGTACGAACTATAGAAGTTTTAAAGAAAGTTGAATAACTCTATGTGATTTAATGTATAACTTAGATAATAGTATCATTTTCTTTTATATTTGAAATAAACAGTCGGAACCTACCTTATAACTGAGAAGCCAAACATTATTTATTGTGTTAACCGATATTATCGAAAAAATATAGTGTTGTTCCTTTTAATTATTATTTAATGACCAAATGGTAAGAATACACATTTTTCTTTTATTTAAACAGAGATAGAGTTCTTGAACTTTTCTGGCTACGTACCCACATTTTATTTTATACACCTATATTAAGTGGTTCTGATCTAAATATCTCTGCGCAATCTGTGCACGCAATATTTATGAACTATTAAAGAAACGCATCATTTTTCTAGTGTCTGCACTGGGTATGAATACACTTGAATAAATTGTTAAGTAAAAAAGTCCACTTAATGGAATTTGAACATAATTGCTACCCAGAGTTTGATGTTTTTAATGAACTTACATAAACGTTTTATTATATTTCATCTTCCGTAAAACTGTTTTATGACATACAGGGTGATATTTTAATGGATGCGCGAAATTTTATTACATAATTTTAACAATTTCTTTAAGAGTGCTAATATGAAAAAGTAAGAAGAAAGAATATGTTGAAAGTAATGCAAGATAAATACTATTAGACCTTGTAAAAAGACTGTACGTCGATAACAAAGTCAATAGTATTTTGGGTGAGACTTTACTTGAATTGCAATTCGTATTATTGTTTTATTGAAATACCAAATTTCCGTGTTTACCTCATGATAATTCCTCTCTGTAATTTAGGCAAAGTATAAAAATAGTAAATTGTCTTATACCGAAAGCATTCAATTCGTTTCGCGCAAGTTTTAAAAATCGTCCTGTATATATAATATCTAAATGGTAACACTTATCAACAGTTATTTAAGTTACCAGAATCTGTACCTTTAACAACACTCATAAAATTATATAACATAATGTTACACATTCTATTGAGGCTACCGTGAATTATTACATGAACTATGTATATTATAAAAAATACTTATTTTTCTGTAAATTGTACAATTTTATTTTATGATAACAAATTACCTACCTTCCCTGTGATAAATCGAGCCTACGACCTCTGGCGCAGTGGCAAGGAGCACAACACTGCAAATAGTTAACTGAAATATGAAAATTCTCTCAAAGCAATCTTTTCAATTCCGAATCCAGGTCAATTGCTAGTAGACAGAAGGTTGATTTTCTACATTAAAATCTGGAGTCATAGTAAGTGTTACACTACAAATAGTCTTACTTTATTATAGTACATATCTGATACGGCATACACACCAGTAGAGCCTACCTAATAACTCGGATTAGCAGATAGTATTCTCAATGTTTTGTGTCAATTGTCAAATCATAGCTTAGTGACTTTACAGAAAATCGTATGTAATCAAATCAAGCATTGCACATTGTGTTGTAATCAAAGAGGTAATCTTCTTTATCTAAATAAACTTTGATAAGTAGAGAAGTAACATAGGCAAATCATTGTCTTTCATATTATTACGTAGTAGCAGGAAAGCAATCGACCTCAGAGGCTGAAACAATCCTGCGCTCGCGCAGTCCGTGGCAGTCAGTGAGTGACTGTGAGTGCGTGCCGTCGTCACCAAACGCAACATGTGGTGAGAATATCAACATTACCGTCTAACCATACTGCTCTTAATGACATAAAATACTACGTGTGACTAACAATACTAGTACCTGTGTGTGATATTAATTAACTTTTTTATTAGTTTAGGCTGATCACTATTTTTAAACGCGTATAACTCGATAACAGTTTTTCACAACAATGTCAAGCCTATTTCGCAAATGCAATGTTCTCACGAACCGGTTTAAAATCAATCATAACGACATCATTCGTAAAATGTTACCGATAGGGTTAATAACAACGTGAATGTCATGAATATTGGCTAAAGGACCAACACATAATAACGTAGCTAAGATACAAGGTACCAATTAAATAATCTAGGTGCAATAAAGATGAATAGACGTAGGTAAACAATGTCAGTTAAGTACTTATTAAGAAGGTTTAAGAAATGATTGAGTACCTAGTAATTTAAGTCCAGTATGCACGCATGTAATTTACTTAGTCGAACGTTCAATTTGTTTTTAGATACAAAAATCTACAATAATTATTCAGATATTTAAATAAATACTTGTACTTAGGTACATAACAAGTTTGATAGATAAATTCTGGTCTGCTTTTTTGATTTTTCTTAAATACTACTATTACTGAAAAAATAACAGGTTCTAAATTGGCTAGTGGAAAACAAATACGTAGACTTATGAGTCTTAAGTAACAATAGGTAATAACTAACTAACTTATAACGCTCGAACAGATTTTCGCAATAAATTGTGCCTTGGCCGTAGTTCACGTCAAACTATTGTCATTGACCGTTTCTTCCTCATAAAGAAATTCAAGATCGCACCTTGTGTCTTGCCTAACCGAATGCTTATCCATCTTAGAAATAAACGTGTGTACAAAATGGAAAACCACATTAAAAACCATAAAGCTTAGAGTAATTCATTGTACATACTGATAATGTGATAATGATAAATATGATAATGATTGTAATCTATGATAAATAATATTTTTGTTAGCACCCGCGCCGTGTTACATTAGCATGATACTAAATAAAATGAATAAATAAATTTAACCCATTACTGTCCCACTGCTGAGCAAGGGTCTCCTCCCGTAATGAGGGAGGGGCTAGGCCTTGAGTCCACCACGCTGGCCAAGTGCGTGTTGGCCACTATGGTTCGTGACAACGTATGTTCTTGTACCATAGTTCAACCGACATTTTATAACGGATATAATTCAGTTAAAAAACAAACGAAACGTTTTTCTTGATTACAGTAAGGTTTTAATATTAGGTCCGAACGAGACAATCTGATGTTGACCGACCCATAGAACCACAGAAGCAGGACACACTAATTTAAGTGTTCTGTATTTTTTATAATTATTGAAAGGACTGTTTACTAAGTTGAATTTGCAATTTTATAAGAATTGAAAGTACTGTTTACTGTATATTAAGTACTGCAAGTACATACTATACCAGAGTTCATCATTCGGCTATTTAATATTAAGATATGGCACATTCATAATCTTGCTTTCTCATACCTAGACTTACAAACATAATATCACGCCTGTTATACCCGAAGGTGTAGGCAGAGGTGTTTAAAATACACTCACGTTTCGTCATTATCAAGTGGTCCCATGTAACAGAGGCGAGCCTATTGCCATATACCGGTTATGTTACCAAACTCTGCTTAGTATATCATAAGGTACACATAATATATATCTGCTGTTTCTATACACCATGATCTAATGGTTTGTAAACAAAATACCAGTGTGATAATAGCCGTATTTTCCTACGTGTTGTTTAGAATAACAGGGATTTTATTTTTCTGAAGTGACGAGTCATATGCACTCATTTACTAGTAGGTGAATAGAGATTTTACACCTGTATTTCCCCATTCAACTACGTCAGTGTCTGATCTTCGCTGTATCAGATCTTAATGGCCCTTAAGGAAAAATATGTACAGGTATTAAGGTTTTTCCTCTATTTTAAGCAAATAATTGTTTATTCTATGGTATTTTCAAACCATATCAGGTATGAACACTTAATAATAGTTTAATACCTACAACAGTATCACACCGCTTAGAAATTGTAGTTAATTATTTTTGTACCGATGTTAAAATTATGCAGGCACATATACTCGCTTCACATAAAAAGGTAAACCTGTTTTTCGCTAACAAATAACCTAAGTTAATTGGAAAATAAACGAATGAACAAATTCGGTATAGGTACCTGGTTTATTTATCGCTTGGGTAAACTACAAAATAACACTATAAATTATTTATTAAAATATTACGGAGGAAGCAATAAATATAGTTTAATAGGAACAAACGTGTATGTATGTCAAACATATTTACATAATATTATGTTTCTGATACCTTTATTAATTCCAACTCATCTTCTTATTATAATCGTACAGGCACCAGTAATATTTTTGATAATCTATGCCTAATTATCAAGTTTAATGTAAAAACAAACTCTAGATTTTGTTTTATATAGTCCACGAAAACTAGCGAGTGGCGTAGGAATTAAAATGGTCATCAGTAGATACAATACTATGTACCTACTTAGGTATAGTCAAACAACTTAGTAGAAGCCCTTGTGTGCAAGGTTCGGGGCTGATGGAAGTAACTTAAAACATCAGTGACTGGTTTATGCAGCTGACGGTGGCCTGGTTGATACAGCTACTTTGATAGTCGGGTTGTTAATTCTCATTTTACTTTACTTAATAGTCAGTAAGCGACCAGTGGGTTAAGCAACCTTGGCGCGGACATTATATAAGTAGATGCATGGCGTGGCGTCTCCTTGCTTCGGAGGGCATGTGAAAAGTCGGTCCCGGTTTGTTGTCAATAACATAACAGTCGTTAAGCCACGCCAAAGGCCTTCCGGCTGCTATAACAACTTTGACACTAGGTTAACCACTAACCATATGACGAATAAATTCTATGTTGTTGTATATAGAGGTATATTAGAGCACACTGAACTGAAACACGAAATTGATACTGACATTATCGACCGACACAATTTTTCCCACATCGGAACTAAATTTGGATATCGATAAGCCAATCAAACGATAAGACATTAAAGAAATAACTTAATATTTCCTTACATAATCTTATTTTTTGGTTTACACTTCATTCATGGTCCGAGTATCGCGATTTTCGCGCATCGCAAAGATATAATAAACTTGTATGATAATAAATATAGTGTATTAGAGATAAAGACATCAATTTCTACCAGTCATCATTATCTGATAAACGACAGTTGTCAGATGTTGAGTTAAAAGTATTAGTTTCTTCAGAATACGTTATGAGCACCAGTTTATTTATATTATTTTCGTGTTGTGAATGTGTGTTTAGTTGTGTCTACCTATCCTATACCTTGGCTGACACCGTCTCCAAAAAAACAATTTTGGAATTTTTGAAGTTTTTTGTTTTAAAAATATTTTTTTTTGGGTTTTCGTACCCGAAGGGTAAAAACGGAATCCTATTACTAAGCCTCCGTTGTCTGTCCGGACGTCACCAGGCCGTAACAACTAATGTACGTACTACCGTTGCCATACACATTCAAATACTAAAAATTAAAAAAAAAATAAGGGGGGGTCCCCATAGAGCAAATCTTGTTTTTATTGGAACGGAACCCTTCGCGCGCGATTTCGACTCGCAGTTGGCCAGTTTTTTTTATAAATTATATATTTACCTACTTTAGAAAATGGCATTCCCAATATTTATATTCACGTCAATTAGATACATATTATCATGGTTAAATGAGCCGGAGTGAGTACTTAATATAACCGGAGCAATTATCATGAGTATTCCTAACCTATTAACTATTTGAACTGTTAAGCATAGTTAGGTAGTAGTAGGTTACCTTGGTTTACGTAACCATAGGCACATATAATGAAAATTGAACCTTATAATGGAAATGAGTTCAAATGAGACTGGTTTCGAACATGCTCGACATAATTGCAGCCATGATTTCAACAATAGTCAACAGTAGATGGTGATTGTAAATGTTAGGTACATAATAATAACATATTTACGTGTAGGCATCATATAATGCATATATCATAATACCTTGAAATGACCCAGATGATTATTTTAAGTAGGTACGTCGTTTAGTATGAAAACAAACTAATAGTTCTAGCATTGAATAATTTTATACGTCACTCTTTTATATTTGATTATAAATGCCCTATTTTACTATTGGAAAAACATACAGTACATACTATACCTATATGAGACCAAGCACGTCAGATAAAAAATGTACAAACTATCCTTTATGTAAAGGTAATAAATGGGTTTTACTTTTGTTCACTACTGCAGCAATGCAATCAATTTCCTTTGAAACCCTAGAAGTATAGATGACTAGAAATTGTTGTGACACGGGAATTAACGCGAACGAGATGTTATTTTCCTTTAGGTAGGTGTACAGTGCGAACTTTAGGTCAACGATGTAGGTACCTATGATCAGTTTTTATTAACGAAAACTTATTAAAAACTTTGATGAAAACTCTTAGACTATTTTTACGTTATATTTCGACGCGGGCGAAATTGCGTATAAAAGGTAGTAAATAAATATTATAATTACGACGGCGACCACTAATAGTCCAGTCTAAATGCATGTGCAGCAGGTGCCTACGTACTCTGAGCAGCACATAATATATCTAATTAAGTAGCGGCACGAACAGAAGTTGTAAATATTAGGTTGGGGAAAAAGGCTTTTGCGCATTATAGTATGTATGAACTTGTAATAAAATCTCTCTGGCTTCAAGAATCACAAATGAGTACACGGTCCATTAGGTTTCTTTCAGTGAGCTCGTGAGGTACCCAAGTATCGAGCTTTTTGTGTCTAGAGAAAAGTTTTTATTACAAGTTCATCCATACTATAATGCGAAAAGACTTTTTCCCCAACCTAATATTTATAACTTCTGTTCGTGCTGCTACTTCATCTGTCTAAATTAGTTCGACAAGGAATGTTATTTAACAACCCAATGATAGTAACTGATACGACATACGTGCTGTTTAGCGATGATTATCCTCTAACAATCATTATGCATGACATGAGTGTATCTACTTAGGTATACTGATGTCCTACGATCATAGGAAATTCCTATTTCCCGCGGTTTTGCCGCATATCAGGTAAAGCAACGCATTATACGGTGTACATGCATGTTTTTGTTAATTCCCTGTTTTTTGATAATAAAATATAGAGCCGTAAATTTAAAACAATGCATAAATTAAAAATAACTAATTTTACAATAGTGTTATTAAGTCGATACTCAAACACAATTTACATAAGGAATTAATCAAAATTATCTTTTATTAAGGCTCGTCAATACGTATTAGTATTCCCTTAATGTTCCATTCATCACCATAGTTAAAAATAATGTCAGATGGCTAATTGTAATAGGTAAAAGATAAAAAAAATATTTCCAAAAAAAGTACAATATTCCTTCGTTTTAGAGTTCCATACGAAACGCACGTTATTAAAATCTGAACCCTCTTTGCTCTTTGCATGGCTCTACATTCTATACCTACGTCTACTTTCAGAAATATCATAGGGTTCAATTACTATTTTGCAATCAAATAATTTTGCCCATAGTTAAGTAGGTACCTAACTCCGTCCCATATACAGCTGATTTTCCCGTTATGTTATTAACGGGAATAAACAGTTGCTAAATACAACTTTAAAATACCTACTCGATCATAATCGTATAATGAGAATCTACCTACGTAGTATGACGTACAGAGATTCCAAAACGAATATACAAGCATTAACAAACAGTAATTACTTATTGGCGAGGGACGTCTGATAATAATTTAAGTAAAGTATTTAATTATGATAAAACAAAAGACAGAAAATACCAGTATTGTTCGGGTAATTGTCGCTTTATTAGGCTATTAAAGTATTTCTTATCTGTGAGATATATTTTATCTATCGTCACGTTAATAATGACATATTTTTCAATTTAAAATTGTGTTCGCAATTCGTTATTCTGATATAAAATAAGTCTAGGTCTAGATTGTCCAGATATTTGGGGATAGGCAGTTTCTTCTTCAGGAAGTATAAACCTTGAACGTAGAATTAGGCATACAATCGCACGTTGTATCCGTCAGGCTAGACCTAGACTAGTCTGTATAAACTGTATAACTCTCATATGCGTCTAAATAAGTTTCGAATTCTTTCATTATTGTATTCATAAGTTAATATATCAATAATTCTAGTTGTCATTTTCCACTCATGTCGACCTCGACAAAAAGGCGGCATAATAAAGACAGTAGCAATAATCGGAAGTAATTGTTATCAATTATGTCCTAATTAAGGTAATTTGTCAACGTCGTATCAAATCGTAATGAGAAAAGTGCAATTATTACCTACAACTTTTCCGCTATTATCATTTGTTATCTAAATCTTTTAATAAGATAAAAAATACCTGTTTTGAATTTGAATAAATTATCCATATCTTAGTCGCTTTATTCCCCATAAGTTGCTCCATAAAGATATACATATCTTCCAAAGTAATTTTTATTCATCAAATAAAATTAGTAGTCTAGGTAAATGTTGAATGATTAAGTCGACACGTTAAAAACATGAAAAGACTTACTTACGTTTCTTAACTATCGCGACAACTTGTTGTATTTACAATTTAGATAGGTAAGTTCAGTAGGTACTTATGAATGAAAATTTTAATTTGGTAAGGTTCATATCTTTATGCATGGTGATATCACTCAGGTGAGGCCAGGTGACATTATTCCAAGGTGATATGAGGAAACCAAAAGTTTTCTTTAATCAGTCAGGTAGAATATAACCTATAATGGGACAGGTACTTTTTTATCGGTGTTCGTCAATCGCAGGAACAAAAGCCTAGGCGCTTCGAATAGAGACGTTATGTTACAAAGCAGATTTAAATGTTGTTACATTAGTCCCTAGGTACAAATCCCTAAAGAGCTAAGTTAATATCAACAAACCCTTGAGAATCTATTGTCAGACAGTTTCACTCTGAGCGTCTGACGTACCTATCTCACGACAATTGGGGGCACTGTGATTCGCACACACGCATTCGCAATACATATATCTGCGTATCTATACCTGTCTAAAACAGTCTGCAATCAATTTCTTGAAATTAATTAATTAATTATTATCAAAATATACCTAGACACTCCTACTCTCCAAATAATTAATAATATCGTATAAACCAGGTAGTTTTACTCCAAAAGTAATAAAATCCAATGTGCGGAGTACGAAAGTAACAACTGGAAGGTCGTTTGTATTTATTATATCTTGATTCGATCAAGATTATATCTTGCGATTAAAAAGTAGCTCAATATAACTAGAAACGTGAATATTTGAAGTATTTATCTACAAAGGATAATATTTCTAGCCATAACTATGCCATGATAAGTCCCAGACTTAAGTCCAAGGTACATTGAACACGTAAATCATGACAGATTTTTGTTTATGTACATGTTCTATATAATATACTGTGGATGATATAACACAATGTGTAGGCATTTTTCCTGGGTCGCAAGGAAGTTTCGGACCTTGCTTTATCGCGCAATGAACACAAAAACAATTGACAGGCGCCAGATTTTTTTAAATAGGTTTCTGAAAGCCAGGGTACTACCTGATTGTACGATCTTAGAACACTACTATTTCCACTACCATAATGTGCTATTTTTTCAAAGGAATAACTCATTCCAGGTAATTAAATTATCCATCGGAATATAATCCCCATAGTCAGTCATATAGTTACTACTCTTTCTTTCTTTTGCCGTCGCAAATTAACGGGCTCTCGACAACTGAGTTATTTTTAATTTAAACTTATAGTCATAAGAACATAGGCAGTAGAAGTACCTACCTATCTTCTGTTTAAAACAACGAAATATCACGCTTCGTCCTAATTATTAGCTAGATAAATGTACGCACGTTTTTATGTCAAAGGTTCACTAGTTCACGCTTGTCATCTTACGCACCGGTGATGTCCACTTGACCTTATGCTAAATGGTTTTTGGGTGTACTACGATTGCAACAAATAGTTGAATGTTATGCTAGTTATATAACGCTTAACTGTGCACTCCCATCATGAAAGATTTATTCAAGACAAAGTTTGTTTGTGGTATCTGACAATAGCTTTATCTATTCAATAAACTTATACAAAAAAAATCGCTATTGAATATATAAAGTACCGTTAAATGTACTCAGAAACCGGGGGTTAGTCTAGGCGAAGATAATTATATTCAGGACGCCTGATACATATGAACGATCTATAATGATTCAAAAGTTTTGCGACAAACCAATCAATCTAACAATGCAATGATATAATCTAGAGGACCTACTTACACGTACTCACGAAAGTCCTCATTTTGAGAGTACGCAGGTAAATATAATGATTGATTCCTATGTGTTTAGAGTCCAAACACAATAGAAATTAATAATTATCTAATCAGTCCAAACTTTGGACACGTGCGGCCCATTACTTCACGATTAAGTGTGACACTTCAAGACTCATTGACTTCTTTAAATAGACGCAGTTTAGTCTTAAGATAAACACATTGTAAAGTCGAGTACCTATGTTCATATTTATTATTAAGAGCCTTTACTTGTATGTTAACCAATGTTATTAGGTAATTTATAGGTTATAGATACATTTACGTGCGTCTAGGTAATGCTGGTTAAGACTGAGTTTTATTTTGCTGTAAATACAAATAGAAATACGAACAAAAGCTTTATCTACAATGAATCAGGCAAACGATAATTAGGTAAAGTTTATTAATCACACCTACATTAACTACAAGTATTATAACTGGTTCTATAATAATATAACAGATTCCTAATTTTTCAAGTGATTTGCAAATATTTATTTTCTTGTTATTATTAGGTAGTTATATTATATACATCATAATTATTATCACATCACGTATTACTTAGTTACTTAACATTTAATCGAAATTAAGACTAGCACATATACTATCCTTTTTACTACTTCATAACTGATCTCATTAAAAAGAAAAAGAACTGACATTTTGTTAATCAAAATCATCAGGCCGACTTCCCGTCAAGCAATTCCTTGACATTTGAACTAAATTAAAAACTGGTTATTCGCACTGAAATAGTAAAAATACGCTGAAATTAGCATAGAGAAAGAGATGTTATTAAGATTAGTATCGTGGTGTTGACAAGGGTTGTGTTCTGAGGTAGGGTTTGCAAGTCGAAGCGGTGGTGTTTGGTGGGCAGCGTGTTGGCGGCGCTGTTCGCGGGCGCGTTGGTGGCCGTGCTGGTGCTGCAGCCGTGGGCCGGCCCCGACCACCTGCGTTTCCCGCGTGCGACTGTCGCCGCCAATGGCCACGAGTGTGCTTCGATTGGACGGTATGTATTCCACACGAAAATTATCCATTAGTTGCGTTCATAAAAGTACTTGGAATGTATCATTATTTGCAGTTTCTTACGCAGCAATTCTTTGCCGACAGCAATCAATTGATTTGTCATGCCATTCTTACGAAGCGTTTAGACTAGTTTAGAGCTTATAATGAAATTACTAAATTAGATGACATTTTCATTTCATCCACCGCTGCGCCGCTAGCATCCCTTACTGTCTGGAAAGATGGGTAGTAAATAGTACTAGATCTAGTACTGTCGTCGCTTCTGCGCTTCACCATATTAACGACAAGACGAGGTCTACGTTGTTTCGGTCATTTTTTCACACACAGACAGATTCAATGATGGACGCAGGACATTAGATTAACCTATATACCTGTACTGATAAATAAAAATAGTACCTAAGTATAGATTAATTATAGATGAGTTGGAACCTATTTGGTTCCAACTCATCTCACCAACTCACTTACTATGTTAATATTTTAGAGGAATCTTGGAGAGGAATGGTTCTGCTGTGGACGCGGCGATAGCCACGCTATTCTGTGAGGGAATCGCCTGTGCGCAATGTATGGGGCTCGGCGGCGGCTTCCTGGCAACGGTGTACGACGCGAAGACGGGACGGGTGCGCGTGCTGAACGCGCGCGAGAGAGCGCCGGCGGCAACCGACGAGAACATGTACGCCAACGCGTCTTCCACCGTGGGAGGCCTCGCCATCGCCGTGCCAGGAGAGCTCCGCGGCTACGGAGCCCTGTATCGGGAGTATGGACACCTACCCTGGCGGGAGCTAGTCGCGCCAACAGCAGACCTTTGCCGCCGCGGACATCTCGTCAATGCTTACATGGCGCGGGTGCTCAAGTCGTACAGCGACCGAATCAAAGCCGAGCCCTCCATGCGGTAAAATAATATTTATCTCTTATTTTTTATTTATTTCTGCCTTGTATGGTCACGTTTCTAATATGTATGTCAACTGACAGGGAGGTATACGTGAACGAGGCGACGGGCGAGGTTTGGAACGAGGGCGATTACATCAAAGAACCGACGTTGGCGCGCACGCTGGACATCATCGGCGAGGAGGGCCCCGAGGCGATACACAATGGCACCCTCACGGCGCGGCTCGTACAAGATATCCAGAACCACGGCGGTATTATTACCGAAGAAGACCTCAGGAACTTCAGGTGATACTAGACTATAAGAGCATTTAAAAAATTCTAAATCGCTGACAGTCTTTGTGATTTTTTTGACATATTAAGCGTTAATATCATAAATTCATTCATAAGAAATATTAGAATATGAGAAGTTCACACGAGTTCAAGAACACATGGTCTGCCTGGTCACGAAGTACTTACATGATAGGTTAACCGTCTTCCATCATTTTTTAGGGTGGAATGGCAAGAGCCGATCGAAGTGCCGCTGACAGACGACTACACGTTGTATTCAGTCCCGCTGCCAGGCTCCGGGTCGGTGCTGGGCTTCATCCTGAACATGCTTCGAGACTGGGTGGGAGACGGCACAGTCGCGCCCACTGGCTCACACCTGTACTGGCACCGCATCGTAGAAACCTTCAAGTACGCGTACGCAAAGCGAACCGGCCTCGGCGACCCTTCACGCTCTAACGTCAACTACGACATCAGAGAGGTACATGTGCTTATTTGTTTAATTTATTTGTCACATAATTATAAACTTTTCTATATACGTATTTATTTTATACTAGCTTTCTAGAAAACATTTCCCAGGGGAAAAGCACAGCAAAAAGACCTCAAAAATTAAGTTTGTTTTATTGTGTTTTGCTCAATAATAGGATGAAACATAACAATTTTTGTTACCCGTATATAATATGTACATAAGTTCGACATTTTTGGCGGTCTAATTATTCGCCACTTAAATATGTGTACCAAAGATAAAAAATAATTTCCAAGATAAATTATTGGCAATCGAAAATCGTCTCCTGCATAAAATCTCACTACCTCTAGCCAGATTATTATTGACTTTCGTATACTTATTGGCTTAACTTATGAAATTACTGATATGTTTTTACTCAAATTGTAGATATGTTTAGCAATTTCTATTTCGTTAATAATTTATCTGTCCTAATAAACAAAATTAATGTAACGATATATTATGTAGACAACGTACAAACAAGGTATATTCCGTCGTATATTATTTTGCCGCTTCACCTTCATGTTTCAGTGTTGGCATTGACTTGTAGCAAATAACTACATTTATTTATCTTTGTGTCGATAAACTGAGTACTTACATTGTTAACAACGTCATAATATTGATGTTTAACTGATACGCCAACAAAACAGAACCATGTGAAACGTTGATTCATGGTTAATATAAATATTATAAACTAGGTACTATCGTAATAAACAACATTGTAATAGAACTTATGCTATAATTTACATTCGTTCCAACTGTTCCAAGCATTTACGTATCAGAAGGATCCGAGAAATAATTTTTGTAGAAGTTTTGAATTTTGTTTTAATCATATTTAACATATTTTCCTTCTATATTTTTCAGTTGGAACGTAATCTCTCCGACCCTGCCTGGGCGAGAACGTTCCGAGCTCGGGTGAACGATTCCATGACGTATTCTGACTGGCAGCACTATGGGGCGTCGTTCGAAGGTGCAGATGACCACGGCACTGCCCACATAGTCGTCATAGCCCCCGATGGTAGCGTTGTCTCTGCTACGAGTACCATTAACTATATGTATGTATACCAAGATACCTAACTATGTATCCTATTCGCCACGATGCAAGAGCTTGTGGCAGTCATCGGCTGCTGTCATGCAGGCTTGTTAAGGTTAAATATTAACTATCAAAAAAGTATCTATACTAATCAATACTTATACTAATATTATAAAGCTGAAGAGTTTGTTTGTTTGTTTGTTTGTTTGTTTGAACGCGCTAATCTCGGGAACTACTGATCCGATTTGAAAAATTCTTTCAGTGTTAGATAGCCCATTTATCGAGGAAGGCTATCCATACTAATATTATAAATGCGAAAGTAACTCTGTCTGTCTGTCTGTCTGTCTGTCTGTCTGTCTGTCTGTCTGTCTGCTACTTAATCACGCCTAAACTACTGAACCAATTTGCATGAAATTTGGTATGGAGATAGTTTGATACCCGAGAAAGGACATAGGCTACTTTTTACCCCGGGAAAATGACGCATTTCCCGGGAAAATTCAGGTTTCGCCACTGAAGTCGCGAATAATCAATATTATAATGACATTGAATTAACAAAATTCCGTTGTCATGGCAACAATTTTAATGGCAGATATGCTTTAGCGCGAGTTATATGAGATATAAATAATTTTGAGAATATTTTTCGTGAAAAAAAGCATATTTTGTTGTCAAGGAATAATTAAGCTTTGTATTAGTAAAAAAAATCATTCACGCGAGCGGAGCCGCACGGGTCAGCTAGTAGGCTATATATCATCACGCTACGACTAATAGGAGCAGAGCAGCAGTAAAAAATGTTACAAAAACGGGGACAATTTTGACCCATTCTCTCTTATGTGACGCAAGCGAAGTTGCGCGGGTCAGCTAGTTAATCCTATAAGTGAAAGATGATTTGCCAGATCGCAGATTATAATATTTTACTATCACTGAAGCATTTTAGATGAACCATTTACGAGTACAAAATTAATAAATTTTTCGTTAACCCAGTCAACTACCCAATGTGTAAGTTAAATATGTTTCAAGCGTATCAGCTTGATCAGCAGTGATTCTTGTTAAGTTGACGAAGACATTTGTTTTATCAAACGAACCATTATCTGTCTAACTACATTTTCTTGCATTTACAGTTGGGGCTCTCAAAGGCGCTCCCAAGGCCTAGGTATTATGTTGAACAATGAAATGGATGACTTTGCTATACCTAATCGTGAATCAGCTTACGGTCTGCCGCCATCCCCTGCCAACTTTCTATCTCCGGGACTGCAACCACTTAGCTCAATGGTGCCAAGCATCGTAAGGAATAAAAACGGCAGGGTCGATTTAGTGCTCGGGGCTGCCGGCGGCACTAAAATTACAACTCAAGTTGCCCTGGTATGTTTGTATTTTGTTTAAGATTTTAGTACAGTAGCTCAAATCCCTACCACTATCGACTACACAACCGGCTTGCTATCAAGAGATTTTGTATGAAAATCTGATCAGCGCCTCTAACGGGCGTCGTGTAGGAATTATTTTGGCAGTACATTTTAAATGTCAGACTTTCGATACCGATTGAAGAGAATCGTGTCACAGGCCGCATGCTCCACTTATATTTTTTGTGTTTGTATGCATGATCCATCACGCTTGGACATTAGGAGGTGCAACCCGGTATGAGTATAAAGAAGGTTATCCGATTCTGTAAACAGAAAAGTCTGATAGAATTACTTCCTTCGCTTTGCCTGGACACAACTAAACTCTCTACCTCCTGCTAAAGAATAGCCTTACGGGTTAAATGATTGTTGCTTTATACTCATTATTCAAAACTGGTTTTAAGTTAGTCCATTTACTCGATTTTTTTCAGTAGCTTCGTGGTAGTTTTCTTAACAAAAAGATTGTGTTTGTAAACGTCTGTCATGTGTACTTGTTTTTTTTTTTCAGTTAACACGACACACGATTCTAGAGGGAGCCGTTCTTCAGGATATAGTTCAACAACCGCGGCTTCATCATCAGCTACTGCCTATGGAAGTACAGCACGAGGCCGATTTCGACGCGGTATTAATTTCACTATTAATAGTAAATAGTAATACGTTGAAGTTTAAAGATCAACTCGTTCACTCCCAGCGAGTTCAGATGTAGTAACTTTAGAGTTCTACTCACTTCTACTTCTACACTTTCTAGTCACTGCTAGGTCTGTTAGATATTTTTTATCCAATTCAATTGGCAATATTTTACAAAAATTTATCACCAGTCCCGTCTACCTTCCTTGCATGTGGACCTATAGAATATAGGATAAGATAGATAAGGAAATAAGATTATATATCAACAATATAGTAGAGAGAGAGTCGGGGTACGTAGGGTTGTAGAGTTATGCATAGTCGGTAAGAAAGGTGACTGACTGACTGACATATTGATCTATTAACGCACAGCCCAAACCAATGGACGGATCGGGTTGAAATTTGGCATGCAGGTAGATGTTTTGACGTAGGCATCCGCTAAGAAGAAGAAGGATTTTGATCAATTCTACCCCCAAAGGGATAAAATAGGGGACGAAATTTTGTATGAAAATTCTGTCCTAAGTCACAAATCACGCGGTCGAGGTCATGGCCAACAACAAGTTTTAAATTATAAACGTTGGACCTGTCTACGATCGTGTTGAAGAATAAATCTTATATTCATATTATTCCAAATTGTTAATTTTCTGGGCAGGAATCGATACCAAATTTTTCATTGAACTAGATATATTCGACACGGAGTGCTTGTGAATTTTTAAATTATTACCCATTCTCTCTTATGTGACGCAAGCGAAGTTGCGCGGGCCAGTTAGTTTGTTATAAATGAAGACCGAATCTATATGCAACTTTATTTGATCAATGGACCGAGTGGCGAACGAGTCGGCCGAACGACCGTGACAAGAGTGACAAGTGCCTCGGTACAGGTTACGCAATTAGCGTGACTGACAACTGTTTGCAACGGCTTACAATGAATACTTTTGTACTGAATACAATAGGTCTCTGCTTGTATTGACAATAAAAATATCTGAAAAGGTAGTTACAATAACAGTATTAACTCAGTTCATACTAAAATGACTAATAAAATATACATATTTAATGCAAATTAAAGAGTGGATATAAAATACCTACATTATAGTAGCTATTATAGCTATAGTGTTATAAAACATGAATAACAATAAAAATAATCTCTTCAGCCAATGAACATACCTATGTGTTTAAAACATCTTCCACTATTATGTAGGTAGGTATGCCCAACTTAAATTAACTCAAGCCTGGGTTGGTTTTATTCTCAATATAAATAAGTAAGTATGCTCTAATTTTTTATTTTCTCCGCAGTCGGTCATAGCATCTCTTCAAGCAAAAGGCCACGCCACTACGGAGTTGGGTCCTACGGCTGGATTCGCCGCTATGGTGGCTGCGGCACGAGATTCCTCAGGATACTACGTACCCGTGACGGACCGTAGGCGCCCGGGCAGCATAGATGGATTCTAAATCTAAATTTACTAGTCTCTACTTTAATGTTCAACTTCCGCGTTAGGTACACATCAAAATTGTTACAATTTTTTTTAATTTTATGTTTTTTAAAAGGACGTGAGGTAAGCATAGATTGGCCCGTATCTAATCAAAGTCCTCTCTTTTACACTTATGTGTGTTGATTGTTACGCGTAGGTATATTGTTTATCGTAGTTGTACCTTCGACATTTGGCTGTGTATCGAAATAAAAATCAAATGTGATATTACCTATATATTGTTATACAACGTGTAATACATATACTATATAATATAACGCATGAATATGAAAATAGAAACAAAATTAAAGTGTAAATAATTATAATTGTACCTACTTAGTATTCTATTGAATGGTTTTCATTCAGGCGTTTCGAAATAAGGAGCTGTAAATTAAAACTTAATACAGTGGCAGGCTGATATTGAAGAAATTATAATATCAATAAGTTGCAGAAGCATTAGAACAGTACAAGTGCAGTGTTGCGCGGTTTAACTAGGGTTTGCTCGGGAGCACTGGATTTCAAAATTATCGCTTAATAGTTTATATCAACTTCGCCCGCATGAAGAGAACTCAAATTTTCGCATTTATAATATTAATAGGACAAAAGGTTTCTGTAGCGTTAGACACTGTTTGGAGTTGTAGAGCAATTTTCTACAACTAACGATTAGCGACGATCGGCTATTTAAGTATTTAAGTATGAAAAATTGATCAGCGCCTCTGGCAAGTATCTACAGTGACCAATCTCTGCAATCGGTACTAGATATATAGTATCGAGATTTGACATTTAAAATATACTGCAATAGTTTATATGCTAGAGACCATGATTGGATTTCCAAACAACATTTCTCGATAGCAATCCGATTGTCGATAGTCAATAGTGTTAGAAAATCGGGCTACAAGTAGAAATTAATAACCAGTACATTATCGCGATTTACCAACTACTGGCAGCCTAATCGCAGTCCAATGTTCATTTATTTTCGTTAATACTTTTAGAATGAGAACTTGTAGAAGATTAATTATTTTATTTCCATTCGAAAACATTATTTATAAATGACTGTGTGAGTTTATCTCAGAAGAAATTGGCACAGAGAGTACCACTTTGTATGATCACGAAAATTAAGTTTAAATTGAATTGAGATCGTGAAATGTTACTCTGAAATATTTCCGTGTTACTCGTTGTAGAGCAAAATATTTTCTGCTTGTAAGTATTATTTTGTTATAAAGCATTATGTAAGTTACTGTGATGTTTAATAATGTTATTAAATGAATAAATGGTTTTGATAGTAAATTATGATGACTTTTTCAATAATATGATGATTTTCTTTATCTAAAATTTATTGATGTGCACCACTAAGTAGCCTCATAAGCAATATTCACAAGAATCTTTGTGAAAAATAGAAATACTCAGACAGACCTTAGACTCGATCAGACTTGATGAACGAAAAAAATATTACAATAAATTATGACCAGTTTTACTGTCCTAGTTGTGATTAACTCTGATCATTAATAAATTAAAAATGAATTTTGTTTAAAGAAAATACGGAGATCATATTTTTTGGTTGAGAATTTCTTCACACTTGTAAACGTATAATTCTTTTATCCATACTAATATTATATTTGCGAAAGTAACTCTGTCTGTCTGTTACTCAATCACGCCTAAATTACTGAACTAATTCGCATGTAGTATGGAAATATTTTGATACCCGAGAAAGGACTTAAGCTACTTTTTACCCTGGGAAAATGACGCATTCCTATGGGTAAATTCAGGTGGCGGTCGAAGTCGCGGGTGAAAGCTTGTTCTAAATATAGTCTTATAACTAGAAATCCATACACAGATCATATTGGTGGGCTGTCTTATAAAAAAGGTTAATCGATCTACGTTAATAGTTACGGTAATTTATAACAAGATGTGCGTGTTGATGAAGATGTGTCGGGGTGCGACTGTAGCGAATGAAGTTTGTAGAGATCGTAATATGTTGTGCTGCGGACCTTACTGTCGTTAACAGTATTCAGAAGCTTTAAAGTCTGACAACCAGTCTTACCGAAGGGTATTGTGCTATAACCCAGGTAACTGGGTTGTGGAGGTCAGATAGGCAGTCGCTCCATATAAAACACTGGTATTCAGCTGCATACGGTGAGACTGGAAGCCGACTCCAACATAGTTTGCAAGAAAGGCTAGGCTCATATATGTAGGTATATTGCTTACTGTAACCCATAACAATTAAGTAGCAACGAGTAAGTACCTTCGTAGGGAAAAAAATAGAAAATTGTAAATAAAATGAATTGATGTACTTACTTATACAATAATCACAGTTAACGAATATACGCAGCATAGGTTTGGTTTAATCTATTACTAAGCATGTGGAATAAGTCCATGTAGGGTAAGTAAATTATATTTCTATAAACGAAACAAACATATCTTGGCAATTGTACAGTTGTCCACAAGATTTTATATGGAAAATTTTGGCTGATCCTAGTCACCGGGAACAAATAAAAAATAATAATAAACCCGTAATAATAATAAAGCGACTGGAACCCTCAATTAAGCATCATTTGAAGAGGAAAATTCGGTAGTGTTACGTTATCAAAGGTTATAAATAAATGCATAAGTACGTACCTACCACGAATAATGCTTCTGGTAATATAGTTTACTGGTTTTATAGCGTTGTTTAGTGCGAGTAAACTATCATTATTATTCAAAACTGAGAAATCCTGTTTTAATTTACCTACTTATGTGTGCATTGGGCCCGCTAGTGTCCCCCACGAAGGCCACAGCGCCTACTAGAAGGCACGTATATCGCTGCCGGCGTAGGGAACCTACGATGAAACTCCCAGGAGAAGAAATCTCTAGTGTCGTTAGACAAAGACATTCTAAATGTCAAACTCTTGATACTCGGCACTCTCGACAGTACAGAATTGCGCTACAAGTCTGCTTCTACAAAATGTTGTATAGATTACTCATCATAATTAGCTAAGGATATAGATTCCGACCAATACTAAACGGCTGTACTTAAACAACTGCAATTAAAGATGCTTTGGATTTTTGGAAATATAAAAAGATACCCAGGCTACTTTTGGTAAGATATTAACAATTAGATTTATTTCTGTTTACATTTCCCTACTCCCCTTCCACTTCTTCGTCCTATTGTCTTCTGTTCCTCCTCTTATGTTTTCTCACCATAAGAATATTATTAATTAAATAACAGCATAAATGGGGCAACTTTGTTTTTTTTGTAATATGTTACAAAACTGACTGAAATAATGTGATAGTAATTGTAAATTCAAAAATTTACATTATTTTTATGCTCGATACTCAAAAGTTCCTACCGAGTGTACAGAATCGAGATACCGCAAAAACAAATTACCCACTTATTTTGCCCACTGCTGGACAAGCGTCCCCTCACGTAATAAGGGAGGCTTTAGGCCTTGAGGCCACCACTTAACATACACACACCAATAAAATACAGGTGTAGCATACAATATTATTAAAAACAAAGCCAAAATTTTAAAAACTAACAAGCTCCCTGAACAATAAATCTGTAGAGGTGTCAATTCTGTACACTGAATATTATTATTAGATAAAAGAGATTGGGAGATTTATTATCACATAAGTACAAATTCTTACATTTGAAAATTTGAAAATTTTAAATAAATTAAACAGATAACATTTTATAGATAATTTTTGATAGTGCAATTGAGATTGCATATGACTATTAGTGTACCACCTACTTTGGCAAAATATCAGCAGGATTGGGATTTACGCGGGAAAACGGTATTTTATAAATAAAGTCCGTGCGGACGGATATGCGGCCTCCAACTGGTATTAAAAAAATGTACATGATCATCAGACAAGTGAAATAGGTAGGTACTTACCCACAATTCTTCACAGTAGTGTTTGTAGGTACCTAAAACGTTTGTAAATACCATAGATTTTTTGTAGTAATTGGTGACTTCATCGAGAATAATGATTGAATTTTTCAAATATAAATTCACTTTAATCGACTCTTTGGTTTTGGTCCATACATTTTTGATACCTATTATATTATTTTCCTTTGCCTTTATTACAGCAAATGTAATATTTATCTCTTTTGGCAGCACTGAAGCTTACTAATGTCATGTCAATGTCAAGTTGTCTGTCAAGTGCCATAATCATAAACGTAGTGAATTCGCGGGAAATCCGGCCAGTAATCCTGGTATAACTAAAACAGCTAAGCTTCCGTTGTTAAGATTATTGTTTAAAAAATCTACCACTACTTATCAATATGACACATAAATTATCAGAAGGGTCTCTTGAGGTATGTATTCATAACTTTTACCCCACATAAAACGTTACACCACATAATTTTCCTCTTCGAATGGTCGTTTAAAAATTGTGTGTGGTATGGACAGGTTTCAACGTGTAGGAACTAACAGATACAATTATTATCTAGGTACTCAAGTCTTCTTTTGTTTAGAGACACTTGAAATTTCTAGTATGAATCTGGTTGTTGAATACCATGGTCTACTACACTTTTAACTTTATGTAATGTAGCCGTACTAGCAGTCTAGCAAACATTTTTGGCTAAACAATTGCTATGTAAGCATCATATTTTTAATTAACATATTAATATTGTTCATAGGCTCTACACTACACACTTAAAATGTTTGCTACAAGTATACCTTGGTATTTACATTAAATGCATGTGTCTCAAAACAACTTAAACAAAAGTTGCTGTAATACAAACAAACAGAACATAGACCCAGTGTAGAGAACACTTGATTGACTGTTCTACTGACCAGGCAATCAAAATGCAATTACCCTTGCCTCTGCACCCTGACATTGTTCAAATTGTTTGGCAGCACCTGTGGCCACAGTGTTCTTTGAATTTTTGAGGGTATTTGATATGTTTCTCTATTATATATATTAGTTATGATCTCTATCTAGCCAATTAACAAACTACAGCAACAATTATATAGAGCAGGGTTTGGTTTAATGAATAATTTGTTTAATTACAGGTGATCATGAATGGTGGTCACTATGACAAACCAATTATGCAGGTATTGGGTAGTAAAAAAATTCAAGGCAGTGGAGCAAATGAAAGGTTTAGACTTCTAGTGTCTGATGGAAAGCACTCGCACAGCTTTGCTATGCTTGCAACTCAGCTAAATGACAGGTTAATATCTGGAGAACTGTCCGATTACTCTGTGGTCCAGATTGACCGCTTTGTAACATCACTGCTGAAAAATACTGGCAAAGGAGAGAAGTATGTTTCAATACTTATATTAATTTATGAAATAGATATTTATCTGTTGAAAATAGAAGGTAGATTCTATTTTTTTTTTCAGACGGGTCATGATTATATTAGATATCACAATTGTGGCGCCTGGTAGTGAGGTGGGTAAAAAGCTGGGCAACCCTGAAACTTGGACAGAAGAGTCTGGTAGTTCAGCACCCGCTCCCGCCGCGCCTTCACCTGCACCGCGCAATGCCGCCCCAGCGTTAAAGCCACAGATCACGTCTGTCGCTCCTGCAAACCTTGATTCCAGCATGTTATCGTCCCAAATGACTCATCCTATTGCCAGCCTCAGCCCTTACCAAAACAAGTAAGTATAATTCATAAATCTACAATAAATATTAATACTAAGCCATGAAATATTACATTTTTTAGGCCTTAGTATTAAGTAGAAGTTTAAGGTCAAGATTGTGGCCAGGACAAGGGTGGCCACCCTAGAAACTTGAGCTTAAACATTTACTGACAACTCAATTAAAATATAAAACTGTTTCTTCTAAAAAATACCACCCTAGATGCACCTACTTAATGGACCAAAATGGTTCCAACAACTGTAACTAAATTTTGAAACAGTCTATTACAACAGTAATTTTTTCATATTTAAATCACATAGTACATAGCTACATAGTACACTATGTAGCCTTCAACATTCATAACATTAGAATTCATATGAACTTTTTTTGAGAAATTACCAAATGTTGTTTTTTTTTAGTTTGTTTGTCTGTTTAGACATAATGTCTGTTTAATAAGTAACTATTCTAGTTTAATAATAATAAGTATTATTATTATGTAAATGTTAATATTAAAAAAAAAGTTAGAATTGTCTGAATCTAAAATATAATAAATTACTTCAGATGGGTCATAAAAGCTCGTGTGATGAACAAATCTGCTATACGCACCTGGAATAATGCCCGCGGAGAAGGCAAACTGTTCAGCATGGACTTATGTGACGAAAGCGGTGAGATCAGAGCGACAGCATTCAAAAATGAGTGTGATAAGTTTTATGATATGATACAGGTAAGCTTAAATACCTAGTTCTGCAAAGTTTTCAAAATGTTTGTAACCAATAATGTTTTTGAGTTCTATTGCTTGTCACAATTTGACTGTCATTACACCCAACTTTCTTTAATTACATGTGCGTTTTTCAGATTGATAAGGTATACTACATAAGTCGATGTCAACTTAAGACAGCAAATAAACAGTATACTTCTTTGAAGAATGATTACGAGATGACATTTACAGCCAATACTGTAGTTGCAGAGTGTATGGATGACGACTCTTCCATGCCTACCGTCAAATACGACTTCATGCCTATTAATGATATTGGTGGCAAGAGCCCTGACACCCTGCTTGGTAAGTAGTTTGGGCAGTACAAATCCTCCAACATGCTACTCATAAATTTCCTCAGCGAAGTACCAACTCTAGGAACAGCCAAAGTTGGATGTGCGAAACTTTGCTACAAGCTCATTCGTTCTGAGGTCCGCTAGCCTTTGTTTGCGTAGTGCAACAAGCCATTTGCCATTGAGGTCCCATAATAGCATTAGTAGATATAACAACACAAAACTGCACCCAAAGATATGTTTGATTATGTATATGAATGATATGTATTATGTTTGAATTTTAGATGTTGTGGGAGTTTGCAAATCAGCCGCTGATCTCCATGAATTAACTGCAAAGAATACAGGAAAATTACTGAAAAAAAGAGAAGTTACACTTGTGGATAATTCAGGGGGTGCAGTAAGTGTGATTTACATCATTTTAAAATGAAAATAATATCAATAGTAATGTATCTTTTATATTCCTATGTTTATTTACAGATTGTTCTTACAATGTGGGGGGATGAAGCAGAGAGATTTGAAGGCACAACACACCCTGTTATAGCCGTCAAAGTATGTTATAATATTTGGTGATAATATATAAAGCCTTCTAGAACCTATCATGTATTTAATTCAGACATAAACATGGTGTAATATATATGAAATGTCGTATATTACGAAATATAGGCCATTACTATTATCAATAATGAATATATAATAATAACATGCCACCAATATTGACAATGGAAAAACGTTTTGTAGGGAGCGCGTTTGGCTGAGTTTAATGGCAGCAAGTCTTTGTCGTGTCTCGCCAGTACCATGATACGAATGAACCCCGACCTGCCCGAAGCCCACAAACTAAGAGGCTGGTATGACAACGGCGG
The DNA here is from genome assembly GCF_050436995.1 of Anticarsia gemmatalis. Classification (NCBI taxonomy): domain Eukaryota; kingdom Metazoa; phylum Arthropoda; class Insecta; order Lepidoptera; family Erebidae; genus Anticarsia; species Anticarsia gemmatalis. The sequence goes on from NC_134757.1 coordinate 7,551,040, forward strand.
TGCTGATATGGAGATTGTTAATATTTCAGCCAGGTACCAAGATGGCATTTCACTTACTTATTTGTGTTTTTAACCACACGAATATATCAATGCTATAACTATTGCTATGTATTTTTTTTATCAAATGTATGAAAATAAATCAAGTGTGACCAAAATTTTGTTAATATCTGTACTAACGTGTGCTATTCAGCTATCTTTAAAGAGTGTCTACCTAAACTGATAGTTTAAAAAATATGTTGGCTTTTCAGAGCTGGAGGTTACTCAGGCGGCAGTAACGAATGGATAACGTTCTCGGACGCGGAGGCGAGACAGCTGGGGTCTGGGGACAAGGGTGACTACTTCAGTCTACTCGGGGTACTCACTCTTACATACAGCGATAATGCTGTGTACAAAGCTTGTCCACAGGAACAGTGCAATAAGAAACTTGTAGACAATGAAAATGGTACTTTCCGATGTGAGAAATGCAATAGAGAGTACCCTAATTACAAATACAGAATATTACTTGCGGTAAGTTGAGCAAGAAAAATATTTATCTCGGTATTTTACAATTTTGTTTAAGTTTAAACTAGAGAAATAAAATAGAAATATATCTATGATATTCATACATGTACTAAATAATGGCATGTCTACAGGCAAATGTGTCGGATCCGACTGGTGACCAACGCGTCACAGCGTTCAACGAATCCGCAGAAATGATGTTAGGCTTGAAAGCCGAAGAGATTGGCCGCATGTTTGAATACGACAAGACTGCTTACACACAAGCTTTTGAGGAAATCAAATTCAAAACCTTTGTGTTCAAATTCCGCACTAAGATGGAGACCTACAATGTAAGGAAAACTGAACATTATCTCTAACTAACCGTCATTACTAGCATACGGAGTCATGCTCTATTTTAGTCAATAAAGTGAATTTTGAAAGAAAGTGTGTTCCCGGATCTTAAACTATATTTCGCGTCAAAAAGATGACGAAATTCTATATTTATTTAATCATATATTTTTTTTTTATGTCTAACAAGAGTATACATAATATACCACTAAATGTTTCTTACGTAACTTTAATTTTGCTGAAATATCTTAACTTAAATACTACTTTAGTATGATTGTTTTTTTCCTCATCATTCTATTCATCGAACGCAACAATAACCTGACCTCTATCTAACGCTAATATATTTTGCGGCTGTTTAGCCGTGAAAGCGTAATAATAAAATGCAAGCAATCTTGTAGTAATAAATCATTTATTTGCTTGTTTACAGGATGAAGCTCGCTTGAAAACTACTGTTATGAATCTTCAACCCATTGATTACAAAGATGCAAACGCAAAATTGATTGCAAATATTAAATCTATGACGGGAATAGAAGTCTAATAAGTATATATTCATATTTTTACACGATAAGTACTTCCGACTCGGAGACCAATGCATAGCAACATAGAGTTAAGATACATTTAGACATATAAAAGCTCGATGCGCCCGATGCGAGACGTGAAAAAATAATGTTGGAACAATTGGATCGATGATCTTCGGGCTGCGTAGTGCTCGCGGAGCCGACAGTGTGCTACCACACACCTGCTTGCACGTCTACAATCTTAGCTCCGTGCGTTTTCACTTTACTTAGCTCACCAAGCCGATTAATTAATGGATAATATACTCGCATCCAAGCATAATATATGCATCATCAGGAGCGCCTGTGTGGAAAAATTATCTTAAGTTGGTCAGTGTGAATGGAGTAACACTGTATCCCCCACCCAATAGTTACAGCCAAGCTACAATCGATACTTCTTTATATGATTGATAAAATTGATCATGTTATAATGTTGTTTTTTGTATTCAAAATAAATTGCTTTCAATAATAAATGTTCAAGTCGATAATAAGCTTCAGTAGTTTTATTTTTATATACCCTATCTGCCAAATAAAGTGAAAGCTAATGTATGTACTGTCAAACTACCTGATACTTCTATTAGATCTAGAATTGAAACTGGGCTCTAATGTCTGTCTTTTCTATATCAGTAGACAATAATCTAGGGTTTGATAAATTGTACAGTCAGCTCCAAAAGAAGCTATTCAATCTTTTGAAACCCTATGTAAGTACTGAAGTGTGCACATTATTCCATGGAAAAATCATTTGCCATTGATTGAAATGTTTAATTCTAACTCACTCTACCTGATTTTGATCAGTTATTTATCAAAAGTTACGTAAAACATAGGTTTTGAAAATATGAAGTTGTTCAGCTACTTTTAGAGCTGACTGAAACACACTCCTTACAGTGAAAATAATTTTTCGATCTATTGATTATTGTAGACTGTCGTCAATTGGGCAAGCTAAGCCAAGCCTGTTGCGGTGCTGTAAGAACATTAGGACGCCGTACTGCTCGTGTGGCCGCCCGCGCGGTGCGGAGTAGTGCGGTGCGGCGCCGTAGCGGTGGCAGACGTACGACATGACATGCCAAATATTTATATATGTAAAAAACCGTTGCTGCACAGCCCAGGCGCCGCGCCGGAGCCGCACCGCACCGTGTGGCCTGGACCTTAGTCAACACTTCTACTGTATAGTTAATAACTGGAGTAGTTTCATTTGTGAAGACACACACCCAGCATTTACAAATACAGAGCTGGAACGAGAGAGAAATAATACAAAAGTATATTAATTACTAGTTACTTTATTCAATCTCATTTGATATGACTCATAATAATTTGGCTAAGGAAATAGATTCTTCATGACGGATGTACTTGAACAACTGCAATCAATTGTATCGAGATTCATTGAGGAAATATAATAGTAGGTAGTAGATTTACTAGAGCACTCTTGCTTGCTCGGCAAAAAAGTGATAGTAATAATTACCCGGTTGAGTAAATAAAATAAGTAACATGTTATATTCGAACCATTTCAAACGTGTGTACTATGTCATAAGCGGGGCGTCATTCATGTCTCGGAATCAACTTTCAAATCATTGTTTTAATACTAATTATTAAAATAAACCAATTAGTGATAACGAACAAAAAACATTGGAGGCAGGGGCGATGCAGTAGGTTGTAGGATTATAGTTCGCTAAATTATGATAATAATTTTAGTAAGTTAGAAACTTTAAAATATTTCAGCTCATATTACTTTATACATTTCAGCTTTATAGAGTAAGTTTTTATATTTCGTAATTCAAACACAATATATGAAAATAACAATGTTAATAAACACAGATCATTAACAGTATTAATTTCATTAACCCCTGCCTCTTCATTCATTACAATATGTCTTCAACTATGAATCCTCTGTACACACGTTTGTAAAGGCCAAGATAAGTTAAAACTACATTCATCAGCCAAAGTTGCACAGACTCTCGTTTTTTACAAATACTTAAACTGTGTGAAAATTGATATTATTTTACATTTTGAATAAATTCTAATACTATGATAGTCCAAACAATGCAAGGTGTTCAAGTACTGTTTAAGGTGCATAAAATTAAGTAGCTATATTCAATCGATATTAATTACGAAGGGGGTTAGGTATAGTTTCCTAAGTCAAATGTAACACTTACATTAGAAAATTTCAATAATTTAACGTTATACATTACAACTACAGTAAAAATAGTATGACTACAAAGAAAAACCGTATAGTATATTATTTATAAATGGCAGTGTGATTTATCTCATGATAAAAATGATTATAGCAGTATCAATAACTGCCAAACATTTCAAAACTAAAAGCCTACTCGGTATTGAGATTCAATCATGTAAATAAAAATAGATAAGCTTCTATTTTACGATCAAAATTTTGCTTAAATAAATAAAGGCAGTCGGTTATTATTTTAGATATCTTGTAAACGCAATGTATTATAACATTAGGTGGATAATATGAGGGATTTTTTACACTTATAAGATTTTTACACTTATAAGATTTTATGGACTGTAGGTTTAATAATACAAAAAAATCATTCAACTACTAAAAGCTGCAAATTGCCTCAAAACTTGTTGACATGAAGGTGCGAGCTTGCAACGATCACATCAGCGAACACAAATGACTGCCTATCACAAAAAACAATGACTTTATCATTAAATACATAATGCAGGCCACAGCTTACACTAAACAAATATACATTCAAACATTCGTGTTTGTATTCAATATGCGTATTTTAAGTATGATGATATTCGAATAAAAAAATAGGCAAACATGACATAAATGACATAATTATAATAAAATTAAAGCCACGACCAAGAGAACATAATATATAATGAGTAATGCACAAGGTTATAATTTCCACGTGTCACGGAGCAGTCCGGAGCACACACCACACGGCATTATAACAATGTTTACATCATATTACACTTACACATATTACTGCTATCAAGTATTAACATTACATCGATCCATAAATTAATTGTTTCTTTCCATTTCACAGAAATCTTAAAAAATACAACTTTCAAACAATTTCAATTCCACATATATTAGGTAGTTAATGAGATTCAAAAACGATGGAGATTCAATGTTATTCCAAAAGGAAAAAATAAAGAAATTAATGTCAATTACAATATCAATCAATATCTATAGACAAGATTAATTTCTATGTTATACAATCATTAATAAAATAGATTCTCAATAATATGAAGTTTATCGTACTAAAGGGTAACTTTAATCAAAACATATTTAATTCCTTTATATAGGTCAGTAGTCATAGCCCGACATCGTCAAGCGTCCGAGCCGCGGGAGGTCCCGCGCTCGAACACCGCACACTCACTTACACTATTCGTGCACTAACACTACAGATACGAGTTCGCATTACAAAAGACGCAGATTAGTACGCGATACGGATACATTTGAGCGAGCGTCGAGCGGAACAGTCCGAGTGGGTCGCCTGCCCGGGTGCCGCGCCGTGCCGCTAGTCCGCGCACTGCCCCGCGCCCCGCGCCCGCCCACCGGCGATGCAACACAAGCCGTAAACGTAAATCTAATATTTACACACATAACTAAGGACAAATTAATAAATTAAAACAAATAAATAACCGTAACGCTCTTTGGAACGGATTACATTCGAGGTACGCACGTACACTCACAAATCTGAACGTGTCCGTTCGGCCGGGAATCCGGCTGCGGAGTAGCGCCGCCCTACAGTAACGTTAACGTTAAAAACTATACATCACAAAATACATTTCCGGCAGAGGCGCTTCGACTTCTACGGAAAGCTTCGTTCTCATCGAAACGAACGTCACAAATTCAGATCTATCGGTTACATCGAAACGATAACATCGAGAAAGTAAATAAAATAACAAAAATAAAACAGAATTCTACACACGGGATCATAGCACTCACACCGAAAGTAGCAAAACATCGGACGAATCGAGTCTAGCGACGACTACGCATCCATCGGCACTACGGGAACGGTTCAGGACGAGTCATCAGGCCGAGTACTATGATAGAGTGAGAGTAAAAGCGGCGGCTGCACCTCGGGTCGGCGGGAGAGGCGGAGGCGCTAGGACGGCTCAGGCGCGCGCCTCAGATCCAGCGCGCGGCGGGGACTGCGGGCGGCGGCGCGCTAGCCAGCGCGCGCGCCTCACGGCACCAGGTCGGGCAGGCGCCCGCGGCCCTAGGGGCGCGCCCCGCCCTCGGCGCTCACCACCTGCGCCGAAACTCCCACTTAGCTTACGTGTATTACGATCCGATGCTTCTCCTGGATCGACTAGCCCGAAACTAAATAATTTACTTTCGATGTTTGACTGAAAACGTAAAGAGGTAGGAAAAGCGGTAAGCCCGAAGGGTTCTGTGAGACAGAAGCATAAAAGGTACTCACTTTTCGCTCTTTGTAGTAGAGTTCTTCACTCTCCTTATCGCACAACAGCAGGACGACGGCACCGAATAAAAATATAGCGGCACCCCATCCCACGCCGTAAGCCCAACCAAACTCCCATACTGATCTGTTGCCTGAAAATCAAACGATAATAAGATATTATGTTTTTTTTCCGCGCCTCGGAGAGCACGGACCGGTCTTGCGCCTAATTTCTCACTAATCATGTCGGGTATTCATCCATCCCACCGGGCTATAGCCTATGAGACTGAAGGTATAGTGTATTGCGCACACACTTGGACACTATAAACAAGATCCCGCACCGTTGGCCGGTTTCAATCAAATTGCCCGGCATTGCCTGATATGCTAGGGGACATTACAATAGATTTAACGTTTAAAAAACTAGAAACGCTAATAAAACTGCAAGTTTTATTAAAATCATGTTATAAATAAAAATATGTGCGGTACCTTTGTCTGTAAGCAGCTCATATCCCAAACTGCTGGTCCTAATTTATATGCCACTTTACAAAAAATACTAATAGATATTTTTTTCAAGAATACCTAGGCTGAAATTCACGGTAGAATTTTGACGTTTTGAGAAATATAAATATAATAAATATCTATCTACTCACCGAGATTTAATTCTGCAGCAAAACACACTGGATAGATCACAAGTGCTATTAAAATGCACATTACTGAAAAGAAAACACTTAATATTTATACATAATCTCATAAAATGCATACTAATATACTAGTTGGCCTTTGTTCTCTAATGAATTATGTAAGAACGTTGACAGTGAAAAGATTGGTATATTTTCTGTTGTCCGTAATAATAATTGGACGGCAAACCAGTTCGGCTCACCTGGACTCACCGGTAGTGGCCATCTTAATAAGATTACAAACGCGAAAGAATTATTATTAGTAGTTAGTTAGTGAGATATTTATTTACCTTTTATTTTTAACCTTAGCAAATCGAATTTTAACCCCAGGAATCATTCTGTAAGTGGAAAAACCTGAAAAGTCGCAGACAGAGTCATCTACTTTTCAGGCAATCATCTCCTGTATCTTACCACGCTATTCATTTACTCAAGATGACAAATAGTATAATTAATAGTATAGACAGTATTTTTTAACAAGAATAACCGAGCAATGACTCACCATAAACGAGATGGCAGGAGCCAAATCAAATGATCGAAAATCTATACTAATCTACACTAATATTATAAAGCTGACGAGTTTGTTTGTTTGTTTGAACGCGCTAATCTCAGGAACCACGGGTCTGATTTGAAAAATTATTTCAGGGTTAGATAGCCCATTTATCGAGGAAGGCTATAGGCATATCATCAAAAATGTTACAAAAACGGGGCAAATTATGACCCCTTCTCTCTTATGTGACGCAAGCGAAGTTGCGCGGGTCAGCTAGTTTTACTATAAAAATATGCCTGTAATACTTACATGCCAGCGACATGGCGAGCACTGCGAACCTGTAGTACCGGAATTTGGTGCGATGGTCGGCAGACCGCAAGCCCAGGCCGGTGAGCAGTGCGCCGCATACATCCGCGGCCAGAGTTGCCACACACAGACCCGCCGCCGCTCTGACAACCAAGCGAATAGTGAAGGTTTAATAGAGGCACTCTTTCACGCAAATACTACTGAACCAATTACTATGAAATTTGGTAGCTGAAGACCCAGAATAACACAAAACCTTTTTATTCCGGAGTACCCGTGGGATCGGGATTTACATAGGAAGGGTTTCCACGCGGACGAAGTCGCGGGCGGCCTCTAGTTACTACTATAAGTATCTTTATGCATGAATTATTAAATTCAAAAATTAGAGAGTTTACTATTGACAATTAGTCTACTTGTTATTAAATAATTTTATTGAAGGACGTAGGACTTGGGTATTCAAAAGATACATAACAATGAATCATGGACTTTGCTTAATTCATTGGGAAAATAAAAACAGGTTTACTATAAAAAACATAATAATATACTGACTTTATATAGGGTGCGGGTCTAGCGGCGTAGCACCCCGGCTGAGCGGTTATATCAAAGGGCAGCGGCGTAGGCGCTTCGGGATCTATACAGTGCATGAAAAGGCCCTGCCGCCAGCCGGCCGCCATCAGCCAGTCTGCCGACGCTAAGCCCAGGACCATCAGGATAACCACCAACAACCCGCATATTAGGGCGATGACCTGAAAAGTAATTAACATATTCAAGTTAAAACACATTGTAACAAATCGTTTTAAAAATATTTTTAGTGGTGACTGGTGTATATCTACATATGTCATTGCCAAACTTTGGCTAAATTTTGATGGGATAGATGCCTTAAGTATACACAAACATATCTTAAGAGTCATTAGCAGGTATATATGTTCAGACTTTTACCATTGCGAGTTGGTAAATCTTAGGTTATACCGGAAAATCTTAGGATTTACCACCGTTCGGGCTTTTGCAGTAACATATAGGTACATTGTTATCGTGAATTTATTTCTGGACGACTGTGAAATAATGACTGAGTTCCTAAATCTCGGATCTCTCTCGCCTAGGGTGAAATTGAATGACTTTGCTGAACAATAGACGAAAAAGGCACAAATAAACATGCTTATCTGTTTACAAATAGGTATTATAATATTTGACAAGGAATAAAAATGCCAAATTATATAGATTTATTAGTCACGGTAATGTAGAGCTACAGAAACAATACGCCAATAAGTTATGTTATATCATCATTTTTATTTTATTTTAAAATGAATAAAGGTAAAAAAATAGCTATAATGTAATTCCTTATAATTTATTTTTGTTAATTTGACGCAGTAATAGCCGAGGTATACACTGGCACCTCTCACGTAAATGGTCGCCTATTCACGAGCCGTGTGTGTTAGAACGTGTGTTTCCTAACATCAAAAAGAAAGTCATGGGTTAAAGAAAACTGGACTTATTCATTGTTGAGTGTTATAGCAGAGGTCTCATTAAGACAGTCGAAGCCTATTCAAAAGGAAACTATCAACGTGTTGTGTCATTGTTGTGGATATCTCAGCAAATCTATGTTTTTAGTCAAAAGCTAGAAAATACCAACAATGATACCGCTAGCCAAGTTTTAATTATTATTGTGACGTATCATAATTTTAAATAAATAAAAAATGTTGGCCCGTGTTAAATAAAAACCGGCCAAGTACATTTTGGACTCGCGCAAGAAGTGTTCCTTACCATTCACGTCTCTAATAATCCTATTTTTTAAAACAATCCCGTTTGGTGTATAGGAGCCACCATATGTATATTTATTTTATTCCGATTTTTAATAGGTGTTAAAGCGGTAAAACCAAAACAATCAATCAACTCTGACTTTCACAGTTCACGAGATACAGCCTGGAGACAGACAGACAGCAGTCTTATTAAAGGATCCCGTTTTTACCCTTTGGCCACGGAACCTTTAAAAGTAACAAATATTAATATGTATAGATGAGCATTTTATTAAAAGACCAGTCACAGTAGGTAATGTTAGTATTCTGTGAAAAGTTTAGTGGCTAAATATATGCGTATAATTCTCAAAACAGTATGATTTGGACCATTGATAAAATATACAGATCCATAAAGTTCGTGACAGAAATAAGACGCAATAAGTACAAGCCGAAACACGCGGCACGAGTGTGCGTTGAAGTAGGTACCAGGGTGCTGGTACCTACTCGTACATTTGAAGGAAAGAAAAGTGGGAAAGTGAGACGGGTGGGTGTCTAGAGGTGAGGTGAGGGCGAGCGCGGGGTGCGGTCATCGATCGCAATCCCCGACGGCGCTCGGGGCCGCGGGGACCGCCATCAGCTGTTAGAGACGACGACGACCCGCCTCGCAGACTCCACGAGTCTACGAGCCCACTTTACACGACACAACCCCACCAATACTCCTGTTACCGCGACTACTTTTCCAAAGTATCGATAATAAGATAATCTTAAAAACATTTCTAATGTAATCCGTGGAATACAAGTCACGCGTAATTGTTATGTACACAAAACCCTATAGAAGGGTCAAACAAATCGTACGTCCGTCTGGGTTGTCATCAAAAGATATTTCATTCATTCAATTTAAGAGAGTAGCACTGTGCTTCCGGTCATTCGAAAAAGAGGGGAGTCATAATATGTAGATAAATGACAAGAAGACCATTAAATAAAAGATTTCAAGCCGTACGCTTTCAACGTGTAATGATTGCTCAGAACCGAATGACAAATGCAACGTTTCAGAATCCAACAAAATCTTATTACAAGTGCAAAAACTTAATTGTCGAGAAGCAATCAACTCACAGCTACGTTCAATAAAAAAACAAGAGAATAAACTGTACATCTATCCAATTTTTACTTTTAAATACGTGCAACATTGACCTAAATGCAAAATGGACCCCGCTATGATTTCCATTTACAGAACACAAACGGTAGTCTTAGTCTAGGTACTTAAGTTTACACATCATACATTATGTCATGAGTATGATGACACTACAACATAAATGTTGAATTGTTTGAACTCAGCCTCTATATAATAAATATTGTAAACATGTAACGTAGACTATAAACACATTAGGAAAGGCTCATATATAGATAGTATGGGAAACTTTAAGTTTAGACTAGACGATGCGACGTAACGTAGGTATTTAGCCAACGTAAACGCATTGATACCCGACATTAAGTTCTGTACCTTTAACCGTCTACTAGAATCTATATTCGTTACTTTACTCACAACAAAATAATTAATATTTAAATAGTTACCACCAATTAAAAATCTTGTACACACACTCCAGTAGCAGAAGGCAAATATAGCGTAAACCATGTGCAGATTACGCTAGATTAGTTGATATATCAATCGGGTTAATAGGCCTCGCCGTCTTGCATTTCTTTCCTAGCGAACCTAACATTCGTACATTAAGATGAAGCCAAATTGTTCAAGTTGTTTGGTGGCACTTATAGATGCTTTCCATGCTTACCTATGCTTTATAAGTTAGCCTATTACCTATTATGCTGACACGGCTAAACTTCAGAGTCGATTCAGGGAATTTTAGAACCCTGGTATGATAGTAATACCAATAGAAGCATGGTAGAAAGCAATTTCTCTCAACAATCTCCGACGCGAACCTTTGCTTTTCATTTAATATAATATAATTATTCTAGTTAAGAATTAGTTAGTGTTAATAGTGAAAAGTTATCCTTATTATTTTGTAATAACCTGTGCAATTTGATTGGCAGGCATCTCGTCTTGATCAGTGGCGAACTGTGGCGGTGGTGGTAAGACAGGCGGCGGGAGGGCGCGCGGGTGTGAGCGGAGCCCGCTCGGGCCTTCGCCCGCGCGCCCCTGCATGCGCTCGCTACCGACCCGCCACCACAACACGTGAATCCGTGCCCAGCCTCAACACATCACACCATGAGCCTCAATTAAACACGCACAAACACTTTTCGTTGCACACTGAAGACCTATCACCCTCGCGACAGATTTCCACTATACAGTTATTTCATTCACAATAGAGTTTACAGGTTTTAATAGCTCTTTTCCATAAACAAACCTTGTAAATTAGAAATAAAAACTGAAATATTGAGTTAAAGTTAAAATATAATCATTTGAAGTTTGTATCGCAACTTCACTGGCTTTAAACGGGATAGTTTTCAGGTGACAAGCAAATACCGAGGATACCCGTTCAATCAATCAATGTCAGCGGAGTTGCAGACACAATACAGAAATTTTCCCCTGTCCCCACGGTTAAGGAAGCTACTGATTGAAAAGTGATTGATTGTGTCAACGAAAAGAATCGAATGAGATCGAGCAGTCCACAAAATGTTCATATATAAATAAATACAAACCATTAATATGCCTTCGAATTCGGTAAAACCTTTTAAATTTACTTTCTTGGCTAAATCATTTTTAAAAGATTTCAACGATTGTTGGTTACTCAATCATGCCAAAATTCCCGAACAACTATTGATGGAATTTGATATAAAGATAGGTTATAACCTTATACCTATATAACCTACTTTTAACACCAGGACTTTAGCAACGTGGACGAAGTCGCGGGCTACTAGTGATAAAGATAACGAGATGCTTTTAAATGAATACAATGTCATGTCAAACAGCAAGAAAGTATCTATAAGCGCCTATCGCTATCGACTGTACAAGAGGTTTATTTCATTTGAATTAGGTATAATCTAAACTACTCTGTTCAAAATAAATGTCTTTCCATCGTTTCAAACTTAATACTTTCCTTAATCCAGCATTAATAATGTTTTACAACTTTATAAATACCGAATCGAACAAGGACAATTTTTGTTGCTTATATTCGCGTCCCGTTATGAAACTGTGTAGTATGAAACTAACAATCAATCAAGAATATCTTAACTCAAAGTTCGGGAACAAAGTAAACAGTGGTCAAATATCGCAAATGCTGGGAAAATCTGTATAATATGTATACTCAGTATACTCACTTATACAATGTATCTACATAGCCCTGACGTCAATATTTCGCGACAAGTTTTATTGTAAACATATATGTATATGTGTTATCAACCCTTACTTAACTACCCTTACTAAACTTACTCTTTTCAGTGGTAGAGAAGATCTTTTCTATATAGTACGGGTTTCTCCTATGGTATTAGGTATGGTATGGATAATTTATTTGTGTAATATATATCACAATTCCTTTGCATAAATACTTTGGCTGTAATCTGAATATAGGTCAAAACACTCGCACAGCCCTGCGTTTTAGGGGACGAGAGTGTGGCGAATGAGGTCGCCTGCAAGCTACAGTGCCGTTGGACAATACCATTTATGTACGTTGTCATTTTGTTCCGTGATACAGGCAAACGACTGGCAAGACTTGTTTTTATTTGGATACTTATTGGTATTGACGTAGATCTGTTTCGATCACTCAGTGTATATGTTTCACTAATCCTTATAAACTCAAGAAATGTTGAGTTCTTTATGAATTTATTGTTAAATTACATTAATTTGTAAGAATCACAATTTACACGGAAGTGTAGCAGGTCAGTGTAACAGACGCAAGCTACCGATGTTTATGAAAAAACAGCTCAGGTTTGTTCATTGCCTCCACAATGTTTTGAAGAAAAACAGATTGGATCATTTCTACGATCTCATTTAGGTTTATGTTTACATTTAGAAAACCAAACATTTAAGAATAAACAAAACGCGCTTGTCTAGAAATATGAATGTATTTGTTATTGTTCGTAACTCCGGAAGTAACAGAAATATAGACAAACTTAGTCATGTGAGAATGATGACTCACAATCAATTATTTATAAATGTCCCGTAAAATACGAACGTGAAAGTCGAATACACAGTCTCGACATTAAAAGAGTGAAAGGGAAGTAACACCGCAAACCACCCAATTGTGAAACATGTTTTTTTGTAAATGTTAATATGGTAAAACATTTGTTAAGGATGGTTTTAACAATTTGTCTTATGCCCAAGTTTATTAAGGGTGAATATTCAGGACTTATCATTGAACAAATTTGAACCTAATTTTTAAACTAACAGAACATAATACATATTGATTGTTGGTAAAGCTTTTATATATTACTAGCTGACCCGGCAAAAGTTGTTTAGCCATATAAAATAAAAAAAAATAGTGTTACTTAGAGGTGTGAAAAATAGATGTTGGCCGATTCTCAGGCCTACTCAATATGCTCACCAAATTTCATGAGAATCGGTCAATCCGTTTCGGAGGAGTATGGCAACGAAAACTGTGACGCGAGAATTTTACATATTAGATTATCTACGTCAGTTCTACATGTAGGTAGTTTTGACGCATAGTAAAAAAGTAAAACTTTAATTAAAAGCATACTGTCAAAACCTACACAAAGGGTAAAATACGAGGACAATTAAAGCTTCATTGCTCAGACAAAACCGGTACAACTAAAATAGTGGTGCAACGAGCTATGAATAAGCACTGCTAAAATTGCGAGTAAGCTATGTGTGGCAGGTATTGTTTTTTGTGCTTTTTATATTTTTTACAGGGATGGAAGATATAACCTCGTTTTGATTACAATGTGCCTCGGTAGTTTATATGAGTATGTATATACAGGGTGTCCCAAAACTCAACGATAATCCGAGACAGGATGAAAGGCCAAGTCATACCGGTTATAGGAAAAATAATAGTGTAGTGTAGTACATTTTTTTTTCAGTATGAAGCGTCAAAGTTGACTAACGATATTTTTGAGAAAGATGACTCACTAAAACTTAACTTTTTTTATTAAATTAACAATGTTTTGTGCATTAATTTGTTATACGATTAATAGCATATTTAATTAAGATCACGAAATTCAAAAAAACACAGCGAAATTGTGACATTGGTGATCACAGGACTTGAAAATGCGACCAAGGGTGTGGAATTTCAACTTTTTGAAAAGTGTCTATTATTGCTAAACTAAGTGATATGGATTTTTTTTTTATTTTTCCTATAACCGGTATGACTTGGCCTTTCATCCTGTTTCGGATTATCGTTGAGTTTTGGGACACCCTGTATATCGCACAAATTAGGTTAGATTATGGCTAAAATAGTCTGTCGGTCTGCTTCACAATTTGAACAATCTCCGTACTTTATTCGACATACTAAAGACACGATATGCGACAACAACGGAAACTATTTTCAAGTTATTTTTAGACTACACTTCATTCATAGTCAATTCAATAAAAACCTTTTGCAACTTATCAAGTTTCTAGCCTCAGCAGTTTCAGATGTGAGATAAACAACGATAAAAGGTTAGACATTTAAATACTTACTTATAATTTGATACTTAATTATATTATTAGGTATTCGATTCTTTCAATTTAATGTTACTTTAGGTAGCCTGGCCTACTTGTAATTCATCACTTCATAATAATATATAATGTTAAAAATAATTATAGGTACATGATTTAAATCGTATCGATCCCGATATTATATCCCGAGATAGAAAGTATCCTGTGTTAGTCTAGGTTATAAACTATCTGTGTATCAAATTTCATTAAAATCTGTTCAGTAGTTTTTCATGGAAGAGTAACAAACAAATATATCTATCCTCACAAACATTCGCATTTATAGTAATAGTAGGTTTTTTATTAAAATATGTGAGAACTCCAAAATTCTTTCTTCTTGTAAAAACACCCAGGAATATTATTCAGAATTTATATACCTATTTCGCGAGTAAAAGAAATAGATAGATAATTGTATATCCCATTCATTCCATATTTCTTGGATCCCAGTTAATAGTTCATAGTAATTTAAAGAAGATCAATAACATTTCTGGCCCATCGATATAATATATGTTTTTGCTAAACAAAAAACAATCAACTAGATAATCGATACCTCAGGCCACATATTTTTTTTCATTTTAGCATACAAAACTACTGAAGTGCTTTTTTCTATGAATACAGTATGACTGAAAATTTTCCTGAAATAACTAATATAGTTTAATTTTTATAACAAACAATATCGTCAAAGTACGGCACGTCATACAGATTGCCATTAGCAACAACTCATTAAATACACATAAAATGTGGAATATTTTTACGGCCTAGTTTTCGGTAACATTTGTGAGGTTTTGCGCATTGGGTCGCGCCGGTTTTGTGTCTTCACACAATACGTTCACATCACCTTATACAAACTAGTAGAAATCTTTTGGATGGCTACAAACGTTTTAATCACACCACTAGGGTATATAATAAAGGATTCGTTTGAAGGGTGTAAATGACAATACACGATAGTACGCTGTGAGGGCGGGTTTCGGCTACTTGGGCGGTAGGACCGGGCGACGCGGCGCCTAACGCGGGACTGCCGCCCGCCCAATGTCCCCCTCTCAACCCTCGTTCCTACCGCCCCGTTCGTGCGCCAACAAAACACAGATTATGGAAACACATTTATTAGCCAAAAATTCTACTTAAAATTCTGTTTCTACAAAACGTACACAATTATCGCTTAGCGGTATATACCATCGTTTTACATATTCGTCAGTTGTTAGAATAAATCTTTCCAGACTGGATTATTATTTTTGATCTGACAAAGCGTTAGCTAATTGCAATCCAGCTACGACGGTCCTTCATCTTCACACCTGAGTGATTTGCAGCCGTGGTAGTTGAGGTTGACGCCTGGGCGGGCGTCGCGGTCGTCGTCTACACCAATCACTAAATGCACGCATTCGTCGAGTGCACGCTGCATGCGACGGCAACCTACACCAGCCTCGTTTCTTTTCTTCCGCTCCAAAAGTTGTAGTCATTCGATCGCCAGGTTTGGGCATATCATAGACAATCTTTGGACTCTCTACAGCTTCAGAACCAGGAGCAACTCGATATTTAACTCCTGTGATTGCCTTCTTTATACCGTTAAAAGCACGTCGCGCAGAGTTTTCTTCTTCTTTAATTTCAAAAGTGGTCTCTATTGGTACAGCAGTAAGACGGCCAGTAGGTGGGCAACTTGATATTATTGTTTTGTCTGGTTCATGGTCTTGTCGTTTCATAAAACCTCTTAAACGGGATAATATTGATGGCGCAGGCTCCGTATTCGTGCCGACGGTACATACGCGAGGTTTAATATGCTCGTGCTCGTAAGGTGCCGCTGCGAATGCTTCACAAGGCAGCGTCGCCGCTCGTCTCGGTAAGGGTTCATCTTGTAGATAGGCAATGTGTAACGTACTAATACTAAGAGGTTGTTGAGGTGGAGGAGGCCACAATTCTCTCGTAGGCGGGACTGGAGACGGCCTCTCTCCCAGCATGCGCCGGGCAAATTCGCCCGGTTGCCAAAGATAGCTCGCTGTCAAGTTACCGTGCGTTTGCATCACGACACCAATCTTTACTAACGGTGTACTAGCTACGACCGCTAATCCAATACTAGGCTTCGTGCACTTGTCGGTATTCCTCCATATACGTCGAGTAAATGCTTTTTAAACAGGATCAAGAATGATAAATATTAAATAAGTGCTGGGACATAATCCACTTTATGGTACTGCAATGTGTAACGCACTACGTTAGCAGTGTTTGAAGAACTAAAACAAATTACAGCGATGGGATATTATTCTGCAAATAATTATTTGCTTCGTAGTTACCATGTTTTTCGATTTATTTATTACATTTGCAGATTATATAAACAATTAATGTATAAGTAAGTACCTGAGTACCTACTTACTATACTTTTAACTACACTCAACATGAAAGTGGGACGTGCGCTCACGCTGCACCGTCGACCAATCAACGACTGTTTTTATTATATGAGTCATGTGTATTATTGCACATTTTTATTACGTAACATAGTCAATCAGTATCAGATTTTAGGTTTGTGTTGTGTAGGCGGTATTTTATGTTCTAATTGAATCTCTTAAAGAGGAGGGGGGGGGGGATCACCTACTAAAATACTCCAGTTTTGCAGTGCAGTAAAAGATGGTCAAGTGGTTAAAGCATTCGCCGAAAAACCAGTAATCAAGGGTTTAAGCATGGGTAATAGGTACACCATTGATTGCACTTGAATAATACGGTACTTGACTGTTCAGTCATTTCAGCTACTCTTTAAGAAATGTCAAAAACACATTTTTGTATAGAAATATGGTGTAGCGACGTCACAGTTTCGTACTTTCGTTGGTATGATGGTATCAAATATGTGCCTAATAAAATGTTTTAGTCTTTAATGATGACAATTTCATCATTATGGATTTGCGAAAAGTAATACCTTGCATGCCTAAAATTTGTTTAATACATTTATTGAGGGCATGCAAAGTCCCCAACCAGCACTTGGCCAGCGTGGTGGACTCAAGGCCTAAAACCCTCCCTCATTACGGGAGGAGACCCTTGCCCAGCAGTGGGACAGTAATGGGTTAAAAAAAAAATACCTTGGGCATTTTAGATGAAAGCTTTATAAGCACAAGTTTAATAATTTTTCGTTAGTCCAGTCAACTATCCAATTGTCAAATTAGGAAATAAAATAATATTTTATAATCCTAACATAACTCTTAAAGGTTAGCACCAAACCACACTTGGCAAATGTGGTATACTCCTGGCCTCATCCCTTCCTCATTATGGGAGGGACTCTGAAGGTGGGCAATAATGGGTAACATTTATAACTATTGTATTAATAGTCACTTACCTTTAGTGGCCTGGTTATTGTAACAGTTTCTATAACAGTTGTTGATGCCATGGTGGTTTAGTATTTAGATTTCCTGCAAAAAAATACCTACATTAATATACCTGTAGTGACATCAAGACAAATTGCTTGATGTAAGTTTGACTATACTGATTAGTCTATCTTTGATTTCTATCTACTTCATTAAAACATAATAGTCATCTTATACATAAATTTCTCGTAGCACAATGTGAGTTACCTTAATCCCCTGAAATGAAGTTACTTTTTTTTACCAAATTTTATATGCATATTATCGGTTACTATCTATTTTTCATACCCCTAGGTGATAAGGGTCTCCCACTCCTTTCATTTAATTATTTTTTTACTTTCCCTAAAATGTGGCCAAAAAACCATTCAACCCAAAATTATTACCCTTCTATCATCATTTTGTCTTTTTTGGTCTAATGTACACATACTTTGTAATGTTTTCACTCTATTTTGATTTTAAAAAATCCCACACATCCTTAGAAATTTACAATCAGTTAGGTAGCTTTTTTTTACTACAATAGAACTTATAATTTATATGGCAAAACAATGTATGCCAGGTCAGCTAGTATGATATAAAATAGAAATACATCTGTTCAAAATTATTATTTGCTTACTTGAACAAGAGAAAATCTGATATGTAACCTTGTAACTTATTATTTCAACTAAAAGGTCACTCAGTCAAACTGCAAGTTTTTCTTATATTTTAACACAGGATTTTTTGCTCTGTCCATTCATTTTATGATCTTTTTGACAGTTCATGTTTAATGCTAGGATATTTTTTTTATTGATTTATTATTGTTATAAAAAATATCTTAGGTAGTTATGAGTACAGATTTTTTCTTAAGTTTAAGGGTTAACTATTTTTTTATTTAACTTTACCCTTGGTTTTACCCTGCACTCAAATATTACAATTTAATTCGACAAATAATTATATCTTGAAACTACTTTTAATCAATAACAAGGTAGCATTCTATCATGTGATCACTGTGCACAATATTTTGTGCCTATCTATGTCTAGGTTTATTATATAGAAAGAAAATAACTTCTGACTATCCAACCCCTACAAACTGTTATATAAAATCTAAGTGATGAAAATAAGTAATCTAAATAAATTTGACAAAATTGATTCATTTTTACATTAGTTCTAAAGGCATCAGGCAAAAGATAAAAATGCTTAAAAAGAGTACAATCTAAAATAGGGTTGGAGTCTAGCTAAGGGTGGACTAGGATAAAATTTCCAGATATTTTAAAATAGTATTTTTTATGGTTCTCTGGCTTTAATCATATAGATTGACTAAAAACAAGCACTTTTTTTGGCAATCGAGTGGTTTGATTTGGTTCTCACATTATCAATGATAATGTGTCTAGCTGTGAACATTTGATAGACTTTTGCATATAAAATTATAATATTCAGTAGAAGACGAGCAATGCACAGAACAATAACATAATAGGTGCCTTTATAGTAAAGAAAAGGAGGTATGTTTTGATTTATTCAATGTCAATCAATATTTACAAGGTCACTTTGAACAGAACAATGTCAATATGAGCAACTGTTAGCCTTTGCGGTATGACCGGATGAAACAGAGCTGCGTGCTCTATAAAGATCTTAACAATACATGATCTTCGACGTTACATCTACTTACTACTTGTAGTTGGTATAACAAAAGCTACCT
This sequence comes from Anticarsia gemmatalis, assembly GCF_050436995.1. Lineage (NCBI taxonomy): Eukaryota > Metazoa > Arthropoda > Insecta > Lepidoptera > Erebidae > Anticarsia > Anticarsia gemmatalis. The sequence goes on from NC_134757.1 coordinate 7,570,604, forward strand.
ACCTATTTATCACCTAGTGCTATGAAATAAAACCTATGTTACTACAATAGAACCGACAACTGAAATATAAACCAACATCCAGGTATTTATAATATACAATTACTTACATGAACAAGAGTATAACGTTACACAAAGCGGGCAGTCAGAGAGTCACGATGCGACAGTATGAAAGAACTTCTGTGAGACAAAGTCGACCATTACTCTTTTACATTACAAATTCAGAACATAATAAGTTTATAGAAACTATTTTTTTCTTGGACACAATATTTCACAATACCTGTACATTCCTACATCAAAAACACAAACTAAATACAAAATACACACAATAAACTGACAAACAATGACTGACAAGCTGACGACATAGACAATATCCTACCTAACCGCCATCCTTCATAGACTATTTGAAATCGATTAGACTTATAAAATGCCTGAGATGTGAGATACATACTTCACTTGAATATTTTTTGGGCAATATTGTTATCGTAACATTATGCGTAAGAAAAGACTAAACACTTTGCTCGCCGGGGAATCGGGTCTGGAACACCATTTTCAACAATTAGATTCACCGCGCCAGAGAATCAGTCATAACCGTATCATTCATTTCACACCAAGTAATTTCCTAAAGTGGATATCAATACATTAAAATAAAATTATTAGTAAATACAACCAAATCTTCTTAAGAATTAACTCCGTAAAATGGATTTTATAAACACACCAATTTGCCTATGGATTGGTTTTGTCTTGTCTGATGTCAAATAGTTCTGTCTATCTATTGTCAAACTTGTCAACGTCAATCACAATTCGAACCGAAATTGAACCGGCTCGGCTTGGCGGCTTCCCCGGTGGTGAACGCGGTCTGTCATTTCTATAATTTTCATCAATTTACAATCAAAGTGAAACAAGTTTGATGGTGATTTTGCCTCTTTTGTCGTAATATCTCTAGTTCACTAGATTTACTATGGCGGTAGTTAAATCATTGGCGATTCGAGGTATACGAAGTTTCGGTCCTGACGACTCAGATGAACAAGCTATATCATTTGAAAGTCCTCTGACTCTCATCTTGGGGCAAAATGGTTGTGGTAAAACTACGATTATCGAGGCTCTTCGGTACGCGATTACATCACAGATGCCGCCCGGTATTGGACACAATGACTGTTTTGTGCACGACCCCAAAGTCAACAGGACTACGGAAGTTCTTGCACAAATTAAACTCAAGGTTTGTTTTATGTTATAATTTACTTACTATTAAGCCTACTTTTTAAATTTCGCCAGTTAAGACGTAAAAATCTTTGAGTAAGTTTATAAAAGTGGTAACTTAAGATAAAATGTACATTTTTGTTTAGAATATACCTAAACAAAAATGTACATATTATCTTAATTACTTTGAATTAATAATAACTATTCAATAAATACTACGTATTTCAGCTAATTAATGCAAAGAATCAAAATATGGAAGTGTCAAGATCAATGAAAGTAATATTACAGAAAAAGAAAGCAACTTTTCGTACACTTGATTCTCTACTATCAATAACCAATGAAAGTGGCAAAACAAAAGACATTTCTAAAAGATGTGCTGATTTGGATGCTGTTCTACATGACGAGCTGGGTTAGTTGAATATTACTCTACATCTCTATGCAACAAGTTATTACATTTTATTATAATTTGTAATATGATTATTTAATATTTACTAGCTATTTGATTATTTTCAGGTGTGTCTAAAGCCATTTTAAACACAGTAATATTTTGTCATCAAGAGGAGTCTGGTTGGCCTCTAGACGAAGGCAAAAAAGTGAAAGAACGATTTGATGAAATATTTGATTCTGATAAGTATAGTAACTGTTTTGACAAACTGAAGAAAATAAGGAAGACCTATGCAACAGATATCAAACTACTTAGTAAGTTAGAACCTGTATAAATTGTTTTTGCTATCAATGAGAAAAAAAAATTGTCCCAATTTTAAACACCAATACTTATCAATGAAAATGGAGTCTACTCATATGTCAGGAGCATTAGAAAAGAGAGCTTTGATTTGATATTATTCATATTTTTTCACAGCTGTGCGAGTTGCTGCATTAGAAGAACAAAAAAAAGAACTTGACAATAAAAAGTTAGATGTTATTAACACAGAAACAACCATATCAGAAACTGAATTGAAATTGTGTGAAATTCTCAAAGACATAAAACCCATTGAAGAAAAGATATCAAGCATCAAATCTGTGGAAAATGCTGTTACAACTTGTGACAAAAAATTAGCAGAGCTAAAAGTGAAGTATGTAATTTATGTAAAAAATACATTTATGTTTTAGTAAATAATGTTTTTATATTATAGTTACTATGCATATTTGTAATTGCAGATTAGAACAATGCCGTAAGCAAGAAGAAAGCTTAAAAAATGACATAAAGAATATGTTTGAGGGTACTTTGCCACAGTTACAGGAAAAGATTAGTGAGTTTGCTTTTCACTATTATTATGTTATAAATATGGAAATTCAAGTATTTGATTTGAGCATTTGGTAATAACTAAAAATTTTCAAAAAAAATACTAAAAAAAAAATAACTAAAACTATACATTTTTTCTGAGACAATGTTATACAATTTGTAATAGCATTAATATGAGTTAGTACCTCCCACGTAAGTAGTTGCAGGTTTGATCCTGAGGCAACACACCAATGAATTTTTGAAGTTATCTAGAAATCATTTTCACTTGTGTGAAAGGTGAAGGAAAACATTGTGATACTACCTTGCATGCCTGAGAGTTTTTTTAGAACAGTTCTTGAAGGTATGCAAGGTCCCTAAACTGCAATTGGCCAGTGTGGTGGACTCAAGGGCTAATCACTCTCTCATTATGGGAGGAGACTTGGAGGTTAAAATTATTTATTTATTATATTTGATTAAATTTTAGCAAATTATGACACTACTATGAAAGCCAAACATAAGGAATTAAAGGAGTCATATACAAAAATCTCGAAGTTCAATGATGAAGAGCAGAGAGTAGCAGATGAGATTGGTTCCAATAAGATAAAGCTCGAGAAACTGTCTTTGTTAGACAGTCAAAATGAAAAGAAAATTGTTGAGAGAAATGAAATGATCGGAAATGTTGCCAAAGTAGCTGGTAAGTTTATCTGTTCACTATAAACATAATAATATCAAAAAAAAAAAAAACATAATAATAAAACACCTAAGATACTGGTGTAGACAGAGGTGTCAAAATAGACTCACATTTAGCCACTAACATAGTCCTGTGTTATAATACCGTATGCAATACCAAACTATTGCCTAGTGCTGAGAAATGTTCCGATAAAATTGAGAAAAGATCAATAGAACTTTGTCAGACCCCAAAATCGAACCTGAGTTTTCATGATCAGCAGGTGGATAAGCTATTGTTTGCTCCTCAGAAACAATCACTTTATTTTAAATTGTATCTAACCAGATAAATAACATAAAAAAATCAAAATAAATTTTATATTACAATTTTAAATTTTTATAGGTATTGAAGACTTGCCAGCAATTGCATCTAATGAAGAGGCAGAAACAGCAATGGGTGCAATTGTAGACAAAATCCAAGCTCTGAAACAAGAACTGGCTGAACTCAAATCTGCTGGGGATCAAGAGGAAAAGGAGAAACAAGCTTTGCTTGATGAATGCAGAGATGCTCTTGTATGTTTTATTGTTCACTTTTATTCAATCTTCCATAATCAACTTAGCCAATAGCCAAATGGTATAAGATGGCACCTCCCACGGTGGACGGTTCGAACCCGAAGCAACACACCAATAACTTCGAAGATATGTGTGTATTAGACATAATAATCACTTCCTCTAATTGTTAGGAAAACATCACGATGGTGGAGTCAAGGCCTAACCCCTTCCTCGTTTGGGAGGAGACCCTTGGCCAGCAGTGGGACAGAAATGGGAAAAAAAAGTAGGCATTAATGCTCGATATTTCACCCTCTTAAGCAGTTTTGAACACCAAGAGAGTTAAGTTATCAGCTTATCATGTAACATGTCTAAGCTGTCTTGGGCAATGAATACTTTACAACACCTCAGTGTTGTCCAGATACATCTATAGGCACGACGTCTTGAGCACGCCGAAGGAAAAGTCGCTCCTTGTCAGGCAGGTTTCTTCTGCCTAATGACAAACATTCGAGCGCTTGATTCGAGTATTTGACAGCTCTGCGCGACATGTACTCGAATCATGTGTGTTGCAGCTTTAAGGATGCCTTGAAATGCCGAGACCTTCCAGGCCTGACATCATATTCAAATGTATTTGAAATATTTTTTAATAAACATGATTTTTTGTTATTTCTATAAGTAGAGTGGTCACATAACTTTTCTTGGTTTTAGGCTAGCCATAAACAACAAATAAATAGTAAGTCGTCAGACATTGCTAAGAATAAAAGGGAAGTTGTGAAGTTGGATAGAGATATTTCATCTGCCAATGATTCCAAAGTACGACTGGAGGCAGCAGAGAAACGATTTCAGACTGCTGAAGAGTAAGTAATGCAATCTTGTTCTTTATTACCAAACAAATATTAATTTTATATAAGTATAATAAGACCAGATTCACTATAAAACTAACTTAGACATAAATACTACTCTTTTGACTTACTCGTATTTTGGGTTTAAATCCTAGGTTGGGCTAAAAATGATTTCACCAGTTTTTTTTGTCTAGAAATGCTTAGTGGATTGCCTGAAGTTAGGAAGTTGAGGTTTGTAGTCATCTGTCGCTCCCAGAGCACGTAAATCCGTCAGTTCTGCGCCTGATCTCCCACTGGTCGAGTCAGTTATCCTTTCCACCGTGCTATGAGAGCAAGAGAATAGAGTGTATCTGTGTATTATGCATAATAATGCATATACTTGTACACTGTAAAGAAAGTCCCAAGCCGGTATTTTTTATTATCTAAACTTAAATTAAACTGACCAACATGGCCGTATATTGGCCAGGAGTACATTTAGTAATTTCACTGGGCTTTGATAATACTGGTTTTAAGAATCAATTTTATGAAAATGACACTCAACAATTTTTATGTAGATAACAAATAATTTGTATAGTTAATAAATACATTATATTGCAGACAATACAATGAAGTAGATAAAGAGCTAAACACTGAAGAATGTCAGCAAAAAATAAATGAAGACGAAAAACAAATGGATACCTTTGATCAAGAGCTGGATGAAATTGATAAAAAGGTGGTTTGATTTAGCTATAATAATTTGAGAGAATTTTCAGTAGCCTGTTAATATGTCAGCAGACAGACATTGGCTCATTAAAAAAACTTGACCCCATTTATTAGATTTCAGTATTGCAAAAGCAAAGTGCCAAGCTGAAAGAGCTGCAAGGGAAGGAAGAAATTCTTAAACAGAAAGAGAAACAGTTTTCGACTCTGAAAAACAAGCACAGGTCTGATTTAACACAGCTGTTGGGCAGTATGCCTGAAAAAGACTTTGTTTCATCTTTGAAAAGGGTGGAAGTAACCCTAAACAATGAAGTTAGCACCATCAAACAGAGTTTGAGCGAGAAGAACACTGAGGTAAGTAAATAATAATGTACATTTACCATTTACACTTTATACCAGGAACACTTTTTCTCTCAAGCCTTCAAGCAATATCAAACTGCCATCAAAAAAGGTTATTTTAATAGAATTATTTTTAAAAAGTTGACGAGATTTTTTGTTATTTCTACTACTATGACATATCTGAATTATAGTACTAAGACCCTCATTTCGTTTCTCTGTCTATTCGCCATAGACACAAAAACTTTAAACGGATTTTCATGCAGTTTTTATCATAATGATATAAGATAAAAACTACATGATGGTCTAAAGTATTGAGTAAATTGTACTGCATACTTTTGTTTGTATCGTCTAAAAAGTACAAAACTGTTATTTAATATTTATCATGACATTCAACAGATAACTAAACTTGAGGAGGAACGAAAGTATGTGCGCAATAATCTAAAAGAACGAAGCTTGGAACATGAAAAGGCGGAGGAAAAGCTCTACAAAGTGTGTGGCACGCAATCTTACGAAAACACATTGATCAAAGTGTGCGCCAACGTGGAAAAGCTACAGGTTAGATTAAATATCAATAATTATTAAATAGCTTAACGTGTTACAAAAAAAACTTACGAACTTTTATTTAAGCGAGTCCAACGAATGTGGACGACTGTATTATAAAGACATTGCTGTAACAGCCCCTCATATTATATATCTTTTAAAAAAATCTATGGATCAGGCCCCAACCTAAGAATATAACTTTGAAGGAAAAGAATCCGCAATCGAATATTTGTTCACCACAATCGTCCAGGTGCATTGCCACAGACTCACATAGGAGTTTAACTTTTGATAACACCCCTTTTTAAATATTACAGGATGACCACAATGTGCTACAATCTTCAATGTTTCTTATTAAGAAGTACGAATCTCAGTTAAAAGATAATAACTGCTGTCCTCTATGTAACCGTGGGTTCGACAATGACTCTGAGGTAAGTTAATTTCCAGCAATATTGTTCTTACCAACAAGACTGGTATGTAAGTAACTAAAAAGTTCAAGAAATTGAATTTGTATGCATTACTTACCTCTTTGTATAAAATACCAGACAAATAAACCATTTGAATAAATTAAATTTTCCGAAAAGCTCTCTAACTGTTCCCTGTGCCTTTAAAGAGATGAGAAGAGATTTAAATAATATCATTAAATCTATACTAATATTATAAAGCTAAGAGTTTTGTTTTGTTTGTTCGAACGCGCTAATCTCGAGAACTACTGGTGCGAATTGAAATATTCTTTTACTGTTAGGTAGCCTATTTATTGAGGAAGGCTATATAACATCACGCTACGACCAACAGGAGCAGAGTACCAATAAAAAATGTTACAAAAACGGGGAGAAATATGACCCATTCTCTCTTATGCGTCGCAAGCGAAGTTGCGCGAGTCAGCTAGTATCTTATAATTAAATTCACGAATGCTGACGCAAAGTGTGACTACTAAGCGAGTAACCACTACAGAAGTAATTTTTCTTTACAAATAAACAACTTTGCTATTTCAGGTTACGGATCTCATAACGCAACTCAACACTAAAGTAATGACTGTGCCAACACAACTAGAAAGAGTATCGGCAGAATTGTCTAAAGAATCAGCAAAGAAGGATGATCTACTCAGTATGAAGTCTTTGAATGAGAAAATAAACTTATTCAAGGAGAAAGAAAAGCCTGAATTAACTAAACAACTTAATGCTGTTGAAACGGTATAACATTGAGTAGCTCAGTTTAATGATTAATTGGAAATAAACCCATACACCCGATAATTGTTTTATCTCTATTTCAGCAAATAAATTCGCTGACAGAATCAGTGGAAGAATTAACAAAGTCTTTGATAGAACCAGAACAAAAGCTTCAGATAGTCAAACAAGTTCAAGGAGATATGCCATTACTAGATCGTTATGTTCAAGAAATCAAAACATGTACTAAAGAAGTAAGACGCACTATACATAATAATAAAAACCTTTAATGTAGTAATTATGTTGACTCTTTTCACTTAAGACAAAAACTATACTAATACTTTATTTGACGCTTTCTTTATGTAGTGAGGAATTTGTTTCTTATCCATTTTCAGTTTGAATCAATAAAAGCCCAATGTACAGAAACTGAGTCAGATATGACATTGGATGATGCAATTGCCAAGCAGAAGGATTTGAAACAAAAGATTAACGATCTCAAGACGAAAATCAAGGATTCTCAAAAAACATTGAATGCACATAATAAAAAGATTCAGGAACTTGCAACTAAGAAGAACAAACTAAAAGAAGAATGTCTGAATTTGCAGAAAAAGGTAAGTGGTAAAAGCTTATATGTCTATATTGTCTATGGTAATATTAATTAATGTTAAAGTTCTTAAACTATTATGGCTAAAATGTTAAAAGTCGTAAACACTATGAGAATTTATGTAACAATACCTTATTCCTGACTATACTATATACATATTTTAATTCTATCACAATATAAATATAAACAGTATTGGTACTGCATTACAGGTGCAAGAAATTTATAACCTTCAAGAGACAAAGAAACAATTGGAGTCTGATAGAGAGAAGTTTGAATTAGAACTGGTGGAATTAAGAACTGCTCTAACACCTTTGGAAGAACAGCTAGCAGAGAAGGAACAGGCGAAAGCTAATGTTGTTAAGAAGAACAGGTAAGAATAAAACGTTGCCGCAACATATTAAATTTTGCACTTATGTGTGTTTAATTAAGAAAGAATAGGTCAATGTGTATCATATCTTTAGCATTGATTAAATTTTCTACAGGGGTAACGAGGAACTTAAAAATGCTGAAATAATAAAAGTTACAATTGCCTTCGACAAAGTCAAGTCAATTGACACTGATATAAGACAGCACTTGGAAAGAAACATTCCGTTGGAAAAGTCCAAAAAAGAGGAGGCGATAAAGAAGCTGGAAGAAAAACTAAAACAAATTCAAATCGACAGACAAGCCATAACTAAACGAATTGAAAGTTTAAAAGACGAAATCACAAAAGAGGAGGTCAGAATGCTGCTAGTAGAGCACATTTATACTCTCTATTTTATATTCCACTCCATTATAAATTTTATAATTTTTGCCTCGTCCTAGGCAACGGCAAACGTTCACAATGATCAGCTGTTGTATATTTTTTTTTAATGTGATCAAATATCTAATTAAGTAAATAATGTTGCCATGACTTAAGACTTAACAATAGATAGTGGGAACTATCCATACCAGTTATATATTTATTAAATTTAGATGCTAACTTATTTCTGTTTATTATGTGAAGATGGACATATTGTATGTATTGATAACAATTTCTAATATTTTGTATGAAATGTGGTGCCAAAATTATTCCTAATAAGGTATCTAAAGAGAGTGTTACTTACAGATTTACAAGAGAGAATTAGACGATAATTTAAAATTGAGAAACATACAAAAGGACATCACTGATGCCGAAAAAGAGGATGTGGAAATCAATGAGAAACTTAGCACAGTTAATAGAGATATTCTAACTGAAAAGGATTCGTTATATCAGAGTTACAAAAAGTTGACTGGCGAGAAGTCCGAAACTGATGGTGTATTGCGCACACTTCAGGTGAAATATACTTTGTTACATTACATTATTTGTTTTTTTTACATTAACACTTTCGGTGCCAGCAACCCACTAGATGGGTTCAAGAAATCTGCTAAGTGGGTTTGTTGAAATACGAGTATTAATTTATATTTATCTGACTTTAAACTTACTTATCGCTGAACTGTTAATTTATTGATTTACCAACAGGTTACGTTAAAAAAACAAAAAGCAGATTTGAAAACAGCCCTTAGCAAAGATACGGATAAGCAATATCGGGAACGGTTTTACGAGTTGCACGTGACAAAAATGTTAGATAAAGATGTGAAAGAGTACTCGATGGTGCTTCAAAACTGCCTCATGGAATACCATAAGAAAAAAATGGAGAGCATTAATCTTATCATAAGGTAATTTTTATTGTATTTTTCTATTATTGAAAAGACTCCAAAAATCATCTCCGCACTAAAATCTTATCGCGGATAATGTGGATCACACAAATATTTGCTTAATGTGGGAATCAAATCAACGGCCTCCTGGCAGGTAATGGCGAGACGATCTTAAAGGCAGAAACATTATAACGCGACGAATCGAAATCGAATCAAATGTATTTTTTTCTATAGACCATAATCACACTATAAACATCCGACACGAAAGTCTTCTCTGAGTCGTTATTTATTAAATCCATGGAACTTAATTGTACACTTCCACTGCTGCCAGCTCACATATTTAGAAATTACTACTATGTCGTGGCGACACATGTTGGTAATGTGCACAATGCTTATCAGGTGTTCACACGTTGCTTCGCGTCGAGTTTAAATAATGTATTTCCGCCTTAACACCGCGACAGAGGCCGTCATACTTTGAATGTGAGAAGCATCTGTGATAATCACATAGTAGGTGCCTTTACACACACAGACGGCGCGCTCTTCGCTCACGTTTTCTCCGCGGGCTTCACAGATGAGCGCGGCGCGCACTCTTTCCTTTGTGGTTTCACGTGCGAAATAGCGTGTATGTAAAGGCGCCTATTATATATACTATAGGCATATATTATTATATTATATACTAACTATTATATTATGTCTCAGTTCTACAACTTTCCTAAGATACGATTCGGGTCAATCTTTATATTTTTCCTTAACTATTCCAGAGAACTTTGGAGCAAAATATACAGTGGCAATGATATTGATTATATTGCCATCAAAGCAGAAGGGTCTATGAATGCAGACTCAGAACGGTGCAAATATGAATACAGGTAATCTTAACTAGCTTTTTATAATTTAAATCTAAAACATTATAATTTATTATTATTATCAACCACCTATCTCTGTCTAAAGCTATTAGATTTCATACTAATGTTGTAAATGCTAATGTCTAATGCCTATATAACTCTTTCATAACTAAACCTGTGACCCTGTTTTCTACCCTCCCGTTTTAATGTAATTTAACATGGAGCTAGTTGAATATCAGGGGAACATAGTACACTTTATGACATACGAAAGTAGCCACGAGGATCAACTAGTACACTTGTAATGGAACAATAATAATTTAAAATTCGTAAATTGGTACCGAATTAACTATCATAATATATTACTTCTGCAGGGTTGTCCAGTGTAAAAACGGAATTGAGATCGACATGCGCGGCAGATGTAGTGCAGGCCAAAAGGTTCTCGCTTGTCTTATAATAAGGCTAGCACTTGCAGAAACGTTTAGCTCAAGGTAAATTTGAATATATAAACATCCATATTGTTAGTTGAATTAAATAGTTTTAAACTTTTAGAACTAGTTACTAAAATCATCATCATGTTTTGTTCTTTTAGATTTGGAGTATTAGCATTAGATGAACCTACTACAAATTTGGATCAAGAAAACATTAAAAGTTTATGTATGGCTCTTGGAGAGATTGTGCAGGAGCGAATGTTGCAAAAGAACTTCATGTTTGTCATTATCACACATGACAGAGAGTTCATAGAGTCTTTAGGTCAAATTGATAAGGTCACACACTTCTATGAGGTGTCTAGAAATGAAGATGGTAAATCGAGAATTAAACGTAACAGGTTTACATGAAAAATAAACATTCCAACATGTTTAATACTATGTTTTACTATATGTATAGATTTTAAGAAGGCTGTGCCTTAAATATCATATAAGATGCAATAATCATCACTTACTTTTTATAGAATAAAAGTTTCTCTTTTGTATTCATTGCGTTTATTTTAAATAACATAAACTTCCATGGTTTTCCATACATTATAATAATATAATAGTGCTCTTAGTTTACAGTGATACCTGTCACACAATTCAATGGCTCACACACTGTATTTTGATCTATGTACAAAATATTGCTCTCTTGTAGAACAGTTAGAGTGACACCCAATAATTCGGCAATCTGTGTAGAAGGAAATGATTGAGAAAGACATTTTGCAATATAGGGCACTAGGTCTTCAGTGAAGCACACACATAATGACACAAAATTCTTTTTTTCAATATCTGTGAAACTCTGTTGCTCTCTATAGTAAAATGTCAACAGCACTTGAACAGCCTTATTAAAAGATTCTCTGAAAGCATTATATACTTCTTTTACAATATTCAATGGAGCAGTAACTCTCATAGAGTTCAAGACTGTTAGCATTCCATTGCAATACTCAGCTAATGGATAATAATCCAATAGGTTCTCTGGAGGACCTGTTGTAATACTCTCATTAATTGGACGAGGAACATTTTTAATACTAGGCACTTTATATGAACGCATCTGATGTTCAAATTGGCTATCAGCTTTCTCCAGACCATAATGAAATTGTGTTAAAATGTTATTTCTAAATAAGGGCGTCAATACGCATCTCATATCTGCCCCAACTCTCCCGAAAGATAAACACAGATACATGCACTGGTTTAGAAGAGACTCAAAACTTGCTTCATCCTCTTTTGGTAAGTCTTGATTTAGGATATGAGCAAACATTTCAACCTGTAACAGTTTTGGTTTTATAAAACATGTAAACATAATACAAATAAACCATTTTGAGTTGGTTTTGCTATAAGAATTTTCATTTACCTTCAATTTTAACCAGCATGATAAAGCACTAGTGCCATTTAATTCATCATCTTTTATCTTAGATTCTTGAGAGTCTGATAAAAATATAGACTTATGTTGAGTTAGCACATTAAAGAGATGAATCCTGTGTAGCTCAACTATTCTTCTAGGTAATCTTTGTGATGCTGCAATAAAATAAGTATTAGATTTTATAAACTTAAGTGGCTATTGGTATTCCAAATAAATAATATAGTTTTGATACCATACTTTCAGTATTCTTTGCATCTTCCAAGGCCTTTTCAAACCAGGCATTTCTTGCTTTCAAAAAATGCAGGTGTAGTCCATCACCAGAAGAACTTGTTTTGATGTTGCCGGTGTACAAACTACTTTCATCATCATCAGTAGATCTGTACACTGTATTGGCTCTACGGAGATAACCCAATATCTAAAAACAACATAAAATAGTGTAATGCTAATATTTTAGAATAGGTCTATCTATTTTAAAAAACATCAAAATTTCAAATTGTTATTTATTAAATATTAAAAAAATGCAATTTTTAAATTTTATATGTTCCAATGTAAACAGCGAAAAGGATTATTCCCATACTAAATAGAGTAAACAAACTTACTTGCAAACACTGAGGTAGTGGCAAATCATAACGCAATTGGTTAAAGAGGTGGTAAAGGGTTTCAAACCACAGGGTCATTATTTCAGATGTTGTGTTCTAAAATGGAAAAATAATTGTAAAAGTTGTGGTTAGTGTATTTGCTTATTGAGCACATTCAGAACTTCTCAGGATTAATTATTTTTAACTGAAGACTTTTAGACATAATAATATAATGCAATGGCACTCCAAGCTCTTGAAAATTAAAGGTAGTCAAGGCCAAAACGTCATGTAAATAAATAAAATACTTTCCAGTATCACCCAAATACTAAAAAAGGCAGATATATCAGTTCATTTTCATAACATTGCGAGAAAATAGGTTATGCAATGTATATATTACATAAACTAAACAAAACATAGTGAAAAATAAATTAATTACCTGCACTACAGGTATTTCAGAATATCGTTTAGATAAATTACGGACAAAGGTGAAAATATCCAAAGCACTTTCATAGTCCTCTGCATTGAGTGCCTCTCTCATTAGAGATGGTAACTCCAAAAGCTCAAGCAATTTGTCACTTTGGTTTCTTATTGTGCTATAACGACTGAAAAAGAAAACTGATACTGTAGTTACTTTCTATTGTATATTGTGTTTTGTAAGTATGTTAGGAAGAGTGCTCATTTCCCTCACCTTTTCTCTTTGACAATGTTACCAGCAATTTGAGAAAATTTTTCACATTCTTGTAGAAAATTAGGAGTATTATCAAGAAATGATGATAATGAGTCTTTAGATTTGGCCAGGTCATTAATAATAGTATGAGAAATTTCAGCTGTCTCCACAAATGTTTTATAGTTAGTAAAAGCCAATTCTTGGGTTTGTTCTGTAAGCTGTTTCATTTCCTCTGTCAGTCTCTCTGGTTCTTTGCGAATATGTTCCCAGTTTTGTGACCCCAACTTCTTAATGTAGTCAGTAATCTCATTGAAGTACTCTGCATTTTCTGTAAATTCAATATATTAACATACCTGTATCTTTATATTGGACTTATATATTTATTAATGACTGCAGTGGGTAGTGTAAGCGACTGCCGCACAAGAGGGCCCCGGGTTCGAATCCTGGGTTGGGCCAAAAAGTATTTTCTGAGATTTTCTGTTAAGAATTCCTCAGAGACTGCCCGGAGTCAGGAAGTTGAGGTCATGGACCTCCGTGGTAAAAGTTTAGTATATGGTCCATATACTAAACTTTACCCACCTCCTTGCCTCGGAGAGCACGTAAAACCGTCGGTCCTTCGCCTGACCTCTCACTCGTCGTGCCGGTTATCTGTCCCACCGGGTTATATGAGCAGGGAATAGAGAGTGTACCTGTGTATTGTGCACACACTTGGACAATATAAAAAAAGGAGGACATTATTATCTTTATATTTGTGCTAATACATGGTTTATGAACAAGTTGTTATGAGTATTTGAATATTTTTAATGTGGTTGGTAGTCTACTTGTTGTATTTAAAAGTATCATGAAATATAATACAAATTATCAGGTTCATAATAAGTACATAAGTAGCAGACAGTATACCTTCATTGCCATCAGGGAATAGTAAATGGCAAAGTTCTTTTAATTCTTGCGCCATTATCGTCAATTTAAAACATTACACCCAAAACTAACAGAAATAATGTTATTATTTTATGTACTCAAGTACTCAAGCTATATTTTGGTTCAATTACAAGTTGTCAATGTCAAACTCAGGTAAACCCACGTCAAATGACATATTCCTCTTTAAATTGTCTATTAATGTCTATGGTCCAACTTAAAACTGTAAGAATAGGTAGGTACCTATATAAATTTTATTACAATGCTTTAATGGTCGGTTTAGTTAGATTAAGACTAGTTTTGTTATCACGATCAATGTCTCATGACCGCAATTACAAGGGATGTAAATATCCTCACTTTTCATAACGACATTACACCAAAAAAAACTTATTGAATTGTTAAATAAAAGTAAATTATACTCCTTAGTTACGTTAGTCCACGCATACAGCTAAATGGCGGAGAATAATTAATGTAGGTATAATTAATAGAATTTAAGACTCCTAGAACATCACATTTTATATTGACAAGTGTCTATTAACCTAGGTATTCTCGATAGTTTATTTACTTCTACTTATTCATCCCAAAATAATGAAAATTCATTTTTACTGTCTATAGTTGCTTAAAATAATATCAGCACGCCTAGCTTTTTGTTACAGCCCACAATGTTTTTGCCTAGCTACCTACCTAGCTAATACTTTAGATTTAATTTATTTAACACAATAGCATACTGAAGACAGCAGTTAATGCATAATAAATAAATTAAATTTACTCATTAATGAAGGTGATAAGGCAAAATGAAGACACACAAGACAAAATTTATTTTATTCAAGAATTCGTGGCTAAACTAGCGAGAGTTAAAGCGTTTGTTTGTCTATGGTGTGGTTGGAATGGAAATGGAAGATAGCCATTTGTCTGATAACCAAACAATAGAAAATTATTATACTTTCCGTGCTATTTAGGACTAAAAACGATCAGTCTATTAATGCTACTTACTATCCAGGTTAGTACTTTCATAAAAATGATAATGACTTTGGTTATATTATTGTTTTCATCGATGATGAACTATCGATAAAGTTTTATGATTGCGTCATGTAAACGTATAGATATGTAAAGTAACTGCGATTAAAATACTGAGTGTAAGGATTTGAGTTATAGCTGTGCTGTTGTATTTAAAAAAATCTAAAATGCCAGGTTGTAGAGTTGTTTTTCATATCTAACCTTCTTTTTTGACAGGATAACCTAAGCGTTTTTTTTTACATCTTTACTAGTTGACACCATTTTTGTTTCGGCTTTACGTCTTTATTATTAGATTTTCTTCCGAGGAAACTAATCTGTAATTAGCACTGGGTGTGACTTTGCGAATTCTAGCACTTTTATTATTATTGAAACATAGAAATATGATAAGGTTATGTTGATGTTTTGATTGAAGGATGTTTTACGATGTATAAAATAATTGACAGGAATGAATTATACTATATCACCAAATAGAAATAAAAAACTAAAACTGGATAAATTATTTAGTCTATTTGAAAATTTGAGCGGTTTGTTTTATATTATATGAATAAAGTCAACTAATTAGAAAATGTTAGCCAGAAAAGGCTGTTACAGTGAACAATATGTTAATAATTGAATGTTTTGCAAATGATCATTTCTAAATATTTTTTTAGGGACACACATCAGTCATGCTGAAAATGGAGTGAATACATAAAATAAAGATGGATGGGGAAGGAGTAGACTTCAACCTCCAATGGGAGGAAGTTGAAGTTAAGGTAACATTTTACTGTACTTTGTCTAATATCACTTCTCTAAGTTTGTTATACTGTATTTCACATGTGATAATTGAATTTACATAAAAATATTTGTAGCATGATCCAAATGTGGAATCAGAAGAGGTGATAACGGGTCTGGAAAATGTACAGGGTGCCTCATATTCTAACATGGTAAGGATACCTTTATTACCATTTATAAATGCTAATAACTACAAGAGGTTCAAAATGAAGCTTTATCATTTGAGAACTTTCTTAAGCTCCAGAGTTATGCAACTACCAATTTAGTATTCCAGCACTTAAATTAGTTAGAAAAGGCAGATGTGACAGTCAATAATTCCCAGTTTGACTAATATCTGCAAATTTATTTGACTTAATATTATTAAGTAACCAGATTCATTAAAGTTGGAATAACTATCAAATATTCAGTTTTCAAAATAAACAATGACTGGACATGTACTAAAGTGCATCAAAACAACATTGTAAAAAAGTAGAACACATACTTTTTGGTGATTTTCTTTCAATAGGATATGTGTGATAATGTACATTGTACAGACATTGATATGAATGTAAAGCAAGATGTATGAATTTCGATGGATTAGAGATTGATGTAAGTGGCATTCTTTAGTAGCTCTACTACATGGGGTTGATGTATGTTATTACCCTTCTTTAGTATTTAAGCTTTGTAATGGTTTGTAAGACTTTATGATGTAAGATTCTTTTATGGATAACATTTTGCAATCTTACTAAATTCATTTACTTATCATGCCAGTTTACGTTAGCAAAACAAATCTATGCACAGACAGAAGAAGAGATGATAGCTAACACGGACCAAATGGCTGCAGAGAACTTGATGTACTTGGCACAAGACGTAGTGGGTGGTTATACTGAGACAGCTGAGCTGGCCGATGATCCCAATGTAGAGTGTGTCACTGAAGAAGTCATCACAGATGACTGGGTCATTCCCGGTGGACAAGAGAGGTAACATTTTCATTCTAATCTTTTGCACATTTAATTTAATTTAACCTATTAATGTCCTATTACTGGGTCTCCTCTCATAATTGGGGAGGGCTTAAGCCTTGAGTACACCACCTGGCCTAGTGGGGGTTGGGGACTTTGCAGACTTACAAGAACTGTTTTGGGGAACTCTCAGTTTGCATCACAGTGTTTTTCTTCACTATTGAAACAATTGATATCTGTTTCAAATACACACATATCTTGTAAAAGTTATTGTTGTGCTGCCACTTGCATTTGAGGCACAACTTAACCCTTAAACTTATTTATTTCTATAGTTGATGGGAATTTTCCTAATAGAGATATAATATAATTGCTCATCACGCAAATATTTGTTGTGAGTGGGAAATAAACCCATCACACATGGAGCTTCAGATTTTACTGATAGGTGACCATGTTAAACCTCTGCTAAATGTGTAGTCACACCAAAAGATTAATTGTAGTGCATTCATCATACAATCCAAGACATATCTTTTGTTTCAGAGTGGAAGTTTCCTTGGAACATTTAGCACATCCATCAATAGTAGATATTAAAGAGGAAAATGATCTAGATGTTCCTTTACCAACTGATCAGGTATGTATCATTTTAATGGTGTTATAAGTTATAAAACACTAGCTGACCCGTGCGGCTCCGCTCGCGTGAATGTTTTTTTTTTACAAAGCTTAATTATTCCTTAACAACAAAATATGCTTTTTTTCACGAAAAATATTCTCAAAATTGTTTATTGTTTATATCTCATATAACTCGCGCTAAAGCATATCCGCCATTAAAACTGTTGCCATGACAACGGAATTTTGTTAATTCAATGTCATTATAATATTGATTATTCGCGACTCCGGTGGCGAAACTTGAATTTTCCCGGGAAATGCGTCATTTTCCCGGGGTAAAAAGTAGCCTATGTCCTTTCTCGGGTATCAAACTATCTCCATACCAAATTTCATGCAAATTGGTTCAGTAGTTTAGGCGTGATTGAGTAGCAGACAGACAGACAGACAGACAGACAGACAGACAGAGTTACTTTCGCATTTATAATATTAGTATGGATTATTTAATATCTTACTTGTCAGGCTAGCTTGAGAAAATAAAAACATAATGTAAGTTGTTCTTGGATATACTTATGTGGATTTTAGTGCCATGGACATTGATATAAATGAAAAATGTATCTATCCATAATTATGTTTGTGTCTTTGTTATTACAAACAAATATTGAGATAATTAATACTATGATGGTTTTTTAGGATGAATACACAGCAATGAGGCCGTGGCCATGCGATTTCTGTTCCCGACGGTTTCGGAAAAAAGCGGCCCTAATGAATCATATGGTCGCACATCAGAACGATAGACCGCACGCTTGCAACCTTTGCGGCGTACGTTACGTTCGCAAGTGCGATCTCATGAATCATCTCAAAGTCCACGCCTTCGTCCCGGACAATCCCGATACCATAGATTATGGTGAGTGACACTGACTGAAATCGTGCAAGTTAAACTACGGATCCCTGACAAGAGTTATCTTTTTTTCCAGCAGAACTCCTAGACAATAATCAAATCGTTAAACCAAAGAAAAAGCGAGGTAGACGGAAAAAGAATCCCGAGCCAGTAGAGGTGAGCGAGTCCTTTTCTTTTAAGCTTTCGATCGCTACATTCGCGCGTAAGAGAGCCGCCCTCGGTAAGGCGCCATCTATAATGTCCGGCTGCACAGAACGGCGTGTGGGAGCACATGACGTCGGCGCGCACGCAGCAGTGGTCGCGGCGCGCGCGCAGCCCGGCGCGGCCGCCGCCGTCGCCGCCGTCGCCGCCCTCCGAGCCCGAGCCGCCGCCGCCGCCCGCCGACCCCAGCCGCCCCTTCGTGTGCCGCCACTGCGGCGTCGGCTTCGCCCGGGAGAAGGCGCTGCAGTCGCACGCCAGGGTACGTCCGCGCCGCGCCCGCCCCCCGCCCCCCCGGCGCGCGCGGCGCTCGCTAACGCTCGTGTGTGCAGGTGCACGGCGGCGACTCGCCCGTGGAGTGCGGCGCGTGCGGCGAGCTGTGCTGGTCGCGCGAGGCGCTGGCGCAGCACACGCAGCAGCGACACCCGCACCTGCCGCCCAAGACCGAGCCGACCCACGCCGACTATGACGACTCCGACTCAGGTCACCGCTCCTACACTATTTCTATACTCTTCTCCGACTAAACGGAAAACTGACGACCTCCTGCCGCGATACAGACATTCCGTGAAACGCATTATTGGTGACGGGTGGATGTAGACGTAATTTTGTTGTCATTTTAAAATAATAAATTAATAATCCATGTTTATTCAAGAGCACTAAATATACGGTCGTAAGTTTTAGGAAAAACGACAGAACCAGATTCAGCGCCTGGTTATATTATAATTTATGTTAAAATGTTATACTAACAGGCGACGACATGGAATTCCGGTTATCGCCGCTGTCTCATGGCGGCGGTGGCGGTGGCGGAGGCGGCTCGGAGCGGGCGGTGTACGACACGATGCGCGGCCCCGAGCTGTTCTGTCAGGACTGCGGCGTCGCCTTCCAGCGGGCCGACCTGCTGCGGAGACACGTGGCCGCCGCGCACAGGTACCTTATCATCATGGCTTAGCCTTTTTTCCAAACTATGTTGGAGTCGGCTTCCAGTCTCACCGGATGCAGCTGAATACCAGTGTTTTACATGGAGCGACTGCCTATCTGACCTCCACAACCCAGTTACCTGGGTTATAACACGATATTCTTCGGTAAGACTGGTTGTCAGACTTTCAAGCTTCTGACTACTGTTAACGACTGTCAAAGATCTTCGAAATTGACAGCCGGGACCCACAATTTAACGTGCCTTCCGAAACACGGAGGAACTCGATATGTATAAGATGGTCACCCATCCACAGAACAACCTCGGCAAGCGTAGCTTAACCTCAGAGATCGATCCGCGCGGCTGTTGTTAACTAAGCCACGAGGTACCTTACATACACCAAATATGCGTACATAAAATCGCAAGAAGTATTTATTTCTTTTTGAATTAATGTCGTGTTCCATGGACGGTGACAAATAAAAAAATCAAAGTTTATAAGTTAATAAGATTAAGTAATAAGATTTAAGTTTATATGAACGCGCAGGGGAAGTACTTTCATACGTCAGCCTACTGCCTACAGTCTATCTCGACCCTGTCTCATTTGAACGGTCGACGCGGTCGAAGATCTACTCCTTTGAACAAAAAATAAAGCAATAATCGGTGGCAATTCATCGCTCACAGTAAAAACAACAAGAGTAGGTATCATCTAGGTCAGGGGTTCCCAACCTTTTCTTAGCTCGGGACCACTTTTATACTATTGTTGTTAGCAGGGACCACTATGTTAGTATATTAAAGATAAAGTGTATTAATCATCCAGAATATTTTAAGTTTTATAGTCATTTGCGTACCACATTTTGACTTCGGACCACCGGTTGAGAACCACTGATCTAGGTGATAGAAAGCGATAGTTTAAGTATCAGCGGGTGCGGAGTCAGCGAACAGTGGTACAGTGTGGTGTGTGCGCAGCTACAAGCGGGCGGACGGCGCGCGCTGGAGCGAGGCGGGCGGCGCGGAGGGTGGCGGCGCGGGCCACGCGTGCGACACGTGCGGGGAGAGCTTCAGCGACGCGCTGGGGCTGCTGGCGCACGCCGAGGACCACGCCGAGCGCCCCGCGCCGCGCCGCCGCCACGACCACGCCAGGTCTGTAGCCCACCGGGCCCAGGAATACGCCTCCGAATCGATCCGACCGACGAATCGATTCGAGTCGAAGTCGAATCGTCCTCTAAGATTACGAGCGAGCGCGTGGTCGTGCGTACGGTCGAGTTAGAGAGAGACCGATCGGATCGTTCGATTCGGATCGCTTTCGTTTCGAGCCGACGCGACGCGACCTTCGAGTGTGCCGTCTTAAAATTTAAAGTACGATTTGACGTTATCCAGGATCCGACTCGAACGAATTCGATGATATCGGGAGTGAGCCGGCTCACCACCCTCGAGCTCCGTGCGATATGCGGACGAGCGAGTATCCGAATCGGGGCTCGACAATTTGTTTGTGCGAGTCCTTTTAGTGAACTTTTGAAACAGTCGCAACCGCGAGTACGCTGTACTACGTTGTTGTAATTTTGTAGTACTTTTCTTCGTGAAAACTGAAGATCGAACTTTTCCCAACAAACGCACTATTGATAACATTACATATACAACATAGCTCCCGAAACTACGGTATATAGCCCAGCTGACTGCTTATACAATGGACATATAGCGCTGTATCCTACACCTAAATAAATATAACTCAAAGGTGACTGACTGACTGACTGACATAATGATCTATCAACAAACAGCCCAAACCACTGGACGGATCAGGCTGAAATTTGGCATGCAGGTAGGCGTTATGACGTAGTCATCCGCTAAGAAAGGGTCTTGATCAATCTACCTCCAAGGGTATAAAATAGACGATGAAAGATTGTATGAAAAAATATGTCCTAAGTCACAAACCACGCGTATAAATATTGGTGTTCTTCTTTTGCAGGTTAAAGAGAACGTCTAGAGGTCGAAATAATACCTCGATATCGAGTAATTCACGACAATTCCCATGCAGAGTGTGCGGTATGTTTTTCGTGTTAATTCATCATGTTATACAAGATATCATTTCGTCGTGGCAATATTTTTGACGATCTATAATCGATATGTTAATTTTGAAATCAACTTTACAGGTAAGGTATTCGGGTCACGGAGCTCGCAACAAATCCACATTCGCATCCACACAGGCGAGCGACCGTACGCGTGTCGATTCTGTTGGAAAGCCTTCGCGGACGGCGGCACCCTACGGAAACACGAAAGGATTCATACAGGTTAAAAAAAGCTTTAACAAAAACATTAAAAAAAATTGGCGCAGAAATTCCAGTTCTCGCTTTTTGTTTTAACATCCAGATTCTTAACATTATCATTTATTTATTTAATACCATCATATTTTATGACTATTATTATTAATGTATTAATAAAACCACCAATGTTATTTTCAACCCATTATTCTGACTCAAACTTCGGTCCCCGGGAATTGTTTCGGCATACACACAGTGAGTCGGCTATTAGATAATCAGAATGTAAATTGCAGGCGAGAAGCCGTACGCGTGTGCGGTGTGTCCGCGCGCCTTCAACCAGCGCGTGGTGCTGCGCGAGCACGTGCGCTCGCACCACTCCGCGCCCGACCGCCGCGCCAACGGTACGTGCCCCGCCCACTTGTTGGATCTTCTGCGCTTTGGAACGGCTTACCCGACCCTGTTCCCAGGATAACAAAATGGCCTACAACGTAGCCAGTAAACCGGGAATCGGTGCGATGCGAATTCGTAACGCTGAAAGCTGCGACGCAAATTTGCTGTGATCCGATGTGTCCCCTTACCTTTTTAGAGATATCGCTCATTCGCATTCATATCGCGAATCGATTCGCACGATACGACGTCGAATCGCAGTTTTGTGTCATAGCCCGCATCGTCAGCTACACTCAAACTAAATTATATAATATCCTGGTATTCGACCTAACAGTGATGGAAAGATATAAAAGTTTTAACTAATGCAAAAAGTAAAGTGAAACGCATTCTTGTAATTTATTTAGCTATTTATTGTATTTGTTTAGGGGGCCCTGCTTATTGCTGCGTGGTATGCGGCCGGACGCTGCATTCGAGCGCAGAGCTCGTCCAGCATTTGATACAACACTGCGACGCTAACACCGCGCTCAAACGACAGCCACAGGTACCATTCGCCGTGGCAAATAGACATAACAATATACTTTAAAATGCCGTAGTAAATAATTTCAAGTTAAAAACGACGCCTCGTAATTTTATTCGTTATAAAAATAACACTTCGTAAAGTTTTTAAGATAAAAAAATGTTTCAGACGGGGCCACGGAAGTACAAGAGGAGGCGAAAATTAAAAACCGAGCAGTCGCCGCCCTCGGCGCGTGAGTGGGGCCAGTCGCCGACGCCTCCGCCCGCCTCGCGCTCGCCCTCGCCCGCGTCCGACGTGGAGGCGCCGCCGTCCCCCGCGTCGCCCGCCTCGCCCGCGCCCCGGCGCCGGCGCCGCGCCTCGCCGCCGCCGCGCCCGCGCATGATCCACACCGAGGAGCGCTCGCTGCGCCGCACGCGGGCCGCGCCGCCCGCCGCGCCCGCCGCGCCGCCCGCGAGCCGCGCGCGCCGCGTGGCCCGCGCGCGCCGCCCGCCGCGCCACCCCGCCGACGACCTGCGCGCCATCCGCTCGCGCTCCGCGTCGCCCGCGGCGGGCGCGGGGGCGGGCGCGGGTGCGGAGGCGGGCGGCCCGTTCAAGTGCGAGATGTGCTCGCTGGAGTTCTCGCGGCGCGACGCGCTGCTGCTGCACGTGCCCGTGCACATCTGACGACGCGCCGCGCCCGCCGCGAGTGTATCGAGCGCGCAGACTTAGCGAGTGCCGACGTTGCCGTCGGACGATCCTAAATCTTCGTTGTACGATTATAAATATTGTTATTTTGTATAAATAATTGTTAATTTGGATCCATTATTTTATGTATAGAAGTACGTTTACTTGTGATCTTTTGAGCGATCGTTACGGTTGACTGTCGTTATTGTTCCCCTCCCTCGCTAGTTTGCTGCGGTTTATGTTCAGATCTGAAATTAAATTGGGTTATCTGCCACCGGTGTAAATAAAGCAAATATATTTCAATTTGAAAATGTTGAGGCTAATATCTAAAAACCAAGTTTCTGCTGTATAATGTATTAATTATTAATGTATTATAATTATAAAAAAATTAAACATCACATAATATCTCAGAGGATTCAGCTATTTAGAGGAAATATATTTGAATTTAATTGGATCTTTGTGCGTAGTTATTAAAATTATTTAAATGTAATACGACTTAATGTAATATATTACGATGTAATGTGACAAATAGCTTTATACAAAAAAACTACTTTTCTGAACTTGTATACCACAATTCATGACGTGTTCTCCGGTTGAGTCCCATGCAAGCTTGAGGGTACTATCTATATACTATAATGTGTTAATGACTGAATATAACTGTTCTGCTAACATGCCGAGGTGTAAGGTATCGAGTATGTTGTTGTATTATACTAATTGACTGATTTATTGATTAGTTCAATGTAAATTTATAATATTATGCTAGTGTAAAATTATGTACATAAAATGTGTATGTAATTGACATTTGTGACAGTTTTAATGTTTTCATTGTTTAATACAATACTGTATGTTTTGGGGGTTTTTACTGTTTTTATCCATATATTGTGATATAAACATTACCTAATAATGTAACATGTGCCATGAGATGGTGAAGTCATGTATTACCTCTTTTCTAATCGAAGGATAAAGAATAAACTTATATTAATATGTTTCCGACGAGAAATACGTTAAAAATAATTATTTCAATGCAAAATTATAATTGTATGTAATTTCTTATCTTGTTTTAGACATGAAGAATCATTTAGTGTTAAAATATTCGTGCAATACATTCCCCAAAATGCATGGTAGTGTGTATGCCTATCTGAAATTTATGTAAGAATATCTGCTCTTTGTTTTATAATGAAGAAGATCATTGCAATGTACATATACTGAAATAAAATGTGTATGTACTTTGAAGTCTTATTTTTATTTTATGTTTTAATATTCTCTCCCACATACATAATATTCATTGATGTGTACCTGAGAACGTCAAAAGTCTGTTAACACGTTCGCTGCCCCCGACGCGTATGTGCGTTTCGTAATACGCGTCGGGGGCAGCGAACGTGTTAAGCCGCGTAGCTTGGTAGCTTTACGCATAACGCGTTAGCTAGAGCATATATTAACTATGTCTTAATTACTACTTAGTAGTAATGAAGTCTTGCAGACAATTCCTCACCTCCGGCATCGTATTTTTGAGGCGTCATTTCCTGCTCCATTGTAAAGAATGCAAAATAACTTTAAAAAAATACTTCTTTCGTATTTCGGGATGACTATCTAGCTATTCTATTACTAGCTGGGTCGCATAATTACGTTGATAGTAGTACTGGTAATATTCTTATCAAAAATAGCCCGAATTGCTTCGAGAAAAGGATGGTACGGCCGTGCCGCTTTTTTTTGCTCGACTTGCGGGGGCACTTCCGTGCCCCCAGATTTGGTAAATGTCGTAATAGTAGCTGACTGTAAAACTTTCTTCCTGGTAGTTTGGCAACAGATAAAGCGTTCGTGTGAATTTTTCATTTAATGTCTACCGTTGAATATAAGCACAGATCTTTATTTCTTGTCTAAATCAAAAACCATCCGCAGTATTATTAAAAAAATACCTACAGAAATGTTTTAGAGTGTCAGTATAGCTAATATTCAATAAAACGCACCTACCCACAGCTACACACCAAAAACATAAATATTAAAAAGGAAAGCCAAGTTCAATACAAAATCTATGCCTTGGTGTAGTAGGCTTCAACGCTAAAAAAATGGAGATCTTATGAATGCCAACTTCTGTACGAAATCCAAATGTGTATTTATAGAAACGACATAACGTTATGAACAAGTATAAAACTCTATTTCTATGTTTTATTGGATACCTATATCAAGTGTTGTTATTTAAAATGCGAGATCTATTCAACACACATAGTTTCATGTGTTGACGTTAAATAGGTTTTGAGTTATAAAAAGTGGCACCAAATGGTTCGTGTAATATTTAATATTACATTTAGCGACGTCCAGCCAGTTCCTTTGCTTGAACTTGGCTTGACACGCTGCCGCGTGTCTATATTACCGTAGTATTCGTTCGAATAAGATACATTACAAGTACTTATTCAACAAGTCCGTGACATTTTGAATTTTCCACCTCTTAATTGAAATATTAATGAATCTTATACAGAATTAAAGGTAAGTATGTACATAATCATTAATTATTCAGATTTTTATCCTACGACCACAGGCTAATGAAGCCCTGCTGCTGAGATCAATGAATGAGAATGAATGGAAATTAAAATCATATATCGTTCAGGTGACGTCTCAAGTGATGATTTGTCAAATGTCAAATGAACGTCATACCTGTCATAGTAGTACGTAATGTTTGGGAAAAATCTGATACAATTCTTTTAATACAATTTATACTATTGAATAAACTTTGATGATTTCATTGTTGCGACATCATAAGGATAATAAGGCATTTGAACTGTGACTATAATTAAAATTAAAAGTTTTGACGGAATCACAAAAGTTATCAGGATTATTTTTGTGACCCATTAGACCAACATTTTGTCGATTAATATTTTAAATACCTATCAGCAAAACGGCAGGTCGAAGCAGTATGCGACGGGCTCGAGATGGGTATCACTACCAACCAGTTCCTAGAGTGGCGACCGAAGATGCTTTGGAATCCGAAAACGAACGCATGGCAGGAGAGCTCAGTGATAAAATATCATCTTTGAAAGATATTTCCATAGAGCTGGGAAATGAAGTACGATATCAGGAAAAATTGATACGTGGACTTGACGACGATGTGGACAGGAGTTCAGGTTTTCTGGGAAAAACAATGGGGAGAGTTCTAAAATTGGGCAAAGGAAATCACAATTATTATATATTTTATTTGTTTCTGTTTTCGATATTTGTGTTCTTTTTGTTATATATAATATTGAAATTCAGATGATATGTGAAATGCTCTGTATAAACAATCATATTCATTCCTGTAAGTATGCTCCATATGTTGGTACCTTGTAAATAAAGATCTTAACAATTTGGTGGTTTTTGATACAAAAAAGATTCATTCCCTGGGTTTTTATGTAAAATGATAAAAAATAATACAAAAGGTACAACAAAACAATGGAAGAATTTAGTTATTAGAGAATGCTTTAAATCACTATTATAATGCTCATTATTTATTCACCTAGTCATACTTCCAATGTCTGAATATCAGTATTTTACATGGACTGCCACAACCCAGTTACTTGGGCTATAAACAATCCCCTTCAGTAAGACTGTTTGTCAGACTTTCAAGCTTCTTACTGCTGTTAACCACTGTCAAAAATCTTTGAAAATTACAGCTGGGACCCACAATTTAATATATTATAAGATGGTTTCCCATCCACAGAATAACCTCGGCAAGTGTGGCTTAACCTCAGAGATAATGCTCATTGTGTTTTAGAAACTGAAGTTAGCATTGCAGTTATTGTTAACAAAATTGGATTCTGAAACAAGAATAAGCATAGTTGTGCAATTTTTATGCAACTACCTATTTAAAATAAAATGATACATCAGATAAAAAGTATTTCAATACATTTATTTAATTATATTTGTGCTTTTACAGTAAAGTTCTTGTAACAGGTTGCAATAATCATCACCCACACTTTCTCTGGGCACTGATATCAGTAATTTAGTCATTGTGTTAGATGACTCAGAACAACTTTTAGCAGTGTCTAAAAGTAAAGCAACTGCTCCACATGCATTTTGAAGATGAATTTTATTACAGTATGCACTTAAGTCATCTAAAATTATAGTTGAAGGAACATTTTGCCAATCAGGCAAAGTAGAAATACTCTCAATTAATGCATCTATGCTCTTTACATATAAGAATGTTATCATTTTCATATAATTTTTATTGAATGAATTCAGTTCTTGTGATAACTGTGGTAATTCATTTAATACTTCACTCAGTATATATAAGACTTTTCCCTGTCTGGCACCCAGTAAAGCTTCTTCAAAAAGTCTTTTGCGGGTTATGGTAGTGTTTTCAAAATAAAAGGTACAGCTAATGTTTTCCATTTCGTACAGTGAATCTATGTTTTTTCTTACACTAGCACAATCATAGCTACACTCGAATCGAATATGGCCGGAAAAGTGTACCTCTACTCCTGCATGCAATAATAGCAAAAATGTATAAAAAGTCTCAATAATAAATTAACACGGAAAAAGATTTATTTATGTTATACTCATCTCAAAACGCTTCACCTAATCTTTTACTTTATACGCATCTTGCCGTTTTATTAAGTAGGTAGGTACTAAGTCTGTCCTTTTATTTGTTTAGCTTTTTGTTGATCTTGGATTTGTGCGTAATTCCGCCAATAACAGAGTAATAAGTCCGATTTATAAAAAAAATATTAATAAGTCGTGTTTCTTCGACTGCTAAGCAACTATTTTCTCCTGTGTAGTGTGCTGTGCTTTGTAAATAGAGGTAGAGTACATTTTTACCGTGGTTAAAATGTTGACTACGAAGTACTCCTCATACCTTCAAATGACAGCACAATTTATATAATTATATTGAGGTTTAGCATTATAATAATTGGCTTACGATAAGCAAAAGCAACAAAACAACTATTTATTTATAACAAAATAACGTTTTGTAAAGTTTTGTTGCTCAAGAATGTCATTATGGCAGGGTCGCGTCAACTGTCACAGTTGACACTTATGTATGACTGTCATGTCATAAAAATTAAGTTTCGATACTTATCAGAATCGATACTATTTAATAAAAATTATTAATACATTTCGTAAATTTCACACCAATCGATTTTAGGTATCGCTAAATAATGGTATCGTTATTTTCTACGATACCTAAATTATTCGATAAAGAAACATCACCTGAATTTTTCGGTACCGAAATAATTTCGGTTGGGTACTGCTTTAATATAATAATACCGTAAGGAAACAAAAGGTACCTATCGAGTTTTTATACCACTACCTTAATTCTTAACCACTTTGCTTTAACCTTTAAATAAATTCGCTATCATACTTTTGTGTCAGTAACTTAACCTTATATCGTGACCGCTCTCAAGACCTGCTGTGTACCCTCCCGCTCGAGAGCACTTGTTGTGACCATGTAGTCAGCTCCATAAGTCGCTTTATATCTTCATATTTTCAAGACATGGACAAAACCATGACATGAACAACACCAGGTAGAATTAGTTGGAATTAATCATTTCGATCACCGTAAGATGTTTTTTCGATGAAATAATATGCAATACTACATAATATGCTGACTAAGCAGGCTGGTATGCTACTATGCTTAAGTAACTTTTTTCCTTTTATCTTGGTCTGAATCTATGAGACGAGCACGTGGCTTAGTTAACAACAGCCGCGCGGATAGATCTCGGAGGTAAAGCCACGCTTGCCCAGGTTCATCTGTGGATGGGTGACCATCTTATACATATCGAGTTCCTCCGTGTTTCGTAAGGCACGTTAAAACACAAGTACTCTTGAAAGTGACTGGTTTTCACCGCCAGCATCATGCTGAGATTTAAAAAAAACTACCCGAGAATAATATGACTAAAGTTTATGAAACAAAACGTTAATAAAATTCTATATTATGTTCAAAGTTCTAGCTATGACTGACAATAATAAAAGATGCAATGTTTTATTATATGATATTTAATAATAGTTATATTATAATACAAAATTAAAATAAAGAAAACTATATTATACCGTATTTCTTACACACTAATGTGTGGGCTTTCTAAGTGTAACTAATTTTAAGAGGACATTTTATTCTGCACCATTTTAAAATAAATTGAACAGGCGGGTAAGATTTGTGGTTCAATTTTTTTTATTAAGTGTTCGTAATCACGCTCACAAGCGAGCGAATATAAAATTTATAGACTCGTGCGTCGTCGTAATGTACATATTATTAATAATCGGCTTTTATCTTAAGATGGGTATTGAATAAGGTTGTTTAGTTACGAGGCAACAACTGCTATTCATCGGCCCGGTACTCACATCCACCTTCCTAAAACTCTGTCGGAGACTTACCACTTTCTTAAATATTTAGCAATAGCATAATAAGAACCCATTCGCCGACATTGGACATGTAATACATGGGCGAGTACAAGGTCTATTAAATTGAATTGAATGCATTGTCAATTATTGATGTTTGTTCCTTTTTATTGGCATGGTAACCGGTTTTAAAAATGAGGAAAAACAAACGGTTTTCACGCAACAGTATCCGTGCCGCACTTTATATCGTCTATCTGTTATGCTCATCTCCAAAATGACACATAAAAAATTACTACTTACATATGCTGGCTAATTTCAGCAGTTCTGAGTACGTATTGATTATTTCAACAGATAGAACTTAAAGCATTCTTCATTTAGCTTATCAATCGGGTAGGTCAACCGACACTTATCCATAAGCTGTGACTGTGACCCTTAACATAATTTTTTTAAACTGTTAAAATACTCTTGTTCGACAGTATTTAAAGTATTTTAATAACACAAAAGAGTAAGAAGGAAGTCAGGGTTTAGACATCATTCCCATCAATTTTCACTATAGCACTATATACAATAAAATAATTAAAAACTAGTAGTAAGTGAAGTCCATGATAGTATTTTTTTATCTATGCAACAAAAAATCTTCTCTTGAAAGGTAATACAAAATGTTCAGCCTGTAAACTAGCACATAAGTAACAAATTGGGGCAGAGTGGCAAATTCTATATTTCCTAAACTTTAACTGCTATAATAATATTTACAACATCATGGCAGTCTTGTTTAGGATTACACATTCTCTAGTTAAACTAAAGATTAGTAGCATATCAATCATTCAGATAGGCCACTTCTTTAACCTAAGCCTAATATGTCTGACAGACTAATAACAATTTAAAATATGCTACAGCCGCTACAGGTCAACGTATAAGTTACATATTATAATAAGGGCCAGTTTCACCACTTATGGGTAAACATCAGACTATCAAATAATTTATCTTATTAGATAAAGTGACAACAAATGTTTGAAAATAATAGCTAAATTCCACCTGAAAAACTAGCCAATACTTATTCAGAAGTGGTGAAACTGGCCATAAAGTTCATAATTCCATTCAGAAATAACTATATCCGGGAATACCTTTGTAGTTTTAATAGTTTTTTTAACACATTGCCAAAATCATCAAACAATTTTTTCTGTCGACTAGCGATAGAATATATATGAAACAGAAGTCGTTATTAAGATTTAATAATCGTTTATTTATATTTGCATATTGTTATAACATTTATTTTTGCATTTATTGAGACCTTAAATTGGCCCTGATGCTGCAGCAAATATCTATTAACGTTATTTAAATCAATCGTCGTCTATACCATCAAGCACATAGCGTACTGTGTTGATGTACTACTACAGCTCATATTAAAATATTATAATAAAATGTCATATCATTAATAAGCATTCACTTGTTTATAAAAAATAAAATCATATCAGAAATGCCGTGATATTTAGCAGTAATTGAGAACACTTAGAAGTCATTTGGAAGCTACACAGCCTACACTATATTATTATAATATACAGATCAACATAATGTCCACATAGTCACGGTAGACTAAAAGGACCAATATGGATGGAGACTGTTTTAATTGTCATAGCATTTTCGTTATAAATTATTCCTCAAGATTATATGTGACTTTAGTTATTCCTGAGCTTTACTGGCCTCCGTTATCGATTCATATTGATCTTTATCCAATTCGGTCATAGTTAAGCTTCCGTCGGGTAACATAAGCACCACTCTTCTCGTGCCGCCTGAAAACACATAAACGAGTCGATGAGTTTGTGCAATGAATATGCAAACTTACTACATAGATGATAGTAGTTCCGTGTATTACCGGGCGAGGGCAGGTCGGCCTGCAGCAGCTGCGCGATGACCTGCGTGGCGTCCTCGCCGGGCTCGCCCTCCACCTGCACGGCCACCTGCTGCAGCGTGGGCGCCGGCTCGCCGCCCGGCATGAGCTGCGCCAGCTGCGACGGGTCGATCGCCAGCACGTCCTGCGACGACGATCCCACGATTAATATACATTATGTACTGAAGTGTTTACTTCGAATAGATCTACGATGCGTTTACGGCTATACGGACCTGTCCGTCTTCTCTCGTCACGTATACTACGTCACCCTCTCCTTCGACGGCACCTTCGACACCTTCCACGGCGCCTTCCACTCCCTCGGCCGCCACTAACAACGTTTGACCGGCTTCGTTCTCTCCGGCCACCTAGTTAAGAGACGACCAAATTTTTGTAAACAGATACGCGTAATAATAATATAATTAATTTCGACGAGATCGCGGTAAGTCAATCGATCACAATAATAATATGATATCGTTAAGACTCTACCTGGTACAGCACGCCGTCCTCCCCTCTGATCATGATAGGAGTGTGTCCCGCGTGGAGGAGGCCCACTTCTTCACCGTCCTCGCCTACGACGCCGCCCTCCAGCAGCTGTTTCACCGCGCTCGCTTCGACCTTCACCTCGGTCTGAAACGCAATTCGACAACGATACAGACGCGAACGACCGAGTCGAGCTCCATTAAAACAGATATAATCGCGATCCACTCACGCCGTCCTCGTCAGTGAGCACGGGCAGCGAGGGCTGCGCGGCGTCGCCCTGCACCAGCATGCCCGTGGTGCCGCCCGGCGACATCTCCACCTTCATGAGCATGGCGGCGTGCGCGGGCGCGGGCGGCGGCGTGGCGGGCGGCGGCGGCGGCGACGGCGTGGGCGGCGGCGTGGGCTCGCCCTCGGCGCGCGCCAGGCGCCGGCCGCTGGCGGGGCACAGCGTGAGCGCGCGCGGCGGGGACGCGGGCGGCAGCGGGCCCAGCGCGGCCGGGAACGGGTCCTCGATGCCGTCCGACGTGTCCGACGACGCGTCCGACTGCTCGAAGTCGAAGCTGACGGGCGTCTTGTTCTCGCGTATCCGCACGATGTTCCCGCCGGCCGTGGCGACGGCGTAACCGCCGCGCCCGCGACCTCGACCCGACCCTCCGCGCCGAAGTAAGCTGTCGCCCTGTTTACGAAACGACGACGTTTTTTTACTTCAGTGAAATCTACGAGTTCCCGACTCATCGGTCGCTGTGAATGTACCGGCGAGAACGATTTAATAATTCTCTTACCTGAGCTAGTTTCTTGTTAAGGATGGTAACGGGCGATTTGCCCTCACCCTGCCCGGAGGGCCTTTGTATCGTTCGTTGAATAATCTTTTGTCCAGATGGAGTTATTATAGTTTTCTCTGTCACTTGTTGCCCTCCCGAGCCGTAGGTTTTTTTAATCTGCAATTAATATAAAATTACAATAATATGTACCCCAGCTTCGTCTATGCATTAGATTTTTATTATCAATATAATGAGAAGTAATTTTGTATGTATAGATAACTTGCATGAATGATGATCACATGGAGTAAGTACAGCATAATACCAGCTACGGGACCAATTTCGGAGATTCAAGAAAATGGGACGTTAATCAAAACAAATTAAAATCATAACAATAACAATTATGGCAGCTGGGTTCCTTTTAAACAGTATAATAAACGTTAGTAACTAACTGTCCTTGTGGTTTATATTAAGCTCTCTTCGTAAGAGACATATTTTTAAGAGGGTAAACGCATTTAATTTTATCTACCTAACAACAATTACCTGTCTTACCTGTGACGCAACAGGAGTACGCACTGGTGATGTCTTTTTAGCTTCCTCTAATTTTTTCTGTAACAAAATCATTCATTAATTTGGGTGGATTGCTATATTATTGTTTACCATATATATTACACTGTTTCTTATAAATATATTTTACCTGCTTAGCAGCCATAATTTGTTTCCTAATAACATCCTGATCTATATTCAGACCTGGTCCCAATTTGCCTGGCGAGTCAATCTTCATAATTCCTGAACTCTTCGACATTATATACACACCTGACAGAAAAGATTTACAATTATCACAAGATAATGTTAAAAGCAAAGCCAGCACGTACATCTACGCAATTCCTTGAACACACAACACTAAATACCTGTTGTAAGGTTAGGCATATGTTTAGGGTCGACTTTAATGACGCCCTTTATGTTCGGCATGCCTTTCCCACCGAGGCCGAGTGATTTCACCAGCTCAGGGTCCAGAGAGGACTTTGGTGACGATTGTCCATTCAGCAATTTCTTGTCAGCTGAAATGTTTACTTTATTTATATAAGATGATAAGTACTGGGCCTTGCATTGTTATTAGAGACAGTCGTAATAAGTAAGTTACAAGTGAGTTTAAATCCTTTTTGTATTTTAAATTATATCCATTGAATATCGGAATCCTTTTAACATAGAGAAAAGCTTAAAATGACTATACTTGACCTACATACCTTTTGTTGAATCCTGGTCTGAATAGTCATCATCTTCACTTGAAAGTTCCTTCTTAACTTTCTTAGCAACAGGCTCGCCATCGTCCGCACCACACCACGCTTTCACTTGATCCAGTGCACGTACCTTGCTTGTACGTTGAAGACGCCTATAAACCATTAATAATAATTATGCACCATACGCCCCACTTACTTTTTAAATAATTTAATATGTTAAAAAGCCAAGACTTAATTTCTTCGCATCTGATCGCTAAATTTCTAATTGCGTTGGTTATCAATAGAAAATAATTCCAGAAAATTTGCAAATATCTACAAGAAACTATTACTTTTCCTCGTATTATGTAATAACGATTTATGAATTGTTGCCCTATGTTTGTAAAAAGATTTTTTATCTACATATTCTATCTTACTTACCCAGAAGGTGTCATCGCTGGGCTCTCTTTCTTTACCACTTGCTTAACGACTTGCGGTAAAGGCGTACTCATTTGCTTTACCTATCAAACAAATAACATAATTAATCAAATATTCAATAGTATAAAAGGAGTCAGCCAAAAAAAAACAATATATTTCACCTGCACTGGATGTTGCTGTTGTTGTTGCTGAGCTCTGAGCGCCTTCAATTCTTTCTGACGCGCTAATTGTTTCTCGAACGCTTCCAACAAATGCTTACACGTCTCCATGTTTTCCACGGGCTCCCAGGTATTCTGTTCACTATAACAACGAGACGGAAGATTTAGTAAACGGTCGAGCGGTAGAGCGGGATGCACGGACGAGACGACACAAAGGCGGCGCATACTGACTGTGGATAGCCCTCCCACTTGAGCAGGTACTCGTACTGCTTGCGGCGCGGGTTAAAGCGCTTGGCCAGGATCTTCTCCACCACGTACTCGCCCGCCTCCGCCTCGCCGCGCTCCGTGCGGCGCGCGATGCGCTCCTCGGGCGGCACGCGCTCCTGCGCGTTGCGCACCGACTCGCTCAGCTCCTGCGGACCGACCTTTTGTCTATATCATTACGCCTCACTCATTTGTTGCTATCGTGGCGACGTCAAGTGAACACCTCTCTTTTCTTCTCATTGAAATTATGGACCGGGACAATCTCGGGTCTGATGCTATAAATCTGTAATAGAGCTCTTTGGTGGCCGTTTAACTGTTTCAAATAAAATTATTTGTATTCACGGCGACACGCACAGACGGAATCATTTCATGTGATCTATAAAGACACATCTGAATTTCCTATTGGACTGAAGTAATATTTCATAATGTGTTAATCTAGGTTTCATGCTAAAGTTTCTTTGACACCAATTGAAACTAATTAAAAAAAAACTTGTATGTACCTTATTTTTGTTAACATAGGTTAATGGTACTTTATTAATACCCTTCAGTCCAGGGCTAGCTTTAACAATATCATCACTGTCCTCGCCCGAGGGCTGTGTTTCTGAGTCCTCCTGCAATATTGAGTTAGTACTGAGTGTTATGGACCGATGATGTGATCAAATGATAAGTGCAATTTTCATGTTTGTCAATACATACTGGTTTAGGTATTTTTCTTGGTCTACCGCGTCTCTTAACCTCAGTCTGGACTGGTGTTTGTACAGGAACTAGTTGATCTTCAGTCTTTACCTCCATCTGCACATAAGTGGAATTATTTTGTTAATTTGATATTATTACTATAATGACAGAATAAAAAAAAGGTTATATTTACCATATTTACATGAGAGCAACATCTGAATTACAGTCCATATTATATCAGAATAATGTTACATACATGCAATAG
This sequence comes from Anticarsia gemmatalis, assembly GCF_050436995.1. Lineage (NCBI taxonomy): Eukaryota > Metazoa > Arthropoda > Insecta > Lepidoptera > Erebidae > Anticarsia > Anticarsia gemmatalis. The sequence goes on from NC_134757.1 coordinate 7,606,522, forward strand.
ATAATTATCCAAATATTTTTATAGAGAGGATATTAACATTGTGTAAACATTTAATTAAGGGAAACTATAATAGTTAAAATAGAAATACTTACAACTTTAGCATGAGCAAATTTAGACAGCGCTTGGACATTAGAGCCAGCAGTGATCCACGCTGTGCGCTGTGCTTCTGGCATGCGACACCACTGTTGGTACAGCTTCCAGCTATTGTCTGTGTTCACTGTGGACCCATCTCTCACTGATGAACATTTCCACAGCAGAAAAGCCCACACTTGGGCTTTACTTTCATTCTATAGAAAAACAGGCTTTGTTATATGTGCAACGCAATTTAATCTAAAATGTAACAATGTCTTATTGATGTAAATATAAACATTACCTATCAATATTAAACATAACTCTTAAATAAAAATATTTGTAATATAGAATACTGGAAACATAATATTTAAGCAACAACCTAACTTTAATAACAAAATGCTATTATAAGGACACAATTATAAATTTTATAGAAAAAACCATATTGTAATTATTATAATATTATTCTGAAAATGCTTACACTATCTCTAACAGGAGACTTTCCTGAGCAGTTGTTGGCATCTTTGTGCTCCTTAAATTCCTCAACAAAATGAAATGCTGAGTGGCACAGTCCACATACTAATACATCTAAAGTAGCCATCTGCTCATGTGCCTCTGTGGAAGAAAAAAAAAGTATAATACTTTATGGAAGTTACATGAAGGAGTTATTGCAAAGAATTTTCTTAATTTATGAGTGTTCTTCTTTTGTAGGAATGTAAGTAAACAATGACTTGACATGCAAACAGTCAATACATGAGTGCCACTATCTGGAACTTTAATATAATACAAGTTATAGCAACATTTCGGACATGGTTATTAAATTAAAGTTTATGTACCTTTGAGAGCTGTTGGGTTTTTTGCAAGTTCATCTGGATTTCCCGCCGGCACTTCCTCGGGTGGTGTCTCACCTTCTTCTACCGAAGTCATTGTCACGGATTTCAATCTACAATATCATAGACATCACAATCACAAATCATGCTATAATTATTTTCCTTCTATCAACTCCAGTATTCACTTCAGACATTAGATAACCTTATCCTAAGTAAACCGGCATTCCCGCCAACTCACTAAGATAAAAAATGCTTAATATCTTGGTGCTTGAGTATGCATTGTTTCACAATTTTATATCCAACAAGTAATAAGACTAAGCCACGAGGTGAATAATTCTAGGCGAGCTTAAAACAAAATCGAATAAAAATAAAATATTTGAACTCCCGTGACACAAATCGACGCTCATTGAATTACACTGCCATCGTAGCGATAAATTTAGACGCTTTTGTTGTATTTGATATGTAAACAAGCAATTATTTGTATATAAGACGATATTTTCATTCAATTTTAGATAAATTATTAAATGACCCAGACAACGTCACTCACCAAAACAATATTTTTTTCTAAAAATAATGAAACTTTTCAGAGAATACAACGCAAAACGGAACAAATCACATCAACAATCGAATGTTTAATGAGGATAAAAAACGTTTCGCCGACACGCATGGGACGCCACCTAGTGTACGCCGACATTCTATGTTCTCAATGGCACGATTGGAAACTATCAACCAATAGCAACGTGGCATTTTATACATTTCAACCAATCATCAACTAGTCCAATATAAGTGTACCAAAACATACCTGCCGTTATATAGTTGGCCGTCACTTTGACCGACAAACATATTTTGCCGACACTATACACCGAAATCTCTTAATATTAAGAAAATAAGTTAGGCAATAAAGATTCAGCAATATAATTAACAAAAACCTATCGCTATTCGTCAATGAATACGTTAAATGCTCGATAAATTATCTATATGCCTATAAAGTCCTTACAAAAGCATTTTAGCATAAAATTAATGACAAAAATAATTTAAATATGTATGAAAAGTGTTTCATTGCCAGGTTAGAGTAGTAAAACATGGCTGCAAACATTTTATTAATGCCAACGTAAGCTATTGAAGCCTTTATTTAATACATTAAGTGATAAAGATTATAAAAACACGGTATTCTAGTACAAGCAAAATGCTAAGTACTTAGCATTTTGCTTGTAATGTTATAATGAAATTTTAGGTAGGTACTAAAAAGCAATAGGTACCTATAGGAAAATGTGGGCATAGGTATCTTTTGGTTTGTTCCTATTTTCACATGAAAATTGAAAACGGCTGAACCGATTTAAAATATTTTCGCAAGCTGATAGATTTGTCCTAATAAGGCAAATCGGCTTTATTACGGATGCTTTTATAATATTGTAATAGATAAATAGTTTAATAAAATATAGGTAGGTATGTAATAACTAAATATACCTACATACCCGTAAAATTGCAACACCCAAAACGGGTAACTGTTGGACAGTGTATGAACTACCTACTATTAAATTGTAATAACTTATGTAGGTACACAGTTTTATGGTGCAATAAATATATATGTCTATATCTGTCTATTAGTCCTTAAGTAGCACTGAATATTATAGGTCAAGTATTCAAATTCAGTCAGATTTTTGCAAATTATGTAGGTAGATACGGACGATGTTCTATTTTAATTTCTATTCTAAGCATATCATTGAGTGATTGCTTACTCCGCTTTATATTTTAATGTCATCTCGTCTGTTATTATACCTAAAGCTGTGTGAGGTATAAGTATATAATAACCCACATTTATTGTTACGAAGTCAGTCACATGGGGAGTTCGGACAAGTTAGGAGAACCTATAATAAGTAGGTTACCTACTTAGCATAATACTGGCTGACTCGGGCATATAGCCTGAGACCTCGTAATCGGCTGACATTTTTACTACCTCTACGAGGTTTGTAAAGAATCATGGACTGTAGAGTCTAGAATAGAGCATGTAAAGTATAGGTGCCGCCAAACCACTTAAACAATTTCGCTACATCTTAGTGAACAATTTTTAGGTCAGTTTAGGTATAATCATCATCATCATCATCATCTCAGCTGGGAATCGTCCACTGCTGGACAAAGGCCTCCCCCATCGAGCGCCAATAGGACCGGTCCTGGGCCGCCCTCATCCATCGGACATAATAGTGTTAAGCAAAGGCGAGGGCGTTTCAGCTTCGACCACCCGACTGGTATAACAACCAACCAAGTGTCTTCTGCACTGGCTCTACATTCTGTTTACTTTCTAATACAGCAAATTATGTTCAAGTTGTTTGGCGACGTCTATACCCACTCACTAATTTCAATTGTTTCCTGTATAAACCATAGTTAGTGGAAACACATAATATTAAAATGATCATAAAAAATATTTGCGATTAGTATGTAGGTACATCATCTCTGTGTAGCGGTCGGCAGTGTGTCCGACTGCTGATTATAAGGTCCTGTGTTCGACTCCCTAGTCGGGCAAGGTACTATTGATTTTTATTAAATTATAATATTTCTCAATTGTATCCCGGAATTTGGTAACATGCTCGGTAAATGGCAATATTATAATATGCTCGCATCAATAATAGGGATATTACATGGGACTAATATTATTATCAGCGAAAGTTGAGTCTCTGTTTACAAAACGGGTACTTATAACAAAGTATAACAAAAGTGATATTGCAATAAGCTAGATCATGTGCACGTATTCTAGGGTCAATATTAAGACAAGTCGCTTAATAAGTAACTTAGGTACGTCATCATGAGCCTAGAATTTCTTTCAACTGAGTTGGAGTCGGCTTCGAGTCTCACCGGATGCAGCTGGATACAAGTACTTGACATAAAGCGACTAGCCCTATCTGACCTCCGAAACCTGAGTTTTAACACGATATCCCTTGGTAAGACTGGTTGTCAGACTTTCAAGCTTCTGACGGCTGATAACGACTGTCAATGATCTTTAAAAATTACAGCTGGGCCACAATTTAACGTGTCTTCCGAAACACGGAGGGATTCGGTAAGTATAACGTGGTCACCCATCTACAGACTAACCTTGGCAACACAGCTTAATCTGGAAGATCGTTTCATGCGCTGGGTACTTACTGTATAGAAATAAACTGTTAAGAATATACCTAGTTTAACAATCCTTCGTTACATACTCAATCTTATTATAAGTATTATACCTACCTACTTTCAACTCTGATTATTTTGATGACTGACAAAATGTAAGAGAATAAACCCCGCGTTTTGGCCACGTACGGGTGCGACAAAATATGTTGATGATAGTAAAATAGGTTCAACAAACACAATTATTATCGATCGTCATAAACAACCAGACACAAAAAAGGCAAACAAACTACCTATGTGTTTGACGAATCGTTGTGTTGTGCCCATCAAGATCCATCATTATTGACTATCGTGAGTAAAACGTAGAAAAAAGCTGCGCGTTCAGTGCGTCGGAATGGAAGCGTACGCTCAGGATTTATCAATTTGGACTAGAACTTTGTATTAATTTCTGTGGCGACGAAATTCCGATCCGGTGGAAGCAGTACCTACCATATAAGTTAATACTACTACTTCCATGGTTAATACAGAACAGCAAATTCTTACTGTCCATACGCTTCGATTCCAACGCACTGGACGGGCCGTTTTAAATGAAGCTATGTAAATTATAGTTCTCTGTGGAAGCTATTATAGTCAATCGAAAAAAAATTACCTTACAGTTGGTAATGTCAGTCATACAGTTTCATTGAAACTGGCCATCTGTGCAGGACTTTGTTTATAGTGTCCAAGCGTGTACACAATACACAGGTAGACTCTCTATTCCTTCACTCTCATAACCCGGTATGACCTTAATTCCTGACTCTGGGCAATCTCTGAAAATTTCTTTACAGAAAACCACAGAAAAGACTTTTTGGCCCGACCCAGGATTCGAACCCGAGACCTCTTGCGCGGCAGTCGCATACATTACCTCGCCACTCGTAATACAAAATTGCTAACGGGTCTTAAACGCGATGAGAAACTTAAGGTTTACAATTATAGGTAGGATAGGTTTTTTTTTGCGTCAGGAGAATGCATTACTGCATGTCCAGCTCCAGGGAGGAAGCGGGTCTGTCGGGCTCTCCTTCCGGACGTGCCGGTTTTGAATTTTGGGCATACCGACTAAAAACCTGACGGTGTTCCGATCCGGTCACCATAAAGTGGCCAGGACGCGGTACCTCCGCGTCCTGGCCACGCGGTAAATATACGGTAGATGCTATTTGATCGAAATTTTGCCTTCTTTCAATTAAAATAAATTCCTAATACTATTTATTACCTACCTATGTTTGTTAACTAATTATTTTCTGTTGTTTAATTATTATAATAATTCTTGCACCAGTCTGGACTTGTACAATTTCAAAAGTTGTGAGTGCATCGATACAAATGCATCCGATCCGAAATAAAAATGTAATTGATAGTAAGTATTAAAATACATGTGTGGTTCGCATGTTGTTAAACCGATAATAATCGTTTGGATTGAATCCACTCAAGTTTAAACAGATACTATCAAAAATCCCTTTCTGCAAGTATACTTCAGCGTCTAGAGCTGGCATTATAGGCACAATGACTAGGTACTAGAGAGAGTATTTTTTTCAAACATTTTCTAAATTCAAATAAATTTCTCAATCAAAGACCATAGATTTTTAGCATGATCGAACACTATTTCATAGACATAACTTACTATATTGGATAGTTTGGATAAGTAGTAGATTAATAGAGATGCAATTGTAATAATTATAGGTTTAGAATCGATTAGGATTGTTGATACTAGCAGAAATGTAATTGCTAGTTTAAGTCAAAGTCTCGTTTATCCGTTTAATTAGATTCTAAACTACATTTCATACAATCTAACAATTCAGATAAATTATTTTTTAAATCACATGTACAATTTCATCGTAATAGGTGAATGAATACCAATATAAGTGGATATGAATAATTTCCTCAATAGTTAACTGTATTAGGTTTTAATTAACGTTAATAATAAAATGTCGACGAGTATATTAAGTTATTTATTATAATGAACACCATTTATCGATTACTTTGACTAATAAATCGAATAGTAATTTATATTTTTCGACACTACGACAACTCTATTTTTTAGTATCTTTTTCTATCTGTGCAGTTAATTACTTCGTGGGACGCTTCGCGCCGTATAATTTATTTTTTCATATTATTTCTTTATATTTATCGTTGCGGGGTGAGAATAATTCGATAAGTGTGTGTGCAGTTATCGGTTAACATAGGTTGACAGTCATTGTATTTAATTGCAGACAATGTCGGGTATAGCAAGTGCACGTTTAGCCGAAGAAAGAAAAGCCTGGCGCAAGGACCATCCCTTTGTAAGCTACACGACTTTTGTCATGGGATTGCGCTGTTTTTTCATCATATGGTCAGGTTTCTGATTAAATTATGTGTTTCAGGGATTTGTGGCTAGACCTATGAAAAATCCTGATGGTTCTTTGAATCTGATGACATGGGAATGTGCCATTCCTGGAAAAAAGGGGGTTAGTAATTCTAGAACATTTCGTAACTTGACCTATGAATCAGTACCTTGAAAACAGATACATCAAGTTCAATAAACTTTATTTTACATTGCAATTTTTTTTTGATGTTTACAGACACCATGGGAAGGTGGATTATACAAACTGCGTATGATTTTCAAAGACGACTATCCTTCTAGTCCACCTAAATGCAAGTTTGAACCGCCTTTGTTCCATCCTAATGTTTACCCATCAGGAACAGTTTGTTTGTCACTCCTAGATGAAGAAAAAGATTGGCGTCCAGCTATCACAATTAAACAGATTCTACTTGGTATTCAAGATTTACTTAATGAACCCAATGTTAAAGATCCTGCACAAGCTGAAGCTTATACAATCTACTGGTAAGCTAATTACTGACTGTAACTTGGAAGTTATTTTGACATAATATACAATGATTTAATAACAATATTATTTTTGCAGCCAAAATCGGCTAGAGTATGACAAACGAGTAAGAGCACAAGCAAGAGCTATGGCGGCTACAGAATGAATGCAGACAATTGTCAATACAGCCTATTATTGATGAACTATTTGTGCATTTGTATCATGTTGCCAAGCTACAGAAAACTATTTGTGAGGACATGATAAAAGTTATTTTTTGCAGTGGATTTTTATTACTGATTCATTAATAATATAGACATATAAGAATAATGTAACATTTCATTGAGACTGTGAACATAGTTATTGACTGTGCACCAATATCTGAGATAGTTTTCTGCAGCATGGCATGGCAAGTTAGTTCATAGTTACTAGTATTGTTGAAATATTATATAGTTGAAGTATTATGGATAAACTGTAAATAATTCAACAATAATAACTTTATTAATATAGAGATTCCAGTAAACGTAAAGCCATTTGATCTAATTATTATTCACACACTAGACTATTGTGGTTACTCTAAGGCTCATTTTATTTATTTGTATAGTATCTGCATCAATTACACAATAAATAAAAGATACATTTATGCTTAAGTTAGTATTTGCCACCTTGAATGAAAATCTCATGACTTGATTTGCAAATAGTTATTGTGAGGATCTATACTTATTTTAAACTATTTTTGTATTTTTATGTTAGTAAGACCCAATAATAAATTTCTAAATGTATCATTGTATTTTTTTATGATTTATTTCAGTGTTTCACTTCTTTCTTATTCTTAAATACTGAAGAGCCAAAAAAGAGAATAGTAACTAACAAAGCATACATCACCACACTAAGTTAATAAAACTGAATTCGTAATTTGTACTGTGAACTTTATTTTTTAACATTAGACATATTAATAGAACCACATTCCAGAGGCAGTTTTCAGTACTCGGGCAATTCTCTCTTCGATAGAGACAATAATAAGTTTTATAATCTTTGGGTCTGAAGAAAAATAAGTCTTAAGAAAAATCTGTTGTACTATATAAAAGTTTTGAGAAAGCTATTTTGATATGGGACAGCAAAAAGCAGCAATCTGCAGATTGATACTTTTGTAGTATGCAACAGCTTGTACCATACTGTGGTATAGTCACCTACCTTTCAGAATATTATGAATGACCTAACATCCAAAACAATTATGCAGAACACAGTAGTTTTATAGCATTTTAGGTATATTTTGTTCTGCTGCATTATAGGAACTATGGGAATTTTTATAAATACATATCTAACACAACTGGGGAGTTACCAGCCCTCCCTGGATCTTCTATTGGAGTAGGAAGAGATGGGAATATAATAACTAATTCCTACTATTATCTAATTAAGTGACACTAGGCACTGTATTTCCTAATACATTTACAAAAAGTAAATATATTTATTTATACAGTTAAGATTAAATACTATTGATGGAACACTATTTATAAATTTATTTATTTATGTAACTCAAAAAAAGATAAGTGAAACAAGACGTTCTGAATAAGTTTGCCTTCAAATAGTGCTGACTACTGAAAATGCTGTCACACCGCTTTCTGGGTGGGTATCTTCACAGTTCACGGTCTATCACGGTAATTTGGTTGAATCCCGTTCCGAGCAATGCGACAACATAATATTTAAGCCGCGTTTTCACTAAGGGACATTTGTCCCGCGACTCTGTCGCTCGACATCAATTCTACGTGTCGGGCGACGTCGCGCGCGATATCGCCCGACATCGCAGGGGACATTTACGTGTCGCGGGACAGGTCGCAAGTCGACGCTCGCTGAGCGTCGACATGCGCGACTCCCGTGTCGCGCGACAGTCGCCGGACAGGCTTTGAGTAGTGAGAACGTGTGTCGCTTTGTGTTCTAAAAATGGCAGTAGTGTGTGAACAACACTACCTCCTCGGGCGACATACTGGTCGCGACTGGCCAATGTGAACAAGTCATATGTCGCGGGACATTGTCCCACAACTTTTGCAGAGACAACTACGTGAATGTCGAGCGATAAGTATCTGCGACATGTCGCCAAGTGAAAACGCGGCTTTAAGTTATGCGGGCAGCATGGACGGAAAAATGCTTTAACGTACACGAGTACGGTGCGAATAAGTGAAGACTAGTGAAGAGTTTGTTGTACATCTTTTAACGCGTAATAACATTTGACTATAAATGTACATAATTGGTTAGTCCTTCCAGAAATACCGATTTGTTTTTGAACAATAGGAGCAAATTACTAACCCAGCTCGACAATATGTACTTAACATCCCGTAAAACGGAATAAAAAAAATATCTTAATTTGACACCTTGCAGTTGTCATCACTTGACAGTTGACAATTTGTTTCTCTGTCAATTCAGTTACTTGTCAAACTAAATAGTAAACTACATAACATGATACAAATATAAATCGATTCAGAAATTGAGGCAAGGGCATAAGCGTTTTACTGATAGTTTGCACTTTCTGAGTAATTTGTGTAATTACTTTCGGTTTTAACTACAAAATATCTATAATGGCTGACGACGAGCAAGATACTAAAGAATACCGGTGGGAAACAGGTTATGAAAAAACTTGGTAAGTTTCGTAATTAATTATAAAATAAAGGATTACTTGTATTTCAATGAAATACATTTATTGTTGTGTATTCATCTAGTAAATTTTTTTTTTGGAGCATTTGATTACATATTGACCTTTTTTTAGGGAGGCCATAAAAGAGGATAAGGATGGTTTGGTGGCGGGTCTCGTGGCGGAGTTCGCCCAAAAGGCGGCACGCAAAGCCGTGGTCCCTCGTCGAGGACCCGTGAGGCTGGGCATGATGAGGCACTTGCTGGTAGCAGTGGACTGCTCAGATGCTATGAACTCCCAAGACCTTAAGCCTTCTCGATTTCTGTGTACCTTGAAGGTAAGTTTTCCATTTCTATAGGTCTTTACTTTGACTTTGAAACTCTGAAACTTATGACTTTTAACAAAGAGTCCATGTTTAAATGTTATAAATAAATTTAATCTAGTCCTTTTTTGATTACAGCTCCTTGAGAAGTTTGTAGAGGAATATTTTGATCAAAATCCTTTAAGTCAACTTGGATTAATTCTCATGAAAAATAAGAGAGCAGAGAAGATTACAGAACTTTCAGGCAACATTAGGAAACATATTAAAGCCTTACAAGGGTATGTAAAGCTTGCAGAGTAGAAATGACCATTTCAGTTTTCCAGTCATCAAAATGCAAAAGTGAGCTGAAAGATAGGCTGACCAAAGACCTTAATTGCTAGAGAACTATAATTATTAACATCTAAATCCACATTTTGGTTGTTATTTAGTACCTGTGTCCTTTTCTTCAGTCACCTTTCTAAGTCTGATTTGCTGTAAAAGAAACATAACAAACACACTTTCATATTTCTTTATGAATCATTTATAAAAATAAAACTTTTTGCAGATTGTCAGAGATGTCACTGACTGGTGAGCCATCTTTACAAAACACCCTAGAGTTAGCTCTTCGTGTCTTGAAGCCACTCCCTGGTCATGCTTCTAGAGAACTGCTGGTACTCTTTGCCTCTCTTACAACATGTGATCCTGGTGATATCAATACAACAATTCAGGTGAGAAATTAAATGTTCTTTTTTAACCTGTTACTGTCCCACTGCTGGCCAGTAGTCTTCGCTATAACAAGGGAGAGATTAGGCCTTGAATCCACCACTCAGGCTAAGTTTGAATTGGGGACTTTGCATGCCCTCATTAAATGTATTAAACAAATTTTAGGCATGCTAGGTTTCATCACGATGTTTTCCTCCACTATTAAAGCAAGTGATAATTATTTCAAATAAATTGTATATTACCAACAAAAAAATTTAATCCAATGCATCAGCATCTAAAGAAGAAGGTCCCTTGATAAATTGTTTTGTTATAATTATTTTCAGTCTTTGAAAACTGAAGGCATTAGATGTTCAGTAATCGGTTTAGCTGCTGAAGTAAGGATCTGCAAAAAGTTATGTCAAGACACAGGCGGCGAATATGGAGTGAGTGTGACTTTTTGTATACATATTGCTTTTTTTGTTCTATATTGTTTTTCATAAGCAGAGCAGGGTGTCCATGCATGCATAGTGGATCTAGAGTATGATAAATAATTATCTATTCTAAGCTCTCATAAACACATGATATTATAATGCAATGTGAATGAGGTGCTTGAAAATTTAAGCAACAATAGGTACCCGATTTGTTAAACTAATGCTTTGATCGAGTTAGACAATACAACTGTTGTAACCTGTGTTTTCGATCTCACTTAAGACCTTATGCATGCTAATTTCTAATATTATACAATTAATAATTAATTTGTGTATGGCTAAAGTAAGGCACCATCCACTGCATAAGTCAGTGTGTGAGTGACATTGTAAATTTTGTATTCCTTTACCATCCAAACATAGCGTGTGGGTCTCTATCAACTCACTCAAGTATAGTATATACTGGAGTGTGTTGGTAGGCTAATAATAGTTACTGCATTGATAAGAGTTCTCTTATTGAAGTCTGGTAGAGCTGATTTTTATAATCTTTTATACTTGTAAACTCTCACTAAAATAAGCTTATATTTATTGTAGGTTGTTCTTGACGACGTCCACTATCGCTCTCTACTATTAGACTCTACAAGTCCACCGCCGCGAGCCCGGGCACTTGACGCGGGCCTGGTGAAGATGGGTTTCCCGCACTCCGCTCCGCCGACTAACTCTTCCGACCCGGCTAGTAATGCAGACCCGCCTATAACCGTATGCATGTGGTAAGTGCGTGATTATAATCGTAATGTGTCGAGGCATTACACATAAATATTATAATAGGGTAGTTGCCTGGCTTAACGAAAAATTATTAAATTCGTACTCGTAAAAGGTTCATCTAAAATGCTCAGGCTATGTAGCTTCTTCCGTAAATAATGTTGAAATTATAATTATTACAGACTGAAACATTTTTTTAGACACTCATTTGATATCAACGAAAAAATGATATAGAGACGTCACTACGTGGTATTTCTATACTAAAATGTGTTTTTGACATTTCATAAGTAGCTGATTTGACTGGTAGGCAACTACCCTATTTAACCAGATTAATGTTAAGTTGTGATATAATTTGTACTTTATGATGGATATTGGTTGCAGTCATTTGGAGGAGGGTGAGGGAGTGGGTGGAGAGGGCCACCTGTGCCCTCAGTGTCGCAGCAAGTACTGCTCGTTGCCTGCTCAGTGCCGCACCTGTGGGCTTACATTGGCATCTGCTCCTCATCTCGCTAGGTAATATATATTAAATTTATTGCTTTTTCTTTTCTGCTTCTGTACCCCAATTAGTAATTGCACTATTTACGAATCAGTATTAGTTTTCATGTTGTGATGGTGATGGAATTATAGCAGTTATTGTCATACATTTCCTGTCACATCTGTAGGATAGAGTACCCAACACTTGTCTGTTAACTATTATATAACTGTGTGTATGATGAAGTGTATGATTTCATATAATTTATTTTTCAGGTCATATCACCATTTGTTTCCTGTAGAACATTATGAAGAGATAGCCAATGAAGGACAAGCCCAGTATTGTTTTGCTTGTCTCAGAACATTCACAGATACAGATAAACAAGTGAGTCTATGTTACGCTATATGTGTTGTGTGCTAGTATATATTATTTATATACTAGCTGCAGCTGTTGCCGTCGCTGCTGACCCGCGTCACTCTTACTCTACTAATCTAACCTGTTTTTTGGATTCGGTGGGCAGTGTTGACATTAACTATCTAAATTTTGTTACGTCTCGCAATCGGACCAACGAAATATGACACGCAATATCAATAACCGTGAATGAATAATAGAAAAAAAACTATCAAATACATGTTTATAATCTACGTATCTTTTTTTTGTTAGATATTTCGATGTACCCGATGTCACGAGTTCTACTGCTGGGAGTGCGAGAGCGTGGTGACGAGTACGCTGCACGTGTGCCCGGGCTGCGCCTCGCGGCCGCACCTGTACCAGCGCCTGCCCGACTCGTCGTGACCCGCCCGCGCCCGCGCCCCCTAGCGCCCGCGCCGAGCGCCGCGCGCTCCCACGAACAAGTCTGTACATGACCTCAGTGACAGTGACAGTGTTAATGAGTGTGCTACAGTGTAATTTCATGTTGTTATCTATTCTTGTTGAAGCTGCATTTATATTGTGTAGTGCTTGTTGTCTTAATTGGAGACCACTGGGACCTAATGTATTATTTTGCTGAGACATAGATTTAGGAGATATAGGTTGTACTACAACATTGCCTTGGTGTGAAAAAATGTATATACCTACCTAATATAGATTTTCTAAAATCTTGGAATAATATATGATGACAAAGTTTTATTTAAAAAGGCATTAAAACTGTCATTATGACTTTCTGATAGTCAAAAAAATACACAATTCTATTTCAATGGTTTATTTATATCACAATTTGGAATTTTCTATGTGGCAATAGAAAAATAACTGATCTTAAACTAATACTTAGCAAAATAATAATGTTTTACATGCTAATGTAATAAATGTCATACAATGTTTTCCTCACTGACTTTACCCCAAACTAGTATCATATAATATGTATTGTAAATATAGGAGGCTATTGTTATATTTAATTTAAGTTAATTTCTTTTTACAAACCACTGAATATTATCAAATATTATTATTGAAAACATAGTGCCAGCAAGGATATCTCAATAGCGGTCATTTATGTAAATCACAGATAAGAATCTCTCATAGCAATATTAATGGTATTTTATACCAACTGCTGCAACGTTCCAAATGTTTACCACGTATGTAAAATATTAGAAAAAGGCATGTCAGTTTTATGTATTAACGATTTAAGAATTAAACTACTTACGTAATATTAAACTGGTTTTTTATTTATTTATTGAGATTATTAACACGCATCAAGTGCATCACATCACAGGCACAATATATAGTCACATACGTATCAAATATCACTTTATATTTGGTGTCTACTTAAAATAGTTATGCATATTCAACGGTAAAGAATATATAATAAAAATATAATGCTTTTAGCATAAATGCATTCTATACATACTTACATACTTTATATTGTATGTACAATTAGGTATATTTATTCATTATAGAGAATGGTTTTATATTTATTACCTGACCTAGACATAACTGTTAAAGGTATATTGTCATTTGTCTTTTTTTAAGGGCTTCTACAAAACACTGCTGTTGATCAATAATATATATTTAATGATAGGAAATATGATTTGGTTTAACATTTTTATCACAGATATTACCTTTTTATAAGCTTCAGGGAAATTATGTACCACAAATGTTTTGATTACTAAATTTGTAAAAATATTCATAAGTATATGTAAGTAATACATATAATATCATGTGTACTACATAATAATGACATTTTTATAACGTAAAAGTCAATCAAGTTCTTTGTCATTTGACGTCCCTACTTCCTACTGTAACTGAATAGTTACAATAATTTATTAGCATTTTTGTAAGTTAACGAAAACTTAAGTACAACAAAATAAGTTAACAATCCATTTCAGACCCTTTGGCTTTCCTGTGGTTTTTTACGTGATATCCACAGGATGTTAGACTTTTGGTAATACTGTTCTATTTGGAGTAGAGACTTTCCTTTCGTCTCCGGTAGCAGAAGGAATAGTACGATAGTAGCTAGAGCAGCGGAAGCACCGAATAGTCCGAAAACTCCCGCAATACCAATGCTATTCGCCATGACCGGGTAAAGTTTTGTGAAACCGAAGAGTACGGAGTTGAAGAGGCAGAATATGTAGCCACCGCAGAGTCCGCGAACCTTTGTCGGTAGAAGTTCTCCGATCATGAGTCCAGGTAGAAGAAAGAATCCTAGGGTGTTGAAGGCGACGTAGCCGAGTATAAGTGTTGGGGGAGTGATGCCCGAGCCGGGCCCCTGGGAGAGGATGAACGCGAGTGCTAGTGTGCACACGGCGGTACCTGCACCTGACACCAACACCAGCGCTCGACGAGTAATTCTTAATAGCAACACGCAGGCCAGTACTGTGACACCCAGACGTACCATGGCAGTCGCATTCGCAGCCATCTGTAGGAGAAAAAAATATAGAGTAGGTATTAAAACAACGTGTATAATGTGTATATCCACAGATCAACAGTAACGAATATTTAGTTCATCGATTAATTTTGATCATTAGAGCAGTGATAGCCGAGTGGTATGAGTTGACACCTCCCACGCAAGTGGTCGCAGGTTCGAACCCGGGGCAACACACCAATGACTTTTCGAAGTTATGTGTGTATTAGAAATAATTATCACATGCTCCAACGGTGAAGGAAAACATCGTGAGGAAACCTTGCATGCCTAAAAATTTGTTTAATACATTTATTGAGGGCATGCAAAGTCCCCAACCCGCACTTGGCCAGCGTGGTGGACTCAAGGCCTAACCCCTCCCCCCATTACGGGAGGAGACCCTTGCCCAGCAGTGGGACAGTAATGGGTTACATTTATTTATTTATTTATTAGTGCCCAAGTAGGTAGGTATAGTAGATTTTTATGTCAGACATAGTAGTAATAATGACCTACTAGTCGATATCCGGCTACGGCGGCAAATTTCATTGAAACCGGCCAACGGTGCAAGACTTTGTGTCCACAATACATAGGTATACTTTCTATTCCCTCACTCTCATAGTCCGATGGGAGGGAAACCCACGCGACCAGTGAGAACTACGACCGACGCTTCGAGGCACGGAGGTCTAGGACTTCAATTACCTAAAATTCCGCCCGACTCGGAATTCAAACCCGAGATCTCTGCGCGGCAGTCGTATACTGCCGACCGCGCCACAGAGGCAGTCAAAGCGTCATATGTCACACATAGTAGTAATCACAGAACGTAGGTAGGTAGTTGCGTTACAACTTACAGTAGGCTGCAGGGAGCCTCCAGAGGCTTCAACGATGTCAACTGCGTAGAAAATAACCACGTAGCTGCCGGACAATATTTGTAGTATATTGAACGCATTGATAAGTAACAGTGGTTTCAGTACGGGTGCTCGTGTTACTGTCGCGAAGAACTTTATTTTCTCTTCTCCGCGCGCCTTTTCTTTTTCCCGAGCTGATATTAGTTCGTGGAGTTCACGCTGGGCCTGTAATTAAATACAACATAGCATTTTTAAAGACGACGCTCACTAGATTAGGACGTATTTTTATCTAATACCTATATATGACTTAAAACGTGTTGTTTAAATTATCAGTCAGGCGAGAGATAAAGATTGACAGCTTGTCAGACTCCCCGAGTCACGGAAGTCTATGATCTCATATTTCAATCTCCGAAATCTGATCACTTTCTTGACAGAAAATCTCAGTGTACCCACTGAGCTTAGTAGTAGCAGGTAGCTTGGTCTCAGCTGGTACTCGATCAATTTGCAAGCAATCACATATAATACAGAACTCGCTGCATAGGCATTGAAGATGGTTACCCAAACATTATATACCGTAGTTTGTAATCTCTGAATGCAACTTAATCAATAAGGGTTATTTTTAGGACTAGAAAGTTCTTCTTACGAGATTAAGCAAATGACATCTCAAAAAGGACAAAACATTTTTTTACAGGCGAAAACGAATAAAAGATTTCTGATAGCGAGGCTATAATGACAAAATGAAAAAAATATTCTCATAAAATTTATGATAAATGTGGTCATATTATTCATAGTAGTAGCAATCGAACCCTCTACACGCGAAGTAATTCCAGTTTTAATAACAGCTATACTTCCACTGCATGTTGATTGTATGAATCTGATGGCGTCGCGCGTGTTCGAGAAAACTACATATCAATTGTCATGTGCCTCCTTCCTCGTTGAGCTCATTAAGAGGTCATTTCGCAGAAATAAAATTACTTGGACATGTGCGCCTTTCGACATGGGTATAAACGTGCTATATAATAAAGTTCGTGCCCAGCAGTTCCGGTCATTATGTCAAGGATTGTTTGTGTAGGGAAATAAAATAAGATTATTGTACCTACCACATATTTATTTTTCCTTCCGTATATGTACAGTGGCAGGTGGACTTTATTTGTAAATTTTTGCCATTCTCTGTGATGTTGGTAACCTTAGAATATAGCAAGTTCTATTCCAAGTTAATGTGAGCGTAGACATATCACAAATCTTTAATTGATATTAAGAGAGATATTTCGAACATATCTCATTTTTACATAAGCAACAGAGACATTTTTATGAATATGCTCCAACGTGTTTATTCTTAATCAAAAGTTAAGCATTAAATCAAACCTTACCTAATTTAATTCACGCATTAGGCACGTGCACTCACCTACCTATTATATATTCTGTGATGAGCATACAAAGCTTAGGGTTTTAAATTACCAGCGTGCAGAAACGATTCGAGTGGTCAACGTAAAGTCTAAGCGTGAATTATTAAAGAGCTAAGTCGGTAAATTATGTACCTATACACCGATCGATTTTCCTTATCTAATCGATGTGTTTGTATTAGCATTTAACAGCAACAACTCTGTTCTTTGTAGTTTTTCTGTTTACATGTTGTTATAGGTACCTAGTTTTTCAAAATTCGTTAAGTTTTACGTTCCACAATAAATTCAAAAATATTAAACTAGTACAGTTAAAAGGTTCGTCTAACATGCTCAGGCTATATTATTTTTCGTAAAAAATTCAAACATTTTATTAGGCACTCATTTGATACCAACGGAAATACGAAACTGTGACGTCACCACACCGTGGTACCATACTAGAATGTGTTTTAGACTTTTCATAAAGAGTAGCTAAATATGATTCAGAGATGTTAGATCATTCTCACCTCGTTTTGAGATGTATAATCTGTTACGAATAATCTTTTTCCGATAGGCGACGCGTGTAGCTGCATAATATCTTAGAAAGATTCATCTTATCTATTGATTTACACTATGATATATATCTACATTATTTTCTATCTTCTATTTATTACTTCCTGCTTGAGGCTATTTACCCACCATTTCCAAAATATAAAGTACATATCACATCTGTTACAGGCAACTTGCCTCAACAAAGTTAGTGCCAAATGAATTTTAGCGATTCCTGTGAAAGGTTTTGAGTAAAAAAACTTTTTAATTCGGAAGAAGACGGGACGATTTTTCTTAAACTTTAAAATATGTAGTCCGAGTCCGTATCTAGATATCTGCGGTGTATTGGTAGGTATACCAACGTATTCGTACATTGTTCTTTATCGTTGATAGAGCTGACTATAAGCTCCAAAAGTAGCAGTAGCTGTAGATCATACTCAATCATTCAAAACCTCTGTGTTACGTAACTTTAATAAATAACTAATCAAAATTAGGTATAATGAGTTAGAATTAAACATTTCAATCAATGGCAAATGTTTTTTCCAGGGAATAATGTGCACACTTCCGTATATAGGGTTTTAACAGATTCAGTATGATCAGTTACTTTTGGAGCTGACTGTACATGTACCTATGAATAGTTAAATAGACTTGTACTCTTTGTTGACAGCTAACATCAATTGTCAGCGCCTTTCCCCTCGTTAAGACAAGATATTACATATTATATATTCTGGCCTTCAGGTGACTTTAGTATACTTTACTGTAGATACTTTGAAAATTCTTGAAAATTTATCTCTTCACGTGTTTCCAATGTCATTGGTTATTGACATATAGGTACCTACCGGGGAGATTAAAGGGTTTTTAATGATTAATTTTCCTATATTAATTGGCCAAAGGCAAATAGTTTCGATGTCGTACCCTGCAATACTTTCCAAGCGGATCTAGACATCGTTCATTATTATATGATGTAGCGAAGTTGTTCGAGCTGCTTGACAGCATCTACTATGTAGTAAGTTGTTGTGACTTTTGTATGGGTCACAAAGCAGTACCTATAATGTACGTGAGATAACAGTTCAGTAGCCAGTTAGCTACTTATTATATATCATGTCTCACACAGATTATGTATCATTGTATAAGGTGAATGTTATCTGCTAAATCACGACGACTAGGCACATAAAAACATATAGTTACGAGTATCCATTACCTAGGAATGTAACCACGTACAGATAATAGACTACCACATATTGTTATTCTCTGGTAGGTATCATCGTTTCAAAAAATGGTGGCCGAATAGCTAAATACCTACTTAACAGAGATGACTTCAGAATAATGAAAATACAATTTTATGTTATAAATAGGTAACTAAGTTACATTAAAAGTAGAGAAGACTAATAACGTAAGAGCGTCTTATATCTACTTATTTAAAATAAATAAGTATAGCTGACATCATGTGACTCTTCAAGTTAATTTATCGCTGTAATATTGGACTCAGAAAAAAGTGTAAATTCGTATTAGGTATTTAAAGAATAGCTAAATTCCCTATTGCATCGTGTAAGTGTCTGCTTATTTGCGTATAATCCTTTAACTGAATTGTGCCGACTGAAAGATCGATGCTCAGAATAGATTAAATATTAATTGTATTAATGACCTTTTTATTAGTGTATTTACATGTTATCAAATTGCAATACTCACAGTATCGGGGTCACCGCGCAGGCGCGCCATAGCGGCCATGGCATCGTGGAAGCGGCCCTGGCGTGCCAGCCATGTGGGGCTCTCCGGTGACAGGCACAGAGCGACGAAGGCAAGTGCTGGCAGCACAATGGACAAGTGTGCCACCGACCGCCACGGCAACTGGCCTCCCAAAGCGTATACATATAGCACACCCAGCGAGTATGCAACAAACGGAGTGCCTATTAGCAACCCACGTAATCTTGGCTCCGAAATTTCACCCAAATACACCTGAAACAACAACAGTTTTTCAAATATTTTCTTACTGTAAACACTATTTGTAAATGAGAACCGCTTACAATGGCGATAAGCGGTTATTTAATATGTATTATGTAGAGACAGTCTATACTCACAAGCTTAGATCAATAAAAAAGTATATAACAGTAATAACTTAATTAGGATTTATGCATGGTGCTTGTCGAAGTGCGAGTATAGGTTATGCATTTAATTTTATTGGTTTGAGTTGGCTATTTGAATGTCTAGAGTAATTATTTGTGATCAATTAATATTACCTGTGAAGGAGCTGCCATAATGCCTACAGCAAAACCGCATACGATTCTCCCTAACAGGAGCAAGGCGTGATGTGTTGCTGTTCCTATGATAATCCAGCCTACTATGAGAGGCAATGTGCACGTCTGCAGTGTGCGTTTCCTTCCAATAGCCTCCATGATCGGACCTGACAGCATTGAGCCCAGAGGCGTTGCTGCTGAGTGAATACTAGCTGCAACAATAAAAAAGTATTAGGTATTCGACGTAGTCCGATAATTCAGAATGCTAGATTCTGATGACAGTGATGTTCTAATTCATACAGGATACTTTGTTTTTCAAACACCTTCACCATTATAAGGTGTACAACTGTACAGTGATATAGAGTCCAAGAAACTAAGTTCATTTTATGTACTCTTAATAATAGGTAAGTACATGTAAGTATTAAACAACAATGTAAGGTATTCTTATTTAGGTAGGTTGTCATTCGAGATTAGACTTTGAACTTTGATCTTTGCTTTTTGCATCGAGCGAACCGTAAGAAACGAAATAATTTATTTAATTTGCGACCGTCACATTTAACAGATTTGGAATTTAGAAGCGTCTTACGCAATTTTTTGTAAATTTGCATGAGATTTAATATACGAAATTAATAGAATACTATGATAATATTCTTATGGTGTCGTTGTCTTCTTCATTTGGGTCTGGAGTGTGAGAGCGTCGCGTCGTATTAAGTAGAGACATTGAACTTGTGGCATTCATTCGACTGACAGCGAGGGCTTCAACATTATAAACGGGTTTGTGATTGATCGAAAAGTATCTCTCGCTTGTCTTCAGTTCAACGTATTCCTAAATCCTCTGAATAGCTCTTAAACATCTGTAAACTAAGCGCTTTGTTTGAATTTAAACCGATAAAATTAAAATACCTGCAGTTCATTTTATAGGTTGTATAATATGTATGTTTATCTAACAAAGTAGTAAAAAAATATAACGCATAGCCGAGGAAGCATTAATGAAATCCTTAATTCATGGCACGAATAGAGGTAGAGCAGCAACGACAAGAGGAAAACGGTGGATTTACTGATAACATAACGCAAACTAACAAACAAAACAATTGCTAAAGTAACTACCTACAGCCAAATCGCAAGCAATAGGGTAGAAGGACTTCACAATAGATGAATAGTGTAATTAATTTCGATTTCTTACAGTTTTAACGTAGAATTTTTTATATCCTGGCGCCAATAGCCAGTTGCGATCTCTCGTCGGTAAAAGATCTAAGGTTTAAACTTTGGCGCGGTCTTTAATTGATGGGTGACGGCATAGTGGTATTTGAACTAAGCATCTCCGTGCTTAGGAGGGCACGTAAAAATTCGGTCCCGATCGTTGTTAATCAACAGTCGTTAAGCCACGTCAGAAGCCTTCGAGTGGCTTGAACAACTTTGACACTAGTTTGACCACGAGCAACACAATAAGTAGGTAAGTAGCATAATATCATAGACGAGTGGATAAGCGGTTTACAACAACCATTGTTCGCACGTGTCATAAGTTGTGACTACATTTTAGTTAATGTGTCTGTCATGCCTTGTTGGTTGTATTATGTTCGCATTTAGTACCGGCACGGTACATCAATGTCTGTCGTCGACATTACACCTCCAACATATAGAATCGTGACGTTAAACACATTTATCAACAACAATAATACAGCTATGTACTTCATTTTGTTTGCAAAAATTGCGAATGAAAATTAGTTAGTGCTCTTAACATGGAGGAAAAATGGTGATTGAAAATCGAAGCAATCTGATCCTGTTACTATGGTTTATTTTGATCGATTAGGTGTCGTTGTACTATAAATGATTGCAGCGTTTGACCGGAGAAGAAAATTATTACAATGATTTTTGAAACCAGTAATTTTTCATTTTTATATTATTTAGCAAGGGATTCTTATTTGCAAGTAGTATGCCGTTCAATTGTTGTGATCAAATGAGTAGGGTCCGATTAAAGTCATTTATATTTAACACTTTTTTAGTTTGTAATGATTTTTGTTACGCCTTTACGTTTCTTCAACTGACTACCTTATTGAAAGGGCTCTAGTGAAATTTGGTATACAGCTTGATATTACCTGGATTACCACATAATACTATTTAACGGATTATTCTACGCCGTCTAAGTCGTGGGCACATGCTCGCAATTAGATATTTTTATATCATGTATGAAGAGAGTGAAAGACGAGATGACCTCTACGTCGTTTGAATCGAGATTTATGGTATTAAAGGTCGATACGCAACAGTGAGAGAGCCTATCATCTAAGATCATCACCTTTCAATGTACCACGTGGCGCCACGTGTGCATCTCGAGATATGGTCGTGTTTAGATTTTCTAAAGTTTACGCGAATGTTAAACACTGATAACGACTAAGGCGTGCGATAAAAGGAGTTTGATTACCTACACGACTATTTTCAAGTCTAACAATATGGTGAAAAGAAGTAAGGCTATCGGTTATCCTTGCGATATTTTACAGGGAAAAATGGTAAATGGGTAACCTAAGAAAAATAACCATCCTTATAATGTATCATTTATTTCAAGTTTATTATTACTTGCTTGCCTTTACAATATAGGTAGGTAAATAGAGAACAACGAAAGGGTAGTAAGGCTTTTAAACTCTGTAACTACTTATTTTAAAACCACTGACTAACTCCTCTTATTCCCTTTCCAGGCAGGTAAACCTATCGCATATTTTATTTTATGTTGGAAATCCCTTGCAGCAAACTAGATGTTAAGGAAATAATAAGTGTGTTTGTTTTGTAGGACAAAGCATTCAGCATTCACATCAAACTATCTATTGCGTGCAGGTGGCTTATTACGGTAGTGTATTCTATGATTTCCTTCGCGGATAGCACAAATCATTATCATCATTATCCACCAAAAGCACAAACTGTTATGCCTATTGCCTATGATATTAATTTACCTATATGAAATTTACAATTTGTATGATAGATAGGTAGGTACCTATAACATAAACATAGGTCATCCCACTTTTAATTTCGGTCCGTAACCACGCAAAAAGTAGGGAGGTACTGATAATGCAGGCATGATACTCGATTAGTCATTTCATGAATTGGGTTACTGATGATTCAATATCTATACTAATATTATAAAGCTGAAATGTTTATTTGTTTGTTTGTTTGAACGCGCTAATCTCAGGAACTACTGGCTCGAATTGAAAAAATATTTTTGTGTTGAATAGAACATTTATCAAGGAAGGCTTTAGGCTTTATAACATCACACTACGACCAATAGGAGCAGAGTACCAGTAAAAAAAAATACAAAACCGGGGGAAATTATGACCTTTTCTCTCTTATGAGACGCAAGCGAAGTTGCGCGGGTCAGCTAGCATCAAATAAATGTGACAACATACAAACACATCAATAAACAAATTTAAATTCAAGTCTATTTGCGAATGCCCGTTTCCAGCACTCAATGATGAGAGTTTTTAACATAAGTGTTTAGTAAGTCGATTGTCTTTAATGAGTGTTCATTGGTGTTTATACCCAATTAAAATAGCATTTGTTTTAATAAAAACATTCGTAATGAATTCGTCAAGTTCACACGTGAGACGCAAAATAACAATAACTAATAACAACTCAATGGACACTTCTAGTCTCAGTTACTATAGTCTCCATAAGTATAAAATATATACTAGCTGACCCGCGCAACCTCGCTTGCGTCACATAAGAGGGAATGGGTCATAATTTTCCCCATTTTAGTAACATTTTTTACTGGTACTCTGCTCCTATTGGTCGTAGCGTGATGATATATAGCCTATAGCCTTCCTCGATAAATAGGTTATCTAACACTGAAAGATTTTTTTCAAATCGAACCCGTAGTTCCTGAGATTAGCGGGTTCAAACAAACAAACTCTCCAGCTTTATAATATTAGTATAGATAAGTATCACAAGTATAAGTATTATAAATAAGTATCGAACGTCGAGTCGATAACGCCTGGAAGAGCTACTGGTCCATGAAGACGTTACTCAAGGGCGACCTTGCGATGGTACATAAACGTAGACTCATCGACATGTGTATCTTACCTGTCCTAACTTACGGTGCTCAAACCTGGTCCTTGACCGAGACTCAGAAGTCTAAACTCAAGGTTTGCCAAAGAGCTATCGAGCGGAGCGTATTAGGCCTAAAACTCGCAGACCGCATACGTAACACCGTAATACGCTCAAAAACAGGAGTCGCGGATGTTGGCAATAAAGCTGCCAAACTTAAGTGGGATTGGGCGGGTCATGTTGTTCGGATGCATCCAGATAGGTGGGCAAGTATCGTCACAAAATGGATGCCTGAAGGTCGACGACGACGGCGAGGCAGGCCGAGGAAACGTTGGCGTGACGATTTGGACACCTATCTGGAAGGGTGGCAAGAGATGGCTGAGGATAGAGACCGGTGGAGGAGTTTGGGGGAGACCTTTGCCCAACAATGGGACAGTATAGGTTAATAAAAAAAAAAAAAAAAAAAAAGTATCACAAATCTCTACAGTCGGTACTAGAGTTAGACATTAAAAATGTGCTGTAAGAATAGTACCACGACACCTGCTTGAAGCGCTGTTCAGATTTTCATACAACATTTCTCGATAGCTTGCCGTTTGTTAATACTAGTATAGGATTTCGCGACTCTAGACTCTCGAATTCGTTCCTTTATGTTGGATTCCATCTTATCTATACTAATATTATAAAGCTGAGGAGTTTGTTTGTTTCTTTGAACGCGCTAATCTCAGGAGCTACTGGTCCGATTTGAAAAATTATTTCAGTGTTAGATAGCCCAGTTATCGAAGAAGGCTATAGGCTCTATAACATCACGCTACAGTCATTAGGAGCAGAGTAGCAACGAAAAATGTTACAAAAACGGGGAAAATTTTGACTAATTCTCTTAAGTGACGCAAACGAAGTTGCGTGGGTCAGCTAGTATCAAATATATGCTATAATGTTAATTTTAAATCAAGGTCTGATCGTTTGTTAGTTTTCATTTTAAAGAAAATTTTAATATTATCTCGAATCCGACTCGAAATTAAATTCGAGTGTCAGGACTAAAGCCAGCTGATCTAATTCGGCTCGTATTTAAAATAAAATATTTATTGCAAATATTACGAACCCCATTTACTTAAGCCATTTTGATATCCTATTAAACAGTTTTTATTTTTAATTTGGTTAAATAAAAACGTTCTTATAACCACAAAAAAGGTTAACAAACTAATAAATATATAGAGGAATGTAGGTGTTTTAGCGTTATCGGTTTAAATTTCCCGTGGTAAAAAATATTTTCTATACAAAACCTATTTCTTAAATGCATCGTTAGGTATTTGCGGGTAAGTCACTTAAACGATAAAACATTTTTTTTATGCAGCTATGACTATTAGTTACATAAATTATACGCATAAACTTGCAAAACAGTAGCTTCTTTCTTGTTTTCGTTTAATAAAGGTGTAATCATAGATAATACAAATAACATAAACAGCGCCCATGTACAAGCAGGTCAGTTATTTCTGTTAAATTGAAACCGTTTTGCTGTTTTAGATACGGTCAAAATACTTATCGAATCAATTAATCGGAACGAACTCAAGAAACAATCAAATTCATTAGGAATGGTTTGCAAGTTCGTCACTATTGTGGGACGTAAATAAATCAAATTACAAGGAAACTATAAAAAAAACTGCTGGACCGGATTTAAACTAAATGGATAGTGAATTTTTAATGCAGGACAAATCGGGTGTTCATGCAAGTCACTACGATAAATCAATGTTATAATGACATTGTTTATTTCATAGTTTCAACGAGTTCAAGTGGCTATCAATTATTGTAAAGTGCTGGTGACGAACAGCTCTGCACCTATCATATTTCGAAAAAAAAACGTCACTAAAATTATACATATTAATATTATTATGTAAAGGATGGTCGTCAATTATAACAAACTGAAAATTTGATTAAAAATTGACAGACAGCTGAGGATTCAAAACAACCTTTGGTTTATTTTCGTTTATGAGGTCATTTTATAAGCGTACTTGTTAAGCCGAAATCTAAATACACTGCACGGAGTCTTTATATTTAAAAGGGGTATTTAACTGAATACTTGCTATCAGGGTTTTAGTAGAACTCTAGGACCTAGTGTCTAGGTCTTGCCTTTTTAATTGAGGTAAAAATAAAATATAATATCCATCGTATTATTGGAAGTGCTCTGCTATTATCGATGACTTAGTTAGTGTGCTAGATGGAAATTATGATTCGATATATTTACGTTTGAAAATAGTACTAAATAATAGTTGTAATAGTACTTAATATAGCATATGTTTTGGAGTCACATACGTACATAATATGATGCCTTTTTCCCATAGTTACACAAAATAAATATGGTTTATAACGAAGCTAATTGAATTTGCGACAGTTTCTTTAAGTATTTTACAAAGTTCTTAACAAAACTCTTGAAATAACCGGTAATTACCGCACGTGATGTAACAATATAAGTAAGTATGTGTACACGTGCTACAGAGATGATCGTCTAACAAAAATAAAACTCATTATTTGTATTCAAAGTTGTGAAAACAAAAAACCTGGTCAAACTAGCTATATTTGTGTGAGAGATTAACATACGTCTAGAAAAAATGGGCTCATTGTCTTTTTAAACGTTAAATGTTATATCGCATTGAACTGAATTCACCAATTTAAAAAGGCAATAAAATACATTTTGTTACTTCGATTAACTTGACTTTGATATCAGTGGCATTGATTTTTGGCCTTAGATGGGTTTATATTCTGAGTGAGCAGAATAAAAAAAAGGTAAGAAGATGGCTATCAAACACCTTGTCACTAGTTTTGGTCAACCTTGCCTTATTTTAGCCTTGTTTCGGTGCATTGAAACGTATCATAGCAAATTCCAACAGTCCTTAATAAGCAAAATATTATAGTAAGACGGTTAGCTGTACTTTTTTTTTATTAATATTAGTACGCTTATTAAGTTAAGTTATTGATAAATCACCAACCGGCATTTGGCCAGCGTGGTGGACGCAAAGCCTTACCCCTCCCTCATTACCGGAGGACACTCGTGCGCAGCAGTGGGACGTTGACAGGTTAAATTTATTATTATTGATAAGAATATCCCAAAATTCGAGCGAAATAAAACGGATGAACATAAACTATCATGTGAATACTCGATGTATTTTTCAATAATATTCTGTTAATTAACATTATGTTAAATCCAATGAATAGATACTGAAATAAAAATAAATTTCTTCACGTTTTTATCTACTTGTAACTGAGTAGGTATTTACTGTTGCCTAAGTAATGAAAAATATTCCATAAGAAAGTGAGTTTGTTCTGCTTTCACCACCTAACGGATCTCTTTAGTTTCATGAAATATCGTTACCGTAGAGGTTTTATTACGCGAAGAAAGTCAATTTTAGACTGTAGAATTTTAAGATCCAACTTGCAGGCATAAAACAAACGGTTCCGAAGAATACAAAACTGATTTTATTTTAAACATCTAGTTAATAATAAAGCAAAAGTACTCATACTGCAAAACAAATGAACAACTACCTATAACCTACTTATACTAAGTACAAAATAAAAATACGTATAAATACTTATGTTATGAGTATGAGCAATAAATATGGCGTAATATCGATTTTTACCTAAGCTTACTATTTATAAACGAATGACTGCGAGGGATGCTCAAAATGCCCATCAAAATAAAATTTATTGTTTAAAATTACGCCATGTTTGTAATAATTATGTAAGACTTTAGAAACCTTTTAAATAAAGACAGCCTCATGCATCATTGTCGTCCCAGTGGTGTAAAATGTTAAGGAAAACGAAGCCGGCTAATGATAAGTATTAATATGTAAGGTTAGCGAGAATTCCAGGTTTAAACGTTCAGACTGTTTTCTTACTGCGACTCGTTTAGAATTTAGTAGAGAGCCTTGTAAGCGAGGTTCGATGCTGGCGGAGGTACAAAAACCTGAATTTTGAACATAGGTGACCCACCGGCTTATACAGCTGACAGTAGCCTGTTTGATACAGCTACTTTATTTTGGAATTTTACAAAACTGTTAGCGATAATCTAGACAAAACGTGCCTGCCAAGGCTCTTTACAAAGTTGTCGGACTATAGTTACCTTTCTTGCTTTGTATGTTGCCATAAGTGACTCAGCAGCTCACAGGCTTTAACATCGTGACATCGTATGTGTATACGTAATGCATGTAAAAGTAGGTTTTTTTATATTTGTTAGGCACATTCAGCATTTTATTTTGATTCTCAAAAAAAGGTTTGATTATCTTTTATGTATTTCCTTTTATGGTTTTCAGCATTATAATAATTATAATATGATGTATGCTTTTTATAACAGAAGACAGATGTGATAAAATTTTATCATTTTCCAATTCATACATAATTCATTTTTTAATACAATTTAAATAAAGTTGCTTCTGTATTTTATAATCTATATTATTAACATTTAGTTTGTAATCGCAATGTCGCAATATTGTGTAATAGCATGTATACTCCTGGTCCCGGTAATAATTTGATTAATACAGCGTACGTATAAATATATTTACCTAATTAGTAGTTGTGTTCATTATTCTGTAATTCAAAATACCTATTACAGGAGTCATGATCTAACGGTGAGATGTCTACCAAATAAGCATGCAAGTCTAATTTGTACCTAAATAGTAACATGCTCACATGTAAAAACTACACTTAACACAACGTCCACGCATATTCAATCCCATTTAAAAATAAAAATGCCTCATTAAATACATTGCAGATTCGGTATCAGTATCCGTTTCTTAACATGCCCCATTGTTTATTTTTAAATATATTCAATGTACAGAATTGACCTCTCTACAGATTTATTATAAGTATAAGTTTAGTATAAGTATAGAGAGGTTCTAAACATTACAAACCTATACTATCCTCCAAGTTGAAGTTAGCGGAAAATATGTTTTCATACTTAAAGTTAACTAGCACAAAGCCATTTGCTTTTATATCAAGTCAACATACAATAAAAGTAGGTAAAATGGAAAATTTCCAGTGGCAAGGTGTACGGAACACTGGGTTACTTTACAATATGAACTTTCAACTCATTAAACTGGCATTCTGGTTTCATGTGGCGTATTATTGAACTTTATTGTGTCTCCAGTATTCATGGCTTGACACTGGGTTGTAAACATAACTGTTTATACTGATTATAAGCATATTATTTGTACCTTCTTCACCACAAACACGTTGGCATTTTCGACCACCATAATTGGCGTCTTATTATCGTCGATACATTGCTAAGTACGTGTGTTGTTATATTTTGTTCAGTATAATTAATCTACAGACAGTTTTATGAGCATAATTTACATATTTTGTTCATGCATTTGCCTAAAATCAACAAAATGATGAGGAAAGCCACAAATATCTAGTGGAAGTTAAGTTTAAAAACTAAGTACGGTATTGGAATTATTTTCGAAAGATCTTGAAAAATGCTCACTGGCGGTGGGACTCGTCTTATAAGTCTTAATTTTTTGATGTTTGTGGAATAACTTACCTATCCAAGAGCCCATTTCATCGTCTATCCTCATGGAGCTGTTCTCGACCCTGAGCTGCGGCAAGGCGACGGCGGAGAAGCCAATAGGATGACCAGCTCCAGCAGCGAGGATCAACACCGCGCATGTGATTAGGCACTGAAATAACATTACCAATTGTAATACGATTTAAATACTAAAGTTTTGGGTGAACAACACGTGACAACCTTCTTTATTTGAATTTGATATATTCAGGGATTATGAAAAAATATTCGCGATATTATGTCGTCACCGTAGTTAATGTATGTATCTTTCTCTAAAGTGTTTTTTTTTGTTTTCAATATCGACTTGAAGAGATCTAATGTTGTAAAAATGTAGACAAAGTGTTGCCAAAGTCAATGTTAGTCAATGCTATGACAACTGGCTATTAAATTAACTGCGTCTTTTGATTATATAGATCTCTAACTCATTATCTATGTTAAAACTTCTTCTTCGTGATGAAGCCTTGCATGCCTAAAGTTAGCTTATACATTGTCTTGAAGGCTATCGTCGTGGACTCAAGGCCTAACCCTTCCCTAGTTTGGGAAATGTCAAGAGACCCTTGCCCAGCAGTGGGACATTTTATATGTTACAAAAAAACTTCTCACAATATTTGTGCGCATATTAATTAATACCTGATTGGAAAATATTATAATGAATAGTATATACGAAGGCCACGATATACATTATGTATTCATAATAGAATGTTTGGGTCTAAAGTCTCCTTTCACGTTTTGACTATCTGGTGAATTTGGAATTCGGGCATTGGGTATTTATGCAATCAAAAATGTCGCGCATGTTATACCCAAAGGTGTAGAATGGGGGGTTTGAAATACCCCTAGGTTTCGCCATTAAACAATAGTAATCCCATGTAAAAAGCGGCTATTGCCATATATCGGGCACGTTACAAAACTTCGGGCTATTATTGAGACATGTTCTAATTAAATTAAATGTAATGCCTCATCCGTGTGTTGATTGTTTTTAATAATTGAACTCGTCGCACGCGATTCCGACTCATGCCGACTTTTAACAACGTCTCTTGCACAATGACTTGAATAACTCCATATAATAACAAAGAGACACATTTTTATTACTAAAACAGTTATTGGTTACATAATTTCGCAGTACTACTATATTTTTACATTGTTTTTTTGACCACATTGGTTACCTGCTTAACGCTAGGTCAGGCATATTGTAGATTTGATGATCCATACCAGCACAAATATTAGTGGGATGAGATAATACTCTTTATCTTTATGTACTCTATAACAAGTATTTCTATTTGTTTAGTTATCAGGTTACACTTGGCTTTGTCTATTTTGGACTTATATACATTTGAGTATTTAAACTACTGGTCCTTGTATACTTTGTTTTCACGGAAATTAGAGCACCGTATCGTAACGCATCTTCAACAATCATAATACTTCAGGCAGTTTTAACAATACCTTAACAAATCATAAGTAGACTAAAACCTTTCTCATGCATCACTCTTTATTGAAAACGGAAAATCTGGAGGGCTTTGTTTTATAATATGTAGTGGCATAATTTATTATTTATGTATGGTGTGTTGTTAAAGACTAGTCGTAGTTTGGGGCTAATCGAATTTTATTCAGACGTTGTATACTTACACCGATTATGTAAGCTAGTGTTGCTGACCTTCATATCAATTGCTGCATTTATTAAAATAGTCACCGAAAATGAAGAATCTTTATAAATCTGAATTGGCAAAAATTTTGATTATGGACGGAAAATAATATATAGACAAATTATTTCTTAACAACGAAGTGTGTTAGTGTGATTGGACATCTACATTGAAATGTGTTTTAAATATTAGCTAACTTTAATATATGTAAGTATATTCATTAGTTAATGACAGTATAGTACGTATAACTGAGGGTAATAACGCTCACATAGCATAGTATTCCAATCCAAGCGATGTAATGACCCGCGACACGCATTCCTCTTACCAATTACGAGGCCTCTACTTCACTGAAGGCAATTAATCGAAAACCATGAAACTGTACACCCGTATTACGTATAAGTGCCCACCAATATCGCTAAAGCGCTTGTCATTGTAGCTATAACAACATATAAGTACTCGTAACAAGCAATTTATGTAATTGGGATCAAATCATGTTTGCTAACGTCGAGTCATCCTAATTGCTAAGATGTCCGGCGAGCTGTCACAATGTTTGAGGTTTTTTAATAAAAGTAATGTTCCAGGCAAGCCACAACAGGTACCTGATGTAGGTCACTTGTCTTTAGAACAGACAGCTCGTAGTGTAACACGTTGGCTATATATGTGGGAGGTAAACATCTACAAATATTATATTTATGTACGTATCTATTTGGCGTTTCCAAGTTATGAGGATGATGTCGCCATTATGTCGGGGATTCTGGATTCCTATACATGTAAGATATGTTCTTATAGCATATTCTATACTGAACGAAGATAAAACGTGTTTGGGCGACGCGACAATACAGGCGCCATTGATTGTTTCACTCATAGAGGGTTTCATTTAGTTTTCGAAGTTACAATAATTAGAATCTAAGTAGATAAATGAGGTGTCTATTTCGGGAGCTTTATATTTTTTCTATTGTAGTCGAAAATATTCGGTAAGATTACGTGTTTGGTAAAGTATTTTGGGTCTTCTTCGTTAATATGTTTAAACGTCCTATGATAACAGGCTAACACAATCCTATAATCCGAAAAGTATCTCTTTTATCTTGGATACTTATGCAATTAAATTGGGTATTATGCAAAGCTAAATCTACATTAGGCTCATAAAAAGGCAAACATAAGTAATACTCATGATGATATGCGAACAGTTGTGTAATTGGTCAAAACATCTCGTTACGGGTATCTGGTTGAGTTAAGTGAAGGAACACACGATAAGGTGATTGCAGTTACTACGTCCATTTAATTGAATGTCAACCGCAGCGGCAAATGATTGGCGCACAATATATATCTGCCTTCTGCACAGTCATAGCGTCATTATAGAACAGAACTTTAATACTACTTGTAATTGTTATTTGGAACTTGTTTTTCTGCCATAATCTGCAAAAATATACACCTACTTACGTGACCGTAAAAAGAAATCTTGTTTGCCGTCCATAGCAAATACATTTACAACGCTTCATAATTTGTGTTGAAAAACACCACGCGAGTTGTTCTGTAGAAACAATTTGTTTCTTGTCAGTTACTGATAGTACCCACATACATATTTGAAAAGAGACGTTCTTGTAACAACAGACTGTCTGCAACACCCACACGTAGTTTAAAAATAACATAAATACAAATACAGTTATTTCGCATACCACCGCGAATTCGTCAATACGAAGGAGAGAAAGTGAACTTGTGATCTTACTAGGTTACGTCATCATGACGTCACGTGCCGAGTCTGGAGACCATCCAAGTAATGAGAAAACCTAACAAATGTCATTTCGGTTGATCTCATGCCCAAATAGATTCCAATATTGGTAATTCCTATATTAGAAATACTCACACCTCAAGCGATTTTTTTATATATTTATATACGAGTATATAGCTCCTTAAACGTAAGAACGTGATGTACCGATGGAGATATACCTATGTTAAATTTCAGCTAATTCATAACTAAATATCGTAATTTAAAAAGTGCTTGCTCGGTAGCTAAGTAGTTGCTCTGTTAAAATGTGCTGCTACATTTGTAAGAATTTGGTAGTTAAATTTTTCATTTTTCTCAAAATATCTTTCACGATGGGTAACTAAAGATTTTTTTATACATATACGAGTATGTCTACGGTGTCCAATGCTGGACGTAACAGTATTTAGCTCATAAGATTCTGGACTTAAACATGATCAAAGAAAAGGGGTGTAGTAAATCCTTTAGGCGTATAAATGTTTTTCTGCATATTTTGGTATACTACTGGGTAGATATATTAAATAGCGCATCATGTTTGTGAAAATCTGGTAATGAGTGTTTAAAGCTGAAATCATATTATTATGACACATGAACATAAATTTATCACAATGACATCAGGCACTGGGTTTTTCCCTGGTTATCCACCCGTATAGTTTGAACAGCTATTGATAAACGAATTACGGAACTATTATTTGGTAATTACGAATTATCTTTTGATGACTGGTTCGTACTGTTTTTTACATAGAATAGATTAATAATGCTGTACATTGGCCTATAAGTTCATAGTATTTGAATATCGGGTTATGGAGCATTAGCTTCAGTCTTCCTTCTGCTTCCGCGTAGTTTGTGACTTAGGACAGAATTTTCAATCAAACTTTCATTCCTTATTGTTTCCCCTTGGGGATAGAATTGGTCAAAATCCTTATTGTTTTCCATCTAAGCGGATGCCTACGTCATAATATCTATTTGCATGCCAAATTTCAGCCCGATCCGTCCAGTGGTTTGGGCTGTGCCTGTATAGATCACTAGGTCAGTCAGTTACATTTGAGTTATGTATGTGTATTCAGATTATATACAAGAAATAATGTAGAATCAAGTGGGGCCCTGTTTTTTTATTATTTTGTCTTCTGCGGTGTGTTTTCAATGTGCCGTACCGTTACCCACAATAGCGATATTTTCGTTACGAGTTACCCGTATCGAATCGTATACTAGCCGCCTTGTCTGCTCGGCTCATTTGTACGTTTCTTAATAATTCTACGGTCATCATGAACTCTAAATATGGATTTCACATCAGTAGTTTCATGATTACGAACTGGAAAATACATAGTTAGGGGAGAAAATCTTTAGAAAATACTAGTGATGAATTGAAAGAGTTAAGTGCTATCTCTACCAAATACATAGATCATATACATATTGAATTTATATTATAAAAATATAAGTACCTGGTTAAAAACACCTTTTGTCGAAGAATATGTTTCTCCTTTAACGTAAGGTGGCAGCGTGGCTGTGGAGCTGATGCTGCGAAGAAAACTTTGTAGCGCCTCGTACTCATCTTGCTTCTTCGTCTCTTTGTCCTCGCTGACGATCTGTGGCACCTGGCCTTCTCCCAACATTGCCTCGTGGGCTCCATCACTGCAAGGATAATAAACATATTAATACTAGTATTGAAGCAGTGATAGCTGAGTGGACCATATTGTATGCAGTGCGGTTGTAGCCGAGACAATACCCCTATGAATCTTTGCAGCTATGTGTGTTAGATATAACTATCACTTGTTTTTAGCTGTAAGAAAATCATCACGATGAAACCTTACACGTCTAAAAGTTTAACATAGTTCTTGAAAGAATACCAAGTCCCCAGCACTTGGTCAACGTGTTGGACTCGAGGCCCAACTCCTCCTTCATTTCGGAAGTATAATTAAATAATGCCCTGACTAGGACGGTAAAAGATTAATTTATTTTTATAACTACTGACAAGTACTCACACAAGGCCAGTCTACCGCATCTAGGAAGGGACCAACAGCTTTTTTTCAAAAGTTTTTTTTATTTACTCTGAGTTGCTACATTAAAAAAACTGCATTGATAACAATCTATTCTCGATCTATTCGGACGTTTCTATTTACAACTCATACAAAAATGTTCGGTGCAAATTACATATGTGTTAATACGTAGCAAACAGCTGATGATAATTATATTTGACTTATCTGGAAATAAATTACGGTGCAGAGTTCAGATATTGCACACGTCACTGGTTGACTTTGAACGTAAATATTTTTTAAAGCTGATTGAATACATAAAACTTATAAATACGTACTACCTAATGTTATTTCTCAATGAATTATCGCTCATAAACCTAATTCGCTATTTTCGATTAAAGGATATACGACTCGAAAAAAACGTACAATATTGAATACATTTGTATAGATTTTGGATACCTCACGTATATTTTTATTTTAATTATATACGGAAAACGGTTGTTGTTCTCGTCTCAAAGTTAACTAATTTGTTGAGAGGGAGTGGAACTGAAAAGCGTAAACTGTTCTGCTTGTTTTAAAATAATAATATGTTTAGCAAGGACTGAAGAAACTGACTGAAACTGACCGTGCGGATCAGATTAATTTTGTGCTTTAAAATCTTGAAAACCGCGCTAATACTAATGTTCCTGTTAATATTTCTGTTGTTAATGCAATTAATATTAACTTAGCAAAATAAATTTAACCTTCAGCAGTAAAAATAATTTTGAAGCAATGGTACTTTAACCACATTACATTATAAAAATACTTTCTTTGAGCTTCTCTGACAGATTTTAATACTTGAGTAGATACGAATCGTTCTAGACTTTAAAAGCAGGCGTTTTTAAATACTTAAGATAAACTATGAGATGCGGTTTATTGCGCTATTAACTTCGTTTTCTTAACCAATAACTCAGTTTTAATGGCTTTTTGTACTTAGGTATGAAATGAAATGTGTATTCAAGGAGTATCGTAAAACGTCGGCAAGGATTTTAATGTTAAGAACTCTTGCTCTATCAAATGGAATAATTATAACGCGAAACATTTTCACACGAGAGATCGTGGGGTTAGACAAGCAAAGATCCGTGGCGCTGTGATTAAGGTGGTCGTCACGCCGCTACCAGTCCGTCGAGTGGTCGTGGGTTCGATTCACCCTGATTTATTGTTTGTGCGATCGCACAAATAGTTGTGTCGGGACTGTTTGTACTCTGTGTCCGTTGTTTGTATGTCTGCAAAAAGTTCCCGCGACACAAGAGCCATTCTTAGAGCGGGAGTTTTTTATTTAATAAAGAGCACCTCTACATAATTTATCAAACAGATAACTTAGTAAGATCAAATCAAATTGTAAACAAGTACGTGAAAATGAATCAAAGTTCATCAGTACACGTTATGAATAAAGACTGCGGGTCTAAGTATAAACGTACACAACTCTTGTAGGTAAGATAAGGACCGGTTTGTATCGACAGTACTACTATGTAATAAAGGAAGTCTTATTTACATTAAGTCCACGGACATATGAATTATTTAATGTATCTGACATTAAAATATGTTACTAAGCGATTTATTAGGACCTCAACTGTTATACTTATGTAATAGAATAGGATTAACCCCCGGTTTCTCAGTACATTTACCGGTAGTTTATCTATTCAATAGCTTCTTTTTGTATAAGTTTAAACGCCATTGAAT
This sequence comes from Anticarsia gemmatalis, assembly GCF_050436995.1. NCBI lineage: Eukaryota > Metazoa > Arthropoda > Insecta > Lepidoptera > Erebidae > Anticarsia > Anticarsia gemmatalis. The sequence goes on from NC_134757.1 coordinate 7,643,153, forward strand.
AGATAAACTACCGCTAATGTACCTCAGAAACCGGGGGTAAGTGACACATAAAGCATCATAATAAGTAATTACGATTATTTGAATAACAATATTAAATTGTAATCAAAAAGTTCCTAGTCTTCACACGTCAAAGTCTGTGTTCAGTTTTGATGAATTTAAAACACAATTCACTTACCTTTGTATTCTCCGGACTTTAAAATGTGGACGGCAATAGCAATAACAACAACAAATAGTCACAGCCATTGTGGAACTTGTCACATTTTTCAAAGCCCTTCTTTACGTCTTGTCCCTATGGAACAGTGAAGCGACTGGCGCGATGTAAATAAAACTTTTGTTATCAAAGTAACCCTTACCCTTGGTAATTGATAGTATTCACTTGTTGAAACTTGCAACTGTTTAATCTTGTTCATAGGTGCACATGCCGTGCTTTGATATTGCTGTAATATTACCTAGTTTTCGCTGACTCGTAAGTGCAAATAGCGCGGTCTATGCTGATAAAATGGGTCTTATTAGGGAAAATATATCTTGATAGAAGACGTATAAATAAGAAATGGTGTAGCAAAATTAATTTATTTAATTAAGGTCGTTTGGGGTGTGTTCATAGTGCGTAATTTGGACGGGAGTGACTGCGGTCGAGTAGGGCGATCGCATGGTCGTGTACTTCGCATGTTACTGTTTGCGAGTTTTTATATTTTAACCAGACTTGTATCACTAAATTATTTCACAGACGTACGAACAATCACTTAAAAACAAAGTGAATACGCTTTCAGTACAAATCGGCCCACATCTCTACCTAATAGTTTTAATGTACATTTAATTAGGATTGTATCAGTCTTATTGGAGCATGAAGTGTGATGTTCTGAAATGAGATTTATAGAACAGCATCTATTAAAACAGGTCAAGTGCGAGTTGGTATCATGTGGAGAGTTTTAGATATATTTCTTCACAATCACTTCACTATGTTATTTTGGGGCTTTTAAGTTTTTGCAAGTTGCGGTTCGTTTGTTTTGTACTCTTGAAGTTACTACATACCTACTGACTCAACGAGTCAAAAAAAAAACATTATATTACATAAGGATAATCATGAATAGTTACAAAGTAATTCATGTCATGAAGACAAGGACACTAAATAAACTCACACACACGTCTAATTTATACATACAATGTATGTTATACATACAACGCTAAATGTCATGGCCCTTGGTTACATTTTATTATGTCGCAAAATAGGCGCTCATAGCTAGTTGCACTGCCCGGACGGTTAATGATTTGTTAGTTAAGTAGCCCTTGGCGCGCCCATTCCGTAGATGGGGGACCGCGTATTGGAATTTGAGCTGAGCGTCTCCTTAGTTCGGAGGGCACGTCAAAGTCGGTCCCGGTTGTTTATAAAGATAACAGTCCTTAAGCCATGTCAAAGGCCTTTCGGGCGGTTTGAACTACATTGACACTAGGTTGACCACTAAATGAATAATTTCGCAATATTAGCCAAGTGGAAACCCATCGACAGATTTGTGTTCTGAGATCTACAGTCGACAAACAATAGACAATTGCATAGCACCACGTTTGTGGTCTCTCTACACATACTGAATGGAAATATTACATTTTAAGATAATAATAAAGATTAAAGCATATGAATTAACTTGATAACTTACTAATCGTATCAACCAACGTCTTACAAATCGGAATCAATGCCTAGAAATGTTAAAAATGTTGAGGTAAACTCTACATTAACCTATTTACAAAAATATTTGCGGTCCTGCCGCGTGTTAAAAATATAGCTAAATTTTCGACGCGGGGACTGTCTCCTGCCAACTTTCATCAAAACCGGTTAAATGGTAACCTTCAAAGCTTAATCGATGGCCAGGAGTTTCTTACCAGCTCTTCTCATTGGCCCTACCTTCCGAACTGGCGGTAAATTCACTCTCTGTATCATTGACTATCATAAGTGTTAGCATTTGACCTAAATTAATAACCATATTCAGTAGCGTTTTTTTTGTATGAGTTAAAACGCTATTGAACAGATAAACTACCGCTAAATATACTCAGAAACCGGGGGTAAATGATTTTATTTTTGATCTTGATTTTGACAACGTTTGCTTTAAAAATATGTGCGTGTATGTACCTATTGATATATTCTCTTTACATGATTGTTTTAGTTCACATGGATGCCCTGCTTACGACCTTGTACTGATGAAGACAATAGGGATGATGACTAATTTATATTTTTTAGTTCGTCTGGTAGATTGCAAAAATATCAATGACGTATTTTTCTTTATGTACAAAATCAAATGATTACCGCGAAGTTACAAAGTCGCTTGACGTCACAGTATAGTAGAAAATGTACTACAACGTGACGTCATTGGCCCCTACTCCGTAACCATAATGCTTTTAACTTAGCCGCTTTATATTGTTCCTTGATGAAAAAAATACGCGTCTTATCCTACTGACGGACCAATTCGAATTTGGTTATTTTCCTGGAAAACATGTCTATTCAGGGAATATCCGTATTTTAAAATTTAACATAGAGTAACTACTTACAATGGATGGCTACACGTGGATTACGTAATAGGGGTGGTACCTCGCAAGTTTACAATAACAGTATTATTGTGCCGTCATTTTCAATGACTGTGAACTATTGTATGTCAGAGATTTATTTCTTTATGACTACCGAACCCATACTGTATTGTACATACATTGCAGACGTGATATTTTACTTGGTTTGCTAGGATTTAAGTCACGTTGAAGCACAGTTGCTGTAAGTGCAAGTTTGTATTTAAGAACAATTGGGGTTTAGAGATAAAACTAGCTGATTCGCGCAACTTTGCTTGCGTCACATAAGAGAGAATGAGTCAAAATATTCCCCGTTTTTGTAACATTTTTTACTGGTACTCTGCTCCTATTGGTCGAAGCCTATAGCCTTCCTCGATAAATGGGCTATCTAACACTGAAATAATTTTTCAAGTTGGACCAGTAGTTCCTGAGATTAGCGCGTTCAAACAAACAAACTCTTCAGCTATATAATATTAGTATAGATTTGATGTATTTATTTATTTTTGTGTCTTGCTTCTCTTGTTCTCTCGAGAATATGTTGACACTTTATCTAGCAGATAAATTGCCTAGCTAATCCATAAGGCTCTTGGAATTCTGTAACATTTTTTTTTGGACTTCAATTAAATTACTCACTTCAATCATATGAGCAGTTAATTAAATATCATAGATGTATATATTTGTTGTCGCGATCATTACGTTAGTAAAGGTAAACGAGGATAACGTTATTTACAATAACGGCTAATTCGCGGTTTGTGTCATGTTTATGTAGTCATTGCAATTTTAAGGACTATTTAAAAATCTGGAATGTATCGAATTTCGTTGGCCTAAATGCGTAATGCCACTGTAATCTGGACATAAAAATACTTTTATTAATCTGTCTCTAAATCCACATAAAAAGTTTTTTAATTATTATACTTAGAATAACAATAGGCGAATATAATAAAAGTGTAATAAACAACGAAATATAATTAATCTATGTAGGTAAATATTTTAACGATTTACCATAGCAATAAATCAATGGTTTATTCTATTCCCAAGGGCAGGCTATCCTTTGTTGTTATCCAACAACTTTATATTGTCATCAACTCATCGTCTCATACTCATGGGCAAGAGAGAACAATCACGTGTAGGGAACACTGTTATGAATAAAATTGTCTGTCTCACAAGTAGGGTTGCCAAATATTATTCGACGAAACAGAGGCTCACCCACACAATTTCGCTTGCGTCACATAAGAGAGAATAGGTCATAATTTTTCACGTTTTTGTAAAAAAAAATACTGGTACTCTGCTGGTGCTCCTATTGGTCATAGTGTGATGTTATATAGCCTATAGCCTCCCTCAACAAATAGGCTATCCAACACTAAAATATTTTTTCAATTCGCGCCAGTAGTTCTTAACATACAAACTTTACAATTTTATAACAACAATAAAAAAACTCTATCTATCTAAGATAGAGTATTTTGAAGTACGGACTTATAAAATAGACAATCATTTAAGTAGATAAAAGTAGGTAGAGTAAACATTTTTTAAAAGAAGTTGATAACTTGATACTGATGAATGTGATAGATCACAGATTACGCTTACATGATTTAGTATACAGTTGGCAACCCTACTCACAAGTGAGTATGGGAATTAAATTACTAAGGGCCGGTTTTAACACTTTTGGATAACCATTAGATAGCTTATCAGACATTTACTGTGCAAGTGTTGAAGCAAACTATCAAAGAGCCACTTTATGTTTTTATTCAATAGGTTCCGCTCAGTTTGCAAGTCTAGTTAGTCCTATATTTTTGTTTTTTTTTGGAGTTTGTACCCTCTACCGCACAGCACTAAAACAGAAATCTTTACCTACAGCGCGACCAGATCGCTAATTTCATTGGTTATTTTTACGCTAATATGTATTTAGTGTCTGTCATGCATCGGTTGTGAAACGTTCAATTACATTATTGGTAAAATGTAGTTTTAAAAACCTTGACATCGAAACTGGTTTGTCTTGAGTTGTCTAAGCATTTATTATTGCAATCTAAATACGCGTTACAAATATTTTAGTATTAGGTATACATACAATAAAATAATTAATTAGTATAGGCATAGTTATCACTTGCTCTAACAGTGAGTGAAAATATCGTGATGGAACCTTGCATGTGAAAAAGTTCTTTAAGACATTCCTTGAGGGCATGCAAAGTTCCTGATCAACCTGACCAGCGTGGTGGACTCAAGCCTAACCCCTCGCTCGTGCGTCAGGAAATCTTTGCCCAGCAGTGGGACAGTCACGGGTTTAAAAAACTAAATATGTAAATAGTAAATAGGTATCTTGGGATTACTTGAATTAAAGTATGATATTTAGGCTATTAAAGATCTCATAATATTTACGAGTCTGTTTATCTTAGATTAATATTCCAAACTCGGTCTACAAGTCATTTTTTTCGAAATACATTTAACTAGTGTCCGATTTTTCATATACTTAGGGATATGAAAAAGTTGAAAACGTACCATACAAGCACATAGATAACAAGCACTTCGTTTTTCTTACGAATCACTGCATGATATAGATACAATCATAGTGATAAAATAAACATACCTAATTTATCAGTTTTCCTCTCAATATCTGGATGTGATTCATCTATTGCAAAATAAGATTTATTTCCTATCTAAGATATGATCATCATTGATCTCACTTTGATGAATTTCATTATCAAAATATGACATACAAGCATATAAAGTTATACGTGCGTATATATGATAAACAATTAATGTTTTATTTCACAATATTTAACTAAGATAACGATTCTTTTATTTTCTCCCGATGTTATTGTTATTTTATTATGTTTGAGGAGAGTAAAAAATTTAGCAAATAGCTCGCTTTTCTTTCATGTTTGTTTTCTTTGTGTTGGCCCTATCTCATAGTCGGCACAGCATTTTTTTTAAAGATAAGGTATATAAGCTGAAGTGAAAAAAATGGGAACGTCTGGCATTATCCATACTTCCATACTAATATTATAAATGCGAAAGTAACTCGGTCTGTCTGTTACTTTTAATCACACCTAAACTACTGAACCAATTTGCCTGAAAATTGGTATGGAGATATTTCGAAACCCGACAAAGCAAATAGGCTACTTTTTACCCGGAAAAATTACGCATAATGGGAAAATTAAGGTGGCGGACGAAGTCGCGGGTAAAAGCTGTGCACTATAAAGAATTGCAAAATCTGTTTTGGGTTGCAAAAATCGTCCTCCTTTGGCCAGCATAGTCAATGACGACTATTAAAGCAATGACATCTATTTTTGGCAGTTTTCTTATACAATATTTAGAATAAAGTTTCCCCATTTGTACACGTGATTGCTGAGACGTTGTTTTTAGACAAGGACGTTGAGAATACGACCTATAAACGTGTTAGCTAGTAGGTCAATATGGCGCCGACTTTTACGTTGATTTTCCGCATAATACTTACATAGTTGCTGACGGGAAAAACTAGAGCTTCACAAATATTAGGTACTAGACTCCCGGTGCAATATTGCATAATATTTTCAAATTGTTTTTTTATCATTTAAACCTAGTAATAATGCAGAATCGAAGAGAGGTTCAATTTTCCAGAGAATCGTTATTGCGATCCTCAAATAGTTACTAATGTTTCTAATTTATTTACATAAATATTAGAAAAGTGTTTAAGTTGGTCTGCGATCACGGCCAGTTTAACCTGCGCCGAAACGTCAGGCATTCCAAGGTAAAATGCGTGTTGTCGTTAATTGCCGTATCCTATTATAATAATTTTGGTAGTAGCTTGTGTTAGTTAGCGTAGAATTGAAACTAATACGAATTGATAAATTCGTCAACGTTCTTCTTTAGTTTTAAGATAATATGTTTGTATAGGTGAAAATCAACTTAACAAACATAAATCTATACTAATATTATAAAGCTGAAGAGTTTGTTTGTTTGATTGTTTGTATGAACGCGCTAATCTCGGGAACTACTGGTCCGATTTGAAAAATTCTTTCAGTGTTAGATAGCCCATTTATCGAGAAAGGCTGTAGGCTATATATCATCACGCTACGACCAATAGGAGCAGAGTACCAGTGAAAAATGTTACAAATACGGGGAAAATTATGATTCTCTTATGTGACGCAACCGAAGTTGCGCGGGTCTGCTAGTCGCCTATACAAACGTAAAACACCTACACAAAAGTATCATAAGTCAATTCGCATACTTTTATTTCATGTGTAACACAAATATTATAACAATTGTGTTCATGACATTGAAGAGGTATGAAAAACAGCAGTTTTACTTGTATGTAATTGTCATGTCGTTTAGTCATGTGTTTTATTTTGTCAAAATATTGTACAGAGCATTTTAACTGAACATTAATGTCTACGAATAAATTACATGTAGCTGAATGTCTTGGAGTTTTAGTCTTACAAGTTGAATTAAAGGTTGTTAAATCATTCTTCATTAAAATATTTCGTAATAGTTGTGTTTAATTAAAATTTATCGCCGCCAATGAATTACGTAGTACACAAATAAACATTTGCACCCAAAAGTAATGTTTGTTAAAATGGGTTGGACAATTATGTTTTTACACCAAAGGCACGATGAGACTAAGGCATCTTCATCTCTCTCTTATACGTTTGATGTTTGCGAACTCTACCTCCTTGAGTACCTACTAATACCGAGATTACGCCATATTTAATTTTCAGAAGGTATTGTTTGTGTTAAATTTTTAATGTTACGAATTACGACAAGGTGATTTGCGCATTGCTAAACTAAATCGTAATAAGGATTTCCTGACAACAAGTTTTTGTTTCTAAATAAGTTTTTTACACGTATTGAACTCACAAACAAAAAATTTAACAAGAAAAGAAGATTCACCTCGTTTGCACTTGGATGCCCGTGAATTAAAAGTTTCTATTTAATATAAAAACTTTCTTTCAGTGTTTCAGTTTCATACTTATGTATGAAAGTTGCAATACTAGAAATGCTTTTGTAGAATGACTATGTAGGTACGTAGTTATAATTAAATATACCCATGACCTTAAAATGGCAATGAAAAAAACTAAACTTGAAATAAAAATCTTATTTGCATAATATTAATTTTAGAATTGTAAACTACTGTTTATCAAACGAAGTATTTAATGTGTTAATTATCTCGTTTATGTAAAACTTCAGCGTATTTCAGCACATCATCATTACAAGTGTAATCTAAAACAAAATATCTAATAATGTAGGTCAAGTATCGTTGACACTTCTGATTGTCAAAGTTACAATTAACTATTGTACCAGTTCGGAAGGTACTTGAAGGTAGAGCTGGTAAGAAAATCTTGCGAGATTCATAATCTTACCGAAAACTTTACAATTTTTGTGTTAAAAGCAGCAAAAAATAAAATATCAATTTATTATATTTTATTCATTTGAAATTCAATCATTGAATATCAATTTTGCATAACGCTCAAATAAACCACGTCATGAAATTGATTTTCTTTATCATCATAGTGACATGAGCTGATTGACTACTGTACGCAATACACATACAGTATTTGTTCAGCAACTCTATACTCAAGTGGGTAAATGTCATAGGGTCGAATGCTTAAACGAATTTATGTCGCTTTTTAATTAGAAAAGAACACTGCAACTGTATCGTTACAATTTGAAAAGAGTTAATAAGGTAGGTATGGGTACCTACCTATTGTTTCACCGCGTGAGGTGCATAATATACATAACTATTCTAATTCGATGTATTATTTACAACTTGTTGCTATATTGTTAATTATATCAACACTTAAAATATTTAATGCATAATAAGGGAAATAAAGTTCAGCACAAACTTAACACCGTAACATAACGCCATTCAAAAATGTTGTTCTGCATAAAACAACTAGAACAATAACCCGACAACAGTAGAGGTTATCCATTCAAAATATTAATTCACCGGCCTATGAAGTGTCATTATTATTAATTAAATAAACTTATAAATAAGTGTATAACTTACCCTTTTTTCTTATCCTTCATGTTGAATATTTGATCACAAATAGCAAAAAGTCTTACAAAATATAATACTGTTCTAAAATGTTAAAAAGTCCTCACTTGAACTTAGAAAGTCTGGTAACAACGGGAGATATTTTAATAAACTATCTCGTAAAAAGCATACTTTGTATTAACGGCGTGTTTATTGTAGCACCAAAAAGGCCGGTTTGTATCATATGTTTGTTAGATTACGTTAAAAACATTGTGAATGAAAACGATCGATAGTGAGTGAGTAGGAAAGCGGGGACTGTGCAACCGCTCGGTCCGACGTTTGCCAACGACTAGGAGCGCGGAGCGGGTGAACCGTCGACGTAGTGCCGAGTGCCGCCAGCGAGCACGTCTCGAGCCTCGAGTGCCGAGCGTCCGACGTCCGACGACCGACCACGCGCCCGCCTGTGCCTGCCACCTCATACGTCAACATCAATCAATGAACTTCACAAACCTTGAATAGGAGCACGCCACAAACAATGAAGTGCGTACAAACTGGAAGCTCTAACGATTTCAGTTTCAGGAAATTTCAGAACTCAGTACTGCTACCACTTATCTTACTGAATATAAAATCGGTATCATGTATCCCTTAAGTACATAATTGACGCAGATAACGCCGTGGTAATGAATATGTAGAACACGTGATATTTGTACTTGTAACTCTACACGCATTAGCTTACCGGAAATACATAGAGCTTTTATCGCTATCGCTGTTTACAAATATATAATAAAAGTACCGATGTAGACACACTTTTTAATCTTCAAGCAATTGATTACTTAGGTATCTATATAAGTATTATATTCATATCTAATGTTCTGGATGAAATAGGAAGAAAAAAGGAACAATGCAAATAGACAAGGTGCATACATAAATAGTGACAGGTACCTACCTAAAATATTAACTTCTATGACTTCAGTACCTACTCAATATCAGCTAAGCAGAAGTAGGAGTTTTACGACAGATAATGGAAGGTAGACTAGACAAGGAGCGAATGAATGTTATACACCTATGACCTTGACATTATAAGACTCAACACTTAACAAATGCCGATTCCGGTACAGAGACGGAGGTTGCAAAGAGAGTTTGCACAATACATACCTATATGTGCGAATCTAGAAAACTGCAACGTAAATTGCTGTGTCATGATTCCGTCCATTCCACGGTTTTGGTACGTTGGCGTAAGTTAATACTACGATGCGACTACACATTGCTGTTTTGTCTACAGTCAGCTCCAAAAGTAGCTGATCATACTCAATCTTTTGAAACCCTATATACTGAAGTGTGCACATTTTTCCCTGGAAAAAACATTTGCCATTGATTGAAATGTTTAATTCTTACTCACTCTACCTGATTTTGATCAGTAAGGTACTTAGGAAAGTTACGTAACACAGAGGTTTTGAAAATGTGAAGTTGTTCAGCTACTTTTGGAGCTGACTGTACAAGCTCTCTATGATACCTGCCTACAGTGAGTGAAAGTTACGAGACATAAATGATAAACCGTCGAACCTGCCATGACCTTGGATATGTTTTTGACTTGGGCCAAAAGCTGTAGACACATTGTTAGCGACATCTCTAACGGGTTTAGTGAACTGGATTCACTAGGTAGTAAATAAGCGTGTGCGTATTTTTCTATGCTTTACTAGATGTCGTAACCTTCGCAATTTTTTGAATATAAATTCTTCTTATCTTCGAATTTCCTGAGGATAAATAATTTAAAGGTACAAGTTTACGATGATTTTTCAGTGTTAGTAGTACAGTACTTGTTGATTCCAACATAGTTGGAAGAAAGGCTAGGATGACGATGATAAGTAGTAAAGTACTCATAGCTGGCCACTTCGCTATTGATTATTATAATAAAAGTAATTGGTCGGTCACTTTAAACAGAACTTCACCCATAGATTATTTTTCTGAATAAAATTTAAAAAGAAAAACAGACATACACTAAAGTTATTTAAAACAAACCGAGTTAAAAAAAAAAACAATCTATCTTAGCCCATGACCTTCCTGAGGACTTATTCCTGTTTTCATCTATCAGCCTGCCAAATGTTATCGAAATTGGTTGGGTCGTTTTGGCCGAATAATGGAACATACATACATAGCTATGTACATTTTATACATACAGCTGCATACAAGTGATATTATAGTAGTAAGACTGGCTATTTTACTGTCGCGTCGGTGAGCAATTAGCTTGGTGTAAATATATCTCTATTTTAATTGGCTCATGTATGCCTGGCTCAGGAAAACAGTTCGATGTGAATATTTACGGAACAAGGAAACGCATGATACTGATCTAATAATAAAAAACAAATAGGTAAACGATTAATAGCACCGCCATATACAATACAGGTATTTTCTCTATTTCCGTGACAATATTGTGACATTCATTTCTGAAAATATATTTACTGAATAGTCAACATTGTATGCTTTAGTACAAAAAGTAGGTTCCCAATTTCGTTGGTGTCTTTTTTACAAATTAAAAAAAATATTTGCTTTATCAGCATTAAAAAAATATGTACGTAGGTATCTAGAATGTACGTACTTTTGGCATATGTACTCACAGGTTATAAGAAAAATATAAAGGGGATGTGGTAAATTCGTGAACAACTTTTCAACAAAAACATCACATTTTCATAAGCAGACTGCTTTTGGGGTGCGGTTGCAAGTGTATCCGACTGCTGATCATAAGGCCTCGGTTTCGATTCCCGGACCGAGCGAGGTACTTAATTATTTATTTCAGAATATTTCTCAAGGGAGAAGTTTGGAAATGTGTCCGGTAAATGGAAAAATAAGTTGCCATTGAAACGTGGGGATAACAGGCGTGAAATGTATTATTTGTAATATGCATAGTACCTATGTCTACTGCACCAAATTACATAATAATCATTAGCGGCCAAAGGAAAATTAATAATCGTGAGAAGTAAATACTAAGATAACAATGGGTATGTTAAGGAGCATGACCCGAGGTATTCACAATCATAGATTAGAAACAACAATTACAGATAATAATATATAACTACCTATTTAACGGATATAAGGGGCCGTAAGTTTAAGTAATAACTTAGAACTCATTATCTCGTAAATATTTTATGCAAGGGCAAGTTATAAAAATTATGACCATTACCTTTTGTTCCAATAATTTTTCTATTGGGTGTGAAAACAATGTTTAATGCGCTTCCTCGTGATCATAAAGAGCACGTGTTTACTTCGATTCAATCAAATGACTTCTACGAGACATAATGGCCTCACGTGGCCTGTATGTTTATGTGGCGACACGAGATGTGATGAAAATAAAGTTCATTCTATAGTTTACTTGCGGCCCGACTTCGCCCGTGATACGATTGGTCAACCGGAACACGTTATACATTGAAGTTATTGAGAAAAACTTCCAGTCAATGAGAACTGCATGAAAATCCGTTTAGTAGATTTTAAGTTAAACGTGAACAGACAAGCAGACAGACGCGGCGAGAAAACTAGTTTTATAGTAATATAATTAGGTATGGTAATGAAGATTAAATGACGATTTATACCTATATCCTTCTTTTCAACGCATCTAGGGCCATGACTCCCGACCCGCGTCTAACACGCACCGGTGTTCTGTGTGTATCGCGCTTTAATGTAACTTAAACAATACGGTTCTCAGAGTTTGGAACAGTTTGGATTATACTCAGCAGCACTGCATAATTTGTTGTAGTCGTAATAAACAAGTTCTAGTTAGTTACGTATGTTACATCTTACTTGTAGGCAGTCACGCTGTTATTTCTTTTTGTGAGACTTCCCAAATGTTGGTTGGCAACGCCTCTCTTTCATAATGTATCTTAACGTTGTCGTGTTTTGTTTTGTAGAACACAGACTGCAGTGTGAATCATCACATTAGGGCAAACGGGCGACAGTTCCGAAAATACGTATGTAAGTAGGTGATTTCAGTAATTTAAATCTTAAAGATTTAAGATTTCTTAAACACTGGCAAAAAACACACTGATTTAAGTGCTACTCAGTATTGTTTTAAAGGATTACAACATCATACTATAGAATAAGTGCGTTTTGTATAGAGTGGCAACGAATTTAGTTCATTTTCTCAGAAACGTTATTGTTTGATTAATTTTCTTTTCCGACACCATCTTCATATAACTCAAGCATACATAATAGATAGGTAGGTAGGTATATGGATTAGGTAAGATTCGACACTACCAAATCGAGGACTGAAGATAAATTTTTGCTCTGTTTGTAATAATGCATGAACGAAATCAGATAACTGGTATTGAATGTCAACGTCATATGACTTGCAATATTGATCTTGATTATTATTGCTTATCTTAGGTACTTTACTTTTATTTTACTACATACATAAAATCTCGCCTTTTTCTCATAGATTCCCACGAATAAGAACGAGATCAAAGAATGCGACTTGCTACGACCCGTGCGCACTTCTTTTGCTTCATTCATCATTCATCTCGTCTGAATTTTGTAGATGTTATTTTTTTATATAGCTTTATCATTTATCAAGTAGGTATATTAATAACAAAATTAATAGTGATACCCTTGTAGATGCTGGTTCCATAAAATATTATATACTTACAAGGGTAAAACTTCAACGGTGAGGGAAAATATCGTTATAATCGTAAACAATAGACGAGTATCAATAATGCTAGTGATGGCCGAGTAGCATAAGTTGGTACCTCCCACGCAAGTGATTGCAGGTTCGAACCCGAGGCACACGCCAATGTCTTTTCGATGTTGAGTGTGTATTAGAAATAATTATCGCTCGTTCCAACGGTGAACGAAAATATCGTTATAGGGGATATTATGGGTAGCTACTAGCTACATACTTGACACATTGAAATCCGTCACAAAATAAGAAAAACGAAGCCCAGCTTTGCCCACCTTCGAACACCATGGTACATAGGCCAGGTGTGATAGGTAACGGACTAATTAGTGATGATACTATATACCAAGTGCTTGGACACTCGATAGAGTACCTACTTAGTTCTCATAAATGATTATTATTAATCATCATGAACATCTTCGAGTGCAAACTCATTCACGTGCAGTGTGTAATTGATAAAAAGTCCCGCAGTGACTGTAAAATTTATCATCAAATGAATATACCTTTGGCTTTGAGCTGAGTTAGGTTCGCTTTAAAATGACGGTAAGAGGAAGGTCTACTCTCAGAGTATTTAAGCTACTAATTTATTAAAAGTCACAGTTTGTGTCCAGTAATTAGAAGTATTAAGACCATATCACTCTGTTACTTTAGGTACCTAGTGACCAGCCTGAACATTGAACCGTCCGATGAAAGAACAGAACCAACTAAACTAGCATGCGTCTTACGAATTTAGCAATTAATTAGCGTTTATAACGGTAACAGCAACAGTATTTCTATTCATTTAATTTTGGTCTATTTCAGCCACGGACCGAATGACACAAAATACTACAGTGTCCTAGATGGGTACATCGATTTAAGAAAAGCATAATACGTAACTACTTCCTAGGAAGGAAATGTGGAATGGGACAGTTTGCCTAATAATTAGCAATTGAACGAGATATGACGCACTTTAGAAAAAGAAAGGCATAAGATAGATCCAAGAAAATGAGACATACGCCCTTCTGGAATTTATAACTCCCTCCATCACAACATTTATACATATTTATTGTTTTGTTTTCAGGGTTTAATTTAGCTCAATTAATAATCCTAACATTAAATTTAAATGTTTACGTATTCAATGCCATTTATTTGCATTATGTAGATTTACGAAGTGTTGTGTAAACAATTTTATTGCGATTATATTGATATTTCAAGAATTCCATATTTGTTTAGGTGGAATACGTTATAAGTGTTTTATGTGTGTTTATGTTTACTGCGTCATGTAGTCATGACATGACCTCATGACTCACAGACACCTTGACAGTGACTGATATGTAAATCATCGACTGCTCATATTCATAGTGGAGCCAATTTAGTATGAGATTTTCATTGACATATTCGGTTGGCATAGTTTGGTAGCTACATGGATTACCTAACTAATATAATAAAAAGATAACTTTGTTTGTCTGTCTGTTAGAACTAGTAGCTCTTTCAAACAAAAAGTGCCTAAAGCGAACAGATAGCTTACGAACTTTGGTATCCTTTTTCCATTAGAAATCTTTTGACGCGGAGGTGAAAATTATGGTTCCTCAAATTAAATTCAATGCGAGTAACACTTTGTAAGTCGCCTACCCAGAACAACATAAATAATTTGATGAATAAGCAATAAATAAGACCACATTCTCACTCTCACTTTGTGTATCGTCTCTGGCTACAAATATCTTGATTTAAACCAGATTTTCGTTACAAAACACTAAAACAAACGTATTTTACAGCAGGTGTTTCCCTGTCCATGAGAATACGTCTACGAAGTTGACCTAGTGAATGCTTATCAGCTGTAAAAATAATTAGGTTAACATGTTTTGTATACGGAAACTGTTTGATAACACGTCTGCTCTCTCCGAATTGTGTTAAACGTAAGTAAATAAGAATATAAATGACATACATATTTTGTTTTAACTTATCTATTTCTTTAGCGCGATTCTGTACAGTCGGTAGTCGGTACTGACGAGTATCGAAGGTTTAACATTCAGAATGTACTGCCAAAATAGTTCCTACGACGCCCGTCAGAGGCGCTGATCAGTTTTTATACAATATTTCTCGATGACAAACCGGTTGTCGTTAGTAGATAGTAGTAGAGAATGGAACTACTGTTGTCCATTCCTTGATTAAATGCATACTACACAGCCTTCTGTCAACTAGACCCGCGGGTCGAGATATATCAAAAATATTTTTTCATATCACTAGAAAAATGTGCATAGCCGGCGGCAAGTAAATTATGCTTACAGTTACAGCATAATAAATCATGTAGAAATGTAGACTATGATTTAGACATTTGGTAAACAATTAGAGATAGGTATAAACTTTTGGAAACTGTTACAAATAAAATAACTATTGTGGCTATAACTTCTTATTAGTCTAACACGTACCTACTTGTGTAGTCGTGTGTCGTATTAATAAGGCACCTCTCACTTGTAATGCGCCGGTGCATAATGTTGCAGTAGCAGTTTCCAAGTTAATTGCTTACAAAATGCATTGCGTTTCTGTATTAATTCCATGTTTGTTATTTACTATTGGATTGACGTCATAAAACATTGCAATTGCAAGTATGTCGTCTGGACCTATTTACAAACTTGCGTCTTAAGTAATAACTTAGACTTAAATTGGTGACAGAATTTGTTAAAGAGGTTTGAAAGACAAAGGAGATCATTCAGGCTCCATACGTTTTTAAGCCTGTTTTTAAAAAGTCAACAAAAATATAGGCATAATATAATATCGATAGAGATTATGGCACAAACGTTGTAGGATCGCTTTGACCTAAGTTATACAAGTTTGAAGTTCGTCATATTCAAACATTTATTTATTTCTGAAGGTGCTGGGATATTGCTGGAATTCACTATCTGAAGCACTTGTCATTGTGAACCGATAAGCTATATCGATATATGCCATTATTTTTTGTTGGTCGGCACTTTAAAAAAGGCCCAAAATGCATGGTCTCCTTTCACCTTAGTTTCGTAGTATTATTATGTAGAAAAATCTTATTGTTTACTAAATGAATAGGACGTAAACAAATCACACAGGGTCACAGAATCCGTTAGTACAATGTGGGTCTAACAGTTTGTCAGGCTATGAATGTGAGTCGAGGACGTGATAATTGGAACCGGCCGTATGACCCGTTACATTTCCTAAAATACCTCCGTAGGGTAAACAGATGCACCAGATGTGTGTCATACTCGTATGACGTTCATTACCGTCCCTATAAAACATGACCACTCACTCGGAAATGGATATACGGGGATAAGCCATCACAGCTTCAGTTAGCCTCTTATATTTCCAATTTAATTTAAGTCATCACAATGTTTTACAAAACTCTTTGTTTAGTTCTTCTTTTCTTTGTTCTGGTTTCGTCTAAACCTTTGGAAGAATCGAAGAGTGTCGCATTAGAAAGTGAAGCTGATATGATGGAAACGGCAGAATCACAAAATACGTTCCTACCCCGCTTTGCTATGAAAGCTTTGCGGGAACGAAATGAAAGAGCAAGGGCTCAAAGAAGAAACTACTTGGCTCAGAAAAGAAATCAAGTTGGACAAAGAAGGGCAAACCACCCTCAGAGAATTCCATGTCATCATGCATACTCGGGCTATTATGTGAGTATTTGAAGTAAATATTAACGGAGCTTAACTAGGGTTGTACAATACACGCGTTCTTACGTTCAGGGTCTAAAGTTTTTGTTACACTTCGATATAATGTAAGGAGAGTACCTACCTTAAATAATAATTACAATTAAGAGTGTTATGGTAATTAAAACGCTCGACAAATCTAGTTTGTCTTTAGTACTGTAATTTGTTTAATGTGTGTAGGTTAAAAGAAATTAACCTGTTCTAGATATTATTAGCTTTATATGTCTATATGTTATTGTTAGCTTTAAATGTCTGCTTTACTTATAAACGTTTAAATTATATTAAATAATGTTAAAATAAAATATTATATTTAGCCATGTTTACTCAGCATTGTGGATGATTCAGAGCTAATTTTATCGAGTTACCGTACTTAGTTACACAAGACAAACAATTAACATACAAAGTAGGTTTATTTTTGGGGAATAACGTTACAATTTTCCTCGAAGTTTCATATTTATTTAACTTATTTGTACTATTGTACACCTTTCTTTGACCTAGATGTGCAGCAATATAAGACCATGTCATCGGCATCCATCCACATTTCATATAATATTCTAAACTAACAACAACATTTGTTTCTTTTTTAGAAAAAATGAAGACACTATTTTTAATATTGACGTTAGGGCTTGCTAGTGTCATCGCAAATCCTATTTCGAGCGAGTCATCAAACAACGAGAAACCACCTTGCCCATTATCAGAAAACAGTGAATCAGAAGCTAAACCCGTTGAAGTATTATTAGACAAAGATGAAACGACATCGAAGAACGAAGAGGAAATTGAAGCATTAGATAAAAATGTACCCCAGACATACGGCGATGGAGAAATGGACATTGTACTTGAAGAAAACACTACTCCTTTGGAGGATACGGAGCCTCTAAGTAATATAAACGAATTCTCCATGACAAACTACTTATACAGAACAGCTTTAGCGAACAATATTAACGATGAAATAATGGCAGCCGCCAAAGGGTTCGCCCCAATTCCGCTGTTTAAGAGAAAACAAAAACCTCGACGTCGGTTCACCATCCGAAGACAATTTAATAGGTATCCATACTCTCCATACAGAAGGTTCCACTTCGTTTATCCTTACTATTCGTTTTATCGTCCTAGCTCTCTAAGATTCTATTAATTTATTGTATTTTATTATTTCATTATGATAGGTTAGGTGTATTGCATTTATAAAAAATAAACGTAATTATTTATTGATTTCCATTGTATTTATTTCTACAAAATCTAACCATAAGCACAATTGCCTTACCAACGAAATTATTTCAATAGTATTATATCAATTTATATATTTACAATTATTGTAAATTGTCGCATTCTATAACTGCATCACTTATATTATGAAAATATTGTACACTAAATTGTATTATACTCATGGCAGTTGTATTATGTGGTTCCTTCGTTTACAACAAATACATGGACTATTAAAATCGTCTTTTTACATTACATATGTAAACTATGACACAAATATGCTTTTCGGTTTACTAAAATATATACTCGAATCACATAGTATTCTCTTACACTTAAATAATATCAAGTCATTAAATTATGAAACAATTTATAAACGGTAAACAAGTTTCTACAATAAGAGATTTAAGAGTAATTAATAAATAAATATCGATTAAATCTTAATAAATTACAAGAGAATCGTCAACGAGCACTCGATTAGAACAACATGACAACTTTAGTTATATGGTTTGTACGCAGTTACAAGTGGTGCGGTGTATCGATTCGTGCAGGCGCTGCGCGGGTACAGGCGTACTCATTTGCCCGGCCCCACCAGCGCCTCGTCCATGAGCTCGTCGTCGGTGATGCACGGCGAGTTGGAGTGCGGGGAGGGCGCCACCAGCGGCGACGGTGCAGGGCTCTTGGCCAGCTGTAGCGCCAGCGCCGGCGAGGACGGGTACACGGGCCGCACCGCCACCATGCCTGACACCTTGCTTCCTGACGACGACGAAAAATCTAACAGCATCTCGGCCGCCTCCTGCGGTGTAGTCGCGCCGCTGCGTGCCACCGACCCGCTAGCGGGGGGTTTCATGCAAGAGTCGGCACCTTTCCTGTCCTCCGAGCTGCCTTTAGGCGCAACAAATCCTTTTGCCATGTCGGTTTTGAAGTCGAGAGGCATCAAAGGAAAGGACGCGGGGTACCCGTCTTTGGTATCATCTTTATTTCTCTGTGGGCTTTCTCCTTTAGACATACTATCTGATATGGCTTTCGAAAACTCTAGAGGCCGATCCGATTGATCGGTTTTATTTGGTTGTAACGTTTTAGGGCTCATGCTGCCCATATTCAGCAGAGGTTTCGGTACGTTTAAAGGGTACGCTGATTTTTGCAGAGAATCACTTGATCTAGCGTTTGGGTTGTCAAAATGGGGAAACTGATATTTACTTTGCTCTAATGTGCGGGCGAAATCGTTGACCATAGAGCGACTATCGTACTGGGAAGCCGGACTGTTTTTATCTGGGGTGTTCTGGTTTTTTAACTTCGGTATTTGAAACTTACTCGTATCGAGTGGTTTGATCAGGCCTTCTACTAGAAAATTGGCGTCCTTTGAGGTTTTGAACCTGTCCCCGTCGACATCATCTCTAGAGCTACTAGGGCTCGAGTGGCGCTCAGACTTAGAAGAGAATATTGATTTTTCTGAATTGCTCATGAGTTTAGTTCTAGCCTTTTCACGTTCACGGTCCCTTATTATTTTAGCTAGATCTGAGCTGCTACTCTTGGGTGAGCCTGAACTAGATTTAGAAGCAGACTTAGATAAGTTAATTCCTGTACTACTTGTGCTCGATGATTTAGAGTAAGGCACTTTGGGCATGTTTTGGTTGCTCGACCCAGAAGAATCCGAAGGGCTCATATTAGCTTTAGGTGGCGTGGAGCCCGAAGAAGTGCTACTTGATTTAGATGATTGCATAGCTTGAGTCTTTTTCGATGCTGGTCCACTGATAACTCCTGGTTTCAATCCTGTATGAGTTTTGGGGGACCCTTGGCTCGGCGGAGTGAGTTGTGGCGACGATTGCTTACTGGAACTAGAACTGCTGTAGTTTAATTTAGAACTACTGCTAGATGAATCTTTGGTTCTAGTTTTATTTATTGTGATTTTCATGCCGTCTGAACTCGGTTTAACCATATACTCTTGGTTTTTACTTTCGCTAATTTTACCACTACTACTGGTCATATTGTTTTTTGAATCTGAGTACTTACTGGTGCTACTGGAAGAGCTACCAGACTTGGAGCCTATTTCAGTGTCGGTGCCACAATGTTGGGCGGATTTGAGTTTATCTATCACAGCGCTGAGAGAACCTTTTCTGTTGCGAGCCTGACTCGGCGCGTTAGATTTATTTACCTCCACATTGGGGGGAGATATGAGCGGTTCAGTCACGGGACTGTCACAAGATACTGGGGTGATTTCTAACTGCTTCAATTTGATTGGGTTTTTTAATTTAGGACTACTTCTATCGGAACTGGAAAAAGATAGGCTGGAATGTTTCTTTTCTTTATCCCTCGATGTCAACGAGCTCGATCCGTAACTATCTTTGGATATCTTTTTTGTGAGATCATACCCTGTCGTTCCTGATTTACCAGACGGAGAACCGCTAGTTGCTGATTTTAGAGCAGACATGCTTGGCTTTCCCGAGCCTGAGGAACTATGTTTTGGTGAAGAAATGCTGTGGTTTTTTGGACTCGAGTAACCGGGCAGATGTTTAGGACTATTTTGAACTGGTGAATGTCTCGGACTGCTGTGGTGGCTGGACGTCCCGGACGGTTTCCCCATTCCCTTGACAGTGCTCGGACTGGGTGATTTAGTGATTGACACGGACCTGCCGTGCGTCGGGCTCGGACTAAATTTTCTAATAAGCGAGTTTGGGGACGTCGAACGCAAAGGGGAGCCGTCTGTAGGTTTGATGCTGACCGACACAGGTTTAGTGAGCGGGTCTTGCTTCGGGGGCACTTTTTCAGGTGGTCCCATGGAGTCGTCTCTCCTTCGTTTCTTTTTCTTCTCCTTGCTGCGTTCTTCTCCGGATTTACTGGATTTCTTCTCCGACCTTATTCGGTCATCAAGGTTTTTCATCTGTGATGACGTTATCGGTGTTATAGTAATGGAGCTGGGTAGAGCGGCCGGAGCCGCAGCTGTGATGGGGATTATCTCAATACCGGGGCGTCGGTCCAGACACAGCATCGACGTGATACTGGACCCTGACCCAGCATTAGGGGGGTTCGAGGTACTGGTGCCTATTGGAGTGATGCTAACTGAAGATGGCATGTAAGATTTACCTTCAGTCAAGTCCAAGAGGAGGGAAGACGAGCTTCGGCCCGAGCGGATCTCTGAATCTTTGCTTTTAAGTTTTTGCCTTTTGTGATCAGACTTCTGAAAAGAATTCCTGCAACAAACATATAATGACGTGATGAAACAGACACTAGATTAACCTGTTATTTCTGTATTTGATCATTTGAACTGGAACAGCAGTGCACGGGAAAGTGAGAACGGTTGATACGAATACAAACCTGATAATATCATCAACATCTCCATCGTTCGAGTTGTCCATATCAGACGAGGTCCTATTATCGGGTGCACCGAGCGCATCGGTCGCGTCCATGGCAGACAACTCCATGTCGGACGCGAACTCATTCTGTGACACCGAAGACTCGCGACCCTCGTCCTCATTCGTAGAATTACTATTAACTGTATTCTCATCTTCGTTAACGTATTCATCGGAGTTGTCGCTCTCGCTCTCCGAGTCCATCATCTCGGTGATCCCCTGTTTGCCTTTCTTCTGGCTAGATGACCACATCTCTTCGGATTTTCTTTTCTTGGATTTACGCTCCTCAATCTGAGGTTTGATATCCGCAGCGCCTGGATCTTGACACATCACGGATAAGTGATGCTGTTGCTCCGAGAGATACGTTCCTGTTAAATAAATACGTGCACGTTAAGAAAGTCGCAACAGGAGGCTCAGTGTAGGACGTACTTTATAGTAAAGTCAAATTACCTCCCTGATGCGGATGATTGACGTTGGTGGGATACATAGCCCGGGAGTGCATCGACCCGGGCTCGTGCTTCACGTGGTCACCGCCCGGGTCGAGTCCCCCAAGGCCACAGCTAAAATTTGGATCCAAAGCGGAGTAGCCGCCGTTTAACTGCTTGCTGGCCGCTTCCCGTTCCCAAATCTTAATGAGCGACCTGCATAAGAAGTCGTCTCGTTAGATAGAACTTTTCGATAAATCGTTTAAACCATGATACCGGGCTACGCTAGATGAGCAGGCGGGTACCGGAGCGTGACGGGGATGGAGTGCGTGGCCTGCAGCACGCGCGTGATGTAGTCGTCCACGTGCTCCGTGGGCGCCGGCGCCGCGCCCAGCGTGAACACGGAGGCGCGCGGCGCCGCGGGCTCGCTCAGCTCCAGCTCCACCGTGGCCATGCTCTCGTCGCCGGGGTGCTCCAGCGACACGCAGATGTGCTGCCACGACAGCGCGCTCACCTCGAACATCAGCACGTTCTCCAGGTCCACACCTGGCGACCACGCGCGAACTCGTTAAAAGTTCATATTTTCTAAATTATTTCTTGTGGCTATGACGCTAGTACGGGTCGTCGGTACGAAACGGCGTATAGAAAGAGAGGCTCATTAGAGGAAAGAAGTGTGCTGAATAGAATAAAATCTCTTGCGTATTTTTTGTGTACTTTTAATGTTTGCGGCTTACACGGTTACGAGGACAGCAGGATGTCAGGTTACCTTTGGTGGACTGTGTGCGCACGCAGCTGTCGATGAGCGTGTTGAAGAGCTGCTGCTGTCGCAGGCACGCCAGCAGCGGCGGCACGTGGGACGGGTGCGTGAAGGGCACGCTGGTCACCACGCAGCCCTCCAGCCCGCGCGCCTCGCACAGGAAGTAGCACTGCGTCTGGTCCGGGAGATTCTGACACGCGATCGAACATTGTATTTCACAGTCTAATTTTGCCATTATAATAAAAATATTATATAGAAAAGCAAGCTCGCGAGGTCGCATTGCAGGATTTTAACACAAAATCGATTTTGTGACTGTGACTGTGTGCGACAGTGC
This sequence comes from Anticarsia gemmatalis, assembly GCF_050436995.1. NCBI lineage: Eukaryota > Metazoa > Arthropoda > Insecta > Lepidoptera > Erebidae > Anticarsia > Anticarsia gemmatalis. The sequence goes on from NC_134757.1 coordinate 7,666,029, forward strand.
CGCATTGGCTACAAAACTGTTAAGATAGTTGTAAGGAAGACAAATATTTTTTTACATTAAATGTATCTGAGTAGTATCTGATTTAAGTATTTAAGTATATAGTCAAAAAAACTATTTCGAGAAAATGGTGCATACCACAAAAAGTCCTTTGCTGAGATTCAATTCAATATTTTTTCCAGGTGTTAATCTGTTGTAAGCTTGTTGAGCGACTAAACCCAACATGGGTTTCGCATTTGCCCAATCACCAGCAACTTCGACCTAAAAAAACGTAGGACACTTATCAGGAAAACAATACACATAATCATAAATTTATAAAAATATATTTAACCCATTAATGTCCCTCTGCTGGGCAAGAGTGTCCCCCGAAATGGGGGAGGGGTTCACTACACTAGCCTAGTGGTGTGGGTTGGGAAATTTATAAATATAGTTTTAATTCATTGTCCAAAAAAATCTTGACCAGTTCTGGATAGACTGACTAAATAACTGACTGAGTAAAGGCATGTCAAATGAGTTTTTTTTTAATATTGATAAAACGTATATTATTAACCAAAATTATATTATTTTTTGGATCTTACCTCAGTGGTGGCATGTATAAGCTTGGCAAGTCCGGCGCAGAGGGGAGTTGGCGTGGATAACTTGAGTGTGAAGCAAGCTGGTAACATCGCACTGTTCTGTGGAACTAGCGGAGCGTATATCGGCCCAGTACCCCTACAAATAATATTTACAATTTATTACTAACAGTAACCGGTCGGTTAACGATCTGTGGGTTAAACAACCCTTGGCGCGGTCATTCCATAGATGGGTGACCGCATAGTGGTATTTGAACGTGGCGTCTCCGTGCTTCGGAGGGCACGTAAAAAGTCAGTCCCGGTTGTTATCGACTACGATAACAGTCGTCAAGCCACGTCAAAGGCCTTCGGGCGGCTTGAACAACTTTGACACGAGGTTGACCACTAACCATACGATAAAGAAGAAAGACCAACAGTAACGGAATTGCTATAGAAATTATTCTTAAACAAAACCAATATGGTTACTTAATGTTTTTTGTTTCTTGTTGTAGAGTGCTTAGTTTTAAAAAGGGCCAAACTAGTACTGTCAACTGCGGCCTCTTTACTTTGCCATATTAACTTTACCAACTGAAAAATATAGGTATTTTCTACTGTGTATGTATATTTGGTAAATGCATAATTTATCATAAGTCATATTTTTTATGAAAGTCATGGTTTAGTAGCACTTCATCATTACACTTTAACATATTATAATTAAATAATGTATGAGTAATGTTACCATGACAAAGTAAAGATGCCACAGAACACATCAACATAATAATATATAATTGACATAACATTGGAATTTATGGTACAAAACTTACCCTTTTCCAGACCTAGATATTATTGGTGATAGCTGTAGTTTATTGGCCGCAGAACCTTCTAACAGAACAGTCGCCGAGTGTCCTATAGGTGTATGGGAAGGGGCGACCAGTGACGCGAGACCGCTCGACGCTGAAGGTTTGCCAGTCGTTAGTAGCTCTGTACTTAATGGTTGAAGACCTTTCTCTTTGTCTAACAGCTCGTATGGTGATACAAAATACGTGAGACGCATTGCATGACCTGAAAGAGTTTATGACAGGGATATATTAAAATGTTATTTCTTTACTAGAGGCCACCAGCGGCTTCGTCCGCGTGGAAACCCGTCCCGTGTAAATCCCAATCCCTCGAGAAATCCGCGATAGTAGCCTATGTGTTATGCTGGGTCTTCAGCTACCACATTTCGTTGTAATCGGTTCGGTAGTACTTGCGTGAAAGAGTAACATACATCTATACATTCTCACAAACTTTCGCATTTATAATATTAGTAGGATATCCATGCATATTACCATGCCTATTAAATCTGAAGATATAGGCAAAGGTGTGATATGTCATTTCGTCAATGTAATAGTTATCTACTTCGCTCTTCGCTTATGTGAAGTAAAGTGATCAAATTTACCAACACATAACAGATTGCGTATTAACTGACTTTTTCATATTTATCTATCAGTATTACATGTGTTGGATATATAGCACAATACTTATTCTTCAAACATTCAATAGGCACTATGTTTATTAGTAATATATTTTTACTAAACTTCTAGAAAATTTCGATCTTCCATACAAACTTTGATCCCCTTACCCTTTAAAGGGCGGATTACTAAAAAATTCTTGCTTAATGGGTGCCTACATCACAAAAGGCACCCATTGTCCAAAAATCATGATTCCAACTTCTATAGTTTAGGCTGTGCGATGATTATCAGTCAGTTAGGACAAGTAATTTTATATGTATAGTTTTGAAACATACCTCCTCTCCGTTTTTGTAAAAAGCCAATAGGACTTTTATGAACTTGTGTCCATGGGTCTTTGATGAAACTCTGGAGCATTCTCATTGTACACAGATCTTCTTCTAAACTTTGTAGAGCACTGAATGCTTTGCATTTCACCTGCAAGATACATTTATGATTTAAGAAATGAAACTTTAGTTATAGTTATTGAGATCAATTGCATAATAAATTCTCAATATTTTAAACTGTCACGATTTGTACACATAATTCTACTGCAGATTCTATAATCTAGTGCTTGCCAATGACCAGGACCAGTGTAACTCAATCGAAATGTCGGGTAACAAGTAAGTTATCGTAAAGTGTGAACCTTTCAATATTAATAGCATATAAGACTAGTTTACAGTAGAATTATGTGCATAATACCATCTATTATATTGCTTATATCTTACTTTCTTCTCAGCATTAAGTTGGTAGACAGCTGTAAGTCCCTCCAACTGTGCTGTGAAATCAGCAAAATCCCCACGAGATATGCACGACACCAACTCTTCACAACTTTGTTGTTCAATCTAAAAAGGAAATTAAGGTTGTTCAAATAACATTTTAACATTACAGATGTTTTATCTTAAGGAATAAGCAGAAGGTGTATGGAAACATCCACATTTCATTATTTTCAGTGATAGTCCAGGACAGTTAGAAGTCAAATATCCCATATCAGAGAAATATTTTGAAAAATGATATTGGATATGCAAGTTTATCAACTACTGTCAACTTACTTTTCCTTCATGATGAATTTTGACATCTTTCACAGCTCCTGAAGACTCCACCAGTATCTCTAAATAGAACATGTCCGATGATATGAACAGATTCACTCCTGAAGTTCCCACAACAAACTTCAGCCTGAAACATTATAGAAGCATTACTTATCAAAATATTGGCACTCTGTGTCTATGCCTACACCAGTAAAATAATAAATTATTGCAAAAAGTATTCTCTGATGATTCAATATTTTCATTGATGCATAGGTTCCTAAAGTGGGCGATACTGCCCCCTAGTGGTTGCTGGAGCGGTTGAGAGTGGATTTATTAGTAATACTGAATACAAAACTACCTTTTTACCACATCTTAACACCACCAGTTGTTTTCATAGATTAGCTGTCACTTTATATATCAGGTAAGTAAATTATATTCTCAAGGTAGAAAACTGTCTATTAAACTTGTATTTTCATTAAGGGATTGATTCAAAATAATATGTTCTACTGAAATTTAAATGTGTTACAAACCCAAGTTGTCTAGATAAGCACTCAAGTCTTTCAATAAGACTTTGTAATGAACTAATTTTGATGCAGTGCTGTAAACTGTCAAGGCACTTTTGTAAAATCATACGATCTGCACTGTCGATTCCCCATCTCTTGTCCTGTAGGCAAATATCAAAAACTTTATTTAAATAAATAATTAACAACAGTTATAAATACTCTTGCACTCAGTCATCTGCTTTGAAACTAAGCAGAGCTAGTACTATAGTAATCAGACAACTGATAATAATAATAATAAATCATTTTATTTTCAAGCTACAATGGCTCATAGATACCTTACAAACTAACATATATATTAAGTATATCATATTGTTATTAGTAAATAAAACTTAAGACTATGTTAGTAGCACTTCACTTAAACATAGTTATCATATGTACTTCTAAATACATACTTGTGAAGACAAATTTACAACCAGGCTCAGAACAAATATTCATGCTCAACACACAAATATTTGTTCCAGGTGGGATTCGAACCCATCACATGCAACACTATGGTTATTACAGAAAGGTGACCTCATAAACCACTGCGCCAAATATAGCTAAATCTTTGGCAAGATTACATTTTAGACTCCAAAGGTCTTAGAGTTATTGGTATTTCAGGATTTGACCGAAATGAATAAATGATTTGGTTTTCGATTTTTTGGTCATGAAATTCTAAAATATGTGTAATTAGTCTCACCACAGACTATTAAAGCTTTGATATTGTAGTGCGCCAGGTATGTGTTCGTGTCTCAGTAGAAGAGTATATCCTAAGCAAAAATAAAAGCTGCTTTTTCCAAAGTTTGAGCTGTGGTAATGCAGTGTAAACCATGTAATGTAACCTAAGAATTTTTTTGGTTACTTGTATTGTTGTAATTTAGTTTTCACAAACAGTAGACCCATGGATATGTGTGAGTTTTATAAGGAAGCATTTTTAAAGCAGTTGTTGAAGTAAAACGAGTTCTTAACTAATACTGGACTAGCATTGTGGAAAAGACTACTTGTTCTAGTAGGTCACAGCCCTGGAGCACAAGGGAAATGGGTTCATCGGTTTATTAGACATATCTGCATTCACCTGATAAGTTTAACTTTTGCACATCATAACATAACAACTACCTAGTATGCCTTATCAAGATTGTTATACAAACATCCTGTGCCTAAAAGTAAGTAAAGTTATTTGTCGCTTATTACAAAACCAGTGTGCTTGTAACTTGATGGTAAATAAATTTGGTGATAACAGTAATACAATATTCATTTATACATACCAGCAAAGCCATTCGTACCCCTTTGGATGTTTCTGTTAAGTTTTTAAACTGTGATGTTTTGGACCTCAATTTTTCCATCAGAATCTCCTTCTGGAGTTCTTTGGATTTGTCTATCAATCCATTTGCAGAAGCCATAATTGCAGTACTACTGTCCGTCATTTTCTCTATTTTAATAGCAGCACTTTAAACATACACAAAATAATGATAACACAAGAGCAATCACAGAACATCTGATATTTCAGTTCAGTAATATTTTTTTCTCTTTCACTTATTTTCACTATACGATTTATAAAAGTTTATGAGCAAATTTCGATTTCAATCCTTACAAAAATATTTTATTATCCCTTTATTTTAATTCGTTAGAATTAATTTTATCGTTCACAGAACAAACTGTCATTTTCACGCGATGCCATTTGCTATAATACTGTTAAATATAGTAAGTAAAGTATTAACAAGTTGGCATGTGTACAATCTCTCCGTGGCGCTACTAGTTATTTGTGTACAACGTGAGAGAAAGAGAGATCCGATAGTTTCGTTTAAGTCAGTCATGTCAAATTAATTTGAACGGGTTATACGATTAAAATGCCAATGCCAACCACGCTTCGTTCGGAAACTGTTAAGGGAAAATAATAGGTTGAGGTGCTAAACCATAGCTTTGATACGTGTTAGTTTCAAAAGTACCTATCAAGAATTATCAAAATGGCTTAACGATAACCACTGGGTTTAAAAAAAAAAGATTTTAAATAGAACGGGCATTATATATTAATGACTGCAGTATCATGAGATACATAAATTTGTTCATATTACGTTGCATGTCACGGCGATTAAGCAGAGCTGAAGAAGCTGTTTGTTCACAGACTTACAACTAGAAAACTTTTATGATTGCAATTCGTTCAACAACATTCCCGCTATTTTTATTTATTTACATTGAGCATTCTCGCAATCCGATAGGATAACTGATACCATTCTACGCAACCATGAAATATTGAATGTGAAATCGAAAAGTGAATCCAAAATCTATGCTTAGTCTTAGCCCGTCTAACGCCGCTTAACTACAAAGTTCTTAAGATAAAAAACCGTTATTTATTCCATTATTGCATAGGTGCCTTAACTTTTAAACTTTTGCGTTGCTTGTACCTACAAGCAACGCAAAAGTTTTAAAGTTAAGGCAGATACTAACTCAAATTAGGTACTCGATAGCAGTTGGAATTATTTGGTTAGTTACCCTTTCTCATCTGAATCTATCCATATACTTACTTCAAAGTTGGGTCAAGATTGATGCCTTAGAGATCTAGGCTAATTATTCAAAGTGTTGTTTGGGTTGTTGGTCAGGAGGTATCTAATTACTGATAGAATAAAACCGAACCCACGGCATTTAGTGCAGGGTTGGTGGCGGTAAAAGTTATGCACTCAAAAGTACGTTGCAAAAATATTTTTAAAAGAGGACTTTATGACCGTGTCCAGAAGGGGCGAGTTTAGAATGTAGATACGCGCAAGTTCTTTCGCGCGTTACCGACTTACTATGTGCTGTTCCCCATTTTGACCTTCTTCCGGAATTTCCAGAAGTCCTTTATTAGTGTCCCTCTTCACTTCCTAAGGAATCTTCATACCAAATTTCTATCTTTCACGCTCAGTAGTTTCGGCTTTGCGTTGTCCATCAGTCCAACTCTCTCGTGACTGAGTAAAGTAATTGAAGAGTTTTATATATTACTAGCTGACCCGCGCAACTTCGCTTGCGTCACCTAAGAGAATGGGTCAAAATGTTCCCCGTTTTTGTTACATTTTTCGTTGCTACTCCGCTCCTAATGACCGTAGCGTGATGTTATATAGCCTATAGCCTTCCTCGATAAATGGGCTATCTAATACTGAAAGAATTTTTAAAATCGGACCAGTAGTTCCTGAGATTAGCGCGTTCAAACAAACAAACAAACAAACAAACAAACAAACAAACTCTTCAGCTTTATTATATTAGTATAGATATTCCAGATAAATTATAACTAATACAACGTACCTACCTACTACACGTACAATGCTTACAATTTGCAAGATCAGCCCTGTTCCGTGGGCGAAGGAAACCGAGTGAATAAGAAATATTAATCATTAAAATATGTCTAGGGATTTACCTCTCTAACTGTCTGGTTAAAATATCCAAAATATTTCTACCTAGATACCTACCTACAAATTGGACTCGCGTTTTATTCTGCTAGCTACTTTGAAGTCAACTTTTTTATATAAAAGTGTTCAGGATTGTTTTTTTTGGATAACAAACTTAAAATTAAGTCGCAAATTGATGACCCGAAAATCGTACCATTTGACATATGTAGGTGTATTATACCAAAATTATTTTATTATACTTCAGCCGTTGTTTTACTTTGTATATCTTTCGAAAATCGAATTAAAAAGTTCTCAACAAAGAAGAAAAGAATGCTTAATCCTCACCACGTTTCCCTAACAGTCTTGTGCTTAATCAATTTGTCTAAGACAAAGCTCGCCGGTCGTCCAATTATTTAGGAAGTCACACATGTGACATGTGTTGAACGCACTGAAGTTTCGTGCCCTTCATAAGAATATGTTCTTGTTGTTCTTTCTTCTGTCCGTTCGTTACATTAGGTACAATAAACTTTTTTAATAATGCTGTTTCACGTCCAATGTCTATCTTATTCTATTGCTTCTACAAGCTTTATCGTTCAATTTGTCCCTTTATGACACCGCGTGCAATCAACTTGGTTCAAAATTCAATTGATGATGTCAATTTGTTTGTATTGTTGGCGTTTTACTTTTAATGGTGGAATTTTTATTTTATTGTCGTAAATAATCTTAGTTACAGAATATGAAGGAAGATATTTTTGAACGACAATCAATATTTGAGACAGGAATTTTATATCGATGTTTCCAATACTAAACATAACCACTTTTAAACGTTGACCTGAAAGTTGGACCATTTTCTGCATAAATACTTAACTACTGATACCACAGAATAATAAGTACTAACTGATACTCATAGACTCGACGTTCTCTTAATTCATTAAAGGCATGGTTTGCGTACAGTAAACAAGCGACAAAACGTGTCTTCTACGCCAACATCGTAAACCACACAGCGGAAAGTTATAATGACATTGTATCGAGTAAGGCGAAATTATTAATGTTTCGCTAAGATATACAATGAGTTTCATACCGGATTTGGTAAAAGTTATACCATTTTTAAGACGCTTATCTTCACAACTGTTTTCTGGACTTCAGAAAGCACCACAGTCTTCAGTCCCTTCATGGTCTCTGATGGCACAAACAGCATCATCCATGTATAACTACTCAGATTTTTTTAAGCATTATTTTTGTCTACGTACGTTTAACAACAAATGGCTTAGTTATTAAAAATATGTATAACATCGTTTAAGCTAGAAAAATAACAGCTTACGCGGTGTTTAGCCCCGTGAATTTGTACATCCCTCTCACGTCTACTGAACTTAAGGGATCGTAGCATCGCTGCTGTAAGTGAGACGAACTCTAACAAATCAAATTAAGGATGCCCTCGGTTCTTTGAAACATTCTTTGTAAATACGTATTTACATATTGCTGAATAGTAACATGATATATTTCTCATGTCTGAGTATTTTATTGACTGTGCCGATTAATGTGTATTCATTTGATTTAGTGAATAAATAAAATGTTTCGATATTACAGAATTATTTCATTATATTATTTTGATAAGCTTATTTAATAATGTTGTGTCTTACTTAATAAGACATTACATTATTAATATACTTAGTCTGTGTTTATTTTTCACATCCTGTATGACGAAATATATGAATGCAAACGATGCAAAAGTTTGGGATCGTGGCAGGTGGTGTTCTTTGGTCTCCGTTTAGGCCCTATGAGAAAAACGAGTGATTTTATGAACAAGTATATAGGCATAATGTGCGTATGGAATGTACCTGTATCTTATCGTATCTTTAGAAGAAAATGAATCTACAAATATGAGGTTTCGTATGTAACATATTTCGCCAAACTATTTATAAGCCGTTTTTGGGAACGGGAACACGTGAAAGTGAAAATCGAAATTAATTGAATATTTCCTGGGCTAGAGTTACCGTGATGGAACGAATTCGTTAAAATTAAAATAAAATAAAATGGCGGGCGATGTACCTACGTAGCATGTTGTATTCGCATCTCTGCACTTGTCCGGAACAACAAGTAACAAGTGGTTGAATCCTTTATAGATTCCGCTTATGCTAGAATCGACATGAAACCTGTTTCTACATTTGAGTATTACCTTCACATAATTGCATATAACATGAATATGTACATGATTACATTTGTCAAATATTTAATTATTGTTGGAAATCTGTTAAAATGGTTAGTTTGTGGCTAACAGTTCAGTTTCAATGGCAAATTCAAATAATGATATCTTAAGATTGCTCTTGTATTCACGAGATAGACATGTTTACTGTCATAACTTTTTACCACGCTTTACAATATTCATTGTTATTAACATTACAAACCTCCGTAAGACTTAATGATGTATTTCTTTCTAATTACCGGACTGTACAAAAATAAGGGATTGGGTAAAAGTATATTTTTATAAAGACAACCCTCGCTCTAAGAATTGCTCTGGGACTTTTACAAACATTCAAACAACGGACATAAAATACGACCAGACCCGAAACAATGATTAGTGGATCGTGACCACGTTAACCACTGCGCCACGGAGGCCGTCAAAAAAAAAGTCTTATAAATATACTCGTATTTGTGATGATCATGAAATTTTGACTGCGAAAATTTATCACTAGAAATAAATTAACAATTTTTGCATTGGCTTTTCTTGTGGCTTTACATCTTTAAAGCATGTTACGCTCGTAACAAGGTAACAAGCATGGCCTGCAGCTGACGCGTTTTAAAAAATGCAATTTTTTCCTTTGTCTCGGCGTGCAGTGCAGTATTTCAACGTGTCGCTCTTACGTGTCCGACATCTCTCTCGGACATGTCATTGTAATCATCCGACTATGTGGGAGGTCATCCCACACTTAGAAAGTAATTGCTGTGTTGCAAATATCGTGGTAATTAGTGGTACAAAATTATCAGGAAGAGTTATAAGATTTTTCCTAGAAGTTGAACGTAAAAGTGAACTGATATTGCGTTTGAAATTTGCGTGATTATTAGCTAAGTTTAATTCTTAGAATCGTAGTCATTCGTAGTGATTTATAAACACGATATTTTTTTTTAAGAATACAGACTTAGGTACGTACTAGAGTACTGGACTAGATATTAAAACCTCATTATTAGAACAGAATTTATTTTTACGACCCAGATAACAAGATCCAAACAATGTCGAGAAAATTAATTAAATTTCGTGCAAAAGCAACAATCTCAAGGTGTACAATCCTTTATAATGTGGACACTGACACGAAAATAAACTTTGGAAATTCATTTTATATTTCTATGTCATCTTTGTATTATAAAGCCTTACAGAAGAGATTATTTCCATAGTTAATAAAAAACTATTATATAGGTAGAAGAATATCAGGAGAATTTATGTATTTCAGAATATCAGAAGGTATATAGAGCTTTATGAAAAATTATGTAGTAGCTATATGCCTGATGTCGTTTATGGCTACTGTCTACATGGTGGAATTATTTTAAAAAAGAAAAAAATATCTGTAGATACCTATTTGCCTACTTGGTAAATAATGCTTTAAAATTCATTGTCAAGTGCGGGACCGCTTTTAAGAAAAACATCTTGAGAAAGTTAAAAGGAAAAGAAAGCTTCTTTTAAGTTTGACTCGAAGAAAAGTTAACGAATGCGGAACATGGTCGGCTTCGGGAATTTTCGCTGTTGTCGACCACCCAATTAGTTGTCAGTTAAGAAAGATGTTGGGAAAAACATTGAGGATCTTAACACACATTTTGACATGGGCATCAACTTGTTATAATGTAACATGGAACAATTAGAAACAACATTTGGTGATTATAGGATTTTTAATCTTTGTATTTCTTTCTTCCAATTTTTTTTAGAACAAATTATTGATAAATTATTATCGCTACTTCTAACGGTGTACGAAAAAATCACGATGAAACCTTAAGGTTTATAAAAACAGTTTTTGAGAGAACACAATGTTCCCAACCCGTATTTCGCCAGCACGGTGGAAGGCCTTAAGGCCTCATCGCTGCCTCGTTCTAGGAGAAGACCCTTGCCCAGGCAGTGGTGGGCCAGTATGTAATGATAATTATATCATTAGACAATTTGGACATAACAGATAAAGGAACTAGGTAATGGACGTAGGGTTAAATTCATTATATATTTATATTTTTTTAGTGATCATTAAGAAAAAATAAAATATTAACGAACACTAACAAACACCTGTATAATTGCACTCGCCTAGACTAGACATACATTTGCATAATGACCGAAAAACTAGGTCAGTGCGACTCACGTTTTCGTCTTGAGAGAGCTTTAATGTGTAATGTGGCCACTAGTTAAGTAATGCAACTACTCAAAACTTAAAAGCATAAGGTCCCTGGCTACTTCCAAGAGCGGGGATGGCTTTTAAGACTACGTGGTAATTATATTATTGTATTTTAACCTGGTTGACGTATCTCAGAAAACATTAGGTATATATATTTGCTTAGCCTTTGTTCCAAACTATGACGGAGTCGGCTTCCAGTCTCACCGGATGCAGCTGGATACTAGTGTTTTACATGGAGCGACTGCCTATCTGACCTCCAAAACCCTGTTACCTGGGATACAACACGATACCCTTCGGTAAGACTGGTTGTCAGACTTTCAAGCTTGTGACTACTGTTAACGACTGTAAAAGACCTTCGAAAATGACAACCGGGACCCACAATTTAACGTGCCTTCTGAATCACGGGGGAACTAGATATGTATAAGATGGTCACCCATCGACAGACCATGAATTTGAATTTCAACATTAGGTGACATACATACCTTATACCTTCTTTTAGAACCGAAGATATAAGTAGAGGTGTATGACATAAACCCACGTTTTGCGATTAACCATGTTCGTTCTTTGTTATTTATTGCTAAATATCGGGCTGGCTACCGTATTCCGGGCTACTAGTGATAAATATTTTACTAAAACATTAATAAAAGACAAAGAAAACATTATGTTTGACTATTACTTCATGTTTTTTACTTTATTGCAGGCAGGAAACATACCATACCATGGTTATTATTTACAGTCACCAGTCAATCTATCGTCTCGATGTTTTATAGCTCAGACAACACAATTGTCTATATTTATAAACAAAAACAATAAGAAAATATCTCTGACGTAAAGTTTCTAAAAACCAAAATATGTTTGTAGTTTTAATTTGTTTCGCAACACCACGTAACTTTTTGTTGACACAACAAAGTGAAACTTCCATTAGTGGATAGGAGGCTTAAAATAACTCAGTTGGGAGTTTTATATAAACGTATAACTAATGTAACATAATACAAGAAGATTCCGATGTCGTATAAATCTCAATAGGATTCGTAAAAAGAAAGCTATAACTGTCTTGAACTTGAAAGCTAAATATAAATATGTAGACATAAATATATGTAGGTACTAGAAGAGATGAAATATTAAAACTGGATATTTTATCTATAGGTACTAATATTATAAAGAGAAGAGATTTGTATATAAGTATGTATGTTTGTAATGAATTGGCTCAAAAAGTGCTTGACCGATTTTAAAAATTCTTTTATTATTTGAATGCTGATTGATTAATATAGGCTATTTTAATTGCAAGAAAAAATAAGGATCTGTTCTAAAACCTACTAAAAATTTGGCGGTCCGTGTGAAGCCGGGACTTCCCGCTGGTCGTTTAGAAAACGTTATTAATTTCAATGAAAATATGTGATTCATTTTTTTTAAAGATGGTACTCGCTGGTTTTGCTATAAGCAGAGAATTAAACATTACAAGTTTTCTGTTCTTTCCACTGGAATAAAGTCCCTTTTATAAAATCACGAAGTTTGCAATTATGATCGCTTATTAAAAGTGGGCTTAAGTTTGCGAATAGTTATTACCTTCTAAACCCCATATTATTATATTCATTATTAAGTGCCAGATCCACAAGTTACAGATTAAATTCGTAAAAAAGTGAAAATGTAGAAATAATAACCTTTAAAAAATTACTCGATAGTCGATAGCAACTGTAACTCGGAAGTGGTGAAACGGCTGTAACATTTATTTTATTGAATCATGTCAATCTGTTCGAAAGATACGTACATGATTTATGCCATTTTAACTGGAAAGTACCACTTAAACACCCAATTGTGTTTGTTTGCAAGTTTTCATATTCTGACTTGATCCCATTATAGTTTACCAACATTTTCCTAATTTGTTTTTCAAGCGGCGAGTCTATATTTACTAGACTCAAGGCCTTATCCCTCCCTCGTTTGGAAGGAGACTCTTGCCCAGCAGTGGGACAGACACGGATAAAAAAAAATATATAGATATTTGTAATACTTTGTTCAGGCCAGTCAAAGCCATTAAACCATTAAATATTGATGGTCACGTAGCGACCGCTTTAATGTGCCTTAAATATTTAGATAAAGAAGACATTCCAGCAGCGACTCCATTTGAGAAAGATTTCAAGCATCACGGCTGTATATGACCGTAAAATGTTTTAAAATCTTTAAGAATTTTAAAGACCGAATACTCACTATAAAAGTGATATATCTTACTATTCCTATGGGAAAAACAAATCGAACGTTTTTAAGTACTCGAAATATAAGTCCTATCCTTAACAATACTAGCGTGGAAAAATATGTTTCTCATTTCAAATGTTTTCTGAAATATCTAATTTCCTTACTTAATAATATGCTTATGTTGAAACAAGACCCTCATTAAGAGTAATAATAATGTTTAATGAGCATGTATCTTGTCCTTAACAGTATGAAACTCGAAATTAAATGCTCTACCGTGGTTACATGTCAGAGCTAAAGCGTAATAAATAATAGAGCCACGGAATTTAAATATTTTAATTATTTCACAAGTTTACAAAGTTTTAAGACTTAATAAAAGGCACAATATTAAAATTAATATCGTGTAGTGTGTTCCTGAGAAACAGGGACTTGCTACTCACATATTTGGTTAGACACGTTCGGTTCGGCAATATTCATCGAACAACAAAACCCGCTAGACTCACTTTTTCAGGTTCATCTACACATATTCGGTTTTGCCGCCCGGCTAGGCCGATTAATGCGGAACCGAATATATGTGTAGCAAGCTTTGAGATCCAAATTCCACCAAATAAATCAGTAGAACTTGAAAATGATTTAATAATTGAGGCCTATTTCCTTTCAAAATAGCTTCTAGATGAATGACTGTAACATTATTATATCACTCATTTACATGCCTAAAATGCAAAAGTTTACAAGACAAATACAAATGCACATGCAGATTGCATGATAACTACGTACGTACTTACTGTAGTTGATTGCAAGCAAGTGGCGTGTGAGATTGATAGATTGATAATTACGTTGTATATTGGCTCATTGTGCTAGAGTCGGTGCCTCACGGTGATAATGCATCTATGGCCGATATGTAGTGTATATTATGTGTATCGTATGTAGCAACCATTCACCAGCATGACGGTGTATATTATTGAAAACAATTGAATCGCACGTCGATTGAATTGAATAGATAGACGATCGAGTAATGGAGGCGAGCTTGATTGTCTGGTATATCACACTATGATGTTATTGTAATACATAACCTACATACATAGTCATTTTCTCATAGGGGTAGGTAGAGACCAAGTAACACCACTTGGATAGATCCTTACAATCTTCCCTTGCTTCATTCACATCCATACATCTCGTCATACGAGTCATGATTAAGAGTACTATGCATCTGACCTCATTGCAAGAAATCACTAACGTGATTCATGGATTTTGAAATTATTACACTGATTTATATGACAATTTATGACATGCAAGATTACAATTTAGCTCCAATTAACGCTTGAGGGCGTCTTAAATAAGGATTCTAAAGTTTCAAGAAATTAAAAGGGCACGTATAATATTTAGAAAGCTATTATTCTAAAAGAATTGTAGACACAAATGTTTTAACAAAACGTGGAGTTCTTGTTGAAATAAACGAAAATAATATGACAATGTATAAATCCCGGCCAACTGGATACTAATCTATTGTTGCGTTACATAATGTCAACCTACTCGTTAAAACGTCAACATTTATGTAAAACCCGAGTAAAAGATTAACTAAAGTAATTAAATCACAACGTAATAACTTTTATTAAGTACTTAATTGCAATATTATATTCCTGATTAAAAAACTTTCTCTAATAATTTCAATCGTCCCTTAATAAAAACCACTCACAAAGACTATCTACTCGTATCGGCCGGCGCTAATTTTCGAGTTTGCTTTCGACATTTCGATTCAAAGTTGACGCTCTACACGCATTGTTGAATAAAGTTTGGCAAAGTTGGAGGCAATTTGTGGACAGGATTTATGCGAACCCAAATCCAATCTAACCGTTGAATTCATGATTGATAGCTCGAGATCAAGTGTAAGTCCCTTGCAACAAGTTCGGACTTACGATGCATAATAAGCAGCTCATATTGAGGTCATCTACCAGACGCTTATGACAGAACAGGGAATTTTGATATTCATAGTGACATGTATGTTTTAACAGCCCTTGATACCAGGTATTATGTGACATTCGATAAATTTCTATAAAATGATCTCGCGGTAATGAAATAACGCTTATCCTTGTTATTAACTAGTTCCTATGAGCCGCGGAAATGGATTTATATGTAGCCTTCGTCCGTATTGGAGAGCTTAATACTGTGATGAATGGGCGCATTAGATAATATTTTCCAGATCTTCATCAGAGAAGTAATAAAAGGTTTTAAAGCTTTTGTAGAAACTTAAACATATTGCGGTATATAAAACTAAAACGGTTATTTTTTAAAGAAATAAAAATAACCCTGAAAATTGTATGCTTTTAAAATTACTCGAAGGAGCCATAGAATAGACTTGTTAAATATTCTGATATATTCATGACACGTGTTTCGTAATAGGAATGTGTAATAAAATTACTTGTATTATTTTAATTAATTCCCTAGCAGTGCGTAACAGATATGACATTTTTAACCGCCTTCATTCATTAAGAGTAGAGTATATAATTAAAAACACGAATGCTATAAGTATAGAATATTTAAGTGAATGTATATGATGCCCGGTTTCTGAGCACATTGAGCGGTAGTTTATCTATTCAATAGCGTTTTTTTATGAGTTTAAAATTTAATGGATAAACTACCGCTAAATGTACCTCAGAAACCGGGGGTGAGAAATGTTTCAGTACGTTTTAAATTCAATCTGTCCTCTTATGGGAAACTACATTTTTGCGAGATGAAGAGGAAAATAGGTAGTCTATGTGCTAATCAAATACATTAACTAAATATCTTCATTTCACACGCTAGCCAAATCAATTTAATGAACAATGCGATTGAGTAGCAGAAGTTTTGCCCAATGGTTTGTTTACGACATTAATTTATTCTATCGTTGGTTCAGTTGATTGTAGACTTTCTATCATATGTGCAAAAATCTATTTCTGATAAGTATTGTTCATTATTCTAAAGGGCATATTTGGGCCGTATATAAATCGAAATAATTGCGATTGCTGATCATGCAGTCTCGTGTTCGTTCCCCGGGTCGGGTAAAGTACTATTGGTCACGTCTTATTTATATCAGAATATTTGTCAATAGCAACACGAATAGAATCAGAGTTTTTGGTCTCAGATCCGAGACTACATAAAGTAGGAATAATAAAAAGAAATTGTAGAATCGTAGCTTAGTAAAACAAGTATTTTTTTGTATAACAATGAATTTAGACCACAGTACAATTACGGGACACGGAACCACACACAAAATTAGGGACAATCCCGGAAATCCCGGCCATCTGGCAAACCTACTTTGCCTACACCTTTGGGTACAACAATATAAATCAAATAATATGTATTGTAATCTCTATTAAAAAAATAATTGATGATAATATCGCTTTACCTTTAAAGAACGTGGTATAATTATGTTGTATTAAAAGGAACCGATATGTCGTCGCAGTAATAAAGGCCATCTGAGATTATCCGTATCGAATAGATCTAGCTCGCGTACGACCCACGTAAGTCTCTGGGGCAGACCTCGTATTGAACTTTAATATTTTCAAATATTACCTTATATGCGAGATACGTCTGTTGAATTACCTAGAATTTTGAACAAATCATTTCTAAGTTCATCCATTTTTATTTGAATTGGAATTAAACTGAATATTGTATACCTAACTAGTGTTATTTCACTGACTTCGTCCGAGAAATTAGCAAAATTTTACCCGGTTAATTCCTTTATCGTGGGGGTTTCTGTTCGGCTTTTGGGTATCTTATGTTAAAACTGCATACAAACATTAAGTAAGGAATTC
The DNA here is from genome assembly GCF_050436995.1 of Anticarsia gemmatalis. NCBI lineage: Eukaryota > Metazoa > Arthropoda > Insecta > Lepidoptera > Erebidae > Anticarsia > Anticarsia gemmatalis. Next base: position 7,683,341 of record NC_134757.1, read on the forward strand.
AAGAATTCTGGGAACGTTCCCGGTAGACAGCGATGTGGAGGAGTACTACGACGCGTAGCGCGCTTCCCTTCTTTTATATTCTTTATTATTTTTTTATATTTTTGTTTTTTTTCGTTAATGTGTATATATAGTTTTAATTTTAATAATCTAATGTAAATATTTAGTTATATAAGTTCTGTACTATATAAGTTGTGTTCTGTGCTGCAAAATAATCTTATTTATTAGTAATAAATTCAAGTAAGGAAATAAATAGGTATGCCACCGATCTCATGCTCGCCGGAATTTGAATATTTTGAAAATAACGATCACAATAAAAAATATTATCCGGCAAGGTTCGTTTACATAGAAGATAGACACCTACTTAATGAACTTTCGACTAATTAATTCACATAGACCTGAATTATACCTACACTTTTCTAAAACAAGTCACATTAAATTAAAGTTTGTCAAAATATAAATCTAATCTGTACGGACACAACAAACTTATATTTTTAGAGTACGTGTGGGTGGCTTTTATTATGGCCAACTCGAATCAAAATAACACACAATGTGAGATTACTTATGCTTAAAAGTTTCAATAGTAACGTCGGTAAAGCCTCATACATATACCCCGATTACGGCTTATATTTAGTGGTCCGTTCAGAAGCTTAGCAAATGCCGACATTTTGAGCCTTCCGCATTCTTACATACCGTTTTGCTTTTAATCATTAAGTAGAATATCATATTCCTATGTAGTAATACTTACTTAGATATTTCAGGCCGTTTTGATTCCGATAAATTACAAGCACTGCTAAATATGGCATCCATTTTCACCCATAGTCAATGCAATGCATGTTTCGTGTATTTATTTAAAAATTGACTCGTCTATAAAGCTTTGTTAAAAAAATGCCTTTTTTACCCGAAATTTACGTTAGTGCACTCTAACTACGTCATTCTACGTGCGCTTATTAGAGCTAGAGTTAGGCTAAGCGAACCATAAGGCTTTGTCGCTTTGTGAATGCACTAGCGATCCTAATTAGATGCAAAGGCATGAAGGGGATAAAATTGTATTTAAAGAGCCTATCATTCAATTGAATCGTTTGACCTATGATAAAATAAACTAAACACAGTGCTATGTGAAAAATAGGGCAAGTTCGTAACCAAAAAGCGGTCGTTTCGAATACTAATATCTTATTTTTTACTGACATTGTATTTATTTTTATTGTCAGACTTTAAACAATTATATGGTTAGTCTTGGGCCTATCTGGTCCTATGAAACCTTCTGAATCCAGCAAATTTCGCTAAGCAGCCAATTTTTGTCATTAATTTATGCATCCAAGCCAATACATTTGACATTACATAGTCAATGTGCCTTATGCGTGTTTCTCTTTTGGTTGATGATTATAACATACAACGGTGTGCCCGTGACTTCATCCGCGTGAAAAAAAATCTCGGTATAAAATCTAGACTATAAACAGTCTGTCTGTGTACCAAATTTTATAATCAGTTCAGTCTAAACCTCAAAAACTTTATTAGGACCATTAGTACGATGTTGCCTTTATTACCTAAAGCATAGGTAAAGTGATCCACAATCAACAATACTTTGCGATAAGTGGTAGAGACAGCTACTTAGGACAGACTTACAGAAGAGCGTATCTGACTGTATGTGCGAATTTGCTCATAAACATAAATATATTGTATGTATTAACTTATCTCCATAGTCTCATTTGATCATTACACCAACTGATTGCACGATCAATGCCACCACAACCGCTAATGTAAACGATCGTTTATTCGCTTGTATCCGTCCCAGGTCTTGTATTGTTTGACAATCAATGGAAAATGGATGAAAGGGATTTAATTAGTGTAAGTAGCTTATTGACATGCAAATTAATAAAGTGAAATTAATTGGTTAAATCTATTTGTGTGAATCGATTTCCAGCGGACAGATTCAACTTTTCATTATGATAATTGGGTATGAAGTTATGTAAATAGAACGAACAATTTCGTCCATACCAAGGCTGGTTTACTCTTTACATGCACGTTCATATTAAAATTGTAATGAAGGCACATAACATTGCGAAGTCAAAAAACCTAAACACTAATTAATAAAACTAGTAAATTACAATATATTCATAGAACTAGATGTGTCTTTATGATTTTATTTCGATTATCTTGGGTCTCTAAAACATTCGTAAAATTATGAGAGTAAAAGTTATTTTCATAGCAATTTATAAAACTAGCTGTCGGAATAAAAAATGCAGGTAATCTGTTATTTTAACGGCGTAAACGATTTTCCTGTTTTACATTTTTATATAACCGTTTCAACATCGCTAAGCTGCATTCAATTTTGCAGGGATGTAGCGGAATTACAAGTCTAGAATTCATCGAGCTGCAAATCAACATATTTATACAAAAACACTTTATTTCTGTGCCTGATTCATTCATCAAATCTGTGATTGAATGATTCTTTACTTTTATTCATTTCGAAACTATTTTATAAAAGCCAGAAAACAATATATTATTATGCACATGCATACAATGATAGGATTTTATGTACTACGTACTATGTAATTACGTAGTTTATTATATGAAATGTTCACTAAAAAGAATATTCCTAAATTAAAAAATAAGATTACCAAACGAGAGACCCAGAAAAATAAAGGTTTGAAAAGTTTTAACTGAGCATTTTCTACAATGCTTTACTGAGGAATATCGGTGGAGATCGGCAAACGCAGTGAACAGATAGATCGCTGGCGTGCAATGTTTTAGTGTTGATTTACCTCAGGAAGTAGTTCTCCGAGTTTTTAATCGAATGTGGCCGTAGCGGTGGCTATTTGTCACAGTTTAGATTGTTTAGTTAGATTGCGTGGCGACACAACGCGAACTTTAATTACTTAGAAACGTTAGTCATCGCCATTTGTCGCACACTCGAGACACACCTTACTTTTATGAGTCGTTTCGTCGGCTTTGATTCACTTATACTTTCCGTATGATTGTTTCCAATTTCTTTGAACGTAAAATGATTTTTTATTTTTAAGGTCGGGTTTGAACGCTATTTTTAAGGTGGCGATTCCATTTTATTTTCTGAACTTTTCAGTAAAACGTTTACTTTTAGGGCTTTATATAAACAGCACGCAAGTGGGTAGTACCTTCAATCATAGAGAGAACGTGATACGAACTACGATTGCCAAAGAGTTTCTTGTAACAACGGAAGACAAGTCATAGTATATGTTTATTTAATTTAGCAATGTCATGTATTCCGATGTCAAATTAGCGATATAATAGCACAGCGACGGAAAACACCAGGTAAATGTTTTCATTTTAACCCTCACAGCCATAGCACTTGTTAACCACTCGCTTAGTATTTGTATGAGGGAGAAACAAGTGCAATTTTTTATGGGTGTAAAAAAATCTTGAGTAAACCTTACTCAAAAATTTCTTTGTATTTTCGTCGATCCTGGTTCTAGAAAGGGACCGATACCAGAGATCATGATGTGTTCATTTTATTGATTTTGTTCCTAACTATACTACTTTTTAGGTACTCGTGACAATAATGGCTTATATAACAAAATTATTGAATTAAATTACATAAACCATAGGTACGTGTCGAGAGTATTGCCAATTTATATCGTCTTACAGGCAGTTACAAAATTTTACGAGCCTCTAACAAGACAACATTATATTAAAACGTTTTTCTTTCAAGCAATAAATAAGGCCTTAGATACAACATACGTCGCGTTACATTTAAAGAGTTAAAATGAATGGCTTATCTTTGTCATTTACGCGTTTAAAAGAAAAATAATGTGTTTAGGAAGCTATTTGCTTGTTAAATAGAGTGTTGACAGCCCTCGGCGAGTTATTACCCGCTGTTTTGCTCCCCTGTCTAACCGCCGTAGCTAGATTAGGGATCCTTTATGTATTTTGCAGGGCAAACTTAAACATTAATTATATTTACTTGTGTAAAATTATATTTTGGTTCATGTTTCATGACACAGTAAGATAAATGTACAGAGAAATTAAACCACCATGAACATTCATAATCTTTTTATTTTATTCCATAATAATTTATAATCAAATTAACTTAAATAAATACATAATATTTTTTTAGTAACAACTGAGAAACTGAATTCACAGGTACGATTTTATTTTAATTCAATATTCTAGGGTAATAGATAATACTGATATAACATTTAGATAAGAATCTAAACCTCTCCCTCCTTAATTTTTAAATATAATCTACAATATCTGAGAAATGTACAATATCATAATATATTAAGTCTAACAATGTAACTGGAACGAGATCTTTGGTGAACAATGAGACAAATACTACGATGAAATGTTAACACGTGAGTGTGACCGTCAAGTTTTGTGAGCCTTAAACTTCAGAACAAAGTCTTGGAGATCTCATTAAAACTTTTTTTAGAAAAATAAGAACTTTAGTATTGTAGCAAGTCAAAGACCATTACATGAAGTAACACTGAACAAAATATTTTATTAGGCAATCACAAAGTTCCAGAGACTACGTGAGGATAAAGAGTATTGAAATAGGACGGCAGCTTGTTTCCGTTGTTTAGAGTATATTGCGTGGCACCAGCGGGTAGCTGTCCTGGGACCGCTTGGACCCGATGGGGAAGTGGGAGAGGTCGATCTCGTCCATGGGGTAGTCGGGTCTGTACCTCTTCTTGTCGAAGCTTGAACTGTAACACAAGGAATATGTTAAAACTTTGCCAACACTTATCATTTCAACTGTTGAGTAAGAGTTAATATTATTATAAAATCGGAATGTTAAGATATCGTTTCTATGAAAGCTGTGTTGTTTTAGGATATCTTTCTGTCTGTAAAACTTGATGACGAGACTGTTCTAGACGTTTCAACTTTAAGCTATCAATATAAAATCAATGAACTATTACACTGTATCGATTAATGTTGTTTAAAGCACTTTATACCTGAGTAAATATGCCTTCAGTGATCATTAACCAAACTAAATGTAACCATTTCACACTGGCTATAAAAAAATAATATAATTTTCTTAGATTAGCTTTGTTAGAGTCTTTTGTTTACGAAAAATGTGTTGAAAGTATTATGTCATTGTGTTGTGTCAGTACTTAGGGTCGTCAACACATCTTACACAGGGGTATCAAGATCAAGGTAGTTGGTTCCGTACAGGTGGTAGAAGCGCTTGGTGGCGTATGGGAACGGCATTGATGACCGGTCGATCTCATCGAAGTTGCGCTTCTTCACAAACGTGTCCAGTCCAGACCTACGAACAAACATCGTGTTATTCCACTCATTTATTTAAGACGCTTTGTTTTTCATACCAGCCTACCAACCTACCTATTACAACCAGAAATGGTCTGTTTCTCTTTTCCGAAATAATTAGTCTACAACAGGGGCTCCCAACCTTTTCTTAGTCGGGGACCACTTTTATATTATTTTTGCTGGCAGGGACCACTATGTAAGTATATTGTATTACGGCGTAAGAACGAAGATACCGTGGCTACGACTGTTATGAATATAACATTAGGATCGTTTTACTTGCAAAGTGTAATAACATCCGGAAAATTTAAAATTTTAAAATCATTCGTGGACCATATTTTGACTTCCACGGTCCACTGGTTGGGAACCACTGGTCTACAAGGAATTTTGTAACAGAAATCAAATGCTATTTAAACCAAATGTTTGCGTTCGAGTTAGTACCATTTAAAAACTGACAAATTAGGACGATTTTTACACGTAACTTAACATCATAAAAAAGGAATCCGTGGTTTTGCTGTTCAAGGAGGTGGAACGGAAATATTTAGTTATTTAAATACCGCTGGTAGCGTGATGAAGCCTACTGTGAAGCTTTGTGGTAAAAAATACAGGTACTACACTAAACATATAATTATAATATTATGCTCGTGTCGCTTACATGATTTTCTAAAAAACATTTTAATAACTTTATAATCTTTCAACTTCCTAACAATGTTTAATTACCGCAAATTTTATTTTCCATGAAACAAATTACCTTTCCCTTATTAACTTTGTATATAGAGGTTACTACAGTAAGCAGTTTTCGCAGGTAATCCAATTTGTATATTTTACTCGTAGTCGTACTACACAGTCATACCCGTAATAATTAAAGTCCACAGTAAAAAGTTTTCATGCCGCGAGCATTTACAAAAATATATACACAACCGTGATTTAAAATCTAATGCGTAATAAAAACAATATATGGTCATAATACGTACGTAATAATATGTACTTGGACAGGTAGGTATCGTTAATTGCATTGAATGTTGATTATGAAAGGAACGGCGCTGACATATTTATACATTTTTAAAATAAAATGTCAAAGCAATTTTATCGGTATCGGTCAACTGAACCGAACTGTGCAAACACGGTTTTATTTTGAAACTGGCTTTCATCGCCTCTTTACTTTTTATTGTACGAGCAAAAAATAAAAATACCTACTATAAATGTTATTTCATAAATTGGAAGTTGCGTTAGGAAAGTACATACAGTTAGTAGAGTTTAGCATTTAATCTATACATATTGAACTAAACGGCTCGCAATGAAGAAGTTAAAGAGAAGAAAAAGTGTAAGTATTACCTGTCGATTTCATCGAAATTGCGCTTGGGAAGTCCATCTCCGTAATATCCGCCATACTCGACCGGCGCCAACGGCCACGGCTCTCGCTTGCCTCCGTACGGACTGCCGCCAAATGCTTATTTTAGATTCATGCAAGCTTTGCTGCCAAGTACCTTACCTTATTACCCTTTGACTTTGACTACACTTTCAAATAGTCTCGGAAAACTAATTGACTTTGCTTTATAAAGGCGGAGGTTTAATTTAGTTTAATCTTTCTTTTAAAAAAGATTAATCAGGTTTATGAATTTTATATTAAGAAAGTAAATGTGAACAAGGTGATTGAGGCATTTACAAATAAAGTTATTAAGCCGTAATTGTAGAAGATTGTATTATTGCTGTAATAGTTCATGTTCAACTATTATGTTTATCTACTTTGCACTAAGTCAATCGCGATCGCGCCAGGACGTCCGTGTCTTCAAGTATTCTACCCCCCGATAGGTAATGTAGATTGGCTATTGAAGAAAATAGTAATGACTTTATACTTGACTACGACCTTTAGAATGTTGAAAAGATCCGTGCAACTAAATTCTGTTGCCAGGTTACGACACGGGCCAAAAAAATTAAAATATGAAAAAAAGAATCTGAACCAACCTGCCGAAATCGTATCGTCTGGAGATGAGATATGGCACATATCCCGAGTGTCTGATCTCTCGCACCTCACGGACCAGGTTGCCGCCGCCCAGAGGCTCTAGGGTCCGAGTCTTGTGGCCTAAATGTGAATCACATAAATTAACCAAGTGAAAACATTGAATTGAAAATGCTATATTAATGTATTCAACTTTAGTCTAGCTTACCTGGTGAAGTAACTCATAGTAAATAAATTATTTAGTCACAAAAAATACGTATTGTAAATGGTAGTAAAACAGGAATGCCTAGATTGCAATGTATTTATTTGAAAACTTCAACACCAAATGATAAATAATGGCAGAATTGGATAAATAAAATGTTATAGAGGTATCACATTTTTATTACGTTGTACAATTTGGGAAAATATTACTGAGGGTAAAATAGCTAGTAGTAATGCCTTATTTAAACAAGGTTAGCGCCTCCTATGGAGTCCAGTTGACGGACGAAGTTTCCTCCACCGATGGAATCAAGATTGCGAACAAAATTGCCGCCGCCCAAAGAATCTAAGTTCCTCTTGATAAGGTTGGGTCCGCCGAGCTGGTCAAGGTTTTTCTTGACGAAGTTACTGCCGCCGATAGAATCCAGATTCCTTACGAAGTTCCCTCCTCCGATAGAGTCTAGGTTCCTTACAAAATTCCCTCCACCAATAGAGTCCAAGTTACGAACAAAGTTGCCGCCGCCGAGGGAGTCAATGAATCTAGAGTGCAGTCTTTTTCCTCCTTCGAGATCCCTGCCCAAAAGGGTAGAACCCCCGATCGAGTCCAAGTTCGGACCCAGAAGGCTGGAACCACCGAGCCCGTTTAAGTTTCTTCCTAGCAATCCAGATCCCCCGAGGTTGTGAGTGTTTCGTCCGTATTCTAAGCCCCTACCCAAGAGAGAGCTGCCCCCTAGTCCACCGAGGCCATTCCTGGCGCCGTAAGCGTTAAGGTTCCTTCCAAGCAGTGTGCTACCCCCGATACCGTTTAGACCACTACGACCTTCAAGCTTATTTTCGTATTGCATGAGGAAGCGTACGAAATCCTCCAGTTCTTCTCTTTGTTTGTAATCTGTAACAATTCGAGCAATCTTAAATTCAAGCATATTTAGGCATGACAGTGTTTGAAATAAAACATGACTGTGCATTAAAATAAATTCGTACTTACCACGCGATGTGCAAGAAACAACATCACCGTGAACAAAAGCGTCGTGATTCAATCTTGTGCAGAGACGTACATTGTGATTGGTGCAATATTCCATCACCATAATAATATTAGTGCGCAAGGAGGATTTTGTTAAACTAAGTGCAGTTTCCGTTGTACTTACAAAACACAGTGGAGGGTATTAATCGTTGGTACGTGTGCAGGCAAGTGAGGAATACCTTTTAACAGAGTGCTAATTTTATAACGTCATAAGAATACATTGGTGGAGTGAAATTGCATAACGTTTTTCTACATTTGTTATTGATTGAACAGTGCGAAAAAATTTTGGTGGTAGGGATTTTGTGTTCGGTGCGAAGTTTTGGTGCTTTACACAATCAAAGTATGGATTAAATAATTTATTAAGTATATTAATTATTCGTACGAAGTTTATATTATTCGGATAAATGACGTAAGTATGTGTACTTTGAGTTTAATCCAATATTGATCGTGTTACTTGCAAGTTACCGTTGTGGTTGGTAAAGTTTGCGCAATGACGTGCCAGGTATAGTATCACCGTGTTAACATTCTGTGTGCGTATAAATTTAATATTGAACGGTGTCGAAGTTCGTGATGTGTGCACTTCTGTGCGAATGTCAGAGAGTAAACTTACCGGCGGCGTCGTAGCGTTCCCCAGAGTTGTGCTCGCTGCCACTTACATCCTGTTCCTGGTGGCAAACCAATGATTGTTCAATAACATGTTTACTACATGTGGCTTGAACTAGAATAGTATTTACAATGAATACTAACATGTTATAACTATTTGAACCGACGCTTAGGGTACATATACAACAGACCTATAACGTGGTGATTGTAATTATAATATTAAAATGGCACGGGTAAAGAAAACTAGTTTTAATACACCACTGTCGAACTCCTCAGGGAAATACCTACGAGCGTGGAATAAGTAGAGGCGGTCAATGAGTAAAAAAGCTCTCAGACACTATCCATTGAGCCCTAGATGACTATTACCTAAATAGTATACATTTGAATAGAATATATTAAAATACTAGTATACTGATTTGTAAACAAATTACTTTGGTTATTTTATAACGTTTAAAAGCCCGTATAGCCGATAGCACTATAATTCCTATGAAAGTGATCTTGATGATCTATTTGAGTTATAAAGAATATTTTTATATAAAATTACGAAGTTGGTATCTCAATTCTGACAAGTACACTTAATACAATTTTGTCAAAGAATAGCGCAATATGTCGGAGGCAAGTATAGCACTATTCAATACAAGTTCCTTTAATTCCTCACTCGAAAACTGCTATAACTATTCAAGTATCTAAGATTGAAGTACACTAACCCATTCACAATCACTTTCAACAAACAACATTTAATATTACGCTGTGTAATACTCAGTGGTATTCAATATTACTTGTGAAAAAGCAATTAGAAACATTTCAAACTAGACTTACTATAACACAAACTAACCATTTTGTTCTATCGTAAATTAGGGTCGCTTATAAATAATTCTTACAAGAGCAGGCAGTTCATTTCTAAAATTTGAATTGTCTCATTTATAACATTTTATAAATAGACTTCGATTGCCAAACGTTTAGTGTTTAATTAGAAGCTTAAGTTGCGATTATATTTTCGTTGGGAGACGACCATTTGTAATTTGTTTCGTCAATTAAGATTCTGACAGGGTTGTGATTGTGGGGTATTACCGGACCCGCGGTAAAAGATGACGCGAAGCAATAAGAAAGACCAATTTTAACAAATGGACATTTCGTTATCTCCTTTGACTAAATGATGCCATTTTAACGGCTGGCTGGTCTGAGTGCCCCTAGTAATGGCTCTAGAATCTAATTGAGTGGGAACTGTTTCCGTCCGATTCTCAATATGCATAATTTCAAAACTATTGGTACTATTGCCTCTCAAGTTGTATTCTCACAGGAGCGAAAAGGAATGTGTGCTGGTTGATTATCATATGAAATCACAATGTTTTACTTATTTAATTGTCTTAAAATGAAAATATAAATGCTGAAAAGTCAGAGAATTTCGACTCTCATGAATGTGTTTTTTGTGCCGTGTACAACGATAATCCTTAAATTCTTGATAACAGGAGCTTTAACAAAAGAGAGCATGGCTAACCGTTTGCGTTTTGGAAACAAAAGAGATATGTTTTCTTTTTAATGAGGGCGAGCTTTTTGTGTTGCTCTGGTAAAATATTATAGAGATTAAATGTAGGTAAGATATAGCAATTGTGGAGGAAGTGGAAATAAGAATCTTCTGTTATTCATTGTTCATACCTGGTGAGGGTCGGCGCTGCAGCAGACAAGCAGCGCGGCTACGGCCACGGCCAGCGCTCCGCCGGCACTTCGCATCATTGCACCTGCACAAACATTCAAAACTTACTAACATAACATAAACTTATAGCATACTCTGTGTTACGACGAACAAGCATATCTTCTATTAGTAGCGGTCAGTTGCTAACTAAATGTTACACTTTGTTAGAAGCTTTACTAAACTCTCTTAATAAATTCCCTCGACACTATAAGGACGAGGAAAGTTCCACTGATTCAGACTAACTCAATTCTTTCAATCTGATATTCGAGTTTTCGTATGATACCAAAATATCGCTAAGATTCAATAAATTGTCGAAATACCTTTTGCTGATGCGTCGAAAAGTACGATCATTATTCTAGTGAGCAAATTGAACGCATTTTGATTTATAGGCGATATTTCTATAACTCATTGTAATTATCTCAAAGCTCTGAAAGTCAGTACGTCGCTAGACAGATACTAGTTACCTAATAATAAAATGATCGCACAGAGATCGTATAAAATGCAATAATGTAAAATTGCATCGACTTTTGCTTTATGATACGACAGTAATAAAAGGTGCGGTTTGAAATACATTCTTTTCATTAAACTCTATATGTTTTATACCTACGATATTGAATAAAGTATTATTGAGTCTGTGGATAACGTAATTGAAGATGAGCAAAGCAATTTGAATTACCTGTCTCATAGAAAATGAAAATAGGGAATGTATGTCAAAGAAAAAACGGTTTTGTGAATAAAAGTGTTCAAGATGACGTATTGCAGATAAGTTTATTGTTCAGTAAATAATCTGCCAAATATATTAAAGTGTGGATCAAATTTGAGATAATACAAATGCTGTAGGAAGCTATGAGGACTTATGTTCCGTGAAATTTAACGTCTTTATTATAAAAACAGCAATGAATCCAAAAAGACATCAACGCACATACTAAAAATTTGATTTCCTATGCTCTGTTACTATAAAGTTTTCCAGCAAATAAATATGACATAAAAATATTGTATTGAGGTCAAACTATCTTCATTCAGTGTCATGTGCTGGACGTGAAAAGAGTTGTATCAATCATGTTGCCTTAATTCCGTGTATTGATGAACTTTCGATAGTAGAAAATAAACGTGGCAACGTTACACGTGTAAGCAATCAAGCCTTTGAATGAAGCAATTTTTAATCTAAATATAGAGATAATATTAGAAATGTGGCCGAGGTTTTTCTACAAATAGATAATAATAGATTTATTTTGGAAACATTTAAAGAGTTTTTGTTGCACCTGTTACTAAAGTCATTTGAAATGTTCAGAACACGGCAACTGCATAATTATTTCATGAGCATATTACACAGTTTTACAACTTTTCTGTCTTGTAATTATCCATGAGAACGGATATAAAAACATTTCCTTTAATCAGTAAAGGACGGTACCGTACTTTACTGATTACGAAGCGGGTTTTTAATTAAATATTTTTTCACTACAAACCTACTCCGAGCATCCGAGAGGAAGACAAAACGAAGGATAACACTTTCTTTGACAAGAGTAACTATCATTTCATGCTTCATTTCCGACATAGAAAAATAGATGGTCGTATTGAAATGCAATATTGTATAATTAAATTGAACAATTAATCTATTCTATGAATGTTATCGTGTGACTCGGGCAAAGCAAAGCGAAGAATATTAATTCATATCTGCATTCTTTGCTTTTTCAGCTGCTGATTCGTTGCAAAAAAATGTGTGTATACGACAATAATTAAATTTTTTATCACATTGTTTTATTAAATCGTCAATAGATGTATCTACAATGAATATATAAGGCAAGCGAAAACAGGTTTTTTACGTATTAGCAAGTAATTTAAGGAAGGAATCGTGTTATATTAAACCTCATTATAACTAAATTAAGAGGGAAAATAAAGAAAGTAGAATGACAGATCATTGACGATAATAAGGCTTGTTATCGGATGCGGAAGTTATCGTCGCCGGAGGTTTGTAACGAGGGCCCAGTGGCACACGTGTAATTCACTTGTTTATATTTAAGCTCAACCTTGTTCGGTTGAAAGCAACAGTTAGTTAAGAAAGTTTTTAGACGTTGCGAAAACTCGACTCGATATTGAATAGCATTGGTACTTAAAACTACGTATATTTATTTTCTTTTTCAATATTGTGAGTAATATACGTTCTATGCTGTTATTTATTTTGCAGTAGTGAAATTTTCTAAGTATACTTTGTATACGGTGCCTAAATGAAATTGAAACTATGAATATAAAATTCTAAATGAAGTTTATTTAGTCCTCTTTTTATTTAAACATAAAATATTTAAATATCCAATTTAAGACTGAAAAATTAAGCTTTCAAATAAAGTTATTTCTTTAACCTAAGGATTTAAAGACAAAAAAACGTACTTGAACTATTACGAATTTAAACTTTTTACTAACAAAATTTTCAAATTATTTTATTTCGCAAAAAATTATACAAAACGTTAGAAGAAATAATGTTTTAGAAAATGAATGATAAATATATATTAGTACTTGCCTGTGAGCGTTTGTTGTCGGGGATGAGAGAGCTCGTGAGTGTCGGTGGTTGTGGTGCGTTGTGCCGCTGGAAGGCTGCCTCGCGCTTATATATCCGGTGCGTGAGCTCTGGGCGGGCCGGCAAATGGGCGGGCGCGCGCTCTCCACGCTCCACACGCTCCGACCGCGGTGCAATCATCCCCCTACGTCTTCTAAGTATCTCTATAAAATAAATAAACTTTATAATTCTAATAACGTGTAATATTCCATTCCAACAATCTACGTACGTATACCTGAACGGGAAAACCGTGAGTGCGTAAATGTTCATATTGTTCACACTTCGTGACATGCAACTCAGTTTGTTAAGTAATATATTTCCTTAAAAATTTTAAGGAAATAATTGTGTGAATTCCCGGTTATTCCTGTTGTTCACTTGTTTGTTGTATTAAAACGTCAATAATTATTCTGAAGTCCAAAGTCTGCTTGTTTGTAATTATCTTACTATTTATATTAATTTGGGGAGAGCACTTCAAAAGCTGGGAAAGGTCGAAGTCGCAGCAGGTACAAATGCGATCTATTTTTATAATTAGACGTTAAAAATACAAAGATGGGCGTTTTGCGTTGGCTTTAATAAGTCATTTGAAACCAGGTAAATGCGAACGACGTTATTCTATACTACTTTTAAATGGTAATAAGTACAATAATATAACATTATTCGAATGAATTACAGTTCCTTATTGGGATCGTAGCAAGTAGTATCATTTAATACGTTACGGTACACATGGTAACCCGTGGTGGTGTACAAGACGTAAAATATACCTATTATGAAAAAAAACCTTTGTAACTTTACGGAACGACATTTGACCGATATGTTTTTATTAGTTTTAAAGTAAAAATACGGAATAATAATTTAAAATTGAGTTTTATAGTGAAGCAAATATATTTAATAATGATTGCTATAGGTGTGATGGGAGTGTAAAGTGATAACCAATCATACAGTTTTAATAAATCGTTTGTGTGTCAGTCTGTCTATTGACCTGTGATGCTAACAGTTATACCATACGGCCCTTAGGTTGGCAATTGAAGGAAAATCTTGCTTTGATGTAGTAAATCGTAATCAAATGACATCGATGCAATGTTTTCAAAATAATACCTTAATTGCCTTTAATTGCCGGTAACGGCCTCTGATAATATAGGTACTATGTCTCTTTACGAAATTGTTCTTGCTACTGCCAGCTCACGTAATCTCCTAATGTCATGCTGAGCAAATCCTTTTTGTCTACAATTCTTCAATTTGCCCTACCTTGGAACATTCTGTTCTAGACCTGTATATCTCCCTTATATACGTATCAATACATATTGGATATTATAATCGAACATAAGGAGTTGTTACATAGCGTTTACTCAGTTCTGTGTATTCCCTGTATATAAAGTTTGAAATACATGTTTGTATCGGTAAACTTAGCTAATTAGGATCATAATGAAGCACGGTATCATGTAATACAGACTTTAGGTATATGTTGTCTACGTATAGGATATTATTGAAAGCCTCACTTGACCCTAAACCCACTTAGTGTCAATTATACACTCAAATCGAATTAAAAGAGAATTCGCAATGATAGCCCGTGGTATAGGCATACGCTGTTATAGGTCAATATCCGGATAGAGGCAAAGAATGATCTTCTGTTTTGTTAACTATTCACCTGTTAGTTTATATTTAAAGAAAGTTCCAAAAAATATTGGCTCCATTTTGTAGAAGGGGCGGTGACATGGTGCACATCGATGACGTAATTTAAAACTCTACAGTAACTATCAAGCTTTTATTTGTTACAAACCGGCCATTTTCTACGTTTTGTGAAAAATCTGTCATTAATTTCGGTTGTTAATATAATGAATAAGTTACAAAAGCGAAATACAGAACAATGATAACTATTTTGTAGGTAATTTTAGGTAAATAAATAGTGGATAAGATAAGGCATTGAAAAAATCTGTATCAATTATGAAAAAATATATGTTAAATATGTAGCCGTGATGCATCTTCACTCGCGTATCTCCTCGCCACACGGCATCTCCGAACTAAGACATCTCCAATATTTGCTTTCCATCTGTTGGGCTCCTCACGATTGTCACGAAAATGTTTAGCCAATAACAGTACCTTACAATCAGTTTCATCTTGATAGTAAATGATTTGTATGTTTGTTAGAAACTATAAAGTTGAGAACGTAACACTGCATCATAACAGGTTAAAGCAATTCTTGTAATTTGAATTTCGGTCAAACCAATCATATTTTCAATGTCATAATTTGCTTCAAGAAGAGTCAAGTACACAGAACAAATTTCATTGGAAGTTTAGGGTTACGAATCATGTTTACATATTATACACATAGAAATCCAAGGATTATTATTATTAGGATTATTTACAAACAATAAAAAAAAATCTTGCAAAAATTTTAGGTTTTTCCATTTATACATATTTGTTGTAGACAGTGCATCATTTACTACATAGCGCTAGTCAGGAAGAAAGTCTTTTTAGCAAAGGCTACGACAATAGAAACAACAATTTTCTTTATATTTATATATTTTACCTTTCACATGAACATTATTGGTAAGCAAGTAACGCTCTAGCAAGTTGGCCTGCGAAAGGAAAGTTCAAAGAGATCGCAATTGAATTTAGCGGCGAATGTGAAAACATTTTTGTGAAGGATAAGTTCCCTCAACTACCAATAACAGTTCTAAACATTTATTTACAAGTTTGTCCGGCTTCTTAACACGCAACCTCACTACTAAAGTTAAATACAGAACTAACGTATAAACAGAAGACGTAGTATTACATCACATTGGCTCTTTCTGAATGGTATTGAAACTTGCATTTTGCTTCGAGTGTCAAAGAACTGGTAAATATATGAAATTGATTAGATTTTACGTGATATCTTATGCAGTTCGTAAAGTCAAAAATTTGGTTAATTTAAAAAACCTTCGACCATAATTATTATGTTGCGGTCATCAGTCGGTTAGCGATCTGTGGGTTAAGCAGCTCTTGGCCCGGTCGGCGTAGTTGGGTGACCAGAGTATTTGAACTGGTCGTGTCCGCGCTTCGGAAGGCACGTAAAAAGTCGGTCTCGGTTGTTGTCTACTACTTAATACAACAGCCGTCGTTAAGCCATATCAAAGGCCTTTCTGGCAGCTTGAACAACTATGATTCCAGCATTGACCCTTTGACACAAACCATACGATGAAATAATGAATAATAATTATACGCAGTTTTCATTTAAGATCGTTTTATTTGAGTTACCGATCAATCGCGCAGTACATTGATTGGAACTTCGCGTATAAAAATTCGTAGTAAAAGAATACGGGTCACTAAAGTTAGGTATAACATTAATTACAAAGTTGGTTTCAGTTTCAAAAATGTGATTGGCTTAGTTACTCGGGAGTTGCAATGATTTTTATTCGTGCGATGTACCATTGTTATCAAAAGTTAAAAAGATTCTTTTTGGACATTTTTTTTTTGTGATAACAGATATTTTTTTCAAAAGAAGTACATAACTTACTTTTGTATATTCTGTATAGGCTCATGTCAAGTATTTTTTTTATAAGAGATTTGTTCTGTCAGACCATCGTATCGTCAGTACGAAACACTAAGAATATAGTTACGGCCCCCCTATGTATATTATGTATATGAATATGATCACCAAGACAATTTGTTTGACAGTTATCTTCAAATTGAAGCTCAACAAGTCTCATCGAGTGCGAAAAAGCCTTAACAGCTATGTCTGATTGATCTTCGACAAACAAATGAGATTAAAGATGGGTTCGGGCCGCCTGGTTAACACGGACAATTAAAAACCTAACCGAATACCAAATCTGTTAAAACATCTAAGAGCATAAAGTATTATGTTGTAGGATCGGTGCTGACGCTATAAGGTGCCGTTCCTTAGCTCAAGTTTCACCACAAAGATATAACAGCAATACAAAATCTCAAATATAAGTAATCCCACTTCGTCTCCAGGAATTCCGCAAGCTTTTGATGATTAAAATCGTTTCAAAAGGTTATACGCTTGATTAAACGCTTTACTTTTACACATTTTATTTTCTTTCATTTTCAATAGCTATTAATGGATGCTTGCTTTACAAGACGCTGTATTTTTCCTCATGGGGTGAGTGACTCGTTTTGGCATAATAAAACACAATGGAAAAAAATATCGATTTAAATAATATGAAGTTGTTTCATCAGGTTGGTGGCCTAGTCTTTCTTCCATCTATATTGAAATCGACTTCCAGTCTCACTGGATGCAGCTGAATACCATTATTTTACACAGAACGACTGCCTATCGGACATCCACAACCCAGTAATCTATGAAAAAGGCAGCCGGTTAGGATTAAAATGCTAAATTATCAAAAATAATGTTGAAGATATAATCGTTGGCTGCATCGACAACTTGCAAGAACTATTCAAATATGATCACGTAAATATCTAAGAAGGCGTTAAAGTTTTATTCGTGTGTAATATCCATAAAATGATGTTATGAGTGTCATTAAACATTGTCGATCAACAGTGTTTCAAATGCTTCACATTACACAACGGTATGTAAATGTACACATGCACATTTAACTACGAACATTATTATTATCTTCTTTAAGTTTTCTTAGTATTTTTATACGTCTTTAAAGAGTTCGATGACACTATTTAGTATGTTGGCTATAAGTACACACTTAGAATAAAATATGCCCGTGTTGCTCTTTTTTTTTTTAAAGGTAAGTATGTTGTATATTTGTTTTTTTTTAATGACGACTAATGTCTTCATAACGCAGACTACTTATCGTGAGACAAAGGCGTAAATTATGAAATTTGCTTGCATTTACATTGCATTATATCTAAGCCCTTACTAGCCTTTTCTTGGTTTTATAGAACTGTAGGAGTTGAAAAGTTATCATATAGTGTCTATTTCACTATTGAAGTAGTTCAGACACGATAATGTGTTGCAGTACCTAGAGTGCTTTGACGCATAAGTGCCTTTTTTCAATGTGAGTCTGAGAATCATCAATTTTAGTCATTTTTGTTAGTACAATGTTACGTAATTTCAAAACTTTCAAATTCATTTTATATAAAGGTTATGCGATGAAAAAAGACTCTTGACAGAGAAGAACAAACGCAATAAAAATTCAATTCTAAACGAATGATGAAAAACTAGTTCAACACAGTTTAACCGTAATTCCTTCGTTTTTAGACGGCTATTTTTCTTTCTTCGTTGCCAGTGAACTATGTAGTTGTCGAAAGAGAATAATTTAATTTAAAAGCTGATATATCGACACGGGGTATTAGAAATGATAGCAAAAGTTGGGCATCGATCGCAAAATTTTAGTTAAAAAAACCAACGGATAAAGAGGACTGGAACCCAAAACTAACCCTTGTCCCTAGTGTGTCAATTGGTTCAGTAACAGCCTACATTCTTTTTGATCAGCTCCTCGCATGATCAATTATTGTATCAACCACATTGTAAAACTTTTGGCGTTTGAAAAGAGTGGCCGTGAGTTTCTTGCTAGCTCTTCTCATTCTCAGTAATTGTAACGACTATCATAAGAGTCAATATCGGACCTAAATTAATAAATGATTTGATATTGATTTTGATTTTGAAACAGGAATTATCGTTAGTGAATAGTGAATTCAGACAAAAGAAGAACTACATTTTACGTTTATATTTTTTAATCATTCTTTCGATTTAAATAATATCTACCGTATTATATACAATACGAATTCTTAAAATAAAAGAAAGGTAGCTATTTAATTAACCTGTAATAAACACAAATACCAACGAGATTTAATTAGATATGATATTTAGTAACTTTGAATTAACTCGCCATGTTAGTTTAGAGTCTACACTAACAGCGTAGAGGGTCTACGCCGTAGACATTGTGCCTTCCTGTGGGCGGTCGATTGCCATCTGAATGAATATTGAATAAAAAGACAGGATTTATGACATGAGTTTCTTGACGAATTATGAGGGTGTGAAGGCACCTTCTGCATGCTCTCGGGTAGACTCAGGCGTAATGTTGTTTTGTATAATTAATTCACAAATGTCACGCACAAGCCGGTCAGTTTACGTCGACACTGCGACCTTTGTTTAGCTATTTTTCGGCGAGCTCGCTAATCTGTCACGTATAAAATTAAGTGACACTTCGTGTGTAATTTTCATATTTGACGTCGGTCACTTGGCGTTATTTTGTCAACATTTGCAAGTGTTTGAGAGGCCGCGCGTATGCGGAGCACGTTCGCCTCATCTTTATTAACAACAGTGGGATATTTTTCTTTAATATTTACATCACGGTGTGTCCGGCCTCTTAATTGACGCTTTGGCGCCTGATGAGCGCTATCTCTTAATGATTCTGCGTAGAGCACGCAACGGATACGAGCAGACATACCTAACGTGTCCCTGAACTACTTTGTATTGAATTACTTATTGTAAAAGAGATAATTTGAAATCCCCCGTTTAAAAAGTCTGCGATTATCGCTAAAACATTTTATATGAAGCTATTTTTTAAAACGAAAACAATAAAACGCAAAAAGCCTAACATAACAAGTTTCCGCTCTGATGGAAGTTTCTGAATTTTAATTAGTGAGAATCAATTCTGAAATATGTGACGTGGAGCCGTGATTCCGATTCGATTGTTGCATGTTTTAATTATTTTATTTTTAAGCAATTTACTTTAGAAATGAAATATGCCGTAGGAGGAACTGTTTTTTATCATTCAATAACGAGGTGTTAATTATATGAAGGATCAATTAATATCGTTTTACAGTGAAACATAATCTGCGTTGTTATTAGAGCGGACGCGTAAGTGATATATCAATCGGTTTTTTGCTGCCAATTATTATTGTCTGGCGCCGGCGGCATCTGGACGTAGAATTTTTACATAAATGTAATATTGGCGCACATAATGCTATGATAACTTAGAGCTGGTACGGGAAACGTAATTGCAATAATGTTATTCAAACAAAATGTCTGAACATATCATGAATTCTTAATGTTATGCGCCTTCTCTGTTGATTCAGGTTTCCACACGTTAGTGTATGACGTGTTTCTTAATCATTTTCACTCAATATTTTGGTTCCTCTGAGTAACATTTTGTCTAAAAAGATTTAACGTAAATCGTGCGCTTAACTGACATACTGTAAAACCGAAATATCAGAACAGAATTTAATTTATATGTTTATAGATCTTTTATTTTTAGGTAGGGGAATTTTGTTAGCATAACATTTCATGTTGAAGAGTATCTTTTAAACATAACACGAGCATTAATTCCTATATCTAACACGAACGTGATATAGAAGCTGTAGTGTTGCAGCGGCAACATGCCACCTACAACATTTGCCATACTTTGTATAAATCCATCGGATTTGATAGTAGGGCCGATAGGATTGATAAAATTGAGAAGGTCATCGATATGATTTCATGGCGGCCGTGACGAATGTATGCGTTTTGTGGCAATTCCATTATCTAGAGTGCTCTCCACAGTTAATAACCGCACTTGAAGCTCAATGAAGTGGTGGATACAAATCTCACCGCGAAGTGCTACCGAATGATGTCACAATATTGCGTCAATAGTTCACTTTGAAGTGGACAGTACCCTCAATACTTCCCATTTGAAAAACTCATCCTCTTCGCAACGTTGTCGGAAATTGTCCGTCTTATTTTCATTTCGCTCTTTTTACTTTGCCAATGAAGTTAAGGTTTCTACCACTCCAAGCGTTAAATTTTCTGAAGGAGGATTAAATAGGTACTATTTCAAACTTATTTACTTAGATACTATTTAAAGCGATGTTACTGTATACGTGCGAAAACTATAAGGTTTCACCACTTTTAACTATAGAATCTATCAAATGGCTTATCAGACGAAACTTTGGCACTTGTTTTCATATATTTGCTGTCACTTTATTTAGCAGGAAGGTTATCTGGTTCTTATTCACAAACTGTGAGACTGATGAACCTTAATAGCTTCTCATAACAATATTTTTTTAATAATTTCAAACCTTTACCAAAATACTAAAGGCAAAAAGCCTTACACGAAACGAATTCAAATGAATAGCAATTTGTCATGTCAGCGACAAATATGTTACTTTCCTACCAAGTGAATTGAGTGACAGAAACAGACGCTATACCGATACAGTCGTACGTAGAAATATATCTGCAGAAGTTTCAACGATTTAAGAAGCTAATTTGTACTAGGAAAGTACGAAAAAAAAACATTTCTTAAATATTAGGTTGGAGAAAAAGTCTTTTCGCATTATAGTATGTATGAACTTGTAATAATATCTCTTTGGCTTCAAGAATCACAAATTACGGTTCATTAGGTTTTTTTTCAGTGAGCTCGTGAAGTACCCAAATATCGAGCTTTTCTGTGTAGGGGACAGATTTTATTACAAGTGCATACATACTATAATGCGAAAAGACTTTTTCCCCGGCCTAATATATTGATTTGAAAATCTTCAATATATTTGTTTCCAAAATCTATACTTAATATTATAAAGCTGAAGAATTTTTTTGTTTGTTTGTTTGAACGCGCTAATCTCAGGAATTACTGGACCGATTTGAAAAATTCTTTCAATGTTAGATAGTCCATTTATTGAGGAAGGTTATAGGCTATATATCATCACGCTACTACCTATAGGAACAGAGTACCAGTGAAAAATGTTACAAAAACGGGGAAAATTTTGACCCATTCTCTATTATGTGACGCAAGCGAAGTTGCGCGGGGCAGCTAGTAATATATAAAAGTAGTAACTGTAGGAAACAGGCCACACCGTTAGCTTTAAAGCTTATTGGTAACTGATGTCCTAAATTCTCTTCTACCAGCTGCGAACCTTGCTTAAAAGGCTCTCTTCTCAGTTGTTGGACTGTAGTAGTAAAGAAACACTTGGTTAAAACTCTCATTGAAAAAAAATATGCCTTGATTCATAGGTATATTATCAGGCTTTAATACATTGTGCAGTGGTTTATTCATTCTGTTTCATCTCTGAGCTCAATGTTCCCACAGCGCGGTTGTACTGTTTTAAACAAACATCGACGAGTAAACGAGAGCGGTATCAATCAAACTCTCAATGCGATTAAACCAATCCAATACTTTCAATCACATAGGTACAGTTTTGCTATTCTATAACAATAACAGGCTCCTTATTCTGTTCAATTTTAACTATTGCTAGATTTTTTTTTCTAACACATTTTATACTCCTATATAGTAAGTTTAGAGAGGGTTATGAAACGCTTATAGCTACTTGCGCACATCGGTCGGAAAACGATCTGTGGGTTAAGCAACCCTTGGCGCGGTCATTCCATAGATGGGTGACCGCATAGAAGTATTTGATCTGAGAGTCTCCCCGCTTCGGAGGGCACGTTACAAGTCGGTCCCGGATCTTATCAATTAAGATAACAGTCGTTAAGCCAGGCCTTTCTTGCGTTTGAGCAAATTTGACACTAGGTTGATCACTAACCATACGATAGAACAGAATAGCGAGGTTTATTATCTTGGATACGTAAAGTATCAAAGCTCTTCAGTACAAAATACAATATATCAATATATCATTAATTGATATTAAGTTCATTCGTAGCCTGCTACGGCGTAGTTCTACGAACATGTAGCACACGTAGCTACACACAATTACCTTTAGAATTCGTAGAGATCTGGATTTAAAGATGTTTCATAGTCACCTCGTAGTATACTTTTTCCTGATTACCTAATATCATAAGTTTTGTTGAAATATGTGTGACAATGTGATTTTGTTATGTAAAAAATTAAAAAACTTAAAACCCACGCCGGTAGTTTAACTTTAAACAATCCCACTTGTTTTAATATTAAGGCTAACCGTGAGGCAATCCCTCAAGATCGGATTGTTAGTCCTCCGATATATCATCCGATATACCTACTTTCACAGCATCGGCCTGACCATAGTCGCTCTAATCCGTTGCATAGAAGAAAACTATTACATAAGAATGAGTACGTTTTACAAACCGTTTTATTTTATATATGTATGTATTTTGTCTAAGTTTCAACGTATCACAGTATTTTGATAGACACGCGCAGATTGAAGCGCTCCCCGTGCCGTGATGCGAGTGATGTGACGTATCTCAAGGGTATTAAATAAAATTTAGGTCACCTACATATTCTGTTGATTCGTGCTTTCATTATATTGATATTATTTTATTGAATCGTTCACAAACGGCGAGAGAAATTGACCTAGCGTATTTAAAATGTATATTGTTTCAAACAGTATTCTGTCAATAATAATAAATTGTTCAATTTAATTTTATTCATGAACGAGGTCCTCCGAAAGGTATTGATATCACATTTAACACTTTATTATAATTATACAAAGGTATCGATGTCGCATAAAGGTCATCATAATGAATTATTCACGACAACGTTGATTAAAATACTTTCGTCGACATAAAAGATAGACTACGTATTACCGGGAGTTTATTGCATAAATTTTGCAATGGACAACTATACACATTACACATGTCCAGTCAGAGATAGCATCGCTAAATCTAACATGAATACTCCCGGCTCTACACACTCACATACAGTTACTGTTATTCAATTCAATTAATAAATGTTCTTTTTTTGTACAGTCCAATACAGTAAAACGATTTTTGCTAATTCCTATATTTTAAACGTCGTAGGCGGCTTAAGCAGATAATTTACATTGGAACATGGAACTCGGTTGAAGACGGTTTTTCCTTAAAACTTATTGATAACAGAGCTAGATTTGTTGGAAATTGGAAAAGTTGATTAATGAATCCCCTTTGTGGCTGTCACAACATCTCCGAATTGATTATGGACGACATCTCGAGACAGTGAGGCATCGGCGGCGGCTCCCATCTGAGAACCTCGAACATCTCCGCCGATATTCAAGCATCTATACTAATCTATACTAATATTATAAAGCTGAAGAGTTTGTTTGTTTGTTTGAACGAGCTAATCTCAGGAACTACTGGTTCGAATTGAAAAAAAACTTTTTGTGTTGAATAAACCATTTATCGAGGAAAGCTTTAGGCTATATAACATCACGCTACAGCCATCAGGAGCGGAGTAGCAACGAAAAATGTTACAAAAACGGGGAAAATTATGAGCCATTCTCTTTTATGTGACGCAAGCGAAGTTGCGCGGGTTAGCTAGTCTAATACACTCGTAGTCGACGAATCACAATTTTAAAAACGAATTCAAAAAATATTCTCCCAAACACTTAACGAAGAGCAAAAGATAAAATACTGATGTCACTAGTCGATAACGTTTTTTTATTATTCAAATCCCTGAGTGCAAATAAGTTTTATGTAAATAAAATACTTTTTACTAGTTCACATTTATTCAGGAGAATAGTTAAATAGTTTAGTGCTGTTTAGGTTTTAATTATACGCACCTACTTACAAGTGAACTACAGCTGGGCTTTAATTATCAAATTGCAAATGACTTTGCTAATAACTAAACGAGATACAGTCAGCACCAAAGGAAGCTTAACAACTTCATATTTTCAAAACTTCTGTGTTACGTAACTTTAATAAATAACTGATCAAAATCATGTAGAATGAGTTAGAATTAAACTTTTCAATCAATGGCAAATGTTATTTCCATGGAATAATGTGCACACTTTCCACGTATATAGGGTTTCAAAAGATTGAGTATGATCAACTGCTTTTGGAGCTGACTGTATACATGTTATTTTAATATTATGTCAATGTAAAGTAATGAATGTGGAATAAATTGTAGAAAGGGTGTTACTTCGTTTTAAGTACTTTTCGTTGGTAAGTACTTGTGTTTATGTGTCGAGCAACTGAGGGTCCTTCGGCAGTGAAATCTTGAACTGCAGCAGCACGATCAAGTAAATAGCGATCATGCTGATTGCCTGTGAACAAACGTTAATTTATTAGTAGATAGAGTTACAAAACTGTCCAAACAAATTCTAAACTGTTTTCCGTAGCAAGCATATTAGGAAAACAGATGGCACTGATTAAAATTATTAATTGCAACCCATTATACCTAATTGTTATTTTTCACGGACTTATGAAAATTACAAAGTATATTGTTAAGAAAAATATTGCGGTGTTCAATATTGCAAAGAAAGTATTAAGGGTTTTAAGCGACATTTAGTGCTGATTCTAAAATAGCAGTATCTTTGTCCCCATTCAAAGATTACCAATGAATCATTCTTATTTCTTTCTGTAATTAATGATCTAAATAAGATATAGATTATGAAAAGTACATATAAAAGAGCAGATTTTCAAGCTAAAAAGATTTAAATGAATAAATTTACTGAGTTTTCTATAATTAAGTAGCCTTGCCAACATAATGTCAGCCTTGATCTACGAATGATATAATATCAACCCTTTTCTTTTTCTCGTTATATTCGATATCGATTTCCAACTAAACCTGTTATCCACTATCCAATTTGGCTTCTTTGAAATCGTCTTTTAAAAGAAATAATGAACTTTTGAGTATCTGTTTATCTTTACGTGAAATAAAGTAAATCATTTTACGTTGGTACAGTCTGGCTTCTAGTAATCTCGACGTACCTATAAAGTAGTTCATAGTTTTGTAGTTAGATACATCATAAATCAATGTACATAATGTTATATATAACATAATGTCTATTTACAGAACAGTTTTAAGTAAAAGCATATTTTTGCATCTTTACTTATTTTTATACATATTATAAAAATCGTTAGACAATTATTATGACATGAAACTGATATTAGTTTTCTCAAAATATTATCGTAATATGCCACCCACAATCGTAAGAGGATACCATGTTGTGTGGTTTAGGCAGTTAGCAAAAGGGTCATGCATATGTAGAAACATTGCGGTTTAGTCATTGATATTCCCTCAGTCGCCTCCGCTTTGTAACATCACAGTTTGACACTAATAAGACGACTGAAATATGTAAGTAATAGTAAGCCAAGGTTCCGGCCCACCTTACCCAGCTATTTTATCACTAAAACTAAAATGCTTTGATATTTATTTATATGTTGTAGGAAGAGGAACGTTATGAAAAATGATTATTCAAATTCCACTTAGAAATGTTATATAGGAATGCATTGCGGAGAGAATTCCACTTTTCCTCATTCATTTACGAGTACCATGCATAATAATACCCTTCTAGCCGTTATCCGGCTACGGCGGCCAATTACATTGGAACTGGCCAACGTTGTAGGACTTCGTTTGTAGTGCCCTAGCACGTACACACTCTATTCCTTCACTCTCAAAGCACGGCGGAACGGATTGAGAGGTACTCTTTGAGGCACAATTTTCTAACTCCGGGAAACCTCGAGCCCGTCCCAGGATTTAAACCTGAGATCTCTACCTGGCAGTCGCATCAATACACTGCCGACCGCACCTCTAAAGCAGCTACCGTGCATAATGTTTGTGTAAATTTGTACCATTTTATTAACGCAAATTAGAATATAAAGCCAAAGTGTGTTGGTTTACTGATAGACACCTGTCAGTCAGTAAGCTGTGTTTTGTATTACGTACTGTTTAATCCCACTACTAGGAATTATAAACGCGAGATCTTATACATATAACTTGTAGATGTATACCTAAACTACTGAATATATTTTGTGATACCTACACAGATAGCTCTGGTTTTATTACTTCTGTAAGAGTTTCAGTTAGTTTAGCAGAAATTTGTGAGTTGATTTCATACGCTTACTGTTTTACATATCTTTTATCCATACTTACACCACTGATCTATAAGTAGGAAGTTTGTTCACTATGGACTATATAACTTGAGGAATCTTTCCAGACATTCGTAGGTCGTCAGCGGTTGGTACCTACTTTGGTAGTATCCCAAACCAAAATCTTTCTTGTGGCGTGAAAAATTGTTCCCAGAAATATTATTAAACTTATTTAACAAAATGTTTAATACAAGTACTTACAGATGTCAGTAATTCCCTGTTGACCTCGGCGTAACCTTTCAAACTGACGACCGCCGGGTTCATCTCTATAGCTTGAATGAAGTGATCGATCTAAAATAAAAGTACGTCTTAAGCTTCAGTCTTAATTTCATATTAAATATTATTTTAACGCGAATATAGTCTTTACTTCAAATTAACTCTTATTTTGTACGGAGGAAAGTATGTGCATAATATATCAACACTGTCTCGTAAACATACATTTAGATTTGTAGGACAAAAAAAAAGAAAATTTCTAACCTATATATTTTTATTCTCAAATATGTATAAAGAAGTGAATCGTCAAATAAGTATGTTTGTAAGTGCAAAACTCAAAAACGGCTTAACCTTAACATCGATTTGGTAGACCTGTCAAATCTTTTGTCTCATACTTTAAAGAACCGACGGATTTTAACGAATTCAACACCTGCTGAATGTCAAAAATACGATATAATTATATTATAATACTAGCTGACCCGCGCAACTTCGCTTGCGCCACCTAAGAGAATGGGTCAAAATTTTCCCCGTTTTTGTAACATTTTTCGTTGCTACTCCGCTCCTAATGACCGTAGCGTGATGTTATATAGCCTATAGCCTTCCTCGATAAATGGGCTATCTAACACTGAAAGAATTTTTCAAATCGGACCAGTAGTTCCTGAGATTAGCGCGTTCAAACAAACAAACAAACAAACAATCAAACAAACAAACAAACTCTTCAGCTTTATTATATTAGTATAGATAGCCTTCCTCGATAAATGGGCTATCTAACACTGAAAGAATTTTTCAAATCGGACCAGTAGTTCCTGAGATTAGCGCGTTCAAACAAACAAACAAACAAACAATCAAACAAACAAACAAACTCTTCAGCTTTATTATATTAGTATAGATTTAAGATCTTATTTCGTATCAATACCGTGTCTAGAACAAGCTAGATTTTTTGGTAATGACATTTCTATTTTGTTTTAGTACTTGAGTTTACTTGGCAAAAATCAGATTGACAGAATATACCCTCCAGATAATAGTACCTTTTATGAAATATGTCTATTACTAGCTGACCCGCGCAACTTCGCTTGCGCCACATAAGAGAGAATGGGTTAAAATTTTTCCCCGTTTTTGTAACATTTTTTACTGGTACTCTACTCCTACTGATTGTAAGGTGATGATATATAGCCTATAAGCCTTCCTCGATAAATGGGCTATCTAACACTGAAAGAATTTTTCTAATTGGACCAGTAGTCCCTGAGATTAGCGCGTTCAAACAAACAAACAAACAAACTCTTCAGCTTATAATATTAGTATAGATTTATCTATTATTTTAAGCAAATATCTATCCAATTTTGTAAAAAAAAACAAATAGTACATTTTTTGGCACACGGTCACTTGATTGAAGTCTTAGCTGAGCTTGTACTATGGTAACCAAATAACTGATAAACATAACGTCAATCTGGGTAACTTTGAATCATTTGGGTAACATTGACAGTACAATACACATACAATTTAAAGTATACCTCTTTTTGTGTCGGCCTGTCAACTGTGAGGACGTCAATAGACAACAACGTATCTTGTACACCAGCCGCGACCTGCGAAATATTTAAAACTTGTGTTTTTAATTTAAAATTAAAAACAAACCTTTATCTTTATTTTGTTGATTTACTTTATAATTAGGGGTAAAAACGAGACCTTATTACTGAGACTTCGCTGTCTGTCTGTCGCCAGTCTTTGCTGTCTCATGAATCGCGATAGTTAGACAGTTGACATATCTTCAGGCTTTTTTATAAAAAAAAATCATAATGAACGCTCTGCGCGAATCAAACTCACACTTTGCCGGTTATTTTGTACTGTTTTGGTTTCAGCACATATTATTATATCAGATGGAATTTTGACAGATGTTTTGATACATCATCAACATTTAAACTGGTGCTAAGTACAGTTGAAATGTAAACATAACTGTGAATATATAACGATTGTAAACATTCATGCACAAATAAATCTATTGATTTTTAATGTAAAGCAAGCACAAAAGAACGCAAAATATAGGCTTTGAAGTTAAGGAGGGGGATAAAAGATCAATTATTCGATTTGATTGTTTGTTGAGTCGTTGTCCTAATAGACTGTGATTGCGGGGAAGGATGCGAACTGATCTTCGCATCTTTGCGTAAATGCATACATTATCATGGAAATCATGGAATAGAAAGAACGATCGTATTTTATAACAAAAAAAACAGGCCTTTTTAAGTATTTTTCTGAGTATGTTACTACGAATGAGTATCGAGTTATAGTAGAATTGACATTGACCCATATGGTTACACGAATTTGTCGGAGTTCGATTTGAAAAAAGTCGATCAATGGCGTCGATCAACGTTCTATCGTATAACTATAGTGGATGCAATATCGGTATTTATTAGACGAATTGCTTAATCGGTCGTCGACGACCAAAGAACATGTACGTATTTTTATATATTGCATAGGTTATTAACTCATCATCATCATCATTGGCCTGTGTCCAACTATTGCAGATGATTCAGTTATTAACTATGCAATATATAAAATATGTTCACCTAATATATAAAAATCTTGTGTAACAATGTTTGTTCCCGTACTTCTCTGAAACGGTTTCACCGATTCTCTAGAATTTTGTTAGCATATTGAGCAGGTCTGAGAATAGGCCAACATCTATTTTTCATACCCCTTAGTGATAAGTGTAGCCCACCCCTAACATTTTTTTTAATTTATTTGGTATTATAACGTTTGCCGGATCCGTTAGTAATATATATAATAAATACTTATACCTTCAGTGTGGATTTATGTGAACAATCAACGAATATGAAGAGTAGCGTGGAGCAGTACGCAGCGTCGACAACAAGGCCGACCTCTTTGAAGCTGAACCTGAATCCGTGGTCTACAATCTCTGATAAAGCTCCGTACACCGCGATCGTTATATTCGCAAACCTGAAAACAAATAATTTATTTCTATGCCTGACTCTTTTGAACTTTCAGTCGGTCTCGTCAGCTCTTATAGTGTAAAAAGTGGCCACTGCCACTCTTACTCTATCCACCGACTAATATAAAATAAAGTAAAGATACATATAGTATAAGTGAATATAGAGCAGATTATTTATAGATCAATGGTATACCCAATAATAGCACACACACTTAGATTACAGATTCAGACTTTTAACAGAATATTTGTAATACAGGCTCGGCTGGTTAAGTAAAAAAGGTGACAAAAACCAATGTATAATAAAATTCAGATATGTATATCGATACCCACATGAAGAGACAATAAGTTGAATAAGTTCTTGCGTAAGCGTTCCCCAGTGACTGAAGTTGTTCGGACAAGTTGAGCCACAGGTAACGGTATCGAGATATCAGTTTCGATGTACACTCTATCCCCACATCCTGGTTATAAACAGATAGTAAAAAATGCAATTAATTTCGATTCAGACAACTTCCACCACTACTACTACTACTACACCACTACTAGACAGTAAACTATATGTTTATGAAAAAAACTAAAACTGATTAACACTAATTTATTGCTGAGAAAACGCCGTATCTCTTCAGCATTTAGCCTTAGAGATAATTCTCAGTGATGCTTATTTTAATAACTTTCGCTACAATACACGTTAGAGTACGAGATTTATGTGTAACTAAAAATTGCAATAACACATTCGAAAATATTATGAAACTTACCCTGCGGAAACATTCTGAAAGGCTTTGCGAAGCTATTTTTATCCCTCTGCAATTGATGTACCACAGAGCACAGTTCATGTTGATCATCGTTATGATGTGGTAATACGCCGAGGTATGGATCAGAAGGAACCCATCGAGTAAGGCACATAGACTTAACAAGAAACAAATGGCGAGAAGCAAACAACCCACACTTATTATAACAATAGTCGTCTTCAAGTTCGGAAACTGTAGATTTTCGCCAGTCACCCTGTAGTACCTGACCTAGAAAAACAAATTGACATGTAAGACGTCCGTAGTCGAGTGATTATCTAACCCCTGGTTTCTGAGGTACATTTAACGGTAGTTTATCTATTCAATAGTGTTAAAACTCAAATAAAAAACGTTATTGAATAGATAAACTACCGCTAAATGTGCTCAGAAACCGGGGGTAAATAATGTTAAGGTTCATGTTATTAATAAGCACATGAATCTCACCTGCTTTACCTCACTTATTATACCGAATGACTATGAATTCATTAGCTTTAACCCTGAGGCTCTATTTCAACAAAGTAGATAGATAATTATATAAATTAGATTATGTAATTAGCCTAGATACCAGATAGATATAAAACAGACAATACCGATTAGTTTTATTTTAAATCTCTTGACAACAGCTGGTAATTTAAATTACTTTTCGAATGAAATATGAATATTTTGGAATAGTTACTAACTTGGAATTTTCCCCAGTTAGTTTTGTAGATGGCAACTTGGTGGGCGACGCCCCATCCTACGAATGGTATCCAGAAGTGTGGTACAAGAAATATGACGAAGATAATAGCGTAGATGTAGTCGTCAAAACGCCTGATGGATCGTAGTATCATGATACGTTCGTAGCCCACCACCAACACGACCACGGTCGCTACGATGTAGAAACATACGGCGTACATCGTAGCTGATGACTTCCAACTGAATGTAATGGTACCTAAAAGCAAAATTCAATTTATTTCATCTACCGCAATCACGAATTTGGTTTGAATTTTATACACCAATCATTTCGAAACTATCACATAGATACCAACTAAACATAAATATTTTCTTTATTTCAATCGGTTATATTAAGTTAAATATCTATTTTCCAATAAACTAGTCAACACAAGTCTCAAAATGTACCTTCGCAGTTTTAGGTATACAAGTACTCACCTACTTACTTATCTTTATAGGCTTTTCTTTGTTTGATTTGACCGAGCCTTAGCGAAATTCTCTTACAAAATAATATTAAAGGAATTTTCCTGTTTTTAACGCGATCAAAGATTTTAATCTTGTTTATTCATTTGCCGTGAGCATTTCGATGACAGAAAGCAATTTTTTTGGAGAGCTACTATCATATTCCAAACAGACAACATTCAGATTCCTTAAGAACGGTAGGTAGGTATTTGAAGATTACTACGATCTGTTTGCGTTCCAAAACACCTTGCTAATCGTGTTCAAGTTATTTGGCGACAACTACACATTTGGTGGTTATATTTTCTTTCCTTCCAAAACTTAGATGTACAAGATATGTAAGTTCTGCATCATAACAAAGTGGTAACCGGCAAGCAAAGATAATATGACATCCCATGGAGAAAGGAATCCGAAAAAGTCTTACGACATTATATTACCTATAGTCAACTGTCTTCACCCACTCACTAACTTTCGAGTTATGCTAGTAAGCACATATACTTATTTGAGGGGGTGGTACCTGGACGTGATCGTGTGATCGGCATGACGGCAAGAGCGCGGAACAGCACCAACAGCAGCTTGTGGTCGCGGTAGAATTGATCGTGGATCTCACACGTGTCTCCGTCTTGTGAAGACAACATGTCACGTTGTTCCTGCTCCTGAACAACACATTAACACATTTTTAATCGGTTCCGAATTACATGGAACAAATTAGGCCGCTGTGTCAAGTGTTTCAACGGATCTAAAAGGCCGATTTAAATAAATTAAAGCCATAAAACGGTTATTTTAATAACTTGTAAATGTTTCAAAAACTACATGGCGTTCTGTAATGAACTACTATGAACTGTACCTACGTGAGTAATTTAACTAAAATAGTCTTTATTTTGACTTACATAGTCTCTTTGCGTCCTTTCATAAACCGCTTTATTTTGTTGAACATGTCTCATGTCGTAGTCCAGCAGGGTTCTATCGATGCCTTCATCGAAGAGGTGGTCTGGTATCGTCATGTTGCTGGAGACCAGTATCACCAATAAACGTAGACTGAATGCTGCATTCAGTACTGAAATGTGGTGCGGGTTAACGGTAAGCGCCTTGACACTATCGGAAAGTCAACAAAGTGAGTAAATTTAATTAAAATTTAAAGTAAATGACGATGTCGTTCTTTGCATATCAATGTGCGATCAACCGCTAGGCCTACTGAAGTTAGTGTAAAGGTAGCGTTTAGTCTCAAGGTTCCTAATAAAATATTGACGTAGACCTAGATTGTTAACGATAATGACGCTGCAGTCTTGAATAAATTACGTGGTTAGGTCTTTAACGTTTCTAAGTTAACGATACTATGATAAAGTACTTCTTTTGCGTCAATTAAAACAATGAGGTTCTTGAGAAGCTATAGGTATAGGCAGTTAATTATTTTTTTGTCAACCAAGAAATTTTGGAGATATGTTTCTACTTGGGTACCTTATGATTAGTTATGATTTTTGAAGTAAAGCCCCGCTTCTCAACAGTATTTATTTTGTAGCGATAATCAAGAAGCCCTTATGGACGAGAAAATACAGTTATAGACGACGTGTGCGTTATGCAATTTTTCGAACTAGAAAGCGGATATTGGTGGGCCGTTATCCGATTCTCTGAAGAAATAAAATAATATATATTCTCTGTTGAATGCAAAAAGTAGGTATTTAAAAGTGAAAGCAAATAACTTTAAAAAATGTTTTATTATATGTTTTTATATACATAGGTACATTTTCATATCATAATAATGGACATTGGCGGAGCCTGTATATAACAATGTTTATTAATACAATCTTTGTTTCATATTTCCTTCATTCTTTATTGTAAAGTAATTTGGTATATTAACAAAAATCCTTAGGACTAAAACAAACTTAATACATAATAATAATCACAATTACCTCTTAGAATATAAAAAATAAAAACATAAATCTAGCCTGTCGTTAACCAAAAACATGCCCAGCAATTTAATGTCTTATTTAGGGCCTGCACAAACAAGGGACAGTACTTCTAAACTTTTTGTGACCGCGTAGTGGTATTCGAGCTATGAGTTTCCGTGCTTCGGAGGGCACGTTAGAAGTCAGTAGTTATCAATTTATTAAGATAATAGTCGCTAAGTCATGCCAAAGGTCTTCATTACATTATCACACTAGGTTGACCACTATCTACAGGGTGAATGAAATAAATAAATAAATATCAATTTTGTAATTATATATAAGAGGGAGAAGACCAAATATTGCATAGCTTATAAGAGTTTACACGACGTTTTTAGTACGCTTGACGGACAGTACGCGTTGGTACACAGCGTTAAAAAGAAATACGATCTTATTCTTGCTACCTCATTGGATAACGCTCGTGATTTTAGGCTGTCAACAAAAATTCCCTTGTCTGCCCAGGCCTTTATATACATGATACATAATAATCAGACGTAAAATATTAACATAAGATGTAATAAATACTATATACATTCACCTCCTTTTGAGTCTAACTCATTTACTTCTGCAAGATCGATTATTTACAGTTTTTTGTTTTTCAAATTTTAATTCTTAACAATTTTCATGGCATGTTCTTAGACATAGGACAGACTTGTGACAGTGTTAGTGACAGTGCATAAGTTAAGACTTAAGTTTAGCCAGTTGTGCCATGAGTTCTTTGTCCGCATCGGCGGTAGATTCCCCAAGTTTGTTGCGAGCCACTGATGGAGCTCCTGCCATCTGTAATTTAGAAAAAAATCCTCATTAAAAGTAATAACAAACAATTGGCGGGTGAAAAATCTGTCACGTATCTGCTGGATAACCTCATAACCGCGGTCTTTTTCTTCTGAAGCTACCAAATCACAAATTTAAACCGTTAGGGCCTCTTCCCAGAATAAGGGAGGTTTTAATTTTGAGTTCACCACTCTGGCCAAAAGCAGGTCGAAAACTTGGTATACCTTCAAGTCACTCTCTTTAAAACAGTAAGTAAATATAATAAAGAAAAATAATTTGCTGTCAGTTTTAGTGAAACAACAGGAAACACTGACCTTGCCACTAATTTCAATGCCGATTTCGTCAAGCACTTGGTTTACGATTCCTTCAGATTCTTCCTCATCGCCAGACTCGCACATTATGTCGTCCAGAGTATCTGCAACTATACACAAAGCATTAGCAATTAAATCGAAATCACAAAAATAGGTACTTTACAATAATATCCTGTAGACACCGGAAATACCATAATGAAGCTAATAATTTTACCCAAATTACATAGGAACCGAGCATATCAGCTAATAAAAAATTTGATCCTTATTTCAAAATGTATAAAAATGCCAACTTACTCATCTCATCAGTCATGTCCATCTTAGCATTAGCTTGTTTGAATGCCTCCATGTCCTTGGCGATTTGATGTGGGTTCATCACCTTGTTCATGTTGCCCATGGTCTTGGCTGTTGTGCCCATAGCATTGGCAATTGCTATGTTTGCGCCCATCGCTTTATTGTGAATCTGGACGCCTGTGATCTGTATATATAGAAAATTGTTTATAAAGGCAAGGTGCCTAAAGATGTATAAATTGTGCAACAAGCTAATATCTTCTAAATATGTGTATAGTTTTGGAATTCTTATATCCCTTTAATAGACTACTGTCCTCTCATTTACATATAATTATAACAAATAAAAGTTTGTATGTTAATTATAGTTTTGGGAAAAACATTCAGTTACTGGGAATCTATGTATCTATAGTGTTCTGTTATTTCTTAAACCAATAAATGCAATCATAAAAGACATTGCCAAAGAATGGATTAAACAATACAAGCTCTAATAGTATCTACTCTCTTTGTGCTTTATAAAGTTCAGTTATAATATTAAATACTGCATGTATTTGAATACTAACCTTACTGTTAGCAGCATACATTCTATTCTTCTGTTTTCTTAATTGCACCAACTGTTTTGCTAATATTTTACACCCATCATTGTTGCCTTCTTTAGCCATTTTTTTTATTTCCATCTCCTGTAATTGTATAAAAAACATTGAAGATATATCCTTCCTGAGTGGAAAATGTGCCACTTTCCTACTAATAACCTATAGGTTTGTGAGTACATAATATGTATGGAACTCTATAAACGAACATTACTAAACGGTTTTTGATGATACAGATAATTTATAACTGGAATAGAATAATTTTTACCAGTGGAAATATCTTTAAAAGGACAAAATCTTGGTCAGTAGTTTGTAATGAACGAATGTATATGCGTATCTACAAAGGACTTACCAATTTTTTTTCTTCCCTTTCAAGATTTGCTTTATCCCTGTCCAAGTCTCGAGCTGCCTTGCGTAATTCCCTGTCATTTTGCCTCTGTTGTTCTGTAATAATAATGTTATGTTATCAATTTAAAAAGTAAACATGTTGTACTCGAAACTACTTTCAATAAGAACACCATTTACATAATCAACTAATCAAAGCTTGAGAGTCGCATGTTTAACAAAATGGTATCATTTCTTTATGGATTTCCTAGATTAATCTTTTTATAGACATGACTATTTTAACAACCTTGTAGAGCAATTTCCTACAATAAATGAATACGACATCTTAGGACGCTTATGCCACTAATGGCGTTTAAATTATTCGGTAAATAAGTTTTGATCGTGTATACCTTAACAGCATAGAAGAACGTTAACAAATTTATAATCTCAATTTTAACAAACAAGTTCATAGAAAGAAAACAAAGATAACTTGGGCAATTGTTACTCTAGTGAATTTCAAACAATTATTATTTTAGCTAATGACGAAACTTGTTCTTACCTTTTACTGTAGGGGCTTTTCCAAATAACCAATCCATGATCTAACTAGTTTAAGTAGAATAAAAATGTACAAAATACAATATTCAGTGTTTAAAGTATTGTGAAATGAAAATGATTATTTGCAAAACAAACCGATGACACACACCTGACTCTGACTCACTATTTTGACATTGACAGTTCATTGCCTGTTTCTGACCGACTTCTTAAATTTCGTGTAGAAATCCTTATAGTCGCTTTAGTTTAAAAATCTTTAGTATTATAAATCCAGTCCCATATCTTTAAAGTACCTAATAAGAAAACAGAAAAAAATAGTTTTTCTCAATCATTAATAACTGAGAAGCTGTATGGTAGGTATATGCATACCTACCTATAAAAGCCATTTAATTTTCGTTGTACGGCAATTCGAAATCTGGAATAAGTTAAACAGAATCCGTATTCCTAAATTACCATAATCAACTATAATAAATAATTAGGTTCAACTAAAATTGTACTGAATAGAAGCGTTTTGGAGCTGTCAGAGTATTGCGTCTTTTTAAATTTCAGATTTAAACACGGGAACTCGTTTAACGTGTTAATTTAGCATGAAGGTCGGCTTGTAAGAATTAAGTACTTACAAAGAAACTACCTAGGCTGGACTGTAGAATTGTTTATCACGGTTAAGTGCTAAATAAGAATGCTTAAATGTTTAAAAAGCCACAATTTATTTTTTTGGCTCGTAATTACCGTAGAATTTTTAAGTTTCCCTATTCGTTAAAATCAAATAGGTACAGTCAACTTACAACGTATTAGGGTGTTGTATAATATAATACGATCTGCTAGTGGTAATCTAGTTATCTGCTTCAAAATATTGAAATAACAAGAAGCCAAAAATACCAAAAGTAAATAAAAATGACTCTTGTTATATTCTCTATCTAATAATGGCTCGTGTCTTCTTTTTCAGTCATTGAAATATTGTATATAATTTAGATTTAAATACTTAGTTCGTGAGTAGGTCTTCTAGGTACTAGGTATAGTTGGGAATGTGGCAGGAAGGAATAGGGAATAATTATTTGCTTATTAATTATATCTAAACATAATAAATAAGAAAATAATCACATGATCTATTTTATTGATAGACATTTTATTTTCGAGAGCAAAATCGAATATTTTAAGTCACTTCATTTTTATTAAACAATCACATTATGTCATTTTATATCGATACATAACAAAATACTTATGTAGAAAACATTTGCAGATGTATAAAAAATAAATAAGTACAGAATCAAGTACAAAGCCGTTCTGTTTTTTATATGAATTTGATGTGTTTAAACAAAACATAATGATGAAAGTATAAGTACATACTTAAATAGATATTTTTATAGACCAATTTTGAAGAACTTCTATGTCTAGAATTCTAGAGTAACATGATTGCAGTTTCAAATATTTGTCAGCTAGTCTCATTTTGTATAGCTTTGGATCTGTAGCAACAAATCCCAAGTTAGGCAACAAAACACTAATAACTTGAATGGAACTAAAACACATTTTATACAAACGAATTTAACGGGACAAACATAAATCCAATAAATAATCTTAATGTAATTAATGAACTAAAATTACAAACTGAGTCTAATGTAAATTATTAAATTGGTTCGTAATCCAAAGCGCAGACAGGGCAAGGCATAAAGCTATCGAAGATGTCTATTCACGAGAATTATTGTCAAAGTATTTTACCGTCCACATAATTGAAAGTGATGAACCAAGGCTTAAACTTAAATTAAATTATTATGAAAAGTATGATGACTTGGAGATTCACCACGACCAAGAAGGCGAGAACGGTTCAAAGGCCCACCTGTCGGGCAAACCTACATGGGATACGTTCTGATAAATGCTTTCAGACCAACTAAAAGGCTTAATAAGGTCTTTGTTAAGTAACTCCATTTTATCTTCTTCAGCTTTCTCTTGTTGATGTTTCACAATGTCTACGATTTCAATACCGGTTATGTTAGGGTTGTCGTTAAGCAATTTTGTGTAAATAGGCACAATGTTTCCTTTGTTCAAAGCTATTTGGGTCTTGTTTGGTTGAATTTCTGTGTACGTTGGTCCGGATAAAGCGAAAAATTCCAGAGTGGTTTTGTTGAGAGTTCCTGTAAAATAAATATTTAATGTATTAGACAAACGTCCATTTATTGTTATGAATCTTAGTAAAATCGTAAGGTATAATCATAGGTTTCCAATGTGCGCGATAGCGCCCCCTAGTGGACGCTGAAGCATTTCGTAAAGTAAAATATCAATGAATATCGAGTAAAAGGGGGCGCTGAATTTATTTTTTCTGGAACGGGTATCCAAAAAGTTAGGGAAATATACCATACTAGCTGACCCGCGCAACTTCGCTTGCGTCACATAAGAGAGAATGGGTCAAATTTTCCTCGTTTTTGTTACATTTTTTTACTGGTACTCTGCTCCTATTGGTCGTAGCGTATGATATATTGCCTATAGCCTTAATCGATAAATGAGCTATCTAACACTGAAAGATTTTTTCAAATCGGACCAGCAGTTGCTGAGATTAGCGCGTTCAAACAAACAAACAATCATACAAACAAACTCTTCAGCTTTTTAATATTAGTATAAAAGTATAAAAAAAAATTAGATAACTTACCGCTGACGACTTTAGTATCAAGAACACCGTAGGCTTCTTTAACCAGGCTAGCGAGATCCCCCCTCACACCGAGCACAGACCAGTAGCTGGAGTCACGGAAGATACAGTCCACATCGTTGGAGCACTCCTCTTTGTCGCTAGTGCTGTTCCCCTCCGTTAAGTTGTTATGTCTCATTAACGCTAGGATGCTCTCTAGTGATGTGGCGTTCTTATAACCATGCTTAAATAATAGTGCTCGGGGAGACTCCGATTCGGAAAAGATGTCACCGTGTAGCTCTTTCATTTGATTTACGTGTGTTGTTTCGGCAATGTCCTGGAATATTGAACCACCTCGTTGTAATTTAATTTACTCTTAAATAATAAATGCTACTCTCTTGTAATAATGTCTACTAATAAATGCTGCTATGCTCTTAAATAATAATTTAAGCATTAATTTAATTTAGGCATTAAGTTTGAACCTGTTATTCGTTTCCATAGATTGTTTATATAGATTTCAATTTCTATTTGTATGCTTACCTTGAAAAACGGTAATCCATATGTAGCCCAATAGCCTTGTTTCAGGAAGGCATCAGACAAATCAGCGGAGTGCGCCAGTCCAGGAACTTGCTCAATTAGTGCGACTAAACCTTTGGAGTGACCGTTGTTGTGACGAAATACTACAATGTGCCTGACATTCCTGGAAAATAGAAAATTGCTTGATTAAATATATGTTACTGAAAGATGGTCACGATTTTTTAGGCTGTACCTATAACTCTCATTATAAACAAAGTAAATGGATGGGCTATTGTAGTCTGTAGACCATGTCAAAATAAATAAGCCTTTAATAATCGTACACGTTTTTAGTAGGTAATTCATTTCGAAACGTCATTTTTGTTCACCGCTGTGACTATAAATACGACAAACATTGACATAAAGATAAGAATTACTTACTTGTCGACTGTACTCTCTGTGACAACATCGTGGTATTCAGGTGTGTTGTCTTCCGTTCGTGGCGTGAGAGTATGGAGGTGGTCGAATTTGTTGAAGTCAACGACAAGCCACTGTTTGCTCGCAGTTCCAGAGTTACTGCTCACAAGAATGTGACCCCATGAAGTGACATTTATGGCCAGGCGGTTGGCCGCTGCGACACGAGGTCCCACTGGCACCTGTAATACAAATGACTTATTAAAAATATTCCTTGCTTTGACCTTAATTCGTTATCTATACCAACAGTAAAACGAATCAGTTTTTTATCAATACAATTCTACTCACTTGCTCATAAATGTTAACTTTCTTAAGGAGTTTGTTGTTGTAATTCCTCAAAGCAGTGCCTGTAACAGCCATCCTGTGTTTTTCACCCTTCACAATGTAGAATTCGTCTTGGCTAGTGATTGAACCTGGGTATCCTGAGAATTCAATGGAAGTTCCTTGCACCAATTCGGAACTTTTGAATGTTTTATGGTAATTTAGAGTGTATTTTTTCAAAATACGAGTCATTGAACTGTATGTGCCAGCGGCATTTTGTGAAACATATAATTTCTTCGTAGGAGTGCCGTCTTCTGTCTTATCATCAACTACTCGCAACAAAGCGCTGGACAAATGTGGTAATTGGTAAATGGGGTCATCATCGATTGAGACGTTAATTTTACGTTGAATGTCAATTGCTTCGGACACAAAATTTAGCCAGTATAAGTCTAATATGTCTGTTCTGTAATCCTTCATGCAGCGTTCGACTCCATGCTTCCATCCGGTATATATTCCGCTGATTTGTGTGTAGTAGAGAAACACCTGAAATAATGACATTATTCATCAGTGTTGTTAACAAACTTGTACGTAGATTGCCTAAGTAATATGATTACTATGTCTAATTAATACTTAAGTTCAAAAGTTATATATCTTACTTGGTGCCAAAACGGATCGTCCTCAGCATGTTTTTCTGCGTGTGTCTTCCACGTTTTGACAGACTCATCGAGAGCATCTCGGAACTTGTCGCATTGCTCCCCTACCGACGGTGAGTTGCACTTGGCTCGGATGGTATTCTCCAAATGCTTGTGGATCAGAGACCAAGTGAGGGCACCCTCCACGATGCCCGCGGCGTACGCTTGGTTTTCGTCCGAGTATGATGGGTCTGTTTCAACTTCTAGAAGCGACCAACTGTGGAACAGAAATTATGTTTAAATTAATTTTAAGCACGTGGGTGTATTACTGTAGTTGTAAAAGTAAGCACTGTTTTAATATATTTTTAAGTATTTAAAAGCTTTAGACTCACCCAGCATTTTCCATGTCCATTCTAAAGTATGCTCGTGCAACACCTCTGGGTATGTCTGCTAACTCATTGCTCTGTCCCCAATATTCGATACGATAACCAGTCTTGTTTGAGAAAAACACAGTAACTGCATAATTTCCATCTCCCTGAATTCTGCAAACAGAATAATTTCAACCCTTAGTCAATTTATATAGGTTCCTAGTTGGTGTATACGAATATAAAGATATCTATAGCTCTGATCTGAAATGGTTAGAAGTAATTGTGATACTTGTATCTATCATTACGATATTGTGAACGATTTGCAATGCTATTTGTACATAATCGTTTTCCGGTTTTCGCTGATACCATATCTATAATGACATCTAAATACTATACAGTTTACTAACAGGAAATTACCACATAGATACTAACCTCTCAATCTGTCCGAAGAAGAGGGCCAAGATAGCGAGAACCCCGAGAATGCCAAGGATGTAGGAGCTAATCTTCGTCTGGAGCCACGACGCTCCGACGACTTTCAGAATCTTGCTCATTTTCAAAGTTTAACAAAGTATATAAATAAGATATATAAATACTACAAAATGAAAAATATGTTTAGAAATTTAATAACAATGAAGTGACAGTGCGTGTAGATTATTTTCTCCAGCGGGAGAGTGACCATCAAAGTTGTGCTGATGCGTCCAGCTGACTACGGTTCTACTGACGATGCTCCGAAAGCTTGGCTCGGAGACGGCATTGGATACGGCTCGAATGCCTTTTACTTTTAAGGTGAACTTTTGCACCAGTTTCGTACTAATTTTCCCTTGTAAACCTGAAACAAAATAAATATTCGGTTAAAACTATACGGTATAAAACGTTTTAATAAATTAAGATTCGGGAGTAGTATTGCTTGATAGAGATTTTTTTAAGTTTTAAAGTCCTAAGACGGTGAGATATTATAGTGCACATTAAACTATGTATTCAATATTTAACAAGTAAAATCTTAAATCATTATTCTATTGTACCTACTAATGTTATCAAAGAAGAAAGGCAGACGTAAGAAGTTTTGTGTAGTTTTCTAGTTATTTCGTATATAACCTTCCTTTATTTTCTGGGTGGTTTTAATTCGAAGATATATTTAGATTGCAGGTGGCTGGACTTTACATTTCGATGCGACTCTACATAAAGAGATTAGGATTACCGTCTACGAAAAGTAGAGTCACCTAAAGGAGCTTGGAATTATTAAACAAGTCTGAAAATATATGTAGTTTTGGTCCTAAAACACAAAATATGCTACACTTATTTAGCCGCTTATCACGGTGCGTATCGATACAAAAAAAATAATCTTTTGCTTAAGTACAAACCATGACACACTTACGACTCTACCGAATATTCGTAAACCATGAAAATTTTCCTTAAATAATAATATAAGATACTTAACCTTCATGGTTTCAAAACTTCTAGTACGAAAAAAAAATTAAAACGTTAATTTTATTATCAAAGATAACAACCGAATTTTCCTTATACATATATGTCGTGCTGCAAACGCGCTAGTCTGTGACGATGTACGGATATGGGTTTGTTATATACATACAAAGGATACTTTCTTAACCCGAACAGTGTGCCTTTCTTCAAAACATTTAATTACCTAATTATATTGAGACTTGATCTGCCTCTTGCAAGTATATCTATTGCTTTCCAAATCATTGACAATCTAACCAAATTTCCTTGTAGGAAAAATCTATCAATTTTCTCTGCCTTGCGATTGCGACGTTATAAATACCAACGCCAATTATTCATAATCATTGCACGTTTTGTGCAATACCGACGCATAAAACGAGCCAGTGATAGATGGGTGCAAACTACGATAAGTATACGTACAGGTCACAGATCGCAAATAAGAGTAAAAGCATTTACTTATTACGCTTGCTACACACATATTCCGGCAATATTTATCGAACAACAAAACCGACTCGACTCACTTGTACGGCCTATCGGGCTCATGAGGTAGTCAATCTAGCTAGAGCACCCGTTCGAATAGCACCTGACCTTATTACTATATTTGACAGGTTCTCTTCGTGGACTAGGCTAGGTGCTATTCGAAAGGGTGCTCCAACTACCTAGGGTTCATATTCGGTTTTGATCGGCTAAGCCGCTTAATGCCGAACCGAATGTATATGTAGCAAGCCTTACTAGACATTGCTCGTACGTATTCAGAAGTAAAATGGAGCGGAAATGTACGTATAATGCCTTGTTGTTCATAAAGTCGTCACTTATTATCTCTTCTGTTTAATATTTACGCCAGTGTTTGGTTATACAGCGGTATTTTAAGAAAGTAAGTAGAATCATTAGGTATTTAGATATAACGTTACTTAGTTTTTTAAAATAGACTTAAAAATAAAGCTTCTATGGATTTTTTTTTCTTAGCCTGATTGATTGTCCCACTGCTGAGAAAAGGCCTCCCCTACCCTTCCAAATCCCCCTATTGGCGGCATGATGCGACCAGTTCTTTGGAATAATATGAGATATTAATTTAATAAGACTTTTTATTTCTATTAACTACCAGGAATGGATGTTTTAAAGCAGTGTGACTATTATCTTAAGATGATCTTACGGGGACGGTGATCACCGTAGAAATATGAATATTCAGAGATTTCTGCCGGCATCATCTATTGAGCTACAATAATTAATTATCCCTAAAATAGTAAACTGGGGAGACGCTTTAATCTATTTGGAAGTTCAAATATACAATTAAATTACTATCTCCTTGATATACACAAATATTCTAAAAATCTTTGAACAATTAGCAAAAGTCACGGCTCATTATATTTTAGTGTTTTGTCTTCTGTTAAGTCTTATGTAAATTTAAAACGAGGTTTTTTGTAAACATATAAAATTGACTGGAGTTTGAAAACAAATAAATAGTTACTTAATCATTTCTTTTGTGCTAAGAAATGTTATTTCGCGTGAAAATAGATCAAACTTAGTATCAACGTTTGAATGATTTGTAACACTTGTTTATAATTAG
The DNA here is from genome assembly GCF_050436995.1 of Anticarsia gemmatalis. Lineage (NCBI taxonomy): Eukaryota > Metazoa > Arthropoda > Insecta > Lepidoptera > Erebidae > Anticarsia > Anticarsia gemmatalis. Next base: position 7,728,049 of record NC_134757.1, read on the forward strand.
ACTAAAGTATGTATAACCATAATTAGAACTATATTCCAATAACATTTCATAACACAACAAAAAATATATTTAACAACAACACTGCGTCAGTAAAGCAACAAACAAAGTACACAAAACACATAACTTTAACAATAGCCACTGATAAGTTTGAAAAACATTCGAACCGATACGAAACACTGGAGCTAATCGAAGGAATATTTCTAACGGAATCTTACTCACTTTAGTCGAAGAATTTAAGAGTATTTTCAAGAAAGACAATCTCACATCACAGATATTCACATAAGCTTGTATCCTTAGGGTGTTTTCTATAAGACTGGATACTGAACACCAGTAGTGAGGTAGACATACGATGTTATCATTATACCAATACAAGATACTTACTCTAATGTTAAAGGATTGCGTCTCACGTTATCTATAAATACTATGTAATTAATAAAACAGTTATTGTTGACAAAATAAATTGATTATTTTTAAGTTTGTTGCTTGATATAATATATGAAATTAACATATCTACAATAACATGCAATGCGTATGCAATTAAAGCAATTGAAAAATTTATTAAATCTGTGCTTCGTAAAATATATTTAAAAATTCAATTGATGTCTTTTTTGTGGAATACCAAAAAAACGATTAAAAACAATACTATACCTAGTTTGTACAACACTATCTTCACATTTTGTATATTTTTCACATGAACGTCGAACGAGATACACAGGTACAGTCACATGCAAAATCGCTTCACACGAGTGTTCGTAGGAAAACGCATATGTGAAGTCCTAGCAACAAGTGCACTTAAACAATGGATCGGGCCTGAAATCATACACTACCTACAACCGTACACGTGGAGAAGACAACCGCCTAATAATACCTTCTTACACCGACTACCTATCTAAATATCGTAGCTAAGCTAACATTATTACTTCTAACGAATCAATTTTATACCTGCGTTCTGTTCAGTAAATTGTAAAAGTTAATGCAATTAATTATAATTAATTTGGTGGGCATTGATTACTGTGAAATGGTTTTAGAAAGCGCTTTTGAATTGTTTTTACAAGTTTGAAAACTTACGATATGAGCCTTTTACACGTTTTCGTAAAATTGCAAAAAACAATTATAATATTAATTTAAACAGCTTTAAAAAGTTTCTTATGAATTCCTGTACTGGGTGCAATTGATCCTTTTTAGTAACTTTCAGGGGACAGTCATAGAAGTTCGGATGTCTTTTTTTAGATAGTCAGCTGATATAGATCTTTGTACTTAGTGGCATAGGACAACAAGACATTGATAAACATGCGTACATTCGTACCCGTAGCGCACTTGGCACGAATCTCTGAATTTGTTAGTGTTCAAAATAAAATTATTTGGCAAAAAAACTTTTACAACACATTCTATATTTTTCTTTCAATAATTTGAAAATGGGTGATCATTAAATGTTAATTTCTTTCCTTGTATTTTCATTAAATGTTGACAACATTTAATGAAATTACAAGGAAAGAAATTGTATAAATATCAAGAGTCTGGTAAAAAAATGGTTAGTTTCATCGTCGTTGATAATTATGTATCTGATCTGCAAAGGCACCCATTTTGAAATTATTGAAAGAAAAATGGCTGATTTTACTTTTTAATAACCATCGGTTAGACAAAATAGGTGAAATTTTGACAGTTGTTTTCAGATATAAGCTGTTAACTTATCTACTTACTGGATAGGTTATCCATAAGCTGTGAAACTAGCCCTAAGTATAAAACAGTTTAGCACAAGGAATGGAAAATTTTCGTACAGTACATTATCATAGATGGACTCGAATACAGTCTGTTTAGTATGAATCGACGTAATTTCATAATGACCGCATGCACGTTGCCGATTAATGTAGAATCTAGGTATAAAACCGCAGTACACGATTATCACATTTTCTATGTACAAATGAATATTTTCCGTAACCGTCCATGCTCATGCCATGTGTCGATAGATACTATAACATGTGCTTCTGCCATTAAAACTGTGCAGCAAATACAAAACGTGAGCTCGTGTATTTTCTCAAATGTTTGTTATTGTTTTACTAAAAATAATGCAATAATATCTGCAACAAAATATATTATTTTATCTATAACGGCATAAGTAGTAGTAACAACGATTTATCTTTCAGGAAAATATATCTTTTTTTGAGCTACTTATTTACTAAAGTAATTTTTATGGAAAAAACGTTTATAAGTAATATTATACAGCTAACTGAGGTTAGCATAAGCATCATCAAACAATCACCGGATCGTATTATACGAACATAATCGTTGTTTATGTTTAGTAACAAGTGGTTGTCATGCACGGTCGGTAGGTACACAGACTCAGCTGACACTGTGCTCGGTGCTTCCGTACTTTGTCTTTATCGTAATACGAGTGGCCTCCTCTGCTGTCACCATGAGCAGATACTTAGCGCCATGGCAACTAGGCCGTGGATCCTATTCCACCGCACTTCCTATTACACTCTACTCTACACTATTAGATAACAATTCATCTACTGCAGCGTCCACCCACAGTAACAACTCCCTTTAGAGGAAAATATGTAAGAGGACAAAGGATTTTACACAATCAGTAATATCGACTTACCCGAGATCCGTGAGAGGACTGGATGATTGCAAGTAATGTGACGCTCACGGCCAAGGAAATACACTACTGAAATACTTTCCTTAGTTGCAAATAAAACTGCTAACTTTATCTAACAGTAAAGGTGGTACAGAAATATCTGCAACGTCTAATCGTAGACACGTTATTCTGGTAGCACTCACTGAATTTATGTTACTTTATTGTAAATATTAGAACCGAATTTGCAAAAGTACGTTCGGCGGATTCGTAAACATATCTAAAGTAAATCAATACGGTCTGCTGCTGTTACAGTATATACATTCGGTTTTATGAATTTTATGATGATGCTCTAGTGTATATTTACGCTCATACACGTCTTTGCCCGTTTTCAAGGCACCCGTGAGGATTTGACCGTCAAAAGTAATATTTTAGCAATCACGTTTCGCAAAACAGAGTGATAGCTATCTACATAATGAACGCTTGAATATAATAACTATTCAAATAATAAATATTTAGAGGGATATTAGAGGACTGATATAATTATATCCATTTAAATTTGTTTACCATAATATGACGCAGGCCTTACATTGTTTCAAACTATAATTAAAATGGTTTTCACCTGTTGCTTAGTCGACAAAAACGGAGCCTCGTTTATGCTATCGCTGCCATATTTTAAGTTGACGCAAAAACATCATATTTCGAAAAGTAACGTGCACTGTATTTAGTTGCTGACTTTACATTAACTGTTGCAATAACATTACTAAAATATTATTTTGCGTCATAGCAAGTATCTATCACTCAGGCAAATGCGAACATGAATTATATCGCCGGGATCAACGTATGAATACATCAATGCTATTTTTGGCAGCAAAATAATTCTACAACATCCCTTACAGGTATCGGTTTGGTATTTGTAAATATACAGATTTCGTTTACGTTTAGTTACTACGATAAAATAAATAAATAACATCTTGCCCTTGGCATTCGGTGTTATATTATAATCTCTATCGATACGCAGTTTGAAGCTATTTGGGTTTGTTTAGCCATGTGAGTTTACGTGCTCTTGACCATGAGTAGTAAATCCTGTTCATTTTAATATGGTGTTGCTTGATCCGACAAAGAGAGTCGATTGTGCTAACGATTTATCAATAGCAAAGGACAGGTGTGGTCGACTAGGATGTTTTATTTGTAAACCCTGCGTTTGCATCCTAGAAGGTCGGCATTGTCAATGAATAATAAATATTTGCTATACTATATTTAAATATTTCACGGACCTATGAATCTAAATAGATATTTTTTTCGGTAATAAAAGCACAACAATAGGCTATATTCTCATAGCACAAAGTTGTTTAGCCTGTAGTGACCCGAGGGGAGTTCGCACACGGCCGGAAATTCCTGTCTGGATAAAAAAAGTTCTGACTACAGCGGTAGTGGTCACATAACTCGTTCGAACTGCGAAGCACCAAGAGACAAGTAGCGCTATTCTGTACCGTCGGTACTGTCGAGTATCGAAATTATGACACTTAGAATGTACTGCCAAAATATTTCCTACGACGCGACGCCCATCAGAGGCGCTGATCAGATTTTCATACAAAATTTCTCGATGACAGCTCGGTTGTCGGTAGTCGATAGTAATAGAGAAACGAGCTATTGTACAATAAACTTTTTTATTCCACATGATGCGTCTAGACATGGTGTGTTTACTCGCAAAAGCTGATAATACGTCGCCTACTTTCTCTAAACTATGCTCATACATAATTTTGTTGCAATCTAGAGCAAATATAATAAGAGTGCTTGTATCGGTATATTTCTAGAAAATTATTTAATTCCGTCTTACATTTTACTTTCAACAAGTGATAAAATACTTAGGTGGGTGAATTAATATGCTTGGCACGTAAAATGTTTTCCAATTAAACAAAATTGCAATGTGTGCATACCTACTTTATTTGCACGCGTTTTAAAAATAAATTTCTATACATAATTTTGTGCTCGAATTCAATATCATAATTTATTAAACTACATATCTACCTAATTATTTAATTTATCAAGTTTCAATTCTTTTGTACAAAACATCCTTGTTCGTGTGCGTACACTTACATTATACAGTTGGGAGTCAACATAGCACATTAAGGGAATGCATTGCGGGTGCATGTGTGTCGTTATAAATGCACCCGTAGGCCGCAACAGTGAATGGATCGCTGTGGGAGGTCATCGACCTCGTCTGGTCGTCGTGCCTCGGCGACAGCTGCGCGACCCCATCGACTCTCCTCCACGCTTTTTACCAATCTCTACAGGAATCGATTTATCGAACACTCGTAATCGTGTCGACCGAATCGATTTGATATTTAAATCTTAACTAAGATATTCCATGACTACGTTTTCAATAATATTGCGTCATCGGTCACCTTATAACATGCGAATAGAATGTGTAATAGTAGCAGATATGTGATAATTTACGCGAATATTTCAATACCACTTGTAGATAATATTTAAGCTCATGATTATTTAATAATGAAGCAGGTATCACTGGTTCTATAAAAAAGAATGCAGACGTTCGTAAACTATATTAAAATAACAATAAAAAATAAAATATATTTTAACATTGAAAAGAACATGTATCTATATTATTCAATGTGCATTATGCGTTCTGTACTAGAATCAGATTTGCATTATAAAGATATTAAGAGCTGTCGGATGATCTAGTGTACGCAGTAAAAAACACAACACTCTCTCCTATACTGTACCTAGCATACATTCAATACATACTGACAGAAAGTAAAAGTATGTAATGTATTATGAAAGCGTTCTCTAGACATTAAACCAGAGCCTTTAGAGATATTTAGCGTCAATTTCGTGAATATTTCACTACGAAACGTCATTTTATAAACGGAATGATAACAAATTGATCGAAAGGAATTGGTTTTTACTCACATATATGAGTATATTTCATTGAGTGTTCAGGAAACAATCGACTTCCGCGTGAGTTACAAGTCGCTAACAAATATCCCACGTCTAATCTGGGGGCACGGAAGTGCCCCCGCAAGTCGAGCAAAAAAAAAGCGGCACGGCCGTAACATCCTTTTCTCGAAGCAATTCGGGCTATTTTTGACACCCCTATAATTTCGTTGTGGATAAAACAAGAAGCCTGGATTTTCAGCAACTAATCAGTCATTGTATAAACACGGTATATTTAAAATTTCAGTCAATTTGAACCAGTAGTTTAAGAATGACAACTTGTTAAAATTTTGAATTTTGTCACTCACTGATTCACTGACTCACTGACTCACCGATCATCAAAAGTCTAAGGTACTTCTAGCAGACTTAGAAGCTTAAAATTTTGAATATAAATAGGGTTTAGTGTCTTAATCATGGGAAAAATTTAATATTTTCTAATTTCGGTCCAGTTTTCTAAATACACCAACTGCAACAATAACTTTGTAATCCCATATAAATGTATAAGATTACAAGGTTACATTTGCAGTTAATGAATTATTATTACTGTAGAAAATAAAATAAATAGGTGTAAATAGGTACCTACTATATGAGGCATAACGGGAGGAGGTAAAGTAAGGGTGTTTAGCCCATGAAACTGAACAACATTCCCATAAGAAAATATGTTGAATTATGAAAAATAAACGTCTTTCCATACAAATTGGACTTATGTTCGCTCTACAAAAAGAAGTGAGATGCCATCAAAAACATTCTGTAAAAACCTCAAGTCTCGCCGTAAAAAGTTGTGAGATCTATATAATACCAAGTCGATTAATCTATTTAGTCTCTACTTAAAGGACCTTCTGTCTTAAGTTATTACGTATGTTATTATCATTCCAATTTTAAAAAATACTTTTAAAACAAATAGATCGACTTGGTCATCGCAAGAAAACACAAATTCGCCATTATTAACATTTCAGGAGCATTAACTTCTTGTTGTGCTGTGTAGTGTGATACATACTAATAATCAAATCATGCGATGGCCAGGTCGGTCTATTTGTTTTAAAGGTATTTTTTAAAATTGGAATGATAATAACATACGTAATAACTTAAGACAGAAGGTCCTTTAAGTAGAGACTAAATAGATTAATCGACTTGGTATTATATAGATCTCACAACTTTTTACGGCGAGACTTGAGGTTTTTACAGAATGTTTTTGATGGCATTGTTTATAACAGCGGCACAACGTGACTTTAATGTTACACATCATGTTTTATTTACACACTAGCACAGTCACGGTATGGTGAGTGTGATCATTTATTACTATCTATAGCAGCGTTTCAACTTAAAAAATGTCTCGACCAAAGTTAGACTGCGGACCTTCATATACACATTCGACTCTAGGGACCCACGGCAACAGATTAAGAAACACTGAATCTACAGCTCTACACCCCTAATATCATCGTTTCTCGAAATAGCTTAATTAGTCCAACGACGATATAGTAGAAAGCCTTGGATTGCACGATTAATGTTTATTTTAAATTAGTTTTCTATGTATTTCAAAAATAAAATAGAAGAAGGAAACAGTCCACCATGAACTGCATAAGCCGCTCACTGATTTTCTAAAAATATGAATGTTGTAAAATGCATGTTCGTGTTAATTCCCGTATTCTATTATACATTAAACACAACACGAGAGTTTAAAAGTTATGATGTTATACATCTCCGCTGGCCGCGAACCTTGCACACAAGGCTCTCTAATAATTTGTTGGACGATAGAATCTATCGTCATGAAACCGCAATACTGAATATTCTTGTGTAAATACTCGTACATAAAGGTGTTGTGCCTCAAAACTGCATAATACGAATGCGGCGGATGTAGCAAGGCTAATCAAACTATTGCTATACTTGACTTTGTAGCCAAACTAATGTTGCATTATGATATCTCATGGACTTTTTGAATTGCTTACGACTAAAAAAACTGTACTACAGCTGAAACCTACTAATATAAAAATTCACAATGAGGTTTTCTTTCAATATCCTCTAATGTTTATTTCTTTACGCATTGCATTCTGACATATGTTCTGTTTCTCATATTATTGGTATAAGAACTTATATGATCCAGCTAAGGTGAAAGTATTTAAGTTATTTAAATTAGACAGAAATTAAAGCATTCGTTAAATTATATAAATAATTTTTCAAATCGGACAAGTAGCTCATGAGATTAGCGCGTTCAAACAAACAAACAAACTTTTCAGCTTTATAATATTAGTAAAGATGTGTAATAGTTGGTACTTACAGCGTGAGTGGTTTGACCACTAACACAAAGTGTCGGCGTACTCAACCCATCGGGATGGAACTCTGTAAAGACTGTGGGAGTCGGTCGACCACTGATCTAGACCGCCACTGATCTGAAACAACATGTTTATTATTAGAACTATAGAACATATCTTCGCAGGTTTCGAAATCATAGGTTCCCAACGGGGATGATGCCCCCTAGTGGGCGCTTGTGCTTATTATAAGGGGCGGTAGAGACTCCAAAGACGAAAGATACACAATAAAAAGTATTAAATTGATCTTCTTCTTCTTATCGTATGATTACTGGTCAACCTAGTGTCAAAGTTGTTCAAGCCGCACGAAGGTCTTTGACGTGGCTTAACGACTGTTGTCTTAATTGACACCAATCGGGACCGACATTTTACGTGCCCTCCGAAGCACGGAGTCGCCCAGTTCAAATACCACTATGCAGTCACCCATCTATGGAATGACCGCGCCAAGGTTTGCTTAACCCACAGATCGTTTACCGACCAGTGAGCGCAACTGGCTATGGGCGCTCTATAAATTGATAATAACTATAACTAAGTATTACGCGAAGGGACCGTAGGGTTTCATTTACCATTATAATATATAAAAAGGGCCTGTCAACGGATTCTTCACCAACACCATCTTTTAAAGTCATATTGCTCATGTCTTCATAAGAGCATATCAAAAAGAAGAGAAATATACTATACTAGCCTAGCAATTTAGCAGTTCATTATCTTAAACACAAGAGCGATAGAGTTTGATTTAATGTAAAGAAACTTTAAAGAATTTAGGATTCCAATTTTGATACGTAGACATGATTATTTAAATTTAATGAAGTAGATTATAAATCAATCAATAATATTTATTTATTGATTATTGCAAGGTCTGCTCGTAGTATTGCGAGATTTATGCCTGAAAATTAGTTTCTGCCTGTATATTTCACATGGTTTAGTGTAATCATATTTCTTATATAATCTGCTATTAAAATAACACAATAAATGTCGTTTGTGTTGTTATAATATCATTTATTCAGACTAAATGTCTCTTTTAGATGTTAATTTTATTCAAACTTGTTTGAACATAATCATCATGATGATCATTTAGTCTGGGTTTAATATACGTAGTTATTGTGACTGGTCGGCGCGGGCGACGGCCATACGACACGCGGCCAATTAGCGATGGATATAACCATAATGTAATCACCTGGGACTGTAAACAAACGTCTGCGACACCACTGATGAGATGAACGACGCTTCGAGGTGGCCCAATTTATTAATAAGTAGTTGTATCGCTTCATACTTCTATATAAAGTCTTACTTGTTGTCATGTGCCAGTGTTCTTGGTGCTTTGAAACTTACATTTATAGTTCTACTATTATTATGTTCCTGAAGTTTGTGATATTTATTGCTTTTTCACGGAAAACAATTGATTACTATGTTTTTAATGTATTTAAAAAAAATCAGACAGGTAGTTTATATCCTTGATAACCACCGCGGAAACCTTTATTCGCAGATGAAGTTGCAAGAGAAGCTAGTTCTTTTTAAAATAAAGTGTCAAGAATGTGGCGCTATTAAGTCTCTACATACAACTATATAAATACGGCGTGGTATATTAAGCTAGTACCTATATACCTGTATATATTTGAATGTATAGTTTAGGTCCGTCAAGAGAATGGACGATGGCAGACTGACAAAAAGAAACATCGGGGAATTCGGACGTCATCAAAGGTTATCAACGTCATTGGTCGCGTCTGCAAAATTTTACGAAATCTATTTGATTTTTAAACCTAATCATTGGCTTGAGTTGAGATTTAATTCATTGTTAACACTAGTTTATTAAGTAAACATGGCTGGATTTCAGATGGACAGATCAATGAAGTAGTGAGGTTAATGACCATGGCTATTTCTGATCAATGTTTCGGAAATGTCTACAGCTTCCGATAAATTTTAATTACGTTTTACTTGAATATTTGGCCTCTAAGAAATGTCGCTCTAAATGTCATATAATTATAATCTCATTATCGCTACGTCGTTCGTAAAACGACTCACGTTTAACAGAAGTGATAAGTGGGATTTTTCCAATGTCACACCGTGTAATAATATTTGATGGTGTCAACCCAGAATATAAATTACTTTTTTGGCTGTTGATAACAGTGTACACGGCAGATTTCCTTTTTACTTGGAATATGATTTTTACTGCCTCTGTGGCACGATCGGTAGTGTCCGGCTGCTGATCATGATGTCTCTAATTCGTTTCCCAGACATGGTACTATTTGTCTTTCTTATTTATATTAGAATATTTCATAATAATATCCCGGAGTTTGGTAACGTGCCCGGTAAATAGCAATAGGTTTGCACCCTATTTTCTGGAACTAACATTGTTAATGGCGTAATGTGGGTGTATGAAGTACGCCTTCGGGTATAAGAGGCGTGATATTATGTATGATTTTAAAGCGCTTTTTAGTCATTGATGACGCTTGCCGAGTCTGTTGTAATCTGTCTGTATGTTGTCTCAGGACGGTCGAGACGACATATATCTCGCTCGGGTGATAAACCCGCAAATGTGACGTCAGTCCACACATCTGTCCCAACTAGTTTTGTTTTATATTTTATAGAACGTCAAACGAGTGGCAGATATTAACATGATCGTACTCATTGATATTCTGACCGTAGCATGTACTACGCACTCGCACGTAGACAATCGCCATGACTGTAGAGACATTATATAAAAAATATGAGTATATAATTTATAATTATTCATATTTTTATGCTGGCGGGACTCGAAATAATAAAATCCCAGTCATTAACATATCTAATAAATGAGACCCGGAATATTAGATTTACCAGTAAATATCATATGTAATCCCCTTATCTAAAAATAAATAATAGGTACGGTTCGGTCTGTATGGAAACGAATTATCACGGTTTATTAAGCTATACCTTTGCATTGCCACGTTCACGCATGAAATAATAGGACTACGTTGACAACTATCGATTAACATAGAAATGAGTGCAAAATGAACAAGCTATACTGAATACATTATATATATACATATTTAGCCTCTGTCGACATCTAAGTCTTGGCTCCTACGCACGACAATCTTAAATATTTTATTTACGTCATACTTCGAAAAAAACGTAGTTAAGACTATAAATAGCGTAGAATTTGTCAGGTAGTACATCAATTTAGTTATTTTAGTCCTGTTACGGTTGTTATCTAGTACCGTCACGTGCAAAGAGCGTTATTCATTCTTCAAGTTTCTGTGTATTTAGTCATAGATAGCAATGTAGTTGGAAGGCGAAAGATGATTAACATCACGTATCTAACGCCAGCGGCGAGATGATTACTGATGATGATTAATTGTCCACTACGTGATATCTAGAACCAACATTTTCTTTTGCGTATAGACTAGAATCACTCGCGAAACAGGGTAAAACAATGCATTATAGAAAACAAGCTTCTGTGATTTCATTAACGTTAAAGGGCTTTCCGAGATAAAAAATTGAAAGAAAGAATAAAGTTTATTTAGTAAAACCAGACACACAAGAAAGATACATAGTAGATACATCACAATATAAAATTCTAAATGTTATTCCAGGTTATAAACTATCTATGTGCTACATCATATTCGTTCAGTAGTTTTTGCGTGAAAGAGTACCAAGCCTTAATACATACAGACATTCTCAAATATAGTATTAGCTGGATTATAGTGATCGACCAGACAGCCTTTTAATTTTAAAGGGTTTTGTAGAGTTAAAATCTCAGTTGATATATTATCAACTGAGATTTTAACTCTACAATCAGACGATTGGTACTAGAATTTCATGAGAGTATCAATAAAACATTTGTTGAATACTTCTCATACCTTGTTATTATTTGTTATTGTATTGTTATTATTATAACAAGTTAACAACAAACAATGCAGTAGTATTCAATACAGATACTTTTCGAAAATATGGTAAAGTAAATAGGTAGGTAGGTATGTAGAGAATAAAATAATATACGTACGGGGGAATTTAAATCAGGTTGTATGTGGGAAACCATCTTAAAACAATAGAATCGTACAATAACCCCATTAAAAACATTGAGAATGAGTGAAATTCTATAGAAGTGTGTAAGTGTATGCTTAATTATCCCGTGATATATTAGGGCAAGCTAAACTTCGTACAGTTTACACCTATAAGTAAGTACTATGTTTAGCTAAGATTTTAAATTTGAATAAGGACTAGTTTGATAGTCAGTAATGAGTAATGAGAAATACTTTCATATTTTGAATATGGTTAGTCGCATAATAAAGAGTCTATATAACACTCTACACATAATTCTTATTTTTAACATATTATCCGATTGTAGTAACAAGTATGAGTGATGTTAATATGTAGAAAAATCGAGTGATGTAATAACATTCCTATTCATAAACGGTAGATGTCCCTTGAATGTTTTCAAAATAGTAGTATACATATGTAGTAGAGGTAGATTACATACTCTTCGATTAAGCACTACTGCCACTGAAGTAGATGAATAAATGAATGGAAAATAGATACAAATAGCTAAACGATTTTTCCTCCATCATTGAATAAATAGTCTTCAATTCCACGAACGTAATTATTGAATTCTGAGAATAAATGTACTTATATTACAGAAGTAATTCGCATGTTTAGTGGACATGACAACTAGTACTAGCTCTCAACTGTGTTAGAATTTTGCTATGTACCGAGGTAAATTCTGGCCTTATCGACACTACTTTGACAGGAAATCAATCGTACAAAACGAAACAATTTTCCTCATTGAATGATTGAACTGATGTTTACAGTTTTAGTGGAAATTAACTGTGTAAATTGTCCACATACTGTTTGACAGGCACTCAGCACTCGAACAATGTATGATACAAATGGAATTGTTCAAACAAAAAAATGCGATATAAAGAGACCATTGACTTCATATTTTTACAAGTAACTTCGCATGTAAGTTAACTTGATAAAAGGGTTTATATTGCGTCATAATTCATGTCACTCCTTTATCGGACAAGTGTCTAATTAGAACGCAACTCTGTTACTAACATACGCACATAGAATATTATCACAGAGACATCACTTCAGTGATCTATGGATTTCAGAACAGATTAAGGATTTAAATCATTCATTTATAGACGCTATTATCAGGTAAAGTATCATTGTTATCTATTACTTAGCAACAAGCTATAAGTCAGACATAAATTAGAATGGAGATTGTTATTCAACAGAGCGAATATTAACTAAATAACGAAACCTCGTTGAAACATTAAAGCATTCTTGTTAATTCAAGGTAGATTCCAATACTTAGTTTCCTGAACGAGTAGTATTATAAAGTTTTACATTACACTTCAGATTTGACCCCAAAATGGCCACTGGATGCCTCAACTTGACCATTTCTTTGCATCAGTAACTGGTCACGGCAAGACTGCTTCGCAACGTGGTCTAAATATAACACCACGTGCACGTTTGGGGGACATTGTACGAAGTTATTCAGTTCATAAACCGAATTTAGGGTCAAATGCCGTACGCCTAAACTCCATTGTGATTGTGACACAAATATCTCTCGGCTGGTGGCGACTTGCCCATTTGGCTTTTTATGAATGATACAACTGTAGAGTTTTACCTGATAGCAACTGATCCTAGTTTAAGCTGTATTATGAATAGATATTCTTGTTTTTTTTTTGCAGTACTCTATGCAAAGGTCGCTAGCAAATTCCACTTCGAGCAAGAGAAAGTTGACAAGGTACTGCTTTGGATCAAACGTACACAAACGCTAAGTCGTAAACGTTTGATAAACTTCTTGGAAAAATGTTTATTTCATGAAAAGTGTGGAAAACGTCGCGTGGATTGTGCAATATGCTTTCAATGACTAATTGAGAAATAAAGAAAATAATGGAATACTTACGATTTCATCGATTTTCCTCTCGAAATTCACAATTAATCCTTTGACGTGAATCACACCAAAGGGACTACATTTGAAAAGGCACTGTTAAGGGCTTTCGTGCGAACTACAATGAGCCCTGTAGTAACACGACCGCTCGTGATTACATCCAAAAGACGAGTGTGACAGTGCTGCTAGGTCGCGCTGGCGCTGGCGACCGCGCACAGGCGCAAGCGCCGCCGCGCCGCGCCGCCTCGCCCTCACAGCTGCTCTACGATAAACGCCCTTACTGCACATAAATTTTGCAAAATGGCAAGCTTATTAACAAAGAAAACATAATTAGGGAAATGCTACGCACTGGAAAATTTGAGCGTACTGTAAGTAATATTCATCATAATTAAACATTTTTTTACCTCTACCAGACTCTACCTAATCTATCCAAAGTAATAATATCGAAAATTAGTTTTGTACATTAGTTATAAATGTTGCAAATATGTATCATTATTGTTTGACACGATTTTCGTTACATAGCGAAGATTATATCCTAATAATAACTGGAACTGCCATCTCTGTATTTTCATGTATACCACATTGAGTCACTCGACTGTTCGCGTAACTTCTACGAGTCGCCGCACCACGTGTTTATGTAGAGTGGTTGTTTAAGTTTAATAAAAACAGATGGCGCTACTAGCAGCCATTTAAAATTCTTCGTTTCAATGGAAACATGTTTTTTATCGAAAATTAGTTTTTTCTGTTAACATTTAGAATCACATTTTAATACAGGAAGCCATTAGAATATAGAATGCGTTCAGATTTTGAGACATTTGATCTCAATATGATATATTTCCGACAAGGCTATTGTGCAACAAGATAAATAATAAATTATGATAATTAATGCTTTGTCTCTACATTTGTCATTTCAATATTATATTGATTTGTGTAGTAAAGCAATTAATTTGTGCTTTCTATAACCTAAAAATACTTTTCGAGCGTAGTGGGATGTTGCATATTTACGTTTGTTATCTTACATGTGTTTTTTATAGTCACAAGAGGAATATTTGAGTAGTATGCAGTGCTGTTTTTTCAATACATCAGCAATTCCGTATGCGTCCGTCCCTCTGATTAACTTGATGACCCTGATGCTAATTTAACCTTTAGTCAAATAGGTATATTAAATTCAAGAATTATGCGTCAAAGCTTAGCTTGAAAGTAATCTATGTACCTAGATAATAAAATATGTATTTTAGTACTCGTAGATCATTTTAACAATATTTTATGGGAAGGTAATGGGTACATAATATAACATTAGGTATATAAGGTATGTTGTATGACTTGCGACCTATGTATGTTGATTAAGTAACTACTAACTAAGTAACTAAATATTTATAAAATTATTTTCCTTCGTTATTTAGTTTCTTTAGTTGTGATTGTCGTGAATTAGGCCGGTATTTCGCATATTCCCCGGAGCTCTACATAGATATCACTTTTATCTAACTAGAATACCTACTCTACTGTATGGAGCTTTGTGCCGGTGATACATTCTCTTTCACTTCTAGAATACATTTTCATAATTTAAATTATTACTGAGTGAATAAAATGAATTTTAGGAAGTATATTGAAAGTATTGCTGTGACCGTGTAATTATGATGTGGTAGAGCAGCATTCGTGTGCACGGCTGTATAGAGTGTATAGGTATTGTGTGTCAAGTTCGGAGACCTTGGGGTGTTACGTGGCGATGTCGAGTGTTTCCCGACCGCGACCTGCCCCACAGGCTGTGATGTGATGGCTCATCGTCACACTGCGTGCGGGTCAATGACCCCGCCCATTTACCTAATGGTTGCTTGCTATCTTTGACGCCTTTCAAACTTTATCACGCTACTACCTGCTACGAGAGATCGTAAAAGTACGCAGTTTTATACACGCCGACTCTGACGATACGAGCATGCAGTTTTTGTTGTAGATCTTTTACGTAATGCTATTTGTCGTGTTTTCCTCGTATTTGTCAGTATTTTTTCTGTTTAGTCACATAAAGAACAATAGCTAGACTGCTGCATTGAATGGAAGTAGGTAGTTATTTAGTAAATGGTAGGTACAAACAAACGTATTACCGATTAGTGTTGTATAGATAAGCAATTGCAGATACGGAAGGAGACTCTGACATATACAAATATTATAGGCATACCTATCTTGTTATTGATTTGGTAGGTGAATCGATGAAGACATGTCACTTAGCGTTTCCACCAGCATTTGTACTTGTATTCGTCCTTGACAAACACGTCAGCAGTTGTTATGACTTAAGACTTATCTATACTTAATATTATAAAGCTGAAGAGTTTGTTTGTTTGTTTGTTTGAACACGCTAATCTCAGGAACTAATGGTCCGATTTTACAAATTCTTTCAGTGTTACATAGCCCATTTATCGAGGAAGGCTATAGGCTATATATAACGCTACGGTCATTAGGAGCGGAGAAGCAACGGAAAATGTTACAAAAACGGGGAAAATTTTGGCGCATTCTCTTAGGTGAAGCAAGCGAAGTTGCGCGGGTCAGCTAGTCTACCTATATGATTTAAGAAACTAAACAAGGGAAATGACAAATGCTAAGTTGAGATATACAAATTAGAAAACCTGTATGAGGCATTAACCCTCATCTGTACTTAATTTTGGATTCTGATAAAAAACCTTTATCTATTTTTAATTTCTAACAGTTTACCTATACCTACGTAACGTTGAAACTAATGGCACTGGTCCATAAGTAGCATTCAATTATACCGCTTTTCTCTATTCCGGGTAACATGTCTTTCCTAAATAATGTTTACTGCGTTTAGTGGGTACCTATGCAATATGCGTTAACTAATTTATAAGTAATATTATTCTATGTTAATGAAAACTAATCGAGAAATGTGTCGCTAAACGCAAAACTCGAGAACGGCTTGAATAATTCTGCAAAATATTTTTGCCATATTTACTAAAAGGCACAAAGGTTTTAATGGAGAGATAAAACAAAAAAACTGAGCAGATAGTATAAACAAATAGTATTAATTTACATCGAGGCGGCTAGACAGTAATAATTACATCTAAGGTAGAAAGACGAGTATAAAATATACAAAATTTTTGCTCTTAGTTATGTATGAAAATTGTAAGTACGTGTAACAAGGACGCTGTCTTTTTGCCCTACTCCGAACACGTGAAGACATTTACGGCTGTAAGTATACTATATGAATATGTGAACCCAATTTAGACATACATCAACATACTTTACCATCTGCGGACCACGGTACGATAGTATACATTGATTTTTATATCTGAAGATATAAAATAAGAACTTTAAGAAATCATGATGTGTCATTTGAAGTAAATCGAAGTTCGTTTGCATTACATTTAGGTGTAGGCATTAAAACGAAATATTTTTTTCTGCAGCACAAAGTTGCTTGTAATCTTAGATAGGAAATCCAGCTACTGGATTGCATCAGCCGTGATTTAACTGCATGCAAGATAAAAAAAATATTCCTCCAATTCTAGCCTAAACTTATCCATCCAAAATGTTTATTCCGTTTTGAGTTTTATTTTAACTCTCGTATTTTGTTGTTCGTTTTTGCCGCACTCCGAGCTACTATCAAAAATGTTGCAAAAGAAAAACCTCGTAACACTTTGGTGGAAAGCATCAATGGAACCTAGGCTATTTTACCCGACTGCGCTACATAAAGGAAGTTGTTACTGTTTTTTGCTTTCCTAGAATTTAAAAACTTTATGTTTTTCCTCTGACGAATAAATAAACGCGTTAGCTGCCTGTCTTTTCGTAAAAGTTAGAATGACGGCCTGAAATCAAACACAGGTAACTTTTATCCGGAAATCAGTACTTAACATTTTTTTGAACCCACGTTACCCGAGAGCGGTACCACGCGTGTCAGCTAGTAGCTAAAAATAAGTTGCTTATAAATCGATGGATAAAAGGACACCTCTGTACTATAGCGTATACTATGTTATCCGTGTGTAGTGGAAGTTGTATGAATCGATAGATCATCAATATTTCAATTTAACCTGTCGAACAGCCGTGTGAAGTTTTCCGATTTTATGTACTTAAAGGAAGGCGTGTTGTGACGATTTGTAACTGAAAGTGTGATAGCGATGTCTTCAATTGTAAGGTTTAAATAAACTTGCTGTCGTAAGTCGTCGTTAAGAATTAAGTTAGGTAAAGAGATGACTAGATTACCGAGGTCGAGACTAAGATGGGTGGCCGGTATAAACAAGCCAGTGGAGCCAACTGGAGCCAGTAACCTTAATATCCTAACAGCTTATTTTTTATATCGATCCAATTCAAATTAAGCTAACCCCTATGGTTAATAGCAGGTAATAAAATTAAACGAAAGTCAGATAGACTGCTAAATCAGGCTAAATGGAAAAAAAGTAGAAAAATAAATCCATACCACACACCAAGTACTATAAAATCACGCGATTCAACATCAACTGTATCAAAGTGTGAAGGACGTACGCGTGCACCACCCACGATATTTATTTTCGTCAAATGAGGTCCATTGATTCATATGGATTCATTTTATTGAATAACCGCTTTATTCTTTCTCTTAAATCGCTTAACTAAATGAGGCTAACTACCTATTTACTTCTGTGTAGATATAATATCTTCCAATAGCGGTAACATTGAAACATGGCTCTGATAATTATAAACCCTAATTAAATTTTCCTTTACATTTCAATTAAAACGTGTTTGTTCAACAAACACGAGTTCGGGGTTTGAAACGAGCGGAAAATGCTTTCAATATTGTCTTAAAGGTATTTTCTTTTGAGATATTATTATATTAATGGTTCCGAGTACATACATAATTACATCATAATTGATCGCTGGTATTATTTTTTTCTACGATCTTATAAAAAAGGTTTGAATAGTATATTGGCGATTATTGTGAAGTATTGTAAAGGCAGGTGGAAATATCCAAAATAGAGTTATCTGTTCAATGATGTAACTGTATCTGTGGTCTAGGCAGTAGTGTATACGAACGACTGATCACGAGGTCTCGGGTTTGATTCCCAGGTCGGGCAATGGGCTATTGGTCTTTTCGCATTTAAATTATAATATTTTTCAATAGTAGTCCGGTGTTTGGTAAGGGGTCAGATTGCTATGGCATATGGGATTAAAATTGTGAAAGGCGAAACGTGGGGGCATCTTTGCGTACGCCTTTGGGTACTACAAGCGTGATGTTATGTACATATGTTTAGAAACTAACCTAGCTTAGATTCCAACGCTACTTAGCATAAGCCTCTTATAATATTGCTAGTATAGTGCAGGCTTCTCACATTCTGCACCACAACAAACGACAATCTCGTTAGCCGACATCTCTTACCCCCGGTTTCTGAGGTACATTTACCGGTAGTTTAACTATTCAATAGCGTTTATATTCATATAAAAAAAACGCTATTTAATAGATAAACTACTTACTGCTTAGTTATACCGCGGTAGTTCATCTATTCAAGAGCGTTTATACTCGTAAAAGAAGACGCTATTGAATAGATAAACTACCGCTAAATGTATTTCGCGAACCGGGGGTTAGGCAAACATAAGATAGCTCATTGTTTGAAAACTTTTATATTTGTGGCCGAACTTAATTAACACGACACCTTAATGATGGAGTACCTTTGCTGAATGCTAATAAATAAATTGATATTTAAATACTTACTACTTTACTTTTTTCTTACCCCATAATTAACATTTACCTAGTCTATATCGCTGATTGTTGGGAGCTCCTCGCATGATCAATTATTATATTAACCACATTGTAAATCTTTTGGCGATTGAAAAGAGTGACCGTGAGTTTCTTGCTAGCTCTTCTCATAAGGCTCTACCCCCTTCCGAGCTAGTGGTAGATTCAGTAATTGTAACGACTATCATGTGTCAATATTTGACCTAAACTGATAAATGATTTGATTTTGATTTTGAAAACATTATTTGTAAGTTCGTTGTTCACGTTGTTTACAGCTGAGCAAAGGTCTCCTGTCATAAAGCACCTCCAGCGTACAACTGACGCAGGTACATCAATCGCATCGTAACAAAAAATAACATAATCTAACTGGTTTCCATTCAAGTTCAATAGTTACCACTGTATTATATGTGTATACTAGCTGACCCGCGCAACTTCGCTTGCGTCTCATAAGAGAATCATAATTTTCCCCGTTTTTGTAACATTTTTCACTGGTACTCTGTTCCTATTGGCCGTAGCGTGATGATATATAGCCTATAACCTTCCTCGATAAATGGGCTATCTAACACTGAAAGAATTTTTCAAATCGGACCAGTAGTTCCCGAGATTAGCGCGTTCAAACAAACAAACAATCAAACAAACAAACTCTTCAGCTTTATAATATTAGTAAAGATAGTAAAGATGTCTAGCAAGTTGCGTGATGTGTCCAAAGTACACTTATTAACGATCATCGACCCTTAGTTACATTAGCTAGTTAAAAAGAAGATTCACACATTCCTATGTATATAGACTTATTTTTTGTAGCTAAAAACATACGGCCCCGCTCATATGCCCGATAAAAAGTATCCTACGGCATTTGCGGATATGTGCTGCTACAAATCTTTCGGCCTTTAAAAAGTACCAGCTTTTGGTTTTTGCCAGTAAGTCAATTCGCGTAAAAAGATATCCCCAGTGAAATATATAAACTACATGTTTCCAAAATTTCATCAGATCCGTTCTATAGCAGTGGCGAATGTAAACCTTTTCATTCAGAATAATAAAGTAGAATAATATTTAAATTTGTAGTAAATAAGATGCCAATAGGTTGTAGTTAACTCCTTCAATATTACATTCTAGCTTAAATCAAAGTAGAAGAAATGTGAAAAACAAACCCTCGACTTTTTTTCGTCAAAACTTATCTTAGGAATTCATTAAAACACTGTATTAACCACCTTCTATCTCATAAGGAGCTTCCAGCATTATTTTAAAACCAAATACATTGTACTTAATATTAAGTACTTACATGTCTGCTTGAGTAGAAACAAATTACATATAACTCTCGTTATCAAATATTTACATAAACACTTCATTTCCGGAATTATTGATAACTGCTGAAATTATACTTGAGAGTTTAAACTAATTATAATTAAAACAAATAACTCAACAAGGTCATGCGGTATCGTAATTTTTTCTTTGATAAATCGTCTATTGTATTTTACGTATTTCTAGTAAAATTTCGGCCACGAACGGTTCATTTGATTCATTTGATTATACACAGTTATCTATTTAAAGGAAATTGGCGATAGAATCGTGACAGTTTTTGTGTTTCTCATCTCGATAAAATGTTCAATAACTAAACCACGGCTACAATTTTGGCAGGGTTAATGTCCGGCCCACACTTGCCTCGGCCATCCACCTGACGCGAGTAGCCCCGGTCATTGCCAGATGTTGTGGTTTTGTCGTCACTAGGTAAACATGCCAGTCAAAAGTCACATGTACTAATTCGATTACCCAATAACTTAAACAATGTCACAAAGTAGTGTCTACTACAACTATTAAATAAAATACGTAAACTTTATTCGCGATTACCAGTTGATTTTACGCGTCGCTGTAAAATATTTAAAAAAATTACGTATGTAATATTAAAAAATAATTTTATCACGTAATAAAATATAATAAAGCAATCAATTATCCTATCACCTTAACTGAAATCCTTTTCATTGTAATACCCATTAGAGGTTCAGGGAAATTGAAAGAATCCATAGGAAAAGCTCTGTATCGGTAGGTAGTTAATGAGCCCGTATTATCAGTAAGTAACAAAGTGCCTAATATCGGTGTGTACGTAGACATACAAAAAGTCATTGATTCGTTACGCATGCCACAGTTCTAATTTCAGAGAAGTTATTTTCAGCATGTTTTGAGCATCGGAAATTGTCCAATTTGCTTGTATTGTGTGCTTAAGAGCAGATTTATTGTAACTTCACTTGTTCTTGACTTTATTGAGGATATTTTTGCCTTAACGTTAAAGAAAATGTATAATGATATTATTATGATACCCCATTTTTACGCCGGATGGAAAAAAACATTTCATCTCAAGATTGGCAGCTAAAACTCCCAAAATGATATCTTTATGTTATGAAAATTCAAAATGTCAAATCGTTAACACAAAATAAAATGTTTACTTTCAGTACATTTATAGTATAAGTATAAGCCCATTTTCGGCAATGATCCGTAGTTTGTTTATCATAAACTAATATGGAAAAAGATATTGATCTTATTAGTTATCATAATTATAATCATCAGGAACTATTAGCAACAACATAATTTACTTATAAAAGTGATTTGTTATGTCTTTTCAATTCCGATCTGACTATGTATAAGTAACAATTGATGTGGGCTTTTAATTTTCCGTGTGTATCTTTCACAAGCACATTGTAAGTTTATATCAATTGCAGAACATTTTTGATTCGCTTGGCAGTACATAATAATTATAATTATATTCCCCTGCCTACCTATCTGCCTATCTTATCTTATCTTAGGAGTGGGGGTGCCAGTTAATGCCTGACTGACACTTCGTCCATTTCAGATCTTTTGTGTCAACCCCTCCTCTGCTACTCTAGACGTTGGGGGGCAGGGCAAAACTTAACAGTTTTGCTATGCACCCCAGCGGAAGCAGCCTGTAGTCTTCTGGTTTAAGGTAACCGCTATCTACTACAATACAATAAACAGATTAGAAAGAAGTAAATATTTGCCCAGTCCCACTTCGACATGAGGTATAACATAAACCAAACTTAATTTAATACCAAACCATTTTGGGTGTAATTATTTTACAATACAGGTACGTTGATGATGAAACAAATTTATTGTTCAGTTGCATAAAACTTTATTTTACACAACAATATTTATTATCTAGCTATTGTTTTAGAATAGACTTCCGGAACAGCTACTCCTTGTATCTGAAATAAAAAGATAATTATTATAACACTTTTGTAATAGGGCAATATGTAATAAGGCTTCTTGAGATGAATAAATTATACAGTCAACGTTATAAATGTGACGTATGGGTTAAAGATTGAAAATCTGACAGCGTTCGTATAAATATTTTTGACGCTGACCGTACCAAGAAAACCATAGTCCAGGCTAACGTATTTTAAAATCTCCTGATCAATAGCTTTCAAAGATTTTACTAAGTTCAAATAACTCAGTGATTAAACTCTATTATTTAATATAACCGATTTTAACATAACCTCAAAATCAGATTCTCAATAGATAATAGGTATTTTTATTTTTCGTTTAGCAACGATGCAATTTTACGGTGTGTTTCTTGTTATCACGACTGAGGATGTGCACAAAATAATCAAGTGCATGGTATGTCTTTGACATAAAGATACTATTAGATATTAAGTAAACAGCTTTAATCTCAGAAATGTATCGCAGACATCTGTCAATATTATTTTAAAATTGTTGTGAAGTCAATCAGTCAAAACCTTTTCCGTCGAGATCTTCTATAAAGCAGTTTGAATAAAGTTTATATTTCAAATTCCAATAACTGAGTCTTATGTCATTTAACAAGAATTTCTAAACAAAAGCTGAGAAAGATGTAACAGTAATTTGTATTAACATGCTATGGTATAATGTCTATTCATTTCTTTGTGATAATATGCATGCTTGGTTACGTCAATTACATTAAAACTTAATGAAGCACACAATTTCAATAATTACTGATAGTCAGGTCATCAGTCCAATTTATTGTCGTCACGACAATGAATAAATTGTTGTTGAATTTTCCCGTTATCAAATTCCTTTGAGTTAATGATTATATAATGACTGACTCGGCCCAAGTGAGTTTCAGTTGGTACAAAAAACTACATACTTCAAATTGATTACTAAAATGTTGTCGGGTAAATTTGCAATAGTGTTCTGTAGTAGATAATAAGTAATGAGGTATATTATGTCGCGGAAAACTATTACTTAAGTCTTTAATTGGGTGAATGGCGACACGTGCAAATATTTATATGCCCACCACCGGAAAACTGGCGTATTGTTGCTATTGTCCTATCTATATATCCATCAAATAACAATGTTACGGATACTTACTCATTTTGATAATAATATCAAAGAAAAAAAAATATCGCGAACCGTAGCAACTTTAGCAATATACAATAATTACAGCTATTAAATAACCAATTTTGGTCAATTAAACCTATGGGCTCGGTCTCACAACGGTACCTGTGGACCCCACTATAGTTGCGGTTATTTAAATTCTTCTTAAAGTGGAAAAAGACACTGACCTATGAATATAAATACTGACGTGTGCTCTTATAAACCTAAATATATTTCTTATGTAATAGAATACGGGAATTAACGCGAACCCGCATTTAACCTTAGAATGTTTGACGTTATGGCGCAGGTTACGCTGGCCATGATCGCAGGCTGGATGAGCAATGGAAAGATAAAAATAAAGCTAAGTATACTTGCTAACAGTATTAAAGATGAATATTTATACTAAAATTATTTGAACAGGTGTAAAAAAATCATTTGTAATGACCATAGAGAATTACGTAACAGGAAAACGTCCACAAAAAATCCGAAAATTGAACTCAGAATGTGACCTGCATACCGTAAATGTAAATAAGACAACTTACTCATAATCACCATGACGTATTGAATTTCTGGTTTACGGAACCGGTACCTACAAAGTTTTTTTTCCATTTTAAAAAAGATAACTCCCGCACTAAGAATTGCTATTGTGTCGCGGAGACTTTTACAAACATACAAACAATGAACACAAAGCACAACCAGACCCGAAACAATTATTTGTGGATCGAACAAGTAATTGCTTCGTGTAGGAATGGAATCTACGACCTCCCGACGCAGTGGTATCGGCGTGGCGACCTAAACCACTGTGCCACGGAGGCAGTCAACTTAGAAGGACACAGTGTTTTGTTTCAAAGGTAACGTATTATATAACATGGCCGGGACTGTCCAAGAATAAACCACCCCTCGATTTCCCGTTAATACACATATAGATCGTATTGTTTTACTCAACATCCACATCCGTGGAAAGATTGAAGAGAAAATCTGAGAATTTCTGATTATACTCCTTCTTAGTTTGTAAACACGAAGTATCAAGTTACATTTAACGTCCTAGACGCTTCAAAATTGTTAGTTATACTGGAGGTATCCTTTGATAAAATAAATCGGAACTTTAACCCCGCAAAAGATCTAGGTCGACTATTTAGGTTTTGAAAGTGGTCGGCACACCACAGCACACATTAAAAGGTTGCATCGTGTACTTGATTTTAATTAATGCAAAATTCATTATTATTCCAAAAATATAGATCATACAGTGTACCCTTCTATCAAGCAAGGCACTGCTTTTGCGAAAGCTCTTCATATGACAGTGATCAAGCATCGGGAGTACATTTCGGAGTAAGATACAACTAAGGGAATGACTACGAATCACTAACGAGCCAACTATCGACCTTAACATATGACATGTGAAGCGTTCAATACGAAGGTGTTCTACTAACCCAGCAGTGAATTTTCAGGGCAGTATTTGAGGGTGTGCGCGTGGTCGCCGGTGGCGCCACACCGAGGACAGCGGAACCGCCGTAGTACAGGACATTGCACACGTCCTCGACCGTCCTTCAACGCATGAGTCGTGTACCAGAACACTGGCCTGCCATTGTTCTTACAGAATGCACATTCCTGCAAGAAAAATCATTTGATGAAACGATATCATATTTATACATCACACTTGAAAAGCACACGACACAGTTTCGCCTACGTTTGGTCAAGTTTTTCCACATTGTCGACCTCGTTGTAAATTTATCCCGATTCGTTAAATACCTATCTAATAAATTTACTAAAGTCTCGTATATCAACTACAAACATTAAAAAAAAATGTGCAATACCGCAGATTACCAACTAACGGTAACTTTGCAGTAAAGTTAACTGAGAGGATTTCCTGAATATTGGTAATACTTTTTGTATATCATATTAAGCTTTATTTTTTATACGACAAGAGTATCGTAAAAAATCTCCAAGTTTAAAACTGGTTCGCAGGATAATGATGCGTTAGGTGACTTCAACTAATTAATTACGTTCTCAAATATGGAAGTTATCACTTGTATTGTATCGGAACACAAATTGTAATCCAATGTTGCCTTCCACGTCAACCGCCATCACTAGAATCAATAAATACCGATTAATTGACTCTTGTAGGTTTACGCGGCCTCGGCTACAAATATACCTTGTCCTCGCCTACCTCCTACCGTAGGACACCAATTATATTAGGAGGGTGGGTAACACCATTTTCCTGTACTTACTAATGATAATATTACTCTACGATTAATAATTCATCTAACAGTAGGTAGGTACTATACTAAACATCGTAAAGTACTTATCGAGACCAATTCTAGATACACGTTCCGTCGGAACCCTCATTAACTTTACAAAACTATGGAAATGATCGAACAAATTTGACGAGCCCTTCCATTTGGGAGCTAGACATGACCCAAATATTAGAATTGGATGTTTTTATTTAGTCTACCTTTGAATAAGATATCGTCTCCTACGTAGCCTTATTATTGCCGAGCGTATTGAGGTCGACTTTTGGTCTAGTAATGTCTGTCTCAATTGAATACGAGAATTTACTTTTCTAGAAGTGTATGACAGACGAAAACCTAACCGATATGTAAGAAATCGTGCATAGTCAGTCAAGATTTACCAGACCTGGATGCTTATTGCTTACTACTTACCAGATATCTTTGAGTAATGACCCGTTGCCGGCGCAGCATATCAGCATACTTCATCAATAGTTCTAATTGTTGAGGTGTTAGGGACAACAAGGCTGCCTCGTGCTGTGACACTATATCCTCGAAGCTTTTAACAGGTTGCGGTATCATTTCTTTGTCTAAAATCAATACAATACACCGTTCATTATTCATTCACTATTTATAACCCATACTTTAGACCTATCGATTTCGAATAGCCAACGGTCGTATTCTTGAAATACGAATAAGAATATCTATTGTAAAATATAGGTGGAACTTTTCAGTATAAAAGCGAACGCAAACTTAATCATTTATTCAGTTGGTTCGAAGTAAGAAAATTGGTAAGTTACCCTTGAGTTTTGTGTTAAGATACATATAAATTCGAGATGTGTGTAGACGTTGACAAGAGACGGTGAGAATTTAGAGCTATTTGGAAGTGTCTAGCGGAATAAAGGTCACGGTCAGCAGGCTACCCTCGCGTCTGAGACGTTCTTGGACCTAGCCTAGCGACACAGAATTACAACCTTTCTTATTTTCAATGACATCGGCCTGGCTTGCCTCCGCTGCTTTATCTTTACTTGTATCCATCGTGTGCACGGTCACTTGTGCCTCGAGTACTGCGGGGTCGAGCTTCACAGCTTCCAAAGCGTCTGAAATAACAGACACGCAATAAATTAACGACAAAATAATTGACAAATCCTCTCCCTTGGAGCATACTATGATTATGTTTCGCAAATATCATTAAGCTCAATTCAGTTCATTCAGTAAATTGCTTCCAGTGTGAACGCAATCAAATTAGTCATTAACTATTCTCATTATCTCCAATGTCGAAACTTCATTAGCCACAAAAAGTTCAATAAAAATAATTGAAAGGATAATTATAATCATTAACAGTATACATTTTTGACTACGAATGATTTTTCTTAATGCAATCGTAAAAACATATTTTATTTGTGTTAATACAGTAAAAAACGAGCTTTAAATCATACAGGCTTACCTGGTTTCCCGTTCAGATGAGCGAACATCACACAATGTAGACTTGATGAGTGCTAAAAAATAAGCAGTTAATTTAAAAACTTGTTTGCTAAAAATAAAACAAAAATCCGGATCTTCACTACCTACTATTAATATTGTATGAAAACTGTTAACCATTTACGTTCTAAAAATGTGGTAAAAAATAGATCCATTCATTCTGAACCATAAAACAACATCGGTTACCTTCGGATAATGTGCAAAAATAACACGGTTTAAACAAAATAATATTTTAATTATGACGATCAACAGTGACTCGGCTATAAGAAATTTGAATATAACTCACATTAAAAAAACAACAGTGACTACTTCCTTATACGTTCTCGACAAACTGAGATGTGTAAATGTGGTAAGAAATGAATGGCTCATAATCCATTAGTAAAATGACGTTTAAAGCAGCTCACTCTCCGCAAATAATTTCTGACAATGTTCTTTAAAAAATCGTTAACTATGTGGGTACTTTGGATTTTATTCTGACATTTAAATATAGACCTCATTCATGGCTCACTCGTACTTTAACCATAGTGTAGACTGTTGACATTTTCATTGTTAAAAAAAAGTTTCTGATTTGCATAAAGATACTGTTTTAACAGATATTCTGATTGATTACATAATACGAGTAAAGTGACTTATAAATGTACCTATAACCAAATCGTCGTACCTAGCCGAAGAACCAAAATATTTTGTATATTTTTTATTAACTAGATTCGCTTAAAGTAATGCACTTTATCGTAAAATCTATGTAAATAAAAAATACTAAAGTTATAACCATATCGGTTATAAGTTTATTATTTTTTTTCTAAGACTAAGTTGAAAAAAATATATAAATTTGTAATATAAGTTGATAAAAACGGTTCCGGACATAATTGTACGAACTTTAACATCAAGTGTAAATAACTGGTATTTAATTCTACTATTACATGTTTTATGTGTTAAATATCTGGTTAAACTGGTCGTGACGTTTTTGCTTCGAATTGTAGTCGTAATGATCGTTTTTGAACGACATTAACATAAATTATATGCTTGGCCATATGACTCTCTAATTTAACTGAGTCTTTTTAGTCTAGAAGGTAAAATTTCAAATTCTATAAATCCGGTTTTTTTTAGTCTATTAGTATGCATTTGCTATGTAGACTTAAAGAATGTGTTCAACTTGTGTTACGTCATCAATTTCTTTAAAAAGGCGTTTATTTCAACCAATTTTATACGTTCCTTTAACTATACTGTCATTTTAAGGAAGGTAGGTAACTATAGTCCAACGACTTAGCATACAGCCTTGTAAGCATCGTCTGCAGCTGGCGGAGGTATATAAAACTTGGAATTTAGAACATCATTGAGCTGCAGGTTTATGCAGCTAACGGTAGCCTGTTAGATACAGCTAATTTATTTCGAAAATACATAGAATTGTTAGTTATAATTTCGATAAATCGTGCACGCAAAGGCTGTCTACTAAGTTGTCGGACTATAATACCAAATTTTAAGGTACAGGTGCGCGCCTTCTCACGCTTAACATAACATTTCTTGAATTATATTTTTAAATAATTGCAATTTCTATTACGTTGACGTTATCCATTCAGACGGCAGGCGGTTCCGTCTGTGGACTTTGTTCATTGGAATACCTTACAAATGTTAATTAATCTCCATTGAAAAGTCTCATTTTGAACATACATAACATCGCTCCTGTTATACCCAAAAGAGGTTTATGAAATTCGACCTCGTTTCGCCGTTTATAATATTAGTTCCAGGTATTCGGGCGAGTTTATTATAATATAGCGGCCACGACGACAAACTCCGGGCTACTATTACCTTTTTGCTCAACCCGGGTATTGAATACGGGACTTCGTGATCAGCAGTCATATACGCGTAGGCAGAGAGCGTAGCGCCTCATTCATAGAAGCAGTCTATCATTTATTTCTCATGTCTTCTCATTGTCTTAATCTTATCCTACTCAAAGTAAGAGAGAATGATGATTACATTTATGAGTCTCAGTGAACATATAGCAAAAAGTTAAATTTAACAAAACTCTTTTTAAATAAGAATTTGTTTGATAAATAGTGTAATAATTGGCCTCGGCCATTCTATTTATATTAATAAAATCGCTCCTAAGGTCACAAGTTATTTTGTTTGAGTTTAATATTTATTATTAAATAGTTATATTTACTTATTAACCGACTGGCCGCGTATATAACTTATGTATACTTTTATGTTTTTGATTCTACTCCCACAGTAATTTCGATCCCATCGTTCCCATATAAACCTTAAAGTTACAAACATATAAAAAAAACATTTTTCCAATTAAGTTCAGTTGTTCAAAAGTTATACGCTAAATACATTTCGCTATTCGCTTCATTTTTATTTATGTAGAAAAGTATTTTTTTCTAGATTATTACTTATATAAATATTATTCATGAATTTGAATAAACAATTTACATTATTACGAAATATTTATAAAAGAAAGTGATTTTTGATTTTGTATGCAAATTCATAGACACATTAGTGATCGTCATTTTTAAACGTTCACATCAGTTAAATAAATCCGACTAAAAATCTCGACCTATAAAAATAATACGAAAAGTCGATAAAATTGTTTCACAAATGCAACAGTTGAACATTTGATAACAAAATATATTCAATTCTGGCGATAACCTTTCGATTTTTTAAGTCGGGGATACAGTCACAGATAATAAAACCCTAGTATATTAACAGTTCTCAGTTCTTATACCGTCGCCGTCGGTGCGCTTGCCGAACATAATAATATGTACAGTTAAACATTTTTCACAGAACGCCGAACGAACAGTACAATTTCGTAAAAATCGACATGAATAATAAAAAGGAACAACCTAAAAAATTTTTTTTGTGAATAGCGAGAAACAGAAAGTAAGTAGGTAGGTACTTGCGTTGTCCTGAAGAATTTTAAAAAGCATATAGGTACCTATAATGTCTGGCTAGCGCACTTGTTTTGGCCTCGGTGGAAATGGCACCTACTGCCTATGAACAACACCGGAGGGTAACATCGACCTTGCTGTCCGCGCCAGGGAGCAAGAAAAATGTTAAACTTAAACCTGAGTATTTTTTAACTTTTTTATCGATATTCTGCGGTTTCTCTCGCAAATATATTGTCCCCAGCATCCCTGATAAGATGATTACAATATAGGATGATTAAAAAACAAGTTGATAATGATGATCTATCCGACCGATTTCGGCCATGGCGACCACTTCAACTCCTAAATATAAGTCGGCGCTGATGCGCACGCAGATGGCTTATATAGCCAATTTTATTAGAAAATTCACGTGAAAAGTTATGTAAAGGTTAAAAAGAAAAATAAAACTCCCCCGAACCTAACTAATTTATTTACTGAACATATTTTAAAACTTTATCTACAAAGTAATACACAGGCGGCTTTAATGCCAAAGGCAAGTGATCTGCGCGGAACTTAACCTACAACTAATAAAGAAATATAAAACAATCGAGGAAGTATTGGGAAATCCCACAGGGTTCGTAAAAATAAACTTGAATATCACGCGAGCGAGTCTTGTATTTATAGAAAGATTGAGTGACGTATATTTATAGTAGTAGCTGCAGCTCTGATATAACGCGATTTTACGTGTGTGTGTTTTTTATTGCATTTTCACGTTAGCGTACAGAGCGATAAGCTGACGTTCTCACAATATTACGTCCATTTTAAAACATGTAATACCTAATACGTTTTCATTACGCATGCCGAATGACGATATTGAAGAAATTTTGTATTTTGTGTTAGCTACATCCAAATCTACTTACATACTACATATCACGCTTGTTATACCCGAAGATGAAGGCAGAGGAAAATGAGATGCTCCCATGTGTCACCGTTAACAATGTTTGTGCCATATAGCCCAGCCTATTGCCATTTACCGGGCACGTTACGTTACCAAACTCTAGATTAACTATAGAAAAATATTCTAATACAAATCAAAAACGGCCACAGAGGCAAACAAAAGTACCAATTCTGTTATATTAAAACTCGGTACTACAACTGTAACATGAGGTATGTTTTAGCCGTCATTAGTGGGACGGCTTTACACAAATTGGCAAAATTATGTTATGTTGAGCAACTAACTTGAAAGTACTTGAAACTAACAATACCGGAAATGAAATAGTTACACATTTTACATTGATGTTTTGGAAGATACACGCAAGTGGTGTATCGTATACCCTTACTATAATCATTATTTATAGTAATTTTATTATAATATAGGCGATAGGCCTTTCGGACGGCTTGAACGATTATGTCAATAGGTTGACCACTAACCATACGATAAAAACTAATTATACTAGTTATTAAACGTTAGGTGAGGTATTTACTGTATATTATCATGTTATGCGCAATTGGCTGCTACTAACGACGATAGATTTTGTTCATATCAAATAGTCGTGGTAAAAATTAGCCATAGTGTTGATCAATTTTTTTTAACGTCTTTAAAAAATACCGTCTCTGTGGCGTGACAGCGCGGTAATATATCCGACTGCTGATCACTAGGTCCTGAATCCAATTCCCGCTTTCGGCAAAGATCTTTTTTCCAATTATGTTAAGATATTTCTCGAGAAAAACTCTGTGTTTGGTAACGTGCAAAGTAAATGGCAATAGGCTCGACCCTATTTTACATGGGACTGATATGGTTAGTAACTAAACGTAGGAGTGTTTCATACACCTCTGACCTCTCCCTACCCTTTCTGGTATAACAGGCGTGATATTAAGTACTAGCTGAGCCGCGCAACTTCGCTTGCGTCACATAAGAGAGAATTTTCCTTGTTTTTGAAAAATTTTTCGTTGCTATTCTGCTCCTAGTAGCCATAACGTGATGTTATACAAAAGCCAAAAGCCTTCCTCGATAAATGGGCTATCTAACACTGAAAGAATTTTTGGAAAATTGGAGCCGTAGTTCCTGAGATTAGCGCGTTCAAACAAACAAACAAACAAACGCTTCAGCTTTATAATATTAGTATAGATGTATATTATCACAATAATAACTAGGCCACACAAGGACCATGACACTAGCAGTTACCTACCTCCAAACGTTTTGGAACATAAATATTATTAACTTGATTGGTGAAAATACTGTTTGAGTATAGAAATAGGTTCATTTACTATGAGGACAACATTTTAACTTGAAATTATATTCTTAAGACTATGAATACATATTATTATAGATAAAATTTAAGTGTCTGTCTATGATTTTAAGATAGCAATGTTTTATCAAACTATTTGAATTACTTTAAAATAGTTATTTACATGATACCAAGGAATAACATATTTAAAAAATCGTCCGTCTGTCTTTCTGTTCGTCCGGAGTAAGTTTAGGAACTGTTTAATATATTGTAACGGTACTTTATATAAAAAAGAGGGGATTCTAGGGCTATACATTATACTCATTGCCAGAAACAATTATCAATAAAAAACGTTAAATAAATTTTGTGAGCATATTGAGTAGGTCTGAGAATCGGCCAACATCTAATTTCATACCCCTAAGTGACACTATTTTTTTTTATTTATATAGCAAAACAACGTTTGCCGTGTCAGTTAGTATATTTATAATTTTAAAATATATATTAGAATAACATTTAGCGTTCAAAACTCGTGTGTATATTGTCCCAGGGTTATCTTTCACGGATTTAAACGTTTGTACATATTATTAAAGACAAGGTCTCGGGTTTGATAACAAGTTGATGTTGTAATTATCATTTATCATTATCACCGTGTATTTGCACATTAGCTAGTATCATGTATAGACTCACCTATATTAGG
Source organism: Anticarsia gemmatalis (assembly GCF_050436995.1). Lineage (NCBI taxonomy): Eukaryota > Metazoa > Arthropoda > Insecta > Lepidoptera > Erebidae > Anticarsia > Anticarsia gemmatalis. The sequence continues at coordinate 7,761,325 of NC_134757.1, forward strand.
GTAGGTCGTTACTACATTGGCACCAAAATCTTATTATAATACGTATGTTGAATATATTAATTTGTACTTGAAAACTCTCCATAGATTAGAATAGATTTGCTCCTTTACTGAATATAATAGCTAGTTGTAATTATGGCTTTTTATTCAAAGAGTTACATTCTGGGATAAAAACTGTGTCCTTTCTCGGATTCCATGGTATATTTGTACGAAAATTCATCAAAATTGGTTCAGTCATTTAGAACCGGAGTAGAGGCAGACTACTTTCTTATTTATATTAGTAAGGATAAGTGATAGTTTCACAGCTAACTGATTACATTCAAATGCAAGTGATTGACCACGATTTTGCGGTATTTTGAAGTATATCATTTTTTTATGACATGATGTATGTATGTGAATGAGGCGAGGGAAGTTTGTAAGGATCTTACCAGGTGCCGTTCTTCGGTCTCTGCCTACCCCAGTGGGAAAGGCGTGATATTATGTATGTAAGTAAAATTTTTTACATACTTATTTTTTACACCTTAATTTCCGCAAAAGGTCGTTAACCTTTTAAGTCCTTTCTTTACGACCTGATTATCTCTAAACATTGATAGTTAACTGATAACCCGGTAGGCAGTTTCGAGCTAAGTCTGTGTCATATTTATTGGGGTGCGTATTTTTTTTTATTGCTTGTTTAAGATTGACCATTTTCTTTCCTCTAACAGGCAAGCTACGACTGTTTCCCTCATAAGTTCTTAGTTATAATTAAATACTTTGAACATGAAAGAAGTATATAAGATCATGACATTTTCTTGATATTATAAAGTAAAGTATCCTATAGGTATGCTTATCTGAGCTACAAACTATTCGTGTGTGTAATTGTATCAAAATTTATCGATGTGGTTTGATTGATTGTGTAGGTTTTGCTTGAAAGAGTAACAAATAACAACCATTTATAACCCTTTTAAAGTTTCGCATTAAAGTTATAATATTTTAGTAGAAAGTGGGATAGAATGAATTTTCAATGATTTATTCATGATGTAGGTATTCACGTGACACGTAGTATTACTGGTACTCTTACAATTTATTAAGTATAGTAGTGTAATTTATTTCCTTAGTTTTTGATTTTAGTGATTATAATCAAAGATTATAGTTCAATGGTCCAATTAATGTAGGAACCAATAATACTGCCCGTAACCCTACTTGGTTTTAAATGAAGCAGAACAAATGCGCGGTCGTAATTACTACGCTATGAAACTACTCTTTTAAATGTAGTCTATGGTAACATCCGGTAGGTATCCTTATCATGTGATAAAAGTGCAACATTGTAGCTGTCACTACTTCATTACGCGCATATTCTCGCCAAGGTCAGTAGGTGCGGGAATATTATTATGTAAGTACCTAGTATACCTACTACATACCCTAGTATAATAACATAGTATTTACTACTACTTATGTAGTATTATGTACCATTACAAAGCATTATCGAGACAGCTCTAGAAAATACTAGTTTGTTGGGAAAGTACGACGCTACATTGTTATTTTGAAACAGTATTATAATTTTACATACAAACATATTATATCACGTCTGTTTATCGTAAAGGTGTAGACAGCGGTGTATATGCGGTGTAAATATACCCACGTTTCACAAGTTATAATGTAGTCCTATGTAATAGGAAGGAACCCTATTGCCATAAACCGGACATGTTATAAGCCTCCGGGCTACACTATTGATAAATTATTACTATTGGTATTTCCTAAGTTATATCATATAACTTAGGAAATACCAATAGTACTTTGCCCGACCCAAGAATCGAACTTGAAGCCTTAGTAAAATACTGCAATTCTAAATTAATTTTATGGCAAAAATAACATCTTACAATTGTATAATTGACACGAAACCGGTTGATTTTCTTCAGATTTCTTTTATATTGACAGCTTGATAGCACAATTTTTGCACGAGTTACCGTAATATTTAGGAACGTGCCTGAACAGGTAACAGGAAGTTCTCCTTGCTTAATCCAATGAAAACATCTATGATGTTGATTCATTCTTTCATTATAAAGTTGGTGGTCATCCTAGTGTATGAAATAAATGGGTAAACGGCTGTTTTCTTAATCGATAACAAACGCGAATGAATTTTTACGTGAAGCACCGTTCATATACCACTAAGTGGCCACCCATCTATAGAATACTAACGTTAAGGCTGTTTTAACCCACAGATAGCTTACCGACCGGTAAGCGCAACTATATAGCTACGAACGCATCTGGTCTTTTATTCGCTATAATTTAGAACAGTACAACATGATGTGACGTGCCAAGGGTCTTCAGATCATTACGGAAGGGTCCCCTAAGTAAGGAGCGACTACGCGAAGACGTTTAATATTCATGTTCGGTGCATTAAGAGAGCAGACGCCATATTGCCAAAGCTATTTTTAATGTACATACTTATTATGTAGATTCCGAAAAACGACGAATTCTCGGGCGTTTTCTAACTTTTATAAGTACCAAAACATAAAATGATATGCAGTCTTTTGCACAACCACAAAGAAAGACTGAAGGAAAACCCTACGAGATTTTACATAATATTTATTTTAATTACCCCAACATAGACGTTAATTAGCAAAGTTTCAGTTAAACAATGATAGGGGAATATGTTTGCGATACCATAGAAGGAAAAGATCCAAATATAAACTTTACCATCCTACACATGAATCGCCCATCAAATGTATTTTAGGTCCTAGAACAAGTACTCGACAATTGAAGAAGGCAGTTAATTAATAACTACAAAATCTATACTAAATACCTGTAGATTTTCTTTATTTTTTCTTTTTTAAAGACAACTCCCAGAACTGCTTTTGTGTCGCGGAGACTTTTACAAACATACAAACAACGGAGACACAGAGAACATCCAGACCCGAAACAATTATTTGTGGATTGCACAAATAATTGTCCCGTGTGGCAATCGAACCCACGACCTCCCGACACAATGGTAGCGGCGTGGTGACCTAAACCACTGCGCCACGGAGGCAGTCAAAAATAAAGATCTAAGACGAAAAATAAGACGCAGTTCAATTGAGCAAATGTCTCAAATATGATGCCAATTCCCTTGCACTATCATCAAATTCAAAGATTGTTATTTATTTGTACACCCTTTCTCAACTCATTGTCTTTCCTCTTTTAAACACCTTCACAATAATCTCTGCATCACCCCAAGGTAGACTGGCAGAAAATATATCTGGCAGTAAGTCCGCCTTTATACAGTTCTGTATAAAAAGTTTAAAATAAATAAAATATTATTCAACATGTCTAACATATTACTTGGTAAAAGTACCAACTTTTACTACAAAACTAAACTATAAATAACTTTTAACATTAAACTTAACTAAACTAGAAATAATTAACAAAAGACAAAATATTTTCAATTACACAATATAGGTATTTACAATATAAAATATGCATACAAAAGGACTGCGTCACGTTTAAACTTAAAATAAACTTTTACTTACATTTTCCGCCGCCATTTGCTATTTCACTATGAGGCTTTGATGACGACTTATAATTATTTTCTGTAAGGTTTACCTTATCGCGAGTAATAGCTAATACGTAACTTGGTCCATCGTCGTCACTGATAACAATCCACAATACAATGCAATTTCTCAAGGCTGTTATCGACTACCTATTGTTTTTTTTTATTTCATTACGCAAGTCCATGATTCTATAGTTTATGAAAAGGGACTTTTTTCAGAATTTTGCTGCTATAATTCAGAGCAATTCCTTGCTCTTCTTCACCAGCCAGTTAATATTAAATTTTCAAACTAATAATCAAAACTATTCTAGGTAATTATAGAAATGATTGTAACTATCAATATGGTAGTTTAGGATACAATTATTTTCCTTTTATAAGTCAAAATAAAAGCATTTGTTTATAACTCATAAGCGGCTTCTTAATAAATACGTATTAAGGAATTTCAATAATATCAATGCAGCCATAAGGAAATGGTATACCTATATATCGGCAACATTTTCAAACATTGCCCTTGCTTGCTGTGGGAAATCGTTAGACGCGACGTAGGAAATTATTATGCAAGCTATGCAGTTCCCGGATCAATATTTAAAAAAAAAACTAGTTAAACCCCACGCAAGGGCATGCGTAGACTCGAATAGATACAGTATGTCTGTCTCATTCTCGTACAAGTGGGAGCAGTGATCGAAAGCGAGATAATATGAAAACTCCTGTCCGCACAGAATCGCAATGGCCGGCACCCAGTCCCCGCTACCCCGCACACCCCCGGCACTGACAATGAAAATTGGATGCATAGGCACTCGGTACACACACTAGACTATGCTTCCGAAAACACAGATTGATATGTTATGAATGCTGAAAACTGGCTAATGTTAATTAACGTGATCGTGCACGATGACGTTGCACTTTCGTTTATTTTGAACATCCCACCAATTTCCAAGCAAAAAATTCTGTATTAATATAATAAAGTAATAAAAATAGAAATAAAATCTAAATTCTTCAGACTAAAAATATAGTATAGAATTAAGATAGATACATTTTTCTACTTTCCTGTACATTCACAGACTACAATGTTATCTTTTACAAAGGAGTATTTGTACTTGCTACTTTTGACTGTATTGTAACTACGACAACTGTCACAGTCTCATAAGTCATTTGCTTAATTATATCCAGCAATTAACTGTGAGAACATCAACAACACACATGTACAGTTGTATGTTCTCAAGGTTACATAGTTATAACGTTATACATGTATAATATAACCTTTGCCTTTGTGAAGAATTCGCGTGAGCAGAATAAAAATGAGATTATGTATTTCGATTTCAATATGCTTATTTTAACTAAAGTGTAACACGAAAGAAAACTAGATTCTTAAGTCTAAAGAAATATACCCTTAATAGCTATACTGACGTAATACATTAAAGATTTTCTCTCTTTGTCGGCACGTGTATTCCGAACATCGCAATACCAGGATCTGTTATCAAAGTTATATTTTAAAAGGAAAAGTCTGTTTTCATGTCAAGGGTTGGAAACAAGAATGTTTATCTAATATAGAACAAATCTTCACTGTTAAAACATAAGGTATTTAATGACTACGTACAATCAATTACGTTCTTATATATTATAATGTTATGTTAATGTAACACGCGAAAACGGATTTGATGTGTGTCCCGCGTTTGGAACAAATAAATATAAACAAAAACAGGCACGTGTCACGCTTCAATCTCTTTATTTTAAGATTATTTACATTTGCACATTTCTCAGTTGCTACTAAGCTGTGCTCTAATAATATGTTCTGTACTTACATTTCTAACAAGTTTCTACCCCATTATTTATAGTTGGTCAAAATACGACGACCAGACAAAAAGTTTGATACTTTTAATTAGAGCAAAATAATACATAACATTACAGTATACAGTATACAAATTGTCGTAATTTTAAAAGAATAAAAAACAATAATAAATTTCGAAATGTAACTGAGTGTAGCCGTGTTAATGTCTCACCCATTAATCTATTATGCATCAAGATGGAGTCGAAAACAGGAAAATCTCATGAGATGAATTACATCTGTACATCTATAAAATATCTACCTACTTTACTTGTTGCAACCATGTTTTTTTACGTAGTTGCAAAGGTGACTATGTCAACTCTAATGAAATTCTATTTCCTGTTTTATAGTGGAAACATTCTATAGCTTCTTAATTCAGTCTGTCTATGTGTACAGGTATGCTAGTTTATTGATAAAATATCCAGTTTTTCCAAAGACTGTCTATTTACATAGACAGTCTTGGGAAAAATTGGATAGATTATTTTTAGGTTTTTTTTTTAATAACTAAAAAAATCTTCCCTAAAGTTTTATTACAAATCCTTTCTCTCAGTTATCGAAGCCTACTCATATAATCCCCTTGCTGGACTTCAAGCCGCCAGGTTCAGCAGTGTCGGCTGTTTGTAAGTGTAACCCAATCGATCAAGCCTAAAATTCTGTTTTTCTTTATATTCTAAAGGTCTTGAAGTTTTTCTGTTAGAAAAATATTCTACCATTTTCTTTTATTCTTAATGAAAAATTTCCCAGCCTTTCCGAGAAAGCCGTCTTTTGACGCAGTGTAAAATCTAAGGAATTCTATTTTTGTCGTGGATCGATGATAGCATACAGTGTAAAAGCGATTGTATAATAGGTATACTGTTAAAGAATTCTTGGTGAGAAGTGGAACCTTATTAAGTAATGTGCAGAGATGACACTGCGACCTACGCACTTGCGGTAGATGAACAAAATTATGAAAACTGACACGTGATAAAAATTGAGATGACGAACTTAATGATTTTACAAAAGTATACAATAGTATACATATCTCTGTTTTTATTAATAAACCTACGACCTAAATAAATCCTATGAAGGCGTAAGAGCAAAATAATGTCACTAAGTGTTACTACTGCAAGCGGGGGTCATTAGTTGGTGTGATCTCCAAATAGTAGTCTGAGGTCTGGTGGTTATTTGTTTATGTTATGCCCCGAGACATAAATTTAACTCTACAGTGAAAGTCTGCTTTGGACGCTTAGACCTGCTTAATGCAATTTATTTCAACATATCCTTCGTGTACGGGCTTGAAGCCCTCTGACTCTTTAACCATTCCTAATAGTCAGTGTCGCCCCTCCTTTGCATCTTCTAACGCTGGGGGACAAAAAAAAACAAAAGATTTTATTATTTGTAATAAACAAACAACAACAGCGCAAATATTACTTTTCTACTTTTGTTTCATGATTATGATAATGTAGCGGCGACGAGAATTCATACATTATGTATTTTGTTGCAATCCATTGAAACGAGCAAATCGTTCAGGTCTAGTGTTTAAACGAATTTAAAGTAGCTCAACAGGTACTAGATAACAGCTTAACGGTCGATCTGGTAACGTATTACGTTTTCAAGGCTTTCGCTCGCCGCCTTTCATCATTTGTTTGTTTTACTACAATTTCAATTTTAAAATAGCTACAAGCACCCGGCCTGTGTGGTACCTAAGCCACTGTTTAGCTACCCATATCTTTTACTACATGATATGCATACATGACTATAATATTACTTCGTTTAGCTTGACATTTCGGCACAGGTTATTCTGGTCTCGGTTGCAAGCAGATGACTGGCTATTTCGGAGTTCCAAATGTAGATTGTTTTGTATTACTTTGATCATGTAGAGTCCATCAAAAGTAGACTAGACGCTAGAAGTTGTAGACTATAACCCGAACCGTATTTACTTTACATATGTCACACAAATCGTTCAGGTTTGATGGTAATACTACTCTACTACTACTATAGAAAACTTCGATGTACTCAAAGAATTAATAAGCAAAGTTAGTATAAGATTACTCGACTATAAACCCGTACCTATTTGTGTAATAAACCAGTATTTTATCGTCTAATTTCTTGTTGTTTGTTTTATACATACAATGTGTGACGTGACGCATGGAATTAAATACGTCACATTTTAATTCGCTAATAAGATTAAAATGTAAATGAACGTATTGAATACAATGAACATCAGCAATTTACGCTAAATCGTCTTCATAGTTGTGTATATCTCGTTCTAAGAAAGCAGAAATGAACAGGCAATCTGAAGTACTTAGGCAATTGTCGGTCATGCGACCGCATGGCTTGCAACGTGACATGACATCAACTGTCACATTGCATCGAAGCATAATATTTAATACGTACTACGTGGCCACTAGGTACAGTAGGTACCTACTTGCGTGTGTAGATTTGAAAATATTAACTCGTACGAGATTTTTTTGCGGAAAGTGGAAGAATAGCAGTTTTCGTCGTAGTGCCTGCATTATACTTAAAACTCCATTGTTAGTTGGTAATGATGTGCTTGAAAGTCTGACAACCAGTCTTATCGAAGGTTATCGTGTTATAAACTTATAACCGAGGTAAAAATATAGAGATCCGCTAGGCGATCGGTGTATTCAGCTGCATCCAGTGACACTGGAAGCCGACTCCAACATAGTTGGAAGAAAGACTGATTCTTTTAGTCGGTAATGATGAGTCATTTTTATTTTCCCGTCTGGAAAATAAGTTTTGGACGAAAGTATGTATTTTATTTTGTACGAGAAATGTTGAGTTTTAAATTCAACTGACGTCACAGTTAAGTGCATTATAGCCAAAGCTTTGACGTAATTAGCGCCCACTCCCTAACTTAAACGTGCACACTGCACATTTAGCGGTAGTTTATCTATTCAATAGCGTTTAAACTCACATAAAAAACAGTTTGAATAGATAAACTGCCGCTAAATGGGCCTCAGAAACCCGGCATTAGTCATACTCTATGATCCTTCATTTATTTATTTGGTTGAATAAACAATACTTGTTGTGATTATTTTTTAATTATCTAGCTGGATTTAGTACAATTTATTCTATGTCGATCAATTCTTGAATAGAAATAATGTATTCAAAATTAGGAATTGATTATGTACCTATTTCAATTTTAATTTTATTTAGGTACTCCTTGAATAAATTTTCTTTAAAAAATCTATTTTGTTCCCGAAAGGTTGTTGGACGCTAATACATATCAAACTTAAATAACCTCAATGTTAAAATGATTTGGAAACAAGTTAAGTATTTAGTTATGTCGATGGTCACGTACTTGCGAAATTTCGGCTGCTTCTAGCTTGAACAACCTTGTGATCTGTACAAGACACTGTTAATGTAGAGACAACCTTTGAAAATTTAATGACAATGTTTATTATTAGCGAAATTAATCACTTTTTTAAAATGGTATCAGTAAAATTGATAAATAGGTAAACTTCATAATCATATTCTTTATATCTAGATGTAGCATTCTACGACCGAACTATCAAGCTACTATTAAAATAAGGTAATTTGTATGTATATACCTACATACAAATTAAAAAAAAACGGTGTATACACACTGTCACATTTTCAATCGTACTGTATCGTACAAAAATGTATATTATTGCTTGGTGATTGTAAAATTACTATGAAGTATAAACAGTAAGGATCACTGTTCTATTTCATAAACGCTTTTAAAAATGTGACAGGATACTTCTTACCAATCTGACTACATTATCTGCTCATAAATATTGCATGAATTTTGCAATAATATTGATCGTATTGCACTCTGCACACTGCACTAAAACCAGGCAAGGCACGCCCTGCTTACATTGTTAAGTGTTATTTTAAAGTGTACAACAATGTATCCTATTTGTTATCGGAATGTTAACTGTATTTCGCTTTATGTTATAGTACTAGCTGCTGATCGCCCGAGTTAAAATGATATTTTATACAAATCATTAACACATTATACGACCCCCATCCCCCAACTCGCTCAGGAACTGCTCTACCTATTGACTGAAACCAGAACATTTTTAAGTTTATCGGGATGTTAGAACTGCATATGTTACGTCAAATGAATTGTTCGAAAATTTTATCATTATAATCTTAGGGCCATGAGATCTATAATTTTACTTTATATTTATGCCCTCCTAAGTACTAGTAATCTCAACCGTTGAAGAAGCAATTGTCTAAATCCAAATTTTTCAATCAATATCCTGCCGGCAGTTTCATCATCCCTTAGGGTGCTCCCACAGTTATATAACGTTAGAAACTGACTTTTAACATTTGTTATTAAACAAATTTGTTTTAAAATTTTATTAAAATTGTTTTGTTATAGTATTACACAATGTTGTATAACGTTATATAACTGCTGTGTGGGAGCACCCATAGACAACCCGCCGGGGAAAATAACTGCACCTACTTACTTATTTCACCTAACTTTTCTTTAGAGGAAAAGATTTACAAACATACGAGTTACAAGTTAGTTATTAGTTATGTAAATCTCCTTTCATTCATGAATTCAGACAACAAAAATTAAATACGCCTGTCGTCGTCGTCACCGTCGGCATTGAGTTTGATTAATGCAAATTTATATCAGCAATTTATATACGATACTAAACTTGTACTTTACGTCAACATACGTTAGTCCGTATCTAATGATAAACCTGACTTAGCAACTAATTAAATATTAGATTTGAAAGAATTGAGTTAAATTTATAAAACACGTAAGTATTATGTTCTATACCCAGTCATAGTGACAGGCAGGTCTGCGTTTTGCTTATAATCCTACGATACATTTAACAATTAAACATAATTGGACCAATTACACTGCCATTATGAGGAAATAAATCAATCCCGCAGTAAATGTAGAAGTATGATAGCTAGCAACCATGGAAAAGTGAACTCACATTTACTTAAAACGTTCTTATAATCTATATTATTAAGTATTATTAATAACAGATATTCTCAACTATGTCAACATTGAAGAGAAAATATGTTTTCAATGATGGCGTAGTACCGCTACCAGCGCCGGCAACGGGCTGTAATTTTCATGCCACCAACAATAATAGGACAATGATTACAGCAATCAAAGAGTTGGTTTTCGATTGTAACTGTGTTTTAAAAATAAGTATGTCCACAGTACGCGTGTAGGTACTTCATGTTGGAAATTCTAATATCAAGTGGTAGCAAAATCGCGAAAAGTCGGCACAAGGTCACCGTCTCACCGCGCGTCACCCAGGCGACCGGGAGCGCGTGCCAAGGGCGCTATAGAATAGCTCAGGTACTTGTTACTACGCACAACTCGATCATTTCTCACTTATTCCTTAATCGAATACTTCAGTAATATAGAGATGCTTGTTGAAAACATACATTTGATATTTATTTGAGCATGGGTAGCCAGTACAACGTAAGCAGATTCCATCTATGTATCGGTTTGCATTACATTTCATAAAACAAAGATCGTATTATTGTTCAATACGAATGTAACATGAGTTTTCGTAGTAGAGGTAGAACAACACGCGCCCGAGTCGGTTGCTAGGTAACGGCGCGATGTGCCCCAGCCAGCCGCTCCAGCAGCCCACCCCAGCCGGCTGCAACCATCGATTTCAAAGCTCCACGACTTAACGCCCACTCTATCACAAGTTACGCGATTTTGTGCCTTAAACGTATATGACATACGAACCAAATCTACTGTGCGCTTTAATCTGTTTTAATATCGTTTATTATGATACTAGCTGACCCGCGCAACTTCGCTTGCGTCACATAAGAGAGAATGGGTCAGAATTTTCCATGTTTTTGTAACACTTTTTACTGTTAGGAACTCTGCTCTTATTGGTCGTAACGTGATGATATAAAATATGCTTTTTTTTTCACAAAAAATATTCTCAAAATTATTTATATCTCTTAGTATAACGAAGTCGCGCTAAGGCATATCCGCCATTAAAACAGTTGCCATGGCAACGGAATTTTGTTTATTCAATGTCATTATAATATTGATATTTCGCGACTTCGTTGAGTTTTCTGAATTTTCCCGGGAAATGCGTCATTTTCCCGGGGTAAAAAGTAGCCTATGTCCTTTCTCGGGTATCAAAATATCTCCATACCAAATTTCATGCAAATTGGTTCAGTAGTTTAGACGTGATTGAGTAGCAGACAGACAGACAGACAGACAGACAGACAGACAGACAGACAGAGTTACTTTCGCATTTATAATATTAGTATGGATTTGAATGGCGTCACGGGGAAACGTGTCTTCTGTTGAACATTTAAGGATGATTTTCCTTAAACTGATACATGAACGAGTTTGATGCCAACATAGTTATTTTATGGGTTATCGCATGAATGTAGATACCTAGATGTAACAATGTTGCAAATGCAATGAGATGTTTCTGTATGTCAATAAGTTGTGTAACCGTCTAGATTTCCAGGTTTATTAATGCAGTGCGACGTAATGGAATATTCTTTAGTTATTTTAGTACTCTCTCGTTGAGAATGTGACTTCTTTTCATTAATGTGTGCCAGGGTATTTGTGTTCATAGTTTAGATACTTACTATTCCTTAAGTGTAGGTACGTACCTATATAGATAAAATAATATTGATTATTGCTTGAATACCAAAGGTGAAGACTCGCAGTCGTAGAGCGTTTAAAATTCTCTACCATTATGGATTCTTACCTAAAATATAACTAACTATACTAAAAGTAACAGTAGCCCTCTTAGTTTGTGAGTCCAGTAGGAGATGAGGTAGATAATAGGCGTTAATAATATGTGATCGAAGCTACGTCGTCGACGTTTTGGGAGTTACCTACTCATATGTATAGAAACATCTGGCACGAATACAATTATGCATACTTTGCCATTGCTTAGAGAAACATTATTCATCCGGTCAGTTACGCATCCATTATAAAGCTCAAGTAAAAAGCATCTAAGTTCATCACTCTCACACCGCGCCCGGGTCAAGAACCTCCCCTTCCGCTGCTCATTTCAAATTTCCCCCTCTCCTCCGCTATCCTCAAAGCTAAACCAAAATCCTGGAGCGTCCAACGCCACCGGGGATTTCTCATAAAGCTTTTCAGAATAACTTCTTGCAACTAACTAGTTTAAATGAGATTTGTCAGTTACCTAGTACCTGTATCGATAACCTGTGTTATCACTTAACCCAAAACTACTTTTTTTTTAATTAACGTACCGCCGACGAACTCCCGTGCGAGAAACTGCTATTTACCTATTTGCTAACATTTTCCAAGAAGTACCTACCTATAGTTCTACTAATTAATTATTACTGAAATAATATTAGCAAAGATGATATACAAAACACAAACACAGCTTAGCTAGGGGCAGTTGGCCATAATTGAGCCTGTAACAAATAATATAAAAATTGGCATCTCAACCGTAAGACATAGCTACACCATGAATCTGTTTCATTTTTATCTTACACGTCATTATTATTCTCTTGTCCTTTTACATCCCAAAACACAAAAAATCATGAATTTATCTTCTATTTTAGATCAATATCTTTATCATCATCATTGGCATTAACTTAAAATACGGAGAGATTTAGTAAGCACCAAAGTAGATGTCTTATGAAGTACAACATTCATAAAGTAATGCTTCTGCACGTTTACTAGGTCCGATCAATAAAAAAGGTTATGGAAATAATTAATCTACGTAATTATTGTTTCGCTACGGAAAGCCCAACTTAAATACAAATTAAGAAGACTGTTTTATATGGCCATCAGGTAAATATTAGGTCGGGGAAAAAGTCTTTTCGCAGTATAGTAGGTATGTCTGAACTTGTAATAAAATCTCTTTGGCTTCAAGAATGAGTACACGGTTCATTAGGCTTTTTTCAGTAAGCTTGTGAGGTAGGTAGGTACCCTAATATCGAGCTTTTTTGTGTAGAGAAAAGATTTTATTACAAGTTCATACATACTATAATGCGAAAAGACTTTTTATCCGACCTATTTGATCCATACTGTTTTTTCGACATCTTCTGCAAATTAATGTCACATTTTAACCAACTCTATTAGTAAAAACTGCACGATAGCATTTATTCGATTGAGTTTACCGCTAACCGACGGACAGATCGACGGTCCCTACTAGAGTAAGATCCCAGAGCTGCCAGACCTACGTCATTTTAGCAAAGCTGAAACTTTGAGGATTGTTAGTATAAAGGGTCTGTTAAGAGGTATGCACATCCACTACCTTGAAAGCGGGGCCGTTTCTGAGGTAGCGCGGAGAGAAGGTGCGTAAAAAACGACCCAACCTACGTTATAGTAGCAAAGTTGGTTTTCAGATATGTTATTAATGATATTATGTAGAATTAAAATTGACTATTGCCAGACCGTTTCCCGGGGCCATTACTTCTGCCAGACGCCTTAAATGTTGTTAAAAAATGAGGTCAACTACGTCATAGTAGCAAGCCTAAATTTTATATATGTTATTAAAGGTACAATTTTAAGACCCCCTGTATGCGGACAGACCATTCCGCAGGGCCCTTCGTCCCTTAGACGCCATTAAACTTTCCCTGTGAGAGCGAGAGTAAGAGCATTATTCATACGCATAAATGAAAAACAATTGAATTAAAAAAATAAAAATTGAAAAATTATTGAATACTAACTGACCCGCGCATCTTTGCTTGTGTCACTTAAGAGAGATAGGTCAAAATGTTACATAAACGGGTTATGTAACATTTTTCACTGGTACTCTGCTCCTATTGGTCGTAGCGTGATGATATATAGCTTATAGCTTTTCTCAATAAATAGGCTATCCAACAGTAAAATATTTTTTTATTCGCACCAGTAGTTCCTGAGATTAGCGCGTTCACACAAACAAACAAACTTCTCAGCTTTATAAAATTAGTATAGATTAAAAGTACTTGGAATGTTTAGGAAGATAAGTAACATTATTTTGGGAATTATTTTAAAAATAGATATGGTTTACACTATTCACAAAAATTATGAAAAAAAAATTGTAGTCGTTCATCATCATCATCATTGTCTGAGCTCTTACTTCCCTCATCAAATTGAATATTTAAATCATCTCCACCATCGTCTTGATTGTTACTCGAATTCTCTGTAAAAAAAAATGTAGGTAATGATGTTGAAAACAGTTACAAGTAGGAATATTGAAATAATTTATAGTTAAAATAAAATACCTAGATCGTTTTCAAGTGATTCGCTTACGAAACTTGGCAATTGGTCACCATCAAACCACTTAAAATGATAATGGTTATCCTTTAGAACCCACCCTTTATTTGCTGGGCTTAAAATGCTAGGACGCTTTATATGAGCATTACTCCAGGCACCCGCAATATAATTTGCTCGTCGAAATTGTTGAAGCAATTCAGATTTACAAGGAGGTAAATTACTTGCGTCGAATTTTTTAACATTTTGCCGGTGGAATTTCTCATTCAAATCGCCGACTGTATACGTGTTAATGAAAAGTTGTAGCCGTGCAGCATCTACATCCATCCATCCATCCATATCTATTTTTAAAATAATTCCCAAAATAATGTTACTTATCTTCCTAAACATTCCAAGTACTTTTAATCTATACTAATTTTATAAAGCTGAGAAGTTTGTTTGTTTGTGTGAACGCGCTAATCTCAGGAACTACTGGTGCGAATAAAAAAATATTTTACTGTTGGATAGCCTATTTATTGAGAAAAGCTATAAGCTATATATCATCACGCTACGACCAATAGGAGCAGAGTACCAGTGAAAAATGTTACATAACCCGTTTATGTAACATTTTGACCTATCTCTCTTAAGTGACACAAGCAAAGATGCGCGGGTCAGTTAGTATTCAATAATTTTTCAATTTTTATTTTTTTAATTCAATTGTTTTTCATTTATGCGTATGAATAATGCTCTTACTCTCGCTCTCACAGGGAAAGTTTAATGGCGTCTAAGGGACGAAGGGCCCTGCGGAATGGTCTGTCCGCATACAGGGGGTCTTAAAATTGTACCTTTAATAACATATATAAAATTTAGGCTTGCTACTATGACGTAGTTGACCTCATTTTTTAACAACATTTAAGGCGTCTGGCAGAAGTAATGGCCCCGGGAAACGGTCTGGCAATAGTCAATTTTAATTCTACATAATATCATTAATAACATATCTGAAAACCAACTTTGCTACTATAACGTACGTTGGGTCGTTTTTTACGCACCTTCACTCCGCGCTACCTCAGAAACTGCCCCGCTTTCAAGGTAGTGGATGTGCATACCTCTTAACAGACCCTTTATACTAACAATCCTCAAAGTTTCAGCTTTGCTAAAATGACGTAGGTCTGGCAGCTCTGGGATCTTGGTCCATACGTACAATAACCTAATTGCAAAACGCAAATTTTACAGGAGAGCGGTTTGAAGTTTCAATTTACATTGGAAGTGTTGTAGTTCTGGGGTTTGTCGAGTGTTGATTTAGGGTAGAATTAAAGCATTTTTACTATTTTTTTTTTAATCAATCGAAAGTATATGACAACCGGAAGGTCACGGAAACAAAAAAGACAAATCCCCTAAGTACCACTTGAGGGAATGTACGTAGGGACCGTCGAGATATAGGATGCGATTAGCGTTGCCAGGCGTCCGAATAAAGCCGGACATAGTAAGGCTTTTTGATTGCATGTCCGGCTAAAATAAACGGTGTCCGTCTTGTCCGGCTTTTGTTAGGCTTTTTACATTTCGCAAACAAGCGAGCACTGCCGCCGAGTGTGGCCGAGCGTCGGCGAGTCGACTACCAAACCGTAAGACAAAATCCTCAATAATATAGGGTGTCCGGCTTTTTTAACCAAATGTCCGACCAAACTGGCTGGTCTGTCCGGCTATTAGGTTTGGCGACCTGGCAACGCTAGACACGATGGACTTTGTTTAGTAATAAGTATTGATAGTGCCTACTATTATTTAGTGAATCAGGGTAAAAAAATCTTTTGATAAGTGAAAGAATTCTTAGTTAAAAAGCTCGGAGACGCTGTCCTCAAAATTGCAACGCGACGCGACGAATCTAAGGAATGTCTATGCCACAGGTTAACCTACTTATCGTTTACCGACGGATGAGCGCAAGAGGTTATGAGCGCTTCTTCATTTTCTTGTTCCTAACCAGAAAATACAACGAGAGTTAAAAAGTGTTGGGTATGTTATATGTATTCATTTTAAATACCCACTATACTATTTAATCGCATCAACCAAACCAGTCTAATAATAAGGCTACACTGTCACTTTTACTACTAGTCTCTTAGAAAGTAATTAACCATACCTACATACATGCATAAAAAGTCTAGGCAGGCTTAATAACAAGGAGAATTATTTCAGCTACAAAATATGTCTAATGAAGGAGACTCAAACACTTTAGGTATAAAACTGTAAATACAGGTTTTTGTTTTTCGTTGGTGGAATCAAGTTATTTCGCTACTCGGCTTTCATTCATTGATTGATGTGCATAAGTTTTATCCATTCTTATATTTATCATATGCACTAACTCTGTAAATGTCGCAGAGACCTATACCAACCGATTAACATATTCTTTGGCTAAGTTATCACTTATCAGCTATATCCAGAGGGATTAAAGATTCCGAGGATATAATATATCCTTTCAATTTTTAAGAAAAACATCTTGGCCTAAATCAGGCAGGCAAAAGTTAATATTCCCAAAGGTTCAAAATCGATTCAAATTGTGTGCTAATGATGGCCTCAGAGATTTCTACCTGTTTTTGTGCCTACATTCCAGGTAGCTCGCCTAACATGATGCGTTCAGAACGAAGCACAAAATAGAAATAAAAGGAAAACGGCATCGGGGTCGACGACCTGCCAATGTCACCTTTAGCACCTAATGGCCAGATAAACCCCGTCCCTCACCACACCGCACACACGCACTCACACCCGCTACACCCTCTTATCTGTTTATTGAATATAGGTATACCAATTTACATCTATACCTAAACTGCAGTCGGCTTATCTAAAATGCATACACGACGTATTGATAAAGAAGTAGGTAGCGTAGCGACTTCGTTCTTATACCACGTTCAATCAAATCACTTGAAGCGCTCACCGTAGGTAGGTTCCTATTTCGGTAGGTATTCATATTATGCCTACCATTTTATTTATTCAGTAAAACTGTCAGTAGTATTACGTAATACTTAGGAACAATGGTAGTACTATGATGAGTTTAATAACTATCGCGTATAGCGTATACAGATGTGCACAGTGTATAATCGTGAGTGCCTACGCACGAAAATATAACAGCAGCAAAGATATATCTATGTATGCTGCTTAGTCAGATTCACATAGTGACAAACGCCGGCAATGTGCTCGTATGCCGAACGGAGGGCACCTTCAAACGATGCCGTTGACCGTGGTCAGGGACGAACGGGCCCTGACCGTGCCGCGCCATTCGCCGGAACACAGCGCCTGGCCTAAATCATAGTGACGTAACGATGCCGCTGCTTCGTTTTTCGTATCACGCCAGCCAACTGTCTTAGCACTTGTTCAAATATCGTCAAGTGAGTAGGAAGATGTGTCTGAACCGTCTATAGATTTTTGATTTTGTAAATTTGACCTTCTTAATAATTCTGCTAACTATATTGTTTCTATTACTGTTTGCGTCAAATATAATGTATAAATAATAATTATTGGAGACGGTATTCTGCCAACAATGCCGAATTTCAAGCCACTAACGGATCCAGGAAGGTATAGATCCAGCTAGAGTACAAACCGAAAAGCATTTAAGTTTGATTACTCTCACATGATTCCTTGGTAAAATTTGGGAATTTACAAGCACTTTACATTACAAGCTCACCACATAAGTCCATATTCGTCGAATATTATAAAGCGGAAGAGTTTGTTTGTTTGTTTGTTTGAACGCGCTAATCTCGGGAACTACTGGTCCGATTTGAAAAATTCTTTCAGTGTTAGATAGCCCATTTATCGAGAAAGGCTATGGGCTATATATCATCACGCTACGACCAATAGGAGCAGAGTACCAGTGAAAAATGTTACAAAAAAGGGGAAAAAATATGATTATCTTATGTGACGCAAGCGAAGTTGCGCGGGTCAGCTAGTTATCTATAAGACGTCGAAAATGCAGACTACACTTAAAAGGTGAGGCAAGGTTATTTTAGATCAATCTTGACTTAGGATTACGCTCAGCTTTAGGGGGCGTAACTCGTTTATTAGGTATACTACCGCTGGGTTAGGAGGGTGAAAAATACAACAAAGTAAATTTATTTTTTTATTACATCAAGTAATATCAATGTAACATGTAATTCTTTCGTACACCAAAACAAGAAATGATTATCAAATGTAAACCATTGCTCGCCGGCCGACTGGCAAAGGGATGGCGCTTTATTTGCTACTGCCGGTTCGGCGACGTTTTGTTCAAGATGACATACATTGAACGCGCGGTTTATTCGTTTACAACAGATAATCTGATTTACTTAACATTTTATTCTTCGTCAATACAAATATTTACAATTAAAGTAACTATCCGACTAATATATAACATAACATACATGGGATGCAATATTCAGATCAAGAGAACATACGATTATACCAATTGTTTTGCCCTTATCATACTTACATCTGAATAATTCGTTTCGTACAATAAGACTTCACTCGTAATTCCGTATAACTTTCTATCTAGTATGTCACAACCCTTATAGCCATTCATTGTAAGTTTAACATTTATTATCCGTTAAAATGACTTACTATAATACAAAGAGACCGTCATCGATTAAAAATAGACAATGAACTTTAGTGTCGCTATTATATTAAAACAAATTAACTTGAAATAATAGGCACATAAATAAATACAATACATATTGGCCATTTCATTCTATATCATCGATATGGCATCACATTTTTTCAATATACATATTCTTCATAATTACCCTGTAAATTTTGGTAGCGTTGAAATCTCACGCATAATTAAATAAATCAAAATAATAATATTATAATTGCCGAATAATTGTCTAAGTTCAGATAAAATCCAATAGATCTTATTATAATCAATGCTTTGACACTCAATAAATTGTAGGATTACATTTCCAAACAGGCGAAGCTATGTATCTAGACCTAAAAACCTTATCATAATAATATGTTTTGACAAAGTATCCATCAAATATACGTAATGAACAAATGGAGATATCTATAGTTAATGAATTTTCCTAATCGCATAGTTACTATCTAATTGTAAAAATCAGACTTTGATTTTTAAAACACCAATGAAGAGATCGCTGTACATTTTTCCAAATTTTATAATAACAATAATAATCACAAATATGTACATGTTATGTAGGTACATATAGACCAATGAAATACATAGTAATAAGAGCACCTAGCTAATAATTCATGGGGTACGTATTTAGTACATAGTGCTGAAATTACTATGAAAGATAAATTTAGATTTTTAGGATAAATGGCTGATTTTTACGTACGACTTTCATGAGACCAAAGAGATTGTATGTATTTACAACTAACAAATGGATTTGGAAATAATTTTAGACTGTTATGTATAATTTGGTTTAACCTTTTAAGAGGTTCCGGCCCAACGCCTGGATACAGGAAAATACTAACATTAGAACAAAAGCTTATATCTGCTTATGGCAACACAATATTTCGTTTTGTAACGTTTAGGGTGCTTGATAATAGCTAATTGTTTAGAAAAACGTACCTATATTGAAAGGTGTTAATATTTTTAATAACTTAGAATCACGAATGAACGTTCATTAAAATCGAATGTTAACGTGTAACATTTTACAGTAGGTACATAATGTACTTTGTATGGTTCTTATTTCGTTCCAAAATTAAACAAAGTTATAAAAACGAAGATTGGTATTTCGGAATCGTTTTATAGTTTTAGCTGCATTAGTTGTATTTTCCTCTCAACATCAATATCGCAACCAACTAGTTAAAATGGTCGTTTAAGTGTATATCCCGGCTCATTGAAACACCCCAATCAACTACACACTTGTTGTTATTATGGTATTTAAATCATTGAACTTAAGATATGTTCTAATTAACAGTAGCTTTAAATTAACCCAAGTCTACAATAATCTTTTCAGCAAGCTTTCAGATATATTCGATTAGCGGGGAGATGAACAAGTCATCGTGGTTTCTTTCTTCTAAACCACCCCGCGGAGTGATCGAAAGACGAGACTTAGATATATTGTTGAAACCAAACATAATTTTCTCGAAAAAAAGTGCTTGAAACTGAAAATTATGCCTGAATGCTGGCTAATTGACATTTAGATACCGCTAACCTCTTGGTACGTGGCTGAGCTTCGTCCAGCTGTAATGTTCAGGCTTACTTTCAGCCAATTCTGAACAGGACAAACGTTTAGACGAGTGGTATGTTGTTCAATGAAAAGGATAGCTGTGTAATTAAATGGCTATTTTAATCAATTGGGTACGTTACAATATGTACTAAATATTATACAATCTGGATTTGGAAAAGCAGTGGTAGTATGAATAGGTACCTACTAATTCAATGTGTAATTGTGTATTGGGTAATGCTATAATAACGTGGTTTGATAACTGGTCGACATAGATCGTCCACAAAAATTATCCTTTTGACGAAATCTAGTTTATGTGACTCTCAAAGTCATAAACACAAGTTACACGTCTGGTTCAGTATATGTCACATTTTCTGGATAAGTTAGTGAAGTAGGCATTTTAAGACAAGGTACCTGCCACAAATCCGCGCCTATCTCTTTGCTTGAGGAACTAACCATACTTATTCAGCTGTGATCAAAAACTTTGACCAATACCTTATCTGAATATATACCTTTCTATGATCAAAGGTCACAGAAAACAACGATTTTGTATGGAGATGCGTACATATCTCTTTAGATTTCGTTAGGAGATATAGGACGACGAATATTTGTTTATCATAGAACTACAGCAGACAGGAGTAAAACACTGTTCCGCCGCGTTCAGCGCTGTCTTAGCAGTTATTGTGATGAACGTGGCGGAACAGAACACTGAACTCTACAGTACTGGGATGGGTTTCAATTCTTTCTGGGCAAACTGAAGAAGCGCTTCATCGAGGATTACGACGGTTTTTACAACCTAACGAAGCTGAGTGCGGCTTATAGGTATGTAGAAATAGAAATGTATTGGAAGTGTGACCAAAATTTTAAGCGAAACGTAAATAGAGCTGAGTAAGTGTGTTTAGTCTCTAAGCGTTTATACAGGTGGGCACACTAGGTTATGACAAACACTCGCTAGTAACTACTGATACCCAATGTCTCGTCACGGCTTAGCTAGCAAGTATCTCGTCAAACCATAAATAGTATTTGTTTTCCCATTACATTTGTTTCAACCACATTCATACGAATTTGCTTTTCAATCTGATATTCGAACTTAATCTTTCATCATAGTACCATACTACTGAAGTTGATAGAAGCACATAAATATTACTGGGTATTAAATGAATCTGGTTAGTGCACTATTGAAATATAGGTCTCAATACAGTGCCACATCAAAGTAAGCCCTACCTCACCACTCGTAACTAAATTACTATGCATCTTATCATCTGTGAATTATAGTATGTTTGTAGTATAGATGCCTTATGTAGTATACCTCTAACTCCAGACGAATTAAAAGTATTACTGTAAATGTTTTATCATGAATCAGAACAGGTAACTACACACTTATGTTACAAATACAATCATTATAAACGCGATACAATTGAGCTTCACACCAGCATGGTCCCTCCAAGAACATTGTCTTTACTCTTTACACACATCAAACTTGTGTCTATGAAATTCTATCTGCCTTACCACAAAACTTGCTCTAACAAAAAAAATGTACACAATAATCTTACACAGACTCATGTGATTACAACAAGTAATGCAATATGCAACTAGGCATGAATGATAACAAGGTAGAGCTAATTTCCTGACCTAGGTAGATAATTTTATAGATTGCCATTAATCATTGAGGTGGTAAACATTATGTATAAATTGTCAGTTAAGTACAAGACATACCAAAACTATATAGCAAATACATTGAATGCTATATCAATATTATACATTATCATAATGTTCATGACAAGGAGTTCATATTCAAGCATCACTGGCATAACTATGTTCAACAAATAACACAAACAGTTGCATATAGTGTGTAAATTAAATGGTGGTTGCCAAATCACCAAATGCGGCACAGTCTTAATCCTTCAAAGTTTTCATTCATTTAAATTTAATCCATCAAGCTTTTGCCCACATAGTGGGACTTACCCAAACAGACTTAGTCCACTGCTTCAGGTTTCACTTACACTATGATCATTTGATTCTTTAACATTTGGTCAAATATACCACCTACTTACGTAATATTAACTGTTTTGAAACTTAGCTAACATTCTTAGGAACAGACATCACAAAGCTTATTCACAAATTACAGATCAACATTGACATCTTGTAACCCACTGTGTCTTTTTAAATATTCACCATTATCATCACAGTCAACTTTCCTCCTTTTCCTGGAATCAAATCTTACTCCAGTTTCCTGTACAACTTTCTCGCTGTTTTGTATGGCTGATATTATGTTTTCCTTGGATGGGGGAATTAATTTTAACTCATCAACATTTTCATTTACTGATGGTTCAACAAGATGCATTACAATACGTTCCAAGCGCTTTGGATGTTCCACAGGAGCATCATCAGCTGCAGCCACTTCAGTTTGTTGTTTCTCCACGTCTATGATAACTGAATATTTACGTTTCATTTCCTCCATCATACGCCTGCCATAATCCTCACCAATAACACTGTTGACACATACAAAGCTTTGAACTTTTTTGGTTGATCGATCAATTTCCAGAAAACCACGTGTTCTCATGTATATGAAATGGCCTGACCGGGACATCAACCTATAGTATGATTCTCCAAATTCTCTGCTTTCATCATACATCTGGCGTAGAACGCAAATAACCCAACGTACATCCTCTTTGTGCATAAACACAAAGGCTGAGGTACCAGTCACTTCTTCTGTCATATAGCCAATAGCTAGAGATATACTCTGATCACATTGTACTATGCGGCCATCAATCAAATGCCTGGTCCAATATTCTGAATAAGCAGTTGGTGGTAAAATTCGAGCTGGCATGGCACTGGAAAGAACATGAATCATACCAATAAAGACATAATCATTTCCACTGGATGAGAATGTTCTATTGGTCCTCACTCGCTGCCTGCGTATGATTTGCTCATCCTGCACTCCATTAGATGTTGCTTTGTCAGACCTCCGAAGAGTGCCATCTATACGGCAACGTTCATATCTGGCGGGATCAGAACGAGCACCTGCTCTCATAATGCGGATGTGGAAATTGTGATGTTGTTCAAAGAGTCTGCTATTGCAACTTGTTTGCAATTCTTGTGGGTAGATATGGTGACGGAGAATTTCTACATCTTCCTGATGGACATAATTGTAGAAATCTTGCCCCAATAGATCAATATGGCAGTAGCCCAATTTCTCTTGAACATTAGGGGACACAATGAATATGCGTCCGCGGCATGTTACCCCGAACATAATACCTCCAAACAAATCGAAAAACTTCAAGAATGATGACGACCAAGTTTCTATGTGTCCACATTTTATGGTATCACCAAAGACGTGCTCATTGCGGAGCTTATTAGCTGCGAGTCTTAGTACGCTGGTTTTGTCGACTTTTCGTTGTGAGTGGACAATATCAGACAACAAAGACATCATAAGGCTGATTTGAGAATTATATTGGCTCCGGCGTTGTTTTTCAGCTAGGATGCGGGATTCTCGATCGCTAGCTTTTGCGGTGGGTATTCCTGGTGAATGGGACTCAGAGGAAGAATCCCCACTATTGGAGGCCTGCAAGTCGTAGCTCATTGTAGGAGCTGGCACACCCACTGTTAATCCAAACTCTGCTGCCGGGGCAGCAAGGCCTATTTGGCTTGTCATTGAAGAGTGCATACCGAGATGTGTACCCGCTCCGCCCGGCGACGTCATATCGGCGACCGATATTACTGCTCACAAACTACGTCCTTGTTGGTATCATTACAATCCAATAACCTTACGTAAATAGTAACTACTAAATTGTTAATTTGAACGTAGTATCATTTTGAGGCGCATATAACCGTAATATGAATGTTTATAAACACTGTCACATCACAACAAAAATAACAAGTCCTCCACAGAAAAACCTAAATTATTTGAGTCGGTTCGAGCTCTCTGTGTGTTTCGCCAAGACTAGTCCAGCAAACTACTTGTAAAGTGAACCTCGCCAAGGTTTGATAGGTCTGTGACAGCCATAGACAAAGTGGAAACCGTGACAGAGGTGACAGCTACCCAAAGACAGATGTTTCTTTTTAAAAGATACTAAATTTGAAACAATGCAATCTAACAATAACTAAGTTGGGTAACTATGGCTACAAAAATAAGATAAGAATTAGGTAGGTATACTTACACTTAAACTCATTATAGTTAGCCGAAAGCTATAGATCTTACCACAGCTGCACAGTTGTCATTTTGGTGGTAGCAAAAGTAATAATATTTACAATTCTGGCAATGCGTTATAATTTGACGCTTGACCGCATTAGACACTCTTGGCAGTTGAAGTTGACAGATAGGAGTTGTTTTAGTTTCAAATTGACGTGCTAGTAGAATGTCGTATCGTCTATCGTATTTCCAAAAAGTTTTCTAAGTTTTTATATTTTGCGAGTTTTGATATGAAATAAACTATTAAAGTCTATATTGCTTTTTTGCCTTGTAGAAGAGTTGATTAACAATATTGATGTAATTTAAATAATTGTCCGACGAAGTCCGAATCATCACGTTTATTTTGCAAAGTGAAGATTAAATATTTTGTTGTTTTTGTAACCGGTTTAGTCTGTCGGCGAACAGGAAAACTTAAATTCGCATGAGGCGTATCAAATATTTTTGGACATAAAATGTGGATCAGACGATTAGTAGTTGTTATAAATACGTTAGCAATATTTCAATGCATTTTAAGCCAGGATGGTAAGTTATTTTTTGTATTTAAGTAACCAATATTGTAAACGGTATACGTTTGTTATATTAATCCACAATGGAATGTAGGAATGAAAGAGCTAACATTCAATAATTTTAAATTAATAAGCAAGTTTTAAGTGCTGCTAAGCTAGCACTACAAATTTATCTTAATATACTGAGATAAATTTAATAGTCTTCATATAATATAATATATATGGTCTGCAATGACTTTGTGATAACATTTAGAGCTAAAACAACAACTGACCAATAACAAAATATAATTTATTATTAATTATTAATAGAGGAAGATTATTAGCAACTGAAATATATTGTGAAATGTATGTTTTCAGTTGGTGATAATTGTATTGCAAATAATCAAGGGCTGGAGGGCAAATGTATAGAGATTTCTCAATGTGAAGCTGCAATGAAGTAAGTTATATAACAAGCAATCCAAGACATAGTGCACTCTCCCTTTCTTTTTAATTTATATTTTGTATAGGTATATATTTTTTTTATAACTTGTTTATATTAATATAGTTTAGTTTAGCTAAAAAAACTTATAAATTGTAAATATTCTTGAGTGACATGTTCACTTATTTTGTATCTCTAGTTTATGTAAATCTAACTTTGTTGTTTATATATTATTAGTCTGTATTATCCGACTGTAGGCCAAAGGCGTGTCTTCCCTCTTGTCACCTATCTAACCAAGTCTATTGGAGGCCAATCTTAAGTATGATATAATATGGACAGTATTAAACATTGATTCTACAAATTTATTCTTTGTTTTTTAAGGGCAATAAGAAACAAAAAATTCCATCAATTTGAACGGTGTGGTTTTAGTGGATTTGAAGAAGTTGTGTGTTGTCCTCAGACCTCTAACAAAATTGGTAAGGTTATTTAATTATGCACTCAGAGATTGCACCTATATAATATATGCTTACCTGAACCTACCCACTTTTGCAATCATTGAGTTTAAATTATGAATGGTGCTCATATTACGCATTCTATTTGCACAAAAAAGGAAGTGGTTTCTGTTTCCCAACTGATAAACATTTATACAATGCTGTCCTGCAAAATGAACCTAGTTTAGCCAAAATGTGCTATTTATTTTGATTATTTTTTATTTGCATAAGTATGTCCAATTGATACGTTATGCTAGCAACTATGATTAATAACTCATTAATATGACTTGGCAATATTGTGATTGTAAATCACTAGAATCTGTTCAGTCTGGTATAAAATCATTGAAAATTCAACAAATTTTATAGCCTATTTTGCAGTTCTGTTAAATATAATGATTAGTCTTGTACAGTATTTGTAGCTCACCTAAATAAAGCACATTAATTTTACAGGTGAAAATACCAATCAAAATAGGGGAGGCAATGAGATCTCAGGAAATAGAGCTAAAAGGATAGCTGATAGAGGTATGTGGATGACACTGAAATTTATCTAGATTTTACTACTTCTCTATGTGGGTATCGCCAATTTTCGTTCTGCTATTTTTTGGTCCATTAGGAAGATTGTTCAAATTTATTGATTCATTTTTGTTTTCTTCTTGTATGTAATTAAAAAATACAGTAATAGTTAATACATTGAACGGTTGCATGACGTCATGGAGTCGTACATATTGTTGCAAGGTACGGTGTCATTACCCCCACTCCATAACTTCGACGCTTTTTACCTAAGTCGCCTTTTTTAAGGAAAAACATCGTGTTTATGGTCAGCTGATGGACTGATTAGAATTTCTGTTTTGTTACCGAGGAAACATTCACAAAGCATCTAAACTATACACTTTACTATGAGGTGCTTAAAGTCAGTTGCGTTCACGGGCCGGTAAACGATCTGTGTTAAGCATCTGGGTAAGCAACTCGTGGCGCGGTTATTCCTTAGATAGGGGACCGCATAGTGGTACATGAGCTGAGCACGTTATAAGTTGGTCGCGGTTGTTGTCAATTAAGATAAAAGTCTGTAAGCAGTGTCAAAGGCCTTTCGAGCGGTTTGAACAATTTGACACTAGGTTGACCACTAACCAAACAATATAATATAATAAAAACTACTTTTTTCAGAATGTGAAAATATTATAGCGAGAAGTATACCTCCTTTGGACTTGCACATCTTAGGAGGGGAGGTTGCATCACCTGGGGAATTTCCACACATGGTAATTAATATTATTTTCCTTATTACTGTAATGCGGTCATACTGTTTCATCTTAGAAATAAGTAGTAGTGCACTAAGTTCATAAACAGGAAAGTTATGTTTTCGTGGTACCTACTTACTGTACTGTACATGTTGAAGTTATAATGGTTGAGCTGATATTATTCCACCGCGAGGCACAGTTTACCAAGGATAGCTGAATAAAGTCATACAATGCCATGATTCTATCATGTACCTAATCAATACTAATAATATAAATGTGAAAGTAACTCTGTCTGTCTGTCTGTCTGTCTGTCTGTCTGTCTGTCTGTCTGTCTGCTTGCTTGAAACGGGGAAAAATTTCACCCATTCTCTCTCATTGGACGCAAGCGAAGTTGCGCGGGTCAGCTAGTAACGAATAAACGGCACATAATTTTTCAATAGAACATAAAAACATGAAGTAATCTCTGTGTAGGAAGCTATTTGTTATGTATTTTACTAAACTAAGTAAGTAAGTTAAGCTACGTTTGTCGAAGTTCTCCGTAAATAGGTGACTACGCTATACATATCGAGTATCTCCGTGTTTCGATAGCACGTTTAATTGTGGATCCCGGCTGTCACTTTCAAAGATCTTTGAGCGTCATTAACAGTAGTCAGAAGCATAAAAGTCTTACAACCAGTCTTACCGAAGCGTATCCTGTTATATCCCAGGTAATATGCCATACAATATGAAGAGTTATTGAGAATTATGACAAAGTAAATTAATAACAATGAAATATGTAGGTGTGAAAAGAAAAAAAATATTGACCTTATTTATTTTCCCTTACAAAACATTTAAATCGAAGATTATTGAAACAAAAGAAGTAATTGAAGTCACTTGTCATGTATGAAGATGAGGGGAATTCTTCATTTTACTTGGATTTTCCATTGCAGAATTCACTTAGTCATCTACAGTAAATGGTTTTACCAGATTTTTTTCAAACATTTTATTGTTGTTATGTGAATTGAAGTCTTCAGCCAGCTGATTCATTTTTGCACTCATAACTTCTAAAAAATGGCAACATTCGGGCAAAAACTCCACTTACGAGTAGCCGATAACACCAGCAGTTACTGTGTAAAATACTCAGTTATTGTTTTCAAACTTATTATTTATAAAGACGGTGCGTTGATCAAGTTTATAGCAGTGAGTTTTAATTGCAAAAACACGGATTCAGAATGTCACCCTTTTTAGAGTTCCGCAACCACATATCGAAAAACGGCAACCTTATAAATTCGTCATGTCTATCTGTCCGTCCGTATGACAGAGGCCCTTATAAAATCATCATTTGAATTCAATGACAAAAGTAATTAAGGAATTATTTTTCCTCTAACATTTTAATTGCTTTTAGATAAATATCGTATTTTTAGACATTTAAACAAGATTTCTTATAAGAATCAAGACAATGTAATGAACCTGTGTATCAACGTGAATATTTGAGTTTTTGAAATTTAAACGCCTTCGTCCTACCTTAATATGTCATCTAAATTCTGTTATTTTATATCTCACAAGGAATTTATAAAACATCGCACCAAAGATTTAGTATACTCGAACATGCATAATAATATGTTGATACATACATAATAATATGTTGATACATACATAATATCAGGCCCCTTATACCACAGGCTTAGGAAAAATGGTATGCATTACACCCACGTTTCGCCATGAAAATGTTACTCGTGTTTACTGGCGAGCCTTTTGCCAACCAGGCACGTTTCCAAACTCCGGACTACTATAGTGAATGATCATCAATCAATTTAAATTATAACACGCTACCATTACAGAGTGACTGACTGATGGACAATGCACAGCCGTAACTACTGAGTGTAGAAAGTCGAAATTTAGTATGAAGATTCTTTAGAAAGTGTAGAGGAACACGAAGGGAGTATTTTTGGAAATTCCACGGAAAGCCATTAATATAAATTACAAGACAAATATCACTTTGTCCGACGTGAGAATCAAACCCGGGACTTCTTGTTTAGTACACATATACACAACCGACACATAGACAGTCTCGTGGTTAAACTATGCTAATGACAAAGCAAGTATTAACACAAAATGTATTTGTAATTAAGGGTATTTAGCAAACGTAATATTCTACAAATTAGATTTTCTAGGAATACGCTATTAGCTCATTAATCACATAAAACGTTATGCGATCACTCATTTTTCTAAGGACTGGAAACATCACTGGAATACGTTGAATCTAACTAGAATATCTATGTAAATAAAAATGAAGTATATATTATTTTTGTAATATGTTTGTAACTCTATAAGGTAATCGATAGGGCTACACCTTCGGCTATAAGAGGTATGATGGTATGTATGTTTGTGCGTTTGGCGCAGTGTTTTAAGCGGTCGCCTCGCTGCAACAACCGTAGCGCCGCTTGTGGGTTCGAATCCCACCTGGGTCAAAATATTTGTGTGATGAGCGTGAGTATTTATTCTGAGACTGGTTGTCAATTTATCTATATAAGTATGTATTTAGAAGTATATAAGTATGTTTATCAGTTACTAGCTGACTCGCGCAACTTCGCTTGCGTCACATAAGAGAGCATGGGTCAAAATTTGCCCAGTTTTTGTAGCATTTTTTACTGGTACTAGGCTCCTATTGGTCATAGCGTGATGATATATAGCCTTCCTCGATTAATGGGCTATCTAACACTGAAATATTTTTTCAAATCGGACCAGAAGTTCCTGAGATTAGCGCGTTCAAACAAACAAACAAACTCTTCATCTTTATAATATTAGTATAGGCTTGGTTACCATAGTACAAGCTCTTCTTAGTTTGGAATCAAATGACCGTGTGTGAGTTGTCCAATGATATTTATTTATTATTTATGTATTATTTCAGGTTGCCCTTGGGTTCGATCGTGGTAACGGATATGAGTTTGATTGCGGTGGGTCAGTTTTGTCATCTACCTACGTGTTGACTGCCGCTCACTGCGTGGATACATTGGACAGGTATTACCGAGCGTTTTTTTTGTATGAGTTTTAACGCTATTGAATAGATAAACTGCCGCTAAATGTACTCAGAAACCGAGGACTAGTCTTTCAAATTATCTATTACCTAGTCATCGCCTGCCACGCTGAGGTCGCGAATTCGAATCCTGAGTCAGGCTATGAAGTGTTGAATGTTTTTGCTAAAAAATCCTCAGATTAGGACTAGGTGGAGCATGAAGTTGGGTGGTCGTTTGTCTAGGCTAACGAAAAATTATTTAACTTGAACTCGTAACAGGTTCAGCCATAATGTCTAAGCTATGTCATTTTTGTTTTAAATATTTTTGAAATAAAAATTATTGCACACTGAAACATTATATTCGACACTCATTTGAATCCTACGAAAAATACGACACCGTGTCTGTTTATGCTAAAATGTGAAAAATTCTTTCAGCGTTAGATAGCCCATTTATAGAGGAAGGCTATAGACTATATATCATCACGCTACGACCAATAGGAGATGAGTAGCAGTAAAAAATATTACCAAAACGGGGAAAATTATGACCCATTATCTCTTGTGACGCAAGCGAAGTTGCGCGGGTCAGCTAATATAGTATAAATTATGACTGTGTTTTTAAACGTTGATATATTTGATGTATTAAAGGATAGAGCCGACAATAATTCGGGCTGGAGTGGTGGAACTGGGCAGTAATGAGTGGAACCCCGACACCGACGTCAGGATAGCGCAGATCATACTGAACCCGCGGTACACACGCCGGGAGAAGTATCATGACCTGGCATTGTTAAGGTAACACATATCTGTACTAATATTATAAATTAACTTATATATTATATTAAAAATTATTAAATTATAATATTATAAAACTAATTATGGTAGAGTTTGTCTGTTTGTTTGTTTGAACGCGCTAATCTCAGGAACTACTGGTGCGAATAAAAAAAACGTCTCTTGGTTCTTACAAAAAGAAGCGAACCGATATTAAACAATTTGGGGCTATAATAACGCCCCAAACAAACTTTTACAATAAAAAACCAAGACTAAAAGGTTGTCGTCAATCTCAGGAAATTCACAGGAGTCAAATAAAAGAACCATTTTAGGTGAAAAAGTAGACAAAACATACTAAAACTACATTTTACACCGTCAGGTCATAACAATTATTTTGCTTAAATCGAAGAGTTAATTAATTGTAAATTAAAAAAACACACATACATGGTTGAAAAAAACGCGTGATTTACTCTTTATAAGATTTTAATGTATTAAATCTTTATTCACTATATGCAACCTTTAACTACACATAACATACGTTTGTATCATTAATAACGCATTTTTGTAAAGCAAGTCGTCTCAAGAAAGTTTCAATGGGCAATTTCCTTTTTTTACTTGAAACGTATAATTATGCTGTGTAAATTTCATGTAAACCTTAACAGTTAGATAAGTATTTATTTTTCGAATATTCTCGGATTCGAATAATCATCGCTTCAATCCAAAATATTCCAATTTAAATATATTCTAACTTTCTGCTCTCTTTTCTTTCTGTAATGTATGCATTTTGTTTTGCAGGCTGGAGCAACCTCTACAATTTTCAAGTAATTTGAACGCGATATGCCTTGAAACAAACGATGAAGATCCTAGAACACCCCTAACAATTACCGGATGGGGCAAAATTAGTAATGCTCGTATGTATCTACTGTCCATACCTTATTATAAAATAATATCAGTAGCGCAATACTCTACAGTCGATACTGTCGAATATCGAGAGTTTGACATTTTGAATGTGCTGCCAAATAGTTCCTATGCAGCCCGCCGGAGGCCCTGCATCCATCTTCATACAATATTTGTCGATAGCCAGCCGGTTGTCGAAAGTAGTAGAAAATCACATTATTTTAATAAACACAATTGTATTTTGTTAGAAAATCGTTTCACACCACAATATAAAGAGTTATTATCATATCATATCATGCTCTACCATAAAGTTTTTTTTGCCAGCTCGTTTGCTAACATGACACGGTTTTGATTTGAATTAAGACATTGGGAATAAATAAATCAAATCATATTTATTTTGAGCATACAGTAGCATTAGACTGCCTCTGCGTTGCAGTCTGTATCCGACAGCTGATCATCGCGTTCTATTACATGGGACTAACACTTATAAATAGCAAAACATGCGTGTAATACTATGTATGTACGTAAAACTAGTCACAATTGTTTTTATTGTTGTATTGCAGGAGACACACGAAGTAATACGCTGCTGAAGGCCAACGTGACGGCTGTTCCGCGCGGTGAATGTACCGAGTCTTACACGAACTGGCGTAAACTGCCGTCGGGCATCTCAGCCGACCAGCTGTGCGCCGGCGACCCGCAGGGCATCAGAGACACTTGCCAAGTAAGTCGTCACTACATTCTGTCCCACATGATAACAGCACAGCGTGCTCTATAAACTCAAATTGCAAATATTTCCTTTAATATGATTGCATTATTATTTACTGTTAGCAAGTTTTGCTTACAGTCGAATTTACAAATCAGGAGTAAGTCGACAAATCATGTCTTCAGTTCGATCTGAAGCTTCGATTCTACTACTTACCTTCGCTAATTATAAAAGGTCTTCTTATAAACATGCATGCAACACAACGTCGACTATGAGTGACCTGGTGGGCAGAGTATACGTTTACTGATCATGAAAAACGGGCACGGGCAATAGGTTCACACCCCGTATCACAAATAGGACCGACATCGTTAATACAGAAACATGGGACAAAGATATGTTAATACAAAACAACATATTTGAAGTTCAAGTATTACGTAAGCAAATTTATTACAATTACTTACCCCCCTTGTCAGCAAAAGTAAGCAAATCTTTTACCCCCTCTCCTCATGCTTACGTTAACATTTTTCAAATAATGTATTGTTTTTTAATTATTATAATATTAATTAAAAGAAAAAAACTACCGATGACGTAATCATCATCTAGACTCCCCTACCCCCATGTCATCCAAAATAAGCAAGCAAAGACAAGCCCCGCTCTCCCTCAACGGTCCGATAATAGTGTGACGGTCCCTAACGTGTCCGGGCGGCAGGGCGACTCGGGCGGGCCGCTGGTGAGCACGGCGCCGTCGGGCCACAGCCGCCTGGTGGGCGTGACGTCATTCGGGCGCGGCTGCGGCTCGCCCGTGCCCGGCGTGTACACGCGCGTGGCGCGCTACCTCGACTGGCTGGAGCGAGCCGTCTGGCCGACCGACCTCTAGCCGCCCTTCCGAGAACCTCATGTGGAACGTTCGACACCGAGATCGTTTTTGAAGGAACCTATTTTAGAAGATAATATTCAACTGTCAAACACTGGGTGCTATATTTATAAAAGTTTATATCCATGCTGATACTACGACTTAGATTTATTTCTACGAAACATAATGACCCTTTGACCGCCACGGTCGGCTATACTCGTAAAATCAGAACGTGTTCACGACGTTTTCGTCGGCAAATGTCGATAATACGATACGCTTTCATCGGCAAAAATATATTATAGCGTCGTGAGCACGTTCTAATTTGGAGTATAGCCGACCGTGGCGGTCAAAGGGTTAACGTAAGTGGGTCCCGCCCGCGACCTAGTCGTTAAAAGTATCATATTTGTTAATACAGGTTATAACCCGTCTGTACCAAAAGATGTCATTAAAATCTGTCAAGTCGAGTAAAAACAAACATCTATTCCCACAAACTTTTCGCATTTATAATATAAGTAGGGTAGGATAAGTATGATAATAGTAATAGAGTTGGGTTAAGTTGAGACTTCCACTTTCTTCTCAATATTTACGAAAAAGACCGTGTGCTGTCTTTTATGCACATCTAAATTACTACATATTAGAGGCGCCCATCGCCAGTTGCGCTCGCCGGTCGGTAAACGATCTGTGGGTTAAGCAAACCTTGGCGCGGTAATTCCATAGATGGGTGATCGTATAGTGGTATTTGGACTGGGCGTCTCCGTGCTTCGGAGGGCACGTAAAAAGTCGGTCCTGGTTGTTTTTAATTAAGATAACAGTCGTTAAGCCATATCAAAGGCCTTCGGGCGGCTTGGCAACTTTGACACTAAGTTCACCACTAACCTTACGATAAGAAAGAAGACTACATATTATTAAGATCCCTCACCGCGTTTGTCCGCGATAATCCCAAACAATACTAAACGGATTATAAATGTATTTTCACTAGTAGGTAGAGCGATTCCCAAAAAAACTTTTGAGGTTTGTAAACTGTTTTTTGCTAAGCGAAACCGGATCTAGCCTATAATTATTATCAGTGTTTGACATTTGAACAATAAATGCTCTTTGTTCGAAAGTACGCGATCACATTTCCACTCGATACAATAAATCGAGCGGACAACGACGTCTCAAATTGCTCTCTCCTATCGTAAGTTATTTCTAGGCTAAGATACCGCTATACAACGACCTTCACCGAGCAAGTTTATGGATGAAAGATATTTTTTATTTAATAAAATTTACGAAAAAATCATCATAATCTAGGCTGAATTTTTTTCGACAACCCAATATTGACTAATTTTATTTGATAAAAAGTATTTTTCATTCTTGGTTGATGAAAGATATTTCCGACTCGGTGAAGGTCGTTGCTTACGAGTATACTATTACCCCCAGTTTCTGAGTACATTTGTTGAGTCATGAGTTTTAACGCTATTTAATAGATAAACTACCGCTAAATGTACCTCAGAAACCGGGGGTTAGTCATTTACTCTTAAGTTAATGTTTCGTTCGAAAAAGGTTTGTGTGCTATATAAATATGTGATGTAATATTGTTAATAAGATATCATATTACAGCCGTTAAAGTGCTTGAATCTTGCCGCATTATCCTATAACATTTTGGTCGAGAATCTGCCCCTTAACTAAAAGTGCGATTATTACGCATAAAAAAATATCTAAAATATTGGAACAGTAACGTGATGTGATTAAATAATTTATATATCGAAACAGTAATGTGGTGCAATTGAATATGATGTGTGTGCATCTATTTACGGCGCCAAAAACCATCATGACAGTTACCAGAGCACTCAAGCAATAAGTTATAACTTTTGTCGGTTAATAAACTAAGGAGTGCTTTCAAGATTAATACAATGAATGTGAAAACAATTTAAGAAATTTGACTTATCTCAAAGAGAAATCAAATAGTTTGAAATTATATTTATCTAACTGATTTAAAATCGAAGTTTATGATTTGACCGAATATTCAAAAAGTCAGTGCCATATTACAAAATAACAGCAAGATACTTAGGCAACCGATATGTTAGGTATATTATCAAATAAAAATACTAAGATCTTACGTTTAATTGAAAATCTGCGTTCTACGGTTCGGTTTATTCGGTTTATTATTTTGCTGTGCTTGAGAGCAAATTATCATTGATGATCTCAGAATTAAACGGAGTAAGAAACGCTTAAACCACGAAATAAATCTACTACTTAAATGATGTTTTCTTGTTATTACTAAGACACTGCAGCCATAAACAAAACAATACTCATTTTAGTATGGGAGCTATGCTAAGTGTAAATATTGCAAAGCATTCGTAAATTCGTTTTGACACAACAAAGCTCAAATGACACTGACATATTGTTACATTCAGTAGCGCGATTCTCTACAGTCGGTACTGTCGAGTATCGAAAGTTTGACATTTAGGTATAGCGCGCAATAGTGATTTTTGTCACCGTGACCATGGTGACAGTGACGCAACAGTCACGGTGACAAAAATCACTAGTGCGCGCTATCCCTTAAAATGCACTGCGTAAACAGTTCCTACGACGCCCGTAAGAGGCGCTGATCCGATTTGCATACAAAACGTCTCGATGACAAGCCAGTTATGGGTAGTCGATAGTAGTAAAGAACTGTAGGTACTGTCTACTCCGTGTCAAAATATAATACGAAAAGGTTTACGTTTTAATAGGTTCACGGACCATAGTAGTATCTCTGTTTGGGAATACGTGTTAATCTTTAAGACTGTAAATACCTAGCTAAATGAAAACTGTGTTATTTTTAGGCTTCCGTACGCCATTTCTGAGACTTCGCTGTGTGCCTGCCACCAGGCTGTATCTTTTTAACTGTGATATTTGGACAGTTGAAAGTTGTCGCTATAACAACAAATACTAAAGTGACGTAAAATAAATACTTAAAGAGACCCATCCATCCCATACGATCCTGTCTCGACAAATGTGATAGACTCTAATACAACAAATGTGAATGTTTAGTTTTTGTAAAAGAAATACGGAACCTTCGTGCGCGAGTCAACTTGCACTTGGCCGGTTTTTTGTTTACAAGGAAGTAATATCAGTTACATAATTACAATTCAATTGGTGTGTCTTTATTGTTCTCCAAACAGAATATAATATATATTTTATTACGTCATCGTGATGTCATCGCAATGTGACAAACTAACCCCTAGTTTCTGAGTAATTTTAACGGTAGTTAATCTATTCAATAGCGTTTTTTTTGTATGAGTTTTGACACTATTGAATAGATAAACTACCGCTAAATGTACCTCAGAAACCGGGGGTAAGTGATATCATACTGGTGTCCATAGTAGTTTTTCATTTTAAATTTATGTGTAGGTAGGTATTAAACTTTCACCTAGAAAGTTAAACATCAAATAGCAAACTGTTTTGACTGAATTTAAATGCTTAATGAAACATTAAATGCCATATTTAATTATATGAAAACGTTTAGTTTTTAAGAATCGTAATAATGTTTAAACCATAATTATTTCAATTCGTATCTCAGAAAGCGAATTTACTTTTATTTATATGTTGTGATAAAATCGAAAATATATTGTATTTTTATAAATATTGTTTTATTTATTGCATGTTTGCAAGCCCGTTACTCGGATAGTTAAGACATATTTTGTCTTAATATGTTTAGCAAAAAGATTGTTTAGGCCTTTCTGTTCTATGCGTGACTATAATATAATTGATAAACAGGTAAAGTACCTACAGAAAGTGCACTTATTCTACCCGACCTCACATTCATCATCTGCAATAGATGTATACATATACCAATGATAATGATGATGAAAGTACAGAAATAAAGAAACAAGATTAAAAGCAAACTTTATTAATTTACGATAGAGCATAAAATATAGCTAAACAAACACAATAAATTGAATTAAACATATTATAGCTTATATTTCTCATGATCACAAATAATTGGATTTCAAAAAACAAAGTTTATGCTTGTCATACTCTATATCAAAAGTCAATAACTACAGCTTATGTTTGTCAGTAAAAATGAGAGTTAGCTAAAATGACATTAATGTGCGTTTAGAATCTTATTTCGATTGTCATATTTGACAGAGTAACAAGTAAGATAGACTAACGGCCAATATCTTCGTACATATCTAAAGTTAGAGCTAAAGCCTTAACCTTTTCACCGCCACGGACGTTAAGAGACGTAAAATTGAAAATCGCTCACGACGCCATCGACGTGATAGCACGTCAAAAATATCACTTTTTTATAGTTCAAAATAAACATACAACAATACGTTTCAAGTGTTTTCTTTCTCCTGTTATTATTACCTAAACATATTTATTACATTATTACACAAAGACATATAATAATTAGACAGTTGTACCTGAAAAAAAAACAAAGTAAATCATCATGCAAAATGTATAAATTTAGCCCGCAAATCCACGCCACAGACGTGAAGACGCGTCAACTAGTGATGTGCAAGGAAAAGGACTACAATCTAAACACTTTATGCAATATTTCGAAAACAAATTGAAATACTTCACTCCTTTCTGAAAAAAAAATTTTTTGTCTGATAGGTTTTAAATTAGATTCAATACAAACCTAAATATGTAATAAAACTACCATATCTAGTGATAAACTCATGACTAAATAAGTGCAAATCGATCATTTTGTGGCAACTCTCGCGCATCTCTATTAGCGGAATCCCTTACAGTGCTTCGTACGCCACTGACGGAATCAGACGGCGCGCTCTGACGTCACCCGCGCTGCTGGACACTCGTAGTGTTGTTGCAATACGTTATTAATAATAGGTACATAAATTCTTGTGTATAATAAATTTTTCGTACACCATCTGCGCCACAAAAATGTCTTCAAGTCAAATGACGACAGAAGAGCTGTTGAGAGTGTTAGAAGGTGTAGAAGATGATGTTACATATTCTGAAGCAGAATCTTTAAGGAGTGACGATTTAGAGGTAAGTTATTGTTTGAATACATTAAACAAACAATAAAGGTATTATTAATGTTGTAGGACTAACAAAAAAACACAGTTATCATGCCAATACGTACTATCTATGTTTATTGTACCTTTTAGGTATAGTTACTACTTTTGTCGTTATTCAATATTAGAAATATGTTATCACTACATAGTATATTTGTATGCTTAAATCTTTAAAACTACGCAACAGATATTGATGCGTTTTTTTAATAGATAGAATGATTAAAAAGGAATGTTTTATGTATAATATTACATTCAAGAAATAGTGGAGAAATATTGTTATTAAATACCCGTGCTAAGCAGGAGCGGGTCGCTAGTTAGGTACATGACGAAACGTGTCGGTAATGAAT
This sequence comes from Anticarsia gemmatalis, assembly GCF_050436995.1. Classification (NCBI taxonomy): domain Eukaryota; kingdom Metazoa; phylum Arthropoda; class Insecta; order Lepidoptera; family Erebidae; genus Anticarsia; species Anticarsia gemmatalis. The sequence continues at coordinate 7,800,345 of NC_134757.1, forward strand.
ACGAAAATTTTATTTCTACATTTATTAAAATCGTAAGATACGAGTACGAAACAATTGTGCAAAATTGAGTATTGATTATAATTTAACGTATTCAGATGAATGATTAAACGTAACGATATATTATACTTCACTCCGACTTGCCACACTGGTACATCTCTAATATAAGGCGGCAAAATTTGAAATCGCAGCGCTGACCACGCCAGTGGCGTTTCTTAACGTCAAAAGGTGTCGTCACAACTGGGATTAGTGCTGTGACTTTTTGAATAAAATATTTGAATTAAGTACTTTTTTTATGCAAATTGTTCGTGTATATCATTGTTATTTTTGGGTAATGAGTACTGAGTAGTGTAAAGTTGACACATGGGAGAAATTCAATAAAATTTTGTGGTACTTTTATGCAATTTTTACTCATAATATAAGAACACGTAAAATTAATCGAAGTTTTATCGATATACACTTTTCCCGTGACTATTATTTTGTAGGTATAAACGAAGGAATTTATTGCTTGGCGTGGGGAACACCGATTTTCAATATTACTCTGGCGGTGAAAAGGTTAATGGCCTTAAACTCATAACTGACGCGCGTTTTGATAGCTTTTTTTAAGTGTTTAATTGCGAGAATTGGTCTTTTGCCTTCTGGTCTGGCCTTCTGATCCGCACGAAGCTTTTCATTATTCGATTTACAGTTTTGTCTAATAAGATGATGGAGGTACATTTAAATTTATCAATATTAGATTAAGATTAATACTATACATACTTATGAATAAAAAAAACAATCAATAATAGGAACACATTTTTCATTTAGTAGATATCTACTATTGTGTATAATCTATGTATTCCAATAATGTTTATAACGTGCATTTGTCCCTACAATTGTGACAAGAAAACCCTACTTAAGCATCACTCTTACTGGTTCACAAATCAAGCAAAAAATTGCCCATGTTATTAGCTTCCTCTGAGTAAGCAGCAAACCGTGAACCATCCATTTCCGGAGCATGGGCGTTCCCTCTAAGGAGTGCGTGGTGTTCACCTCCTATTTGCTCCCCACACTCAGGACACCTGCCAATTTGCATCGCTCCACCACATTCACCAATGCAATAGAAATGACCATTTGGGCACTTGTACCAGTGGCCAGCCCTTAATCCCACTGCTTTGACAATCATTTCGCGTTCTAATTTAGAAATGACGCCACTGGCCTTTATAAAGGTATGTAATTTTTTTAGAGCATTCATAGCTTTGTCTTCGTCGAACACAGTCAAAGAAAATACTGAAGATTTAGCATCCAATATCTGATTAGCGTCTTTAGGTACATGCTTGGCGGCATCAAGCAATATTGCTAATTGAACAATAGCATTTAAGCGTTTTAGTTCAAACCCGATGTCTTTCTGTTGCTGTTCACTTATCTTGGTACTTTGTGATTTAAACTTAGAGTCGGTTTTTATCACGTTCAATATCATATCGATTATTTCTTCGACCTCCGCTTTTAAGGTATTAGTGTTAGTTTTACAGTACGCAATCCAGCATTCTACCATGATTTCAATTAAGTTGCAATGTATACTAAGCATCTCGACTTGTATAAGACTCATCTTCTTCTGATTTTTTATAAAGGTTCCCATTTCTTTTATCGAATTGATCAAACTCTTGTTACCTGTAAAAAAAATCGTCTGTTATCCATAAGTCAATGACTAATAAGTAAGGATATTAAATACATCCAAGGTTCAAGCGGTAGCGTATGCGACAGCTGTTTACGAGGTGTCACGTTCGTTTACCGGATTAGTTAAAGATCTATTGCGTTTTTACATTTTTTGCTGGAATATTCTCACTAGGCACCATTCCGCTGATTGATAATGTACCTGGTACAGACATGGTAATAGACTAGCCCTCTTATTGCATGAGAGTAGCATTGAAAATGGCGGAACGTGGGTGTATCTGTTGCTCATAATAATTGAATGCATAGTGTGCTTACCTTGATGTAAGTATAGCTTGGTATATATAGATGAATATTTTTTCTGAACCTCCGCGAGTTTGCCCTTAATTTGTTCATTTTTTCCATATACCCGTTCTTTAATAGGGTTGATTTCATTTCTAAACATGTTGTTCACTAAATCTTTGTATCTATTTGTATTAATTATAGGTTTACGACAAAATGGACACTGTCGTATTTTAATGTTTTCCTGGTCACCCATCATCAGATTATCCATATTTTCCAGTTCCAGTACATGACCGCAATCTTGTAGCAAAATAAATCTAAAAAAAAAGACCGTAATAATGACATACATAAAGAAAAGTCGATTAACTTTTTCATCACCGTGGTAGCGAGGTACAAATTTATTTTTATACACATTTAAATTAGAAGACTTATTAATTAGCTATCGAGTTACCGGGAGGCTCATGCGCTTCCGGATAGTGAAGGTTCGACTCACTTGTCATCTTCGCCGTACTCGTCGCCGAGGAAGTCCGTGGGGAAGGAGTCGGGGCGGCAGTCGCGGCACACGTCGGGGCAGGGCTCGCCGCACAGGCCGCGGCAGCGGTGTCCGCAGCGCAGCGCCTCGCGGCACGGCTCGCTGCACGCGGCGCGCGCGCACGCCTCCGCGCACAGCCGCGAGCACGCGCCGTGCGGACAGCGCCGGCTGCACTTCTCCTGCACCGAACGACACGTTTATCGATCGTACCACGATTACGTTGTAGAGAGACGGGTACAGTCAGCTCCAAAAGTAGCTTCACATATTCTTATTTTCAATACCTCTGTGTTACGGAACTTTAATAAATAACTGATCAAAATCGGGTAGAGTGAGTTAGAATTAAACATTTCAATCAACGGCAAATGTTTTTTCCATGGAATAATGTGCACACTTCAGTATATAGATAGGGTATCAAAAAGATTGAGTTTAATCAGCTACTTTTGGAGCTGACTGTAGTCCCTAGCGAGCCGTAACTGTAATTTGAGCCTCTTGGCATTTTAAAAATAAATACTAGGTAGTTTATTTAATTAGTTTAGATTAGACGAAGAACTGACCTTGCAGGGCACGCATGGTTCGCCGCATAGTCTTCCGCAACGCGAGTGTGGACACTGTACTTCACACACCATGGTGCACGGTGGGCATATTTGATTGCAAGGCTCTTGACATCTATGGAAAAAGAGAAGTTAGTATTTTAGACTAAAGCCTAGGCCGACAAAGCAAAAACCAGCCAGGGAATATTTTACGTGATTGTACCTATAAGAAAATTAATCTGAAACGAAATAAATAAGTAGTAAATGGTAACGCCGGGAGGGGATGCCCTAAAAACACATACACGGATCATCAGAATCAATCAAATCATTTATTAATTTAGGTCAAATATTGACACTTAAGATAGTCATTACCACGACTATATCTATCGGTGATGTTCTTCAAACAGGTCAATACGTAATATTCGTAACAAGCGGTCCTGTACGACAAGACGTATGAGATGTAGATGGATGTGAATAAAGCATGGTAAGCATGTAGGGATCGTACCATTGGGAAAATGCCCTATATTTGTATGTAATCTATATTAACATTATAAAACTGAAGAGTTTGTTTGTTTGTTTAGTTTTGGTGCGATTCAAAAAATTCTTTACTGTTAGATAGCCTATTTATAATGGAATGCTATAGGCTATATAACATCACGCTACGACCAAAAGGAGCAGAGTAACAGTAAAAAAATGTTACTAAAAAGGGGGGAAATAAGTATGACCCATTCTCTCGTATGCGACATAAGCGAAGTTGCGCGGGTCAGCTAGTATACTGGCGCATGCTATGTGAAAATATAATGTGAGCTTACTCATGTCCGCAGATGTTTGTTTGGTGACACGTTTGCTTGCATGGTGCGTGCAGCCGGCCCTGGCGGCATTGTGAGCACGATCCGCCACACAAGTGACCGCAAGCCAATTCCTTCCCACACGGACTCTTGCAATACTTCAAAGCTTCTTTTGAATCTAGTTCACCTTTAAAATAGTATAATTAAGAACGTTCAAGACAATTATTAACTGATTCAAATCATTAAAGAGCCAGAGATTTTTTTCTGATTTTGATGTAGGTACTGGGGGATTTATTTCCAAAAAACGGTAACTCATTTTAACCGTTACAATCCATCGCAAGATAATTATTATTGTAATGTTTTGACTACTATTGAGATCATTCCAACAGATTTTATTGAGGGTATGCAATTTCAAATACTGCACATTTTAAATCGTTAAACTCCTTGATTAATTAATCATCTCACCTTTTTTGAACAGAGTGTATAAATTGCACGGAAGATTGACTTTGTGGCCGCAAGGTGAATCCACTTGCGAATCTGTTAGTATTTTACATCCAGCTGGATCGCAATCAGCACTACAGCGGTTTGTACATGGATGTCCACACGGCAATGTCCGTGTACATTTTTCATTACATAGATTCCTATTAACTTCTGTCATACATGTGACTTTAATTTTATGGTTGCAGTCTGGAATCACCTTTGTGACCTGGAAATAATGTAAATGCCTTTAACAAGACCTGTCTATTGAATTATCGTAGTTACCACTAACGGTGAATCCGAGGATTATGGTTTTAGGGATAAATACCTGCACCCGTTTATGATCAACACAGTAGAGTGGAGTGCATGTATACCTATGTGGAGGAACGAGTTGTTATGTTCCTACAACACAAAAGGAGGATCCTCCGACCAGGCGAGGTGTTCATGCCTGGTAGTGATCACCTTGATGCATATATAGTGAATTGCAGTGCAAACTCTGATAGTGCGATTCAGGACTTCTGACGTCAGTCTGCGAGTTGGTGGTTCTGCGCTCGTATCAGTAGATGTCGCTGTATGTAGCTATCCGCTACACCTAACATACTTATCTACAATAATTAGCCTATACTACGGTATTTTAATACGTTCATCAAAACAGTTATATTACCATTATCTTACAATCTCCGCATGATTCTGAACATTTCTTCTTACAGAAGTGCCCGCAAGGAAGACTTCGCGCGCATTTCTTGTTACAAGGAGTGTCATATATGTTTGTGCAACATGCTACCCGGGCTACGTGTTTACAGTTAGTCCTCTTCTTCATGACCTAAAATAATTTATAAATATTTAGGTAATAAGTATGAAAAACATTAATACTTATGATAGCTTAAACTGTCCATTTCAACGACCAGGATATTGACATCCTGTTTATCAATTGTCAAATAAACCAACTATTTAGGTAGGTACTGCGGCTATCGTAGGTAGGTACTAGGTACCTACGGATGACATTGCCCTATAGTCAGATACTCGTTGATAGTCAATAATGATAAGTATCCGCCCTCCTGCTCTATGCTATTTAATTTATTAAACTCACTTGAACATTGCAGTCGTCACAAATCTCGAAGCATTTCTTCTTGCATCGATGTTCACCCAGATCATCGACCAGCCCCGCTTGACAGCCTTTCTTCGGTTTTACGCATTCTTTTGTGCATGTGTACTGTGTGTGTATAAATAATATTATAAATAAGTATGTACTTGTGATAAAGTAACTTACTTATATGAATTAGACATCACTGCATTCTGTAATTCGTTATATATATTATTTTCTGCAGAAAATCAGAATAAATAATGAAGGAATAAATTGGGACAACATCTTTTTTTACTCTAAGGATTATTCGGGTGCAAAATTCAGGCACTTTCGCACAAATTCCGCTGACAAATGTAATTAATGTAACAATATCTCACCTCTTCATGACCAGGGTAAGCCGCATGACATGGCCGTTCGCAAGCATGACCACATTTATCTAGGCGCTGCTTACATTTTTCTGTACACTTAACCTTGTTTATATCCATGTAACAATCTTTCGTACCCTGTAAATGGTAATTATGAAGCTTTTATATGCTCTGCGAAGACGATAGTTAGCTTACGTTCGGGACTAGAACGCCCATATCACAATTTTGACTATTTTATATTACCAACGCGACCTAGTCTTTTGTAAGCAAATGCATTTAACCACTAGCAGAAACGTTGCTTATTTATAGTCGCCTACGTAATATAATTTCATATTTTTAATACGTAATTTTTTAGGGTAGGTAAGTAATAAATACAGTTTTTATACCTTATGACCGCAGACAGGAAGGGTAACTTCAATTTTAGTGAGGCATTTGTTTTCGGGGTCTTCTGGTTCTCGGTAGCAGCATATTTTCATCTCATGGCCGCACGGTAAAGTTTTTGGCATAAGCAATTTACACGGACCACATTCCTCACGGCATTTCAACGGGCAAACATGGCCGAGGTCACACAAAACTCTGAAGACAAAAATAAATTCTAGATAAATATTAGTAGGTAGGTAGGTACAAAAAGCAAAAGTCTTGCATTGACATAATAGGTAGGTAGGTAGGTATTAGGTATATAGAACATAAATAAATAATACCTCTCGCAATTCATAGTACATTTTTGTTCAACGTGTTCTCGGTCGTATCCGTGACAGTAAAGAAGGCAGTAGTGTCCACATTCATATTGATAATTACATTTCCTGAGACAACCTCCCTCAGGGACGTTATTAAAATCTTCTGCAGCTTCAATCTGCAAGACAGACGTCATTTATCAATTTCGAATTACATGGAACTTCGTCAGCTGTTCTCATACATTAGTAGTCACTTCATCTCGTATATAGGCTACCTGTCAGGTATTCATAAGCTGTGAAACTGGTGTCCCTTAGTGTCATCAAATTATACTTATACATTTGTGAGCTTCGTTACTCTTGCCTTTATTTTATTAACTAGCTGACCCGCGCAACTTCGCTTGCGTCACGTAAGAGAGAATGGGTCAAAATTTTCCCCGTTTTTGTAACATTTTTCGTTGCTACTCCGCTCCTATTAGTCGTAGCGTAATAAAATATAGCACATAGCCTTTATCGATAAATGAACTATCTAACACGAAAGGAATTTTTCAAATCGGACCAGTAGTTCCTGAGATTAGCGCGTTCAAACAAACAAACAAACTTCAGCTTTATAATATTAGTATAGATATGTTAAATACAAATTGAAAGAGGAAGGAATACTGAAGCTGCTTCAAACATTATTGTATTTTAACCTGTGATTACATTGAATGAAGCGCAAATACTTACATTTGTTATTTGATCAGGGTGTACTTGACAAACTAACTTCAAAGTTGTTCCCAATGACCCATTATTTTCTAAAGTTCTTGAAATTTTCGTCCACAATTCTGATTTTGCCTTCAACATATCTATGTTACCAAATATATAAAATCCTGCAAAACACAACACATTATACGCTTTCTACACAAATATTTTTGTTGTTTGGTTTTCTTAGTAAGTATTTCGTTTCTACTAATATGCATAGCTGTTACTTCCAATACAGGAAAAACATGAATTACAGATAAACACTTCAAATAAAAGAATGAACCTTGCTGAGCTCGAGAGAGTGCGACGCAAATTCTGTTTTCTGTTCCCAAAAATCCAATATTGTTGTCTTCATTGTTCCTCACAAGCGATAGCAAAATAATCTTTGATTCCTCGCCTTGGTAATTGTCAACTACTGTTATTTTAACTCCACTCAAACGGTTGTAATTGTTACGTTCCTGAAAATATAGCATTTAGAATTTTAGCACAAGAAAACAGTCAATGTGCATATTCGATGATAGATAGTAATAAATAACACTATTAGTACTTTTCTCATGTAAAACATTTGTCCAGAGTATGCAGCGAGAATTGTGACGTCATCGCTCGAGTACCCTTGTTGAATGAGGTAATTAGCCATAGCAAGCACCAAATCTGCTTCTTTGTGATTAGCTCGGCTGTTGCTTTCGATGGTGTCCTGAAACATCAATTAAATCAATAACTTACATTAATATTCGTAGACCCGAAATAAGTTTAACGTAAGTATTTCTTTCGGGTGCCTCCGCATTTTATTGTCGGCCGCACCACGACTAAGAGCTATCCAACTAGTGGTTCACGCACAATGGATACGCCATGTCTCTATTATAGATACTCCCGTACTACCGATATGTAATCGTACATACAGGTTTATAGGACAGTAGGGACAATCCACTAAGTACGCAATTGGGCATGTACATTACACAAGGCGTTTAATATAACATGAAAACATCGTACCTGTTCGCGATATTCATGAGAAAAGAAGAAAACGTTTTTCTCAACTCCTAGTACGTCGCCGAAGTTCTCCACCGATGGGTGGTTCTCCAAGTGTGGATATATGTGCGGTGAGATGAGAGCTGCGATCTCTGGACGCATGCGATGCTGCACATTCAGACGGCGGCTGTGGATGCCGTTCGTAATCATGCGCTCGAACAACGATACTTCAATGTTGTATTGCTTTGCTAACTTCATGTATGACGCTGAAGGCCGGAGTTGCTGATGATCACCTGTTTCAGAAGATTTTGAGTGAAATGTTTCATAGTGGTAACAAAGTAACGAACTAACTACTAAAATTTATAAACAAATCTGTTTTTCAAATGCGGTAGGTATATAAATTTTCGTTCCAAAGTATAAAATCAGATTCTGTTTAGCTTCTACTGCATCTCTAACAATACGCACCGATTAGGATGAGATGTTGGCAATCCTTCGTGAGAGATGTTATTATGTGCTGCTCCAGCACTTCGGCGGCTTCTTCAACAATCACTGCCAACAAACAAAACTTGAACTAAATAAGCTGTAAAACTGTGGAAAAATTTAACCTTTACCTACTGTACCGCTAGTTAAGAACTAAGTATGAACAATTTTCAAACGAGAGATGTCCTCACAATTCCCTTAGCATGTGACATTAATTATCGACTTTTAATCAACACCATAAAACATAGTCATTAGTTGGTAATTTACTTTGTAATGTGAAATTAATCGTTACATAAAAACATTGTGTACCTATCTTGGGCGACACAGCTTGTAGAAGCTTGCGCATTCTGGCTGCGCCCGAAGTAGTCATTCCTAACACTTTGATTTCTTGATTTCTTAGCAATTCCATATCCATTACCATCCTAGCCTCTTCATAGGCTGTAACAGCAGGTAGTACTGACGTCTGAAAAATAGATCACAATGATATTCCCTACATAATACTTATATATTGTATAACACTTACTTATTGTAAACATAAAGTTGGTCGCTAATGCAAAATATCGCGGATTTATTTCGTGCACTTTTTGGGGCTATAACAAATATAAGGAAATAAAATAGGTATCACAGGCGACAGACTCGACAGTCATTAGGTAGACAACCCAATCAGGCGGTCAATATACTTACACCTTTTTGTAAGTATACGTAAGAATAATACAGATAAGACAAGATAGTAGTAGACACCATCTATTCGATTTAAGATTTAATATGTAAGCTTTTTAATTCGTTTAATATATACAACGTGCCGCTCCAATGGCTTATTTCCTTCAACCTATGGTTAGTGTTACGGCTTAATAAACATGTTACAAACAAAAAAAATAACATTGTTGGCTAATTGAAAAAACTTAGGTACATGTCACACATACTAAATAATAAAATAATGTAAACAAAACAGTATCACTTTGCATAAACAATCAAAGTACATCAAACGTTGCGGCAACGTCGCGTGGCGCCTCCCGTCCAATAGCAGGACGCTAGGAAGAGAGCCTTTATTGTGGTAACATTCTTTCTCATCTTAGTTTCATTGATTCGAATATCATAATAATATGACTTGTGAGCCAGGTGAACGACCTTTATTCGAGTTGATTATGTACAGGCTGTGGAAATTCCTTAATAAGTCAGTAATTAATAATAATAATACAAATTGTTGTACCTTACATGGCTAAGGACCTCTAGCCCTACCCATACGTCGAAGGAAATAAGCAATTGCAGCGGCACGTTGTATAGTATGTAAGTATAAATATTTAATAGTTTTATATAAATAGAACAAAAATATCATGATAATACCTGAAAATTTGAAATCTCTCTCTTAATTGTATTCGTTTTGTTTTTTACCCACATAAAATATAACCGCCATCGGTTATGGGGTGCTATTTTAGAAAAATCTGTCGTAGCAGTAACATTGAGGTGAATTTCTCTAGACCGGTACTTTAACATATCCTGAAATAAGGAATAAAAATATCAGTTTGCAGCGCTGTAACGTAAATTTATCTATGTTTTCTTAAAAGCGTTCGCTTTAATATGATGTTTGTCTTATTTAAATGTAAGAAAATGTTAAAGTTTAATTACACATAAAACTACGTACTTAGTAGCTACTGTATACTTATTTACTTACATTGAATAAATTTACCCTAGAGTTTAAATTTTGAATTTCCATTTCCAACATTAGTCTATCTTTGAAATTCTTGTTTTTGGGATCCAAGTATTGAGAAACGAAATTCTTAAGATGCAATTTTGCATCGACTAACACAAATGATGCAAAGCCGTTTCTGAGTTCTTTCAAAATTTCGTTACTCTTTTTATCCTTTTTGTCATCTAACATTAAATTATAATCTGTTCTCATGTTATTGAATTCATTGTCATTATTGTCGATAGTAAAATCTTTGTACTCATTTAAACACTCTTTAAAGTCAGTGTAATATTCAGCATTATTTTCAAACAACCAATGCAACAGAGGGTCCTGAATTGATGGATATTGTTTGTAAAAATCCACCAAATATTCAATTTGAGGGACATCGTCTATAATGGCTCTGTAGTCTATAACCCCTTGGCTTAGTATGTCAAGAGAAAACAGTGACTCTTGAAAACTGTTAATAGATTTTTGTAACATAGTTTTCGTTTCCATAAATAAATCACCCACTCTTGACCTTCCAATGTTCTGAAGCTTCCTTAAACGTACCAAATTAAATTTATCGATAGCTTCGTTACGAGACTGGCTGCCGATACGCACTATTCGGTTTGTGATTTTAGAAATAGCTTCAAGAAATTGATCTAATGCGTGGTTAGTATAGCATATCACGAGCATAAGGCAGTTATCCTGCGCCTTAATGTTTTGTAACAATGTCTTAGCGACTTGTACGCCTACATAAGTTTTTCCGGTCCCGGGAGGACCTTGTATCACCGCAAACTCGTGGGTAAGCGCTAATTTGTAAGCTTCATACTGACTGTCGTTAAATCGTAAAGCTTCACTAGTGGGCCAGGTCTCACTTTGTAATACGTTAAATCTTATGGGACGAACGACTTCAGTATTTAACAGCAAATTATAAAGACGTTCTTCGTCTAATTGTTCTTCTGGTTCTTCTTGAACTCTTTTATTTAACGCTGAGGGGGTTATAACATATTCTTGATTGTCTGACAAATATGCTGGTTTCTCTGAAGCTGGCTGGAAAAATAGGTATAATTAAAAATTAGTGGTTGAATTACATCAAGAATCATGCCAGATATACATTAGACTTTACATATATGTATGTATGTGTATTGTGAATCGAATTAATTAAGAAAAATAATTGATACTTACAGTCACTTTAACAATATACTGCTGCATGGCCAAGTGCTGTGGAAATGACTCTGCTTGTAAAACTTTCAACACATGCAAATAGGGCTCAAAATAAACCTCGCTTTCAATCATTGTATATGTGTCTCCATCGGTTAGGTTGTTCGGGACTCCATAAGTTTTGTCAATTATTGAAACTGCTAGCTGCAATGATTATATGTTAAAACAAAAATTTGAAAGATTCAAATTCGGTAACATTCAAAATTCATGTAAAACTGACCTTTCCCGTAGATAGCAGTATATTATCACGATCTAAAATAGTAGCTACAATAAGGTTATTGAACCGATCGTTAGTAAACAGCACCAACGAACCAAAGAGGAATCTCTTACTATGAGCCCAGTTAATTCTTTTGAAATGTTTATTATTCTCGATGTCGATTTGAACACATGTCCCAACATTAAAATTGGTGACGTAAGGGCCAACGAATCTTACATTTCGATAAATACTGAAATAAAAAAAAAGCATTTAAAGCGAAAATCATTCCAGAAATACATATATTTAGATCATTAGATTTCGTAAAAATAACTTACCGAACGTTATCGTACTTCCGCCTATTAGGATCAGACAAATATTGATCTGTAAAATGAAAACGTCGAATATAGCGATTAGCAGGTGCCTAGTTATTGGAAGGTCCCTGAGGGTTTTGTCTTTAGTCTATTGAAAAGTTTCATTAGTGGTTGCTTTTTTCAGAGTACGCACTTTTGTTTTTTAATGTTAATGTTTGTAATTTTTTAACTTTTTTTCCTTATAAGTGTAGAGGGAAAGCTAAAGTTCTAGTTTCTGTGATCGCCAAAGTACCCGGCCACTTACTATCTTGAAAAAAGGGGTCGGGCCGGGGAATAAGAGTGGCGCCAAATTATATAAAAATTCTAAAATACATTAAAATAAATTGCGCCCTCTGTTAATTGCAAGCCTTTTGATTTAACATTTCAATGGGCTAAGACTTAAACTTAAGCTTATACAATTGAATAATAATATGTAATTAATTTTATTTTTACATATATTATATTCAATTCATCTACTGCAACTGATTACAGTTGACTCACAAAACCAATAACCACAGCAAAATAGTTGCCTGCTTATCAGTACATACCTAATACCAATAATAACCAAAGCCAATTGCTACTTGTACGGATTTGAAAGGAACGCAAAATTTGTCGTGGCGTCGTAAATGACCAAATAAGACCAAATAAATGAGAGTGCTACAACACTAAGTCAAATTTTTCTTCCCAATTACAATTGGGAAGAAAAGGACTGTCGGGTATTGTGATAAGAACGATAAATGTGGATTATGTTATTCATTGCACTTCTATATACTTATGGTATATTTCACGTCTGTATAATTCCGGAAATATACATTTTAATATTTACGGATCATCATAAAACTTACTTATTCCAACTCTAAGTGGTCCAAAACAATCTTCTCGAAGAAGTCTAAACTGAACATCCAGATAGTGTTCTACGTCCGAGTACCCGCCATTAACGATATTCGGTCTCAAGAACGGCTTCGAGTCCAATAAGTCTTCTCGAGTCGGTATCACACTCAACTCGCGGAAGTTTTCAGGAGGTTTTTCATCCTCATTGCTGCCATCAGTGGTGGCTTTAGTTTCACGCTACAATATAAAGATAAAAAAGTATTAGGCCCTGTTGCTTCCCTCCGTGATATTTCTACAACATCTTATTGAATTAAGGCGAAAATATTTAAACTGATGTATCGCCGGGTCTACCTTGCTATACGCTACGTAGGTAAATCTATATCGGGTTAAAATACGAAAGCAGTATGACGTGACAAAACATAATGGAATGACAAAATTACCTTGTTTCCTTCGGCATAATTAATCAAGTTTCCTCTTATCTCTTCCAATTTCAGAGCGTGCTCTTCGGTCAAAGCAAATGCATGTCTTTGATTCAATCCCTCTAAACAAGATTTTGAAACACTTTCAATGAGTACTCTGCATTTTCTTACAGCAACGGCCGGAGATATTTCAACTACTTGCCCACAAAATATTATAAAGTTCTTCCAAAACTCATTTTGGTCTTTCCAATACATATTATTCTGTGATTTATTTTCCGCATACGGTAAATCGGTAAGATAATGCCGCAAAAATGAAATGAAATTAGAATTACACACTTCCAATATCAATTTGGATTTTAATTCTCCAAATGGAGATTGAGATACTTTAAATAATATCTGAAATAATAACACGAATATATCAGGTTTATCGATGGGCGTATTTAAGATGTTCATAAACCCATCTTTATGTTCATTAATTTTTATAAGAATGTTATTTTGTGTTGAGCTTGCTATACGTTCTAATGTTGTAAAACCGATGAATCTCTCTCTATTATTTGGTCTTGAACCATCGCGACGTCTGTTTGGTAGATTTTGTCTGCTACTTTCATGCGATGGTGGCTGTACTTGTTCTAAAAAACAACATGAGTATTTATAGCACATAAATATTATTATAAGTAATTTAATACGATTAAAAAAATTAAATACGCCTCTCTATATGTTCGACTTAGAGAATGTACCGTAGCTACTGACATGACATGCTTATAATAATATACCTATTCATACAAAACCTTGTATTTATTTCGACGTACCTCCGATATTGACAAATAAACGACGTTGTTGTTGCGGTTGTTGTACAGCTTCATGTTGGGCGGAATTTCGCTGACCTACTCCGAAGCCACCTCTAAATGAATTTCTTGCAGGTACAGATGAAACTGAAATATGTAATTAGTTAAATATTTAAACTGCTATAGCACAAATACTCATTAATTAATTAATATCACATGAGTAGACGGTACCTGTGTTGATTTGTGGGCGTTTATTTAAATCATTTGTACGAGGTCCGTGGGAGATAAGGGGTTGATGAATGCCGCTTGAATTTCTCGGACCGACTCTTAAAGAATTTCTTGCAGGCCCACATGTTACTGAAACATGTAATTGGTTAAATATTTAAACCGCAGCTATTGTATAAATACTCACTTATTAACCCTCAACCGCACGTGGGGCCATATATGGAATTGCAAAAAAGAATTTACATTACATTTAGCAGTAGTTTATCTATTCAATTGCGTTTAAACTCATATAAAATAAAAGTTTAAATATATATTGACGAAATTCATGTTACACGTTTGGCGCAGTAGTTTAAGGGGTCACCTCGCCGCAATAAACGTAGCGTCGCGTGTGGTGGGTGCGAATCCCATCCACCATTATTGAAATTTATAAACTATCGTTAAATGTGCCTCAGAAACCTGGCATTAATTGTTACGTTCCTTATCGTACTGTTACTTTGTTTAGACATAATACGACATCAAAAAGTGCAATACTTAAATGGGTCCATACAGTAGAGGGTTTAATGGCACACGAGTAGAAAGTACCTGCGTTGAGTCGTGTTCTATATACATTGTTTGTGGGAGTTCTGTGGGAGGCAAGTGGTTGACGAATGCCAGTTGTATTACGCCGCCAGTTACCAGGTCTCGAAGGTCCTGTAAATAAATATTTAATGAGAGAAACAGTAGATGACAAAGATATTATACATTGACTGCCTTTACTGCCTTACTAAAAAATCACCGTGATCACCCTAATCTATACCTATACTAATATTATAAAGCTGAAGAGTTTGTTAGTTTGAACGCGCTAATCTCAAGAACTACTGGTCCGATTTGAAAAATTATTTCATTGTTAGATAGCCCAATTATCGAGAAAGGCTATATATCATCACGCATAGGAGCATAGTACCAGTAAAAAATGTTACAAAAACGGGGAAAATTATAACCCATTCTCTCTTATGTGACACAAGCGAATTTGCGCGGGTCATAAGTTATAAAGTGTTTTGTTACATTTAAACCATTTTGAAATTTAATAAAATAAAACAAAACATAACACTGTTTAACTAATCAGAGCCTACACGACTTTGAGAATTAGGCAGTGTGCTGCATATAAGTTAGGTATATAAACTTAAAATTCACGTCTTTTACTTGCATCGAAGGAATTGATAACATTCTGTTCTAAACTATTCTGAAGTAATGTTTCAGGCTTGCTACACACATATTCGGTTCGGCAATATTTATCGAACAATCACCAACTCGACTCACTTTTCCGGCTTGTGCGGTACGGGTTCATTTACGCATATTCTGTTTTACCACCCGGCTAGACCGATTAATGCCAAACCGAATATGTGAGTAGCAAGCCTATCATTATATGACTCTACAAAGTTAGAATATAATGAGCCGTTTGTTGTTTATATCTATATCTATACTAATATTATAAAGCTGAAGAGTTTGTTTGTTTGTTTGTTTATTTGAACGCGCTAATCTCAGGAACTACTGGTCCGATTTGAAAAATTCTTTCAGTGTTAGATAGCCTATTTATCGAGGAAGGTTATAGAGTATATAACATCACGCTACGGTCATTAGGAGCGGAGTAGCAACGAAAAATGTTACAAAAACGGGGAAAAATTTGACTCATTCTCTTAGGTGACGCAAGCGAAGTTGCGCGGGTCAGCTAGTAGTTAATATAGTCACGACTCACGAGCTTATCCAAACGTCCGTTTGATAGCGTTTAAAGTATGTACCTAATTAGTTTTATTACATCGGTTTGGGCGTAGGGAAGCATAAATATGTTGCTCTTAATAAATTTAACCCAATAACCGTAGCGCCGCGTGTGGTGTGTTTAAATCCCAGCCGGGACAAATCTTTGTGTGATGAGCACGAGTATTATGTCCTGAGCCTAGATTTTAATTAATCCAAGTAAACATGTATTTAGAAGTATATAAGTATGCTTATCTGTTGTTTGGTTGTCATAGTACAAGCTCTGCGCTTAGTTTGAAACCAATAAATTTTAATGACCGTGTGTGAGTCGCCCAATAGATATTTGTTTATTCTCTAACGAGATCAGGTGGGTAGTGATTAGTCTCATCCGCAACCAGTGCCGGTGTGGTTTAGATAAATGGGAAATTCATTCCACGGTATAATGTCACGACCTTAGAAAAAAGTACCAGTAACAGGAATATTGTTAAAATAGTAAAACTGAAATACTAATTTTGTCACATTTTACGATATTGTGCAAAAACTATTCTACAACTTGTTCAAGATATAAGCAAGGTATAATTTTAAGAACAATATTAACTGATTATTGTAACTACCTATTAATCTAAGCATTACCGTACAGATTCATTAAACATCAAAGTATTATTTAAATAAATACATCTCATAATAGTATAATTATATTTATTCTATAGTCAACTCCCTGGTTAAGTGGGAATTATTTTTTAACAGTTGTAACACAGTCAGTCTGCTGGTAGGGAGTACCCCGATAATCAGCAATGCATTCTATAACAAAAGCAACTGATACCGATAGATAAAAATATAATGTACACGAATATTATTTATTTATCTAAAATGCACAATACTTATCAGAAAATTGTGATAAAACACCTTAGAAGATAACTTTAAATAAATACGTCATGCACTTACCAGGACTAAGATACTCATCGTCTTCCATCGTTTGTTGTCACACCAGTACCCTTAAAAACAATAAGATCACTTATTTATGTTTTCTTTTCATGAATCGTATAAATGAGTAGTAAGTTAAGCACATTTTTTTCTTGAGGCCATACAAAGTTTTCAACTCGCACTTGGCCACCGTGGTGGAATCAAGGTTTATCCCCTACTTTGTTCGGGAGGAGACCTTTGCCCATTAGTGGGACGGTAATAAAAAAATAATACCTATAATTAAGTTATGAATTGATCACATCGTATCAATCACAAGCATAACGTTCGTACTATGTATACCTATGCTAATAATAAAAATCTGAAGAGTTTGTTTGTCTGAACAAGCTAATCTCAGGAACTACAGGTTCAAACTACATACTGAATATCATATTGTATCTTACAAAGTTGTATATGTATACTGTTGGCGTGTCTATAAATAAATAAATTTAAAATGTATATTGGTGGACAATAGTCAATTTATTGATAAAGGTTTAAGGCCATATAACATCAATCTATGACTAGAAAGAGTGACGCAGCAGTGAAATATGTTGCAAAAATTACTAGGCTAAAGGCCACGAAGACGAAGTCACAACCAAGTTAGATTATAATTTATTACTTAATAATCAGAAGAAAGATATTAATCTATGACCGATTACAGGCGCATAAGTAGTAGATACCTTACTAGGAATATTAAATTATTATAATCTATTGAGTATTTGATCTATGCCGACTTTTTATTTTATTTTATCGTATGGTTGTCAAAGTTGTTCAAAGCCGCTCAACACACAAATGGACACGGGACAACACGCAAAATTCCGGGACAATGCCGGAAACCACGGTCATCTGGCAACTCTAGTTACAACACAGAAAAGGGAAACATACAACTTCCCGGAAGCGTCCCGGACCGCTCAAGACCCACGTCCCGCTCACGTGGTCTTCTGTGTCTTTCACAATAAAAAGGCTGGTTGATGCACTCGCGTTTATAGGTTTCAAATCGGACCAGTAGTTCCTGAGATTAGCGCGTTCAAACAAACAAACAAACTCTTCAGCTTTATTATATTAGTAGTATAGATAGGTATTAAACAAACCGGACTATCTTCCACTGAGTCACATTACAATCAGGTAAAGCCGTTCCAAAGATTAGTTAGGACAAATAGACATAAACATACATGGTTTGTCTCGTTATCATGTAAATAACCGTAAGCAGGCACTTCAATTAATCGAACAATTCAAGTGAGTTCCGCGTAATAGGTAAACCAAGTACCTACTTAATACAAGCTGGATTGTTATATACATAATTTCCTTCATTGTAGAAAATAACACTAACTACCGATGGTTTCAATTTTGAAACAACAGTATGTAAATCCGAAAAAATGTTTAAAAATCACACTAAATGAATACCAAACAAACCACGGGTAGGTACGTAGGTTTATTTTCTGAAAAAAATATCTTTGACAAAATGTCCACTCAACTGCCTTCATACATTATATGTGTATCACACCCACCAACAACAATGACTAATAGAATATAAAATGTTACCCAAATGATTCAAAGTTACCCAAATTGACCAATACAATACCACAACATTTCAGAACCGAGAGTTTATAAAATTATTCCATTTACAATACACATATTGGTACTCACGTCACAATGTTCTGGAATGATTCACAATCACAATACAAGTGCCGAACAACTAACCGTACGAATAATCTAGACTGAACTGAACCAGTGGTTGCATACGACTGACGCTTGTTTCAGAAATAGATATATTATCGTGTAGTATTTGCGCATTAGTTCACTGTGCCAGGGGAAGTCCCGAATAATAACTTTAGTCGATACTAGAGAAGTGCGTTAACTGTTTTATATTATTTATTTTATTAATGATTTTGAGATATTTTGTTTTTTTTTATTATGATTGTAAACAAGGTGCCAGTGTTTTATAATATTGTAACTAATTTATTCCCGAGGCTTTTTTCACGGTGTATATTTATTTGTATTTTCACTCGTCCTTCCTCGATTATGATCTATTGTCTTACGAATTAATACGAATCACGGCCATTGTGATAGAATAATTCAGCCGTTTCTGGATTAAAACGGACATAACATACATTATAGATGCTAACTAGCGTATTATATAACTATTTTTATATTAGTAACGTTAATAATATGAGTCAGTCTATTGTTTATAATAATTCCCATCAAGATTCGATTTCTAAATAGATAACATATTACATCCAACTCGTATGAAGAAATATAAACGCTGTATTTAAGCAGGTACTTACAACGCCCGGTAAAAGAATTCTTATTTGTGAATTTTAACCAACATAAAAAGTTTCCTTTATAGCATACCGCCATGAAATAATTATTTGGCGCTTGAAGTATTCTTCTAACCATGAAATATATTCCTAAAAAATATATTTTATTTATATGTCCTTAATACAAGAACATCACTAGTCAGACTGTTTCAGTATAAAGGACTATTCACATCTATTGCAAGCCATGTTCAACAGCTAAATTACTGCGAGTTTTATAAATTATTTTATAAAATATTATATATATTATATATCTATTTTAAGTTAACGGTTGAGGTTATATACCTCATATGTCTTCTATAATTTAATGAGTCTTTAGTTCAACCGTTAACTTAAAATAGAACATTTTTGTATTGAAACGATACAGTAAATCACACTTTTATAGTAATATCTCTATAAATTTATATATTTTCTATTTTAAGGGACTGTGTAACGAAAACTAACCACCTTTAAATAATAATAACGGATAAAAGCTGTTTACAGTAGAATTTTGAAGTTTGTGCAGGCGATGCGCGATGGTTCAATAATCTTTATCTTTTATACATTTACTTTTCCTGTCAGCTGTATTTTGTCATGACTGTTCGATAGGAACACGTTTTTATTAATGAAATACGCTATGAAGTGTAGTAATAATTAAATAAATATTATTGGACAACTCTCACACGGTCATTTGATTCCAAACTAAGCAGAGCTAGTACTATGGTAACCAAATAACTGATAAACACTTATATACTTCTAAATACATACTTATATAGATACATTAACATCCAGGCTCAGAACAAAATATACTCGTGCTCATCACACAAAGATTTGTCCCGGGTGGGATTCGAACCCACCACACGCGGCGCTACGGTTGTTGCGGCGAGGTGACCGCTTAAACCACTTCGCCAAACGTGCAGTTATAATATAGGTAAGTGTGCATAGTCTTTATTAGTCCTATTAATGGTTATGACCCTTGTGTGTAACTCTTTGTTGGAATTACCTCTTTTGCTCTATGTGTGTTACCAAGTAGAAAAAGGCCTTAGTGGTAAAAATCGACTAACACACGATTGTATAAATTTTTATGGAAATCTCAAAAATAATCACATCTTATTAAATTCCTGCCTATATTTAATAAAATGTTGATCAGTGAATGAGGTATATTTCGCTCTGTAATATCAACTGCTTGCCATTGGCTACTTTTTAGTATTTGAGTAGGTATTCTTTTTTAGTAATGTTATTAGTTATTTTTTAATATTCATAAAACGTTACAAGACATTTACTGATAAACATTAATATGTTAACAGTATTTTTTTCCTGCTTTCTCAATAACTCGTTTATATTTATACCATAGAGCACATTGAGAAAAGATTAGCAGGCATCGACTCTAAACGTTCGAATTATTTGACTGTCACTGTCATAGATAGTGTCATTGTTAATTAAAGTCACTTGTGTGTGCGTGTGCGTGTGTGACAGTTTTTATGTTACAACCTAAAGTTTGGATAATTCATATTATTCGTAAAACGTGAGCTACAGTGAACTGAGATTGTTTGAGATTATGCAGAATCCAGATTCAGACGACGAAAAACAGGATGTTGGACCCGTGGAAAATGCTTGGTCTATGAAAATACCGAAATTTACACCAGAAGATAACCCACATGGTCTATTAGAAGAAAGTAAATTTGCAACATTATTTCCAAAGTATCGAGAACAATACTTGAAGGAATGTTGGCCGTTAGTGCAGAAAGTGTTAAAAGAACACTACATTGTCGCAGATTTGGATCTTATCGAAGGCAGTATCACAGTCAAAACAACTAGAAAAACATGGGATCCTTATATTATTATCAAAGCAAGAGATTTGATGAAATTGCTGTCGCGAAGTGTCCCATTCGAACAAGCTGTAAGAGTTTTAGATGACGAGATCGGGTGTGATATCATTAAAATCAACTCATTTGTTAGAAAAAAGGAAACATTTCTGAAAAGAAGACAAAGATTAATTGGTCCTAATGGGGTTACTCTTAAATCAATTGAATTACTTACAGAATGCTATGTGCTGGTGCAAGGAAATACGGTCTCGGCTGTTGGACCATACAAAGGACTTGTGCAGGTCAGGAGGATAGTTGAAGATACAATGAAAAACATACATCCAATGTACAATATTAAAAGCTTGATGATCAAAAGAGAACTTATGAAAGATCCACGTCTAAAGAATGAAAGTTGGGACCGTTTTTTGCCTAAATTCAAAAGTAAAAATGTACCTAGAAAACAACCTAAGAAGAAAGTTACTAAGAAGCCATACACACCTTTCCCTCCGCCTCAACAAGAAAGCAAAATTGATCGCGAACTTGCTACAGGAGAATATTTCCTTAAAGATGAACAAAAGAGAGCTAAACGTCGTCATGAGAAGGAAGAACAACAAGCTCAAGTTAAACGTGCCAAACATGAGCAGCGTCAAAAAGACTTCATACCGCCTGAAGAGAAAACTGATACAGCTACTACATCAGGTGCTGCAACAGAAGCACAAGTAGATATTGACTCGTTTAAGTCTAAAATGAAGAAAATTTCTAAACAACAAAAGGCAACCAAATTAAAGAAGTCAGAAACATAATTGATATTGTGAAGATAAAATTTCTTGAATTTCAATATTGTTGTTTTATTTTATATCATTGAAATGTTATTACAAGATACTTGACAAGATAATTGAATCTCTTGATACGTATGTAGGCTACTTACCTAGCTAAGATAAAATACCTTATTTGCAATTTAATCAAAACATTGCGTTGGGTTAGGGTTTGGTTATTGAGGGTGGGGATTTGAATTAATAAACTAAAATTATTATTATTGCTTTATCGTTTTACTTTGAGCAGTTTCAATTCAGGCACTAAATTATTCTTGGTAATATATTTCTTCCCATTGATGTATGGTTGCAGTACTTCAGGAATAAAAATTTTTCCTTTGGGATCTTGATGAGTTTCTAGTAAAGCTATAAGCATTCTGGGCACAGCACAAGCTGTCCCATTTAGTGTGTGAACATAGCTTGTTTCTTCACCATCTGTGTATTTTATATTAAGTCTACGAGACTGATAGTCTGTACAATTACTGCAGCTTGATATTTCTCCGTAATTATTGCGCCCTGGCATCCATGCTTCTATGTCATATTTTCTGTTGAAAAAATTGGTACCATTATTTCAAGACATTCTTCGGATTACAATGTCATGCCACAAAATTATTTATTTGCTCAGAATTGAATTATTTACCAAATGTATGGAAAACTTTAGACAAATACATAGGGAATTTGAATATACCTGTAAGCTGGTGCACCTAATTCATGTGGAGGCATATCCAAGACTCTCATGTTAAAACCTAATGGTGTAAATAGATCTTCCTGTGTTTTTCTTATGTACTCCAGCATATTTTCCGATTGATCACTCGTAGTAGCAATGAACATCTCAACTTTGGTAAACTGATGAACTCTGTTGATAAAAAGTTATTGCATTGTCAGTTTGTTAAAATAGATAGAATAGGGCAGGATGAACTATTATACTAAACTTTATAATATGGGCAACTTTTAAACTACAGACAGATGAAAGGCAACTATTCAAATACATACTAATTAAATGGTCTACTTAATTTATAAACTCCATGATTGGATGTCCCCAAATTCACACAAAACAAACACTGATTAAAACAAAATCTAGGCAAACAAATGATAGTGAAGGTTAATCGAAATTAGCAGGCCTATAAATATATAGTTTCTCAAATTAATACTATATAAATACAGCACCTGTAAATTCCTCTTTCTTCAATGACATTAGAAGTTTCAGCCCTGTAACATCTGCTCACTGCTGCAAGCTTCATAGGCAAGTCTTTTGCATGATGGTGTGAATTCATCAATAAACCAGCCAGTGACATTTCTGCTGTACCTGACAGACATAAGTCAGGACCATGATGTACACTGTCTAAACAATATATCTAAAACAAGGAATAAATAAGTAAATTAATCTTTGTATTAATATACATTTGTTTAATTTTATCACTGCCATACCAATTACCATCTGATGAAAGTGCAATATTACCTGTGTTCGATCAGTGTTAATTGACATTCCACAATTTTCTAAAACTGTACTCGGTAATATATCAGGCACTGACACAAACTGAAAATTGCTATCAACTAACTTACGGACAGTGTATTTTATCAAAGCTTCTTCTAGTTCAGCAAGTTCTGACAAGAAATAATAACTTTTATGACCACATGTATTCCCTAATTTATCAGTTCTGACCAAATTCATTCGCCTTGTTATCTCACTGAACTCTAAAGGTTTATGGTCACTAAAATCCCTCTTCTTGTTAATTTCATGCATCACTTGTACATCATCGTTGTTTATCACTGCAGGATGCGTTTTGTTTGGCAACAAACTGATCTCTTTGAAAAAATCATTTTTTACTGATGGATACAAATCATTTGAGGGTATAGTCACTTTAAATACTTTGTACATATCTAATACACGACCGAGATCACCAACGCCTTTTCTTATTTTGATATTATTTTCAATTTCTGGAGCATTTTTAGGGTTACAGTAATAATGTATATCGAATTCTGGCATACATGTACTAGAATAAGGTCTCTTGCATTTTATTTTAGGTATGACACCTATCACATATTTTAAAAAAGGCTTCATCATTATATTGTAACCAAAATTAAGTGAAAACTAAAATTCTGTAACATAACAGGCGAAACCAGAGGCCACAGGAAGGAAGCCATAAGAACAGCTGATGAATGTTGACAAATGACAATGTTGACATCAGACCACTGACGTTTATCGTGCCGTGCATCAGCGTATCAATGTGTGGAAAATATTATGTTCGTTATTATTTATTCCGTATACCTACTTACATAACTAAGGTTTCATCTGTAGTCATCATTATGATTACCTGAATATCTATTAATGTTAGGTATTATTTAATAGCCAAACATGAGATAAAACCATGTGGTTTGCAAGGCAACTAGGCTCACTGCTAAACGTTGTTTATTATATGAATAGATTTATCACCTCTTGAATAATTAATAACGTTATATTTTTAAGGTTGAGTTTCATAGTTTATGAGTTCTAAAATATTGCTATAGAGCAAATCTCATGCGATCTAAGTGATACGGAATGAGTGCTGCTGCCACTGCCACTTGTCTGTCAGTGATAGGTACCTTTGTTTGTCTAATGTGCCAACTGTCAAGTATTGTCAGGTTTCGCGCGTTAAATTGTTTCTGTCTGTTTGCTGTTGTGAATGTGTGCCTCTGAGAAGTTTCTGGCGCCTATTTTCTGTGATCTTTTTACTTGCTTTTAAATATAATGTTATTGATATTATTTATGAACTAATCAATAATGAAGTCCAAGTTTTAGAGTATTAAATACGCATTCAGGAAACAAAAGTTTGTTTAAAACAAGATGCCGGTTAAGAACGGTAAACTTGCTACTCAACAAAATGCACCTGAAAATGCTTCAGATGTGGTCAAGCTGTCGCCTGCTCAGCCGTGAGTATAAACTTTCCTAAGTAGGTAACTCTTATAACTAAATAATGTACCGTAGCTATTTGCTGTTAGTATAATACCCCAATGTACTAATTTCTCAGTATGAAACGTAAATAGTTTAAAAAAAATTTCAGATCGAAGCGAAGGTCTCCGCGCAGTGCCAATCAGCTTAAAATAACCAGTATGTTCTCAACCAAAAGAAATAGAAGTCCTGAAGGAAATGAAATAATGCACCCGGTAACACATCAGTGACTTATATATACCTGGTTCTAGTCATATTTGTAGTTGACACAGTTGAAAATAGCTCAAATTAACATACTATAGTCAAATATTGTGCTGGGTAGTTCAAAATTCCTATGAAATACAATAATGTGAATAACATCCTCATGCTTGCCTTGCAGTAGCTATGAGCACTTTTTTTTATGAACCCATTGTTTACGTCTCTGCTTGATTGTATGCTTTATATAGCTGAACTATGAAACATTAACTACAGTCAATTGGCAATTTGATGGTTAGATTATGATTGAGTAGAGTCACTCAATGAAAATCTGTTTAATCCAATTAGCGGCAAAATCAGGGCAGTATAAACAATAGCAGACATTATAATCAACAAATAAACTTGACAACTTGTTATTGTTTTTAGAAAAAACTAAAGTATGAAGATGAAATACCTGAAACAAAAACTATTAATGATGGCAAAATAACAGTGAACTCAATAAATACTGAGGCAAAGGAAATTTTGGATTCTGAAACAAACAAACTAAGTAACCATTCTGATAGTAAAAACACTGGAGATTCTGATGACATTTTAGAAGATAAACCTGTTGTCCAAGCAGAATCTATTAAACAAAAGGATAATAAATGTGAGCTGAAAGTGTCCAATTCTGAAAATAATAACAATGGTGAAATAAATAAAAAAACCCCAACTGTTCTCGATACTGAAAAGTGTGATATCTGCGGTCAGTTTTTAAATAATTCTGACATAATCTTTTATCAAGGACACCCACAAGATGCTGTTGAAGAGTACATAGCTTTGACCAATGAGAAACTTGTCCTTGCATCAGGTTAGTATTGTTTAAAGCATATTGCACTTGTTCTGGAGCATATGTACATACCATAACATCATGCATTTTATACCTGAAGATGTAGGCAAAGGTGTATGAAATATACCCCACCTTTTGCCAATTATAATGTCAGTAAAGTCACCTTTACTGACATTATAATGGCCAAATACTGATCAAGTTACCAAACTGCAAGTTGCTATTGCAGGGGCCGAAATTGGTCAGTAAAGTCAGTACAAGTCAGTATTTTCGGACCTGGTCAGTAAAAGTCAGTATTTTCGAAAATCGGTCAGTATTGTCAGTATTTTTCCGAATTCAATTTTTTTTGGTTTTCCTCTGCTGTTGGCCATCACATGACTTCAATAGAATAGCAAATTAAAATCCATACTATAATATTATAAATGCGAAAGTAACTCGTCTGTCTGCTACTCAATCACGCCAAAACTACTGAACCAATATGCATGAAATTTGATATAGAGATATTTTGATACCTGAGAATGGACATAGGCTACTTTTGTTCCCCGGGAAAATGACGCAATCCCATGGGAAAATTCAGGTGACGGACGAAGTCGCGGGTAAAAGCTAGTTTTCTATATTTTTGAAATCAGTATTTTTGAAGTGAAAATTCTTTAGCGGCGTTGCGCACTTTTTGGGATGGGTAAAAACTTCTAAACCCGCGTCAGAACACGCGTCCTGATCGAAAATTCCTAAGACGGGAAGTTTATTAGAGTTTTTGGTGTTAATTGGAGTTTAGTGGAGTTTATTAGCGTTTCTGGAGTTTATTGGAGTATGTCAATTTTGCATGAATGCGCATGACTCACTTGTTATACAATCTATCTATGTATCTTTTGTATGGTTAGTGGTCAACCTAGTGTCAAAGTTGTTCAAGCCGACTGAAAGGCCTTTGATATGGCTTAATGACTCTTATCCTAATCGACAACATCCGGGACCGACTTTTTACGTACCCTCCGAGCACGGAGACGCTCAGTTCCAATACCACTATGCAGTCACCCATCTATAGAATGACTGTGCTAGCGGTTGCTTAACCCGGAGATCGTTTACCGACCGGTGAGCACAACTGGCTACGAGCGCATCGTAATACAATAACAATTACTAAAGAAATGACAATAGAAAAAGATTATTAACACAATAAAAAGGCGGTGCTGGTTGACTATTGAGATGGGGGAGACCAATAACCGAAAATAAGTTTTTTAACCGACTTCAAAAAAGGATTTTGACCTCTGAATTCGACTGTATTTTTTGTTATTTCACACCATTCACCCGGAAAAACGGTTTTGAAATGGTCAGTATTTGGTCAGTATTTTTGAATTTTTCGTCAGTAAAATCAGTATTTTCGACCTTGGAACTTGTTTCGGCCCCTGCTATTGTCAATAAACCTAAAGCGCTGCCCAACCTGGAAATTAAACCTGAGACCTCTGCATGGCAGACACATACACTAACTACTGCACCACAGAGGCAGTAAAATTTTTTGTTTGTTCTTCTGACCATAAAAAATTGTTGTACAATATACTCAAAGGTTTGTATTTTCCATGAGTATATTTCACATTTTCACATATACATATTTAAGAAAACAATGTTTTTCAGGTGATGAGGGTGATATAATGGAGAGGCCACAAACTAATATTACTAGTTTTTCAATATTTGATGAGCAGGGACACCTTTGCCCTATTGACGGTGGCCTGGTGGAGAATGATGTGCGCATTTATATGTCTGGTTATTTAAAATCAATCTGTTCTGATTCATTTGAGATTGATGAAGATTCTGTACCAGTAAAAGACGTGGGTCCCATTATTGAATGGTAAGTACTTGTTCTAAGTCATTCATTGTTGTATATCCTGAAGATATTGTACTTACATATAAAAAAACTATTTCAAACACAGGTTTATTCATGGATTTGATGGTGGAGACAGAAACTGCATCACATTATCAACAGAATTTGGTGAATATAATTTACTAAAACCAAGTGAGCAATATACTCCTCTGATGAACAATCTCTATGAAAAAATATGGTTAAGTAAAGTTGTTGTTGAATATTTAGAAGAATATCATTATCTTCAACCATCTTACGAAGACTTATTAGAAGTAATAAGAGAGGCTTCTATACCAGAGCTTAATGATATGAAAATGACAGAAGAAATGCTGCACAAACATGCTCAATTTGTGTGTGATCAAGTTCTTAGCTTAGAAGCCGATGAAGATGACGAACCATTGATAACCTTACCCTGCATAAGAGAGCTTATTAAATTAATGGGGATCAAATTCGGTAAACGAAAATACCGTACAAAAATAGATTATAAGAAAGTTGATAAGAAAGCATGGACTAGAGCAACTACTACGCCGCTGGTACGGAAAACGTTCGAGAGTTTCTTTACGAACCAACTAGATAAAACAAACCACGAGTTAGTATTGAGAAGAAAAAGATGTGGCATATGCGAAGCATGTCAGCTGCCTGATTGCGGAGAGTGCAATGCTTGTCGAGCTATGGCTAAATTTGGAGGACACGGGAGAACCAAAAAAGCTTGTGTTCGTAGATTCTGTCCCAACATGGCCGTCGAACAAGCTGAGGATTCAGATCCTGATGATGATAATGACTACCAACAAATGGTAGATAAAAAGTTACAAGACAAAATAGAAGATGTAGTACCAGTCAAGTTGACGGGATCAAATAACAGGAATATTAAGTGGGTCGGAGAACCTGTAAAAGCAGATGCTACAAAAATTTACTACGAAAGAGTTGATATTGACGGTTCTGAACTGTGTATTGGTGATTTTGTTATGATTGAAACATCTCAGGCCAATATTCCTGCTCTAGTTGCTAGAGTAGTGTACATGTGGAAGGAGACTATTAACTCTAAAGGTGGTTACTTTCACGCGGAAGTGTTTATTAGATCTTCCGACACTGTTCTAGGAGAGGTAGGGGATCCTCGGGAAGTGTTTTTGGGAGACAGATGTTGTCATGGTGCTCCGCTGTCATCTATTCTGAGGAAAGCTAATGTCGCTAAAAAAGAAATGCCAGCTGACTGGTTCAAGCTAGGTGGAAAAGAAGTGGATGACAAACATTTCGAAGATGATGGCAAAACATACTTTTACAATAAATTCTACGAAAGATTTACTGCAAGATTCGAGGACATACCTAAAGATCCGGTTTGTCCTAATCAGTTAAGAAAACATCGATTCTGTCCATCTTGTGAACGAAAAACAAAGAGAGATGCTAATAATATCCCCAGAGTGTCAGGAAAATTACTTGAAAAATCTAGTGTCGTGTCTGAAGCTAACAGGACCGAGTGGTCCTTAGTAAGATGGCAAGACTACGATTATAAAAAAGGCTGTGGAGTGTTTTTAAAACCAGGCACTTTTAAATTAAAAAATAACATTTCAAACGCGAACAATGTTAAACCGAAATTGGAAAAGGTTGATGAGGACATATATCCTGAATATTATAGAAAAAGTGACAATAATTTGCGTGGTTCAAATATAGATACCGGTGAGCCATTCTGTGTAGGCTACATCGCAGCGGTCACGGCCGTCGGTGAGGGGCCTCTCATTGTACCACAAGACATCTATCTTAAAGTTAATGTTCTCTATAGACCTGAAAACACAACTAGTAGATTTCCTCAACACGAAGATGTTAACGTCTTGTATTGGAGTGAGGAAATCCGCGATATTTCATTTTCTTCAGTCGTAGGGCCGTGTCATTTAATTTACGAACAAAATATTCCTAACTCGAATTCAATTCACGACTGGTTGGAGCGAGACCCGTGTAGATTTTACTTTAGAATGGCTTATGATAAAAATTCAGAGAAATTCATAGACGTACCGAATCACGCCACGAATATCGGACGCGTAGACAGGGGCAAGGATAAAGGTAAAGGCAAAGGAAAATCGAGCAAGACTGCCGATACGACAGAAGCAAAGTCGGATAATATAGCCGTCAAACCTTTGAGAACTCTAGACGTATTCGCGGGCTGCGGGGGACTGTCAGAAGGCCTGCATCGGGCCGGGATCGCGGAGTGCCGCTGGGCCATCGAGAACGTGGAGGCGGCGGCGCACGCCTACGCGCTCAACAACAAGGGCTGCGTGGTGTTCAACGAGGACTGCAACCAGCTGCTGCAGCACGTCATGGCGGGCCGCTCGCACAGCGCCGGCGGCCTGCGCCTGCCCGCGCAGGGCGAGGTCGAGCTGCTGTGCGGCGGCCCGCCCTGTCAGGGCTTCTCCGGGATGAATCGATTTAACTCGAGAGAGTACTCCAACTTTAAAAATTCTTTGGTAGCTTCGTACTTATCTTACTGTGATTACTATCGACCGAAATATTTCATTTTGGAAAACGTTAGAAACTTTGTGGCGTTTAAAAAAGGCATGGTTTTAAAATTGACCCTGAGGGCGCTGCTAGATATGGGCTATCAATGCACGTTCGGGATTCTTCAGGCGGGTAATTACGGAGTACCGCAGACGAGGAGAAGGCTCATCATTTTAGCTGCGGCGCCCGGCTACGACTTGCCGCTGTATCCGGAACCGACGCACGTGTTCAGCAGACGTGCCTGCTCTTTAACCACTACGATAGACGGCAAACGATTCGCTACAAACATACATTGGGACGAGTCTGCTCCTAGACGAACCTGCACAATACGAGACGCAATGAGTGACCTGCCTCAGATATGTAATGGTGCTAACAAAATAGAAATAGATTACGGGTCGATGCCGGAGAGTTACTTCCAACGACTGATAAGAAGCAAAGATGAGAATGCCAAATTGCGTGATCATATTTGTAAGAATATGGCGCCACTCATACAAGCCAGAATATGTCGGGTACCCACCACACCTGGCTCTGATTGGAGGGACTTACCTAACATATCGGTGACCCTTTTAGACGGAACCAAATGCAAGGTATTTATTTTTATGTAAATGCAGATATGTTTTTGTTCACCAAAATATATCTTGCTTTTTATTTTACAACTGAGCTTTTGTAATATTGAACAGCTTAGGTATGTTTATGTAATAATTTACTATTGTAATCACTACACAGGTGTTGCAATATCGGTACGACGACAAGAGAAATGGGCGGTCGTCAAGCGGCGCTCTCCGCGGTGTATGTGCGTGTGCAGCCGGTGGAACATGCTCACCTTCAGATAAACAGGAGAACACCCTTATTCCGTGGTGTTTACCACATACCGGCAATCGACATAATAACTGGGCAGGCCTATATGGTAAGACTTTTATTTTCTCTAATATATGCACGGAGTTCTTATAATGCCTGGTTTTTTAAACATGTAATATTTGTGTTATAGGTCGAGTGTGTTGGGACGGATACTTCAGTACTACTGTGACGGACCCCGAGCCGATGGGCAAGCAGGGACGCGTACTTCACCCAGAGCAGAACCGTGTTGTTTCTGTTCGCGAATGTGCGCGCTCTCAAGGATTTCCCGACACTTACATCTTTGCTGGCTCAGTACAGGATAAACATAGACAGGTATAATATACATGCAAAATGTTGTGTACTTGAATTTAGCAAGAATCGACTTCTCCGGCGTTGTTTATATTACTTAACACAACATTTAAATTATTGTAAAAATTACAGGTGGGTAATGCAGTACCGCCGCCATTGGGTGCAGCACTTGGCAGAGAAATAAAGAAAGCATTATGTACAAGCATAGCAAAATAAAATAACAAACCATATTTTTTTAGAATAAGTTTAACTAAAATTAAGTAATCTCATGGATTGATATATTCTACTTTTTGACTTCTTTTGTAAACACTATTATAGTATATTGTTATTGAAATTTTAGTCGACAAATAAATAAATACAATATTCAAAATAGTGCTTTATTTTTTCAGAACATCTTTTGTTTTTCGCTTAACATTTTTCACTAGTAAACTCAGTTCTGCGTCCTCCCGAGACTTCTTAGGCTGATGATCTTGAAGTGGCACATCGGCAGGTCTGCGTTTCAATTTCTCTTGTATAAGCTTTTCCATATTCTTAGTTTTCTTGAAATTAGGATCACTTGGATCTATATTATAATGATGGGAATTGTAAAGCGCAGAAAATCTATCGTCATTTACGTTAATTTCAAAATCAGGTAAGGCTTGTTTTTGTTCATTCATTTTGGCTTTTAGTTTCTTTTTTCGTTTGGATTTTTTAGTACTCTCGGATTCTTGGATTTTCTTTAAACTGAAGTGAGCTTTGCCATCTTCGTCGTCCAAAAGTAACTCTAGTTCTGCTTTCTTCTTTTCTTCTTCATCGTCTACCACATCATCGTCGGTGTCTTTACTCTTCGAAATAGATTTTCGTTTTTTGAATTCTGGCTTATTGAATTCTTCTGTGAAGTAAGGGTCATTCATGTCAACATCAGAAGGCACATCGTCGGACATACTATCTTCAGATTCACTATTATCCTCTCCTGCATGTTCCTTTGTCTCTTTCTTTTTTAGTTTCTTTTCTTTTTTCTTCTCTTTCCTCTTTTGAATTAACTTTTCAAATGGTGTTAAATTCTTGTTTTCTGTAACGTAAGAAAATATTGTAAAAGTGATTCGAAGAATGATTGGTTATAAATAATTTGTAAATAGTATGAAGAAACTTACCCTCATTGAGTTTCTTCTTGACTAGTTCCTCTGCTTTATCCTTTATTCCTATTCCCCAAGTTATTTCCATTTCCATATCGTTGTTGCTTTTCTTTTCCTCTTTTTTCTCGATATCCTCAAGTAGTTTTTTATATTTTTGTATGGGATCATCATCACCGTTTTCAGACATGGTGTCAACATCTTCAACTTCGTTATCATCTGTAAGAAAGAGGTAATTAGAACGTATTACGATTACGTTAACCGAAACTAGCGTTAGGTTATTATTTTATATCCTAAAATAACTTAATGCTACAAATCATATGACTAGCGACATTCTGAAGAGACAGACCAACGTTACTGCGTACGCGTAACCGAAAACAAAGCTAAAGAAGACTTATACTAACAGTGAAAGCTTCAGTATAATAAAATCCCAAATTAAATTGAAATAACAATTGAAAACATCGTTGATACAAGGACTATTACCATCACTTTCGCTGCTCGATGCTAGATAATCCTTAAGATCCAAGTCATCAATTTTGCCGTCAAGAGCGCTTTTGATAGTCTCCGTGCGGTTAGGATTCGTAGCGTCCCATGTGAGCTCCACTTTAGCTTGCTGCAGTGCAGTCGTGGTAAATAAACGGGGCTTGTATTTCGTTAGGTCGGGTAATTTTGTACACACTTCTCTAGGTTCCTGTTGACATTCAGAGTAAGTTAGTTTAAATTTGCTTAATTTGTGAGGTGATGTGTCAAAAGCATTTTTTTATCTTCTAAACTTCGTCATAAATGACTTTGCATAAATGCGTTATATTATATGAATTTCAAATACTTTGTACGAAGTTTACGAAATAAATTATGTTTTGAATTTACCGTATGAAGCTAACTCTAAGTTACTAAGATATTGTTATGACAGAAATTAGAAAATTCAATAAGTCTGACATTGGGAATTAATCAAATCGAATACTTTATGTTTAGTTCATAACATATTACCGCCACTGACAACAGAAGCAAACATGAAAATAATATTTTTACTGCATACCTGATCAAATGTAACATCATCTGGTATGAACCTCATGTCGAGGCGTGTTGCACTACTTTCATATTCCATTCCATCACATTCACTGTACAACTTGTCGGCTGTCACGACCGAGTCACATTCTACAACTGCATAGTAATACTTCAACCTGTTTAATTGATAACGACGCAATTTCTCCATGTGATATGATGACCCTAAAACATTCCATTATTATTAAGCTAGCTAGCAGACTAGCCAGACTTCGTCCGGGTGTAGCACAAATTTATCCCGTTGATTTCATTCCCATGGAAATTGTGATCCCATTGATCCCATCTTGTCCCGACAGGTACAAACATATCTATACTTAATATTATAAAGCTGAAGAGTTTGTTTGTTTGTTTGTTTGATTGTTTGTTTGTTTGTTTGTTTGAACGCGCTAATCTCAGGAACTACACGTCCGATTTGAAAAATTCTTTCAGTGTTAGATAGCCCATTTATCGAGGAAGGCTATAGGCTATATATCATCACGCTACGACCAAAAGGAGCAGAGTACCAGTAAAAAATGTTCCAAAAACGGGGAAAATTATGACCTATTCTCTCTTATGTGACGCAAGCGAAGCTGCGCGGGTCAGCTAGTATTATTATATAATTTAAAAAAAAATAATAACCCAATTTGGATTAGAGGTTCAAACGTTATGCGCGTACATACATTTCGGTGATACATTTTCGTATAGAAGATTAATTACGACTTTGTATGACATAAAAGTTAAAACTTGCATGAATAAAGAATGTATGAAGTGGGTATCACATACCAAAAACAAAAGATTTTATTTAAAATGATACATTTTGTTATTTAACATCAGAAATATTTAAGCCATTAGGATTCGACCTACACACATTATTCACTCTTTTGACTTCAATGATGTTAACATAAACTTAATAGAAAGTAGAAACTGACCTTCTTCATTGCCTCCATCATCTGATAGATCATCAAGTTTTTGTTCTGTTAGCTCAATGGGGCCCCGAACTTCTTCTTCTTTAATGCGTTTTATACCATATTCAGATGGATAGATCTAGAAAATGAAGTACAAATTATATAGATTAATCAATGCGTAAGGATATACTCGTATTATTAAAGACATATTGATCTATACTAATATTATAAAGCTAAAGAGTTTGTTTGTTTGTTTGTTTATTTGTTTGTTTGTTTGAACGCGCTAATCTCGGGAACTGCTGGTCCGATTTGAATAATTCTTTCAGTGTTAGATAGTCCATTTATCGAGGAAGGTTATAGGCTATATATCATCACGCTACTACCAATAGGAGCAGAGTACCAGTGAAAAATGTTACAAAAACGGGGAAAATTTTTAACGCTTATGTAACGCAAGCGAAGTTGCGCGGGTCAGCTAGTATTTGATAATTATACTAGCCGACCTGCCCTCTCCCATCAACCTTTTGTCTAATAGTGCTTAGTTTTAATAAAAGTTTATAACAATTGTTTCAACAGTTAATACACAAAGCGACACATAAACTTTTATACATACATAAAATTATGACCCATTCTCAGTCAGGTCAGCTAGTAACTAATAACATGAAGACAATGACTTACTGTAATTTTCTTGATAACTCCTCCAGCAGGTAGAAATGAGTTGAGGAGTACCATGAGATCTGTTGCTTTAATGTTGTCCCAATCCATGTTACATATAGCAATTCTGTAAAAAAAGGTTTGAGGATCACTTTTAGTGAGTTCAATAAATAATTATATAAAGATTAAGGGCTACTTTCACAGCTTTTTAAATCAGAGTCAGATAGCCTATTGCCTAGATAAAGTAACATCAAATGTCATGAAAACAATTGATAAGCTACAAAAGTGGCAGAACCAGCCTAACCACAATTAATTTGACTCATTAAGAAAAAAAGCTGGAAGAAAATGACACCACCAGCCTAACAGTCCTAGTTAAGGTAACTTAATTCTCTTCACTTACTGTCAATCTACAATGATGTACAGAGCTGACAAAACACCTATTTCTAAGGTTCTCATACCTATTATGTTGCTTGCTGTTTGTTTGTCGTATGGTTAGAGGTCAACCTGGTATCAAAGTTGTACAAGCCGCCCGGAGGCCTTTGACATGGTTTAACAACATTATTAAAATATTATTATGTTGCTATAGCATGCTCTTGGGAACTTATGATTTTAAAGGTTATAGCACCAATTGAGAAAGTCCATACCTTTTAGTGGACTCATCAGTAGTATCGGCATCAGCATCGAGTTCACCCCACTCATGTTCCAGTTCACTGTCTTCCTCAGCATCACTACTTTCTTCATCTGATGAACTGTCTGTTTGAAGAACACCTGCAATAGATAGTTATGATTGTACCCCCTCAATTCAATACACTAGGTTTACATTACATTATTTAACATAAAGCCAATTTAAACATTTAGAATATTATTACAATTAGTTGAACTTAGTTTTGAGTTAGTAGTTTATAGACTGTTTAATCTTGCCTAATAAGTAAGAACTTTAATAAGATAAAGGCTACCAAAGAAACGGTATTTTAAGATGACTATAATTCTGAAGGACCAAATGGTTTATGGACAATTTTTTTCAAATTAAACATTTATGGTTACGTAGATAATAATCTACAGTAATTTTTCTGTTTTTTTTTATAACCCTTTACTGTCCCACTGCAGGGCAAGGGTCTCCTTCCAACCAAGGGGAGGGCTTAGGCCTTGAGTCCACCAAGCTGGCCAAGTGCATCCAATCCAATAGTCATCCAGTGGGGAATTTTTTTATTAATATTATTACTTTAAAATTGTTTACCTTCTCCTCTGGCATAATCAATATCCAGGTCCAATAGTCTAGTTTTGACTTTCTTATCTAACTTTCCACGAGTCAGTTTATCATTTTGAAATACAGTCACTTTCCCATCCTTCTGTTCATCCTCTTGTGCAGACGCTTGATCGTCTCGATCGTCATCGCTTGGCGGGCGCCTCACGAAACGACCAGACGACTTGTCACTATCTTCAATTGCTCCTTCTTGTTCGATATCATCCTCATCTGAACTACCACTTCCCTCAGAATCTTCTACTTCATAATATTTCCTTAAATTCTCCGTAGATGTTTCATTAATAGGCCTACCACGTTTATCTACTGAATATTTAACTTTAAACTTCTCATCTTTGAACATAGATTGAAAACGTTTATCAATTTTTACTTTTCTTTCATGTTTAGGTATTTGTTTGTATCGAGGATCGTTAAGGTATTTCGTAAAGCGACTATCTTTTAATATGTCACCCATGATTAAATAGGTTTAACGTACAATTTTATTTTCTGCAAATCACTATAGTAAAGTAAGTAACATAATATAACCACAACGAACACTGTAGGTAACCTTATATTTTATAGGTTACGATTATTATTTTGATGTTTTTGACATCACGAACTGTCAATCGCACATGGCCATACGACATTAACATTACCGTTCAGAAATTGTTCTAATAAAATGTGCCTTACTACTTTTAAGCAATAACTCAAAATTCGAAATGGTACATACCGATCCTCCTCTTAGCATTAAAAATATTTATAGAAATATAACAGGATTACGCACTGGATAATTATGTTTTTTTAGTATGTACTTGGAATAACCTTAAGTATAATATAACAGCCGAAACGAGTAAACGCTGGGACTGGTATTATATTGTAACAACTAATGTTTAATAAAAAGTTTTTTATTGCAATAAATAGGTATATGTCTAAGTCTATTATGGGCGCTCCACATTCTCAAGAGAATCTCGCGAGAACGCGAGAAACATGCGAAAAACGTGAATGTGGAAGCGATTCGCGTATTCTTCTCAAGTTCTTGCGTTGTTCTCCGGCTTTTCTCCACTTTTTGTCGGTTTTTTGGCGCGAGACAAAGGATCGCGAGAACGTAAGATCAGGCGAAGACGCACATTAACTCCACACTCGCATGTTTCTCACGCAGCGGTTACTTTTGCGTCCATCGTCATCGAGCGCGAGAACTGTAGAGAGAACTTTGTGAGAATGTGTACCCAAAAAAGTTCTCGCTGAGAATCTCCGGAGATTCTCGCGTGAATGTCTCGTGTGAATGTGGAGCGCCCTTTACAGCTGGCAGGTAGGGGGTACGTCCATAATTTCACTAGTTACATTGACGAATTTGACGATGTCTTTGATGTTGTATTGATATCACAGTGTACTATTTATTCCACGCTGGATATTGGATAGATGTCATGAAATAAATTCTTATCATACCATATCAATCTACTCCGCCCGCGTCCTCCTTTGGTCTACGTTGGTCTGTACGTCTGTCAAGTGTCACTTTACTTGACAGTTCAATACATTTAGGTAGGAAAGTGTCAAATTTTACAGAAAATAGATAAAAAAAAAGATTGATTTTCAGTTACGGAGACAGAAATTACAACTTCTAAGAAATATTATTAAGTGTATGTCCAGAAACGTGTACACATTATTATCATGAATAGCATAGGTGAGGAATGTACAGAGTTAAAGAAGAAATATGACGACTGCTTCAATAGTTGGTTCTCCGAAAGGTTTTTGAAAGGCGATCACGATGATTCAATGTGTGCCGGAATATTTAAAGTCTATCAGGATTGCGTGAAGGTAAATCATCCTGACTTTACAGTTACAAACGTGTTTTAGTATAAACAAACAGGTTTTTTAAAGTGTGAGGTTATGTATTTATCAGTATCCCTATCATAATATTATCAGTCAAAATGTATTAAAAGGTTAGATAAAAAATTCTCACACCTTGCTTAGTAAGCTAAGTAATATATTAAATAATTACACTGAAATTCCATTTACTTCTAGTTTAGATTAAAAGGATGTTAGTTGCTCAATGATTTCATTTAATTTCTTTATGCACATAACCTGTTAAAAATTTAAAATCATGCTTGTAACTTAAGCCACTTTAGTAGATACCATCCATGATTTCCAGAAAAAAATAAATCTATTCAAGCCCTGACTAGTAGACAAGCAGTCTATCTAAGGCTCATAATACAGTGGCTCAGTGTTAAAATGTTTTGTAACACATGTTAACATAGATATTTAAAAAAAAGTACTCAGTGCATGACAAAACATATACTACAATTATTTATTTTAAACAACATTGTTATTTTCAGAATGCTATGAAGCAGCAAAATATAGATTTCAAAGAAATTGACAAGGATGTACTTGGCACTGAGAGTGAGTTCAAAGCACCACCCACAGGGAACAGTAGTTGACAGACAATAGTATTGTGTGCATTGCAGCTCACTACATGCTGGAATAATATGCATTGGAAGTATTGGCACAACAAACCAATACAAAACAAAGATAGTAATCACAAAGTTGTAACACACCATGACATGATACATTATAAATAAGTTATTTTCAATACCCACATGTTTCCGCGCTTGTTATACTTATGTGTGTTAAAACTATCTGTTAAGCCCAATCAATGTATTTCAGAATGTATTAAAAGGTTTAGCCTTGCATTTATGTATGTATGTATTTAGTTCAAATCTAGTTATTATTTTTTGTATTTAGGTTATGTTGTATAGTTAATTGTTAGAATGAATATTATGAACATATAATTTTTTGTTTCATTTTTATAGGTACCTGTAATTATTCTAATGTGTCCCATACAAGACATTTGGAAAACCATAAAGCGAATGGTAGGTATGGTTGTCCTAAACCTTAAGTCAAACTTACAATAAAAAAAGATGGAATACACATAAAAAAAATGGAATAAGCATTATAAAAACCTCACATATTAGATTATAAATAAAATATTATAGTTTGTTTCCCAGTAGTAGTTACAGAAGTTGAAAAGTTATTTGTAATAGATGTTATTTTTTAATAAGTGTTTAATTTTTTCAAACGACTGCCTACATTATTGTCCTCTTTTGTAGATATTACTTAAGAATAAAAGAGTTCTTCTGTATCAACACATATTATTGAGCCTTTAATACAACTTAATATAATTATGTCACTATCTGCATGGGTTGCTCAGATGAAGATATTTAAAGCAAGCCTTATCAATTTTGCTCCTAAATCAATTTCATAGAAACTAAAGGTGACTGCCAAATTTAATGCAGGTATTGGTATATTTTATTGTAACTGACAACAGTGTATAATCAAGGGTCATAAATAACGTCACAGAAGACATAAAGTAGAGAATTCTTTATTTATTCAATTAATAAGTGTTTAATTAATACTAGCTAGAAAGGTTTGATTATCTCTGACTTGTATCTCGCGGTCTATACACATAACCACGGCTCTTCATTTCCCTAATCACACCAGCAGGCAAGCGTCCTGATACTGAGATAGCATACACACCTTTGCAGAATCTACCTGTAAATTGAAAAATAGTTGTCAATAAAATTTAATATTGTTACTAAACTTGTGATTAACTACAATGAATTATACAATGTACACAAGAAGACTAGTTTATTTAAGGATCTGGCTATAGAAAGGTGATACAGGAAGCCCTATGCAGTAATAGTAAAAAGAAAACAAGCAGTTTATACTACAGATCCTAGGTTATAGCCTTTACTTGGCCAACATTTGTTATGAAGATACTAAGGTACCAGAAATATTGAATAATTGATATAAACCTCATTGGTACTTACTTATTCTTTGCCATTTGCAGACCCAACTATCTTCAGGACTCATTACAGCAATCATCCTGCAAAATATGTGTATTATAACAAGGCAAATATAACAACAGTCACAGACATGAAACTAAATTGAATACTGATCACCGGCGTAAAAAATGTTACTCACCCATCAAAGTTGTTACTAGTGCAGTCATAAACATTATCTTTATTGTTTTTCATACGAAGGAACTCGTCACAATTGTCGCAACCCTCATACTCGAACTGGTCGAATGTCTGGAAAAATTAAGCATTTATTTCACCACCAGCCGTATATCTATACTAATATTATAAAGCTGAAGAGTTTGTTTGTTTGTTTGAACGCGCTAATCTCGAGAACTACTGGTCCGATTTGAAAAATTATTTTAGTGTTAGATAGCCCATTTGTCGAGGAAGGCTATAGGTTATATATCATCACGCTACGACCAATAGGAGCAGAGTAACAGTGAAAAATGTTACAAAAACGGGGAAAATTAAGTGACGCAAGCGAAGTTGCGTGGGTCAGCTAGTTGACAATATATTTACAGCTATATAGCAAACGTAACATTAAAATATAACTTAGGTGAGAACAATATTTGAAAGTAAATTACGACAACGCACCTTTATTAGCGAACAGACTAAACAAGCCCTCAGGCCTCTAAGATCTTTTGGTACTGTATCTAATGACATTTTACTAAGGGGAAGTTTGATAAAACACAATTATATATGATAATGTTAGGTATTATAAAGATTTTAAAACAGAATATTCATTATAACGTGAAAATGCCTCAAACAAAACTCAAGCAAGCTCTGTGACTTGTCAAATGTCAAGTGTCAATTATGACAATGAATTATGTCATTACTGACGGCCGCATTTCATTGGATTACCAATGCAAAAAAATATTTGGAAAACTTAATATTTTAGGCATATTTTATTACATAGCTCATAGCTATGAAATAAATAACTCTGTGACAGTGTGGGCAAATAAATAAAGAAATCGAATTTAATGCATCAGCATTGACAAAATAAATATTTTCCTCAATCTAAATTTTACAACTCGTAGGTACCTATCTATCTATTAGGTACTTAATGCAGTATGGACTTACCTATTCAGCCTGTCGTAGTTTTCGTTAAAATTGTTCTGACTTTCACTCTTATACATTAACAGGTCCATAAATAGGTTTAGTGTATTTTGATAGACCAACTAATTTCTGGCCCTTAAAAATTTTACTATTTGGTTAGTCTCAGCGAAAGTCTTAAGTCAATGTTCCCATTGAATATGTTTTGTACTCACATATATTGTATACTGAGGGCAATAGGTTTTTAATTTGTGGACCACAAAACCCACAACTTGAAGGCGCATATAGTAAAGAATTATACGCGATTGGGCCATCATTTTTATTAAAACTCACTGCTCAAGCAAGTAAAATGATAATTGTGTGTGTGAGTAGAAAGTAGGGAGCATTACGTTATGGGGTAGCGTGGAGAATGATTTAACAGGATGTATATCGCATTTATTGCAGTCTATTTAATAGTGAGCTGTAATACCCCATTCAATTACAGATTTTGCGTCTCTTTTTTCTTACGTAATCAAGGAATAGTGCTACTTTTCTCAATCATTGAGAAACTATAGGTAGGTAAAGAAAGTGTGGATAAAATAACATGAAAACAGCCGACATTTTTTTCCAGTTTTGCAGCACGACAATATTGACTTGGTATGCAGGTATGTAAACATAAATATGGATACTTATAAATGCACTATTTGCCTTAAGCCTAGGTGTAACACATGCTGGCACAATGACACTAAGGTTCAGATGCAATCCAAAAAAAGTATTAGGTTTCTTTCTACTTACGACGCTTAGGGCCTGCTCAAGTTAGCTTTATGAGAAGTTGAGCTCAAAGAAATAGTATTCCGTCCTTGGTAGGTAGTTAGAAAGTATATTAAGTATATCATAATCATACTTTTACTCATGTGCCTAGGATATACTTAGTTGGATCTATCCGAGAAACCGATATAGACGTCGGTCAGTCTAACAGGATGTATGTATGTACCTACCTAATATTTAAAATTACTAGGTATTACGAGTATCGCGGAGTATCTGATTGGAGGTACCGCGTCCTGGCCACGTTATGGTGACTGTAGAAGGAACACCGTCAGGTTTTTAGTCGGTATGCCCAAGTTAGCCGGAACGCCTTGCCGGCGGGAGAGCCCCACAGACCCCCGCTTTCGCTCCCTGGGGCGGGACATGCAGTAATGCATTTTCCTGACGAAAAAAAAAATGGTATTACGAGTACACGCACCGAAGAGACCACGAGACCGAATTTAACTACATAGTTATAATAAGTGATAATAATATCCCTAGTAGAATAAAATTCTTATTTTGCACGTTAGCCAGCGCATGTATTAAAACGCATGTTCATCGTTTTGTTCTAAAAACCAATTAAACGGACTGATTTGCGTTTTTTACGTGTTTATGAATCAATCATTAAATTGATTGTAAATTGTCATAATATACCGGGCTCATAACTACACATACAACATATAAACAGTCATGTGAGCGACGGGGACGGACCGTACGAATTTATAGTAAAAATGGGCATTTCTCAGCAACATAGTGTTTTTGTATAATTGATCTGGCAAAATTTTAGATTCTATTTTTGGACAGGATATCACAGTAACATTATAGAGTTATCAAAAAGATACTCGATAATAGCAAAGGCCCCCCTGTAGTTGCATTGGTTAATGAAATACAACGTTTTAAAAAAAAATATTGCCAGCTGAATGAGAGGTGACCTGGTAAATGAGAAATAAGGCACATATAAATGAGAAAAATGTTTAATAAAAAACGTAAGCAGTGGTTTCTTTGGCTTATAATCAATTAATCATATTCATAATTAGGAACACTTTCAGGTAAACTCTTAAAAAACTAAGTTAATCTAAGAAAAGCACAGAGAAATGTAAAACCAGTACACATCTTCAAAAAACTATATTTAAAGCTCGTACAGATAGGCTTGAACAAGATACGTTGATGATCAAGATCAATAATATACGAGGTTTATAAAACAAAATCAGTTCGTTCTTAATAACAAAATATTTAAAACTTATATGTTAATCTCCCATACGTGAATAATATCACAGTTCGATTTAGAAAAATAATTAAAATCACAGTCTGAACAATGTTCATTACAAACAAAAACAAGTAACCTCTACAGATATAACGTAGATTAATAAGTAAACCAAGATCAATCAATCTAGTCTCTCGTTTATATTAAAATACAATTAGATATTTATCCATTACGTAAAGCCATTTTAATTAATAACAAAAATATTTTTTTCTGTCGAATCTAATCAAAATAAAAACACAGTATAATAGGAACAAACAATTAACTTAAGGCAAGCAACCATTGAGTAAAAATATTAATTAGGTAACGTGACACATACGAATATTTTTATTATAAACATTAAAAAATATTTAAATCATCAGACTCGCTATCTGACTGTGCTCCCCACAGTGGAATGTCTATATCCATTAAATTCTCTAAAGTTTCAATGTTTGGTAAGTTTTGGGCCTGTGTGTATGTATTCTCTTTTTCATGAGTTTCTTCCAAAAGCAGTAACCTATTTTCGTTCACAGTATTATAAGCAGGTTTAATCAATATGTTAGATATTATGTTAACTTTATTTTGTTTATAATTTGATGGGGCAGCACAGTCCTGTTTCCCACTAGCATTCATTATATTACACCAGCCTTGTTCTCTTAATAAATTTATCTCTCTTGTAGATTCAGCTATTGGTACTACTGCGTCAACCGTGTTCTTGGACGGCAAAGTATAAAAACCTAGATGTTTTCCATGAGGACACAATATAGCTTCTTCAATGCATGACATATCGGTGCAGCTTAAATTCCGGGCAGCAATTATATTTGAATCAAACGTCCATACGATTTGATGCATTTTCATACAACCAGGAAAGGCATCGATCTTTTGAGGAAACAGTAAATCTTTTTCATAAACGTCGTATTCTGTTACTGGCTTTATAATAATATTCTGAATGCTCTGAGAAATTGCGTTTTTGAAATCGTAGAAGTCGGTGATATCTTTACCACAAGACACTGTTCGGTCAGCAGCTTGCT
This sequence comes from Anticarsia gemmatalis, assembly GCF_050436995.1. NCBI lineage: Eukaryota > Metazoa > Arthropoda > Insecta > Lepidoptera > Erebidae > Anticarsia > Anticarsia gemmatalis. The sequence continues at coordinate 7,844,551 of NC_134757.1, forward strand.
TTATTGCAGCACCCACGCCATCGGGCGCCCCCTTACCGTGGCCCGATTCGGTAAAATTCCACGTGATAGTGCGAAGAGATTCAATATATTGTTGAAATGAAGCTATTACATGAAACATTTTTTTGTTCCTGTATTGACTTGAAGGCGAATCTGATATGAAATGGATACAGTTGAGATTTGGGCAAATATTCTCGGATATAAATTCTAAAATCGGGACAATATGGGCCCACACTGCTGATGCGTCGTGCCTCACACAGTCACTGATAGTACAAAATGATTGATGCTGAAGATCACCTCCATCAGCTGCTCTGTAATAAATAACTGAAGTGTGTAGTGTTACCTGCTTGCGGCTACCGCCAAAATGGTAGGACTGTATTTCCTCGTTACACTTGACAGCATAATTTTCACTGAAGTCTACGTGTATGATGCAGCTGCCTACGCGCAGATTATTTTTCAGGAATGCGATGGCCTGGTACTGCCCAGCTATGTTCCTGCAGTGCTTGTAGAAATCAGTGAGTAATAACTCTAAATTAGTAATGACGCCTAATGGAGGGCTGCGTAATTTTACTTTCTCCGTTATGCGCATTTTTCTCCGAGTCTCTCCTACGTTTTGAATTCGAGTTTTCCACTGCCAATAAGAAATCTCTTGATCATTACTGAACTGTAAATATGGAACGACCTTCTGCTTACAATTATCGCAATTTCTATCCAAGCAATCGATGCTGTAAGCATCACAGCAAGTTTTAGCCAATAAATCACGATAGCTGCTAATGGTTGTTATTTTCTTTTGCCATAAGGCTTGGATCATCAAATTAACATTTACGTGTAGCTTACAAAGACACGTTTCTCTGGAATTTATGTTAGGCATCAGTATCCAAAATGGCCTTAGACGACAAAAAGTTGGATAACTAATATTTACATTCCTTTCTGTTTTATATTTTTCATGTAAATTCTTTAAAGTGTCCGTTAAGTACCTTTTTTGCTTTTTTATCTTATTTTTCACTATACTTTCTTTTTTGCCTGCACAGAGACGACTGTGCCTATCTTCTCCTAAAAATCTAATAACGTCTTCTTTAATATTTCTTCTTCTTTCTTCTATTCTTGCCTTCCTTTCCTTTATATTATGGTTTTTAACTATTGCTTTTCTTCCAGTATTATTTAATTCTCTTTGAGCCAAACTATTACTTTTTGACCTTCTTTCAATTTGCTTTCTGTATTTCTCGTTAATTTTCTTCAGATCGGCTATTTGTACGTTTAACTTTTGAATTATTTTATCTTTTTTATATCGTAAACGCCTTTTAGCTCCGCTAGAATTTGACGTAACTTCCTTGTTTATATTTATAGATGACTTAGCCATAACATTTTCATCGGACAAAATTGAAGGAGATAATGGAGTAGCAACATCATTTTGCCGAACATCGTTATGCCGAACATCATTCTGCCGAACAAACTCATTACCGGATTCGTATTCACTTTCAGGAGGAGTATTATTTTCCAGCAAAAGAGCGATCCTCTTCTGTGCCTTTTTCCTAGAATGAAAAGCCTTAAAATTCTTCCTCCATGCCTTTCTCTGTAGTCTCTGTTGTCTTGGAGTCATCTCTGCAATGCTTAATTGCTTTTTTTCTTTCTTACGCCTGAGGTAACTATGTTTATTCTTCTCTTGTTTTTCTTTCCACAACTGTTCGTCACTTTTTATACGTTCATAACGCCGTCTCTCTGCTAACCGTTTTTTTAAAAGTCTTTCTTCTCTAGTCTGCTTCTTTATTTTCCCCATTTTTTAGATCTAGAAATAAAATATACAATAAATTAGTCTTCAATATGCGAAAAGTTACTCAAATCCTAATTTACCTGGAACATATCTAATTTATCTGGCGCAAATTCGCCAGAGAAACCCAGGTGAATTAGAGCCAGATAAATTAGTTTTACTCATAAAAATTTATTTAACTTGTTATTTGCATACAGCCAATGAACCATAAAAAGAAAATAACGTTTAAAAACACTAATGAATCAATATTATGTATTTTATGAATAATATTCCGTGAATATTGTTAAAAAAAATACGTCCATATAAATTAGTTCACTCACCTTACAAAATCCAATTTTGAAGCTGATATCGTAAATAATTTTGGCAGCGAGCGGCAAAGAAGCGTCGTCACGGTACCAAAACGCAGAGGCGACTGGTAGCGGGCGGGTGGGGCGTCTTGACAAACGATGCAAGCGACGGTTTTTGTAGGTAGTTAACGCAAAGACGGGCCAGTATGACGGGCCAGAGTCATATATGACTCACTGGACAGGGAAGTTGTTAACAACTTCCCTGTCCAGTGAGTCATATATGACTCACTGGACAGGGAAGTCCAATACGCTCCAGTGAGTCATATATGACTCACTGGAGCGTATTGAAATAAGTTCATGAGTCACATGTGACTCATTTCCCTATGCACTTTTGGGCAGATTTTATGATATGAACGCAGCGCTATATTTTTTAAAATGTGTCGTGGACGTGTGGCAAAACCTTTACCCATCAAGGAAATAAATGAAAATTTCGTGATTTTTGGCTGGAAAAACCAAAACAAAAAACATAAAACCAGTGGACGTGGGGCTATCACAAAATGTGTTGTATGGGGACAGGGAAATTGTTAATACCATGACCACGTTTCTTTGCTGCTCCTCGCCAAAATTATACATGATATCGACTTCGAAATTGGATTTTGTAAGGTAAGTAAACTAATTTTTATGGTCGTATTTTTTTTACCAATATTGACAGAATATTATTCACAAAACACATCAGATGGTTTCATTGGGGTTTTACAACATTATTTTTTTTTTTTATTCAATAACTGTATTAAAATAACAAGATAAATGGATTTTTATGAGAAAAACTAATAAATCTGGCCCTAATTCACCTGGGTTTCTCTGGCGAATTTGCACCAGATAAATGAGATATGTCCCAGGTAAATTATGATTTCAGTAAATTTTCCCTTATTAATGACTAAATTATTGTTTATTTAAGTTCTAGATCAAAGAATAGGGGAAAATAAAGAAACAGACTACAGAAGAAAGACTTGTTAAAACGGTAAGCAGAGAGAAAACAGTATGAATATGTTAAAAGTAACCAACAGCTGTTGAAAGATAAAGAAGAGAAGGATAGACACATATCTCAGGTACAAAGGCGAAAAAACTATTGAGTATTGAAGAAATATCATCAAGACAACAGATAGTGTGAAGAAAAAGATGTAGAAAGAAATTTAAGGCTTATTATTTAAGGAAAAAAGAACAAAAGAGAATCGCTATTTTTCTGAAATATTATACTCATCCTGAAAATAAATGATAGATACTGCTGGTTACACCGTTGTCTTCATCAATTTTGTAAAATTGTCCAATAAGAAAATACCCATTAGATTTACAAAAACGATAAAATCTATATCTACTAATATTATAAAAGTCGAAATTTTGTTCGTTTGTTTGTTTGTTTGAACACGCTAATCTCAGGAACTACTGGTACGAATTGAAGATTTCTTTTACTGTTGGATAGCCTATTTATTGAGGAATGCTATAGTCTATATATCATCACGCTACGACTAATAGGAGTCGAGTATTTCATAAATTAAATCCAATCCGAAAAAACATTACGACAAGTGTAGAAAAAACCTGAAAGTAATTAAAATAGTAATTGTTTGTGTCAAAGAAAAGTAAATAGTACTGAAAGAAAGATAATAGTTAAAACCCCTGTACACAAACATAATATAAAAAAAAATGAAAGTAGAGTCGAACTGATTTTGTTATATCGACCACTGATAATTATTATGGCATAGATAATACAAGTTCAAAAACCTTCCAAATCTCTTACAAAGTATTATAAATAAGTAAATTATATGATCCTGATCATGTACTTGTCTTATTCAAGTGTATCTTGATCATATTTATACGAGCTTTATAATAGTTTTGAAGATGTGGACTATTTTTACATTTCTCAACACTTTTTTCCGATTTACTAAGGTTCTTAAGAGTTTACCTGGAAGTGTTCCTAATTGTGACTGTGATTTATTTATTATAAGCCAAAGAAACGGCTGCTTGCGTTTTTTATTTCACATTTTTCTAATTTACCTGTGCCTTATTTCTCATCCACCTGGTCACATCTCATTCCGCTGGTAATCAAAAATTTTAAAACATTGTATTTCATTAACTAATGCGTCTACAGGAGGGCCTCCGCTATTATCGAGTATCTTTTTGAAAACGCTATGATATTACTGCGATATTATCGCCAAAATAAGAATCTAAAATTTTGCCAGATAAATTATGCAAAAACACTTCATTTCTGAGAAATGCCCTCAACTCTATTATTTGTCCCGAATTTTCCATTAGAATAGGTGGCAACCCTCCCATTATCTACTTTGTGAGGCCCGTTCCCTTATCAGGCGCAAATTTTTCTAAGTCATTGGTCATTGTTTTGTTTGATAAGAATACGTCGTATTGCTCAAGGGTTATTTATTGGATTTTGTTGAGATCTCTGAATGAATGGGTCGAAAGGTCAACCGAGAGCCCTCAATGGTTGACGTCATGATAGCAGCTGCGCGGGCGCATATCTCCGTAACTATAAGACCGTTAAAGACGCTGCGTAGTTAATTTCATAATTATGAAAGTAAGTACCTAATAAGCTTAAAATTAATTAGTTTATTGCGCAGATTGCAACATAATGTCTAGATGCAAAATGTTTTAAAAGGAGTTCCCTGAAATAGTTATACTCACACATAAAGCATTAAAATGAAATGAAATTTATTTGATTTATAAGTTTTATTGATTTATTGGGTAGTACCTACCTACCCCGAAATGCCATTATTTGGTATCTAGCTTTATTAGGGAATGCTTTTTCGGAAAATTCCATTAAGCTTAACTTATACTGGCAGGATACATAAATAAGTATCCTATGTATAGTCCTGCCGCTTGCCGGTAGAAAAATAAAGGTGATTAGTTAAGACCAAATCAGTGACGCACAAATAGATAAGTACAACCTACCTAAGTACTTATCTTTTTAATTTCTGGCCGGAATTTCCGATCCGTTATCATGATCGTGGTACGCAACATCTTTTGTGATTACTTTTCATGTGACCGCTCTTGGTTGATCTTATTATGACGCATTACTACCTACTTAATAATTTATTAGGTATTTATTTATTTAATTGGTATCGGAATACATGTATTTGTGTAGCGGTGTATGATGGGTGGAAACATTGCACAACCAGCCCTTATTATGATTTTACAATCTCGTCTTTCAAAGTTATTTAATTATTAGATGATTAGCGTGAGTTGAGACGCAAAAAAGAAAAAACTTCTAAAAATGTCTTGTATCTGCATGTTTATATTTTCATAATTATCGACTAAATGGTCATGTGATCATATCGTGTTCCGAGTGTCCGAAGTGTCCGAATATTTTCCTTAATATTTTAAACGATTCTAAAACAAATGATTTTCTTGCACCTATGCGTCTCAGAACTTACCTATAAGTATGTCTATAATTTTCTTACTGTTTTTTCTTTATTCATAAGACGATAAATCAATAATGTTAAAAGTGTGAAATGTAAAAATCCAATGTTGTTTTCTTGGAAAACAGACTTCAGAATTAAAAAGTAGAAGGAAAGCTGATTGTGTTTCAATAACAAACAACAACCCCACCTGGACTATGCTAATTCGACACATGAAAAATGTATTGTTATGTATTTTTATTCAAATTTGTGACGGTTTGTTCTAAAATAGGAATAAAACTTAATTTTAAACTCTAATATATTCTTTTGCGAAATGTGTTGTTTTTCGTAGACATTATGCGGTATTAACCATTCGAATTTATGAATGAAAATTTTATTTAGCATAGAGAAACAAATACATACCTACTACGGACAACTCTACAGACGGTTTATTCCGATCTGCCACCCCTAGCTGAGCTTGCCAGGGTGTTTTGTCACTAATAAGTGGCGTTTACCATAACAATTTGGTACCTTTTGCTACTATAGATTCTTGAGCATGAAAGCAATTAACAGTCATCATCATTTAAGCCGCAGGCTACTTTTCTGCACAAAATATAGTTATAATAGTTGATAGAGGTATTGCTAAAATATTTCGTTGTACTAATTACAAAGAAACTGTCCTACCAAAGAAACTTTTGGCAGTAGTCCATTAATAAGTACCTATATAAGTAGTAATAAATAATTTTCAGTATTTCCAAAAAAATTTTTTTCGTATTGTTGATATTTTGTAACCTACACAGATTACAGGTTAATATGTACCTTAATAATTAATACTTACCTAAAGAAAACGTTAGGGGTGTTGATTGCCAGCGCAAATTCGGTATAGTTGTTACTATCGACTAGCAAACGACCGATATTTAAAACAAGAAAGGTTTTACTAACCTTTCTTGTTTTAAATATCGGTCGTTAACTTACGTTTTTACATAAAGCAAATAGTTTTTACGATATAGGTTCTGAGCGCAACAGTTTTTCTATATGAAATCTAGAATGGCACTCAGTGGTCGGTAGCCGATGTGGTAGATAACAGTAATTAACAGTATCCAAAAATCTGCATACAAGTATCCAATTTTCTTACACTGTTGACAATCGACCACCGTCTAAATATCGATATCCGTGGCGTGTTGTGGTGCTGGCGTCGTCAGTTCGTCCGTGGCTCGCCCGCGCCGCCTCGCTCTTCACCTCCTGACAGCGCAGGTATATAAGCCGGCGTGCCCGCCCGTTGTGTGGCTACTCCGGCACGCTCAGGCACGCTCCACCACATCCACGATATCTTCTTAACAACCACTAAACGTTTTTTGCGAGACACACTTGTTTCAGTCGAGAAGGCGCGTCGTTGTGTGTGACCATGAAGAAAGGGTGGATAATATTTTTTGTGATTTGTGTTTCTGCCACTGCAATGGTTCCTCGGAGCAGAGTAAGTGTTTATTTTTTTTTATCCTTACCCATATACCATTTCATTTGCGCGGCACCTGTTTTAAGTGAAAGTTTATTTTAACAAAGGAAAAATAAGAAAATGATGACCAGATATGTAGCTATAATATAGGTATTCAATCATTAAAATGCTTATCAAAAAACCGTTCATGGGTTGGTTTTCTTTACACTTTGCGTTTTCTATCACTCCATTATTTTTCTTTTAATTGAAATTAAAAATAATTATTGTTGACATTATGGAGAAAACGTTGTAATAAATAAGCGTAAACGTATAACAGATTTAATCAGATACCTTATTACAGAAAGGGTATCTCATTCATCTTATATTTCGTCTTACTTATTCTAGAAGGCTCCATAAAAATCGTCAGTTTATTTTCCTAACAGTGCCTACCCACACTTATCTAACAAAACTTTACCTTACCAACTTATTAACTTAATTAGGTAACACGAAAGTTATTCGTCCAATTAACTAACAAGAGATTTTGGGTGCAACAACCGTACTGTAACAAATAAGTTTCACCATCTCAACAACAAAATACTTACACAAAACTACGCAATCAATCTCATTCATAAAACGCATATTGTTACTATATTATGTGGTTTATATACGTTAATACAAGCAGTGATAATGAAATCTTGTTTGAACCGACTGCTCATCGGTTCATCGGTTATGTCGATAAAGTAGACGATCAATTAACTAGGCCCTCGCATACTATGACTTATAACAAGATACTTGAGCTTGTGAGTAGAATAAATCTGTTATCATTGTACTTTGTTTACAAACTTCCAGCAACAAAATGGTCGTATTTAATCGTAGTATCGTATACATTGTAGAAAGTATATGACTAGACGCTAAAAACTGTAGGGAATTCGTTCAAGATTTCAATTTAGGTCTGCAATTTCGACCGAGATCGAGACTGGACTTCTTTAAATGAATCAGGAATGGATAAAAGATTTTTTGTTATTGCTTTTTATTGTTTTCCATGAAATATGACGTAGGCATATAAGTGAGATAAGATGCACCGACTTGTACCTACTGAAAACATCTCTGATCTATACTAATATTATAAAGCTGAAGAGTTTGTTTGTTTGTTTGTTTGAACGCGCTAATCTCAGGAACTACTGGTCCGATTTGAAAAATTCTTTCAGTATTAGATAGCCTATTTATTGAGGAAGGCTATAGGCTATATATCATCACGCTACGACCAAAAGGAGCGGAGTAGCAACGAGAAATGTTACAAAAACGGGGAAAATTATGACGCATTCTCTCTTATGAGACGCAAGCGAAGTTGCGCGGGTCAGCTAGTTAATAAATAATGCTGGTGGTCTGTGTGCAAAATAAGCAGGCCTTAATAGAAGAACAGATATTTATTTGTTGGGAATCTGTCATAGATTATTAACCCGGATCTTGTAGGATTTTATTTCTATTACACCTATTCGCTTATAATACTTGCTATCTAAATATTTTAATAGTTATTCTGAGTGATATTTTTTTTTGTAATTCTCGCCTTTTTTGACAATCAAATAAATACGGTTTCTTTCGTCATCATGGGCGGGTGACAATCAATAGCAATGATTCAGGTGGCGTCAGTGAAAGAGATACAACTTCATAATACCGATACATACCAAGCTAATGAAAAGTGTGTTAATTATTTTTCTCACAGACCGCAGCGGACACCAGTTATATCAATCCACTAGTTGACTCGCGCTGCTTCGCTTGCGTCACAAAAGAGAGAATAGGTCATGATTTTCCCCGTTTTCGTAACATTTTTTACTGGTGCTCTGCTCCTTTTAGTCGTAGCGTTATATAGCCTATAGCCTTCCTCAATAAATAGGCTATCCAACAGTCAAAGAATTTTCCAAATCACATCAGTAGTTTCCGAGATTAGCGCGTTCAAACAAACAAACAAACTCTTCAGCTTTATAATATAAGTATAGAGTATAGATCGACTTACTTTAGTATGTAGTTCACGTTACAGCGAGCAAAACCCACTGAACAATCTACTGACGCAAATTCATCAGTATTAATCGAATGCGCAAGTACAACACCATGCGCTTGGACAACATACTCGCACTCCCATCGAGTACAACAGCTTTATGTCCTCAATAAATAGTAAGTTCAATCTGATTATAACTATCAATTACTCGTTTAATTGTTATACGAGAATGATCACGTTTAAACTATGTAATAAATAAATGTATAATTTTGACTCATTAAATTCCCACTGATGGTCAAGGTTCTCCTCCCGAAATGAGAAAAAGATCAACGCAACTTGGAGTTTATCGTATGGAAAAGTGCGGGTTGGGGACTAAGCATATCTTTAAGAACTCTCAGACATGCAATGTGGCATCACAATATTTTCTTTCGCCGTTAGAACAAGGGGTAATGTTTCTAAAACGCACATCGGAAAGTCTTTGGTTTTTGAGTTCCAACCTTCAACCACTTGCGTGGGAGTTATCGCTGTTGTATAATTATTGTTAGTTTAATCATGCACATTATTCTTTCGATAGTTGCGTATGCCCTCCAGACCTGATGTGTCAGGCGGATGAGGACGATTCTGCGGTAAACGCGTATGTGCACCACTGCAGAGCGCCTGGAGACAAGCTGATAAATATCGAAGACAGTTAGTGCCCACCACACGTCATGGCGCCGACTGATGTATTAACTATCACCCCATCCACCGAACCTTCACAGTGCAGCATCACACCATCAACAATTCAACAACACAACCCATTTTTGACTCAACACTAATTTGACGCAGCGTTTTTATGCAAAGTTCAATTTCTGTAACGATACGAGTGGGTATGTAATAGTATGTATTCATACTCTCAAAACAGTATTGCTCATGATCATAAAGCGTAATTTTTCACCAAAATTATACGTAAAACTGATTTTAACCTTCTATTTTCACAAAATTGATCAAGCGTTTACGCGAAAACGCGAAGTGATCTCACATAATTATGCAGTAATTTGATTCACGTAACTGAATTAGTCCTTTACTTCTATGTGTTGCATAATAATATATTTTTAACCCATTCTTGTTTTTCTATGCACATACGCCACTCAATTGTCTAGTATCTTTATGGTACAGTACAGCTCGAAGTGCGGTTAACTTTCATTTACAAACCCTTGTCGGTAAATGCTCAAGATCCTTTATGATGATCTTCTGCCTTTATTCATTTAGTAAATCTGTGACTATCGCTTTTTACAATAAGTCACCATGATACAAATTAACCATTGTATTTATCCCCGGTATTTTTACTACCAATATATGTATGTAAGTAGTACATATTGTTTGATTCAACTAGCAATTAAACTCTACAGACGTTCATTTAAGAATGTTTATTTATTCACATATTGTAATTATGTATTGTCATATCATCCATTTCATCATATATGTAATATAATTACAATAAAAGTACTTAGTAGTTAATAATTACCTAACTAATAAATACTTAATTCATAAGTACCTACCTAGACTTACATTGTCAATTGAAGTCAAATTACTTACCGACGCATATAAACAAGCATGTACGTCATTTTAAGTTCCTATTTACTTGTATACAGATAGATTTAATATAATTTTAAAATAATAAAATTAAGTTATTATTAGAATATTTTTGTAAAAGTTTTTAGTAAAAATAAATGGTCGACCACAGAATGTTTTTTTATTTGCAGGCCCAAAATATAAGTGAACACTAAGATACTTAACTAAAATCCTCGGAGTCGTTAGATTATGTCTCCGTCACCTGTAACTTTAGGCTTAAATCTCTTGTTTTCGGCTAGTAATAGACTACTAGAAACTAGAGAAGTTTATCTATTCAATAGCGTTTTTTATATGAGTTTAAGCGCTATTGAATAGATAAACTGCCGCTAAATGTACCTCAGAAACGGGGGGTAAGTAATTTGTTGTGCGCCATGTCCACTTATAAACAAAAGAAGAGAGAGAGAGAGAAAACAACATACTTAGGTAGATTAATTATGTCCTGGTGGGACTCAAAGCATTTAAAACAACAACGGCAACAGCAATATTTCAGCCATAGATTTTAAACACTGCACACAACAATGTTGGACGTGAGGCGAATACTAGTTATCCCTCCTTGTATTAGGTCGGGAAAAAAGTCTTTTCGCATTATAGTATGTATGAACTTGTAATAAAATCTCTTTGGCTTCAAGAATCACAAATGAGTTCCTACACGGTTCAATAGGTATCTTTCAGTGAGCTCGTGAGATAACCAAATATCGAGCTTTTTTGTGTAGAGAAAAGATTTTATTACAAGTTCATACATACTATAATGCGAAAGGACTTTTTCCCTGGCCTAATATTTAAATCTAAATCACATTTAAATAGTTAAGATAGTTGATTAATTGCGCAACAAACCCTTTGCTACAGACATTGCCTCCTTCTCATCTAGTTTAACATAAATTATGTTTTTCGCCGAATCTTTCGCCGGCTTTTTGCCTCATTTCTTTGGAATAAGGACGCTAAACGTAGGCAGTGTAAAGAAAAGGTCGGCTGATTGGTTTTCATAAATTTAAGTAAGTATATTGTAAGAATGATCGAGGTAGTGATAATATGTGGAATCCGTTTCAATCTGTGCTAGATATAAAGTAATCTAGTCATATCTATCATGTAAAGCACCTCATCTTATATTTGTAGTTTAATAATAGGTATTTATAGCTTAAGCCTTAATGAAACATACTTAAGTACATAATATATAGATTGTTTGACGACTTAAAATAGTTTAAAAAATAACATTTTATTAAGACTTAGTTAAATCTGTAGTTTAGATATTGAAATATGTTCTGGTCAATAAAGTTAAATCCTACATAAAAAAATATTCGTGATCATTCATTGCAATCAGCATTCCTTTGCAAGTTTGTAATGTCGCCACTCTGCCTGTTTATTTTCTACTACCCACATACGTTCCATTGTGCGGAATCTATAGAAATTTATTTTCATCGACGGAAAGTCTATTGCGGTTATAACCGATATATTCGATTAGATTAAATCAAAGTTTAAACGTATCAATATCAGCAACGAATTACCAGTATTTTTAAAAGTTATACTTATAAATGTAAGATGAAGGTAGTCGTTTATTAAAGTTCAAAACAAGTTTATTACACATATTTATATCTGTGTAGATGTAATAATGTTCTTAGTATAAATTGTGGCTCGCCAGTGCAGCTCATCCTTTTCATCGCGGGCGTCAAACGAGCAACATTTTATCTCCTGCGTTGGTATCTTTTTTACTAAGCTTATTGATAAAAATGGATTCAGTTTCTGGTAACTTCGCTCCCGAGGAACAGAAACCTATTTTTACTCTAGCCGGTGAACCTAATTCTACAACTACAACTGTAAGTACTGTTAATTACTTATCACTGCTGCTTTACCTACCTACTACCTACCCACAACTTAAAACGATGACTGCATTTTATAAAGTAATAATAAATAATAAATTATGACTAGATAATATTTAATTATATTATAATTCCAGACTCAGGATTAATGTGTGTAACGAAACACGTGGTTTTCGAAATTAGTGCATGATTAAACAGTTTTGATAAAATTGGTCGCACCGATATGCATTTCACTAGTTATTATAATGTGAGCTAGCCGTTAGCCCATTACAAAACTATAGCTGGTTGCGTACCTTAAATAGGCCTAGCTTTTCAAGAGATGGAGATGTAAATTTTCCTGACGATATTTTCATTTACCCACATTCCGAAGGGTAAGATTATGATATATTTAGTAGACCGGGGTAAATGTCACCGGTGTTTGTCGTTAGGTGTGATTGTCTAAGCAAAGCGATACTCTCATCTAATGATCTATCGACAGTGTAGGTACTATACTTATCTGGTTTATATTAATCTCTCTCGTATTTGTCACACAGGATAGTTACGCATTCGCGGACACTAGGAATTCGGGCAACCAGGACGCGGTGTTGTCTTCCATGACCCCTATGATGTCCGGGCTCGCTGGCAACGAATTATTAAACATGCTGAGCCAGCAGGAGCCCCGGGTTGCAGATTCAGGTGATTACCTACATGATTAATTCATCATTCATCATTTTATCACATAGGAACTGTAGCTAGATTCTCGACAACCGACCTGCCATCGAGAAATTTTGTATGGCGTCGTACGAAATATTTTGGCAGTACATTCTAAATGTCAAACTTTCGATACTCGACAGTACCGACTGTACAGAATCACGCTACTGTTCTTTTAAAAATACCTACGAAGTACCTACCTGGATAAAGATCATAAAATTAATACGCCCTGTTCTGTTCTGCGCAAATAATTCTCATTGTCATGCCCTGCATAGTAATTTACTTAATTATACATTAAACAGGTAGCCATTAACTTTGTCAAAACCAAACTTTTTCGTTTTCAGCGCCTTCCGTCGCCGAAATGGAGGAACTGCTAACAAACATTCGTTTGAACGGATCCGACGTCTTCAATGACGATAGCAGTCTAAACAATTATTTCACAGGTAGGTATATTGGTAATTGGTATCTACCATATTGGTATACATATTGGTTTTGAGTAGTGGTATAAAAGTGGTCCCAGACTAAGAAAAGGCTGGAAACCCCTGGTTTTGAGTTACAAAAAAATTGATTAAATGTTAAACTTTTTAACGTTTTTTTGCTAATGTATTACAGGTTACAACCGTTCAGATTCGTCATCATCGGGTGTTTGGTCTGATATGCAAAGCTCTAATAGAAACAACGAAATGATGGATACTTTCGACTTCCTTATCAAAAGTGAGTACCAATCGTAAAAAAATGTTATAATTAAACCTAAACAGTATCTAACAATCACTTTGTTCCAGGTTTGTCGTCGGCTAATAACTACGTGTCAATGTTGACCCGAGAACAGTTGTCGGTACTGCGTTCCATTCGCCCTAGCTTACTTTACGAGTTGCTCCAAGAGGTCGCTAAAGCTCGAAGCGATAGGCGTATGCGCCGTGCCTTACCTAATGTAAGTACAACTTTATGCCAATCTCTAAATTGATTTATGTCATTCGATTTTCGTTTGTTACAACTGGTGCCACAATCGCGTGACGACGTCTGTCAAGAAAGTCTAATCACAGTACCAATATATTTGGCCCGTATCGATACGAAATTGTTGTTTTCCTCAGGAGTGTGCATTCTGTAAGAACAATGGTGAGAACGAGGAGTGTTACTCATCGCACGCGCTGAAGGACTGGCGCGGCCGCGTGCTGTGTCCAGTGCTACGCGCCTTCCGCTGTCCGCGCTGTGGCGCCACCGGCGACCGCGCGCACACCATCAAGTACTGCCCCGAAGGTGCCGACACCGGTGAGAACCATTGTGGTAAAGCGACACGCCAAATAATGTCTTTTTCACTGACTTTCAATATTATACTTGGTTTAGGTACCAATTACATACTCTTTCTACTCTGTTTATGTACTTACTCATATGATCCATACCAAGTGCTACCAGTCTGCTGAGATCATCAGTTTAAATGGTTAAACTTTTAAATGTAACTGTTATAGATTTTTTGTAAATAACTTTGTATATCTGAACAGGGTCCAGTGGTCTAGCGTCACGACGACGCGTGCCTCCATCGACGTCGCTGTTGCTGGGCGGGGCTCGCCACGGCGCCGCGCCCGGCGGTCCAACCGCGCCCGCCGCTTCTCCGGTCACCTCGCCCGCCAACCCAGGCCTCTCATACTCCGCTTCTTTATGGTCCAACTTCGGAATCAACTAATTACGCAGTAATGTTCACTAGGTCGATATTCTAAAATAATAATCATATTTTCTCTTTTGAAACCTAGATAGACACCTAGAGGATCTATTCTCATTACTTACTTAGTTTGAATTCCCGCTGTTTCGATGAAATCTTATACAAATAGAGTTTCGCACATAGGTACATTATCTGAGATCATTTGAAGTATACGGTTTTCTGATGTAAATATTTTACTTAGTATTTTCAAACAGGAGATCGTATAAGTGTATTACTACTGTTGCTAAATGTTTATCATTCTATTAAATGTAGTAGAATAATAAACGACAAAACATTACAACTATCTACCCACAAAGCGTGCGGGACATGCTTTTTTTTCAGAATAAATGGTATCAGATAATATCCTGCTATTCCAAAACTTCAATTAATTTTTCATTGGTTTTTAAATATTATCATCTAATGTTATTAAATGTCAACAGTTGATTAAAACATTATTGTATTTATAACTATATAGATTTTTTTTGAGATCACGCAATTAGTAATGTATCGTTTAGTAATGAATTTATTCTTAATATTAATTCATTTTAAATTCACACTATTACAATTATTGATCGACTGTATCCACAGCCAAATTTTGATGTTAAAATCATACTATATGTACCAATGAAAAATTTTTCTCATCCGTTATGGTATACATACATATTCAAATATACTTATTTTTGTGTATTCATTCTTTCATTTTAAACACCAATGCTACGCTTGGAACACCATTTGTAAAACCAGTCCGGGTTTAGCACAACTTGATCCCGTTCGTTCCCATGGGAATTTTGATCCCATTGATCCCAAACAAACCCAGTCCCGACAGTTGCAAGCATATTAAATAATTATTATCCAATCCAATCCATACATTTCGGTGATTCGATTTTATTTATACAGATAGATGAAATAAATAAAAAAAACACATATCTTCACAATATTTTATTCAAATACTACAATAGTAATAGACGTTACAATAACAATGTAACAGAGTATTAAGTTTATGTGGTAGAACATTTCATAACAATACATATCGCACCCCTGGTGCAACACTGTCACTTTTGTAAAAGATGAATTACTTATGTACTTACATATGTAGTAATGGTTTTAAATCACCTCTATCATTATTTATGCAAAAGTAAAGGGAAAAATTGACATTATAATATGAGCTATTCATTTATCTGTAGATATCTAATAAAGTCATTGCTGTGTGAGGTTCATCAATGTTTTAAATGCTTCTCCTGAAAAACTACATTTTTGCATAAGTGACAGTATTGCACCGGGGGTGCGATATAACCGCTTGAGGCCTAACCTCTCCCTCATTACGGGAGGAGACCCTTGCCCAGCAGTGGGACATTGATAGGTTAAATTTATTTTTATTTATTTTATTTCATGTAACGAGCCTTGTCAGTAACATATAGACCCCAAACAAAATACATAACATTACGTTTTAACTGAAAATCATCGTCAAACCTGGAGTGGCAAAATTGTCAAATATTAATATATAGTATGTCATTTGACAATTTTGGCATGATGTTAATCAACAAAGGGTCTTGCAATGGCACTGAACTTGGTAAAATTCAGCATAATAACTTTATTTTCCAAGCTAAAATCGCAATGATTCTTGTACGTTACGGACTTAAACGTTTCCATAAATTTTAATGTTTTAAGGCCTGCGCAAACGAGGGACAATCTTTGACGTTTTACCTCCACAATACATCTATTTAAACTCATACAAGTTATTAAAGAACCGCATTCTGTCCATATTATTCGTGATGCAGGGATTTTATCGATATTGTATCGGATAAAGTCCTTCGTCTGCCCAAGCCTATTGTAAAAGGTGGCGTTCAGGTTTTTATAATCAATGACAAGAACACGCCAATCACTGATCCATAAAAACATATGGCCAGGTCTTTTTTTAAATAATCATGTCTTTGAACTGCAGCCAACACTGAGCCGGATCGGCTCGTATAATGTATAAGTTGCTTTGATTAAGATGGTTTACAAAAAAATGCATGTGTTATCATTGTTTTTAAAAGCCTTTGCGCCACCAAGAATATAAACTTTTATATTTGTTTCATATTAGCACAATATTCATTTTAACAATTCGAAAGTATTATATAAATTCGATAATTTATCATTCAAAATATCATAAACCACACATTGATTTCATATTTTTGTAATATAATAAACGTGTAGCGTATTTAATTTCATTCGTGATTTAAAACTTCATAATAACACGTAACAAAGCTTTAACGTTATGTATAAAACTTTAAACTTAGAGGTAAATTCATCGAAATAGTTAATTATACGGATTTTATTTTTGGTAGATGAAGCATAGTCTCTAAAGGAAAACTGAGATAGTGTTATTATTGAGCAATTTTACATAAAAAATGTCAGCCACATCTTAAATTTATTTTAAAAATACTATTGTTTTCTTGCGTAATTCAGTTGAATTTTCAGCTTCTTGTCATACAATATAATAAACATGACCTAAGTATAGAGTTAGGCCTTTCTCATTGACACACACAATAGAAAAAGTGAGACATCCTATTTAGTCATTAGTCATTAATATTTAATAGGGCTAATGTTTACTAATTAAAGCAATTGTAAAGAAAAGTAAAAACAAAAGTAATATATTGATATAACACCGGAAAATTTAAAGCACCGTTGCAATTTCAGTTCAGTCGTAGTACAAATATTAAAAAAGGAATTCAAATTTATAGTTAACCATATAATTTCCTTTTGAGACATTGCTTCACCACTTCACACAGGCAGCCTATGGAATATTTAGGAAGGTAATATTTACGCACTAAAATAAGATAAAAAAATATACTCGAAATTTATTTATATTAATAAGCTTAAACTGAGATTCACTACTGAGCCCAAAAAGAAAAAAAATATAATAAATGCGATTTATTGGAATGGCTTTATTTGTTTTTTAAAGGAATGTTGCCAATTACGCAATGATAAATTATTATATTTTTTATAAGCACACGTAATAAAAAAAAGCCGGACGCCAACTTAGTTATACATCTTATTAAACCAATAATTAAATCTTTGGTTATATAAAAACAAATCACACCACTCTTTGTTATATGGCGATACACAATATACTATTTATAATCGATGCTACGCGTACTGCTAAACAAATACAATGTTCGTTCTTAGACCTAGTAGGTAATTTAATTCAGCACATGTTTACATATTTGAAAGCTTTTTAAAAGTTATATATAGGATATAATTAGTGCCTTTAACATAGTACTAACATGTTTAGTTCCAGTCAGCGTCAAGAATATGTATGCACCGTCACATTACCACAAGTACTTTTATCAACACATCATCAGCTAAGCGGATGCAACTGAATACCAGTTTTATACATAAAGCGATTGCCTAACCGACCTACCTGTGTTTTAACACGGTAACCATGAGTAAGACTGGTTGTCAGACTTTTAAGCTAATGGAATTTTCAAGTATTTTTATCAATATAGTGAAGTTACTACTATAGACTAACTTCAAAAGTAATTTTACTGGCACTGTATTGTTTCATTGGCAAGAAAATGTCACATTGATATTTTCTTACTAGTAGTATGATTAAAAATGTGTCAGTGTTTACATATTTTTGAAGCTGACTTTACATTTAAAGCCTTTATGCCACCTTTCAACACGACATGCTTACAATCTAAGCTTGTACACCATTATTTATCATATTATGTTGAATATGTATATTATATCTATAACACCTGTACGCAAGCACAATTAAACACTATGAAAACTTATTAACAAATAACTCGAAAATTCAATTTGTCAGTTTCTATGAAGTTTGGTTTAAAATTATTTAAGGAAAGGCTTAGTAAGAGTATATAGACAAACTCGGTGTTTTCACTTGTTATTAAAAATTGTAATATATTACTTAATTTTATCTGAATTTTAGGTAGTCTAAACAATTATCAACAGCAGTTAATGTAGCCCACTAAGTGTTAAAACTCATATAAAAAAACCGCTATTGAATAGATAAACTACCGTTGAATGTGCTCAGAAACCGGGGGTAAGTAATAACAGGTTTAAATTACTTATTGTTTTGTTTTATGTCTTTCCCATTCCAAAAGTAAGGGTTAACCTCTAAGAGTTGAAATAAAAACAGTACTGGCTGATGTCAATATTGTTAACTTTAAATAGAGATTAGGATAAAAATGTTTGCATCTCGAAATAATTGAAGGCTGTTGTTGGTAGGCAATAGTTATTATTTCTATCTAGATAAGTCTATCCGTGTCATTGGCACTGGCCGTAAGTCAGAAGCTTTTCTAAACATACACGATACAGTGTTGAATACCTATAGTTGCTTACTTTCTGTCGCACTAATAAACGTTGTGTGAGCTCTGATTAGTTATATAGTATTTTGTCACGTTCAATGTGAGAAAAAGAGAGTGTCAGTGAAAAAGACAGCTTACTTGATGATTATTGTAGATAACACGTTAAAATTTTGTCCTAAGGCATAAGTATACAAAATTGATTATGTGATTTGGCAGCATTTTAGTTATTTTTAAATTTCATCATCTAATAAGCCTCATAAAATATCAGAGATCACAATATACCACTGGTTAAATATGATGGTTTCGTATGCATAATATAATCACATCAATTCATTGTATATTCAATAACAATAACATTTACTGACCAATTCAAAATTAAACATACAATATTATTTGGAACAATGTTTGTTTGAAAACAGCAACCATATCACTTTAATTTTCGCATAATATAAAAGTATAAGAAATAAGTTTTACTTAATAAAAGATTCGAAACACGTTGGTGAGACTTGGACAGGTCTTAACAGCCTTTTAAATTACTTAGTATGAATACATGTACAGATGCATGCAATGTGAGGCTTGCTACACATTCGGTTCGACATTAATCGGTCTAGCCGGGCGGTAAAACCGAATTCGAAAAATACAATTTATTTTTCTTTAGTTATTTGATAACGCCTTAATGCGCTCTTTATTCTACAAAAATGCGATATTTTTTACTCCAAAAATGGCGGCGGAACGAGAGAAAGTTACGTAACTATCGCAGTGTAGCACTAGAACAACAAAAGTTTAAAAATGGTTTACTGTAAAATTGAGGTTTTCGAAATGTCACATTATCGTCGCAAGCGAAAAATATTATGCCCGATCGGCACTTATACGGATTAGTGCCGATCGGGTGTAATATTTTTCCGAACATTCATCTACACATGTCCGATTTTACTGGCTTGGCCAATTAATACCGACTCGAATATGCGTATCAAGCATTACATGTAATGCATGAGTTTGCCTTTCACGAGTTTCACAACTTTATGTGCACGGGCGTGTACGATACGTGCACGCTACGAACGTTATAAGTCACGCGCGAAATCCTTAATTTTCCCAATCTTTAGAAGGGGACGCATTGAGGTTTCTTAAGGCGCATTTCGTGGCACAATCTGATCAGATGTTACATTGCTTGGACCTGTACGCACCATTACCGTTGTGTATTACAACAAATTTAACAGTTTCAGAATATCCAAGTAATATCGTTCCTAACTATAAATACCGCGATAGTTTTTATTCTCTATAAAATGGAAAGACTTTAGATAATTTTTTTATCAGTTTCGAACCTGTGCATCGAGATTATGCTCATAAATTACTATAAATTATTTACAAAAGTGTCAAAAGTAACTTGTTAAAGTAAGCTGTTGAGAAGGAGTACAAATATAACGATAAAATATCAAAAAACATTGGCCAATATTCTGTTTTAATTATAACTAACAACAACTTTCACAAACCACATACAACGACATTAAAGAGGCAGGCTGATGTTTATCCGAATTCGACATCAAAATGACCGTTTTCAATAATATACCTGTAATAAATGATAGACTTTTAGTTAACTCTATTTAGTTAACAGTATAAAAAAAACAATATCTAAGTGCCTATCGCAATTGTAATCTTTTTTATGGATTAATTATTGAAAACGGTCTAACAGGTTTTCGCAATTGCAGATACCGGTCGTAGTTACTCAGCTAATAGAGCGAGCTGTCATCGCGTTACTAGCGATAAGCAGTGGAGCGAGTACGTACAGGTCGTAGACTACAGTTATCGATAGATAGGCAGTATACGTACGGTAGTACTGTAACAGTAAGTAGGTGGTGCTACCACAGCCATCGGCGCCGACCGCCGGACTCGCTGCGTCATTCGCTCTGCTGTTCACCTGTGTGAAATATTTAAATTATAGCTTCACTTATTGCAAAAGGGTTAATCAAATTCCGTGTTGAAGTATAGAGTTCACAGTGTAGCATATCTACTGTACTTATTTATTTAATACTTACATTTACAGTATAAGTGTAGCGAGTTATGGGTACGAAAATTCGGATCCAGATAACGAAACAAATTTATTAGTTAACATAACGTAAAAAACCAAGTTTAACGTAAAAAGTCACGATTCGATATTGGATAGTTTCGTTAATAGTTATGGAGGTAGGTTTTGATATTTCAATACTTAGGTGATGAAAAATCGTAAAGAGCGAATGAATGAATGAATGAATGAATGAATGAATGAGTGAATGGTGTACCTTCGTTGTTGTTGTGCTTGGCGCGCACCAGTCGCTCGGGGTGCGAGTGCGCGAGCTGCGTGTAGTCGCGGAACACTTCGTTGTACGTGTCGTCGTTGGACGACATCTCGCTCTCGCGCATCTGCTCGTTCAGCTTAGTCAGCCTTAGCCTGGTGGACAACACAAAGTAATTCTTATTTCCACTGACGTCACGTCACAAGTACGTACAATAAGGTACACCTCCCTGCAACGTTAACGACGGGCAAGCGTACGAATATACACGAAGTTCTTAAGAACATTGCACAGCGCGCTGACGTGCACGGTTGATTGTTCTGAGCAATACACAACCGACGATGCGCGCGACCGACCATGTTTAGCATTGCAGACAAAAAGCCTTTTGGCAAGGCATTTTTCACAGCTTTTTTTCGGTTTTATGAATACCGACCGGAGTCAGGACGAGTAATGTAAAGTGTATCACAGGGAGCGATAGTGCAGTCAGTATAGGCAAAAAATGGGCTCAGAAGGAGAGAGCGAAATTTAAAGTATTTATAATAATTTATTCTAAATTAATTTAGTTACTCACAGTGTAACAATGTCGGCATTGGCGTTAGCGACGGCGATGTCGAGCGGCGTCTGACCGTCCTTGTCTACTATCGACTGGTCGGCGCGGTACCGCAGCAACAGACAGACCTGCGAACATACACTTGTTATAATCTACACTACACTAGTTTGTCTGTTGAATAGCCGTGAAACAATAATATAACCAGGTTTTAATAAAAAATACGGACATCTTAACATGATTTATTGGCAAAATACAAATGTCGTGTTCAGGAATCCTAATTTTGATTTTTTATGTACGAAACTAGAAGTTTTACATTTGAGATAATAATAAATCATATAAAAGTACGTGCAATGGCAGGTAGAGACTATAGAAAATATTAAAAAATACATGCACACACAAATAACCTATTTATATATACAAATCCTTTGTGCAGTTTACTCGCCTTGCACTTGCAAAATGTTATTTATTCCATGACAAAAACTACAACAAAATCGTCACTGGTGAATAGTGTGTTTACCTGTCCAGTGTGGCCGGCTTCAGTGGCAAGGTGCAGTGGTGTTTTGCCGTCCTCGTCTTGCACGTTTAGTTTACTACCGTTTAGAAGAAGGAACGAGCACGCCATTACTGACCCCTGAAATATTACAGGCGTATTTTATGTTAGTTAAAAAAGACTCGGTTTCGGTTGGAATCCTAGGTCGAACTATAAACATTGCTCGAATTTTTCTGTCTAGAAATTTTCAATTTCACACGGATTTAGAAAGTTTCAGTCTCGTCTGGTTCATGAATAATCAGTCTAGTCTTTCTTTTAACTTTGTCGAAGTCGGCTATCAGTCTCACCGGATGCAGCCGGATACGAGTATTTTACAAGGAGCTATCGTCTATGGGACCTCCATAACCCAGTTACATGGGTTATAACACGACACGCCTCGGTAAGACCAGTCGGCGGGCTGTCAAGTTTATGACTACCGGTAACGACTGGAAAACGGTTCACAAGTTAATATTACTAGAGGCCGCCCGCGACTTCGTCCGTCGTAGCCTATGCGTTATTCTGGGTCTTCAGCTACCTATATACCAAATTTCATCGTAATTGGTCGAGTAGCATTTGCGTGAAAGAGTAACAAACAATCACACATATATATACATACATACGTTCTCAGTTTCGCATTCATAACATCAGTAGGATAATATGTGCACTCACGCTGAGCACGGCGGCGTGCAGCGGGTCCCGGGCGGGCGGCGCGGCGGGCTGCTGCAGGTCGGCGCCGGCCGCCAGCGCCGCGCGCATGACGGGCACGTTGTGCGCCCGCGCCGCGCGCGCCAGCACCGCGCCCGCCGACAGGCACGACATGTCCTCCGCTACACACGGCCGTTAAAGCGCACATGAACATTACGTGACGAATACGACGATAAATAAGTGACGAATTATATTGAAGTCAAAATGTATGTGTAGCTTTGAAAACTTGAATAAAAGTGAAAACAAAATTTGCCATATTTGAACAAATTATAATATTAATTATCTTTGTCCATACGAAGGTCTGTATCGTTAGTGTGCGATAAATTGGCAGTATACTAAAAAACTCTGGAAATTTCCCGTCGCCGACGTCGTTTACGCAGTGATATAGACTAAAGTATACCATTTCCTATAGCTCAGAGTCGTTGTACGAGAGAACTCACCTAGTTCGTCGCTATCCTCCCCCTCGGTGGAGTCGTGATCGGACGGTAAACTGAGATCGACGGCGCGGTCGCTCGCTAACTCGTTGCCGATCAACAACACCGGACTACCGTCCGACTTGCTAGAACTTTCTGACACTACAAACAAAAATAAAATACACTTTTTTACATCTTTTTCTCACTAAGTATGTCATATAAATAACTATATAGCATTTTCAGCTACTCTATTTATTATTAAAAAAAAAATACTATTCCAGTTAGTTACGTAGATATAATCATATATACGCTGTTAAAATCAGACCTCTAATAGATGATAATATTAGGTCGGAGAAAAAGTCTTTTCTCATTATAGTATGTATGAACTTGTAATAACATCTTTTCTCTACACAAAAAAGCTCGTATTACCTCACGAGCTCACTGAAAGAAGCCTAATGAACCGTGTACTCATTTGAGATTCTTGAAGCCAAAGAGATTTTATTACAAGGTTATACATACTATAATACGAAAATACTTTTTCCCCGACCTAATATCAGACAATAAAAAAGGGGCAGGGTCTTGTGTTACTCGTAAGCCACGCCCTCCGAAATCACATTCTAAATGCAGTTTTCAATATAGACTTACCACTAGTATTACTGTTGACGTCACTCTTCTCATCACTGATCGTCTCTGGCACAGAAGGTGTGGCACGAACTCTATGAAAATTAACACATATTTAATTTATAATTATTGATACATTTTCTAAAGGATAATTACTTTAGACTTATTACTAAATAAATATACATTACTAAAGGATCTAAAGGAGGATAATTAGCGGCCCGCCCCGATTTCGCCTGGGTTAAGTAGATCAAAATATATTGAGAACTGCTTCATCTAATGGTAAAGACAGAATGAAAATGAATTCAGTTTAACAACATAAGTTTATCTCAAACGGACTTACAGTAATAGATATGACTTTATTTTATACTAGCTGACCCGCGCAACTTCGCTTGCGCCACATAAAAGAGAATGGGTCATAATTTTCCCCGTTTTTGTAACATCTTTCACTGGTACTCTGCTCCTATTAGTCGTAGCGTGATGATATATAGCGTTCCTCGATAAATGGGCTATCTAACACTGAAAGTTTTTTTCAAATCGGACCAGTATAGACTGAGGTTAGCGCGTTCAAACAAACAAACTGTTCAGCTTTACAATATTAGTATAGATGTAGACTTTATATGGATTAATGATTGTTTTATAGTGAATTATATATATTTTATATTATGAGAGCAGTGATAGCCGAGTGGTATAAGTTGACACCTCCCACTCAAGTGGTCGCAGGTTCGAATCCGAGGCAACACACCAATGACTTTTCGAAGTTATGTGTGTATTAGAAATAATTATCACATGCTCCAACGGTGAAGGAAAACATCGTGAGGAAACCTTGCATGCCTAAAAATTTGTTTAATACATTTGTTGAGGGCATGCAAAGTCCCCAACCCACACTTGGCCAGCGTGGTGGACTCAAGGCCTAACCCCTCCCTCATTACGGGAGGAGATCCTTAGCCAGCAGTGGGACATTAATGGGTTAAAATTATTTTATTTTATTATTATAGTGAATACCTGCGTCGGGCGCGGCGCACGGACCAGCGGCGGCCGGCCCGCAGCGGGCAGGCGGCGGGCGACAACCCCGCGCCGCCCACCAGCGGCCGCACGAACTGCAGCGACACGTACTTGGCGCGGATCCACGCCTCGCGCACACACCTGTCCACCATAAACATATTTATATTCCAGCCGACTCGTAGCGGGATATTATACCACTATCAATTATCGACAACTGCTTAACTATCTTCAATTCTTTTTATGAAAACCCAATCAGCGCCCCTATTGCTTGCCTTGAGAACTAAATACTAAGTAACTCATGTTTCAAACTATCAATATTCGATAGTACCGACTGTAGAAAATCGCGCTGCTAAACATTGTTCAATCTAAACTCCTAACTTAATACCAGTGAAAAAAAAAATGTTTACACCTTTAAAACATCACCATATTGAATTCTGTATTAGTTTGTTTTTCTTTAAGTAGTTTTTGAGTTTACAGCGAGCAAACAGTCAAACAGTCGGCGGGGAAGAATGTTTTATAGATAAAACATAAAAAATATAAAATATAAGGTTAGATAATAATGAACCTAGCGTCATTATGCTTATATTGCTACTATATAGATAAATTCAACTCACGTTTCACAGTCTGGTGTGGCTTTTGTTAGAGTTGTCCCTTCGGTATTGGCCTCGTAGATCAAATTGACAATCTTATTGCCCAGTTCCGCCATTACCTACAACGTTAAAATACGCTATATTTGATACAAAAACATGTTTAACGCTGCGGTAGTGATACATGTATTAACAGTTGTCTAAGCAGTGCAAAATCTATAAAACGCACTTGACTGGCCAATTCAACGTACAAGTCACTTTATGTTAAAAGAAGGACTTCGCCTAGAAGTGATATAGTACAATTTTGATAGCTTAAATATCGTAATTTAATCGATATTTTAGAAAAGTTGTGTTTAAAATGTTCTATTTTAAAAGCTTACCTTTATAATATCAGGTTCCCAGTCGTCCAAAGTGAGAGATCTAACTTTACTGACGTGCACGCCTAGAGAACGATGGATGCCAGAACATTCTGAAAATTTACAGTTTTATGAAAGTTAGCGAAACCAGGGAGACTAAAACTAACATCGAACGAGAATCGAACGCAGATGGCTTGCCTGTTTTGTAAGAAATAGTTATACATACGAATAATCACGAGGTGTTGGGTTCGATTCCCGTGTTGGTCAAAGTGATATTGGTCTTTCGAAATTATATTAGATTATTTGTCACCAGTGGCCCGGAGTTTAGCAACGTGCCCTAAATATGGCAATAGGCTGGCGTGCTATTACATGGAACTAACATAGTAAACAGCAAAATTTAAGTGTCTTTCATACACCTCAGCCTTTTAGGATTTCACGTGATGCTTTATGTTTAAACGATAAGAAGGCCATAATTTCAAAGCAAGAGTAAAAATAAATTGTACATACCTATGCAGAGTGTTATCCCGAGGTTGATGCTCGCCCAACGAGGGTTTGGACTGCCGCAGTCGCAACAGTAGTTGTTACCAGGAATACTTAGCAGTTGCTCCCATATCCTGACGAAGCAATATACATATTTCAATGAATACATACGTATTCTAAAGAGGTAGATACTTAAAATCGTCGGTAATTATCAAACCTCACTGAATAACACAAATATTTGTACCGTATGTATGACAATTGACCATCTAAAGCACCATTATATCTAAATGTCCCACTGCTGGGCAAGGGTCTCCTTTTAAATGTAGGAGGGTTTAAACCTTTAGTCCACCGCGATGGCCAAGTGCGGATTGAGGACTTTGCGTGCCCTCAAAAAATATGTTTTAGAACTTATGGACATGTAGCAATGTTTCATAACACTATCAAAATCACTTCTGTTTGTTTCTGTTTTTATTGAACAACTCACACACGGTCATTTGATTCCATACTAAGCAGAGCTTGTACTATGGTAACCAAATAACTGATAAACTTAAGTATATACTTCTAAATACATACTTATATAGATACATTAACATCCAGGCTCAGAACAAATACTCGTGCTCATCACACAAAGATTTGTCCCGGGTGGGATTCAAACCGCTTAAACCACTGCGCCAAACGTGCAGTAAAACTTGAATAAATAGTTCCTTTCAAACGCGCCAGGGGCGCTGATCAGTTCATAAAATAAATCTCGATTGTCTATAGTGGTCTGATTACATACTTTCCCACAAATATAGTGTAACTAGCGGACTCGACAGACGTTGTCCTGTCTACACGTCTCTAATGTCCTGTCTACAATAACACAATGATAACAAAACATTTTTTTAATTTGATCTCAGCTCTGTCGGGGCAGACTAAAAATATTTGACACTGCGATGATTGCGCCGTCTGTCGGATCCAATGTAAAACATTCCAAAATCAACAACTACTAATAAATTAAAAATTAATTAAAAAAACATTGTCAAGCGGAGAAAATTGTAAACCTAAACCATTCTCAGATCTGCTCGAACACACACAAACAATTTCATCAAAATCGGTCCAGTCGTTTAAGAGAAGTTCAGTGACATACACACTTACAGAAGAATTGTATATATAAAGATATTCACCTGATTTTCCTCATGCCATGTACATTAGTGACGCTATGCCTCTCGGAGGGAGGGCGGTCATCGGGCACTAATATGAGCTGTGAGTCGGGGTTCTCTCGGCTCTGTCCTTGCTGTATCGCGGACCGTATACCGTTCTGTAGCGCCGTTATCCAACAGTTTAACATCTCTTCCGAATCGGCTTGTAGCATGTGACTCCTGAAATGTACATTTTAGTTTGCAGTATACGTTCATACTATACATTTCTGTGAAAATGTTTCTGAAATAAATTTTCTCACTAACGTCCAGCGATTTTTCTTAAATTAAGAAATATTAATGTTGTATTTCATAATACGTTATCAGATTCACTCATCATCTGACAGGTATTGCATAGGTTTCTGCTAGGGCTAATGAGACAATAATGAAACTCAAGCGGAACAGAATTACAATCGTATGAGCATAGTAACAAATTTCTAAGCAGTATTCATATTGGACTTACTTCGAGGGTGACAATACTTCGAAACAAAACCTCCTTTCGCCATCATGTACTGGTTTGACAGTACAGAGTCTTAGATCTTCTTCCATCACAGTCACGTTCAGCTCGCCTGTCCTTTTTCTGTTAAAAAATAACATAAGCTTACATTTTAGGTTCAATTACTTAAACTGCTACAAATATTGAGGGAAATCATCGAGCGCCTCTATTCCCTATCGTTCATCCACACAAATCCTGTTTTGCCGCCCGATAGGCTAGGCTAGGCTAGGCCGATTAATGCCGACCAGAATATATGTGTAGCCAGCAAACCGTTTAACCAGATACTTTACACGTGAACTAGTGATATAGGAATAAGGTATTTTTAAATTTTCGAAAATAAATACTAAATATGATTAAGTGAGGCATTAATCAAGTAGTCCCACTTAATAAAACACCTTTTAAAACAAATATTCACTTACCTATAAACCAGCCGATTGTCGTATAAATAAAACCATCTTCTGTTCCACGTTTTAAACGCGTTAGAAGTCCTTTTAAACAGGTAACCCTGCATTCTAGGCATGTTTTTAAGGCAAGGAGTGCTTAGCAGGCCGTCTTTACTGTCCCCCTCAGCTTCAGCAGTCTTACAACTTGGCAATACTGTGTCCTTACTATTCACTATAGTGTGGCGGTTCTCCATCTCTTTGTCGAGTATTTTTGTATCGTTACGCATTGTTGCTATCTGAAAATGTGATCATTAGTTGAATGCTTGAATATTTCTTGTCGTGTCGGTGGACGTTTGATGTTGCATCGTGTTTAATTGTGATATAACATATTTGTATTAGGGACATTATTATTGTATGCAGCGCAATGTTTACATAACTTGAGCGCAAAGTGGATTTTCTGATGGCTTCCTGACGTCATTCGCATAGCTGTTCAATATAACATACGATGGTAGAAGGCGTAAACGAGTTTTGAGCAAAATTAAATATGAGATTGGTTAAATTAGATGAATATCTTTCACTACCTTTATTAACGGATTGCAACGTGACAAAGTGCAATGTGGATACAAAACTAAAGGTCAGTTTAATGGCTTGTCGATAAGTGTCAGAAAACCTATCCAATAGATATAATAGTCACAGCAAATGTATAAAAACAACTGTGAAAACACCACCTCATAAGCTACTGATCCTTATTTAGATATTTAAAACTTTTGACAAGTAAAAGTTACAGCCGTATTATCAAAAGCTTTCTATATTGCATACCTCGTCAGCTGTTGACTTGAGGAAAGGCTCCAAGTCCTCTGACAAGTCGGCACCTTGATGGTAGTAAGTGCAACACGCTTGCAAGTACGACAGGAACTGAAATAGAAAGCCAACACTGTAGAGTATTCATATGATTGTATAAGAATTAGACATTAATTAACTACATGTTTGCTTATCGTGAAAGTATCAAAATTATTCATCTCTATCAGTGTTGCATATTTAAAAAGGCGCTGCGAATTTTGCTGCAGTGTTTCATGGTTCGACTCTTTTCAATAAATAAATAAATATTTTTGGGACAACTCACACTTCTGATCCCAAACGAAACTAAGCAAAGCTTGTACCATGGTAACCAGATAACTGATATAACCTATATACTGCTAAAAACATACTTCTATACATGACAGAAAGAGGGATTGAATTCTTCATCATAATAAGGAATGCCACCTTCAAGTACTTTAATCATTGAGAAAAGACTGAGAAACGACTTGGTATTTAATACAATATTTTATTAGGACATTAGACTCACATAGATTAAATCATAAATGCTATTTTATTTGCATTACTAAAAACAATAACCATAATTAAATTAATAAATATTTAGATATACATGCAATAAAATATATTTAATTTAACCTTCTAACTTCTAGACTATTTGCCCTAAAAACCTTCTAGACTCATCTATATTTTTATTTAAAAAGACTTTTATCACGAAAGTGTTAACCTATAGAATGAATGTTTCGTGCATGACATGTTCCTATAGTAGGTACATATTTATACCACACATTAGTGAAAGTCACGATCAAAAATATCATAAAACCAGTAAGCTTTCTCGCCATCCTGTGCAAACTTTCGATGACCAACAGTGTAATAAATACGCACAATCTTACATATGTACATATCTATGCTACACCAGAAGGTATAGACCAGGGTTTCTTAACCTGAGGTCTGCGGACTTCCAGGGGTCCGTAGACCGGTCTCAGGAGATCCGCAGACAACATAAAAATTACGCCTCGTGGTTGAGCGTTTGATAGATACATAATATGTACCTGTGAGTTATTTTTTTTTTGTATTATTTATACGGGTCCGCTAATCATAATAAAGAGGCGCTAGGGGTCTGCTCTAGAAAAAGGTTGAAAACCCTAGTATAGACGAAGGTGCATGGAATTCACCCACATTTCACCGTTTCCAGTGTACTAAGATACGAGCCTATCGCCATATACTAGTCGTTGCCAAACTCCGGGCTATTATTGGAAATAGTCTAATATAGTATAGACTACACTTATTACATTTTGTCCAAGCCAGGCAATCTAATACGGGAGCTCGAGATCAGCAGTCGTAGGTACAAATACACTACCGAAAGAGTCTCAGAGGCAGTCAAGTCAGTGTTTAAAGTAAATTTAACCCATTAATGTCTCACTGCTGGGCAAGGGTCTCCTCCCGTAAAGAGGGAGCGGTTAGGCCTTGAGTCCACCACGCTGGCCAATTGCGGGTTGGGGGCTTTGCATACCTTCAAGAACTATTCTAAAGAACTCTCTCAAAACCTTGCATACATATCACGATGTTTTCCTTCACCGTTGGAACAAGTGATAATTATTTCACCACTGTTTAAAGTAGGCATGGTTTATTAAATTCAATGTTACTTTAAGTAAGAGTAATGATCATTATTTATCAAGAGTTCCACTTGTGTTCAGCAAAGGACGTCATCGTTCATAAACTTAAAGTATCACTCATTTATCATAGAAGAACATCATTCTATAGTACTTTTGAAGTATTATTACATAAATAATGTAAGGGCAGACAATAACAAGGACAACTTGTATAGACCGCGACTTCGGTCATTTGAAAAATTGAAAATCGAATTGTTTGAGGTTTAAAATAGAAATAAGAGAAATGTAAGAGAAAATATAAGAGAAATGCGTATTACAATATAAAATAAAAATTGTGGGAGTTCACCCTATCAGTGCTCTGCAGAACGAGCCGGCCTGATTTTTTTTTAAACATCTCCCGCACTAAGAATTGCTCTTGTGTCGCGGGGACTTTTACAAACAACAAACACGAAGTACAACCAGACCCGAAACAATTATTTGTGTATCATACGAATAATTGTAT
Source organism: Anticarsia gemmatalis (assembly GCF_050436995.1). NCBI lineage: Eukaryota > Metazoa > Arthropoda > Insecta > Lepidoptera > Erebidae > Anticarsia > Anticarsia gemmatalis. The sequence continues at coordinate 7,876,051 of NC_134757.1, forward strand.
TGTTTCTTTATTAAATTAGCAAGCTCAATTCATACAACACTTTCGCCAGACATCTGGCGAGGGCAAATTGCGATAACTGTCACTAATGATAACAAACGACGCGAACACAATATGTAAATGAACTGTAATAAAAATGTATGTGACATGCGGTGTCCATTATTACTACACGCCACGAAAATTTCCCCTGAGCATCGTAAACAGTTTACTGTTAAAATTAACGAGAGAACTCATTGCAGTACTAGCTTTTACCCGCGACTTCGTCCACCACCTGAATTTTCCCATGGGAATGCGTCATTTTCCCGGGGTAAAAAGTAGCCTATCTCCATACCAAGTTTCATGGAAATTAGTTCAGTAGTTTAGGCGTGATTGAGTAACAGACAGACAGACAGACATACAGAGCTACTTTCGCATTTATAATATTAGTATGGATTAGCTTCTACCCGCGACTTTAATCGCATGAAACTATTTCCCGGATTAAAAAAATATCCTATGTAACTTTAATTCTGCTTATAAGCTGTCAGTGTTCTAAATGTCATTGAAGTTCGTCCAGCAGTTTTTTTTGTTAAAGAGTAACGTACATCCATGTGTACTTACAAACTTTCGCATTTATAATATTAGTAGGACGCAATAGTGTGTGACTCATGTGCGGCATCACGGCGGCATAGACTGAGTAAATACGATGGTAGTTCCCATGATATTTTTCGTAAACCAAAAGCTTTGTAAAATTTTATCCTATAGTATTTCATAATACCTAAGGAGCTTGTGGCTAAGTAACAACAGCCGTAGGATCGATCACTGAGGTTAAGCTACGCTTGCCGAGCTTGTTCTATGAATGACTGTCGACTGACCATCTTATATCTATCAAGTTCCTCCGCGTTTCGAAAGGTACGTTGAATTGTGGGCCCGACTGTTTGTGATATTTAAACTCCTGTGCTCCATGCTGCTCTAACTTACAACAACAGCAATGTTCGTCAGGAGTTAAAAATCAGATCCAATTATGCTTTTTGTTGTTAGACAAAAACAGTGATTCACACCTTCCCTGTGGTCGTTGTTACAATGATAGCGAACATTTGTCTCATAATTCAGAAGTTTTGAGTGTAAGTTATCACTGGATTGAACTATACTACTATTACAATGTATTTGCGGTTATAATGTAACTGACGTCATATTACATACTGTACCTAATACTCGACTGTAACAATTTCCTCAACAGTGAATCATGTTGGTCGTAAAGCCGTTTACTCATACACAATGTTTCCGCCTGTGTTAGTTTTAACGATAACAAACCTCAGATTAACAGACTAAACTTAGGTGTAACCACAGTTACAAACGTTTGGCGATAGTAAGGGCCAGTTTCACGGGTAATGGATAAGAGACGGATAACCTATTCAACGGATAAAGTGACAGCAAATGTATGAAAAAACTTCAGCTGTAACTATGGACAACTGTACTCGCGAATATACATTTCATTGTGAAAGCCTAACTATGGTTCGTGGAAAAGAAATTTCGTAAAAATTTAAGGTGTCCGTTTATGACCTTAGTCATATCTATTTTTAAATAGAGTATCGATATAGGTGTATCGATTATGTGTTCGACCGACAATTTACAACGAATAGAATTGTGTTATGAAACAAACGAAACTGCAACAAATTTAGTTTTTTTTTTATTAGAGCAAGGCGTCAGATTACGACGTCCTATGTAGGAAGGTAAGTTCTTATTAGATAAGTAGAAGTAATAAACGAAAACATACCACAAATTTAAAATTATGAATTGATACGACTACTTAGATTATAAATATTGACAAGTGTGTTACTATTTGAAAGTTTTTGTGCCCGTTTGCTCACGGACAAAAGGGCCACATGTGTTCTGAAACATGTGTTGTCGTTAGCAAGAACGTGTGTTATCTATGCCTATAAAAAGGTAATTTGAGTACAGAAATACAATGGAGAATGTTACTAGGTATGCCAAATCGCTTTAAATTTTGACACAGTATAGCCTGTGTGTATACATATAAACTAGTTTTTGTTTCAGTCAAAAATACCGAATAGTTTTGATTTTATAAGCATTCAAAGTTTCGAAAAATATCGAGTCCCGCTAACGGCCGCGTGAGTGGTTGTGACGTCATACTACTACACTTGCGCCGCGCGGGCCGCGTCCCGCTTAGTATTAAGTTGCCAGCCGTTGTTGTTGGTGTAATAACTTGCGCAGTATTTTGTTGTGTTTGCATCCGCTTATTACATTTATGGTGTAGTAATAGTAAATATTATTCAATTAATAAAATGGATGAAGGATTTGAAAAAGGGCAATCGGATAATCTACCTAAAATAGATGAAAATAATGTTTGCGCATTATTTATCAACAAATAGAGATTTTGTTGCCTCCGAAATCCTTTTTATTATTATAAATACGAAAGTTTGTGAAAATGTATGCATGTATGTATACATACTATAGTATTATATGTATACTATTTATTTATTTGTACTATTTACTCCGTACGTTTGGCGCAGTGGTCTAAGCGGTCACCTCGCCGCAATAACCGTAGCGCCGCGTATGAAGGTTTTGAATCCCATCCGGGACAAATCTTTGTGTGATGAGCACGAGTATTTGTTCTGGTTGTCAATTTATCTATATATTGAGAAGTATATAAGTATGTTTATCAGTTATTTGTTTACCGTTGTACAAGCTCTGCTTAGTTTGGAATCAAATGACCGTGTGTGATTTGTCCAGCAATATTTAATATGTAATTAAATATTTAATGTATGTATATAGGTATGTATGCATATATGTATGTACATATGTATAGATGTTTGTATGTATGTATGGATGTTTGTTACTCTTTCACGCAAATGTGACTGAACCGATTACGATGATATTAGGTATATAGGTAGCTGAAGGCCCAGAATAACACATAGGCTACTTTTTATCCCAGAGTTCCCGAGGGATCGGGATTTACACGGGAAGGGTTTCCATGGCGACGAAGTCGCGGGCGGCCTCTAGTATATTATACATATTTGTAATATCTATACTGGAATATTAGAAAGCTGAAGAGTTTGTTTGTTTGAACGCGCTAATCTCAGGAACTATTGGTCCAATTTAAAAAAAACTTTCACTGTTAGCTAGTCTATTTATCGAGGAAGGCTATAGGCTATATATCATCACGCTACAACCAATAAGAGCAGAGTGCTAATAAAAAATGTTACAGAAACGGGGAAAATTTTGACCCATTCTCTCTTATGTGACGCAAGCGAAGTTGCGCGAGTCAGCTAATGTTAGATATTCACGATCACGCATATTATAAAGAAACAATTTTTAATCGAAATAATCGCGTACCTACTTATTGATTTTACATTTTTCCTGCCACTGTAAAAACAATAAATTCGCGATCAATCCGGTTAGAAATTGATTCATTATAAGATAAAGTTAATTATTATTACTTATATACTTACCTACATAAAATTTTATTACATTTAGGCACAACATATCATTTCCTAGTATTTGAATTGAACATTTTTAAAAGTATTTAGGTATAATTTCAGCGCACCGAGCGCGCAACCGCAAGCGGACTGTGTGAGCCAGACTGAGCGTAGTGTAGAGTGACGTCACACCGTCCCCGAGAGCAAGCGTCGTGCGGTTACAACTTGTTTTACTTATAAATCGGAAACTAATTGAGATATCGAAGTAATTCTTTCACTAGTATTTTTTATTTTTAACAAAGAATAAGGAGGGCTAAAAATCAAAATTTGTTAACATTCTCCATTATGCTACCTAGATTATATTTTTAAAGTTCCGTATCCAAAAGGTTAAAATGGGAATTACTGAGACTTCGCTGTCTGTCTTTCACAAGGCTGTATCTCATGGACATGGTCATGGATACTTAGACAGTTGAAATTTTAACAGGCGATTTCTGTTGCCGCTGTAAAAACAGGTACTTTGTAACAGGATAAAATAAATATCAAAGGGGGCTCCCACACAGCAAACGTGATTTTTGGTGTTTTTATAATACTAATAGTACAGAACCCTTCGCGCGCGAGACTAAGCCGCACTTGATCGGTCTTTCTAATATTTATCAACAAACAATAAAACCGTAGTGGCTATCAGTGGTTACCACTATTTGTTTTTTCGATAACAAAATATCATGAATAGGTAAACTTAGTATGAATAATTGTATTCAATCTCAACATATTTTGTTTGCTAACAACTAAAGTATGAATGCGAAACGCGCAGTACTTAGATAAAGCAAATAGGTATCACAGTTTTTACACGCTACAAATAATCATTAATTATTGACTTCCTGCTGACAGCACCGGTTATTATAAGATAAAATGCACGTCATACGAACATACGGCACTCAGGCATATTACCCATATAAATGCGAAAATAAACTCTGTTAGGCTTTTACGATTAAACTACTCAACAGATTGCAATAAAATTAGTGGAATCGGTAGCTTATACCGACGGGAAGGATAAAGCACATTGAAGGTAATGTTTGAAGGTCTAGTAATCATAGCAAGATATTTGGCCCAAATAGCCTAGATAAATAAAGCAAAGTGATATCAAATCGCGATACGACTGCTAATTTACTTGTCAAACAATGACTCACACGCTTGTATTTAGTTTCTTGGTATTGTGACTCAGAAATTACCTTAAAAGTAAAGAAATACTGGTGATCTGGTTTGATGTTTTGTATCTTTAGCACCGATATCGTGATAGGAATTGGCTTCTCATATATTGTTTCATAATATTCTTGCTCGATTGGATCTAATTCCATTTATTGCATTGACTGCGCAGTATAGTAATGCGGTAATCGGATTGTATGGCACCTATTTACGGCTCACCTTACGTCGAGTGTTACTCTCATTACGTATAATATTATTACAGTTCAATTTGTTTTATTCAAAATCGTATAGCACATTATTCTATGAATACATAATAAAATGTATATTAATAATACCAACGAAGGTCGCCCTTAATGAAATTCTTACAAATTACAAGTAATTTATAATGAATGAAACTTTTTTCGTTGTTCGTCAAATATTATAAAAAATGCGAGGATATTAACAAATAAGTAAGTAAGTAAGTACTTATTTACATACGTATACTTATATATAAGTACACATACTAAAATTATAAAGTTTAGAGTATGACAAGACTTTAAAAGTGTATAATATAAATAAATAAGAAATCAATTACCGGTGCAATCCAAACAAGTACCAAAATCACTTCACAGAAACAGTCCACCGATTCGTCACGAAACTATTGCACTAAGAATACTGTTACGTTTGTTATAACAAAAAACACATCGATACCTTTTGCAACACAATACATAACTGTCGGAGAGACGAAGACGACTCACTCTTCAAATAGACTAAGCTAACAGTGTCAAACACTTAGCATTTGCGAATGCACTACACTCGGTAACACTCGATTCAAATATCGATAATTTAGCTAATACGCGGTAATGAATGACAACTTTCCGATATCATATCATTATCAAGGAACTGTAAAATATGATAAATGGGTACACATTATTTTCGTGTTTTAGTCATTATAAAAACATGTACTTAATGTGTCGTTGTCCTCGAAATCTGAATAAAAATGTTTGTGAAATTTAATAAACAAATAGGTACAATAATATAACGTATATTATTTATTTAACATATAGGTGTGTGTTGTGTTTTTATGGTGCATTTTTTAACTAAAATAAAAACTTGAGTATAATTTAATTCCATGCTTTATACACTTTGGTCGGAAAACTCTTTGTTTAATTGTATTCGAATAGGTATTGACCTCATTTAGGTACACACACGCATTATTTCAACAAAAATAACGGTTAATATAGCGATATCAACTGAAGCAGTGGGTACATTACAGGGTCAATTCTGCAACGTATAGTACTACAATGCGAAAGGTTGCATAACATCACAATATAAAATTGGACGTAGTAATTTCATTTTCTAAACGCGACCTTATAAAGCAGCGTCACGTTATGTGATGTAAACAAAACGTATGAATCATTATTGTTTTTTTTTTTCTCATTAATATGCGCGATGAACAACGCACATCCAGCCAGCAGGCAGCCAGTTCTCACGGACAATAATCGCAGGTTGTAATCTCAACACAAATACGATGGTACTACGGAACAATGTTACCTTGAGAATGCAATTAGATGTAGAATATGAACGTATGTAGCGATATCTTAAAAACTCAGCTTTGTCTTATGGTACAAAGATTCGCTCCACTGGTCTGTTTGACCTTTGTCTGTTATATTCTATTAATACAGTGCAGGATACCTAGCTTTTATATATTTAATCAGTTAGCACGGTTTACGGCTAGTTTCAATAACCTATCCTAGGGTAGAAGTCCAGCCAAATCGCGTGATACTTTGAGGGCAGCAATGTAGTTTTCATTTGCCTTTTGAAAAATACACACTTTAGACTCTTAAACATTAACAAGTACTTTGGTTCTTAAACATTTAAAGATTTTGCAGTGCATGTTTTTTGCTTAACTGATTTAGGTGTTCATTATACTGCGATAATAGAATCAAATTAGATCGCCCCAGCACGCTATAAATACTGTCTAGCAAATTGTATTAACTTAATAGCTGTCGGTCAAAACAAGTTGGAAAACCTGTGAGCATACATTATTAATACTATACGAGTAAAAGGAGGTATCTGGGACAGTCTGGGGTTGCCAGTCTACGCAAAACATTACTATAATTCTGTACAACGACCCCGAAGCCTGTTCGAAGAGGCAATGCCCGCGTAAACATCAATTTACCTAATTAATTCATGCTACAAGACAGGCAACTCGCTCTGAAATATGTTGGTCGTAATTATATTAATATTCGCATCCTACTTTTATTGTTCAAGTAAAAATATTGAGTTACAAGAATAAGTAAAAAACAGGGAAAGTAGGTGCACCTAAAACGTGGTAAAGTATGCGGACGTTAAGGACAGCGCATCGCCTGTCGACCGTGAAGTTGTTAGTAGAATTGGGCATTGGGGGCAAATGCTATGAATAGAGTAGCACAAAACTCACTACTTACGGTTATTACCCCACCGTCCCGCAGCGGAACGTGATTGTTGTCTTCCTATTGTTGTTAGATTTTGCGTGGTATTGTAAGTAGCGAATAACCCCGATTGTTTCGAATCAATATTAGGTCTTTCTGATTACTTAAAGGTGTTATAAAATCATGTTAACGGAACCTACTTCATATACATCACGATTATTATGCACTTAGTTTGTTATCGACCAAACAACTTAAATAATTAATAAGATACTATTTAATCTGACCCTAATAAAAAGTAATCAAGTCCTGATATTTTAAGTAAAACATATTTTTAAAATTTCATACTTTTTATAATAAAAATACATACGTAAGTACCGTGTAATAAATAAGTACATAATTATGAAAAATCACTTATAATTAAGTTGTAAGTATTGTTTGAAGTTTTATAAATAACTATCTAAGTAACAAAAAGGTTCTCACGCCGAATGTAAGTAGGCAACGTGAATGGACATAACTTATTGCGAATTGCGATATGTTTATTTAAGAGAAAAATATACATATGACTACATCATACTTATGTCCCTTCATAAATATATTATTATACACGAATATGGTTATTATAAATTACTAGCCAGTACCTGACTAGATACTTACTTATAGACATATGGCATGAGATGGCAATAGGCTTGCTCCCTAATACATATGGGACTAACACTAATAAATTGTCGAAACTACATACAAAGCGTGATGTTAAGTTTGTATGCTCCCTATCGGAATCCATACAAAAGAGCAGCACTAATTTCACTTAAGTATATTATGAATTATGCGAAATTTTGTGAGGATGAATGTTTATGTCAGTTACTCTTACGAAAAAACTACTGGACGGATTTTAATGAAATTTGGTACTTAGATAGTTTATTTCCTGCATTGACACAGAATACTTTTTACTCTGAGATTTTTATTACACATACTATGTCGCAGTCACAAGTTATAAGACAATACTAGCTTACCCGCGCAACTTCGCTTGCGTCACATAAGAGAGAAAAAAAATTGCCCGTTTTTGTAACATTTTCTATTGCCACTCTGCTCCTATTAGTCGTAGCGTGATGATATATAGCCTATAGCCTTCCTCGATAAATGAACTATCTAACACTGAAATAATTTTTCAAATCGGACCAGTAGTTCCTGAGATTAGAGCGTTCAAACAAACAAACAAACAAACTCTCCAGCTTTATAATATTAATAATTTTCCCCGTTTTTGTACCATTTTTCACTGGTACTCTGCTCCTATTAGTCGTAGCCAAATGATATATAGCCTATAGCCTTCCTCGATAAATGGGCTATCTAACACTGAAAGAATTTTTCAAATCGGACCAGTAGTTCCCGAGATTAGCGCGTTCAAACAAACAAACAAACAAACAAACTCTTCAGCTTTATAATATTAGTATAGATTACTAGCTGACGGGCGCAACTTCGCTTGCGTCACATAAGAGAGACAAAATTTTCCCCGTTTTTGTAACATTTTTCACTGGTACTCTGCTCCTTTTGGTCGTAGCGTGATGATATATAGCCTATAGCCTTCCTCGATAAATGGACTATCTAACACTGAAAGATATTTTCAAATCGGACCAGTAGTTCCTGAGATTAGAGCGTTCAAACAAACAATCAAACAAACAAACTCTCCAGCTTTATAATATAAGTATAGATAGTATAGATTAATATAACAACGTCATAAACTTACCGTAGCGATGATTTCGTGCCGTTTCCTGGCCTGCAACATTGTGATCTTTTGCACATGGTCCAGCGCCGTGTGACGGAAACATGATCGAGTCGCCAGCAAGAGATTCACTACCTCCTCCACTTCAGTCAGTTTGTGGCGCGATACCTTAACAAAATGTCAAGGATTACAAACATATCATTTCATTTGCTTATTGAGGTATCTAATCTGACGTCTACTGAACAGATTCTGAGTAGGGATTCTTGTAAAAAAGCTAAGCGCGGCGGTTCGCACCGCGACGGAGACAGGAGAGCGAGACAACACTGCGACCATCGCATCGCCTCATAATGAACACCCTGATACAGGAGCAGCATAGGATAAATGTTTCCACGGACTTTTCTTTTTTTTTTTTTTTTTTCACACACGGTCATTTGATTCCAAACTAAGCAGAGCTTGTTCTATGGTAACCAAATAACTGATAAACATACTTATATACTTCTAAATACATACTTATATAGATACATAAACATCCAGGCTCAGAACAAATATTCGTGCTCATCACACAAAGATTTGTCCCGGGTGGGATTCGAACCCACCACACGCGGCGCTCCGGTTGTTGCGGCGAGGTGACCACTTAAACCACTGCGCCAAACGTGCAGTTATGTTTCTTTGGTTGTACTAAGAAAAAGGCATTGATGTTGAGCAGATGATACTAGGGAAAGAAAAAACTCTCTTAGTATTTGAAGCTAATCCGGTAACGACTACTTATCCTTTTTCACCAATGATTGCGTGTTGTGCAACACTATATTTATTTATAAAATCCGAGAAAGTTCCTAATTATCATGAATTTTGAAGTAAATGCTGATATAAACTAAAATATCTGTCTTGTAACACAGATATTATAGTGGTATTTTCGTAAATTAGGATTCCGGGATTAGGGCCGCTATTTGCTGACGGTTAAGAACATTAGCGCGAGTCACAGACGGATTATGTAGCGCTATCGTGAATATAACGTTAATACTCCCTTGACCTTTCCAAGGCCTAAGTTTAGGCAAGCTTCTTATAGAAAACCTTCAAAACATCGTAAAAGAACAACAGTTATAAATTTGTGGGTATACTTTGACGGAGTGAATCCTACTTATATCCTTCTAATATTATAAATGTGAAAGTATGTGAGAACGTATTATGTATGGATGTTTTGATACTCTTTCACCCAAATACTACTGAACTGATTACGATGAAATTTGGTATATAGGTAGCTGAAGACCCAGAATAACACATAGGCTACTTTTTATCCCGGAGTTCCCAAGGGTTTCCGCGCAAATGAAATCGCGGGCGGCCTCTAGTGTATTATATTAAGCTACAAATTATCATTGCATCGACTGCTGTGGCTTCGACACAAATAGTCCTGTGATCAATAAAACACGAAGCCGTTTTCCGTCTATAGGTATAATTAAGAGGGTATTGTATGTCTTATTCATCTCGTGGAAAATAGTCACCTACAAAGTGATAATTAATCGTTACAAGCTAGGGACTGGGCTTTTACGATTGTTATTTTTTTGCTACATTCAAATAATAATTATGTAATTAAAATCAATAAATGAAGGATATAAATAAAATTAAACAAAGGTTATGTTACATATAGGGAAAACATAGTTTTTTCCTTGTACAATACAGTATTTGATATGAGGAAAATTAAAATAAACATGACTAGAAATAACTTACCTGCGAATTCCTAATTAAAGATGTGTCCAGTTCATTTGAGATTTTATCAAAGTGATTTTTACTTTCTTTGACACCTTTGATGTCGCTAAAACAAAAAGGAAATCACATAGTATAAAGCAAAGTCGCTTCCGGCGTCTGCCCCTATGTCTTTAAGTATGTATGCTTAAATCCTTAAAGCTACGCAACGGATTTTGGTGCGGTTTTTTAATTAATAGGATGATGCAAGGTTTACATGTAAAAATTTTAAACGATTTTACAATTTTTACTTTTTTGTAAAATAAACGTTAAAGCGGGTTTAAACACGTTATTTAACAAAATTATAATTTTCGGGTAATAATTTTCGAAATAATAAGGTAATCATTACCAAAGCATGGACCAAGACCACTAGCAGCTATCATAATAAGAACACTAATGTAAACAAATAAACTTCAGTCAGACATAAATAAGGATTGGTCATAGTGTTGTTAGTTCAAAGATTGTTTCCTTCTATTTAAGTTGCTTTAGTGCTTAAGTCTATGTACTTTCAACTTAAATACAAACACTTAATACTTAACTTAACTTAACTTAACTAGAAAACAATTAATAAAAATAAATTTTTGGTCGAAAATTAGCAATTGTTTTAAGTATTGAAATAGACACACATTCTGCCTTACTAAACTAATATACATCATGTAATCTCAGATTACTTATACATACAATGCTTTGTCTCATATACAGATACAACATTGATTTGTGTCTGTCAGTGGTCCATCAATAACCAGTCACAGCTTACACAATGTTTATATTATTGTTAAGAAAAAAAAAATTGTCTATTCTCTCATGAAAATTTTACTTTCACTGAGTACTAAAATAGATCTCATGTTTACATTTAATATCCATTGCAGAGAACATAAACAGTCTTAAAATAATTTTATGAAGCATAAAACTCAATAGCTTTTGGTCCCCAACATAAATCAATGAACTTTAAAATAAATATTATTCTATCAAACTCCATTAACAAGCAAAAAGATTTATTGGAATATCTTTTTTAATGTGTATGCTTCTACTTTATAAGGATTTTAGGTTTTTGGTAAGATTATACTTGAGTTGGCAAACAGTGTGATAATAGGTTTGTGATAATATGTGACCTCATTACGTTAAAAGAAAAAGAGCTTTTAGAATACTTATTTTTATAACTTTAAGATGGCAACATATAAGTAAATTAAATTTACTCTACCAGCGTAACTTGGGTGATGCAGAGATCAATCATAGCAGGTGCAAGTCAATAAATGGGAAACCATGTGAAGTTTTTTTAGGATAAAAAATATTAAGCTTAAATTTTATATATTGATACATAATAGGTACTTATAATATAAATACAAAGTGTGACGTATAATATAAATACAAATATATGACGTGTATATTATAATTTTATATGTAATACTTACACTTTAATGAAAGCAGTGAGATTCTTGAGCACAGTCCTCTGCACCTGGTCCAGAAGTATGGAGTGAAACTTGTTCATCTCTTGGAGACTGTGGATCATTCTGTTGAGAGTGGCCATTACGGGAGGGTCTTCTGAGAAACTTCCCGTCAAATCCCATAGTGCATTTGTAAAAGTCCTTAAAACATAATACTGCTTAAAATTGTACATTTAATAATTTTACTTCAGTTATATTTTTTTTATTGTAAATTCAATTATCAATTTAATTAGCAATTGGCCAGCATGGTGGACTGAAGCTCTTGCCCAGCACTGGGACATAATGTAGCCTGATAATTACAAGTGTATAATCAATATTGTAGAATTGCAGTTTCTGAATTCATCACAGTAAACAATTACCATATACAGAATTATTTGAAAGTACACCATTCCTTGCAATAAACATTTATATTAATATAATTTTTATGAAGAACAGAGCTCTGATAACAATATTTTTATGATTCATAAATTTCTTTAAGAAAAATAGTTTATTAAATTACCATGAAAGACAATGAAATCTAGATATGTCTGTCTGTGTTCTTGTATTTAATAATCCATTGTTTAGTAATATAATTACTACATAAAGTCTAACTAAAGAAAAATAACCATTAAGTAACATATAACAGTGAACTGTGAACCTATCACAATACTTTTATTATCAACATTGTATACATTTAAACAAAGATAATTTTGTTAAGATAACAATTGTGTACACACTAATCTACAATCTAAAATTTATGGCCCATTAAAGGTTTTTATTTTTATCTTTCATATAAAAAGAAGTATTTATCACAATCATTTGAAACACAAAATCAATACACATGATAAGTAAACGAAAACTAGGCTGTATGAATCAAAAAAATATTTAGGTCAGTTTACAACCAGAATAAATTTAATCTAGAACCATTTCTGTTTTGTTTTGCATCACTTGCCAGTAAGGCATGTGTACGGAAATAGTACGTCATGAGATAAAAAAACAATGCAGTAAAAAAGAAAGGAGCACAATCCTTACCCTCTGTGACTCATATAGATTTTGCCAGATTCTATCATAACTGAACATGCTTTGAGAACTTTATCAAGCTTTTGTTCCAGCGAATCTATGCTAGCTTCTTCTGTTTCCAGCTGCTCCCTACAATAACAAACAGGATTTCTTATACAACAATTATCACGCACAACACGTACATATTTTCACTTTCTATCGATAACTTTCATTGATTAATTAAGTTTACAATACCTAAACTTGGGAGAATCTCTTAGACACTCATCGAAATCAATACGCGGCTTCATATTTGATACGATTATTTCACTGGAAAGTATAACAAATAAATTATTTCATTTCCACATCCGAACACAAAAAAACTTCATGCACCTCATCTATTGACATGACACTGACAGTTTGCAATTGAACTATTAGTGATGTTAACAGAAGCGTTATAACTCGATAATTATCGACAAAACTTCTTCATCGATTGTAATTAATTGTGTATACATAAATATGAATATTGTGATAAACGAAAACTTATAAATCAAACTGTTATTTTGGATATATGCAATACGGTGGTACACATGAACCAAGACAAACTGTTCAAACAGTTTTGTGGACCATAAGTATAAGTTTCATGTAAGAAACACTGTTTTAATAATAATAAATAAATAAATAAATAAATAATAAATGATTTAAGCAACGTTTACAAAATGTACTTTTGATTTAATTTATTGAACAAACTCACATGATTAAGAACTTAGAATGTTCGAACTTTAAACAAACAAAAAACAAATTAAAGACTCTTGGTTCCAAGTTATACCGGTAGAGTATAATTCAGTAATGTAGGTGGTAAACTACAGTGGTAATTTTGAATCTGGATAATGTGTACCTAACCAGTTTTTTGTCAGTCCTGCCTTCACTAGATAGATTTTACATACTCGTAATAAAATATGATATGTAAGATATATTTTACAAAGCAGCCGAAGAAACTTGTTTGCTTTAATAAATACAATTTGTTCTAAAGGTCCAAAATTATACATCGATACAACTTTTATCGTGTGCCAGCACTAAAGACAAGCAAAATGTCAAAACACTACACCGAGGAGCTTAGTGACCACAGTCTATATAAAAACAACACCGCTTCAAAGTCATCAAATTGATAAAAGTTAACTTACCAGAGGTTAGGTTACAAAATCTAGTGTTATTGTGAAATGTTTATCTAAATAACGTATGAGGCAATCTATTATTTTCCTCAGTGATATTTGGTAGTGCAAAAATTGATGTAGGTGATCTAGCCAGAAAGATTGTGATATTTTATATTTATTTACCTTTTATAGTTATATTTTCGGTCATAATAAAATGGCCCTTGATAACAGTAAATTTAAAAACCAACATATAATAAGTGTTCTATTATGTGCCCTCGCAATACCCTTATCCATGTCTTTGTGGATAATCAATTTAATATATTCAAAATTCATAACAAAGAATGAAGGTTTTGATGGTAAGTTTACTGATATTGATGTTGAAATAATTTATGACCTTTGAGCTAGAGATTGTTAGAAAACTGTATGCATAACATAAAAAGTAAATGTGAATGTTTTTAATATCTAATATAATGTAATATATCTAATAATAATTTTTAATTTTAGAACCAGTGGTGATATCCCCAGCGAGATGGTTGGCATCTTGTTTAATACCTTTGCTAGTAGCCACACATGGTTACAAGAAGAAGAGCATCACCATCAGTGGAGCACTACTTGGCAGTGCTATTGCTTTTGTAATCACCTTAAGCAATTATTCCTTTTTGGCATGTTTGATAACATTTTTCATATCATCGTCAAGAGCTACCAAAGTCAGGACACATCTCAAAAGAAAATTAGAAGCTGACTTTAAAGAAGGTGAGTTCAAAGTTTGAATGATATTTAATTACAATAATTGATAAGCAATGCAGACTGATAATGACAATGTGCTTTCTCAATAATATTATAAAATATGTATGTTATCTATCATGGATTAATTAGTTGTTTGAACTAGTAGAAACTATTCTCATGACAAACATATTAATTAATATCTGTACTGTCCAATGAGTCACATAATATAACTCATTGAACTAAGGAAAGAAATATTTATCCAAAGCGTATGAGACATATGAGTAATAAAATACCTTCATGAAAACAAATTAAAAACAGTATGAACATTATATTTATTTAATGTAATAATAGTTTGTTTTGATTAACAGTATTGATCTGCACACAAAAAAACTATTTGAATTATTAAAACTAAAGCTCTCCCAATCAGTTTGGATAATCCAGATTATGCTAGACTATAAAATAATTATGATATTTCAGGTGGCCAAAGAAATTGGGTACAAGTCCTGTGTAATGGAGGAATGGCAGCACAACTGGCTTTATTATACCTATTGGATGTGGGTGCATCTGAGCAACCAATAGATTTTATGAGAGACTATAGGGCATCTTGGCTTTCTATGGGCATCCTCGGTAAGACATAGTGTTTCACTATATTTTATGTACAATGATGACATTTTATATTATTATTATTAACCTATTCAGTGACGTTCATTTAATAATTTTAAGGTACAATAAATAAATAATTATACTATTATTTCAGGTGTGTTTGCAGCCTGTAATGGTGATACATGGGCCTCGGAACTGGGAACAGTTTTTTCTAACTCTGACCCGTACTTAGTCACAACATTCAAAAGAGTACCAAAAGGAACTAATGGAGGCGTCAGTGTTGTGGGAACACTATTTAGTACATTTGGAGGCTTATTAGTTGGGTTTTCACAATATTTGACACTCTACTACTTTTCTGAACGTACATTATGGAATTATGCTCCTCCACAATGGCCTATTATATTATTGGGAGCCTTCAGTGGTTTCTTAGGCAGTTTTATTGACTCTTTAATGGGAGCAACACTGCAATATTCAGGTAATATTTTTGACTTATATCTTTATGCAAACTTTTTAATTTTGTGCAAGTAATAATTTTGATTTATCTTATTTTTCAGGTGTAAGTAAAGAAGGTCAAATTGTGACGCACTCGAGTTTGTCAGTGAAACATATTAGTGGAAGAAATATTCTTGATAACAACAGTGTGAATCTCATAACAACAGTCATAATGGGTCTTTTAATACCTACATTGTGTAATAATGTCTGGCCTTTGTTTTGATATTTTGTACCATAAGAGTTTGTTACATAGATGGAGATATTAATGTTATGTTTAGATTTTAATTCTGGGTCAAGACTGGATTTTTTAACAGTCAGTTATTAAATTATTTAATATAGGGTAGCTGTTTACTTTGTTGTATAAATGTTGCATTTTATAGTAGATTTATGTGCTATTGGGTTATTAGTGTGGTTGTAGAGTCAATTAAATGTACTTATTAAGGCAATGATATAAAACAGAAATGACATTATTTATTATCATAATAATTTAGGTCCGGATAAGCTTCTAGTCTGATCCTTTGTAATTGAACAATATTATTTACTTAGTGTTAATCATCTAATGTACACAGAATTGGTGTATGTAGGCTAACAAAGTGAAAAGCTGAACAATAACCCATAATAATTGTCATGTAACTCAAGACTTAAGAGGCACTAGACTAATGGTGTCAATCGCGCTATGATTAACTAAGCATTCATGTGTAACTAATCCTGCTAAATTTTATTGGGATTGTTACAGCCATTTAGTCTCGATATTGAAACAGGCGCAAAGGTTCATAAAGATTGAACTACGGCCTTTTAATAATGTTTTAATTTATTGTTATTATAATTCGAACATTTGTGATTTTTTATTATCAGCTTAGCCTTTTTCCAAACTATGTTGGAGTCGGCTCGATATGTCCATTTAAATATTAGTTAATTATATTTTAAAACAAATAAATTTTTCGTATATTTTTTCTGGTTGTATTTTACTTATTCGTGTTTTCCTACCTACCAGCTACCTATTTATTGCATTTAAGTTAGATATAATATGTGTAATATGTTACGTAAGAATGCGTAAAACTAACGATTTACTATTGCTTGTAAATACTGCAATGTAAAGGTATACCTACGCGCGTGTTTATATTTAACGTAATTTATAATATCCGAACATATTACGTCCGTACACATATTTAATATCTTAGGTAGGTACCTATTCGAATAATTTGTTAAGCTTTTCAACGTTATTTTGACTGTGACAGCGAAGTACTCCTAAAACATTTATACTAATTGAGAAGGTACCGTTAACTTTCAAAAAAATATTAATATTTATAAAATGGTGATGCTCTAGAATGTAATATACATCTAAAACTGGAACGCAACCAACGGACAGGAAGAAACACCCATCTGTCATCTGTCAGAACAGCTAGATCAGAATCTGATGTGTGTTTTCTTTGTTTACGAACAAATTACAATAATTCTCTAACAAAAAAGTTTACTGTGACTCATGCTAGTGCAGTGTTGTAGGTTTTTCTATTGCGACCTTGTTTCTACTGTTGTATTTATTGATATCGGAAGTAATTGATGAAAGCCTAATTTGGTGAGGATTTTACTACGGAATGGTGTTGTTATAAAATATTGAGTATCTAAAATGTCATCACCAATAGAAGAGGCTCCAATTATCAACTCGGACATAGAACACGATGTTACGGGCAGTCGTCGAAACTTGGTTGAAAACGAACCAGGTATGGTTTTGATATTTACAATTACCTTAACAATATATACAGCATAGATATCTTTATAATTTAACTGGACTTTGTTTAGATATTTATCTAGTTCACGTAAGACTTGGTCTAGGTAACAACACAATGATTTTTGGTTTAGACATCTTTGTTTATTATTGTTTTAGTGGAGGAAACAACAGGATGGATCAAATGTCGTACAGTGCTTGGTATTATGGGGTTCTTGGGCTTTGCCAGTGTGTATGCGATGAGAGTAAACCTCTCTGTGGCTATTGTTGCCATGGTAAATGCCACTAAGCCAATTCCTTCAAACAACTCAGATGTAGATGTGTGTCCGGCAAGTCCACCTAGCAACACCTCCATTCCACAAGTAAGTTGAAACTGTACTAATCTTATTGCACTCTTATTATAGGAAAATATGTAAATCTATTGGTGTTTAATATTGATTGAAAATATATCAATTTAAGCTTTGAACTGTATGTTGTGTATGCACAGAATGACATGACAACAAAATTATGTCATGTTAACCTAATGAATCATCATTTGAATATCAACAATCATATATATTTGAATATGTTAAATAATAGAAGGTGACTATAAAAGGTTAATAATGAGCACATGGTTCTGACATAGGGTCTGTGTCATGCGAGAATAGGTATTTGTAAACAACTGTTTCTTCAGTTCAAAAATAGCTATATTTTTCTTTATATAAAATAGTTTATGAGAACATAGACAAAGAGTATCATTGAAATGTCTATTATGATATTAATTGATTTTAATAAAATAGATTTACGATAAGCAAGGTTGAAAATAAAGACCAATTTATTTTAAGTAGGTCACAACCACAAGCAAATGAATAGAAAATTTTACATGATCATTCTAATTTTCCTTTGCCATATTTTGAATTGACTCTGAGTAAACATGTATGAGATAAAAAATATTGTTAAAATGTAAATGTTTTTTGTTTTTCTAGAGACCTGGCGATTTCAACTGGACAGTAGAACAACAGAGCATAGTTTTAGGCTCATTTTTCTATGGATATGTGCTGACGCAGGTGAGGTGAAAGCTGTTGAATGTATGTGGCAGTATGTAGATAATCACTTGCCCTACATACCTTGAATAATGTTATCTTAATAAGCATTTTTCAGTTATACAGTAACCATATTAAAATTTTATATAAGAACCATTAAATTCTGCTGCTTTATGTAATCTATTAGAGTTTTGTCACTTTCAATCAAATTCGAAACTGTTTATCAGTGAAAAAGGCAAAACACTCTGTAAGTTATCACAGCATACACAATGTTTATTATTAAGACGGTATAATTGTGTTGTTGTTATAGATCCCTGGAGGCCGAATAGCAGAAATGTATGGTGGAAAACTTGTGTATGGCTTAGGAATATTTTTCACAGCAGTATTTACCATTCTTAGTCCAATTGCGGCATACACAAACATCTCGTTTTTCATTGCTGTTAGAGCACTGGCCGGTTTGGCTGAAGGTGTAACATACCCAGCAATGCATGCTATGTTAGCGAGATGGATCCCACCACTTGAAAGGTCAAAATTTGCAGCATATGTGTATGCGGGTAGGTATTATAAACTTATATGGTTATTCATTGGCAAACTAAATTTTGTAACAACTTCTTTTTAACTTT
Organism: Anticarsia gemmatalis; assembly: GCF_050436995.1. NCBI lineage: Eukaryota > Metazoa > Arthropoda > Insecta > Lepidoptera > Erebidae > Anticarsia > Anticarsia gemmatalis. Next base: position 7,895,283 of record NC_134757.1, read on the forward strand.
GAGTTAAGTACCATGCAATTAAAAAGTGACAAATATTTGTCAAATGCATATTCATGACTATTCTGCACTACTATGATTAGCTGAGAAGAATGTTAGTCACTAATTTCATCTCTTATTTTTCAGGTTCTAACATAGGTACAGTAATAACATTACCAATATCTGGATGGCTATGTACATTAGAGTTTTGGGGCGGATGGCCACTCTGTTTCTACATATTTGGTGGTATAGGAGTCATATGGTTTGTCTTCTGGCTTCTATTGGTATTTGATACACCACAGAAGCATCCAAGGATTTGTCCTAAAGAGATTGAATATATCACCATGACTATTGGCCCACATGTGAGTATGTTTAACACAATCTAAACGCATATTATTGTAGTATGTAAGAGTATTAGAAAAAATAGAAAACAGTTTTTTTTAAGAATATTTAGATGCCTCTATTGTGCGGTTGGTAGTGTATTCGATTCCCAAGTGGGACAAAGTGCTATTGGTATTTTTTCTAATTTATATTAGATAATTCATTACGTGTTTAGTAACTTGCCCGGTATATGGAAATATTCTCGCCCTTAATCACATGGGACTAACATTGTGAAACGCGGGTGTATTTCATACAGTTGCTCTTTATCTGTTTTATTTTACACAACATTTAGGACAATTTGAAACTGTACCTATGTCTCAAAATTGGTATGTTATTTTATATCTTTTAGTCCAATGTAGAAATCGATCTCAACAAACGTAAACAGTCGAATTTAGAAATCTATTTGACCTTACAAAGTAACAATTTGATGTAACAAACATAATTTTCTAGTACAGGCATTGATGTTTCAAATATTGTAAAATATCAATTACGAAAACATGTGTTTGAAATAATACTGTTATCAAAATGTGGGACATAAACATGACTCACGTGGTGACCTCACAGTTGTCCGAATGCATTTACAGTTCATACAAATATTCATATTCATATTTTTAAGTATTTTAAAATTGCAGCATCGGAAGTCATTCTGCCTATGTGTAAAATGAGTCTGAAAGACAATACTTAAAAGTTTTCCGTATGATTGATTGATAAACACAAAGGTCATTTGAGTCATGTTGTTGTATCATAGAATATGTTATAATAATATGTTTGCTTTGTGTGTGGTGTTGCAATTTTGTGATAATAATACCCACAATTATGGCTCATATTTTGATGTGGTTATTATTTTTCCCCCATAAAGAAATTCAGAAGTTTCGTCTTGTTAATGTATTCGTTCGACATTAGAACTGTATGTTATATACGAGTCGTATATTTACTACTAAAATAAATAGCTGAAAATTGTTTCCTACATTAGACTGTGGGATGACCTTCCTGAGTTAATCTTTAACCTTGCCAAATTTATTCAAACCGCTTTGCCGTAAAAACGTACGTGACAAACTTTATCAATCGTTGTAATAGGCTGCAGCTAGCGTTGCCAGGTCGCTAAACCTAATAGCCGGACAGTCCAGCCAGTTTGGCCGGACATTTGGTTAAAAAACCCGGACACCCTATATTATTATTATTGAGGATTTTCTCTTACGGTTCGGTAGTCGACTCGCCGACGCTCGGCCACGCTCGGCGGCAGTGCTCGCTTGTTTGCGAAATTTAAAAAGCCGGACAAGACGGACACCGTTTATTTTAGCCGGACATGCAATCAAAAAGCCTTACTATGTCCGGCTTTATCCGGAAAACTGGCAACGCTAGCTGCAGCTCAAAGCCCTGTTATTGGATAAATATAGCCTTACTCTATCCCCTAGGAATCTGTTAACTCCGTATTTTCCCCTCAAAATATATTAAAATGTCTTCTCATTATTTTTTCAGGAGGACAAACCGACAATGGCCATCCCATGGCTAAAGTTCTTAAAATGTGTGCCGTTGTGGGCCATACTGATCGCGCAGTGCGGGCAGGCCTGGGTGTTTTACACTCAGTTCACAGAATTACCATCTTATATGAATAACATATTGCATTTCGATATAGTTGCCGTAAGTATATATTAAAAAACAATGTTCTTCGCCCACTCTTTCCAGAAGAGGGGAGTTAATTAGTATTTAATTCTTGTTGATTGCACTCGCCAAATTTAAGGATGAGGACTTTGCAATATTTTAATGACTGTGAGAAGAATATTCAAGATATTTTCACGATTTTTTCCCTCGCTATTCAAATTTCAAAAAGTCGATACGTTTAACCCTATAGAAACGTTAAACCGCCGATCGTAGCTATATGCCTAAACTACTCAATTATGTAATTCTTTAGCTATTGTTTTTATACGAATCCGGTACTGTTGTTTCTGGTAGTCTTGGGTTTCCGGAATGAAAATGTTTGTCATAATTACTTGTTTATTAACAATTATTGTGTTATAAAGCATGGAGCTCCTTATCTCATAAAATTGCGTATTTGTTTCAGAATTCTCGTCTCAGCGCCTTGCCGTACTTAACTGCGTGGATCGGTGGCATAGTACTGTGTATATTTGCTGACTGGATCCTCGCCAAGGGATGGCTCTCACGACTAAACAGCATGAAACTATGGAATACAGTGTGTAAGTTATATTAAATTAAATGTTTAAGATAATTGGCTAGAGATAGATTATACTTTATTATGTACTATACCTAACTGATGAAGTTAAGAACCTTATCAGATCAGGATCTCTTAAATATGTTATTATACATTGATTATCTGAATAATAACCCTCCTTTGCATTGCGCAGTTGGGTAAAATAGGTTTTTGTTAGTCGCACTCCATACTAAAGCATTATTACAGCTAGGTACTAAAGTTAGTGGAATAAACGTCATACTATTGATCGCGTGATTAATTATCGTGTTGTTAGCAGAATTTAGTTAAAACTTAAAGATTACAAAGGTTTGGTTATTCATGATTTGTTTTATCATGTCTAAATAAGTATTGGCATTGGCATAAGTATAGTGTGACAACTTAAAGCCTTGGCATGCGCGATTTATCTAGATTATAATGAATAGCTGTTCTGTATATTAACAAAATAAAGTAACTTACATACAGGCTCCCATCAGTTACACAAGCATGTGGGTACCTGATGTTCCAAATGTTGAATTTTGTATATGTTACTGTAAAAGCCCGAACTGTGGTAAATCCTAAGATTTTCCGGTAAAACCTAAGATTTATCAACTCTCAATGGTAAATGTCCGAACAATTCTTTTATTTCGAACTTTTACCTCTATTCGCTCGCTCCCAACTCAGCCTTCTAACCTAACCTACCCATGTCGGATTGCCCAAAATTTCTTCTTCATAACACGTTATGATATGACATTATCAACTTTTACCGTGTGATAATATAAATCCTAAATAGTGAATCAAGTGAATAGTGGTAAAAGTTCGAAATAAAATAATTGTTCGGACTTTTACCATTGAGAGTTGGTAAATCTTAGGTTTTACTGGAAAATCTTAGGATTTACCACAGTTCGGGCTTTTACAGTAACATATACATTATACTTTCTACAGTCGCGAACCTTGTGCATAAAGCTCTATACTAAGTTGTTGGACTATAACTTATCTACTGGAATATTGAGAGATTAAAAAAAAACTTTTGCTTTATCTATCGGGTTGGTTATTCGACACTTATCAATAAGTTGTGTATCTAGGCCTATTCTAATGCTTAAGCGAAGGCCGAACTGTGCGATAAGAATGACGTCTCTAAAATAGTTGTATATAAACACTATTAACACGATATAAATACTGATAATGTATTCCATATTTATCTGTATGCAATAACATGACTGTTGCAATAATTTGTATGTAACATGCATTCCATATTAGTCATCATTTCGCTGAATATTATCAAGAATAATATTTGTCCCGTGTATCGAATACGTGCGCTCAAACTGCTTCAATATTTCCGATCAAATCTTTCCTTTCTGGAATTAAATACAGTAACTTCTACACAAAACAACTTTTAAACAAAGATTTCAGATTCTATAGCTTTGTATTCTTTTAGAATTCAATAATTTTGTTTAAATTATTGAAGTTTTAAATTGAGTAATATGCACGTCAACGCAATTTTGTTTTATGATTAAACTAAATAAGTATTTTGGACTCAGTCACTTACTATCAGGCATTTACCAGGTTGAAGACAAATACCAAAACAAATGTTGAATAAAAAATAATCTTAAAGCATTGTTTTTATATTTTTATGATTTAAAATTGTATAATGGGTAACATTCGTTCGTGTGATCATTTAAAAGTAAAGTAATATGTTTGTGTTTGTTTGCAGCGGCGTTCATCCCGGCGTTTGGTCTGCTTGGTATCGCGTGGGCTGGCTGTGACCGTGTCGCCGTCATACTGCTGCTTTGCGTCACTTCAGCTTTCGGCGGAGCTGCATACGCTGGTAAATTAAACTTACTTATAAATATAACCTTAAATTAATAATATAATTATTTACCGAGTTCTAATTAGGGAGACAACTCCTTAGAAATTATAAGTATGAAAAACTTCGACGCCTCTTGTGATAAAAAATAAATAGCTTTTTACAAATTATTTTGTGATGTTTATTGCGATTATTCTTGTAATATGAAGAGCAATATCATAAAATTGCCCACATGAGTGACTTTGATGCCTCATTTTGGTTTCGGGGCTGGTTGTAATTCGTGTTTTTTGTAAGTATGTATATAAAAGTCCATGACAAGATTATTTCCTAGAATTGCACACTTAAAGATGAAATCAATCATCAATCTAATTCAAGAAAAACAATATCGGTACATCTTTATTGTTATACTTTCGCTAAAACATATGGTGTACGTGTCGACAGGTAATCAGATGAACCACATCGACCTATCGCCTCAGTTCGCGGGCACTATGTACGGCATCACGAACGCGGCCAGCAACATTTGCGGCTTCATGGCGCCTTACGTTGTCGGACATATTATTAAGGCTGATCAGGTAATTTTTTACTTTCCAATAACTTAACTTTACTCTACTTACAATAACATCAATTTAGATACAGACTGGTATAGAATGCATACGGGTTTTAAGAGCGATGAGAATTTTACAGAATAACAAATACGGCATGCTTTATATTACGACTATGCCTCGTGCGTTTGAATGCGTTAAAAATTGCCGTCCTAGGCACTTTCAGATTTCACCAGCGCACTTCACCACAGAAAAAATGCTAATTTTAACATTGTAATAACTGACGTAATATCTCGTAATGTCATTTGAATTGTTTCAGGAAACTTTGGGCCAATGGCGTGAGGTTTTCTACTTGGCAGCGGCTATTGATCTCGGCACAAATCTTTTCTATTTATTCTTCGCGAGCACTGAGGAACAGGTAATTTCATTTACCTCGAGATTACTGTATTATACATGGAAAATACTAAAGTAGCTCCAGAATCATTCATCCGAGAACATATTTTCTCAATTATACAGAAATTGTAACTTCTGCCATCATACGCTCCTGTGGTCCTACGGAAACTAGCGAAACTATTGCCGGCGCTACCTTTAATAAAATTAAACGAAGCGCAAAACGTTTTATTCATGTGCTTTGTCATTTTGTTTGTAGGACTGGTCGCAGCCCGACGACGACGACATGACTGCGCCGGCGCCGGTCGAGAGCATCCTGTTCCCTGAGTCATAGGGCACGTCATACATTGACACCGATATGATCCTTGATACCGACGTCTAACAACAATAAGCTCTACAACATAAAGTGATGAACATAACAGATTCAGTTCAAGAAGGGTGTAAGTGATTTTACAAATGTTATAACTTACGTCTTTATTCTATTGAGTTATGTTAGTCGATTTCATATAGACTTATATTACCATAGTCTTGTATGTTCAGTGGAAAACAGGCGTAAGTGATCGTTTATTGTTTTAATTTTATACCCTTTTTCTACTGAAGGTCTGATACAAGTATGAAGTGAAGCAAGTTCTTAAGTAAAGTGTCGGTACTTTGGACTTAATTGGTAATATATTAACATTAAAGTGCATGTGATGTTATTTCACGAAACGGCCTGTGATTTATATTCGGAATTAGAGTTATGGTTATTGGAAAGTACATCGGCGTTGTCAAACTAAAAGATGTGAACTATTTACTGATACATCGGAATATCTCTCAGTAGTTTCCTTTCATGAAAGAGATAAGTCTATGAAGAAACAACAGTTTGTCTCTTTATCAAAACTAGGCTACACTAGGAAAACATTGTCTAGTGATTGTCATACCGGTTTAGTAGTTTTGGTATACCCAAAAATATGGACAGCGTCTATGTGTATTTAGATCCCAAAGTGTCTTTTAAATACATGTACTTTGTGCAATGTGGTTATCTCGAACGGTTATTTAAGTTAATATTGATCATAGCTCGTTGAGTTTTGCTAATGCTCAAAATAAGCTTATATTTGCAATTGTTCAGTAAGACTTTTAGTTTGACAACATCGAAATGTGTTTGTACGTTGGCTATTAGGTATACGCTATTTTGTACGTACATGCTCACGTAAGAAATGAAAAAAAGTAATATTATAATAACTGAACTAAGCGTTTATAAATGTCTGATAATGCAAAAATCCTTAATATTTTCCTTTAAAATCGCTTAGTTTAGTGAGCTATATTTCTTTCTGAAATATGACTATGAAATAGAATACGGGCCTTTGCAACCTGCGCCGAAACGTTAGGAAATTCCACGGTAAAATGCGTGTTCGCGTTAATTCCCGTATACTATTTTAAAATAAGCATGCAACGCGAAAGTTTAAAACGTTTATGATAATTAATGCAATTATGAATAAGGTAGTGAAAACTTCAATGGGATGTATAACGAGTATAATGTTTCAATGTGTATCAAAAATTAAATGTAATTTTCATAAACCCAGTTCAACATATCATCCTAAAGGACAATAAAATTTAATAAAATGTTTTTCATAGAATTTGAACTTAGACGTAAGTAAGTCTGTGATGTAAAATTACAACTTAATTTTAGTCTCACGCTGTCTCTATCTATAACATAAGCATTGAAAAAGGATGCAAGATTTGGTAAACGTGTACAGTTTTTTGGCTATAAGTAGAGTTATAATGCACAAATCAATTCAACGTAGTAACTAAGTATGAATTACGTGCATGTAAATCTCAAATGTGTGCTATCCTTCTCATTAAAAATATGTAAGAGAAAAACAAAAATAAAGAGTGAATTAATGTTTTTTTAATTTCAATTTGATTGCAACTTCGAATTGGGATTTAAATTTACTTTTTCATGTAATATCTTATGTTGGTGCGATTTACTGTAAATATCCTAGTGTCCCGTTTTATTTAATCACTAGCCGACCCGCGCAACTTCGCTTGCGTCACCTAAGAGAATGAGTCAAAATTTTCCCCGATTTTGTAACATTTTTCTTTGCTACTCCGCTCCTAATGACCGTAGCGTGATGTTATATAGCCTAAAGCCTTCCTCGATAAATAGGCTATCTAACACTGAAAGAATTTTTCAAATCGGACCAGTAGTTCCCGAGATTAGCGCGTTCAAACAAACAAACAAACAAACAAACAAACAAACAAACAAACAAACTCTTCAGCTTTATTATATTAGTATAGATTGGAAACTCCATCCAATCGCTATACCGAATAAAAAGGTATATTCTTAACCGGAAAATAAATGCTTCCCTGTTCAAAAGATCGATATAAACCAATTTAAAATTACAATTTGTTGAATACATATATTATTATAACATTATCTTAGCTTAATTTCCAAAGCTCACATGGCTTTTGTTGCTCAAGTAAAACGCTAATGACTGAGGATAAAGCGTTTAACACGCTTTAAAAAGTTGCTCGGTGACTTATAACCAGTGGTGTGATTTTCTACAATAGAATCGGTACTATCAACTATCCAAAGTATGACGTTTAAAAATATAATTCAAAATTAGTCCCCACGACGCCCGCTAGAGGCGCTGATTACTTTTTTATACACAATTTGTTGATAGTGGTTGTCAAAAGTCGATAGTGGTAGAAAATCGCATTACTGCAAAACTTTTGAAAACAAAAGTTAAATGTATTGTCGTGTAAAAAATATGAAAATAATATTTTTTTGTATGTTAGTCGCAAACTTTATACCAGCCATGTATGTGTGACATGTGTCTATCTCTCATTGATTTTAAATTGCTTAATTTATGATATTATTTAAAGATCTAGGTCGGATATCGAAATATAAATCAGGCTGTCAGCGCAACTTTTGAATTGTGAGCAAAGAAGATTTAAAATAAACTTTTGCAATGCCATCTATTAAAATTGTTAAAAAGCAAGGCATAGTCAGGTTTCCCATTAATATTTTTTTATGTTTCCCATAGTGAATAACAGATATTTTTGCGCTGGCAGCCTCAAATCGAAAATAAAACTTATTTAAAGTAGTTTTTGTTTCTGACCTGATTGCCGATTGGCTTAAACAATTTATATTTGGCTGTACGTAGTTATTTAACTAACAAATTGTTTTATTAATGACGAATATAGTTTTGCGTGTACACTGGGTCTATAGCGGTGAAATTTTAAGGTCAACATTACTTGTTATATTACCAGTAATAATAGCTTAAACCGTGACTTAAATAATATGGAAATTACGAAAAATATTTTGACTTAGTGTCTATAACCATTGTACGGTTATTTATCTTCTGTATGTGGCGATAATGCATATTGAGGCTTTTAATGAAGCCACGTAAATTATTAATTTATATATAAACCATTAATACAAAAAAATGTCTATATGATTAGGCCCAAGATCATGTGGAATTTTGATAGTTTATTTTTCTTTTATTTGCTGTTATATTATCTACTGGATAGGTTTTTGGACACTTATCCATAATCATTTAATCTGGCGCTCAGTATCCAAAAATTGTTTGTAAACGCGACCCAGTGCAGCAGCAACGTAAACATTCTAGAAATAATTAGCCAATTTAATTTATAATTATGAATATTATGAATCACGGCTGTAGAACAAAGTTCGAAACATCAGCCACTTACAAATATTTAATTATTTTACACTTATTTTAATGTAGAAATGTGCTCTCATACTTACATAAATGACACCGAATTATGCGGGTTCTGGAGCCCGAATGTTCCTATTAATCTTATTTAAAATCGGCGATATAGTATGTTTTAAAAGCAAAACAATCCAAAATTCTGTGGAAAAATGTATCTACCTATAGAAAAGTTTAGATCAACAACAACAGTAAAATCGGTAAAACCTATGTAGCTATATTTTACATAATAGGAATCTTTACAAGATAGAAAAACAAATTGTTATTAGTCCGTCAGCCAGATAATTGAAAAAGTGACACAATTTTTTTTCATAAAAAAGTGACTTACGGGAAAAGTAAGTTACGGAATAGGTGCTAATTAATGATTTCAGATAAACTTTTCAACTCAATGTATCGCCATAATTATCTGATTATGTACGAAAATTAAAGTATTGTGTATATATTTTTTTGCACTACGAGACGGACTAAGAAATAAATATGCAATTGTAAAAAAGAAGATTAGACATTAATCTTGCGTTGACTCTTCGGTAATGTATCAATTACTATAATTCCATTTTAATTTATTTTTGTGTACAATAGTTTATATTTTACTACACCTTGTTTTTCTATGTCCGAAAACTAGAAAATCAAAAGCAATCAATGCACAATAGGTTTACTTTAAATGTTATGTAGTCATGAACCCGTTTAATTTCGCTTAAATCTTCACAAACAGACTGGGTGGCATTCGTATATCGTGCTTTAGTAATTAGTATATAACCTTTTTTAGCAGCGGTCCTATTACCAGTCCTTGGGTTTATTGCTGCCGTAAAACAAGGGTATCCAGCTTAAAAACTAATTATCATTTTCTAATTATTCTATTCTATTGACTCCTATTTCTAGCGACTTACTGTCGAAACCACATTCACAATAAATGTAACATCTAAGTAGATGAAGTCTGGTCATGGTATAAGACCGATTTCTCGTAGAATCTTAGGAAAATTCCTCAGACCTGGCAACAAAATGACAGAAAAGGCCCGAGGCGTCCTTAGACAATTCCGAAATTAATGCAATAATATTATGTTGAAATTTGATTGTTCGCTACTCAGTCGTTTTGTGATAAATATCTTTTTAGCTAATGCTGAAATCGCATCGTTCGTGCCAAAGACGGATGCTGTGTAAGACTAATTTATATTTCGCTGCGTTATTGTATGCTAGTATAATACTTGGGGATATGAATGAAAAAATACCAAAATTATATTTTTAAAATGATGTCTGCTATTTATCTGTAACAATAAAGGGAATAATTAAAATTAAATAAAATGTATTTCTGTGTCCGATGCGAAATATATTTACTTATCTAAAAAGCTGCTATTGGTGTTACTTAAAATACATATTATTATAAAAATTACATCATGTCAAATACTTTAATTAGTCCAGTGTCAATATTTTTTTATGGATGTTCTATGTGTATTATTATATAATAAATAATATATTTTGAACTAGGTATTGAAATAAATGTATATTATGATATAAATGTAATATTTTTAATGTGATTTCATACTCACTCATTCCATGCTCATTCAATTATAATAAGTTGCAAAGCTTCTGTTCTAACAGTATTTGTTTTGTGATGTCTCATGTCGAACATAATCGTAAATAAACGAAATACAAATTATTTTAATACGATGTTATTTAATTGATAATATTTTATGTTGTTAATTAAGATTTATTTTTTAATGCAAATGCCGTCTTTGTGGGTTACCTTGCCTCACTTATAGCATTGCAAAAACTCCACATTGGATTAGAGTGTACTGAAAAGTTCTTTTTATTACATTGAAGACACATTTTGGCTGATAGTAACAAAATTAAGGAACACTGGAAGCCTATAGTATATGAAAGGCTATGGTATAATATCTGGAAAAAGTTCGCACTTGAACTGATTTAAAAATATATACCTAGCACTAATGCTCGAGCTTTCAGTTAACTATACGACCTAAGTAATCCGCCTTGACGGTGAACTATTTTATGAGTTTTTATCCTTTTAATTTTATATAGCCAATTTATTACTAAGAATAAAATATGTAAGTTTCATTAGAAGAATCTCTTGTAACTGATTTTATTTACTATTTCGCCTTTTTTATTTAAGTTTTCTTTTTCACAAAATCCCATTATTCGATATCTAAGTAGGCGAAAACACTTAAAACGCATGTTAGGTTATTTGCTGCAATATGTATGAAAAGTAACATGTAATGTATATGACATATTTTTTCAGCGACGGCAAATAAATTTTACAAAAATGAACTGTATTTTAATACCACTCAAGAGTCGTTTAAAATTTGCATAAAATTGCCAAACATATCTAAAATTTAAAATTGAAAAGCATGCCGTGAGGAGCGTTAGTTTTTTTGTGGGTCCTAATTGCTCTACATCAACTGCGAGAAAATTATAACTTGCGGGCAACGCAAGGCTCCACCACGACTAAGATACCGGAAAACAGACACCGTTGTGTTCCACTGCTTCCTTGTCGTTGGAAATATTTTTTTGTAAGCGGGAGCAACGAGTATACGGAGCGATGGACTCCAAAATCAATTAAGGGTCCTCTGGTTTCGTAAGTACGTGGTAGGGAGGAAGGGCGCGGGCGAAATTCATGTGTAATCTCAGAGAGTATTGCAGACGCGTTTGCCCGTGGCCCAACGCACGTAATTACAGAGTGTGAACGACCGCGCGTCAATACTAATATTTGTTTACGCCCCGAAGTGAGGCTTCTCTCGGGATGCCAGCATTTATCTTATAACGAGGTGTGGTTCGCATATAATTATGACAGTCGTCAAATTTTGAGCGATTGCTGTGGATACGGCAGGTGCGACATTCTCTTGTTATGATTGTAGCTCACGGATTCGCCGCCAGCGTGTCGAGTTAGAATTTAAATGAGCTGTGATTTGTGTCGCCAAATTATAGGTACCTGCGAGGAAAGAAGTGTTCAATTTGAAAATATCGTTAATTTTTTTGCTCAAACATTAAAAAACAAATATGACGGTTAAAAGCTGTTATTTTTCTTAAAGAGAAGGTACAACTATGTCGTAAACTGTAAGTATAGAAGAGTTGCTAACAAAAGCGGGTTTATTGGCAAACCCTTGCAATTAACTGTTAACAAAGTATTTGTTGGGCGCGTGGTTACTATTGTGTTCTCGTCAATTTTGCTTCAACCCGTCAATTTTGGTGTGCGAATGGCCGAAGGACGTCTACGGTCGATCTGCGATAAACTTGAAGAAAAACTTTACGAGCCGCCAAAGGCGGGTAACGCGAATACAGCTAACAAAACTTAACGGCCAATGTGTTTATGACGGTGAGCTGTTTAACAATATTTCTGTGTCGTAAAACTACAAACAATAGTTGCGTTTTGGTCCCTTCAGCTGAGGGTGAAAGAATATAACGGTTGTATTATGATGTCGCGTTATTTGTAATGGTTTTCTTACTTTTGTGTTGACGCCTCTATCGTTAGTGCTAGTAAAGGGACCGCGGGTAGAAGAAAGAGTGTATGGTGATTTAGATCTGACTAGTCTGAGTGTAGTATAGTATTGTAGTTTTAGATCCGTTGTGCACTCTTGTTATAGAGACTGAATTATTATAAGCTTATGAAGATATAATATATGTGCCTTTAATCTTGGTCCCTATATTAGATACCTGTGCCACTTGTGCTATAAAAAGAATGAAACCGAAGGACGGCATTTTTAGATTTGTGCAAACTTGCTTTTATTATCAATGCCTTGAATGTCTCATGATTCACTGTGAATAGATAATGGCGAATTGTATTATTATTTGGACACATTCAGTAATAAAGTCAACATAGTGGTATAAGGTCTTAACTCGATAATTGCATTTCTTGCGTCAGCGAGGCAAACATAGTTTGAACGCACGCAAATCAATATTAATTTAGTCAGATACCACGAGCGACCTCATTTTATGTATTGTGCAATACCGTGACTTGCAGAAGAACACTTCTTACACTTACATGCATACAAATTCACGAACACATCTCCACGATTCGTCGCGGCGGTAAATTAAAGCGCACCAAACAAGATTTTCCACAGAAAAGTAATTATGGCCGTGGTTCTTAAAAGCGGTTTTGGTTTCGGTAGCAATAAAACTTGCGTTGTCAGCTACAAAAGGGTTTGTTTTTGGGCCTCTCGTGTACCTAAACTTCCCCGAACAGCGGGAGCTGTGAACAAATAAACGGTCGGCGTAAACGGCGAATGTATTCGTCGGCGACCGGAGCTAATCGCGTGTCGTCCGACATAATAGGCGGGAGAACGAAAGACGAAGCTCATAATGAGCCCGTACCGAGCTTTGTTCTGCACAGAATGGGCTCGAAATGTCACCGAGATAGGTTAATTTACATCAGAAAGTTGTACGTCATTAAGTATTGTGTGTAAAGTCGCACCGTACTAAATTAGTTTTATGATTCGTATGAAAAGAATTCTTTAATATATAAGCAGCTATTATTCCGTAAACAGGTATGGCTTGTGTATAGTAATGAGATACGAGAGCTATGTAATTCAACTCATTAGAGAAACACGTAAATACCTTTCTGTTAAAGGGAAACTGTGTTGCTATCTATTTAATTACCCTATATGGCAAATAAAAATCCCTTCTAAGTAACTGCGTTTGGGATAGCATGCCAAAATTTGCGACTTCAATATAGAAAGTAGGTTGATAAGATTGCATTTTAAACGGTTGCTAACTTGTCGCTTATTTGAGGTGTGGTTTTAAACCATCGTAAAAGTTTGAACCTACGGTAATATAATGTTTGGTATCGAAAGTAAAACTGTTTTAAGTAACGGTAAAATAAGTAATAAAACAAAGTAAACCAAAACAAAAATTGGGACAGAAAACTCTATTCAATAGGATGCTCTATTTTAAAAGCCATTAAAATTTGTAAAATAGAGCAAGTTTTTGTTTCAAAAGGTTTTATGATTCGGCTGCTGGCAAACATTGAAGACGAATTGTTTTGTTAAAAAATGTCCTGACCGTTAATTGTAACAGTCCGTTTGATTGTTGTGCATGAAACTATCAGTTATGTTCGAAGAAATACAGGGACGTTACTTTGTCAGAATTCCTAGGAAGTAAATCAACGGTATTCACGCAATCTTGGACTTACACGAAGCTTCGTGTAATTCTTGCGCCTGATTAGGTAATATCCTAAAACAGCCTCACTTAGATGTCATGAAAGTTTACGATTAAAGCCTATCCCATCTCACATGTCGAATGACCAGTATCACAGAATAGGTGTTGGAATGAAATCTAGAGAATGTTGAACCATCCAAACTGGGTTTTATTCCATCAGCATTTCTAGAAAAGTGTTTTGTAATTTAATTACTGATGCATTTAAGAGGAAGTTGTTTTGCACTTCTTTGCACGATTAACTGATTGCTGCTGTTTTTTTTACCGAAATACCTGCGTTGAATATGAAAAATTTACAGAAGGGATATATTAACGTTTAAAAAGAATTAATACTTCCTTAATTGCGACTTCAACAATTTATTAAAAAAGAACATAAAGCATGTATCGTGCTGTTAACACTACATTGGCATCGGGTGGTAGATTAATGTCTACTCATTATTCATTTGCGGGGAAAATTGCACTACGAAGCAGTTTAAGTCAGCGTTCCGCGAAAATAATAAATATTTAGTAGGTGGCAGATATGTAAAACACATTCACGATTTCGACAGCGATTTCAGTATAACTTATATGCATATCACCGGGATCTCTACGTTCCTTGAAAGTATTGAAAGCAGAAGTAACCGTAAGGTACATTATTTGTTGGTGGATGAAACTCGTGTAAATTCCTTAGTGATTTTCATATGGGGCTAGGTAGTAATTATCAATCACCTACTATTTACACATCATTTCATACTTTTCTGGTAGGATATACATACAGTAGAAAGCATGAGCTTTTCAAGTACACGGCAGACGCAGCTGACGGGTTAAAAAACCTTGATGTGCGGGTGTGATCTATGCTAAAAATGCCATACGGAATGACGAGTTCCATTCTGATCCAAAGGCTTCCCGCTTCAGTATCATTCTTAATCTATTATAAACTAATCACTATTAATTAGTATGGCCTTAATACAAAACTTAACATCATCACCTCAAACTATAGCTTCTATTACTGTTTGTCTTAGTCCATTCAGACTCTACCTATGTTCGAGCTAAAATTAACCTTAGTTTCATAACTAAAATCCTTAAATTCCATGACAATATAAACACAAGATCCCTAATGAGAGTAAAATAATAACATGTGTCATTTCTGAACACAGACCACCTTAAGTTTAGAAACCCGTATCTAGTACCTGTTCTTCCACCAACGTAGATAATACATGACATTTGTTAGCCGCTAATTAGTTGCGTGCGATGCCGGTACGTAATACAATAGAGGATTTGAATAAAGATCTCAGCCATGTGGGACAATGAAGGCGGGTGGGCCAACCCATGCAACCAACCCATGCTGCCTTTGCATATGCAAAGAGGCTGCATGCGTCGGCGTCGGCGCGGCGCTTTGATGCTGCGCTCGGTAGACGCGAACAAATTTATGCTTAGTGTCAATACATTAGAGGAGAGCGGCGCGGCGTCGCGACTGATGTCAGACGAGTTGTGTTTGAATAATAAGTGCGTGCGTCCACGACACGCGTCGACGTGAAGCGCTCTGACCTTTGACGGATGGCATTTCCGGACTATATGTGTAGGTATTTCTGTAATCGTTGGATTATAATTGAAGTGGTGACGTATATTTCCTTGTGGGTCGTGTTACAGCATACTCGTGTTAATACATGTTTCTAATGGAACAGCTGCCAGCGGTGCGGATTACTGATAAGAATAGGTATATAATTAAGCTTAGGCATCATGTATGTAGAGCGTTCATTGTACGAACTGTTTATAATGTGATCAACATTTCTATTATATACTTACCTATAACTAAATTAACATGTTAGGAGCCAAGTATACCTACTAATTAACACAATTAATATGAAGATCTTAGATACATAGTTAACACTTGAAGGGAGGACGTAATCGTGTCGTGTGACAATGGACTCGTGGTGTAATAAGTCGGGAGGCACGCGAGAGCGGCCGCGCGCCGCAGCTCTGCGTGCAGCGGTCGCGTGCTGCACCCGCCTGCCGACGACGAGCCGACGACTGCCGACACCGACCGACAGCGACCGATACCGACCCGCGCCGCGACTCGTGACAGTCGCGCGACGACCACGCTACCGACCACACGTCCGTCGCACACCTTATAATGCAGTGATTATTACGTCGTAGTACTTTTGTTCAGTGAAGTTCAGTGCATCTAACGATATGGTGACGGGTATCGCGGGCAGCCCCCAGGCCGCCTCTAACACCGTGGTAGTGGTCAACAACATGACCCCTACTCAGGAGCAGAAGAAACCTCCCGGTGATAATAGAAGGGTGAGTTGTTATCTGTTTATTTATTGTTGTTTTTCTTTTCAGTTATTGTTTTCTGTGTTCAGGTGTTTGTTTAATTTTTAAGCCGGATGGATCTCGACGGTTGATTTATCTAATCTATCTATGAATGATATTGATCAATGTCCTTGCTCGGAAAACAGTGCTATTAAAGAAAGACATCAACGCGCTCAATTTTGGGTGTCAAATATCTAAAGCCTTTTTAATAATTATTTTCTCTATTATATTAAGATAAACATAAGCCTGATATGGAGCACAATTATTTTGCTACATTATATGTTAAATAGAACTAGAACGTATATTCTTAATAATGGCATTTAAGGATATGTTTAGCGGAGTCCATTGAGTACCTTAAAGATTATTTGACAAGCAGGATGTCGCCATATAATGGTTAGTACATTTATACGAGTACTTCGTGTGCATATAGTTAGATGCTAGTGTTACGCTCATCACGCGTTTTTAGCGCAGTGTCGCGAACTCTGCCAAGTGATTTGTCACGAGCGAGCGTCGCGACGTGCAAACTCTTGTGCACTCGTTACGTTTACGCACACCCCCTGCAGACTTCAGACTAATCGCTGCGATTATAAACTACTATAACATATTGCAATTACATTTGGGGCATGATATTTCAATCCTTGATTTTAACGGAGATTAAATTAATTTCTGAAAAAATCGTAAAAAGAACCAAGTCGATCACGTCAGACAAAACTTTTGTCAACTGAGTTTGGGTGGTATGAATGATTGCATTCATAGCTCATATGATCGCGCATACTTTGATACGATCTCTATAGGTATACTTCTTTTGAAACATTTTGGCATACATGCCCGCCGGGGATGAGTACGACGCCAAACATTTTCCTAAAAATCTTCTACGTTACTTTGTATGAAATTGAGAGAGCATTCTTTCTATACATTGTTAAAACTTTAAAGGACTTTTTAAAACATTACATATGACACGACATAGACGTCTTATATAATATGATTGGCAACAGGTACACGAAAACTAAACATATCACATCTTGATTGTAAACTAAAGTCGACGATAGAACTCGCGGCCCGTGCGGGGCCGTGTACCGCTCTCTGCACTCGTCGGTATCTTTTCCCACGCAAGTCGTCGTCGTTAATCGTGCATTAGCGGGTTAACACCAAATAATGCAACGCTCACCGCTCGCCACCCACATCGCATCCCCTTATCTTCAAGCACCGACGGTAGCGTGCCTAGGGTTATCAAACGCCTTTGTTTTGTTTTTCTACTGTTTTTTACTAAGCTGATAAAACTGGTTCCTACTTGATTGTGTCGTATGAACTCTACTGATAAAGCGATGTTTATTGTTTTTTTTATTTCTAGGCGTATTCTTAAGACGTAGTTGAAGAGCAAATCACTGCCGTGATTGATAATAGATTATTAAGGAAAGCGTAAATAAGTAATAACATCCGCACAGTACTATTATTCGTTTGGATTCAGTCTTATTTGCCACAGGAACAAAAAGTTTAGATTCCACATAAAAATTTCGGAGCATTACGACTTTGTAATTTTTTTCTTGCTAGGCCATAATAGCTCAGTCGGGTATAGAACATTCACAACAAGCCTTCAGTCCCATCAATGACGCGTGAACAGCTATGATACGCAAATGTGTCTACAAATCATACGAATTCCTGAACGATAAAACATTGGCGTATATAAACAGTGGCAGTCAGCCCTGGTGCGTTCGCAGACGGTAGGAGAGCGTGAGTCAGTGGAGCGGCGGCGGCGGCGTGGGCTGCGGGCGGCGCGACGCGTGGGCGCCCGCCGTGGGCTAATTGTCGTGGGAACACGAAGAACGAGGCTCCCCCCCTGCCCTCTCCCTCTCTCCCACCCACCACACGACCGCGACACATGCGTCATACGTGCTACAATAATGAATGGGATTAGGAGCCGCAGACGTGTCAATCACATATTTTACGTCACATAAACCTATGTTGATAAGTTGCGGTTACGCTACTGCGACCTAGTTGTAAGCCGACTAGAGTTTCAGTATTAATCACCTCGGAAAATAGCTCTGTTTTACACGTTTACCGAAACCACAGAATAAATATGCAGTCTTAAACGCCAACAGAATATAGAGTCGGGTAACATATAGACCGATAGATCAAATGAAGTCATTACACAGCACTTTGTAGTTTGGTTCCACCTCTGTAGTAAGATGTGGTGCTACAAATAAGCTTTAGATACATTAATGACCAAACATGCTCAATGCTCATCATCGATCAGCATTACAACGACTAGACAGTATATTACAGAGCCTGTAGGTAATTACAAGCGCTGTCAGCGGACGTGTAAGAGGAAGCTATTAAGAAGTGTCGTCCATCCATCATGCGATGATAAACATCGTGGATGCCGTGAGATAACACGTCGCGTGAGAGCGGCGCCCACGCGCGCGCCTACAACGCGCTAGCTAGCTAGATAAGACGCCGTCGCCGCCGATTACGTGCCATAAACAAACTGAATATGTAAATCTGATTGTTTCGGAGAAATGTGCTTGCCTTGACTTGCCCATATCGTCAGCATCATCAGCCAGTAATTGATAAGCTTGGGTCCATAAATATAAGAACTCGTTAACAATAGTAATTTTAACCCAAATCTCTGAATCCCATTAGTATTCTAACTTATTTTCGGCATTCGCATTTAATTTACATTGCAAAAAGAAAATTATTTCGTACGAACCCAGAGGCTCTACATCCCAAAATACATGTTAATAAATAACAAGATTACGAGTAAAACGGTATATCATTGTGGCATCTTTCATTAAATACATCATCGGCCGCCCGTATATCCGTCTAGCCGAATAAATTGGCATATCCAGCGGATTTGCTACGTCGTGTCTATGATGGAGCGCGCGTGCCGGAAGTTCGGCGTCCGCTCCCACGCGTTGGCACGCGACGCGGAGCGACGCGACCGGCGGCGGCGGCACTCGGCGGGCGGCGTGTGCCAACCATCACGCCACATGCCACCTAACTGGCACCCGCCACCTCTCGTCTGCCAACCGATCTAAAGCGTTCCGTGCCGATATTTTTATGATTCGCAGAATCTACCATTACTCCTTCAATTAAAGTTCAAATACAATGTGCCGGCCTGTCGATTTACTTGTTTTCTTTTATTTTAAAATGTTTTTGCAAATGTTCCTTGCACGCGTTTAGGGTATATAGGTACATAGGGAAGAAGCGGGCAAATGTTTCAGTTTTGTGTCAGTCTTATTTGGCGTTACTAGATCATCTCCTAATCACCATTCAGGAAATATTGGTTAATGTTCTACAAAGCATATTGCTACAATGACTAACTACCATTAAAGATAGCACTAATGAATCTTCAGCAGCACACGCGGCGCAATTGATGTTGATTAATTATACATTGCGTCGGTTCTTATCTACTTCCTCGTGTTGTGTATTACCAATGCGGATGACTTTGTGTTCATTATACAAATATTCAATGTTATTATTCTTTACTTATGTAGAATACATTGTTACGATTCACTAAGTTTATCGAGAATCACATAATAATAGAATTAAGATACAACGTTGCCAATAATCGAAGATCAAGTCGTTAATATGAACTACATACACTCGCCGACATATTAATGTTCGCACATGAAGCGACATAATATATATCTTTCATAAGCCTGGCGTCGTATCAGCGAACACGATCGCATCGCTATTTATCGCATGCATTCGCGTTACATTAGTACTGAGCTGTCAAATGGATAGATTTAGGCGATACGTACATGTAATGACCACTGGGTGAGTGCCAGATAGCAAAATAACCGCCCGCGCCAGTGAGATCGCCAGTGGCGCGCCACGCCATTACATCGCTCGCGCCGACCTGCTTGTCTCCAGGGTGCAAGCCGTGACTCAGCTGCTCTCACTAAATAGTAATTGATGACTTGATAATGTTGCAGCCTCATCTATCTCATTCGTCCGTTAATATCAATTGAGTATTTAAGTGCTTATTGTTCCAATCATATGTATCATCACAACGATTGTTTTGTTTAGCCCACAAAACCCATAGGAAGTTGTATAAAAACTGACATAATTTTACTACCTATGGCATACCGCAGCATAGATTGTAAAATAATAATAAAATAGCGAAGTTTTTATACGAATTTCCTAGTTATTCGTCACATATAAAAACGAGTCGTCGGTGCTTTGTGTCTGGGCTCTCAGTAGACAGTTGATAACCCTGGCGGCACGTGTCGTGGCCGCGCGGCGCCTCGCGACGCCTATGACTATATCCATTCCGCGTGGCGAGCCAAACGTTACGTAAACCGATGACCGTCTAACAATCACGACGCTTCGTATCAGGTGTCTGTGTACACAAATTCAACCAAGCTCTCCTTATCTCTACCGCACCTGTGTATCAGTTGACACTAAACATCGGGGTCACATTTCAAGCGAAACGGACGTGACAGATAACATCTTGTTTTGGGTCATTGGCTCGACATTGTCACGTACAGACTTTTGATCGCTCAAACGTACCTAATTGCAATCGCCGGATTTTCCTGGTGATGCAAAAAATGTGACTGTAGAGTATTGTAATTAACTCGAGTGTTATGTTAGTTGGTAATTACGTCAGCAGTTGACACTTGGACTGTATCTAAATGAAAAGTGTTTTGTTTAGAAGCTGAACTATTCAGACATACACGTGATAATTGAAATGCCGCATTTGTAATTCACAAACGTGCCGGCAACTCGGCGGCGGTAGGAAAATAGGTGTGAACTGTGAACAGTGTGTGTGTGTGTACGTGTTCGCACGTATGTTATATGTGTTGGCTATATCGGGGCGCCGCGACGCACGCCGCCGTCGCCACGTGCCGCCTCCGCCGTTCGCATTTTACGATGTGCGCGTCGGAAAACCAGAACGACGTACTTACATGTGTACCGGTCATTATTCTCGCCCATTAAAATATTTCGAATTGTCCACTGTACCTACATCGAAGCAAAAAGTAGACAACAATAGCAATTTGTCGTAAAACGCTAACGACTGCCATTTCAGCTGCTGACATGTATTCAAACAATGTTTAGATACGATTAGTTTTCTCTACAATGTTTGACACGTTTTATAAACACGTAGAACTAGCTTGCTATGTGATCTTTATTATTCTGACGTTTTCTCAATACAAACTAAGAACAGTGAATAGTTCTCAGTGCTTGCACAATTTTATTTCTAAAGCAAAATAGCAGAACTAACGGTGATTCATATGATCCCAAAGGATTTCAGTAAATGTTTGCTAAATGCTAGTGAATCAATATTAAAGAACAGTTTAGTCATACATTCAGGTATTTAAAATATAAATGACTGCGATTTTCCACACATAGCCGCGCATGGGTTAGGTTTATGGGTGTCTGCCGCCTGCTCGACTATCGAAGAGTCGGTGTCGTTAATTTTAGTGTCTTTAGTAATGGAACGCGACAGAAATGGCGACGCTTCGGTAATTTGCGCTACGGCAATTATGCGCCACCGACAGCTTTATATCTAGGTATGAGTAGTTACTTGAGTTTTCAGTTTTATGGAGCTAAAGCAGCTTATACCGAGAATAAGCTTAGACTTTTAGAGTACTCATAAGTGGTAGGTATTTTGTGAATAGTTGTTATTTTACTGACATTTAGAGAAAATAGTTTAAGCTTAAATTCTAGGGCTACTAATAAATATGTAATCTTATCTGAAATTTAGGTTACTCTTTCACACATGTTAGTTAGTTGCATCGGAAAATAAATCAAATAAGCAACTCAACTTTTATTTGTAATAGTAATTGTTACTATTTCCTATAATGTACGTATTTAAGTGGGAATTATACTATGTATAAAATCCGGAAAGTTGATGAATAAGGGTTGTAAATATGTAAGACATATCAGAACCCACTCCGTCGTTTATTTACGACTAGCTGACCTGCGCAACTTCGCTTGCGTCACATAAGAGAGAATGGGTAGAATTTCTCCCCGTTTTTGTAACATTTTTCGTTACTACTCCGCTCTTAATGGCCGTAGCGTGATGATATATAGCCTATAACCTTCCTCGATAAATGGGCTATCTAACACAGAATTTTTAAAATCGAACCAGTAGTTCCCGAGATTAGCGCGTTCAAACAAACAAACAAACAAACAATCAAACAAACAAACTCTTCAGCTTTATAATATTAGTATAGATGCCCACGACATATGTATGTGTTAATTTAAATTTGCATCTACACGTACTATGTAGGTGCGAGAGACGGTTAAGGAAAGCTGTAATAAATATACCTACTTCTTAACAATTTATATTTATCATCTATTAGAATGTGACTTAAACAAATGAAAGGAATATTGCTTGTTTGTTGTTGGTTCCTACAGTTCTTAGAAAATCACGCAGTACTAACTAATTTAATAAGAAGTATACTTCTTCATTTACATTTTTTAAAAGTATACTTAAGGTACTACATGAGAAAGGATTCTACATATTTTTCAGTGACCCAATACACGCTTGTCCAATTAAATAGCGTCCATTATTTTGTTGCACACAATCTATAATTAAACCTTATATAGAGTTCATAAACATAGTCGTTAGCTCTACATGTCGGAACTAGAGTCGCGTGCCGGAAGGCGCCGAGAATTTCCCGCCCAGTGCCCTCACGTATATGCGTTTTCGTCTCTACAATAGAGTCAAAGGATTCTATATTGTACGTATTTGTATTGGGTTCTACCATTATTTGTATGTTTGTAAAGGCCCTCGCTTTTCAAAATCTGTTTTCAGTGTGGTACATAGAGATAGGTAGAGCCTAATACAACAATTCTATAAAAAGATAGTAATAATGTGTTAAAGTAACAATTAAATATATAAGCTGAAAAATGTATATAGCAAATAATTCAGAGCATTCGATGACTCTACATCTACATATCAGCGTCGTCTCTCCTCAGTATTTGTATTATGAATAATGGGCTCTTTAATTGAGTAATGCAATCATCATTGATTAAAATTACGTCACCTATCTCGGCACAATCGTGTCATGACAATGATATTGTATACATACTTGATCGACTCTGTGTTTATGATTAAATGCATTAGAAGTATCATAGATCTTTATCATATTTCGATAAAATGCACTCAAAACATGTTCTAAAGTAAACATTTAACTTGAAAACGGCTGAATCCGATAAAAATAATTAAATTTTGAATAAAACAATCAAATTACCTAACGAAAACTGCTTTTAATTCTTATAATGCTTTTGAAAGGTGATCATTAAACATCGAATAAATTAAAAACCATGTTTTCAATCAGTCAAATTGCAAAGTGAGTGTTAATCGTGATGTCCACAAGGTAGGCTTGTATCAGTTGTACTTGTATGTCACTGGGTGGCACCGAGGCGGCGACGTGATTATCACACAGGCGTTAGCAAAGCGTGTTACATGGTCTATTGTCACGTGGTGCGGGCACGCGTGACGTATCACGTCGCCGCGCCAATCACGACGCGACCTTCACCTTGAGCGCACGCGCACGCCGCGCACCGTGCTCTACCGAACTGATAGGGATGCCATCAGAATGTAATAGAATGTGCAGTTAATTATGAGAAATTCTCATCGTAACAATGTACTTCTTCTATGACTTTTGGTTAAGTTAAGTTTATTTACTCCCAAAAACAAAACATTTTACAAATTTTTAGGTGCATTATAATATATTGACTACATAATTAGTCAATTGGGAACCTGGTTTCCAAGCTAGGTTTGGCCTGTATTATTGATAACCAGACTTCCATTCACAGATACGGTCTAGTATGGACAGAATTGAAAACAATGAAACCTATTGCATGTCATTTTTACAGCAAAGATGGATATGTAAAAAAACCGAAACGAATTTAAGTTAGTTATTAGCTAGCAATAAATACAGGCTTTGTAAAGTACTTGTACTGTATTATGGTATTAGATATAAGATGTAGTTAAAAGAAGAAGTAAAAAAAGTGCAATCCTAAAACGTAAGTGGTAACCCTAAATGTACTGGTAACGCGAGATTAATGTTGGTTTTTGTCACGCGCCATACTTGGTGTCACCCGTCGATGAACCGATAACAATGTTGTTTATGCAATAGAACGTTTACTATATTAGTTGTATGTACTTACTTGTTAGGTGGTAACGAATCAAGTACACTTGCACTCAACGCACTTAAATTGCACTACATAAAGAAGCTAGAAATATCGCTAAAGGTGACTAGGCCTGTTGAAATTTGTATCTCATTTCATAAGCATGTTATATTCAGTTTGAGAATGTATAAACAATGAGATGAGTTAGAACCGGCTGACCTTCACCTTGTTCACATTAATTTCTTACACGTGAACGTAATCGATTGTGCTGACATCACAAGGATATCTACTTGGTGTTAGATGATTACACTTTATAAAATAAACTCTAAAGCTCATGTGACTTCGTGTGTTAATAGGATAAATGGTATTTTATACTAATTTTCTTGATTAAGCTCCCAAATTTCTTGGTTTTAATGAAAATGCTTAATTAATCAAAATAAAATATTTGGTTTCACTTTAAGACACTTTGATCCTGTGCTAATTTCAAAACTATAATCTTACTTAATTTTAACGCGTGCTCGAATCCGACACATTCAAATTCGGTTTGTCCTCAGCAACCCAGTAACTTAGAAATTACACCCATATGAAAGCTACAATATATATGAAACAGATAGTTATCAGAAAGTATGTGTGATTAATAATGTGTTTCTGATTGTTACAGAGCAATAAGCCAATAATGGAGAAGAGGCGACGGGCGCGCATCAACAACTGCTTAAACGAATTGAAGGCGTTAATTTTGGATGCGATGAAAAAAGACGTAAGTGTTGACTCAGAACTATGAGTTTTTATTAGAGGATATCAGCTGTTACTATGCAATTTATATTCAAAAAATTGCTTAATTTTATTCATCTATAAATCTTTACTATACTCTGTTGTACATACATATTTATATTCTTTTCCATTGTTACAGCCGGCGAGACATTCAAAATTAGAGAAGGCTGACATTTTGGAGATGACCGTGAAGCATTTAGAAGGACTTCGTTCTGAAGGCGCTGGTTCCCCTGATCGGTTTCGTGCCGGTTACAGGCATTGTTTGTCTGAGGTTGCGAAGTTCCAGGGGCTAGAGGCCTCGTTGAGGAGAAGGCTTGTGAGGCACTTAGAAGGTTGCGTCAATACGCCAACAGCCCGGCCCGCCGGCGCACCCACACCGCCATCCGACGTAGAGGACACTCCTCAAACACAACATTCAGCCATTTTAATATCTGGTAAGTGTTTTACACAGCAAAAAACCTTTTGAATGAATACTTTTGCTTTTGAATATGTCTAATAGATGTGTTTTATTGCAGCAGGTCCCGGCTCAGGTGTTCGCTTAGTACCAACGAGGTTGTCTAACGGTGATCTCGCCTTAGTTCTACCTGCGGGAGTGAACGCCAGCACTCTGGGCGCGCTACCAACTCTCGTACCACTATCTCCCCGAGACGCTTCTTCTTCCACGTCGTCGGAGCCTCGCTGCTACTCCCCGGCGAGCTCAGGGTGGGGAACACCCCCTCCCCCCGCGGAAGACTCCGCCCCTCTCGCTCTCGTCACAAGAAAACAACCCCCCGAAGAGAAGCCCTGGAGACCGTGGTGACGCTTCCTCCATTCCTTTCATAACACTGTGATATATAGCTGTACATAGTATGTCAACATTGACAGAATATAGTTCCTAGCGTTAAGGCCCATTTAGACGGGGAGAGTTTCTCGTCTCGAAGATACGATTGTCGAAAGAATATAAATCATTTTTTTCGTCTAAACATTCGCCCTCCTCGCTCGTTGTTTTGGGCGAGAATTGCCTTGCAATGGAATATTGTTATGTCCGTGTAAACATAATTTCAAAGCAATAATCGTATTTCGAGATTGTATGCCACTTGCTACCATGAGTGCAGTGCGCGAGGGTGTTTTAATTATATCTGCTCTTCTAAGGCAAGAATTAGTTAAACGGAAAAAGAAGAAAACGCGTTGGGTTAAAAATGGATAGCTAGAAGAAATGATTTGGGAGCATCTAACACGTTGTGCCTTGAATTACAATTGGAAGATGAAGAGATTCAAAAATATGTTTCGGCTTACGAAAACTCAACTCATATATTATTATTTAGTTCAAGAAATTGGACCATCTATACAAAAAAGTAACACAAATGCGTCAAGCTATACCCGCTCGTACAAAATTGGAAATAACTTTAAAATATTTGGCTACAGGAGATTCATTTCAAACATTATCAGAAATATTTAGAGTACCATCAAAAGATCATAAATAAAGAAAAAATAAAGATTACCTAAGTATATATTCAAAATCAGTCTTACTTTAATAAGGTAGATTACAAAACAAATAAATGCCAATTAGCTTATAATAAATCAACTTAATATAGAGATATTTGGAAAAAAATAATTATTGTGCATGCGTTGAATCATTTGGAAAATCATCTTGCATGCTTGAATTCCACCACTGTGTGTCGCTATCAGTTCTCGAAAATGGAGAATCGGGCATCGGAGTTCACATCGGAGTTCATCTGATCACTAAACTCGAATGACAAATCTCGCACTGAAAACGATTCAAACTGATTTGTACGATACTCGTATCAACTTGAAAATATGTCACACGAGATCGTGTTAATACAAGTTAAGATTCTCGTAAGCAACAATCTGCTTACTATACCTTCGTTGTGTAAACAGACATAGGCAATTATCGCCTAGCGATAAGTCATAAGCGAATCTCGTATGACATAATCGTAGGCGAGATTTTAATTCTTGCCTGTATGTAAACATTTTGATACGATTGTGTTATGGCGATTATTGCTTGTGATAGTAGCGCATAGTTTCTCGCTCGGAACCGTACGAGAAACTCTCCCCGTCTAAATGGGCCTTTAGGTAGATAAATGATAATTAATTATATTTTGATGACTTGAGTTACTTGCACGGTCAGTTGAGAATGTGTGATAGATTTATTAGATTATATAAAGATAATAAATGATGAGAATGTTAGTATGTACCTCTCTGTGTAACGAGGGGTTATGTCTAAGTTTTGTATTTAAGTAGTATATAGTCGTGTATATTCGCGGATGACATCTGAGGCAGTATTTCATGTATCATTTATGTAGAGTGACGTAATCAACGTCTTATTCATATAGTGTTAGTACATAGTGCCATTAATACATTATCTTCATATAACAATAAGTTTGCTTGAAGCTTTTGTAAATATATTTATATAATGCAAATATTGAGCATTGGCACTCAATATTTGAACTAACGTAAGAAAGAATTCTGTGTGCCTTATACAGCAAAATCGTATAGTCTTCCATTGTAGGCGTAAGATCTGAGTATATTAATGTGTAACATGTAATATATGATTAATCGCTATTTTATTTGTTAATAGACACTTGTAAGCTCAATAATCTTTGAGAGTGGTCGCGCAGGTATTACATCAAATCCAAGAATCGTATTGATAACCGAGTTAATTAACAATTTAAAATACATATTTTTGAGTTATTTGCGTGTACCTCTTGGAGTTGGTGTATGAAGCGCGAAATCTCTTACGGCTTGTTTTACTACCACCGGATCTGTATTGGTTTACTTATTAAGAAGGTATTGTCTGATAGGTTATCCAGTACTTATTTGTAAGTGGTAAAACAGGCCTTTAGTCGTGTTACCGGATTAAACCAGTAGTCTTTAGTCTTCCCTTGCCAGTTACCGAACGAGGACAGTTTATATTTTAAACACAATTTATTTTATATTAACTGTATTAACTGTATGAATGGAGATACTTGGTATAGGCTTTTAATATTAGGGTGATTTTTAACTGAATAAATTACAGTCTAAAAAAACGATTTTTTAAAACTTAGTTTATTAGAAGCCGATTTATCTATTGTTTACATTTTATTCAATAAATAATATTCATTAAATGTGTGACAAAATGCTATAGGTCCTAAATTTTTGGTAAATTATACCTATGATTTTCATGTAATTTGATGAAGAGCATAAAAAATATTTGTAATTTAAAATTATTTGGTGTTGTGTTAGTATCAAAGAATTGCCGGCGGGAGAGCCCGACAGACCCCCGCTTTCCTCCCTGGGGCGGGACATGCAGTAGTGCATTTTCGTGACGCAAAAAAAAAGAGTATCAAAGAATTGGGTACCTCCTCCTTTTTTAAGTCAGCTATAAATGACATTTTATTCAGTGATATTTCACCCTACGTAGGTTTTACGTCAACATAATGAGTATTGTATTACATGTATAATTTAGTTGAATGTCGATCAAGTTACTTAGCATACGAATGTAAACAATTTGCCGTCTCAATGTAAACTAATATAAGGAGAATAAAGTGATATTATTTAAGATTATCTGTATATTAAACATAAGAAGATGTACCTAAAAGAAATATGCCATTAATCTAGAAATAAAACTATAAATATAATATGACGTTTTATTGACCCACTAGCTGACCCGCGCCACTTCGCTTGCGTCACATAAAAGAGAATGAGTCGTAATTTTCCCCGTTTTTGTAACATTCCTTACTGTTACTCTGCTCCTATTGGTCGTAGCGTGATGATATATAGCCTTCCTCGATAAATGGACTATCTAAGACTGAAATATTTTTTTCAAATCGGACTAGCCGTTCCTGAGATCAGCGCGTTCAAGCAAACAAACAAACTCTTCAGCTTTATAATATTAGTATAGATAAATCTTTAGAATGCTATTATAATCAGTAGTATATCGGACTGGACATAATATATTCGTACGAATGTTACGTAGCAATTCTGTGTGGGGTGCAGTCTAGTTCCTGTCCGTGTTTGAGACTGTCGAACTCGGGTTCGAACTCCGGGTTGGCCCGAAAAGTATTGCTTTGTTTGGACAGGCCAGACACGGTCAGATCGAATCAGATGATTCCAAACAAATTTAAGCTTGTATTATAGTAGTTAGTTAACGAATAAACATAGGCTTAGAACAGATACTTGTGCTCATCACACAGATATTTTGCTTAGGTGGAATTCGAACCCACTAAAAACGCGGCACGTGACCACTTCACGTTAACCACTGGGCCTAACATGCAGTAAAATTTTATTTAGAGTTTTGCTTTCATCGTCTAAATCCACCGATCCCGCGCTTGATCTTTATTTGAAGGTTTCGTAAATCATTAATTTAGATGTAAGTAGGGTCTAGGTACTTATTACATGTTTGTACTTTACAAATTACTCGAGCATTTATTCCAATGTGTTGCAACAAAGCCTTTTTTCTGAAGCAAGTGATTAACCTTGTGACTGAGCACTGAGCAGTTCAAGATGCGCGAAGGTCGTACTTTGCTTAATGACTTTATGATAATCACCAAAACATTTTCTTGCCCTGCGTACAAAGGTTTAAAGGAGTAAAGCGATTACTTTGTCACTTAACACTGCACAATATTAAGAAAAAACGTATGTAGCTGAAGTTGATTAAAAGACTTTCTTAGATCTAATAACTTTTACTGATGATATGGGTATATTACGTTGCTAAAAAAATCTGTTAATAAATCCTTACTAATATTAGAAAGGAGAAAGTGTGACTGTTTGTCCTGGTTTCATGTGAAAACGGCTTAACCGAGATGAAATTCCTCATGAAAAGACATACGATGTTTCTAAAACAACTTCTAAATTGCTGAAGTAAGGTGTAATACTTAAAATGCGAGTGGAACCGCGTAGTTTACCTACTATGCATCAGAATAAAAATCGTCCATGCTGTACCTACTTACCCTATTTGTCGCAAGGAATAAGCTACGAACATCTTAAAACCTTTCCAAACATATTTGATTGATGTCTTTACACAACACTATTAAAAGTTTACGGTGCATTGTCCATACAAATTGAGTACAGTAGAAGTTTCCCTATAGCGTACTCCGGTACTACTGTTACAGCCTATTCACACTTTGTTTACGTAGGTCACGATACATAGAGCTAACGTTACAATGTAACACAATCTGTGGTTTGGTTTCTCAGTTCGGTTTTCCTTTGTTACTTGTTATTCTTCCTTATATTTGTGTGAGAGGAAATTATGCGTACTTACCCTTGTTTTGAAGCAAATAGGTCATTGTCCCTGCAATTTTTTTGTTAGTTTTTGCCATATTAATGTTAAGAATGTCGTTTACTTTTTTTGGGATGCGTTTGTGAGGCTTGCTTCACTCATACTACGTACGCTTCAAATAAATAATTGAGCGCATGAATGTGTAGTCATTTGTTTTTCTATAATGTATCCCCGCCGGCATGTCACAAGTAGGTTGTCACGTTTTTCGCAATACATAATTGATTTTCAATGCTATTACAGTATATTGTTATACACTTTATATTTATTGTCAGTTTTCTTTTTACACATTCGTTCATTCAATTAAGTAAGAATAAATATTATGCTCTAATATTACGCTTAAAAATATGTTCGTGTCATAAACTAGATTGATGTATGGTATGGTCAGAAGAATCGTTACAGGCTGGCAATTGTCTATAGGTTCAGTAGCTTAGCTATAAGGGCATAATAGACAAACATATTTTAATAACTAGTATCCGAATTAATATGGATTGAATTACTCTACCCAAGATGTTAATGCCCCCCTTTCTTGCCGTTTCCTGAAACATGGTATTAAATAATCCAACGATTATAATTCCTGTCTGTCATAACTCTTGAGTTGTACTCTTTGCTGGTGAGCCACTAATTCGTCAATACATACAATTACGACCGTTTTGTTTGCACTGTCCTGACACTAATGGTAGAGTATTGGAGAATTATTGCACCTGCGGGAGCAATTTGCTCGATCAACCACCCACTGGCTAATTGTTTACATCATTTCAAACAACGGGCAAACCATGTTTATACTTGTCTTATTATTTTAAATGTTTTGGTTAAAGTTATTTAATGACATCTTTACGTATCCGTAATGATTAGTTGCACATTTATGTGTCTTTCAAGCTTTTATGGCTCATTAAGAGTTCAGATTATTTTGAGGTGTTCGTGATGTTGTACTTCTCTTGTCAAAGTTGTTTAGACTTCACACTCCACGAGAGACACTCGGTTCAATAATAAACCTGTGTCACGAGGGTTTTACGAAGAACATCTGTGGCTTTCATGATTCTTAGGTACCTAATTTATAGTTGTCATAAAAACAATAATCAAAAGTAAATCCGTGCCCGCGTCTTCATGATGTGCTTTAGAAAGTGGTAACAGGATATCGCAATTAGTAAACTTACATCTGAAATGATATTCGAAACGCGTATCATCAGATTACGCTCATTATGTACTTCATTAAAATTCATAAGAAGCTGTGTTCATGTTCATATGTGCCCAATGTTGGTTATCAAACTCTAACGATGAAAGTTATTGAAATGTGATTTTTTTATTAATTTGCCGAACATCTGTCGAACCACCCAAGTGGCGGTGCTCTCCGTGGGCGCCGATTGCTAACTACTGTTTTCCTTTACCTTAATGCCGTACCCGTGTAATTTTCATTTGATTTGGAATATATGAATCGAACAACCTCATTATTTAGTCTTTTAATGTGAACGAGGTCTGCAATCGTTTCAGATCTTATTTTGCGAACGAAACTCGATGGAATAAATTATTCGGCGATAATTTCGATAGGTATCGTTGGCGTGACTTTATTACCTATCATTCAAGCGGGAACGAGTGTAGGCATCGGGTTGCATATAAATTAAAGTTGTCAAGTGGATGGCTGCGGCGGTGGCTCGCGTCGCCTGACTGACGGCTCCTCGTTACCGAAAGGTCGTTGCTTGCCCGTTGTCATTGTTTTTTTCCATCTCTTTGTATTCGTATCAGTGCGTCGGAGGCCAATTAATCAACGTTATGACGCGTGACATGACCTAATGAGCGAGAGAGGAGTGCGTCTGCATGCAAATTGCTGTATTAACAATGATTATCATGTTTTCTCCGCGGTGATCATTGAAATATAGGCACGTTAAGCCATATTTGTGTTGTTCATAAATTTTACTTTGTGGTGTCAAAAGTAACATGAAACTATAGTACTTAACTGAAAAGAGACAAAAGTCTTAAAGTCCTTCTCCTCCGCGTTTGGTAGAATCCATTATTAGGTAAGAAACCTAATCAAAGGCTTTATATCAGCCATCCAGCGAAGAATTAAGCTCCACAAAGGAAACTTTAATAAGGATTTGTTAGAACTTTATTGGACTTTTTATAGGCTTAGTCAGTGGTGGTCCGGATAATTCCCTTTTTGTGGGAGACTTAGTCGCTTAACAGCGTACGGTGGTCTAAAGTCTAGGTGGTCGTTGTCGAATGTTTATCAAACATTGAGGCCACCCGCTCACAAATATCTGCAACGTAGGTATCTCTTAGACAGCAGGTTATGTTTTTTCTGATTCTGATTATATACGGCTATGCGAAATACCTGTCAGATTAACTCTTGAGATTGTTGAAATCCCAAGCAATTTAAATTAAAGTCGAAATGCAAGACGATTTTAGCACCCTGCTGCGCTTGTTAAAAATTAAGCCGTTTGGCATGTGGAATATATTTAAGGTTTATTTTGATGACGATTTGAATAAATTATAAGCAATTTTTGATTATGATAACCTCGTGATGCTATGCACATCTTGTAAGTATGTGATAGAGCAGGAGTTATTCAGTAGCTCTACCATGAGTTGGCAACTATAGTCTCCCGCAGACACTATAGTTGAAAAAATGTATGAAAACTCGAACAGCGCCTCTAGCGGATAGTTAAGGTACCAACATTGCTACCATGAGTCGCCATAGTTAGTAACGTGTAGTTAAATTAAACAACAGTGAATGTAGATTGGCTTTGTCGTTCATTCTTTCCGCACGATAATGGTACCATGAGTTACCAATTTGACAGATGCTACAGTAACGAACTATTACTATAGTAGTTGCGGCACTCACCGACTTTTAGCTTCGTGAGAGGGTATTGTTTTACAAATAATTGAAGTTATTTTCCATTAAAAATGTTCGGTAGAACAAATATTGGTTGTGATATATTCGAAACTGCTGCATTCAAAGATGAACGACGTGAACAAAGACATTTCAAAGTGGTATGCGTGAATTAAGTGGAAATCCCCTCAATAATTGTAAAACAAAGTTTACAAAACTATATCGACTAACAAAGAAGTGTTTATAGAATTATATGATTTATTATGTCAACACACGGGTTTAAAATCTCCTCAAAGAGTTTCATTAGAAACAAAGGTAAGCTTAACATACATCTTAGCTATT
This sequence comes from Anticarsia gemmatalis, assembly GCF_050436995.1. NCBI lineage: Eukaryota > Metazoa > Arthropoda > Insecta > Lepidoptera > Erebidae > Anticarsia > Anticarsia gemmatalis. Next base: position 7,929,005 of record NC_134757.1, read on the forward strand.
TTATTTTGTTCCGAAAACCTCTCAAGAACAAATAAGTTTCTTAATATACGTTTTTATAGGAATTAAGTGCTATACTTTTTCACGCTCACGATGACTATCAGCGTGTTGTTGGGGGGGCGAACCATTTTTCCCAAGAGGCCACAAGTGTGATCATTGTAAAAGTTACTTCAGCTTTAAACCATGCTTTAAATCATGCCAAGTTTTTGCAAACATGTTCATAAAGTTTCCTAGGACGCGGCAGGAAAGAGGATTATTTAAACAAAGATGAAAATAAAATTACTTATTAATTAGAATCCTTGCACTAGCATTATAACGTAACTGAGGTGTATTGTTTTGTCCCCGGCTGACAATAAACAAAAAGCAATAACACAAAATCATAAAATACACGAAAACGTACCAAATTATATGCAAGCGACGACTTCTTATTTTTGTTGGTTAATGCTACCATATCAATTTGAAACGTGTGTCGTATTTTCTCTCTGTCTGTCTTATGTGAATAGAAGGAGATAGAACTACATCACTCGAGCATACTCAAGTTACAGATTGAATGTTGACATTATGTCGCAAAACCACAGATTAAAAATCTTACTACGAATGATATAGTTTTAACTATAACGAGAGTAGTTAACGTCAACACAACTCATGGTACGAACATTTAAGCCCACTGTTGTAGTTGCGTTCTCACGTTAACTACTCTAGTTAAGTAAGATGATTTAACTACGCCAACTCATGGTAGAGCTACAGAGCTTTTTTTCTGTGGCCGCTCCTAAGATATTCCTCAAGAATGGTAAAAGGGTCTGAGAAAAACCTAAATACTTACATGACTATAAAGAAATTCAATATTTTTTAATAATGATATAAGTAAATATTGACATTAGCATACGAATTACATTTGTCCGTTTATTTGCGTTGCCTGTAACTCACGAAGGTCGCTTCGAATGTGTTCATCAATAATGTTTTTTTCTTAAAAATCAGAAGCAGGCCATGATTGTCGTCTCTCGGTTCTCGTTGCGGGACGGAGGCGCAGGTGCTTGCAAGATAATGATTAGTTTAGACTGTTTTGTCTTAATAAACATGCATTCTTTTCAACTTTTTCTGATTTTAATAAAGCAATTGCCTTAAATACAGTTTTGAGCTATCTGGGTGGGCCAGTGGGTGCTTTTAATAATGCCAATTTGGACAAAAGCAAATTGACCATCTCCGGCTCGAAGATGTAATTTCTGTAAATATACATGAAATGCATCGGGTATGCCTGAACATGAGTAAGGCGTAGGTAAATACTGCATGAAAAAACGTTGTTAATAACATTATTTGTTTATTGCCAGAATTTACATAATTTTAGGACCGACCGATCGATAAACAATTGAAAACATTAAGCTGCAATATAATCTCAGAGGTGTAACATACTATTTTGTAATAACTAGATTTTATATACGTTAGTGAGCTATATTATTTTAAGACCTAACTCCTTATTTATTAGACCCATGTACACATAATAAAAAGGACCAGCTAAAGCCTTGCTGATTAAACAGACACTGAGCGACATTTTTTGAAGGAGATACCTACATAAGAATGATTTGTTTTGGTATCTAATGCACTAAGCAAAAAGGTCGTAGTGGTCTGCCGGTGGTCTGCCGCGGGGGCTGTTTATATGGTGATCACGTGTCGTTAGATAAAAAAAACCGCGCAAAAACATGGAGGCTCCACTCCTCGGCCACCACCCACGGCGCATGCGTCGCACGTGCGCTCACGTCCATTTGACAACACGCTCAAAGTCCACCCGCCTTCAAACTGTCATGTCATTAAAATAAGATCTTAATTATTTGATACTTCTGTCTCATACCTGATAAAGGTTTTCCAATTCATGCAACCTAAGTTGTTTGAATAGATAAAGATATTTGAAGTAAAGTTTGAGAAAATCTATGATTTTTAGCATAATAGGTATGTAAAATGAAAACGACTTTACCCATATCGACTTTCCTTAAAAATCAATAACATTTACAAAGACTATTCGTTTTATACATCTACTAGCTGACCCACGCAACTTCGCTTGCGTCACATAAGAGAATCATAATTATCCCCGTTTTTGTAACATTTTTCGCTGGTACTCTGCTCCTATTGGTCGTAGCGTGATGATATATAGCCTATAGCCTTCCTCGATAAATGGGCCATCTAACACTGAAATAATTTTTCAAATCGGACCAGTAGTTCCGGAGATTAGCGCGTTCAAACAAACAAAGAAAACAAACAAACAAACAAACAAACTCTTCAGCTTTATAATATTAGTATAGATTAGTATAGATGATTCTCTAGTGTCTCATCTCTAGCACGCTGCAAAATCTTAAGCTATAAATATACAAAAATACAGCAATATAACTTTAGTTAATTAAACTAGCCAAGCTAGAGTTTCTGTAGATTTTATCGCGATTCAACAAAGCGTAGGTAGTTAGTTTTCAGTTCGATTCATTCCGAACATGCTTTCAATATGTCCGATCTCGATATAAAGAAAGAGGAACGATCCGAGTGAACGAAAGAATGGCTCATTCGATCCGTACATTAATCGTTCCAATTACTGTTCGTCGATCGGCGGTAGCTATCCCTTCAAATTAATTAAATTGATTAACCAATTGAATTTAGCGCAATTTAGTTTTTATTCGCATTGCCTTGTGCGACAGCCGTTTACAAACCGTAGAATACCGAGGATACTCTAGCCTACACTTATACCTGTGCTTTAATTAGATCCACTCGCATTGTTTGATAATTTCAACAACTCGAAAGACTGAATATTTATGTTGTTGTTAAACTTTATTTTAAGAAATCTAGTAACTAGTGCATTTTAATACTTATAGTAGTGATAATTTCTGGCTTATTGTACAAAATTGTAGCTAAACAGAGTACTTAAACACAATTTCATATTCGCGGTTTCGTCAATTAAAACGTATTTTTAATAGATATACATAAGTCACATATAATGTTTATTGATGCTAGACTATTTGGCATTATTTTCTTGTTTTTAACAATCTTAACCATATGCTACTAATTGTAATAATCTGTCTGATAAAAAAAACAAGACCTTTAAAACATTTGATTGTGTTAACTGCCTTCCATCGGTTACATCTAGATACGGGTCGTCGCAATAAGCGAAGTATTTTATGATTTAAAGCAGAGGTATAATGAGGCAAATTGTTGAGCGGCTATTATTTAGAACGACGACGCTTCAGACTGGCGACATTTCGATGCTTAATTACCTTCGCTGTTAAAGCTCCTTAAAATAAACGAGACGGGAATTTTATCGAGTTGCCGCCTACCAACCTTCATGGACCGGCGCTTCGTGAAAAAACAAAGGCTTGTTTACTTTTTGGCGCTTCAGAGTAATTTTGTCTCTTTTTAATTATCGCACACTGTGTGTGTATTCGAACGGAACCTGTGCACCTCATTTGTAGCTCCCAGCGATTTCCATTTAAAAGAGAAATTGTATTTTTGTTCAGTTTGTTCACTGAAGAAATTTACCGCTGTCTTCACCTGTTTTAACATAATTTTATAGAGTTGTAATGATGAAAACTATGTTTAGTAGGATGTTTAAATGTACTTAGAAACCAGAGATAGCGATTGGGTTTTACTAGATTTCTCTTCATAAAGTAGAGTATGTAAAAATCAGAAACATCACAGTAAACGACATAAATTCGACCCTTTTCTTACCATGTTCGTTAATTTAGGTATCTATTAATTGCAGAAGTAGTAGGACTCTCAATTGGCTTTTCAGTAAATAAACTATCAAATATAAAGCGGTCGGTAGGTGGTGAAAGTATTTTAAATGTACAAAACGATACAGTTATTCTAGTGACATAAAAGTCTACACGTAAATTGTATTTAATGTGCAGAGTCGCTCAAATGACTTATTTTATTACCGTAAAATACACAATTATAATAGATTTCAGCCATGGTTCGCGTTGTAATTAAATACAATGTATTTAAGTATCAAATGAGTTCCAATATGTGATCGTAAAAGTATTATAAACTAGTGACTATGTATTAAATGTCAAACATGCTATCAAGGACGTTGCCAGTATTAAATCCAGGGTATTTATTTAGTTTTTTTACGGCTTGTTTATAGCGTTATAAAATATAAAGATATGGTAACATTTATTTTCCACATTTTATTTATAGAATGGGATTTTAAGCCAATATTGTGAAATAGGTTAATCACTACAGCACGGTCGAACGGAGTTACTTTAGAATACAGGGATAACTTTAAAATGGAAAGGAATGGGTATGTTTAAGGTGAATTTTACTGTTTAAAATGATACAATCTTATTAACAGTGATGTTTACTACCAAGTACCGGAGAATTGAACTCGTCGCTAGCTTTTTGTGCGAACTATTTACTTATTTCTAATAATAAATTTACCCCAACTTTTCCCAATCCCATCTACGGTACGTAATGAATAGTGTTAGCTTTTGAACTAAAAGCATTGTCTTACTATTAAACGTCGTCCAATCAATTTTGAAGCTGTGGAAAAGAGAGAATAGTAGATCACTAATTAGAACTTTCACGATGTTTCTAAGTAACACAGCTATGTAGTTTATAAATGAGGAATCAGGGAGAGGTTAAGCCGTGAGTCCACCACGCTGGCCGAGTATTGGTTGGGGACTTTGCATACCTTCAAGAAATGTTCTAAGAAACCCTTTCACCGCGACGTTTTCCTTCATCGTTGGAACAAGTTATAATTATTTCTAATACACATATAACAGATCAAACACCATCTAAAAGACATTGGTGTATTGTCTCAAATACGAACCCTCGACCATAACGAGGCGCAACTTAAACCATCCGGTATCAAAATAAAAATGTGTTTAAATGGTCGGTAGCTCGATACTCTACTACGACTACCGACAACCGGCTTGTTATCGAGAAATTTTGTATGAAAATCTGATTAGCGTCTCTAACGGGTGGCGTAGGAACTATTTTGGCAGTACATTCTAAGTGTCAAACTTTCGATACTACACAGTACTGACTGACGTACAGAATCGCGCTACAGGACAGTATTTGAATGGGATCGACGGGATCCAAATTCTTGTGGGAATGGGCTGAACCTACTATAACTATACCCGGAGGAAGTCGGCCCGGGCCGCAAGTATTTAATAAAAATAAAACTTGCTATCGAGTAATGAATCTCATAATCTTACTCGGTTAATTACCCTCAAACCGTGAAGACGTCCTGCTTATAAGTAATGCCACGGTATTAGAGTTAATTCATAGTTTACGACACGAGAAGCTCAAGTTAACTGCTCATTATCGACGATAGATCAATTCCCATCGATCCTTGTAAATTATTGTGATATGCTTTAATTAGAATAGATTGTTCTGCGACTGGTTAGAAGCTCCTAGTTAGCTACTAAGATAAGCGTGTTGGTAATTTTCATTGAACATTTGAATTTCTCAGGGTTTTGGGTACCTAGTTCAAAAGCGATTTGGAAATATATCAAGGTTTATTAGTGCTTATTTTGTCTAAACAGTAACACCTTCGAGTATTCTTATTATTAATTAGTCGATTTGAAATAATATACCTACTCATTAATCATTTATGTTACATCAGCGAACATATAAAAGTAAAAATTTAAGGCACGGTAGATTTTTTACAAAGAAATTTGCAGAAGATCTCGCAGTAAATCTTTAATAACTTGGGAAGTATTGCACAGGTCTATAGGTACAACGTTGGCCTTAATTTTCGCGTGCATCGTGCGCGTGCGACCCGCGAGTACCCGGTACGATGCGGAGGACGGACTTGTCACGAATTGTAATTGTACGGTTACAATAATTATACATGCTGTTGACCGGCTTGCATTGAAGCACTATGCACAATGTAGCTCTTCGTGTCTATAGAAAGTTTGATACTATCGAGGATTAAAAAATAATTTGCTGTTTTTTTCAAGGATGTGGCTCTATAGTTTCTGCTTACATGTAGAGAAAACGGCGTGATTGTACGTATTTAAAATGTACTAGTGCTGATTGCTTTCTTTGTATTATCGAAATGTGCATCAATTTATTTCGAATTTTTGTCGTAACTTCATCGGTTCGGCGTACTGATGGATTTGAAAAGAAAAATGCTTTTAAAATGTTTTTTATTGTATTGGGGTGAAAAGTACCAAATGTAGAGCCCCTGCTAACTACAATTATATTACAACGTTAATGTTAACTTTAAACGTTTTACTAAAGAAATATATTTTTAGATATTATCACTGAAAGACTGCAATTTTCCTTTAAATATTATATAAAGAGAAAATATTATATTGAGCTTTCTTAATATCGAGAAAAATAAACGTACTTTAAGATACAGACAAAGAAGAAGATGAAAACTAATTTAGGAATTAACTACCAATGTAAATTCTTTACAATAAACACATTAAACCATTATAGAAAATACTTAAGCCGATGCACTGAAGCCTTTTAGCGCAATAATAAAACACAAAACAGTGTATTATAAAGCGGAGATCTATTTAAGTGTGCAGTAAATAAGCGGTGTGTAGGTCTTGGTTGATCGTGTAGGTGCTATTTAGCCCTCAAGGTGGCGGCCACTTCGTGACTTACCGCCGCCGCGTGCTCTTCCAATAAGAAATAAACGCCCACGCCGACCGCCTTAAAAATGTTAAAATAAATAAAATGCACACGTCCCGGCTTATCTGCGCGAGCGCATAGTCGAGGACAGCGAAGGAACGACGCTTACTGAGACGACTTTTTCGCTTGAATAAAATACGAATATTATTAAAATGTATTACTGTCGTTTTCAGTACCTCTATCAATAGAATGAGACGAGTATTATACTACTATCATCAAAATTAGTTCAATGGTTACAAGTGATAAAATTCTGGACGAAGGATATGCGCGTACTAGTTTTTATTTTATACTTTTACACATTGAGACTTTTTAAGCCGATCCAGGCAAGACAGAAGCCCTCGAGCGACTCTACCATCTTTGCAACTAAGTAAGCTTGTAGCTACACAAGAAAATCTTTGTAACAAGAAGGTATAATTAAGATTATTGAATATAGTACAATGTACAGTAGTGGTTTGTGTGCGGTGCGCGCGCGTGGCGTGTGCCCGCGGCAGGTGCGTACGCGCAGACCGGTCCGCACTCGCGCACAATACCGCACAAGCACACGCTGTACTTAACAACAACGTTACGCGTGTATATTACCAACGATCCACGTTTCCCCGCAACTTTAAGGGCATCTATAAAAATACACGATACTAACAAAATCCTTTATTTGACGGCAAATAGTAAAAAAATAGCAAATAGGCTTCGGACGGGTTTGCAATTTTGCTTTACTTAAGTAGCACGCACGACTGCATGATCCAATGCGAGCGGCTATTTAGTCCACGGCAAACCGAACTTTACTGTAAATTTTCTAGTTTTTAGCATAATTTTGAACGAATATTTATTTAATTCAGGCATTAGCACTTACAAATACCCGCTTTTCAGTCGCCCTAAAAGATATAATCATTACAATTTCTATAGAACTGGGGGATAAATACATAATCGTATATGTACATTAATTATTGTCTTCTTTTATGTTCCTCCTATAAGTACCTGACGTTAAGGCAAGTTGACACAACAATAACATATCTTCTGTACCTACTCATCTCTATCAGCCGTCAACTGTTAACCCATTTCATATACCTACATGAGTTCTTTCACACAATCCAATCATTTTTTAAAGTGATCCTCTACTCACATATCCATCCACGTCTACACTCATCTCATCTTCTCTTATAACACGGCTTTTCCCCTTTTCACAGCATACCATGATAGTCTACATTGCATCTTTTCTCTAACTAGCGCAATTTAAAAAATAAATTATTCTACACTCATAAATTGCAACTAAGCACTTTGCGTAGAGGACGCCTGCAGTTTCATCGCTGGCACATAAATGAGATTGAAGTTTAAAAGAAGTCGGCAATAAGGCTTGCTGACTTGCTTCTTTTCTTTTGATAGACAGAATTTTATATTACCTTCCTTAATGTTATGGAGATTTTCTTTAGTAGGTTTATGAGTTGTAGCAATTGTCATAAGAATCCGAACTTTATAAAAGATGTTTTAAAAGCTATTGTATTTAAGAAATTACGGCACAATACGTTTTCTCTTTGAACTCAGTGCCAGGTTAAACATTTTCAAAATGGTAATAACACAATTATTTTAATACCTATATCTTGTACCTACATAAGTAATTTTCGCAACTATAAGTTGTTTAATATCGTGTGTGCTCCGGATAATAAAATACGATAATGTTATGATACGAACTCTATACATTTGTCACAGACTTCTTTTTTATTTACAAGAGCTTGGTATGGCATATTGTAAAATTGTTTCGCATTACATTTTATACTATAACCTTCATTTCCCTAAGATAAATAAAGAAAAAGATATAAAGCTTAATCGAGGGCAAATTACTTAATATTTAAAACTTTTTTGTACAATTCCTTAGGAGTATTTACTCTGGCTCACTTTGCCGCCCGTCTAACAATTACGGTACGGTTAAATTAATTTCCAGGACGATTATTAGTGTCACTATAAAAAGTCTCATTAAAAATAAAAAGTGACATAAAGTGTGGCCTAAGACGACGCCGACTGTGGTTCGGTTAAATCCGCCAATCCGGTTTCAGAAGCGTCGACCTCTCGGCCCCGTTTGTTTTTTCATTCGCAAAACTGTCTTATTTACGTTAATTAAGTGAAGTATAAGTTCGTGACTAGTACTGTGGGAGAGGCGAAGGAAGACGACGAGAAACGTGACGGCACTCACAGCTCTTTGTCATAAGAGCGTTTTATTTTATCCACACAATACGGTGTCGGTTCGACGCGGAGGCTGCGATGCTATTAAATACAACACACTCGTTATTTCCTGCGATAATGAAGCTGTTAGTTTGTTCATTACGTGCCACCCTTCAGCTCCACCGTCTATGATATTTTGACAGGTGCTTAATGAGAGTATCGCAAAAAATCTGTCCATCGCTCATCGTGTTTTCGTTAGTATCGACCAAGTGACAACTTGTCTATTGTATGGCCCTTGATCAATATATCTTTATGGACTGGAAATGTAGAGCGTTTGAGTTTTTACAAAAGAGACCTTTTAGCTTAATATATTTTATTAATTATGAATTAACAAAAAATATTTTAATAAGCCCCATTTCCTTATCTTATAAGGACGTAATTATGGAAAGCCTGCTGAACATACTCATAAATGAGTTGGAAATATTTTATGTGCAGTTACTAAGTTCTTTTAGTAATGAGGACGCCATTTTACAGCGAGCCGATGTGACTTATGGTGGCCAAGGCATGTCTTATTACAGTTATTATCTGCCCGAGGCTCACACGAATTATAGAATAACAGGTCCGAGAAAAGAACCACGTATTTTTTTTATCGATACTGTGTTACCCCAAGGGAAGTTTCATTTATCATGTATTGTATTGTTCGAGTTCGCCACAGAAAATAATGAACTCAATCGTATTTTTTTTATTTTAAATTATGTGCGAGTAACTACAATGAGTTTAATAATAAATTGTTATTATGTTGCTGTCATTACATTGAGCTCTTTCGACTATTTACAAGGAACGTGTTGTTTAAAATGAAGATACTACTATAAAATACTTCTCACAAGTTATAAGGAGGCTACTTTTTAATTTTACTAGACCTTTTGGGTGCATTTTCTAATCCTTGACAGCTTTGCTTTAGGTCCAAAGAAAATGTACTTACCTTACATATTATAATTACTTTATTCAGTTGTAAATTAAGTAACCTTATAGAACATATACCATATGTTACGAATATGATGACCTAGGCACGTACCAATTTCATTTTCAATTTACTATAATGCACTCATTAATGTCCTTATCTTACTCAAAGCAGGCTCTTCATGCGCATAATTACATAGTTAGGATAAAATATGCACACGCGGTGCTTTAAAAATAGTATTGACACAGGCGATGCACACTTATGGTTCGATTTCACTTTCTAGGTGCATTAAGATATTATATGTGCTACAGTGTGTCTTAATTAAACTAAGTGTTTATGATCTAGAAGTAAGATGAGCGCAATCAGTAAAAAGATTCATGATAGCTACGAGAAGAAATGTAGTATTGAACGCTATCTAATTAATAGTAAAAGTAGACTCTTAAGAGATAAGAGATGGTAATCGTTTTCGATATGAAAGCAGCTGTTTTGCAGATGCTATAAATTAATAAAAAATAGATATTTTACTACAAGAAATTCTCACAATCGAGGATAAGACACTCCTTAATACCGGCAAATTATATGGCTTTTAAGCCAAGATACGGACGTAAAGTAGTAAGCGTTTTATGCGGTATCTTTAATTTAATATCTGGTATCCTTGATAATTGCGAATACCCTCTCACTTTTCCATTTAACGTGCCATCATTTAATTTAAGACGTAACTTCAACGAGTGTTGAGATAGGGCACAATCATAGTATTTTGAAATTAATGTTTTGTAACGTCTGTAAACGATATTGGATTGAAATTAATAGGCAGTTGGCATTTACGGTAACTAGTTTCATCTGGGTGGTCTAGTCAGAGGCTCTTTGTTGCAACTTTATATTCATTTAATACAGCATCATGTGTTATTATTATTATCTCGATTTGGTGTCTCATTTACAATTGGACCACCCTTTCGCTGAGGGCAATAACTTCATTTGAATACGTGTACAAAACTTCATGTAAATAACATTCTTGTTGGAGAGCATCTACTTGCATTTATTAATTCGTGTTGTAATATCATTTGCAACAATATTATTCAGCTATGAAACAATCAGATATAGATTCCTCACCAGTTCTATATCCCATCGCAACTATCTTATTCACAAGTCGTATGAATCACTGGATGCTTTTGGAAATTCCTAAGGTTGCGATTTCCCGTGTGAATCAACTGCAATCTGCATCAGTGTGGCCGTGGTTGCAAAACTTCTGTGAATAATAATCCACCATTATCTGTTGTATTTCTTCATGCGGCTGGCGCACGTATCCTCGGTGTTTATCCAAATTACTTGACAACGGTGTGATTCAATATTTCCTGCCTATCAGTTACGCCTTTATGCCAGTCGTGCGTTTTCACAACTTCCCCGATCTGGTTGCAAGCCATAATTTCTGATAAATGTACGATATTGATGCGTAATACCTTGTAATGATGTAAAAGTACATCTTGTATCGCAATGAGACTCGCTGTATTTTTGCATTGTAAGTGCGAAAATGTGACACAAGACGCCTTAAGGCACATTTCCGTAAGTAAGTAAAATACTCATCTAACAGTATTTAAGCTCTACGTAGCCAGCATGTTGTATTCAATTCAAGAAGAACAAACACAATTGACTTTAATAAATAATAATAAATATCATTGGACGACTCACACACGGTCATTTGATTCCAAACTAAGTAGAGCTTGTACTATGGTGACCAAATAAACATACTTATATACTTTTAAATACATTACTTATATAGATACATTAACATCCAGGCTCAGAACAAATACTCGTGCTCATCACACAAAGATTTATCCCGGGTGGGATTCGAACCCACCACACGAGGCGCTACGGTTATTGCGGCGGAGTTACCACGTTAACCACTTTATCGTATAATAAATGATGTATAGTTCAGTGTTTTGTTCAGCTTAGTGAATTCAATAAAAAAAGCTTAGAAAAGTATTCTTCCGTTGCAATTTGGATGAATCAATAAAAAAAAATCGGTACCGAATGCACGGTCCTAAATTATGAATTTTTGCAAAATAACTGCGAAGCAAAAGTCATTGGATATAACAAGTATAGTGATTATGTCTGGATGCTGGAGATCATTGTAAAACCCACAGTGCCACTGCACAGCGCACAATCATAATTTAACCTCGTAATGAACGGGTGCAAATCTCGCAATACTGGTGAATGCAACCCTTTTATGATTAGTGTTGCTGTGATTTTTCGTAAATTACTTAGTAAATATAGATTTTTATTGTGTCACAAGTGAATCTCAAAGTAAACTTGTTAAAAGTAGGACTAAAAGTATGTTAGCGTTATGTAAAAAAGACCGAAATATTTATTTAAAAAAATAAGTTGCAGAAAAGCGATGAAAATTGGAAACGTTCCATGAAACATAATAAATGTAAAACAACTTATTTTTACACAAATAAATAAGTAGAAGAAAGTGGTTTTAAATTAATTAAAGTAGAATTTGATGATTATCAGTAACAAACACAACTTTTTAGGCAAAGTTACCTCCCTCAATGTTGGGTAAATTCCTGAACGTAGCAACTCTGCCGGCGCAGTGGCTACTGGTATTATTGGCGCATCATCACGAACCACGTTAATTCCATACCCTGAATCGAATTGAACTTTTATCCTAGGAGAACTCACAATCATCGTTTCCTTTGATGTCTGAGAAATCACGACTTTACAACACTGATATAGTTGAACACACTACAATATTATATGTAGATTGCTCAAAGCTAAGATAGACAAAAAGGTATTCTTTACATGTGTCTACACAATTCACATTGTTTTATATTTTTTTGACAAGCATTATAATCAGAATTTCCATATGGTTGCTAAAAGGAAAATGTTTACCATAGAAAAAAACACTAGAAAAACGCAAACAATACTCTCATGTAATGCAAACAACATGCAAAGATTTTTGCTCAAACATGTCAATCAGGAGAACAACGTCAGCTTGAGACTTGAACAGAATGTTTGAACGCGCGGCGTGACTGAACAGTCCTCACGCATCGCCACACGTGCGATCTTCTTTATAAATATCATCCAGTTCGAACAGATCTATAAAACCGTAACAAAATAAGGCTTTTGAGGGTCTAAACAAAATTGTAATCGTGTACTTATAGTGAAGCGGCAGGATCTAATTCTCGGTCGAGGCACCACGTCACGATTCAGGGATGCTACAAAGATGTTTGAGACGCCATCACTACTAATCTTTGTAGGACACAACAATGATCTTCAGAGAAGAGAATGCTATTGCGTTTATCCAAATCGATAATGTAGATGTTTCGGTTATATTTGCACAAAAACTTATCGACACAATAAGACTCGCTTCTCCGACCTCTCGTCGATGTTTATACATTCCATTCTGATTCATCACACAATAATGTTAAGAGCTTAATGCTCAAAAGTGTTAGTGGGCAGCCCTTGAGTGGTGAGCGCGTGCGCGTCGCGGCTGCGCGAGCGCCGAGCAGTAGGCGAGCTGCGCACGACCGTGCATAAATTAGAAATGACGTCCGTCGCCGCCAACATCCCTACATGCCTACATTGCCTACCAGAACGTTAAGAAATATCATGCCTCATACCGACAACCAAGGTGCAACTGCTTCTAACATAAATTGATACGGTCCGTTCTGATGAGAGATTGCGTACACGTGAAATTTCAAGTTTGGTTATGATTATGGTGTGCAATCTGATTCTAAATTGAGAGTAATATAGCCATTACAATATTACGGAATAATTGGGTTTTGAATAAAAAACGAATGGTTCGACAGGATGGCATCTGACTAGTTTTAAATTCAAGTTTCCAGATCGTTGCGAGTAGGAACAAAAGATGAAGATTATGGCTATAAATCTGGTAATGTCGTGACAAAAAATTCTCAATGTGTTCGTACTTGTTTCAAAATAATTCAAAGAAACACGCGGTTGGATCGCACAAAGTGCAAGACATACTTAATGTAGGAAAATTTCCGTACTATGCAGCTGTTATTATATTGTAGTACATGTGTGATGGTGCACGTAGCGCGTCTAGGGCAGCTAGGTCCCACGGAGCCCACGAGACGGGGCGGGACGACCGCCGCGACCTCGCCGCTCCTGCCTGCTTCTCACCGACCCACCGTACACCCAACGAACATTGTGGGATCAGTTTTTATTTTTTGCTTATTTTTATTCGTTTCTGTATTAATCTCGGCCTGTGATGACCTAACCCCGCCGCTTGCCGACATTTCGAGCGAGGAATATATTCAACGAAGAAACATTTCAGGTGTTTTTTTAAACTTTTCCATAATATTTATGTTGTAATGAAAAATCTTATAACTAAAACTTTTTATACGTAAGTATGTACATATTGCTGTAGAAAATTAACAGTAGCAATTTTAGGACATAATGTAGAGCATAAATACCGTCATCTGAATTTCTGAAGTTGCTTATTCTGAGTTCGCTATGGCTTAAACTCGACAGAACTTTATGCATCAATTCCAACAAGGTAGGATTCCTACCTTATCAACATCTAAATTATGCGAAGCCTCCGAAATAAAGTAGCTTTAGATTGTATCTCTTTACATTCTTCATGTAAATAGTTTTCAGCGACGAGAAATAGTAGGCACGGGTCACACGTGCCTCAGCTGTGATTGTTATCACTTTTCAACGTGATTTGTATAAGTAGTTATCTTACTGAAAGAAAGCAGCTAATTTGTGCGGTGTGCTACAAAACTTACAAAAACTCTTACAGGCTCTACCATTGTTCTTGCAGTCAAAAACTGATAATACAGATCATGTCTCAATACGTGTAAATGCATGGACAATCATCAGTCATTGAAGCAAACCATCTCTGAGTGAGGCCGTCACTCAGTTGTAAAGGAACGTTAGGTAATAAGTAAGAACAATCAGTGCGCGGCATGCGGCACCACTCGGTCCAGCGGGCGTGCCGCGATGGTCGCGCGCTCGGCGCGGGCGGCGCGTGCCTGGGAACCGGCGGCGCGCGCGCGTTCTCACGGCCTCGCTGACCTGAGCCTTCCCCTACACCCCTCCCCCGCCCCCCACGTCTCGCCCTCCCACCCCCCTCTCACCAAGTCGTGCCACACCGAAACTGCCTTTCCTTGCGCCTCTCTGTGTGAGTAACCGCCTCCTAACGCCGAACGCTCACGAGTCAGATTAATTTATTAAGACGAAGATTGAATGGTGTTTGTAACGATTTCTTCGGTTCCAAGTGATTATGTATTGAATTTTATGAAAAAGAAATTTGTTTGAAATTTGAAGCATATCGTGCGGTAAAGCTATCTTATGCAGTAGGTAGGTATATTGATTCTGAACGAAATTTTACAATTTATCTATCAGCAGATCATAAGAATCTACTTATCAAAACACTCCATTAATCATAAAAGCAGTTAGGTACCTATATCGAGAACATAAGATCTTAAAAAATCCCTTTCAAAAAGATAACCTGAAAAGTTTAATTTAGCGGAGTACAAGTAAGTAGTTATGTGAGGATCAAATCAATCATCGTGTTTTGTTTTGTTAAAGCGGCACCAAACTACACGAAGACTATTACTTACAATGAATAATGACTTCCAATAACGCACGATAAAATACGTGCATGTAAGCACAATAAACTGTGCTATATACTCTACATACTGTATAGATAATGTATCATAATCATTCGCTATCAAGGATACACGTTCATGTCGTGTACTTTTATAATAACTGCGCATGCACTCCGTGCAGTAGTGATTTTTTTAAACTTCAAGTCCGAAAAAGAATGTAGCGTAGTTTCCCACGCGAGCCTCGGGTGTGTATTACCGGCTAATAGGTACAAGGCAGCGTTCGCCCCGAGCTTTTTGTACCTTACGTTACACAATAAGCACAGCATTTTCTCTTGCACATCATCATTAGCGCTGATGGTTGCCTAAAACGTTGCTCGGGTGTTTTATGGTAATAGGAGGCTGCCGTGCTGCGTTTTTGTGAGAAGAACAGAAATTGCGTATTTTATCGAAGTGTATAGACGACATACTCGTAGGTTACGTCTCTGATAATCTCTATGACAATACCAAGATATTTTGTGGTGGACTCTAAAAATGCCTATAATACGTGCAACTAACTTACTTTCCTCTCGGTGCAACAATTTATGTGATCCACAAATAGATAGTTGGAGATGTTTCTGTGATTTGTATGTGTGTGCATCGATACGGGGATTATTCCCTCTCGCGGCGGTGTTGTTATAAAGAGTTAGTAAATTGCCGGCGAGCACCGTGTCGTAGAGTAAAGGCTGCGGAGGTAATCCAGGGCCATCTCGTACTTATCTCGACGAAGGCACGTTAAGGTGAGCGCAGCGACGCGACGTGATTCCGCGCATCTTATTTTATATACATAGTAGGGTTGTCTAATGTCTTTTACATACGTTGTTACTGGTTAATAATAATTGTTCTCGCCAAGTCACATCTCTCTTATAGAATTACCGTTTAAAGAACGTTATGTCTTGAAGATGAACTTGCAAAAAAGGAATGGGGTCTAAAATAATTTTTAATTCTGAAGGCTGCAAGTCGTTACTCTGAATTCTGGAAAAAGAGTAGTGCATCAATTGAAGAGGGATATAAATAAACAATTTTACAAAATTGTAGCCCTGAGGCAATTAATATGAATATATTTTGTGTTGAGAATCGTCTAGTAATTTCAAAGGGTCCGCGGCTCTCAGGGCGCGGCGTATGTCCCGCCAGGCACGTACCTACGCCACAGATGCAATCTGTTTGTTTACGAGCCATGCTCGCCGGCTTTACTCTGATTATATTATAAAACATATTCACCGCAACACAATCGACTACTGTGCGAATAAAGGAATGCCATCAAAAACATCCTGTAAAAAACCTCAAGTCTCGCAGCGTAAAAAGTGGTGAGATCTATGTAATACCAAGTCGATTAATCTGTTTAGTCTCTACTGAAAGGACCTTCTGTCTTAAGTTATTACATAAGTTATTATCATGCCAATATTAAAAATATTTCACGTTTAAAACAAATAAATCGACCTGGCCATCGCATAATTTGATTATTAGTATGTACCACACTGCACAGCACGACGGGCCAGCAACCGAAATCCTCACTAGGGTCCTTCCGAATATAATAATTGAGATGAGTATCTTAAAGAAATTAATGCTCCTGAAATTTTAATGGCGAATTTGTGTTTTCATGCGATGACCAAGTCGATTTATTTGTTTTAAACGTGAAATATTTTTAATATTGGCATGATAATAACTTATGTAATAACTTAAGACAGAAGGTCCTTTCAGTAGAGACTAAACAGATTAATCGACTTGGTATTACATAGATCTCACCACTTTTTACGCTGCGAGACTTGAGGTTTTTTACAGGATGTTTTTGATGGCATCTCACTTCTTTTTGTAAAGCGAACATAAGTCCAATTTGTATGGAAAGACGGTTATTTTTTTCATAATTCAACATATTTTCCTATTGAAATGTTGTTCAGTTTCATGGGCTAAACACCTTTAAGTTATGCCTCATACAGTAGGTACCTATGTACACCTATTATTTTCTATTATACTACAGTAATAATTAATTCATTAACTGCAAATGTAACCTTGTAATCCTATATAAATGTATAAGATTACAAAGTTATTCTTGCAGTTAATGTATTTAGAAAACTGGACTGAAATTAGAAAATATTGAAATTTTCCCATGATTAAGATACTAAATTCTATTTGTATTCTAAATTTGAAGCTTCTAAGTCTGCTAGAAATGCCTTAGACTTTTGATGATCGGTGAGTCAGTGAGTCAGTGAATCAGTGAGTGACAAAATTCAAAACTTTAACAAGTTGTCATTCTTAAAGTACTGGTTCAAATTGACTGAAATTTTCAATATACCGTGTTCATACAATGACTGATAAGTCGCTAAAAATTCAGGCTTCTTGTTTTATCCACAACGAAATTATAGGGGGTCGAAAATGGCCTGAATTGCTTCGAGAAAAGATGGTACGGCCGTGCCGCTTTTTTTTGCTCGACTTGCGGGGGCACTGCCGTGCCCCCAGATCTTCAATATATTTTGCACTATTATTAAGTTTACAATAGGAAGGAAAAGAATACTTAGATCCGCTATTTGCACTTTGCACAAAGAGTCGTTCGTCATCATCAATGATAGCGAGTGCTTTGTCTAAGTGCTTCGATGCAATTATCATGTTCACCTGTTTTACATATCAGCCTCACCCTTGAGTAGAGTTATCGAGAGGGCCATCCGGTTAGAGGGCATACGGTGCTACTCGTACACTACTTGGAAACATAATTATTATAAGGTATCGATGCAGTTCACACAACAGCAGTAACCTTGAACTTATTAACAAGCTTAATTACCTATTGGCGAATTTATGCCTTCTAACAAAATGGTTATTCCTAAATGATATTTCCTCTCGAATTGCAGTGCATTTGTCAGCATTAGAGTTCAAATAACACGTCAATTTTAAAGCTTTATAAAACCAGAACAAGTTTGCGACTTATTTATGTTGTTCATTCGTTATTAATTTGTTTGACCTTTGATCTTATGCATCTTCATCTTATACTTACAAATTTTCATTTAATGCTTTATGAGTTATTAGCTGACCCGGCAAACGTCGTTCTGCCGCATAAATTATAAATCACCTAGGAGTGTTAAACAATAGCCTGCAACTTTTTTTAGACCCACCACACAAATACATATACCAAAAGTACAAAAACAAACTCTAAAAATCGATCAACCCGTTAAGGGAGAGCTCTGCCACAAGTACTATGGATTGTATTTATTAGATGTAGAGCAGCAAAACAACATTTTACAACTGCCCATCTTACTGGCATTTTAATAACATATAGTTTGATTGAATATGAACATGACTATTATTTCGCACACATTTCTTTTTCCTTATAACTTTCCTCGTATTTTATTACTCCACAGCCAAGGGTCGTATACGTCAAAGCGAAGATTTACATAAACAAGATACACACAAGAAATGTCGTAAACAATAAGATGTCCAGAACAAGTGTTCAAGAGTCCAAGCACGTCTTCATCTGCGACGCGCCGAATAACTAAGGAAACTAAAGGTAACCACTAACTAGCATTTGCATGTAACCGAACATTTATACGAAGCAAGAGTATTGTTGACACTTAGACCGAACATAATACCAAGCAATCGCAAAGAATTGTAGACACTTTGTATTTCTGACCAACATAGTTGAGTTTGACGGTTTGCAAGAAAATAGTGCTTCGATTAAGGGAGATGTATGGCATTTAGTTCAAAGGATTAAACTCTACCAAACTTATTTTTTAATATCTATTCACTACATATACCTATATAGTTTAAATATTTCGATCAAGTTCGTTACCATTACTTAATTAGGTTGTAGAGTTATTTTATTAATTAAGGCGTCCGACTTGGAAATAAAATGGATAATATGATCACATTCTAAAAATGATGCTCCTAAAACAAATAAGAGAGAGTCAGTTTTTAAGTATTGTCATAATAATAACAGTGAACAAAAAATTGCCGATAGCTATCATCAATTTTCAGTGTTGATTGGGACGAATATCGGTTCATCAATATAATTGCTGAACACCTTTATTCTCTAGTTAGTAACATGTTGGTCAGTCCGCGCGTATCGTGCAGAGAACTAATTCATTATAAAGAATTATCAGTTACAGACAATATAAATTCATCTACACCTGTTGTGAAATACTTTATACGTTTTCTCCATTCAGTATGCAAAGATTTTTATTTTTGTTGGAGTATGAATTATGTTTTCATTTATAAGAGGTTTACAATTATATTATTTCTATACTATGTCACGAATTTATCTTGATGTAAACGTGCTAAGTTTGAAGTGTGTATTGCATGTCATTACATACACGGTTTTGTATAAACAAAATACAGTAGAGCTTGTAAACAGCAGATAGAAATATAAATAACTTTACACTTTCTATTAATAGACTGATTTTTAGTGGTAAGACCGAGTACAGCCTATTTTTAACATGAGACGAGCAGCATCAACAAAGGAAGTTAAAGAAACCGCCTGCTACTCTATACATATTTGTTTAGAATAATCTGTTTAACTTTGCTCTATTTATTTACTTGCATTTTCTATTTGTCCGGTCACGTGGCTGACTCGTGCGAGGTCGTAATATAAACAAAAAAAGACTGAAGACTCAGATTAGGCGAGAGAGACCTGCAAAAACCAGCTACCTGCGCCCGCGTCAGTTTGGGATCTTATTATAAGGATGCCGCCTCGTCCGCGTCTAACAGCGAGACACCGCTTAAGAAAGAGATAACCTATACTCACTATTGAAGGGGGAAAGAAATACTGCATCCCTTCTAATTTAAGGGTTATGTCAAAGGCGGTCGGTAGCCGAAACAAGTTATTTAAATTCGGCCCTTGTCTCGGAGTCGCTACGCCTACGTCTGCCACGTACGGGCGGTCAAAATGAAAAACAAAATCAGTTTTATTACTTTTTGTTACAACAATTGAATGCAATGAGGCGAATAGAAATAAATTGGCGACAAAAATACTTCACATGACAGCGGGGTATGCGTGTGACCAATAAAGTAATCATCGGGACAGGCGGACCAATTACGGCACTGCCGACTCATTCGTTGGCGATCGAAAATTAAAATTTAATTGATGGCACACTGGCCGCTGTAAACCGAGACGTGGAGCGTGTGCCCGCGCCACCCGCCTCTACACCAACATATTACAACTGCGTATATTTAAAATATGGTAATCAATTGCACTTTCAAGACGAAGATTTCGTGGGCAATTAAATATGAAAAGAAAAAAAATACATTTTCTTGAAATTGATCACAAAGGAAATTTTTGTTTTGGTATCTCGAGCTGGATTGTTCAAAGTTTCGAATATTTCAATAAAAAACAGTAACATTTAAGGGGCGAGATTAATCCAATACATCATGAAAATCATTATATGTATGAACAATTAAATGTTTTAAAGCTTTTACAACAGCTAGGTACATATTAAATGAGCATATTTGAGCAGTGATAGCCGAGTGGTATAAGTTGACACCTCCCACGCAAGTGGTCGCAGGTTCGAACCCGAGGCAACACACCAATGACTTTTCGAAGTTATGTGTGTATTAGAAATAATTATCACATGCTCCAACGGTGAAGGAAAACATCGTGAGGAAACCTTGCATGCCTAAAAATTTGTTTAAAACATTTATTGAGGGCGTGCAAAGTCCCCAACCCGCACTTGGCCAGCGTGGTGGACTCAAGGCCTAACCCCTCCCTCATTACGGGAGGAGACCCTTGCCCAGCAGTGGGACAGTAATGGGTTAAATTTATTATTTATTTTATATTTAACCGCTTTAACGTTCAAATAAATTTGAGACGATAGCTTTCTCTGGCGTGACAACTACCGTATTGTATAAGAGTCGTTTACTTATTCACTTACCAATGGACTGGACAATCGTCGTTTGTTCCTGACTAAGGATTCCCATATAACGACAAGTTAAGTGGCCGAAGTCGTGGTCATCCTATAAATGGGTATGCAAATGCAACTTTTCAAACGAGCTATTTTAGCGACAATGATTGACTTTTAAATGGGCATAAACACCATGAGTATCGGCGTAGCTCACGGACGTCGCCGGACGCATTCGGTGAGGACTAAGGCAGAGTGAGAAGGCGGCACATCAGCCGCGTCACGTACCCTCCGACTTGTCCTCAATTACTCATATAGACGTCTTTAAAAACGTGCGACATGTCGATTTTTTACCCAAAAAGGATCGCCGCGTTCCATTTTCACAAAGAGTAGCCTCTGGTTAAGGCAATTTGTTTTGGATTGTGCGGCGCGGATGAATGGGTCTGGCGGTGGCATGTGGCCGCGCCGCTCCGCGCATACTGATGAGCTCGCCGCCTTCTAGCGCTGACACAGGAGCTCCCAATTATTTCTATCTTCACTCATCTATTGTGTACGCACCATGCTTTTGGGCAAAAGTAATATTGTGAATCTGGCGCATAAATAAGTAAGTACCTAATCTAATCTTACTTTGACATTGTATGTAGAGATGGTTGAAAATGTGGAGTATTTTCGTTGATCAAAATAAAAGCATAGTAGGGTGTGGGAGCAACGACTTTTATCGCTTGAAATTACAGAGTAGCATCGTAAAAGCTCTATAGTAAAAACACTTGGAAATACTATAAAAACCCTATATTAATTAATCGTTAATTACTTTTTAAAGCTCAACTGTAATATAAGAGATTAAACTGTGTGCAATTTAGTCTTATTGAGTCTGGAGATTATTTAATACGTCCGGTTCTGAGAGGTGAAAAATAAGAATCGAGTGGGCATTTTCAAAAATCGATTAAGAGAGACATGATTAAGTACCCGAGTTTTTGTGCTCGTTCGTTCCTCTCGTGGTGCAATTGTAGTCGGTGCATTCAGTTAAAATGTTTGCATATGCGGCTATAAAGCAATCTCTCAGTAAATAATTACGTTAGCGCAGTACCTTTTTGTTGGTCACCGTATCGCCATAATTATTTCCATTCAACTGCACTGTCAAGCAATGTATAATACCGCGAGATACCTCACAATATAATGGTACGCAGCGACGTCACTGCACGGGAGATTAATGCTTCGAGTAATATTTTAAAAAGCGATCTTGTATCGAGATAACCTTTGAAGTTTGCTTTCGTAATGGCTTAATTGAAAAAGTCAACAAACATCGCTAAAAATCAGCTATAAAGATAATTCATGCGAGCGAGTGCTCAGACGACACGCCCACCGATGCGATTTAATTACAAAATCAATAATCGAATTGTGGAGGCGAGTTAATTGATTGTCTCTCGATACGCGAGGCTATCGATGTGCGTGCATCGGCTGCTTGGTAAAAAAACAACGAGGCATCACCAGCGATACCTACCGTGGAGGGCCGCCGGTGGTAGACGCGTATCATTTATATCATACGGTATGCTAAAGCGTACCCTTATATATTAATTTATACCGATAGTAATTGACGAAAGACATGACGTGAAAGCTCAGAAATGCAAAGGCCAGAAGCGGGTACGTCTAGTTGTAAAAATACATAAAAGTCTACGTTCCACATACTTATAAACTCCTTAACTGTGGATGTAGAGACAAACCAAAGCATTACTTTGTTTCATAATATTATAACGCACACGCAAAGTTGTTCGAACTTTGAACAAAAATCACATAGGTCATTTAATTTTTAATGTTCCTTAACTTTTCGGAATTTCAATGTGCAGTTGGAGCATAATTCTTGTACCATTTGCAGTAACTGTTGAACGTTATGTGAGCGGGAACGCGACCGTTCTTCGTCTGGTCATTAAAAACGCATCAGCATCATATAAATTATTTTATTAAATGTCGATTCACACCTTTGCCCCTGGCCGAGCGTGCCTAATCGTTCGGGACCTTACTCGTATTTTATTGTAATGGTTATTTTTAGGTTCACATTTAAAGGATTAATGTCATTTAACCTACTTGTAGTGCTGGATTAAAATATTTTATCTAGATCATCAATAATGTGCAGGTAAATTATAGTTTACCCTTTAAATAGAGTATTAAATACTCTTATCTCAACAGCTCTGTGTCAAACTGAAGGTAAGGTAAGCTAAGTAGGTTTCTGTTACTGCTTTCTATGTTAACATAAATATGAGTACTGTTCGAAAATGCAAATAATCTGCTAAGGAATAAAATCAATACTATATTGAAATCATACTCATAAAATAAGAATTAAATAAATATTACGGCCATTTATGGATATAATTTCCGCCTTTTAAGCTTCTTAAAACAATATTCCTTTGAGCCGAAGAAAAGCCTAATTAAAAATGCTTCCTACCGTATTTAAGCGGATGATTCGAAGTTTTATAGCTTGTCCTACGCTCTCAACAGCTTTTAAATTACGCGTACATTAAATACAAGGAATCCATATGTAGGAATACAAAAGTTGTAGAAATAAACGGCCATTAAAAGCATATTATACTCGTGTTATTGGCTATTTAATTAGTAGATACTTAACTGAGACTGTTTATGATCAAATTCTTAGTTGTACCTTTAGTGCCTTCGTGGATTGTTCTTCTTTTTTATATTAAACTAGCTGACCCGCGCAACTTCGCTTGCGTCACATAAGATAAAATGGGTCAAATTTTTCCCCGTTTTTGTAACATTTTTTATTGCTACTCTACTCCTATTGGTTGTAGCGTGATGATATATAGCCTATAGCCTTCCTCGATAAATGGATTATCTAACACTGAAATAATTTTTCAAATCGGACCAGTAGTTCCTGAGATTAGTTACTTACCGTGCCGCAATACTAATATCGTGATATCTCCTAAACTATATGTCTAAATAACACACTGTAAACTGCAAAAATAATCTAAATTAAATGCTCGTGATGATGAACTTACTTATTTTGATAAGGATATATGTATTATTGGTTATATCACCAGTTAAACATCACCCAACGAATTAAATGTTTTTTTAATACAGAAAAGTAGTTTTTGTGACTTAAATAAAAAAGCTGGATATATGTCATCGCGGACTTTTTTGTAGAACTAATAAAGACCAATGTTTTTGCTATACATTGTTCTTACTTGTATCCAACGGTATAAGCAGCGCACGCACAAATGCAATATTCAATTAGATTTTCTTTCTGACTTCTTGGACATAAATCGCTATAACTCAGCTAATATAGTTTCAATGTATTTCAATTATATATAAAAACCTGTCGGAGAAAATACTCTTTCTATTTTTATTTTTTTTTTATTTATATTTCTTTTTTGCTATAAGTAATAATTTTCCTTACCTGTGATAAATACATATTTTTTATATTAGGTTTATTGTGTAATTAGGTTTAAACGATAGTAATATTATTTAATTTTCTACCTTAATTAACTTAAAGTATTCTGAACGTAAATATATTTTCGATTATCATCTAATAACACATAAAAACAAACAACACAGGCATTTATGATGCCACAATTCAGTGGTAGAGCCTTATAATATGCGCATATAATATTCAGGCACGTTACTCCTTGAGTATAAATTTGTCAATGGTAAAGTTAGCCTAAGATTGAAGCAAGTTAACACTGACTTCTTTAATAGCAAAAGACCTTTCCTTTTGGCAATCAGGGGGTAATAGAACAGTGCTTCATTTACCAAGGTTCTGAGAACTAAAAAAGACAAGGAAACGCTGTATTATGTAGTCGAAGTCTTGCTAGCGATTACTAAGCGCTGGCTAGGTACTACACGCATGTCTTTTAACCGCGTTCGGAGATTCAACCGATTATAACTTACTAGAGACCGCCCGAGACTTCCCGTGTAAATCCCGATCTCCGGGAACTCCGGGATAGATAAACTAAAGTAGCCTATGTGTTATTCTGGGTCTTCAGCTACCTGTGTACCAAATTTAATCGTAATCGGTTCAGTAGTATTTGCGTGAAAGATTAACAAACATCCCTACATACAGTACATACATACATTCTCACAATCTCTCGCATTTATAATATTAGTAGGATAGAGGTGCGACTCTCGCTCCGCGCGATAACATCGATAAGCCCAACTCTAATTCACGCAAATTTCATCTTTGATTTCTATCTTGTTAATTGAATGCTGGGGTTCAGGTGTCGATTTTTATCAACAGAACTTAATATCAGTTGCATTGCAACGTAAATCAGGTTGCGCATTCCGTATTGTGCGTTTACAATGCTAAAAATAATCTTGTGTAGCTACGTAGTTGTAGTTTGTGTGTAAGTGTGCGTACATTTAATGCCAGTCTTCTAGCTAACGGATAAGTGTCGGATAACCTCAAAATTAACTAATTTATTAATTTCAGTCAAGTTACCTATTGTGGTCATATACAGAAGGTGAATATAACGCCAATTTGGAAGGTAGGGTGATTAAGAAGAGCTGGCAAGAAACTTCTGGTCACTCTTTTTAATCGCCAATTTTTTTTTTTACTTTTCTCCAGCGATTGATTGATCAACAGTGAATATTTTGCCTAATAAACTTACCGATACTTATTATATAGAAGTAGTGAAACCGGGGCTTGTACTTATATTTACTTACAATATGCAAAAGAAATTCTTTTTAATTACTTTCACGACCAAACTTCGAATATATTAATCATTCAATTTTCAGTAAAGGTAGGTAAAGAGTATTTAAATGGAAAAGCATGGTAGTATGAAAAAATCGGTCTTTCTGTCTGTTCTTTTGCAACTAAAGTGTACTATTGCTTTGTTGTCGTACTTTACAAAGGGGTAATTGCTATGGGCTCGTACCTTACTGTCCTCGAGTTTCGACATTCTACTGATGACATGTTATTTTAGATGGTAAAGTGCTACGGCGACTCGTAGGCTTGCGTAGTTTGCAACACCACAGTATGACTTCGACGTTGTGACATTATACCTTTATTTCAAATTGCAAGACATTTTATACAAACGATCTTGTGTTCACTAATAAAAATATTTTTTACTGTATGATATCACTTCATTTGGCTTATGTATGTCTGCTATGTTCCAATATTGCCTTCCAGCGATATATAATTATAATTAAAGGTAGAGCTTCCGAGGTGTTAACTAACTTCATTATTCGAAATCGAGTACAAAATTACCAACTCACACAATACATTGTAATCATACATTACTTTGAGATACAATAAAATGTAATTAGTAGATAGATTGCTTTATCAATACGAGCGCTGTGCAAAATAAGAGGTGGTGTCAATTGACTTGTGCTTCGAAACTCTTAATTATTCTAGTAATTACTTTCAGAAATTATGTTATTAAGCTTAATGAACGGTCGGGGTTCCCGCGGCGACCACAAAGCGCTCTAAATGAACGAATGTTCGCATTTCTATGTGATTATCGGAGGTATGGAACTTCGCATATTTATTCTATTTTGCCTCCACGAGTGACAAAGACAGAAAGATGAATTGTTGAAGACAGGCACGGTGTCCGTCAGCCCGCGTCGCAGTGACTCTATTTATGCAAATTCCTCCACTTTCAATTAGACGAGCTTACATCTGCCTGGCCGTTAATCGTGCCTTATTTAGTCCGACTTAATTCTAGACGCGATGAAAATAGGACAGCACGAGCCTATCCCCTTATAATTAATTGTATTCTTCAATCTTGTTAATGTGCAACTACGAGACTCGCATATATTAAAATTTTATTGAGCTGTTTTACTCGAAAATTGTTTCTTAAAAGAAAATCACACAAAATCACTCAATGTGTGTGAAGTAAGCGACATTGACTGACAACGGTATTTTACTTTTGATGTATTTTATAAAAATGAGGAAATTAAATGGAGAAAACATTTATTACAGCAATAAGACCTAGAATAGTTTTTAAACAAATACATAATGTTATAACTAACATCAAACGCTGGCACATTAATAACGATAAGTGCAATGTCCTATAGGCAGGCATCAGTGGCAATCATAAAGCTCCGTCCATCTATAGGTACAGGCAAGTAGCGAAGAAGCAGGTACAGTAAATAAGAATAAGCAATAGATATCAAACAACTTTATACCCCCGAAGCAACACTAATTGCGTGAACAACATTTTAAAAATACTCATTTTGTCTTCGATCTGTTTTTAAGGCTGAATGCAGACTTACCAAGAAAAACTTGCTTTACAAAATATACTAAGACGTGCACGCTTCATACAAACCGATTCATAATAAAAATTGCAAAAGAACAGACTTGTCTGTGTGAGACAAGTTTCTGTCTTAAAACCGTCTAGACTGAGGCCTGATTCTAAATCTGTTTATACTCGTATGAACGAAGCTTATAGCCACGTGACCCGCGGTACTGTTCGCCTCGGTGCGATGCGCGGCCGCGACCCGTGACAGATTCGATTTGTCCATTGTCCGGTAGCGTTAACGATTCGTTACAGAAAGCCCGGTTACACAAATGTCTATTAAACTCAGATTTTATAAATATTCTAAGACAATGAATCGTCTGAAAATGTATACCGCATTTAGCAAAATAATATAAAGATATATTTTCAACACCTGAAAATTGGTAAAAATATAGTTTTTGTTATTTTCATGGGGTTTATCTTTGATCAGTCCATAGAACTATCCTCAAATACGTTTAGCCGTACTCCGGTAAATTGTTAGTTATTATCCGCGTGACTGATTCGAACATGCACAAATCACATTTCCTTCACAAACGTCTTTCATCAAACAGTCTAATCCGCGTCTTAACTGCAACTTAGTTATCAGTTAGACGTGAAACGTGGTGGCGGCGGGCTCGAACACCACGCAATCTATCAGTGGCATCGATTCAATTAGCAGTAGAACAATAGAATTGCCGCCGAGCCGCCCGCCCCGGACACTCCAGTACCGACCGCCGACCGCTCGACCGTAACTCACTGCTATTACATTTTATAACCAAATCCTATTGTTTCCGAACAAATAATGTTTGTGAACTTACTTATCGCTGGTAGGTTCTCTTTACCGTTTTTATTTTATTGTGTTAGAAGTTTTACTGTGGGTGTCGGTAAAGGTGGCGGACAGACGCAGATATTATAATAACGTGGCAAACATTAATACCATGCAAGGTCGGTTTAGAAAAAGCCCCAAAAATCATAAATTATAATCCTGGATGTTGATAATTCAAACTCATTTTAGTATCCAAGTTATACTTGCTTTACGAGGAATAGTGTTCTAGTCCACCGTTATGAAAATCTGCATCATTACAATACAATAGTCATTGACGTCATTCAAAACCTCTTAACAGCTCATCTAGTGCCATCAACACAATAATTTAGGCAACGTAATTTCGCATTGCCATCGCCGTAAGTTCGCAGACCACATATTTCACAGCACTTAACCTATTTTAAAACGCAACACAAATAAAGCATGACATTACGGTGCGCGAATCGAAAGAGTGCCGCGATCGTAAATCGGTTGAAATGAGCCTTATTTCAAACGTCGGCAGCGGGGAACACGGCCATCAATAAGAGCTCTTGGATTTATCACCGCACAACGCTAGGATGTTTTAATCCTATGGCGCGTGGGCGCGATCCTTTAAGCTCACATTAAGTTTCGTCAAGACGTAAGTACCGCCCCAGCAACTTGCCGATCGCGATGTCGATAACTTTCAGTTTTGTTTTCTTGTTTGGATTGCTTTTCTTTCTCGTTTGATGTTGTCCTTTTTGTTGTTTAAAGTGACGTTTGCACCTGGCACTTGAAATCGCTCTACATATGCAGGTCCGTTTATAGATCTTTTAAGAGTAGATCAAAGTGGCACAACATTTGCACCAAATGAAAGTGATAAGCTTTGTTGTTTCATTATTATTCCTTTATGACGTACGGTTAAAAAGTTTTAACTAAATCTTATAAATGTCAAAATGTATTAACAAACAGCCGATTTCATCGCTTCTGTGTAAGTACAATTTAGCTTATCAAATGAAATATTGACAGATATTTGCGTACATTTGGTGTCTCTTTATCTTCCGACACTTATCCATAAGCTGCGAAAATAGTCTTTAATCTTTTAAATCAATTATCAGCTCGAATCCGTGATAAAACAACACGTAACTATGGTACTAGTATATTGCAGTCTCTTGTTTATAATTCACATTAACGAGACATCATTAAGGCGGCTTAAGTCAGTCCATCATGGAGTTTTGTTGTAGTCTCTGATGAGTGGGCGAGATCTTATAAGCTGACGTAAGTTTCGCTAAGCAGAATCGAAGGGTTCATGAACATTTTGAAGCGTGTGCAAATATTTTTAGATGCGATTCTTGTGTAAATGGACTCTCCCTTTCATTTAAAGATTTTTATTTTTTTCTGAAAATAATGTTAAAGTCGGTTTTCTTAAACCCGTAAAAAGCTTGCTTCTTTTGTTGTACTTGTAAATATGGATGTTGGTGCATCGCCGTTGTTGAACAGAAGACATTCGGAAAGAGCATTTTAATTGTCTAGAATAAGTGGCTTACACCAAAAAGGCTGTGTGATACTTGAAATTGAGATTTTTGTTTAATTTTAACGTTTAACGTTTAAAATACTACGATATCGTAGCAGCCGATTTATAACAATACCCAATCACCATTTCTGGTAAAAGGTTGATACATTTGAAACTGAACAACAATACACTAATTAATTCACTCAAAAGACAACACAGACTAGCAATTATCTTCGTAATTACAGAACAGCACTCATTCTTGCGAGTCTAAATAGTACGAACAGTACAGCCAGATTGATGAGTTGTCATCTAGTCATTATCGAATATGTATTGAGACGTCAATGTACGTCAATACAGGACAAACAGAATTGATGAAGTATGACGCGCTGTGATTAATCGTCTGATAATAACGACAACTGAAATTAACGCGAACATGAATTATTAATAGCTTGTACGTCTGAACTAAATTGCATGGATTAGATATTTTAACTAGAGTGAGTTCGATGATGTCTGTTCGCGCTAAAGTCTTTTTTGTTCGTTTCGATTTCTAGTATTTCTTTCTCTTCTTTTCTTTCTTTCTTATGCAATTGCTATTTTGAATCGGCACATGCTTAGTGTCTGAAATAACTTTTTTTATTTAGCTTACGATTGTTAAATTAACTAGTAATCAGTCACCAAAAACTAGTTACATAAAATCAACTGAACATCGTTTCTACAAAGCCCTTGTTCATAACAACGTGAATCAATCAGTCTTCACAGGCTAAAAGCACTAGCCGTTCTGTATTACAATAATTGCAGAAAAATATACTCTCGCAAGACAGATAAGTGCACCGCGCACATAAGTGGCGGACACTAAAACCTTTTTGCAAGTCGCGCGTAGTAATGTGTCATTACACTCATTAAGCTACCGGTGTTGTCAAAAAAGAAAGATAAACTAAGTATAATCGCCTGTGGACATTAACGTGTGCATCGTTATCGAAACGCCTTAACATTTCAATTAAAGGCACGATTAAGAAATTAAAGGTAATGAGTGGACCGAGGTGCTGATTACGGCCACTCAATGGATTTACGATGCAAACAAGTGGCATAATTGGTGTGCAACCAGAACATATCTGCCGGTGGACACGATATTTAAATAATTTTTCAATAACTGACAAAGTCATATCATATCAACGTACGAACACTGTTCAAAAAAAGTAAGTAAGAATAACTTGCCATTTTATAATATTAAAACACTCAAAAATGTAAAACATAAGTGTTTAATATGATTATCAAACTAACGAAACCGATAAACGATCATTGAATTTACTGAAAAGTGTATTATGATTTTTTATTAACATTTTACATGGGTAGTCGAGGAGACATTACAATATAGACATTTATTTATATTTATAATGAATTTTAACTTTGCTTCCCCAGTAGGTATCGTATCAGTGTCATCAATAACTTATCTGTAAAATATCATCATTAACCTTACTGTATTTAAGTATTGTTAATAAAATATTTTCAGTTAAATCTATCGAAGATAATACATAAGCTATGATAACCTTCAGAAATATTACACTAAAACCTTACAAAGTAGGTACCTGGTACAGTACAGTAGTAAATATATTTTATCGACATTCCTACCATTCCACAGGCTCGCTGCTCTGCGTGCGGTAGCTATCGTATTCATATAAAAGTAACTAACATATTGTTATTTAAGCAATCGCATAATAATTCGTGCGGGTGCAAGGTGCATGTGCTTATAAGAGCGAATGAATGCTAGTGTGATGTTAGCCGTCTCCTAACAAACTGTAAACATGCTTTTACAAACTTTTACTGCAAATTACACCTGCTGCCTTATTGTGAAACTTTTTATTAGCCTTACACATCACTATTGTGTCTACAATCATTGTAAATTCAACTAAATGAGTATTCCTTGATCGAATATCCTCATTTTGCAATAGTACGTTTATTATATGTCCGTCAATAATAGTTATTTATGTATCGTGCTTGAAATTATATTTAATGGGCTAAAAAATATTTATATTTTGTAATATTTTTTCTTGACACGGTAAATTCAACAATATAAAATTGTTTCATGAAGATATTGGCAATTAAAAGGAGCAACTCGTAAGTTTCTTGCCGTAGGTAGATTAAAAATATTACGACGATAACAAATAATTATGAAAAATTAAGACTGATATTTGAATTTGAATAATTACTTTTCATATTGATATGAAAAGACAGTAGGTGCGTAATAACATTTTCTAAAAAAAACCTATTCAATAGGGATGGTACAAAACGACAACAAATACAATTTAAAGGCAGCAGAATTAATTGAAGTCACATTCAAGTTTCCATATTTAAGAATAACCGATACATAAACTGTGCAATTGTATGTTATAAATAAATACTGGTAGCATTGAGTCTGGCTTTATGTAAGTTTTTTACATCAGTTACTTATATACGCACGTCTCATTAAAGTGACATGGCAACTGTAGGTAAGCACCGACTACGTTTACGGCAACTACAACAAGGTGAATACGTACTGAAGTTCACTTTCAGAAGGTTTGTTTTACAGAAAACTTCTCGGAACTTTTTGTTTTCATTATAGAACCTGTTTTACGAAAAACTAACCTTTGAAGCTTTCGTTGGTTCTATCCCTTTATGTAGAAGTAATACTGAAAACACTTATTAGAGACAATAATCGGATATCTTGTTTTCAAAACCGTTAAAGGTTAAGGTCTTGCATTCTTAAACAAAAAATGAAAGTCAGTATATTTTAGTAATATAATATTACCTGTATGGGTTATAACATATGAACGTCAAATTTATAGTCACTATTCAGTACATTGCTTCTTTGACGTTACGTGTTAATCATCACAATCTAAGGAAACAATATACTGCATAGTGGTTTTCAAATAGTTGGCAACTGAGATACATATTAGCCCAGATGGAACTAGTCGCATCGATGAATAAATACAAATGAATCTTCTGCGTTTTACTTGTACGTTGTGGGTCGTCTGTTATGCATTGTTCGACATCGCTGCATCGCGCGGGCTGTGAGTGCGCAGCGCACAGCGCATGCGCGCCACCACCAGATAATTGGAACTCACTACTTACCTGCGCCCGCGCATACTACGTAGCAACACTAGCATCGTGACGCTCACACATATCGATTACCTTTATTGTTTTCATTTAATATAATGTTTTACGAAAAATACTGCTTTAATAATCTCCAACACATTGGCTCCTCCAAAATGCATTTGCATTTAATTGGCATTTCTTCTTTGAGAATAAGATACTCGTCGGAAATCTTTTAATTTATAAAGCTGTTGAATTTAAAACATTGCCGTCAGTTAGTGACGAAATGACTTTATTTTATAAAACCTTTAAAGTAAACTGTTTTATCTGGCAACCAGCTGCACTTAAAATATCATCAACAAGCCACGCCAGTGTATATTATAGCCGATTACAGTGCAACTGATGGCTCATTAACTGTGATATATCTGGTACCAATATGTTCGCGTCGATACATCGCTTATCGACATCGCCCGCGGCCCGGCGCGTCCTCTCTATATGGATATTCACCAAAAACCGTTGCAAAAACTCGCACAAGTGCGTATGTAAGGCGGGCGAGCCTTACAGGATGACAGCGCGCTCGCGTCGAACAAAGAATGATACAAGAAATAATTACGCCCATTGATCGGAGCTCATTAAAATGGACCAATGGGCGTCGGCGGCGCGCGGCAATACTACAAAAGGAGAACGGCACGGGTAGGCACAATTTGCCGCGGCGCCGCCGCCTGCCCTTTCTTATTGAAATAATTCTACTTATTCAATTAGATAAAGCTGTTACAGACGGAAATTTAACAATTAAAAGAAGCCTCCACGCGGAGGTCGACTCGCTCGTTAGATACGTTCAATTTTAAGCGCTCATGTGACCTTCTAACGTCCGTTAGCAGTGCCCTTCGAGAATTGTATTTTTATGTACCCTTAAATTTGTAAAAAAAAACAACTTAAAGGTCTTTACTGAGATTAATTTTATGCAATGAAAGCATGTAAAAAACTGCATACGCAACTTAACAATTAATGACAAATTGCAAACGATGAGTTCTAGTGCATCAAAGAACTCGATGTATTTGGCATGTATAAGCAAGACTTAAATTTCTATATATACTTTACAATATTTTATCAATAATGTTGACAAAAAACATTAAAACAAGCCAAAAAAATACATCGTAATATGTTTAGAATTCTGTAACACAAAACGCGTTGATGTCTTTAATACGTCTTGTAAGAAATTGACTCAATTTCTTGACAACATTACTGAGGAGAGCTGCAACAAGAGCTATTCGCAGGGTTCAAAGGCAACATAAAATATGGCCTTTAAAATTGAATCAGAGAATCAAAATACATAATAATATAAATGCTTACGCTATTACACAATCTTATTTATTATATACTTAAACAGCAACTTGAAGTTTGATAACGTGTCTGAAATATAACAAACAATCTCGCTTACTACTCACTATAACCCTCCCTATTACAACCAGTGCGTAATATTTCCTTTTAATCTGGATCACCATGCAAAATTTCCTGAAAATCGATTAAGCAGTTGGGCCGCGGATGAGGAAGAGACAGACGTTTGCTCTCCTAAAAATAAGAGAATTTCAGCTGTAGCGAGTAAGGAAATGCACACTTTTATAATCTGTTAGACCTAATTTTGTAATCAAGTAGTGCCTCGGTTTGCATGCATGCATGCAACATGTGCATCAAGCTTTATTTCTCAAAAGCATTTTGGCAACAATCCCCGCGCGGCCGCGGTATTTTTTTACAATGCGCATAAAATTCTAATTAGGAACACGCGATAAAAACTGTTGGTCTTCGTAAAGTTGCAATCAACATAAATTATTTAATTATTTACAACTCACATAAATTAGAGAAGTAATATTACAATAAGCTTCTGATTGGGCCAATATTATTTTATGTGTATTATTTTTATTGTTATATTATAATGGTGGTTTTGCGCTAATTAGGATTATATATTGAACACTCCTTTCTACCCAGTATTAAAAGTGATTTACGAATGATAGCAGATAACGTTATTGGTACTGTAAATGTTGTCCAATATAAGTCAGGAGTTTCTTGCTATTATTGTCTGTAGAAAATATGTGAAAAAAGCCTCTGATTTTTTTAGCTACGAACATTAATTGGGTATAGATCGAATATTAATAGTTCGTCGCTTTTTAAAATGACATATAAAGATATCAGTTTGACAGTCAAGCTAGTAGATACAATTATTTATATGGTTTCAAGACGAGGGGTTTATTACTCGCATGTGGATTGGGGATCGCCTAAGCTAATAATTTACTGATTCCAGTAACGAGCAATTTTATATCCCATTAAATATTCACGTCGTTTTGTCGAAACAAAAACGGATCACGTCCTTGTCCAAACGAGAACAAAAAGTGGCAATGTTAGTTAGTTTCGCGTACATGAACACCGACCAGTT
The DNA here is from genome assembly GCF_050436995.1 of Anticarsia gemmatalis. NCBI lineage: Eukaryota > Metazoa > Arthropoda > Insecta > Lepidoptera > Erebidae > Anticarsia > Anticarsia gemmatalis. The sequence continues at coordinate 7,964,178 of NC_134757.1, forward strand.
TTTGTTTAGTGCGTATCAATGGAGAGCTGAATGGCGGAGCGGGGACGCAAAAAGCGATGCGCCGCGTGTCGCCATTAGTATGTGCGGTGGCGTCCGAATGTGAGCATTAATTTATTGATAATATTGTATTGAATAATGCACGCGGAGGCACGCCACGGCCGCCGCGCACCGAGCACGCGCTCGCTTCCTGCGCGGAGAGATTTCGGTAGCGGTACAATACGTGCCGATTTTATTAGCACACATTACGTTGACAATGCTTGCCTGGTTTCCTGGTGTTTTCACTTTTTTTGCGTCTATGTGGTTTCGTTTTTGTACTCTGCCGGATGAGAGTTTCTTTCAGATGTAGTTGCTATAATGGACACATCCATGTAATCATTACCCTGAACTACAACCGGTAACATTTTGCGGTAGGTGCACGCAATTAAGTTTGGTTTTTCAGAACAAAAAATGATAATTAATTGTATCTTCAAGTTATCAAATTTCTTCTCACAGTGCTCAATGTGAACCTCCTGCGTCCCCATAATCAGCGACATTATTTTTCCATTACTCCTGAAACCATATAGGGAGAGAGACACTTTAAGTATTTATGAAACTCATTGTGGTGCGAGTCCCGCTACAGTCAACGATAAGTGGTGAGGGCGGTGAAGAGCAGAAAGCCTTAATCAGCAAAATGAACTGGAAATTTATGTACCCTTGGTGTGGCATTAATTAAAATACTTGCCGGCCATTGCACAAACATCGCGCATACCGCAATCTGTCCAGGGCATTTGTTAAAAGGCAAGTTTTGATAAAAACACCGATTGCGACCATTTTCCGTATAAACAAAATGTTCGGACAAAATAAAAGCTTTGAGAGCGACCGATAAATCTTTGTCCGCCTTTTTATACTCAGTATGTTGAACATAAAAGTCATATTACGTTTTTGTTAACCAGCCTTTTTCGATGTAACAAATTGAACATGTTTTTAAAATATATGTAAAAAATATGTCTGCACGACTCTAGAGATCATTTAAAAATATGTATTCAAAAATATTTAAATATGTGCAAGATAAGAGTCGATAACATATACCAAGTGCTTTTATTCTTGTAAAGTTTATACACTGAGCGCTGCTACCTAGTACTGGATCAAGTAACCAACAGTCTTGAACCAAATTCCTGAGTAATTGCTAAACATCTGTTACACTGTTTCCTAAATATGAGTACACTTGTATCACATGCTTAGAAGTAGCATTCTATGTAATAGTGATACGAGCATAAATTAAATTAGGAAAAAAGTGGCTATCGTCTATTGTTTATAAAAAAATAAATAAACTGAATAAACGCCCTGTCCTTAAAACATTGGTAATGAACGAGACATAATTAAAACAAATCTAACGGACTAAGAACATTGCTAAAGTATTTAAGCATTAAGACATCACGACCACGTTATCAAGGACCCTTCAACCTCCAAACTAATTTAAATATTCGACTCCAAAAATCAGTCGACACACGCTCCGAAGTTTTTTTACTTCGATTTAATTAAGTGCATCGAAATTAGAGCAACAAAAGGTTTTATAAAAGGAGCAAGGCAAGTATCGTGGAAGCGCGCGGTTTTGCATACGAAGCCAGGCCGGCGGCCAATGACAGCCGATTGACAAGCAGCTCTCATTAAGTCAAGCCAAGTCAACCAGAACGATCCTCGGTCCAGATCAAATTTCAGACTGACGACTGAACACGTACGTATTACTTAATGTAAAGCGAAGGAGGGAAAAAACTGTTCTTTATTTCACTCTTAGTATTCCAATATGTACACATATTGGAATACTACTACTTACTACTACTACTTACCAAGCTTGAAACTATGACAATAATATAAGTACTAATAGCAACGAAATTTACTTTTTTGAAATACGTTTTTTAGATATTAAATTTTTAGAGCTGTTAAGGTACGTGTCCATATAATATAGAGTTTGCGTTTCGTCAACGAATTAGTAGCAAATAACACCGATATTTCAGTAGCTCGATTCTCTATTACCTTCGACTACCGACAACCGAACTGTCATCGAGAAATTTTGTATGAAAATCTGATCAGCGCCTCTGACGGGTTTCGTAGGAAACATTTTGGCAGTACATTCTAAATGTCAAATGTCGATAGCTAGCCGGTTGTCGGTAGTCGATAGTGGTAGAGAATCGAGGTACAGAACGCCTTATTGAAAGGACTGGTCGTGTTTATACAATACACAATGTATTCTATAAACATTATAGAAACATACTCAGATGAAAACTGTAAGTATGGAGTTATGAAGCACAACGGCGCATGCACTCGCCTAATGAAACAACTTCACGGCGAGTACAAATCGACGGCACTATTCATCATTCAACAAGCCGTTCATAAGGCTACACCATTTAGAGTGACCAAATGAGCCTGGCGGTTAGTTGCAGCGCCTCTGGACTGATATGACAATGATTTATACATTGTCAAGCGAGAGACGGGCGTTGCTTTCTACGAAGTAACGAGCTGACGCGTATCCAGACGTAACTACGATTAATAACTGTCTGGGAACGTCCCGAAGTGAGTTCCGATACATAACTTTATTACAATGCCTTTTTAGCATCGTTTGTTGCGATACAAGATTGATTTGTCCCGAGGTGTGTGTTGTGACATGTTGCATGGTGCATAGAAGGACAGTGGCCGATTGATAGAAGAATATTTTGTAATGATTTTCCAGTATGAATAGCAAGTAAAGGACTGTAGAGCAGTCCGCTGTACAGCAATTGGTTTGGGCGTGTTAACGTTGTTACGAGTACAACAACGTTTGTCAGTATTGTGATATGAACTGTAAAAAACCTGCTTGTGATACTCGAGTACGTAAAAATATCAATTTGTTTGAAATATTATTGTTTTATATCGTTTTCAATATAGCGTGACGGTTTGAAAGAAAAAGCTAAACAATTTGTTTTTACCTCAAAAGTTCTTGCATAAAACAAAAACATTAAAAATGCATAAATTGTACTTTAGTTTAAGAATCAGCTAACTATTATTTATTCCATAACATGGCTGCCTACGGCCTTAGTACAAGGCACTTTCTTACGATGCGTTCATTGAGGACAATTACACGAGATCGGAATACCGACAGCATCTTCTTATATTTATTCAGGCAATAAAGCGGTGGACCCGGAATCCTCGGCAATGGGGCAGCGAGCAAAAACCTGCCTACACCCAACGCTGACCAGTTATTTGTCAAAAATAAAATTATGTTCTGATTATTATTTCAAGCGGGAGAGGTGGAGGCGCGCGGCATCCGCCTGCCGCCCGCCGCAGCCTCCGCTCCGCGCCGCGATGCAGGCGATAAAGCGACAATAAAATATATAAATAATTCATATCGGGAACGCGAGTATTGATTCGCAAGAACGTGTTTCAAATGTTTTATTGTCAGTGGTATTAATAAATGGGGCAGATGTATGGGCCGTTGTTCTTGCGGCCGCCGCATCATTGCTCTGGTTGGCAGTTCAATTAATAAAAATCTAATTTGTTATTTTTGTAGCGACAGCTCTTTAAAGGCACGCTGTAATGGGAGAGACTGGTTTAGTGGATATATCGATGCACACATTACTTTATAACTACTACATCTTCGGGTGATACCTTTTCCGGAAACATGTGGAAATTAAACAAGTAAATAGCACAAGGACCATTTAGTATACACAGAATCAATATAATATAATATTTATAAAAACTCGCAGTACTGCAACTTGTATGCATTAATTTTTTTTACTTATTTATTTATAATATCGTCCTTCAGATATACATTTTCAGTATGAATACAATCAATAAAAGATTCATTACTTTATTACCTATTAAAAAAGCGGTCGAGCAACGTACTCCTCGATCGATCATGTTCAGATGTTCCATTCATTGTACGTTCATTTGCAAAAACGATCACAATTGTGTCATTACAATTCTGTATCGCTTTCGACAGTACGACATACCGAAGGAGTAATTAATGCATAAAAAACTACAATAACTGCACTAATTAGCATCATAGAGTTGGTGCACTGTATTCTATCTCCTTCTTTTCTTGGAGTTTGTGTTGAATCTCTCGCTCTACGACGGTGATGAGCCTAAAGTGTAAGCATCGTTCTTCGCGGCTATGCCGTTGGGCTTCGTAGTATTGTATGTAATTGTGAGTTATAGACCAATCGGTGGATAGAGCGGAGGTCAACATCGGTGGTAGGCGGACCCGGGCAGGTGCAAAGCTTCATTTCTTGCAAGTACTGCATCGTGATTGCACATACGAAATGTTTTTGTGAGCAACGTAATTACTACTCCGAACATGTATTAATAGACTAACTTGCGTTTAATTCCTGCAGTACTTGTTGTTAAACAGCCAATTATGATAATGCACGTAATCATCTTTCATTAAATTGTTTTGTGGACTTTAGAAAGCCTACTTGTAAAATTCAATACGCATGCCAAACTAATTTTTTTACTAGATCTCTTCGGGTAATGAAGGATACAACAGTGTATGATTAAATTATAACTCCATGTTTGGATAATTTTATGATTAAAATATTTTTTCTTCCACACACACTCACTCCACATACACTCACTCAACGTTTTTCATTTATGATTAAATCTACAAAATTGCATAATCGTCTGACACTCATTATGAAAACCAAAATATACATATGTTACCAGGAGGATGCCGCAGCTTGAATACTTCTTAAGAATAAACTATCTTTACTGACCTAAGTGAGAGGTTCATGATCATCTTCATACTTACAAGTAATTATTATCAATATTGGTAAAAGATCGATTAACTTAAAACCTCCTCGAAGTTATTTACCATACATAAATTGACTTGCTCAATTTGCCGACACTTAAGATTTATTTTTTCTTTAAACGAAGCGGGATCCAATATTTCAGTTTTTACGTACTGGCCGCTGAGGTCCACGTATCAAAAATGTACCTCGATCTTTTAGCTTTTTTCTCTGCTTTACGTTTCACAGGAAAAATACGTCAAGTATAGTCCAATTACGTTATTTATAAAACATATGAGGCGTACATCAAAATTAAATAATACAGTGGTCGGGATCAAAGGAGCCGCGGAATGAAGATTTGCCCCACCAAATGTCAACAAGAGCGCGCCGACAAAGGCAACGCGAGCGCAAGGTTGCCACGATGCCTGAAAAATTAGGGTTACGACTTACCCTCCGTATAAAAAGCTATGTTAAATAAAATAAACATTAGTAGTTTTGTACTTATTTAAAAAATAGTTTCTGCCTCTATCTTGATTATTTACAATGTCGAGCGAAAAAATGACCTCATAACCACAATTTTGTAATTCACGTTCTTTATTTAATAAAAGACAAATCCCACACTAAGATCTGCTTTTACAAACATACAGTAAACGGTCACAAAGTTGTGGATCGCACAAATAATTGTTCGGTGTGGGAATCGAACTCCCGTCGTAATTGTAACGGTGTGGCGACCCTAACCACTGCGCCACGGAAGCAGTCTACATATGTTATAGTATTTGAATATTTTTGTGGAATTTGTTTTACTGTCTGTCAACCCTAGTCTTTTGGTCCAGGGGTCGGGCATCCTCGGCCCGCCATGCTTATTTCACAGTAATCGGTTAATTGTGCACCCTTAACGAGTGTACCGATACGAGGCACGAATAGAGCTGCTCTTTTTACTTCAAGATTACACCTAGTTCCACCTTTGATAAATGATAAAGCATTATTTATACAACACGCTTGTGTTCCGCTCTACCTCCATACACAATCTTCCAGATTATATTTCATTAAGACATCCCCAGGCTAGTTTCGTTTGCGTTAATTTTAGTAGCATTGAACTATATTCGCAATAATATGCGTAAAAGATACTCGCTTAAAATAGTAACTTTGTAATTTATAACCTGCTTGGTTACTCCGATATTTTGGTAGATATTTCCTTCTTTCTTTTCTGAAGACGACTAGTATCCATTAGACTGTCTGGTTATGTCAATAAAACTAGTCTTCTAACTTATGCTAAAGTAACAAACTCGTAACAAAAAGTAACATCTACATAGATAGAGCAGATTTAATTGATACAACCTAATAAAATAAAATAAATATAAAACAGTCGAGCACTTAGAGATCAAAATAAACTTGATATTTAAAAGGACTAACACAATCTAAATTGTACCTGAATCTGTTCTAATTTGATATCTTCCACTTAATAAGTAATTTGCATAACCGCATATCTCGGTGGTGCAATGAGTTCACATGTTGATAAACATTGAGATTTGCGTTGATTTCCATTTGGGACCACACACAGTGCGGCGTGTTTGTGCTCGTGCCACACGCAGATATTTCAACGGTTTAGCACGCGTATTAATACATATGACATGTGACGGAGCCACAGTCTCTTTTATCTCTTCAACAAAGAATTCGATTAATCCTTGATTAAAATAATTAGCCATTCGCTACGGGTCTTGCCGGCTCACGCCCGAGCCGTTCCGAGGCGACTCGAGTCGAACGTGACGTCACCACCGATCTCACACGCGAACAAAATTAATGAGATAAAAATTAATTAGACCAACACCTTGACGTAAACTCTACAATTATATCGACCAATATAATAATCCTGTGAGAGAGGACATTAAAAAACTACTTACAACTTTTTCGCGTTACTTCATTTTTATTTAATTACAACTTTTGATACTTATCTATTTTATTGCTTTAAACGCAATATATATGATTAATAATTTAATTAGATAGCAAAGTCTTAAGATAAAGCAAATTTACACTGTCGTGTGAACACAGCCGATAGTAATAGAATGCGATGAAAAATCGTTATTACTTTACATAAATACATATTGAGATCATAACCATTTGCAACCGCCACGAGCTCAGAATATAATTAGCCGACGTTTAAGATGCAGTGATAAAGGTTAAAATGCCAATAAAATCAAACCGTAATTTGTATTACGATTTCTTATTATTTTTTACTTCATGTTTCTTGTTGTGATTCGAAATTCAGAGACTGTTGAAATTCTAAAATGGCTTTAAGAAGACTGAATTGACGAATTACGATGACAGGATGTTGTCGAACAACGTCAATAAATGATTGTCCAAATATGTTATTACTTGGACGGGAAACTTATTGGACATTATACGCGGTTTTTTACTGTTTCTGCAAGTGAGTTGAAAGCAGGTGAAAGTTAAGATTTTTTTAAACGAGCGGGCAGTTTCATAGGAATTCGTTGCAAGTACTTTCTTTGCTGTATGTTTTCTGGGCTCAGCCTTTGAACTTACCTACTCCCAAGGCCACATGGGATCAAGGCATGATTTGATAAAGGAGTTTCACTGAAGTGTGAGCAGATTGTTTTTCTTATATGTAGATATAATTTCAGCTTCGATCATTATTTATTAAGCAGTAAATTGTCTTCAGTAGCGCGGTTTTCTACAGTCTGTACAATCGAGTATCGAGATTTATATGATTTTAAATATGCTATAAAAATAGTCTCTACGCCGTCGGCTAGAAGCGCTGATCAGATTTTCATTCAAAATTTTCTCTGTCTAATAGTGGTAGAGAATCGCGCTACAAAAGTTTAGGTTTGCACGTGAATTCTTTATCCAGTTGTACGTAGTACCAATGGCTCAGTAGTCAGTGCTTAAGGTGCTAGCTTGTAGCAGATATTCTTCTGCCAACTGTAACATGAATGCTTTCGACACTCTCAGTGCAAATAAAAAATGTGGGAAGGGAATATGTCCAAATTCGGAAAGGGAATCGAAAGTATTGTAAGGAGTATGATTCTCATAAACCCGTGCAGTATATTTCTCACGCTAGTCTATTATTAAGGTGAAGCAACATTTCTAACATAGTACTATAGAAAAGTTACGTTTCTTTTTTATATTAACGCAATATAAGTTATATTAATTTGTTGTTAATGATACCCTCATAATTTCAAAATTATTTTTCTAAGGATTTATTAAAATTATAAATATCGAAGTTAAAGTTTCTTGAATATCCTTTGAAACTGAATTCATTGAATTATCAAGGGGTTTTTGATATATCAATTAAAGCAAGTCTTTTTTTACTCAGACTAATTTGCGGACGCAAGCTAGTTTATTATATGAAAAGATATTTTACGCTTTATGTCATAACTTGACCAAAGACTGGTTGCTAATGTAAAGTAACATAAACAACATTCTTCTTTTTACGACTGTCGTATATTTCAGACATCCCAAGAATTTGCGCCATCATTCGTAGCGGTGAAATAATAAAATAATAATATGTTATTATCATATTATTTTACTATTTTATTGTTGTGACGGAGCGATAGTTTTATATTTATTATGCGGTAATTTATGAGTAATAAATATGCTAATATTCTGATACCATTTAGTCTTAAAATAAACATAAAACTCAAGAACATTGAAATAACATAATGTGGGTGTATCAAAATGCAAACAAAGGTACTCGCCTAGGTCAAATATGAATAGTTATATTGGGACTCAAAATTATACCGTAAAGCATAAACACCCTATAATCTACAGAAATAATACAAATGTCTACTTGAAGGCCTTAAATTGGCAATATTGCTTCCCCTTAATGTCCCCGTAGAGTGCAGCCGCGTTGCAACAAAAAGCACTTTGATTGATCCTTTCACTCCATTGACTATGGTTAATGGAGAGTCGCACAAAAACTTACAAACGTTGAACATAAGCCTGATCATTTTAGTCAATGATACCTGCAGAAAAACTTCTACGTTACAAGTTTGTTTGACGTAGAAGCTCTTCATTGAGACTAGAATATTATGTAAGGTTTTGCTGACGTTTTTGCTGATAATCTAACGATTATACACTACGAATTATATGGAATATCTGCTTCTTAGGTTTTTCGTTAAACCTTACATGTGACTGATCAAGGGTCTATTTTGTTCTAGAAAAAAAACATGCTATGCTACCTAGGAGCTTGGGACTCTACAATACTCTTCGTTCCTTCGTACTCTCAAGTGTGCTATGTTTCCTCACGGGATTTATAACACCAGAGTAACAAGAATTCTCTTCTCTTTAAGGTTTAGCTGTCGTAACTGAACTCTCTTTTTCTTGCAAGGCGTGTGAATGGTCACACCACACGGATATTATTTTTTTAAAACCTATAAAATGCATTCAAACCACAATTAAAATGCACAGAATCATCTCAGTTCACACCGTACAGTATTAAGGCATTGTGTCCCGTAAACTCCTGTACAATACGTTAAAAAGACAGGTTGTCTATTGTATTCCCAAAGATATTGAAGGAAGGACGAGTAGCCGGCCGGTGTCGCCAGTGATGACCGTGGGAGGCAAACCCACAAGCCTTTTGCCGTGGGAACTTACGAATAAATTGGACATTGTCGCCGCGGGAAGGGTGTGTTAGGTAAGTAATACGAAGTTACGAAATGTACTTATACGAAGAACAAAAACGGTAGCGGCTCAGCCTAGGCTACCTATTACTTCTTTAGAGGAATGCATCAGGCCTTTTATTGTTATTTTTTCAACTAGGTAAGTTATATCAAAGAAATATGATCACGTATTAAACGTAAGTTTATTTTCAAATTCTGTGCTGATTGTCCTATTAAATAGGTATTGTTATGAACGCAACTATATTTTAATTAGATATGTAATAATAAGTTAACACCTATGAATAAAACCAGCGTGTTAATACATTGATACTTGTGCCTCACCTGCTCCTCCACTTTTTACCTAGAATGGCACCGATTAGCCTTAAGTATGCACTACAGTTAACAAAACAGTATTTTCATGCAAAATTTAATTTTCTCTCATTTATGATCAGACATTATTGATATGAAAATTATAGCATTTTTATATGCATCTTCATCTTACTTGTGATGTGCGTCATCATAATTTAATTTAATGGAACCACCACTTTACTTGCGAAAAGTGAATATGCACCGAGATTACGCAGTAATGACCACTTGGAAATTAATTCAACCCTCGTTTATTCTTAAGCCGGTTGTCGATAAGCGTGGAAGAAATAAACAGCTAACTACATGTCCAAAGGCAATGTTTTCTGAACAACAGTTAAATGATAATGTAACGCAACATTGAACCTGTCTTATGTATATCTGTATGCATGGGTCTCCTCTTATGGCGAAACCGATTAGGCTATAGTCCATTGGGGCGGCTGCTCAGAACAGACAAGTACAGAGAGAATTATTGTTTTTTTTCACCTTAGGCACTTAGTACTGTTTAACGTTATCAAATTTTTATATTTTTATAGTGATTTGCGCCCCATAATTTTTAGTTGCTGTTTTTGTTTTGTAATAGGTATTGGTCTTTTCATTCCATATCTCATATCCAACACAATAAAAAGTAAACTACAAAGCGCGACAGCTGCAGATGGATTCAAAATACTACATTTTTAGCACAGTCGTAAAAGTTCTCATAAGATTTAAGTATTATTACGTGCCTAGTGCTAGTAATAAAATAAAAATGTCTAGTAATAAACCTCGCCGGCTAGATACCTTAGTATTAACTATCAACATAGATGACATACATTTATCACTGAAATGAAGATGTTTTACAACCTCTAATGACCACCATATAGTTCTTTACCCAGTTAAGAAGCCTTCTATTTAGCTGCACACGTAGTATTTACTAAGGACGGGGTAAAATTATCATTCATTCGAGAAATAGCATCCATTAAACGCGGCAGGACCGCGCGATGACGACGGGGCGAGGTTCTTAACGATGTTGCCGCGGCACACTTACTTTGATCAATATTTCGACTTTTTCACTAAGCTGCAAATTGTCATTAATGAGACAACATTGTTTAGTTATTGCTGTTCTGTACAATGTCGCTACGAATTGTTTCTTTATTTTAAGTTCTTCTTTCTATTACGCAGTGGTTAAGGTTGTTGCCACGCCAGTGCCTCCGTGCCGAGGGTCGTAAGTTCGATATCATGTCGAGACTCCAGTCCTCGTAAACTTTATTTGAACTTTATTGTTGTACCTATATCTATCTCAACATTATACGCATATGACGTAATCGCAAACCCATGCATGATTTAATAGGTTTCGCTTCCACATGAGTTTAAGGAACTAATATTGGTGTTAGTTTGTTCCCTACTCTGAGATATTCTTTATACACATTGATGACTCGATCATGCTACGCACTATTAATTAGCTACCTATTCATGGGCACCTCTTGTACACGTGCTTTGTAGGTATTCACATTAATGGATGCCGCTATTTGTATTCAATAATGCAAATTCATGACCAAACTATGAATATTCACATCGCTTAATACATGCGACACGTTCCAAACCATTAACATCCTAATGATCTAACAATTACATGCAAAAAATGTTTAAAAAGATACATTTACCCCTTCACCTATTGCATAGAAGAACAAAAGATATCGATTCCTGCCAATAATATTCGACTCATGAATATGCATAAATAACAATTAGAATAATCAATATTGGCTTTGATCTTGAACTTTAGTCGAGTCATGTTACACTCATTAATCGATTTTAGGGACGGGTTGAATTGCTATTTTTTTATACGGAAGGGTGAGATTATACACCTGCATGAAAATTGCAAATGGGGTTTTGGCGCCCAGTATTGGCGCGCAACACCTTCTATTAACGATCGATCTTCGGTAATGTGAACTTATAATAAAATTATATTTATTATCCAATAATGAACATTTTGCGATCGTGGATTCAACTGGATTCCTTAAAAAGCAGCGTTTATTATTCTTACTAATTTTATCTTACTGAATTCATGGCGTAATTTTAATCATCTTTTAAGCGACGACTGTGTTGTCTAAGGGGCATTTTCTTTAACGCGTGTATTGGTAATAGAACAAAAAAAAGTAATATTAAAAAATCAGTCAAGCTTTATTTATAAAAAAAACTTTTTGACAGTAATTCAGTTGAGTAAATATAGCTTTATTTATGAAATGCACAATTCTTTGAGAATTCTTGTAACAATATTTTATCATTTATTATGAAAGGCAGGTAAACATTGTTCAAAGGTTAACATTAAACTAGGTAATTTTGCTTCAGTGGAGAATGAAATACAATTAACATTGTTGTTTTAAGCTGGTATTAGGAAAATAAATGCTTATAGACTAAAAAACTTCGCATCGTTGTGTTACAAGGGGGTCCACTACAAGTTAGTGCAACACACAGTTTCTAACACAAACAATGTAAAAAGAAAAAAACTAAAAGTTTGAAATTGGAAGTGCCAACGAACTGCAAGCTGAGCTTGTCAAGTTGCTGGCTAGTATGTGACCAAAAAGTCATAAGTAATATAAAAACTAAAGTTTAGAGATCCAGTCTTGCAGTGTCTTGATGTCAGCAGGATTGTCATCGTCGCCAGTGCTGGCCGAGCTCTCCGCGACGTCCACGCGACTCGAAAGATGGGAGAACTCAAAGTCTTTGCCCACCTTACCAATGTATGTCGTCTTATTGCTCTGAGAGGGGTCCACGGATTGCAGCTGACTGGATTTCGTGACACGGACTAAATTGCTGCAACAAAATATACAAGCTTCATCATTCGTTTGAATTGAATCTAGAGTTTACTGAATTACGTTAATAATGTCGTAAAGTAACAATTTCCTTATTTTCGGTCCGAGTATTAACGATAATATGAATGCAAAGAATAGCGACATCTATCGGTTCGACGTAAAACGAAAAAGGTATCGAAAAGTTACAATCGAGCTTAGTAACGTCATCTAGTATTTAAAAAAACGCAATATCAAAACAATTTACTGCTTCACTAGGCGTAAAATGCTAAAATCAGCTAAAATACATTTTTAGATTTAAATAATGATCGAAACTTACATTTCCTTCTCCAACAAGCTCTTGATCACTTGGCTGCCTTTAGCCAGCGGCTGATCTTGCTTGTTGCAGAGGATCAGTATTGGAGGACTGTTGCTCTGGACTGCAGGGTCAGACAGAACTGTGTACAAGTACCTGTAGACAAAATATTATTGATTAAAAAATATTGTATATGTTTATTTCTATCCCGCTTTTTATCTGTGAAAAAGAAAGGGATGAAGCCTTATCCACCAACAAATTCATGAGATGATTTAATCAGAATTTTGGAATGTTCTACTTACTCAGCTACATCTCGGATCTCCTTCTGAATGGTGACAGAGTCAATCACATAGACAATACCCTTGGCACTGTTCTTGTACTGGTCAAAGAATTTATTCCTCAGCCTCTCCTGACCAGGCAGGTCCACAATCTTCAGTGAGTCCTACAAAATAATACATTTAATATTTAATTAGGTAGGCATTTTGATGTTCGTAAGATTAATTAATTATTCAGCCTCTTTAGTGTATTAAAGTTTAGAGAAAACATTTTCTCAAAGGAGATTGAACAGGATAACAATCTGTATTTTTACAGAGACAATAGTTTTAACACATATGTCATGAAATACAGCGCATAACACTATAAATAATTCCTCACATTAGCTGTAAGATACTCCTCAACATTTTCCTTCATAGATGTAAATGTTTGTCTGTATTGAGAGTATGCGAGTCTCACAAACAACAGCGTCTTGCCAGAGTCTGAGAGACCCATCAACAACACAGATCTACGAAGGTGACGCCGCCTTGTGAAGCACCACCAAAATACTGAAAAAAAAAATTGTTTATGAAACATATGTTTTTTTTTCTTCTTATAGTAAGATAAACAGCATTTCATGTTTTTTTTAATGACTTAAGTTGACATGTCATATAAAGAAAATTATGAAGACCCAAAAGTGTAAACGGAACAATGAAATCATAATAGTGTTGACATCAAAATGTTTGTTGAGTATTAGACAAACAAATGCCATGTTTTTATTTATGTATCTATTAGCTCAAGTAAGGTAATGTAACAAAATTTGGTTTAAATCTAGAAATAGTTCATTTTGTTCACTCAGATTTTGACCATGTGCTATTGCATGGCAATTTTTTTTTTGTTGATCTACTTTCGGCTTTGTGCATTGCTGTCATTATGAAACAAAGGTATGGAGAGTAACAAGTAATTATGAAACTCTAAGGGAAAAACGTCCTGAATAATTGAAATGTGCTTGTTCTGATCACTATTTAAGCAATTAGAAACGGTATCGCAAGTAAATGTACTTACTCAAAGTAAAAAGTAGGACTATTCCACTTAACAAGGTTATGTACCGGGGATCGTTAAGCATGGGTTCTGTGTGAATCTTTTCCTTTATTACTTCTGACTCCATGATGAACTTAAATGGAAAATAAAACTATACTATTAAATAGACAAAACAAAATTTTTAATGCAATTTCCAGCTGGACTCCAACACACAAGTTTTAGACAATAGTAGGGATGTGTGTGACATTTAATAAAACTTCGTATTTTAAACAACTCTAGTGTAGTCGATTATTATATTTATCAAATAAATATTTAAATTTTGAAAACATATTTGTTAGATTTTTTTATTATAATATATTACAACAGGAAATTAAATAGAAATATCAAATACTCACTATACACACTATAATAAACACGATGTCTTAGTTCTACTACTTCTAGGTACCGTAAAACGGGGTGAATAGAATTCGCGGGGTGAATAGAAAAAAAATCAGGAAAGTTTTCAAGCCCAATGTTTGAGTACTCCTCGTTTAAGAATTTTGTTCAAATTTGAAATGATTACACGTCGATATTACTTCTCTGCGGTGTCATAATTGTTTAAATGTTTTAATTGATATTTATACCCAAAAAATTGCTTCAAAGTCAACCGTCCTAGAATGCCTTAATGGTCCATACATTTTTTTCAAAACTTTGGATTTAAAGTGGAATTTCTTTTCTAATGAGTTGTTTGGAGTGTTTATCTCTTTAGGTGTATATTTATCTATAAAGATACAATATTGTTAACTGAAAAAACGTTTTAAAACACAATTTTTCCATTCACCCCTTTGGTTGTTTCGATTCACCCCTATCGCTGGGTGAATAGAAATTGACCATTTTTTTAATGAAATATCGTAAAACTATGCATATTTTTGGACAAATATGGTTTTAACTCTTTCTTCATGGCGCCGGACATGATATAAAACAACCTGACAATAAAAATAACAAGTTATTCGCTACAAATTTTTAGGACAAAGTTGAAAATTGTTTCTATTCACCCCGTTTTACGGTACATAATTATTTATTTTTATGACATACACAGTACCTATATGCCAATCCAGAAACTGAAATGCTCGGAATAATCTCCCGATCTCCAACTGTTATACTCTTGAAATTAAAATAAGGTACCATATCGATTTTAACTTTATAAGGATTTTCCATGGAAGTAATAATACAAACTGGAATGATCACTAAGACCGAATTCGCGAGCCGAGCGAGACTCACTTTTAAGGCCCTCTGTCGCTTTCTAGAAGGTGACCATACTAAAGCGAAACTATGGATAAACTTGAGACTACTAAATATACACAGTGACAACATTTTGTCATAACCTTACAAAGCATCGATCGTATTTACTTTTAAGATAGTATGGAATCTATACAAGTGAAAATAAGTAACAAGAAATGTATGTAATCATGTTATAATTATATTATATATTATCTATACTAATATTATAAAGCTGAAGAGTTTTTGTTTGTTTGTTTGAACGCGCTAATCTCAGGAACTACTGGTCCGATTTGAATAATATAGTGTGCGGTAATAGCCATAAAACTTTCGTTGTTATCTGACGTCCAGCCGTCTGTAGTAGGTAATAAAAATAACGTGTGCCTCTGAAATTTGAATTCAGATTGAATAGGGATGAAGTTGCATATGTAGCAGCTAAGACATACTTACTATTTCCGAGTTGGTGGTGGAGTCAAGCAATTTGAACAGGCCATAAAGAAAAATGGACAATTAACCAGTAAAGTATGCTGGAAAAGTGCAGGAGGAATTCAAAAAGAAATATTAAAAATAACACATAACAAACCATAAACCTTTGAATAATATAATCATTGTCTCTTACTTTGTACTACCTATTACACTTACAACATGACTAAGTAAAACAGTGGAAGACAATTTGATTGATTATTTGATTATCTATGGAGATAGACGTTCATACACCCATCCATCCTCTCCTTCATGCAACAGTTTCCCATCGGGGACTTCTCCTTCCTTGGGTTTCCTGAACTTAATTCTGTCACTAAGACGGTCACGCTGGCCTTGCCAAAACTCAACAGCCCTTGGGCGAATTATGTAACCACCCCTGAAAGTAAGCAGCAAAGAATGTAATATTCTTATGTTAGCAAAACCTAGTTTCAAAATATGGGAAAAGAGAAGAACAATTATTTTAATTACTAAGTGCAGTAAAGAAAAATAAAATAAGGGTCAAGCCTCCTAATTTTAACCAATCTGCTGCTAAGAAGGGAGTGAAGTTTAACCATAAACTAGTATAACGCATATTTCAGGAATAAATACCAGTATGCAGGCTTGGGAACTTCCTTCTCTGGTATGAGGTATTCCTTTTCTAACACAGACTCTCTTTCACACAAGACATCTCTGGATTCAATAGGAGTGCTCTGGTAACTGGCACATGCAGCAATTTGACTAGGTACTGGCCGTGAGTGGAAATATTTTGTTGATTCGTCTTCAGACACCTTTTCTACAAAACCTTCAATCCTTATAGATCTGTTCAAACTCTCCCAGTAGAATGTTGCAGCCACATTAGGGTTTTCATGCTAAAATAAGAGTTATTTATGTAATTAACAATTAAAAGTTTGGCTAATTCTAATGGAACATTGTCTTTAAAATATTTACCAATTCTCTAGCCTTCCTGCTTTCATAGTTGGTAAAGAATTTGAATCCTTCTTTGCCATATCCTTTCAGTAAAACAAATCTGGCTGATGGAAATCCATCCCTAAAATTAAAATTCTATTAGTAGAATGTTCTAGAACAATAATATAAATAGAAAATTTGATTTATTGAGAATAATAAATTTGTAAGGAACATGCTAGAGACATATTGTCATGATGTAATGTTATGTAATATAGATAACAGATGATGTATAATTACTTAGTGGCTGTTGCCAAGCACATTGCATTAGGCTCTAGTATCTCCTTTTTAGTACAGGCCTCTTCAAACCATGCCTTGAATTGACCAAAAGGCTCTTTTGATGCCAAATGCTTTTCCAAAAAAGTATCATCCTTGTCTTTGTATCTCATCCTCATGCCTGAAAAAAAAACATAGATTTTGTATATTAAAATGCAAAATATTGAAATGTTTACATTTAATGACATAGAAAATTAATGATTGTTTATTTGAATCATGTTGAGGTTACAACATGATTCAAATAATAAAAATTTCATAAGAATAAAATGTGCTGGATCTTACCTGCAATGTCAATACTCATGTTTCTGAATGAGTTAGATGCTACCTACTTTTCAAGAATACGAAAGATTAATAATAATTAAACGCCTCAAACCCATGCACACTTAATGCCGTGACCAGCAGGAATCTGTAGTCAATTTTATAGATAATTCAAGTAAATTTAAATAATTATGAAACAACCTTGAGCTGCGCCGTTAGTTGTTTGAAAGTGTCTACGCAATTTTATTATGACTGAGATTTTGACATTATGATAGTCGCTATTGATAAGCATTTGGGAAAGGTCGTGACCCCACGTACGGTTTTCACAGTTTATTTTATTACATTTTTATTTTTTGATGGAATTAATTAATAGGCATCTTAAATTCATAATCTAAATATCTGAGATTCATTTTAAAAAAATACAGATGGTTTTTATCTAATGTTTCATCCACAATTATTATGATTTTAACTAAACCGAGATTTTTGTATCAATCACTATTATTTTGTGATAAATATGGTTCAAAAATGTATTGTGACTGGTTGCTGTATTGAATCGTATCTGGGTTGTGGAATATTTCTTTCGCAATTATGAGAACTTTGATTTGCATTGTAGTGTCACTCTCATTTAAGATTTTTGTGGACATCACACATATTTTGTTCTTATTTCAAAGAATTAAACAGCTTTACCAAATAATTTCTTTTGTTTAATTAATGGATACAATAAAAAGTGATCCTAGGTTTACAAGTATGCCCATACATCTTTTGATTCGGTTTTTTTTTCATTAATTTCATTGCTCAGGTAGATAATAAATAAAGGTATTGAGTTTTATGATAGGTGGAGTAGTTGCTACGTGGCAAAGATATAGCAAATGATTATGACCAGGTTGGGCTGCGTGATGAGTAAAAATGACAAATTAATATTATTTACACTACTGATCGGAAGTAAAAATTGACTCGGAAGAAACGATGACTAGGAATCTGAAAAGGTAAAATTTATTTTACAGTTATTAAAAAAGTTATTGCTATAATTACACAGAAATGTTTATCAAATAGATTTTTGATTCTAACAATGACAACATTCGGAAAGCAAATGGCTTTCAACATTATGGGAAATCAAGCCACGTTACGACAAAGATTGCATAGGGCCATGTTGTTCAGCAATGTATAATTTTCTTTTAAATAAAAACAATATTTACAGTTGTATGAGTTTCGTTTGGATTTACTACTGGAACTTTTTTACCACCTAATGCGCGGGTCTTCTCTTAAGGTCTTACAGTGGTCTACTACGCTGGCCAAATTCGGTGCAACACACACTATCGAGAATACCACCGAATTCGCGCCGAATTATTAATAATAATATATAATATAATTATAACATGATTACGTACATTTCTGGTTGCTCATTTTCACTTGTATAGATTCCATAATATCTTTGAAAGTGATCCAAAAAGTAAATACGATCGATGATATTTTTTAAGGTAATGACAAAATTTTGTCAATGTGTAGTTTCAAGTTTATACACGATTCCACTTTAGCATGGTCACCCGCTAGAAAGGGACAGAGGCCAGTAAAAGTAAGTCTCGCTCGGCTCGCGAATTTGGTCTCAGTGATCATTCCAGTTAGTATTATTACTTCCATGTTATAGACAAATTGAAATTTCATTCATCCACGATTTCGCTGATAGCAATTGACAGCATTTGCGGATGAATTTGACAAATTGCAGTTTTGACTTGACTTTTGACAGAATTACTTGACTGGTTACGAAGCGAACCAGTCAAAATCAAATAATCAATTAATATTTAAGTTGAATGAAGTCCTTTGGCTTTCGTTGTTGAGCGAATTGATAGTAATGTTTATTTTTTTAATCTGACGACTGAATGAATATTCAAAGCGCACAATTATTAATATTTTAGTAACATTAATCTACGAGTGTAAAAAGTGGGTACCAAATTATTTAAATACTTCGTGCAACTAAGCTATTAAATGTGAAACTAATCAGTAGAAATGTCCAGGTTATTATTGAAAAAGACAATCCTAAATGTTGTCAATAATTAGAATTTAGTGATACCAGTGTAAATTGTTTCGGCTTTCCGTCAATAGTAGTGCTTATCAATAGCGGCTATCTTATTGACAAAATCTCTCAGCCATAAAATTACGTAGAACCTTCTAAACAACCAACGACGTAGCTCTAGGTTGTTTCACAATTATTTAAATTTACTTGGACTATCTATATTGATTACAGATTGCTGCTGATCACGGCAATAAGTGTGCATGGGTTCGAGGCGTTTAATTAATCTTTCGTATTCTTGTAAAGTAGCATCTAACTCATTCAGAAACATGAGCATTGACATTGGAGGTAAGATCCAGCACATTCTATTCTTTTAATTTTTTTAAATATTAGAATCATGTTGAGGTTAATAAACAAAAATGTATTATTTATGTAAATAAATGTAAACATTTCAAATCTCACTGCAGGTACCTACCAAGACAATTTATATATTCAAAAATAATAGTGTTTTATTTTTTCAGGTATGAGGATAAGATACAAAGACAAGGATGATACTTTTTTGGAAAAGCATTTGGTATCAAAAGAGCCTTTTGGTCAATTCAAGGCATGGTTTGAAGAGGCCTGTACTAAAAAGGAGATACTAGAACCTAATGCAATGTGCTTGGCAACAGCCACTAAGTAATTATTCATTATCTGTTATCTATATTACCAAACATTTCAACATACGTCTTTTGTATGACTATGTCTTTATTATTATCAATATACCTGAAAATCTATTTATTCTCTTCTAGAACATTCAACTAATAGAATTTTAATTTTAGGAATGGATTTCCATCAGCCAGATTTGTTTTACTGAAAGGATATGGCAAAGAAGGATTCAAATTCTTTACAAACTATGAAAGCAGGAAAGCTAGAGAATTGGTAAATATTTGAAAGACAATGTTCCATTAGAATTAGCCAAACTTTTAATTGTTAATTACATAAATAACTCTTATTTTAGCATGAAAACCCTAATGTGGCTGCAACATTCTACTGGGAGAGTTTGAACAGATCTATAAGGATTGAAGGTTTTGTAGAAAAGGTGTCTGAAGATGAATCAACAAAATATTTCCACTCACGGCCAGTACCTAGTCAAATTGCTGCATGTGCCAGTTACCAGAGCACTCCTATTGAATCCAGAGATGTCTTGTGTGAAAGAGAGTCTGTGTTAGAAAAGGAATACCTCATACCAGAGAAGGAAGTTCCCAAGCCTGCATACTGGTATTTATTCCTGAAATATGCATTATACTAGTTTATGGTTAAACCTCCTAAGCTTCGTAGCAACATGTCCCATATGTTAATGCTTTATTTAGATTGGCGAAAATTAGGAGAGCTGACCCTTCTCATTTTTATTTTATTCTAGGTTTTGCTTACATTAGAATATTACATTCTTTGCTGCTTACTTACAGGGGTGGCTACATAATTCGCCCAAGAGCTGTTGAATTTTGGCAAGGCCAGCGTGACCGTCTTCATGACAGAATTAAGTTCAGGAAACCCAAGGAAGGAGAAGTCCCTGATGGGAAACTGTTGCATGAAGGAGAGGATGGATGGGTGTATGAACGTCTATCTCCATAAATAATCAAATAACTTATCAAATTGTCTTCCACTGTTTTACTTAGTCATGTTGTAAGTGTAATAGTACAAAGTAAGAGTAAAAATGTCATATTATTAAAAGGTTATGGTTTGTTATGTGTTATTTTTAATATTTCTTTTTGAATTCCTCCTGCACCTTTCCAGCACACTTCACTGGTCAATTGTCCATTTTTCTTTATGGCCTGTTCAAATTGCCTGACTCCACCACCTACTCCAAAATAGTATGTTTTAGCTGCTACATATGCAACTCCATCCTTATTCAATCTTTCTACAAACAGTGAAATAAGTTTGTCATAGTTACATTCATTGTAAATAGTTTCTGATGTAAGGATAATGTCATAGACATCAGATGTAAATTTCTTGTTAAATGATTCCCAATCGCCTGAGTAAAATTTACACTTTTTGATCTCATTCTGTCTTTTATCTTCTTCTTCAATGTTCAATATTACATTAGGAATTGTGACATGCTCTAATACTTCTTTGTTCTAAAAAAAATAATACAATATGTTAATGTTTTAAAAAAATAACTAAAATGGATATTTTATGTTAGATTATTAAATACTTACATAATCTTGGAATGTTACAAGAGAGCCTTTCTGATATGCGTAAATTCCTAATATTCCAGCACCACAGCCTAAATCTAAGACCTTTTTACCATCAAAGTTTGTATCACTTTGACTTTCAAGATATTCTACCAAGTCATAAGTACATTCCCATATTTTTAGTCCACCTAGAATAGTAAGCAACAATTAAGTAGGTAAGTAGTTAACATAATATAATGCAAATAATTTAGCAATTCATACTAGGAGTGTAGTAAAAATTACCCAGACTCACTAAATAACTTTTTCAATATATCCTAAAGCATTCACATACCAACTTGCCTTCATATGTGCCAGCAATAAGATCGCTGTGTTCCTTTTCTGCAAGTTCTACTGCGTTACTGAATCCACTTCCTTCAATATTAGCTAAGGCTTCAGTAACAACTACATGACCAATTTCGACATCACCGCAAGCAAACATTTTGGCACGAGTTACCTCTTCTCCGGCAGGTTTAAGCTGCTTGTCTGGCACGACTTCTTCACTTTCAAACCATTTGATATTTCCTTTATCATCTTCTGTAAAGAAAAATGAGTTGAAAGGCTATAGATATAGGTAACGTTATCAAACAATTTATTGCTATTACAGCATATATTACCAGTTACTAAGTCATTGTTCTCGTCTTCCCCGGAAAAGTTAAACCTAAAAGTCGTCATACTTCTGTTATGATACGACTATGATAGTAACAAATCGGCAGTGAAAATAACCTAATATTGATGTCCAATGCGCATGTACTATTGTTTACAAGTTTTGAAGTATCTCAAATGTGTCAATGTGACAGTCAGCTTTGACACTGACATTATAATTCTTTTTAAGACGTCACTATATAATTAAACAACTAAGCGAGGCCTAAGCAACGACTTAGGACTAAGGAGTCCTTAGTCCTCTCTGTATAGTTCCTATATCCAACTAGTCCTTAGTAAGGACTAATTAAATATTAGAACTCTTTCAATATAACTTTGATTACTCTGAGTACTCTTATCGATACCAAATACCTGCGTAGGTCATAGTCCTCCAATATGTAACTGTCCATGTTTTGGGCCCAAAGTGGACTATTATTACGCACAGTAATTATTATTACACAAAACCTAGGTTTTCTTAAATAGTTATACCCAAACAACATACATAACCATTTCTTCATCACTTAATTGCGTAGAAATAGAACATGATGAGCCTCACGTACCTATCTAATCACCCAAAATCATTTTAAGTCACTCTGATGCAATAAAATCACATTTTACTGGGTGAACAGTCTACTAGATCATGGTCAAACAAACATATTAAGTAATAAACCTTTAGAAAAGCATCTTGGTGAGTGGTCCTATTATTATCGGATTTTATCAT
Source organism: Anticarsia gemmatalis (assembly GCF_050436995.1). Classification (NCBI taxonomy): domain Eukaryota; kingdom Metazoa; phylum Arthropoda; class Insecta; order Lepidoptera; family Erebidae; genus Anticarsia; species Anticarsia gemmatalis. Next base: position 7,987,067 of record NC_134757.1, read on the forward strand.
CTTTAATATTTATTAGCAAATGCGGAAGTATATTTATCTTAGGTATACATAGCTAAATGGCTAAACCAATTTTCATAAAATTTTGCACAGAGATTCGAGCTAGTTCTGGATCCTAAACGTCTTCTGTCGTGTCAACGACTCACCATAATACAGTATTTATACAGTTATTGACCACAACAGAGATTTCCATCAATATTGAGGGCTTCTCGACGGTTAAGTCAGTGCTCCTAGCTGATCTATGGACCCAAATAAATAGTCAGGATTTACACTTGGGCTACACCTTTACGATAACGTAAAGATTTAACTGCACGTTTGGCGCAGTGGTTTAAGCGGTCACCGCGCCGCAACAACCGTAGCGCCGCGTGTGGTGGGTTCGAATCCCACCCGGGACAAATCTTTGTTTGATGAGCACGAGTATTTGTTCTGAGCCTGGATGTCAATTTATCTATTTATGTATTTATTTAGAAATATATAAGTATGTTTATCAGTTATTTGGTTACCATAGTACAAGCTCTGCTTAGTTTGGGATCAATTGACCGTGTGTGAGTTGTCCAATTATATTTATATTTATTTATATTTTATTTATTTGCGTTGTAGCGACACTCACGCAGTCGCGACATGTCTGTTTTCTGGCCAAAGTTTTCGCCCTACCACGAATCATCTTCTCGAATACGAATGCCCTTTGCGCCGCTGTATATATTGTAAATTATTGCACATTATAGGGTTTTATCGCGACCAAGTTAGTTAGATTGGCTGCACTTCGCGTCGCGCGCTTTAGTTGACTGCGAGGCTACTATAAGAAGAAACAAATTTGCGGCCGCCACTTAATGTTTCCCACTATATTAATTATCGCAATGCGATGTAGTAGTTATTTTCGTTCCACAACGCACTTCGTTATAGAACGAACTTGAACCAATATCCTGACTACGCGAACACAAATTTTCAGCTGTCGAAGATTCTTCGTCATCAAGTGTAGCCGTAGCAGGAATTATTTTTGTGCAAGCAGAAACGCGCGAGTCAGCTAGTAATGTTGTTCGGGTACATAGTACCTACGTATACTATAGTCCGAGTTCTATGAGTTTTCTTCATGAAGGTAGGCATAGGTACCTAGTTTTGATGATATCATAATGTAGCAGAAGGGAGGGCCAGTATTTTTAAAAAAAGTAAAATGTCGTTATGTCATATTTCCGTAACGGAGCAAAAAAATATTGTTGTATCTTTTATAATTTAAAATGGAAACTATTTGTAGTGAAAATGAACTTAACAAAAGATCGGTACGACAGCGCTTTTAATATTTTTTTAGTTTGTAACTTATCGCTGATTGTTCTTGGTCGAATGAACGCATCCATTCCTAGCTAACAAAACTAAATTCATCTCATTCATTCATACACGAGTTGTTAGCGTAAAAGTTGTGTGGAATTTAACAATATTTTGTAATTAGAGGGTTTTATCGTAACTAAGAACCCAGTAAAAGTAATATTAACACAATGACAGACGTAGCAAAAAAGGTAAAAACTTTAATTAATTTTTATGATGATCTATAGCTATAAGCTTTGTTTGACACGATCACACGAGTAACGTACTTTGATTAATGTGTGTGACCTCACAGTTTTCTCTTGAATTACCTTCAAATACTGTTGTGTCGTGGCAGTTTTTGATTCTCGGCTAAGATTTAAGGTTGCAGAAGTGTAATTTGAAGTGATTACAGCGATGGCTGCAGTAAGTATTGTGTTAAAAGCGACATAACCTCAACATATTGTGCGGCCGTGGGGTGTTTGAGGCGCAGCAAGTTGCGACAAGTAATGGCAGGCTGTTATTCGAGTGGATTGTTCAGTTAGCGTGTGTTTCCAGGTGCAGGACTACAAGGATTCTCTCAAGCAGAAGGCTGAGCACTTAATAATCAAAGGATTTCCAGAAAAGATAGTGAAACTAAATGAGCTCTTAGAAACGTCAAATTTCCAAAATCGTGATTTATCTGATGTTCACCAGGTTCGTTATACTATTTTCGATGAAAATCTATCATAATTTACGCGAAAATATTGCTTTTCTTTCGATATTTCCCATTTTGGTGAAAGGTTATAGTTATGTGTATAATTTTGATATATGTTATGTGTCATGGCTGTGATTGAGTTTCGGCGTCTGTTAAATGATGAGAGTTCGCTTGATTATTAGTGATTGCAAATCTTACATGTTGTTTCATTCATCCAAAAGACGAATTAAAGTATCAGTCAAGAAATATGATAAATAAAGATGTTTCACTGAAGTTATAGTAACAAACTTTTGTAATCTCATCAAACCAACAGCCCAATCAATATTGTTGAATGGATCACAAATATTTAATATGAACAGATCAGATCATTTGGATGCTGCATATTAATTTAGTACCTATTATTTATATGCATATTTGGATGAACATTTAAGGGCTTCTTAGACACATGTCTTGTAGTCTATATTAATTAGTTTTATAATAATTTCAGGACTTAAACATTCCAATACCACCACCAGCATCAGGAAATGAGCCAAATGCTAAGCGTCAGAGGATGGACTCCTCAGATTTGTCATCCAGCAATGCCTCCCTGGAGGGCACCAGGGTGTATGCTCTGCCAAATGGTACAGTACCATGCAACAAGCCACTCAGTGACCTCATCCATCTTGTCAAACCACATATCAGGGAACTGGTAGAAGATTCCAATCTGGTAAGTGGACCATGAACTTTATTCTTGTGCTGATTACTTTTGAATGAAACTCGTAAGGTTGTAAGCTACTCGATAAATAATGAAATCTGTGTTTTTGTCGCTCAGAGTTTAGTAAAGATACTATATTCCTCAGCTTCTTGAATTTAGTCAAAGAAATATGTTTTTTTTACAATAATAGAGTGAATTGTTTGAAAGAAATATTACACCTGTAATTTGTTAATTTACACATCCAATGTCTTCTTGTGACATATAAGATTGAGAAATAAAGTGCAATACACAGGCCTGACTTCACTACTTTTGTATAAGTAACTTGAATAAAATTTTGTTCATTGTTATTGTATAATGGCTCTCACTTTATCTAGTAATCAGATTATAATTATTAATCACTTAACCCACACTTTAAGTCCACAATCTTACAAAATTATCTCTGCCTATTCAGGAGAAGTAGAGATATCCTTATGTCATATACCCAAGCATAAGTTTGTTATGTGTTCAGAATCTCATTCATCTACTTTGGACTTGTTAATTCAAATATTAAAACAACTGCCAGCATGTGACTAACACTAAAACATTATCATTAGTGGGAACCCTTTGAGGAAATAATTATTCATAATTCCCCATTAGGTATATTCTTATTTCATTCCTTAATAGTATATTATTCTGTAGTTCCAAGGTGAATACTAAGTTATTCCTTGGTAAAACAATTTTTTACTTTCTATCTATGTGGGACTAAACAATTTCTACTTACATGTATGTGTTACTGTAAAAGCCCGAACGGTGGTAAATCCTAAGATTTTCCGGTATAACCTAAGATTTACCAACTCGCAATGGTAAAAGTCCGAACAATTATTTTATTTCGAACTTTTACCAATATTCACTTGATGATATCGAGATGTCGCCGGAGCCCCGCTTCGCGGGGCTCCTCCTTCTGGGTGGTTAAAAAAAAATAACCTCGAAGGCTAAGGTGGGAGCTTCGCTTCGCTCGCTCCCACCTTAGCCTTCTAACCTAACCTACCCATGTCGCTATGCCCAAAACTCCTTCTTTATAACTATGTCACAGTATATAATTATACCGTGAAATAGTTATAAACATAGTTATGAAGGAGGTTTTTTTTATATATCGTAACATAGTTTTTAAACTCTGGCTTGTTCGGACTTTTACCATTGAGAGTTGGTAAATCTTAGGTTTTACCGGAAAATCTTAGGATTTACCACAGTTCGGGCTTTTACAGTAACATATGAATCATTTAATTTTGTACCTTTTAGGTAATGATTCATAGGGAATTTACCCAGAGCTTTTATGACTTTACAGATTGATTAATTGTAGTGATAATATTTAAAGATGTCCAAGTGGTTCATAATATAAGAAAGTAAAAAAAGGGTAATTCAAATAAATTAAAATGTAGCTTTCACAAGTGTTGTGACTTATGCTGGCATAATTTGGATTATTATAGGGATAATCATGTGAGAGAAGGAAAGAATCTCTTAATCTTTCTTATCATTATGGGAAACTGAAATTTTGCAACATTACCCACCATTCGTCATCATTGCCATGTGTTCATCTATGACACATTATAATAAATATCTAAAGCAAATAAAATATTGTTTCAGCTTAAAATGTGGATCTCATTCATGATTCCCAAAATTGAAGATGGTAATAATTTTGGTGTATCAATACAAGAGGACACACTTGCCGAGATTCAGTCAGTTGAGTCTGAGGCTGCAGCATTTTTCGACCAAATCTCACGGTATTTCATCTCGCGGGCAAAGATCGTATCTAAGGTTGCCAAATATCCACACATTGATGACTACAGGCGAGCTGTTAGAGTAAGTACATTAGTATATTAACTCATCCTAGCATAAGAATATCTACTTTTTTGCATGATAATATTCCTTATGATTGGTACTGACCAACCTGAAGAACCTGGTAGAATGTATTACAAACACTGGTTTGAAATTTATTCTGACTGATTTATGTATCACACAAAATTCAAATCTATTCCAAATTATGTATGAATGAATTCTTTTCTAATGCTATTTAGATGTTTGAGTTCTTCTTTCGATTTTACCTGAGTACTCATTAACATAATTAATATATAGATAGAAGTTTGTATTTGATGGTCTGAATTTCTAGCTACATATTTTCCTTGTAGTAAAATCTTTTATATGTAATACTCTGGGATTTTACCATTTGTAATCAAACTAGTGGTTGGCAGGTGTTTTATAGTTTAAACTAATAAACGTATTTGTAAACAGGAATTGGACGAGAAAGAATACCTGTCACTGTGGCTGGTGATGTGCGAAATCCGCAACAGATACTGCTCACTGCACGACATCGTCATCAAGAACCTCGAGAAGATTAAAAAGCCTCGCTCATCCAATGCAGAAAATCTATATTAGGCTCTATTTCAATCTCAATTAGTATCTCTTTAGTCACATGCAATTGTAAGAATACATTGTGAAGCTAAGAGTAATATTGAAACTGTCTTGTCATTTATTTTTTATTCACTAGATTGCATTCTGTAAATATTTTCCACAACTGACATTTACGAATTGCAAATTCATGGAAATTTGAATTTTTTATCTCTGTAGCAGTAGTATATTTTCAGCTTGCATAATATATAATCAGATTTATACATACATTTCAATGACTCACAAGTCGAAATATTAATTCTAGGTGTTGTATTCTCTAGTGAGTAAAAAATAGAATTATATTCATATTGTGGTCTTATAGCAAGAGGAGAGGCTGAAGACTCGTATTACAAAGTGAGACTGACTCATTTCATTTGCGACATATTGTTGGAAATCACCCGGCACTGAGATTACATTAATTAAACATTCATGACATCAAATCAATAGACATTTGACTTGCTATGAAACTACAATGTGATTTATTTGTAACGCCAGTTGTTCCAAAACTATTCATAATAGGTTTTATTTAAGCTAAAATATTATGTCGATACTTAATGACACACTAAAGTGGACCTCCTATGTTTCCAAATTGATGAAAACATTCTTTAAATTTTAGTTTAAATGCGCATAAAAGATTTCAGGTTGACTTTTACCTAAAAAAGTGATATGATTGACTAGTAGTCAATATTTAATTTAATAAATGTACCCAATGTCGATAACATAATGAATACATTTCTATAAATGTGTATAACTGTAGTTTGATTTTGACTGCCTTTGTAACTAACTGTGCCCTTGTGACTATAAAAATAACAGATATATAGATAGACATAATACGTGATGAAATCATTCACGTACAGCGTTTTTAGTTGGGTTGTCGGGTACAACTACAAATCGCCGCTACTTATTACTTTTGTGACGATCTGTAGCTTACACCGGCGTTAATCGAGTACGGCGGGCGAGTCCATATAAAACGATAGTGGTGATAGTGGGATAATGGACAAGCAATAATAATATACTTATTCCTTCTGTTCCGTTTTTTTGTGAGAGATGAGAAGCAGAAACGACGATTTATACGTCCTTTTTGAAGAAGGTAAGTCTCCTCCTGTCTCAAGAACCATAGATCTCACAACGAAAGATCAGAGAAATCATGAGCCGGCCTGGAAATCGAACCATGAACCTCTGCGAGCATTCTCACTCGCTACTGCTTCGTCACAATCGTCCCCCGTTTAGTCAAGTACATGTAACGTAACACGGTCCTACGTTATAGTCGATATACAAGCAGACAAAGTTGATTCAATCTTTGTTATGAGCGTAGCACATATGTTATTGAATGCGACACGGCATCAAAAACGGGGTAATGTAAATCTATGTAGGTGATAATATTGGCCACTAACAAAAGTCAAAATAAATTCCGTTTTCAGAATATTGTTTTTTTGACGCAGCGTTCCTATAGGGTAAGATATTTTGACAGTTTTCTTCTACGATTTGTATTTTTCTATTTCTTTAGCATCATCTCGTTTTCATATAATTATATTAGGAATTATTTAGTTATGTTGAATTGTTGAAGGTATTTGAGGCAATGGCGAGCGATATCGACAAAGGTAACTTTGGCGACAGCGCCCGAAATACTGCGAGGAATGATTTGAAATCTAGAAGTTCTAATCATGTCTTTGACGGGGCCGGTGAAAATATACAATACTACAGTGATTCAGAGTCCATTGCTTCGAGGAAGAGTAAAACACGTTATATAAATCCAGCTATTTACATCGAGCCAGTGGAATCAACGCATTCTGTGACATCGCTTCAAGCAGACTCGAGTCTCTCCGACGTCACCCCTCACCCACACAGCAGTTACAGGAGTAACTCCACTCCATTTCTAAGTGGCCGAGAGTCGACTTCATCAAGCAGCGTGAAAAGGAAGTCATGTCGTTTGAACGGCCCAACGAATCTTGAAGAAATAGCCAGAGACGAAGAGACGCCGCGCTTTGACCGAACGTATCGTGAGGATGGGCCTGACACGTTTAGATTATCAGTTGCATCCGTGTCTACCACGACAACAGCCAAGTTGGAAAGGGAACGCAATGAGAAGAAGAAACAGGAGGCTTTTAAGCAGTGGGTAGCAAGGAAAGATCAAGAGGTTAGTATCTGGATTCCTATCATGACTAAGTATTAAAGGTTTACTGATTTTGGTGTCATTGTATGAATTGTCATTGGTAAAATACCTGTAGGTAGGTACATGCACGGCAGTAATCCGAAGTTGTCTAAAACAGGGCCAGGATATAGTTTAGCCGAAAATTATATTAAACGTGCTCCTCAAAATTCTAGAAACGTGAAAAGGCTCGTCTCGAAAAGATGAAGCGGCAAGTGGTGGCTACGACCTCCCAGGAAAAGCGGGAGGAATCATACCGGAGGTGGCTGGAGCGGAAGCGCTCGCAAACGGAGCGGCAACGAGCCGACGAGATCATGCGACAGTATCGAAACAACGAAGAGATTGAACGACAGAGAAACCAGCGGGAAAGGGAGAAGGAAGAAAAATTGGCAGAATGGATCCGTAAGAAAGAAGAAGATATGAAAGGTATCTTTACACAATCGATATTCTTTTTAGTGAATGCGTGTTCCCGATTTTAATTAGTTATTTTCATAGTGATGAAAACTCGTGAGGAGCGTAAAGCAGCTCGCGCGGCCATCGACAACGAACGCCGACGCGCAAATGGTGAACGTGCTTACAGAGATTGGCTTCGTACTAGCAAGAACAAACCACTGCCTGTGCCTCTAAACCAGGGAGAGCTAAGTGAGTGTGACATTTTATTATTGTTACTGCTTGTTCTAAGCAATTTATTATAGTATTATAGCTTAGAAATAACCAAGCTCAGCTTCTACTATCATCACATAAAGGTCGTGTTAATGCTAAGTATATTTAAGTTAGGAATCATACTTAGAATAATATAGCGTATGTTTAATTTGTTTCTAGGTATGCGTGGTTCCGTGTCACAGATGTACATAAACCCTGTTCCTTGGCAGTCCCCCACATGAGGGTAGATAGGTGTAATTAATCGTAGGTGCTTGTTACGCGTTGGACTACTTATACTTCAAATATTATGCGCGCTTCAAAATCACTGTTTATTTTAATTGTTCTTATTCTTTAGCTATCGACGTATACTTAATTTTAGATTAAATTTTCGATATTTTTTAGACTACCGTTTTGCTGCAATTGTGTTTATATCAGGGATATTATTGTTGTAAACAGTCAAACAAAAGGCTCGTTTAAATAAAACAATGTTGTTTATTTCGACATTTAGTTTTATTTTAATTATAGTTTTAGTAATATTAGGGTCCCGTCAAGTTTAATAATACATACCCATAGAAAATTCACAAATATCTACTAAGTATTCGGCACGCGATAATTTTTCCTAAGGTACCTAAGATGATGCAAATTTAATTTAAATGTTGCGAGTTGCAAAATGTGCAAGATAAGAAGCAAATGAAGTTAAAGTATTCTCTACATTACAATCTATCCAGACAGCTCTTCTTTATAAAATATTCTGCACATGCCACAGCCATCTTTGATGCCTAATTCTAATTTTGTACTACATCTGAGTATTCCATGTTCGTTGTTGGTGAGAATTTTACTCAATTACTTTTGCGTAATATCAATAAACATCTTCTTCCTCTTTGAGTCTCAGGATTTCGGATTTGTTCATGAAGTAGTAGGTGGGCTGGCGACCTTTGAGGTCTTTGAGCACTCGTTTTGCGCCGGCTCGGATCAACACTCTGCTCAATGATTCTATCTTTTCCACTCCCATCGCATAGTGCAGCGGTGTGCGCTCCAACTGTCACATGAGAAAACACATTCGAATTAGCGGAGAATTCCTCTTTCAGACAACTAAATTCGAGACCTGATTGAAACCATCACATCACACATGTCATTATTTCATAGTAATAGATTTTGTATAGCTTACATTATCTCCAATTCTTAATAACTCGGGATAAGTTTGCGCCAGATACGCGACGACATCTTCATGTTGTGCCAGCACAGCGATGTGCAAGGCTGTCCTTCCGAAGGAGTTCTGGCAGCGAGCGAGGGTTCGGGCACCTTCGCCTGACAAGGCACTCTGGACCGCCGCGAGGTCGCCTCTCCTGACAGCACTGTGTAGAGCCTCTCGGGATTCCTATACAAAATTAAAGCTATAACAACCTTCACACATTATTTTGGAATAGATGCACATAATAATATAACTCTGAAATTATTATATTGGAGCGCAAAATCTCTATCCAAGTTATGTCCTAATTTCTCCTCGTTCCAGGCAATATTAGTTAAATGTGGCGACAATTTTATCGTTGGAAACATTTCCATACTTATTCCAAACTCAGGAACCAACCTCAAATGCAGGTATGGAAGCGAGCAAGCTGCTCATTTCAGAGTCACCGCGCTGAGCGATCACCTCTGTTATTGGCACACCTTCCTCGTCCACGACATCGAGTATGTGATCATATCCTTCCATTAACAACTCCATGATTTTCTCTGTGTTTCCTGCATAAAAATTGTATATTTGAAAGCGAAACTTTATTTCCTAAAATATATTATTCGAATACTAGCTAAAAATGTAGCCTATATTTAACCCGGGGTCTTCGCCAAATAAAAACCAATACGTCGGTTTAGTCGAGAAGGTTTAGTAGATTTTAGCGTCTCTAGCAGACAAACTTTCGCAATTATAATATTAGCAACGGTCTCAAGCTGCGAGTCCACATGGGGATCGGAGTGTACTAAGCGTGAGTTACTGTAAGGAGAAGAATTTCTGTGACCGAAAAGCGGATCCAATGGACGCAGTACCATAATAATACAAGCAAATCCGACTCTCCCCCACCTCCTGTCATATTATATTTTTGGGTTACTTACCTCTCGCTGCTAGGTGTAGTACCCATTTATCAATTTCACTCGTGTTCTCTGCTACGTTAGCCTGTATTGAGACGTCTCGAGCACTCCTGTACAGTTCGTCTCTGAATCCTAAACTTATGTCTGACTCTTGAAGTAGTTGGAACAGCGCATTCCGGGCGTGCGTGCGAGCGGCGGCGAAGTGTAGCATTGATTGTCCATGTTCATCCTACAACATTGAAATAGTAAATGTAGAACGGGCGAATAATATTTTTGCCTTATTCGTAGAACATTTGGAATACAAAGTTTATTTTTAATTGTAGTGTTTACATAGAAAGCTACGTAATTTATTGCCTATACATTGTAGTAAAAATGTTTATTCAAATATAATTTCAGTTTGTTGGTATAGATGCAATAAATTATGTATGGGTAATGGCTTTGTTGCGGGTGCAATTAGTTTTGAATATTTCAGGTAGTCCTTCATTATTAAAAAGTAGATAACCTATCGATTTATGAATCATTTCAGCACGAAATGTTTGTATTGAAATTTGCGCAGACTGGATTTGATTGAAGCCATCGATCGATTGATTTTTGAAGCTATTAGTTTTTGTTTCCTTTCGTTGCAGTTAAATCAAACTATGTTTACCACAAAGTCGATCCAAAATCAAAACAAGTACTCATTTAGGGGTAACAAAAACTTCTGCCCTTAATGCAATTGAATCCATAACCCTCCCGTACGCATTGGCAGTCATCGTCATCGTCGTCAAACAAATTATGAAGCAGGTACTTTTAAGACTTGAACTTTAAGGTATTCCAGAGTATCTTAGCAAATTGTAATATTGTTCTGTGCTTACCCTACTGGCACTGCTGAAGGCAGTCTCAGGAGCATCAGGACTGGTGACTGGCTGAGGGTCGACGGTGACGACGTCAATGGGTCGGTTCGGCCTTGTTGCCGTGCGGTTGCGGATCTCTTTGGATGGTACTGGTTCGGGCGCGGGCGGCGCTTGCTCGTTTTCCACTTCGGCTGCTTCTTGCGTCAACATCATGTTGGTTTCCTACGCGAAAAACGAAGTATGAGGTTAGATCATTTTAGTCTTAGTAGTAAAATTCACACGTTGAATTAATAGTCTATCGTTATAGCTTCCAATAACGCTTTCAATATATTTGGCGACACATTAGACTACTGCAAATCTTCGTTTATGGTAGAAATCGTCATGAGTTTAAGTTTTTAATGTTCATTAATAAATACTTGTTTTACCCCCAAGATGAAAGAAACAAATTGATGATAAAGGAGTCATAAATGTTGATAGAATATAACTTTGCTCACCTGCATACCTAGCATTGGCTTCTCGCGCTCAGGGAAGTTATGAAGAAAACTTGCTAAGAACGCAACTGGATCTTTAGGCTTTATATTAGCCACCTCGGTTAGACCTTTGATCAAAGGATCGCCGAGAGCTGTAAACACATCGTCCGTATGAACGTCCCTATCCTCACTGACTATTTCCATTGTGTCATTTAATAAACTATTTTAAAACTTTAATAAGCGCTTACACTTAGCTAGGTATCTGCCCTCTTCGGTACGAAAGATGGGAATGTCCATGTGGCCGTTGTCGGCGTGGCTTGTGCCTGAAACCGATCAATTATTCATTGTCACGGCCTTCGATGTGTGCTGTGGGAGGGGAAGGGGTGCGAGAATCCATAAAACACGTGAGTTTTTACGCGAACATGAACACCTGGTGGGGCTAGTGGGTGGATAATTAAACTCCCTTGTAGGTCGGTAATGGAACTGGACAGAAGAAAGGCTATATTAGCACTGGCCAGTCATAATTGATATGGCCTATTCTTATCGATCGATTGTTAACTTGACCGTCGCTTTGATGTATATCATAAATACAGGTTCCATAAGCGTATGGATAAGTGGTTTCGATTTATTATTTAAAGAACATTTATTGATATTTACGAAAATACACGTAGTTTCTAATATTTTACTAGAACATGAAAATTTTGGTTTGATTAATAGAGACAAATCACAAATATTCGACATAGCACTGTTTGTATCTAATGTTGGAAAGACAAGGATGGTTGATGGAGAGCGTGCAGTAAAACGCAAAGCATAGTTTTGACTGTTCTGTGTGCAAGCGTGAACGTTTGTTATGAAATTACGCTGGTGTAAGACTCACACGAACACGCCACCGCACAAGGAAACGAAGAAAATAACATAGTACTGACCTAAAACTTTATAGATGCAATATGCTATTTAGATGCCGCTCAGCAACAACCTTACGTAGAAACGGTTTTCAGTCCTATAAATCTTTCCAACATTCGATAATATTAAGTGAAATGTGATGCTCGTGTAAAGGTGACTAAAAATTTAACATTGAAAAGCTTTTATCGTCTATAGTTTTTCCCTTTTTTCCGGACTTTCTTGTCCAGTCAAGCTACTTCTCTTCCTGCGAAAAATATTCGTTAGCATTGTTGCAATGTGTGCTGAATTTTGCATTGATAAATCCTTCTCAAGGTGAAGTAGGTTTGATGCAGCTGTGGCAAAGTCATTGAAACAATTCGTTTCACCCGTACCCAAGCATTGATAGTTGCTGATTCTTGCAATATCAGTACTTAAAGTTTCACGGTATTGCAGGCCCCTCATAGCGCATAAATGTTTCATATTATCGGGATCTTTGGAGAGTCCAGGAAAGTTAACAATCAGGCTGTAACGGATGCCAGCGCCTAAAAATGTTGGTCTGGACGACAGGTGCCCCAATTTTGGATCCCACACAAAATCTAGTTTCTCGTGCAAGTAAGTCATAATGTATGATAGTCTACTGAAAGGCAAACCAATTTCTCCAGGTGAATCTTGTGATGTAGAAACAAGTACTCGAATATGATCGTGCACGTTTATCCATACTGCTACACTTTTATCATCGCTAACGAAAACGCCTCGTCCGTAGGGCCAATGTCTTCCATGTAATCTCATGCAGTCATCAATTTCTTCTCTATCGCAGAGAGCTATCAGTAAACCGCTTGATGCTAAAGTCGCACAAATTTCAGAAGGTTTTTCCAAAACTTCATTCATAGTGTAATAAGTGCCTCCCTTTTGATCTGACTCCGGATCAGGCTGTTCGCTGAACTTTGAAAAGTCTTCCTGCATCAATATTGTCGTTATAATTCTTTCTATAGTTTCCAACTTTCCCACCTTTAAGTTTAATGGCAATTCAAATCCTTCTAAATTCCTTGAACATTCTATTGCTCCTGAGAGTATAAATTCATCGTTCGGGTCAATATTCAATTCGACAAGAGGCTCGGTAGATAGCTTTGCGGAGGACGTTTTTGCAAAGTCTGATTTGGGGTGATCAGGTAATTCAGAATTTACGTTGATGTTATGAAGATCTTTTATTAGCGGCAATAAGAATTCATGAAATACTTCATAAACGTAGTAATCTGGAGCAGTTATTCCTCCCGGAAAGTCTTCCTCGACTGTTTGAACGATGTTTCTGTTATCAGGCAGTTTTTTTACAGCAGGCCAAATGACATCAAAAAGGTCATGATCAAGTTTTGTGACTCTGTGTTTTATCATATCAAAAATAGGTCTCTTTAGGAATCTACCAAGAACAAGAGGTGGCGTGGCTCTGTTGGATGAGGCTGACAAAGGAGTTCGAGCTGGTCTAGCAGAGGCGAGGAGACGGTAGCATCGTTCCAAAGTGTCCAACGCTTCGGGTGCTTCCAAAATACGGCGAGACGATACGTGATCCTCAGGTACTGGACATACTCAGATTAAAATGTGCTTATAACAGTATTAAAGTAAACATAATGCTACGTATTTCGGTGCTGATTCTCTTTGCTAAAGCTTTACTTATTTTGATTGGTGTATTTTACATACCTTTGTCAGAGAACATACTTTGCACTGCATCTTCACTTATGCCATAATCTGATAAAAGTTGATCAAAAGGTAATGCAGATGGCTCCTTCTGATAGTCCTCAGCTGACCTCCCATTCTGTGTGAATATATTATTTACATTTCACGATGTTAAAACTAGTAATGTTGAATGAAAAATAATAAGTTTATAAACTTACATCATCTAAATCTTTCGAGTTGGCACCCAATTGTTGAAGAAGATTGTAATAATGTCCGTTGTCTGGGAGGACCGCTGCATAGTGCAGTGCAGTTCTGCCTTCAAAGTCAACCGCTGATAGAGTTTCCGGAAATCTAAAATTTAATTGATAGCGTGCAGTGTTGTTCGTATAATTATATGTTCAAGTAACGATTTTCGTTACTTTTAGAATAAAAACTGACCTTCCTCCCAAATATTTCATGATGTTTGTCTTCCCAAATATAGTTGCTACATGCAATGGCGTAGCTCCATTTGGTGATATTGGATCTCGAGCAATAGCAAATTTTCGTCGATCCAGTGCAGCCTGTAAATCTCTGATATTTCCTTCTCTTGCAGCTACATGAACTTTGTTGATTTTTTGCTACAAAAAATGGTTTCAAATTAATACGGTATTCTGTAATATCGTCAATAAATTATTTTGAAGGGATTAAGCTTACCATGTATGTTGGGACATTATCTAGAAATGCTTGGAGTTCAGAATTCCTTGATTGCCTTCCAATAAGCCTTGATCCTTCACCGTTTAAAACTAATGTTGCTAACATCTCCATATTAGCATTATTTATTAAATCTGTGACTTCTGGATCAATTTCGTTATCCTGTGAAATTACAAGTAATGCATTACAATTTGATATTTGTTAAAGATGTGAACTACATTGGCGTTCTAAACGTATTTACTTGTAAGGAAGTACAGATAACTAAGAAGCTGGCAAATCAATTCATGACAGTGGTGTTACGAGGTGTCTGTGAGGAGTACACAGTGCTACAATGATGCTTCTAATCTAAGAACACCACAATCAACTAATTAATTTACTTATTACCTTTCTTAGTTGGTCGATTCATACTTGATGATACAATTTAGGATATACTTACAACTACTAGGACTTCTCCGTGCACTGATTCCTCTCTTTGAGTCATACTTGCATCCTGCGAGTCCTGTTCGGCATCGGCTCTCACAACACCTTCTATAAGACTTTCCTGTGTACTTCGGCCGTTGGTGACGTTTCCTTAATTAGCAAAATAATCATAAATATTGAACTTGTCAGGGACCCTCTTATAATTGATTAATAGTAAAGAGGATTATATTTTGATTGTTTCGTGTATAGTGCCAGAAGAGATTTCGGCTTTACCTCTCTTGGCACTCCCCAAGTCAGACAGTTCCGCTGTGCTTTTAAGATTCGAATCACTATATTCAGAATGTGTTTCTCCTTGCACTT
The DNA here is from genome assembly GCF_050436995.1 of Anticarsia gemmatalis. Taxonomy (NCBI): domain Eukaryota; kingdom Metazoa; phylum Arthropoda; class Insecta; order Lepidoptera; family Erebidae; genus Anticarsia; species Anticarsia gemmatalis. The sequence goes on from NC_134757.1 coordinate 8,002,371, forward strand.
GAACATCGTCATCATCTTCACTGTGTTCACCATTAGTATTACCTTCATTTGCAGTAGCACCATCCTCTGCCAATTCATCGGTTTCACTTTCTTTATTATGCTGAGAGTCATTATCATGCTTATCAATGTTATTTGTATCGTGATCTTCACTTTTTTCTACAATATCTTCTTTCTGATTGTCTGCGTCTTTTACAGATTCTTCTTTATGGTCATGAGTGTTTTCAGTAGCTTCTTCTTTTTGTTCGTCTTCAGCGCCATGGTGACTCTGTGAATCTTTTGAATCACTATCACCTGAGTTGTCTTTTTCATTAGCTTCATGAGCCGCCTCTGTAGCCTCTTCGTGACCGTCAACATTATCCTCATTATCATTAGTGTGTTCATTTTCAATACCTTGCTCCTCATTTTTATTTTCACTTTCATCGTCATTAGCATTATGTTCTGTATGTTCACTTTCCTTACCTTGAGTATTGTCATTATCTTCTGCATCATGATGATGGGTTTCGTCAGCATGTTCTCCGGGGTGTTCCTCTGCATCTTCAGTATGTTCAGTGGTCTCGCCAGTCTCTTCTTCTGGTTTTTCTTCATCAACTTTTGGCTCTTCCACGTGATCTTCAGTTTCTTGTGCATCATCTGGGTTTGTTTCTTCCTCCTCCTCGTGATTAGCCTCCTCTGAATCAGCATTATTTTCACCTTCTTGTTCTTGGTCATTACTTTCGTTTTCATCTTTATGAGCGTCATCATCTTCTTCGTTATCATTTTCCACTACATCAGATTCCTAAAATGAATAAATAAATGTTCATGCAAATGTTTATCAAAAAGCAACGCAACTCAATAATAATAACATTCCGTGACTATGTGACATGCAACGCTCACCTGGTTACTTTCTACATTTGCAATGTGATTGTCAATATCGTCTTTGGTTTGTTTTGCATCGTCTAATTCAGGCAAGTTATTAATTAGCTCATGCGTGCTGCTGCCCTTCATTCCACCGATTCGATTGTCAGTGCTATCAGAGACAGTATTGGTGTTCGTATCTTTTGATGAAATATTTTCATTAGATGCCTTTAAATTCCTCCTCCTAGATTTTTTGTTCAATTCAGCTATGACTTCTGTGTCCAATAGCTTCCAGTCCCATGAAGTTGGGTACGCACTTGACGGAGTTCGAGGTGCATCAGGCAATGTTTTGAAAGCATTCTTATCTATTTCCTGGGGTCTATTTATGTAATAACCTGGGGTTTTATTTTTCTAAAATCAAAGTAATGTAATTTAATAAACGTATTATGTGGAGATTTGTATGGCAAAAGACGTGAAGAGATAAAATCTTCTCTAGAATAGTGTTAATATTGGAATATTAATTGTCATGCGGTGTTGTTGTGGTGTGTGAGAATTACTTACGTTGTCGACAATGCTTTCGTCAGCTCCGAGACTGACAAGTGTATTGTACGTGTGCTGATCATCTCTCACGGCTGCGGCGTAGTGTAGAGGAGTGCGTCCATCGTTGTCTATGTCGTTGATACCTTGGGGATACCTCTCAACGATGTATTTGAGAATGCCACCGTGCCCGAGACCGGCCGCCTGAATTATAATTCGTTTGAAAATGATATATTATTACATTCATTAATTTATTTTTTTAAGCCGTAGTATTTTTTTAAAAATTGTATCTGTGTAATAATTGTTGTATGCTTTATTTAAAGTTACCTTGTGCAGTACAGTCATATTGTTGGGATCTCTGCATGACAATGCTTGAGGCGGCACCGGGTCACCAGCGTGCTTCATCAAACTTTCCAGGTCATTTTGTACCACATCATTGTGGATGTCTCGAATCGTGTTCTGAAAATAACATGATTAACAAGAATAAGTTCCATGGCAGTAATTTTGATTGTCAGTTATCAAGCTTTTTTAAATAAAAGTAGGTAATTATATAACTACAAGCACAGATCCGGGCAACGTTACCAAACAATTTGAGCTCTAGCTATTATGAGTGAGATCGAAAACTTTAAAGTAGGTATTAATTACAGTCGTAACTTTTGTGCTAAAAATCTCCTGATTCAGACTCAACGAATGCATTTACACTCTTTAAATTCCGTTTTATCATTTTTTCAGTATTTTCTTAATTTCAATAAAGGTTACATAGAGTCAACAAATTGCTCGTGGCTTTACCATAATGTAAGGCACAGCCTCAAGGAACTTCTTGACGACGGGCTGGTTGGAGACCTCGCTGAGCAGCCGGCCTCCGTGACCCTCCCACACGACGCGCTGCAGCCGCGCCATGTCGCAGTCGTGGCACCATATCCGGATATTGTGCCGTTTGATCACCAAACCTGAGGATGCAGAGCAAACAATTTGTTGAGAACAATGCTTCTATCACCGCGCACGAAAGACCGCCGAACAAATGTACCGGCCCTTTTCCTGACATGCCTACCTACTTTCACTCGTTCGCGAATCTGGTCTGCATGTAGACTGTGATCTACCATTTCAAACATGTTCGTCCTATTATAATCGCATTAGTCACTGGCATAACGCACGATACTGCAGCGGCTAACGATTTTTTTGCCATGTCCTGCGTCTGAGTATTACCCGCATGCGGATCAAATCCGCTCGCAGACGAAAATATGGCACGAAAAGGGCCCTGAGTGTGAGCGACAAATAAGTACCTAATTATTTCGGGTCTGAAAAAACTTCTCTGTTTTTGTATGTTTGCAGAAGTCCCTGAGACTTTTTAGTGCAAGTATTTTTGAGAAAAGTGTTATACTTAAAGCTTCCAATTGTGTACTGCAAATCCAGTTTGGTTTGATTTTGCTAATTTAACTTGTTAAGTGGTTGCTTGTTCTACATAGCGTTTAAGTGAAATTCTTGTACAATCTATGTTAATTACTTTATTTCTTGAGGCTAAATACTGTAACGGTGGTAATGTGCCGAACAATTTTCTTACTAATTATTATGTACTTTTAGTCAAGCGTCTTACTGCTATGACAACTTTAAGTACGCTGGCTGGCACTTGAAATAATGTAAAAGAATATACATATGAGGTTTCAATGGGTCTGGCGAGCTATTTATAGATTTTTCTGTTATATTTGAGTTTAAAAAATGGCAAATGTTTGAATATTGTTATATTTATTGTAGTACTGTTGAATACGCGTTAAATACATATATTATGGCTATCTTACTGTATTCTCCATGCACAATTTTTGAAGAGTATTCATATGACATTGAATTCAAAAGTAGCTGGTTACTGTTTACTGTCATATAAAGCACAGGTAAGCGGAATAGAAGTCATATTAAAATAAAACGAAAGGACAGAGAATTTTGCGTATCTATTATGTAAACATGTAATAGCTTTTGAATCCTTGACTTAACTTGCAAACTTATTGTTTGCAAGTTAATCATTCAGACTTTAAATAACCTGTTACACAATACTGGTATGTAACAGACCATTAGATTTAAAAGTACGTCGAATATATGCCACAACTCGTACTTGGAATTGCAATCGATGAAAAAGTTCAAGGCAAATGCCATTCACAGGAAAAATGCTTGAAAATGGCTTAGCATTTTGAATAGGTTGAATTTATTAACTGTCGTCGACGCCTATTAGGTTTCCTTTCACGCAAGTGGCTACGATAATTTGGCACGACTTGGAAAATGTATGTTCTAATATTACAATTCTTTGTTATTTTAATACAAGTTGCGTAAATTTTTACCTGCACGTTTTTACGTGTAAAGGCATTGAAACAATAAATTGCCATACATTGCGATATTACACACAAATTTAATATTAAAAAATACACCCTTGAATTATTTTTAGCACATAATTCAAGACTATAAACCATTAATATCTTCGAGGTTTTAAATTAAAGGAACGGAATATAGAATAAGGCGAAGACACTTAATCGATTCAATTTCAAAACAAAATGGCTTACTAACGACTAACGCTGATGGACCGGCTTTTTACGCTCCCCGCGAAGCACGGAGACGCCCAGCCAAATACCCCTATGCGGTCACCCATATATGGAATGACCGCGCCAAGGGTTGCTTAATCCGCAGATCGTTTTCCGACCAGTGAGCGCAACTGGCTATGGGCGCCTCAATTCTTTTATATGCCTTAGTTGAAACTACAATATCTACTACCTTGATAAACCCTGATCGGTATTCAAAACAAACGTCGGAGTATCAAGTCTATTTAAAAAGTAATAAAAGTTTAACGGGTCGATTAACAAGAACGTGCCAATCAACACAATGATTCGTATCAATCGAACGTTTTACTGACGGCCGTTAATTGAAAACAGAACATTCTGGTAATTGAGCGATAAAAATACGCTCAGAATTGACAGTGGACTGTGGTTACTGTTTTGTAAATATCGATCAATGTTAGTAAACAATTTTTAAATTCAGAATAGTGTTTGTAGGAGACTTATAATGAACGATATATGTACCTCGAGATTCCGATGTTTTCAGCGGGACTGTCCTGCTATTAGTACCAACTATTGAACTGTCCTGTGGTAGGAAAACGGTCACTGTTTGGTCTCAGTTGTCTTTTGGGATAAATTCCACTATTTTGGAGCATATCAGAATACATTTTTTTTGAACGGGGACTTTTACAAACATACAAACAACGGACACAAAGTACAAACCAGACCTGAAACAATCATTTGTGGATCGCACAAAAAATTGTTCCGTGTGGGAATCGAACCCGACCTCCCGACGCAGTGGTATCGGCGTGGCGACCTAAACCTAGACCTAAAATATTTATGTAAACGTTCTGTTAGAAATATACAGTTAAAAGCTTTTTTGACGACTTGGACGTTTAGAGTATTTTTTAATACATGTATACATATATTTTTATGACAATGTAAAGTTAAAAGTTGACATCAACATTCTAATTAAAAGGTAGGTAAATATTTTGTAACACAATATTACCAATAATGACTTATCCGTAAAATAGAGTACGTCATGTCCAGCCACGATTCCATCAAGAACATTGTATTTGAAGCATTAAAGATTACAAATACGACACGTAATGCGCGCTATTAATTTTATTATCTTAATGTAACACACGTTCGTTCAGTACCTACATCATTCAGGCTACCGGTCAATCTATTTTAGTAAAAATCAATATAGTACCACGAATGAAAATAAAACCTATGTGCTTTTACTTTATACCTACATTAAATGGTTTATTGTATTTATAATATTTAGGAGTTGATCATGAAAATACTTTTAAAAATGTATCTGGGCGTCTGAATTGGCTACTGTAAAGGTGGCGGTTCGCGCCGCGACAGAGACAGGCGACCGAGACAGGAGACTGAGACCAGAGACCACGACAAGTGTCTCGGTCTCTTCGGCATGTACTGTAGGTTGAGACTGAGACCGAAGATCGCGACAAGTGTCACAGAGCGACCGCTCAGTTCAAGAGAGTCTGTCGATGAAGTCACTGGTGTTTTGTGTCGTGATGGAAAACCAAGTAATGAAGCTGCTATTGGAGGAAGAAGAAGACGATGATTTGCTCTTATATTATTATTACAAATACAAAACTGAAAGACGATTACCTATTAAGGATTTATATTCCACTAGAGGTGAAGAAGGATCATTTTCGCTATTAGTAAAGAAGCACCTGATGTTTGATGACAATATATTCAGGAAGTATTTTCGGCTGAATAAAACACAGTTTGATTACGTATTAAATTTACTGAAAAAAACAATGCAAGAAAAGGGAAGAATATCAGTAAAAGAAAAATTATCACTAACTTTAAGGTAAGTTTGCCAATTCATCTAAATTATTCTGGTCGATTTCACCGTAATTGTTTAGAAATGGTTCACTCGAAATATTTAGTGATTGGCGAGATGTTAAATCAATCAATCCAGTCTGTGTTTGGTGTTCTGATGCTGCACTTATCGGAGAATATGAATTGTATGATGAATTTGAATTATATGATAACTGGTATGATGAATCAGTATAGGGGCGTTCAGTTTGACCTTCGATATCTCCGATCTCATACTTCGAGACAATATTAAATATTTCCGTTTTTGCCATGGCTCTTGAACGTGCACTCAATTTTCTTAGCATCATTTCAATATGTTTTGTAAATGTCGATATATCATCAACTGGTTCTTGAGATTTTAATGACTCCAGCTGTCTATTTCGGTTTTCCTGTCTGTCCTTCATAAATTTTATGAATTCATCTTCTTTTTGTCTCTTTCTCTTTGTATTTTTGGAGGTTGATTTTTCATAACTGTTATTTAGTGGTATATTAGATCTCTCTTGTGTAGATTTAGAAGTGCCTGGTAACTCCTTTGAAGGAGTGTTATGTACTGACGTGTCTGCGGCTTCGTGAGGAGTATCTTCATGTTCTACTCCTGGGGAGGTATTAGTAACTTCTTCTTCTACACTGGCGGAGCTTTGCTGTTCTTGTTCTACACTGGTGCAGCTTTGCCGTTCTGATGGTGTGTTTTCTAAAAATCTTAAGCGTTCATAAAACTGCCACTTTGAATTTTTAGCTGGTGCTGCAGATCCCGTCGATTGTTTTTGTTTGCGCTTATATCTGTTGTAGGAGTCCCTGATCAGTTTCCATTTTTTACGGCATTCCGAATCTGTAATAAATAATAATATTTTTTTTTATTCCCAGATTCATGGCGACTGGAGAAACATATGCTTCGCTATCATTCGAATATCGTATATCACCTTCTTATATTTCACAAATAGTCAAAGAGGTGTTAAAACATTTAAAGACTGTTTTGGTGCCAATTTTTATGCCTATTCCAAAAGAAAGTGATTTTAGGCTTATATCTGAAGGATTTTGGGACAAATGGCAATTCCCCAATTGCACAGGTGCTATTGATGGGAAGCACGTAAGAATAAGAGCCCCTGAAAATAGTGGGTCGTTGTATTTTAATTATAAGGAGTATTACTCAATTGTTCTTCTGGCTATTGTAGACTATAATTACAAGTTCATTGCAGTAGACGTTGGCTCTTATGGCAAAGAAGGAGATAGTGGAATATTCCAAAAGTCTGCAATGGGAAAACAAATAATGAAAAATGAATTTAATTTTCCGAAACCAAAAAATCTACCGAATTCGAACATAATATTACCCCATTTTTTAGTTGGAGATGAAGCATTTAGTCTTGATACTTTTATGATGAAACCTTACGCTAGAAGAGTTGCAAAAAACGATTTAAGCAAAGAAATATTTAACTACCGCCTTTGTCGTGCGAGACGAGTATCGGAAAACGCGTTCGGTTTGCTGTCTCAGGTGTTTAGAATATTTTACACTCCTATCGGAATAGCGCCAGAAACATGCACAGACATGATCTTAGTTGCCTGTTGCTTGCATAACCTATTAAGAGATGGATTTTTGGAATCTGCTCAAATGCCCGTACATCAATGGAATCGAGAGGAAGAAAATTTGCCTTCAAATTTTGTTACATTACGTGGAACAGGAGGGTTTTCGAACAGCAACGGACTCGATATTAGAGTAAAATTAACCAATTACTTGACGTCACAGCAAGGAGCAGTAGACTGGCAAGAACAACATGTCACACGGCTTGTTTGAACTGATTCCATTCCTTTTCTTCTTAACCTTTTCTTTCTTAATATGTTAATTTTATGCAAAATAAATAAAATAAGAAGAACTCACCTGTTTTATTTATGCTTTCAGCTATGCTTTTCCAAATATTGTCCTTCAAATTTTCGTCTCTGTAGGAGTCTAGTTGTGCATTGTATAGCGGAGGGTGCTGCCTGATAAGTTCAATCAGAGTCTCACAGTCTTCGTCAGAAAAACTCATTTTTAAACATAAACACGTACTTTCACGAGCGCGACCGAGACACTACTGCACCGGAGCAGCGACCGTCTCGCTGTCTCCTGTCGCGCGCCTCTGTCTCCTGTCTCTGTCGCGCTCGCGAACTGATGCTTTATACATTGCCTAGAGTTAAGTAGCGGTCACGGTCTCCGGTCGCGGTCTCCTGTCTCGGTCGCCTGTCTCTGTCGCGGCGCGAACCGCCACCTTAAAAGGTATTTTTATGACCTCATGCCTGTTAGACTCAAAGATAAGGGCAGAGGTGTATGAAATGTACACGCGCTTCTCCATTTACAAATTAGAGCGAGACTATTTCTAGACAAGACACGTTATCAGACTCCGCAATGCTATGGCGAATACTCTAATAGAAAAGTCCAAATAGCACTTTGCCCAACCCAGCGTCGCGATCAGCAGTTGGGCAACATTGCCATTAAGACCGCAGAAGCAGTTCGAAGAATTGAAGGTAGCAATTAAATGTTAAGTTGAAACTACTTGGAAGACAGGTCGCCTTGAAATATGAAATGATATATAATACACGAGTACGCCTTCAGGCTTTGTGTAAATATTGATGACCAGTCACGTTAGCGACTCTTTAAGTGTCAAGGACGAACCGTGTATAACTCAGGCTGGAACTCAGACAGATAGGCTTTAATGTTTAATGCCTTGGCCATCGATCGATGACAAACACCTGCTGTCATGCCCTTCGGAACCGACATTCCTTTCAATGTGGGCCAATCATTACTATCGAATGTTCTTTTGTATGAAATTCAATGTTACAGTTTTTCTATAACCAGGTTCGTAGGGGAATTGATCGGTCTCTGTTGTGCCGATGTAATGTAAATGCAGCCAGCCGTAAAATGTTTTATGACCTGAATTACAGTTGTTAATGAAGGTTTGAGTTGATTATGCGACTGGATTTTACGAAGAATATGTTTACCGACACGTGAATATTTGATAAAGGTTTTAATTATTAAAAATACTGTATTTATACGAGGTCATTCCAGAATACTAAATAGCCCCAAGAGTGATTAGAAACAATCCGTTAGATGTTACGAAGAAAGAACTTTAGTCAAATATTTCGTAGACCCCGCGTAGGCACTACGTAGACCTTTCGTAGCGCTCTAAGTAGTAATGAGAAATAAACTACGAATATCATCGACACATTCTCCACTATTTTCAAAATTACGCAAGACAAGCTCTTGTACTCCAATAAAATAATATCAATCAGCCTATCACAGTCCACTGCTGGACATAGGCCTCCCCTAACTCGTACCACAACTCCCGGTTGCCTGATAAAACAATGTCATTTCAAAATGAAAACATAAACATGAACCCTTCAAAGTCGTCAAAAGTTGTCAGATTTTATTACAACGGCTATAAAGACAAGTGAAATTGGCGAAGCAACAAGTTCGCGTGTTACTGTAGAACCGAGATTAACATAATGGCGACCAACGAAACACTCTGAAAACAAACCAGATTCTACGCACGATAACATTCATTACAGAATTCTTTAAACTTCATCGTTTATGGTGTTATGTTTTTGAATCAACGTTAATGCTTCGAATGCTTGTACCCTATTAATTTTAAGGAAGTAATCTTTGTAATGTTTCGTAATCTTTTAACTATATCAGGTATTTTTTTATTTCAGGGGAAAAAATAAAATAAGAATTTCTTTGCGATTATGGTAGTGCAGTAAGTTAGTAACCACGGCTTTTGACAAAAAAAATAGGCATTGTGATTATTGTTTTATTTTTTCGAATAACATGTAAAAATCGCTTAAGCAACACTTAAGATATTATTATTACTATTACTTATTTAATGATCTCTTGACTTTAAAACCGTTACTTATACCATAATTGATCATAGCTAAGAAATCGTGAATGACATTAAACCTTAACATTTATTTTCGTATCCTAATCTGGTCTAAAAATAAGTGTACGAAAATAACAAATCACTTTGTTGCTTGCGTGAAAACTTGCTACAATATAACTCGAGTAAAAACGTTCTGTATAATATGTATGTACATTTGTGAAGTATGCATTACCGTCGCCCTACTAAGCTTTGTTGACAGAGCTATTGCCAACGTGCCTTTAACGAGTTCCCATGCATACTGAATGTTCGATACTTGCATGACACAAATTGTTCATAAGCCGTTATTACGAACACGAGGGTTTCACTTTTTATTAGTGACTTAGAAAGAAAAAGACAAGCAATCTATACTAAATTTTATAAATGTAAAAGTTTGTGAGGATGGATGGATGTTTGTTTGTAAGTGTGTTTGCTTGTATGTATATTCTCGTATGATTGTTGCCTTTTTTACACAAAAATGACCAAAAGATTTGATAAATTTTAGTACACACATAGTTTATAACGCGGATAACACATGGTATGAACTTTTTACTCCGGGAAAACTTTCAATAACATTATTCCTTCTGCTACCTCTTTTCGCTGAGTAAGGGTCTAAGGTAAGACCTTGAGTTCACTACACTGGTTAAATGCGGTTGAAAACTATACGTGTCCTCAAGCAACATCTTAAAGAACTTTTTAATGACCACTAAGTTCACGAGTCCTAAAATTGCACCTTAAATCAATCTTACATAATGCAAAACAAAAGCACGTAACACCGATGACCTCCGTAGATTAGATGGAGAATGACCAATCGTTTTCGGCGGACATAAATAAAATATAATAAAGGGGTGTGCCTCAGAATGGAAAGGCTTCTGTTATTATACATATTCATGACCACGCAACGTCAACCGCGCCTGAAAACCGAGCCTAGTGCTAATGAAATTAATACATACATGTTACGAATAAAAAAAATGACTGCGTAAATGGAAACGCCGGGAGGGATCCCCTAGGAAGACATACATAGATCATATTGGTGATGTCTTGCGAAAGAACAAGTGTATAGTACTCGTAACTGGCAGTCCTGAATGACAAGATGTATGGATGTAAATGAAATAAAGGAAGTTTGTAATGATCGTACCAAATGGCGTTCTCTGGTCTCTGCCTACCCTTATCGAGAGAAGGCGTGTTTTTAGGTCTGTACCTATGTAACTATGTATGTTACGAGTATATCAAACTAGACATATACATAATGTATGTATCGATGACAGAGTGCCGTGACTCCGTGCAACTATGTGACGTGTCGTAATTATACTGATAGTACAAACTGTGTTTTGCCTTGTAAAGGGTTGATAGTGGAATAGCTGGTGCACATGCACCTAGTGTAATGTTTGGTAAAAAATCTGATTGCACTACTACAAATTACCATGTTTTATTTTGTATGAAATAAACTGGCCAGTGTGCATGGTCTGGCAAATAAAGTATACTGTGGACAGACGGATCGATAGCACGTTCAGTTTCTTTTTTTTTTTGTTATCAAATTGCACAATGCTTGTACAAATGTTTACTCCAAAAGTACTTAATTGTTTATATTTATTGATTGTTTATATTTACTAGTGCACTACGCCATTGTAAGTCGGGAAAGCAGTACAGGTAGTCAGACTTATGTATTTTATAATATTAGGCGCTCGTGGCTAGTTGCACTCACCGGTTGGTAAACGATCAGTGGGTTAAGCAACCTTGGCGCGGACATTCTATAGATGGGTAGCCGCATAGTGGTATTTGAACTGAGCGTCTCCGTGCTTCGGAGGGTCCCGGTTTTTATCAATATGATAACACTTAACAATCGTTAAGCCATGTCAAAGGCCTTCGGGCGGCTTGAACAACTTTGACACTAGGTTGACTACTGACCATACGACGAATGAATGAATAATTAAATTTTATAATATTATTCATTATAGTTGTACAGTCAGACAACCTAGAGGAGAGCCTTGTATGCGAGACCGGAGGCGTAGTCATACAAAATTAATAATTTAGAGCTTCTTTCACTCGCAGACTTATGCAGCGGACTCCTGTTTGCTATGCTTACATTTTTTTGAGAAATACACCTGAATTTTATTTATACTTTAAATAAATTGTTCCTACCATAACTCGGAGCTAAGTTGTCGGACTACAATACCTACTGTTTATGATCACAAATTTATTCTACTAAAGCGTAAATGTAGGTATAATAAAATATTATTCCAGACAGACAATGTCGTTCCCAACACTCATCTCATACCGTCTTCGACTCTAGTTTATGAATTATTTATGGTTACAAAAGATCTAGATAATAACTTTATGGTCAGTTTCACTTAATGTTTTGTTTGTCGCCGAGCTTTATTTCTAGCCATTCTGTAGGAGAGCTGACGTGACAAGTAAAGTAATGCTCAGATTTATACAAGCAAGACCACGTTTTACAGAATGTTTGATCATAATGTCGGTTTAAATATAATAGGCTAATATAAATATAATTTAGTTTTTCGTAAATTTACGGATGCAGATTTGAAGTTTTTATTTATGTTGTACGCAAATACGTGTGTCGTTTATGCATGTTCCCAACGGTCGGTAAAACATCGAAACAAACAAGTCATATTTGGGTCGAAAGTTTGTGATAATACTTCGTTATATTCTCAAATATTCCATTGAATTGTTTGGCTGTAATACATACCTAAACCTAAATCATAGGCATTATAGAAAGTTAAATCGACTTAAAATTACTCATAAACGGCATGCAGATATTTTCAAGCACATAATTTAGACGGAAGTATGAAATTTGCGCAAACGTAAAACTGTCGGATCCTTGAAATTATAGTACTTGGATTTAAAACACGCCGAACTTAAAGCGACAAATAGATTTTAAAACAACGGAGCGGATTGCATGCCGTCGAGAATCTTTTATAGAGCGCGGAGTTTGTTTTTAAAATGGGTTTCGAAGTTTCGTACTATTTGTTCGTATGTAGTTTCAGTTCAATGGGTTTATGCACAAACAACTTCGTCATTAGTGTTCGATTTACTTGGAAATGTAAAGCAGTAATATGGAAGTCTTTGTAACAATAAGTAAAAAATTATAATTAGATGTGTCAAAACATGTTTAAATAATAACAAAGCTTAACCTTTGTTATCCACTGCCTTTTCCGTTCCCATGCTAAGACGTGTCGGCGCAGCGCGTTTTCTTTTTCCAAACGTCGCTAATCAACCTTCTTACGCCATATATGTTACATACATATATATGGCGTAAAAAGGTTCTCACAAAATACGTGCAAATATTCTAAGTTAACCTCAAGAATAATTTCATGGATAATATTTTTTTAAAGTCAATTAACTAACTAACAAAATTTCAACCTCTTTAGTTTTGGAATGCACTTTGTTTAAAAAGTAGGTCTACGGATGCAAAAAAAAAAAATTATGTTTGTAGAACTTTAGAAAAGCAATCAATATAAATGTTGATATTTAAATTATTGCTATAGTTTTACATACTAATAAGTACATATGTCTAAATAATTGTAGGTTTAGCCTGCGGTTCTGATAGACGCCACGTGAACCCGACTAATAACATACAATCAATACGATACCATCAGACATTATTGCGGCACAATTGAAAATAAACAATACCATTGTTATTTTAGGATTGTAATTATTGTTTTGTTTATTAAAGTACGTGTTTTGAACACGAAATGAATATTTTTTAAAGACAATAAGTTAAGATTGAATAGCTTCGCAGGGCTTTTAAACAAGCACATAAACATAATCACATGAACACAAAGTATAACCAGATCTGAAATTGACATTTATGGATCACACTTGAAGATCTGTGTGAACTCTTTCTGATAAGGCTCTATAGGGCCATTAAGACACCTATCCAAGACTCTATCAAAGACAGCCTATAATCTAAGCTATCCGATGGATAAATTGGCTACTTGTATTAAAAATATCCGTCCGAAGAAAGTCATAACCTACCGGAAAAATAAAGTGACAGCAAAATGATGGAAACAACTATCTGATAGTTTTTATTTAGAAGTGGAAAAACATGACCATCATCACTATTTATAAACGAAACGCAAACATCTAACCAGTTAAAAGAACACTTTCCCACAAAATACCTAAATCACAGCTATTACTAAGTAATGCCTAACGAGAGCTTTATCGGGTGTTTTCGCGAAGCGGGCAATATTCCAAAGGGCGTTATTACCGGGCAATTTGTAACAGTCAATCACTGAACTGAAAGCAACCGGTCAGTTGTATCGCATGCAGGAAATTGACTAACAAACAGTCTGTCTTAAGGCGTTTGTTATACAGCGATTTGCTATCACGTGATTTAGTATTTTGATACGTTTGAAGCCATTTTACGTAGGGAAAGAATGTTTTAAATCAAATTGAATGTCAAATGAATAAGCGGTTTTCGAATATTGTTTAAAGCTCTGAAGCTAATGAATATGAATCTGTTTGACCCACAGATGGCTGTTTAGAATCTACGTCTATAAGAGTTTCTGTCTATATTTTGATATTTTATGAATGGTTCCTTAACAAAATACGAGTGGTAATATTAATATGGATGATAATCAGATAAAACGCTACAAGCCCCGAAATATTTAAAACTTAATCAGGAAATATAGATGAAGTGAAGTCTGTCTAGAAAATAACTTTTTTATATTTATTTTTATGCATTGTCTTTGAAGGCGTCATAGTTTAAACAAATAACAATATGTTGTTGTATAAAAACCTTAATTGCTTTAAGAATATAAATGGTATTTCCGGGTTAAATATTTTTTACGACACTTGAATTTTGGTCTTATTATTTTGAGAAAACTTTATGTGCCATAAAACGTATAGAAAATAAAATTGAGCAGTTAAAACGTTTCCAAGGTTTTATTAGTTAAGTACGTTATTTCATAATGCTTATAAAATATGCATGTTGTTCATACGTGAACGATATGAACATGAAAGTAGGTACGACAAATTAGGTGATTAGGTACTCGCAACTAAAGTAATATGAGGTAACATAACCTATTAATTCGAGGAAAAGAATGTTATTTTTATTGCCTTTAACAATATAAAATAGACTGTATATTTGAGGTATAGGGCCAAAATATGTCATGTGATCTTAGAGAAGTATTGGTTTTAGATCAGAATGTAACAAAACTTAATTTTATTTTTGACCCATTTAATGCCCCACTGCTGGGCAAGGGTCTCCTCACAAAATGAGGGAGGGTTTAGGCCTTGAAACCACCACGCTGGCCAAGTGCGGGCATGGGAATTTCGACAACTATAATTATTTATCATTAACTTAAGATTTTTCGAAGTGTCTTTCTGTTATAAACTCAAAAGCCAAGCCAATGATGACTCTACTATCAACTTGCAGCAAAGATTACTGTTGATTCGCTAACATTTATTTGTCAATATGCTGTATACAAATCCGAAACTTGTATACTAAAACCTCAATAAATAAATCTACTTAGCTTTTTCATATTGGTTTTTAAAAGGTTAAGTTCGTATCAATTCCGCATCCGACAAACAATGATTCCGTCTTATATTTTCTATAGTATTTATTTTAGCTTAATAATTTTACTTTCATAAAGTTAACTTCAAAATTTCGACTTAAAATTCGTTTACATACACATGTAGTAGTTATACATTGGAGCAGTCCACTTTTTTGTGTTAAGTTATTCATGAGAACGTACTTATAGTGGGACCTTGTCGTTATCGGACGGTGTCCGGTTGAATTTCAACTGTTTTCTACTTAACTGCGAAGTTACAGACACATTTATCAGCAAGACGACAGTTATCTTTCAACTGTTTTTGTTTTTCATATTGAAGACTTTCAAGTTTAGTTTTACTGTTTGTAGGTAAATATCGGTTTGAGGCGTAAACGATCAGTGGGTTAAGCAACCGTTGGTGCGGTAATTCTATGGATAGTAACCGCATAGTGGTATTTGAACTAAGCGTCTCAGTGCTTCGGAGGACACCTAAAAAGTCGGTCCCGGTTGTTGTTACTGAAGATAACAGTCGTTAAGCCATGTCAAAGGCTTTTCGGGCGGCTTGAACAATTTTGACACTAGGTTGACCACTAACCATACGACAAGACAAGATGGTCAGATTTACTGTTTGTGGGTAAGTAGCGGTTAGGTTAACTGTTAGGTTTTTCCAGAAAATTTCAATCAGGGCTGCCTCTGTGGTGTAGTCGGAGGTGTATCCGATTGTTGATTATTGGGTCTTGGATTCGCTTCTCAGGTCGGGCTAACTACCATTGGGCGAGGTTTAGTAGTTATCGTAACTTTTATATGAGACTGATATTGTTAGTAACGAAAAATGGTTGTATGTCTTATACACCTGTGCCTACACCTTTGGATTCATACTCTTTTTACTTTATCTACCGGAAAGTTTATCAGGGATTTATTCGTAAGTCGTGAATAAAACTTTATGTTATTGCGTGGGTTGTAATTACAGTCCGAGTTAAGTGCATTTTTTATTGTTTGATGTTTAATGGTAGCAGTCTATATTCATAGACTGTCATTAGTATCAAATGTGAAATATTTATTTCAATGACTTGAAAAAGTTGGGTCTATTATTAAATTAACTTTTAAAACTACGAAAACATAACAAAATTTTGGTCCTCTCTATTCTTTCTTTCTGAATCTTAAAACTTTATTTTTTTACTAAGATCCTTTTATAATTATTGTCTAATCCAGTGGTGAATCTGACCAAGTACCTAAATTCGAAAGTAAGAAAACTTACTTTTTTAACTACTTAAACCTTAGTTTACCTAATCATGAACTTTGATATTAATAATGTAACGTTAAGAAAACTTAATTTTACTAAACCCACAATTATTTCATACAGTTTCTAACCGGAAGTTAGCATTTTAATTTACGATAGCAATTAAGTTGTTAGTTAATTAAAACGTAACTAACACGTTTCACCCAAAATGCAAAATTTACGAAATACATTTTCTTAAATTTCAAGAATATTTACCAATATCAAAATATCAAAAAAAAACTTTTCTATTAGTAAAAAATCGTATACGAAATTTAAAAAACAAAATATTTGAATTGTCACCTACATATAAAAACTACTTACTTAGCATCGTGTAAAATTAAAAACAAAAACAAATAATCGGCGAAAATTGCTGCTGAAAAAGAATTAAAATAATTATTTTTTTATTGGTACTGACCTGGTGGGTTCTTGTTGTCGCGCGCCATGTCTGCGGTGTCGGGGAGCGCGAGCAGGTCGCGCGCGGTGCCGCGGTAGTGTGCGGGTGTCCGGCCGGCGGCGTCGCGCGCCCCCCGCGCCGCGCCCGCGCCCTCCAGCAGCGCCGCCGCGCCCGCCTCGTCGCGACACACCGCCGCGTAGTGCAGCGGCGTACGACCCTCCTGTCATAACAACAACAACATGTTCAACAAAGCAGTCGACAACTCTTATGTTTTAGCGTCTTTGGGTGTCCCACTGCTGAGCAAAAGCTTAACCAAACAAACTCTATCTTATATGCCAAAGTTTTGGTGTTTGAATGAATGTCTCATACTCAATCACGCCAAAACTGCTTAACGTATTTTGATGAAATTTGGTACACAGATAGTTTAAAATCCGAACCTGGTTACTATTTACGTCGGGAGACTTTGTCACGTTAACGATGTCGCGGGTAGTAGCAAATCATCCTATAACTTGCAGTCTTAATAACTATATCTCTATATACATATCTTCCGATAACCCAACTCTAACTAAACAAAATGTTAACTCGAAAAACAAAACAATCCTACCTAAATCAGCACCAAATATAAAAGTCGATTAGTTTGTATAAGAATCAAACCTGTGACAAGATGGTGATCAATTTAACCACTGCACAACCAATGGATGGTGATCAGTGATCACATAACTCCCACAACAATTACGATCGTAGGTATTTAAAGCACTCACACAGACGGACACAAATGTCATGGACACACACACGTGCCACGATTCTTCGTAAACAAAACAAACATGTAGGTATGTGCAACTAACATGAAGGTACATACATATGTGTAGGTGAACATCACTAGCAATAAACATGGCACATAAAAATACTATCTCTATTATCTATGACTGATTTGCGTAAAAAAGTTATTTTACTTTTTTATGATGCAATAAACTTTATGGCCTTCATTCCGATCGGCCAGTAATTCTGAAGGTATGTGATGTTTTATAAAGATGTAATTATCAATAGTATTTATATCAATAATATTTGGCAAAAATCTTTCATTAAACTGGTGTTAACTTTCTATACCGTTGGCAAGCTTGTAAAAAATACTTTGCCTGTGTATAGATTACTGAAATTGAAAGTATCCTATGTTTTAATCCAGACCCCGAACCGCATATGTGCCAACTGCCAAATATCATCACGTTAAGTATAAGAATAATAAAATAATTCAGTAATAGAAGAGTAGACAGTGTCGTTAATTCGAACAAGTGTAACAAACACGATCATTCACAATTTTATTATAAGTACAAAGTGTTGTTACCGAGTCCTTCTGGTGCACGAGCTGTGGGTAGTTCTTGACGAGATACCCTGCGATGTCCATGAAGTCGTAGAACACAGCCTTGTGGAGCAACCCCACGCCGGCCTCGTCGCGGCACATCACGTATTTACGACGATTGTAGTCGCTCTCCAACAACTCCTACACAAATATGATAATATTATATTAATCAGTAATAATTTTCTTTGAAAATATCTCCTCAGTATAAGAATAGCTGTAAGTTATAGGCCTGTTTCACGTCAGCAGAACAATTATGTGAGGGATTCGGATCTACTTTCGGACGCCAATGCAATAGTTTTGAAAGATACAAATATAATAATGTTCTCTAAGCCTATTTTTATTTTTAAGTCTAAATTTTAAAGACCTGATACAAAAATGATGCTATGGTATCAACTTAGTTGTGTAACAGCTATATTTAAAACAAAAAAATAACGCTTTTGTAAAGCAAAACTATAGAATACTTTAAAATCCCATTACGTTTTATTCTGATATATTGCGCTACTAAGCCAGACTTGTAATGGAAGGCTCTTGCATCACATATTTACGACAGTTTCAGTTACTCTCCAAAGCTCCTGAACGGTTAAACATTCAACATCAATTCCTCTGAACAACGTTGGCTACGTTCATGCTACGAAGTTGTAGCCGCGCTACGACGTAGTTGTTTGCTACGAGATATTAGCTATGATACATAAATTGTTGAAGTTTTGGTAGAATGCTTGTTTAATTAAATAGGTAAGAGCTAACAATCTATGGAATAAGTAAGTATGGCTTATTAACTTAACAATTCTTGGGATATGAATGTAGTGTATTAAAACGACCGGTAGCCTGCGTAGGCGTAGGACGGACATGACGAATTTCAGTTTTTGATGATTAGACCGTGTCTAGATAATCAATAATATTGCGTAATATGGCGTATTACTATTATATAATTAACAATTTATGGCTCATATTCACCAATATTTCTGATAGTTTCAACACGAACTATTAATTAAATACTGCAAAAAATTTGCGGTACAAAATTAAAAATTCCTAATGAAATACACCAATTACTTAATTTGTGTGTCAAAACCTAACACAATGTTATACATAGTTTGTATATAATAAAAATTAAATCTCTCATGGCATGGTTCAGCTCAAAACAAATATTTGTCTTAGTCTAACAGTGGAGCTACGTCGCTACGACTGCTACGAGCTACGAGCTTGCTACGAGCCACTATGTTTGCGTTCCACTTGTATTTGAGTTACTAGTCATGAAATATACACGTGCCGAGACTTGCTTGTTGTTTTATTTATATTTAAAGTAATAGTTTTAATGCTGACGGTCTTCTGTGGTGGATACGTGTTATGGAGAATCAATTAAGTAGTATTTTTTGTATTGTTACAAAATTATTAAATGAATATGTAAGAAATAATCAATACACCAATTCGTCTCTATAATGTTGCATTAAAGAAGAAGAGTAGGTCTTGGAACAATCATTGTTTAATTTTAAGAAACCTGAATAATGGGGTGATGGCCGGAGTATATTATGTATACACCCTCTCTATTCAGTATTATGTAGGTATTACCACTATGTTTCTTTTTCTAAGCCCGACAGGTATTCTCATGTTTAAGTAAAGATCTTTGACATTGTGCTATTTAAAAGTTCTTCTACAAGAGTGAACGCTTTACCAGTAATACCTGGAGCTCAAGCAGAGAGCCTCTCTCGACGGCCGCGTGGAGGGCATCACACTTGGCGACGAGGTTCGGCAGGTGGCTGGAGATGGGCAGCGCCTCGGCCTCGGCCAGCAGCCGTCGGCCTTGGCCCGCGAGGACTGCTCGCTCCAGTCTGTTGGCAGCGCCCCCTCGTGCCCACTGACGGAGTTGCGCTGCTGACACTACGCCAACCGCTGGAGACACGATAGGAAAGATAAACAGGTCGTTGAACTCTGTAGGTATCATTTCGTGTTCAGTTTGTTTTAAAATTGCATAGTGGTGACTGATAACTTGTTTTTGAATAATGAAACAGACATAGCAACTGGAAATTATTGTGTGCTGTCTTTACATCCCATTTTAAAACACCCTTACCTGCTCTGTAAAAGTTCGAAATTAAACTTATTTACCTTATTTTTACACGAGATTGAATTGTCAATCTATTATTGAATAATAGGTCTACCTTCGTAGTGATAGACAGGCCAGATAACAGGAATTCAACAGAACGAAATAAAACTTTCAAACTACTTCATAAGACAACAGACACTAACGGACAGAAAGAACTTGCTTCTACACTTAGAAAAAAATATTGCCTTTGACAAACTGGTGCAGTAAAATGCACAGGAGAAAAGAGCTCAAGCTAATTAAAACGTTATATATATTAAAACGTGTTCGTTTCACTGAGCGCTTGTATGCGACTGCAGGGATTAAATACAAGTTGGAACTGCTGTACAGCTATGTATAGATAAACCCTTATATCTGTCAAATATGGTAATAACTATGTAAAATAACAGATACACATCAGAATTTAATCCCGTTTTAAGTAACTGCAGTTAAATAAAATTTAACTTTATGAGCTTTTTATTATGGTAATGCTCTGAAGGACTTCTTAAAGTAAGTGTAATAAAATACTGTAGCCATTTAACATCTTAAATGGTATTCTGAAAATATTAAACATGTTAAAAAATGTATGCCCGGCTGCTGTTAAGTTTTAGTACGTATTAAGTATACTGATAATATTTTTAGATAAAAGTTTAATTACATTTAGGAGAGTCTACATAGCATACAGCTCAAAACAAATTTAAATTACCTTTTACGTAAGAGAAAGAAGAATCAAAACGCACTTTTGCAGTGAAGATCTGCCGATGTTAGCGGTCAAGTAAAGCTTACGAACTAAAAGTGTGAGCGCAGTCCGACTTATCGTATACGATGTTGAGACCGCTGATTTACTGATTGCCACATTGACTTGTACAGAGTGTTCTGAACATTCATCATCCATAGAAATTGTGAAAAGAACATCTTCAGTTTTAAATTTTCATCAGTCACTTATCTATACTATCTATACTAATATTATAAAGCTGAAGAGTTTGTTTGTTTGTTTGAACGCGCTAATCTCAGGAACTACTGGTCCGATTTGAAAAATTATTTCATTGTTAGATAGTCCATTTATCGAGGAAGGCTATAAGCTATATATCATCACGCTACGACCAGGAGCAGAGTACCAGTAAAAAATGTTACAAAAACGGGAATAAGAATTACCCATTGTCTCTTATGTGACGCAAGCGAAGTTGCGCGGGTCAGCTAGTGACAAATAAAGTTTGATGATATTTACGTGCCTTAATATAGTATGTCTGGAATTTGTCAGTGTTGTGCAAACCTTTACTTAAAATATAACTGCTTTGGATCCAACGAATGCATAATTACTTAAATCTGTACCTGCTTATAAGTAATTATAATCAGAACCTTGTTTATTTGTCTAACTGTCATTCTTTTTTAAATTATTGAACCATTTTCGATAAAAGTTAGCAAAACAACAAGACTATGGCTAAAGAAAGAACTGCAATGAAACAACGAGCATAAGATTATAGTTCAAAAGTTCTAAGTAGCTTGAAGTGGTTACGTATAGAATTGAATCACCATAAATAGTAACAAGAACAGATGAATTCAATATCATAATGTTAGCAAGCGATGAAAATCGATAACCAATGAATTAGAATTATATAAACTGGCGCTCACTAATTAAATATTAATACTCGATATAAGGAGGTCAACTTGTTCGGCCAAGTCTTTATTCTATGGTTTCCTATAGTAAAGAACTTTAAGCAGGTCAAATTGTTTTCACGTACTCTTCTTAGTACATCAGACAATGATCACTTATTTATTTATTAAGTCACATTTGTGCGACATAGTTCCGAAAGGTCATTGGTATATTGACTACTTAATAACGTTTCTAGAATAAAGTCCTAGAAGTTTGAAATTCTTAATCTTACATTCTGAATAGCTCGAATTCATTGATTCTTGTAAATAAAGTACCTATGGAATATCCTTCCTGAAACGGTAAGCTATAAGATCATAGGCAGTGATGTATGAACTACACTCGTTTACATATTTATATGAAAAGACAAATCCATATACCAAATTACCTAGTATCTGTTTAAAAGTGTATTTAACGTATAACATAAATCAACTCACCAGTTTTGTCTGCAAATCAGAAGCGATAAAGAAACACTACACTTAGTCATGTGACGAGCTTCGAACACATATTTATAAGTATAACAGTTTATAATAACTACTTCATGATGATTGATATCGTGTATATTTTTACTTGGTTATTGCACAAGAAACATCCTGTTCATGCGGTTATTTGCGGCGTTAGATTACAAGATTTATGCGCTAACAGCCGGGTGTAAGAGCTTATCGCGACATCTGCTGACCTTACACTCTTAGGGCGAATACAAGCCTAAGAAAATCATTGGATAAATATGACTTATATTTTCTTCATATTACGTCATAAGACTTTATATGCACCTATTACGTGTAGGTATACAACTACTCGTGTACTGTTAAAATAAGAGCCAAAATCAGGAAAAAATGCCGAGCTTATTTTGATTATGTTAGTTTGGAATTCTCTTGTTTATTTATTATTATGTGTCATTACGAAATCCAGAACAAACATTTAAGAAAGAGTGAAGAAAGAAGCAGCTTATTTATTCGTAACCGAAAAATTAACTATATGAAAACGTTGTTTACTTTTTCATAAATGTATTTTGCTTAATAGCTTATAGTTACATTATAATATTATGCGTACAAGAGTTTACAATCGTTATTTTGCTTAATATAATATCATAAAGTAAAGAATTTCTTAAGGGTTGGTCGACTAAAGCAATAATTTAATGAAACCATCAACAAAACAATTGAGTTACTAACGTTTACCATTAATTTAATTTATAAAATGTAGTTGATTAAAAACACCTCTCGCCTTCTCTTGGTCAAAAGCATGTCAAATGATTGAACTTCATAATTACATGCGACAAGTTCACGCTAACACTTCAATGTTTGCACGAATTTAGCATTACGAAACTAGGTTAATTATTATAAAGTGTTTTAATTATGTCGCGATTGAAAAGTAGTTTTAGGTGTGAACATTCTGAGAAGACAACTTAACTATAAAAACTATTATCAGTAGCATTTTTTTAATCGTCTTAGTGAATTTAAACTTATTAATACTCTGAACTGTTATGTGTGTATTAGAAATAATGATCACTTGCTCTAACGGTAAAGGATAACACCGCACCGTGATGAAACCTTGCATGCCTAAAAATTCGTTTAATACATCTATTGAGGGCATGCAAAGTCACTAACCCGCACTTGGAGAGCGTGGTGGACTCAAGGCCTAACCCCTCCCCTTCGTTTGGAAGGAGACCCGTATCCTGCAGTGGGACAGTAATGGGTTAAAAAAACAAAAAATTAAAACCAAAAACATGCTAAAGTAAATGATATGATATAGTAGAATCATATCCTTCTTTTAAGAAGATTTTACAACCCACGTACAAAATAAAAGCTTTAATGTCGCCTGAAACCGGTAAATATTCATAATAATTGTGGGCGGTGGTGGCCGAATTTGATTCTATTAGGAGCAGTTATGAAGCGTCCGTATGTTGACACGGAGCGATCGTTATAGGTGAACAGCCGCGGGTGTCGAACCCATCCGTATTCATGTCGATGTTTAATGACCAATTTGTGCCCCACACACCGACACACATACGAACAGGCATGAATCATTATGAATTAATCAGAAGCGTGCATTGCTGAAAGCGCTTGCATTCGTTTAATTATCGTTTGTACTACGACCGTTTCCTGTTATTATTTTATTCATTGTGTCATTACTCTGTCGCGTGGAAATATTTGTGGTAACTTTGCCCGTGTAATGTGTCATGGAAAAAAAATATTTTAAAAAGCTTTAGTTTTATTTATTTTACGCGTAAAATGCAGTTGATTATCAAATCATTACTTATTCAATTTAAGATAAATAGGAGCCCTTTTTACAAGTATTATGGACCCATGGCCAGCTTTCCTACTTAAGTGCGCGTTAGCTTAATAACAAGGAATATTGACGATGTTTTTCACACATTTGCTGACACGATACTGAGTTGACGTTTATATGATCATTTTGTCTTAACACTCGTACCTATTCATTGTGAGAAATGCAGAAACATTGAAATGAAAAACGTCCTACAGTAAAAAGCTCGAGCGTTGACTGTATAAAATATGTAGTTCATATTGTGTTCCATTTACGCCGTTTAATCTTAGCTCAAAGGGCTTCATAAAAAATATTCAGTAAATATACGAAGTGTGTGTTCACATGGCATTCCGTAATTGCAATATATGACATTTAATGCAAACTCGAGCTCACGGCATCACGCTAAGGTCGCGCCTCGCCCACGTCGTTCAAATTAATTTATTTTTCTTTTATTATTCATTTTAACAATGTTTTACTGTGACCCGTTAAAGATAGGATAAAGAACGGCCGTCTGGACACGTTTATTGTGGGTCGTTAGCATTTAACACGTAGGTCAAACGTTACGTAGTTTTATAATTTATCAAATGTGACAGGTTACATTTCTACTATGATAAAAGATTTCTGTAAAATGATATTTTTTTAGAATTCGATATTTTTTGTAATTTTAACTGTTTGAGCAAACCAAAGTAAAACTGAATAATCGCCTTTAAATATCCTTGCGATTTAAGATAATAATTATGCAATGTGAAAGTTTAATATGTAAGTTTTACAAACCATTAACTAGTTGTTTTGAAAATCTACTGAACAATTTTTAAATCTACGGTAAAGCCATAGAAGTCCATATATCTATTCGTGACCAATTTTAACACATGTTGGTTACATACATAACACGATTTGAAACTATATTTTTAAACAACGCCAGACAGACAAATTGCTGAAAAAAGCTTTCAGCTCTACACGGCACTTTCGTACGTTGAAATCGTGACAGGGATTGGCATTAGGGAACAAAAAAAGGGTTGTTTCCAGTTTTAAAAGTAGAATAAAATGTAATAGTCGATAGGTCCCCAAAATAATTTTCGAATTCAAGCTTAATTTATCCAAATAATGCTTTTATAAATTTTGTCATTGCTTTATACATGAATATTTTATACATGAGCATAAATTGTATTTGGATTGCTATCTGGGTCATTGGAGATAGAGAATAGAGACCGAAAAAAAAATTTAAAGGAGTGTGGCCTAAAAATAATGTAGAGTCTATTTAAGAGTAAATCATTAGAAAAAAGAGTAAATAACGCAATCCGTAAACATTTTATATTCATTTATCTAAAACTAATTTTAAAACACTCAAAGACATAAAAAAGTTTCGAAGAAAAAAAAAATGTAATAGCTAGGTTTTAGGACTAATATCCAGACTGCCTGTCTAACTATTTACTAAACGTTTTATCCAGTCTGCTTCGGCGACCTCATTTTTTTCCAATATCGATTTCCAATACGAAGCGTATGTAGTTTCATACAGGCTGTATACATAGCTGGCATGTAAACCCTGTATTTTCTATTACAGTATACTGTCGTATACTCGATGTCGGGTACTGGGATTCTATATTTTGTAGATACATATTTTATTAGGGTTCTGAAATACTAAATGGTGCGATAGGCCAAAATTCTTAGCTACAAACTTATGTATTGTTTATCCTTTTCGAAAGAAATTACGCTTTTAAGTTTTCTGATATTTGGTATCTGGTTGCTTGGTATGAAAACTAAAGTAGGCTTACTCCTTACTTGTCTTGTCTCGTTAAGGAGTTGTTAAACGTTTCCTAAATACCATTGACGATACTATCAAAATGTTATGTTTGAAACATTTTCATAATCTAAATAAAAAATGCGGTTTGGCATCGATTCTGAAACGTGATTGTCAACTATGGGACGTATACATATTACATTATCATCGCATTTCTAACTAAAGTTACATTGTAATACAATGCACGTTTCCTAAACATGCTAACATTTAACAATAAGTATTCGTTACTAATCAAGACACGCTGTCGACCTCCATACTTTGTGCGTTAGAATAGATGTCTACTGAACACAATGTCTCAGGTTTGATTTCCCAGTGAAACACAGTGCCATAACTCTAATCCTTATTACAGTATTGCCAATAGTAGACCGGAGTTTAGGTAAGACTTACAATGTAAATGACGAAAAGTCGGTTATTTTACACATACTTTCCTTCGGGTAGAAAAGTATATTAAAAAACACGTAATTAAGACTCATAATCAAAATCAAAAATATGTAAAAGTAAATAAATTATCCACCTACCTTTAGGTGGACTGTAATGCACGTACAAGCCGTTCTTCTTAGCATTACGCTCCGTGAGCCATTTCTTTACACTTTCCATAGTTCACACAATCACCGTCACTTCATTCTTTGCGGCGACAGGTTCAATAGTCCACTAGCCGGTAAATCAGGAATTGTATTGAAAATTAATAAATACTCCGAGGTCGGTTTTAAACACCGCTACATTTATTGAGTTCAAGTATCGTTCTACTTTCAATACGTGACTTTTTAAAGAACATAAACTTATTATGATTTAACTACACTGTTCCTCAGTAGGTATTAGTGTGCTTATGTAGAGAATGCTTTAGAAACTGAAAAAAATATGAATTAAGGGGCTTGTTCTTTAAAATGACTCTATTAAGTGCAATATTATTTCTTCATAATCATTCTCCGTAAGTTATTGATCTGCATATCTCTATCTATCATGAGAAGAGCTCGTTTCACAACTTTTGAACTTGTAACCGACGCTAGTCAGATAACTTATCTGTTAGATAAAGTGAATGAAAGACCGAGAACGAATGAAAACAACTGCCAAAATTCTACCAACTGAACAATCCGATACATATTCACAACAGGGTGTAACCGTGCCTTAGAAGCTATAGCTTTAAATCTACGTGAAATAATGCAAGTGAAATATAACTTTAATTTAATGCACGGTGCATCAAGTAACATACATACTCAAGTCTTCATACTTTGAAAAAGTATTCATCAAATACACGAATAGTTTGTAAAAGTGAGTTCCAATCGATTGCAGTTGAGCGGTGCGATCGAAAATGTTACCTATGAAATATTTATTCACGGCCGACTAACATCGTTTATAGTTCAAAATTACTTTGGAAACAATATCACTACTTGATATAACAACTATGGCAATGTTATATATGAATCCGCTTGATTGATAGCAAATAGCTGTGTTAAAAGAGCTACTCGTTAGTCCAATCTACGCTTACGTACGCACAACCAAGCTAACAGCTTACTCTTTTAATAGATACTTAATGGAAACGGAGATACACACATTATTGAGTAAATATGGTTCACAAATCACAGTTAATAGATACAAGTCACTACAATACACAACTCGCGAAATTTGAAACTGTGCATAAAACTATAAATAGATTGTCTTTAAAATTCCCGCTTCTAAGTTTATGATTTGATTGCGATACGCGACAAAGTTCTATGGGTACGACAGCAGGTGTGGGCTCAAGTGAACTAGACGTCGCTTCAATATGTTGTATCTAGCTGTGCAACAATGAGTACAATCTTCAACACAAGTTGCTAACATTGACGAGCAAATTGATGCGATTATTTGTTTTACTTGTGGTTTATTGTATTGTCCAACGTACCTACCTATTGTATTTTCTTTTAAGTATAGGCATAAGATATCTTGTATCTTGTACAATTTAATAATTCTCTGGCTCAATTTAGACTGTTAATTAGAAATTATGTAAGATTCAGTGTTTGAAATCCACGAAATGTGCAATAACAGCAATTATTTTATTATGAATGATGAACTAGACTTTCTCCTATTTGTATTATAACCAGTTTATAGAAGTGAGTTTGTTTTGCACGATTAGATAAGGAAAACTTTAGATCGCCGTTGTACCTGATTCAGCGAAAAAAATAAATATATAATGTGCCGATACAATAGCAGCTGACATCGTAATTAATGATCACAGCGCGACTCCTTTCATTATTTCTTAGAAAACCTTAGAAACACGTTTTAAGAAAATTGGGACAGGTGTATGTGTACTATCAATGCGTCGCATGCGGTTTCATTAGCGTTAAGCGACGGCAAACTAAGTTATGTATTTTACAAATAAAGATGATTCCTTTCTTTTATAATATTATGCTAACCAATAAATGAAGTCTACAGTTCTATTATTTTAATAAAATAATGCAAAAATTTTTTTGACGATACAATTATCTTTTGTCATAACTTTTAAACTCTCGCGTTGCATGTTTAATGTATAATAGAATACGGGAATTAACGCGAACACGCATTTTACCTTAAAATGCCAGACTGCCTGGGACCACGGCGAGTGCAACCTGCGCCGAAACGTTAGGCATTTTAAGGTAAAATGCGTGTTCGCGTTAATTCCCGTATTCTATTATACATTAATTATCTTTTGGTCATAAAGACGTCTTTCCAAAATTCTCTTAATTCATTAGATAAACTCTGACCTCTAACTAATGAATACGTTTATTAGGTACTCATAGCAATAACTGTATATCAACAAATAGTACTGTATCACTACAAAGTAAGTCAATCGATTTATGAATACATAGTTACAAAGGTTTCCTACTATTGATTTTTCTGATTTACATAAACATACGTAGAAAACTATTGGGTCTCGTAAGCAATACTCCGCAATTAGCAAATAATCACGCCTTGTACATGCTGATGAAGACAAACATAAGATTTTGGTTCACGCTTATTCAAACGACACTTTGTTGACAAATTTTATCGAAATCTTTTCAGCCACGGGGGAAAGACGAAGCAACGAACAAACCTAAAAACCTCTAATCTTGATTTTTAATTACAATTTTGATAAATATCTTGTAACAAATTAAGACAGTTACTCAGTATTCTTGTAAAATGTACTTTTAAATATTATTATCTTACAACGATCGTGTTTTGTTTCGGCTTGCTTAGCTGTACTGTACTTGTCATAAAATATGAAGAAGAAGCCTGTTCTAGGTTCTTGTGTAAACAATGTCAGCAACATAATATGCAGCCTGCAATATACACTACGTTTAAAGCCTGGCCTTGTTTCAACCTTACTACATTATTTACAACGCTATAAGTTACCTTAACAATTTACTGGCTTTAAAATATTTAGTGGCGGTTCTACCACTAATGCACAATTCCTATGGATATACGACAGAACATTCACAAATAAATAAATAAATAAATAAATATTGATAAATATATATATAACTGATAGGTATCCAGAGTTAGGGCAATTGTATTTGTCCTGACTGATTGCCGACTATATTTAATGAAGGTTTTCTTTTCTTCATTCCTTTTAAAAAAGACAACTCCAGCGTAAAGAATTTATCTTGTGCCACGGGATTTTTTACAAACATAAAAGAACGGACACTAAGTACGACCAGACCTAAAACAGCTGTGGATCACAAATATTTGTTCCGCGTGGGAATCGAACCTGACACGCTGGTAGTGGCATGGCGACCACTATAAACTGAATGTTAATAAAATGCTTGTTGCTAATAAGATAAAATATATATTTCAAAATATGAAATGACAAGATAATATTATCTCATAATTCATGCAGTATGTTCTCGCGCGGATGGATCACGGCTTGTTAGCATTAGTCACCCTGACTTATTTGCTCCGAACTGTTGGATAGAGTGATGTTGATGTTGAGCCCAATGTCTTTCTTAGGTGGATTCTGTGACACACTCCTCTGTGAATTTATAAACTCTGAACCAACGGCACAGGTCTGATCTGAAATTAAATATAATTTGACAAATATCAATTCCATGTTTTAAAGTTCTTTACTATTTCTCGTTATTCTAAACCTATACTTACAATGCTTACCGGTATTTAGCTGAACGTTCAGTATGCGATGATATAGCTCGTTGAATTTCTTCTGACGTTTCATGTTAGATGGAGTTCGTACTACTAAAGTAGGCAATAATATGTAATGTTCGAGATTCGGTTCGTCTTTACTATGATGCTTGCGATGACCTGCATCTTTTTTTACTACTAATCTGGGAGCCCTTGTTTTGGAGATAGAACTGCTACCACTTGTTAAATCTTTACTGCGTCTTTTCTTTGGTGTTCCAGCATTTCTGTTGATCTTTGTCGGGCTAGACGCTTGATAGCAGCAAGTAGGTTCGCGTGGCGGACGTCTATTTGCGGCGTAACTCGGCCCCGGCGGACAATCTTCATAGCGATGACGATCTATAGAGTGACGATTCGGTCGTATGTCCGACCCAAAGCGATCATGACTTCTAGGAGTTTTGCGAGATGCTGCATCATCCCACCTCCTTTCAGACATCATAGCACTTGCAGCAGTGTGATCACTGATAGCCACTTCGTCACCCTCTCTGTTTTTATGACTAGCGACGATGATATCACCAGTTTTGCCCACGGGTCTACAACTTTCATGGCGATGGTTCAATTTCACTATTCTATAGTGACGTCGTCTTCTACGCTCTACGTGTGCGACACGCTCCCGCAACAAGCTATCTATCAGTCGCTGTAGCTCGCATCTCGTGTTATATCTCTCACTATGCGGCATTCGGCGGCTGAGCCGAGCGTTAGGCCAGTGTGTTCGACATACATCTTCCCATATGATGTCACTTAGTACTGCTTCTCGTGATGGTGTCAGTTTTATGCCGTCGTCGCGTGGAGCGAATTCTCCTTGTGCTAAATAATGTACTGTGTCCATTAATCGATAATCGCGTACTGGATTGAGCTTGTGTCGAATTTTGTGCACGCGTTCAGCGGCCATTTTCGGGATATCCTCTCGCTTACAGGGTACAGATGCACATTGTCGTCGACCACGGGCTGTAATACCGTCGTAAGTAGTAAAATCTCGACCATATTGCTCAGAATTATGTTCTTTTTCTAAAGTGGTTGCTTTGCTTGGGGAGAGCGGCGCGGCTTGTTGCGCGTATCGTTGGAAGGCAGACGTTTCAGGAACATGACTGTACTGTTGTATGTAGCTACAGCCGGGCCGTCCCGTCCCAGAAGTAGTCTTCATTATGTTATCTTTAGACTCTTCATCTGACGAAGATAGAGGTATGTTAGGGTCTATTGAACGGAATACCATTTCTTGTCTTAATATTTTACGTTCCAAGTGATCTATCCTTTTATTTAAAGTGTCAATAGTTGTTACGGAAGGTAGCTGCGAACCATCTGATGAAGTATTTGTAATTATCAATGTGGAGATATCAACTTTATTAGCATTTGGAGCCTTCTTATCTGGGTTTGCGTCAGCTTTGGGAATGTTCATAGTTAATTGCGGTTGAGTATAAACATAACATTTTTCTGCAGATCTTTGTTTCGTATTATACACATTAGTTTTACGAGGGTGACTATCGTCGCATGAACATTTCGAAACTGCCGTAGAACTGTCTACTTGAATAGTCACTGACGAAGCTTTGTCTGTTTCGATTTCGCTTTTTGTGTACTCCTGATCTGTACCACAAGCGATTGAATTCACAATATTTGGATCATCTTCACTGAAATCTAAAATAATGAGGATATAGTAACTAAACACAGCTGCTCGACATATTTGACTATTACAAAATATACTTACGGGTAGTAAAGGAGGAATGATCACCGATAGCAAGCCGCGACCCTGATTTATCTGAACCCTGCAATGATTAATTAATTCAGAACATCTGTTTGAATTCTAAGAAACAGCATAGCCTATATAAACTACATGGAAGATGTACCATACCTTTCTAGAATGGAACCGACTCTTTTCTGCGATATACAAAGTTTTGATAGCGGGAGCTCTCGGCTTTATAGAGACGAGTACTCTTTGGGAAGCTGGACGATGTGTAGGCCTTCTTTGCAGTATCTCCAAATCTGTATAATACAAAACACGTTACAAACAATCATCAAGTAGAAATACATTCGTTATTCATAGTGTTATATACCCAAAAGAAGTTGTTTCTTAGGCATGCGCGCAGAGCCTGCTAGAGAATCGTAGTCAACTTCTCGTATCAACTTCTCTTCTTGGATGGACAGTAACTTCTTCTTGGATGGAGACTGTTTATTTTCCATCACATTTTATTTTCCTCTTCCCCTGCATAGTTATAAAATCAACCCGCCTGAACTATAATGATATGAGCCAAAGCAATACAATAATTTATACAATTAACAATAAAAAAGAAAATTTTACATTATTCTGACGTTTACGTTGACTGAAAAGTTTTTCTTCTTTTTTGTTCACAGAATTTATGGTTTGCTGTTTGATTTTGACATAAAAGTTTTTATAGTAAACAGAAATTGGGAAGATCCAAATAATGATTTGTTAATAAAGTTTAAGGAGTACCGTAAGTAATAGATAACATATTTTGAGTCTCATTTTAATTATATTGTTACAGTTAACTGTTTGTGTAATTAATCCTTTATCATTATGTCGAATACAATTTTTATTTGTTACTATTAAATTGACTGAATTCTAAACATGCCTAAATCTAATACTTCCCGGTCGAGTTTTGTTCCTGTATCCGGAATTTTAGATTTCTAATTAAGATTTCATTTTCTACAAAGTTTTAGATTTACTTGTCACAGTTTGTCGCTTTTCTTTTATTTTTTTTCACATTGTATGACGTATGGCTGCAGCCATATTGGATTATTTTTACTACGATGTCTGACACTCGCTAGTTAAGACGAATCGATTGACGTAAATATCATCAAAATCGGTACGCGCGACTGGATTCTAGAGTGCCATAAAAGAACATACACTCGCATATAGATTCATAAATACATTACCCTCCTTTGTGTCGCGCAGTCGGGTAAAGTATTAGTGCATAGCTTTGACAAAAAATATCATGGTGCCTATTTTTGTTAACAAAACTACAATACCGAAATCCTTTTTGATGAAAATCCGTTTCGAAAATAGAAGACACAAAAAAACAAGAAAGTTAGCTGTCAAAATTTACAAAGCGTGACGTTTCTCCCATTTGTGCTTCAAATAAAATTGTTAACCAACTTTCTTGGTGAAATTAATAAGGTTTAAGGGTATATTACAACGTATGGATGCTAGTGTTACCGTGAGAGATGTCGGAGCCAGAGAATACTAGCGGCGGGGCCGCCGACCGCGTCTCACCGATAGTGGTGGTCGAGTCTGCATCGAGCAAGCATACGATGCCATTTAGACCCGTGGACCGACAGGATGGGGAGGCGCCCGACTTGCATCAAAAGCGCGCGCCAGCTGTACCATGTATGTGCATATCTATATTATGAACGCGTCATACTCATTTCCCAGGGAAACACTGTCATCACTTAGACAATTGTCAAGATGTGTTGTATAGAAGCCGCGTGTAATTACTAGTAGAAATTATTGCATATTTTCTTTATAGCTCAATAATAGCAATTTATAACAGCTACTACTACTTACGATTTATGTAACACGTGAATACTATTTTGCTAAGATTTTTTTATATTTTTTCATTGCATCAACAGCAGTAGCCGAAAATTGGAGGGATTCAGCGGAAAACCCTGAAATTAAAGAATTGAAAGAAAGCTTAAATGGTGAGATTTAAAGAAATAATAGTTCATAACTTGTAGTCTAGCTTTGATAAAAGTTTCATTCCAGGCTATCATTATTATCCTATTAAATTAGAACTAATTAAAAGTGAACACTCTCGTTATAACGGAATTTATTTACTCTTTACAGTCAAGTCCTCTGAGCAGCACAAGCATGTTGCAAAAAAACTGTCTTCGAACATCTCAAGCAAGAAACGAGGCTCTCCCGTGGCAATACCATTGATGCCCGTACAAGTGCAGTCAAAGGTAGGCTTGACAGCTTCGAACAAGTTCCCTATTCATATGTTAGCGGTGTTATAGTACAAGTGATTGAGGAGTAGTCTGCCGTAATCATACACAACTCATGTCGCTCTTATTGTCGCAGACGGGTGAAATAATAACAGCTGCGCCCTCGGCACAGCCCATACCGGAGCTCTCTACTCCTGTACTTGGTAAGGGCAAGAAGAAAGAAGCAATAGAGAAGAAGGACGATGAGGACAGTATAACGTCGGAGATAGCAGAGGAGCGGACTCCCGAACAGGCCGCTGCAAAAACTACTCCGGAATGGGTAGGAATGATGCTTCGTACAATTTATGCGGCTTTTTTCTTTAGCGCCGCAATAATTATTAAGCAAATTTTAACCAAATTAGGCATTTGAACTCTTATCGTCTTCATCACGTTTATCCGAACAGTCATGTTATTTTGTGATTGAATCCGATTCGAGTCTGTATTTACCTCGAGACGCGGCAGCCCGCACGCAGCATAGCCACTATGCACGTTCGACGTCGCCTAAATTGAATAGTTTAGCCCGATAGTGTTCGAGCCGATCTAACAATAACCTCGCAATGTTGTGGCGTGTGTTGCGTACGTGGTGCGTGTGTAACGTTGTTGTTGATTGGTTGTAGTCGGACGACGAAGAGGCGGGCGGGCTGCCGCGCAGCGAGTCTCGTACGTCGCGCGTGGCGCGCGCCGTGCGCCAGTTGCTCTGTTGCGGCGTGCCGCTCGAGGCGCCCTCCGAGGACAACGTGTCCTCGCGCACCGGCTTCTTCAACAGCGGCATTTAACCTCGTCGCCACCCTCGCACGCTACCGCTACCTTACTGTGTCTTCACGCCTCTTCTTCCTTTTACGACAGCTGGCCATTTCCGATCGACGCGTCTTATCTTAGTTTATTTGTTAGCGATTAAGCTATAAATGTTTAGTCAAGTCTGTTAAGTGATATCAAGACGACAATATATTTATTGTTCAAGGGCTAGAGTATAAGTGTCCACCCCGAGACGTGCTTCTGGGATATCTGTAGGTGACGACGATCGGGGATGGCCAGCTGGACAAATGGAAAATTACGTTATGTAAACATTGCGTGTGTACTTAGTTGTGTAAATAAAATTATTTGAAATTTCTTCACTTATAAACATTGAGATGATTGGTCTACAGATCCCTTCATAGCAAAATGTACAACAAGCAAAATGAGCACGGCACTTAAAATGTACAAATCGCATAATGTGCAAATAGCAAAAAGAGCAAATCGCATAATGTACAATACGCATAATGTGCAATACTTAAAATGAACACTATACGCAAAACGAGCAAAAAGCAAAATGTACATAGTCGCCTTCGTTCACACTAACCACTTACTGCCGTTTCTTAGTTTGGGGTTTGTTGGATTCATATAGCATTGTAATAAAACAACTTCACATTCAATATAAGTTTATTTATATATTAATAAAGGGAACTTAATGAGGCGTGGTATGAAATCCTTGAATCATCACCAAATAACAAAGCAATGAGGACTTACACAACAACTAATTCTGTTGAAATTATATTATTTATTTAAACTTAAAAGAAAACAAACTAAAATGCAAGTCTTGTATATATCATCTGTAGAAGAAATTGTTTAACGGAAATACTTTTAATATGCAAACTGTTTAGTATTTTTTTATACTTTTTATCAAAGACGATGTCTGCTTTTCTCCTATTTTTCATTGCCGGCTCAAATATGCTTTTTTTAATTTTATTATCACTGAACACACCGATTTTAGGATACTAACGATCAAATAAAAAAATCTCCACGAGTCGGTCTTGTAAACATGCCCTAACAGTATTATGTACATTTTGCTTTTTGCTCGTTTTGCGTATAGTGTTCATTTTAAGTATTGCACATTATGCGTATTGTACATTATG
Source organism: Anticarsia gemmatalis (assembly GCF_050436995.1). NCBI lineage: Eukaryota > Metazoa > Arthropoda > Insecta > Lepidoptera > Erebidae > Anticarsia > Anticarsia gemmatalis. The sequence continues at coordinate 8,038,286 of NC_134757.1, forward strand.
CGATTTGCTCTTTTTGCCATTTGCACATTATGCGATTTGTACATTTTAAGTGCCGTGCTCATTTTGCTTGTTGTACATTTTGCTATGAAGGGCTACAGATTCGGTATATCCAATGCTCGCCCTGTGTTAAGTGATTTATAAAATACATTTTTGTTGTTGTTACACCGTTTGTTAATTTAATTATGTTTAACCTCTTGATTGCCTACAATAGCTTTGCTTTCGTGTAACCTAGGCTTATGATGTTACATTATAACTATCCGAAATAACATGTCTGATCTTTTTATTAACCATTCATAAAGTTATGTAAGACGATTGAAAATTAAAGTTTCATTTTCCAAAACAATACTTCTTTTACTTAAGATTTGCCAGCATTTTTGTAATCCTATTCACTTTCTATAAAATAACGGGCGTTAAAAGTATAAAGAAGAGAGAACTGTTTCTTGAAAGGGCATTTGTAAAGATTTCCCTTATCATAAAAGTACATCGTAGCATTACAATGTTGATTAAAGCACAGGTATTCGCTCAAAAATAGTGAAATTAATTTAAAAGTGACGTCAACAGTTGTTATTGTCACAAAATTTAAATGATACAAAGTTCAATTTGCAGAAATGTGCACTCTAAATTACATAAACATTCAACATTGCATAAAAACTATGGCCCGTTGATGTGTATCTGCATTACAACGTTGAGAGGACTCGATATTCCAGAATGTTCCCACGAATTATTATTGTTCTCACGAATAACACAGACATTTTCTAGGTGAATGACAGACAAGATGTCCCAAATAAGGAACCAGACGACACTGTTCCGCTACAAAGAAAAACAGGAAATGAAGTCCTAAATGCAAGTGTAAGTGTTATTATGTTTATTATCGCTTCAAGAATACATTTTAAATTAGACGGTAAAAAAAATATCCAGAAAAATTTTGATTGGCAAGTGAACCTGGCTCACAACCAAAAGACGACAAAATCAATCTTTCGGCCTCTTCTTATAGTCAATTCAAAAACAAATATTTTTGATCACAGCTCATCACTAATGAAGAAAAATCCGTGGAGCCTGCTACTAATTCAGAACTGTTTAAGAAAAAGGAAATCACTTGGAGCGATGATACCTATCAGAATAAAGTGCACTTGCAGGTAAAGTTGGCCTTTTACTTAAGTTTCACACGAAGGGCTGTAAAGAGATAATCCACAATTTTTTAACTAAACTTTGTTTTATGATCTTGAAGAAATGTAATTTCCGAATCACTCATACGAATGAAACCAATATCCCAATTCTCTACAGTCGGTACTGTCGAGTATCGAGACTTAGACATTTAAAATGTACTGCCAAAATAATACCACGGAGCCCGTGCAAAATTTCTCAATAACTAGCCGATTGTCGGTAGTCGATAGTGGTAGAGAATCGAGCTACAGTATTTGATACACGTTCAGTACAAAATTAAAAAAAAATCGACCCATGAGGCTTACTCGAAGGATTACTTCCAATTACATCGGACAGGAATAGACTGCGAAACAAGTATTTTATATTTCAATTATATCTTATCTCTCTTTAGTGCAGGGTATACCTGACAGACGTGAAAAACTTTGTTATCTGTGTAGGATTTAGGAGTTCGCAGCGCACCGTGGATGTTAGAGAGGAAGGCTTCAGTGGGTCCTTGTTACACTAGAACCTTACCTGTTACCGAGCGGTCAGGAATCACCATATGTTTACCTAAGGTTTGTCTGTCTGTGATTGTTTTCGTTACTTTGGGATATCATTAAGTTAATTTGACTAAGGTAGTTTGACACAGAATTGTTCGATTTTGTATGTCTATGCTATCGAAGAAAGAAAATTGGTATGAAGTACCTAGTCGTAGAAAGGGCAGGATATACTTGTGGCCGTTGTGAAAACATCCCTATAATGAGTTGTATTGTTGTTATTTGTAATTGAACGCAAGATTTGTTTCAGAAATCCAAAAGAAATATGAATTTTACCCCCACTGACAGCTTCTACATACCAGTAAAATCGGGAATTAATATAACAGTTTCGAAGGTAAGTAAATTTTATTAAGTAGGTACCTAATTTAATGATCGACGAGTGATTACAAATCGATTGAATTATTTTATAAAATTGTATTTTTTATATTACAGAGATGTCTTGATAATAATAAAACGAAATTATTTGGACCAGTTGAGAAAAGGTCTACCGCTGAACCTGTATTAAAAATGCAAACAGATGTTGCAATAAAAGTAAGTAAACAATAACTTATTGAAACAAATTAACTTATTATTGTCCCATTGCTGATTACAGATGTTTTCTCGGGATAAGGGAGGGAAGATTTCTTTGCGACATTTTCTTATACCGTAGATAGCTACAATAGGTGCCTTTAACCTATAACCAAGGAAAGAGCGCGCGCCGCGCTCATCTGTCAAGCTCGCGAAGAAAACGTGAGCGAAGAGCGTGCCGTCTGACAAACGAGCGCGGCGCGCGCCCTTTCCTTTGTTGTTTCACGCGCGAAAGAGCGTGTGTGTAAAGGCACCTAATCAATCAATTAAATCCAGGGATTCAATAGTGGACATTGCCGAGCTTTGCTCAACTAGCTAGGGACGCTAGGCACGCGATGTCGCCAGATACATATGTTAAACAAAATCGTTTCGCTTGAGTCGTCACTGATATGCGTCGTAGAATATTTATCTCCTTGTGTATATTTGACTTTAGAAATTTAAACACTGAAACAGTACCTCGATTCTCTACTTCTATCGACTACCGACAACCGGCTGGTCATCGAGAAATGTTGTACGAAAATCTGATCAGCGCCTCTGACGTGTGTCGTCGGAACTATTTTGGCAGTACATTCTCAATGTCAAATTTTCGATACTCGACAGTACCGATTGTACAGAATCGCACTACTGTAATGAATCGGGGCTTTTTCAGATCAAAGATACAAGTTACTCGAGTCACTCCACTTCTCTAAAAGGAAAACTGGACAACATTTATGAAAGAATAAAACATGCTCTGCACATTTAACAAGGGTTTAACTGAAGCGTTTATTTTTTTATATTTTTTATTTGTTCAAATGTATTTTTTTGTTTTCTAATAAAACGCTTTCTGGCACGTAACATATTTTATTTACAAGTTACATAGAAATATACCTATTGTATTAAAACGTGCCTAAATCTGCCTTGTATTTTGTTCATCATTATTTTTCACCTAATGCTATTATAAATTTAGATGTGTATGTAAAAAATACGCATTGTTTTTTTGTGACCATTTAAAGTTTTTCTGTTTTTTTCTTGAATCTTTCTGCTAGATTTATATCACTCCTTTGTATTTATTTGTTAATTTAACACTTGTTTCTAACTCATCCCAAATCCCAACCATAAATACAAAAAAGTTATTAAATATATGCAGTAAAATTCTTAATCAATTAAAAACTTCAATAAGTATAACAGACAAAGTTTAAGAAAACATTTGCATAGCGACTTCTTCATCCGAAGCTTTTTGGAAGCCAGGTAAAAAGAAGTTCAAACAGCTCTAAGGGAATTAAGTACTACTACTACATAAAATTACGCGTAATTTCGGCTAGACGTAACGCATATTTATAAAACGACGGTAACTAATTTTGGCACAAACGAAATTCAGTACACTTTTGGCAACACGCGACTTTAGTCACTATGAAATGTTTGACGTGCGCGGCCGCGTGATTGTGACGTCACGCGATGACCAAAAGAAAAAAACCTTTAATTTTGCGTTGCGATGGTTGACGCACCTCATCTGGAATACGTAACAGAGTGTTCCTACTCGTAGACCTTGCAAGGGTTTTTGGCACGTTCGCGTATCTCTTGCTCTATGCGTACGCTTCGAGGGACAGTGTATGTGGAGCACGGGATGCCTTTGGTCGGCATTTGGTGTGAGAGGTTCGCGGCGCGAGCGGCGTCGTAGTCCACGTCACGAGGACGCCAGCGCAGCTCCGTACCACCACACCTGCAGGTCATCTCTCTACAAATCTGAAAAAAGCAATAACGATTTTTTTTATCCTTCGTTAAGACAACTCTGATAGTTTTTGCGTTTTAGGCAGCACTAAATAGTGGCCGATTGGGAGACATTCACATCACATCTTATATATAAAACGGGAAGAACATCACGTATAAAAAAAATCTTGATTCCTTAAGATCATCAAAAAGACATAAAAATCTGGTATAGACTTTGGTACGATGGTGGCTTCTAAAAGCAATTTACTAACCGACGCGAGGTACTCATCCCTGCAGGAGTCAGGCCAGTCGCAGGTCCAGTTGATGGGCGGCTCGCACGGCATGATCGGGGGCGAGTAGCAGTTGCTCGGGTGCGCGCAGCACGTGGGACAACAGCATTGCTGGCACATCGTGTACACCTGGAAACAATACCATTACAATTATGATAAGGCCCAGCTGCGCCTCTGTAACTCTTCGAATACAAATAGTAATAGTGATCCGCTTGGCGATTTAACTTACTTTAATTTACATAAATAGCTACTACATCTATACATCAGTGGCATGTTTACATTAGCCATCTCACATTCTTCTAAAAAAAAACCTGTGAAAAAACCGACAAGAGTCAGCAAAAAAGATGAATCTGTAACTTACCAGCCACACAGCTCTTGCTATCTCGTTCCTGATGTACGGTAGACAGTTACACAGAAGACAGTTCTCAAACTTTGTCAGCTCCGGTACACCCAAGTTCTTCTCTACTCCGGACGGGCCGAGCATTACCTGAGAAATTTTGAAATTTATACAGTTTAGCAATTTTTCTGAGAGCAAAACGCATCTTTTAGCGTATTTGACAACGTGTATTTTATGAATGTAGGAATAAATACACTAGGGTAGACAAATGTCCCACGACATGCCGAGCGAAGCTGATTGATTTCGCTTGATATATCTGGCGACAGCGCGGGACTAACGATGCATTGCATGACGTGCAAAGTTCGGTAATGTCCCACTATTTCAACCCAACGTCGTTGGTGTCGCAGGACATTCGTTCCCTTGTGTTGTAGCTTAGTTCTTGTTACACTACTTATACTCTTACCTCGCTGGCAAAGAACTGGCAGCACGGAGCACAGGTCCCAAGACTGTCCACATAAGCGACCTGTGCAACCTTCTGCCCCTTCAGGCCCTTCACCACGTTGATCGCGGTGCGAGCGATGGCAAACGCCCCAGAGAGGCAGGCGGTCGCGGTGCAGCAACCTTTGGCCGCGCACACCGCTTCGTTACCACTCATTATGCATGATGTTGCACATTCAACCTGTGTGTTAAAATCAAGGAATAATTTTGTAGAAAGCTGTATAAAGGAAGAAACGGTTTGACATCATTTTGGATACATTGACTAAGGTGGCATTTGGTTGTTTGCGTGTACGCCGCAATGTTTGTGGTAATTGGTTTTGCATCTATGTTAATTCTCAGTTTAATTAATTTTATGGAGTTCCGTACACTACAGAATTTATTCTTAATGCCCCCAAATATCTAATTTTCTTGTATACACTACTCACTTACTTGCATTATTTAAGGCTACACGTATGTATGTCAATTTAAGGGCTTCTATTTTTATCAATAAAATTTTACTAACATCTATTATTCAAATCATTAATCAGTAAAGAAAAATATAATTCTTCGAACCTGTTGTTGTGTCATGCTGCCAGGATGTATGGAAGACGAGAGAACAGGGACCATGGTGCACGGCGTGGCGCCTCCAATCACAGGGACTCTGACGGACTCTGGAGGGACTCGTAGATAGTCAGCCAGCACGGTGTTGGCCCTCACACAGTTGAGCTCGACGCAGCCCAGCAGTGTCCGAGGGTTGTACACCCCCCGAAGCCGTTGGATCTCGCTCACCAGAGGCACCATACTCTCAACTGGCTCCGTCGCTACTATCGTGAAACACTGCAAGTTTGAACGCATGATTTTTTGTAACAGACAGTAATTTTATGACAATGAATGTTATGAATAAATATATTAAAATGTGCTACTAACAATTTTGCAAATGACTTGACATTTTCGCCACATTTTCTTACAATCTATAATTTTATTATTATTCGTATAGTTAGTCAAATACATAGATTTTATTCAAGGGCAAACTTCTTTCGCTTACACGTATGTATGAGCAATAGTGAAAGTGTTAAGTGTTTAAGTTTCCTATCGATGACTGTAATTTACGATTCAGAACATCGATGTTCGACATCATTCACCTTGAGTAATAACCTCGTAGTTTTTTGGAATAACTTATTTTACGGTTCAATGCTACAAGCACTCATTAAGAATCATTTTCTTAACAAGTGCTTGTAGCATTGAACCGTATAGCTTACAAATGTTGACTGTCGATACTAAATGCCGTTAAGTATTATTATTGGCTAATAAAAACGTTGCATTATAATGGCAATGGCGAAAAAACCAACACGCAGGTATAGGTACATAGACAGCTTTTAAGTCCACATTGAAATTAAAATACATCTAGGTACCTCATATAGGTTTAAGTCATCGAACCTAAATCGTCGTATCTCTTTCCTACTCACCAAATTCAAAACAGATTAGAAAGAGACAGAAAATATTGATTTTATCTTTCAACTCACCGCCGGGCATGCATTACAAATCTGAAGCGCAATTTCTGCAATGACCGGAGCGCTATGCTCAAACGTGTCCACTGTATCGCGCGCCACGATAACCACTACCTTTGAACCCTGGAATTACGTCATACAAAGTTCATAATAACTACGCAATGGATGTTACATTATACTAAAAGCTATTTTCCGACACCGGTATTAGTTTGTGAAAATGAAAGATTAATATCTATTGGGTAGCAAAACTTAATGGAGTTTGATTATGTATGTTGATTAGTGGCGGTATGTAATATGAACAAAATACAGGGCATCATATATGTCCAGCTAGAAGCTCCATTAGGTAATTGGCACCTCCATAAAATTGATAATTATGTGTGCATGTAGTATCTTTATTTCCGATCTCTAGTTTTCCCGGACCCCATAAAAGCAACTTTAAATGTACTTTATATCTCACAGTATTAAACTTATTATACGTAACTCTATTTATTGTTAGCTAAGGTTACGCTAAACTATGCAGTTATATGCAAAACAGTTGTACGATATTAGGGATCAAAAATTTGGTATTTATCAAATTAAAATTGTATACTCAATTATTATTAATTCTTTAAATAAATATTTATTTTTTATCGCAAAACGCAATCCAACGTAAGCTAAGGAAAAATTGATAATGAGAAACTAAACCAATGAATAATATAAGTAATATTTACGAACAAGCAAAGCGTCGCACAGTCTGTGCTTGCCGGAGTACGCAGCGATTCTGCACTTGGTGTCAACATGGCTCAGCTCCATGCCGTAGCCGCAGGTGTAGCACTGGTCGTACAACGCTAACTCGTCTATTAGAGGACATTGCTTCAAAAGTAGCGCTAGGGGCTGACCTGAAGAAAATCTTAGTATGTTAAACACTAGTATGCAATGGCGGATCCAGGATTTATTACTTTGACAAGAGCCGAGCATAGTATTGTATAAAAAAATTAACCTATGTTTGAATTCTTAACCCTCGGTCTTTGAAGGTTTTAAAATAAATTTATTGACCCAATGCACAGTGTTTGTGACCCCGCAACCCTGTCGATGTTTACGGCCGATAATTATTTTTGATGGAAATTATCCGTTTACCCGACGTTTAATAAGACAGCACTGTCAATCAAAGGTTTTACCATGAAGTATATTATAATTATTATCTATACAAAAAAGACAACATATCTATTTGTGTCGTTTTTCCAATAAAAATCAGATCCGCTCTTTCCAACACAGAACTAACTTCTTCGTTAACTGAGCTTGAGTATATAAAATTACACACTAAGCCTACAGCTTTTTTAACTGTAGTGGAAAACGTTGTCACAACATACCATATTCAACATAACAATAAAAAATAATAATAAATAAATATTATTGGACAACTCACACACGGTCATTTGATTCCAAACTAAGCAGAGCCTGTACTATGGTAACCAAATAACTGATAAACATACTTATATACTTCTAAATATAAACTTATATAGATAATTTGACAACCAGGCTCAGAACAAATACTCGTGCTCATCACACAAAGATTTATCCCAATAAAACAATATTATAGTTAAAACCTAAAACCTCTTACTGAACCAATAAACGAGGTACTTACCAGTACAGCCAGCAGCCCCGCAGATAGTGACCTTCATCCCCGGAGGACAGGAGCTGTACTGTCTCCTGACATGTTTGTCATAACAACAGTTGCTGTTGATGGTCTTACACGCCACCCCTCGTAGGAGCCGCCCCGAAGAGCGACACGCACACGTTATCGGTTTCCAAATGAGCATATTTTTTTTTCACTTTTTATATAAATATTTCTTACACTTCTACATGACTTGAAATTTTGGTTCTCATGTCTATGTTTTTTTCACTTGTCAGCATCGTTGTCTATGCCCGGATGTTAATAAAAAAGTATCTGCTAGAATTATTGTTATTCTTCTCTATGTTTAAAAAATCAAGATTGAAATCAAAGTTGGATCATTTGCCGACTACTCTTAAAGTTCAATTCAGGACAAAATAAAATACAAGTTAAGTTAAAAGAAATCTATGTAGATGTCAATAAAGTTTGGCGTAGAAAAGAAAAGCGGCTTAATCTAAGTGTTAGTTAAATGAAATAAAAACATTAATTTCATATAAGATAATACTTAAAGCAGTGATAGCTGAGTGGTATAAGTTGCTACCAAGCACGTGGTTGCAGGTTCGAACCCGAGGCAACACCAATGACTTTTCGAAGTTATGTGAGTACTAGAAATAATAATTATTCATTGTTCTAACGGTGGAGTGGTTCCAAGGAAAACTTCGTGATGCAACCTTGCATAACTGAGTATGCAAACTCCCCAACCCGCAATTGGCCAGCGTGGTGGATTCAATGCCTATCCCCTCCCTCATTATGGAAGGAGACCATTGCCCAGCAGTAGAACAATGATGGGTTAAATTTATATAAGATAATACTTATATACATATTATATACTTATATAATAACAGTAGTTAAAAGTCAGTAATAACAATAACTGTAACTTAACTGTGAAATAAAAATAAATCATTTAACAGACATCTAGGCACGGACTGAAACCACAGGATCCATAATAATAAGTTATGATGTATTTACGATCAACACTTACACAGGCTGTTGTTTTCCTTGAGTTTAATTACAGAAAACTTTAAAATAAGCTCATTACAAAGTTTATAGCTAATGTCAATGGGGTAACAGATATAAGTATTATATTAGTGCATTTAATTACAGCTTTCAGAGATAAGTTGCAGCTGCCAGTTAATACAATCTATTCAAACGTACGATGTATGAACCTACTTTATGGTACCGATATGTTAGTGCCTATTCGTGCCTACATCCATGCCACGAGTCTCAATTCGAAACACTAAGATAACTAAATAATGATCACCAACCCCCGGTTTCTGAGGTACATTTAGCGGTAGTTTATCTATCGAATAGCCTTTAAACTCATATAAAAAAACAGTTTGAATAGATAATCTACCGCTAAATGTACACAGAAACCGGGGGTAAGTATAATAAGGCAACACCAACTAAATAAACAGTACGTAAACTAAATAAATATAAAGATTCTATCGGTTGATTTCGCATATTATTACCGCCGTGTATCCTGGCAGCTACCAACTTTCATTATTCGGTGCATATTCTAATCGTCTTTAAAGATGTTCTTTTGTGTCGAAAAATACAAAGTGTTTAACACAAATCGCAATAGAAACCTAAATATTTACAAAGTATTCAAACCTTTATACATTTTACTGATATTATTTGGTTTCTTTCCGTACAGCGTACTTAACTATAAACGTGGTTTAATGATTATTCCGAAATTAACATATGTGAGCACGTTATGTGCCTTAATTATCATTTCACTTATATTTTCATTCTTAATCATGCATATAAGATATTTATGTTTAGACGGAAATGGAGAAAGAGCCATCGAAGTTTTATCATTTGTAAACTATCCTGTGGAATTAATCGGTAGTTTTCTGTTCTGTATCACCGCTTACATTAGCGCTATTCGTAATCGTTGTACATTCGTAAACATAATAAATAACATACAAAATGTGATTAAACAACTTAACACGCCTATTGAAAACCATTTGAAAAGACTTCGTTTCAAAGTTCGTGTAACACTGGCGTTGTTACTTTTCTCTATATTAGTACAACAGTTTTTCAATATAATGGCACCCTCTTCGATTTGGAAGAAATTATTTGTGGCGATGACCCGCACGTTGCCATTTACGTTGCAATTTACAATGCTGTCATTTTATTATTTACTCATGTCTATGGTGGTAACATTGCTAAGGAACATAAAGATTAAAATAGATAGAATAACAAAAGACAATATGTATACCGAAACGAAAATATTATCTCTTCAATATATAAAGTCGATGTATTTGAAAGCGATTGAAATAAAGAGTGATATCAATGAAGCTTTTCAACCATGCATTTTGGTTACTACGGTGCTAAGTTTCCACGCTATTGTAAGCGAATCTCACAGTATCTATCACATGTTGGTAATCAATAAAAATTCCTCGTTGTATTTTGCGTCTATCAGCTCATTATGGGTTTTGAATCAGCTCATCAAAATATATATTTTGGCAAAAACGGGTAATTTGCTGAAACAAGAGGTAATCATTTATTATTATTAATTAAATTGTATTCTTTACAGTGAGCAAAAAGGCTGCATTAATGTATTTGTGTTTCAGATAAAGAATATAGGACAAGCGTTGCACATCATCCCTAACGAGAGCCATGATGTCCGACTGTTATTGGGTGTAAATATTTTGGTATATTGTTTAGATTATACATTGCTTTAAAAACTTTAAAACGCGTCGTTGCAACTCTTAACAGATGATCATTAGTATTATTTGAATTGTTGAGTCAGGTGTAATTTAAAATTGTATTCATTCATCCAGGCGAAAAGAAACTCTATGTAAAAATGATTCAATATTTAATCCAGATTCTAAACTAACCGTGTGTTCAATTTTTCAAACAAACATCCAAATTTCCACGCATACTGTAATTACACATTCATTATATTAAGAGTATGATAGAAGACAAGAATTTATTCTAAAATACCATGGCAAGATTTGTGAGAGACTTTTAAAATAAAGAAACTTACTACGGTTTCAGATCCAACATTTTTCATCGACAATGGCGCATCAAAACAATGTTATTACTGCATACGGACTATTTGAACTTGACGCTACTTTACTTTCAAAGGTAGAATTTCAACCGTAATTTTACATCATCACATTTCTTAATGCCATGCAAAGTTCTCAAACTGCACTTGGCCAGTGTGGAGGACCGTAGCCCAGAAGTGGGACAATTATTGGTTAAAAAAAATACGATACATCATAAATACACATCATGAGAAAACCTTGCAGTTTTGAGAGTTCCGTAAATAGTTCTTGAAGGAGTGCAAATTCCTGCTCATGCTCTTGGCCAGCGTTGAACTAAAACCTCCTTTCTCACTTTGGAAACAGGAGAATTTGATAATTATAAATGATTCTGCTATCATTTTTCTTTTACGCAAAAATTGTATACAAAATGAAAATGTTAATTTTTCCTTTTCAGATCATTTCATGTTCTGCAATGTACACCGTCATTCTAATGCAGTTTGATAACAATTAAGATTACATTTTACTTACAAATGAAATACTAAATATAGGTTCCATTTATATAATTCAATGTCTCTGTATAGTAGGTTTTCACTTAAATAGATTGTTCCCATAATCTTTAGTTTTATCGTTTTGATCAAAGTACCCGGTCGTTGTAATTATTTATCAATACACAATGGCATACGATGAGACTATCGGTTCACTGTCAGTAGTTTATATTTAATCAGTTGCTCTTTGATCAACTTTCCCAATAGTATACCTTTCGAATAAATAAATCTACAGGAAGAATTTTAAAATTATCTCCTCTTCGACTATTTCGCAATGTTTTCGAGCGTAAAAAAATACTTCTATACAGATCCAAACGAAAATCTTCGGATTCGCAACATTTTCAAGCCATTGTACTGCGTACTCTCATTATTCGCTCTTTTTCCATACAATATTAAGTTTAACAAGACACGCGGTTTAACAATCGTTCACAGATCGTTATATTTAACCGCATTTCGTGCTTTTCTCTACATGTTGTATTTGTTTGTTTTCTTAATATTACATATTAAATTCGACTTCGATAGTCTCGGTAAGAATGCCATGACAAGGGATATAACAACACAAACGAACTACGCGACGGAACTAATCCTATTATTTATGTTTTGTGTTGTTGCTCACATCTATGCGTTTATTAATCGCTATACATTTGTGAAAATTATAAATAACCTAGAAGATATGATCGGACCATCAAATACATACGTTAAACAAAATCTGATTAATCTTCGGTTCCATGTAAATGTGTACATTATGGGGTTTCTAGTCTTCGTATTCTTACTACAACTGTGTCTCAACTTCACTCGCGAAGATCCTTTTTGGAAGAAAATTTTAGTTTTGGCAAATTGTACGATGCCTCAAATGTCTCAATTTGTCGAGCTTTGTTTCTTTTACTTGTTGATATTGATGTTGTTGGTAGTATTGATGAATATAAGAGTTAAGATTTATGAAGTAATGAGAGAAAAAACAGACGCCCAAGCGAAGATATCGTCACTGCAATATATAGAGACGTTGTACGTCAGAGCTATTGAAATGAAATGCCATATAAATGAGGCATTTCAAGCACCAATTTTGTTGAGCATTATACAAAGTTTCCACTCTATAGTCAGCGATACTCATATTATATATCATGGGTTAGTTTATGAAGACTACTTTACATTACATATTGTGATCAATTGCTCTGTATGGATATTATATCACTTTATCAGAATCTGTTTGTTGGCGCGTTCAGGAAGTTTGTTGAAACAAGAGGTGCTTTTCAAATTTGATTAAATATATGAGTTAAATTTACTACAGATGTCTCTTTTATATGTACATTGCTAATACTTATAATTTCTTTTCAGATTATTAAAATAGGACAGGCATTGCACGAGGTTTCTGAAAATCACGATATGGCTTTATTGTTGGAGGTAAATTATAAAACATTTTGAAGAGTGCTTAGGAACTCTATAGAACTCAATCAGTATCAATAGTTATCCCCAATAGCAGTTTACTGATGTAAGTGTATTTGATCATAACAGATTTTTTAAACGTATGTTTATTAATTTCCAGATACAACATTTCTCTTCGATGATGTCGCACCAAAATAGTAACTTGAGTGTCTATGGGTTCATTGATCTTGATGCTTCTTTATTGTCTAAGGTTTGTGTAGTTCAAAATCATATATTCCCAACATTTTATGGATTACCGCCCCTTTTACAAGAAGAAATAATCTAGTACCCCCTTCACATAACAGATACAAGAACCTACGTTTTTAATGAAAAGCAAAATAAGTGAGCTCCTAAATCTATACTTATATTATAAAGCTGAAGAGTTTGTTTGTTTGTTTGTTTGAACGCGCTAATCTCAGGAACTACTGGTCCGATTTGAAGAATTCTTTCACTGTTAGATAGCCCATTTATCGAGGAAGGCTATAAGCTATATATCATCACGCTACGACCAGTAGGAGCAGAGTACCAGTAAAAAATCTTACTAAAACGGGGAAAAATTTGACCCATTCTCTCTTATGTGACGCAAGCGAAGTTGCGCGGGTCAGCTAGTTTATAATAATAGCAAGTGCACTCCGTACTGCTGAATATTTTTACTTTTATGATAAAAAAATAGACTGTATCTATTTCATAACTCGCAACTTATTTTTCTATACCTATTAACATTTTATATACAGATGTTATATATTTTTCAGGGAATGGCGTCGTCGGCTATGTACATAATTATACTAATGCAGTTTGAAGGAAAATAACAGTAATCAATGAAATATCTAAAAAACAATAGTGCATTTGTTTTATATTTAAAATAATTTCACGTATACATAGTTGTTTCGACAATTCGAATGGGAAAGCACTTTTATTTGTTTTCATGTCTTTTGTCAATTATTGTGTGTCTTTAATAAATATCTTAAATTAATCAACCACTTTGTTTTTATATTTATTCCATTTAGGTACCTAATACTTCTGCTAATGGGTTTATTCATGAATGATCAATCATTCATGAACCAGACTGATAATAATTATTATACAATACAAAAGTCAATTTTCCCAATTAAATTATTTGTCGAAGATTTTCTTTGATTGCTGTAAATCGTTCTCTCTGATTGCTCTAATCAATAATAGGTATTACAAAGAATAAGCAAACTGCTTTTCAAATGAAAATTTCCATCGCTTCTATGACTTTAACTTGGACACCAAATTCTGGTCAACAGCTGTATTATTACTATGGTATTGGTGAGTCGTCGACACGACAGAAGCAGGGTTCTATGGCTAGTTTACACAGTTCATTCCGTATTCTGCCATAGACTGCGTCTGACACAAGTGACAAAAGGTAGACAAGACAAAGTAGCATGTCTAACAGCAGTTATCTACTACATCATCTTCCGGGCTCTGGGCAATTGCTAAAAAATTCCTTGACTAAAATCTCAAATATTCTTTTTCGACTCTTACCCTTGACGCGAGAAAATCACTACCTATGCGGCACATTCCACCTCTATAGTAATGAGAGTTAACTAAAATGTTAATTTAAAATCTCGTTTTTGATTGAGGCGGGTACTATACTCTCAGAATCATAAAAATAGCACTATTCATAATTATACTGTAAAATAATACGTAGTTATTTTTCCATTTATGTGATTGACATGCCATTTTCTTCACTTAACGATTAATAGGCTTTGTATATTACTTAAAGTAAATAAAAGCAAGTAATTATAAATAATGATTTCAGATTAAATCAGTTCACTTTGATTTTTATTTACCGTTACTTCTTCATTCCATCTTGTGTATTCATAAATCAGTAAAACACATTTCAACGAGCTTGGTCTAATAATTCTGTCATGATGGGTGTTAAGACTCGCTGTAAACCAATAAAACTCAATAAAAATTTCCAAATTCGTACAATTTTTAAACCTCTATACATATTGCTATCATTACTCAGTCTTTTTCCGTACAATGTTAAGTTTAATAAGAAGCGTGGTTTAACAATCATTCGCAAATCTTTATATTTTAATGTAATATGTGCTTTTTCCTACATGCTGGTCTTGTTCGTGTTTTTAGTATTGCACATTAAGTACGATTTTGATGGTCTCGGTAAGAATGCCATGACAAGGGATATAACAACACAAACGAACTACGCCACGGAACTAATCCTATTATTTATGTTTTGTGTTGTTGCTCACATCTATGCGTTTATTAATCGCTATACATTTGTGAAAATTATTAATAACATAGAAGATATGATCGAATCCTCAAATACATTCGTTAAACAAAATCTGATTCATCTTCGGTTCTTTGTAAATGTGTACATCATGGGGTTTCTATTCTTTGTGTTCTTGCTACAACTGTGTCTCAACTTCACTCGCGAAGATCCATTTTGGAAGAAAATTTTAGTTTTGGCAAATTGTACGATGCCTCAAATGTCTCAATTTATAGTACTTTCTTTCTATTACTTGCTGATACTGATGTTGTTGGTAGTATTGATGAATATAAGAGTGAAGATTTATGAAGTAATGAAAGAAAAAATGCAAGCTCAAGCTAAGGTATCATCACTGCAGTATATAGAGACGCTGTACGTGAGAGCTATTGAAATAAAGTGTGACATAAACAACGCTTTTAATGGACCAATTTTAGTGAGCATCTTACAATGTTTCCACTCCATAGTTAGCGACACTCATATTATATATCACGGTTTAGTTTATGAAGAACATTTCACATTACATATTGTAATCAATTGCTCTTTTTGGATAATGTATCACTTCATTAGAATTTGTATTTTGGCTCGTTCGGGAAATTTCTTGAATCAAGAGGTAACATAACCACAATTAATTACATATTTAGATATTAAGTAAATCTCGGAATTATATACTTAATGTTTCTTTTTCTCAGATAATGAAAATAGCACAGGCATTGCATGCAATATCTGAAAATCAGGACATTGGTTTGTTATTAGAGGTAAATTTAAAGTAATCATTATCACAGTCATATAAAAATTTCGGTAGAATTACATTATAAACTAGTTTAAATGAATTTATTTCCAGATACAACACTTTTCATCTCTGATGGCTCATCAAAACAGTAAACTGACTGCTTACGGCTTCATGGACCTGGACGCTTCTTTGTTAACCAAAGTTTGTGTAGAATTGTTACTATGAGTAGACGAAGCTTGTATGAAACTCTGTATAATATGTGCTTGATTTGTGCCAATATTTCATTTAAACTACACTATTTTTATATATTATCTTTCTGGCTTATTGAAGTTACGATGATTTTGTTTTCCGTTTTTACGCTCAAAATAGCACTCGCAAGTATGTTCTAAAGAAATTGCTATATTATCGATAATAATTTTATTACATCAGAAAATGTTATATTATAATAAAAGTTTTCAGATATGTGTTCTCTGTAAATAAAACTCTTTGTTTTCAGGTAATTGCTTCTGCGGCTATGTACGTAGTGATTCTCATGCAGCTTGAAGAATAAGCTTATTAGTTTGTGTAGAAAATAAATAATTAAAAACAGTGACACATTCATATGGCTTTTATTTCCTAACATCGAAAAAATACAATAAACAAGGGACCATATTCTAGCTTGGAAAGTATCAATTTAACTTAAGTAGATTAGATGTATCGCTATAAAAAATATTTTTACATGATCATCAGTGAAAGTGAAGATAAAACGGCATGATAAAAATTACATTGTTGATTTGAATACTTTAAAACTACACTTGACGAAAAAGGGTAGCATAGTAACGTAAGCTATCATTTGTTGAATTGCGTCACCTCTATGTATAGTCAGTGGAGGTAAAACGATGCAATAGACTGTATATTTTTGTATATATGTTACTGTAAAAGCCCGGACTGTGGTAAATCCTAAGATTTTCCGGTAGAACCTAAGATTTACCAACTCTCAATGGTAAAAGTCCGAACAATTCTTTTATTTCGAACTTTTACCCCTATTCACTTGGTAAATCTTAGGATATACCTCAAGGGCAGGTAAATGTAGCTAATATAAAATAATTAAATAATTATAAATAAGGAGTTTTCGGCAAATAACCACCCAGAAGGAGGAGCCCCGCGAAGCGGGGCTCCGGCGACATCTTCAATCTCTCGTTATAACTATGTTACGGCATATAATTATATCCCTAGCAATATCATCATATTACGACTCAAACACATTATAATATGACTTTATCAACTTTTACCGTGTCATTAAGTAAATCCTAAGATTTGCCAATAAAATGGTGGTAAAAGTTCGAAATAACAGAACGTTCGGAATTTTACCATTGAGAGTTGGTAAATCTTAGGTTTTACCGGAAAATCTTAGGATTTGCCACAGTCCGGGCTTTTACGGTAACATATACATTTATTAAAATGTACTTTTAATATATTAGAAGTGCGTGTTATCCCCCAAAAGAAATCAATTCAGATAAATATATTTGTCAATTTAAGACTTTTACTAAGGCACTTCTATTTTTTTTTCATGCTTTATTCAAGCCTTTATCATTTTCTATCATATTCGTCTTGCCTACAAGTGGTAGTTAGGTAGTAACTCTTACTCTCTACATTGATTATGATAACCAACTTTTCAACATCTCTAATTCATTTGTTTTGAAGCATTTCGCCGATCGTCGATTCCTACCGACCTTAAAATAATTCAAAATTGAGCCTAATTGATTTCATACCTAGGCATCTCTTATTAAATATTTATTATACCTAGGTCCAATACTATTATTAGGTAATAACTAATTTATGATATGTTCGTAGTCAATAATTTATTAATTTATTGTATTGATTGACATGCTATTTTCATCATTCGTCAATTAATATGCTATGTAATTTTCCTTCGCATACAGTAATGTAAATAAAAGCAAGTCATCACCAGTAATGTTCACAGATATAATCAGTTCACTTTGTGTTACGTTAATTTACTAATAATACGGCTCTTCTGTCTACATTACTCCTTGTGCATTCGTAAATCATATTCCAGCTTTTATACAAGCTACGTATTTTTTTTCTGCATAATGTTTTCGGGAGTCCAAAGTCACTTTTATGCGAGACCCGATAAAAATCTTAGTGTCCGCAAAATTTTTAAACCTTTATACATCTTACTTACTATTTTCGGCCTGTTTCCATACAGCATCAAGTTTAATAACAAAAGTGGTGTTACGATCATCCCAAAATCAATGATTATCAACTCCTTGTGTGCCTTTTCTTACGTACTGTTTATGACTTCGTGCTTCGCCGTACATGTTGTGTACGATTATGAGACTATTGGCAAGAATCTTATGGCGACGCAATTAATGACGCAGTTTAACTATGAACTCGAAAATTTCTCTTTCATTGTGTTTTGTATTGCCGCATATATCTCCGCATTCACCAACCGCTTTAAATTAGTCAAAATTTTAAACGACATAGAGAATATGTTTGAACAATCAAATGCACACGTTGAGCCTAACCTGAAGTTTCTTCGTTTCAAAGTTAATGTGCTCATGATGGGTTTCCTAACCTTTATATTTTTACTGCAATTATGTATGAACTTTACACGTACTGCTCCTCTTTCCAAGATGATTTTTGTCTTGGTAACCTGCACTCTGCCACAAATGATACAATTCACAGTTTTACTTTTTTATTACTTTCTCATTTTACTGCTGGTGGTGTTATTAATGACAATTAGAGTGAAAATTAGTAAAATTACAAAAACGAAAACGTTTGCGGAGGCTAAGCTATTGTCTTTGCAATATTTAGAGTCACTGTACATTAGAGTGTTTGAAGTGAAAAGCGACATCAACACGGTATTTCAAGCACAAATACTGGTGACTATCATACAAAGTTTTCACACCATAGTGAGCGATTCTCATTTTATTTATTATGGCGTAGTAATAGAGAAGAATATTCCGTTACATCCTATACTGAATTGCACGGTCTGGATATCATATCATATTGCGAAAGTGTTCATTTTGGCTCGATCGGGAACCATATTAAAGGAAGAGGTAACTAATTATCAACTTGTAAGGTATTTTGAACGTAAAATCATATTAACGTAATCAACATTGCTGTTCCTTTTCAGATACTGAAAGTTGGTCAAACATTGCATAATATGCCAACGGAAAATCATGATATCCGCTTTCTACTGGAGGTAAATATTTATTGACATTTAATATAAACGTAAGGATTTCCTTTTGAATTATTAACAGAAGATGAACGAGTTTGGCTTCACCGTTCCTTATTGTAAACTTTACGTAAGCATCAAGACAAGAAACAACAGAATAATTATTTGCGGCAAAACTTACATAACAACTTTGTAGGTAATTAATTGGATTTCGTCATGATATTTTGGTAGGCAAACAATAACTGGCTGACGTTACATATTTCTTTTATTAGAATAAGTTATTTAAGGTTATTTTAGTACCTAACGTTGAGTATGTAAGGATTTTTTAAATCGATTTTCTTCTTCAACCACGTGTGAGCTATACCTGAAAAAATACATACGTACAAAGAATCATGGCTTTTTCCGTTAGTGCCCTGCCTCACTATGAATCCAAGCAGATAATATTGAAATATATGTCACCCATCTCACTTGGCGACGGTGTGGTAACGTGACATTTTAATACTAACTGCTTGGATACGTAGCCAGCGACGCCACCATGGCGTCCGAGTGAGGCAGGGCTCTTAGAGGTAGGCAGAGACCAGGGAATGACACTTGAATTGCCAAAGTTTAATTGTTTCAATCACATCCACACATCATGTCAAACAGGAACGCCTGAGTAACTCGTTTGCAAGACATCATTGATATGATTTGTGTATGTTATATGTATAAAAACTAAAATAAATTATTATTTTGTTTCCAGATACAACATTTTTCAATGTTGATGTCACACCAAAACAATGATATTAGTGCATATGGATTCTTCGTACTGGATACTAATTTAATGTCACAGGTGTGTATAATTTCAACAAATACATTGTATATTCTTACTCAATTATATGAGAAATGACTAGGAACACCATGCCACGTAGTAAACGAAGAAAATAACATTAAGCCGGCGAGCCATATTTCTGATTGGTCTGAAAGATTCGCGAAGCAATTGCTCTACAACTCTATATACTTAGTGTCATTATTATTATACGTAGTGTCTAGCAGTTTACTAAAATACCTATATGACACAAACTTTCATTTTCAGATTATTTCATCTTCGGCTATGTACATAATAATTCTGGTGCAGTTTGACAAACAATAAGAAATAATACTACTTAATTGGATGTTGAGTGTTTAGTTAATAAGGACATGTCAGCAAGGAACCTTTTAACCCAAATGATTTTAAATCATGACAGTTTGTACATACATTCAATAAATAAAATATTTTTGCCTAGTGAACGTTATAACTTTTTTTTTCAACTCCTATGTATCTGTTCAATTTACCGTAATTTACCTACTACTTAAAAATATATTTTGTTTATTTCTATATATCCCTTAACTGCCCAAAATACCTCAATAGTTATTAAAATATTTTACTAAAATGTGTTTTCAAGATTTTAGATTACATAATAAGTGAAAAGGATTCAACTATTGATAGGCATTTAATAGCCTGTTGTACAGTCAGACATGAACACTTTCTGAATAAATAATGTTAAAGATGCTATCGCTTCATTTTAGCTAGTAGTAATAGTATGAGTATATTGCCATTACATGTTGGCGACATTGCCGCTAGTGCATTCGTTTGTTCAGTTTTAATTTCTTCCAAACACGGACTTTTGGCTTTGATTTTTATAATGTTTTCGAGTGTTAAACATTACTTCTATACAGAGCCTAATGAAAATCTCAGTATTCGTAAAGTATTCAAGCCTCTGTACATTATCCTATCGCTATTCGGTTTGTTCCCGTACAGTATAAAATTTAACAGTAAACGTGGTTTGACAATCATAACTAAATCGATTTATATTAACTCTTTATGTGCAGTTTCCTATGTGCTGTTTATGTCCTCATTCCTAGCCATACACGTACAACATGTCTACGAGTCTATCGACGAAGGCTCTATGACCAGAGAAGTGATGACACAAATGAACTATGTTGTAGAATTAGTTGTTAGTTTTCTGTTTTGTGTTACTGCTTATGTCTGCGCTTTCAACAACCGCTGTACGTTTGTGAAGATTATAAATAGCATAGGAAATATGATTGAACCCCCAAATAACATTACGGAACAAAATCTGTCAGTTCTCCGATTCAAAGTTAATGTGATCATGATGGGTTTTCTAATTGTGTTGTTATTATTGCAAGTGTGTGTCAATTTCACCCGCGATGATCCGTTTTGGAAGATGATTTTGGTATTTGTGACTTTTATGCTGCCTCTGACAATACAGTTTACTTTTTTATGTTTTTATTATCTGCTGATTCTTATGTTGGTGGTATTGTTGATGGACATTAGGGAGAAAATAGAGAGCATAACAAAAGAGAAGATTAATATTTTGGATTGTTGTATGAAGGCGGATGCGAAGATATTATCGTTGCAGTACATGGAGACACTGTATGTGAAAGCTTTTGAAATGAAAAGTACTATTAACAAAGCATTCCAAGCATCCATTCTTGTGACCACTATCCAGAGTTTTCACGCTATCGTAAGCGAGTCTCACATTATATATCATGGTTTGGTGATCGAGAAAGACTTCACGTTACATCCTTTAATCAATTGCTCTATTTGGATTGTTTATCAGATCGTCAAAATTTTTATTTTGGCTAGATCGGGATATTTATTAAAACAGGAGGTAATGGTACATTAAATAAGAATTTGTTACACCTATGTATTTCTTACTTAACATGACGGTTTTTTTTTGCAGATAATGAAAGTGGGGCAAACATTACACACAATTCCAACTGATAAACATGATATTCGATTGTTGCTAGAGGTGTGTATGACCTAAATTAATTATTTGTTATAATAAACGTAACTTCACAACAAGACGAGATTCAATAAGGTAGGTGCACCACTCGAGCCTTGTCTAGTTTTCACCCAATCTTTATAAAGATTAACCCTACGTATAGTTATATTAACTACGTATATTAGAAGTCCCCAATCCGCACTTGGCCAGCGTGGTGGACTCAAGGCCTAACCCCTCCCTCATTACGGGAGGAGACCCTTGCTCAGCAGTGGGACAGTAATGGGTTAAAAAAAAAATTAAAAAAAAACATTCAGTAGCCGTAACACCACATAATATTATTAATCTTTTATTGTTTGTAATCAGATTCAACATTTCTCGACGCTGATGTCGCATCAAAATAATAATCTTACAGCATACGGTTTATTTGACCTTGATGCTACATTACTATCTAAGGTACGTAATTCCTCTTTACATCCAAAATTTTCATGAATCCCTAGCGATAAAAGTAAGTTCTGTCTATCTTTTGGATGGAATGGATGAAATTTAGAATCTGATTTGGATTAAATTTTGTACAAAGATATTTTCATACCCAGGGAGGGTTTAGGATAGGCTTTGTTCCAAAAAATGTCGTAAAATACGATTCGCTAAATGAGTGCTGCAAAACAATAAACGGAAATAGGCTATTTCTGTAAATTAAACCCGAAGCTAATCTATTTTCTTTTCATAATTATGTAACAGGTAACAATCAATTGTCTTATCTTTTTCAGATTATTTCATCATCAGCTATGTATATGATAATATTGGTGCAGTTTGATAAAAAATAGGAATCATCGTCGACGGACTCTTTAACTAACTGCCTACATTCAAATGTAAACGACCGAAGAGGACAGAAAATACCTACCTGCTTATAAATAATTGAACCATTTTTCCAACCAACCGCATTGCTAATAACTAAGTATTTCATATACTAATTTATTTATATAAATATACCTCCATAAATGAATTTATTATTTATTTTTCTTCGCAAAAAAGTGGGCTCATTCTAATATATCCACCAACTTGGTGCCAGCCGCCAGGTGTTGGTCGTCGCAAACGCAGGAGACCTAAACAAAGACCGCAGAATGTATTTTATTATTACTTGTTTGACTTTGACGCCGATAGTGCGATTTGGAAGGAAAGGGAGGCCTTTGCTCAGCAGTGGACCATCTAAACAGGCATAGGAAAAAATCATATTATTATGTAGATAGCTACTCGACAAACCTAGTCATATAGGTACAAACTTTAACTTACTTTTTTGAGATAATAGTTTGGTCAGCAACAGAGAAACCTAGGAAACCTAGACAAATTAAACGACAAAGAAAAAAAGTCTGATGATTTTCCCAGGTCTACTGCTTATATGACGAGAACACAGTACCTAGTAATTATAAACAACATTATTAATTTGTTGGCCATTATACCTATTTGACATTTTTATATTTCCCAATAACCCGATGTCGGACACATCGAATAAAGATAAATATAATAATAGGTGTAACATATTCAAAATGTGTTTTATTAATTTGAATTTAATTTACTGCGATAAAAGTATAATAAATTTAAAGTTATTTAGATATTATTTACCTCTTTGGTACGTTTTAGCAATTTTCTAGTCTGACAACTAACTAACAACAGCTTTCTACCGATTTATGCACCTACCGAATTAAATCAACGTAAATAAATTGAAACGTATAGGTACCTAAAACAAAGAAAGATGATTTTTTAACAGCAGTAAAAATAGGTACGTCTATTTATTAATTACCCACTTTATGATACTTTATTTTTCTTCCTCTTCAATAATTTATTCCTTTTCTATGAACTAGAAGGCTATCAAATACTTTACCGAATTTAGTATCTAGTGGCGTACTTTCTACCAGACTAATTCAATAATATAAAAAGGTAATTTTAGCAATGATTCATGGGGAGCAAAGTCCCTAATATAAAGATAAGGCGATTATAAATCTACGGATTTTGTAGTATCAGTATGGCCACCTCTACCGATTTCACATTTTGAGGTTCGATTCGAGAATACTGTTCCGTCGGTCAAGACTTATCGGGATAGACTTTGAAGTTAATTATTTTCGAAGTGCTCTAACGAAGAATATAGTGGTTAGTAAATACATAATATGCAATTTCTAACTGTACAGTAATTCATCGTTTTCACGTGATAGCGTAATCTTATTAATATTTCCACTATTTACAGTGTTGTTTCGCAAGTTGCTGCAGACTATACGGAACCTCACAAAATGGTAAGTAGTTAATATCTTCACAATTGCAATAAATCGTTTAGACGTAACATCCACTGTTGTTTAGGAATGCATTTCCTGAAAATTACTTCGGATTGTAATTTGTTTTGTGATGCCGGATGCCGGCATGCGGTGTAGCCATTTTGAGCAACTTGTAATGGCTGGCGGGCGGCCGCCATGTCACTGAACTTATAATCGCTCAGTTTTATCACATGTTCGTGAGAGCGTTCTTTGCATTATCTGTTTAATTATAAGAGTGATTATTTGGTGAATTGTTATATTAAGGTTTCAATTCGCGTTTCAATAGATCGTTTGTAATCCATACCCGCAAAGTTCATATTGTAAGATCAATAGGGCACCATTTGTGAGATCAATGTTTGTTATCAGGGCTCGGGTACGTTAAATATTACTTTCTATTACTCAATTACGTTCAATAATCAAGGCCAGTTACGATACATTGCCAATTAAATTGTAAATTTTCGTAATTTGACCGGTTCATTATTGTAATTACCTACTTGGAAACCAATTAACTATTTTTCGTAAGTATGTACACCTATTTCTTTACGTAGATGGATGGAAACGTTGTGCATCCGCACCCAGGTGTGGTGCCGGGCGGTCTCCCGGGCGTGGTGCACGGGATGGCGGTGCATGGCGCCGGTCCCGACGGCGAGCACGCGCCGCACGGGCCGCGTCGCCGGTACCAGAACCGGCCTAAGCCCCCAAATAATTTGGAACGTCTACCACTTGACGAAGCAGCTAAGAGGGTACTACTATATAAACCTAATTTGCATACAATAGTAACAAAATTGAATAACAATATTTGTATCAAAATAAACAAATTTGTTTATTATTGCATATGGTGTAAATGGTAACAATATTTCTGTCTTAGGAGATGGAGGCTCTGCCTTTGAAGACTCCTGTTTCTGTGCTGCAAGAACTGCTGGCTCGCCGTGGAACTGTACCTAAGTATGAACTGGTGCAGATTGAGGGGATGATTCATGAGCCAACTTTCCGCTACAGAGTCACCGTTGCTGATCTTGTTGGTAAGTGTTTGGTAGGATGCAACCTTATGTATTCATGTTTACAACAATTTAATAACAGAAGTGTTTACAGCTATGGGAACTGGACGCTCTAAGAAGGAGGCCAAGCACTCTGCGGCCAAAGCTCTGCTGGATAAATTGACAGGTGCCGCTCCTGCTGATCAGAACACCAATGGAAATGTTCCTGAGACGTAAGTGTCTTTATTTTGAAATAATCAGATATCATACTAACATTTCAAATTTGTATTGGTGGATAAATAATAGTTTAAAATAATTATTATTATTAGTAGATTGTGACTCACAAAAAGTTTAGTATATGAGATAGTATATAGATGAATATGAGTAATTTTAGCATATATCAGAACAATAAATTGACAGTGTTTGTAATTAAGCTATCTAGTGATACGGATTTCAGTGGCACTGTGGTGTCTTCATTTGAAGATAAGTTGATGGGGAACCCTGTCGGCTGGCTGCAAGAGCTGTGCATGTCGCGCTTCTGGCCACCACCCTCTTACCATGCTGAGAATGATGATAATGTGAACAGGCGTAAGTGTGCTGAATAAACCTGTACTATCTCACATAAATCATTTTAAATTAGAGATTAGTAATATCATAGCTCACCAGTCACAAATAAATTTTGTAATTTATTGTATCTTTAAAAATTGCATTTAATTTGTTGTTGTTGCTGGTGCAATCAAAATAAATTAAATATTGTTTTGTTCAGGTCTGCCTCATGAGCGCCAGTTCACCATTGTGTGCACTCTGCTGAAGCGCCGTGAAGTCGGCACCGGCAAGTCTAAGAAGCTTGCTAAACGTCAGGCTGCTTATAAGATGTGGCAGGCTCTGCAGGATAACCCACCAGAAACTTTCCAGACTGATGAAGAGGTAATATATTTAATATTTTTTAACACAGTATTTTTTATTTGCCTTCAGTTAATTAATAAAGTTCAGACTTGCCCTTTAACCAATATGAGCAAGAATCACTGCACCTAGTTTTTGTTTTTTAGGAATAATATTAACGCATTAATTGCCAGCGAAAACAGTAAACGCGATTTGTTTCGTTTTTTTAGTTTTTCTGTAGTAAATCTTGTCTCAGTTCATATGTTTACACTATTTAGATATTTTTATATAAAGATGTATAGCTAACATACACGATAGATTTTTTTTTGTCATATTATAGTGCATACCTATAATCTTTATTACGACGTGCTATTTATTGTGTTTATACCTGTATAATGTTCAGAATTTATTAACAGATCCCTAGAATAGCAACTGCCACATATTGTCTGAGTGGTTCTTTTGTGTCATTCCCTGAAAGAGTTGCTCGCACTTGGCCAGGTGTTTTACTATCTTTCGGTCGGCTGCTGCAGACATGAATGGACAGAAGGGTCACTCGCGTTTAAAAAAATATCTCATACTATGTTACGTGTTATGTTCTAGGGCGGAGTCGCGGCCCGCTATGCCGACTTGAAAGATAGTAAAATCTCCACTCTGACTACAAGTCACAGCCACAAGGTATCGCAGTTTCACAAACATCTCAAACAGTCTGTCGGCCCTAACCTGGCCAAGTTGCAGGTACGATATATTTCATTTATTAAGCATGTATGTTATGTGGAGTGGTGAATAATGTTTAACATGGAATGGGAAGTTGTATTTTGGATGCATGATTATATAAGGGTTCATGGACACAGTTTTTTGTAGTTAGTGAATTTTATAAATTGTTTTCATGTGTTATTGTTAATTGTTCATACAAATAATCAAGGACTATTTTTATAACAGGTCACTCCGCTGAACAACAAGGACTTCAACTTTGTGCAATTTTTGCAAGAGATCGCTTCGGAGCAGTCATTTGAAGTGACATATGTGGATATTGAAGAGAAGTCGATGACTGGACGTAACCAATGTCTTGTGCAGCTTTCTACTTTGCCAGTGGCTGTTTGCTATGGGTCGGGACTGACTAGCAAGGATGCTCAGGCCTCAGCGGCCCAGAATGCTCTTGAGTACCTCAAGATCATGACCAAGAAGTGAATGTTTCCGAACCTTGCGACATCACGTGCAAGATGCCCCACATTATGCATATGATTTAAACAGTTCATTTACTGTCAACTATTTAGTGGTGCAGATATTTAAGCTTGTGATTGATGTCGCTAGGTTTTGAGCCTACACTTAACTTTATCACCACTTCCCATTTGAATATGGCAATATGCCTGTGTGCCTGCAGCACTTCGGGCTATGCTTTATAACTGGCATGTTTGCAGTATCTTACTTGTGATTATTTTCTATATTTCCCTATTGCACATTAGTCCACCTTATAAGTGCATTTATTCAAGTACCCTTTACCCCTTATTTTTAGTTTACACTTTATCTAACATCCACAAGTGATCTCTCACTTGTACTATTACTGCCAACGTGCGAGGGTAAATGGCATAGCCCGTAAATTTAAATGAAACAAAGTATGGAGTGGTTACATAACAAAATACAAGCTATACTTTGCATAGAATTAGTGTAATTTTCCCAGCGTGGAAATTACTTAATAAATAAAAAAATAATAAAAAATACAAAAAAATATATAAAATATAAAAAAATGTAAAAAAAAGTGTGGATATTTCCAGTTTAATATTCAGCATTATTTAGGCATGTTTTGCATTCATATTAATAAAATGTATACTTATCAGACAAAAAATGAAGTCTTAGCTTTTAATGTATATTATAATCATGGCATAGCCAGTCATATTTTTCCATTTTTGTTAGAACAGATGTCTACTTATTTTACAAGAATTTAGTTAAGTGTCGTGTGTTATGAAGTTATCTAACATGCTGAGCATTAAACGGAAAAAAATATTCTCAGCTAGTAATGTCTTGTTGACGAACTGCCCGACCTTTGCTTTGTAACAAGCTCCGACATTGCGGTAAACTTAAGAACTTTTTACAAAACGCAAGGGTTGGAATTTGTGGATGAATCATGTGAGGCAGGATTGCAGAGTGTTTTTATTTAAATTTGAACCAGTGATTCTAGGTTTTCTTTTGAATACAAGATGGATAACTTTGCAGGGAAGCTGAGAACTACGTGCTAGAGTGAATATATCACTGGAATTAGTGGTCGCGAAGTTAGGATCCCTTGCCTGTGAAAATGGGCATTATTTTAATGCAAAGTATAGAGGTTGTAACAATTTCTAACTGTACAGTGTCGTCGTCGGTGCTTGCTTTTCCATTACCGGGCAAAGACGAGGATCCTGCACGCACCAAGTTTCTTTTAAATTGAATGGTGTGAGTTCAACCTGCCTTTGTATAACATCGCACTGTTCAAGTTAGAAAAGACTACTCGAGTAAAGGATTGGAGTTCTGTTCAACCAAGACCAACTAAATAAATTGTAATGTCCAGTTGTTGAGGCATTAAGGTTCGTGTATTATTTTTATGTTTAGTGAGTCTTGGTTTTACTTGTTCTTGTGATTAATCTCAAGAGAATAAAATAGTAATTAAATGTAGAATACTGTCACGTTTTGGACATTATCACACTTCTCACATAATTAATAAGATTTTTTGAGCATGTAATAACTAACTAACTTAATTTTTTGCTATGAATTAATTATTTCAGCGCTAATTTGAATATACATACATAAATTCGATGTGGCTTATAAATTGTTGTATTTTTTCTGACTCCCTAC
The DNA here is from genome assembly GCF_050436995.1 of Anticarsia gemmatalis. Taxonomy (NCBI): domain Eukaryota; kingdom Metazoa; phylum Arthropoda; class Insecta; order Lepidoptera; family Erebidae; genus Anticarsia; species Anticarsia gemmatalis. Next base: position 8,067,374 of record NC_134757.1, read on the forward strand.
CCTTTCCTTATCGTAATGCTAAACATGCCATACACTAAGATGGATGTAATACACGAAAAACGACATTGCAAATGTAACGTAGATACCTTCGTTTTACGAAGAGTTCTTTGTTCGCTGACTGTGCTGGAATATAGGACCATGACACAGTCTGCGAGCCAGTTACCGAGCGTCTTTTTTTACAAACAACACAAAGGGGACTAATGTAGCAGCCTCCAGCACCTACTGCTGTAGACTAATTCGTATCAGGCTCTGAGCATTCTTTACACATCTAGGACAAGGATATGGTCAGTCCGTCGAGCTTACTAAAATCTAAGGTAATATATATTATGGAATGCGCACCGGTTACCCTACGTACAATGCATTTTTTTAATTACACTTAATATACCTTTGCGAACATGCGGTATCGTGCATATTGAGGAATCTCGAAATTAAAAGTATTGTTAAAACAGTATAATCATTTATTAAATCTCCACCCGATGAATGAACTACTTACTAATGCTTAGTAGGTAGCGTAATATAAGTTATCAGAAAACCAATATCTACCTAGCAGGAATCATACATGGCATACTTATAGCTCACTGTTTATACCTAGGTACCCTGTCTCGTTTAGTCTGTCGATTCTCGGTTGTGCGCATGCCTTATTGTCGATCGGTGCAATGTGGGGTGCATAGGTACCTACCTACGTAGGATACAGTCTTGTCTAGACATTTGTACTATTACATATGTACCTATGTACTGGAAATAACTCGTCGGAGTAATTTAACTAGGTATAGACCTTTATGGACTGCTTAGGAAAGCTATACATTACTGACCATAGCCATCTCAAGTCTCTTGTACCACGTACCACTGCACCGTTCCGTGAAAATGTTAGCGTGGAATGGGAAGTTATTAGCGTAAGTTTAGCTCTATATAAGTGACAGCCGCAAAGTAGAAGAAAACTGAACTCCTATTTTAAATAGATACTGTTTTACTCATACAAATCTTACACAGTATTGAATGTTTTAATAACATTAAGTTTAATACTTATTTTCATTTTCTTAACTTATTTTTATGATTAAATTTAAATTGCCCCAATTTAGCATGCCTTCCCTTGAAGTCATTTCCCGTTACATTAAAGCTGCTAGGAGTATTTGTTCGTATAACAGTAAAGGATTTAGCTGGACTTGCCGTAGAGTATATATCTTCGCAGGCGTCGTCCTCTTCCAAAGTCCACGTTTCGATTTCTCTTGACGGTGTCAAGTTCTTTATGCATTGATCTTCAAATATGTTTTGATTGTAATTAAGATCATCGTCTTGCAGTATAGAACTGCAATCATATGGTTTGTCTTCGTACTGACTGATGTTATTATAAACATTACCATCCTTGTAAATGAAGTTAAGTGAGTTTGGAATTGGAGGGTCATTATCACAAAACTGTGGCGGAGGCGGAATAATCTCTTCGCATTCAGAATCAACAGTACATTGCAATAGAGTTCTAGGGTCAAACATTGACTGGTCTATTTTAAATTCTGCAGCAGGCTCGAAATCAATGTCTGGTATTTCTATCGGTTCTATGTTTTCTTCAACGAGAGATGAAACATCTAAGTCAACAGGATCAGTATTGTAACACGGCAAGCAATGGTCTGATGGTACATGTATCTCATTCATTGCTTCCTCATTTGTTGCTGTAATCGATGCTGGAAGATATTCTTCGCTATTCTTCTTGTTGCAGTCTATTATTGTATCTGGTAAAGTAGCTTTTAGTTTCTGAATGTCGCTTATTTTAAACGGTTTTTTAAACTTCTGCTCCGGAAACTGTTGGTACGTATGATCTCTATTTGTAGAACTGTGGTGTTGCGGTGTAAAGACTGGTGGTTTGGCAGGTTCTTTTCTGTAAAGACAGGATTGATATTTAGACAAATAAAAATATAGAAAACTGTACTTAACAACTCTTACCACTGGAAAAGACTTACCCTAATATTCTGCTGTATTTTTGCAATATATTTTGCACTTTGTTACATTCAGTTCTCTCTACTGTTTTACCTCTTTCTACTTCCTCTATTTCTATTTCGTTATTGGGTTGATTACAACTAACATTATTATGGTTCTGACTAGTTTTGCATTCAATAGTGGAATTGTTTGCAAGATTAGTATTAGGTTTGTATTTTGTATCGTTATTATCATCCGTGATTTCGAGAACTTTAAGGCTGTCTTCAAAGTTTTCTTTTGCATTTTCTTCATACGTCGCAGTTGCAATACTTTCATGTCCTGCTTGTGGTCTCTGATCGACCAAAACTTGACAGGAATTTTTGTTTTCATCTTCAACTAAGTCACTGCTAAATGTTTTTTCCGCATATTCCAGTGCATTCAACGGTCCCAAGTGTCTATAATAATTGTAGCTAGTGTTATCATTATTTGTCTCATTACAAGAAACTTCTTCAGCATCAAACGATTTACTATTTAAATTAAAATTTGGTATATCGCTTTGTCGAGGCTTAGTAGAAGACACTATCTCGGTGATATCCAAGTCCATTTTAATTTTCTTTATTACTCTAACCGAATACTCGGGCGTCTCTTTAGTGCAGACACCAAATTTTGTTGTCGAAAAAGAATAATTCTTGATGTATTCTGTAGTATTTCTGTTCTGTTCTTTAGAATTGTTTGAACAAAATTGAGAGGAATTGTCCATATCGATACATGGATCATTATTGCTCATTCCAGTTCTAGCTACATTTTGCGATACTAGGTTGGGATTAATGTGCGTTGCTAATACCAATTTATTTTCAGACAACTGATTAATATTCAAATGATCTGTTTTAAAATCTTCTTCCGCAGCAACCTTTTCTAATGTTTTAACGTTCATCTTATCGGTTTCAGTGGAATCTTTGCTAGAAAAAGGTACTAAACTGTAATTCTTATAATTTGTATCAGCGTTCTCTTTATTACCAGGGGTATGTCCTTCAAAGTCGCGCAAAGGAATTAGATCTAGATCGTCGCCTTGTGTACGAATATGCTGTTTTATTTCTAGCTCATTTGTATTTAAGGTATTATCTTTTGATGGACCTAAAACATTCTGGATATCTATAGTTTTCTTTCTGCTGGTACCGTCTCCACTATTTAGAGGGTTTTTTGAAATATTACATGAACTGCTTGGTCTTTCTATTGAGTCACACAAATTTGTAGCGAAAGTGGTTGATTTCTGTACAGAGTCATCGATATTTTCATGTATCTTATGTTGTATAACAGGGTTTTCTGAGACGGAAAGCCTATCAAGGTTAATATTGGGATTTACGTCATCTTGAGGCGTATCTTTACTTCTTTCAATAGTCAAATGATTATTAGTGTTAAATATTTTCGGTGAACTGTTTTCGGCGGTTTCATAACTTATGCAGTCAGAAGTACCAAGGTCTTTTGTTCTAAATCCCTTACTATTGTTTACCTTCGTGTTTTGACCGTCTAAGATTTCCTTAATTTCGTATCGAGGATATAACTTTTGTGTTGCAGGTAAATCTTCTTCGCCATCAGAATCCGTTACTACTTTCCCCTTTAGATCTTTATTTTTATTATCTAAAAGTAACTCTACGTTTGCGTCAGATGTTTTAGTATGTGTTTCTGCTCTTCGTAAGTATTTATTTATCTGGTTTTTAATAGTTTCGGAAAATCCATTATTTTCTTTAGTCGTAACCGGTTTGTCGTCTTCATCACTTACATCTAAATTCCTTTCTATTAATTCTATGAAATTATAATTTGATTTGACGTTTGCAGGCTTTCGTTTTCTTGGTTCATTATTTCTTTCGAGAATTGTTCGACTGGAAAAGTTTGGAGCTGGTTTTCTTTGAAACTTCGATAACAGACTTCTCGATTTATCTATTTGCTGACTCTTGAAGTTACTGTTTATTGAATTTTCTTTCTTTCTAGACATCTCGCTTTCGATTTCGGTCAAAATGCTATCAATTTTTTCATCGTCTATAAAATCATTGTCATCAAAATCTTCAGTCAAATTAATTATTTCTATATTAGATAGTTCTTCGTTGTTTTTATCTCTACTTACAGTTTCCTTTTCTGGTATGGTATCAGTTTTATAATTTGGAACGTTATGTGCATCGACAGATAAATTCACATTATCTTTTACATTCTTCGAAGCAGTTTCAAAGGTTTGTTTTAAGTATTTGAAATTTTCAATGATAGCGTTGTCTCGTTTCTTCTTTTCCTTTGACTGTGTTTTATCTAAATCAGCTGTGCTCTTTCTCTTTCTCGCCTTGAATGTATCTGTTATACAAGTTTGTTTTGTTACTGTTTCTTTAACTGGGACTTCGTTTTTATAATTTGTGTTAGGTGCTCCAAAGAATTGGTTTAGGTCATTGAAGATATATTCTGCTTGTACGTCAATACCAACTGTAAAAAAAAACCGAAATTATGTTAAGTAGTTATTCCTTTTCGTATTTAGTACCTATGTATTACAGTCAGCTACATAAGTCGCTTAACAACTTCATTCTTTCAAAACCTTGTTTTTTCAATAAAATAGTTAGATACTAAACAAAATCACATGGAATTAGTTGGAATTAAGTGATTCACTTTAATTTTAAGTGCTTTTCGACGGAATAATAATAGTATGTGTAGAGTGCTTTATAATAGAGGGTCTCAAAAGATTAAATAAAAATATTTTAAGCGATTTTTGGAGCTGGCTGTAATTAAGTTAAAAAAAGAAGAGCTTACCAAATGTTGAACTAACGCAGTGAGCAAATATCTTATGTTCATGGCTATGTCTTCGTCTTATTTCATGTGTAATAGTGCCATCGAAAACACTTATTAAATCCTTATCCCTGCAACAAAAATACTATGAAAAAGCCACATCCAACTCGACTAAGTATAATTTGTAAAGTCTTACTTGAAGGATGCAAGAAGTAAAACATGGTTGTTAGAATCCCCTACAATGATATAGCTTTTATGTGTAGCTCCTGCAGTAAGCTGTTCTATATTTTCTGATAGAAAGGCCTGGTTTATTAGCACTAGTTGTACGGTGACTGTATTCTCGTCTATCGGTAACATAGTCAGCTGATACTTTGGTAGAAGACTTATTTGTTTGCGAAGGACATTGCCGGCTGGAGCACCTTTGTTCATTATCTGAAAGTAAAATAAAACTTAGAAAAATAAATATAATAGGTACTTTCCTAATTAATGCTAAGACTATAAGTAACTATTTACTGACTTAAAAACACAATACTAGTATAACTTGCTGTAAATAATTTGGTACCTATTTCTATACTACATAGCATATACTTAGATACTCTTTTCAAATACCACCTTTAAGTTTGATATCAAATGAATGGAACAGTATTTCAAGAAAACGGTCTTATAGTCGAAAAATGCCTAAAATCTACTTTGTATTATACTTAGTACCTATAATTTTTGTTTTTGGAAGTAGAACATACCCTTTCTAAATCTCTAGGATGACTTTCTTCAAGTAACATGAAGTTGACCTTTCCCGCTGTAGCCAACAGCGTACTAAAAGTAGGTCCAATGCCTTTGAGCTGTTTGCTCACATACGGGGAATTTTCCCATAGATGAGCCGTGATACATTTAGCTAAGATAATAGAGTTTAACACAGCTGAGTAGAACTGTGGCTGGCGGGATATGAGGTCGGGCCGAGTGACGAATGATACGAGACCTGTGAAAATGTTGAAATAAACTTTGAAGATATGTATAACCATCTGCATTGGTAGATCCAAGGAGATTCTATGTTTTTGCTGTCTCTCTTAAAAGCACCTGAATTGCTACACTTTTACAAGATAGTAGGTATTCGGTTGATACTAAAGGTATTTAAATTCACATCTCCCAAACTACCATTCTGAATCCACCAGTCGCTATCTGTTCTGAAATCCTGTTTCTCAAGTATTTAATAATGCGGTTCAGTAATAATAAAATAGCATAAACTTATCGTTTGTCAAGTGGTCGGCTTAAAAAACGATCAAAGAAACCCAGAAGTTTTTGAAAACGTCCTTTTCAAGTTAATAAATTGGGCAATGACCCTTTGCGGGAATTCCCAAATATTCGCCCACGTTTCCATTATATCATAAGTCACTTGAATCGCATTCATACTTACTAATAATAAAAATGCAATTTTGTCGTGACCGTCAGATACGCTTTAAAGATAAAACTGCCGAACTGATTTAGGTACGAGTAATTTGGTACTTAGAGAGCAAAAGTTTTTATTGTAAGGGTGAACACGAGATAAACCTTATAACCACAACTATTATATAACAAAAAATACCTACGTACCTACTTACAGTTGAATTGTTAAAATATAATATGCAAGTAGGTACTAACATTTACAAACTCGGTCCGCGATCCTCATAATTTTCATAGCCTCCTGGTTTAACGATGGGTCAGGGATTGCGAGACATCCGAGCACAGCTTGAATTATACTGTCAGGTTTAAGGAAGATATAAATCTTTAATTAAACGATAAAGAAAAGTAAACAATACATTTTCCGGTGGAAAATATCGCCGTTTAATGACATGACAATAGCGATAAAATAGTGGGCGGAGTTGTATTATGTGAAAATGTGTTTGTGGTAAAGTGGCGATTAGATAATTGTTGGTTTTTCCTGGATATTTCTAGCTAAAGTCCGGTTCGTTCTTAGAAATAATCAGTGTTCGTCTAGACTGTCTTGTTGGTGACAACAATCAAGTTGGTTTCAATCATCTAAGTATAAAGCAAAATGAGTTGAGAGAATAAGTCGCTGTTTTGTACCTATTCAAACTAGCGCCTGTAAACATTTTTCTCAAAATTCAATATATCTACCTACTTTAAAAACTAAGTAGATAATGTTCCTATCTTAAACTTTTCTAAAGACTTGCTGAGAACTAAAATATAAAAGATTAATAGCTGGAAAAAGTAATAAGAAACTCATATTCTAATGCAAATATAAAACACGGACTCACCAATTAAGCTTCATCTGTCGTGTGCTAATCTTGCCTTTCATAGGGAAGCGTATGGTGGCAGCAGTATTGTTCCTGTTGAGAGTGTTGAGACATCGGCGCTCGTCCACGCGCAAGTGCATGTCGGCCAGCTCGTGACTTTCGCATATCACTACCAAAAGACGTTCTAGGGACTCTGTGCCTTCTATCTGTTATAACAATAAACTTTGTAAAATTTTGGATTTATGTAATTTTACTAAATATTCAACCTAAAACGACAATTTTATATTCTTTGTCAAATTGATTCCAATTTTTGAAACTAACTCTATCTAGCATGTAGTGTTTGGTATTAGAAGCAATTAACAAATTTTAACACGTTGTATTTCAATTGAACAATATTGCAACCCCTGAAAACTTTCCAAAAAACATTACGTATAGTATTACACAGAAAGATAAACCTATGTGCCTAGTGCCCGAACTTCGATTACTTATTAAAAAAAAACGATTATTACTTATAAATAACAAAACCTATATGTATAACCTTTGCATAAAAAGGGCCACGTTTTGTCATAATACAGTAGCTGCTTAATTATTGTTCAATTAAGCTCAGCTCACTTTGACCTTTGCGCAAAGGTCAATTAAACACATGATGACACTATAAATACTGAACTTTACAGTATGTGGGTGTGGGTGATCATCATCCTGTATCTTTTTTTAACTAAAATAGTGGCTCCAGCTTTGAAATATTGTCTTGGTATGTCTTCCTAATTTGCAAGTAGAAGAATTAACTATATAACTATAGGTTTTATTTGTCACATACGCCAGATTTTTTTCCCACAATCAGTCCCACTCACAACATACTGATATGTCAAAACGTAAAATGATTTTAATTTTGGTATTTAGTGCAAAAGTTAAGCCTTATGATAAACTTGGATACAGGCGAGTTGTAATTACAATATACATAAAATATAAAATATGTATATACATAAAATATTAAGTGTCTTTTATACAAAAACAATAATTTCACTGAACACTGAACTGAAGAAAGCACTCAAGTAGTTAAATTAGCCAGTTTGTACTATACGACTGTACCAACGAACTAATTCTTAAAAGCAAACATCTTTTGAATATTAGTATAGCGTAGATTAATCGACGATCATGACACTAGGTGTAGATCATTAGTACTAAGATTTATTAAACACATCATTTTTCAAATAGGCCTGTGTAATTTATACAAAGTAGATATTAGTAACTCTATACTGTGACAAGGTACGAGCAGATTACAATAAGTTTTATTATAATGCCTTTGTGTAAAGAGGCTTATATTCTGTCCTGTAATAGACTTGTGTAGACAGCTTGTGTGATTACGATGAAGAAATTAATGTTAGGTATATTATAAATCTGAAGGTTACGAGTATAGATTTTGGTACACAGATACACAGGAAGGGCATAATCTGAAATGGCCTAAGATACTTGTTAATCTAAAGCATTTTGAGGTATGAGGCAGGCTAATCAGTATTAAATAAACCTAGGACCCTTAACCCTAATATAAGCTTGAAATAATTGAAATAATAGTACGCAAAAAGATTTATAAAAAAAAAGTTACTACAGAACTAACTAAGTATGGCAAATTTCATGTAAACTGGTCAAGCCATTTACGAGTAACATACGTAATGTATTTTCTCATATAAAGTAATATTTGTATATGCAGGCTACAGTACCTTCATAAGCTGCTTCATAGTTTCCAAGTCCAAATAGAATATAGACATGAGTCGCCCGGCTTCAGTAGACTCAATGCAGCTAGCTTCATCCATAGTTATCAAACCCGCTGTGGCTAAACCGTTCATTGCTTTTACACATAATTCTGGAAATAAGGCATAAATACCTGAAGTCATTTATGTTCTGAGTTTCATAAAATTTTATATCAAAGCTGATGTAGTGTATCCATTTTGCTAAGACATGATTAAAAATGTGGTTGTTAATACTAAGTAATAAATAAACTTACAGTTTGGGTATAAAAAAGTTAGTCAAGTAATATATCTATAGGAATCACATTATAGAAAGGTCAAGTGTACTTTTATTTGAACGGCGTTAGTACGTAGGTATAGTGTGTAGTAGTAGTGATCTAATGTAGCACAACTATAAAAAAGAGGAAATCCTTACAGAGTAGGTATGGCCTATTTACGTATTATAATCAATTTAAGATATTACTATTGTCATTGTTTATTATTCATGACATCCAACAAGGAGATATAGGTCAAAAGTTGCAATACGCTTATGGTGCGAAGATGCATCACACGCCTTCCAACTATTCCACATAAGGGCTTCGTTGAAGAACAACAACGCAGGATATGGAAGAATTAGATACAATCAAGGGCTAAAGCAATTATAATTACAACTAAAGTGAAGATGAATACACATAATTGGCATTCCAATGACGTGATATTTACAATTGCTACGATTTAGCACAAACACACACGTTAAGTTGCCTTCGACGACATCAGAAATAGCTTTACGTTTAAAGGGCATGAAATAAATGCCTGTTAAGGTATAAGAATCGAGCGTTTATGAGTAAATGTATGTATAAACTTTACGTAGTTGATATCATGTGAAATGTTGTGGTTTAACCTTAGAAGGTAAAAATGTTTGTTAGACAAAATAAACTTGATTGTTTGAAAAAATATTTTATTCTTGCAAAAGTCCAGAACGAGGATTTAATTGTTTAACTATATCCTTAGAGCGTATTATTATTCTAAAAACACTTTCTTATGTGCTTGGGATAATGTCGATTTCCATTGCTTATGTACCATCATTAAAAAATAAAATAAACATTTTCTCGCGGTCAGCCGATCGCTTGTACCAAGGATACGTAGAAGATCGCGTGCTATCGACAAATGCTAAGGATCACCGCGTGTGGACAACTCATCCATCAATCACGATCCGGAACTTAAGCGAGGCCATTCAGGAGCTGGGATAGCGAACTTGAGTGTCACGCAATAACTACTACAACTAAGTACTTATGAATCAATTAGTTATTGTATTAAAGATAAGCAACGTAAACGTTGGCATGACAATTTAGACACTTATCTAGAAGGGTGGCAGGTGGCTAATGATAGAGACCGTTGGAGAAGAAAGAAAGAACAACAATGTGACAGTATAGGTTAAAAAAAAGACAGATGTAAACTATTTATGATCACATATTACTTACCAGCATCTAAACTTTTTACGATATTATGATTATGACTCGAAAGATCACTTTGGCATCTTAGTAGAACTTTAAAGCCTTCTTTGTTTACAATATACATTTTAATAATGTAATTCGGTAAACAAAGAGTGACACATACTGACCTTACGGAAAAGTTGTAAGTTAATATTTGACATTATGGCAACATCCGTTAAGTTAGGTTCAGCGATTGACCTTTCATTATAGTAAGACTGTGGATCATCCTAACAATGTTAAGAGTGCGTATTACTACTTATTCTGCGGTATTACTGCATATGGGTCACGATTTTGATGCAAGGACTAAGATAAGTGCGTTGACATCTTCTCATCAGTACTCAAAAAGATAAAATCTGATTTATATGTTAACAACATTCCAATGGCAACGAAAAAAATATGTTAAACTAGCGGACTGGCCGGACTTCGTCCGGGTATTGCACAATTTTATCCCATGGAAATTTTGATCCCATCGATCCCATAAAAACCTTGTCTCGACAGTTACAAACATGTCAAAAAGAAGTATCCAATTTAGTTTAGTTGTTCAAAAGTTATACGCGTAGATACATAGGTACATGTCGATGATTTATGTTTTTTTTTATTTGTTAGATTATAAGTGCATAAGTATTTTTAGATCATTACTTGACAAGACATACTGCCTTTATGTAAAGGACTTCCTCTAGTTGTTTTTATTTCTCACATCTATTTTCTTTGAAAAATGCCTGCTTCATACTCCACTTGGTTCGACCTTATGACTATAATACGCAATATTATATCCATTAACATTTAATTGATAATTGTTGTGACCCAACAACGTCGTAGAAGCAATTATAAGATGATTTTTTATTTTTTGTATCAATAAAACGGCAATTATAACATACGGTGATGACATTAGATTCTCATGTGTAGTTATGAATATATTAAATTATAGATAATACAGATAGATAAAGTAAATATGAATATTTCATAAGCTCATCTATAAAATGCCAGGAATAACATACTAACATCCCAACACCTATAAACAACATTGTTACAATATCTAGGTCTAGATTCTACCGATTAGTCTTGAACTTTACTGGTAGTTCCGTATCCCATTACATTGAACTAGGATGATTAGTTACATGTTTTACTTTTTGGATAGAATTCAGGAAATATATGTATATTATATATATTGATAAATACAATAGAGGCAACGGCTCCGATGTCTTGGTTATGTTTGTATTTGTTTTCGGTTCAATGTAATACTATCCAGATTTAATAGTAGGTATAATGATACTTAGGTAGGTAGGTACTGTTTTATTCAATAAATTGTTGTAAATAACTATAGACTAAAATATTCATTATCAAGTATTCATTTCTAACATTTGAAAGAGAATAAATAAATATGCTGGCAATATAATACACTGCATAGTTACTCATAATAAAATCATGAAAAACTTAAAGAGCATCCATATCACCATAAAAAGGCCGATCATATTATTATTAATTGACTAGCAGTGATGAGTTCAGGTGTAGAGTGATTAATTCAGTAGGTACTGAGTTTAACAAGGCTTTTAAGAGCACACGCCTCGTAGAGTAGCAGAGTATGTCAGTCTCTGTATCTATCTATTTATCTTAATCATTGTGACTCAGTTAATTTGTATAAATCTAAATAATATTTTTAGTCATAAACCAAAAAGTCCCCACCCGCACTTGGCCAGCATGGTGGACTCAAGTCCTAACCTCTCTATCGTTTGGGAGGAGACCCTTGCCCAGAAGTAGGACAGTAATAGGTCAAAAAAAAGAAAAAAGTTATAAACATGTGTAACAACTAAATAGTACAACTTGTACTCCTATGTGACTAGAATATTTTTGTTGATATAAAAATTCTATCAAATAATTCCGTAATGTCGTATTTCTATATAAACAAACAATTTTATAATTTTTTTCCGTAATTAGGATGGCCGACGTATAAGTCACAAAAAATATTGTTATCATAACAATTACATCTACTATTAAGTTTTGATGGGATCTTCCGACAAAACTAATGATTTGAAACTTGTTCAAGTGATTCCGCTATTCTCTCCATTCATCCTTCATTTACCAAGATTTTAAAAATAATGGTGTAATTGAGTTCTCAAAACATTTACAAGCACTTTAACATTGTGATGTCCTTCCACTTTTTTTAAAGAAAGCTAATTTAAAAGGGTAAGGGTAATGATATTATTGGGACGAATTAAAAATATATGCATTCATCTTTACCAATTAAGTTAAACTCATGAATAATGCATACAATTAACACGCTAATACAATTAAAAATTGCTACAGCATTGGTCCAATCGGCATTCATGTGATTGTGAATCCCGAATCTTGAAGCTCGACGATTTAAGTTACTAATAACAGTTGAGTTTTGTATTTTACGGACTATGTTAGAACTAATAATGCCGAAATGTCATATGTCACGTGACATTAAAAAAATATAATATAAATTATAATTTATAAAATTCGGTTATAGCGCAGTTCCGCCAATATTCTCAAAACACAATATTTGTATTTCGTTGTAAGGACAATCAAATGTTATTTAAATCTGTCAATTAATAGATTATACCTTCGCAAATACGTGTTTGTTTCACATAATAGGTTGTTAAAAGTAGAAAAAACCTTTAATTGTAGCCCTCGGTTAAGTTAATAGACGTTATTATGTGCGGCAAATACATGGTTTATAAGATTTTATGCAATAAACGCAAAGATTACAATGAATATTTTCGCTATTACGGACGCTAAATATCATCAATCAAGACTAAGAAATTCTTCATCGAGGAATGTCAAAAAAGCTACCAAAATACATATATTACTGACTCAGCTACCTTAAATCTACCTGCAAATAGCAGCCGTTTCTCTTAAATTGGCTAAACATGTACATATGTTGTTTTATCCAAGAACGTTTCGACGATTTTCTTATGATATCTTGGCCTAAACAGGGGCGTTGTAAGTCATTTTTTTAAAGTATTTTATGAGATACCCGCTTCAAATACGATTAATAGAGTTTTATTGTAGCACAGTCTAAATTCGCTACAGAAATCTATTTCTAGGAGGCCGTGTTGGATCTACACGGATGAATGATGACTCTGCGGTATTCATTCCGACCACAGAGTGCCCGTCAAATGAAATCAAGGGCTAGGCTACATTATATGTATCATTCGAGCGACTTCACTGTTACCTACGTTTTAAATCACAATAACTAAAATGTAATGGTAGGAATATACTCCGATAGGAGCCAATGGGAGTTCGGGCTAAGCTAAGTCAAAGTACCTAGTGATAATGTTTAGTATTAAGTGCTATAGAGGAAATGAAGCAGGTATGTAGTTTAAGACAAATAGTAAATCATTATGTCATAAAAAACTAATTAATAATTGAAAAAATACCTTCAATTTTCTTGGAGATAAGATGTGGAGGTGAATTTATTGGTAAGTTGAGATACCTGAAAAGATATTTCAGTATGTATTATTCATTAATAAAAATTCGTGAACAACAGTTTGGAGCCAGCTCTTGGTTAAACTTAGCAAGTATTGATACAAATAATGATGGATATTAATACACCAACCTAGCTTAGCACCAACCGAAGACTTTCAAAGTTAGATTTAAGAAACATTTGTTCTAATTGGATATAATTATGAATAGGTGAAATACTTTAACGAACTTTTTGCAGCATGCAAATATTTGCATATCATTACACTGTGTTATTTCGTTGCGATAGATAAACTTACTTCTTGGGATCTCGAGCAGCTCGAACGTACAAGAAAGTCGAACGCAACCACTGCACACATTGAGCCACATCGCCTACGGTTCTTAAGGCTGCTTCGCTGTTCAAGTTTTCTGGCAATCGCTTGTGTAAATAACTCTGTAGAGGCTCGCATCCACCCACCAGCGCCTGATAACGAGCCTGTAGTACATTTTTTTTCGTTTAGAATATTGTCCGATGATAATAATTTATGTTGGTCGTTATCTATGTGACCTATTAGTATTAGTATTTTTTTTTGACATACAGTATTGTATCTGACTGAAAAGGTTTTTTTTTCTAGGTGTGCAAAAGTGACAGCTTAGTTTGAGTGACACTTGTAGCATTTTGTAATAAACTTATTTTATATAAAAAACATTGTTGCTTAAAATTTATGCAAAATGGGTATGACAAAAGAAGAGAAGAAGGCAAAGAAAGAGGAGAAGAGACTAGAGAAGTTAAGGCTGGAGGATGAAGCTCGGAAACAGATAAAACGCGATGAACTTAAACGGGAGATTTCTGCCCAGGCACAAAGACGTAGTACACTCGAAAAAAGCTGGCAAGAGATGATGCTTAAAATAAAAGAACCGATATTTAGACAAGACATTCAAGTTATGTGGCATGTATTTGAAAGAGTATATGATAAAAAAGATCATATTATCAAATATACAGTAAAACTCATGAACATAGCTGATGATCAGTTTCAAAGAACCGTAGCTAGCTTCTGTGATACAATCGACAATATGATAAACAAGTTTTTAAATGACTTAGATGACTTGTCGAAAGAAAATGATCGTAGGACCGCTGATCTGTTGAAAAGATCTGATGATGATAGCACTAATATAATGAAAGACCACACAGCAGCTGAAACACATTTGCAGCTTTTGTTGTACCATGGTCATACTACCGCAGACTCAATGGCTTGGACAGCGCGCGGTGAAAATTTAGTAAAAGAGGATGAGGATCGCAGTAAATTCGAAAACGACCGAGAAAATTTACGGTCTTTTCTTGAAAATAATTACAACAGTACTTGGGATGAATATAAAGCTGTACTTCGAGCATATGTACTAGACACTGCGGAAAATCAGAAGGAAGTTCGAAAATTACGACGTAAAGAAAATATGATGGCCGACATAATAGCATCACAAGGGAAGAAAATTGCTAACAGTGATGGGTTGCTCAAACGTCTACGAACAGAATTAGCAGCTTACGAGTCAGGTACAAAACAAGCAGTTTTTAGAGACCGTCGAGATAGACACAGAGATGCATGTTATAGATTAAAGAAAAGTATGTACGATGGAGTTGCAACCGACGTGAGGCAGTTAGCGAGGTTAGTGAGAGTTTCTGACGATGCTGTTGAATGGTTGGATGCAGCTTTTAAAAAAGTTGATAAGATACTTCGTATGGCAGCACTCTGTAGAAAATTTGAAACGCGCCGAGAAAAAGTTCTACCATACGGCTCAGCTATGCCTCATTCCCCAACCCAAGCCAAATTATCAGCCCGAAGACAGCAATCTGACGATGCCATGGTTGTCAACGCTATAACTACAACTACGGGCTTGACAAGGTTATGGCATAAAATATCGAAAGCTGAATTAACGAAGAGAGCCTTGTTTAGGGAAAAAGCATTACTAGAACGCGAGAATGCGTTCTTGATACGCCGATTAGACTACATGGAAGAAAATAATATTACTCCCAATCCAAAAGTTTGCATTTGTACTAAAGACAAGATGGCACGTAAATTAGTTCCACACGATGTAAATCAACCAGTGGCGGTAGAGGCGACCGTGGAAGTCAGCAAAGTTCAACTGCACACCACGGTAGCACCCAGTAGCCATCCACTGTAGTTGATTTTTGCAATTACATTATTTTAATAAATACGTCAGTTACGTATATCCTTGTTTTCGTGTTTCAGCATCACGATGCTCGTTAAAACTCTTCCGTCATAGGTGAATGGTGACATAACATTTTGCAGATTCACAGAGTTTTCATACGCTGTTTCGGTTTATTTCGTCGATCACGGCGCGGCAAGCGCGGGCGTCGCACGCGTATGTCGCAATGAGACAAGCGCAAACGATGATACTTTGACATTACTTACTACGCCTCTAACATTAAGCCATACGTTGCAAGCGGAAAACGTTTTCTATAAAATTCTAATTTAGTGTAGTACATTAACCAAAATATCCCAAAAGTCAAAGCAGCATCTACAATCTCAAATAGAAATCAACCAATCAACACCGCCAGTTCTATTATCCGGTACAGGTAGTACAAGTGTTTGAATTGTGATCTATGACTTGGATCAATTTATTAGCTTTTTGGTATAAGCGTATTATATTATCAAAAAAGTGTAAACTGATCGAATGGGTGTATGATTTCCCCAAATTGCCTATTTGTATACACCAACCCTTACTTGGGGTGTTTGATATAAATAAAATGTTACGGCGGCTTCAATAAGTAACACCGCCCGACGTCGTGGGACAATCGACATTTAAATACTAATGCTTATTGCGTATAGTGCGTTCTAAATAACTGTTTAAAATGCTCCAAATGTATTATAGTCTACCCTGAGCCTGAAAGCCTTTAACCATTGTTATGACAATTTCATTGTTCCGTTATATTGGGAAGGGATTTTTTTATATCTGATCATATGCTATGCAATGTACCAATGTATACGTAAATATCGAATCATCTTTATGTACCATCGGGTCTCGCTACTAGACTATGTAAATAAGAAAAAAATAACAATTTGCTTTCTGTCATTTAATAAAAATAGATAGTTGCATTTAAACTTTTGAAAAAACAGTCATCATTTCATTGATACATCGATAAAATTAACATCACCCTAAATTATTGCTATGAAAATGTGATCCTTAACTGCATTCAGTAAGTTTACTGCAGTTAAGCGTCATATTTCCAATGAAACTTCTTTAAGGAAATACAATTTTAACTGATAATTGCCAGTAGCGGATTAAGTTACATTGTCTTCGTACCTGTTGATATATTTCACAAGCTGAGCGTATTATTAAATTTGAAATAAGTATGTATATTTTCATAAAAAGATTATTATCATCTAGAGATTATGCAACGTTATACATTCAATGTTATTTATGCAGAATCGGTTTACGTTTGCGGTTGTAAAGCAAGTTTGATGGGAACAGCCTGCCTATATTTTAAGAGCGTGCAAAAGATTATAAAAGCTAAGATATGTGATCTACTTCCTCATCATGAGGTATAACAGATAGAGCTTTCACCGACTGATGCAGCAAGGATAGGCATAAGGAAGGAGGCCTGTCCTACTTAGAATAATGAACTTTATTGTGCTTCTTTGGCATATCTATTGTAACATACACGAGCCTAGTCATTCCCATTCGTTGAGATCCGATGTAGTGTTATAAACGTCATCACGATTTGCGTTACAAAGATTTTAAGAATAATCACGTTCGATCAGTTTCCTTGTTAAAATTCAGTCTGGACATAACAAGACATTAAAAAATATATTATTGCTTTATAGTAACTTAAGTGAATAATGTATATATTCATTAGGATGAGACGTATAGTTATACCTTTTTTGTTATTATATACGGGTTTGCAAATGTATATAATATATATTTTTCTGAGTAAATAAACGGTTTCGACCTGAACGTAAAAAAATATTAAATTAATCCAGAAACGTACTAAGATAAGGGATTAATCTTTGAGTAACTGCACAAGGACCCGTTACACACGCAATAGAGCCTTAAAATAATTAAAATAAAGGTTCACGGTCACTTGATTTGGTATTTTAATTGGTTTATAAGCGAGAAGGCAGACACAAAAGTCATCACATTATGAAATAATTACCGGTACAATGCCAACAAAAGGCACACATGCGTTACGAAAATCTGATGTTTGGTAAATTTTGATCACGCGATAGAGTAAAGCTCATATGATATTGGATGAGTTTTCATGTGTATTGTTGACCTGCAAATTAGGGTCGGCTGAAACGTGTGGTATGGCTGGTTCGTTGGTGGCAACTGATGATATTTAGTCACGGTTATCGACGTAGTATCAACACCGAGATCTGTACGTTTGGAGTTTGGAGGGACATCCATCACGATAGGGCGACATTGCGGCATCTTCGCTACGTCGGGGAGCCGTGGGGTGCGTATATAAGACGCGGACGAGGTCGGGGCGCGCCACCAGTTAGCTTTGCACGCTAAACAACGATCATTGTCACCGGTACCGATTGTTACAAGTTGTGTACAGTGTCGTGCTATTTGTGTACTTACGTGCCTTCAAAGGTGAGTAATCTTGAGAAATGGGTTTCATGTTAAGTTCACTCAGTCACAAGTTCGACTTGTCCTGATTCTGTTTGATAAAATTTTATAATAGTTGTATCATGAACAAAATTAGAATACCTTATAATAATGGAAATATTTCCAAATAAAACAAATTGATGTATAAAAATAAAGTTATTAACTTGCATTACTTAAATTTTAAAATATGTATAGAGAACAATTTCGCAATAGTATATCTACTTAAATAACAATATTATGTTAATCTGTTTACTTATTCACGCTCGTCTAAACTATATTTATGCGTTATTGTAATAAGTTGGTCTAGTTAAACGCACATTAAAACGCTTCTATGAAGATGAGCCTTACTTCTTACACAAGAAATTCGATACAGTAAATCAACTTCGTAGAAAAAACTTGCTCTACCGCATTGATAGCATTTATCTCAACATGATGGTGTACGTTGACATGAAAATAGATTGAAAAAAACGTGAGAAGTTTTATATGTATTACAATATTGATTTATTGCATACCATTACCATTGGTAACTTAGCAAACAACTGCGAAAATGCAATGTCGTCACCTTTGCCATTTCTTCGTAAGACAGAGGCTGCAGCCCGTTGATTCAGTAGCATTTCCCACGGTAAAATCGGGCCATAAAGTATACTCGATGTAAAAAAAAACACGAGACAGCTGATGGATAGATAACTAATACATACAAGTTGATTCCGATTACCGTGATATGATGAAAACATTACTATAAGTAATAATGCCAGTTAGAGCAGTACAAATTTCCAAATTACAAATTAAAAAAATCACTAACAGAGTAATATAGATTTGCAACTATAACGGTTTTATGGCAAACATTTTAATAAGATTATGACCTAACCGGAAAGAAATTACCGATTTAAAGATGACTATTAAAATACTTGAGATCGTGTATTAAAAAATTACTTATTAGCTGGCTGGGTACGGCATCAAAAGCACTCATTTTCAAAAAAAAACTCAACACACGCAAGATTATTTAACCTAGCATATTGTACTCATTACGAGTGTATAATTAGACCCTAACCAGTAATTTAATAGACTGCACAATGCATAAAACAAGGTTAGCGTTCTTATTTTTTACCGAAGATTATGATGTCAAACATCTTGCTAAATCATGTCCTGCTGAATCTTTAACAAACTGAACGCTGAGCATCCAAAATTACACGATTCATACGGCTATTTACGCTGTACGCCCCGCCTAGTCATAGTAAACTACAATTACCCGTGAAGCGACGTAAACGATTAGTTCGCACGCGCTGTTCATTAACTTGCTATCGTAAACCTAGAAACAGTGAGAATGACATTTTGTTCGCCGGCATCGACAGATCACACACGATAACGCTGGATTCTGGCTCATGGGATTTTTAGTATTGTTAATTGAGAGCAAGGACTGCCAAAATTCAATAGCTGTCAAATTGAACTATGAGAAAGAATGTTCTAAGAATTTTCGGAACATAACTTGAATGAGATTTTTTTATCTGTGTTGGGAAATTCATGACCTTTAAATTGTAAAGTTTATTCATATTATTGTGAGCATTGTTTTAAATAGTATAATACTTTAAACTATATACCTACATATAATGTTATTATCTGCGTGGTTCGTTATCCATATGATCTTTGTTTGTTAGTTAACAACAAATTAAGTCATACAGAATCGAACAAATTGTGTTGCATGGTATTTAAGACAATGATCACATCATTAAATAGACATAATTTTTAAACACTGTACACGCCTGACTTGAGTTCACAAGAAAACACATGCCTATAAGACAAGAGGATTTCTTAAGAGACATGCCGCTGCATATTTCCTCGGCTTTTCATTAACAAAAACCGCCGAATAAGTGCGCAATCACACGTCCGCATGCGAGATTGCGGTGCGCGACAACACAAAGCAATTCCCCACAGGAATCGATCACGCGAGGCCAGGCAAATCTCAATTATTGGCAATGGCATACCTGCCTCAATGTTTTATGCAGATTGCCGCCAATGTTCCCTATCAGGCATTGTTTATAATAATTAGCCTTTTTGTGAATATCTGATTAGTGTAATCATAATATAATTTGTTCGTTTTCGTAATCAATATTGAGATTTATGAATGAAATTATACAATGGCGATACTTTAATTGATCATTTTGTTATTTCGATTTTATGAACACGCGTGACATAAAACTATTCATGAATCTTGAGTTCAATTTAACAAAGAAGTTTAATAGATAGTTAAGTATTAAAGAATCGTAGAAATAATTGTCTTAAATACATATGTTGTTGCATCCTTTACGGAGAACAATTTTGAATTCATTTAACATAGCGACACTTGCAATCGCGACGAGCGTCGGTGTCGTCGTGAGTTCAAATTCTAACCTGTTGAACTATTGCAATGGTCGACACTTAACACAAAGTATTTAATTAGGTATGCGTGTAAGCTTAAGAATATTTTGTGAATTAAACTCACAGCTAATCCTCTAATAATAATAATTACTTAGGCAGTTACTTAATACTTAATTCTAGGCAAGTGTGAGAAAGGTTACATGGAAACCTGCGCGTTACAAAAACATAAGACTTAAGATAATTACAGTAATTGTCACTCTATAGCTATGTAGTTAATGAGACATTTATTCCACGGGTAGATTATCGATATCTTTTCAATGACCTGTTTTTATACTTGTGAAGTGTCCTGTTCAGTTAAGGTACCTTTATGTTAATGATCTTAACCCGGACCTACTACGTACCTACACGACGTAAACAATGATTGCTTTTAAGTAATGAGGATGCATGTCACTGAGTAGTTATGCAGTTTTGGAAACCTATAATTTCTGATCTTTAATCTTATGCGCTTGTCAGCATCTACTACTTTATAAACCTACTAGGTATGTTGTTTCATTATGTTTTACTTGCTCTTCTGATTCTCTCCGTCTCCCTAATAAGCTATGAACAGAACGCCGAGAAGTGCTTTACGTATTTAATTGTTAATAAAAACTCACGACGCTATTAAATCAAGTTAAGGCCCTGCGTGCACATGTGTCCATGTCATCTTTATCCTTAGATTTTATAAGTTGATAATGTCAATATAACAATCATCGCGACAATAGTTATCTTTATGCCCTTGGCCTTATTTATACCCTAGATGATTTATTTGAAATCCAACGGTCTATGCACATGACAGACGCATCTTTAAATACATAGATTTATGTGCAAACAGATTAAACGTAGACATTCTTTACCCACATTAACTTATTAATTACTTATTGTTTTAATTGAAGAAGAATCCACGGAAATGTTAAATGCATATTAAATCATGAACATCGTTCAAGGTATTATAATTTATAATTATTAAATTTTAATAATAGTCGGTTCTGTTGTGGTGTTTAACGGCAACTATAGTACGTGCAGCGGAGTGTAGCGAACATATATGTACATTGAATGAGTTTTATACTATTGGAATCCATTGTTGTCAATAGGATAAAAGGGAACTTATAATATTATTCATTGAAGTTTTAATCCTTGTTTTTGGGGTCCAACATTCTGACGATTTAGGCAGTGCTCTTTTTAACGAATATTTTCTCACCGAAAATGTCATACCAGTCACAATTTATTCTACCCGATATCGAATAACAGGCATTAAATTAAGAACAAGATACCTTAAAAAACCTTAGGAATTTATTGGTATTGGTTCTTAGTGGCCCGCTTAACAAATCATTATTTTTACTTTTATTCTGACTACAAGATATTGATAAAAATGTCACGATAAGACACCCAAAATATTCACATTTTCTTTTTTATATAAGTATTATTTTTTCCTTTTTTTCATATTATTGAGAAAAGTGTCATTTGGGGATAAACGTAGCAATGAGGAATGATTTCATGAAGTAGACACGCAGAAGACGTTACATTAAATACATTTTTGAGTTTTACAAAAGATAAATTATAACATTTTATAAAACTTTTGTAGCTTTTTTTGTTAACGACGATAAATCTGATTAAGTAACTAAGCTCACTGAACCTAAATTATGACTATTTTAATAAGATCGTATCTCAATAGATAAATTATTCATTTTAAACAAAAAACAATGGGTGCATAATGCAAATTTCATGTAAAGAACAGATGTCCGAAATTAAAAATAAATAAAAATTGAGCCACTGGAATACATTATCCAAATTAACATATTATTGAAATAAACTATTTAGAATCACTGCATAATTCAAATGTAACTTTTAGCAAGTTATGATTTAGAACTGCTTTACTAAAGTATTTTTTTTATTGTGTGCCAGATGTCGTCAACAAAGTGGTTGGTGTGTGCACTCGTCATCGTGTGTGTGAGCGTGAGGCAAGCTACGGCTGCGCCCGCGCCACAGGAGCAAGAATATCCACCTATGCCAGTAAGTTTGAACTCTAACATAAATGAAAACTTTACGCGTTTTATGCAATATTCGGATCTGCAATAAGGTGAGGCGGAGAACTTTAAATTTAATGGTAAATTCAACAATTATTCTTTTGTCGGTTCAACTCTGACTGATCAATTTCCATAGGTATCTAAAAAAAAGTTGAAGTTCGTCTCAAGCGCATTCTTTCCAAGAAACTATGTATTGAAGTCATGGTTCCCCGTACAATAATGCTCTGAAGATGACTCCTTGGAAACATCTATCATACATTCTTTTGATGCTTATCCATATTGAGAACAAACAAACAAATATTTTCCCTTATCTAGAACAAACGTAGGCAGATGCAGCCTTTAATTAACTCTTAATTGTGCTACATATTACAAGAATGCAATTACAAAGTTATACGTCGAATATTATTATCTCTTCTTTTGTATCATAATTACCGATGACAATGACTACCCGTATTTTAAATTCCTTAAATTCTTGATATTGTATGGTTAATTTTATATTAATGGATTTATTGCCTTTATCGAGTTTCTTAATAGCGCTAAGTACCTGTTTCTGAACTTTTATTGTCTTACTACAATTATAATTCGCCACCCATGTCCTTTTTTGGATGATAATTATACCTTGTCGATAATTCGGTAATTATGGTAGATATGATATTTCCTTAAAGCTGCACGTCAATAACAATAATTATTATCGCTTATCAACACATTTCTTTACTCATATAAGGGTAAGTTGGTGACACTGACATTTTACTTATATTCAGAACCAGTTTTCTTCCAATTCTGTAGGTATTTTTTTGATGATATGAAATTTCGAACAGGTGGAAAAGTTCCAGAATTCAAAGTCATGTTCAAATAATTTTTAACGGCCTAAAGCATGAAATATATACATATACTTGTTAGTGCATAAACGCTGTTTATGATCACATAAATCATTCAATCAATTAACATGTCGTAAAAGCTAAATTAATATAATATAGTATACCTATTAGTTGTTTTTACAACTAAAAGTTGTCTGCCTTAACATATAAACGAGACGGCAAGGATGCTCGTCGGCAATAATTTAAACAAAACGTGAATACCTTTGACCTACGGCATTATGACTATGGCAAGTTTAACTCTGTACATGTTACATTACGACACATTCGAGCTAACAATAAAACAAAAATAAAATGAATATTCGTCGATACGATGATCCTGCGAATTATGTAATTAGTTTCACAGGCTATGTAAGTCAATGTTGAAATTATGCATGCAATTTCAGCTGAACAATAGCAATCTTTAAATTTAGTTGTGCTATTTACTGTGCCCAAAATTACTTACTTATTTGTATGAGATGTTATATTCTTTGGTTACTTCTGTTTTTGTTTCCCTTTATCTTAAAAGTATTGATCGGTCATGAAAAGTATTGAGTATACAAGGCTCTATATGCAGTAATTGGTGGATAAGAAAATACCTTTAAAAAGAAGGCATAAATGCAGCAGTAGTTTCAATGTAGCAAGCTTCAGTTAACAATATTCAATTACGAAGTAACAAGAGTGTTAATAGCACGATGTCAATGAAGAATAGATGTCAAAGAGAAAAATAATCGTTTTGTCACGCATCACGATCGAGCTGCAATAACTCTTATAAAACAATACCTGTCAAAAGTTCATTATAAGATAAACAGCTATTAGCATAAATATGCAGTTACTAATTTAAACGGTGCATAATAAGCTGTAATGAGATTGCTCTTTGACGCGCGATTTGTTCGGAATAATCAATATTTATGTAACGTTGAACATAGATGATAGGTACGTAGACATTTGCTAATTACTTAACATGACAATGATAGTAATTTTATACTCGTCTTCTGAAATCGCTTTCAGGGTAAGCTTGTATGAGTAGTTATACCATCTTATTTTGGTACGTGAGTCACCGTATCCGCAATTAATTCCTAGGTAGTATTTATTTTATAAAACCTTATATATTATTTAGTATACCAAGTCATTGACTTTTCAGTTAAGCCTTGAAATGAGAAACAACAGCAGGATTAGTTTAAAATCGTATTTAGATACAATTATTTTTAAAATTTTATTTTTTTGGTTACATTTAAGATTTTTTATCGATTTTATAACGATTTGGATAATCAAGGTCACAACGTAATGATAATGTCAAGATCGTAATAATGATTGTGTAACTTTTTTTGGCTTGATCTATGTCTGAGAAAATCCGTTGTAGTTCTGAATTCAAGCTCAAAGATTTAAAGATAAAATATTTTATGAGTTCAGTTTTATCTCTGTAACAAAACAATGTTGTAATTGAGTTCTAAGTTGTGATAAGCTGATGGTTGAGTCGTGTAATCACAGCTATTATAGACATCGGGCTTAGCTTCTGACATTAAGATGTTTATCTGATGAAGCATACGCTCGCAGTTCGCGAACGTCCTTTATTCAATAACGTGTCTATTTATATCAAATTCAAATAACTATTTTCAAATAAGTACCTACTGCTTTTAAACTACTTAGTATGTTATATTAGGAAGGCAGGTAGAGTTCACCTAATCTTTAAATTGAGTACAATAAATACCCCATGCGTGTACGGAGTAGCGTGACGTGTGTTAGAATAAAATAACACAGAACTTTCCATATTAGGGAAAACAGGTGAGCTGTATTCTTTGCCCTGTGGGACACCTAAGAGTGAGACAAAAAAAATCATTGAAATCGTATAACAATCGTACAATTACAATATTTTGTTCTTACACACTATAGGAGCTTTAACGACTGAAGTCTTAACGATTTGCAGGAAATTGAATGTTTTTTAAAACTGTTGCCGTAACAAAGTGTTGGTTTATAGCTTTCGTTATAACCATAATAGGTTTGCGTAAGGGTTAACAATGATACAAGTGTTTACCTATGCACAACAATGATCTATTCCGTTGTTATACCATCGATATAGTATTGTTCGTCTGCAGTGGAGTATACGACCACGTCCGTGCACTATCAGGTGCATCTCGCCAACATTATGTTAACCATGTGAACATTTGCAACGCAAACTCGACTAATTGGACGCAATTGCGTTTAACCGCCTTTGTGAGCGTTACACCTCTTATCTCAGATTAATTGCAAACGCTACACAATAAAAACTAATTGAATCACGTGTACTGAAAACGTAGAGACCAAAATTGTAATTTTATTCTCTTAATGCATATTTTATAATCCTAATTGTGTCTACTGGTATAATTATTCTATGTCTAAAACGGTATTTTGCAAGATATTATGATGCTGATGGCGTAATGGTAAAGTGTTCCCCACGCTACTATCATTGCGTAGGGTTAGAATGTCCCATGAACTAAATTTTACATAGAATTTGTGTTTTAAATTAAGTATCTGTAGTATTATATTGGATAGATACGTACATACATACAGATACTTAATTTGGCATAGGAGTATAACATAAATTTTCTAAGATGTCGTGCACTTTACGATTGGTGTTTTAGGTTACATTGAGGTCATAGATGAAGGTGACTAAATAAGTAAAGTTATGTCTAACGTATCATTAATATTTAAATTTTGAACTCAGAGTATACTCGTAATTCAGTTGTCTTAATAACGTTGCACATCGTCGCATAAATTACTAAGTATTGCTACGACGCAGGTGTCCTACTCATAGTATGCAATCAAGAAATATATTAACGGGGACGATAATGTAATTTAATATCCTTTTTTTTTTTGTAATATTATTGGCCTGTTTCAATCGCAGATGATTCAAATCATCTTCTTGTAACATAAAGTATACAAAGTGCAATGAAAATTATATTTTTTTATATTTAAGTATACAAACTAATATCTGCACAGATTCATTGCAAACAGCATTTTTTTTACTATTTACCACAATGATGAAATTATACGTTTTCAGTGCTCTTGCACCCACTTTCCAAATAACTCAAAAGTGCATACGTGACATCGAAATAGGCAGTAAGCGGATGCAATTATAATGTGAATACAAAAATGCACACGTTTTACGAACTGTCTATCTGATTGTTCATTGTACGCTCGCTTTATAACAGTGGCTTACTTTCTGAGAGATGCATCATTAAATCTAATTAACTTACTACTGAGTAAGTAGGAACTACATTTTGCGTTCCGCGTTTACAGGGTTTACTATGTTATGTTTGTGTTTTATCAATGTTTTTATTTTTTTTAATTGAAAATTAGTGTTTAGTGTTACTCTGTAAAAAAAAGTTTATATTGTAAATAGTTTACATGTAAAATAAAATCAATGTTGTGCGTCATAATGCAGACGATTTTTCAGAAAATGCTGAGATTAAAGAAAGTTTATATCCTTAAGAAACGTCCGCCACTTTTGCAAATCCAACAATGTGTAACGGGTAGTACGGAGCCTTAATTTTGTGTTTCTTATTTTATTTTGATTTCGCAATCAGACATCCTTTTACTTTTATTACACTAGCAAATAAAATTAAATATACTTATGTTCAGATAATATAGTTTCTATTTTATTACTTCGCTCTAGAATAAAAGACATAAACGCGTTCAATTAAAAAACTATTTCTTATAATTATTATGACATTAGATTTAACTCACTTTTAACAATACATTTTAACCACAAGTTTCGATGGTTAGAGAGTTAGAGAGACCATACAGTTTTTTTTTAGAGGTAATAATTTGTCATATTTTTTTACAGCCTATGATTGGCCCTCTGCAGGGCTAAGGCCAGGCAAATATATTACGATGTACATTATTCTTACTCTCTCCAAATAAAAAGGAGATTCTCCGTCTTTGTCAAACAAACGCTAATATTATTTCTGTTCCGCAGTACGAGTACAAATACGACGTGGAAGATCAAGAAAAAGCTCTCTACTTCGGGGCCAACGAATCAGGAGATGCTCAAGGCAAAGTAGTTGGAGGCTACAGAGTCTTATTGCCCGATGGTCGTCTTATGACGGTCGAGTACTTTGTTGAAGGAGAGAGTGGCTTCGTCCCTAAGATCAGCTTTGAAGACAACGCTAACCCCTTCGGCAAAGGAAAGAAGTAAACAGACGTCAACAAGACTGGCTTCGCGATGATTGATAGTTCAAATACCTACTAACTGCGAATCGATTTGTGAATCCCATGCCGATTTTGTGAAAAATGTATACGATAGTGATGGAGTACAGTGATAAATCAACGCATGACATTCAAAAATCGAAATTATAAAGAAAATTATTTTCGTTTTCGAAAACAAAATTATCGAGTACAAATCTGTTCAGATTTACTAATGTTTTTAATGAAAATGTTGGATACGAAGTGATATTTTGTGATACAACTAAACTTAATAATATTTTGGAAAATATATTTGGAAATTAGAAGAAAACGAGAGTAGCTTTCTTTAATACGAATATAAATATATAATATGTTTAATATCATATGAAAGTAAGTGTATATTAATAATCTAGATAGTAGAACTCATTCGCATAAGATGTACAGTCAGCGATCTCTAATAAATTGGTGTACGCAAGTATCAAGTTACCAATACTGTGATGAACGGTTAATATAGGCCAGAACAAATACGTTAACAAATTAACATACAATGTACTGTATGTATCGATTAGCACTTAATTTCATGTAGATTTTGATAATAAATAATTTTGATAAATATTTTTGTATTGAAATTAATATTGCTGTTTTATTTCTATTCCCCAAGTAAGGTTTAACATTCTGATACCAGACATAAATACTAATATTTGTAGACTCTTTAACATTAGGGCACATAACGTTGGTAATATCCTTATACTTGTCAGTCCCTACACAAAAATCAAAATTAATTTTAGAGCTAAACAACCGCCATTTGCCGTGATGGCCGCCTTTGATGAAAATGTATTACTTCAAGTAAATAAGTCATTAAAAATATATAGACACATTAGACACCCAATATTAATAGTTTAGGTAAGCCTACGTCACTGACCGAAATTAATGAATATTTTATTTAATAAGATATAACTAACAAAGTTACAACGTTACACTTCAAAAAGCCCTTCTATACACGACAACAATCTAATAAGGAAACAAATTCTACATAAATACTAATGAATGGAATTCTCAAAGCGCTCGTTTTCAGAAACATCGTAATAATGGAATCGTTGACGTTTTTAGCGTTACGGTATGCAGCTACATGTAATATCAGATGAGTTTTTTAATGAGGATGCGGCAGTCGTGTTTAACTTATAATGATATCATTAAAACTGTTTGGCCATTGATTTATGTGTTAGTTTTAAATTTTAAATAGTTCTAAATCTATATTAATATTATAAAGCTGAAGAGTTTGTTTGTTTGGTTGAACGCGCTATTCTCAGGAACCACTGGTCCGATTTGAAAAATTCTTTCAGTGTTAGATAGGCAATTTATTGAGGCTATAGGCTATATATCGTCACGCTACAACTAAAAGGAGCAGAGCAGCAATAAAAAATGTTACAAAAACGGGGAAAAATTTGACCCATTCTCTCTTATGTGACGCTAGCGAAGTTACGCGGGTCAGCTAGTAAATTATAAACTAAAGAATAAAATATAAACTGATTATGATGTTTGTGTGTATTGTACTGCCAAAGAGAGCAAATCAATTGTTTTACTCCATGCCTTACTAATAATCGTAATGAATGAAAAATAAACACGCACACAAATTAAAGGATTAAGATAATGAGAAGTAGATCTACCTTACACTTTTAGTCCAATTAGTACCATTGCAGTAGGTACTTAAAATCAAAAAGTTCTATCAAACAGTTTTACCTATTTAGAACATTCGGTTTGAACAGAATACCTGTTAATTCCTTCTTTATTTCTAGGTTACATTTAATGTTTAAATAGAAATATAAATAAATAGTACTGGCCTTGTCAGCGAGGCGCGTCATGATGACCGCGGTCGCTTCAGTGTCGAATTGCGGTCGACCCGCGCGACCCACCATCTGCAGTACTGTACTGATACTGTACTCCTGTTTATTAAACAAAATATGAAGTATTATAATAACAATATTAAAATTAATTTAACCTTCTTATTAACAGTAAAATATCAACACAAAATCATCTCTTTTTTCTTGCGAACTATAAAATCTTCTTCCTCTAGTCTTTCTCTATCTAATGCAATAGTTTTTATTAACTCAAATTCCTTACCTGGTAAGCCCCGTTAACATATTGCTGGGTATTCTTGATGATAACCAAATGTGCTGGTAAGTTAACGCCCATCGCTGGAAAGAAATCAAGAATACTGCTTACCTTTATTGGTAAGTGCATAACTCAAATGAAGTTTTTTTTTACTTTAACCTCACAATAATGAAGGTTTTACTTGCATAATTTTTCCCATATATGTAATAATATTAATAATAATTAATACATATATATAATAGCGCGATATTCTTCTTTTATATTTTTTTATATATTTGTTTTTTTTTGTTAATGTGTATATATAGTGTTAATTTTAATAATCTAACGTAAATATTTAGTTATATAAGTTCTGTACTGTGAAATAATATATGTAAAAACACTCAAAACAAATCACTACAAACTAGTACAAACTTTAAAATTTCATATACTTCCCAATAGGTAAGACAAAATTTGTTGAGTATAATTAGTACTATGGATTACGCTTTACCTAAGGTTGTAGTAGTGATCAATATTGGTAAGTCTCTGTTCCTGAAAGCCAGTTCAATATTCTGCCGTTCTTCATAAAGCAGGCCCGCGTGGTGACAACCTACACCACTCATTACTAAAGACTGTAAAAAATATACGAACTTATTTATAGCTGAAGGAAATTAAGATTTTTTGCTTTTTCATAGTAATATGACTTTTATATGTCTACGAATAAAATGACGTCTTTTCACCGCGAGTTTCGGTAGAAACGCTAGAAAACAGAAGACGTGTATTCTATATTATTTTCTATGGAATTTATAAGTTTACTATAGAGAAAAATATGTGACTTTAAATGTGCGTGTTTTTTAGCAGATGTACACAAAATAATGTGTTACACAAATCGTAGCCTCAACTGTAGTAAATATAATTGATTATAAAATTTCACGGTAGTGAATCTTCATGTTAAATGTCTTAATAAGAATCCGTGGCTAATTTACCTGCAATTTCTTATTCTTAATAGTCGACGCTAATGCAGTTAGCTTCGCCTTTTGTTCCGCATTGAAGTTAATTGTTAACTCTCGGGATAGAGTCTCAGCTGTTAGTATTACGCTTTTACGAGTGTTGCAGAATATCTAAGACAAAATAAGTCACATAGACAGTAAAGTATATGTAAATTAATTATTTAACACATAACTGTATTATAGTTGGCCACGGGTCTCGCACCGAATTAAAATGTATAATGTAGTCTTGAAAATGATTATTGAAGTCTTAAAATATTTGGCCATTATAATCAGATACTAGTTTAAAACTTGAAGATGTAATACTTGAGCCAGCTCTGTCTTAAGGTAAAAATGAATTAGGATTATCGACATAATGGAACACCAGCTACTACTACAACTACATGCAATTACACTTTGTACACATTTACGTTTCTCTAAAGGTGCAGGCACGGCTACAACATGTGCGATATCAGTTCTATATCTATACTAATCTATACTAATATTATAAAGCTGTTTGCTTGTTTGAGCGCTAATCTCAGGAACTACAGGTCCGATTTGAAAAATTATTTCAGTGTTAGTTAGTTCATTTATCGAGGAAGGCTATAGGCTATATATCATCACGCTAACGACCAATAGGAGCAGAGTAGCAGTAATTAATAATATTCAGCTAAAGTAACTTACCAAAGTTGGTTTCCCAGAATGATACTTCTGTATAACAGGCCACAGTTTGTAATTAAGTACGATGTCGAACTTGAAGATGCTGGATCCTTCCGGACATGGGTAGCCTTCTACTATACGCTTGAGTTTCACTGGACGGCATTCGTCACCAAACCTTTGTAAAGTATGAATTGTGATAGTCTAATTTTAAATACGTAATATGGTCAAAGCCATATAGTGCTCATCAATCAATTATTTGGGGAGAAAAACTATAATTTCTTAAAGATTGTTACCAAAACAGACTCTGCATAAAAACTCTAAAACTTTCTTAATTAAGTAGAGTTTATTAAATTGTATAAGGTAATAGACATAAGCAAAACTTTAAGTTGACAAAATGGAGTTATATCGTCGAAGCAACATTTCAGCGATATTTCAATACAGAATCGAAGAGTGTCATACTTACATAGATTTTTTGCAAATCTTTAAATAAACTATTAATTTCGTTTTACTATTAACAACTAATATAGTAAATGTGTTAATTCTCCTATAACATTTAGTTCTATAATATTTAGTTCCAACTTACTTATGAAACACAGCAGGTTTGCTACTAGTTCCCAGCCAGGTAGCAACATCTTCAGGATTGCTGACTGTTGCCGATACGGCAATGAACCTAATACTTGGCGCTGTCTTATGAGTCATTTCACTTCCATGCAGCTGGTTTTGTAGTAACTCTATACGGTGGACTGATTGTGCTGAACTCTGGTTTAGTAATAAAATGGGTGTTAGAAATGGGTAATATAGAGTTGGGTTGTAAATGAGACTGAGAAATTACGTGTTTCAGTAGCGTATAAATATTTGTTTTTACATAGACAGGGTAAGTTTTCCATCTATGTTTAAGTCTAGCTTAATTGCACTTAGTTCAAACTAAGAATCGAGCTCAAAAATGGTCTAAGCAGCATACAAAAATGCAGCTTAGACCATTTTAATCAGATATTAGTTAACACTACAGATATCTTATGGATCTAATTTACTATCCAAAATCCAAAGATATTTTTTTTTTCATAATCATAATCATAATCATTTATTTGCGATAATGGGATAGTATACAATGTTCTTATTATTTAATTTAGTTCCACCATAGTCCACCTTTCGGCGTGCAAATTAACAATGTATTGAGATAAAATTTATGAATGACATTAAATAAGTAATAATAATTCTATAAAATCAATAACAATTCAAAATAGTAAAATATAAAATGTCAAAAATAATAAATACATGTCAACCAATTTCATCATCCCTCATCATCTTTAAATATTATTCAAAGGATCACACATATATTCATTTACAGAATAATAAGCCTTTTCTATTAACAGTTTTTTAATTGTATGTCTAAATATATTAATATTATTAATTTCTAAGATTGAAATTGGCAAGTGATTGTAGACTCGAGGAGCCATACAAAAAATACTATTATTGAACAATGCCGTTTTGTTTGGAGGTATGCAGATTTTGAGTTTGTTTCTTTTACTGTTGAGGGTCTTAAACATATTTTTATTGTTGCTCACATATAAAACAACCTCCAGGATGTATATACACGGAAGAGTTAATATCTTCAATTCGATAAAATACGGCTTACAACTATCGGTCTGTTTTAACTTGCATATTGCCCTCACGCATCTCTTCTGTGCTCTAAACACAGTTTCCTTTTCCGTGCAGTTACCCCAGAACATAATGCCATACTTCAATAGAGGATAAACATAACCATGATATGCTGTTAAGACAGCCGGTTGGTTAGCAGTCTTTGACAAATTATAGAGTGCGTAAGAATGCTGACTAAGTTTTTTACAAAGCAACTCTGCATGAGATTTCCAATTTAAATTACAATCAATGTTTAGTCCTAAAAATTTTGTATTATATTAAACTTTCGGATTTTTGTCGATCTCAACTTGCATGCCTGATATTTTACAAAAGACTTAGTTACTTCAATTAGTAAAACCAGCTTTTCTGCTATACTCACTTCAATAGTCTTCATTCTACTGACGACAGCTTCAAGCACAGGGCCGCGACTCTCATCATTGAGTATATGAACCTCATCAATTAGGAACAGCTTGATCACTTCCACCAGATTACTGTGGTCGCGCCACCGACGAGTCAACATGTCCCATTTCTCTGGGGTCGTTATTATTATCCTTTTGGAAATTATGAAGAAGAGTGAATGGGTATGTTTAATAAATTGTGATAATTCATAAAATAGCTGATCATGTCCTTTTAAATAGAACTGGCACCAGAATCACATTTACCTAATGGAAATAGGTGAATAACTAGAAGGAGTTAAGTAGTTCTTACAGAGAGTAAATGTTAAAGTAGTAATAACTAAGGGAAACTTAGCAATATTGAAGCTGATATACCAGAATAACATACAGGTTATAGAAATACTAACTTTTGATAGAGGGAGCAAGAAGACCTGTGTAATCTACCTACTGGATATTTTAGGATAGCACTTTTTTAAAACAAATCAATGTAGAAACTGACTAAAATCATAGCTGGTATAAATAGTATTGAGTTTCTTACTTATAAGGTTTCAGCTGTGTGAAGTCTACATCAGTGTCGCCCGTCACTTCAATGCACATGAGTCCTAGTTTAGTGAACTTTGGATACCATTCCGTTAGGCGTTCTGTGCATAATGCTTTTACTGGGGCCACTGTTGGAACAGACATTTTTATTGTTAAGTAGGTAGTACAAATCTCAATACTAATGACATTTATTTTCCAATGAATGCCCGTAATGTAAAGTAGAATCTTATTTTTACTAGTTAATAATTATCAATATGAAAGCTTCCATGTTTGTTTTTTACTCCATAACGCGGGAACTACTGAAAGGGTTTCGATGATGATAACCACCAGAGTGGACAATTAGGACTCTTTTTATACAGAGGCATCTTATTAACCGTACGTAGTCGTGAGTAAAATCTAGTACGGATAGAATAAATCTCTCTTTCGGCTTTAATTTCCTTATTTGTATAAGGATTTTTTACTTGCCCGTTGGATGGCTTTATCATATCCAAGAATAACAATGGCAACAGGTCCATACAGTCGTAAGTGCCCTACTTACGTGACTTATGCAGATTACTTAAATAAAATTCTTCACCTCTAACTCCGACAAATTAATAGTGCGTACATAATGTATGCACATTTCGTCTATTTTTAAAAGGCTTTCGTTACAATATTTTATATAATATAGACAGTTAAGTAATGGTAATAATCATTAAGTAAGTAGTTTTTCTGCCTCAGTAATTGTCTCCTTGGCCTACTCATAAAGAAATAGTAAAAATAATAATAATAGACGCCAGTTATGGCCTTAGGTAATGCTTTTTTATCTGATATAGTACCTAGTATAATTTTTAATGCAGCGCCTTAAGTATTACACTCGAAAGCTTTTGAGTATTTATTTTAGAAGAGAAAAGTTAAAAATCAAACGCCAAGTAACTGCGCTGCGTTATGACTTTTCGTCTATTTCAGGCATTTTATTTTATTTATTCATTTAGATCAAATGTTGACACTTATGGTAGTCGTTGCAATTACTGAATCTATCACTAGGCCGGATAGAGGCAAGAGCCGTATGAGAAGAGCTAGTAAGAAACTCGTGATGACTCTTTTCAAATATACCTTCAACATAACGCCTGTTCATTTATGAATCGCAAATATTATGAATGAAGAAAACCTTTGACAATTAAACTAATGGTATAATGCAGTTTCTACGTACTCACTGTAAATAATCTTAAAATCGTCAGTGTAGTGTTTATCTTCTAGTTCCATTAGTAGCTGAACTATGGCCATTTCAAATATCACAGTCTTCCCCGAACCCGTCGGCGCACATACTACCACGGATTTATCTGAAAATAACATCGAGATAATTAGGTACGAGTTACGTTCGAGTTCGTCATCGAGTATCTTCAGTACTTTTCGGGCGGCTTAAACAACTTTGACACTAGGTTGACCATAAAATAAGCAGAAGAAGTATAGTCAGTTTTAAGGGAGTCAGATACGTGTAGTGACTCAAGTACCTGAATTTTGCCTGATTTGGGAATTTGTCGTTGACCCTCGTACCTCTTATACTTAGATATTATTGCCCAGAGCAATATTATCAAAGAAAAGAAAATTGTAAAGTTTATAACCTGTGAATTTATATATTTATCTATCTAAATAATACTGAGCCCCAAAAGTATTCAATAATAATAACCTGAGTAATATTTAGTCCCAAAACTATTAAATATTGAGACAATAATGTTAAATTCTGTCATCAAAGTTTTATAATATTCTTGTGTGATGTTACGAACCTGAGTAAAGTGCGTCCTCTATAACTCTTGACTGCACGAGATTGAAATACGGATACGTAAACACGCCTCGATATTTTGGATCTGTAATAAATAAATAATTATCCACCGAATGAAATGAGATATACCTAACGATAAATCTGATAAGTAACTACTTAATTAGTAATAAGCTTCTTCCCATATAACTATCTACACAATTATCAATTGATTTGTCTAATTAAGTACTAGTGTTATACTCAAAGGTACACAATATAAATATCTATACTATATACTAAGTATATACTATAATATTATAAAGCTGAAGAGTTTGTTTGTTTGTTTGTTGTTATGTAACTTTTTTACTGATACTCTGCTCCTACTGGTCGTAGCTTGATGATAGGTATATAGCCTATAACCTTCCTCGATAAATGGGCTATGTAACACTGAAAGAATTGTTCAAATCGGACCAGTAGTTTCTGAGATTAGCGCGTTCAAACAAACAAACAAACTCTTCAGCTTTATAATATTAGTATAGATAATATTAGTATAGATTATTTTTCCAAACCTATTTCATCTGTACTGCGGAAATGTCCACGTTGCCCCGTGCCTTTGGTAGGCCGACGTGTATTATTTACTTTTTCCGCCGTAGCGATGTTTGTAGCTAATGTTATGGCATTACTTTCGTTAGACGAAGGCAACGATATTGGTTGAGAATCGCATATTTCCTCGTCTAATACATCTGTAAAGCTTGCCCTGAAATATTATTGAGTCGTACTTACTGATTAGTTTGGATTAACTTTAATGTTCAGTCGTGGAAATGACTTATTAATTAGTAAATATATTATTTTGGTGTTGAGAATACGTAATATTTAACTCACAGTGTATTATCCATTTTCTTTAGAATTATCTTGTTTGTAAATAGGAACTTATAACTAAAAATATTGTAACATTTATAAAGCCCGCCAATTTTGTTTCTAAAAAAAAGAAAACTGTATTAAGCCTATTGTCTATACATACCTCAATTTTCAGATTTGGTGATTGCTCTTATATTTGTAATTCCCGTAAAACATAATGATGTGATAATAAATATTTATATTTGAAAAGACATACATAAAAACATAACATTATTTAAAAAAAAAAGTGTGAATTTACCTTTTTTTTGTAAACATAATATTTTTTCCTAGAACAAAGCTCATAATCAAGCGCGCGTATATTTGATTGATTAAAAAATGAGAGAAATGTAGGTAATTAGTGTATTTGGTGATTATTATTTCACCAAGCCAAGCTACCTAGATTTTGGTACAAATGATGTTAAAAAAATAAGTTGACTAATGGCAACACAAGAGTACGGTAACGTCAATACAGATACTGTCAAAAGTGTCAAACGTCAAATGATAAGAAAAAAAATTGGTTCGAAGAATGTCAAATTGACTGGTTGGTTTATTTATTGGTTGATTTTGTTTTGTGATCGTTTTCCTTATTCGAATTTATCAGCTGCCAGTGCATTATCAGTAATTTGAACAGAATTAATTCAATTGTTAATGTATATTTAACGGATACCAGATGTTAAGCAATAGCACCATGTAAGTTAAGATTTTGTATACCTAGTTATGTGGCTATTTATAAATATGGAAATCCCAAGTGTATAAACCTGTTTGCGATTTGCAGGGAAGTTTTGGACGATTACGAAAATGCGGATACTATCAGTGTCGATACTTTGGCTTTGGAGCAAATGGTCCTACAGGAGCGGTCTAGAGAAATAACGCAGCTACATACTTTATGTAAAAAAGTCAGCTTCCTCCACACAGATTTACTTTATTATCGAAACGCCAAATCTGCGATGGGATCAGCCTGTTATAATGCATGGAAAGTTTTGGTAAAGAAAGTGGGAGGCACACCTAATGGCTGGCGGGACCTTGGCTATTCTTTAGGGATCTCACAGGATGACTTAGATGTAAGTTATTTGTATGGTAAAGATAGTAGATAATATTGTGATTTTTACAACTTGAAAAAAGTAGACCTCTTTTTTATAGAACTCTTTGAATGATTAAAATATTTTTCCCTTTGCTTCTCTTAGCTAGATTTAGTTTTTAAATTTTAATAAAAGAAATCATAATCAGAAAAAAGTTATAGCATGTATTACAAACACAAATATTACCATGTGTACCTACTTCATTTTTCAAGATTATCTATAAATTATAAATGTTAGATTGAGAAACCTGTAGTTATCTATTGAGGACAGTTCTGACCAGACTTCCTGTTACATTTATCTAACAGGAAAATCTAATAAGAAATTAATTATCTTTATTTTATTTTGTTTCCTGGTCTTGCAAGATAAAGTCAATTAATACTGTTTAATTATAAAATAATACAATATATATTTTATGTTATACTTTCATATTTGCAGTATATTAAACATTCAGTGAGAGACGATCCAGTCGACATGGTGCTAAAAGTATTTCGTCAAAATGATAATGCAACTATAGACAAAATATTGGATGCATTCCTTAAGATGAAGCGTTATGATATATTGAAATCAGTTGAAGAGCCTCTTTGTGACATAGCACAGTACTTCAATAAGGATGATAGCGGTTATCAGAGCAAAGGAAAAAGTACTGGCCATAGAGAAATAGTAAGTTTGAAAAACTTACCCAACGATTTACCTGCAGCTTTAAATAAAAAGATTGTTTTAAAAGATAAGGATCCTAAAAAACCTAAGCAGCCAGCATTAAGACCACCGGTAACAAAAGATGAGGCCATAGTAAATGATAGTCCTATTTTATTTTTAACTTATACTCAAGATGGACTGC
Organism: Anticarsia gemmatalis; assembly: GCF_050436995.1. Lineage (NCBI taxonomy): Eukaryota > Metazoa > Arthropoda > Insecta > Lepidoptera > Erebidae > Anticarsia > Anticarsia gemmatalis. The sequence goes on from NC_134757.1 coordinate 8,105,834, forward strand.
CAACTGCAATAAATATACAGGAGTATGTTGAGAACTGGATAGATGTACCCAATGTTAGGGTAATTACATTAAACAAAAGAAGAGAAGAATTATATCAGAACCCTGAAAAGTTTATCAGGGAATATTTTGAAAAGGTAATTATTTCAAAGTTTATTACTGTTAAGGTTAATTATAATTAATACACAGTGATTATTATATCTAACTTAAAAGTACTGTTAAATAACATTGCAGCTCATTAAAATAAGATTTGGTGGGATAGATTCCATGGCATACCTTATGAATTCTGTTCATCTAATTATCATTATCAATGTTTCGGTTTTCAGGCTGACATCATCATACCAATAATCACATCTGGCTATTTGGATGAAATCAAATCTCACAATCCCATTGTTTCTAACACTTCTGATAATATGGACCACAAATATGTCAACTTTATTTACAATTTGATAGTAAACCAGTATATTTATGCCACTGGGTGCCTTAATAAAAAAGTAAGGAGTGTTATGCCACAGAATGCCAATATGGATTTATTTAGCAGACTGCATATGTACCCAGATTTGATGCCATGGACATATGAAGTGAACTTTGATGACCAATTTAAAGCTTTCTTGAAAAAGGAACCATCATCATCATGAGAATGCTTCAAAAACATTGTTATTGGCTATTGCCATTCTAATTATACTTTATGAATACTTTTTCATGCCCCTGTTTGTTATATTTAAATTATGAAACAAAATTTATATATTATTGTATGTCTATTTTTAGACTAGATTTACTTCTAAGTGGTTTTTGTACCTGATATTTCTGGCGTTATATAAATAAATATACATTTTAAAGAAAACTACAGTTTCATTTTTAAATTTATTATGTTTCTCAGTTACTTATAAAATAGAAAATACAAGAATAGAAAATATTTTGATATTGAATTGAAAATACTACATTTTATAACGGAAAACAGACTAAAGTAATGGGCAGGTGAATATTGATAAGAACCATGGCAGTAACTCTTGCCCACTAAGATATACTTGATAATACTCTAAGATGAATAATTATAATTAGAAAGTCTTATATAAAAACGTATAGGTATATTTATTTAAATGCTGCCCATTACCAAAGTCAGACTTTTCTCTAATTCTAAGCAAGATAAATCACTGATTCACAGTGACATATTTTATGAACTTCATGTAACAATAAACACTATAATTAAATAAGTATCAATTACACACATTTCAAAAGTTTTTGAAGAAAAACTTGAGATAGTTAAATATAAAATATAATAAAAACATTATAATTGAATGCATTTATTATAAAGAGAAAAAAAAAAATTAGTATGAAATAATAAAGACAGCTGTGCTTATACTAGACATCATTTGTACTTAGGAGACCTTAGTAAATATTTGGTTCTGTTCTTAGATTAAAAAAATACAGAATAGGCCTGTAACATTTGGAGTAAATGTACAGTAAGTAACAAATAATTGACATGTAGATCATAAAGAATTGTGCCTAAGATAATAATTGTATTAGAAAATGCTTTTAATCTAGTTTTAATTGGCAGTCTTGGTCTCCAGGATGTCCTCAGCTGTGTCGTCAGCAGTACTGACATCATTTACATCAATGCCAGTGTCATCTTTGCTGGTGTTTGCAAGCTCTTCCTGTAATTATAAAAAGAGTTGATAAGTGAACTTATGCACTCATATGATGCATGACTATTGATAAATCCTCTGAGATTTTTCTTAGAATTACTGTAAACAATCTGAATGTTATTAATACTATAAAAAATATTAAGATAAGACTAAATTATGCTTTATTTATGTTTATAGCATACGGCCACTGTGGCACAAGATAATTAAATATACAAGTAAGTAGATTAACTCTGTTATTGGCTTAAAGAAAAGAATGTCAATATATCCCAATACTTGCCTTAATAACTTCAACAAAGCTGTTGGCCTCATCCAACATCTGCTTGAAGAGTGCATTTTCTTCTTTGAGATCTTCAATTATTTTACGGAGCTTCTCATTCTCATCTAAAGCTTCTTGTAAGGCAACCCTGTAAATTGATAATGAAAAATTAGTATTATAAATGTGAAAGATAAGGATATCATCATACCAGGCCTCGAAAAGTGTAGCTGTCTCAAGGCAGAAAATTTTCTACAAATCCTGAAGAAAAACTGCCCACCAAATAATATGATAAAATTCATAACAGTATATAAGATTGAAGTATAATATATTGGTCATTTAAGACAATGAAGGCCTTAAATCTTTAAGCGAGAACTTCGGAATTAATGAAGTTCCTATTCTAATCATAATCATTAAAGAAATATTTGACTGCCTCTGAGGCACAGTGGTTTAAGTTGTCATGACAATACTGTTGCATCGAGAGGTAGTGAGTTCGATTAGATTATTTGTGCTATCCACAAATAATTGTTTCCGGTCTGGTTGTACTTTGTGTCCGTTGTTTGTATGTTTGTAAAAGTCCCAGCAACACAAGAGCAATTCTTAGTGCAGGAGTTGTCTTTTAGAGATGTAATACTTACTGGCGCTTCTCAGCTAAAATTTGCCAGTACTTTTCTGAAGGTCCTTCAGGGTTGGTGAGGTCATCGACAGTGATTTTGGTATCTAGGTTAGCTTGTGTTTCTTTGGTAGACAAGTTCTTCCTCTTTACCTCAATATCGCTGTAAAAATAAATGACAGATTTAGTTTTTTAGCAGTTTGTATACAATATCTACATTTTAACATGATGACTGCTAAGCTATGCTGTTGGTTTTGGAGTTCTGGCTTAGTGAAGGCATTAATTTTTTGCTCTACTAGTGAACTAGTCTATCATAACAATGCTTTGTAAGTCAAAACTTAAAGTTACACATACAATATTACATAACAAACACTGTAATTGAAATTTAAACATTAAGCTATCCGTTACTATACAAGTACAAACCAACTGTAAAATTAATCAAAACTTACGCAGGAGACTCCTGACTAAGTTGGTGTTTCAAACTTTTCGATGGTCTACCCACTAGATTCTCTCTATCAGAAGCAGTATGTTGAAGAGTTTTCAGAGACTTCCTCGTCACTCTGGTAGATTCCTAGAACGCAATTGAAAAAGTTCATAGCATTAGTTTGGAAAAACAATCGGATTCACATGATATCACACAAGTTCGAGGCATCGAATACTGTGAAAAGTATGTCAATACACATTAATTACCTGGTTATCTTGACTGCTCATGGTGCTGAAATGTAAATTATCCAATTATGCAAATTCAAGGATCTACCACTAGATCCTATTATATAAAATCCACTTGTTTATTTGGATGAGTGACCGGCTTCACTTCAGTTTAGCTCTCGCGCTCCACCATTAGTTGACAGTGTTTGACAGTAATGACAACAACTACTACCAGTTTCCCGCCAATATTGTATTTTTTTTTAAATTTGAACCTTAAGTTTTTGGTTTTCGATATAGGTTTCGGTTTCTATAGTTGATAGATCGATTTCCTAATAGGTACCTACTATACTTGAGTTATCAAAAACGTTTACTGTGTTAGTAGAGTAAAAGATATGCATAATTTACGTAATCTTAAATATTAAAAGTGGGGATGCTCTAACAGACATGAGATTTAATGGCCATTAGTAAATGTCTTCCAAGGTAAAATGTACCAAGTAATAGAAATAAAGTCGTGGGATATCTATACACAAAAGTATGGCCATTTCGTGTTACATTTTTTTTTGTGATAGGTAACTAACACGTTTCAACACTGGCTACCCCAGACCAAAGTCCACAGGACCTGACTCAATAATAGAAATTTTATAACAACAATAAACAGATTAAGATTCGGCCATTCAAGAACTCCCACTCACTTGCACAAACTGAAAATAAAGCCCGACGACAGCTGCGAATACTGTGGAAAACCAGCAGCAGACATTATGCACTTCGTTTTTGAATGTCATCAATTCGCAATAGACAGGCTATTATTAATAGATAATCTACAGATTCTGGATCTCAAATTTCCGAGAGACTTAAAAGAACTATTGAAGAACCCAAGATTTTATCAACCACTATTTAATTTCATTACCAATACCGTAACTTCGATATAACCACAGAATATAATTTACATTATACTTCAGGCTCAAAAGTGCTAGATCACAGAGTCGTAAAACGGAATAACAAAAAAAGAAAAAAGTCCACAGGACCTAATGACAACAGCTTGACGTTGACACTTCACTTGACAATGGTTGTCAGACTTGTCAGTCATTTAATTACGTTCTGTGGGGGGAGTGAGATGTTTTTGTGATTGTGGATTTAAAATATTAATTAATTATCGTCGTATTATATGCTTTTATTATCAGCTTGTGATACTGTGTTAGACATATAATCATAGTGAAGTGTATAGTTTAATCAAAATGGTAGAATAAATTCATATTGTGTCGTTTTTAATATTTCCCATGTAATTAATAAAATTACATTAGTACGTTATCTTATCTATATCTGAAGTATTCTTTTATCTGCCGTGTTAGTGTATTGATTCCCACGAAGGTCTCACACGGAGCAGAAAAATGGATACTTTAAGGTAAGGAGATATATCTTGTAAGAAAGTTATACCTGTATTTACGTGTGTACTGTGTATCCAAGTACTTAGAGTATGTGCGTCAAAAGGAGTCAAGGTTATATTTACACGATTGTAATATTCGATATTATTCGTGATACGAAATACCATTAATAAGTTATGGAAATTTTCAGGTTTTATTTCGTCACTTGGAATGTGGCTACCAAGTCTCCAGGCCAAGATCTGAACTCCTTGCTGGACTTTCCATCACAATTCAACAAAAATAAGCCATTACCAGATTTCTATGTTATTGGGTAAGTGGTACATGAGTTCATAAAAGTACTTGCATAATGAAAACTATAGTCTACTTTTTTCTGGGTCAATGTGATAATGTTGGCAATACAATTTGTTGACGGCCTGGATTAATATTTAAATAATTTACCTGTTAAAAACTAAATATTGTTAAAATGATGTTTTTTTTTAATTAAAAGTATATGTTGTACACAATTTTATGATCAGATTAGTAAATCTAAAAGGATAATGTTATAATGTTGTGTTACTGTTATCATTGCATTTTCCTCATAATTAAATCAATGCTTCATTATATTAGGTAGAACAGAGAATGTAACAACATTCAGTTTATACCTAAAATAATTCAATATTTCATACCCATATGAGGTTGTAGGTACATCCTTTCATAATATTGAAGGTTAAACAAAAACAGGTATAATAATAAAATATAATGTAACCTATTAATTATAAAGCATCATTTCTAAGTTACTAACTGGTAAAATAAATATACTACCTAAATGATATGTAGAATTTTATTTTTGTTGTATATTAAGTATCTATACCTAGGCACTGAGTTTCATGTAATTTTATCTAGTTGATGATTCTTTCTTGACCTATTACTTACATTACTGTTCTGCTTGCGAGGGTCTCCTGCCGAATGAGGGTTGGGTTAGGTCTTGAATCCACTATGTTAGCCATGTGCAGGTTGAATAATTACAGATTATAAAACATTTCCTGATTATTATCTAGTCATGGATGTTAATTTTATGTCACTATTTATAGGCATGCTACTCCTCTAGTAAACAATTCAGATTTAATATTTTTACCTACATAGTTATCTATTTATCATTATTGTCAATAAGTTATTTTCCTCCTAACTGTTCATATTCCATCCACAACATCAGTAGTTTGTAAAATAACTTGAATATATTTTTTTTAAATGTTATTCCTACCTGTACTTTATAAAGAAAAACAGTGCAATTTTCAATTTTTATGTTCATGTTCAAAGTTTTACGAACATATTTCCACAGAACTCCTATAATTTTTTTTCATATCATTTAACAACTCCTTACAGGCTACAAGAAGTAAAGTCCCAACCGCAAAACATGTTGATGGACTCATTGTTCACTGATGCATGGACATCAACATTCAACAAAATCCTTTGCCGACAAGGCTTCATCATTGCCAAGAGCACGAGACTGCAGGGCATTTTGTTACTAGTGTATACTCAAATGAAACATGTCACACATCTGAGAGATATTGAGGCACAGTACACCAAGACTGGGCTGGGAGGAATGTGGGTAAGTTCATAATCATTTATTTTAATACTTGCTGACCAGCACAACTTTGCTTCACAAACGAGAGAATAGATCATAATTTTCCACATTTTTATATAACAATTTTTTACTGGTACTCTGCTGCTGTTGGTTGTACCGTGATGTTATATATAGCCTATAGCCTTCCCCAATAAATAGGCTATCCAACAGTAAAATACTTTTTTTATTTGTACCAGTAGTTCCTGTGATTAGCACTTTCAAACAAACAAACTCTACAGTTTTATAATGTTAGTATACATTTAAACTTAATTTCGTATATTTCAGAGATGTATTTCTCTTTTGCTTATGCCTTTGGGTACATTTGTGATATTATGTACATATTTATACTTTAGACATATAAAAAGTTTAACGAAACAAAACATATTATATTTGTAGTAATTACAAAGAATGTGCTGATTATGCTCTTAATGCAAGTGCTGCGCTGATTTAAATTAAATTTGATAATAAAATATCAGTTTCGATATGGCAATGAATATGCTATGTAAAAAAGACTGCTTGGGTGCAGAAATCCATTAAAAATAAATTGTTAAGGCGTAAATTTTAAATGAAATAACTAATTGATGACAAAAAGTAAGATTATCTTCAATACTTTTTTGACATATTTATTTAAGTAGCTTTGTCATGTCAATGAGGATGCTGTCCACTATTTTTAATACTCCACATAGCAAACTTCGTCAAAGATTCTTACGAAACTTATTGTTTGAACTTGACATTGACCTCCATTTAATGGCTTAGTATCCTTGAAATATTTATGCTCAAGTCCAAACAAGGAATACTTGACACACTTCACTTTCTATGAAGTCATGACTGGAAATTATTACATGAAAAGTCAACTAATCTCCCAGTAATTTTATTGGAACAGAAAACGTCCCTGTCCCATTCGTGACAAATGCAAAGAATTAGTTCAAAGTTAAATTACTAATAAAAGTGACACAACTTTTTAGTACAGAAAGTAATTAGGTTATCCTTAATTAGTCAGTGGATACAGTTGTCCTATTAAATTCTACCTTTATTCTCCGGCGTAATATGATATGACAAATACTTTTTTCTTAGAGGTTTGTGATAACGTATAAATTCAATGTTCATTAGCATTGATGCATCTGGGTTATCTTATGGGTCATAATAATAATGTCCTTAATATGACGCAAGAAATAAAAAAGTAAACAAACCTTGAGAGGTAAATAATAAAACAACTTATGTTGACTATTGTTGACACACCTTTTTATTTATTTAAATAATATTTTCCTACCTGTAGTAAACTAAGGTCTTTTAGTGTTTTATACCTATGTTGTTGATAGGTCCAAACTCATCTTTTGTTGTTTAGAAAACTTACATCTAACAATATACGGTACGTGAAAAAATACATATTACTTATTATAAATATGCAAGCCATTTACAAGTTTCCACTGAGAGAATTCATAAATAAATAAATAAACATAAAGCAGATAAAATATCGTTAAAAAGAACTTTTTACGTACTAATTGGTTAGCGAATAATTGTTTGTCATAATGAAACGGAACCGCGCATTGTATTTCACAATTTGAAAGTAACAAAGAGCACAACACATTATATAATTTTTAACGTACCATGAACGAACTGCCGCTTTCAATAACTTTGAATGAGACTCTTTAAATAAACGTTTATGAATAGTATTTAGTAAATAATTTGAATAATGCTAAAACCAGTTTCTGAAGAGTATGCTAGAGATTTATGATAGTTTTTTATAGTTTTTATTCAACATAGACACGTTCTTTTTTCCACATGTTAGGTACTTACCTACATAAATGTTTTGGTACTCAAAGAAAACCATGAAATATTTAATGATGTATGTGACAAACATTAGATATATTTAGTCATTTATCGTCTGCTCTAGCGTTTTTATTTCTATTCACGTAACACAGCATTATTATCGCGTCGTATGCCGTTTTTATTAAGACTTCGGACTGGTTTATATGTTAATAAGAACAATGCCGTCATAATGTCAGATGAGATATCAACGAAGGATAATAAATACATATATTAAACTAGCTGAACCGCGCAACTTCGTTTGCGTCACATAACAGAGAATGGATCATATTTTTCCCCGTTTTTGTAACATTTTTTACTGGTGCTCTGCTCCTGTTGGTCGTAGCGTTATGTTATATAGCTTCTAGCCTTCCTCAATAAATACGCCATCCTACAGTACCTAAAATAATTTTTCAATTCGTACCAGTAGTTTCTGAGATTAGCGCGTTCAAACAAACAAACAAATAAACTCTTCAGCTTTATAATATTAGTATAGATATAGATCATAGATGTATTAACTTCACGTGAACTAAGCAGGAAACTATTGTAATACGGTCGACCTGGTTAATGTCACGGCAATAATCTAGCAATTCTACAATAAATTTTCGTATTTTTTCATCCGTAAAATATTCACGTTTTGATAACACTTATCGCTCAATACTTTTTCCGTTATTTAGATTTGTATCTGATATTGCAACACACTTACTTCATATTTTAAATTTACTTGCAAGAGTAAAGACTATTCTTCAACCGGCTTTAGCTGTTTTACCTTCTTTAATTGTTGTTTAGATGCATCTAGATTATATCTAAGAAATGCAAAAGGCAATACACGAAATAAAAAAGTAGTTATATCCTTACGTTTTTATTCAACAACACTGCACTAACTTAAGGAACCTTTGCAACGCCTTGTACCTTCTAGTATGAATGCGTAAAATCTAGGAAACCATCAAACTTTATTTAAAAATCCTATGCAATTAATTAAATTCTCCGTTTTGAAAATTGGACATGCTTTCTTCGTTTCGAATGCAATTTTTATCAGTGTTCGCGTGCCGTTCTTTAATTATTTTATTTTGCGTGTTGCAAATACATTAGTATTTAAGTAAAACTATTTTCGTGCATTTAGTATAGTTTACTCCAAATTTGTTATCACTAAATGGTAGTCATAGCAAGTTATAGGTAATATCTGTATTATCAAACATCGCAAACAATGTAAAGGTATCTGATAAAAAACGTGACGTCATTGCATTACCTTACTTTTATAAAAAAAATGCGTTGACATCTTGTAGTACTAACTCTGTGTATTGTGCAGGAATCTACTTAATTGCGGAAAAGATTGTAAATTTTCCTCTTACTATTGACTACATTGTTGCATTAGTTATATTAATAGTACCTTAGTGTTCGTACTTAATGTCCTGTTTTGTACAATCTTTGAGCTAGAATTAATGTATGCCATAAGCACGTATTACTCGCATTAAGGTATTAAGCCCAATTCCCCATAATTTACTAGCTTTATTTCAGAAAAAATATTGCTCAGATAACACATAGACTATCTGTCAAAACAGCCTTTTTTAACTTGTGTGATGTAAACTGGCTGCAGAACAATCGGCCCTTGGTAATTATTAAATGATAAAAAAAAAATTTGTTTATTTTCTTTGACTATTCAACTTTTATACCTCAACCACTGTCTGTCAAAATTATTCGTCGAATAGAGTTATTCGATTATCGATTGAAAATCGACGCAAAAATGGTTCGTTTGAAATAAACCTTTTGTCGTTCACACTTTTTCTCAAGTAAATAATACCTTCGTAATGTATGTATGTCTGATTATGTTTACTGATAACGGTGGCGGTCAACCCCGTAGGCGGTTAAACTGATTGCGGTTTCCGTGGCCTTGTAACCATTGTCCTCGCGGTAATACGTGGGAATATACAGTACATCTGTAGGTATATGTAATACAAGGGAACATGGAACATTTGACACTATTTGCATTTTGTTAATGTTATTTACAAATCGTCGGAGCGTTATACCGACTTTTTACTTAACAATTCGTTTTTTTTTATTTTGCCTCTTGGTCTCAATTGTTGTAACTTTTGAGATTGGATTCGAAAAGACAATTCCATCTCTCGGGTTGTAAACAGATTCTTAAACTTTTACAAACATAGTGGCAACAGAAATGAAATACAAAAAATAGGGACAACTTTTTTTCTAAGACAACTCTCGCATTTAGAATTGCTCTTGCGTCGCGGGGACTTTTACAAACATACAAAAACGAACACAAAGTACAACCAGACTTGAAACAATTACTTATAAATCGCAATAATTATTGTTCCGAGTGGGAATCGAACTCACGACTTCACGACGCAATGGTAGCGGCGTGGAGACCTAAACCACTGCGCCACGGAGGCAGTCAAATTATTTATATCGCACAAATAATTCAGGTGTGGTGACTATAATATTGTGCAGCAATCATCAGTAACAAGTTGCCCATAGATGAATGCTCAAATGGTTAACAGGTGATTGCAATGCACCTGTTTCGTATAATATAAATCTGTTTGTCGTTACACATTAGATGCATGTGTAGCCAAGGGTAACTGGATGATTAAGTTTCTCGTAGGCAAGAATCCTTTCACTATGAGCACAAAACTAGGGCACGATTACCGTTTGATTTGAAAATCTTACAGGAAAATATCAGTTTACATTAGACATAGATATTACGCGGTTCATGTCTGACACAATCAATTCGAAACTTTATTGTATTCCGGTAAATAATCTTAGCAAAAGATATATTTCTGCTAAGTGCAATGTTTACTAGGAGTGATATTCTCAAGCCTAGCCATTGTTGTGGCTGTAATGAAATGCGTGTACGTGCAGAATCTGCAGCGAACTGATTTCATATTGATTGCACTAAAAATGCTTTGCGATAAAGTGCCTTTTCATAATATTTAACATTAAAAAATTAGCCATAACGAAAAATCTAAATCGCGTCATTTAAATTTTTACGCTTCTTAGTAACGTTAGCTTGTTCTTTATTCTTTGATAAGGGCTACAGTTATGGTGAAATCCAATATAAACGTTTCGGTAATATTATCAGTAATCCACAGTATTGCTTATGCTAACCGATGATATCATGCACTATCTAACTTCTCAGCACGTTGATAACGGGACATTATCCCTAAGATTACGACTACGCACTTACGCAGGCCTATTTCGGTACAATATTGCGATTTAACTGATACGGAAAATGTTTGAACTGGCTGTAAACAAATATTTATTCGACTTAAGGCGAGGTCTGTTATAGGAAATTTTTGTACAGGCGAAAGACTTTACGAGAGTTTCTGATACAAATAGACTGTCCCAGTGTAACAGGATTGCTAACAACCACTTTGTCTTCTGGGTTGTCTAATTTTGACATATTTTTACTGGTCATTCGCTAGTATCAACACCAAGTCCTAGTATAAAAAAGTTCAATGTTTTTCGATGTTATTAAGGTAACGAATCTACTTCAAATACCTTTTGATATCATCATTAATGTGAGTTATAAATTAGGTTTCAATGTAACCACAACTGCGTTGCGTGCATAATGCATTTCGATTGATTTCCACTAATAATAAACTATTGTGTAATATTCACATAATTGTTATTGATTTGGTTTCTCTTTGTACTCTTCAATGTAGTTTCAATAAAGACTACGTACTGTGGAGTACCTACTCTTAGGATGCGTTTTCACTGAAACGATGCTAAGTACAGCGGAGAAGATCTAACCATATATCGATCAATCACACTGTTTCACTATAATGCGAAGTGAAGATTTCAAGCATTTTGATTAGTCGATTTGAGGTCCGTTTCATTCCACTCTGCAGAGCTTCGCTTCTGTACAAACGTACCCTTAGGTCTATATTTTGGTATATAAAAAGTAACAAGTTTACCGTTACAAAAATAGAACCTGTCAGTTCTGACCTAAAAAGTTTTTTGTTTGACCCACGGAATGGTATTATGGGTCGGGATAAAATCTATAAAACGCGTGAGTCAGGGTAGCCCCCGGTTGTTATATTTACTGTTTCGAACAGAAACATCTTAGAAACACACATGGCTCGATATATGTATGAAACATTAAGAATGTCCTGTGCGTCATTTGAATTATTCCTAAAATTTTGTCACACTATTCCCGTAGTACAAGAATTGTAATTCGTAATTGAGATCCAGAAATAGCCAGCAAATATAATTGTGACTAAACTTACTACGGGTAATATTGTTCCAGGGTAACAAGGGCGCAGTGAGCATACGTTTCAACATCTACGGTTGTTCTGTGTGCCTAGTGAACTGTCACTTGACCGCGCACGAACATCTGTTGGCAGACCGCATCAACGACTACAATACCATCATCAAACAGCACCAGTACCATGTCAGCGAGACCACTAATATATTGTATCATGAGTAAGTTGTGTCATCCTTTAAAATATACTTAAAAAAAAGAGTTTTAAATCCTCTGGCTTTGCGTCCAATGATTGTGTATCTACGTGCAAGGTAAGGAAAATAGTGTTAAAAGACTTCAAGCAGCCTAAAGCATTTTAACGACTTTCATTCATCTTAATCGGGAACCGGGACCGATACTTTTTTGACTTTTGAAGCACGAAGATGCTTAACTTAAATTCCTAAAAGTTAACTTTAACTCACTGATCTTTTACCGTTTCATATTCCGCGCTTTAATAAGTTATTGTCCCTATTTCATTATTCAGTCTTGCATAGATCGGTTTGCGAATCATAACATACGATACCTTATCGTTATGCCAAGTCTATATCAGCGTTATTACTCATAATATGTTAAACAAAAAACCGGAGGATATCTAAATATGTTTTCTATGAATTGGAGAAAGATTCGATAACGGAGGTAATAGACTAATAGTCTTTCTAAGAAATCGTTGATCTTTGAAATTAAAGGTGTCTCCAAAAACTTTTTCGAACAGTATTCTTTATCGTCACTGCTTAGTAATAGTTATTCTTTCTCGAAACTTCTTTTTAGTAACACTATACCGTTTGTGTGTTTATTCGTAGTTCGTACCTAGTTCGTGGAATCGATAATGTGCGCCGTAGAACCTTTACCTTTCTAGATATTGATTTTGAGACAAAAATACTTTTGTTTAACACGCTTGATTGACCTTGGACTACCACAGCCTTCGCCTTCAATAATAATTTATGGCTTGTAGAAAATATTAACCGCAATTTCACCTATTCTAACTGTAATTATTAGGGGCAAGAAATTCTGACAAATAATTTGAGGTATTGTAGCTCAGTTCATAATTACGTACCTTTACTTGAAGATCAATTATATTTTTAATTTTATGACGTAGATAGGCTGGTAGAATGTTGTATTTGTATAAATAACTTTTTGTCTCGGGAAGCATGTAAAATATTCAGCTCTATTTGGTAGGTGTCTAATTTTAGTAAACCCAAGAATAGACTTTCGTGCGGCTTCAACTTGAAACATGTAAATAAAAAAAGCAAAGAGTAAATATATATGATCTGTGTTTATTAAAGTAAGCATATTTATTATTAATTGGCATAAAGTCTGTTCAGAGTCCGATTACAATTAAAAAACTCTATGTTGGACTTTGCAAGAAATCCATAACGTTGGCGATTAAATAATCATTGTAATACGTGCATAACTGACATAAGAGTGTGATTTTATCCAAATCATTCTCTTCGGTCATTTAAAGATAAATAAAAACGTGCCAATATAATAAAATGTATTACGAAAATTCATTTACTCGCGTAACAACTAAACTCAATTGGACATTTTTTTAATACTTAGTAACTTTCGGTACAAAGTTTTTATTATATCGATAGAATTAAAATTCCCATGGGAATCAACGGAATAAAATTAGACCATACATAGACGAAGTCGGAACAGTCCACTAGTAGCCAATATAGGTTTTCAGATTTATAATACTAGGAAGAAAAGGCTTTCAAATCTATTTAAAATATCGCTAAAACTCAACCAAATACTTATGTTGAGTTTTGAGTCATTCATATTCAATCTATCGTTTATTTTATCACGTTGACAACGAACCTAATCGTAAACCTATCTATATCTTCTTCAAACAACAAAAGAAACAATCGTATTTACACAATATTTATGTCATCCCGTGATTCAGGCTTTTGTTAAAAGCCGAAAAGTTTTATTTACAGCTGCATTGTTTTACTTCACAAATTATATTATTCTTTATCATTTGGTTTCGTTTCTAAAGTAAATATGACGAATCTTTTCTTGGATATAGATATTGTATACCTTACTCAGATGTACTTAAGATGTACCTATGTTGCCTCAAAGTCAAATTACTTAGCGGTATTACGATGAAGTATGAATTTTCCCTCGTAATTTATTTTACCGAACTCCATACATTACCATATTAAACTATTAATAAGTACTTACTGATATTGAAAGGGCTTCTTTACAAAAAAAAATACTTATCTTCGTCTCTTTCAAATAAAAATTGAATAAAATAATAATAAAACGTTTTTTTTTCTAGCTACGTTATATGGATCGGCGACCTAAATTTCCGTACGGACCATCCCACCGGCAGCAGTCCGACATCAGAAGAGATAGTTGCGGCTCTACAGAAGATAGAAAAGGACAAATATACTAACCTACTGAAACACGACCAGCTGATCGCAGTAAGAGAGACTGGGGAGGCATTCTCAGAGTTCACGGAACATGAGATTCGGTTCCCGCCTACTTACAAGTTCTCTATCGGCGGTGATGAGTACGATATTAAGTAAGTATTCGTACGTACCCGTATACGTAAGAAACGTACTTACAGTTTCGGTAGACGTTACTTTGATATACATTAGTGGTAAATTAGTATCTAGTTATCAAAGCACCTGATTCCGCTGAAAAGCTACGCATTGCTCTATCTGACTTGCTTTACGTCTAGAGTTAAAGTGTCAGCTAGAGAAAGTCGTTTACGAAAATCTTGCACAACTTTTTCTTAAACTGATTCATAGACATCCCGTTCTATGTACAGATAGAAACATGTGTTTTATTATTATATATTAGCAACGTAAAATTAATAAAGGATTTGATTGCCTTATCAATGAATTTGGTACACCAGAAAACAGTCAAATTCAAAGTGATATAACATTGGATTGCATACAAATGCATTTATTAGCCAGGCAGAACATGTGTGATACAAACATAACAATCGTTCAAAACATACTGTAATTCAGTGTTTAATTGGTATGTCCAACATTATAATTAGAAATTATTTCATAATACATACAAATTACAATATAATAAGTAATCTCAGATAGCCTTGACTTCTGCTGTACAAGCAAGAAGATTGATGCGAAACGTTCAGAGAAGTGTAAATTTATAACAAACTTTAATTATAACATTTACATTATTAATTATTTAATTACAGTTATTCTGACTGCTTCGTTTAATGAGTAATTTATCATTTTATATTTAGTGGACATGAAATTGAACGCTTAATAGCCGTTGTTGTGCAAAAAAGATCTTTGTAATATTTTAGGTACGAAACACATTTCGATCATATCAATGATGTTATATAGCGTATTTCTCGTAACCGGCGGTCCTGTATTTCAAGGTGTATGGATGAGAATGAAGCAATCGAATTTTGTAAGGATCATACCAAGTGGCGTTCTTTAGAAAAATGCGTGATTTCATGCTAATATATATTAAGAAATGTGTGCTGCCAGGTTGCTAGAATGTTTAAAATTAGATAGCTATAAGTGGTCCATTGTTTTGTGTTTATGTGGAATTAAAAGAGTGGGTTAGAGCGATCAAGATGTTTGGATGAAGGAAAGTGATTGGAAAATTCAAATTATTGAGAAAAAGAAAGACAATAAAATAAGGCACCTTGAAAAGAACATAGGCGTAAGTGACTTGATGTATGTTAATCTGAATTTGAAAAAATAATTGAAGCCTGGGTCTTAGTCCATATTATTTACTATTATTTACCTATATACAAAATATCACGTCCGTTCCGAAAGGGGTTGTCAGAGACCAAAGAATATAATAGTTGATTCACATTTATTTGTGAAATAAAGATTCTGTATCTTTACTACTACGGGTCGTATTATTAGAGCGTGTAGAATGAATCTTGACTGCACAGCAATCAGAGTAATTGCATAAACGATTACTTAATGCAACTGTTTACGTCATCATCATTAGATACACAGTAGATAAAACTAGTAAATTCTGGTTCATAGTAGCTACGGCTTTGCTTGGAATTGATTAAAAAGTATTTAAATTTTTAATCAATAATGTGACCCGGGCAGTGGTTTATTTCACCTCTGCCAACACCTTAGTGTATAACAGACGTGATATTATGTACGTTTCTTATGTAAAATAAAATTACATTTAAAACATGTCAAGTATATTTGTAGTTCTTTTGGTCCAAGATATACCTATATCACAATGTAAGTGTCGACGTAATGCAGTTATTTTTTAAATTAAACGCTAATGTTATTGTAGTGTTGTTCCGAAATACGTCATCTCGTTGTCCTTCAAAAGGCCGAGTGTATTGTACTTATTTACTATTTGCTGAAAGTATGAATGTTGAGTTGTATGAACGATAAAAGATTTGAACAATGAATTAATATATTATGGAATGAATCTGTGAGGATACCAGCGGTCGAAAAAGATAGCTTAATATCTAAAGAAATCACGACGTCAATTTTGTCCCGAAATATTTTACCATGAAATAACAGTCTAATGACTACTCAATCTGATCGTTACTCGTCTAAACAAACATTACTAGGTACTGCTATTACAGTAGTGACAATTTATAATAGTTACTAAGTACTCAACAACATTTATTTTAAAAAGAATAACAAGAATTATCAACTCAACTATAGTACTTATGTATCCTATCCTTGACTTCAGGTCATTGAGTATGAACATTATTGACGTAACATTAATTCATACCCACGTTTTGTTTGCCAGGAGAAAACCATCATGGACGGACAGAATTCTATACAAAGTGAGCGCAAATAACTACGAGAACGTCACTCTAAGGGCCGAGGTGGTGTCGTATAACCACATACCGCATTACACCGTGAGCGACCACAAGCCTGTTGTCGCACAACTTAATATAAAGGTACCAGTACGTGTATATTTGCATTATTATTATATAGGTACTAGATTGGATGGAACATTTTTGGTCATAATAATAATTTTGTATTAGTAATGTCATATCGACGATGAAGAGTCAATATAAGGTTTATTTTCTATGAGCTTACAAGATAAACAGATTTTGCAATATTATACTTATTGTTGTCACGACATTATTACTGATGGCGATAGATAATCTTAATTGAATATTTCAGAAATTCATGTTTGTATATTATTATTTATTGACTCTTCGTAAGCGATATGTATGCAGATCCGCTAAACTAAACGAAAAATCTATTGTGGCCAATTATACTCTCCTGCTTTTATATAAAGGTATACGCTATATTAAGTAGTTATATATAGATAAAAGTAGCTTGTATTTGCGATAGCAAAAAATCTAACAATAACCGCAGTAGAAACTAACATTAATTCTAGGTTTGTATGTCACTTCACTACGTAGTATCAAATTACGCGGTAATAGCGAGTTAGTTTGCTCATTAGTAACTACTGAACTGTTTTCGACCTGTCCTTATAATTCTTATAATCACTCGACTAATGGACGTCACTATTGGCTGTATGAATTTACGCCTTTGCGTATGACGTTTTATAACTGGCTGCGCTACGCAAACGAGGGTAATCAAAATACAGTTGCCGCCAAATAACTTGAACAATTTCGCTATATCATAAGGAACAATTTCTAGGTCCGCTTTGAAAGAATAACAGAGCGCGACGGCTAGGGCTATAGCGCTTCAATCGCTTGTTTGGTAGAACAGTCAACCGAGAGTCCTCTGCACTGGGTCTTCGTTTAGTTTGCTTTCTAAAATAACTTCTTGTGTTCAAGTTGTTTGGCGTCACCTATACTTGATTGTATGCTTATGAATGAAATGAAAGATTGAAATAGAAATAGAATTATGTATTGAATGTAACAGTGCATATTTTTTTAACGCCGGTCGTACTTAATTGCCTTTGTTTAAAACTCAACGTTTGAATGGTATAAACGTATTTGTAAACATAAACAAAGGCTAATATATATTATGTTTTGTTAACAACATATTAATATAGCATGAGCGACCGAACATTACTCATTTTTTATTCAGTTTATATGCAGTTGTAAAAGCCATCCCATATTTCAATAGCCCAGAACAAATATTTATTTATTAAAGTTACGTGGGTAGGGCAGGTCGGAAAGTATTCACAATTAATTATCACTCCATAGAAGCATGTTATATTATAATAGATCGTAGTTTGTTATTCGGACTTGTAATAATAAATGAATGTAGTAGCCATTTAACGGTTTAGTGTTAATTATATTGTGTTCTGGTGAACTAAAACAGGTGCAATACACAGGTTCATTCAACAGATCCTACTTTCGTAGAAGAAAGGCGTAAGTGCCCGTGCGTGGGTTACACGTTACGCTTTTCTTCTACTGGAGGTTTGGTGTGTACTAAAAGACGCATCTATGAAGATTCGGAGAAATATACAGTTAGAACTACTATACGAGAATTGCTTATTAAAAAATTTACTCAGTAAATTTGGAAAACATGATCGTTATAAATCTGCATCTTCATAATTGCGTTTTTGCTTCATAATAATTTTGAGTAATATAATTTGCTAGAAAAATAATCCTTTAAATTATTTAGGTAGCTAATGCCAATGAAAATAGTCGTAACTTCACTAATCATATGTTTACGCTACACAATTTTGACTTATAATTATTACAAACACAGAAAACCTAATTTAATAGATCCGACTTTTTCCATTGGGACCAAAGTGTACTTACATAGATATAAGCTATAGCTAGAACTAACATCATAATTGCACGCTTGCATGCTAGATACGCAACGGCTTCACTCGCTCCGTAGTCGCTGACGCTCCAATTGACGTGCGCTCTTCAATAAGAATGCGCTCAGCTCTTATACGTCCCGAGCCCGAAGGTGCGGCCATGATGAGCGCACAAATGTCAACTGTAAATAGCCTTCAATCAATTGCTCCCGAGATTGTTACTTGCGACCTTCAGAAAGAACCATCTGTCGTAAGTATTGTGTGTTTGCTTTGCGTATACGTCCTTGTGGTTCTAGGTGAGGCGATAGGTTGTTGTTTTGTGTTGTATGAAATCGTATGTATAATGTGCTAGTAGATACTTGCATGTCTTCTGGTTTTTTATGTTACGACGTGAGATAGATGTATAAGAGCATTTTTCGATATTGTATGACACCATAAGCTTGTGTTTAATGAAATGGTATGAATATTTAATTAAGCGCATCTGTAAAGCCCCCATTTATATAACGGTAAGGGCTCCATGCACATATCATTGCTAGCAAATAATTTCCTTTGAATGGCCTATTTGAGAAATACTAACAAAACAAACTAACCGCCTTAAAAACAACTTCCAATTTACACATGGGTTTTTGGGAAATTAATTAAAAAACACCTGAACTACTTGAATAATAATGTGCCTAATATATTATCTCTGGACTCTACCGACCCTTAATAGAAGAAGGCGTGATTTTATACGTATATGTGTATATTATTTTTAACATTAAAATATAATTATGTAGTAATGTAACTAATTGCATTATATTTCTGCCAGGCGTTTTCCAACTACACGGAGAAGACGGTGGAGTTCGCGCCGATCAGTCGCATCTGGTACATCGGTGATGCTGACTTCAGGACGCAGTGCACGTTGACACCCGACGTGGAAGTCAACCCTAGCGACTGGATAGGCATCTATGATGTAAGCACTCTAGTCTGAATTACCAGAGATATTTAATGCTTATGAGGTAAATAAAATAAAGAATAGATCTTGAAACGTAGCACAGCAAGTGGCGGGTTTGATTCCCATCAGTAACAAACATTTGTGTGATGAGCACTAGTATTTGTTCTCAGCCTGGTTGTCAATTTTTTTCTATAAGTATGTATTTAGAAGTATATAAGTATGTTCATCAGACGTCTGGTTACCACAGTACAAGCTCTGCTTTGTCTGAAATAAGATAACCGTGTGTGTGTCTAAGGATGAAAAAAAAAAAATAGAAAATATATGTTTGTTTGTTTGTCGTGTACAACTTTGACACTAGGTTGTCCTAACCTAGTGTCAAAGTTGTTCAAGCCGCCCGAAAGGCCTTTGACATGGCTTAACGGCTGTTATCATAGTAGACAACAACCGGGACCGACTTTTTACGTGCCCTCCGAAACACGGAGGCGCCCAGCTCAAATACCACTATGCGGTCACCCATCTATGGTATGACCGCGCCAAGTGTTGCTTAACCAGATCGTTTACCGACCGGTGAGCGCAACTGGCTATGGGCGCCTCACTCAATGAAAACCTTTAATTTTTTCTTCTCCAACAGGCTAATTTCCACAACCTAGATGACTACATAGCGTACGAGTACTTGGCTAAAGTAAGCCTGCCACAGTCGCCGACTATGAACGGACAGCCGCGAACGATTACCCTCAGCTTCCCTGTAGGCAGCGGGGTCAGAACGCCAGGCTTCTACCGCTTCATATACTTCAGCCAACCTAATAATGACGTCAGAAGCGTTCTCGGTGAGTATTTTATACTAGTTATTTATACAAAAGAGAGTGGTATTATTTCCTTTGTAAGTGAGGTCAGTACCTAGAAGAACACCACTTTTAAAATAGAGAATTACAATTTTAAATATGTAGTCTATAACTTAGTAATACACGTATGTGTAAGATCCGCGGGTGACAAAGCTATACAACCTTTGAATAATAGTCGTTCGCTGACTTATGAAGCGGGCTGTCACCTGTTTGGTTCATGCCTGGGCTCTGTTCTAAGTTTTTTATTACAATTATCACCTGTTGCCTTGGTGAACGTCGCAAATAAACCTGACATACACGAGAGATCTTTAACCAGCTAGAGAAAGAAAAATTTCCTGCACTATCACATACATTTAGTTAGTCTCACCACACATGTTCCCAGAAAAATAACAAAATACCTTTATTCCACAGGTATTTCTGATCCATTCGAGGTAAGCAGCAAGGAGGACAGGTTAGTGGCAATAGATCCTTGCGAGCAAGCTTCGACTAGCACCTCTCCCGGCCGGTCGAAACCTTCAACAGCTACCACGGACATATTCACAGACTTCACCGGCCTAGATGTCGCTAAGCTCTCGCGACACTTCTCAAACGATCTCAGTATTGACTGACTAAAGACCTACTTGCCAGGCTCGCCGGCAAACCTTAGAAAGAACAATGGTGTCTAATTGTTTAAAGGGACTAGTAATTTCTTGTTGTATTAGTTTAGTATTGTTGAAATTGTTTAGGGGTTTACATTGTGATGTAAGTGAAGGTACTTTGAGATTTTGAACTCTATCTCTTACACATTGATGTGCAAATCAGATCAAAGAACGGTTTTTAGTTTATCGAAACGCGGGCACTCCGTTGAGAGGTTAAGTTCAAAATGCTTTGCACAATTTATTTGTGAAATGTAGTTTGGCGCTTTAAAACCCATGTATCAATACATATTTCCACTTTAGTTAGTACCTCAGAGATTTTAATACGTTTCATTTGCTTGGGACACCGATCTGAGCGCCTTCTTAACAAACATCTTTTGAATTAATACAACGGTATATTGTAGATCTCGATCCGCGTCTCATATAATCGAAAAACAATTAGTTACTAGTCTGTTTGAATGTTATTATTCCCTTAGTTTTAAGCATAATGTACAGTCACGCAAAGAACGGTTTACTTTAGTTAATTTTAGAGTATATATGACAATTAACCTTATTAAATAATAATGGTGGTTCGAAGTAAACTCTTTGTTTCGTGACTGTAGTCGTCACAAGTATTGTTATGAAATTATAGGCCTATATGCATGTTTGAAGACTTCATCGAAAGATAAGGACAGTTTTTTTATCATCAGATTATTTTTTTATTAAGTCGATTTGGTTGTCTGATTTTTGCTTTTGAATTATAGAACCCGTTTGTAATACTGATTGACGATTTTTCTATCGTCTCTCTGACATCAAATGTATTGAAGGAATATTCGTGGAAAATCATCAATTATTATTTTGAGATTAAAATGAAATGTATTTAAGACCAAACCTTCTGGCAATTGAAAAATCGGCATCTAGTTTTACAATTGGCATTTTTTCAGTTACTTAAAGCGATGTCAGATAACCTTTTATTGAAAAGATTATATTTTTATTAAAGGTATTACTGGTCAAAATATTTTATCAGTTCCAAACAGACATTATATATTTTATTTACTTAAAATTTTAATTAAAAATTTTGCAATGGCTGTCTAGTCGATGTGTAAAGAATGTAAAGATTGAGCATTGAGGCCTGTGCTCTCTATATTTAAAAAAAATATACGTTATACGTTCACGAGTATTGCCATTATTGTTGTTCAAAATATTAAATAAATTATTGCATTTTAATGTAGTTGGGAACACGGCTTTTTTATCTTAAGAGGTCGATTTATACATTACAATTTGATGTAGGATGTATTAAGGTTTAAAGGTGGGCCAATATGCCTTAGAAATAATGTATTAGTGGTTTGGTGTTTCGAAGTTAATATTGTATTACTGGGTATTTCAGTGTTGCATGAAGCTGCGTTGTCATAATATCGTATTGAAAAGGGGGTGTGTTTAAAGTTTTTAAACTCTCGCGACTCGTACCTTATTTGTTTAATTTTCAATCGCGTCTAAGGCCCGTTGCGTTATAAAATTAAGTGGATGTTTTTTTTAAATTCGTTTGAAGAAAATAATAAAATTCTATTCGTTCCATCTCATTTCAGATTTATTTGTGTGAAAACTACGTGATGCGATCACTGGTTTATTGATTTTTTTATATTGTGTTATTTCTGTTTAAAAGATAAAGCTTGTTTCTTTTCAGCTAATTAAGCTATCTTCAATATTTAAAGTTATTTTCGTCCCCATTGCTCAAGTTTTTCCAACCTGTACATTATCTGAGACGTAGCTCATGTGACAACTATTTGTCGGTTTAAGTGCCCAAATAGACTAGTGTTGTAACGTTCGCAATAGTGGTGTGTAAATCGACTTTACGCGACCAATATCATAATTAACGTATCAGGAATTGATGTATAATCTATGTAAATAATATGTTGAGTGATTATATTAGTACAATTTGTAATGTTTATATCAATGTATAGTTCAGTGGTTTATAACATAATAATATACCATAATAATATATTGGGATAGATATTTCTATAATCGCAGTTAGGCAGTATTATTTAACAATAGTGTATTGTATAAATAGTAAAATAAATGTTACCCATTACTGTTCCACTGCTGAACGCGGGTTCCATCCCGGAATAAGAGAGAAGTTAGGTCTTGGGTCTAATACGCTAGCCAAGTATGTACGGGTTGGGATCTTCGCATTATTTTAAGTAAAATAATACTATCTCCATGACCGTATTTAAATAACATTCCTAAAAAGTTTTAGTATAAAGTTTACGTTTTTTTTTTGCTTGCCAGTCACAATTATTTTTGGTGGACAGTATAACCTACTTATTAGCTTGTTTATGGTCTGAAAATCATAGACAAGCGAATTAAAATTAAAAAACATTGGTTGAATATTTTAGTGAGTATTTTTTCAAGAAATTAATAAAAGAAAATCAGTGTTTTAGTTCCCGAGATGTATAATCATATTTTATTACGAAAATAGAAAAATAGAACATTACTATTGGTCAATGTGCTTTTTAATCCATAGAGCTCAATATAAGCTCAGTCTATAATGACAATAAAATTGTTAGGTAAGTGTTGTGATTTACATATTGCCAATTTTTTGTTCGGTACATGCTAAGTAGAGCCCCGTCCCTATATTTTATATTTTTTTTAGCTCGCTCAAATTACAGATTTGATTAGTAAAATTCTTATTTAATAAATTAACTATATAAAGGTGCATAATTATAATATGTACAATGAAATAATAATATATTATAATATCTATACTTGTATAAAAGGCAAAGAATTACTACTTTTTGTAAGAGTTATTTTAATTGGAAATCGCACGTCACTTATTTATGAATATAATATATTATACTTCGAGAGTTCTTGTTTACAAAAATATAAACATTCACAAAAGTATGGATATTTTCACATAAAAGGAAATTAATATGATTCATTGTAGTAGAATTCTTCACGGCACGTTTCTATACAAAATAAGAAAAAAGTGACGTGCAGTTCTAATATAGACGAACTCTGCACACCCTAACTAGACCGTTCTAAATATACTTTGTCCCTTTCACTTGATCCTTGTAAGACAGAGACGTAGTGAGACTCAAATTAGTTGATAGTAAATGTTATTAATCGGAACCATTATATTTGTAGTCTAAACCAATTAACAAGAGCTTTTTTTGTGAGAAAACCACCGATTTTCTATTTCGATTTTGTACCCAACTTTGTATCCTTATTGAAGTACTAACCCGAGTTTGTATACTATCTTAAGAATAACTAAGTATATTTTAAGTAAAAAAAAATAGTTAAAATCGGTACTCTTAGATACACAAGTGTTTATGAATAACGCGAAATATTTCTAAATCGCATTTTTGTTGCTGACTGTATTTAGGGTTGCCAGTTTACTTACCTTTATATTTTCGTTTAACATTTTTTTATTACAAAATTGCACCATATATCGATTTATGTCTTTCAAATCATTCTTGTTATAATGATTTAGGGAGCAAAATTTATCAATATATAGTTTTAAAGATAAATACATTTTGAGCCTCACTCGTAAGCTGCGCATCAACTGCGGTGGAATCCTAGCGTATAAAGCACAGACCGTAAGGATTTGTTGCTTTGTATTAAATTCTATGGTACTGCGTCAGAAGGATCGATATTTCGATGCCATAGAAATGAATACATCGTTATCTTAATTCTGCTCTGTGATTCTGAGCAGTGGACGCGCAGTCTTAACGCAATTATATTATTATGTGGCAAATTATGGCATATCTAAAATAATATCATAATGTTTAAAAGCCAAGCTTAGAGTTGAGTATTCAAACCTAGCAATAACTGCCGTTCGAACTTTAACACTACCTATTTTATTAGCATTTTGGTGGTTTAGCACATTTGTACCCAGTTTTAACACTAATGGATAAGTATCTGTTACCTTATAATTTTTTTTTTAACTTATGGATAGTGGTCAACGTAGTGATAAAGTTGGTTAAGCCTGAAAGTCCTTTGACATGATTTAACATGTTACATAGCAATCGGGACTGACTTTTTACGTACGTTAGTACGGAGACGCCCAGCTTAAATACCACTAAGCGGTCACCTATCTATGGAATGACCGCGCCAAGTGTTGCTTAACCAATAGATCGTTTACCGACCGGTGTGCGCTACGGGCGCCTCAGATGGAATTTCTACAGTTGTTTTCTGACATTTATTGTCACTATCTATCGGATAAGTTAGCTGACACTTATCCATGAGCTGTGAAACTGGCCTTTAGTATAATTTTATCACTTTGATTTTGGGTAATACAGAGATTATATTTTTTCGTTATTAAGGATACCTCTTCTTACTTGCCATTTACTAATGTACTTATTACGTTTTAAGTCTAAATCTGGTATACTATTCTGTTTAAGCCAAATACGTAATGCTATGCTTGTATTGTAAACTTTAAGTGAAGTAAACGCCTGCGTCATAAGCCTAGCTTAAGGAATTGGTTATATTCGTATTTTTTATTTATTTTAAGATTCTAAGATACATACGTTGCGATAAATGCCTTTTTACTTTAGCGTTTGCAAACAGATATCAACAAATTCGTGTGAATTTGTAGGTATAATAATTTAAAATATTAGCGGAAGTTTTGCTTTTATGTATATAAACCCCCTTTCTGTAATGTTTAAATCAACTATAAACATGTCTGGCAATTTGAACGTTTTTTAATTTAATTGACTTGTGAGTTTCGAGCTACGTTTGATGAAAACAGACCGCAACGCGTCGTCTCGGGAGCCCTCAAGTTTCGTAGAGTGTGGCGTTAACACGCTACATTAAATAGCTACTATTTATCGCAGCGTGTGTGCAACCTCCAAATAACTTTGTTGTGGTACAATTGGGCACCAAGGTGTGGGTATTATCCTGAATATTGTTCGTAACTGTGATCGTACCTACTGTACATACTACGCAGTACACAGCATTGAAGTTCCATTGTTCCGTTATGATAGCCTAACGTTGATGAAATCCTATTTCATGTAATTGTTTTGTTATTAATTTGTTACCTAATTTTCCGAATAAATGTATCGTGATTAATCGTTGCATTTCAAATGCTATTAAGATTGTAGTACAAAATGATTAATTTGTAGTTGTCACAACAGTTGTGTTAAATTATGGGAATAGAATTTATTTAGTTGGAATATTTTGTTTTATTTACTCGCTCATGAGGTAATTGCGTGTCGTAATCGCTGTCAGGGCGCGACACGATACGTGTAATGTTTGCCCTTATCAAATTAATCATATCGCGATAAAAGAGTGCGCGATATGTAGTGGAGTAAGCGGAGGCGCGGCGTTGATGTCGAATGCGTGCAACTCGTCGCCTCGTAGTACTTGGCTCGTAGCGTTATCGGGAAAGCGCGGGAAAATCGCAGCGACGAGCGCTCGCTTCAGTAGGCTCGCGCCCGCCGACAGACATGGACGGGTCCGCGCGCGCGCTCGCTCTCGTACTCGCGGTGTTCGCGCTCGCGTCCGCGCGCGCCCACATTTCCTCCCACGACAACATCCTCAGAATACAGTTGTGGGACGCGGAGGGTCTCAGCAGGGATCCCATCACCACTCCGGCGCCCACCACCACGTCGGCTCCGAGAACCACCCGGCGTCACAAGTTGAAAGTGAACTTGGACTCGCTGTACGATGCTATGTTGGAGGAAGGTCGAGGTGGTGGCTTCGGCAGGTTCACGCGGCATAAAGTGCGGCACAAGCGGCGCCGGCCCCGGCAGAGCGGCACCGACCTGCCGTGGAGGTTCCACGCTGGCGAGCAGGTGATGAACGTGGCCGTGTACAACGACGATGTGCCGTGGGATGTTATCGAGGGTGACAATACCGGGACGCTGGTGAATGGCAGTGCAGTGAGTGAGAGTGCCAGTTCCACAGTGAATGAGCAGCGGGACGTGGGGCCGCCGATGTTGCTGCGTCAGCCCGAGGACGAGGTAATGAGTGAGGGCAAACACCGTATACATTAATGTAACGTCGCCTTTCATCGTTATCGTCGCCCCGAGGTGGTTAATAGCCATTCACAGTACTGATAGCCTGCCGGCATTGCCGTAGGGATTTCTATTCACCGCTCCTTTTCAGCATAACCCCTCGGGCGACGATGCGTTGATAAAAGTGAATGCCCTTCATTGTTTTTAAAATATTTTCTCGCCGGTTGTATGTAGATTGTATCATGTCGCACGGACGCGCGTGAAAAATAATTTTTCAAGGGGAGATTGGCTCACTCGCAGTCCCTTATCACGAGATATATACTGATTATCTGTTTGTTTTACTCAATGTTTACTTTGCAACCTGCTGTTGTATTTATTACGCTATACGAAATGTGAATATCGTCGCATTATCAATCTTTTGTTATCAAATTTATAGGTGTTACATACGTGCAAAAATGTGGGTTATTAGGTAACGAGGCCAAGTTCAATATCGATAGGTAATGAGTATTTAAAATGCAATTTAACAATGTTGTCAAGTTGCACAAATTGCACGTACAATTGTACATGTAACCTAATTGCGATTATTGACCTGTCAACGTTACTCTACCGTTGCTTTAAAGGCAAAACACAAGATATATCTGTACAAAACAAACTTTCGAATAGTTTTACAAGGTATTCAACCGGAGGTGCTAAAGTTAGTAGACACTTAACATGCCAATTCAAGACATTTACGACGCGTACTTTGTACATCTTGAATGCGTTCGTGAAGAAGACATAAAATATTTGTCCCTTGCGAACTAAATTAGGCGTATACATGACCGGTTTTTAGTGTTCGACCTTTAGATTATTAACCTTTTTGCGAAACTAGCCGAGGGTCATGCCCACATAGAGGGTTGTTACCACACATTAACACATTCACATATCCAGTAGCATCCTGTTTTACCATGAACAACTCATTTAGCAGGTTCACTGGTTTAAATTCACAGTTACGGTTAGTTTGTGTGATTTAATTTTCATAAGTTCCGCTCTAACGCTTCCGTGATACCCAAATGCATTAGGAGAAACATTACAACGTGTTAAATAAACATTCCTTAGCTTATCTGAATATACGAAAAGATAAATTCGACTAATTTGGCGGGCGTTTACGATACGATTACGATATCCAATCAGTGGGTATCGAGTCGTAATCTCGTTTATGTCTGAGTTAATCGTTCACGTGTGCTAAGTTACAGCCCTGACCGCGTCCACGCCCGTCGCCCGCAGGCCGGTGCGGGCGCCAATCAACCGGAAATTAGGCACAAATCAATAATTTCCCAGTCAATACTGTCCACTACACGATGTACGCTAATAGAGTCTGATTGACTCGTCTGCCGTCTATGAGAGACGCGAATTTTCAATCAACACCCGTATAGCTAGCTTGATTGAAAACTGCGTTCATATTATACAGTGCATTCCAGTAAACAAGTTATCAATGTAAACTTCGAGTAACTACACGAAATAACATAAAGATATATGGTACATAATTATTACATTCACTGTGATTGTATGCTCATAAATAATTGCTAATAAGGTTAGTCTAAGTATATTTTTTTTTACCAAAAAAGTAGAATACAATTTTAAGTAGAGTCACATAAACCGGGCATAAAAACAATGAAAACTATCGAAATATAACTCGTAAGTTAAGTTAACCATTGTAAAAGCCACTTCCAAGAATTGTATACAAAGCTCACATAATTGAACGAAAGTAGAACGAAACGTAATCATTCATACGATAGTGACGTGAAGCAAGAACCCATTTGATTAGGTACACCCTACGTGAATACCTTTAATTAATATCACGGGAAAGTCCTTGCAATTCCCAGTATTTTACACCCGCAGCGTTGAAACGTTCCATAATTCATACATTCATCACTCAAATGTTAATTAATTTATAAACTAAAGGATCAGGTAGGTAATTAAGTAGACCATATTGCACCTCGCGGACACATTTAAACCCCACATATTATTGTGGCATGTTATAAACCCCATCTTCATTATGCTACTACAAATTTAATACAAACCAAGTGTGTAATTTCTTCGCGAACGTAAGTACCGTGACTAGAACTGGGGTTAAGTGCGCAGACAAAGACGATTAAAGGAAATAGTTCTTTATTATTCAGGAAAATGTATGCTACGTTTTATTTATGAGTTTGTAATGTCTGGTTTACAGAACAATATTAGAATAAGTTGTTAATAAGGTGCTCAAAGTAAAATAGATCGGAGCGGTGATAGTTTGAAAAGGTATTAAAATGTAAACACAAGAATCCGTATAGTCTTCAACGATCATTTTGAAAATAATTGAAGTAGATATCCACGGCTACGTCGTAAAAAATAATATTTTCTTATTATTTTTTACGACGTAGCCCTATGTGGGTTAAAATTATTCTAATGAAGTCAAATACATTCCCCGCATAAGGAGATTTTCCTTGTGAACTAATCTACGAGCGATTAAAGTTTCGTCATTACACTCAGTGACGTACGCACGAATCCTTACAAATAACAATCCAAGTAATTTCCTTAAATGACCAATTTAGAACTTGTTTTTGCTCGTCAAACCTCGATGTAGATCCATAGAAGGCGCTTTAACTTAATTATCCTCCTTAAATTTATTATTCCTATAAAAATCTTTATGAAACGTAGGCGAGCGTAAGAAAACCGTAACAAAAAGTAATAATAATGACGTTCCCCTTTGTGAGGGCATTATAAAAAGGGAGATGTAATTCCTTACTGAATCAAACATCTGCCTTTGAAATATTGTCAGTCGTCAACCAAAATAATTATCTGTTCTCCGTCCCCTGATCGTTAAGCGCGATGAAGCGAATATTTTAGCGAAAATCGATGGTCTAACTTCCGTACGTGGTGTTACTCCCTCACTGCACCTGTGACTACTCGCAAACATGTTTTTTGAGTAAGAACAATTTCGTAACAGCCGGAATGTTTCACAACCTGAAAGAAAGTCGAAATGAAAAACTTTTTTCATGTTTTACGTAATAATCTTCGGTGGGTACAGAAAACGTGGGGATGTAAGTGGATTAGTTACTTTTTTGAACTGAAGTTGAGGCATAATATACAAAAGTTGCTTATCACGTTTTGCAAATGATAGTGCATTAAGTAAGTTGTATGATTGCAGTTGCATCCTATCTAAGTGAGGTTGGCAAGGTAACGTTCATTATATTCAATGCCATTTGTCGAGTATATAACTTTTTACATTAGGTAATCAAAAATGCGTGACTCATTGAAAGACACTAGACATTTCCTATGAATTTCAAGTTCCTGTTATCAGTCTATTGTTTGTCTAGCAGTTTGATTATTTAATTTATCTATTACTTATTGATTGTCGAGTTTATTGCATGTACTTATTTTTTAATCCAATTTAATTAACTATTAACTTAATGATAAGTGTGTTGCCTTGCCTTGTCTTGTATTAAGTTATTCTGTTATAGGTATTATTTTCAATTAAAATGTTGATTAATCATGTTTCATGAGGTTATTAATTATATTAAATACGTTTTTTCTCTAACTGTACTCTAAAAATGATAAAATTAAGAATTTAAACAACATTTTCAACATTTTAGTCTCGTTCACGAGTTTTTTCCTCTATTTCAAATATCCGTTAACTAGATAGCTTCCAAGTTTGTATTATCAATTAGTAGTTGCCAGCAATTTGGACGTTGATAGATAACTTGCTAGATAAACGAACACTGATTGAAAGGCTGCGCGATCTGGAACCACATTTTGCACTCAACGGCTTAACGAGATTCAGTATTTTCATGGATCGAAAATTGTGGGGTACTTGTAATTTATTTAGTTCACGCTATGTTATTATACAGGCTCTGTGAGCGACTGATAATTTAATGGTTGACTATATTATTATAATGAAGTTATTTTAGTCATTGTTGTTGAGACAGTTGAGTAGTGCATTGCAATATATTGCTTCGAAAGTAATTAAGTAGGTATTTATATATCACGAAATTTAAGATATAAATCATATTTAAGAAATACCTAGCCAAATAACTTCTTTAAACAAAACCAACATTATTGATTTCACGTACTTATTTCCAAAAAGTAAGATATTGATTGAAATATTAAGTGAAATGTAACGTATGTCCGATACAAATAGCTCTACATTTGTCATATAAACGACACACAAACAACTCTATAAGATTTGGAACCGTAACATTTTTCTGGACATGATTTCGTGGAGCTCAATGAACCCTCTTCGCGGCTGATTAACTTTTTCTTTGTTTCCCAAAACAACATAGAAATATATTTATTGGACATGAATAGTAATAAAGCAGATATATCGACAAGAGATTCATGTTATCGCTCTATCAGAATTAGTGATGCTTATTGCGCCGGCCGTAAATCAATGCGATGACGTTTATCGCTTAATTTATCTTTATCGAATGTGTTCCGGCGGACCACGCTCGTAACAAAGGAAAGTTATGTTTCACTTCCGATCTTTCGCTGTTAGGGAATGGAGTATGGTAAGAAGCAATTGTTGCCGACATATCTTCGTAATAATCTACACAATGTCGAGGAAATTGTCCTAATTTCACACAAACTTCCAAACACCGAAATCGTATTAAAGAGCGTCACGAATTTGTGGATGAATAAACAAAAAAGTAACGAAAATGCTTTTATTTGATTAAATATTTCTTGACATTCCTATCCTGCTTTGGATAATGTAATATTTTTTTTACCTTTTACCTTGCTTTCATCTCCAATATTGCATATGATAATATTTTCCTTTTTCCCACAAGGGATATACATTCAGGTGTATAAAATTATATAAAAGCGAGTATCCATGTAAAATATATGTTAGTATATAATTTGAAAAGCGTTCGATTCGTTTCCGTTGAAACTGTCGGTTACACGTTGTGGGATTACCGCCGAAGACAGCTAATTTACTATGTCGCGTCGTCAGAGGGATGTTCACAAAGATTTATGAAGAAACGCTCATGTGGTACGGAAGTATTACGTTCTACGCTGATTGCTACTGGCTACAAGTATATATCTATGTACTAAGATTTACTGATTAAAACCGTAAATGCCGCAAAGTGTTGTGAACATCAATCAAAGAAGTGTTATCACACAAACAGGATACCCGAGACAGTTTGACATAATTTAAACAGTGCGGTATTTTTATAAAACAGAACTGACAGCTTTGTAAACATTATGAATGAAGTGCTCTACTCGTTTGATTACGAGTTATTTTTAGCTGATTTCGTATTATACTATAAATTAATGTCATTTTGATAAAATTGTAGGCTTATTTATTGCATTTTCGGTTGATAAACATTCTTGCAATAGTTGCAATTAATAACATGCCTACACAAAGGAGTTCAAAGTGTCAAGTATTTGCCTACACTTGTGCAGTATAAAATATGTTTCCAGTTTAATGTCTCTATCAGCGTACTATGTGGGAGTCACCTCGGTGTTGTTAACATGTTCAAACAATACGCCGGTTCCTACGCGTTCGTGTAATATGAATTGTAATAGAATACCGTTTTTTATGGTTTTAGATGTCACATTTTTTCGACGACTAATGCATCGGGTTGATATCTGACCGCTGCGTATAAAAATATCCATTAAAAAACCTCCTGCATTTTATAAATTTGATAACTTAATTTCCACACATTTTACGTGTAATAATTAATCTTTTAATGCGTTTCTTTGCGTTTATTAATAACAACA
This sequence comes from Anticarsia gemmatalis, assembly GCF_050436995.1. Taxonomy (NCBI): domain Eukaryota; kingdom Metazoa; phylum Arthropoda; class Insecta; order Lepidoptera; family Erebidae; genus Anticarsia; species Anticarsia gemmatalis. Next base: position 8,138,774 of record NC_134757.1, read on the forward strand.
ATTTGTTATAATAACAAGGTACAAGTTAACTTAATTGTAATCTATTAAATTGAAGTGATTTTTTTAGTCTTAGTAAAGCGATAGAGTTATTAAAACATGTGAGAAGTTGTATCGGAACCTGTTCTGGATACAGCACGTCTTAATAGCAGATTTTAGGTATCGGTTTGAACTAGGGTTGTCGAACAAGTTTAATTTTTATATTTTTTATTTTTAAATAGGTACAGTTCTTTTGAATAAAATCTTCATATGTATATGTAATAATCCAAGCGTTATATCACAAGATTATATCTGATTTGCGTAGCTTAGCAATTTGTATATCTAACGAAGAAACTGTAAGTAATGTTTTTATTATACCGTGAGCTGAAACTCGTTTCAGATAAATCCAGGATTATCTCGAATGTAGTTACGATTGCTAACGAGATATAAAATGTATCAATAACTGACATGAACATTTTTAACTACACGATGTGAGATTACGTTTTATCGTTCGCGTTAAGAATATTGCATAGTAAAATGCAAATCTTAGGCTTCATACACATATTCGGCATGTTCGGTTCGGCAGTACTTATTTATTGTTAAAAAACCGACTCGAAGAAATTACTGCACTTTAGGCTTGTGCCGATCGGTAGCGCAATTCTTTATAGTCTGTACTGTCGTGAGTATCGAGAGCCTGATGTTTAAAATGTACTGCCAAAATTGTTTTTACGGAGCCCGGTAGAGGTGCTAAACAAACGTTCGTAATTTCTCGATAACTAGCCAGTTGCCGGTAGTCGATAGCATAATATAATCGAGCTAAGTAGTCCCTTCGTATCCAATCGTCACAACTCGGTTTGAACAATCAGTCAAGCGACATTTTTCCGAATTTTTGACTCCATAAATATATTCGAACTTACCGTCCGGCTGGGCCGTTTAATGCCGAACCGAATAGGTGTGTATTAGAACTTAAATTTACACCGTAATATAATTCACATTTCCGCTGACTGAATTGAAAATGATTATCTTTTATTAGCAGACAATAGAGACGGTATAATCGTTTAAAGTGCTGTGAAATTCCCTATTATTGTGTAATTCACTTTCTGCTTATTTGAATTTTGACGTGTCGTTTATGTAGATGGGTAAATCTCTTCCTTAATAAATGAAAATACGTAGGCCTAATTGAACCTTCTTGTTAGGATTCTCTGTAACAACTTTGAATTGGGAATCTAAAATAGGGTTTAACTCTAGCAAATAACGATTTATTTATGTTTGTAGCTTAATTTTGCTCTATTTCTTTTTTTCATTGACCATTATTTATAAATACTTTGTGGGTGTTAGTTGTCACAGTTTAAATTATAATTTTTATTCGGCATTAACTGAAGTGACAAACCATTATCTTACGTGCAAGGAAAGATCGCGACGATTGATCTTTTCGAAGAAAAAAATAGTATGAAAATAATTTATACGAATAAAAAATAAATAAGTATTTCAAGTTCAACACTCAGAAGTAATCGAAGATACTGATCAAACTACTGAGTTTATGGTTAGAAACATGTTAATATAGATATTTTCACCACATTGAATATTTTACTAGGCAGAATCACAAATGTATGTAATGATGACACTCGTAGAAAGTGCATTACCTATTGAATTGTAGAGTTTATTGTAAAACATAAACAAAAGAGTTAAGTATCATCTTATGTGTATTTCCTTATTTGGATTTTACTGCTTCGTGATATTGAAATGTTCATGTAAATATTGGTCTCGTTTAAGTTATATCTTTATTATATTATTTAATACAGTAATAATACATAAGTGGTAAGGGGTTTGGTTTTACTAAAACTTCTACACTACTTTGCAATTCTTGGTATTATATTATGTGTTGTTATTGTATAATAAAAATGTTTTTGCGTTTTTATGTTGATTGAAATTGATACAGACGTGGATGAAATGACTATTGGTACATTATTTATATAAATTATATTGCTGCAAAAAATATTGTGTTGATTACCTATTTAAAATTAAAATGATCACATAACTAATACACAATACCTATTAACATTTTAAATAAATACAGCCACGACAGTTGTTAATTGTCTCGCCAGCCCTGATATTAACGCACGTTAATGCAAGGGTTAGTAAATAACGCACATTAGTCATAAAGATTGTCATCAACAGGATGTGGAAATGATGTTCAAGAGTCAGGGAGCAACTCCACCGATATTATCTACTCTTACCAGTAAAATGAGATACTTAAATATTAAATGCTCGCGAATTCCTACTTAATGCTTTTTTAATACAGTTTTTACTTATAATTACTAAACCTGTTTTTTAATTAACGCGGTCTCGTGAATATTAGATATTTAATGCAGCTATGAATTTGTTAATTAAAGTATAATGAATGTTAAATGAGGTCATTATATTTTTATTGAGTCTGTTTTAGCACAGTTTGTAATTTTCAAAATAAAATAAATTTTGTTTGAGGTTTGTGTCTAAATGCATAATAATTACAAGACTGTGATAGAGATAGATAACAAATAATAGAACTATGATCCCTAGGCAAAGCGTGTTAGTGACAGAACGGAAGGACATTGTCTATGTATCTGCTTTTAAGATTCTCTAACGTACTTATAGTGGCGCCTATCAACAATACAATGAGTAATTTTAAACTGAATAGTAAACCAAACGACTCTCTAATTACATATATAATGTGCAGTGCAATGAACGTAGATCATTTCCTAGATTATGACATGAACACGAGCATGTGAATCTATCTTTCATGTGTGGCTCACGTCGCACGAAATGTCAGCGTAGGTCGAGGCATTTCAATCGGTAGCTATTTCCGTACTTGTGATGTTTTGATGTTATACCAAGCGAAATATCTCGTAAATCCTTAATATCTTTCATAATTAGTAACTCGAGTTATTAACTTATCAGTTATGTACGTTATATTTACATGAACCAAAATAAACGTGAAAGTTTGTGTGGATGCTGTGTGATGTAGATGGATGTATGGTTGTAACTGTGTGTCGCAAATATTGTGGAAAGGTTTTTAATGATTTGGGACAAAGATAGTTTATTTTTATTCGGGAGAAACCTCGTGAATAAACTCGCGGGTAGACACGTCTGTTATAGGACATACATATGTCTAGAAAAAGAGCATAAAATAAAATTATCGTTGTGTATTCATCTGGAATAAGCTTCATTTCTCTGGCGTAGAGAGTAGGTGTATTAATAATATTGACATCGGTTTATGGCTATCTGCTCACTCTTGGATGTAGAGGTCTACATTAATGCCTGAGTAGAAGATTAAGTTTGAATCTTTATTACGTGTGAACTGCCCTCAGTGGTGTGCTTGGCGATTTTATTGAGGACCTTGTCGACATACCGCTACATTCTTAACATTAAATATTCTATTACAATTTAGTTCGTAAGCCAACCTATACAAAAGTCAACCGCAAGTAGCCGTAACTTTACTAAGTACATTACCTTAGCTGTTATATTTATGGTGACGTATGCGTACCTGTAACTTAAGCTTGAATTATAATTTAACTTTAAGATAAACTGTCTCCAGCAGCGAGCCAACTCTAGGCCAATATATTACCGCCGCCACTTCACCTTACCTTACAATCTAATTATAAGATATCAGTTTACTCATTACAAGATTTATCTTTATTCTAATCTCATAAATTTTAATTCGATATAAAAATAAATTTACTTTCATCGGCTATATGTTACGATATGCAGTGATATATGTATATTTCGTAATTATTTCCCTATCATTTGAACGCGACGCATTCGTCTTCTTTTGAAATAGTTGTCGACTGTGGAGGTATACATTATAGCGTACAATCAGTTGAATTGTCTGTCAGACAATAAATAACATTCAGGGACTCGTTGAGAAGCGACTAATTAAGTTCTTGTGAGTTCGGACGTCGCGTGGGCGATTGATATCCCATCTTAACGATCCAGGAATTTATTGATAAAACAACTTAGCCTCTATTTTTAACAGAATAAGTGTGGTATTTCTTCGTAACAGTCGAGTTCTCTTCTATAAATTTCTTATGCAAATTCATAATATTTAGTTGGTTGATTCCGAGTCTTTGTTAATAATTGATAATGCTAATGAAAAGTCTCGCATGAAATATGAATAGTACCAATATGTAAGGGTATGTTTGATTTATAAGAAAGAATTTATAAAGGATGATGTGGGAGGAATTACAATTATGATAATGATATTGAAATGTTAAGTTCTACGTATAATTTTAGATGAATTGCTCTATTATATTTTAATTTATTCCAAGTGTATAGAGACTAAAATAATTTTCGAAATATTTCAATTTTCTCGTTTCACCAGCCAGTATGTAAGTTATTATTATGTGATGTTGTATGCAGAGTTAACCGGTACTTTATAGAACTGCATTAGATCGGACCTCCTCGGAGAGCATACTAACGATCTTAAATCATAGTGGTTGATTCTTAACGGCTATGCGAGCCTGCATTGTCCTATATTCTAGTTAAATAATTCAAGCTAACTAGTTACGGTCTCAAATTACGAGTACGTGGGCACAATATTCCACTAGCTTTCTATTTAAATAAGTACTTTAGTTTTTTATTAATTCAAGAAGTTTTTTGGATAGTATTTGACTTGTAAATGTTTAAATATGTATACTACTCTAGTCTTTTTTAAGTTTTAAATATTTAAAGTCTATTTTTGTGATGCTTTTATCTACCCGTTTGTGTCTGATATAATTTTCTTGGAATTCAATCCTACTGAGTCTAGACTGTATTCAGATAAGTAGGTCAAATAGTTCACTAAGTTTTAATGTAAGAATAACAAAATATGAATACGAAAAATTGTTCAGAATTTATATTCTAAAAGGGATTTAACAGTTGGTATATATTTTTAGCAGTTCGATAAGTTTGGACTTTATAAAATGCTTAGGTGAGATTTAGTCCCTTTTTTAAGAGATAAAAATAAATCTCTACATTACATTTCTACCTTAAATAAAAAATAGATAATAAATAAAAATAAAATCAATTTATTCAGCTTACACATAGAAAACTTCTCTTATATATCGTCTTAACAAAAGCAACTATTAACCCACAACTAGCGGAACACTTGTAAGCTGAACTATGCCTCAAACAGACATAGGTGCACGCTCATTTAGCTCAATTCACAGTACGAGGCCATTCATAACATCTCTATCACGAACGCACTTAATTACAGGACCTCCTGTACGACGGCAGCCATCTTAAATCACGGTGATCAATTCTATAGTGAACAATGTACGGTCGTCCGCACTATTTTGTTTCCAAACAATGCGCCGAGTGGACAATTTGTCAAACTTGTGTTCTTACCTGTCCCATTAGTGTTGTTTGTTACGATTTATGTACGGTAAAGGGCTTGTCTGTTTGTTTGTGGGCTATGGGTGATGTTGAATGGCATTTTGTGGTGTGAGTAAAAATAATATTGTAATAAGTCCTTAACTATTTAATTTATAATAATACTAAAATAAAAAATAGCCCCTCCATCGTTCGAACGGAGACCCTTGTCTAGCAGTGGGATATTAACGGGTTTAAAAAAATCCTTACTGTCTACTAGTAATTTCGTATCAAATCGTTTTGATCTCTTTGGGAAGTAAAGTCAAAGTAGAGTTTGTAATAGTAGCTCTACATTATAAGACACCGCAATAAATGCAAATAAATAATAATTGACAAAACAAAAGCTAAGTTAAAAGAAATAAAAATAAAATATCCACTATCACGGAAACAATTCACGTACAGATAAATCAACTTATATTAAAAAATAACAACTACGCGCAAAACTTTGTTTGCAAACCGAAGTGCCATTGTGTTATTTTTACTTTTTTTATTGTGTTGCAAACAAAAAAAAAGTCTACAATGAATTTAATTTATCATGGTGACTTCTTGTTACACAAATGTAAGCTGTAATGGACAAGATGTAGATTATAATGTTGTCGTTTGTGTACACCATTGTTTCGAGTAATAAGAACATAGTGAAGCAACTAGTCGATCGACTTAATGATTTATGTTTCGATTCGGAATGCGCTCCTCACTAATGGTATGATATAAAAAATGACTTCGCGGTAAGATTGTTTCGATTAATGCTCGAATCAATTTGGATTTTGTTTAATTTTAATAGGGAATAGCGGTTTAATGTATTGTGAAATGTAGAGCCGTCTGTTTTGGGTGGGTTTTTTTGTCTATTTATTTTTAATAGTATATTAATGTCTTAAGGTAATGAATCATTTTTAAATCAACAACTGAGATAGTAAACTTGGAAAAAAACTGTAACAAAAATTATAAAAAGAGGACCTTTTCTCACGACATACATTTTATTTAAGTACATGCGATGTTACAGAGCAACGTATCGTACGCAATTTTTTTATCAAGAATCGATTATGCAAAATGTAAATACATTAGAAGAATTCCGATTTTGCTTTCCTCAAAGGCCTGCTTCGCTCATGTGAATGTCAGTAAAATACTTAACTAAGTAAATAAGAAGGAAAATCCGTCCCAATGAATCAGTTTGTTCACAGTTACTTGCAATTTGTAAGTGTCAAACAAGGAAAACGGTAGGTAGCAATCGACGAACCAGAAATCTGATAAATTGGAATGTCGTTTACTTGAAAACGTCGAAGAATGTTGTATTTAAAAATGTTTTTTTAACGCCGTTGGAATGAAAAGTATTAAAACTACAAATAAGATATCTAGAATTGGCTATAAGCGTCAATTTTGATCAATCCTTAAACGGCATTACTCCTATTTAATACTCTTAAGCCCAGTTCCGCAGTTTACGAATGAATGTCAATTCACTTATTAATATCTTCTGCTAAAGTCACAACAAATCTATGAAAACAAAATTCCTTCTGACAAGCCAGGCCTTAATTTCATTGCCAAAAATATTTATTAAACAAAAATGTTGGAACACTCATAGTCTCATAGATAAGACAATGAAAAAGCAGATTTATTCCAAAAAAAGCATCATCTCATATTAAAATTAAGAAGAGCTGTTGGTAAATGTCATTAATTTCGAAACAGTATTTTTATTACAAATGAGGCTCATAAAACTTATCCGGTAATGTCGTGGTTGCGACCATTCGTGACACGCTCATTAAATAAAAGTTTACACGAATTAACCTCAGATAATTTGGTGGTTGGGTTGCAATCATCTTAATGTGATTTATGGGAATAAATGAACGAGTGCACATATAGACCCGTACGCAATTACATGTAATCAGGCAATCAACTTGAATCTCTATCGCTTAATTTGTCTTTAGCGATAAATGACACAGTTTGACTTTTCGAACTTTAGTAGTGTTCGGAGACGTCGGCGATTTCGATCAGGTTACGTAATCGGGCCTCAAGATTTACGTCCGACCTTTACAGAGTTTTACGATCTATTTAGGTCGCTCTGCGGCGTTAAACAGCGGTTATACTGATTTGCTATATTAACCTACACTTTTTCCAACAAGAATAGCTTTATAAAAGTTTTTTACCTAAGCATATTATGATTTACGAACGTACTAAAAAGTCAGAATAGGTTCCACCGGCTTTTAAAAATAACCTTCGCTATTAAACCTGCGTTTAAACCAATGTTTTAATAGAAGCGATTTAGGTGTAAGATAACATTAGGTGCTTGTTTTATTATCTACTGCGGCAATAAAGTGTTTAATACAACCAAACCATAAAGCAAACCCTTTTGTAGCCAGATTTAGACCTCAGACAAACAATGCTATATAATTTTAAATTTTATACTTTTCAATTTCATTTAATGTAAGAAAAACAATGTTTTACACCTTGCCATAAAGCTAACATCGTTCACGCAACAAAGGCGGCAAATATTATAAGCCGGATAAAGCCGTTTCTCCATGGAGCGCGAAAATACAGGGGAAAAAATTGAGAAGTAAAAACAATGCGCAACAAAACGCGGCCTGACGCCGTTTGTTGTCACTAAACTAACAATTTATGCATGGCCCCTAATGGGCCGCTCCATCAGGCTCTGTTTGCCAAGCTTTCTATGAAATTTTATTCGGTAATAGCCCGTGTAGGCTTTCTTCTTGCCTCAATATCACATTGTCAATATAACTTGTTGTTAAGTGATTCGGGAAGAAAAGTTTCGCGTTACCCCTTTTAAGTTAGCAAAGTTTATCTATTGTTTTCTTTTTGGATCCGGGGTCTTCTGCATAATTCAGTAGGTATATGTGTAATTTTGTTATTGTGTTGTTTGTTTGTAAGAATACGGTTTGAGTAATATGTGTCATAGAAGATATCCTCTTGTTTGTACACACAATGACTTTGAAAACTTCTTCCGATTTTATCTAATCATACTTTTGAGCGAGGCCAACAAATGATTTTATTTTTCGTTTCGTGATCACATAACGCTATAATTTAGAATCTTCATGTTTCAAAGATCAAGTAAAAGCGTTAATAATTATGACTTAATTCTCAAACAGTGAACTTGAGCACGCGATTATTCAAACAAATTTAACTTTATAATATATCAACTGAGTCCTACCAACGAGATAGTCATAAAACTACTCATACCATTTATATTAACTACTGGGTTATGTTGAACAATGTTTTCATTGTGACATATTACGCCACGATTACGAAATATTGCAATTTTAATTACAATAACCAGCGTAAGCCTTTATAAACATGATTATGTCTGCGAGAGAGTTCTGTGTATTTCACAATAGGGTTTAATAACCTTATTCAATGCCAGACAGTGAGTAACAATGACAATATCTACTTATAGCAATGAATCCCTTCGGGAATTCCCTTTGGCAGATAGCTGGCTGCCTATATTTTATACATTTGTGTTTGTTATAAATGTGGAAACAAAAGATTGTTTGATAAACATTTGTTTGAACCGTTTGTTTTGATTTATATTATTAAGAGCCATATGTGTTGCGTGTTGTTTACTCGTGTATGTTATAATTGAAAATACATGTCATTGACATCTAATATCTTGGGATTATTATGAAGGCACATATTGTATTGTTCCTAGCCGGTTTCAGCGACAGCGAGTACAATTGTGGACTTAGTTACGAAAGGTTATTACTTTATTGAACGTGAGAGTTGTCTGTTGCAAGTTGTGAATATTCTAATTAGACTATGTCCATGACGCAGACTGAGCCGTCGGTGTATGGGTATTCCTTACCTTATAACATGACAAGTGGTTTCCCCATAATTAAGATTTCCCTGATACTAGATACTTATCACTGTTGTAATTTCTGACACACGTCTAACGTTATTTTCCTCAGAAGTTATTAATGGCGTTTGCAATAATGAGGTGACAAGCTATTGTTAGGTGATACATAAACTATTATCGTATTGCGCAAAGTCATGACGCCCGCGCTGGTCGAGATAAATAGCGTTTAAACTCATAAAAAAACGCTATTGAACAGATAAACTACTGCTAAATGTACTCAGAAACCGGGCATTAGTAATCATTTTTTTCCATCGGAGTAGACAATGACAGGAGAACGCCACCTATTACGATACCTTGCTGAATTATTCAAATCGATACATCTTGTCATACGACCCCCGGTTACGAGTACAAAATTGGAAAGATAACTAAAATGAAAGTGAGAAGGCATATTGCATCATTTATACAAACCACAATGTCAAAACATTGTGAAGCCGATGTGTGCGTCAATTGATTGTTTTAAAAACCACTAAATATGCCTAGAGATTGTTACTGTGTCGCCTAGGGATTTACTTAAAACCATTGTTACTGCCTACATTGATGACAAATTACGGACGTATAGCGAACGAAGAGGTACAGTGAAATCCAAAAACCGTCTAATAAACCTACATGAAAAGGCCTTTTCATTCCACTACGTACACATGTTAGTATGTAACGCGACTGAATATGCATCGTAACAAGCACAAGAGACAGGAACATTCGAGAGGTCGGTATGCGTTGAATAGAATTCTTTCAGTTTCTTTATTGGTTTCCATCCCCGCCTCCTCTTCGGTTTCGGTCACTATTGAAAATTCTTTCTTATTTCCACTTCCGACCGTAAAATGTAAGTGTATGTTGCCGAAGATTACCTGTTTTTTTGATTAGGTGGCTTAACTAGATCGTATGTCCTGTGGACGATTTTAAAGTAAGTTTTTTAGAAGTAGATAACAGTTATCAGTATTGAAATTCACTTTGACTGATTGATGATACTTCTAAAAATGATATTTGGACGAGCGTGAATGATGACTTTGCATAACAATGACAGCCATATTATTAACAAAGAGCAGAAAAGTAATTACACACTTTAATTTGACTTCGGTGTTTTATCCCAAGAAATTTTGAAACAGTTGCAAAGACTTTTCCGATTCCTATTGCTGCTTTAAAATATAGACTTTTAAATGAAATTGCAACTAAGGAATTATAAAACTGTTTGTTAAAAATTTAATACATAATATGGAGAAATCAGCAGGTGTAAATCATATTATCCGTTTATCGTACCTACATTTTCACAGCATGACGTAATTTTTTCATGTCCGCATGTCAAATGGAAGTGCAACACAGTAGTATTCATGAAACAGTGATATCATGCCTCCGGTTGTAAAGTACCTTCCCATACTAGGAACGTGATTATTACTCAAATGGGAACGAAACCAATCAAATGCTTGATCCTTTTGAATTCGAACGACGGTGACTAATGAAACGAGACACAAATTAGTAAATGTTCGCATAATTTTATCAATAAATTAGCTTATGAATATGCATTTTGCATTGCGATGTTTATCTCTTTTTGCTGATATTATGGCAAGGTCGGATGATATTAGAATTCTGAACTACCTACACAAGAATGGCGGACACGTGTTAGTAGATCTGAAGAAATTTAATCTAGTCAATAGCACCGATTACGGCGATTACCATAGTCTTGAGAGTAGTTACAAGAATATCTGATAATACAACTGTAGAATGGTATTGGTATAACTGATTTTGATACTTAGAATATATACTGAAGCAGAATAAAACATGGTAGAATCTTTTCAGCTACGACCAAACAATTAATTCCCTCAGTATGGAATTTACAAGCTTCAAATTCCCTCTACAACAAGAAACAAAAGCTTTGACAACTTCACATGTTCTATTAATCACATAACATTGTAACCTCGTTTCTGAAATAGGGCAAACAAGTACAAAGGCGTCAAGACATTGAATATAAGTCGTTGGGACATGAAACTAGCCAGAAATCCAGCATTGTTTTGGCACGGCCAATCCCCCGGGACGGTCTAGCTTATTGTGTTAGACATAGCAGGATCGTTCGATGGGACCGCCCGATTAGTTTCTGAACTCAAAGGCCTGAAGACTGATAGATGCTGGTTGATAAAGCCTGTCGTTTGCCTTGTGAAATGATGATCAATATGATACGATAGGGAATCAATGCAAACATGATTTACGTTCGTTTGCTGAACATTTTACAAGAGAAATGACGCGAATTTCTTGTCAAGTTGTTGATGAAGATTATAAGCTCAGATCTAAATAGTCCGCAAGCAAGTGCTATAATAATTTAATTATAGGTATATGTTTATTGTCCAAACATTGTTCTGCTACTTTACTAAGTAAACCAACCTTGACACAATGTGACTGTTTTAAAGTCTTGTGCAACTGTTTTTTCTGATAAGAAAAGGACATATCATTGCAGTTATTATTAAATTAACTGGTTTGTGATTTATAAATACATTATTGTGGGACAAAGGTCCGTCTATTAACAGCACAAAGGAAAGCTTTCCTTCTGATAAGGCATCATATGTCATTGAACAAGATAAAGTATAATTTTGTCCTATCGCCGCTAATGGCGACGCCCACTATAGGTTGTTGAATAAATGAGTAAATATCATTATTTTTTAAGAAATACAGATTTTTCTTGACATTTCAATGTCAACTTTTTACAAGAAGAGCCTTTTCTATATTGACTAGTATGAAACGTTAGTTGTGTCACTTGCAATATATGGATACAGGCCAAAGACGATTATGGGTTTTTCGTATATAAAAATATGATGACGCATTCAGTCTATCTTTAGAATTATGGTTTCATGTCATTGCTATGGGAATATTGCGACATAAAATGTACAAAATACTGGCGGAGAGACCAGGGTATTTCCCATCACATCTTAGCAAGGGATTCCCATAAAATATCTCTCAATTAAGTGCATGCTTTAGCGATGATTGTTGATATTATAATTTATGTCATTATGTTCGAACATAATAATTATGCAGGTGTATCGTTTCTTCCTTGAATTTAATTCGACTGGGACCTTGGGTGGATGAATAATCAGTTTTTTTCGCAAGACCGTTCAAACATATCTACTTTTTGTTAAATACTAAGTGACTTATAAGGAGCCTGAATTAAGTTGTTATATTACGATTACGTCCATGCCATGAGGATGTCATAGAACACCACGACTATTATTAAAATGACTGCAAAGTTTTAGACATTAGGTCCATTCAGTAGGCAGTTGATATGCGTCAAAATATGTGAGGAACGAATTTGTAAATACATAGTGTAAATACTAGGAACCTCGTCCAAGGAACCGTTACAACTATCCATAGGCAAATAGGTATTGTACGCTTAATATTCCAGACTCTTCTCGAAAACCTGACACCTAATACCTGCCAGACCCGTCTACTCTTTAATTTTATACTTTTAAAAAAACTTTAAGGAAAATCGAATTAGGTTTTTCTACTTTTCAGTTTGATTGAGATTTGAGTTTATTTATAATTTATTTAAACTTTATTACAATAAAACTTAACTATAAGTAACTTTTAAAAACTAAACTACACTAGAAATAATTTAAAAAAACAAAATATTTACATACTTACAATTATACAATATATTTACAATATAAAATATGGATACAAAAGGAGTGCGTCACGCGTCGTAGAATTTCTCCTCACCATCGTCGACTGGTAACGTACCCAGAATGCTGGCAGCATTGCCACGTTGGATGGCAATGCTAATTCTTTGACCAAAGTAAAGGCCAGCATTCTGGTCACGCGTAGCATCGACGAGACGCTTCGCAATCTCTCGGTAGAGACTACGAGCACTCGGGCTCCACGGTCCCAAGGTTTCAACCCCAAACGGCACAAATACGTAATTACCAATAATGTTACTATATTTGCGCCGCTTGAGGTTTTCTGCTGATGCGGCAGCAGCGCCCGCAACGCCCACCGTACCTGGAATATGGGAAGGCGCCAAGGTGTCGACACAGGTTGCATCCCAAACCAAGGGCCTGCCCATACTCCAAGGCAACAACGACATACCGTCCGGCCCCTTCCCATCGTCGCGCGCCAGCCCATTGGGTTGTAATAGAGCTGGAACACCCGCGGTGGCAAGAGACCGGCGAATTAGTCCAGTCATTATAGTAAGTTCACCTCGGAATTCGAGATACCCAGCTGTAAGTCTGTAAATACTTGTATATTGATACCCTGAAAGTTGTCTCAAAACCTACATATGGTAGGGTGTACGCAACTATAAAATTTCAAGGTCCAAAGTCCCAAAAACCGGTATTTTGAGCTTTTTTTGTAAATATCTCATTTCCTATGGAATTTTTGCATTCGTATTCATTACCAATATTGTACAGTATACAATTCTCTACAAATTTTGTTTGAATTTCTTTTTTACGGTGAACCGTTTTCGAGATAGAGGGCGGAGAGCGCGCGGTCACAGGATCATTTCAAGTCAACCGGTGCCTCCGGTCGAAGATGCGCCATATATAGTTGATGAACTATCGATAAATCAATGATTATAATAATAAATAAATTTAACCCATTACTGTCCCACTGCTGAGCAAGGGTCTTCTCCCGTAATGAGGGAGGGGTTAGGCCTTGAGTCCACCACGCTGGCCAAGTGCGGGTTGGGGACTTTGCATGCCCTCAATAAATGTATTTAACAAATTTTATTCATGCAAGGTTTCCTCACGATGTTTTCCTTCACCGTTGGAGCATGTGACAATTATTTCTAATACACACATAACTTCGAAAAGTCATTGGTGTCATCATTTTCTTCATAATTATATTAAATCTATATCTTTTCAATAATACTGATTTATTTGTTTTTTTTTTCATCATTTAAGAAGTTATGAATATTAATTAGGTTAAAATTCAAATATAGTGCCTATATTTTCATGAAAAATTCTGCAATTACATGCGCAGGTAAGTGTTGATAAGTTAATTAATACTGAATAAAAAGTGGATAGGTTATGAAAAAAATGATAAAAAATAATGTAATAGTTAATAGAAATTGACAAATATTTATTAATCATTGATTTATCGATAGTTCATCAACTATAATATATATGGCGCATCTTCGACCGGAGGCACCGGTTGACTTGAAATGATCCTGTGACCGCGCGCTCTCCGCCCTCTATCTCGAAAACGGTTCACCGTAAAAAAAAAAATTCAAACAAAATTTGTAGAGAATTTTATACTGTACAATATTGGTAATGAATACGAATGCAAAAATTCCATAGGAAATGAGATATTTACAAAAAAAGCTCAAAAAACCGGTTTTTGGGACTTTGGACCTTGAAATTTTATAGTTGCGTACACCCTACCATATGTAGGTTTTGAGACAACTTTTAGGGTGTCAATATACAAGTATTTACAGACTTACAGCTGGGTATCTCGAATTCCGAGATTCTTACCTAATTTAAGCTTAATTGACTGCACTAAATTATGTCGTTTAGGTGGGCGTGACGCGGGAAACGACCCGCACTCTTATTCTTTTTCTACTTGTTTGATTACTAAGTTTATGTAAAGAATTGGACAGCGTTATATGAATAACGTGGTGCTTTCATTTTGGGATGTTCATAACTAAGTCATCTCTAGTTGACATGATTATACATATTTTTAAATTCGACGATTCTATTAAGGTTTTTTTACCACAGCCATTTAAGTTATTAAGATCGGAAATTTTACGGAAAAGCAGTAAATTTGTAAAATTGTGTTAGACTTTTTAAAAAAGGCCCTGGATTTTTTTAACTATTATTCGACAGCCTCAGTCTGTAGACTATATAACTGTGAAAATAAAAGATCTAAACAGCAAACAGTATGATAAATGTGATAATGATAAGTATTCTCCTCTCGTAGTATGTCTGTACTAATTTGTTAGTAATTGGCCGCTGTAATTACTTACTTAACGTCTTTGTTATAAGGAAAGGACCGGTACTTACTACATACAGTATTGTAGTAGTCTGTTATTAGGTTGTTTCGAGAGAGGCTCTTAAGAACATTGTTATAGCTTGCATAATAATAATGATAGTTGGTTTATGACACGTAATAATGACAGTGAGGTAGCTTTTTTAAAAATTGGGTATCAAAGTTTCTGGTTATTGGTTGCTTAAGTAGACAAATGCTTACAACTAGTTAATAATTTCTATAACTTTTAACGAAAATTTCTTATTTATTTTTAATTTAGACGATAGAAAGTTTCAGGGTTTCTTTCACGAGCAATTGTCAAGTTGTATACAAGTACAATCAGTATCTGTAAGTTGTAAAATAATAAAATCCATAGTACTGTGTGTATAGACAGTGTAGCTATTTCTTAAAGTTGGTTAGCCATTTTATTTGACATTCAAAAGCAGAAACAAAATATACAATGAACTCTATGTTATTATGCACTTTTTGATTACAAGTGTGAAGGTTTTAGGAAGTAGGTTGTCATCTTATATAACTCATTTTACCTGTATCATTAGCCTACATTTCAAATTAATCCGCGTACCAACTGTGATAAAGAGGTTGATCTATTATGTAAACTGCATTATACAAACTAGTTCTGCTTAGAAAGTCACCAGCCTTATTAAGTTTGACCTCAACTCAATTTAATGAGAGCTTTTGTTATTAGAGTGTAGAAATATTTGTACCTATCAATTATTGAATAATAAATTATATGACATTAAATATTGAGATTCAAACTGAGTTAAAGTAAATAGCAATATATTTAAAGGAGACTTAGATAAAGACTGCAACTTAAGCCGTGGTTTCATTTATGATGTTTTGAAAATTTGGTCTCAAACATTCATCAATCAATCACAAGCATTTTTTTCACTGTCAAACTTAGTGAAAAATATGTCAGCGGTATAAAACTATTTCTATTTATACTAATTTTGCATCTGAAACGGGCGGTCTTGGAAACCGAATTTACGAGAGCAC
Source organism: Anticarsia gemmatalis (assembly GCF_050436995.1). Lineage (NCBI taxonomy): Eukaryota > Metazoa > Arthropoda > Insecta > Lepidoptera > Erebidae > Anticarsia > Anticarsia gemmatalis. The sequence continues at coordinate 8,154,942 of NC_134757.1, forward strand.
AATTTTCAATGACGTTCTTACTTACCTTATTACACGATAATGAATGAAAGCTAAAGTGAAAACGATGTATTTTTTCTTCACGTACTACCGAAAAGGGCAAACAAGCCTAATCTTAATAGCATTAGGCAGCTAAAGGCAGCGTAATTTGGCTCACAAGCATTTGTTTTTTTTGGGGTCGCGTATTATGAAGTAAGGGTGATGTGATATTTATTATACGAGGTTTTACGATCCTATGCGATGTAGGTAGGTTATTGAGGCAGATTGGTTGTATGTTTATCTATATCTTAACATAATGTGTGGTTCCGTCTGAATAATCATAAATTCTGTTGAGCTTATAACGTATTTCTTGTTTCTTTTTTAGCGCAGTTTTAGGCTTTGTCAACTTGTTTTAAATAAAACAAATTGACAATGCATGGAATCATTATATTTGCAGTGTAATTTGATTGCTAATCAAACATGTCCTGTTAAAATATCTGATACAATTAATTTAAACGTGAAATGCGGACGCATTCAATGGACGAGTACCAATATACACGTAATTACTGCAAAAACGTCAAGAAAACCTTTTTTTTCTAACTGGATAAACCGAAACGTCTCATTTTGCAGAATATTGAAACTTTTTCAATGACCATATTTATTTTGTTCATTAGTATTTAATCAGCACCTACGTAGTTGAAGCGTATAGAGCATTGTATTTCAATTTAGTTCTGCGCAAAACCAGCTCGTTGTAGCAAAGTAATTTGGTAGCAATTATTACGTCTAGACGCCGAGGTATGGGCTACGAGTTAACTAGTAATAAATATAATCAATCAGACTTACGTGGGTACACTGTTTTTGTATTAATATTGTTTTTAGTGATAAGTCTGCTACAATTAAATTAATAGATAAATCTGAATTGAAATGTAGATCGCCGGGCTCAAGAAAAATGAGGTTATGGTTTAATACGTGTCGTTGAATTTAGATTAAAATTATAAATTTACTTGAGAAATGTATTAAGCTTACTACTAATTTAAAAAAAAACTATTGAGCTTAATACATTAATATTTAAAATATGCAGTGCGTTGCAACTCAAAATTCTTTATTACTTTCAGTTCTAATTTTGAATAACCCACAAAAATTTATTGGCTGAAAATTGTACGAAATTTGGTTAAGAGTATTATAATTACATTTAACAAAGGTTTGAATAACAAACTGGGTGGTGAAAGTAAACGAAACGTCGAAGGCTTGCAAGGAAACAGTTCCGCGTTCCGCCACCCGCGAGCTTATATTTAATGAATATTTCATGATTACACTGTAATTATGCGTATACTTAGATGTTGAAGCAAGGGCGTGAGCCAAACAATATGATTAACATATTAATAGTGTATTATGACTCCGGTTGTGTAGAAAATGTGTCAATCGACCGAATGTGGAAGATATTTCCAAGCACAGGCACCAATATTAAGATAATATGTACTGGGAATATGTGTGCTTATATGCAAACGTGAACAGTAGCAATTAAAATTTGGCTTGTCTCAAACGATAGCATCTTAAAAGTCTTCATTTCACAAATTGCAGCCTTCAGAATAAGTACATAATCATCACAAAAAGGTTTAAACATAAAACAATCTACCTTTATAAAAGTAATGAATGAGTAAATAAGCAGTAATGAAAACCCTAAAAACGGCTCAAGACAAGATCATAACAAAGATTTTTTAATTCCCAACGAATTTCGCTTAAGAAAATATAAGTAAAAGAGAATGCCTAAATGTGAATAAGCAGGACTTTTCTCATTATGGGAATCTAAAGAATAGGACGGACGAAAGGGAAGAGGCCAAATTAAGGAAATTAACTTTTTATAATAAAAGGCGGGTTTTCCACTCGCCATTGCAAATGACGTACCATTAATTGTGTGATGTAATTAAGGTTGAAAACAAATAAAGCTTGGTAGTAGTGGGATCTTCCTTTTCACTAGCTTACACGTTTGAATGTGGTTTTGTTAACATTTAATAGTGTACTTAGCTTAGCCTGCGAGGGCGGCTGGCTGGCATTTTAAGGAAAACCCCGCGACTGTCGTGAATGCTTCATTCCCGTTGTTGCAATTAATCTTCACGCTGTTTTTCTTTTACGAGTTCTTACTGTGGTATCAGCAGACAGCGTAACAAACGATCTTACTTGATTCCTGTACATTGGTGTGTATCGTGTTACCGCTTGTTTGTAAATTTCCTTTAAATTATCGAGTTAAGTGAACTTTTTCTTAACGCTGTTTTTTAAACTTATTGTACTGGGATCAAATAGATTTTAGTGGTTATTACAAAAGCGAGTAATGTCAGCCCATGGGATATGTTGGGACTTAGATTTTAATAGATATAACCAAATACCTGCTGAGTCATTTAGTTAATAACACCGAAATACATTTTGTTTCAGTCATGTTTACTTACTTTTAGATATAATTTCCTCTCGTCTGTACGTAAAACCTAGACAGTCTCTAACTCGGTCTAACAATCATTACTTGCTACCACATTGCCTAATCAGATAACGCACACGTATTAATTAAAATAAGATTATTCCGAGTAAATGATAACATATTTTAACGATAACGATGTACGAACAATTTCCGGTCATCTGATTACGAAGAAAAGTATTGCGTTGCAGATCTATGATATCCGTAAATATACTTTTTATCTCGGATTTTTTTTGTTCCACGAATATTGGTATCGTAGAAATCAATTTAGTAACATTATTATATATTTTTTTATTAAGGAAAGACAAACGTCGTGAAGCAACCTTGGATGCCAGAATGTTCTTTAGAGCAGTTCTTGAAGGTATGCAGAGTCCCTCATTCGCACTTGGCCAGCGTGTTGGACTCAAGGCCTATTAATTCCCTTATTCCGTCAGAAGAGCCTTGCCCAGCAGTGGAACATATTGGGTTAATTAATTTATTTTAGTATAACATTTTCTTTTATAGATAAAAACAATCTACGAGTTATAATAAATTGGATTTAGATTACAGGTAACAATATTATCTGAGTGTTTGAGTTATAACAGTTTCTTTATAATTGAGACCTTAATTAGATACTAAAGTAAATTTAATTATTTTTACTCGTTTTTTACTCGGCAAAAGCTTCCGTTATTTATTCTTTCTTAAACATTTCTAGACGTATTAACTGTAGAGGAAAGAATTCGCGTTATATTTATAAAAGGCAAGATTATTTCTAAGAACCTTGAGAAATAATTTCCAGCATAAATGTTAGGAAAGTGGAAATCCTATAAAAATATCTCTTTACGATCTAAAAACCTGTTCAATAGAAATCCACAGAACGTTAAAACTAGAATGTAAATAGCAGTTCGTATCATAGATTTAATTAACATTTAAACTTTCAGATAAAAGCTCAGGTGATAAGCAGTAAAACCGCAGTCTTATTAGCTTGTTATTCCATTAAACGCCTAACGATTATCAGTTGACATTCTCGACATGCTACCGACATCGTAATCGAATACTTTTTATTACACATTTCTTGTTTCACCCGAGAATTCTCACAGATAAGCCTTAATAACCGAGTAATAATTTCATTATCGGTATACTAATCTTTCGTTTAATGTAGATGTGTTAATATTTTATTGCTGGCAATATTCTACGTATTTTTCTTTGACATCCCACGCACGAACTCACAGAATTCAAATTTGAAACGAAATTACGCCCGCCACAGAGTCTTTTATCCTTGTATGGGAACAAACATGGTCCTTTGAATCAATGTTTTGCATTTTCCCATGGTAATAAAGGTTATTTTTCTTTTGAAGTAGCGAACGAGGAAGTGTCAGTAAAGAGTTTGTTGCGAACCCTGAACCGTGTATTTATAATAGATCAAAACAAACATAAAATGTAAAAATAAATCAAATAATATATAAATTAAAGGGGAAAAGGTTGTGCTATTTGATACCTATTATTTATAGAAGCACAAAAAACATTTTTATGCTAATAGATTTAGTTATGCTATAAAAAGTAAATGCTCCTGAAATATGCATACCATTTATTTTTTGGTACCTAGTTCAGTAAAATAATCTATCGAAAAGTGCTGGTCGAAAATGGTACCGTTGAAAAATATTTTTACCTTCGTTAAAATATAACGATGTTATCAGAGCTCTAGTTTGAATTCAGGTCGAGAAAAATATTTTATTAAAACTCGATAACATTTTGTTATAAGTTATTCTAATTATTATATTATCATTACAATGTCCAGTTGTCGCATCGCAGTGTTACCAGTCGCATCTGTAAATTAAAACCGTATTTCAAATTGGCAAAATTAATGTAATCGTAGCTTTCAAAATTCAATACCTTTGTTCGAACGCTTTGCCATATACCAAACATAATGCATTCCATAGACAATAATTCATACCATAAACAAGCCCTAAGCTTTGGGCCCATAAATTATGAAGCGGTGACATTCGAATCGGAATAAAGGCATTTAGACAGGGCTCAAGGGACGAAGGGCCTAACACTCAGATTCGTCCCAAATTAAGATGGAATTAACTTATTGTTTGCGTATTTGTTGTGGTTGACTGTACATATTTATTTATGATGAAATTTATGGTCGATGTTTGCAAATAGTATGTTGTTTACCTCAAGTCAATGACCTTACGTGTTGGGTAAGGTTAGTTTATTGTTCTCGTTATCGTTATTAATATTATAATAAAAATAAATACTGTAATTTATTTCATAGTCATTGTTTTACATTAATTTCACGATTTTACGAGTATTCTTTAATTATTTCAGTCGTAAAAACGAACTGCTATATTCATCAAAGCAAATGACAGTAGTTTCATTTCATTCCGTCAAAGGTCTATTCTTTGCAAGAGTCGCTTGGAAGTGGCAAAGATGTCAAATTCCGGAGAAATAGGCCATGTCAAGTTGAAGTTAAGAGTCCCAATGCCCCGCGGCGGTGACGATTATGTAACCAAAGACCACCCAACGTAGGGCTACCAACTATTGACAAGTATCTTATTCTATTTGATGTGTAACTGGTTTGTTACTTGTAACAAAATGTGATGATTGTAATATTTTTCGTATAATTGTGGCGTTTAAATTCAAAATCGTCTCCCCGTCTGAGTTTTGTTAATTATTTTCGTAATATAACAATTAAGATGCAAAAATATTGCGTTTCGAAGTCTGAGTTGTTGTTTAAAAAAATCTGGTTTTTGTTCGGTGAAATACATAAAACCAGTTTTTCTAATTGATGAACTGATTATATAAAATGTAGCAGAGATAAATAATAAAATAAATGTATAAACTGACAGATAATTAATAGTCATACGCACTCAAAAAACATCATGTCATATTTTGTTAAAATAATTACTGTAAACAAAATGTCATAAATGGATAGTGGTACAGCCCTATGAAGTCAACGCGGTACGGAATGAAAGCGCTGTGACGACCCTCGTCATCTGAAGGAGTGCGTCGCAACCGCTCTACATTTTGTGCGAACAAGCGCTACACAATCCGATGACGTCACTAGCGACACGCGCCAGAATCATTCACCGCCATTATAGAGCTAATGCTTTGTTTTGACAGGAGACGTGTTTAATAATAAACATCACTCGTCTAAAAAAAGTAAAATACCACTTCAGCGCGTTTTTTGTTTTGTTTTTAATTCAAAATTTGATCGAATTCGCGTCGAACACCGTTTTTTTTTTGTAAATAGAATATTTATTTTTAATGACAATATATTATTGTTGGTTTTAATGTGTGTGCCAGCATTTTTTTAAATTTATACTCTTCCAAATATTTATGATTTAAAAGCTCTCCTCTAAAAACGTACATAGATATAATATGTCATATTTGTTTTCCCAAATGTCACGTTTTTGGTGCAAATGTATTGGAAGTATTTCCACCCACAATACTGCTCTTGACATTCTACAAACCACGATACAGCGTAGCGGGTCATTGACCTCGTTACTATTCGAAAAGTTCTGAATCGTATTGTATTTCTTAGTGAGAGTTATAAAAAACAAAAGTCAAAGTTCTTTTTGGGTAAATTTATAATAAAAAAGATAATTGTACTTTGAAAGTTACTTACGTTCAGTAGTTTTAACATAATTGGTAGCTACTTAAACTTCCAAACATGTACTTAAAGTTAACAACATCAATCTTTCATATCGCTTCAAAAAGCAATCTCACATAATATTTTTATAACTTTCATCCGAATAAATTGGCTCTTCAAAGGAGTCACATTTTATTTACTTATTCCTTTAATTTACAAGTTTTCTTTTAGCGAGCCGAGTCGCGGCAATAAATTCATAGTATGTATCGATGGAGTGTCCGATAACTCTCACTGCATTTGATTTATTAAGCATCGGAGTGCAGATATCAAGGCGAGTTCCATACTGCGGCAACATTTCTTAGTATTTCTCAAGGGTATCGTATGTTAAGATGAAGTGTTGTGAAGTAAATGCATTGGTAAGATTGTGCTAGTTTTCAAGTCTTCCTTGTGATTGGACGGTGTATAAGCTTAAGACTTGGCCGTTTCTTGGCTGCTTTACAGGTTACGTGTTTTGCTTTCCGTATTACGAGCGTATTTTTCTTTCCTGTTTTAAGCAATTTACTACCTAGGTCAATGCTTAAACTTCGCAACCTGTAGTCTGTTTCACCGGTGTAAGTTATCTTTGCAAGTTAGTTTAAAAGATAAATGCTCGGATTTTCTTATTTTTGCTTGAAAAAGCAGAACGATAAGGTACATAATATATAAGCTGTAGATTATAAAATACGGAAACTTATTTATCGGTTATTAAAGTAATCTGTTTATGAATGCCAATTATAATAATTGACAGTCGTTTACGGTTGCTGTCGAACCACAGGTAATATAAACATTTAATTTTGCTTTCTCTACATTTATGAAAAATCCTTTTAATTATTCTTGCTTTTGTTTTCAATTTAAATTTCAAAATTTCATTTATTTTTTTTCGACTATTTCTCTTTTGCCAAAATCGCAAAACAGAAATAAGTAGTCGAATGATAGAACAAACAATGAATCTAGAATATACAATATTTCGATCGCTATTCCGATGTCCTTAGCTCGGAGTATCGGCTTTTCTTCAATATTTCTTATATCGCATACGTAAGGCTTTGCAAGTGACACAATTTGGGGCCAATACCGCCAACCAGATATATCAGAACGGAACGGAAAAAATACTGCTTATGGAAATACGAAAATCCGATACCGACACAAACTAGGATTACTTATCGTAAGGTCCGTATAAATGACTCAGTAAATAGTGCTAAGGCGATTCAATTTGCTCAACGGATTTCAATGTTACATATTTTATGAGATTTTTGATGAAGATCTTTTTACGGCAACCGTGTATTGCTTACTTATGGTATTTGTAACCGATTACACGAGTTGCTCTACAAAATATAACGTTATTTTCATATATCTAGTTCTATACAAATCGTCAATTACCGATTTTAGTCTACTTTATTTCTAAGTATAGTTTTTAATTGGAGCTCCTGAACTATTCGAGGTAATTATAGACATAAATTATCTACTTCCGTGAAAGGTTAAGTAAAGGTTATCGGGTATCAAAATAACATTATTGCTTGAACGGGAAAATAAACCAGGAAGCTCGTGATTAACAGTGGCACATTTCCAAAATCATCGTATTTTTTACTTAAATTCCACATAAGAATGTAGACAATTAAAACCTTTTTATATTCGACTAGCTGACCCGTGCAACTTTGCTTGCGTCACCTAAGAGAATGGGTCAAAATTTTCCCCGTTTTTGTAACATTTTTCGTTGCTACTCCGCTCCTGATGACCGTAGCGTGATGTTAAATAGCCTATAGCCTTTCTCGATAAATGGGCTATCTAACACTGAAAGAATTTTTCAAATCGGACCAGTAGTTCCTGAGATTAGCGCGTTCGAACCAATAAACAAACAAACAAACTCTTCAGCTTTATTATATTAGTATAGATGTTTCATATTAAAAAAATGCAACGTAAATAATTAAAAAGTTACAAACTTTTATTTTTCTGTTTCTCAGTTGTTTTTGGACGGCAAACGATAAATTTGAAAAATATATTCTTCAAATTATAGTTGTAAGTTCGGAAAATCTTTTCTAAATCATTATTTCGCCTATTAGACTCTATTAAATTATCAAAAGACCCACAAAAACTAAATTATTTGTATCCAACGAGCTCTTTGAAGCGAGTGTACCTATTAATAATTACGTTAAAGTGCCGCCGACCACAGAAGGGTCTATTATGAAAGTTTCGGACACGGAACTTTATGCTCCCACATTTTATATAATGATTCAAAATTGACTAATTTGATTTAGTTTGTTTGAAGTTTATATCATTTTTGGATTTAATTGTAATTTGATATTCGTGGTTTTATTGATTACAAAGTAATAATTGTTTATTTTTTTATGATTTGCATGATTTTTTACGATTTGTTATGATGAGCATATCGGAATTATATAACTGTTCAGTTAAAAATGTTACTATAGTGACGTCTATATTACCATTTTGCAACAACAAATAGCAACAGACTCTACACTTTTGCCTTTTAATCTATATCTAGACAGATGAGATGATAATATCGAACTACAAAATTCACTATCAAGTCACCGAAAATAAATATTTTAAATACAAAAGTATTCATATAAGTCTGTAACAATAAGATAAAAATTCGATTCGTTCAATTTTAAAAGAGCTCTGAAGGTTGTTACTTATTTACATAAATACACAAAGCTTGTACATGTATTTTTGCAGCTGTTTGCGTGAATATTTAAATTGTCATTGGTAGTAAGCTTCGATCGGTCAATTAAGACTTGGATGTACAAGTTTACAGTCGTTTGTTTTAGTTACACGTGTATCGTAATATGGATGTACTTCAATAGATACATTCGTATTTCATATTAATTTTAAGTTACGTTGGCCAACATTGATATCGTTTTTAGCGGGTTTAAATGTATGTAAGTTTGACAAGACGTATGGGTGTGAGTGACGCAAAGGAAGTTTGTAAGGATAGTACCAAGTGTCGTTCTTTGGTCTCTGCCTACCCTTGTGGGAAAAAAGCGTGATATTATGTATGTAAATGTAGCTATTGTAAAAGGTTCAATAAAAAATCGTTGGTATTGGACGTTACTTAACCAGTCCCTATGATATTCGCACTGAAACTATTAACTTAAAAGAAAGCATTCATCTGCAAACTCGGTACCTTACACTAATAATAGTCAATTTATAACCTCCATCTGTCCATAGGTCACTTTTCTTTTCGAGCAATCTTTCCACACGAAAAAGCGGGTAACAGATGTTAGTAACAATAAGCATTTTTTCTTCGCATCATTAATACTCTTGTTCAAAGTAACATTACGTAGTACGAGTAAAGGTCGTCCCTTAGCCGCACTTACTAAAAGTGTGTTTAATGAAACGTAACGTGAGTTTTAGTACGTTTACACCCACACGGACCGTTCCGCTCGGTTTATACAAATTTAAGGTCCATCTACACCACTGGCTCTCAAACTGTGGTCAGCAAGAAATATAAATAATGTGCAAAGATGCTTTAGTAGTTTTTTTCCGAAAGACACGATTAAGAGACCGAATTACGAATTATTTGCTTCAAAGGTAGCAGTCTACGAAGAAACGCTTCGTTTTTCCGTTTTGCGTCCTTTTGTGTAGAACAACTGGGTATTAACGCCAGACTACCTTTCTCTACTTATCAAACAATGATCTTGAATCTTTCTAAAATGCATTATTGGGTTTCTGTAGCCCGATTCTCAACTGTTATCGAAAAATATTGTACGGAAATCTGACCAGTGCCTCTAGCGGACGGCGTAAAAATATTATTGCGGTACATTTTAAATGTGCGATGTCTAGATATGCGATGGTTCCAAATGTAGAGAATCGTGCTACTGGTCAAATAATGCTTGAAACAGTTTCTCGTTTCGAAAAGGTTGGGAGTCCGTGCACAAATCCCGGGTTTGCCCGGGGCGTGGGAATATGTTCCCGTCGTACATTTAACACGGACTCGTTCACTCGTCAGGTTCGCTATCGTCACACTAGTTCTCTGTGAATTCTGCTCGAACGGTTACGTTCGCCAACGTATTTCGAATAAACAACGTTTTGTATGGATTTTCATGTGTTTTCTTGTTACATATTTGATAACTTTTAGTTAGTATAGTAGTAGTGGTTATAATGTTGGTTTACGTTCAGAGTATATATATATATATATATATGTTACTGTAAAAGCCCGAACTGTGGTAAATCCTAAGATTTTCCGGTAAAACCTAAGATTTACCAACTCTCAATGGTAAAAGTCCGAACAAGCCAGAGTTTAAAAACTATGTTACGATATATAAAAAAATCCTCCTTCATAACTATGTTTTACACTATTTCACGGTATAACTATATACTGTGACATAGTTATAAAGAAGGAGTTTTGGGCAAAACGACATGGGTAGGTTAGGTTAGAAGGCTAAGGTGGGAGCGAGCGAAGCGAAGCTCCCACCTTAGCCTTCGTGGTTATTTTTTTTTAACCACCCAGAAGGAGGAGCCCCGCGAAGCGGGGCTCCGGCGACATCTCGATATCATCAAGGGAATATAGGTAAAAGTTCGAAATAAAAGAATTATTCGGACTTTTACCATTGCGAGTTGGTAAATCTTAGGTTATACCGGAAAATCTTAGGATTTACCACCGTTCGGGCTTTTACAGTAACATATATAAACTCATTAAGTATATTTAAATAGTAGCTTCAAGCGACAGAAATGAGCATCACTCGGTGATTGGTCTCCTTTTAGATTAACTTATAAATTACATTCATTTTTATAAATCGATTGTTCCGTAAATATTGTCAATTATAATCATTTCCAACCGTGCAAATGTCTCACAAATCGAAGGTGGTTTGCAGTTGCGTATTATATGGAATTTTCAATACAGAAAAATATTTCAACTGACTTCTGAGGCCCTCAGTATGTAATATGTATTATATCGCCGCTTCATGTCCGGTGCTATATTGAACTTGGTCGTGTACGGGTATTGTGAAACATTGTAGCATATTATCTATATGACAACAAGGAAACTACAGAAATATTCAGCTGATTAGATCATACGTTTAAACGACTAATTAGCAATTTACCTTCAATAACACTTTATAACGAGTAATAACAATTATAATTATAGCTCCAATTTGCTATCTCGTGCTATAAATTTTATCTTATTAACTCATTAGTGTCTATTACATGAAGTATGTTTTACAATCCATTAGTATTGTTTGACTATTTCCTTTTTTTTCTTAACCCATTACTGTTCTATTATTGTATAAGAGGATTGTTATATTATTGTATAAGAATTACTTTGGAATTGCCGCGCTCATTTTTTAGGTTACAATATAAAGTCAATTTTAAATATAAGCCCACTGCACAAAAAAGGAAGCATTCGTAATAAAATAATACCCAAAGCAAACTATCTACAGATCTCGGAATATTAGTTTTCATCTGGGAATCGAAGTCACGACAGTCAATGGCTAGGTGAGCACTCTAACTATTGCGCCATCATCCCATTTCTACGTAACTATTAGTATCTACTTGCTTGCGTGATACGTAGTTTCATTACTTTATACATTTTCCTTTAATGTCGTATTTCATCATGTTGCATGAAACATTGCGGTTTATTTATGCAACCTAATATCAATGAATCATTCATATTGTAACATAGTATTAAACTTGTTCAATGAATGTCATAAGAAGCGTAAAAACGAGGCACGAATTAAATAAAGGTGTAAGAAGATTAGTATTTATTTGTGACGTAGATTTGGATCTTGGCAAACATTTTTCTAAATGATGCGAGTAATTATCAATTACATTGTTCTTGTAATCAAGCATAGACCGTAGTCTGTGCTGTATTTATAATTGGATATTCTTCCTTTCTTTAATTTTTAATGATACCGTAATCCAATTATTGCTAATGTTTATAGAAGAAAATCTACAACTCAGAATGAAGTTAGATAAAAAAGGCATTTTAAAAGCTAAAGCTTCGTGTAAGAACACGGGTTGATTATATTATGGTAGATTGCGGACGGACTAGTAAAATGAGGTTATCGAATCTAATGCAGCGATTAACTCGCATGCTTAAAACAATTTTTGACAAAGTAACAATCGTTCAAACATTTAAATCATTTAATTCCCACTCGAATATTAACAGTAGCGTTAATAATTTCAGTTCAAACTACGACATTTAATCTTTCATTGTGTAACCAAATTTCAGAGAAATAGAACAATCCTGACGATTTGCGGGAACACTTACTAAGACGTTCTGCTAATGTATGGTTTTCACTAATTGAGTACAATTAATTGTGTTATGTGCTAAACTTGTTTATTAAGAACGTTTAGTGGTTAAATTAGGATGCCTTTTTAATGAGCTCCTGAATTATTAATGAATTTTATTAGTTTAATCAAGTTTGGTAGTTGATATTCCGTTTTTAGATCTATTTTACTTAAATATGATTAGAGCAATAGTTATTGTATTTTAAGCATTCATTTACACCCTACACGGTATGTTTATTGTTATTGCGAATAATGTGACAGTTATTTTTGAAATAGACTCATCTCACAATAAGTTTTTCTACAAACTCCGAGTCGCGTTGAACTTTAAAACATAAACTGTGTATAAGCTATAATTCGATTTGATCTGTGCTTTGAATCATAACATATGAATACAGCGCTTATTTTTAGAATAGGGACTTAACCCTCACTCAGACTTAGAATAGTCATACTATACGGAAAAAGGGGAAGTTTCAAATGCTACTAATAAATGACAGATCATTTTTATTATCAGAATTTATAAAGTCCCGGCGATACACAGGACAAAGGACTATACTCCGTCAAACGTATTTATCACCGGATATTTAAAAATTACTTTGTAAATAAAGTTGATATCAACATGGTGTCTTATATGAAATGACGACTGATATGGATTATGACGCAAGTCGCAAACGATGGGACGTGCCATGACTCATATTAGATTCGCAGAGTAACTGTTTCGAAGAACGCTTATAAAAATAGTTTCGATAAGTGAATCGGTTCTTATCTTAATATAAATACCTGTGACGTTAGAATTCACGTAAGTTAATTTACTTTTTATTTTTTTTTACCTATACTGTCCCATTGTTAGGCAAAGGTCTCCCCCAAACTCCTCCACCGGTCTCTGTCCTCAGCCATAGTCTGAGCAGTCAGTCAGTATTTATAGTTGGATATTCTTCCTTTCTTTAATTTCAAATGATAGCGTGATCCAACTAATATTCCAAATGTTTATAAAGGACAATTGAAAACTTTACTTTGTTATAATATTTTTTAATGTAAAGTCTGAGGCAGTATATTTGCGATCGAGATGTCGCAGTCATAACTTTAAAACTTTCGCGTTGTATATTTGTTATATAATAGGATACGAAAATCAACTAGAACCTTTTTACCTTAGAAAGCCTGACGTTTCGGCGCAGGTTACAAAAGCCGTGGTCGAAGTGAGAGAGAAAGAGAGGTCGCAGGTCCGTATTCTACTTATTGCACTTTACGTGAATACATAACTAGCACAAATTACTCACCTTCAAGATTAGCTGGAATGCTAACACAATTCCAAGTATCGTGTATATAACAATTCTTCATAGAAATCTTGAAAAAAGTTGTCAAGGTATCAACATTCGACAAGGTCAATATGTAAATGTTTCTGTGAAAAGTAATGCAATAGTTAGTAGTTGCACGTTAGTATTTAATTACTGATTGCATTTGCTCGATTCACTACAGTCCACACTGTCGAGTATCGAAGGTTTGACATTTAAAATGTACTGCCGAAATAGTTCCTGTGATACCCATTAGGTGCTTATCAGATTTTCATACAAATTTGCTCGATAGTTAGCCGGTTGTTGATAGTCGATAGTGGAGAAGAATCAAGCAACAGAGTAATGTTCATACTTGGCCAGAGACTGAACACCAGTTGCTATGAGTAGCACCTTTATCTGTCGTAAGTGTGGTTGCGGTTACCACACTCCCATAGGCCTTTGACGCCATCTATTCTATCAACAATAGATGAATATAGACTGGTGATGATGCAATGCAATCCAAAGCTTAAGTCAATGTCCTGTCAAGGGACATAAAGTAGCTAAAACAAGTCAAACAGTTGATCAACAAATAACGTAAGAGAAAGGCTACAATTAGATAATCTTATGTAATACTTTCTACGTTACGCGTTGTTTACAAGAAGCTTAGTATACCAGTGCTAAGTTGTACAGTAACAAGTGATAAGTCAGCGTAAATACGCGAGTGAAAACACAGTTCATTTTGTTGAAAATGAAATTCGTAAGCACTCACAAATGGATTACGTGTTACTAGTTTTAATTCTTTTCTGTAGTGTCAACTGTAGCGCGATTCTCTACCAATTTTAACTATCGACAACCGGCTAGCTGTCGAGAAATGTTGTATGACAATCCGTTCAGCGCCTCTAGTGGGCGTCGTAGAAACTATTTTTGCAGTACATTTTAGATGTCAAACTCTCGATATTCGATGGTTCCAATCCGGTTGCCAGATATTATTATAAATACGAGTCTATTTGTTTCTCTGTTACGCGTTCATGAAATGGTTTTGATGAAATCAGTATGCAGATAGTTGATAGCTTTACAGCTAGTGCAATATTAGAATAAACACACAAATGATTCGCTAATAATGTATATATGTTACTGTAAAAGCCCGAACTGTGGTAAATCCTAAGATTTTCCGGTAAAACCTAGGATTTACCAACTCTCAATGGTAAAAGTCCGAACAAGCCAGAGTTTAAAAACTATGTTACTATATATAAAAAAATCCTCCTTCATAACTATGTTTATAACTATTTCACGGTATAATTATATACTGTGACATAGTTATAAAGAAGGAGTTTTGGGCATAGCGACATGGGTAGGTTAGGTTAGAAGGCTAAGGTGGGAGCGAGCGAAGCGAAGCTCCCACCTTAGCCTTCGTGGTTATTTTTTTTTAACCACCCAGAAGGAGGAGCCCCGCGAAGCGGGGCTCCGGCGACATCTCAATATCATCAAGTGAATATAGGTAAAAGTTCGAAATAAAAGAATTATTCAGACTTTTACCATTGCGAGTTGGTAAATCTTAGGTTATACCGGAAAATCTTAGGATTTACCACCGTTCGAGCTTTTACAGTAACATATACATAATATTTACTAGACTAAAATATTAAAATGAAATTATCGTAAACATCATTCGGGCGTTGACTAATGACTTTAATACTGTAAAAGCTATATTGATCATACTGTTTGTAAATATTAGTCGCACAATATTTTGATGCCTGTATATACAATTAAGTACCTACACTCATTCTTATTCATTGGTTTTTCTGCTTGTGTATTCATTATTTTAACCTCAAATATTAATCACTAACAGTGTAGGCATGTTTTTCATTACTATTATTTATAGTTATCATGTTTGTAAACCTGCAAGTACCCAGCCTGTTTCAGCTGCTGCTACATTCATGGTCGTTGATTCGGTATTAAAAATAAATCAAATAAATAATATACACATACACACTTCGAAAATCACGCCTTGTTCCCATAAGATTAGGCAGAGACCAAAGAACACTACTTGGTGCGATGCTAACAAACTTCTTTTGCTTCATTCACAACCATACATCTTGTTATACCGAAGCGCCGGTTAAGAGCACTACGTATCTGACAAAATTAAAATATGCGATCTTCAAATGTTTGTATCCGTTTTAAAAGAAATCCCCGATTTAATTACAAGCATCATTAGCTTTTGTTATAAAAATATTTATATTATTCAAATTATAATGTCATAGACCTTTAGTTAAACAGGTTTTTTATATTGGGGCTTCCCCAAGTGCATGTTTACCGGATAAGTAAATGCCATTTAGCGTTTCTAGATCGCCAGATACATACTAAATGAGTTACCTTGTTAGGTAAAAAGACAAGACATGATTTTATTTGAGCATTCTAAAGTCACTACTACTAAGGAATCCTTCATGTTTTATTAGTTTTTATTACTGACAATAAGCCTGCGACGTAAAGATTAAAGTGGTTTCTATGCCGCTACCGTTGCTTGTGTGTGTCGTGGGTTTGATTCCCACGCGGAACAATTAAAATAATATTGGTATTGCATGAATAATTGTATGATGCATAAATAAACATCCATTTATGAATTTTGTTACGTATTTAGTTTGTAAAAATATTATGTGCTGTTCTTGGCGTGGGAGTAGTACAAAAGTTTATAAACACAGAGGTCATATAAGAGAAAATGGTAGTTTAGAGGCCGCAATTACGATTTTTTATGTACATTTTTACCATGAATTGTGTTCACGATAACAATATTCTAGGCTTATTCTAGGTTATTTTGTATAGCCTTAATGGCTCGTGTAAGTAAATTATACCTACTGTTGACAGTTTATTCTGTTACGACGTAGAGGCTAGGTACGTAGTACGTTTTAGAAGTTATCACGAACTAAATTTAAAGCTAAACTAAATTAATGTACGTGTTGCTTATGACTTTTATTCTTTTGTTACAGGTACGTTAAAAAGTTAAACTCAAATCAAGAAAAAATCTTCATTCTTATATTATGATGTAAGTAGAACCTATACAGGTACGAAATACTTCAATTACAACGCATTTCTACATCATAAAATGTGAATTTAATTAATGAAAATAATACAAGCGTTGTTTCTATACGCTATTATTTTATTTTTTTTGCTATTATTATTGTAAAAAAACGAAAAATGTAGCAACGATGAAACAAGTCATCATTAAGAACAAAAGGAAAAACCGACCATCTTTTAAGAAAAACCAATCACTAACTTCAACAGATAAGTTATATTTGACGTCAAATCCTTATTCATATGACTCTATATTACGTCAATCACGTAAAGGGTTGTAGGGTCTAATCACAGTGTTATGACGCATACCAAATACCTACGTACACGTGTTTGCCAATTATCATGCTTCAAATAATAATATTAGGTAATGCCTTGCTAAGAAAACTGACTACAGCAATTTTGGTGGTGATGCTCGCTGAATAATGATAAGAAATTGAAATTCTGTCAATCATCTCAATGTGGGTGAGGATTTTACATAAAATGAGGGGAATATAATGTTATTATTATTTTATAATAGTGATATAAACATTCATTTGCAACAAAAGTAAGCGGACAAGGGTTTCTAATTTACAACTTCACGGCTTTTTGATATTATAAATAATATATAAATAAATATCATCGGACAACTCACACACGGTCATTTGATTCCAAACTAAGCAGAGCTTGTACTATGGTAACCAAATAACTGATAAACATACTTATATTATATATTTCTAAATACATACTTATATTGATACATTAACATAATAAGCCACGTCAAAGGCCTTCCGGCGGCTTGAACAACTTTGACACTAGGTTGACCACTAACCATACGATAAGAAGAAGATTAACATCCAGGCTCAGAACAAAAACTTGTGCCCATTACACAAAGATTTGGTTATTGCGGCGAGGTGACACTTTAACCACTGCGCCAAATGTGCAGTTACCTGTTTTTAGTTATACCTAAATAAAATACAGGATGGGCCACGGAGTTTTACGAATTTAAAATCGCCATAGCGTTGGAACGGGGGACGGGAGCGGAGCGCGGGAGGTGGGGATCTGTAGCTCGGGCTTCGGAAATTTAGTCGCAATGGAGCACTTCACGGGTGAACAGCTGTGTTCTGTGTAAAAAATTATTACAAAAATGCTGATTTGTGCGTTATTTTTTGACGTTCATTTCGCTCTCACTATGGATGCATGATTTAAAACAGTGTCCGAGTGAAAGTTTGATTATGGCGTGAGTCAGAAAGTTCGAGGCTACCGGTTCGACCCTTAATCAGAAACCTAAGGGGCCCGAAAGGACGAAAAGGACAGATGAAAACATACACAAAGTCAGAGCTTCCGTACAGACCAGCGAGGGAATTCTGTGACTGTAAATACTGAGCGATTCACAGCCTTGTTGGGCAATTTATTTTTCCCGCAACTGTCAGAATTTCGAGGGTACAATAGTGCGACATGGTTTCAACAAGATGACGCCACTTGCCATACCTCTAACGAGAGTTTGGCAGTAGTAAAGGAGATGTTTGCTGAAAAACTCATTTCGCGCCGAGGTGACTTTCCATGGCCACCGAGGAGTCCGGATTTAACTCCACCAGATTTTTTCCTGTGGGGCTACATGAAAAGTAGAGTCTACAATAATAATCCGACCACGATTGCAAAGTTGAAGGCCAATATCTGCGAATGAGTTTATGTCAATTTGAAGTCGAGATTCGACGAATGTTTGCAGCGAGATGGTGCGCATCTGGATGGTGTTATTTTTAAGAAATGATTTTCCCAAATGTTAACTTCAATTTAAAAATAAATTGGTTTTAATATTACTTTTGGTTTTTTTTTATGAATTTTTCAAATTCGCAAAACTCCGCGGCCCACCCTGTATGTGTATTTTGGCAATATACCAATATCCCATTGCTCGATAGGGGTCCCTTCCCGAAACGAGAAAGGGTAAGGTATTGAGTCCACCACGCTGGCTAAGTTATTGGAAATAATCATCAATTGATATAACGGTAAAGGTAAAAAACCAAACATAAAAATAACTTACATGACTGATAGTTTAAACAAGTATTTAAGGAATTCAAGCCACCCACACTTAGCATTGTGGATTGAAGGCTTAATGCCGCTCATTCTAAAGAAAATATCCGTACCATAAGATAACAATATGTTGAGATATAAAGGGGTTAGCAAAATATAAAGTTATGTAGGTATTTGTTTGAAGACTGACCAAGTTTATTACATTTTGAGTGTCGCGTTAACGAGATGTGAATAGTAATTGTCATGTCGTGTCATAAAATTACGAGAATTTATCAGCCATTCTGAAGATATATGGCATATTTGTTTAGTATACACGTTTATGGATGGCTTTATGATTTATAAAAGTCTATGTTTGTATTTAAATAGCGATGATGACAGAAATGGTATTGTTTAGTTAAGAAAATCATCCTTCTCGAGGCGCCGTCTTAGAACAAATTTTACATAGACAAGAAAAAATAGAGATATGTCATATTGTTTAGAGAAGGTTAACAAAATCTAGATTTTTGCAAACACAGAAGATGATATTTAGAACAAAAATAAGCTTATTGGAGAAGGTAAATAATGTAGTTTTAGTTTGAGTTTTTACTAAAGAAGCAAATATTGCTTTGTTATTTATAACCTAATTGAATTCATGTAAAAATGTGCTTTACTTAAATACTAACAAGAAACGAATTTAACGTTAATAAATACATTAGATCGTTTATTTACAAACAGCATAAATAATAGAGTTCCGCTCCGTGAAGTGGCGAACTTGCAAGATGATAAACAACGGCAGAATTTTTCTAACTGACATTTTCTTTTAAAAGAAATATTCCTCGGATGATTGGAAGTGAAAGAATAAAACTACTTACTCGTAATTACTTCACGTTTTCTCTGTTGATTGTTTTACTTTAGTTCCTTTTGATTGTAAAACTTGTTCGGTGCCACTGTGTCTTGGATAAAAGATAGACAAACAATTTGTTTTTTTTCGTAATATTTCTTAAAAATACATTTGACTTGGATAGTGATTGTAATAGAAACATATTTATGCATACAATTCTTATAATAAAATATAGTAATCTCACTTTTGGAACATCTATACTAATATTATAAAGCTGAAGAGTTTGTTTGTTTGTTTGAACGCGCTAATCTCAGGAACTACTGGTCCGATTTGAAAAATTATTTCAGTGTTAGATAGTCCATTTATCGAGGAAGGTTATAGGCTATATATCATCAAGCTACTACCAATAGGAGCAGAGTACGGGTGAAAAATGTTACAAAATCGGGGACAATTTTGACCCATTCTCTCTTATGTGACGCAAGCGAAGTTGCGCGGGTCAGCTAGTAACTATAATAGTTCTGTAACTAAAGTTCTTTTGCACATTGGAAATATTTGAAGATCGTCTTCGTCATAAGATATTGACCTTTCCTGTCCATCTATTTAAGAGTTAATTGGCGTCAGATAGGTAAAAATTCGTATTAAAAAAACACCTTCCATGGTTAAAAAAGCCTTGAAGCAGACTGAAATTTTAAGAGTTTTGCAATCTGGAAACATATATCGCATACAACATTAGGTTCAAACAAAGCAGTGTAAGGCCTTGGGTTACTGGTATATGTCTGCCTTCGTCATGCTTCAGAGGGTACGTTAAGTCGGTGCCGGTAGCTGCCTCCAGACAATGGCAACATAATCATAGGCTTCTTGAGCGGCTTAATGGCTTTGACAGTTGGATTGGCCACTATGCCGACTTATAATAATCCTTAATAGGCTCTCAGATCAAATCATTCATTAATTTAGGTCACTTGATGCCAAAGTTCTTGTTAATGATTTGATTGTTGAAGCCGTTAAGAAGACTGCATTAATCTTTATTCCAGATTTTGTAGCAAAGTAGTTTTACAATTATGAGTATTTGATGGAGTTTCGGAATACTTGTAGGTTAAGATAGTATCATGTTTGAACTAATATGGGATAGAGTTACTTGCAGATTTAAAATAAGTACCTAATTAAGAAACACATTATTGTCTCTATTAAAAAACAAATGAAAATTTCGTAATAACTACTTTTGCTTCCTTATAGTAAAACTCATAAATCTTTGTTCTCCTACGTATTCTGTCATGTATCTCGACAACGGGCGCGGAGATAACTTCAAATTTCCGGTGTTACACCAACTATTCAAATTCATTAAGATTCTTCATAAAAACTCAACACGTAACTTAAACTGGGCTATTACGTCATTACCTTTCAAGCATGCCCACTTATTATCTGTCATCCAGTTTAGCTGAAGCTCTGACGTTTTAAAAATTCTAGTCAATTTGTTCTGTGTGTTAGTGTAATGGTTGCGACGACGTGGGTCTTGGTATACTGGTACTGGTGTGCTGTGAACAAATGCGGTTCAAATAGTTGTTCGTAGAACTGTAGGACTGATAAATTGGCTCGTCCGTCGGTGCTGTGGACGCACCTTTGATAATACGTTCTCTAGATGGATGGGCGCGTTTTGTTGTGCGAGATAGAACACGTTCGTGTTGTTTTGAAAAATATCGTTACGCATGTTTTACTTTGTATTCGCATTGTTTTATAAAGTAGGTATTTGTACTGTCGCTGTACATTATCGTATTCTTTCGCATGTTACATGTATTGTTCATACTGAGAATTGACATATTAACTAATATACCATACGAGCAATTCTTTGATATTTCACTTCGATCGTGATATTTTTTTCCAATAGATTTTTGTTGACAGTGACTCGTCAGAATGGCCCATAGAAATGAACTACAGAAAAAATTACGACCATTACATTTTAGATGATTAATTTATATAGCTCTGTCTACCCTCTTAAGGATGTGTACTTGTGATGATGTCGATGAATTGTTTTAATTACCCATCAAGCATCATTAACGAGTGAAAACATTAATCTTAATAATGAGAGCAAGTGATGATTGATCATAATTAATTGCATATGAATGACAATTGCTACTGAATAAATTAGGCTTGTAATAAACAATTATGGATGTAATACTTAGTTTGAAACATTTGCAGTAGTAGTCAAAGCAACTGTAATGATACATAAAAGAATTTTCGATGAGGCCAAATCGATACTAGGTGTGCTATTCATAACAATTTTAATCTTACTTGATGTAATAAGGGCAAACTTATTTTAGGCAGCTTTTTCTAAAGTAATAACTTTATTTTTCATATTTCTTGAAACGTACAGAAACGTACCTTTACCTCCTGTTATTTTATTTATTCGAAATTAATTTCATTATTACGATAAAACAGTAAAATATACGCTCTTTATTAAGTCTTATATTTATGGTTTAACGTTTTGTTATGATTGCCCGTTAAAGTCTTAAAGGTTTATGACCGTTTTTAATTATGAAGCTATAATTTCATACTAATTTAGAGCTTATGCACTTTGGTGACGTTTATAACCTTATTATACGTACTAAATTTTATTGTTTTAAACATAAATTACTGAAGTACCATTAATGTATACTTAGTTGTTTATAAGTAAACATTATAATAAAATACTAGTTCGTATTACTTTTGCCAGAAGGTCTGCTTGCGTAGAATGTTCTGTTTAAAATTCTAGCCTTCTCTGGGATCGGATCAATTGCTTAAATTAATCTACAGGGTGTTAGGCGGTCGTCCAAACTATTGCTTGCAGTCTGTATACCACTTACCCCTGGTTCTGAGTACATTTAATGGTTGTTTATATATTCAATAGATAAACTATTGAATAGATAAACTACCGCTAAATGCACCTCAGATACCGGGGGTTAAACAGTTTAGAAAATTAAGCAAATAAAGTGTTTTTTTTTGTATGAATGTGAGCGATGTCCTTCAAACGTCAAAACATCGTAATTGAATAATTGGTAACCAAGATAAACACTCAAACCAAACGGTAACATAATATTAAACTTTTATTTTTATCCGCCAACATCTTCAAGCATAAGAAGCGTAACATTACAAAAACTGTTGAATAACATAAAAAACACGCATCACATTCGATCGTGCATCGTATAGCCCTATTCCACCTAGTCATGATACTTTAATGTTCGGCCAATTTAACCTATTACCTGTCTGGTTATTGACATCAGCAGGTGCAGCCGAATTAGTTAATAGCCCGAAAGGTTCTATAAAACAGGTGCTTATCTACCCGTGATCTTGTGTTCAAGCTGTTAGTTTAATTATATTTTTAAGCTGAGCATTAATGGGTTAATTTATAATGTGGTTGCTTTTAAACTTTCGTGTTGTGTTATTTGGTACCTACTTCAAAGAATTCATCATTTGAAGCATGTATTTCAATCTTGGTTTGCTCGACATTTTCGTATAGATAATGGAAAGCTTATTAATCCGTAGGCTTCTTTATATGTAGAATAGTACCTAGCTTGTATAGTTACGAGCTGAAGTCTAATGCAGTCATTAAAATAGGACTTTTACGCATAGCTTGTTTCATTATATACGTTAGGTAACGTTTGTTTAGTACCGTACATACATTGAGATGATGTTCTTATGAACATCACCGTACGGTGTCAGTGTACAAAATATGTAAGAACATTTTCAAAACACATTTAATCAATGAAAATACTACAGCAATTTTAGATTATACAAAAAGTATGATTAAAAATATGTCTGTCTATTTATATTTGAAGCTGACTGTACCAAACGGATTTAGTTGATTAGTCATCAAATATTTAAAATATTCATAAATATATATTTCGATGCTACCGAATTTATGTTATGATGATAAAGTGAAATGTTTATTTGCTTCTGATCATTGATTTTGATTTGATAATCCGTTAATCTCATCAAGTGTATCTAATTGCTTAACTCGAGTACGTAATCGATTAACAAAATTAACATAAGCCTCTTAAAAATGACATCATTTACGAATTCAGATGCATCCTGAATACTTTCCGAGAATCAATTTGTAATAGAACAGAATTTACATCAATGTACCGTGAAACATCCGGTTGGAGGATACATAATAATATTTGAACAACGGACGGACTAACACTGTTATTGACATTAAACGGTTAAAACTAGTTTTGCAATTTCGTAGTAAGGATTAATAGTGTTTCGGAACATCTAAAAAATAAACTAATTATAGACAAAACTATTCCCAAATAATGATAATAATGATTCCTGAACGTAAAGAAACTTTTTGAAACGTTACTTTTATGAAAGTCAAACTTTACCGAAAGGGACAATGCCACAATGTTCCTTTTAAACGTTGCTTCTGGAAGTATTCGATTCCGTAGTAGCAAGCTCTCTACAACTTAGGTACAGATAAAAAGGACAACTTTTTGATCATCAGGTAACTTTCTTAAAGATTGATATTGATATTATTGAGACTACTATTTAATGCAGAAAATCTATCACCGTTATTCGTTGCTCTGAGTGATCTATATAAGAAAGTCATAACATGAATTGATACTAATATTTTTAGGTACTGTATTTTCGTTGAAACAATAAATCGATCTACATTTTCAAAGAAGTAATATCGTCTGTCGTTTAGAGAGAAGATGAACAAGACACATCAATGTCAGTGCAATGATTCTCGGAGACGCATTACTGTATGAGTCATAAAACATTTTGTTGTGATGATTCATTGTATTGATTTTGATGGCTTTGACCTAGGAAGTAGGGTGCTAATCGGTTCGCTGATTTGGATATTGCCTTGTCGTGCCAAGGTTTATGTGTCATTTTGTTTCTGAGAGCATGGGTGATAAATTTTTTCTAGTAAACATTTTGATCGAAAGTTCGACCTCAGATTGACCGGGAATTTTTGAGATTTTGTCAATGGATCGACTTGATACGTCAATTTACAAATGATTGTATAAAGTGTTTGCAAAGTGCTTTAAAATGTTAAGAGGTAGGACAAACATTGTAACTTAGGGATTGAGAACAAAATATTGTCCAAATAATTATTAAATTGCACATGCGTTTTAGTATAAATGTCCCATTTTAAATAATAGAGGCTTTAAAATTGTCATTAAAGTTACCTGCGTCTTATAGATGTAAACTTTGGAATGTCTTGGCATAAATATAGAATCAACGCTATTTTTGTACTAATGAAACACGGGAATGATATTACGAGTATTTTGAGCGCCTTGGGTAAACAACAAGGCAGGTAAAAATATAAATTGGTTTGTTGTTGAAAAACTGGACACAGAATGTTAGAATTAAAAACAGACAGAGATTTAAGACAATATTGTTGTAAATAATCAATTATACCTTTATTTTTTTGAAGCCATGTTATTTAAAGTAGAAGTTATCAATGAAGTGTATTGCATTATTTCGTTGTCGTATCACAAGCACGCAATAAACAGTAGAAAAATATACCTTAATTAGCATAGTTTTATGGTACCGATATTTCAGATAAATAAAAGATAGTGTCAATTCTATGGGATTGTCGATGCTCATCAATATTTTATTATGACTTGTTTTATTCAGTAACAAGTCTATTAAAGCCACATAAAATTATATTACGGGGCGTGCGATCCATTAAGGAAATCAAAACGGATTTCGGATTAGTTGATGAGGTCGTAAAAATAGGGCATTTGGCTTGAGACGCGGTGTGTTCTTTGTAGGAAATGAGACTAGTTGGGGTAAAAAAATTGATTCAAAATGTCTGTATATTTTCGATTATTTAGGATTATGCAGTAAGTAAAAGTCATGTTTGTCTATCTTTACAGGGGAGATTTAAAATTATTAAATATTTTTGCGTTAAGACTTTATCGTCAGACCGAGAGTTGTCTAGTATAATTTCGTAATTTACGCCGATTGATAGAATTAAGTTATCCAAGATGAGAAAACACATTTTTAATTTATCAACTTCCTATATTTTATCTGATAATAGGCCCTAAAGTGGGTGGTTATTATCAACACCTGTCATAGATTACACATAAACTTAATAAAGTTTCTACAAAGGGATTTTCCGAAGTATATTCTTATCGCCAATACCGTATTTATATTATTTTTTTCCGATAATAGTCTGCTGACTAATAAAAATGTTCCACCCATCTGCGACATAGAAAAACGGATTAGCTTGTACTAAGAACTGTGCCAATAAAGAAACCTTATTCGCCTAGATTAATAATCCTCTTAGAACAGAACATAGCTATGAAATATAAAAGACAAATTCGTAGAAATAACGAAATCCTTTCTAAAAGAATTTACATATTTCAAACTAGCTCTTGCCGGTGACTCTGTCCGCGTAAACTATAGTTATATAGCTTACTATTCATATAGTTCTCGTTCACGTAAGCTTTCCAAGATAGAAACTATCTTACACTTTTTTTTGAATCTCGTACTATCCTTGTAGAAAATTTCAACCAAATCGGTCCAGTAGTTCAGGCATAAAAAAGAGACAGACACATAAAGTTACTTTCGCATTTATATAAAATCAAATAATTTATTCATTTACTACAAATATTAGTAGGGATTAATTTTCTAAGAAACACTTTTCAAAGATTTTTTATTTTCAATACCAGACTTCAGTAATAAGTACTTTCTTAATATAATAAGTACCGGTTTGTTTAAAAATTACTTAAGAATACGACCGCTATAATTTCCTTTTACCGGTATTTGAGTCGTTGTTAAAAAAATACTGAATTGTTTTTTGTTGAATCGTAAAGACGTAATGACGGAATTATGGACCCAACCCGGGCAATTACGAATAAGATAAAGTACACTCGGGGAAACAATACGGAAGATACTTATCTTTATTGTTTTGCAATCTGTTGATAAGATTACCGGTGAATTGATGTTTTATGTACACACTAGCTGACCCGCGCAACTTCGCTTGCGTCACATAAGAGAGAATGGGTCAAATTTTTCCCCGTTTTTGTAACATTCTTTACTGCTGCTCTGCTCCTATTGGTCGTAGCGTGATGATATATAGCCTATAGCCTTCCTCGATAAATGGGCTATCTAACACTGAAGGAATTTTTCAAATCGGACCAGTAGTTCCTGAGATTAGCGCGTTCAAACAAACAAACAATCAAACAAACAAACAAACTCTTCAGCTTTATAATATTAGTATAGATGGATACATTTCGTTTTAACGGCGTTTTGATAATGTTTATCCTTTTTCATGAGAGAGTTTAGATTTTATTAGTTTATTCTTTCGCTCATATGTTGTCTGTTATAAGAAGGAAAGGGATGAAAATACGCTGTTATACACGGCTCCGCTCATGTATAAAATTTTGTTCAAGATTTAATCACGGTTTGGTTTTTGAAGCAGATAAGGTAAGAAATCTTTGGTTTTGCATCGGAAAGGTGACAGACAGACAGACTATCAAATTTATTATATTAGCACAGTATTGAGTATAAGATAATATAACAGGTCCATTGTCTATTGAATTACTGTAATATTTTTTACCGAACTGTCAATAATATTTTAAGTTTAGTAAAATTAGGCAAAAAACACCTTATAGGTACTCTAAGAACTTAACATCCAATTGGTTCAACATAATAATTTAACCCATTAATGTCCCACTGCTGGGCAAGGGTCTCCTCCCGTAATGAGGGAGGGGTTAGGCCTTGAGTCCACCACGCTGGCCAAGTGCGGGTTGGGGAATTTGCTTCTTGAAGAAATCTTTGCTAATTGGTTCAACATATAAGTCTTTATTCTCAATGTTCTTTTTATCGTATAATCTGTATACTAAATGGATTTGCTACCGGAATTAGGATTTACCCATTACAACACTGAACTTGTGGTCAAATATTGACCGCGGCTAAGTCAACAGAGTATAATATGTATAATGGAATTTCGGACGTGTTCCAATAATATAATAATACAAAAGTGCTATTTGATTAAATTAATATACTAAAGTGTTTTCTAGAACGTTTATTAAATGTATAGTGTAATTACATTACATTAGCAGCTCTATCCACGTTCTTTCTTTAGTCATCCTTTTCCTTGATTAAAATTTCTTTCTCCAGAGTATAAATAGCTTTAAAACCTATCATCCTGACAATTTGTCTCCAAATTCGTTCTAGCCGTTTAAGTGGGAAAAAAGACAAACAGTTACACATTGACCAGAGATTTTGTTGCGAAAATCAACCCCCAGTCCCTGTAACACAACATGCATTACAAAGGCTTATAAGCTGCGTAGCTTATATATAAGACTTTGTAATCACATAGAGAGATACATTGTAAAACTTAAACCACATAGAAGCTTTCCAAAAAAATATCCCTGAACAACCTTGTTGCAATACAGGTAGGTATATAATTTAGTAAAGATATTCAGTAAACATTATCCAAAGTAAAGTAATAAACGTCGTGGATATTTTCCCCGCAGCGCGCACGGTGATCTATGAAGAAGTACCTACGGAAGTAACGATGAGGGCACGAGCGTGCTGTAGGGCTGCCAGAGACACTGTGTATGAGGAAAATATTACTTAAAAATTGTTGTTAATCGAATTATTACCGTTTATTAGTGCCGTTCTATTTACATATTTAGCCTACTTTTATCCGATGAGTATAGGCTGTTAACTAGTATTTACCTAAAGTCATATACTGGCTGTTACGCCGTAGTAAAGGTAGTCGCAACGATATTATTGTTGTTACGGTCGTGGGGTCCATTCCTAATAGTGCGATCCACAAATAGTCGTTCCTGGTTTGGTTGTATTATAAAGTCATTGCAACACAAAAGCAATCTTGAGTGCAGGAGTAAACTTCAAAACTATATAAAAGACAGTGTTAGTAAACGCATTAGCAAGATACCAAAATTAAGCAGTAATATACTTATTTATTTATTTTTTTGGTTTAGACTTAGCAGTGTACTACATGCCACAACTAGCAGTAAGTTCTTAAAACACTATTAAAAACACTGAACAAAGAACGTACAGCTAGCAGCCCTACCTCCAGCTAACACAATTAGTGTTAATGGAGCGTCTTGTTTGTTTGTTCTTACAAGTAAGGCCAAAACATCCTTACACCTACGTTGTTCCACCGATCTACTTACACTTGCACCACCAGGGACCTTTTTAAAGGATTACACGGTGGTCTGTTCCGCATTATATCAAGTGGTTGCGTTCATTCAGCCTTGTTAAATACGTACAACGCAATATACATAGATAAAACCACGTCTTTCTACCATAGGAGTTTGCAAAAACCAAACCACTTAATAGTCTAATATTATGACTAAGGACATGTTTTATTGCACTTGCCTGAACAGCTAAAATAATGAAAAATAAGTAGCATGATGGATTACAGGACTAGGAAAGGACATTATGATAAAATAAATTTTGTAGTAGGCGGCAGGTAGACTGCTTGTAAGGGATGTATTATTTGGACAAAAATATATTAAAAAACGTTAGCTGTGATTGTCTATTTGGGCTCATTTTTTAGATACGTAACCGATTTTGTTGTTTTCTATAATTTTTTTTCTGAGTGGTTTCTTATGTTTGAGTACGACACCTTAGCCAATGTTCAATCAAAAGTCGATAAAAGATTGCATAAACTCAGGCCAGGTTGCTTGTTTAATTATGATGTGTGTTTGTATGTTACGTTTTGGTACTTAACTGTTATAACTGTCGAACCGGTTTCCGTGTTTGTTTTTTGCTTCTATTGTAGATACAACCTTGATATACTTGTTATATCAAATCATTACATAATAATAGTAATGGCTATTGTTACATAAGAATAAATTGATGATAGCCTTGCTACCGTTTGAATATTTTCAGTAAATGAAACTTATGTACAAGCCAACAGATAATTTGACAAGATTATCTATCCTTCTCTTCGACCGATGGTTAGACAGAGATATAAGCATAATCGTCTACACGTTCATGAAGATCTCCCTCATACATACGCTTTCCAGACCGCCACTTGACTTGCCCATCTTCAAATATTGTTACGTTGTTACCAAATAAGCATTCAACGCTTCACTTTCGCAAGTCGCAAAACAAATTGCTTAATGTTGGCGTTAGTTGGAACGTTGTTTACTTGCCTCAACAAACACGGTATTATCTGTTTGCACCAATGTTTGCGCCAACTGGCTCCCGTACACACTTCTTGGCGTATTATTTGATTACCAAGTACATTGTTTGGTGTTATGACAAACATTTGTTATGAACTTGGATAGTTCAGTTAACGATCAATGGCGCGACAAACATTTTTGGTTCAATGCAGCCCTTTGTGTCTAGTCGATGCCACTTTGGCAACCATTGTGGGTGAAATTTTCGATATTGTTCATTAATATAATTGAATGCGTTTGAATAATTTATATTAGCGTCAGTGCGGAACTGTTTCGAAATACGATGTCACGATTTTCGATTCTGTATTAATTGTGGAATTAGCAAAACGATGTGTTGTGTTGATTACCTATTGTATAAACGTGGCCTTTAAATTTTTGATGAAAGATATTTTGTTTATAATACTATTACAATGCTGGCTAATTTTAATTTAATGGATTAAATCGTAGCGTATATTCTCTTAACGCCCGGAACTTCAAAAGTTCGTTTCAAACTTGTACCTCGTAATTGCGTGAACAAGAAAAGCCAGTATAAATCACCCAAAACAGGTAGTACGACAAACATTGTCACGGTAGTTCCATTCAAGCGCGCTACAGGAAGGCCGTGCATATCCGACAATGCTTACAACACCACTAAACAACCATAAAATATACACCAGCCACAATACAACTACTTATTTGACGTTCATAACGCCCTAAAATGAATAAATAATTTCTAATTTAAATATGAATCGACTACATTCTTAAAAACCTTATGTGATTTTAATGTAGAGGTCACAATGCGCTCGATAAATTTTCAATTGATGTCGAACACTTTTTATGTCAAAAGGTAGTCATATTATGATATTATTGGTGCCACACACGGCGCTTTTATTTGCTTTTTGTTTGGTTGATGTTATTTGTTAGGAGTTTATATAATACTTGCCTTTTGTTATGTTAAATAGGTATAAAGTACAAATAAGTCATGTTAGGTACTAATAGTCTGTTAAATAAAAAGTACGCTCAAGTTTAAATCCTAAATACTGGTTGATACGAAAGTCAATAGACTCGCTAAATATTTCTTAAAGTTTGTTTAAAGGCGTTGTATTAGCCCTAATGCACAAAGCACTCGCGTCTACACCTGCTAAAGTGCGCGGGATCCACTTAGATAAATGATTCATTATCTGAGGCGTGGCCACTAAGCGACCACTTACACACGTTTTAACATTCCAAGACTATTTACTCTGTAAGAGTACTCCTTCAAATCCTCAAAAATAACACAGCTACAAGCAATATAAGCTAATTTTACACAGCAAACATTATGTCATCTATGTATTGAAGAAAATGTTGGAAGCAAAGTTCTTAAGCTCATTTATTCATCGTCGTTCCTAAAAAGTAAAAACGACGCTCAAATTATCGTATTTCAAACAAATTAGCGGCAAAAAGGCCTCGCTCCCAATAATACCCAAATAACATAATTAATTACTTAGAGGGCGAGCGAAAAAATTTTCACGAAAGATTGGAGATTAGAGCGTTTAATCCGGTAAATACGTATAAACTCTATAATTTCGTTGGTTCGTGAGCACGCCCTCAGGAACTCATCAATCATTTAAAGATTTTTTTTTATCAGCCCCATCCGCACTCTCCCCTAACAGCCAACTTCGATGCAATTATCCACGAACAAATTGAATTATTTTTTATTGAACATCAATTAATTAATATTCATGAGGGTATTAGCGGCTGTTTTTTCGACAACAGCCTTCTTCCCTTCTGTGAAATATACGAGTGTAGAAATAAATCAGTAAACAAATAAATGTTAAAATATTTCATTTATTTTAGAATTCATTTACACAAAATATATCGTGTGGAAATTATAATACTCATTAAAACTCTTTGTACGACTTTAACCATCAAAGCAATATAATATTAAAACACGAAAACATTGTCACCAATAAGCCGCCCTTTGCAATTTGCTCTAAATAGAAAGAAACCTGTAACATGTTACTACATAACTATTATAGAACGAATATAAGCCTCTTCTTTGAATAGACAATGAAGCCAACAAATATCACCATGATCAAATGCCAATGGAGATCTACAAACAATAGCATAGTCCTATCTGAATCAACACAGTTACTTCAAATGCCGCTGTAACCTTTAGAACAATAGTACATATTTGCAACAAGTTATCTTTGCTCTTCCTCCCTTACGAATGCATTCACGCATTTTGATGTCAATTGTCTGATTATGACTTTAGTTTACTGTATTTTGATTTTACAATACGAGTAGATACTACAAGTACGCACTATATAAAGAAAGGCCCAGACAGTCTCACACTAAACTTTTTACTTCTTAATTTGCTACATATTTAGCGTAGTAATTTAGGTTGCAAGCAAAGTTGGGTAGTTATAGTCAAGCGGTGCTATATTGATCGATAATGAATACGTTATTTAATGATGCGACCTTTAAAGGGATCTTCTTAACTAAGCTTATACTAATTTTTCAAGATTTTGAGCCAGAATATTGTCAATCCTTGTATTAACGATCTTTGAACAGTTAAAATCCGCTCATCTACTACTGTCAGAAGAACTGTTTTTCATTCAATTGTGTACCTCCCTCACAGATTCGTGTTTCACAAGCCTTATAGAGCAAGTTTCCCTATTCACAGTGACATGTTCCCCTCTAACTAACGTCGTTAACTCTCGGTTTATCTCCAAGGACCCCAGACATAATATTACAGGCTTGTAGCCGATAAAATCGACCAAGATAATGCAATTGTCTGGTACATCTGACGATATTCAAGCTAAATAGATAGCATCGGTGTTTCGTGTGAACTAGGATTATATTGTTTTATGACAATTATCATACATTGAAGATTAGGAGGCGTTCAAGTGTTTTACGACCTCGTTATGTGTTTGTTGATATCATTAAACTGTAGTTTACAGTATCATAGCAGATAGGTGGAAGATTTTATCGCGTTTATTAGCTGTCATCTTGCTGAATAATAAGTATGGGAATTCAATATGGATCGTTCACGTTATAGAAAATTACAGCCGTTAGTCTAGCTTTGTTAGAGTTACTTATAAGATACTTAATATTATTCCAGTAGGTACCAAATCTTACGTCACAACTACGCAAACAAAGTCTGTTAGTACCACTTAACATTATTTCCTATTTATACAAAGAAAGAAAAAAACAAACACCCTAATTGGAATGCCGATGAAATCTTTTTTTAAAAACTTACAAGCGTCTTCAGTTAATTGGTCTCATTAAAATTCAACACCGTTACATTGACCGTTAAAAGGCGGACCGCATTTAGGTGCTCTCAATCAAAACGGTAAAGCATTTTATTCAAGGGGACGGGATGGATTGAAAAGAACGTCATATACTCGGGACGTGTTGACTCTGCAAACATCAGATGGGAAATGAAATGAAACGAACGAGTTCCCGAGTGTCACCCCTCGGTTAGGGATGCCCACAACTTCTATACACCGGGATATTATGAGATTTATGTGAATGGAAATAAATAATTACCAGGGGATCGCTGAAGGGTTAAAGAGGTGTACAGATGAAGGTATTCGAGCGACGTAATGGGGATAGAACCTACTTATGTGGGAGTACTGAGTACATAATTTGTGCGTACGGTTCATTTCTGCTAATACTGTTGCCCTATCTTCGCTACAGGACTACATCATTCTTCATCTCATTATGAATGAAATCTTGTGGTTTTGAAATATGGGTTAGTAAATTAAGTATTTTTTAAATCATGTCTACAAGAAAGAATAATTAGAGAGTCATTCAATGTTCATAAACACGAATGTACGGCCTTAAAGTTCCTTAGTAGAAAGTATAAGTAGACATAAGGAAAAAATCATTCTAAAAAAGTTATATCGATTGATCAAAAATAGTTTACGTTTCAAAGCAACCCTACAGTGAGCGCGTGCGTGGTGTTGCCAACCTTAGCAAATGTTTACCTTCTATTATCTTTGACGCTATCTCCAACTTAGAGTATCGCTTGCTTTGCCTTTTGGACTCACGTACTTTATTGATGCGGTCATCATTTTTCTATTGAAGTATTCTATTTATCCAAAGCGACGTCAGCGCTTTGGATGGATACCTATTTCAACCAAATATACCAATCGATAATTCCCATAACTGTTACGGCTAGTTAGCTTGTTAGTTTACACTTAGACAAAATAAGTGGTAATATATGTATGTCAAATATTAAAACTACAGGTTGAAAAAAAAATGCTACTGTACTGAACTGTAGCGCAATTCTCTATAGACGATACTATCGAGTATCGACAGTTTGACATTTTAAATGTACTGCCAATTAGTTCCTACGACACCCGTTAGAGGCGCTGACCAGATTTTCATACAAAATTTCTCGATAGCTAGCCAGTTGTTGGCAGTCGATGGTGGTAGAGAATCGAGCTACTGATCTGAATCACAATAATTTCACAAAAGACTTACATAACTCGTCAACTGTTCAAGCAAAAGCAAACTTACTATACTAATTCCTTTGATAGATATTTCCTTAATTACGTGAACTATTGGCTTAGCCTTTGTTCCAAACTATGTTGGAGTCGGCTTCCAGTCTCACCGGATGCAGCTGGATACCATTGTTTTACATGGAGCGACTGCCTATCTGACCTCCACAACCCAATATCTGGGTTATAACACGATACCCTTCAGTAAGACTGGTTGTCAGACTTTCAAGCTTCTGACTACTGTTAACGACTGTCAAAGATCTTCGAAAATGACAGCCGGGACCCACAATTTAACGTGCCTTCCGAAACACGGAGAAACTCGATATGTATAAGATGGTCACCCATCCACAGAACAACCTCGGCAAGCATAGCTTAACCTCAGAGATCGATCTGCGCGGCTGTTGTTAACTAAGCCACGAGCTCCTCTCCTTAATTACGTGAACTAATTAGTTTTATTCGTTTACGAGCTCAGTGTGCCGAAGTTTATTCTATTTAGACTAATATAGTTCGAGTTGAGTGGGCGGCGCCTTTTAGGCATTACGAGATCTTAAGTGCCATGTTCAATGAAATAAGGCTCTGTTATTGTTTCTTTAATTATTTTTAATTTTATTAGTGTAATTAGAACTGTGTGTGTATAATTTTGTCCGTACCTAACTGTCCCTATCCTATCTCTGCTCGAAACAGATATGAAGAATGAAACAATGTTTTTTTAAAGCAATCAAAGTTTAGTGCATTAAGTACACATCACAAGAGAAGTATTTTTGTTACTGATATATCAAAACTGCCAGATCATGTAATTCGAGAATGATAAGATTATTGGATAATTTAATTTGTGCTCTTTTAATCTAACTATCTGCTTATAAAATCGATATAATCACAAAAGGGAATGTCCCGGAGATTTTCATTTTCATTCAAATTAAACTCTTTAGAAAATAAATTACGAGAAGCCGCAATCTAAGGAACGCAGTCTTAACAGACTAGTTACTTAATGGTTACTATAACATGGACCATACTACATCGGTTTCAGAGATCTCTAGATATAATCCGTATTATTTCATTTTGTTTAAAAAACTAGAGCATTTGACTGATGATCGTGAGGCTACATCGTCCCCAGTCGGCCAAAGAACCGTAAGTAGTTATGGCGAAAATATGTCATACACTTCTGCCTAAACCTTCGGATATAACAGGAATTATATAATGTATGTAATCATTTTCATATCATCGGTTTATACGTGGACTTAATTACTAAACTCATTCTCTAGTCTACCCTAAGGTTATGCAAAGATAATATACAATACGCGACAGTAACCTATCGAGGTTCGTACATCACTATTGGATATGGAACTTAAGGGTCATACGTTAAACAGATCGAGAATTCTCATTTCTCAGCCGCAGGGTTGTGGGCAATCTGTGCAGCGATCAAAACGTTATTGAATTCTCTAAACGCCGCCGGCTAGGGTTAGGGTTTAAGAGATTGTAAATCAACTAGCAATGAGTGAAAGATGATACAGATGAGCATTATGAACGTAGGTAATTTACTATTTATTGGATTTTAAGATTTGTCTACGGAATATTACGACTTTTGTTTCGGAATAATGTTTCGAAGTTTCTGGAGCTTAAAAAAATTGGTCAGATTGGGTGTACAATGTACATACTAGTTAGCTTTAATGATGAACCGATGAACGAAAAAGATTTCCAACATTTTGTTTGAATATAAAAATCGTTATACTATGCTAAATGGTTTCCTATACATTTAATTGCCAGTTAATCGGGAAGCGGAGTTGACTATCGGCAAAAGAGCACTTGGAATACCAATTATAGGAAAATATAAGATTATCAATTGAGCAGAACACGATTCAAACATTATATTAAAAATAAATTCGATTCTATTACAATATTTTTCTTTCGTATTAAAATTAACATAGGGATGAATAATACGAACGGAGATCTGCCGAATGTTTTTTGAAGTAAATAATTTTCAACCTTATTTTCTGAATGTTTAGGTCGAATATAATTATATTATTTATTTTGATAGTACTTACATATTCCTTTTGGAGTTATCGTGACTCAAGTGCGCGTAACTTAGATAAGCCTCGCAAAGAATTTCGTTAGGGCAGTCAAATACTATCTAGTAAAATAAACAGAATAATCTTATTACTAGTTCCTCTTATCTGTTAATACATGTATGAGATTACCTTGAAATCAACGGTGTTATCTGCGTTTATCAATGTTTAGAATTAGTTAGAAAGATACTAGTTTAAAAGGTGGTAAAGTTAGGTGCAGATGTACGACTGTTCTTGATACTCTACGCCTCGTGTGCAATGTGATTTGTCACTGGCCACTGATTTTGTTTTCAGTAGCTCGATTCTCTACTACTATCGACTACCGACAACCGAACTGTCATCGAGAAATTTTGTATGAAAATCTGATCAGCGCCTCTGACGGGTGTCGTAGGAAACATTTTGGCAGTACATTCTAAATGTCAAATGTCGATAGCTAGCTAGGTTGTCGGTAGTCGATAGTGATAGAGCATCAAGGTACTGAATGTCTGTCTTACCAAATAAGCATGTGATCATTGTCGGTATGGTTCGGGTGTCAACGGCATTCGTTTGGTTGTCAACTAGCAATTTAGGTACGCTACTGAAATGATTGTTCTTTTCTAAATGTTCCACGAGATTTATTACATTACAATCAATTAAACTTGTAGTAAAGAAACTGTTCTGCTAAATAATCTCTTAAATAAAACACTTAAAATGTCCCATTTTAGTTATCAGCAATAGTTATAGCCACTAAATCCTTCTTATCGAATCGACATAAAGTGTTACTATAAAATAAGTAATTCTCTAACTGTACTCACAATTTCGCTTCGTAAGTCTATTTATTTTCCAACTCCTTTCAATTGGTTCGATCCAAAATAAATGTTTGTGATACTAATAAAATTTAATCAGCTTGTCACATCAGTGAAATTGACATCGCACGTCAAAATGTTATTGAATTTAGAAAAAAGACGAATGTCATTTCTTGAGGTCTCGGGCTGTTTATGTAGTGGGCCGTTTGACGTGGAGAGCTTATAAATAAGATTTCGTTAGGGCTGTCTCTGTCGATATTCTAGAGACTCGAATTCTTAAATTAAACCAAAGGTACTTGAATTATTCCTAGAGTTTTGGGTGTTCTGTGTATTTTGTGTCTCTGAGTAGAGTGCAGTGTCGCCCTATTGTTTCAGTACTAGTATTTTTTAAATACTACCGTAGTTTCGGATCTAAAATAAAATATTTAGTAATATAGCTATGTTTTTAAAAAGTAATTTAGGTTTTTAAGAAATAATCAAAGGACACACAAGATTCAGAAGGCATTATATTTTTTAATACTTACCAAAAAAAAAGACTATTTTTATTTTACGTCAGATGTTCGACATAACTTGTAATCTGTAATAGAAAATCATATTTCTAAAGAGTTTTGTTCGACGTTATGTATGTAGTAAACGACGATCCTGTTCAGATAAGGACTAGAAATATCTTGTAATATGATAATAGCGATTTGTAGTACTTGTATCTTTATCGATACATTTTTAGTATTTTAGTCATCGATTCAAACTTATCTTTTACAAAATCAAATATTATGTAAGTCCGGATTATTTGTGGAAAACTTTATCAGATACAATTTCTTAGGAGTGTTTTGTTTTCAGATTAGAATAGATAGATGAATCATCTTGTTGGTATCAATAAATTTGGGACAACGCTCATCGTATACTAAGCTAATAATTTAGGTCAATTTTTGCTCAGGGAAAAGATTCTTGCTTAGGGGAAAGACATCTTACGGCCGAGAGTCTGCGTCATTTAGAATTACATTATTGTTTTTTATAGTAACAAAGCCTTTCGTTGTTCTTTTCCATACGATTTTCACTATTTCTGCCTTTTATTAGCTAGTTCAAATGAGTTTAAAACTTGAACTCCAAGGAAATAATCCGACAATTTCCAGAAAACAATTTTAGTCTCTATTGAAAATCTAGCCACAATCCTTGGTACTAAATACATAGTAATTTAGACTGTCTAAATGTTTCTTAACTGAGGCGAAGTTTTAAACGGTCTGGCCTAAAACGTGGGCGGAACTTTTGCTCTATTTATCGCTTTTTAGGTCCCTAATGGACCCCCGAATGCTGTGATTTGTAATTTCTTGAATACTCGCGTTTATTTTTATTGTTTTACGCTTTTGTTGCTAGGTTTAATTCCCTACTGTTGCTAGGTGCTTAATACAAAAGACTGCGCAACAACCCAGTTTAACCCAGTCTTTAAGGAAGAACAAATATTATTGACATGGTAGAGTTAAGTGGACGATAAGATCGGAAAATTAATTTAATTCGTGTCAAATTCTACACCTTTAGAAGAGTTAGTTGAATACATTTTAATAGTAAATAAAGTCATTATGTCTTAATTTCACCTAAAATACTTCATCAACGCCTAAAAAGGAAAGTGTTAATTCGAAACAAACCTCTTCTAACTTACTTTATCACTTTAACCAACCGGCCAGTAATTTATGAACCGATAAATAATTAAGAAAAACAGATAACGAAAAATTCTATCGATTCAAATTAAGATATTTAAAATTCCGAATAATTTTACGGACAAATTTAAATTTTTAGAATGAATTCGTGGACACTAGCTCTTGATTTATAACGTTCCGTTAGAGGTAGTGTTGTGTGGGAGTATCTTATCTACAGCTGTCAGGGCTTGGCTACCGTAGTCGAGTGTCGACGTCTCGATATATTCGATATCTCTCGCTCGTCATGTACCGCTGATAAACAGGTACACGCTATTAAATACGCGTTTTATGAGACTCGTTTTAAGTTTTTAAGTGATAGCTGCGGTTCGATAGATCGAAATAGTTTTTGATACCGCTGACGTTTTTATTTAGAATGATATTTATTGAGTTGTTTGAGTGCAATTTATGAATCTTTTTTTAATAATAGTAGACGATTTACTTAAAAAATGTATTTATTAGTAAATTTGTATCAGAAATGTATATTTTTTAAGTAAAGAAATTTCTTTTCGTATATCAAGTGACTGAACCGCTGTAAAATAACAGACTGAAGTAAAACTTGTGTAAAATTATTATTTTTTAAAAAGTGAGATAAATTAATTTATTTCGTCCGTTAATCAAGAGAGCATCCAGCTTCATTATGCCGGCGTTTTGTTTGCGTTCTTTTGATCGTTGTTCCGACGCTCCTGAGATACTGACCTACTTAGTACATCAGTACAACACTATTTTTATAAGCTGTTCATGTAATTATTGTAATTTGAATCGTAATACTATAGGTATAATGTACAGTTTTAATTCGATCTATTGCTGGTAGATTTTTGTCAGGATATCACCAGTAGATTTTTTTTTTAAATCAAATAATGTTTCAATTAAACTGTTACAGTCATTAGTTTATTTATTTATCAAGTGATATAGATGTATGTAGGTATATCGCCATTAAAATATAATTATTGATGCGTGCTCCTAATAATAAACATACTAATAATATCTTTTAATACTTTTTTTATGGAATTGTCTTTTAAAATGTAACAATTAAGAAAATAATACAAATTACATTGTTATCTGCAGTAAATTAGTCGACTAAAAAGAAAATGTTATGTCTGACGTTGGTTAGAAGATGCCCTTAACCTGAACGGAAACATAACTTAAAATGTAACCGATGCGTAGGTTTAATCACGAGCAAACAGGGAAACTATAAAATTTCCGGAACAGTCCTGCCAACCAACGCGCGCAAAATGTACAATTGTACAGTCCAAAGCAACAATATGTTGACACTGACACTTATCAATCGCACTTTCTCATATGAATATATCAATGTAGCTTTAGTCCTACTGATATTATTAATGCGAAAAATTGGAAGTATCGGTATGTTTGTTACTCTTTAACGATTAACATATACGCGGAATAATTCGCGGGTAGAAGCTTGTAAGAATTTTGACTGCCTCCGTGGCGCAGTGGTTTAGGTCGCCACGCCGATACCACTGCAACGGGAGGTCGTGGGTTCGATTCCCACACGGAGCAATTATTTGTGCGATCCACAAATAATTGTTTCGGGTCTGGTTGTGCTTTGTGTCCGTTGTTTGTATGTTTGTAAAAGTCCCCGCGACACAAGAGCAATTCTTAGTGCGGGAGTTGTCTTTTAACAAAAAATAAAAAAAAATAAAATAAAATAAGAATAATAATCAATAAATACACATACACAGTTTAATATTCTTAAAACTTAGTAAACCTGTAAGGTGTGTTCGTCTTCATTCCCATTTTATATTATCTATTTAATAAACTTGCAACGCGTTCACAGTTTTGATACTTATTAATTCCGAACCTTTAAACTTTGCGCGTTTTAATTTTATAAGATTTCAAGAAAATATAGTGTATCCATATTTTTGCTAGTAACTGTACAACACTAGTAAAACTATCAAGGAGGTTGGTATCGTATTATTTTTCAGTACAAGTCGCCCACGGCTCTACGATCTTAATAAGGACTTGAATGCAACGGCACTATATAATGGTTTGTTTTGATTTTATGTTCAAGACCACTATTTGCATCTCGGAGTGGAATCATAATGTGTAGTCCTGTTCAGAAATGAGTGTTTGAATCAAGTAGTTTACTTGTAAAAATTTGACGTAGTCATCAAATGTCTTGCTAGAAATTTCTTGTGTTAATTTGTCAAAATAATAGTGTGTAATGAGAAATAACGACTTAATTATGTTTATCAACCTGCTGTTTTGTTACAATAGTACAAGCTCTCTAGTATGAGAATCAGATGACCACAATATGTGAGATGTCCAAAGATATATTTTTATTTATATTTATGAAAGATATCCTTCGAACATTAGTAATGTAATAATAATGTAAGATTAATTATAAAAACATACATATTCAACACGCTTTTATGAAAAACTCAGCCCCCAGGAAAGAATGATATTAGAACTGACACGTTTACACATATAATAAATGCTTCAAGTACAAAAAACAAGAGCAAAATAAGAATCGTAATCTCTATATAATAAATTTGACGCCTATATTAAATAGGCTCAAGTTTAGCTCACTCGTCCCGGTACACGTGGAACAGATCTAGTAGTCCATTTAAATTCCACATTGTCTATCTAAATTAGTATTTTTACAAACTACTGACGCGCTCATAGCTAATTGCGCTCATCGGCCTACAAACAATCTCGAGGTCAAGCAACGCTTGGCGCAGTCATTCCACAGATGGGTGACCGCATAGTGATATTTGAATTGAGCGTCTCCGTGCTTCGGAGGGCATGTAAGAAGTCGATGTTGTCAATTAAGATAGCAGTCGATAAGCTAATTCCAAGGCCTTTTGGGCGGCTTGAATAACTCTCACTAGGAAACTAACCATACGATAAAAAAAATACATACTTACTACCAGTACATTCACTGAAATGTTTATATTTACTGTCTACTTCTGTGGTGAAATGTATTGCTCCCTAGAGTTAAAACATCTTTAAATAAAATTGTACGTTCGTAGAATTAGCTAAAGTTAACAATCTTGTTTCGTACTTTGTTGACTGATTTGGAACGTTCTTAGTGTATATTTCTAAAATAGATTATTGCGGCTACTTTATGTACGTCTTTTCTATTGACTAGAATAAGGTATGTAACGACTTTAAAAATATTATATGAATTAGTGTCACCTGCCTCTCTGGCTCGGTGGATAGCGTATACGACAGCTGATTATGCAGTATTGAGTTTGATTCCTAGGTCGGGCAAAGTGATATTGATCTTTTTCTCAGTAGTATTCCGAAGTCTGGTTCCGTATATATCAATAGGCTCGCCTCCTATTACATGGGGCTAAAATTGTTCTTGGCAAAATTACACCTATGTCTGCGCCTTTGGATACGACAAGCATGATATTATGTATGTATAAAATAAGAAGGTATATCTTCGAAATAGATGAAGTATTCAATCCCTTTGTCGTAAAATACAGTCAAACGTTTATCCTCCAGTATGTAAATAGCGCTATTTGGTTTTTGCGAGCAATTGATTCTGATAAGACAATGAGTAGGACGGAACGCTTGATCGTTTCCTAGTGTTAGAATTACCGCGCGTTATGAAAAGGATTTCTTATCTAAATAGTTAGATTACTGTTAATAGTCCAATGTATTTTTGGGTCTGATAGCATACAATTATTAGTAACTTACTCAAAAATAAAACAAATTATTGATAAACCTCTTTTTGGGTAACTATAAACTTGGTTCAAGTTTCACGAGGATAATTTTATAAAAATATATTGACATGTTTATGTACTTTAAAAAGGGGTAAAATACAGTACGATTAATTACAATTTCATCAATGAACTTGAAGATAAAAATATCATGACTATGTTCACAAAAAATCATTCCAGCTAAGCTGAGAGCAAATGCCAGTAGTTTTATATAAATGATGTATGGTTTCATTCAGTAAGCTCGTCGGTGTACGCATCAAGTGCTTTGCAGTCGTAGCGTAAAACGTAAAACTCGGCTCGTACAAATGTGTGGCCGGCGATACTCACGATGTGTAGAACGATATTACACACGGCCAGTAATATAAACTAGAGTAATTGGCACAAATGAGGTGCTTTTACGTAAACATTATATTTAATTCTTTAGTTATTTTAAAAATACTGATAGTTTGCTCTTTTATCAAGCTTCCATTTTGTTTTGAGCTGAAGATCCGATATTTTAGGGTAAATCTGGTAAATTATTTGTATTTGACCTAACGATGTTGGTAAAAAAGTACCACCCTTATTTAAAGTAAACAGTAGCAAGAGTCCAGCAGTTAACAGTTGACGTTTGAAGTTTAAAATGCAAACGCAAAAATAGTTTCTACGACGTCCGTTAGATGCGTTGATCAGATTTTTATTTTTTGTTTTGTTTTTAAATTTTCTTGATAGGTGGCCAGTCGTTGATAATCAAAAGCGGTAGAGAATCGCGTTACTGAGCTCCCTCTATTGATTTTTTATCCCTAAAAAGAGCAATATAAGACGCTATTTTTAACTCCACGGAAGTTATAAAAACTGAATAAGAAAAGGGTACTGTTGTACTCTTAGATAAGGGACCGCCCAGCAACCAGTTAGTTGTGTACATAGTACTATGTCAATATATTCGACAATATTTATCAACAAACACCGCAAGATCCTGAGACAACGACCTTATAGCTACTTAAGCAGTTACCGAGAAACCTTACGTACTTATCTTTAACAAATGTACTCTATTTTCCTTTGCCAATATTATGTATTTTGTGTGAAAATAAATAGAGTATGGATATGTATATAATTGTTATTTGCAATTATGTATTTTTTATGTGATCTAAATATAATATATTGTAGTTCGTTTTAATTTACGAACTTTAGCGTTGCATAGTTATTCATATCTAACGCGACCGTAATAACCTTGGTTTGCTTGGTGTCAACGTTGTAAGGTAACCTTATAGACACATTGTACTTACTGACATGTATGTACCGAAATTTTCTTCTGAATTACTTTTAGGCTCAGAACTTAACCCTTTTAACCATTATAGTCATCGGTATTAACTGCAATGAACTCCTA
This sequence comes from Anticarsia gemmatalis, assembly GCF_050436995.1. Classification (NCBI taxonomy): domain Eukaryota; kingdom Metazoa; phylum Arthropoda; class Insecta; order Lepidoptera; family Erebidae; genus Anticarsia; species Anticarsia gemmatalis. The sequence goes on from NC_134757.1 coordinate 8,198,598, forward strand.
ATTATTACTGCATTAGCATTTATAAACGGCAAGGATTTAAACTAAGCTCTGCAAAGCTGTACAGCTGACCAAAAACTATTTTTCCTTCGTCAATCAGAAGTAGCAATTTTTCATTTGACCTAAATGAATGAAACAACGCCTAGGTTTCCGCCACAACGACGATGAGCTTAATTTCACAATAAAAAATAAACATAAACCACGAAGCAACGTTCTTCATTGGTTTCATAATTACTTCAGTGAGCGTGATTTGAAATTATTTTAAAGCATTTAGCAAGCTCGCTCTCAGTTTTTATAATTGCATCCAGTCATGCAATTTCCCAGTCAATGTAACGAGAGAAAATTCCCCTTTTTTTAGATTTGCGTGACTTTTGCAGCAAATTGTTCTAGAAAAAACTGTTTAATTGTGAAGTCGGGATTCTTTTAGCGAATTGGGTCACCTTGGGTTGTAGAAGAGAATGTAGGTACAATTTACATGGAGAAACAAGAGACCTTGGACCATGTGTGAGGATAAATAACTAATAGACCTCGATAACATAGTCACAGTAGAAGCATGGGGAATATTATAAGCAGAAGTATAACACTGGGCCAGAATATTAGAAATGTTTGTCTCTTTTTGTCTTTTGTTTCATTATTGCAGGTTTATGTAGGGTTACTTATAACTGTAATATTACAGCGGTTTTAGTTATCATTATTATCAACAACTCATTATTGTTGTAACGTTATTACGTATTTTAACATTTTATGAATATTGTAATGGTGTTTTAATTGAGAAGGCACTTATGATGTCGGTATTTTATCAGTATTATCAAAGACGTCGATCAATTTTGTATAGCAACTGGCCTATAACCTTCTATTTGTTATATTGTGAGTAAGAAAGTTTGCGAAAAAGTTTTTTAACACCGAAACTGCTGTGCCGATTTGGATAAATTTTGGTACACATTTTATCACCTGAATTAACTTATAGGATCTTACCCCTAGAAATCTTTTCGCGTGGACAAAATCGTAAATATATTTCGAACACAAAAATAGAATTCCGTTTTCTGTACGAGTGTCTCAAAGGAGGGTTCTTTTGCCGTTGTATTACTGTCGTCTCTGTATTGTGGCGAGGGCCACTTAAAGAGATTGCTCGGAGGCCTCTACGCAGCACATTCATTCTCTCAAGATAGGATTCAGTTAATATGAGCATTCTCTGCAAAAAATATACTGCCCCTAGTGTCGAAATAAATATTGTTAAGTACTACGAAGCCGTCTGTTGCAGAATGTCCTGATATATTCGCGCGGGATACAGATAATGTTGTTTGATAATAAAAGGGACTCTCCAAATGCCTTTCAATGTTCGGATTAAATAAATGTATGATGTTTTGAATAGTGTAGTTTATTAAATTCGTAGTTTGAAAGGTTAGTTTATGTATGAATTTATCTTATAGAGGTCACTTTTCATTTGTTTATAAAGGAAATATTCTGTGACGGTTTGCGTATTCTAGTATTCAATATATATTTTTTTGTTTTGCAACACATTTTGCTGTTATATGTGAGTTATACTCAAACTATCTTATAATCAAACCTTAAGATTACTTAGAACTCGAACCTAGTCTCAAAGTTTTATTTAAATAAAAAATTAATTTATTCAAGATAGTGATACTTTATTTAATGACGGAGTAGTCACCATCACCCATTTGAAAAAATAATCTGACTAATAGAGAACCTGCTATATTTTCGAAGTCGGTTAAAAAAATCACAGAACACCAACCTCAAACAACAATAGTATAAAATTAACATTGACTCTCGTATCTGAAGTAGCAAATGTATGAAAGTACCCGCCACAAGCAGGCTTGCGAACATATTTACTTTCTATTACCTGTCGCAAAGCTCTGCCAACGCCAAATGGCCCTTCGAATAATTCCCAAGAGATACCCCTATGTCTTTTAACAGTCTGAAGTAGTATCTATGTAAATATAGTTGCACAAATATATATTAGTATTTATTTTGTATGATTTTTAATTTAATATAGAGAACATGTAGTACTTCGTGTTGCTTTTAAATTGGGATTAATTGGGAAATACGTTTGTGTCACCCAGATAATATATTTTATGCGTCAGTTGTAAGGCACAGAATAAATGAAGCGTACGTTAACTTGTTTTTAAAATTAAATAAGGTATAGGTTAGAAATAAATGCCACCCAGACATGTTCAATTAAAACTTTACTATTAGGGCTTTAGAACCCTTTCTTTTTGTATCAAAAATTGCGACGAAGAATATTACTGCTGAAAATCTCAATTGCTATGAGTTTCCATTTCAACACTATAAATCGATGACATTGACATTACAAACCTTTCAATTGGAGCAATATTCTATCAATTGATATCGATAGACTTATTATGTTAATGTATTTCTTGTCCGTTTCGTGTTTCTAGGTAACAGCGGGGTAGTTCATTTGAATTAATCGTTCTCGGTCCATTGATTCTTCATCTGATTTGCGTAGTGAGTTTGGTACTGAAGACAACATATTTTGCTTGTTAATTGTTATTACAATAAACTACAGAACAAAATGTTTTTTAAGGAAATAGTCCAGCGTTTCTTATTACTTAATGTTTAGTAGAAGAAAGGATTACTGCAATCTTAATTCATCTATTATAGTAAACAACTTAAAATACGTTTGTAAGGAAATTGTTAAGCGTTTCTAATCCATACTAATATTATAAATGCGAAAGTAACTCTGTCTGTCTGTCTGTCTGTCTGTCTGTTTGTCTGCTACTCAATCACGCCTAAACGACTGAACCAATTTGCATGAAATTTGGTATGGAGATATTTTGATACCCGAGAAAGGACATAGTCTACTTTTTACCCCGGGAAAATGACGCATTTCCCGGGAAAATTAAGGTGGCGAATTGAGTCGCGAATAATCAATTTTATGATGACATTAAAATAACAAAATTCCGTTGTCATGGCAACTGTTTTAATCTATACTAATATTATAAAGCTGAAGAGTTTGTTTGTTTGATTGTTTGTTTGTTTGTTTGTTTGAACGCGCTAATCTCAGGAACTACTGGTCCGATTTGGAAAATTCTTTCACTGTTAGATAGCCCATTTATCGAGGAAGGCTATAGGCTATATATCATCACGCTACGACCAATAGGAGCAGAGCAGCAGTGTTGCAATGTTACAATAACGAGGAAAATTTTGACCTATTTTATCTTATGTTACGCAAGCGAAGTTGCGCGGGTCAGCTAGTTTATATTATATTTTATCGATCCTCAATACTAGAGAGACGTACTACTACAATCTTATTTACAAGAGAAAGAATTGTAAAAATAAAGCCAGAAAACCTAGTAACTCTTTATTTTATGTGTAATGGTGGTGAGTTCATGTATTAAACTATGTGGATTAAAATCTTCTTATCGCAAGCAAACAATTTTTTTCCTCCCGACCTCACACGTAGATAATTTACTATTTTATTTAAGCTCTCTGGCTATTGAAAGCTTAGTTCTACAAACAGTGATAAAAGAAATGTACTTCAATATTCTAATACAATCTGTCTACATATACTATTACTAGCTGACCCGCGCAACTTCGCTTGCGTCACTTAAGAGAATCATAATTTTCCCCGTTTTTGTAAAATTTTTCACTGGTACTCTGCTCCTATTGGTCGTAGCGTGATGATATATAGCCTTCCTCGATAAATGGGCTATCTAACACTGAAAGAATTTTTCAAATCGGACCAGTAGTTCCCGAGATTAGCGCGTTCAAACAAACAAACAAACAAACTCTTCAGCTTTATAATATTAGTATTAGTATAGATTAGATGCCATTACTGCATTGAAAAGATCGTTCACAGTCATTTGGCAGGTGAGTTGGCGTTGCTTTCAGACAGTTTATGACGTTCGCAAATGAAGTGGACCACCCAATATTAGTGGAATTCGTACCACTATTACTTTCAATTGTAATGTACCGAATGTAGTACAAGTATTTTAGATTGATGATGTCATTTCAGAGAATGTCTTACAAAAATGTTAGTCGAGGAATATTTACTTTTGTTTTTTAAACTTTAGAATGTTATCTATAGACCTAGATTTTTATGTGCACCTGTCCTCTATTAAAACTGTTTAGGAACAGAATGTTTAATATGAAATGCCTAGGAGTTTAATCATAATAAATATCAACTTTATGCTACTGCGGAGTACTGCGAATATTTATGTGTATGACCATATCGTAGTCGTACCCACAAAAATTGTATTCTGTTATGTATGTAACAGAATACAATTGGTATGACTAACTTGCCGTGAAAGTCAAATAAGAATCAATATTATTCTTTTTGGCATACTTCGAAACCCTGAAACACAAAGCAACAAGTTCCTAGACTATTCAATGATCGATAGCACTAACTCCAATTATCTTAATTATCCGAGCGGATTAATAGTGGAAGTGAGCATGTTTTTCCTGTTGTCCTCTTATAACAATGAATAAGGCGGCCTTACGTGACAGTAAGTAGGCTGAAACATTTACTCGAGTTACCTGCACACGTGTTATGTGACCCTGGTACTTGATAGCTGTCCTTGCGAATTTTGTTCAGGCTTGTCGAGAAAATGTTGTGTTATTAAGACTGACATGGATGTGTCGTAGATGTAGACTTTGTAAAAAAGAAACATGTTTTCTTTTGTTTTTTTTTTTTATTAAATTATTCCTTGTTAGACTTGAAGTAGGTTTAGGCGTATCAGAATATATTGTTACTTTACCGTTTAGTTGCGTTGGTTCTATTTCAAACATATAACAAAGTTTTTTCTGTGGAGAATATTCTATCAGAGATAGAGAATTCACGAACCTGAGGTGTGGTAATCGTTTTTGGTAGCTACTGCTCGGACCATAGCAATCTTTAATTAAATAACGTCCTGTAATAACAATGAACAAAATATCATCTAAACACGAGATGATATTTTATCGCAATAATTTTACTTCAGCACAATGACGCGTAGTGTGGTAAATATGTATATTCAGTGCAGATTATCAAATTCCGAGATTATCGTAGTAACGATTCGTGACGTTGCGATAAATAGTCTTGTGACAAGTGCCAAGAAATATATGTGTCAGTTCCGAGAAATACACTGTAAGTAACTATTTAAAAACATACATGACCTCACTACTAGAAATAAAAGAATGTAATAGTTTGCTTCCGATGTTTTTGGTATATATTATAATTTTCTATTACGTAATTATATCAGATAATTGATGTGATACAATTACGTAATTGAAAATTATTTTGAATGATAAAAACATACTGTACTTTTCTAAATTACATAATAATATGATTGTATTTTCGCATTTTCAGATACTCTCAGATACTTCTTTTAATCTCTGCATTACTGGAAGGTAGACTGGTTAAGAATGCCGTTGGCATTAGGTCCAGCGCGGTAGACTCAAGGCCTAACCCCTCCCTCATTAGGATAGGAAACATTTGCCCAGCAGTGAGCTTGTATGTTAAAAAAATATTTAATTCAACTTTATAAATAAATAATACGAGAAGAATAAATTAAACAAATGTGATACCTGTTTGAACCCGTATTAATTTGTAAGAATAAATCAACAGTATTATTGAATTAATTGTAATGTACACAAAATTAATTCCCAAAAGTGTCAACGTGGAAAATAATAAATGAATTATGAGTCAGTTCAATTTTATCATTTATTTCATTTTATCCGGATAACTAGGTGGATACAAAGTTATAAATGAAAACTGTTGTTATTTTGGTAGCAAGTGTATAATATATTGAAAATAGTCATCAAATGATAATTTCTTATAAACAGTTTTATATCGTGACTAGTTTTCCGCCCGCGTGGAATTTCACCCCCTTTTGGGGAGAAATTTCCGAAAATCCTATCTTAGTGCTCGTCTACACTTCCTAAGGGATCTTCTTACAAAATTTCAACTTCCTACGCTCAGAAGTTTCGGCTGTGCGTTGTCTATGGACCAGTAAGTCAGTCACTTAGTAACGTAAGACTTTCATATGTATTGATCATAGTGTTGCAATCCCTAAAAACGATCTATATCGAATCTATTCCTCGAATCACAAACACTATCTTTCAAAGGCATCACAAAAACGTATTATCACATTCCATTGACCTATTAGCTAATAGAGTGTAAATTGGCTTTTTAGTGCGACAAAAACTCACAATTAATATGTTGATCGGTACTTGCTCATTGAATGGTGTTAGATTACTTCCCCTTACGTGTTTTGCCTCCTATCGGCTTCTGCGAACTGGGTGTATGAAACAAGTTTTTGTTAGCGTTTTCTACTGAATACACTCTTTATGGTCTAACTACCTTATTAGTTTAAAGTATTTTAACGGGCTGTTGAGATTTTTTATCGCTCACGATCAATATTGGTCAGCTGAGCGCGTGGAATTTTGATCGGTTTTTTGTACTTTCAATAGGGACCTTGTTAATTTGGAATATAAATGTACGTATGTTATGTTTACAGAAAACTTAATGTTTACTTAAAGTTAATGTGGCGTAAAGTCTAGACCTTTGTGAGACTACGAGAGCGTATGATGTCTTCAATAGAATTGATAAAAATAATTTGAGATTTTGAAATATCATATTTATCATCCATTTTGTCTCTCGGTACCTGAGAAAACCTATGTTTACCTTTCTGTTACATTTTTATAAGAGATCAAGTTTCGTGTATCAATGTACGGGTCAGTACACGAAAGAACCTTTTCTAAAAACACTCCTGAATATTCATGAACTGGGTATAATTTCAAATGTAATACGAGCTTCGTTTTCTTTTGAAATTCACATATACATATACTCACGTACAAAACCTTTCTGGTAAACAAACCTTGAGTACTCTTGAAAAAAAGTACTTGTAAGGTTTGCCCTTGCCTGTGTTCTTAAAGTTGTCACTGACGTTCGAACCTCCCCACTCAGAATATTTCCATAAAGAAGCCTTATAAAACAAATTGTTTTAACATTTACAAATTCAGAAAGTTGCGTACTTGGACGGGTCTCTGGACCTTTGTTTCTGTCTAAGAAAAGTTTTTTTGCGTAATTTTTGTTTAGCCATTCCAGTGGGGTGGGTCTACAGGAAATTTATTTTACATTAAATTGGTCAAAGTTCTTAATGAAGTGAATTTATCGTTTGATTTGACTCGCAGGCGACGATATGGTTCATTTAGGTGATACGGAAGGATTCGTGTTGATAAGAAGGAAATATTGTGCAATATCTTTTTAAAAAGAGTCTTTGTATTTAGAAGGGGAATGAAATACTGCATGGTGTATTAGGATGTTAACAAGTTGCCATATAGACAGAAAATAGAAAAGTTTTGTTTTTCTTAAGATGGATAAAAAAGTTAACTAGACAGTAAGGTACATACCGACCTGTATTTCTTAATAAAGAATTCCACGTCTCTAGCGAAAGGACCAAGAAATATTGTGATTTAGACCACAACAGTATCCTAGGCCGTAAATCCTGGTAAAATTAGGAACCCGAAGAAAACCCTCCCTTATTTCGACACACGGTGTTAGTGCCTACATAATTCAATGTTACGCAAGTCGTAAACTGGCCGGTACACCGACATGACGACGTGAGGTCCAATCTTTACAAATTGTTACTACAAACACCAAATAATCTGATACTTAGTGTTGTTTACAAGAAAAATCACAACTTTCCCTAAACACACATGATTTACAAACAACTTAAGAGGAGCATGATCGCCCACTTAGACAAGTTTTCTTATATGATAAGTAAATAATAGAAGTTTATTTGAACGTTCTACGAAAGCCCTCAAGGTGCCCTTTTACTTCCAAAGTAAGGAGTACTTTTCAACAAAGTTGTTGTGTTTTCTTTTTTATTTTGGGGATTTTGTTTATAACATATTTTGTCCGGGATTTGAGAAGTATATTTTGTTACAAAACAGTTATTGAACGACTTTATAATTTATTTTTTACTCCACACATACCTAAGTACTTACTACATATCTGAAAGTATCATAATACCACTTGAAGTCACACTTATACAACAAGTAAGACGTATTAACAGTAATCTATTAACATTATTCCGATCGGATATTCTACAAAGCCAAAAGCCACGTATAACCTTATTAACATCAAAATAGCGCAATATACATACATTCTGTTGGGAGCACATTCCGTGACGAAACATATGATCATTACTCCATTACCCGCACACGTCACCGGTTGTCTCATTACCGCGTCGGGCACGTACCTAACAAGATGCGTGACTGACGGCTGCCTTCAATATCCCACTTTTTATTCCGTATCAGAAATATGGAAGCCCTTTTAGATGACGTAGGAAGATTATTGTGTCGTAGAGATACTCTAGTTTCCGTTTTAACCTCACGTTCCATGTAATGCAGTAAGTTGATAAACGTCTTTTAAAAGAGAAGGAAATGCATAAATAAAATGCTCTACTGAATGTCTATACACTCTGTTTATATTAGTAATTTGCACATTTTTTTTGTATCAAAAGCTGCAGACAAAAACTGCTAAGAAAGCTTAGTTAATTACACTAGAAAGAGCATTTAAATCCAGCTATTCAAGAATAGAGTGAAAATTAAGTAGTAGAAACTAGATAAAATCCAAACCGTGTAATAAACATATTCTACGAATATTATTTTAGCAAACAAGATCTTCAATTTGCTTGTTATCTAGTAGGCAAGTTTTAATTTAAGCCTAGAATTAAGAGGTCCTTTTCTTGTCCTTCAAAAGAGCTCAAAGTTAAGCATTCTCGTCTCAATAGGCTTTTTAATATTTGTGAGCATTAGCCACCAAATACGTGACCAATCAAAACGACGTATTACGTCAGCAACCTCGGTCAAATTTCTTTTATGAATACGTCAAAGTTCACAAACTCAAGCGGAATATTGATGTGGTCCGTACAATTTATCATTGTTTGAATGACGCCGCAATTAGCCTGTCCTTACCTTGTTTGTGGCGTGACCCAATTTGAAATATACCGTCACGTCTTATATGATCAGGTTTTCATAGAATTCTAAGCGAAATGGGGTTTTGTTTCTGGAATCCGGTACAGTTCAGGGCTAACTGTCACGGTCATTTCAGTGGATTCTCGGAATCCTGAATGTCAATGTTTATTTTCGTAATATGTTATTGTTGCAATTCATGTGAAAAGGAACGGTAAAAATAAACTACGGAGAAAATCCAATGTAGCTGTGTCAAATGTGATTTTTTATTATTCATCTATCTTTCATTTTATAAAAAATAGCAACTATAAATATCTCCTCTGCTGTAAAATTGTAACTGAATAATATTTTTACGCATAAATATTTTTTTACATTTATGGAAAAAAAGAGTCATACATTACAAATCATTTAAAATAAATAAATAAACAGGTAGATTACAAAAACAAACTGTCTCTACATTTTATTTTAGAAGTCGATTAAAACATTTTTTTTGTCTACAGGAAGAAGAAGTAAAAGAACTACCAGTGGTTCCTAAATGTTGTCCAAGTGGGCAGAACCTAACACTGGTCAACGAAGACGGGAAGGATAAGACAGTATGCGCGCGGTCCACGCTCACCTTCCAGCCAATCTTCCACCAAGCCAATGAGACGCACATCTTCAGTTACGACAGCAACGTGTACGAGACCATCGTCGGCAGCCCCTGTAAATACGAAAAGTAAATAAAGGTTTCACTTTTATATGTCTAGTAGATTTTTGTAGTATTTTAGACTTTACACCCCCGGGAACACCAAAAGCTTTTCAAAGTTATGTGTGCATTAGAAATAATTATTCACTTGTTCCAACGGTAAAGGAATACATCGTGATGCAACTTTGTATGCCTAAGAGTTCTTTAGAAGCTCTTGAGTTTCTTGTCACCAACTCACACTTGGCCAGCATGGTGGACTCAAAGCCTGAACATTCCCTCATTATGGGAGGAGACCCTCGCCCAGCAGTGGGACAGCAATGGGTTAATTTTTATTAATTTTAAGACAAAACGAATGACCGAAGTACACCACACGCTACAGGCTTACTTTACTTCATTCAAATACATCTTGTCATACAGGAACGCCAGTATCAAATACTACGTACCTGAGTTTGGGCCACCGATGTGATTGTGCCAATATCTATACTAATATTATAAAGCTGAAGAGTTTGTTTGTTTGTTTGTTTGTTTGAACGCGCTAATATCAGGAACTACTGGTCCGATTTGAAAAATTCTTTCAGTGTTAGATAGCCCATTTATCGAGGAAGGTCATAGGCTATATATCTTCACGCTACGACCAATAGGAGCAGAGTACCAGTAAAAAATGTTACAAAAACGGGGAAAGAATTCTCTCTTATGTGACGCAAGCGAAGTTGCGCGGGTCAGCTAGTTTTCGTATAAGAAGTTTTATAGTAATGGTTGCTATGTCAACTGGTTTGCTATTATAGTGTAGAATGCCGTGGGCTTGATTGCTGTATGAAGAAAATTAAACAGTTTATACACGTGTGTTCTGCCCACGGTCGATCCTCAACTGGATGTGCTCTGTGATAGCTATTTCTGTCATTGCAAAGGTCATAAAAGTAATGCTCATAAAAGTAATGAAGTATTTATTGCTGTGATACATTTTCCTTCCCACATCTTAGGCTTTTAATTAAAGCTAATATTAGTCTTTAAGTGCAAAGCAACCGTAACCATCGGTCATATATGAAAGGATGTATGGAAGTGAATGGGACAAGGAAACTGTAAGGACCTTACCAAATGGTGTTCTCTGGTCTTTATCTATCCCTGTGGGAATAAGTCGTGATTTGATGTATGTATGTTGTTCAAAAATATTTTTAATCCAAATTATTAATAGTATAATTATTTCTCCGGTAAAAATATCCTCAGTTCAAATAAAATATTTTCATTAGATAATTTACGCCTTATTTTGTCACTAATTAACGTTACCTACAAGTAGCAATTAGTGGTTACTCATAGCTTCAGTTTTTCCCACCACAATTAACATACATGTTTTACGCAAACTACAGTGCGTTTAATTATTTTAATTAAATGTATTAAAACATGTTTATGTACTAGGAAAGTATCTTTGTTATCTAAACCACAAATTATGACGATGATGTTAAGCGTTTTATCCTGTTTGTGTCACGAAATACATACATGAGTCAAGGATTTGACGTGATTTGAAAAATAATAATAGTTTAATCAGGCAACTAATAATAAAACGGTTGGAATAAAAAAATAAAACATAAAAAATAAAATTAAAAAGTTAAAATCTCTATAGACTATTTTTAAAAGCTGCAAGGTGACATTGTCGTTTGAATTCGATGTTGTTATTTCAAGACAATAAAATTACGTTTTCATTCAAGAATGATGCTCGATAAAATAAATTAGATTATAATTTGATAAGATATGGATACCACAAGTGGTCGCCTCTTAACAGACTAAGTATAGTAGACCGCGTGCTAGTAAGAATAAATAATATAGTTAAATGGTTACACATATTATTTCCATACCTGACAGATAGATTAAGGAACGCCTTAAAACTACTCAAATCAGTCAGTCACATTACGTCCCAAAAATAGTAGTTTCGTAGGGATCGAATGAGCAATTAATATTTATTTATCACTATAGTACCTAAGTTTAACATTATGATATAGCAAATTATTATGTTTTCTAGAAACGATTATGTCCAATACAAAAATTGAAAATTAGATTTATCAAAATTATCATTTGTATCCATAGACTGATAAATAGTAAAATATTTATCAGATTGTGATAAAATAATGTACGTATAAAATCATTGCATTTTTATAATCAATATCTGCGATAATTAAAGAAATTCCGATTATTTTAATGATACATGATAATACATTAATTGAATGAACTTTGTTCGACATCGAGTGACTCATTGTAATATAATGTAGAGAATTTTGAAAACAAACATTGCATTTCAACTGCCATGAGTATGTTAGCCAGTAATAATAAATACAACTGGTTTCTCACATTACTACTTAGTAGTAAATTTTACTGCAGACTATTTGATTGACCTTGTAAATTGATATTGTTATCATTGCAGTTCAGACCACTTTAGTGTAATCGTAACTGCTGTGAGCTCAACTCAAAGTACGAAGAATATAAATGTAAACTATAGCCATTCCAACAACACACGAATATTTACTAATATTATAAATGTTAAAGTTGTTTGTTCTTTTTCTGTTTTCCCTTTTTCACTTGAAAATGGTTACTTAGAATTTAATTTGGCAGGGCAATAGTTGACGAGCAGGGAGAAATAATTCAGGCTACTTTTCAAAAGCAATTAAGCGGCTGACATGAGGCATAAAACATTAGATGCGAGCCAGCCATGTTATAGTAAATCAATCTAGTAGTAGAACAGAAACACAAATCTATCTCAAAACTAACTTTGTTCATCCAATGGTTGACCAATCACTTCCCATCCATGCATTTCCTAACACGAAATGTTTGTCCACAGGTACAGATTACAGCCCGACGTGTACAGCAAAGACGAATTCTATCTCCTAGTAAATGGATCGTTATTCGTTCCATATTCCCAGCCGCCATTGCTCGGCACCAAGGACTATTGTATGGAGACGTTCTGGAACGAATCTGTCCCAGCAGGCATTACGTTACCCGTCGTGTGCTTTACGACACCTATGGAGGAGACTAAGACATCGTCTACACTCATTGTTTACGCTACAGGTTGGTATTTTGCTGATATTCGGAGTATTTCATTACTGTGATTTTAGTGTGGGATAACTTGTCTAACCGCTTCTATTGAAGCAATTTTGATAGATATTTTCCGATATTGACGTATCCTCTACGTAAGCATTGAAACTGTTACAAAGTGCCCATTTCACAAATTAAATATTTGCTAGATAAAGTGTATTTAAAAAAATATATTAGTCTGAAAATCTACCATTAATTTTTTTTACTGTAGGATTAATACACCCGAACACTACAAGAGGAATTTCGAAGAAAATATTTATAGGTAGTAACGTGAGTAGTTAGTACTCTTACTTTAAGAAGTATTGTTTACTTTGAAGATAATTTTAAACCAAACAGTTAAACGTGAGTTTTATATAAACCTCATCTTCACGTTGGAGTTTGGTCTTCTGCTAATAAAAACCATGAGCTAATTTCACATTCGTTTGTTTATTTAATCAGTTCAATCTGCTCGGCATTCCGACTGAGTAAAGCAGAACACAGGTAAATTGAATGACAGTGAAACAGAGTACCTTCCTACGCAACTCATTTAAAACAACACGAAATACTGTTCGATATCGAAGCACAAATATGTCAACATATCGACCGTAGCCTATAATTATTTCAAGTAGCATTCCGAAACAAAAAATACTATTCCATTAATAAGTAATCCATTACGTAACAGTCAAAACGTAGCATCAACCCGTTGCTATCGACTGACGTGGGAACGCACACAGCTGCAGCTTTTTCGGCCAAAGTAAATACAAGTACATCATTAATTAATTAATTCTACTTTTTGTTGGCAAGTTGTTGCCTCGCTACATTGTTAACTTCATTACGACATAGTTAGGAAACTTTAACTACTTGATCGTTATTCTAGTCTCCAAAAACTCGAGTTTCTTTTCCAACTGCGTAACAAAAATTATGGTTGAAGAGTTGGAAGTAGTTTATTGTGGCCATTTATTTTTATTATTTCAGACTTTGAGTTTGTAAGTGGGCCAATGTGTTATGTTTTACGTCTTGTTTTTTCTGAGTCATTAGTTAGTTGTGCTGTGATTTGACCTCTTTCTAGTTCTAATGGATAAACTTTATTAGGTAGTAAAGTTTCATGTCAATTTATTAATTGGCTTGAGTTCTAGTTTAAGTTGGTCTAGATAAAGGATTTATTTTTGTGCTCTGTATGATTGTTCTTAATGACTTCAATATATATTTAAAAAAAATGATATCTTGTTAGGAAGGAATTAATGAATATGGATTCATTTTCGACTCTAGTTAATTGTCATCTTATGAGATTTAATATGTATATTAGTTAGTTGCCAAATAACCAAGTTAACTATAAAGGAACCAACTATGCCGCTTAATCTTGTTTAACGCGTAAAAAAATCGAAGGTTACGGTTAAGCCTATTCTTTATGCAAGACAACACTAGTCTAGTTCTTCGTGCATAAGGATGTGTTTAAAAATAGTAAAGAGAATAATTCAAGAAATTAGAGTATCAAAATCTAAAGATTTCTTTCTTTTCAGGTCTCCTAATATCAGTGCCGTTTCTCCTAGCGACGGCATGTGTGTATCTTCTGATCACGGAGCTCAGAGACACTCACGGCAAAGCCTTAGCTTGCCACACCGTGTGTCTGGCGATGGCCTTCACTTGTCTAGCAGCTACACAGCTGGCTGGCCACGCCTTCCCCAAAGTTGCTTGTACGATTATGGGTGAGAATCTTTATCTGTCTTATTATTAGGATGGGTTAATTGAAAAAGTCTTGGGTGATTGTATGATTGATGGATGTTTATGAGCTTTGTTTTTTTTATAAAGTCCTGGTGTATTTTTGTTGTCGCAGTTTAATACTTTCTTTATTTTATGACAAAATGTAGTATCTTTTTTTGTATATAGTAGTTGGTTCATAATTAGTGTAGTTTTAAAGCTTTTTTTTACAGATTTGTTGTTGGTTTTATATATTAATGCAACGTTTTGTTTCAGCCTACCTCATTCAATTCTCATTTGTATCCTGTTTCTTCTGGTTAAACGTAATGTGCTTCGACACTTTCCTAAATGTTCGGTAAGTTCAGTGTTTATAAGGATTTTGGTGAAATTTATCAATTTTCTATGTTGACTCCAACCAATAAGACGACAAAAAAATTACTTTATAAAGCAATTCTAAGCTGTTTCTAATGGAAAACAAAAGCCTGTATACGGCAAAATTAATGTCCGTTTGCATTCGCCTTAAAAACTATTGAAAGATTTATTTATTTAATAAATATAATGATAATAATATAACTACCAATCGTCAATTCTCTTTTCTCCCAACAGGAGGTATATAAACTCTTCAGTAACAAGGCGCAGTATGAGACGAAGATTTGCTTGGTACTGTGTATACGCGGTACTGTTCCCCATTCTACTGCTTGTCATCACCATCATCATGGACCTGTCTCCTGCCGTGCCTAGCACGTATCTCAAGCCTAACTTCGGGGTCAAAGGGTGCTGGTTTAAGAGTAAGTGATTTTAATCTTGAATAGGTATTATTTAAAGAATCCGCGATCGTTACGAATTAGTGTTAGGTAGCAGCTCTATAATACATTGGCTGAAAAATACTATCCCTCTTATCCATAAAAATATATGAAGTTATGAAAGGCTTATAAAGTGTTTTGTTTCTTTTACTCCTTAGCGAAACGAAAAAGAGAAAACATTTTATAGCAGCTTTTTAACTAAAATAGGTTTATAGTGTGTTTATGAATAAGAGAGTTTATCTTTAATGCTATTTCGTCCATTGGTTTTTACTATTGAATAAAAAAAATATGGTTACTATACTTATTTAGGAATGTGGTGTCGTATGATCATCGTATGTCGTGATACATATTTATAAAACAGTCAAATAATACAATTTAGATAGCAGACGATAATGTACATAGCATTTAGATCTATTTATTGATTTCACTTGTATACACAAATTACGCAATTATTTTTGATTATCATTAAACTCTAATAGTTGTCGTTGGACGAAATTGTAGAGGCAATTTGTCATTAAAACGTATAGTTGTGTACACAAGTATCAAATATTTTCAAGTAATTAGTATTTCCAGTCACTTGAACCGAAAATGCAACTCATTTTTCTTGAACGCGCAACTCTAAAAGCGAAAGTTCGTTAGTCCAATTGGATTACTGTCACTTGCAGTAAGTTTGATTAAGAAACTAAAATCAGATGAATTGACACAAAAAGTTATGAAATTATTTTTCTCAGTAAATTGAACCCGAGGGTATTTTTAATAGTTGCTTTTAACAAAATATATTATGTTTGACCTAAGTTCAAACGTCTTACTACAGTTGTACAGTAGACGGTGTTTTTTGTTTTCAACAAAATGGTTTAAAATTTGCAATTAGATTCGATTAGCTACGATACGATTTTACCAATACTCTACGGTACGACATATTATAATGTAGCTTTACCTGTTTTCTGTGTGATTTTTATGACGTTCCGTTTTTTCTATTTTTTTCGTAAATTGAAGCTATAAAGTTTATATTGTGCGATTTCCTATTTTCAGTACAATTGTATTTAATTTCTGACATTTAGAAGCTACGCGTCTTATATTACTACTTTGTATCGTCGTATTGAAATGCCGTATATACATATATGTATGTTTCTTGATAAGTACTCGATAAAGGTAGGACATTGCTTCTCTTTTAAATTTAGTTTCGTTTCATCGTTTATTTATACGACAGATTTTTAATGCACAATAAATAAGATAAGCGATGTCAGCTTTTGTTTTATTCACGTTCGATTTGAATAAACTAACCATAGATTACACTTGCAGCGGATCAAGCGGCGTTACCATATTTCTACGGGCCGGTGGCATTGATCCTGTTCACAAACTTGGTTATATTTGTGCTGACGTCGAGAGCCTTCGCATTGCATTACGACAAGCTAAAGGATGTCACACGTGAGTTTATACTTGTTTGAAACTTTGTACATTGAGAAATCAGTAATTGACTGTTATTTCTATGGTGTAGTGTTGTTTTTTGGTAATGGTGTGGTGCTTTTTAATAATGGGCTTTGTAGTTAAAACTCTATTAATTTGATAAGTACTATAGTGCTCTGCTTCTTTAAGAATAACTTAAAACTTAGTTGTGTATTGTTAAATACGTCGTCTGGCTGCAGGGGTAAAAATAATCCTTAGCAACAATAACTATAAAACAGCTAACAAGACAGTAATAATACTATGTTCTGTGAGATCACGGATCATGATGCGAAAGGTTTCAATAATACCGTTTTACTTACATCTTTGCTTATATCCGTTTCACTATCCTAGCACCAAAGTTAGTTCACGTCAGGGTTGACTGTGTATTCTGCCAGAAACACCATTTGCATTAATACCTATCTCTGCTGAAATGTGGCAAGCTATGCATCCTCCCAAGTCGCCCCTAATCACTGACCGTAAGGCTTTGATAGTCGGTTGAACATAACCAGAGTTATCTCAACAATTGCTAACGGTTTGCCTACATACCTTGCCACTAGAATAAACCAATAAATTTTACAACTGCACACTACAATTACAAGAAGAATCTCAAGTCATAAAACTATTGTAGTGAACTTTATGAGTCGTTATTCAGATAATCAAATGTTTGAACAATAGTTCTTTAGTAAATATTTATACTGAAGTGCTAGTATGTGCACGTAGTGTTTTGCAATCTTGTCCTTAGAGATAAGGCGAGATTATGTTGAAGGAAAACTTATGCGAATGCATAGATCCTGTTGTTATGTAATTACTTAGTTCATTGTATGTCACATCATGATGCATGATGTATTTTTTCCGGATAATACATTTGTAATACTTTGCCGTCAATGGATTTGCTCTTTTTAGTTGAGGGACTGTTTGTACATAATATATGTAGTTATATGATACCTCACGATGTGGCATGATTCATCTCCAGTCTTCTTATGCAAATTGTTTGTAACAATTATGGTCAAGAGTTCTTGATTTCTACAAAATAAAGGGTTTATGCATGACTTACTTATATACTTAAATAAAATTCAAAGGTGGTGACAGAAACGCAACTAACGGAACAAACTTACAAGAAGCGCAGATTGAAATGCATGAAATAAGAAGTAGTAGAAATGTATCTCCCGAAACCTCTTTGGGTAAAAAAAACTAAATTAAATTCTAAATTTGGCTATCAAAATTGGCTACATTTGCTAAACATATATATGCATGATGCATTTTTTAAAGCTCGTTTATAAAGACGCAGTGCGTTGTGTACGAGACACTTATTGCTATTTAGCTAATTAGTCTAAAACCAGGTTTTGAAATTATTCAGTAATCAAGATATTTATGAACCATTTCAAAACAATTAATACAATCAAGACACTCTCCAAGATAATTTCCAATTTACATAAATATTCAATTGTCTAAAAACATAGATAAATATAATCATGATAATAATTATCTTGATAATCAAACCATATTTAAAATTCACTATTAATCCTTTGACCGCCATGGTCAGCTATCCTCAGACGCTTCCGTCGGCAAATGTCGACAAAAATATAGCGTCGTGAGCACGTTCTGATTTGTCGAGTATAGCCGACCATGGCGGTCAAAGGGTTAATTCAATGTACTCAAATCCAATAAAGCTTCTGAAATTGTCGCTTGGCATGATACACAACGCCTTGCGTCTACACGAGCTCTAAAGAATAAAAATGTCAAAATTATCACCAAAGTAATGCGTATCATTTGTCCAACAGCATTAGACTTAACACATTCGGACTTCAGTACGTCGGACGACTGGGTGCGCCTGGGCACTGTTCTGGGTCAACCACTACCGGCGCATGAACCAACATCACCGCCCAGAGAAGCACCTGTCAACTTTAATCAGAGGTTGAAGAAGTACAAGAAGATGTAAGTAAAGTACTAAAGTACTATTAGAAAGTTATTTTCGAATTAACAAATTGATTCTTTGAATATCAAATATTTAGGTATCTACTGAAGAAATGGTTCCAGGAACAGCCAAAGACCTGTTATGCGATGGCTTACTCCTGGTATATAAATATTTTGTTCACATTTTAATCAGACAAAATAACGACAATAACAAATTTTAATTCTGCTAGATTGAATTTAGCCACTTGTAGAAAACATATCATCTAGACTAATCTATACTAATATTATAAAGCTGAAGAGTTTGTTTGTTTGTTTGTTTGAACGCGCTAATCTCAGGAACTACTGGTCCGATTTCAAAAATTCTTTCAGTGTTAGATAGCCCATTTATCGAGGAAGGTTATAGGCTATATATTATCACGCTACGACCAAAAGGAGCAGAGTACCATTGAAAAATGTTACAAAAACGGGTAAAATTTTGACCTATTCTCTCTTATGTGACGCAAGCGAAGTTGCGCGGGTCAGCTAGTTTTACATATTCCATGAACCAGGTCGATTAAAAACTATAAAAATTGACTTCAATTGAATGCTAGGTTTCGTTCTTCCTATCATTGACACGTGTATTACCACAACAGACTAGTTAAGTCTAGTTGACCTAATTTGTGGGTATTCTTTTGTGGTCTTATTTCATGAATACCACTTAAAATATAATAATTATTATTTTTATTAATTGTCTTAACTACCCTAATTGAAGAAGAAGTAACATGATCTAACTTATTTCGTACAGGCTCAAATTTCTTCTAAATATGTAAACATAATTTGTGTCAAATAGTGTAAAAGGATCCTTTTGAATACACTTTCATGGGGACTTGGTCATGTAGATATAGCACCATTCTGAGGTTCTAGGTAAGGTTCAATGAACTCTCTTTTCCACCAGATTCCGCATGTGTTGTCTCCTGTCCTTCATCATGGGTCTCTCGTGGGTGCTAGAAGTGGTCTCATGGGCGGCCGGCGCGGGTGACTCAGCGGTGTCCGTGTGGTCGATGTTTGACCTCATCAACGCACTGCAAGGAGTCATGATCTTCGCCATCTTCGTTCTTCAACAACCCGTCCGGGGCCTTGTAAAGGTATGGGTCTGTATTGATTTTTAAAATACTAATTTACTAATATCTTACCTGTACCTCTATACTTTGATGTTTACTATGACTCTAAGTTTGTTCGTGTATTTCTTTTAACTAATATCTTTAGTATTATTTATGCTATGCCGATGTCTTGGATTAACTGCATTTTAATTTTAATTTTTTGACCTTGATATATACCTAATAGGTACTAATGACGTTTCTAAACTACTTATGAGGCATGAACTGCTATTGATTGCTTTTTTCTTAAATCTGTTTCCATAATTTTCAAACTAGTGTAGCATAATTTATAGACGGCTTCTAATAAAATGTGTTGTTTGCAGACTTCAAAAATCTTCAGGACGTGTAAAAGAAAAACGGATGGCTCTGAAGTTTCAGTGGTGAGTGAAAGGAACAGCATCATAGGCGCTGGCAGAAGAGACTATGTGTAGTGCAGTGCTAACAAACTATTGGTAACTAATTATACTAACGAAGAAATCATTCGAAGTAATACGCTCGAGACTGATAAAGGTAAAAGTATTAATCGTTTTGAAGATTTTGTGGGAAGTGGCAATTGATAAACCGTTGAGTGTTTGAAATTGCTTCAAAACGATGCTTCGCAAAGTAGAACATTAATTTTATTGCCTTGGTTTGCTTTTTCCGTAAATATAAAAACAGCAATGTCTCTATAAACTTCTATGAAAAATACTATATTTTCCAACAGGAATATTTGCTTTATTTCTGTCTAAGATAAAAACAAACTGTACTAAAGTATTAAGATATAAGCCACTCCCACTTTATAAATCTTCGAGGCTGCATCGCGAAACTGAAGGTGTATAAACTTCATTCATAATTTCATTCCTGTGATAGCGTCTTAAACTTGTTTATAATATTATTTCGCGAAAGTTCTATTTCATATTGTTTGCTTGTATCTTGTTTGTAACTAGCCTAATATTTGAGATAACGAGCTGTTTAAAGATTTTATTTTTATTTAAGATTATAAGTTACCGTTTATAAGGCTGGACGTACAATCAATGCAAGGCCTCGTAATTTTAAGTTTTGTTTTAAGCATATTGTTATATTCTATTTTTTGAGGCAAATTATCAAGAAAGTCGTTTTTACATTGGATGACACGATACGTAACAGCCGTATTCTAATACACAACGAATCATTTTATTTTATCAAACGGATGTTAGCCAAGTTTCTAAACTTTATCAAAACTACAAGCAATTAATTTGAACATTTAAATATCGCAATAGAAAGATGACACTCGCAATTATTTTTAAATTTATTGTTGACACAATCTAGTCTTCAGACAAAATCATTTAGGCTGATTAAAACATCACAGCCTCACCAAATTAATATGACCTTAAAATTTTGATCATATTGTATCGTTGTCGTTTTAATGTAAGACTTCATTCGATAAAAGGCCTTCTCCCAGCCTGCTTGTTATACTACGGTTGTTAATAATTAGCGTAAGAAAATTAAATATTTTTATAAAGTACATGACCAAGTTAATGATTTTATCTAAGCATTGGCTGAAGAATCAGCAGAACCTACATTCTTAATAGACGAGTAGTGCCATACTATAGAAAATAGTACATTAATAAACGTGGTGCATTTTATTTCCTTGATGAGAGCTAGTCATAATTGTATTATAAATGAATGTTATAAACGGATAGGTTATTTTATTTATTTTCTTAAAATTAAGATTAACGAATCACAGTTTTATTGGCAAAGAGTGTTTATGAAGGAATGAAATTAACTGTTTTCTGACTTAAAGATCTTTTGTTTCTATAAATTATTAATTTTAATTCTGTTATTTTATTGTGAACGGATATCACTTGAACTTCAATGGCAGTAATTCCTTTTAACAATTACTCGACAAAGTTGAGAATATAATTGCTGTATCTTCATTTATCAACAAACATCATACTATTTATAATGTACTCAATGCATTTTATAACTACACGATGATTATTTATAAACAAATACAGGAAAATCCGCATAACAGCCTTCACAAAGAGTTATGTACAGTTATTCTTAAAGACATTTTGAATTCACCTTGAGAACATGACCTAGGTTATTCTCGGTATGAGTCTATCAATTTATTAGGAATTCCAATAAAGGATCCCCCTTTTCTGTTGATGACAAGGAAAAACTCGAATGTATGTTGAAAAGTGACCAAGTACAACAAGATAAAAAAAGAATTATTAATTCGAAATTGTGCAATGCTCAGTAAATCATAAAATTTCAGTGCAAAAGTAAATCTAAGAAATAAGTATATTTTTCAGTACTGTTCAAGACACGTCATTTCGCGACTTGAAATATTTCCTTTTGTCAGAACGAAATGTTTTTAAGTACAGTTAAACAGTTGATTTTATTTCTAAAAGTCGAGGGTCTACCGCGACCAAGTGGAGCAAAAGTTGAAAAACAAATATTTTGTAACGAAGGAATTAGAAAATTCACCCAACTCACTAATGGGATTCCAACTTTATTTCCTAGTACGCGTACAAACTTTTAACAGTAAAATTATGAACATTGAACTAATTTTCATTATTGGAACTAAATTAAAATA
Source organism: Anticarsia gemmatalis (assembly GCF_050436995.1). Lineage (NCBI taxonomy): Eukaryota > Metazoa > Arthropoda > Insecta > Lepidoptera > Erebidae > Anticarsia > Anticarsia gemmatalis. Next base: position 8,220,831 of record NC_134757.1, read on the forward strand.
ATATTCTGGATAAGACTGGTCGTATGAATAATGAAACGGGAATACGTAATAATGTTATTTATGTAGCATTATGTGTAGATAGGGAAAGTAAATGTAAGGCTTTGAAGGAAGAAGGGAGAGATGTATATAGATCGTATTCGGTAGGGACCAAATGTTGCGCATCATTTGTAGTGCAACGTTGGAGAACATCCTCACGTTACGCTACATATTTCTTTAATTTTTAGAGTATACCTTGAGGTTAATGTCATCAATGAAGAATTGGCTGTAAATTAAAATTATTCTTCAACATCAGCCCAAATGGATATTTTTGTAAGTGTGATAAAGAGAAATGTAAATAATTCAATTTAATAAACAGGTCATGGGTAAATACGTAAGACGTTTTCTGTTCTGTCTGTTCAATCAAGTGATGTGACGTGACTTTTAGTCCTCTACGGAATACGCAGTTTTGAAACCTCCTCGCCATATTTCGTTTATGTTAGCTTTGCTTTCGCTATTCAAAATTTTTCGTGTGGATAAAATTGAATCAAAATTTAAGGACCCACGACAATAATTAGTGTTGTAATTTTAAGTATATTTTTTTTGTAACCAACTGTTATGTTCGTTTATGAAATATTGAATCTTTATTAACACTAAATGAATATAAATATGTAATAAATGTATAGTAATTAGTTTGTATAAAGTGTATTTATCTTAAAGGCTAAAACATATTTCGTATACGTTATAAGATTGTCGGTGAACCAACTTTACTGTACTGAAAAAAGTACATTATACACGGTAAACATTAAGTTGCGTTAGGAAAAGGGTGTTTATGAGAATTTATTTGTAATGTTCATGCGGACGAGGTATAATGACGTAATATCTTGTAACGTATACTAAATGTGTTTGTTGCGTTAAAGTTAGCGTGTATGCGTGTGTAACTATGTATTATATTAATTGTTAAATGTTGATGCGGAATTTTTAAGTGAAATGACAATTTAAAAGTGTATATTTGTCTATTTTGCAAAACATGACGTTAATAAACAAGCTTTATATAAAATGGATATGATTTTTATTTTAAAAAATCCTTATAATTGATATCACTAGAGTGAGGTAGTGGCAATATTTTGTTTACATTATTTTTATCAAGTTTTAAACTGTATGTCTGTAACAAAATTAGGAATGATTTATTCAGTATTTATATTTTGAAGCTAAATACCCATTTGTAATCATCAAGCAATCTTCAGCAACAGATTTACTACCTGTAAAATAAACGCATGAACTTTTAAACAAATCTTATGAAATACACAACCAGTTTCAAAGACGTTGTTTAATTAGGCTAAATTATGTGACCTGAGTTCAAGTTGTAAGCCGCTTTACAACATCAATAAATCCGGGAACAAACTTTAAGCATAATACTCTAATAAATATAATAAACAACCTCCAAAACAAACTTAGCCAATTACGAACAACTTTAATATTTGTATAGATTATTTCTGCATCGCAATTAGTTTGGGTCTATTGTTTGATCTGTCGTCTCAATTGGCATTTGTAATAATAACGGACCACAATAGGTTTGGGGGTGAAATAGGGGGTGAAGAGGTATGGAGAGGGGGTTTGGGGGTTGCTTCCGAGCAGACGTTAATCTTGCGGAATTCCGAGTAAATGCGGATAGATCCATCGCCGCTATCCGCTCCTTTCGATTCCGTTTCGAATTGCTGAGAATTATTTTTCACATTACGAAATATCGACGCGGATTTGTGCGGCGTTCTTGTTAAAAAGTCCCGTGGGTGTCTGAATGTTGGATTAAGTTTACGTAAGTATTTATCTCGATAAACTTGTTGTAACAGGTTCACCGTTATGTAATCGTTTAATAGTGTATAATTCATGTTAAATTCTAGTTCCTTCGGATAACGAGAGTCTGTCTAGACGTTTACGAATTAATAGATTTTTCGAGTCTGGTTGTAGTTTGTGTCCGTTTTTTGTATGTTTGCAAAAGTCCCCCGACACAAGAGTAAAAAGAAATAAAAAAAGCATAAGTAAACTGGCCGACTGACCGATATGGCATAAATTTTGTTACATTTTCTTAAAAACTGACTTACAATTTTACATTGCAACGAGTAAAACATTCTCTAGATTTTACGTAGCTCATGTAATTCGTATCTCGGATATTGCCACTAGAATTCTTCTAGGTATCCGACAGTAGCGAACAAGAGATGTCCCGCAATACCCCACGCGTGATATGACACACGCCTTTTGATACTTCAGTAAAATTTTCCAATTTAAAAAAGCTTCGGAATGGGATGGAAACTATTTTGTTTACACTACTCATATTGATACTGTACACCGGAATGGAAGTGTCGCGAACATTATATCTTATTGGAAAATATTTTTGTTACATTTTTAGAGTTATGCCCTTTAAAGGTAACAAACAACTGGACCCTATTACTAGGACTCTACTGTCTGTCTGTCCGCCTGTCCGTCACTATGCTATGATAGCTAAAAAGGTGACATTTTCCAGGTTAAGTATATAATTTTGCCATCATAACAAATACCAAAACAGAATAAATAAATATTTAAGGAGGCCTTTCATAAAAAGAGCGTTGCAAATTTTGCCATTTTTTTAAATTACGGAACCATCAGTACTTGTGATCGACTCGCACTTGGCCAGATTTTTTATTTGAACTACAGTTGGTATCATTGTTGTACTTTTTGTGTAAAATGATTGGCCCCGTTCTGAACTGCAGAAGTTAATTTGTGAATATTTTCATTGTTTATTGGATGGTATAAGTTCCGGTCATTTATTCTGGCAGCCAGTTTCATTGTTAGTGTTTATTCAGCGGTATTATTGTGGCAATTTATTTGAAATACTTTGACGCGAATATTATACATTTTAAATTGGGCATAGATTTTTCTTTTGTACTGTGATTAAATTCGAAAAAGGGCTGATTTTAAACAATACTACGACAGTTTTCGATGTGATGTTAGGAAACAATTCATTTACATACGCATCTTGAGGCTCATGTTACAACGAAACAGTTTTTTTCATATTGAAAGACTGGTTTTATTAACTGAAAATAGCCTATGGTATTTTCAACATCAAACTAAAAAACAAGCGTTAAAAGCTCTACAAACCGTAAACAATTCACCAACACGGTTGAGTGTTAACAACAAGTCTGTACATCTAATTTTCCACCTAACTTCACAAAAACCACCGGCACTCATAAACAACGCGATGAAATACAGCCTGTGAAAGGTTTCCACTAGAGGAACGGGGGTAATGCCCTATTCTGTTTATAGCAAAGTGTGATTGATGGCCCCTTATCTGCAGGTGCACCTCGCCCCCTACCTTGAAATATGGAGCATGCATATTTGGGGATTAGCGAGTAAAAATAGTGAGGGTGTGCATTAGCTGATATTGGGAGCACTTTGCTATTCAACCTTTATGGATATTTGATGTTTTTTCCCTCTTTTCACTGGGTTATGAGTAGATCTCGTGCATATGTTCCTCCGGTGTGAGTAAGCCTTTATACTTTCGTATGAAATATGAATATATTGAATTTTGGTGGGAAGCTAAGCTGTTTGGAAAATCATTTAGCCAGAGCCTATCGTTGAGTGAGTTGAGATCGTTTTCTTCATACTTTTTATGAAACCGATAAGATTTTACTGACCTCTACGCGATGCAATTTTTTATTTTTGGTTAATTAGCACTCATTATTATGGTGATATTTAACTAGCACGTTTTTTCTCTAAGCCTATCATCGTTTTCAATACCGAATTTTACAAAGGGAGGAAGGTTTAAGAATTTTGTGTAAGAATATCGAAACTATTTTCATGCAGTACAGCAAAGCTGGCTCAGTGCATAATTTAAAGCGTAATTTCACACAATTATCCAAATTGACAAGTGTATCATTTGTCTGAGTGGGCCCTTGTTATGTGGATAGCTGTAGCATCACAGATTTGTTCACTACATTAGCGATGTAAGCAGCCAGCTGTCGTGCAAGATTACAGCCCTTACTATGAGTTTCACGTTAAGGTTTATATCAAGTGATCCGTGGTGCGTTTAACTTATGGATTAAGAGATTTGCGTGTTTTATTGCATAGTTGAGTTGTGTGTGTGATTTGAATTTTTCACATACTGCGAAATCTATTAGTTTAGCTTGAAATTTTTATTGCTTAGATATTTTTCGTGAGCTGTGTTTTTGCTAGCTATAGGCTTTTGGAAAATATTCTAAAGGTATTTTGAAATTACTGTTCTTTTAAAGATATAAATAAACTGCTCTTATGATGGTATTACGTTAATTTTAAGTAGGCATAAAAAAGGCCGGTTGGTGTAGAACAAATATAATTAAGTGTTGTATGTGTGTGTTAATATAAATGTATATAAATATAATATGTATTTTATTAGATTTCTTAAATAGTTCTAACATAAAAAAACCACAAATATCTTAATTTTCTTCCACTTAACTTTCTGAATCAGAACCTAATTCCAAGTGTACACTTTATTCTTCATAAAATCATAATCCTCGTATTTTCCCGCGCCAGAATTAATATAGTCAAGTTAAACCGTTAAACGGTTAATCCATCATCAATAGTAGGGGTCAGGACGTGACTTATCTACGTATTCGCTAACATCCCTCATCCGCATCGATTCGTTTTCGCTTCGCTACATAAAACGTGATCGACAGTAGAGCACAAATTCGCTTTCGAAACACCACAGAGAGCTTCTTACGAATGATATATGGGTCGGTATGTTTGTTTGTGTGTCTTGGAATTTGATATGCGTTAGTTTCGATATTCAGTTTTGCGTAGTCTTGTTTGATTTGGTTGGGAGGTGGATGGTTACTAGGTTCAAATGCTGCACGTCATAGATTGTAAGCCATCTCAGGATCAGATAGATTTCTTTAAAATTTTCTTCTTATTTTTATTTAACTGTTTACGCATGCTGACATATTTTTTATTACGATGGAATGAACGCAACTGTGCATTTCTTCCGTGTAATTTCGACAATTATTATACAAATTATAGTCAGTCAGTTTGCGACCAAAGTCACTACAATATGCGCCAAAATATCCAGGAATTCAAAGAAGACTGTGTAGTATAAACACAAGTCGCTTAGTTTAACAGTTATGAATTGTGAAACAATTAATACTATGAACAACTACCAAGAGCATGAATAAAATATACAAAGATGTCGCTGTATGATCATTACAATAAGATTAAACGTAAATTGGCAGCAGCAATGTTTCAATACATTTCACAGTATTATTAGTAGAGGTCCCAGTTTCAATTGATATGTCATTGTGCCTTGTCTAGCAATTATTACAAATGGCCATAAAGCAATTCGACTTGGCAATAAACGATCTCATTGCTTTCAACTGATCCTGATGTCATACACACGTTTTGATTCTGATTGGTTAATTAATATGTCTTGCCTTGATTCTGTATTTCGGTGTCATGATTTTATTTTTACGATGCTATACATTTTTTTATATGAATACGAACTTTATGGTGTTACGAATTCTATAGCAATAACGTTTGAAGACAAAAAAATTAAAAATAAAAGTATTCTGCATAAAAAGCTCAATGACAAGTTTTTTTTGAAAATGTCGTAAACATAATTCTTGTAAAGATTCTTACTTTAAAAAATAGGTTTTTCTTTCTAAGTGCCTGAATGATCTATTTTTAGGTTGTCTATAACCTATTTGACTCCTATTCAAAGAACCAACATCATTAGATACATTTTCCGAACATATTCTATATCAGCAATAATTTCTTTCCCCCTTCGCTATCTCCGCGTTGACACATCATCCATCTTCTTCATTTCTCCGTACGTCCGATACTGGCTTTAATTGAATATAGGAAAAATATACCGCCTACTGTATGTATCATATACACCATGGCTTATATTATCAAACTTATCCGTATATTTGTTACTTATGTATGCCAAAACTTTTTAACGGATTTTGATGTTATTTGGTACTTAGGCATTTTATATCCTGGATTAGCACATAGAATACTTCTAACTTTTATTTTTATAAAGACAAATCTTTTCGCTGCGGGTAGAAACTAGTAGTGTATGTTCCAAAGTTTGTGTTTATCGGTATTTTTATTTATTATCACAAAAAGTGATGTTTGGGGTTCCAAGGTGACGACAGGAGGTCGGATAGTTACGTTGCTGTATGTTTTTTTAACTGGGCTTACTAGTTTTTCGCACTCGTTTTAACGCAAAAATCAAGTAATGGTATTAAGCCAGACATGTGGAGTTGCGGAGTTAATTAGATTGATGACTAAAATCAGTATGTATCTGAGGCGCCCATAGCCAGTTGTGCTCACCGGTCGGTAAACGATCTGTGGGTTAAGCAACCGTTGGCGCGGTCATTCCATAGATGGGTGACCGCATAGTGGTATTTGAACTGGGCGTCTCCGTGCTTCGGAGGGCACGTAAAAAGTCGGTCCCGGCTGTTATCTACTAAGGTAACAGTCGTTAAGCCATGTCAAAGGCCTTCGGGCGGCTTGAACAACTTTGACACTAGGTTGACCACTGACCATACGATAAGAAGAAGAAGTATGTGTCTATCGTGAAAGTATTACAGCTAATGATTTTACCGAAAACAGTTAAAAACATCAATGTGTGCCTAATTAGCGAGCAAGTCCTGTTTTTATTTATCTCAAAACTCACCATTTAGTTTTTAAGGAGAATTTCACTAGCATTTATGGTTATACAATTGAATAGTAATCTTGTGTGTTTAAATTAGTCACAAAAGAAACTTCTAGTATTTGGTGGTAGCGAAAGGAACCTGGCGTCTCAATTGCAAAAATATCCCTTTTCCCTTATCATATGACAAATATTTGAAAGTTACTATGTTGGGCATCATTTTCCCATAAAATCATAGTAATTAGCAAGTTACGTCAAAGCAACAATATACTGAATAGCGACTATTAATTTGATGAATACTAGTTATCAATTGAGATACGTGAAATGCATACAGGAGAAATCACATTATCATTACATTATACTTAATAAGAAATGTATCAGTATAACCTATTGTTGTAAATATATACACATACAAGCCTGAAAGTAATAACAGTCTGTAATTTCTTTATTGGCGTTTCTACTAAGCTAACCAATCTTCTATGAAAATAGGTTAACGGAATAAGTCATTTATTCTGATCGCCCTACATCGTTGCGATGGCTATCGCTCGTCATCAGTTCTAAGGCAATTAGCAGTCAATCTAGTACACCTTGATTGAAGTGTGTACTTTAGGCGTTTTTCCGGGAACTTTAGTGGTTGAACTCGTTTTAATCCTACTATTATTATAAGTGCGGAAGTTTGTTTGGATGATCAAATGTTTTATACCCTTTTACGTATAATTTACTAAACGGATTTGCCTGGTATTTTGCGCACAGATAGTTTATTCTCATTAACACGACATTAGACGTTGTTAAAATTCCGGTAAATATTATTTCAATACAAAAAAAAACATGTAACTTTAAAAACTTTACTACCACTTTGCTTGGTATTACGACACACATTGCAATGGTTATTTTAAGTTCACTAATCAATTACACTAGTTTTGAAATCAGTTTTATTTTTGATACATTAGTAATAACAAATCCGGTAATATGTGATTTTTATCTACAAATTTTCATCTGTTATTTGACATTGCAGGTGCTTGCTAAATTTATCATGCAACTGATTGCAGCTGTAACGATAAATGGATGAGTAAATAGTGAGTATCTTGACTATTTACGAACAATTTCGCAAGAATGTTGAAGTATTGCGGTTTGCTTGAATAAAATCTTCATGTTTAACATTCTTATTAGACTTATTTAAGTAGATGACACGCACATTGGAACTCTAAATACTTTATGTTAAAATAAGGTATCGTAAACTTTAAAATTCTCATTGTATTTAAGGCCCGTTAGCAATTTTATAATGTGTTAAAACTACGAAAGTTCAAAAACTCTAACATTTCAAGTTATTAAAGGAAAAAGGCTTCCTATTTTTGGCATAGAGATAAAACTCGTTAAGTAATGAATGTAAAAGGATAATCACAACATCAGCCGTCACTCAAAATTAACAGATCATTAATCTTAATACACGAACACACGCCGGTTATGACGTCACAAAGTTATTATAAAAATGGACGCGTCCAGTGTCGCGCGATTATGTACCGGAAGTTGTTCCGGGGGAGGGCGCTGACGTCAATTTCCGGCGCGGGCGCCCGTGCCGGAAACTGCGAAAAACACTTCGCTCTCCATACGATTATAATGCAGTCCGGTGGAAACCGGAATGACGTAGGGGAAATTAGTTCACGCTCGTTTTAATAATTGTTTGATTAAAATATTCTTAGCTTTGCATCACAATGTCATGTTACTTTACGTAAAAATTCTAACGTGAAAATGAAAAATATCATTTTTTTGAAATGACAACGATAGACGTATGAAAAGGCTTGGAGCACAATAAAAAGATAAAGAAATATTAAAGTTGAAGCTAATCCGTCCAACAATCAAAAATAAATTTGGTAGTAACACTTTACTTTGTTTCGATTTTTAAACACTTCGATTGTTGTGAACAAAAGATACCTAGAAAATCAAGATCCTATATCCATTGTTTACATTTCTAAAATCCGAAAAGATTCTCTCGAATATTTTCAAGCGCAACCTGCATAAAAAGTGGTCTAAAAGCCGCAAAATTGGCGACACTGGCTACGGAGAGGTTTCAAAAAACAATTTTACGGGCTTCAGTACTTTTTATAGAGGCTCCATCCAATCAAAACCTAACTGTATCGGTAGGAAAAATGAGCAAGACATATGATGTGTCAACGCAGAGATACTGGCTGGCAAGAAAATATTGCACCATTTGAAATATGGGTCAGTGATTTTCGGTTGAAATGTTCACTAGTTCTGTTTACTTATTTTAGAATTCAGTGGGTATTTGGCTGAAGGTTTTCTTTTTTATAAAATGTGAATCGTGCCATAGAAATTCAAAGAATAGAAGGCATGTAGAATTATTTGGTTCTATCGACTAGAGAGAGTTTTATATCGTATCCTATTAAAATTATGAAATAATCATGTCATCATGTCATTAAAAAATCATGCAGAAAATAAGAAAAAAAAATGGTCGATGGTTAACTGTAGTTAGAAAACGTCTCAATTAAAGGCGTTAAATAAGAAAGTCACGAAAACGTGCTGTATCATCAATAAATATGTGTTCAATATTTTAAAAGCAAGTCAATAATCCAATATTTTTTATTTAGTCACACGAAGACAGTACAATGGATATTGTATTATTCGAATATACTTAAAGTAATCCACAATATCACCTCGATACTCAATATTTTATTCTCCTATAATATTATACGAAATACAATAACGTATTTGACATAGATGGATCACATTAAAAATAAAAAACAATTTTACAGGTACACGCATCGTATGTGAAGTTTGTACATGGAGTGGGAGGACTCGGGTGATTGATATAGTCTATTTTTTTCAGTCATTTGATATTTTATGAGGGTGAATGACCTGAATATCACATAAAATGCATTTGATATTAAACTATAGAGATTTTTCACTTCAAAAATGTCATAAAGTTGGACGTATATTTTTTCTTCTTTTTTTTACTTAAAGTTCGATATTCCCGTAAGTGTAGGCAGAGGCGTTGGAATACCTACACATGCGTTCCGCTATTTACAAATAAGGATATAGCGGATCTGAACCCGGGTTAATATTAAGAATTCTGTCAATCACTTTTCCTATCAGGAAATCCAACATAAGACCTTTTTATAGCGTACCGTCAATTAAAACATACGTACGTTTAGTTTTAATAACATAATTTGATCGGACAACAACTTTAACCAATAATGTCTCTAGTTTAAGAAAGCATTGTTCTACAATCTCTTTATAAATAAATAAAAACTTAGTATTGTTATTATAATGTTGAGTCGCATCAAACGTTTACGAAATCTGATGAAACATAATTGCAACTGCACACAACATTTTGCAATGTTCCAGTGACTGATTTCTCATGCGAAAGATACATTAATTGAATGTACCTAAATGACACTGACTCAGTGTTTTTTTTTATTGCTTTTTGATTACTCATTGTATCAAGGTTTTGTCCCGGAATTTCAATAGGCATTGTCATTTTTAACCTCGGTTGTCCTTAGTTTTCAAATGACTAGGTCAATCTGGGTTTTTTTTATGTTTAAGCCCTATTACTAGAGTGCGTAAAGTGACGTGTAATAGGAAAAATAAAATCCTGCATAACAACATACATATCCGTAAATATTAATTGTCTTGCTATTTTAATATTTTTTATTTTATTTTATTTTTCAATATGTAACTATATAATCTATTTTAACAATAATAATTAAAACTAAATAAAAAAAAATATAAAAAAAATTACTTCACACTAAATAGATTCTTATTTACTCATGTTCAGAGAACTGCGTGATTTATTTATATATTCTAGGTTTAAATTACTCCAATACATTTTAAACCTACATAATATATGATTGCACACCCAAGATTAGGTCATAGGCAGCTTATACACTTTTAAGATTAATTCACACTTCTAGACCCTCTCTCTTTACTCTATTATATGATAAAATCCCTCTATTTATACCAAACATTATGCATTGATACTGGGCTCAACCCTTCAGCATTTCAAACAATAAAAATAAACACCGGAACAGGTAACAGGGAACAAAGAGGGGAGTACACTGTTCCGTTGACGTGCGAACCGAATGTCAAGTTAATGCACACATTTCAGAGTAACGCCCCAGGTCCCGGCTTAAGTCTGAGCCGGTTTAAGGCCACCACGCCAGATTTACGTATGAAAATTATAAAGGAAATAAGCTGGCTTAGGTGATGGTAATGCCGCTTAGATTTTGAGGGATGCTTGTCGTGACAAAGCTAACACTTAGGCAGTAATGAAAGAACAATAAAGGTTTGTATGATTATTTGATATATGCATTGATTGGACTCTAGGCCTAACCCCTCTACCTCGTTTGGGTAGAGACCCTTGCCCTACAGTGGGACAGTAAAGGGTAAAAAATTAATTTTGATGGTTTGATACTTCTTTTAGTCTTTCTATCATTCACAGAAATCTATATATTTTTTTCTAAAATAGGGGAAAAAATCAACTTAATTGTTTCGACTAGTCAGTTTTAACGTGAAAATAGGTTTTACAAAATGTTGTCTACTATTTACGTTAAATATTGTATTCTAACTGAACTAAGTCCTTCAAATGTAAATACATTGTAATTTCTCACGTCATTACATCGTAATAAAGGAATATAAAAATCATTTCATACACTCAACCATTTCTCATCTTCAAAATCCGTAACATCAGAATATTGGTTTTAACTTATCGAATAATCAATCGGAAACAATCAGATAAATTTCTGCCAAATAATCATAATATTTCTGATAAAATTAAGGCTCATCTGTAGGCTCTTAAAACCGTCTTCATCAACAATTCGTTTGCCAAGCTTTGTAATCCTTTGGGAATAAGCCAACCAATCGAAAACTAGATGACTAGGCTTGTTAATTATTATAACATTTTTGGAGCTGCATTCACGAGAAAACAAAAATGGTGACGTCATTTTCTTTGCAAGTTTATTACAAGAAGATTTCAAGTTAAAACTTTTTCGATTTGCATATTTTTTTCAAATAGCTATAGAAGTTAGGAACGTCTGCGTAGAGTTTTCTGTGACTATTCAGGCACAAATACTTGGTAATATTGGCAGATTAAAATTTATCTAGGGTAAATTGGTTCCAGGCAAAGACATTAGGTTTAAAAGACGCAAAAAAAATTACATAAATGCACAAATATCAGGGGAACGGTACAGGAGAATCAAGAGTATAAATAAGGTACTCAATTTTGATGTAGCTTTTACCATTTATCTAGTTTTTATTTAGTCATGACATACATAACACCCTAAGAAAACGTCGAATTTTTTGTAACATACCATATTTATGTACGTTAACATATTCTAAAAGATACCATAACAAAAAATACACTCCATGTTCAATTATTCATTCTACAAATTACAACCTCAGAAATCCGAACCACATTTAAAAATTCATGACACCGGAAAAATATTTTTATCCTCGCATACATTTTATATTACATATGCGTGTGAAATGCTCTGTATTAGGTCACTGGAACATCGGTGATCGACCTTCTGGTACTCTTTGATGATGTCATCACCTACTATCTTCCGCTCACGACTTTGTTTGCGTGGAAAGATTTCGCAGGATAAAAAAATATTATATTTTGTGTTAATTCAGGCTGTAATCCCTCTGTTGAATTCCTCTTATTTTCGTCGAAATCAGTTTAATAGTTTTGGTAGTAACAAAAATCAAAGCTTACGCATATCTTATATAAATTATACATAAGGGAAGGATTTCGATGTAGAATTAGGGTTAACCTTTAATAGTTATTGAAGGATTAGGTTGTAGAGTGATTCTTTGTGTATCAAAATAAATTGTTGTAGAGGCTACTAACATTATTTTTGTGATGAAATTTTATAAAGTGTTACTGGACTCGGTCGGACGAATTCCTGAAATAAATTCTTTCACTGTGAAAACAACCACCTTAAAGTAGGATTTAATCGAATATTGCAATATCTTCAGTTAACAATACAACATTGTTTCTTTGTAAATCATAAAGCTCTTATTCGTATAGTATTTTTTAAAATATGTTAAAAAAATACTATACAAATAAAAGCTGTAAGTAATTTAATATTTTCATGCGAGTGAAATAACGCTGGGAAACTAATTTATAATATTAATTAATTCGTTGTAAAGTCTGTAAGGAAAAGAGAACGGGTTCTAATAGTGTACCCTTAGGCTATACTAATTATAAGCCAGCTGTACATGATACACGTACCTTCTGAGAGCTTATAAAGGCTGTGCGAGTAACTTAGATTTATATGCAACGTTGCATTACCGTGCCTTTGCTACGCTTTATAATATGACTTTGTAAGAGATGAACGTAGAGCGAGATACGTCGGTATGTAAATATTTTTATATCAGATTTTAGTATATTTTGTAAGGAATTAGAAGAGGGACTGAATAATGTTTTACTGGTATTATAAATGCGAAAGTTTGGATGTTTATATGCATGTCTGTTACTCAATCCTGCTTAACTTACTGAACGCTTTTCGATAAAATTTGGTGAAATGTAGTTGACATACAAGAATAAAATTTTCAATCCCAAACGACACGATAACTAGCGTCATTTTCTACGACAATTAATAATAGACTTAGCTGTGGAAAATGTATGAAAACCTGATCATCGTCCCTAGCAAGTTAGGCAAGAACAAACAAAAAAAAAACGTCTTAAATGTCAAACTATCCATAGTCAAGTTTCTTCAGTTGGTAATGTTATCCTCATAATCTTACTTAAAAATAATATTTTACTCATTACTGTCGTATTCCTGTCGTTTTACGTAAAATATTTCAGTAATGCATAGTTACAGAACAATACACTCTAGACAGTGTCATGTTTTATGCACACGTTTAGTTATTCAGCTAAACCCATAAACTGAAACGACTACAACTAATTCGACCTTCGCCCTTCAATATGGCAGTTAGTTCCATTTAAAAAGTTGCCACTAAGCCGTCGGGTGGATCAAGTGAAGTCGAGCGCGATAACACCTACTACGTGTGTCGTATTACGTATCGCATTGGACGACTAATTGTAAGATAATCGCTTTCGGTTTTAGTGTACTGTATCGATTACGACGATGTAGGTTGCTGTTTTATTTCGGAAGGTTTTTGATGTGTTTGTATTTTGACAACGCTTTGAACATTTAAAGGAAGGTTGCTACTTTTTGAGCAATTACAACTAATGTTTAGTGAGATAAGTTAGGTGTAACATTTACTACATACATATATTAATACTAGCTGACCCGCGCAACTTCGCTTGCGTCACATAAGAGAGAATGGGTCATAATTTTCCCCGTTTTTGTAACATTTTTTACTGGTACTCTGCTCCTATTGGACTTAGCGTGATGATATATAGCCTATAGCCTTCCTCGATAAATGGACTATCTAACATTGAAAGAATTTTTCAAATCGGACCAGTAGTTCCTGAGATTAGCGCGTTCAAACAAACAAACTCTTCAGCTTTATAATATTAGTATAGATAATATTAGTATAGATTTACCCCATACATTTTGGCCAAATTTTTTTACAACCGTATTCGAAATCATAAAATTCTGGACTTCGTAAACTTTAAATAGTTTTTATACTTATATGAAATTAAATCATTGTAACATTCTTCGGAAAAGCAAGACAAGAAAGTACCAAAGCACCAGAGCGTATGTATTGTGTAAACGACTATCTAGATACATAATTACATTCCACATTCCATCAAGTCTCCAGTCACTAGGTTTAAAAAGATCACCTGTCCCTAATAAATATGCGGGACTAGATCAGCAGTACCTCTCGTAACGCGCCGTGGCTTGAATTTGTTATTTTTACTATCGGACCTTGTTAACTGCCGCCTGCTTTGGATTGTCTTGAAAGAGGATGCTTACTCCGTTTTACGTGGACGGCATGACTCAAGTAAAACGTTTGTTAAAACGACCGAGATTTGGAATTACTGTTTTGGAAGCTTGGCACAGGTACTATTGCTCTGAAGTAGGAAGTAGTTAGTTAAAGAGTTACAATAACTGTGAGAAAGTATGGTAAACTCAATGTTTAAAACATTATTTGACGTTACTAAGATATGAGGCCTATGCCCTTTTCATTAAGCATATGTTATTACTATAACTCTACGTACATATTTATAGTGCCATAGTCAATTCTCGTTTGAGTTCGCATTTGATTTTATAATTAAGTTACGTATATTTGACACTGATATGCAATGAGAAATTTTCTCATTAATTTAAATTTTGCAAAATAGCTTTTAACATTTCCAAGACTAGTTTTCGTGAATTGTTCAAATGCATAAAAGAGCTGTACACCGTAACAAATTATATACATTTCTAACTAAAACAATTTAGAGAGCTATGTGTCCAGACATTAGGAGAGTAAACGTACTGTATTCTCCTCTAAATAAAAGTAAAAGTCTTTTAAAAGTGTACTGAGAACTGTCTGTGCTGTCTCCGGATTTATTTAGAATACTCGATTGAATGGACTCCTTTGATAGCACTGGATGCTTTTAGCTCAAGAACTTTGATTACAAGTTTATTAGTTTATTTTGTAAAATATATCGTCTTTAAGTTAAAGTTAGATGTATTTGATACGAGTTCTTAAGAGCAGTTTGAATTGTTTATTTTGAATAAAGTTTAACTTAACTTTAGCTGATTTTGTGCGACAGATATAAGACTTGTTTAATCTGGTTACTAATCTTATATTTCCATTAAACAATATATAAGTGCAGGCAAACTGTAAACAAACATTGCGACGGTAGAATTTACTATAACATGCAAATTTAAATCACCGGTACGAAACGCAACACACACGCATATAAAAGCATAATATAAACAAATGCAACCACTATCACAGTCCGTTTGGAAACACAGAACGTGCATAACTAAGCTACGTGCTCTCGAAAACAGATAAACATGTTTTAATCCCAACTCAACTGGGAGTTATTCAGCGTACACTGGCATTCCATAACGTTGAACCATTCATGCACCCCGTTCACCCAACGGCCGCTTTTCACGTAAAGTTTGCACCCAACTTTGTCTTGAAAGCGGTACGCGTGCACGCCCCCAACTAAATTTTCCTCTCGCGCTCATTTGGCCAAACTACACCATTGTCTTGTACCCCTCATTTCCATTTGTGAAATAAGTAAGGTTATTCTGTAAGAAGTGTTTGTGGTGTCGGTCCGGTGTGTACTTAAATGAAGGAACTTGTTTGTATGCATTCACAGGTGCGTTAACACGTTAGTGTCGAAGTTATCCTAACGTATTAAGTAACCATAGGTATTGTTAATTTCCTATTTGAATGTTACATTAAATTAGGTTACATGAGAAAACGCTAGCAGCTGAGTGTAGTGTAAAGGCTTTCAATATTTAGAGTTAAATTTCGTACAAATATCGTTGATAAATTATATAAAGAACAAAATTCCACATCCTAGCGGTGATTTTGCGTTGTTCTGCAGTGAACACTCAAAAGAAACTGAGTTGTGGAACGTCAAACGCAAGCCTGAGGGCAAACGCTAAGCGATGCCAAGCTATACCTGGAAGAACTCTCTAAAGCTATGTATTCTACTGCGAAACGGCTATCCGGATTTGTTACAATTTCTAAGGATTTTAAAATATATTTTGGAAACAAAATTTCTATAATATCAAAATTGTGAATCAGTAATGTACTCGTAATTATAAATAAGTATTCATTTTGAACATTAACACGCATATCCTTATATTATTACTGTTAATGTTATAAAGTAGTCATTATTATTACTTTAAAATAATACATCCTGAAATTTATCTATTAGAGTTTCACAAAAAAATCCCACGACTGAGATTGGTACATAGATAATAATATTAGCAAAATAAGAATCCCGTAGTATAGAGGAACAAACATAGGCTTTAGGCAACATTTTCCATTGTTAAAACTGTCTTTATGTTTTAAAACTAGTTGGAAGTTGGAACAAACAAAAGTTGGTTCAAATATAATGGCACTTAAGACCAACATAGCAAGTAAACTGATGTAGACGTTAAGATGTTGGTGAATTGTTACTTGCAATTGTTTCGACCAATGTTGGGATGTTTGTGTTTATTTGTGTAACTGACCTCGCAGACAATTTGTGTCTTGAAAATTTTGCAAGAGAATTTCGTACTGTAATGTAATTATGTGCTCCTTTGAACAAGATTCTTTGTAAGAATTGTGTTAGTACGTTTTGTTTGTACTTTCCAAAATGATTTTATAGTTGTGAAAGAGTTATAAGGTTTTGTTTAACCTTTTGAATGTGAATTTAATACTCATTATTTCCCAAACTGACAACTGCTTCAGAACAACATGAAATTAAGTCACAAAATTGTAAAAAAAGGCATTTCTTGCTTCAATTTTTTTTTCTTGGACTAGAACGGAAAACCTCACTTTGTATATTTTGCAAAACAGTGCATTTTTTATTTTCAGTCATAAACCGAATAACTAGCATAATACTGCATCAAATTAATTTTGAACTGACTATGTATAAAGTAAATGACACGGAAATTGTACAAACCGAACGATAATTCCCCAACAGTTCCGCAATAGAATATTCTTGTACAATTCTGACAAAGGGGTGTACAATACACTAAGAAGCGTTGCACAGACAACAAGGATTATTCTGATTGATATACATAACAGCTCCTTAATTACCCGTTGAGATACAAACAGAAACGGTTGTACGTCTGTTACATTTAACCCAAAAGCTTTGGTCTTATATATGACTGAATATATAATAATTTGAAATAGTTTCCAAAATATTATGAGTTTAGTGTAGGTTTAAGGTACGATTAGAAATTAAGCAACCTCTTCAATTGTTATATTTTCCTATTCCATAGGTTAGCTATAATAATTAACAATTTTCTGTCCTCAAAGAAATGTTGTAATAAATATGTTGTGATAATTATCGAGTCATTGTACTTTCTTATTCAAATTACCTTTTCAGTGGACTACCATCGAAAAATTACATTTAGGGATGCGTTCTTCAGACAATTTTACTTTTTTAATGTCTAGTAGGGGTCAATAGAAGCTTAAGTTAAATTTTGTGGGGTCGCCGCTCTTGCCTCCGGCTCTGACCCCGTATTCCGAGACTCTATGCCTCTACATTTACAGAAATTATATAGTTATATCTATCTACAAAAATATGTAAAAACCTAAATATTTTTTTAGTAAACGCCTACAAACAAGATCATACACAAAGAAAAGACTGTTAAAAACCCTATCAATTTAATAATACCAACAGCTTTTACTCCAAACAATCATAACTAAACCAACAATATGATCAATAACCATTAAAAGTTGACAATTGAAATGGATTTGACAAGTTCAGTGGGGTTCAGTGCGTCAAGTCGAAAGTTGTACAAGGACAGAGGCAACTTTGTGACATGTCCCGCCCGCTATCCACCGTGGGTATAGTTTCACTTACTAACATTACATTGTGGAGAGAATAACAGTAGTTTCAGAGAAGCAATACCTGTAGGTTAATCGACATAGGTAAAAAATAATATCATTTCGAGTTGATGTCGATGTTGCTGTCGTTCCAGTCTAAAAAAATTGAGACTCGGGCGCATAATAATATCCTTTAGGTGTACTTTATTTCATGACATCCTAGTGATAAGAATTAGAGGTGTAGCCTTTCGCGTTGCTGTCTCTGTGAATTGGGTGATACCACGAGGTCGTGGGTACGGTTCCAGGGCCGGGCATAGTGCTAAATTGTAGTTTCTAATAATAAAAGATTGTTTATAGGTGCATCTTCAATAGTATTTGTAAATGGTGCGAGTGTATAACAAACAAGACGCTATGACTATTTATGTATGATAAAATCAGCCTTCTATACTTTATTCTAAAAGTAATTAGTAAGTACTACGGCTATTCTACACTCAAGGTAACAATCTGGAAAGTGTAGTCGATTTGACCTACTGATTTGTTTCCACTATTCCTAAAGATCCGTCTCACTCGAAGTGGATCCTTGTCAGGCAGAACTGGTGGCAGTTGAAGTTTAACAAGAGCACGGGATTGGCCTGGATCCCCGGATTACTGCATAACGACCGCGCTGATACTTTGACTTATTCTAATTAACATATGGTTTACTATTCCCTTTGACAATAGTCGGAAGAAGAATCATATCGCTCATTGAGTAATTTTTAGTTTATACGTTTAGAGTACCCTGCTGGTCGTTTGAAATAATGAAAGCGTGTCCATTGCCAAGCGAGTTGTATTTAAGCTAAGCAAAATAAATAAATCAACTCCTTTGTTACCAAAACCACTTGAAACAATTGATTTTATTTCTCGGAACAAAATGCATTACGTAAGGATAGTGACCACGTCATCTATCCGCAAGTGGAAGAGTGGCCTGTGAATTAACCTCTCATGTGAGCCCGATTTGCCCGTCTAACTGCACAAATAATTTTCTTTTAAAAATCGAAAATATTTCGATTAATTAAACTGATGAATTTAAAAACCGCTCGCATGCAATATGTACACATACTTTCTGTTACCGGTTACAGCTTCTATTGAATATAACTTTTGTTTGTTACTCATTCCTAACAAATGTCTTTTAAGAAGGTATCCAAGCAGTACGACTTTACAATGAAAAGTCTAAATTCGTACACATTTCTATTCACGTTAGTAGTTGCATTGTAATTTACTTGTCACTACGCAACTATGTTAATGTTTAGTTCTCTGTATTTATGCAACACTGGCTTCTAAGTGTTTACAAACTACATGTAGCTTTATTTGCACTGAAAATATACTATGCGCTTCTGTTATTTACGTTTTACTATGTTAAAATTATAAATACACGTTATGAAATCATGTTTAGAATTAATAAGTACGTACTACATACAGTTTCAATTTGTTAGTGAGATCTAGGGCTAGCTAGGGCTATATCGCGCCCGATAAATACTAAGAGCCAATTTTGTAGTTTATGAATAAGCGTCAAATAACCAATCCGATAGTTAAAGTGACAGCAAATGTATGAAAACAACTGTCAATATTCTACCAGATAAGTTAACTAATGCTTGTGAAGAAGTGATGAATTTACTTACATTTATTGATACGAAATTATAAAACTCTACGTATTTTAAACGATGATAATAACAATTACTAGTCCGTAGGTGAGTTACATATCTTACAATTTCGTGATTGTAAAACTAAAGGTTCTAAAATACATAGTTTTAGAGAAAATATTATTATGTATACCGTGACCGCAACATGGCTCCACCAAAACAATCATACAAAAATCTATCGATTTAAACTCAGCAGGTCATTCACCCGACAGATTTATTACTAAAAATATTTGCGAACAATACACTAATTATAATTAGCATTCCATCGACTGATGGAGTTAATTAAATTATAACGAATGTACGTGACAATGGGATTGTGACAAAATTAATAACATTTCGAAGAGCTTGCGTTCAGTTCAACTAAATTAGTTCCTGTCACAGTGTAAACACACTGTCACAAGTACACCCCGTAATGTACTGGTAATAGTGTTATTTCACACAACATGTACACACAAATATCACCTTTAAATCAACATCAAATAAGGTACCAATTGCCACGTACGTAAGCAGAAACGTGATGTTAATTTGTCGTACTCTCGCACGAACTTATACGCAAAGTTTGTAACTATATGTTTTATTCATTTCTGTTGCAAAAGTAGTTGGTAATTGAGAAAATATTGTGTTATCGTTAGGTGTTATAATTATGGCGTGGAGTTGTTATGCTCATGTAATTAGCTCGTCTGAAGTATTTTTGTTTAGGGTATGGTAATTTAGGTTCCTCATGCCCAGACTCATACCTAAAAATTCGTAGCCACCTCAAAGTTCGGAAAGAAACTAAGTTATAAATATTAAACGTCAAAGCAATAATTAAAATAGCTGTACATGGGTACTGTTAAATTACTGTTTCTGTTTTACAAATATGGTCACAGGATTGGGTAACTCCGTGCCTACAATCATGATTAAAAAGGTTTTTGGAAACCTTCATCCAAAATAATCTCCGTGAAAAAAGGAAGCAAAGCACCTGGAAAAACTGACCAGTCGCCTCGCCAAAACATCCGAAAACAGCAATCCCACGTCCAATACGTATTATAAACTCATGACTCATCACACAAAATCCGTTGGGCTGCACTAATAGCCGGCGCGTGGAGCCAAAACCGTTACCATATTATCCGGGACAACGCAACAGTGAAATTGAAACCAATAAAATGCTGGTACGAGTAAAACGTTTTTCGTGTTGTGTGACATCCATGTCTGGCCCGATATGACGAGGGTTGTCATAGGTCTTCCTTGAAACACGCGTTACTACCGCTCGAGCTATCCGAGACACTTGACAAGCGTAGCCGTGACGTGTATTGGTATTTCGGCGATACAATGTTGTTCGTGGGATTAATTGGTTATCTATTGTTACGGTATGGAAATAGATATTGGAAGGTGATTCTTAGTATTGTTTGTTTAGTTTTCTTAGTAAAGTGTATAAAAGATACAGTTTAATAGGATTGCTCTTTATTCTTAGAAACTGTAATATATGGATGGTGTACTTATTCTATGAATTTTACAGTCTAAGAACTTTTTAGAGAGTGTTGTTGGCGTACAACGCAGCGGGCGGAGGTACACAAAGATCAGAGATCAGAACATCAGTGACCAACAGTATTACGCAGCTGACGGTGGACTATGTTTACTACAGCTACTTTATTTTGGAATTACACAGAATTAGTAACTATAATCTAGATAAATCGCGCGAGTCAAGCCTCATTACTAAGTTGTGGGAGTAAAGTTACGCGTAACATCCAATATTTAAGATAATATTTTACAAAATTGCTAAAATATTAAACAACATTGTTTGTTAATAGTAACATGGTATTGAGTCTTACGTAGAAAGGTTTTAATAATAAACACGTTCTTTAAAATACGTACCCGATACACGAAGCACTGTAAAATTCTTAGAAGAGAAAGATATTAAAGTAAAAGTTTCCAATAACAGTTTCTAGGTAATAGCGCGTTAGCCTTTACGCATACATACGGCTAATTGGCTCTTAATTAAAGTATCTATTGTTGTTTTAAAATGTTACGTTGCTCTATTTAGTTCCTTTTTATTTGCAAAATAATTTAACAAACTACGTTGCTTCAATATAAGAATAACATATAACGTTCAATATAAAAATGTGCTTTATTTAACGATAAAAGTAAACAATAATTATTGTTTCTGTTGATTTATAAAAACATATTTATAAAGACGTACTGAACTCTTAAATCAACAAGGGTTTGATTAAACTCCGAAGCGAATATTTGTAAGTCGGTTTAAAAGTGATCAGGCGAAACAGCTTTCTCCAATAAAGCTTGCTTAAAATTGAAGCAACGTTGCACCAGCGAAACGTCAGAGAGGAAAATTCAAGAATAAAAATCCGTGCAATTTAATTTGAGCTTAATAATAAAAATAAGCGTCGCGGATTGGAGCTAACAAGAGCGATGAGGGCTTGAACAATCGCCTTAAGAGACTCTCGGCGAGTCGACGTGATTGAGTCGAGAGCAAGATATCGACAGATTTATTATGTGAAGAGACCAACTTTGTAAAGGTAATACTTCTTCCGCTGCAATGCATTTTGAAAATGCTATGGTTGAGTGTTCGAGAATTGAGTACTTACCTTTGTTTCAGTTTATAGAGACTTGTTTAACAAGCTGCTTTTTAATATACGCCTGCAGTTAAATGAGCATGAAAAATATAACTTTAAAGTGAATTAGAGTCTATATTAAGTCTACAACGAACTTTCTCTAATAAATTAAATTCATCGTGCAATTCTAAAGATATTATCGCTTCTTTACGTTACTGTACTGATAGAACATTTCTAGACTAGGTCGCTTTATGCTAAAAAGAGAATGAAAAAATAACAAATGTATTACAGTCCTTGCAAATATTTCAAGGCAACAACAACTATTTTTCTTAATAAAACCTCTCCGTCTTTGCTTCAATTTTTTCATCAAGTAATTTTGTTCGTCAACTGTCGACGGTGAACAATTTTCTTAGCAGATTGGCATCGAGCAAATAATAACATTCAGCCGTCTGGGGATTCATAGCAATTTGTCGTATAACGGTACAAGTAAATATAAAGTTTACAGTAGGAATTCGTAGAAAGCTTTACAAACAGTGTACAGATCCCGAAATGTTTGCAAGCTGGTTTATTATTTAGTTTTCCACTGGATTGGGGGTCGAACAATTTGTATTGTTTTATTGCTGTTTCTAAGTGGACAAAAGTTGTGTAGCAATCGTATTTTTGCTTTCATATTTCTGTACCTTTTTTTTCTTCAGGAAATATAATTTTATGATTTCCTTTTTTTCGTTTCGAATATAAGTAGCAACAACTACGAATGGACATCATATTAAAATTCATCAAAGACGTATCTAAAAAAATCGAAGAACCCATTAATCTCCGTTTAAATCAACGAATAAACCGTAGTAATACACAAAAACAAACAAGAGCCATTGGAATTCGGCAATCAACTTATCTTCGTTCCTAAC
This sequence comes from Anticarsia gemmatalis, assembly GCF_050436995.1. Classification (NCBI taxonomy): domain Eukaryota; kingdom Metazoa; phylum Arthropoda; class Insecta; order Lepidoptera; family Erebidae; genus Anticarsia; species Anticarsia gemmatalis. The sequence goes on from NC_134757.1 coordinate 8,244,013, forward strand.
AATCCAGCCTTCACTAAGTTAGGTGTAAACTGTGAAATTTCACACGTACTGCGATAACATGAATTCTACTGCGAATGTTTACATGCGGCGTTGTTTGACGGAAGTTGAGGCTTGCATGAGTTCGTGCGCGGCGACGTGCGAGTGTCGGATCATAGAGTGTATTATACTTATATTAGTCACAGTTCGTGTATTATTTTAAGGGGTGCCGAATTTGTATTATGGAAGCTTATTTACAGTATGCTAAGCGGTTTAACCATTTTATACATTCCAATATTATTAATGCTATTGTCTGTCTATCTCTGTCTGTATTTTCCTGCTAAATAGCTGATGCTGCTACTGTGTTTCTAAAATTCAAATAAGTTACACCAGAATAGAGTCTTGCGGATCAGTAGTTTTGTCAAACACTGATACATTTAATCTTTGACAAATTGGTGTTCAAGAGCGGGAAAAAATATTAAGAGTGGTGTGTCAATGAGCTGCGAATCGAATGACAAACTTACTCACTATCACGTGTCAATATATCTTGACAAGAAAATGAAGCGAGAAGCCACAATAGTTACTGTTCACCTATTTTCACAAACTTCCACAACTTCACAAGTAATATGACGTGGGTTATCTTCAAGTTTTCCTTCCTTAATTTTAAGTGTCTTGTTATAACATTTACGTGAGAAGTTAGGGTTACTCCCAGCGAAGGGACCTGTGACGTCACGGCAGAAATAATTAGGTATAAGGTAATATTTGGTATCAGGGTGTTCGGTGGCTAGGTGATGTGGGTCGTTATTAATGGTGTGTTGTAACGAGACCTAATAATTATGTTCTAGAGCACATTTTGCAGATGATGATATAATTTCTTATTATCTTAAGTTATGATAGTGGTTAGTGATTACTCGAAGATATGGATTTTTATCTCCTTTATGCGGAAAATGGCAAAATGTTAGATAACTTTTATTAGCAATAAACATATGAAGACTATGTGCAGCTGAGAAACCAATATGTTCCAATCAAACTCCAAAAAAATACCTTCTCTGCAAAAAGAAAATTAAATATTTTGTATTCGTTACGCTTATGCCTATGATTTCGAGTCGTAAAAGTAAATAGGAATTAAAGTACGAAGCAATTTTATAAAAGTTAAGTGTACCAAGCGCTATTATTAAACTTCAAAATATTTTATTTTTTTGTTCGTCCAAACAAACTAATTCATTTACATAAAACGTAACTTCAACTAAAAACGTATGAAATTGTAGTCTAGTTACATTTTGTATTCCGCTTACGACTTTGTGAATACACGAAGTACTAAGTTAGTACTTTGTTGAGCTTCGCATGAAATGTGTCAACTTCATCTCCAACTTTACTTGAGGCTTCTTGCATCGTAAGAACTTATGTTATATAACTTAACGAGTACTGATTAGATGATAATATTAGCCTTTCTTTCTTTGGCCTTAGTTTTAACAGTCTCATAAAATAAGTCTCGGGATCTAAGAACTTTTGGCTTTATTCAACTTCTGTCAGAATATTCTCAACACCAGCCAGGATTTATGGCAATCGATTTGCTCTCAATTACTTGAGACTAAAGAGAAAACCATACGAAGTTTTATTCTGTATACCACTGCGCACACATTCGTATTCAACAGGAGTAATGACATAATAATAAACTATTGTTAAAGTACACAACAGTTATTTTGTGTCAATGAAAGTCCTCAAACCAACAAATTATGGACCTAAGTTGTTATAGTTCTGCAACAATCATTACGTTACCGACTGTCAGGCTCGGAACTTTTGTAATCTACGTCGCACCTGTAACAAGTAATAAGGAAAAACAAAGATCACAAGATCAGGTAACCTAAGAAAACCTATAACCCAACTTTGAGAAGACATCATTATAGTCATCAGGCTGATGAGTTCCAGGGTTTACTAGGCCATAGGGAAAATGAGACGAATTTTTTATCTATCAAAGACAACTCCCACGCAAAACACACACCTACATTAATGAACCTTATGTCGCGGGGACATAAACGGACACAAATTACAATCAGACCAGAAACAACTATTTGTGGACTAAACAATTTTCTCGAAGTGATTTGACTCCCACGCTCTTCTTAGCAATGATGAACAGAGTGAAGATTTCCTTCCACTAGAGGCTATAGACTACGCTGTAGCTATGGCCAAATTATATTATGCGTGAAAAACTGAACAGCGCCCCTACAGTCTTTTCGATGAGTTATTTTTGAAGACTAAGTCGATAGAAAATGCTGAGTGACGATTTCTTATCACTATCAAATAGCTTTTGAAATAATTTCTATTAAAAACCTGCGGGCTTATCACGTATCTCCGTTGACAGCTAGTGTACGTCAAATTGATGGTCACTATTCAGTACATTGCTGCTTTGACGTAACGTGTTAATCCCTATATTCTAAGAGTACAGCTTAGTGGCTTTCAAGTAAATGTCAACTGAGATACGTGATAGCCCCCCAGATCAGCACCTGTAGAGTACACCGAAGAAACTCATTTTACTAAGTATTAACTGTCAGGTAGTTCATGCAAAGGCCTTACGAGAGTATCAAATGTTAATCCTGATACGGTTGTTGTCAATATTATTCGTAGAACAGTAGCATAATTCTCTAGAATTGGAACCACCAAGTATCAAGACACTGACACATAAAATTTACAGCAAAAATTGTTTCTACGACGTCCGCTAGAGGTGCTGATCAGAATGATGTTCATACATTATTTTCCGGTACTTAGCTGGTGGTCGATACGCGATAGTCGTAGAGAATAGGGCGACAGTTAACAATGGATGGATGGATAAAGACGTGAAAAGTACTTGTAGAACCTAATAATGAATAAAACAAGGTAAAATATATACACGTGCCGAATTGACGAGATAATAATTGGGATTTACGCAAGGATTTTGACTTGAGGAAATTGTTTTTGTACAAAGTGAGGCGATTGGCTGAACTTATCCCTGCCTGTGGCTGGCAAGGAAATTAATTATAGATGTCAGTGTAATAGGTTTTAATAGTAATTGCCCGATAGGTATTTGAATATATACGCTTTATTTGTGATTGTTTTAGACTGAAAAAAATGTATGGAAAATTCTACAACCTAAAACGTTATTGTATTTGAAATCAGTTTGGTGGTGAATTGGAAATGGTTTTCAAGTCTTCCTGTGTTCCATAGAAGCTCATATGCTATTGTAGTTTTGTGTTTACCAAAATACAGGTACACCGACTAATGCTCTTAATGTGCAAGCACGTTTATTAGTAAAATGTTCGCGCCCCGAACACAATGGGTAGGTAATATTAGTGAAACGCACACAATGCTTGTAGGTATTCTACAGTTGAATAGGTGTTGAAATTATTTCCAGCAGATACATATAACGGTTTTGTTTGATATGGTAATTGAAAAGCTTAAAATATTTGAAAATTATTTGTTTGATAGTGAAAACAAATCGTGTTAAACGGTTCAAACCTAGACAAGTAACACAGTTACTTAGTTACTAGATCTGTAGCGCAATTTTCTACAGTCGATTCTATCAAGAATCAAAAGTTAGACTTTTAAAATGTACTTCAAAATTGTTCCTAAGGCGCCCGTTAGAGGCGCTGATCAAATTTCATACAACATTTTTCAATAACTAGCCGGTTGTCGAGACTCAATAGTAGTAAAGAATAACGCTATAGTACGATAAACTATGATTTTGTAGTTCGTACGTTCACGTTCGTGTATAGCTAAGAGACTCTTAAATAACTATTAGACTGAACCAAAATATCAAATATTTCGCTACTTGAAACGTGAAGACATTGGTCGTTCTCAAACCGCAAATTAAGTTTTCAAAACGAAAGCAAATCATTAATTCTTACGACTTCATTATAACCCTCTAAGAAATAATTTCAGTCATAATGATAAGTTCAAAGATAATTAGTACAAATTAGTAGCTTGGGTTGATGCCCCAAATGGCTTCAGTGAGTTTGAAATTGAGGTAAACTAATTTAAAGTTTGTTGATTACAGAAAATTAACTTAAAGGTTGTAAGTTCAAGGACGTATTCGTAAACTAAAACAATTCATTTCCCCTGTGCTTTCTAAATAAACTGTAGTTGTAGAAATTCAAATGGGTTCTCTTAAGTATTTTCCTACGAATTTTCCGAGCAGTTTCGTTTGTAAGGTCAATGACACAGAAGGCCAGAAGGACGATTTGGATTATTTCAAGTCCATCAGTGGGCACTTATTTTTTTCCAGTTTAACTTTTAATAGTAAAGCAAAGCGATAACATTCGGTGTATTTAAAACACATTTCTGACTCCTGAAATATTTTTTATTAAGTTTCCCCTGTGCCACAGTTTCTAACAACACGAAATTGAATTTAAATAAATTCGTAAATTAAAACGCACACAAAACATCATACAAATAACCGTTTCCTTCTCCGTGAACATAAGTACAACCACAATAATATAATTGATTAACTCAAGAGAGAGCCCTACGCCAAAGGCGTTAATCCTTACAGAGATAATTTAATTACAAACTATGCATTTAAATTAAAAACTCTTACCAAGCTTATAGCGGTTTCTTGAAGCGTTTCCTTTCCTCTCTTTTTTTAACTAATATAACATACTAGCTTACCCGCGCAACTTCGCTTGCGTCACATAAGAGAGAATGGGTCAAAATTTTCCCCGTTTTTGTAACATTTTTCGCTGGTACTCTGTTCAAATTGGTAGTAGCGTGATGATATATAGCCTATACACTAACACTGAAATAATTTTTCAAACCGGACCAGTAGTTCCTGAGATTAGCGCGTTCAAACAAACAAACAAACAAACTCTTCAGCTTTATAATATTAGTATGGATAACAAGAAAAATGTTATATTGGTTATAAAAATTACGATAATGATTTTATATGCAGCTTTAATCGGACCGTGGTGTACCACAGCAAATGAGTTATGGTATTATTGTTTTTGAAGTCCACAATATTATGTATTTTCGTAATAAATCCTTCCACAATGTATCATCAAGTAGAGTAGATTATAGATTTTGATAAAAATAGTATTATTAAGCCTAAAAATATTAGCTAACCGCCGCGAGAGATCATTTCTGGTTTGGTTTTTCATGGCATAGCTATGTACTACTTTAGATTAATACGCGATAACCGTCTTTGTATCTCAGTAATGTTGTGATAACACAATTTCAACATAGAAAAACAGAAATAATCAAAGAATAAAAATCAAATAAGTAAAGAAAAACATAAAAGCAACTTGTTTGCCGGCACGTGAAACTAACGAAGTACAAGGAGCTCGTAACTAAACGTAATTTGATAGGTCGGTAACAAGCCATCGCTTGTTTATCTTGTGAGCAACAACGCGAAACTAACGAGCTTATTTTACACTGATATTGTGAGTCCGTGATTGGATAACGTATTTGTTGTAAATAAATAATTGACAAGGCCTATTTTTTATACTTAAATAAGTAAGTACACGCCTAAGTTTTAAGTACAATGAAACATTACCCTGTCAAGACTGGTCCTTTTTCTGAGAAAATCGCATTGGTTACACACCATTTTTCGTGAATGTGAAAAAGTCTCGACATTTTTCATGACATTGTAAGAGGGAGATTCAATTTTTAAAATTAAACAGACCACGTAGCCAAAGACATGCTACATATATGCATGACCACTGTTACATCAAGATAAGTCGGAGTTTAATTAATGCAATAGAGTTGAACTCCTTAACTTTGTGCGTCCACAAGGAAATGACACTTTACAATTACGATTTTAAAATCTGATTTGTAAATCAATGCCTTTTTCCCATAGAAAGGTTTATTGATCTCAAATAAAATCATTTAATTCCTTCCGTCTATAGTTATATAATGTCAAAATCACAAATTCACCGGTAAACTCGAGTAGCTGTATCGTATGTAGTATTGTGTAGGCCTCAAAGTTAACGTCTTGTCGCTGTCGCTCACTCTAACATCCAATATCATTTGGGAATTTACTTACTTGGAAACTCACGAGTTATATATACATTAGCAACTATAACCCCGAGTGTATTGGATAATTCTTAATCTTGTTATTTTGACGTATTGCAATTTGATTTTCCTGTGATTTTCTATTTATGTAACTACTATCTTTGTGTTTATGTCTATAGTAAAGGATTGGTGCTATTTGAATTTAGTTCTTACATTTCACAAATCTGTGCGTGCACATTATCCGGATTATTTTTAAACTTTGTTCTACAACGCTCCTTGTAGACTTGCACTGTCCAAACTGTGTCAGTTGTGAAATATATTTATGAAATACATCGAATCTAATAACTATTTATAAAGGATTCAATAGTGAGCATGCTTTTAGTTTAATTGGTATAGTACATGAACGGTTGTTTGTATGTAATAAGTGACTGTCACCTCTGTTTACACATCGTATTAGTCTAATAATAACTAACGTTTCCCCTAAAACAATTCGTCGGCATCCAATCGTATAGATCGCAGGCAATAAATCAACAATTTAGCGAGGCAATTTCCATAATTCACACAATATCAAGTTACCCGCGCGAGAATAAAGAAAAATCCAATTTCCTTAGCTTGCATTACGCGGAGGGACGAAAGGAGGTTCCTACAGTCCTCGTTCACACTGGGACTATTCAGATGATATCTCGTGTTATACTATGAAATGTAAATCTCAGTGAGGAGAGGAAGGTAATATGGGTCATATAGGACATGGCGCGGGAACGGTTACGACTACATTTATATTTTATGCTGAGTTATTTTCACTGGGGAATTCTCTTGGTTTCGCTTAGGGATCATGCGGGTTGAGAGCTAAAGTGCTAGGTATATTGGTTTTAATATAACAAAGTTTTTTACTTCACTGTCTTCTCGTACATTTGAAGTAATAGGAAAATGGTGCTTTCTTTCTCTTTTCAATATTAATCAACATAATTTTTTCCTCCTAAATATAGTCGATTGTTTAAAGATAATAAATAAAATCTATTTGTAACTTTTCGCAGTGAGCCTAGAAATAAATTAAACCACTTTTGAATTCGGATGTAAGATTTAACGCACTTTATAATACTAGTATCACATCCTTACACTACTTTAATAAAATCTCTAATATGATCCATGAAAGTGCTTTAATATTCTTTATTATCTCATTCAAGGCAGTAAAATGCAGCTTGAACTGGATTTCATTCGCAATCGAGAGAATTTCGAGAACAGTCAATAACTAAGTCAATTAATTTGAAAGCTCTTAAGTGTGTCGTCGGCTTAAAAAGGCTAATGTAGAATGAAGGTAAAATTACAGTGTTATTTAATTTTGAGTGTTACTTAGTATTTTGATTATGTTCAGTTAGCACTTGGTTTGATTAAAAAGGTTTGAGTATAGTTGTGATTTAGTTAATCATAAGAGCGATATTATGTTTATAATTTATTTTATCTTTTTCGCAATCTAAATTTTACAAGTTTTAGTAAGAACTAGCATTATTTTAAAATTTAACTTTAGTTTTAAATAATTTCATCGTAACATCATTTAAATATAAGTACAATTTCCAAAGTTTAGTCAGTACAAGTTTTTATTAAATTATACACAACATGACTTTTAAAAATAAGTTATTAAATTCCGAGCAATAACTTTCAGAGAGAATTATGTCCGTCATAAAGGTTAATAATTAATATTGCAATATGAAATGCAAGCTTCAGTCTTTTAATAAAGCAAATCCACAAAAAAATAAAATTTAAATAACAGCCAACCACACAAGTTTACGAGTTTTGCAAAATTACGCAATTACGAGTTACAGAGCAGGTGGGAAGCATCAATTTATTAAACATCTGGTCCCAAGTGTGGTCGCGTCCCTAGGAAGGTGTTTCGGATATGAGCGATTATTCGGGCCCACGATAACAATGCTGTAATAAATTATGATTGATGAATGCCCCCGGGAACAGTGTGCTCACCTCTTTATACCAATATTTATTATTTGAGTACATTAGCCGTAATTACTTAGGTATAAAATTGGTGTGTAATTTGAGTGTATTACTTAGAAATACCTTTTCATGGAAAGCTTCTTCTTCTTTGCTTTTATTACATCTTATAACAAGTTAACTCCAGGACTAAAATGCTCATCAATTGCATAAGATCTTATCGACTCTACTCAGTATTAAACAGTCATAAATTCAGCTTTTCAAGTGCTCTTTAATCAATGTGTTTCTACTTATGTTTTACTCTACAGTATTTAAGCTCACTGAATTCTCAACCTAATCATATATTTCTTAATTAAAAAACCACTATGAAGCTTTCACGTCCAGGTCCTATCTCGCCAAAGGCTGCTTACCTTCCCGATCGATTACCGGCCGGTAACATTTACCGGCCATCAGCACCAAGATTAAAAAGAAAAACGTTATTTAGCTGCATACTTGATAGACGATGCTATTAACGAACAGGATATTACAGATCCTAACGTTCAAGCAACATAAAATATTCTAGACTACTTAGTCCAGGGGAACAAACGTTTGTATAGATAGTTGCTATTAATCAAAGTCGTCTATTGAAAGTAAACAATAAAGCGAAACCCGGAACGAGCCCTGGACCATTTCAGTTTCAACAAACAACATTAGTCATCTGTCACACCGCACCCCTTCCGACAAAGACAAACATTTTATGGACGCTGGGAACTGAAAATATTACTTGTCGAGCACATACGGATAGGTACGGAAATATTTATAAACAAAAGATATTACGGTGTAAATATGTCCGGATTTCGGGCGAAATATGTGAAATGGAAAGGGTCTTAATTTACGTGTTTTGTAGATTTATAATTCAATTTAGTACGCGACGGAACACGAGTTTATTTGTACGCTTCAGTGAAATACTTTCAGCCTTTTAGTTGACTATAACGAATTTTGTTCTCGTGTGATGGACAAATAATATAAAGCTGCCCTTTTGAATACGTTTCAAACATAAGAATGAACAATAATTAAGTAAAAATAGGTAGTATTAAAATATGCGATTGTATTTTTGTAAGAGAATTTTAATTAAGTGCAACTCGTATCAGTGTGGGTCCCGAGAATTTAATCTTACTCCTTCTTTATCGACCATTTTACTATATTCTACCTGTTTCATGAATTTTATTCCATTTACATTTATAGCATTGGAATATTCAATAAAAATACGACATTTTGCACGAGGCTTACAAAAATCAGTTCAGAGTAATTCCCAGTGATGTTGTAACTGGGTTACGCGCATCGTGCGTTGTCCTGCTTTCACTGTTTGAGCTCGGTTTAGTTAGATTATTCACGTAGCTCGCCCTAACAAACATCGTTTACGTACTTTGGGATGCTAGTTCGGCAGGCTTCATTGTTTTGGGACAATCCGATGGTAATCTGAAACAACTGAACTACAGTGACATGGATAAAAATTTGATTAAATAACCTATTGAGGCTGATTGTAGATATCTGTGTATTTGAAGTTATAAATAGTTTCCAGAAGTATTTTTACCAGAAAATATCTGGGTTACATAAATGTTAATGTAAGTAATTTTATATAGACCGATATTAAATCGAACTTAATTATATATTAACCTTTATGTATTATTATTATATATTAAACCTAGTGCATACGGTACTGTTAAAGACTATTCAAAACTTCACAACTTTGTCAAGATTTCATACTTAAAAAGTTTTTTTTATATGCTACAAAATGGACACAAAGTTTTTATGCATAATTATGAACAAAAGATTTTCATTTATTTGTACTTTTTATTATTGTTATGTTTTGTCTCTCTCTAAAGCTTAAGCTAAACCTATAACGTAGGCGCCGTTACTCACACAAATCACATATGCAAACATCCTGAATCGGAACAAATATCTGTAGGCTCTGAGCAAATCGACCCGTGCCCTTCAACATTATTGGTTGAACTAAAGCCTTATAGAAACAACCGCAAATTATTATAATACTAACTTATGCCCGCGGCTCCGTTTGAGATGTATTTTTTGTTAAAATGTTAGTCTATAGCGTTACGCGTGATATAATTTGACACCTCAGTCAATTAAATCACTATCTGAGTTCTGCGCGTGAGATCACGTCGAGCGGACGCGCGTGCGCCCCACTCCGCTCACCGCGTTATCGTTATTTGTTTACGCGTTGTGACAACTTATCTCCACACATTGCGCTAAATTATTTTAACAGGGTTACTCCTGGCAACAGGAAGCCCTCTAAACAAAAATGAATACAACCACAATGTCCCAAAATACCCCAAAGTCCCAAACACCTACAAGCTATGCCAACGTAACATCATCTACTCGTTTCCCCAAAAAGGATCAAGCCGTAGTAATTGAATCTATTGATGGAATAACACTTCGAGAGTATCTTATCGGATTGTCGGCACTGACACCTGCTTCAACAATACGATTCATATCCCGTATTTCAAACAGCCGCATATGTATTTATCTTGATTCCAAGAAAACTGCTGACCACCTGATAGATGAGAAGAAGAACTTAAAAATCCAAAATCATATTCTTGAAATAAAACCGTTAATAACCAGAAACAAAAGAATAATTTTATCAAATGTTTGCCCCGTTATACCCAATTATGTCATCGAACAAAAATTTCAGGAAATAGACGTTAAAATAATGTCACCCATAACTTTTATGAAAGTTGGAGTAACCGACCCGGGTTTTACCCACATATTAAGTTTTAGAAGACAGCTATTTGTAAGTCCAGAAGATGAAGTACGTCTACCAGATTCAATACAATTACAGTTTGAAGGAACAAATTACTGGATTTACTTATCGAATGATTCCTTAAAATGTTTTTCTTGCAATACTATAGGCCACCTGGCTAAAAACTGCCCACAAATAAAGGAAATAGTACAAACAGCTTCTCCAGATATGGTCGAACAAACAGCGGATGAGTTACAGATAATTTTCAACAGGAACGACGACCTCACAGCTAACACACTCACCCAAAAAACATCACAAGAGTTCCCTCAACCCTGTGAAATACCCAAGGGCAAAAAAAGAATTCATTCTCCAACCACCAGTGAATCCTCCAAGGCTTTAATAGAGAAACCTATTGCAACTATAGATGAATCAAAAAGATCAGAAATGGATTCAGATGAAACCGGTAGTAACTTTTCATTAGAAGAAGATGAAATAAAGGTTAAATCGAAGAAAAAAGTGAAAGTTGACCCAAGGACAGAAGAAGAAGTTTGGAAAGACATCGAAAACAGCATGGCGGAATTAAGTGACGAACATACATTTCCTATAGATTTAGACCAGTTCATAAGCTTACTAGAAAATTCACGAGGAAAACAAAATATCAGGGAATTAGTTTACTCTTATACAGATAACATTAGTAACTTAATCAAAATGTGTAACAAACTTCACTGTAAAATGAATAAAACCTTAAAAAATAGATGTTCCCGATTATCAAAAAAGTTGCATGAAATGTTAAACCTTACTTCAATATCTTCTAGTTCTACAAATAAATAGATATAAGTATTTCATATACAACTTAATTATAGTAGGTTAAGTACGTGCGCTTGGATTGTATCATAATAAATGGATATATTACAATGGAATGTAAATGGTTACTTTAGGCGTATAGAAAATATTAAACTGCTTATTCATAAATTCAGTCCAAGTTGCATATGTTTGCAAGAAACTAACTTCACTTCTAACTATTGTGCATTCTTAAATGGATATGAGAGTTTCTTTAAAAACCGTGCGTATGGCAATCGAGCAAGTGGGGGCGTAGCGATATTCATTAAGTCTCATTCTTTAGCTGAAGAAGTACCTTTAAATACAAGTTTAGAAGCAATAGCAATAAGAATTAAGTTTCCGATAAGCCTTACAATATGTAATGTGTACCTTCCCAATAGTATCACACTCAACATAACAGAATTAAATAATCTCATTAATCAATTTCCTACACCTTTTATCGTTTTAGGCGATTTCAACAGCCACCATTCTTACTGGGGCTCTGATAAATGTGACACAAGGGGTAAAACGATAGCTGATTGGTTAGACAAACAGGATAATGTATTATTATTAAACAATGGTCAACCTACTCACTTTGATAGTAGCACCGGTCTAACTAGTAATATAGATTTAGCTTTGGCTTCACAAAATATAGCTTCTTATTTTGAATGGAACGCCTTAGACGATTTATATGACAGCGATCACTTCCCTATGTTAATTACGTCCCAAATTTCACAAGACATCCCTAAATCCATTAAAGTACCAAAAAAATGGATTTTTGAAAAGGCTGATTGGTTATTGTTCAGAAATGAGATCAACCAATATATTTCTCAACTACCATCTTTGGATGACTCATCCGACCTTTCAATCAATGACATACTGGAAAAATTCACGGACTTAATATTAGAAGCAGCTAACAAATCAATACCTAAAACATCCGGTACCCTAAGACACAACAATTTACCATGGTGGAACGATGAGTGTGAAACTGCTCTCAAAGAAAAAAATAAGGCACTAAAACTATTTAAAAAATACGCTAGAAATGATCCAAACTCGGTATATAAAATAGAATATAAGAAAAAAAGGGCGTTCTACAGAAGACTACTTAAAGAAAACAAAAAAGAAAGTTGGCAGAAATGGGTTTCCTCCATCAATAATAAAACCCCTATTAGAGACACGTGGCAAAAGATACAAAAACTTAATCATCGCAATATTAAGTTCAACAATATTATACTCGAAAAGTCCCCTGGCCTATTCACTTCTAATCCTACCGAAGTTTCAAATATACTGGCTGATACATTTGCAACTAATTCTAGCTCTGAAAATTACGATGAACAATTTTATACATATAAGTCCCATCAGGAATCACAATCAAATTTTAACTTTACGAACAATTCTAACCCAATTAATAAAGACATTTTTAAACACGAATTAATTTTAGTTCTCTCCCAATTAGGAAATTCTAGCCCTGGGCCTGACAATATTCCGAATACTATAATTAGACAGTTACCAACTAGTGGGCTAGATTACCTGCTCCAAATGTATAACTACATTTGGAGGAAACAGCTATTCCCTGATAAGTGGAAAGAAGCGCTAGTGGTACCAATACTAAAACCAGGAAGGCTTCCAAGCTCACAAAACAGTTATAGACCCATATCGCTAACATGCAATCTTTGTAAAATTCTAGAAAAGATTATTAGTAGAAGAATAAGATGGTATATAGAGTCTAAATATTACCTTTCACCGTTCCAATATGGATTTCGCCAGTCTCGATCAACAACTGACCATTTAATGAATATTGAAAATGAAGTGCTTGATAGCTTTGCAAACGATAATTATACAGTTATTGTAGCTCTAGATATCGAGAAAGCCTATGAAATGGTTTGGAAAGACAGGGTGTGCAATCAGTTGCAAGATATGGACATAAAGGGAAACACTTTAGCATTCATATGTAATTTTCTATCAAAACGATCAATTAGAGTCAGGATTAATGATATTATATCTAAATCTACCCCCACAGAAAATGGCTTACCTCAAGGTTCTGTTCTCAGCGTAATCTTATTTTTAATTGCTATAAATGACGTTCTTTCGTGTGTTAAAAAACCAGTAAAGGGATTTTTATTTGCAGATGATCTTACTATAATTTGTAGTGGAATTACATTAAAATCTACCCTGAAACTTCTTCAAAACACACTCAATAGTCTGCAAGAATGGTCTAAATTGTCAGGTTTTAAATTCTCAATAACTAAAACTGAATATATGATTTTAACTAAAAAAAGAAAGAAACCTATAAATTGCCAATTAACATTAAATGGATACTATATTAAGGAGGTACAGAGTCTCAAAATTCTAGGTCTAATTTTTGATAGCAAAATGTCTTGGAATACTCACATAGATAAACTTAAATCTGAATGTAACAAAAGATTAAATATACTAAAAGTTTTATCATCTACAAAATGGGGAGCAGACAGAAAATGCCTTATTAACACCTACCACGCCTTGATTCGGCAAAAAATTGATTATGGCTCGGTTATTTACGATAGTGCAAATAAAAGTACACTAAATAAATTAGAAAGTATTCAAAATACAGCTCTCAGACTTGGTTTAGGGGCATTTAAAACTAGTCCAATAAAAAGTATCTTGGCTGAAAGTGCAGAAATTCCGTTAGAATTAAGAAGAAAAGAACTTGTAATTTTGTACGCTGTAAACATTTTATCTCAACCCGAAAATCCTGTTTATGATTATTACACAAAGACCACAGCTGTAAACTCAGAATATGAACTCAGACCTCACCTACATCAACCATTACGAATTCGGGCACCAAAATACCTAAATGAAATAGAATGCGAAATTCCGACAATTATAACAAAAAGGTTATTGACCTATGGACCATGGGAGGATTTTCAATTTCCAATTAACTTAGAACTAACAGAAAACTTAAAAGACAAAACACCACAAAACATGTATAAAATACTATTTAATGAAATAAGCAATCGACATAACAACTGCAAATCCTTATACACGGATGGCTCGGTAATGAACGGTAAAGCCGGATGTTCCGTAATATTTGAAGATAATTCTTATCAGTATAAGCTGTGGGACTATACTACAATTTTTAGTTGTGAAGCTTTAGCTATTCTAAAAGCCTTAGAAATCATAGAAAATAAATCGAACTTAACTCCTTATGTAATTTATTCTGATTCTAAATCATGTTTATCCGCATTAATAAATAGCAAAAATTTAACACCGCTTATAATTAAAATCAAACAGAAAATGATTGACCTTTTAAAACATAATTACAGTTTTGAAATTATATGGATTCCAAGTCATCAAGCAATTAAAGGCAACGAAAAAGCTGATGAAGCAGCTAAAAGCGCAGCTAATGGTAATGATATAAATACCACAATAAGATCAACAACATCAGACGTACGGAAATATATTAAGCATAAAATTAGAACCTACTGGGATCAACTTTGGAAAAGGGACAACACCACCAAATTATTTGATGTCAGGAAGTCTATCTTCGAAAAATCCCCTTTAATGTTTGCCTGTAGAAAAGACCAAGTAACAATAACTAGATTACGCATTGGCCATACTAATATGACTCATATCCATTTAATTACCAAATCTGAAAAAAACAAATGCAAATGTGGACAAGAACTATCAGTTTCCCACCTTTTGGTAGAATGTACGGCTTATAACTGTGAGAAAAGTGTATGTAAACTCCCTGTTAATTTAATAGATTGTTTAAACCAAGAAGGTTCAAGTAAAACTCTGTATTTTCTTAAAAAGATTAATGTTTACAAACTAATTTAAATTTAACTGTAGATAATTATATTGTAACATATAGATAACTCTCGTGGTCGTTGTATGACCTTAGTTGTTAAAAAGCGACCTTAAATAAATAAAGGAAAAAAAAAAAAAAAAAAATCACTATCTCTACGTAATAATGATTATCAAACTAAGATCCCTCGATGCATTTATTTATAATTTGTAAATGTATTAAACAGATATTCATGTGATATCAACAATAAAAAGAATGAATCTCGAGAAAAGTTATAATAAATAATTTGTTAAGTTTAGTCCGAACGAAGTCAAAGCAGCTTGTAAATAAATAAATAGCTTTGGAAAACTCACACGTGATCTTTTAATTCCAAATTAAGCAGAAAAATAAACTAACTAGCTTTTACACATTGGTTCAGCCGTTTTGGCGTGAATGAGGGACAAACATACTAACATTTGTAACGTTTGTGTATGGATTTCTGGGGAACTATAAAAGGTTAAGTAGGAATTTGTTTTTGTATGTCATCTTATAGTGAACAATGTTTGTCGAAAGGCCTACGTCTATTTTCGTATGGTTTGAGTTTTTATATTAAACATGACCTTTAAACAGGAATAGACTGAGATTTTTTCCTAAAATCAAATAAACTTTGTTGTTGGTTAATATTGTTATGTTACTTACATTTCAATTGAATATAATTTATAGCGCGTTTGCAGATTCCTTTGGGTAAATATTAAAGAAAATCTTATGGCTGTATAAGCAATAAACATTTTTTAGCCTTTACTACGACTTTTTGTGTTAGATACTTTTACGTGATGTGGTATTTACAGATAAAAATAATGTTCTTTTAAATCTATTTGCATATTGCGACTATAGTTTTAGCATAGTGTGAATAATGTTGTAAATATTGTAATATCATAAATATCTCGAAAAAAAATTAACATCAAACAAAAAAATACTAATCGTAAAGTAATAAAGCTGAAAAAAGAATTAACTCAAACATAATTTAGCTTGTACCTTACGAATCTATACTAATATAATAAAGCTGAAGAGTTTGTTTGTTTGTTTGATTGTTTGTTTGTTTGTTTGATTGTTTGTTTGTTAGTTTGAACGCGCTAATCTCAGGAACTACTGGTGCGATTTGAAAAATTCTTTCAGTGTTAGATAGCCCATTTATCGAGGAAGGCTATAGGCTATATAACATCACGCTACGGTCATTAGGAGCGGAGTGGCAACGAAAAATGTTACAAAAACGGGGAAAATTTTGACCCATTCTTTTAGGTGACGCAAGCGAAGTTGCGCGGGTCAGCTAGTTTCAACATAAAATTCTTCACCAGTATATGATGTAACAACATAACTATTTCAACGTTGTACAATATTTCATAAAATCGGAATTCCTAACAAAACTTATCGTGTTAAACGGCGTTTAAAAAATTTAAGCAAAGAAAGTTTCCGAAGCCATTATGAAAAGCAGGAGCTAACCTCAATATGGAGAAAGTATTTCTAGTTAAAGGTATACGGATACCAGACCGTAATAATATATGTTACTTTATATTATGTACGTTACCAATTAATATGATAGCTATTTGTATATGCTATGTAGTTTAAATTAGTGGTAATTATTTAATTACAGTTAGTTTTGAGATTTTCCTATTACTAATTTCATTTTTTGCAGGATTGTACTTTCTTTTCCAAATTTTATTATTGAGCCATTATAGTAAAGTGTAGTATAACATAACCATGTTACTACAATAACATGTACTCAAAAAATCTTAAAAAATATCAATGAATGTTACTGCGAATCAGTTATCGATAGAATCGTTAATATATGCATATTTTTACCGACTGTGGAGTGAATTGACGTAGCAGTGCTACGGGCTGCTACGCCAAAGTGTTTTCGTAGCCTAACACGTGCTACTGAAACTTTTAGGCATAAAGATCTTGTATGCCGTTAACTGCTTCGCTTGCTTTAAAAACTTCGCCCAAATGTGGTGCGAACAACGATATTGTTTTAAAATATGATGCGGCTCTTTTAGCCCGTAATACGTGTTGCCTAAATACTTTTGTTGTTTGTTACTTCGAGATTTTGCGTATTTTTATGAAGATAAAACAATTTGTGGAAAGTCTGAAGTCTGTTTGGTAAACTTTGTTATATTTTTACATTGGGTTTGAAATAAAACAGGTTTATTAGGCCTTGTTTGTATTTATTCTTATATCTGATTTTGGTTGTTCGTAATTGGTCATTGCTCTCAACTATAAATAACTCCTGTTTATCACTTGATTTATTCATACTCTATAGAATATGATCATATAAAATGAAGGCTTCAAAATTAACTTACGACAAAAGATATATCTTTTCGTAAATTATATTGTTAAAACTAAACTTTCTTGTTGTTTCGGCGCACAATTGAGCATGCAATACTAAAATATTAATGCCGTGTCACCAATAGCCATCACATAAAGTAACTAACTTAATTTCCACTATCTACACTCCAAATGGATAACCAAAATCAATAAACTAAATAGACCCATGTACGATGTATATGAACAAATTATTATTCGTAGTGACAATTAAGTTCCGATGGGTGCGCTAATGGCAATAAATTATCGGTTCGTTTCCTACTGCACTAATAATATTGTTACCTGTATTACCTATGGCTATGCCCGGAGGGAACTCAGTTTGGATGGTCTGGTACATTTCAATGAATGTTTTTTTAAGAATATTTTATTTAATTAATGGAAATATTGGCTGGTACAGTTTATGTCGAGAAAAAATTTTTTTTTTCGTTTTCTCTTTAACCGTACATTTTATAAAAAAGAACATACGTTATGCTATATGAGTTTGTTGTTTAGTTATCACATGTTGTCTTGGCTTTCTAATCTAATACGCCTTCAATCAAGAAACTGAAATAGATATTATTCCAATTTGTGCTTCTCATGACAAACTCGCAGTTTAAACCGAATTTAACAATAAAGTTCTTAACATTATCACTTCACGATGAAAAATAGAATAGAATAGAATTGATTTATTTGCGTAAAATGTTGGTACATAAGTATAACATAGTACGAATACAAAATTAAGTAATTACACAAGCGTAAAATCTACATAATATCTTACAACATTTTAGACGCCTCGCAATTTGGCCACGCACGTGAAGCAGAGAACTTTTCTTAAACTTTTCCGAGCGCCAGATTTTTAAGAAAAAACTTAATTGAAATTATGTTGAGGCGAGACGACTAAGTTGAGGCGGTGGGCTGCAGTACTACGTTTTATTATCTTAAAAACAACTTGAGATGTGAAACCACGGCTACATGAAACAGAAACTTCTGGTAGTTAGTGTAAAATGTAGGAAAAGTACGGACTAGTTAAGTGAAATTTATAGATTGTGTGTGTTTGCTACTACATAATTAAAGTAAAACGTTGTCAACTGGAGAAACTGTTTTAACTACACAAATATAATGAATATGTAACAAATAATATCTAAAAAATGTAATCTCATAAAAATATGTTGTAGAGTCACATTTTGATATTATAGTGTCATATTTGTAAACGATCAAGAAATTTTAATTTGAACCTCTAAAAAACTGTTTCATAAAACAATTATTTGCTGAAAAATTAAGGTATTTAAATAAATTTTTAATCATTTGCAGAATTTTGGAAAAAAAATACACTACGAAATTTCTTACTTGCTAGCAACTAAAAAACATGGTTCTAAGCAGATTGTCCATAGTCTACATCACCAAAGGCATTTGCAACTGGCGTCCGCCAATAGTCAGCAGCAAACCATTTGCCGTACAAACGTACAATACAGGGTGTTTTCCTCGTGTCTCTGGTTTAAGTTTGGTAATTAAAAGTTGTGGTTCGTTAGCACCAGCGGTTAACACTCGTAGGTAGGTATATAACTATACAGCGTGTTGTATTCGCGTGCTGTAGCGAGCCAATTTGGTGCGCGCACGGTCCGTTGAATCAGCTAACGTGTTTGTGCGCTCAAAATGACGAACGACACTTTTTGATGGATTTATTTGTTATAAAATAGTGTGTGATCTGTCTATTCGGATTACTATTTTGATCTGTATGCTAATTGGTAGACTGCGTCAGTTTGATTTTTAGATTTTTTATTCCATAGAATATATGTAATTGGTCACACTATGAAATAAATATAAACTAGAAATTGTATCCCTTTCGTGTGTGTCTTTTTTTTAACTATTGAGTTTTTTTTTCATTAACAAGTGTTTTTGACTTATTAGAAACTTACTACATTGCGAAGTAACACGCTTTCAACTTGGCCTGAAATCTACATAATTTATTTGTGTCAGTTTTAGTCAAGAATACTAACTTTTAATTGGACATAAAACCAGTAATGCTTCAAATAAATCTTAACCTATATTCCACTCTGAAATATATAGAAAACCAATACTCATGTTGGCTTGATCTCCGAGCTTTCTCAAATAAGTAGTTCTAGCAGGTGGCACTCGGCTCCACGCTAAAATATTCAATGGTACGAGATAGTTCGGCGTCAGTCAAGGACTATCTTATCATGCAAAGCGCGGCCTCCACGGATAAAGTAGTTCTAAGAAAAAACTTCACTCCAGTTTCGAGGATTATATAAGCGCTTAGGTGGTTTTGATAAATGTTTAGTATGTGCACGATTTTGTGTGTTCATTTCATTCTAACTTACAGGTTTATAAATTGTATTAAATGCACTGCTCCCATTCTAAGAATGGACTTGTGTAATGGACGTGTGAGTATATGTTACACGTGTAGGTGAGAGTAGGTAGGATGTTTTGAATTAAAATCGATATAAAACCTATGAAGAACATCATATATGTATATTATTGTATATAATGTTATTGGTTATTTGCACTAGCGTATGAAAACCACTCCACTTGCGGAAAACCTATGATTGTCTCTGGGATATAATATGTCAGATTACCCAAATTAATCCACACAGTACCTCGATTCTCTGCTACTATCGACTACCGACAACCGGCTAGCTATCGAAATTTTGACATTTAGAATGTACTGCCAAAATGTTTTCTAAGACACCCGTCAGAGGCGCTGATTATATTTTCATACAAAATTTCTCGATGACAGGTCGGTTGTCGGTAGTCGATAGTGGTAGAGAATCGAGCTACTGTTTTGCCGTTGTAATGTAAAAATAAGGTACACATGCAGCATGAATATTGTCGTGGTCGTGAATTTTGCAAACAAAAATACAACCTGCAAAATAATATGGTGCGTAAAAAGTATCAACATACCATCTCAAACTCAACCTTTAAAATCCTAACGACAAAATAACTAATTTGAACGACACTTCAAAATGAACATATTAACGCGACGAGCGTCAAGTAACACTTAACTAAGTAATACTCAATACACGCTCTCAGTGTCAATTGCCAATAAAACGAATTTGCCTTTCAAAGCGATCTTCTTTCCTTTGTCGTTCAAGACGTACGCTGTAATTTGTTTACGCACATTTTATACACCTTTCATCTGTAATTAAGAAAGTACGCACGTAGGTACATATAGTTTACCCTTTTACAACGTCGTTTAAACGTTGTAAAGTTCCACGTGTAAGCGATGATAGGGTAAAGAGTACATAAAACAAGAGGGTTGCCGCCCTGACATTTATGAGCAAATGTCTTGTCATTGCCATCAATTTAGGCTGAAACACTGGCTAAAAGTCATTTATTCTGTGTAAAATTCAAATGAATTCTTTTTCTTTTATTTATTTTTAAATTAATAAATAATACTCAATGGTTATTCTATTCAGCCTGGATAGAAATTAGAATTCCTTAAATTGGACTTTCGTTTTACCATAACTGTATTTGAATTAGGAAGCCGATTGCACCTGGCTGCAGTCTATGATAGAGAACCTAAAGATCAGACAAATCCATCCCATAAATAGTCAACCTTTGTGTGTTATGTGAATAAAATAATTATAATTATGACTATATTTAAGAACACGGATTTTACCTTACTGCGACAAAATATTCTATTCTCATTATATTTCGTAGATAGCTAATTAGTGCCGTCTAAATTAAACCTACTGTATCTCAGCCCACTCATAATAGTACCACAAGGCTACACGTGGTAGCGTAGGCCTAATAACATGTTTTTAATACAAACAGTTATCGCGTTGCGTAGCTAAATCATAATAATGCCCGACCCGCCTATTAGAACAAATTCGCGTGACGGGCTCATATCTGACGGCACGTCCAACAAAAATGCTCGAATATGGCCATATTCCCAACTTTCTGTCAAGTCACATAGGCTAAAATAGGCACTTAACCTTAATGGGGAATGCCATTAATTTCCCGCGAGATGCCTTAATGCTTTTGTCGTTGAAAAAATTGCCAGTGAATAGGTGAGGGCCGACCGCGCGGGTCACTGTTTTTTATCACTAATTCCTTTGTAAAAGCTTACCGCAGATGAATGAGTAAGCAACTAAGCTGTTGTTGGAACATTTCAATAACCAACATCGAAGCGGTTGAGTAAAAAATATTTCGTTCAGAATTTTTATTCATTCGTAGTAAAAGTATTGGAGTAGTTTTGTACCATTTATTTGGCCTGTTAGTGATTGCTTCAAATTCTATGGTATTGTTTTCTCGCTTCAGTTGTTTTAGGAAACCTTTACTTTTAATGGTAATGACAGCTGTAGGCGTAACTTCTTTTCAGGCGACGGCAATATACAGGGTGTGGCGTAAATAATGGATAATCCTTTACCAGCGGATGGGCGACCACCCAACTGATCTAAATATCAAAATTTATATCTGGCACAAGTATCATAGTTTTTGAGATTTTGGCCATTTTGTGTGTTTTTTAAAAAAGCGATTTACGCTCGTTCTTTTTGATGCTGTGATCACAATTTAAGGCTTTTTTTAAATCCGTTTTTTGCAAATAAATCCTGAATAGATGTGCTATTGAATCTACAATCTTGTTTTGTTATTACTACTTGTTTTTTATTTAAATTATGCATTCAAAGTTAAATTTTATAATCATTCACAACTTTTGGCAACTTTGAGCACTTGTGGTGAAAAAAAAATGTATGGTGGCTTTACTGCCCACGCCATAAATAATTTCTAAATTTTATTAGAATTCTAAATTGGTATATCATGCAGCATTAATACCGATTATCGTCAAAATATTACAACGAACTTAAATTATTAAAACTTTTGCCGGTCGACTAATTTTATTTTATCAGCGCGTTTAAGCTAAGTTTGCTTTCAAATATTCATGTTTACAGTGTTATTACACTATTAAAGATTATTTAGATGATAAAAAAGCTTGGAGCTGTGCTGCTTCTACCAAGTCTATTTCAAAATAATGTATTACAATTTGATGAAAAATGATTTTTGTCAACAGAGTAGATTTCTTTAGATTTCTAATTATCTTTATTATTTGAATAGTATTTATGTTTTGTATTTCTTTTTTTTTCAACACTGCACACAAGTGCTCCTAGTTGCACAAAAGTGTTGAAAAATTATAAAATTTAACTTTGAATGCATAGTTTAAATAAAAGACAAGTAGTAATAACAAAACAAGATATTGGGTTCAATAGCACATCAATTTAGGATTTATTTGCAAAAAATTTTGGCCATTATGTGTGTTTAAGAAAGCGATTTACTCTAGTACTTTTTGGTGCTGTGATCACAAATTAAGACTTTTTTTAAATCCGTGTTTTGCGATTAAATCCTGAATAGATGTGCTATTGAATCTAGAACGCGCTTAGCGTGAGAAAATAAAATTAGTCGACCGGCAAAAGTGTTAATAATTTAAGTTCTTTGTAATATTTTGACAATAATCGGTATTAATGCTGCATGTTATACCAATTTAGAATTCTTATAAAATTTAGAAATTATTTATGGCGTGGGCAGTAAAGCCACCATACATTTTTTTTTCACCACAAGTGCTCAAAGTTGCACAAATGTTGTGAAAGATTATAAAATTCAACTTTGAATGCATAATTTAAATAAAAAACAAGTAGTAATAACAAAACAAGATTGTAGATTCAATAGCACATCTATTCAGGATTTATTTGCAAAAAACGAATTTAAAAAAAGCCTTAAATTGTGATCACAGCATTAAAAAGAACGAGCTTAAATCGCTTTCTGAAAAAACACACAAAATGGCCAAAATCTCAAAAACTATGATACTTGTGCCAGAGGTAAATTTTGATATTTAGATCAGTTGGGTGGTCGCCCATCCGCTGGTAAAGGATTATCCATTATTTACGCCACACCCTGTATATAAATAGCATTAGTTGTTGTAAAATTAATGAACTGCAATTTAAAACAATTAATATTTTGTCTCAAACGCCTAAAGATAAATAGGATAAAAATACTTATATGGATTTAGATTTATGAATGTTCGGCTCCCAGGTTTAGTAGAGTATATTATTAACTTGTAAATGAGTAATTTTTATCTGAAGCAGTATTGAGAGAAAAAATACAAGCATTTTGCCTTATAAAATTCGTCATATCACACTAACAAAACCTTGTTAGTATAACGAGTCGCCCACAAACATACGTTTAGAATCTTTACGCAGACGTAGACCTTCAGTTTTATTTCCACCGTTCCTTCCATTCATGTCTGTTCGATTGGAAAATTATTCATCAAATCAATACGATAGGCAGACTCGGTAGCGAGGACCCGTTCACGATAAAACCCAGTAATTGGCCCCTTTATATAAAGAAGTAGCAAACGTCCCGGGAAAGATTTTTTCTCATGTTTTTTTTCCCTTCGTATAGCATTTTTTTATTGTTCTTTCTTTAGTGGAAGTAACGATGCGGTGTGACTTGATTTCTGATGTGAATATTTTTTATGAGATCAATCATATTTTTGTTGAACATAAAGTAAATTTGTTTTCGCTCCCTGTTCTTTCATAAAAGTTAAAGGTGTGCGAATAATGCGGAGTGTAGTAACTGTATGGGTTATTTTTATATTCATAAGTTTTGAAAACAATTTATTTAGGTTTTCGAATAAGTCACTAATCAGTTTAACGTAAATCAACAAATACTAACTTAAACATATATTTTTATTGGGATTTCGTAACCTTTTTTTCATTTTTCCTTGGTTCCTCACTACTGAAGATCGTAACCACATACAGCATAGACTGCATAGCATTACCGTGACTACATTACAGTCACACCTACCAAGTAAACGATGTTAGTAACAATATCTACCTGAAGTTAGTAAAATATTATAGCTATTAAGTCCACTTCGCCAAGCGTGCTTGTTATAATCATAAGCTATTAATATTCGAAGCAGCACGTCTTCTGTTTATATTCACGGTTTCCGCTCCCGAGAAACTCACTGATATTAGCTAATACAGATCAGCTAGCGAATTTAGTGAGAAACTAAACCTTGCATTGATAACTGCATCAACGTGTTTATTCTGTCTCTCTACAAAGTGATTTTACGTGAAACCTACAGTAATGAGTTGCAAATTAATTGGTGATATTTTCATTCTGTCACCACATAGGATTTATGTCCGAATTAAACGCTGTGCCCGAAACCTCCACCAAATGTTAAACAAAAAATAATTGCTCTCGTAATTCGTTTCGTTGTAATTTCCTTTGTACATTTGAATTCATTCCCAACCGAATTAGAGAAGAGTTATAGGCCTGTGTGGGGCTCAAATAAAAAAGCATTTTAATATCCTAAAAACTAGGTTAATGTTTGTGAAAAACCTAGAAAAACTACTCGCATAAAATTGCATATGAAACGGGTAAAAATTTCGTTTACAATCGTCGGGTGGGTCTAATTAAGAAGTTGGGGCGTCGCATCGTTACTATCTAGTTAAGCCGAGTTCGTTAGGGAAACTCGGTTACCGGCAGTTACTCGTTGATTGTCGGCGAAAGTGAGAACAGCTCGCGAGAATGTTCCCGGTAACTTACTTACCCGCACTCCAAGAACGAGTGAATGAATTGTCTATTGAAACTCTAGGAGTATCGCGTTCATATCACGTTGGTTTTGAGAGGATGTGATTGCGGAGTTTTGAGGAGCTATTTTGGCGTAGTTTTGACCCTCAACTTTCACTATATGGAGACTATTTCTGTGAGTAGGGACTACGTACACACTGTATATATGAATCATGTACAATACACCGCATGCAAATACGAATATAGTAAAATAGTTTTTAAGAGTTCGTTAGTATAAATAAATGTTCGTGCCTTTGAAACCAACGCAATTATAATTTACACAAAAATCTTTCTGAGAATTATAATGATTATTTTTATACTCATATTATGTTTACTTGAGAAGTCTTCTTGTTACGTATAAGTTCAATCATAGTACACTGACACGATCGACTTTTCCAAGGCCTATAGTATCAGCTTCAGGCTGAGCCCAAATACAAACCAAACCTCAACCGTAGGTATACCCAGACATCACCAATATCTAATCGGCTAAAATTTCAGCCAACTTATCGCAAGCTTCCACATAACACATACAATCCATACTAATTATGTGGTTCATTTAAACCGTTACTACAGCACTAACTCCGGTACAAGGTTCGCATACAAATGAATTTGGCCGGGTTATAGTTAAAACCGCAGGTGTTATCGTCACTCGTATCGTTAAACGCGGTTCCATTGGCGGCGTTCGATTCAAATAATCGTTATTTATTTTACAGTACGAACTGAGCTTTATGTTATGGTATCGGATAGAAGGTTTAATCAAAGTTCTTGTGCAATTGGAATGAATTTTCATGGATTAAAATGAGATTGGAAGATATTTTCACACGTTTTGTATGAAAACTTGGTCGTTTTTATGTTATTGTTATTTAATTGTTGTGAATGTGTGCATTTATCAAATTATTTTATGCATATTTTCTTTTAGGTAATTGGTATTGAAAGAAGATTCGATCGAAGGCCCATTTTTTCTAATGTGTTTCTAATGTTTTAAATGTGTCTCTATTATATATAAATTATCAATTGAAAGCCTTACATGTTATATTTAACAAAAAACATTTTATAGAAACTTATAATATTTAATATAATTTATAAAAAAATAAGATTCAAATAAAAGAGACGCAAAAGCTTGAAAAGAAAAAAAAGAAAATCCCAAAACGTCTTTAATTTTAATGAAACTGGATTCATTTAACCGTTTTTCCATTTAACTAAACGACAGAAACAAAATTGCGAACTATATTTTAAACGTTACAAACTAAAAGTCTTAAATCTTATTAAATTTAATTCTCAAGTGTAATCAGATTCAACTTAAATGAGGTTTAAAAACGGTGAGCTTTTATAGTTTCTTGTAATTCTCTTAAGACTTGAACACTTTATTATGTAGTACTAATTTGATTTAAATTTTAATATAAAGGAGACCTGATTTTACGAGTGGTTGAAGGACGTAATGTGCTTGTAATTTATCTTTTCTTCTATAATTATAGAAACTATAATTCTGCACTCTGTAAAAAGTGTACACAAAAAAGCGATTTGTAGCTCAAATTCTCATTATGTTATACTACCGGCCCGCACCGGCTTCGCCCGGTTTAAAAAGTTATTTTACAAAGAAACCTTTAGAATGTCACATATATATAAAGGATCCTCTGGAATGTTTTAAAAAAAACTTCTCGATACAGGTTCGATTCCCGTGTCAGACAAAGCTACTGATAATTTCTTAAGTACCCCAGAGTTTATTGATTTGCCTATACTGATATGCACTATAACATGGGACTAAAATCGGTAATGGCAAAACGTTTATGTATTTCATACACATCTGCCTACACTTTCGGGTGCAACAGACGAGATATAGTGCTCGTATTAAATTATATTATGATTTACAAAACATAAACAGTCTTTTCAAAATTCATAAAATCATAGTAACCTATAAACAAAATGAATGAAACATACGGGAGCACCTTTGAGATTTGCAATCGAGATAAGAGTGAATTTATTACCCGTGGTTATACTTCACTCGGAGGAGAGATGATGCCTTCATCAAGATAAACGCGTGATAAATACATCACATCGCCTCACGAGTCACTCTACCAGTTTTTCTCGTTTCATTTTCACTTATGAAGGAAGGAAAAGTATATTTTGAACGCTTCACTTTGATTCAAAATATTTGTTTGTACACTATTTTTTTGTTGTGTCATATGGTTTTATTTTGTGCTAATCTTTATCTGAATAGGCCTGTTAATTTTTTTTCTGATGATTTCTAGCTTCTGATATTTTTGGTTGTGTTTTGTGTAGTTTCAGCCAACGTAATGAGAAGTTAGGCAAAAAAGGAATAGTTAATTTTTAATTTAATGAAAAAAGCATTTTGTAAAGAAAGATTTCTTTCATCTTAAAATCTAATTTAAAGGCTTTCGTAGCTAATATTCTACAATTCCTTTTCATCCTATACGTAATTTTTGCATTAATCACTAATAAGTACGTGAATAAAAGGTATAATGAGCTACGAAAAAAACGTTTTAGAGTAAATACTTCCCAAATCGGCGCACTAAGTCGGCATTGTTATGGAAGTATTGAACGCCACATGGTGCCACTTAGGCTTCGGTTCTCAATGTACTCATAGCCTGTATTAGACCCCTTTCTTTCACGAGTCACTGATTACTACATTTTTATAATAAAATAGCTAGATCGAAAATATAACTTACCCCCGGTTTCTGAGTACATTTAACGGAAGTTTATCTATTCAAAAGCGATTTTTATATGATTTTTCACGCTATTGAATAGATAAACTACCGCTAAATGTACCTCAGAAACCGGGGGTAAGAAAAGTACCTGCTTTTTGTGTATTGTTAGTTTACGATGTCTATTGACAGTGGTACCACCTCTAGATATGTGTCTTAATACATAAGTATTTAATGTGTCTGAACACACATTAATCACATTATCTATTAAGACACATATCTAGGGTGATTATAGTATCACGCTTGTTATACTCAAAGGTGTAGGCAGAAGTATACAAAATGTACCCCCGGTTAGCCATTAACAATGTTAGTCCCATGTAACAAGGGGCCAGCATATTGCCGTTTTCCACGCACACACGGCTCCTGACCAAACTTCGGGCTGTTAGATATCTGCGCTGTAGTTATAAAAGTGTTTTATTTTTTATTTCTACACGTAAATAAATTATAACAATACCTACTCTTTTTTTATCTTAATCTAAATTAAGCTAGATATTATTTAGGTTTTTAATCAAACATTATTCATACTTAATACTAAAATGTAGTAAAGTAAAGTAGTTTTGTTAAATTTACAAATAGAAACTTAATAATAAACTATACACGGAACTGTGTAAATAACCATTTCAATTACTACAAAGAACTAAATAAATACAAAACAATTTTCTCAAGGCACAACTGATACAAAAATCTAATTTGCATATTGACTTTCTTTGATAGTTTTACTCCGATATTGAATATCTTCAGTGTCGTTTACTGAAAGTATCAAGTGCGTCCGGGAAATTCATTTCCGGTCACGTACCGACTTCCGGCCGGTGATACACCAGCCAATAAAGTTAATGGCGTTCCACTATTTACATAATATTTGCTATAAATATTGTGATGGATAGTTTATGAATTATTTACTATGTAAATTATTATTTGGGTTACCATACTAATATCATTGTTTCTATGTTTGAAGCTCTTTCACGTCAAAACTACTGGACAAAGTTATACTTACGTTTTACTTAGCAAATTCTAATGTAGTTTTTACTAGTCTGCTTTTGTGATGAGATCATTTAGTCTAAATGATTATATATTGTTTGCGGTTTTAAAAAGGCACCTCCATATGGTTAAAAAAATGCAAAAGAAAATATTTTTTTCTATAAATTGTACAATTTCAAGTCAACACACTATAAATCACAATTTACCATAATCACATTCTCAAAACCCACCCTTAATACGATCATCCCCCAAGTACCACAATGGGGTTTAAAACACAACAGCCCTTTGATTTAGAGCTCCTGATCTTGATTTTTATGTATAAGTAATAAAAATATGAGAAGTCTACACTTGAAGATATATTACTGCCTACGGAAACATAAAACTATGGAGGAAACGGATTTAGGGGAGCCTTATAAGACCCTTCTAGAAGTTTATTTTAGATTAATTGGGTTGTTCAGATATATGCCTTATAACTAAACAAAATAACTAACTATATATTTTGTATTTTAAGGCAGATCAAACAATATAATTTAAATGCGATAACCTATATATATCTAAAGTTAAGCCTTTAACGACCGAATCTCAACATTGCATTTACATCCAAGAAACACTGAGGTATTGTACCGAAAACTTGGTGCGTTAATGCGGATGGCATTAACAAGAACTGCTTAGAACTTAACCTTACAAATAGTAAAAGTTCTAAATAAAATAATACACGAACTCAATCCCTCCCTATGTAGTCGGTTATTCTCAAATCACTCGCCATAGGGGTTGCTAACAGGATGTTTACTCGGCTCCCGTAGATAAATGTGCACTGAGGTTACAGGGGTTAAGTATCCCTTTCTTTTGCCAACAAAACGATATATTACACGCTTTATACATACTTGTTTATGAGTTTTTTAGATCACTTTTGCATTCATAATGAAGATTTTGTCGCGGGGGATTTAGAGTAGTATGAAACTTGTCTGTTTATACTTTTTGGCTTGAGGGTAAACAGTAAGAAAGAAGCAAGTTTGTCACGGCTGTTATCGAAAATGGCTTTGACATATTTTGTATACTTTTTACTAAACATTAATAATTAAGATTAGCTTTAAGTTGTCAAAAGTTGCACATCCGCTGTGGATAAACTGTTGATTCAACACTAATTGTAACATCCTATGTACACAGTTATGCAATAAATGTATCTTTATCTTTATCTTTATGCAGAGCACAAAAGGCAAGCAAACCTATATATGTACGGTCCGCAATATATTACTTATCTCTAAAGATTTTTTACTAGCCATCAAAAAACATTGACTACATATATGATGCAGGCAACTTTGCTGTATTCCACTATGATATCATAAATTCTATATTATTACCAGTTCCTAAATTTACTACAGTCAAAGCGTTAATAGCGATATAAAATTGTATAATATATTAATTTATGACAGTTAAAAAGAGTAAACGATGAGTTTCCAACCGCCTTTTCTCACGAGAAACAAGCTTTTCCGAAACTGTCAAAAATATAACAATCTAACGAAATACAGGATATTTCAAATTTGAATAAGCAAGGTGCGTCACACGCGTAGTGACTAATAGTGAGTAATAAGTTGGTGAAGTGCATAGAAGCTTATCGAGTAATCGACGATACATAATGTTGGCGTGCTTAGAGTCAATTGGGCGGACCAGGCACATTAATTACTTCGCCATTGCCATAACACTGTATTGTCTATAGTACCGGCTGTTCGCTTTTCTTTTGTTATGTATAAAGTATTTCTGTCTTCATTTCCTGGTTAACGTAGGGGTCAGTTTTGGTTAGAGACAATATTATTTCTGCTAGAAAATCTAACAGGAATGGGAATGGAACAGATCATTGTTCCCTGCACCCCAATAGATTAAAGAGGTGTCAATTGGAGAAAATGCGGTAGTACGTACATATACAAATTTAATATAATTGTATTATTAATATAATTAAATCCTTTAGTAATAATAGAAAATTAGGCCCTTTACTGTTGCACTGTTGGCTAGGGTCTCTTTTTGATCTAGAGTCCACCACGTTGGCCAACTAGTGCGGCAAATCTAAATCTATCTATTTTAAGATTACCACTCACTTCAACAGAATTCAATAATCTAAAACTAAAACCGCAAAATTCCCAATTGCTTAGTTATACCTAGTTTCTAAGAAGTCGAGATCGGCATTTAGTTGGATTTATTAGCGAGAGACATGATGGACAAAGTTGCCGGCTTAAATTACAAGTTTATTTCTAAGACAATGTAGAAGAGTTTCCCAAACGATTTTTCTCTAAAAACTGGGTTTAGAGCCTAAAGGAATGTCTTTGTGTTATCTAATTGTGTCCGGAATTAGATTGCCCCATCGAAATTGGATTTTTGCGGTAAGATAAATACTCGTGCTCTAAATGTTGGAAGAATATCTTTTTGGTTTTTTGTTAAATTATTATAAATTTTATTTCGAATAACTTCCCAATAAGATACTCAAGAGGTTTTGTGCTAGGACAGTATACTTATTATAACCACTCCACGGATGCAGACTCGTATGCTTTACTGCTTTAATAAACGCGGTAACAGCTCCGGTTAGTTTATATTTTATCACTTTCAATCGAGTTTGGAACTATCTGAGCGTAAATAGAGAAGATAAAGCATTTCATATTCTTTAAGCCGTTCAAATTTACAAAAATGTTTAAAAATCCTTCTACTGTGGGGCAAAGGATTGTTATTCCTTTTATCCACAGATTTTTCAATAGTTTTTCTTTCCAAATACAGTTCGTACTAGCAACACAGACACCGGACAACTAAAGCAAAAATAAAAACTTTTTAAACTGTGTATATTTTTCAGGCGCTAGTCCGACAGTGTTCCGATTGAGGGCAAGTCAATCATTATCGGTAACAGATCCGATCTGCAACCATCGAAACACGACCGACCAATTATCTTTATTTATTTTCTTCAATTCGTTTTGTTTGAGTCCTCTTTAAAACAGCTGATGGGGGAATAGGGATCATTTGATTGATGGCTATAGAATGAATCCGCAACCGTTCTCCTATGACCGGTTCGCCATTGGACTGTTCGTCGACAGGATGATTCATTTATTTCCTTTTCCCCAACAGAGTCTTTCACCTATGGACATTGCGTCGACAGAAACTTTCATCTATGTCAATTTCGACGACAGGTCTTTCCAGCTACAGAATATTCCACCGACACGACGATAAACCTATTACTCTGGTAACTACAGACCTTTTCATCTAAGGAGAATAGGCTGTCAATTTTAACACAAGCGATAAAACAAAAATATACATATCTAACAGCTACAGCTTACTGTATCTTTACTAAGAGAACAGGGTTGGTTACTTGCCTTAGAGAAGTAAAAATTTGCTTACAACATAAAGAACTTAATTCTCAAAATGAGTTAGTCTTACCTATAAAAAAAGCATTAACTACTCATTTATGTAGTTTTGATTACTTACATCCTATTCGATTCTATGAAAATAAAACAACAAAATTATCTTATACGTAAGTATTGTAGTGATAATTTTATTGCATGTGCATAGATACCACAGTTGCATCCTTTACTTACTATGTATTGCACCGGAAATGATCTATGTTAATATTGCGTTACAATTCATTTATTTTACATACTACGAACATATTTATAGGTAGCAAATTTTAATTTATTTGTGAGTAGGTGCTTGCACATAACGAATAATTGTAAATAAAAGTGGGTAGTTTCATATTATCAGTAACATTTTTCATTACTTGTTTCTGGGTGTAGTGCATCTTCGTCTTAACAATTATTTGATGCTTTTAAAATGAGTAAGTGTGAAATCGTGAAATCAAAACTACATAAATGAGTAGTTAATGCTTTTTTATAGGTAAGACTAACTCATTT
The DNA here is from genome assembly GCF_050436995.1 of Anticarsia gemmatalis. Lineage (NCBI taxonomy): Eukaryota > Metazoa > Arthropoda > Insecta > Lepidoptera > Erebidae > Anticarsia > Anticarsia gemmatalis. Next base: position 8,276,752 of record NC_134757.1, read on the forward strand.
TGAGAATTAAGTTCTTTATGTTGTAAGCAAAGTTTGACTTCTCTAAGGCAAGTAACCAACCCTGTTCTCTTAGTAAAGATACAGTAAGCTGTAGCTGTTAGATATGTATATTTTTGTTTTATCGCTTGTGTTAAAATTGACAGCCTATTCTCCTTAGATGAAAAGGTCTGTAGTTACCAGAGTAATAGGTTTATCGTCGTGTCGGTGGAATATTCTGTAGCTGGAAAGACCTGTCGTCGAAATTGACATAGATGAAAGTTTCTGTCGACGCAATGTCCATAGGTGAAAGACTCTGTTGGGGAAAAGGAAATAAATGAATCATCCTGTCGACGAACAGTCCAATGGCGAACCGGTCATAGGAGAACGGTTGCGGATTCCTATAGAATTTTAATTTTTGATCCGTTTCGAGAAATTTGAAATTGTAGTGACTATGAAAATAGCGAAGAAATCTTTTGAACATCTGAATAATTTGTCTGTTGTTTGTTATCGAGTATCGACATCTGGCTAGCTATCGATAAATTTTGTATGAAAATCCGATCAGCACCTCTAGCGGGCGCCGTAGGATCTAATTTTGCAGTACATTTTAAATGTCAAACTCTCAATACTCGATACGACTTTAGAGAACCGTGCTAATTATCTTGCAAGTCGTAATTAACTCTACTGGTAAAACTAGTAAATGTGAAAGTGTCGGTAATAACAAAAAAATATAACCATTACAATAAATAAACTTTTCCAACCAATTTCAAATATTCCAAAACCCTAAATTGACCCGATAATGATTACAGCAATTGGATCATTAGCCAAACAGCCTGTTTCTGAACGTATAGCGCTAATATTGGACACTGATCGTCGTGTTTATCTTGCGCCAACCATTTACAACTACACGCCAAATGGATTTCGAATTTCCTATACAATACTGCCCATACATACATGGCTGAACAAATTTGTATATAGATCCAGTTTTGGAATAATTTCAATTACTGTATTCAGTAGTTCAAATTTGTTTTACTGTACTGTAATTGTTATATGTTTAGATTGCTTTGTTCGTATTTGTGTATTCGAGTGTTTTGTGCTATTTTTGGTATTGGAAGAATAACTTTAATATGGTAATTCCAATTCGAGTTTAATATTTATTTTGGGCACATTATTTCCACGTATTGTATGTAGCGATTCAATGTTTGGTTTAAATCCTAAGTTATTTTTGATATAAAAACGAAGCAGAATATCGTAAGAAAATCCGATCACGACGTAAACTCACCCAATTGTTTTACACCACTTACATCGTCTAACAAAAATCGTGTCATCTCACTTAAGTCTGGGGTCGTAAACATTTTTATGACGTCATGATAATATCGTTTTATTGTTAGAAAATTTACGAGTTTTCCCTCTGTGGTTCGAAATATGCGATGTTACATGTTGTTGAATAAACCAACACTGATTTGTATGTTGACTCTGGGAATGTTTAACTATTATTTAGGTCATGTTAGAGCTCAGAATAACAATTATGATATAATGTGAATTTACATACATTATGCTGTATAACCTCTCAAGCGCCCGGCCACCGTGTCACGGTTGAATGTGCTACCCCCGTCAAGCGTCCCGCCACCGTGGTACGGCAAAACGATCTTACATTAAAAAAACGTAGAAATTAAATGCTAAAACTATGTTTATCCCTTTCAAACATATTTGACATTGAAGCTGATGAAACGAGACGACGATCTAATGCACACACTTGAATAAGTGGTTGATATAGGCCAGAGAGCACCTTAAACAACATCTGACCCAACGACATGTTCCTTTATGACCAATATTGTAAATACTTTTTTTAACTAATTTTAAAGATTTGAGTATATTTTACAGTTGGATTTTAATGTCATTATTCATTAACTACACGATAAGACCTTCCGTCATATTATTTTTTATGCCTAAAAATATTTTTTAGACTTTCTTCAAACACATGCCTAAAACACAAAATATTCAGATTAAACCGACTATTGTACCACGACTATCAAATATTATTTGTGGTTTATTTTTTTAATATATAGCAAATTTTATGTAGATTTCAAATATATAAGGTATGACTAGGGTGTTAGTATCAAAATATGACGGAATCGGCGCTTAAACGCCAACCGCCAATTCAATTTCGCGCGCCATTTTTGGCCTGGACGCTTAACGGTATATTTGAATTTTGACGTGGGGCGCTCGAGAGGATAATAGTGATATGATTTTAGTGCTTTATTTAGCTAATTTCAATAAGCTTTAGAGCCATCCCGTAATGATTCATTTAGTTTATTTTGCTCTAATTTGTTGACGCATTAATCCTTTATTCCATTCTACCTCTATACTATGTGGATTAGATACACAGCAACCAATCACTGATTCGTAAACAAACACTGCACATTTTTCTTAAAATTTGTAATGATTGATTTATAAAAAAATACTTTCAAGACGTCTGTGCAACTAAATAAATTTAAGTCGAGATCAACTCTTTTTTAGGTTGTCTCTCCGTTTGCTGATCTGTTAGACATAATAGGCTGGAATGTAGTTTTGTGATACATTATATCGCGGAGAAAATGACACAGCTATAATATTTCTTTTGCTCAAATGTTCAAAAGAGTGAAACCGCAAGCGATTAGTAGTAGAAGTAAGTCAGAATCTAAACTACTCTTCACTTCTACAGGTAAGAATAAAAACTGCACTGAATAGTGTAGAGTGGCGACTAATTTCAGTTATAAACGCACCACAAAACCGACGTGGTCTCGGTTACCCGTACTTGCGATGTGACCACAGTGTGGTTCTCTTTAGTGTGTGGTACTAATACCTTTAATGCAACGTATTTTGCTTCTATTCGTCGTCATAATGTATTAGAAGAATATGTTTAGGAAATTGTACAGCAACGTGTTTTTGAAACGTATGGTAAAATTGTTACTGTAGTCATCAGACTATTAATTGAATATCATAGGTCTGGTTCCTATATGAAACAATAATTTCTGTCAGTTATTCATGTCTTTTTTATGGTTCCGTACCTAAAGGGTAAGAACGGAACCTTATTACTCAACGTGCGCTGTCTGTCCGACTGTCACCAGGATGTAGCTCATAAGCCGTAAAAGTTAGGAAGCTGAAATTTTCACTAATGATATATTTCCAATGCCGCTATAATAAGGTTTTCTTCCTTTTTTTTGTTACGGAACCCTTCGTGTGCAAGTCCATCTCGTACTTGGCTGGTTTTTTTGAGTTTCAGTGGTTTATCGCAAGATCGATATAAAATTATATTCTTTTTAAATATTCCGGTAAATTTTATATCAAAACGAAAAAGATTTATTTGTATGCATTCAAGTTTATATTTGATATCGTTCTTTTTTATTTATAACACTAGCAAACATACACATGATCGGATTTTTATGCGCCTACTATTTTTATTTCTAGTAGTTACAAACGTTACTAACATCCGACAATAACAGTTATCACACTAAAAATAGTTTTCAGTCTTCTTTCATTTATCCTATTCGCCCTTATTATCTTTAACCCAATTCTTTTCTAAAATGGAGTAACGATGTTTTAAACGAGATTAAAACAACAACCCTATACGCTGGCGTTTTAAGAAGCTATCAGCGTAGACACGCATTGGTTCTTTTTATTTCGACAAATCGCGTCGCATCATAGCGCTTACAATAACAACAGTAGCTCGATTCTCTACTACTATCAACAATGGGCTAGTCATTGAGAAATGTTCTATGTAAATGTGATCAGCGCTACTGACGGGCGTCGTAGGAACTATTTTGGCAGTACATTTTAGATGTCAAACTTTAGATCCTCGACAGCACCGACTGTAGAGAATCGCGCTACCGGTATGCAGGTGTAATGTTCAGTATGCAGTCACCTTTACGTTTGGTCTATTTTCGACAGGTATGAAATAGTGATATGTTTTACAAATCCCAAATAAATGTGTGTTCAGTGATATTTATTCACGAATCGTTGTTTTATTTTGCCGAATAAATATTTTTGTACTGCGAACTAAATGTTTGTACAAGTTTTCATGTTCGGTATCAGGTTTAAAGCAATAATAATTAAAACATTTACATGTAGTTCTACAGAAAAGATAAGGTAAAAACACTAAACTTTATCAGTGACCCCAAGAAAGGCATAAAAGTCTATTACACTAATAAATTCGTAAAACATACAGGTTACTTTTACTACACAATTAACGTCACAGCACTCACGCAAACATAAAATCGTCAATTAGAAGCAAAACAATAAACCTTGAGCATTGTGATATTTTTACAAGCAATTTTACTGCTAAAGAAAGAGATATAGAGAGGTCCCTCCCCGAAATGAAATACTAGACGTTTATTGCTTGTTTACGAGCCAACTCTTTACCGAACGCGGACAACTGCCTGTGTTTTTATTGTACACTTCCGCATCATAAACAGTTTCAAAAGACTCCTTTTATTTCCTCTGTGTACGAAATCAGATCATCTACATTCTACATGTAACAAACATCACCAACAACGATATTAAAGTACATAAATGTTCGTATGTACATACGTATTCGTAAGCCTCATACGCGCGGATGTTTCCCCACAATAAATATTACTCACACTTCGAGCTTGTGTATTTTTAGCTTACATTACGAAATTCGTAGTATTTCCTTCTGCATTACTTATGAAAAACAAATTTCGTGAAAGCTCAAGATTGTACCAAAGGAAAATAATTGAAGAATGAGGAAAAATTACGGAATATTTTTTTACGTAGTATCAAATTCGCAGTGTCATAAAAATTCTAGAGGTCGGCAGGGTACTTATAAATATTCAAATTTATACAAGCACTGGGCCAGGTGGGCAGGCAGGTTTGCATAAGTAAACTGACGGAGGGCGCGGACACGAAGCACAATAATCCGGCTTCGGTTCGATAGAAAAAGCAAAATCAAAATTCATTCCGTTGACCCGAGCCCCGGTCGTAATTCCACGACAGGCCCGGAAACTATTTCTATTCCGAGGGGATCCAACCCCAAGGCGGCACGCCTCCTTGTTTCCAAATATTTTCCTCTCCCAGCCTTAATGCAGCACAATCGTAATTTAAAACATGCTCCCTCGTTTTAAATGAACGCTCGGTCGGCGCCAGATTTGTGAACGGAATGTGTTAATTGTTTCGTTCATACGCGCACGTTGCGGTCGCGATACACTGATATGCTCTCGCTTGACCATGTAATGGAACGGGTTTAATGGGCCGAATTAATGAATGGCTACTGAATTTAGAATTTCGGCGACTTACGGCAGCTATAATAAAAGTTGGAAGTAATAGAGTTGTTGTAATCTGAGTGGCGATACAGCGCGGGGAGGCGTTATCGTCGACGGAACGGTAATGACGATGCGATAAGATCGGACGGTGAGAAAGCGGGGGCGAATCGACTGATCTCAGTCTGCGGCCAGATTAAATCTCTGTAGAAACTGGCCGCAACATTAACTAATGACACTCCGGAGATGGGACAACCTCCGATAGCCCCCGAAAGCCCCCGATCCACTCGACACTGACTCGTTTCAGTTCATTTGAGGGAGTCGCCGGGTAATCAGCATTCAAGAGCTCATCGCCGGAGATAAGACAAGTTTGTGACGACTGTTTCGGAGCCCAATTGACTTGTACTGATTATCATACGGATATTAGAGGTCGTGATATGTGATGCTTAATATTTTATTACTCACACAACCTGAGCCGAGAACTCAGTTATCTTAACGTCGACATTTAATTGTAGACATTTACCTACATTAAATTATTTCGGTATTTGTACATTTGTAACTTCCATTAATAAGAATAACACTATACAAATTGTGAACTTCAAAATAAATAAACAATTTCAAGATAAATAAATTCTTTTCGTTCCCTAATATTATCCCGTCGAGTTGTTATAAATAGCTATTGCAAATTGGAAATAAATGAAGCACAAAAAATGGTTTTGCTGCATCCCCCTCGCAAGTCGACAATAGGGAAATTCGGTATGGCCTAGGAGAGGCCCATTAAGATTAGGGATCGGGTCGAGATTGCGATATCTACTTACCAATGTACCTTTTATTATTATGAAGGAGTTTTCATGTTACTTATATTGAAATTGAAGTGAATGAAATTCAACTAGTGAATTGCGTAACCTTTTCGATTTGTGTGTTGGTACCGAAGTAGAAACTTTTATTCTTTACATATATTTAGGACAAAACAAAACTTTACGACGGTTAAAGAATAGGTAAATTCCTTTAAATTATTCTTCATTTGAACAATATTCGATCTAACGGCTTACTACTTTGAAATGTACATATTATAATAATATAATAAACTCTATCAGTGTATCATATTATAATTCACATTACGAACCCTGCATCCGACGTCGTAATGATCTCATTCAAATAAGGCTGTCAATCTTTTTAAGACGTGACTTTATACATTTTTTATGAGACAATAGCATGTAAATCGAAGTACTAAACATCGATCAAGTTGTCTTTACATCGTAAAAACACGCGTTACTGATACTAAAATCAAACTACTTACGGTATACAACTTTGCTTACAGTTTTATTACCGAGAATTTGAATTTTGGGGTGATGTAAATAGGTCATGCCTTCGTGGTAAAGACAATAGTTGAATTACGAGGTTCTGGGTTCGGTTATTGAGTTGGGTAGTAATTTTGTGTTTTTTCAAGACATTAAACCTCGTGATTACAATTCGGTATAATATCAGTTTAAAATTTTTGTATTCGCTCATTTCTCAATGACATTGAAATGAATGAGTGGTTTGTGAAAGTCTTATTATGGACAAAATATTCGTAACATACAGTATAAGCCGTTAATTATACGACTAAATTTGATGCAAATATTACCTACTTAAACTGAACAAATCTAAATAAATTCAACAACTCAAGAAAGCAGGGCCAGTGATAAAAAAATAACAAGAAAATCAACATTCCTTCAAATCGTGTAAAAGAAACTCAAAGCTTAGTAAAAAAATAGCTAACTTCAAAAAAGCTAATGTAAACTGATTTAGTACATGTTACTATATAATAATTATACTCACAATTTATATCGTTTGGGAATGTTATTGCCCGAGGGAAATCCCGGAAAGGGTTGGAAGCCAATATACTATCGATAGCGTATAAACACACTCATACAACGATATATATTCACTATTTAAATAAAAATAAATGTTCGAAAATGGTAGCCCAATAGTTTTGGCTTCCAATTTAAAATCGTGGGATCGTAAGTTCCAGTCTCACCCCTTAACAATATTGCTACTCGATGTATTAAATAAACCCCTATATAACTTTTTAAAGCAATCCTGTTAATAAAATCAAATACTTTTTACGGACTGAACTAAGGGACTGTCACGTATCTCAGTTGACAACTATTTGAAAACTATGCTATACATTGTTTTCTCCCTAAGATTTTAATGATTAGCACGTTATGTTAAAGCAGCAATGTACTGAATAGTGGCCATCAATTTGATGTACTCTAGATGTCAACTGATATACGTGATACGCATACTGAGACCTCTTCTGTAACATATACATGTCCCTATTAACAACAACAACTGCAAATAGCAAAGGAAGACGTTTTGATGCATCAGAATATGGGAATAACACGAACTCGCATTTTACGCGTATAATCGTAAGGAATTTTACATTCACCAACATTTTTTTCGATTTATTCTTAACAAAAAAGTTTTATTATTTGCAGTTGATACTTTAGGGAAATGCGATTTGAGGCATTTTTCAAATAATCCGCTTACTACTACTTCTACTACTACTTTAATATTATTGTAAAGTTCAGGATTATATAATATTCGATACAACGAAACTATCTACTACCTTACCCCATTATGTCTTGCTTCGAAACTTAGGAACAGATTCAACCATTAGTTGATCAATGGCTGCAACTTATGGCCAAACTTTTGCTACTATCTTACAGGTATTGTTTGTATAGTCCGCTGTTTAAGACCATCTATATACAATGGCGTACTGTTTTGGACAAAGCCAGCCGTCATGTAACATAACAGGTTGTGGCCAAATTATGACGTCAGTAGCTCGATTCTCTATTACTATCGACTACCGACGACCGGCTAGCTATCGAGACATTTTGCACGTAAATCTGATCAGCGCCTCCTAGCGGGCTCCGTAGGAACTATTTTGGCAGTTCATTTTAAATGTCAAAATCTCGATACTCGACAGTATCGACTGTTGAGAATTGTGCTGGTTTATACTAAACAACTGTTGTGTAAATAATGCTAGTCAATTTGAAGACGAAGATGATTGGCAAGTGTTAACTTTTATAGCATCTACGGTCCTGTAGCTCGATTCTCTACCACTATCGACTACCTACAACTGGCTAGCTATCAAAATTTTGACATTTAGAATGTACTGCCAAGAGGAGCTCGTGGCTTAGTTAACAACAGCCACGCGGATCGATCTCTGAGGTTAAGCCATGCTTGCCGAGATTGATTTGTGGATGGGTGACCATCTTATACATATCAGATAGGCAGTCGCTCCATGTAAAACACTGATATTCAGCTGCATCCGGTGAGACTGAAAGCCGACTCCAACATAGCTTGGAAGAAAGGCTAAGCTGATAGCTGATACTAGAATGTACTGCCAAAACATTTCCTTCGACGTCCGTCAGAGGCGCTGATCAGATTGTCATACAAAATTTCTCAGTTGTCGGGAGTCGATAGTAGTAGAGAATCGAGCTACTGTTATCTCCAAACAAAATATTTTGGACCATATTACGATGAATAAAGAAGGTTTCGAGTGGCCGTTTTTATCATAATAAAGTTTTAGACCCACGAACGTTACGTAGGTCCACCGGATATGACCTTAAATTACCATGATAATCATTTTAAAAATTATGTATTATGGCCATTCCTCGGCTCGTGTAGGGATTGATTCTAATCTATCAGTGTAGATAAGATCGGCCCTAAAATCACTTTTCATTATTCAACAAATTATAGACTGTAATGTCTATTATAATTTTTACGGAACATTAAGTTGATAGGCAGATATACTGTCGTATTTACTATAAATATGCAGCTACTGTACCGCGGTTCTCTATCACTATCGACTACCGACAACCGAGACTACGCTATCGAGAAATCTCATATAAAAATCTGATCAGCGCCTCTAACGGGCGTCGTAGAAACTATTTTGGTATTGCATTTTAAATGTCAAACTCTCGATACTCGACAGTACCATCTGAAGAGAATTGCGCTGCAAATTTACAGTTGTATTCTAGAAGAAAACCTGACTCAATGAAGTTGACAGCTATTATAATATTATTATGTTGCTGTACATTTGTTGTGGTAAGTATGTATCACATGGTGTTATTACGAAGATGTCATTAACTATCTCAAATACTTTTACGTCTTGGCGGTTGTACCTTTTTAGATAACATCGAAAAACATTACCACACAGCACATCGCACATTCATCGCTAAAATACGTATGCGTTTTAAACAATGACTGTTCCAGGTTATTCTCCACTGAATATTAAAAATTCTAAGTTCGTTTAGTACTCTTATATAAAATTAAATGAATAAATGTTTCCTATTTAGATGTTGGAAGTAACCCTAGAGAAAGTAGATGCAACAGATTATAATCCGAAATATTTTAATTCCGTAAACCTTACTATGAAGAAACTGAAACGCAACAGTCCTTATATCATCAATCTCTATGTGGACAGTAAATTCGGAGTCGGCAACAATCTTACGGTAAGCAAATATATTAGGAAATGTATTTTTACATGGTTCGAATAGTTCGTCGCATAGACTGTAACAGTGTACAAGGTTTTCTGCTGTGCTTATTAGTTAAAAATTTGCTCACTAGTAAAAATGGTCAAGCTACATGTTTACTGACAAGTCGTGATTGATCTAGGATATGTAGAATTCAAATTAAAAGGTAGTAAACGGGGAAAACAAAAGTAATAATACATCTTATTATATTATATGCTACAAATATACTAATTGTAATATTTGTGAAAGAAATTATTTTCTGTTACAGATTAAATGGTCGCTATACGAAATCATCGGAGGTCATAACGTTTTAACTCCAATACATTTTGAATATGGATTCTGTGACTTTTTGAACAAAGATGAATTTTTTGGCAAACTATTCACGCCGTTCTTGCCAAAGCATTCTAAATGTCCTTATCCAGCGGTAAGTGCTTTAATAATATTTATCAGTACCTGGCAGACTGTGTATCTGTCAGTCTGTATTATTTTTTTTAATTTTTTTTTCTTCATTTGGCACACAAAACAGAATTCAGATTTAAAGAAGGCACAAAGCTATTTTCGTACCAGACAATATTTCAAAACATTTGTACCACGCAATAACTAACACAAGAGGAAAGGGCATGACATACTATTTCATTGAAGATGGTCACCAGACTCAGTTGACGACATTTAACTAAAATATTGAAGGCATAAACGACTATTACAAATTAAAATGACCACTCATATTTCAATGACACTAGAGCCGTATTTTGCACTAATACGACTTTGTGTATTAGTGCAAAATACGAATACGAATTCTATCTACGTGTTTTTAGTGTTGTCACTTAGGTTAGTACTAGGGTAGGTATAGCTCATTGGCGTTCGTTGTCACGTGACTAATGACAATATTTTCTTACTGTAGGCAAAATATGTCTAACTGAACTTCGGTTTCGAGTTTAGGACCAAACGCTGTCTGCAAGGTCTTTTTATTTTCTAGAAACTTAATATTAATAAATTAGTTTTTTTCAGGGATTGTTAAAGTTTGAAAATTTGGAGTATCTCGTTCTTCCTTGTCCGTACATACCGTTTACTTACTCAGGACTGATCGTTAGAACTCTTGCTTCAATCAAAGCATATTTCAACAACGACACAGAGCACGCACTTTGGTGGAAATTTCACCTGATAGTGAAGCAAAAACTACCAGGAAAAGAACATTAAAATTTATTATTGACTTAATAATTATTAAAAACTAGCTGACCCGGCGAACATCGTACTGCCAAATGGTTGATTCTTCCATTTTTTAAATTTTTTTCTGTCCATAAACATCATCCTCGTACTTCAAGAAATTTTATAAAAAATGAATGTATGTGATATCGGTTCAATCGTTCTTGAGTTTAGCTTTTTTCAGTTGGAAAGCGCGATAATCGGTGGAAAAAAAATATGAATCAGCTACAATAATGCGAAAAAGTGCAGTTCGATATTCTTTTAGCGTAAAGATTTTTGTTTAATTAAGACGGAGGTAAATATAATAAAAATAATCCATATCAAATAAGTGGAATCACGCAGATAATTAATTTGAAAGTTAATTAAATCATTCTGATTCAATTAACATGATAATTAATTATTGGCGAATAAATAACACCGCACGCCTTCGTTTCCATTAAAATCAGAAAATACTATTTACTTTTTCATATGTTTCATTAATGCGTTTGTTCTGTGTTTTATGATAAGTTTTAAAAGTTATATTTACAGTCATGGATAGCAAATTATATAATTTAACTATGCTTATTAAAAAATATATAAACGTTACCTTTATTAATTGAATGTGTTTTTTTTTGTGCTTGGAAAACGTATTTAAAAATTTCGTTTAAAACTCGCAAATAGATTCATTTTTCTGCGTCTCTTAATTCGATTTCCACACACTATACAATTGTGACTAGCCCGAAAATTTCTGTTTTAATGCGTGGATGATTGCAATGTCTTCAGAATTGTAGATTCATAAAACAATTTGTGCAGAAGTTTAACGTATTATAAAAATAATTCGAGCTATTTATTGCTCTTTCTTTAAAAAATGGAAACCTAAAATTGCCAAACCAAAGAAGCCTCCAAATACAATATATAAAGTTTAACCAAATCCCATTAGGAATCATTGACCATAGCACAGTGATCCCGAAATAGGGCACATCTTGGGTCGTTATAGTAAATGAAGGGAGAACCGTGTGAATTAATTAATCCGTATGGTGAGCCCCACTAATGGACTTTTGTTGTGATTCGGTCAGCAACGTTCTTGTAATGGTTATATGTAATTACGAGTGATAAGAGAAGACGTTCGATTGATCGGGAGATACTATTGTGTCTATTTCGATAGATGTGGGAGTGATTTTGGATGCTGTTGTATACCACAACACTCGGGTGATTTTTAATGTGCGAACTAAGTCATGTTATTTAATCGGAGTCTCTCTTGCACCTACACATTGTCACATTAATTTAATTCTTTTCATTATGACGTAGTTCGCACGTTTGTAACGGCCTGTGCCTCGATTCTCTACTACTATCGACTACCGAAAACCGAACTGTCATCGAGAAATTTTGTATGAAAATCTGATCAGCGCCTCTGACGGGTGTCGTAGGAAACATTTTGGCAGTAGGTACATTCTAAATGTCAACATTTCGATAGCTAGCCGGTTGTCGGTAGTCGATAGTGGTAGAGAATCGAGGTACTGATTATACCTTACAATTAAAATGATGTTCCAAATTTTTTGGCCAGGGATGATTTCTGTGATCTTAAGGTAGATAATCAGTTCTTCTTGCGATTTAAAAAAAAAAGTAGTTTGTATTTGACTGCGGGTTGAAGCATACTAGACAGACAAACTTTCGGACGTATAATATAAGTATTGATAAGTGTAGTTTGAACCTCTCTATCTACAATAAAAATTACTATCAGCATACTAGATTTTCATAAAGTTAATTCTATGGATCTGCCGTAGAGTTATCATTGTTTTAATGTAGTCACACAACAGAATTCCTATTTAATCGATCGATGTTTTCAACTTTGCCAATAATAGTATCGCGAGTGGCCGATATCTACAGAACTAAAGCGACAATTACAAGGTATGAAAGAGCTCGGGCTTCAATGAATGGGTTATAAATTACATCCATTACCGTGTAATTGCTCAGATATTGTGCTTATAACCAAAGTATTACTGTGGTTAAGCTATAACACTTTGTAGAAGCTTACTGCAAAGGTTAAATGTCTTAGAATTTAAAGGAAATTTTGAGGTGAAGAAGTGTTTTGACCTTATTTAAAGTATTTCATTGTTGTTTAGGAGATTATAGTTTTTGCTTCTGTGTTATGTTAATATATTTGATTCTTACAACGCTACTAAAAGATTTTATTTTCAAGCAAAACGCCACAGATATCTATATACCTACTTAACCTTACCTAATCATGCTGTAGAGAGAGATTATTTGAGTCCAGACAAGTATCGCGACAATTCGCTTTCTTCTAGAAATAACTTTATTCTCTATTTTTTTAAGCTACACATGAAGTACTCATATAGTACTCTTGGGCAAAATAATAATTATTATTTGATCTATAGCTACAAAAACAAATAGATACTAAAAAATCCGATGATCAATAAAGTAAATATGACCAACCTACATGAGCTACATAAAAGGTAAATAAAATAAGACCAAACTACTCTAAATGCAAATAAAAATGCGCTCCATATCTTTGGATCGTAACAACATATCATATTCAGCAATCGACACCTGCATTCTACAAGATCGTTTGATTTTACAGGCCCATAAATACCAGAATGGTGACAACTACGGGAGGTCATTAGGTTTAAAGAACCACACGCACTACACTATGACATATGAATATGACTTTTTTATGTTATGAACTTTTGTTATGTTTTAACAGTTATTGGTTTGCTTAAAGTAATCATGAACTTTTATGACGTCATCAGTAGCTGTGAAGTCGCTGCTCGAGAATCACACTCAGTTTTTTCATGAACCACGTAGGTATGGTTGTGTTGTATAGCACAGTCCTCTGGCTGGTTGGTTTGAAGGGCACCTTCTTTGTATAATCGGGTATCTAAATATAACAACCTTAAAACCTAAAATGAAGAACGTATTCACCAAAATTTCAATCCATACTAATATTATAAATGCGAAAGTAACTCTGTCTGTTTGTCTGTTACTCAATCACGCCTAAACTACTGAACCAATTGGCATGAAATTTGATATGGAGATATTTTGATACCCGGGAAAGGACATAGGCTACTTTTTACCCCGGGATAATGAAGCATCCCCATGGGAAAATTCAGGTGCCGGACGAAGTCGCGGGTAGAAGCTAGTACCTAATAATTACTTAGACAAATAACATTTCAAACATTCTCATTTAATATTAGTAAGGGGAGAATAGAATTGACAGCCAGTAACATGTAGCAGATTCCACGTCTCTCAGTGGATAGGTAACTTAATAAATAATTACTGGTATGATACCGAACAGATTTATACGATATAATTTGCAATACGAACATGTAGTACCTCCCTCAATCGTCTTCATTAATATTACGCGTGGGCCGTTTGAATTAATAAATAATAAGCTGGATAGCTCTTAAATTTCAAGGTGATATTGAGATTAAGTTGAGGCTGTAATGAGAGTAAAATTTTAAAATGTAGTGTAGTTTCTTAATAAATAATAAATAAAAAAATAAAAGTGAAAGTATTGAGACGTTTTTCTTTTAAGTACTGTGTTTTAAACTAAGACTATCTTTTATCAGGATCTAAAGGCAGATTTACCAAATAAATTTGAGTCCTATCACAAAAAAGATATTGAATAAATGAAAAATACAAGAAAACACTCTCTCCAAAAAAAACCTTGTTATCAAAGCAATTATAATTATTTTGTGTTGCACTTATGATACAAACTACCGTGGTTCCCTCACAAAAACCTGAAACAACACTCACTCGATTAAACCTGTCATCAATTAACTTAACAAAATTGAAATGCATTCACGTCAACATTATGCCATCAAAAACATTCTGTAAAAACCTCAAGTCTCGCCGTAAAAAGTTGTGAGATCTATATAATACCAAGTCGATTAATCTATTTAGTCTCTACTTAAAGGACCTTCTGTCTTAAGTTATTACGTATGTTATTATAATGCCAATTTAAAAAAAATACGTCTAAAACAAATAGACCGACCTGGCCATCGCATGATTTGATTATTAGTATGTATCACACTACACAGCACGACAAGAAGTTAATGCTACTGAAATGTTAATAATGGCGAATTTGTGTTTTCTTGCGATGACCAAGTCGATTTATTTGTTTTAAAGGTATTTTTTTTAAATTGGCATGATAATAACATACGTAATAACTTAAGACAGAAGGTCCTTTAAGTAGAGACTAAATAGATTAATCGACTTGGTATTATATAGATCTCACAACTTTTTACGGCGAGACTTGAGGTTTTTACAGAATGTTTTTGATGGCATCTCACTTCTTTTTGTAGAGCGAACATAAGTCCAATTTGTATGGAAAGACGTTGTTTTTTCATAATTTAACATATTTTCCTATGGGAATGTTGTTCAGTTTCATGGGCTAAACACCCTTACCCACCCTATACCCCCTCCCGTTATGCTTCATATAGTAGGTACCTATTTACACTTATTTATTTTATTTTCTACAGTAATAATAATTCATTAACTGCAAATGTAACCTTGTAATCTTATACATTTATATGGGATTACAAAGTTATTGTTGCAGTTGGTGTATTTAGAAAACTGGACCGAAATTCGAAAATATTAAATTTTTCCCATGATAAAAACACTAAACCCTATTTGTATTCTAAATTTTAAGCTTCTAAGTCTGCTAGAAGTACCTTAGACTTTTGATGATCGGTGAGTCAGTGAGTCAGTGAGTCAGTGAATCAGTGAGTGACAAAATTCAAAATTTTAACAAGTTGTCATTCTTAAACTACTGGTTCAAATTGACTGAAATTTTAAATATACCGTGTTTATACAATGACTGATTAGTAGCTGAAAATCCAGGCTTCTTGTTTTATCCACAACGAAATTATAGGGGTGTCAAAAATAGCCCGAATTGCTTCGAGAAAAGGATGTTACGGCCGTGCCGCTTTTTTTTGCTCGACTTGCGGGGGCACTTCCGTGCCCCCAGATCTCAGTAGTAAAACAAAACGTAGAACAATAGCCGAACAAAAACGAACACGCCCGAAGGTGCACGAAGCAAAAGGCTAAAAAGGACAATCATCAAAACAAACAGTGGTCGAGTCGTTTTCCATGCTATCTTTAGGCTGCGCCCACATTGCTGCCAGCGATTAAAATTGTTTACGTTGCTAATGAAACGCCATAACGTGACGCGACGAAACGTGGACGAACCCTACGTCATAATTAAAATTTCTGGTAAAAAGCAAGGAATTCGTGGAGTGACTGGAACAGACATTTTTGTACGATGGTCGATAAAAGCTCACTAGAGTAACAAATCAGAATAATCAATCGCACAGACGCAATTTTTAGATGATAAAAAAACTAAGGTAAGTAAATAAACTTAGGTAGTTGATTTAACTATTTGACTAAGGTTCAAACTCAAATCGTTTTTTTCAATTAATGCCATTATTCTATATTAATATTACAAAATCAATGATATATTTCTTTCTAATCTTCAATCAATGTGTGTACCTTGCATTTTTGCATTTAGATCTTTGACTTTTTATCCATTTGCCCACACTTTTTTTCGCGGTGTCTTCTCTAGCAAAAATAATTCAGTGTAAAAAAAAACCCGGTAGGGTGCGCCACAATATTAGCTAAAAGATTCTCTGTAATTAAATTCCGCAATAAATTAAGTGTAATTTTCGGAACTATTGAGAGTCCCAGGGGTGATATGATGGTTTATTAATGTCTGTGTTTCAAGCAAAAATTGCGTTTTAATTGGTGATGAAAAACATACAGCTACCAAACCGTCATTGAGGTCACAGCTAGAGTATATTTTTACGCTACTTTTATAGTGTAAGTATATTTTATCATTGCGCTTTCGTGAAATAATATATTGCAAACATTCGTTTGTTGCTTTTATAATATATTTTTTTTTATGTTTGGGTGCACTTCCGAGTAGTAAATTAGAGTTATTTGCATTCGTCTTAATACAGCTGTGAATGGCGGCTAAGCTTTGCGAAAGCAGATATTTGGGTATGCCGACCAAGTAGGGATAAAGGAGTTAAATGCACCAACTTTTTAAAATAATAATATCTCTTTAATCTTAAGAAAACAATAAAAAGTAATCTCGCCAACTCCTTTATCTGTAACCTTTCGAAATTACGATGAAATTTTTAACCTACATTCTTACATCAAACCTCACCTTCACCTTTCAACCCACATAGATACACGTTTCGTTTTCCTAATTACTCCTTAAATAATGCTCAAGAAAATAAGCAAGCTTCGCTTAAATCATTTGCAGACACATCACGAATAAATGAACTCAATTATGAACTGAATATGCAAATACATTGACTTTGAATAACTCTATGTGGTTAAGATTTACACCACGTACTTACCTATGTTAATCGGTATGAGCATAAAATATGAATTTATCTTAGTTCGATACTGTTGCTTTAAATAAATAAACTAAAAAATAATGCAAGGCTACTCTTGCATCAAAAGATCATGTTACAAGCATACAAATAAGAACACACAAACTGAAAACAATATTATTCGTAGGTTTTTTTTGTTAATTTTCACTCAAAAAACCTGTTGTCGTAGTGTTATGCGACTACTTAAAAGATTTTACGATAACTTCGTGACAACATTGATGAATGAATTAGTAAAGATCAAAACAAAAACGAATTCATTCTTTCTTGCAAATATTACAAGCTTACGGACAAAATTAAAGAAGAAGCGAGTATCCTATTTTTAAATACACAATTTATTTAATTATTTACACGAAAGTCCAAACACAAAAGGCTGTAACGAATATATTTGGTATTCAAACAGTATTGTATCAGTAACACAATATAATTTCACGGCGGAAGGCTATGATTGACATTTGATATTGAATGAAATACAGCCTGTTCCACAATACATGCCAGACTTGACAGGTGAAGCTACCGTTCTTACAACCAATGTGTATATTCGATATTATGATATACTCTGAATTTAAATTAACAATGCTACATGTACTAACTGTTTTATGCGGTTTCACGCGAGATAAGGAAATAAAACAATGTGTGACGTCGTATTCGATGTTGATGAAAATAATTACGTCACAAATGGTTGGATTTTTTAAAATCTATCGTAAGAAAAAACCTCTTACGCCAATAAAGCTCAGTAAACTCTTATCACCATTGATTCAACAATTTATTTGTTAAAACGTACCTAACAGTCAGTCAGCCAAAGATATGCACTTTTAACTATAGTACAGACTACGAACGAAACTAGACTCTACGGAATAAGGTTTTCATTTTGATCTTCTACATTCTATAAAATTAAAAGTTAAATAACTGTGAACGTGTATATTATTATGTAAACATTCACAAATTATTAATAAAACTACGGGTTTAGATATACCACTCGAATTTGTTTAGTTGCTGCAAAACAAACTCCACTGCAAACCGGAAAAGTGAATCCGAAAAAGTATTTACTATTCAGTAGTTAGAGTAAATGTAGAGCGATATAAACGATTGTTTTTATAGTTTCAGACAACCTCCATTAAAATCGATGGGACCTAGTTTCCATTGATGCATTTATTGTTTTTCGTGATTTATGTTATAAATCTTTTAATACGAAGATACGGTTTTAATTGACATCAATAAAACTTTAAACGTTTTGAAAAAACGTTCTTGTGTAAAGCAATACTATGCTAAAATGGATACTAGATTTTTTCAACGCAATGATGCTGTCCGAATATTACTATTTTCAAGAGGTCCATTAGCAATGACATATAATTGACAAATCTCTCAAATGCCTGCAAATTATTATACTTTACTAAAATTGTAAAACTTTGGACCCAATACTTGTAAAATGAGCAACATATCAGCAATTCCAAAAAATATATTTGAACACTGGCCCTTGAAATTATTTACGAAACAACTCTCTACATTACTTTTTTGTTTCGCAAAGAGAAAGCAAAACAATGGTAAAAGACGTGACCTTTCTTAATCAGGCTGTTATCATTCGGGTAGCCGTCTGCCAACCCCCTTCAACTGAGAAATAAGTGCTCACGTCGATAAAGGCATTCTGATATGGAATCAGCAACGTAATGAAGATAGGGTTAATCAAGATTTCCATAGATATTCTCTTTGGTTTTTTCAAGTCAGTAACCGATAGTTTTAGTTGTTGCATTAGATTTAGATGTGCGTGAGTGTGAATTTTTTGAGGATTTCAAGCAGAGTTTGAAGTCCGGAATAAGTTACAGAAAAGACGAGGGAACATTTAACAGATAGAGGAAATTTTAAAAAGTAAAATGAGAAAATAAGAGTTAAGCAGATTGACTATGAATTCTCAATTATAGTTGGGACAAGAGACAACGAGGGATATAAACGGTACGACGAGACAGATAAAGGGAGATGAAAAGGGAAAACAAAAAAATACTTCTTAATTTCTCTGTTTCCATTTTTTGTGTTTTCAATATTTGCTTTTTGAGTTTCGTAGAAATTGAATAGAGTACCATAAAAAATTAATTCTTCCCTAATTTTAATTTCGGATAAAAGTAACGATTTGAATCTACCAAAGCTTCACAGTTCGCAGATAACATGTAAACATGATATGAACATCAAAGCCTCAGCTCATTCTTGTATTAATTACTTGTAAGCCATTGATTAATTCAATTAACCAAGTCAATTTAACAAAATAATTCACAGCACTGAGAGGCAACAACGATCTCAAAGCCTTGGAAAACAAATTGTTGATATTAATTTCTAAGATGGATGCTTGGATATCTAACAAACTTAATACTTTTGATAAGTGGTTACTAGGAAATGCGATCGACTTGCTCTGTGGCACA
This sequence comes from Anticarsia gemmatalis, assembly GCF_050436995.1. NCBI lineage: Eukaryota > Metazoa > Arthropoda > Insecta > Lepidoptera > Erebidae > Anticarsia > Anticarsia gemmatalis. The sequence goes on from NC_134757.1 coordinate 8,296,515, forward strand.
GCGGTAGTAAATATGCGAGTTGAGAGGTCAACGTTTCAAATGGGTAAAAAATTGCGACGTTTCCAGTATTTTCTCTGATGAAAGTTGGGGTACAGACCTAAGTGATTTAGAAAGTACTTAAAAACATCAATATTGTTATCTACCTATAAATGGTCGTTACTGTATTTCGCTTCGTTATATTCATACTCTATTAGATATGTATAAAACTTTTTAATGTGAGACATATTCTCAAATCCTCTCTAAATAATAAATAGAACCAGAAATTATCACTTTACTATTCCACAATACTCTCTTCATGGGTGCACTTTACCACGTTAATCCGAAGTAAGGACACAAAGGACCACAAATAAAGCTATCCGTAATAAAAATGGATATTCTAAGAGATAATTTTAAAAGCGTTATAAAACGGTCGACTCGGAAAGTATCATCTTATAAGGATTAATTGCTAATGGAAAGAGATTTGCTGTAATCTTCACTTTTTGTTGTGGCTACTTATATTGGATGGAAATCTGTAATTTATTAAAGCTTCCCCACTCGATCTTTGTGCGTAATAAAATTGAAGATAATTGGTTGCTACGCATCTTTAAGCTTTCCGGTAGAGGAAAAGTATTTTAGACTTTTTCTATAGTAAATCTTGCTTACTAGCGGTTTCTGGTTCATTGTTTTAGATACAATTGGTGTTGATCCAGCTGTCGCATGCAATTTTATTAATACGGATAAGTTTTCTATGCTAGCGTATTTAAGATGAAAATAGTATATGGAGAGATTTTGGCATTATTTAGACTCCTACATTATAGGAGTCTAAATAATGATACTCAGTTGATAATCATATGATTATCAACCGAGTATCAAAAGTCCAAACCATATAGCTGTTTAAAGATCTTTATACCCCATTTTCACATTCCTTTACTTACACTATTTAAGTAGGATTTGTTGAAATGGCAATTGGAAGACCATAAAAATCTACTTGCATTCCATTGAGTGATCTAGCAAATACTGATTTAAATGCTAACTGCATAAAAACAAGAATGAAAAGGTTTATTTATTGAAATTAATCGTGACAAATCATCTTATTTAATTCCCAATATGGATATATATGGAATATTGAAATCAAAGGACTGACAGCAGTAATTCTACTTTACGGAATGACAGCAATAATTTTATATTAAACATTTATCACATTCACTATTATCTGTTTCAGAAATGTATTGAAATATACGAAAATATGAATATACTCATAAAAATGGTACGCTGTAGAATAAATTCAGATATATTTTTGTCTACTTCAGCGAATCCACATACATTATGTACTCATGTTATTCGTGTAAAGTGAATTGCGTGCAATTGGAAATATTACGAGAATTGAACAAACATCGGTGGATCGTGTATAGACTTGTTTGGTGAAAAGTCTTATGGATATCTTGACTTGTTTATATTAAAGTAGTAAAGCGTGTTGTACGAGTATGTTGATGGTGGACAGTTGCGTATTTTGAAAAGCTCAATTTGAATGGAACAAGTAATTTTTTAAATTTATTCTTTTTAACTACAGTTGCGTATTTTGAAATGCTAAATTTTAATGGAACAAGTACTTTTTAAAATTTATTCTTATTAAAAGCCTTGTTTTGGATTTCAAATTAAATACGAGTATAGCAACTACAATATTAATACTATCGAATTGCTGATACAAGATAATGTTAGTAAATTGAAACGAAAATATTTGAAATTAAGTTGTTTAGACATCTCAGTGTAATATTTTAGAAAATCTAGAAAACATAATTTCGAATTATTACTATAGTATTAAGTTAAATTCTTGAACATTTGACTAGAATCTGTTATTTATAAAATGAGGGCTTCAAATTTGAGGTATTAACGAAATAAGGTCACAACAATATGCTCTATTATTCCAGCAATTTATTTTATTATGAATTGTTTAGTTTAATACAATTTTACGCAGTATCTTGCGTTCAAGGAATAAAATAAATGACTGGAATTAATATATTGGTGTTGTTAATTTGAAAGTGGGTAGAATTATTGTTTAGCACAAAATTAAGTTCCTGTTAAACTATATTCTATTTAATTTGAAACCCATACGAACGGAGTGGGGAGAATATATAGAGCATTGCTTTTGGTTTTATTTAAAAAATTCTTCGAAATTACAGTCAATGTAATCTGAGCATTTATGTCAGAAATGGGGTTTCTGGAATATTAAAAGTACGGGAAATTCCCAAAATCGTAATTTGTTTGGGCTACTAAGAAATCCTGTATAAAGAAATACACCAATTCTGAATTATGAATAAAACCTGTTCAAATACTGTAAAATAAAATTCTACAACCCGCAGCTACTTTTATAAAATTACTTACTACTTTTTTATAAAGACTTCTTCCCCCAAATTGACCCGCATGAAAAAAAATCTCGGTGATAAGTACCTATCGTATGCGTTAATCCAAATTAAAACTATTTGTGTACCCAATTTTATCAAATCTATTAGTCATTTTGGCGTCATTAAATAACAAACGTACATTCAAATTTACAAATTTTAAGATTTATTGTAAGTAAGCTGCAGTATTATAGTAAAATAATTCTTCTAACAAAATTATATGTTAATGCGATTGAAAGTTGTCCCACAATTCTGCTTCGGTCTATCTTTAGTACAGTCTAGGGTTTCGAAGTGAGGACAGCCGTCAATCTTCGAGCGGCGATGTCTCGGTAGAGTCGGTAGCTAGATGTAGCGGCTCGTCAGTATAATCAGTGTTCTAACTCCGACCACTTTCTAGGAAATCGTGTCTGTCTTAGTTTCCATAGCATTCCGTTAGCCGTTTATTTTCAAGATAATGGAATTATTTATAAAGTTGCCAACTGTTTTCTTTGGTTTAATTTTATTCTAAGAGTAGCTTTAACGTTTTGATAGATGGTAATAGTATTGAAATCTACCACGGACAAATTAGTCGACTATGAACGGATTATCAGCTGGAAGATTAGTAAAATGTCTAAGACATAATCTAGATAATTAGAATAAATAAGTTGGCAAAGTTTAGCTGGATTATATTTATATCAATACTTAGATAATAAAAGTACGTACGTCTAATATAAGCAAACTAAATATAATTTTTCCATGATCCAAAATATCTGAATCTGAAGTAATCAATTAAGAGACAAATGTGTTCAACAAATATAAAGGCTGACCCGAAAATGTCGGAATAAAACAGCCTGAATTCAATGAAAAAATACTTTACGACAAGAGGAAAAATCTAAGCTAATTTTAGCTCAAACATTATGTTCGAAGTTCGTTCATTCAACAGATGCCTACAAATAGAATTCGTTTTAACCTTTATCACAAAAACCCGAAACCCAATTCTCAGTTAGATTAAATTCGTACAATCTATAATTAACACGTTCGTCCAAACGAAAGTGGCATATAAAATATTAATTACTGCTGCATATATGTATTTTATTATGTTGAAAAACGTTCCTTCGATACCGTAGTAAAGTTCCAATCCTCATTTAGCAGAATGTTTGCTGTGCATTGTTAGCTAAGTTTTAAAAAATGAGGCGTTGACCACTCAACAAAAACAACAGAACATTTTATGCAAAAAAAAAATATCAATATGTATTCAAATAAGGAGAAGAGAAAATTAAACTTGCAAACACTATGTTTTAGTTCACGTCACCAACATCTGTTACATCACAACAGCGAGACATTAACACAATTACATCGTTCGTCATGTTTGTAGAAACAAAGCATATATTCAGCTAGCATACTATTTGCGAACCGAAAACAAACCCTTAATGATAATGGGCAAAGCCGCTAAAGGATTAAAAGTGTATGAGGACCCTTTAATACAAATAAGGGTTGGGAAGGATTAATATGAAAATAAACAATGTAAAAGATTCAAAACAATGTGCTGCGACCGCTGGCGCAAACAAAATTTAATGAAGCGAACGAAATATGGCACCGATATAGCTTTGTTTTACTTTGAGTATGATATTTTATTAATTAGGGACTTTTAGCTGGACTTGTAGTTCTTGTTATATTTTTTAGTGTTGTCGTGTCTCCGGGTATGTTTTTGTTTTGTTTACTAAAGTAACATCATAGGGTACATTTAAAAATACGTATTGTAGAAGCGGCTAATTAAGAAATTGTTTCATATGTTCTAGATGTTTTGTAACTAAAATAACTAACTAATTTTAATATTGCATTGGAATAATTTTTTTTATTTTTATTTTATTTATTTATTCCTTTATTTCAGGCAACTGAGGCCCATAGTATTACAATAAACAAAATACAACTTATAAATAGACTAATACATACAAAATATAACTTATTCTAAGTGACACGTGATCCAGGTGTCGCCTGACGCGTGGTGTCGGGTAGCCGTCCTCTGTACCGCCGGAACACAACACCTCTCGGCCAAAATTCCTCCTTCATGAAGGTCGACAGATGCTCAGTCGGCACTCTCACCACAAATGAGTTGAAATTCACATTGTGACAAGACTGCAACTGCTCGACCCTCAGTTTGAAATTGGTTTTCACTTGGACGTACTCTACAATGTTTTCGGCCTTTGTAGAGTAGTGCAGGCGGGACACGTACAACAGCGTCGCAGGCACGGCTGGACGCAGCAGATGGTTCGGTCCGGTCGGTGCAGTACCGCACTGATTGCGACGAGATGACTTCCTCTTTTTCTTCTCCACCTTGATGAAGCCATCCTTTTCGCACGTAGCCTCGTTCTTCTTACCCTGATGCGGATGGACGTCTGATCTCATAGTGATCTTCTTATCCCCTTTCTGTCGCCACTGTGGTGGTTGTCCAGCTGGTTGGTTGGCGGCAACTGCCGCGTAGGCACGTGTCGGTGTTGACGTAGCGGCACGTGTCACTACCTCGACCGATGTTGTTGGGGCAAGCAGTTTCGGCAGCTAGCGACGACTTAGGACTCGCCGCTTCCAAATTGCCGACGGATGCGTTTTGCGCCCCGCGACGTGTGTTGACGTTGGAGGTGTCGGGTGACTTACATGACGAAACAGCGCCACGTAACTGCGCCAACTCCTCACGCAATTCACCGATGGTGTTATTAGACACCTCCAGCATCGACTGCATCTCAGCCAGACTCGACTTTAAGAACGTGATGTCCTTTAACAGCCTGGTAACGTCGACGTGGTCGAATGTGACAGGTGGGAGTTTATGCAGCTCCTTCGCCACAAAGGTCGGCACGTCATCCGGATCCATTACCTTCAGCAAAGCGATGATATCTTGCACGCTCTTCTCTGTCCCATCTCTTCTGCGAGACGGCATCTGGTCCAGCTTGCCAAGGGACTGGTATAACAATCTCTTGCCGCTGCTGATGTCCTCTTCTTTGAAATTGGACTTGCAGATCTGCATCACGCTGACCTCGTCCATAGTGTCAATGGCATTTTGAATAAATGCCAACAACTCGTTAGCTATAAGTTGGGTACTCATAGCCATGATCACGTGCAACGGCTACGGCCGCGCAACACCGAAAGTAAATAATATTCAGAGCCTACTAATGCACGTCCGTATTTGAGCGCGCATCGAACAAGGCAAACCTAAGTAAATATTTAGTTCTAAGATAATAAATTAAGCTGAAAGTAACTTTTACTGTGCAAAAGAATACCTAATTTTTTTCTCGGGTCGTGAACTTGTGTATTCGGTATAAGACTGTGAATGACGTGTACCCAAAACTTGTATGCTACGTTATTTGCCTGTTAAAAATAAAACAGAATAAAAATAAAAACTACTGCTCCCATTACTCCTCATTTTAAAGAAAGAAAATTAAGTTTTACAAATAAACAAACACTTTTTGCAACATGTACAGCGCTGTTGTAATTTTCCTCCGACTTTTAAAAACTACTAAAAGCTTAAAGGAGTGAAGAGTTCAACTAAAACATTGAAATACGTGTACGTAATCCAAAGCAGGGACCATTTGTTAACCTATTGTCTACGAAAGAATTTCTTGATATTTTCCGAACAGCTTCCACTGCGGGCGAGAAATAAGCCGGCGTTTTGTACGCTACTTCTGGCTTCTATTGAAAATCATTTTGTGGGTTTTTATTTAGAAAAAGCCGAGAGTATTTGTTTAAGTATTTATTTCTTAAAGTAACAGCTGGTTTCAGTATTTATTTTTTTATTAATGGTTTGTACAAATATAGCCTTGCTGATAATTTGCCTTCAATTCAATGGTTTTTAAGTTATCAGTTTGTTCAATAATCTATCGTTAATAATATTACAGGTCTTAGGTATTAAGACCTCTTCTTCGTGATATTTACTTTGATTATAACTGTTTTTTTTTTGTAGTTGATGATATTACGCTGAGTTTTATTCTAAATCGATTATTAAAAATGGTTAGGTGAACCGGCTCTAATTTTGTATAAAATAAAATGTTTATTTTTTTTTTCCGTATTTTTCATTTGGCAGGAAAATGTCGCGTCTGTGGTGTTTATGCAGATGAAAAGAAAAGATAAAACAACGTCGACGCCATAAATAACGATTAAGAAAGTTACGTGTTTTCGAAGGGTCCGTAAACCCGCTAATACCGTTCGTTTAGAATTTTAAAACAACGAATGCAATACGTGTGTATAAGAATAACAGTAGATAAATAAAACGGTAAATACATTTAATATTTATAACAAATTGTTTTTATTTGGTCAAATCATTAAAAATTATGTTTCCTTTTAAAAAGAAATAACTAAAAAATCCTTTAACTTAAGAAACAGGAATTGTTTTAAAATATCTAACTAATAACGTAAGAAAATTACTTTGACAGACACTTATAAAAAGACTATACGTATTAGCATGTTTTAAATTTTGTTACAGCATATACTACATATAGTACTTTAATCAAAGTACACCTGCAACAGTTTTGGTTGAGAAAAACATATTTCGTTAAGTTAGCAGCCATTTGATGGCCGAAGTTGGGCTATGACGATGTTATATCGTGTGTAAAGACACAATGGCCAATGTGTTCAATAATCTTTGATTTATTTCACTATTTTGAAAAGTTGCTCGGAAATTGTTCTGTACAGTGTACAGCGAAAGTCGTTATAAATGAAAATTGTAGGGGCAACAGAAATTGTTGCGATTTGTTGAGTGCGATTTACTTCTGTTACCTAAAAACATAATGTTTTTTAAATTTTTGTTTAAAATTTGTTTAATTCTATTAAATTTTATTCCTTATTCTTTTTCAACCGGTATTGTACCATTGAATTAACCCTTTAATCATTTGGATTCTTATCTAAAACCCTACCTATATTTAGGTTTTCCTTTCGTAAATAAAAATACAAGATACACCTAATGTAGATTTTCTTCTAAGAATATTTTACAAGTAACCACTCACTCCTAAAGCAATTTCTATTTCATTAGGATTTAATCCCAGCATTGATCTCTAGGTAACTGGATACCAAAGGATACTAAAACGGTCTTAGGTCTGCCCTTTCAAATCCACGAGGGAAATAAGACCACGTTTTCTGTTAGCCTTCTTAAAATAGCACATGTTTTTATATAAAATATACTAGTGTATTTCTAGTCAATACCGCTTTTTGATATCACATATTTTTCTTAGAAAGCTTACAACTTCTTTACAAATATTATATTGGGAGTACATTTCGGAAATTAAGATGTTGGATATCGACATCGAACTTACTGTAATCAATTAAATACATTTTTTTTTACTTTGGTTATGATTAGACGACCTTATTTAAACGGTGAAGCCTTATCTTAAGAACCGCTTAGTTACCTGCATTACTGCAGATAGTATAAGTAGAGCGATTCTCTACATTCAGAACTAACAAATATCAACAACTAGCTGACCCGCGCAGCTTCGCTTGCGTCACGTAAGAGAATGGGTCAAATTTTTCCCCGTTTTTGTAACATTTCTTACTGGTACTCTGCTTCTATTGGTCGTAGCGTGATGATATATAGCCTATAGCCTACCTCGAAAGGCAAATCAAAATTAAATCGGCTATCTAACACTGAAAGAATTTTTCAAATCGGACCAGTAGTTCCTAAGATTAGCGCGTTCAAACAAACAAACAAACAAAAAAACTCTTCAGCTTTATAATATTAGTATAGAAGTATAGATTTGACTTCAAAAATGTATGAACTTTAGTTCCTACTGTATCCGCTGGGGGCGCTGATGAAATTTTCACACAAATTTTCTCGATAGTAGTTGATACTTGATAGCAGTAAACATCGTACGGCAGGCAGTCTACAGATATTACGTTTTAGCAAAATAAATTTATAACTCTAATTTAATCCCAAGAATCTTGTACGGTCGTAACAATATTCAATATGGAGTTTATTTCATAAATTTCATAAATAATGAATAAAATTATACAAGTATTTTACCGTAAAGAGCTATGATAGAATATAAAAAATGCTATATCACTTATTTAATGCATTACGTACACTGCTCTTAAAGAATATTTAATAAAAGATCGGAGTTAATAACTTGCCTCTTTGGGACTTGGCCGCTTTTGTGTTTCTTATTGTTCACTGTAATCAGAATATCTTATGAGTATAGATTTCATTGGAGCTCGTATTTTTTTAATAAGCGTATTTTCTATTAATCTATAATATGTGTATGAACTATCAATTATTTTCTTTCGTGTCTAAAATGATCTAAGATAAGCGGTTAGGCCAGTTCAAACAGATTGTTCACACATTTAAAGTAAAGAATTTCAGAATGATTAAAAAAAATAACGAAATTCGTTTGTTGTTTTGTAAGTTTTGTAACATTTGTTTAGAAGCGACTGAATTCCTGCCGAATAAAGAAAACTAATTTAGGACCAGTTTCAAGACCTTTAAATATGTGTATAATAAAAACTTTTAAATAAAGACTTTGAATAAAGACCTCTAAATATGTGTGAGCATAAAAACTACTAGAATTAAAACTACCGTCAGAAATTTCGCTAAACGGTAGTTATTCAGAAAGAAGAAAGTGAAACGAAAGCTTTGTCTTGTTTTTAATGGGTAGATGCACTAGATATTTTATTAACTGCGTAATAAATTGCGTTTTCAATTTATAAAGATCAGTTCAACGAGTTAAAAGCCTTACCTGCCAATAACCTTTACCGAACAATGCACTTAGGATTAGAAGCTCCTTACACCTACGACTGGCTAGTCCATTCTTTAATATAAAGCAAGAATGACGCGCATTGTCTGAGTATACGTCAAGTAAGAGAAAAAAAAAACTTATTCTTTCTTGAAAGATATCAATGTCATGCACTTAGTGTTGAAAATGTATAATGTTAGTTTCCATTACTGCGAGTGGTCCATAAGGACTGATGCATGACGTACTTCGAACGAAATATTAATGTGATGTATCTAGTATAGAATGTTTTTGTTGCGCAACTGTTGCTACGTGTCCTGTTGTGAATTCTTCAGTATGTTATGGCTTTTTTGTGGTGCAACTATTTTTGCGTATCGTGAAAATAGGAATAATATGAATACGATATTGAATATCATGATTAACTCTTTATTCTGATTATATTCGAATACAGTAAATATTTTCATCTTGGGATGAAAACCAATTGCTGAATTTTTATTGATGGCCAGGTGGATCTCTTTGTTTTAAACGTAAAATATTTAAAATATTGGCATGATAATAACTTATGTAACAACGTAAGACAGAAGGTTCTTTAATTAGATACCAAATAGATTAACCGACTTGGTATTACATGGATCTCACAACTTTTTGCGGCAGAGAGACTGAGCTGCGAGACTTGAGATTTTTTATAGGACGTTTTTGATGACATTAAATTTATCAAAACACGTATTTTATGTATTTTTCTCTGAAACCATGCCATATATGAGTCATGTGTTTTACAAGAAATCGTTAAGTTTGCCTTTGACATCGGGCTTAGTATGAATAAACTATCCTTTTTCAATAGTATGCGAGTGTTTTATATCATAAAGTAGTTGTAAAGAGTGAAGAGGCTTTAAGCTCGCCATTTAAGTTATTTGGGACGAAAATGATAAACGAGTTCTGTTGATGTATTCAACTATTAATGTAGTGAATACCGCTTAGTGTAAGTACTGCAAACTTTTTAAAAGTATTACTTTAGATATTCAAGAGATTAATATCACTAAACGTATTCGTAAAACATATTATACTTGCAGTGACTAATATATATTATAATGTACTTTCAGGTGCTTAAAATCATTTTTGTGGCATATATTTTGTGTATATCGACTTTAAGGCTAAAAGGTTTCTAAAGTCGGTAGGCACGATATTTAAATTTTGCTCCTTTTGCTGTTACGTGGTATTAACAAAGTGCTCTTACGCGGTCTTGCACGCTCATCGACGATATATATTTTTAAAATTGAAGATCAATGTAGTATTTTTTTTTGTCGTTCTACGCCTATAGATCACCTATATAATAGAACAACAAAAAGATCCGTCTGTAGATAAGTCTGTTGGTAACAGAGGTGAATGGTAAAGGTCAACGAACTGGTTTTCCCCATAATAAACCAAGGTACAAAATTAATTCAACGCCGTCTATAAAAACAAGGTGTGGGTATACATAGTACTAAAGTAATCAGTCACAATCTCGCAAATAAGGAAAAAGCTTTTCGTCAAAATGCTAATAAAGTCATACCACGTGGTGCAAAGCTGTAACGTGCATTGCAGTTTATATTTAATATTATATGGGAATAAAGGCAAACATGCGTTGTACCAAGGATTGTTCAATTTTGCGTCAGGTTGCGACCACAGCCACTTTAACCTGCGCCGAAACATCAAGCAATTGAAGGTAAAACACATAAATTCTACCTCGATTCTCTACCACTATCAACTACCGACAACCGGCTAGCTATCGACATTTGACATTTAGAATGTACTGCCAAAATGTTTCCTACGACACCCGTCAGAGGCGCTGATCAGATTTTCATACAAAATTTCTCGATGACAGGTCGGTTGTCGGTACTCGACAGTAGTAGAGAATCGAGCTACTGTATAATAAACATACGTTGTTAAAGTTCAAAAGTTATGAGTGCATTGCTGTTATTTATATCGTAGACTTCAACAAGCATTGATAGTTCACAAATAAACCAGACTATTATGCAATCAAACTGAACGAAGTGCAAACCGAAACAATAATTAAAGTTCGGACTGAGCCAAACATTGAGCAAATACGAACTCGACGTAGCCATTGGATATCGCTTAACGTTCTCAAATGCTAGGATTAAATACAAATCAGCAATACGATATGCAGCCGATGTACAGTCCTGAGCAAGAATATAATAATATGTCGTAGAAAAACTTCGTGATGAAACCTTGCATAACTGTAAATTGTTTACAAACTATTCTCAAAGAGTTGCAAGTGGGAAACTCGAGCCTAGCCGCTCTTTATTATGGTACATGACCCTCACACAAATCAAGGTCATTAATAGGTCAATTATTTTTAAAGTCCATCGTCGACAGCTGAAACTACTACAGAGTAAACGCATGTTATTGTGTAAGTATAGTACGCTTCTCAATTCTGTATCAATATCGTGTGGCATGTGTTAAGGATTTCCTACAATAGGTCAGCTAAATAAACAGAAGTTAATAGACTATTATATTTTATTTTAGCAATGAGATAATAATTATCATACTTTTTGTGAACTTATAATATTTAAATTGTAGGGATAACTATATCACCGTCTAGTTACATTGAAATAGTGATATTACATCGCTATTTTTGCTCGTGAATGTAGGCTCTTCTCTTGCGGCCGCGCAGATAGTACTGTTGAATCACTTAATACGGATTTTGAATCGGTTGGCGGAGCAAATATTGGAGTACTGTACCGATATGAATGTGTAGGTGTTGCTGTATACGGTTATGAGTTTGTTTTTTTAAATGAACGTATGAAAATGCGTTTCAGGTATGATATACAAGATGTTAAGCAGATGGTTGTCCAAACAATATACGCTAATTTAGTCGTCTTGGTTTACAAAAATGCTCAATTTTATGAGTTTAATGTATGTATATGACGGCCCCCGTAGCGCAGTGGTCACTACCAGTACGTCGGGAGATCAGGGATTCGATTCCAGCATACAAATGTTTGTGCACACAATAGTTGTTTCGTGTCTGGTTGTATTGTGTGTCCGTTGTTTGTATGTTTCTAAATAAGGGCAATTCTTAGTGCGGTTGTTGTGCGTAGTTGACACGACAGAAGAAGAAGAAGTGCGGAAGTTGTAAAAAAAGTGAGTTTTGATTTAAACTGAATAGTACGAACGTGTCGGCAGCAGTCCAAACCACATGTTTGTATCATTCATACAAGCATCTACCTCACACTCTGTATACCTATTGGTCCTAATACCTGTAGATTGGAGGGAACATACATATGTATATGTGATCCAGAGGTGGCTTTATTAGGTCTCAGTGATCATTGCAATGGTATGATTCGGACTTTGTTATTCACTGCTCTGCTATATCTGCTTATATTCTCCTTTCTCTAGGGATATACAACAATGATGTTATGCCCAGACTAATTTCAAATACATGGGTATGTGTGTTACATTTCCACTGAGTTAGTTACCGCTACAGGACGCAATCTTGTAAACACATTTGGTGGGACTCAATTTGGTTGGTAAATAAAACATTCATCACATATGTACCTACATAATATTCTACCATCAAAGTTATGTGTAATGTTTGAAATCTTTAATATATACTTAACACAGTGTAATATTGGTCAAGACAATAACTGTAAAATTTATATGCCGAAAAACGAAATGCTTAGGAAATAAAATAATTGTCGGAATATCAAGATAACAATATATACATTTCTAGTAACAACATTTTGTAAAACAATTTTGTAGGTTTGTCTAACAAACTCGTATATACTCGTACCTCTACATATATGTGTGTTATATGTATATGCGGAATGGGCATATGTGATTGTGAGTAGTGGACACTATTATAAAATTTGGTCAGGGTATCTTTTGTGATATTGAAAGCCTTTATAGCGGCTTTCATGTCTATAGAAAATTGGATTATAAATAAATACAGAAAGGCTTTTTTATGTAAAACGAGAAGTAATTATAGTAAGCTTTAGTATATTAACAGATTAAATGTCAGTCATGCTAATTGTTTAACTAATATGTTTGCCACTCGAAAAGTTAATTATGTTAACATGTTTGGCCATCCATGACTTGAGTAATTAAATAATAATACATACGTAAGACGTTTAGATTCAGTTAATGATATTTTAAGAAACATTTGTAGGTGAAAACAAGCAATCTAATTAAAATATTAGCGTATTAAAATATTAAAGTATTTTATTTTAAAAGTTTCAAACAAACAGAAAAAATAAATCTTATACGGCTACTTTATAGCAGTTAAAATCTTGTTAAAACCACTTCAAACGAGAAATTGGGGTAGTCCACTATTTCTAATTACAACGTCACACGATCCGTTAAAACGGTTCTCGATTCAAATTCGCAAATGGAACGGCCATATTGCAATATCAAGTGGAAGTTCATAACGTGCGGTTTCGTATCCATTATTCGGGGGAACAAAGTTGTAAGTGGTCGGTACCCTTTGGGCCGAAGAGGTCCTGATTCAATTCACCTGCTAGACCCTTTGACAGGCGGATGGACCTATCGACTGTTCGGTTGCTTTGAGCTTGAATTATGTAAAATATTGTGTGGTAGTGCAATATTGTGTCTTGTGTCTAGTTGAAATGTCATTTACTTTGGTGTGAGAGTGGGTTGGTTTTGATGTAATTTTATTGTAGTTAGGAGGGAGCTGATTTAGCGAGCAAAGAAAAAAAAAATTGCAACTCATCAGTAATATTTTATTTGTTACTACTTTTTTAATTATTTAATTACAAAGTAGATTTAAATTTCAATTTAATTTAGCAGCTAATAAGATGTATAAGTACGAATTTGTTGAGGCAATACTGCCAAGTTCTTAAAGATAGAGACAAGACTCTAAAGTCGAATGCAAGCCCATTCCCTTGTTGTCAATATAACGTCAATGATGTACTTAATCAATAAGTAAAACCCATTTCCCAATGAACTACGAATTTAATATACCACGAGTAATTTTACCACCGCAAAATAAAATCGTATCATAACTTAACCTCAAAATGATATTACGATAATATAACCCAAGTTCTCCACTTAGCATCTAAGTTTATAACGACATCGGCATCTAAAAGCGAGTCGGGCAGACCAGGAAATTGCGGTAGTCTTCAGCCGGATGGGCAGAATAACTTCCTCGAAATTAATTACGACAGTTTTATGGACTAAAATAATTTCTGATTCCGTTATCGTTCTCTTTACGTATCATTTAATTTGTTTTTAGTTAAGTTCGGGGTTTTAATGACTGGTTAGTTAAATTTTAGGGTAGTTTTTATAGTTTGTAGATAGGGTTCCAACCCTTTTTAAGTTGATCAAACTATAATTTCAAGGTAATTTAGCCTTCAAGTGGATAATTAAGTAGCTTAAGTATGAAAAAATATCCTATTTTTTAAATTATAAGCTTGTATTTGAAGAGTATAAATAAATTTGCTATAGTAGGTATTACCCATTGTAAATATTCTGTGCCAAATGGGACTAAATGTTGACATTTAAGTTGTTATTTTAAACAAGCTAATGACACCGCTATTAAAATTTAAGAGCCAATAGTATTTCAAATTACTCAATAATTGATTTAAAATATAGTAAAACCGTGTGTTTTATTCAAATGTGTAAGTCAAAATAACGATGTTTGAAGTATTGAACAACTTAACTTAAATCTCATAATATAAGTCAAACATTTGAACATAGCTAATTTAATTGTATTTAGGCAAGGTTTATTTATACGCGTGACGGCAAACCATCTGAAAGGATTTACAAAGGATTTTCAATTTAACGATGTTTAGTTTAGGTTAAAAGTTAGATTGCTTTTTATTTTCGTTCCTAAACCACTGTCTGGGATTTCGGCTTAGACTATTTACATGACGAAAGAGAGGAGAAAAGCTAAGAGTTATTTATAACATGTTTCAAATATGATATGATAATATGTACTAGGATTTTTTTATGTTGTTACAAAATGACGTAAATGTAAAGCTGATAAATGGATTTTTCTTGAATGCGATAGAAAATGTTTCGTATAACTTAAAATGCCAGTGAGCAAATACAAATAAAACAAGCAAAAAATAAACTCAAAATTCCTATTAAAATTACACGGCAACACGTCTAAACAAATATGTACAAGCTTGAACAAAATCCGATTCTTTCCGAGATTTAAAGCAACAAGACTATAAACCAATTTCACCCTTTCCGCATTTTCCGATACCCGCATTGTTTGGGAACCCCGATAAGTTAAATGAAAAGCAACTTTTGATTGTTCAGGGCACCGTGAACAATGTACGAATAGAAAAAACCTACAAAAAATCTACGTTTTTCAACACTGTGCAAAACCTGAGCGGGCAATTTTAGAAGCTCTCAAAAGGGCAAACAAGTTACGATGTAGTTGACTGAAAATTCTATACAGTGTTTTTGTATATCGAAGTTTTCGGTCTGGCCTTTTTATTTGTCGGGAACATTGTTATGGTTTACATATTTTTGTAGCTTTTCACTGGATTGTCTGGTTCCGAGAATAGTAATCAATTTTGTTAACGTGTGATTGTATATCGCTACTGTTGGTATGATTTGACTATCGATAGTCTTAAATTTAATTTACTACGGCTTATCGAGTTTAGAAAAATATAAAACATTAATAAAATAGGACGTAATTTATTAATAAAATAAGCTCACTTTATGAAATAAATCCTTGATAAGCCTTGCTGTTTAAAGCCGTTCCTTTCAATAGTACCTGTTGTTATAACTCACACGGCTTAAAATACTAACTTACAACCAATAGGCATTTAGCCTTTAAAATGATAACCACAAAATATATTTTAACGACACAATGAAACAATATTCTGTTCATTATCACAACGCTCCTAAAAGACGTAACAATAACCAAAATCGTCTGAACAACCACAAAAACTTTACGCTCCGTTTGAGTTTTTATCGGCAATATCATGAAATAAACTCTTTAAGTGCGGATTATACCGAGTTTAGTGTCATATTAAAAGGAGTTGGGAAGAAAAGTTTGGTAGACGCGAACTGAATACTTGAGTGGAATGGAACAGTACAGCGCTCATTATCATGTCAAGTTCCCTCATATTCACGTTGTAATAGCTGCCTGTTACTTAGTCACGTTATAAGGTAATGGTTTCGATATAACTTGGTCTATTTCCGTGTTGACTGGGTTTTATAGCTGTTTGATGAACTGATTTATTTTGATGCATCTTTATTTATTTGAAGTTCATGTAAAGTAGTGGAAAATAGGCAGACTTACCCCCGGTTTCTGAGGACATTTAGCGGAAGTTTATTTATTCAATAGCGTTTTTTTGTATGAGTTTTAATGCTAGTGAATAGATAAACTGCCGCTAAATGTACCTCAGAAACTGAGGGTTAATGAATCAAGGCGTTTTCTAACAGTCAATCATTGGATTGAATAAACAATCTTCGATATGGTGTACATTTTTGAATGTGATTAATTTTGTACATTTATGGTAATGAACAAGGCAGTTATAGTTCGAAAACAACAATATAACTTGTTACAATACAAAATACAATATCCATCCCTAGAGGTGCCGTAACACAATACGGAAAAAATAACAGTGATATAAAAAAATAAGGGAAACCAACATTGACATTTCGTGATTAAATTGAACGTATGATTCCACGAGGCAAAATGAGGAGTGTCCTTCGCCATACGTGCATGAAAACAAAAGTATGGGGCGGTCAGGCCAGTAAGATGGCCGCGGGCGATTTTCCGCGTTATACCATAAAAATAAGTAGTAAATAATATATTTTTTTAACTTTTTTTTTAAATTAATGAATTTAGTGTACAACGAAAATGTCACAGAAATACTTTACTTAACTTGCCGCTAAAATATGGAAAAACCTGAGTTCAAAAAAACTTATAAAAGAATAAAGTTCACCTGAATGCATGGCAACACAGCTAAACGATTTTTTTTTTGTGAAGAGCAATTAAGGTAAAATATTCCTGCTGCAAAAAAAATGCAGTTTTCCCGAAAGACGTGCCGATAATTCGAATGCTGGACAAAGCCGCGGGCAACAGACAGTACTGCTTTTAATCAATTTTATTTTTTATATGCCATCGCATTTATTTACGACATAGCTTGTACAAGAAAAAATAGTCGCCAAATTGATATTGAGTCTGCAAATCGATTTCGTAAACATAACTTTTAAAGAAATTTTGCAATTAATGAAGTAACTATCTGAAGGATCTTTGGGCTTCGCATTATTTATTTATTAAGAAATGCACATCATTATGTTTTTGGTTTTTTCTTTTCCTACAAGAAGGAGTAGGTATGTGGTGTGAAGTACTTCTAACTTAAGTTGATCTACCTAACTTTCGATCTGCCGCTTTGAATTTTCTTAATCAGTAGTTTCCAAGATATAATACAAACAAACATGTTAGGTTCTCTGTCCTAAAATTACTAGTTCATTCTTTGTTAGTCGATAACAAATATTTTAAAACTCTCGCACATTGTAACTCCATTGAAAACTGTAACTTAACAAATAATAAAAGATTAATTCTAGCGTGTCATAAACCGACCTGATTGCATCGTTTCTTATGAAAAAGACTTTTCGCTTTATTTATGAGACTCGGATATTCCGATCACGACGTTCCTATGAATATCTAATAAGAATCGATAAATGCTCATCGGCTATCGACTGTCGATAGAAACGTCAAGTTTTCATAACGATTTCTTTTTTTGGCGATTGTTGAAATTTGCGTGTGAAATTTTAAAACTTTGTTATAAACAAATTTCTTTAGAACTCATTGATCAACCAATGAATTAAATAGAGGGTAATAATGTACAAAGTGACATTGTAGAAGTCTATTTAAGTTTCAAATCTTTATCTTTATTTAGAGGGGTCATAATAATTGTTAAGATATATGTAGAATATGTTATTAAGCTCCAATTACGGAAATATTTTGGACGCGTATCTAGTCCATTAAGTATAGGACTAAAATAAAATAACGATTTATTACAAAATATACTGAAATTCAACGCGTATCAGTCAAAAGAGATTGTCAATTTAAATAACGAAAATATTCCATTTCCTTACCCATTTTACACAAACAAACTAAAAATAAGTAATAAAACTTTACAAACTTTGTTTTACATTTTATCCGTAGTTTTAAGAACTGCCAAGTAAAATGCTCTACATTGAACGGGAGCATTCGCGCTCGTGAGACGGAAGTCCGGAACATGAAACACGTCTGTGTGTGAGTCACGTCAACTATTGTGACTCGGTATTGGCAAGCGATCACGTAAAGAAAATAAACAGATTGATAAACGTTTGAAATATATAAAAATGTTTGAGATTTTTTCAGTTGTAGATAATTTTATGTCTTATAATGTGTTGTACAATTATTTTAAGATTATCTTGAGTCTTGTTCAATATTGAATATTAAAATGAGTGTGAATTGATTTTCTACTATTAGTTAGAACTTAACATGAAATAACCCTTTAAGATTGATTCAGCAGTTATAACAAAGTCATAGATTCACCATCGCAGGAATTCGAATTCTATTGCATTTATATACAAAACTTTTTCAAAAATAATGTTTTCAAAACAATGTTATAATATGAATCAAAGAATACGAATACTATAATTTAAAAAGTCCAAAAATAAATCATGAATCACGCACAAAAGTGCTTGCAAGCAGTTTCAATCGGACACTCCCCACTTGTTATTTGTGTGAAAGGAACACTTATTTTTCTCCTCTAATTCAAAGATTCTGGTCGGGCAGTCGGTTGATTCAGTACTTTTGGCTGCACGACATATCCGGGCTATAAATCGCCTCCAACTCTCACCTCGACCGAGTGGTGGCCACCATTTAACGCCGGAAGCCGGAGATCGACACAAACTTGCTAAGCCCAAACTTCCAACCAGATTGGGTTCGATCCCAAAATTGTTCGGACTATTTCTGAACTTTCCCGATTTGGTTGAGTTGTTTTTTGTTTACAAAATGCTTTAGTTGTACTGAATATAAAGGGTTGAGTTTACAAGAGGAAAATGGTTTTAAAAAGCTTATACGAATTAGGTCGAATTGCATACAGTTTTTGTTTCATGTGTCATAATAATGTAGCAGTTGAATAAGATAACATGGATACGTACGCCGATGTTGTTATTAAGCATTGATCTTGTTGCAAAACAACTTTTTACATTCTATTAAGAAACAAGTGCTGGAATCAAATTAGCACGTCCACTTAACTTGTGTAGGCTATCGTATAAGTAGATCGTCGTTCATATAAACAAACAAATCTGCAAATACCAAAACTATTTGGCTAAATTTGCCAAAGCCACAACTTTCAAAGCAACGTTTACAGCAAGATTCAAAGTTTTCGACCCCACAGTTAGCGAAGACATCGAATGTGCGACTGATGTCAACCAACTTCGATTTTAACGTAGAAACTTTTGAATTTTCTATTAGTTGCCTCACTATGGCGGTCTTCCAATTCTAACTGACTGTCAGTGGCATTATTACGGCTTTAACTTATGATGCTTGCGCTCACAAAACGAGGAAATTATATGATTTCTAGGAATGAAGAAAATTAATCATAGGTTTCTTTGGCAACTTCAAGGAATCCATCGTCAACTTAATTTCTGTACCATTTTAAAGTGTAGTAAGTTAGCGCTTTTGAGTATCTAGTTCTATACCGATCTACTTCGCTTTATGTATATTATACAAAATCTTAATCTTAAAACGCTTGAACAGATATTCAACCTTTTGCTCCTATATTTCAAACCCCTTTTGAATAAATCCTCGAAGTTGATGGACAAATTCAATAGATATCAAAACTATTACCGTCACGGATCGCGGGAATTCTCGATTTCAACTTCAATCTAAGGCAACTTAGAAAAGATCAAACCTTTCAGTTTGGCTCGAATGAAGATTTAGCCGTTGCACTCTGTAAGTGATAACTTAACATTTGTCCTGGCCACGTTAAAGCCACGTTACAGCCACGTTTAATCGCCTCCATACGTTCCACTGCCACCGATAAATTTCGCTTTAACATTGTATAAACGCTCTGGTTAGTCGCTTTTTAAACCAGTGTGGAGTGGTCACATTTGGCTTATAGGCGAACGAAATTGTTTAAAGATTATAAATAATTGCAGATGAATAATGTTTAAAATGTATTTTGGACTGTCCGAAAAGTAAAACTCCAATATTCTAGCAAAGCATTGCGCAACTACAAATTGTGTGTTAAATTATAGAGGCTTAAAAAGGTTTCAAATATACATATATCTGCAAATACAAACTAAACGTTAATCACCCAAAATGAGTTCATTTATTATAGCTCAAATACGCTTTACATTACGTTTACTAAACACGTATTCAGATTCAATGGAGCTACCACTAAACAGTAAACATCAATGCACTCGCACATACATATTTGTCACACAAACATAAAATGTTAATTATGGGACCGGACCAGCTTTTATGACGGAACGCTTTTACGCTAAATTGAAAACAACTCATGGTTTATTCACAACACGCGGGCTATCACTAGCCAATATAAAAAGGACCTTTTGACATCCCCAAACGATGCGGGAACACGAATAACCTTTCAAATTGTACAGACCATTTTATAATAGTCGTTATTCTATCAACTGGTCTGCACATTGACTTCGGTATATATCGTTTAATTCTGCTGTAGTGTTTTTAATTCATTAGCTCAGATCATTTTGTGTGATGTTTGAAATTCAAAGGGTTTCCGATTTGTTTGAACTTGTGTATAGTTGAACGAATGAAATATCCAATATCCATGCCGATATGGAATGAAAGAAAAACGTAGAGTAAGAGTACACAGGGAATTGATTTTCTATGGTTCTTTTAACCGTTTAAAAAGTCAGCTTGGCGATTAAATACATACGTTGGGCGGCAAGCCGTTTCTGGCGTATTGAGTTAGTTTGTGGACTTTTACTTTTTTACTCTTGATTTTATTTTTATTTTATAAGAAAATAGCTCTTAAAAAATAACCGCTTGGTGGTTCGTTTATTTTTCAATTCGGTAGCTGATTCTATCACAGGAAAAACAAATATGCTTCGATATTTTAAACAAGTTAAGCGCTGTGGATAAAAATATTGAACCATTAAACCGGCCCCTCTCTAGCCGGAGGCGAGTAATTTAGGAAAAATTAACAAGTGGACCGCGTATATTGCGTCTACAAACTCTCATGTTACACCTTTTTTATTACAAAATACTAACTTGTTTACAGTCTATTTTGAAACCAAGTTTAATAATCCAGTTTTTAGCTCAGGTTTCTGTTAACATAGTGTTATTTCGGTGAGTTACTTCAGCACTCACAACCTAGTAAATTGAAGTGAATCGCTACATTCAAATTTGAATATCAACTTCGCGTATCACATTCAAAACAGTCGTAGAAAACATTGAGGACAACACTCAACAACACACTGTAAATATTACCCACATAAAAATATAAAACTACGTATAATTTTATTGCTCCGGGGTTCGCGAACCATGCGTCCGACTTAACAGCATTAAATTGTAAGCGAAAGCCTTTTCAGCGGACGTGGATTGAAAAAAAGAAGGTACAGTCGCGAAACAATAGGCGAGCAAGAGTTAACCCGGGGAAGTGTGAGCGTGCCTGTGTAAAACATTGCGATACTGAAGCTTAGCCGCTCAGAATAGAAAATTTATCGTTTTGCAACAATAGCCTGCTTACTGTTTAATCCAATTCCCCTGCGGTCCGTGTGATTTCATTTCGTTGGTCCGCGTCTAGGATACGCAGTCGGAATAGTTTTTGCGGAGCCTTTGTAAGAAATGTAATTGAGAGTGGAGGGTAATGTATTCTTTGGGGTCTTCGCAATATAGTGTGTCGTTTGAGTAAGTATTTACTTGTTTAATGCTTTGTGCGATCGTATACAGACTTCGTATGAGCCTGAAGGCATATTTTTATACAATAATATACATCACGCATAAAGAGCCAATATGTTTAAAAGTAAATTACATACTTAATTAAATTACTTCATATGACTATCGAATAATTGATCGGAAAACATAGTTATTCTGAATTTGTCATTATTATTTTACACAAAAAAGAAATGAAGTAATTCACTCTATCTCATTCAAACATAATATTTTCTTTTAAGGTAAAAATAAAGTCTTTCAGTATGTAAACACGTAAATGTGGTTACTCTACTAAAATAACGTTGCTTTTATGACGCTGAAATAAAAACAGTTTTATGATACGCTTTTCGTACTGACACACATAGAGATACAGTGATTATTTTTAAGTTACATGAAAAACAAAGTATGGTATGACAGGGTTTTATTTTGAAGCTGTATAAATAAATTAGAGTTTCAGAGCTTTAAATTAAGGCTTATATTTTATGTTTCTTCCTTATAACGCACATTTATCCTTTGGATGATGCCGATGATTTGTGGCCACATGGTATTTTTACTAACACTTATTGATTATTAAAAACCTTCTGAAAATGTGTATATTTAATTAAAAGTTCTTGTCTATGACTCCATCCACGTAGACTGTATAACTATAGACTATTATTATTCTGGTACATAAGCAACGACACAGATGTGTTTCATCAAAAATTGGTAGTTTTGAAGTCATTAGGTAACAAACAGCCAAACTTTCGCATTTAATCCTTCTATCGACCTTTTAATGTGCTAATAAGCAAGAGAGTTGTAGAAATAGTCTAAAAATCTAGTTTTGTACACAATTTTCCACATAAACAAACGAGAGGTCTATTGAAACAATTTGTGTATTACATCGACTTTGATCAGTATTGTTGAGTATTGTTCAAAGTTGCCTTCTGAAACATCAATTACGGGATATCGGATTAATGTTTAAACTTTTCTATCGTTATTGTGATCTTGACGAATTGCCTTGTTATTCAAACCAGCCAATCAAGTTGTACGGTGATATTTTGGATTTTCTGCTTGATTGGAAATATCTGTTTAGCTTTGTTTGAAGTTTGTTTTATTAATTTTAACGTAACAACATAATGAAATTATCAAGTGCTATTGAAATAACTAGTTCTTAAGTTTGCGTTTATATTTTTTTTTATATTAGAAGATGGATGGAAAAACTAACTGGAGACCTTTGCCCAAAAGTGGGACACTAATGAATTAAAAAATACTTTTTGGTGCAAACGTCGATAGTAGATGATACTAATATAAGCTATCTGTTGCTCGTCTAAGGATAATGATTAAAATCGCAGAACACACATTATTTTTTTAACTAATAGCGTGTAATCTTCCCAACTAAAAAAAGGGAAGATAAAATTTTCTTCCCATAGCGGATTAAAACCGTCATAGATATTTTTATATCTATAGTTAATGCAATCAAACGGTATTGTAACGTGAATTAAAGGTCCGAATATAAAGTCCAAAGAATAAATTTCCTTAACACTTTCAACGAGTACTATGATAATGATAATGGTCTTAGTACCATTATTAAAGTTATAGGACTCCCAAATAAAAATTGAGTTTTTATAGCGTGTAAGCTTGTCATCTAGAAAAATCAACATAAAATAACTTCCTATCACGGATCAAAAGCCTTATAGATATTTTTATATCTGTAGATAATGCAATCAAACGGTATCGTAACGTGAATTAAAGGTCCGATATTCTAACCGGCTATCGCTGCGATGTCAGTCGGTCTGTCAATTAACTCATTTAAGTGGTTAGGGTCAGCCTCTCTTCGTTTACTTTATTCGATTACCGAAGCTTTTTGGTTAGAAATTGTTAGTATATTTTTATATGGCTTAATTTCGTTGGGATATCTGTCGATAGGATTTTGAAATGCTGTTTGCGTGGTTATTTTAGATTTGGTGTAGTCGACGCAGTTATCTCTATAAATATTTTATGATTACATTTGCTTCTAAATAAGCTTTATAATTAGTTGTATTTACAGTTAACTATGCAAACTAGTTATAACTATGTTATTGTTTAATCATTTTAAAATCTGCTGCTTTGAGATTTTACATTATCCTTAAGGATCTCGGAGATTAATTATAATCCTGTATATTTATTATGTGCTCCATTTTTTACATTGAGAAATGAGTGTGAGCTGTGAGTGTACTTTAAAGTAAGCTTTATATTTTGATAAATATTTGTAGTTGGGTTCGGTAAAAGTGAATAAAATGCTCAAGCAAAACCTATCGATAGCTGAACATTTTTCATCGATGATTTTTGTTTCCAAACATATTCACGATTGAAAGTAAACAACAAAAATTGTATCTGCTTTTGTAAATGAAATGTGGAGGGGTCATGTTTCATCATTTGGGTCCATCAATCACGGATAACGAGATGTCAGTCGATACTGACCAGTCATCAGCTGTAGCAATAAAATATTCTCTTTACAGTTTCCCCCCTTTTAAAGAGTATGGTATTGTGTTGTGCATTGGGGGTTACAGGCTTATCATTACGGTTTGTTTATAGTATCTATTTCCATTCATCATTCGAAAAAAATGTGACAATATTAAAGACAGTGTGATTAAAATGTGTGAATATAAATAGATGTCGTCATAAACATAATATTTGAGGTTTTAACGAATTAAATCCAATGATGGCTTCACCAACAAAAAAGCGAATAAACAAAATGAGTGCTGAGTGTAGTGGAATAAATCTACTTGCATATATTCAGGACTGACCACTGTCCTTGCTTAGGATATGTTGAAATGTAAAGTTTAACCTGCCAGTACTTTCTAAATTCTGTATGTCTGTGTTCTAATAAGGGTATGTCGGAAATACATTCAAGCTAATTATAATTTGCCTAAAATACTGAAACGTATTTCAGCTGTAAGTAATACCGACGTTTCTGGTATCAGAAATCAAAACACAACTGCAATCTCGCTATTAACAAAATTTGAAATATAAACCCTCACACACCATTCAAATTTCAGAATAAGTACCCGTTGAATGGGAGGGTAAAAATTCTTTTACAAAAACCGTTGATTAATATGTGGACACGTTCCGTTTTGATAAGGCCTAGCAATTGGGCAGAGTGCACTGCGGATTAAAATGAATTTTGTCGAGAGCAGCGAAACATAAAAATAGAAGAGGCAGAGTGATTGAAATCGCCATCACGTAGTGTTGACACATCGGCCGTATCCGACATGTTGGAATAATTCGCAAATTTACAACCAAATACATACAACGGGCTTTTTTAACTTTTTTCTTTTTTGAAACAGATGTAAGCGAATGTTTGTTACGATTTTTGTGTATATTATTCCAGCCAGTTTGTGTATGGTTTGAATTTGAAAGGTAACTTTCGTACTATTTCGGACTGCATGAATTGCACACGACATGTTCGTGTTTATGTCAAACGCTTGCAAAGTTAGTGTTGAAATTGTGCATTAACTTTGTATAAAACCACAGGCTGGCTGAAAACGCTTGTTTTCCAAAAGTTTATTTGTGTCTCTTTAATGTAAATATAAATTAGTTTGTGATATAATAGTTTTTAGTGACATTATGTGCCATCTACATATTATTATTACAACTAACTACGTCTCATTCATAGACCTATAACGACAAAATAAGTTATTATAAAACATAGTACTATTTTAAACACGTATGAGTCTTATTTTTCAAATAAACTTAAGTACTTTTCTTCTCACGTCTTCAATTACGCTTCGAACAATATGTTATGAAAGTTCAAAGTTACGGCCAATTCATAAAACGAAAATTCGCATTCTATGGACTTAGCAGTTATAAAACTTCGATACTTGAGCAGCTAATACCGTCGTATGGCCGTAATATCGACGGAAGACGTGACAACTATGTGAGAAAAAATGTTTGCTCGGTTTTTTTACTTCACACTGTTGAAGAAACTTGGCAAAAACCACGTCACAAACACGTGACGCCCTGAAATTTTGTAAGACACGTCCTCCGCAAGTCTTTAGTTATTACTCCTTGTGTTTTTTGTTGAATGTGTAGAGTCATTCGGGGTAACTGTTCGCAGTGGGTAAGTGAGCGCAGTGCCTATATCTCTGATCGGGGTGAGGGGGCGAGGGTGAATGCTTTGGTCAATCGTAGCTGCAAGCGACGCGAACTAGTCGCGACATGTCAGTGCGCCGCACCACTCTTTGTTTTATATCTATTTGCAAAAAACTGTTTTAGGCCATTTGATTGTTACTTTCTTATTGTTTGGAAAACATTCTGACACACAAGATTGTAAAGCAACACCAGGAAAGTCATGTTTTTTTAATTAAATGGTTATTGTTGTTGAAATTTGTAAGCGTGATATAAAGTTATATTAATTACTTTGGACTTAGTGGTTCTTATATTCAATTTTGGGGTCTGCGGGAAAGTGTGCGCGGGTAAGTGGGCGCACGCGCACACTTGCCCCGGATTCTTATAGATAATAATAAATTTACATAATTTTAGGACCAAATAAACTCTTATTTACTTATTTGTTTTAGTGTAGCGCCATGCCTCGAAATTATATTAGAAAAAAACCTGAACTTTCGATTGTTACAACAAATCGCTAAAGCAAAAGCTCTAATTGAACAGGGTAAAAGTAAAGCAATTGGTATAAGCGAACATGTCTTCGCAAAAGACTTAAATTAAACGTAGCTGCATCTTCAATAGGTCGGTTTAAGCCAGAAACAGTACAAATTATTTAATTTGATTATTTAATTTTTTATATTTATACCTAGAATGTTCAAGTAGTTTTATTGGTTTTGTGTTTGGATTTTCTGAGAAGGAGATGTTTGGTTCTGGTTAATTTTCATTAAATTTACTTCAAAGGCTAGATAATTTTGGTGAAATAATTTAATTAATATCATTAATTTCGGTCAAATTAACCAATGCGTTCACTTGCCCCAAGTGCGTCTATTTACCCCATAGTTGTGCGCACACTTACCCACAACACGGGTCAAGTGTTCGCATTCCGACTTTCAGTTGTTTTTGTCTGTTTGAATGAAAACTAATATACTTACAGATTTTGTTTGTCTTCCAAATTGTAGTCTAATAAATGTTTATTTTGATATGTTACTTTTATTTTACTGATTACACTGTTCTAATTCACAATGTGGTCCCAAAGGTGAAAGTGCGCACACTTGACCCGAATGACTCTACTTTTTATGCTGTGTGTAATGACTGTTTGTTTTCAAAGAATCTGTGGAATACTATAGTGATTCTATATTGCGGAAACAAATCGTGAATGCTGCTAATAGAACAAACTCAATAAAACAGAAGTAATTTTTTTTATTGCATGAAAACCTTCCATATAGTTTTGACGGTATACAACTCAGAACCGCTTAATAACTAACATGCTTTGTTTTACAAATCCGTGACAAATTACATAATAATACTATTTCCTACAAACAAATTGGAAACCAGCGTTTAGTTCCGTCGCATTTGTACGTCATTGACCCCTACAAAACTACCGAGCAATCAAAAAGAAATTGTGTGCAGTTACCCTAACCGTCTAACTACAGTGATTTGCTAGTAGTAACTGCACTTCGACATAATGCCGTTCACAAACGTCATTCCGCTTAGTTATATGATTGACGTAATATGTACAATGCTGAGTACATTGCATTGTTGCTATTGTACGTCAGAGGGGATGGAAAATTAGGGTACTATTGAATTTCCTCCCGGCGGGTTTCCCAACTTGGTTCGGAACAATCCAGTTTGCTAATACGGTCGCGTTTTGTTCCGATAGGGACATACGGCTATCTGAATAATACCGGTCATATCCGGATATGTGCTTAACCGGGACAGGGATAGTTTGGAATACATGCCTTTGTAAATGTTGTGTTCTTCATCCACCATCGGACATGTGTTTGGATCTCATGTTATTACTTTTGAAAATATTTGGAGCGGTTATCCCTTTTGTGTGGAATTTGTAATAATATTTTGTTTATGTATTTTGGGTTCAATGATCTTGTTTCTATTGTTAGATAAGATTACATGAGAAAAGGTATATTTAGCTACTAAATTTTATTATTTCATACTTGTTTAAGTAATAACAGCTCAACTTTTTATATCGTTTGTGAAAAATATATCAATCATGTATACAATGGGTACTTCTAGTAAGGCGTATTCAATATCCAGTCAATATTTATCGTCGTGAAAACTGCTTGAAATATTGTAATAAATAGAAATAAACACTACTACTATGAAATGAAATATAGTCGTAAATCCTTGATACAAGTACAAAACATAATCTGCACATTCATTTCGCAAACAATCTACTCGAAATATGCAAAGCTCTATTTATATGCGAGACGTCCTGAACTAATCAAGCTTCCTATTTCCAGACAGACGTAACTTTCTACGTTATATTACAAACATAAGACCTATTGAATGCAGTGATTTATAAGTATTAGTTCGATGGGGAATGAGATTGGGTGTCTTATCGGTTGCTTTCGATTCGGTGCGCCGTTTTTTGTTGCAATATACGGAGGCCGGGACACAATTTTGCGGAGGGTTCGAGATTGTTGCATTGCTATTGAATTTATATTAGAATGTAGTAAATTAAATTTTGTCGTATTTGGTAAAGAATGCTACGGATTTATTTACGATTATTTTTTTTATCTAAAGACAAAATATTTTTCTTTCTAATTTAATACATCGTAATGAATTTGCTACCAAGGACATGATAATGTAGAAGTAGTAAGTAGGTAAAATTACGGCTACTATAAATACCGAGCATACTCTAAGTCTGTTATATAATTTCCCAACCATACAAGATATTTAATTTGCAAGTAACAAAAAATCTCTACATAAATCAAGATTTTGGGAATCAAAGAAATTATTGAGAAATCTTTCAGCTTAAGGGACGAAAAGAGTAAGTAAGAAACTATTACTTAAGTAATAACTTTACGTCGACGATCGAAGTACTGAACTAATTTTACAACTCTATAATAATTTTTGTTCCACATTCTATAACACTTAGTGCGAAGTTTCCGCTATTGTTTATTCAAACACACTTTCTATTTTATTGTTCTGAGATTTCAAGAGAATTATTTCGTTTTAATTCTCTCAACAGTATGACACTGGAGACGAAATCTAGAATTTCAGTTTATTTGTGCTTGTGATACGAGATGCGGTTTAAGTACCGGAATTCTTGCTTGTTACGACTATTCTCAGTAGTTTCAGTTTCTCGAAACTGTTACTGTAATTCTCTAAGAGTGGTTCCTGTTAGTTCAAATAAATAGAGACACGAATTTCATTCCAAGAATATAATTTCTCTCGTGTCTCTGCTTAGTGGGGAATCCCTTTACGAGTGGCTGCAGACACAAATCCTGTATTTACACTTGAATATTTACTACTTAATCTATACCTACTTTAAAGTTAAACCACCCCAGACTGCTATAAATCGTTCCATTCACAAGCAAACGTTAATACGATATATCATTTTAGGAGCACGCTGAGACGAATAAAAAAAGGAATTTTAAAAATGTCTGAGTACTTCCCAGATCTAAGTGAACGCCAGCAGTGGCAGCCAAAATGCAAATTCCTTAGACTGCAATATTATAACACAACACGCTCATGAATACGCTCTGTACAAAGATTTCAGCAGTTTCATCTTATTCTTATCAATTTTCTACCAATGTGCTTGAATTTGCTAGTTATTCGCTCAAAGAACACAAACAAAGGGAATTCCTTAGCAGCTCCAATGCTTCAAACCAACAAAACGTAGTTTATGAGCAAATTTTCTGAATAGAATGTCTCCATTACACGTTCGGTCGTGTTCAAGACCGAATGGATTTGAATGAAATGAACGGTTAAGCTTTTGAGTCTTAGAAATTGCGGGAACCTAAAGTTTGTAGAGTAGATAACTCGGGGTCTATAATTTTAGAACATTTTGTAGGAACAGTGTTTGGTAAATTACTGTTTTCAAGGTTCGGGTTTATTGTTGTGTTGTCCGTAATGTCTGTAATTTTAGTATTTCAGGCCTACACTGGGGAAAATTGGTATTACGAGTTAGTAAATTATGTGATATAGTTTCATGTTAGTGTGTGGGCGTGTTTGTGGTTAATAGTTTGGTTTCTGTATTAGTTGGAAATGGATCAAACATATTTCGTAATTATAGTACCAAGTTTAGTTGTAGTCACTGTGGTTTCAACTGTAATGTTGCTGAAACAATAGTATTCTATCTAATTGTGTATATAATTCTGACGCCAAAAAACGACATACATTTTAACTTTGTGTATTATGTGCCATCATTTCAATAAAAGTCAGTGTTAATATGAAAGTAATATTTTCAAAATGTATTTTTTTTATCTTAGTAAAATAATAGCTTGTATATTTTGAAAAACTCAGAACTTTATATGTGTTACAATCATGTATTTTATCGTTACAAGCGTGATTGAAGTTTCAACACTCTCGCAGGGACTGTTGTTTAAAGATGTTTTGTCCAAGCGCCGCCGGCAACATTTGGAGTGTTCAATCTTAATCTGAACTTGTTGTCTTGACCACTACTTTAATGCTGGGACGAAACCACACAAGAACACTTTTGAGTACCATATTGTTAGGGTTGAAGAGAATTTCAGTTCGTATTTATATGTACTGCCTGACATACAAATTTTTACCCTTCCACGTTTCTTGAAAGCCCGTTGGAAAAATACTAAACTTTCGATCAATTATTTCAGAAGAATAAATAAAAAATATTCCCAAGTTCAATACTAGTTATTCACCGCCTTTATCGCTGGTCGTAATACCACATTTTATTACTAGAGCAATTGTAATAACAAATTAGTATACGAGTAATAAAATAACAAAAACTATTTCAAGTTAAAATCTAACAGCTACTGTTCTTATCAAAACAATAAGCTCGGGAATACCAGCCATTACGAAACAGTAGAACGCTACTTAAGCATGTAAATAACCACTTTTCTATTACAAAGCCCACGTCAAACGGAAGCCAGACCTTCCCGTGATTTATGTAATAATCACAAAGAGTGCACACCATACAATTAGAGGTCAATAACCGGAAAGTATTGTAAGCCGTTCAGTTATAATTTTCAGAAATTGAATTCTGGCTAATGCCCGCAATTTGCATAATAATCAACGGTTATGATGCGATTAAAGTTTTCGCCTCAGCCCGATCCAATCCGAATTCACTTTTTGCTTTTAAACAACGCTACTGCTTAACCAGCGTTGAGTTTAGCTACTGGCCTTCACAAATGAGCGAGAGATCCGAAGAATACATAGTGAAAGTAAAGGACAGACATATGAAATGCGAAGCGTGTTTCCTTAACTTTTACCGTAGTAGATTAATTCTTCAAGATATGAAAGCGGACTGTGGAATATTGTTATCGCTTCCGCGTTGCTATCGCGATACAAATTTGAGCAGAAACTTTTCATTAATTCTATAATGAGATTTTAAAATTCAGTTTTCGTTCTGTCCTCAATAATTTATTGATAAGACTAATGACGAGGTAAGGGCTCTGTAATTAACGTTATTATTTTTCTTTAAAGGAGTTTTTTTTATAAAGATAATTATAGGTCTTTTTCTACAAGTCATTCTTTTTCATTTGCTTTAAAAGGTATTATAATTATAGTATGTGAACCGGATATCAAATTGTCTTTTACTATTTAACGCATGATTATTACAAAGGACCAAAGAAAGTAAAGGCCAGTTTATTATATTTTTCAACATTACCAAATATATAACCCTTGAAAGTATAACAATAATAACGGATTCTGATTCAATAAACATTTAAACTAATTTTCACAAAACAAGTCTTGCTCACTACACAAAATGTCTCCAAAAACCTAAGTATAACATTTCAAAGGGACTGATTTCATAAAATATTACCAAAGAAGTTCATTTAGTCGAAGGAATCCGATTTCAAATAATACGCTCGACGGCTGGCTCTATGTGAAAAGGCTTTTAATTACCGTTTCTTCGGTGCAGTATAACTGAGGCTATTAGACAACAAAGAGAATCGATTATTTGCACAGTCGTGGCCATTGTTTTCTCTCGAATTATCATTAATATTATTATAGGTATAATCTATACTAATATAATAAAGCTGAAAAGTTTGTTTGTTTGTTTGAACACGCTAATCTCAGGAACTACTGGTCCGATTTGAAGAATTCTTTCAGTGTTAGATAGCCCATTTATTGAGGAAGGCTATATATCACCACGCTACGGCCAATAGGAGCAGAGTACCATTAAAAAAAATACAAAACTGTGGATTTTTCTTATGTGACGCAAGCGAAGTTGTGCGGGTCAGCTAGTATGATATATGGCGTGGTTTATCGGTCTATCTTAATTAACGTGTGAACACTTCAATAGCCTTTGATTTCAATTAAAACACTTTTCCACAATTTTCTACTCTACGCCTTTGCTATACGATTTATAATAATATAAAATAATTTTATATGGCTGACCGATAAAAGTCATATTAAAGTATTTCAAATTAAACAAAAATTTTACGCGGTTCAAGGAATATCGACTATGACTTTTGTGAAAAGAAATATGCAGCAGTCATAATTTTATAACTTTAAAGACCAGTTTAACGATTTAAGAACAAGGGATAGATAATCTAACTGTTGAATAAACAAATGTACTTAATAAATAACAGTTTTACACTTGTTTGATAAGTTAATCCAGTAGTGGTTAAACTAGCACTTTTAAATCATCTTAATCACTGTATCCTGCCAAAATATTCGTTGTCAGCAAAAAACTCGTACAAAAAGTGCTAAAATGTGTATTTCGCGAATAAGCCTAGCAGTGAATCAAGTAATTTCCATAAAATTACTTTCGTCTTCTCCGTATAATGTTCTAATTGCGAGATACATACTTTAATGATGTTAAGTGTAAACGTGTTAGGCTTGTTGAAGTGTTCCCAGTCGCTATTCGACAATTACAATGTATCTTTACTTTGTTACGCAAATTATTTTATTATGTTTTCGTGTTGTTACTGCAAATGATGAGAGGCAAGAAATGCAAATTTGTGTTAAAGTTTTGTATTTAATTCGACAAGGTGCGTGTGTTTCCGTCTGAAATACTAGTATGAATTTGAATATGTTATAATTAATTGCAGTGTACGGAATACGGACAAGTATCAACATATTTAATAGTTAGTGACTTTAGAGTTAAGAGTCGACAGCAACCAGACTTGTATCCTCTGCGTAAAACTCATGACATAAACCATTTTTAACGTATAACACATCAAATAAATTCGCATGTTAGTAGGCAATAATACCTTTTGTTGGTATAGAAAAAAAATTAAAGATAAAATACGAAATTAATACAAAAAATGCCGCACAATAATTTGTAATTTCTTATGTAGGTACGAGTATATCTTCATTAAACGTAAAGGTAAAAGTTTCCAACTTGAAACAGCAATTAGTTGCGACACGTAATGTTTAATTATAATTAATCTACTTGTTACTGAACAATGCTCTAGAATCAGTCAAAACTTCTTAATACGGCTATAATTAAACGTCTTTGATCAACGGAAATTATAATTCCCTGAACATACGCGTGGGCGTGAATTGGCAAATTAATCGGCCTACACTAAGATTTATATCAAAGTAAAACTTCCGAAAAATGGAATCTTATTTCGAACTTAAAAGAAGCAGCTAATATTAGAAAATCACTGACATTTGATTTGATCATTGAGGCTTCCGTAGACAGTTAAAATCACTGATTTATAAACAAATTATAAGTTAAGCAACGATATGTAATTCTTCGGTGAGTACGTTTAAAGTCAATCTCAGTTGTTGTCAGTTCCTGAAACTGCCACACGTCATGTCCAAGGCGTTTGAGCAGCTTAAACTACTTTGATGCAAGGTAGACCACTAACCACATGACGTTAAAGACGCGTATTATTATTAACATGCAGGTATATAACGCACAATTCGTGTATTAATCGAACAAAACATATCTTAACCTCTATAAAATATTACACAAGTAATTTGAAAGCTTTTACCCACTCGATAAAAACAAGCGTTTACAAGATCCATTTCAATAAACCACTACAATTGCAGCATCAAAATAATACATCTTCTAATATTAATAGTAGTTCCAAGTATTGGTTTCTATGTATCATTTCACAGTATCTCAAAACCATGTATATGTCAGATACATTCGGGCGAAACGGCCGGCCTTTTATTACTTACTCTCTAGATATTTCAGTGGCTGAACTAAATTATTTATGAGGGTTTTCTATATAATACATTACTGGTCGACCGGTCTGCTGGGTTGACCTTGGCTAGTGATATCTTCTTATCTGCTATTTGTGTTGGTAAAGTTGTTTCTTTACTTCGAATATTTGAAATAAAAATGATATAGTATCTTATTGATGGCTGTATTACATTTTTCTCAATTCATTTTTAAATCTCTATTATTAATAGTACCTAAATCCTTTACTGCATTATTATAAAAACTATGTTTTCACTACTACTTACTATTATTTTAATTCACTCTATATAATAGGTCTAGGTTAGTGCTTTAAAATAGATTTCGGAAAGAGGAATACTTCTACATTCATTATTCCGTCCAATACTAAAAACAACTGACTATCTTCACCTTCTAAGTCATTGTTGCTAACGATTTCTACGCCTTCTTTCACACAGACTAAGTATCAGTCCATGTGCGATCATAGTAATACAAATATAAAGCTATTCGTTCCTGCAACTTTCCATTTAATATTTATCGCACAAATCTTTATATGCACTGTGAGCTCGTAAACAGCCCCTTATCCCATCAGATTGGTTCCGTCTTTCCAATCTTGGCACCTCCGTCATCCGTCACAATCCGTATAATCGTTAGAATTCGTCTCGGTCAATTTCATATTCCCTTAAAGGTATCACACGCCACTTATACCATGATACCGTGAGGCGTTAACTATTAATAAATAATCGCATTTAGGACCGTATATCCCGGATAACCGGTTGCGTAGGACTTGTGAACATGTATGTATGGGGTTTAGTGTTGGGACACTGTGCTGGTATTAGGTTATTTGATAACCCAAGTTACGGTATTGTTTTGTTACGATATAATGTTGATAATCTTATGTATACAACTGCTATGATATTGTGTTTGTATAAATTTCTTACTATTTAATCATTGTAACTTATCGTATTCTATGATGAAGTTTTGAGTGAAAAAGGGTTCAGTTTAAGATAGTATTTGATGCTAAATGAAGACATGGAGTGACAATACTTATCAATTAAAAGTTAACTGGTAATCGTGATTGAGCAATGTCATCGACAATGTTAAGTGTATCTTACAAATTGACCTATTTCCAAAATAAAATTTCCAAGTAAAAATAATTTTATTAAAACGGTAAAACTCGATGTAATCAAAGATTTCTGTTAAAGGGCCATCGACTTCAATGAAGATTGGACTTCGATGAACTCTTCACAGTTTTATTCAAACTCAAAAGATGAAACTTACTCAAGATTCAATCCACTTATTCGAATACTTGAAAAGGATTGGCACTTTACGATATTTTAAATGTAATAACTAGTTTATTGAAACGTTTTTGTTTATATATTATTACTGTAAAAGTCGACGAATGTTTTGTTACAAACATAATCAATATAGAAATATGATGATGATTGCATTATAATACAAACAAAAATTACAAACCTAATAATGGCTTACTTCGACCATGACACGTGCTGCACGGACATGCATATTTGTTCTAGGTATAAAGATTAGTTATAAAAATTGCAATTATTTACTCATTAAAATAACACTAATAGAAACCAAATTTATATTTTCGAATGATAGTTTTTTCATATTATTCTACACCAAACGACTATCAAACAATACAATGAATACAATAGCACGTATTACGTTTCATTTCGGTAAAAATACTAGTGAAACCAAATACAGGCTATTGCCATCACTATTGGTATAATAACACAGCGCGGGAGCCACTCGTTTGTCATGCTAACTAGCCTACCGCTTAATTACACCCCATCTGTAGCTTGATTGGCGTTTCATTCGGATAATTGTTATCCAATTTAAACTTAATAACTGTTCACAGTAATTTGTATAATATCATGCCCTTTTATGAGCTGCAATGAAAGTGTTTTATTCTTCCTCTATCAGATTTATTGGGCGGTTTAAAAACTCTCACGCTCGATTCGTGTGAGTAGTATTAGGATTAATAAATGAAAGAATGAGGGTAGTGGAGCGATTAGGATGAAGTTTTATGTCTGTTTTATTGTTCGAATAACGTGCTGCGAATATTTTTGTTGTTCTTTTCGTGTTTGTGGAAAATAAAGCTTATTTCTTAGTTTCCGAGCATTTTCTACGCTTTATGATTAGGTGTGTTTTTTAAATTGGCTATAAGGCACATTTTAGCAGCGTATAATGTTAATTTTGTTATTAGACATTGGCTTATAGTGGGTAGCAAAAAGCTGGGAATGATAATGATGAATGTTTATAATCGAGCAATACCCTGATAAGTCTTAAAATGTTTATGCCTGTATCTTTAATCTCTCGTTGATTTGAATTACACGGAAATTAAAGCTACTTTTGTTTTTCAGGTTACAACTTTAGCTTACAGTAATCAGTAATAAGTCAAATCGCAGTACAAGCTAAGATAAACAGTGAAGCAGAACCAAATACGTTCACCAACAAAAACATAGTTGTTCCCTCTCAAACAAACCTTCACTGTGGCCACTAATCCATCTGTCGGTATAATGATTATTGCGTTAGTCGGCGAGAGCTTTCATTACAGCGGTCTGTAGTGTAGGCCTAATTTCAGTAGTGGCGCGTACTACCCGGGTCAAGTATTGTACACTCCATTTTCCAATTACGAAACGAGTCTCTGTTTATTCTAGTAATGTTCGGCAACGGAAAATGGAAGGTAGATTAGGTTTGTGTAGATTCAATTGCAGTTGAAGGCATGTATGTTTTTTCGAGGACTGGATTAAAGGTCAGTTGTGTCGAGTCGGTTTTATTTGGTGTATTGACATTTGATGATAAAATAAAGGTACATTGTTGTGATTCTCAGAACACAGGAAAATGGTAAATCGACACGGCTGGCAGGCTCAGCAGCTCTTTGCTCTACCACTATCGACTACCGACAAAGCTAGCTAATAAATTATTTTGTATGAACATCTGATCAGCACCTCTCCTGAGGGCCATAGAGACAATTTTTGAAGTACATTTTAAATGTCAAACTCTCAGGACTCGATAGTACCTACTGTACAGAATCGTGCTACTCTACCAATAACTGACGTACTCTTGGGGTTAAGGAGATCTATTATACGATTATCGTTATCAATATAGTTTTGACACCCTGAAAAAACATTATTTTTTAAATTTTAACATCTAAAGACTTATTAAAATTAGTCCTCAGTCCAATGCATATACACTCGAGACTCCCGTTGAAACTAATCACACCCGCGTAAAGGATATGGTCTATCTTCATGAATATCTAATCTTCAGTTACTTCTAGGCACCGCCATAATAATTGGATACCCACATGACATAGTCTCCGCCTACTAGATTAAACTTCGTACTTAATACATACATTAAAGCTCGAGCAAATACAAGGATTTTATCATACCTTCCTAGGCTTACGCCTCGATTATTAGTAAGGAGTAATGTTATAAGATTTTGGCGATATTAATTATGTACTTAAAAAAATATGTATTAATAATTCGAGATGTATGAATGTGAATGAGGGAAAGCAAGTTTGTAAGGATAGTACGAATTGGCGTTCTCTGGTCTCTGCCCCTTATGGGAAGAAGGCGTGATGCTATATGTAAATAATGTATTGCGGGAGCTTCAAAGCAAACGACATACATAAAATTAAACCACTTAGACACTACCAACACTAAAATTACTTTTGGTATTAAAGTATCACTCAGATATTTCTTATATGATAGTTCCTTGTAGATCTCGAAGATATTCACTAACAGTAACAAATCTTAAGTACGGCGCTACAGTAGTCACATAGACCCGTGATCCCAGGAATTATTTAATAGGGTTTCTCTCATTCGGGATAATTCTTAATAGTAAAGTAATAGTATTGGTACGTTTAGTAATAAACTGGTGCGTACTTCTTTAAACGTAGGCGTTATAAACTTGACTTTAAGGCGCAGGCCACAGAGAACGAACGTAGGTTGAGGGCTAGGCGCAAACTGGGAGACTCTCGTACAAAATCCCGTTTGCGATACTCCCTCGGCCCTTCTATCTGGTGTAGCCTGAAAAGAACCCGTATCAAGCTGTAAATTACACAAAGGCGAACATCATAAAGCAAGAGGCTATAACTTACACCAAACACATAAACATAGTTCGGAAATAAGCCCACGGAACTAGCATTGAAATTGGCCCATTGTTGTGAGATCGATCAAGGGTTCGTTTACTAACAAAAGGGATAGACCGAGTAACTCTGTTGAGGGCCATTTCAGAGCCTTAACGAGACCTATTGAAAACTAACAATGGCAAGGCATCACGATGAAACCTCCAGCTTTCGTGTAATAGATGCGTTTTCAATAATAACCCTTTAAGTATTTCTTAAACTGACGCATTTAGATAACATTCAAAGCTAATTTTGAAAATTGGTTCTCTTTTGCATGACGTTAGAGCACAATGAGCCTGTTTAAACTAAAGCGCGTAGCTTGGATAGACCTGAATGAAGTTTTATTCCAATTTGTACCTTCAAAGAACGCGTTCTCATAAATGTAAGACTTTAAGATGAAATTAGTAAAAGAATATTCGCGTTTAAAATAATCTGGATTGCCCGATAAAATAAAAACATAAAAACTGACTTGTAGCGCGATTCTCTACCACTATCGACTATCCAAAACTGGATAGCTTATTCGAAATTTGGATGAAAATCTGATCAGCGCATTCAGTGGATGTCGTAGGAACTATTTCTGCATTACATTTTAAATGTCAGACCCTCGACAGTTGATGGCACCACTGCAGAGAATCACAGTACAGTTATTTGTTTAGTATTATAAAATTACTACAAATTATTATTATTCGAGCCAAAAATATATCAAGTGCGGTCACTAAACACGTATTCAAATTCTATCTATACGAGAAGATATACGATATATATATATATATGTATGATATCTTCATCAATAAATAATTGGAACTATACCAATAATCGTATTACTATAATAACTGTTCTAAAAACTAACTTCTCACGCAGTTGAGCTAAAGTTAAGGCTAGTCGGATTTTCTATTAAAGTTAGCCGGACTCCAATGTTACCAAAGTTAGAACAACTAAAACAGAACTTTATGTTTCGGTTCATTTATTTTGATCGACCATAATCTATACTAATGAAATTATTAGCACACTGTTTGAAAACTAGGCTATTTTTACTCATAGAACTTTTTATCAACTTTTTTATCTTTATCTAGACCTAATTGCACTGATTAACTAGTATTTATTGTGATTAAATTGACTGGTATCTATGCAGCTAAGAACAATATCCTTGTTATAGGAGTTCTATGTCTGGTAGTGTGGTACTTACGATAACGTACTGTGTTGTAATCATATCGAGACGTTGAAAATACTTAAAAACTTTGATGAGTAAAACTGGAATTTGGAGTTTTAAACTATAGTAGTAGTGTCTGTCATCAATTTTATCCTTTACGAAGCCAACATACAGATATCCACATAATCAAAACAACTGTCCAATATCAAATTTGTTCGAAACGTCAAAAAGGCCATCACATTATTATGGTGCGTCAGGTCCTACGTTCAGTGTAGCCATCCCATCGGCTTTGTGCGCCATATTAAACTCCACCGTCTAGACTTCCATTTGAAACGGGAACTTTAGTGAGATTTTCTCATAACTCACATACCTTTTACGGTATTGATCTTTTCGTTTGGCGTTTGTTGCTTTGATGTTGGTATCCAATGTACGGAGTATTACTTTGTGGTCGGGATTATCTTTGGCTTCAGGCTTTATTGCTACACTGTTTGCAACTCATACTTTCCTGATGCATATGACGGACTGCATTCAACAAGGTAATATTCATATTCGGAAAACGTAAATAAAGAAACTTATGACAAAAGTGGTACTTATTTTTTGTTGTAACTTTACTTAGTCTAACTATTTTTGATAAAATCTTTCTATACTTTCAAGTTCGTCAATACATTTTTGTATTTTTTTTATAATCTAGTGTTATAGTTAGTCCACTTTAACGTACTCAAAGATTGGTTACCAGATATAAACAATAGCTCAATTCTCTACTACTATCGCCTACCGACAACCGGCTAGCTATCGAAAAATTTTACTATACAAAATCGCGCTACAAAGCATCTGAGTTAATCAACAACACTGTCAGATGCTTATAAGTTAAAACCTCAAATACACCAACGCTAGTACTACCGGCGGTTATGTGAAATGAGGCTTGAGGAAAAACTTTAATGCAACAAACACGAAAGAAGCGTAGGCTACTGCAAAATAAAAGAATATGTATGCAAAATCTTATATTTGCATATCATGCATATTATAAGACAGAGTTATCAAGACCGGGACTTAC
This sequence comes from Anticarsia gemmatalis, assembly GCF_050436995.1. Lineage (NCBI taxonomy): Eukaryota > Metazoa > Arthropoda > Insecta > Lepidoptera > Erebidae > Anticarsia > Anticarsia gemmatalis. Next base: position 8,337,021 of record NC_134757.1, read on the forward strand.
GGAGCACACTCGAGACTGTTCTGAAAAAATCCCTTTATATCCGGACTTCTTAAGGCAGCGCGACACAATAAGGCAAATTAGTGATGCGACTTGTTTATCAAAATCTTACTATTTGATAATCGACTATTTTTTGTGTTATCTTTATTTTTGTTGAGTTCGTATTTATGAATCGGTTCTTCGATATACATATTTGCCGTTAATTCTTTTTTTTTATTAGAAGTTACAGTTACTCTTAAAGTCGGGAACCAATAATATTGTGTATTTTTTTTTTCTCAGTGATATGTACCTTTTATATGCCTCACAACAAAGTGAACAATCCTATTTGTGAAAGCACTTCGTAAATACAATAGTTGTAATTTGCCACTAACCTACTAATTATGTGGCTAGCGCCTCAATTAGGAGCAAAACGGTATTATTTTATTCATATTATAGTAGTGGTCTAATTGTGGTTCATACAATAGGACACTAAACCGACAAAACTATTCAACAATTTTCCATTCCATTCAAATACACCACTCGTATATATCATACTCTTCAGCTTTATAATATTAGTACAGATTTTTAGCTCTACCTTTTCAAATTATTATTTAAATCAGAAAGAAGTTGTGTCGTCCGTACTCGATGTGTGATAGCGACAAGACAATAAGTACTTTATATATTAAAATTCTAAACTTCTTAGTGTAAATTATTGTTATGTACCTATATAAATTGCATAAATTCTACACTGCAAGCAGCTTGTTCAATGTCTTCTATAGTTAAAATTAATTAAAACGTTAGACGTAGAATATTGTAAGGTATAAATAGTCTGCTCTAAGGTATTAATTAATATAAGCTCTAAATTCCTTGTAGCTAATATTCAGAGAGCAGCAATAGATAGCTGTAGTTTATCACGTTCGCAAGGTACGAGCGCATCTTGGATATATCGCCTATTAATATAATTAAGTCGATTAAGTATGTCTACGATGCGCAGAAGGCTGTGAAAATCTAGGTAAGTTTAATACGTAGTATCAAAGGACTACTATTTTGTATTGAATTTGTTTTACTTTAAGATTGGATATTAGTTAATCTATAAAAGTTAACAATGTTTTTAAATAGTCATGAAGTTTTCAAGTTTAAGTATTTCGTATAAACAATTCCGATTTTTCATGATTAAGTAAATCACGACTATTTCCTTAAACATAAAGTCACAAATAAAAAAGTTATTGCTATCTAAAATCGACTAAACTTGTATAGTCAACTAACTCAATCCCAGTTTTACCACATCACTAAAACGAATAGATTTCAAGTGTACACAAAAAGATCGCGGTCCGTTTGGCTATTCCATTTAAAATATGCATGAGACTCGGGTCAGAATGTCTCTTCGCGAAAATAAAACTATATTGTTCAATATTGTCGAGTAACATTGCTATACGAATAGATTTTTTATTGCCATGTAAACGTTTAACTGTTTACAAACCCTAGTTTAAGGGAGTATTCGAAATTGTAAACCAGAGGTTTTATTTACTTAAACATTTTTTTACTCCGAAATTCGGTCCGAAATTCCGGTCTCTATTCGTACGAATAGAAATAACAAAATCTTTTTTGCTGCTAAAACTGGAAAGTATCGTTATTTATTTTTCTAAAACATATCCACTCCAATAATTCTGAAAATTTAAACTTGTAAATATTTATAGTTCATCGAATGCAACGCAATACAACATTAGTTTACGCGTGATAGAAACCTGTTTATGAAAAAAGCCTGTAAATGAAAACCTCTATGACGTAGCTTGTCGTGACGTTATTACATGTTACCACATGTAAGTAATTAATACTAATTAGGCTAATTTACAGTAAATTGTTTCCGCGTTCACAAATGCCTTTGATTTTTAAAACCTCGGCTTCAACTCTCAGCTTCGCTCAACTTTGAACATAGTGGTGATAGAAAACGGTATATTTTTCCCTAGTAATTCCCAGGCTGCCGTTTATTGGAGACACTTTGGTTAACAAAAAACCTAGTTTTGGAGAAATGTCAATAGATTGACATTCCTCATTTATGATGGTTGGACAGTTTACTCGATTATCCAACTCACTTCATTGCCCTTGACATGTCTTACAAAACCTTTCACACATTTTAGAATTCTTGCTCTAAATTTTCCCATAAAGACTTGAGTCGTTTAAATTCAATAGAATATCAAATTATTTAATTTAACACATGCGAAAAGTACAGATTAAGTTTGCGTACAAAATACACTGGATGATAGAGTCACAAGTGATCCGTGATAGCCCTACGTATACACGCGTATCGATAATCACAATAGGTTTGTCAACAGGCCCATATCTTTCAACACATGCCCGTAACCGGGGCATTACAACGCTATTGGGCCATGAAAACGGATAATAGCGAGCAGATTGCTTCTCAGAATAATATCATAAATAATAATATGTACCAGGAACCTCGGAAACCTTATAAGAAATCCATTTCTTTGTTATATTCCTTAGGTTATCAATAGAATAGATTACACTAGAATGATGATGCTGAATGAATTGAGTGGGATATGTGTATAAAGTAAGCAGTAACTAGAAATACTCCATATATTTAGAAAGTAGTCTGCTGGTAAATATTTTCTTTTTTTAACGTTAAAAAATAACTTACAAAGTAATCTATAGACTTTGTTTAGTGTTTAATTACTACATTTTAATTACATCTGTATATTAGAGTAAGTGTTCAAAATCTGTACAATAGTAAACTGCTATCACTTTAACAGAGTCAATATTTACTTCCGAAAACCTTAAAAATCAACCCAAAACGTTCCACGAACTGTAGCCTCTAAAATCTATGTAAAACGCCTATCACGCACCAAATAGTGTCATGTTTATTCACACTGAAAGACTGGAGTAGCAAAAAGTCGTAAACACGCGTGTCCGGGCCGTATTTCGCGGAAAGGTGGCCGTCCTTCTAGCTGATCGATGGGCTCAAACTGGCGGAATTAGAGACGCGAACCGTGGATATGTAACCAGAAAGTGGAAACTAAAAATAAAAGTACCCGCAGTTTTGTTTTTTGTTGATATTTTGGTAGTTTGTTTAGGAATCTGGTAAACTCGAAGACCTGTTTTAGAAGCTGAAATGGTTTCTGTTAAACAGAACAAGAGTCTAATAGGTTAATGAAAAAAAAACAAGGTAAAATGCATGATTGGAAATTATGAATTTACTGATAATATGTACAATACTTTAAATTATTTGATTGTCTAGCTAGTTAGTGCTAATGAGATTTTGTTTCTCTGAAAATTTTCAGACAAGTTTCTAGATACGTAATGGAGATACAAAATTAAGTATGTATAATATAAGAAAAATCATAAACAAATAAAATGTCTGGAGGTATAGAGTTCTCCTGGAATGCTTTGACTTTTTTATCAAGAAACACCTACACCTAATATTGTCACGTCAGTCTGTCTGTTTATTCATCCGTTCACACGCTCATTCAGCTGTAAACTTCGCAGATTATACAGCATTCAATGCGAATGAAACATTGCAAAATGTGATATTTTTCTCTTTGATAGTATTTGTGTTTTAGTTCATGACTTTAGTTTTGGTATGTACAATTTTTTTAATACGATTTATTTATATTTATAAATATTTTCTCGGAGTAAAAGATTGTATGTTCCACATACACCTAATAGTATGGTAGCGTCTTGTGCAAAATTGTATTTGAATATTTCACTTTAATTTAATGAATTGAAATAGGTTCATTATCCGATAACAATGAACCGAATATAGAAAATCCTTATCTGTGTAAAGAATACCGTTCCTATATACATAACAGATGACGCTTGTTCTTACATATGAATAGAAAGGTACCAAAATCTACAATTTCTAACACAGAACTTCTAGTATAATAAAGCGTGCAATTCTAACCTTTCCACGCTATGCACTGAACTAATAACAGACGCGCTCGTAGCTAAAACTTAGACAAAAGGCAGGTAGCAGGCGGCCAGACAGTAGGATGTAAATAATGCATACGACTGGAGTGTCGCAACCCTCCATTGATTCCAATTGGGTAGCATCAGCGAACCGTAATGTATCTACTAAACCACTGGAACTGACAACTTGTAAAAATGTATGCCGGAACGTGCAAAAATAGTTTAAAAATAACAATTTGTGTAATTTATGTTTAACATATACATGATAATAATATAACAATGGTTTAGTAAATTGAAATGTTATTTTTAATATAATGTTTTTAAAACTTTTGTAATGTATCTTATAAATTGTCGCGTATCATATTTTATCGCGTTTACCTCTTTGGAGGACCCCAAAACGCCATAAAATCCAATATTGTTCTAAGAGCGTTCTAGTCACAGATGACTGTCTGCGGGATATATCATGTTGATTATGTATACTTAAGTCTATATTTGTGCAATAAATAAAAAAATACAGTCTTTTGGCGGATTTTTATTTGATTTTCATGAGAGCAAAGGAGTTAATTATTTCTTGAGGTGGCGCAAGTAGTACCGTACCGTATTAAACATTTTCAAAAACCGATGACTAAGGATGGGTTTAATATCGTGTGATTCGTTAGTATGTGTAAAAAAATCAGTGTTACGCATTGTCTAATCCAGCGATCGCAGCTCGGTGTTTTTTTTTTTTTTTTTTTTTTTAATCAAATTTATTGTCAAGGCCTTTAGCCAACAAAAGGCTATGTCGGCCTCATAGGGAAACTCAAATTACAACAAAGTGTACAGCAAAATCTTAAAAAAAAAAAAAACAAATTTTCTAACTGAAGGCAATTAAAATTTTCAAAAAACATAAATTAAAAGGAGAAAAATAAATTGAACATATTTTAATTTATCATATTTACAGAAAAAACATAACTAAAAAACTTAAAAATTTTAATAGCCTTTTCAGAAAATGGATCACTTAAAATAACATTTATACTACCGTTATGACAAAAAAAATCCTGCAATTGCAACTGTGCTCTAATATTATTATATAAACTGCATTCTATTAAAATATGCAACAAATCATCAATTTTCGAGCATGTATTACATATCGGCGACGATTTAACACCCACCAAATTCAAAAATTTGCCGCAGGGCACATGACCGGAACGAACCCTGAATGCCGCCACTATCTGATCCCTCGACAGGCCTGACTCATCACACCAAGGGGCGCGAGACAGCGCTGGCTGCATGGTCCGGTACCAGAGACCTTTGGTTGACATTGTGGACTCAAAATGTTGTTTCCATATGTCGAAGCAACTAGATTTCATGAAAGAAATCAGTTCTGAAGGGTAGGGCTTGCTGCCGAAAGGTATACCATCCGATGCAGCTCGACCAGCAAGCCCATCCACAATGTCATTCCCTGAAATCCCTACATGAGAAGGAATCCATTGAAGTTTGATATTAATTCCTTTCGATTGTAATAAATGAATCGACTCTAGTGCCGCATAAGCTATCGGCATGCCTCGGACACCCGTGACACAACGGGCCAAATGTTGGAGAGCACTTCTTGAGTCCGACAAAATGACCACATCTTTGACCTCTATAGACTCTACATAAGAAAGGGCTTCAGTAATGGCTGTCAACTCTGCTCTCATAACACAAGCACCATCGCATAAATTTAAAATAGTTTTGTAATCATTTTGGGGGTCAAAAAATGCTGCTCCAACACCAGTAGTATCCTTGGACCCGTCAGTAAATATCAAATAAAAATCTTTATAATCAGAATTCAACATTGTCGTTACAATAGACTTTAAATTTTGTACACTACACTTACGTTTTGGAATATCAAAATGTTCAATTTTAGAATGAATACAGTGTTTAATATTAACAGACGATATCCAAGTATCAAGACTAAACATTTCTAAACTGCTACTCTTATGAACGACCATATCTTTATATTTATTGTATACATCAACTAAAATAGGTATTTTCTTATTCTGCCAGAAATGATTACTACCTAAAGTTGATAGCTTCTCAAGCAAGTCCACTGTTTGGTTATTGGCGAAAGAGACTATTCTCAACCAATACCTACAAGCTAGCCACTGTCTCCTCACAAACAATGGCGGCACACAGAGCTCGTTCTCCATTACACAAATAGGAGTAGTACGAATAAATCCGCCACATGCACGTAAAGCTCGATTTTGCAAAACATCTAATCTATTTAAATGAATATTAGCACTATTGCCATACAAAAAACTGGCATAATCAATCCTATTTCTTACAAGGGAAATGTACAACCTACGCAGATGTTTAGGATGAACACCCCACGAACTACTACCTAAAACCTTAAAAATATTAAGGTATTTGTAAACCTTCTCACAAGTTTCATTTATATGCGCACCCCATCTTAAAGATGCATCCAACCACAAACCTAAATACTTAATTTTATCGACAACTTTAATATGTGAGCCATTAATACTAATCTGAACATTTTCTCTAATCTTAGAACGACTAAATACGCAAGCATACGATTTAGATTCAGACAAATAGCTCGGTGTTTAGTATCGAGCATAACGTATAATGAAATATTCATCTTCAACTGAATTGGCGCGATGACGCTTGCTTTTGTCAATATTTATACAATTGCATGCATCATTTGATGGCTATTAAAGATTCTGTAGAACAATTTGGACTGTGTTCATTGATTTATACCACTATTCGTTAGTTAATTGAATGTATTGTATATGAATTTGCAAATAAAATGAGTTTGTCTGGGAGCTTCAATAATTTATTATTACTCTTAAGTTTAAGGACTAACCGTTGACTTGGTAGATCATTGCCTTAGCCACAAATTGGGTTTTTAATATTGCATTAGAATAAATTTGATATATTCATGATTTCATCAAAATTATTAAGATTCATGTTAATGTTTGTTTGATGTAAAGATAAAGATTCACAAACTCGAGAATCGAATCCAGAACTTCGTGAAATACATATCAAAACTTCACGTATAACAATAGAACACAAAGGAATAGAAATATTTCCAAAATATCCCACCATCTGTTTCCACCACAACAAACTATAAACGATGCCCGCAGTTGACAACAATGTCGAAAAAACGTCATTGTAGTGATAAATGATGTTCGTCGAACAGACATTTTGTTTTGAGCTGTCTCCCCCATCCATCTTGAGGACAGTAATTAATTAACCGCCGAACTTGCCTCCTCATCTCGACACAAATATCGCACCTTCTTACGAATAATGCTGTAAGTAATCTTGTGTGTATTTCTAGGCATTACTGATCATTTGTTTAATTTAGTTTATAGATGCATCGGAAAGTGAAAATTAGTATAAATATACAAATAAACTAGTAACGTAGTGTGTTTTAAATTTTTCTTCTGGATGTCTCGGGTTTGAAACTAGGACCACCAGAATATCTTTAGGTTATTTTTTATAGATAAAAATAATGTTTTGCTAACTTAACTTCGAATCTGAGTCATAGGCTTGGCTTTTCTATAACAAGAAACTTCTGAAATAAAAAGGGGCTCTGTTTACAAAGTCGCGACCATTGGTTTCTCAAAATGACATTTTTTGGCTATCCTGTAAAGTAATTTTGCATCTTACGCCATTATTCCTGTAGCTGCATTAGATGAAAGGCGACTGAATCTTATGTAATTAAAACAAAACTATTTCCTGTCCCCGTTTTCCCTTAGAGATTTCATCCATAATGTTATCGTATTGATAAGAATAAATACAAAAGCAGTGTATTGTATTTATTTGTTTCTGGCGGCTCCAATCATAATGAAGATGCGTTCTTATTGAAAGTGTTCCGGATCGAAAACAATACTAAGACGAGATGAGTAATTATTTTCATTTCAGTGTATTTTGGGAGATCGCGATAGGTTTTTGTATGGAAAAAATCAGTAAGAACATGATAGTAACTATCACTAAGATTGATTTAAAGATGAAGCCTATTCTTTTGGCATTTGTAAGAAAAATCTGCAATTTATCACAAATCATAATTTTTTAGTAGTTTAGTATTAAACGTTAGTCAGCCACATAATATTGTAAACAGTGGTATTAAGGCATTGAAATAACGTGTTTACAGTATCATAGTTTCTAGCTGCACTCACACAAAATAGAAAGAACTATTTTAAAAATCTACCTCGTTTTAATCCAGCACAGCAATTCTAAATGCGCTCACAAACGGAACTCGGTTTCTTTACACGTTGATAAAAGTGCTACCATAAGTTTATTTTAAGTGAAAATTTCGCAAGTTTGTGTGAACAATAAGCACAAAAGAAAAGGATACATATTTTAGCAGGCTGGCGGAAACTTGGCCAGATTCGAGCAGACATGCAGAGCTGCGTCCAACTGTTATCTGCGGGTAGTCTTTGTTTACAATAGAACATGCTTACTATTTTATGACTACGTTTTATAATTAAAAACTATGTGGCCGGACGTTTGTTTTGTGTTCCATTTGTTTTATGTAGTGTGTTGTTACGGAATATAAGCGTGTAAAGGCCGCATAGCAGAAAAATATAGAAAAGATATGAGACTGTTAGAAAAACTGTTTAATTTGGAGATATTAAAAGCCTTTTTATTACATTACTGTACTTACATGTTTTCGAACAAGCTTTTGGTATGTATCTACAATATATTCTTACGCATAAACACGCAATTACTTATATACTTATACGATTCTTAACTTTAGTAAACTTCAAATAACAAAATTATAAAGAAAATAAAACTTTATTTAACGCTCGCATGGAGCACGTGTTTAATTCCGATCGAGAAATATTTTTCCAAATCACCTTGCGAACTTTGCGAAAGTTTAGAAGATCAAAACACGATTTGTTCGCAAATTGATGACATCTATAATTACTTTACAAGTTTATTATAAGTAAATTGGAAATACATCATGGATGGCAGGATGGTAGTAGCGCGAAGTGAGCAATCCCTCAGAATCACGACTCGTTATTTACTCATTAAAACTTTGAATTGAAGGCGTTCCCTATAGGGAGTAGGGTTCCCAAGAGGACAGTTTAAAATTAAGGAAAGAACGCTGTTTTTTTTCACGCCGAATAATTTGTGCGTTATAGCAACTAAGCAGAAACAAAATCTTGAAATATTTTCGGGACCTAAAATAAATTTTATTATTTTAAATCATAATAGACTACTCTGCTTCAGTACTTTGTATTAGGTATAGGTCTGAGGTAAAGGTCATACACATAGGTATAATAATTAAAAAAATAATAGATCAATCATCAAAATGATGATCGACGAGTAGCAAAGATGTATTTTTTTTAAATACAGTTCAAATGGTTGCTGGTTTTTGTCTTAAAAAATGTATCTACACAAAAACTTTCCTTGACATTCTCTCTTTATTTCAAATCCGTTTTCTGCTTATTTTCCTAACATACCAATACCGTGACAACCCTTATCAAAGGGAAAGTAAAATAAACTTTTCAATGATATGGCAGATGTTTACCTTTACATTTTGTATTGAAGTATTTTTTCTCAATTTTATTTGAATAAGAACTGAATTGGTGCGTTCCTTTAATATTTGTTGATGTATCTGGGGTAGTTAAAAGTTTTTTTTTATACGTAGGTGCCTATATATTTTAAGTTTAAATGAAAATAAAATATATTTTGTTCATAAAGCTTTGAAAATGTATGATAAAAGAAAGAAAAATGGCACTGTTAATTTTTTGTCAATTGTTTTTCCTGTACGTCTCATATTGTATGGTTATTTGTTTATAAAATACTCTTTTAACGTAGTAGCAAATATTCACAATAAGACATAACAAACATATTGTTTTCTTTTTCTCGGAATACGTTCAAACAATCTCATGTTATTACAGAAACAGGTTATAAACCTCAACAAAGCGTCAATCGTCATAGTTATTCAGGAAGCGTATACCACAATACAATCGCCGAATAAAAATATCGATTTCATTTCCCTTTGTGTGTTTGCGCTTAAAGTGGGCAAATAATAAAATAAGGCGCGGTTACCGAATCCAATAATATCCGACCACAAAGGGACTCCGATTGTGACGGATCCCGCGCGTGGAATTTAATATTTTATCGCCAGAGTTAGAACTCAAATTTTAGCTTAGATATCTGATATTGTGTGTATTTGTGTTGTAGACAAAATTATAGTGTGGGAAGTGGAATTAGTGTCTGAATTCTATAAACAACTATAATTTCAAATGGACCTCACGGCGGGATTGTATGGAAACTAGATTTTTAAAGTAAATAATAAGGTATAAACACTGAAACAGTAAACCTATAAAACCAAAAACCACACTAAAATTCCTTAAAAAAGTCATAGTTTTTAAAATTTCTGTGCTTTCGTTTATTTTATAATTCCAGATTTATAAAAATAAGGATCAATATCAGCCTGAAACATTTATAAAATCTCTTTATAAAAAAAACTAATACAAAGCATTCCTCCTTCTAACCTCTTGATCCAATAAATAAGATTACCAACAAGCAATACATTTTTTACTCCCAACCCACTCAATTAAAAACCTAATTAAGTAGCAGTAAACGACGAAATAAACAATAAGAATGCAATTATTAAATTCTTGGAGAAAAATCACGGGCACAACTACTATGAAGAAATTTACGGCCCCTTCTATGTAGGGGCCAGGGGACCCCTAGGGCTTGCTATATTAAAAGAGGGTTGTGCTGTTCCCTGAAGGTACGTGACAGATTATTTTGACGTAACTCGAAATCTATGTAAGTTGAGTCTTGTGTATGTGGGTCCACAAAAAATTTCGCAGTAATAGAGCCTTAAAACAACAATCAATACCAGATACAAAATTTTATTTTTGCCGGCTGTCAAATACGCCCTTTATTTTTGCATATCTCACGGGTATAGTTTTGAAACCAAGCTTCCTTGAATCTTTTCTTACGACGAACATTAATTTATTAATTGAAGAGCAAAAGCATATTATGCCAGAAACAATAAAATACATATGACTATTCTCCTCCGTTTGTCTTCTATACCTCAATGCATAATCGCTCCCAGAAACGATTTCATTAATATGTCCATAACTTTTACTTTGAAATTATTACAATCGAGTATACGTAACTCGAGACTTACGTAAGTCGAGATACACCTGTATTTATTAAGAGTGAAAGTGCAGTGACGCAGGACATAACTACTGAAACAGTTTAAACACCTTCAGGCTCCGACCCTTGTCCCTTTATTGGTCACCAGCTGTTGTTTAATGGGTTCGATTTTGTGTAGGTTCGGTGGTCAATATTAAAGTTGTGCTTTAATGGACATTATGGGATTGCTGAAACCTTTTGGCCAGTAAATCGCTTAATAAGAATAAAATAAAATTATTTTCTAAAAAAATAATATTGTGTTTATAAACCTAAAATACACAAGTAAAACACAGTTAATCTTTTAAATATAATACAAGCTCTGCCCCTAACTACTACAGAACTGTAAAATGTCTAAATATGTACACATACTCAACATAATATGCCGAGCGAGTGCGCACAAAGACTGGATGTCTAATGTATATGGGAATGTAAATTTTTGCTCCGATGCCCACTGACTTTAGAACATACCAAAGATTGAACGCAGAGGCTAAATTACAAAAACGTCTTAAGACCATCTCATAAATCTCCACAACACGCAATACTAAGGACGCCCAATAAAGCAAAGTATCTCTATCAAAACAATAAAAAGAGAAATGTATTAGCATTTTTCAAGAACAAAGATTTAAGGACAAGGTCTGTAATGACATTGAAATTAAAAGGCACAGTAAAAAAAAACTTTTATCCTACTCGTAACATTACAAAGTTCCGGTGAATTTGTTCACGCACCCTCTTTTAAATGAATTATTCAGGGCGGCAAAATACAGGGTAAGAAGTTTAAAGAGCCAGTTGTCTGTCTAACTGTCAATAATGTGCTTTAATTTATTTTACAGTGCCATGCATTGGGTACGCATCTAAATTAGCAGGGGATCCCTTGCGAGGCCTTTGTTTTCGGTGTAAAGATCAAACAGTTTTTTTTAGAAGTAAAGTATATATAATTAAACATTATTTTTTTCTTAGCTCACTATGTAAACATAGTGAGCTAAGAAACAGAATTGAATAATGTTTAATTATATCAATTACTTTGAAAGTTATTAGAAATCAATTACTTCCCGTTTGATTATAAATAGCTTAATAAGCAAACGGTCATTTGTTTTACTAATTTTGTGACTCTGATAAATTCTACGATTAAGTCACTTATTATTTCGGGCGCTACAAATTTTTTGTCTCCAGGTTGATAAATAACTATACAATAATAATAGTAAAATATCATAATTATGAGTTGATATAAAAACATGTAAAAATTTGCTTAGCTACTAATTAGTTTTAACACGAAGTTTACCTGTATAATACATAACATATCTGATTCACCGATAAGTTATCGTGGCTTGTTATATAACTCGTAAGTAAAAGAACACAAACTGCAGTCTGCAAACGACGTTATTTACTATTCAAAACTAACCATATTTTCACAAAAACTTTCTTCCCCAAAGATTCTCATACTTCCTTCCCCGTTTCTCTTGGAACTTTCGTAAAAGGCTCTCGTAACATCCATTCCATAATTCGTCATCATTCCCATATTTGCCGCAGACTGTCACAGTCAGCTAAAATATATTTTGTGGCGTTTTAATAAAATTTACTCTCAGCTAAGGACCCTTGCGCGGCTTGACACCGCGCGTGCAGTTTATTGTCCGTCCCCAAAGGAACGAATCCACCTTCAGAATTTTCTTTATGCATTCAGAAAAAGTAATTTGCTTTGGATGCGGGATTTTCTTCGAGTGCTTTTTGTCCATATTTTGTGAGGGTGAACACGATCTTTTAATGCTCATTGTCAACGTTAATCCGCGTCGGAGCGAATCTTTATGATTCTGTACAATATTTAGATACTACGTTGTCTACTTTATGTGTATTTCGGTACGACTTTTTGTTGTTGCTCAGAAATGTTTCTCAAGTTTGAAACCATTCCATTTGCAAACCGCGATATAAATTATTTTAAATAAAGAGATATCTAAGTATTCTTGAAACCAATATAATGTTTCACAAGAAATGTAAATCTAATTAAGATTCAGAACCACAATATGATGAAAATAGCTAAATTAAAAGGGGGAATCGCATTACTAAAATGATGGTCGAATAAATTATAACAAGTTTGCCCCTTCTCGAACCCTTTTGAAGTTTAATGAATGTGTTCTTGCAAAAGATAAAGTGAAACAGTACCGAGTGTTTTATTATCATTTCTGACCAACTTTCTCGAGCCATAAAGCAAGGTACAATCTAATAAGATATTAATATTAGATCAAGAAAAATTAATAAGGGTGCGTCGACATCAAGAGGCGGACACACCGTAAAAAGTCCGTAAAATTTATATGAGCCTATAAAAGTGAGTGATATTAATATTTGAGCGTATCTTTTTCAATGTGTTTTATGAACTTGTTATTGGATAAGGCGGAATCGTTTATAAGGTAAATGTGTTCATAATGTACGAATGTTTAATAAACTCAGGAAGTATTTAATGACAGTTGACAAATTAATAACAAAATATGAATCAGGGATGAAACGAGGGTTTAATTTTTATAAAATGTTTTACAAAAACTGGATTTTAAATTGGGTCCAAAATTAAAAACCAGCATAGTATCGATTTGCGTCAGAAAACCATTAACTACTTGAAAATATGCGTCAACTTCGCATTAAGCAAATGGAGTGTTTTATAGAAAATATTTTAAATAAATTTTTGCAACTCGCTCGCCACCCGCGCCTCGTCGAGCAAAAACGAAATGAAACGATTGTTTGATCACCATTAAAAGTTTTCGAAACATTTCATTGTTTGCTGAGGGACCGGGAACGTAAACAGAAAACGTGAACTGTAAAAGCGCCGAATATTGCCATTCAACTGTTTAACAGTACAACAATAATAAGACTGGCCAAGTTTTGTTAGATCGGCGCATCTTAGCTGATGAAGGATTCTTAGTTGATGAGAAAACTCTTGTAAATCAAAACAAATAAGATGAGTGAAAACGTTGCTGAAGTACATTAATTCAAAGCGGATTTTCAGATAAATGTTGTTTTGGTAAACTCTAAATAAAACACACCATTATGAGGATTAAGTACTCATGAATCATTTTGATTCAAAACTACCTGACATTGACCATTCACTGATGGGATTTAATTCTAACAGGCATACAATATAATAAATACTTTACTCTAGAACAAAATAAGAAGGAGAATCTCGATCATGCAACGGCAACTCAAACTTCTAGCCTGAAAAGTATCAACATAGTTGCTAAAATATTCCATCAGAAAGCGCACTTGCTCCAATAAATATTAAAACGTTAAAATCCTTCTTCGTCTCATTTGTCCACTTTGTTCCCTGACGACTAAAAGGCTGTACTTTGAGAGCCTGTTTTTAGCCCGGGTGGTACAATTCCTTGAAATTACCAACATCAATTTGTTCGGGAGGAAATTTATTTCCTCAAAAAGTATTTTATGATGAGCCAACAAAGATTTTAGTCCAGTCGCTTCTTAGAAAAAGCAGTCCATTCTATTTATATCTTCACCAAGTGTTATTTTATTTTTAAATGAATATTCTATACATACACAGGGTCGTTTACCTTAGCAATTTCCTCCCGTATTGGAATTATGACTGCATCCCTTTTGGGTCCTTTATCAAATATTTAAATCCATCCTGACATCGTACTTCTTTTTTCGACGTATGGACTCTTCATGTCTAGTACGTAAACACAAATATTTTATTAAAATTTATTTTACGGTAAGTTGTTTATTCGTCCTCCTCCGCCGACAGTCGTACATAATATAAAAACTTTATTTTTTGTATTTTTATAGCTCTTATAGTAATGCAATCATTGATGATATTTTTAAGGTTAAGTTATAATAAAAAAACAATGTCCACCAATGTCATCGCGTCATGTCACGACAAATCATTAAAAAAACGGAAGAAAGTACTGATGTTGATAATAACGTATAAATTATTTATTCTTTACCTCTCAGCCACTTCTATTGGCATGAGTTGCGAAGTACAAAACAATTGTGTTACGTACTACAATATCGTTCCAAACATGATCCTACAGATTCTAGATAGATAGAATATGAATTTAGGAGAAATGAAAAAAATACTCAGGCGAGTGAATAATTCATTGAATTCGGAAAGTAAAAGCACTCTTGAAAAGAAGGCGCGTCTGTCTGTCCGTCTGTCACTTACTTATGACATTACAGCTACGTAAAATTACGCACAAACCAACGGAAAAAAGTTCTTATAAGTGTTTTTATTTATTAAAGTATCACTGTTGTGACGATTGCTATATTTTTGGTTTTGATGGGCGTAAAGGTCGTGGCTTAGTGCCTATATTTAGATTGCTTAGTCTTGTAGAAGAACTCAGAAATTACTTGGATTTTTGGGTGGAAGATAAACAAGCGATTAAAGGGGTGAAAAATGTTTTATTGTTAAGGTAAGATCTCAATATATTTTTTCTTAATAGCCCCCGTTATACACACACTCTATCGCGCATGAAACAAGAATCGCGCGTGAAAGAGCGTGCGTATAAAGGGTGTGCAAGGAGAAAGGAAAGAGCGCGCGCTGCACTCATCTATCAAGCCCGCGAAGAAAATCGCGAGCGAAGAACGCGCCGTCTTTCCCGTGCATAATCCTGTACGTTCCTAAGAACGTGCGATAGAGCCTGTGTGTATTTATAATATGTTTATCATTTAACTGGGACATACAAATAAACCTATTGCATATTTTAAAGAAAAAAAGAGTGTTCAAAAACCAGTACATAACAGAGACTTTACAATTCATTGCATAAACTTCCAACGAAAATTTTATCATAATACGGCAAACTATTCACCTCAATCGAATTGTAAGTGAGCTCAAATTAAATACAAAGAATATCGGTCGTAATGACCCTTGGATCGGAGCCGCTACGCCCCTTCCATGTTCACCCACATAACGGAGAATCTCAAACTTAACCTATACCTACTACTGTATCTACTATCTATAGTGTAGAAGTATTTCATTAGTTGTAAGAAATTACGGAACTGAATACTTGGTACTTACTTGATTTATCAAAATCAAGAGTTTTTTTAATCTGTTAATGCGTTTTTCTTAAAATTTAAATACATTTCTACTATGCTTTCTGGACTCACAATCTACAGTCGTGTGGCCTTAAAACCCGTATATGGAATGAAATAGTTTAAAACGTATACAGACCTTCGAGCTTAGTTGTTAATGTAAAAAATATTTGTAGGACACACACACGAAACACAATATAAACAATGCACGATCAAAGTAAGTATTCGATCAAACAATTTATTAATGTTCGCTCAAACATTCTCTTGCCACTATAAATAATATTTTTCTCATAAAACATCTATTCCTGTACTACGTGTATTCACTTACTTTCCACTATACAAAATTCATTGATCTATTACCGATAATACCCCTTAATTGTCTGAGACTTCCTATAAAGCGGACTTTGAATAATAACCCCGTCATCAGAGGCAATTACTATGACATAGAACCTTTATGAATAACTATTTAAGTTGTCAATTAAATGACTGTAATGTGAACTATCAATTACTTTCATAGGAACAGGAAAAGTTGTTTGATACCGTAATTGATTGTGATCACAGCACGTTTTACGGTTTAATATTCTATTTTCTATGCAGACCGGAATAAAGTTGCATGTACGTTTAATTTTATAGGCTAGGTAAGCTCAGAAGGCTTACAATAATAGTAAATAATAACGTATGAAAATTTTAAATTAAATAGAAATTAATAGACATACTATAACGACAGTTAATCAAATACACAATTGAAAATTGACCTTTTGGCCGCCACGGTCGGATATACTCGACAAATCAGACCGTGGCGGTCAAAGGATTGAACGGAAAGGTAATTATGAATAAAAGAAAACGTAATCAACAAAATGCCAGATAGATTTTTATTTCTTAAAATGTGGCCCACCTTTACTAGAATCCACATTGTGAAACAAACAAACACCTCAATGATAAAAACAGCAAACCAAAAAGGGGCAGTCGAAGAAAAATCTCAATTACCCGGCGGCGGATAAAAAACGCAGTACTCTTAGAAAAGAAAATAAACAAGTATTTTCAATTGGCATACTTCCCTAGACTAAGTTTCAGGGCGGGAAACAAAAGTACTAGCGTGTACTGTACACAACTGCACCAAAGTGCATTTATTGAAGCGGAAAATTGAGCTAGTGCCAATTTTATTTTTCAATTCCCATCGTATAGTACAACTGGTGTATATTAGGCCGCGTTTCATTAAAAGAGTGGGCCCATATGGTAGTGGGAACTGCGAAAGATTGGCGAAATTTCTTGTTCTGTGTATTACAGTACGGTGTGCCTGCAATGTTGATAACATGCCAACAGAATGTAAAGTTTGGGAAAACAAAATCGAACGTGAATAATGTATAATGTATGGTACGCTTTTTTGAATACATTTTACTTTTATTCGAGCTATAACATAAATTACTATTCATTAGTTTGGCTTGATCACTGTTGCGATATAGTATTTAAAAAAAAAAGGCTGAACTTAATTTTATGTCAAATCTGATTGGAAGATCAGATTTTACATACAATTAAGTTCAGCCAAGCGTAGTGCACGTCCAACATGTGCACTATGCAATGATAATGATAGATAATGACTTACCTATATTTTGTATTTGAATGATTATATTATTATGTAGAATGTATTCTAATAATTTTAACATTGTACTATTGTAGAATAGTTACACTCATTTCGTAGTACAGAATTTTGAAATTGTCCAAAAGTAAATGCTTGTATCTTACACATAATATTTTTTCAGGAAGGAAAATCGTCTAGAGAGGTTTTTTTAATTCGAACCCTTGTCGAATAAAAAGCTTTCACGGACACTGCCGCGGGCAATCAACGGGCAAATTCAGAGATAAAAACACTTCCCCAAGCAGATTCGGAACTAAATAAAAAATGATATCGCCATTACCAAACATTTTACCCAACTCCGAATTAAAGTTAGTTCTTGACAAGACGATTGTTTAATTCATTTTAACTCGACTAATATATTCGTCATTAAGGAGTAATTGAATGAAAAAAAAAATTGGAGTTGAAATGCCACTGAAGAACCCAAAGATATTATAGTTAAACGATAATTTTTAATTTTTAATTTATCAGCATTTTATTCCTGAGTTCAACCTGAAGTTTTCTTTTCAGCAGTCATGTTATTACACACTATCTTAGAGACCACAGCGGCAAATTCATAATTACGGTTGAAATTTGCTGTAAACTAAAATAATCATACGTTTTAAGCCATAACATTAATGTTTTAAGCAATTTCCTATAATACTAGTAGTACTAGGTATGTACTAGTTATTCACTACACACTCCACTGGCGTAGGTAATTGAATGTGCTTGACAACTTCAATACCAGATGTGAAATTAATTTGAAATTACCTTTATAAATATACTCAATTAATTAATTCATATCCTATACTCTTTGTTTTGCCGAAAGCTTTTGAATTTTAATATGCCATAACAGTACATGTTCAATGATGCTTCACTATAATTTATAATTAGTACTAATAATTTCAGCGGTTCCGATTATAGTTTGAGTTAATTAGAAACATATAATTTATATTTATGCCTCACTGATAATTATTTAGTCTGTCTCTGCGACACGGTCGGTAATGTTTACGACCATATCACCACAGCCACGCAGATGTCTTGGGTTCGATTCCCAGGTTGGGCAAAATGCTATTGGCCTTTTCTAATTTAGCCCGGAGTGTTGTAACGAACCCGGTATATAGCTATAGGTTCGCCCACTATTACATAGGCCTGAGATTGTATATGGCGATACGTGGATGTATTTTCAATGCACCTCCTACTACACTTTTAGGGTAACTGGTATAACCGGACAATCATTGAACACACCTCATTGTCTAGAAAAATCACAAGAGGTTTGCTAGGTTGAATAAATATCTATCGCAATTATAATACTATAAAAGACCTAAAGAGATCTAAGATATCACCCAACAATCCTTCCTTAATAACAGAGCCTTCTGTTAGTAATCTAAGAACAAAATACCCGAAACAATAGGCCTTTCTCTCACTTACAACGACGAAAGGACATTTTTCCTTACAAACCTACTTTCAACACAGACTTTTTAAAGACTTGAAGTACAATCTCAAAGACAAGGAAAGTAGCCTTCCTTTAAACTCTGAAGAAATGCATTTTCCCTGTCCATCAAAGATACATTACGAAAGAATAAGAAAGGGAAGAAACATCAACGTCATCAATTGTCCCGAATCTTTGACCGTAACGAAATATGTAACAGCATTTTAACCTTGTAGTATTTGTTAATAAATTATGAGTTTTCGACACCATGCTACCCCATCCATCCGCCAAAGAAACGCTAAGAATAACCAAGTGTCGCAGAGTCAGCACTTAAGCAATCAATCATTTCCAAGCGACAAGCAAGTGGCTGTTTCGCGGATAAAACGGAGTTGATTTACTGCATATTCAACGCAGTAAGCTCTCACACAAGCATCCACGCGATATGATTGGCTACACACACACAGTGACAGTAATCTGTGAACGTTTTAATATTGCTTCTGCTTGCATGTGTGCGTAGAATCAAACATCAAGTAAAGTGGTGTGCGTTCGAAGAATATTTTTATAAGGAGTGAACTGAGTTCCCTGCGCTGTTTTTGCCCCCTCGCTGTCCCAACCAGATGAGGTTTAAGCAAATAGCCAGACAAATGATAGACGAGACAAATTGTAAGCGCCACAACGTTGTGGCAACGCTAATTTATTTTTGTCGGGGCTACTTTGTTATGATGAACCGGAGGCTAATGATGGAATAATGGCTGTTAAGAATTTTAAATATTAATCCGACGAGAATAATGGTATCCCCGAGTAAAGCTTTTATTTTATTTCATGATCCTCTGTTGATTTATGATGCTGGTTACGATGAAAATAAAAATATGTTTTATGTTTATTGTTATAATTTTACAGTTGAATACGAGACTTTTACATTTAGATGGTGCTTGAATAGAGTAATATTAGTAGTACTCTAATTTATTTTACTTGAAAATGTTTTGTAAAAAGATAAATAAAAAATAATAATGGAGATGTGACAAAGCCACACCATAAGAGAATTAATTAACAGCTTCAATACTAAAATACAATTCGTTGCAAGCTCAGCTTAGGCTTATGCATTCAGACTGCAGTCTCTCGGTCCGTATGATATTAAAACATGACACACCTCGTGCGTCAAACTTACAAACAAAAGCACTCAAGGAGTGCGTGCAGCGTACAGCGTACCGTGATACGTGAGCGATTCATTCACTCTGCCCACCACATTATGACGTGGCATGCACTATATAATAAATTTCATCGTACGAGAGCACCCCCGTCTCTCCTAAAATGAATAATGCAAACCGTTTGGCTTTTCATCGTATTCAAATGGGATGAAGTTGTTATTTTTCGTTGGAATTTTGCCCTGAGACCGGACATTACATATTATATTGTGTAATACACAACAATTTACGGTACAGTTCATATTTTTACTAAATTGGCTGGATTCGTATCGGAAATTGTAATTTCAAGAACTGGTATCTATTTGAAAGTCAACAAAATAGTATGAAATGGGTGTAAGCTAAAAATATACATAAAGAAATTGCTCGACAGTCTTCAACATACAATTTTTTTTTTCTAACGAAACTACTTAGCAATAAAATTTTACACTCAATCCTATTTTATAGTAAAACATGTACAATAAGCATCACACAATAGCAGCCTCAAATGAAAATAAACGTTTACTTTTTTAGGTCGCGGGTCCTGGGCGTCAGTCAAGCTTCTAAAACCACAAAGATTTTAAAGGGCTGTATAAAATATGTGACAAAGTAACCACGGCCGTGGACTGGATGTCACGATAAACTGAGATCGTCGCAGCTCGTTGAACCGGAATGCCTGATAGTGCCTGAAATGACTTGATAAAACTATGTACTTCCATATTTCCATTATTGAGCTTTTACGACTTTGGTTTTCAAAAGAATGTTGCTGATATGAGAAGTCTATTGCTCGTTAATAATCTTATACATTCTTATATGATTTAAAAATCACAAAATACTTTAAAAATCGTTCGATTAAAAATAGCAATAAAACAAAATCCGTAATCATCAATACGTTTATTTAATTTTGAACAATCAAAACGACATTTAAATATTTAAGTATTTACGAACGTAGTTACAAATATTAAAATGTTCTTTGCCCTTTAAAATGTTCCTTGGTATTTCTTTCAGCAAGTTTCTGTACTAATGTTATAAATGCTCGTATATGCAGAGCTCGTTCATTACAAAAATAACCTGTTATATTGTTCATGCATTTTACACTTAATTCTTCATATGCAAATATATTTAAAGGTACGTAAGGTAGTTGTTCGAAATGAAGCACGATATTTTGCAAATCTGCTTTAAACTGAAAACAGAAAAAATATATAAATATACTTATTTGAGGGTAGCTTCTGACTAATTGTCTACATCATTTCTGGCAAATCATCGTTGCAGTTACAAAGAATGGAATGGTAAATCATTTGTGCAGACTAAACCAAATATACTTATGTAATATAGACCAGAGAACGGCTGGACCAATTTTGGATATGGAATATATGTATAAATTTGTAAAGTAGCTCGATTTTCAACTATTTAATAAATTAAATATATTCCCTTCTACCAACTACCGACACCAGCTAGTTATCGAGAAATTTTACACGAAAATCTGTTTTGCGCCTCGACAGGGCTTCGTATAAACTATTTTGACAGTACATTTTAAATGTCAAACTCTCGATACTAAGCAAGTAGACAGTACAGCGGGCTTATCACGTATCTCGGTTGACAGCTAGTGTACGTCAAATTGATGGTTACTATTCAGTACATTGCTGCTTCGACATAACATGTTAATCACTATATTCTACGATAGAAAACAATGTACAGCATAGTGGTTTTCAAATAAATCAACTGAGATGCGTGATAGCCTCCCTGATTATGCAGAATTGCGCTACTGGGTTATTTGTAAAACACCAATAACCACAAACTTCTGCGCCTATGAACCATGGGTTGCCGTACGACGGTAGCGGGGCGCTGAAACATAGACTAAGAGATATCATAACAGACCAATATAAAATTAAAAAATCTTTTGCTTTTTTGTCATGTATTAAAAAACGTAAAAAATTTCTGAACAAAAGTTGTTGATTGTTAATGTTAGCTATCTAGAGTTGCAAGGTTCTTGGTGTTTGAAATAAATAAATAATTACGTAATTCTTTACTCACCGAAGGATAGGGGCACGTATAGTTTTCGGGTATTTGTTTCCCTAGCATTTTACCGAAATATGGGTCGTTATTCAAGAAGTTGCATAGCTTGAACTCGAATTTGATTGGTATTTCAATCATGTGTCCACCAAGCATCTGGTGCAACTGATAGCGTAACTGAAAAGAAAATGCTTTATTTGATTCAGAGTAGCGATTACCTACTACTATTGACAAATTTTGTATGAAAACCTGATCAGCGCCTTTAGCAAGCGCCATAGAAAATATATTTGCAGTACATTTGAAATTTCGAAACTCTCGATACTCAATAGCACAAACCGCATAAAATCGTAAAATCGGACTTATAATATAGATAAATAGAGGGGGGCATAGAAAAAGCTACGCAGCGTAGCTTTTTCTATGCCCCCCTCTATTTATCTATATTCCTACGCTCTCACGTTTGAAAAAACAATATATCCTAATAACCAATCGTATTTGTTGATTGTACGCGTATAAATAAACTTTCATTTTCTAATGAAGTAGTCAGCAGAAGTAGTTTTAGTGAAGTTTGACAGTCGTTACGCCATTTCAAAGGCCTTCGGGCTTGAACAACTTTGGATCTAGGTTGACCACTAACCATACGCTAAGAAGAAGATTTTGATGGCTTAACGACGATAAAAAATAAATAGAGGAGTGTATTTTTAACATACCGTAAAATTGTTACCAACTGCAAATTTCGGGTACGTGACCATATGAGCATAATAAGGACTGTTGCGGTTGGTTTTTCTAACTGTCAACTTAAATTCATGAAAATACTTTGGATTAAAGTATTCTACAGATATTTTATCAATAATAACTTCCATCATCTGAAATAATAGAAGAAATACCATTAGTCTCGAGCTACTGGATCAGAATCACTGGTAATTCTGTCGGGTTATTCCCTGAGTACCCCGATCCCTGAGGCCCCGTCCCGGAGGACCCCGATTTACTTTCATCTTAACAAACTATTTTAAAAATATATCGGTGTGCCATCCGGGACGGGGGCCTCGGGGATCGGGGTACTCAGGGAATAACCTATTCTGTCAACGTGTAGTTATTATGCATTTTTATATTCAAATGATATCTTTCTAGCTATTTACGACTGATTTGAATTCCAAAAACTGCCCAAACGGAATCTAGCTCTATCGACACCTGACAATCACGTAATTTCGTTGAAAACTATTTGAAAGTTACTTTGCCGTACCTCTGCCATTCCTCCCTTAGATTGCAGTCATTTACAAGTTATGTCAAGTCAGCAATGTACTAAATAGTGGCTATCAATGTAACTTACACTACTGGAACACGTGATACGCATACTGATTTTGTTAAAACCTTAATTTTTGAAGGTTTTGCCAAAATCTCACTATGGGTTTTAGTTATATAGTAGAAACTTACTTATACTTACTATTATACTATAGGTACTTACCAATACAGAATAAAAAGTACACAATAAAATTATTATAGTCTTCATAACGATCAATTGCATCACGGAATGATCTATTACAGTAAAGACTATTTGGTTTTAAAATGACTAATGTACTTACTTATCGTAGAGTCAAATCAAATTATGTTATGATTGCCCCAATGTTAGTTATTATACATATTTTCTGACGCCAAATGATGATGATGATGAATATACGATATTAATTATAACATAGAATACATCATATTATACCTATTTTATTTGAGGCCCCGCGCTAGTTTAAATATTCAAGGACGAGCGCGATCGCTCTATATTTTCCTGATCAAACAGTAAACACTTCAAGGGCCGATGTGAAGAAATCTATTTATATACATCCTTACATGACATCACACATTATACGTTATATCCGAATGTGTAGCAGAGGTGTATGAATCACACCCGCAAATGGCCATTAAGAATGTTTGCCCACTATTATTGCAAAAAACCAAATGTAAATTAGAAAAAGACCAATAGAAAATAGCACTTTATCCTGGGATCAAAGCCGGAACTCATGTTTAGGAGTCGGATACTATACTAAAACTTATAGACGCGACTTTGTCAGCACCAACGAATAGGGACTTAATATTGTATGGAAAAATATGTTCTTGCAAATTACGCTAAAGGCGCTGATCTAGACACGCGGTAACGTGTTGAGCCAAAGTAGAGAGAGAACCTGTACCTCGATTCTCTACCACTATCGACTACCGACAACTGGCTAGCTATCGAAATCTTGACATTTAGAATGTACTGCCAAAATATTTCCTACAACACCCGTCAGAGGCGCTGATCAGATTTTCATACAAAATTTCTCGATGACAGGTCGATTATCGGTAGTCGATAATAGTCGTGAATACGCTACGGGCTACTGGAGCTACGCAGAAAATAGGAAGGTATAACTAGTGTATCTATACTAATATTATAAAGCTGAAGAGTTTGGTTGTTTGATTGTTTGTTTGTTAGTTTGTTTGAACGCGCTAATCTCGGGAACTACTGGTTCAGTGTTAGATAGCCCATTTATCGAGAAAGGCTATAGGCTATATATCATAACGCTACGACCAATAGGAGCAGAGTACCAGTGAAAAATGTTACAAAAACGGGGAAAATTATGATTCTCTTATGTGACGCAAGCGAAGTTGCGCGGGTCAGCTAGTTAAATAATAAAAATAAAAAAAATGACTGCTCGTTTGGCGTAGTGGTTTGAGTGGTCACCTCGCCGCAATAACCGTAGCGCGGTTCCAATCTCACCCGTGACAAATATTTGTGTGATGAGCACGAGTATTTGTTCTGAGCATGGATGTTAATTTATCTATATAAGTATATATTCAGATGTGTATAAGTATGTTTATCAGTTGATTGGTTACCATAGTACAAGCTCTGCTTAGTTTGGAATCAGTTGACTGTGTGTGAGTTGTCCAAAAATATTTATATTAATTTTTTATTTTTATTTGTTTTGTAGTAACTAAATAAAAATTGTCGTAAATTGTAGAAACTGTACTGCAAAAAGACACGAGTGAGTGTGAAGTTTCCCAAGATGTCTAGGACAAAGCGAAGTAGGGGAAGATAAGGAAGGCTGACCCCACTACCATGTGGGATTAATAGCATGGCAACGAGAGAAAGACAGAAATAATATAAATTGTAGTGATGACAATCATTACTAATAACAAATGTTGATATCGATGATTTGGGTGAATTAGTAAATATGGATAATATTTTGTCCATCAATCAATTTTATTGTATAAACAAATTTATGTGCCATTAATAAAACATCCTTAATTTACACGCATTTATTAAATTAAACCCATTACCACCTAAATTTCTAAATTAGCTCGCTATTACAGTGGTCTGTGTGGAATATACATATGTATACAACAAAGATAACATTGCATAGTACTCATAACCGTTGGTCCTGTATGACAAGATATGGATTTGAATGAAGCGAAGGAACTTTGTAAGGATCGTACCAAATGGCGTTCTCTGGTCTCTGCTTACCCCTATAGGAAGGAGTTATTTTATGTATGTATGTATGCATTTTTCACTACGATGGTAACCCTTCTATACATCATATCAAGCTGACAGTTACTTAAACTATTGCTCAATAAATATAAAATTAGTATCAAAAGTTGAATGCTGTTCTAGCATTCGGTGTTTGGATGCTCTCGCAATTAAACCGGGCCACAATTGATATATTAGTGAACGTTTCGACATTTCGTTCTTATTGCCTCAAGTATGGAAACACAGAAAGTTGATAAGCATTTCTCTTCAATTTGAACAGAATAGTATGAAATTATACAAGTGCTTTTTGTTTTGTTGCATTAGAGAATCTTCGTAACATTGTTGGCAACAGTCTCGTAGAACTTGGCAGTTTCCGACTGACCATTCCGACAAATGAACTGCTTGTAATCGTGATCCGTAAGTTTTTATATATTTACATTGTATTTTAGTGGGTTTCTTTTCATCTCTTCAAAGCTGCAAATGTTAGTACTTTTGTACGAATAATTAAATTCTCACTTGAAGTTTAGAATACGATGACGATCGTACTCCTGATGTTAATACAGGTGACCTTTAAAATGCTCTTTAGTATACTTATCACGCATTGATTGTGAAACTGTTAAATATATTGTCCAATGCATTGCTCTTTCTTTGTTATAGTATCCTGTCATATTGACCATAGCTTTGATACGCAGTGACTGATATGCGAATAAGTCCAGCGGCAAGTATGGCAAGTCTTGAACTTGAAATGCTATATTTTTGAAATTATATGGGTAATCCTGAAAATGGACTTATTAATTATAACAAATATCTCTAATAGATAACCCACCTGGCTCCGCTTGGATGCAAATGTTTTATCTACTTTTACAGCTTCAACAGTTTTCATTTGCTTCGTTTTGAATAAATTAAATTTTAGAAATTATCCCCAAAATTATATATGCATATGTATATCACGTAGTGTTTACGTAAATTACTTACTCCAGGAAAGGGGCAAGTCCAATTCGTAGGAAACTGTTTAGCAAACATGATACCGAAGTATTTGTCTTTGTAAAGGAAGTCGCATAGACCATACTCAAACTTTATTGGTGTCTCAATAACGTGACCACCGAGTATTTCAAATAGTTGCCAGGCTAACTGAAAAATATAATAATTATAAGTTAAATATGTAGGTACGTTAATGTTTTAACAGAGATTAAACCAAAGACGCAAACGTAAGTGTTATTTCCTTATGGTCACTTAAGGCAGGTAAGCCTCTGGCTATGTTCGGACCGGCTTTATCAATCGTCTGAACACGCCATACAAATGCATACAAACAGCAAAAACCGATTGGCATGAGCTGATACTGCTCGCGCCGAAATCATAATATTATTATATTAAGTGCAGCAGCTAAGCTTTTTGTGATTCTCGAACATTTTCCATTCGTATATTCGATTAAACCAGGCTGTGTCGAATAATGCCGACTCAATTATGTTTAGTTAGCTAGTAGAATTCGCTGGACATGGACAAACAGCTTAAGTCCGGATATAAGTCTATCGTGATAGTTTTGGCTAGTATTTAAGTGGATTCTGAGGTATATTTCTATAGCTATTTTTTCCTGAATCACTATTAAGGTATTTTTCCTTCTCCGGTGAGATTGGAAGCCGACTCCAAAATAATTGGAAGAAAGGCTATTCTGATATATAATTTTTCTTACCGTAAAATTGTTTCCAGATGTATATATGTTGTGAATGTTCAAATTAAAATAATAAGGACTGTTCCGTGATGCTTTCCTTATCGTTAAATTCATATATCTAAAATACTTTGGACTTTTGTAGTCTATCAAAACTTTGTCGAAAGTTAAATCCAGTGTCTGAAATATTTATAATGCGAACAAATCTGTCAAGATATTACAAACACACGTAGTAGTGAACATTTAAAACTAATACTTTATATTAAAAATTAAAACTTTAGCACTAATATCGATGATGTTGTTTAAATAAATAGTTACCGATGACAAATATACAGTAAACAGCAAAATTATTAATGTCTTCATGACGTTTGATTGCAACACAGTGTGATTCAACATTAGAATAGCCATCGTGGTATTTAAATTAGAATACCTATCGTAGAGTGCAATCAAATAATTAAATAGTAATTACTGATTTGTACATTAAGTTAAAAATAGTAATACGATGACTAGACATGATGACCCTCGTGGCGTAGTAGTGAAGGTGATCGTCACGCCGCCGGGAGGGAACTCTAGTGCGTAGGAACGTCGTGGATTCGATTTCCACACGCAACAAATATTTGTGCGATCCACCAATAGTTGTGTCGGGTCTGGTTTTATTTTGTGACTGTTGTTAGTTTGAGCTGAGTTCATGCGACACAAGAGCAATACAAATATTGAGTTTTAAAAAAATAATATAAGGAAGAAGTTGGTTTCACAGCAAATGCTACAATTAATTCGGTGGGTGCTATTAATAACACAACAATATGTTATCATATTGGTCATATATGACAAGATGTATAAACATAAAGAATCCCAGAAAGGTTTGTCAAGCTAACTTCTGGCGTCATTTTGTTGCCGCTTATCTGCATTGAAAAGCAAGTGGTTTCATATCTGTTAGTCCAAATAAGTAAATGCAATTACTTTATTTTAAGCATACAAGTTTGAACTAAAAATATTTCAAATTTCATTCATTATTACATTCATTTCTACATTTCTCGGGGTAAATAGTTTTTGTGTGAAAGAGATACAAACATACTTACATACAAATCTTTCCTCTTTATAATTTTAGTATAGATTCCATCCACCATTCATTCCACCTTATGTGTAGTAGCTAATATCTATTTTATACACCTAAGTGACACTATTTTTTTTTTATTCCAAAACAACGTTTGCCGAGTCAGCTTGTAATAATATATAAATACATACATAATATCACGCCTTTTTCCCAAAGAGGTAGGCAGAGACCAAAGACCGTCATTTCGTACGATCCTTACAAACTTGCCCATTTATCAACGTGAAAAACACATACGAGCATTTCTTTTAAACAACGGTCTCGGTCAACGTTTCAGTCGAACACAGACTGTGCGTATTTTCTCTCACTTTATATATAGGCCGCGCCTTTCATTGTAACTCATGCGTAAACGCGCCGAGAAGTAAAAATGAAATGGCACTAGAAAAAATATTCTAGATTATCTTTATTTTTACTAAGAGAGTGCTTTTCAAGTGTTCTCTCTGAAATTTAACCAAAATCTACTTGGCATTATCTCTGAGAGCTTTAAAACTCAAAATGTTAAAGTTATTTTATTTTCACAAAAAATGTGTCAACTGACATTGTTAATTACTAATGCGTAAGTCCTTCTAAATAACAGTAAGTACGAATATTTTGTATATGATATGTTGAAAACATTACTTTCGTAGCCTTTACTAAAACAGCAAATATGTTTTATCATTTAAAACAAAGTGCAGGCTAATCGCAAACCTTGCCAACAGCAAATTGACTACCATTCTTGCCAAATCCTGGCTGATTTAGAAGTTGAAAATTCCTTGATAATAAATCGCGTGAGTTATTCACGAGCCTTATTTACGTGATAACAACTATTTAGACGATTTAACACGACCATTCCCACTTCAATTTGAATGTTTGGCGACAGGCCAGGTCAAGCAAGCTCAATATCGGACTAAATAGTTCGCCGTGACAATACCAGCGATGTGGTATTGTGGTTGTTAGATTCAAAACGTGATGCTATTTCGGTCTGACTAGCTTAATGCATAAATCAGAAGCCTATAATAATTCTCGTAGGTAATCAGAATAACATTACGATCTAGTATCGATCTTAAAACGAATGCCCGTGGTTTAATCTCAATCCAATTTGCTGTCATTTTTAGTACCAAAAATTCCTATTGTAGGCAAATTTCCTCTACTATCGACTATTGACTACCGGGTCACCATCGACAAAATTTGTGTAAAGCGGCTGCCTGCTGTAGGGGGAAATGAAACATTTCTCAAAATGTTACAGAGGTGTGACTACAAATATCAGACACAGACAGTGTGACAAATTCAAGATAATGAAAATAAGGCAGCCCTTCAATGGTCAACAAAATTTCACAATATAGCGTATTGCATAATTCTGTAACACGATTCTCTACAGTCGGTACTTACGAGTATCGAAGTTTAACGTTTATAATATACAACCAAAATAGTTCCTAGGACGCCCGTTAGAGGCGTTGATCAGGTTTTCATAGAACATTTTTCGATGACTAACTGGTTGTCAGTATTGGTAGAGAATAGAACTACTGGTCGTTTATGACGTTTAGCGTTTATATAGAAATGTATTTTTGTCTATTACCATGCACATACTGGTTCAATTCTGCTGTGCGATAAAATTGTGCAATCTTATTGCAGATGTAGGAGCCGGCTTAATCGTAACCATTTACGAGATTACTCGACACTCAAACTATTCTGCAACTTACTTTGTTAGTATATACTTTAGTTGTGACACCAATGAAAGTTTCCAAGCCGAAACTTGAGTTTAGTCTTAGTTGTGACAATTAGCACATTGACATAGCAATCTGGAACACTTAGTCCGCACAACTTTACCTATTCAGCCGAAAGTTTGGGAACGAATTCGGCTTAATAGAATAAGTAATCCGTATCATTTGTTGCTATGAAGTCCCCCGACGGATTGTTTTGTCTTTTAGCAACAAATTTTTAAGTTTAATAGAATTTCCGATTACATCGCATTATATTTTTGTAAAATTCCAAAGCTTATATTCGATTTTAAAACTAAGTTTCATTTCGACTCTACTTTACGGTTTCCACCAAAATCTGTTCTCTGTATTTCAGAAATAGTGTGTCACCGCACTATTGACAATAGAGACGGTTTGGCCGAGATCGGTTTCGGCTACAAATTGGTTTTGTGTCACGTCTATCGAATATTTGAATTGGTTTTAACCTCACTATGAAATAACTTTGCATATTGCGTGTTTTTCTGTTACTGGCACATCGCTATAGGCTTTTATTCACCTTTTTTATGTGACGCGAGTATTGTTACTCGTTTCGTGTAAAACAATGAAAAAGAAATTACATTTTTTTATATCGAATAATGGGAGGTAACAAAAATACTGGTGGAAAATCCATAACTCGCTTAGACCTATCTTAATATTTTTACATAAACATATTTTTATTATTATACGACAGAATTTCAACACTTATTTCTTTAAATTATTCACAAAAGTGCAAGATTTTTTAAAATATTATTACAATATAATGAGTTCCGCTAATCTATACTAATATTATAAAGCTGAAGAGTTTGTTTGTTTGTTTGTTTGTTTGTTTGTTTGAACGCGCTAATCTCAGGAACTACAGGTCCGATTTGAAAAATTCTTTCAGTATTAGATAGCCCATTTATCGAGGAAGGCTATAGGCTATATATCATCACGCTACGATCAATAGGAGCAGAGCAGCAGTAAAAAATGTTTTTGATTCATTCTCTCTTATGTGACGCAAGCGAAGTTGCGCGGGTCGGCTAGTAAGAAATATACGTCATCTAAAAAATCTATATGTATCCTTGACATCAAATATTCACGAGGATGCGGCGAATAATAATAGTTAGTTTTTAACTCTGGTATTGGATAAGTGCAAGTGAATAAACTCAAAAGATTCCTTGAACCGTGACACAATTATTTAAAACGTAATCTCACGTAATCAATATAGATGATTAACTATAAAACATTTTTTACATAAAAGTATACATATTCATACAAAATTCACATTTGTAAGGGTCTCATACATGAAGGAATGACCTGAGTGCAAAAAACAAAAATCACAAATGTAATATTTCTCTTATTGCACTTGTTTGGCGATGGAAAATTCCTCTTCATCATCATCAGCCTACCCTTTCTTCCAACTATGTTAGAGTCGGCTTCCAGTCCGTCCTTTTACATGGAGCGACTGCCTGTCGGACCTCAACAACTCAGCCTGGGTTATAACACGATACCATTCGGTAAGACTGGTTGTCAGACTTTCAGGCTTCTAACTTGTGGTAACGACTGACAAAGAACTTTGAAAATGACAGCTGGAATCCACAATTTAACGTGCCTTCCGAAACACGCAGGAACTCGGAATGTGTAATATGGGTAGTGGGATCATCAAGATCATCAACAGAAAAACCTCGGCAAGCGTAGCTTAACTTCAGAAATCGGTCCGCGTGGCTGTTGTTAACTAAGCCAGGAGCTCCTTGGAAAGAGAAAAAAAACCTTTTTAAGATCTAAAAACGAATCAGCATTAACACTCATTATTATTAAATAATACGTGTAAAAGAAAAATAGAGTTTGTAGGCAGAATAAGAAATATATCATAACTTTTCTGTTACGTAACTTTTATTTGACGTCATGAACGGAAACAAAACTAGACAATTTTATCCGTAACAATCGATAAAAACCTAATTATATTATATCTATGTGGATAATATACCAGTATTAAAATCCGATGTGATTTTGTTTGATAGCATATATATACAGCAGAATTAACAAAAAGGCCTCGTTTAACAAACATTATACACAGAGACTGCGTTCAGAAAAACGTATTTTGAAGTTGTAGAATAATGTCGATGAAATTTTTTATTATTATTTTAAGTTCTTGTGCTTTTGTATCCGTAAGTATCGCGCATTAGAATACCATTATTCGTTTTTTTAATAATATTTAAAAAATCTTTGAAAAGTGATTGGTGTGTTGCCTTAGGGTTGAGCACTTTATGCGTATCTCAGACGACAACCAGTGTACGTCAAATTGATGGTCATTATTCAGTACCTACATTGCTGCTTTAACGTAACGTGTTAATCACTATAATCTAAGGGAAAAAACATTGTACAGCAAAGTGGCTTTTAAAAAGTTGTTAACTAAAATACGTGGTATCACCAATGAAGCTGGTATGCTAGCTTCAATCACCAACAAAATGTAATTATTTACTTATATCGATTCAAAAGTCAAAATACCTTTTCAATATTTCAGATGATGGATATATATATTGAGGAATTTTCTACGGAATATATTAACTATAGATTTTTCCACAATTACAAGATATCTGTTAGAAAATTTAACCGGACCAGTCCTTATATTGTCAATTACTTTGTGAACACTAAGGTTTTCTGTGGAGACAATTATACGGTAGGTGAAAAGCAATAGTGATGATGACAGGGTAATCGACTATATCAATATCTTTTGAACTTTCGGGTTGCATTTTTATATTAGAATACAGTATTTAAAGTAAACTCGTATGTTACCTCAGAAAGCCGTAACGTTTCGGCGCAGGTTGCATTGCCTGTCGTCACACTGACTCTTGACTTTCTCTGTCACAGTATCAGATGATTGTGTGTGAGCAGTTGAATAATATTAATTAATTTATTTCAATAATACTCGTGTTAATGCACCGCAAAATAATTGATATAATTTTGTTTTCAGATACACGTAAGAGTATACGAAGTAATTGGTGGTCATAACGTGTTATTGCCAATACATCTTGAATATAGTTTGTGTTACTTTTTACACAAGGACCCCTTTTTCGGAACTATGTTCTCAAAGCAGATACCCTATAATTGGACTTGTCCCTTTCCTCCCGTAAGTTTTTATTTATTACATTTATAGATTTTTGATACAATTTTAGTTATATTGTTGAGCACGGGTTTCCTTTTGAAATGTGAGAGGGGCTACAAAACATCGCGACTGCCACGACGGTCAGGTACGTTGGCGACTTTACGCCTAAAGCCATGTGTTTCACTATATCATTATCACTACTTTATTATCACTATTAAAACGCGAAAAACTCCTGCTGGCCTGCGCCGTCATACAGCTAAGCAAAAGCCTCTTCCAATGATTTTAATTTTCATACTTGGTCAGCGCGGTCGACTCAAGCCCATTCCTCTATTCGGCAGAAGACCCTTGCCCAGCAGTAGGACAGTAATGTAAAAAGAGTTAAAAAATGTTGTACAGTAACGTTAATTTTAAGTAAAATATAAAAATATCTAATTGTATAAAGTCATTTTCAGGGTATAACAAATGTGACCTTTCAATTCCACGATCAACAACTACCATATATTCCTATGAACATATTTACATATTTATCGTTAAATGTAAGATGTTATACCGAAATTGAGACGTTCTATGCAAACGAACGGGCCACGTTATGGACCATGTATACTGTAGTGAAACAAAAACTTCAAGATAAAGACTCAAAGAAGAAAGAAGCTAACATGAATTAAAAGTTAAGGCAAAAAAATAAATATTTTGCAGATTTTATCCAAATTCGTGCAGCAATTTTCACGTGACAGACGAACAAGCAAACAAACACACAACGAACTTGTTGCTGTCTATGTACTTCTTTGACTATCCCTAAAATTTCATCTTAATAAAAATATCAAAAATATTTGAATGCATAGTCAATTCAATGCTTGGTTTATCATTTCATTAAATAATATATTCAATTAAACTTTATTCTAATATTGTATTTTTTTAAACCCTAAACAATAGTCCTAACCCACTTAAATATTAATGGTATTGATTGGGTTTGTCCATCATTGTACCGTGAATCCGTGAATTTTGTGATCTATATCAGCATAAAATGTATTACAGAACATTTTAAAAGTAGGTATTGGGCATCTGATCACTGGCACTCATATCATTGTTTGCTCGAATTACAACCACAGCGATCTCCGGATACAGTTAGTTTTATAAACTGACAAAAATTAAGGATAACTAACTTCATGAATCATACACACATTGTGTTATGTAACTTATATTGGAGGTTTATAATAATCAAATATATTGTACAAATAGGTACCTAATAGGTGCAGACAAAATTACGATATACATCAATTGTATTAACTATTTGGATGTGATTTTCCAGGTAAATATTTATAACGATCGGAAGCTGATTGCAGATACGTTGTGTAATCGATAAAAGTAAATTATATAATAAAAACTAACGATACTAATCTAGTACACAAACTATATAGTTATAATTCATTATAATTTGGAAATAAATGGACTCTAAATTCAATAATAGTTGTTAGTTTTGTAAACGTGTACTTTTATAAGTGTAACCGCGACTGTGTATTTTTAAGTGTCAAAATAATGTTGAGAAAGTCAGTTATTTTTGTGCTAAGTTGTTGTGCGTTAGTGTCGGTAAGAATACTGATTTATTCACCGCTTCCGCGTCAAAAACATAGTATTTTTGTTGAACTTACGTGTATTTGTGTGTATCACAACGATTTTATTAACAAAGCTTAAAGTAGACCACTTGAGCTATTTAGAACTTGGGTTATTTTAAGATCTCCTAGATGTAACTTTTATAACGCGTGCTTCATTTTGTGTTACATTTTTATTGTGAAGCTTGTGTTTGTTATTATATTATATCAAAGCATCTATGTCAAAAAAGTTTTTTTTTTTAAATATTTGTCCCACTGCTGGACAAGGGTCTTGTCCGAAACGATGAAGGGGGTTAGGCCTTGAGTCCACCACGTTGGCCACGCGCGGGTTAGGAACTTAATTTAACACTCATAAACGTATGACATATCTGGGGGCACGGAAGTGCCCCCGCAAGTCGAGCAAAAAAAAAGCGGCACGGCCGTAACATCCTTTTCTCGAAGCAATTCGGGCTATTTTTGACACCCCTATGATTTCGTTGTGGATAAAACAAGAAGCCTGGATTTTCAGCAACTAATCAGTCATTGCATAAACACGGTATATTTAAAATTTCAGTCAATTTGAACCAGTAGTTTAAGAATGCCAGCTTGTTAAAATTTTGAATTTTGTCACTCACTGATTCACTGACTCACTGACTCACCGATCATCAAAAGTCTAAGGTACTTCTAGCAGACTTAGAAGCTTAAAATTTAAAATACAAATAGGGTTTAGTGTCTTAATCATGGGAAAAATTCAATATTTTCTAATTTCGGTCCAGTTTTCTAAATACACCAACTGCAACAATAACTTTGTAATCCCATATAAATGTATAAGATTACAAGGTTACATTTGCAGTTAATGAATTATTATTACTGTAGAAAATAAAATAAATAGGTGTAAATAGGTACCTACTATATGAGGCATAACGGGAGGGGGTATAGGGTGGGTAAGCGTGTTTAGCCCATGAAACTGAACAACATTCCCATAGGAAAATATGTTGAATTATGAAAAAAAAAACGTCTTTCCATACAAATTGGACTTATGTTCGCTCTACAAAAAGAAGTGAGATGCCATCAAAAACATTCTGTAAAAACCTCAAGTCTCGCCGTAAAAAGTTGTGAGATCTATATAACACCAAGTCGATTAATCTATTTAGTCTCTACTTAAAGGACCTTCTGTCTTAAGTTATTATGTATGTTATTATCATGCCAATTAAAAAAAAAAAATCCTTTAAAACAAATAGATCGACTTGGTCATCGCAAGAAAACACAAAATCGCCATTAACATTTCAGGAGCATTAACTTCTCGTCGTGCTGTGTAGTGTGATACATACTAATAATCAAATCATGCGATGGCCAGGTCGGTCTATTTGTTTTAAAGGATTTTTTTTTAAATTGGCATGATAATAACATACATAATAACTTAAGACAGAAGGTCCTTTAAGTAGAGACTAAATAGATTAATCGACTTGGTGTTATATAGATCTCACAACTTTTTACGGCGAGACTTGAGGTTTTTACAGAATGTTTTTGATGGCATTTAATTTTATAAATACGCTTAAGTTATACGATTCCTTGCGCGGCTCTATTTAGTCCCACTTATTGCCTTCCACAGAGGTATTATAACTCTACTTTTATAAGATGCGAAAGAGTAAACTTCTGAGACCCAAATCAATATACTCTCTCAATATTTCAGATGATGGAAATAAGTCTTGAAAAGTTTACTACCGAATACGTCAACTATAAGTTTTTTAACTATTACAAGGTAACTATTCTAAAAACGAGAAGGAACGGGCCTTATTGTGTCAATGTCTATGTCGACTCCAAGGTTCCCTTTGGAAACAATTTTACGGTACGTTAAATGTCTTGTATCTAGATAGTAATTGTACATGTGAATTAAAGTAACATATTACTTACATTGACTGGCGTTAATGATGTCTATTGTCTGGTTTTATTAGATTGTCACAGACGGTAACTCTAGTTGCATACTCCAGTAGCGCGATGTTATGATACAGCCGGTACCGTACTACCGAGCATCGAAAGTTTGACTTTTATGTACTGTAAGAATAGTTCCTACGGTTCACGCTAGAGGAGCTGATTAATTTTCGTACAAAAAATGCTAATAGCTAGCCGGTTTTCGATAGCACTACTGATGGCATTTATTATTCGAGGGACTTATATCCGTATATTTTCTTTCTTTCAGATAAAAATTAGAGTATACGAAATAATAGGAGGTCATCACGTCCTATTACCAATACGTCTGGAATACGGCTTGTGCAATTTTTTTGGCGGGGACCAATTTTTCGGTACAATGTACGCAAAACAATTTTCCAAAAATTGGTCGTGTCCATTTCCTCCGGTAAGTATATTATTTTATATACCTATTTTGTGAAATAATTTCTATGATCTTCATTCTGTCGACATCATTTTGAAAAAAATAATAAATTTTACACGTTTGCAGCAAATTAAATAAACGCGAACAGAAATATTACTTTCTTTAAGACAATTTATTTGATTTTTTTCTTTTTGTCTTAAGACCATGGCCTTTGAAAAGTATAATTAACTTTTAAACTCTCGCGTTGCATGTTTAAGGCCGTAGTCGCAGGTCAGCCTGCGACCACGGCGAGTGCAACCTGCGCCGAAACATTAGGCATTTTAAGGTAAAATGCGTGTTCGCGTTAATTCCCGTATTCTAGTATACATTAAATGGATTTTTATTTCAGACTAGAAAAAACCTGTCACTAGTGTTCCGACATGATCAACTGCCGTATATTCCAATAAACGTGTTCACGTTCTCATCGTTAACTGTACGGTGTTACTCCGAAGTTGAAACATTTTACGCAAACGAACGAGCCACATTATGGACAGTAATAACTGTATTGAAACAAAAACTTCAAGACAAGAGCCCTAAAAAAACTAACACAGCTTCTTAGACAAAAAAATATAATCCATACTAATATTATAAATGCGAAAGTAACTCTGTCTGTCTGTCTGTCTGTCTGCTACTCAATTACGCCTACTGAACCAATTTGCATGAAATGTGGTATGGAGATACTTTGATACCCGAGAAAGGACATAGGCTATATATCATCACGCTACGACCAAAAGGAGCAGAGTACCAGTAAAAAATGTTACAAAAACGGGGAAAAATTTCACTCATTCTCTCTTATTGGAGGCAAGCGAAGTTGCGCGGGTCAGCTAGTATAATCTAAATCTTCTTAGTACGATCACAACTGCTAAATCTAGGCTTATTTTGACAGTTTAAGGATAATTTTCTTAAGGGTTCCGTGTATGTAAACTGTAAAAAAAAGATGAATATTTCAAAATTATTCCTAGAATAGGTGTAATAGAAAATTAGCCCTTAATACTCAATAAGGGCTTATTTTCTCGAGTTAACTAAAATATATAAGGTCGGTTGACACATGTTTAAAAGCTTATTCGTTAAAATAAATTGTTACTAAGTCACTTTAGGCCTCTATTGTCTGATCTATATAAATAAACGTTTTGGAATAATTTGTTATAATTGGATTTCTTTTTGCTTTTTTATTCTAATAATAACGTCTGCTTAGTCGATATTTGGCTTTTGCAGCCATTCTTATTGAAACAAGCCGAAAATGCAGGCCTTTGTTTATACAGAGGTACATTATTTATTCCGGTTGAGACCGTTACAGACGAAAATAGAAACATAAAAAAAAGACTAGTTAGTTGAACAATGATTTGGTAAATTTCATACACTGAAACATCGCAATATTAAACTTAAATTTAGAACCAATTATTTGTCATTAAATATAGTAAACGGAAGCTATTTACATGCGATAAAAGGCCAATAAGTATACCAAACAATACTAAAAAAATCTATTATTCGAAATCAGACATGATTATATTTCAGATAACAATGAATCGTGAAATGTGCTGGTAAATGTAAAATTAATTTTAAATATATATTCGTTAAAGCAAAAAGAAGGTTTTGTATGGTGAGATAAACTGGAAGAATTGTAAAGAAATAATAAAAACTAGAATAAATTCTTAGCTGCGCGAGATACCAATGTAAAAATTTAAAAAATCTAAACATACCGTGGTTTATTTAGATATTTTTAAGCAATAAATAATGTTGGTGAAGACAGTTATTTTTGGACTAATTTTTTGTGCGTTTGTATCGGTAAGTTATATATTGCTTTTATACATAACTGTCAAAGTGACAATCGCGGTTTGATCCCGTTCGATCGGAGTAGTAGCTCAATTCTCTTCTACTATCGACTACCGACAACCAAACTGTCATCGAGAAATTTTGTATGAAAATCTTATCAGCGCCTCTGACGGGTGTCGTAGAAAATATTTTGGCAGTACATTCTAAATGTCAAAATTTCGATAGCTAGCAGGTTGTCGGTAGTCGATAGTGGTAGAGAATCGAGGTATAGGTACTAGTCTTTGATCGAGATGTGCCGTATGTGATCCAAGATGCAAAATTGAAGCGCGAGCTATCCACAATCTCGGATTGCGAATCAATATATCTGTGGATCACTGGATCTCATTTCCAAATTGGATCGATTCACGTGGTTCCGTCTATTGATAACATGTTGTATAACGCCGGTCAACTGCGGATTTGAGTCTTTGCATGCCTTCAAGAAATGCTCTTAATTAGAACTCTCATTACGATGGTTTCCTTGACCGTTGGAACAAATAACAATTATTTCTAGTAATATGACTATAAATTAGATACCAAAATACTTGTAACTCATTTCAGATGGTGGAAATAAGTTTCGAAAAGTTTTCAATGGATTTTGTGAACAAAAAGTTTTTCAACGATTATAAAATATCGATACGAAGGACTAGACGTAATGGCCCTTATTACATCAATTACTTTGTAGACAGTTCCGTTTATGTTGGAGACAATTATACGGTAAGTGAGAACTTGAGATAAGTGTCATTCACTGCAGACTTATAATTCTTATTCTCTGAGGTTATAATAATGTCCTAGCTTCATTGAAACTCGCCAACGGTCCAGCGGGCTTATCACGTATCTCAGTTGACAGCTAGTGTACGTCAAATTGATGGTCATTATTCAGTACATTGCTGTTTTGACGTAACGTGCTAACCACAGTATTCTAAGAGAGAAAACAATGTACAGGGTAGTGACTTTCAAATATTTGACAACTGAGATACGTGATAGCCCCCCAGGACACTGTTTATAGTGTCCAAGTGTGTGCATAATACAGACACTCTTAAAAAGAAAGGAGTTTTACGACCTCACCTTTTTAACTCCGGGCAAACCATTGTTCAAAAGATTTTTTGACCCGATCCGGGATTTGAACCCTAGACCCTTGCACGACAGTCGCATTTACTACTGACCGCGTCACAGAGGCAGTTAAATAACGACATGATCAGTCAAATTTGAGGTCATATCTGTGTTTGAACTGCATCACTGCGCAGAAGGCTATATATAATCACTAGCTGACCAGGCAAACGTTTGCCAGGTCATAAAAAAAATATATTGTCATTTAGGAAAAATAGATGTTAGCCGATTCTCAGACCTACTCAATATGCTCACAAAATTTCATGAGAATCGGTTAAGCCGTTTCGGAGGAGCATGGCAACGAAAACTGTGACGCGAGAATTATATTTTTTTTTTTGTGAATCTAAACTATTCTCAGATCCCCTTGAACACACACAAAAAAATTCATCAAAATCGGTCCAGTCGTTAGAAGTTCAGTGACATACACACTTACAGAAGAATTATATATTTAAAGATATATAAAGATAAAGATATATAAGAGATATAGGTAAAGATTGCGGGTGAAGGAGACGTAGATCGAGCCATATAAATAATTGTATTTTTTGCTAAACTTAGTCGTCTTATGTAACATTATAGTGGGCGCAATTATTTGTAACGTTAATTTTGGTTTTAGATAAAAGTAAGAGTATACGAAGTAATTGCTGGTCATAATATTATACTACCAATACATTTCGATTACTCGCTGTGCTACTTTCTGCACAATGATCCGTTCTTGGGACAAATGTTTGCAAAACAGATACCCTTTAATTGGAGTTGTCCATTTCCTCCGGTGAGTACTTTCATTTAAAAACTATTGTTTTGCTTTATGCATGACGGTGTCAAATTTTTTCTTGGTGCATAAAATTTTGTGGTCGCGTTACTACGTATTTCACATTTCAAATGTACTACCAAAATAGTTCCTACGACGCCCGTTACGCACTTTGACTTGCCGGTTGATGGTAGTCGATAGTGGTAGAGAATCGAGTTGGGAATTGATCAGTTTTCCACGATTTTTTTTTCATAGCAGTGTGACTATCGATATTAATAGGAAATCGCTCTTTTACTAATCAAGTCGATATGATTATACTTCTAACATATCTTAAATGATTTCAGACAAAACTAAACGCTACTTTCGTGTTTCACGATGAACAACTACCATACATACCTATAAATGTATTTACATATTCCTCGCTGAGTGTTCGGTGTTTGGTTGTGATTGAAATGTTTTACGCAAACGAACGAGCTAACTTATGGACGGTGCATATTGTATTAAAACAAAAACTTGAAGGAAATCCCTCTAAGAAGACACCCAAGACTGCTTTGACAAATAATATAGCTCATAGTTCAAGCACCATCTAGTATAAAAAAAACCATGGCATTTTGTTAAGTGTGGTATGGTGTGAGTTTAATATGAAAGTACAAATCTTTAATTATTACGACTGTGTTGTTATTAAATTAAAATACTTACCTACTTACCCTGTTTTATATGAATTAATTTCATGGTTAAGAGCGTAGAAAATAGTCATTTTATAAAGTAGTACGTTTTGTAGTGGTATAACAAATTTATACAAAAATATTATACTTAGTGTAAAGCCATATTTGTTAAAGTCTATGCCCACTATCCAGTGCCATACCATGACCGTGCTTGAGACGTACCTAACGGTTAAAAAATAATCTTTGGATAGTAATGTGTCCGTGCCCGATACGTGGAGTTGGTACGATTTGATAAAATAATTCGAAGTAGATTTAATTTAGTAAACGGAAGCTAGTTAAATTGTTTACACGCGACAAAAGGGCTTAACAATACTAATTTATTATTCAAAATCAGATACGATTACACCTCATTACATTTAGTATAGAAATTATAATAAACTATTCTGTTTGACAAACGTGACTCCGTGGCTACGTTTAAAAATACTCGTGTACGTATTTTTTAAGTGATAACAATGTTTATGAAGACTGCTATCTTAATAATAAGTTTTTGTGCGTTTATATCGGTAAGTACTACAATTATAGTTATTTTATTAAACAGGGTTTCAATAATAAGATTTAAAACACAATATGATACTTATGAGATCAACAATCCATTTTGGATCGCCAATTCAGTCATCCGCGTTATAGAATTGTGGATCACGGAATTTTGTTCAACTCTGGATTGTACAGCACATCTCAACCAATATTGCTACTGGGCGCGATTCAGCCGCACGTGGAAGGTGTGGTCCGGTTTTAATAAATGGCCTTGATTGCAAACATAGTGCTATTCTCTACAGTCGGTACTGTCAAGAATCAAAGATTTGACATTTAGAATGTACTGCCAAAAAGTTCTTGCGACGCCCGTTAGAGGCGCTAATCAGATTTTCATACAAAATGTCTCGATAGCTGAGTCAGTGGTCGATAGTCGATAATGGTAGAGAATGGAACTACTTGCCTAACCATCTAATGATATTTGCAATGAACTTTAACAAGTTTTTAGCTTTCGACTCAAAATCAAATACTCTTTATTAATTTCAGATGGTGGAAATAACCTTTGAAAAGTATTCGGTAGATTATATAAACTATAAGTTTTTTAACGATTATAAAATAACTATTCGAAGAACTAGACGAAATGGACCTTACATTATCAATTTCGTTGTAGACAGTACCGTTTACACTGGAGACAATTATACGGTAAGTGAGATGTGCAATGAAAAAGAAATCTTTCAGTGCAAACCTATGATCGAGTTATTTGAACTCACATATGTATGTATTCACGAGACAATCGAAAAGGCGTTTGTTTGTAGTATACGCTATTAAAAGGTTAAAGTTAAAAGAAATACATACTGCTATTTTATACATAACAGTGGGCT
Organism: Anticarsia gemmatalis; assembly: GCF_050436995.1. Taxonomy (NCBI): domain Eukaryota; kingdom Metazoa; phylum Arthropoda; class Insecta; order Lepidoptera; family Erebidae; genus Anticarsia; species Anticarsia gemmatalis. The sequence continues at coordinate 8,380,086 of NC_134757.1, forward strand.
TGGCATTAGGGATTTTTTGCCTGGGAAAGTTTTGGAGGTGGTACCTTTTATTGGCAGACGAATTAACATGTGATTATTTTGGTTTTAGCTAAAAATTCGAGTACACGAAGTAATTGGTGGTCACAATGTTCTATTGCCATTACGTTTTGAATACCCACTGTGCTACTTCTTACACAAGGATCAATTCTGGGGTGCAATGTTTGCAAAACAGATACCTTTTAATTGGAGTTGTCCATTTCCTCCGGTAGGTATTTATTGTATGCGCATGTATACATTTTCATTTTGATATATGTCACCCTGTTATAAATATTTTATTCACTTAATAAAAATTCTCTGATCGCATAGCGCAGTTCTCTGCAGTCGGAACCATCGAGTATCGAGAGCTTGACATTTACTTATTGCCAAAATAGTTTCTACGACGTCCGCTAGAGGCGCTTATCAGATTTTCATACAGAATTTTTCTATCGTTAGTTGGTTGTCGATATTTTATAGTAGTAGAGAATCTGGCTACTTGAGTAATTTATTACTAGTAGTAGGTTATATACACACACTTATTTTTTGGACATAAATAGTTCTTGAGGAATACGCTTGGTGTGCTGATCAGTTTTCATATAATTTTCTTGAAAGCTACTTGATTGTCAAACGTGATAGTAAATCCCCTATGTGCCTGTCGTGTCTTATTTGGCTTTGTAGGAGTCTATCCAACTAGTCCCATTGATTGTTCCGTGACGGGCCAACTGACATTATTTTATCCTACTTGGCCACCGTGGTAAGCTCTAGGCCAAACCTCTCCCTCATTTGAGAGGAGACCCTTGCCCAGCAGTAGGACAGTAATGGGTTAAAAGAAAAGCTTGTCTCGTTAGAGTATTTATACATTTATTAAACTTTGATCATACGACTAATAAGTCTAATATTATTCCAGACCAAACTAAACGCTACCTTCGTGTTTCACGTTGATCAAATACCGTACATTCCATTAAACGCGTTCACATATTCATCGCTGAGGGTTCAATGTTACACTGAAGTTGAAACGTTCTATGGAAACGAACGAGCAACATTATCGTCCATGTATACTGTAGTGAAGCAAAAACTACGGAGCAAGTATTCCAAGAAGAACCTTTATTTGACAAGTAATATGACACATAGTTTAACTACTATTTAGTAAAAAAATCTGTAGCACGATTCTCTACAGTACTTTTTTTTTGATAGCCAACCGATTGTTGATAGCGGATAGTGGTAAAGAATCGAGCTAAATTCAAGTCATCATTTTGTTCTACATTGCTGGTCTAGTAATTAAATTCTTGACAATAATGGATTTTGTGTTTATAAAAACGGATCACTTACTACTGTTATAGCCTTGAATTGAACTTGAGCAACTTGACTTGGCGTCCAGGGTAGAGAAGTCTAAGAGTGGGAAGACCTGTGGCTATGTCGATGACATAGTCAGGTTTGCTGGAACTACAGAAAAAGAGCCACAGAATAAATTAGCGTTAACGAGAAGAGGTCCATCTTCTGCGACAGGTAAAGAAAAGCTGTGAATGATGAATAATTGTAAAATGGACCCGAGATTACCACATACATAAACAAACACGCAAAATTCTTGCTATCCTTAAATAGTAGGTAAGTATAATACAAACAAAACACAAGCCTATTATATTGGTGTCAGGTCGCACCTAAAGTAAGTAAAATTAAAATAATTAATACCTGACATTATTCAGCCACTATTGTGTGTTTCACAATAGCTTGTCATTATTGAATGGAAATAATTTATACTGCACCGTTGTTCATGAATGTACAATGTACAATCAACCTCAATAGATATTATAGATTGTATTACCTATGCACTGAACCGAACGTTTATAAGCTGTAGAACAGCGTGTTCTACTCAATAACCCTGCAAACTGTCTAAATGACGTCAGTATACTGTACAATTGGTACCGTCGAGTATGGAGAGTTTGCCGTTTCAAATGTACTGCAAAAAATGTTTTTGCTACGTCCGCTTGAGGTGCTGATCAGATCTTCATACATTTTTTTTCGATAGCTAGCCAGTTGTCGGAACTCGATAGTAGTAGAGAATCGAGTTACAGTTAGCTACGACTATAGCCAGTGTAATGTGCCGAAACACAAATAATAGCTATGTTTAAATAATTCCGTTATTTTAAAAACAATCACGCGATGCGAAACTTAAAATAAGTTCTTGTAAGCTGATAAAAAATAAGCTTGTATATTCCATTGACTGTAAATGGATTGTATTTACAAAGATATATGTACAGCATGACATAATTGAATCGCACTCCCAATTCAAGCAACACAATTTTGTTTCTAATAGTAATTTTCCAAAAACGAGAATTGATCCTAACACCACGTGATTGGCAATCACTTGCTTTCCCTAAATTTTAATATTAATTATAATGTGATATACTTACTATAGTACTAAGTTTCTATCCAGTGCTTTACCTTCTTGTTATAAAGAAGGTATAGCTCATAACATGAGCTCTAACTCGTAGAAACGGTACAAAGTAAACGTTTACTGGCGTTTTAGTGTTTTGTAAGAGGATTTTCAACAGAATGTTTATAGTTCATATGTGTACATGAGCCTGAGTCAAGCCGTTATGACGCACTATGTATACATATCGGTGGGTAAAAATATGCTTCAATTTCTGTGGTACCAAAAAGTAGAGGTAATTTACAAACAAAGATAGACACATACAAAGATTTTCAAATCAAAATCTAATAGGTATTTTTTAAATAACGCTCACCTTTTCTGTATTTTGTGTCCTGTATCTAGGTCTGTACCTGTATGTAGGTACTTCCAACAAAGTAATCTTACTACGGGGATTCTATTTGACGAGAACAGAATTTATGATGTTCTCTCACACAAAAGAAAGTCTGAAAGCTTAAATGAAAGAAGGACCCAGTAAGGAATTAGGTTAATTGCATTCTGGGACCACATTATGCCACATTACATATCGGGAAGCGACCAGACCATCATGCATATTTAAATAGATTCTAGTGCATTATTCACTGTCGCAATCCGCATCACTTCAGTTCAGGTATTTTATTTCACGGAAATTAACTTTAATGAACTTGGCTCTGTTTCAATTTGCATTTGCGCAACTCTTTTATTCGGATTTTCAATTTTGAGCTTAATAAAATGGAGTTGGTGCTGGGTGTTCGCCTGCATGGTTTCAAAGGTGAAGTAGCATTGATTTGCTTCATATTTTAACTTTGATTCAATAAGAGCCAATTCGACAAGTTCTTGGTACCTTTTTAAACGTATAATTCTGACAGATAATATACAGTTACTGCCCTCCTCTTACGCTGTCATCTGTCGCGTACGTTGGTCGCATATTACACAGAACATCTGCCGCTATGGCATAGCTGTGCAGTGTCCAATAAAACATTGTTTATTCGTACTTTCAACCGACGTAGGCGACTGACATCGGATCTATTAAAACTAAAATGTCACGAATGCGACGTAACGCTCAAAAATGTGTCATGATAAGGTTAAATCTAGAAGAAATTGCTTCTCGTCACTGTCTCAACACATAAGACGCAGATAAGTCGTTATTTTGATGGAGTCCGCTATGTTTACAGCATTGCTTTGTGTCTCGTTTGTACTTGGCAACCACAGCTCTTGTATCTTTTTCATAATGTGAGGCACACCGAAGTAAGTCTTGTGTAATCATGGTAATAAGCGTATTACAAAATTGTAATAGGAGGTACAAATATTCACAAATCACAAGTTTAAGCGTACTAATTCCTCTTAGATCTTCATTATCAGCAAATATTTCTCACAGCGCTCTATAAACTAAAGTAGGTCACCTAACTCAAAGGTAGTTGAGGTATTTAATGAGCAATTTTGCATTTTCCACACGTAACCTCTGATTCAGGAACTACTGCACAAACATGGAATTTTGGAATAGTCGTAATGTTACATACCAAATGAGCTCAGTTAATTTATACTCTATGAATTTGTAATCTTCCCTCCACAGTTATATTGTGGTTTCATATTAAAATTAATCTCTTAGTTAATAAATACAACGTATTTTACTACTACAATTTTCTGCTGAAAGCGTCGATGGTGAATTCAGCTCTCGGTTTCGTTATTGAGTTGCGGTGGGTTAACAATCTGCATCAGCATAATGTATCTAATGCTAAGACTCGTTTCCTAATTTATGTAAATGTGGATCTATATTGCCTTTGCCCAGCAGTGGTACGATAGACTTATAATAAGTTACACATGCATGCTACATCATGTAACTATTCATAGCGTTGCGTATGTTAAACATGTTCTCATAACAGGAAAAAAACAATCCACGTATGAACTTACACCCTAGGTGATCGAATAAAAAAAGAATTCAAGATCTGACATCGTTAGCACGACGCTTGAACCCAGTAAACTACTTTTGCGAGCCGTTTTTACAATTGTGTGAATGGAAATAAAACTAGGGCACGCAATATTTCTATGGAACGGTGCGTGGAGGGCCCTTAGTCCCTCTCGCCTTGTAGTAACGATCCTCTATTAAGAACGCAAGGGGATGTCAAGCACTCCTTCAAAGCGAGAATGTTTTGCTGTTTTGAGTAACGCTGAGAACTTGCCTGTTTTTTCCCCGTGCACTTACGAGGTTTATGACAATGTCCGTTCCTCGTAAATGGGTGACATTCTTGTTCTGCGACGTATGTGTAGGCAAATGTACGCAGATCTACGCACGTGTATGTGTAATGGGACTTACATATTCTGATTTTACGGAAGGTTTTGTCTGTTTTTGCTAGAAAAAAAAAAATTCCGTAATTGCGATTCATGTAAAATGGAAATGTTAAAGCTATTTTGCAAATTAATTTTCACCAGCTAGTATCGAATGAGTTAAATGTTTTTAATAACGCGTGATCTATTTCGTTCCACTTATTCTTCTTGCAACTTTAACTTTTCGAGCAATAGATCGTTTATCGACTCATAAAATGATACATTACGTTGAAATAATATACGATCGGTAAAAAATGTTTTTCAATTATTCACGCACATTTTTTACCTCCTCAAAAACAATTTTTCTTCCTTGAACCGTTTACTTAACCCATGATCTTTGAATATATATTTTGTTATTTATTGCCTACATTGTGATCGAACGTCTGTTTGGTGCGATAGCGTAAAATTGTTTGCCCCTTGTCAAATGCGAGCAACGGGCGTGAATGTTTGACAACGCAGTACCGGGGTGATCGTGTATGGAAATAAAAACAATCGTTTAGATTGTTTTGAGAGTAATGTGGTGGAAGATATAAAGGGCAAGGGTATCTTGGGTAAGCGTAAAGTTTAAGTTTCTGTAATTGTAGAGCTACAGATGTGTAGTAAACATTTGTTTTCCTTGATTCATTGATTGTCCTCTTTCTAAAGCAAGCAAGATTATCTCCTTCAAATTGAGTCCACGATACTGGCTCAGCTTGGTTTTGGGAATAAAAATAGTTTCAAGACCCATTCAAAGATCTTTCCGTACCTTAAATTCACCGATTGTTTTTTTCAAATTCAACCTAAAATAATGCGCGTTTTTATATTCCCGTATATATTATTTTCTCATCGCAAACTTGAAAATAAAGTGGGAGTATGTGGTACAACAAACAAACAACTTTGTGTTCAATGAAATGGGTAATTGGTCGCGAAAACATTCCAAATATATGCATCGACGTCCATTAAAACTTAATTACCGCTGTAATCGACGGGATAACGCTCTGACACTTCAAACGAGCTGTTTTTAATGCACTCTGTTAAAACCAATAAGATATTAATAGCGAGTTAAGTTCGCGTTGAAAAGGTTAAAACCACTTAAACCTGTTTACGAGAAAACATTTATCAGACCTTCCAATGAAGATGTAAACGGCTAGAAGAATACTTGCATATAGTGTTTATTGGAAACCTAGAGATTTAAAATTAACGTTTTGAAGTTATGTTGAGAAATTTTCTTAATTACGAGGATACAGATCAGATTTGCAGGTCGGGCAAACAGCTACTAGGTTTTCCTTTGATACGCTGGGTATTACAGTATACTTTCTCTAATTTTAATTATTTATACTAACATAACGCATCATTTATTGTAATTATAAAGAAAAGTATTTTATTCTAATGCAGTTACTATCTGCGGTAGAACAAACATTATTTTCATACGATGTCTGTTTCTGATCTAGCGTAACCAAATTATTGTAGGGTGCTAACAGATAGGCGAGGGGAGACAAAATATGAGTCATATTTAGACTCCCTCCTTGATAATTACGAAAATATACAAACGCATCTTACTGAAGACTGTCATTTGTCTAACGTGTAAAGTGTCATAGGCAAATATTATATTTGAAAAAATGATTTTTCTCCGTTTGAAGTAAATATTTTTCAATTTAATGAAATAATGGCGTTTATCATAAAATCCAAAATATTAAAGTCTGAATTTAAATGATGATATCAGCAATAAAGAAATTAAGATTATCTTGCAATATGGCCCCAATTATTTCCACCACATACATTTATTGCAGTTTCGGGATATTTGTATTTAGTGTCCGATATTTTGAATCTTGGTTACAGTCCAAAAAAAACAAGATGCAATGAGTTGGTTTTAATAAACACGGAACTGTCTGCCTACCTAAAAACATACGACATATAATATTTTTGTTCTACGCTTCATATTAAACAGCTCAAATTACTACGTAACTTATTTCACCTATAACACTTATTTCAACCTGGCACATTTAACTTCATCGTATAATTTTCCCAAAACACTTACTAACCAAAATCCCGCGCTACAAAAAACAAGCCAAAATTTAATTAAATAAATATACACTGGAGAAATCACCCCATACATTACATAGCGCTACGGTCCAGTAAAAAACGACTTTGGTCAATGGAGGTTCATTATAGCGGGGGATTAAAAATAAAATCAAATTACTTTCATTACCAAAAACATGAAGAGATGAGAGAAGGGTATTTCAAGCAATTAGTTTCACGTCACACCATTTTGTGTTTAATTATTGCACGCATTTATTTACACATTAGGTTAACGGCAAAAACGGGGCCCTTTGAAATAAATTGTTTGTACTGTATGGCCGGACTATACTGTAAAAGAAAATCACGGCTATTCTACTTTAGATGTTATCCATTGCTGGCTTTGTACACACGCGCTCTCTAGTTAAAGGTGGTTTGGGTAAGAAAACATGCAGTGTATATTGAAATGCAGCGTTTTAGTTTTGTACTTAGAGAAAAGTAGTAGAGAGCAAAGGGACTACAGGCCCGAACAATTTGTAACATGTATCGCCACTTTCGTTCGTATATTTTCTGAGAACAAAGAAATACTGACTATTCAAAATACTATATGTTCAAAATCTTATCTATAAAGTCACGATCTGTTGAAGAAGTCCACGGAAACATTGAAATGCCTGATACGAACACTTTCAGTTTTTCATTTCATTTTTATCATTCCTAAGATGTGATATTTAAAATACTCAGTCATTCTTCCGATATTCTTAAGATTCCTGTTTTACTTCCTACAGTTTTTTGTCAAATATTTTCTTCGTGATTTTTTCCTTTTTACATAATTATTTCAAGTATTTTTTTATACAATGCAAAACAGTACTAATGAAGGTAAGCAAAACAATATTATTTTCTTTTCTTTTTTTTTGGCTTTAAACAAAGTAGACAAGTATTTATTTATCCTATTTTGAAATATATAAATACCAATATTTGTATCGAAGAAACAAAAGACATTCGTTTCGATTAAAAATATTGTAATACGTCAATTTTTACGAGTGCACTGTATGATTTAGTTTCATATACGATTCTATTGTACAGAAATATAAAATCAATTTATCAAATCTATGCCAGTTTGAATTTGTTAGTTGCCAATTAAAAATGGATATGTTTGTTTTAAAAATTCATTTGTAACAAAATCCGTTGTGAAAAATGTTTTTGTATCGCGGGAATAATATTTTGTTAGGCCGTAGTGGAAAATTTAAATTATTTTGGGTAGCTAGGGATGTAATGAAGTAGGATTTCTTTAGAATTTTTGAAGAATGTAGAACAAACGCTAATATTTCGACGTCAGCACCTATTTACGATACGGGCTTGATAATAAACAATTAGTATTTAAATAGTTTATGATGTTCTCTTACATTTTCAATTTTATTTCACGATTTTTTTTTTCACTAGTTACTAAAAGAACTCGAAAACTACGATTTGATAGGAAAGTTTTGTTTGACAATAACATAAGAGGCTTCAATTTTCAAATAAAAAGCCTACAAACATGTCGGACATCACTACGATACGAGTGTTATAATTAATTGTCCCAACATTCTCCCCCACGTGACCTTCTCATTTATCCGTTTAGAATTTCGGTTTTTACGAAAAATTGTACGTTATAACGACAATGTCCAACAATTCTTTCGGGAGTTGTGGAGTGTCCGCCCCGTGATTGTTTAATTTCGGTCTAACAAATCCGTTTTTTTGTAAAAGCCACATTTCAGTGAAAACGATTCGTCATTTTTGATACTGGGATTGGATTTCTATTCACTGATGTTTGTGTTTCATTTGTTTTTGTACTGTGTATCTGTTGCAACGTATATCTGATAGAAATAACCAACTTTTTAGTGTTTTAAATAATATTTTTATGGATGTTTTTTTCTATACTCACTTTCAAATTGTGTGATATTGACAGCTAAGTTATGTGATATTTCACTTAGTTTATTGACATGGTTTTTGAGGAAGCAAATCTTTAGTTTTATATAAATTAAACTGCCGCAATTTAGTAGTCTAGTCGACTTGGTAATAATGTGGTTTGAAGACTACTTTTCTAACGACATCTAAAAACGTTATTCATATCTGTAATTTCAAGTTTGGAAGTAATAAAATAAATCACAGTAATAGTTTTTCTGTTCGAATGAATAGAACGCCTCAACCCCATATCTCATACATCACATCGAAGTTTCCAAATAGATTTAATCCAATAAAGCCCAAAGATCAATATAGTTTGCCCTAAACTATGTGAGGTGAGACATTAAATCGTCCCTTTACGTCCCTCGAAACTTGCCAATGAAATTATTGACTCTAATCGATATGAACTTTACGGCGTTTCGGAATGTAACTCCGTGGAATTTAATCAACCGCCTAAGATAGTCCGGGATTCGATATTAATCACTTCAATATTCAACTTTGCGTGTTCCACTTTGACACTTGGGACTAGCGAATGTTCACATGTGTTTGTTATGGTTGCTAAAGGTATTGTAAGGGGTGAATATATTAAATCTCGGAGGTGCTAAGCCTCGGACTGAGTCAAGCCTTTTGTTTTAGGTATGTGGAATATGATTGAGTCTTGAACGGATTATCGAATTGATATCAAACATAGTCGAAAACGTTTCTAAAAGAAGTAACCTGAAAAGTTACCATGATGTAAATAAAAGCAGTAGTTTTCTGACCTCGAGGTGTTTTAACCCTGATTATTTTATTTTGACAAGAAAAGAAAGAAGATAAAAGCTGCTATAGGATCCAAAAATGTTGTATATAAAAGTTCCTGCCTATAGTTTTGACGAGGTGATTTGTGCAAGGGCAATAATTATATGATTTCTTAATTAAAAGAACACATAAATTATCAGCAGAAAGTACTGACCCAATACGTAATACGAAAACGTTTTACATTACACAAAAATATGTTGACGTCCCTTAATTTGCGCAATGATTCAAAAACAACATCATTAGGGCGGTTCATTTGCTTCCATGATTGCTGTTTTCCACTACGCATGGGCTCATTAAGACTTTATAATAAATTCATCATGTAGTGTTTGTTTTCGTAATGTAATATACGCAGCCGAATTGAAAGTCCTGGGAAAATCGTGTTTCTGTTGCTTTGTAGAGGACTGTTTTGTTTGGCTGTATTTTACCGCTTTAAATGTGAACTTGATCAGCTTATATGGTAATTGCAGCTTGAATAATTGTTTCTCGCATTGCACTATTCGAACCTTCATAGAGATTAAATTTGCTTATGTTCAGTAGCACAATTCTCTGGTACTTTAAAGCATCGAGAGTTTGACATTTAAAATGTACTGCCAAAATAGTTCTGACGGAGCCCAATAGAGGCGCTGATCAGATTTTCGTGCAAAATTTCTCGATGGCTAGCCGGTTGTCGGTAGTCGATAGTAGTAAAGAAAACGAGGTACAGTTCAATTTTGACAGATCAATAGCATATTAATGCCGGCTGTTACTCGATTATGCATCTTAACTTGGTTTGCTTAGTAGAGTTGTTCTGCGGGCTTATCACGTATCTCAGTTGACAGCTAGTGTACGTCAAATTGATGGTCATTATTCAGTACATTGCTGCTTTGACGTAACGTGCTAACCATAGTATTCTAAGGGAAAAAACAATGTACAGGGTAGTGACTTTCAAATATTTGACAACTGAGATACGTGATAGCCCCCCTGGAGTAAATCACTTGATTGTAAAATGGCCCGTTCATTTCAGGTTTGAGACTTACAGATACACGGATCATGCACTCTGTCTACGACACATGCTACGACCAGTTTCTCTGACCTAAATAACTTTCAATCGCATTACTTCCTTTACTTTTTCCAATAGAGGTTAGCAAAGAACAAAAGACAATACTTGCTACGATCGACCAACATACATTTTATACAGCTAAATCTGTTTCCCTACTAGGCAAAGACAACTCCAAAATAATAATAATACAAATATAATCATACAAAGTATTAGGTCGGGGAAAAAGTCTTTTTGCATTATAGTATGTATGAACTTGTAATAAAATATTTTCTCTACTCAAAAAAGCTCGATATTTGGGTACCTCACGAGCTCACCGAAAGAAACCTAATGAACAGTGATTCCTATTCCAGAGAAAGAAACCTAATGAACATTTGTGATTCTTGAAGCCAAAAAGATTTTATTACAAGTTCATGCATAGACAATGCGAAAACACTTTTTCCCTGACCTAATATAAATAAAAAGCAAAAAATAACATATTTTATTGTAACATCCTAAAAAATCCATATTAATAACGGTGGATTGCACGGGATGTTTATGGTGAGACTAATACCGGTTCAGTGTGACATGTGGAAACTGGACGGAGTAGACAGACATGTCGTGTCACACGATTGTTGGTAAATACATGCCCTTCTTTTATTTATGATTGCGGGATGCGAAGGTTTATTTATTAGTTGAATAGTGTGAGAATACGATGGTATGGAATTTAGCGAGCGTGTTTTCCGGGGCGAAATAGTTTTGATTTAAAATTTTGATGTAAACTGTTTGTGCAGTTGTGTTATGTATGAATTAGATCTTGGATGCATCCTGCTTGCTAAAATTAAGCATAATTTATATAATAAGGGTCTATTTTTCCATTGTTTTCCGTTTTTTTGTGGTGAATTTATCAGAAAACAAAGTTAATTGGCGATGAAAATTACTTCTTTAAAACATTATTGAATTTCCGTACTATGTATCAATCTTAAAATATTTAAAAAAGACCACAAACACCATCGAAAGTTTTAACTAATATGTAATTTAAAAATTATCGTTAATTATAATATATTAAGTTTGCATCTTTTTCTTAATAAAAGGCTATCAGTCTGTAACCACGAAATCTTTTCATCCTTATCATGAACACATTCCCAACAACAAACAATTCTGCACGAAAATCCGGCGGCACATTAAACACCAACCAGCCACAAATACAGGGGGTGTAAAATATTTCCTTGCTCTAACTAGCGAGTTCTAATCATGTAGTCCGGAACTTCGGACACAGTAAGTTGGCGGAACACTCAAATACATTACGCCGACGTTATGACCGGCTCGTTCCATTTGTGTGAGAATTTAAATACCATTGTGGAGTATTTACATGAATATTTTAAGTGGATTATAGTCCGATACGATTGTTATCCGAGCGGTATGTTTTTGACTGCCGATCAGAAGATCTTGGTAACGACTATGTTAAAGTAAGATGATCCTTATTTAGTCGCTGTTGAAATCTATACTAATCTATACTAATATTATAAAGCTGAAGAGTTTGTTTGTTTGTTTGTTTGTTTGTTTGAACGCGCTAATCTCAGAAACTACTGGCCCGATTTGAAAAATTCTTTCAGTGTTAGATAGCCCATTTATCGAGGAAGGTTATAGGCTATATATCATCACGCTACGACCAGTAGGAGCAGAGTACCAGTAAAAAATGTTACAAAAACGGGGAAAATTATGACTCCTTCTCTCTTATGTGACGCAAGCGAAGTTGCGCGGGTCGGCTAGTGTGTGAATATAAAGAACCGACAGACATTGCAAGTAAATAGACAGACCACATGGTTTTACATCGCTTAATATTCCTCACTCACTTAAGACGATGCCCAACAAGAATCAACTATCTGAAAAAATTAACTGCCTTAAATATCTGGAAACTACTTTGATAATCTAAGAAGTTTTGAATGTAGCCGATTGTAGCCCTTATTACAGTGTGTCGTATACCGGAGACTAAAAAAATCAGTAGTATCTAATTTTCTTTGAAACCTAGATTCAAAAGAGACCATACCTATTTATTAGTAAGTACAAGTTTTTAAACAAGCTCGTGGCTTGGTTAACAACAGCCGCACGGATCGATCTCTGAGGTTAAGCTACGCTTGCCGAGGTTGATTTGTGGATGGGTGACCATCTTATACATATCGAGTTCCTCCGTGTTTCGGAAGGCACGTTAAATTGTGGGTCCCGGCTGTCATTTTCGAAGATCTTTGACAGTCGTTAACAGTAGTCAGAAGCTTGAAAGTCTGACAACCAGTCTTACCGAAGGGTATCGTGTTATCCCAGGTAACTGGGTTGCGGAGGTCAGATAGGCAGTCGCTCCATGTAAAACACTGATATTCAGCTGCATCCGGTAAGACTGGAAGCCGACTCCAACATAGCTTGGAAGAAAGGCTAAGCTGAGCTGACAAGTTTTTAAACAAAAAAGGCGTAATATTAGCAATGACTTCATGTAAGCCTGCCCTTATAGTAGCAACTAAACCGACTATTCGTAGTATTTGCTACAAACGTGTGGATGTTCGCTGTAGTGTAGACGATAGTTTAGATGATAAATGTCAAGCAAGTGCCTTTGAATTCTATTTGAATACTAAAATATATTATGTGCTACGGCTCATAAAACTTAGGTTTTGAGTGCAAATTCATCAGTTAGATATTTTTATTGCTACGTTTTTCAATATTTTGTATATTGTGTAAAAAATTCTTGTTTCTTACGAAAGCAGATATTATTTTTCAATTTCACGTCTGTCGGTTTTTTTATTATCCCAATAAATGTAAAGATTTAGCAATTATGAAGATAAACAGTGAGTTCAAACAACTGATAAATGACAAGAACAATACGTATAGCTATACCAATAACTACAGACAAAACTAAACACCGGACGCTTGGCAGACAAGGACCGAAAATTTTCCATCACCCTTCAAAGATCCTTGAAACTGTGTAGAAGCGAGACAGACATACAATAACATGTACACATAAAATTAATTCACACCTAACCCCATCAGCCCGATAACAAGTTCCGAGGTTATATTAAATTCCTTCCAAAAGAAACTTTTGTAAGATAAGAACATTTTCATTTACGACGTTTAAAACTTCAACTCCGCGGAGTCTGATTAAATTTTTAACAATATCTTTAATTTATAGATGTTGTACAAAGTTTATTTCAAGTACTGTGTTCACGACGGCCTTTAGATTGTTTTGATGTGAGGGTGCTTACGGAGAAGCACCGTTTAACGTTCCCTAGAGAATGTATGAGGATACAAAACTTTTATATCGATGAAAACAGTTTTAAGATTTTCTTCGGTCGTCTATAGAAAGACTTGGAAAAGTATTAACCAAAAAAATTTTAGAATACTATTTGATTTTTTTTTTCAATGGCTCCAAAATGTTAAACTAAATTTATACTTATATAGATAGGTTTCTTGCTACAAGAAACATCTTGGTATTTGATAGCAGTTTAGACATCTTATTTTTAACCAGAAAAGGTTAGTAGATATATAGCTACATCACATTATTGGCATGTAAACGCAAAACACAAACAAATACCACAACCCCAACCTCTTACTTCGCCCGCGATAAATCAAGACCTTAAAATCCTTACACAAAACGAAAATCACCGAACCACTTTACCTCATTCAATCTTCTACATATTGATATTAAAGAACATTTTACACCCAACCAAATTTCGTTCATAGTAATGGGTAAACAGATGGTTCTCCCTCAAGGGTCTGTCCATTTAGGGGTCCGTTGAAAAGCCGGAAAAGCACTAATCCATCACGGAGAGTTACGACGTCCTAGCGGTTATATACGATCGTGGACCCCACGCGAAGTTTTATTCTTATTAGGGCTAGTTAGCTTGTAGTGCAACGATACGCCTTCTGATGAATAATGTATTTCATAATGTACATTTTCTGTTGTTGGACTCTAGTAGGCTTTTGTTTTTAAGAGATGGCTTGTTAAATAAAATAACGTAGCAGAATTTAGATTTTGAGGTCAGCTCGATTCAACGAAAATATTACCTTTGGGCCCAAGTTAATACAATATTATATTTTTTGAAATACAGCTTTGGTGCAATTAATCTGGGGGCACGGAAGTGCCCCCGCTAGTCGAGTAAAAAAAAAGCGGCACGGCCGTAACATCCTTTTCTCGAAGCAATTCGGGCTATTTTTGACACCCCTATAATTTCGTTGTGGATAAAACAAGAAGCCTGGATTTTCAGCAGCTAATTAGTCATTGTATAAACACGGTATATTTAAAATTTCAGTCAATTTGAACCAGTAGTTTAGGAATGACAACTTGTTAAAATTTTGAATTTTGTCACTCACTGATTCACTGACTCACTGACTCACCGATCATCAAAAGTCTAAGGTACTTCTAGCAGACTTAGAAGCTTAAAATTTAGAATACAAATAGGGTTTAGTGTCTTAATCATGGGAAAAATTTCATATTTTCTAATTTCGGTCCAGTTTTCTAAATACACCAACTGCAACAATAACTTTGTAATCCCATATAAATGTATAAGATTACAAGGTTACATTTGCAGTTAATGAATTATTATTACAGTAGAAAATAAAATAAATAGGTGTAAATAGGTACCTACTATATGAGACATAACGGGGGAGGGGGTATAGGGTAGATAAGGGTGTTTAGCCCATGAAACTGAACAACATTCCCATAGGAAAATATGTTGAATTATGAAAAAAAAACGTCTTTCCATACAAATTGGACTTATGTTCGCTCTACAAAAAGAAGTGAGATGCCATCAAAAACATTCTGTAAAAACCTCAAGTCTCGCCGTAAAAAGTTGTGAGATCGATATAATACCAAGTTGATTAATCTATTTAGTCTCTAATTAAAGGACCTTCTGTCTTAAGTTATTACGTATGTTATTATCATGCCAATTTAAAAAAAATACCTTTAAAACAATTAGATCGACTTGGTCATCGCAAGAAAACACAAATTCGCCATTAACATTTCAGGAGCATTAACTTCTCGTCGTGCTGTGTAGTGTGATACATGCTAATAATTAAATCATGCGATGGCCAGGTCGGTCTATTTGTTTTAAAGGTATTTTTTTTTAAATTAGCATGATAATAACATACGTAATAACTTAAGACAGAAGGTCCTTTAAGTAGAGACTAAATAGATTAATCAACTTGGTATTATATCGATCTCACAACTTTTTACGGCGAGACTTGAGGATTTTTACAGAATGTTTTTGATGGCATATTATATTCTGCTGACCACAGACTTTGTAACGGGTTCGTATATATTTACGAAATAAAATAAGCACTAAATATAATTCGGAAATATAAATGTAATCTCTATATTTTTAAAGAAAATACATATGTAAAATGTTGAAATAATGGTAAACCATCATCGTCAAATCTAAACATAATTGTATTCCACCACTCGAAAAAAAGTTTTACGGGAAACAAAGGACTATGGGCGGAATCGTCCCCACCCATCAACAAAAATGAAATGTAGCTCAATTGATATATCTTGGCAAGACGATATTTTTATACTATGGCGACATTGCCCAAATGCATGGGGTTCTCATAGTATCTTACGTTTAAACAAATATCTCGTTAACGTATTATTGAGGACTAATTCCAAAATACATGCTCATTTATTTATTAATTAGTGCACAGCGGCGGACGCCGCATGCACATAAAGATAGCTGGGTACAAAATAACCCCCTCCCCCCGCTCTCCAACCCACGATTTTAGATCTGATCAGATTTTAATCTGCCAGCGCATCTGTTAGACAGCATTATAATTGACGAGTAAAAATAATTATTGAAATATGAAATCAATAACATGTATTAACCATATAATGGAAATGATATAAGTATATACATATGAGTGCCTCTGTGGCGCGGTCGGTAGTATATGCGACTGCGGTGCGAGAGGTCTCGGGTTCGAATCCTGGGTCGGGCCAAACAGTCTTTTCTGAGATTTTCTGTTAAGTTTTTCTTAGAGATTGCCCGGAGTTAGGAAGTTGAGGTCGAAGACCTCCGTGCCTCGGAGAGCACGTAAAGCCGTCGGTCCTGCGCCTGACCTCTCACTGGTCGTGTCGGTTATCCGTCCCACCAAACTATGAGAGTGATGGAATAGAGAGTGTACCTGTGTATTGTGCACACACTTGGACACTATAAACTAAGTCCGGCACAGATGGCCAGTTTCAATGAAACTGACCGCCGTAGCCGTATATCGGCTAGGAGGACATTATTATACATATGAGTTAGTACTGTAATATAACAATAATGTTAAAATAACTTACAAATGTAAAATAAAAATATACGTTAAATAATAATTACAAATTGTTTTTTTTTTAAATATATATTCCCACTGATTTATCAAAAACAAAGGATTTTAATTAAATAGGGGGCACTTTATGAACACGTTGGTATCAGTTCCATGTTTGTTGGTAGGTGGGGACGGAGCCCATACATTTTTGCCCATAGTCCTTTTGAACACAAAAATGCGCTTCAACACCATGACAGAGTATTTTTCCTCAATTCATAACATAATTTTGAGAGCGTATTTTGAATGAGATTTCACACCGAGTTAAACTCGAAAATGCCATAATATTACGTTCTTTTTGGTATGCTCCCTTGAGTTCGGTCCATTCACACCCGCGTTCTGTGTGCTGACCTTTAGACAGTACGTTCTAAAAATCTAATTGAAGGCTAATTTCTATGTTATTAGAATAAAAGTCATAAAGTTTTATTTTGATAAAGTAGAATTTATCTTTTGCCTATTATGTAGCCACGACTAGATTTTCATCAATGTTTGCAACTAATTTTAAAAAGGAATACCTCAATAGAACTTTGTGTAACATAAATGTGGTGCAAATTAATTACTAAATTATAAACATAGAATTCTGAGTTGATAAATTCCCAAGACCCAAGCGGAAAAAACAGTGACGTCACGTTGTTTACTCAAAACGGAAAGAAACAAGTTGGTATCGGGACGTGGGACGGGACAAAACTTGTGTGGTTGTACACAGACAAACAAACAGTCAATCTAATTACGTTTAATTCGGCTGTAATGGCGCGGGGAGCAGCAAATGTCTCATTTGCTCTCGTGTTGTTTAATCTTAGATTGTTGATTTAATGTGACTGGCAGGAAACTGTTTTGTTAGCTCAGAAAAAGAAAAAAGTTGTTACAGTGAAAATAGGGTAAGATAAATAAGGTTTGCTTATTCTATTGTAAATATTGAACTATTGACTAGTAAGAAATACCACCTTGGTAGGTAAGATGGACTATATGATAAAAACTGTATGGGTCGGGAAATCTAGCTGACCGCAGAATACAAAGTATTATTATGTTGTGTTAGTTAAAGAGTCTGTAGCATTTAAAACGTCTGCTCAGTTACAGATAGGTCTTGACAAAGATTTGATTGTGGGTTTGCATACAGTTTCTGACAGATCTATTTCCTAGATGTCTATAAACATCAAAAATGGTTTTTTAGATTTTTCTATCGCGTATCAAAGACCAGTTTTGTAAAAAGTGAAGGCACAGTGGGATCATTATAATAGACTAAGACTTCAAGCTGTAAAGGAAAAAACCGCAATAAACTGTAAGTTACAGTTTATCTAGGGAACCACTTTTCTCAGAATTCCACTATTAGAATTTATAAGAAATAAACTATCTTACTAGAGAAAATGTTTCGCTGCGGGATCTGAATTCTTCTTATAGCTTGAAAAAATACAATTTTATACTTACAATTAGTTGTATAATTGTCATTATGTATTTATTGTTTATTGCTATTTTTAGTTCATAACTTTCTTTATTAAGTTTAATTTTGTTTAAAAAATATTCATTAATATAAATTAATATCAACCCCCTAAAAAAAAGACTCCATTAATAATCAACCGTTGCTAAATAATTCATGATTACATATGATAACGTTAATAATATTGACATCAAAATAATATACTCTGCCGACTAAATTAAATCAGGTAAAATATATTTTAACGAAGGAAAATTAATGATACATGAAAGAGACCTTGATCGTAGGACGCCGACGACGTTTTAATTTCAGACTAATTTCACCTTTCTATTCTCAGAATTCAGAGCTGGAGCACGTTGGTAAAATAAAATTAAATAAAGTATATTGATATCATATTTTTTCAAGTGTAAAACGTTGTTGAAAAGAATACTAGATGATTGTATCAGCGCGAACAAGAATTCAATACCTACAACTTAATAGCAATGTCGGCTGAGAATGTTTCCACATTTCGGTTTATTCCCGGTGTCCACCCCCTGCTTGTCCACCCCGGGTGGACAGAGACACAAATCTTTTAAAAAGTTCTCGGTGTCCACCCCTGGGGGACAGTGAGAATTAATTTTAAATTATTCCCGCTGGCCACCCCGGATGGACAAAGATACGAGTTTCATATTACTACTCTAGATCTCCACCGCCGGTGGACAAAGCCACTGCTTAAATGAACATTCTCAATGTCAATTTTATATGGGGGAACACACAATAGATAATGTACCTACTTCTATTTACCCTAGAGATGTTGATAATATGATTAAACTATGTACCTACTTAATTAATTTTGTTATAATTATTTACACCCAATTCCAGCAAGCGTGGACATTGAGAATGTTTATTTAAGCAGTGGCTTTGTCCACCGGCGGTGGAGATCTAGAGTTGTAATATGAAACTCGTATCTTTGTCCACCCGGGGTGGCCAGCGGGAATAATTTAAAATTAATTCTCACTGTCCCCCAGGGGTGGACACCGAGAACTTTTTAAAAGATTTGTGTCTCTGTCCACCCGGGGTGGACAAGCAGGGGGTGGACACCGGGAATATACCCACATTTCAACTGAGTTGAGAACAATTTCAAACATCATAACAAATTTGAAATCGAGAATACTTTTTTTCACCCATTACTGCCCAACTGCTGGGCAAGGGTCTCCGAAACGAGAGAGGAACTGGGTATTGAGTCAACCACGCTAGCCAAATGCGGGTTGGGGACTTCGCATGCCTTCAAAAAATGTATTAAACTCATGTTTAGGCGAGCAAGATTTCGACACGAAGTTTTCCTTCATTGTTAGAGCAAATGACCATTATCTCTAATACACACACAAAAACATTGTTGCTTGGGTTTCAGACTACTTAAAATAAAAGAAATTTGTATCTCAGACGATTCAACTCGAATTTAATTTCAAATTCGAATACGATATAACTGCTTATTAATAAGGGTCTTAGTTCAAAGCAATGAAACGAATCACCATTCAATCCACGCAAACGAACTGGCCAACTTTATCTTTGTTATTTCTTTATAAAATTAAAAGCTTTGTAACAAATCGCCGACGAGAATTTATATTCTCGTTGCGTTTACTTTTTTTGTTTACTTCGTATTTTACTTGTTAACTTTTTATTGTCTTTGCTTGCTAGAGGCCGTTTCCTTAGAGGCTTTAAAATCTTTTCCAGTACCTATCTACTGAGTCTTTTATACCTGAATAAAAGGTCCGTGTATTTATTATTTTATTTGTCCCAACTTGATTTTACGTTAAGTCAAGGAATACGTTTTCGCTTTTCTTCTTTGTTTTTAAGGAAAATAAAGTTGGTTTCCCGAGGGCTGTATGGTGTTTATTATCCTTAGTTTCGTCGTTTTATTTGGTAATTTACGATGTTACTTGCTAAATGAATTGCTGTAAGTTATGAGATTTACGAAGTGTAATTTTTAAGTAATTCCCTGATATTATTTTCATTATCATATCTTTATGTGTTGATAAGAGTCACCTCTAAATGTCACTTGATACTATAACAAGCATACATATTTTGTTTTCAACACACAAAAAGTAATCATAAAGCTACAAGATCTGGCATCTGGTGTAATCTCCCTTTTCTTGTCTGACATATTTATAAATTTTGTTTAACTTAGTATGCAGAAAGTAACGAAGTCTAAAACGTATGGATATTTTAAAATCAATTACTAGTACTGATAGTTCTACTTTATAGAACAAATATCACCCGGTTCATAGCGCTGTTAAATTTATTTTACGTCACCTCCACGAAACAATGTCGTTTTATAGCTATAAATCTTCGGATAGTCTTCCTTTATACAGCTTATTTCCGAGTTATACTGTAATAGCTCGGTGAGGAATCATGAAAACAACTCGAGAAGAACCGTCGTAACTTTTTCGTTGCCATTCTTTTATTAAAAGTGTCTACTTTGTTGAGTATTTTACACTTGTAAATGATAAAATAGTTAATAGTCTGCTTAGTTCGCGTAATTTCGAGCTTACATTTGTCTTATCTGCTTTGGAAACATGACTCACGTGATCAAAAAAAAGTCATAATCATCTAGTTGATCATGCTTTTTACACGCAAACTGAATAAAATAATATTCGAAGGACCCGCTTTTAAAAGTTAAACAGTATGAAGCATGTAAGAATGACATATTCGAACGCAATACTCATCCTAAACCATCAAATCTCTCCCTCCATCATCTAACTCTCTCTGTCTTTCCCTAACAAAGCCAATTCATTTGAAGAGTCGTAACATAACGCGCACAAGATAGTACGGCAATTAAAGCGTATAAAACATGAAACTTCTCACATAATTTCCCAAACACAGGTAACATAATACGTACTCGTTAACAAAGTATGAAAGTGTCAAAACTATCGTGCCAAATTGTTTTGCTACATTGTCCCGGCGGAGAGTTGTTTCATAACGTCCCATAAACTTGAACGTAAATGTTAGGTTGTGTCGCGTGAATTAGCGGGGAAAATAGCGATTTTTTTATGTAATTAATTACAATCCTTATGACATTGATTCCAGTTTCATATATAAAAAGAGGCTCCCAATGGTTTGTGTCAATATAGGCGCACACGGTGCTGCTAGCCAGCTTTTACTCTGGCCTGTAAAAAAATCATCTCAGTACATCGGTCTACTATTATTATCAGTTACGGGTTGATAACTGATAAATACCTAATAAATCGTTAGAATATTGAAGACCGATATCAGTTCATTAAAACGCTCAATTTCTCATAGAATAAATCCATATCGTATTTTCATTGCTAGCAACTTCGTATAGCATTTCAATTGCATTGTAGCAGAAGAAATGTACCAAAACTATAAAAACTTTAGTCTAAAATTAACCATAGCGTGTTGCATCTAGACACAAAACAATGGTATGAAGTAATGGCTAGACTGTTGTTACACTATTTTATTTGTATTCCGTAATTGTGTTAGTCCAGACATTCCGAACTAACGTTCTTTTAAAAAGTCACTTAACAATATTATCCAGAACCATACAAAACATTGTGTAAAATGTTCTTTTATTTTATTTAAAGCATTATGCTTGTTACACTCAAAGCATTAGGCAGAGGTATATGGGAATACTGCCGTGTTTTCGGATGTAATGAGGGGAGAGCCTATTAATAGCGGAAAGCCCGCCAAACTCCAGGTTGTACTATCAAAAATATTTGAATTAACATTTAAAAAAGCCCCATACCACTATGCTCAATTAATTACCCCATTTTTTAAAAAGAGAACTTGCGTTCTTCGGACACGTCTTGTATCGTGGAACGTTTTACAAACATACAAAATATAGATACAATATACAACTATTTGTGGATCACTTAAATATTTGGAACCACAACAACACACTTAACAACTGCGCCACGGGCATGGTCAATCTTTCCATAGAACGTATATAGCAATCATATACAATCCACAGAACCGTTTTCTTTTTTTTGTACAAAGAGTTTTACGTAAACCGCTTTTCTTTAAATAACATATCCACAACCGAATCGGCCCGTCACGTGCTCTCGGAAGTGTCGCCAACAGAGCATGCAATTAGGCGACGTTTTGTGCAAATAATTATGTCCCAGAGTATTTCGGTCCTTAGTTCGCACCTCTTAATTCACAAACAGGTATCGTGTGAATTTTACTCTCGGTAAGTAACTGCTGGGACAGATTAACTCGTCTGAGAATGTGAACCGATGTTTTCTCGCTCATTGTTTTGTAAGTTTTTGTTTCAATTCGTATTGAGCAAAATTCTTATTAAAATAAAATGTATGTACGTAATATACCCACGACAGTAGGCTTTCAATAGTATATTAGATAGATAGAGAATATAAAGTGTTGTAACCTATAAAGACCATTGGAACCTGATGTTAAAGACAGACAGTTTCTACTTATTTCACATTTCCCATTCATGGCCGTGCCTAAATAAATTCTGAACTAAATACACAAACTTTTCACTTTTTGATAATGGAGTTTCAATGTATTAGGCACACACTTAAACTCCGTCTTACATTACAAGATAAATTGCTAAATACAAACCCGAAACTGATCGAAACCAAGCGCTTGGACGTGGACTATGGTTGAAAATCTTTCATAACACTTTGTCCTCAGAAAGGTACGTTTAAAAAGCAATCAAGCGTATGAATAAACTCTTACACACAAAAGGACTGAAACCAAGTATTAGCACCAAACAAGGCTGATAAAAGTAGACTGACAGATTAACTCGTCTGGGAATGTAAGGTGAATGAACATCGCCATTTCGTTTCAATGTCTAAACTACGCTTGATATATCGAGTCGCCAAATTAGAGGGAAAATATAAAGTCGATTTATGTCTTTTGTTTTAAAACTGGTTTTGGTACGTGATTAATAACGTTTTTGTTTTCGGGATTGAGATGTAGTGGGTTGGCTTGTGAGGTTTATATATTTAAATTTTAGTACTTTTGTCGTAGAAGTCGACAACAACGGCATACTTTATGATTTTGACTTGACTCTCATATCCCATTTATATTCTCATTGGATATAACTTTGGAAATACACACTGGTATTTTGAAATCTTCTCTTATATACTTATCCGTTGCTCCTTATAGACCACCAAACAGACTGACAAAGTACCTAGAAGTAGCGGTATGAAATATGGGATGCCTTAGATACAAACAAGCTTTTACAAAAGTCTCATTACGTGTATCTCATGTATTGCCAAAACAATAAACACATAATTTTTATTCAGTCGATTGCCTCAATCTCTTCTAACAAAAACAAACAAGGTTTTCCTCTTTACATTATTAGAACAGTAAAACGTACTTGAGTATCAATTCAATTCGATAATATATTGGATTGCTTGCTCTTCAGTTACAAATGTGGGATGTAAGTAGGAAGTATAAATAAGTATGTTTTATTTTATTAAAAGGATAAACAGTGTAACTTGTTACAAATATGTTTTTATTAGATAAGTCAACGAATTCTGTTAGTAGGATGAGAATAAATTCAATGTAACAATATAACTCTGTTTTAAAATTGCTGATATGATCTTCATGATAACATTTGCCAGAAGGATTTGACTTTCAATGTAATGACAATTTGGTGTATGAATGAGCTAAGACCCAGAACGTACCCTCCTTTTTCACTTACTTTCCAAAATAAGATTAACAAATAAAAAAACGTAAAAGTGTGAAATATACGAGGTTTGTTACTATTAGGAAAATCTTACAGAAATTAGAAAAACCTTTGATAACATTAAATTTTCACGCTTTCTAACTAACTTTAACTATAAATTAAATGAACGTAAAATAACTCTAAAGTACATCATTAAAGACGGAGTTATAATAATTAAGAGCTTAGCAACTAGAGATTATGATGGCGCAATAAAAAGTAATGATAGCAATGAAAATGGACACTTACTTGATTTGCGTGATGTTATTAAAAGTTATTAATAAATCAGTTTTAGGAACACCACTATCTAAGGCAATAGGCTCAGTCCCCTAGGCCCCCTTTTATATGATAAATAAATAAAATAAATAAATATCATTGGACAACTCACACACGGTCATTTGATTCCAAACTAAGCAGAGCTTGTACTATGGTAACCAAATAACTGATAAACATACTTATATACTTCTAAATACATACTTATTTAGATAAATTGACATCCAGGCTCAGAACAAATACTCGTGCTCATCACACAAAGATTTGTCCCGGGTGGGATTCGAACCCACCACACGCGGCGCTACGGTTGTTGCGGCGAGGTGACCGCTTAAACCACTGCGCTAAACGTGCAGTTAAAGTGCAGTTTTTAGTTAATTAGTTAAGTTAATGAAACAAACATTGTTAATGGCAAAGCTTGTGTATGATTTACACACCTCTGCCAACGCTTTCAGTTATAACAAGCAACACACATATGTACGTAACAGCAGAACTACGGAATATTCCCAAAAAGATTGAGTAAAGAAAGTGTCAGGGTATATAATTAGACTCACAGACAGATGATTTGGGTCTTGTTGTATCCTTTATACCAGTTACTTAAATGTTAGTAAATGTCTCACAGGACGAGATTTTGAAGAGTTAAAATAATAGCAGTACTTCTTACTTTATTGTTTGCTATAATTGCCCGGTTTCACCACTTCTGAATAAGTATCATATAGTGCTGTTGATGATTTGACAATAGTTTTTATACATTCCAGCCCGTTCGAGATCATTGCCTTGCAGCCTTGCAGTGCAAATTTCTTTGGCTAGTAAATCGCGTCTACTCTTCGTTCTAAGATTTATGAATCATAATTTGACTACAAAGAAAGTGTGTGTATCTGAACTGTTCTCAAAACGACATTCTTCAACTAACTTGTATAACATAGCAGTAAGTCTAAACCTTCAACATTTTTATTTTAAACCTGCGTGATCACGTCACACATAGTCCTTTTAATGTGAACTGAGGTGACATTAAAGTGTAGCGCGCGTTCCCTTTGTGAATGATCGATGTCAAAGATTACTTTGTGATGGTTGAGCGCCAGTTCTTTCACTTAAACCAGTTAGCCTGAGGCCAAAGTGTCGTATTACACGAACAAGCTACACGCAAAGGTAAGTGTTGAAATGTGGGTTTTTCATGCAGTGTTGAAGGGGGTTGGCAATTGTGTTAGTTGTCGCGTTCTTTTTAATCTATTGATGTTTTAAAATAGACGTATAATGCAGTACTTCATAAGAAAATGCTAAGTTTGAAACAATCTTTTTGTCATTTTTTCAGAGCCGCGAACTAACAATAGCAATATTAGTGTAATTATACATTCAAATGATCTAAATTTTAAACTTAAATAACTAAAACTGTTTAAAGGTATAAAAACAACAATTTGTGTGAATCCCATTCAACATAAAACAACTCTACCTGTACCTATAAATAAAAATGCTAATTTACCAAAAACATGTTATACGAGCAAAACAGAACAGAAAGCTTTACCCAATTAAATGTTGAAACATGACGAGAGAGAACAATAGGAAATATATCAATGTGTACAAACCCGCATTCCATCGCGATCATTGGCAAAACGGAGCGCTTTTGTCTAGACAGATTGTAGACGAAATATGACCACCGTATTCTAAGTAACGATATTAAAACGATACCATACCGATATTAAAACGATAATGTACCGACGATAATTTATTTCATTGCAGTAATGTTTCATTTCTCGATCAATATTTCCTGGCGTTGCTCGATATATGCTTACTTATTGGTTCAATTGAAATGTTTTCAAGGAATGAATACAGCTTTCAATTTGTTCGGTATTAATGGTGTAATGTGCAATCGACATTTTAATGCTGCTGATTTAATGTATGCAATCATTGACTTATTTATTCTTTCGAATGAAATGCTTTTAACAAGATAATCAACTGGTGACAAAAAAGAACTGCTTATAGCTTTTTATCATTCATACAAATTATTTGCCAGATTATGTAGAACTTCACTCACAAGTTATGATGCTATGAAGTATGTAACTATCTGTATGATAATAAATCTAAATAAATAATTAAATGACAACTGCATTTCTTGAAAAGGAATTTACTACAACTTAAAAATCTGGCCAAGCATTGCACACATTTCAAACAAAGAAAGTTTCCAACTTACAAAGAATTCACAGTTGCTCTAACTTATACACAAGACGTCAAAAACAAGACTTTTTCCTCAACATCTTAGCTTCAACCGTGATCATATCGTCAGTCCTAATCACCCAGTCGCCTGCAGTCGGCCAGCTGTGGGCGTGGCGATGATAGCGGCAACTGTTTACTTTGTACAACCGCGCCCACTAATGCATCACATTCTTATCTATCCACTGCAGTGCGCCGTGCATCCACTGAGGAAATTAGTGGATATTTTCTCAAACAAAAGCCACTGGACGAAACAACGGCTTAATCGCTATTTTCACATTTATGCTCGAATTTATTGTGCCCTAGTTTTGGATTCGGAACTATTGTTTGCTTTGTGGCGTTTGGAGTTACAATTTTGTATACAAAATTAAAAATCTTAGATGACAGTTTAAAGCAGTTTTTCAACATTTCTCGTCAGTTCCTTCTCATTGATTCTTTACAAAATCATTTTTTTTATTTTTCAATGAGTTATTTTTCGCACGAGACCTCACTTTTGATAAAAAATATACTTGTATGCGAAACGTTTGCGTGCCAAGAATATCTTATTCGGTTTTGATGATAAGCAACTACAAAAATAATAATTTATACAATAGCAAACTGTAACTAATTACAAAACAAAGAAGAATATGAAACCAGAAACGAAGGTCTTCTATAATTCTAAAACAATTAAATTGCCCTCTCCCTTTCAAAATGGCAGCCTGAGATAAATTTCAACCGAAAAAAACGGAAAAGCCCTCGAACCTGCAGTGAATTTGATTAAAAATGTGGAATCATTGGAAACAAAGATAGGCGAGTTGAAAAGACATTTGAACAATGAACGAATTAACAACAATAGGGGGTGCGTAAACGTGAAATTTTCCAAAGAATAATAATTATGCTGTTAATTTTTCCATAATGTCTCCTTTTATTACCAGAATGTGTATAAAATTGAACCCTAGGCTTGTCAGCTTAATGAGGATCCAATGTTTCACGTGGAACTTTTTAATTAGTTTTTTTGTAGTCTACTAATTTTTGTTGTACGCTAATAGCAACCAGGTAAGTTCGTGCAGGTACTGCATGTTAAATTTTTGACAGTGTAGTGTTTTGTAGCGAATTGTACCGCAAATGCAGGATCCTAGAAATCCGCAAAACCTATAATGTTAGTATATATTAAATATTTTATTCATATTTTATGTTATATTTCTTTTTTATGTCTATACAACGATTGATAGTGAATGAATTGTAATATTTACTTAAGTAAATATATAATATATTAAAAAGAGACCAAACTACTCTTGATATTCTTGTACTTTCAAAGATCACTTGAACTACTATTGATAATAAAATTATAATAATACGTAAAATATTTTACTTTACCTATCTGCTAAAAAGCGAAATTGTACGCAATAAAAGATTACTTAAAACTATTTTTTCGGATATAAGTACTTCACATTAGTAGTAATGTGCCATGAGAAACGTCTTTTGGGCATTGTGTAGACGTCTAGACGATATAGTAATATCACTTAAAGGCTTTACTAGAGTTATGTGGCACAGAATAGCACCCTGAGGGACGCTTTAGAAAATGTACCGACGTGTGTGCCGTGTATTTATGTCTTGCTGATTTGTTTATGTTTTCAATATGTGCAGTTACATAATATATGTATATCGGAAATGTATTATTATTTGTTTTGGTAGATGTACCGAAATAATTGATGACCATTGTTACTGTCTTACAGACTCAATGTTTGAGGTCACCGTTCAGTGCCTTCAGTCCTTCTCCATGAGTCTTGGTGGCCTTATTTATTAAAATATTTGATTTTGCCTAAAAATAAATAAGGTTTAGTCGATAAATACCATAAATTGAAGGTTATCATGGTCTTAAATTAGATAGTTTTTCGCAGCCAATGGTTATGGGTATTCCATATATTATTAAACCTAATTCATCACATAATTTGTATTGTTTCTATATCTTTAATTAATCTTAATAAAAATAAAATGTGAATCGGAATACTTACCTCAAACTATGGACTGCACGGGTCTTTAATTTGACATGATTTATACAACATAATAATATCCAAGCCCGTATAAGCGTATATATGAAAATGAACTTCTTGGCAACTGAGTAATAATATATTGCCATGAATATAGTAATTATTACAAGGTTTAACCCTCATCACACACGCCATGCAAGATAACTCGCATGTCAGTCCCTTTAGCAGTCTTCGGTTTGACCTTCCAACCTATGTTAAACAACTTAGCTTTATTACTTATTTATAATTTTGGCCGTACTCATACTGGAACTAAACTATAGTATACGGAGAAAGACACTATTAAAAAAACACTTACATTAAATTGTCACTTTGTAAGAATGTAGATTGTAACTAAATAAAAACGTTAAATACGAAGCCCTAACACCCAAGCATCACACTAATGCCCAGTTTCTGAGTACATTAAGCGGTAGTTTATAATTCAATAGCGTTTTTCATATGAGTTTTAACGTTAAATATACTTCAGAAACCGGGGGTAAGTAATGTATGAACTTAAAATCATCATCATTAGAACCTCCAACAATGGACAACTAGATACTATTGTCTGGAGTTCGCAAATTTTTGCTCTGCATCCATCATTTCTGCATCATCAGTATAAAATGTGTCATGGACGTCGTTGAGAATAAAATATTTGTTTGTTTGTAATGGCTTTGAAAATATCATGTGTAGTAGTAGTTACTCTACCACATTACTGTAGCTTAACATTCATAGTCACTTTAGTTTACTTTATCGTTCTTGAGAGATTATTTATAAATACCGTGGACTTTACAAGAATGAAGCCCGTAATGTTCCTGAATTAGATTTTCAAACGACGTACTCAATCTAGGCATCATATCACGCAACGAAAGTGATTATCGACCGTCCTCTCACCGAAAACCGCTAAGCCAATAGGAAATGTAAATAAGCGGTATTGTTAGCCGTTGGAGGCTGAAAACCCTGAACATGTCATGAAGTAGAGCAGCTGGAGAGTCGTTTATCAGAGGCCGGTCGAGTAGCGACGCGTAATTAAACAACAGATACCGTGTAAAACGATGACGAGCCTAAACACTTGTTCACAAAAATGTACTAAACGCAGAGAAAGTAGAGTAGATGGAACCCATTTCTAATCCATTTGGTGCAGTCTTCTTTAGAAAAGAGAGAAAGGTTCGGCTTTAGGTAAATCGAGTAGATTATTTTTTTTTAACTTATGATCTGTGAAAAAAAAATTCCTGCATTATTACTAAAAATATTGTTTAAAAAATATATTTTTATTCTTTGAAATTATATATTTTATGGAAGATTGTTTGGTCATTAGTTAATTAGAATATTTAATTAATAAAGACGATACAAATTCAATAAATTTTACACTACTGTTAGACAACCCTTTCTAAACTAAGCTCGACAAACGGGACAACCGTGTGTCACACAGTACCGAACAAACAGCCTGTTCTAGACAAGTGAAATGAAATGGATAGGAACGAAGTCGCGTGAGATGTCGCTTCGAGTGCTGTCGTGTTCGCGATTACTCTCCATCCGGCCCAACAGTGTGTACACCTAAAGTGATTAGACTAGATCGAGTTTGTTTCTTTAATTTATTGATTGCTTTGTAGGTTTGTAAGAAGGTTACAAATCTTAGACCCAATTTCAGTACATCCGGATAATAATATGTGTCAGTTAGCTAATCAGTCGAATTTTAGTGATTATTTTTATACGTTTGACAGATAAAGATTCTTCTTCTTACCGTATGGTTAGGTTAGTGGTCAACCTAGTGTCAAAGTTGTTCCAGCCCAAAAGGCCTTTGCTATGGCTTAACGACTGTTATCTTAGTAGACAACAACCGGGACCGACTTTTTACGTGCCCTCCGAAGCACGGAGACGACCAGCTCGAAAACCACTATGCGGTCATCCATCTATAGAATGACCGCACCAACGGTTGCTTCACCCACAGATCGTTGTCAGACCGGTGAGCGCAACTGGCTATGGGCGTTAAGCTGTGAAATTGGTACATACAGCTAGTGTAAGAGGAGTCTTTTGATAAACATCGATTCATGTAGTTGTAGGTTAGAACATTATTCATAAATTATATTACCATTACTAAACCCGCAAATGGGCAGTAATGAGTTAAATATTTCTCAGTATCACAGGGGATGGGCATTCTATACTAAAATTGAAAGATTTCCCGGAATATAATCCCATGTGGTTATAGAGATTATGAATTATCTGCCTAACAGATTACATACACACCGCTTTAATATTTTTACGTGATTAAATAACAAACCTCGAATCATACTTATCGTGTGTAATAATTGAATGTGAGATGGATTATTCTCCATATATTTTCTTCATAATCTTTCCTATATCGTATTAGCTAAGAGTAAACACGTGCAAAGGATAAAGCCTAATATTCCAACATTATAATTTCGTACTACATCTAGAATGTAGACTTGTTATGTTCTACAGAATTATATTCTAACAACTAGCTGACTCGCGCAACTTCGCTTGCGTCAAATAAGAGACAATGGGTCAAAATTTTCTCCGTTTTTGTAACATTTTGTATTGTTACTCTGCTCCTATTGGTCGTAGCGTAATGATATATAGCCTATAGCCTTCCTGGATAAATAGACTATACAACACTGAAATAATTTTTCAAATCGGACTAGTAGTTCCTGAGCACATTTAGCACGTTCAAACAAACAAACTCTTCAGCTTTATAATATTAGTATACATTTGCGAATGTAAGAGGATTACAATCTTAAAATATGTTGAACATCGCCCTACAATTATAAGTTCTAATGATAATAAACTGTACGAATAATGTTATGTTTGTCGAACATAAATCTACTGCGGTGTACGCTTCAAGAAGGCTTTATAATACTGTTTATAATACTTTATTACTCATCTTACTTACAATGTTACATGAAACTTACATGTTTCTTACCTTTAATATAATATAATAGTATTTTAACGAAGATAATTAAGGATTATACTACGGATTACGGACAGATACTAAGGATTATACTAACTTTGTTTTTATTTAGGCTGTGTTCAAAGCTACGCAACGTAATAACGTATAATACGATATCAAAAAGACGTCATACTCGATTATTTGATTTGTATTGTCCATTCATCGTAGATAGATAAAGGGGAAGGAATACTTGAAATCAGCCTGTCTTGTCACACCAAAGTCAAAACTTTGTGTTATGATTTTGTTGACGTCAGGCATATTAGCCATGATATATTTTTTGTCAATTACTTATAAAAAAGAATAGCATGAAGATGTCATTCTGCGTGAAATCGCTCGTTTTTTTTATATTGCCGAAGTATAAGTCTATAAGTATATAAATTTGTTTTTAATTACACATACTTAATTACTTTTTTAATTATCTTTTCAACCATGTTATTATTTTTTATAATGACGCTATCATATTAAATATTTAAAAAAATATTTAATTATTTCACCGAATAAAATATGAGGGTCATCCCGTAATGGCAGTATTTTAATAAAAAGTTCAAGCAACATTGAAAATATTCTAGAACATTATTTATTTAATACACTCTAATTAATTACTCGTAAAAAATAATTTCAATGAAAATTTTAAATAATCCCTTAAACAAATAATGACACGCATAATTAAAAGAAAGCGTAATTATGTGTTTTTAGGAATATTATGTTTTTTCAAAGGTTAAAATTTATTAAACTTTTAATATTTTTGCTGTCGATACATTATTCCACATTTTATGTCGGACTTTTCTTTTGTCAGACGATAGAAAACCCTCCGTTAAATGAGTGTCTCAATGGAATTATAATATATATAGAAGTTATTATTATAATACGGAAAATAATATTAGCGACCAATTAAAAAACATATCTCTATTTTTAAATAATACGATGCAGAGAAAAGTAAGCGGAAAATACATCAGCACTCATAAATCATACTTCTAATAACACAATAACTATTGTCAACTTTAAAACCATTATACCTTGAGCTCCGTACCCTAAACATTTCCTATGTTCAAGTTCAACAATTAATATAATTACCGGCGCGGGGGAGGTCATCCTGGATTGGTTTTTACGCACCACCATCCAACACCATTAGAGGAAGCAGCGAGTGGAACAATTTAATTGATTTATTTATCCCTATATCCAATTAGGCTGGCACCAAAAATTGCTGGGTGAAATTCAGTGAGAATTTTCGTCGCCGTATAGATGGACACTCTGGATTCAGTGAACAAAAGTGTGATAGGGTAAACGACAATCGTTTTGAAGAACTTTGAGTTGGTTTGTTGATGCAAAAGCGAGATCGTTCGGTTTTACTCTCAAATTCTTTAATGAACAGAATTTGGACCTGTTCGAGATTCATTCAGAAATTTAAATGATGAAGAGTAATATTTATAACTCCCAAAAAATATGTGGTATCGTTGCATAAATGTTAAAGTAAACGTCTTTGTGTCAATAAATTCTATTAAAATTCTAGAGAAAATACAAGGTTAAATATTAATATAAGTCGCAACAAAGCCTTCGTGGGTTTGAAATTACTGAACGTCATCATCATTGCTGAAACAAATAGTCACAGATAATTTCAACTTCTAACTAATTCAAATTGAGGAATCCGATACTACATTATTAGCAGATATTGTACAAAGGAAACCTCAAGCTGCGTTAGGTTTATAGTATAAGTTATTCAGACTAGACGTGATCTTTTGTAAGTCGATATTCCTCACGAGATATGCCTTTGATAGATAGCAGATAGAAACTGGAATTGTTTACCCGAGGCTATGGAGAACTAGGTTATACTAGGGTCTATATTATGATAGTTTGCTTCGTTTGTAAAGTTCACGGCTATGACAGACAGGAGCCTAATAAAATATCACATTCAATTTGCATAATAGACACATGCTATATTATGTGGATCGAGTCAAAAAGGCAGTGTTTTTGTTAAAAACGAAGACGATTTAGATCACCTAACTTCCATCTATCGACAAAAGTTTGTTCTAGTTCTCCCTTAACTTAAATGTGGTTCAAACACCAGTGAGCTCGTTTAGTAATTAGGATATTGTGTATATCATTATTCTTTGTATTGAACTTTAATATGTTATTATTGTTTTCTTTTGTATACCTGTCAAATGACCGAAACACTGTAAAGCCTCAATAATTACGGCACGGATTGAAAGCCGTGCGCTGAAAATTGGATAATATAATAATTTACAGCGACCGCCTTGCGTAAGCGTATTACTGAAAATCTGCGGAAAATGTGAGATTAAACGAAAAGCATTATTTTGAACATTTCCGACAATAACGCTTAATTTTATACGAAATGTCAATAAAAAGTAACAATGCAATTACTTGTCTTTGTAATATCTGAATTTCATTCAATAAATAGAATTAAGCTTTTTATAGCAACTTACTGTCGATATACAAATTATAGTCATAATCTATCCAAGCGATTTCGGCCAAGGTGACTACTTCGACTCCTATTCAAATTAACGCTGATGCACACGGAGACAGATAATTAGTACCTACAATATAAAGTTTCACATTTTGTTTTTAATTATTTACATACATATGTACATGTAAATTAAACATAGTAATATTAAGTTGCCCACTACTATAATGTATTATTAAAATTACAGAAACCAAAGACAGTTTCTCATATGAAATGTTAGAGTGACTTCGTTGTAATAGAAATTATTATGTTACTAGATTTTTTTTCTCGGTAAAAGTTGTTTAGAAAATAAAACTACGCAAAAGTAAAATTCCCTTTATTATAATAAATGTTCTTCTCTCAAACAAAATGTTTATGAACTAATTAAGTCATTAGAATACTTTTTAATAATATAAGGTCTCCAGATTCTTCAGGATTTTCTGTCCTATCTGGAAGTGGCCAACAATCGTTGTTGTAGAAAAATTCTTTAACTGGGCATTTTTTTATGTATGGAGGATTATTTTTCGAACCTTTGTATGGACGAAGAATCACTTCAATCATGTCGAGCAACTCTTCATCTGGTAAGTAATTTGCTTTTATTAAATGTAGAAATATGATAATGGTTATTATGCAACGGAGTGTTGGCATTGCGTTCTTGTCTTACTCTCAGCGGTCTGTTGAATTAGAAGCACAATAGTTAATAATACAAAATGAAGCAGTGCAATATTGTTATATTACGTGAGATCATTGTTTTTCTTCTGAAATTAAATAATACGGTAATCTAATTCATTTAGACCTCGTATATTTTCTTAGCACACGAAATAGTTTTTTTGATCGGAAATTAGTGATATGATAATTTGTACAAAGCCTTGTTTCCCGTTGACGTTTCAGCGATTGCATAATGCATACTACCTTTTCGTGCATTATTTTTTTACAATAAGATGATTTTTACACATAGAATAAACTGATCCTATATATATGGATAGGAGGTATACGTATCATGAAAACAGGATTTAATTAAAAAATAGCAACGAGCGGCGAAATCACACCAACTGCATTTTAACAATTGCTCAAAATGCCGAAAGTAAACTACACTCAGGACTATGAATAGTAGAGGTAACTATCGGGATACATCACAAATAGTCATATATTGTTGGTAAGCTATCTGTAGGTGTTAGTTTAACAACAAAGTAAATTGATACAATACAATGATCTCACGTATTATAAAATTATTCTATTACATACCTTTTTTCTACGAGTTCCCTCGAAACGTCTAGCCACTGATCAGACGCACAATGGAATAGTATATGAATGATGTGTTTGTCATCTTCAATAATGGGAAACTGAAGAAAATGTACATTATTTACTGAAACTGCGTTCTGTGGATTCCAAAGCGTTAAGAGGCAGAACATTATTATTTCATATTTCATATATATTTTGTAACTTTTTCGCAATTTTAATGTATACACTTACATTATGGCATGGTTGCTTAGCTTACCTAATTATTATGTTTTAATAATTACGTAATCATTGTTTTAATAGATATATGTATTTGATATTATGCTGTCATCGTTATTCACAACTTAAAAATAAAACAAACAAAGAAATAAACAGGAAAATTTGAATAAATAGTTAATTACCAAGATTAACAGCTAGCTGATTTCTAGTAATCTTTTTTATTTCATTTTAGACGAAAGCAGAAAATTTACCTTTTACAAGATTCTAGATCCACCAAGACCATTTATCATCAACATCACCTCATTTACCTCAATAGCAATCCCGGTTCTATAAGGGTTCAAATAATTTCGATGAAACATTTCAATTTTCTTTCAAGATCAAATCACAATGGCTTGGAAGTTAACTGTTGGAAATTTTAATATCCGTTTAACCAAACTGTGATCAGAGGGGTCATTCGCTATCAAAAATAATGGACCCTAACATTAACTAAATAGGCTCTTCAGAAAATTTCTACTTTATGAAAATATTTGCTTTTGATAACTTGAGTTAAATTGGATGAGAGGTAATGAAGCCACGATTTAAGTGATTCATTTGATGTTTGATTGCTCATGAATCACTTATTATTTTGTAGTATTGATATTTGTGTTTTTTTTTGTCGCGTTGTTATAGTGCGTAGTCGTGTCAAAATATTTTAAAGATCATACAGGTCTCTAAGGTGTTATACTATCAAAGTAGAATCAATTAATTAGGACTATTATTTATTAGAATACCACGCCTTCTTCAATATTTCTAAAATCCGAAAAAAAAGTATATACTCTTAATCAAGTCCATTATATTCAACGGAACTCCTAAAAGTAATTTTACTTTCCCTAAAAATTAACATTAAAAATCGTAAATAAAACATTCAGAAAAGTACTTCGGCAACATAAATATTCATACTTTTATTGTCGCAACTCGAGAATACATTTCGGGGCAAAAATTAGTTAAACAATCGCATAACTGGAAAGACATTTACGGGTTACAAAAAGCGAAGAAAGTATAATTAATGTCCTGTACAAGTTGAAATTCTAAGGAAGTTGTTGTTTTAATACCGAGAATGTCACGTAGCCTCATTAAGGGTTAAGTATCGTTGAGTTACAGCTAGTCAACCCTCTTGCGCTACTATTTCCACTCTGTTTATTTTTATTCTTTTTATTACGTCACAAACTCGACTACATACAGGCCAGTGTTTATTTTTAATTTGTGCGTATTTCTACCACTACAATAAGGTGCGTCAAAAAGGTTAAATACCTAATTAATTAATGTTATGTAAGTAAAAGGTTTGTTTAATTACAAGAATGTCAAGCGTATTGTTTTAACTTTCATTGTTTTGGTAAAACGTGGAGTCGGGTTATTCGTCTTTTAATCTAGCTTTTGCCTTTGGTTGGGCTAGCGTAAATTTTGTTAATTATTCTTTCCATTCTCGGCGGCCCGAGCAATTAATGTTACGTCTGATCCTTAGGTCTTCAGGCGAATTCTCGGTGCCTAAACATTTTTTGAATGGTATAAAAAATTAAATCCAGTAAATTTTATGGACAGTTGTGATCGTGAACACGTTTATAGAGGGTTAAGAATACTTTTATACCTTTGCTATCTGACCTAATTCCTTTTCGTCTTCTCAGAAATATTCCTTATAAGCCCAAAAATCCTATTAACAATCTTATTACTTTCAAGATTTAAAGCAAAAATTAGGTCATCGACACACACCTTTCATGTTACTCAAAGCAATTTCCCCTTAATAAGGCAGAGTTCCGACGTTCGTCGGCAAAACAAAGGTGGTTTGAAACACGGGCATCGTGGAATAGGCTCGTTAACTTTTCAATTTTCCGACGTAAGCTTTAGTAATAGTTGGATGTGACGCCAGTGTGGCCGTACCCTATTATTTAGTGTTGTTACGACCGCGGGACACGGACAATTGTTTATTTCTTTTTTTTGTTTCGGGGCGAGATTAGAATGGTAAAGTGTTGCTGGTCGGTTGTAGTTTTAAACATTTGAAGTAATTTATTCGGTTGAGCTTGGTCTTTTTTTATCGACTTTTTGGTAAACCTAGTTAGTCAACCTGACATACATTTTACTTGTGAATCGATGACAAAAGCTCCATGACACATTTCTACGCCATAATATCTCCAGCTTAAGATATTTTTTTTATAAAATACCTTTGTATTATTAAATTATGCCTGTATTATAAATGTAATTATTTTGCGCTGCATAATAAGCTGGTTTGCAAGTCACACGAGTGCTAACTTGCATATTTCAAAACATGTTTTTTCTTTAATTAATTACTGTATATCATGCCACATTAAATCATAGTATTTTGAATAATTCTCAAATACTGTTTTAAATATACCATTTTTATTTTATCTATACTAATATTATAAAGCTGAAGAGTTTGTTTGTTTGTTTGTTTGTTTGTTTGTTTGTTTGTTTGAACGCGCTAATCTCAGGAACTACTGGTCCGATTTGAAAAATTCTTTCAGTGTTAGATGGCCCATTTATCGAGGAAGGTTATAGGCTATATATCATCACGCTACGACCAATAGGAGCAGAGTACCAGTGAAAAATGTTACAAAAACGGGGAAAATTATGAGTCTTATGTGACGCAAGCGAAGTTGCGCGGGTCAGCTAGTAAAATATAAAAAAAGTGTTTTCTGACACATAACTCAATACATGCTTATAAACTTGAGAACTTTAATATTATATTAAAACTAGCTGACCCACGCAACTTCGCTTGCGTCACATGAGAGAGAATGGGTGAAATTTTTCCCCGTTTTTGTAATATTTTTTACTGGTACTCTGCTCCTATTGATCGTAGCGTGATGATATATAGCCTATAACCTTCCTCGATAAATGGGCTATCCAACACTGAAAGAATTTTTCATATCGGACCAGTAGTTCCTGAGATTAGCGCGTTCAAACAAACAAACAAACAAACAAACAAACTCTTCAGTTTTATAATATTAGTATAGATTAGTATAGATTTATAATTTACATGCTATAAGCCTATAAAAAAATAATAAGCGCCCGTGGCATATTTTATATAATTAAGGTAGGTATGTAATAATAATTGACAATTCAAAATTACATACCTTAATTTGAATCTCAAATTAATCTTAAAAATAGTTGTAGCCTACTAATATTATAAACTAGCTGACCCGCGCAACTTCGCTTGCGTCAAATAAGAGAGAATGGGTCAAAATTTTCCCCGTTTTTGTAACATTTTTCGCTAGTACTCTGTTCAAATTGGTAGTAGCGTGATGATATATAGCCTATATAGCCTAACCTTCCTCAATTAATGGACTATCTAACACTGAAAGAATTTTTCAAATCGGACCAGTAGTTCCTGAGATTAGCGCGTTCAAACAAACAAACAAACAAACAAACAATCAAACAAACAAACAAACTCTTCAGCTTTATTATATTAGTATATATTATAAATGTGTAAGTATTAATGTATCTATGGTTATTACTCTTCCACGGAAAAACTACTGGCCGGATTTTAATGAAATTTTGTACATTAATAGCTTACAACCCGGCCTAGCAGCTACATAGATTTTTTTCCCGCGAAATTATTTCACGTGAACGAAGTGGCGGGCAGAAGTTATACAAACGTTATATAAACGTCATATATTTGAAACGATAATATCGGGCATAGGAAATGCTGCTGTATTAAGTTTTCACTACTTCCACTAGTTCTAGTTTGAGCGGATTTCGTCGATATATTCGAAAATCCTTTACAGTCTTCGTATAGCAATCATTACGTAATTACTCAGTGGGTTTCATTTCTCAGTATCAAAGCTTTGTTCATCTATGCGAGTGTTTGCAGCTCGTATACGTACGTTTCACGGAAGACTTAAGTTCAGTTGATTATGCGATTATCCAGTACTAGTTTTGAGTTAGGCTACGTGGAACAGTAAGCGAAATGCTAGCTTAATACCATTTCACGATCAGTTTCAACCCATTTTCTTGACAGAATCCTATAAATCCAAAAACTAACACTAACATAAGTTCATTACTCGGAATGACGGATTTCTCTCTACAGTAAAAAAAAATATAAGCATATTATTCTGATCGTCAGACTGAATGCAAGGCCTACCCCTCTCTGGTTCGGGGGATTCTTGCCCAGCAGACGAATAATAATGGCTAAAACATCAGGTCGCACAAACATTCAGGTGAAACCAGAGTCGCACTTCCAATCGACTAAAGTAAAAATAGCCTGATTCCCCAAATGAAAAATACTATCAATTAAGTTAAGCCAAGTTGTGCTAGATAAATTAAATATTTAACTTAAACCAGCAATCAAATTATATTGCACGTCGATATATATTTATATTCTTAGCTAAAGATTCAAAACATACATAAAATTAGCATTAACATGAGCTAACAGAATATTCTAGTAATATTCTACTTGTTCTTATTTTATAGCCGACTTTAACAACCACAGAAAAGCTATTTGCTTTAATCTCTTAACATGTTTACTAAAATAAATAAAATCTGAGCAATCCCAGCCGCAATTAGATCAAGTATGTGGACCGTGTACATTATACCATATTATACTAATAATATACGCTATGTAGGGAGATGCAACGTACAAATATGTACGGAATCGTCAGTACAATGGAATCCCTTACCACGAGTTTGGTAATGTCTATTGTGGATGTAGTTCTGCTTGTTTCTCTTGTAAAACGAATTAGAGAGGAATTTTATTCTGTGGATATAGTTGTATTTGTTTCTCTTGTAATGGAATTGAGGAATTTTATTCGCACTTAATATAGAGGTGAAAAATGTATTTGGAGAATATTAGTAACATTTCTTTTAATGCACATTCGGGTACATTTGGGTACGTTTTCTTTTGATTTGCAAATCTACATATATGAGAGTAGAAAGCGGGTTACGCTAGTATAAAAATGCGTCGTTTGTAACGTAGTAATTTATTACAATTCCAAAAACAAGTTTTCATACAAATCAAAAGAGACGATACAAAAGTTAAAATTAAGTTATACAATTCACCGTAACCGCTACTCAAAAGTTGGTTTTGATACTCCAAATACTATTAATTTATTTCATATTCCTGCAACCAATTCTATATAAATCTCATTTAAATAAATTAAAAATATTCAACTCAATGACTATTACCTTCGTACAATCCTTGGTATGTAACTCACTATGAAAATGCAGTGGCGGGCTCCCGGGCCGCGGGCTTTGCTGGCCATTACACGCGTTATTTCATTAAGCAACGGATAATGAAATTTCCGACGGTAAAATTGTGCCCCCGGCCCTGTATAAGTGCATGTGAGCTTGTCCTGCGGTGGAAAAGTTCACTTTGTGGGTTATAATGTTGAGAAGGTACGAAGAAAATTACTTTAAAGATTTTTTGCGGGTAGTTTAACATTTTTCTTTTTTGTAACAAAGATGATGTGTTTTTGTTTTAATTCTAGATAGTGTTTTGTTTTCGTTATTTTAAAAGATGAATTTGAATAATACTTACGTGTACAGAGTGAAGCTTTACTTGTTATTATCAGACCCAAGCTTGGTTTTGGTCGGTGACATAAAGAAAGTATCATTTTGTCTGTGTCATAAACTATCAGCCTGCCGGTTCATCAGAATAGATTCAGGTGTTTTCATATGAAAGAGGTACAAACAAGTAAACAAATACTTTCACATTCGTATATTCGTAATTAGCACGAATATTGAATATAAATAAACATAATTTTACAAATCATTTGGTTTATTATTTAATTATCAAATGTTTAGGTACGGTTTCATGTCCGATATACTCGCAATAAGCTTGCCAAACATATCATAGACAATCGCGCTTCCGGCTATACAAAATAGATAATACGAATTATTCAAACTACAAAACATGATAATCAAAAATGTTAACCTAAGTATTTATATGTTATAGTACCATATGGTGCAAAGTTAATGCATTAGGCATACTTACGTACCTACAGTATGCAAGTTGTTTCACTTTTACTTTTCGAGATCTTTTGCACCCGTGACGGTTCACAGAGTGCGAATGAAGAGATGAGATGAAAAAGACAAAATCAATCAATATTTATAAAACTCTTCTGTTACTAAGTGACTGGCTGATAGACAACGCATAGCTGAAGCTACTGAAAGTTGAGCGTAGAATTAAAATGTAGCATAAAGATTCCTTTGAAAATTCCTTCCTGGAAGGTGTCAAATTTCACGCGGGCAAAGCCGCAGGCAGAAAGCTAGTAAATTGATTAAACAGCTGCAACAATAACAAATACTAAACTTTGTCCTATGTCTTGCACAGCAGCAATAGGTATTTTTAAAATAAAACCACTATACTGTATCAATACTCGTACCGAAAAAGCTAGTAGCATATAACAACTACGAACTTTGGTATTCGAAACATCGCCGGCACGGTTATAAATTATGTGAACGTGATAGTTCGAGAGCCTATCGACATTCTTTTCCCCTTTTCGTCTATGATATGTTGGAGACAGCTTCCTGAATCGATGTAGATATATCCGATTTAATCTTCGGAACTTTGATATTTCACGAAGAATTTTCGCTGAGAGAATGAAAGGAAAATATAAACAGTGTAGCTGTTTGGTTCAGAAAACAGTTCGTTGAATTTTGTGAACTAGAATTTTATTATAATAGGATTGCAGTTTTCGTTTTTTATGATGTTCGAAATCTTAAGAAAATATCGGATTTTTTGGTTTTTACCTACATCACCGTCCTATAAACAAAGATAAATTATATACCCGTATATAATAGGATATGTATAAGGTAATCTATGTAAGTAGAGCCCCACCGAAGGAAACAGATCCTACACTAGTTATTATAAACTCAAACTAAACCTTAATGTTTAGGTTATTCTTAATTATTAATATTATCTAAAATAACCTCAAGCAACTTAAAACTAGTCGTCATAAAACAGGACATAGCTGTTGTCTGTCACAATCATTGGTAGAAATAACGATATTCATTCATTCATAGACACAAAATTATTTTCCTTACCCGATGCGTAATGCATGTGCAAGTGTGAGTAATGCATGATAGTATCAATAGCACACAGATGCGTATTGCCTCAAAATCTCCTATAATATATGAATCTTTTGTAGCCCATTAACAAAAAGCCACACACTCGAACTACTGACCACATCATTTAACAGCACCACAACATAAAAGCTGACGTTAAATACATCACTCAGACTCCCATGGGCATCATATTATTATTCAAATAGGGCTGCCAATGTGCAAATTTTATCTTAAACGGAATAATTTAGGGTGTCAAGTCATATTTTTTGTTTTATCGATATCATTTACTATAGGAAATTTTAAAAAATATAGGTATTTGTATTCAATATATTTATTTTCGATTTAATTATAATAATGACGTACATAAAGCTGATTAAATATCAAGTAAAAATGTAATATAGCAAAGCTAGAAAGAAAACATAAAAGAGAGTTCTGAGAAAATCCTGGATTTCGTAGACTTTTCAATTCAAGGCAACCCTGTATACGAAAATAAAAATAATCACTGGCTGCATGAAAAGCCTCGCATTGAGATAAACCATTCTATAATGCAGTACAATACAAAGCTTGGGCGTAATTATAAATCATTTGGACCGCGTTCAGTTAAACAGCTTACTAAATTTAAATTTTATTATAATCTGTGCTTTTGAAGCGGTCTGGGCTTAAAACAGGGGCTTTTCGGTGACTCCCCATAAGCTTGGTGCTTGTATAGAAAATAGACTATGTTACTTTAACTGAACTGCATTTGCATAGCTTACCCGTTTTATGTTTATTTTGTTTTCAAACTGTGTTGTGGTACTATGATAAA
Organism: Anticarsia gemmatalis; assembly: GCF_050436995.1. Classification (NCBI taxonomy): domain Eukaryota; kingdom Metazoa; phylum Arthropoda; class Insecta; order Lepidoptera; family Erebidae; genus Anticarsia; species Anticarsia gemmatalis. The sequence goes on from NC_134757.1 coordinate 8,423,262, forward strand.
ATTAATATACATATTACCGAACATGCAGCATATTACTTTAACATATTATTAGGATGCCATCAGCATGTCATCCTACTTTTCAACAATGTTATATCTATGACTTTCTTACTTTGTAGTTACTTGACTTCTTAGTAATGTCTATGATGCGCGAAACTAGGTTATTATGCTAATAATAATGTCACTGATATCCGCAAATTTGGTGACTTAGTTGAATAAAAATTGAAAATAGTGATTTCTGATAAAAATACAAATCTCATCCATACTAATATTATAAATGCGAAAGTAACTCTGTCTGTCTGTCTGTCCGTCTGTCTGTCTGCTACTCAATCACGTCTAAACTACTGAACCAATTTGCATGAAATTTGGTATGGAGATATTTTGATACCCGAGAAAGGACATACGCTACTTTTTACCCCGGGAAAATGACGCATTTCCCGGGAAAATTCTGAAAATTCAATGAAGTCGCCAAAAAACAATATTATAATGACATTGAATTAACAAAATCCCGTTGTCATGGCAACTGTTTTAATGGCAGATGCCTTAGCGCGACTTTGTTATACTAAGAGATATAAATAATTTTGAGAATATTTTTCGTGAAAAAAAGCATATTTTATATCGCCCAATAGGCGCAGAGTAGGTAACAGTAAAAAGTGTTACAAAAACATGGAAAATTCTGACCCATTCTCTTATGTGACGCAAGCGAAGTTGCGCGGGTCAGCTAGTTTATTATATTTAAAAGTATTGACTAAGTAGTTACGTTATTTTATTATACGTAAACTGTGCCTTATTCAATTATGCCTGTTAGTAGTCAGACTGTGACTAATAAATCCAGCAAAATAATCATTCTATGTACCTTAGTAATAAAGCTTTTTATAATTAAAATAGTATTTGCATTGTTCTACAACGCGAATTCATTTACATCTTTTTCAAACAATCAAAGAAAAGAAGACAAATATTCTGCTTTAAAAAGCACAAAATTATTTATATTACCCTTAATTATTCCTTTTCAAACAAAAGATGTAACGTGCTTGAAACATTTTAAAAAGGCGAATATAATGGCAAGTCAAATAAATTAGAATGTACTATGAAGAAGGAATAGGGAAGTGAAAATAAAAGAATTTAATCTTGTTCAGGAGTCTTCCGCTAATCGCTAACAGAAGTTTGTATTGGGGGCCTTTCTTTTGTACTATGCAGTTGCATTCGAGGAAAATCAGTAGGTAAAATTACTAAATATGATTTTCAAAGCTCCAAAACGAAAAAGACTGTTACTGTTCAACTACTTCTATGTACCAATGATGATTTTTTATGTGTCCTAGAATATGTTTAAAATATTATTTAAGTGTTCATTTTTGACGGTAATAGCCAATTCAAGATAAAATTTCTTTAAGCAATGAATTATAAAACTGCTATGAAACCACAACATACACATAATCTCATACTTGCTAATTTTCGGTTCTAAACCAATACTATGTCTGATTAAATATCTATTTTTTTTAAATACACATTGTGTGTGTCAATATGATTAGTTTAATACCTTATTCCCGCAGTATTCAACTACATACTTTACATTTAAAGCGTACATTTATAAGTTCTAACTGCGAGTAAGTAAAACATTTCAATGACAACTCTAACTGAATATTCTGATACAACTTTACATTGATGAAAGGTTGTGACATGGCAACAGGGGAGTGAAATTAATGAAGTTGTTCATTAAGCTTAAGTGGGATTGTCGCTAATGTCTGCTGGGGTAAAAAATTATGTAACAGACCAACGATCAGATGGCACTACTAATTAATTGATTGTGGACTTATCTGCATTGTTAATAAGAGTCATTTTGCTTTGAAGACTGCTGTGGTCTATTCCTATGTCTATTTCCTTCGCTTATTGAAAGTGGTAAAATAATTTACTTTAAAACTCTCTGGTCACTTCTATAGACTTGAATATTATTATTTTTTTGTTTCTGTGATCAGAAAAGATACAAAATCATTGTATTAGAAGTGAACTTGGCTTAAGGTCTGTAGGATCTGAACGACTATGGTGTAACGTAAACCTATTCTATTCAAAAGTAAATATCAGGTCGGGGAAAAGTCTTTTCGCATTATAGTATGTATAAACTTGTAATAAAATCTTTTCTCTACACAAAAAAGCTCGATATTCGGGTACCTCACGAGCTTATTGAAAGAAACCTAATGAACCGTGTACTCATTTGTGATTTTTGAAGCCAAAGAGATTTATAATGCAAAAAGACTTTTCCCCGACCTAATATTTTGGTATTTTCGGATATTTTTTAGACCTTGACAGCCAGACAGATGCTATCCAGATCCTATGAGCCACCAGCCTGATAAGTCTTTGAATCCTCGACTCATCTACCAACAGTTATTGTAAACAAACACAGTAATCAATCCCAAAACACAGTAATTAATATTATTGAAATACGATATCATTGTCAATTAATTATTGATCATCTTCTCATATTGATAGAGGTTCGTTATTGATTCTGTGAAGTGTGTAAAATGATCCCTGTTTCTTCAATAATATTTAGTATACTTACATTTATCAGCTATTTCACCCATGTTAAAAAATAAACTGTATTTTTTTATAAGACATATTGTCGTCTACTCTACTCAAAAGTATTATAATAATGTAATTATGGAAACAAAGGACCTTTGTTTCTAGAAAGCCAAGGTATCGGGATTGCATTAAGTAATTCCTGATTTATGTTATTATTTCACAATAGATAGTGGTCTCACTCTCGTCGTATGGTTAGTGGTCAATCTAGTGTTAAAGTTGGTCAAGCCGCCCGAAGGCCTTTGGCATGGCTTAACGACTATTATATTAATAGACAACACCCGGGACCGACTTTTTACGTGCCTTTCGAAACACGGAGACACCCAGTTCAAATACCACTATGCGGTCACCCATCTGTGGAATGACCGCGCTAAGCAATGCTTGACCCACAGATCGTTTACCGACCAGTGAGCGCAACTGGCTTTGGCGGAGGTATGTATTATGGTATAATAATGAAAAGCAAAACAAAAAAAAATGCTGTTATGAATCAACGTCAGAAACATCTATAAAAAAAATGGTACCAATAGTAATAATAAAAACGAATCCTACAAACTTCAAAAGAAAGATTGTTTTTTAACATGCAAAAGGTTCGCAAAAACGAGGGATCAAATTGATAAGAGACCTTTCATTTGATAGCGATATTATCTGTGAAGCCTATAAGGGTGTAAAAGTAAGTGTGTGATAAAGTTTATCGTTGCCATAGAAACGACCTGCTTTCTTATCTAGGAAAACGTAGATTTATAAGTTGATACATATTTGGGCGTCGGGACGTGACGACCCCACCGCCCACTAGAGGTACTTCGTAGCACTAGTGCAAACAGTCAACCGACTAATGGCGGTCAAACCATTCTAACACGGCGGAAGGAAATAGCGAGACACAAGACGGGCAGCAGCGTCTTGTGATGAGCCTTCCGCTACTGCGATCGCCAACCCGCCTGCCAAGCGTGGCGATTATGGCAAAACCCCCCCAAAATGATGGCACAAAAAGATCGGCCCCTAGTCCCCGGCGGCCCCGCTATTCCTGACTATGGTAGCGGTCATGGTAACGGCGGGGCAAGGGGTGCTAAGAATCCCCGGCAGCGATCAGGCTACCACAACCGACGACAACTGGCCCTGGCAACATATAACACGCGCACACTGCGGACCGACGAGAAGTTAGTCGAACTGGAGGAAGAATTGAGCAGGATACGATGGGACATTGTAGGGTTATCTGAAGTCCGAAGACAGGGGGAGGACTCAATAATCCTTAAGTCAGGTAACCTGCTCTATTTCCGGGAGGGCGACCAGCAGTCCCAGGGTGGTGTCGGGTTTATCATCCACAAGTCCCTCGTGAACAACGTGGTGAAGATCGAGAGTGTGTCGACAAGGGTGGCGTACCTGATACTCAGAATTACCAAAAGGTATTCGTTGAAGGTCATCCAGGTCTACGCCCCGACTTCGGCACATTCCGACGATGAGGTGGAGGCTATGTACGAGGATATATCCCGGGCTATACATAGCTCCCAGACCTACTTCACCGTTGTCATGGGAGACTTCAACGCGAAACTGGGCAAACGTTGCGGTAGTGAGTTGAAAGTGGGGCAATTTGGGTATGGGCAACGAAACGCGCGGGGTCAACTGCTGGCCGACTTCATGGAGAGGGAAGGACTCTTTATGATGAACTCCTTCTTCAGGAAGCGGAATCACCGCAAGTGGACCTGGGTGGGTCCCGATGGTGCGACCAAAAATGAGATCGACTTCATCATGTCGACCAAACGGCGCATATTCAATGATGTCTCTGTGATCAATGCGGTGAAAACCGGGAGCGATCACCGAATGGTAAGAGGCACATTGAATCTAAACATAGCGCTCGAACGGTCACGACTGATGAAGTCCACGCTCCGACCGGCACCTGCTCATATTCAAAACCCCGAGAGCTTTCAACTCGAACTACGTAACCGCTTCGAGTGCTTAGGTGAGTGCGTAGATGTGGATGATTATAGCAACAGGCTCGTGGAAACTGTCCAGATGACTGGGTCCAAGTTCTTTAAGACCCAGCATCCAAAAAGAACTAAAAAACTCTCAGACCCTACCCTACAGCTCATGGAAGAACGACGTAGGATGGTTCTGCAGTCCTCCGGTGACGTGACAGTCTGCCGGCGGCTCAACCGACAGATCTCAAAGTCCCTGAAACGCGATATACGCCAATTCAACACCAAATGTGTTGAAGAGGCTATTGAGCGAAACAGGGGCTCTAAGGTGTTTACCAGGGATCTGTCCATTGGGCAAAGCCGGCTGACCAAACTGAAGACCGAGGACGGCAGGATCATATCTTCCGGAGCTGAGCTCATGGGTGAGGTAGAGAAGTTCTACGGACAGTTATACACGTCCACACGATCACCTGTTTGCAGTGCGGCAACAGATCCAAGAGCCGCACTAACCCGACACTATACCGAAGATATCCCGGACATCGACCTGCGCGAGATTAGTATGGCTCTCAGACAGCTCAAGAACAACAAGGCTCCAGGTGATGACGGAATAACAGCAGAGCTTCTAAAAGCGGGCGGACAGCCGATATTAGAAGCTCTCCGAAAACTGTTTAATTCTGTCATCCACGAGGGTACCACGCCTAAGGCATGGCACAGGAGCGTGGTGGTGCTGTTCTTTAAAAAGGGCGATAAAGCTCTTTTGAAGAACTATAGGCCCATCTCGCTCCTGAGTCACGTCTACAAGCTGTTCTCGAGAGTTATTACGAATCGTCTCGCTAACAGGTTCGATGACTTCCAGCCTCACGAACAAGCCGGTTTCCGAAAAGGCTTTAGTACCATAGACCACATACATACGCTGCGGCAGGTTATACAGAAGTCCGAGGAGTATAACCGGCCCCTATGTTTAGCGTTTGTGGACTATGAGAAAGCCTTCGATTCGATCGAGACCTGGGCAGTGCTACAGTCTCTCCAGAGGTGCCAAATTGACTATCGGTACATCGAAGTGTTGAAGTGCTTATGCGAAAACGCCACCATGTCAGTCCGCCTTCAAGACCAGAACTCGAAACCTATCCAGCTGCGGCGTGGCGTGAGACAGGGAGATGTAATATCTCCGAAACTGTTCACCGCTGCACTGGAAGACGTCTTCAAGCTTCTGGATTGGAGAGGACTCGGCATCAACGTCAATGGCGAGTATTTGACTCACCTTCGATTTGCCGACGATATCGTAGTCATGGCTGAGACCATGGAAGACCTAGGCGCAATGCTCGATGACCTCAGTAGCGTATCCCAACAAGTGGGTCTCAAAATGAACATGGACAAGACAAAAATCATGTCGAACCACCATGTCAGACCCACCCCTGTCAAGATCGGCGACGCTACACTCGAAGTTGTTGACGATTACGTCTACCTAGGACAAACTGTCCAGTTAGGTAGGTCCAACTTCGAGAAAGAGGTCACTCGTCGAATCCAACTCGGCTGGGCAGCGTTCGGGAGGCTCCGACACATCTTCTCGTCCGAATTACCGCAGTGTCTCAAGACGAAAGTCTTTGACCAGTGTGTGTTGCCAGTGATGACCTATGGCGGTGAAACGTGGTCGCTCACTATGGGCCTTATCAGAAGGCTCAAAGTCACCCAGAGGGCAATGGAGAGGGCTATGCTCGGAGTTTCCCTGCGAGATCGAATCAGAAATGAGGAGATCCGCAGGAGAACCAAAGTAACCGATATAGCCCTAAGAGTTGCGAACCTCAAGTGGCAGTGGGCAGGGCACATAGCTCGCAGAACCGACGGCCGTTGGGGCAGAAAGGTTCTTGAGTGGCGACCACGAACCGGGAAACGTAGTGTTGGCAGGCCCCCCACAAGATGGACCGACGACCTGGTAAGGGTTGCCGGAGTCCGATGGATGAGGGCGGCCCAGGACCGGTCCTATTGGCGCTCGATGGGGGAGGCCTTTGTCCAGCAGTGGACGATTCCCGGCTGAGATGATGATGATATACGTGTATTGAATTACTTAAACGGTCAACTTTACAAAATTCTTTATAAAATGTTTTCCAAATCAATATTATAATAACTATCTTGCGATTTATTATACATGTATTTATATAATATTAACTAAAGTCAACTATTTTCTAACTTGAAGGCTAACTAACAGGCAAAACTGATAATTAGCGATTAGAGTACAAAGAAACTCTACGCTTACGACACCTTTTTACAGTAGGTAAGTGCCTAATATTAATCACTCAAAAAGGTTGAGTTAGCTGAGTAATACAAACACTTATTTACATAAATCATGTACACGTCATATAAAAACAAAATGGCAGTTTTATACCCTCACAAACTCCTAGTAAATTAAGAAATATGAAACAGTCATAACCCATTTTAAGGGCAAGGTCGGCCATTCGCGAGAACGTGTACATAAAAGCAATAATATTATGCAGGAAACTGTGTTTTTGTATTTTTGTACCGTATTTGTTTCGTGGCACGATTTTCTACGATTAGTGCTATCGAATATCAAAGGTTTGACATTTAAAATGTACTTTGTACAGCATCGGCTTGGGGCGCTGTTCAGGTTTTCATTTAAATTTCGTCGCTTGTTAGTTAGTTACCGATAGTTGACGGTGAGAGAAAATCATTTGTATGTTTAAAGTTCTTGGAAGAAGAAGAACGAGAATTATTGTATGAGAAAACGCTAACTGAACACACCTAGTGTAAAAACCACTGGGGCAAGATTCTGTTCGGACAAAATATGTATTTTTCACTAATTTGTAGCTGGCTGGGTTGTAAAATTATTATGTTTATTAAATGTAAAATTACAGTAAGTTTAAAATATCACTCTCAAATTCGGTGAAAATAGATAGCAAAAATATCAAAATATGTTTTCAGAAACTTAAATTACGATAGAGCTGAATATCTAAAACTAGGCTTCAACCTTGTCAAAATATAAATATTCAGTTGCCAGAGCACAGGCTTTTAAAACATAACGGCCCTCTAAATCTTCGTTTAGACACTTTTTATGAACTATATGGAAAATACGAACATAAAATGTTTTTAGAAAACACAGAATATTACGTTCGCTGGGTTATAACTTTGATCTAATGTTGAATAAAATGGTTTTATAACGAGCCGCTGAATTAAAAGCAATAAAATTAGGTAGGTACTTAGTTTGCTTACCGTAGTTTAAACATGCCTCCTGTGAGGCAGCGAAAACCACACTATTGTTTTTATAAACAGTACTAAATCTAACTGTTATTCCACAAGCAAATAAACTGCAAAGTTATGCAAAAGCCTTCGAAGTATATAATATAATCAGTCTAGATCCTTCTTCGCTTAAAAATACAAAATGACTTAGTACTTCTTTATCGCGTTTACAAAGTGACCAGCCTAATTCACTTTTTTTCTATAAAATTATTAAAATCCTAGACATACTTATCTCCTCTAAGCAGTCCATGTCATCGTCAACAATAAAACATCACGAAGTTTCTCTAAGAATTCACTTAATACTTCTCAGACGTTCGTTCCAAAACAGTCTAATTGTTTTCGTATCTATTCAAAACAATTTACAATCCCGGTGTTTCAGATTTCAACCTGACTAAATCGAATCTAATTTCTGGCCAAATTATTTTCTCGTTAAAATCAAGCCTCGGGCAGAGATCAAAGAACCGTATTAATTTAATTAACTTTGTGTCTATTTACATTACGTAGATGTTGATATAACTGTATTCTGAATTCTGAATGTCTGACAATGTAAATAATACTGAATACCATGTACCATTTCGTTGAAATCAAAAATGGGAGTGAATAATCGATGTGAATCGAATATTTGAACGGTGTGCAAATAATTGTTTTACCATATTGCCGTTCGTGTTGGACATTTTGTTTTAAAATTGAAATGTTAGAATCTGTTACCGACTGTTTGTTTAAGTTATCAAAACATTTAGCAGGTAAACGTGTTTTGGATTCCGAAAATTAAATTATAAAAGAATGTTTTATGATACTGATTTTCAATAAAACATTGGGATACAATCATATCTCAATCGTGAAATCTCGTAACACCTTTAACAATAAATTGTATTTGTAATACTCACATATGAGATCTGATATTTATGAAAATCTAGAATTACAATATCAACCTTTTGATATTCATACGATATCAATGACCTAGACAAGACAAAGCTTCTAAAATCTATGCTTAAAATTATAAGTCAGATCGATGTCCGAGGACTCGAATATATCAATTCGGGCAATAAAAAAGGTTCGACCTGTGCCATATTAATAGTTATAACTTATCTTCACCGACCTGTCTACGATGAAGGTGATTCCCCATTAAAGGTCGTACCAATAATGGCAATACGTTCTAGAGGGATAATAGGGACCGACGTAAATGGGACTTAGTGACCTTTAGGGCGAGTTCATCGTGGAGTTGTAGATCAATGCGATTTAGTAAACAAATAAAATTAATAATTTATAAATAGAAACCCATTATTGTCCCTCAAAATGAGGAAGAAGCCTTGCGTTTGCTGGTTGGAGATTTAAATAAAACGATGAAACAAATAATTATATAGACAAAAATATTGAAATGTATACCCTTGATAGAAATTATTACATTAAATTTGAATAGCGTGTTATAGGATTAGAGGCATATTGATAACAAAATATTGAAATATGACTGTTTAGTATTGAAACCTATTATGATACATAGAAACAAAACATTAGATATTATAATCTGACTAATATGAAATGCGTGAGATATTTTATGCAATATAATATTCATTCCAATTTTAATATAAATATCAGAGGTCACTTTGTTTATTTGTGACAAAATTGGATATCAGTACATAAATTACTGTTTATTCTACAATATTTATTAAAACAAATTCATTTTAGGGGATTATTCAGACATTCAAAACACCTCTGTTGATTACCTCTTAATTTAGTTATTACCTCTAGGTACCATTTTGAGTTCAGCACTAAAAATAATGGATAATAAGACGTTATAACAAGCATTGTTGGTTTGCTACCTACTTTAAATTTATCGTTAAATATACATACATTTGAAATATTATTATCTACTTAATTTTTCCGTACACATCTGTTAATTACTGAAGCTAAGATTTTTTTAGATCTATAACTACATGATTATATAAGTTGTCTTTATAGACGCAATTTCTTTCCAGTTTCTTCTAAACACACCCTAAATTTGGAGTTAGCGGGACCTTCCCAACCATAACAGTAATAAGGATTTGGCTTTGGATACGCAATTAAGGGGCGAAACTTTTAATAACCAACAATTTTATAGGTTATACGATAAAGGAATTTCGTACGATGAATGTTTACGAGTTTATGAGCACTTTTATTGGTTTGGAGTGTTCGTTTCGCGTCTGTAGTATGGGCTCGTAAAATATGGGTCATATAATCGGGGACACCATATTATGTGAACCATATTTTATGAGAGCGGTCAATGAATGACTACTCATGCGTTTTACTTAATGACGTGCATTGATTCGGGTATGACAATAAAGATATTTACTGGCAATAACTCTGATTTCATTCTGAATATTTGTTGGAGTTAAAGTAATCTAAAGCCAGTTTTTAAACTTAAGAATGATTTTAATATCGTAGCTACTTTTAATTATATAAAGGCTCAAATTTAACTTTACATTTTCAGGGCTTTTTATTTACAAATTAGTAAGCTCCTCCAATAAATTCCAACTGAGAAAAAATACATAAAATAAAGACCTTCGGTAACATATATTAAAGTGAAAATTAACGTTAGACAAAGAATATTCTGAAGCCAGGTGAAACGTTCTTACGTGAAGGGAAATATGAAGATAGAACATATTTAATATTAATTTTACAAAAGGGAACTCATAAAAGTATTCACCGACGCCTGTGATTAAAAATTAACTCTCAAAGTCTCGAGTTTCCTGGCTTCACTAATAGTTTAATTATTCATCTTAGTTCCGTAATATGATATGACTGTCAACAAGTTTATGTTAAAGAGATTCTGTATACGAGCAACTGGCACTTAGAAAACATTATTAAATGAAGTAGTCTGAATTATTAAGTAATGTAAAGAAAATGAAAAGTTTCTTCTACTCGTATAGAGATACTTAATGGCATTTGGGACCATAATCTTTATTAATGAAGTATTATTATCAATCAAGGTCCCCCTCCTTCGTTTAGGAGAAGACCCTTACCCAGCTATGAGACAGTAATAGGTAAAAAATGTATTATTTAAAAAGTAGCTTAGAGAAACAAAATGAAAAAAAGGAATCTCTATAAATATGTAATACCAACGTTTTTTATTTCAATTCTCATTATCCTCTTCAAATCTTCAAAAATCCTTCACTGTCGCACGTGTCGTTTACTTATAGTAGCAAGGGAGTATAATTAAGCTTTGAATACAATTTTCTTGTAATTAAAGTAATGAATAAGTTTTCAACCCACACGAGGCTAGGTGGACACATGGTGGACTTGAGGCCTAACACTTCCCTCATTACGGGAGGAAACCCTTTCCCAGCAGTGGGGCTAGCTAAATTTATTTTATAATAATTAATACGTTTAATTAGTCAATCCAATTAAAAGTTGCTCAATAGTCTCTCAAGATTCGGGCAATCAAAATTGCCCGTGTACATCTCTATAAGACTGTGCGCATAGAATTAATATTAAGTGTTGGCTAATACCTCGGACGAGTGTGGAGTCACGCAACGTCGCTGATGCCAGCTAAGTTATAAAGCTTACAGATTATGTATACATTTGTTTATAATTGATTTTGTTTGAGACGGATAAGGATATCATTTTGATGTGTTTATTAGGGATTAGTTTCGGCGAGGGATAGAGATGTAGCTAGCGGACAAATTGTAATGGAAAGTAAAGTAAATATTTGAATTAATAGCATATATGAATCTTACTTAAGACATTCATTCACTTTTCATGACAGATATAAAAAAAGGAGATTATGCAACAAGAAAAAAATATATTGACAGAAATAAGAGTAGTTAAGTTTGCAAATATTTGTCTATTTCAATTTTACTCTGAAGCTAAAGTAGCTAAACTTAGTGTGTCATATGTTTGCATTGTTATAGCAGTGCTAAATATAAATACCGTCCTATTTTAAAATCATAGGCTCGCAGTCTAGAACTACAAAAATATAAGACATTCATCCAGACGTGAATTCTAAAAGGCTTTCAAAACAGTGACAGCATCTGTTCCCGTTTTATCTAGGCTCTTAGTATTTCTTCTAAAACATTTATCAATTTACGTCCATCAACGAACAAAGACGGTATTCTAAAACAATTTACATACATAAAAATGTCAGCCGAGAAAAGCCCAGTATAAACTGATATACACTTACATTTATGATAAAGGTGTCCTACCAAAAAGCCTAGACTTTTAAATATAATACAGTCAGGTACGACAACATCAATGTCAAAAGACACTAACGTAAGCTGGAAAATTAATGGCCTGGAATAATGTTCTGGATGTGGAAAGTAAACACAAACTATTTTGAACTATGATACCATACAAATAAGGATCTTTTTGAGTTTGTTTGTTTACGAACAGACTGTATATAAAGAGCCGATACTTCGAATAAATGGGTAAAGATTTGTTTCGATATTATATACGATACATATGGACCTACAATCACATACGAACCTAACAAAATCTTTTTGCTGTATCTTGAACAACATTTCCATTTACTTTTTAGGTGAACTGATAAATTAGATTCACAAATCAACCGCTAAGGCTTCGAGAATTTTATATTCTGGGAACGGAAAGATAATGAATTATTTATTCAAGTTGCGTTGTGTATTTCAAAAAGAAATCCTCTATTTAAAAAAGAATCTGATTCGTATTATCTTTCTTTATCTCTTGTAAAGAATCAATGTTACGTGAAAATTTCAGTCGTGGAAACATAATGAAGTTCACTAAAGGAGCGTTTCGTGGAAACTGGGTAAAATGCAAATTCAAAACCGAATATGTCCGGTTCAATCAGATCAGTGTCAACAAAGTCACCCTTCATCAACGCCAATTTTGTTTGGAAACGCCAGAATATCCGCAGTAAGAGAACAGTTAGGGAAATAAAATGATCTTTACATCGGATTTAGATGTGATTATTTTTGATTTGTGAATTAATTTTGTATTGGCAGATTTTTGGTATTATCAAACTGTTTTTCCTAAATAAGCTAGTATATTCATTCTCTCGCAGAATTCGATTTATGTTTAGTACAGAAATTGTGTTGTAAAGAACAGTATCAATTTCATAAAGTGATTCTTGCGCTAAGTAAACGCATTATATTCCAATTTGAGTTGATTCCAACTAGGTGCAGTCAAAAGCCGAAATTCCCTTTGCCAAACCAACATGCCAATTTCAGAAGCCGTTATCAACTTCCTTTGTCCAAAGCTTATTGGGTACTTGGTATTTGCCAATATACCAGAATACATAGAAGCGAAATTTAGGTCCAATATTGGGCCAACAACACAAATATTAGCATGTGCCAATGCCATGTTAGCGAGTTCTGTCCTCACGCCTCGAATATACAAAGAGGGCGAGTTTCATTTGAGTTTATCGCCAACTAGTTCCAGCCGCCGGCAGCGCTCTAACAGGAACGGATTTTGCCTTTTTGTTGTTGCCCATTATCATGTCCAATGTTATAGGAATACATACAAAGTCATACTTTCTAATAGGAGTTTCTAGTACTAACAATAATTGTTTCCAGGTTTTGGAATCCAATTTAATAACGTGAAACTCATACGTTCATCGTATCAGTTTTAGGTTAGCAAGAACGTGAAAATGAACGAGATAAACAAGTTATCAAGATATGGAAACGGTCGAATCTCTTAACAGATGCCTTTAAGATAACCAAGAATTAAGAAAGAATATTAAGATAACCATACAGCAGCATGTTTGAATAGCTTTCACCCTCTAGTTCACCCAACTGGCTACTACATAATACAAACAGAAATTCCTCAATATTAAACCATCCACACGATTTCATCCCACATGTCTACAGCGATGGTCTGATAGGCTTGCAGCATCACTCGCAAATCCGACCGCTAATTGGGTCACATCACATCGTTGAAATTGAAATCAAACAGGGCTTGAAATAGACTGGGTGAATGTGTAACGTGTCAAATCCTCAGTCTATGGGTCAGCACCGTGTTGGATTCATCTTTGAAACGATTGAAAATGCGAGTGGAAATTGAACTTTTGAAGTTGATTTAGCTGTTCGGGGTTTTTGAGTGAAGGACAATATGTAGATACAAAATGTGTCGGTTGTTTTTAATTTTGGTATTCATGGGATATGAGCAATACGGAGGATTGCTAAGGATTGTGCAATGAAACCGGCAGGTGACCTTTGAGGTTGACCTTTTTATCCAGTGATAATTAAGGATTTGGAATAAATCAAGTTTAAAGTTATTAAAGTCATAGGTGTCTAAAGAAGATGAGTAATCGGAACTTGAAGTGTACAATCTAGGTTATTAGAGTATTCAAAACAATTTTTTATTTGGAGTAGCTCAGTTTGGTCACATATCCGTAAACAAACCCCTCGGACGCTTGCCTAACATATTAATCGGTTAACAAATCCCACTGGTATTCAACATTACATAGCAGATATTACGCAACTTACTGATATATCAATTTAAAGCGAGTACTAAAAAGCTAGACTATCCAAAAACAATTTACCTCGGGCTTCGGAACTAAACCGTAAAACGTATTTCAAACTAACTTCAAAGCCGAGGCCGTCGTTTTTCAATGAACGCGTCACGTAATTAGGTTGCCAATGTTGCCATGTTGATAATTAAACTGTATGGCACAAAGCGAGTAGCTAAGTTCCTACATTACGGACTACTACTGAACTTGTTCGGCGTTTGTTTGACGTTTTTACTCGGATTTTTAGGGAATGAATAAGTAGAGATTGATAAAAAGTTTTTAAGTAAGAAAAAATAGTAAATTCGTAAAAACACACGTAAATTGTCGTTCACCTAAACAGCCTAGTGACTACGGGTGCATTATGAAATTACATAATAATATAGTTAATAAATAAACATATCTATCTATCTACCTACTGAAAAAATCTCTAAGATTTGTGCAGTGCATATTACTAAAAAGTTACTCTGTAAGAAGTCGTTCTACGTTTAGAATAAAAAGAAAAATCAATAAAAGAACAAACAACTCCAAACCAGCAATACATCAAACTTTAAACTGCAGCCACTTGTAAATTCAAACTGTTTGAACATACATAATATTTCGATTCAACTATACTCATAACTCAAATTTTAGAATACAATTCCACTCTACGCAGTTTCATATAAAGTACTAACACAAACAAAAATATTTGCGCGACAAAAAGAAAGCGATAACATAAATCACGCAGAACGGACAAACTCGAAACTGATAGTTGGAAAACGCTCACACACGAAAGGGACGTATCGGCTTATCGTACGAACTGAAACTGCACTACCAGCTATTTGTCAAACTTTCGCCGCCAACGAAAACATAAGCCGCCGAAAACCACTCTCAAGTGACCTCTCATTTCCTCAACAACATCCGCAGAATACCCCAATTCATTTCATGAATAGAGCAGCGCGGGAGCTCCACCAAATTGGCCACTTCATGCGACAGATTGAGAATATCATCTCATGTATAATTCACACACGAGTTTGAATCGAGAGCGTACCAACTTGGAACATAATGCATCGCTGTTGCATTCTATGAAAGATTGAAGCGAATAAATGAATATTTTTACGGTGAACCGATTCGATTTGTGTGAACGCCTGTTTATCATATACGAGCGAGAATTGTTTTCGAATCAATTACTGTAGTTGATCCCTATCGAGATAAATGTGATTTATATTTATTTCGTTTCGCTAACTGTTTGTGAGAGGAAAGTTTGTTATAACCCTACTTTTATATTAAGTCCATATATCTATGAGAGAGCATTAAACATGGGAGAAAGACGCGTCTTCACATCCATTTTCCCCAAAAAACGGGGAAAATTGTAATAAATAGAGAAGTTTTCGCTCGCTCGTTAAAAGTAAACAAGCATATAAGTAAATATGAAATCTTAGAATTATAATAATAAAGTAAGAAATAACTTTACTTTAATGTACGAGTCTGACTTTACAGAACATAAGATAAATATCTTTAAAAAAATATCAATGTTTTTATTTATTAAAAGCCATGAATCACTTGAATCAAAAAAAAGCGTTTGATACTTTAGAGCATGACGTGCTGCTGCGCGCTATGGACGAGTGTGGTATAAGAGGACCCATCAACCGCTGGTTTAAAAGTTATCTGGAGAACAGAACCCTTCGCACATCCATAGACGGCACCGTGGGAGACGAGGTAAGTGTGGACCTGGGCGTGCCGACCGGCTCCGTGTTCGGCCCGGTGGGGTACATAATGCACGTGAACAGCGTCATCAACGTGATCAAACACTGCACCACGTACATGTATGCAGACGACATGTGCCTGCTATACTCGTCCACTAGCGCGGCAGACGCGCAACACCACATGCAGCTAGATTTTGAAAACATAATAAGGTGGGCTCATGACAACGGAATAATACTAAATTTCACTAAAACTAAGTTAATGCTAATATATTCCCCATATAATAACAATAAAAACAAAATACAAATACACATAACAGGTCATACATACGAATGCTTACACAGTAATAAATATAGATGTCAATGTACAAATATAGATAAAGTAGATAAATATAAATATTTAGGTTTAACGGTAGATAGTAATTTGAACTGGAAGACACATGTCAATGATGTGTGTGCTAAACTCCAATCAGTCTTGGGTAAATTCTTTCACCTCAGTAGATTTGTAAATAAAAAAGTATTATCAGTATTATATTTCGCACTTGCTGACTCACTGATTAGTTATGGCTTAAGTAGCTATGGACTTACATTTAAAACACAATTAGATTTAATTAAACAATTACAGATTAGACTGAGTAAGTATCTTGTTAGCAAAAAGGTTAAATTAAAATACAAACAGAATTATGACGAATTATTAAAGTTCTGTAATATTATACCAGTGCACGAAAAAGTTGAATATTTGATAGCTATAGAACAATACAAAATAGATAAATACAAAGAAACCGCAAATCATAAATATACAACTAGGAATGTCGTTCAACGAAAGCTTGTTATACCTTATGTAAGGAACTATTATGGTAAAAGAACTAGGCAATATTTAACACCAACAATATTTAATAGAATAGATTTTATAAGGAACTCGGACATAAATAATATAAGTACTCTGAAAAAAAGACTGAAAAACTACTACTTAAAGATATAAGAATGCCATGTACCTAAGAAATAAATATAAAGATAGATATAAGATAAATATGATTAAAATAATATGTATGTGATAATATGATATATATAATAAGATTTAGTTTTATATAAAGAAAAATAACGTATATAGTATATATTATAGTCGATAAGTAATAATATTTATATAATAATAATAAGTGTAAATTAAAGAGCGCCATTATCGCCAACAAACTGGTTGACAGTTTGGCGATTTTTGTATATATTTTATAATGTGATGTATTATATGAATAAACGTTATAAAAAAAAAAAAAAAAACTTTTTGCTTTGCATACTCTGGTGTTGTAATTCCAGGCTTCAAATGAACTTGTTTTATAGGCTAAGTCGAAATAGAGCCGAAATTAAAAGTGTTCTTCTATCCAAACTGTCCCCAATCATAAACATATCTACAAAGGCTACCAAAAAACTAACAAAACTGTCTGTTTCACGAAATTTCGTTCATAAAGTTGCCTTTAAAAAGTTAAAACACATTCGAAGCAAACTGAGTGCGAAGGGTGCGTTAGTGACGTCATATCTCTCTTTTTTATTACTCAAAGGGTAAACTTTGAGTTTTCTAATTATTTGAGGTCCACTTGGATGAAGTGGACAGTACATTTTAATTCGTGGTCTCCGCAACTGGTTTTGTAAGGGCCGGGCAAAGAATATGACATTTTAGAAAATGTAGAGGGGTTTGTAGGTATAAATAAGTGATAAAAATAGTAACAAATTGAAATCATTACTGGACAATGATGAGAGAAGGTGAAAGAATTCAAAAATGCCATCATGATGGCCAGGTGACGGCTGACTCAACATCCCTTCAAGAACTGTTTTTGTGGAACTACGTTTTGCATAATGATGTTATCATCAACATTCGAACAAGAGCTAATTCTTTCTAAACCATAACTGCTTAAGTCGTTCGTATCTCGTTGAAACCCTATTTGCATGAGAAGCAAATACGAAACCAATTGCCTATCGCTACTCTAATAAGTGATAGTGATGTTACTATTTATTGATCTACGAACGTTTTCGGGTCACTGATTTTTTCCACGCAGCAGGTGAACTGGATTTATTTCTGCACGGAGAAGTTATCTCTTCGTATAATGTGCGTTGAATATTATATGGGCTACGGATAAAGGTGACACAGTTCCGTCGGCTCACTGAAATAGTGCAAATAAGTTGATGTGGAATGAGATTAGATTAGAGCTGCACTCTCGTATGTTTTCATAGAAAGGTACGTTTTTTAAATTGTATTTATTTAAATTTTCCCTATACAGATATGATGTAAAGTTATTTAGAAAGCTGTTTCTTTTTATTATGAAAACTGTAGATACGGCTTTCACTTCACACACTTTAGTAATAAGCCATTCAAATTATGAAAATTATATGCGTCGCCTCCATAAGATAGCAAACCTTTGTTCAACCCGATTTTATAAAAATCGAGCTATAATTTAAAAATATATACAGGGTGAAAAAAAATATGGGCCATGGAGGGAGACACTAACAATCCACATTTACAAGCTTTTATGCCATTCTGCGCCATACATTATACCTAACACCGCATCTACAAAGAATGTAAAAATCTTCCGATTCGCACGACTAGTCTGGCCTACGTCCAAAACTCGCTAATGGAATTCCGTACGTCTGTGGCGGTCCACTTCACAGTAGCAAGTACACTTGGTTGTAAAAATTATGCGCCGTACCGTTCCAAATAGGCTTTTATTAAGAAACTCCTTGACGCGAACATGCCAATAAGTTTTAATGCATCGACTGCTACATATTTATAGTTCAGTCTGTCCATTAAGGCAATACAGCTTGAATGAATAATACGTAAAATTTTACTTTGCCTGTTTTATTTGAAACGCAATCATAACACCAAATATTTGAAAGTAGGGGCTAAGCCACGCTTTATTAAAAATATATTTCACACAACTCCAATAACCTAAATACCGTAGAAAAAAAACACGAAAGAACGTCAAAAGTTCACAAAACGCGTACCAATCAAAAAGCTTACAGCACAAACAAATAAAATTCTCAAACGCCTTACACACTCTTAAGCCCGCACGTGCTCCCTAATACCCAGTAAAACTACCTAATTAGCGATCATGCTTCATAAATCCCGCCGTGAAAAACCTGGAATTTAAAAAATAAACATCGCATAGACGGTATCAAGATGCGGCGCGTCCTTATATCAGGGTTGCTCGTTAAATTTTCAATCTGCCGCGAGATGTTGGCTAATGACAGCAAGAGTCATTACACGTCGCTTTCTACCGGCCCTCGTCTAGTCAATGCGGATCGTAAAAAAACTTCGTGCACCGTATAGATAGATCGATATTGCAGCGCTGCTAGTTATTTTAGTTAAGATTTTTTGCTATATTTTTCAATGGTAGTTTGAGTAATTTGTTTGGTACGTTTTAAATCAAATACAAGAAACTTCTTCAATTAAGTTGAGTGGGTTGCGTTTGTTTATCTTGTGATTTGATTGTCACAAATACTGTTGTAGTTGTTTGTTACTAGATGTTCCTTAAATACATTTTTATGACAATTTTAGCCTCGAATTAAGCATTACTATGCGTGAAGTTTAGCCGTCAATCTGTTAGCAACGAGAATACATGATCGTAAACAAACTTTAAGCGCAGTGGTTTAAATTAGCATATCGTTATCATCATAATCATCTTTTACGTTACGTTTTATATGATTTAGTATGATTTAACTTAGCCAAAAGAGAATTGTATAAGACACATTTTGACTCTAAGATTTTCATGTTTCATATGTACATGAAATTTGTAATCAAAAACGTGGACCCCTTGTTCATTGTCCTAATGACTTATTGTCTAATTAGATGTGTTATATTATTATTTTAGTGACATTTTTAAATATTTACGGCCATACAGCTACAAAAGCTAATGATAAATGATTCTACGAACATATATGTATGTGATTACAGTAATGTTCAACTGAAACATATCGCGAATATCTATTATATTCATCTTGTCTTTCTGCAATGGTCTTAAGGTTTCCACTTCAGAAAACTACGAGTGAAAATGATGATTCTTTACCGAGACCCGACAACGTAATTCAATAATTACAGACAGTGTCTGGCTTTGAAATAATGCGCAAAATATTTTTCAAACGGGAAAATTTAAAATGTAAGAAGACATTGTTCTCTTCTGAAAAACTATTTATTTTTATTATCTAGAAGATTGCGGCCAGCTTTTTTGGGGTTATGTATTGAAATGTATTTATGAGACTCGAAAAAAATATTTTAAATTACCATGTAGGATTAATATAATTTGTTACGTTCGTCCTAACAAGTTTCTAAAGTTAGTATATAGTGTAGTATGATAGATAGTTCATTGTAAAAAAAAAGGAAAAGTTTTGGCTATTAAATTAAAGTTTTATAGAAATGAAATAATCTCATTATATAATATAATCAATACAAAATCTCCCGTCCTATTTATAATCTATCTCAACATTTACAAGCCACGTAAAGTCAAGTTTAATCACAATATTTTATGGTCGATGCACATTGCTGCCAACCTAAGAATATTGAGTCAAAGCGTACATTTTATTTACAAACATACATGTAAAAATACGTGAAGGAGTTCCTTTGATACAAGATCAACGTTCAAGACTTACTTCGGTAAATACTTTAAATTAAAATTTGCTGTCTTGAGTGCTTATTGACTTTGTATATAGGTTAATCTTAGTAAGATGTGTACAGTAAATTTTATACCGTATTTTCTTTAAGTTAGCTTTGAGTTACGAGGCCTGTTTTAACTTAGTTCAGTTTGTCTGTTTTAACAGTTCTATGTTATAACCTAAGCTTGATAGGACTAAAGTTTCATATCTAATGGAAATAGACTTTGACATTTAGTTTTTTTTTCAGAAACTTCATGAGCAAACTATACTGAATTAATTTGGTTTATAAAATGATATCGATAGAATTTAATGTGCTCGTAAATCGATATAATTACGCTTATACTAACACCTGATGGTGTAGGCAGACGTGTGTGAAATATACCCACGTTACGCTATTGATATTGTTAGTCCTATGTAATAGGGGGCGAGCCCACTGCCATAATATCTTGAGCAAATAAAAAATACTCCTGCTATTTGTTATTTTAAAAAAACTCGTACCACAGTCCGAAGGTTTGGCTATAACAGTATATGAACATTGAATATAGTTGGAGGTTTTTACATGCCCTAAATTGCGTATAGATTCTGTCGTTCAAATATCGCTTAGCTCCGTAAAGTTAAACTTCCTTAACCTTGCTGATCGCTTTTTGATCACAGATTTCAACAAGGCATAAATGCTAGCATCAGTCTGATAATCTACTATCCAATCTTAAAATTCTATTCACAAGTCCGTTACTAAATGTCATCGGTCCCTAAGACGACCTTAAGTAGGTAGATGTTATTACATATATGTTTATATTGACTGTTACTCTAAAAGTCGTGCGCTATACAGAATGAAAAGGAATATTTCAAATTATCATACAGCCAATCTTTGAAAAGTACGCACCAAAGGTTGCTTACTTTACCGATCGTTTACTCATAAGTGCCAACGGTCTTATGAGCTTAAAAGGTGTTAAAATGTAAAATAAATATGTTATGTGCAAACTCTACAATATTTGAGAAAAACTACAGCAAGACTAAGCCATCCACAATAAATAACAACACTTACTTTAAAAGTTCTCAAATAAAATTCACTGTTACGTGTTGTAAACAGTTTTCGCTATCAGATACAAACAATTGAAAACTGGGTTGCGATACTACTTTATGAAGAACATTCGAGTTCTTTTGAAAAATGTTGACGAGCAAAGTTTTAGTTTGAGACTCGACGTCTGAAACTTATCGCACCATTTTATCTCGAAACGATTCAATAAAAATCGGTTCGCGTTGTTGAGGTAAAACCAATTTGTCCGGTACTATCACGGAAACTATCTTGAAGTATGAACGTTTTCCAAACGAGTGCGTCGACCCGTGGCCGCTTGAAATGACGAATGTTATATGAATATTGAACTCCATCCAGTTTATAGAGATGGTGCAGTGTCCTTTTATTTTTATGTTTTCTTTCGTATTCGCGTCGTGAAAT
This sequence comes from Anticarsia gemmatalis, assembly GCF_050436995.1. Lineage (NCBI taxonomy): Eukaryota > Metazoa > Arthropoda > Insecta > Lepidoptera > Erebidae > Anticarsia > Anticarsia gemmatalis. The sequence goes on from NC_134757.1 coordinate 8,445,219, forward strand.
TGAGAGATTGGTCAGCGTTTCACATTGTGGAGAAAATTATAGTTATAATATCAAATATTTACAAAATAACTTGTGTTTATTTATACTAGGCACTCTAGAGAAACTAAATTTAAATTAACTGTTCAATAGATTTCTCAATATTATCTCATTCTCAGTATCTCTTTAAATTCTTGCCTTAAAGAGAATGTGAACTAAAAAACTTAAGATTGTAAACGAGTGGCTGAGTACTCAGTTTCAAGAATTCAGAATATTTTCTAAGTGTTACTCTTAACTCTATTGCATACAACTATATTTGAACATCTTAAACCGCAAAGGGACTAATTTTTTTTATTCAAAATATCAAAGAAAGTTCTAGATATACAGTAAAAAAAACACAATTATGATAAAACCAGAGATTTGAAACACAAACCCACTGTAATCTCAACTTTCATCCTTTATACCAAAGTATTACTTTGTAACAGTTATGAGTGGTCTGGATTACGTTTTTTGCTATCTCAACAACAGCACAAATAAATTGAATAATGTTAACAGTGCCCCGGGGAAACACTGGCTAGCTTTGTGTACTAGATAGTTCGCACTGATTTACTTTTTCGTATGAAAATACAAAAGTCCTTTCTTCTTTTGGATTTGTTTTAATTCTGTTTTTCTATAGCTCTCTGTATCCTTTGATACAAAAGGTAATTTCATATTTTTAGATCTTTGACCGCAAAATCTAATAACACACTTTTAACTGTTTTGTTCTTAAATTTGACATTGTCTTGACCTAGTAAATTGACTAGCTGTATTTTTGACTATAATAAGTGTCTGTTTTTACCTAAAGAATTTATTCTTAATACTTTATTAAAATCATTTAAACGCCATTTAATTTTGTGATTGCTAGAAGCGTGGTAATGCATAGAATTGATAAACAAACTGTAATTCTTTGTAGAAGAATATATTTTATAGGAATCATGTTGAACTGTTATTTGCACAAATAAAGTTCAAATAAAACTTAACAACCAATTCAAGTACCATTTAAGCCATCGCGTATATTACCAGCGACATCGAAGGATCTTTTGTGCTTTACAGGATGGTCGAAAAAAGGTCTTATTGCAGCCCGCCCTTTAGGTGGAATGCACATAATTCTGGTCCGCCCAATATCGCGCGACGTGAAGACGTGGCGCTATCCGATAGTGAATAGGGTGGGCACGTAATGAGAGCAATATCTCGTTAGTTGTGTCGTTGTCCAATGAGTGTGGAATATTGACACTGGGCAATAAATAGACTTTAAAATAAAAACTTCTGCGCGAAACAAAATATCATTGATTTATGGATGATGACACTGGGTATACGCAATATAACCAGATTAATAGCATTTTTGTGTAAATCATACATAAGTATTTTACCTCTAGGTTTGTGTAAGAATCTTTACTACTAGGTACCTCACCTCATGTACGAGTACCTAAGTGTGAGATAAAATCTGATTCTCTAAACCAGTTTTAGTTTAACAGGTAACCGAAATAAACTTATCAGAAACGAGATGCATAGAACTAATACAAATGAAAACAAAACAATGCTAACAAGCTAAGCGGGTTGGATTAGTTTTTTTTTTTTTATCAAATAGCATTTCAAATATATTTAGTAAAGATTCCTTTTTCCTTAAACCCAGTGCACCCCCAACTTTGTGACAGAACAAGACTGTTATTTTCAGTGCGACGCCCTCAAGGGTGACTGACCCCTCAATGACCAACATTCACTTAGATATATGCACCTTTATTCTCTCCAATAACACCGTGAAGTGAACTCATGTGCATTTGAAACTTATGAAAATCCATACTTACATACGGAAAAATGCAGATGTCTGTCTGTATATAACGCTTTTACGGCTAAACTTGTGATATAGTTCAATTTTATAAATAAACATGGGTTTTTTTAGATGCCAGTAAGTCTAGCGACGCACCTGCGCATTGTCCGGCGCCGAACTTTCCGTGCAACACGCTCGTTGTGCTATTTAAGGCAACGTTGACACACCAGTCTCAATTAGTAGTAACGAAACTTACGTCGTCATACATTCAGCGCTGAATGTACGGCAAGTGTGTCGCTACGCTAAGATACCAAAAAGGCGATGGAACTTATTCCATGAACAAAGCTACGGGGCCAGTTACTATTCCATATTTCCTAAGTGTTATTCAACTTTCGTAAACTTTGGTGTAGTAGTAAGTTGTTATGTGGTTTTCTTTTGTTTCAAAGTTATAAGAACAACCATTTACTTTATTTGAAGTGATAAAAGTCGGTTTTACTTTGAACCAAAATCGTAATATGCAAATAGTGGAAATATCTATGTTGGAACTAGTTATAGTTTTGTAAGAAGCGCTATGACCGCCTTTTTAAGTTGAAATTTATGTACGGAAATCCTACTATTGTTAATGCAAAAGTTAGTTTCGATGTTTTCTTTGTACCTACTTTTTCAACCAAATTTTAATGGCTTTTGATGAAAATGACTCAGATCAACACATTGCACATCTACAACGTAACTGGAATCACGTGGGTTATCCACGTAAAGAAATTCATCTTAGGATTCATTGTTTTATCATGCACTACTGTACTTTTTTATTTTGTTTGTTTCTGGTTGTATGTACTGATTCGAAATGAATATAATTTAGCAACCTAAAAATCTTTACTTACACAAAAAAGCGGTAAAATAGTCAGAATATTAAACAAAAAACAAAAAAAGAAAATACAACGGTTTTGTTTAGTATTCTTTTGTCACAACACGGCGTCACAACGGATAAAGATTTACCTAATTATCTCGGTCAATGACCCGTGAAATCCACCCGAAGACAAATGATATCATCAAGCTTATAGTTCAAAGCTCATTGGCCAATCAGCAGTTTCTTCAAATAACTTTTTACGATAACCTTAATCAAATAAATATAAAGTTAATTTACTTTTATGTCAACATTAGCACTATTTTACAACCAATAAAGGGGCGACCACGAATCACATGATGAAGATATTTAGTATGTATCGTTAAGTTTTTAATGTAGAATTGCGTAGTATATGTCAAAATAATTATCTTGATAGCAAAGACAATCTCCAGGCCTATTTAGGATAGATAGAACAACAGATGTTAGTCCTAACCTTTTCTGAAGTTATTGGAACCGGCCGTAAAACTAACGACCAATGTCAATAGCTTGTAGTCAATAAGAAAACAAATACTTTAGGTCTATAGTTTAGTTGCCTAGACGTTGTAAAAATACACTCCTTTGCTACAGCTATCCGTAAAAAAAAAAAAAAATCATATAAAGATAAAAAGTATATTTGACTGACTCTGCTGTCGAAGCTGCAATATGTATGAATGTTAATCGATAAAATTTTTGGATCGTGCAAAATGCGATTGGTCTTTTTCTAATTTCTGTTATTAAAAGTAGCCCGAAATTCGGTAACGTGCCCGGTATATAACAATATGCTTGCTGCCACTCATTATATGGGATTAACTTCATAAAAAGCGAAACGTGGATATATTTCTTCTTACTTCTAAACTACAACTTTTGATATACCGTGCGTAAATTAAGTATTATTAAGAAAACCTTGGTAAAGTGACACCATAGTTATTGAAAATCCGTAATCGCGCTCCTACTATATTAATGCAAGTAACAGATGCGACAAATTTACGGTTCGAACGTGATGGGAGGAACCCATAAGGAGCCCTTAGAAATCAAACGACACGTCACAGTCACAGCTGGTCACAATAGCAAATAAAAGAGGGAGAGTAAAGCAAATATACTGCGTTTGTCGTCAAAAATACTTGGTATTATGTGAATACTTATCGAGTGCAAGTTTTTAAGACCCTTCTTTTTTGGGATGCTTGCATCCTCTTGAGTTATGAAGCGAGACTGGAAATGGATAGTGTCAGTTGCAGTGTGTTATTTGATTTATGAGTTAAGATATATTTTTGTGAAACTTATGTATGTCATTTAAAAAATAATTTTGTTAAATAATTGTTACGCAACATAATATGGGCACCTCACTTAATCTATACTAATAGCGAAGTTGCGCGGGTCAGCTAGTTCATTATATATTTATTTGATTTAAAGACACATTTAATTTAAAACAATTCATTGAACTGTTTATTACCACAAATGAAATCGTTTAAAAAATATAGTGAATCTTAATAGACATAGTTTTGGCTGAACACTAATTACCTTTTATTTTCCCGATAAACTAATTACCTCATTAACCACGTCACAAATGCCATCAATACTCCATTTAAAGTCACAATAGTCTTAGTAAAAGAACTATTGCAACATTACTGCCTTCGAATAAATAACAAGGAGATTTTCGTCCAACATCCTATCGTTTTACCTGCAACAGGCAACCTAATAATGTTTTCTGCATTAAAACAAAGAACATGAAGGCACCGTGTCCATACGCTTTGCACGATAAATGGTGCAATTAGCGTGGCTAATGGACCGTCGGTGTAATAGTTTCAACTCAGCAAACAAACTAAAAGTCGCAAAGGTAAAAAGATGGTTTAGTTTACAACGTGTTTGTGTTATGCTGCTTGTGTTACTATTACATCTGGATTCGGCTTGAAAATACAGAGATATTTTATAGCTTTGCTACGTTATATTAATTTCGTTTTTATCGACAAAAGCCAGCGTTTTCAATTTGCTCAATTTCTCAACAGTTAGTTGCTTTAAGTGTAGTCTATTATAAATAATATTTTGAATATTTTGAAATCATCGCAATACTTAGCTTACAATTTGTTGGTCTGTTCACTCATCATGTATACAAACGACAAAGCAGACAGAGGGTTTTAGTTGAAAACTGATTTTTAGCATTCTGACGAGCAACAGCGGCAGTTTTTTTATTAAAATATCATTTTTCCACAAGCCTATACATAATCAATGAAGCACTTCAAACAAATCTATAACTGATCACATTCATTTTATTCTAACAAGGCGAATTCGCCACGATTCTTAAGCCCCTATTATCTGTAAGGCCTACTCTATATTAGGGACGATTGTCTGGGGACTAGGGTATTCGTATCCAATCACGGAGATAAACGAAGCCTCATAAATGAAAACCTTTATCGTTGTCAATGTTACGTCTAATAACCTGCCTAATAGCTTCTGACATTGTTTTCGTTCAGAATACGTTAGAGTTAATGGTAATCTCGAATGGTTTTGGGGAGTCGTTTCTTGAAGCATTAGTTGTCTTATGTTGAAAATAATAGAGGTCAAGGAGCACATTAAACTGAGTTTAGAGATATTTATATTTTTTATTATTATTACTAGGAATCAACAAGTCTTTATATGTTGCGACATGCAAATTAAAGGATTTAATGAAACTCATCATCGTTCAAACATTGAAGAATGAATAAAATTTAGCAACAGAAAATTGTACTGCATAGAGCCAGCGTATTTTCTAAAAATACAAATGTAAAATAGCAAGCTAGAGGTCCGGTAAACACAGAATTTCGGGATACATTTATCAAACAAGCTAGTCCGGTGACTTAGTAAGCCAAATTAGAACTCATTGTAGTCCCAGCAAAGTCCTTGTTGAATAAAATAACACTTAAGACTTGTAGAGGCAAATGTTCAACTCCAGATTATTCTAAAGTTTCGGCACTCGAAACCTCTTTATGCTTGATGGTTTTGAAGTACCGACATGGTTGAAAACGTTTGAATTTGTTAGCAATTATGTTTGGCCTTGATTGTCGCGATAGTTGATAATATTGTCAACAATAACATAAGAGAAGGTTGTAGTAGTTTTATAAATTTACTTCTTCAAAAATAATTATTTTCATATACTTTTATTAGTAGGAAAAAAAAGGATTACACTGATATTAGGTATTTATAGTATATAGTATTCATTTCCAACGCTAGTTGTAATAAATGTCACTTATATCGGACTTAGTCTTCTTTACTTTACAATTTTTAAATAATTCTTCGTATCTACAGCAATTGCATTGAAACTTCTATACCAACGGTGTACCGTGGCTTTCATAATAACTTTTACATGATAACTCACTTAAACACTTTAATGTGCCAACTAAAACACTTTAAATGTACTTAGACGACACCTCTAATTATACAAGACGAGTTATTTGAACAAAGCTTCAACATCTTCGCGAACATCTCACTGCTGTACTATTATGTACAGCCAGCAATACATTTCGCTTAACAACTTCTTAGTTTCAAAAACTCTTTCGTGAATTTTAATGGGTAAACTGAATAAAAACAGGTAGAATGAGAAAGTTGGCATCAATTTTTTTTCAATGGAATAATATGCGTACTTCGGAATGTAGGGTTTCAAACGATGTATGCATAACTGCATACTTTATATCACGCTTGTTATACCGAGAAGTAAGTAAGTAAGTGTAAGTGATAGGTACACCCACGTTTCGCCATCAACAGTGTTAGTTCCATAATATGTAATAGGGGGCGAACCTATTGTCATTCATCAGGCACGATACCAAACTCTGCTACTATTGAAAAATGTTCAAATTATAAAAAATCAATAGCATTTTGTCCGACCCGGGAATCGAGCCTGAGACCTCGTGATCAGCAGTCGGACACACCGTACCACAGAGACAGTCTTCTACTACTAGTATTATGTTTTACATCAAATGTACTTAGTAGGTTACCGAATAAATTAGTGCCGAAGTTTTAGGCTCATGTAACTGCGAGGAGCTCGTAAAATATAATTTAGTAGCTGATATTAATGATGGTTAGACGTGTAGTAGTTATAATTACTCACTGGCTATTATACCCTAGGGTGACCTTGACCTTAAGTGACCTTTATGGAGAAATGTAACGATTTTCAAGAGACAACCGTCCGACATAGACATAATATATGTATATTTATTGCATCATAAAAACTGTGTACATAAGTTGTTACAATATAAGAATAGTTCCAACAGTTACCCGTTTCAGGTGTTGCAATTTTAAGGGTACATCTGTAAGTTAAAGTACATACGTATTTGTGTATATTTAAGGACACCTGTAAAGCAGTTTGATTAGAATTTTGTAGGTGTTGATTACGATTGACATGTAGTAGGTAACCGTGCTTAAATGTGTTCAATATGGAGACAAGAACTTCAAGTAGACGTTATTTTTCGTTTTAAAAACGTAACAGACAGAGATTCTCTCCCATTTATAACATTATTTTTAAGTCAATAACAGCTAGAGGGATAAATACGAAATTGAATAATTCATTGGCGATTTTACCCTCGGGTGAACTTGACCTTCAACGGAGCCGTTAATACGAGATATCTCAGAAATGGAATAGTTTCCTCGTGTCTACTGTTCTAGGAAGCAATGGTTTAGTATAAACTGGGAAGGTTTATTAATTCAAAATAACAGTGTTTTATTTATTATCGTCCTTGAAATGTATTATGTAGGTACTATAATTATATATTACATGGAACTATCACTGTTACTGGCGAAATGTGGGTGTATTTCAAAAACTCCTGTCTACACCTTCGGGTATAACAGGCATGATGTTTATTTATTTATTTATTTATTAGATTTGTTTATTAAATTAGTCCAGTTTTTTTTTTCTATTGTTATGAAATACGTATAAAATTATTACTAAAATTAAATGTTTTCTATCATTAGCAAGATTGCTCTCGGCAACGAAAATACAAGATTCTTACCGCCTACAAAGAACCTACGAAATAATTATATTTTTAGCATCAATTCCGAAGGGGACTAATAATGTTTCTCTATTTTCGGAATAAGTTACATCCGTTTGTAATAATTACTCCCACTATCCGTTAATTTTTCCCCATCTATAAATATAATAATGTAATAATGGATTACATACAACGGCTAATTGACGAATACGAGTCACGCTACGCGCTACGCCGTAGCAAATGTGTAGCGTTATTGATGCGTTGGTGTTAGAGCTACGACCGCTACGCCACGTAGATAGATGGCGAACATTTTATGAACTCCATAATATAATGATACTGGGAAAGAAATACGCGAATTAATGTAGTCATATTATTTTCATCTACTTTTTTATTGTAATTTGTTTTAGAAAAAAAATTATAAATCTTAATGCAATGTTTTACTTTGACCTTTATATTTACAATAGTTAAAATTCTGTCATTAACTGACATAGAAAACTTAAGTGATAAAAAAATAAAATACAGTCGAATTGCCTCCTTCTTTATTTGAAGTCGGTTAAAAAACGATACAAGATACTCAAATAAAAAAAATGTCGAATGAGAACGTTTAGTCCAAATCCTCTAGGTACAATAAAAATACTTCAAAACAAGCATTCACAAAGTATTGCATATTTCTAAACCACAAGACAGTATATAAAATAAAACGAACGAACACCACAAAACACTCAATAGCACACGCCAATACATTTAAAGCTGATTTCAAAGTACAATGAAAACTACCAATAACTTCAACATTGTTACTTCACAATGGTCAAAGTATACAACGGATATCGGCAAATATACGAACACTGCACAGTGCACAGTACATCATAGAAATATGTGGACGTTCAAACTTTTTCATTGGCCACTAAGATGAGATATCGCCACCAATTTTAGTTCGACAAAATTCGAAATATATTTCATGTAGGCTACAACTTTTATCGGTTTTAGATTTAGTGTTAGCATGCAGTTTTTGAATCATTTTAGTGTAGAATATTTTAGTTAGAAGTTATAAAAATATGATATTGGAGGAATTTCGTAAAAAACTAAATGACGTTTGAACACTGTACGCATTAAAATTACGCAAATATTATCAAACGTTACAATACCAAAATATTCATTGCATGAAGTAAACTTTAGAACTGAACTGGCGAAAAAGTTATGCACTTTTTTCGAATTCCTATTTTACTCTTATTGTAACTCTGCCGCTATTTCCTCAATAACAGAGACACAATCAATTCATAAACGGCCCACTGATTTAATATTTCCTTTAATGACATCCTGCTTCATTTACCGCCTGACTTAATGATTTTAACGACGACACACGGATTTCATCAACAAAAATGACCTATGCCGTCAAATTGCGAGTTAAATCCGACGTTGTGCATCGTTCCGCGCACGGCGATAATGGCCGTCCGGTGCCGAGGATTAAAAACATCGTTAAGGGCACCTTCCTACTATGCTGACAGTTTCATGCAAAGTAAATATCTAGGTCATATCGTAATAAGGATGAAGTGCCAGCTTGTGCTTTTAAAAGTGCTATAATCGTTGTCAGTTAAAGGAAAACTTGTTGAGATAAGGTAAGTAATTGTGCAAATTTTACTTGCTTTTTAAGCATTGCAAGAAGTGAGTAGGATTGCTGAATATTTATTTTTCAACGGTTATTTTTAGATTGCAGCTCAATTTGTAAAAGTTTTCGACTGCATTGCAACTCGTTTCTTCTCTAAAATACTTAGTGAAATCGTTGTAGTTAATCCTACTTTAATATCCACTGGTACAACTTTTGCCTAAACTACGAACTTGCTTAATAGTCTTAAAGTCAAACAACCACCTACAAAACTATTAGTCCAATGAGAACACATCCTAACTCACAAAATGAAACACAAATATTTGCGTCATTCAACACCGTTATGTGTGTATGTGTCCGACGGATTATAGTTGAAATTAATAAGCTTACCCTGTTGTTTTAGGTTCGAGGAGAGCTTTAAATTATTATAATGGCTACCTGAATAAATTCCTCACAGAATTCAGTTATTTTTGAAGATAATTTTCGGTCTATTCATTACTGAGATTACGGGAATTGCTGAAATTCAATACGAAAGGAGAAATGGCGAAGGGATAAGGGGCATTTTAATCACTTATTTCTTGAATTTTGCTCGAATAATTTGGACGTTTATTCCATTATTAAGCGGCTGAGTTTGTAAGGGTTAAGTACGTTGAAGACGGTTTAATGATGTTCCGATTCAATGCATTTGATAAACAATTTATTTTCGAACGAGACACCAAAAGTCTTTAGAATAACCTTGTATTTTACACATTTTATTAAGATACCTTAACATGTTGAAATACTTTAAGAATAAATAATAAAAAAAAAACATTTCAGCCGGCTGGCTCTCTTAAAGCTACTGACAATACTGCTGTCATTTACGGTTCAAGCCCAACGTCTTTTTTCCCGCAAAGGCGGAAGATGTGTATCATGTTTTGTTATGAATAGGTATAGTGGAATTTTGCCAACCAATATGTTAAAGTTAGGAATTCGATAGCCTATAAAGAGGAGCCCAGGATACGACACCCAGACCCAACATTAGCGTCCTATAAGTATCCTAGCAGAAGTAAAGCTTCATTGTTAATACATTCGATTACGAATCCGGATTCTGGGAGTGTTATGATCCCTACAAAAACATAAAAAATTAAAACTTATATAAACTATAAATGTTTCATGAATCTTCATTTTCAAGACAAGTCCGCCACACAATATCCACACCCAGTCACCCACTATATTACATAGATAGGTGCGCTTAATACCGAAGCCGTTTTTCCTTTGTGAATCTCACAATGATAATATCAGGCCCGGATCTCATCTTCAAATGGGGGATTACATATCCTCGATTCACATAAAATATTACTTTCAATACATTCGATAGAATATATCTATATAATATACATATACGTCTTAAATATAACGTTGAACACAAAAGAGAATTGGTCGGATTCCTAATAAAATAATGCCGAATGATTCTTTCCCCGTTCCAAGTAATTTAACAATAGCATACTTGAGATAAGTATGGATATTATTGAAAGAAAAATATCGGCTTCCTAAGGACTTATTTTATTTTTCCGACCGATTGCGCATTGGTTACATGATTCCTTCAAGCTAAGTTATTGAATGGAACTTATACTTCTACAATGGATAAGTTTGGACTTAGGTGTGACCTTAGAATATATCAGTATTCAGGCATTGAAAGATAACTCGTGCAGAAATGTTATTCTGAATATACGAATCGCGTTTGTAAAAGTTGATACCTGAAAATTCCAATTGAAACTATAGTTTAATTTTCCTACATTATCTCTCAGTTAATCTATGCATATGGTCGACTATTCACACTGTTTTAATAATCTATTTTTATACCTCTATAATACTCTATATGTAAACATCTGAAGTATATTATCATCTTTTTAGTCACAGGTATTCGAAGCTAGAATTTGAATGCGTAATTCTTCAAACGCAAATTAGAATCTGAACCTTAGTAGAATGCAGATTTATTTTCTAACCCTATTCACATTCACAGTATCATTGGAACGACCTAAGAATAAAATCCAGACCTTAATACAGAGGCTCTCAACATCGTCGTAAAGACGTACCATCTCACACATCTCTTTGCAGTCTGGTTTGTGGACGACAATCCACATGAAATATTTACTGTCGTGTGTCTGTGTAGTTCTAATTTATTTCACAACTCAATAACTGACGGAAGACCTATCCAACGGATTAAGTGACAGCAAATGTATTAAACTGCCTGCCTCAATTCCTTCTAATAAAATCACTAATACTTATTTGGAAGTAGTGAAAGCCATAAATGAGTGCCTACTTATTCTTGTCGGATCTAGATGTAGAACAGTAGGGAATATCGGTTCTAGGAAAGGATCTTCATGGACTATGTTACTCACTACGGCGGCTCTCAGGTTGAGAGCCACTGCTTCAGAGAAACAAAGCTCAGAAGCTAGAACCATCAGTCATACAAAATTGTCTTGATTGAAATTCTAATTAAAACACCTTTTGAGAAAGACTCTTTGATGTCAGTTTGTAATTATTAAAATTTCTAGGTAATACATACATTAATCTCTTGTTTCTATTCAACACCTTTGGCAGGTGTTGAATAGAGATAGTCATATAACTTTTAGATATAAGTTTAATGACGTGAACCTTTCATTAATATGTATTTTATTATTTTGATAAGTGAAGCTTAATGGAAAGTGCAGGTAAACGCATTTTTTTATTTAACTCGAGAAAAATAAACAGCTCTTGCTCTACTAATGACTGCTTTTTTTCTAGTGAGAAAGTCTCTCTGTATTAACCTTTATTTCCCGATAAATAATAACTAATTACGTAGATACCTATCCCGATATAATTATTTATTTTCAGATTTACTACCTAACTTTTCTTAACAAAATCCATAAAATGGATGCACACGTTCGTAACGCAATGTCACACTACTACAAGTTAAGTCTACAAGAAAGGTAAGTGTTTCCAAAATATAAAGCATTGAAGATGTTTTATTACATACCTAATAAGTGTAGCAGCGTAGGTAGGCTGGTGCGTAGGTACTTTTGCATATTTACACTCGCAGCTCTACAAAGGTAACTATGTAATAAAGTAGACTTATTCACAAGTAGGTGTTAAATTATTTACATAAGTAAGTTGGGTCACTAATTAAAGACCACGGCCGTACCCCCAGGGCACTGCACGGTACTAATTACATCATTTATATTGTCTCACTCCCCCACATATCCACAAGGATATCCCAGAGAATATACTCCGGAAAATTAGGACCTTATTGACTGACGTACCTTCTAATAAGCCCCCTAGCTTCACAACGCTAGCATATTTCCTAGGAATATTCCCTAGCTCCACTTCATTTTCCCAGTTACTGTTGCACAGTAGAAAAAATGTTTTAGAATTGTTTAGAACATTTCTCCGAATAACGGAAAACTATTTTTAATTGAAGCAGTAGTTCGCTCGTCTCGTGGGGATTCGTGAATATCTTTTTTTTCCCAGAGGGTTGCTTCTAGCGCATGAAAATATTTTTCTCTCGACAAAAAGCCTTGAGTTTTCTTGAAAATAGCCATTAAATTACCGCCCTCATAGTTAATAGAAACAAAACACTAAGTTAGGCATTCGAAGAACGAAGAATGACATTATAACAAAATTTGTTTAAAAACCAATCAGAAAGCTACATTTACTTTCCCGTTGCACAAAAATCCAATTGAATGTGTTCTACAAAAGCGTCTACGAATTCGAGTGCAGTGTTCTCACGATAACAACTTCAAATAATTGCTCCTTTACGTCCCTAGACAATATAAATGCACGGAATAAAATTTTCGTACGTTCGAGTTTCCCCTGAGCCAGAGCGCGTAGCGTCCAGTTTGTCGTCTGGATCCAATAAGAACATGTCACGATCATATGCATCGTCCACGTATGCTATATTTCGCTATTACCGGTTCGAACGTCTCTGCAATATTTCCGACGGCAAATGAAGCTATTCAGCTGAATAAATAATGTACCCAGTGAACAAATCGACGTGGCATTTTTGTTTTTGTAGGAGCAAACGGTCGAATAGGTTTTCGATTAACTGTTTATACGCTGTTTCAAAAATGATATTTTAGTTCGTTTGTTAATTCGGAGCGTTCAATTAGTTTTTGCGGGTTTTACTGGCCTGGATTTTCTGTTATGAATGTGAGGTGATTTTTAAAAGCACGTTGCATGATTTGAACTCTTTCCAGTTTAACCTAGTTATTTTAGTTGCTGTTAGGTAGTTTTTGGTGATGGAATTTGTCATTTTGAATTTTTTTTCATGAGATAACCACCTAACTTTGTAACTTAGAAATCGTATTAAGTACCTACCTACCTATTAAGTACTTACCTACTTACAGCGAAATTGGTTACAGCGGTATTGTACGTACCTATTAATCTTAGTATCTAATTAGGTAGGTATATACCTACATACCTACCTACAAAATTTTGATCAAGTAGGTAGGTCCATGGTATGGTATGGTATGGTCATATTATGTATGTAGGTATAAGAAGGTGCCGCCAAACAACTTGAACAATTTCGCTACATCTTAGTGAACGATTTTTAGGTCAGTTTAGGTATAATAGTTTTGCGCAAAGGCGAGGTCGTTTCAGCTTCGACCACCCTACTGGTGTAACAGCAAACCAAGTGTCCTCTGCACTGGGTCTACATTCTGTTTACTTTCTAATACAGCAAATTATGTTCAAGTTGTTTGGCGACGTCTATACCTACCTACACGAGCAAATAATACTTTGTTCGCTAACTCATAAAGGCCTCGATAACGACGAATTGTCGATAACGCATGTTACATTACATACCTTTACGAAGCTATTACGTTTATGATCTTTCAATAATCTGTTTCAAACGATTGACTTTTACGAGTCGCGCATAGCGGTCAAGATAAGCAAACGGCACATTATTTTGGGTATGTTATTGAACGTAGGTACCTATTCTGAGCACTATAGATAGATTTTAGACTGAATTTGATAAGTGACTGGAACATTGACTAGTAAGGTGGGTGTACCAGTAATTTAATATTAATAAAATAAGAAATAAAAAAGAACCGGATAAAAAATCTCTTTTTGGAGTCGCTTTCAGCCGAAATAACTAGACTAATTATGTAGGCAGGGGTATACACGACAATGAATACATGCAGTTTTCGTCAATAACAATGTTAGTCCCGTGGGGGCGAGCCTATTGCCATTTATCGGGCACGTTTTACCCGGTTATCGGCAAATAGATTCTGTATGAAAAACTGAACGATGCTCCTGTTTCGTAAGTTTTTTCCTGCAAAAATATCAAACGGTGTCTAAAAAATGGTCTGACTGACGGTATAATGTCTGCGAGTAATGTTCGAAGGGTCAAGAAGAGTGCTTGTATTTTGGAATGAATGCAATCCTCTTAAGGTCAGCTGACACGGTGGCGTGATGCATTGCGCACTTTGAGGGATTTAAAAAGCTTAATTTCCTACATGAAAAGATACACATTTCTTGAAGTCTCGAAATGTGTCTTATTGCCTACGATTATAAGGGACTAGCTGACCCGCGCAGCTTCGCATGCGTCACATAAGAGAATGGGTCATAATTTTCCCCGTTTTTGTAACATTTTTTACTGGCTCTCTGCTCCTATTGGTCGTAGCAATATATAGCCTATAGCCTTCCTCGATAAATGGGCTATCTAACGATTATGATATAACGAAAGATTTTTTCAAATCGGACCAGTAGTTCTTAAGATTAGCGCGTTCAAACAAACAAACCAACTCTTCAGCTTTATAATATTAGTATAGATTAGAAGGTGTAAGATGCATCTCGCAGAGCAGCGCGAGCTAACTATCGCGCCTCGTCGCGTCTCAGTGTGAGCTGACCTTAACTGTACGTTATTCTTAGTTAAACATTGAAAAAGTCCCTTTTAATTCGTTCCTATAGCGTTTCATTCATACTACAGCTAGCCAGTTGTAGACAGTCGACAGTAAGCATGCCCCAATGCACACATATTATTATTACCAGCAATCCCTACGATTTGACTACTTTATGATAGTTTGATAACTAGACTAATTTTTTGTTCAGTTTTTCTGTTCTGACTTAAACTCTGAAAATACTGGGGAAACTGAGTATACTACTCGTATAGAGACAGACTTTATCAGTAAACGTAAAATGATGTTAAAGCAAAACAATACGTTATAAATTTATAAGAATATTATTTAATTACACTTAATAATTATAATTTGGTTCGGGCGGGTGTGGGGGGAAGGGAGGATGTCCGAACGGTGGTGGTCCACGGGGCGGGAACTGGGGTCTGAAGGATGGTGGCGGTGGTCTCCAAGGCGGGGGAGGTCTTGCACCTGGAGGGGGTGGAGGTCCAAAGCCTGGGGGTCCGAAGGGCGGTGGTGGGAAGTGATGGAATGGGGGCGGAGGGGGTGGTGGTCCTGGCGGTGGTGGTGGCCCAGGTGGGGGCGGCATGGATGATGGTGGCGGGGGAGGGGCTGTGAGCGGGAGGGGCGGCGGTGGTCTCGCGTTCATCGGCGGTCCTTGCGGCGGCATTGGTGATGGGGTCGGTGGCGGCGGCGGCGCCATTAGCACTGGACCCATCATGGTTGGAGGAGCGTCCGCGAACAGTTGATGAGGACGGTCCGCGTGTGATAGTGGGTTTTGGGCGGCGAGTAATCTGGAAAAGATAAGTCGATTTTTAGTGAAATGCCACTTCACCAGTTAGAATACGCTAAACATTATTACATAAAAAAGCCCATTTACTTTAAAATACCCATTAAATAAGCCAATATTATACATTCTCGAAAAGAACAGATACAATATTGTGCCTATTCTAAAACTTTTAACTATACACTATATTGATTCCATCCAACATTAACACTGGTGTAAGTTTTCTAAAACATGATGTGAATTCTTTGTTCTAGTCATTATGTTCATCATTTTAGTAATTGTTTACCTAAACTTAACAATTCCTTTAAAAATATGTAAGTATTTATTTATATGTGTACTCTTTACCTTTCCGCAGCAGATCCGTGCCTCTCTCCCTTGACATCTTTCTTGAAAGCGTATGACACAGATATGGGTCTGTTACAGAGATACTGATTATTCATAGCTTCTATCGCCGCGTCGGATGCTTCGAATGAAGCGAAGTTTATAAATGCAAATGCTTTTGAGTTACCGGTTTCTGGGTCTCTCATCACCTGAAGGAAAGAGTTTGCATTTTGATTATAAATATCACATTGACACAAAGTACAATCAGACCCAATCTTATTATTTATGTGTCACAGATATCTGTGAGACCCAAATTTACTGCACCTCAATGGCAAGGAAATGACAGAAACCGTTATAGTGTATCTCTTTGTAAAATTGTGTCTACATTAAAATGATACTCAACTAGCTAATGGATACAAGTCACTTAGCTGAGCTGATTAAGAGATATTTTTCAAAAAACAGCTGCCGGTTCAATCCTGAATTCTTCAACTGCCATCATGTATTTCATAAATATTGCTTTTAATCAATTTAACTATGAAAAAATCTTTATTCTTACCTTTGGTGTTTGTAATATAACTCCAAAAGCAGAGAATGTATCATACAATAGTTTTTCATCTACTTCTGGGTCTAAGTTTCCTATGAACACATTGGCACCAACGTCTAGATTCTTCTGATGAGCTGAAGCTTTGTTCACTCTCACCGGTTTACCATATAGCTTTATCATATTCATTACCTGGAAAATAAGACATGTCATGTACTTTTGTAAACATTTCTACTTAACTATGTATAAAGTTTTGAAATGGTTTCAATGTTGTAACAAATATAACTCGAACAAGAGTGACTAGTCAATGAGAACATACAAAAATTGGGCTCATAGTAGTTATGCTATAGTGACTATAATATTAACAAGCAAAACATAACTACTATGCTACTATACATACTTACTATACAAACAAGTTTACTATACATACAAGCATAACTACTATGAGCCCAATTTTTATTTTTTTGCTCTGGCTATTATAGTATAGTCTAACAACATCATAGAGAGTACTTACTTTTATAGCATAGTCTGCATCCTCCTCTCCCATGAACTCCACAAATCCATATCCTTGATGTGTTTGGGTAACTCTATCTTTGGGCATATGGACATTCACTGAAAGAAACAAATATAACTCATAAATACAATACTTACTATAGTCTTATGGCATAGTAAAAAATTTTTGATGAATTTGATGAGATTATAAAATAATCCTGCTTCTTTTTTGAGAGTAGCTTTATACATTACTAGCTGACCCGCGCAACTTCGCTTGCTTCACATAAGAGAGAATGGGTCAAAATTTTCCCCGTTTTTGTAACATTTTTCAGTGGTGCTCTGCTCCTATTGGTCGTAGCGTAATGATATATAGCCTATAGCCTTCCTCAATAAATGGACTATCTAACACTGAAAGAATTTTTCAAATCGGCCCAGTAGTTCCTGAGATTAGCGCGTTCAAACAAACAAACAAACAAACTCTTCAGCTTTATAATATTAGTATAGATATACCAGGTCTATGTCAGCTGTATATGCAGGTCACTGTTGTTTTACATTCTGGCAATTGTATACTGCCAGCCATTAACCTAGCACACAAGGATACTTTTTCATATGGGAAATAGTCTCCAACAATAAACAATGTTCTACCTGTTAATTTTGGTCAAAGATTTTCTTGCAGAATAATAAGTACGCACAATCAAGCATTTTTCAGCATACATAGTGCCTAATTTGAGCATTTAAATTCCAATAAATGCCAGTAACAACATTAGATAAAATTATTAGATATTTAAGGTGCGTATTAATAGCACTGTAGTTTGTTAAACGTGTAATTTATTAGTCGTTTACGTACCCACGGGTCCTGATTGTACAAATAGCTCCCACAACAAGCTCTCCGTGACTCTGTCATCCAAACCGCCAACGTAGATCGTAGCATCTAAAAAACACAATAAAACAATGTTTTACAGAAAAATTATATTGTATTCACAAGAACATAAACCATAGAAGGTAATTTGATATTCTCGCCGAGCAATGTCCTCTAATGTAATTAATAAACGAGTTACAACAAACTTAAACACAGTACTTAACCTCAAATATCTGATAACTTTTAAACTTGTTATTAAAACTATCTCATGGGATTCTGTTAGTGCACACATGACAAACATTATGTTATTTGAGGATAGTGGAATATAAATTCATTGAAATAAGCGAAAATACCTTGGTTTCTTTCGGCGATAGGTCCCGCTGCCATTTTTATTGACAAGCGTCCGACCTGATATGACACTTGACAGAAAAATAATGAATGAACTAATCTTTCACAGCACAGATATGATATCAACCGTCCTAGCTTGTCTGATTTCGATCCAATGGTAAAGATAAAAATATTTCTAAAATGTTAGTCGTTAGCATTACTATTAACTATTTACTAAATAACTAATCTAACGCTCTTACTGTATATTACGAACAGTGCCTTTCAATCTTCTATACAATTTAAAAATATTAGTAAGTCAGTGAACTGTTCCTTAAAGTAAACGCTTATTAATAGTTTACATTGATATATTTTTCATGTAAATCCTTATTTATGTCCCCATTATATAAAAACTACCTAGGTACATTCCCTAATATAAATCATCACATAGGTAGGTAGGTACCGCACGTCGTCGTCACAGAAAGCTTAGTGTTACCATTATTTAGCAAATGAATACGCCAGCTAAAGTAAATTTATTGCAGAATGTGCGCATTTGTTATGTTTGTGTTGTGTGTGCTTGTCAGCTGTCACTAAAAAAAACAAACTCATTAAATTTCATTCGAGCGCGCATCTTCGATAACTTCGTTCGCGTGTATTTTTCCATTAAGAATTCTGGAAAGAAATAATAAAAATGCAGAGTGCATCTGATGTGTTATCTTCTTTGTTTTGGTTTAAAGACGACAGTGATGTGGACGAAGAAAAAGAACACCAAATAATAGAACAGTTTGTGCACAATGTTGAAGATTTTAGTTCACAGTACGGTAGCGAAATCAGTGTTTCGTATACGGCGTTCAATCTTCGTGGGCCGCCTTCCAACTTTCCTGATTACGGCGATTATCCCCAGGCTTTCGTGATGGTATTATTTTATAAATTTATATAAATCTCTATTTTCGTTACATTTGCCTTTTGCTTTGATGTTATTTCAATATTTTTCCGCGGAACATGGGTTTGTTATTTATTACTAAACGGTACCCCACGCGGCTTCTAGAACTTAGAAGCACTTGCATAGTTTTCCTGCCTAACTAGAGTTCTTTTACTTACGTTTTGTTTCTCCGCATACCGAAAATCAGTATAGTATAATTAGCTTGCGTATTTTTCTTAGAAAAAGTTATAAATGAAGACCATCATTAATCGGCGTATATTTTTTAAAATTAGAAAGCTTAGTAGTCCTGAATATTGAGTCAAAGATCTGCATTATACTTCCTGATGCATAAAAATCAAGGGCACCCTATTAATAAACCACTTCAACCAAACATTTTCTTTTAATATGTGAAGGGAAGACAAGTTTGTGTGTTTTTTAAAAGTAACCATAACATTAAACAATCATTTAATAACTAGCCTTGAAAAAGTATAAATGTCACTGGACTTTTTTGATAGTGGTTTATTTACACTTACTTTTTTATTTTTTATTGTTGATCACTAACAAGGTAATAAATAAAAGTATAATAAAAAAAATCTTAACAGTTCCTTGTTTGAATTTTGACTCAACTTACAATGAAATTGTGTTTTATTAATTGTAATAGTTTACAAGCAATTTTTAATTATTTGATAAGATTGTCTCTATGGCTATGTAAACTATCCCATTATTCTGCAACTGACCGGTTGCTATGTACTATTTATGATAATATGATAAAATGCATCTATGATCATTATTACAAGATTAATGCATTTACCTTTACTATAAATGCTTTGAATCACATAGGAGGAATTTTAACTAAAGGTATAAAAAGCAATAAATAATTCATCATTTTTATAGAGAACCTATGGGACTTGGTGGGAGGAAGCCCCGTCAGCCCAAGAAGACTATATGCCACAGAATGCTAATGCTATAACAAGCCAAGATTTTGTAGGTAAGTTCATCAATTTAATTAAAAAACAATACTTGATTGGATGAGGAAATCTGAGGAGGTAGTAGTAGTCAGAGGAAAGAACTTTCCCTAAACCTTGGGAATAGAGGATTATTTTCTGTAATCATAATCTATTATGTATTTTTATTCTTTATTGTTAGGATGGGCAGTACCTAGTTCAATTGTTTTACTGGTATGGTTGGACATAAATTGTCCCAAACCAAAAAATCCATTCACTAGATTAATTATTTAAAAAAAATCTTTTTGGGGAAATTTTTCTTTATGCATGTATTGTAAATGCTAAAACATGTTGTGTTTGTTAGTGCCAGTTATTTGGCAAATATATGTGGGGGTCAACCCATATTATTTATCTTGACCTTGAGTTTTCACCTAACTAGGTACCTATGTAGTAATTCATACATAACATGTCATGTGTCATCAAGCCATGATATTAATTGAAAGGAAAAGACACTAGACTAGAATATAAACAAGATATAACTATTTAACTGTTTGAAATAGATATCTATTGTATGAAGTCACATAATGCACATTGTCTTTACTTCTAACTTTCTCTATATGTGTTAATTGTTTTATGTAAGTGTAGGGCAAAGGCTAGTAGATTATGAATGGTAGACTCAGACTACATTATTCTTCATACATATTTCTATACACGATACGAAATATATATAAAATCATGCCCTCTTCCCTAGGGCCTCTTACATAGGGGTAGGCAGAAACTAAAGAACGCTACTTGGTACGACCTATACGAACTTTAATAATCGTTATTATCTCTACCCTGATTACTTTATTTGTATCGCATTTATAGTATACTAGCTGACCCCCGCAACTTCGCTTGCGTCACATAAGAGAGAAACATAATTTTCCCCGTTTTTGTAACATTTTTCGTTGTTACTCCGCTCCTAATGGTCGTAGCGTGATGTTATATATACCCTAAGGCCTTCCTCGATAAATGGTCTATTCAATACAGAATTTTCCACTTCGAACCAGTAGTTCCTGAGATTAGCGCGTTCAATATTAGTATAAATGTATCTATGGAACTTTCTAGTAACCTACTTCAAAGTGGCGTACCTTATAAGTTCGTGGCCGTAATTTTGTTTGTATAATGGTACCTTTATCCGAACATTTCTCTCTCTAATGAGTTTTAACTGCTATTTATAGGTATATCCAACTTGAAGGCGTGTGAAGTTTTCAGTTAAGTAAAACAATGGTCCTTGAACCGTTAATGAACTAGTTTCTAGTGCTTTAATTACACGATGCATTCACATTGTTAAATATTGGCATATTCATTGAAACTAAATATGTATATGTATTTTGTACAAATACATATTTACTAATTTGACATCTAAAAATTGCAACAACTAGGGGTGATATTTTTTAAAGTCTCACCTATTTTACATAATTTAAAAGTACCCAAAATTCCCTCGAAATAAATCTGTTTATAAGCCGAAAGCTTCGCGGAAATATGCAAATTATCTAAACCAGAGACGCTCTATCCGCAGTCGTCAAGTTGCTCATTCTTCTCTCTATTAGAATTTTCACGCACTTTCGACAGTAGCCAGGCAACATCATTCATCCAATAAAACAAAGTGCGAAAGTCGGAACAGTTGCATTGGAGCTCGTTTCAACTATATTAATGTACAATTACCAACAACCATAGTCGTCAGTGCGTGATAGTACTAGTTCTAGATGCAATATATTTGTAACTTGATACATCTTGCGTCTATTGAAGAAACCCAGTTGCAAACAACATAATTTTCGACAGAAGTATCCTTCGAAAAAGTAGTGTACCCACTGGAGGTGTCTGTCTTCGAGACTTACAACCCTGGTGCGTTGGTGAGGATCTGGGCTAGAGGTCCTTCCACCTGGATATTGCTGTGGGAGGGAGAGCCTGAATATGTTGGAGACACTCCTAGGATCTTCAGCCCGCCAATTAGGCAGCTTAATGTACCAACGAGGTAAGTTCTTTAGATTATATTTTTGTTTATTTATCTATTTAAACCGGAGGGTATTTTTTTTTTAATGTCGCAAATCTATTCGAGTCTAGTCGCAAGACCGAATATCCTAAAAAGTTACATGGTACTGTAAGAATATTACGAAATGCTTACGACCATCTCTACCATAGAAATGTTCTACACAAAGATTTCAGGAAACGTCACTTACATTTAAAATAAAATATATAAAATAAATTTCGTTTGACAGGATCTTGCGGCTGGAGTTCAACCATAAACTGCTGCCTTATTATACGGAACTAGACGCAGTGTTACTTCGCGGGAAACAGCCCCCTGACTTAGTGAAGACTATGAGGAACAACTTCTCATACTCCTCTCTGTTTTATAAGAAAACTCAGCCCGTGGTTGAAGAAGGTATGTGCTATTTACACGGTCATATCCATTTCAATAATTTTAAGACTTCTTTTTCATTTATTTCGTAAAAAAAATCCACAGCTCTTATTTAAAGGTGTTATAAACTTTATGAAAACTGAGACAACAAATATTAGAGATTTTCTTCCCCGCGATCGATAATATGAAAAGTTATTGTTCCTTTTTTAAGTAAACAAATTATATAATTTTTGTTTATGCCGGTAACCTGTAAACACGAGACGAAGGTCCAATCGTGATTCCATTATGTTCGTGCAGTCACTTGTTTGACACGAAGCCTGCTATTTTTCTAACTTTTTCTTTGTCGCGTGCTTTTCCGGGTTAGTACAAAGCCCAGCAAGAACTGCTCGTTTTCCTGCTTCCTACTCTTTGATGTTTCAATTTTGTTGTAAATATTAGGTTGGAGTTTGTAATTTAAGTAATATGTACTGCGGAATTCAATTGGTTATAAAACTGAACAATATTTACTTATACTTGAATGCAACATTTACATTATTTTGTTGTTAGTTAAAATGTGATCATTCATGTGATGTACGTCATTACTATTTTTTGTCGTATCGGCTGTAATCATGAACCCAACGCAGGAATCAGTAAAAAACTAACAAACAAATTATTTTCGATATTAGATTTTCTTTTCCGAAAGTTGCATCAATAAGATTCAGTGAGACCAGTGTCACCTGCAATTATTCAGTACCTTTTTGCTATAAATAGCTGAATCTAAATGTAGCACGAATAATTATGTTAATCACTGACGCATGCAGTATTTTATAACGTTAAATCTACGACCTCGTAGGTCTTCTGGACTAATTTACGGTATGATGAGCCACACACCTTATGCAAACACCTTTCCTATTAATAGGCTTAAAGATAACATGTATATAAACTGTTTATGTAAACATTACATCATATAGACATTCTTTGAAGGTTTTAGTAGTATATTACGTTGAGTATGTAATAGGGGATGAGCCTTTTGTCGGCTGTCTAGTAAAGTAGTAGTCTGCCAGACTGATATTGTTACATGTGTTGGTAATATAAATCTATTTATAAAATTTCTTCATAATGCTGGCTGTTGCGAAATTGGACCTAAAATTGGAAGTTCTTTGGTTGATAAAAAAATACTATAGCAAATAGTTTCGGACAATTTTTAAGCCCGAGAGTGGGAAAGATCCTTCATAAAACTTATATTAAGTCAATATATTAAAGGAATACTGTCGAATACAGAACTTTAATTTCAACACTTTTTAAAGTTTTCCTTATCCCAGATCTTATTGCTGCATCTAGTACATTAACAAAAATAGTAAGGCTTTTGTACTGTTTAAAACAAATTGATACATATAGATCCGTGAGAAAACAATTTGAAAAATTTCTTCCATCGATTCAATTGAACCGTAATCAAGGTACTCACGTGACTATAAACACGTGATTGCTTCAGTGATTAAAAAATGTTATAAGATAACAGAAGCGATCAGTTATCCTCTGTTTGTTTTGCAATAAATATCTCGAGTATGCATAACTACGTAACAGTCATTGATTGATATTATTGCCTATGGTCATGTTCAATGACACATGCATTTAAAGAACTTTCAGCCATTTGGCGAACGTATTTAGGTTCAAATTTGCATTTTCGTTGCCAAGTAAATCTGTTAGTACGTAATAAGTGGTACATTTAATTTAAGTGTTTCACGTTTTCACTGACGAAGTATTGACGTAAAAGTATCGAGTTGTCTGAAGTTCCGTAACAGAACGAGTATTGAATTTGCAACCAGTAGTTTTAACCACCATTTATTAACAGTAGAATTTCTTTCACCTTACATCAGAGAAACTATATTTTCCTAACAACTACTACCTACATTTTTTTTATTTCGGCCAGTGGCGGAATCGACTATATTTATCCTGTAGCCCGTCAACTGATATTCTATATTGTAAATTTTATACACTACCGCCACTCGGGCGCCTCGCATACAAGGCTCTAATTACTAAGTTGTCTACTCTACTAAGTTGTCGAATTACACCAGTTTTTCTGATCGGTAGATGTCATAATACAGTGTTATACATTATCTTGCAGGCAATAAAAGAAGGCGTGGGCTAGGATAAAATAAGTACATAATTACGTAGCCTAGTCTCTAGAACATCTAGGATATTGACGTCATTCTGCAAGATGTTAGATTGTGTGATAACATCTCAAGACGGGGATAATCTGTACTATAAAACTTAAAAGATTTGTTTATTTGTTTGAGTTTAAACGCATAAATATTCTTGTATAAGCCATACTAACGTTGAGCAAGCTCTCAACGTTAATATGGCTTATACAAGAATGTAACATCTCTATGTAACATCACGCCAGCATCGTTTGAAAGTGTCGTATTCAGGAAATACGCAAATGATACGGCTGGGCTTAGTTAGCAATGTATTCAAGGAAGTGAATTGTCTACGCTATAAAATATAATCAAGCAATATTAGAATTATTGGTCTGTTTATTATCTAAATTAGTGATTGTTGACTTCACGAGGCATTTCCCTTCTAAGTATGTTTTGCTTGTTTCAGGTCAACTTCTGAACAGGATCATAGCTTCAAATCTTCACGAGTCCATCGTCTCCCAAATTCCTCCGCCGCGCACTCAGAAACAGATCGACACAGGACCACCACTTGGGGATTTCCAACAACTACCGGTAAGTTACTCAAACCATTTGATAAAACAAAAAAACACCTCTTTTTTTCGATATGTGTTGCTGAACCAATTATCAGGGATATCGCATTTATTAAACTGATGTCACTGTTATCAACGACAGCACTGATCTTCAATATAAGTGTCTTGACTGTTTTCTAAATTCGCAATTTTTCGGCCATCACTTACCCATAAATTCAACATCTAAGAAGATACACACGTAGTTTTGAGAGAGACAGACACTCAACATAATAATATATTCTTGTTCTGTTGGTTAAGTCCACTATTAACCACTGAACGCAGTGGTGGCACATCAATTCCTTATTGCGACCAGTCACGCAAGACTCAGGTTAGTCTTAGAGCAAACGGCAACTTGAGTTATTCACTTTTCATAAAATCACACCAGTCAGAGCCAGTCCGATCTGAACTAACGCCACTTGGTACGATCCTTACAAACTTCCCTTGCCTCATTTTCATCTATAAATCTTGTCATACAGGACAATAAGACATAGCCGATTTAATCTGTGTATCTCTTTCTAGAATTTTTAATCTGGTTGTAATATATCCTCGTACTGTTCAAAACTCATCGCAATAAAGATATTTTTCCTGCAATCGTCTAAAGAAAAATCTTATCATCTCGACTGTATTTAAATAGTACCTATTCTATAAAGTTCCTATCTACCTAGTGATAATTTTTGCACTAAGGTTACCAAAGGGGGCGATGCCATTATGTTTTCGTTACCTACAAGGTGACCTGCTGTTTAGCATTTTTTAAATATATGAGTTTGTTTAAATCATGAGATACTGATAGATATTACCATGTACGTATGTTGTTCTCGAAACATTTTCAGTATTAACATAGAGACAGCTGTTGTTGCCTACCAAAGGCTGTTCTGTGGGGTACATTTGAGACGAAGCTTGACGAAAGCATTCCTCTATTGTAACGTATAATTGAAAACGTTATTGTATTAGTTACTAGTGGATTTTTATGCAGTAGTCTTCATCAGTTCTCAAACTCAGTTTTCAATTGATAACAGTCTGCAATAAACCGTTCAGTGATGGGTTGATTAAAGAAGGTGCGAAAGCTTATGTAGCAGTTTATAAGTGTTAATATGTATTTAGTTTACGTGAAGATAGATTGTTGCATTTATTTATTTATCTCGAGTCATTTATTTCCAAAGAAACGACAGTATTTGCGGCAGGATAGTGCAAATAGAAGTGTATGAAACACTTATTAAGAATTCTGTTTTGCGAGCGAACGAAATACCTAGCACAAATAACAGTAACAAAGATTCCTGGATAAAACCGAGATTAGAAGCTAGCTTATCAATATGAACAGTAGTTAAATTAAAACTATGTATAGATGTTATCGCTATGATCGTTAAATCTCGCAGTGTCAATGTTACGTAAATAAAACTGACCTAGACAGTGAGTCATGCGCATAACAATAGCTGCAGTTCAACTATATAATATGCTTGTGGAAAATATCAGCGGAAGAACTCTGTCTATAAGACAATGTGTTTTGTCTAGTGGCTTCAGAATACAGGAAGGAGTTATGTTGTATAGAGACTTGTTCTTTTAATTTTAACCTGCCCAAGTCAGTTAAACTCACTAGAGAGTATTACAAGTATTTTGGCACCCAGTAGCCAGCGATCGGCCACTAAATGTGTTTTTTTTTTATTAGACACACAAGATAATTTAACATTTTACCAGGGAAAATCGGGTATCCGAAGTTTTTTTTTTCAGGAGTCTTTTACTACGTCGATCCACGACTGAGACCTTCGACTACTTCTGTTCCAAAAACATTTTCTGCACATAAGTAACCACTAAAGTCTGCTTTTTCGTTGCCAATCTGAATTGATTCTGATTGATATTGACATTGACTGATAAAAACTGATATAGTCCTATTAGTGGAATGAGCTTACGACAGGGCTACAATCAGATACTAGGCAACTAAGTGCTCGGAGTAGAGAACCGGAGTGTATAACAAAGGTATACTCTGTTTCATTACTCTCATAACCCGATTGCCTGTAGACCTACACACTTATAGAGGTCAATCAGCCTTGATAGTTAGCACTCTTAAAAACAAATTATCACCAAAAAAGCACACAACTGCTAGACTCACAACAAAATACTATAGTAGTTAATTTACTCTACGGCGAGACCGTGTCCAAAGATTGCACAACTGACCCGTTCTTATCGATATATTGTGACTGCATATCAACATCTCGGTTTTATTCCTGCATTAGACATACCATATAGCGTACTATTTGATACAAGTAGACATGGCAACACGTGGGAATATGAGTACAGTCACGTGATGAATGAAAAGTAAATTATCGGTTTTTATGAACAATCGTAAACTATCGCATAAAACATCGATTCAATAATATCACTATGAAATTACATTTTGGACTGTACTGCAATTGTTTAAAGTACAAATTTAAATGCAGTTTTTTTAGAGTAAAGTAATTGGGACACGCTTATCTGAGCTATGTATGGTTATTATGTCATAATGCATCGAGTAACAAATATTTACGTCTATAATTCGTTCTTTACATACCGATATCGCATTTCAGACATACTTGCGATTAGTGATCACACTAATAATAAACTTGTTTTAAACTAAGATAAAGTCTGAGAAGTAATGTAAACATCATGTGTTTACATTCTGGTAGACGTATGTCGCTCTATCATAGATAGACGACTATACGTATACACTCTTGTACGTATACGTAAAATGTACTTACTAATCGTGCATATATTCTTATGCTTTAGTTTAGGTACTCGTGAGCCATAAAAAGCTAATGTAGGTTGGTACGTACATACATAATAATATTACGCCTGATATATCCGAAGGTGTAGGCAGATGTGCAATACACCCACGTTTCGCCATTAACAGTGCTAGTCCCATGTAATAGGGGGCAAGCCTATTGCCGTTTACCTTGCAAGTTCTCAAACTTCAGGCTACTCGACATTCTAATATAAATTAGAAAATATCAATAGCAATTTGCCCAAATGGGAAATCGAACCCGATACCCCCTCATGATTACCTGTCAGAAACGCTATTGACCACGTCACAGAGGTTTTAACTACTTCTTTCTTCTCTTCTTCTAATCCGAGTTTTAGCGCTACAATAATTCAAGCACTACTCTAGCAGCACAGACTAACTACTTTATATTTTTTAAAGCAGTCATAGGTTAGCCGTAATTGAAAATTATCGCAGCTTATAACTATAGCCCAATTAATAGCTATATGACTAACTGCCATAAGTGGTTGACGATTGTTATTTTTCATATAATGGAAATATACAAATAACGCTACGGGGTGCACGTTGTACGCGTCAAGGTCAAACATAGTAAGATTATAAATGTTGCGAGTAGGTATGAAATTATGCGTTTACTGATAACCACGAAATTATTCATAATATTTGTATAGGTATCTATCTTATGCTTGATTATGAGATATTTATGTAATTATGAATGTCAGGATTTTGTTATCAATAAATATTTCAGGATTTATGATTCCGAAAATAAGTTTCACAAACAAAAACGGACATTTCACATCACCATTTAAAAACTGGAACCTGTGTTGCAGTATAATAAAGGTATAGGCACTCACCACACAATAAAAAGGAAATGTATTACAGATTTATTTGACTGTTGCCATTAAACTACACTATGAGATGTACATATATTTGCTATCATATTATTGTATTAAACTGCATGCTAGGTTTAAGATTTTTGTCTGAATTTAATTTAATTTGAGTATATATTATTTGTTTCAGGACGAAACCATACTATGTGTGATGAAGTACTTAGACATCCAGTCCCTGTGCCGCTGCGCGCAAGTCAACAAACACTTCAACAGACTCGCTTCAGACGCTATCTTATACCGGAGCATCGATCTCAGACCATATTGGCATTGTGTGCAGTCTCAGGTAAAATATCTCTAGACAGTATTTATTCTACATTACATTCTTATTTATTGTGAGTAATTCGCAACGTACCTGCTACGGTATAAAGGGGCCAGGAGACACAAAGAAGATTCAGGCGATATGTTTCTTATCACTAAAAACAATCAAAAAGATCTTTGAGGTCTGAAGAAAACATATCTACATTTCGGATACGGATACCTTTTTGGCGATGCCTAGCTTATGAATTTATACTATCTTACAGACTTAATAAGCTCATGCTAGACTACCAAATACTAGATTATGGTCGTGTGTCGATTCGTTGGTTGTTCAAAACGTGCACGTGCATGCTCGTGTACGTTCGACAAAATATGCCGCTAAATGGCAAACGCTTAAAGATACTTTGTATATGGATTAACTTTGAATAAACAACAACACCTAAGAAACAACAAAAAAAGACAATTGTACTAAGTTCTCATTATCCATTCACTTTATGCATTCATTTTTCCTCAACAGGTACTAGTTACACTATCAATGCGCTGCAAGTTCCTTCAAAAACTCGACCTGTCTTGGTGCGGAAGCCATCGCATGATACAGTCTAATTACGTAGTCAAGTGAGTTGCAATTGCTATTTTACTTCGCTATCGACATCACATTGTGTGAATTTAAACAATGAATCGCGTGTATAGTTTACATTTTTCTAATGAAAAAATTATACATTTTATAGTTGCACTGATTGAATTTATTGAAATTTGTATTCATTGTTGCAATGATGGTAATTAAACAACATTTGTTGTAAAACTTATGCATGAACAGCTGCATCTATCCATTTTATTTTGGCGCATTCTTCTAGACTTTACGTTTTTACTCTGCGTCTAATCCTACATAAATTATTGTCTTATTCTCGTGGGGCAAAAACCTAAAGAACGCCTTTTGCACCGATTTAAGCAAATCTTTTGTTTCTTCCTCATTCGTATCGTATGCGCACCTGATAGGCAGACAGACTTTCACATCAAATAATACTTATTATTCTGGAAGCGTAGAAGTACTAAATGGGTCGATGCATATCTTATCATTCGGGAAATGTTTAATTACATAACGTGCTTGTTTAATTTAAGTTATTATTAATATATGTATATTTGTTTAATAGTAAATGAGTCAATGTAGGCAACTTCAAATTTGTCTGTCTTTTGTTAAGCTATGACGTCATTGAAGTACGTGACGTCATTATTAAACTGTAATTTAACTTTATGACTATTGTTTCTGCGTGATTAATACTTTACGGCCTATTTGTTTCAAATACTTAATTTTATTGTTTGTTTATCTATGCCTACTCCTTATTAGTTAGCCTTGGTGTTGTATGACATCAGCGTTTTCCTATTGAACAATAATATCTAAGTTAGGCCATAAAATTTTACTTTATAATATTATTTTGCACCGATGTACTAACAAAGACTTAATACGACCTAAGAAATCCCTAGATCATACGAATTTTATTTCCAAATAACATTTCAGAAAGTATTTTACGTTTACTATTATTTTCTAATCCTACATTTCTAACGCAGAGCTAACTTCTAAGACAAAACTGTATATTTCAATCATATTTATTTCATTTTTTCGATTTAAAATGATCGTATCTGTTAAGTGATACAGTTCAAAGTATTTCAAGGTTTTGTTATAATTTGCAGTTTCCTCAAAGACAGCGGGGCCGAATTAACACATCTACGTATGAATTGCTGCAAATTCGTTGACAATTCAGTGCTAAGAGCGATTGTTGACACCTCCACTCACTTACAAGGTACTTCTTGTTCTTATTGTATCAATAATTAACTTTAAAATGTTAGTCATTCTATTTTTACTTTTGAATATAGCTTGCTGATTCAAATAATATTTACAGGTAGTTAAATTTCGGACTTAGTTAGTTGCATATTTATGTAAGAATTTTTGGTCCATCGTATAATTCAGACCCTAGTAACTTCAAACTCTGTCAATCTTCAATGTATGTACTCTCGCGTTGCATGTTTAATGTATGCATGTGATTGTTATAATGTTTAATGTATGTTGCACTCGCCGTGGTCGCTGGCTGGCTGACTGGCTGTCAGCCTGCGACCACAGCGAGTGCAACTTGCGCCGAAACGTTAGGCATTTTGAGGAAAAATGCGAATTCGCGTTAATTCCCGTATTCTATTATACATTAAACATGCAACGCGAGAGTTTAAAAGTTCTGTCAATCTTATATCCTCTGCAGTGTTAATTGTTTCTTTCGACATTTATAAATATAGTCCTTACTTAGTCCCCGTTGATCACGAATATACGAACGTGATCTCCTTTATGAACATTACCTAACTCCTTTAGAGAATTAAATCAAAAAACAGCATTGCCTTTAAATCACTTTGGCATGTGAATATCGTTTTACTCAAAACAATATTCGTACTCATAAAGTATATTGTCTATTTCAGAGTTATGCCTCCGATCAGTGGTCGGCTGTTCAAATTGGTTGAGCCTCGCGTCCCTCAAACGACTGAAGAGATTGGATGTGTACAGAACAGATATTACTACCATAGCTGCGGTGGCGATTGTCAGATCCAACCCTGGGTTACGCCATCTTAATGTTGGTATGTTGATATTAAAAATTGTTATTCTTTTAAACTTATTTTTTGATTTAGTTTACAGCACGTTGAGAAGCTTCCGAGATAACAAAGACAATATCTTGCGTAACGTATAAGCAAATATTAAATTATGAACCTAAAAGTAATATTCCTTTTTAATTTTAGGTCTTTAAATGTTTTATTAATAAGCAGAATATAACTCATATACAATAATATAATGTTCAATAAAGTCCAACTTTAAAATGATGAATGGGTACATATTTTAAAGAACACTAACATTGTCGTATATTTCATTATTATACAGAGAGCACACACTGCAAACATACAACTACTTTGTACAGAATTTCAGATACCTCTTTTAATATTTCAGGCTCATGCAAGATGATATCATCAATGGATGAGGTAGCGATCGCTTTGGGTGCAAACTGTCCGGAACTAGTATCAGTCGACTTTTGGAAGTCATACTCTTTGACTCCCAACGGCATTAGAGCTCTGGGCAACTGTAGGAAGCTGCAAGAACTCGATGTAGGGTGGTGGTAAGTGTCAGGGGGTATTACAGTTTATTTTTAAGCGGGATAAATTTTTGGACATCATAGATTTAAAACACATTATTATTTTATTATAAGACGAATGTTTTCAACTTAAGTATATAGGAATTATTACAAAAAAACTGTGTTAAAAATACTTACTTTTGTTATGATAATCGGAATAAATTGACTGACATGACGTCACCTTGTCACTATTTAGACAACAGTTAGTTGCTAACAACTGTTGTGTAACTACTAAAAGTTAGGTTGCTAGTAGTTCTAATAAGGCCCTAGGTATGTTTTTTCCCAAGAACTGTCCATGGAGGGAAAACAAGGCGTTTTTAATATAAATTTATAATTATTTCTTTAATAAAGTAACTAATCTATGCAATTTTTACTTAAGCTCTCACTACAATACAATATTAAAACACTAATCTTTAACAATTTCTCTTACTATTCCAGTCTGCAAGCCGGTGGTTCAGGTGAATGGCTAGCGTGGTTATCGGGAGGGGAACTTCGCAAGCTATTCCTCGGTGCTCTCCGCGGTGTGTGTGACCGTGATCTTCGCGCGCTACTGCCCCGTGCACCGAAGTTGGCACAACTCGACCTGTTGGGTGTTAGAGCTGTTACACCGGACATTTGCGACGCGTAAGTAACATTATTTAAATAAATAAATATTAATAAAAAAACTAACTAGTTACTGTTGCTGACACGCTCATCACGATTCACGAGTCTCAAGGCCTAATTTTGCTCTCTCTGGTTACGACTCCGCCATACCAGGCCACCGTCACTCGGCCGTACTTACAGCTATAAGTGCCTACAAATTCGCGTGGCGTCGGCACCACTCCGAGAGTCGAGTGTCGACGCTCACGCGTAGAGCTCGTGTGTGCGTTTATTAGAAGTTTTATGAGTAATATTATTATAAAAACGTTTAAAATAGAATGGCAGGTTTAAAGCATTGCTTATTTGATGGATGTTTGTCGAAAAAGAAGGACGAGGGATTGACATTTTTTTCATTACCTACAGATAAGGAAAGCTAAGTTCAAATTCATTTAAAAACTATAAAACTTTACAGTACCTACCTACCACAAAATAATAGTACTAACTATAATTAGTTACTTTGTTGATACTAACAATAATATGGACTCATGTCTGAATTATTAAGGAATTTGATACTTTATAATTACGAGAGCAACTTGCAAATGTGACTTTTTGTTTATGGAGATATTTCAACGAATTTGGTATTAAATGAAAGGTCTAAGACTAAAACTATTTTATCCGTTTGAATGATATAAATCGGTTCACAGGTTTAGGACATATGAAGAATATAAAATAGTAGAAATGTAAACAAACCAAAACAGGTAGCAACGATGCGGCGAGCCGACAACCCTAGCGTCATAGGTAACGCGTTACTCTACGCCAGTCAGTGAGAGAGTTACGCGTTAAAAGAGAGCGGGAATACTTAGGTGAATATGTCGCTAGGTACGGAGCGCTTATACGAGCTGAATTAGACTTTATTGCTTAGCAGCAAGAGTCGTTATTTCTATAAATTGTTACGGGGAGTGCGTGTTCTGTACTATAGTACTTATTATTCTGTGGCCATACGTTGAAAATTTATTGTAAGCTTCCCCTGGTTTCATTCAGAATGAATAGATGACAATTAATCCCAATTGTACTGATTGTTTTTCTCTTAAAAGTACGTAAAAACTAAAACTACGGGCTTTAAATGGAGTTTAAGTTAATCTGGATTATTTTATAATTTCAGGATCCTAGCAGAGTGCAGAGAGCTTAGACTTCTGGACGTGAGTTTCTGCGATCAGATTCAAGAATCTCAGGTATGACAATCTAATTAAATTTATAGTATAACTACATTTTCATTTGCTTATCTTATAATAATTCTTAATGGTTACATCGCAATAATAACAATTATTATATCTATAAGTACTAATCGTAATACTGTATAAAGGGTAAGAAAAGTAATAAAAATGAATTATATTACAGGTATTAGAATGGCGTCAACAGTACCCGCACGTGAGTATCAAAAGGTCATTCCAATCCGCCAACCTCAACACGGCTCCGAACCCACTCTTCCTGGCTCCGAGTTTAGAATAAAACAACCAACGACTTCTGGAAAACAAAAACATCTGTCAAACATTTTTGTGCCTTTATTTTCTATATTTTGATTACACTTTATTTTTTATACCAGTGGAATTTACATAGTCTAGTACTGCCATTTGAATACAAGATTTTCAACGACGGACGTGACGCGATATAACAAAAAACCGAACAGAACTATTGTGACTTGCTTCTTTCGTTTAACTTTCATGTTGTAATGCAGCAACAAGCTGGTTATCAGAAGGCAGAAAATATGTACAGTATACGCATAGTAAGGCCAACAAGACGAGATACAGAATGTTAACAAAGCTTCAGGGGTTCAAATGTTGACAACTCCGGTACTTACTTACGGTACGTACTGGCTGCTTTCGTGAACCACGAAACACAACGACATCTACTGCGCGTATGAGTTATAATGACAGAGATAATAATCGCTCGCTATCGCAATGTAACCTAGTAACGGTCTGTTTGGTTAAGTTTTTTATCTCGTTTGCTTAGCCTTACTTTAGACAAGAAGTCCCTCCGTTTTGTCATGCCATACTTCTTTATGTTCAGAACACACAAAATTAAAGCACATGCGGTTTGGAAACCGAATGCTTAACTGCTTTTTGTTGTGATGCATCACGTTTGTTGGTCATGTTGAATCACGTCTAAGGAAAAAAAAGAATCTTGACCTGTTTTATATTGAAAACAGACAGATGGGTTTGATGCAGATGGTAGTGTCTTCTAAAAACGGCTACTGTAAGATACTTCTTTTGTCTTCTGTATAGAGCAAATTTAATGAGTGCTCGTCAATGTTAAGTAAAAAAGTAATAAAAATGGAAAAGCATATAGTAGAATCGTTGTTGATGTCGTTTTGATACGATATAAGAGGGATTCTTTCTACAATTTTGATATTAATTTCTTAAATAAAGGCAAAAGAACTGAATTTCTGACTTCATAAAAACAACATTGCATTTTCGTATATATAAAAAACTACTGCAAAGTGTTGGCAGATTAAAATTTAAAAAATGTACTGCGCCGTGTTGCTAGAATAAAAAAAGAGCTATTGTGTATGTCGTGACTGCTTCTTATTGTTTATAGCAGTGTTCCTTTACCAGCTGTAGACGCTATTTAATTTTAATATATTAATGTGAGAAATGTTATGGAACATATTTATTGCTTTTAAAAGCTTGGGATATAGAAATATGTAATTGTACGCACTTACATTTTTCTTTCAATAAAGTATTGAAAAATAAAATTAACAGTAACTTTCTTAAATAATCTGTAAATTAAGCGACTTTTGATATTCAGATCGAATAAAAATCAGTTAAGTCTTCATCAGTAAAATACATTACTGTGCGATGAATTGAATTAATTATACCAATGTCTCATTGTAGTGATTCGTCGCTTAGAACTGAGAAACATTTTCTATTCAGCCATATATCTAAATTAAAAAATAAATTTAAAACCAGTGCATTATAAAATTCTAACGTGAAATTCTATACAGTCTGAGTCTCATTCCTATTATGCTCAGAAAATGTATTTTCCAACATTTAGGATAAAAAAATGTGTCATAAAAAAGACAGGACGTGTGATCTTTTATTTATTTGGCTTTAAACTATTACGTATCGATAGAGACTGCGCTAAACTTGACGCGAAAGACTACATTTTTGAATGCCAAAACATTTTAGACTTTAAGGCTTCTTCAACTAAGCTGAAAATGGAATAGCACAACCTGATAAAAAAAAATATAGCTAGTTTCAGGAAACAATCAATAGGCTAAGCAAAGGCTAAGCAATAAACTCAAAGGTTTATTGCTTTGTCAGGCCCGTTAAAGTTGGTGGTTGTTAGTTGTCTACTATTATATTATTAAACCAGTTTCAGAGGTTTTCGGGCGTTTCCAACCTTTTGACACTAGTTCCACCTTGTCGATGATGTTTTGGCAAATAAAATTCTCTCTTACGGTTTAACTAAGACTGACTAAATTTAAAACAAACATTCGTAATCTTTGTACGCATTTAAAATGGCGATAAATAATCTCCAAGTATAGGCAAAGCTTTTATTTGCTTGCTATTTTGTGCTTTTTGGAGAAAAATACGTTTTTACTTTTCGTTTTAAGGTCGCTTCCACTTTGTCAGCCATATTTTGCTATAAGAAACTATTATTATTGAAACAAACATTTTAGAAAATAGTTATATGATAACTTTTAAACATTTTGCATTGTAATACTATTATATAATATTACACGTTAGCTTGCGACCACGTCCAGTGTAACCTGTGCCGAATCGTAAAGCGAGCCAAGGTAAAATGCTTAATTGCATTGACTCCCATAGGAGAGAAATAGTATATTCACTTGAAGTGAAAGATTTAATATCGCAGCTTTGAAAGACGCTTAACGCGAAAAGAACATTATTTACTAGGCTTATAGAAGCTTATAGGAATATTATTTTTGCATTTGAATTGATATTTAAACGTTCATTTCATAAACTAAGTGTAATGGGGAAGAATGTTGAGCCTATAATTTAAAGTTTTAGATTTTATTTAATAATATAATATTCGTAATTGTAAGTCCATGTATCGCTATTTTTTATTATTTGCTCAAAATAATAATTTGATATTAGTCATTTTGTTAGATATATTATAATTATAATTTCAGTTGCATGTAATTTCTATAGTTTATGTAGTTTTAAGTATTGTCTTTTGGATTTATTGATGCTTGATGTGTGACTTCTAAACGCTATTTCAAGAACTGTGTGGTCAAATGTCAAAAGTTGATGAAAATCTTTTGGAACGAGAATTGACTATACGGTATCGAAAGAATAATATTGTCATTTACATTACCTTATATTATATATCTCGAAAGTTCTAACAACTGTCTTACAGTTCTTTAAGTATTAACGCCGTGTTCACTGCGTGCACGTCCATGCACGTGCAAACGTGCAATTTTTAGAAAACGTACACGACCTTTAATTATTTTTTTAAGTTCCTACAACTCATTACAATGTTAGAAAAACTATTAGATATTGCGTCATAAGAAAATTGCGGTCATTCAATTCTCGTTTCAACAGTCTTGTCCATGTTTTAGCGTTTGGATAATATCTACGTCTTACCTTTATGTAGCAACGAACTTTACTTGTAAGATTAAAATGACAGTTATCTTTACATACAAAGATATCTAAGCTGAAATTATTCATATTCTAAAGTACTATGCCCAATATTTTGTAAACACTTGTATGGGGTTAAATTATATTACTCGTCAATTTATATGTGTAGTTTTTCATGATATTATACGTATTGCAATTTAAAGTTTAAAACAAAATAATAGTCTTTCTAAAACCTTTTTAGGTGGACGTGACTTTCTTATTGCATAAAAAAAATTATACTTCCTATAAATAAAAATAATAATATTTGATTTTTGAATTTCATCTCATTCATTAATTTTATCCCCGGATTCACAAAACAAATTTAAATTAATGTTTGGATAAAGGCGTAGCGCCTTTTATTGACGCGGCTGTAAATTGCAATATTTATAATATTACTATACTATCTATCTACTAACTATTATAATATTATTATACTATCGGTACATAACATGATCTGAGCATAATATATCCTCATAAATTTTGGAAATATTTTACACAAAAGACATATAATATTTTTGCATACTTTGTAGTTCATTGGTAAGAGTAACTGTAGCTATGATATTGAGACTTACATAATTATAATATAGTATTATTTAAAAAGACGTTGGACTTGGGAAATGGCTAATTCTTTTACGCATCTGTAAAGCCAACAAAAGAGATATAGATATGAAACAAATTATTGGAAAACCTTTCTACGCGTGAAATTTTCTGAAACTCGAAAACGGCTTTTACCGACTGAAAGTTGAGGTCGTGATCATCATTTAATAGAATAGAATATCAACAACTAGAACTTTATTTGTATGACTATAACATTTATGTGTATTTTCGATGATCCGTAAAATGTATGGTCTACAAACAAAAGAGATATTGCTTTTGCAAAGCGAAAGAATAAAGAAACGATGTAGCAAAAATAACATTCTTATTGTGTATCTGATCTAACGTGTAACTAATGTCTAGGGGTGCGTTTCCACTTTAGCGGAGCTAAGTAGCACGGAGTGGAACCGATCACGACCGACCAATCACTTGGCTCGAAGCCACCGTTCTACATCAGCAGTGTTAGTCGATTGTCGATATGCGCTAACGTGTAAACGCACTCAAAGTATAAAATGATTTTTAAATATGATGCGTAAAAGATATAAGCCAAGATACAACAGCGCGCGGGGTGTCAGTGCAATGTCACAAGTCCAAAATTTCAGTCATAGACGCTAAGAATAAAGATTTAATGGATATTTTATTTGTTTTTTTTTTCTAATAAATGTATGAAACTATAACCAGTGTTTGATTTGAAATATTCCTTGATATTTATTACTCGAAACATAAAAAAAATTAATTGACAGATTTTTGAATCTATGAAAAATACGGGTTTTTCCTATTGCCTTGATGATTTTTGTGAAATCGTGCTTTGGGTTTCCTCAGATTTTCCGAAATCGAACTCCAACCTTACATACTTCAATGGATAAGATAAATAGTTAAGTATAATTATTACTAACTTCTTACCACAAATATGTATTTTTTTGATAATTAACTCATCTGTTACACATTAATTACAACATTCACCAGCAATCATACTAGATTTTCAAAACACTGATAAATTCTTAATTCTCTTGAATTGTCATGATAATACCTTACCTACGTTGTGACGTGTTACCAATCTTCCCGCTCAGCCGACTACAGAAATAGACTAATCATGTACCTATTTTATATAAATCGCAGTGGCTTCGCAGTTGTGAGATGACCTTCGTCGCAACGATTGTAGTTGCGTTTTTCTTGCTTTTCGTAATGTACTATGTACGATGTAGACGTAAACGTAGATGTGAAGCTCTATAGATCTAAGTAATCCGACAATATCGTTTTAAAATCCAGCGGTATAAACATAGTTCTGAGTGCTTATCTATAAAAGATGAAATGAGCGTATCTTACAGATGTGCTGTAGCTAGGAATGGAAAATGGTGAAAAAATGTATTTACTTTCTATGGATTTATTATTCTATTATTTTATTACATATTTATTACATAATGTAAGTTAAAAAAAACCAAGAACAAAATGTGTAGGTGTAGAATTTTTATACTTATTTACAGCGTTAGGAATACCCTCATCTAACGCTGTAGATAAGTATAACAATTTCCATATATTCGCACAATCACACCATAAGAAAGGAATGTAACCCTTACGTAAATTGTATTTAAACCATTTGAATCCCAAGACTAAACTCTACACTATCTTCTTTATCGTTCAAAATTATGACCTTTTCCCAGAACAGTATCAGCGATATTTTATAGAGTTCACGACCGGTTGCTCATTGCTATTGCGGAATAAGGCCGAACTATCGTAAACAACTTACGTATAAAATTTTGCCTTTGTCACTCGTTCTAGTGTTTAGTACAGTAAATACGTATAGATATGAATATATAATATAATGGATGTATTTTCTAATATAAATAGTGATTGTTTAGATCAGTATCGTGATAATCAGTGAGAATAAACTAGTCCACAATAGTATATATATCATCGGCATTATTATTATAAATATGTAAGTATTGTTAGGGTAATGTTTTTGAGAAGGTTTTATTCCTATAAATTACTTGACCGCTTTAAGTGGTGTTGCAGAGGTGGTATAGTTTTTGCCAGTATACATACCTCTCGTATGTTAAATGGTCATTTACATAAGTGCGTACTTGGTTTGTGTTTCTAATATCTTCAAAAGCAATGAGTTGTTGAGAGTGATTTGAAATATATAATATTGTGCAAAAATAAGGTAAGTTGTACAGTTATTACTAATCATGATTAAGAAAAACTAAGCATTTATTAGAGTATCAAATATTGTTATCTAAAGATATCTATGCGTTATTCATAATGTCTCGTAGTTCGCTATAAAATTTGGATTTCCGTAAAGTTTTCTCCAAAAAAGTCTGTATAAACGTATTTCAAGACACACTTAACTCCTAAGCCTAGTAAAATACTTAGGCGCTTGACATTTCCAGACAATGAAAGTACTAATACCGTCACTGTATCTTCTATTATGTGGTGTGGTGTATTGTTTCCGAGACTATCAGCACCACAAAAGAACTAATCTATTGGCAAATCGCACGGTCATCGTTCAACTGTTTGAATGGAAGTGGCTGGATATTGCTGATGAATGCGAAAGGTTTCTTGGACCTAAACGATATGGAGGTGTTCAGGTGAGAAATTACTATAGCTTTATTTTATCTAAGAGATCAAGTGGTTGTATTCAAGATTTGACTTGTTGGTATAATTATAGTTAGATAAAAGCATTTTTTCAAATTAGTTAGGTACTTTCTAAAATTTGTACTTACCGGTTAATGTAAATTAGTGCCTTAAGGACGATGTAAGTTTATGTTTATTTGGTAGAATACTTTAAAAAGAATATTGTAAAATAAAAATTACGGCAATACAAAGAGCTGACGAGGTACGTGACGTCACAGCTATGTAGAGTTCATACGTACTAAGTTATCACGTAATTGCCAAACTTCAATTCACGTCAGTTATGTTCAGGGGCGTTTATGTAATCAAGGATAAGGTTACTACAGATTACTTGTGATTTTTTTTCGCATTGCGACACTATAATTAATAGGTATTAAACTGAAGTACCTACGTGAATTTACCTTGTATACCTACCTACTAGCATAATAAAGATAATGCAATTCCAAAGAAATCCCCAGTTTAGTTTATTTTGCCAACTAAATAGTAGGTAGCTACCCTGATATTAGAATAGCAGCTTATGCTTGCTTTTATCATGCGAATAGACTATGCATAAGCTATTCGTGAGAATGCAGGTACCTACATGTGTGATTGTTACTCTTTGGCGCAAACACTACTGAACAGTTTTTTATGAAATTGGTACACAGGTACTTTACAATCATTAGAGATTAACACATAAAACTTTTTACCTTGAGAAATCTCCTCACACGATTGAAGACGCAGACAGTAGCTAGTTATTTAATAAAGCCTCTTGCCCTTGAAATCCTTTCGTGCAAGATGTCAGATGAAGGTGCCATCCGGTCCGTCACCCACATAAATTAATCTCAGAGTCTCAGAGTACATAATTACTTCGCAAGTCTATTAACGAATTAGTCACGTAAGTTCATGCGTGAGAAATTGCTTTATAATGATGTTTTGATTTAGGCGGACTAAACGTCTGGTGAAAAATTACTATAATTATAGGTACGTTTTTTTTGTAGATTTTTGGTAGTAGCCATGAGGTTTTCTTAAATAAAGCTATGTTTTTTTTGTGGTGCTAAAAAATACAATAGGCAAGTGCCGTCAAAATCAGAGTTATAAGTTTTTCTTTTAATAATTCAATCGAAAAGGTAACCATTTATCATAGTAACCAGATGTATTACGCCTGATTTTGCACTATCTGTATGGAAAACCAGCTCTCACTGCCTATGCGTTATTATTGTTTATTTATTTGTGTATTTTTCTTTAGGATACATCTATAGATCCTATGTAACAAACGTTTTCCTATAAATCAAAAGCTGACTAGGTTATAAAACCAATCAACTCTGATAGAAATCATAAAACACTAGGTCAATTCTACGTTTATATTTTAGACATCACCACCCTCTGAAAATGTGGTCATCAACCTTGCCGATGTGGGCAGACCGTGGTATGAACGATATCAGGTCATGTCGTACAAAATCCAAACTCGTTCAGGCAGTGAGGCCGACTTCTTGAACATGACTACAAGATGCAATAAGCGTGGTGTTAGGTAAGTAAATAACATATTTATTTTTTTTAAACATACCTATACTCACGCATCTACCTCGGAATGTCTGATATTTTGGAGCAGGTTGTTGTAGTTGCCACGCCGCGATCACGCACCTCAAAAGCTGAAAATCTATGAAGCCTGATGTTATTTTTGTTTTTCTACCAACTCATTTGATGTCTTTACCATGTCATATGAATCGTGTTAGTTCTTTATTAAACTAACCTTAATTAGAGGTCCTTCTTTAAACTACAACTGCTTTCACATGAATACTCGGTTTGATAAAGAATCCCGCATAGAGCAAAAGGCTCGCCATCTCTGTAAAATAGTATACAAGTTGATGTATTTAATACCTAACCTACACTTGCAAATGTAGCAGACGACTTGATATTATCTATGAATGCCCAAAAGTTCCATCCCTACCGATTTGATATGACTATATTCGCACTTGGTAGACAAAGCGGTCAAGATAGCGCGAATTAAAAACAAATAATTACTTTCACCATTCCGGTTGGTGATATGATGATGCTATTACATTATCTTGTTTACATGATTGTACATTCGATTATCCGTATTATCGCAAATTATATTACTATCTTATTCTCTTACGAGCACATTCTTAATCCGTCCAATTCCGCATAACAAGATGATAACTAAAAACACTAGATTAGTAAAAAGCTGGCTTAATTATTATCTTGCATGTCTGCCAATTATTTCAAATAGGTATTAATAGAAAAGTAAAAATCATTAGCAATACCGATACTGAATTTAGGCACTGAAAAATTGCAAAGTAACACAAAATAAGGAATTGTTAAAAGCAATTTATATCTCCCGTCGCATGTCTAAAGGGTGTAAGTAGAATCGTTTTAATAAGTAACCATACATATATGACATGATCACACTGACGAGACGAATATTTATTGCACCATTTAGACATTCAACAAAAACATTGTGATGTAATTATTCCAGAATTTACGCAGACGTCGTAATCAACCACATGACTGGCAACGGTGCTTTAAACATAGGTACCGCTGGTAGCACGGCTGAGTTTGAACAATACGACTATCCTGATGTACCGTATAAAAGAGAACATTTCAATCAGCCAGAATGCGATATGAATAATCTTGATAATGCTACTGAGGTTCGTGTGATTTGAGTACATACATAATTTTCTACTTCATTTAACTATTAACATAGACAATGCGCTTCGGTTAAAAATAAAATGGATCTGTCCCTTTAAATAGTTGTTAATCACAGAGGCATTAGAGAAAGTTTAACTATTCTTTAAAAAGGCAATGTGTTCGTGGACTTTAAACCAATATAATCGTGCACCAACCGTATCATATTCGTGTTATTTTTATTTGTTACGTGTGAAATCTTACATTTGCTTATCAAAGCAATAGTAAGATTTCACAACTTTGTCTTGTTGCATAGGTTCGCGTTTGTCAATTGGTGGGACTCAAAGACTTGAATCAAACTGAGCCCTACGTTCGTCAAAAAATCGTAGACTATTTGAACAAACTCATCAGTCTTGGTGTTGCAGGTTTCAGGTAAGTGTTGATAACTGCATAGGTACTATATCTTATTGTATTAAAAAAGAGGTCATTGGGAATATCATAAATCTAATAAATTAGTTATCTGTATTTTAATCGATAACATAGAGTTATGCTGCCCTTCCTGGGTGAAACCAATATAAAAATGTGCTTCTTATGTATTTACATGCGTTGTGACTTGTAATTGGTACAGCTTCTCCCAGCGCCGGTAGAAAAGCGCTTTGAATCTGGTATCCTTGACTTGAAAGTTTCACCTACAAAGAAATAAT
Source organism: Anticarsia gemmatalis (assembly GCF_050436995.1). Taxonomy (NCBI): domain Eukaryota; kingdom Metazoa; phylum Arthropoda; class Insecta; order Lepidoptera; family Erebidae; genus Anticarsia; species Anticarsia gemmatalis. The sequence continues at coordinate 8,489,448 of NC_134757.1, forward strand.
AACCTGGCCTATAAAGAATGCAAAGATTTTTTGTCTATTGTTCAGGGTTGATGCAGCTAAACACATGTGGCCAGAAGATTTGGAAGCAATCTTTGACTCTGTCAATGATTTGAACACCACGTTTGGGTTCCAACCACATTCAAGGCCTTATATTTATCAAGAAGTCTCCCGAGGTGGTGTGGTAACTCCATTTAATTATACGAGTATAGGAGATGTTACGGAGTTTACAGTAAGTACTAAAAGTATTTTTACGGAAATTTAAATAACTAACCATCATTAACCTTTGCTTGCGAGCACGGCTGGTTCAGCCTGGCTAAAACGTAAAGCAAAATCAGAAAATTTAAAGTTACGCACACTACGTACTTAAAACACTAATTTGATGCTTTGCTTGAAGATGTTTTTGACAAAAAGAGATTGTTCTGTGGGTTATTAACTCCAATTATGCATGTATAAGTAACTAAGTATTCATAAAATATTCTATAATGGTGATCTTGAGTAAAATTGTAAGAAGACGTGAATATGAATTTCAAAATTTTTGTTTACGTTACTTTTGCTTGTGTTAACATTTCTTCTTTATACCGTGAGATGAGTTTCCACTTTAAACGTTTTTAATTTGGATTAACGATCGTTCTTAAGTAATTGTTTTCGAAGTTTAACCTTACTGCTAAAACATGTTAATAATAGGCTGCAATAAATCCTCGAACCTCTTTAGAAATAGGGTCCCAAGAAAATCCGAATCATGGTTTCAAATGAGAGTGAATTGTTTAAAGAGGTCGAAGGGCTTTTCTGTTTTAATATCCGGCCAAAAGCCATGTCGAGTCAAGTTGTTTTGGAAGTAAAATGTACCATAACACGTTTATAACAATTTGCTTTGTTAGCCCTTTGTGTGGTTGCTTCAAGTATTAATCTCGTAGCAAAATTCAGGTAAAAATCAAATTGTGACTGTTAGTACAGACTGTTTTGATTTTCTCGTTAGATTTTTTTGATTGCAAACTTGCCAAAGCTATTTCATTTTTACTATTCGTCGAATTGGAATAACCCCGGCTTTGACGAGACTCGAATATGTAGTTCAAAAATCCTCGATATTTCTCTTCGATCTATCATCAATCTACGTTGTTTTTCTTGTATTGTAAAACTATGCTGTCATAGTACTAAAATACAAGGAAAATAAGGTAATGGTTTTCATTGCAAATCTAAAATCATAGGCGATGAGAAAACGTAGTCATGGCCAATATTTTTTCTTCTATAACAAATTATATTATTATTATATCCTTAGCCTGACCTATTAATAGTAGGGTGTTTAAGCCCTCTGCAGAACAGGGGTCTCCACCCTAATTTGTAAGTTTCTGGTTGATTAAAACAGTTTTTTATATACACTCTTGTCTAAAGCTTAGTTTTACTTTAACATCGAGGCTATTTTCTCTTTTAAAGAATATTCGGCACGCCTAATTGTGACCTTTTTAAGTTGGACATTACAAACAAAAGGCGGTGATTTCAAAAGACTGATTTTCTTCACCTTTGAGGAAAATCACGCAAGAGTGTATAACAATAACAGGAAACATCTTTTGATCTTGTATTTCGACGGTTTCTCGGGATCTTCTTCGAGAAAGATCCGGGGATTTGCACGGCTTATGGGAGACATGGGTTAACACGGTGAACTACTTGGAGAGCTTTGATATAAAATTGAATAGGTCATTTACTTACCCACTGGAAATATTGCGGCTTCGAAGTACATAGGAGTGACAACGATAAGTCTCTATACATTCCGATATATATTGAAATGGTCCGGTCTTTAAAACAGATTGAAAGTAACACTGTCTTATATTTCTATTATCTTAGTTATTTTATTTGCCCTGAGATCATAACCTAAAACGTAACAACGAGTTTAACGAATAATATAATATCTTTCTTTGTTTTATAGTGCCCAATTTAATTCAATCTTTGTGCTTTCAAATAAAAGAGCGTAAAAGATTTTTTTATATCGATTCTGATATTGCATTCTATCTAAATAAGAATAAATCCAAATTTCCTTTAAACACTTCGATAAAATTGTGCGCCGTCTTCAGTATTCTTAGTAATAGAATGATACGATCTTAATACACTGTAAAGATGATAGCCAAAGCACTAAAATGGGTACTTTTATAGACCTTGTTGTATACAAACTCTTTTCATGGAAGGCGCCTCAATGCGGAGGTTTCGTAATATTCATCTACTAATACTTCGTTGTAAGAAATACGCTGAATCAGTTTACCCCATTAATCTTTTAAACTCTTTGTAAGATTTTAAGAATATTAGCCTTTGATTGTAATAACATTTTCTGCTATATTTAAAGTAAGGTGAAAGTTGAGTTGTAACTTCACGTTGAAAGAAGCCTGACCCTGGAAATTTTTGCCTAAAGTACCTTTACTGTTTTTTCGTGGGTTTATTTTCAACGTATGTTTCTGAAGATTTTTGCAAACATTCACGTTTTATATATTATTAATATATTTTGTTCAATTGACCCCCGTTTCAATAACTATAGTATTACATTTTATGACTGGTTTGAATGCATCTAATTAAGTATCGGTTAACTTATCACGTAGAATACTGATAGTATTTTTAGTGAAACTGGTTTTTAATCTTACTAAAGAAGTTATTTTATTATTTTTTAGAGAAGGTTTGCATACAAGAAATCAAATCACGTTTTAAAATTGTATTAATTTCTTCCTATGACCGCTGTCTCCATTCCGAGAGGAAACTCATGCTCAACAGTGGGACTTTAAGAAATTTACTTTCTATTTAATTTATTTAACTATTGTATATTATTTTCAGTCAGTATCAGTACTATACGCAGTGTTTACTGATCAAAAAGCCCTAAGTTCGCTGAGATCATGGGGCAGTGCGTCTTGGAGTATGTTGCCGAGTTCACACGCTCTGGTTTTCACAGACAACCATGATACACAAAGATCGAGTGGCTCGTTGAATTATAAATATGGAGCCAGGTATCAGGTAATGTATTTTTTATCGATATTTATTTAGGAAATACGACAGAGCTGGCTGGGTCGAGAGAAAAGATTTGAATACATCCGAATTATTTCGTATTTTTGTGTAAAGCACATGTTCATGAGTGAATCTATAATTTTATTTATTTATTTATTTATTTTAAACTTTGTATACAGAGCTGTATAAAGGCGGACTTAATTTTACAAACATACTACAACTTTCGTAAGTTAATAACATGAATAAAAAAAAATCATACGGTATCCTTGTAGGTATTAGTACCTAGTATTTCAATTAGAAGTTACATAAAGTTAATACTTGCGAGAGTTTATAGGTTTTACCTGAAGAATACAGATGTTACTTGTATTTTTCGCAGTTAACATGCAAATGTTCTATTCTAATCTTGCCCTTCAAGTAATATTATAGTCATAGCACTTGTGATAATAATTTGAATAGGGACCTAAAATAATAAAGTTAATTATAAGCAATAGAAAATAAAATAAATGTTTGTTCAGAGCACGTTATAAAAATATACCTGACTTATTTATATTACCCAAAGGTGAGATTAAAGAATTAGCATTTATATAACACTATTACTTTATTAATCTTAGGTATATTTTATTTTTGAAAAAGTTAGTTACGTAATTTTTAATTAAAAACATGATTCAGCTTTCATTATTTTATAGTAGTCGAATAACAATTAACATAATAGTAAAGAATATGGGTATTATAATTCTTTTTCAATCTTCTCGTTCTGCTCAGCGCTATTGACGAAATTGTAGCATAATCAAACGTAGTAGGCCGTCAAAACACTTTTAAAATGCAGTAGTTGGCGAAAGGTTAAAAATAAAAAAAAATACTTGGCGTGCTCATCACGTATCTCAGTTGACAGCTAGCTTACGTCAAATTGATGATCACTATTCAGTACATTGCTGCTTTGACGTAACGTGTTAACCATTATTATCTGAGGGAGAAAGCAACGTACAGCTAGCTTTCAAATAGTTGTCAACTGAGGATACGTGATAGCCCCTCAGGCACAGGTTCAAATATTACCGCGCAAAATAGTATGTGGCATTGACCATACCACTTTTCGCGGTAGTAAAACAATCTGTGGATTGTATGCTTGCAACGTTCTGTGCCACAAAAATTAACTGCACGTTTGGCGCAGTCATTAAAGTGGTCAACTCGCCGCAATAATTATAGCGCCTCGTGTGGTGGGTTCGAATCTCACCCATGACAAACGTTTTGTGTGATGAGCATTAGTAGTTGTTCTAAGCTTGGTAAATTTGTGTATATAAGTAGGTATCTAGATAGATGTATGTATATAAATACGTATGTTTCTTAGTTATCTGATTATCATAACACAATACAAGCTCTGCTTAGAATCAGATCGAGTGTGAGTTGTTTAATGATATTTATTACTTACTAGCTGACCCGCGCAACTTCGCTTGCGTCACATAATAGAGAAAGAGTTTTTGTAACATTTTTCACCGGTACTCTGTTCCTATTGGTGGTAGCGTGATGATATATAGCCTATAACCTTCCTCGACAAATGGACTATCTAACATTGAAAGAATTTTTCAAATCGGTCCAGTAGTTCCTGAGATTAGCGCGTTCAAACAAACAAACAAACAAACAAACAAACTCTTCAGCTTTATAATATTAGTATAGATTCCATTAAACTCATTTTTTTCACATTTTCACAGGCAGCTGTAGCATTTCTTCTAGCACATCGTTACGGACAACCTAGGTTTACTAGCAGTTACGACTTTACTAGAAATGATCAGGGCCCTCCTAGTGACGGTAGGGGACATATATATTCTCCAATTATAACTAAGGTAAGAGTTTATTATACCGAACCAGTGCTTACGAAATCAAAATACCTTTATTGGTTGACAAGAAACTTAGTAGTAACAATACTCCACAAATCATCAAGTACTTCAGCTTTGGTTGGGTCAATAGTTTTCCCGTCATTAAAAACGTTTCGAATTATATCAGTAGCTGAATTCGTCTACATGGTTTGCCTTATCCGTTCGAAACAAGGAAACAAACTGTTCTAAGATAAATTTATATTTTTTGTACATTTTGTTTTTTGTGTTTACTTACCTCAACATATCTTCAAGTATTTATATTGAAGAAAACCATAAGGAAACCTTGCCTGAGAGGTTTTTATAACAGTTTTTAAGAGTGCATAACCAAGCAAAGTGAAGCCTAGTCTCTTTCTCACTCGCTACGGCACTTTATCTTTAATTGTATTTCAGAATGGGTCTTGCAGTGGCGGTTATATATGTGAGCACCGATGGGACACCATTAGAAGAATGGTTACATTCAGGAACGTAGTCCATGGAACCAAAGTCCAAAGATGGTGGGATAATGGAACTGACCAGATTGCGTTCAGCAGAGGCGGCAAAGGGTTCATTGTGTTTAATATTGGATCAAGTATACTGGAAAATACTTTTGATGTAAGTTCTATTTCATAATGCTAGGTTATATTATGTCTGAATTAAAAGTAAGCTTGATTAGTAAAATGTTGTAGGATTTTCAATATTTTCTTTTCAATTTTGAATATATAAATTTCTATTTACAGTTGTTTATAATAGTAACAACTAAGAACTGCTGTATTCGAAGACAGTTGAATCTAATATCTATTAATTTAAAATAAGAAATTTCAAAAAACATGTCGTTGTGACGAAATATTCTCGAAAAATCGACTGAGTTGGCAATAAAACTGCCAAACAAAAGTGAAATAGGGCAAGTAATGTCGTTTGTATGCATCCAGATATGTAAGCAAGTCTTAGTGTCATCATACAACGGATGCCAAAATGTCGATGACGATGTTGAGGTAGGCCAAGAATACATTGGCGTGACGACTTGGACACATATCTGGGTGTTTAGCAGGGAATGATTGAGAAACGAGCCCAATGGAGAAGTTTGGGGGAGATAATGAGATAGAATAGGTTGAAAAATGACAGATTAGCATTTAAAACAATGTTTCGCGAAGAAATTTTTTAATTGATTTAAATTTACGTTCATTTGCAGACTGGACTACCCCCAGGTACTTATTGTGACATAAAAACTGGAGAGACCAATTGGGAAGAGTGCACCGGCAAATCTGTTACAGTATCAAGCGACGGCCAGGCTGATATACGCTTAAACGGCAGGCTAGGCGATTTGTATCTCGCTATTCATGTGGGCCGAGAGGTATGACATAAAATCTGTTACAATAGTCCTATAATCAGTTACAAATGTGCGAACTACGTCAAAAGAATGAAATGAATGTGACAATGTGTAAGTGCGAGCGAGAGACTCCGATAAAATGATATGACTTGGTTCGCACGTAGAGAGCTTTGTATGTAAGATTCGCGGCTGGCGGCGGTATATTGGTAATTAAGAACATCAGTTGCTTACACAGCTGATGGTTAACTGATGCCTTTGCCATCACAATCGACATTTCAGCCAATGTTTAAAAAACATCGAGTAGCAAATGTCCGACATTTGATATTACTTGAATAGTTCATGAGGACTAAGCTAAAGGTGCTGATCATTTTTTCATACATTCTCGATAGCTACTCGGTTGGAGATAGTGGTAGAAAAAACCTCTACAAAAAAGAAACACATTTCTCCTTTAATACCATCTCTCTTAGGCTAAGTTCATATGACCGCGCTATACCGCGCGTCGCGCTATGACCCGCGCGCTAGTTCTTGAACCGCGAGAAACCGCGCGGTTTCTCGGTTCTGTTACCGCGTGGTGATGTAGACAATACTAGTTGTTTACTCCGATCTTGTACCGCGCGGTCGAAAGTTCCTCGCGGCTCCGTACGGTCATATGAACTTAGCCTAATTCCAGTGTAACACATTTTTAGTACAATTAGAATTATTATCAGTAATTTGCGTAGTTTATTATTATATATTATTATCTTGTTTTTGTTTTCTTTATTTTGCTTTATATTTTATCAGTCTACATTCTAGATTAAAACAAGCTTAGTCGTGATTGTTTAGATGTCTGTTCGATTTTATTACTCAATATCTGCAATACATATAACAATATTTATATAATTTAGGTATACGAGGTAATCTTTAAGGAGTTTTTAAAAGATAGATACTGTCTTACTGTTATGTGGTTATTTAAATATTCAATTATCATAATAAAATATGTGCCTCATAGGATACAAAAGAAAAATAAAATAAAACATGTAGCAAATTATTCTCTGGTAACAATCTAATCAAAAACTATCCATTTAATCGCAATGTCAAGGTTACCACAATAACAATAATACCGCTACACTTTTAAATGTATCTTGATCAATTGATCAATATTTAGATAGATATCTGAAATATTGATCAATTGATCAGTATCGATAATTATATTTTCAAGTTCAATGTGCGATCAAGTGACGTCAGTCTCTGATAAATCTTATTTGTTTTCAGTCTAAAATTGAAGTACTGTGAATGAAAAGAAGCTCTGAGAACAAAATCTACAGGATTTTATCCCTTTTTCTTCATGTTATTTTAGTGCATTGTTGTTTAGGAGATAACTGAATTGTTGAATAAAAATGCAGTATTATATATATGTTTATAATTTTGTTTTATTTACCACCATATTTTTATTATATCGTTAAATATTTTTTAGAAATTTTAATTCATTTAATCATCAATTATTTTCATACGTTAGAATCTATGTTTCATTGTCTTGTTATACACATTACATGGTTTGCCTGTATACGTTCGTATTAATTGTACACACTGATTTGCATGCATAAAACTCCCAGGTGTGTAAATGCTTTTGAATGAAGATGTACGTTAAAGGGCTGTTACCAGCAATTGCGTATTTACAAATTTTTATATTTGAATTAATACAGATAAAAGTATATTATTATACAAACTTATTTAATGTTTGGTTAAAGGTCTTTGATTGTCGTAGCACAAAAATGCGGAAGATGATTAAATACCAGGAAGCTTGATACTTCCTCTTACATAATTCATTATTACTAAGTCCTTTCGGCACATATCTATTTGAATTGAATTATAACATTACTTGGAGTTAAAATAATAGAAAGGAGTTAAAAGAATAGAGTCAGAGATCGTAAGCATAAGTTTGTCTCATCGCACTACCAACATAACACAGGCCACGGCAAAATTTGCTTGCCGCAGTTTTTTTTTATCGACTGGTGAAAGCAACACAGTGCTTCACTATATATTCTAGAACGACGAGGCTTACGTAACTGAGATTCAGAACATGATGACTCGATCAAAAATAAATATCAATCGATGTTATTTGATAATTATCTGGGATTATAACAATTATGATGATAATAGGTCGTATCAGGACAGAAACTGTTGTTTTTATCTTCTACTATATAAGAGTTGGCGATGTGGGAGGGCTGCAGTAGATATATTCCTTCTGTTAGTGATAGCTGGTGGTAAACAGGTGAGCGAATGTTCTAGAAATTATTTCGAAAGTTGATTTTTGTTTTGACGCGGCTTGATTCTCTTGATAATTTTCCGGTAAACTGTGATATAGGACTTTTAACTTCCTTATTACCATTTAAGAAATAAGAATAACATCGGCTCGAAAAATAATAACGGCAGAAATCTGGATATTGTAGGATACTATTCTGCTCACAATAATTTTTATGAATTGTGATTTTACTAAAACAACGACCTCGGTCTATTAGGCTATACGTATTTACATTTATTTATAAACTTCGGACGCAGAACAACTTACTCATTCATTCACCTAGCAGTCGTTAAGGTATTACTTAAACATCATTTTACTAGACATCACTTCCAGTATTAAGTTATTTTGTAGTTTTTATGAGCACCCAATAATACAAGTTAACATTGTAGTCACACAAAGGCAATAGATTCATGAAGCTTTTAGTACATACATTCAAAATGTATCTCTTTTATTAAGTACAGTGCAGTATACCTAACTTAAGTTGACATTAAAATTTCTTCACGAACTCGCATGATATAGAGAATGTGTGTTTCAACATATTAATCTGCTAATTTGGCGGGAATCCAAATCGATTTGGCCGTTGGATGCACTTTGTAAATCTTGTGACTTTGTACGTGACTTTATCTTGTGTAGGTTCTGAGTTATAGCATATTAAATGACTACTTAGTTACTTTTTAGTGTTATGTGATTTTTTGAATGAGTAATTTTTTATTTGACAAAAATGTATTAAAAATTGTCAATAAGTAAAAGTGCTAAAAGGAGTATGCAACTCACCCGACTTCATTCAAATTATGGGTGGTAATTAAACATTAGTGTCTTTGTTGATAATGTTCATATATTCATTCTCGGGGCTCTTCGTAGCACCATAAATAGCGGCTACCAATCAATAAACTGTTGCATAAGAGGTTGCTTAACAAACTGATCGTTAACCAAACCGTAATCAAAACTGGCTATGATCGCTTCAATCATAATAATAATCAACATAATCCGATACCGCCTTCGTTAATTTGGATACCCCAACTTTTCCTTAATAATTTTCCCCAAACAATCTCGTTCCCGTAACGACTCGGCCCTAATTCCATGGGAATGTCGAGCGTAGATAAAAACATGACTTACAAGTGTCTGCCGACGAAAACGGCTTGTTTTAGCACTTGTAGTCTCAGAGAGGCCACCTGTTGCCATTTATTACGATTCCACTTGTCTTGCCAAATATGAAGAGAGAAATGTATGGTGCTATGTAGAAAGATGGTGTTACGACTTTGATAAATGAACATGTCGGAACAAGAGTTCTATTTGCGTTGAATTGTTGTTAAACATAAGTTATGGGCGTTCTTTTTATGTTATGTTATTTTTATCACTTAAATTCTTTGGATAAAATACGCGACGTATATTATTACAATAATCACTAACGGCTATTTTGGTACATACTTAGATTAATTCAAATTTTAATTATGTAGGTATAGTTAGTATCACATATCGGTTGACACCAGTCACATGCAATATTTATATTCAAGTGCATTTCTGAGTTTTTTAGTATTTCCGTGTGTTTATACCTATCAGGAAATAATCAGCATTCATCATACCGTACGTAATAGCATAGGAAAACCTGTACCAAAACTTAACCATCAATATTTATTAAAATCGTTCCTATTGTCCTATTGTTTTTTGTTTGTTTAGCTTTCCACAAGAAAACATCATTTCTAAATTATGATTTAAGATTAACTTTGTAAAGTAAATCACAATAACCAACACCGGTATAACTGTAACAGCTACAGTTAGCATTCATAGATTATATACATTAAGTTAATGCGAGTCAGTCGAGTGCATTTCGCGCACGAAACTAGTTCTGTTAAAACAATATTCACGTAAGGAAAAATCATCTTGAAAATATAAATCCGCTGACCTGCAGAGCGTCAGTTGCGTGAAAAAGTTCGACCTGTATTTAAGTGTATTAGAGGTTTCATTTAAGAAAACGTAACCTATGTTTTGTCACGTGTCTTCAACTATTTCCATGTGTGATTTCAACAATCAGATTAGTGCTCTTGCCGTTAAAGCCTAACAGACAGACAGACAGACTTGCGCATTTTTTATAGTTCTTCAAAGAAATTTGTTGTTCTAGGATGATCCGTTTCATCCTCCTCCTTATGGCTGCGAGCCTGGTGGTGGCTTACAAGAATCCCCACTATGCCGATGGTCGCACTACCATGGTGCACCTCTTCGAGTGGAAGTGGGACGACATTGCAGCCGAGTGCGAGAGGTTCCTTGGACCTAGAGGATATGCTGGTATTCAGGTAAGAACAGCTAATTATTTGGGACAATAATTATTGTAGAAATTTTGCTGTCACATTTTTTGGTTTAGTTCTTAGTCTACTTTGAAAAATATCGAATCTTTACTTTGAAAAGTAGGTGTGTACAGTGTGTTATTCTGATATACCTAGTGATCAAGATAATGATGTGATCGTATACGACAGCGAATTATTTGTGCTGATTTTTAATATACATATCTATAGCTTATCATTCGCGATTTTCTTGAGATATGAAAGGAATAAATACATTGATTTTATCAACTTCAATTTCGAGATCAAAAAAACTGATTTTAAATCAAAACTTGTTCTGGAAAATACTTATAATTATATTCTTTAATTCCTAGATCTCTCCTCCCAACGAAAACTTGGCTATCTGGTCTCGTAATCGTCCATGGTGGGAGCGCTACCAGCCGATCTCTTACCGCCTAGTCACCCGCTCTGGCAATGAACAACAGTTCAGTAACATGGTGCGCAGATGTAACAACGTTGGTGTCAGGTAAGTCTCCATACAAACCTTAACTTGTAAATGTTACTTTCCTGAATACTATGCAAGCAACACCTTAGTTGCTTTAAATGTTAGAGCTAGTGATCTTCAACTGTAGTGTAGTGCCTTTGTCGCATAAACTAATTAACTTACGTGGTTAACGTGTGGATAATTTATTGGTTGCATGTGTTAGGGCGCTTGTAATGATCTCTTTAGTTACGAATATAACACTTAGTATTAACCTTACTGAGATGAACATTACTGTTATTTCCATGAAATGATCTTTAAAATTGTAATTTTCTATATAAGGTCTTTAAAAAATTATGACACATTTTGAAATGTCGAGTAGACTTAAATGTGTTGCCTTATTTTGCTAGCTCTCCTATTGGCTCGTAGTGACACTTAATTGTTTTCAGGATCTACGTTGACGCCATCATCAACCACATGACAGGCACATGGAACGAGAATGTTGGTACTGGTGGCAGCACCGCCAACTTCGGAGAATGGCACTACCCTGGTGTTCCTTACGGCAGGAACGACTTCAACTGGCCTCATTGCGTCATCTCTGGCAATGACTATGGCTGCTGTCCTGATAGAGTGAGTTACGAAGTCTACTTCAAACGTTTGTATGATTTAAGGTATTTTTATGACCTGTTCTGATGTTTTCTTTTTTTATTTTAGGTTCGTAACTGCGAACTTTCTGGCCTCAAAGATCTGAACCAAGGTTCCGAATATGTACGTGGCAAGATCGTTGACTACATGAACCACCTTATCAACTTGGGCGTTGCTGGATTCAGGTAGGTACCTTAAAAATAATTGAAGCCCCGCATTTTCGAAATTAATTGATCTGTTTATTAAAATCTTGAAATTTCCTTTAGAATTGACGCCGCTAAACACATGTGGCCCTCTGACTTGAGAATCATCTACGACCGTCTACACAACCTGAACACCGCTCACGGTTTCCCATCTGGCGCTCGTCCTTACATCTACCAAGAAGTCATTGACCTCGGAGGCGAAGCCATCAGCCGTGATGAATACACACCAATCGGAGCAGTTACTGAGTTCAAATTCGGAATGGAACTGTCCAGAGCTTTCACTGGTGGCAACCAACTTAGATGGCTCGTCAATTGGGGACCTAACTGGGGTCTTCTCGCTTCAGGCGACGCTTTGACCTTCATCGATAACCACGATAACCAGAGAGGTCACGGTGCTGGTGGCAACATCCTTACCTATAAACAGTCCAAGAGATATAAGGGAGCTATTGCTTTTATGTTGGCGCATCCTTATGGATACCCTCAACTCATGAGCAGTTTTGACTTCCACGATACTGAAGCTGGCCCCCCAATGGACAGCAGCGGCAACATCATTTCTCCTTCTATCAACTCTGTAAGTATATCTTTTGATAATTGGAACAGATACAAAGAAGTCGTCATATTTTTATCGCTGTCAGTTATGAATCGTTTTGACCCTTGACGTCAATTGATCAATATCTCCTTTAGTAACAAAGTATAAAGACACTAATAATATTATTAAACTTTCTGTTGAATCATCGGCTATTAATCTAATTCGATATACGAGTATAAAAAGGTCGAATTATTAGAATCTCTTTGTAGAGGATCGTCATTAAATCGACACAATTACATTTTGGTTATTTGCTGAAATCCCTAAAGGCAATGTGTGTCCGCAATTTGAATAAAACACGAACATTGTTGATTCCCATGTCTGTTGGGAATGTTGGAATCTAGTCATCATGCAGATTATTATGATTATTGTACAATTGTAGAACCATCCACTAGAAATATTTCGATATCTAAACTAACTAATACTTGGCTTAAGCTGGCTTGGGTTTAAAAAACATAATAGCCTGACACAGCCTGACTTACATACTTACTCACGGGGGTAACATTGGGCCGAAAGACACAACCGGTTCTTTTTTGTCTTCGTTTCAATAATTAATTGGAGGGAACAGCTAGTAGACTAGCTTGTTATTGATTATTGTGATTCAAGAAATAAGAGGAAAATTAAACAAATACGTCTTCAATTAATTCATTTCTCCCAGGATAATTCTTGCGGTAATGGATGGATTTGTGAGCACCGCTGGCGCCAGATCTTCAGCATGGTAGCCTTCAGGAACGTAGCCGGTAACACTGGTATCAATGACTGGTGGGATAACGGCAGCAACCAGATCGCTTTCTGCAGAGGAGGACAAGGATTCGTCGCTTTTAACAATGACTACTGGGACCTCAACCAGACTCTTCAGGTAATTACTGTCTATTATTTTTTTTGCTGGAAATTAACTCATAATTTGTCATGTAAATCAGTTTAAATCATATGTATTTAGTGGTAAAACCATGGTTTCCTGGCGAGTTTCCTGAGATTTTGTAAGTTCAGAGTTAAATCCTAATATTCCTTTGTCTGTTCAAAGTTGATTTTTAACAACATAAACATCAATGCTGTAATACTTAACAACAAAACTCGAAATTTCCGAGATTTCCCAAAATTCAAAAGTCCCTTGAGGGTCTGCGAAGTCACGACCCTTTAAGCTCATTTAACTCACCTATCTTCAAGTCATATAATTCTAAAAACGAACCCTTAACCAGTTCTTTCACAACAATCACAAAACAATTTTCTTCCTCCAGACTTGCCTCCCCGCTGGCACCTACTGCGACGTGATCTCCGGTTCAAAGAGCGGCAGCAGCTGCACCGGTAAGAGAGTCACCGTCGGCAATGATGGACGCGCTCACATTTCCCTAGGAGCCAACGAGTATGACATGGTGCTGGCTATCCATGTTGGAAGCGAAGTGAGTAGAAAAATATTTAGTTTTATTGCAATAAATGAGACCTAACGAAATTTCATACTACATACATTTCGATGAAACTAGTAATCATAAGGGTTAATAATAAATTATCGTATCTATTTAACTTAGTGTTGATGAAAGAATAATAACATTTTTTATAAGTTAAGTTGGGGATTCGTTTAAATTTGAATTTGCATGTTGAAGGCAAACTTTGAGTTGGATTTATTTTTCATAAAGTAGTAGAATTTTACAATTTCTAACCCGCTTTTTAATTTCAATCGATTTTTCCTATTTCGTACATCTAAAATATGAGTGTGTGGATTGTATTTTCTAATGTTATGTTTCTTTTGTTTCAGTCAAGACTGTAAATATCAACGACTTCAAGCTACAACAACCCATCGATGATCTAATTATAAAACTAAACTAGTTGTTACAACTACAGTTACTTTTAATATAACATTTGTTTCGTTATTCATCAATAAACATAAATAAACTCTGTACAACAGAGATTTACTCCAAAAAGACTGAAAATAAATTACACAATACAACAAAATATTGTAGAAAATTGTTTAAATGTACATCGTTTTTCATTTACATTTTAGGTTAATAAACTGTTAACAATTTTACAAAATAAAAATATAAAAATTAAGGAGCTGATTTATTATTTCATTACCTTAGCTTCCAACTTATATTAACGCAAAACAAGTAAAATTACACAAAAAAATTTGAATCTCCTTTAATTTTCATTGAAAATACGGGAACTAACGCGAACACGCATTTTACTCGGCGCAGGTTGCACTTGCCGTGGTCGAAACGTTAGGCATTTTAAGGTAAAATGCGTTTTCGCGTTAATTCCCGTTTCCTATCAACGCGAAAGGTTAAAAGTTATGAAAAATAGTTTTTGTTACCTTCTATATATCCGGGACCAATATTGGACTGTATTTGACCATCATAAGTGTCTATCCTTAACCTAAATTAATAATTATTTTGATTTAGGTAGTACTACAAATCGTTCTTTTCAAACCCTACACCAAAGAGTATGTATAATACCTTTTTTAGATGCGTTAACTACAGAATAAAAATAAATAGAATAACAACCAATTCACGTAATCAAAACCAATGGTTTTCCAAATAAATCTCTCACTAATACTCCTCCCACAAATCGCATTAGTCAAATATAAACAATGGAGAATGTTACTAGGTATGCCAAATCGCTTTAAATTTTGACTCAGTAAAGCCTGTACATGTACATGAAAACTAGTTTTTGTTTTAGTCAAAAATACCAAGTAGTTTTGATTTTACAAGCATTCAAAGTTTCGAAAATATCG
Organism: Anticarsia gemmatalis; assembly: GCF_050436995.1. Lineage (NCBI taxonomy): Eukaryota > Metazoa > Arthropoda > Insecta > Lepidoptera > Erebidae > Anticarsia > Anticarsia gemmatalis. Next base: position 8,504,801 of record NC_134757.1, read on the forward strand.
AGTCCCGCAACAGCGTGACGTCATTTTACACCACGCCGCGCGAGCCGCATCCCGCTTAGTATCAAGTCTCCAGCCGTAGATTTAAATAGCTTACGCAGTATTTTGTTGTGTTTTCGTCCGCTTATTACATTTATAGTGTAATAATAGTAAATATTATTATTAAGGACTGTGTGAGCCAGACTTAGCGTAATGTACAATGACGTCACACCGTCACCGTGCGGTTACAACTTGTTTTACTTATAAATCGGAAACGAATTGACTTATTAAAGTAATTCTTTCACTAGTATTTTTTATTTTTAACAGAGAATATGGAGTGCTAATCATCAAAATTTGTTAACATTCTCCATTGCGGTTGTAAATCGACTGTTATCACAAACATACCGACAACTCGTGGACGAAAGAGTACTGAGCCAAAGTAAATATTGTACGCTAAAAATATACTGTTGAAATTATGTATTTGTAAATACGATGAGTTATTCCTATGATGTGTTTTTGTTAGTGAAATAATCGTTGACTGATATTTGCGTATAATATTTGGCAAATTTAGACTTACATTAGTTTAGTTGTTATGTGACTTAAATAATATAATAGTCATTTTAAATAATTATTTGGATTTCCGAGATTTCATGTAATTGTTGACTTATTATTTGTAAAGCTTTTGGATTAAACTCATAAAAAAATGGGTTTACTAATCGGTCCAAAAAAGAAACCCTTTTGTATACATGTACTTGTTTATATTATCCTATTTATAATGTTTTTATTTATATACTGTTATCACAAATTTTCGGGTAGTAAGATGTCTTTTTTTAATGTATGTTTTTACTAAGAGCATTGAAAAGTAGACTTCACTCCCGATACTAACTTCACGAAACCTTCAGTTTGAAAGAGCAGTTAACAGTCAAAAGGTGAAGTGATTCACGTCCTTGATTGCAATCAAAGTTCAATGACCGCTTACAAAATAAATTCTAATAAATCCACTCATACATTTTTATTGGATTAAAACATTTTGTTTATTGATGTACTGAAGACCGATTTGTGCTTAACTGATTTGTCTTGATCTACAACTTGAACTGCTGCCAAGATTGAATTTAGATGCGAATTAATGCTATTGCTGAAAAATACGCCTTCAGATTTACTAGAGTTGATCTAGGCTGATTTTGACATATTGATAAATAGGTAGAAATAGGGAGATTTTACAATACCATATGTTGATAAAGTTAACTAGTTTCTTTAATAAGTTTATAAAATTAAACCTGGGTTGTAAAAAAATGCCCTGTATGTTTTTATACAAACCGGAAAGTTAACCTGGTCATTTATATTGATATACGAGTATGTAATGTGTCAAGTGTAAAATATGTCCTTCATCCGTAAATGAAAGTGGTTAAAGAACTAATCTTTTTGTTTAAAAAGAATAAGTCGGCGAATCCACGAGCATAAGTTAGTATATATTCTAAATACCAGTCACTGATCATTCGGCAATTGTATTGTAGCACCATCGTTATCAACTGAGACATCGAAATCTATTTTATAGCAACAAGCCCAGAACGCGAATTGATAGCTATGACTGGTGTGTGGACTGACGCGTTCGTATGAGTAAGCTTGCGAAAAGCTGTTGTCATCGGACGTCGATCACTGACGCTAAATGCAACAAGGCTTTCAATGTTCCTGCACTATTTTTCAATCAAATCAAATCGTTTATTAATTGAGGTCAAATATTTACACTTATGATAGTCGTTACAATTAGTGAATCTACCACTGGCTCGGAAAGGGGGTAGAGCCTTATGAGAAGAGATAGCAAGAAACTCTCGGCCATTCTTTCGCTCAATCGCTAAAAGATTTAAAATGTGGTTGATACAATAATTAATCATGCGAGGGGCTGCCAACAACCAGCGATATTTTGCTGTTGTACACAACTCTATTAATTTGTCTATGAATTGTGTGCATTTAAAAGCCATTTTCAATGTACTTCTGCAACAAAAAGCAAAACACGAAAATAATATTCAAGAAAAATAATCGAACAGGTAAAAAAATATATATCTACCACAAAATCTTTACTAATAATAAAAGTAATTCCGCTTGTGCAGTTTAATTTCAAAAAGTGGTTTGCATTGTCCATTCAATAGGTCGAATAATCAATAAGCTTTTGTCATTATTAGACGTTCTTTTTAGTGTTCCGCACCCAAAGGGTAAAACGGGAACCTATTACTAAGCCTCCGCTGTCTGTCTGTCTATCTCCAGGCTGTATCTCATAAACCGTGATAGCAAAAAGCTGAAATTTTCACATATTATGTATTTCCGTTGCCACTATAACAACAAATACTAAAAAAAATATTAAGGGGGTTCCCCATACAATAAGCTTGTGTTTTTCGTATTTTTTTTTGCTGAATATTAAAACAACACAACAAACAAGTAGACGCTTTAATTTTTTTTATTATGATAGTATGGAATGTTCCGTGCAGGAGTCCGACTCGCACTTGGCCGATTTTTTCCAACGTTAGGTAAATGTAGTGTTTGAATGATTATTATGTCACTATGATTCTATTTTTGTGTGTCCTATTTTTGGCAACAACCATTGTGAAGTGTAGACATAGTTATTTTTGTACGAATTTGATTTAGTTAGTGACTTGCTTATTATGTAGGTTAGGGAGTATTTTAATGTAAGGATGTGCTTTTTATAGACTATATTATTTCGAATAACCGTTACGTGCTAAAATTGTACACATACTAGATGTTTATAATAGGTGGTCTTTTAGTTTGAGCTAGCTTTAATTACTGATAAAGAACTTATTTCTTTTAAATTGATTAATCTAATAGCGATGCGGTGTTTGAGTATATTTGGCTAGAAGCTCTTTTAAGATCATATTTATATAAGCGACGGCCAAAATAAGCCAAACTTTCCTATAAGCTGTATTTAATTACTCACTGCTATCTAACTAATACCCATACCTTACTACACTTAACGATCTTAAGTATAAAGTCTTAGACAAAGTTGGGAAGAAATTCTAGTCTTTAATACGTCTCCAACAGATATTGCCTCAGGGAGTTCGGGACACCATCCACTAAAGAAGGCACGTAGGATAGTAGTAGGTATCTAACTAAATTTTACGAGGTACTTATGTAGAGTCTCGAACAATCTGAATGTCAGGTAAGACTTTTTTTAACGCGCTTAGGTGTAGATTTTAGTGTTACTTATTTGATATGCGATATAATATTGTGTGAAGTTATATGTGACAAGCGCAGGATCGTAAAAAATGGCGTACCTAATGAGAGGCCTCAACTGTGTGTCGAAGTGGGTTGAATAGATAGACAGAAAATTTTACACCTATTATTCTTTTAAGAAAAAGTTTAAGTAAATGGAAATAAGGTTTTTTGCTATTTACACTAAAGTAAACATTACTATATACAAGTATACTTACTAAAAGATAGTTTGTTAAAAGGAAAAAGAAGTAGACAACTTTATTCGTAATAGTTTAGTGTAAATAAAACAATAAAAATAAAGAAGTAAACTTTCGAAGAACACCAACAAACAAGAATCCACAGCACCTAAACAGAAACAGGAACAAACTTAATACTAGAGTAGAGTTGTCCAACAAAAACTTATGACGGTCGCACAAACTTGGTTGCACACGAACTTTGGCCCATAAAATAAGTTTTACAAATGTCTCGGACATTTCATAGCTTCGGGGGATTGGTGAAACAGTGTACAACTTGTAAAACGAACGATCGTTAGCAGAATGCCCGCGGCGTGTGTTACATGACTCGAATCGCTAAATTGAAACTTTATATTCCTGTTGCAGGCAGCTTTTAATTTGATATTTTTAGTCAATTCTGTTGTTTGGGAATAGGAGACATGTTGACTTTTTTGTTGCGATGCAAATAGGTTTTGTCTGTTTGTTATTGGAGTTGAATTGGGTTTTTGTAAAAATAGATACCAGGTCCTGTTATTTTTGGATAACTTAGTTTGTGCATGAATTTGCCTTGTAATGGAAGGACGTTACACCAAACAATTCATATAATAAATGACAATTGTATGTTCTGTAATATCGTTTAACCGTTTGATGAACTTAAGAACAATTTAGCGTAAAAAACTTTGTCACTATACATTTCAATTGATTTTGTTGGTTTTACCGATATCTATTACTTTTATAAGAATAAAATATTATTTAATATTTGTTGCATACAGAAGTAAGATTAAGTCATAGACTGTAGATTCCATATTTTGAAGCTCTAGTAAAACTATCTTGACATTTTCGCACAGGATGTGTCGTGACATTATTCAGATAACCGCTTATGCAGGAAGGCCGTATAAAAATGTTAAGCGGCAGATGATTTGAATAATCGTATGTATAGGAGGATTTATCTGAAGCCTGCTATATTCTACACCCTTCTCGATAAAATTGTAAAGGATTATGGGCTACGGAAGCATTACTACAGCAATAACTTCAACAATACATTTTATGGAAAGACTTTCAACTTGATTTCAAAGATAAATCTGAGTGTTATATAAAAATGGAGTTTACAGAAGTTGTGTCGTTTAAAAAAGTGCAATAATATAGAGTTTTCAATTTTGTTAAAGTAGGTACTTAAATTATAAAGTTTCGCGTTGTTATAAAAATATTTTAGTACGCTTTATTGGTGATGTCACCAATGGTGTGGGTGGTAGAAGATACGGCTGCTAGCTACGAGGTTTCAGATTTGATTCTCGGTTTGGACAAAGTGCTATTTGAATTAGAACATCCTTAACTAGCTGACCCGCGCAACTTCGCTTGCGTCACTTATGAGAATGAGTCAAAATTTTCCCCGTTTTTGTAACATTTTTCGTTGCTACTCCGCTCCTAATGACTGTAGCGTGATGTTATGTAGCCTATAGCCTTCCTCAATAACTGGGCTATCTAACACTGAAAGATTTTTTTAAATTCCTAAGTAGTTCCTGAGATTAGCGCGTTCAAACAAACAAAGAAACTCTTCAGCTTTATAATATTAGTATTAGTATAGATAGAAGCCCGGAGTTTGGTAACGTGCGTGGTAGGTATAGTAATACACCTACATCTTACTACAAAGGACTAAAATTATAAAACGTGGGTGTATTTCATACACCTCTGCCTACGTCTTCGATTATAACACAATATGTGTATGCTAAGACACTATAGAAGTAATACAGTATTAAACGAAGTTAAATCTTAAAGTGGTAGAACTCAGTTAATCTAAAGCAAGTTCTCAGTAACACTTCAATATAATATTCTATTTAAGCAATAAGTATTCATTACATCTTCAGTTAAATACTAGGTACCTCTCGAATTCCAGTAATCAACTAATTGTCTTTATTAAGTACCAGTATTTTACTCGAAGAACAGAATACATAATATCCGTCTCAAACTAAAATGAAGGCACGACAAACGAACCATTAATGAGATTTTCAAGACTGTTTTTCGATGTTCACCCTTAAATTTACAAAAAAAAAACAGCCTTGGCATGTATTGTTAAGCTGGATTTTAAAATATTTCCAAAATAAAGAAAACCACCGCGCCGACTGCTTAGACTGCGGGAAACAAAAGTTCTCAATTCGGAATTTTATATGCGTCTGATAGCTGCGAACCTTGCATATAAGGCTCTTTACTAAGTTGTTAGACTATAATATCCGTAACAAGTGTATGCCAGTGAATACGTTATGCTTTAGAGCTAAACCACTGTACTAATTTTGGTATACAATTTAGTATAAGAATAGATAGATAGTAGAAGACTCGGGGTCAAACATTATACTACTATTATTATCAAGAAGGCCTGGATTTCCATTATTTACGATAAAAAGACGTTTTCTCATTTAGTCCATTACAATTGGACTAACGTCTTGTAAGATAATGTTATTGCTTTCTAAAGCCTTGACCCACTCACCTTTGTAAAGCTTTTTCTTAGAACGAATTAATTACAAATATCGATCTATATTTCAAGGCTACGTTATTTATATCGTACATGTAACCAAGTATTATTTGAAATTATAGGAAATCAATTTCGAGCGAGTTTTTAGTGGAAGTAGGCAGATGGTTGGTTTTATTCATATTTTTACAGTTAGGGCCTCCTTTCCGTATAGTAGACTAGAGCTTATATCCAATGTCTTGCTTGCTAATATTTTCAAAGGAAATGCATAGAACATTTTTAAAAAGACAAGTTTACATAAGGTTTCCTAAACCAAGTTATTACCATTAAGAAAATTCTTTGAAGCAAAACGAAAAAAACGAAGGTTTGTGGAAGTACGATAGTATTTTTTAGTTTATGTATTTTTACTGGACTTACAATTAAAAGTAAAATAATTGTGCTAAGCGTAATAATATTATCTTTTGTAAAAACCAAAAATCAATTTTCTCACACGCAACCTAGACATCATTTCAGAATATCCAAAGCGGCAGCGTTACAAGAGGGCTCTTAACAATGAATACGCGAATGAAGCAAAAATGGTTCAAGCATCATTTGCAGTACAAGTAGCCACGTATCGGGTATGCTGTGGAAAAGATATTGGTTTAGAATAAAATTCTACATATTATATAATAATACTGTAAAACATTTAAAAATAATAACGCAGACATCAAAATTTTATTGATACATGCATACATTTATATGAATTTATATGAATATGTAATGTGTTTTAACAAGAACATTAAAAAAAATGTATATAAACTTATTCGTTACAGTACTTATCGATGTTTCTTCCTAAATAGGTACGTACTCGTCTAAATTATTACGCCATTTTGAGCCACTATTATAAAAAACGATTTCAAAATAGGACGACATAACCATCATACGTTCAAAAACAATGCTATATTACACCTAAAATATTTCATTACCTTCTCAAAATTTCACACAAGAGATTCCTAGACACCATTTAATCTCTAATTCAAAACCATAACAATAAAATGGTACATAAAACGGCATCATTTCACCCATTCCCGTAATTCTACATATCTTCACGCTCTGCTGGAAAAGGGTTAAACAAATTATACAACTCGGAAATTGTAACGTCAAGCGAGCTGGCAGAAGGCCATCATTAGTCGAGTTTTTGTCGCAATGAGAAAGGATTAACGAATATACGACGCGCATCATAAATTTCATTTAGAGCACATAATTTTCTTTATCAAAATAAATGAATTGAGCTTCATTGAACGATTAATGTTGCCCATTTAAGGATATTAATGTGTAGATTGCTTCGTAAATTGAGTGTTTATGGCTAGATGGAGTACAGGCGTTTCAGTGATGTACTCAGTGTGGAGAAAAACAGCTGTAAGTTCCGAAAACAGTATTCCCTATCATTATCGACTATCGACAAACTTTCGAGAAATGTGGTTTGAAAATCGGACCAGTTTTGAATAAAAATATTTTGAAGGATGTGGTGATAAAGTCCTTGTAATGAAAATATAAAAAGGCGCTCTATATGTAATTATCATTACTATATATTATAATTCTACCTACGAGTTATTTCAGCAAACGACATTAAATACCTGGAAAACTCAACCAAATATTAAAGAGGTATTCCTTTATATAACCGAAGATGTATGTCCGACCAAAATTCGACAATTGAAACCCAAGGAATTATGTATTCCGCTGACCAATTTTCCGCTAGCTTTGCTTACAAACCCAGTCATCTTTCTATTCAGTGGTCGGACTCTTGCCAAGGAAAAGGGCTGAACAATACCTGTCAACTCATTGCCGTTACAGCCTTCTTTGTTTCTCCAACATTTCTCCACTTTTTATTTTAAAGAGGCTGTTGTTCAAGCATTTTCATTTCGCTTTGCTAATATTAATTTTTACAATGTGTGATTTCAGTATTTTGTTTTACCTAATTTGAGAATAATATTTGAGTCAGTGAGATGCTACTTAAGAATCGAGGATCAGCTCGGTAGCGGATATTACCAAAAAGCTAAATGGCATTAGTTAGTTAGTTAGTTCTAAAATAAGTCCGTAACTAAATAATAATAAATATAAATAGCACTGGACAACTCACATGCGGTCATTTCATTCCATACTAAGCAGAGCTTGTTCTATAGTAACAAAATAATTTATAAAAATACTAATATACTTCTAAATACATACTTATACAGATTAATTAACAATCAAACTTCTTTCATTATCGAGCTTAAAAAGAATACAAAAACGGTAAATTTTATATCATTGGGAGAGTATTAACAGGATTAACAAAATATATTTAAAAAAGTCTCGCACTTTCAATGGATAAATAATTATAGTTTGATAATATTAAATCTGAAAATATTAATCCTCATTTGCATAAAATTCATGAATAATCCCGCGGCGATATTGGTAATTGAGTTGCATCAAAATACAGAGATAGTGAACGAAAATCAAGCGATCTTCAGACCGAATAATCGGATCTATAAATTGAACGAACTCGCTTAGAGTGAAGTGGTGAATAAAAAAGCTAATAAGACTGATATTATTAGCACTATTTAGAGGTGCTTGCATCGTTTGATAAGAGGTATAGCAAGCTAGTAGCAGTTTAATAGAAGCGATTTACCTAATTAACAGCACAACCAGCCTAAAGTGAAAAACAAAAGCGCAATTTTCACTTCACATCGCAACAACAGTAGGCATAACAAAATCGAACTGACCAAAGCATCCCACATAATACCTATCACAAAACAATATCCATCACAATCCACTCAATAAAGGAAATGTTTGCACTTAAAAGTAAACTACAGTACGTTTGCAGCCGCCCTTATACGTCGTACCCTCAGTTCTGATCGAGTCGGCCTCTAGTCCGCACGTCCGCGCGACCGCGTTGCTCGTTCTCAGCGTAAATTTTTAATACCCGACCAAATAACGAAGGCGTAAAGCCGAAAACTTCTTTCGAAATATCCTTAACGTTTTTAATAATTCGTGTAGTGCTGATGTGGTAACAAATGGATGTTAATTACAAATGTGAACTGTTGAGCACGGCTTTTTTCTAGTGTTTAATAAGTTTTTTGAAGTGTACGCTTGTAGAGGCGCTTGGGCGGTCGTCCTGAAGATTATTTCGAGAGGTAAGTGTGTCTTGTTTTGTTTTCTTGGTTTTGCGTTTTATTATTGTTTAATTTAAGTAAATGCGATCGACTCATTTGGGTTATTATAAAAGCTCTATTAAGTACTATTTTGTAAGATTCTACGTGTTTCATGTTTTTAAGTGCGTATAATGTATAGATGTATAAAGATTTTAAGCAACTAGTTTTATGTTCTAATTTTTAAGAGAAAAAATATTTTAAAAACCTCAGTGTTTTTACTGAGTCAAGTGATTTTCGAGTTTTGTAAGTTATATTCGTAGTCAAAATGCGTAGCCGTTATATTAAACGAAAACTGTGGAACATAATTATTTGATACCGTACCTAGTGATCATGTATTTATTATGAACTCCTCACTTAACAACAAGTTAGTAAAACATTTCATTTGTACCGTCGAACTCCATCAAGGTCGAAGAAAATCGTTTGAATACCTAATTTTTATTTAACGCTATAAAATAATATACCATTTCGACATTTCTAATACAACACTTTGTAGAGAAAATATACCTGTGTATTTGATACTAAAATACAAAAATAATAACTACTTAGGTTTTAACGTAAAAAAGGCGAAAGTTTGTAAGAATGTTTGTACGTTTTTTACTCATCCAAGTCAAAACTACTGGATTGATTTTGATGTAATTGGCACCTAAGTCGTTTATAACCTGGATTAATGCAAAATTTTCCTTTTGACCAGAAGAATAATACTTCCCACGTCGTAGACATGAACTAGACAATATAGAACATTTTATATAATTAATTACCTTTTTAAAATAATAGCCTACAAAAGAAGCCTAAAAATTTCAAACGAAATAAGTATTAAAACAATCTCAGGTTATCTTGTAACGTTTTAATTAGAAAGTAGGAGAAAAATGATTGCTATTAACAACATCGGCAAGTCTTTAATGAATCGGGAAACAATAGGAACTTCTCAAGTTTGATTTTTATGTAATTGATTTTGTAGGGGTGTTTTAAACAAGGCAATGGTTTAACAAAATATTTTATTTAGACTAGAGGAAGTTTTCATATCTTTAGGGCATAATTTTGTCTTTCTTCATATATTTGAAATGCAAAATAACTTAAGAGAGATTTGTAGGATACTTACCTTCATACTATTAAACCCGAAGGTGTAGCAAAGGTATATAAATACAGTCGCGTTTTGCGTTTACTATTTTGGTCTCATGTATTAGTAGAATAGAGTTAGAAAATAGGAATTTAATAGATTTCGCGTTTTCATAAATTGAAACTTTCACAAAATTTTCTATTCCATCTATCTTCTTGTTATTAAGTGAATGGATGAGACTCGAACTCGTAACCATTTTATGACCGGTCCGCCGTCTCAACCATAAAACTATCGCAGCACATACTCTGAGTAATGACCGTCTTACGTTCGAAATAAAATATATTGAATAAGAAGTTTGTTTATAGAAAAAACTTTTGAAAATTCGACAAATGTATATGCGATTGGAGTTCTATCCAAAATTATAAGGAGCTAATCGAAGCAGGAACACTTCAACAAACTTCAGAACGATGGAAATAGAGTCTCGTCGAGTACAGTTTACTTTCCAACACAATACACAATCAGCTTCGTATTTAACAAACGAAACATCCTGAAATAGCAAATCCAGCGAAACGGGAACTCTTTAACAAGAAAAGCAACTAATTTCAACACGTTAATACGAATACAATGTATCGTATCAAAATGGTCGGTATAATTTCTGTTTTAAAAGCGTATTTTAACACATATCCTTTGTTTCAGTTATGAATTTTAAATTTGGGTAAACGTATCAATTTTGCGGTTTAAGGTAAAACAAATATTTGCTTGCGGGTCTGCTGTCAGTTTAAGCTGAGATTGATCGTATGAGCTGCGTTTTCTTTTATATCATGAGCTAGGTGTGTTTGGTGTTGATAGACGTTGTGTGTTTAGAAGGGAGTAATTCGGTTTTAGGTAGTTGGATGCAAATATATAGTACTTTTGTAAGTGGTTACGGTGAAAATTATATATTTTCAATATTGTAATTCTAAAATACTGTAAATATCGTTGTAAATGACTTTCTGATCATTGTAGATTCTTTCCAACTTTATATAACGTTCACTTTTTGCGGTTTGTCATTAATAGCTGAAATAATCTAAATACAAATGTATAAAATATATCACTTGCAAAATCTATCACCAAAAAACAATACCAAAGTTGTTTATAGTGAGTATATCAAACTGATATACAAATCATTGGCATATTCTCGGAATATAGAAAGGTAGTGTCTTGAGTAAGCGTCAAAGCGAGGCCCCTGACAAGTGTCACGACACAATTCACGAGGAAATTCTGAACGACATCGACATCTACCTTATATTTACGCGTTGACAAATCTTTTGTGAATTTCTGTATTTTTAGTATTGGGAGAATAGAGAGAATATGTCAAATATCATATAAATTGTAGCAAAAAAGTCTTTTCTGCGAATAAGAATAAAGAAACTTCACAATAGAGGTTTAAAAATGTGTCATGTATTGTATTTTTACGGGGTTTAAGTATTTCATGTTTTTAACCGACACAAACATCAAAAATAAACGAAAGGTTTACTTAAGTTCTACTTTATTTAAAACGTAATATAATTATTAATATGAAACTTATATTTTAAAAATGCGTTCAAGGTAGGTATATAGGAATTCAAAAGTAATTTCATTTAAGGACCCAGCGCAGTTCCTTGCGGCACGCCACAATTTTCTAAGATAAAAGCATTAAATTTTTCTCGTAATAGTCTTGCACAGAAACCGCTGTTGTTTACCGGTACTATAGCCTAATTAAGTTACGCATCTACCTTCAAGTAATTAATTCTGTTTCATGTCGCTTAAGCTCGGATCTGTTTTCCAAGAGATGCTTTCGTAAAAAATAAATTTTAAAATAATTAATTTTGCTTAAAACGTGTTTTTTATTGTAATTTGATTGTGAGTGTGTTTTATATTAATGATCATTTGATTGAGTGTATTTTGATTCTCATTAGGTATTGTAAAAAGGTTTTATCAGAGCAATTATACAATTGGTTTTTTTCTGATATCTACTAGGTGGACTTGAAAGGTACTTTAAACGTTAATGATCAAGAATCAAAGGTCCCTAATCATTTAAGCAATAATTGCTACGAAAATCTTTACTTTTGACATCAGTTTTGTACGTCACACGTTTTATTTTTATGTTTAATGTAAATAACTATGTTGCTCTTGAGTAAATAATCTAATTTCATAAAGTAATTTAGACTCCTACAATGACATTTAGACAAGTCCATTACATTCACATAGAAACAAACGTGTTCAAGTTTTTATAAATGTCATTGGTTAAGTTTCTCGAACTTGTAATATTTTATTCGTCCCACTCAAATAAAAGTATGTAGACATTTAATGATAATTCGTCGACCTTTCAACTCACCTACAAGTCATTACGATTCTTAGAATTTGGAAATAAACATATACTAAGTTATTAATCGACGATTATCTATACTTTGTAGAATTTGTTTTTTTAAATATCTTTGATGTAGGTATTAAAGATGATCACGAAGAAATTGAAATAAAATAATTGTAATGTATCTTAACCGGGTATATCAAACAGAATCAGTCTTTTAAAGTTAGAAATAGACAAAGGGACAGTTTCCTTTAGATTTTACTACCGTATTTTTAAAAGAATAAACTTTAAACTATAAATTGCGTTTAAGGAAATAAATCTCAACCTCTATTCAAAAACCCGTCCATACAAATTAAACAATTTAAACCTAATAATGTTATAGTATACATCAAACGGAGCTTTCACATTCTAGTTTATAGCCCACTAATATCATCAAAGCGACGCATTATGTCCGCCGAGTTGACAGAACGTTGCATCAGACTGTCAGATTAAGCTGTGATGGATCAATGCTATGCGGTGATTATGACATTGTTTCACAGCTCCGTTCATTCAGAATGAGACTACATTCACTAGGCCGTACACGACTAGATACAATTGATCTCATAGCATATAATTTACATGGGAACCCAAACAACTGACAGTCTGAACGTGTTTTATTCCAAGAAATATCATGAAAATAGAATGAGTTAACTCTATACTGACGTGACTTGATTAAGCCTACAGCTATTTTCTTAGCGGTAATTTTTTCTTTCAAATATTTTTTTAGGAACCTTTTTCTTGATGGTTCGGAGCAGAAAAATCTGAACTGTGTTTGAAGAATTCTTGCTGGTTTTTTACTAAAGCAAATTTTACTGACACGTGTAAAACGGGTGGAAGAGTATGGATCGTTTTTCTATTTGAGGATGTGGTATTCAAAGCAATGAAAAGCTTCAGGTAAAATCCATGCAAAAAAATAAAAACTGGAATCAAAGCATTGTATTCCCAATTTCTGTACAAATAAATCAACCTCACATTTGTGAACTCCATTCAATGTGCTTAATAACTCATATGGCCTTGCCCAATCGATGGTACTAGATGCCAGTGACGATACCAGAGTGGACTATGGTACTTTTTGTAGATAAAATCAGGCAATTTCCGTTAATACGTGACTGGAGTGAGCGGTCCCCAAGTACTTATCCGAAGTCTACGTCACATCAATGCTCGGATTAGGCCGATTGTAAGAAAGAAACTGCTAATGGCTGTACAAGTGTTTTGTAAGTTGATAAGCGTCTCCTTTTAAGTAGTAAGTTTGAGGTTGAAGAAGTTTGTTTTGGGAGGAAAGTGAAACCAGCTTAAGTTTTTACTTAACAACTTTACGTACTTTTTATGCGTGAAAAGGGCTTGTTGCTTTTTGTTTCTTATATTCTGGTCTACAGATGATCACGTTTTTGCTTTTTTTTTGTTACTCATAGCTATTGTTGTATACTAAATAGGTAGTAATTTGTCAGCCTGTGTCCCTATGATGATTCATCTGGATGATTCATCCGCAAAAAGGAGTATTGAGGATTACGAACCGCTTGATTAAAAAAGTCTTCTACAGTATAAAATAATAAAAATAGCAAGGTTTTTGTATAAAACTAAAAAAGCAATTTACGTATTAAAACAAATTCTAAACAAAAATATTTTAAAGCTTTAGAAGCGAGGTAAAAGCTAATTCATTGCTGTCCCGAATGCACAAAAGCTAAAACCGCTGTCATCAAGTGGCTATTAAAATATTTCACAAGTGACACGGCCCTTTATAGTTCTAAAATATGTTTTTATTAAATACCAACTTTGTGGTTAAAACCTTCGAGCAAGGACAAATAAAACTGAGCACTTAGCGTCGAGTCTTTGGGGACCTCCAGGGAAAATGTTTTAAAGTGAAAATCTTTTTCGTTTAGTTTGTCTAGCGAGACTAGGTTTCGTACTTTTTGATGTATTAGACATCAGACGCTCACTGGACTCGAAGTTTGAGGATCTAAATTACGTCGAAGAAAATTTTTGGTTGATTTTTTAGACGCGATTTTCTTTGAGACGTCTCGCGCCAGTGTCGTATACAATTTAATATTGCTTGATTTTATTTCATTGTTTGCATGAAAGTAGAAACCAAAGGAAATTAAGAAAAGGCACTCAAAAAAATTACAGCATTTTTTTATTTTAACCACGCAAAGCAAATAATAAAATCGGTTGTATAAGTACACTTCTACATAACTACATACTCAGAAACCAGTGATATGTTTTTCTGTGTACTCAAACCGTAATATCGCAAGTTGTTCCAAGTTTCCTGCACTTCTCCCCACTTCACAACTTTTCGGTATAGTTCAGTTTCCCTTACAGACAAAGAACTTTACTTATTATTCAGTCGCCGTACGAACTTTAGTCACTTTAGTACCTCGGGGAAGCGTTTCGTTAAAAAGTCAAACACTAAATTTAGTTCTAAGTCCAATCTACGGGTAATGAAGCAGTGGAATTGAGTTGTAACGAACTAATGAAATATCCACAAAACTATGTGTGGACTTGTTCCCGTTCGATATTATTCGAAGTGTATTGACCAAGTTTGATTGTACGTCGGTTTTGTGCTAGCATTTGACTTGTTTAATTACCTACGTATTGTATTGAACACGGAATGGGGTTTCATACCAATCTAGTTTCTAGTAATTGAATGCTGCGTTAATAGAAGCCGCGTCTTGCGGTGTTTGGTTCATATCGGAAGTTTCGTACACAACTTTGAGCTGCATTGTTACGAAATCATGTTGTTTTGTTGATTGGTTTGTTTGCCAATTGTCCAATACCTACTCGTACATAAAAATTTTGAAAACAACAATTAAATAGAAAGCTTGTTTACAACCGACATTGGCAATTTATCTTTTGTATTTATATTTGTTTTCGATACATATTCCGTAACTGTAAATACCGTCCCGTAAAAAAAGTCAAATTTTCTCATATTTACACAACAACACGGCAGATAACAGCACTCATTATTTTCAAGAGCCTTACAAGTATTGCAGTTATTCTTCCGTGCAGTCTCCTTTGTCCAATTTAAAGGAAAGAAAAACCGAAGCTGTGTTTACTTTCCTTGTTACTAACTACTTAAGTGTTGAGGGAATATGCCAACATCAAACACTACGATTTATCATAGAATTCCAAAGAGTGGACTTCACGTAATTTGACTGTTCACTACTACATAAGGTAAAATAAATCTTAATGTCTTTTTAGTAAGGTTCAAGTTTGTGTAAATGTAATTACAGTGGCCAGTCTTTCTATTCACATCTTGTAATAAATTATTACCTCGGACGGCGTTATTCGAACCGCTATTTAATTCTTATTAAGGGTTTAAGTTTCTTCAAGGTGAAAAACTTAACTAGGAATATTACTTGACGGTGAATGACAGGAAGTTGAAATAATATTTTATATGGATACAACTAAATAGATTAAAGAAATACTTTTTTTAAAGATTTCAAAAAGGAAAACGTTGTTAGAAACGAAAATGAGACGATTTTTGAACCCAATAAAATAAAAATTTTGTAATCTCTCCTCCCTCATATTATACTTCCAGTATCTTTCGATAAAAAAATGACTTAAGTAAGTGTTGCAAAAATGTATAGTAGTTTTATCTTCTTTAAACAAATTTTCAAATCTTCTATCACAAATACTAATAATAAAGACATTTTTTTGTAAGCTTATAGGCATTATACACCCAAAACATATTATAACCAAAATGTGTTCTCAAACAGGCCTACACATTTAATTTACATAACAAAGTGCCGTGTAGGTTCAATTGACCTGTTTGCGACAACACAATCATTTGAAACAACACATTCTTGCATTGCTATGTTTTAATTCCATTGATGGCGAGGCCCGCAGTTTTTCCGCCTATTATTTAGTAGGCAATTTGTTAAGCGTCCAATTATGGAGAAAAAAGAAAATTACCCACACGAATAGCGGTCAAATATTCAGAATGGTGTAGTCATATTTCGTTGTGAACCTTTGTTTTGTGAACTCTCATTTGCGTGTTTTTGTAGCGTCATCGATGCGGAAATGTTGTTAGGTTATTTATATTCTTTTAGCTATTAATGTAAACGCAAAGCTTATTAGAATATTATTACACATACTATATATATTTAAGATACTCATACTCATCCCCCCAACATATAATTTTAAATACATCCACTCAAAATCATTAATCAGCTGTCTTTCGAAACGAACACTTCATAATAGGTACACAAAGATATTGGAGGGTTTCAGTTCAAATGTAAGGTTTACCAAAAGGCAATGGAGTGGATATTTTAATCTTAAAGATCACTGACTTCAAACTATCAGACGTCTGGAAACGTCGTGTGTGTACCTTTAATCAGTTAGGCAGAAAACAGATTAAACATTTCACTCAATAAGATAAACTTTCGTATGTACAGTCAGCACCAAAAATCGCTGAACATATTCAATCTTTCGAAAACCTATATTTGTAGTATTGCATATTTTTCCACCGAGAAAACATCTGACGTTGATCTAAATGATTAATTCTACAACTAATTTCAAATTTCAACTTATTCTACCTGATTTTGTTCATGTATCTATTAGCATTTGGTAATAAAGAGGTTTTGAAAACGTGAAGGTGTAAAGCGACTTATGGAGCTGACTGTACATAATTTTTATAATTGGCAAAGTCTATACATACATATATTGTTACAATGAATATGTAGTACAATGCGGAGATGAATAAGATCATATTTACAACCGTGTCGCGAGTCACAAAGACTCAAGTTACAAATTCAATCTACTTGAGACTGAAGATGGGGTTTAAGAAGTTATGTGTATGGCTGGTACAAGGTGGTTTTATTACTCTTCATAATTTTCATATAACTCAAGCATGTAAAAGTTATGATTTAATTATGTTGAAATCGCAGAACATTTTGTCCTCTACGCTTTCAAGTGACAGTGTGTACCTACTCCAAATAAGACACTAAACTATTATTTTGTCAAAAGTGTACAACTTTATTTTTTAGTACTTAATGTGGTCTTGCAATGCATACCGGTTATAGTAAGTCATAAATTAGCATTCTATTTTCTCTTTGAACTGTTAAATCTATCGTCAAGAGTTTTATAGTTGATTCAACCCATTCTGACTTTAAAGGTCAAAAACCCATAAAAATACATAAAATTAATACCCGTATATATTTAATATTGCGTGTCAAAACATAGCGTGACTTACATAATTTAAACATGTCGCTTATTAAAAATAAGTTATACACTAAATTGTGGCAATGGGCAATATATTAATGTAATTACTTATAATGGCTATACGCACAAACGTAGCTGTAGTTCTAAATTATCTTTGCGCCGTAGAACGGTTGACAGTTGAAGGCTGTTCCAATGGACGGTGTATATCGTAAAAAAAATGGTTTGTTTTGGAAATAAATTAGAAATGTAAACATAATTATTTTCTTAAAATTAATATACGGAAATCAGATGCAACTTTTTTATTAAAAATATAGTAAAACATACTTGTTGATGTTCACTCTAAATAGCATATTGTTACGATATTTTCTTCTGGATACTCCCCTTCAGATATAACAGGCGTGATATTATGTATGTATTTTCTTTAACTTGTCTGCAAATATTTAACTAAATTATTCTTTTCAGAAAAATTCGTAAACTAGTCAAAGGTATACTTTTGAGAAACACAAATTAAACAATTTGAATATCAGGAAGAATTCAGGAAAACTCAATTAGTTTTACCTAGAATCACTGTCAAGTAAAATATTCAATACAAATACAAAATTATTTCTGTTATTGAAAGTACGCTTCAGTACGAGACGAGTTGACCTAAATATCATTAAACAGGTCACTTACAACGTGCCATTACATTTTATCTTTTGAAATTGAATACAAATATGAATGTTTTCCAACAACAATATAATCTCCTGACTGCACTTAAAAAGCCCTTTAAAATTCCTAAAGCTTAATACTTCATACACGGTAAATTTAACTTTATTGTCACAAGTTTATGGTCCATTTTCCTAAAGCAACATTGTAAGGATGTATTACAGCATGTGATATTATGCCGTATGTTGAAATTTATCTTGAGAGAACATAGGTTGGGTTAATCTTGGTGTAACAATGTTTTGAGGGAGGCTTTGTTACACCTCTATATGTAATAGATAAGGTATAATACCTATTCACTGAAATGGAAGATTGTTTTTGTATTAAAATGAACTGTGAAGTAAATGGAAATGCCGGGAGAGGACGCCATAGAAAATATACACAGATCATATCGCCCTTGTCTTTCAAAAAGGTACTCATAATCGGCGGTCCTGTATGACAAGATGTGATGCGATTAAATTAAAACATGTTTTTCAAGGGATCGGAGCATGTGGCGTTCATTGGTTACTTACTGTCTTGATAAAAATTTCATTCATAAGAATAAAGCGTGATTTTCTTGTATCTATGTGAAAAGATCTGAGAATAGTAGGGTAACTGAATAATTAATCGATCATACACCGCATTATTAATGTATATATTAAAACAATGACTCAGCGGAAAATGAATGTAGAGTCTATGACCTCATCGTAGCCTCGTAGCGCTCGTAGCATGTCGTAGCATTTCGTAGCGGTGTGTAGCTTACTGTGGTAGACGTTTTATTAATCTAATACATAATATATGAAGGTGTTTTAACACTTACAATTAACTACCGTTTTCATTAAAAAGTCTTGTCATTTAATTCTTCTTAAAGGAATATTTGTCAGAGGGTCTCATTTGCAGGCTTAAATTGTAAAGGGGAAATCTCATTTCACACCGGGAAACGATACGTTTTAGGCTCTTAATATGACCGGGATTGACGAAATGAGTTAAACTTCAAGAGAAAATATATCCATTTGAATCCTCTTTGAAGTAGTAGTGAATTCATTGTCAATGTAATTTCGTGGGGTTTCTTGTTACGTGGTGGTAACCGGCCTTAAAATTGAATATGAGTCACTTAATTTGTATTAAACTGTTGTTATTCGAGTGAAAAATTACATTTGTTTTTTTTGCATAATATAGCTTTTACTGTTATTTAATTTTGAATCAAATTATAATTTTTAATGACAAAAAGCTCATTGAAGTTTTTGTTGCGTAAATAGAACGAAAAGTACCAAAATATCGTGAATTATATGAAAATGATGAATCGTCATGACTAATACTATTGTCTTATTTCGCATTATACAAGTAAATGAGTACGCATAGTAAAATAAATACGCACATATTTTACTGCGATTTCACCATTATTGAGTACGATCACTTCACCTAACACCTCACTACTTTATACAAGTACCAACTGCCACATCCAAACACATCGCGTGAACATTTCCACTTTTTCTGTATAAATGTTTGAAATACTTCCACACGCGTGCCTTGTACGAGCTAACTTAATTTTCATGAGCCTTATGTGAGTGAGAAAGTATATAAGTGGTTACGTCGTTATGGTAAATGCTATGTGGCTTCGGGAAGCGTTAGCTTCGCCGGTGTATGCTCAGGCTAAATATTTTTGACTGCAGCGCGATTTTATACCTTTAGTACTATTGTAGCGTTCATGTATCGTATCTTACGGTTACAAGGTGCTTGAAAAATTTAGTGTCTTTACAATGTTGAAGGCACTGATTCGATTTTGATACATCGGTTCTCTATAGGAGTAGAAAATCCCCCCTTTCTTGAAGCTGGGGTAAGTTTGTTTTTTTGTGGAATATGTTTATAATCCTTTGTTTTACTTGTACCGTGAACTCAGCCTTCCTTCATTGGTTGCCGAGTATAAAATAATAATTGCAACCTCACCCACAGAGCTTACTTACCAGTTCGCTAGCTTATGAACTTGCAAGATCTAAATCTTCAAGATCTTGAAATAAATTTATTAATACACGAACACGAAGGCATAATATAATTAGCTTTCTACTCAATATAAACGCGCTGCGTGTAAATTATAATTATGTATAAAGGAAAACTGCCTGAAGGCTAAGTTAAGACTAACAGGTTATTCTAGAGATTAAATAATTCACTTATTTTTATCCACCTTACCTTTTATCGCTTCGTTCTATTACTTTCAATTACAAATAACTTAAAACATCAAATCTACATCAGAATGTCTCTTTCTTCACGAAACATATTTTATATAAAGCCTATCTACATATATTAAGAACATACATATAAAATCACGCTTTTCCTCTACGAGGGTATACAGAGACCAGAGAACGTCACTCGGCACGAACCACACAAACTTCCCTGGGTTCATTCACATCCATACATCTTATTATAACCCTATTTGTACTATGCCAAAGTTATTTCTAACTATACATATTTGCTTAACATAATATAGTTTGTATATGTAGGCAGATAATTCACTTTGTATCTCGGCAGGACAAAGTTATTTTTGCCCGGGTGTTGTTAAAATTCAGAACATTTTCTTTTAGGCGCTGTTTTATTGTCCCAACAAGATGGGAAGGATTATCGCCCGCTTTTGTATACATATGCTTCATAAGAATAATGTGATAGTTTATCTTTTGCGAGTTTATAAAAGTTTATTGCTCTTGGCAGTGAAACGATATTTTGTGTTTTAGTGTCTGCGATAAGTATTGGGATTATTGTTGCGTAGTAAAAAGAAAACGTGACGTCTTTAGGTAAAATATTTAAACTAACGCACGAAAAATTACTGGCTGTGTACACTTTTCCAGAATTAATACGTTGTACAATGCCAGTGTTTACAATGTTAAGTCGAATAGATCTGATATCTGGATAAGGTCTGAGCAAATTTAGCAGTGCGATTTTCTACAGATGCTACTATCGATTAACGAGCCTTTGACATTTGAAATTATTTGAAGGAAATATTAAAATAGTTCTTATAAAAACTGTCTAGAGTATTTTACAAATTTTATTGATAATGGATAATGGTGGTAATATAATATTAATTTAAATATTCTGTAACACAGCAAGTACTTATCGTAGTTTGCGAAAGATTGGGTTAATAATTAGAAATATCATTCTGTTGAAGACAATTCAATTAAAATTACTATAAAGTAGTAATTCACAATTAGAGTATTAGTATTGTAACGTAAGAATTACGGATGCTTTGAAGTATTAAGCTGGGATTCAGACATCTTTGAGGTTTCCTCTTGTTTTTTAACATTGGTAAATGTTGGGAACAAGTAATACTGTTAGAAAACTCAATTATTGTAGGAGATTGGAATTGTGGCCAATAAAGTAACGCCCCTTTTGTGTTAAGTTCTTGTTCAATGAACTGAATTACTTTGATAGTAGCTGGAGCGTTTTCTAGTTTAAGTTTGTAATGTAAAGGAATCTTGGTAGTCAAAGCAATAGTCTTGTTACTAATCATTTACTACTAATATTATAATTGTTATGGTCTAAGTTCGAAACGTATTGCGAACGATTGTAGATCATGCGGTCTCCAGTTGGATTTGAAACTTGGGAGAGTTTGGCTATTACGATTTGAATATATCTTAGTTCTGGAGGAATGTCCTGGAAGTGGGTTTGAGTCAGGTTACGTGTGCAATGCAATGAGCAACAAAAAATTGGGTTGTCTTTGTAACGGCTCTAAACCTTTAAGTAGCTAGAAAATTTAATAAACACTGTATTTGTATAATAAAAAAGAGCTGCAATATTATCGATTATTTTCTTTTTAAATATATTATGTTACGACGCGTGTTTAGAGATTTACGCTAATATCCCACATTTTCCGCGAAACGCGTGTCTTACTAAAGTTGACGACTTTGTTACAATGTTGTACGCCTAGGGATTGCTAGTAACGCAATTTTGAAGGATGGTCAACCGTAAGATAGTTAAGAGAACGATCTCCTTCTTCGATCCTTTCACAAAACGTTAGTATGAAGTTGATAGACCCAAGAGTATACCGATATGTGAGTTGGGGACACAGTGAGACTCGTTTAGGAATATTTTCTTACTGTTTTGTTAGCTGAAGTTGAAATTGCTGTATCATTTCAAGCGTTTGAAATTGCGCTCGAATAACTATAATCCTAGCTTTATAGTATCTTTGTGAATATTAATAATATAGTTCAAAATTCAAGGAATTGTAGTAAATTGTTTACGTTTAGTCTACGATAGTTCATTTTCAAGAAATATTAATATAAAGGTGGCAATTTCGTGACCGCTTCTGAGTCGATATTATTTTATTTTAGCCTTCTAGGAACTTGTGTTCTTGAGCTCTAAATTAGTTATTCTTTATATTTATTATCGAAATATAATTTACACGACAAAATATTTCAAATTATTTATTTTCTCTTACAGAAAACTTTTCTTTCTTTCTCTAGTGGTTATAGAATTTCAACTGTTATTGCATCCATACAAATATTTTATCTCGACATTCTTCTTATCGTATGGTTAGTGGTCAACCTAGTGTCAAAGTTGTTCAAGCCACCCAAAGGCCTTTGACGTGACTGTTATCCTAATTGACAACAACTGAGACCGACTTTTTATGTGCCTTCCGACGTACGGAGACGCCCAGTTCGAATACCACTATACGGTTACCCATCTCTGAAAGGACCGCTCCAGCGGTTGGTTAACCCGCAGAACTGCCTATGAGCGTCTCAATTCTCAATCTTGACATTAAAATCCTAAAAGCGCATTCTTCATAGCCCCTTAACTCGTTATTCATAAGTTTGCCGCTCGCGGTGTTAAGTTGTCCAATGAAAGTATTTATTATTGGCTTAAGAAGTTGGCAATACGCTGTTTGTTCAAATCCAGCAATATCTTTTCTTGATGGGAAACAATAATTCATAGGGTATTGTTATGTCTGACATTATTAAAGCGGCAATTTTAACCAGATGAGACTTTAAGTTAGATAATAGAAGTAAAGGCTGACTGTCTTTTTTTGTTAGTTTATTTTAGAGCCCTTAAACTGACTAAAATCAATTTAATTCGTACTTTATAAGGCGCGCTAAAATTCTCGGTAGTTGTCAATTATGATTAAAGCCGTTAAATCATGTGACAGTCCTTTCGGTTAGTAAAAACAACTCGATCATTAGGTTGTCTGTTCTATCCGATAAAATATAAAATAATTATTACAAAAAACAACGTTTTATAGTTACAAAGGTGATCAAAAGTTTTTCCTTGAGTTAGCTTTTCAGATTTGCACGTTTTTTTAGCAAAGATATAAACTAAGGCTAGAATCATCAATTTTCACTATGTAAGACATATTTTTAAAAACCTTCAGTAAAAGCGACCTAATTTTATAATTAGATTTTTTAAGCTTGAAGTATGTTTTGTCTTTGAAATATGATTTAGTTTTTTGGAAGACAGCGCTTTGCGAAATTAATTTCAAACTTTCGAACTACGTTGAAGACACCGCATGGATGTTCGCTAAAATAAAAAATATATTTCAAAAGTTTTGAGCGCTAAATAGCATAAGTATTTATCAAATATTTATTAGTTAGATATTGCTATCACATTTTCTTTTGTTGCGATAAATAATAAGGTATTTATTTCCTAAGAAATGTTCAAAAGATACCGAGTAAAACACTTATTACCTACATTATAATACCAAGTTTCATGGCGTAACCCATCATATTATACATACACTTATTCGTACAGAGAATAAAGAAAATCACAAGCATGATTGCATGAGCACACAATTTTGGCTACAACTCCCTCGTCGACGTGAATTTTAGCGATAAGCATGTGTGCCTCTAC
Organism: Anticarsia gemmatalis; assembly: GCF_050436995.1. Lineage (NCBI taxonomy): Eukaryota > Metazoa > Arthropoda > Insecta > Lepidoptera > Erebidae > Anticarsia > Anticarsia gemmatalis. Next base: position 8,528,937 of record NC_134757.1, read on the forward strand.
CCTTAGTTATATGGAAAGAAAACCTTCTCTTCTCCCAATGGGCCTATAAGGGCAGTTTTCTTGATGAAATTTGTGTGTTACAGTCAAACTTATCTGACTGTACCCATGTTATAGTTTGACGTTTTTATAGACGATAATAAAAGCCTACTCCCAGCTGATTTTAATAAATACTGTTGACGACATGAAATGTGACTTTAGAATTCATGAATACGATAAAAAAACTTTCAATATAACGCTTGTCTCTGTCTAAATGTCAAGCTGAGAATAAAGGCTGTAAATCTATAACAATGACAAAAGTAACTCAAAAACGGAGTACCTAAATAATACATAATGTAATAGTTCTATAGGAATAAAGAACATAAGTTGAATTTAAAATGCAGAAGACGCATAAAATAAATGTAATACTATTATATGCTTTTTGTTATAAATAATTAGGCATGTATAGATTTTTTCTTACACTCGTAATGTAATTCAACAAGATCCACTTTGACCATTTTTTGTTATTCCATTATCAAATTATCTTTGTATTTACTTTGTAGTGTTCCAGACTACAAAAGGTGAAGAAAGGAGTACTATTTTTCTTGAAATAAAGTAAAGGATCCTTCTAGAATAATTTATGTTAACTACAATACGCTTGTGACTAGTATTTTTTGTGTGAAATAAACTAATTTAATACAAAACTCAAAATTGTAGTCTTATCCTTTAAAACTGCGTTTAATCCTGCGGTTTATACATGATTAAACTCTTATCATAAACTATAATAATATTCTATAGTTACTCAACAAAGAAAAAATATTATAGGTATGCGTTAGCTAGTCATTTAGCATTATTTGCATCTATACTGTTTAAAAAAAAGCCCATTATATCCAAATACTGGACATTCATGCCGTCTGAGACTATATACTTATACGAGTATTATGTAGTAAGTCATGTAAAGACTACCAAGTCCTTTACAGCCATGCATAGGTAAAGTTTACTCAAACTTCGTACTAACGACGTCCACTAATCTTACGTGGTCTTGTAGTTTGGTAACAGTACTAATTATAGGAAACTAGGTATCCGGGCTTTAGGCCTGCATTTTGGAGCTCTACGCAAATGATGCCTAATGGTTCTCTCGTGTAGGTATCGACTAGTGACGTCATCGCAATATTTCGATGTTGTCGTATCGAACTAGTGTCCAATGGTCGCTATTTTTACGATACGGGTTGTGATATGATATTAATTTGTGCAATGGTGCGTAAAATATAGTACTTAGTTAAAAGTTTTTATTATGATTTATATTTGGTTTGCTCATGAAAAATTTTTATTCGCTATCAACATAAATAACAACTTTTTTCCTTCTTTCTTATTCTAACGGTGTCACTTCAAATAGGGGTCGTTTGACCTGCCATTAAATTTTATATGACAAGCACATTGCTAATGTCCATTCACTTAAGCCCCCTACTTTCCGGTCCCCGAAGTGTTATTCCGAATCATTCCTATTTCGCCAACCCCATGGGAATTCATTTCATTAGACACCTACGTGGAAAATTCCTGAAAAAAGAAGGTTACATATTGAAAAAAATATTTTTCGTATTTCAATTGAAGGTATGAAAGGGCCGAGGCCCACACGATACTTTAGGTTTGGGTTATTTTACGGCTGTAATAGTCTAATAGACTGCGCGTTTTGGCAACTTGCTGTTTTTAACCATTGTATCGAAATCGGTTGTTTTGTGATTTTGTCGAATTTCCTTTATCTAAACTGTTAAAGAATCGTTTTTTTTAGCTGCATCGTTAAATGAATGAATAGAACCTAGTTCTCTACCACTGGAATTTATAGATATGCAAATTGAAGCATCCGAGCGTAGCATCGAGATTGAAAAAATCTTTGCTATTGCCAATCGCTGACGCAACGTATCGCGTATGCTGTAGCCCTAACAGTATGCCAATGGAAAATGAAAATCGGAAATAATATTCGCAGTGTTTTTCTTGTAACGATACGTACGTTTCTGTCGATATGTAACTACGAATATATGCGCTTCGGGGCATTCCTTTTTGTTCAAACTGTTCCGAGTTCTCTTCCTGTTTCATATTTTTATTGTTTTTTGTATCGGTTTTTTCGATTTCGTTTGTGATGATAACTAGTTTTGCTTGGTCTTTGATATTTACGTTTTTGTACGGATCGTTTACATTCGCCAATTTCGCGGCTATGAGCTATCGGTAGAATTTCGAAAAAGGCTTTTAAACTAAAGATAAATTTAGCTCATCTTGTTTCGTATATTAATTGTTAATATATCACTTCAAAGGTTATTTGATGCGTTTAGGACAGCAGTATAATTTAAAAACTTAATATATATGAAATGTATTCCATCGTTACTTAATGTCCAGCTATTTGCCATATACGGTACCCAATATTTCAAACAAGATTTATCAAATACATTCCGATGATTAGCTTTCAAAAGTAAACTAATAAACAAAACAATATCTTCAGTTTCAAAGTATCGGTAAGTATCGTTTGAAGTTGGATATTGAATGAGAAGTGCAGCCGATGTTTAATGTATGTGTGAGTGGCTGAGTGGAGTGAGAGGCCATCCATGTAACGTGATTCTGTTCTGATCGATGGACCAACGGTTGTAGTTTCTGTTATAACTGATAGGGTTAGTGATGACGTCATATGTAGATATACAGTAACAGAACTGTTTTGACAAGATGTATGAACGTATGGAACAGAAAACCTATGCAGAGATCGAAGCGAATGATGATGTTTAGTCTCTGTTTGTAGAAAGTCAGTTTTATAAACAGTTTGATCCGATTCGTGGCTTACAAAACTATTCCTGTATAATTAATTAATTTTGTTAGACTTTAATTATTAGTAGAGTCAAACTAACATTTTATAGATCACGTTAAAACATATTTTTTTAACGAATGAAATTGATAAACTATTGGAGGTAGCCGACCATATTGCCGATGTCGTAAAAAGCATACATTTTCTCTAACTTATTTAGTACATGATAATTGTATTAGTATAAAGACACATAGAGGTTTAATTTGCATTTCGTATGATGTAATTATTATGAGTTCACTTGCATTATAACTAGGTACTACTGTCTACAACTTACTGACATCTAATTATCTTGAGTGCGTTGTAATTGATGGCCTACACTTACTTGTTCCTACTCGTGTTATTATGGTATTGAATGGATATAAGCGCTGTAATATATGGATACCTATATTATGAATATTTAACTTTTTAAAGGTTTGCCATTGTCTTATTAGATTCTTTGTAAAAATGTGAGTATCGATTAAGATTTGTTTTATATATGTATGAAACCAGCTAACTATGGTTTCATACGTGATGTAGACATACGTTACTGTGATAATCTAAAATATTTTGTGATGGTCGCTAACCATAAGTGTTAAGAAAACCATTGTCGTGTTAACGCATTTAAAACATTACGTATTATACTTAAGTGTATCACAATTCTTCGAATTTGTCAAAAACTATGGCGCAATGCCATGATGTCACCTCATATTTAATTCCGATACGAGGAAGTTCAAAGATTCCAGTTTTCGGGTCGATCACTATTTCACTAAAGAAAAAACAAACCACAATTGGTCGGAATCGATGCCGTAAATAAATAATTTTGAACGTCGATTGAAACTACCTACGCATAATAATCCTGTGTCTACCGTATGTTGGTTAATAGCCTACACATATGGCGTAGTAGAATTACTAGGAATAATTACTACAAAGCTTAGTAATTTCACTTAGTTTAGTAATAATTGCAGCGGGAGCAATCGATAGGAAAGGTTAAGCAATTTTGTTGCTAATGTGCGTGATACTAAAGAATAAAAAACATATTTATACGACTTTAAAGAGTGTACTGCTATAGTATTTTTTATTTTTTCGTGTTTGGAGAGCATGTTGTCTATACAGATTATAATATTTCATTACAGTATACAGTAAATCCTCTCGCCTCGTCTGTCAGTACCTTTATGATAAACATAAAATCTACTGACCGGATTAATCAGTTTTTACAAATAGATAAAACTATGCCCGAGGAGGATTTAAGTTTACATTTTGCTAAGGCTAAGCTGTTACCCAGACAAAGCTAGGGCGGACCACAAGTATACTACCTCTATAATATCCTTATTTCAAGGAATAATTTTCATCAGAGTGTAAAGTACTCTTCTCCTTCAAGCAGTAGTACAAATTCTGTTATTTATTAGCAAAACCGGGTTGAAATTACTACAAACATACATCTACTAAAGATAGTATAGACGTTATCCACACGTATCGTTGATCAAAGCTTAGTCATACCGTAATGAAGTAATACGCTTTAGTACATTACTTTACAGTTTTATCGATTCGTGTGTAGGTGACTTTGTGCGTAAGGTTTCATGTATCGTTTGAATATGTAAACAATGGATTTGATAGGTTTACGAATATAAGGCTTTTGTTTAACATATGATTAGGTAGGATATTTTATTGGGTATTTTTCTAGAGCTACGATCATTTTTTGGTAATCCTAAATATTTAATTTAGTGAACGCGTTATCCACCTTGAATTATCAAAACTCGCCACTATCGTATTGCATTGGAGTCTTTCGACAAATAAATTCAAGAAAATTTAAATTCTTATAACAGATTGAGATGCTTATCAATATTCGATACAAATTTCCTGACAGCTGGTTCAATAGTGCTAGTAAATGGACCCTTAGAAAGTTTTGTCACCAAATTTTAATTTGTGATCTAACTAGCTTTGGATTGCATCATTCTAAATGTCTAAATAATAAAATATTTTTGCGTATAGAACGTTAGAATGAAGCGCTTTTGCAATATGTGAGCTTCGCATATCAATGTATTAATCTCTATTTATAGAATCTAATAAAGGTCATTGATCTATATCCATCCATATATAATATATATGCTCAGCGTTATTCAAATCATAGAAGCTATACTCATGCTTTGTACAGATTACTGGTTCAATTATAATACATACTGTTAAACCAACTCATAACCAACGGCTTCCATCGGGCTTTAATTTTTTTTCAATTAGGAGAGCTAATATTTGGCCTTGTGTCTTCAATATCTTAGTGTTAAATTTCAAATCAATTTAGAGGTATAGCCATAAAATTATAAAAGTATAACAGACACACCATTTAAAATATTAGTACAGATGCACAAGAAATAATATGTATTTGACCTTTCAAATGAACAAGGATATAAAATAATGAGTAACAAAAGGTCATTTCACTCCACTTCAACAGTAATTCCGTTAAAATGATTCGTATCTTTTACTATGAACATATTACAAATTCTTAGTGATACGTAGAACAACTAAAAGTCCAGTGAATGGCATTTTTCAACGAAATTTAAAAGGTTATTAAGCCTTTCAGAAGAAACATTAGTGGATTCTTTGATTTAGTTATAACGCGAAGAGCTTATACACTGAAATAAATTTGATGTTTGAAGAACGCAGAGATATAGAAGAATTGTATTATTATGTAGGGTTTTGTAGGTTTATTTTACAAACATTTACCTACAACTAAAATTTGTTTCAACTGCACGTTCGGCGCAGTGGTTTAAGCGGTCACCTCGCCGCAACAATCGTAGCGCCGCGTGTGGTGGGTTCGAATCCCACCCGGGACAAATCTTTGTGTGATGAGCACGAGTATTTGTTCTGAGCCTGGATGTCAATTTATCTATTATCAGTTATCTGGTTACCATAGTACAAGCTCTGCTTAGTTTGGAATCAAATGACCGTGTGTTAGTTGTCCAATGATATTTATTTATTTATTGTATTTACATTACGTTTACTCTCAGCTTGACTGTACTCAAAAAAGTATTCTCTTAAGTCAAATCACGCTAACAACGATTTTGAGGATATCTACTTTCTCATTCTAGCAGTTAGCAATATACTCAATTTATAAATTATAGAACACAGGGCCGTGATTTGACTTTACAGTGCACAATATATTATTTGTAAGTTTGTAAAAGTTCCCGCAAGGATATATGTATATTATTACTTCGACCACAAGACTTTTATATTTACGTAAACGTATTATTACATTACCTCACCGCTACTAATCAAACACAATAATATCATAATACGTCAGTATTCCACAAAAGAACTTTCAATTATAGTTCCAGTAGTTCGTAGAAATTCCTATTAGTTGTATCAAATTCTTGGATACTATGATATCATATTCACTATTTAAACGTAGAGGCCTACTTTGAAATACTAAGTAATTACTATAGTGTATTTACTTTGGGATGTGGTTCGTGCAAATATAAGTTAGGACTTGAATCGGCAAATATGATGTTAAGCTAGTGGTAAATGGCTAAATGGTAGTGTAAGGTATTCTGTTTTCGTAAGGTTTGCCGATTAGTTGATGATGTCATGTGTCTTCTGGAGACAAAATTATGTCTACATTGTGTGTAGACCTAATTTTGTCTAAGACGAGAGGAGTTGAAGGGATATTTGCATATCTTTTAAAGACATAAAATCCATTCATGATTGTGAACTACAACATGGCATTTAATATATTAAAACTGCAACTTAAACCACTTCTTATTTAGAAGCTTCAAACATAACTGAAAATAGAACATTTAAAATGGTATTCACGTCTATATGCATTACACAACAAAACACAAAAAAAAATATTTTGCCTTAAATTTTAACCTCCCTGCATCTAACTTTTCCTATTTTGCTCTTAATAACTACCATGCCTCAGATGCTAAGATAACCCAAGGACAAATTAAATACAGGGTGAAACTATTTACAATATGTGCTCAAGCAAGATTGTGTATAATCTCAATGACGCAAGCGTCCTACTTTCTGTTCATTACGTCCTCTCCCTAGAGGTGTCAAATTGTATTAACACAGTTTTCTTCAAGAAATAATACACCGCGAAATAGCGGAACGACCTGTTGGATTAAAATAAACAGCAGCTCTATTTTCTACTATCAGTACTTTCGAGTATGAAGAATTTGACATTTAAAATATATTTGAAAAATAGGTTCCAAGGAAGCTCTATACTCTACTACTATCGACTACCGACAACCGACTAGCTCTAAGCAAAAATCTGTTTAGCGCCTCTACCAGGCTCCTTAAGAACTATTTTGGCAGTACATCCTAAATGTCCCACTCACGATACTCGACAGTACCGACTGTAGAGAATTAAGCTACGGTTTATCATTTCGGTACCGAAGTCGCCGCCTCCTTTGTCGACAGCTAATCGGTTGCCGATAGTGGATAGTGTTAGTACTCTGTGGGACAAAATATTTTTTTGGTACAATAGTTTTCGTATTTGGAAGACATTTCTACAAAAACATAATTCCACACTTACATGTGTATTGATTGCTTTAAATAGTAGATCGGGACTTGGGATTCATATTCTATCAGCCGATTTTTTTTCCAAATTAAAGAAAAATAAACAAGCTAGGAATACACTTTATATGTCTATAATAATAAAAACGGATTGAACAAATAAAATGATTAACTTAACTGTTGTTCATCACTAAAAATATACTTTTTTACGAGATATTCAATTTTGAATAAGTCAACCTTGTAAGTGAATGAATTATATGAGTGTTTTAAATGAATATTTTAAGTTAATTTGGTAATTGAAAATTAGAAAGTTAATAAGAATGTATTAGCTCGTTTAATTTTTGTAGTAATTCAATATAAGATTATTCAAAATTTATTTAACTTTGGATTCGAAAACTTTTATGACTAAAGAATGAACTCAATTGAATAAATAATTTCAGAATTGTTTAAGTTAGTCTATACTTAGTTGAGCGTAAATCTTTAATAACTTCTTAAAGTAAAATGCCGTCAGCTTGTTTCTGTATAGTTATTTGCTTGCACTTACTGAAAAAATATCACTATTGGCCTGTATCTATTGCAAATGATTACGGGTCAGTCAGGCGGAATCAGTACATTTTCATTCATGATCAAAAGGGTGCGGCTAATTACTGTAAAACAGAAGATAATGTTTGAAATATTTTAATACACTAGGAATAAATAAACAGTGGTATTAGTGATACACGCCTAAGTTTTCAATAACTAAAATTACTATGCATATAATTAGTGCATAAAATGAAGCCAAAAAGCTTAGACCACTAATTTCGCTATTACCTACTCACAAGGCTATAATTTATAAGCACTATTGTTGCCTTACTTCCGATACTCCGTCTAATACACGAACATACAGCCAAGAGGCCACAAACACGTCGTGTCCGAGCCCACACTATGTGAATCGTAACTGATTACTATTGATCGTCAAAGGTGACTTGTTTATATGTCTAAATACAATACCGTTGGACTATTGGTAGCTCAGGGACAGGTCAGCCATACAAAATCGATACTTTTGAGCTCGCGTGTAAGTAATTTATGAAGACATTTTGTGTGTGAGTAGGTTTTTTTTTGATAATTTAGGAGCAATTATGATTAAATGTATTTACGTAATTTTGTTGGAATGTCGAACATGTTTCTAATGGAAAAAGATATTCGATTGATGATTTAGTTCGATGGCAAATCTTTGAAAGTATATAAATGCCTTCATATTTTTTAAGTCTAAGCGTAAGGGAAAACGTTTTCTAATATTCATCATTATTTATATACAATATTAGTTCAGCATTTTAATATCGAAATAGGTCACATTTTTTCCTCTTTTTTTTAATGACACGAATGGAGGCGCTATAGAATGATTGATCAGAACTTACGGCCAATAAGAGAGTTTTCAAACAGAGGTGGCCTTTGCTCGTAGATCGGCAAATCAAACTATAGCAAAAAATATTCCAAATCACGCTTAGTTTAACTTTCTATACGTTATATAACTAAACAACTCACGCACATACTGAATGTTTTCGTAAATAAGTAGCATCCACCCGCGACTTCGTCGGCGTGAAAAGATTTCACTCGGTAAAAAGTATCCTATGTGTTAATAATGTGTTAATCTAGGATATAAACTGGCCTTGCATCAAATTTAAATAGTTTTTTCGTACTATAGTAACAAGCATATATCTATCCATCCTCAGAAATTTTCGCATTAATAATAGTATTGTATGTACCAACATATTATTATGTAGTTCCACACAACATTGACATTCCATCGCTCGCGAGTTGACTGTGCACTTCGCCGCTTAGAATTACGTACAATTCGATTGTACTTGTATTTGTGTGTTCATTTTGTCAACACTACTCATTAACTAATAAAGCAAATGTTTAGTTTAATTACTGACAAAGCTTATTAATTATCGTTTTGTCTAATTATCTAAATGTTATTTCAACTTGTTGTATTTAAATTAACAATATTATTATATGCATTTAATTAATATTGCTTTACTTTGTATAATATTATCACATTTGTATTTTCTGTTAGAAATTGGCAGAGAGCCGCTCTCGAAATATAACAGCCAGTTATGTTTGAGACGCTGTACTGTACTGTAGCTCCTTAATTCATGTTTCCAGTTGTAGTGATAGTCTAACGCAATCCTCACCTCAACTAGAGTCAATTACTTTTATTTTCAAAGCTAAATACAACTACAATACAATTATTATAAACTCTTAATCAGGCTCTTAATACTATTTTTTGAATTGAATAAATGTAATGCTACGTAGATCAGTGTTTAAATGCATTTCTTATATTTGCTTGACATGTCGACATGATTGCACTAAACTCAAGCTGATTGGTTGAATTACCTTGTCAACTAATAGGTAAAGCATTACGGAGATTAGAATCGACATAATGTATTAGATATTAGACTTAATATTACTACTGTATTTAAGTTAGAATAGTCAATAGAAATTAAACTCAATATACCTACTCTATTTGACTTTTTTGTGATTATGGCGAAAAATTAGATTGCATAATAAATACTTATTAAGTTTAAAATAATTTTGAGGTTGTTAACATTTAAATATCAAACTTTAGGTGGTTCAGTGAATAGTATTTGAATTTAACAAATGTTTGTGTTTTATTAAAATGAATGTTTGATAAATGATATTTCAATGTTGCCCCGGGCGTGCATGTGCGCTGTGTATTTACAATATTGAAACAATGTACGAATATATTCATTAAGTAAAATGTTTTGTGTTACTAACTCTCTCATACGTTTATGTTTTAATGAAGTAAGAATATTTTTGATTCATTCATCAACGACTAGGTTTTAAAATTTGTGTTATTATTAAAAATATAAACTATTGTTTACAATTATTAGCTTTAAATTATATTTTTTGGCGTAGTTTTCTTTTAATTTCATCATTCCTATAATCATCAAAACAAATACAAAATACAGTACATCGTTTTCTTGAAAGTTTACGAACTCGTAACTAGACTGAGTCAGGTCATTGAACCGTACAATTATTTCCTAAGGCACACTTGAATGCACTCGCATTTTTCCCTTCCTATTGTTGGACATTTTCTACAGAATATTTGTCCTCTTGATGTCTGAAACTGGAGAGTGCTTGACGTTTCAATTTCGAGATGTTCCCAGCGTTTGAGAGGATATAATATATTTACAATAATGTATACACATACGCAGTATATTTATTTATTTTAAACTTAATATACAAATTTGTATAAAGGCGGGCTTAATGCCAGAGGCATTTTCTGCCAGTCTACGAAGGTGTTTAAAAGAGGAAGGAAAGTGAGTTAAGAAATAGTGTACAAATAAATAATAACATAAATAAGCGATATGAGTGTAAATACATAAACATAAATAATATGTACATAAACATAATTAATATTATTATACGAAGAAGTGTAGGCATTCTAAATTATTAGCCTGTGCTAAAGTAAATAAGACTGAACCACCTTCATATAGTCTTTATTATCCTCAAAAGGAATATACAGAATACGCATGCTACACTAACATTTCGTTTGTATCATTTTAATTCTGATGACTACAAGAATTCATCGACAAAACTCTACTCGTAAAGATGTTAGAAGCAACACAAAACACAAACATTTACATAAACATTGCAATTTATTTTCTGAATCGTCAATAAAATGTATGATACTGTGCCAAAGTCATTTCGATCACGCTTGTAAAAAAATGTCTTTCTGTCAGACTAGAAAATAGATGCATTAATTGATTAATTTATTATTAAAACATTTTCCAGCGATTGTTATTATGTATATAATATTATAATGTGAGTGAGCGTTGAGCTTACCGGTCGGTAAGTGATCAGTAGGTTAAGCATTCTATAGATGGGTGACCGCATAGTGGTATTTTTGAGCGGAGCGTCTCTATGCTGCGAAGGGCACGAGGGCAGTCCGTCCCGTTCGTTATCTTCTAAGGTAATAGCCAATAAGATAATAAACATTTGGCGCGGCTTTGAACAACTTTGACACTAGGATGACCACTAACCATACCATAAAATTCAATAAAATGACGTTCAATACCCTTATGATCGTTAATATAAAGTGGTATATAATGCTATGCAAAATAAAAAGTTACACAATGTCCGATTGCGAACATGTAAAACAAAACATGATATTCAACTGTTTTAAAATAATAAAGGTATAATTTAAAATTCCTGCGCTTTAAGTTTCATGAAATTCGTTAACGGTACTTCAAAACTGACGAAATTTATAAAATTTTTGACGAAATTTATATAAATTTGATACAATTATGTTCCGGGTCGAGTGTTTTAAATGATTACTATCCCGCGATTTCGTTCGCATGGAAAATTATTTTTGAATTGAAAATATTTAGCGGTACCTGCATACTACGCATGTTATGTGTATCGCAGTTGACCACTGTATGTAAATTTGATAATCACTATGCAACATACTAATCACCATTACTTCAGGAAAAAACCATTGTCAACTGAGATAGACGATAGTCTCCCAAATCATCTGCAAAGTTAAAATCCATGCAATAGTTATCACTGAAAAGAGTAACAAGCTTCCATTGATCCTCACGCATTTATAAAGTAAATAGTAGTAGGAATGTTCCTTCGACAGGAAAGTGCAAAGAGAAAGACAAATGTTTGTATTCACGTCAATTGAAGTTGTTTATCGTACGGTTGGCGTAAACAACAGGTTTGTGTTACTTACGCCGATTTAAGTTAAGTTGGAAAAGCTCTTGATGAAAAGTACGAAATGAAATTTCATTTTATTGTTATTTTTTTACTGTCTGTCTTGATAATCATAAGGTTGAAGTATGTACTGTAAAGAAGTTTTGGCGGGCTTTAAAGTTGTGTTCCAAATTACCTTATTTTTAAAATTTTTAGGTGCCTAACTCTAGCTACAATATATACGCGTGTAACGCGCGCTTCAGAATATCGAGCAAAAAACATCAGATATCGCGTTTAATAACATTACATTAATAAGGGAAAAGAATATCAAAACAGAAACTGACTATCAAATATTAGGAAATAACTATAGTAAAATAACTTTCGGCAATACAAACATGAACATCGGATAAAGTTTACATAAAGTTCCCGAAATATAGCTCCATATTTTTGCAGTTTTAAAACCCAAAAATTCTATATAAAACGTTATCGAAAAATACGGGCATAGTTATTACAAATAGACCGAAAGTCTTCAGTCAGAGTTTCAATATATTTTTGGACCCCTTATTTATTTACATGCAAAAAATTTAACGCTTTTCCCCCATAGTAGTAGTGAAAGAATAAAGAATGCTTGCTACGAGTTTTACTGTACATCTATGCCACAATATCCTCTACATATTATTATGGTCCTATCCAGTAGCGAGCGTTCGACAGTCGATGGCGAATGGGATTTTTTTTTATTGTCACTTTTAATGCCCTAAAGTTTTTGTCGGCTTTTTACTATAATCAGGCCATTACAAACTTGCGAGCTACGTCATAATCAAAAGAATGAAATGAATGTGTAGGTGCGAGCAAGAGACTCCGATAAAATGACATGACTTATGTCGCACGTTTGAAATGGCCCCAGTATAGACGATAGCTTTTCGATAGTTGTTGGTGGTAGAAACTAAAGGTTGCAAGTACAACGCCTAGACAAACATATTATGACATTAATATCATCTGTGTAGAACTGCTTCTAGGGGTCATCTCCCCGCATTATTTCTTGCTTTTTTTATTGTATTGACCGGTCAATGTTCGAGTTACAGCTTGGTCTAAATTGAGTATCAAATAACTTTTATAATTGGACATCGGCGGTGGGGGTTGTTTTTATCCACTTTTTTCCCTTAACGAGCGGAAAAATATGCTACCAATTAAAAGGTTAGTTCAATATAACATTTTAGCTTTTAAGGAAATACTGTGTAAATATATTTTGGTAGTATTCCGGCATTGCTAAATTAATTGGATGGCTGTTCTAGGAATAGAATGATGACTTCTAATTTTGGAATCTGAAATTAGTGTCAGAAAGACTGCCAGGTAAATATTAATTAGTATTAAATCAACAGAAATGTTAATTTTGATTACGTAATTAAATATAATAGTCATATTATTAATTAGTTAGGACTTGGCTGCAAAAAAGCAAAGTACCGAAAGAAATAAGTATATAAACTGTACACATTTTTTCAATGTTAACGTTCTACGTGATAAAAAATATAATTTTTGTTAAAAAGATTTTTTAACAAAAGTAAAAGAATAACTACAAACAGATTCAATCTGATCTACAATCATATCAATGTTGGTTTTTCTTTTGTCCAATTACGGTTCCTACAAAATTGCCACTAAGGATAGTGACGTCAGCAAACATTGTTTGACGTAACGATCTACTAACACTAAGCTAAATATATTACAACCACATTTCATTATTAAGGCATTATGTGTTTAAGTTAGTAATTTTCCAAAAGAAAATTACATAGCCTTTAATTGTTACTCTGTTTTATTTCACTTCATTATATTATGTTCAAAATAACGACGCGAAAGGAACATTTAGTTTTAAAATGGCTCTTAATAAACATCCAACCAGAAATTACGGTGACTAAGTGACTATTTTATTACCAAGGTTTGTTTGTTTGTCGTATGGTTAGTGGTCAACCTAGTGTCAAAGTTGTTCAAGTCGCCCGAGAGGCCTTTGACATGGCTTAACGACTGTTATCTGAATTGACAACATCCGGGACCGACTTTTTACGTGCCCTCCGAAGCACGGAGACGCCCAGCTCTAACACCTCTTGCGGCCACCCATCTATGAAATGACCGCGCCATGGGTTGCTTAATCCACAGATCACACCGATCGGTGAACACAACTGGCTATATGCGCCTAATTACCAAAGTGACTGGGATAGATGTAAAAAAGCGGTAAAATAAAAAATAAATGATTGTCTTTTCACTAGTTTCTTAAAGAATTGATAAAATTTAGGCCAGTGATGTCATAAATCTAATTTTCATTTGTCTTTCAGGTTCGAATTTACTTACTCTGTTTACGCTAAACTTTAATAAAGAAGTTTTGCAGACATCAATCTGCGAAACGAGATTGACTTCTCAATTTCAATCATTCAATCAATCATTGGACAATTAGCAGTAGAACTTCAAGATAAACAGCCGATCAAATGTAAGAGTCGTAGTTCTAAAAGAACGAATATCTTCTGACGCTTTTCCCAACAATTCAGTTTTAATTATTTATTCGGCTACGGCGTAATTTGTTCCAGTTTGAACAAACTAAACTACTTTCAGTTCATTACCACGATTGGCTACTGGATGAACTTTGATATTAAAGATTTTAGTATTTACTTCTTTGGACGTTGAATAATCCTGAGTGCTAGATGTATAAACAATGGTTTCAGTTTAAATAATTAATTATAATAATTCTTTGCTATGAAATCAAAGCTACAACTTAAATTTTTCTGGCGTGGTGGACTCTACTTTCATTCTGAATCTCGCTACAAAGTGGGATATGGGCAATATCTTTAAGTAATAAAAAAAAACGCGTGTTAAAGTTTGATTAAAACTCGGAAAGTCCAATATCGAAACTATACTGAAATTCAGTTTTTCCATGTTGTCCAGAGAAACTATAACAATAATGATTATGTCATATGATTATAATTGATTTTGAAGTTAAATAAGTTAAATTAATATGTTATATTGCAAATTGTAAGATATAATGCCGTGTTAGTTGAATTCGATCCAACAAAAATAAAAATGTTAATCACGTGAAAAGTTAATTTCACTCAGCAAAATTGGGGAAATGACTGTATGCGGTTAGAAGATGCTTGTTTGCGGAGGTAAGATGGCAGAGATCCAAGAACACGTGTTTTTAAACAGCCGCATTGGTAACAGCTGACTACCTACAGCATTGCTTTCACTTTGAAAATATATATCAGAAAATGTTATTCGATATGGAAAGGTCCCTGGAATATTGTAAGTTTTAAGTCAATTTTGTAGACTCGTCTTTTTTGGTTATGGTCAGAATATATTTATAACAAAATATGTTAAGTATAAATACCTAAGTGTAAAGCTTTAATAGTGGAAATTGGTCAAATTTCATTGAAACAGTAAAAGATTAAAGAGTACATTTTCATTTACTACACAAAACACAAAATATGTTATTGAAAATGAAAAGGTGACAAGGTCCAGGTACTTAAAAACTAGATTTCTTATTAATTTGTATGCTAGTAAAATGTTGCTATCGTAATGAATATCTATTCTAAAGAACTCTCGTGTTTCTAGTTACAAGACTCAATAAATAAAAGAAAATATAGTTACAAGAGTGCATAAATTTAATATGATTTCTCTTTAGCTTATTCAAGTGTTTGTTGAAGTAAATGTAAAATTTAAATCCGATGTCAAAGCACTTGTTAGTGATGCAAAAGCTTAAACATTTTAATTAATTTACGAAAGATTCTATAAGAGTAGAAACGACAGTTTTTGCTTTCATATCATTAGTTATAGTTTTACTGCATAATTTGTTTCTGTTTTTTTATCAGAATATTATTCGTGGTATGATATGTAGCTAGAATTTCTAGAATTTCAGCTTTCAAAATTTTTTTCGCATTCTTTCAAATAGTAGACAAAAAATACTACGTTCCGAACACATCATTTCCAATATCAGATGCTCGTTAGTGAACACAGTACACACAGTGAAATACACAGTGAATTCGTTTTTTACCAGATATTTGCAAAAAATGCAGTACCTTCATTTACAATTTTATTACGGAATACAACCAAGATATTGACCAGAGGGATTTTTGAGGAAAATCTATTGTTGAAAGAGTGTTTATTTTCTTTTGTTAATATTTCAACAAGGGTTTAATAAAGCAGGAAAATATTTAATAGGTACGAAATAGTAAAATCGCAAAGTTATTTATGATATTCAAGTTTGAATAATGTACAACTTGCTACTATTGACGGCTACATTATTTCTCGGCTTCATTTTTAATCAGCGTATTCAAAGAAATGGTACTTTTTTCGTCTTGACCTTTCACTTTCAGTCTTTAGCTTCCTACCGATAATGTTATTAAGGAGTTCTCGTAATTTTCCATTGACTTACTTAACCATTAATGTATGGTTGGTTAGGCCTTAGTTGCTGAGTGCTCGGCAGTTTTCGTAGAAAAAAATACTTCGGCATTCATCGGCACTTATTTAATATACTGTTAAATTTTACTTGACTACATTTATTTCCGTTTTTCGTCACATAAGTTTCACCCATTGTTGCACTTGAATTTACTTTTCTGAAAAATTTGGTATTAGTTATCAGCGGGTCAAATTTGATTTAAAGCGGTTCACCAATTTTGAACATGAAAGCATAACAGTCATATTTTATGTCACAATTTTTTAAACATATTTTTAGCTAGTATAACTAAACATTAAACTTTTCAAAGTAACAAAATATAGAATAAGACGGCAAAGTTACAAAGGTCGTTCTCATAAGATTGAAAGTATTCACGATATAAAATCCTAAACCCAGCAGACAAGTCTCGTTAAACCAAGAAGCGATCAATCACTTAAAGCGGCACACAAAATGAAGTGTTCTGCTTCGACCCACAAATCTTTTCTCATACAAAGTTACCTGAACATTAATCGTACATGTATTCAACACATTTAAAAAAATGAAATGAAAATGAAAAATGTTTATTATAGTACAAAATACAAAAGATCAGAGTGAGATCAAAATATCATACTACTAGATTGTACAGTTGAGTGTAAATCAGCGGATGCCGTGGTCTTACTAGGCATACCTGTATCGTGGGGTCCCAGCTATTTGAATCTCTTTGTTCCATCAAAGCCCAGATTAAGCCCAATATAGCTCGTCCCAATTACAATTGGCTGGTATCAACCCGCGAACGGTTAGCTCGGGTATTTTTATACCCAATAAATCCATTACAAATTTGGCTCGGGTTACACAATCGATTGGGTCCGTTTTACTGTGAAAGTTTAACTGAGCTTCAGGTGGATTGACAGTGTTTTTCCTTAAACCGGTGGGTAAAAATATTTATTCAGAGAATCGACATTTATCTACCTTTTGACGAGCCTTTGGTAACACGTGTATATTTTAACAGCTGGAATATAAATAATACGTATTTTATACGAAAAGTAACTTTTTCACTTTTATAAATTGCGTGTAACACAGTATTTTGTGGGTTCCGTTGTTACATAGTCGCCTGCTTCTTCGAGTATAATTGAAATCATAACTACATTATTACCAAGATCACCTCTTTACTAGGTTCGAAACATAATTTCAATTTTATTTTAATCTATCATACTAATTTTACCAAGCTCTGGCAATATAATAAACAGCTCTGATTTTTACTGAAATCTGTGCTTAATGTTCAGATTTGATTTAAATCACTAGTTTAGTGATTCCGAGAAACAAAAGGATCTAAAACATCGCGTTTAAGTTCACAAAATCGTGTTTTAAATTACCTGCCCATTATTTTATAATGACTTCGATGTAATTTGAATAAATTCGTTTGAAAATTGTCCAACAATAAATATATAAAATGTCCTCGAGTAAGTTAATACAGGTCATTGACCTCAGTAATCCAATTTTCTTCGGTTCTTTGTAAAATGTTGATGACAAGTCATATATAAAGTTTTACGGTTGGAATAGCTAAGTAAACATTTAAATAAGTTGTTGGAAATCGACTTGGGTTTCTCACACGGAGGTGCAGTAATTTGCAAGTAAATAACTTGTTAGAATAAGATGAAATTAGATGAAAATAAGTGTTTTAAAAATAGTGGTCTTTAAAGGATTTGCGTTTAAACATTCGTTATTCGAAAACATGAAATATGAGATTAAAACTTATGTTGGGTTTATTTCATCAATATTCGGATACGAAGTATTTAAATTTACGGATTTTAGGATTATTGACATTGGTTAACAAAAATAAATAAAATAAGAAATAATGTGATAATGCGCGCATATGTTATCATTAAATTTGCTTAAAAAAATAAATATTTTAATAACCCATATGAGTAAAACTATCCGATAGTTTGCAAAACTCTTTATTCATATAAAATTCATTAGCGATCACAGCTTCAGCTTCCTAACTCATTTTAAAAGCATTAGTTTTCGATGTTTACTCTCAAAATTAACCCTCCAAACCTCTATTTGCTAGTTCAATCCTTGTATGTCAACGGCACACAACAAATTACTTTGGACGTCCCTAGTCCAAAGTTAATCGGATTTCTGCCCCTAATCACATGACATCGAGTGGTTTTCATTTAACATACACACGTATAATATAATACACGAACAGCTTATGAGGGCTGTAAGTTCATTAGTTATAAAATTAATGTGTCTAGAACACATAAACAAGTCAATTGCTTTAAGCCTTTAATGATGATAATAGTTCATTTGTAAGTGTATTGGTCGTTTGTTTTTTGTATGCAATTTATGCAAAAGGTCGAGCTTTTATTGCTTCGTATTATTCAAGTTTATAAACTCTCACTTTTTATAAAATTGTATTAACAAATTGGTCTGGCTCTGAAGTATTTTTTACTTACTTTACTTTTCTTTTGAGTGGCGATTTACTACGTATTACCCTAGGGCATATATTTATCGCCAATTGTTTTAACTTTATAAAACTTTTCAGGTAATACAAATCATTTGATGAAAATTTATTAACAAATATATTTTTTACGTAAGACCATCCAACAGTGATAAAAACACCTTAAAGATCGAGCAACCTTGTAACGACCTAAAGAAATAAAAAGCAGACAATATAAGAGGAAAATCACATTAGATTTATTAAAGGCGTACAACCAAATAGTAATTAAGAGATTATGTTACTCAAATATGAGATACAACTGATGCTTTTAGTACTAATGGAGCAAACAAAGTTCTGTGTAGCTTCGAAATACGCTGCCTAGCATTTTAGATTCAGAGATTAACAAACGTTTGCAGAAACGACTATGTTCATTTTGGTTTATTTGGACGATGATTTGGTTTATGTAAATGATTAATGGCCCCGCTATTCAAGTATTCTTTTTATTATACAAAAGATAATGCATGATTTTTATGGTTAAGGTAGAATAATATCTAGAAAATATATATTCATAAATATTCTTTCAATGAGTAAAAAGGTCCTCCGAGATTTATATTATGCGATACATAAACAGTTTGAGTTTAAAATCCAATAACTGTATTTAACTATTCATACGTATTACTAGC
Organism: Anticarsia gemmatalis; assembly: GCF_050436995.1. Taxonomy (NCBI): domain Eukaryota; kingdom Metazoa; phylum Arthropoda; class Insecta; order Lepidoptera; family Erebidae; genus Anticarsia; species Anticarsia gemmatalis. Next base: position 8,548,481 of record NC_134757.1, read on the forward strand.
ATGTCAAGAGATTCTTTAAAGCGGAAGAAATCATAAACAAAGAACTTTACACCACGTTGAAAACATTTATCGAAATTAATATCACCATCAGTAGCTTTCATTTCAACTATACATTGAAGACGTGACTGTATGACTGAGCTAGATCTTATAATATTTAGTAATTGCCTTCAAGACCTATGAGAGGAAATATACCATAATTGCCTCACTGAACGCGTCTAATAGTTATTAATCCCTGGGTTCGCACTCCAATTCCTATTTATTATAATTGCCTTTCTCCTAGCGTTTTAGTACTTATTAGTACTTAGAGTCTTATTTACTTAGGTAAGCACATTTAGGAGTACTTTAGTTGTGCAATTTTGTTATCATCGTCAGAAAAATACGTAAAACCTTTGTATATGTCTTTATATTCCAAAATTGTTACGAAATTAATGCCAGTGTCATAGAAACCATCATGATGACATTTATTTTATTGGAGGTACATTAAAAAAATACGGAGATGTCATCAGCAAATGTGCACTTTCATACTTAGATCACACAAACTTTCCTTACACTCACTTGACTCACACACTTCACTTACACTTATTTACAGTCTCCTTACCGTGTTCCAGGTAATTCATTAGAACATTCTTCATTCAGACTCAATTCACACACAATACACTTATACTCACTTGCACTCGATAAGACTCTAGAGAAAGGAAAACGCTGGAAAAAATCTTTAATATTTTATCCAAGCATGTTCGTCGGTAGTGCGATTAACCCCAAAAGGCCCGCAGAGGGCAGCCGCGTCGGTTTCAATTAGAGCCGCATGTCGAGTATTACCGCGACACGACCCAGATGCACTCACAGTTGACTGTTTGTACTACCAACTTTTGTTAGGAGTACAATTTTTGAACGCCGAAACGTCCGTTGTACTTGTGAAGGATTAGGATTAGTTTGCTTGTTGGAATTGTGGAGTGTTTTGCAGCTATGGACGGTTGTTCGAAATAATTGAATATTTTTTGTGGGTCGACTTTTTCTAGGTATTTTTTTTATATTTCTTTGCCATGCTGCAACTTAGGTTTGGACTACTGTCTAACTAAAGTGCATTTATTCTCATTTTAACCGTAGTGCAAGTTAAGTTGTTTGTCTACTTTGTGTAATTTTGAACTCCCTCTGTTTTACTCCTCAATGTTTTGGGTTTTTAAGCAACAGCTGTTATGTGTTAAATTACAGGGACTCAACTTAAATCTAAACTAGACAATTCTATAGAATTAGTCACATTACTTACATTACTTACTTCCCATTAGCTGTAGTGTCAAAACGAATCCCAAAACATTTAATATAATCTTTTCATCAGAATACTAATCTACCATATTACAACCTCGCAAATGTCCCACTAACGTTTCACACAATCGTTTACCCGCTCCGGTCCTTCGGATATAGTCATCATACTCAACGACTTTTGTTTGATAGCCGTATTAACCCTAAAGGTGGCCGCAGACCGACAGCCGACTTCAATTACAGCCATATGTAGCCTATTATGAATCGACACAGGTGCACTATTACGTTTCAATTTATATCCTGGCTTTTACGCTGAAGGGATTAATTGTTGAATGTGTTATGTTTTTTACGACTCGAATGTCCGTGTATTGTGTATTGCGAAATTGTTTTAGGTATTTGAATTTATATTTTTGTTTTACTGTTTTCATTGGGTATTTCATAATTGCAAGTCTGTTTGGATTTGTATTTACGAGTCGCTTTTGATCTGTTTATGATGGATTGTTTAGTCGGTTTATGAAGAGAGTTGTAATATATAATATATATAAAAGTAGTACAGGCAATACATTACTTAAGATTCATACATTGACGACATCGGTAAAAACGTATTAAATATCAAAAACACTAGTAAATTGGATGTTTAAAATCTTGAAAACGAGAGAACAATCTAATTTTGACCTACATATTGACAGAATACATTGCATGCGTTACCGAATATTGTTAAGAATACAAACAACGTATAGTACCAAGCAAAAAACAGTAGAAAACGCGTGCCTATATAACAAACAATTAATCACTACCTGAAGCCTGAAGGAAGATTATACCGAGAGCCCGCACGTTCGTCATAAAATATGATACGTGTATGAACGGTGACGGCGTCGCCTGTCACGTGAACATTTACTACCAACGTAGTCTTTTAGAAGTACATTAGCTACTTCAATTTGCGAGAATCGGGGAATGTTTCTGAGAAAACGTTGCGACGTGACTTTTATAACAATTTGTTTACATAGTGTGTGAATTGTTATTCTTCTTAAAAAGGCATTTCATTTCAGCGTCGGTAATGCTTTAATCAGTATTTTTTCGGAGTCTTACGCGTGATTTAAATCTAAACGAATGAAAAGTATTTTCCGATCATACATGTATTTTAGATTCAGAAGGTAAGGCACTGTGTATGTCCTTGATAAAAATCATGGCAAATAAGGTAATACCAACTTATTCTACAAATTCCGTAACAACATTACTATAGCAACGACTGAAGTAAAATGCTTGCAAAATATAAATGCATTTTAATTCCTTAAAGCGTCTGCAAAAGCGCTAACCATCTTAGCGAGATAAAGAAACTGTAAGCGAATTACTTAGGCATTCTTTTATTGTCTCTGCTTACAACAATCTGTAAAAGGGAGACAAGAGCTTTACGGCCTTAATAGACAATTAGTCGGATGAGAATAGCCTCCATTATAATTATTTAGAACGGCCACAAGGTTGCAATCCCTTCCGCTATGATCCGGGACTCGGGGCCTAGTCGTTGTCGTTTGTAGGTTATTAAATTTTATTAAAAACGACATTAAAAGATATTCCGATTGTTTTTAAGTACGCAATGTTAAGTACTTATGGGGTATTAAGTGGTAAGTAAGGAAGTGCGATGGTAAATAAAATGCTGCAATTTTTCATATTATGAACCTACATATTTGTTTTTGTGATTTTGCCAGAACGTTTCGCATTTGAACCGGACGTAATTTATTATTTTTGTCATTTTTTATACCATTGTACTAATTGTAGACAATGTATGACAATAATTGATAGTTAACAAAGTGTTTCGAGTCTCATTAGGGAAACATAAAATATTTAATGCTATTTATTTTTCCAGCCAACCCAGCCTTTAGATAACAAGGCTTTTTCTCCAACAATGTAAAGTAAAAACTAGAGCATTATACATCACGCGCAACACATGCAAAATAACAATTTACTGCATTAAATTACCCACTAACCCTAAACAGCTAATAACTATCTAATAAATCGATGAGTTAACAACATTTATAATCTACTAGACTCGTCCTATTAATCCCCTTTGGAACTAATTTCCCCTAAACTCATAAACCTACGGCCTTAATACGATAGAACCTCGCATAATAGCATTACTAATATCGTTTGATCGCAATTTCAATGGCGCTTTGGTCAAATGTCCTCTGTGGTGGATTTCAAATGTCATGTTTTAGGTGAAGGGTGATGTAGAGATGTATTGGAAATTTAACTATTGCCGATTTGGGCTTTGATTTTGCTAGGTTGATCAAACTAATAAAGTTAATATTCCAACTGAAATATGTGTATAAGGTTATAAGATATTTCTTTGAACGATAAGAAAACAACCGTCTTTATGAAATGGCTAATTTAAAATGCAATTTATTGATACAATTTTTTTTTTGTTATACAATAATATCGTTTCAAAATATATTTGTCGTTACAATTATAGTAATACACCATGCGTTAAAAAGGCTGGTAAAGTGGTAATTGTGGACAAAAAATTACAAACACATAATATCTACCCAACTTCGTAATAATAAAACCCATAATACAATCAACATTCATCATCATAATAGGATTACTAATATCGTTTACTCACAATTTCAGCGAGCGGATCAAACGTCACTACTTATAACAGTGTAACGCTTGATGCATCAATATTCATGGGACGGACATGATAGCGGGATGTGTACTTTATATTACCATAAACGCTTTACAGGTTATTGATGAATGTTTCCTCCTCTTGATAAGTATTGGTTGGATGAACGTTTTCCATTTTTTTTAAATTTGCTTGTACCCATTGAACACCAATTAACTCATAATCGCTTGTCAAACAATATAATAATAAGAACCGACCGAACCGTGTCCACATAATTTGATAATGTCAATTTATGACGCCATGAACTCATGGAGAATGATCGTTCCAAATGCTGAGTTGCCCCGAAACCTGTCCTCCCAGAGACAATGGGACGCGCCGCTCTGCAGTTTATTAAGACAAAATCTTTTAGAGACGTCATCCTCTCCTGCAGAGCGTGCTCGCCTGTTGGCTGTGGGAGAGTGGGAGTCGGGCCTTTGGGTTCAAGCACTTCCATCTTTTAACGTGGGCACGATGATGGATGATGCTACCTTTCGCATCGCCACTTGCCTCCGTTTGGGTGCTCCTTGCGTTTCTCCGCATCGCTGTCTCTGTGGAGAAGCTGTCGACCGTCTTGGGCACCATGGTCTTTCCTGCAGTAGGAGCTCTGGCCGTATACCCCGACACGCACACCTCAACGACATCATTCGCCGGTCTCTTGCCGCCGCTGGAATGCCAGCCATCTTAGAACCCAATGGGCTGGCGCGCGATGACGGGAAGAGGCCGGACGGTATGTCGTTGATGCCTTGGAGGATGGGACGGCCTTTGGTGTGGGATGCAACTTGCGTCGACACCCTTGCGCCGTCTCATCTTCCAAGGACGGCCGGTGCTTCTGGAGCTGCTGCTGCGGCTGCCGAAGACCTCAAGCGGCGCAAATACAGAAGTCTTGTTGGTGAGTATGTGTTTGAGCCGTTTGGGGTCGAGACGCTGGGACCATGGGGCCCGAGCGCCCACTTACTTTACAAAGACATCGCCAAACGCCTCGTCGACAGTTCCCGTGACCAGAATGCTGGCATTTTCTTGGGACAAAGGTTAAGCATTGCCATACAACGTGGCAATGCTGCCAGCATTCTGGGAACGTTCCCGATAGACAGCGATGTGGAGGAGTACTACGACGCGTAGTGCGCTTCCTTTCTTTTATATTCTTAATTTTTTTTTATATATTTTTTTTTCGTCAATGTGTATATATAGTTTTAATTTTAATAATTTAATGTAAATATTTAGTTATATAAGTTTTGTACTGTATAATATGTAATAAAATTCTATTGTTAGATGAATAAATATATATTTGATAATGCTTAAAAAAAATGTATACCGAAATATTTTTTTTGTTTTATTTATGCTAATGCTATTTATTATTTAGCTATTGGCTCAACTCGTTCGACTTGATTAGCAAAATTTTGTCTTACCAGTTGACCCGCGCAACTTCGCTTGCGTCCAATAGGAGTGAATGGGTGAAATTTTTCCTCGTTTTTGTACCATTTTTTACTGGTACTCCGCTCCTATTGGTCGTTTCGTGATGATATGTATAGCCTATGTCCTTTCTCGGGTATCAATATATCTCCATACCAAATTCCATGCAAGTTGGTTCAGTAGTTTAGGCGTGATTGAGTAACAGACAGACAGACAGAGTTACTTTCGCATTTATAATATTAGTATGGATAAATGTGGTGAAATAATTCGATAAGTCCTGACTACGGTTGCAAAAAGACTATTATGCAGCTTTTTCGTAGCAGCAGTGAAATCTAAATCTAAGGCGTCATGGGCAATTCTGACTCAAGGTCAACCATTAGCCACACGAAAGCGAAAAAAAGCTTGTGAAAACAGCCCATAGTAAACAATGACGAAGCATTTCTATTTTAATGCAGGTTTTTCTAAACTTAGATATAGATTTTCCTGAATATTAGAAGCTGATGTACGTGTGTCATAAAACACGTGTAACCAAACGACTTTATGATTGCAGTCGCAATACGTCACATGTTGTACGAAGTCAAATTAAACTTACGCCCTTCTGGCTCGGAAAATTGAGTGTTTACGCACTCAGGCCTTGTAATTTTAAGTGTGAGTTTTCTCTTTGACGTTGTTTTATTCTTATTCAATGTTGGTATGTAGATAGAAAATTGTTGTGATAAATTTGATAAGGTTTGCTTTTTTATATTGCTGGCTCTTTATAGTTAACTAGCTGACCCGCGCAACTTCGCTTGCGTTACATAATAGAGAATGGGTCAAAATTTTCTCCGTTTTTGTAACATTTTTTATCGCTAGGTACTCTGCTCCTATTGTTCATAGCGTGATGATATATAGCCTATAGCCTTCCTCGATAAATGAACTATCTAACACTGAAAGATTTTTTTAAATCGGACCCGTAGTTCCTGAGATTAGCGCATTCAAACAAACAAACAAACAAACAAACTCTTCAGCTTTATAATATTAGTACAGATATGAATAGGTTATTAACGTAAATAATTTTGAATGTTAAGTTAGTTTTCAATCCAGGACAAAAATGGAGTCAAATATGTGAATTTAGTGTATTTATTTCACGACTAATTTTGTCTAGTTAAATAATACGCTTTAAAGTACTGCATATATTATGAAACTCATGCAAGCTTAAAAACAAAGTTCTTATTTAATTTTATGTAGACAGTATTTTATATGTATATTTTATCGAGAACCTTTCTATTCACAATTTTATTGTTCAAAACCAAATTCATATAATTCGACTGGCCTTAAAACTAATTTCCACGTAGCAAATGAAAACCGTATTCTATTCCATACAGAATGCAATGCAGTTTTATCGCCATTACCTACAAAATGACAGTAATAATTTATTTGTTCTGACCTTTAGTTTTAATGGTACGATTCGAGGCAAATGTAAACAAGCATACAAATCGTTCATAAAACATTCTACTTTTCATGTAGAAATGTTTGCCATACGATTGCTATCTAGATGTTATTTACATTACCAACTCGGCCACTATGGGTTTCGAAAGGAAATTTCAAACGGTCATTTGTTTCACCAAATGCTTAGGGGAAAAAGTGTTGATGGTGCTTTAGATTTCGTTGCCGTTTTTCTGTAGTTTCCGAAGTGTTTTTCTACTCAGAAAATTTATTGGCATTTGCAACGAATGACAGATTGTAGTCAGATTATCGAACTATAGTTTTTAAAGCACTATGCATGTTTTATCTTATATCATGACGTGGCACTCGTTTAGTAAATTTAAATCCGTTTGTAAACGTTTCTCTTTAAACCCGTAAGTACACGTGCGTGCGCGCTTACTCAAATCATACAACTATCAAAACATAAATACAAACGATATAAAAACGCTCAAGCGGAAAGTTTCGTTGAATCGCTCAAAGAGAATACATTTTTTTGAACCAACATTGCAGATATTTGTACACCAACATACTGGATATTTCCGCGAATAAAAACTAGTTCACAGGGACAACTGTCATTAATTTAGACTCGTAGGTGTTAATTAAAATTCGTCAAGGTTTGAAAAACTTGGCGGTACCTTATCTAATGCAGTTTCAGAAGTTCAAATGGTCCATTTTTTTCAAAGTCTTACGTTGACACACATTTTTTGTTGGCTGCATTCCAAGTAATATTACTATGAGGAAGAATGATACGTCCAAATTTGGGTCACGTATATCATTGAAAGTGTAAATATTTCAGTTCTAACGGTAATAAGTTCTAGTGAATATGAGATCTTGGTGAAGACGTTGTTAGTATGAGGGTTATTTATTAAGGCCAATTATGATGACGATTTGTATTCATTATTTGAGTAGGTGTAGAGTAGCTACTTTGTAAGTGTTGATAAATGAATTATTTCTTCTTAGTGACACATCTGACGTGATTGTTTTATATTAATTTCTAAGTTGATATTTAATTTCGTTCCAAGGTTTATTAGTTTATTAATAACAGAATTCATTCACAGATTTATTCTCTGCATACCAAACTTTTAAGGGCCATAACTGCCCATATAAATACACTTAAACTCCGAAGCCATAAAAATAAATAAGAAGTAATACACGAACTGCTTCGTAAGCTTCATGTGGCCAAAACGCACAAAGTTAATTAGACCGCCACTCCCGCCGAGTGTTCTTAACTCTTAAAACGAAAGTAACTTGGAACTCAGTATAAACATAATTATGCTCTTCAGGTTAAAAATGTAATGAAAAACCCGTTGATTTATTTTTTGTTGTGAAAATTTGTATTGTGATGTTGCATTATTTTCGCTATATTAATTAAGGTTATTGTATAAAATTCTTATCATGATTGTATGCGGTCTATTGTGAAACAAAATGAAGGGATTTTCAACCGACTTCATGAACGTCTATGGAACTATCTCGAAACCGTTGATTAGCTTACATAACTGTTACTTTACGGAAACTGAAAGCTTCATAGAGCGTAGACTAAGTGGCTTAAATAATTACAGCTTATAAATAACATTTATCATTAGTACCTAAAGTAAACAAAATATAAGCAAAATAATGTTTAATATACGAATACCTAAGTATGCTTGTTACTAAGAATACCTTATTCTCCAATACTACCTACGCCGCCGCCGTACAATTGTCCAAACTACAGCCTATTTTAGTGTGAGTACAATCATTTATAAAAAAAGACGTCATTTACAATTTTTAACGCGTTTCATTTTGATTAATAATGTACACACTACGAGGTGTGTCCGTCAGAATTTTTATTCGTTTCCATATAACTGGCTTGTTTTGTTCGCGGAAAGGTGAAAGGGTGTTAAATGACGTATATGTTTGGTCAATGTTTCAAAAATATATAATTATAGGTTGTTGAACAAAATACTATTGAGAACAGTTTTCATAATGAGAGGATCAATTACTTGACTACTGCTAATAATCTAATTATTGAAATAAGTATAATACAGTTAAATATTTATTGTTTGTTTGTTCGTGCTAATGTCTGGAACTAGGCTGTTCAAAAATATATTATTTTGTGATAATTATACGTAAAAGTATGAATTATATGTAAAATTTGACTACAAACTAGGATAGCAAAAAAATAACAATATCGAAACAACAGGACGTATGTGTTAAATAAGTAAAAAACGGGACATTCACAAATATACATTATGAAAAGTTTCGTCATTATTATGACACTGTATCGTCGATAAAAATCTTGTTCACTTATTTAGCAAGAAAGATCTAAATATTGCGATCTTATCATAAAGACTGCGTTCCTTTGAACTCTTGAAAGCATCAAGAAGTATATAAAGCTCACAAAACTAGTCCAAACTACGTCGTAACTAAAACCGAAGGACCCAATAAATGTACTCACCTTTACTAAAGTTTTACTACTTTTCTAATACTGCCCAAAGTGTAATTAACTCGAGAAAAAGCACTAACTCTATTAGACTTATTTCTATCAGACTTAGAAGACGACTGAAGAACAAGATGGTTTTCTTTTCAATAGATCTTTGAGAAGATTTTCATTGAATTTTAGTTGAACTTTTAACTGTGGTTAAAATATAGTTATTGCTTTGTAAATGTTTTTTTTTTGTAATACCTACACATGTATTGTAAGAAAACAGCAAAATAAAGATCTTGTTAGAAGGCTCTAATTTGTAGTGCTATATATTTACATACTCGTGTTCCGAAAACTAGAAAATTCAGCCTTTGTGACAAGGAGATTACATTTTTTTCTATGTTTCTAAACATGTACATAAAGTAACGCATATTTTTCGTTATGTTTTATTAACTCGTTCACTTTATTTTATTAAAGAAGAAAATATTAGTTGGATCTATTTTTAAGCACATTACAAAATTAAATGATTCAATGCCACTGTATCTATTGAAATCCCTTCAATGACCTTTGTCAGACAAATGGATTGATAAATAGAACATTTATAGAGTTGATTATGGTGTGCCAATAACATCTGGGTTGTGTGTTAAATGAGATAGCTATTATAGCCAGTTATAACCGCACTGTGTTAATTTGTTTCTCTTCCGATCGAAACGATTATTATATTGCTTCTTTTTTGACATTATATAGTCAGACAGTCAAAAGTTTGTTTATCATAGTCATTGGTTTAACAATGGCAAACTACAACTTAAAACAAATTTGTTAAGGTATGATTGATAATTAAAAAAGTTTTATAAAAAGGCTGAAAGGTGAGATACCTTTCAGCCTTTTTATAAAACTTTTACTCTTGTATCAACATTAATGTCTTCTTTAATAGAATATTATCAAGCTATATAACTGGAATACATATTTCTTGATCAACTAACACTGCACCAATATAGATAAGCAATGGTGACTCCCGAACTCTTACAATCATCTCAATCTTTAGACGTTTCGCGCCTAATCGAAATACCATAAATACTTATTTTTAACATACACGTGTAAATTGTCATAAACCTGTTTTTGTTAAAAAATCACATCTTAAAATAATACATTCAAATAAGAATTACGAGCTCATAAGGTCCATATTCCAAGAAAATTTCCTATTACCATTTTCGGCGAATAAGTTTCATCGGCAAGCAGAAAAGTCGTTCTCAGCATAAAATGTGAAGATTATTAAGTAATATTGGAAATGTGCAAACATTTTCAACTCCATTAGGTTATAGGCGAAGCAAAATCGCGGATTATGATTTCGGCACTTTATTGAATGTAATGAATATAAAGTTTCAATACGCGATCGGATTTGCAAGTGTGGACAGATTTGGGATTGTTTTTCAATATCACTATATTAAAACAATTGTTAAATGTACAGGTTCAATAAAATTTGATTTCGATTCGGCAATTAATGAGTAATTAGTATTTAAGTGTATAAACTTGATAAATCTGCTCTACCTAATCACCAGTCGGGTTTCGAATGGTGATAATACATTTTTGTTGGTATCCCTGAACGCAAAGATATATTATTTTCTCTCACCGAACCGAGTGATCAAAGTCATTGACATTGGCTCTTGCACTCCATAAAATTTATTTTAAAATGTGATATTCGTAGATGTTTAGACCATGCACTTGGTTTTTTATCTAACTTATCTATTTACCACTGACGAGTCAATATGCATTTTCATATTAAACTCATTATATCATAACAAGACATTTCTATGCAAGTCTTAGGTTAAAGCTTAGGTCGGGTCTTGCACAGAATAGACATTGTAATATACTTATAGAATATTAATTTTACATATTTATGCAGTAATTTGCATATTGCTGAACAGGAAAACTTAAATAGAGAATTGCTTGAGAGGGAGATAGGATCATTATGTAAAATTTTATCGTAGTTTTAAGAAAGAGTGTTGATTATAAATCGCTTTATACTTTATCTACAAATCAGAATGTAAGAATAATTCTAGTCCCTAGCGTAATATTAAAACTGCTATTTTATATACTTTCATATAAATCTAAATGTCAAGCACCCGGCACGAAGGCGACATGATAGTATCGAAACTTCATTATCACAGGTCAATGAACTCTCATAAAATGCTAATTCATTAACACATTACGATCTATTCAATGACACGTGATGTCAAAGGTCAACTTTAGTGAAACACATTTTACACGTCCTTGGACATGATACTAACAGCGTTAAAAATGAAAAAATCACTCGCGACTTAGATAAGGACGAGTGTATTTTGGTGTTCGAAGCTGAAACTACGAAATTACGAGTAAGGCCGTTAATACTTCAAGATCTACAATATTTTAGGTTTGCTATAGCAACCCATATTCAAAAGACAATGAAGAATAGAGAGAATTGAGAAAAGAGCAATTTATGTATTAAGTTAATTGATGGCGGTATGTGTTTTCAAACTTAATGTTATCGAAAAACAGGCACCAAAATCGCATTGAAAGAACTAAACTAAACACTACCTTCATTAAAAACGATCAAAACCCGCAACAACTTATTAAAACTTCTATCTAGGCCTTCAAACCATTTAATACTCCCCATGGCACTAAATGACAGAAGGCGTAACATTCCATGAAAAGCATTTCATAATTAAACAGAACGTTATTTGCCATCAAGCATGCGTCATATTTGCATACCGTGACCATCGTGGAAGCACGTAAGGTCAGTACAATCAGCTAGAACATTAGACACGCTGCAGGTCTCTAGAGCCTATTTTATATGACATTATGGTGAGAAAGACCTCGGTTTACATGTTGGGGACACATTGTAAGGCTAGACAGATAGCTGTTGGTTTTAGATTAATATTTTTAGTTACCTTGTTGTTTTAGTGTTGATATAGTTTTGTGTTTGTTTTTGTAAGCTTGCTTATTATAACTTTAGGCCTAGAGCTATGTTATGCAGACAGTAAACCGAAAAACAAAGACCTAAAAACTGATTACCGACTAAATAAATTTGGGTTACGTAGTTTTTGAGCTTTTTGTTTATACTTATGATATTAGCAAGTAAAGATAAAGAGATTTATAGATCACAAGTCGTAATAGTAATTACACATGAGTACATTGGGTTGTATGACGCAATTCTCTACTGCTATTGAGAATCGACAATGTATTCGTTTTGTATGTAAACCTAATCAGCGCCACTAGCGGATGCTTTAGGAACTAATGGTTAAGTACATTTGAAACTTCAAATTCTTGATATTCGTTAGAGTAGAGAATCGCGCTACTGTTTCATTTAGTTTTCTTTTACACTCTTTTCTTTGAGATTCCGACCAAACAGATCAATTTTCTTTAAGACTCTTTATTGACTTTAATGAAGCTCTAAAGACATCATTATTTTCAAACTCTTATTTTTTCAAAGCGTTATAGATGTTTATAATAGAAAAAGTTATCTCTATCTCATTGGTCACGACGGTGGATAACAGAAACTTCCCGAAATAATTCTATCCACAGAGTTTTCCTGTTAGGAAAAATGGATAATGCGTTAACACGTGTCTCCCGTACACGTGGCTACTTTAAAACTGCCTGAATAACACTGTATTGTTATGATAAGATTAGGGCTAATATTTTGATCTTTCCCTTTTTTATTTTATTTATTTGACTTTTTGATTTATTTTTGTAAATGCATTTGTTTATTTTTGTATTTTCTTCGTCGCATTTGTGACAGTTTTTAGCGATGCGATAAAATATGTAAGCTTTGTTTAGTTTTGTATAAAGAGTTTAGTTATAGAGTGAAACCAGTGTAATAAAATTATTTTACTCAGTCATATACTTACAGAAAAATAGGTTGAAAAATACAGTCAGTATCAAAATAAAAAACAGTTCTAAAACTAAACTAATAATATCGTTAATTTGATGACCTATTTTGTATTCAGGTCTACTCTTAATAAGTAGGTCAGAGTTGAAGAGCTTCGTATAAATAGTGATACGGTTAAGCTCCATAAATGAATAGAAAATTATAGAATATAAAAAGTAAATCAAAGTATTTTTAAGTATTTGGTACTTTGAACACCCGCGTTTGCATGTTTGTAAATTGGTTAAAATATAATTCTGGCCCTAAATATTAATACTAATATTATAAATAATAAACTGTTTCTTGCTTTTTTGTTATTCGAATCATTTCGCTTTGCCTCAGCTTAACCTAATCATAAACCAAATAAAGTGGGTACCACGTGAAGTAAATTCGATTTATCAATCGATAAAGAACGTTTCGGGGTCGATGAACTCTAATTTACTGAAGAAACATTTTACTGTCCAAGGTTGTATTGTGATGCATATAACCAATCGATTTGGGCCCAATATATAAATATACCTATCGACGATGAAGTGCCAATACCTCCTAACTGACATTTTATCGATTTTTTGATGTTTAATGCGTTGAACATAAAATTGCATTTTGCGTGTACTCGTCAAGACACCTAACTAAATATGTTGATAGTTTTGAGAGAAAATGCTAATAGAAATAGCTGCTAAGTCAATGTATGTATTCATTTAGCAAGACCCGCTGACATTACATCCTAAATTCAAGTGTAAAAAGCTTCTAAATTACTTAACGAAATTTTTGATGCCAAAATCTCCTAACTACGCGACGCGTTTTTTTCTCCTCCTGTAAAATGGTGATTTTGTAGTTAAGAGGTATTGGTACTTCATCGTCGCTATAACATCGAATAACTTCCAGACTCTAGAAATCGAAGAAATGAAAACGATGATAATAGAATAAAGATGACAAATTATTAATCATTTTACTTCCATTGACATATTATAATACAAATTCTTCACAAGCCAACGCTACTTACACGAGTCACTAACCCAGTTACACACTCGAAGAACACTAAATAAGTCAACACCACCAATATATCATACGTAATACCTCTAATTACACCTTTATCGACTGTTATTTTCTAGGAAAAATGCTCACGGTTCTTTTTCACTGTGTGTATCCTTCGCTTAACGGCTTGCGTGTCCAACTCCATGCATTTTTGATGCATGACCGCACAACTCCACCAAATGTTTTATTATTTTTAGGCCGACTTATAAAAGTCACAACGTATTTAGTGCAATAGGTCGGGCCAATCGATTTGTTCGAAAATAGAGGTACTTTTATTATTGACCTAATTTGAAAGTTATGATTAATTGTGGAAGTCTCGTACTGTGTTTTTGTTTCATGTAGATGATTTGGTGATATCGGAAAATGTTTTTTTTAGACAAATTAAATAATGTTTTGTCAGCAGTGTAAGTTTTAGCAATTGACCTAATATTTAGTAAATTAAATTTTGTCACAAATTTAACAAATATATTAACATTTTCGATACTTCTTTCAGGAGCAAGAACTCGATTTTTAATACGAATAACTGAATTATTCAGTCAATTAAACATATTACACACTTAATTAAAAAATATCAATGTTTAAGTTGAATACAAAATACTGAATTTGAGGAAGATACCTGTCCATTTTTTAATACCATTTAAATATTAAAATACAAAAGTAAATACCTAATGAATACTGACACAAATGTATTCCTCACCGTCCGGAATACGGAACCCAAATTGAATATTCTTGTTTCGCCGAATACGGGGATTTTGGGGATCCATGTGAACTAGGTACCCTAGATTCTGAAATAGCTATTTGAGTAGCTAAAGCCTGTTTGGGAAATTGAAATACGGACGGCCATTGTCCTTTATGTGGGACAGGAATATTATGTGAGGATATTTCGATGAATTGCGCTATTGGGTATTAAGAGTCGGCCTGTTTGAACATCAGTATTCGATATAAGTGTATTCCTGGTTGGTTAAGATAAATGGAATTGGATTGCAGTAGCTCTTGTTTAGTCCGGTGAAGCTACAACAAGGGGATAATTAGACGAATATATATTACGTTAGTGTGTTATAATTATAATATTGGATTATTGAATGTTTAAAACTACTATGTTCAAAATCTTAATCTTAATTAATTTACAAATATAGAACATAACTAAATTGAACCCAATAATGTCCCACTGCTGGGCAAGAGTCTCCTCCTGTAACAAAGGAGGGGTTTGGTCTTGAGTCTACCACGCTGGCCAAGTGCGGGTTGAGCAATTAATTTAATTAACTGATTTAGACTTGCGCAATTTAATATTTTTTATATCGCGAAACGTACATTTGCAAATACCAGAATCTTGCAATAAATGCTACGTTAAACACAACACAGTTAAGAAAAAATATTCCAGTAAAAAGTTACGAACAAAATAAAAGACAACGCAAGAATAAAATAATACACCGTACACTTAAACGACATTAAAGTCTTACACGCTGAAATATGAAAGTGGGGGCTATGAATAATATAGGAGCATTCCCCCACGAGGCTCAAAGAGAAACAAAGTCAGATAAAGTAAACATTCCTACACTGTCAATATGTGCCTACAATGTTTGGGTTCAATGTTACTTTGATTTCCTTACTGTCTGATAATGTACTGAGTGAAATTGTTTTGAGAACTAAAGATTGTAGTTTTTTCTTTGACAGTGTAATGAAAATTTTATTGCAACGTCACCTCGAAGATATTATATAATTTTGTAGACTTATGTAAATTTATACCCCCGCAATCGATTAACTATTTCCGTTTTTATTTCTAAAACAAGAGAAATTGAGTTTATATGAATTACGTAGGATGTTTTTTATAACGTTACAATTCAACAATTGTTGTTCTACGTATGATAAAGTAACAATTATTAACATAATCCTTTTCTTTATTTACAGGTAACTACGATACTTCACAATTTATCCACAAACACGGACTATTTGCCGTTAATATTTGCCATTAAAAATGGCAAATGTTAACAATTTCTTGGTGTAGTTTTGGTAAGTCACAAAATACATCATAAGGCGTATCAATTAATTCTTCAATTTCAGCTCCCAAGAATACTTCATGAAACGTTTTCAATGCTTAAAAATCATTTCGTAAACTAAGTCTTTTCATTGCGTCGGAGCTCGTATATTTTCTTACTACAAGACATTGGTTCAGCGATAAATGTACGTCACTAGGAAAACAAATCGTAAAAGGATGACGCGTGGACATCAAGTGATTCAATCATCACTTGCGTGTCATCGACTACCTTCATCAAAACACTGAAAAATGTACCCTATAACATGACAGATAGAGCTCGAAATCCAATGGTTTAACTTTAGTCCAGTCGGAGTCGAGTTGATGCGTTGTGCTTCCCCCGTTATTCTGGTTTCAATTTACACTTAGCAGTCTATACAAGTCGGGCCTATTCACGTAGACTAACGTGACAGTGATTTATGAGTGTGTGGTCTACGGAATATCTCTTTAGGCATTGAGAGATAGTACTTTTTGAGTTGTTCTAGTGTTTTGTTGGAAAAGGGTGATTTCGTTAAAGTAGAAATGATAATTTAAATAATAGGGACACCCCGCGCTTGTTTTTTTTTAAGTCGTTAATATTTTAACTATTGTTTTAGAGTCGATTTCCATTTCTATGCACTTGATTAAAAAAAACAAAAATACACATATTAAATGATGTCAGTGTTACTAAACAAATGCTCTGCAACGCTTCCACGGTCAATGACTAGTATATGATAAACAAATAACGGAACTAGACAACATGACGGAGTGAGTAGATATACAGTATTTATATCTTGAATATACCTAATTTCCTTTTAAATAAAAAAAAACTTCTGTCGTGTCTTCCCTGAGAAGAAGAATAATTAACTAACAAAGACGTTATGAAAATTTTGAAGAATAGCTATTGTAAATAAGGTAACTAATTCAATAGACGTGGATTTTAACGCAGACTAGTCTATAAAAAAATAGTAATTAGGATTTTAACGCAGACTAGTCTATAAAAAAATAGTAATTAAATGAGGCAGCCAACTTCAAAAGCAACTTCTGAAAACAAAAATAGTAGTAAGATTAAATCGTCTTAAATAATTACTTATTCTAAAACGTGAAAACTACTTTATTATTACGATAAAGTGACGTCAAAACATCAAAATTCCTTTGTAACGCAACATCAATCAATTTTATATTCTAATTCAACGGCTTACGTGTTATATTTCCGTGATGTACCGCAGAATACGCGTGTAATGACAGCCAGGGTACATAAATTACTAAGGCCACTCCAACTTCTATTTGTAGTAAGGCCTGTTTGAATATTCTATTGAAAACAACCGTAAGGGCACCTCGCGTTTACACTCGGTAATGTCGAGTTTTTCACTTTTTTCTCGACCGAGTGGACGAGTCATTGTCGACTTTCTGACATTTATAAATATCGTGTTCGAGTAATGAGGCGAATGAACGAGTTGATGGGTCATTACCACGGGTTTTAGTTTTAAGAGCTTGTCATCTTGCTAAAGATTTATTAGCTGTAAATGAATTAATACAACAGAACCCAGTGTATGGAATTAAAGGATGGAGGCGAACCAAAAGATCAACAGGATCGAAATGTCATCGGGTTATTCAAATCCGCCCCTGCCTTAAGTTAAAATTTAATTGGACAACAATGAAACTGTACTGTAAAAACGTCTTAAAAATAAGTTGTAGGTATGTTTTGATTTAAAAGATAGAGACAGATAACCTGGTGCACCACTTCTCAATATCTATGTGACAGCTAAGCAGATGGAATTTCAAAATATGTTTTCATACATTTTACTGGTCACTCAAATGAAAACTGTAAAAGTCCCAAAAACACATGTTATAGATGAAATGTCAAAACAAAAAGCTTACTACTCATTACGAATAAAATAATCTCCAAAACATAACTAAATTTAAGACAGAGCGGAGTTATTTACAAAGTTGTGGGCAACAATTTTATTGCAAACGACAATTGTAAAGTAACAAAAGATCCCTTTTTCATCCCTATTAGACTTCGACTAGCGGACGGTGAATTAATTGAAAAACTGAATAAATTTCACAACGCATAAAGTATATATTTCGTTTTGAGTAATCGGAGCATTTTCAAAGGACTAAAGCAGTCTAAACTAATACCACTACATACGAATAAATAAACTGCAAAACATAACTAAATTTAAGACAGAGTTATTCACAAATTTGTGGGCAACAATCGCAAACGACGATTGTAAAGTAACAAAAGAGTTAAATAACTGCGGTTGCATCCCTATTAGACTTCGACTAGCGGACGGTGAATTAATTGAAAAACTGAATAAGTGGAACAAAGCATAAAGTTTTAAATGGAAACGCTGGCTGTGTCAGCCGGGAGCTTTGTCATCGTGTAACGAACGTATAATAAACCGGTTACAATTTCTTTTTAGGTTATTTTTATGAGAGGTGCCCGTTGCAGTTGACGCGGATATTTTAGGAGTTTGGAAATACGTATTTGTTTTAAACAGGTGACTAAAGTACTGTTTATGTCGATGTTTTAATTAAATTGATATACGTATTATGTAATTTGAACATCATTTTCAAAGCTTTAGGTTTTTAAGATTTCAATTAACCTTTACAGTATTTGGAGTAAGTCCAAGTGCTATTGTAAACCTAATTTTCTTATTTATATTAACGGTACATGTACAAATAAATCCAGCTTAAAAATATTACACCGCATTCAATTGAGAAGCTTCCGTTCATTTCAGTGACTCGGTAAATGAAATATAAAATAATTTAACTACATATTTAAAGCTAAAGTTTCAAGAGGTACAGATGTAAATAAAACTGTATCTTAAGAGAGTTGCTGGCAGTTTGTTTCATCGCGGCAGTCGGGACTCCTTTGTGGACAACATTTGTAATTATCTTCTTTCATGCAATAATTAAGGCTTTTAACGAGAAAAACAGTTTACGGCTTTCAACTGTTGAGTGAATTGAAGTACTTTGTTGTTAAATGTTGATTCCTGAAGAGCTTTTAGGTATGTTTAGTAAGTTTTAGATTGAAATAGAATATTTAGTTATTTCATAGTAATTTTAGTAACATTAAGAACGGCAATACATGTTTTCCACAACTAATTTATCATTATAGTACATAGTTTTCTGAATACTAAGACCTTTTATCTACAGTCTAGTATCATTTGCAATAAAAATATGTTATCTGCAATTATTTATCAATGTAGTCGGAAAAGTGTGAATGACAAACCGATTTTCTTTGTATTGTTCTTAAAATAAAGTTATTTTTATTTTTGAAGTTATTTTACATATAAAATCAAAAATACAAACGCTCACGAGCTTACAAAAAGTAATTAACCTCGCTTCAGAATACGTCAGTTCAATCACTCTTGAATCAACTACACCCGTCTCATTTCACCACAAAAAGTATACCAACTTTTAATATCAGACTATTCAAAGAGCACTTGTAATTTCTCATCAACCCAGTATTAACAACAACGTGCTCCATAATATTAGAATCTATGTTTTTTCATTCCCCGCCTCGTTTCTGTGAAAGGATTTTTCGCTCTTCAACAAGACCTCTTCTGTATGCATGAGCGCTTGCAAATGACGCTTAGAAACATCTTACACGGGAACTTTGAATTTTATAACTAGTAGTTTCGAGACAGAGATTGTCTTGCATCAATATTTTAGAACAATGGAGTTTTGAAAGACGTATTCATGAATAGGTGCTGAGAGCTTGAAATAATGTTTTAAATTGTCTCAGTGACTTATTAATATTGAAGTTAAAGATAGAAATTTTGTTCCTAAGTTGGCTTTTGGCCAAATATGGCTCTTTTTAAAATAGTTTTTGGAACTAATATTTACTTATAGTGGCAACATTATTGCTGTTTGTATAACCGTAACTTTTAGCATTTCGACTTTATGGATAATCTGTAAGAGCTTTTTAAATAATATTGTTACGATATTTTTTAGGAGGCAGGATTTAAATTACCTAAAAACTAGCTTTGAACAAATTTCACTCCTGTATAAAATGTAAAGTGTTTTCATCATAAATTTCGAAGCTTTCAAAAATAATACAAGCGCCATACTCAACACAAGATTGCTTATTTTATCGTCACAATAACAAAAGCAACGCACATAATCGATCTCCCTCTAAGTAATTTTCGCTGTAACGTTTCCCAATAATAAACAAACACCCGAATAAACAATACACACGCCCAAGCTATAAGGGTCCCATACAATATTACACAATCCATGATCACAATAGGGGTCAATGACTAATCAATGGCTTGGGACTACCCACACACGGTCATCTGATTTCCGAACTAAGTAGAGATTGTATGATGATAACCAGGCAATTTAAAAATCATACTTTCTCTACACTTGTAACTTATAATATTAATTCAGTATTTAAAAATGCATTATTTATTGAACAAACAACTCACGAATATTATTTACAATATTTATTATTTACCTTGGTTTTCTTGACGTTTCGGCGGAAATTGCACCAGATGTAGACGCAAACTAGCTATCGGAGGGCAGATTTGGAAACAAATGAACTTGCTCATCACACAAATAATAGGGTAATTGAAACCCTTGCACAAAACGTGCAGTAAATTTTAGGGTCAGTGTATTCTGATTGAGCAATAAGTATCCCAATTGTCGCATTCGACCAAGGGCTAACAACTCAATTTGCCCTTTGGGCTTAAACATGGTATATTGAAAAGCCCGATGCTATTACCCTTTAGTTAAAATTGGATGAAGTTTTTGGGTCAAATGTTTGGCGGTAATGAAGGGATGTGTTTGCTCGGAGTACGTTGGACTCGTTGGAGTGCGTTTTGGGGTGTAAATGAAATAGGACACCGCTTTAGGGAAACAAGTATTACTTTCACTATCTTTTTCAATGAGTAGAATTTATATATCTGCTATTATATGACTCATAATGTAGACAGTCCGTTTACCTGAAGATGAAGCAGAAATCCACGACGTTTTGTATTTTTTATGCCAGTTAGTTTATACAAAATAGGTTAGTAGTCAAATAAGTTACGGCAATTTATTTTTTGTGTTTTTATATCATTTTGAAACTATACTATTTCTTTTGAAACGACTATTTACAACCAGCTAGCTATCGAAAATGTTGTATGAAAATCTGATGAGCGCCTCTAGCGGGCGCTGTGGGAATTGTTTTTGCACATTTTTAGTTTAGTACATTTTAATTGTCCAACACTTGCTTGATAGTACAGTCTGTAGAGAAACGCGCCACAGAAAACCTTTAATAAATACCATCTAAGAATATTACTACTAACTGCAATATCAGATTTAATAAACCAGAGATCTTTATCATATTAAAAGGATTAAATTGTACAAAAGCGGGGCTTTAAACTGCAACCAAACAAAAAATGTAAGAGCTGTCTTGAAAGCGCTTACTATGCATATTTCTGAAGTTAAAACGTTGAATAAAAGAATTGAGAATATTCGTTATCCATAGTTGGCTTTCATATTTCTGATCAAGAAATTGAAATTGAATGGAAAAATCTTTTAAATTTAACGTTTTGGGATTATGCATAGTTTGTGTTTTATAAGACGTCTAGAAATTCGGGTTAACGAACCAACTAGCTTTTGTTACGAAGTTAACTTACATGAATACCATTTATAAATGGAAATTACAATCAATTACCCGAGTAAAGTTAATTCTTAACAGTTCAGTTGTTACGTCGCAAAGTATAAAAAACAAACATACATACACTATATCCTTATTTATGCATTCATATCATTAATAGGGCTTTACAGTATCAAATGCTTTTACAAAAGCAGTACTATATTGACAACCGTTTCGCGAGCATGAAAATGTATACGATATTATATACAATGACTCAGCGAACTTACTAACGTGGTGTCCATGACTAAGGCTTTTTAGCTATTAATTAATATAGCACATTACACGATAGTGCTTAAAATATGCATGTTTCTAACATAATGTTATACACAAGGTAACTAATGTTGTTTAGTTCCGCGAAATGAAATAGAGAAATATGAATCAAACGTTACATAAATGTATCAAATTTAAGCGTTGTTATTTTTTTATCCGACTGTTTTAATAATAACGTTTCAACAACTTTCTCGTCTGAATTTAAACATGATATTCTTTTACGTTCCGCATTATTTTGGGTATAGCTGTACCTAATTTAAAGCTATGTGCCGTGGTATGTAATAGTATTGTTAGACCCCGATTTGGTTCACATTTTAGACAAATCGTTTGAGCCATAGTCACAAATTGACTAAATGCGTATTTTAAAAGTTACTCTCATTTTTATTTATAAAGGATGAAAACCATGAAAACGCAATTATTTTAGTAGATTTTTTTGTTTAGTAAATATTATGTCTCATTCAACATTAATCCTATCGCAAAATGACTGATAATTCCCCAAACCCAGACTTACCAAAGAACAGTCCAATGAATAACAAATTAGTCGATAGTAAAAATAGGACCATCGGAAAGTCACGAATCTTTATGTAACAGCTTTCGTAAGGAAATTTAATTACCGCTGCTTCTAACTCAATTTCGGGTAAGTAACGAGTATTGGGTGGTTGATTGGCTTTTTGTGTCTAGGTTCCTTTTGAACGTGATTTTAGGTATTGGAAGTGAAATTGTTTTACGCAATCAGTTTATTCTGTATGTAAGTTAATTAAGACAATTCGCAGTTGACTAGATTGAAAGATGTAATTGAAATGTGTCTGTCTTGTTTTAAAAACCATTTTTATCTTATTTTAAAATACTATATTTTTTGGGAACGAAACCATATATTCATAATGCATATATTTGTAGTTATTTTCCAGTTCTTCATAATATTTTATTATTAGTAGATTTAATAAAAAATATTAAATTCTAAATATGACTGAAAGTTAGCGTTCTGTTAACTTCAAAATATTCAAATCAATTTATTGCATATAAAATTCAACGATCATCAGCATTGCATTTAAATTAACTTTAATCACAAACGATAAAATACTTAAAAAGGAAGTCCGTTTTAAAGCATGAAGAAAAATGGGCAAAATTCCGGGCACGTCCAGTAAACTGTCGTAAATTACAATCATTTGACAAAAAAAGAGAAATATTCACCTGTGAAGTTTATTATATTTATTTAAGTACAGCTCGAAAACGTCGGCTACATTATTCATTTGTCACGCGCACGGAAGCTAGGGATGACTCTGCGGGAAATTCAAGAAAAAGTATGGGTATAGAAACGGCTCGTGTAACCTGCGCCGAAACGTTAGGCATTCGATGGTAAAATGCATGTTCCCGTTATTATTTATTTATAATCTTATTCTAAGCTCCACAAAACCGTTTACACAATTTGTCTGTGGGAAATTTAAAAAAAAAACTTTTTCCCATGCAACCAAGTTGTGTATGGTAACCTATCCCAAATATGCACATATTGTAATATAATACATATTACATTCAAATGTGCATAAGTCTATAATACATTTTTTGGCCTTATGTGTCGACAAAAGTGTGAGTGATAGGTTTTTTTTAATTATTTTCTCTGAATAAAATAAACATAGACACATTTTACGAACTTAGTAAAATCATACATAAATAGGCACTGATATAAATATTTGCTGACATTTGTTGTTGATGACTATATTTTCATGCATGGGACGTGACAAAAATACATTTCAAAAAGCAAAATTAAAGTTATAATTGTTGCTAATTTGATGCGTGACAGCCCTGATTTACACGGAGATAGCAGCTTTTAGGCAGTCAAATAATTTGGATTTATTTTGAGGATTATAACGAAGAGGGTTGGCGAAAAATGACACGACACATTTATTTTTTATTTGCTTTTTATATTGTCACGTTTTTTTCTATCAATGTATGTCGGAGAAATAAAGTGTTTAGAAACCATTTAAATTGAATATTTATGTTCACTCATAACTGGAATATGATACTAAGAATTGCTTTTGTATCGCGGGGATTTTTAGAAACATACAAACAACGGACACAAAGTACAACCAGACCCGAAACAATTATATTATTATGTGGATCGCACAAATAATTGTTCCGAGTAGGAATCGAACCCACGGCTTCCCGACGCAATGGTAGCGGCGGCGTGGCAAACAAAACCAGTGTGCCAGGGAGGCAGTAAGCTTGACACGTGTATAAAAATATGCAAAGATTCCCTTTACATTTCTACTGCCATCAGTCATTTTATTCCGTTGCTACTGGGAACGCGTTGAAGTAATTTGAAATTAAGCTTCCAACTGACTTTTACAATAATTTTCCAGCTAACTCGACTTATAATGTATTTAACAATTAAATGAGTTCTTAGTATAAAACTGACTTTCCTCTAGATACTTAGGCGTGTCCAGGAAAAGCTTCTCCTTGCTATTAATTTATTCAAAACTTGTTGCTGTTTTCCGTACATCGTATTATTTATGATGAAGATGCTAAGCGTTTATTATCCAGCGAAGAGACAGACTATAAAAACACTGTAAAAAACTTTAGTCCAAGGCTTTAGTATTTTTATTAATTAAAAGTATAAATGTTTATTTGCTCTATATTTACGCCAAAATGCCTGAACCGATATTAAGTGATTTATGAGTGAGAGAATGTATGGTTAAGTTAAACCTATAGGTTACATTAAAAAAAGAAAAATAAATTCTAAAGTTCTTTTGTAACTGATAATTTTAGTACGAAAGTAAAAACTTTAATTAATTTAAGGTATATTAGCTTCTCTATCTTACTCACATTACTAGAAAACTCCGCAGAAAAATGATACTTAACAGAATTGGAACTTAATAAAATTGTTTTTTTATAAAAGAAACGTTTTCAGTTGAAAAGTTTCAAAGCTTCGAAGATTGAGAATTAATTACTTTCTTTTCGGCAGTCTGTAGTAATTTTCTTTGCAAACTCCGAATGGTTTTAAGACCTTTTAATTTTGTGATTTAATTACAAACGGAAAGTGATTTTTGAGATTGAAAAAACAGCAATAATGGTAATTAGAGGATTGACTTTTTAGGTAAATAAAGAAAAAAGAACGAAAATAGCTCAACATTGGTTATATCGTAATATGACTATAGAATAAAAATTACCTTATTTATTAATAGAGTTAAGTAGTATTATAATAGTACTAGAAATAATGATCTTATACTGATCAGATATATTTGTAATATTTTAAAATGCAATATTTTTACGGTACTTAAAAGGAATAGCAATTTGCAATTACAAATATAAAAAATAATGCAGACTGGTCAAAAATGTTTACTTGATTTTGTTTCAATAATTTAATAGCACAAAGTAATAATACAATGAAACAAAAACACAAAAAAAAACATTGTACTTACGATCGTGTAGTATAAAAGTAAAGTACTAATTTTAGCCCTTACATTACGATAACGACCTTTACTAGAACCAACATGCTACATTCTAAACATTCACTATGACGTGAGACTGCGTGAGCCTTGACGATGTTTTATTTAAGCATACTACAAACTTGAACAAATACGCCTTCGTGCTATATAAATATAACTACGTATGTTCACTAGGCCTTCGTTAATCCTTGTTTTTATTTACTGGTTTAATTATTAACTTGGGTTATTTAATTTGGTTAACTACAATAAAATTGAGTAAGCGATTAGCTTTCTACACTAATGATTTATAAACACCGCAAGTCGCATTTTTTTTCAAAGTTAGGATTGTGGCTGAATTGGTTTTAAAGTAACCTAAAATATCATTATGAAATAGACTTGACAAAACATCATCACTAGGTTTTGCTTATGTCAACGCCATTTTTCCGTCAAATACCATTAATCATATTTATATACATATTTTACTTTAATATTAACAAACTCTTTAAAGAAAATGTTTTACCAAAAGTAATTATTTGACAAATATTAAAAGGACACTCTACCACATTATATTTTGGTAACTAATAAGTCCTTAATTAGTTTATTTAATAGGGATCTAAAATAACGTTCACTTAATTCCTTGCTACTCAGCGGAACCAGGTGCATTTATAAATCATAATTACCTTAGCAATACAATTTAAGACGGTCCTAAAACCGCATTACCAAGCGGAATCCCCACAATATTTTATGTCCTAAACAATATCTTTGTAGGCAAAATCTCGGGAATTAATTACTCGAACAATTGGTGATCAGATACCGTGGAAATAAATGGTGCAGTTGGTTCTTCCTCATAACTTTTTCGCCCTTTCTTGCTGAAGTTATAAATTTGTTGGGTTTTTAATATACTTTCGCAGATAGTTTTATAAATTAAACACTTCAATAATTTAAACTGCATCTGATACGAAATTATTCCTAAACAATTATTTTAATATACTTATTAAATACTTTTTGACACCGTAGTACTATAATAATAAATAGATTTTTTTTGCCCATTTATGTCCGACTACTGGATCAGGATGCATGGATCTCTTCCCGAACCGAGAGATGGGTCAGGCCTTGAGTCCTCCACGCTAGTCAAGTGGTACTTAGGGTACTTTAGAGAGTTACTAGTTAAGTGTTAATTAAAATGTAAGGTGACTTTAATTAGTCGATACACTGATTCTTCCAATTTTCCGATACCTAAGTATATCTTTATCTCCTATCAACTTATTTGTACTTAATATTTCATACGTTATTTTACGAACAGTAGGAATACTCAACCCAGATTAATATTCACAGAAGTAGGATTCAAATATTCGTAATAACACTTTTTCATCTACCAAAGATTCTGTTGACTGTTATTCCTGCCGTTTTCAATTTGCTTTAACAAAATGTATGGAAGAACTGGCGTGGAGATTTCTTTGTGTAAAAATAGAAGGTAATTTCTTTAGTGGCTTTGTGGGAAAAGGGTATTGTTGAAACTAGCGGGTATCTAGTGAAATTCACTGTATTAATGCTTATATTTTTCGCTTTGGTTCATTCTATCTACATTTGAATCTTTTTTGAACATAACTGAAGATTAGCGTAAAATAGATGGAGTATATTTTAGGGTTAATCATGGCATCACATATCGAACTCTTTCTAATTGTATGACTCGCCGTTATAGCGATACTTTCTTCAATAGTAATGCATGTTTTATTTTTTTTGTTATATTATTATTACTAGAAGTTTTATTAAACCTAATAATAATTGAAGTTTACAGCGCGTATAATTGTCAATGAAAACAAAGTGAACAAGACTTTTTAATCCTCAATTTTGGTACCCTAAAGCAGGAAGACTGATACTTCAAATTAATATAATTTCTTGTAAAAGTAAAGCAATTTTGAACCGCCCACGAAAGACGGAACCTTTTTGAATGCAAATAATCAAGTAGAAATATAAGGATCTTGTGGGCACGGAAGCTCGCAAAAACACATTGTTTTCCGGGGTTTTATAGCAAGTGGTGATTTTTCTTGGGCCCCATTAATTTGACCTTTCCCCTTTGGCATCGGAGAGGTCTCGGAATAACAGTCTTATGTAAACGTATTTATAGCGATGGAAGTCTCAAAAGAGGAGCAGTAATTCATGTTTGAAATATTGGAACGACTTTTTTGGTTTTCTTTATAAAAATTGCTATGTGGTACTAACACATGTTTTGTTCTAATGGCTTGAGACAGTTTATGCATATGATTATTATTACTAAGTTATATCACGTCATATGATAATAAGTATGTCTTCGAAATTGGTAGATATTTTCTTTCAAATGTAAACTGAATTTAAATAAAAGTATCCGTCAATATATTGTACCTTTATAACGTTGAGTTGCTATTAATGTAAAAGGGCGAGGAAAATATAAATACATTTTCCAAAAATACGCCGGATGTAAAAACGCCCTTAAGCTACATTGATTTCAATTAAAACTATGCATCGTATCGACTTAGCTTCTATCAAAATTTTACACAACATGGTTCAATTTCTAGGAACGCATCACTCATGGTTTTAGAAATGAATGATTTTAAAACGAAACATTTTGCGGATTTTAATGCATTTTCAATTAAATAGAGTTTTTATTGGTGTTTTGTGTACCTAAAGTTGCAGTTCTTTATACGTTTTTTTGTCTGTCATTTAGTTTAAATTTGTTGTAATAGTTTTGTACCTTCAAATATAATTTTCAGAATATCAATATTGGGCATAACAATATACACACTTTATTACTTTTTAAATTATAATTTATAGTTTATAAATTATAGTACGGTTATCTTTTTAATAATTTAAGTAAAAAATAAAACAAAGCCAAGCTCTTCAGTGAGGACGAAGTGGTGACGTCATACTTATTATCCTGTTGTTAAAATAACGTCCACTCTACGCTTAAAGTGGCAAAAATTTCGTGCACGAGCATTTTATTTCAGTAATGAGTTTCAGGAAATTAAACCACTTTTTCACCTTAACATTGTTTTGCTATTAACCGCGGTTTTGGTATTCAACGCTTTTGAATTTTGTATACATACTTTCTGTGGTATTTAATGAGAAACTAAATGTATTTTCTTCTCGTTAGTTTTGCGTCAAGTAATAGTTTTCTGCTAAATCGTTTGTGTCTATAAAATTAGAATTGAAAAAAAATATTCAAGTGAATTGGCTAACCCCCAGTTTCTGAGGTACATTTAGCGCTAGTTTATCTATTCAATAGCGTTCTAACTCATATAGATAAACTACCGTTAAATGTACTCAGATATATCATATCTTACGTAGTCAGCTCACTTTAATATTTTATTTCAATTTGAAAAACCCAACGTTACGACTAATAGAAAAAATTTTGATCCCTGACAAATAAAACTCTATTCTGACATACTCGTATCATTAACAGATCTCGAAAGTCTTTTAGCGTGTACAAAGTCGTGATCCGAAGTTTTGAGATAGTTCAAACACAACATCGAATTACTGATTTTCTATTTCACCTGTCTTCTAATAAAATACGAGTATTTTGTTTTACAGCGATTTTATTAGACCAAGTCTTTTACGAGTCTAGACGTGTTTATTCACTATCCAAACAAATATCTTTGATATAAAACTGGCGCAATAAAGTTACACAACTGCATTGATTTCGTGATTTGTTTTTCTGTCATTTGCGTTGACGCAAGGTTGAGGTCATAGCTACATTGGTAAATAGACTACAAATGTACTGTTGCAATACTGACTGCACTTTTTATTTATATTTCGTGTGCAATCCATTCTTTTGGTTTTTGACAGGCAGATCACAAATTAAAAATACATAATATAGTTCATAATCTACTGCCATGTAATATACCTAACTTACTGAATAAAAAGTCCGGAAGATCGTCTTCCAGGTCTATATTAATTCTTTTAAAGGTTTTACTCCCTTTTGTAGTCCAAAAACTATAATTATGGATAAACATCTGTGAATCATAATTTACCTACTTTCTATGAAAATCTGACTCACCACATTGCACAATCTTTAACCGTAAAACGACTTTACAAAAACACGTTCAAACAAGTTATTAGGAGTGGATTATGATGTAAGCGCGCTTCAAAGGTATTAGGAATCCTTACACCTACAAACTAGCGGAACAATCGATTTTACTCATATCCGTTACAAGCACTACGTAATAGTCGAAAATTGAAAATTGTAATGTACTCGTAGGTATGTACTACAATTATATGCAACCAGGTACTAATTAATGCAGAGGACCTCTGTTTGAATTCCTTGGTCAGAGTAAGTATTTTTAGGTATACCCAACTCAGTATAATCCGTATCTTATAATGATTTTTTAACAGAATCCAATATAGTTGGAATATTCTGGTAGCATGCCATTTAGGTATAAACTGTCTATTATAATGATATGAGACCAAAGAAAGTTTTATTAAAGACGAAAAGTTAGAGATATTTCATACACATTTATTTTTATCTTTGTTTATAACTAGCGTGAAATAACTAATGAGCAGTAACAATAATTGTATTGTTCGTATTCTAATCTTAACTGACCTAGACATTAGTGGTTTACTTTCTACCAGAATGCATTCGTAATAATTATGTGAATGTGATTTCAATGTAACCTTGACCTGATGCAAGTAGAGCAGCAATGCCTTGCAGCAGATGGGCTGCGGTTACGCTCGTTTTAATTAATACGAAATTATATTAAAAGATTTCATTTGTCGCATTATACTATTTATAAAGATCTAGATTTTTATACTCTTATTTGGTCTTGGAAGTTATTCAAATTGAAATAAGCTGAAGCTCAATATTCGTTGTTCGGCGATTCGTGGATTCGTCTCCACATTTTTAAGTGTCTGAGCATTTTTTACAAGATAATGCGCAAAAGTCAACTTACAAAGTGCGATTATTTATTCTATAAAATATAGACAATTCATGGCTTGTTTGGATAAACCTGTATTGACTCACATAGGTAACGTTTTATGCATAACATAGACACACGATATTTTATACTTGAATTAATAAAACTAATTGCTTTTGTAGTCCTAATTAAAACAAATATTTTGTGTTCTTTATGACCTCATCAACTTTTGTCTTAGAAATAAGTTTTGAGTACTCATTGGAAGTTTATAATTTTCGAACATTTAATCGAAGATTATTACTTGAATAGACTAGAAACAAGTAATTGTTCAAATTTATATAACGAATTATTAAAGTTTAATGTTTTGTACAAAGTTTCGTGTTTTCTGTTCAATCAGTCTTCGTCCAATACTTTATTGAAGATTACAAGGTTTCTTGTGTTCAAAATGTTTTTGAAAATTAATAGGACAAGAATAAACCCAAAAGGGTAGTGTTGTTTAAAGTATAATAATAGAATAACCAACTTTCGCAGCCCCTGATAATGACGTAGAAAACTTTTAAATATATTTTTTTCGCTCAAACATGAATTGAATCAATAACATCAACATCAACTTAAACAAATAAAGGTAACTACTAACTAACTACTAGGATATACACACAAAGATTTATTCGAGTGCAAAGAGAAAAAGTGTAATTTTAAAATGTATACTTCATTTTTACAAATCCAAATTCATTCAACTATCTAAATGTAACAAACATTAACACACAATTACAGTAGCGCAATTCTCTACAGTCGGTGCTGTCGAGTATCGAGACTCTGACATTTTAAAAGTACCGCCAAAATAGTTCTAACGGAGTCCGGAAGAGGCGCTAAACAGGTTTTCATGTAAAATTACTCCAAAGCTAAGTGGTTGTCGGTAGTTGATAGTAGTATAGAATCGAGCTACAGATATAATATTTCAAAACAATACACGTCAAATACTTGTATTTTCAATGTTTCTCGCTTCTCTACAGTTCTCTCGCATACCTACTACCTACAAACACATCGTACTTGAGAACACACGAGATTGCATGTTAGTTGCATTAATTAAATGTTTGTTTTCCAATTACAACTGCAGTGACGACTCTACGGAACAAACATTTGTGATATTGTCGTTTTGTGTTTGTGATTTTAGTGTTCAGAGACTCTCTTGCTTTGAAGTTCCGAAACGATATCTAGAAATTTTTATTCATATAGTTTTAGAATTTAACTAAGAGCGGTTTTCCATGCAATCGGATGAAGAAGGTTTTTAAGGTAAAAAAAACTTTTAAATTGACAAAGTTACTTATTTAAAGATATTATTGTAGGTTTAGTCAAGGTTTAACTCTTCCTTCGATTCGGAACGAAACCTTTGCCCAGCAATGAGACAGTAAATAATTGGTCAAAAAAAATAACAGTTTATGATTTTGCTGTTATGTAGTCATCAAATCAATCACATAACCTTTTGGATGTAGGGGTACACTTTTCACAAAATTACCGTTATTAAAATCGCTACCCTTGTATTTGCCGTGACTCAGATATTTTCAGTCAGTAACCTTTCTCTCAATTTTCCGTCAAAATACCAGCATTTCATGGAATTAGACTTTAAAACGAAGCAAATCACGGGATGTAATGTTGAGGAAAGAACTGAGATTTGTTTACAGCGTAGTAGGCGCGAACAAACGTTCATTACACACGAGTACACGCGATTAATTTCTTTGTCTTAAGCCAGGTTCGCTCGTATTGATGCACGGCTGCGCCTTTAAAGTGATCATTTTGTTTACTAGCTGCTGTATCTTCTCTAGAAGATTAACTGTAAATATAAATCAAGAAGAAGAAGAACTTAATTTTATTTAAGGAAGATTGTAAGGATCGTAAGTGGCGTTTTTTTGTCTCTGCCTACTCCTAGTGGAAGAAGGTGTGAAGACCTTTATTACTTTCCAGCTACCAAGTTATTTTTGTGATCAAAAAATAGTTCTTTTAACAATAGTTAAGTTTTAATTCTCTTATATGTATATTAGGCTTCTCATTCATTCTCCTGTAGGAATCTTATCTTCAGAATCTAAGAAACTTACTGAAGAATTCCTGTAATAATTAAATGGGTTTATAAAAAGTATACAGGACATAACGTACTTCATCTTGTATGAAGTTGTGAAACCAATTTTCTTACGAACTTGGAACGTCTTATGATATAAATATTTCATGAACCTAGCATATCCTAAAGGTACTCATAATTATGTAGGCAAAATCTCGAAAATTAATTCCTTCCGGCAACGAATCCTGCAAAAGATTATGTGTACGCAAATTAGCCAACAAGCAAGCTAGATAATAGCCTTTTAAGCTAAGATTTAAGTCTTTCAACTTAATTAAAAGCAGGATCCTAGACCTTTTACTTTTATTTCACAGAACAAGCGCTTTCGTTACTTAGAATCCTTTTGAAGGATCGCGGTATTAATGTATATTTATTACCTCTAAACGAAGACAGTCCATCTTAAACTATTCTCTAATTTATCTTGAAATGAATTGCATAATCACTAAGACAACACTAGTAGTTGCTAAATGTTTTTTTTTTTTAAATAGTCTGTTGGTTCTAAGTAATCCATTACATAGGTGGTTTCATAATATAAAATAATCAAGACTTCTTGGGTAAATCTTATTTCAACCGACTAGGCACTTGTACAATACAGAAATTACGTATATCGTTTGTAAAACAATTAGTTGACAATATGCATATTTTAAAACTCAGTCAAAATATATTTTAAATCAGTTTTGTCATATTATATTCAGCAAAAGTTATTCTACGTTAAAATGACTATGTTACATAGAATTTTACGATGTTCTATTTTAACTTTCTATTTTTCAATTTCCACGAACGGTGTGTATGATGGATGAAAGTCATAACATTGTTTACACAACAAGGGAAAGGATTAACGCTGGACTACCTTCTATAGTTTTTGTAAATTAGTTTTTACTTTGTTCTAGCGTTTACTGTGTTTTTTCTCCTTTGTGCTAAGGCTTACCACGTTGAATGCAATTAAGGTAACAGTCTGTGTTGTTTTTTAACCCAAAGGCTCTATGAACTTCAAGTGTGGGAATCTGACTAATAGTTAACTGGTGAATTAAATTGCAATAAACATTGAGTGATTTTGCACGTTAAACTTCTCTAAAAATTATGCGAGGACCACTACATCAACGTTGCACTAATTATGTCATTGGACTACATACTATTAAAATAATATATTATGTTTCATTATCTATCTAAATTTTTGACTGACCCAAATTAATTAACTATACCTATAGTAATTTTTTATAAAAAAAATATCAACGCTCTTGGCATATATCGAACGAACTACTTTTCAATTAATTTTAAGCATCAAATTGTTACATTAGTTACACATCGATTACAGGAAATTTGCTAATGATGCATTTGCAACTAAACGTCTGAATAAGTACATCTAAATATGGCTTTAATATATTTACGACTTCACTACAAAACAGCTATACTTATATAGTTTCTAGTAGTACTAACGATCTCTATTATGTTACCACAAGAAACTGCTCATCAGAGTGATGTAAAAGTTTGTGAGCGAAACTTTGAATTAATCAGTTTACCGTCCCTGACTTGTGCAATTTGGACGGAATGCTAACAAGTTGGTGCTTGCAGAATTTTCAGCAAAAACACTGAAAAACTTGTAGTTAAACTTAAGGATTTTGTAGTACGGTAATATTAACGTCTTTTAGGATGTAATAGTATGTATGTAAACAACTTGTTGATACACTGAAGTATGAAAAAAATATGTGCTTGACTAAATATGTAAGTGACCAAACCAAACTTAGGAACCGATGTAAATATGCTTTAAACAAGAATTTACATTTATTTTAACAGAAATTAAAATAAAAGGATATATTATACTTCTTTATATGTGAGCAGCGTCCCGAGTTGAAATCAAATCAGACGTAGAACGGTCAAAGTGATATCTCTCAGGCGGAGATTCTTTGCTATGAATTAAAGTAAATAGGGTAGGTTATATGGAGTAGTATAGAGTACCTTAATCGTATTCAATGGGTAACTGATGAAATCTCATTGCTTTTGTTGTTTTGAAATCATAAAATAGGTTTTTAATTTTCGTAAATTCTCTCAGGCAGAGATTCTTTGCTATGAATTAAAGTAAATAGGCTAGGTTATATGGAGTAGTATAGGGTACTTTAATCGTATTCATTGGGTAACTGATGAAATCTCATTGCTTTTGTTGTTTTGAAATCATAAAATAGGTTTTTAATTTTCGTTTCAATGTAAAAATTTCATTGAAGTATTTGAGCCATTAAATTAAATAAGGCTCGAAAAATCATAAATAGATATGACGTATGGGAAAAGTAACTACATTATTGTTTTAAATTATATATGTGTTGTATTGCAATGTAAATATCAACAGACATGGTTGTCAGATCGATATAAATTTAAAATGCTGGCATCTTGCCAATTTAGAAATACATTAGCAGAAACGTACTACGTAAATATGTAATGTTAGATTAATTTATTAATATCATCATTCATTCGGCAAGCTTGTTAAATAGATTTACAATGTGCCTTCCTGTATATATCTTGTATTGCATGGAATATTTTGGCTTACTCCTATCCCAACAAAATACGTATAAACATTAGTATTTCATCAAATTTTAATTATGTTTACCTCACCGACTCATTAAAGTACCCATGTACTGGTGATAATTATATTCAATACCAATAATTATTTAAAAGCCTTGAGCAATTCAGCTATAAAGAGTTTTTTCTACTTTCTCTTCACCCTGTTTTAACAACGTTTTCTAATGGATCGCCTGTCTTTAAATATATCCGTAACACTTTTTGAATTTATTGGTCTTCTAGAACGACATTTGCCGTGAAAAATCTGCGACAAACACGATACAATACTTTCGAGGCCCTTAGTATATTTTACAAATCTGTTGCTGTTTAATTTCAGTATAGATAATTAGACCATATTCTAATCACACATGCTTTTTGATGCCTACAGTATTTTTCTATGTTGCTATTACCTTTACGTATACGTGTGTTGAATTCGAACTTAATCAAAAAGTTAAAAATAATCTCCATGACGCAAACCAACGCAATACACTCTACAATACATTTATTTTTTTATTATTACAGCAAATGCACGCTCGTATTTACGTAGTGCCGGTAGTTGTCTAACTTGTCAAGTGACGTCACACTCGTACCATTCAGCTTGCCTTCACCTCAATGGGAATCTAGTACGGTGTGCGTTTAGTAGGTCACAATACAAAAAAACAAGGAGGCACGAGGTGTGTTGACGAGTTTCGATTTTGGAAGGAATAAAGGTGTAGGGTGATACAAATATTATAATGCTAGCTGATACATGCTTAAAGCCCGTTTTACGAATTAAAGCATAGTTGTGTTACTTTAACTCGTGAAATTCAGTTTCCAGTCGAATTGAACTGGCTTTTTGAAAAGTATTTTCACCATTTTGTATTCTAATAACAAATTGTTAAAGGTAGTAGGTAATGAGATATACGTCATATATATCGAATAAGTTTTGTAATCACCTGTAGGTAAGGTTTACTTGTATAATACGACAGGCCACCAAAAATAAATAAATCCGTGATAATTTTTTCACAACATTCAAAATTCTATTTCAAAATTCAATACTTCCCATCCTTTCAGCAACAGAACAACAAAATACAAGCTTATATCAGGCAACTAAAAACAAAAAATAGTTTTCCGAAATCAATTTCAAAGCACAATTCCCTCCCATTCTATTTATTTATCAAAATAAAAGCCCGACATACGATATTCACTCACGTTTCACGAACTAAATCGACATGACGCGGGCACAGGTGTCCGACATTGTCAGTTATAAATGCAGTTGTTGTTATGAATTAATAATTCACTCAAGTGCCATACGTTGTGGGAAATGTACGATAATTTGTAAGTTGTTTTGTGAATGAAAATGGAATATAGAAACGGTTTGGGTTGGTTTAAATTTAGTCTTCTTGTTAGTTATTGTACAATTAGATCTGTAGGTTGTAATAAGGTTCTAAAATATACATAAAAATATATATTAAGAATGTTTTGGTAAAACCCAGCCCCTTATCATAATTTATTTATATTGCATTACATTGATATTAAGTTTATGAACACGTCTGCGCAATACATAAATCTTATCGTAGAAAGATTCCTTATGTCCTTTTATATTTAACTGCAGGGTCCATATAATATGAGAATGAAAGACTAATCAAATGAAGCATGGATTAAAATTTACGCTGTTAACTCAGGCAATTCAATAAATGGACTACATAATCAAGGGAATTCTATATACGCTTTTAATTCCAATGATTGGCTTCGGTACTTCATCTAACGATACGGTTGCGTCACTACGCCCTTAGGACTCTGGCGCCTGGCGGCTGTGGCTTGTGTACAATGTACCTATACTGTGTCATGTGTACATACCCTTATCTAATTGTGTTGAATACTGTCCGCCTCACGTGGTTTCGTTTGCGTAGAAATTATTTGAAGAATATTATTCTCGCCATTGTAAAATACACTTATGCCGACTAAGATTTAAACATCACGCCAGTGTGAAAAATTGATGCTGCCTTTACGCACGTCAGACAAATCGACAGGAAAATACTTCTGCCAAAGGTTCTATCAAAACCGCTCCCGCCGTTTCGGACGTGAGCCTGACAAATCCGACAGTCACGTATTTAAATGTACCCCTTATTTTTTTCTAATTTAAGTTAAAAATCCAACTTTTCGGAGAATTTAGCAAAAATACGCAATATAGAAAGATCTTCGTAATGTTTTGAAATCGTACGCGATGTTTCGACATATTTTCATCTAACAAACGATACATTATTAGCGAATGAAGTATCGATTTAAAACTGAAACAAATTAACGCTAATGATTTGTTGATTCATAGCAAATTGGCAGTCTAATTTCAGAATCACTGACGACATGGACATGACAAAGCAATTGAATAGGCACACTTAATCGTCGATCGATAACGCCCACGGTAATATTATGCGACCCGTTTCGTATGTTAGTGACGAATTCTCTCTACAATCTAGTAAATAATATAGCGGAAGAGTATCACAATAAATACTTAATAAAATTAAAGTCAGTATACTTTAGACAAATTTGAATATTGACACTAATGATTGTCAAAATTTAAGTCAGTTTCGTAAAACCAGACAAGAGTACTGAGTTTTTCTTTATTTGTAGCGCTATGTCAACTCTACCTGTTTTTTTACCATAAGTTTCAAGAACTTACGTTCTGCAACTCGGGGTTCGGAACCGTTCGGGAGAGAACCATTGCCCAGCAGTGGGATACACAGGGGTTAAAAAAGTACTGTACACAAAAAATAACAATTACGTTTACAATATCAACTTCATCAGGTTGTCAGCCATACAACGCTAATGTTTAACCCTCTTATTCATAATAAACACACGTAGTTAAACAACTACTATAATATGTTTTATCTCTTTCATTTCGCTAAGGAGTGAAAGATACAAAACACTTTATAAGCCTTTCACAACTTCATATATTTTTATGAGAGTAAAAGTTTAAAAAATCTACTCTACAGTGCATAAGCAACCTTATTTTAACACGTGTATTAAATCAATACACATCAAAAGCTTGAGCCGGCGTGGCTCAAACAGGCTAATCTGTGAAGCCTTCAGACTCGTCCGACGGCACGAAGCCCAGCTGATATTGTTTCTACTTACCGCCCCAGGCTGTAATGAGTTACCGTGTGTATAGGTATTATCTACTCTCTATCTCCCTAATACTACACGTCCCTTCATAAACTTTACCTTACTAAATAAAATACGAACTGAATTAAATATGTTTATTTTTTGTCTTTGTGAGTAAGTTTCAACTATTAAACTAAATGTTTTTTCAATTTAAATTCTAACCGACTTTTGCCTTCAACGTTAAAGTGCTTAAAATGAATTATTTTAAATCCCAGACGAAAAAATAAAAGGTGTTGTAAATTTGACGCCTTTTTATGTCTGTCTCTCTTTGACACTTTAGCGCTTCAATTAATCAATTTGATATTATTTCTACTTAAAACTCCGGGCTGTAATGAGTTACCGTATGTTTAGGTATTATCTACTCTATATTGCCCTAATACTACACGTTTCCTTAATAAACTTTAGCTTAACAAAATACGACTGAATTACATTCGTTTCTTTTTTTTGCCTTTGTAAGCTGTTAGTTTTAACCATAATGTTATTCGAAGCGGTCTGTCGCTGAACGATAATATAATACGTTAACGGTTTCAATTCAATTTAAAGACGGTTTTTGTATAATATTAATTGCCTAAGGGTAAAATATAAAAATAATATATATGTCTCTAATTCCTAAGCAATAAAATCCAGGTTATAGTGGACGCGTCGAAATATCACTCAACTTTAAGCCAACTTTCAAAATATTCTTAAACATAAACCTAGTAACTTTCTAATAATCCGGAAACGCTACTTCAGACATTTTGATCCAACGCTCAGATATCCAGTTAGTCAAAAATCGACGCATAACTAAATTAATACAACCAATAACGTGGGTCAAATTTCTGATGTCAGCTTGCTATTGATTGATGTTAGCTCCAACCGCATCTTAGTCAAGGCCTGTTAGGGCTAAAACGTAATCTCAAGACTACGTCTACTCTAGTGCGGTTAACGGAATCGGGCACATTCGATAGGTAGGATTGATTGAATAGGCACATTTTGGACTACTGCTGTAACAATGCAGTGGTAGAATATTTAGGTAGATACCTATAATATTAACCTACCTAATGACAGTCACGGTACTAATAGAAGAAGAATAAGAAATAGTTTATTTTATGATTTGTTTATTTGAAACACCTAATATAATGAGTGAGGCGCCCATAGCCAGTTGCGCTCACCAGTCGATAAACGATCTGTGGGTTAAGCACACCTTGGTGCGGTCATTAATAGATGGGTGAACGCATGTTGGTATTTGAGCTGGGCGTTTCCGTGCTTCGGAAGGCACGTATAAAGTCGGTCCCGGTAGTTGTTAATTAAGATAACAGTCGTTAAGCGACTTCAGAGGCCTTCGTGCGACTTGAACAACTTTGACATTATGTTGACCACTAACCATACGATAAGAAGAATATAATTATTATTGTAAATGCAAAGCTGTATTCTAGTGTGTATACAAAGTATTGTATGAAATGTATTCAAGGGTCAAAGGAAGGAAAATCCAACATCATAAGCAATTTAAGTTATTCAAGAAACACTAAAATTTTTACTACCGTAAATCACAATTAAATTGTTATAAAACCAATCAAAAATGTATACGTACGCCACATTTTTTTTATCGTGGATAGACAAAAAGTATACTACTCGTACTTACTCAAACATATTATTACAGGGAAAAAAGGCAGAAAAATATCAGACAGCCTAGAATATGATATAAAAGTTCTCAAGAATATGTACTAAAGAATATTTTCTAAAGCAGGAAATTGGAAAAGTCAACGCACTTTGAATAAAGCGGCTACACCAGTACTTATCGTGTCATAAACGCGTTCCACCACACACTTAATACATAGTTTCATCGCGATCAATAATTCTATACGGCTTTACCTTGACTGGACTATTCAGTTATTTACCTGTAACTTTTATTTTAATGAATATTTTAACACGTTTGTCTGACGTTTTGGTGTTTCCATAAATCATTTATTATATTGAAACAAAAGAATTAAATAGCTGATTCTACTTCTCAGAACCTAATCAACCTGCTTGTAGATCGATGGGTTTTTTAACGGTTTTTGCTAAGTTTCTCTATTGAAGAAATCAATCCATGCATTCAAAGAATTAAAGAAGTCAATTCTTTAAAAAAGAAGGTAATATAGTTCTATAGCTAGTCTATCAGTTCAACTTGATAGACTTTGAAACTTTACCGAAAATAAGGGCAAAAATATCTTGTTTAGTTATGTATGACCCTTCGTTTGCTTAATATTTGGTAGTAAAATTTATGCAGCACCTTTTAATCTAGTCTAACGATAAGGTGTTTCTCCCACAAGAACACCAAAAGAGACTTCTGAAGACCTCTGGAACTCTTATTTATTAATCCCCAATCAGCAAAACAATAAAAAAAAACTGTCATTGGATCGTGATATTTATGTGAATAAATTATCGGGTAAACGATGATTATTTTTAATTGTTTGGCCCGACAGATGGCGCCCTCAGCCGTAATTCCCATGGAGTTATACGGCCGTTTAATGATACAAAGTATATGGGAATCCTCGTTCACAACTGATAAAGTTTTTGAAAATCTGACTTAGTAAGGTAAAATAGGGATATATTTACGTATATTTTGATACTAAACGACGATTACAAACTTATTTCAGGCTCGAGTATATGTAAAGAAAAAAATCTTAAGGTACTACTTTTTCTTAATTTTGATGAAAACTATCTGTAATTTTTAGTTTGGAAATTTGTTCATCCCACATTTTTCTGCTGCTTTATCACAATAGATTTCCCGTGAGTTCTTTTTTTTACTACAATGTTTCAATTGGGAACAATGCATTAGTTTTCGTCATTTTGATATTTACGATGCTCATTTGTATTCAACATTTTTAGTTCAGTTCGTGTAATAAACCCAGTCGTCTCAATCAGTCATTAGCGGTAAACCACAAGACTATTCAAATTACGTCATTATCTAAACTACATCACTAAGCTTTGAGGCCACATACATTGATAATGTATTTAGTCTGAAGCTATCAAGTATGTATAGAATCAACTTACTCCTCGACGTTGAGACGCCAATAACGTCAATATCTTATTGAAGCACTTCCATCTAAGTTGTAAGAGTAATCTATAATGTATTCACATAATATATTATTATATTATGTATGTCTTTGAAAACTATATTTCGATCTTAATATATTAGTGCATAGTTTTAAGGTATTTTGATTATTCTCGACGCTTTTTTATCTCATCGTCGATCGATTGATTTTATTACACCATGACTATACACCGATTAGCCGGTAAACCAAGAAAGCTGTAACGCAACCGATTAATCAGTGGACCAATAGTGCTATTGCAATGATGATACGGCTGTGTATGATCTTCTACTTCAATATGTTCCGGTTTATAGCAAAAAAATTTTTACCTGGACGAAAATGTTCTGTCAAAAATTTATCTTTAATGTGATTTTCCATGTCTTGATAATTTGATTCAAATATATTCTACTATCGGTTCTCGCATATTTTTTTCTTAAGGACTCTATTTTAAACACTTCTATTCCTGCCATAGTCATTAGACAATAAAACTCAGACTACTTAACACGACCTAGCATGTATAAAATCTTTTATGCCCGTATCAAGGGCTTGGTTCATCGGTGAGTGCGGTTGAATGAAAGCCTTTGGCGTGGCGGCCAGCGACAGTGTGACGTCACAGACAATGTTTTAGCCAGCTGAATACTGCCCCGTAATCGAGGTCGTCCATCACGCTTGTATTTCTAATAGGGTAAACAAAGCCACGAACGATAGCGACGGAAAAAAGCCGTCAGACTAATTTCCCCTGTGTATAACGACACGATATATCGTGAAGTTTTATGTTTGCTTTCATAATTTTGTATCTGAGAAGTTTTGTCATATTTGTTAAATTGTATTGGAATTTTGTTGAAGCGCGGTTTTAGGCTGTAAACAACTTTTTGATTAGGAACTTGTTTTCTTACATACTGTAAGTAAGCTTAAGTTTCAGCAACGTACTTTAAGAACATGCTATAAGTACGAAACTTTTCATTCAACAAATAAATGCATTATAGAAACGGTATCATTCAATTTACAAACAAGAGTAACCTTACAATATTTAGCAGTACAGCATTAAAGTTGACGTTTCTATTTTAAAACAACATCAATCATGACCCGATAAACTATTCAGAACTATGTTCATGGCACGTCACCATGATTTGCCTTCGAAACTGATGATAAATTGAAATACTTCCTGCTACGTGTTAAATGGAATCGATTGATACCAGCTGTGGTATTCAATTTCGACATCTAATACATTATGTGGGTACACCATCGAACTCCCATAATTAATCACCAAACGCCGACACTGTTTCAGCGTGTCTTATCAACAACTTTGCTAATCAAAGTTCTGTCATTAGTTGTTTTCCAGCTATCGTGACATTGTGCCACCTACAATATTATTGGAAGTTAGGTTGAGGTCATAATGTGAGCGGATAGAAGAAAGTTTTCGAGTTTTGTTGATCGATTTACTTACTTTTGATGTAAGTGACATAGAAGTTTTGTGATTGACGAGGTTAAACTAAAGTTTTAGTATTATCTTATTAAGACCTATCCTGCTGCTGCATAACCTCATCGTTATGCATTCTTCAGTAATAATACGCGAAAGATCAAACAGCTTTTTTATATTTTTCATAAAAGCAAAGGTTTGGTAACAAAGCAACTATATTTAAAACCAAATTGATTAACTTAACTCATAGCGAAATAATCTCTTACCAATAATTATAGCCTTTGAAATATATGTTACTCTGGTATAAAGTATCTTAAAAAGTCGGTTGCAAATTAAAAATTTTCTATAAACCTTAAAATTATATTGTCATAAATACAAAACCCAAACAAATAATTCAAGATGCAACCCATTCAATTATACAAAGAGGCCATGAACCAATCAATATCAACTACAACTAAATCTGTTTGATATAATTACTCCATTATCATGTTCCAGATCCGTCAGTCAAGTGCATTAATTGACTGGTAACAAGCCAATGCGGTTTCAATTACATTGCGCGCCGAACTGTCGATGTAATTGTTTTCCGCTTACAGTTGCACCTAACTATAGTTAAGTACTGCGGGTCACGGTATTGAATAATTGTAGAGTTTTTTTATTTTAATTATTGGTATTCGGGGAACAGGGAAAGGGTATATCAGGATTTTGGGGTAAATAATATAAATAATAGTTATTATTGTAAAGAGATAGGAATGTGTATGCATAATAATACTTAGTACGTAAGGTTAACTGAAGAATATTATTGCTCAGATATTAAACTATTATAGCATTAGAGAAAAAAAAAACGCTCACAATATTTTTTTGAAAGAAAATTCGAGGCTTTGGTCAACTAATCCCGCTTGATCTCATCCCGC
Organism: Anticarsia gemmatalis; assembly: GCF_050436995.1. NCBI lineage: Eukaryota > Metazoa > Arthropoda > Insecta > Lepidoptera > Erebidae > Anticarsia > Anticarsia gemmatalis. Next base: position 8,592,032 of record NC_134757.1, read on the forward strand.
GGGATGAGTTGTCCTAGTACAATTTTTGAATCGGACAACTCATCCCGCTGATATATTTTACGATTTGTACAGACTTGAAAAAAGTGGTTCACGCGCATTAGGGCTAATTCTCAGTGTGGCAACCGACTCGCTAGTGTACTCGTTATGGCCATATAAATATTATTTTATTATAATCTGGGGGCACGGAAGTGCCCCCGCAAGTCGAGCAAAAAAAAGCGGCACGGCCGTAACATCCTTTTCTCGAAGCAATTCGGGCTATTTTTGACACCCCTATAATTTCGTTGTGGATAAAACAAGAAGCCTGGATTTTCAGCAACTAATCAGTCATTGTATAAACACGGTATATTTAAAATTTCAGTCAATTTGAACCAGTAGTTTAAGAATGACAACTTGTTAAAATTTTGAATTTTGTCACTCACTGATTCACTGACTCACTGACTCACCGATCATCAAAAGTCTAAGGTACTTCTAGCAGACTTAGAAGCTTAAAATTTAGAATACAAATAGGGTTTAGTGTCTTAATCATAGGAAAATTTTATTTTTTTCTAATTTCGGTCCAGTTTTCTAAATACACCAACTGTAACAATAACTTTGTAATCCCATATAAATGTATAAGATTACAAGGTTACATTTGCAGTTAATGAATCTGGTTTTTATTACTGTAGAAAATAAAATGCCATCAAAAACATTCTGTAAAACCCTCAAGTCTCGCCGTAAAAAGTTGTGAGATCTATATAATACCAAGTCGATTAATCTATTTAGTCTCTACTTAAAGGACCTTCTGTCTTAAGTTATTACGTATGTTATTATCATGCCAATTTAAAAAAAATACCTCTAAAACAAATAGACCGACCTGGCCATCGCATGATTTGATTATTAGTATGTATCACGCTACACAGCACGACGAGAAGTTAATGCTCCTGAAATGTTAATGGCGAATTTGTGTTTTCTTGCGATGACCAAGTCGATCTATTTGTTTTAAAGGTATTTTTTTTAAATTGGCATGATAATAACATACGTAATAACTTAAGACAGAAGGTCCTTTAAGTAGAGACTAAATAGATGCCATCAAAAACATTCTGTAAAAACCTCAAGTCTCGCCGTAAAAAGTTGTGAGATCTATATAATACCAAGTCGATTAATCTATTTAGTCTCTACTTAAAGGACCTTCTCTCTTAAGTTATTACGTATGTTATTATCATGCCAATTTTAAAAAAAATACCTTTAAAACAAATAGACCGACCTGGCCATCGCATGATTTAATTATTAGTATGTATCACACTACACAGCACGACGAGAAGTTAATGCTCCTGAAATGTTAATGGCGAATTTGTGTTTTCTTGCGATGACCAAGTCGATCTATTTGTTTTAAAGGTATTTTTTTTTAAATTGGCATGATAATAACATACGTAATAACTTAAGACAGAAGGTCCTTTAAGTAGAGACTAAATAGATTAATCGACTTGGTATTATATAGATCTCACAACTTTTTACGGCGAGACTTGAGGTTTTTACAGAATGTTTTTGATGGCTTCATATTACTAGAAGGTACATACATTAAATGTCGTTTTGTAATGATAATTTTCTTTAGTGATCCGAACAATCCAGCGATTAATAAAGCAACACAATTGTGTTTCTTGTCTTAATAAGCAATTTTATTTTACGATATTTAATGTACGTTCTAGTAATGTGAATTATAATAAAATCTCAATAAAATAATATTTATAATCACAATATAATATTTTACAAGTTATTCGATCTTCTACTATCACAAACAATTAAAATTAAGAAAAGAAGAGACTACCTGAAACTATGGAGAACAAGAAAAAAAAATCCTATGCCATAAACCAATTGATCTCCGGCCAAATTTCAGTAGGAATTCTTTTGGAAAAATTAAGAAGATGGATGATATGTTTTTATTTATTCAGTTTTAAATTTAGAGTTTTTTTATATTCGTACATTTTTATATTTGGCACTTGTAATTACAGTTTGTGATTTTAAGCCTTTTGACCGCCACAAAAAAAACACATCGCCGTGCCCTCCACGCCAAGCCACAAATTCAATGTCCAAAATGTTATCGATTAAGCATATTGATTTGACTGCCTCCATGGCGCAGTGGTTTAGGTCGCCACGCCGATACCACCGCGTCGGGAGGTCGTGGGTTGAATTCCCACACGGAACAATTATTTGTGCTTTCCATAAATTATTGTTTCGGGTCTGGTTGTACTTAGCGTCCGTTGTTTGTATGTTTGTAAAAGTTCCCGCGACACAAGAGCAATTTTTAGAGCGGGAGTTGTCCTTTTAAAAAGAAAGAAAATAGAATATATCGATAAATAAGAGAGTAATAATATTCATCAAACATTTTTGAATATACAGCTTATAACACAAAAAGAATATTTATTTAACCTCATCTCCTACTGTAATAAACTTATAAGACCACATTTATAGCAACACTTTTGTTCACGAATGTACAAATATTTCAAATAATATGGCACATTTTTACCTTTTCTTTAAAGCGGGATGAGTTGACTAAAGAAAAATAATAAAAATATTAATGTGGACAACTTATCCCGCGGGATAAGTTTTAAGCGGGATGAAATGACCAAAGCCTCGAAAATTCTTTCGCAAAAAGAAAAATTGACTGATAGTGAAAGGCAAATTGGTTTGTCAAAAAATATTCCCCGATTGTCATTGTTAGATATAGGTTTCGAGATAATAGTGTAAAGTTAATAAAACCAAAGTTTTGATGAACTAATCTGAAGTCAGGGTCAAAGCTACAAGCGGAAAATATTTTTAGTGTTTCTGGGAAGTTAGTATAAAGCTATTTCTTAACACAAAAGCCTAACGACGAAACTAACGTCGCGAAGGTTTTCACAGCTCTCTATGAAAGGCGATGGAATTTTAATGGGGTACGCCTCGGGCTATTTACACAAATGGCTATGTTTAAAGTTTCTTACTAAACTTGTAACCATATTGCCTTATTATTGTCTAACACGAAATTTGACTGTTAGCGTTACGCAAGAAAGTTGACAATGAAATCGTGTAGAATATTTCCTTGCGTATATGTTTTAAAATTTACTAGATTTTCGCATGCTGTTTTACTTAGCCCCTTTTAATGTAACAATGATTTATTTAATTTTGAAACGTTGTGACAAAAAATTACATTAATAATTATCTTCGTCTTTATATCTGACTACAAGAGGACGCGAAGTAATCATAATACATATTAAATAAGCGTAATTAAACACAAATGGGTATTCGATTTGAAGACTCTTGTAATATAACTTTAATTTAAATTGGCATACAACTCAACATCTAGATAATACGATAGTTCCTAGTTATGTCTTAGATTAGTGATCTTGTCAACCTATCATAACCTACACAAGACGTAATTTGAGATATCAAACAGCATTGATAATAGAATACTAATTATATTCGTCACATCTACATAAATACTATAGTAATAACATATTAGCTTCGGGCTATTGATCGACCGACTCAATAGAAGTGTGGAAAGGACGTTCCTAGATAAACATTCTTTGATCACATTGTAGCCTTTTGAAAAGGTTCTCACGCTAACGGACGTGCGTTGTATGAAAGTTTCGTGAATGAAAGTTATGAACGACTTTTCGCTTTAGGTATTTAAATATAGACTTCAATATGTTTAGAAAATAAGTAAAAGTTCTTCTTAAGCCTTTTATTTTACTAACTAAAAAGTAAAGTACTTCAATATTTAATCCTTAGATATTTTTGGCAAACATGCGCGATTCTCAGCCTATTACAAGAGTTGAAAATTTTACAGTTAAAATGTTCTGTTGAATCAGTTCCTACGGCACTCGCTAGGGGCACTGATCGAGTCTTCATATAAAATTTTGTCGATATCTAGCCGGTTGACCATATTCCATTGTATATTAGAAATTACCTCTCTTATTCATAAATATCTAGTTAATCGTACGTAATATTGTTACATACTTGTACATAATATTGTCATTGTACCGTAATTATGTCGACAAAAAACTCAACTTCATCACGGCTATTGTCGGCCACAAGTCACTTCGTTACATTGTCACTGCATAAACGTTACGCTAATAGACATTCCCAATTACAAATTGAAATTAATACTATCTTAAAATCTAAACTGCGTGAAAATAGAGGCGGTGTGAATTAATTAAGATTTTAACGAGCACAAACTGATTATAATTTCGCAATAACGTCGAAGCAAAGCGGGGTTCACACAAGCGGATAGATACCGCGACCGAATTAATTAGTGCAAAGTCGCTTTAAGCCAGGAATTATCACACAGCCAATCGGCAACAAGTTGAAACCAGTTTAATTGTAGGGATTAGAGGGATTCGATCGTAAAATTAATTTACTAATGCCATTTTGTCAGAAAGCTGAACTGACGTCAGGCATTGCGTATTTTCCATATTGCCTATTAATAATTTAGTAGACACAAGTTCTATCTCTGTTTAATTGATTCCATTAGAGTAAGACAGCTTATTGGATTATTACTGCATAGTGGTTGGATGGTAATGGCCAGACGCGCTTAGGCATATTCAATTTGATTGGTTAATTTGCCTATCTCTACCATGGGAGAGTCAATGTGTAGCTGACTTAGATAATGTTGACATAAGCCGATACGAATACATCGATCGTTGAATTTTTATAGAATGTGGGTGAACTAGCCGTGAAACCTGGTTATAAGAATTGCACAAAAGTCTAAAAGACGAAGCGTAAAAAACAAACATTACACAAGTAGTTTTTACACATAATGTGTACATATAAAATCCACCTGAGAGACATTTCGTATCCGAGACATAACATTAAATTGTCGACTACTTCAACCTATGCTTACTTAATAAAAAAAAACGAAAAATAAAATAAAATCTTAACCCCTAACTAAACAATATTTACGTTGTTTCAGAAGCGGCATGGCATGAGCGGTGGGGTGGGCGCGACATGCGGCGCGCGCCGCCCGCGCAACCCGCCGCCGTCGCTCTCGCGCTCTCGTTGCTGTTGCGTCTCGTCAACGCCGGTGTGTACCTACCTTATGTTCAAGACTTGTATATTACCTATGTTGTGAGCACTCGATGTTTAGATTTTACGAGCCTAATTAGAGGGCTCTTGAGAAGTTTATGCGTACCTATAGGTTTTTTACTACATAACATTATATTATAATGTTAACAGTTAATACAATTTTAATCGACACAATTTTTATCATAACGATATATAGGAAGTACAAATTTCATTTCAAAGTATTCCTTTTTGATCAACTCAAATATCATCATTACTTTTCACCCGGTACAATAATTTAAAGTAAACTTCATCAACATATACCACTATTTTAACAATATAAAAATCTAAAGAAATCATAATATTATTACTATCAAAAAAGGTAACATCACAGGAAATCGCATCCCTCATTCCAATAGTAAACAAAATAATTTCTTTCAAAACATACAACACTGTACATAAACTAACAGTTAATTAAAGCACTTTACAGTCTTCCTTCGGGACGATCCTACCCTCGACCTGCACCTGACCTACTACGAACTTGAACATTGAATCGACCTATGAAATATAGAACCACTCATGGGATTGTTAATTTGTTTAATAGTTATAATGACTCAGTATTTTTAGTTTTAAGGTTGGTAAGGAATATTGTGTAGGTGTTATGACTTTTATGTCATATACCGTAAACCTTGTAATTAATTTCAAAGAAAACAAAGGTTGACAAAAAATTCAAATATTACGGCAGGTGAAACTTTTTTTTTTTAATGGCCTTTCTTACCTTACCTGCACTTGTCTCCTAGCTGTAAGATAAAGTAATAGTAATAATCCAAATGAAGAGTTGACTTGCCCTTGCTGCAATGTTAACTTTGTTTATTATAAAACAGTGACTTACCTAATTTTTGTAGTCAGTAGTGTCCGCTTATAGTTATTGTCTTAGTAACTGACTGCCTCTGTGGCGCAGTGGTTTAGGTCGCCACGCCGATACCACAGCAACGGGAGGTCGTGGGTTCGATTCCCACACGGGACAATTATTTGTGCGATCCACAAATAATTGTTTCGGGTCTGGTTGTGCTTTGTGTCCGTTGTTTGTATGTTTGTAAAAGTCCCCGCGACACAAGAGCAATTCTTAGTGCGGGAGTTGTCTTTTTAAAAAAATACCAAAAAAAAAAAAAAAATACCAACTGAAAATATATACAACATGTTTTTGATACTTACTGTTTAATTATATTCCTTTAGCAGTTGGAGAATTAGTTTTTCTTTTTACGGTTTGAAATTGGTCTGAACATGCATTTAAAACATCACACCTTTTATCCTCGTAAGCAGAATTGAAAATTTATTGTACAAATTAAAACTGGTTTCATTTAGCAATAAGTTTTATAATTATATAATATAATAAATCTTATGTACATTTTTGCTCTAGGTTCAATGGGCCCCGGTGTACCCGAGAACATAACCGTGACGTTCCTCAACCCGACAACGGTGAGGGTCTCGTGGTCAACCACCGCAGACCTGGTAGAAAAATATGACGTCACATACAAGCCTTCAGACGCGAGGTAAGACCACTACTTGCAGTGCTCTTGAGGGAGTTCACAGACAAAAGAACTTCTATAGTTGTAATAATTGGTTAATAATTAAATTTCCCTTTAAAAGAAACAGGTGAAATTTCTTACAACGTTTTGCCTTCAAGGGCTGAGGTTTGGAATTTAGATAACGGCCTTTGAGTTTTTGATTTTTACAGCATGTATAGACAGAAGTATTTTGGTCTGTAAACTCCCAATTAAATAGTCACTGTGCTTTTATCTGTTCTCTTCTATCTGTCTGTTTTTAACCCTAATTCTTTAAAAGAATAATTTCATTATTTACCGACTCATACCTTCGAAATATCGTTATAAGTTTTATTACATTTCAGTCATGTTTGTTACTTGAGTAGTAGAAATATAGATCCGAATATAGAATGTCAGAGAAACGGTTCCCGTAAATTTCACTACACAGCTCTAGGACAACACGTGCGCGGTCGGTAAATCAATATGGAACAGGGCAGCGTGCCGTCAAATCCAATCAAAACAAACTACCCTACAATGTCGAGAACTACCTTTTAATATCCACGTAAATCAATTTCGTGAAACAATTAAAACTATCGAGTGCTTTATAACCCGCGAAACATGATTAAACTTGTCGTTTTCTGAGAATTGATCACAATTTAATTTTGCCGTCGGAATTCACCGCTAACTTTGAAACGAGTCTTATTGTTGATTTTATGTAACCACTATTGGATAAATTAAATTTAAATGTAGCCTATTATTGTCCTACTACATGGCAAGGGTCTTCACACATAACTTCGAAGAGTCATTGGTATATTGCCTCAGATACGAAACCGCGACAACTTGCGTGGGAGGCGCATACTTACCAACTCGGCTATCATTGCTTTTAAATTGAATTAATTAAAACATATTTTTACGTGACTAATGAACGTAAACTTTAGGATTCGTTATTTCTAAAATGTTTAAATAGGAGGTTAATGAAGGGCGAGTATGAGGGGAGTATCGATCGCACCTTGTCTACATAAACGTCAAACTTTATATGTTTTTTATTATCATAATACTTGAGCACTGTTTCAACCTTAGAAATATCATCTAATTCTTTGGTTTTTATTCTTTATAAACCATTATCGTCTAGATTTTGTTTGTTTTTACTTTCATCATAAATCGATAAATCGTAATTAAATGTCGTTAACCTGATATCTTAGACTTCCAAATTAGCTTAGGTTCATAGTGAACCTATAATAGTTGACTTATCACTATGATAGTTTTGGCGTCATTATTATATTGCACTAGCTGACCCGCGCAACTTCGCTTGCGGTCACATAAGAGAGGATAGGTCATAATTTTTCCCGTTTTTGTAACCTTTTTTACTGTTAGTCTGCTCCTATTGGTCGTAGCATAATGATATATAGCCTAAGGCCTTTCTCGATAAATGGACTATCCAACACTGAAAGAATTTTTCCAATCGGACCAGTAGTTCCTGAGATTAGCGCGTTCAAACAAACAAACAAACTCTTCAGCTTTATAATATTAGTATAGATTTATAATAAGCTACAATAAAAATAGTCTTAAAAGTGAAGTACACATCACAATATACAACGAAATTTCTTGCACAATGCGTATACAATAGCTTTTTATATATTTCAACCAGACTAAAAACTTGTTTGTTTTCAAGATAAAAACCTTCGTATTTCACAAGACTATACTTCCTCTTATAAAACGAAAGTCGGAGGTAAATATAAATTCAGTGAACGGAAACAACGTGTCACTGATAAAACTGAACAAGTTATTTTACTTTTTCTTGGAAAATCTCGTTTTGGCAACGTTCAGGAGGGTTGATAATAGGAACGCAAATGATGTAAACAACTGTTTTGTTTGAAAAACATGAAAAAAAATACGTTTCTTAATGCTTAGCGAATCGATCACATCATTTTTGTATATTTATACACATTTTACACACTAAAGAGTGACACTTGTCGACACTTGATTCTGGACCTACAATAACTACAACAATGGTTTCGAATCAATCTATAATGTCATTTAATTCTAGCTGAGTAACATATCTAGGGTATTAAGAAAGTTTTAGCCATTTAATAAAAGGATATTAATGTATACAATTTCGCTTTGAAATATAACAGAAAGACAGATGCTGGTACATTTTGATAGCAAAATATACTTAGGTGACGTAACTAAAACAATAAATTACTTCTTAAACGACAGAAAACATTTATTTGAAGATGAAATAAATTAAAAAGACACAATTGCGTTGTCTGAAGAGTAAATGTAACTCACGAGAAACAAAATTTAATGGATTCCAACTGAAATAAGAAACTGGAACTTGGTAAAAGTTATGAAAATATTTTTATGAATTGTCAAATGGTCTCGCTTTTGTTCAATTTATTTCATTGTGATATTTTATTTCGTTTTACATTATAACACATTAAAGAAGAATAAGACACCTTTAAGTATATGTTTCTATGTACATACCTACACTTTAGTCGGAAAATTATTATTGCAAGCGAAAGGTGCTCTCAATTTTTCATACTTTTTAAACTACTGAGTCGAATCGTTACTGTTCATCTACCTCCGTGTAAAATATTATTTGGTAGTAAGAATGAACAATAATAGACAATCCAAAGCATTTGTAATATTAGTTTGATTTTCAAAATATCAAATATATCAATACTTTGTCACATCTCGTCCTATGAGTGCTAAGGTTCTTAGGGCTTATTTCTACAAGCTGTTGAATACACTTAGTCTTCAGTTCTGAAGTGGCAATAAAATCGTCTGGAGTATCTTATTGGATTTTTTGTTACAGCTCTTTTCAGTCACTATAATATTTATACTGAGAATCCAAAAAAACTAATTGTTCTTAATCATTTCTACTGAGAATCTAAAAACTAATTGTACTTAGTATGCTGATTATATTATTTAATTAATGGCACACCATGAAAGTTCAACAACCAATTTATTTGTTGGGAGAGCGATCGCACTGGAATTATTAATATTATTTATATACTTACTTAATTACTACACACATACTTCTAACACTCGGTAAGACTCGTTGCAACAAAGTAATATAAAGTTATTTACTAAAACAATAAATAATTAGGTACAAGTACATTATAATGCAAATTTACTCCAAAAAATATTCTCTATTATATTATAAACTATTTGAAATTACGTTGACAAGTTTATTTCGAACAAAACGGACTCTATTCCGAAGTATCGTTGACCCTATGCATTCGAAAGATTGGCTTTCATTTGAAATATACGGTACAACGACAGAAGATAAATCCGGTTGCTGATGCTTACATTATTTATGTCCTAAATTTACCAGACGCGAGTTGTCATAACTCTTTGCGCTGCTCGGTTTATTTTAGAAACGACGTGTGTTTGAAATGTTGAAGGAAATAGTACGATCTGTCTCGGTTTACGGTGAATGACTAGGGCAGTCTTATTTTGGTTAGTAGTCAGTAATATATAAAAGATTGTGTAACTTTGCTAATAGTTTTATTAGGTATTATTTTATGATGCAAATGCGAATGATGTGTTAAAAAAGAAGCCTATACAGGCATTTGTTGGAGAAATTAAAAAACAAATCTTTATCGGCATGTACCTTACCTTAGGATATTATCTACACCACACACCTGAATTGCTTAAGTAGTTGTAAGTTGGCTGAGTTCCTAGCTTTTATTTTACGAATGTAAAGAAAGTCAGAAGTTTTCACAAATAAAGTTTGAAATAATGAGCTCCTTTATCTACGTACTACTATTTTCAATAAGATTTCGAGTAAACTCTGAGCTTAATTATTTGAAAACTATACCTTCGAAGCTTGTAAGTCGAATCCTATCAAAGGAGTTCTCTTCACAGTGAAGATTAAATAGCAAATCAGTACGAAACTGCAGATAGAATAGCAATAGCGTTCAAACCACAACTAATACAGCTGCAGCGGAATTACGTTAGAGGTGGAATGTGTTGCGATAGAGGAACATTGATGGTCTTACCGCAGAACCGGGATAGACTGGGAGAATCTGCTGATGAACTCTTAGTAAGATTGAAATTAGATTTTGGATAGATCTAGATAAGTATTAAGTATAAGTAAGAGTAAAATTGCGAAAGACGCATTTACACCCTACAGTCGTATTTTTCACCAACACGCATTCGGTACAGTTGATTACAATATTAATATATAAAAAAATAATTCTCCTATTACGCCACGTTGCCAAAGACAGCAAAATGAATTATAACACTGACTATTTAACTGTAACTAAACCAAACTGAGTAGTTTAGCTACAAAAAGTAAAATTACTTTATTTAGGAATGTTGCGAACATGATCTACCTGTCATCTGCAAACTAATGTGGTGGCTCCTGCAAAAAACCTAAAAGAACATCTTCTGTTGTTTGCATTTAATTGCATAAAAATATACTCTATTTAGATATCCAAATGCGCATAAAGTAAATGGTTTTCCTGTTTCGTCCACATTAGATGGTCATTCAATCTAGCAACGTCCCTCATCATTGTAGCCGACCTCTGTTACACAGGAAATAAACGTCTTGTGCAAAATAATTGAGGTAGGTGGCTTCAGTCACAATTAGGTCACTAATTGTATTAGTTTCAAGAGGTGAACTGATTTATTTATACGAGTAAGATAAAGTTAATAAACCTCTTCCGTTTCTAAGCGACTGACTGACAGACATATTGAGGCGCTCTTAGCCCGTTGCGCTCACCGGTCGGTAAGCAATCTGTGAGTCAAGTAACCCTTCTTCTTAAGGTGCCTCTCTAACTAGTGAAGGTTAGCAATTGGTTCTGCATATTTCGTCTCATTCTTTTCCAGACGAAAGAGTGCAGCAGCACTCATGCTGTCCATTCTCTGATGCAACAACCCTTAGCGCGGTCAAAATATTTAATTGTCTTTTCTTTTCATCAATAAACAATATTCCCAGTTAAACTTATGGGTATATGAATTTGCAATATTTAATATTTATTTGAATAAATTTAACATTTTATGTTAAAACATGCTGCTTGCTAACAACAAGCTGAGTTTATTTGGGTGGAAAGCTACATCGGTTTTAATTTTACGCTCCAATATCCGCATATAATACATTTTAAAATCGAAATATTTCAGAATGGATGTAAATTTTATTAACATGTTGCATTCCGTTTTACATTTGAATAAATATCAATTTTAACTGCGCCATGATTTTACGCAAATATAATTAATTACAGTTTGTTGAGCTAATTACTAATGATTGTGGGAATCAATAGTTAATGATTTAAAAGCTATTAGAATATTATGTTTGAGCTAATAATTATCAAATGGTAATCATACCATAGAACAAGCTATGGAGCCCAATTACATTAGTAGTTAATGCATCCTCAAACTTTGGCCAATTTAAGTTCAGTAAGTCAACAATCCGTTTGTAGTTTCAAGACTGCAATCAAGAAGTCACGCCAATATAAAACTTATAACGTTTTAAAACCGTGTTTATGATTGCAAAAATGCTCGACCATTATTAGACAATACGAATCAAAAGATGATTTTAGATTTTAGTAAACACAAAGATTGCTTCAAGTATTCCTTATTACACGTGACTTTCTTATCTCAACATAGGTCGTAAGTGGCCTCTACATGTACGTGTATATCTCAGAGTTATCGACCTAGCAAGTTTCATCCACCGTCGTCCCAAACTTTTGTTATAGAAGAATAGCTAATAGACTTTGTGTTACCTCCTTCGACAGTTTTATTTTACTTAATTATTCCTAACTAAACTCGATAAGAAGTTTTCCTGTAAAGCTTCGAGTTCTAAAAGTAATTAAAAGTGCTGTTAATAAAATATTAATTTTATGGCTTAGCGATAATACTTATGTTTAAGAATAAGGCTGTTTGCTGAACCGATAAAAAGTTTAAGTGATTATTGAAATTGGTTTTAAAATCACTTTTTTTACATAAACAAAATCTTTATTCAATTTTATAAGGAGCGCTTGTTTTACGTGCACCAGACACATTTCTAAAGTCAGAGGTAATTACCTTAAATTTAACAGCAGATGCAAACATTCTCGAAACAGGAACAGGAAAACAAAAAGTCAGTTTAGAAGATATTCTTTACGAAAACTTCTTCGAAATTCCACAACAAATGAAGTACAAAATAATTGAAATTTGTTCCTAACAAAACGTTGACTCAATTCAAATTATAACTCGACACGGTTCACGAGAGAGCGAAGTGACAAACTGTTTTCAGCACACAAGCCCGAGGCACCGAGTAATTTAATCTTAATATGTATTTAGATACACCTGTTAGGTATATTGTATTTGTATTGTACTACACAAATACACTTCGTGTACAAATTGTAGGCTCACTTAATTGTGTCAAGAGGGATTGAGTTCAGTGGTACACAAAGATTTTCAACATAAAATAAACGAGATATATAGGGGATATGGCAGAGACACTTGATATTTAAACGTATGTTTTAAAAGGTTTATATGTTATCTAAGGATTATAATAAAAAAATGGTCGAACTAAGTCCTTTTTCAAACACACATCCATTAGTTAACCTTAAATAGACAATTACTTGGTATAACACTTAGTGTCGAATCATATTATTTATTTGATACTCATAGGTAAAAGAAAAGATTGAAAACATAAATCAATAATGCACAAACCAGTACATCCCCATCCAAAAATATAGACAGTTACAAATGTCCGCCAAAGGTATACGCAGTGAATAAGTAATGCAATCAACAAAGAAAATTACCTGGAGAAAATCTCAATGGGGAAATGAGATAAATGTCTGTGTCAAAACACGTAAAATGTATTGAAGTGAGTCGGTGTAATAAGTAGGTATGTGTGGAAAATGATAAATTGGAAAAATACAAAATTATTGACATTATGCTAAATTGTTTGAAGCTTACCGGTCGGTAAACGATCAGTGGGCTAAGCAACCATTAGCATGAACGTTCCATAGACGGTTTGGTGTCTTGAACTGAGCATCTTCGTGCTTCTTCGTGCTTCGGAGGGCATGTGTAGTAAAGTTCGGTCTCGGTTGTTGAGGATAAGACAACTGTTGTTAAACCATGTCAAAGGCATGTAGGCGGCTTGTGGTCGGCCACTCATCATACGATAAATAAAGTACGCAAATTACAGCAGTTATTTTGTTTTGAGATTATCATTTCGTTAGCCAAAATACCTGTAGCTCGATTTTTTACTACTGTCGACTACCGACAACCGGCTTGACACCGAGAATTTTGTATGAAACTCTGATCAGCACTTCTGACGGATGCATAGGAACTATTTGGCAGTACATTCTAAATGTCAAACTCTCGATACTCGCCAGTGCAGACTATACATAATTGCGCTACTGTAACTATGGTCGAAATAATGTTACTGCAGCATTTGGTGTTAATTTGAATTACCAATAGTTCGAACTAACCCCAATGTATATTTTGTACATTAAACAGGTGTACTAAATACGTTTGTATTGTTTGTCTCATTGTTATTGTTTGCTATCGATTTTACTGAATAAACAATGGAGTTGATATCACGTTTATTTAGGATTAGAAATATTTAGACACATTCGTGTCTATAGAACTTGTATTTGTTCATTTCTGTTCAAGTCAGTTCATCTTAACGTTAGATTTAATTAAATATACAAAAATTAGATTTAATTTCTTACAAATTGAGGAAAACTAAAAGTGTGTTAACAATAAATGATGCCATTGGTTCGAACTTACACTTTTCTATAAGACTTTTACCGTCTCGAATCATTTGTATTCCATAATTATCTTAATCAAAATGTTCAGCGCAATTCAATTCTCGGTAAAAGGTATTGAGAAAAGAACGTTTAAAATTTAAAATAATCATGGAGCTAATCAGTTTTTTTTATATAAAATGTATCGGTAGTTGCTCGGTTGGCTATAGCAGAAGGTGGAAAATCGGCTCTTAGAAAAGCTCATTATCTCTATATTCAGTTCTACCCTCCATGTATTCTTATATACAGTGTGCGCAATTAGTATATAAACTCCCCACAAAACAATGTACTTTAGTGATAAAGGCCTAATTCCTTTTTGTAGTGAAAGTGCTATTGTACTCCTCTTTGTTGAGTACATTATGCTTTAGGCATAATTATTACGTAATGAGTATCATGTTATTAGTTTTGTGTTCTAACCAAGTGCTCATGAAATTCAAAATGTTATCTATTATTCAGAATTAAGAAGAAAAGCAATCTGTACTTAACCAACTTTTTTATTTCTTAAAAGAAGCGTTTTGGGTTATTTGGAACTATGTATTTGAATTGAAATAATCCATAAATACATGACTTCTTATTGTTTTTAGGTTAAAAGGCTATTTATTCAACTGTGCTGTGTGTGGTATCCTGTCCTGTACAAATGCATGACGCATGTATGTATTCCATGTTTGTTATACAAAACAACAACGCACAAAAGTATTCTATCCCAGAAGAAAAGATTGTCCTTGATTTCGGCTTCCTTTTTCACTGATCACATTTTGGAAAGGACACATTTTTATCGAAGGAATAATTCCAATCATAACAGTAATAATATGAGAGAAGGAGGGCGAAGTACAATATATTTTATACCAATACAAAATATAGGAGAAGTAGATTGCTGTTAATATTACAATCTGATTGAAATGAAGGAAATTCTCGTTTGTTGCGAGAACGTTTTGTTCTGATTTTATTAAAATTAAAGGACTTACGATTGTGACTGACGGAATATTCCTGAATTTTTTAGCTACTAAATGGTAATTTTCCCTTCTAATACATAGGTTTTGTAACACACTTCATAATTGGTAACTTTTAATCAAAGCCGCGGGTGCATGAATCTTCTTAAGGTAAGGGCTTGGCATTTTTTAGGATATAATATATATTTTTTATTTATTAAAGTATACGATCCATACTCACAAATACAAGAGACATACTGAACTATTTATGCAGAATTGCTTATAATTTTCTCATTCAAATTCTCAGCACGAGTTATTCCAAACAGGAAAAAGGATGACATAGTTCCAACTTATTCTATTTACGGAAACAGCGTCTGGGATAAATTAAATATGCAATATTTAAATCGGAACACCGCGGGTTCTTTAATATTCATCAGTTGCCAGTCGATAGGGCAAAACCAAAAGAGGAAAGTTCAGAGCCACTAAAAGTGGGGGGAGGGGCGCTATATGATAATGAATGTAAACTAGCCCGCCTTTCCTGACTCGGCCGAATAACGTCTTGACACGAATCTTCAAAATTAATCGGTTAAGTATAGGTCGCTGTGAAGTGTATCGACAAAACTTATTCTGCAGCTCACAGCGCTATAAGTTATAAGTTAAAAATAAACTGAGAAATTACAGTATGAAGATTTTATTTTTCTATCGGAACTGTTATATTTTAACACTAAAATTGAAAAGAAATAGAATTCAAATTTAGTCGAAGTGAAATTTAGTATTATAATTTAAATTTGTGTATTTGGTAATTACAATATTATAACTATTATCGCATAACAAATCTGACAATAATTACGATATTTCTAGTGGAATTTCATTTAGAAAGTCCAAATATTCGATATGGCAATTCACAATAGTAAACGAAGTCGTGTCGGCCCGCTAAACTACTTTATAACCTAAAATGATTACGTCAAAACGTCTTGTACCCAAGGTCTTCATATTAAACACTTCCTATTCATGTAACAGTATCGTTATCGCAGACGTTGACGGGAAAGTTATAAAAAATTATACGTGGGATTTTGGTTTGTGGTATAGGACTAGAAATTTGCTTTTGTTTTGCGAATAACATGTCTTTGAGAGTGAGGCAAGTAGTGTTTGAGTATTAAAGTTTATGCTCATTGATATTGTTTTATGAAAACGTTAAGTTGGCTGGCTGTGTGATGATTGGGTAGTGATGTAACATATTAAAATCTAATGTTGTATTTTTATTAAAATAGTGATGCTTGTCAGATGTAAAAGTTCCAGAGCCTTAATTTTTTTAGTGGCTCTTACCTAATGTTGAAGATTTGGATAGTTTACAATTTCAGCAAAAGCGTGGAGCGTACATAATCGTGGTAGACATTCAAAAATATAACGTGAGATTAAATAGAAGTTTAATCGTTGAATAACCACACTATTACAGTCTTATTAAAGATCAAACTTTAACAAGCCAATAGTTCGCTACTTACTGTCACTGTAACATCAGAATTAGACTTCACCCAAATATATCAATAAATATACCCATTTGTTTGAGAAGTCCCTTCAAATATTGATGCGATGCCATTCTACTGAGAAACATACTCAATTATGTACGGGCTGTGGAGAAATTCACACCCGCAAAAAAGGGCTGTAGCTATAATAAATGTAGGTACCTCAAGTCTACCTGACGGTCGGGAATTGAATTTTGAATTGACTTCTGGACCTCTTGAAAGCTCGAGTTTTCTAGAAGTTCTGCTTATTTATTGATATTACTACGTCTGTGTATTTAATAAATAATGTTTTCTGTGAAATGGATCGCTTAATTTTTTTATGTGTCTTTTTTTATTGCGTTCTTATTTTTTTATCTCCTAACTTACGGATAATATATATCTGTAGCGTTTAAATATTTATAATACTTTATCATTTACAGTTACTCTCTCTCTCTCTCTTTCTTACATATTATTAGTATTTCACATTATATATTATATATATCGAATAAATACGAAAAGCTAATTCTAAAATCTAACCTTTCATAACATGAAAATCTTTCAAAAGTACTACTTCTACAAGTTCTTTAATGTTGACGAACGTGTACGAAAACTTTACCTTCAAAACTTCAAGGTACTTACAGGCTTTTCGGCTTTCTAGTAAATAGTAAGAGATTTGAGGCAGACTTGCATCGTTCTTTAGCCTCAAGGAATAACCGTTTCAAACTCTGCATAACAAACTTAGATCTACCCAAGTTTGGAGTAAACTCTCAAGGTAATATTCAGGTACTTTGAACTTTAATGCTGATAGTAAATCTTTAAAATCTTTAGGTTTATTGACCAGGATTAGTATCTTTCTATTAATATTAAAATAACTTTTGTGGTTAGAAAAAAAGTAAACTAACTGGCTGATTAAGCAGGCCTAAGTGTTTAATCGGGCGAGAATTAAGTATAACAAAACATATCTAATGCTTGTAAATTGACAACATTTCAAAATTTTAAAGTACCTAAAATAAAAATACCGTTTCTTTATTTTCTCATCCTGAATACAAAAAATATTTTTTTTAATTTTTTGGCTCAATATTTCGGGAGAAATAAAATAAAAACCAAAAAATACGCTGTGACGTCACATATACGGAAGAATAACGTCTTACCTTTGCCTTTGCAATTTCAATAAAAGTTATGTAGATTGACATTTGAAATGTCAATAATGTTTTAAAGTAAACAAACACGAAAATACCACAATAAATAGGTTACTGAAGTATTTAGCATCATTTGAGAACTTTAAACATTATAGATTTCTCAAAATGAATCCTAGTTAACAGTATAAGGTTATGAAGGATCTCAAATATTGATTTGTGCCATCTTGCGAAAACAGTTTTGGAGACGATCGAAAACAATTTTTAACTGCGCCTAACTCAAACAAGCAAGAATGGTGTAGGTAATGCTGCGGGTGTTGTGTGTCCGTGTTTAAGATACTCAAGCCACACTGTTATATATAAATATAATAAACTAATTCAACATTCAGATGAAATAGTCACAGTATCATGTGGGTCAATAAATCTCCATAATCCTATAATAAACAATGAATTAAAAGACGTAAACTAATTTCAATTTGTTTTATTTAAACTTTCTAAAATACTCTTAACAATATATTGCTTCCGGAATGATTCAGCGTCTTCTAAAATCTTTGTAGTGTAATTTGCATCATCCTCAATTTGTGTTTAATAATTTTGTGTGTTCAAAAGTTGGATCAGCAATACAAAACAGATCTTTCAATTTATGTGCAGCATGCATCTGAACCATTATTTGGGCCTTACATTATTCTTGGAGTTTGCCATTTTTAACATAATTCTTGATTGTTTTTCCACTTATTGGGCATTTTATCTCCAGAACAAATTTCGCAGAAATCCCATCTGGTGAAACACCAATAACAGGGGAAATTAGAATTAGGCCTGAACTTACAATAACTCCAAAATCATTTTCTAATATTTTAATTTTGTAATTTGTTTTTATAATGTTTTACGTTTCGTCTTATGGCTTTAAATTCAGGCACCTTATAGCCACCTAAGATACTTTGCACCAAAACACCATTTTCTGTTTGACAATGTACTGCTTCATCGATTTTAGAACCAGTGACTCTTCCCTGACACATGGAAGAATAGCTTATAATAGCTTTGAATCTGCTTGATCTTTTGTTGCTTCAGCCACACTGTCAATCACCTTTTCACTTTGATTACTTGACAGCACTGATTACAACCCCTTTAGTTGGTCTTCCTGCTGGTGTATATACTGGAGCAGTAAATGAAATATGCTGTAGTCATTTAAAGTAGTCTGATGGTTACCACAATAAGTCAGTATTAGTCCTGAGTCTATTTTACGTTTCTCACATTCTTCAGAAAATATGGACAAAGTAATGCATAAGTAAGTATGTTTTCGTGCATTATATTCCAAAAGCATTAAGTAATTTACGATGGGCAGGTTCCTACTATTAGCAACTTGGAGTCCTTCAGATACCTTCATGACTTATAAATAACGGAGAACGGAAAATAATAACTTATAAAACAATTAATGTATTTGTAAGCAAACAATAATATGATAGACGTGCCAGGTTGACAAGACACTGACATTTATAAAATTCTTTTTCTAAATGGTGTGACTTGTGAGGCAAAGGCATTATGCTATTCCGCCGTATATGTGACGTCATTTGGCACTTACGTCTGTTTAGAATGAAACAATTTTCAAAGTGAAAATCATGAATTAAAATAACTGAATATCACAAAAATAAAAAATATGGGTCCCTTTATTTCACATCTAGTTTAAAATAAAATGATAATATATGTTACTTAAAAAAATGAAATGTTGTCAATTGTCGCTTAAAAGGTGTTATAGGTAATTATTTAGCCATAATATGAAGTCATGATATATTATTTTGACCGAAACTGAAATGAACTAACTCGCATTATACAATAGAAAAATATTAGTGATTATATCGATTAATGTAGGACATATACATATGTACGTAGGTTTGAAGAATCAATAGCATATTATTACGCAGTCTTCTTTTAATAAGGTATAATTTAAATTGACAGCATTATTGAGGTATTCAGGTCAGCGATATGCTTATTCAAAGGAACGCAAATATAAAAACGTGTCTAGTTATTCAAACCCCAGTTCTAAGTTGCAATTCTTCAGAAAGAAAAAGTTTTACAATGATCGCGGTGTCTCAATATTTATGTTATAGCTATCTTAATAATTTAAGTGAAATTCACTGATTAATGGTTGATAAATATATTGCTATAACTGACTTGGATCATAGATAGATAAGAAAAAAAACATGGTCAACCCCTTATCTGGGAATTAACATAAAATATGTAATATTTATCCAAACGACACCTCAAATGAGAGTGAGTATTTCTAAAATGTATACGCATTTACTTTACACGCAGCTTTATATTTACCGAACAAAACGAACGTACTTTTTGTTTACTTGTGCGAACAAATTGAATTTATGTATGATAGCAATTTTAAATTCCCTTTGTAGCAGTTATTGGATAAAATATGGTACTGCGATTAATATTTCGGTATTCTACTGGAAAAATGGGCCGCCAAGTAATTAAGGAACTCCCGGAAAATGTATTTTGTACGCGTTATTAAGATTCTATGAACGTTGTGGAACTTCATGAGAATTGGGTGTTTAGAAAATATTTATGTCGATGTTGTGAGTACGCTAGTTCTCGTTAGGCGATCAATTTTCAAGTTAATTTCTTTTAATCGCTTTTAGCAAAGTTCTTATTTTTTAAATTATTATTCTAACTTTGCTCTTAGTTAATGTTAGGGACGCCGTAGAAAGCATTGAGTTTTATCAGAAAACAAAGCCTTATTTTTATTTATAACATCTTGGTGTCGCATAAGTGGTATATAATATATAAAAATAATGGTTAATACTCGCGTAACGCAAAATTTGAATTACTTTTTAAAATCAAGCTTCCTTAGCAAGCACTTAAGATTATTCAACTTACACGTGGAATATGTGTTTTCAGTACAGCGATGATTATAATACATAGCGCGATTTTCTAAAACTATCGACTATTGATGACCGGCTAGCTATCGAGATTTTTTATTAAAATTGTCAGCGCCCCTAGCGTTTGCAGTAGGTACTAATTGTTAAGAAAGTTTAAATGTCCGATTCTTGATACTAGTTAGTACCGACTGTAGAGAATCGCGCTAATGCACGCGATGCAGAACATATATACGTGTCATAGATGCTACAAACATGATACACTAACATATATTATGTACGTCTATAATAGAACTAGCAACGCGAATGAGAATGCGTTACGATACGTGACGAATCAGGTCGCAGGTATTGATTAAACATATGGTAATGGAATTAATGCCGACTGATGCTACGATTACTGTATTATACACGTTATTGTTTCACCGTAGAATTACAACAGACTTAGTGGAGGTAATTCATGACATGGGTGTTTTTGTTGGTTCTTTATAGCTTTTGTTACTACATAGTATTTTGTGAAAAAGTGATGTCTATTCGCTTACGTTTAAAGTTATTTGATCAACGTGTATTTAGGGTCAAGCCGCTTTTTTTAATTTATAACAACGTACATTATGACAAAAAATGTTCAATTTTATTGTTGATGTTTGGAAAAGGTTGACTTTTATCAAATTATCCAAAAGTAAGATACGTCTTACAAAATTGTCTGTAGAGAAAAACTTTAAATTTGGAGAGTCAAATATCAAATTGGTATTTTCCTTTCTCTTTACGATTAAGATAAAATCAGCTTTTCATTTATGGTTTAGTATTATAACGCGCACATAAATTCTATTTCGGATGTTTTGACGCAGGTTAGCCAAGGCTTGGTAACATGCTAACTTACTATTTGTATGTATATAAGTTACAACACAATCAGTTTGTATTCTCTAGTATGACTAACAAAATAATAAATTTAATTTACCAGCTTAATCGTACTTTTTCCTTTAAAGGGATTTCTTACTGGACTTTTCCGGTCTCAAATCTTATCCCGTGTAATTCCTATAACACGTTTCTTTCTGTTAATTGCAGCGTGGGATGGTAAAACTCAATTATTTATAAGCTTTTCTTAGTCAAAACTAAGGTAAAATCTTTTCAAAGCACAGTAGAGACGCCTAAGGCAAAAGTCTGTTACTATAAAAATATTTTGTTTTCTTTATCTCTAGTAGTATTGTCGAAAAATGTGGAGGTGGGTTTGCTATTTTTTCCAGATGTTATTACATAATAATTATTTCATTGAAAAATATGATAGACATAATATTCAGCTGTTAGCAATGGAACAAGTAATGTTGAACTCTTGCTATGTATGTAGTAGGTATTGTTATCTGAAAATACGATTAGCTTTTCGAGAACAGAAAATCAATGTAAAATATGAATAAACTACTTTGGGCTATCCAACGTCAAAACTATGACGTCACACCGAATTCATCATCCTCAAACAATCCTAAGAGCAGACGTACTAAACTTGATCTCATAACTACTCCGAACTATATTAAAGTCTTGATGAGATCTCTTGGCCCGTATATCCTGACTGATCCATAAATTCTATACAGACTTGTGACGTCATTTTGTCAAAACTTGAGAGGTGTAATAACTTCTGTAATAAGGGTGATAACTCGAATGAATTTATAATCGTCAGTTAAAAGTTGGGAATGTAATCTTGATCTCATTAGGAGGTGCATACGGTATGAGTTGTTAATGTTTTATAATGCTATTGTTGGTAGCGTTACTTGAACACGTGAAGGTGTGATGAACATGTAAAATTGTTTAATTCATCGTGTTATTACAATTTGGGTTGATATTTTTGGCTTCATAATTATACTCAATATATGAAGCTAAATTTTAAAACGGCATACTACTCGTAACACTTATTGATACATATTATGATATAAATATTATTATTAGCTGCGTAGTAATACATGTAACTGAAAAGATACGTCGGTATTATAGAAGTACAATTGTTTGCACAAGAATCTACTGTAAATACATAACAGCATTTTTTGCTTGATATTTCAATGTAGGTATAGAACGTCTAGAGTATTATTTTCACGGCAAAAAATAAATACAGAAACGAAATACTGGCTAACCGAAAATTCCGCGCTGTCATAATAAAAGTAACACAATGGAACACAAAAAAATCAAAGACCTACCGTGAATTGAACGGAATGGGTAGGGGTGTACCCCGGAAGTTGTATTACCGATAAATTTCCTGAGGAAAACGTGGCCGCTTTGTTGTCCCGGCGTAACCCTAATTTGTTTCGATAGAGTTTCACATTGATTATGTGTATCGGGAGATAATGGACGGAAATCACGTGAGAAAGTATTTGTTGTTGAAGTGAGTGAAATATTTTGTTGGCGTTACTTCGATATATTTCGATGCTATTTATAGGAACGATACTTATTGTGACACGCAAAGAATCAATTGTGTTTAGAAAAGAATTAATTGCATCGCCCACGTAGTACACACTACTACAATTAAATAATACTTTACTTTAAATTGGGTTTAGTTCTGTCACGAGCTTGCCGTAATTTGCTACTGCTGGGAGCATCGGAATATATTTATGACTTGGTAAAAAATATAGGCTGAATAATGGAGTTAAGACTCTTTGTGAATGACAAACAGTGAAGATGCTTATACTTGATGAACCCTATAATTTGCTTACATGTATAAGAAAATTACAAGAATATTAATTTATTTAGGCTGCATACCATTTTTGCTAGCTTATTAGAATAGCTCCAGAAATTGACAATTCACACCCTAAAAGAGCTGAGTAAAGGGGGTGAAGGCATAGTCGTCAATTTATTTACATCGTCATTCAATTTGAACTTGCAATATGAAATCTGAAAGTTGAAACCCCTATATTCTAGGATACGAGCAAAATGATTGGAAGTTGATTCAATTATTGCTAAAACTCAACCGTTCAAAACTTTAATACTAGATTAGGATGGACGGTTAGGGTTTATACTAAGATTTATAGCAACATGTTTTCCGCTTCCAGTTGTTTAATGAAACAACTTTTCCGCTATGAAACTGTTAATCAAAGTCGATTAGTCAAAGTTCCAGTAACATAATTGTGGAAACTGTTGGAAACTACGTAATTGTCTATAGAGACGAGTGACGCGTAACAAAATCAGTTAAGATTTTATATCTATATGGTATTTTCTTGTCATGCGATTAAGTATACCAAACAAGGATGCTCGAAACCTACTAAATAAATTTTACTATGCTGAGATTTTCGACAACCGGCCAGCTATCAACAAATTTTAAAGTGCCTCTAACGGATACCGTAGGAATTTTGTTTATTTTTATCTTCAAGAGTTTGTGAATTACACTCATAATTTTAGGGTCCACACATTTGCAGCCTAAGGTATTTATTTATGCTCTAGGTAGAAAATACATTGTTACTACTTACCAAAATGATACAGTGAATTATTTGCCTGTCAAATGGAAAAATTGTGTGAAGATTAAGCAGATAATTAGGATGTCACTTCGGTAGACATATTATGACAGATAGCCGACATTGAGCAGGACCATGGAATTTTGATAAAAGTTTTTTTCTCTTTATTACTTTAGCAAATAATATTATGTTAAGATGATAAAGACTTAAAGCTAACATTTAGCTAAGTTTTTATGTATTTATATTTCAGAAACTTTATAATGAATGAAAATATCTTGCAACTTAATTTATTTTGTATGCATGAAATCAAAATCAAAATCAAATTATTTATTCATTTAGGTCAAGTGCTGACACTTATGATAGTCAATGATACAGAGAGTGAATTTACCGCCAGTTCGGAAGGTAGGGCCAATGAGAAGAGCTGGCAAGAAACTCCTGGCCACTCTTTTTAATCGCCAAATGATTTGAACAATATTTATGCTGGTATAAAACATTGATGGTGTAAGTAGCTGCTACCTACCAACACTACCGAACACACTTTGGTCATAACATAAATTAAATTCAATCAATATATTAAGGTGCTAAATGGCTGAATGTTATTGAGTATATTTCCTTGAAAATTGTTTTAAACTTTATTTTTAGTATAAATGATTGTGAATATCTGTAATCTGTACACATTCTATGTTCTACCCTGTACTGCTTTCTATAGAACCTGTTCTATTAAAAGCTTTTTTCCAATATTTTTCCTACTTCTTTCTTCTCCGATGAGGCCACATTTGTAAAATTTTGGTAGGATTTCTTTAATTGTTACCAATAATTACTTTGTTCAAAGATTATATTTATTTATAGATATGAGTCTTAATTAAAATTATCCAGAAATCAGGAGCATCAGATCATTAACTTTGCAGAAAGGTTCTTTGACGCTGAAAGAAGCTGTTAATAAATTAGGTTGTACTTGGTATTTTATAGTGTTTTGAGTCAAAAATACTTATCAGCACTTGATTTAGACCGATGTTTCTGCATTTGGTTCTTAAGACTTTAGTTTTTTAAATATAGTGTTATTTCTTCAAAATTTATTCTTCTTCAAATGTGGCCTCATCTATATCGTGCTTGTCACCAGAATTCAACGAAATTGACTCATTGTACGTTAGTTACAGAGTCGTGTTGGAGGTGGCTGGCAACTCAGACGCGGTCATACTGAGCGGTTTAGAAGCAGACACGCAGTATCAAGTCACTGTCGCCGCTCTTTGGGGCGGCCACAAGTACAGAAGTAGGCCCATTGTCTTCCGCACGCTGGGTAAGTAACATTTAATTAATAATCCATTGCAGTTTTATCTTGTAAATTGAAAAAGTCTCTCATTTGAGGCCGTTAAGGGATACTGTATAAATTTGAACGGTGTGAATAACCAAGTACTTGTTAAAGTTATAGTACGTAGACAATACTGTTTCTTACTTATTTCGAGTCTGTTCTATTAATTAAAGGTAAAAATGGTTTGCATGCTATGGTATGCATAGCTAAATTATCGAAACGTAATATTTGCCCTTTTCTTAAAAGTTGACTACTGCATATTCAGAAAGGTGTTCCAGTTCAATAAGAAAGATAATAGTATCCTGTTCCCATAATTGACGATGCACTTTTCAATTTCTATAGTGCCTTTAAAGAGGCGGAGAGAATAGAACGAGATGCGTTCTCGGGTTTACTTTTATTAGCTACAAAAGCGCCATCTGTTTTTAATATTTAATATATTAATATTTTATTGTGAAGTGACGTAGTAGAAATTTAAATATGATTTTTGTGAATTAAATTAGTACGTATTGTAATCTAAACTTCTTTCACGAGAATTGAGCTAATGAAGCTAATTGAACACAATACCACATGAAATACACATTTCTACATTAAAATTAGAAATTAATAGAAACAAACGATATTTTTTTATGAAATAAGTAAGTAGCAGGATTATACAGTAATTTCGTATAATAATTACCATTAGTAATAATAGAATTAATTTTAAACGAAGAATATCACAACAAAATCTAGTTTTCGTATTAAATAAAACCTAACTAAGCTAATTGAAAGAGCTATATAAAAAATAAATGAAAATGAACCAAAAATAACTTCTGCGAAATGCGAAGCGACATTAGGCAATTAAGCTTCATTAATTATATCTGTGAAGGCTGAATAAAAGGTCTGGATTGCGAAAAACTTTCCCGTGACACTCAACGTTTAGTTCTTTTCTAATGTTTTTAATACGATTTTTGTATAAAAGAGAATAGCTAGCTCTAATTTCAAAAAGAATTCAAGTGTATAAACTGATACTATTGTTTTTGTTTTATGATTAACGTATTCATTAATCTTACTGAAATGTATTGTTGAAATGTTATAACGATATATTTTCAATTATTTATTTTTACAATAGTGCATTTCAAAATGCTTATAAAATACCGTTTATCATCAGTAGCACGGTTTTTTCCACTCAAGATAATCTAGTAACGGGTATTGAACACTTGAAACTGCTTTAAAAAAAGTTCTTGTGGAATACGCTAGGGGCGGTGATGACTGTTTCATTCAAACTTTTCTATATTTATTGCGTTTTCGATAGCTAATTAAGCTAAAAATCGTTCATATGTTTTTTAAGCAACGAGAAAAAATTGCGAATGTCAATATGAATTTTGAGGATACGTGTTTCAATACTATTAAAACTGATACACAATTTCTTGGTGCAATACAATTTCGCATAGTAACATTATGTTATTTCTAATTTAACATTTTCTCTTAATAATGTTTTCGTTTGTTAGAGCACGGTTCATGTTTTTGTTTCGATGTATTGTTAACCGCAGTTAGTTTTGTTTGCTGTTTATTTTCATATTTGGCAACTAAATAGTATTGTTCAATGTCTGCAATAGTAATAATAATGTGAGCAGACAGCTGATTAAATTATTATTTTGATGGTGAATTAAATAATGTCAACTTTAATCATTCCTCTTTCACATTATTAAGTATGATAGAATAGTAATGGCAAGACCATTGTGATTCATTTTTGCCAAAGCACTCTTTCTTTTTGGCTATTTGTTCCTTATGGTGGTGGGGTCAACCTTCCTTACACTCTCACTCCATTCGCCCTATCCTTAAAGTCATCTTCTTCAACCTCACACGCCTTCGTATCTCGTCGCAACACTTTTGTCCACTAGGTCTTGGGTCTCCCTCTTGGTCTTTTTCCGGGAACGGACAGCTTCTATACCTCGTTGCCAATGTAAGGTCTTCTTTTAACATGTCCATACCATCTCATCATTTGCAACAGTAAAATAATATGATATTCTAAAATTACAACAAGTGTTCACATCCTTAAACTCAGAAACTACGTAAACACTTTAATATATATTATGTTTCTCACAAGCTTACTACAATTTAACACACATATATCTTACGTGTGAATGAACTTCAAGCAGAGTAATAGCGACGTTTCGCGTGTTAACTATTAATACGGTGGCCGGTGGGCGAAACATGCAAGCGAAACATTAGCATTAGTGGGATGAGGTCTTGGGATAGGTATCTACGATTTCTGAAGTAATATTACGGGTTTATTTGATATTGGATGAAAGTTCATCAATTATAAAAATGTTTAAGGATATAGAGATACCACTGAATACTGAAGCGAAATTTCGAGAAAAGCGCACACGTCAAATCAATAGTGACAGATTCAAAGATCGAGCATTGTTTGAGTATTATCTACGAATTTTGCATTAATGTTAGATAAAAAAAAGTCAATGAAATGTTTTTTTATGTAGGTACCAGATAAAACAAAAGTATGAGTAAATATTATTCAGCGCAATAATTCACAAACAACATAAAAACCAGCTTACCAGATAGAGTTTTGCTACTAACCTCTTAAAAGTATCATGATTTTAGTTTTTATGAGGCACATGGAGCCGCTATTCCGTATGCATCCAAACAGATGGTGCAATATACGTTAGAAACAGCAGTAGTAAGTTAGTAGTTGCATATCCTTCTAGAAAGATCTTTTATTGATTGTATTTCATATTAAAGTTGACTGCACCTGTTGCGTGTCAGTGTCGCGTGTGTCCCAAATACCATATCCAAATAATAGGTCAATGACTTCTCCATTACGATAAATTACAACAAAGTTTGTAGGTAATTTCCATAGGTGGCGCTTTTGATGAAATTGAAGGAGGCGTGACCTTAACGACAGAACTTATAAAAATCACAGTGTTCGCGTTAATTCACGTATTCTATTATACATTAAACATGCAACCCAAAAGTATAAAAGTTACGATAATAGAATTCATGACTGAAAATAGAATATACGGAACAACATAGCTCTTTGAAAAAAACCTGTTGTGTAAAATCCTTGCCCTGTTTAAAAAAAAATGTGAACATGAATTGTCTTCCCTCTATAATTTTTTATGAAAAACTTCTGTCTATAAGTCAAATAGCTTAAAACATCAATCCGTTGATAAGAAGACGAATCAATGGTATCTCTCGAAAGTTAAGAATTACACTTCAGTAAAAGCAAATAAGTGATTGTTCTTAACTGCCAAAAAATAAAGACGAATTTAGGTCCCAGCAGGCCTACTAGATTGTGAAAAGCCTTTTGAATGTAGTTTCAGAGTCAGTGTGTTTGACGTATTACAGTTGCTTTGTATACGGTGTAAACAAGGTGTGGAGTTGATACCAAGACTGTGTTTCCAGTCTCAGTCCAATCGTGAAATTGTAAATTCAATGTTGAGACTTAACACCTAGCAGAGTTTGTGCAAAACTATTCAAGATTATTTATATAAAGTATGATGTCTGTGATATTTATTTCATGGATTTAGAATTGAACCTAGAATATTAAATGTCCTACAAAATCTGATTTTATTGCCCATTCTAGCATTAAATTAACTTAATCCTAGTCAACCTAATTTATTTATTGAATTTAAATAAAGTATACAAGCGAAATAATATGCCTCGGGCATTCTTTGACAGTCTACTTTAATTGTAAAAACCTGCTGAAAAAATAATTTAGAGACACGATTTTGTCCGTAACAGACTAGAAAAAAGCTTACCTACTCACTATTTATCATATTTCTAAGTATCTAGTATCTCAATAAGTCTCCAAGGATAATAGCTCAAGATATCAGCAAATAATACACTCCCACATATACCGAACTACAAAAACTATGACCTACATAACACGACAATAGATAACTTGTTTACGTTCAACAAAAACAGAAGGTCAAAGGTGAACTCAATCTCTTGGGACTTACGACCATATTTATCCAAGCATAAGTCCAGTGAGTACATTGTAGCTCATATTTACTCATGTACTTAGCGGGTAATTCTACCGTCCTTTTATATAAAATCCTATGGGATTAGTAGCATGCACGTGTCGCACGCAACAGGCTACAAACATTTGTAATGTCGGTGTAACATTTGTTCTGCGTAAGTTTTTCTTTTTTTGTGTACTTTTGTTTGGTATGACATCATGTTTTTTAACGATTTTTTTCGCCTTTTCTAAGTACTAAATTATTTACTTTCATCGTCGTAGGCCATATTTATTATAGTGATGATAAAGCAATGGCTGCCTAATACTAAAGCATCAGACTTGCAATCGAAAGGTCTTGGATTCAAATCCTAGCAAATGTCTTTATCAATGCAAACCCATTGGAACTACTAGCGTTATTTAAAAACAAAGAGCTGTAATACATTTTTCCGAAACAAAAATGTACACTTTTAAAATTTTCCGTCACAAAAGTTAATGTCATTTTCCTCGCACGTTTCTGTCATTTTCATACACTTCATATTTTAAATTAAGTCCCTTTCACATATCAGAATGAACGGCACAACAGGTGAACTTAAAAGCATTACACAAATTAAACGTCAAGCTAACAATTTGCTAACATCATGCAGCGTTTCAAAGAAGTTGGTAACAAACTTCTTTAATAGCGTATTATAAAGTTCAACGACCGATTGCTTCCCTTTATAACATGTGACTAATGTATTATTTCTCATGACAGAAAAACGGCTGTTGCTACCTAGTAACAAAGGACTAACACAAATACCTCTATCGATTTTGACAACCGGCCAGCTATCAACTAATTTTGTATGAATACCTGTACAATTAGACACATCGAGTATCGAGAAAATGACATTTAAATATACCGTCAAAATAGTGTCTACGACGTCCGATAGAGGAGCTGATCCGATAGTCATATTTTTTTCGATAGCTCGCCGGCTGTTAGATGTCGACAATATTTAGAGAATCGAGCGACTGATATTAAATTTTACACTACATTTTAAGAGTATATTCTCGATACAACCGAGTGAAGAAAATCGCTTTACTTATATAATAAATGCAAACTAGTAAAATAAAATAATATTATCTGGGGGCACGGAAGTGCCCCCGCAAGTCGAGCAAAAAAAAAGCGGCACGGCCGTAACATCCTTTTCTCGAAGCAATTCGGGCTATTTTTGACACCCCTATAATTTCGTTGTGGATAAAACAAGAAGCCTGGATTTTCAGCAACTAATCAGTAATTGTATAAACACGGTATATTTAAAATTTCAGTCAATTTGAACCAGTAGTTTAAGAATGACAACTTGTTAAAATTTTGAATTTTGTCACTCACTGATTCACTGACTCACTGACTCACCGATCATCAAAAGTCTAAGGTACTTCTAGCAGACTTAGAAGCTTAAAATTTAGAATACAAATAGGGTTTAGTGTCTTAATCATGGGAAAAATCAAATATTTTTTAATTTCGATCCAGTATTTTAAATACACCAACTGCAACAATAATTTTGTAATCCCATATAAATGTATAAGATTACAAGGTTACATTTGCAGTTAATGAATTATGATTACTGTAGAAAATAAAATAAATAGGTACCTACTATATAAGGCATAACGGGAGGGGGTATAGGGTGGGTAAGGGTGTTTAGCTCAATAAACTGAACAACATTCCCATAGGAAAATATGTTGAATTATGAAAAAAAAACGTCTTTCCATACAAATTAGACTTATGTTCGCTCTACAAAAAGAAGTGAGATGCCATCAAAAACATTCTGTAAAAACCTCAAGTCTCGCCGTAAAAAGTGGTGAGATCTATATAATACCAAGTCGATTAATCTATTTAGTCTCTACTTAAAGGACCTTCTGTCTTAAGTTATTACGTATGTTATTATCATGCCAATTTAAAAAAAAAACCTTTAAAACAAATAGATCGACTTGGTCATCGCAAGAAAACACAAATTCGCCATTAACATTTCAGGAGCATTAACTTCTCGTCGTGCTGTGTAGTGTGATACATACTAATAATCAAATCATGCGATGGCCGGGTCGGTCTATTTGTTTTAAAGGTATTTTTTTTAAATTGGCATGATAATAACATACGTAATAACTTAAGACAGAAGGTCCTTTAAGTAGAGACTAAATAGATTAATCGACTTGGTATTATATAGATCTCACCACTTTTTACGGCGAGACTTGAGGTTTTTACAGAATGTTTTTGATGGCATTAATATTTCGTCTAATACCTAACAAAATTGGAAAGACGTTCGTTTCGTCTGTAAATTATTCAGATTTAAATGTATTTCGTAAATGTGAGCGTTGCATGCTGTTTCTAACATATATTTTGCTATACCAACATAATGTGCATCGTTGTATAGTTAGTACAGTCATACACATCAGTGAAATACTATAAGTCAATACAATGAATAACTATCCACCGGTCATTATTAATAAAGCCTACGATATGTCTAAAAGAATCTATATTTACAACTAGCTGACCCGCGCAACTTCGCTTGCGTCACATAAGAGAGAATGGGTCAAAATTTTCCCCGTTTTTGTAACATTTTTCGTTGCTACTCCGCTCTTATTGGTAGCGTGATGAAATATAGCCTATAGCCTTCCTCGATAAATGGACTATCTAACACTGAAATAATTTTTCGAATCGGACCAGTAGTTCCTGAGATTAGCGCGTTCAAACAATCAAACAAACAAACTCTTCAGTATTATATATATATATATAATATAATATTAGTATAGATAATCGAGACCGACTTTTTACGTGCTCTCCGATGCACAGATACGCTTAGCTCAAATACCACTTAGCGGCCACCCATCTAAAGAATGGCCGCGTTATGGTAGCTTAACCTACTTAAACGTCTGCCATTGAATGCGACTAGCTATGAACATGTAGATAATATTCAATTGAATCTATAACTCTTACATAACACAGTATCTACCTACAAATGCACGTGAAACGATGTGAGAAAATCACTTTAGCGGTTACAATCATTGCTCACGGCTGTACATGTTCGGTGCGTTTTGGCAAAGCTCCAGTCGGTTCATTTACCCACCCGATCTTCCGGATGCACGGCTGCACGCGCATATCTATGTAACCGCCGGTTATTCTGATAGTTCGTGTAATAAACGTTCAATATATTGCTCGTTTTGAAGATGAAGGTTGTGATTGTATTGATTTTATTGCAAGTATTTGTAGTTATAGTGTAATGAATATTAAGAAGGTTATGGTATAGGTATTGTACAAAATATTTTATGTAAAATTATATAATGTTAACTTTATAATGCTCACGTATTTAAGTTAGTTTTTAGGAAATTATTTTCACATCTTCTGTAACAATAGTTATATAATCCATAACATAGGTATAGTAATAAAGAAACTAACATTTAAAAATTGAACATCAAGAAAGTTGCTATTCTCGAAAAATAATTCTACAAAATACACGTACCTACCTACATATAAATAAATCATTCTCTACTACCTATTCTACGATATCCATAGACTTAATCACAGTAACACAAACCCTTCAACCTTGACAAGAAAATGAATAAAACAAACTTCAAAATGTTTTCACAATCAAATTCTTTTAACTACATGATTGGGATCAAAACGAGTTTGGTTTTTAAATCGGGTCTTAATGAACTTCGATTGCCGAAATGCGATTTGCGACTGATGTTTTACGTCGAAAACGTTTTAAATGTTTCCAACTGTTCGGCTGATGATTAAAAGTTTAAAGCCTTTATTTACTTTTTTGATAATGATCGTCGATGTAATTTTGTTTGAGTATAAAGTATTTTTAACTTTGTTTTTCGTTGTTATTATAGATTTAGAGGTATTTCTTATTGATGAACGAAAACCCAAAGATCAGTTCATGAGTTTATTTTTGATTCAAAATCGTTTCTATTATTGTCCAAAAACCTGTATAAAGAGTTATAAGACATGTGTTTAAAATTCAGCGGCACATCCTCACTCATTTTCTGATAAGGTAAATTTAGAATATAATAATGGGATGGCTAAAAATACGTTTAATTTATTTATCATTACTGAATACAAGAATGGATTTATTTTTCTACAAAGCCACCGTTTTAAGATAAATGAAATAGCCATATGACTTACCTGTATGTAGGTTTCGATCAAATTTATACAAAGTTGTTGTTTAAATATTACTCTCTTTTGTAAAAATGGTTTACCAGGTTCCTTTTAAAACTTCACAATAATTGCTATTATATTTACTAAGGCCTGCTACATCAAAAACTTAGCAACGAAACTTTTTAGATTGTATTTTCGACATTTCTAGATTCGCCTTCACAGCCGTCAAGAGACCGATAAATCTAGTTTCATTACTAGGCTTATAACTTACTTTTCCTTCAATCTTTCTTTGCTAGACTGAAACTAAGTGGCAAAGGATTCGGTTCGGTAATCCCTGAGTGCCCGAGACTTGGAGATTTTAGTTCGATCGCTCAAATTGGGTGGAAATAGAATTGAAAATTCTGTCTCGTAATAGTTTGAGATTCGTCTTTTGCATATAAATATTGGTTAAAGTTGGCTTAACATCTAAGAACCCCTTTATACACTTGCTTTTTAAAGAAAAAAAATCTTCATTGTAACATAAAATATGATATAAAATCAAGAAAAAGTGCAAACCACTTTGGCGGCGCTCAGTATTTCTACATGAAATCCAGTCAATCGTGGCTGTGGTTAACGTCCTGCAGTTAATGGTGAAAATGAGAGAAAATACCTACTATTATAATACGATGAATGAACTCGGAATAAGTTTCCGCAATATGAAAACTCTTACAACGGTACATAAAATATACGAACCTCCAAAATATAACCAGATCTCTCTCACTTCATTCACAGAAATATTGAACACCGAGTAAGACGTTATAGTGCTGTCACAGTTAATTTCGACTTGCAAACAGAATACTCCTGCCGAGTACAAAGTACATAGCCGAGAGCTCTGACCGATTTCTAAAATTGGATCCGACATTTAGTTTACTGGGTCTTTCTGAAGAGCGTTGTTGCGTATCGACGTGCATCAACGATGTTTTCGATTCGTTTTACTATTCGAGTTTTAAGGTTATAGTAGTTTTGGTAATAAAATATAATAGGTAAATATTTTAGGGTCGTTTTAAGTTGAGGAGCTTTTAATAATATATGTTGATGGATTGTAAAATGTATTTTAGAACGATTCCGCGATTTTCAGATGAGCTATTTTCTGTTGTCTGTTAGTTTCTGTAATAAGCATTGTTCTGTAATAAACATAGAGTTATAATAAAATAAATACAAAAAGGAAATTGCAAAATACCAGATATTTCACATTAGACAGAATAATAACAGTTGGTTCTCAAAGTGTCCAGTGTAATCGTTCAACGACGTATAAATGATGAAATTAAGCTATCTCTCGTACATTTTTTTAAATATTTATTTGCCACTTAAATTAGAATCGAAAATCATCAAGAGGTCTATTCTTCTGGTTTTTTATTCCTCATAGATCTAATATTTTGATCTCCTATACAAAGTTTACGTACAAATACAATTCATCCATTTCCATAGAAGATGTTATCCTTCTATTTGCTTATTCTTCCTTATCCAGTTCTTATTTAAACCGACTCCCACGTTAGAAAATAATCTCTATTTCACGGAGGAAGTAAGATAATCCGTATACTAACTTCACGTACAATAAAATCTTCCATACACAATTTTCTCTGAGTATTTTTATTTTATACTCGTATCGTGGTAGTAAGCTTTTATTTTTATTAGAACGGCTTGTACTATGGCTTCATTCATAGGGTTAAAAGTGTCTTCTTTGATCTTTCTTTAAAGTGTTTTGAGCTAGAAAGCCTAGACTTTAATTCAATTTAAATTATTGTAGTCTTTTTCAAGAAGATCCCTTTGTGTTACGTGTAAGGAACAAAAAAGTAATTTCAGTTTTGTAGACCCTTCAACCGATGATATTTCAAAACTGAATTGATAAAGGCCTAGGCGTGAATTTGTAGTAAACCGAAATTATAACGCTGAAACATGAAATCGGTATATCTACAAATTTTTTCATCCTATTTCAATTTTCTTCGTGTGATGGAAATTCATAAGGTGCAAAAAAATATTTGCTCTGTCGGTTGCCTTAAATACAAATCAATCTTATTTTAAGCTACATATTAAAATATAACTTAATCAATAATCATTAATTAATTAATCAGTCAATTAATAAGTAAAATTTTCAACTAATATTATCAAAAAGTTACCACCATAATAATAGTTAACTGAGCGTATTCAATTCCAACTAATCTTCAAACTTCATATTAAGTTGTTGGGCGATATTATTCAGTTAATAACAATTAAACAAGTATTTATCTCTATTGCATAGCCAATTGAATTCAAAGCACATTCAAGTAACATCTTAACGGGAGCATCAAGTTATGAATGCTTGTATGAGATTCCATTCATGATAAGTTCGGATAAGCTTGCTTTCTCAGAATCTTGACTAATAAGATTATGGACTTAAGATGGTTATGGTCTTAACAAGTTATAAGTAGTTATACTAAGAATATAGAGTTATGAAAGTATATCAAGCTATAATATTCATGTAAATATCTGTATAATTATATAAAACTTATTTTGAAATAAAAGATACCAAATTGCGAAGAGTTTGATTACTTTTATGTAAAGTTATACTTTACAATTTACACCATAATAATTATGTACTAAGTTGAAAGCGCAACATATAACAATATTTATTTAAACATCGTTAACTTTCCTTTAAAATAGAGTCTTCAAAACTTCGAAACGTTTATATAAAAGACGCATTTACTCTTCCAGCAAGTCTCAATTTAAAAACTCAACATAAATTCATTTTCCCGAACTAAAAAGATTTGACCCGAAATAAAAAGCTAAAAGACTCAAAACTAAATAAACTTTTTAAATCGGTTTCACACTTATTTGACACTGACTTGCAGACTTCGTAAAATGTTTGAACGAAAAGCGTTCTCTTTGAATTATACATTTTTAAACATCGTCTAGACATCTCTCCGCTTTATAATTTGATTTGAAAATATCGTGTATAGTATTTATGTATTTTATTTGTGCATGAAGTTGTTTGCTTAAGGCCAAAATAGTATTTGAAAAGCCTTTAAAGTGTTATGGTTTTAAAGAGTCTTACTACTTATGTGTTGAATACGAAGATGCTGTAAATGTAGGCACGGTAAATTCATGTTTTGACTTTAGGAGCTAGGACGTAATGATTGACGTAATATGTGTAATAGAAAACATAGCGGTCGTTTTAATTCGACCATAACTTCGGGTAAACAAATAAGGTATTCTAAACCTTAATTTTCCATCGCGCTTAAAACCCGTTACATTACAATATTAAACATAATATGTCTTCACAATCTTGGCAATTGGAATAAAGTAAAATCAATAATATAATCAACCATACGCACGTACCGATACACATAACAATTCGTTAGATATTTGATAACGTAATAACCCATCAAGTAAAATTTGTAAGCTACAAATTTTTTATTCATAAAACCAAATTCAATTCTTCTCATCTCTCCTTCTTAATGTTCACTGATTGCCACTTCTTTTTAAAGCGCACCATTGCATTACAATACGTCAATCAGAATATTCTCGGCGCCGACAGTCTGTGCCGTAATTGGAGGGTCGCGTATTTTTTGCTATTGGCACTTTGCTGTTCGAAGGATTACTCTACTCTTTCTTTTCTTTTTGTAGTTCGTGGTCAACTTTGTATGAAGTTGTAAGCTCTTTTGATTACTTTACCTTTATTTAGCCGTAGGTTAAAAATGAATATGTGATTAGCATTTTTTTTTTTCAAAAAAGACAACATCCGCACTAAAAATTGCTCTTGAATTGTGGAGACTTTTACAAACATACAAACAACAGACACAAAGTATAACCAGACCCGAAACCACTATTTATGGATAGCACAAATATTTGTTCCTTGTGGAAATCGAACCCACGACACCTTAAACTTTATGTATTTTTTTAAATTATATCAGTATCTTTATTTTAGCCGAGCAAAATCGATGATAGTACAACCTTTAAATAGGTTTTTAACATAAATAATTCACATTAACATACATAGCAATGTTTTAAGATAAGTAAGATTATATAACACTGTTTTATCAAGACTAAAAACATGATATAAATCTATATTCGATTATACTGTTTTTAGAATAATTACACACTTGCATTGATGGAAAAGGTCGATGCGTGGCCATTAAATATGCATTCGAACTTCACCTGTCAACGTCGAAATACGTAACACTGTTTGTTTTAAACTTCCCGTATAAAGTTCAAGTGAAAATGTGTGCTCTTTTGTTGGCCATTAATTATTTATTCTGTTGCAAATTTGTTTCGGACGAGAAAATGGAGTTAATGTTTTATTGCGTTGAGTATGTTGAAAATTGTTAAGTCAAAAGTCATTGTTTTCGTGTAGTAATTGGTCCTTGAAATTGTAGTAAGGAGATGTTTTTGTGTGTATTCATTTATAATGAGGTTGCTTGCTTATGAATTGAGTATGTTATTAGTGGTAGTTATATAATTTCTGTATTGTATAAGTTTATTAAGTTCAACGTTCAAGACATCGTTTTCAGATTGCAGATGGAGTAGTTAATTATATTATTTCCAAAAAATCTATTGAAGATAAGATTAATGAACATTTGGTAATGAAATTAATTTACAAACAATACTGTTAATATTCTAGAGTTTTCAGAATTGTAGATAAAATCTACTGCGATATTAAATAACTAAGTATTTTTTTCACAAGACTCTTTATTTAACTATAATCTAAGTAAAGTGTATCATCATTTCACTTTTGTTTTAACTTACTCTTATATCGTACAATAAAAATGCAGTACAATAATTTAGTTAAAAGATGCTCTCAAGCAGTTCTAGGGCTACAATACACGAAGTGACGAACAGTACGAGTTGATTATAATAAATTGTTATCTTGATAAATTGTTACAATAACAACCTATTTTATACCCCACATTACATATACTTCAGTACTAACTATATGTAAAATGTCAATATGTTGTTTGTGCAGAGCCCCCGCGAACGTCGCCTCAACAGGACGGGGGTCTAGTTGGAGCTACGCCCCGGTCGTCGGTCGCGCCGCCCGATCCTTCGCCTACGTTCCCGACGGTAATGTTACACAACACTTAAATACTGCACTAGTATCATAGTACAAAGAGATATGTGATAACATAACGGTTCAATCGAATAGAGTTTACACATGTCATCACAGCCGTCGACTGTCGATGACTTGACATTGCTAACTTAGTTTCTACGAAATGAACTAACATTTTGTAAAGAAAGAATTGTAGACGATGTTGGCACGTAACAATGCCGACAGCATTTATATATCGCATGAAATTAGAACCAAATAGACACTGGACTAATGAAATTCTTGTATGCTGAGAATTGATCTTCAAATGGCTCTAAGCAAGTTAACACTGCCTGCTAAGCTAGTGGTAACTTGATCACAGGAATGTCATTGGATCAACGCCGTCCAATGACATGATGTGATACATAGTAACATGATAAGTGGTAGTTAATTGTACATAGTTATATTTTAGATACAAATCAATTTGATTTTGTAATTGATGTTTATCTTCATGATGGTGACATTGTATTATTATTTCAATTGTTTATATTTTCAAGAGTAAAATAAATAGGTGATACAAAATAGATTTATAAAATATCACTGTTATAGGCTTAAAGGATTAGGCCCAATAAGAACGGTCAGAAAACGAAGATTAACTCAGTTAAGTTCGACAATAGCTCTGAATCTCACTGTATTCATCACTAAAATTAGCAATTCAGATATGATATTTGGACGGACGAGCCGCTTTGTTATAAATTATCAGATCGTGTTCGAGAACCTTCGTGCCAATCAAACCTTGTTTATCTTTGAATTAAGGATTTTCTATTCGACATTTAGAATTTTAATTGCTTTTCTAGTATAAGTGGAATTTTCATTAATTTAATTGAAGACGTTATTGGATTTTTTTTAAGGTTTAAAATTTTGTTTGATAGTTGAAGTTTGTGGTAAGTATTGACAATGGCGTCAAAATTAATTTTGGTTTTAATGTTTGGAGATGAGAATTTTTAAGAAACTGATCGATTTTATTTAGATTTCTTATACGAGGTAATCTTTTTTGAAGTTCAACCACCTTAAAAATAATCATGCTTGTTTATTAAATAAAGATGTTCAACAGTAATTTGAATCAAATGCTTAAAATAGAATGAGTTTGATTCCTCGCGAAAAAATCTTCGATTCACTAAGATTTTACCCTCTTTTAAAAATAATCAAGTTAGATGATTCATATTTTCGGAAATTGACAAATTCAATCTCCGGCTCGGTTTTGTCAGGAGCGCTGCCCATTGATGTGAGCAATCTAAATAATTTGCAATTTTCTACTGAAAAGCGTGTCCTTCCTTCAAGTCTTTGTAGATTGTCTATTTAGATTTTTATTTAAACTAAATGCTGGTATCAAAAATATGAATCTCATTACTCCAATTACTTCAACGTCTACCTCAATAAATCAATCAATACACGAATTAGTACGAACTAATATTTTGGTAGTGTTCTCTCTTGATGTAAAATGTTCGTCACAAAAAAAATATCGTAAATTAAAAGGAATTTGGTACAACAAGACGCTTACGTTATTGACTCGTTTATTAATTCCTTATATTTCAAACACAGATTCGGGGCGTAGAAATCGGAATAGTTGTATTGGTGCTGATCGTGTGGATTGGAGCGATAGCGTTGTTCTTCAATAGATGGGGAAAGATCAGAATGCTGCTGCCATACCAGCCGGACTATAAACAAGAACAGTTGAAGGTAAGACTGAAACAAATCTAACAATAAATATAAAAGAAACTAAAGCACTACTAAATAAATAAAACGAAGTAATGAAACATATAAATAACAATCTAAATTCCAATGATATCGTAAATTTGTTTGCGTTTATCTTTTCACTTAAACAATCTAATGCAATCACTATTTTAATTTGTCTTCGTTTACTATTTTCAAAGACTTTGATTAAATTCAGATTTGAGGTGAGATTATTTTAATCAAACTGGTGATAATTTGTTTGAAGTATTTTATTTATTAGATGTTTACTTTTATTTCGTTTAATATATATTAATTTTATTTTTACCAACGACAGTTATTTTATAGAACTAAAGACTAACAGAATTGAATAATAAACATTTATAAATCCAACAAAAGAATAACATTTCTGCAGGTGGAACAGTGTACTTCCCATGTACCAACATCGCTATAGGATTTCAATATGGTTTGTTCATAGCCATGAGTATTGCTACTTTATCAATAATCCCAGTATTATAGATTCCTTTACTTAGTATCAGGGTATTTAGTACAATTTGTCTCGCGTAATTGAATTTTGATTCGATTTCATCTTTTGTATCTACTTTTTGGTCTTCTTTGTTGAAATCTTTAGTGCCCAAACTCGCGTATTTATTGACAATGCTCTTAGTACCTTGTATTTTGAAATTGTAAAAATATATGATTTATGTATATTTGTTTAGCTTGCAAATTAACCTTTTCGCATATTTAATTTTTCATAGTTGATTGGCCTTTCATTTAATATTCTTAATTGATCTTAATTAAGTACTTATTATTTGTCAAAGCGAATATGCATTTAACTGCTAAGTAACTATCATAATTAATCGATAATCATGTAAGATAAGACATATTTTTTGGCATATTGTTGACTGGTTTCCGCCTTTCATCAATGTCACACTAATAAAATTGTGATACGGCAAGTACTACGTAAGGTATATGAATTTCATTGAAATATACCCATAAACATAGATTTACATATTGATACCCGTTGGACCCTTACAATCAAATTGAATCGTTTAATTTTTTTTATTTTTGAGACATTATAACTAGCCGGTATACAAGGTACGTCTTTCGCTACAAGATATTCTTCATAATTATTACCATCATCACCGTGACAGTCATCGTCAAAATATTGTCCAATTTAATTAGATCTTTTAAGTATTTTATCCTTCATCCTATTTACATGGTTACGTAAATGATTTAACTCATCATAGATCTTTCCTTTGAATTTTAACACCCACTCCTAATAATAATATATGTTATGACTTACATTTACAAATACTTTTAATTTGACAGGTGCCAGGAAGCAGTGCGTTAGCGGCTGCGCAGGCAGGAGGGACGTGCGGAGCCCATTCTGCTCCATCAGCGTGTTCTGTAAATATGAATTCTACTATTTATTCTCTTACTATTTTACAGTCAATATTAACCTTCTCAGATACATCTACAATATTACCAGTAGATCAGTTTTTTTTTTAATATTGACTGTAAAATGTTCTCCCATATTCTTAAAACTCTTTACTGTCCCAGACTTAACTGTAATCTTCTATTTCTCTTACAAAACTAATTTTACAACTCACATGTTTCACTACTAATATCAAACTAATTTCTGAAATAACAAAATTATATTGGAATCTTTTTAATAAGCATTTTTTAATTCTTCAATGACAAGAATTTACTCTAACAACCTGTTTAGGCTTTCTTAGAGTTGATTAGTTACTTTCTATACTTACAGCAAAATACTTAATATTCATAGCGTGACTGTTCTTGTTACTTGTTTCACACAAACTATCGTTTACTTCGGAATTATTTTCATAAAAATAATAATCGTTATCGTGTAAAGGAAGTAAGTTTATTTCACGAAGGTTTATTATTTTAAAGAATCCTAATCTGATACTACGTCAAAAGTAATCTTAACATTCAAGGTTGTATTTGTACCGTAGTGTTTACAAGAGCTAGTAAAATGATAGTACTACATTTGAGTTCATGTAATACGATAATTTTCTTTGTCTACATGTGACCTGATTTAGCTATCGTGCTTCATTTCTTGTATGAAAATTATGTTATCTTCAAAAATACATTGCTATTACATTTATGTCTTCACTGTTTTCATAATATAAAATCAAGATAATATTAATGTAAAAATGTTCTACGAAGGTTACTATAATCCAACTTTTCAAAAATATAGCTATAACATGAAATAAAATTAAACTATCCATCACAAAATGCAGTCAGAATTAGAGGAAAGCAAAATTATTACTCAGATAAAAATCTTCCAATCGTACTTTTAAAGTACGTACAAACTACCCATCAGATAAACATAATGACTGCACAACCAAAACAGCAACGAAGTACAAAGCGAGTGCACAAAATCTTATCTCTATCTCCGTATCATTGATTGTCAAGGTCAGTAAATACTTGGCTTGCAGTAAAACGAGGCAATGTAGCGTGATGCCTAACCGCATTGCAGCATTACTACAGAAGGTCACGGCAAATCCTGCAGCTAAGAACGAACAATACCTTGAACACCATAGCTTTATTGTTTTAATAGTTTCGTAGGCCTAGATTTTGCGTGATAATGGCTTCGAACGTCTTTCCTTCGTTTTCGTTTTGTTTAGGTTTATTGTTCAAGGTGTAGGCTATTCGAATAGTAGAGCTTTTAAGGCGGTGAATTGAGTCCTACTCAGTTGAAGGTTGGCGATTTGGAAAAAATAAGTGTTAATTAATCTTGATTCGGCGCACGACAAAATTGACAATGCCGAAAGGTACCATAATCTACACTAGTCAGAGATAGCCTCTGTCGTCAAAAAAAAACTAAAAAACAAAAGCAAAAAGTACAGAGATTTCCCGTTTATAATGAAATACCGACAGTAACTTCAAACGGCAAGCCATTGAACGTGCTCTATGCACGGCCCTTCAGACCCTCGGGCTGTTTGAATTTCTCACGCTTTTTACCGCGCCACCGGACAGTTGAAGTTTTAAAGGTTCAAATCACGTTTCATGTTAGCTTTCAAAGTTATTTCAAACTGGAGAGGAAAATTGCAATTTAAAAGACTTTGTTTTGACGGATTCTTGTGTAACTAAGCTGTTTTAGAATTTAAATCAAATTAGCTTTTAGGAGATTTTTCTCCTTCACATTTTTTTTTCTCCTGCAAAAATAACATAGAAGGCAGATACGGAGTACATTTTTGTTCCTATAGGATATAGCAATAAATATATGCCTATATACTTTTAATTGACGTGTATCCTCTTTCTACCAAACAATACCTTTAAAGAAAATTTTACATTGTTGAATTCAGTAAAAAGTAATAAAACAAAATCTCTACAAAGTAGCTTTAAGTACATAAATGAATCTATATCACGGCAGGGGTCCTTAACTTTTCCGAAGTGGCCTTATTCATTTTATTGAGTGAAGGCAGCGCGGCCGCGACGGACGAAAACGAACCAATTTTATAGCTCCCACCTCCTAAAGACTGTTACGAGCGGCAATATCTTTAAGAAGTTCAATGAAAGGTGTGAAAATTATAGGTAGGTTGTTTAAATATATTTTTCTGATTTTAGATTACATTATAGTCTGATTAGATAAACAGATGTTTAACTATATATATATTTATTACTATTACTTTATTTATTTACTATCCGCTCGTGGTTCATCAAAACACATAGAATTTAAGACTTAATTTTCTTGCGATTAGCGTAAGTAGCTTGATAGCACAATTGATTGCTAATATCGTAATAATAAATAATAATAATGGATGTGTAGATTGGTCAAATTTAAAATAAGGAAAGGCTCTGAGATGGAAAAGCTAGACGTACCCTTTTTGTATTATTTGCTTCGGTAAGATTTCTTCAAGACAGAGAATAATCCTTGAATAGGCAATATCAGAAAGTAGTTTTTGTCTGCTAGGCAATTTTGCCAAGTTTCAGGTAATGTACTCTAAAAGATATTCGTTGTACGCATATTGAGATCTGAATTTTTTCACAAAGACTTTAAGCCCAGGTTGTATCCGAATCACGTATGCACAATGTCGTTTCAACTCATACAAATCCTTTCAGAATCCCTCCGTATTCAAACAAAATAAATCGCTACGAGTAGAGTCGTTGAACCAATTATAGCCACTAAAATCTGTCGGTACAGTCCGAAACATAAACTGGCAAATAAAACATTATTCTTATTACAA
The DNA here is from genome assembly GCF_050436995.1 of Anticarsia gemmatalis. Taxonomy (NCBI): domain Eukaryota; kingdom Metazoa; phylum Arthropoda; class Insecta; order Lepidoptera; family Erebidae; genus Anticarsia; species Anticarsia gemmatalis. Next base: position 8,636,590 of record NC_134757.1, read on the forward strand.
TTCCTTTTAGCGTAGACGGAAGTACTGAACTTTTAGTGGTCGTAAGCAAAACATGATAGGTCTGACAATCACGTTGTGGGTTCCATCTTTACCACTTTAGGAATGCGATAAACTCAGTTGTAAAACGTGTTTTATATGACATTATACTGCACAAAGCTTCTCGTTCCATAAAATTGAGGGGACGCATTCGCAGATGTGCCTTTTTTCATTACTCCGCCGTGATTTGCAGTTTTTATTTTATTTCTATGATATAAAACGCATCGTTAACGTGATCTCGTTTCCAATGACTTGTATTGTCTTTTTTGATGGATTGTTTTGGATAAAAGATAGATTTAACTATTACTAAATATTTCGTGAAAAATATCGTTTCTTCTTTACAGTATTTGAATGAAGTTCTTTGATCCCTGTCTATTTCTCTCTTTCTAAAATCTTATATTAAAGTTCTTCACGTAATGATATAGTCAATCATAAGTTTCACCAACTAAAGTTGTTAGGCTAACGGAACCCATGATATAATTATTAGTTATACTGTCTACTAGAAACTCTGTGGTTATTTTTGGTAAAAATTTAATGTAATTTTTTATAAGTTTTTCAAATTTAATACCATAAATATCATAGTTTAGTCTATTTTTCGGTGACAGGTGGAATTCAAATCAAATTGATTAGAATCAGATTTTATTAAACGCTTGTTTTGGATTATTATTTTTTGACTTTTCGCGATGACTTTAAATACCAGTCAACCTAAAGGTTAGTCATGGCTATGCAATTGCAAATTAATAAGTGTAGCCAATTTTCCCTTCTTGTTTATCGATAGTGTCATGCATAAGTACTTTTGAACAATCTCCATAGAGGTCACCTAAGAAAGTCGAAATCAGAATTCCATTAAGATAAACTTTAAAACTAAGCTTAGTTTTCTCAATGGCTCGTAAAACTTTATCTCCCGATTGACACTAACCACGCGACAGAAAATGCACTAAAAATTCCTTAAGAAATTTCAAAGCACTTCGATATCTTCAGCTAAACCGTTTATCTAACTGGAAAACAATATGTTTGAACTTATAAAAGAAAACTGAAGGAAAATATTTGGCGAAACTCCAAATACAACTAACGTCGGATGCATTTGTTCACCGAAGCCATGTGGAGAGGCTACGTGCTGAATTTTAAATCGAGTGCCTAGTCTAGAATAAAATTCATTTCTCAAATGTTAGTGTTCCGGACTTTTGGGTAAAATGAAGGGTTATTTTGGGTATAGCATAATATTATTATTATAATCTTATCCACGTATGTTGAACCACGGTTGCAATAATGAGTTTTGACACAGAATTTTTTCTTTATACTGAGATATTGAGTCAAGAAGAAAAATGAAATCATAAGTCACAATCAATTAAATTGCTTTATTAATTAAAACTAGAAAGAACTTAATTTAATGCAATTCCAGCTCAGCTTTTATTTATTAAAAATCACTTTAGTGATCTTTAAGAAAGACTAGATAACGAAGTGTTCGTTCAGACTGATAGACTAAATACCAAATCCCTTTCAAAGCATCTCAATAAATAGCTCTAGCATCATCTTAGTACTTAATTAGTAATAATGGATTCAGTAGTGTACCTGAAGTGCTTTGAAAGATCTACAAAGTTAGAGGTACGATAGTTTTTTACTTAACTTCTGAACTAAAGTGCTAAGTTTACCCGTATTATCTCGAGACTAAGTATCTATCTTGGGGCTAAGAATCTTGAGACACTATTTGTGTTAAGGTGTAGAAAGAGTATTTTTTAAAATATGTTTAAATACTTGTGTGTATGAAAATATAGATTAGAAATAAAATATACACGTCTAACTTTTAACATAATGTTTTTATTGTATTTGTTTTTGGTTCTTCAATGAAAAGATAGTGTGTATTTGTCATAGTGCTTATTTATTTGAAAAAGTGCAGCTATCAAAATATTTTTTATGTTTTTACTAGTACTCAATCGCCTAATAATAGTAAGAGTATCACAAAATAGCTATGTAATAAATCCCGTCTACAAAGATAAGCATTATCCTTTTTTTCTCGTCGCTTAATATAATAGTCTTATAAAAATAATACCCTAGGGTTCATGAAAATATCGCCAGTATTACGCCTACGTTGTTTTTAAGATTGATCGAAGAAAATAGTACAGGATAATCGGTGGACGAGAATCTCTCGAGAACGTTCTGTAGGTGGGCGTTTTGTTCATTAATAGATGATGTTTTTGTGCACCATAGAAATCTCTTTGTTTTATAAAAGATTGGTGGTTTTCCGAGGTATTCATGGCAATAGCCGCCTTTACACACACGCTCTATTGCATGTTCTTAGGAGCCTACAAGAATAATCTTATGAGCGGGAAAGCACCGCAGAGATGAGTGCGGCGCGTGGTCTTTCCTTTCTCTTACACGCGCGCTTTTTCAGGCGCGTTTGTTGTTTCATGCGCTATAATAGGGTGTGTGTGTAAAGGGGGCTGATGATTTAAAATAATCTTGACAAAACTTTTTCTAAATTCGTTTAGCAGTTTGGCTATAGTAGCGTTACAGTCGCTTCATTTTTCTAGCAGGTTAGTAAAAACATAACAAGCGGGCATAAAGTATTCATTATTTCCCAAAAAAAAAGTAATAAAAATCATACTAATTAAGTTGATTTATTTGAACCCTAATGACAATTGAAGCAAAAATACTTTCAAACTTAATTCCAATATTACATAGTCCTATGCCAAATAATAGTATCTCCACCTCCAGACATTTTCAAAGTAGATCAAGAATAATTTCCAGATAATTAGAGTATTAATGATCCGACTAATAAGACTTAGTATTCCGTCGCATCATTGTCTGCCATTAACGTACTAATTGAGGAGTCAATCCGAACTGACTAATCGTAATCGGTTTAGCTCCTCAGATTGAATAATTTAGTGCTTCGAGAACTTTAATGTTCAATAAACTTCATTTCAAAGAAATTCGCAAGGCTTTCATTAATCTTGCAGTTGGTTCTACAAATTGTGTTGCTTCGAAGTAGTAGTGTAGTAAGGAGAATGACTGAATGGGTGAAGTATTTCTTGAAGCATCTATTGGCGCTGCATCAGAATTATTTTCTTTGATATTTCAATGCTTTTCTTATTTAAATGGATTATTCGAATCACATGATTGCAACTTGTTTGCGAGTCCGTTCGCATAGACTATAGTTATAAAAATATTCTCTTGTTATCATAAACTATCTGTAATAAAAAATGCCATGTCCTTTCTCTTTGTAATCAATTTTATCCAAAACGATTCAGGGGTTTAGACATAAAGGAAAGACAAACAAAGTTACTTTCGCATATTATTAGTCTGTATCACAATACACTTAATATGCCTGCAAAATATTGCAAAAAGAAGAAGACGAAATTGCAATCAACTTCCATATTTCATTTCTACATGCCAATATTACTATTATAATGATAACATTTACTCTCTAAATTGTCTCTCAAATTTGCCCGTCAAGATAAACCTCAACGTCTGTATCCAGGCATAAGACAGTTGAATCTACATAAGCCGTTAGCTTAAAGTCGCTTCATAGACAGATTAACTACTCTATGCAATCAAGCAACACAGGCAATGTCTAAATGTACGAAGGCACTCATATCAACAGAATACCCGGTTTATACCCTCTACAATATCAAACAAAATTCAGTGATATTTTACTTGCATTATATCAAAGATTTCAAGATAATAAACCTTTGTGTTTTCTTCAAAAAATGGTTGTAACATTATTTTCAGACGTAGCTTGTTAGAGGTCGTTAACCTGCAGACATAACCAACTACAATGTGCACAATTTTCTTGAAGTAATATTTAACCTCTTGTTTTGTGATAAACAGGCATTAGGTACTTGAAGTTCATTTAATAGATTGTCACACACAATTATTTATTTACTGTTGCGCGGTTATCCACAGTGGATACTATCGAGTTTTGAGAGTGGAACATAAAAAGTACTGAAAATAGTTCTTACGGCGCCCGCTAGAGGCGCTGATCAGATTTTCATACAACAATTCTTGATTGCTAGCCGGTTGTCGGTAGTCAATAGTTGTAGGAAATGGCACTTTTGTGCCTGTACTTTGCTTTTGGTGTTATATTCCATATTTTGTTTCTGTCTTGGACTCTCTAGACATTAGAAGTTAAACTATAGATAACCTAGCATTTACATAAACTAAGATCCACCAATAGTCTAAAGAGAGCAATAAACAGCGTTTTATGAACCTCACGTCGGCACTACATCACGGTCGAAAGCCTTACTAAATACTATTGAAGATAGCTCCTTGGGGAACTCCAGTCACTAGTACTCCAACTATCCGATATCTGTCAAGTATTGGCTGCTTGTTGTCCGTTCCTATTTGCTCTGCTGGTCAATTATTTGCGGGTAATTGAATTTGTTTTATCTTGTTCAGTATTAATACGGGATCGTTAGCAAGAATAATGACGTAATCGTTCTGTGAAGTGGGATCAGCATGTTAGGGAAAATGTTCAGATTATATTTCGTAGTAAATTTACGACCTCTACGTCTAAGTTTACAAGAGCACTCACCAGTACGACTTGTTGTATACGAAGATTTCAGTTTTAACGATAAATTAATTGGGGGTTACCTATTACTTACCAAATAACTATTTACATTTTTTAATAAAAATTCGTCCAATAGTATCCAATCGTAATAAAAACCACAGTTATACCTTTCCAAACCAGTTATCACTTGCATGTATTACGGCGACAATTGATCTTGAGTGGTATAACGAAAAAAAAAACTTCAAGCCAAATACACGTCCAAATTATCCCTTGCAGTGAAAAAAACTAGTGCTACGCTTACACTCAATGTAGGTACTTCGTATACTGGCTTATTTTGACATTGGCATTTGAAACGGTGTTCTAGGTAACAAAAGCTTATCCTGTCATACAGTCGTGTTCACAGATCCCTAATCTGTGACTCCCAACACAAAGGTTTCGTTTATATCCAGTATTGTGCTCGGAGACATACAGGGGTAATGCTCTGTGAAGGATTATAAATGCATCGCAGTGAAGATGCTGATATGAACTTGAGTATATTATTATTGTTATTCATTGAGTTTAATGCAACTAATTAGAAGTTAGAAAGGTGACTTAACTTGTGCAGTTATGATGTAGATTTATGTCACGAGTTTTGTTAATAAGTCTTGCTTCAGACAATGCATTTAAAATAAGTGTGGAGATAGAGTTTGAATGAAAAATTTACGAGTGGCTCTATTTTACTTTTTAAATACCTATATAATGGTCGTTAATCGGTAGTACCGAGTTGCTTTTCCATCCATTGTTCAATAGAGATTAGATGTCTGACTCGATTATAATTAATTCAAATAAAAATTCAAAATACGGGTGCAGCTGTCTTTCACCTTATTCCGCATTTTTTTTAATGAGATTTGCCTACAATTTTATCAATAGAGTATCTTTGTCGTTTACAGCTGTATACCAGCATTCCGTTCAAACAAAGCACTAACAATCAAGATCAGGCTTGAATAACAATTGGTTGGCCTATACGATATCATTGTTCGTAGCCATTTCACCCAAACACCCCTTTCAATTTGCACGACCGATATCTGTCGCAAGCCTTTACGCAATCTAGATCAAAGATTTTAATCAACGTGAATATTGTGTTACCTTTGGCCAGTCAGTTTGACTCAACCTAAGTATATAAAAGTCTTTGAGTTAGTAGGCGATTGCCGCGCACAGGTTTCGGGTTTGAATCCTGGGTCGTGCCAAAAAGTCTTCACTGAGTTTTTCTGTTAACATTAACAATATCTAAGACTTCGGATTTAGAATGTTGAGGTTGTAGACCTCCGTGCCTTGGAGAGCACGTTAAGCCATCGGTCGGTCACGGCTTAACCGTCCAACCGGGCTATGAGAGTAAGGGAATAGAGAGTGCACCTATGTAGCCACAGTTCGCTGGTTTCAATGAAATTGGCCACTGAATAATAGCCACTAGGACATCATTAATATCATAATATGAAAGTCTTGACCCCTATGAGTAAAGTACTAAAAAGTCACTACTGAATCTTATTTCTGATTCAAATAGCGTACTAAAGTATTGGCAATCTTAAAGATTTGATCGTAACCACTCAATTCTGATTCCTATCTTCTGATTATCTCAATAAAATATTGAGCGTCGATTTCTTTTGATTTATCGGTACTCTCGTTTATAAATTTGAAGTACTTGATTTGTAAAAGCGTACTTTATGACGGTAGTTTTTTAAAAGGAGAAAGTTATATATCGACTTCTTATGAATTAGAATTACGTGTTACCTCAACTGCAGCAACATAGTTTTACATCTGAAGAAGCGCAGAAGAATTGAGGCGCCCATAGCCATGATCGCTCGTCGGTCGGTAAACGATCTGTGGGTTAAGCAAACCTTGGCGCGGTCATTCCATAGATGGGTGACCGTATAGTGGTATTTGAACAGGGCGTCTCCGAGCTTTGGAGGGCACGTAAAACGTCGGTCCCGGCTGTTGTCAATTAAGATAACAGTCATTAAGCCACGTCAATGGCCTTCGGGCGGCTTGAACAACTTTGACACTAGGTTGACCCCTAACCATACGATAAGAAGAAGAAGATCTGTAGAAGACAAGGTTTCATAATAAAGATAAACGAAAGTTAGTTTGTCTGACAGACAAAGTAATCGAAAGTAATATAAACGATGTGTCAATCTTCCCTTTGTGCTCACCAATCTTAAGTCTTTATGTTTTTCATCTGAAAGAAAAAACCTTACATAAAAATATTTATTTGTTGGTATCTCGTGCTCTTTTGATCTCCGAGCTGCATTTAACATTTTCAATATTACTTTGTCCACTCCAACCTATTAATATCCAAACAAAGAACGGTCCTTCAAAGCATAAATTGAAAATGAAACATTTGTATTAAGACATAAATAACTTGCATTATTCCAGTCGTGAACTAAACTAATTGGTGACAATTAAAACGGTAAACGCCGCGAAAAGTTCATTGTTCAAAGTTTTTAATACACCGGTAAAGTAAAGGTGCTTTGTAGAAGTAGTTTAACGAAATAGCTATTAAAATGTAGCAGTAAAGTTGCATAAAACGGCGAAAATAAGCGCTGTAAAGTAGCTTTATGTTAGAAAATGCTGTTTAGCAGAAATTGCTTATGGTTGCAAAATCTTTTGTTAATATCTTGGTTATAAGAATACTTTAAAATACGGTTTAAGTTACTTTGTTAGCTAAGTAGCTTTTGCAGTATGTTTTAACTGTTTCTGAAGGGATGTAAGGTTTTCTATCGTACTTGATCAGTAGCGCTGTTCTTTACTCTTATTGATTATCTACAAATGTGTCATTAGCGCCTCTAGCGGGCGCCGTTGGAGATCTTTTGCAATACATTTTAAATAACTCGATAGTACCTATTGTAGAGAATTGAGCTCCAGCATTATGGGCTCGGAGACTAACACTTCTTTTATTACGAAAGACTACTCCCAGCAGTGGGACTTTTTCTACCATTCGTTTCGAACATTCATCATCATCATACTTAATAAAACACATTGGAATAGCGAGGCAAGAGACGTCCAAATGCATTAAACGTATTATGAGGCTGACATAGCGACGGCCGGCACCGCCGAGTGCATAAAAAATTTACGTTGATGAACTTTTTATAGATTCATGCTTCTAATAAATTGAAAATTTTACGAGCAAGACTATAAAAAGGGGTGGTGATTACTGTATTGTAATCGTGTTACCAACTTTAATGGCGATTGGGTGGAAATTGCATTAGGAACGCTTCATTTGGTAGAGGAAAAAATGCACGGATAGACTGTTAGATAGGCAGTACTACGCGTCGTTAGTACTTTTAATTAAAAAATACCGCAGTGAGACAATTAAGAATAATTACGTAGCCACAAGCAAAAGTACATAAACCTTTTTTATTGCCAGTTTTAAAATAAACGCTGCCCTATATTTGGTTTCAAGTTCATTATAAACCGTAGCCGTATTCACATAAAATTAATCTTACGAGTAATTGCGGAACCCTACACTTTATGTTCTAAATATAGCTTTAAACGGTATTTTTCAAGCAAAGCCGGGCTCACTATGTTGAAGTCGCGTGACTGAGACAAATCAAATTAGGTCTAATTTATCGAAACTGTACCCCGAATCCAATATACCGTTTAAGTAGGCCACCTTACGAATATGCACAAAAATATTTTGGGAATAAAATATTGTGACATTAAATATTTCGGTTCATATTCAAATAATGCATTTTGTCCCCGAGCCTTTTGTATTCATTGTATTTTGTGCTAAGTATTGCATTGCAGATAGCAAAACAAACCGAACCCTTTAATCAGAGTGACTCAGAATTTTTTTCTGTGTGGAAAAACCAAAACATCTTAAAATCCTGTTACTTAGTCATTGAAATAAAGGAATCTTGAAGAAAAGTCTCCGAAAGTCGCTAACAGATTAATAAGCTGTTAAAATATTGAGAAATGTAGCGAGGAAACGAGCCGCCAAGCATCTCATTAATATTGTGTTTAATTCCCTTTGTGTTAAATATAGGATGACCGTGATTAGCCCGTCCTCAAACGTCAAAACAGTCTGGAGTTTATTAATGCGTAATTTTCGATTAATCGTCTGCTTTATTAACAAACGTTATTAGCTGATTTATGCTTTGTCCCTTTCAAGTTTGAAACTATTTGTCAGGGAAAATCAATTTACTTGGTTAAACGATTTTAAACTCGACTTGTATTCATAATAGTATTATGAAACGGGTCTTAAAAGCGATTGAAAATTAAAGGTTAGGTTTCCTTATTTGTTTATCCGACGTTTTGATCGAATCCATTTGACTATGGACACGGGTAATTATAGTGTTACTATGGGTAAACAAACTGTAATGATATGAGCCATGTATTATATTGTTTTATTCTTCCGCCGTTGCTATGTGAACAGTCTCATAAAAGGACAGCAAATCCACTATCTCACATCCACACGACAATGCCCCAGAAAGTCACCATCAACAACCGGAAACATCAACATAAGAGCCTCATTCTCCCATATCACTACTCATTAGTCCTTTAAGCTTCCCTACGATTTTATTAACCTCCTTTCTTTTATCCTAGAGACTCCTCTCAAGACAGCTATTAACCCGGTCAGTTTTATTTACTTAGATCACGTGATTCATTGAGGGTAGATTAATTTGTCGCGAACGTGTCCTCTTGACCTGCCCAGCACAAAAGGTTGATCGTTGATCCAATTTTTCGGTGACGTTATTTTAGCGCTAATAGACTTACGTGCATAAAATATGATGGTTATATTCTAAAAGGGTCAGGTCAAATTATAATTCGGAACGGTTTTGGGACTTATTATACGAGTTTTAAATATTTTATTAGGTCACGTTGTCTTTGGATGTTCGCATCGGAATTTCCCCGAAGGGACGAACGAAGGTGTATAATATGAAATAATATCTACATTCTGCATGCTATGTTATGCTAAAGAGGATTATATTATCTCCATACAATAACACAAAGGCTCGTTTACATGGACTACAATAGTTTCTGAATTTAACATTCTAGCTGGTAATTATCAGTCGAAATATTCTTTAATGCGCATAACAGAACCCTCTAGAATATTTTTCTGACTGTCATTTTGATTTTCAGTTATTAAAACTGAGCAAAGATATAGAGATTATATTTACAACTAAAAATACCATATTAATTAATGCTCAAATTACGATAATATGTCATAACAAATGTGGCCTCACCAGCTGTTTTTAATAACCACGTAATATGAGAACAAATTGCGTATTTAATTCATATTACTTCAATCATAATCAAAATAATATAATAATATTATAACGTACCGTCGGTAAAGTTGACGTAGAAGCCAAGGTAATAACTTATTAAACTTTGCACATGTGTAAAGCTTTGAACTGCAAGAACTAGACGGTTTCACTAGAAACTAGAAACTCAGGCTTTGTCAACAATAAATATGTGATATTATATTTTGAAGTTGAAATTACTTTTCTTTACGAAGCTATGACATTTGTAGCACGAAGCACGGCAACAAACTCTAAGAGTTTCTGTAGAATAATTACTTTTACACATTTATTAAATGTGCTTTGAAAATTGACTGGAAAATCGATCTGTTTTGCGTAAAATAAACATAAATCTACGTGTATCACATGCAATACAGTCTAGATAAGAGTGCATTTCATTAATGGGACTATTGTACTCCGAGTAAAAAGAGAGAAACTTCTATTTAATCTTACAAAAATAGCACAAATAAACATGAGAAGACCTTTCCAGACTTTGTAATTGGTCTAGAAAACTCATGACAGGGCTTAAAAAAAATAAAAGGCTTAAAAATAGACTAGTTTTAGATCTGTTATACACCGAAACAACAATCTCCCATCAAAAGCTCAAACCCTGTCTACTATAAAACTGACTAAAAGTCTATAAAATAATCTTGTTTTTCTCTAACCACCTCTTACAAAGGTTCTATTTTTCTAACAATGTTGTTTAAAGCGAGGAATATTCTAACTAGAACTGCGTAGTACCACACGTCCTTGCAGACCTTAGATCTAAGCCACGATTGTGAACAAAGAAAATGATTAGCTTAAAGCAACCTTTTGCATGGGACTGTTAAAGTTTTACTACTCGTATAAATTAAATACATTCTAACTAATAATTACAGCCCACTATTATTGATACTTTAAATGAAAAAAGTAAGTCTCTCTGGCTTTCCCAAGGATAAACTGCTGAACAGCTTTTGATGAAATTTGGTACACGATATAGGAGAAGACCCGAAGTCTAACACTGACCACTTAAAGACATTTATTCTAACCACATTTTTGAATATTCTACAAAAATTACACGCGAGTGTAATGAAAAATACAAACTAACCATATCTGATTGTTTTTCTTTATCAACTCCGCCAATTTGATCAATGATTTTTCGATAGGAAGGGAGGTTCTAAGCGGTATTTGGCCGGTTACTAGATTATATGATAATAATCATAGCAAGAACCAGAATTCTATAAGATCTATAATAAGGGATCTACCAATCTATTTGAGGTGCAGATTGTATAAGTTAACAAAGTTTCACAAACTATTTGAGGGACGTTCAAACATCCTCACGATGATTTCCTGCACCGTTAAAGCAAGCCAATTAATACCTAATGCATAACTTTGTGAACTCGAAACCGTGCTCTAGATCTGAACCCCAATTTGTAATGTAGAAAGCCAATATAGATGAGTTAATGTAATAGTTGAAATAGAGAACAGAATTTTGTATAAGAACTTTTATTTATTACGTAGGATCCGTAAATAATGTTAATGGTTGCTGATTGCGAGGTACAGGGTTTGATTACGGGTTCGGTGACACTGAGGTTTGGCGAACCGATTGTATTATTATTATTAGTAAAAGTTCTAGCTGCCTGCACTGGTTCTGAAACTTTACCTGCCCACATCTAAAAAGTGTGAAATTCACAAAGAAGTACTGTGGTAAAACAAAAACACCTATCCAATTTATTTGAATATTCAAACTTATCACTCAAGCTTCAAAGCCAATCGATTTAAGAATAAAACCTATATCTGAAGCTAATCACACGTAAGAAGCAATTGACCTAAAAATAAAAAGCGGGCTTAGGTCGCCACGATATAAAACGTAAAAAGCTGAATGACGTCACAGTTGTAGGTGGGGCGATTATCTGCTAACAAGGTGTTTACAGCTTTTGATAAATATGCTGCCTTTACTGTTTATTGTCGAACCACTTTAGATTATTTACGATTGATTGTTGAGGTATTTGATCGTTGTTGAGGACTTTTTCTTTATTAATAATAGTAATTTGTCATTTTATTTTGGGGATGTCTAAAAATATGTAGTTCTCGAAATAATGGTTTTAGTAGTAGATAATAAAAAAAGTCGCAGTTTATTTCTATTAGGTAAAAGTTTGATTGGTTGATTACTAGTGTAGTTGAATCATTCCATGTTACCAAACATCAATCTATATTAATAGGTATCAGTGTGTTCAGATAGTATTTGTAATCCTGTGAACTCTTACAGTCACAGTTAACGGATAGGATAAGGAGGTGGTTCACTGTAATATTAAGCAGACCATTCATGAAAATACACTTTGTGTACTTTTTGACAAATAGACATACATTTTCCGAGACGAAGAGCCTAACAGATTTATCCTTTGCGTTTGAATGCAGCAAAAGTATACAAACATAGGACATATCAAGATTGCTACACCTAGAAGCCATCCAATATTGTTTTTTACACTATCAAACTATAGACTCCTTCTCTCAATAAAATAATTTATATAGAAACAATCGATATATTATCGTAAGTTCAAAGACGACATCAGATTTTTTCAAAAATACCATCATTCTATGAACACCTTTCTCAGTGACTCTCTATATAGAATACCCCCATCGTTCATTACCTTTACAGCAGACTTCGTCGTCATCCGTCTCTCTCACTCTTACACGCCTAAGATAAGTAATTTTGTGCTCAGTAAGTGTCGCGTTTTATCTCCTTGCTTTATTGTCGTGAGTTATGTTGATTTTTTTATTTATTGAAGCAGTCTGGAGTACTAATGAGATGAAGTCTTTACTGTCTCAAGTTTCAGTCAGAATTATGTGCGGTAGACTTTTGGTATTGTGTTATTACGATACTTTTTGAGTGTTGGTTTATGTTTATAAAGTTTGTTCTGTTCAAGTATTTGTTTAAAATTGGCTAAGGTTATATGAGACAAGGCTGTTTCTAAGTTGTTGTGGTTTAAAATATTTAATGCTTAATTGTAGTTTATATATTGGTATTATCCTTTGAAGTATATGTATACTGAAAAGTACTTTTCGAATGAATTAGCTTAGATTGTTTTTATTATAGTAGATTACGTGGAAACAAATACTAACGTAATAAAACTACTACTTGTAGAATAGAAGAAAGAGAATTCAAAATAAAATTCCTACATTTGTATACAGTTCTTTCTCGTATAAATGCAGTAATGACAGGCTATTAGCCGGTGTATTTTGCAAAAGATTCTTGCAGCTTTGCCTTGTAATCGAGTCAACAAATTGGCTATAAACGGTCTTGCTTTCCGCTTATATTTGTTTAAAAATATTTCTACCTTTTGTATACATTCTCGGTTTAGCTATTCGTATGTATGGTAAAAATAAGAAAACTTTGTAAGTCCACTAAGAATCGTTACTTTCATAAAATATTCGTTTAATTTAGGTTATTTTTAGTAAAGAAGTGGGATACTGTCGGTCTTATCGAGTATCAAGAGTTAGATATTTAATTCAAAAATGACTATAGAGATAGTTCCTACGGCACCCGTTAGAGGCACGTATCAGGATTTCATATAAAAAATTATCAATAGTTAGCCGGTTGTCGACAGCGATAGATAATTGCGCTGTAGAAGGACACCGTTTGTCTTTACTCTGTAGAATTTAAACCTAAAAAAAATACTGTCAAACTTATATGTAATGATTTCACTGTCAACACGTTAAATAAAAATGTGTATCAAACTTAGAAACTTTTAAAACATAGCCTAAAATATATGGTTAAGTTTATAAGACGTGCTAAATACTTGGTTTCAAGTTCAAAGTCTAAGTTAATAGTCTCGTTCTAGTGACAGGTTGCAAGTCATCGCCTTAAAGCATTCTTTAAGCGCTTATTAACTTGTCGGACGTCGAATGTTGGGTGAACAATGTTCAATACTTTACCTCTACAGGTGTTCCACTGACGGTTTCACATGAAAATTATTTTTACATTATTTATTTATTTAAACTTCTTATACAATTTGTATAAAGGCGGACTTAATGCCTAAGACATTTTCTGCAGGTCTACCTTGGGGTGATGCAGAGATTAAATGAAGTAGGTGTTTAAATTATAAAGGAGGAAAATTTAGTTGAAAAAAAGGTTTACAAATAAATAACAATGTGGTCATGTGACTATACATAAATATAGATGTGTATATACATACATTATCGTTAGTAGATAATATAACATAGAAATTAGTGACTCTGAATATAAGTATTTTTATGATATTCAGTCGTATTTTGCATTGCTTTCACTCTCTCCACTTACTATTGATTCTACAAGTTCTTTTTAATTTATTTATTTTAGAAAGTGTGTGTCCTCAACATCGTCTTGGCGACAAAATGAAGTGGAGGATAAATAATAGAAATTCTGACCACACAACAGTATGAATGGATAGCAAGGCAGAGAGAGAGAGAGAGACATCTCTCCTCTTCTTATTTATCTTACATTTATTAGCAGCAAACCTGTCTCACCAGGTTTCTTCACACAACTAGACAAAAATTACAAGCCAAGCGTTTCTTGAAGTTTGCTTTCATAAAATTGGATTATTTTCTTAATGGCTGAAAATAATATTAAATCATTATTATAGCTATTAAAATGCATTTTATAGCCAACAATTATAATTTTATTGCGATAAAATTGTTATGTGCTGAAATAAAACACAAACTGTTGTTTGTGGTGGATAAGTGCTTTTTAAATGGTTTTCAGATAAAATAATAATGGTGATATTTTTAACTAGTTTCTGCCAGCGGCTTATAATATTGCGGAGTTAAAAGTATTATGAATTATGACAATGTGTTCAATAGATTACAATAATAATATAGAGATTATATCCTAGACTAGAAAGTTTTAATCTGTACATTCCTACAGTATACACATACATAAAATCAAGCCTTTGCCCATAGATGTAAGATGAGACCAGTGAACGCCACTATTCTTATAAACTTCCCTTGCTTCATTTTTTTATGCTTTACGTATTAAATTTCATCAAAATACGCTCATGAGTTTTGGCGTGATGGAGTAGGAAACATCCAAACTTTTGAATAGAATATAAAATATGAGTAAAATTGTAAGAATGAAAGTAACGATATGATTACTTAATAGTTCATTATTTCCCGTTAAGATTTTATGACCGGACAAGCTGTGGGAGGAAAGTTAGACTATCTTATTATTATCTTTATGAAATAGTCGATTTAGAAGTTTAAGCGTTCGAAGCAAAAGTTAACTAGCAGAAAAGTCCGATAAAACGTCTGCAGTTAGTGTTCGACTAGAATTTTATTACCCTATTTTCTTATTGCAACTTCACGATTTTGCAAATTTTCTCTGAAATAAGACCTTTATTCTGAAACCTTATCTATTTTTTATATGATAGTTTTAAAACTATTGTTTCATGGAAAAATAACAAAGATTTTGTTAATTATAGTCAGCCTGCGACCACGTCGAGTCCAACCTGCGCCGAAGCGTTAGGCATTTTAAGGTAAAATGCGTGTTCGCGTTAAATTCCGTATTCTTTTATACATTAAACCCATTCCAATTTTCCAAAATTTTCTTTATACAGCCACTGTACTGCATTTTGTAGAGGACATACAGTTTAGAATAACTCCATAATTTGTATAAGTTCGTTATTTAGTTAAACAATTGTCCTTGAACATAGTACAGTTTTTTCACCTTATTAATATTAGTATTAACATTCTATACCGAGAATTTTCAGTTTCATTTACTTTTATTCAGTTACTTGAACTAGCTCTCATGTATGTGCATTTATATGTGCACACACAAGTGCTGTAAAGATTTGTGTAAGATAAGCCGTCGGAAGAAAACCTTTACACCACAACTCGTCGGAAATGTAAAGCTGTAGTGTAAGAACTTCGATAAGGTTTTGAGAAAAACGAATATGCAATGTTCGATAGTATTCGAGTCATGTTTGAATGTTTAACAATACTTCGTGGTGAGATTCTTTAAATATATTCTTTCTTTTTTTATTCATAGTTTTTGATTAATAAAAAAAAGATGTTTATATTTTTACTAAAAGCAAACAAAGCTCTAATTTCTTTATCATTAGGGAATTTGGTTCTTAAAATCATTACAGATTGAGGATGAATTCAAAGATCAAGATACGAGCAAAATCCATTATTTAATAAAAATAGATTTATTTAAAACCTTATTTACATCAGGTTTTCAATGCTAACAAGCATGTTTCTTTAATAAGGCAATTTGTATTCTTGAAATAAATTGCATTCTCAAGAAACGGGATTTGTAAATCAAATAACTAGAATCCAAAATAGTATTGAGAAAAGGACATCGAATTGGAAACTGAAGATTTTATTGTGTAGTATAATTTTATTTTTAGAGAACTAAAAGCCTTCTTCGTATTATAAAACAAATGAAATAAGAGATTTTTCTACACAGCGTGTCACGTGTAGTAAGCAGAATCAACCTGCAACTGACTATTTAGGACATCATTTAAAAAGTAAACGTGCATTGAAACCTTGCATGCCTAAAAGTTCATTAGTACATTTCTTGTGGGCGTGCAAAATCCCCATCACGGACTTGGCCAGCGTTGAACCCTTACTCCTTTGGGGGAAGACCCTCATCCAGCGGTCGAATAGCCATGAGAAAAAAAAAAACAAATTATAAATTAATTTCAAATTCACAACCAATTTACAAATATCAGTGTTAAAAAATCCAACGTTTTCGATTTTCAAAGATAATTCCACATGTGCCTGTATCACGCCAACCATTCATTACCATTATATCAATTTTAACATCTACTTTGGCTTTTGTTTTTCATATTTTCATACTTCCATATCACTATTTATAGAAACTATTTTACAATTTCAATGAGAGATTAAACAATCGCAGAGTATGATAACCTACTTTCCAATGAACCTGATATTTTTATTTTTAATTGCCAGCGACAGATATATCATTCTTCATTTCTACTTAAAAATACAACGTTTTATTTTAAAGATTTGATTTTACCAGTTCTCACCTATTCTCTACCACTAGACGAGAATTTTATGAAAATCGGATCAGCGTTTCTAGCGTAGAGCGTAGAAACTATTGTGGCACTGTATTTTAAATGTCAAACTCTTGTTACTCAATAGTACTGACTAGAAAATCGCGCTACAGTTAGCCGGCAAAAATTGTATTTTTAATCAGAAGACTAACTTATAACATTAAGTGTACATTTAGTAAATCTAAACTGAAAATTCAAATGTGTTAAACCTTCAAATAGTTCCAATTGATTTCACAATTAAAATGGAAAATAACCGACTAATTAATCATAATCCCTTACACTTTATTAATATAACATACGATTCCAAAATGAAACAATTTATCAGAGCTTTTATAAAACGATATAAACTCATGACGTACAAAATAATACCTTCACAAATGAATGAAATCCAGCCTTTGTATTGTAATAACTGAAAATGAAAATGGGAAATGCATTACTATACGTCTGTTGGATTAACTTGCTGACTTAAATAGGATTGATTTTGATGTATTGTGTAGTAAATTATAATATTCTCAAAAGATTTGGTTCATATCCAAATGTTTCGTAGTTAATATTGAAATAGAAAATATGAGTGATCGGCCGTCTTTTTAGTAGTGAGGGTAAGGGCTATATGCATGGGGTTGGAAAGGCTTTTAATAATAAGAAACCAATGTGATATCTAACAAATTGAATTGAAATGAGCACGGTTCTATGATTGTGAGCAATATACATATTAGGTCGGGGAAAAAGTCTAGTTCATACATACTATACTGCGAAAAGTCTTTTTCCCCGACCTAATATGAAGTAAAACCTTTCTTAAATATAACTCTACATAGCATTTGATTTTATAAAGCAAGCGCTTTGAAAATATTGTACAACATTATGCAAAAAGTTTATACATTGAATTTCAACGCAAAGATATTCACATTTTCACGAACTCCAAAATTCACACTTGAACTATTGAAAAATGAAAGTTTTAATCCCTAAGCTTGAACAAACTTAAAAGATGCCACACTTGAAAAGTTAAGCATGTCTTTATAGAAATTGTGAAGAAAATCTTTAAGATTACGGCGTACGTGACACAAAGACTTGACTACAATAGAATTTTAGTACATTACCCTTCGCCGAGGGTAACTAACTCGATTTCAAGGGCTATATTGATATGATACGTATGATAATACCTATACTACATGATCCAGCGGACGTTATTCTGCCCGCAATAACAGCTTGACATTATGGCATACTTACTCGATCCAAGTATGTGTTGAAATCATACAGGAACCTAAATATACATCTACAATTACATCCAAATCGGACCTACTGTTTCGGAGGTCTTATGCGACAAACACACGTACAGAAGAATTATGTACATTGACATTAATATTGACTTTTTTTTGTTCTAGGCCTGTCAGTTTTTAGCAGAACCAACATCTACTAAAGTAAATATACTTAGTAGTTTTTTTGACACGAATGCTACCTAGATTATTTGTTTAGATGCTTGTGTGACGAACTGTTGGCAAGTCATAGTATAGATCACGTTTTAAAAGAAGTAGCGACAAAATTGTGCAAGGTTTGCGTGAGTTCAGGCATGTGGAAGGAATTAGTGGAAGACGATTAACGAAAAGACGATAATCGTGTCAATATCAGTGGAAGTTAAACCGGGTGTTCTTAAAGGAACAATGGCACGTTTAGACACCGGTTGGCTGTTTGAAGGAGTGGTTTTGAAAATGCATGAATAATATAAAATAATTAAATACATGGCATGGATTTGAAACCTAGACCCTCTATCCAAATCATATTTAGAAGCATGAACCCAGATTCATGTGTTACAATATCTTAAAATCTTGTTTATCGACTTAACGAGATTCGCAAAAAAGAGGTGTGGCCTTACACCGTTATGATCAATTCAGGTTGAAAGAAAAATTACTACGTAATGAACGTTATCTCATTTAGTTAGTAGAACTAGTTTCGGATACTTACGATCCCTAGAAAAGGAAATTAGATTTTTTGATAAATAAGCATGTGCCTGCAAAATTTAAGAACCTAGAGTGACCCTTCCATTTTTTATTGTCTACAAAATATCTTCGTCGATGCGAAACTAAAAATATTTAATTTTATTATTTTTTTCTTCTTGCTAATGTTTTAGAACATTGTATTTTTATAGAAGAATATACTTTCTATGTCTGAAAAAAATACATATTAGCATAGTATTATTGTATAAATAGTACTTCACCTTACTACAATAATATACCTTTAACAAGACCACTAGGAATTTCATAAACAAACACGGAAGAAACTGTGTGAAAACAATATTTTCTTCGATTTAGCGATTTCGTACTACTAAGGCTTGATAATCAGGATCAAATAAAGATTAGTCGTGTCACTTACAAGCTCACATACTCGATTTAAAACCTTACTACATAGAATAAAACAAAATAACAGAACGTGAGTTTAATTAAAACGCTCCGTACATGTTCGGTGAAAAGTTAATTAGTGTCGAGGAAACTCGCAATGACTTTCGCTAACAAATAATATTTAAATTGTCAACATGCGCAGATTTTATTTAAATATTCTACTGTCCATATGAATTTATTTATTCCAAATTTAGCATAAATTCAATTTCAATCTAGCATAACAAATTTCAAAGCTGTTATATAAAAAATATTTGCGGTTGATACGAACAAACGGCATACGTATTTCGATAAAAACAAAAAAAATGATTTGCGGTTAACATGACTGAAATTAATTTTCATTGAATTCATCAAATATGCATTCAGTTTAAACTTCCAAGTACTTATGTATTTGTGTTATTTAGAATTTAAATCCGTTCTTCGAAACTAATCAATGGAGTTGACGCTGTTTCAAACAATCACACAATACAGGAAAACATTGACATGACAGTTACTGAACAAATGCAGCGTAGATTGCTATTTGTATTGTTCTTCTGTCGCCTTAGATTATGTTTATTGATTATGAAGCGAGCTAATGCTGGAATATTTTATTTAGACCAACAAATACTTCATTATTGGACTAATAAAAAAATTGTGGGTCGAAGTGATTTTATTCCAGCATTTACGCAATCTGTGTTAAATTATGCCCCGATCCCACTTTTAGTTGTTCCGCCCCCAAGTGAAACAAAGTAGGTAGCGGTCATTGTTGCTATGTGCGTGTTGCTTAAATGGTGTCGTGCGCAGGACGTATGCTGTCTCCTGGACCGTTGCTTCCAATACCCGCGGCGGAGCGCCCGCGACTGCGGCTGTCAATTTGCATTGCTGCATGCCGCCCAAGACGAGCAAAACCACGGTAGCTAGCGGAGCCCTGCCCGCGCTAAATCGCGGGCATGCTCCCACTGCCAATGCCGGTGTGCCGGTTGCGACCACCAAGTAAGCCGTAGCACGCTTACTAGTGTGTTACCAAAGTCGCGTTTTACACGTATTTCTGCTACGCACGCTAATTACACGGAGTCGACACTTGCACCGGTCACGTCTTTTGTTCATTTAAGGATACGTCCACAATGTCCACGCCCTATTTATAGGGCTATGATGCTACAACAAGTCACAGCACTGTACGGACGTCGAATATATTATTATTGACCCTGTAAATCCCTTCATCACTTTTTTGTGTCACTCATTATGGGCTAAACAAGCGCCCGCGAGTACAATCACAGTCAGTTGACATTTTTTTTTTCATCTAATTTAAAAGCTAAAACCACATCCCCCAATATTTTCGTCCTTTTGATGAAGAGATACTGTATACATACTGTATTAAAATAGTCAAAGTAACACGATTAACTTATAATATTGGTTATGTAGGTCCTAACGCTAAGACGTCCTAGACTTTATTAATTTATAAACGCACGTTGCAATATTTTTGATTTGACCGGCACCGTTCACGTTTGGACATAAAAGCACTATAATTGAATACCAGGAACAAATATTACTTTGTAACAATACATATCTGAACAATAACTATTCTTTTCTCTAAATTATAAACATATTTTACGACAAAGAATCACAAAAAACACAGAGAGAAACAGTCTAGTTTGCTATACAAAAGGACTTTTCTTATAAAGCAATAAACTATATTAAAAACGGAGTTGTTAGATTTTATAATTCAGTTTTACTAAAGTCCTCTTTCAAGTGGACTCAAAGCAGCGTGCCACTAAATGAAAGAAACAAAAAATGCACTTCGCAGAAGTAAAAATGTTAATTTAGAGAGAATCAAATTTAATTCTGTAGTTCTAAAGCAAGTTCATTACTGTAAATGCAAAATTTAAACAGATTTTTCTGAGCAAAAAGAGTTTTTAAGTTACTCACTTAGTAGATCTTACAAATCTATTCAAAATTGTGAAAATAGTAGCTAAAATATAAATTATCATTTTTGATATTTTGGTCAAAGCTGTATACTTATCATGGAATCTTTGTTAGGGCTTTATAAATCAAATAAGCATCGTAAAAAGTTCTCTTAGCAAAAAATAATAATGTGCTAGAAAGTTAAAAAGTCTACATAATTCATTTTGCTCTACACAAAACCATAGTTAAGAATCATTATTAACAATTCGAAATCTCGTCATTAAAACGTACAATAATCGCGACTTGCTCCTAAATTGCATTTTACCACTGTTCCAACCGAAATGGTCGGTTCAACTGCCTCTATTTTACCGGACAAAGGAAATATTACCGTTGGTAACAAGCTTGCCACATTTCCGTCCGTAAATTTTCAAGGGGCCGTGATCGATGTTGTGGTTAAAATAATTTTGTTCGTAAATCAAGTTTGAGACTCGCTAAGTCCATTATGTGTTGAGAAATGTTTGTGTAACGTTTTGTGGTGACAGCAATGAGTGATGAACAAAAATATATAGCAGTAAGCTTAGTCCTGTTTAAAAATATGAAAAAGCAAAGTTTGTTTTTGAGAATAAAAAAAAGAAATCATAATAAAAACAGCAATTACATTATTACGTACTGATTAGCAGTGCTAGTTAGATGTAAAGTCGTTTAATAATTTCAATTATGAATCTACGAATTTTCAGAAATAATAATAAAAATGTTTTTCAATTATATTCTTCGACGCGCACATTAAAGTACATTATTAAAGATAAACACACACTAATATAACACAAGTGTCTCAAGAAAATAATTTACTATTGTGCTAAGTTCAAGTTAGTCTCAACAAATTACTCCCCAAAAATGCTTAACAATTTGTCAAACGCAACTGACAAATCCACGTAAATTCACATTTTGGGACACATTCAGGCTCAACGCTTAAATAAATGAGCGCTCATATCCTCATTTGTCACTCTCAAATAAATGAACGAACGAATCTCTGTAAATTTAAATTTAGAGGAATATTCACCTGTCAAATTGCGTAACAAGCGGATTGCCGTGTAGGTAGCAATATGCACGTCAATTGCAGTTGCCCTCACCGTTCTGTTACACAACTCAGGCCTGCACGCCTCTAAAGTTGCTAATTCAATTTCTCTCAAACTCCAAACAGTGCACTAATAAGTACTGAATCCATTTTACAATGAGTTAGTTGTTCTCTGTTATGAAATTATGAACAATGCATTGCGGGTTTTGTTTTTGGTGAGCTATTTCTGTTTTGTTTTATTGAGTAAACTTTTTTTTCAAATTCTAGGGGTACCATAGTACTTTAACAATGTAGGGGATTGTTTAATCAATGTAAATTATCTTAAATGCATTATTATATAATAGTCAATCTATTGTTTGTTAAGATACGCTAATTTAGTAAGCTAGTTAGTCAGTTCAGTTTTAAAATATTTTAAATATTTAGTATTTTTTAAAAACTTTAACTTACGTAAAATTTATACTCAAACCAATCTCTTAATACTTTGAAAAAATAAATAGCCCACGTATCTTCCATTTCTCATACGTGTTTTAACCATTTTTCTTCGTTGACTCTTAGAACTAGCGCAGAAAGAGTCAACTTAAATAAATGTTAGAGACATTTTAACAAAGGAACTTGCGACTAGATTGAATGAAAAAATGAAATAATTTTGTTTAAGCGCGAAATAAATGTTACGGTGCATACACATTATACAATTAAATATAACAAAGAAACAAAATTATGGCATATAGAAATAAATAGAAATTTTATATACATATAATACGATAGGTACTCTATAAAAGGTAAAATTTGTTTTATTACATGGAAATATAATTGTAGTTTAAGATACATACAAAGCGTTGATACATCTTTAATGTAAAAGTCAGGTTAAAAAATATTAAAAAATGTTTGTATTACACAAGGTGGACATAAATTAAAGCACTTAACAAAATTAGTTAATTTAATAACCCCCGGAGTCCAACAAACAAAATACGTGACGTCATAAAATAAAATCTTTCACCCGGAAATCTTACTCACAAAGAATATAAAATTATTATTATAATACGATTATAAAAGTACATAATTGGGTTTAATTTTCGGCTTTGTACAATTTGTTGAATAATTTATTGGCGGAAGCATAACTTTAATGAGTCATTATGAACGTATTTAATGACCTTCGTAAATTTTAATATTAATTAGAATTCAGTTCATGACTACTAACTCCTTCTTTAAATAGAATTTCCGATTTGTTTGATCATAAAATATTTGAGAGTCGAGTTTATTGTTCCAGTGATATTACCGCCAGGTGAACCTAAGGCAATGAAAATTAAGTAATGCTAATTTTAGAACACTTAATAATGTACTTTATTCTAACAAAATAGAAAGTAGTCATAACGGGGATAATAAGAAACTCACTGAACTAGTCTTTTCTGAAAAAAATTATATAGTCAAAGAAAAATAAAATAGTGACAAATATGCACTTAGTGCTGTTATTGTAAAGCTAAATAGTACTACTGCATCGTGTACAACAATAATAAAATTAAAAATAAAACCTATTAACTCCCGTCATAAATTACAAATGCACATTACTCATAATTATGGGGTAAAAAAAATAAAGGTTAATGTAAAAATAGCGGGCGATAAAACCTAGGTCACTCATCCTCCGATGTAAATACTAGAAGGTGAAATAAAATCTAGTTTGAATAAAAAAATCAAATGTTCCACATTTACAATGGAAGGTGTTGCACGCGATTTTTTATAGGTGAATTATAAAAATTTTAATACTCACCTAATGGCTCGACTACTGTATGTTAAGGTTATATAAATTTTACAAACGTTGTAGGCATATCTTTATGTAAATCTTTAGTACTTGAACTGTTGAGCTTTAATATCACGTTTTTATAGATTGTTCACCCAAATTTAAAATTAGATTGGCTACTTGGACTTTATTGAATGTTTGTTATTATTCCTGAGGTTATGAAGCGTCATCCCGAAATCCGTCCCTGCAATATTGACAACATAAAAGTAATCTAAATTAGGCTATTAGCAAAACATTGGAGCTAAACGTATGACTTGTGCTGATGAAGAATATATTTTTAAATGAATGTAATTGTAAGTATTAATATAAAGCATAGAAATTTTAATGAAGCATTGAATGTTTTATTAAGATTGAACGAGCCTATTGCCACAGGACGGAAACCTACCCTGTAAGTGACGTCACCAAAATTGAAAAGGTAATAGTAGCTCGCTATTTGAAATGAAATAATTGGGGCGTGTCACCTTAGCGCTAGTTAATTACATTTAACAAATGTGTCGTAATATTTCTTGTGAAAATACCTATGTATATCACCGCTTGGGCACGAAAAATTTGACAGTTTATTTTATTAAGGAAGCTAGCTATTTCTCACAGTGTGTTCACCTTACTTGTAAATTTATCACTGCTATTCTCACTAAGACAACGTTGTATATTAACACGAACACAGAGTTTATTCCATTTATTTATGTAAATACGTTTACCCAAACAAAAGTTTACCTTTCCAAACTCGCGAATCGCGTGTCCTACGATAGCAAGCGAAGGCTTGAGAATATCTGAACATGTTCACTGAAAATTCACCCCTACGCCTTTAAGTTAAGGTTAATTAATTTTGTATTTTGAGTTATTCGAATTTTGAGTGTGTACATTCACTTAGAATCATGGATTTGTTGATGTCACAAGCATCGCATGTCCGCCATGACGACGTTCTTCCGACACGCAAGACAATACGGATTTACTTGTTTGTATATTCAGATGTTTGAATTTTTACTGAACGTGAACTTCGTTGAATATGCAAGGAATGTGATTACTGAAACGAAATGGTAAAAGAGAATTTATTCACTGTTTACTGGTACAATTCTGACTAAGGTGGATATAAATCCTACCGTACGTGAAAATAAAACCATATTCCTGTACTGTCTGCAGACTCGCGTCTTAAACAGATCTAGCGCGACGGTGGATCAAGTGAGGATTGTTTTCAGGCGTTTATGATGTCTAGACGCTACTTGAAATTAAATTGTGAATATAAATAAGCCCGTGAATATTATCTTAGGCTCCACGTAACATAGCTAGAACATGCACTGGTTTTTAAAATTCCATAGCACATTTTGCTAATCGTCCTCCACGGTGTAGTTTAGTTTAAAATATGAAAATGTCTTTTACATAATTCATCGTTGTATACGTACATTTTGTATCCTCAAATCCCTATAACAAGTACGGCAAGGAATAGAGGTAAAATTGAATTTATCTCGGTAATTATTATGCGGGTTTAGTTGAAACTTTCTCAAGAAGTTATACCACACCGGCACGGGCTCTTGTGAAACTTGTTATCTGAATTCAATACGGCAATTGTTTTTACATTTGTAAAATCCTATTCGAACACTTTGCGTGTGTATTTCACTTTATTTGTTGTTTTTTCTTCACTTATCACAGACACTTTACCTCAGATTTTGTTTCTGTTTTTGAAATGAATACGCAAAAATTAAAGATCTTCGCGTACAATAATATTATTCAGATGATTAATTAGGTTGAACTAATAGTTCTGGATGACATTTGTCGACTGAACACTAACAAACAAATCTGAATCTTCAAATACTACACCTTTACTTTTTTCCTTTTTATTATCTTCTTACGGAATGCTTTTGAAATTCTATCCTTTCTCTCTCTTAGATGCAGAATCTTGTCTTATTTTCACTTCTTTCTTATCTTCCTTCTATCTAGTTATAGTTATTTTAGATTGCAGATTCACTTCACTGAATAGCTCTGGGTTCTTGAATAATTATTTCATCGTTTAACATTATTTTTCTTCTATTACAGCACATGCGTTGGTCGCACACGCACACACAGAGCTTGGAGTGTGAAGAGCGACTTTTGGCTCGATGCAGTCGTCCTCGGGTCAATTCGGCTATCTTCGTATCAGCTGAGCCTGCAGGCTTCCCTGGTTTTGATGCCGGCGAGTTTCTTAGGCGACACGGCTCTCAGTCTAAATTATGTCGTAAAGCCAGGTGAGTATATACTACGTTACTTATTTATGTTTGTCGATTGTATAAAAAAGACATTTTCGTTGTGTTGTGAAAGTTTAACGACCTAAACGGCGTATTGCCGGTGAGCCTTTTGTACCCAGGGACTCATTGTGTTTGAGTCCGTGTGGTACAAATATTTGTCTGGCCTACAGGTATTTGTTTCCAGACTGTATTTGTTTATGGACCGATAACACAAAAGGGTCATGGATGGACAATGTAATGTACCGAATACGTAATGGACATTTATGTTAAAACGAGATTTTTATATTTGTGCGTGGAATCGAAAAATGACCAAATGTTTATTTTGGTTTTTAACATTTACTTCGCTTGCAGATCGGCCGACAACATACCTTTAACAACAATGAGTGACTCATCAGAGCGACTGTGCACAGCCAAACCTCCTAGAGAGGAAACCATCAACGAAGAAGCCAGTAAATCAGACGACAGTGGCAGCGTCGAGACTGTCAAACACTTTGGCCTACCGATCCTCTCGGTGTCCGGCCCCTCACCCCCCGACGAGGATTATGATCAGATAGATGAGTATCTGTAGCATTTCCATACCAGTTTCCAGCTCAAATATGTGCTGGAAAAAATGAGGCCACCATGGCCTAGTCCCGCACAAAGTCCCAAAGCTGATGACTAGACTAGCATCGCACTGCACTGGACTTCTATAAACTTTTCCTTTTGTGATATAATAGTGTGTGTTTTTTGAGCGTATGGTTCAGACTTTCGGCGTCACAACGAATTTCGAAGACTTTCCGCTGAAGTTCTATGTGTGTGTCTTGATGAGGGACCATAGCTTTAGCGTGGTGTGTTTTCATTGATCCTAACATTGATATTTTTGTATCTAATCTCCCGTGTCTATTGAGTGTTAAGATATTGCGATTAGACTTTTAATTCACCTTGATAGCGTAAGGACTGCACAATAACTTTACTATTATTAATAATATTAACAGTGCCACTTTTAACTTTATTGGAAGTGTCTATAAATTTATCATAAGCAATCTCGATGTAAGTACGTCTTAAATATGATGTATTATAATAATCTGCAGTGTCTTAGAATTTTTCATTTACTTTAGTTGCTAGTTCACTGTGAGTGTAATAATAATTATGGTACATAAATTTTGTATTGCATGTAGGTATGAAACATTTTGCATGTAACTAGTATATTATGTAGCGGTAGAATCTGTGAAAGATTTGAAGGTTGAACTTTGGTCCAATGAAATGTATTACCTGCACATGGTGTGTTAGAGTGTAAAAATGTATTGGTTAGTGGAGAACCTGTGTGACGGAAGTAGGAGAGAATATAATATTTAATATTAACGTGTGTATATCGTGTATTTAGTCCTCTGTATCATAGTCTTTTCAACTCTGCCCACTTTATTTTTTCTCTATACTAAAATAGGGCTATTATTTTTGTATGACACATCTGAATATTTTTTGATCCGTATCCTACTACAGAAAGTATTTTTGAGATGTCAATTAAATCCGTAAAAACCTATTCAATGACCTTTCTATTTACCCTATGCTAGTGACTTTATTAATTTGCAATTTTCTACTTCGATGTTTATGTAAATCTTTGTCTCAATTTGTTTTGTTAATTAGAATATCTTTGTAAATAGTTATTATAGATATTAAAGGCACTAATTAAAAGTGGATAAATTTAGTCTGTACTGTAATAAATAACTGTTTATTTTCTAAATGTATGAATCTGTACTGGTGATTGGGGACCAGAAGGACAGAACATGTCAATGTAGGCCTTAAATCCAATTCACGGAATATTTCCAAATCCTATAATTAAATATTTGAAATAAAAATACCTATTTCAAAGCTAAGACTATATTATTCCCTCCACTATTTATAGATTTATCCCTCATCGATTTTAGATAGTCGTGTGCTGCACTACCTTAGATGATTATGATTTCGTTTTGTTTTCAAAAGTAGGTAATTTTAAATATCTCTTGGGATCGCACGTAAGTTTTGTAAAAGTGTGTCGATATTATTCAGCCAATATTTCGCAGTTTCAGAAATCGACTTCAGTAAAACTTGTAGGGCTTGCTATCCTCCCTATTTTTAATAAAGTAACTATAAAAAATCTACCTACCGAATAGCAGTCATTATTATAATCACGTATGGTATAAATAATCCATGTAGTGGTCAATTTTAATCCCAAGTTTTAGACTACACGATGTTTTTGAATTAATAGATAGAGTAGGATAAAATATTACGGAGCTTAAATTTATTTTATCAGTTTCTTTTAAAGTGTCTGTAGTGTACAATCTAATCAAACTGAATATTAGGTATGAGTATCAAAATATCTTAGGCTTAATGAATAAATTATAATCCATAAATAAATAGAGGAAACTAAATTAAGAAAATATATCTTTTTGAATCGAATACACGAATACTGAGTAGCATATCGATTCAAAGCTGAATAGACGTTTAAAAGGAACTGTGTAATTAATTTTAAACATTGTATAGCGATTGTTACACTATTCTGATATATTGATAAAGGTACATGCATACATACATCAGTGACGACATTGATGTGACGTCAATCGGACACCGAAAGCTGACCAACATTGACGCAGTCTCTCTACTGCAGTTGACATAAACAACTTGTTGCAGATTTACATCATCAAAACATCTTATAAAACCTAATGAATTATTCATTATTATTACTTCAACAGTCAAGAGTATGAAATAATTAGCTTCATTTTGCGGCAAAGTATCAAGTAACAAAATATATTGTATATTACAAAGTGATTTATAATCAGACGATCCAAAGTTCGTAGATGTACATGAAATATAAATGAAACGGATTCGTAAATTGATGTGTATATGCGTGTCCCTATCTAGAAATGGAATTTATCTTCTCATGTTTTCATTGATATCTTTGTATGGTCGAAGTTGTCTTGTGCCAATACTTTGTGAATGTATCTCAAATTTTGTTACTTTGAATCCTCACTACTATTGTACCTAATTTAAGTATGATTTTTCTCAGATGTTTTAATTTGAAAGTCAAATTGGGCCTAATTGAAAACGATCACGTTATTGCGTTGTCAAGGAAAAGTTCAATAAAGGAAAGAAATTAATTACGTGATTATAAATTAGGCTCAAATATGAATAAAATATTTTCCCTCAAACGTTCTCAAAAGTATAATAAGCAAATATTTAGATATTACACCACTAAGTATATTTATTTTGTATTTTAAAGTACTTATTAGAATGTAGCTTTTACATGATATTAGAATGCGTACCGTATAGAGTTTTACTAATTGAAGTTGTACATATCTAAGGATGAACACGATTATTAATTATAAATGCTCATAATTTTAATGTACATTATAAAAGGTCTATTAAGTATATTGTACAATTACTATTTACATCCTTACGTCTATTTACTATCACGATGAAATAAAATTTTGAAAATCTTATCATTTGTTTTATTTATATAAAATTTTAAATATTGTTTAACCATCTTGAAGCACATTTTCAGGAGTAAAGGTCTTAACAATTAAAACAATACTGACTGCGACATTATTAAAAGAAGAGCATTTACTATAAAACAGTTTGTTGTTTACTAAAAACTTTAATATTTCGGGAGCAGTAATGAATGAACAAGCAAATCCCACTTGAAGAATTAGCTAGACCTATAAACAGCAGATTATCAATGTAACTGGCATTTCGCAACCTGTTTTAAAAAAAAAATCTAAGTTGACTGTATTCTAAATTTCAGTATTGGCAACAACAACCTCTATTTAGGCTCCTGAAAAGTCTTCGAAAAACGTCGCCTAAACTACCCTTAAATGTATCAAGAGGCCTTTTAAAACGAAACATTAATAGTGCACTTACAATTCACAATAACAACACAACTGTTTGTTCAACGTGGTAAGACGTGTTTGATAAAGTATCGTGTGTACATTGTGTACAGAGCCTCGATACATTCTTTATGAAGCTTATTCGGAAAATGGGTTACCTTAATCGCTCTTACTAAGGCCGTTTTATATCGAAGCTTGGCGTAGTTTAATTTTAATACTGTGTAAATATTTTTATGAAATTAGTTAGGTTGAATAGTAATCTGGTGCATATTCAATCAAACTAAATATTATTAAACTTGTACTCGTAAAAGGTTCATCCAATGTGGATGCCCACGCTATGTAATTATTATTCATAAATCTATACTAATATTATAAAGCTGAAGAATTTGTTTGTTTGATTGTTTGTTTGTTTGAACGCGCTAATCTCAGGAACTACTGGTCCGATTTGAAAAATTCTTTCAGTGTTAGATAGTCCATTTATCGAGGAAGGCTATAGGCTATATATCATCGCGCTATGACCAATAGGAGCTGAGTATAATAAATAATGTTGAAATTTAAATTATTACGCCCTCAAAATTCAATCCTGCAAGATTAACAGTCAACTATCCTATTGTTTTTGCATACTTAAGGGCAGCTCTTTTTAGTGTTAAGCTATAAAGACTATAAAGATTCTAAATAATTTGTCGTTAATATCTACAAATAATAGGTATGCTCTATAGTGTTATTATTTAAGTGATATTGAACCATTAGTTGAAATTAATATTTATGGTGGAAACGTTGCGGGTACTGTTCACATTATTATAGTACTAATGAGCATTGTGCATCCAGTTGTTACATCTTTTTACGAGCTTAGATTGAATCGATAACTAGGTTACTAGTAGGTATTACTCATAGTTATACTAATCTCATTAAAAGTCAATTATTCTGTATGCAACAATTTTTCGTATTAGAAAAATATTGAATGCAATAACGGGAGAAGTGCTTAGTAATACTACGGTAAAGGTGAAAATGCGTAAATGTACTATGTAGAATTAGTAGTCCCTAATCAAGGAGAACAAAAAAATATTTGTAATTATCGCTATCGTAGTTTATTTCCATTGAAGCAGTTTTTATGACTGTTATAACAGTTCGTTAGTACCAGTATGCGCTATGGTGTAAAGGTACATGTTAATTTACAAATTATTGTATACTTCAGCTTTTTTTAGGCTGGTGCATAAAAATTCAATTCTATTTATTCAAAATAAAGGCTTTCTTTTTAGCGGAAAATAGAACAAGATACTATAGGTATAACATATTTTACAGATATTTGTTGCTACTGGCTATTTTTTACTCTGAAATAAAGATAATATTATTTGAGATTAACAGACGTTCTGAGAAATTGATTTCTGCTGCTAAGTCACAGCAAGTTCATATAATACGATAGCAAAAACAAATCTCTACGTTGATCCTGCACATGACATCGCTGCCTGATGGATGGTGATGCCTGATATTTATGTGAACTGTCCAACTACTTTCGTGGAATCTCCTCAGTACGACATGAGTCGTGTTAGTGTGTGTAGGAAATAGTACAAAAGCCATTAAAACTACCTCATTGATGTAAAACAATCCAATCAAAAAATATGAATAACATTTTATTCTAACTGCTCTATAAGGAAGCGTTTGGTCTATAAAATACCTTTTATGGTCCCATAACAACGTATTTAAGTAATATAAGTCAGAAAATATAAGAGAGCTCGGATTTATTAGTTTTGTCACGAAGCTCTTGCAAACGATTGTATCAGCTAGGAATCTGAACAAATTATACTGCATTGCGGTTGAATCAATTAAGGTATAATTTAGACTTTTTTATGTACACCTGTATTTTCCGTGAAAAGGTAGGTAATGGACTAAAAACATTGGTCAACGTTTTTGACAAAGCTACTCTCCTCGTTTATTTAGAACTCCGGGTAGGTATAAAATTTTCGAACAAAACTTTTTAAACATTATACACACCGAAAAATTAATTTTGGCCACATTGGATTTATAAGCCTCATAAGTAAAAAGGCGATCGACAATCGATCTATTGGTGTGGTAATGGTCGTCGAGTAATTCTTTCTACCATCCATCGATGGCACCTATTTCCTATCAGTCGATTGGTGTGAAAAAAAGAAAACATAACCAGAACTATACTAGACATTAAAATAGTAGTTTTCTATGCAGTGAAAAACAGTGGTGGAGAATAAACGATAACAAAACTTCTATTTGAGAATTGCTTAGCAAAGAGAGAAATAATTAATTAATGCTTTTTCCATTAATGAGAAAGCGAATGTCTGAAACAAATGTAATCTTGGGTAAAAAATGTAAGTACAAGTAATTCTACTTAATTAAACTGAGTCCGGTTAATCACTCTCTAGACTTAACCTTCCTGAATAATTCATCTTGTTTCTAAGTCTTATGCATATACGTGACTTGTTTGATATTGAACAAACTTACATCAAGTTGGATGTAGTTTTCAAGAAATATTACTTACACTGATTGTCTGTCGTACACAACGACGTTTCGTAATATTTTATGTATTTAAGCAACAATAGAGCCTCGTAGAATTTAATAACCTCATTCATGCACATTTAAAATATTTTGAGGTAAAATAAAAAAAAACCTTGTGGCCCGTAGCGTAAAATTAGGCCACACCCTCTTACATGTTCTATAACAACTATATTATGTGATGATTTTTTTTCCTAATAGAACACGAGTCCAACTAATAACATTGTTAAGGTAAAATCAATTAGTAGTTTACAACCAATTTTTGATATCCACACAAACGTGTGCCAATACAAGTCAGCTGCTGCAGCGCAAATCAAATCAAATCAAATCAAATCAAATCAAATCAAATCAAATCGTTTATTTGTCCATGTAGGTATTTTACAAAAGGTGTTATATATAAATAAGGCCGCTACATAGTATCCTAATGGATATACAAATGTGTTTTACTTAGTGTCTACTTACATCTAAGGTTATTTATTATACAATACCGTAAAACGGGGTGAATAGAAACAATTTTCAACTTTGTCCTAAAAATTTGTAGCGAATAACTTGTTATTTTTATTGTCGGGTTATTTTATATCATGTCCGGCGCCATGAAAAAAGAGTTAAAACCATATTTGTTCAAAAATATGCATAATTTTACGATATTTCATTTAAAAAATGGTCAATTTCTATTCACCCTGCGATAGGGGTGAATCGAAACGACCAAAGGGGTGAATGGAAAAATTGTGTTTTAAAACGTTTTTTCAGTTAACAATATTGTATCTTTATAGATAAATATACTCCTAAAGAGATAAACACTCCAAACAACTCATTAGAAAAGAAATTCCACTTTAAATCCAAAGTTTTGAAAAAATTGTATGGACCATTAAGGCATTCGAGGACGGTTGACTTTGAAGCATTTTTTTGGGTATAAATATCAATTTAAACATTTAAACAATTATGACACCGCAGAGAAGTAATATCGACGTGTAATCATTTCAAATTTGAACAAAATTCTTAAACGAGGAGTACTCAAATATTGGGCTTGAAAACTTTCCTGATTTTTTTTCTATTCACCCCGCGAATTCTATTCACCCCGTTTTACGGTACAGTTATTGCACTACAACACTAACCTAATTAATACTGACAAATATTTTAAATATTAACTTACTTATTTATTACATAGGAACATAGTAATTCGTCATCAGTCATATATTCATTGGTACTATAATAGCATTTTTTAATTAGGAATAATTTAAGTTCTTTTTTAAACTCCATAATATTTAAGTTTCTTATATTTTGTGGTATTCTATTATATATCTGGGGAGCCATCACAAAAATACTTTTGCGGAAAAGAGCTGTATTAGCTGATTCGAGTTCCAAAATATTATTTACTCTTTTTCTTAATCTTGAATCAGCTGGAGGTTTAAATTTAAATAAATCGACCCCTCCTACGTAGACTATGGTAACCCCAAAATGACAATTTTACAGTAGAGCTGTTTGAACATATAAAGTTGTATAAAATTTTGTTCTGTTTATATATTGACTTGAAAATAACTACGTAGACTAGTTAACAATTGCTCTTCAAGATGTTATTATATTTTATAAGGTTATTTTACTAGTTTTTGAGAAAATGATGTTACCATATTTTACTTCGTGCATTATGTTAGTAATTTTATCGTATGTACTACTTGCCACATTTCACATCGCAAAATAAATATCTGCTAATATGGTATATACAACTTACTACTTTTTACATGGTAAACGAATTAAGGATTTTAGTCGTTAGTAACACTTACTACAATATACGTTGGAATATTTTTACGTTTCCAAATATAGTAAAACACAAAATATTGTTCAATCAAATTTATTTTATTCTCACTATCTTCATTCTTACAAAATATTAAACAATATAAAAAATATGTGTTAACCTTATATTTTATATCTAAATTATAAAGTTATACTTTTAATAATCATTGAGATCAACAACAAAATCAGCCTTTTAAAAAGTACCGTCAAACATAAACAATTTTTTTTTACTTATTAAATAAAAAAAAAATAATAAAACAGAACAAGTAATCAAATTGTAATTTCGGAAATTTTTTCATCAAATTTCAATAAAAAACAGTTCTAATAGTAGACATAATAGTAAGGTAAGGTAAGGTGAAGTAGGTTTGGTATACATAACGAAAAAGATCTATAACTGCTTATGTCAAAAGGTGAAAGAGATGCATGCAATAAAATGTACTAAGTTTACTTAAGCCAGCTATGACCAAACTATTGTTTACTGGACATGTTGCAGTGTTTGCTTTTCCTATTACAGGTTACACAGTGAACCATGGCAAAAGTTGTTATATTCCAGATACAGAAATTGAAATTTTAGCTAATAAAAACGATAATTTAAATACTCCATGCCCATCCATAGAGTGTGATTTCATTAATCACCTAGATAGTGACTGCCATAATAATTTCTGTCCATGGTTCGTTTCAAATAATACGGAAGACATTATGTCCATAGACTCACCATTTATGTGACAAAATAGTTATGCTTCTACTCCTCAAGCAAACACTCCACTCTCATGCTCATCTGTAACGGCTACACCTCTGTCCAATAAACGAAAACTTCCAAGAAAAGACAAAGCAGATATAAGAAAAAGACACGTCTCTGAATGGATTGATGTTAAAAGAAACGAAGAAGAGCGCTTAAACATTTTAAAAAAATTCTGGGACCGTAAATATAAGTTAAAAACATTCATCATCATATTAACTTGTACTTGTACTCTAGTTCGTCAATTTTGCTGCAGCATTTCATGCGACATGTTTAAGGACATGGTGCTTTCATTGACTTCTTTGGCCTAATAGTTCCATTACGACTCGTATATTACTTGCCGGTGTTCCTTAAAGCTTTTCTTTTAACATCAATCCATTCAGAGACGTGTCTTTTTCTTATATCTGCTTTGTCTTTTCTTGGAAGTTTTCGTTTATTGGACAGAGGTGTAGCCGTTACAGATGAGCATGAGAGTGGAGTGTTTGCTTGAGGAGTAGAAGCATAACTATTTTGTCACATAAATGGTGAGTCTATGGACATAATGTCTTCCGTATTATTTGAAACGAACCATGGACAGAAATTATTATGGCAGTCACTATCTAGGTGATTAATGAAATCACACTCTATGGATGGGCATGGAGTATTTAAATTATCGTTTTCATCAGCTAAAATATTTCAGTTTCCGAATCTGGAATGTAACAACTTTTGTCATGGCTCTCTGTGTAACCTGAAATAGGGAAAGCAAACACTGCAACATGCCCAATAAACAATAGTTTGGTCATAGCTAGCTTGAGTAAACTTAGTACATTTTATTGCATGCATCTCTTTCACCTTTCGATATTAAGCAGTTAAAAATATTAAACCTACATCTCTCGCACTAGGAAAAAAAGAGATGATTTTTTTTCAAATATAAAAGTAGTTTATCAGTTTAAGAATGCAAAAATGTAGGTAAATAATAAATTCTCGTAGCTCAAGAAAGTCTCAGCAAAACAAACCAACACAAAATAATAAAAATAGGTACATATTTTAAAATGAGGAAATAAAGAAGCATACATACTGTTAGGAATAGAATCATTAAAGGATTGGTTGCAAGTGTTAATCACGTATTAGCAGAAACATCTACTAAACTATTAGATCTCAATGTCACCAACACCAAGCGGCCAAGTGGGTCGCAAATTATCCATTAAACTATTTATTTCTTCTAAATCTGCTCCGGGGGGCAAAGGAGAATCTGAAATATAATAATACCAACAAAAATCAATATAATATGAATAAATCAATAATATTTAGGAACGTAATATATCGTATATTAATTATCTATCCACTGTGAATTGTGGTAAGTATTAGATACAATATTTTTTTTGGTGTAATTTACGGTGTAAAGTATAGCAAGTGATTGTACAACATAAGGTTTCCTTATTTGGTCCCATGGAAAATATGACAACTATCACATACATTACATGAAAAAATGTGATTTCCGAAGTACATTATGGTATGTATCACTAACCATAAAATACGTCGGAGAAATGAGCAAGTAATATAGCACACACAGCTTCGACTTCTTTACGTTTTAAGTATTTAAATATTTATAAAAAAGTAATTACTGAAGTAAATGAGTAATAATTTAATACCCATAGCTAATATTTACCTGGTTTATCTTCTGTTTCGCCGCTAACATTAAATCGGTTGACGGCTAAATTAAATATAATGTCTGACATAGACGAAATTTTCTTACCTGTACTATACACTTTATATCTATCCGTCATTATAAAAGTATTATAAACACGTACAAACAATTTTTCGTAAAACTCAGCAAATAAACCGCGCAAGTCGCTTCGTCCGGCGTAAACAACGGTTACTGATACTTACAATGCGCTCGCGACCGCACGGCTTCCCCGCGCACCCGTCGTAAACGGTCGCATCGACTCTTGCAATATTTTACATCGTGGACGTTCAGAACTTGCCATATTATACGACTGAGAAAATAGACTTCCTTATGGAAATTCGTTACAATTTTTTTTTTATACATTCTTTAACTAATTTTATATGCATTTCCGTAAAAAAAGAAAAATTGATTTTTTGTGGGTTACCATAGTTTACGTAGGAGGGGTCGAAATGATTGTTCATTTTAATAAAAACAGCAACTTCGTATATATACAAACATGGCAATGTTAACAAATTTAAATATTGGAAATGTGGTTTGCAGCTGTCCCTGGGGTGTAAGCTGCAAATAGCGCGTATGCACTTCTTTTGTATTATAAATAGACGATCTCTGTCTATTGAGTTACCCCAAAAAATCAATCCATATCTCAATATTGATACTACATAACTGTGGTAGGCTATTAGTACTGTATCACGATTTGCAACCCGAGATAGTTTATACAGAGCATAAGAAAAACTATTTATTTTTGCACATGTTGCCTCTACATGTGCTTTCCAATTTAATTTACTATCAATTGTTAATCCTAGAAACTTTATATTATCTTTCTGTGTAACTATTGTCCCATTATGATTTATGTTTAATTCTTGAGGTATTCGTCGTTGATAGAAATGCATCAAATGTGTTTTTCCTAAATTAATATGGAGATTATTTGACTCTAGCCATTCTACAGTTTGTGTTAAAGCTTTATTAATCTCTTCTTCGTGACTAAATTTCTTGTCAGATTTAATAATAATTGTGCTATCATCAGCAAACAGTATAGTAGGATGACTTAAGTTTTTAGGAAGGTCATTTATATAGACTAAAAAAAGCAAGGGTCCTAAGACGCTTCCCTGTGGGACTCCATATTTTACTTCTCTGACTTGTGAGCAATATCTATGTTCTTGTTTGGTTTCAGTGACTACATTGGTTATTTCAGTGTATTGTTGTCGACCGCTTAAATATGATGATAGTAGATCCAAGCATGTACCGCGTACGCCATATCTTTCTAACTTATCGAGAAGTATATTATGATCGACATAATCGAAAGCTTTCGTCATATCCATATAAAGCGCGCAAATCGGTATCCTATTGTCTACACTATCCATAACTTTTTGGAGGAAGTTAAATATGGCTAAATTAGTCGATTTATTCTTTCTGAAACCGTTTTGCTCATTGATTAGAATGTTTTTGTTTTCGAGAAAGTTATATAGACGGGAGTGTATACTTTTTTCTATAATTTTTGAGAAGATTGGTATTAACGCAACAGGCCGGTAGTTTTGTACTTCAGTTCTATCCCCTTTCTTATATAGTGGTTTAATGATAGAAGTTTTTAATGCAGTTGGGAAAACCCCTTTCTCGAAACATAGGTTTATTATATGTGATAGTGGCTGATTAATTACGTTATGTACTTTCTTTATTATGTTTGTGGTTAAATCGTCGGTTCCTGTAGAGTTTGTGTTTTTTAGTGACTGTATATTTTTAGATACTTCTTCTGGCGTGCTTGGCTTAAAAAATAGCGTGTCTGGGAGACGGTCTATAGGTGGTATTCTATTATTACAAGGTATAGTGAGTCTGTCTACATAAAAATCATTGAATGTGTTACAAATATCTATTGTGTTAGTTATTTCGACATCATTGTGGATAATTTTTGATATTGGTTCATTAGGAAGATCTGATTTATTATTGTTAATAATTGTCCAAGTGGCTTTACTTTTGTTGTTAGAAGTTTTGATAAAATGATTATTCTGAGCGTACTTAGTTAACTGTATTATTTTTTTGTATCTGGCTGTATACGACGTGTAATATTCTTTATTTATTTTGTTTTTTATTTTGCGATATTGCCACAATAGCTTGCGTTTTTTTCTACTACACGCTTTAATCCCTCGAGATAACCATTTTTGTTTTTTAATTAGAGTTTTTGTTATTAGTTTTTTAGGGAAGCAGAGGTCGTAAAAAAGTTTAAAGGTGTTCAAAAAAGAGTCGTAGGCTAAATTTGGATCAGTTAGTTTGTAAATTTCATAAAATGTTAAACTTTTTATACACTCTATAAATTTTCCCACATATTCTGGTGAAAAATCTCTAACTTCCTTTTTCCATGAATGGATGGAACAGGTTTTTTTTACGTTATATTTTAATATCTGAGCGGTATGATCAGAAAGGGCAGTCTCAATTACTTCACCTACATTTTTACGGTTATTGTGAATGATATTGTCTATACAGGTGCGCATCATTTAACATTTTTAAGTTGGGCAGTTGAGTGTTTTTTATAACGTAGTACCTTTTCCTCAAATCATAACAAAGCTCAATTTTACTATAATTTGGAGTATCAGCCAACCATTGATTAAGTCCGACCTTGGAGGGCCTCACGTTATTGAAGTCTCGTTAAATATTAAAAAATAAACGTTGCCTGTTCTTCAAGTATCTATTATTATCGTCTTTTTGGACTGCTTTTTAATTTTTCAACCCTTTTGTGTTCGTTGTTCTCGTTAAATTGAAAATATGAGATAGGTTTCTTAGGATATATTTTCGTTAATAATATTATTTTGTAGGCTTCTTTGACGCTAGAAAATAGAATGTACCTACAATCAAGTTGAGACATACATAAATAAATGCGAAAATAGTTTTGTCGTTTAAAAAAATTTGACACATAAAATGTGTAAAGAAAGACAAACATACATCCATCTCCAAAAACTTGCACGCAATGCTTTAATTTCGTGCACAAGAATATGTCTGGTCCGCTTATGTACGATATTACGGCTAACACTATACAAAGTTTTACCAGTACAAGTCTTAAACCTATTTCAGATAAATTGTCCCAAATTGTTTTTATATAAACACCTCCCTGGGCAGTATATTATCTCGCCAGTAGACTTCATTGTGCCACCCGTGTTTTCAAACGTCCGTCCAACTGATGTGGGCACAAACGTGACGTGAAATCGAACAGCTATGTTACAGCCTTCAGCCAATAAATTGGGACAAAACTTACTTTAGACCAATAAATCTTTCGTTTAGCGTTATGTGAGCTTTTTTGTAGAATTATTCGTGTGTAGATCTCTGTTGGTAGGTCTCTGGGGGTTGAAAGAAGGTTCTTTCTTTTAGAATTACACGTAAATTGTCTTAAAAACTAGCTTTGATAAAGGTTCTCTAACTAAGTTTTTTTTATTGTCAGCTAAATAATATTATATTTTAGATTTTAATATTACGTTTGATTAAATAGTATTTCCAACTTTAGTATTCAAATGTAAAACTTTGTCAAGATTCTGTACATTTTCATAATATCACAAAACTTAACTTATTTGTAACGTTTTTACACTTACTACATATAAAGGTCCCATTTCACAGCATTTAAAACTTCGTAATACAGCAGACTAAACATGACCCTTTTAACATTAAATAAAAGTCTAGTACAAAATAAAATAAAGCCACAAAAATCATTCGAACTTTGTTTTGTAAAGCAATATTATATTCGAACGGCAAATTCAAAAACATTTCAACATTCACAAAGTAAAACGTAAAGTAAATACGTAGCAGTATATTAAAAAGTCGGATCCCAAATATCAAATGGCTTACTACCGACACTCGAATTTGAATATCGGATTCGAATCTACATTATTATGTTAAATTAAAATCGTATCCTTAGATTCAAGCAACCACATGATCAAGTGCTGGATTTAAACTGACGATGACATAAAAAAAGGAGGGGAAAAAAGGGTATGGATGATAGTTCTTTTACTACTTGACCCAGATTTCAGGAGAAGTTTATAGATATTTTTAACAATGCATATTGTATATTAACATGGTCGAGTTTATTGGGAGTGCTACTTATAAGACAGTCTGCTTAAAATTTGTTTTTTTTTCTAAGAATTATAATAAAATGTTACACCATGCGACAATTTTGATTAGCTCGAATCAAACACGATTAGATTCAAATTTGAATGCCAAGAGTATACCACCAGTTGGCTTACTGGTTTGGTTCACTTCAGTCTACATATTGTTTAGGAAAGGGTCTGTTGAATATCGCATCGTCCGGTTTCCTGGTCAACAAGCCTTTTGTGAAACTTTGGGTCTTTTCATATTGAACTACGTGGAGTACAGTTTTTAGGATATTGTTTTGTATGGGACTGTAGGCTTATTTTTGGATGCAAATGTTTTGTACTAATTAAATAAAAAATCGAAATTATTATCAAAGCTACACATTACATTGTTATTACACTGAGCATTTTTACAGTTACTCATTAATGTGTTTAAAAAAAACATTGTCAATGACATCGACCAATTTTATATTTACTCCGGCAAAAATTTGTAGTGCTTTTCTTTCTACTATAGGATTAATGATTCGGTATACGAATATACGAAGGTACCGTGTGTAGAAAATCGCGCTACTAATTACCGATATATGGGAATGCTTATACAAACATGGGAAATGCGTGAAAACCCGTTAATCGGTGCTTTTTGCGCCATCCTATCGGTCATTTAGTCGCAAAACCGGCAAATTATTCCAAATATTTGTTCAGTAATAGTGAAATTAATTTATTGGAACATGAAAGGGAACTGTTTAGTTTGTTAATCTTGATGGGTAGTGGTGTTGACTGGTCTTAATTAATTCTAAAATGAGTTGCTATTGAATACAAATATGTATTATTAAATATAACGCCCTATTTCCCATTTGTGAACTCGTGGCCGTGTGAAAGGTTATAGGTTAGGTTTACTGCCAACGTTCTACTAGTATCAGGCAAGTAATGTAATCATAATTACTTTTTCTATAGACATTGATGAATTTTAATGACTATAACGGATGAAAGTAAAAAAATGAGTATTTATTGAGACATTTATAAACATTTTCAGATAATAAAATAATGATAATTATGAAATCCTAGTTCACGGACACGGTAATCAGCGTAATGTTGACACTGATCAACGTGCAACTTAATAATCAATCTATTACTATCCACGGTGGTCCCCAAATGAGAGAAGTTCGGCTTTTGTCCAAACTTTGATTGCTATCGTAATTATACTCCCATATAAGACGTATCAGTATATTTTCAACGGCCTTGAATATAAACACTTAATAATGTGCGTGTGCTCTGAGGGCCACTCTCTCGAATTTCTTTGAAAACATGTTCAGGATTTAGTGAACATTCCCAAAGAATTGTGAAAGTTGGAACCAGATTTTGTGAAAATCAAATAAGGGAATTATGGGCTTTAAAGTTGGACCCTCAATCCGCACATAGAGGATTGAGGGTCCACTTGTACCGGATAAACTAAGGGCACTAAAGAAAAAGTCTTTACGCCAAAATGTAAGATAATGCCAAGCAAAAATTGCGGACACAAGAAATTACAAGAAAAACATTGTATTATTTTCCATACCTGCGTTCAAAATGGACCCTCACGTGGAAAGATTATTACGCTTATAATAACAAAACCATTAACTTTTGGCTACTCTTTGAAACCCTATATTATAGTATATAAATTGTGACATTTTGTGAAAGAAATAACAGATCACGATATCATGTTGGTTAAAAATTATCACCTAGTTAAAATTCGGACCCTCAGTCGTCCACTTTTTGGTTTTCGTTTTGTTTCGCTTAACGTATGATAGCTAACAAAAACACAAAATTGTCTCCTTTTGTGGAAAAAAATGTGCAACAAATTGATATAATTTGTTAATAATAATAATTACGTTAAAACAACAAATTTTAATTTACACTGAATTGACTATTAATGTATGTGGGTAGGGTGACATTAATTTTGTTTTTGCCCACCTTTAATTTTTAATGTAGTGTTAATTCTGAGTGATGTTTTTGTGTTGCACAATAGTCGCTATTAGTTTAGTAAGCAATATCGTTTATCCTCTCGAATGCCCCAAAGTCAAAATTCAAATACACCGTTAAGCGTCCAGGCCAAAAATGGCGCGCGAAATTGAAATGGCGGTTGGCGTTTAAGCGCCGATTCCGTCATATTTTAATACTAACACCCTAGTCATACCTTATATATTTGAAATCTACATAAAATTTGCTATAGATTAAAACAATAAACCACAAATAATATTTGATAGTGGTAGTACAATAGTCGGTTTAATCTGAATATTGTGTGCTTTAGGCATGTGTTTGAAGAAAGTCTAAAAAATATTTTTAGGCAAAAAAAATAATATGACGAAAGGTCTTATCGTGTAGTTAATGAATAATGACATTAAAATCCAACTGGAAAATATACTCAAATCTTTAAAATTAGTTAAAAAAAGGATTTACAATATTGGTCATAGAGGAACATGTCGTTGGGTCAGATGTTTAAGGTGCTCTCTGGCTTACATCAACTACTTATTCAAGTGTGTGCATTAATTAGATCGTCGTCTCGTTTCATCAGCTTCAATGTCAAATATGTTTGAAAGGGATAAACATAGCTTTAGCATTTCTTTTCTACGTTTTTTAAATGTAAGATCGTTTTGCCGTACCACGGTGGCCGGGCGCTTGAGAGGTTATGTGAGTGCATCGGAAGTGATTGGTGATAAGGATTTGTTGCGAGTTCTATGTAACAGTGATAATTACGTTAATGCATTTATAAATATTTAATGTGCAATCGTATCTTTGTACAAGCAAGACACTCGCGTTCAAGGAAATCAAACTTTTGATTTAAAGTAAGTCTGATTTCGATATGTACCTACCTAGTCTTAT
The DNA here is from genome assembly GCF_050436995.1 of Anticarsia gemmatalis. NCBI lineage: Eukaryota > Metazoa > Arthropoda > Insecta > Lepidoptera > Erebidae > Anticarsia > Anticarsia gemmatalis. The sequence continues at coordinate 8,680,281 of NC_134757.1, forward strand.
AATTTAACAACTACTATTAGGTACACACTAATTAAATTTCTCCTAAAGTTGAATATACTGCTATGATATTGATTTTTTTCACGTGTATATCTGACCTACACTGATGTCAGATTTTTCTCGCCCAGGTATCTATAATGTTTTAACGCATAAGTGCCTGTTATAGTGTACTATTGTAATTTACCAGATGTATGATGTCTTTATTATGAAATTTGATTACAATCTTCTCTAAATTATTGATAACGTATATTTTATTTAATAATATAATAGGGATTTTTCTCAACAGACCTATAACCATGCCAAGAGGACGCATACCATCTGTTCCAATAGAAGAACAAATATCATTATTTACAAAATATATAGCTAATCTGCAAGATGTACACATTAAATATAACAATCCAATATTTTTAAAAATGTCTCAAGAAATTAATGGAAGAATGTCTAGTAAAGCTCTGCACATGTCATTCTTGCGGCATCGCTGTTCTATAAGTACAGAAAACCTGTCCAGCGATGTTATCGACACCAACCCTTCAATAGACACCACAACAACTGCTGATTCTGTGTCTGCTAAAGAGTCGGTCAATAATTCTTCATCATTCTCGTTTGATATTGATGTACATGAGTGGGAAAAAATTAAACCCGTTCGATCTATCAAGAAACGGTGTGATTCTAACCGCTACAGGACTTATTTAACTTTACCTAAATTTAAATGGTCGACAATGCTAGAAGAAAATATTTGGCTGAATTCAAAATTACCGTGCACATGGGTTCTAAAGACGAGCAAAATTTCAAGTGAACAAGTCGTAGTTAAAGGCCACTGTTCTCAGTGCAATGCACAAATCAATGTTAATATTTTTAAAAGGACTCACAATTTTCATACAGCCTCCTGCAGTGTATCGAACTTTTGTCTCGAAAACAAACACAATGTCTTAAAAAAAACTAAGCTGAGCCCGTATAAGCGACAAAAGTTAGCGAAGATATTAAAACACAGACCGGCTATCGCAGTGCACAAGGATTTAGCTTCTGAGCTATTATCTGAGGGACCTGATGATTTAAAAAATGTATCATCTCCACCGGTATTACCAACTGTTAATGCCCTACGGAAAATTAAGTCAGATGAAAGGATTGGCCGGCAATTTCACAATGATGTAGTTTTATCTTTGTTGACTATGTCTCATGACGACAAATACAAAAATTTATTTCGCCAAATTATTACATTTCCAAATTTTACTGTCCAATTTTGGAGCCAACAACAAGTTGATTTCTACAAAGTGTACTGTGAAACAAGAAATAGGTCAACAATAACTATTGATGCTACAGGCTCAATTTTTAAAGCAGTTTCTCTTCCAAATGGTGCAACTATTACCAAACGTCTGTTTTTGTACCAAGGACTAATCACGTGCGATAAAAATTTGCGTTCCGTCCCAATTTTTCAGATGGTAACTGATTCTCATAGCCATGTATCTATTTGTAATTGGTTAAGGATCTGGAATTATAGTGTAGATGGGATGAAGCCTCAAGAAGTCATAACTGATGATTGTGCACCATTAATATCAGCTGTGATCACAACTTTTACTGAATTCACTTCTACTAAAACATACATTGAACATTTATTTTATATTTTGAGTGGAACCAATCTAGAAATGCCACCTGTTTATGTTAGACTCGATACGAGCCACTTCATCAAAACGTTGCACAATTTACCATGTCTACAAGGAATTGACAATGAAATCAAATTATTCTATATTAGATGCATATATTATTTAAAAAAATGTGAAGATTTTGATAATTTGAAAAGTACTATTAAGGACATATTAGACATGTGCTACAGTAAAAAAATATCTTTTACAAAAAGAAAACTCGACAGCATTTTAAAAAATAAAGACGTTTGTTCTCCACCATTAGATGATAATGAACACACCGAGAGTATAGATTTTGTAATTGAGGAACATGAAGTTAATAACGATTTCTTTTCTTGGTTTGATAAAGAAGTTCTTTAAAAAAAAAACAATAACGATAATCACGATACTGATGCTAGAGAAGACAATCCATTCTATTTGCCGACAATTGCGGCTACACTGCGTAGGATATTATTCAAACTTCCACTATGGTCTAATATATTAGTTTCTCATTTTAAATCTGACAATCTGACTCCATCGTCTGCGGGTGTGGAAAGCTTTTTTAAAACAATTAAACATTTAATCTTCAAAACTAAAACACAGAAATACAGAATAGATGAGTTCATTCAGATTTTTGCACAATATATAGAAGGTGACCTTAAGTCGTCAAAAGTTGACCTAGAAAATGGAGTTACCAATGTTGTGCTTGGTACCAATGTACCAAGTTGTGAAGAAAACAGGTGTTAATAGAAGAAAAAGGATACATTCTCAGAAAAAACAAATTATAAAAAAGGCCACGTTAGTTAAAGTACTTAATGAGGACTCCGTTTTTTCAGATAAGCCTTCATTAGTTGAAAATTGGAGAGGAGAAGGTAAAGATGACGATACAGCTACTAAAATACTTAAACAAATTAAACATATGCAAAACGGTAACTTATGTTCTACTGTTGAAGTTAATAATAGACAAACAAAAATTATAAATACGTGCGGACTAGATTCAATATTTTTTCTTTTGTGTTTCGGTTATATTCAAAATCAATATATAAATGATTTGATTAACATGTTCAGCTCTGAATTAATCTCAATGTACATTAAATGTTTGGCAGGTACAACAATAAGTTACGATCCATACAAAATCCGAACAGATTTAGCACTCAAACATTACTTTAAAGAATCTTTACTAAAATTAAATAACGACGTCGTTATTGTTGATTGCCAAACTAATGTGGCAAGTTTTCATGAAACTGTTCGTTTGAATAATTTTTATAGTGCCTTATTTTCAAAACGATGTGTTAACGGGTTTTGTACATCGATTTCAATTGAAAGACAATTTGCTTTCTTACCACTCAATTTGGATATGTTATCCATTTTTGGGATTGAGTCTTTGGAGGACGCGATTTGTTTTGACGAATCATCTAAGTTATGTCTTCATTGTGGCTCTAACGTATCTGTAAATTACGAATTACACGTTATATTTACAGTTGACTTAAACGGTACCGGTGAGCATTGCTTATTGAATATTCCATATACAATAAGAATAAAATCAAAGGTATATGAACTCATCGGAGCTATTGAATTTGTTCCTCCACCCTTTTCAGATAGTATTGGTCATTACAAATGTCATGTTTTAATAAATAGTAATTTCCAATGTTATGATGATAATAAGAGAAAAATCGAACCAAGTTTATTAATACCGATAACTCTACATTTATTAATCTATGCTGCAATTTAAAAGGGTAAATGAAGTCCAACGCTGCTTCCATTACAAATTTTAGACATTTAAAAAAAAACATTCTGAAAAAGCTATTTTTAGTAATAATTTTTAGTAAGTTATGCAAAATGTTGTCACCCTATTTCATTGTTTTCATACTAAATTAAAATTGATTTTCTTATACAATAAAAGATGTTTTTATTAACCAATGGTACTGTATTTGTAGCACATTTTTTTCTCTACAAAAGGAGATAATTTTGTGTTTTTGTTAGCTATCATACGTTAAGCGAAACAAAACGAAAACCAAAAAGTGGACGACTGAAGGTCCGAATTTTAACTAGGTGATAATTTTTAACCAACATGATATCGTGATCTGTTATTTCTTTCACAAAATGTCACAATTTATATACTATAATATAGGGTTTCAAAGAGTAGCCAAAAGTTAATGGTTTTGTTATTATAAGCGTAATAATCTTTCCACGTGAGGGTCCATTTTGAACGCAGGTATGGAAAATAATACAATGTTTTTCTTGTAATTTCTTGTGTCCGCAATTTTTGCTTGGCATTATCTTACATTTTGGCGTAAAGACTTTTTCTTTAGTGCCCTTAGTTTATCCGGTACAAGTGGACCCTCAATCCTCTATGTGCGGATTGAGGGTCCAACTTTAAAGCCCATAATTCCCTTATTTGATTTTCACAAAATCTGGTTCCAACTTTCACAATTCTTTGGGAATGTTCACTAAATCCTGAACATGTTTTCAAAGAAATTCGAGAGAGTGGCCCTCAGAGCACATGCACATCACTTAATATATGATTTAAAACAGTATGTAGTTAACAAAGTTGGGCATCTTGTTACAGTCTAATTAATTACGTATACTCTGCTTTATGTGTGTAGTGTGAAGCTTAATAAGCCCTCATTTTCTAAAGAACTATTAACTCTATTATATTTAATACCGCCAGTGTTTGATACCAAAGAGTAAAAATTAAATTACTTTATAGCTGTTATGAAGAGGCAGCTGGTATTAGGTTAGGTTAGGTTGCCTGGGCTTTTTCCGCACTTAGCCTCCTAGTTGGGCCTTTGTGCGTGTATCTACCCTCTTACATTGTTACGTTTGATTCACCCTCACTCCAGCCATCCTAGTTCCTCCCAGAACTTCAGTAGCTTTTTCAAGTTGCTGCAGGCTTCCTGGAGTGTTGTTGGCAATATTTTAGTTCGCGCTCGTTGATCCGCCACGCTGTTGCATTCCACAAGTACATGTTGTGGTGTTTCCTCTGCCTCCATGCATCCTCTGCACAGAGGGCTGTCCGTCACACCTATTGTACATAGATGTTTGTTTAGGGGACAATGGCCGGTGAGGCAGCTGGTATATAATGCATAATTGCTGACACCACTGTATTTTATTTTTATAACTACAAATACATTAAATATTATTACAGTACATCATTATATAAAAGTTATGAAGTGATAAGAATTAATAACTAGATGCTTACAACAAAACTTTTACGTATTCCCGGTCTCAAGCAGAATGGCTTAATACAAAATACTAAAGAACACACAAGCACAATGACATGACAAAATAAATAATCTAAAAACACATAAACTTGCTACAAACACAGAATTTGGGGCCTAACACCTTCCGTTTCCGTAGGCGGGTGGTATTCGCGTAAATTGGTACATATTTTACGCAAATAACTTCCTTTGAAATTTCCTTTTAAAAATTGTGCGCTGGCTAATGCGAATTGGTAAAAGTCAAAATGACTGATGACGTAAATTAGAGTGATATTGATGTGACGTAATATCAGGTATCTAAAAATGGTACTTGTGTTTTTATAAAACATGTTTTCCACAGGATAAAAATAGCGCAGTCGGTGGATTTTTTCCTTCTTCTAAGGACTTTTAAGGCCCAATAATTTGCTTTTTTTATGATGCTCCGGTCCAACAAATGTAGTTACTTACGCTATCCTTTAACACAAAGGATCAGGAATGATCGAAGTGTCAGCCAGGCATTAACTGGCACTCCTCCTCCTTCTCGATGGCTCTAAGAAATGCTTTGAAATTGACGGCTTGCTTGTGGAGCATATCGTCGAGTTTGCTGGATGATCCCCTTGACACGCGAGTAGCGGTTGCTGCTGCTGGTGGCTCCTGCGTGGTCTGACGTTTCGATCTGCTCAGTTGTTCTCCTTGCTCATAGTCTTGACTTCGTTGACTAAGTTCTTCTAGTCGCTCGCTTAAAAGTCGTTTTAATGTCAAGTAAAGCTGCTTAGTACTTTCGTATTCAGAATTGACGAAGTAAATATGATTCGTCATTTCATAAGGAATCATTTTTTCATGGTTGTTATTGAATTCTAGCCAGTACTTTTCTAATGTCTCTATTTTACGCTTACAATAATCAATAGACTTACGCTCTACGCTATCCTTTTTAAAATTAATAAGGAGCTTCTTAATGCTCTCTGCAATCTCTGTTTGAGACAAATACAGGCTTTCCATCTTACTGCTTTAAAGAATGAAATAAAAGAACGATCTCACTTGTTTGCTGCTGGACCGACGACGACGGGAAGTTTCTCCTCGTCTCTCTGTGGCTGTCGATGAGTTGAATGCTCGCTAGATCTGCTGTACTGAGTGTCTCGACTCAATACCTGCTGCACAACAGTGAACACTGCTTGCTAGCTCACTGCTGGCTAAGTTGCTGCTAAATTCACAAACACTGCTTCCCAAAAAGACACTGATATTGTCCAAGTTCACTTCACTTATTGTCCGTACCGACCGCGAAGCCCTTGGATCCGGCTCGAAGGACCATAAAATGTTGGGGACGCTATTTAAGCTGCTAGTTGATGCTAAATTAAACACTGGGAGAACAGTTAAAGCGTTTATTGCTAAAACACTGTTTGTTACTATGCTAAGATATGGATAAATGCTAATGAACGATAGATGCTTTGCTAATAATGACGAGTACAAATGCACGCGGTTTGGTGTCTGAATATGCACTGAAGTCGCCGCGTACATAATGTATCGTATTTAGTTGCTGGATCAGCAAAACGTGTTCGGTTGCAAATATTGCATCGAACACATACTCTATCCTAGAAATAAAAAGCTCAATGTCAACCGTGCAGGATAAACAACACAAATGAATTCAAAGATCTTAAATAAAAATAAGTGTACGTGCTCTTACTTCTAGCAAAATACACCGGAATTTATAACTTTAATGAAAAAGTACTTGGACACTGATCATATTGATGATGTTTTGCAAAAAGTCAGGTGTGAAGCGTGTAATCAGATGACAAGATGGATGTGAATGAAGCAAGGAAAAAAACTAGTCAGTTTTAAATGAAAACTGGGTAGCAGTTATAAAACATGCTATGCAACTTTCTAAAATGAATCATTGTTTTAAAATGCCTTAAATCAAAATCACTTAGTTTCAACAACCACTATAATACTAATAATGTAAGTACTTCAAACCGCAAAATTTTGCTGCAGATATTATGATATTTTACGATTGTTTCAGTTTATATGACTGCAATTAACCGGCTTGTGTCAGCTATGCTGTCTGCCTTTCATGTTAAGACATAGTCCCACTATTGCGGACATTTGATGCTTGTACAAAGAGCGTTTTTGCTATTGTTATGAGGTAAAGGAAGGGACCGCAAGGTGTTCTTGTGAGCTGTATAATGTGCAACTATGTACAGCTCTTAAGACTTGATTTGGGTTTAGGAAACAAAGGCTATTCAAATTATATGTAGTCTTCGTATATAGTGTCATCTTACCTACAATTTTAAGATTTAGCCTTGAATTTTTTCAGTGTCTAAATTATTTTTGATACTACCCTTTTCGGTACAAATGCGAATAGGTTTTTCAAATGATAAAAAAGTTTTTTGGTAATTAATTTTATTTCTTCAAATCAATCAAATTTTACACCTGTATTCGAAATCGTTTCACCTTACTTTAAAAAGCTTCGCGAAATTATTATTACACATAGAATAGTAGGACATAGCAGGTGTAACCCTACCCTAACAATTTCCTTGTTCTCATTCTACACTGTTAGGTAGAACCGACGTTTTGTGCTGTCGTATAGTTTGAAGCCAGCAGACAGTTGCGTTATCACCGCTTGCCATCTTTATGTCCGCGGCTTTATGTCCCCGTGAATGATATTAATAGTAATGAGCTGGTGTTTATCTATCGTAAATGTAGACCGCATGTACACTTGGTGTTATTTGTCCATAAATTGTATCGTTAGCAACTGAAAAATTTGACAAGGCTTGGGATTTCGTCATCGAATATTTTCAATTTCCTATACGTTGGTTGTTCTGGGTCTACATTGATTCTCTTCTGCTTTGAAATTTCTCTTTTAACAAGGCCCCTTGCATGTAAAAGCTAACAAAAAACAAGAAATGAAACATTTTATTCTATAACTAGCCGACCCGCGCAACTTCGCTTGCGTCACATAAGAGAGAATGGGTCAAAATTTTCCCCGTTTTTGTAACATTTTTCGTTGCTACTTCGCTCCTATTGGACGTAGCGTGATGAATATAGCCTATAGCCTACCTCGATAAATGGACTATCTAACATTGAAATAATTTTTCAAATAGGACCAGTAGTTTCTGAGATTAGCGCTTTCAAACAAACAAACAAACAAACAAACTCTTCAGCTTTATAATATTAGTATAGATAATATTCATAATAATATATATTATGGAAACATAAATATGATTGAAGAAAAATATACCTGTCTCGAGTCAAACAATACACACCATTGTTCGGAAAATAGATGAAAATTTCAAATACGGAAAAGGATAATTTCCGACGATTTTAAACAACAAACACGAGGCAACACCATAGCATCAAACAAATAACTTATCAGGAAACAAAACAAAATAGAATTAAAAATGTACTCTACACTAGTTCTAAATAACACTAGAAAGTTGTACACATAATTGAATTATTTTGTAGAAGCGAAGCAGTTTATCGAGAAAATTCTCAGTAAATTTAATTAGGCCGCACTAACCGAGCTTGATGGAGTTACTGAAGAATTGAATCATGTATTGGCTTTTTCTTCGTATATTCTAACATATTTATGTCAAGGATTTACTGCGTTTAGCCTGATTACCTTATAACCTATTTTAGATAAATATAGTTAGGTCCGTATTAATAGACTGGTATCAACTTGGAAGTATAGTTTTAATAACCTAAATTGGGCTAGAATGGTTTTGGTATGAAAAATGGGACCTTAAACCGTGCTTTCAAGTTGATGTCAGTCTATTAATGCGGACCTTTGTCTCTTTGCTGTGACCAAATTATGTACTACTAGCTGACCCGCGCAACTTCGCTTGCGTCCAATAAGAGAGAATGTGTGAAATTTTTCCCCGTTTTTGTAACATTAATTACTGGTACTCTTCTCCTTTTGGTCGTAGCGTGATGATATATAGTCTATGTCTTTTCTCTGGTATCAAAATATCTCCATACCAAATTTCATGCAAATTGGTTCAGTAGTTTAGGCTTGATTGAGTAGCAGACAGAGAGACAGACAGACAGACAGACAGAGTTACTTTCGCATTTATAATATTAGTATTATATTATTACTCTAGTACTGCGCCGTTGTGACCCATAAACGTGTGTTGTGTTTTGTGTTCGTTATTCGTATGTATTTAATATTTCTCTACCTACACCTAAGGGAAAAACCCTAGTCTGGGAACAATCCTTTAAGAACTTAAATGAAATAGATTATAACTGATACCACCTTCACAGTATCAAAAGATCTGTAAGAAATCCGATCCAAATATCTCATATGAGGTAATAAAGCTAGTCCCTGACATTCACAGCATTTTACACCTACGGTAAAGACGACCCGAGAAAGTAATCTTCTTCAGAATTAACGGCTATGAACTCGGAAAGATATGAGCTTGTGTAGCCTGAGGTTATTGCTTTAAAGACCACGTATGACGTATGTTGCGTTTATCATCTTTTAAGTTGAAAAGTCTATAGTTTTAAAAGTAGATGGTAATATTTTCTATAGGTAGTAGCGCGATTCTGTACAGTCGTTACCTTTGAGTCCCAGGAGTTTGACATTTAAGATGTACTGCAAAAAATGTTCCTATGGCACCCGTTAAGGGCGCTGATCAGGTTTTCATACAAAATCAATTCGATAGCTTGCCGGTTAGTCGATAGTTGTAGAGTTTATTTATAGTTTTTCTGACGAAATAAAAGAATACATACTTGCATACTATTGCAATTTTCAATCGTAATTACGGAATTAAAGATTTTTTTAACGCTTCTGCCCTAAAATCAGTATGGCGAAAGACCCGTTGTTTGAATTATAGAGTTCAATGACATCTTCAATATAGCGTAATGACCAAACAACATTTCATCTTCCCTCAGAATACTTCAAAACATCCATAGCAAGTTACCTTTATATCCCAAACAGGAAGCCACGCAAAACCCGTTTCACACCTTAGGTCAACGTCCTGATTTATTATTCAAAACCCTTTCCCGATACTGGGGAAGTTTGCTTTGTAATGAATACCGCTTAGTGCTATGGCACGTTCAAGCAAAAAGCTCTCATAACTTGGCAGTGCGAGAGACTGTGACGCTTTGTGACGGCGCTACATGGCTTCGATGCCGGCACCGTGGGAGTTCATTCAATTTATCAAGGAAGTGGGAGAGATGGAAGGTGCTATGCGTTAGTGTTTAAGAGTCTTTAGATACATTTTTGAATTAAAGTAGAATATAATTTAGCTGATGGCGCTTAGAGGATTTTTTGCCTCAAATTACTGAAACATATCAAAAACGTAAACTTTCTGTTATATAAAAATTAGGTAGAATTGAGAAACTTCACTTTTTGAAGCCGGTTAAAATTTAATAAACTCTACATGTCGATTTTGCCGAACACAATGAATAAAAATGTTAAGTTTAAAACCGTTTCCTAAACAACTCAAAAATTGCCTTGTATACCTTTCAAGAAATAGAATTATTAAAGCACTACTTGCAGAAAAATCTGATCTAGAAATTCAACATCTGAATGCAAAATGTCTATTCGATTCTTGTTGCGCGTGTCTCGTCACTATTACACAGATGGTATCGTGGAATCTATTCCACTGAGCGAGGGAATGTGTTCGCCTTCAAGGCATTTAGTCAGACGTGCAGACGGTTCAATAATACGCGTATGCCGCATGTAGCTAATAGGTATTCATTAGGGCTTGTCTTAATTAGTATTTCAGCTAGGTTGCTGATGTATATAATATTACAATGTAGACGTATATTACTATCATAACACTAGTTAATGTTGAATTGTATACAAAGACATGGCTGTTTAGTTTTAGGTAAAGCGAACATATTATTATTTGTTACCCTGAGTAAAACCGAAGAATATTTTTAATACATTTTAATTTTAGGTGTAGGTAGCTGAGTTGTGGAGGCTCGATAGGCAGTTACTCTATGTAAAATGCTGATATTGTTTAAGAGGTAATGAATTAGCGAATAAAATGAATAAAATCTGTCCTTTAAAACTAAAAAGGGCAACAATAATTTATTCTCTAGTGTTCCCGACTAAGAGTTTTACTTCGAATTGAAAATATTAACTGATTTTATCTCTGTTCATTTTATTTGTCAACGACTGTCGGCCTGCGGTCATGAATTCTGAAAAGTATCGGAATCGTATAGTTAAATATCGTTTGTAGAACGAAATAAGCTTCAATAAATTCTGTGTAATTATTTCATTTTCGCAACGTGGTATTTTATATTAACCAGTATTTTTAAAGCACTCGTTACCTAAAAATAATATTTTTTGCCTTTTAAAATATACGCAATAGAAATTTTGTATGGTGACGCGATTTTCATCCATTAGAGACTATGAACAACTGGTACATTATCCACAAATTTTCTATGGAAACCTGAACAACGCCCCCACATTTAAAATGTCAATCTCTCGATATTCGATAGTACTAACTGTATAAAATCGAGCATTTGATCGGTAAACGAATGAATCCAAGCTAAAATTCAAAGCTACTAGATATATTTCCTGATAAAGTTCCGCTTAATGAATTCAGCAGTTAAACCCTGATACCGTTACAGAGAAACATATTTATTTCTTTATTTATAATATCGACAAGAATATATTAACAAGTATCGATTAAAGTCGACACTGGTTATCGTCAATTCATAGAATCATAGTATGATACATCATTAACGTGTTATATGGGAATATAATATGTGTAATTATCTACTCATATGTTTCGCTTTGTTGTAATAATACCCGTAGATGTTTGATGATTGTTGATGCGTAAATTTTCACAGAAATCTCTGTTTGATAGTGTATCGTGTTAGTGTACTCGTATTTACTGCGTTAAGTAGGTCATATCATTATAATTTACTATCTGCATACTACTTCAGTTTACGATTAATTGCACGGGAAGATTGAATTTATTTGAAGATTTTTAAAAACATGTTACCTACTAACAGTAGCTCGATTCTCTACTATTATCGAAACCTGCACGAAAATTTATTTGTCGTCTCTACCGGACTCTGTCAGAACTAATCTACAGTACATTTCATATGTCAAACTCTCGATACTCGACACTACTGTCTGTGGAGTATTGAGCTACAGGTAACATGTTTTTCACAGTACCGGGTAACATACATAGCGTGCTCAAACTAATATAACTTTTACTGCTTCTGCCACGAGTTTATTACTAGGATGAAATTACAGTTGATCATAATTATGTCTACTTACAAAAAAGTCTATGTTTCTTACACAAGAATAATCTGAAATATATTATTTCTGTATCAATAATGATCATCACTTTTGACCCTGTAAGGAATAAAATTAAAACAATACCACTGTGCTATAATTCTACTTATTTGAGAGAATACCAAACAAAAGAGTAATTCAAAAAGTGAAGTATAAACTTACTTTAGCTGAACGCGCAATGCAACCACAAGGGTTGCATAATTACGTATTATTTAATTAAAAAGTTCAAGCTTCAACGAAAAACAGGAGTGTAGTGCAAGTTCCTCTGTTTTTATAGTTTGGGATATTGTTTCAGTTTCGTACATTTCGTTTTTTATAGTCTCTTAGTAATTTAACTGAGCATTAGCTAGTAAAGATAATGCTAATACTCTTTGTTCTAAATATCTGTACAAATAGTCTGGTATCAACTTGGAAGCGTTTCGGAACCTATTCTAGGATGTAAAACGAGTTCTTAAAACCAGTCAAGTTCGTAGCAGACTATCATGGGTGTCCATGATCCAGAAGATCTTGTATAATACCATACAATTATCATATATAATTTAATTAAAAAACGTATTTACGCGTGTTTTCTGCTTCTTCTCTAGCCATAGGACGAAACCGAAGTTAGTTTAGTTTGAAGTTGAAAAAAATTATTATTATCTTTACTTGATATCAAAGTGGAAATTAAAGAGTTTTACAAGTACTAGAAATTCCGAAATAAAAGTAGATATTCATTTAAATATCACATGAATATTTTTTAAACGTGTCTGACGGTACAGGATAGAAAAGGTATAAACATTACATTCTCCACGTTTTGCACACGATATCTCTAAGAAATTACGTATGTAAATATTTTACCTGACATAGGTACTCTTAATATTAAATACGAGTAAAACATGCATAATATGTTTCAATTTTAACATACGTACGAAATGACGAACACTTCATACATTTTATATGAAAAGCGAAATGTCTTACAAAATTTCGGAATCTAATCATTTAAGTACTTCTTCCCAGAAATGTTTTTTTCGCTTTTCGCGAGAGTTTAATTTTAACAAAAAGCCTTTGGAAAAATAATTTTATATTTTCAAACGTGAACAGGTAGGATTCTCTTTGCATTTTTAAGATTTCCATACGAACAATTTGTTCGAAATTATTCGTTTATGTTCTGCTTTGATCTTCTCGTATTTCCGATGTTTTAAAGTACGTTGAGCACTCCCGCTTCATAAAATTATATTGTCATTCGATTTGTGTATGAAATGTATGTAACTGTAACCTACGATGTTGCGTTACGGTTTAATGCACAAATGCAAAACAAAACAGTGCAGTTTTACTTTGTTTTTAATCCTTAGACCTATTATTTTTTTTAAATTAATTACATGATTTTACAAATTATTGTTTGTTTGAACACAAATTAATTATATTTTGCTTTTTAAAGTAAGCGATTCAACGTTTATCAATATTTATATACCAAGTTTTGCGAATGAAATTGTAAAATTGAATCGATTGTAAATAACGCAAGTATTTATTCAGTGTCCTGTAGCGCGATTCGCTACAGTCGGTCGCGAGAGTTTATCTTTTAAAATGTCCTGCAAAAATAGTACCGCCCACTAGAGGCGCTAATCAGATTTTCCAATCAAAATTCCAAAACGTCGTTAGCCAGCCGGTTGTCGATAGCTGTAGAGAATGGCGTATTTTGATAACACGAACGTTTTAAAAAAATTACAATGGACTATATAAAAAACTGTCAGAGGAAATCACAACTCCGTCATTAGAAAAAGAAAACCCCATGCGAGGTTAAAGCCCGCTAGTTCGCAGCTATTTCCGTAGACTTGCATGAATTATTCACAATACTGGTGCCTCTCTCCGCTTCTGCTCTGCTGCACAAGTGACGTGGCGAGAATAATGGACGCACGAGGAAATTTGTATAACTGAATCTTGAATGACGTCACGAAATGGACATACAATGGGTTACAGGTTTGGATTTTGTTTATTGTGTTTTTACGGTATTTTCTATACAAATATATTGGGTGGGTTGTTTTGTTATCAGTGTTATAATATTCAGAATTTATGCTTGGGTTTCAGTTGTTTGACTCTTAGGTATATTTAAGTGTATTTTTGTAAGGTTTAGTTGTTATGCTAAACGTGTGATTTATATTAACATAGAGTTGCTCCTTAATGCTGCAACGAAATGTCTGCATTGTTAAAAAGATAACCTATGAATGGATTTAGACAAGCTTTTAATTTTTGTTTAAAAATCTTAGGTATTTCATTTCGCTTAACTATGTCACACTTAAATTGGGTCTTGAAAGCAATGAAAATATTTTACAGTATACCTTTTTTATTTCTCCTGCTCATCGGCTTTTACACCGACTTTCGTCTTTAGGGAAGGTTTCAGTAAATCTCTACTATAACACACTAACCTAATGTTTATGCAGTAAGTTATAAACGCAAACATGCATATTACCTCTCATAATTACGTTAATTAATCTCACATAATAACCTGTACAAGGAACATAATATCAAGGATAACGCAAGCTCACGAACGTGTGCATCTTCACTGAATTATGTTCATTGCTCCAAGCACTTTGGCACAACTTTCACTACACAACGCGAGTACATTGCACTCTACAACATACATTGCTAGTTACACATGAATGTTTTCACGACACGTTTATACAAAACCAGCAATGTACGAGTAAGAGGTTGTAGACTCGACACTTTATTTGTAAGGTGTGTATGAAGTTGTACAAGTAAGTCACCAAGTTGAAGTACTAGGTGTTCGGATGAGTGGAGCAGATGTATGCGGATGTTAAGAGTTTGTGTCGTTCTGTCCATATACGAAACTTGTGACTTTAAATTAGTTTTGATATATAAACTAGGTTTAAGCCAGGCTGTGTTTAGTAGGAAGTTAAAGTACTCAATAATACTTACGTACGTATCTCAAGAAAATACTTGGGTGTTAGATTAAAGCAGGACGTCGCAGTATTTTCAATTTACTACTTATATAGTTTCAGTCACTGTTTATCCCAAAAATAGTTTAGAAATTCAATAGTTTAACGCGACACCTTACTCTAAAATAAAGTGAAATTAAGTAACTATTTATCAGATATACGTACATCCGGCAACAAGTAATACTTTAAACAAACAATAAAATAGTCAGCAATATAGTTCTCAAGACTTTGAAAATAACCTTACAATATAACTGCAGTCGCATATCAAAGAATAAGTTAAATATTCCTAGAGAGAATAAAGGCGTAATGAGGTAGCTCGCATTGCATCGTAGCTATAAAACCTTGTTCGCTGGAAGACAGTAAACCGAGAAGTATTGCACTGCATTACGCACTCAACGAGTATATTGTCAAAGAGAATGAGTCACTCAAATGCCTTGAAGTTGTACTTGCACTGGGAGTTCTTATTTCTATTCTAGTGTTTTCACTGGCCGGTAGTAAAGTCTTTGTAATGAAAGAAGTTAAAAAGAATGAACAAATGCTGGTTTATATACAAGTTATGATGATTGGATTTTCTTAAATATTTTTACGTAATATATGGATTGTCCTTTTAGTGTTTTCAAAATATATTTCACCTTTTAGGATTATTTTAAGAATATGAATTTGCTATATTAAGTAATAATTTCACTCACTTATAGTTTTAATGTCAAACTTTCAATAGAAAATTGCGTTGGACCTTAAAAATGTCGTACGCGTACGCAATACAAATAGTACACTAAAACAAAAATGCCATTATGTGTTTAAATTTTGTTTGTCCTACGTTTCAGCAAAGGTTGTACTGACTTAGATCGGATATTTAAAATCACGTCAACAATCAACCACAATCACGTCACAGTACTGCAGCAACAGACAGATGCTCAACCATAACCGTCATTTTATAATTCATAAAACAAGTCAGTCGGTTAGCAAATACTCGCTGGGCATTACATTGAATAATTGAAAGCCTCAGCCATTGTAATTTACGTGATTTTAACCCCATGTTTGACTTGTAAGACCGTTTCCTAAGGGATTGTTATTTAGTGCAGGATTTGAAGGGTTGATAAATGGGGAAATGTCAAAGTTCAGGCTTTATTATGTGAAGGGACAAGACAGATATTGAGAGCATGTTTGCTTGCTTATCTTTTAATTGATCTGATTGCAAACTTTAAGATTTTCTCAATTTTCTTTAGTTCGATTTTAACTTTGTTCAACGTGAGAGTCGTTTGTTAATTAGTTAGTACACGTTTAAACAATAATATATATTGCATTTGATATAGCAGGCATAATAGCAACACAAAAAAATAAAATCAGACAACTAGCAAAATTATAAGACAAATCGTGAATAAAATGCAATATTTGTAGCTCTGTAAGAATTAACAAAAACATTATTCGAGTGTATAATACATTCCTTTAAAAAAAGATAGATGCTATTTTGCAGGAAGTTATTTTCGGTGTTATTAAGTACTTAAAACATTGTATTTTCGATATTGCTATCATGAAAATCGAAATAACCATAATAGTTAAGCAATAAACAGTAAACACTGCAGTTATGCTTGTATTAATTTTACCACTATTTTGATATCTCTTTCATAACATTGTACACAACCTCGGATCGTTTTCAATTGCCCGGGTATTTATTATAATTGATGTGGTGATCAAACCACAGGATTGCGATCGGTAGCTTTTTAGTGGTCGTGTTGTTTTAATTGACTGCATAAAATATTTAATTCTCACTATTTTCATTTGATGCTTATTAAAATGTATAAATTTAACTTTATACATTTTATTTAAAATGTATAAACCAAAAATACATGATCACATAAAATCATTAATTAAAATTTAACGTAGCTTAGTTTTTTTGCGCATGATCACGCCTATTATAAAAGTAAGAAGGTGTAGGATACAAATAGCGACAGGGAGTGAGGTCTTTAACCGATCGTAACCAAAGTCTAGTTATTAGTTAGTTATTAATTTCTGTAAGACTGTTATTTAAGAATCATTCTAATGTGTGTGAATTATTTAATGAAATATTTTAAAATATATTCATACACGATAACAGAAAATAAAGTAAATATAAAAATATATTGTTACCGTAAACCCTCAAGGAAAACAAAGTTTATCCTTTAAAATTGAAATATATTCGCGTGAAATCTCATCGCCTCCGTCCAGCGATACATTGTAACAGGATCGGATCAGAATAGGGCAACGTACTTCTCGCTTGAGTATACAATAACGTTGCAAACTGATAACGATATTGTGACCAGATTTATTTGTTCAGTTGATTTGTTTTGTGAAACACGAATTTCTGCATGTTTTCGAGTTTGTTTTGGCGACAATTGTTTGTTTTGAGATTTGTCTACTTTCGATTGTGAGATGTAACCAGATATTTTTACTTGCTGAAAGATTTCTTTGTGTAGGGCAAATTTCCCGTAAACAAAGACGGATCAGGCCCTAGGTTTGCCGCGCTAATAAAGCGAATGTTGATAAAGATTAAGGTTCCTACTTTTAGTTAAATAAAGTAATATGATAAAAATATTCGTGAAATAAACATACAAAATCTTTATGACTGACATTTTAACGCCAACGCCATGTCTAGCTTTCAACAGATCTAATACAACACAAATACTTTATCATGATTTTAAAATCTTTCACAAAACATATTTACGTACTTTTGTTAATAAATAACATGGAATATAACAAAGGCTTACATCACGTTATCAATAGTGGCTCTGTGACGTAGGTCGGGTTGCTTCAACGCAATCTGATAACTTCAACGCAAATAGCGAGCGTGATATCTAGCGGAACCCAAACGCTTTGGTGTGAAAAAAGGACGTTGACTTCTAGATGACTGATAATCCTGAATGTGACACAAATTTTATTCTTCTACAAGACAAGTAATACCCAACGCATGAGTTTTTGTAATTTTATAGTATTACAAGTGGCATGCTACTTACTCCCGGTTTCTGAGTACATTTATCGGTAATTTGTTCATTCATTAGCGTTTTTTATATGAGTTTAAACACTACTGAATTGATAATCTACCGTTAAGTGTACCTCAGAAACCGGGGGTTACTGATTTGAAGTTAGAAAAAGTAGTAATAACAAAACGAAGTCACGTGTTTTTTGGAATATGTTTTTATCGTATAAGATTTGTGAAATTTCTGACACTTCATTTAAAAGATTTTCCTAGCGCTAGGCTTAGAGCACCAGTCAGTGGGAAGCTTCTATTTATCAATCAGCTGGTTTAGAAAAAAAAACGAATTATAATCGTCTCATTAGAAGTCCATTTGCAAAAAGTATTAAACTAAATCGATAATATCACCTAAAATTTAAACCTCCTAAATTGTCAGACTGGCCGGCCTATTTAACACGAAACTTTGTTGTACTTTCAGAATTCCAGCTTAATAATTCTAAACTTTTTAATTCCGTCACGTTGATAAAAAAGGTAAAATTGTTTGAAATTCAATTCATAGCTTAATCCGTTGCCTTTCAAGGGTCATTGAACCTCTAAAAACGGCTTAAATAAGTATAGAAACATAGTATACACCTATGTTTTTTTACTTGTTTAATCGGTTTTGATGTCATGTTTGATGTTTTGATGTCTTTAATTTACAGACGTGACTAAAACTTACCATCGGTATTCCGTCATCAGACCTTTTTCGTTGTTACAATTTAAGCATTTCAATCGTATAAAATAAAATAACTGGACTGTTTACTTAATCGTAACATTTCCGAGCTCACATACACCTCTATGAATATAAAGCGACGGCGTTATTAAAACACGTTCGCCGCTTGTGATTGGCTGTCGACGAACTAAATGTAAAGTGAGGCTAATGAAAACGAGATTGTGTACATATTTAAATAACGTTGTAATAAATTTCTCGGTCCGGTAACGTACTTTAATAGTAATGTTAGCGTATTTTATTTAAGTGCTAAATTAATTTGAAGCAATGTAAAATTAAATGTTAAAACAAATTTAAAATTGTTCCTGCTCTCGAAATACGGAAATGTATGTTTTGTTAATAATTAGTTTTGCTCTCGTTGTTATAAATAACTCAAAAAAGTAAAAAATAAAATATTTTTCGTTCCGTACTTACTGATAATTTAGAACCAGGCATTTTATTTTTACAAAAAGAAGAAACACTAAATTAATACTAAACCTCAGACTTTATTTGTGTAAAAGAATATTCCAACCAAAATACTTAGTTTCTACACCGCATAAATTAGAATAAGAATGTAGGTACCTGCAAAAATTCTCAGAATCTTTAAGAAAAAAAATGAGCTGAAAATAACAGAGCAAACGTTGTTTAACGAACTGAAACAACGTTTGTACGTAGACGTAACCGATATTTGTTTACGAAAGCACGAGATAAAGGGGCATTTTGAAATCACAAATTCATATACTAGAAAGAATATTCATACAAACAAAGCGTAATATGAGCATTTCATACAACCAACTTATAAGGTACTATTAAATCGGACATGCCTATCTTCACGGCATAATGGCTGAACCGATATCATAGTAAAGTCCATATTAGAGTTACAAACTAAATTCTGGGGAAGATCATAGTTTAAACATAGCTATTTATTTTTTTAAAGTTAGCTGTTTATATTGTAGCCAAGAGAAATAAACAACGGAGATTTTCTTCTACGTGTCTAGCTCGTAGCGCCGTAGCGCGTAGCGAATGTCTACGTCGTAGAACACCCGCGTAGCAGATGGCTTCTTTTAAGGAGTCAAAAAATCATATCATTTATAGATATGTTTTGTGGTATTAACTGAACTGTAAGTAACTCCTGCTCTATATTCCATTTCTGAGAAATTTTCACCGCACATAGGTAAATAAACCAACAAGTTAGTACTTGTAATATCGTGTTACTGGAAGTGACGTGTCCGTACAATCTCATTGAGCAGTTACGCCATTGTACCTTCAAATGGCAACACCACTGATATACCTGGAAGGCTATCAATAGACACCTATGTGGACGCTTTGTGTTCAGAATAGTTATACAGAATTCTAGGCAACGTGTACCAGATAACTTTATTCGTAGAGTATATTATGAAATAGAATTGCATATATCACGCTCAATTGAATGAAGGCTAACAAGATCATGTTAGCTGTAGCGTCAAACATTAATTTATAAACTGCGTAACATTGTGAGTTCTTACTAAATATTTATTACAATAATGATTGCGTAAAATGCCATTTTTTTTTTTTTTTTTTTTTTGTTAACCCGTACTGTCCCATTGTTGGGCAAAGGTCTCCCCCAAAATCTTCCATCGGTCCCTGTCAACGGCTATCTCACGCCAATCCTCCAGATAGATGTCCAAGTCATCGCTCCAACGTTTTCGTGGCCTACCTCGACGTCGTCGGCCCTCAGGTGTCCATTCGGTCACGATTCTTGCCCACCTATCTGAATGCATCCTGATGATGTGTCCTGCCCAATCCCATTTTAGCCGCGCAGCCTTAGTGCCCACATCAGCGACTCCCGTTTTTGAGCGGATTTCGGTATTTGGAATTCGGTCCGCTAGTTTAATACCTAAGACGCTTCGCTCTATGGCTCTTTGGCAAACCTTCAGCTTGGACTTTTGAGCTTCAGTCAGCGACCACGTTTGAGCACCGTAAGTTAGGACAGGCAAGATACACATATCGATGAGTCTTCGTTTATGTATCATTGCAAGGTTACCCTTGAGCAACGATTTCATTGACCAGTAGCTTTTCCAGGCGTTTTCGATACGGCGATCGATCTCTTTATCCTGCCTGTTTTCGAAAGAGACTAGCTGGCCAAGGTAGATATACTCATCGACATATTGTATATCTTGCCCGTCTACCACGACCTTACGCATCGTGCTGTTGGTCATGACCTTAGTTTTGGACCTATTCATCATCAGTCCAACCTCAAGGCTTGCCGCGCTCAGATCTTGGAGCATGTCTTGCAGTTCTGAGGCGGATGATGCAAAGAGGACGATGTCATCCGCAAAGCGTAGGTTTGTGAGTTTTCTGTCCCCAACCTTGATTCCTTTTGACTGCCATGCGTCTGCTAGGGTTTTAAATATCTCCTCAAGAGTGCTTGTGAAAAGTTTGGGAGACAGTGGGTCACCCTGTTTGACACCTTTGTCTATTTTAAATGTTTGTCCGGGGCGGCTGATTTTAATGTTTGCCGTGCTATTAGAATATATATTACTGAGAAGGTCTATGTAACTTTGATCTATTTCTTGTTGTGCTAAGGCGGTAAATATGGACTTATGAGTGATACTGTCAAATGCTTTTGTATAATCTATGAAAGCTAAGTAGAGCGGTATATGAAATTCAGAGTGCTTCTCTATTACTTGATTGATGGTGTGTAAGTGGTCAATTGTTGAATATCCTGGGCGAAAACCGGCTTGTTCGGGAGGTTGGTGAGAATCGAGATAACCGTCAATTCGGTTGTAAATTATTTTTATAAAGGCTTTATAGAGGTGTGGTATTAGACTTATAGGTCTGTAATTATTGATGTCAGCTTTGTCGCCTTTTTTATGAAGGAGAATTATGTTGGAATGGCACATTTGACGAGGGATTTTTCCAGTTTTTAGAATAGTATTAAATAAGTTGGTAATATGTGGTAAAATAATAGGAGATGCAAATTTGAGAATTTCCGTTGAAACACCATCTTCACCGGGAGATTTGTTATAAGGCATTTGGTTTATTATCTTTAGTACTTCTGTGCTCGTTATATCATCGATGGTATCTGAGAACTTAAAATCTATTTTTGAGTGTCTTTTATTAGGATCTGAGTAGAGTTTGCTATAAAAATTTGTGCAGGTTTCTACGATTTTATCCCTATTGTGATGTTTCATACCGCTGTCATCTATACTAATATTATAAAGCTGAAGAGTTTGTTTGTTTGTTTGTTTGTTTGTTTGAACGCGCTAATCTCGGGAACTACTGGTCCGATTTGAAAAATTCTTTCAGTGTTAGATAGCCCATTTATCGAGGAAGGCTATAGGCTATGTATCATTACGCTACGACTAATAGGAGCAGAGTACCAGTGAAAAATGTTACAAAAACGGGGAAAATTATGATTCTCTTATGTGACGCAAGCGAAGTTGCGCCGGTCAGCTATCTCTAATATTATTAATCCAGGTTTTGCCTTTGGTGATTCCTTGTTTTGCTGTCCTCAAAGATCTATGTTTTTCCAATGCTATTGTGACTAGATGAGTGTTAATATTTCTGATGTCTCTTCTTATGCTTCTTTTGATCTGTTTATCTAGTTCCCTATATTTTGTTGTACCAATCCCATATTTATTTCGGTCATTTATTAAATCAAGGGTCGATGGACTTAGCTTTTTGTTTTTTTTTTGTTAGTTTTTAAATTGTTTATGCATTTATGAACAC
Source organism: Anticarsia gemmatalis (assembly GCF_050436995.1). Lineage (NCBI taxonomy): Eukaryota > Metazoa > Arthropoda > Insecta > Lepidoptera > Erebidae > Anticarsia > Anticarsia gemmatalis. Next base: position 8,702,688 of record NC_134757.1, read on the forward strand.
CGGTGACTATTTTGTCATATTGTGCTTCTGCGTCTAAATTTACTAAATTAAGAGGTTCAAAGTAATTAATGAGCTTTTGGTTCAGATGTTCTTCATTAGCAATTAAGTCTTCTGCTGAGAGTTTTCTAAATCTATGTTTAAATGTTTTCGCTCGGTGGATTTTAAAATTGAACTTAATTTTTGCACGTATTGGTCTGTGGTCTGAACTAAATTTTATTTTATTTATTACGCTGACATCTTTTACAATATCTGTGTGGGATGTTAATACAAAATCAATTTCATTTCTTGTATTATTATTTGGTGATACCCAGGTCCAACGCCGCTGGGGTCTTTTAAAGAAAAAGCTGTTTGAAATGTGCATATTTTGGCCAAATGCGAATTGTATTAAGCGGTTTCCGCGCGCATTACGGTTTCCTAATCCATGAGGCCCCATTATACTTCCAGAGTCTTGTTCCTGTCTACAACCAACTTTTGCATTAAAATCCCCCAGTACAACGTTCCATGTTCCCCGATTCTCATCACAAGCCCTATTAAGGAGGTCATAGAAGTCCTCTACCTCCGCGTCACTGTGAGTTGTTGTGGGCGCGTAAACTTGGATAAAGGTTATTGTTTTATTTGGTGTGAGCTGAAATTTCAAGACTGCTATTCTTTCAGAATATCCCCTGAATTCTAAGATCTGGTCTTTCCATTTTTTATTAACCATGAAACCGACACCATATTGTCCATTTGTTTCTCCAATATGGAAGAAAATAATTTCATCTCTTTCTTCTGTATGTTCTCCCTGTCGTCTTACTTCTGCAAGGACCACTACGTCCCACCGAATCTCTTTCAGTGCGTTTTCTAGTTCTAGCAAGCGTTCATCTTTCATTAGAGTCCGTACGTTGTATGACAGTATGTTTAGAGTTTCGAATTCCTGTTTTGATTGAGCCAAAGTCGTTTGACGGTTAGCCGATCCCGACCGGAGATTCACCTCGCCCCTGACTCCAGCGTTGCCCCGGTGCCCGTCAACACCAGAACAAGTACTGGAGTCGCCGGCCACTTGGGGACAATTTTTTCTTGTATTATCCATTATTTTGGGGGGTTTGGACCATATCCCACCACGCTGGTCCAATGCGGGTTGGTGGGGGGCCAGAGCCTCGTTTGTTAATCAGCAGGGTGCACCGCGAGCAGGTGAGGTTGGCTTGGGGTCCTATGATGGTGTTGGACCCCCATACACCCCATGCCAATAAAATGCCATAGATTCTATAATTGTATAGATTTTTTTTGTGAGAGCTATAAGATCGTGTTTATGTCTGAAATTTAAAACACAATATTAACAGCGGAGGATTTATTAAATGTATAAATGCTCTTAAACATTTATAATTTGCGTTTTACTAGAACGCATATAATAAGTACTTTCAAACTTATCTCCCATTTTGTTTTAATCACCTAGTCACGGGCATGCTAAAACTTTCCGTTTGACTAAAAACTAATATGAACTGCAAAACTATAAATAATGAGACTCACCTAATATTCCTGCTCGAACGGTAATTCAAACAGTTCCCTGGTTTGTTTGTCTAGATAAAGTTGGGAAAGTGCGGTCTGTCCTCATAATTCGTTTGGTCGTCGACTTTTAGAACGTTCCAGACAAATTTTAGTCATTGCTACTAGTTTATTTGACTGATAATATATTATTTTTGTGATATATCTTTTTACACAATAGGATGAAAAATATTAAGTTGTTTTATAAAACTGGTTTAACCCTGGTATGCTGTGTGGATTTTAAAATTACAAAATTGCATCTTATACCATTTCGATGTATTCAAAGTGAAATTATTTAAAAAAATTACAAAAAAAGTGTAACTACAGCATAAGCTTAAACGTAGACGAGTTGTTGGATTTAGTAAAAATGCATTCCGATAAGACATACTATACCCGCGCCAAGTAACTAAAAGTCATAAAAGATACTATAAAATTTTCCCCTGCTATGAAAATAAATTAAATAAAAACAATTTGAACGAAAAAATATCAATAGACTTATTGTTATCATTATAGGGAACGTAAAATTAACTGTTATTTTCAGTACTTATTTTCTTAGTAAAGTTTGTTGCAAGAACACGTCAGTTTCACTTAGCTAGAGTTTCATGCGTGCTCTTCCACCTCGCTTTATAAAACAAACTTGTTTACTAGGTAATTGAATCGTTCTACTAAGTAAAGGAATACTAGCGCCTTACTCAACAAATATTGCTTCGTTCGTTAGTTAAACCACTTAGAAATTCTTATAGCTTATTTTTCAATCCAATTTTACAACTATTATAAAATAAAATAAAATAATTATTTGAACGTTTGCGAAGAATTTTCATGAAGAAAAATTTATGTATATATATGTATGTATGTAGATTGTAGGTATTTTCGTTTGTTAGATGAAATTAAGTACACAGATAGTTTATAACCTACATAATTACGTTGTACTTAAATGCTTTTTAACCCGGGAAATCTTTTTATGCGAACAAATTTGCGGACAAACTTAGTAATATTAAAAATGGCGATTTATTTGTTTGTAGTAACTCAAGCACGTCCAAACAGGTGCACTGGCTTGAATAAAATTTGGCAGACAGATAGTTTATGACCTGGATTATCAGAATACATGGTTTTATTTCGGAAAAAAAAACATTATTAATAAGAAAATTCTTTAATACTGCTCCGATTTACAGTATATATTTGGGTAGTAAAGATAAAATGATTCTTCGATAACACATAGCAAGTCTTATAAGCAATTACAGTAACAGTTATTCGTTTACAACAAGTGGCGAAGGCTGTGCTACCCCCTTGACACAGAAACAAATGCTCGGGGACTGTTCCGCTCTTGTCGGCGCTATTGTGGTGTCGCTCGATATTGTAGCGCTTTTGTTTCAGGGTTCATTGTAACAATCATTGTTAGTATATGAATAATGATAGCGCATCAATAAATTTAAGAGTTGATGATTGATATGAGTGTGTCGCGCTCTGAAACTGGTAATAAAAACTTTACCTCTAACATTTTTATTAATCACTGCTTAAAATATTCGAATAGAAAATAGCTATAAGCTAGCTCCGTATAGCGGGCGACCTCCGGGTATAACAGGCCTAATATTATGAAGGTAAAAATCCGAGATTAACTTTTTCTATTATTTGTAAGATAAAAAGTGCCTTAGACAAAGAGACTGTTTGATATGTTGATACATTAAACAGTTCTGGCACTACTATCTTATTATGACTAGGCCTTTTTTACTGTTAAATAAAAATAAATAATAACGTAGGACTTGGTAATGCCAATTTTATACTGTTTATTGTTCTACCCTATCGATTTATTATATGTAATCAAAATTTTGGCAACGTGTTTAAAAAAACATCTTTTATAACATGCTGTTATCGACAGATTCCATCACATCCTTTGTATTTCGAGTGAGTCTAGAATAGGTAACTATGCATGAATGTGGCCCTTAAAAGTACCCTTCTTGGCATGCGGCCAACAGAAATGTCGGCTGAAAAGAGTCACTTTATATTGTTAACATTTACCGGATTTCATTGTGCCAAGGTTATAGGGCTTAGCGCTTAAAACTGACATACTTTTGCAATGTTTGCCCTTGAAAATGTACCACGAAGTTTGACTGTTTTACTTGTGGTAACAATAAGGGGGTAAAGTTCCTCTCCTTTTATTAAAATGTTTGCGACTTTTACACTGTTATGAAGGTTTATTGATGGACTTAGGTTGAATGTTAGATTTGACTCTAGTCTAAGTTCAGATTAAAATTATGTTCTGAAATATAAAGAGAAAAATGCACTATAACTATAATAGGAGGTACGGACCCTACACAATATTATTTGTACTAATAAATACAGTCGTCACTTATAAAATGACCATTGCTTTTCTCTGTATACCTATATTATACGGTAAGTTTATTTAATCCTTTTCATTAGGAATTCGTCTAACACTGTTTTTTTAACGAAACGAAAACTGTCATACAGTTGGTAGTAAATGTAGTTTTCTTGTGTTATTTTATGAACTTCTGTGAGCTACCTGTGTTTGAATAGTAATTGAAGCGTGTTTTATTTGTAGGTTTTTTGAATCGGCTTATGTTAAATGTGAAGACAATGACATAAAAATAACACCTCACTGAGAATTACTATTGTGTCGCGTCTTCTAAAAACTTAAAAATAAAAAGTACAACAAGACCCGTAACCATTATTTGTGGAGCTTAAACGTATGTTTCATGAAGATATCGAATCAATGACCTCTTACCGCACTGGTAGTGAAGCAACAAATTTTCTAGAAAAGATAATCGACGCTTGAATTTGTTGTAGCATAAAATCAGTTCGTTAAACAACTCTATTTGTAGTATTTAATTGCTCAGTCAACAGTGTCTGTCAGTGAATTCAGTGGAATATTACCACAATTTTAGCGCGACGTTCCAATATGTTATTAACGTTAATGTTCGTATTGCGGTGACATGTTAGTTTGTTCGCAAAATTATTTAGCTATTCATTTTATAGAAGTTCTTTGTGTTGTTTAAAAAGTGTACATGTTCTCGAAAGCATACTTGTTTTAAGAAAAGACAACTCCTGAACTAAGAATTGACCAAATAAAACCTAATCTAATCGATTTTTGTAAATTATACGCCAAAATAAGCTGAACATAAAACAGGCCATAGTACCAATGTTTGAAGATAACATTTTATTTATGTTTTAATCGAGCCTATATACATTGTGTAATAAAAGTTGGCTAACTAGTTTATCAGTAACAGTACCTACTACAGCATCATTTAAAACTCCTAAAAAAGGGATAGCCAATCCCACATTAGCCATTTTCCTTTCTTTAAACTGACACAAAAGTGGTAGTTGACGTGAAAAGCTCGGGTTGAAAGAACGAGACTGTGCTGTGGTATTGGAGCGCGAGTGTGAAGCTGAGCTCAACACGGAGAATTACAAGCTCTTTTGTAACATCCAAACATGAAATGTTTCTTTTTTGTAGCCAATGTTTGCTCAAATGTTCGTTCCGTTTTAGTGGTATTTCATAGCTTTTCCGAGGTTGATAATACTTTGCTTTCATTTAAATATCTACGAGATAATATCAATAGGTTAGGTGTAGGCTGCATTAAATGGTAGATGGCTACAAATTGTGGTTTTGTGCAGAGTATACTAACTTTAACCAACGTGCTATACTCAAACCCCTCCTATTACAAAATGAGACAGTTGCCCAGCAGTAGGACGTTAATGGGTTAAATTTTTTTTTTGTCAACTTGTCATATACTTAGAACCTATCCTTCTCATAAAAAATACAATTAAAACTTATATACTTTAAAAAACAAAATTGTATTAACATCTAAAACAGCTGTGGCTTGATCTCAAGTTATGTACTGGTTTGCTCAACACTAAACTTTAGTTACAAAACTCGCAATGCTCGTTCTAACACTACCGAAAAACCTTAAAAAACATTCCATCTATAATTTAATCAACTCAAGTATCCCGCGATCTCTCACCACTATAGTCTTACCGTTCGGCTTCCCTTAGATTTACGAGCACACTGTCCCTCCACCAGCTAGCAGGATTTAATTTACTTTTACAAAGAACCCGTTTTTCTCCTCTGATGTTTTTCTCGACGAAAGACGAAGCTTGATAAAGTCCTCGGTACTTGGTGTTTTGTTGCGGTTGCCTTCAAAATGCTTACTGTGCAGTTTTTTACTTCTATTTGCTTGTTGTTGAGAGATCAGTGTTATAAGTATCTCTTTGGTGAGCAAAGCTGTGGGAATTTTCTTTGTATATAGAATATTAAACATGGCTCTTTGGTATAGATGTGGATAGTGGAATTTCAGGCCGTTGTTTATGCATGTTAGTAAATGATTAGGAAGAAAAATAACTGAGATAGTTAAAATTCGGTAGATTTCACTTCATAATGTGAACTTAAGCATATTATTATGTTAAAGTGTGTTTTTTTAAAACAACGTGGTCGGCAAATTTCAGAAGTTTGATCCAATTATGATATTTTTTTTGTTTCATAATATCAGTTATAATATGATTATAAGCAATAACGGCACTAAACAATTGTTTATACAAACATCAATGTTTGTACGAAGCCTAGCAATTATTTGGATTGTAATGAAATTGGAATGTTACGTTACTAATTTCAGAGACATTCACAAAACATTTGATTGCTCTGTTCGCAGTGCGAGACGGTTACACATTGTAGACTTAACAAAATTGATGTCTTTATATCTCCGGTTTTAATTGCCTCCGTAAAACAGCCTTAAAACAACTGCGCGAGTGAAAACATGTGAATTTTCCAGTCATACTTTGTATAGAATTGTGTTAACATTGGTTGTCTCTTTGGTGTAATAATGTCTTTCTTGCCAGGAATATAAAATTACTTTTATATGAAAAAAAATAACTTTGATAGCTCCGTATGTGCGCTAGTGCTTTTCTAGTATTTAAGTTAAGGCAATATAATTGTTTCGTCAGTCTGAATCGTCGCAAAACCGTTTGATCGTCAAGATTAATGCCCTAAATACACAATCATAAAGGATGTTTTGTCATTACTATCTTACTTTTCTTGATACTCTCAGATTTCTTATAGAATAAACTTAACTTGGTTGACCCAATATTTTATTTGTGATCCTGTAACATGAAATTAGAAATTAAATTACACGTCTCCATATCATTACGATTTCCAGACTGGCAGTAAATTAGCTCACATGCTCAATATTACCCCTCCAGTTAAATTTCAGTTGAAATTTTTGGACCTAAATGTTTGCGCAGGACCAGTTGAATTTAATTTGTTTGACGAACGACCCGTAGCCCATACGATATTATGAAGTTTACCTTACCATGCATTCAAAGTTAAATTAACTCTCAGAAATGGCTGCGCTGCGCTTGCAGTAAATTTTCATGTCTAATAAAATATTTAATTTTATGGCATTTATTAATAAGTTTCGGTTTCTAGCCTGTATATGGTATGTTTGTTTATTAGACGAACATAATAATATACGTGATAATGGCAAAATCATTATAAAATTAAGTCCATAATAATAAGAATATTAGCAAAGCAATGTGTTTAAATTATAGAAAAAAACAATTATTCGTGTTTCCCATTTTTTTACTATCTGGCTTGTTTTGGAAGCCGGAAAAATAAATAGAAAACACTTGAAAGTAAGAAGCAGTAAAATCTGTTAAAATTTATTTGTACACTAAAATTATACTACCAGAACAAGAAACAAAACATAAAAATAAAACCATTATTTATTCTTATAACAGAATAAAAACGTCTTATGTCCTCCTCGTACATATAATACTACATACCTTATAGAGTTAAGTGTTCGTGTCGGGGTTAACTCCATACAAAATGTATGCAGTCAACCGCACGAGTGATTTCGGTAGCCGTACGCTCGCCCGACTTGCACTCTGACCGGCTTTATTTCTGTTTTGTAGAGAGAAAGTTTACTTAACAACGAGTTGGTTGCTATGAGCTCAGTTAGAAGAAAATTTCTGTATTTGGCATGTTTCTATGAAATACTGGTTTACACCATTTTTATTATGATTTTATTAAAACCGAAGTATTATTTTTTCCCTGTAGTGTATAAGGGAATAAGCGTCTACTTTTTCAACTCTTCTGAATATGATATATGGCGTTTAAATAGCTGTAACACCATACCTTGACACAAATTCACTAACCTAAAACATGAATAATTACCAAATTCTAAATTACTGTGAAATTCGTTTCAATACTCTATTCTTTTTGTAAAACGTTAAGTCATTATGCGAGCAATTATTACTTTTCGCCTTTTTAATATCTTGCATTAATTATTCAGTATTCAGTGCATTCTCATATTACATACAACAGTCGCTACGAGACAGCAAGTATTAACTTAATGACGTATTCATGTCCATTCTTGATGTGGATTCATACAAGTTATCATGTCACGATAAAATACATAAAATATAACCTCACTTTGAATATGCGATTACTTTTGAATGAAAGTATTATTAACTTTCCCTTTAGTTTTATTTGGAAATTTTTGAAAAATATAGTTGATAAAATATCATGTATGTAATATATGTTTTTGTTACTTTGCTTTGTTGTGATTCGTATATCAATGTTGAAGCAAAGAGGTCGTTGACTCCTTTCGTTAACTTTCGTACAAGTATAAAATACTTGTAAAATTAAAACGTATATTTTTATTTTAAGTTGCCTTGTACGAATGACCGATGAGACCAATTTAATGTACGTTGCTGATACAGCTAATTAAATTGAATACGAAAGCAATAATTCGATTCCAATCCTTTAACGTATATTTCATTAGTCCAATAAAAAATACTAATATGTTCTCCAATCCTAGAAGACTATATTGCCACTAAAACTGCTCAAACGGGAGCCAATTTCATTTTCAATTTGGTTTGTTTATAGTGCCTCTATGTGCGCAATAAAAGTTATGATTCCCTATTTAATTAAACCTAATAGATTTTTATAGTTCGAACGTGCGAAGACGTTTGAGATATCAGTCAACATCGTAAAGATGGTAGACAGATTTTATGTATTGGTATGTATTATTAATGGGTGAGAAAATATTTATATAATCATACCTATAGATATATTATGACATTCATAACCAGTTGCAATGGAAAATATGATGGAAATAAGCTTCATCATAACCGGACTTAAGCCTTTTGATAATAAGGTTTATACACTTATTGTTTTTTACTATAAAAATTAAACAAATAAAAAGACTCGTGTGGTGTCCTCGAACACACATAATTATGAATAAAGAGTTTGTAGATAACATGCAATTATTCTTAACTAAGAAAGGGTTTTTTGGAAGGGAAGACAAATTAAATGAATACTATTCAAGCAAATAAAAGTCTAAACAAAAGAACAATAACACTAAAGCATTTCTATGTAATGCATAATTAGCGTGAAAACTTCATTACAGGAAAAGTAAATATCAAAAGAGCTGCTTCTCAGTAAAAATGTTCATTGTACTTAATATTTATTCTGACATTCTAGCGATTGTTCAACAGTACTAGGAACGGGTATTTTATAAAGTTCTCTTGTTAAAGTCGCTAGTGAATATACCCGTGACTATAGAATGCCATAAAACCTTCGTAATCCGAGGTATCTCTAGTGTCGAGGTACGGGGTTCGCGGAATCAAGCGGAGGTCATTGACCGCGGTTTCATACTGACAGGTTCGCTTTCCCTAAAGTGTACGGAATGATACGTTCGGTCTTAGCATAGGTGGACATTGTTGAAACTGGATTAGTGTTGGACATTTTAATGGGTTTGGGAATAAATATAAGTTGATGAGGGAAATCTTCAAAACTGACCAATTAATATTAAAATGATTTACATGTTAACAAACACGGTGGATGACGGTGTCAGATGACGTCACATTTCGTTCGACCAATGGTGGCACGTTTTGAAAGTTTGAATTTCGCTCCCTTATTTTGCACTTTTTGAATATTATTTTAGGGGTTTAAATAATAAGCAAATAAAAAAAATCCTTTTCATTATAATATTATGATAATAAGTATTCGAGAAAAAAATATTTTAGACCATTTCAAATTTTATGCATATTCTCTATTATGCGATTTTTGTGTAAAAGATAATGATTATGCTATTTATAGAGGTATGTTTATTCAAAGTACTTATCAAACTTTTTGACGATAAATAGTGTTTAAGTAATGAAATGCGAAGACTTTTATGATGTTGGTCAACAATCCTTGTAACTGTAAACTTGTTTTAATAACTTTTTACAGAACAATAACAAAACATTCCCATACAAACTCAAGGAAAGCCTTATCTTGTAAACTGCATGCACTATATGAATCTTTGAATCCCCGGCGCATATTTTCTGATCCCTGTTCACCGTCTCAACTATAATCGTGAAGTATTCCACACGTGGGAACTACATCAAATGATTTATGTAACAATTTATCTTTCATCTTAAATTCGCGTGCTCCCCAAGGACTATCTTTTAGAGATAAAACGAATATTTTGCATTGTATGGGATTTTGAGTTTACTTGTGTCTGTTGAAGATGAAACTATTTTTCTTGTGAGTTCTAACACCTTAGACGTAGAAATACCTACGATTATTTGTTATGATTGGATTTATTTCAGTTGATTGTTGGATGAAATTTATAATATTGTTATTAATGTATTACGGACTTAAGAAAAGTTAAAAAGAACATAATTTATGCACATCACCTACAATAATAACGAGAAAAGTTTATAGTCTATCAGTCTAAAATGCAGTTTTGAGCAATATCCGAGTAGCATTTTCGAGCTCCGACAAGCCTGTTACATTGCAATAGGTCGGTGCCTATTGTAATATAACATGTTTGTAGTTATGTACCGACTAATCTACATTCGAGAAGAGGAAAACGTGTGCGTATTAAAATAATTAGAATTTAATATTTGCCACTGAACGTTCAATTTTCAGTTTTAACTTCAAACTGTGTTTGTATCCATAAACATATAATTAGCCGACATAATTGCGAAAACAATGAACAAAATCTTTACATACAATAACAATTACATTATAGTGTTGTGTTATTTTATTGTTGAGCCGGTTCAGGTTTAACGTGGATATGCTAATGAAATTGTCTTATCTCTCGGCTACAGTTGGACGTGGTCGTTGTACAAACACTTGTATATTATGTGTGATGTTAAAGCTTTAAAATTTGTACATACAGCAGTTTGATGGAAATATATACATACTGATTTTGTATGACCGTAATCAACTGACAACGTTTTATGGGATCCTCGACTACCTAAGCTGAAATAATTTCAACTTTAGGGCAATCGAAATTGTCTAAGTTAACATATCGGACATACGTTTCTTGTATCAGTGCATCTCTCGTAAATCTGACATTTTGTAACTCACGAACTTGGCACAACAAAAGTAACGAACTGGGCAAAACACATTCAAAATTCATTTGCAAGACAAACGTTGAATCACTTACATAAATTAAAACCAAAACTTAAATGCCTTACAAAGCAAATCATACAAAAAATATGCATACAAATTTTTAGGTCACTTTGTTCCGAGCCCAGAGTTGGTTGAAGTACTCTCAAGTACTAACGAGGTTCCCGCACAAATGAAAATCCACTCTTATCCAGAGCCACAAGAACTTTGTCTCTATTTTAAAACTGATTCACTGCACAAAGGCAACTTGTCAACCTTTTGTGTTTTTTTTGAGTGACGTTTTTGGTCAGTCTGAGCGAGCGTTGAAAGCGTTTGTTTAGTTGAAAATGGGAATGAAAATACTCGTGTAAAAATTGTGGGAATATTATGACTGCTTTATTTTACTGTGAGCTATCTCATACATTCCGTTGATGAAAGATTACGTCTGGTAGGTTACACGTCGGATCACACCGGTATGATTTTATCGCGTACCTATCTCTAATAACAATAAACAGTTATTTATGATTATATTTGTTTATAGTACTTGCATTGAAGAAGCATTTCTAGCATACTAAATTAGCTGTTAACGTAAATTTCCGTATTCTATAACATAATAACCAAGCAACGCGAAAGTTTTAAAGTTAGAATACTAAATATATTCAGTTAAAGAATAATGTTTTTGATAGCCAAATCCAGCAAACTTAAGTCAATAACAGTCTATGGATTTTAATGTACAGACATTAAAATCCGAAATCGAATAATTAATTCTCGCATTCACAACCTGTCTACTATAGCCCAAACCTATTTAACATAAAAAGGTATTTTTAGAAATACCAGACCAAAATTCGACCCTTCCAAACTTTGCTATTCTAAGCTGATTTTTAATCCACTTCGTAAAGTTAGGGAACGCTCTTATCGCCAGTCGACCCATACGCATCATGTGCTTGAACCCTTTTGCTTCAAACCCTTTTCTTTTAGCAGACATCTTCACCCTATTGCGAAAGAAAACACCTAATAATATATTTACTCTCGTTTATATTGAGTTCTTATTCAGTGAAGCTTCTATTATGGGCACGGAAATTACAGCGACCGTTATTTACGGTTGTTTCCTTGTGGTAGATGTGCCACATCTTTATTACAACTACAGCCTCTACTGTAGAGGGGTTATCTCTCACACTTGGTTATAGACAACGGCAAGCCATCAACAACGGTTTGCTATCGACAACAATTAGCTATCGATGAATTTTGTATGAAAATATAACAAGCCTCTAAAGGGCGCCGTAGGAAACTTACAACATACTATATTATATATTTAAATGTCAAACTCTCGATTTTCAGCAGTATCGACTGAAAATCGACTGACTCTTAAAATATGTAAACGAGAGAATAATCAATCCAAATAATGAACCCATATATACTCATATTCAAAATACATACAAACAATTAATGAAAGAAAGTGTTAAAATAAAGGACATAACGTATAGTGCAAAGCAATATAGAGTTTTACTACGCACCTATTTAGCGTATTTATTGCTTCGGTGCATTATTACAGCAAGCGACGTTTAAAAGATTTTATAGGCCATTTCGCTTTTAAATGCAGCTGTTAAAGGCTCACGTACTGAAGGGAGTAAAACTAACACATGAATAAGACATTGAAAATGACAACATGAGGACTTAATGAGCTTATCTATAATCTAGATAATTGTGATATGTAACACGCAAATTATATGCAACTAAAAGATTTTTAAAATACCTTTTGTTTGCGACTTTGTTCGTGTGTAAAGTTTTTCCATGGTGAAAAATGTCTGAGGTGTTAATCTGGGTAATAGACTACCTATGAACCAAATTTAAAATAAATCTTTACTTTAGGCTAAGACTAAAATAAAATATAGTAAAAAGAAATTGTCAGACATATTATTATACATGTAATCTTTATTAAAACTGTACCGATAAAACTTAAGCGTTCATCTTAGTACGTATTTGTGTATAATTGTATTAAAGTTCCTTGAATATATCCTTCAACATGTTACGGAACAATTTTCACTACTTACAAATACCTTTCAAGTTTATCATGCCAGTGTTTTTCCACCGTACAAGCGAATTTTAATCGTCGGCTCACATTATGTCACGCTCAATTTCCTCGTCCACTAATTGTAGTGTCGCAATTTTCAGTAATTAAACAAAGTAATTTGTATAGTGTTGCATGTTTTAATTAATTAAAAACGTTGTAGGAAGTCGTTCGGAAAATGCAAATATTGTGTTTTATACGTCAGTCGGTTTACGTTTCATTGATACTATGTATTGAGGCTGGCTTTATGTTTGCTTTACTTTATAAATAACTCGAAATGAATTTTAATTGAATATGCGCCATCCCTTTATAATTAAATTTGGTTTAAAAAAATAAACTTAATTTAATCCCATTAATGTCCCACTGCTGGGCAAGGGGATATACCCGGAATGAGGCAAAGGATAGGGTTGGATTTGTTTTACTTGGATTTTAAATGTTTACGTCTTCGAAACGTAAAAAAAACCAACCGTATGCATGTTGATCGTAGATTCGTGTAATTATTTTGGCATGTAAGTGCGTTACACTTTGAACTAAAGATACAAAAAAAATTGTTGTTGTATCTAAACTGCTGTTAATACAACTACTAAAAATTGTGTGAAATTCTCGGTATTTTATCGAATGATTGATAAAGTGATAGATTAGTGATAATTGATTTTACTAATAAATGATACATAAATACGCTAATATTCTCAAAAATGTTATAAAAAGTTATTTTTAACTTCATAACGACATGTTGAAAATGTAGGGTGGTGAAAATTTTAGAATAATGGGACGAATTCCGGGAAAGTTCCGGGATTCCGGGACAGCAAACAAGGCTCCCGGGAAGAGTGACCGCTTTAAGGATAATCCCTGTATATCGCTCGCCGACCTATATTGTACGGTAAGCTTGGAATACCTATCTGTTTTGAAATTCTCTTTATTTTCACGAAACGTATGGTTTCAATAAATATTAATAACAATTTGTCCTGGATTAAAAGCAGGCTGTACGATGTTGTAACTGAATTTTAAATAAACAAAATTATGATCGGGTAATCTTATTATGATGTGAAATTAATAAATGGAGTATAATTAATATTACTTTGAATCAATACTTCACTTTGTATGTAATGTTTAATTCATCATAGGTAAAAGAAAATAGGGAGTAGAGGAGCAGAAAATAGTGCAGTATCGATGAATTGTTTTGATTGATTTACTTTTTAGAACTGCTAAAAAAACCTTTTGGCGTTTAAATTGATATGATTTTGCTGGGTCTGCCTTTACATTTTCATTAACATGATAAATCATATCGGTTAATACTTGCAAAAAGCTGCGAAGTAGTCGTAACTGGCGGTTCTATATGACAAAATGATACTGTGAATGAAGCAAGGGAAGTTTGTAAGCATCGTACCATGTAGCGTTTTTACAAATCTTCCTTCATAATCATTCAAATTATCATCCGTGTAAATTATAATATGAATCGTGTTTAATAAAATTATAAAGCAGCAATAATGTTTGCTCTCGCTCGCGTCATATTGAATAAAATATCGCACGTCATGAAATAAGAGAGGCATTATTGATTAAACACCCGGACAGAATGAGTGTAAAATGCGGTGAAGTTAATTATTGTGCCAATTATTTTATGTATCTCGAGTTTATTATTCATTATTGTTCTTTTATTTATGGCGAATTTATTATTTATGATTGTATGTGTGATGTTTTGGGAAATTGGTTACTTTAAATTAATTAATATCAATATAAAATCAAATGTATTCTTTAGTATCATTGAATTTATTCGTAGGTTTAACTGTATTTCACATTTTTGTAAAGTTTTTCTGTGTTGAAGGCAGCGATTGTTTTCCGTCCTACTAATACAGTGTTACTAATACATGTTTTTTACTATTTCATAAAAAAAGCATCGAAAACCTATAAGTACATAGATGTTTTATAACAAGACACAAAAGCCTTTTTTCCACTGGAAATCTTTCACCGTAATTCGCAAATAAAAATACAAAGCAGGAATTTCTTAACACATATTTTTTTAACTAAATTACAAGGACTTATAATTCAATTACGAGGATCAATTACTTTCATGCTACCTAAAGCCCATTCACTGACCCACTTCCCAATTTTACTTCGAACAGTGAAACACTCGATCCCGCTAAATAGGTCCCAGCCCTATTGAATAGATTAGGGTTCTTCGGTCTAAACAACCTATTTTCTAGGCCCTTCTCGACTGTTTATTATGTGATATAAATTGCCTATTGTAGCCCAACTCAATGCGGTAATATAGTGCTCTTTTAGCAATTTTCGTACATTCCATTACATCAAAACTCAACAGTCTTAGTAGTTTGTATAAAACTTATCACAAAAATAATTAAATCGAATAGAATTTTTTCTTCCATTTTTATTCATAGTATTATCTGTCTTATGAATAAATGTTTGTTTTTTCATAAATATTTTTCTTATACTGATACTGATAGCTTGCTGTAATCACACTACTGTGATCTTTCTATGCTCAAAATATGATTCAAACTTAAGTGATTTCAACAAAAAATATTTTAAATTATTTACATTCATGAGGTAAAAAGAATATGTAGTTAAAAAACAAGTGAAAGAAACTTATATTCATGAAATTTAAAAATTGTAAAAAGACACTTTTATGAAAATGTAAATTAACTATAAATTTAAAGAGTAACCGGCAACTAACAGTAAAGCCTTGTAAATCACCACTCTAACATGTTGTATAACGGTTTAGTTTTATAACACAATAACTTTTAAACCTTATAAAAAACGAGCTCTTTTTAAAGATAACTAAAAAATCTACATAATGCGAAGGTACGATGAGCTTAATATTGGAATAAGCTATTACAACGGCTAATCATTTCGTATTATCATAAACGAACAAGTACGCTAGTTGAAATAGGAGGAAGATTTTTATTGAACATTTCAACGCAAGTATTACTACTAAACCACCATTTTATCACTTATTTAGACCAATTTCTCTCTTTTGGAGATATATTTTATTAAAAGCTTCACTTAATATATTAATATTTGCAAATCTTTAAATTACTTACGTTACAACACGTCTCCTTGTCTCTGATAACCTAGTAAAGCTTTCGAACGATCACTTTCTTAATCATTTATCACGGGATCATAATTATTATGTTGTTCTTAACAAATTTACATGAATATAGTAATGAATACAGCGTTCTAAGTAAACCAATATGCTAATAATTTACAATCCGTAAAATAACATCTTAATGGATCCTTTTAGAGTACGATCAAAACAACTTTACCTATACAAATCATTTGCATTTTCCACGTGATTGATCCTAAAAGGGGAAACTTTGTTTGACGTTGTAACCTAATAGAAGTGACCGTCAGTAAAACTCAAATTATAAGCTCAGAGTTGAAACAACAAACTCTTTGATTCCAAGTTTCTTTCATCATCATTAAACGCCAGTGGATTTGCTTTAGAGGATTTTTGAGTTACACGATGGAATTGTAACGTAAAACCACGCTTATAGGAAAAAATAAGGTAGTGTTTATTTTTAGATTAAGTACCTATATTATTAATGCTTAAATAATAAGTAAAAAAATATGTTTCTAACACCTTATAAAATCGGTGTAAAACTTATAACAATTTCAAAACCTTATGTTAATCGTGTTGAATACTGTAAAAAAAAGGTTAGAAAGACTAAGAAATATGCATCTAAAATGTACACATACTTTATACACTTCACCAGATGAACTTTGACTAATTATACCTATAACATTTTTTATATTCAATTGTATATTTATGAAATTTTCTTAGATCTTAAACGTAGCCGGGTCGACAAACGAAATACAAATATTATACAGTTCTTATGAACGCACTTTAGTATTTGTACCATTAATACAGATTTTATTTCATTACCTGGCCAGATGCCGGGAGTCTGATGCGGTATTACCTCCCAAATGGGCAATAACTGTAAAGATGTGGTTACATATAAGAATTTTATATGAAGACGCGTCTGCCTTTCTGGTTTAGTAGGGCAATGAACTACGCTTGTAATATGGTAGTTAAACGGTTGAAGTAATGATGAAAACATAACATGTAAAAAGGTAATCACGGCATTACCTAGAGGTATATTGTCTGATCACACAGCAGGAACATTTTCATACGTCTTCGTTCAATTTACTGAGTATTTGTATATTGACCTACCTTAACTTGCCTAGTTATTCCATGAAAATACGTCATTCATAAGAAAAGGAGCTAGAAACACATAAATGTAATTTGAAAAAAAAATTACACCGGCTAACGACTCAATATTTGGTTAAGCATGCCCTATGAGATGTTAACTATAGAAATGTACAAGGGGGTAATAAAACACAAAATTATAGCAAGAACACTGATTTCTCATTTCTTGACCACATTTTTGATTATTTACATAATAATATTATTTAGAAAAAACACAATATTTCGTACAACATACAGTTTGATACTGTTTCAGTCGACATCGATATGGTTAACGGAATATGTGTTTAGTGTCCAACCGAAGAGAGATATAGAGAATTTGCTCAAATGAAGCAATCATGAATGACTATTATAGGAGCCGCCAAACATCTTAACAATTTCCCTGTCCCCATACAACACATTTTGTGATAGCCCCACGTCCACTGGTTTTATGTTTTTTGTTTTGGTTTTTCCAGCCAAAAATCACGAAATTTTCATTTATTTCCTTGATGGGTAAAGGTTTTGCCACACGTCCACGACACATTTTAAAAAATATAGCGCTGCGTTCATATCATAAAATCTGCCCAAAAGTGCATAGGGAAATGAGTCACATGTGACTCATGAACTTATTTCAATACGCTCTAGTGAGTCATATATGACTCACTGGACAGGGAAGTTGTTAAACACATATTTCTGCAATAGAAAGTAATCAAAATGTAGACGAAGGACAGAGGGCACATTGTTCACTGATGTCGCAATGCAATCGGGCGATCGAATCACAATAATCGTCGCCGTCGCGCCCTGCACTTCTTTACAAACATATCTCAAAATCGTTAATTTCGAACTAAGCTAATTGTTCAAGTGGTTTGGTGGTATATAACTATTAATACACGGAGATTGAACGAACAAATGTGTTACTAGCTAACAGACGGATGTAAAAGCACGTACCAAATTACTATGCGTGTCTGCAGCTACATTCGGAGATGCAAAGATATTTGGCGCGTGTATACCAGCAGCCCGATAGCACGGTTGTAAAATATTACAAGAATTAATTTATGTTGAGTTTTAGGTGTGCAATAAATAGTACTTATAGCTCAAAAATACAATTACTTGACCTAAGGCAATTTATTGCCTCCTGTCACCAAACAAAACATTAATATTTTATAGTAGAAAATTAACTAGTCGGCTCCGAAGGTCGGCTTCAATTCTTAAAATTGGATCTATCTACTTCAATATAATATTATAATGTAAAATTGTATTTGAGAAGAAAATAGTTTTCGGTTTATCGGACGTATTTTATACATTCGGTTGGACACCATTAGTACAATATGCTTACATACAGAACACTGATTTAAAATTGTTTAGAAAATTAGTGAATTACCTATCTATACATTTATTGATAAATTTAAAGTAACACACGGGTATTAAAATATAATATTGTGGATTTATATTTTAAATTATATAAATTCTGGCTGTGCTAAAAATATAAGAATAATTGGTAAAGGATCGTTCATTAATCACGTGCTGTCTTTTAGCCCATCACCAGAGTTTAGATTAAGAGATTTATTAAATCCTTTTACAACTACGCGTGGTTATTGGACGATCCCTTGAATATATTCTGAACAAATAGACATAACATCTGTATATCTACAATACTGAACAAATTCATTTTAAAATGAATAGGTCCTTTATTATATGGCACACAATAAAACCGAAATTAAACAAAATGTTTAATAATTAAATTCTAATAGTGCATACTTTATAGCATAATATGTTATATAACAATGTTTTATAACACATAATCATATCTTCAAGTACTATAATATAACATATTGTGCCATGTAATGCGTACGCACCATTAGATAAAAAATAAATATTAAATTAAAATTTAAATGAATAAAATTAAGCAAGAACTTCACGTACATTAATTATTGAAAGAAAGATTTTTAAGATAGCTGTCCACAGACCGCTTTGAGCACAAAACTTATGCGGGGAAGACTAAATAGTGCTAAACAGCCATTATAAAAATATAACACCCAGACCAGAATTTGAAGGATCATCTATCTGTAGCTCGATTCTCTATTACTATCGACTACCGACAACCGACCTGTCATCGAGAAATTTTGTATGAAAATGTGATCAGCGCCGACGGGCGGAGCAGAAATTTTTTTGGCAGTACGTGCTAAATGGCAAAATTTCAATAGCTAGCCGGTTGTCGGTTGTCGATAATGATAGAGAATCGAGGTACTGTATACAGGGTTCATACAAGACACTTCATACAACTTACACAAATCACAACAACTATTGTGCTTTTGGTAACATTATAAATAAAAAATTATGAATTCTCACATGTTTGCTCAATTTCACCAACGTTTGTCTCATTATTACGCGGCGTTCAAGAAGAAAAAGTGTTAATAAATAACCTTAGACATAATTATACAATTTTCAATACAATATTACTTGTTCATGGTACGCCCATAGCCAGTAGCACTCACTGGTCGGCAAACGATCGGTGGGTCAAGGAAACCTTGGCGCGGTCATTTTATGCATGGGTGACCGTATAGCGGTATTTAAACTGGGTGACTCCGTGCTTTGGAGGTCACGTAAAAAGTCGATCCCGATTGTTACTATTTAAGACAACAGTCGTTAAGCCATGTCAAATACTTTCGGACGGCTTGTACAACTTTAACACTAGGTTGACCATTAACCATACGATAAGCTGAGAAGATGGTACAGAAATCTTCATAAAAATCAATAATATTATGAAGGTGCTTGGAATTAAAGTGTCGTTGGTGACATTGAGCACTTATAAGCAGCACTGTTAAATTGCTTCGAATTGTTTTGCGCTGTTGCCATGGCAACGAAATTCGCATTCAATATCAAAGAAACATACAGTTGCAGCACCGATAAAAAACATTTGTGAGAACCACCCCAAACACAGACACTGATTGAGAAAAATGAATTAATTCATGTAATTAAATATTTGTAGGATGGATTATTCAGTGAGACTGTAATCTTATTATTATAATAATATTAAATGTTAAACGTTTGTCTAGTTTGCTCGACATTTTGACCGGTACTGGCTGAAATTGCAAGCTAACTCGTCAGCATAAAGTATTAGATTTATTTTCTCAATTCGTGTCTGTGGCTGGTAAAAAACAGTGGCAAATATTAAAAAAGTATCTTATGTGTACGTATGAATTACCAAAAGCATGGTTTTCAAACCACGTGATTAACTGTAATTGAATATCACACAAATATTATTTCGGATATGTATCATTATGGAATCTATGTTACGACAAAAGCATACAGACAAAGAAAATATTATTATTTCAAAACTGCTATCGAAGTAACAACAAACACTTCCATCTATATACAATATTATAAAAATACTTTCACGTCAGACAATTTGTATAACATCGAAAATACATTTAAACTGTCCATTTTACATGTCAGTAATCGTACAAAAGTAGATACATAGCATAATATTATGTTTAACTTTAGAATTCATCCGCCAGACAAAAGTTAAAGAAGATATATGATACACATTCATGTTTACATAGTATAGTAGACGTATTGAACAACGTCATGTTTGAAAATTATCAAAAAAACATTATAACAAGTTTGTCCATTATAGAAATGTATTCACAAAAAATATTCTACACACTTCCTCATTCTCTTTTCGAACTCACTCAATAGTAAATCTTCACCAGGTAGTATTAACAACAAGTATATGAACCATATAAACTTCAATCTTTTACCTTAATATACACTATCTGTAGTTCGACACACAATGTCGATACACGTCAATCAGAGGACCAGCCCCTGGATTCATAAGAATACGAAGAAATTTCCGATGCGTCTTGATTTAAGTACAATATTTTTTGGCGAGATTTCGTTTTATCGCCGCTAACTAATCTATGCTAGCTGTTTCTAGAATATGGAGAAAAGCGCGTTTTAACCTCGAGTACTCCCACCGTATAGCAACGGCCGCGCTTAGAGGAGGTACTCTCATTGGTCCGGTTTATCAAATGACGTGTTCGGCGTGCTCTCTACTTTCTTCAGTACTATTTTGAATGCGAAAGTGTGTTTAGGAGAGACGGACGCCGGACGTGGAGTCTGCGGTGAACGCGGAGGAGGCTCCGGAGGCATCTCAGAACGTGTCCTCGAACGTCGAGGTTGCGTTGGATTACGTATCACTGGTATCACTGGAGCCGACGCTGGCTCTTTTGGTCTCTGCGGAGAGAGTCTATTTGGCGACAACCGCCCCGGCGACGGATCAGGAGTGCAAGGAGGAAGCATCAGTGGAGGGAGATTAGCACAAGGAGATCCACGCGAACCTCGACGTTCTTTTAAGCCCATCGGCGGCGGTGGAGATATTGGAGCCTCCTCGTCTTCTGCAGCTGCAACAACCACCAACGGTTCAACTCTCGCCAAAGGCGCTTTCGGTTCGGTTGCGTCTGACGTGATGGATCTTCTAAAGTAATTCAAGCCGTTCTCGATCTCAGCTAATGCACGCCTAACAAACGGAAAAGTTTCGGAGATCTCTGACGTAGACTTGCGGACCGGAAACTCTGTCTCACTATCACGTTTCTTCGGTCTGCAACGCTCGAACGTTGGGTCTCCGGACGCTGCCACCGTCTCAGAGACCTGCCTAGTAAGAGCCGCATGTCTCACAGAATCCGACTTCGATCGTGGTTCCCTCGTCTTAGGAGTCGGGGAACGTCGGTCACCGAACTTTTTACTAGCAGCACGCTTAATAGAAGAAAATAGTCCAAGTTTTTCTGGCGGTTTATCCGCGGGAGGAGGGCCAGGAGGAGGAACGACAGGAGCGGTAGAAGGGCCGGGGATGGGGTCGGGCGCGGGACGGGAAGGGGGGTTCCCCTCGCGTTAGTTGTGCCGAGAGTCCGATGACGGAACATCGCTCGAGCCGGTGGAGGAGAGGGTGGTGTTGGATCCGTAGGGGTCGAGCGACGACTGCACGGACATGGAGCGGCCGGCGCGCCGCACTCGCGCCGGGGACAGCTTACCGGGATCTACGCTGGCCGGGTCTGCCTGCAACAAGAGCGTTTTCAGCACTCCACTCAGTGAACTACTACAAGGTCTACAAAGCGATGATTAAAGAATGAACACAGTTTAGAAAGATAGTACATTGGAGATAAGCTGAAGTTAATAGAACATCAAAAACTAATAGGGTACTTCGTAGTATGTATGTCTTTATTTATTTTTTTAAATCTCTTTTAAGCCCGAGAGATTGGCATACATGTTTAAAGCAATAGTGTTTCAAAGAACATTTTCTACTCAGACATTCGCTGTTTATCAATGAACTAAGATGATTGCATCTATTTACACATAGGAGGAAACAGAAATAGTGATTTTAATGAACCGCAGACATTTTAAAGGAATGTAAGCGAGACTAAACTAGTTAAGCTGTATATATACTTAAGCTAAGTTTAGGATAGACTAAAAGAAAGAATTTCTTTGATACACATAATTTTACTATAGATTAGTAGAGAGGTATCAATAGATGGACCATCTAGTCATTGTCTTTTGTCGTCAACTTCTATGTATGAAACATAGAAGTGGACGGCAAAAGCAAAATAATCTAGAGAAATAGAAAATATTGTCTACGTTAGTCGCACCTGATAAGCCAAAGCGTTCATGATGATGGAGTAAGGCACCAGGCCGAGGGGGTGGACCTCTCTCATCAGCACATTAGCAGGAATCTTGTGGAACTGAATGTACTCCAGGAAGTTGCCGATCACCTCCTTCAGGTTCATGTTGGGGTTGGTGTCGCAGTATTTCTTGCTCCACATCAATGCCGCCTGCAATCATAAGTTACCGTGTTTTATAAATTGAAATAGCAAGTTTTTTAAGTTTATTATTGGCGTGTGGCTAACTTAAAATACGATACTATGACGTATCCTGCAGTACTAAAGTATTTTTTTGCTGGTCGTAAACTATATATATCCAGCTTGAAACAAACAGCCTTACATGGCGCGAGATACTATGTATACTAACTACTTTTGTTAACAGTACCTGGAATTTAGTAAACTCATCAGCTCGCAGTTCATCTCTAGCCAGTATTAGCCTCACAACGTGCTGGGGCAGCAGCGTGAAAGATCCAAGGTTAAGCACTTCATTGCCATGTTCATCTACGAACTCCAAAACCTGAAAATTTGCAAGTGATTTTGTAAAAGTTGAGATACGCAGTAAGTCGGCGTGATTTGTTGTTAATTTTGTTATTAAATTAAAACTGCAATTCTGTCTATTGCTCATCAATTAGTAACAAAAATCTGCGTTCTTCATTCATTGCATCATTAAGCTATTTCAACAATGGTCATAAGAGCGTGCTTTAGTGTCGTCGCCGCGAAGAAATACCTCATTACTACAAGTAATGTCCTTATTTGTAAGTTATTCTTGTAACATAATTTCAAAAGTACTCACCTTCTGCACAAGCGACTTAGTACACTTGTACTGAATGTATCTCTCGGCAGATGCGAGCAGAGCGCAAACGGTGTCCACAGTGATGCAGCATTGGACGAAGCCGGCACAAGCACGTCGCAGCTCATCCAGCCCGTAGTAGTCGGCAGCATTCATCACTCCTGAATAGTTAATACAGAAGCGTGTCAGACTGATTCAAATATTTCGCATGGTTGCACAAGATTTTGTCTAATGACACACGGGACATAAGAATTGGGTGTCAGACGTTGGTTTAATCTCCAAAACATAGTGTGGTCTCAAACTATCGTGAATAGCAGATACACATGACGTAAAATAACTGTTAGGTATCAAGGTCGGTCGTAAAATACCTCTCACACGTATTTACTACTTAAAGTATGCGAATCTTATTCTAAGTATATTTATGTCAATCTTGACGCTCTATAGACTTTCTACATGTAGCTCAGTAGTCGTTTATCCCCTTATACTCACATAAAAAAAACTCTTGTTTCCTTCAAACTTTTCCACGTAGTCTTAATAAAAACCTTCCCCTAATACCAACTGAACAAATCGTTTACAAAAGTAGAATTAAAAGGCATAGCAAACGATGAATAAGTACTCAAAAGGTTCTATAATTGTTAAAATAAAGCGAATCAAACGAATTCACGAGCCAATTACAGAGGTACTTGTAAATTACTTAGCATTGGCAGTCGATTGTACTACGAATTAGCGTAGGCCCTTATAATTAAATATTAGCGTACTCCAAAGGCTTTAATCAAACTTGACCTTTTGGCTAAAACTTTATAAATAGACCACAAAACGTTGTGGGATACAAAAATAGGTTTACGATTCACCCACGCTTTATACGGACACCTACGTGAATTGACTCGTACATGTACGTGAGAAAAGTTATTAAGAAAGCTCTTGTGTCAATAGCAATGTCGTGCAATATCCTTTGTACTTGACATTTTTGATATAAATATAACTGGGTGGAAGCAAACATAAAATAATAATATGCGTATTTCAAGGAATATAAAAGATTTCGTATTCGTATTAAATGATATTTAATATTAAAATTTGTAGAAAACGAAAGAATTTTTACACGAGAATGATTTTCTAACATCATAAAGTGTTTTAAAATGTAGTGTGATAGTTTAATGTTAATCCCCAATCAGATTTTTGTTAAAACCACCTTTGGTCTTTTTTTTCTTTGGCTACCTATCATTAGTTTTCTATGGCAAGGACTAACATCAGCCTAATGACGTAGCAAACATTTATATATTAGACTACTAGAGCACATACATCTTTATTCCCTCATAAATCATAAGCACATACATACATTACAACCTTTTAGACGCACATTACCGTTAACAGTCAAATCATGTCATTTCTATGACGTCCCCGATTCTCATTTCCACTCAAATACGCTCGATAAATCCTTTTAGTTAATCGCCTTTCACTCGTTTACACAACTCTATACCAGTGACTGCCAGTGAGTTTGTATACAGAATATTGAATCAGTAATACTATTATATTTGTGTATTCATTTGATTTCAAGCTGGAAAATATTTTAACCAAAAAAGGAAAATATTTCGTATTAAAATATTTGGACGTAGAAAAAAACACGAGATTTATGTTTTGGAAGCTTTTTACTACGAAATGACGTCATCGTCAAGCTAATTTCGGAGGTTAAAAATAGCTTTTACGCGTACATTTGTAGACATTTTGTGAAAACAAAAATCTTATTTATATTTTTGTGAAAATGCCGCCTACGTACATTTTGTAGAATAAAATGACGTAAACAATATATACTTTGAGATAAACAGAGACATTGATTATTTTCTTATCTGTGATTCCCAATTTCTTTTGTTACGTTGCTTTCTTTATTCATTGTTTCCCTTCAAGAGACGAGACTTCTAACAAAACATTTGTTTCTTGAGTCTTTGTGTAATACCTATTTCGAAACATTTTACTTTAATTGAATTTGTTTATTGAATATAATGTTATTTTAAACGAAGTATTATGTTGTCTCTTCTTTATAATATCATAACAACTTTACGAAAAACAATTTAGTTATGACTTTTTACTGTCTTTGATAGTTTAGTTGCTTTATAGTAAAAAATATTCTCAATCAAAATTTAAAAGACTAACTTATTACAATTGCACCTGCATAGCAATCAAAACTTGAAAAATAAACTTATTATTTTTGATGCAGCGACCAATTAGCCAGTAATTAACACTGCCTCTTTAATGCATTGGCGGCAAATAAATAAAAATATCAATTCATTTACCAATAACATTCACCCATAATCGTAAAGTTACTTACTTGTATCATATACGAGTACATTCGTTATTAATTTAATCGACTTTAATATTTCAATACTGTAATAATCTTAATTGGTAAGAGGATCAATTGAACTAATCTCTGAGGCACAGATTATCTCTTTCATTTCCTAGTGGATTTTGATTACTTTGGGGTAAATCGAGATATTGTTTCAATAAGCTACTTAATTATTTTTTTGTAGAGAATTGATTTATATTCCTAGTAAAGGTTCATTTTATATTATTTTTCATTGTTTTATCAATACTACTGATTTCTACTAAAAAACAAGTGCATGGAATTAGTAACGTAAAAAACTGGACAAAATTATTTTATTAAGAGACTCAATTTGGCTATGAAATTGATATCTAAGATAAAATGATGGTTGGCCCGTTATTGGTTATTTTACGAGGTAAAATTTTGTCAGTTGTACACAATTAATACACTTGTACCTACTATCGGAAAAAAATACCGAAATTTATGCACAAATAGTGAAAGTAGTCCTTAAAATCATAAATAAAACGGTGATTAACTAGCTTATGCTAGGTATTTGAATATGAATAGAAGAACAAAATCCCCCTTTTTAGCTCAAATATTCAATCCTTTCTAACAAGCATCAAGTACTTATTTGTTAAACATTTCTTCAAGAAATTTCAAGCAGTGTATTGAAAGTGAGTAGAACTTTCATAATTAAACAAAGGATACTTGTTTCGAACTTATATTTCAAGTAATT
Source organism: Anticarsia gemmatalis (assembly GCF_050436995.1). Classification (NCBI taxonomy): domain Eukaryota; kingdom Metazoa; phylum Arthropoda; class Insecta; order Lepidoptera; family Erebidae; genus Anticarsia; species Anticarsia gemmatalis. Next base: position 8,729,357 of record NC_134757.1, read on the forward strand.
TTGAGAATTTGTGTTAAGTTGCCTCGGAGGCGTAAGAGTATCGGCATTGAAAATACACATTTTTCTTTTGAAGGAGCTCCTTCAGTGGGAGTGTGCTTATGTGCTGTAACAAGAGAAGAATCGTTGAGACTGGCTATGTATTCTGCAGTCACAAGATTTTTTGTATTACAATGCGAACAAAGCTGTTATACAAATAATTAAATAACTGGTTGGTTAATAAGCTCTTTGATAAGAGAGGTTCTTCTCATTTATACAAAGTGTCCCAAAACTCAACGATAATCCGAGACAGGATGAAAGGTCAAGTCATACCGGTTCTAGGAGAAATAAAAAAAAATCCATATCACTTAGTTCAGCAATAATAGACACATTTCAAAAAAGTTGAAATTCCACACCCTTGGTCGCATTTTCAAGTCCTGTGATCACCAATGTCACATTTTCGCTGTGTTTTTTTGAATTTCGTGATCTTTATTAAATATGCAATTACTCGTAAAACAAATAAATGCACAAAACATTGTTAATTTAATAAAAAAAGTTACGTTTTAGTGAGTCATGGTTCACAAAAATATCGTTAGTTAACTTTGACGCTTCATATTGAAAAATAAATGTACTACACTACCCTTGGCAAGTTATTTCAAAAGTTGGCGCATTTAATCAAAACTTTAAACACTTGCCACTTTTCTTGCCATTAAAAATGTTGTTTGAACGAAGAGTATCCTCGCAAATGGGTCGCACGCAGTGGTACAATTTTATAGCCTCCATGTTTTCCCGATCTTAAGAAATAGTTTGCATAAAAGAAAAAGTTTATTCTAAATCAATACAAAATCTATCAGAACTTAGCCAGAAAATTGACACAGCGTCAGAGGAAATAAATGCAAGGAATTTTGATTGACTGGTGCAAAGGCCCTATGTAAGGCGTTGCAGAGCCTGTATTCGTTCCACAAACGTGACTAACATTCGCGTCAACACAAGAAGTCAGAACAAAAAATCGGAACAGCTACATTACAAACGAAAACACCCAGAGAGGAACCTCCCTAATAAGAGTTTATTAACGCTTGGAATATTTCAAATCTTTTTAATTCAGGTTCAAGTATTTCTCGCTTTGTTGCAAAACTTTCCGGACGTCTAATGTATTGTGTCTGGGAAACAGCTTAAGGGTATTGTACTCGCAATAATACTTTTGTTATGGACGAGAATTATTTTCAATTTTATAGAAATATTTTTATACTCTGGCTTATACGAATGTACAAACTATGTCATTTTATTTTATTGAACTCGCTCGCTCGCACTTACACATTGTCTTTCTCCTGTTATCAAACTCAGTTAAGTATTGTTTTAAAGAATAAATAAAACCTAAAAATTCTTTACGTATCGCTTAATTGCTCCCAAACTTTTGTCTCGTTTAAGTTAACAAAATAACAAACAAAAATTATTGGTAAAAGGCAATTTTGTATGCAAAAATATTAAATATGTCTAACTATAAGTCGACATGATAGTTACGACAACACTTTTGAAAAGCGCTATTTACTAAGTATTTAAGGGCTTTCAGTTGTCTTTAGTTAAGTCGCTTTGAACCTATCGGTAATAGCAATGCTTTACCTACTTTAAAATAACACAAACAAAATTATCGTAATTGATTTTACAAAGGCTTCAAATGTGAAAGGTTAAATTATAATTTTTGAATCAACTTCCATATTTAATTACGTAGCTCTTTAATTATGATGTTTTAATTAAGTGATAATTAATTTGTTTCGACGAGCGAACTTTACCGCAGCTTCATAATATATTACTAATTATATTAAAACAAAATTAATTAGAACGATCGATATTCAATTTTAGCAGTAATTTTAGGTATAGGTTGATTATATATCGTCTAAGCCGCTACGCCCCGATTCCAGAACAGTAGATGCGTTCCACTGTTCTGGAATCGGAGCGCATGGACCATGGCCCTAAGGATATGGCGCCGAAATGTGGATGCAGTAGATGCAGTACCATAGAAATTAAAACAAAATAACAAAGGTACCATAGTGCTTGGCCAGACTGAACACGCAGGTGCGGGAACGCGTGCCGCGTGTCCACTACGGACGCTACAAGAAGATTTCATATATTATGTTTAAGTACGTCGCGCCGCGTCCGCGATTCCGACGCAGTGGACGCGCATCTTTAGCCTATATATGTATGTGCTCTGACAGTTAAGCCTCATCCAAAACTTTCTACCCTTATCAATCAAAACGTCTATTTTGGTTCGTCCATTTAAAAGTCAACATCAAGTATTTACTCGGTACTTAAAATAGGTTTTAAAATTCCCAAATATATCCGAGAATATGTTAAAAGGGTATATTTTTTTATAATGGTGTTTATATTTACATTAATTTGTGATTTAGGTTAGACTTTAGGGCGTAATATTAGTAATGCTATTTTATGAATCAAATGCAAAATAGATACTTTAAGTGAAATTATGTATGTGAGAAGGTTAATTTAGATTCTGAGACGAAAGTTTGAAAGTATTAAATCGAGGATCATTAAAAGACCACAAATCATTTTTAAGAGAGAATTTGATTGAGAAGGAAAAAAATGCTAAAAGATTAGAATAGCAGAATAAAGACTAAAACTGATATACCTCGTGTATAAGCAATAAGTTTAGAGTACGCGACTATCTACCTCTATCGAAAACCGGTTAGCTAACGACAAGTTTTGCAAGAAAATTGATCAACGTCCCTAGCACATGCTGTAAGAACTAATTTTATACTACATACACTTTAAGTGTCAAACTCTTGATACTCAATATTACCGACTGCAGAAAATCTCGTTACTGAATGGCAAAATAAAGATTAACATTTTATAGTTTTTGATACTACGATATTAAATCTTATGTTCAGACTTCCTTTAAACGAAGTCATATTATATAACGAAAGAAGAAAATTCACAAAACAAAAGACCACAGTCAAAGCAAGTACACTTACTTCACCGGGAGCCCGACGGCAATTCTATTAGAGCAGACATTGCTCTCAAATTGGATTTATTATTAGGTAGAACCAAACGATATTACTTTACATACAAACTATGTTAGGAATGCTATTAATGGTGCATCTGAGTAAGGACGTAAATACATTATAAGCAATTAGTTATGTTGAAAGCTTTGTACTCGGTGCACGTACATTGTACCTGCGGTCATTGCTCTCTTGCGAATCGATATAAGAAATTTATTTCCATGATTGCTTACAGGTAAAAGTATATCGATAAAGATTTGCAAGACGTGAGAGTGAGAGAATTTAGCCACTTTGAAAGGAAAAAGCATTTGTGTTAAGGAAGGTTTAAGCTTTAACACTTTACGCCTATCACGCATTTTTCCCAGAGTAAAAAGACCAGAGAACTCCACTTAGTACGGTCCTTACAAATTTCCTTACTACATTGAAATTTACACAACTTGTCACACAGGGCCGCAGTTTACAAGTACTATGCACTTAACCATTTTCCAAGACATTACCGATATCATCAGCGTATGGTATTATATGTTAATAGCCCATTTCTGCGTCATTTGGTGCAGTTACATAGATATAAGGTATTTCGATACAATTAGCAGAGTACATGCATCCAAATACGTCAATCTCATCAATCATGTTAATTGTCTTTTCCAGTGGAAATTAATTACGATAATGTGATCCTATGACTATATTGACACACGTCAATATAGTCTTAGATGATCGATCGAAACTGCTAAACAACTACATATACATATGCTGGGACAAGTCAATAGCCAATTACTGTGAAACATGATAGAAATACAAGCCAAATTACAAATCAAAACATTCACTTGTAACCCGATATTCTGACCATCGTTTTTCTCATCATATTACACTCAGTCCCTAACTGCTTAAACCAAGGCTGTAACCATGGCAACCTCACAAATAACAACCATTCGAAATCACTGAAAGCAATCATGTACACGATAAATATCCTTTTATCAGTCACTGTTACGATATTATCTATTTATTAAGTCTAAAAGGTCACCACTTGATGTTGGAATTAATCCCCGTACGAATATTATAGAGTGGATAATACGTAAGATAATCTGTACAGTTTCGTATTATCATCAAATTTTAATATGGGTAGATGTTTTCCTGTAGCGTGTTGGTAACATCCGATGCTTGAAATTGCATACAATGCAATAACATTTAAGTTTTTTTAAGAATAGTTTTCCTTGATACAAGATTCTGAATGTTAAATGCAGCGATCGCGGCATTAGTTTGATAATTTTTATGTAGATCAGGGGGACATTTCTTACTTCTATTGACTCAACTGCTACGAGTCATACAATGCATTTTTAGAAGAACCACATTAATTGTTTCAAATATTATATTATCCTAATGTGTAACAATACCAAACAAAAATTTGTCGACAGTGATCCGATATTTCGATAACACAGTTGCAAGTAGTTCACCATAGCCTCTTTGTTTATTTGCGTCTATTATGTACAAGGGTTAAACTTTATTTGCCCTTTAACACGATAATGCTTTCGGATCCCGGCGTTTTATACGGATTATAGTAAAAGTATTTATATTATCTTTTGTTGAGAGTGGATTCATGCATTATTTATGAGTTAACTCTACACAATATAGTGTAGACGGTATAAACAGCTGCAACCATTCACCTGTTGGAAAGATATCGGTATTTTATCTTTATTTTATAATACGTGTAGTTTTTAGGTAAAAAAAATATAAATATATATTACAGAGATGTATAATTTCGGGGAAATCGTGCAAGGAAATGACGTTCTGTTTTTCATATTATAAAAGAAATGGTCATGAGTATAAAGTTTTAAGTGGTAGTAGGTATCAAGAACATTATATTATCCAATGTTACATCTGTAGCTCAATAGCTCGATTCTCTACTACTATCGACTACCGACAACCGACCTGTCATCGAGAAATTTTGTATGAAAATCTGATCAGCGCCTCTGACGGGTGTCGTAGGAAATAGTTTGGCAGTACATACTAAATGTCAAAATTTCGATAGCTAGCCGGTTGTCGGTAATCGATAGTGGTAGAGAATCGAGGTACAATTCTCTATTACTATCGACTAACGACAACCGAACTGTCATCGAGTAATTTTGTATGAAAGTCTGATCAGCGCCTCTGACGGGTGTCGTAGGAAATAGTTTGGCAGTACATACTAAATGTCAAAATTTCGATAGCTAGCCGGTTGTCGGTAGTCGGTAGTAGTAGAGAATCGAGGTACTGACATTTAGTCAGAAGGATTTTGAAGCTTAATTAATTATAAGGTCTTTGCAAATATTACTTGAAACCACTGCAGAACGCGACATAATAAACTTCAGCTGCCCTATTGGTATTCTACATCACTACTGAAAATTGAATTCGACCCAATGTTAAATTTAATTTTGTACCCGGCTTAGTCCTAATATTGTAGGCATCGATTTATCCGATTCGTAATAAATTCCACTCGACCACGCTCCAGCTCACTCATTGTCGTTAAATCGGAAATTGAATCGAGTTCTCGTTTTTATTTCTCGCGGAGTAGCCAAACGAATTCTATTTTCAGATGAAGGTTTATGAAAATTAAATTTTGACTGTGTGCAATGATAACCGGGGATTGTTTTGTTATTATTTTCATTTATTTATTTTTTATGGTTGATGAGCTCGTGGCTTAGTTAACAACAGCCGCACGGATCGATCTCTGAGGGCAAGCTATGCTTGCCAAGGTTGTTCTGTGGATAGGTGACCATCTTATACTATTTATATCTATTTATTATATTTCGGAAGGCACGTTAAATTGTGGGTCCCGGCTGTAATTTTCAAAGATCTTTGACAGTCGTTAACAGTAGTCAGAAGCTTGAAAGTCTGACAACCAGTCTTACCGAAGGGTATCGAGTTATTACCGAGGTATTTTTGTGGAGGTCAGATAGGCAGTCGCTCCATGAAAAAATACAATCGTATCTAGCTGCATCCGGTGAGACTGGAAGCCGACTCCAACATAGTTTGGAACAAGGCTAGGCAAAAAAAAATAAAAAAAAATTATTGTTGATGAACGATATAATAAATCCACATGGCTACATCAATTGATTAATAGATACGTTCATCTCTCAAAAATTCCTACTCAACACCGTTATTGAGATTTGCTACGACAAGATGCAGTAACATGATAAAAAAGGCAAATAAAAGCTTATATTATAGATCACGATTGTTTTTTAAATTTCCTTACCTTTCATACCACAAGAAATTTACCCTCATATTTTTACTAAAAACACATGAATAATACAAAGTACAAGACAGCACAGAAAATTTTGATCGAGTCGTTGTCATTACCTTATTGAAAATCAATATCTGTCTGGAAACTTTGATTGAAAGATTTAATATTCTAAAGAAAGCTTAACTCAAATACGTCGATAGCTCTAAAGCCTCAATTATTATAATAGAGAGAAAGCAATTTTTATTTAAAACACGACACGTACTTAAATAGAAATAACAATTGAACAAGACTTACCAAGTAAAGTCCTGGGTTGCAGAGTCACACATCCAGTATGGATGTATTCAATCAGTTGGCGAAACACATCGGGTTCAAATTCTTCAATGATCAAGGTCTGGTGCTGCTGTGAGGAGGGCTGTCAGAGCAAAGATATCAATTAGAATACTGCTAGTACAATTATTTGGCTAAATGTTCCATATATGCTATGTTATAATCAAATATTCATTGGAAATACATATACGGAGCATTCTGCTAAGTACCATTGAGCACATCAAACGTACCCATTAATGTTTATAGCATAATTTACATCAATAATGTTATTTACAGTGATAAACAGTGCTTTAATCAGAACTTAAATTCAGTGCCTCATAAAATCATTCATGAAGTGAACTGAAAGCAATTTAAAGGCACAAGAGATTCTGTTTTGCATAATCGAATACATTGGACGTTCGATGATATAATTTCCTCGTCAACCTTTTGTTTCTAGTGAAACAACGGATAAACTTTAATGAATAAACGACGCGTTGATTAAAATTCAACAGAGAATAACGACACCAAAGAATCGAATTAATAAATCCATAGACGACGAAATAAATACATTTAACAGCTCGCATGCTTTCCAATATCTACAATCAGATTACGGAAGTAATTAAAGAGAAATCGAGTGAAAGAAAATAAAGAACATCCATTTACTCACCTTTTTGTTAAATATATGAAAATTTCAATAAAAATCATGCAACACAACAATTATTGTGACGCAATAACCGAATAACAAAATGTTAATTGAAAAGATTTTTGATCACGAATTGAATCCTATCTACATTGTGTATTGAAAGGTGAAAAATTTGTACAATATGAACACCGAGTACTCAAACCGATAAAATGTGAGTCCCCTAAAACACCGTTAATTTTGTTTTTACCTCTTGTATTGCTGCCAATTGCTGCGCGAAAGTCGACCTCTGTAGCGAACACAAGTAAAAATTTATCGTTAACATTTCCAATGTTACTTTGCACTCTTCAGGATATTTTTCCCCGTTAAAAGTTTTTCCCTGTTGCCTGAAAGTTGTTTATGCGAAATGGGGGATTGCAAAGTATTTATCTTTTTACAAAACTTTTCCGCATTCGTGCATTTATATGAAGTTAGTCATGCTCGAGTAATGAGACTGAGCTCCTTTGAATGTAGTAAATATTTGTAGCGTCGCGTTTGTGTATAAGGATGTGGGTTTCTATATTTTCTGAAATTATTTGTGCATATTGGACTGGTATTTGCAAAGGGAGCTATGTTTTACTATTAAATAAATGGGAATGCTGCTTCTATTTTTATCTACGAATATAAAATCACAAATTCTAGTAACTGCTTCATATGTTTATGTTGGCATTGAGACAATGAGTTGCGTTTAAAATCTATTTCATTAATGCTTCTGCATGATAGTAAAATCATAGCACAGGAAGAGAAAAAGCAAGTGATGCAATTCATTGTACATCAAAACATTGATTGTATCCATCGAGATGGTAAAACCATTGAATATGATGATTTCATTTCAGAGCTCGCCAGTATGGGACGTTCAACATTTAGCATTCTCTTGCAATCCAGCGAGATTCAATTAAAATGCGAAAGAATCTTATTTACCTGCTGCGCGGCGTTTTGGAGGTTGAGGAGGGGCTCGGAGGATCTTTTTAGGAATAACCGAAGCTTGTTCTCCCTGGGAGCCGGTTCCTTCTTCCGCTGGGGGCTCGGAGCTTGGTACAACATCTTTTGGAAGACCCTAAACAGAAAAAAAATGTATTCTACTGTCTTAAATTAAAAAATAATGTCCAAGGCGTGGCGGAGATTATAGAACTATTCTATTGCGCAGGAGTTTGTTTGTAATGATTAAATGGGTCACACTATAAATTTACACCCCTTTGGTATCACTCATAACCCCATCTAAAATAAGATACACATAGCTTGTTTGAATCTTTCTTGTTGATATTCGGAAATTCGAAATATCGTCGAAATCCAATTTCAGTAGACAAATTTTCGAAATCCTTCTATACACAAGATGGGAATAAAACTTCGTTGTTTGTACAATGTCCACAGTACGTGGGTTATAAAGGAATACTTCGCAGTAATTTCAGTTATGTTAGGCACTTCTTGTTTTCAACATTCACGAGTGAACGCTCCCAGTGAATGTTAGCTATTCTAATAAAGCTCAGTTGCATTTTAATATTGTAGAAAATAAAATTCTTGTTGTTGAACATTTTTACGTTTTTTGCAGGGAAAATATGAATCTAACTAGAATTCTAACTAAACTAAACTTTTTTGATTAAAATGTACTTGATAGAAAACAAACTAATATAATTATTGGTATACCTAGTAATTCGAATCGATTTTTCAATCAACGTAGCCCTAACAATATTACAAATATCTGAAAATAAATGTTCATAAATCAATACGATGTCCTGTGCCTCTATTTTCTAAGGTTGTAACTACGGTTGCTTGATTAAGCGTAAATTTATGCTTCAGAGCACGAAGGACACTTGTTCAACTTTGATCAATTACAAACTAAGGGCAGCTTTGTAATTCTTTAAGTTTTTTTTGCCCTTGTACCGTTTTCAATCGAGACAGTAATTTATGTAAAGCCTGGATTTAAATTGATTTACATTTTTAGAACAAGTTTTATGTTTTAAAAAATTATATATTATTGGCATTTAAATTATATTGATTCTTTTACCTACAAGTATTATCAATAAATAACAGTTGAAGCAATAGGTATTTGAATTTGCTAAAATAATAAAATTTGTCTCTCTGACATATCATACAGTGAAGATTCCTGTCAATATTTAATAAAAAATGTACTCTAGATACTTGAGTAAGTCAACGAATACGTTGCAAGTAATTTCAACAATTAGTGCCTCTTATCAGTCCTCAACTCACTCTCCTTCCTGTTTTAAACACCTTTATAATAATCTATGAATCATCCCAAGGTAGACTGGCAAAAAATCCCATGGCATTAAGCCCGTCTTTAAACAGCGTTGTATTATAAGTTTAAATTAATAAATAACAAACCTGCTCCGAGCCGCCAAAACAGCTTTAACAGCGCACACCGGCTCCCTGGTGTCGCCCACCAGGAAGGTGACGTCACACAGCTCCGGCATGGACGCGAGGAATTTCATGTCCTCCGCCAGCCCCGACTTGTTCTCGAAGGTGCTGAGGTCGGGCTCGGCCTCCATGGCTGCTAACGCCCCGCTTCGCATTGACGACTGGACGAAAAACAAACTGTTAAGTTTATGTTTTATTCCTCGCTATGATGTTTGAAAAAAAAAACGAAATACGTTAGGAAACTCCTTGATAGTGGTTTTAACACAAATTATCACAAAAGGCTCTCGCAAACCGACTATTAATATTTAGAAGTTTCCAAAAGAATTACCAAATGCTATTGGAATACTAATATTACATACCTAAACTACCTTATGTCTATCATTGGAGCCTGTTCCACTACAAATTATTTTCCGTAATAGCTATGGTCTTCCAATAATGATGTCAAAGATTGTAAAAGTCGGTCACATAGAAACATAAAATAAGCTTTATTGCTTCGAGCGGAGAAATATTACTCATCGAAGCAAACTTTAATACCCAAAGAAAATAAATTGAAAGAATCGAAAGCTTTGGAAAATCTTTAATTAATTTTCAAATTCTTACTTGCATTCCCTTTAACATATTATAACAAAGTCAGGCAGTTAATTAATTGCTGTACGCGATACCTTATATGTGCTTTGCGGTCTGACATATTCCCGAGAGTAACAAAGGAGAGCGGACAAGCATTCATATATACGTTTGTATGTACGTTCGTGTAATAATGCAGTTCCAGGTATTCGCAATATCGGTAGTATCGTAGTTTGCCGTAAAGTTTTGTACGGAACTATGTGAATATTATATTTGAACGGACTTATGGACATGTTTGAAGTTCACTGACTTTAGTAATAATGTACAATATTTATTTATATATTATCTGGTTTTTTGTTCCGAAAAGAATTCATGTTGTACGTTTCTTATATTATTACTATTTGCTTTGTTGTTTTTTAATAAACTGTTTCTTACTTTTATGATGTCGTTGAAATGTAGAATAAGGATCACGTACGCTTTTTTTTATGCCAACAATCTCTATTGCAAATCAGACACCAAGGTATCTCCACTAACAACTAATTCATTGTTAAAAGAATCTCTTCAAAAACCATCTTCCAGACGCTAGATATAAAAGCCTATTAACATTCCTGTCGGATTCATTCGGATTTGCCGATGGAAAAAGTTAAGTACCTACGGATTGACTCGACAATCTTTTAAGTAGATAATGGGTGAGGAATTTCTGTAATATTTCTTTTTGGTTTCATCTGAAATGGCCAAAAGAATACGAACTTGTTTTTCTTACTATATCTACATAGATATAGTAAGAAAAACAAGTTGAAGTACAGTAGATACAAAAAATACTGATACTTTATTGCAAAACGCTCTCGCATCTCAAAGCGATTTATCTGAAAAATTCATAAATACTCAAAGAGTGATTTTCATTGCACAAAGCGTTTGTTATTTTTCAATCCACTGGGTGCACGATACTCGAAACATGCAAAAATATTCAATTCGATATTGTTTTTAGTTAAAAAAAAGTGCTTTGTGACAGAAACTAACAGTAACTCGATTCTCTACTACTATCGACTAACGACAGCCGGCCAGTCATCGATAAAAAAATTGTGTGAAAATATGATCAGCGCCTCTGACGGGCGTCGTAGGAACTATTTTGGCAGTACATTCAAAATGCCAAACTTTCGACACTCGACAGTAAGTACAGATTATACAGAATTGCGCTACAGTACTGTCGCGATTTCCTACACTTGCTGTTGAGGTTTTCATACAAAATTTATCGATAACTACTCGGTTATCAATAGTCGATAGTACTTAGAAATTGGTTCTGACAATTGTTTTCTTCACGTTAATAAAGTTTAATGTTGTAACAAAAGATTTTCTGAACGTTTTAAAGTACTTTAATGTGTAGGTCCTCTTTCTACAAATTAAGGAACTGGCTAAACAACGAAAGTTTTGTTAAGAGAGTGCTCAATTAGGCGTAAACCACTTTGGATAAAGGTTTAGAGAGCAGTTCTCGAAACTCGATGGGGCGAAACTGTGCACCCGAATATAAACCAAAAGTTGGAAAGCAGAAACGAATTTCGAAGAACTTGTTACGATGAAAAGGTTTTGATAATAGTCAATTAGTACTGCAAATATAACGATATATTAGGCACATTTCGGCTCTAATTTCATTATTAGATGGTATTATTAGTTATATTTTAAATACAATTTTAAAGATGATCGGTGAAAATGCATTTCAGGCAATAAATCCGCTGGTTAAAAAACCGCAATATTTATAATTTTGAGGCAGAACAGTTATAAACTGTAACTTTTTACTATCAACTAGGCATTTTCGAAAGCATTATTCCCAATAAAGAAGAATAAAGCATACTCTAACAAAATACTTAACAAAATGATACACAAATTCTACCACAAGTGATGCAAATAAAAAGATAAGTGGCAATATGAGTCAAGTCATGTGATCATAAAGGAGACCCCATAAATAACACTCGAGTTATGATAAATTGCGATACCCGAGAACCGATATCATTACCTACGATACGATCAAACTATGGAAATAAAATTGACTGAACCTGCCATATTTTTATATTGCAGAATGAACCTGTTGTTTGCAAAAAAAAAGGTTTTACATTGTATTGTCAGACTTATTTCCTCCTTCGTGATTAATATCAGTAATAAGTACTATTAAAATCGTATTGTGTCTTCTTCTCTTTACATGGTGACGAAAAACTTTAAAACATACCTGCATACAGAAGCTCGGCATGTTAGATAAAATATTATAATTATGTGTAGATTGAATGTTATATTTATAACTTTTGATAGCACCACTATTTAGCATGTTTTAAGAACGGTAGCTGCAGCAGAACGACCAACGCCAATGTTGTGTTTTAAAACACAAATTCTCAATTAATCTCTAAAGCAGCCGTTAATAAAAATATATAGTAAGGTTAGTTTTATTGAGAACTACTTGCTTTTTTATGTTTATAGTTACAGTTCAATCAATATCATTCGTATTAGGCGTGATTTTTCCATTATTGGTCCACCCTCGTGAGTTTTATTGGTCATAAATTATTATAGCCTTCGGATGGATGTGGGACTTTATTACGATATCCATAGTTACGATTATGAGATCATTTTTACGATTCCGTCATCCCATTAGCAGTAGTACTCCATTTCATTACTGAGAGCTTTAAAACTATCACGCCCTATCGATGTGCTTAAATAAATCGGATGGGTAGATTTTTTCTCGAAACTCATATTAATAGATTTTTTTCTTTTAATTTTGCAAAAATTATGTTGGTGTACACTGCGTATTAATTCATTCTTTTTATAGAAGAGAGAAGAAGCAACAAAACGAACGTTTAGGAGAACGGTTTACGTTGAAGAAATTTCAAACTTAAAAGATGTACTTTATCGAACAAAATATGTGTTCAATCAATTCGTCTTAATTACAAAATAAGTAAAGTATTAATATCTAAAAAATCAACATCGCTTCGAACTTTGAGTAGACTATTCTCCACTAAAAATAGAAGGTCAAAAACAGGTCTTCACAAATAGCCTAAAATACCGTCTAAAGAAACTTGTAAGGGACCGATAAAGAATAAGGTTCTTGATGCTATAAATAGGGACTTTTAACGTACAAGCATCCGTGAAGTACGTGACGTCATTCGCTTATTGAAACCAGAATGATAAACTGGTGACGAAGGCAGAATAATAATAAGAAACGAAAGATTTTTCAAAAATATAATTTTGATTCAAGACTGGACTCGCCATTAGCGCTATTACAAGAAATGTGTAAAAAATAGAAAAGGATTGGTAAAGAAAAAGTAACTGAGCGTTTCAGACTAAAATTGTTTTTTTTTTACTATTGTATATGCTTTATACAACTAGGTACTTAAAAAAAAGTTTAAATATGTTATTGATAGAAATTGGGAAAAAAACATTTAGATCAACTTTATTCTACTCAAAAAATATTTAAAAAATGCTAGTAAAATGTTATATTTCAATTTTCCCTCAAATATGTGACCCAAGAAAGTAAGCATTATTAAACGTTTCATTACTTTTATTTAAAGTCAAATAGTTTAGTTTTCTTTTATAAAAAAATCATTTCAAAAACTAATTATCAACAATATTACCTCAAACATTTTAATTAAAAACTTCATTTGCATGTCTGAGGAAAACTTTCAGTACTGACCGTACTTGAAGGACTGGCTACATTGCAAGTATCGACTTGAATTTCAATTCATTGAGCTTGAAACAAGTCTTCAGAATACCCGGCCTTGCCCTCGCCTTTGTGAGAATCTTGTGTGTTAAGCATTTGATCTCAGCCATAGGTAGGTCCCTAAAAGCCTTTGAAGTGGTATCATTAAGGACGAGGTTGGGAATAATGACTTTCAAGATTTTATCTTTTTCGAAGGCCACGAATTTATTATCTACTACCTTATCTGGAAATACAACTCAACAAAAAAACAAAATATAAAAAAAGAAAATTTTAAAAATAATAAAAAGAACGAAGCAAAAAAAAAATAGTCCAAAAGTTTTTTTTTTTTAATTTATAGTACTCACTTCGTCCAAACTAAAGTGTCTGGTGATAGTAATGTCCATCTTGTCTTCAAATATTTCACCGTTATGAACTTAATTAAGTTTTGTTACAAGTTCGCAACAGGCGACTGTGCGGCGCGGCGTCGTGAAGTCGACTGACCGAAAATAGGAAATGGATGTGACGCGCCACTACAGCCTGAATAAAAGGTTTGTGGTCCAAGTGAAATATAGAAAAAAATATGTATTAAGAAGTCGACTATTATTTTTGGCAACCTTTTAGTAGTTTTATCTCAAATTTTCTTCACCATGTTGTTTGAAGGTTGTCAATTTGTCGCTTTCGTAGATATTGTTGTCAAGAACGAAAGGGTGACGTGGGTGGACCCAATTAGCGGGTATATTGGTGTGTCTCAATTTGTTAATTAATTTGTTGTAAGATATACTAAATGCTTTGTTAGACGCTACAAGACAAAATATCAAATATTACTTGATGTTTGTACAAAGAAATTATGGCAAATTTGTCGTATTACTGTTTCAACTATCTCTTTTTTAATTCCCCTTTAGTAATTTCGTGTTTAAACGCGTGACAACTGGCTAATTCGTGTGCAAACAGATTTTTGTAACTGCAACTATCTTCAAAACCGTAATTTTTAACAAATTGAATACTCAATTTCGTTTTGCAACCTCCCTTGTCTAAGTCCTTAGTCTCGAACGTTCTTCACAAGAGTAAGTAGTAAAATAAATCAAAAACTCATTGCAGAAACTCAATTTGCAATAACAAATGTCGTTGTTTGTTACGTAAATCGTTTGTCTAATAGTCCCTGTAGAAAATAGGAAAGTTCATCTCAGAGGTAACAACGGAACTAGTAGCGGAAACGTACGCAAAGAAAATGGAATGTCGCTCTTCGATTCTTTGAAGTCTTTCCTTTTGACTTCTCTTTGTTTGATTGCTAAGAAAAGTTTCATTTATATTGCTAGAATAAGCTATATCAAGAAATTGTTTTTAGATCATTAGAATACAGTGTTAACCATAATACAAAGGAAATATTTTTATGTAGAAAAGTCAAGGCTCATAGAAAAGTCAACAAAATAATTACCCCGTGTATTTTGTTATTAGTTATGCAATGCGAAAATACAAAAGCATCTCTTAAAATTATTTCTAATATAAAATAATTTTTTCATATGTTTGGATGCTTGTAACGTTTAGATTGATTATATTTAGATACACTTGGTTGATTTATGTTTCCATACACTATATACAAGTATACTCAAAGTAATTTGAGTTTTTTAAATCAAAGATTTAAGGATTTTTCGAAACTTTTACTACCTTTTTTCGTAATATTCTGCCAGAAACTAAAAAGAATTAATATTATCATTCGTTAATACTTCGCCAGATTGGTTTTGACATCACTTCGGTAAAGAAATATTGAATAATGCAGTTTAATAAAACCAATATCGCAATGCTTTGGACTGCACCCGAGGCTGCTTGATTAAATTTTCGCTCAAATGCCACTGGGTGGCAACAGTAGAAAGCAATCAAAAGTTTGGAAATGGAACTATTGGACATTGGACAATTTTCCGCTGCTGAAAGCCTTATGGAATGGACTGGTGTATTATAACTTTTATAATGAGTACTGGAAATGCAATGAAACTTTGAAGAAGTAGTTGTTTGTAATTAAAATAACTGACATGTAAATAAAATATGTTGCAAAATTCATTTCTGATGCATACATACATAATATCACGCTTTCTATACTTATATAGGTAGGAAGAGCTAACAACGAAGCTTAACAATCATGTAAGACTCATGAAATTTTTATGTCCTGTATGTCTTTAATGTACAGTATATTACATACTAATTTGGATGGTGGTATTCTAGTAATTAGTAGGTACTTCAAAGATGCTTAGTAGTTACATACATTCAGAATCAAATTACGTAGAAACCTTATTAATATAATTATTTTTTTACTATGCGAATGTTGTCTCCAATATTGAACACAGTGTATCGATTGATTAAACTTATAGAAAGTGTTCATTAAGTATAGCCAGCTAGGAAAGTCACTTAACATTTTCAAACCGTCTTTATCATGATATTATTTTAGTATCTGAACAAAATCAGGTAGAATTAGTTAAAATTAAATATTTCAATCAATGTCAAATGTTTATTAATAGAATAGTATGCTCACAGATTACATACCCTTATGGGTACAATACGACGGAGACTTACAGACATTCGTTGCTTCATTAATATCTATACATTTTTTCATGCAGAACTATACTACGTAATACAGAATAGTATGCATGCTTCAGAATATAGCGTTTGGAAAGCTAGAACGCATACGAACGAACGTATTTAGCGCTTTTTATAGCGGATTGTACATTACACAATACAAGGGAGAAATCAAACTGATCTAAATTTAGATCAACTGCGTTTGTTCCCCATCAAGGAAACAGAAGTCATTTCCTTGAAGATGTTTGTACAAAACAAATAACAATTTAATTTTACGGTATGCGAAACGTTTCAACTGTAAATTAATATTTGCATAGCACTAATCAAAAGGTTTGCAATCGAGATTCAATTTGGAAATATCAAGTTTAAATACTTCTGCGAGTTGGCTATCGAGATAACAAGTTTGTTTATTTATTTAGGAATCAAAATCGCTGTACTGGTTTTGATAAGTCTGATTTATTTGGAAATTGTTTATAAGTATCGTTTTATTTATACTATATTGATTTCTAGATCATTTTTATCTTGTTTTATTATTTGTGTTCAAGTTTCAGGACAATATTATGATTGCATTTTTCATAAACAATCTGGATATCTATGGCTTAAATCGGTCGCATAGAGTCCATCATCATCACTTTTATTAAAAAAATATTTATAGCGGTCTCTTTCAGCTTGCTTGCTTGCACCTCTGAAATTAACTTTCTTAAAGCCTCTTTTACTATTCAATTCAATGTCCAATGGTGACTCATGATGGGTAAAAGCTGAGAGTAGGTTCGAAACGAACAAAGTTACCTGAACCATGTTACGGATAGCAAGTTTTATAAAAATATGACGAAGTTTAAAAACGCAATAAAATAAAAAAATAAATCATTACTTGTAAGCAATTTAATAAACCACCTCCATAAACTCTTCCAACCTTACATCAAAGGAAAAAGCCAGCATCCCAAAAGCCTTCGACTACGTTGTACCCGACTGTAATTACATCTGCATAGCAACAGTTCCTCGCACTTCTAATTAACGGGGACGCGTGTTTCCTGTGAACCACTGTTTACTCACTCTCGTATATGGGACACGAGCATCGACCCGTAAGCATTTGCACCATGCCCAACAACTATATTGATTTTGTATTTGACAAGCTAGTGGACAGCTTTAATTATGATGCTATTGTGTAAAGTATTAAAGAAAAGTGTGATGCATTAATTTTTATAAGTTTAAAATCGCATTGACCTACGATTGCAGGCGTGTCTTTTTTTTTACAATAATTGTAGTACCTATTTTTTTAAATATTTTAACAACTTGTTTCAATCGGAACAAGTTTAAATTATTACTTATATTAATGTATGATTCTATTTAACTATCAAATTACACACTATAAATAGGGCTGTCACATGCTTCTAATATTGACGGCCTAATTTAAGACGAAGAGAAACTCGGTTTAATAAAGTCTGGCAAGTTTAAATTGTAAAGCTCATTAGAAAACAAGCAGGTACATAATAAACTCTACAATAGTATAGTATACAAATGTATGAACAAATGACGTCACATGGGTACATCTTGAACAATATTGAATCGGATTTCCTTTGGTAAAACAAGTAATTTGCATATATCCGCCACACGAATCGTATTCGACTCGTTCGTGAGTTGAATTTATTTACCGTCGTTCTGTCTACGATGGGCCAGATGTTCCACCCACGCAGTTTGTCTGGAGTAACGCCCACATCCAACCATCGTACATCTATACGTTTGTCATCAGATAACTATAAGCAAACAAAACCTACCTGTTGATGTATCACCTTTTGCACTTCAATGAAAGAGTCTTTCGGATTATTAACGAGCGGGTAATCTACACTCAATGAAAAACGTTTTATCAATTACACAGCAAGTCTACCGGAGAGTCGGAACGAAAACCACTACGTCGTCTACGAAGACGCAACTCGCGAACAAAGTATCTACTAAAACGAAAAACTAAGTATGAAATCTACTTGTTACACGATTATAATAGCATTTTAGCAGAATGCAAGACTTATTATTGAAGCTTGACAGATTTCGGTACGTAAAGGTATACAGTATACACAACAGTGTAATTTGATGATACGCATGCGCGGGGTCCATTGCGCATGCTCCAGGATGATATCAATATGACGCTGTCGCGACAGAAGGTCGTTGTTCAATGGGTGAAGGTGAAATTCATGAATGAAACGAGACTAGTGAGAGCTTCATTTTGATGCGAAAATGAAGCAACGAACCCCAAACAGTCAATTAAACCGGTTCTTTTATTATGCACCATTTATTATAGTTCCAAAGATATTCAGTATAGATAATGCCTTGTCTTCAAACTTAGTTAGAAACTTTGAATAAATTACCATACATTATGATGAAAGTTAGCATTAATTTGTACTGTTGCCTGTCACTTAGTTAATAACTAATGTAATTAACCATAGTTTGCAATTTGTTAATTGAAGCTATGTTTGCTTTAGCTGAGTTAGTACTCGTATTATGTGTGTAATGTACTCGATTCAATGCTAGGTACCGTTTATACTATCAACAGCTTGTTAAATCTTTGTATGTAGTCAGGAGAGCTTAAATGTTTTACTATAATATATGTTCATTGTAGATGCTATATAATATTATCATATACATTAATGTATCTATGACATTTTATTGACAGTGTTTGAGATGATATAATTTCAAAAATAGAATAGTTATCTTTCCGACTTCATTGTAAAATGATTTTACTTATTATTATTATTTTAACCAATCAACTTAAATTTATTTTATAATAACATACAAACATAATATAAATTTAAGTAACAAACATATTTATAAGCCTTCACTTATTTGGATTTGCCTATTGCAAGTCCTCACTAGTATTTCAATGTAACATATAAGTTGGCAAAAATATTTTATTGAATGTTGAAAAGGAGTATTGCTCATGCATTCGAGCAGTACTCCTTTTTTATTATTATACTACCGAAAGACATCTACGCTATGTACTGCGAACTACACGAGACTCACTTACTGCAAGAATTGCTTTTACAAAACAATTTAACAAAGCTGGTGTTCACCGTGAGTTGTTAACGAATCTCAACATAGGGGGAGCGCTGCTAAACTCCAATCACGTTCAAGGATTGGTTTCAAAATTGGTTCCGCTGAAAGATCAGAGATGGCGCTGACACAAAATATTACAGCTGTATGAGAATCCAAAGAACAAAATATATAATACGAAAATTATTTTCTATGTTGCCGTAAAGATCTATTTTTTGTTTTAGTATTCAAAATTAATAATTATGAATATGTAGAATTATTTAAGTTGCTTCAAAATTCAGTTGCATTAAACAAAATAAATCCCGTAACTACTTCAAAGCGCTGCATAAAACCTAATTCAGCTGTTTAATCAACGTTCATCTAACGGGTAGCAGCTGAATTTAATTCTCGGTGCCATTTAAGACAATCTTGAAGGGACCGTTGTACGTAAGCTATTAATTAGAAGCATCAGCGTGGAATCTCATACGATTAGTAGTGTAATGGAGCGAGGAGACGGGAGAGACGTTGATGTATGTACGCTTAGACGTATACATTGTCTGGTAAATGACGTGTTTTCTTCATATTCATTGCGTGTACTTTCTACTCTTTTGGTGAAAATATTTTTCGTTTTGTTGAGGTTTTCGGTACTTAGTTTGAGTGGTGCTAGACTTGTTTGATTAATCATATCCTTGAACATGTTATGTATTATACGTGGGTGGGTTTTGTAGGCGTATCAGATTTTATATCAAAATATTACTCATCAGATGTCCGCAATGAAAAAGATAATACAAAGTTAGTAATAACCATAATATTTGGTAAAGAGTTGTTTCTGACTGTTTACGTTGTTTTTTTATGGTAAATCTACATAAAATAGACAAGTCTAAATAGACAAAACAAGCTAATCGCCAAAAATTGAGATTAGTTTCGCTTCTCCAAATGACTAAAGTGCTGATTTTTAATAATTCTTAAATATTCAGATGATCATTAGGAATTTGGAATACATCTAATATTTAATAGCCTAGAACTGCTGAATATTAAATTACATTAAAGTCCATAAAATGCACCGTCCTCGCCAGAAGCATTAAAATTACATTTCACGACCATTCCTAAAGACAAAGCTAACATTTTCTAAAACCGTTTTCAACTGAGCGCACTCCAAAAGTCTATTATCATAAGAGAGCTTGGCTGCAGATATATTAAATCCCTTCTCTTGGGGTACTTCCCGATACGTAGCTTCAATGTCTCACGTTGATGTGGCATGATCACGTGACCCCATTTCACGGTTAATTGCTCAGGACGTCGCCGAGTTTTGTTTTTATAGTGAAGATCGATGAAGGCTATCGCTTCTCATTAGTTTATTTGACTATTAGATTATTATAACACTTTTAGATGGCGGGAAATTGTCTCACTATACCTAGTAAAAATTTTGCCATTTTAACAAATACATTTATTTCATACCATACAAGCAAACTTTTATAATCTCCAGTCAATGTAGGTGTCCGATGCAAAATGCTTTATTGTTTTCGTTGCGTTCATTTCAATTCGTCTTATTTAAATTTCAGCCAGTTTACTCTAATAGTGTTATCATAAGACACTAGATATTTGTTCTCAATTTTTCTATCTCAAAATTCAGAGTTTCCGAATGTTGCATAAAAACACCCGACGGGAAGCGTGCCTTGTTTGGACTAGCTGATGAGTAGTTTGCTTAGTAAACGAGACCCGTATTTATTAAATATATTCCTTCCTTTTCTATCGCGACTTTACTATGCTTGTTTTCTGATCCTCTATGACAAGAAATATTGATGTGAATAAAGCAAAAGAAGTTTTGTAAGGATCGTACCAAGTGGCGTTCTCTGGTCTTTGCCTACCCCTATGGGAAGAAGGCGTTATTCTATTTATTTTTCTACTAGCTGACCCGCGCAACTTCGTTTGCGTCACATAAGAGAGAATGGGTCATAATTTTCCCCGTTTTTGTAACATTTTTTACTGGAAGTCTGCTCCTATTGGTCGTAGCGTGTAATATAACCTATAGCCTTCCTTGATAAATGGGCTATCTAACACCGAAAGAATTTTTCAAATCGGACCAGTAATTTCTAAGATTAGCGCGTTGAAACAAACAAACAAACTCTTCAGCTTTATAATGTAAGTATTAATTATAGATGTTTATTATGCTTCTTCGACATCTTTGGTTGGTTTGTTCTTCACCACATATTCACCTATTCAACCAAGATTGAAGTGTTTGCACGAAGTACGCACTTATTTTTCGGTAGGATTTGGGTTTTATCGTTTCGAGTCGTTTAAATTTTATGGTTGTTTACGTTACCCTAGAACATTGTTTACGGAAGCACATCAGTCAGTTGCCCTTACCGTGTAAAGAAGATGATTAAAATTTAGAGAGCATTCTTTTGCGCTATCAGTTTTTAAGTTTACTTTAGAATCCGCTTTAAATGTCTTGATGCAAGTCAATTATGATGGTCCACGAAAATTAATGTGGTCAATGCCTGCTTAAATTTCTATGATACTAAATCCAAGCATAATGAAGTAAAACCTAATAATAAAGCTATTACTTTCGTGTTCATTGATTTGTGGTTCCTAAATATCGGATATCACATTCACATTTCATTAAAATTAATTAAGTTCATTATAGATTGCATTAAAATCGTTCGGTTCATTGGATTCAGTAGATTAGTCAGTGGTTCAACATTAATGAGTTTTGAAGAAATATAAAAATGATTTATTTCAATGTTCATTTGTGTTTTGACTGCGTCTTTGGCGTGGTAGTGTAGCTGACTGCTGTTTTTGAGATCTTAGGTGCGATTTACAGGTCGGGCAAAATTGTTGCAGGTTTTTTTTAATTGCACTAAAATATTTTCCAGTAGTAACCCGGAGTTTGGTAACGTTCCGGTATTTGGAAATAGGGTCAACCTCTGTTAAACGGAACTAAGGGGGTGACATGTGAATGTATAACACCTCTGCCTACACCGTCGAGTATAACGTGCGTGATATTATGTACGAATATGGCATATTTGCCGTTAGTGTTTTTTCGTACTTTTCTAGACTGAAAAAGTCTAAGCCCAACTGGGTGACAATATAATAAAGTTAACAAGTTAATGAAACAAAAGAGCCGTTTAAATCTTTATCAATAACAAGCTACTCTGTACAAGTCTAAGGCCAGATGAAGTATTTCAAGGCTACATCTAGAAGCTTGATATCAACAAAATTTTGTTACTAAGCGAAATCTTTGTGTCTTATATTTTCTTGTTTTTACGATTTTCCTTACTTATGACTGGGCAAAATTGTCCTTCTTATCCGTGGTCTTATTCTAAATCATTCTAGATCTAGGAACAAGATATTTGTTGTTTGCAAGAAATATCGTACTTGGACATTACTTTAGGTTCATCTTTTAGTTCCATGTTATTATAGCTTTTAATAAAAATATACTGGAAACCTAGAACAAATCCTATATAAGCTTTTGTTATTTGGTTCGCATGTACAGGCTTGTCGAATATTGAAACAAAGAGTTTAATGTGTAAAACTGAACAACACATGAACGCATCTTATCTACAATGTTCTTCATAAGGAATAGATGTGATGAACAAACCACGGGCGAACTTATATTAGGTACAAGATATAGGAGTAAGACAATACGATGGGAATCAATGTGTTTTCCATGGAATCAAATGCACTTTTTAGAAATATACCCAAAAATGTTTTATTTTCGTTTATTTATTGTGATAAATTAACTTCTTACATGTGCAACACTATTATCTCAAGTTGTATCAGAAATCGGGTCTTATTCCTCTCATGTGACTTGCAATATCTAAAGCAACTCTCGATGCACTAACATGCTATACAAGCTACACAGCTCCATAGATCCCAGTTCTTAGGTGGTATCTGCGCAATCAATCACTTGATAAGCTACCCATACAGCGGCACGCAGTCGGAAGTGCCTGTAATGAATGGCTCGGAGATATTACGCGTTTCCATATTAATTCATGACTCTGAGAGCCGTTTTGTGATCACGCTGTATAAGATGGTGACGTTTGCGTATTGTAATAGAGTTAATGAGAAATGAAGTGTTGTTATGAGTGTTTTGTTTGTAAATATAATTGTTGTGTGAATTTGTTTTGGTTATTTGTAACAGTTAAGCCACTTCTTTCACCGTATCCGTTGGCTTTTTTCCAATAATTACTATATAAAATTTTGAATATTTTTAAGTTTCGTTATGTTTCGACAAGGTTATTTAAAGTTAGAGATTTTGTGCTACAAAATCTCTAACTTTAAATAACCTTAACGTAACGTATACAAAGACAAAATAAAAAAAACTGTTTTAAATTATAATAATTGTAGTTTCGTTGGGGCCATGTTTTACCGTTATAACTAGATGTACCTATTTGAAAGTCGATAATATTATAATATTTTGTCTCAGAGAATTGCTTAGCATTACTCCGTGTAGTTTGCATCTAGAAAAACACTTATCAAAATTGACACATCATGCAAATTTCCTTCTACAGCGGCTATTCATAGAAAGTTTTCCACACATTCATTAGCATCCGTTATCCTTACACCCTTATCTGACGTCACGTAAACCAAACCTTGCAACACGTGCTCATTACATATCCCCAAATTAAAGATAATTTGCTCAACGCACAGATTACGTTATAATACGTGGATGTAATCTAAGGCAGGTGACGTCAAGATAAATTTCGGGTCGTATTAGATGAATAGTTCCTCCCTTCTATCGAATCCCACTAAAAGATGGATTACCGGCCAAACTGAGATTAATTACAACGGTCCCTATACAGACATCGTCAGTCCATAGCTTCAATTAGGTACAGACATTATTCAGGGGAAAGTCTAGATTAGGTTTTTGTTCGAACTCTACCGTTCTGTAGAGGTTCATTTCTTTAGTTTTTGTCTGGAAATATTTTTAGTGGACCTTTTTGGGTGTTATATTTTAGACTAGCTAGCTTTTTAGGCGTGGGGATGATAGTGATATTTTTTTTGTTATTTCTTTGGTTAATACATATATTATCATCAATTAACATATCTTTAAGCGAATGTATAAGTACAATATCGATTAATGAGTATATCACAGGCATATAGCCGAAATGGATTTGAGTGCATTTTATATTTTGCTTCATTTAAATGCACTTTTCAACAGAGATAAAAGTTCGCACCGTAACACATCTGCAAAAAGCCACGCATATACGAAAACATTTTTGATCTCACACCTTTAAATATATAGTAAAATAAAATCACACAGACAAAACATACCAGGCTTAATTACTGGGAGCCAGCAAACCGCGAGCGGCGCCGGGGCGCAGAAATTATATGGCAGATAATAGCGTACATTCAACTACAGCGACATCTATTGTCTCGTTTCGTACATATGCGATGCACCGTGCTACGGCTAAGTGTGGAATTATAATAAATATTAAATGTTTCGGTAAATTCTGTTGTTGTAATGTGTGTTGGACAAGATTTGTGATGGGACTGGATTTTGTGTATGAAATAGACTGTTTAGGTACTATTTTAATTGCTAATTAGTTGCTTCAATTAATTTTAAAAAGGTTTGCTAAATTGTAAATTTGTTACTGTGCAAATCATTACCAAAAAAATAGTTAATCACACTTTCAACTTTTTTACGAAATTCTCTCTAATCATGTATTTTCTGCAACCACGTATAACCGAGAGTAATACAAAATGTGCTGCAAAAATAGTTCTTAAAGAGTCTGCTAGAGGCGCTGATCATATAAAATTTCGATAGCTAACGGTAATCGATGGTGATAGTGCATCTGTAACGTGAATTTACTGTCTGAAGTAGGAGTATTTTTGCAAACTAATTTGTCATAATAATTCTAAAATTAACACTAACTTTGCCTACAACATAACCGAGAGTTATACCGGCCGAAATACACGGTTCCACCTGCATTCATACATGATGTTCATGATACAGCAAGATATAACGTCTTGTAGGAAATACGACGCAAGGCATACAACTTGACGCCTTTGAATTTATGAACGCCTAAATGTTAGGGAATATCCTGTGGCTTGCAGAATATTATGCTGATAGAAAAGGAGAATATGAAAAGGTACTTCGTTAGTCGGTTTGGTTGTTTCATAGTAGAAAAAGCCGGGAGTTAGGTTTTAGAACAATAGGAAAGTTTGTTTGGGTTTAAAGATTTTTATATAGTATTTTGTCGTAACATATTATTATGACTGTTGATTTAAAATAAATTGCGACTCTATTATAACCGATCAATTAATTAAGATACGCGTCGACTATATGGATTAAATTCCAGTGTTTTAGTTATAAATGCAGAATTTCTGTCTAAGAAAAATGCCAGTCAGGATTTTTGAAATTATTTGCCATTTTTATTTTATTCGTACGGAGCCAGCAATCTGTAGCTTAAAAGTTCTTCTTCTTTAAAAAAATCGTCAAACTGATAAACAGACACAACGGTATACCTGCAATAAAAGTTTACTTATAACCTTCTCAAATTAGTTCTTATAACAAAAAATATAAACAAATATAAGTGAGTCTCTCAACGATCACAACCATTAAGGGGTCTATTATTATAACGTCGTATGAAAACACAAGAATTTCCCGCCTCATTGAAAGTCGTTGTGAGCATTATCTAGTGCTTTCACAATGCACCTGCTGAGGCCCATTCAACTGCACAATTGCTCCGTTATGTCACTTCATTTAAACGAGTCTCGAGCGAATTCTATCGAATGATTTTAATTAGGAGTCTAACTGTATATGCGACATGCATTCTTGCAAAATAATAAGGGAAGTACCAATAAAACATGACATATGGCCATACATACATAAGGGATACTAAAGGTCAGTCAGGACGCGCACGCGCTGTCGCACGGACGCGTGAGACCAACCATGGCCTCTAAATTGTTGAAATGTTCGAGTTGCAATATAGTTATAAACGAGATTCTAGCCTTCGTTAGTAATAAAATTGATGTGATGAACGAGGAGAGCATTAGTCAAATTTGTGTGAGTGCATTTTCTGACGAAGACATTCATAGTGCTAAAATTCTTCTGTGCGAATCTCTACCTACAGAGAAGCGTAAGAAAATAAGAAAGAGAGATGGAAAGAAGATCCGTGAAATAGATGACATCATCTGCATGCTGAGGGAGTCTGATCCTGAAATTTTACCGGTTTTTGTAGCCCGCGACCTGCATAAGCTCCCGCCGGTACTTTTTGATCATGTCGACGTTACCCGGATTTTAAAGGATTTGACGCGTATGCAGCAAGAGATGAACCAAATCAAAGAACAATATGTCACTAAGGATGACCTAGATACCGTTAAGTCTGACCTTGAAAACCTAAAAAAGGCATCAATAGTGAACAACTTTGGAAGTACCCCCCGGAATGTCAATGTGAAGAGAGGTGGCTTTTTATTGCTGGACAGTCATGACGATTATTGCAGTGGTCCCAGAGGACTTACATACGTGGGCGCTGAGCATGACACTCCGTGCACGGAGCCAAGCGAAGTACGAGCAGACACCAATTATCGTGATATCGCGCAAACTTTTTCCAAAAGTGAGGGTGTACAGAAAAATTGCGGTGAGACTAACGTAATGGGCGAGACAAGTAGTCGCCTTACGGCGGTCGGTGGCTCGTCCGAGCCAATGACTCATACGCAATCAGCTGCGATCGTTGCAACTAGTGAGGTGGGACACACGGCCGTTTCGAGCGTAAACGATGACGTGCGCGATAAGAACAAATCTTTAGCCGATATTGTGCGCGATGGTGAATGGAAAATGCCCAAAGAAGACAAGGAATGGACCCTAGTGCAAAGAAGACGTCTACAGAACCGCTTTGTCGCAAAAAGAGGAAAGGCAGTTTTGAACCCAGAAGCGAGTTTTAAAGCGGCCGTCACTAGTATTCCTATTTACATATACAATATTGCTAAGGGCGTGCCCGAATGTGACATTCTCAGTTATATTGCGAGTAAAACTGATGTTACTGTGCATCTAGAAAAAATGCATATGAAGACACCAAAATCGTATGATGCGTATAAAGTATTAGTACCTAAGCATAAATTAGAGACTTTTCTAAATGATGAATTCTGGCCAGAAGGCGTCGCATACCGGCGCTTTGTTGACTTCAAGATAAGAAGTAATGGTATAACAAGCGGGGAAAAATTTGTACGTGTGTAGTCCAACTTTCCTTATGAATAATTACGCCAAACTAGTAACATTTAACTGTAAAAATATTGTAAGATCCGTGGAATGTGTAAGAAAAATATGCGAAACAGCTGACATAATAGCACTTCAGGAAACGTGGCTATTGCCGCATGATATTCCATTCCTGGGCAGCATCAGCGATAATTTCGCGTTCACTGGCAAGTCTGCCGTGGACACTTCGGCCGGTGTCCTCCGCGGCCGACCATATGGAGGCGTGGCAATACTATGGAGGAAGTCTGTGTTTCCTTCAGTGTCTGTGTTGCAGTGTAGTAGTAATCGCATAGCAGCTATTAAGATTGCGATACGTGAACGTTCTATGCTAATTATATCTGTGTATATGCCTACGGACTCAAAAGATAACTTGATCGAGTTTACGGAGTGTCTTGGCGAAATAAACTCTATAATTGAAAATAGTGATGTGGAATCTGTGTATGTGCTGGGAGATTTCAACGCGCACCCGGGTGAGTTATTCGCTAATCAACTTTTAGACTTCTGTGCGGAACAGTCATGGGCGTGCGTTGATTTTGATATGTTACCGAACGATTCACACACTTTTGTTAGTGAGGCACACGGGTGCCGCCGGTGGCTCGATCACTGCGTGGTCTCGAGCGCCGCGCGCGCAACTATCGATCACGTGACTATATTGTACGATACGTACTGGTCTGATCACTATCCTATGCAGTTAACTTGTAATTTAAATTTGATAAAGCCTAAAATTATAATGAATAGTTTTTGTAAAAATAAAGTAATATGGGGTGAAAGGCAGGCGTGTCAAATAGAGACTTATTATAATTTTGTCATACAAACTTAAGGGATATCGACTTTCCAGTGGAATTTGCTACTTGTGCTGATAAAATGTGTAACTGTACAAACCATAAATCATTAATTAATGATATGTATAAAAGTATTGTGCGTGTACTGTCTGAGGGCGCGAAATATTCATACAGCGCGGCTTCAAATCCTGGGAGGGGTAAACACATAATAGGCTGGAATAGACACGTGAGAGAGGCTCACGGTAAGGCTCGACAATGTTATCAGAATTGGTTATTGTATGGGAAACCTAGCTCTGGATGGTTATACAATGAAATGACAGAGTCGAGGCGAGCGTTCAAGTTAAAATTGAAATGGTGTCAAAATAACCAAGAAAAAATTAAAATGGATATCATAGCTCAACACCATTCCAATAATAACTTTAATAAATTTTGGAAATCAACAAATAAATTGAATTTGAAGCCAAGCCGACCCGTGAGCGTCGATGGAGTTCACAATCCGGACGACATCGCGAGATTATTTCAGCACCATTTTCGAGTTGAACCGTTTTTGAGGCCTGCGCAATCGGATCTGTTGTCGGTGTCCGGTGTTGGGGCTACGTCTGGAGATATCAATGTAAGGTTTACTGCAAAAGATATAGCTTTGGTCATAAATTGTATGAAAAGAGGAAAGTCTCCAGGTCATGATAGCCTCAGCATTGGGCACCTGCGACACGCTGGGCCACACTTGCCAAGGGTTCTAGCTTTGTTATTTAATCTGTGTGTTAGCCACTCCTACCTACCGGACGATCTCATGTTTACTGTTGTGGTCCCTATTGTAAAAAATAAAACTGGTGATGTATCGGATAGGTTAAATTATAGGCCTATCTCGCTAGCTTCGGTCATAGCGAAGGTATTGGACAGTCTGCTTGACGGCCATTTAACTGAACATATAAAACTGCATGACGGTCAGTTCGGTTTTCGGGCTGGTCTATCAACTGAAAGTGCGATCCTGTGTCTCAAGCAGACTGTGCACTACTACACCTCGCGTAAGACACCAGTGTACCCGTGTTTCCTGGATCTGTCCCGGGCTTTTGATATGGTCTCATACGACCTATTGTGGAATAAAATGCGTCGAGACACTAGTCTGCCCCCTGAGATTGTATCGATATTTGAGTACTGGTACAATAACCAGAAAAATACTGTTAGGTGGGCGGATAGTAGATCGGATGAATACGGGTTAGAGTGTGGGGTGAGGCAGGGAGGGTTGACTTCACCGAAACTTTTTAATTTGTATATTGACCGCCTGATTGGAGAGCTGAGCAGCACAGGAATTGGATGTCATATCGAGGGAATTTGTGTTAACAATATTAGCTACGCAGATGACATGGTGCTGCTCAGCCCTTCAATCGGAGCGTTGCGCAAGTTACTTCGAATATGTGAAAGGTATGCGGAGGCCCATGGGCTCAGATACAATGTTAAGAAAAGTGAGGTTATGGTTTTTAGAGCTCCCAAAAAAGATTACTCAGATATACCACCCGTCTCACTCTACGGTACACCTTTAAACAGAGTCACTCATTTCAAGTATCTGGGCCATTGGGTCACTGAAGACCTTAAAGACAACATGGATATGGAGAGAGAACGTAGGGCGCTGTGTATCCGCTGTAATATGTTGGCTCGCAGATTCGCACGTTGTACTGAACAAGTGAAGGTCACACTATTTAGGGCATTCTGTCAGACCTTCTACACGTGCAGTCTGTGGGCCAATTACACGCAGGGGACGTACAGCGCTCTGCGTATACAGTATAATAATGCGTTCAGGGTGTTGATGGGGCTGCCGCGCTACTGTAGCGCGAGTGGCATGTTCGCGGAGGCGCACGTGGACGGCTTCCATGCGATCATACGCAAGCGCTGTGCCTCGATGCTAGCCCGGGTGCGCAGCAGCCCCAGCACCATGCTGACGACGTGTGCCGGCCGCTGGGACTCGGTACTGTTGGCACACTGGATAGGCCTCCACACGAGAGCAAGCGCCTGACTTATGTGTACTTGTATTTGTATTTTTACTAACATTAGACTAAGAACATTGTTACTAACAAGAATATGGACAAAGTCTGAAATAAATGTTATTATTATTATTATTTAAAAAGTAGATTGTTTCTCCCTCTTTTAAAGGGGTGATTACATGCCATGCGGGCCAAAGCCAAGCGTGACATGTTAAAAAGTGACTGCAGATAATATTATGGATGATGATGAAAGGAATTTGCGAGTGATGCGACAAGTGTTGAGTATAGTAGCCTTTTGGAGTAGGTGTAGTGTGTGTGATGGCATGTGTAGGATGTCAAGACTTTGTGTGAGAGTTTTGGGTATTATGCCTGTTGATGACAACACTATGGGAACTATGTGGACAGTTTGTGCTTTCCATTGTGTTTTTAATTCTATTGCGAGATCTTGATATTTTGAGAGTTTTTCTGAAATGGTTGTCTGAATGTTGTGGCTGTTAGGAATGGCTATGTCAATTATATATACAGTGTTGTGTGTTTTATCGTGTAAAGTAATGTCTGGTCTATTGAAGTGTACTGTTTTGTCTGTGATGATAGTTCGGTCCCAGTAAATCTTGCAGGTTCCGTTCTCTAATATTGTGTCTGGTTTATATTTGTAGTATGGAGATTTAGATGCTATGAAGTTATATTTGTGTGCCAAATGTTGGTGAACTATTGCAGCTACTTGGTCATGACGATGTTTGTAATCAGATTGAGCCAGAGACTTACAGGCGCCTGTTATATGCTGTATCGTTTCTGAAGCAGAATTGCAGTGTCTACATAGGTCTGTAGTTATGTTTGGGTCTTTAATGATGAATTTTCTATAATTTCTTGTCAAAATAACCTGGTCTTGTATTGCAAGCATGAAGCCTTCAGTTTCCGGAAACAGTTCCCCTTTCTTGAGCCATTCGTTCGACTTCTCTTTGTCGACGTAAGTTTGACTAAGGTCGGTTCGGTGCCTTCCGTGGAGTGACTTTCCAGCCCATTTAACAATTTTTTGTTCTGTAGTGGTTAGTGTTTCGTTAGGTTGTGTGTTTCTGTTTAGTAAATTAAGTGGTGTGAGTTTGTTATCTATGTCTGTGATGTGTTTGTGTAGTGATGAATGTAATGATTTGGCATGAAAGTATGTTCTGAGAGTTGATATTTGCTTGTTGTGTAAATTTTGGATATCGATCAGACCTCTACCTCCTTCACTCCGCGGCAGTGTAAGTCTCTCGATAGATGATTTTGGGTGGTGTTTTCTGTGTTTGGTCATATGAGTGTTAATTATTCTTTGTAAGTTTTTGAGTTCTGTTTGGGACCAGTTTATTATTCCGAATGAGTAGGTAAGTATGGGGATCGCATAGGTGTTTATAGCTTTAACAATATTTTTAGAATTTAGATGAGATTTTAATATGATGTTTATACGATGTTTGAATTTATTAGTTAAGTCTATTTTAGTATCTTTTTGTAAAATTTTTCTCGATTGTTTAAAACCTAAATATTTATACGTCCCAAAATCATCTAACGGCTCTATATCTTCTCCTGTACTAAGGGCATATGGGTTACTCTCAATCTTACCCTTACTAACTGATAAGATTTTGCATTTATCGACCCCGAATTCCATACAAATATCATTCGAAAATTGTTGGGTAATATCAGCCAGTCGAAACAGGTCATCTTTATTGCTAGCGAAAAGTTTGATGTCGTCCATGTAAAATAAATGCGTGAGTGGGAATTGATTGTCAGTAGTTACTAGATTGTAGCCAGAATTACTATTGTTAAGCAGACTTGATAGTGGGTTCAGTGCTAAACAGAACCAAAGAGGTGAAAGTGCATCTCCCTGATATATGCCACGTTGTATCCGTATTGGTTCAGTAGTCATAGTACCAGATCGTTGTTTTAGTTTCAATACTGTTTTCCAGTTCTGCATTGATGATTTTAAGAAAGATACGATAGTTGGATTTATTTTGTAGAGTCGGAGTGAGTGTAGTAACCAGCTGTGTGGGACTGAGTCAAATGCCTTGCGGTAGTCGATAAACATAGTGTGGATGTCGTGTTTTTTATTGCTTGCCTCATTTATTGTGATGGCATCTATTGTGAGCTGTTCTTTACAACCCTGACTGCTTTTTCTACAACCTTTCTGTTGTTCTGCAAGGATGTTATTTTCTGCTAAATGTGTGTAAATTGTTTCGCTTATGCAAGCTGTCAGGATTTTGTAAATGGTCTGTAAACAGGTTATGGGTCGGTTATTATTATTATTATTATTATTAAAGGGCGTAAGTTTTGAGTATTTTGGGTGTGAGATGTGCCCTTTTTGAAATTAAGTAATTATCTTTGGTTTATTTCCAAACGATTTTAGGATTTGGAAACTTTAGCACGGATGTACTTACAATTTCTGCGTGCCAATTATTTTATAATAAACATAACTTAACTAAAGTGCTGTCTAAGTATTTATTAACTTAAATCAAATCAAAATCATTTTATCTTCAAATGCTTCAATACCTTATTCAGCTAATCAATTGCAATTTACATAACTCAGTGTAATGAAAACCATTATTTTAAATTAATAATACCAACTTTACATATTACGAGTTCGTTCTCCTGATTTAATTTTGTCAGAACTTTAGACACTAACGTGGCTCGGTTATGAGTTACTATAAATTTGTTTGAATCTTCAAAGAACAGTTTATTAAGTAGAAGAAAATTAAACTTGTGCCCTTTTATTAGAACCTTATTCTTTACACACGTCACGTGAATATAATGTAGTTTCATTAATGACATTTTCGAGTTCAGTAGCTTTTTCAAGATTATAAAAGGTTACTAACCTCTTAGTGGGCGCAAATGTACATACGGTATTTGAATTATTATCATCAAATCATAATGAAATTATATGCATTAATTGTTGTTAATCTTTCACGCAAAAACTGCAAAACGAATTTTGATTATAATTTGGCACATCGATATTTAAAACCTGGGTGTATAGTTTTTCTGTTCTAAATTAAGTTAGTACCCATGGGTAATAGAAAATCTTTCATAATCATAACCATTTATTTGCCAGACGAAGCTGTGGGCCGACGCTAGTAAGTCGTAAGCACTCTATTAGTAGGTATAAATATTACATTCACTGTATGTTTACTCATCGAACGAATAAATCTAGGTAAGTATGAAAAAAAGGTGTCCAATAAATATTTTTACACAGTTTGTAAAGACGTTTTAGAGACGATTCATAATGTCATTTATTATGATGAACTTATCAACTGTTAATAAAATAACTTAGCCAAATTGTGAACGGATTTTCACAATAAGTTTTTTAATTAAACAGTATTATAACAAAAACATAATTAAAATTAAGCCCTGCATATTTAACTCATGCATATATTATAAAATGTTGTCATCAAAACAAAAGGCATAAACTCATTAGAGACATACAATTCCCCTAAAAGTTGAGATTTTCCGTCCCTAATTACCTCAGTGGAAAATATTTAAATGGAGGTGACATTGAAGTTTTTTAGGGTACCGTACTTTTAAATATAAAACGAATACCGTGTGGGTTATTGTTGTTATACTGTTTTATTTCTGAAGGTTTATAAAATAAATCTTTCAATACATACGAATAATCAATAATTTAATTAAATCTATACTAATATTATAAAGCTGAAGAGTTTGTTTGTTTGTTTGAACGCGCTAATCTCAGGAACTAGTGGTCCGATTTGAAAAATTCTTTCAGTGTTAGATAGCCCATATATCGAGGAAGGCTATAGGCTATATATCATCACGCTACGACCAATAGGAGCAGAGTACCAGTAAAAAATGTTACAAAAACGGGGAAAATTTTGACCCGTTCTCTCTTACGTGACGCAAGCGAAGTTGCGCGGGTCAGCTATTGTAATATATTAGGTATGATTACTCATATACTAAATCATTATACTGAAAAAATATCCCTAAATTATGAAAAACTAAAACTCATATACAAATTTTACGAATACATTCATTCACTCATCACATAAATGCTAATGAAATATTCTTAGGGCACTGACCAGTTTTTCGTAGAAAATCATTCGATAGTTGCTCGGTCGTCTATACTCGATAGAAGAGACTAATTGCCCTATAAGTTTTATTTCATCGGAGAAGCTTAATAAGCTCTTGTGATTAGGTTCTCGCTACTAGACATAGTTTGAAATCCAAGAAGCCTTTTTAATTATATTCACATTTCACTAACATGAAAATCCTCTAGTGATTTTACAATATCAGTTCGCACTTGACCTGTTTTTTCCACTAATTATCTGTACCACTTGAATTTAATTAAAGACTCTTTTACGACACCGATGTGTTTTATTAACTATAATTAAATTTTGTCTACTGAATTGGTCCCGTTATTTTTTAGTTGGAAAATTCCTTTGCTTGTTTAAATTTCGACTATCGAACATGCAGTATATAAGAGAGCTTTAAATTTTTTTGAAGATTTTGATAAAACTAAAATTTCAATACCTGCCTAAAATAATAATTGGCTTACTAAAGGAAAATTTCGCTTGAGGTTAATAAAAATACTAATTTTTAATGTTTAGTCGTGCCGGCTTTGGCATTAAAAAACACCAGCAATCCTTTAAAAAAGTGACTTTTTAATTATTTGAAGTATAGTTAATTCATGAAAATTGACCTAAAAACCAAAAAATAATCAGAAATTTTATAATGTGAAACAATTTAACCGACAAAACGTCGAGAATTTTAATATAAGAACCAAACTAGCCGAATTATTTAATATTTCTACTGAGTACAAACTATGAAGTGCAAAATTTTAGACCAAACTAGCAATTTTAACAGACACTAAGCCGGTTTCATACGAAACAAATTAGAACATCACTGTTTAGCGATAAAAGCAAAACAATTCGATTTACGACCTTAAGATCCAAGTTCTAAAGTTCAAATTCAATTGCACGCAGTAACAATGTAAATTATTTCCAACATTTATTTGAAAGCCAGAACACACGCTAATCAGTCTTAGCGGCACTTGTCCCAAAAATCCAAGATACTAAAGCATTTCCACTGAAATTAAAACCACCAGTTACGTTTAAATGGATACTTTGTTACCGCGAAACATTAATTACATTATACAAGGAATGAGAAAATAATGGATATTCACTTAATAAAATTTTACACACATGCAGAAAATCACGTCTTTTTACCATTAGGGTAGGCAGAGACTATAGGCCGAGACTTGGTACCTTCCAAACTTGCCTTGCTTTATTCACGTCCACTGTCACATCTTGTCATACAAGACCGCCGCCAGTTACAAGTCGACCACAGCCACTGATAACCGTGATTTTCTTGCTCGCTCTTGTCATAAGGCTCTACCCTCTTTCCGAACTAGTGGTATTCAGTAATTGTAAGACTAACACAAATGTCAACAATTTTAGTAAATGAATAAAGGATTTGATTTTTTATTGAATGCACCTGATCTTTTTGCAAGGGTGTCTCCACTCGACATTTCCATAAACGTCTGCACAGAAAATTTAATTCGTGATAGAATTCTTTTATTGTAAAATTCCGATTCTGGTTTTAATTTGCCGGCCACTATGTCCTACTTAGTGATAATGGTATTCGTAGAGCCACTGTGAACTTTCAATATTGGCAGCGCATTATTGAAAATTCTGTCCATTCTTTTTATTTTCTAAGTTTAATTATCTTGGATTTTTTCACTATTACTTGCTTTACTATCTTGAAGTAAACTTCAAGAGGGAACCTTGGAGTTATTTTGTCATAGGTTTTCAATACACTCATCTTTTAATTTGTGGAATATTACAATTATTCACAGAATTGTGACAGAAAGTGTTTGCAGATCATTTCATTGTCTTTCTTTTTTTTCTTTTTTTAAAAAGACAACTCCCGCACTAAGAATTGCTCTTGTGTCGCGGGGACTTTTACAAACATACAAACAACGGACACAAAGTACAACCAGACCCGAAACAATTATTTGTGGGTCGCACAAATAATTGCTCCGTGTGGGAATCGAACCCACGACCTCCCGATGCAGTGGTATCGGCGTGGTGACCTAAACCACTGCGCCACGGAGGCAGACAAACTTGTAGTTGCCTTCTATTAATTTTGAAATAACTATTACGATTCTTAAATTAATAACTCGATCGAACGAATATTCAGAACTAAGAATTTCAAATTTAAATGTCTTATTTGATAAGAAAATCGAAATAATAAAGTTAGGCACATCTTCTTTTCGTACATCGATGTTGTCCACTAGCGAAGAGAAATTATATTTAATTAAAGTTGAAATTAACAACTAGGAAGTGGATGTCGCTGACCACAGTTTAAACTTAACTTATTTGATGTTAAAACATAGTATACGGATATAATTTTGCAATTTTGCATCAACATTTAGGTAGTAGTAATATACTTATTTAGGTAAATTGTACATAAATAATTACTTTTTATAAATATTGAAGGAATTTCCCAGGTAAGATTCTAACACAGTAGTTTTTTTTTTTTTTTTTTTTATTCTAGTTACATTAAATTTAGGGACTTTTATCTATATATAGATATGCCAGTCCCATTGTGACCATCATGAACAAGCAGCATCCTTACATAACTAATTTGATATATATATGCACACAAATACACACGCACACCCACATATATGTGTGTGCGTGTACACGTACACACACATATACACCCACACACACATATACACCCACACACACACATACAAATCCATTTTTTTATATATTTAAGTTTATATTAATATCTAAGTAAAAGACAGTCACTGAGGAGACCCTACAAATATACTGCTAAACATCCTCGCTGTATCAGATGTAGGATACGATAAAATAGTTTGCGCGATACCTACGTCATATTTGTTACATTTAAGAGTTCTCATCAGTAAACACAGTAGTTATCGGAGGTGTATTCAAAACATTTGTAGTATGTTATTAATTAAAAACTCCTTCACTTCCTGGTTTTAAGCAGGCGTCTGCCTTTTACATAGATTATCCATCTATTCTATTCGTCTTTCACATACTCGTACTCTCCCTCCACTTCGTCCTATATTTGACGTCGCCATCATAAACATCACATGATTATTATTAGTACAATATCATTGATTAAAATACAGACTCTGTGATAATCGTAAGCTTGTCAGTGCTGTCACTTATGCCCGGTTCCTAACATAAATATATAATATAACAAGACAATTTGAATAGATAAACTACCGATAAATGTACCTCAGTAACCGGGAGTTAGAGAACTGAATAGAACAGCAACATAGACAACGAACAATAGCACCTGAACTCAATTTAAAGAAACAAACATAAACAATATTACCATCAAAACAAAACTCACTGAACAACGATACATCTTCCAAAATTACAAAAGCTAATAAATAATTCATTATATTATAATAAACATTTACAGGGTACGTGTCTTCATGAAAATTGAAACTCTTATTGCGGCCCAGTTTTTTCATTCCACGTATAATAAGACAGTACCCCTACTATAAGTTACGTACATTTAAGCATTGTAAGAATGCGTAGTTAGTTGTATAGAATTGTAGAGTTATTTTTCTCATTACGATATTGATGTAATAGGTATGTTATTTATGTTTTCCTAATTATGATTTGATAAGTATGTAAGTTTAACCGACTTTGAACGCAGACGCTGATCTGAGCAGCTGCAACATTTTTTTCGAAAACAAATATTAATGTAAGCTATAGGACAAATACATGACCGGACCAGTTTTTTCATGGCATTGAGGCAGTTAGCTTTATTCCATTAAATATTTTTTCTTCATGGTCCAGACTCTCCAGTCCAACAAAAAACTGGTATTATAAAACAATCCCCGCGACACCAGAGCAATTCCTAGTGGTGGTCTTAAAAAAATAAATAAATCCAATTTGTTACTTCCTAACTAAACTACAGCAACTATCGACTTGCGAACCTTAGTAACTCCCTGTAGACGTACAGGGATGTTAGTTAAAATTCCACGCCGCGCTCACGTTACCCTATCAACCACGTGACAGACAGACAGAAGATAACATAGACGTGACAAATGTGCTCAGAGTTGCCAGCCTTCAATGTGAAATTTGCAATTTATGGGATATTTCGCGCAACCAATGATTTATGTTATAGGTTAAAATATTTCACGACACGGAACGGAATCACTGGATTTTTTAAAGACGCAATTATTTATTTAATTAATTGAAAAAAAAACCGTCTTGTACCCAATTGTGAACTTATTTAGTGCGATAACTAGGTTACTATTCCTAAGTGAAGGAGCAAATGATACCTATTAATATTTTGGATTGTTTCATCATTATATCTGAATCACAAATTATAATAACATATTTAGATTTCAGCAATCTTACATATTAAATAGATCTAAAAATAGTAAAAAGGCCTTTGAATAGCAGTATAAATAAAAACCTTTTGGCAATTTTCCAATATTTGAAGGTACGATTCTCAAACCTAGCAACCCCAATTACAATAAATTCCTTCCTATTCTATAAGCGTACGTCTTTGTGAATGAAATGCCTTATTCATAAAACTCTTATTTATTCGAAAAACCTTCTTTACGTTGTATGAAAATCATACGCGTAATATGTAACGGATCATCCTAAAATTTACAACCGTATAGTAAAATCTTTTGTATTGTATGTCTATTTTTTATAGGCTAATATGTGAAATTATTGTCCAATTATTTATTGTTACATTTAAATCAATCTTTTAAATGTCGTGAACGTGAAACTATTTGATTTGATTGTCTGCTTTCATTTATAATTTTCTTTAAAGTTTAATAAATAAAACTAATTAAACAATTATAATGTACCCTGAAAATTAAAGGCTGTATTTTTTGTTAATTGATATTCCAACGGGGAAAAACTGAGCATAAAAATGATTTAAAATCAAAAGTCCAAAATGTATTTTTTTAAGATATTTTATTTAAGTTATTATTAAAATTGAAGCGTATATCCCGGTCATATAATAAAGGCATTTTTGTTACTGTATTGAATGGAAGTTACTATTTTCGCACAGAACTATCAAAAAACTATTCGCCAAAAGGCACAAAATATAAAAATAAATAACACTACACCAGGCGCGGCAAGTAACTTACGGCGGCGATAAACCAATGTAGCGTTGGGTCGATGTTTCTAAAAATTATTTGTAGGCCAGCCGATATCTCGGTTTAAGCTTTATAAAGGCAAATGTTCCCATTTCTATCTATAACGTGTGCCACCTAGTTTTAACTTATATTTTATAGAAACTCAGATATAAATGTTTCATTGTGTTTGTCTCCTTGAGCTTCTGCACAATTTTTCGACGCAAAATCTGTAAAATTTTATGAAAAGGATCTCGCTAATGAAATAATAATGGTTCGCCTTTGTTTAAATTGCCGAGCCTATCCTACTTACTGGACAAATAAAGACGTAAGAAGAATAAATACGGAACTCTTAAAATTCCCAAAGTATTCAGGAATATTTAAAACCAGGCTGGAAGACTAATCCCACAAAAGTTTTCCTCACTGAATTTTTGAACAGGCTTTTTGCGAAAAAACAATTTCTTTTCTCGCGTAGAACCCGGATTTGTTCGTCCATAGCAAACCTGATTACGTCTTTAAAAATATTGTTTAACAAAGAAATCTGCCAAACAAACCGGTTTTTACCGGTTCCCACCGGTCTCAAGTTAAACGAATTGGCGGAACTTTGATTCGTTCGCACCAAGTTTTGACGAGATTTGGCCGAGTTTGAGAATTTTCAACTCGAAACTTGGCGGTTACTGTGAGCTATTCAATTATAGAGGTGTTTGGAGACATAAATATGATAATGAATTATTTTATTTTTATACGACAAGTATAATTCCAATTAGAACAAGATATTGGGTTTTATTTATATCTTATGGGTTCACAACGAATAATATTCGATAATCTAAAAGAATATGAAAGAAAATCAGGTTTATTTTTAGATATTTTGGTTGACCTGGCAAACTTTCCTCCAATATAAGTATGTGTGGGTTTACTGATAGGCTTTTGCGCTTCTTTGTTAAGACGACTTCTTACAATATCTACCGAAATGGAATAATGTTTGAGTGAACATGACCTATTGGACAACAGAAGAAAAACAACCACGTTGTTTCTTCCAATTCCATTCATTTATACATTTCAATCTCTCTCTCAATACGCATTAATGCTTGAACTCATCATATTGCAAGCGTCGAGTTTCATTCAATTTGCCTCAGTACAGGGTGTAAAGCCTATGGTTTCAGAGTAATCGGGCCCGACTGATTGTAAAGTACACACAAACAAGGCCGTGTAACCGTGTCAAAGTGCCGTGATCAATTGCAAATGCAATAAGCAGTATCAGAATCGGAATTAGGCATTCAGTTTTTGGGTTATATTGGAACCAAATGATTATATTACTTTATTTATTTCGCGTATTCCTTAAACAATCGAGATAAATATTATTAATATCGAAGAAAACTGCCAAACCTCTCTTGCATCTTTTGGCAGAAAACTATTTCGATTTTTTAAAATAATTATTGTTTTTTACCATCCCACTGCTGACCAACAAAACGCAGGAGTTAGGTTTTATGTCCATTTGTGTAATAGGTACTAAAAATTACAGAAGTAATTCTTAAAGTTTATTTTTAAAGCATTAAGCCAACTCTTAGGCAAACGTTTATTTTGACCAATAGATTGATTGAAATTACAAGCGGACAATTACTACTCAAGAACTCGTAAAAATTACTTTTAAGAACCTCAAACCCACTACGTATAAAATCTAATACGGTACCATTAAAAAACATTCAAAGGACACAGGGATGTGACCTTTTACTTAATGAATAACATTTCTAAATTTAGCTCTACCAGGTGCCGTATATCAAAGAAACCCTGTTTTCGGAGAATCACGTGAGCAGTAAGTAACAATTGATATACTTAAAACATGAGGTACTTTTACACAGAATATGAAATGAAAATAGTTAACTTTTTTTATTTACCCTATGTCGAGTCCCACCGCTGGGCAAAGGCCTTTCCCGCAGATACTTCGGTCATTTGGTTTCTTGTGCCATGTATCCAAAAATGTTTACAACAAATTATGTGATTCTCTGCCACTATCGACTACGGACTGGCAAGCTGTTGAGAAATTATATATGCATCAGCGCCTCTAGCGAATGGCGTAGGAACTATTTTTGCAGTACATTTAAAATGTCAAAATCTCGATTGTCGATGCAGGATTGCGCTACAGTTATGTGATTCTCTACCACTTTAGACTAGCAATAAAGAAATTTTGTGTCTTATCATCATCTGTATTATGTACTCTGAATATTAAATAGTACCGTCTGCACAGAGTCGCGCTTTATAGCCAACGCAACATGAAAATTGAAAAAAAAAAGAAATATTTATTACTTCTTAAGGGATTGTACATACAGTTTGTGATTTTAGCCTCCTGTTAAGCATAAACAGCCTGTATTGGGAGACACCGCTCTTCCATATAATTAAATTACTAAAGAAAACATAGCTACAACACCACTAGAGGTTGAAAAATGCCTCAATATACGTATATCGTTTTCTTATGAACAGTACATTATCTTAAGTAGTTACACTACGGTGTAAGCGTCACTCACTTATCTCACTGTCAGTACAGACGGATACAAAATTGTTTTCCCGGTAGTACAGTCGCGTCGTGACGTGAATTGTGATCGTACACTTGTTTACTTGACGATACTCTTTGTCACATGTATAGGTTACTTGTGGTAGCAAATCGCTTTCAAAAGTGATTTACTCAGGCCGTAGTTTAGTGCCAATATTTGTATACAATGCTGCAGTTAATTATAGGAAAAAGGCTTTATTGAAGTTTCGAATGAACAAAAGTACATGTCTTTTAATTTACTAACCATCCAAAATTACCTTTAACCTTTACCGTACGTCATCGAATACGTAATCACTGTCACAAAATAATCATCTATTTATAGGATTAGGCCTGCTGACATTTTAACGAGCCGCCTACGTGGATGGTGTTATTGTGTATTGACGAATTCATTGACCGGAGAATCAAGACTAAATACGGTCACTGAAGCTACAAATGATCTTAAATAGCGCTGTTTAATACGGAAACTGAAAACTGAACTTCAAGATCAGCAGTCGCATGCACGGGAAAATTAAAATGCGAAATTTTTATTTATTTATTTAATATAATTTCTTACACAAATGATGTATAAGACAGACTTAATGCTGTAAGCATTCTCCATCAATCAGACTATTCAATCAAATTAAAGTGATGCAGAAATAAAAAAAAGTACTTAGGTGAAAATGAAAGGGTTATTATGCCATGCACATTTCAGTAAAATAAAGGTTTGACATTATACTAACTCACCGACACTCGACATAAAAGTCAAATAAAAAAACTCCAAAAAAATAAAATTTTAACGCCAACAATTGTATGCAATAGAACTTAATCCATAAAACTGTATAATCGTCATTCGTTCGCGGCCATTGCGCGCTAAATGGGCTTTAAACGATTGACGCAAAGGATGATTTGATGCATTTGCGCCGCGGGTTGGTGAAACGCAAATTGGTGCGGTGCGGTCGACAGAGCCTGCTTTCTGTTTAATCAGCTTGGTTACATAGCGGATTAAACCATTCATTTTCGGGAATTTTTCCACTACTTTGGTGAAAAGAGCACAAATTGGTATATTTTTGTTGTTGAGTAAATGAGGCAGAGATTGCCAAGTGACGTAAATATTCGTATTTGATGCAAACACTGTCTTCCATCAATAAAATTGGTAAATAACTAATCATTTGCCGTAATGACGAGATCATGTAAGTCGTGCACGCATTATTGAAATATTTTTTTAAAACATTATTAGGAAACTCCGTCTTGAATATATTAACATAGATTTTGTGTAAAACCTGTCTCAAAGCCTAACCTTTATATTTGAGGGACTCAGGCTAATCAGTCGACCAAGTAAAATATACAGTCGTTAATACAGTGGGGTGCATTTTTATCTTTCATTGATTTAATTTCGTCCGAGAGTGACCAATCAATGTCGTACTATTCAATCATTCTGTTAGAACCAAAGGCAGGTGCACTTACTCATGACTATACGATTAACAAATGTACGTAAACACAGGCTCTATGCTAAGTGAGACCAGCGCTTAATGGTATTTGAACTATCTCCCCGTTTTAGGGCATGTACCAAGATGAAACGTATTAATTTATCAGTTATACAGGTACGTACATACATACATTACCAATTTGCAGACTAGTTAATTCCAACCCGCATAGAATAAGTTGATATAAACGTTGAATAAATTCGCGACAGAGAATTAAAATTGAAGGTAGGTACCATTTTTTCTTTCGTCTTGAATATAATCATAGTGTCATACGTTTTATCCACGTGCAGAGATATTCGTTGTGAAATAAAAAGGTTCGGCCATTTCATTCAGATTAAATTTATTATGTCATTTTTCCAACCAATCAATGAAATGCCTCATCTATACATGAACTAAAAATACATTCATTGATTTAAATTAGAGATTGAACGATAATACATCGTGATTCCCGTGTAATAAGTAAAAAGTATCCACCTACAACACACCCACACAGTCTCAATCGATGTTCTCTAAATAACCTTACACGCTCATATAGTATGCGGGTCAATCTAAAGATTGAACTTCTGAAACCCTGATTGAATCACATAGTCTACCATCAGGCAATCCAACAACGTCCAATGTAGGCGTTGATTGATCCCATTACGCCATCAAGAAAGAAATGGGTAAGCTTTGAATGATTCGTTAAATGTTCTAAAGGTTAGACTACAATATTTTTCACTGTCACCAAACCATTTTGGTCAGTCTTAGACGGCACGTGAGTGAAATTATAATGTACTGATACTACTATCAATGTGGATAGAAGACATTTTTGAATAGATGGTACAGTGATATACATATACTATATCGTCTTTCTGCAACATTCGATCATTTACATACCTCAGGAGCAAATCAATTTAATTTTTTAAAATACAAATGAGAAGTTTGTTACAGGCTATTTATTATTAAGTATTGGTGCAGACAAGACAAGAGTTAAAATTGGTCGATTCTCTGAGTCTGAATAAAACGTACCTTTGTACTTATACATTGTATAACAGTTGATGTCCATTGGATGATCTCCATTTATATTTGAATATATCTCGCCTTTGGTGGTTTCAGATATTCTTCAACAGCGGAATACCTGTGATCAAATTGATCAATTATACCAAATTGACAGGTGGTGCTCAGTTGATAGTTGCGCATCTTTCAGCATTCTCAGCCTCGTCAGAACT
Organism: Anticarsia gemmatalis; assembly: GCF_050436995.1. NCBI lineage: Eukaryota > Metazoa > Arthropoda > Insecta > Lepidoptera > Erebidae > Anticarsia > Anticarsia gemmatalis. The sequence goes on from NC_134757.1 coordinate 8,774,049, forward strand.
TTTGCGATCTCAAATTTTTGATACTCGTCAGTACTGACTGTCGAAAATCGTGCCGCAGAACCCTGGTTGATACCTGCAGATATGTTAAGATATTAATTTTATTTGAAGCACTGATTAAACTCTATTGAACTTTTAATACCGTTATGCACCAACCAAGAATTTATTGCTTTTCTGTTTTGTTTTCGTGTTCACGAACATAAATTAATAAGGTTAACAAAGCTTTTGTTTCGATGTACGCCTTGCTGCCTTTTGAAATCATACTTTCAATAACGTTTATTAATTAAATAACTATTCAGATTTTTAGATAATATGAATGTTTTCTTATTGAAAACGAAATTCTTCATACAAAGGTTTTCAAAACGTTTTTTTAGACCCTGCATCAAAACAATCGAAATTAGCATTTATTTTCGTTCAATAACTTGATTTATTATTTTTCTTTGATTATTATCTGATATTTATTATAACTAAAAGATAAATTCATTGTTATTTTGTAAGCTTAACTAATAGACTATTGTCTACAGGGCGATTTTGAAGAAAAGGCATTTGCTCAGCAGTCAACTTAAACAAGCTAAGAAAAAGAAATAGTCATAGACCTAGGTTGTAACAGATACAGTATTTTTTTCCCCTCAAGTCCTAAGTTTTAGTAGTTACCCAAGGACTTTTCATCCTCTTCGCAGCGGGGTGTCACAAAATGAGTATTTATTGGATTATATTGATATGTGGACCGGCCTACTTTGGCCACAATGCTTTATTAAAACTGAAAGTTGATACAGTTGAAATCATACAATGGAAAATGGTTACGAAATTCTACCCATTTCATAATTCGTATTTGTATTGTAACAAAGAAGTTAATTTACAGTACATTTTATCAATTCTGATTTTATTGTGGCTGTGTTTATTTATATTTTTGGTGGTTTAAACTTATTATTATAAAATGGAATGAAATGGAAATAAAGTTGTTTAAATTTTTGGTTTTGGGAATGGTTTATTTTAAGACAAGTCTCTACCCTAAGTATTGTTTGTTTTATAATTTTAAATTTACGAACAAACGATCACGAAAGAATGTATGCTAATAAAGTGTATTTATGTGGATCACTCAAAGCACTGTCTAAATTAACATACTTACTAACTTACTTACACCGGTATCTATGGGAGTGTACCCGTATTGCGATTCTGTACAGTCGGTACTATCGAAAGTATAACATTTAGAATGTACTGCCAAAATAATTCCTACGACGCCCGTCAGAGGCGCTGATTAGATTTTCATACAACACTTCTCGATGACAAGCCGGTTGTCGGAAGAGGGAAGCTAATAGTAGTAGAGAATCGAGCTACTGTGTATTATACACACTTTTACACTATAAACAAAGACCACATTTGGCTAGTATCAATGAAACATCATTTTTATTTATTATTAGTATGTGTTTGTATATTTATGACATGTTAATTACACCATGCGGTAATAGTTAATTAATACTACGCCTATTTTCCAATTCATTCGCAGTACATTAATCATAAACACCAATAAATAATTAAATTAGTGAACCCTTTCAAACGACATCGTTGATTGTATAATGAATTCTATACGAAAATTATAATAATAATGAATAGTCATTTTAGACGGAATATTGTTTACTCGTTTTTAAATAATTATTTTGTTCTGTAATTTATTCGTACTTGAGTTCGTGGATAATTTACATAATTATGATATTTTACAAGTATTGAAAAGTAACTCATACGTTTTCATACACTAATGCATTAGTAAAATCAGTTAGATTTGATGCAAAATAATATTTTACTAGTTTCTAATTACTAATAGCAAAATACAGATTAATTTAGACAAATAAAAGAAATACGAACTACACAAAGTAATTGTTATCAAAACACTGGCAATAAAATAAGTCAAATATTTAACAATATGACTTATATAACCGTGAAAACAATAAATATAAAATGCAGCAGAAATAAAGACATTAGAGCGTTTAAATTGTCCACAGAACCGTATAACCGCGGTGCAAGGGAAGTCACGGCTACATCCAGTGTTGATATTTTAAATTAAGTTCACCTCTATTAACTCTCCAACGCTCACGTTCGCAACTTTTTTACGAGCGGACAACTTCTAAAGGCAACGCTTATTAAGGTCAAGCTAGCCCAAAGGGCATGCATAAAGCAGAGCCTACAAAAACTTTTCCATTTAACTTCGCCCGTGACATCCTGATTATATCTACTTTTACTGGCCACCCCTGACTTCGCTCGGGACCACTTTTGAGTGACAAGGCTCACCGTTGCCATATTTTCAGGGCTTTCACAAAGCAACATGAAAATGTAGTCAAAAGTTTGCCTCACTTGCCCTAAACATTTTATTTGTAACATCAAATTTTTTCACGAATTCTCGAGAGTGAAGTTCACAAACAAACTGATGTAGGCTTCTTTCTCTTTATTATAAGCTATCTAAAATTCCAGAGGAAAAATATATAAGTTAACAAAACGTAACAAACTTAGATTAAGTACATAAAGAACGCCTATTTGGTTAATTCATTTCGGTATTTTTGCTCTTTGGGGATCTTGAAGATTTGAACTAAAGATATTGAAATTTTAATTCGATTCGGAGTTACTTCTCTAACTGTTCTTTTTGTTTTGAATAAGATATTTTTTATGCTCTGGAGACGAAAGTGCAAGGAAAACTTTTTACTTAAGGTATTACAATTTTAAAGCTAGAAATGTTTTTATGTCATCTAATAAATTGCAGCTGACTTTATTTTACCTTTAAGTACTGGAAAGAAAAAGCTATTACACTAAACAACATTGCAAAGACTGTTGCCTGTCACACTGTTTTTTTAAAAAAAAAACATTGTTAACTAAATAAGTAAAAGTGTTACAAAGACTTGAATAACAGTTTTCTACGAAACAATAACGAATTCCACGAACAATGGCACTACATTTTCTTTGATGCTCCTTGGTGCCGATAGTTTGGTTCCAACTAGAAAAAACTCAAAGAAATTATACAAGAGTGTGCTCATCAATGCTGTACGTAAAAATTACTCAGACATTGAAGTTACATTATCTAGCAATAAAGTGGCATGAGGTGCTTAACCCCGTCCAAAGGCAACGAGCTCGTAAAAGCTAAAATCCCACGAGAAAATAGCAAAACATTTCCCCTATAATCTTTTCACAAGGTTTTACGTCATTTTAACATGTCCATTAGAATCTTATCCCACCTCAACAGTTACTCAAAATAACATTAATAACAATACATTAGATTCGCGAGTCGAGAGTGGTGTTACAATTTATTATAACAAATGATACGGGTTGCGTTGTACGGGGAAGGATCAACAGGGATCTCATCGTTTATCATCTCAAGTGATAGAGTTACGAAGAACGAGTTTGAGTGGTATTTCCGATTCTGATTTTATTGATGTTGAGTTGATTTTGCAGACTTGTTAGGTTATTAGGTGTGTTTGTTGACAACTACTTTAAAACCAGCGTGCTATACATTTATTTCTCCCGGTGATTAACACGTTACGTCAAAGCAGCTATGTACTCAAAATTTACTTTTAATGTGACGCACATTAGCTGTCTCAAGCTACTGAGATACCTAATACACTTGATGATGTTAATTACAAAAGTAAATATAAAACCTATGGTCTGAAATGATACGAGTACAACGTTGGTAATTTCATTTTCTGTTTAATAAGGTTTGTTTGCGTTCAAATTATGTGATTGTAGTTTATTAAAACGTAAGCTTATTTCAATATGTTTTTGTTTTGATTGCGATGAATGAATATTTCGATTGGATATAATAAAAGCAGGTGTTCACAGCAAAATTCACTTGAAACTAAACTTTTTGTGACAAATTCAACCGTTTCAATATAATATTGGGAATATAATTAATGGTTTTGAAGTTCGTTCAATAAATAATATAGGCCTATAGAGATTGATTTTAGCCTTTACTTTGCCTTTTACTAGCCTGAACTAAGGCACCCGCGTCTATAATCCATTTTTCATTTTCACACGTCCATTTTCTTACTACATCCATTACGGGCGAGATTTACAAACTCGCAAGGCTCTGAAAACCGTCCCACTGCAAGAATAAACGTAACTAGGGGATATAAGGATCTACCAAGATCTTTTCTTCAACGATTTGTATGGAAAGGATCAATTGGCTAACTTGGAAACGGGATATCGGTCCGAAAAGTTCTCTGTTTAATTTCTTCTTATGTTTTTATTGGCAATCATGGGGGTTTTATTGTCTGAGATATAAGTTTGTAAGTTTTACTTTGTAATCAGCTAAAACAAGGTAAATGGGTTCGATATTAATCCCGTGTGATATGAAATGGTAACGTAAAACTGGCTTCATACTTACGTTGACTCACGTTGTTCCAAATCCAATGGACATTTTTTTTAAATGATTTTCGAAACATCTGCTTTAAAATAAAGAATACACTTTAATTGTTGAATTCGTAATTTTTTAATATATTTTATTTTGCCGGTGTAAATATTGTGCTTAATATTTGAATAAATATGTTTCCTCTATTTTGATACCGTGTACATATAATAATATAATTATTGACAATTTATTTCCTATGGTTCTATAACTAACAAATAGTTGTTACTAATTTTGAAAAACGCGTAAAAAAATAATTCATTCAACTTTATGTACCGTTCCGCTGTTTGTGAATATCTTCACAAAATCATTAAAATTTTTACTCTGATATCGATGCATTAAAACGTCAAGTAGACATCTTTCCTTTGTAACGTAACCTGACATATTTCACAGCTAATTTCCCTAATTGGATAGTTTTATATCGCCCAGTGAAATATCACAGCACTTACATTGTAAAAGCATTATTTCATTAAAAATTCACACGCTGCCAAACGGTAGTGACGGTCAAAAATTCAATTTGGGTTCACGTGAGCACGGTATGGGGCCATGATTTATGGTCCAGTGAGGCACACGTCAAGCACGAAACGTCCTGGACGCACGTGACGACCCTCTCATGCACCCAGCCTTATATCAACCATCAAAGAATAATAAACCTTAGCACAATAACATAAGACCCATTTTTCAATGATGTTTTCACCAACTTAAGTTGTATTACGAGAAAAGTTCTGCATTCATGCAGTCAGGATTATTTTTCTTTGTAACAGGCAATCTTATTTGAACTTTAGTGTGAAGTGATAGAGTTTTATTTGTGTTGTTTTGTTTTTGTTTGGAATTTCTTTAGGTATGTATTAGTTTTATCATTCGTTCAGCGTTTTTAGATACCACTCGCTGTATTTGGAGTATCGATACAACTCTTTCTTTAACACCAATCGCAGATATTCTAGAACATTTTAAATACCCATAACTTTATTTATTTATTTATTTATTAAGGACAACTTACAAAACATACACTAATAAAAAGTTTACAAACATGTTTCACAATATTAGCTTAGAGCTGTTTTACTTAAAAGTTGCCACGGCATGCATTGGGACAGTTTCATCAACGAAGTATTTATATTATACAAAATTATAAAAGTACTAAAAATAAAGCAAAAATACATAATATTATACATAGATCGCCTAAAAACATAGTAAAAGTTATAGTATTGCTATTGATAATATTAGCACTAGAGCGTACTAAGTGGAGTATTGATAGGTTACCCAACAGTTACTATTTATACTCCACCGATAGTATGTATAAGTGGTCTAAATTTATTATGACATTTACAATTTCAAAAAATATATTATGATTAAGTTCTAAAGTCGTGACACGAAGCCTGATGTCTGCAAAGGCATTATCTCACGCACGCTTTAAACAAACCAAAACAAACACCCGAAACGTCTCTTAAAAAATGGCGACAAGAAAACATCATTTTCGACTCCAAAACTCATTCCATCAAGGAATTCGTAATACCTTGATACCGCATTGAAATAACTACATACATAACATATAATATGCATGTTTTTGATGGTGTTGATACAGATTGAACATATCAACGTCCCACTTTCTTTCTTTCGCTTATAAAATATTCACAAAGAAACGAGACGTGGTCTAAAAGATATTCCTTATTCATCTCTCACGTTCGACGTTGCCATGGCAACGGGAGGTGAAGAGTTCGTCCTTTAATGATTTATTCGAAGAGAAATTATTATTATATAAGTAACGTCTAAAAATATATTCGGAGTAAGGTTTTGTGTACTTCAGCAGGTAAGTTATTTTTTGTAAAAGGTATTTTTTGTCTAGTATTAGTTTTGTTGAAGTAGATTTATATCGAAGTTAGCAGACACACTTCATTTGTTCACGTGTCTTCAATAAATGTAAAAGAAAACTACAAGGTACTTAAAGGTACATTCAGTTTTTATTATTAGATTTTTTAGTAATGTCCTTTGACTTAAGAGTAGAGTCGATTTAAGTGACTGATAATGCTCCTCTTACTTTTATCATAGAAATATTTTAGTAGCGTTGATAAAAGTTAGGATAATCTATAAAAGTACAGATTAGAAACCCCACTTTTTATTCTTTTTTTGAGCCGACATAGATACAAATAATACTAGCATTTTTATGTCAATGAATAACAGTTTTTTGTTCAAAATATATCTTTCTCACAAGCTCAAACCTAGGCACACCGCGTAATAAAACATAAATCACGCCCACAACAATAATCACAAACTTTCCAAACGAGACCTTTTGAACAAATATGTAGTATTCTGGTAAAATATTTTCAAGCAAAACAGATATTGTAAATCATTGTAACGAACCCATTCGTTTGGGAAATAAACGTATTTTTTTTCTTTTCATACATAACTTGCCTCATTTTTGCTTTTTTACTACAAACATCATGGGGTGTAAAGGGTTACGTTATTTTCTTATTTCTCATTATTATTACAACGGAATGTATACACCATTTGATGAAACAATAAACTAAGAAAAATGTGATTTAAAATCGTTCTCTTTTTTTACTAATTTCGTAAAACTGTATGAGTTAATTTTATTGCGCTCCTTGTATGAAAAATTACTGACGCTATCTCAGAATTGTAGGTTTATTGAATTGTTTGGATATTTTTAAACTTCATATTTGATCACGGATTAAGAAATGAAGTTCCTCAGACTAAATAGATGACATTACGACTACAGGTGGACATCGTGACGTGTAAAAGCGAATAAAGTATTGTTACGTTATTAATAAGCATTTTTTTTAATTAACTCAATATATCAAACAAAAACATGTGACTTTCGTAACAAAAACACAAAGCATAATAAAGAAACCACTATCACCCATATCAATTTCGTTATGCAAAAAATACGGTCGCATTTTACCGAAAAATCATTTGACCGGAATATCGCAACCTAAAATTTGCCGGTCATTTTAAAACAACAGCGTTGCAGCAGTTGTTACATGATGAATTAATCTTGTCAATGAACCGATAGACCCGGCACCGATACTATTGAAAAACGGCTCGCTACCGTTGACGTATGACCGGGGACAGCCCTGTTGCTGTTTTTCATTTTTTAAAACGAGAGATAGAATTTTTGGCGAGATTGTGAGTGAAAATTCTTTTATATTTTAAAATAGCTGTTCCATCAAATTGATAGGTGTTTCGTGTAGTTGAATGAACATATTGCGTTTGTAAATAATACCTTTGTAACCAATCTCTCATTTATTTAGTAAAGTCTTTATTACTGTAACTTTAACAAATATATAATAGAATGTTACTTAGAACGAAGTCATTTTCCTTATACGTCTTATCTTTTCATATTTATTCGAATGCTCTACATAATTCGTTATTCATAATACTATCCAAATAAAAAACGACAAAGAAAGCACGTTACTCCTATATATTACAGAAAAACTCTTACAAATCCCAGCCGCACTGATAATCCCTATAAAAAGGGGAATACGATTCGGGATGCAATACAAATAAACACAGAAACTTTTGCTTGCAGCGCTCGCTAAAAAGTCGAACCTTCTAGACTAGATATTACCTTCGGAAATGAAGCTGTAGAATCTCGGTAAAAGCTAACATTGTATTGAAATAGAAGCCGACGAGAACTTGAATGTTTTTATTTGGAAGTACCCAACTTGGTAACGAAGTGACTTGTACAAAGAAACTAGTAGTTCAACCATTTTGTAGAGAGATTTGAGCGGGAATTAGATTCGACGATACTTGTTTTGAAACAAAAAAGGAAAGATAAACTATTGAACGTTGTGCAAAGCTGTATTTAGTATATTGGTAGTTATCTTCTTGCATGATATATACACCGTGAAATCGTTTGTGAGTTTCCTTTACTTAACTTTCTAAACATGATGCGTGATTTCTAATCATACTACATGGATTTACTATTTTAAGAAGATTGTTATAATGGTGATATGAGTATATATAGAGTATATTAAAAAGCTAATTAAATGTATTATTCTACGTTTTCGTCAATATTTAACTAATGATATGATCTTCAATCTAACTCACCTATTTAAACAAATCTTTAAATCAAAAGCATCATAGAAATCGTCACAGCTTAATATTAATAGAAAACCCAAACACTGTAGCTCAAGTGTCATGAATATCGGAACGTTATTAAGTTCATGGAACTCCGACAAAGTTAGGGGATTATGTGTTTTATGACAGCTAGTTTAGACGGGTGAGGTTCAAAGCACCTCAAAAGGGAAGTCGTTAGTTGACAGATGTGACGTAAACGCAACACAAGTGCCCCATTTATATTGCCGAGTCAAACGTAATGTGTTTGTGATGCTGGTTAAATGATAATTCTACGATTTAGTATAATATGAATTTGTTTGCAGTTTTTAATAAAATGTTTAAAAGTCGATTGTAACATTTTGCTCAAATGCTACAGACTTTATTAGAACACTTAATTGAAATAGGTAAATCAATTTGTAAGGCTATTGATCTCCTTGAAAGCGGAACTTTCAGAGCTTTTTCTTGACATTTTTTCTTAACTTTAATTACAACATCGATGGCTCAAATGAGTACGTTCAATGTAAATGACAGGATATTTACCGAGAAAAAAGGCGGTAATTAACGATGTCTATTTAAGAGAAAATCTTTCTGAGTAATTTATTTTGTGGAGTTCCTTTTTTACCGGAATGACCAGTTAGACCGAGGTAATTACAGGCAAGCGGGGTCGTCGTGAATTAAAAAATAACATTTTTTTTCTAGAAAATGTTAAAGAAACAGAAAATTAAACAATCGAGCGAGGGAAACATAAACATTTCTCGTTTGGTAAAACAAAAATTCTGCTCCAAATTTTGCCTCTCATTTCGGTTAATGCAGATTTTATCAAGTGTCAAATATATTGCGTACTTATTTTATTTTAACACGGAACATTTTTGTGCTTGTTGTAATTAAAAATGTTAATACAGTTTTGGAGGAAAATGTAATTTTTTGGACTCTGGTTTTTACTACCGGCAGATAGGAGATGTTTATTTTAATCACCACTACTTGCAAAATCTACAAAAAACAATGCTAGCAGAAGAATTTTGACTATTTTTCAAACTGTAAATATATTTATACGCTTCTAATTTCTCATAAAAACTTTAAGTTTTCCATTACTCTGAGTAATCCTGTTATCATCGAAATAAGTCGTCAAATTTTCTTTTATCAAACTCCAATCTTGTTCGGGAGCTCGTAACTTGTGTGCGTACCATGTCAAAACTTGATCAAGAAATTATAAGAAGAGATGATTTTTGGAGGCGGTATAATTTTTATTAATGTTCTGAGTCACTTCATGCGTATACCGTGGTTTAGCCTGTGTCTTTCATCTATACTTCTATACTAATATTATAAATGCGAAAGTAACTCTGTCTGTCTGTCTGTCTGTCTGTCTGTCTGTCTGCTACTCAATCACGCCTAAACTACTGAACCAATTTGCATGAAATTTGGTATGGACATATTTTGATACCCGAGAAAGAACATAGGCTACTTTTTACCCCTGGAAAATTACGCATTTCCCGGGAAAATTCAAGTGGCGAATTAAGTCGCGAATAATCAATATCATAATGACATTAAATTAACAAAATTCCGTTGTCATGGCAACTGTTTTAATGGCGGATATGCCTTAGCGCGACTTCGTTATATTAGGAGATATTTAAATAATTTTGATATATTTTTCGTGAAAAAAAGGCATATTTTATATCATCACGCTACGACCAGTAGGAGCAGAGTAACAGTAAAAAGTGTTATAAAAACGTGGAAAATTCTGACCCATTCTTTCTTATGTGACGCAAGCGAAGTTGCGCGGGTCAGCTAGTACTAAATAAAAAATCATACTAAATTCAATCATAAATCAAATCATATCTACTAAATTCCTATTACATACAAATGGCACGAAGAAGACAGTAATTGTTACCCATTTTTACAGGTTCCATTTTAAAATAGAAACAAAAATGATCTTCCTTCTTTTCAATGCTAAAGGAAAATTTTCAATACTTGTTAGGTAGTGGGTAATAATTTTCATGCTCAACCATTAATAATAATTATTGGTCCACAATTAATCTAATGATAAAACTAAACGAACTTTATGTTACATATTTTCTATACACAACGTGTTAGGCTGCGTTAAAAGTATTGCAATTGTTTCACCAGTATCAAAATAACTTCGCAATAAATACTTATAAAGTCATATCCACGAGCGAACATTAGATTGAAGCTCAACGTTATTTTATGTATCTAGAAGTGAGAAGTTTCCGTCAGGTAACACCAAAGTTTGATTGAATATTTCAAGATGGAGGGAGGAACTTTTTCGTTTTCAGCTCGCACCCCAATTGCATAAGATTTGATTCCCATGCGTTCCCTTGATTCCGTTGATGTTTTATGTAAATACAACAAATCGATTTGTCGAATTTGCCTTTTGTTGTTTACGCTCAAGTTTTAAATAAACTGTGAATTTTTGCGTTTTATTTTGAGAGTAGAGTACTGTAATGCCATACAACCTTCGACTATCGGCAACCGGTTGGCTATCGATAATTTTTGAATGATCATGAAAATCTGATCAAGAGCCTCTAGCGGGCGCCGTAATAACTATTTTTGCACGGTGCTTTAAATGTCAAAATCTCACTTCACTCGATTGTACCGAAAGTACAGAATTACGCTACTAATTCTAATTCTCGTGATAAACCAACGCAAAATTGTCTCAAAGGAAAAAATCAATCCTTTTAGCAAATAAAAAAACTGTATCTTTTTAAAATAGAAGCTCTCAATCCGTCGTATCAGAGTTCCCCTCGGTTCTCACCTCACTGTATCGGTGATCCAACTTTGATGAAGCCTAACTTTATTTCTAACTCAATTTCAGTTCGGTTTCAACTTAATACACTGGGTATCTTCTAGTGCCTTACGGTACGGAGAGACAGTTTCGTTGTTAAAGTTGGATAAGTACCTCGTGTATAAAAATATTGGAAAATCTTGTTTAAAATTGGGTTATGCTGTCAAATAAATTATGACCAATGAGCTTAAAAGCAGGAGTAAGAGTGTCATATTCAATTAAACTTTCCTTTTAACTTTAGTTATTGATCCTTTTAAGTAAAGGATTGAGATTTTTTTATTCAAAAATATATACCTTATTATGAACAAATATTAAGACATTGAAATTTAGTTTAAATATTCTATCTATCATTTTTTTCTCATATGATATAGAATATTGATATATCAGAATATTATTATATAATATTGAAATTAAATTGATATTAATGGGGTTCACTAAACCTTTACAGATAATATTTTATTGTTTTATAATTATTTTCCTATCGGGATAACCATGGAAATCGCACATCGTCAGCGGTAAACAATAAGGGGTTATTTTAATTTTCAATTAGTCCTGATAACATAAAAGGTGGAAATTATTTAATACCGATTTTTTTTCAATCTTTACCAGTTAACCTATAACAGCACTAAATTGTTTCATTAAAAAATATCACAGTTTTCACAAAACTGACATTCATTATGATTTAATAAAAGTCACCAATGAGAAGAATTTCAATGAGATAGTCATTCGTATCTCTGAAAAAAAAGGTTTTTCCGTAAAATAAAAAGAGAAATTATACCAGAGCATTCGTAGAAACGATGTGAACGCAATTTAATAATTCTTTTTAAGGGCCCATTTCATAACGTGTCGATGGTTATCTTGTTTTAAATGAAAATTACGGAAGGTGCCTCTTTTTTATTTCGCTTTATTTTTAAAACAATTGTAGTATTTTTTCGGGGAATGTTCTTTTAGTAATCTCTTGGCGTTTGTGGATTTTTTTGGGTATTTCAAAACAAGTGAGGGGATTTTGATAAACAGAAAATTGTAGACGTTTGCTTGTTTTGCCGATACGAGAGAATAGCACAGATTTTGATGAGACTTTTAAACTTCCATAATAGGACTTTGAATATCAATTAGTTTGTTTAACTTGCAAGTCTCAGACGTTGTTCTTTTTTATTGGCTTGTTAGTATGGTGACGTAGTGTATAGCATATACATATACAGTATTCTGCTAAAAATGATAGCTGATTCTGAAATCTTCAGAGTCAGAGAGAGAGAGAGAGAGAGAGAGAGAGAGAAGATGTATCAGTGTTAAGGTAATTGACTTAATATTTATTTACTCCAGTCTAACAAAACGATACTATATTCACATTAGCAATACAACTAATTAATGTTTTCTGCGTATAATACCACACAATAGTTTGATCGATTAGCATAATGACTATTCTATTGTTCCATATCTACGCTATTGCTTAGTAGTGGAGATCTCGCAGTAAGATGATTGTCAACCGATTTTAGCAAACTCCCTTGCATATAAAATGAGATGACCTATCTAAAAGATCTGCAAATAGATTTAACTGCACGTTAGGCACAGTGGTTAAAGTCACCTAGCCGCAATAACCAAAGCGCCGCGTGTGGCGGGTTCGAATCCCACCCGGGACAAATCTTTGTGTTATGAGCACGAGTATTCGTTCTAAGCCTGGATGTTAATGTATCTATTATAAATGCTTAACAACTTATAATTAGCATTTTAGTTAGAATATAAAAAGAGATTTTTTCCCCTTAGAAAATCTCTAGAAAGAGCAAAAACAAGTACCTACCAATTCGATTGTGAATAGTAAAATTTATAATCTATTAATTTCGACTACAGAAAAATAATCTATCGTATAAACATAAAGTAGCCAAATAAAATGTTCGATGAAATTCGGAACACCAATTTCATATCGTCATCGTCTTATTCCGATAACATAATTCAGGAAAAGTGCTAATAAAATATGTACCAAAAATATTTTACGGACGCGTAAAGATGGACCCATTATGTTGAGATGTATCTTATATTATTACGCTGATATCCCCAAAGGGGGCAGCAGTTATGTCGTTTTTACGCCCCTGTTTTATGGATGAACAGTTAATGTAGATCTAGTTTCATGACCCTTTATATGGATTAAAATGTTTTTAATGTTGTCTGAATAATTTTATCGTTTTACAGCCGGTGTGTGTGGTGTGTTTATCTAAAACTCAAATGTATAAACTCATACTGTTTTTTTATGAATGCGCACAATGTTAGTTAGCTATAATAATTCTAGCAGAACCGGCTTGCTAATTTGGTTCTACAATATAGTTGTAACCAGTACAAACTATTTATAATTCAACATTATCGGGCTAATATTATAAGTATACTTCAAAGTAAACATAGATCAGATATTGTTCATTAATAATTCCCTGTGAATAATCCTATTTAATTCGTTATTGAGTAAAAGGCTTATAAACATATAAAAATCGCAATAAATACCAACAAATTGAGACTAAAACCCAACAGATACGAAAGCACAGCAACAAAATTAACTTCAACGAGAATCCAGTATAATTCGCTACAAATAAACAGTCCTCTCCTATCCGGCGTACATTCAAGCTCAACGCCAACATTACCATAGAACAAGGAACTCGTAAAATAAAACTTTCAAGACCACATAAACCTATAAGTCCTGAGCGAGAGGATTTACGAGCTCAAATGTGAATCTTCTACTTAGACTAAGTGCAACTGTATTTGTTGATGGTGAATATTCATAGATAATTAGGAGGTTTGAGTTTGTAATTGGGAAAATATTTCGTTCTTTGTAATAATAAAAGTACATGCATACGGACTATAAAGTTACCTACAGTGTCACTTAGTGGAAAGGTATATTGATATAAATGTTCACGGTTAACTAGCAGATTTAAGAATGTAAATGAAAAATATTTTTGATAAATTAAAACTGATTCTAAAACGACAACAACTTGAACACAACTAAACAATATGATATAAGCATTGTTTTATTAATTCAGATTCTGCCTATGTCTGTCTAATATGCTTTAATTTCGGTTTACTTCGCAATATTGTATGATTTTTTTATATTTGTAAGTTGACTGAAAAGTAATTAATTAATAACATTATAATTGAGCATTGTTCCTAAAACATTTGGTTCAGAAACAAAATTTACAGATAGGGTTTAAAGTATAAAGAAAGATTGTGAATAAATAAATTCATTTGATCACAAAGCCAGGTGTATATACCGTGGCAATAGACGCGCGAATCGTCCGATCATAAATTCCGGATGCCCGTAACATATTTGTTAACCCTCATTCAACTACTCTTCATTTAGACAGATGCAACGCAAACAATTCTGCACCTTACTAGATTGGAATAAGAGCTATACACGTTAGATGTAAATTAAAGGTTCCAGTTTTCAGGGCGCGATGCTGAAGCCATTTTTCTTCATCCCTCCCTTCAATATGTTGCGAAGCCCCGGAATACCCCATATATCTTTCTATGTGGACCATTATGCAAATCAGCAAGGCAAAATATATGTGGCCGGACATATATTTTGGATTCAATGCGAGGTATAAGTTTTTTTGGTTTAATTGAATTACTTTGGGAAAACCAGGTGAGAATTGTAACTGGAATCCGGTAGGTTATTGACTAGAAATATCAGAATTAGAAAAACGTTGAATAAATTATGTAAATCCCAGAAATGCAAGCCAATTAAATTCAAACATCCAGAACGACGTTTTAGTGTTACGACTTCAGATAATTTCTAAGTAAAAAAAAATCTCAAGATGAAGTCTTTTAAATACTGCAATCAAGAACATTAAAAAAATGTATTCTTAAACAGCTCAATATTTTTTACTCACAAAAACGCTATAAACAAAATCAGTTAAAAAATAACTTTACAACTCCTATTTTCCAATGTTTTATCTCCATCCAAATATATCTATCTATGTGCAGTTCAAAAAAATACTTTTAAATAAACTTTTCAGTGTACCAACACGAGCGTATCGGGTAAACTGCGTTCATTCACTTTGTGGCTAACAGACTGCCTGGACTATCGTTCGGGCTAAATGGGAAGCTTTGAAAAAGAGCCATTTGTTAAATTAAACATTCAGGTATTGCGAAAAAAGATTTTTTTTCCTATTTTCTAACTCGTACTTTGATTAGAAAAGTGAATATTTTTTTTATTATGCAAGTAGTTTTAATTCACGCAAATCATCTATCATAAAAAAGATTGAAATGAGACTATACAAATTTGTTATTAAAGAATCGTAAAACATTTGTTATTCTATAATTCCTTTTTGCATAGCAACAAAATATTTCAATCGCTTTATTACCTCCGCGGTAAATAAATAACACTTTCACAAACTCAGCTATTCCAAAGTTCCTTAATCCTTTGTACAGCCTTTTAAGTATTTTAAAGTGTATCCATGCGCCCTGCTTGGAGAATTAATCCTTCCTCTCTGACCACACGAGTTTAGTTTAACGGCCATTATTTGGTCAGATTTTGGACTTAGTTGTTTAAATACTCTTCCTGCGAATTGTCGCGGAACATTTAATTGTTACGAAGCTTAGATAAATGGATTAAAAATAGCAAAAAAGAGACTATTCTAAATTCCATTTTCAGCCAGTTCTAGGACAAAACACAATTCATGTATGTATTAGCAATGCGGTGTATAAAAAGCTTCTTCATAAATTAGGTAGGCCCTATCCCGCAAGTGAGACATAATAAAACCAAGGAAAGTGAATTTTTAAACGTTACCGAATTTTCAAGTCCGGTCAAAAAGAAAAATACAAAGTTGCTATATAAATTGTCCCCAAGTCCCACAAACGTAACCCAAAAAATCAAGAATAAAATACAGCGAAACTTGACAACACTTTATAGAGGTCACTAGACCCAATGAACCCTATCCCAAAAACAACCGCACTACTTTCTCTTCGAAAATTTTTGCCCAAACTCAGGGGTGCGTAATTTATTTCGGGAGGCCAAAAACAACAACTAAAATCCGACATAATCCTCACTAAGGTTAAAACAAAAAACCTTCCCCGAAAATTTTGTTTCGGCAAAATATTTTATTTTATAGCCGCAATTAAGTTAATCCTTAGATAACGCTTTTACTTTCACAAAAAGGTCATTATAAATTACCAAGTTTGTTTCATGTGTTACTTTCCGCTCCGGATTTTTGCAGATTAAGTAACTCTCTACAGGTAATGTGTGAACTTTTAGTGCGACTTTAATTAGGTACTACTAACATTTTTACGATCTCGAAAATGGTTCACCGAAATAAATATGTGCTAGGTTTTTTATTTTGTTTATACTTTCTCGTGAATTTAGGCTACGACGAGTACTAATCTATGCAGCAAAAGGTCTAGAAATGCAAGGATTTACATGAGTCTTTACACCATAAAACACAATTGTGTTTTCAAAGCTGAAACGTGAATAAAACTTTATTGTACTAAAAGTACACAATATCCACTAAGTCCTTTTTTGAAATCATTCCATTTAAAAATAAATAATTTGTTTTACTCGTAAATTATGCACGCAGTTTACCGGGAGATTTGCAAAATCTCAACGGAAAATAAACCGAAGTGCCTGTACAAATAAATAAATTTATGAACGAGGAATTTATATTTTGTAAAAGGCGACAGGTACCAAGATAATTGCCGTATTTATCATTAAAATAAACAGCTATTGCGACGCTGAGTAATATTAATTAGTGTTTTGTAAAAAGATAATAAAGTTTTAATTAATGCGTTCACTTTGCTAATCTCATTCTGTCTTTAGTCTTCATAAATTATATTTTATTTTCCGGATTATCGTGGCTAATAATATTTATGTTATTTTTTTTTAAAGATTATACATCTAGCAATAGGTGGACGTTGTGCCATACAGGGTACAGTTTCAGGCACCATTAAATCGACTCTTATGTTTTATTTGCATTTAAGTAATTTTTTACAGGAGTGTACATGGATAATATATACTCGTACAAATAGTCAAAACGTCAGTTTTTTTACGTTTAATTAGTTAAGAATTTCCTTTTCAGCCAGTGTATCAAAAATATTCATATCCCGAAAAATAATGTCACAAAGAGCATCAACATTTTCATTTCGGAAAATATTTTTTTATAAAAAATTGCGTCTAATTTTTATCCACATTTTAAACAAAGAGTACAAGTCCTTTGAGTTACGGCGGCAGTGCTTTTTCCTTCCAACCACAATAATGCTCTGAACTCAAACGTTGTCCTCATTTTGTGGTTAAGGGTGGTCGGGTAAAAAGGACTGTAATAAAATGCTTTCAGGTACAAAGTGACAGCGAAATGTTTAGCTTAAACAATTATCTAATTCATGTGGTTGAAAAGTATTTATTTATGCGCTTTTCTACTACAATAACAATTATAATATTTATTTATTACACGATTTAAGTTGTTGTCTAGTAGACCTGTGCTTACTCATAAATGGATCCGCACGAGGACTAACCACTTTTCGATACTTGATATACTTACTTACGTTGTTAGCCATACCGATTACCGCTGCAAATTCAAGAAAGTCATTGATTTCATTCCCAAGCTGCCTAATGGTTCCTTTGAAGTAAGATTACAGTCCTTATAAAGTTATTAAACGGTCAAGAGCGTAGTACTCGTAACCGGCGATCCTGTAGGACAAGATCTAAATGAAGCAATGGTGCATGCCACTATTCTAACATACTAATTATGGAAGGATTGTACCAAGTGGCATTCTTGGCTCTGATAACCTCTATATGAGCAATGCGTGATTATATACACCTATAAATGTAAGTAAATAAAAAAATAAACATTCGTCAAAAATAATTTATTAAAATATTAACAAACTAATGCTAATATACCAATAATACTGGCAATGGTTTCAATTACAGTAATAATAAGCTTCATTCAAAACCGCATTCATGAATTAAATTATGTACAAAATAACGTATCAACCAACAGTTTACTATTAGTTGAAAATAATACAATTTGAATCAAACATACATATTATTTTATCAATGTTTTCAGTTACGTACTCATACACGGAATTGTACAAAACATGTTTTTTTTTTCAAATCACAAAAGCATTATACCGTAAAACGGGGTGAATAGAAACAATTTTCAACTTTGTCCTAAAAATTTGTAGCGAATAACTTGTTATTTTTATTGTCAGGTTGTTTTATATCATGTCCGGCGCCATAAAGAAAGAGTTAAAACCATATTTGTCCAAAAATATGCATAGTTTTACGATATTTCATTAAAAAAATGGTCAATTTCTATTCACCCAGCGATAGGGGTGAATCGAAACGACCAAAGGGGTGAATGGAAAAATTGTGTTTTAAAACGTTTTTTCAGTTAACAATATTGTATCTTTATAGATAAATATACACCTAAAGAGATAAACACTCCAAACAACTCATTAGAAAAGAAATTCCACTTTAAATCCAAAGTTTTGAAAAAAATGTATGGACCATTAAGGCATTCGAGGACGGTTGACTTTGAAGCAATTTTTTGGGTATAAATATCAATTTAAACATTTAAACAATTATAACACCGCAGAGAAGTAATATCGACGTGTAATCATTTCAAATTTGAACAAAATTCTTAAACGAGGAGTACTCAAACATTGGGCTTGAAAACTTTCCTGATTTTTTTTCTATTCACCCCGCGAATTCTATTCACCCCGTTTTACGGTACTTTTTGAGAGTCATTGCATTGGGAGGATCGGCTAGCATAGATACTATGATATCGAGAAGTAAAAAAATATTTTTAATAACTGTAAATGCCAGATACTTTATGTATAATTGTCAGATAACCTACCGGATACATTAAGTGACAGTTAATGTATGAAATATCAAAAATTCACCAGATAACCTAATCGATACCTACAAGTTAAGACAGAAGCTATAATAATATAATTATTTGAGAGGTGGGTCAGTAGATCGCCGAATTCTATTCATTTTTCGTACCAATATAGGGTCAAGTTTATCAGGATCAAAATTTTCCATTGTGAATTTCTGTTTTCCGGATCCCACACAATCTGTCAGATCCAATCTATTACCGTCGACAAATTCACCTATATTAAGACATTGCTCCGTCTCCAAATGCATTATTTCTTGATCCTGTAAAGAATAATATTTAAAAATAAGTAACATTTTGAATTTACTATAGTAATTTATAAATATTTGTTTCAATCTGCACTGGCAATGGAGAAATTTTCAATAAAAATCTGAACAGCGCCACTAGCGGGCGTCGCATGAACTATTTTAGCTGTGCATTGTAAATGTCAAACTTTCGATACTTGACAGTACAGACTGTAGAGAATCATGCTATTATTATAAAGACATGGCGAATAGCAAACCGCTTACACCCTTCCTCATAAATGTGGCTAACAATCGCATTATTGTTTAATTCATAAAATTAAACAATAATGCATATTATATTTAATTATTAATACAGTAAATTAGTAGTTGAATTGGAATACTAAACGCCTTTTAGAGGCTGAAGTAATTATCTAATTATAGCTCATGCAGTTGATGTAAAATTGTGTTCCTAAATAATAGAAAAATATAAATATAAGTATAAATATAAATATGTACCTTATGATAATACAACCAGACTTGCGAAGGTCCGTTATCGCATAGATTCATTCCAAGTTTTTCGAGCACATAGTCGAGACAGAACTGGTCACGTTTTATTTCACCCATAATGGAATACATCCAAAACTAAAAAGTAAATACAATTATGAAAATAACGTAATAATATGAACAAATTATGCACTTAATATTCGTAGGTCATTTCTAATTATTGATAATATTTCTAAGAGTTTGCTTTGTCTGTGTTAAAATTGAAGAGTGCGATAACATATTAATAGTATACCTAATATCTTTGCAAAATAAGAGCTACCCTTTCCTGCTTTCCTTGAAAACCTTAACTTACATAGAAGTATACTATGTCAAATTCATTATAAAGCCAAAGGCTTCACCTTTTCTTTGCGCAGAAGAAAGTTTTGAAAAAACAAATAGAAGGAAAAAAATACTAAAACTTTATTATAATTAAATATCAATTCATAATTTATTCACTATAATCGTACCTGATTGCCACCTTTATAGTGACAATGAACTAAATACACGTCATCGTCATGAAATGCTCTCTGGATGGACGATGCATCAAAACATAGCCTATTTTCGTTTGCGGTGTAAATCTGAAAGAGGCATATGTACATTTGAACTAGCTGTTGACCTCTACTTTGGTACTATTTCAAATATTCATGTTAGAAGAATATGGAACATTCATTTTCAGACCAAAAGGCAGGTCTGTGCTGTTTTAATTCATGTTTGGCTATTTAGGCACGAAAAATAATAGACAAAATAAAAACTAATGGGCAGGATCTCTTTTGTTTTTTTACGGCCGTGGCTTGGTGTGTTCAAATAACAAGATCAAGATGTTATTACATCATCATACCATACAGATATTTGTATGATCTACAAATACTAATTATTGTTTTGAGTGCTATATTGTATTTTCTGTCTGTCGCATGTTTGTTAAGTCGTTTCGTTAAGTGTTCTATCATCTATTGGTCGAGGTGTCTTGAAAAAAGTAGAGGTTAATTTGATAACAGCAATAAGTAAATAACTCTTAAAATAAGATAGTTCATCAGATACTTGGTAATAAACATCATAATTAATAATTATAGTATCATTTAAATTTAAATTTTAAATCACTGCAAAGTCATCCCGTTCTACCCGTACTATAAATGTACAACTATAAAATATAAATGAGCACTTATAACAGTAAAAAGGAATAGGTAATTGTATGAACTGACTTGTCCACTGGCTGCGTTATTAGTTGGCAACTGATGTTGAGGATAAACGTTTTCCAAATACCACTTAAATGATTTACACCCAAGCTTTTCACGGAGTTTTTTCCTCTCATCAACATTGCCGAAATCTCCTAAGTTGTTTCCTATTCTCTTGTAAAAAAAGTCAGCGTATTCATCAAGCCAAACCTGCAAAATATAAATAAATAAATAAATCATTGGACCACTCGCACACGGTCGTCTGACTCCAAACTAAGCTGAGCTTGTACTATGGTAATCAGACCACAAATAATATTACGATGAATTTATATCAATAATACTGAGGGATGAAAGTAACATAAGTGTCGGATTAATTGGTGCCCTAAAAATAAACTTGAAAATTCTAAAACCTCAGCCAGCCGAACGAAATTAGCTCTGTACGTCAAGTCCGACTCTCTATACGGTAGCCGTTTTCTAAAGACATGACCGACGTGGGAGCAAGGTACGATTTCCATCGAGCCGCCACACATCCAAGTCTTGAAAGACAACTCCAGATTCTCTGCACCCCAAATCTGCATTCCCGTATCATAGTAGCCGGTTTTTGCGAAGTATTCTAAATTTATAGCGAACATTCCACCAGATATCGTTGGCGTTTTGATAGCTGCTGACAGTTCATTCTTTGCCAACCGCTCCTTATAAATTTCCTGTGGTATACCGATCCAGGCAAACTGCAAGCTCCAGGAGAAACCACCAAGTCTTAAATCATGAGTATCTTGTTTGATATACTCGAAGGTGTTCGCATTTATTTGATCTACCACTGGACTAACTACTCTGGTAGAGTTTTCTTTTATGCGCTGCAGCAAAGGCTCCAGCCACCCTGAAATCATTTAAATGTTCTATTTTGGGTTCCGGATAACTTGTATTAGAAGGTCGGTCGATCGATCAATTAATACTGTTAGGTTAGGTCTGACCAAACCCCAGATGATTGAGCGATGTTTTCGTAGCAATATTTCTCGGTGGGACGTTATAATTTTACACTCAATGTGGCATATATATGTCTCTCTATCGAAAGCTATTTAGCTATCCAATCTCAAAATTTAGTAAATCCTTTTAACTATAGAGATATTTTACTTAATATAAACATCAATAAGAACACCCTAGTGTATAATTTCATCAACATCCCATCAAACATTTTGCAATGCTTTAAGAGTACGTTAAAGAAAGTCAGCTCGTTTTTAACGTTTGGACTAAAACAACTTGATTCTTTACCTTGAGCGCATTCACAGTGACTATCAAGATAGACAATCACAGGAGATTTGACATCTGGGATCGGTAACATTCTTGCTCGCATGAGCCCCAATCGATGCCGGGAACGTATCAGCTTAACCTTAGGTTTTGTCTTAACAAACTGATCTAGTGGTCGTACTAGATCCTCTGAAAGCAAAATATTATTATTAAATTAGAACTAAAATATGTTCTTAGTTATATATGCCAAAATGGTATATCATGTATGTAATGGTAATACAAAAGGTATAATGTACACCTGGTCGCTATATTTTCATGATTTAGGAGTATAGTTACTGAATCTATGGTCTTCCGACCCCCAAACGTTTGCCAGCGTGCGTATGAGGTCTGTTTATTTATATGGAATATTCGGAGTGGCTTTTTGTGAGATAGCCTAAATTCCAGCCAGTCAACGCTGATTTTTTTTAGTAGAAAGAAAACTTTTATGATTTGGCTATTTAGGGGGTCCTTAAAATTGTGCTCAATTTCTTAGGACCCGCGGTGGTAAAGTTTAAGACTCGCTGGTTTAAAGTTAAGACAGATAAAATAACTGACATAAAATTTTGATTACTTATAGCTACCTCAATATAATATTCACAAATAGTCATGCAAAATTTACCAGAATTGGAATAGTCGTCGACCAATATAACTTGTTCTAGTAAATCCGGTGGAGATCTGTTCAGTACTGAGGTAACGGTTCTAACTAAGGCTGACCACGCTTCGTTGTGAAAACATATAATAACTGTCGCTTTCGGCAAGTCCTTTGTATAGTTTTGTTTTTTACACCTGCAATATACATTAGGTGCAATAGAGAAAGATGGAGTTATGATCCATTATAATAAAATATTATTAATCTTCACATAAAAGGCAAGTTACAATATTTCTACAAAGCATTTTTAAAAGTACCTAAAGCTAATGTACCTAGTTTTGTATTAAATTTGATAGGGTGAAACTCATCAATAGAAAATTTTTTTCTTTAATTTAGAATTGTGATTCGGTAGCAGTTTGTCACAGGGAACATACCTACTACCACTCGGAAAAGTTTACACAAGCTAGAATTAAAGGCATTAAATTTACCATTAAATCAAAAATATTTAAGGATGCGAGGTGTACACTTTATTTCAACCTCCTAGAACTTGTCTAGTTTTATATCGTAATCGGCTATTGATCAAAAAGGCAAAATCATAATTGTTCTGACGATTTTGAACTCTCGTGGTCACGGTCGATGTAAGGCGATCGAAGCGTCGGCTAAACAAATAAGGTATTCTAACCTTTAATTTTCAATCGCATTTAAGGCCCTTTACATTATAATACTACACAATTGTTCTTATTCTTACCAATCGTCCCTAGGATCCACTATTGATCGATCGGGCGGTATCATATCGCTGACGAATTGATTGAACGCATGATTCATCCAGCCAGTCTCAATTTGTGTCTTAATTTCATATCTTAAGTCGTCTCGCAGTATTACCGGTTTACCGTTGACACCTTTAAAAAAGCAAAAAAGCAATGAGTTTTTATACCTGTAAGTTAAGCTGTGTTGCTAAACCAAATGAGAATGTTTGCGCATGTGTTTTTATTAACCCTTTACTGTCCCACTCCAGGGCAAGGGTCTTCTCCCAAACGAGGGGAGGGGTTAGGCCTTGAGTCCACCACGCTGGCCAAGTGCGGGTTGGGGACTACTAGAATAACGTTAAATCTGATTACTTATAAACTTACGAAAGATTTTTGTCTTCTAGATAATTAGTAACTAGTCGTAAAATATGTTTTTATCGTTTACCTGGTGGGAGATCATAGCTTCTCATTAAATTCCTTTTCTCTTGGTCCGTTATACCTCCTAAAGAGTGTGGAAGTAGTTGCCATACTGTAAATTAATTCATGATATTAACTCTTAGCGCTTATTTAGTGGATCGCACAAATGAACCGACCTCCCGACGCAATGGTAGCGGCGTGGCGACCTAAACTACTGCGCCACAGAGGCAGACATTATTCTTTGTACATAATCAATTTAGCAATTATTGCGAACGGTCTATATAATTCTAGTTACACTAGTAAATAACGTAAGGACCACACGCTAATGGGTAGAGCCTGAAAATCGCTCTCTGGCTTTAAATGCATTATTTCCAATTTTAACTTATATTATGCATTTTATCTTACCCCGAAATCCTGATCCACTGCTTTTATCGTACATAATTTTATACTGGCTCATAGCTTTCCCATATGATTTCTCATCACTGCGAGCCATCAATTTAGCCATTTTATACTCTTTAATAAACAATTGCAAGCACACCAACCACAAGGCAAGTAAACACAAGACTATCTTGAGAATTTTTTTCACTAAAACCGTTTGAAGTGTCATTATGAAGAAGCAATTACGACTGAAAGTTACTGCGACTGAGAATATACTGGAATACTCTGTAATAGTCCTTCACACGGTTTAAACGAAAATATTTATCATTCGTTTCAATGTAACAGATGTCATCGAAGACGGTAGTGAGAATTCTGTGAAGTTATAATTGACAAATATTGATTCAACGTGTGTAATGTTTGATAGAGTAATTAGAAAATTAACGGCGTTGATGTTTACTCAGTTTTAGAAACAAACACAAGTATGAAAAGACAATTAATGCGTGCCTAATGTTTAACTCCGTTTGTATTTCTGGTTGAGCTTTTTATTAAACGTTAACAACATTGTAAAATAATATAAAATTGAGTCATCATAAACACTGTTTTGTTCATTTACGTAAACAAAGCAAGTATATTTATCTAACAAAAAAAGTATAAACAAACAAAATAATTGATACAATTCACCCTTTCGCTATTTGTTTACCCAAAATAAATACCCTGCATCAATGTTGGCTGAATGGAATCAACATTTTTATTAATGAGCTCGAGGCACACAAAGAAAAAAACAAACATTCGTGTAAATTCAAAAAGAAAAATTTACCAACAGAGCTTGTCCTGTCTTAATTAAATGCCGCTTGGTAAACCTTACCCTTTTGAAAAACCTTCATTAGACTCATTACTACGATAACATATAATGCGATTAAAAGACAGAAGCGGCAAGCGAACTTGGTCTTTAAAACTATAAAAATAGAGATGAAGAAAATAGTGGGATAGATGTTACAAATGCAAATGTATCTTGGTCTCACAGTACAAGAGTCAACGACAAAAAAGACTGGTCTCCTTAGATTTACAAGGGCATCGTTAAAGTAAATTGAGGTAAAGGTGGGCAAATACTGAAGTTAACGAGGAACCCCCGAGCCAAAAAAGAATCGTTGAAGGAAATTAGGCATAACGATTCCTTTCAAAATAAGCCTCCCCTCTTATTTTAATTCCTTCTTTAAAGTTGGTAGCACTTGTCTTTATCTTGAGGTCTAAGATTCACGTTACTTTTTAACACGCTTTTTATATTTATAAAAGTTAAATTACTTTTGTAAATTACGGCGATACGGATGATAAGTTAAATATGTATTTCTATAATCATAAATCTGAGATAAAATTTGCTGAAAATTATTCAACTTAGTTAAAGTAACAATTTAGTCCGAACATATCCATTAACTACATAAAAAATATTGTGCCTTTACGTAGAAAAAAATGCTTATATATTTACCGTCACTTTAGGTCAGCGTAAAATTACTTCGTAGGAAGTAAATATGATTAAGTACATACAAAACGACCCAAACATCAACTTTCCTCACCTATCATCAAACAAATTGCTTGGCGAAAAACGAACAAAATTGCAAATTCATCACGACTACATTAGACCGGACAGGACCTTACAAAAACACTTGATTTACAACCAAAGTTCCGTTTAATAGAATCAAGAGTGAATTTGGTAGCGTTTCAAAAAAGTTTTTCTCACTAATGACCTCCATTGTGAAGACCCTTAGTTTTTTCCATTAGCACTCTTTAATTGAAAGTAAAAACTCAGGAAATTCTATGCGGAGTGCAGTTGAATTAACTAAGACGGTGACTTCTTATTGTCTTATTCTTTTGAAATTGTTTTAGGAAGTAGGGGTGTTACCATTGTTGTTCTAATGGCTCGCGGTTTTATGATCTTGTTCGTGTATTATGTTGCATTAGTAGGTGCGGCCATTTATGTGTCAGGGGTGCGTTTTGAGGAAAAGGACCTTAAGTGATGAGGTTTTTAGTTGTAGCGATGTATTCAATAACGTTACTTAGGTAAGTGTAAGAAATTTCTAAGATTTGCAACAGATTTTAGGGTTCTTAGTTTGAACTCTGTTGCGACATGCGCCACCTAATTAATGGTTTTTAGCACTGATACAAACACGTTTCTGCATATGAATGTATTGGAATGCAAAATTATAAAATAAGTAAGTACTTATTGCAAATGTGTTGCAAGTTAAATCCAATTATTTATCCTTGGAACTGATTTTGAAAGAACCTTCAGGTATATTTGTTGGATTTCAAAAGCCCATTTACAAAGCGAACACCTGTCACCCCTAACCTAAAAGCTGAAACGCAGAATAGCAAGCATCACCGCATTCATTCAGTGACGTCAACATCTAATGACGTCACCGAGATTTGACACAAATGTAGAAGAAAGATGAACGCATTTAGCAGAAAATAAAGACGACACTCCGTTGCCATTTGCAGTCTCGTCGACTAACGACCGCGTCATTAATCATACAAAACAGTGGCTGTCTTCCACTTGACTTGGCTGCTAAGTTATTGTACAATATAAGCTACTGGCACCACCAGATGCTTACTAATTTATTACGTTACACAAATTTTCATACGGTTCGGTGGCATCGTTTTGGTGTACCGGTGACATTCTTTATCGCGCGAGCTGAATGTAGGTCAATAAATTGCAGATCTGTTTGCCTTGGAATGTCTTTTCGATTCAGTGACTCTGATGCGCCCATTTTATACCTGTTACATTTTGTTCGGTGTGAAATATAAGTTACAGATATTTCATTAAATATTTATTCATTCTCAATAATTTATTGAAAGTCTTGACTTTTGACGTCGTTGAAAGCCCGGTTATTCGTAATCAGAAACCTTTCCGTAAGTGTTAAACAAGAATTGTATGTATAATAAATAAAAATATTTTATCAATTGATACAAAAGTTTACCAATAAACATAATCTAACTAACCAATGACACGGAATCGAAAACGGATCTAAAAACAATACTAGTCGGATGTATAAAATGCATACACAACTTCGTAAGTTAATGCAAACTGTTTGTTACCATGTACAAGTCGATGTAAACAAAATGTATCAACAAATAAATATGTATTGTATTGTAACTCCCACTTGTTACACTGTCAATATCTTATATTAATCTTCATGTGGGCTGCTCAACAGAAGTAATGGTTCACGAGATGTTGTTCGATTTTCTTTAGTGAGTTATGTATTTCCTGATACATTGTACTGTCAACTCTTAGGTACTTTGCTATACGCGTAGTTTCCATGGGCTTTTTAAATATACTGTCTAACTTGTTAATGGTGTATTGAAAGCGTGCGCGCATAGGTACGTTTGTGAGATTTTGAATGCGTGTTTAATCACAGTATCAAATATCCCGAGTAATCCTCTTTCAAAAAATTGTGCAGAAGAAACAATTCCCGAAATAGCTATGTTTTTAAACCAATTCTATGTCAAATGTGAAAGAAACGCTTCTCATTTTAATCAAATTGATTGCGATACACAAAACTTCATAAAACTTTGTGTTTAAAAAAACACAGGATATTAAAAACTCAATGCGCCGATTTAAAAAAACAATCGTCCAATTCACACTGACAGTATAAAATGTTGTAAATAATTTTCGATAATCCGAGGTCTCATAGACTGTGCGTACATGAAAAGAACCGCAACATCATCCCCATTGAAAGTGACGAAGTCTATGATTCGCGTTGCATTATTAAATGTTTTGTGTTAATTGAAACGACGGATACGCCATCTGTTGACGACAAACGCAGTCCGTAATGGGTTGTACTTTCGTCAAGTGGAAAGTGGTGTTGTTGAAAGTATAATGGAAGAATATTTTAATTATGCTTTTACTTGAATTGTTATACAGAGATCGAAATGGGAACTCTTACTACTACTAACTTTGATATGCGTTACTTATAATTTAGTTGGGGTAATCTGGAGAATAAAAATTCCAGATATCAGCATATTGTAATCAAAGCACTGAAAATAAAGTTTTAATTTAAAATGAATTAGATGTTAGTTATAACTGAGTGGAATAAGAATGCAAGACATTGACTTTTTTCTAATTTTCTCAATATCTCTATCATTTGATGTTTCAAAAGCAAGCTTGGATTTTGACCTACATATAGCCTTACACCCAGTCATTATTTGTGCAACGGGAAGGAATCTCATCTGACTGTTATACTCTCAGAAGTAAAATAGTAAACCTTTTAAAACGAAGTATCGTATGACGACAACGATAGGTTAACGATATCTGAAGAGCGAGTAAGAAGTACAAAAAGAGCCCTTATTTTTTTATAAATCATATTACAATTCTCGAATAAGCTCGCGAATATTATCTAGTTCCCAACAAGCTTATTTCATGTAAATATGACTCTACATGTTACACAAGGAAATACAGATGCCACTAAAGGGTGTGTGATTCGTATGCAAATGTACGGGATCCTTATGTCTCTGCTTGACCTACTTGTATGAATTATGATTGAGGATACGTTAGAAATATTTAGTTTGTATAATTACCACCTACGTTTCCTTGACGGTAGTGGTTACAGAGGAATATGTCAGTTATGTTAATGTTTTGAATTATTAATGATTTAATGTTACGTAATTCATGCCTACGAGTTTTGTTACGCTGTATTAAACTGCTTTTACGCTTGTGAGTTTTCTAATTTATTGCCATGTATGATTTAAATAATAAAAATAACTCTGACTAAAATGTAATTGTAAAAGACTCGTGAAATAATAATCATAGATAGCCTATGGATCTGTGTCCGATCATAGAAATAAAAAGACATTCGGCCATGCGGTTATGACCTACCTAACGCACTCCGAATCCCTTGACCCTTGTGCCGATTCCACTAATGTAGGATAAGAACAAGACAAAAAGACGCAAATTATGATTGTAAAAATATTTCAAGACTAACTAGACTTGCAATGTTTGCACAAAATGTCTACGATTAGAGAAAATATGTACATTATTGTGTGATTTTCCAACCATCTCAAACACGAATTTATTTTCTTTACGTTGCCTATATTCCTAGTCTTTGTATATACAGATATTTCTACTTACTATTCTCACTACTTCACCCTAAAACCTCTCATATAAACTCTTTTATGTCACAACAATACACACTTACAGTAAGCACTTTTTCCTCAATATTTCTACGCATACACCTATTTCGGAAACAGTTCGGAGCAAAGTTTCCTACTTCTGCCATGTTTAGTGACGGTATTACATCAGAATGTTCAAGAATCAACGCGGCTATTGTGGCGAACAATACAGCTGAAATAAGTTTGAGGAAAGGAATTTTCCTTCGTCAAATTATTTCCCAACTAAAATCACATTGGGGAAAACGTTTGGTTATGAATGCAGTGTTATTGATGTTATTTTGGTATATTATGGACCTCTAAGGACGTCGTCAAATCTTTTGTTGAAAAAGATGAGTTATATCTGTCCAGAGGATTTATCGACAAAGATATATTATAGGTATGTAATATTCAATAGAAACTGGGATTTACTGTGATCCGAAGGGCGATTGGTAACTTTAAAATAAGACTTGTAATCAATATTGAATATACTCTAAATACTTTAAAAATGATAATCATTAACCTTTTTAATTGTTAGAAATTAAATTATTTGTGTTTCCCTAGAATTTAAAAATATATATGTAATTTATGTCTTTGTATCCACAACAACAATACATTTAAACATTCTTGAAAATGTTTGTCCTTGTAAAAAGCTCTTTTACTTTATAGTGGTAATTTACTTCAATAATAAACAATTGTGGACAACCAATTCTTTTATTCCTTTCAATTTCATGTTAAAATTGGACTATTGTAACGCCTTTCATTCTCACAAAACACAGTACGTGCATTGTTTTACAATTTAATAAAGTTTTTGGTATATGTTTCGCTAACTTTAATAAATGCTAACCAAATTTGACACCAAATGGGTAAAAGTGATTTTTTAAAACACATTTCGTCGTGTAATAGTATTTAGTTTTGTGTAATACTGTTTAAATAAAAAAAATTAAGTATAATGTTAAAGATATAAAGTTATAGTAGAAACGGACAAAGAAAGTCGGGTCAAATCTTAGTGTTCTTTGTTCAGATGTTCATTAAAGTCTCTGTAACACAAATTCTTAGTCAAGCTACAGTCGGTTTTTTGTCTTCGAATAGTAAAATTATTAATTTAAATTCTAATGAAAAACCACAAATTGGTGTTATAATAGTGTCCTTTATAGTGCGAACCAGTATTCTTTACCCAAATAATGAACTTTAACGATATCGCTTTCATTAGATAAAACATCTATAAAATGTTCAAAAACTATTAGCACACAATAACCTTAATCTTCAATATAAACTGCCGATGTCGAAAATACCACCGCATATCTAAACTGTGATTAAAGCATAATTAAAGTTGGTCCGTTCTTGGCAAAGTTTCAGGGATCAGCTAATCCGGGGTGACCTACCAAAGCCGTTTAATATTCCGTGTCACACTTGAACTCATCCAGGGATTAGATGGTAATGCATGCCCTGAGACGACTATGGTATACTTCACACGTTATGTATGGTTTGAGTATGATTTAGTCTATGTGGCTGGTTATGGCTTTACTGTTGTGGCTAGTCTTGAGTAAGCCTTGATTAACGAACGCTACGGATGGTTTGTATCACTTTGGACCGAATCTCCTGTGACAGATTGAATGCTTTAACGTTTCTATATTTCTATGGGTTTTCACTCTTCATTTCACTGGCTATTTTTTGATGCAAAATATTTTATATATTCATCATGACGAGAAAAAACGGGAAAAGAAAAATACTCGAATACTAAAAAACTTTATTTATATTTTTTCTGAACTTATTTTAGCGCACGTTTTTTTTCAAACAGTTTTATATGTTCGACAAAATGTTACATCAAACTACTTCAACAGTACAATATCTCTAAGACAAAACAAGAAGGTCACAAGTCACGAAGCATTTAAGTCAAATATACCTATTTGGAACTACGCCAAAGATTATGGACGTTCCCATCAAACGCATGCCAAAGTGCCGCAAATATAATGGCATGGGATCATAGCACCGTGCCCGGAATTCCAACAGATGATTAAGTTAATACGCTTAATGAACATAAACATTTTAGTGGAGGTAATAGACAGGATATGGGCGTTGGAATGGAAATCTTGCTATGTGGACCTGTAGAAGCCGAAATAGTGTGAAATAGGTCAGTGGAGAAGTGACTTTGGTGGGGCAGTGATGGACGTATGGGATACAAGCCTTGAGTATTGACACCCTTTGTTTGTATTTTTCGTTTTGTTTTGTTTCCACAATCAATTCTAAATGACCAAAACCTTTAGAATTAATCGTGGAAGATGATTGTAGAAGTGATTTACAAAATACACAGAAAAAGAAACATAAAGAAATAAATTTTGTATCACTCCCAACCATTTCGCAAGGCGCTACGGTATGTATTCATACACAACGGTAACAGTATTTATACAAAAAAAAATCGGCGCTTTATATATACATAGATATATCTATAAATGAAGCTTTATGCCAACCAATCCGTTTACTCCGTAGTCTTTTTTCTATATTGTTATATTTTCATGACCAGGGAACTATTCAACTGCTATTATTTCTCATTTCCCACAAAAAGTAACATGAAGTTATTTACAGTTGTTTATTTCGCCGTTCCTTCAGCGTCATATCAAATTATCCCCTTGTCTGATATCGTGAAATGGATTTTCGGTTGTCAGAATCGTGGAACATTTTGCTGAAGTATCCCATTTGTTATAGACGGTGTTACAAAAAGGTTTCGGAGGCATTTAATAGGTTATCGACCGGCTTATTTGGTACTACATTACGCCTCCAGGGGATGGGCTAAGCTACCGACATTGAGTTAGACTATGTGATATTTTTTACGCTTCGATGATTTTGTGGGAAATGTATTTTGTCTTAATCTTTAATCACTATTTGTCATAAAGCTCAAACTTTTTATAAATGATATAAATTCCCGTCAATACACCTAGTTTTTCAAGAAAACACAACTAAATTGGTTACAGTCCTTCATTTGTAGAATCTTCTCGTATATGTAATTCTCATGTCTCCTACAAACAATAATAATGTTTATACAAAACACTTACGTATTCAGCTCTTGCACTAATTCTAGAAAAATATGTTAAAATGGGTTTCTAAATAATCCGCATTCGTATCTTCAAAAGTTATAAATGCAAAGCAATTAATTTTTCCAATAAATATCATAGAATTTTCTCAGAAACTGAAATCCCCCAGTTACAATTCCTGATTCAAAGAATCATCATACGAAATATACGAGAGTATGTTTTGTCGAGAGTATTCAAAGGATTGCGTATTTGCCGAAGCTCTTACATTTCTTCAATGCAAAATGTAAACAAGCATGTTTTGTCTTCTATTTTCTTTATACTTCAGGAATACAGTTTCAAGTGTACGTTTGAAAGCTGGGAGCAAACAAATTACTAAGTATAGAGTTTTTATATTAGTAATAAAAAATACACGTTCGTACTTTCAAATACTTAGAATTTTAACTGGCAAAGTAAAGTTACTGTTTTATTGAATGAGGTTTCCCTGTAGCCAGTTATTTTTGCTTTATTTTACAATTCCAGTACCAAGAACTAGTTTGTCTCTTGTTACTTTAATAAACAAACAATGGACACAAAGTACAACTGGACTCAAAACAGCTTTTAAACAAATTGACGAAACAATGATAACAGTTTAATAGTTTTTTAGAATCAAATGTTATGTTTGCGTTAATTCGAATAAACTACAGTTAGAAATTGAGTTCAAAAAGGATTTTATGTCAAGCATTACTAGAAGTTTGACTTTTGTACGATTAGAGAGAATTCAATTGTAGAAAAGTTTTCACCGCGCTGCTGTTTTATTTAGTAGATTGTACCGAATAATATATTAGTTTATATTCGACAACGAGTGACGGGCAGAACAGTTTACGATCACACACCAACTTTGGTGAAACTGCCAACATTTGGCGAACTCACCACACGTATTTCAACGTCTAACCAGCAATTATTCCACCAGTTGGGAAATTATTAAACTCAGGATGGTGGGGACTTCTCACAAAAGGTTGACGGGAATGTTCCCAACAATAATTGGTTTTCGGACCGCGTCGGCAACTTCAAACTGAACGTTATAACAGACGCCAACATTGGACACTTTGTTTGTTTGTTAACTCTGCGTAGCATTTAATGGGAACTGTCTTAATCTGTCGCCGAAACTTTTCGAGTTTCCCCCTACATCTGTTTCAATTCAAAAACTTTGTTTGGTTTTTGATTATGCAGTTTTAATTGAATAGTCCGAGCAGAAAATAAAGAGTACTCCAGATTGAGAAAGCCCCTTTAAAAGGTAAAAATATTTCTTATTAAAAAAGTCTGAACATATGCAAACAAATGTTCAAAGTTTACACAATGTGACTAATATTAATATGTATACTTAGACGAGAAACTTACTAATGCTTTCAAGGTGTTAAGTTATACATAATTACCGTTAAAATTATTCTAATAGTCTTAAGTTATAGGTACTCTAGAGAAAATCATGTTCAAGCTTACCTCACGTTAATGTAATATGCTAATCTAATTTAGTACTAGCTTTCAGGTTATTCAGCACAAGTTTAGTTTGGTAAAGTTAGGTTCCAATTAGATTTGGAGTGGAAACACAGCCGTGTAGTTGTGGTACAACACAACACAATGTATGGTGTTATGTGCATACGGTAGCCAAGACATAACAGTAAGCAACTACTTAATTTAATTTAGTTTTAATTTTTACTCACAGATTTTACAAGGGTGTAATTGTAAACATTCTCCTCCTTTGCATTGCGTAGTCAAATAAGTAATACTTATAAGCACCTTTTAGTAATTTGGATGAGATTCTATAACCATTAATACGATGAAATTCGTTTCACTTGTAAATTGTTGCAGCTTTCATTACATTAATTTAAAGAATAATACTTAAAAGTAACCTTCACAAAACAAATCACAGAACTAATCACGAAACCAATTGAAACCATGAAATTAGCCAAATAAATTTTGATCCGCGAAGAATTTAATACAAAATCCATCCGGCGGCATCCCGTTCTATAATTACGACGTCCCAGATGAAATTTATGAAGTGAAATTTCTGTGACCCTGTTCCGTGGAATAGTGATGGTCGTGCTCGGAATTTTCGCGGGATCTCTCACGTTCAAAAGCAATATGATCCGGCGGAATTCCCGGGACGTGGAAAATGCTATATTTTTTGGGTTAGACATCATTTTAATCATGTCGTTATTTTTCCAGTGTTATCGAATAACTCTTGACTTTATTTATTAAAACAGCGACTGTGTAAAGTAAATTATCCACGGATGCGGGGGTAAATATTTAAGGTGCGTTGTGACATCGAACAGCAAGTTTATTTTTAATGACGTATTCTATAATTCATGTGGCAGTATACGGTTCGTTTGGTTGCGAACTGACTACCCTATTTTGTCTCGCGGGTATTATAAAACTGAGGGAGAGTGTAACCACTATAACCGCCCCTAAAACTTATTTAATCCCCTTTTCGCCTTTTACTAATGCATATTGTTTATTGATGAAAGACAGTGTATTCTGTTTTATGTACTGGTTATTATTGGTTGAGATATCTTGAACTTATCGATCATTTGATACATATCAGTCTAAGAATTTTTGTATTAAAAAGTTCGTATAAAAGGTAATTCATATCTAACAAGATATCAGTGAAATAATTACTCAAAGAGTGGAATTTCCCGGGACTATTCCCAGCCAATCTATATTGGCCTTAGCAACACTATAGCGGACAAAGCCAGGGGTCTAATACCAGCAAATTGAATTCCACTGCAGCTCGCTTCGAAAATCTTCCATGTTATGAAATCGTCAGGTCAAAACAAAATATATCTTCGATGTTTCATTTTATTGTTTATCTTCGGTAAACGATGTTCCTGAAAATTGATTGAGGAAATTATTTGAACGAGGAATGTCAAGATTTCTGTTTCCGTGTACTTCGATGATTTGGGGGAAAGAAATTGGTGATCATTTAATTACTGTCGTGTTTTGATTTTGGATAAGGAAAGTGGAGTTGTGTAATTTATTTGAGTATGATTGATGATTCATTGTATTCCCTTGTATTTGCTCAAATGTAAACCCTTTAATATTCATTTGATTAACAATTTATTTTACATTGAACGTGTTTTCAGGCCCGAAACATGACACATAATTTTAGTGCTATAGTAAATTATTAAAATGCCATCCAAAACATTCTGTAAAAACCTCAAGTCTCGCCGTAAAAAGTTGTGAGATCTATATAATACCAAGTCGTTTAATCTATTTAGTCTCTACTTAAAGGACCTTCTGTCTTAAGTTATTACGTATGTTATTATCATGCCAATTTAAAAAAAAATACCTTTAAAACAAATAGACCGACCTGGCCATCGCATAATTTGATTATTACTATATACCACACTACACAGCACGACAAGAAGTTAATGGTCCTGAAATGTTAATGGCGAATTTGTGTTTTCTTGCGATGACCAAGTCGATCTATTTGTTTTAAAGGTATTTTTTTTTAAATTGGCATGATAATAACATACGTAATAACTTAAGACAGAAGGTCCTTTAAGTAGAGACTAAATAGATTAAACGACTTGGTATTATATAGATCTCACAACTTTTTACGGCGAGACTTGAGGTTTTTACATAATGTTTTGGATGGCATCTCACTTCTTTTTGTAGAGCGAACATAAGTCCAATTTGCATGGAAAGACGTTTTTTTTTCATAATTCAACATATTTTCCTATGGGAATGTTGTTCAGTTTCATGGGCTAAACACCCTTACCCACCCTATACCCCCTCCCGTTATGCCTCATATAGTAGGTACCTATTTACACCTATTTATTTTATTTTCTATAGTAATAATAATTCATTAACTGCAAATGTAACCTTATAATCTTATACATTTATATGTGATTACAAAGTTATTGTTGCAGTTGCTGTATTTAGAAAACTGGACCGAAATTAGAAAATATTTAATTTTTCCCATGATTATGAAACTAAACCCTATTTGTATTCAAAATTTTAAGCTTCTAAGTCTGCTAGAAGTACCTTAGACTTTTGATGATCGGTGAGTCAGTGAGTCAGTGAGTCAGTGAGTCAGTGAGTCAGTGAATCAGTGAATCAGTGAGTGACAAAATTCAAAATTTTAACAAGTTGTAATTTTTAAACCACTGGTTCAAATTGACTGAAATTTTAAATATACCGTGTTTATACAATGACTGATTAGTTGCTGAAAATCCAGGCTTCTTGTTTTATCCACAACGAAATTATAGGGGTGTCAAAAATAGCCCGAATTGCTTCGAGAAAAGGATGTTACGGCCGTGCCGCTTTTTTTTGCTCGACTTGCGGGGGCACTTCCGTGCCCCCAGATTAGGTACAAATCAAAAAGAACTTTCTTCGACTTTCTTTTATTATAACTCTTGTCAAAATGAGGAAAAACCGATGTTCTCTGCTCTGACTCCTTTATTTTGATTTAATTATATAACTTAACAAGAACTTTGTATGTGAAGCTATGAATATATTAGTGTAGTTATAAATTTACTAGACAAGCATATTCGATATCAGAATCGTTAGTTGCAGCAGTGTATGAGATACCGCTTGCAGCTGTGTATACTGTTTACGAGTTCGTGTATTACATAATTATAATGAGATGATATTGTCTGCTTTATTGATTTTTTGTTGATTATAGACATTTTTTTATTTAAAGGCTATCTTTGTGCAAATCTTAATTTACAAAATATATTTTTTGGGTAGAAAAATAATTATTAATGACATTAATCTAAGTAAACCTAACAATATTTGCCCTATTAGGTATGTACAAAAATATGTTTATTAAATTACGATATCAGACAATAATGAAAAGCTTTTGCAAGGTCAAAGTCAGCCCACGAAAATAATTGCGTACTGAGATTGATCATATTATTTCCCATCTTATGGAAATATTCATATCCGTATAACAATGTTTACATTAAACATTTTATACACGATAACATAATAAGACGAAGATAACAACGTTTTCGTATTTCTTACCGTTCAAAAACAAAGAACGGGATATTTCAAGAGTTAATGAAAATTCTCGTATAACGTCTCCCGGCAGTGACTGTTCTACTATCTAAATTGAATACTCAGCATAGTCTTTGCTTCTTTGAGCTAACAGCCGTGCTTCTTAAAACTATGCGAAATCTTCGCTTTTCTTATCCGAAGTATTAAGTTTTCTTTTTAAAATACGAAAACAAAAACTACACGAGCTCTATTTTTATATTATACTAGCTGACCCGCGCAACTTCGCTTGCGTCACCTAAGAGAATTGGTAAAAATGTTCCCCGTTTTTATAACATTTTTCGTTGCTACTCCGATGTTATATACCCTATAACCTTCCTCGATAAATAGGCTATCTAACACTGAAAGAATTTTTCAAATCGGACCAGTAGTTCCTGAGATTAGCGCGTTCAAACAAACAAACAAACAAACAAACAATCAAACAAACAAACTCTTCAGCTTTATAATATTATATAGTATATATAGTATAGGTTCTTGCTCACACGGAATATAAAAAAACCATTAGTCTGTTTTCTTGTGTATATCCTTTTTTCTTCGGCAATTTTCTGCCACTTATAAATTCAGAAAATCTTAATTCCTTCTTTTGGTAAAAACAGAGTGATCTTGTTTATCTTTATTACTTGTCACTATCCGACAAAAAATGAAAATGTAGGTAGCTATCTATGCTATCAGTAAAAGTCAGCGATGTATCTTTTCCAATTAGCACCTATGACACTACAGACTTCACACGCGATAACGAACCACTTGCGAGTTTGTCATCGAGTTTGTATCGTCAATTTTGTACGGCGCTTTCGAGTATAGCCAAGTGTTAAATACTCGATACCAATTTGATACTACGGTAACATACATCAATTGGCAAGATATCCCAGCTTTTTTCTTAATGAATAAACTTTACGGATAAAACAATTCCTTATCTACTAGGAGTTGATTATTGAAAACGAAAGACTGACTTTAAATTACCTTCGTCGATTCATTGCTGATTTCTTCATTACCTACGTTTTCATTACTTCTAATTCAATTTATTGCTCAGTATAAATAAGATATACGAAGAAAATGCTACAGTCTAGTATTTTTGATATACTATGAATGTCACGTACATTCTCTGCGGAGTAAGCTGAGGTTTACTACCTTATGTGGCAGATTGGCACTGATGTTATTAGGTCCCAATATAATGCGTACTGGCCGCGAATAAATCTTATTTCGTCCTGCGAATGTTGTATGAACAAATAAAAGGAAATTATATACACTAAACAAGAAAAATATACAGGCTGATATTTTGTACGTCTAGATTCTTTCTAAGATGTTGCAAATGTACGAAAGCATAAGCACAAAAATGTCTTATATCTACTACTGCAGCTCATCGTGTCATAAAAATATATCAAATATGGCATGTAATGTAGACGTCTGAACTTACTTCCTTAAACGCTATTATAAGAAAATTGGAGTCCATTTTTAATAATATAGTCTTTTTTATTATTACCACAAGAACGAACAATATAAGAATACAATTCACTTGAAAGAAAAAATATAAATAAATTCTAAAGCCGTACTTTATAAACGTATTTTATTGCAGTGAGCTTGTCTCTTAATTGACTTAATACATTGTACTAAAATGGGAACAAACAAGTGAATGAATTTTAAAAAAGATGTTTTATTTTAGTACTGCAGTGAGAATTCAGCTTATTTAAAATTAAATTTGCTTCTGTGCTGCAATTCTGAAACTACTTAATAGATGTCTGGCTATTGTGCTATAATTTGTCATTTTCATTTATTATAACATTAGCTTTTTACACTCACGAACTATTTTTGTAATAAAACGTATGAACTAAACGGGAAAAAGTTGTTAGCTTAGATTTAGAGTTAAAGTCGTAGGTGCTTAAAAAATATTATAACACAATTTAAAGTAGCAGCTTTCAGAACACAAATTAAACCGTTACTTTTCAAATATTTTACAAACTACCCACAAGCCCTTAGAAACCGTTATAAATATTCGCTTTTCAAATTACTATTCAACATAAAGAAACCGTTAAATTATACCGAACTCGGCATGGAGACTCATTTAAATTGCAATACGTAAGAGCTGCGAATTCATTAAAGCTGCGGTATGAAAAAAAAATCGAGAAAAGGATAAAGGTAGTACATATGAAAGGCGCTGCAACGGTCGGGGAAGGTTAAAAAATGCAGAAGCTCTTTACTTGAGTAAACATTGCTTTTGTGGGAAGACGCGACGCTACGGCTATGTCACTGGCAGATATATATTTCCTTCTACGTGATTCTTATCTTGGGTGTTTTAGAGTGTACATTTTATGGACGTGTGGTTCACGGATAAGAATGAGAATGTCTTTTCTTGTTGATTGTGGGAAGCCGAGGTGATGTGATATGCATACCGTGCTAGGTTAAGGAAGAAAATAGAAATATATTTTCTTTATACGTGGTTCAATTACATATAGTCCTGTAGACAAGATAATAACGAAGTAAGTACAGCATTTCTTTTCTATATTATTTTGATCGCGCAGAATTTCGTCAGAAACACATAAGATACAATGTACAGCAGTCATGATATTCACTTTCACAAACAACATACAAAGTTCCAGACGTATCCATATCGAAACAATCCTCGCAACATATTTAGCAGAATTAATCCGATTCAATTGTTTCATGTCTCCAAAAACTTGGAGCAAAATTATCACATTCGAACTTTTCGAATCAATTAAACACTTCGCTTCACAAACATGCAAACTCTGCCTTTGTGATATAATCACGGATAAGTCTGCCTTCTTACATTTTGCGGACTAACGCTAATTAGTCTTAAACTTTTCTCGAAAGTTCTCGAACTCAAAATCCCGAACAAGTTCAGTTTTCCTTCAATGATGCTCGTTAAGCTCTGTTTATTGTACAGTTAATTATTTTTATTCAGACTGAATGCAGTTTCTTCGCTGTTTTAATAAATTTAAAACAGAAAACTAGTTATTCAACGTTAATAAGTTTTATAACGATAGTAGCGCTATTTTGTACCACTAACAACTATTAGAGACGCCTAGCTGTCACAAAATTTTGTATGCTAACCTGATCAGCGCCCCAAGCAGGTGTTTTAGGTACTTATTTTTAAGTACATTTTGAATTTAAAATCTCAATATCTGATACTACTGACTGTAGAAAATCATGGTACAAGATACGTACACTTGTAAAGTGTCTGATTCTCAATGATGACTATAAATGTATTCATAGATCTTAAGTGGGAATATTTGAGAAAATAATAAAGAACTATTATTTTCATGCACAATGCACATGGGTCCCAAATGTTTCAGCTTAACACAGTTTTCCGATACTTTGTACACGCTAAGCCATAATAATTAGATAGCAATTAGCTTTAGTAAAATACTAATTGTAATATACTTTTTGTTTAGACACTTATATTACGATTTAAAAAAAAATCCTCTCGCTCCCTCTCCGGCTCGCCCCCTATTACATGAGACTTATATTGTTAGTGGCGAAACGGGAGTGTATTTCATACAACTCTGCCAACACCTCCGGGTATAACAAGCGTCATGTTATATATGAATGTGTGTACGACTATGTATATAGATATAGCTAGTACATTAAAATGAACCAACTAAACATACACGAACAAGGATTAGTACGATGTAATGCTTATGCAATGAATCACTCGTTTAACAATTAATTGGAACTGGCCTAGGTAATTGGATTAGCTTGTATTCAATTATGTTCATCTAATGTTCCTAACATATTATATTGATCTAATCAAAATTTGCTACTGAATAATCCATATGAAAGCTGGCAGGTGCATTTTGTTAACGATTTGACAGTGTTTTTTTTTGTGTTGGTCAGATTTAAATTAAATATTTAAAAGTCATAAAAATTCTGATTAAATCTGTAAGTAAAATAAATATTATATTATAATATAATTTTCTTGTTAATATTGCTGAATGTACAGAGGTGTATAAATCTTTCTAACTTTTAAACTATTGCGTTTCATTTTTATTACGTAACACATTTTTATATTATTATAATAACATAAAACTGGTTGAGGATCTTTTTACGTCAAAAAAGTTACTTCTTTCTTCTTTAGTATATAAGTTTAAATTAAAATTAAGTACTCATTCAAATACCGTGGGCATTACAAGTATAGCTATAAAACTTCAAGTATGGTTCAATGTTCAAAATTTTTTTTTTTTGTCTAGCCTATTTCTGTGTCCCACTGCTGAGCAAAGGCCTCTCCCCTTTTTTTTTTTTTTTTTTTTTTTTTTTTGTCAGGGAAACCAATCGGGGTCACTGTAAAGGTCGACCCACCGGCTAGGTCCCCGCCGCACTGGGACTGCGCAAACGGGGTATGTGGTCCGCCGTAGAGCCCACTAAAAACCTGACGAGTGTCCAACCGCTTCCGCAAAGACGTGCGCCGGGATAACCGCAATAAGCTAGTACCGCAAGACGCACGCCATGCGCGGTTCGCCCCCTGTAGGGGGGCCCTACCTTGGGTGATGCCGCCTGGGTGGATAGTGACGGCATCAAACACCATAGACGATGGACGTGACACCACCCGCCCATCACCTATCTTGGGAACCTCACCTCTCCTGTGGGCGGCGGAAGTCCCGATACCGTCACCCGGAGGTTCCACTTAAGGAGGAAGGCGGCGCAGATGCGCCACCCGCCTGCGCCCGACGCGGCGTCGGCGGTTTGGGTCAGCGAGGGGATCGAGCTCCCTGACCCGCTCCGCTTCCTCCTTGCGTTTGATCACCTCCTCACAGAAGGTGACCATGGCGCTCCATGCCTCGCCACTGTCGACCATGGCCCGGCACACGGTCGAGAGTGACAAATCGGCTCCGATGGCGTCAACAAGTGCCGCGCGCGGCTCCGACCACGCCGAGCACACGGCGAGTGTGTGTTCCGCCGTGTCCTCGGCACAGCCGCAGTGATGGCAAGCCATCGTCGACTCCCTGCCGATCCGGCACAGGTATCTCCCGAAGCAACCGTGCCCGGAGAGGACCTGCGTCAGCCGGAAGGTCATCGACCCGTGTCGCCTGTTGACCCATCGATCCAGGACCGGTCGGATAGCGCCGATGGTCAAAACACCGGCGCTTGGCTCTACCAACCGCTCGGACCACTGCCGGAGGATCTCGTCGCGGCACTCACGCCGCGCGAGTGCCCCCGTTGGCAGTAATCCGGTCCCCGTGTTCCTCTCTGCTCTCGCCTGACGGTAAC
This sequence comes from Anticarsia gemmatalis, assembly GCF_050436995.1. Lineage (NCBI taxonomy): Eukaryota > Metazoa > Arthropoda > Insecta > Lepidoptera > Erebidae > Anticarsia > Anticarsia gemmatalis. The sequence goes on from NC_134757.1 coordinate 8,816,941, forward strand.
GTTCCGCCAAGGCACGAGCCTCGAGGTCCCATGGGGGAGTCCCGGCGAGGACACATGCCGCTCCAAAGCTGACGGTCACGTATCCCCGTATGGACCTGTTCGCCATCACTCGTTGCGGTCTCTGAAGGACCGCAGTGTTCCGGCGATTCAGGGCATCCACCCAGATGGGCGCCCCGTAAAGAGCCATCGAGCGCACAACGCCGGTGTAAAGCCGGCGGCATGCACCCGAGGGCCCCCTCAGGTTCGGAAGCAATCTTCCCAGTGCCCCAGCAGCTCCAACAAGTTTGGGTGCAAGGCGAAGGAAGTGCTCCCGAAAGTTCCACCTGCTGTCGAGGACGATGCCTAGGTACCGCATCGACCTACCAACGCTGATGGAAACTCCGCCCACCACTAGCTGCGCTCCGACCGGCGGCGCCTGCCGAGGCCCATGAAAACAAATGGCCTCGGATTTGTCTAGGGCAACCACGAGTCCCAGGCGCCGAATACGGCTGACGACTTCGGCGACGCCGGTCGTGGCCAAGAGAGCCGCCTCTGGGTATGTATCGCCGCGGGCCGTGACGAGGGTATCGTCGGCGTAACAAGTCACGTCGACCCCCGCCACGAGAGGTTCCCGCAGCACCCAGTCGTAGCCGATGTTCCACAGCGTCGGACCAAGTACCGACCCCTGTGGAACACCGCACTTGACGATCCTCTGGCGCCACCCGTCCCGCGTGGGATACGCTACGGACCTGTCGGAGAGATAAGATGTTAACACTCTCCGCAGGTACTCCGGCACGCGGTGGTGGCTGAGCGCAGCGAGGATGCAGCTCCAGGGAAGCGAGTTAAAGGCGTTGGCGATGTCAAGAGACACCGCCACGACCACCCCTCGCCCTTTCACTGCGTCCCCAATCAGGGATCTCACCCGCGAGATCGCGTCAATGGTGGACCGGCCCCGGCGAAACCCGAACTGCGAGTCACTGAGGTCCGGTCCCGGTCCCATTAAGTGCTCGGTGAGACGGGCTGCCAAAAGGCGCTCAAAGAGCTTGCCCGCCTCATCGAGCAAGACGATGGGACGAAATGCCGACGCAGAATCTGGCGGGCGTCCCTCCTTCTTGATCAGGGTCAATTTTCCCGTCTTCCACCTACGGGGAAAATGACCCTGTGCCAGGCACGAGGAGAACAGCCATGTCACCCTGGAGTCGAGCGCGTTGGGCAGAGCCAATGCCCATGCCCGTCCGGGAATTCCGTCGGGCCCCGGAGCGGTGTTACGGCCCTTCAGCCTGTCCACCGCCCGGTGCAACTCGTCCAAGGTGACTTCGGGCGCGACTGCTTCCTCAAACTCCTCACTGTTGGTACTGCTCCCCGAATCCACCGCCGCCGCAACCGCAAACGGGGGAGGATGTTCCCCCCGGTCCGGAAACAGGCCTGCTAGTACCTGTTCCAGAAACTCGGGTTGGAGACTCTCCGTCACTGGGGGCTCCCAGGGGCGCAATTTGGCACGCACCATCCTGTAGGGCCGCCCCCAGGGGTCCCGGTCTAACGTGTCCAGGAACTCCTCCCAGGCCTTGTGTTTCGCGTCCACAATAGCCGCCGACAGGGCTCTACGACAGTCCCTATAGGCGGCATATAATTCGGCCTCGCGGGCTTCGTTGCGGCGACGACGCCGGCTTCGGGCGTATCGACGTCTGGCGATCACGCAGTTCTGTCGAATCTGCGCGATCTCCGGTGACCACCAATACACCTGACGTCTGGGGAGGCAGGGGCGGGCCCGCGGCATGGACGCGTCGCATACACGTGACATCGCGTCCACGAGCCACTCAGCCTCTACCTCCACGTCCACCGGGCCCTCAGGCGCTGGACTCCAGGACTGCACCAAGGCCGCCTCGACCAGCAGCTCTCGGTCGAGACGTCCCAGCATCCACCGCGGGCCGGCCCCACCCGGGGCCCGACCCGGACTGTTCGGAGCGGCCGGAGAAGGCAGAATCCGATACCGGATATACCGGTGGTCGGATGCCGTCTCAACCTCCTCTAGCACGCTCCAGTCCTGGACACGGCGTGCCAGGGCGGCGCTAGTGAACGTGAGGTCCACTATCGAGCTGCCCTGTTGACGCACGCACGTGTTTACCGAGCCCCGGTTGGTCAGAACCAACCCGAGCGATACAGCCCATTCTTCCAACGCCTGACCCCTGGCATTAGTTGCCGGAGATCCCCACGCCACAGACTTGGCGTTGAAATCCCCAGCCACGAGAACGGGGGAGGGGTGTGCCCATCTGACGAGCCTCGACACCTCTTGAAGGAATCGCTCAAAGTCAGACGGGACACAGTTCGGAGAGCAGTAGCACGCGACCACCGTCACGGATCCCATTGACGCCGCCACGCATCCGCGACCCCTCGCCACCTTTTCGAAGGGTGGCGAGCCGTGCGACGCCAACCTTACCAGGGCCGCCGTGCCCGTTAGGTCCCCGACCCAATTATCACGGGCGGGAACCATGTAGGGCTCGGAGACCACTGCCACGTGTATCAACCACTGCGCCATACTCTGGAGAAGTAAGTCCTGAGCTGCAGCGCAGTGGTTGAGGTTCGCCTGTAGGAGGCGGATCTCGGCCATTATTTAATTGCCAAGTTCCATTGCCTCCCCGGCCTGTGACGGCTGGCCATTCATATTGTTCTGGGGAGCCTTACCCCCCGTCTTTTGAGAGGCCTTTCCTGCCTTACTCTTGGGCTTGGGGGCCCTACAGGAGGGACCCCCAAGACGGTGCTCCGCCGGCAACTTCGCCTGCACACACAGTATGCAGCGCGGTGCGGCGGAGCACTGCCCCGCCTTATGCCCGGCCTGACCGCAGCGGTAGCAGATGTCGCTGCGGTCACACTCGGAATCACAAACGGCCCGGGCGTGACCGGCGGCCAGGCACCGGAAGCAGCGCATTTGGCGGGGTTCAGCGACACTAATACGAGCCGAGACCCACCCCACCAGTAGCCTTCCGGCATCTGCAACCTTTTTTGCAGCCACAATTGGACATTTTGCCCAGGCCGTACCCTCTCCGCGTGGTCCGCTGCGGACCGCGCCAACCTTTACTGCTTCCACTAGGCAGCCTCCGGTTCGCGAAATCGCCTGAGCCACTTCCTCTGGAGTTACAGAGTCGTCCAGACCGCGAATTCGTATATCTACGCACTTACAGGGTCTGGACACTATCGCGTCACTCCCCAGGACCTCTTTCAATTTCCCTGCGAGGGAGTCCGCCTTTCTTTCCGCATCTGGCCCGGGGATCTCCATTTTCCGCGCGCCAGTCGCGGCGACGCAGATCTTGGCGATCCCGCTGATGCCGTGATCCGCCAGGACGATGTTCTGTTTCGCCCTGGCGATCAATTCAGCGTAGGTGATGCCTCTCGCGACGGCATCCTGCGACACCGTCAAAATTATTGCTGCCGCCGACGGGGGACGCAGTGCGACCGCCGCTTTCTCCTGTTTCTTTGCAGGACTCTTGGTTACTGCGGCTATAGGCGTCTGCGCCGGTGCAGCAGCTTTTGCCCCTTTCTTTGAGCGCTTACGCGCCATAACGTTCCAACCCTCTGAAAGGGGTGGCGGAAGCGGTGGGCCCGCCGGAAGGCCCGAAGCAGGTTGGCTTGGGCCGGGAGCAGGGGCAGGAGTCGGTACAACTCCCCCCTCTGACTTCTTCCCTTTCCTCTTGCCTTTGCCCTTGCCCTTGGAGGCCTTGCCATCTCTCTCAGTGATAGATGAGGGGGCCGAAGAAGGAGCCGGGGCCGGAGGGACAATTGCCCACGCGACATTAGTCTGCGGGGCGGGCTTTGGTTGCGCCACCCCTTTGTCCGCTGCTAGAGGCGGGCGGAGGCGAGGCTCTGGCGGAAGCCGGGCCTCTATGGCCCCAAAGCGGGCGTCTAAGAATAGCCGAAAGTCGGCAAACCTCCGATCGAAGTCGCCCTCCGACGTCACCTCAGTCGGCCTAGAATTAGCCAACAAGGACTCCACCACCTCCTTCAGGGCCGCCACTTCCTTGGTGAGAAGGTTGACCCTGAGAGTAAGGCGATGGTTCTCTGCTTTTAAAGCGACATTCTCGACCGAGGCGGTTCGCCGACTCAACTCGGATGCCGCCCGCCGGACTTCCTTCTCCGCCTCCTTAATGGACTTAGCAAATGAGCCCTTAAGGTTGGAGCGGTCCGCAACATGGCGGACGGCATCCATGTGCCGCAACATTAGTTGGGCGATGTCTGTCGCGGTCAGCTTTTCCAGCTCCCGGTCAGACGGCCCTGGCTTCAATTGGAGGCGATTTCCCTCATCTTCACTCAGGGCTGGTCGGTCATCGACCCGGTTACGGCACAGCTGAGGCCACTCTCTTCGCTAGCGAGAGACGATCGCGCTTTCCCTCTCTTCTTTTTCCCACCCTTGCGTGGGCTCACTTTGGCCAGAGGCTCGGCCTCTTGGCGCATGGCTGATACTGGCCGCTTTCGGCCTTTGCCTGATTCGCTGGCTACCTGGCGCCCCTTCCTGAACATCGGGGCCCCGCCCGAAGAGGCAGCCTCGTCCCTTTCCGACTCGCTGTCACTAATAGAGGGACGCCTGAAAAACGTAGGCTCCTCAGCCTCGGATAGCTCAGCGAGCTGGTCCGTCTGCGCCGAACTAGAGGCCCCCAACACCACAGGTGTCCGGGACCTGGAACGTCTTCCACTAAGCGTCCGGGACCTAGAACCCCTTTCGCTAAGCGTCTGGGGCCTGGAACCCCCTCCACCTCCTTCCACCCTCTGGGTATTTTCAGGCGTCTTAGGACGCCTGAATATTCCCTCGTCTACAACAGGGACTACGTCCCCAACTTCTCCACAAACTTTTTTATTTAAATTGTCAATATTCATACTGATCCCACGAGAATGGGGGAAATATAACGTCCACCCAGGCAGAGCCCCCTGTACCTGGGTAACCCTATCTACACCGTGAGGTCGGGCAGGTTTCACGGGAATTCTAACCTAAAGTTTTTTATTGAGGTTTTCTCCTCTTGACCCAGCCAATTAAGGCAAGGCCCTCGGTCCCAGCAGTGGCCGCGAGACGTGACCACGACGCCTCCGCCGGGATAACGAGTTTGAGGACGGTGACTGAAGTCTGCCCACCCGGAAACGATACCGAATCCGGGTGAGCCCGTCCTCCCCCCCACTGGCCTGGAAGCCCCGGCCAGCAATCCCCGCGAGGAGATTACCTGCCGTTGCTTCCCGCCACACCAGCCAGAACCGCTCCCCATACCACCGACCCGAAGGTTTGTGGGATGAGGAACGGAGCCGCCAAAGGGTAATTTTTTATAGAGGTTTTCTTCCTCGCGACCACCATCTCAAAAGAGACGGCAGCCCCCGAACCCGACTTACGTCAGGCCTTACGGGTTGAGTCCCTCCTAGCTTCACCGTGGCTGGATTGCCACGGCTACTGAGCCCCCTCACCACGACAAGGTGGAAACTCCCCGAGGGGGAAAGGCCTCTCCCCTAGACTTCCAGTCCCCTCGGTCGCTTGCTGCTTCCAGCCAATCTTCCAGGAACGCGTCTATACGTCGTCCCGCCATCTCCGTTTGGGCCTTCCCCATTAAAAAAATAATTAATAAAAATTAAGTTGCCTAGAAAAAAATAATTATACTTTCTAGCTATATTTTGAAGTGAAAATAGCAGAGCAATTATATTGTAGTACGAGTTTATTTTAACCACCATAATTGAGAACACGTACCGGTTTTGTAAAACACAACAAAGTGAGCGCCCATCCAAAACACATTCAATACATGTGCTGTTTATAACTAAGCTAACTTTAGGGACTTTGCAAACTGCCCTGTTATTACCGTTATCGTGGTAACGTACCGTGAGGTTATATTATAAAGTGTATACTTTTATACTCATTAAAATTTTATGAACTAATTGGATAGAAGGTTATGGGAAAATCTGAAATTCGGGAAAAGAAAAATATGGTAAACGTGGAAATAATGCGCCTGATATGATGCATCTTGACATTCATTTAGTTTTGTCGCTCATAAAGGGTTTGCTGTTCTAGGGTGTAGATTGAGTCTTCATTAGATTGCACTAATTCCGAACCGTGAAAGACAGTCCTGATCCATTTTTAGGCTAAACGTTGTTATAAAACGAGCCCTTATTAATTTTAAAATACAAATTCGAAAGTCTATCTTTAAATTTCCATAAATCACCTGTAGCTGTATATTTTGTATTGTTTTCAATCTGACACCCTTTTTTAATTTGTTATAAAACAAGTCTCCGACATATTCGTTTATATTTTTTTATTTTTTGGAATCTGCTAAGTATAATTTGGTCGACACAAAATACGTATTATAAAAATCTATACATTTACAAATATTTGCCAATTTATCGTATTTATTCAGCCGTTGTATCGCTAAGGGTCTTCAGACGTTAGACAGTGCAGTGTCCAGATGGCGTGTCAGTGTGAGAGTAATATCGCGTTAAAGCGAGCACGTGCTGTAACGATCGCTCGTTAACTCCTACCCGTTACACTGCACTTTCCTGTCTTGGGACTAAGCTTCAAGTTTTGTATTATTTTAATGCGGAGTGTTGACCGTTGTTTGGTGTTGTTATACGTGGTTAACTGGCTAGAGAATTAATATTAAAAGGCGTATTTTTTATTAAATTTATTTTGTTTTTATTTCGTGGTCAAATTTTATCAGATTTCATGACTTCTGAAACTTGATTGTTATGTTTGGAAGCGAACATATCGTAAAATAGTAGCTCGAGGTTCAACGTTTTAACTAAACGTATTTTGTAAACATGCAATTTTTAACTTTATACTACTACATTTTTCATATAAGAGCGATTAGCAAAATATCCTAGTTAATTCAAGCATGATATAAAATATTTTCTCTGCCAACACATTTTAAATAAAAAGCCTATTTAACCAAACCCAACTAAGTACCACTATCATTTAACAAAAACAATATCACCCAAGTCCCTACTTAATGCAGTCGCCCTCGCACACACATACTAATGTCCAAACGTGACGTGAGCTGAATTAGAAACAGTGTGCTTAATCGCTTAAATCTTACCCGGCGCTTATCAAATAATCTTTAATTAAATGCACCCACTAAGAGTGTGCACTTAACCAAACTTAACATACATATGTACATACATACATAATAGCACGCCTTTATTCCCAACGTTGTAGAGATGTATGAAATACACCCGCGTTTCGCCATTAACAATGTCAATCTCATGTAATAGGTGGTGAGTTTGCTAACATAGATCAGTAGCGCGATTCTGTATAGTCGGTACTGTCGAATATCAAAATTTTGATATGTAGAATGTACTGCCAAAATATTTCCTACGACGCCCGTCAGAGGAGCTGATCCGATTTTCTTACAAGATTTCTCGATGGCAGTTCGGTTGTCGGTAGTCGATAGTAATAGAAAATCTTATATAAATTTTGAAATAACAATAGCACGTTGTCCGACCTGGTAATCAAACCTGAAACCTCGTGGTCAGCAGTCGTATACGCTACCGACCGAGCCACAGAAGTAGTCAGAAGCGCTTATCAAATAATCTTTAATTAAATGCACCCACTAAGAGTGTGCACTTGACCAAACTTAATTAGTGCGATAAGCTCTGAAATCCATTTGGAGTTAGTTGGGGCAAGTGTCACTGAATTTTTGTTGAGAACTTTGCGTCTTAATATTTAATTAAGAATTAGTTAGTTGGATTCATGTTATAATTTCTTTGAGGTAATGAGTTTAGTTTTTGATCCCACGTTACGAGTTTGGGTTAATGATTTACCAAGTTTATGTGTTTTTTTTTTGTTTCCAAGGTTTCCTACTAATATTTCACTCTTGGTAGGACTATAAAATGTTTTTGTGTTGGGAGCTAATAGAAAAATTGGGTTCGACATTTTACATGTGACGTCTTCAAAAATACACGTTAACCAATTTTGGTTTTACCAAAATTATTTCAATACATTCAGTGAAAAATTGCAATTTAGCTTAGTTCATGACTTCAAGTCATGAACTAAGCTAAATTGCCAATTGTTCAAGACTAGTATAGTTTATTTTTAATATCCACAAAAATGGCTGGCCACAAAAAAAAATTGTAACTAATAATCTAAATACATGTCGTTTACCATACAAGGAGCTTACAACTAATATTTTATTCGCCCACAAACAGGTAAGACAGTGTAGTCAACGTGAAAATTGCAATATATCCTTGGCCAGGAAACCCCTGTCGCGGCAAGAAACGGTTCTAGCGTAACTAGCGCCTAGACTATGTTCCTAGGGTTGCTGAAGTTCTATTTTAAAATGTCTAAGAAAAGATTTGACAAAGGAACTAAGGACATTGATTTACTGCAGGATAGTATTTCTATTCTAAAGAAAATACCGGGTTATAACTATCTGATAGTTTGTTTTTAAGGGTTCATATTGATCCGCTTTTTGGGTTTACTTAAGGGGACTTTATTTTCATGAACATCGAGGTTTTTGAGACAATTATATCTTAAAAATAATGTGGAACTTGGACAAACAATTTACTAAAATGTTTACTGAACCGCTAAAATTACCAAAGTGTTCAAACGATACTACGATACGAGGTATTACCAAAATTACTACAGTAATTCAAAACTACAAATTACTGGAAAATAGAACTATTTAAAGATAAGACCCTTGTTTATAACTGCAACAAAAATTAAACCGTTGCTCCCTGGAATTGCAAAGTCATTTTTTCAATCCCCGATCAGATAAACCTTTAGTATTTTAATTTATGTAGAAAAATGCTTTTACGCGTATCTTTCGTTCTATTTTCCGGTTTATATGGCAACCTTAATCGTATTCCACTGAACTGTATACCAAATGAGTTTGTGTTGTATTCAGAACAAGCCGACGGTAGTTTTGTTCAAGCATACTCCGACGAATGTGTGCTTGAATGTGGATAGCGTTAATTTTTACTGCTGGTTTTATTTTATTGTTTGGCTTATGTTAGTCTGCCTTTGGTACTTGTACATACAGTTTTATGATGATATAAACTTAAAATATTTCAGAATCATTCAGGTGCTTCGCATCCAAAGAATGTACCCACATTTTGCCAAATATAAGAAGATCAAATTTTCGAAAAATTTACCAAATGAAAATATAAATTATATAGACAGTTAAACACACATTAAAGTATATATATATATATATATATATATATATATATATATTGGTAAGACATTGAAACTTTCAGTTCGAACATAGTTTTAAAAATATGTTTTGTAAGAATCTATTTCCACTTTATAATATACTAGCCGACCCGCGCAACTTCGCTTGCGTCACATAAGAGAGAATGGGTCAAAATGTTCCCTGTTTTTGTAACATTTTTCGTTGCTACTTCGCTCCTATTTGTCGTAGCGTGATAAAATATAGCCTATAGCCTTCCTCGATAAATGGACTATCTAACACTGAAAGAATTTTTCAAATCGGACCAGTAGTTCCTGAGATTAGCGCGTTCAAACAAACAAACAAACAAACAATCAAACAAACAAACAAACTCTTCAGCTTTATAATATTAGTATAGATGAAATATCTCTAAATATAATCCGTTCAAAATGAGAAATAGCGATATTCATAAGAATAGCTATATGATAGGCTACAAATCGGAGTTGTCGCGAAACGTGAGTGAAACGATGAGGCAAAGCTAGTTACCAATAATGTTCCAATTTCACACTAACTGAAACTAACCGTGTTGCGGGCTACAATTCAATCACAACTTTCATGATCCCGATCTAACGCGCTAAAGGGCACGTAGGGGTCTTATTATGTAAACAGTGATAGCCAATTGCGTGTAAAGGTCATTCACCCGGCTAAATACAGACTTCTCTAGAACTAATACCCTAACTATAAGACCGTACGAAGAATTTTGGTTGACAATATATCATAAGTAATAACTGCACGTTTGGCGCAGTGGTTTAAGCGCAACAACCGTTGCGCCGCGTGTGGTGGGTTCGAATCCCACCCGGGACAAATCTTTGTGTGATGAGCACAAGTATTCGTTCTGAGCCTGGTTGTCAATTTATCTATATAAGTAGGTAATTAGAAATATATAAGTATGTTTATCAGTTATTTGGTTACCATAGTACAAGCTCTGCTTAGTTTGGAATCAAATGACCGTGTGTGAGTTGTCCAATGATATTTATTATTATTTATTATAAATAATGAAGACGGAGACACTTTGTAACCGGTGCTCATTTTTACCAATCAGCAAAAGCACTTAAACAACGTCAGACCTACAGATGAAACAGCATTATATTTCATAATAATGATATAATCATTTTCAAATTCCATGATATTTTTATTACTTTTACCCTAATCGATGTTTGTATGCGTTATTGTTTTCTAGACTTTGGGAGCCCTTTCTATTGTTTAATTGTAATTACTTTTCCAGCAGCCGTTCAATAATTACATCAGAAATGTCAGTAGTTTTTGTACTTACTCCCGAAAAATCGAAAATTCAAAGTACTCTGTAGTACAATCATTCAAAGTTCTACGCAACCACTAAACCATTCAATGTAAAATCAAGATTAAACAACACAAACTTTACCACAAATCACGAACGGAACACAACCTAATTCCCAGGAACTCCCAATAGTAGTATAACTCACGTATGGTTAACCTAGCAATGAGATATTAATCTACAGTTCTTAACCCGTGCCCTTGTTATTAACCTCATATAAAAGCCATCTCGTAAACTGGCTGCCATTTATCACTAATACACGTTCTTGTTTTACCCGATAGGTTAGAGGGTTATTTTATAATGTTTCATTTTGTAGGGCCTTCTGAAAGGAGACTTATGGAGTATGATCTAGCGGTAGATACATCTCCATACGCAGTTGAAAGGTAAGTTTTTGGAATATTATTTTCGAGATTACTTGGCTGGCACGATGACTTTTAAATTAATTTTGCAAATGGACCCTTCTTACCCCCGGTTTCTGAATACATTTAGCGGTAGTTTATCTATTCAATAGCGTTTAAACTTTTATAATAAATATAACGCTATTGAATTGGTACGTCAGAAACCGGGGGCTAGTCGCAAATAATATGAATTGTTTATTAATACTCTAACACTTTTTAATTTTATTACATATTAGGCATAATTTATTTACTTTGAAATTCCCCGTTTGTACCTATTAGGCAAACATTTTGATTCGCTATAAAGACAATAATGATTCTTCAAAAAAACCGTGTTGTTTTAAACACGAAACTAAACTAACTTAAACAAACTGTTGTTCATACAAAATTTACTCTATATTCGGTTTAGTTGGTAATTATTTGCCCCCGAGAAATCATCGGTTCCCGGACACTACGTTTTAATTGGCGGAATCCTTTGTTATATTAGCAAAGTTTGGGATGTTTTAAGTTTATTGTAAAGCTCATGTGGTTACATGGGATCGTAAGGGAAACTATTCTAGATATTATAAACTTTCTGCCTATTTACATGCATATAGCTGTAATTATGTATTTTGGTTCAGTACCGCGATTCTATAAAGGCGGTACCATCAAGTACAAAAAGATTGATATTTTAAATGTACTGCAAAAATAGTTCCTACGAGTCCCTTGCAGGCGCTGATCTGATTTTCATACATTTCTTGATAGCTAGTCGGTTGCGGATAGATTGCGGATGGTAGAGAATTGCGCTATTGTACTGCTAATTTTAGTTTTATCATTAATAACCAATCGTAGTCACGTAATAAGTTGGAAATCATTCTGTTTTATTTATATATTATTTGTGCTGGACTATACTAATAAGCAGTTAATTCACCTTCAGTTAAATTAACAAGTATTGCACTGCATAATAATTTTGTTATATTAAAGATCGGCTACCAGTAGCTCAATTGTCTACAACTATCGACTACCGACAACCGAACTGTCATCGAGAAATTTTGTATGAAAATCTGATCAGCGCCTCTGACGGGTGTCCTAGGAAACATTTTGGCAGTACATTCTAAATGTCAAATGTCGATAGCTAGCCGGTTGTCGGTAGTCGATAGTGGTAGAGAATCGAGGTACGGGTCTATCAAAATAAAATGTAACGGGGACATAAAAATAATATTATTCAATGTTTCAACAAAAAAAAACTACTTGCCATGATCATAGCTAGTTACAAGAACGTCGAAGAAGATCCACTCTTGAAAGATATTATCCAGTGAATAATTATTGAGATTACTCAGCTTCTTCGAAACAAAACTTAGCACCCAGTTCACAATATAACAAATGTATAAGTATTCCCAGGAACATGTAATCACTCAGACAGTATTGTACATCAAAGCATACGCACAATAGTACCTTATACGTACACGAATCATCTACTTACATCCCAACCCTATTTCCTAGGGTTTACAGACATACTATTTTTGTCCAAGTCCATCTTTATCTGGTATATTAGGTGACCCTTAAAAGGATTTCGCAAGTAATAGGAAAGGATTTTCTGTAATATTTCAATTTGGGTTACTTTGATCTTCGAATAGTTGAATCCTTTTTTTTATATAAAAGATACTTTGAGATTTAATCCGCGTCTTATAGTATTAAGGTTTTAGATGTAATGAAACGACATGAATAATACATAAACCGAGAGCTCTCATGAACTGCCACGTGTGACTTAGTTATCGTTTTACAATTATATGAAAAAATAAATAGATTATCTTTTTATTACAATAGATAAAATTATGATTCTGTTGACAATATGATAGCCGCATCGAATTATGTAAAATACTATAGAAAACCATTATTTTCATTGCTTTGCCAGTGGACTCGAGACATAATGCCTTTCTCATTGCGAGAATAGACCCTTGCCAAGCAGTAACATATTAATAGGTTTTAATTTAATATTACAAATAGGTATATAAAAACTACCCGTAAAAAGGTTAAAATAAGTAATCAAGCACGTAAGTCTGCAAGCTCGAAGTCGGCGCAATCAAAGAGCTTTAAAATATTAATTTCAACGTGTGACAATAGAATTCCAACACCTTTACTGCAAGTATTAATTAAATTTTACGCTTGAAGTTATGTGTTTGATATCGAGTTAAACAAAATATTTTAAAGAAATTATCACAACATTCATATCGAGATTTCAGTGAATGAAGTATTAATTAAAAACTTAATTAAACCTTTTGAAAATACAACTTTATTAAGTTGTGTAAATATGAAAGCTAAGAGGCAATTTTAATCGAAAAACGGGCCTTGCTATACTTTATTTTTAAAAATATGTTTATCTTCGTAATCTTATTTGGAGCTGGATCTGTTCTGAACTTGCTGTTTATTTATCAATATAATACCAGCTCTGCTTAGTTTGGAACCAAATGACCGCGTGTGAGTTGTCCGGTGAACCTTATTATTATTATCATTTATTTATAAATATAATTACTACAGAGAAAAATAAGGAAATAAGAACATTATATATGTTGCGCTAAGTAGTCTTAAACACATATTTTGATGAACATGATTAAAGAAATAAGCCTTCAACATTTAAACATAAAGCTACCTCATTTATTCTTCAAGTAGAATCCACATTCATAAACACAATTATATCACACTTTACAAAGTATTCCCATTTAAAGTCTAAAAAGCGCGAAGGCTCTACCGCTGCGTACTTCCTCGCTTACCCTCGCTTGTTGTATATTAAATGAGCTCTTTCCCACAACACGGGGTATCTGTTAACCTGTCACATGACCAGAAGTATTCTCCGATTTACGACCAACACTTTAGCGGAGTTATTTCTGTGGAAAGTTTATGGGTAAGGAAAATGCGATTATGGAATTGGTTTACTGGACGTTGCATTCTTGAAAGCTCTTGTTCGAATTGATTTATTGGATTGAGTGGAATATTATTTCTAGTGTCCCTTGCATTGTGAAGAAAATAGTTTTTTTTCTTTTGTTCGGCTTTAGATTTGAACAGTTGAAGAATTGAAAGTTAGACGAAAAAAGTATTTGTATTGGAACATAATATCGTAAGAAGATTAATATATTTTTAGATTCAGCCCAGTTTATTTGGATTATTTTTTGTGCATGTGCATATTGACTACCAAAAAGTTGGACGCGAAATCATTACTCCTGTAGATCGCATATCTCTAAGTTCTCCAACCACATCTACAAACTTAATACTTCTTAAAACCTGTTTCAATTTCCTAGACCCCTAAACCGTAACACCATAAAATTCTCTGCACTAGCATAAACACCGAACACAGATTTAGCCAATAAAGCGCGGCGCTTGAAAACTTGCGGGAGATCCGCACAGATTCGCGCCGAGACAAGGTATGATTAATGGCTGTATCAATAGAGATCGCCAGTGGACTATCCACTTCCCGTCGCCGAATGATGTATTGCTACCCAGTTTATCGGCAGACTTTAAATATCGGAGATATTTCCTTATGGAAGACATTTTTTGCTTGAGAAATGTGAAGTTATTTAGATGAGGAACGCTTATAAAATTCCGAATAACTTGTCTAATAAGCAAGATTAAATTACAACCTTTTTTAGGTACATTAATATAGTACCTAATAATCTCCAAATTGAAAACAAAGATAGCCTTAATTAAGAATGATTATTATAATGTAGGTATTTTTATACAGTAGCACGTTTTATGCAGTTTCTTGTGCACTTGCTTGCCCCGTTTATGTGTTTTGATGATGGAAACTCTTACAAAATATCAAGAAGTTCGACTAGAGTCGAAGCTACAGCAAAGACAGTAGTAAGTCAGACATTTGATCGTACGGTCTGAAATATCACGATTCGGTCAAAGTACTATCGTTTTTAAGTTATATCGTGTGTGTAATCAATTAAATCTAACTAAAAAGCTTTTGAACGCTAACCCTAAAAATCCCAGTTGCAACCAACATTTTTTCAATAGCTCGTCAGTTTCCAAAACATTAGTATTTGGCCACGTCAAAACGATAAATCTATGAAACGGTATACACGTCGAAGCGAGCCAGACAAAAGGACGGCAGCTGTCGTTAGCCGCATGACAAATTGCAATGTCGCACATTGGCCAAACTCATTCTTTGCTATTCGCGCTATAAACAAGGGATTGATTTTTACTTTGACCATTTTGTTCCATTTTGTTGCAATGTCGACTGAACTATTAAAATTAAAATTATTAACAGTCAAGTTTCATTGATTTTTCTTTTAATTAAAACTTAATATAAGTAACATTTACTATACCCATTGTTAAATAAGGGTTAAATAAATATATAAGCTTGAAAAATTCGGGAAATTTTAGGTATTTGTTAAAAATAATGACGTACGAGTAGCAAAGCAATATCAATTAGTAAATATATAACATAAAAAAACATAATTTTATGAAACTTACAACAGACAATTAACTAAAATGTTCAAGTATCTACGTAGTGCACAGGTACTGACTAAATCATAAAATGCTTTTGTTGAAAAATCTAAAATACGGCGTCCACCGTGACCATTCTTCTGTTGAATTTTATGATAGCACTTGTCTAGTTAACGCCCCTGGGAGTCGACGTTCAGGTGAAAGATTTGAACTGAGAAAGATTCTTATTTTATATGATGTTGCTTGTCGATCTATTGGCTATTTGTACGAGAAGAAAAATAGTGGTCTTTTATTTAGTATGTTTATTTATATTATACTATTTTTGGTAGTGAATGTGTGTGTTGTTTTTAGTAGCCGTAAATGTTTGCTCGATTAGATTTATTTTTAGTAAGCAAACTAATAAATACCGCGTATTTCTATTAATAAAACTGTCTGATAAGTAATGAAAGCGTATCTATTTTTAAATTTCAAATTACTATTTGCGGTGAAGTTCAATGACCTCGCGAATTAATTATGCTTCATAACAGAACTAATCTTAACCTCAAACAAACTAAGAAATCTGAATTCCCAAGTTAATTAGCCTAAGGCTTTCATCATAAACCTTTGTTTCACTAATATTTTACGACTTAGTTCCCAAATTACGTTTAGTCTATAAAATTTCAATTTTGTTACGGTACGTACATTATGTAGGAAAGGTTATAACTTTTTTACTAACCACTTTAAGGCTTTTTACGCTGCGTATGCGTTTAATGGGGAATAATATAAAACTGTACGGAACTCCCAAAGTTACGGTAAATGTCCCAATAAGCCCCTATAGCGGTCCGTTCTAAACTATTGAGCGTAGCTGTACTTGTGTGGAGAGCTATATGTATGTACGTTAAAGAGTTTACGGTCGCCTGTACAGACGGTAGCAAAAGTGTTTTAAATGTTTAAAAATGTGCTGCATTTATTTGGTTTTAAAACTTTCATAATTCTAGGAGTGTTTATCACTACATGCTATAAAACAAATTCAGCCGCCGCGTCTAAATCTATTTTATGGTTTTTAATGCAGTTAACATTAATAGATAGAGTGATTCCCGTGAAAGTTTTAATGTGTATTTTGGTAAGGCTTAACCAGAGGCCCGTTATAATTAATATATGTTACATATAGAAACGGAACCAAATTGATATTCATTCGTAAATAACACATACAGAAATGTAAGATAAATAAATTAAATTATGACGTCAGAAATGTAACAGGCGCTCGTTTTAAGCGACGTCATTCCGCCTCGAGATCTCTTCCCACAATTACATTACTTAATTTTGATTCCATTATTTTGTTACTGAATTCAACAAACGTGCCTCTTTCAATTTATCTATACTAATATTATAAAGCTGAAGAGTTTGTTTGTTTGTTTGTTTGTTTGAACGCGCTAATCTCAGGAACTACTGGTCCGATTTGAAAAATTCTTTCAGTCTTAGATAGCTCATTTATCGAGGAAGGCTATAGGCTGTATAACATCACGCTACGGTTATTAGGAACGGAGTAGCAAAGAAAAATGTTACAAAAACGGGGAAAATTTTGACCCATTCTCTTAGGTGACGCAAGCGAAGTTGCGCGGGTCAGCTAGTGAATTTATAAAGATTAAAGAAATTATTTTACAAATACTGTTTTAAGGTACGAGTTCTATAATATTTTGGAAGAACTGAACTATCAATATCTACTTCTACGATTTTTGCTTTGACGAAAAATATCTTATCCATCGTTCATTTATGTTGAAATATCTGATTTTCCATAATCTATAAATAAATTAACTATTTTCATAAGTAGGCTTAAATAAATACACATTTTCATTTCTAGAAACCAAACATTAGCAAATCTTTAACTTAGATAATTAACGCAACTCCAAGAAAATTATTTTCTTTTTAACCGAATAATCTAATAATTAGGTATTTCCAAGAACAGAACACAATCTCGTGATCAGTATTCAGCTAATAAAATAACTTCTTTACTACCGAGCACTAGGTGTCTTGTACCTAGTTCTTAAACACGAATGTTAGTCATGGAATAAAATTAATCGCGATAATATATTTTTGTTAAACATATAAAGTTATATATGAAGGAAGGAGTCCTTTCATCGTCAGAATACTTAATTTAAAATTACCTCTTCACAAATTCTTCCGACATTTTTAGCATTAGCACTTATTACAAACTTCAAAATTATTTTTTAAGTAAACATTTTGGTTATTTAAAAATCTAAGTTTAAAATAACTTTTATTCTATTTACCTTTTGCAACGCAGCTATTCAATAAAAAATGGAGCATTATTAAATATAAAATGTTTTGGTTGAAATCTGTTTTAATCTTATCAAACCGTTCGTTCATTTTTACAAGCCATGTGTCGACGACAGTACGTATGTACACAGTGCTTTCAAGTGCCCGACTACACTCCCGTATCGATGGCGTTAAGAGCCACTGAACTTTTGATGGCTACGATACTATTTACACTTTACTTTTTTTCCTATGACTGAACGTAACGTGATTTTATCTAATAATAGAGAAGTTTTCTGACTGTAAGTGCTCGAGTGGGGTTAGCTCAGAGTGTGAAGAGGGTAGGATTATCTGTTTACTTTAGAGTAAGTATATGATAACTGGCCCTTATACTTTATACGCTTAACTAAATCTAATTACTAAATACTGAGTAGCATTGATATTTGATAGATAAGTGGTTTAAACGTTTATATCCCTCTCAAGCGGTCAAAACTTCAATGCCTAAAGCAACGGACGAACCTGAAGCTTTACGATATTATATGTTTTTTTGGGCACATTAGGTACTATTATTGTAAAAGAGCTGTTTGAATGAATACTCCTGACACTGCACATGTTCAGTCTGATAGTAGCAATTCAAGAATTGACTCTTATCCGATATTTTTTTTGTCGTTTAAGTGCGCAGCAATCTGGAGCTGAGCAGCTGTCTCGTCGTTGTTGAAATGTTTATGAAATCTAAAATTTCACTAAAATGTTGATATTCAGGGATAAAAAGGTAGCAGCAAAGCCTTTAACGAGTTAAAATATTAGGTCAAAGTACACTGAAATAGAAAATTGTATTCACATAACGAAATTCTTTCGCGTCTCCGAGCTGTTGTTCAACTTTGTAATAAGAGCTTAGTATGAAAGTAGTTCAGCGTTTATTAATAAAACTTTGTGCCTAGGTGATACTGGTTAGTGCCTCAGACCTTTTTGTCGTTTTATTTTACTTTTTGAGACTTATATTCAATGTTTTTAAAGCTTTGGAAACCTCCCTATGAGTATCCTAGAGATCCATTTTAAAGTTTAAAAACTTAAACTTAAATTTTTTGTGTCTTTAAAGGCGCGTGCGGATAGACATCAAATTTTAAACTATCGCTTTGGTCAATTGGTTAGTGTCACCTGTGCCAAACGTCAGATATTCCAAGATAGAGTGACTGTTTGCGTCAAATTCTTATTATTATTATATAATAGACATAATGCCAATATGCACAAAAATTAACATTACAATAACAATTACCGATTATTACAACGATACACTACCGAATGCGGCGTATTAAGATCAGTCGTACATTTAAAAGTGACTTACTTACTTAAAAAGCAACAGAAAAGTCGTACGGTATAAATGAAAAATATCGCAACGACAATCATGCTAAAGATTTTCCTCGTTATTGTTTCACCGTCTATTGTACTATTTGAGAACTTTTAACGTGGCGTTCGCAAAGAATGCGAATATAAGCAGATTGCACTTAGCGACAGCAGTATTAAAGGTATCGAACATGTATGAAAAAACTGTTGTGCCTACTTTTATTTTTGAAGTATTTTTTTGTGATGTTGTAGAATTTCGTAACCAAGCAGATGAGATAACATTTGATATTGTTTTTAGAAGTAATTTTGCATTGCTTGCTTTGATATAAATTGATAAGGCTTATAGCTGGTATATTTTCTAAATAACTAAGATCTAGGTGACGCTAGTTCTTTAAATATGCATCGTGTATTTTAACGGGAGCACAGAGTTTTCTTCAAATAAACGCTACGTCTACGCTGCGTTTTAGTCACTGTGATTGCCTTACGCTATAAAAAGCTAGAAAAACGTAGCGTACGTTAGCCACTTTTAAAATAAAATTAATATTCATTTTATCTGCCAATATCTTTCATGAACTTCCGACCAAATTCTAAAGAAGGAACTCGACATCTTCAGTCAAATAAGTTGTCTACAAACTGAACATTTCTAGTGAAAACACTCCGATACAAACGCAAATGTATCAAGTAACGGACATGTCTTTGAGTTCGTGGTATTCGAGTCCAGGACTGTGAGAAAGCTTTGATGTATTTGGATTCAAATCAACTTCACTGTATGTTACTTTGGTAAAATCGCCTTGGAACTTGTTCTTATACGGTCTTTGTTAATGCCGTTTTATGAGAAAATGTGAACTTCAAAAAAAAAAGATTCTGTGTGAAAAGATTACTTGTTTTATAAAGTATCCTATGTGTTATTCAAGGTTATAAAATAATATTCGTACCAATGAAATTCATCACAATCAGTATAGTAGTTTTGGTGTGAATAAAATGAGAATTGAAATTGTTGATTGCATAAATATTATTATGTGTAAGACTATGGATGTAATAATACATATTAAATACTGTTTTTACTCCCTACACAAGGATTTATTCCTTTACAAGGTGCCTATTGTGTTGTACTGAAGATGACACAAATACTCGTACATTCATTGTTTTCACAAACAGAATTCAATTTCTAGTAGAAGAAGGAGAGGAATAAAGTCTTAAAATCTAAAATTCCTAATACAAATGCTAAAATCGGTAAAAACATTTCAAACAATGAACTAGACCACTCAATCAGTCAATCTAAAAATTGATAGCACACGTTTGAAAATCCATCCCGTCGGTTGAATGCAGCAAAGAAAAATAAAGGATCCTCTTGTTATCTGCGGCTCTGTCGTCGATTGTTTTATTAATTGAGATTTCGTTCGGATTTCCATGTGGCTCTGTGGTTGTTTTAGCGCTTCTATTTATTTGTTAGATTGTGGAGTTTCGTTTCTCTGATGAGAAGATTTGTTGTTGATTTTTTTAGTATGTTTCGTTCCAAATGGTTGTGAATTGTGAATTTGTAACAGAAGTTGATATGCATATAAGGTATCTTAAGCTGTTTGCTAAAGAGGTAGCAATATCAGAAACAGCAAACAGAAGAATCTGCTGTTTCCTTAGTTATGTTGTTGTTTTCTGTGTTTCTAAATAAATTATTGACAGTAAACAAACGTACAGACATGCTCATAGTATTCCAATAAATTAGTAATAATCTTAATAAATTACGTAAAGTCAAAGTAAACAAAACGAAATAATGTCAAAATTGTTACAAATTTTTCGCTCGTGATCTTAATACGTACACGCCAAAATAAAATATAACAGTCTGACAGCGTATAGGCAAAAATTGAATCCTAACAGTGCTCATTCGATTTCGAATCCTGTATCCTTCGGCAGGAAATTAAAACTTGGGGTTCAATAACTTTTGCCTTCCAGACTTCATACGATATTTAGATGCGTGAATCTGAATATAAAAACACTAGATTTTGATAAAGTTATACTTTGAGATGCTTTACAAATTATATTAAGTTATTTGCTTATCAGATGATTTTTATTTTTTTGTTCATATATTAACAAAACTATAGACTTATCTTAGTTTACTTGATGGTCACGGGTGGTGTCTTCATTTAATGTTGCATTAAAAATATTTTCAACATTAAGTAATGGTTACGTAAGGTTTTATGAAGAAGTAAATACTTATTACTTTTTAATACATAACTACAATTGCATACAATTTATCTTCTTATTTATCAACGAATATTGATAAGTAGGTATTACTTACATTAAGTAAATAAAATAAATCTGCCTGCCGCGCTTTTACAGATAAACTATATAATATTAATCGATTTAAATAGAAAAATGTTTTGACTTGGCAGTTTATAATTCGAGAAAGCCTCTTTTTCGGATAAATAAAATTGTTTGGATTCCTGTGCAAAAGCTGGTATAAATAGAATTTAACGTTTATTCGGCCCAATAGCCTCAAAATTTCATGTAATCAGAAAAACCTATTCGTGTATTAATTACACATTTCTGAGAAGGATCTTTTGACTCTATCATAATCCGTCTTTCAGCCATCATTCTAGGAATTCCATTAACCACGGGGATTCAAACGGAGTAAGTATTCGAGTTGGGTCTGAGAAAATAATACCCATTGGAATCAATCGCAAGAGCATGTTTTTAGAACTTCGACCTCATCTTAAGGTAACCTTATCAGATTATTTATATTGATTCAATAGAATAAGTTGAATATTATATCAGTTATCAGAATCTATTCCATAATTTATCCTGAGAAAAATTATTAATCAGGATCCAAGAATCAGGAATGAAATTACGTTTCAATTAGAAAAGTATTTCTTTCATGTTTCCATAAAACGCAGTTCGTAGTAATCTGGTTTTCCAATCTCTTTAAGAAGAAAAATTGTAGCTACAACCTTTTTAAAAATTAACAAGAAGCGTGTACGGCTTACCATAATATTACAATGTGAGTCATGCAAGTAACAAGGGCTTATGTACCTCTTATGAGATTAGAAGGCTTTGAGGATATTCACAAAACTCATCCCGTTACGTTTTTACCGCGTTCCCAGCCGAGTAAGCAGCCTTTCAATTAGCGTGTTCAAAAGTTTCATAAGAAAAGGACTTCGCCTTTTATGTTGGAGAAGCAAAAATGTGGTAAATTATTGCTACTTTTGATATAAAAACGTGAGGATTGTGTGGGTGTAAGATAATTTTGTGGATGAAAGTGAAACCTATTTGTTATGTGGAGTTAAAAATAGAACCATTTCATTGTTTTGTGTAAACATTTGTTGTACGTATTGTGTACCACGTTTGGGTCTCGTCTATTGTTAAAATTATCCAATTCTTAGATGTTAATCACAGAACACATACCTAATAATAATAATCATATTTTTCCTTCTATTTTTGGACTAGTTATGGTCTATGAATTACGATAAGACTTTTATAATTTCGATATAATCAATATCAATCTAATTTTCATTCATATGTTTGAACAACAAGTTTACTATAATAACTCTTAAATTCGATAGTTTTTTCTTAAAAATCTTCTCGGTCGAAAGGCGATTCTAAATTTTGTACAAATCGATACAGAAACCAGTCAGCGGTAAAGCGTGTGGGCAACAATCTGCAACTGCCAACTTAGTACAAAACTAAGTACAAGTTGTCGACTTGTTGGAACTAAGTCCTGCACTTGGCGTGTCTGCCTCGTAAAGTGTAAAAATAAATTATTAACCCAAGTGCGATGAAGTTGTGGAATAATATAATTACAATGTCTACACGCGATAGGGTTTCAAACTAATTTTATTTATGTTATTTGTTTATTAAGGTTTTTATCGTGTTTGTTTTTATTATGAATAATTTTATAAATAATGTTACCATAGCTAAATACCTTATCAAGAATTGTTAAATTGTTGCCTTAGAGCTGCTTTGACGATAGTAGACTTTGTGAGTAGCTATCGAATGGAACGTGTAGAAGCAATGTTATAGAGACAAATGTTTTCCATTTCATATTTTTATAATAAATATAAAAAAGGATAAAGCTTTTGTTTTAAAGCGTCAAACTAAAGAATTAATTTCAATAAAAGTTTCATATAAATAAATCATTGATATTTCAGTCGCATGCCCATGCCTCATTGAATTGCCATCAAACAGAAACCGCCGCAAGCGAACCTGTTGGCCACATTCAAATACAAAAACAATTAAACAAAAAACATCATAAATAACAACGAACAAAACAATATCGGGCCAAACGAAACATATGAAAACAAAACGGGACTGAAAGCGGAACGTGTGACAGAAGTTCCATACATCGACTTATTTCCAGTAGAAAGAGCCTATTGAATAAAAACGGAGGCATTCGACTGTGAGCCGATACGTAGGGATGTCTTATACCTCTTCATATCCTGCTTTAAATTATTATTGATGGTAGTGTTTACGGTGTTTGGGGTTCGGGAGGTTCGAAGGTAAAACGACGATTGTGGAATTGTTTACGTTTGTCTACAAATTTAAATTGACCCTCAGTCTATGCACTACCGAGGTCAATTTTGATAATATAATTTATGTCTTAGCGCAGAAAAATATATTGCTTCGCTCCAATTCCTCTATTAGTCTGGGAGAGAAATTTGCTCAGCTGTGATACAATAATGAGTTATATATGAGATTTGTCCAAGAGAGAGAAGACAGGAAGGGTTTTATAATTTGGTTTCTAGTCGGCCATTGTAGCATAATAATTATATTGTTTATAAATTTAGTACAATAAGGTACGGTTCTTACTTTTCTTTAGAAAACTTTTTAAACAAGTTTAAAAAAGCAATCGCTTTACAAGTGCCACTTTCAACAACAATAAAATCTTTCACAAAATAATATTCGCTCGAATGCAGTGTTGTAATTTATTTTCATCGCAGCGCGAGAGCGATTAAATGGTGAATATTTAATATTGAATGTGCATAGAATATTTTATTCTGAAGAAATATTCGCTTTCATAGGAATAACTCTATACTTACCCAAAAATAAAACTAGACTTAAGGCCCAAAATATGAAAAAAAAGGTATGAGTTTAAAAATGTATTAATATTTAAATGGCCTGGTTGCAAATATATGAGCCACTGCGATATAAATAACTCCGAAGTTCATTACTTTATTACTTATTAGTTTGTAATAAACGTTGATAGATCAAGCAAAATATTAATATATAAATATTAAGACATCTTTGCGTCGTTAACAAAACTAACACTAATAATGGTGAGCATTTAGGAGAAGCTGAACAAGCTCCTTTTAAATGTTCACCATCACTCTAACCACATTACAAAATATTTTCCCGAATCATCATAGTCCATTATAAATTGATTTTCCTACAGAACCCGATATTTACCTGTCATTATTCACCTCACCGTTCAAACCTTCGTTTGATACTTGTACAGTCAAAAGCAAAAATATAAATAAAGGTCACAGCATTTGTATCAATAAAAATAACAAAATTACTTCTGTTTTTTACCTTCAAATAATTTTACAATAACTGTAAATTTATGGTTGACGAACGAAAAATAAAATAGACATTTCAATACAAAAAAGTACGATTGAAAATGTGACCATTGTATACACATTTTTGCACGTAACTGTACATTCTATAACTCAAGCTGACACATCAATAATAAAAAACCTTCGAAGAACCTACGTCACAAGGGTTTGCTATTTTCTTGTAAGCCATTGTAAAGGACGTAGTGCGGTGTATATTTTTTTTTGCAATATTTTTCACTAGTCATGCATTTATTATAGTGATGGATTTTCTTTTAATAATAGTAAGGAAAACGCAGTGTCATTTTGTTATTAAACAACATACTAAACAGAAGTAGTTGCCAAAAATTGTTGGAAGTTTTATTGTAGAGTTATTAGGTAGGGGTCTACAAACAAGCAAACCAATTCTTATAAATTGCGTCTTTCCAAATATAAGCTAGTTCATCTATAATTACCGTAATTTTCAACAAGGAAAATATTCTTACGAATGAGATATTTCAACCCAAAAACTGAAATATTGTTTGCATAAGTTGCTTTACATTTTTCGTTATAACAGTTTATATACACAGCTAATTTTTAAAACACTTTGAAGTCTTCCTAAATCATCGTTGTTATCTATGCCCTAATATACTTGAAAACAATTTTCTTATCATAACTGCTAGAACAGTTCGCCGGCAAATTATTCAATTTTGCCAGAAGCACGTACACTGAGATTCTAACTGCCAGCAACATAAGTCACTTCAGTACATAGCCTGCAGCCAGAGATAACTTAATGTTATATTCGAGTTTACACTATCTGTCGTACAGGTGATTCTAATCGTTTCTTAAAGAGTACCAATGCAACATGGACACCTGATACGATTACTTACGAAAAGGTTTTTTTTACATTAGCTGTTATTTTATCCTGTATATTCAATTGTTATTCGTGAAACTGGCACTTTGTGATCTTGGAGAGTTTATATTTTTAACGTTGTCTTGGAACGTTGGAGCTGCGGGTCTTATTTGAGAAATTAATATGTTGTCATGCGAAACCTAATCTGTTTTCTTGTAACGCTTTCATACTTGAAGTAGCGACCTGACCAAGAGGTAAAGATGTGGGAAGGTATACAGAATTAAAAATATTGTGCAATGGGCGGGATTTGCGGGCAAAGACTATAGCGTAACTTCGAAAATAGGCCAATAGATAAAAAATCTGCAACAACCACATAACATATTCTGTACTGTTTCCACATTTTGCCCCGGTTCCATGACGTCTGCCTTCCTCTATGTAAGTTGCACTGACGTATTCATTTCCCGCGTGTGTTAGCGCTTATAGGAGCCTGTCTCTTTGAATGCCTGCCTTGCATAATTCTTTCTTGAAAGTTTCCTCTCTCTGAAAAATCTTTATTACATGCTCGGCTTCTAAGATGAAAAGACTTTGGGCTTCGCTCTATCCGTGCAACGCTCTCAAACCTACTTATGAAAGCAAAGAGAATAAACAGTTGAGAAAATTCGTGAAAATTCAGTCAAGGTATTTTAAACGATTTTTATATCATAAAATATGATGTGTTGATTACATGTTTATTTATTTTAATAGTTACTCAACTAATTTCTTTGTTACGCTATCCACTAAATAAAAAAATATTTTTCCACGTTTTGACCTATAGTTTTTATGACCACTCAATAGGACTCTGTTATAGTATCTTAAACATCAGCAACACCTGATAACTATTCAAAGCACTAAATATACGCCAGTCAACTAGCGCCTACACTTTCATTCACAGCAATGTCCAAATCCGCAAATTTTATTGCAAAATCTACCTTTAGTCTGTTGGCAACTTTTCCCGACACTTCCCTCTAGGCGAGTCAGATTGTCCGACAGTGCTGTGTAACTTTGAATTGACAAAACGAAAAAAAAACACACACAAAATGGTCGCAGAGAAAAAGTTGTGTGCCTGAAGCCGGCGGCTAACTCGACGTATTGTCTAAGCCATCTTGTTTCGCCTTTTTGTAAAGCTTTAAGCTTTTTACACTGTTTAATCGGGTTGACTGCGCTAGTCTCGTATTGATCTGTGTTCTTTGGCGTCCATCCGATTGTGAGAATTGGTTGGTTTCTTTGAGTTATTAGCTTTTTGTGCCTTTGTTTTGTGCGCGCCTGGATTTTCGTATTAGGCTTGTGTTAGAAGGCTTTTAGATTTGCTTTTTTGTTGGTGATTATGATTGATTATGTTCCTTTGTTATGTATGTGTTTGTAATGTTAAGTATAATTTTACTGTTATTTAACTAGGATAATAGAGTCGTTTATATTGCTTAACTATATCCAAAAAAAGCCTTAACTAAAGCTTAAATCATATTCTTATATATTTTTCCTTTGCAGTGTCTTTTGACACAACTCCTTCCCAAGAATAGTTATAGCAATAAAAATTCTTTAGATATTGCCTTAATTTCGGTAAATATAATTGTTCTAATTAGCTAGTGTAGTTTTGTCCTTCCGTTATTTTTCTCTCAGACTAAAATGAGTCTAGACAATTAGGTAGAAAACAATACGTGTACTAGTTAACAATATTTGTAAGATAATAAGAAAATCTAATATGATAGCCAAGTAGCGTGTTTTATTACTTCTTTCTACTTCCAATCATGGTTCGTTACTGATAATACATCCACCACAAAACAATCCACAATGCCCTATATAACGATTAAGTTGCTCTGTAGTAAAATCTAAAAGATTTTCTTTGCTTGTTTGAAAAAAGTTTACGTTACTCTTTTAAAAGTAAACTACTATCCAAGGATCCCATTTTACTAATACAACAGTATCGAACACCAACAAAATATATTTTAATCCCGCACAAAATGTGTCAATGATTTCCCTTGTCGGTTTTTCCGACGCGAAATGTCAGTCGTTAAGTTACCCCTGTTTTTGCGGTGCGACGATTCTTTGGAGCATTGACGAATCTTATCGTGGTCCCGTTGGGCTTGGCGCGTCTTATCGTGGGACGAGCTACTTTGGGAAACAATACCGGGAGTGAGGAGTAAAGAAGTGATGGATGTGAAACCGAGATGGATTGATCGGTTCACGGTTGTGCGTTTATCAGAGGTCATGGCTATTAATTGTGGAAGTTTTTTTTGGAATGTTGTTTCGTGTTTGGTTTAATGACTTTTAGTGATAGATTGAAACATTTGTACAGACAACTTTTTTTATCTTCCACTTAATATGCAAAAAGTATTTATTAATTAATAGAAGTATTTTATTGACATATTTAAAGGAAACCAAAGTGTTGTTTGAAAAAACCTAAGGACAACCTTTTTGATTGCCAACAAATCAGTTCTTGAAAACTAATAACAAGTAATACTTACATATTTTATAAATATTTTTCGCACTCACAGTTTTCCTCTTCAATATTTTCCATCTCACCGCACAAGTTTTATCCGAACACATTTTCCGTTTCTTCACTCCACGTTCAAGATATCTTTGCTCTTCAGTTTACGCGGCCGCATCTCAGTCGCTAGCACCGCGATGATAAGATGGATGGATACATCATTCACAACAGTTGCTTTTGTGTTACACTTTTATGGCCAACGAAATTCAGGACAACGCAACGTGGAGCTCAAGCCTTCTAAAATATTTACGATGGAAGAAAACAAAGGTTAACAATTGGATGGAGTTGAGCCTTGAAATGGGTCGCGGTAGAAGTTATGCCAGTATCAAATAGAAAAGTTACTTGTAATTTATTAATGTCAGGCGCATTGCGTACTGCGTATTTTTGCTTTGCGCAGTTTTACAACGAGTGATATTGTTTTGTTAACGTTGAATGTAACCAATGTTTTGGACTGATATGAATTTGTTTTTATTTTGTTTGCGCTTTGTTACGAAATCTGATGTGATTGAAACGAAAAACTAACTGTTGTTATTTAGAAATGTAAACAAATTTATTTTGTTTTTATATCAAAGTTATTATTTATACTGACACTGATAAATATAGAGTTATTGATCAATATTAGGCCCAAATAAAAAAGACTTGTACTTTCCTATTTATGACACAGCATTATGTGTGGCAAAATGTAATTTTTTACTATAAATTAAATATAAAGCCTTACAAAATTATTTATTTTGAGTTGTTTTGATCCCACACTAACAATTCGTTAAACACCAATCCCCATTATCATATCATTTGCTAGAATCAACAAACTATCGTACGGTAACCAAAAGTGTTTGTACTTTGTACTAAACTTTACGATCGTCACTCAGGTGAGTACAAACAGGGCAAGTTTTATAGCGCCATCTATTCACGTATATGTAAAATACATGTGACTATTTTACTACGCTTATGTTTATTTGATTTTGAAGTCGTAAAAAAGAAATGTAGGGTTAATGTTTTAATGTGGATTCTTTTTTGCTGATCTTATTCTAGTTGTTGCTGTACCTAGTTTAATTTATGAGATTTTTTTTCGACTTACTAAAATGAATTTTTATAGTGATTTTAAATTCCAATTACATCTAGCTGTATACGGGTAATTGTTTTTTTTAATTTATCACCCCAAACACTTTTAAGATTTTTTTTGGGTTTAGAGGTAGTGCAGCTGTTTTTTTTTTAAATGTTATTTTCGATATTTTCCAACACGTAAAATGAGTAACCGCTGATATTCTGATCAAATTTTCAAGAAAGTCTAATGCAATTCCAATCAGTGAATAACTAACAATATCATCATCATTATCAAACATGTACGTACATTGGTACAACTATACCAATCTAAACGAAAATGTCTTAATACTAGCATCAAAAACACACGCTGGACTTTGTAAAACTGGTCGTGGAAGACGTTTACAAGACAAAAGTTTAAGAGAAAATGTTCAATAGAAACGTCTTACAAATATCGTATCGATGGAGCTGAACGGCGGTCAGTGTTAGCTTTTACGCCGCCACCGACCCGAATTTAAACTCGAAGTACCTACTGTATAGCTGTTAGAATCTGAAAGGAAATAATAACAACATTTATACAAATACACATAAACATTTTTTTCTTTTTTAGGTTCTAACAAAAAAAATCTACATAAAATCATGTCTTGTTCTTCATTGTTCCCACGGGAGTTATACAGTAAACACTAACTTCCTGAAGCCATATTGTTAATATTTTAATTTTGTTTCTTTTTTATACGTTCCATAACATGTGCACTGTGCTTGTATTAATTGAAATGTAATTTTATTTTAAAATATTAACCAGTTGTATACAAGTGCATGCCTGCTTATAAATAAATAAATAATACTTTTACGCAACATCAACAACGCAACACATTCGTGTTTTATAAACCTTACTACCATTGTTTAAATAATACACGAACTGCAAGCCTAAAAGTAGTAGCACTGTGTCTAATGTCTTAAGCAAAGCGACGTACTTCCTCCACTTGATATACGAGTGTTGGACACGCAAGGCGCGTACATCACTGTCGCACGTTGACATTTTATAGACATCGCCGCTGTTTTGTGCTCCCTTTATAGATATCACTGAAAGGTTTCGCTCCAACGTGTAGTTTCGTGTTACCTGTCAAAACAAAAATATGGACACTTTTCACGTAAATTATAGGTATATTGTGAAAATATTTGTAAATTTTTTGCATTTTATTTTATTTGTAAAGCTACTTTTTTGTGATTTTGACATAATTTGTTGCCTGTATTTTGTGACAAAAGGAAACATATTTTTTTCTCCAAATTGAACGAAGTTTCCAATCACTTATTTTTGCTTTTCACATCGGAAATTAACAACCTTGTAAAGTTTTGATAGGCTGTACAAAAATAGAATAAACGACGTAGCGCATTGATTTCTCACAAATCAGTTAACGATTCGAAAATAACTACCGAAAAAGTAGTACGCAGTATAAGATACACGAATTCGGAATAATAACACAAAATTCAAAGATAGAAACGATCTTCGCACGAACAAGTCATACTATTCAAAGTTTCTAGTCTCTAAAAAGAAGTCGTCTACCAAGCTCCCAACGGGAATATAAAACAAATATTTGAGGTACCAACAAAGATTGTAATAAAAATAAGCAAATGACGCTGGTCTAGTTAAAAATGTAAACAGTCAGACGAGATGCGGAGAACATAACTTTGAAAAGGTAACGACCAAATTCAAAGTAACTTTGTAGCGAGCAGAGAATAGTTGGCCGATGTGTGGTTGGTTAAATTGTAAGTTTTTCAATGTATATGTTTGGTTTTTATATTGAGGATAGTAACATGAGAAAGTTTTGTTGAGTTTTTTTTATAATAACATATGGGTGTTAGCTTCTCTCATTAGTTGTACGATATTTGTAAGTATAATCGATATATTTTAAAGAAACATTTGTCATTTGTTCTCCTATCCTGGAAGGGAACGAAATTAAAATACCGAACACACGAATACTGAAATAAAATGCTTAAAAGACTGACTTTCATGTAACTTAGTTTAACCCGGCAAAAGACCAACGACCAACGAAATCACTAAAAGATTTGTTACAAACATCTAAAGCCACGAATACCTCAAAAGGGGAAAAAGAAAAAATCTATTCATCGATTCGACCAAAAGCCAACTTCGGTAGAAACCTCACAGGGGCTTTTGTGAATAAAAATCGCGGACAAGGTAAGCAAAGCTCTGAAACTGAAAGGCGAAAGGTGCTGAGAAAGCGGAACTGGACTGGGAGCACGTCGAAGTAAGTAAGCCGAGCATTAAGGCTTTGCGGACCTAAGTCTTGGCCTGTACTTGCTTTGATAGAACCGTATTGTATCGCAAAGAGTGCTGTAATACCTTAACAAGGTTCGGAATTATTAACGGTGCAGTAGTTTTGGTGAAGTCAGGTGCATTTGTAAAGAATATACTAGTTGACGATTTTTTAAACTTTTATTTGTGACGGGCGCAATCGTGGATTTAAAGTAAAAGAAGGTACAAGTACAGAAGCTCTAATTAGAACCAACTTACATAGTATTTACAGTCATCAGTGTAATAGTAATTATGATCAGAAAGCTAAAAATATTACTTTTCCTGAGTATACTGTTGGTCTAAAACTAGCGTGAAGACACTATTACATGGATTTGAATTAACAGTATCAATTTAAAGAAATATGTAGATATGTATGCGGAATTCACAAACACAATTCTATGCTTAAAAATGGATGATGAAGTTGCTCCCTGACAAGCAAATAACTGAGTGCTTTTCTTGCGAGAACTTTAACAAGGTTATAATGTACGATGCAATATGAACGTCGGACGAAGAATTTATGAAATGTAGTTGTATCAAGTACTAGGAAACTCGACAGAGAATGTCAGTTTCGAGAAAATTCCAAACAACACAAATAGAAGCGAAAAGTTGATGAGTTTAACTTTTATTTGTTTTATTGTTTTGTTGTTTATCCGATGGGTATTGAATAAGTTTTGGAGTTTACTTTTGGAAGGATTTTATTATCAATTTGTAGATATTTTTGTATGTTGCAGTTAGTTCTAGTTAAAGTAAATATGCGATTTTTTAAGGGCTTATCTAACATTAAAAAACATAAGATATGACTTTTAATAATTGCATTCTCAATTGGGTGTTGATTTGTTTTCCACCAATTATATAAATTACTTTTTTAAATTACAACTAACTTCAATAAATATTTACACTTTATTACTTTGCCTAGTTTTAAAAGATTTTAAATGCCCTAGAAACATGAATAATGCATAGCAACGAATAATACTATCCACTTGCATCTCATACGGAAATTGCGTTTTTAGAGTTCGGCATAAAATAGTTGAGACTGGTTTTAAAATCTTCTGTTTCGTGTTATAAAAATATTATGTACCTTAAAAATGTTAGGTAAAATGGATTAGTGACTCATTGTTGAGTTTACATTAAAAAGTTTAAGCATGAGTCTTCATATTTTAAATTAAGCTTTTAAAATGCAATATGCCTATTTTAAAACGAAGCGCTTTATAACCTTAATTGCAAAGAATAATTTTAGCTTTGGCAATATAGAAAATTAATTTCTATCACTCATCCTACACTAAAAGCAAAATTTCTCGTTAAATTTATTTATATAGATTCTTTTATGAGTTATATTTTGTCATCGAAGCCAAAATATATCTCACATTTATACAGTATGAAAGGTCAAATATAAATATAAGTTATTTTGGCATGTGTAGGCGTAGAGTAACAAGCTTTAACTAATGCTATGATCAAAGGGGAACGTGTCCTTACTCATTTAATATTACACGAACTCTTATTATTACGGTTGACATTCCTCGTCATTTGAATATGTACTTTCACTATGTAAAACTCGACTATCGTTTATTTTAAATAGTAGCTATATGTATTATTGGAATAATTGGACTGTCTTGTTGTTGAGACATTTCTTCTAAGTTCATTGATCGTCATGCTAGAGTTTTCATTAATCTTATGAATAAATTCTTTTCATATTTTAGGAACCTAGTTTGAACCTGAGTGTCAAATTGATTTAAACATGTATGGCAATATGTATTTTTTATAAACTTCTTACTTAAGCCGTAATACATCTTTTACATTTTGTCTTTTATATTTAAGCACTTTATAAAAGCATTAGACTGTCAAGAATTTTTAAAGTACTTTAAACTAAATCCTTTTAACAATACACTACTGCAAACAATAAATATAATAATTATTCAGAAGAAGTATTACCTAGCCATATAAATTACCTATCGTGTCACGAAACTATGTTATACATGTCGATTTAATTGCATTCAATCGTGACCTAATTGATAGTAACATTCCTTATACATATAGACAATATATCCACAGGTATATGTAAATTATAGACATGGCAAGTATATATAGTTATATACTGATATAGTATAGACTATGTACTGAGGAGATTAACGCTTCACGCATAATTGCGGCAACGTATGACGGAAATCAATAGAGCTCGATGATTGAATTATATACATCATATTCATGGCTTGTAAATCGAAACTGTGCTTGCAAACGTGTAACGTTATAGTTGTATAAGGTATATATAGAAGCTCATTAATACAGATTAAGATAAGGTTACAAATTATCAAGAACTACTTTCGAGAAACTCAGAATTTCTAAGAAAAAAAATACGCAGAAAACCAAAAATAAAATTCGTTGGAAGATCGTATAAGATACACATATTTTAATTAGTTAAATATGTAATATTATAATGTAACGGGTCTTATACACGATTGAAATTTTTTAATTTATAAGTTAAATATTCCTTTTAAATTATATTTTTAATACACTTTATAGTTGAATGTTTATTTCATTCATAGAAATCATAATTTAGAACCACTACTTACCTATTAGTATTAAGAAGAATCCTGTACATAAAACAAAATATATTTCATTATTAAATTATATCAAAGGGGTTAAAAGCCCAGACATGTAAAAAACAAAAAAGATTTCAATCTGAGCTTTGATATTCAAACCTTTGGTCCTTTAATATTGGCCCAGGTGCATCGTAATCTCTCAAGGGAAATGATTTTTTTACACCGTCCCTCTTTGCGTCCCGTCTCTCTCCGTCCAGACGGATATTATGTGAAAGCATTGCTTATGTACAAAAGGGTTACGGTGTGATTGAAACCTTGGTTGAAGGGGATACGTTGTTAATTAAAAGTCTACTGTTCGAGCCGTTGTAAGTGGATCGATTGTTTAGATAAAGTGTGGAGAATGTTCATGTTATGATTTTGGTATTGTTTAGCATCTAACATTTTCCAATAAATGTGTTCTTAATAAATATAATTTACCGCTAAAAACCAAAATTTGTTTGCGATATTGATTATTAGAAGCGTAGGTAGCATTTCTAGTAAATGGTAAAGGTAAATATAACAAGCAGAATTCCAAGTAAGACAAAAGCCACCTGCAAAACCAACGTTAGCGAAAACAAAAATTGAATTCGAAGAACAAAATCAATAGTAAGTAAGTGAAAGAACGCCTTTCAACCCCGAACCCTAGTTTTATATTAATTCTAAGCCTAAGTAAAACTTACTCAAAAGCTTAAAGAAAAAAACTAATCAAAACTTCAACAAAAATCTATCCGATCAGTAAACTATATCGGTTTAGGTTCGTGTAACAAATAATTCGAAAAGTTCCGACCGACTTAGCAATGATTGCCTTCACCCTATTTTGAATTCGTCTATTTCAAGTCTTCAAATAAAGGAAGCAGTCTCATGTGTTATTCATCATTTGAACGCCTGAAAACATCTACGGTACATAAGTAGTTATGGTTTCATATATTGACAAATTCTAAGAATTATTTGTATAGTCTGTTATTATGTTGGGTATTTGAATATTTTGCTTTGGATCTTTTTTGAGGCAGTGTGTACGTGCCTGAATATATTTATGTTTCTGTCTGGGTATAAAATCGATACACATAGATAGCAGTTTAAAATCAGTAGCGCGATGTGCCCTAGTTAATCACATCTAGAATAATCTACGTACGTACGTTTACCTATTACAGCCCGTTTACCCATAATCCGTTTTAACAACCGAACATTGATGCACAAGAAACAAGCATAGGAAAAAGTTAGTCTGTATTTTGTATACACTTAATCATAAAGTACTAACTCTAAGAGTTTACGAAAGGAAATATGAAAGGAAAATGTTAAAACATTAAGTTATAATAAAATCGAATGTTTGATAACTGTAGACGAATGAGATGTCATTAATTCAGTTGAAGAGCTAAAAAAAATCCTTAAGCCAAAGGATTCCAGTAAGTTCGACGCCAACCGTTCATATATTATTCAGTCAGCGTCCGAGAGCGTAAATGAAAAAGTTTTTGTATTCAATGACTATTCGAACACCACCAAAATACTGGTAAACCCGAAAGTTTTCGAATCGAACCAAAATTACGAGCCAGAGTCCCGACGAGTCTTGGCTTAGTTAAATATTCAGAGGGCGTCTGTCACTGCGTATGAAGATTAAGCAGCGGTATAAAATGTTAATATCTATGGATTTTTCCGTGTTATATATGAAGGGGATGTATCTTTAGGATCTCATGAATGATAGCTGAGAAGTGAGGGTGCTGCGTTAGTATGTTTCTTGTTGTACCGAGTATCGTATTTTGTGAAAGAATGTGTTGTAAAATCTAGGTGAAACAGACATCATAAATATATTATTCGCTTAAAGATAAACACTTCTTAGCAACTAGACAATATTTGTATTTGAAAATGTAATGGTCTTTAGATGCCATGGAGATAAAATAGTAAATGATATTTAAGTAATTCCATAAAATTAAATAACAGCCGGTAAAAATCTTTACTACACTTTCAGTGGTAATGATTAAATTAAAATTAATTAACGTTTGTCTGTTTACAACAAATTAATACATGCGTTAAGGCGGATCACGAAATAAATTCCGAAAAAAATAGGGTTCGTAGTAAAAAACAGATTTGTCAAACCGAACGAAATTAAATGGTGAATCGTGAGATACTTTATTCGAGGCACGGTCCACTGAATAAAGTGGAATCAGGGGCGGTACTATTGAAAAGTTTTTCAGACTTGGACTGCTCCGATTATTGCTCGACCGAGTGAAATCGGAAATTGCAAGGACCAAAGGATTCTTACAGTCTTGTACAGATGAGTGTGTCGTTAGTGAGCTAAGCCCTGAATACTGAGTTGGAATCATTCGCTGTAGAGTACTCTAATATTACTTGTCTGAAGCTTTAACTTTAGTATTACGATGTTGTATAGAAGTTTGCGATCCAATATAGTCATTAATTCATTGTAACCTATTTCTATGTGTTAACATTTACAGTAGGTACTAGCCATAACGTCTATTGGCTCGGTGCAATTAAAAAACAAATAAGATTTATATTTACATTATTTTAATAACCTACTCTATTTTGTGCTATTTTTACGATGTCTTCCATAGGCTTTCACTTAATTATATAAATATCTTCTCAAAGGCTCAGACATTATACGAGGATACATTCTGACAGGCACTAATACTTACTTTAATGAGCTTCCTTCTATCTAATATTATTCAGTTCTTTGATCTTTAATATGAATAGTGATAGGTTTAGTATATTTAGACATACGTAGGCTTTAGTTCATATTAATCGTTGAAACACCTACAGATATTGCCATAGTTAGTTGCGTCTCATTATTTGAACGCGACTTTTAAAGTTATCAAAGGCTTTTGTGTAAGAGTGTTTTTAAATAGATGTCCTAAAACTATTATTTTTAAACACTTTTCGAATAAATTTAGACTTAGATTATTATTTATACCATGACGGTGGAATTATTAATTTGACCCTTTAGTTAGATAATATGAATATGGCCAAAGGTAGCTAAAGCCGCAAATATGTAGAAGGTAAATACAATTATGTATAAAAATCTACTTCGATCTCATAACCAAAAAAAGAACAATATGTGCATATTCCATGTATCAAGATCTCCTGATCTACCATAAAATAAGTCAGTACACTACTAGATAATAATAATTTATAGTAATATAATTCATAATAATTCAAATAACTTAACATTAACACCTCTCATTTAGCACTCGTTCATTGACCTCAGAAGTAAGCAGACATTACTAAAAGGTTCTTGTACGTGACTAAGTAACTCACTAATTAGGCGTCTGAAACTTTGTATGTAGGTACAAAATTTGCTGAAAATGCTCCATACCTTTATGAATTTGAATAGTTTATGATAGTGTAAGATAGTAGAGTGAGGCTGTATTATTAAGACCACTTAACATCATTTTAATATACCGTCCACGTGTACCGG
Source organism: Anticarsia gemmatalis (assembly GCF_050436995.1). Classification (NCBI taxonomy): domain Eukaryota; kingdom Metazoa; phylum Arthropoda; class Insecta; order Lepidoptera; family Erebidae; genus Anticarsia; species Anticarsia gemmatalis. The sequence goes on from NC_134757.1 coordinate 8,854,061, forward strand.
TCTAGACGGTAGTCTACAACAATAGACGGGCTTTCAAGAGGTTTCAATTTAGTGCAGCAAGAATATGTATAAGTATAAAGAAGTTTTATTTTTTACATCTATGTCATATGGACCAATTTTAATCAAAAATGGGTTTGCTGGTGACAATTACAGGTTGTTGGTCAAAATTAAGCGCAAATACGAGCATAGACGTATACCAAGTGTAAGTATATATACGTATACATTTCCTAAAACCTTCTTTGTCGTCATAAGTGAAATAGTAATATAATTAATTTATTACTTGCCAACTCTTCTCTTACATTATAAATTTGTTGCATTGTAAAATAGTGCCGAAACTTCAAAATATCAACTAACAGAAATCCAGACCTCAGGTGTGGTACATACAAACAAAATATTACTGTTTTGATTAATAACAGTGCTCACGAAACATTGTACAAATAAACACACCGCAGAGAATTGTTTCATTAGCTTAAAAGCGTTAGAAAATTGTTTTTATACGTTACGAAACAGTTACACGGTGATAAATTAATTTTGTTCGCGTATACCTATAATTACTTTTGCGTTAATAAGTGCGATCGATGGATGTGATTACACGTTTCATGTAGAGTGTGAATTTATAACTAGTTTGTGATTGTGAAGTTTATTACGATGTAAAACGGCTGGTTTATCGAAATAATTGAATAAAATGTAGATTTTAATTGGTGTTTGTTGTAATTTATTGCTTTAGTAGCGTATTTTCAATGTATTTTTAGAACTGAAATATCTACATTTTAGGTGAATTTGGTGTGTATAATGTTGTCGATAATTATTTACTTACTTAATAAAAAGTTGATGTTATCATCGTCACATCACATCTCTCGTTAAGAGAATATGTCATATGTCAATTACTTAGCCCCGGTTACAGTTATTTGGTGACAAAAAACGGTTCTTAATAATACATAACAATAAATGTAGCTCATGACGTTCTTTAATTTTATGCTATATGGTGTGTTTTTATGTGGACATAAGTAGCATTTGCAAACGTTGTGTTTTAGTAACATTATAAGAAAGTTATTCTACGAATGATCGCTTATGTAAATACCAAACAGTAGTATTTTACATACAAGTATGTGGAAAAAAAGAATTTCGCTCTTCCTGGATTACTGGCTTTTGACTTTGTGATACTTGCCAAGCTATCATTTATTCATGAGCCTCACTGAACAATCTTAAGATATTTTCTTTGTATCAAATCGCTGAACACTCAAAATATTCACATTTTTAAGATATGTGGGAATGGCGTACCGCTTCCATTATTGTATTATTGGAATATTTCTTTAGGCATATCTTTGTAGGCATTTTGCTTTTACATAGTTCACACAAATGCCTACATAGGTTAGATTTTCTTCCCCTTTCTACAATTTACAGCGTAGCTATCGAGAAATTTCGAATGAAAAACTGATCAGCGCCCCTAGCGTTCTCTAACAGAACTATATTTTTAAAGACAATTTAAATGACAAAAGCTTGCTACTAGACAGTACTAAATGTCTTTGTACTTGAGTTGTGTAAGTACTAATCAACTGTCAAATGCATGGAAGCTACATTGAAGCTATTAACAGTGGTCATAAAGCGCTTCGTTGTGTAGAGCATTAAATACGATTCAGTTACGATGCATTGTCGCTTTATTACTTTATATACTTATGATATATTAAACTTGTACATAGAACGATGCTGTTTTAGTAGTAATGTAGGTAACCTATCCCTCCTTTGTACTTACCTTAAATAAAAAAAACTATAAAATTACTTGAGGTATAAAAGGATATTCTCGTTAAGTATTCAACTCATTATCTGATAGTAAATACTAGTAACAGTGGTGGATTAAGATGTATAATGTAAATAAAACTAAAAATATTTCAGTAATCAATTTTATTTTAAACGTAACCAATATCTGAAAGTGACATTCAAGAGTGCACAAGCTCGTGTGAATGATATATCGCAAAAACCAACCACTCCCCACTCTCTCCCACGAGGAAACCCATGAAATATGACGTATAAATGTTGTCCCAACCTTTCAAAACGATCCTTTTAAAAGCGCCTATAGCCACATGCAGTCCAACACATTAAAACTTGCGCAACAAACAAACGACGAACACGTTTCAACATTATGACTTTTTGTTTGGGCACATCAGAATTTATGATTGGAGTTTTTGAATCGTAAAATAGAGAGTAATTGAGTGGCTGTGTTACCCCAATGGTGGCTATAACCATTTGTGTGAATTGCCAATAAGTCTACTTTTTGTTTTTGGGTGTAAGTTGATGTTCGATGTATGCTTTTATTGTGGTGTGTTAAATGACTGTTTATAATGTGGTACTGGGGTAGAATTTTTCTTTACAGTTATGAGTTTGTTTGGATATGTATTAGGGATTTGGAGGATTGTAGGGAGACGTTTTCTATAATACTGTCCTGACGTATAGGAACATAATCTAGTTAAGACAATCGGCTACATTATTATTTAACAATATTTTTATACACTATGAAAAGTGTTACTTTATAAGTACTTCTTCAATGGTAATCTAGATAAATGAACATGTGCTCTTAAAATTTTTCATGATTAATCAAAATGCCCTTAAAATAATGATCCACCTATTCAAAATAAACCTGTAAAGCATACAAAAATACTTTAAAACCTTACGCGTCTAGCAAACTTTTACTCTTTCAGCCATGCATAAAATGTTCGTTCGAGGTTCGTTCAGTCTCTCAGCCATTTTCATCGTTGATGTCCTGCACTTGTCCGTTATAATAAAGTAGTCCACTTTGCACTCACTTGCCACGTGTCGCCGTAGCAGGCAGCTCCTAACACAATTTACTCCGGGGAAAAGCAACTACGTCACTGTTATGCTTATAAAATAATAGTTAACAAGAAAATTGAAATAAATTTTGTAACACGAACAAATTTGTCTCTGGTGAAGTGAAATAAAAGGTTGACTTTTAAACCAAAATAATACAACGCCTTGAGAACAAATTCCTTCCTCGATTTTAAGTAGGTACTCCATATTTTGAATACATGTTAGGCTTTTTAAAACAGTTATCTTGCATATAAAATGACTTATTCTTAATACGACGAGCAGCCGAGTACCTACCTATGTAGTCTGTAGTCTAGTTTTTGTATACTCTTGGTATTGATGAGTATTCTTTAAATAAATTCTATGCTTATTCTTAATATGGTGTAGATTAGGAAAACATCACCCCTGAAAAACTTAGAAAAGAAACCACTCGCAGAAGTATTTCAAAACAAAATATATTTTTGAATTCTGTAGCTAACCTACACCTTATACTGCTAAATGATCCCACGCGACACCAAAACCACGACACGTCGTACCCTGCCACACTCTGAAATAAACCTAGTGCCTGCAAACAAACTGCTTTTGTATGCTAAACAGGACGTTCTCCGCAATCCTGCTAATTGCGTGCAATCCAGTCCAAAGTTGCGTGTCAAAACGACCGGACTAACACTAATCTCGTGGGTACAGGCAGCATGAAAAATAGAAGCGTTTTTAGTAAAGCCCCTGGACATGCCTGAGGCAGAACGTTTGCTGTAAAAAGTTCCACATTCATAGTTCTACGGACATTTAAAAACTGTTGGCTTGTTAGATGGAGTGCGTTTAGCTTTTTTTTTCGTTTGCTGGTCTTTTGGAAGCGCACGTAGTTTGTACTGGAACGGGATTGTGTTGGATTTCATATCTGTTTTCATAGGTAGTGTTTCAATAGTTTTTATGATACAATAGTTAAAAGATTTTACTAAGAATTTCTCGAATTCTTAATTATTAAGATCAACACTTGATCACTGGGTATTATTAAAATTTATGAGTCGTTTGCAACAAAAATAGCTGTTCTTAAAAAAATCTTCTACTGTATTTATTATATCTTTATGTGAATATGTGTTTAGCATTTGAGGGTACCTATAGCTTTTCTTTGCAGGTTTTTGTATTTTTTGAATTTTAGAGTCGTGTTTTCATTTTCCTAAAAGACTATTTCTTTCAATCATTACCCCATAGGTAGAGAGACGGTGTTATCACAAACTATAGCTTAGCAAACCGAGATAGGTACCTCTACGGTCTTAGTTGAGGAATTAAGTAATTTACTTAATCTGGGCTAATCTTTGGTCGGACTCGTAGGGATGATTACATCGAGGCCTGGATCTTAGCATTCCATTACTCTTGGTACCGTGAGATAAACTTGACAACTGTGGTTGTAGTGCTCTTGAGTATATCATATGAGAAAATGTAGACATATTAGCTGTTTGTAATTTGGCTTACCCTTCATAATATGTGAACATAATTATGTTTTGTTGACAAAATATATATTGCGATATTTAGTGTGTTGTAATTTTATATTTTTTGAAATTAGACCTTTCTGTGGTTATGTCAAATTTTTAAACTCTTAAATTGGGAATTGAACCCAGCTAATTTGTCGAAAATCGAAACTACATTTTATTATATTTTACTGTACTAATTCTGCATTTCAAGAATAAGGGTGTTCAGAATAAAACGACTAGATACAAATCCAACATAATGCTTTATTTTACAAATACTATTTAATCGCCGTCTAAACGTTACGCTAAAGTACATACCTAGTAATTACATTTGGAGACACCGCATTATATACAGAAATTTTCAACATTCAATAATTATGTAAAGTTATAAGGCACATTAAAACATCTTAATACATAAACTATCTGTTATTATTCTAATAATTTTCTACCTATACAGATTGCGAATATAGTTTATCTTTCACATGTAAAATTAAATATATAATTCATTTTAAATAATAGATGATTTTTTTACCAATTAATAACAAAAAACAAGTCATCTTTTCGTAAAACTCAAACCAATTTACATCGGAGAATAACGAAAGTTTTAACGATGAAGCTATATACAATAAGATTGTTTAATAGAGTTTTACATAAATAAAATTTATATCGTCAATAATTCAAAATATTTGTGATGAATTCGTAATTGTGATTTCGTTCACTAGATTTTATTAAATTACATTTACAAACTTTTTAAGGATCTCGTTTCAATATTTTAAAATAAATTATTCAATAGAAATATTGAATAAAGTACTCATAGACTAATGAAAGTACAACGTGATGGTTCATAGACTATTTTTTCAAAATGGCTGACGTTAAAGAAAAACATTCAATAAGACCTAATTCTCTTTAGAATTTATATCATAAAGCTACCTATTTATAAAATGGGTTTAGATGGTGTTAGTCTAAACTCAATTTATTTTAAAAACGATCAAAGATATTCACAAAATTATAATTCAGTCAAATCTTTACGTAGTACTAAACTGTCAATAAAATTTGAAAGGTGAAAACAAAAGAGTGACTAACTTAAGCACAAACACCTAGGAAGACTGGTTGGCAGTAATCAGTATGTAGTCAGTTAGAGTAAAGACTAAAGCCCTTTCTAGACAAGCCTACGCAAGTTTTTGATACTCAACGATTTCTACCTTCAAGTGACTACCACCATACAAATTCAGTCGCGAGACAAATGGAATTGCGACGCGACTCGCGTTCAATTCTTAATAGATTTGTATGGCATTAGTCGTTTAAAGACTAAAATTGTTGGGTAACGGACATTTGCGTAGCTTTGTGTACAAAGGACCTAAGTCTAAGAATAAATAAGAATGAAAATATCTAGTTAAAAGAATGAAACGAACCATATTTTTAAATAAGAGAAAAATATATAAGTTCAATTGTATATTGCATAAATCTTCTTCAAATATTCGATCACAACGAGGAATGTAATTATTTTTAATGAAAAAAATATCTGAACAGAGAGATTCAAACGAGAATTAAATTGCTATCAGGAATGTATAGAATTTGGCCATAGGAATCAATAGATTAAAAGTCTAATTAAAAATAAATGCTTCTCAAACGTTAATGAAAAAATTATAGCCTTCGCATTTTTACATTGTGAATTATGATTTTTTTTTCCTAGTAATTTGTAACTCATAGGTATTTAATACAAATTATTATTATAAGTCACCTTTAAAACAATTTCACACCCAAAAAATGTAACTAAAAAATAAATTCGCTCAGTAACTTATGAGTACAAAAATATTTACTTATTTGATAACATATTATTAAAAATCTAAAATTCATTTTATAATACAAATTCACTAAAATTTTTATACAATCTACGACGTATGTCAAAACGACTAACTATAAATTGAAATGTATATTTAAATAAATCACTTTTATGTAATTTATGTAAAACTAAAAGTCATTATGATTTAATGACACCCTACTATGTGTCCTTTGTTGACCTCGGACTCTTCAGGGAATGTGTCAACGTTTACATACTCAGTCACAGACTTATATCTTAGGTCGTCAACTATCTTGTCATACGTTAAGTAATAAATATATTGAAGCATACAAGTATCAAAGATATGTACAATCCAAGTGTATACTAAGTTCTAACCGGTAAGTTAATACTCGATAAAGAATACTATTACAACATTAATTTTTACATAAAACACCTTTAAACTCCATAAAAAGACGGCAATAAACATTCATTCTAGTTCAAATAATTGTAATTTTACGATTCAAATAACTTAGATACAGACGCCATTGCATTACATTTATATCTCAGATATAAACGAAGTAAAGAAACACAAATAATAACTTAAGACTGTTTTCAACCTGACAACAAATTCTGAAGACGCAAACAAACAAATTAATCAGTATTTGCATTTCTTAACTCGCTGAGACTGAAACAACACAAAATGGCGTTTGTTTCAAGTCATTAGAACCGTATAAAAAACTCGATATTTTCAAGATATGTATTTAGATAAGTTCCGATTAACACTATTATATTTCTCGCATGAAAAACTAGAATTAACTTAATGTTGCCGATTTACAAGTCATCTAGACAATATTTTAGTAGTAATAAATAAACCACTATTAGAGAAAAACAGGCAAGCACCATCGATATTACAGTTATTAGTTGACTCTAACGCAAAACTATCACCGTTGAGTTTCACTTCTGTTACACAAACTGCAGTAGGAACTAAACAAATGGCATCCAAGCAAACTAAAACAACACATCAGTCATGAATAGGCCGAGTTCAATCGGGGTTTAATTTGAAAAATTTACAAGCCTGTTGAATGAAGCGTTCTACCGATACACTTCTTCACTTTACAATAAAATACACTTTTACTACAAGCATTCATTGCGTCAGACAACAAGTGAACCATTTGAATTAACACTAAGTCACAGTCACGTAGTTCGTACAGTTCGTAGTGTGTTTATATGAACAGCACTTCGACGTAAGCCTCCGGCTACTCGATCAGGTCAGCGGTTAGTCTGTCGCGGTTAAAGTTCTCCATGTTCCACATTTGCCTGCCCTCGTTCTCGTTGCATGTCTCCATCACTATCTTGTCCTTGTTTCGTGAGACCGCCATGCACTTCTCACTCGAGCCGTGCTTTAGTAACTTCGTCTGTAAAGAATTAAACATTGTAAGTAAACAAATCTGTACACGGTGTTCATTTCAAAAAGTAAGCTCGTTGATACTGAAAATGACATCAATTTATTATATCATTCTTCGTGCGAAAATCTAATGATTCTAATAAACATTAATTGGATCTAGAATAAAAGGTGACACAAATTTATCAAAGTATAAAGCTTTAGACCCGTAGCTGAGTGGGTAGTTTTAAATTGTGCCATCGTAACAAGAATTTGTCAAGAAACACAATTTATAGAAACGTCTAATTCAGCAGTTTTGCTGCCTAAATATTTCTAAATTTAGAGCCAGGTAGTACAAAGGTTTCGCCCAACTTCTTAAATTAATTTCACCAAAAATCTTACTAAGTAAATTATTGCCCAAGACAACTTTTCTAAGATTAATCTCATTCAATTAAAATTCTTTGGAATATTTGGGTAAGAAAATTTACCCATTAGGTACCGGCAAGACCTTTTGTTACACAAGACGAGCTATTAATAATATTTAGCTGTTTAATTTTGTACGATCAAAAAATATTTCAATATTTTATTCACTAAGAATATTCTAAAAAAGGATATCGGAAATACAAATTCATATTGGCATATAGAATTCTATCGTATAACGACTTAAAACTCTTAATGAAAAACGTCGTCATATCGTTCATAAGCGTAAATCGTCGTAACTTTCATGTTACTACGTATTTTAATATGGAAGTTTGAGTGAAAACTTACGTTGGAATCATAAAGCCACAGCTGGTTGCCTTTGGCGCCGTGGCATGGGTACAACACAACGTCATGACCCGAGTAGTCCAGGCAAGTCTCATCACGACGGATCTCACCGTTCTTTGAGTACATCCAGTACTAGAAATCGATATAAAACATATTAATATACGAAATTCCTCAACTATAATTGATAATATATACAATATCCTACATAAATATTTTTTTATATAAAAATAACAGTTTATAATTACTATTATATACATTGTTATAATAACTAAATATGTAAATCAAATGTTAAAATAAAATACTTTCGAATTTACTTTATTGTTTCGGTTAAAATTATGAATATAATAAAATATTATACCCAGAACCATAGCCGTACCAAAACCATATTATATCAAACAATAATAAAGATAATATTTACTAAAAAAATAAAACAGTAGGTCAGTTTTTACATTGGTTATTTATAAAAAGGCGTTAAGAATATTATTATAAAACTTAAAAAACTAAATTGCTTTTCAATATTTATGACAATGAATGTCCCAATATCAGAATTATATTATATTTGATATAAAGCGTTGATTGCAAAGAAAACATGATGATTGCACATAAATATTAAAAAGCTTCTATAGATAAAGTTTACCTAGCGGCAGTACCATATTTGGAAGAGGGAAATGTTTAAAAACTCACTGGAATCTAAACTACTGTTCAATAAAACCCTTACGAAGAGAAGGGCACAAAAGTTATTGAAATAGACATTCAGAAAATAAAACATTTGGTTCAGTTCAGTATCTAATGGTCGATTAGATGATAGTTTTACTAATTCTAGTTACATGGTTGTAAATAAGGTTGCCTAGTTTTTTCGTAAGCCGTTGTAAAGATGAAAATGTTTAAAGGAAAAATATTATTTTATTGTTTTCAAATTATTGGTGATCAGCTTACATTTGTTTAAAAATAACTGTATTCAATCAATATAAGAAAAGTTAATCGATCTTTATAATATTTACTAAAATATCTACTTAAATTTCATCTTTGCAAGGCTTAGGATATTTTCACATACACTTTTAATCCATATCCTTGGATCGCATTAGTACAGCAGATACATGAATGAACTTATTATGCGAAACACTAGCGTGTCAATCAGAAGAAACATCGTATGAGACACGCCAATGTTTTATTAATTAGTCAGTCGTAAAGTGCACTGTTAAGTCGGTTTATCAATGAAAGCTACTACAGTACCAAACTTACCGAAATATGAATGTTGATGAAGACCATAACCATTACACGAGTAAGCGAAAGCAGTGGAATGAATAATTTGGCGGCCTTTAGACAAACCTGGTTTCCGTATTCCCCGTGACATGGCCATACGTTGATAGGTTTCTTCATGTCTTCAGGGCCCGCAGGCGAGTCGAGGCACATTTCCGTTTCTCCATTCGCGATCTGATGCCATCCATAAGTTAAAAAGGCGTGCCAAAAAGCAAGCGTGCTGGCCCAACGTCATCATTCAAATTGTTTTTACTAATTTCAATTAAAAGAGCAATCTTTTCGAATGATGACCTTGGTTTCTTGTGATAATGAAGATGAAAAACATTAACAACTATTATCAAATTAACAATGAAACAGATCATTCCTCATGTACGTCACAACATCAAATTGGAAAAACCGAAAAACCGCTAAGACCATAACTAAATAAAATCCAACCCAAGACAACACAACTCCTTTGTTCTAGGAGTACCTGCCGGCCACCAGTTCCGTGACATTTGCGTATTATGAGACGAGGTTGAGGTCCATTCTCTTCTGGCATATCGGGAACTGTCACCCCGTCAAGACATCCGAATACAACGTTTCGAACCTATGAGCGGTTGTCATAAAAAGAAACAAAATGCAAGTGACTATGGGTGCTTTATAGGGAAACCGTGCTTTCAACGTGCATAATAGAGTGCAATGATGGAGACTGAACGCAAACAAAACAAACATTTCAAAATTTTGAACAATATCTCCTGCAAATTGGTACTGCCGCAGTCGGTCAAAATAAGATCGACAGAAGACCTGATTTCCTCCTTGCCGGTGACACGGGTATAGTCCGACTGGTTTATGATGATCTGACTTGCGTGTTGGAGAGTCCAAACATATCTTTTGGAAGGCGACATTTCGGATCTGTACAGGTAATAATTTTGAAGAACACGTTCAATTAATTTGCACTCATGATTGTTTTAGGGAACAAGTTTGCAATAAAATCATTTATGATATTGATCTTCAATAAAAAAAACATATCGTAACGATTTCAATTAGATTTTGAATTATGAATAAATAAAACGAACGCACCTCTCCATGAGCGACGGACTCTCCGGGAATAAACAGTTCGGGATAAATGTTCTTCAAATACCACTCAAAAGATTTACATCCCAATTTCTCTCTCAAGTTTCTTCGACCGCTGATGTCTCCGTAATCACCCTTATCGTTACCGACACGCTGGTAATAGTACTTCGCATAATCATCCAGCCAAACCTAAACCATTAGAAATGTTACTGGTAAAATTTTATTTCAAAAGGTTAGTAGCAGTAATATGATTTATAATACTTAGCACTATTTTATTAAAGTATTTATAAAATACTTTACCTCAGCCAATCGTACAGAATTTCTCTTCAGTACGTTGACACCCGTTCGCCACTTGTAAGGTGAACGTTTCCTGAATATGTGACCAACGTGCGAGCATGGAACGATCTCTAGAGTGCCGCCGCACATCCAGGTTTTAAACGAAAGTTCTAGATTTTCACCGCCCCAAATATCAAACCCACTATCATATGTTCCGAGTCTCTCGAAGAACTCTTTGTCGATGGCAAACAGTCCACCAGCCATAGTCGGAGACCAGACAGGCTCCGCAGTATGTTGGTGCCTCGTTCGCTCCCTCGATGGTACGGGGTGCCAATTGAACTGGAGATTCCAGTCGAAACCACCAACATTGACTGAAGTTGAGTCCCTGTAGTGGTACTCGAGGGTATTATCGTCAATAACATCAATTACAGGGCAGACCACTGTAGTTTTATTACGGGCAATTCTGTCTAGTAATGGTTCGAGCCAGCCTGGAATAAAAAGTAGAGGTTAATAAATGTTAATCTGGGTTATGCCACTTAACTCCAAATCCATTGTTCTCTAAACTTTAACATCCCATACATTATTTCCACTTTGACTCCAAAGCAATAAAAAAAAAATAATTTATAGATAGAAATATTTCCCTACATCAATTCCACTTAACTCCAAAAGAGTTTTTGTAGAGTCAGCAGCAAAAATTATATCTTGACGATATTTTGGTGTAAGCCCATATACCAAACGTCCTAGTAATTTTTCACAAACCAGTAATTTTGATTAAAGTTATTATAATTAGGTTAGTCAGTTCATCGTCCTCAAAAACGAACACCGTAGGATCAAAAGTGCTATCCTGGTGAAAAGATTGAAAGTCAAGGACGGGATTAAGCTGTTATATTAGAATAAAGTTCTAAATAAAAATTAAATTTCTTACTTAGCTAAGTTAACATAAAATAAATAGTGCAGGTTTTAATGTATAAGATATAAGTTTTTTAGATATAAGTTGTCGGAGTACACGCGCTGTTTGCGTCGATGTTCTTATAATTTTAGATTTTTTTTGTTGATTTTTCAAGTGATGTTTACTACGTAATAAGATTGGATGTTCAATATTATAATTATTCAGGGCCTGACCATGCCTGCGCGTAGTGCAGCGACTCGAACTGCTCCCTCTGCATCCATGTCATCCGTATGGCTAAATATTTTATGCTGCTGACTCTACTTCTGCTGATTTCTTGGAGTTAAAGTGGAATGAATTATATTTAAATAAAATATTTATTAAAACTGTTTTGGAGTTAAAGTGGAACGTTTTTTTGGAGTTAAGTGGAATAACCCGTTAATCTTAATGTATCTGAATTAACTAATTGTATAATTTTACCTTCGGTGCACTCGCAATGGCTGTCGAGGTATGTTAGAACAGGAGCCGTAACATATCTTGCGCCGAGTAGTCGCGCTCTGATGAGACCCTCACGTCGAGTGGCTCTAACTATTCTAACTTTGGGTAATGAAGACATGTAGTCATCCAACTGCTGCATTAAGTGCGCTGAAATAAAATAAAAACCATGTATTTATAAAAGCTTATTTTCTCCGAAATAAATACAATGAACTATACTATAAAAACAACTGAGTTTGTAATAGTAAATACTTACGCATATCAGAGAAGTCGTCTACAAGAATAATCTCCTTGATGAGGTGTGCGGGCGACCTATCGAGCACGGAATGCACCGTCCTAAGTAACACAGACCACGCTTCATTGTGGAAACAAATCACTACGGACGTCTGCGGCAGGTCCTCTAAGTATCTGCCTGGCTGTTTACACCTGCACAGACACAATGTAAATTAATTGAACGTTTTAACAGGAATAGTCCGGAATAGACGACGCTATTTTGGTCTGTTCACATAATTATACGGTTAAATAATACAAAGTAGTTTATGATTTTAAAGCAATATCAAGTACATTTCTGACACAAAATGACTAGATTTTCTCCATTCGCTATGGACTGGTCTTCCTTACATTACTGTTTAAGTTGAAAAACGCTACAATTAAAATAATACTTATCATCATTACGAAATGCTAGAAATAGAAACTCATTATACAAGTGTCGCAGTTTACAGTTAAAAATAACACCGTGAGCTTAGATAAACTCCAACCGCAAAATATTGCTGGCAAGAAAAATAATATTTCACAACCGCAGTCGATTTTAACGACTGCTACTTAAGATAAGCAGGTGAAATGTTATTTTTTCCCCTTCCTTATTCAACGGAAAATATAAGTCTGAAGTATGTGATAAGAAACAAAAAGGATATAGAGGAAATCTCGAAATCCCTTGGGCTGTTCTCACGTTGTACCTCATATAACGTGTTATAAGGATTTCATATCATTTCCTTACCATTCGTCCCTGGGGTCCGGTAGCTTTCTCCTAATGGATATCAGGTCACTAACATATTGGTTGAAAGCGTTCTTTTTCCATCCTTCTTGGACGGCTTGCTTTGTTTCGTCGGTGATATTCTTGGGTAGAACTACCGGTTTGCCGAGTTCCCCGGGTGCGTTGTCCGAGCCAGGAGCAGCTATTACACCGAGCCCTACGGGATGTCAACCATTATAACCTACATCCTTTTAAAAATGACACCGCAATAAACTAGTTCTTATTGCATTTATTATTAATATGTTAGAAAGTTTTATGTGGAGTAATGAACAGATCAATTTCCAATGTCAGTCGATGCTTAATATTGTATTACGGTTAGTTAAACACTGGTGTGTAATCAATATTAATTAATGTTATTATCTACAGCTGCGGCTAAATGCTATAACAATGCAAATTAGTATACAGCTAATTAACTACCTTCACCAGTACATTAGCTCTACAAATTACTTGGATAGGTTCTATTGACAGTTCTAACTACGACGCCAAACAGTCTTGATTGCTACGAAATAGAATATCTATCTACATGTGTGTGTTTAGTACTAAGAAACAAACGCCTTTAAAATATTACCTTCGTTTCCCGCAAGCCGACCGATCCAATCGACCCGCATTCGTGCTGTGACGGACAAACGCACATTATCATGCAAAATATCGAAACAAAGGAAGCCACTAACTACAAAACTATTTCATGCAGATAAATAATCACGTGACTGTACAATAACATACCTAATATTTATAAGTTTAAATATACCGAAGAGCCTGAGATTTGTTAGGCGTTAGTGGTTAGGACAGTCTTTGTTACATTAAAACATTTATTTACACAGACCAACTTTAGAAAACATCACGTCACAGACATATTTGTCACATACATACACATCTGAAAACCCTGATTGTCTTTCATTTATAAATTAAATATCTCTGATGAAGTTTCAATTGCACACTGAACCGAGAAACAATGAGATTAGCGACATTTGTTATAAAACGCAAAGACAACATAGACGACAATATTTATAAATGCAAACAGTAGCACTGCGCCGTTATAATTTAAACGGAATGTTTTTTTACGAAATAAAATAAATAAGAGACGAAGAATGTCGAGGTTTTTTTCCTTTTACATCTCGGGGGACGCGATCCTCAATTTGATTTCTGCAGAAAGGTTTCCTTAACGAAACATACCTAATAAAACTGGACCGCTTTCTGCAAAAATGATTCAGTCCACAGAAACCTCATTTGGAGATAATAGAGTTTAAAGTTTAATGCGGTATTTCTCTGGCTATGTAATACTAAATGTTGTATTTTTAATTTTACGATATTCTAAGTGTACTAAACTAATTTAAATGCATGTATTTAGTAAATAAAATTTTATAGTTTAGTAGATATTCAAGAAAACATGTGCGTGAATCATTATTACAAAATAAATTTTGTATGGACTTAGCCGTATAAGGCGCAGAAATAAAATTGCAAAAATGTTCCATAGTATGACAAAAATAAAACTCAAAAATGTTTATTATTTAGGTTTTATTTAAAAAAATACAAAAGTTACATTACTCCTCCTCTAAATCAAAGTCAGGTTCATCACAATAACCATCTATATCATCTATTATTGCGTCGTCTCCCTTCAGTTTTTTATAGAAATCAATGCAATCATTTGGTATAAGATGGAATAACGATTTCAAATCGTTTAACTTCTTTTTGTTAATCCGTTTTCCTGAAGGCCATAATGCTTGCAAATCTTCTTCTACTACAGCCAAAGCAACACCTTTCATTTTTGTGTTAAACATTTTATGAGAAAATCGTGAGCTAAGCTTTATTGCAAAAATGATTCAAATGGTGTGGATCGTTTTAGTAAAATTTTAACAGTAATCTTTGATTGCGCTTAAAGTTTTACAAAAATGATCCAGCTCGCTAGAATCATTTTGGCAAAACTTTAGCGCAATTAAAAAGTTTGATTTAGGAATATGCATAAATGATCTTCAATAAGTTTAAATATTATTTGCAGTCGTGTACTACAAATTAATTGTAAATTGTGTGCAATACATACAATTTGATTGAAGGTACAACTATATTGCAATAAAAATAGCAAGTTTAAATAAACAAATGCCTACTTAATTAAGGTTTTTGGCTTAAAAATAATATTTTGTTTACTTTAAAGGAAAGATATTAAATGTAAATTTTAGATTTTACCGTGAATCGTTTTTAAGATTTTTTTTTCATTTTTCTATATTTATATAGATATTCATGTGGTCTGATTCAGTATTTCTGAAGTCGGATGTTATTAAGAATTGGGTTAAAATGATTCAAGGTGTCTGGAACATTTAAGCATAATGATTTTCGTAATATTTCCCATATTGTATAAAAAGCATAAATGTTCCAATTAGTTTGAATCATTATAGCAAAAAAAAAATAACACATGTCAGGGCAGTCAAGAAAATGCAAAAATGATTCTAATAGCTTGAAACACTAATACATAATAAAAAATGATTTTTGCCACAACAGCTGTGGTTTGGATCATACGGATTTTCCTTAATTATTAACATAGAGATCTGAGTCTTTGATATGTTAAAATATACCTTATTTAGAGTCCATAGGTCACAAAATCTCGAAAATGTCGAGTTTGTGGGTTGGATCATTTTTGCAGAAAGCGGTCCAACTTATCTCCGTATCTGTTTTGTATTCATCAGATTCAGATTTATTTATTGCTAGATCATCGTAAGTGTTATAAGTTAATACCAATTGTTGACACAGTGCGAACGTGTGAAATATCTACCTTGTTTTAACACCTACACCGTGCATTCACATGCATTTTGAACACATAATAGACTTACCATCGGATAGATTATTCCCGTAGGATTCACTCTTCCTTTTCGTGGCTGTTGGTTTCGCCATTTTTAAAGGTTTCGCCTCTGGATCGTCGTATTCTATCGCTGGAGCGCCAATGGCGTTCCTTGAGCCGCCATTAGTAGTCAACAGAGCGACCATAAACCAAATTGCTGTCAGTATGAGCACAGCTTTTAATATCAACGTCCGTCTCCGTAGGAAAAACATGCTGTAGTATTTCATTTCTCGCACAGTTTATTTCTTATACAAGATGAAGACTCGATTAAGTTTTAAGTTTGTTTGATTCACTCAATACATTTCTCGAAACTTGTTTTTATATATTTTAGTCTTATTTTCATTAATATCTAAGATGTTTAAATCAAAAAATCTTCTTTATAGAATTTGAGCAATAATGTTTACACTATCTATAATCACAAAAGGGTGACTAGCATAAAATAATGAGATATGTATTCGTATTATTACGAGTGTCACAAGATATGCCTCTTCGATATGACAGTTGCACTGAAAGACATTTACTTCACATGACTTTGGTGAATGTTTTGGCTATAAATTCGCCTCAATCTGTTTATGTTTTATCACTTTCTTTCTTGTTTTTTGTTTCATTTCCAACTCCTTAATGAGCATGATTTATCGTCCATATTCTTCAACGAGAGTCCTGTGAACAAAATTGTTGGTTATCAATAACGAAACACGCACACTCTATCACACGTAAATAAAGTACACATAATTTTGATTGATGTTCTTTTCTGAGTATAGCTGTATAGCTATCTTATAAATACTTATGGCAGGCGATTTTTCGCCAAATCCCCGACGGTGGCTACTGAAAAGGTAATTGTGTCGGAAGGCCCCTTTTAGGGGTTCCCCACCTTGGATACCGTGATTACAAAAATATACCTCTTCAGGCTGAAATAATAAGGTGTAATAACTTTTTCTTTCATATTAAATAAAGTATAGGGCTATTTTATCTCGGAACGATTACTTACTTAGGTGTATATATGTATTTATTTTGATTGCTTCTTTGATATGATAAAGTTACAAATTATATTTATTATTATTGAATTAACATTCAGTATATCTATACCGACAATAAAACCAAAGCTTGTAAATGAGAAAAAAAACTTAAGAAAGACGAAGTAAACAAAAAACCACCTACTTTGACATGATTATACTCAAAATCAATATCACCCATAAATACACAAAGACCATTATTTACAAGGTCGAACTACTGTTTCGCAGCCCTACATACCTAGTACCATGGATATATAAAACGGGGCCCTTTTCTAGTGGTGTGAGGGGTCGGTAGCGGTTTCCGCTGCGACTGATGGATCGCTCCGCTTCGTATATATCGGAGCTAGCTGGCCGTGCCATTTTTCAAGTGGTCACAGTGCTATTAAGTAGGCCCGAATGGCGATACATGACGTAAGTTAAAAAATGCCCTGCAATTGTTCCACGTCTAATGTTTTATGACTTCGCTGTTACCACCATTTGCAAAAGATACAGTGTGATTGATAGAAAGAACAAATTATTTGTGTGTATGCGAATAGCAGTTTGCTTAGTATCTTTGTAAAATATTCAAACACACAATGAGTGCGGAATCGATCGTAAAATTGACTATCTCTAAAGAAAATGATTAGATTTGAGTAAAAATTTTGGAGCTTGGAAATCTTATAGAATAATTGAACCTTAAATGTTTTACACTTTTAAAACTAATAAAATTAATTTGAACACTGCTACTTACTCAAGTTTTCTGTAATAGAAAATGGTCTATTAAAGATTGTCATCTACTTATTAATACCCTAAAGTTATCGATAAACTCAAATGGACGTTATAAAATAACTTCACTAAGGCTTTTATCGCTGTATTAGTTTGATGCTAATCTCAAAGGACTGAAAATTAGAAACATCTACTAAGGATTTTTGAAATTCATACAATAATTCGCGAAGATTTTCAAGAAAACGAACACTTTCAGGCAAAGTGGGAGCAGCTATCACATTATCCTATTTTAAAAATATTTTATTCAGAAGGTAAAAATAATTTCAATAAAATTTCAATGGGTCTCGCCGACTCGAGAAATGGAAATGAGAGTGAAATACGAAGATTCCTTGTGTAATCTGACCTCAATTCCTATATTGCTGCACACACTTAACCCGAATTTTATGTAAAGTTAAACTTCAACTTTTTAATTAAAACTACGAACTTTGCATCATCTTAAAACGTTACTTTACCTCGTAACTGCGATGTTGTTGCAAATTTGAGAACGGCTTCGTATCTGTAACAATTACAAAAACATTTAAGCTCCGAGATAAGGAAGATGGTTCAATTTCGATACATTTACCTAAAGAGCGGTGTCGAAATACAAGCAATAAATTAGATAAAATCTTTACGGTTTCAAATTTAACGTAAATAGCTCCAAATGGCGAAATATCCGAACGTCTCAAACGTCTGCTGTAATAAATTTGAGGGAACTCCTCCCGGGGGCTTATAGCCATTTGAGCCGAATCGGTATAAATTTTAAACGTTCATCATAGATATTATTTGGATTAGGTATAAAAACATATTTTATGGCACTACAAAGTTTTATTATTTGTCATCTGGAATGAAAATGGCGAGCAGCCGAATACATTTACAATATGAAAAATGTATCATATTCTTAGGGCGAAACTAAAAGTAATTTAGTAAAAATGTGTCGGTTACGACCTTCAGAATCTCTAGGTATTCCATCATAGAAAGTAGACTTGTATGACTAACGCATATACTTACTTATGTTGGTATCATGAATCGCCAAATGAGGTCGTGAATACGTTTTATTTGCGAAAAAAATATTCTTTAACAAATGTCGATCAGGCTCATATTTATCCATCACTAATCGCCAGGTATATTTCAAAATAGATATAGATTATTGCTTCTACAAAAAGAAATAATGAAAAATTAAGCTAACTTTCAATGCCGAATAATTAAACTGTAAGTATACAGCAAACATTACTCTCCTTTACGCTGCGCAGTCAATATGCCTAGTCTAATGGTAAGTACCATTCAATATAGTACCATTTCACTCTGTCAATATAAAAATTATTACTCGTTAAATCGTGAAAAGACGGACATACCCTTTGATTCGTCTTTAGCTTTAAACGCAAAACACTTAACCCATAATTTCATTTGTCAACGTCAAGATTCTTGAAACTACGAATAACCGTTTGGAAACTTAAACAGAAGCAATTTACTGCGTGAAGAATGAAACGCCTCTGACTAACATTTGTACGAGAAAATGAACGGACTATTAGTCAGTTGTACGCATTTTTATGGGGCGTGTTTTTATAATGTTTGCCTTTACGCATTGCTCGGTTATAGGTTATAATATGTATCCTGCTTTCGAGGAGATAGTAAAGATACTAATGAACTACCAACACAATATCGATTAATCTTTGATAACAACATGTATGTGATAATTATTTTATTTATTATGATTTTAGTTATACGGAAGTGATTGTTTGTTTTTCCTTTTATCACTTTGACAGCACACAAAACGGTTGAATCGATTTTATTGAAATTGGCAAGAAAATAAATTTGTTATAAAAAAAACAAAGCGGGCCTATCGGCAGACAAAATGTGCTAGTATAACAATATATAGAGCTAAGAAAAAACTGGAAGAACTGTGACAGAAGACGTCGCACGCGTTGGTCCACGCTATCAGAAATGTAAAAAATCTATACAGCTGAAGAACCTAAAACTTTCCTTTGTAACTTCATAACTACAATGTATTCAAACATAATAATAACATTCAAACGGTCTATCGAATCCATACACATAATTGAGCGCGTGGGCAGCGCCGGATGTTAATGTTGACTAAAATGAAATAATGTATAGTTTAGTTAATTCGGCTCTCGACAAATAATTTGTGGCTAAACCACAGTTTAATTTACTAGTTGAATTTACGCTTTACAAATTACACTCAATTAATACAATAACATATTCCATTTAACAATTCGTTGATCAAATTATTAGGTTAATTTTATCAAACGATTTTATTAGCCTCAATTAATGTTATATTTAAAATTAGGACCACAAGTTTTGTAGGATTTTAGTAGCAATGATCAAAAAATGCATTATCATGTTTATTAGAAAATGCAAGTAACCTATTCCTGGATCATGTAGTGATTAAAATTAAACCATGTTGTACTAACATCAAAACTATAATGTTGAAAGATACATTCAAAATAACACCTCTTGATTTTGTGAAGTTGTCTAAATCAGATTCATATAGCCCAATTGAGAATGTTCAACATTCAATAACAGAAAACGTTTTAGCGAAGCACAAAAACTAAATGAAAAGCATACTACACATTAATTAATGTCATTTAATGCTGTCCGCGTACTGCTGGAATTTGTAAAACATGTCAACGATGTTTCCCTCAGTTGTCGAGATTGCAAAGAACAATTTTAATTAAATAGTTTAGAGCGATGTCACAATATAATGGTGCAGTGTTTCAGCTAAGCATTTAGATTATTTTGCGGGAGTTTGTAAACTGGGCTCGAAGCCATAGAGCGAGCGGAAGGGAACTAACAGGTAAAACAAGTTCAGTAGGACGAACAATAATGCATGCAGTTTATTATAATAAAAATGTGTGTAATTATTTTTGTTTATGTGAACACCAGTTGCTTGTTATTGGGGTCAATAATAGAAAAGTTGTGAGCTTTGCTTTTATAGACATCGGTAATTTAATATTTTATAAAAAATTTAAGATACTTGCTAAAAAAAAAAATATTTTCACTCAAATCCACAAACACACATAATAACCAAAATTAAAATCTCCTTAATAAGTAGTTCTCAGTTAGGCACTCCTTCATTATCTCAATCCTACCTAATTTATTGCAAGAAGTCTCACAAATAAATTAAAACAAACACTCTAATGGCCGTACTTTGTATTGCGTGCGCGCAACCATGACCTAAGCGAACTCCCGCCCTCTGGTCACGAGTTGATGTGCAACTACTAATTTACTTCATTACTCCATTCATCATTTTACTATACACTCACATAGAAATTATGCTGCGACCTGATTAGCGAGATTGCATTCGAATGATAGAGGACAAATGATAGCGGCTCTTGCTGTAAACTAAGAAAGGGAAGAGGTACGGTCAACAACTAAGGAAGCTGTAAAAAGAGAAAAATCTCAGACATACAAAAACATATTCTTCGGAACAAGGTAAGCTAGAAGTATGGTTACCTAGTAAAAATTTTGTATAATCACCGAGATATCTATTACCAAAATAATATTATTAAAAACTTTTGACATACTCTGAAGCACAGGTCTCGGTTATATTTATACCTTTGGTAGATATTGCTTACTTCATTAAAAGATATTCTAGCTATTAATAATGATCATCAAATCTTAAATATTTTAACCAAAAATCTTCCAGAAGCAATCGCAATTAAAACGATACTCCCCAATTGAGTGCCTTCCAACATCAAAGAACAAAATGCTCCAAAAACAAACATTTGAAATCTTTGAAACGCGGATTATTAAGCGTGAATAAATGGACTTAACAAGATCAGACAAGATTACATTGAGTTAAATGTTAATTAATACCACAGTGATCCGGTATTACAAAAAAAGCTCAATGAATCTGAGGAAAAGGGTTGCGAAAAATGTTTTAAATGAGTACAATTGAGATCTGTTGATTTTATTTAAATGGTTTTAAATACTGATAAATTGAACTGGTAAATAAATAAAGGTAATATAACGCTTTGAAGATTCTATGGGGTTGACAGAGGCTTCTGAAAGATGCTGTCTCTACAACTCTATGTAATTGTCGTGATCATTTTAATAAATAAGTTTATGCTATTTAAGCAATGTACCTATTATCTTCTTATAAATAAAAATAAATTGACAAATGTGTTGCCTAACCAACTCAAGTTATTTATTCTGCAAAATTTTCTTTTGTTCACTGAGAAAGTTTTTAGAGAGAAAAACCAAATAATGCAAGAAAATTCGTGAGTGAAACTGCACCAGTTAGCTAGTTGTATACAAAAAGATATTTAACAAACTTGTAGAAAAAAATAAAACAAAGAGTAGCCAAAAACACGTTGCGTACCAAATAATAAACGAGTATAAAGAGCACAATAATGATCTACGTAAATAAAAAACTCCATTAACAACAACTTTCGAGAAAAATCTATTATCACGTCAAATCTTAACTTTTAAACCATTATTATTAGTGGAGTAATATTTTACTTGCGTCGAGATAAATGGATATTTCCCTAACACAGATCACTCTTGATAATAAACCAATTACTTTGTTCAGAACGAAAAAAAAATTAAAAATGGACGTCAGAAGCTAAATCGCTCGAGATCTTGAGTAGAACGAAGATAAAATGACCTAATTTAGCAATGCCCCTTGAGAATTCATTTTCTTTTATCAAAGTCCATAGACACCTTCCCGGATCCATTTAATTTTAAATATTCGATAGGCAAGAAATATTTTTTTACGATAATAACTCACTAATATAGCAATTTATTTTAAACCGTGTTCCAGTGATCATAGGTTTGATAGAGTACAGAACATGTACGTGTATCATTATTTCGAATCAGAGTATCCGGTTTATTTCTAAGAACTAGTAACGGGAAGAAACTTTTCGTTAATAATTCAGATAATATTAGCATAATAGGTTCCTACTAAACAAAACACTCATTACTAATATAAAATTCTCGGAAAGTAAACAGTCGGCAGTAGTAAAAACATGTCAACAAAATATTATGATCTCTACTCCATCCTCGTGAATTCTTAATAGGCTTTTGAGTAACCGAGTGCCAAGCGTGATGGCACTGGTTGTGAAAAAACTCCAAATCTGGTTAGCTGCGTACTTCAAACGAAAGGGAAAATATTTTGAGTGGCAACACTGAGGGCGGTTGACCGAGAGTTATAAAATGTGTAAAAGAAAGCTCTTAATAAGTACTCTATTTCATATTATGACACGGCGTAGCAAAACCGAGCGAGCACAGAAAATAAAATAATTATGTAGAGTAAAACCAACAATGTGTTTTAAGCTGATGGCAGTCGCGGGTACTGTAAAAATTAACAGTTATTACGCTCGTGTTATGTCATTATTGTACTAATTAGCTTGTTACTGGTTATAAAGGAGTAAATATTAAAAAGTTGAATGCATTCTGAAACTATTGGTCCGTAAGTGGTATATTTTTCGTTGGACTGTTTTTTTTTCAACTCTATATCTCGTTGTATAGGTATTTTTATCGTAATTCTTATGAAAAAGTATTACTAGGAAGCAAAAGCTAGTATATAAAAATATTTGATCACAAAAAAGTTTTAACTAATGGACTAATTTATGTCGTAATTTTGTCGTATATTTTAACGACACAATTTAAAAGAGCACTTGTGAATTTTAATACAAATGAGTCATGAATTTCATCCAATCTTTTCGAAACTACATGCAAAGGGTAATTGTAAAGAGAATAAAAGCGTACAAAAAAAGATTGTCATCGATGCAAGCACGTAAAGTAAGATTGCATGCGCTCGGTACAATGTGGACGAGGCAACACCGGTCAGGGGTCGGCGACCTCCCCCCGCACTAATCCTACCCACCCTTTGCCCCTAAGAGACCTGCTAATGACATTTGCGAGGTTTTAAACCTATACATACCATCACGCTTGAACTAAGCGAATAATTGTTTTTTTTCTATTACTACATACCGTGCTGTAAAAAGTAACGTCTATTTTCTCGTAGTACTTTTAGACTTTCATCCTTTCTACGTGTTTAACAACTGCAACTGCTAGCTACATGTGTCGCTAAAATTAATATACTCGACAAAAATATCATCCACTACACAGATCAAAAAAGAAATCGAGTTAATAATAAAAGGTTATTTCCTTAAACATGCAAATTAACCGGTATTTATAAACTTATGAATACGGTTCGTAGTTTCTAGAAAATTATTTTTATTTACTTCCAGTCTAGCCAGAAGAATGTCTGACCTCTCTAAGGCTCACAATACTTAGTAGGGACAGTAGGAATATAAAGTAAGACCAGTTTTTCAAGCTCTTGTCCATAACGACTTTCATAGGTGTGTATGTGCACCGGTACTGTAACTGGCTTAACGTGCTCCTCGAGGTCCGTGTGAAATACGATATGTAAACTACTTTTGAATAAGTGTACAGTCACACTAAACGGTAAAACAAGAGCATACATAATTCTGACATTAAACCTTGCGCGGCCGTTACAATGGTTTGTTACTCTTACCAAAAATATAGCAATGAGTTTGCATGGCAGCACTAAGTTAAAAAAAATAAACAAATAAGTATTTCTGATTAAGACAAGAAAATCCGATGCTATGTACTTCTATTTATGCAGTAATTTAAATCGTGTAATAAGAGATTTGAACTAATTCTAATTAGCAATTATGCATGATCCAACATGTTACGAAACAATGAATCAAACAAAGTTTCTGCTCGCGATATTCACACATGAGAAAGTGCGAACACTCCTTTACCAAGATTACCAGTAATTACCAAGTTTGACTGAAGTTTATAATGACATCGGTACCGTGTAATTACAATTACTGGTGATAGCAATCTTCTTAACGACTGCAACGCAATGATTGCACGCTGAGCTCAAATGAACATCGTTCCATTTCACGTTTAAATTCACTTTAAGTGTTTGTAAATACTTTGGTTAATACTCTTGTAGTGTCATTTTTATGTTCCTGATTTAAACTTGAAATTTATATGATATGTTTAATTAGGAACACGATACGTTAATAACTTTCAAAAAAACAAATCGTTCAAAATGCAACGTCTTTAAAACTGCAACGCAACTAAATAAGTAACAAACGAGTTGTGTTATAGTTGCAAACAGATAATTAATAGGTTGCATTGCGATTGCATATAATTCTATCCAACAAAAGCTGGAATAAGCTAAAGTGTTTTTTCTGTTCTATAAAACCAGTCTACCGGTACAGCAACGTTTTTTCCATTCGCGAGCTTCTAAGTACACAATACATTAGCCTAGTCGTGTAAGCTTAGTTTTACACTTCATGCCTCCTAAGTAATAGTACTTCGAGGAATAGCCGGGGTTATAAAAGAAACAAAGTTTATACTTTTATTAGGACAAATTGTCCACAATATCCCAGTATGTTCTTGTTATCTCGCGTCTTAGGACTCCTTATTCAGTGAGACGTACCATTTTGTTAGACATTACCGATCCCTGATAGTGTGAGTATGGGTATTACTTTGTAATGGCTAAACAGTTTTAAGATTTTCAAAGAGAATGCTGTTTATTTGCTCACTTTGTATTTAGATACTAGCTGTGACCTGCAGTTTCATTCACGTTTATGGTGATTACTCCGCTCTTATAGGTAAGAATGTGATATTAGTTCTTTTCAATCTAAGGTTTAGGTACTATTATTAATGTAGAAAGCTTAAAAACTTATGTCACGCGAAAAAAAATGCAATGAAATAATATATCAACTTACTTTTACAAAACCCTAAAGCTTAGATATAGGTTGAAAATTTGTCTATTTTTGGGTCAAACAAAATTTCATTTCATAATTATACATGAAAGTTCATACTCTAGTGTTGTAATTTAAAATAGAGATGTAAGTGTACATACAGTGAGATAAACGTATGTCGTCAGAAAGTTTTCCCACAGCGCTGTAAATTAACACCTCGAATGGAGTTGTCCAGCGCTGGCGAAAACCATGCCGTTAGAGTTTAAAAGTACTTTAGTGACTAACCGGTTTAGTTTTGAGAGAATTGTCCTCTGCTAATGTGTTGCCAAGTACCTACTTTTATGAAGACTATATTAAAAACAATGGACATTACAACGTATTTTTTGTTTTGTTTTTAGTTTTTAGTACAATTATTGATATAAAGTTTTTAAATTAAATGAACTTTAGTAGTAGGCTCAGATATCTTTATACCACGAGGGAGAGGTTAGGCATAAGATAATATAATTAAAAAAGAAATTGATTGCAGTCAAATTGCTACGAATCTTTCTTCTCTGACTTCTGGCTATAGTTTTATGAAAAAAACGTACGTAATTTATTCAAAACACAGTTTCTACGGTGAGCGTAGTCTTAAATCTAATGTACAAATATGAAAAGCCATTATTCACTTTAACACGTTCTGCAGTCACGCATCAGGACCGCAGCTAGCTTAATGCATTCGCTATAAAGGTGACTGCCGACCTGCCTTTGACACGACTTAAATTACTTTTTCTGCCGTGCGATTTTATTTGTTCTACGTCAGGACTTAGATGGGAAAATGTACGCGAAACAAAAACTAATAGAGCGTTGGTTTCGTTTTATTTTTTGCCACTGCTACTAGTTTACTTGGGCACAATGATTTACGAGAAGATTTTGTTATTGGGTTTCCCACGGTAATGTTTGAAGTTTTTACCGCTCCTCATCTCGGTAACGTGTTTGCTTAAAAGCTTTTTGCGTAGTAAAATCAGCAGTTTCGTAAAAACGGGGAATTATTTTAGGGAAATGTAACAACTTGTACGTTTTTACACACACCTTTTTTTTGTTTACCGTTCACTATATACCTAAACATGTTTGCGAGTGCTATGAAAATTGAACCCACCTTTTCCTTCTATGGAGAAAAAGTTGAATTCTGCTTGTTTTCAACTCTTTTACAAACGTTATTATTCAGTTCGATCGTTAGGGCACAAAGACAATGTTATGTTTACGATACTTGAAGAAGCTAATGCGCGTATCCATGTAGTGTCTGCTGTAAAATGTTTTACTTCTCGCATAAAATCTGTGCGAGGAAGACAATCTTACTATCGAGGGTGTACCAGATTAAACTAAGTAGAAAAGATTTAGTCGCGTGTACAGTTTTGGCTTCGTACCAGTACAAATTTAAGAACAAAGCCGGCAGTTTTTTATTAGCGTTGTTAAGAAACCTTACACACTGCATACAGGCTTTATTTGGGATTGATTGCAATTCGAAAGGCGACAATTCAAATTCCTGTTCTTTTTGTTTATACTAAGCCAAGGCATAAAACCGCTTAAAACAGAAGCCACAAAAACTGTTTTCCCACGCGAAACCATAACGAACCCTAGTTCGAAAATAGCCCGAGAGCTAGTCACTTTTAATTTAACAAAACATGCTGTTATTTTTCATGATAGCATTAAGGTAATTACGAATGCTTTTATTTTTAAGCTGCACGTGAGTAATGAGGCAGTGTATTACTGGAGGGGTCCGCTAACAGCCGTATTTATTAATTGAAACAGTATCCTTCGTAATAACAAAACGGACGGTGGCGCAATGGTCGCCCCTGACATTATTAAACGTGTGTGATAAAAATGGACTGGGCATATTACACGATGCAATGAGTTAGCCCTTTCAATTATGTGACGATTAATTATAACGCTCACGTTCTCATTTATTAAGTGTTGAGATGCAAACGTTGAATGAATAAAATCTTATTGCAACCATTTTTATTGTTATGAGGTACTTCTAACAAATGGCTTCTGATGAAACCATTAGTGCTTTGTGGAATTTAATGCTAATACATGCTGTGTTAACAATTGTTCGTTGTAAAATAAAGAAATTATGTTTTTATTTTCCCTTGTTCTTTTTTATTCTTGATAGGAGAAAATATAATGGTTGGTGGTAATTTTTGCATGTCTGTTACGACAACCGTTGATTTAAAAATGTATACAATCGCACGGCTTATCAAGGGTTTTTGTTTTAAGATTATTTGCTTTGCCTTACTCTAGCTTCTAGTACTTTAAAGGTTTTTCCAAAGTTAGTTTTGTTCATTCAATTTAAATAACAAAAACGCATTGGACCTAAAACACACCGTCCACTTTATTACAAGCACGTCATCATCCAGCAAGCGCCGAGTGCTTTCACTCGCCACTCGTCCACTGTCCACGAGTAAACAACCCGCGGACCAACACTGAAAATTGTCCTGAATATTACATTACTAACGTGGACAATGCTTTGACAAAATAACCTAACGAACTAACAATGTGTTGCAAAGCAATTGCACTCAATTTTGAAGATCAGTGAAGTGACTATTGCAATATTATGTTGGGGAAATTTATATCGAAGCGTTTCCGTAGTATCATAATTATATTATTATCTTTACATTAGTTGGTAATGTAAAATCAGTTTCGTGTTCGGTTCGACATTTATAAATACATTTTTATTTAATCTAAGTAAAAAAATGACTTCCCAAGATTTTACTTTGTATTTTTTTCCATGTAAACATAACTTTTTACTCATTTTTCATTTTATGCTCTTTACTTAGACCTAATACTATTTTAAAAGCAATAATTGTTTTATTGCATGTTCAGAGAAATCGCGGCAATTAACGCGTTTAATTGTTAATCCAAGCACAATTAATATGTCGTTACGGCGCTGACATGTTGTCCAGCTCTCCGACTAAACATGCCATTGTAACCTAATTCCCTCAATTAGCCCCGACACCTTACACTGCATTGTAGACAAATTAAACGTCAGTGTACATTGTTTCTTCCCACTTTTATTTAATAAAACATTTCTCATACTAAAATATTGCCTCGTTATCTCCTAACAGGTAACCGCGTTGTAAACCGCTTCGTTTAAATTCAACTCAACGCACTTATGTAAATAAAGTTGATTACACACCGCACTCTATCGGTGTGGACATCAGTCAACATTGTACAAAATTCTTTGTCACAAATGAGGCAGTGCGGTTCGAAGGTTTAATGTGACCACAACTTAACCACAACGAATTGCCAGGGTTGGCAGAAGCTTAATTGAGCTGTATTGCACCAGCGATACAGGGCTGCCTCTAAATAGCGCAGTTAAACGTTTAACAGGGACACTTTATACCGGGTTTTTCGTTGCTAATAGCGTTCTAGTATAAAACTTTGAAATAAAATTCTGTGTTCTGGGAAATTGAACGTGTTTTTTTATGCCTGGACCCTATTATACGTACAATTCTAGCGTAACGACGTAATAAAATTGTAAGCATTTACTCTACTTAGTTTGTAAATGGTTGAGTTTTAATTGTACACTCACTTTAACAGTAACTGCATGTCTAGAAAACTTTTTATCACTGAGTTAGTTTTAGTTTTAAGTACATAAAACCATTTTATAATTTGCCGAACATATGTTTGTACTGACGTCGGCGTCAAAAACCAAAAACAAAATCATGCATTACGTAATTTTGTATTTTGAGTTCAAAATAATAAACATTCAATATCATCACCACCATTAACATTAAAACGAGTGATCTAATCAACAAGCAGCGAAACGATCTGATCGTCACGATATTCCGTCATCTATTCTTAGTAGTATAAACAGGAAAAACAGATCTTTGTATGAACAGCAACGAATTCCTGGTAAACTAAAACATAAGTAAACCAAAAATACCTACACCTTCAAATTCCCACTTGAAATATGAAATAAACCTCCTTTTTATTTACGATCTACGTTATGAAAATCCCGTGCTTACCCCCAAGAGTGGTTATTAAAAAGTACGTAATATATTTACGTATTCTATTCATGAAAACAGTCACATGTCTCTCTCGGATAAAATAGAATGTGGTGAATAAGCTGTACGAACAAAATTTACAGTGGCGGCCGCAAAAATTTATATCCCGCATTTAATATTTTACACTGCAGTGAAGAAATACCGACCTTCAGCCTTAGGCAAGATAAACAGCTTTTAGGTGTGTATTACTTGGGGGATTATATTTTACTCGATTACAGAAAAGCCGAAACATATTTTGCAACCATTTTGGGTTGAATCGATTTAAGAAGATTGCTTCGTTTGATGAGATTTAATGAGATAAGGGGATGTTTAGGAGGCGGAATGTATGTATTTTGCCTCGTTGTTGGTATTAAGTCATTGTTTTTGGAATTATTTTGCTTTATAAGCTTATCAGCTTGTATTATGTATACGCTTTCTAAAATGAAGCCGAGTATCATTTTCTGATTTTGATCTCGACTTTCTGCCACCCAGAGACTAACGATCAAAGACACATTTATGACACATACCTATAGCCACTCTTACTCATTACTACTCTCAACAAAAACAGCTTCAACTGCAGCAGAAACCACACAAACGAAAATGCACATTATCACAAAAAAGCTAAACAAAACACCAGAAAGACCTACAAACAGCACTTAACCTCCGCTCTAGTCACATTAAAACACTTCCTGCTACTTGAACAGCACCCATCACAGACATCGTGCAGGAGATCAGTCGTGACGCACGCACGCTCACACATGGAGAAGACAAGGTCATGGACCGTCTGCACACGACCATTTGTTGTTACTTCATAGAACTGCCATCATAGAATAAAAATTACTTAACTAATGACTCATATATGCAAATGAAGTAAGATTTAATGAAGAAGGTATTGAACAGCTAATATTATTTGCATTGGCACACTCGCTTTTTTAATAGTATTGATCAATACTAACATAAGTAAAGCTTTTAATTCTCGGTACATCGACATGCCTTTTGCCAACACAAAGAAATGACGCATGCTTAGAATATAAAAAAAAGAAAATCGTATATTTAAACTACTTTAAAACTAAAATGAATATGTTAAATATTTTTAAAAGTTATATAAGCTAGCTTTGGAGTAGTTTTAAAAGAGTGAGTAAAAACTAGTTTTAAAAACGAACACGGTGAGCGAAAGACCCTGAATGGCACTTTCGTGTTTTAGAGCATCTCAGTGTTTGGAGCTGGAACAAAGCAAATCTTCAAATGAGCTCAAAGTAACATTACCCAGAAGACAGATTATATCGCATCAGAACTTGAACAATTTCAAAATAAAAACTACATTTCTAGCGCTCTTAGCATCCGATAGTACAGAAACAAGGAGAATAATGATGTTCTTATCAAGAGACAACTAGTATAACAAGGATTTACGATACTATTCAACTCCTTGGAGGAACACCTAAAACTTTGTATCGCAGAATATTATAACAATTTGATATATTATATCTGTACGCCATGACATACGTATCAAGTTAAATGCTCGTAGTTACGCGGTCGTTTCGCCATGAACAGGACGCCGGGGACCGATATTTGAACCAAATCGACAACAACATTGTAACTTTTTGAATAAAAACAAGCAATAAATATGGCTTGTCTCAATCCATTGACAGTTTTATATTCGTCGCGGATGTGATTAAACGTTTCGATGTCAAATTTGACTTTCATAAATTTACATCACCAAACGGTATCCGCAATACAATGCGGGGCATCATGAGGCGCTGTAACTGCCTTCATTATACAAATATAATATTTATTTTTTCTAAATAATATCAAATACGTGTTAAAATTCATTTTTATCATTGTTCGTATCAATTTCCGCCCGGAAGCAGTTTCATCATGTCGCAACTAACAATCTATTCAACAAATCTGTCGCTCTCTATCCAATTACACACTACATTTGATGCTGAAAAAATCAGCTGTATTTTGGACAGTGCACCAAAAACTGTATAACGTGTGTGTTAAGTCACACACCAATGTACAGAGCAATCAGTTCACTAGAGCACGCTGGCCACAAACGGTCCCAGTGCAAACCGTTGCAGTAACTACTGTCGGTTGCTATCGTTCGCAACGCGATTAGCAGTTAAACGCGTCTGCAGTAGCGGTGCTTTCAACATGTACAACTTTTATGGCACTATTTTGTCATGATCTCCCATTCCGTTCTAGATTTCTAACTTAAAAGCTCTTTGATGTCTGGTCACGTAACGCATTAAGAATCATCAGAATCGTTGGGCGGCCTTGAGGCAATTTTATAGATTGCTCCGGTATTATACCGTTTGATGACAGCGAATCGAATTTTGATTTCATATTTTTATCATAATTTTAGCTTACGTTCTTCATGGATGTTAACTTAATATTATATAACTCAAAACCTTGAAACCCAAACAATACGTTAAAAAACCAAAATTCGTAGTTTGTTTACGTAATAATTTGGTCTAAAAACATAATCCCGTAACCAAATCAACCGAAAATAGACACGAAAAGAATCGTCACCATAACAATGATAGACGAGGATCGTGCCTGAATACATTAGTTTATCAAAAGTTCGAATCACAAACAAAATTCCAATGTAATATAACAGTCAGTACGGTAGTAATGGAATAAGCACTGACATCCTGCAGGGGGCGATGACCTTGTTGATGTATCTGCCACGTGAATTTATGCTCATCGTTTTTCTTTTGTCTTGCACAGTTCACCTTGGTGATTACACTTGGAGCTTAGATGTAATTTACGATACACATGAGAATTAAAAGTGCTAGAGGTAGCGGTCAACGGGCACGTTACTATTCTTTTGGCTGTTGCTAAGATAGAAACAGCACAAATTACATTTTGCTTCATACAGGAATTGAACTGGAGACCTCGTAATCAGAGCTCACATCAGACGTATGCAACTGCTTGGATAACTAGTACCAGTAGGCACAAAACAAAGGAGCTAGTTATAGATAGATACGTATAGAGGATTGTGTAATATTACGAATTATCTGATATGCTGTAATTAATGTTCTTCCAATAAATCCGATACGTTTGGCTCCTTAATTACAAACGTATCAAAATGCCCATTACTTATTATCAACGACAGATATAGGTCAGTAATCGAAAATCTTGGGTACATTATTGGATAGTTCCATTAAATTTATCAGCGATCTCAATCGAAGGGGTCCCTATTACCGGCAATAATGTTCCTAGTAATGATTGTAGGGCTTTCAGATTCGGACCCTTCCCTCTCAAATGGAATTCGACGTCGGGTCAATTGATTAAATCCGTGGCCGATCTGACGTCACTACCTAGTTGAATTAATGAGCTTGATTGAATAAACGAACAGTGCACATTTTCCCGCTTTTCGTGTCCATTCACTTCGAAAATTGTAGGCCAGAGACTTACCTTTGTTGAAAACTGCCAGTCAAAAGATCCAAATCTGTTGACAAAAGAAAAGATTTCGTTAATTATATTCACAGCTTTTATTTATCCTTTATGCAGTTTAAATTAGCATTTTAAAATTCCGATAAGAATTTATTTCAAATGCCACTACAATAAGAATAATACTAATCGTAAACAATAAGGGTCGGGACTAACCTCATAGCGCCGTGGCCGAAAATCATAGAGTACTCAAAGAACGATCTCATAAGACCCTTGACATACACAACTCGTTTTAGAGCCGTACCTAGCCGTTCGCTCGGAGATCGGTCGGGTCTCGAGAGTCCTCACCGTCCCTCGTTACGGCGGGGGCCATTAGACCAGGGGCGCAAACCGCGCCACGATTTTAGTTTCCGACCCAACGCGCCCCGAAGCACTTATATCCGCACATATCCGCCTATATCCGCCCCTTAATAAGGGAGTCGGCGCCTAATTGACTTAACATTGGATTAATAACGGTTTAGGACTGAAATATGTTTACCGATGAATATTACGTCGGTACATTTTTAGACGGCCAGATTTTTCCGCTGGAAATTTATTTATTTTTCGCGAACATATGGATGGTGTGGAATGTGGAGTGTACTTGATTTAAGTAAATAACTCTAACACGCTCGTAGATAAAGTTAATATGTTTCATTTTTGTTATGAAAGGTATTGGCATTTACGTTTCATATTTTTTGCGAGTGTTATTTCTATATTTCGCAGAGTTTATTTATACTCCAGATAAATATGACATGTTGTTTGGCAGATATTCGACGTACCAGTTTAATTAAAATGTCAATTCTTTATTGTATTACTGTTAAACATTTTATCAAAAGTTTGTTGCCATTACATAATCCACAAGCAATCCGTGCAAAGGACAAAAGGACGGGGAGACTCAACCGAAACCGCTTATTAAATACACCGTCGAATATAAGGAAGTTTTGAGCAAACTCCGGAGCGCTCAACACTTAGTTTTTAATTGATCGCCAGTCATTGAATAGTGGAGCAAGTTTGCGACGCCGAGGATACGTCGGCGTGACTGTAATAAAAGGCTTTTGAGATTCACCTGGAGTTGGAAGCACTCGTTAAAGCGGTTCACATAAGTTTTATTTCTATCTACACTTACAGATGTAGAATTATCGGTTTTGTGACTTTGCACATGTTATTTATTGCCTCTTATTATCAGGAGGCGATCATGTTCCACTATCGTTAACCAATTAGTTTACAAATCTCTTTATGTAATGATTAGTGATCCTTGTGCAGACAGCTTGTTTTTTAAAACTAGTTTATTTATCAAAAGCTCGCGACTCTCGTAGTATTCAAAAAATTATAGAGTTTATATAATACTCAACGGAATTGTATAGCCTTTATCATTTACTATATTTTACTCGCAAGTGGATCGGTGTATGAACTTTTTCCGTAATAAAATAGGCTATAACATTCCTTTGAGGTTAGGCTCTAGAACAAAATAAGTAGGCAGTTTTAGAAATTAACCCTACATTCAAACTTACAAACTTTAGCTCTTTATAACAATTTAGTGTAAAAGTTTAAATTAGTTTAGATGAATACTCTAAGTTAATTACTCGATTATGAATATTATTTCGTAAATATCGATCGTGCTTACAATTTAACAGTTGAATGGTGAGCCTATTTTCACCTCACTTACATTTTCATCGTATAGGACCTACTTATACGATGAAAATTGAGGTAAATTATATTTTTTTTTGTTAGGTTCTGCTAGGCCATTAGGCTATAGAAACATTTATAACGATTTCTGGTGTTTACATAGGCTTTGTATGTAATAACTTCCGATGACTCGCGTTTATAAGCAATTGCTGTTTCATTCAGGTTATTATAAATAATCGTTATTGTCATTACTTGATGTTTAGGTATTATTAACGGCTAGACTTTTAAGGACACTTTGTAATATTCCTTTACCTTCGTGCGTAATTCGTAAGTACTTCGTATATTAGTCAGAATCAATCATATATATATTTTTAACTGCTGTAACTGTTGTAGCCCTATTCTTGGTTGCTCAAATTTTACGTAGGCTTGACGTTCTTACCAACTTCTTTCTTCATTAAGCTAAATCCGACTAAGTAAGTGCTCAAATGCTTTATTTCACGTATAGTCCGCACCATACAATCAAGTACTGTAAAGAACATGCTTTTTAAATCTCTATACATCACAAGTTCATTAAAATTCCAACTTCAACTTACGTGTATCTTTCACACAGAAGTATTCACCAGAAATTGTGAAATCCGTCTTCTTGATTTGTTTCATTTTTATTCAAATGCTGGTGAAAATTTTCCAGAATATTCGCTTTACGAGGTAGCGGACACCTCTCTGCTTATTTAACTCGTTATTCCTCCACATCTCTTTTATCAATTAAAACTTTTACGTTTTCGGACTTAGCTTGAATTTATCTTGGCAGTATTTTCCTCTCCTCGCTTTGCTGTTCGGAGTTTATTCTGCTTGTTTTTAAGGAAGCAACATAATAGGCCTTTTTATGTTTTGATAATAACATGAAAGCATTGTAAAATAATGAGATGTTTTTTAGATCTAGCTTTACGATTGATTATAAGTCTTGCTTCGTTGTGCTTTGCAGTGAGACAGCAGATTTTTTTGGTAGTTACTTTAGGTACTTTGGCCGTGTCAATGGGTATTTCAATAAATCTAACATTATATTATTCAACAGGAAAAGTAGCCGCACATAAATTCATTGTTTACGTGTTAGCTCAGAGGGAAATGAACAAATTGACAAAGTACGACATAAATTTTTCTTTCGCGTTCCTTTATGTGTACTCCGCGATATTATCTGACGTAGCGATGGCGAATATTTTGAAAGCTTCCGTACAAATGTCGTCGTCTCACGAGACATCCGTGAATTGTCGTTGTAATGGAAAAGTATGTGTATTATTTTATAACTGTACGTCTTTAATTGTAAGATTCCATTCGGTTTTTGTTATGTACTTGAGGAAACCTTCGGCGGATGTCCTTATCCTTTTCCTTTTAATAGTATAAATGCAAAACTTTGTGAGAACTTCCTTAAGTATGTAACTCAAAAACTACTAAACGGATTTGAATAAAATTTAAATAGAATATAACCTGCATTTTGACATAGGAGCTTATTTGTTTCGGGTATTTTTTGGACGCGTGCGAAGTCACGAACAGAAACTAGCCCTTTGTAAATGTTGTTAAAGTATATACGTATTCTATGATTATAATGTACCTACCTAAGTGTTTATTAATGTTTGTGTGTTACGACGTAAGTATATAATATATATATATATGTTGTTATGCGTTTGTGCCATGCGTTGTCTGTTTCAGACATGTCAGCTGTCAACATGTATCGAGTTAGTGCTGTAAGTACAAGTAAATGGCTTTATATTAAACAACATAACACAGCTTTAAATGGCCGTTCTATGATATAATACAGCCTAAGGGATGAGAACAGTATATTATATTTAGAAAAAGTATTTCAATCACCACATGGAAAAACAATTTTATAAATGTCAAACTTTCATAAACTTAAATTCATGTTGCTATTTCTAATTATTTCGAATATAATTCAATTCAAGCTACAGCGCTAAAACTGAAAACTAAAATAAACTTTTCGAATCGAAATCAGAAACCGGCATTCCAAAGCATTCCTTTTACTCGAATTCTCGGAGAAAACTGTGGAAAACTAAAGTTTCCCGTGAGAAATCAGAATAACCGAGTGTTCAAAGTAATCAGCTTGTTAAAGGCTTTATTTTCGCTTAATATTATTAAAAATCTTTATTCAGTTCGACGAAGGCTTGTAATAGTAAACGAAAATAAGAGTAGGATTATAAACTGTTTAAATTCCTAGAATGATACATTTTTAATTCAACCGTATTAGAGCATTCACAAATAAAACTGCACTAAAATAACAATGTTATCATCAATACAGTAGCATTAAATAGCCAAATTGACAGAGATCAAAGATATTATTTTTAGCAGTGACGTAATGAACACAATGGTTCGTTGAACAAAATACACAGTTCCTCTCAAGTGGTGCCTATTCCGCGGCATTGCTTTACTGAAAACACACACTGAATTGCAAATGCAATAATTGTTGTAACATCTTGTTGTTTTAGCTAATGGAATAGAATTTCTTGAGAATCAAGTCTCTTTGGCCCGTTTGAACTCTTCCGAGAAACATTCATTTGCGTAGTATTGAAATCTTAATTACTTCGTTAATGAATAAGATACTGTTAGACATTCTCAGATTTGGGAAGTATTTTTGATTTGAATTCATTAATATAATAGCTTTGGTTCCTCGAACACAGAAGCAGGAATAGAATGTTGCTATTTTAAGACCCCACCTAGTCACCTTTTATAGTTTTAAATCGCGTATCATATTTAGCTCCAATCACGCACGTTACCAAAATCCAATCTACTACTACAAAAATTCTAACAGGGTTTCTCCTCACGTCGAACACTTCCAAACCTTAGAGACCGGCAGTCTCTTATTCTACCGATTGCATTGAACCTCCCAACTTCTTAATATTCATAATTACCAGGCTTTAGGAATTTACACTAATATGAACCTCACGAATGACTGACGACTCATTACACTCGTACAAACTTTATAATTAGCTTTAAAAGGGGACTGACAATGATTCACGCAATGTTTTAAACATTATAATGCAAGTGGAGTCCTTCTGTGTGGTCTTCGGCTGGCTTGAAATATACGCTTTGTCATATTTTTTAAACAAAGGAAATAATAATACTTCAAATTCTCCAAATTGTATACTTTTGTATACAATATTATGAAAAGACACAATACTCATTATATTGGATTCCAAGCAAGTTATGATAATTAATGATTACGCCAGTAAAGAAAAGAAGCTGCAGTTTACGACTAAGTTTTTAGGAAAAACTACGGAAGCAAACATCAAGAAAGCATGTAATTATTGTGCGTAAAAGAACTAAGTGTGTCAAGGCCCTAATATTACTCACCTACCTAGTTAACACTAATTAATTATGAGTTCGTTTATTATCTCAAATCATAAAACAATCTAACGGTACTACTATTTCAAGTTGTACAGAAAACATAATAGTCGCCCATTAGTGGGTAAAAATCATTAACTTAGTTAACAAACTCTTCACGTCGGCACTTGAGGCTTTAATGTATTTCAGCCATCGAATACTGAATATTTCTACCAATATAAAAAATACATTTCATCTCAAGCGCTCTTGCCATCCGATATCGTGGATTTTAAACTCAATTTCTATCACACATTATTATTTTTTCATTTGCATACAGCAACTTTTTTGACATGAAAGTTGACTTTACTGAACTCAAATATCATCAGAGCAATGAATTCCAAGTATTAGTCCCAAAATTTCTCGAGAATACACATTAACTGTAATAGGATTCGACGACGTGTTCTTTGTGGGTCAAATAACCTTTCCTTTTGAATTTGGATGTAATAACCTTCAGCCTCCCGTTTTTATCGTTATTGACATTGAGACTTCTCAATTTGATAAGGGACCCGAATGTGTAACAACTACGTCGGGACCTGCCAAAACATTATACCAAGTTTCTTGTAGTACATAACCTAACCGTTGTACCAGTCCCTTTTTGGAGGAATAATCGGATATAATAACTGTTCGATAAACTGATACGTGCCCTCATGACGGTGGTATTAATTGAAGTCGATTTCCCTCAGATCTGTCCCCCCTACCTCCCACTTCCAGTCTAGTGCGAGTACATCCCGTAATATTTAGGTCACTATGATATACACGTCCGTACGGTGTGGTGCATTTTTAAATTGAAATAAAAGAGAGATTCATTTGCGCTCCAATTCCCCAAAAGTACCACAAGCTAATGGGTAAGAATATATGTGGCTGGTTTTAATTAGAGAAATTTAATTATTTTTACCTGTAGCGATACCTGCTAATGGTTTTTATAATCTGAAAGTGTGTTACTATAGAATAGCTTAACATTCAATGAACGTATGTACGTTGTCTTGTAATCATAAAACTTATGCTTGAATATTTTAGACATGAATTTTCTTTTGTCACTTTAAAGCTGAAAGCATTTATGACTTACTTCACTTAAAAGTATTATCTTTTAAAGTCAGAATAGGTAAATAGTTAATGTTGATATTATCTTTCTTGACTAGAATGGCAGTCGTACTACTATAAAATATTTATGTGGCGTTACTAAGTGCGAAGCGAGCATTTAGTTAAGTAAGAAAGGATTACCAATAATTCTAGTAACATGCTCACCACAAAGCTAGGAACAAAGGCTTGAGTTCTTTGGTACAATAAAGCGTTACAGGAGATGTAATCATTATCTAGAACTCAGATCTAAAAGAACACAAAATATATTTTTAGGAGCGGTTATATAAAATATAGTATTAACTAAAATTAATGAATGAACTTGTTCTTTGAAAATTTAAAGTCTACTACAAAATATTTATATTTCCGGACGTTACAGTTTTAATACTTTCCTACATTTGCATAACTTACCATAGATGTTTATCAAACGTTGAACGAACATAAAACAAAAATCCCCAAGTTTTATTTTGATTGACAGGCTCTTGCGGAACAAATTACAAAGGTCACCCAAATCAATTGAATAAAGCAGGTGATTTGGCAACTTTCGAGTGAGTTGCCCTGACCAACGAGGGTCCTTCCACAAACCATTATTTCAATATTCATTGTTTTAACACAAAAGGAAATATTTTCGGTACAAGTTGGAGCTTTGAATTATTTAACGATTTGAAGAACGCTTCCGTAAGTAATACTGTTATTGAAACTAGGGGAAATAAAATAATATTCAATTGTTATAAAATACGCAGTCAGTTAAAATAGAAAAACTATCTTCTGACCGCGACTTCGTCCGCATTAAAAGATTTCACGGGTAATAAGATCTTGTATTAATCCAGGTTATAAACTATCTGTGTAGAAAATTTTATCCAAATCCGTCAAGTAGTCTTTTTTTGAAAAAGTTAAAAACTTACAGCCATCCTTTTAAACTTTCGCATTTTTAATATTAGTAGGAATAAAATACAAAATCAATTATTGAGTGTTGCCAAGTAACATATTATTATTTGTTTGGATTTGAAAAATACGTTATATCAAATCAAGTGAAAACAATTTAAGAAGAAGAAAAATAAACCACTTGACTTTATTCTAATGTAATATGATTTATGCTGAAAAAATCCCGGCAAGTATCATTATCATAATGAGAAATTTCTTCAATGGCAACACTCATTTCTCGTTTTGAAAAATATTAGATAGGGTGACGGGGGGCGAAGTTTTGAGAAATGGGTGGTCTTATACACTTTTTAAATAACAAAGAAAATGAAATAGAGTAATAGAAAATGTAAAATATGGGTTCTGGGATGAAGGGAGATGCATATTATTAACATTTATATTGTTGAATAATTTAACGATTATTTATTTCGTGCTGCTACCTATCTTATTTCTATGGGACAAATATTCGTTAAAAGAAAAGAAAAAACTAGTTTTCGATTATTTATTTTAATAAAATACATACGTAATATCATGTCTATTATACCCGGAGATGTATAAAACATTGTTTTGTATTTTTTATAGAAAAAACCTAGAATTTAATTCAGAGTATCTGAAACAGTTGTTAACACAATTTTACTTAAATACAATTTTTCATTATGTCTTTATAACAATAAAAAACTGTGCTGAAGAGTGAAGAGTTTTATTGAACCCCGCTATCGGAATTCACTCCTCGCATTCCTTATTACTCTAATGGCCCAGCAACAAGAAAGGCGTACGTATAATTATCATATTTAATGTATACCTACTCCCTTGTGAATATTGACACGTCGTTTTCTACTGGCAATTTAATCACGTATGTAACTTCGCGTAATCGGAATCCCTTTCATTTGACATTCGAGATGTGTAAGTGTATGAACGGTCGGGAGAAATCGATTCTTATTACTTTAATATCTTGCTATTATATTGCTTAGGCCTGTGCTATAAACTGCTCGATGAGATCGCTTAATAATAAATTTTACTAGCTTTTAAATAAATTATAGACAAAAAATATTTTTCGCAAAGCATTGCTAGACGAACCGTTAATACCTACAAAACTATCAATTTTAATGTACTGTGTGTTCATAACAGTCTATAATCAAAAGGTAATTAATTCTTAACTAGCTGATCTGTGATGCTCAGCTTGCTTACTTTATTGTATCCCCTATTTTAGCCGATGAGGGGTCAATTATTATTTATGAAATTAAAAAAAACGTGGTACTAAGTTACCCAATTGCAGCAAAAACTCCTCTTAATAATAGACATACGTAACACCGACTACTACATCTTGTTTTATAACAATAATGAATCGGGTACGCATTGATTCACGTGTAAGTAGGTGAATACCGTACTCTGATATAATCCCATAGTTGCCACTTACGTAGCTTAATAGTTCTCATAGTTTACAGTCCCACACCGTCGTACTTTGTGT
Source organism: Anticarsia gemmatalis (assembly GCF_050436995.1). Taxonomy (NCBI): domain Eukaryota; kingdom Metazoa; phylum Arthropoda; class Insecta; order Lepidoptera; family Erebidae; genus Anticarsia; species Anticarsia gemmatalis. Next base: position 8,895,508 of record NC_134757.1, read on the forward strand.
TCATAAATCTGCATACTAATACGGTTCAGTTTGAAGTGAAAACTGTTACTGTGTGGTTTGTTTACTTGATATTAAAGCATTTCTGAGAATTACTAGCACATATTCGTTAGTTAGCATTATAACTAGCAAGATTATACATACTTCGATCATATAAAAACTGGCCGAAGCAGTAAATATTCTGTATATTATGACAACGTTGTTTTTTTTGTGTTCTAAACGCTTCTTATAATTAGAAAGTCAGTTTTATAAGTCCCTCAAGGCTGTTAGCTGATTTGATTTGTTTTTTATATTTTGAACAATAGTAAAGATTAAATATTGAATTTAGGGCCTAATATTCAATAAAGCACATACGGTACCGCCTTTTAAGGCATGACAATGTCTATCTTCTCATTATCTTCTAATGCAGAAAATACAAACGAAAAACATATTTTTTACCAATCTATTTACTTTCCATACGCATCACCAAATAATTCTCAGTGAAATCGCACACGAAACACTTAATATTTTCTATAGCCCGGGTTCAACGATGCAAAACGTTGGAATATTTAACACAGATTTTTCTAAGAATTTTCATCAGTAATTTGAGCGGCCACCTCAGCGGCTGAAACTTCATATTCAATGGCGGCTGGCTCGAATAAATCAAACTGTACGACGTCGAGTAAGCACTTCCGTCTTTTGAAAGCGACTTTCTGAGATTGCACGTCTTATATTTTGCTCTTATCTCACTGCTACAGATATTCTCCCGTGATATTGCTTTTATGATTGATTGGTTTTCACGGCGATTGCATTGTTTAGGTAAATAAAATTAATGGACACTCATTTTATAAGCATTTCTGAACCATTTAAAAATCAATAAAACATTATTTGGTATTTGCTTACGCCTGAAAAAAAAACCCTTATTATATGTGTGTAAGAATGAACTCATGGTGTCTTAAATAAACTTATAGTTAGAATATATGTACCTGCTAGCGAGAGAAACCTCAACCGTTCGCAGGAACTATAGTTCAATGGTTATTACCCACATAATTTTCGTTCCCAAAGGTTTTTCGGGATAAAAACTATCTTATGTTCTATCTCTCAAAGCTATCTTTGTACAAATTTCATCAAGATTGGTTCATCAGTTTAGGTATGAAGATGAGACCGACGAATTGAATTTTGAATTTATTATATTAGTAGGAATTTCGTATTAACTATGTTAAAGTATAATATCACGAAATGTGTTTTCCCCATCATTTTATTCATGAACATAAAATATAATAATGTTCCACGTTCATGACAAAAAGCGTGTTATGACTGATATCAACGTGTAAATCCTTTTTAGTTAAAATGGGAAACCCAATGACTCAGTTAAGGTTGGTTCATAAAAAGCGCATGAATCATTTTAAGGTTTCGTTGTTTACGAACTTTAATACGGTATGATTATCATAAATTCACGATTTTACAATTATAATGTTAATCTTTTCGTCAAGTATGTGCAATTTGAATTGAAAATAAACCACAAACTGCCATAGTTTTTATATGAGTTAAGATAAACATTTTCTCATTTTTTTCATTATGAAGTACGAGAAAATTTACCTTTGGTAACCTGATCTGTTAATATCAGTTGTATCCGGATCTGTTAATATAAATAAAGTTGATATTGATCCTATTGGAGACTACGATTGGATACAAGCACTAGTTTTTTATCTTAAGATACTAGGGACTTGACATTTATCTGTTAATTTCAGCTGTTAATGTTTAGCTGCTGCCTCGCTTACTCTTTGTCAGCACATCAATTGTTTCAATGTTGGTATTTTCAAGTCCTGCAAAGTGAATATAGTTCCGAAGATCAAGAAGTACACCAAATTTTGTCATAATATCTACAAAGTAAAAACCATTACATAACCTACCGTAACAATGTCTAGAAACAGGCTAATAGTGTACGGTACAATTCTTGCAAATCATGAATGCGCATCGAATCAAAAGTGACCTTTAGCAGAAACGTTTGCTTTGCGCCTTTAACGCAATCCTCAAATGTCTTCGTAACTACGCAAGATGACTGCACAGAACAAGGCCGCGACATGTGTAGTGTGTATACATATATATTATTATGGCTGTTAATCGATGGTACAATTAATCGGCAAACAGATGTTACTAATACCTACTGACTTACAACATGTGGTTTCCCAAAAAAATGTTTCCGAAATACCACGCACATTTACTTCGCTAGATGGTCTTTAGTGCATTTTTTTTAGGATGTTAAATAGCAAATAACTTTAAGATAGGTTTGTCCGGACCGAGACTGATACGATTACTATTTGAATTTGTGTCGAAACGTCAAATTGTCTGGAAGTATTTAGTCCCCCCAGCGATTCAATAATAATGTAGTAGTGCTAGTCAAAACGTATGACAATTGGACATTGTAACGTAAGTATACATTATGATCAGTTTAGGACTGTAAAAATAAAATGGAAAGTTTGTGTAGTGTGTAGTTGTAAAATAATATACGCGTAGAAAATTTGCTGTCGTGGTTCCTTATTGGGTAAACTATTAGTGATAGCCCAGTCGGTGGTCTTGGGTAATTTCATAACTTATTACTTGCATTAATATGAGAAAATGTTGAAAGAAAACCTGCATGCGTGATAAATTTCCATAACTTGCTTAATTAAGGTCTATCCAGAAAAGACTTGATGGATTTAAGCATGATACTTGTTAAAGTAAATATAAGACAAAATAATGTTATGTAAAATTAATAATTTAAATTATTTTTTGTTTTTCATTTTAATCTGATGGCGACTCATCCTTGATCTTCATAAATCATTATAAATCCCGCACGATTCTTCAAAACACAAAAAATAAAGGTCAATAAACAAAATATCGACCGATCGACATTGACATTTAAAGAAAAAAAGGTTGCATCACTTGCATCTGACCAAAATATTATTATTAAATATTCGAGGGTGCTATTCTCGTATTCGCGTCCGGCTACGATTTAACATAATTTATTCCGTATGTCCGTATCTTGCTTCGATTGGTTACTTCTGGGGCATTTTCAGTGCGCGCCAGATGTCGCTACGGTCGAAACGGTAACACGATATGGCCCCGCGTGGATTCCAAACGAGATTTATTGGACAAACCGATAGTGTTCTATTAAAAATTCGATTTCCATTAGGGCTGCTAGTTTTGAGTACAAAGGTGGTTTATTGCTATGACATACTGCATAACTGCCACTGCTACATTTTATCCGACAGTCTTTTAAAGTTGTAAAGAATATACTGCATGTCCTCCACTGTACTTTTCTTTTTTACAAATCATTTTTTTTACATTTATTGCCTAGATTGTGATTATTTTTTCTTTGCCTTTTTTACTGCATTAATGTAGAATTTGAATGATTAAATTACAATTTTTATAAAATCTATCTTTATGTATTTATTAAGTAATTTTTGTAAGAAGCGTTGCATCAAATTGTATATACATTTCTCTAAAACATTTAGGTCTCCTGCAAGCCCTAATTTCTATCGCGCGGTGCAATTTACGTGCACGCCGACATAGCGACACTCGTGTGTGTAATTCAGGTACCGGCAACGTATTGAATATGTAGCGAGGCATTTTTCTAACATACGTGACATCCTGTGAAATTGCATTTTGCAAATGAATAATGCCCTTTGCAAAATCTGCGCTTTAAAATATCATGTTTTGGTGCAGATTGTTCGAAATAGAGTAGGTTTAGTTTGAATCGAATGCTTTTGCTATGTGCGTTATCCACTCAGTGACATGTAATATTTCGTAAATTCTAAAATACTTTTGTTACAATCAGCACTTTATATCTTATTAAGTTTCAAGTCTTATAAATGTTTACCTTGTGTTCTTTGAAACTGGTCACACACGCACATTACCGGTCTTAACAAAACAATTGTTGTCCACAACAACGACAAACCTAATTTGTGAATGACCTCCGAAGTACAGCGACGCTTTGTCCAATGCGGTCGTCGGTGTTTACACTTGCCAAAGATTTCTTCACTTTAGTGACACTTTCTGATCAGTATGTGTAACTTGCTTTACCCGTTGATATTTGTTACAACTGACACTGTTTTAATACAATCTTATTTAAAAAGATTTTCATTTTCTTGAACAGCGCCGAAAATGCTTCAAGAATGCCAGTCCAGCTCCGGGGATAAACGAAAAACTTTTCACAGCTAGTTTATTTAGACAGGGTAATTTCTGAATCTTGAACTACGAAGGCTACTTACTTAATTAAAAGTTTTTGTTTTACCTAGATACAAATCGCCGAAAAGCGACGACAGTTACCTAGTTTTGTTAATAGGTCGCTTGGAGTCGACGCGAAATTGAAAACAATTTTACTAAATGAAAATTAATGTAGAATTTGAATGATTAAATTACAATTTTTATAAAATCTATCTTTATGTATTTATTAAGTAATTTTTGTAAGAAGCGTTGCATCAAATTGTATATACATTTCTCTAAAACATTTAGGTCTCCTGCAAGCCCTAATTTCTATCGCGCGGTGCAATTTACGTGCACGCCGACATAGCGACACTCGTGTGTGTAATTCAGGTACCGGCAACGTATTGAATATGTAGCGAGGCATTTTTCTAACATACGTGACATCCTGTGAAATTGCATTTTGCAAATGAATAATGCCCTTTGCAAAATCTGCGCTTTAAAATATCATGTTTTGGTGCAGATTGTTCGAAATAGAGTAGGTTTAGTTTGAATCGAATGCTTTTGCTATGTGCGTTATCCACTCAGTGACATGTAATATTTCGTAAATTCTAAAATACTTTTGTTACAATCAGCACTTTATATCTTATTAAGTTTCAAGTCTTATAAATGTTTACCTTGTGTTCTTTGAAACTGGTCACACACGCACATTACCGGTCTTAACAAAACAATTGTTGTCCACAACAACGACAAACCTAATTTGTGAATGACCTCCGAAGTACAGCGACGCTTTGTCCAATGCGGTCGTCGGTGTTTACACTTGCCAAAGATTTCTTCACTTTAGTGACACTTTCTGATCAGTATGTGTAACTTGCTTTACCCGTTGATATTTGTTACAACTGACACTGTTTTAATACAATCTTATTTAAAAAGATTTTCATTTTCTTGAACAGCGCCGAAAATGCTTCAAGAATGCCAGTCCAGCTCCGGGGATAAACGAAAAACTTTTCACAGCTAGTTTATTTAGACAGGGTAATTTCTGAATCTTGAACTACGAAGGCTACTTACTTAATTAAAAGTTTTTGTTTTACCTAGATACAAATCGCCGAAAAGCGACGACAGTTACCTAGTTTTGTTAATAGGTCGCTTGGAGTCGACGCGAAATTGAAAACAATTTTACTAAATGAAATTTTAGAGCCTTTGTTAATAATAATAAACAGGATGTGAGCTCTTTTAAATAATTCAGAATAAACTTCACAATGTCATCGACCTATCTTGTCATCAAACCCACGCGCAAAATACACGAAATATTATATCGTTGTTACGAATAAAAGAACAATAACAAACACTAACATAACAGACACTTCCAAAAGCAAACAGATCAATACTGGCCGAAGAAAAAGCTACGCAAACCTGTTGTTATTTAATTAATAGAGGCTCGATATATAGTCCGTGGCATTGAACGTTCGATCATCGATATCCGACTCCAATAATCGAACGATACTCGTAAAACATGTTTCCAAGTAAAGCCACAAGAAAAAGTGCCACCATTGCCCTAGTTACAACGCAGCAGCTCATATGTGCAACGATATATCACCGACGTACAAACTGGTCACTTTCTATTAAATACACCCTTGAACTTTGTCAAACTCGGTGTAGGTCGAGGGTACTGTGACGTCACACCGCTCGAACCTGCTTCGGCTTCTTATCTTGGAAACTTGGCAAAACAACCGGCGTGATTGTTGTATGAATAAGTTCGAGACCTGACAGCTGTTACAAATGATATAATTTATCGTTTACGAAATGAAAGTTTGTCGGTTCCGATGATATTTAGTCCAAGTTACAATAATGTAGATAATTTGTGAGCGTTTAAGGCGTAGGCGGTATTAGAATCTACGAAGTTTAGACCCCAAAATTGGGCGGGAGCGTCGTATAGAAACATAAGTTGGAGCAGGTTTAACCTAGTTCATCGATATTCTATTTGTTCTGAACATAAGCAAATACGCATAAATTATATTTACTCCAACAAAAAACTTTCATCAGAGTAACTTTTAAATCATTCATATGATACACCCACTCGACGAAAACATACGGAATTTTATTAAAACCAAATAAATATCAAAAACACGGGTTTGAAACTAACACCGAAAAAATAATCCTATCAAAAATAAAATCTGGAACGAATATTGTACCTGCGATTGGTCATCGCTGCACGTAGAGGATTTTTGGGATTAAAACTATAAAGTTGGATGCGTTGGATTGTATCCGTCACTGACAATCATATATTTTTAAAAAGGACATGTTAAAATATGCAACAAGTCAGTAAATCTATCAGACAACTTAATTATAAATGTCTTTTTTCTCTACACTACCGTAGAAATAATACTTTTGTTTATACAATGTTACGTGTTTCGCCAATTTACCTCAGAAAGCTTGGAGTCATAACATATAATCAATGTACATCGTCAACCGTACTCAGCAAATGGCAACACACTGTTTCATTTAGTGCATTTTCCTTGTGTACCTATAACTCGTCCTTATATAAAGGGGAGTCTTCAAACTCGGGACCATTCAACCAGCAAATGGACTAATATCGTAACTTGAAACGACCGTCCCTTGACACCGTATAGTAAATCGTCATTTAGTCGTTTCGGCTGCTTAATGTGCCAAGTTTCAATTAAAAAGCCATCGGTGTGCCATATATGGGCCATTAGTTCTGATTATTAGCGAGGGTTTATTAATGTGGAGTGGATAATTTTATTAAGGTAATGAAGGTAATATCTTCACTGCGCTACACTTTGCATGGCACACGGAGATAATTTTGTAATTTTATTTGACTTTCTACTTATACGGCTTTCTGTTTAATTAGTTACGTCAATGTCGTTAACAGTGCTATGGGTTTTAGGAAATGTAAATGTTGACTTGCAATAAACGTATATTACGTTTTATTATCTCAGGGAGTTAAATTGAGCTACTATACGAAGGTATTTGTTAAACTCACATCATTGAAATCAAACCTACGGAACATTCAAATCAGTTTAGGCAAAGTAAAGAACAAGCACAAATTAATGAAAATAAAACACGGTTGAGAAGTTTCTCAACAAAATTTACAGCTAATAACGAATGTAATTTTGCGAAAATAATTCTAATAGAGCTGGGAGCACATAATGTTGTAAATAATAAAACAAAGCCTGCCCACGACCTCGTGGTGCGGTCGTGAGAGCGATCGTCCGGGCTAGTTCACAAGATAGAGCGCTACCATCTCTTTCTATATTATTAAAATAGATAAAGACGCACATAGCTTGATCATCGATTGCAAGGGGTAAAACTCTGTAGATTGCTATCTTCCAAAGTATTGACCGTTGGTGCATGGAAAATGATAAATCTGACATATCTTCGCTTTGTGTTATTGCGGTATATTTGAAGTTTCTTAGGTTATCGGACTGAGAAATCAAAAGGCACGATATTTTATTAGTAAGCCGCACTAAGGTGCTGTTATAAAATAAAGTGGACACGTATTTGAAAAAACATTAATTTTATTTTATACACATAGTTGATATTTAATTACAATTTATATCTCAAATCTGGCTATTGAGCCAGCTTTATATTTCAAGAATATTGAATAAATTGTCAATTACTAAAATAATTATACTTCAGAACATTACGCTACAAGTTTAAGAATTTCCGTATCATTAAAATGTGGTATTATAATTTTTATCTCATCATCAAAACTTAACTGCGTATCAGATTGAAGTGCGACGTTAGACAATAGTTTTTATGAGCACTTCCAGATAGTAACTGTCAGTACACATGCAATGCTAATATGTCTGAAACGGGGTCGCTCGCAATAAAAAACGTCGTTGACAGACAAATAAAATATACAAGCATCTTATAGATAAAATCCAAACGTTCGGAATAGTCGTAAAATATCAATATGCGTAAGGAATACTTTCCTACGAGCGAAGTTTGAAACACGACGAACAAGACGACAATATAAAGGGGAATAAATACCGCGTTAGCTCATAAATCATTTGTGAACATGTCCCACTCGACGACAAACACAGTTTCTTATATATTTCATTGTTGCCTTAGCGATTACGAAACTCGCATAAAAAGGGAGCGAAACACGGAACGACTTTTAGTCACCGAAATATGATACAAAGGGAGAAGAATGTAAGGGGAGTGATACGATTAAATAGCTATACTTATGTACGTGATACTCTCTCAGAATTGCAAGTGATATTAATAGTGGTGGAACCAATATGACAAAATTTGAAATGGAAGCTGCGAAAAGGCGGGACTTGAGCTCTTAAATCGTACAAAATGTTAATCCAACGGAAGGGAAAGAGGGATATCTACGTATTTTACTTTGCGAGAGTGAAATTAAAATCCACGTATTCGCTTCACAGAATGTTATGTTCGAAGGCTTTACTTTTGAAATATAGGTGAGGTCCAGTGAGGCGTTAAGCATTCATAGATTATATGAAGACAAGAGAAAATACTGTTATATTTCAATATGCATGTTCCATATTTATTTTTGTTGTATTTCACAACTTCTGCAATGACTCAATATAAAATATGCAGTTCTCAGTGAATAGCAAACAGCAATATAACAACGTGATAACTCATATTTCCTTATCAAATGAAAGCAATCTTTTATGGCACAATATTTTCAGAATTTCATTGCTTGTTGAAATAAAAAGAAAAAGTGTCTGTAAAAAGCTATGAGAAGTAGAGACCTCACTAACATCAATTCACACAAAAAGTGCTCTTACTATTTTATACTAGCTCCTAGTCGAGTGAATTTCATTACAGTAGCAAATATAGCCTGAAATTTCAACAGCGTTCCACTGCAGCAGCCGTTAAAGAAAATTTCCTTAAATAACTTCTGCAAGTTTCAACGTGACTTTGTAGCAATATTGTTACAATCTTGAAAAGAAAATGTTATTTATAAACCAAAAAATAAAAAGGTCTTACCTCTTAATTCGACAACGTAATCCAAAACTTTCGTCCTGAAACAAAAAAGACAACACTTGAGTTTCTTCAAATTAGAGAATTTCCTCAACACATTACGGCGAAGAATATTATTGTGTATACTTTTGAAAGGCAACAAAACTTCGTCAATTCCGCTAGACTATTACACGCGGCCTGAAAACGGCTTTCAGCCAATAACACTCACTAATGAAAGTGGACAAAGAATGGAGTACACCGCACCGTCTTACGTTACAGTTATGGAGCGTGCACATTTCGCTATCGCAATTTTATTACGACGAACTCCTTGCGTTGCCTTTGTTTCTTTTATATCAGCAGAAGAATTTATCGAATAAATACTTTAAACTTTTATATAGAACGGAATTTAGCAACTGAAGATATCTTCAGAAATGTATTGGTTGTTTTTGTTGACTTGCTTATAAAACCGGTTAAAAATAAGAAGCAAGATTCGAAGAAATCTGAAATGGTTCAATTTTAACATCTAAAGTATTCAAATCTTCTTAATATCGATAGCCTCACGGGAAATTCGTAGAGAACAATAATACGAAACAAGAATAGCAAATTAGACAAAGTAATCCCCAAGATACTCAAACAACTTTATTGTTTCGTAAACGAAATACAAATCGAAAAAACAGTTGGCCGAGAATATTAGGAACAATTTCTAAGTATGATAGAACTTCGCAACTTATTGGATCAAACTAACGCCCGTGAGGGGCAACTTTCCCCGACAGTTTATCTCATAATATCTCATAATCATGGCTAATTTGATAAGTCACTCGATGCCTTTATTCGTGTAATATTTTGATCTCGAGAGCAGCGATCGTAATGTAATCAATCTTGTCTAATTTTGCTGCAGTTTCTCTCTCGGGTTATTCCATCTCTCTATTAACGAACAGATCAATTTACGTTGGCTATCACTTTGAATCGGTAGCCAATATTTCATCTGTACCATCTTTATTCTATTTAAAGCGAAGAAAGGAATTGTTTCACGGAAGCATCCGTAGGGGATACGATTACGATGTTTTTATATAAATATGACTGGTTTTTGTGGAAATTGTAGTTGATTTTAGATACAAATTGAATTTTTATTTCAGTTAGAACTTTAATCGAACTAACTCACACTGCAATGAACATAAGTTACTAAAGCACACACGTTTCTGTTTGGCAGCGAATAGTTTCCGTCATCCTTTGACAACATTCCCTTTGATTCTAGGATTCTTTCACACATCTCCGTGTATCAAAACGGCCACCACGTTAAGCCTTCAAAGAAGTGACTTGTCAAAAGGCAACGGTATTGAAGTAAAGTTTTTAGTTCTGAGTCAAGTAGAAATGCTATGCAGTGGAAAATTGTATGTCAGTAAAAATATAGGTAAGTAGAAAATTAAATGTTTTGGTGAGCAAACGTAATGTTTAATGTTATCACGGATGCCTCTATTATATATTATTAAATATGTTATAACAACACTGACCTTTAATTTACATTAGTGACAAAACTAAATAGTTCATATAACCAATGAAAATGGATTAGATAGATACTTGTTCAAACTTAGCTTCATATTCAAAGCCTGACTTTCAACGTAAATCCAGATCCCTTTTCTTTACCTTTCGAGAATTTTTATTGGCCTAACTTATTTGACTTTTAAAATTTGAAAGCTCTGCCGCCAGAATCTTTCGAAGATACGAAGGTGAAACTTAGTCAACCTATTCTAAAAGAAAACTTGGCCTTGCATCTCTCTAACATTATACAGAACCAACATTGTTGAAAGAGCCCTCGAATAACAAGTTATGCTTAATAGTGAGATGACAATGAAAACAAAAGCAGCTACATTCTTTTGTTTCAAAGCTTAAATAAATTATGATTTTAAAAACAAGATTTCAGTGAGACAAAGAAATTCGTTTTAAGAGATGTAAAGAAAAATACGTGTTTAAAAAGGGGTGAAGAAAGAAAATGTCTAAATAAGAAAATATTGCATTTTATATTACGTGAGGCATGAAGAGAAGGGATTTTTAGCCAAGACACACCTGTTTCTTGAAGAGCTCATAAATAAAGTGGAAGAGCTAAACTTGCGGAAACATTTTCAGAGATCCATTCGCAAACAACATTTCGTGTGCAGAAGAAACAGATTCTGATGGTGAGAAAACACGTATGTTAGATGCAATGTGATGTTGGATTTGTAAGTTGAGTCAAATGCAAAAATATATATTATATACACTGTCAGTTGCGTTTTTATTATCAAGTATAGTAAAATTACAAGTGTTTAATTCATCATTAATTGACTAAAACCACTAGTGACCAATGAATATTTTCATACCTTAAAGTGCGATTACAAAATATGTGCTTTTGTTTACTTATTGTTGCTCGCAACAGTAACTATATCGAGAGCGACAAAGTTACGAGTCTGTTGAAAGAGTCTAAAGAATATAAATTTACGAAAAATCTTGTCAAGATTTCACCAGTTATGCAAATTGATACTTATCCAGAAGTAGTAAGACTAAAACTAGATATCCGTGAGAAAATTCGGGTAATAAAAAAACACATTATGAGATAATTCTACTATTGCCATTTACAGTTATTTCTGCTTGCTTAATATATTAAAATAATTGTTATTATAATTTGTATAAATATCACGTGTACAATGTACGAGGCATAAAAATACAATAAAATATAATCTTTACTATATACTCAAAGTGCATCATTATAATATATTAACGAGCAATTAACATAACTAATTGTAACTATCATAATAAAAACTTATTGAGTGAATATCAATCACAGTAAATTGTAATTGGAAACAATAAAAAAAAAAACCTTCATATCCGACACATTAAATTGGTATCTATTTCTTTTCATACAAAGCAAAAAAAAGCAATCTTAACCTGCAAATTCGCCCGGTAAAAGCCGTTCCAAGATCTTTATAGCGTCTTTTAGCCCATGAAAAAGCCCCTTTTTATCATTGATAATGTAGGTTTCTATTAACAAAAATATGCTCTCTTAAAGCCTCTCCAGAAAATACAGAGATTGCTCTATACAAACGATCAAACAAAGTTATCATAACACGTAAACAACATCTAAACGCCAAGGGAAAATAAGAAGATTATAATACTATTTGTTCGAAGAAAACAGAATTTACCGATAAAATACATTTCACAAGGAAAATAACTCATAATATTTTCTATTACCTCGTAAATAATTAAGTGTTTAGGTATTACTCGACCGTTGCGAGCGTAGTTTACCAAGTTTCCTGTTTTTATCAAACAAATGCGACATAGAAAAGCAAAAAAGTACTGCAGCAATAATATTTTATTTTCGTCAATAAATTCCAAAGGCCCGCCACTTCTATGGCCGTAGGAGTTAATCTTTTCCACGCAGTCACCTTTCTGGCACTTAACGGTATAGGACCTTCCCGAAAATCCATTGAATGTCTATTTTCTTGGTTTGATTTAGGATCTACATTAAGGATATAGCGTGGGAGCAAATAAAACTGATATTTCATATAGTATTGATGGAGGAATTAAGTACAGGGAAACTTTTATCCAACGGGAAAGTATTTTCTTTTGACCAAGCTTTAGTAACCTTTGTATACGTTTGCGTGCAGAACGTCAATAACGCTTCTTTGATCAATTTTAATACTGTTTGCTGTGTCGTTATGTCCCTTTACTGTGTATGTATGGTACAGAATTATGTCAACTAATGGAAAATACCTCACTAAGCGTACTTCATCCAAATTAAGTCAGTTTCATGCCTAACCTTCATTTAATTTAAGACTTCATTAATTTATAAGGGAACGTGATGTATTGCTTCATAAAAATTGTAAGCCATTCGATATAACTCCGGACGTATATCATTACGTACAATAATAAAAAATGCTATACAATTTTCATTAAACTTTTATCATTATCACACGCTACATACAAAATAATTACAATAAAAATGTAACTCGTCGCCTAGGGCATTTTCGTGTTATCGCCCTGTTAACATAAATGTTCATAACAACACATTCTGAAGTTATTTCTCGAGTAATAACAGCTCTCGAGCCAAACGATGTAAGCAGCTTTCATATAGTCAATCTTTTTAATGCAATCGCGCTATCGACGCCCGTACCGAGCAGGCAAAAATTTGCTGCAATTTTTCACGAAAACAAAAGAGCGCAAATTCCATTGCCAGTTTTCTCTACTAAGTTTTCAAGAAGCCTCGTATAAACGCTGCGGTGGATGTTAATCTCTTCCGTCCGATCGCTCTTTTCAGGGTTAATGGTGTGAGAGAGTCTTCGGTGTGAATTGCGATTACGAAAGATACTCACGTTCCAACACTGTCCCTTGAGTTTGCGTCTTAGTTCCATACTTTCTTTATTAGCAAAGAATAACAATTTTTCGTCTTTGTTTATACAATAACAAAAATATAGATTCAGTAAGAAAAATGAAAACAGAATTAAGCTTTAACTGAAACTCTATATCGTGACATACGCATGTCGATCATTAATAATTTACAATGAGAAAATAATTTCTGCTTAAAATGATTGTCTAAATCCTTTCAAAACACAAAAATTCAAATCAAACAATAGCATTAACTACTTTGAAAAATATGTACCAAAAACAAAGGCAGTCACCAAAGAAATAGAGTTTGATTATAAACTTTCTTACAACTTGCAAACAAAACATAGCAAGGGGAGCTTGTGTAAAGAAACAGAGCGTTGCTTGTTGTCATGATATTATATTATCGTGGTGCAAGAAGTCACGTTGACCGCATGAAATGTCTAGTGACAAATTAAATGAATTTACCGGCTACAAACTTAGAGCGCTGATATATGCTGTGCTCTTTGCAAGCTTTCTAAGTGTGAGGACAAATGCGAACGTTGCTTACTTTTATGTTAGTTACAAGTTTATTTTGTTGTATTTATGATTCGTACGGTAAAGTACCTTGACCTTTCGAGTAAAAGATATCAAGCAAACGTTTTGGGCAAATATTTTAGAATGATCATTCTCTGTATTCAAGACTGTACAGTATAAAAGCTAAAAATCATTACAAAGTTAGCGTGCGTTATCAAATATCTAGTAATACAGAACTACATTATAAATAATCCATTAGTCAGACTTCAATCAAGTTGAGTAGAAAATTACATTTAATCACGATTAGAAACCAGCCTAATAGAATTAATAAAAGAAAATAATTCCATATTTAGTACTGGTATAAAGAAAGACAACGATCATCCATATATCTCGAGCTAGACGGGTGAAAATCTTTGACATTTGCTTCTAGCAATCGGTATAGTGCCTATAACGACAATTTATGACGACTGGTCTATAAGTTAAAAGTTTCTCCCTTGGGTCGTGGAGGTCAGACGGCGATCTTCGTTCAAATGCCAGTAATCAGCCGCATCAGGTTAGACTGGAAGCTGTTTGAGAAAAAGGCAAGACAAGACGTAGATGTGAAATCGTTTTACGGCATTTGAATTCTGTTTATGTAATTGAAATTGTTGGAGAGCTGTTAACGTGAGAAAGGCTAAAACTTTTTGTTGAGTCTTTATATTTTTTACATTATTTGCGATACTTATCGCGCTCATTAATTTCAATCAGCTATATGAAGATAAAACCGCTGTTTTTCTTTTCTGACTGCTGACGAATAAAGTTAAACCCTTTTTTTGATTCATAAAATACCAATATACTCGTAATAGTTATGGTCAATACTTACAAACTTAGAAAACCAAAAATGCATAGAAGATCACTCAAAATAAAGTTTATAGCTAAAACATAAATAAAATAAACGTTACCAACTTAATATTGTACATGTATAGCTTTATAATTAAGTAGCAATCGTGTTCAGCAGAGCGGGTCAAGGTGGGTTTTGAGCTAAAACTGGATATTGACATGTAGTTAATACCGCTTTACAGCTACACGACAAACGATGATTGCCTGACAAAGCCTCGTTCACAAGCACTAAAAAGTTCTTTGTACGTTTCTTAGACTAAGCAATAAACTTTGTAGCTGGTACCGAACATTTACTTTATTACCTTAGTAATTAGGTGGTGGTAAAGATACTTTTTGTGACAGAAATAGTAAAATTTATATTCTAGGAAAACTGCTAAGCATTTTGCTTGTGCAATGTGAAATTGATGGTGTTGACGCAAGTTTCTCAAATGGCGTGATAATTTAAGTTGACATTTTAGTTTAGTAAGTAGTGCTATTTAATCTTCATGAAAAGTATTAATCATTTCACAAGTTTAGCCTAAAGATACAATTTCAGATTACACCACAAACAAATTCTCCAATCTCATTGAGGTGTACTAAGTTATCACTCAAATAATTATACTACTCCATCTTCCCCGGGGACCTCTATAGGCATATAATTGAAATCAAACCGAACCAGGAGTGATACTTGTCCCGTGTAACTCAATTACAAGCGGTATTGAATGTAAATCGATGAGAATTTACTCAACAAGTGCCCAGCGGCCGTACGGCGACCGCAACTTGTTCGTGTAATAAATACTTACCACTTTCATTGCATAGACATGCAAATGTAATGATCGCACACTTGGAGGGCTACGATTTATGAGTGTCATCGTCCTATTGCTTATAGGGTGGTAGGGCTGGCGCGTTGAGGAAAATGAACGATAAAAATTATATAAAAACGCGTCCAATCGCTGATTGAAAAAGCCTCTCATCATTCATCATTATTCATCATTAATTGCAACCACGAGTGCATAAAGTTTAATAGAAAAAGTTACCTATATTACTAAGGGTATGTTATTTCAGAATACCTGTGACTCTTTTTCCACATTTTGTTTTACCGATACAAAAATCCTTAAATCCGTAGAAGGATTAAAACGAAAACAGAATACGCGTATACGTCAATCATGCAACATCCCTACGGTTCAATGAAATGCTGACAACACGTTCCCATTTTACGGCTATCCCGAATTTGCAACAAAATAAACCATGACTGGCGACAAATCGACGCGGTCTGTCGTAGATGAAGTTTTTGACAGCCACTTTGTACCAGGATTGCGTAAACGAAATCGCGTTTCAAAAGAGGAATATTCAGCTTTTGCCAGCGATTTGTATGGGGAAAATTCTAGACTAGATCGGCTTTTTGGTGAATTGAGTACAGTATATTTTGCATTAAAGATTTACGTCTATCCATAGATACTGATCTCAGTTGATAGGCCACTTAGTCAGCTTAAATATTGAAAGTACTTTGAATTTTTTAGAGCTTGAGCCCGGAATTTCCTTCTGAATGGTTTTATAGAATTTAATTTAAGAAACAATATTTTTACCATACATTTTCTTTGAAAAAATATTGATGTGAGACTCGTGTAAAGAACGGAATAGGATTTGTATACAGTTGAAACATATATATAGTTATAAGAGCAATTAGGTTCTTAAATTGTTTAAGAGTGAATACTGTCTATACATTAAGTTTCTTGATTCGAATAGGGTCGGCAATGTTGACCTCTGAGTACACGCTTAAAACACTTGCTTGCGCTCGACGTCGCGACGAGCCAATTAGTGTTACCTTCCAAATAAACAACAAACTGCTAACTGGCAAGATACTTCGACAAATATTACGTCAACTTCCAAACTCTCGAGTGCGTATCGGTGACACTTAACCAGGAGAAATTTATGACGTAAATTGAAACAAAACCATGTCAAGTTCGGCCGAGATTTAAAACCATTCGGTTCGTGGAAAATTTATATTTTATACTTTTAAGCCGAATAGATTGGGTCTCCCAAAATTTCCACGCACAAAGTTTTATATAGCAGTCATGAATAAACGATAGTTACTATAAAAATATTGATTTTAGGATAGTTGAAAACAAAGTTGGGAAAAAGAAGCCACTTCTTTACGAAAATATAATCAATTTGAAAGTCCATTAATAAATAATAATGCTTAATGAACAATGAAACAGCCAAAACCATATTCGACAGTTCATTAACTACGCCACGATTCGTAGCAAACTTATTCAACTTCAATTAAGATACACGTGTACATTTTAAATTAACAGCTTCGTAAAGTAATGGACTTGACTTAGAAACAATTCCAAATTTTATACGGAAGTCGACTGACAAGAGAGATTGCTGTAATATTATGAAACACTTACAAGTTTACACTGATTAAGTTATTTGAGGGCATAGTACGGCTATTATTATTATATTCCGCTTTCTCGCATTCAAAACTTCCTTGCTTGCAGATGATATTTGCATGAACTAATAACTCTCCCAGTAATATAACTTTGTATGCAAGTTCCCTTATCAAGCGCAGCACCATACTTGTCAGTTCAGACGGAACCCCTGAACTTAATCGCTCGCGGCGAACCACTTGACGGGTGAGATTCCAACTTCACAATTTTATTCAAATCGACCGTTCAAAACCCTATCTAAATTGACATTTCATCAGCGTAGAAGGTTGGAAAGCCACGAAGCCACGTCACAAAATCCACCAGAAGATAAATCAATTGATTGACATAATATCCCAAAGACGTTGGGTCCTCTAATCAAAGAGCGGTGCGGGGGTGAAAAGAGAACCAAGCCGATTAACTATGGGAGGTCGGATTGGAGGGAAATGATTAAACGCGGAATTAGCGGCGATAAGGAAGTGCCAGCTTTCCTTGATTGGCAATATTTTGATCCCATCTTTGAACAGTTTGATCAGCCGCTGTAATTTACGTACAGCCGTTTTTCATCT
The DNA here is from genome assembly GCF_050436995.1 of Anticarsia gemmatalis. NCBI lineage: Eukaryota > Metazoa > Arthropoda > Insecta > Lepidoptera > Erebidae > Anticarsia > Anticarsia gemmatalis. Next base: position 8,913,341 of record NC_134757.1, read on the forward strand.
ACCAAATAACCCTACTATCCTACAACTATATACAAAAGCAGAACAAAGTATGTATGTATTCAGTTAAGCATGTTCAGATTAAGATTGTCTGCTACATTATTCATAATCCCTAGGTTCAAAGCCATTTCTAGTTATTCCATAGGCTAGAAGGTGATTACCGATCTAATGCAACTAAGTCCTTTCTTGTCCTCGCATAATATAAGCAGACGTCGAGGGAATATACCGTTCACAAAGGGAAACCTTACGATAATAAATTGATATCGTTGACAATAGGATTACTACGAATATATGTGTCGAAATGGTTCGACTTCGTAGACGTTTGTGGTAACGTGCAAGTGAAACCTGGATTAAACTGAAGATAATATAACCTATCTAGATTTTGAGGAGAATTTTGGAATAATGGGATTATCTTATTTGCCGCATGTATCGTCATAAAACTGGACTCAATCCAGGATTAAACAGTTAGGCCAACCTCATCTATATCACGAAACTAAAACCGAGGCTTAAAAAAGTTGCATAAAAATTTCATTTAATCTCCGTCATGGAAAAAACTGTTACAGTGCTTCAAACTGAACATCAAAAATGTACTGGGGCATAACAAAAAATCTAATCCATTTGGAAGCTAAACAATATTTGTAGGTGCAACATACCTATCCAAATATTGACGTGAAAGTTATTGAAAGTATTAAAATTCAATTTGGTACCAACACCTAGTACACGGTCGATATTCACCATGATTCACATCGTACGCAAGGGAAAAAATACCAACCGTTCACCCGAACTTCATTGGCAAACAATTCGACCCGTGCTCGTGAGCGTTACCGACTCGGTGGGGAAAAAAATTGAAATAGGCTAGTCGACAACGCACGCACAGAAAACACGACGGGGACTTCCGTTCGCACGCAAAATAAAATTCACTATTCCGATCTGACATCGATGCGCTCTGCCATACGGCGTATCGCATACACTTACTGGCAAATAAACTACACCCACGGCTCAAAACAATATTCGCAGTTATTGCGTAAACTCGTCCCACATTGTTCGCAGTAACGTAGTTCCGAACGTCCGTGTTGCTCGTAAATCATGTAGGTAATTTAAATTTTGTCATTAGAGGTAAACTTATGTTATTTTGCACCGAAACGTGCACCTGTGGTGAGAGATAACATGTGACATAAATCAGAATAATGGCATATGAAAAGGAAATTTGTTGCAGTCGACGTACACAAATCTAGTAAAAATTGGGCTGTGAAATAAAATGGTAATTTAACGATTTTGCGATTAAATTTACGAGACGTAATGTGTAGTATTATTTCGTATATACACGTCGTATACAAGTGTGGGGCTGTATTTAATCGCTTCATTTAACGGTGTTCCCGTGTGCACGGCCGCGAGTGTACAATACATGCGGGTTGGGTGCGCTGCGTTTTATAGCCGAGCCATGTATCAAAGTTTCGCGAGCGGTCTGAATATCTACCAAGAGTCAGGACCTCCCGTCGACAATACACGACCAGACTTTACGGTGAAAATTCACAAAACTTTAGTTCAAAATTAGTTTGTGTATACCTTTCTAGTGGGTCGTTACCGGAACTCGCGATTGTGCCGAACAGAGTGCAGCGCTATGTTAGGATGGCGAGATTTCTTTTTAGTGCTGTGATAGCATCTTTTCTGTTTATTTTTCACAATACACAAACCTAATCTCAGTTAGAAAGTATGAAAACCAGATCATAAAAGTTTGCCACCGTTACAGTATGAGAAGTAGTTGTATTCAAGTCTTTTGTTTCGTGATAACAAAACATGCACGTTGGGTGGAGTACAACTAGAAATATTGCCGTAAGATAGCTTTCTAGAACCTTCTGTGAAAATGTAAAGGCAGAACAATAAATGCATAATATTCTGACAGTTACTCATAAACTTGTTCAACAAGACGAGTTATAGTTGTCTAAGCAGTGATAAAATAAGAAATAGCGATCGACCAATCAGAAAAGAAATATCGAAATTTCATGCCGACTGTACAAATTAATTCGAAACGAAATTCTGACAATAATAACTATTGTAAAGCACCTTAATCCAGATAAGACAAGTTGAGTCTAATTAAAAAGATCCTCAGTTTCGTACTCCGAAATATTAAACGAAACTCAAGACACGGAGTCTGATACAATTTAATCGGATACAAGGCAATTTAGTTGTTATTTCCTTAGTAATAAGATTCAGAGACGTGATAAGGATGGAGTAGGCATTGTAAGCTGCCAGGAACAGTAACGGAGAGAACGCCAGCGGAAAGGCAAGCGCTTGAAGCGATGTAGCCATAATTTGCGTCGTCTCATCAGAATTACTGAGCCCGCTCGAGGTAATCTTCACAAAACTTCATTTTAGTCAAGTGAACGCGAATTATATCCTTTTGAGAATGTAAGGCGACTAACTTTTGTGCTTACCTATTTTCCATGATACGATCATTTTCTAAAACTTTTTCGATAAGTTAATAGCTTAATATTTTTTATGTTCCCGAATATGTACAAAGTTTTATAAAAGTTAGATAGGTAGAAGGAGAAATATTTACTTTCGTGTTACGAATAACGATGTCTTTAAGAAGCGAAACATTACGTAAATCAAAACGATAACGAGATTTTCCTTAAATTTATGTTACTGCTTATGGCGGCATTATAAGAATATACCACCCTAAAAACTGAGAAAATGTGAAAACTAAGGTAAATTTTCTGTTATATATAAAGATATTAGCATTATAGTTCTTTGTTGAAAAACTTAATATATTTAACTAAAACAAAATATCTTATTACAAACTATATTCCTATGCTACGATTGTATTGCTCGTAGAAAAGAAAGGTCAACATTTCAACAATCACTCAGTAAGCAAATGTACTAACAATTCACGTAAAACACGCTTCCAGTTTTCCTAAAGTGTATCGCAAAACCACAAAATAAGATTACCAAACGTTTTCAACGAATTCGTACTACGTTGGCCAGTTTTACGATTACGACTGTTGCACTAAATAAAACCGTAATAAGATTTTCTCGTCCATCAAAAACCAAATAAACTTTATGGCAACGGTCTAAAATACAATTTCCTTTGTAACTATTTATATACAAGTGTAAAATAATAAGAATCGAACAGTAGTAAAACACTCATAATCTCAACGGCTCGGTTTTAAAACAAAATGTAGGTTTAGTTTAGTTTCAAACTAAGTTATGTGTGACATACATAAACTGACGTCACGAACATACTACTGTATGAAATGTTTCGTGACATAAAACTGCATTCTCGTAACTACTGTTTCCGAGAACTAGAATCTAGATGAACTTTTGACTCAAGAAGTATCCGAGTACGTGTGCAAAAAAGTTAGACTCACTTCAGACATTTTTTTAACAAAACGTGAATCAGATTGTTTCTTACCGACTCTTTTTGAAGGCGTCAGTCGGTCTCACTGTACATTCGCTTTATTAAGCATGTATGCAATGCGTACAATCATATTATCAACATTTTTAATATTAATAAAAGCTGTCTAGATCATCTCATAAAGTAAATAAGATATCTACTAGACACTTATTACTTTTTCACACAAGAATATTCTGCTTAGCTGGGAAATTATACAGATAGTTTTGGGGCAAAATACATTTGACCTTCTAGAAAATCTTTTATAAGCGAGAATATCAGCTACATCATGTACATTGTAGCTACCTAAGCAAAATTCATCGCACATTGTCGAAGTTCATCCATAATGAAACTGTTATCCTGACGTAGCTCGTGTTTTCTTTGTACTATCGTATAAAAGGGCCCACTTTGATCCCCTTAGTTCGGCAGAGGACCAGTGGCAACAATCCAAACTATTCACGATAAAAGGGGTTAAACTAAAAATAGGTATCTACATAAACCTTTGGATACAAGATTTTCAATGTAATGTAAGAGCGAGAGCGCGATATTATTAAAAAGAATAAGTAACCAGACGTTTTCTAAGAGTTTTTTCTTGACCTCATATTTATGTCACGTTCTGTATCATAAAATGCTTTTGACAATATCATGTCACATTAAATACATTTCGTCTGCGTTGAAACTGAGCTCAACAAACATCAATAATTCATTGACACGACCAATAAAAGCTGTCCGTGAAATGAGTTTTAAAATTCATATCTCATTTCATATTGTAATTTTTTGCAATTAAAACTTTCCAGACTTTTAAGCGGTAAAAACCTTTTGTGAAATACGAGGACCATCCTTTATTGCTACGGCTACAGGCCTACAGGTCTATTATTTTTACTGTCGTCAAATTAAATGCTGTAGCATGTTGTAACTTCAATTATGTTAAAGAAACAGACATGCGTGTCGCCTCAAGCAACGAATGTTTTTAATAAAATTGTTATTACTTCATAAACGAAGAAAGAAATTAATAAAAGATTTGAAATTACGACTGCAAAAATAAAAAAGAAAAACACAAATGCCACCATAAACACTGGTTCTTGGCACGATATTCCGGCCAGCGAGGTACATTTTGCACTTAGTTGTGGCCAAAGGAAAATAGGGCAGGGAATTTCTACACAGAAATTTAGCAGTAAACGCCACATTGCGTACCGCGGGATTTCTTTAATTTGTCCATACAATATTGTAACTAAAAAGTGGGGCCTTAGAAGTGTTACTAACGGCAAGTTTCAGCGGATTTTTCCTGAAAATTTTCCAAAAAACTGTCTTAGTTTCGTTTGATATTTTTCTGCTTCCCCAAATGTAGGTATTATTATTACCTCTCTCAAAATTTTAGACTCATAAATGCTTACACACACGTGAAATTTGGAGTTCCGCATCTACCTACAAATTAATTTGTTCATGAAGCTCTAAGGTAATTGTCATATTTACTCCCCAGCCAAAACTTGCTCTAGCGTAAGCACACCCGCTCCCCCGTAATTAGTGTTCTCGATATACTTTCAGGTATAACCTTACGCAAATTGCGGGTCGATTAAACTTCCCGCATTAATAACTCAAATTATAATTACCAGAAATTCAGAGTTGAATTCTTAGGCGTAACTTGAGATGGAGAAATTATAATGGCTGAGTACCTGACTTTGTATTAAAATTGACTCAGAAAATCCCAAAATACGAAAAATTTCATAGGTTGATGAGAAGGTAAACCAATTTATTTAACGCACATATTTTATAAAACAAGAAGTCGAATTTAATCTGTAAGATTTACTTCTTCTAAAGTCACAGATGCTTTCGAGCAGTTGGAATAACTTTGACCCTAGGTCGACCAGTCAACATTCGAAAGTAATTTGATTTGATCTTATGATAGTAAAACCAATCCATTAAATTTGCAGCTAGTAAACTAACAATTACTTTTTGCTTGTAAAATCGGTGTAAACTTATTGGAGACATTAAATTACAAGTAATTTATCAAAGTGAATCATCAGAATTTAGTGCGACGTAAAATATGTTTAGTAATGAATAATGGAGCAAAAACGTTTAAATAGATTCTCTTTGAGAACATTTTTTGTTGTAAACGACTCCGGTAAGTTTAATGTGAATTTTATTGATTATAAATTGTAACTGGAGTTTGAAATATGATACGGAGAATGAAAAATATGTATGTTGGACATAAGTCTCAGCGTAGAGCTAAGTCGAGACTGAATTGTCTGACATAGTCAAGTTTTCTTGTAGGTATTAGACAAGTTTGTCTACGAAACTTCGTGTTAGTAGTGTGCGCATCTCCATATACTTTCTGTCCGTCTTTAGCCAGCCTACTAGCACGATTCTCTCCCACTATCGACTATCAACAGCCGGCAAACTATAAATTTTGTATAAAAATCTAATCAGCGCGTAGGAACTATTTTTGCAGAACATTTTAAATGTCAAACTCTCGATACTCAATAGTACCGATAGTAGAGAATCGCGGTCCGCGTTTAGCCTAAAACGAAGATGTTTGCGGAAAAAATAAAAACGTTCCATTTTCTCTTGAGCAGTAAAGTCGTAGATACATAACACACTTAAGCTATCGCTACACTACGCACGTAGGTCACAAAGTCAATAAATGTTAGTGGAAAGTGCAAATACAATGAAAGAGCAAACAAATGTGACGTCACGAACGGCACGCGTGCTATTGACACATGTTTCCCTGGAAACGTTTTTTATTGAATATGATTTTTTTCCTACATTTACATGCTCAGGGTGTGTTCAAAGAAAATGGGTTTTACCCATCACTTACTCAATCTATTCTAATGTAGTTAGTTGTTAAGTCTACAACTGAATAAGCTTCTTTTCTTTGGCTATTATGATTAAATGGTTAAACTACTTCATGGATATGACATTTGCACAACTCGATGAATGGTACACGGAAGAAAAGTTTCTTAAATTAACAAAATTATAAAATATATCTAGTTTATCACTTCCCCGTTGCTAAACGATGTTTTTTTCTCGATACAAGAATCCACTCTCATTTCCAGTTAGGTCATGATTCCACCAGCGTGCCAAACGCGGGTTGGATTGAGCAAACAAAAGTCACACATGTTCTTTCAAAATCGTGTTAAATACCGCGCTAGCATTCATGTTCGTGAACGTATCAATTGTTGAAAGAGTGCACGGAACCAATATTTTTTTGCAAATAAACACTATGTTATTTTATATTCTATAAAAAACCTAACGTTTGTAAATTACATAGGTGACGACTGAAAGCTAATATTATGGCAACTACGCTAAATGCCCATTGCATTCGTGACCGTTAAGGCACCGGACTGTTACTACTTCCGTGCAGTGATATGTGGGACTACGTTCAAATATTTCTTTGTAGTTTTGAATAAAGTTATTTGCAAAAATTGGTGGAAAATTTTTGATATTTTAATCTTTCCAAATTTTAAAGACCCATAAAATTAAGAAAAATTATAACAGACAATTTATTATTTTTTTGCGTGGATATTGAACCAAAAACTTTCTTCGTAGCTCATTATAGCAACACCCAGCTTAAGCGCTGCGCTACGAAAATTACGCAAATCATACTTATCATTTAATATTGAGACATAAAATAATACTTTCAAATCGGTGGTTTATTTTTTTTTATAATTTACTTTATCTTTGTTTCGACATTTCCATAAAAGATGATTAGGTAAGCAAGCTTAAAACTTTTTCAGCTTTGTGTGCATAAATATTTACGAGAAACCGTTCGGTGGATCGTTTCGCGTGGGTGTACAAAATCGGCAATATCTAAACATGAATGTTGCAAGTTGTTAAAAAAAAAACTTCGGCCGCACCTGATCAGCATACGCGAAACGACTGTTATAGACCAGTGACGTGGCGATGTTTATCGATGAAATTGGTTAGCTTGTTGCAATTCTACTTAAGTACTCACGCTCAATTACTGGACTAGAACAGGCGCTATATTTACCTGAAACGAAAAATACATTTGTTAAAAACTGATAGGAAGCATCGTAACAGAGTATCATCACGTGTTTTATTTTTGTATTTTACAGGAAAATAACGCAGGAAAGAATACTCTGGAAATGAAACTACTATACTAAATATGTTAAGTAAAACAAATAGTCCACGATTTCCTAATCCTGGTATATTTCCTTCTCAAATTGGATCAGCAGTAATAGGAGAAATTTAAAAACGAACGCCGCGCTTTCTCAGATATTTTCACGTTCGAATATGAATGGAAATCTATAGCAACATTCCAATAGCATCCAATTTCGTCCAAAACAGTTTCATGTGGATTCACATTGAGTCAGCAACGCCAACACTATTATGCTAAACGGAATAACGGAGGTATCGAAGCTGTTGCGAGGTCCACACGTCCATGATGAGATGACACTCGTTTTACGACCGGCCATTCGCAATCCGACTAGATTCCTGACGCAAACGCAACAACATCTAGTGTTTATGTTTTTGTTTTACTATCTATACAACTATATACGTGTAGCGATGCTCAGATAAAATTGTAATGCACGTACACAAGTTCTACACTCGACAGTTCAAGTTGTAAATTTAACTGCTTGTTTGCAACTTGTTATGCTTCTGAAATGTTTTGTGTCTTGTTAGGGCTTTTCAAAACTTGTCTAGATCTTTGAATAGCCGCTAGATTTCAAAGAAAATACATTTTGGAACAAGAGAAGAATATTTTACGTCAGCAATTTAACGTCAAAGGAGCATGCAGAAAATCCAAGAGTCAGAAAACTTTAAAGGAGTTGTTTGTTAGTATGAAATGGTATTATTGCAGTTTGAAGAGCACTCTGCCGAGAACATTGCAGTTATAGCAACTGTAAAAGGAAAGGATGATATTACCAAAGCGGTCATTTCTAGATGGGAATCTGCTAGATTTCTTGCGGTAACCAAATAGGTATTAAACTAGTTTTCAACTAGATTTCTGCTGAGTTATGATAATCTTGTTCAGTTAAAGCGAAGAACTCTTTACTTGAATGCAATTTGAAAAGAAAAATACTTTTGTATAGAACTGTATCGTAAATACGTATCGAGCCTTATTCCGTACAAAATATTCACACTGGCACTCCGTACTTACTTATTCCGCAAAACTGTACCAATTCCGCAACATACGGTAGCATCATTTGTAACAGCGAAGGTTGCGTGTCCTATTCAGCATTAGCGAGTCCTACCACGCCCGAGCGAATGTCCCGAAATTCTGACGTCACATTTCCGGGCCGGCGGCACAATTTAGTTACGGAAGTGCACCAGCCCCGTCCGGCCGATATTACCACACGACCACTGGTGAACCTAGTACCTGCTAATCCTATTTTTGTTAACCCGATTCCGTTTTAGTTTAGGTCTGGACTTAATCGAATTATCGGATTGTTGGTTTTGATGACATGTCGAATAAACTATTGCACACCTTTGCATTTAAATATTTTGTTACAGTTGAAAATAATTTGTCAGCTCAAACGGCCTATCCACTCCCTATTTTCTGGTACTAAACTACAAATCGGTTTTGATTTATTCTGAGAAAAATTACGTGTTTAATCCACCGCGTTTAATAAAAAGCTTTAATAAATTATTCACGGTTCTAGTGTTCCTATGTACTAATTAAATCTGAACAAAACAATTACGATAAGCCAAGCCGTAACATATTGTTGTACAAATCAACTAACATTATTCATTTTGGGCTATTCTTGCGTTCATAAATATTATTTTCTTTTGCGTCATTTTTTGTGGCTAAAACAAAACATCTGTGTATACGAAGTTGTGTGACGATTGTTTTCGTTAATACCTATTGTCCTTGGTTATATTATTTTCCGTCTTTCAAATATGACAGTAATCTAATACTTTAAGAAGGAATATATTAACTGCTTATAAATTGCAAAGTTAACTTTATAAAATGAAATATAAACGATGCCACGGAGGCACAATCATATACGCTATTTATGAAATATAATCTAAGGCATATTAGAGGTACAATGTGACGTAATTATTCGCTAAAGTATCAAATGACTCTATAATATAGCACAATACAAAATATGAATATAATAATATTCTAGCTTCTCCCCGTAATTCCGTCAACGCCAAAAGATTTTCTTGGAAAAAAACTACTAGAATTATCCGTTTGCGAAACTCTATCAAAATATATTCAGTAGTTTTTTTTACCTACTCCATTGATATAAACATTCGCACTCGATACACAATACTACAATACTATAAATATATTAGTAGGACTGCTATTAATGATATATTTACATCTACAAGCGGGGCATTCCATTTTGCATAATTCATAACAAAGTTATCAATAGTATTAAATAATAATTTATTCGGTGCAAGTTTGCGATTGCACAAGACGTGTTAGGTCACTAGGCCACGGTCTGCGTGCATTGAAATTTCATTTTAATTTTAACAAAGTTCTATGTTTCTGATTTATTTATGACACATTTATTAAATATTTAAGTTGGTTGCCCATTGGCTGCAGATAGCAAACTATTGATGGTTTTGTGAGTCAATTAAAAAAACTGATAAACTGCATCATAAATTAGGATAGCTAAATACCCTTCATATTTTATTTCGCAGGAATTGCTCTGTTTTTTTTAAGGAGGGAGGTAACATAATAATTGAATGGATAGGTACATAATATTTAATATTAAATATTTAGATACATTGTTGTTTTCACAGCGACCATTAGTGACAAAAATCAAGACATGTTTTGAGTCTATAACATGTTTGGTATACGTTACGTTGTAAGCCTACACCGGTGATTAAACCTTCCTATACAAATAGCGGTCTTGGCGGAAGGGCTTGCTCGCCTCGACGGTCAACGGTAAACCTAATATAGGACGTCTTGAAGCTTGACAGACCAACGATCTCAAGGAGCTAACATCGTTAGATTGGATGCCGAAGACAAATTACAAAGCGTTGTAGCATCACTTTGCTTTGAATCTAATAAGTGACTGTAAAATGGTTTGTCCTGCTCAGCAACTGTGCTCTTGTGTTCATCAGAGCTCAGAAAATAGGCCAATCAAATTGTAATACAAAATTAATATTTGCAGTAGCATATTTGAATTTCATTTTCTTTCTAAACCTATACTGTCCCATGGTTGAGGCGAAGGTCTCAATTTCGTTATCCTTTAACAATGGATAGAAATGAGCTGTATAGATAGTATTCAGCCCATTTCTACCTATTAGTATAGGCCCCCGCCTCAGTAATACACCAGTTTTTCGGATCCTGTGCCTGTCTCATGCATTGCAGTCCTAGGCATTTCATGGTGCAGTCGAGTCGTAGGCCTTCTTTGCGATCTTCGCTTGTTCCATGGCCACCAGTCCGTTACTGCTTTGCCATCTTCCACTTTCACTACCGATTAGGAAATTTGAAAACACTAAAAAAAACTGCCGAATTACATGCAACTTAAGAAATGACTGCACAAAAATGCAATTGTAACTGTTGTAAAATTGATATATATATATGAGAGTGATATAATTGAAAACAGAAGAGCATACGAAACCAATGTCACGCGTAATAATAATGCAATTAAATAATTCGTATGACCGCAACGAATAACCTACATCAAGTTGGCATCAAGGCAAACCGCTGCGTCGTCTCCGACACTCGTCTTGCTAAACTTTGTTTAAAGTCAGCTCGGTGGTATTCAGTTTATTTCAGTTGTTGTAATATGTATTATGAAATTGTGTTTGTGTACAATTACAGTTATTTTACAAGTGCTGAAACACGAAATGTTAAAAACTTTTATAAAAATGTGAAAAATAACAGTGAAACGAGGGAAAAATTAGTGATTTTATGCGTGATTTTATTTTATGTATAAAATACCACGATAGTTATGAAATTATAAAAGTTGATAGTTTGTAAATTATAACTATATCTATTTATAACGACATATAAGACTACATGTGTACTAAAGGAATTTCAGTGAAAAAGAAAAACTGCCGAGACCAAAAAAAATACAATCGAGTTCTGCTCCATACTTCCATGACGTTATTTAATTTTCGATACAAAGTTTCTCATTAAAACATGAATCAAAATTCCCGCATACAAACGTCCGATAATCGCTAATTTTAATCCCAGTATAAAACATTTATACATTGTAACTACACAACGTTTCACAAATACAGATTGTTCCGCTCAAGAGCGTTATTATCAAAATTTAACCGCTAAACTGATTTCAATAAATGGAGGGGTTTAATTATATAAATGATAACCAATATGGTATGAGCCGCAGCTAAATCAATAACCTAAATACATAGGCATGTCTAATGAATGAACGATTAGGTTATCATTTATTTCGTGAGGCTATGAGATTGTGCAAATGTGTTTTGAAGAGGGGATTTGCATTAATTTTGTATTGATTAGTTTCTAGCATACGGTATAATACATACAATATGATAGACATTTAAGATGGTTTGTGTATGTAAGAATAAACAAAGTTTATTATTGCTCTTCGAAAATCAATAACTAGTCTTGACTGCACATAACAAGCTGTATTCCTACAATATTCGTTTAATATGTGTCAAATTGATAATTTGGACAATAATATTGACTTCAGTACAAAAAAATAATATACGTTCAACATCAGATTTCACTGATTCAAATATTAACAATTCATAATTGAAGTTTCGAATTAAATAACTTCCTTATTCCTAAAGCTTTAGGTTAATCTAAGGTCAAGCCAATTGTAATTACACTGACTCAGATACTAAGACAACGATTTAAATATTAAAGCAACTTGAGCTACTCAATTTGAACACTCACGAAATATCTTGAAAGGCTACAGTTCTCTGAAACTGAAGGTTTACGGCATATTAGCCGTGTCTTTGCCAGTTGTTCAGTTTACTTGTTAAGTTTACGTGTCAAAACTTTGTGTAAACATTACACTGTGATACGAATAAACTTGCGTGCATTTTCGTAAGCGTAGTTGAAAACTATGATATACCAAAGGCCCGTCCCGGCTTCCACCGGCTTGAAAAGTTATTTGACAAAAATCCTTTACAATACAATCTTTAAACAATCCGCATCAAAATCAATTGCGTAGTTTTGAAGATCAAAGCATACATGGTTACATACAGTGGAAAACGACTGATGGTGTCGAAAGATGATATCCAGAAAACCTATTTTAGTTTTTTTGTTTTACGCCTTTTAAGTATGCTGTTATGTAACAATATTGTAGATCCACAGCTATCAATATAGGTAAAGTAGCTGTAAGCATCCTCCTAAGCTTCGATCGTAAAGCAAATAATCTGATGACGTCACAGTTTTCTAACGGCTTATCCAAATATGACGGTAGGAGGCTCCAAGCTTTCATCGTGAGTCACGAATTATCACTCGCGTTAGTTGATCGAAAAGTTGTTGAAACTGGATCAGCATTCGTATGTTTGAATTCAAACCACGTTTTACTTGGTGTGTAGTTCAACTGAGTCGTAATTTCGCATTAGAACGATTTAACAAAGCCGGTGCAAACTGGTGTAGATGAACTTTAGATTGTTATGAAACTATTCAAAACATTCATTTAGTATAATTTGAGTTTAACAGTTTAATATTATGCACACGTTGCATGCTCGAGTAAATTAAGAATCAGTCACTTTTTGTTTTAGGTTTAGTAAACAAAGAAAAGGTATACGAAATTTTATCAATTGAATACCTTTCTTATTTCAAAGCATCTAGATAAAAAAAGCTTCTTTTGAGATCGACCCGACCCGGAATCTTAACCGTCATTCCATTCATATTACCCTCGATCACCAAGGCAATTATTATTTACCAGCAACCATTCCTTGTAAAACAAACAAATTCCCCTAATTAAATTCTTCCATCTCTCCAACCCACATCAAAAAATTATTCAAATATGCTCATGAATGCTGAGCACACCCTTTACACATATGTTTTTTACATCAGGTCGCGCTGGGTCGTCAATCCGGGCCCCTTGACCCACAAAATTCTTGGACAATAACACCAAACAGTGCGCAAGGCTTCCATTAAGGCGACAATACCACGGATATGTACCTGCCATGAACATAATATATGCTTGTACGCCTCTAAACTTAGGTGTTCGTACCTATTGTGAACGCACGATGTTATTAGCCTGACGTTGAGTGGGAATATATTTGCGTCTATTGTTGTCTTTGCAAATATTACGAGGCAATATTGTGTTTATTTTGATGTAAATATTGCAAAGGAAGTATGCGAGTGTAACGTATAATTGTATACCTACGCACGATTGAACGGCAAACAAATACAATGTTGATTTCGATATTTTTAGACATTACTATATCTAAAAATATATCTAAGAGTTCCTGCACGGAGAGAAAGTATCGGTCCTAAAATGAAACCACACCAACTAGACAGATATTACGTGTTTTACAGCTAACAGTCTGTAAATTATGAAACTTGCATAGTTATTTTACAAACATTAATCCATCCAAAGTATTCTGTAAAAAGTAGTGAACATTGTACTTTACGAGCATTCTATATGTAGAGGCGTACTTGTGCCGGAAATGTTAATTTAGACAGTATACTAACACATCATTTTTTAATCTTATGTAAAACAGGTATAAACATCAAATTCCACAAAAAAACGTTCACACACAAAACAATCGATGAAAAAAAGATTCATAATTAGTGACGTAATAACGCAAGTGTGTGTATTACAATCGGTTGCATCGGCGCTTGCGCAACAGTCGTATGAGGTCGCGACACGAAGCAACACTGTTCGTAGCGTACGTACTGTGCAAGTGTGCAAGCATGTAAGCAATCATGCGCCATCGACTTTAAGTGCATTGTGCAGTTGCATATGATGATAATCGCTTTGATAACCTGTTTGTAATTGTTTGTTGCTTGATGATTAATGTTTACTTCAGTAGGGTAATACATTCTGCTGATTGTTTTACGGAGGGGACTACAACATTTTCATAGATAAGTTAGCTGATATTTTTTTTCGGCATTAAACCCTTGTCATAGGTGGAAAATCAAGTCTAGGAGCGACATATGCTGAGGACAAACAGAAGTCGCGTAAGTAGGGAAATAAGAAATTTTTGAGACGCATAAATAATATATTCTTCCACATCCACTCTTTCGTGTAATATTTTGTATTTTACGTTTGGAAGGAGACAGATATGGGGTGAAATAAAAATCTTGCGTTCGCTTTAGAACTAAACTTTGGATCTCACCAACAGCAGCAATTTGGTTTCAATTTCATTTCGACTACGTTGAAAAGAAAACCATTGCAAAATGACACAGCTATCGGTATCTTCAGAGAGCAAATAATTATGATAATGTGATTCTCTGTGATGAGATAAGCATACTAACTAATGTAGTCGGCAATAAATAACATGATGCCAATCTACCACCTGTTACATTAATTCCATACACTGAATAAGAAGTGAACACGTAGAATGCGGGTTACTTAACTAGCTATCATTACAATATCGAAGCGTGGGAGAGTATTTGCGTGAATCACTCATAATTGCCTCTTGTTACCATCTGTCGTGGCGTAATTACTTTCGAATCTTGCCTCCGTACAGACGTGTTATTAATAATACGCGCCAATTATTTCCGTTCACGTGATTTATTGTGACGGCTAATTTGGCAGATTGTTCTTATTGTGATCGCGAGGAAGCGATTCGTTGCTGATGTTTTATTTTGCGTATACAACTTTGTTCTTTATTATTATAAGCTTTTTGTAGCTCAGCGAAATTGCTGGCACTTCAAAAAAGCTTATATCAGCTCTTCTCTAATCACAAACATCAGGAATAATCTATTATTGAAGTCCCGGACCTGTACTTAGCCAACGTGGTGAACTCAATGACTAACCCTTCCATAGGTAGGGAAGAGACCCTTGCCCCACAGTGGGCCAGTCACGGGTTAAAATCTATTATTGTCATCATTACCAAAACCATTTGCAATCAAACATTGCCGTTTACAGTACACTTATCAATCAATTGAATTAACATATCATAAAACATAAACCGTCAAACAGATTGATCAATTAAATTCTAATCAATTACTGCGAAACAATTTTGTTGATTTAGATAACTTTCCATTTCATATCTCGGAACACGAATGAATGTTGAACTTTATATCATTTTATGGTGAATAATATCTAACAGAATGTATTAACAGTCATGTCACCGCTTCAATACCGGATCTGCTAACAGGCTATAAAACCAAGTCGGCTTATCCCCTTATGGCATGATGATAGGGAGTCGTAAAATATCGAAAGCTTTTAATGCCCCGTCATAAACGAGAATACTGAATGGTACGATCGACAACAACTTATCTACAACTTGTTCGAACCCTTTTTTTTGTTTCGTATCCATTGAGTGCTAATAAGAAATAAACGTAGATGTAATTACAGGTTCGCCGTAAATGGAGCGCAGCCATTTGCGTGGGTACTTTATGATCGGGTGTAGATATTAATTTTATAAATACGCACGAGTTCATTTTGCGCCTACGTCGTGATTGTAGTAATAAATTATGAAGCTACAGGAATAATACATTTATTTTTATAGTATTAAACGGCCGTAATAGATTGAATGTTGCATGAAATTACAAAAAATATTGAGCAATGTTTAAATGCTAAATTTTGTAAAGTTACATGTATGTATGTTTGTTACTCTTTCATGCAAAAATTGCTGAACGGATTTTGTTGTAAGTTGCTACTAGTGATCGGACAATTTATAAATTTACTCCGAATTTCGAGTGGACGGAGCCGCAAGTAGAAGCTAGTATTTTAAAAAGGAAGCGGTGTGAATACCGACATTGAATGATTGGAAGGCGTAAAATAATTACTTAATTAGAAATCGTATAAATTACTTAACCCATATAAATAAGTATTATAAATATGTATTGCATTTTTATGTTCGCTATGTTTGTTCAACGTAAGCGACCGTTTATAGTGCGAGTGGAAGAAGTACTTTATTAACATGTCAGATTTTTACGACGATAAAAACTTGTACTTATTGTTTTACACATTTCTACACAGAATAAGTACTTATTTCTATTTAACATACAAAAATAACTTGTAATTTTTCTACCGAAGAGATTCTTTTCCATTTCGTTCTGTGAGTAACTAAAAAGTACCTAGTCTATATATTTGATACCAAGTTTTCAATCAACTTAAAAACAAAATTTCATGAAGCATATAGGATAGACGAACGTACAGAGATTTGCATTTATAATTTTAATGTGTATGAAAAGATGCCCACTTTCCCCATGCATTTCACTCCAGTTACAATTAACAAAACGTTTGGTTGTAAATGATTATGTAACGTTCATGTTATGACAAATAATAAAACGTTTAGATGCAAATTAACATTCGCATTCAAAACTACAGTCATTCTATTGTGTTCATTGTACATGAGATTTCGTTAATAATGGGTGAAATCATAGCTTGTGTGTATTTTTAAAACATAAACTATGTTAAGTATAATAATGTTTTTTTTTTAACTATGTATGTATTAGAACATTTTGTCACTTGTTCTACCTCCGAAGTAAATCATCGTGATTAAATCTTGCATCCTTTATCCATCAGTTCTTGAGGTAATGTAAAACTGTAATCAAATACCAAAGTTCGAAATCTTCAAACTCTAATTATATCGGCAGCGCGATAGACTCAAAATGAGAGGTAACCTTAGGCCAGAAAAAAGTAGTAATGGGTGCAATTAATTGACTTTTAACTACTACTACATTGTTAAATGATTAAGTTAGTTCTTGATTTCAAAAATAAACCTGATTTATTAAACACATGATTAAATTCCATTACAGAAATCTTTCGGAAACCGGAATCAATAATAATTGGAGCTAACAAGCGTGAAACATTTTCTAGAATAAACTATGTGTTGGTAATTACTAAACATTATCTTTTTATATTTCAATCATTTCGATTGTGGATTATCGTACCATGACCGGAAAAAGATGTTTGCGTTAGACTTTATTGTAATATAGCTAAAGACTGATCGCTTTCTCATAGTTTCTTATCGGTCCTTTTGTTTCCCGAATGTAATAGCTTTTACTATCACAACACTACCTACAAGGTTTTTATAAGAGAGGCCGTGAGTTTCTTGTTCGCTCTTCTCATAAGGCTCTACTCCGACTATTAAAAGTGTCAACGTTTGGTCTCATTGCACAAACGATTTTATTTTGAAAACTAGAGAAATTTCGTCTTATCCCCACAAAAATGCAAAATCTGCATACTTCCTAATTGCATATGTGCCGCAAATTCGAAGGCCAAACCCAAATGTAGACCAATGAAGCGGTTCAGTACACAATCATTTATAATGTTAGCATCAGGTCTACGGCATGCCAGCATTGTGTATGCCTTCAATTGACACATATCGATAATGGCAAATAGCGTATTCCTTACCAAATGGCATTATTATGCTATGCAGTTTGCCAATGCATTGGTCGTTCGCCAAACGCCTGGGGGAATATGCAGGACTATTGCATCTGGACCAATTTATTGGCTACCTAATGTATTTGGATGTTATAGTTACGGTGACTTTAGGTATAATATAAGTTATTGTATCTTACTTTTCTATTGTGAGGAACTACAATTTCGAAATAGTACCTATACAATTTTTACCGTGTATTTAGTGCCGACTGCCGCTATACGAATTGGGATGAGACTTTCTGACTCTGGCATGAAAATAAATAACAATAACATGTTATTTTACTAAATATCTGGGCGTCGGATTTAGTTACTTAACATATGAAATCGCTGTCGTGGTATTAGAAGACATTTCCACTGGTAAACCAAAAACATATTGATAAGTATGCCAAAGTAAATAAGACCATACACAAACATCTCTAAAATCATTATTTTGATTCATCTTTCCAAAAAAGGAGGATAAAAGGTTAAAAAACATACACCAAATAACAGTATTTCTTACAAGCCAATTAGTCAAAATAACTTCTCTTCTAGCATTACTTTTTCGTGGAAATAAAACTTCTTTTGAGAGAAAAACTAAATATTTAGAGGTCAATTCCTAATGGGTCAGCTCTCGGGGAAAATAAAAACGTCTGGTCTTTCTAACTTAATCTTAAAGGAACACGAGTTAGGATAACGCAATAATCTTTGATCATGAACGTATAAATAAAATTCAACAGGTTGCTAATAAAATTGACCGATCGTGTAAAGTTTTGGAGGGTAGAAATCATAGGGCCTTTTATACGCAAAAGTATTGCGATCAAATCAATTCATATTCATACACTAAGTGCGTAGTACGACAGTACGTTTTTCGCAATTATAAAGATGCTCCTTAAGACTTTACTATTACCTAAAGTGTTGTGAGGTCGTTTCCCAGAGAAAATAATAGCAGAGTCACTACTAGTACTAATTTAGTCTAGTCGACTTTAACTGTGACATCTGAAATGCCTAAGCGACAACATTTTGCAAATAAATAATTGTATTTATCGTTATCAATAAAAAAGACTTTGGCATCATATTAATCTAGTTCAAAAGTCATTTTTTACATCGGAATCTAGTATAACTAGTTAGTTGCTGCTTCAAGCGATGCGAACTAGTTTAGTTTTAGTTGCTATGCCGACTAAATAATGTAACATATTATAATTAACTAGAAATGGAAATGGGGAAAATATTATCTGATTACGTATACAACTTTCTGCTAGCGTACTGTCAAGGCCGCTTTTCTATTACATATTTAATTGTGCCTTGTTGCCATGTGGGTAGAACGAAACAATCGTTTCACTATTTAGTATTGAGCCTTGTGGAAGGTTCGCGTCTTAAAACTATACAAAATAAAAAAAAAATAAAAACTTTCTTAAAACTATACAAACTTAAGAATTTAGAACATCAGTGACTACAGGCTTATGCAGCTGACGGTGGTCTGTTTGATACAACTAATTCATTTTTAAAATACACAGAATGATTATTTAAGAACTAGATCAATCGTGCATGCCAAGGCTCTCTACTAAGTAGTCGGACCATAACGACAAACGGTTTGTTTTTGCTTCATTCATATTCATACATCTAGAGACGAATTATTTTCCGAGTTGTCCTTTCTGAAGGATATCATCAACATTTCTACGAATATGTGTAATCTTCTTGGACGTCCCTTCGCGGAACTCGTATTTACTTTTCATGTGAAACCCTATAAGTCGTACATAATGATACATCCAATTATAATAGTTAACGAACAGACTTAGACGTCTTAGTGCATATTTTCATAAGTAAAATAAATTGTACCTATTACTGTTTCAATGCGAAGCAAGTGTCTCCTCTATCAATGAGAGTGAGGTCAGGCTGTAAGTCCACCATGCTGAATAAGTACGAGTTCAGGTACTGTAGTTTTATTGAAGAATTCCATATTTTTACAACACTAAAGTGTATTCCTACAGCGCAAAGAAAACACAGCAATAAATAAACAATCCATGTTTTTCTTACAAAGTTTACAACTACGACAATTCTTTGCAGCAACAATACTATTTTCATTTCACAATCCCATTATGCCTACGGCCTAAATTCACCAATAAAAATATCGAACTATAAACGAGCAAAAAAAATACTGGTAAAAAAATTCTTACGCCGGAGGCCTACCGAGCTATTTTTGTTATTATTTAAGACCTGAGTAATAAAAACGTTGTCGCATGCAAAGCTCTTTTAGGCGCAGAAACTTCGTGACTGAAATACAGACAAGTTGTCAGTGTTCTAATAATGCTTGGTAAGTTATTAGGTACCTTAGAGGGCGCTAGTGAGATCGCAAAGCCTGTTAAGCATTCGACTGAGTCATGAGACATGACAAAATCAAATTTTAAATGAGATGTATTTTTTCCAAGTAAGTACACTTATTCGATCATTGGGTTTCCAAAGTTCGTATTTAAATAAAAAATGGTCTTGTAAGAATTTAAGTGAATCATTCGGTTCACCTTGAAGGCTTTTAATATAAATTGATCCAATACAACGTCGTTTATATTCGATCATCTTTTGATTAATTACCACAAACCCGTGACATTGCAATGTAAAATACAATCAAATTCTTTAAAAGTGAACTATAAAACAGTTTAAAATAGTCAGCGGTATATTCTAACAAATAAAACAAGAGTTTTATAGCTTCCAGTAAACGATTTTATTAAATCTCAGAGAGCGATTATCTCAAACACGACAACTTGTTAAGATAATCGGCGCGTCAGTAAAATTAACGACCTCCGAACTTATTCCCTCGTAAATCTTTTAACGTGCGGCCGAAGGATTCCGCATCCGTGTCAAACGACTCGTAAATTGTGATCCGATAAATCATCGACGAACTAATCTATTTTAGTACAAGCTTCAACTATTTCACAAATTAGTATCGAAATTTCAAGGCGAAATGTCAATCAAAAACGCGTGGGACGTACGAACTTGGCCGAATTTCACGGCAATTTGATCTTTATTAGGCCATTATAGAAGCTGTTATTGTTTGTATTGCACCGTTGTTTACTACGGACGGCTTACAATCACAGCACCGAGAGAGGTCAATGCTTACATCTCATGCATCACTTAACTTGATCCGACGATCGTGCCCGTACATAAAACAAGAAGTAAAAAGCACTTAAATTCCCACATTCCATTCACACAGCGTTCAAAGATAAGATGATTTAAGTTAGAGAATCAGGTCGCATCTAACCATCTAAGCAAATCGAATAGAATTCATGCTTTAGATTGTTAGTCGGAATCAGAACAATACTGTCAATTATTCGAATAATTCTGGTTGTTCCAATTAAATGAGAGCCCGAATGGCAAGCATTTCACAGTATCTGAGTTGGGAACTCGATTTTGGCCCGCAAATTAGAGGCAGAGAATTGTTTAGAATAACTGATGGAATAAACATTCTGAATTATTTTCTAGTTAGCAGGGGTATAGCTGTGAAATGAGAACAGAAATTGTTCTGTCGACCGACCTTATTAATAATATCCGATGTTAATATTAGATATGGTTAATTATACTGTTATTTTGCGTAATTATTCACACTGACGGAAATAATTTGAAATTCCTTAACATTCAATTTATATTAATCGATTATTGAAACATTTGGGAGCCGTCTACATTGATTATTCAAAACAGCTGAGTGGAAGAGAAAGGTAGTTAGGTTCTCACAAGCAGCAACGATTTATTAATCAATTTGCTTCGATTCCGACAATCATTTCTCAAATTGGGAATTGAGGAGAGCTGTACGCTGGGTACAAATCTGTAGAGTAAGTACGTTGGCAACTTTCCAAGTTTCGTAATTCTCAAGACTCCATGTCAAAGTTCATATGCAAAGCGGAGATGTCTATCGGGCATTACTCACCAAGTAGCACTTTAGGAGGCTTCCGTAAATTTGTCAAATACACCGACACATACCTGCCGACAAAAAAAAACTTTATTAGCATTTCAAACAAGAAAAATAAAGTTTCCTAAAGATATTTCACAGGAAGGAAAATGTATTTTAAAGTCTTGAAATTCTCGTGATTTTTCAATCGTTGTTGAAGGATAATTAAAATCGTTATAAAAATACATGCTATTATCCTTAATAAGGGCAATAACAATTAAAATTTTAATGTGTAGTTAACCCGCTTATTGGAAAATTTTACACAACACCGGAATAATAAACGATATTGCTGAATAAAGGCAAAGAGTACTCGATTCAAATAAGCTATTTAGATCCATGATTGAATGGAGACAAGCTCACTTAAATTCACTTTCATCGATAGGAAACAAAAGGCATTGGGAATGAGAATAGCATTGTTGTTGGAGTGAGAGCGCAAATAAAATAAAAAACTTAGATTTGTTTAACAAACCGTAGCCGGGACGCGTTTATCTATCCATTCACGCCCACTAGTCGCGATAATGCGATGCTCGAATTACAATAGCTGTTTGGAAAGAAAAAACCGCTAGGCTAATTTAGTGCACTATACTATACTTTTGCTCTATTTATTTGTGTTAGTAATCAGTACAAAGAATTAACGCAAAACGAATATTAAAAAATATAACATTTTAAGGACAATTGTTTGTCTTCATAAACTTGCAAGCACATCTATCCAAATTTCTCTTATTAAGCTATCCAATACTTATCTACAATTCTACACATCGGACGGTAACTCTACCATTACCACAACATAAATATCAATTCATTCAGCCCTCCATTGTGTCCGAAAATCAATACACACAATAGTTACTTTGAAATCCACGTACGATTCCGCTAATTTCAACAAAGCCTGTCATAATATAAACACGCGAGGACATTGTTGTAACAAGTGCATTATGCAACCTCAAATACGCATTACGTTGTGCATCGAGGATCAAAGCTGGGTATAAATAAACAGATTATTGGCCAACACTACACGATTCCCCATGTTATCCATTGAATCAGTATGAATGATAATGCAATTGGATTAGTGAGGTGCAATCGCGACGGTTCGGTTACGTACACTCAATCGCATCAGATTACCGAGTCCGTCTGAGCTTGGTACACATCAATCACGTTTGAATCAATGCTACACTCCTTATCTGATGTCTTAGTCTCCTGAGTACAGCTTACGGTACAACTATAACTGCTATCAATAAGGAATTACGAACTGTGACGTCATAGACTCAGTAGCAGAAACTGCTTACTAGTTCTATGATACATATTCCGAGAATATAAGGTCTCGTTTGAGCAGATATGAACGGGACATGTCTGAAATATATTTTAGGTAAGCACTCGATAGAAAAAAATATATTCGAAAAAAAAAAACATAGGCGTTACATATTTCATATTTAATACCTATAAATATATCCTATTTCGAAATACGTATAAAATATACGACTCACGAAAGCCGTTTGGAATACCGTTTTTCTAAAAACGTATGGTATATTTGTGGTTAATCGTTCCATATTAGCTATGTAAGAATTTTAATGAAAAATATAACATTACACGTACCCATTATGGCACGCACGCATCAAATTTATTCAAAAAGAACTTTAATGAATTCCAATGCATTCGCCGACACACACGAGTGTATTCAAAACACCATTAGATATGCTAAGAACATAAAATAATTTTGAATTAAATCTACCGCTAGTTAAGGTCGAAGACCTACTTGATATCGCTTGAATATTACATATGAAATTACGTAGGTATATGTATATCATGAGTAATGCGGCTCCGTCAGGTGTGATCGTAAGCAATGCGTGACGACTAATAATATAACACTATATTCTCCCATGAGCCTGTTAGATCCAATCAGAGGCACGTACATTGAATACGGAGACGTCATTGTCAGATAGAGAGGCGTACCCGCTCCGAATAGTGCAAATCTTCATAATTATAACGTGAGCAGACTGCCTACGTATTGTGCGGTGTGTGTGAAACGCCTTAATTACATTGACAAGTACGAGCCAACTCGATCCACTAACAGAGCTACTCCGATGAATATTAATAGGAGCTTCGTGCTTAACCGGTGTGTGATGTCAAAATATATTATAGACGTTACATGGTTAACATTCATTTACATAGGTATATCGTGTGCTTATGAAAGTACATGTTACAAAATCCAATAATTGTTGGGATACAACAGCAAGCGCTACAAAAATGACGAAACGGAACGATGTTTAAACAAAAAATCAATCAAAGCGACGCGCGCGAGCTCGACAAAAGTATCAATATTGGCGATATCGGTGCGATTCACAGCGGCCGTAACAAGGTGGGTCGCTGACAAAACAAATTTACATAAATCCCAGTGAATCCGTAAAAATGACGCGCGACAGCCGAGCCGATAAGCCTCGGGTATCATTAGCTCGGGACAGACTCAGGCGATCACTCACTTGTGCGGCCTCCAATACGAATAGGCTCGGAGAAAAAAAAATCCCAAATATCAATCTTCTTTCCCTCATTCTTCCTACGATCAATTCTAAATTGAAAATCCCGGGAGATATGGAATCACTCAAAGCCCTTATCTCAGAGCTGCGAATAAAACGAAAGAATACGATAACTGAAAATTACCGACGTTTTCCTTAGAAGTCTACAAGAAGCCCTTGAGAGTTCATTTCCTTAGATTCATACATAATTTAGCTTTGTATTATAGGCATTTCTGTAGTCTTCACATCTTATAATATAATAAGTATTCGTGAATGTTGAAATACAAACAAGTTTGTATTCTCCTCGCTGTATTAGCATGACGTAAAAAGTGTGATAATCGATACGTTCAATTGAGCTCGTAACGAGTGAAGGCCTTGAGATGCGTGACAGCTATTCGATATAACATTATTTTCTACAAAGTAAACATGGTATCGTAACATTGCCATATATAAATGGACAGGTATCGTCATGGTTGGTTCCGATAGGTACAACTGTAGGTAATGCTTACACGAGGCCGATTGGTAAAACCACGCGTAACAATGCCGTACAAAATAAAAGACTATAATGACTAACAGTTACATGTGTGTGCACTCGTTTGTTCGCTGTTAGAAAGGTAAACACTTAAACAGGTATCAAATAGGTCGATTAACCGTGAATATGCTCTAATGATAAGCAAATGTTTAATGTAACCGAGTCGGTAAATTTCGAATACATTTTGAGGACTTAATTCGATTCTATTACAACTTAATTATTTAATTCCATCTGAACGGGGATCAAATTTATTTATAAAGATACATGACAGATACGTTTAACTCAACTTGTTTCTTAATTACATGTAGTACAGCGCAACGATAATAAAATCATATACAAAATCTTGCAAATCAAGTCATTCGAAAATGACTTCCGATTTCTCGCAACGACGAAAAGTGCTCCCGCGTTTATTAATTTCGAAGTCCGTCGGTGCACTGAAGAAGTTTCATAACAATCGCAAGCTGAACTTCGAAACTGTACGACTTTCCTTCTTCTTCTTTTATTTCTCAAGACACAATCAAACTGGGGTACAACGTAAAGGATTTTCTAGCAATCTTCAACTACACTGCAGAACTCAAAAGGCCTTTGATATAATTTGAGATAAAACTTTCCCGAAGATTATGTGCCGCATTCTATATCATATAGGAACAAACTTTGTTTAATGCTATTTGTTTCCTGCTTTATCTTTACAAATCTATACTAATATTATAAAGCTGAAGAGTTTGTTTGTTTGTTTGTTTGATTGTTTGTTTGTTTGTTTGTTTGTTTGAACGCGCTAATCTCAGGAACTACTGATCCGATTTGAAAAATTCTTTCAGTGTTAGATAGCCCGTTTATCGAGGAAGGTTATAGGCTATATATCATCACGCTACGACCAATAGGAGCAGAGTACGAGTAAAAAATGTAACAAAAACGGGGGAAAATTTCACCATTCTCTCTTATGTGACGCAAGCGAAGTTGCGCGGGTCAGCTAGTACGTAGATAAAAGTTCAAAATGAACATTGAAACTAAATAAGTATCTATCAAAATCAATATTAAGAAATATAAAAACTATTTGTAAACGTAATTAGCACCACGTTTTCTAGTTTGAGCATAATATTACTTGAGTACTGTAAACTTTATACACGCACACTGCCAAATTCATAACTTTTCGTTTCTCAAGCATAAAAGCAATCATCTCCGTGTGTATATGGGCACGAGCTTCAAAATCCCTTTTATTCAAAAGAAGTAAATTACAAAAACCTGTTTCGAGGGCCCTGAACGGGAAAAGAGCTGATTCGGCCGAAATAAGGATTTGATAATGACATAAAAGAGCAATTCTACTAAATTATCTCGTGATACGCAGCAAAAAGAAGTCTTCATTGGTGATTTTATGAGACACATTGAAGATCAAATAGTAATAAATATATATCATTGGAGGAGGTCTTAAACACAATCGTTGGGTTCGAAACTTATCGGTTGGAATATATTAATGTTTGTTATATTTATGTTTGTTTTTGTCATGCAAATATATTTGTTTTAAAAGGTTTATCCGTGTATTTTATGATTGGGATTAGGTCGTTGACATCTAAACAAGTTATTTCTAACTCGTAATGTAGAAAATCCATTTTACAAAAACGTTATTTAAGAGGATGATAACAATATTGTTCACTCTATGCATATGATACAAATCATTCTAATCTTTGACTATTTAAATTCGTTCAAACAAGCAACTAATGTAACTAAAGCACCATGATGATTCTTAGTTAGCTGAACACAAAATCTTCTTATCTAGTTGTTGTAAACTTTATTTGTGCGCCTGAATACTTGTTCCAGAAGGTTTGTAAGTTTTCTCTACAATTAAAGGCGGGGTTGACGTCAGACAGGTGACCGTTTGTAAAAATATTAGCCAAATCACTTGACAACATGTCTTTGAAAAATAAAACATGCTGTGTCGACCCCACTTATCTTAAGATAAGGTTAAGACAAAAAAAAAGAAAATGATAAAAATATTTATGTCGTTTTCCTAGTTAGTTTATTCCATAGCAAAGTAATAATGTAATCTAATTATATTATCTTTAGTAACCATTATTCAACATAATGAAGATAAAATAATGATTATCATATCGCGGAGAGGACCTAAGCTAAACATCAAAACATTGGCTGACATTTTAACTGCACGTTTGGCGCAGTGGTTTAAGCGGTCACCTCGCCGCAAGAACCGTAGCGCCGCGTGTGGTGGGTTCGAATCCTACCCGGGACAAATCTTTGTGTGATGAGCACGAGTATTTGTTCTGAGCCTGGTTGTCAATTTATCTATATAAGTATATATTTAGAAGTATATAAGTATGTTTATCAGTTATTTGGTTACCATAGTACAAGCTCTGCTTAGTTTGGAATCAAATGACCGTGTGTGAGTTGTCCATTAATATTTATTTTTTTTTTTATTTTATTGATTCAACATGCGGGAAAATCCCTGTAACAGTTACTTTACTATCAGTAAACTTCACGTTTAAATTCACTATTATGAAATAACAACGGTAAGATAGTAGTCATAATTCACTTTATATCAGCAGCCAGTTATTATTCTATCTGACACGCAAACAGCATTCATTCAAACAAACAAAATTCATCCGTTCATTCCGTTTAACATAATCTACCAATAAAACTACCGGAACTCTACGAACAATATTTCTAATTTCTAATATAAATAAAACTACCTATTACGCTGCTTAATGTATTTTAAAGAAGTTAAAGAAAATGTTATTGTTTTTATGCCTCAACTTGTAACAATAGATGATGCTTTATATAACAATATTGCGTAACACTTTCCTCGTCTCATATACGTATGCAAAATACAGTAATTTCTCTAACCATTAAAACATTAGGCGAATATAACATTGTACAGTTTCTGCACTACCTCGTATCGTTAACGCTTGAAAGCTGCATTTGTTAGGAATTAATGTAGCGTGCATTCGGTAGAATCTTATTAAGTATAGTTTGATAGTAATTTGAGTTGAAAGTAAGAGTGCATTATGTTTTAATCGAGAGTTATTTTGAGGATTAATGTCGGATTAGCTTAGGTAATAGCATTTTGGATATTTTTACCTCTCAAATTTTGCAATTTTATTTATACACACAATAACGCCTCGTTTGCAATGAGATGTTGTAGTTTGAAGAAAGAGGAAGGCTACAATACAAAATTCTATTTACGCCAATCCTTGTTCTTAAAGAATATGAGGGTTAACGACAGGATAAGTAGAGGCATAACATTTGCCATTATAATTAGAAAAAGTACCTTTTTAATACTTAAACTGAGTAGTACGTTGATTAATTGACTCTGACAGCAATTATACAGTTTCTTTCTACAGGCTAAGAGCGATTTATAATTTAACCGGTTCATTTGAACCAGTAATACAAGATATGTCACCAACCCCGTAGCCACTCAGGGTAAGCGCAGCTATTAGCAACGTGTTCGTGCAATCAGAATACGAAATTACTACCTATGCACGAGATAACCAGCTTAAACCAAAGATATTGGCGTATTCTGGGAACATCTCAATAGCTATGATTATGTTAAAGCTGGGATAGATTGAAGTTAGTTGTCTCAAGAGTCAAATTTAGTTAATGTATGTTTGTATACTCCCAAATGACAGCGAGGGTCTAATGATGGACTATTTAAACGCATAATCCTTCTTTGTGTTGTGTAGTCGAGTTAAAAATGGAGATATTCCACTGAAAACCCTTTTCAATTCAAATTCCAAAGCAAAAATTAAAAGAAGTTTTCATGTAGAATTATTTCTTAATGATAATATAATTAGTGAAAGGTTAAGCAATAAGGAAAGAATGATTATAAAAAATTCTACATCTTTTTATTTTCGTCAAAATATGATTAAGACATTATTTTCCCTTCGATACAGGTTGTAGACTCAAGTAAGTACCTTCAAATTGCTTATTAAAACGTCGTACAAAACAATTCAATCTCAAAAATCCACTCATGTGTAATCTTTCGTCAAACGCAAACGTGTAGGTGTATACACCCACTCATTCTCTTTCTTTATCATGTAAAATTGTAGGAATAATTACGAAATATACACCAAGAACGTCAAATAATGTTTTAATGAGTTTGTTCAGTCACCGTACGATTATTTTTTTAAGAATAATCACGCCTGTTATACGAACACGTTGGCAGACAAACAACAAAAAAAAATTGTCTTCTTATATTATTATTTACCAAATAAGGTATTAAACTCAAAGCTGCTAATAACAATATCTCAACAGAATTTGGAAAAAATAAATAAGGCTATATCAGACTTGGTATAAAACTGTTAGCTGTAGCATATTTATTTATTTATTTATTATATACTTAGCAAATACTTTCGTTTCTATACAGAGCAATGGCCTCCTATACAATTTTTTTTATTAAACACATTTTAAAAAGCTCGCGTTACCATAATTACAGAGCGTGTTTATAATTTCCAACATCATCTCTTTTTTGTCAACTCATAATTTCGGTAGAACATGACAACTGACATGTTATATCAACAAACATTATATTAATTTATTCGAAAAGTTAAAATGCAAAAAATAACCTTTATACGAGTACCCTGTTACATTAACATTGGATAACCATCAGGCAGATAATCGAATGAAATTTTTTACAGTATTTTTTATACATGTGCTGTCACTTTACCTTAGGTTATCAGACACTTGTTCATAAGTTGTGAAACTGGTGTTTAGTGTGGAATAATACAATAACAAGCTAGAATTTACCAAGTGAATGGTGAACAACATTCACTTTTTAACTGGCGACGCGGCTACCATCTTGCAACCTGTAATCCTTTCCTAGCTTCTGCGTTACTATAATAAAATAATTCCGTTACTTTACTAAGCGTAGACTTAAGAAGAGATAGACGATTCCTTTCCAAAATAATCTAAAGACACGCTTCGAACAATACGATTCATAGATCAATTTCGACGTAAGGTGGTAGGCTCGATTCATACACGGAACAAATATTTGTGTTTATACTAAGTTCTGTACTGTCCATAGAAAATCATACACTAGACTTGAATAAAAGCAATGGGTAGTCACGGACCGTTTTAATAAACTGGTAAAATTACCATAAAAGTAACAGTGGTTTGTGAGACAGGAAAACCCACAAAATTATTATGCTTCCAAAGTTGAGAACTAGTCTTTAAATTAGTCAATTTCTATCTTTAAATCATATAAAGCTAATTGCCAACCCAATTTGTCTCACCGCGCATGATTTTGCGCCATTTCTGATACTCGTTTTATTTATTCAAAGGTTTTCCGTTAACTAGGTCTTTGCCCTTCATTTTCCGTACAAAGTTGTGTTCCAGAAAACCTGAATGATTAGAAACACCAATTTATTATACGAATATACGTCAGAACGGTTATACGCACATTGGAATACACTTAATGGTTTATAAACAATTTGTGATAACCCGCTCATCATTATATTTATTCTGACAAATATGTTCTTTATCCTCTACGATATAAGGATGAATTTTGTTTGCAAGACATGGATATTATTGAATCCAAATAGGGGAACCTTACGGTACTTGAGGCAGAGTGGAGCGCAGAGCCGATCAAGTCAGGTCAAAGGTTGCTTATTCATACATTGTTAGCAATCTTCTTTAAAAGGTTTACAGTTTGTGATTCCTTCATTTGATTGTTGCGACCCACTTGTAATTGAAGACGTAGGTACTCCTTGATGACTTCGCAAATAAAGATCTCGTAAGCATATCAAGGTACACATTTCCGCCAGGATTCAGATTTTTTTTCGGATCCGATGAGTCAAATATGTACAGACTTATTTATTCGGGTCTCTTACTTACTCTTCACAAAATATGCTGATGTTTATTCACCAAAATTCATAGAAAAACATTTTCTTAAGGTATCTTGAACTCATTTCTAACAATAAGAATCCTACCTAATATTTTATTTATAGGAGTAAATTGCCGAGCACCGAAAAAAAAATCGATACCCGCAACAGCCGGTATCGAGGCAACAGTGGCCTGTCGTAACACAGAACAATTTAATAACGCGATAGAGGTCGACACATTTATGGTACACGATGATCGGGTAGCATCGGGCCATACCGGTGAAGCAAGCGGCTGACCTTTACTATCCCTCCCCTCCCTCCGTCTCCCTTCTATTCCCCACCGCAGACCCCTTTACAGCGGAGTCACATCACGGATATGCGAGCAATACCTTTTACACTAAAAGCATCCATAAACCATTTTGATAGTCAAGAACACAGTGATTGTAATGCTGTCATTCACATGCTCATCTTTCATCAACATTGACATAGAAGGAACGGCCTTGACAGTTTCGGGTGTGGTAATAAAAAACGAATTAGTTAACAATATGAGGATCTTATTGGATTAGATTTATGCTTCGTATCTACATAAATTAAATTTCTTATGCATTTGATGAGCAAGATTACGTTCCGAGGATAACCTAGAATTATCTCGTTCAAGCTTGATTATATTCGCCGTTCGAATTTTAATTAACATCTGACTCTACGTCGTGTTTCGTTTTTAATGTTACCTTAAGGCTATAATTAACACAATTAACTAAAGTTTTTGCTCTATTCTTCACAATAAAATTCTCAGACGCTTTTACAATATCTTAATAAAGATCAGCTTAACTATTGCGGCGCGGATGTTAAACATTATAATTGTGAAGTTGAAAGAAAAAAAATGCAGACGTTCTAAAAATAAATAGGGAACAAGTACGGGAATAATTATTGCAAGTCATATATGTATATGCAAAGGACAGAAATAATGTGCCTAGTGAGACGTTTATTTTTTATTTGCGTTTAAGGCTATTACTTAAATTGCCGGACAGGTTTGCATAAGTGGTAGTTGCCTGGGAAGGTAATGCAGTTCCAAGCTATAATCCCAATAAACCTGCGGGTGTAGTACTTGAACCGGATGCGGCGATCATATTTCATTACACGCAATTCTAGCGAGACGTGCAAGACACAACAGCGGAACGAATTCAGATTGTAAACTCCAGGACATGTTTATGACGAGTAAGGACTATACTTACATTAATGTTAATAGAGCTGTTTTAAAATTATACAGTTGCTTTAAACAGGGAAAGAACATTTATCTTTACGTTTTTTTTTAGTTTACTATCCTCGTTCATAGTTATGCAATATATGTAGTCATAATATAACATTGAACACATGTAATCAATATTGAAATGATTTATCAAAAAACATCATAGTTGTTAAACGAATCACCCAAAAAATATTTAAGACAAAATAATTTGTTAGTAAAAATTTGCCATCTTTCATAACAGCACGATTTTCTACGCGATAATATGTCAAACTTAACTTACATAATTGATATTTAGCGTAAGCCAAATTCTGCAACAGCTATAGAGGAAAACATCTTCAACAATGAGTATTGCGTAAAGCACATCATGAGTTTCTCACGGCGAGACGACGCATATGTCTCCAATGATTCATAAAACTGCACCTTCACATCCGGGTCACTAATACGATAGGTTGTTTAAAGCCTTGCACCCACTGGCCGGAAGACACGACTGCAATTTATAAGCAACGATATGTTTTGAACTTTAGTATATTATTACAATATGTTAAAATAATATTTTTTCTCTGGTCTCTGCCTATCCTTATGGGAAGGAAATTAAGAAAATAATTTTATGTATGTATTAAAAAAATATTCCACGTTTTATATTCATATATTTATTAACCATATTGTTAAGAAATCATCAGACCATTTCATGGTATTCTTAATTATATTATTTTAATAGTTTTCTAAATTAAGTATATTATAAGAAGACCAAACAATTAGTATCATTAACACCGCTCTCCACTCCATTTGCTTTGAATTTTTGCCGACACGAACTATTTTGCATGCAAAAATTGTCTATTTTTGTATGTTTGCTACTAAATGTTCTTAACAAACATTTTTAAAAGGCTTAGCTTGATTAATACATGAAAATATTGGACTTACCGTCTCTATTCTTTGACGAAATTAAATCGAATGTGTCACAACCTTAAGGCGACATTCCGTATGCAAGTAAACCTGAGTATTATTCATAGCATTGTGATGCAGTATTACGGTATCACCGAAACAAGCTAATGAAACTCACTCGATCGGAATCGCTGAACGAAGTGTCGCGTATACCAAAATAGATAAGACCAATACAATATGTATTGTCTAGAATGCATAGACCAAACTTGCAGAGGAATTATAATTTAGATTGCTCTATAGATAGACTAGTTATAGCTAAAGATTTCTCGTTTTCATCCAAGCTATTTTCCAAAACAAAAGGTCAGTTTGTTTAAGAGAAAACGTACGTTTGATAATACAAATATTCGATAAACTAAAAGATACTGGCAGTCCCGACGATGAGATGCAAACTATATATCGAACCATTCTATAAATTCTAAAGTTTATCTCTAAAAAACTGATATTTATTTTACAACGTAAATGTGTCTTCAGCTCTTAACAAAAACATGAAAAATGTTTGAAATCTTTCTCATAAGAGCCAAGTGGTAAAGTTATGTAATAACTAGGTAAGCTCTTCAAAAAGCTTTCAGTGCTGACCTTTGTCAAGACACAAAGATGTGAGCTGAAAGTCGTAACCTTTGGGATACGGCAACGAGACCATTTGTCATACATGTCTATGATTTTTAATGACGTGAGAATCGAGATGTGATGAGTACCGATGACTGTGATTAATCGTCATTTTGGTGTAACGTTTCATACTTAAGTAAGTGAAAGTAGGACGACATTTTTGTTGACTAAATAAGAGTTTTTGTGCAGTTTCATATCTTTTTATACTAGCAGATTTGCTGAAGCAAACTAAGTTCCACCGTGAGAAAAAAATAACGTTATCGGGTTTGTATAACTCTTTCCCTTTTTACCAGTAAAACATCGATTGCTATAGCATGTGAGAGTACGGCCCCCGGTTTGAATATTACGTTGTGAAACATTTTCCACACAGCGAAAACAGCTGGAAGCCTATAATTAGTGGGTAACTAAGTAGCTTATAGGTGTCGCAGTAAAAGTGGCGGGTTGCAAGATGCATACAAGCACAGCCGCTCATTACACCCTACGTCACTTAACTGGAAATAGGCCGCTAGAAAACTAACATTATAAACTTACTCGTGAACTCAAAGCGACAACTCAATAGTTTAGAAATCGTTAAAATCCTATGCAGGCTCTCTTGTCAATTGTATATAAATGCAATCTGGAAACAATCGTGGGCATTCGTAGTCAAACAAAGGTAGTATATAAATAAAGTTGACGTGTGTATTCCTGTAGTCTGTCTAAGCCACATGGATGCCGGGAATGGTGACTGAAACGTGCTAAAATACAATGCACGGAGATATTCTATTCATAGACTTCTATTTTTATTAGATGCTACTACAAGCAAATGGACTTGTTTGGTTCGATGTGAAATATGTGTTTACTAGACCGAAGGAAAAGGAAATACAGTGTTCGATATCAGAAAATCAGGAGCGATTGTTAAATAATCTAGTCCAATACGTTTTATTACTTCCATTTCAATGATATGCTACAAGTTGAATATTTTATATTGATTTATCTGAAATGTATATTCTAGACTGAATAAATACGCGAAACATTTACTACACAGTCACGTTGAAATAAACTTTAAGTATTTTTTCTATCTCTTCGCTCTAGTCTGACATTCAGTCGAATAAAATAAATACTTTCGTATTTGAATTTCATATTTACATAAAAGGTTTAAAGGTTCGTAACGAGGTACGTCTTAAGGGAGCAGAGTGATCAACATAAATGCAATCAAAACTAAGCACACCTACTTAATTAATAAATAATTAGTCTGTAATAGATACAGTTGTCAATTACACCATGTTATTAAAAAACACGTAGTGAAAGCAATAAATCGGGAGATTGCACGCATATTTGCAATTTTTACTTGATCTATTCACTTGTTTTTACAGAATCAACTGTCTCAAGCAGGATGTCGCGATATGCAGAGCGTGGGAACACGATACAATCTTAATAAGTTTACCCACGATTCAGATTCACCTAAGAAACTGTGTTGTAATGATATAACTAAAATATGATATTATGCACATTGACACAAATGTACGCTCTCATTGTGAGCCTGTACTCTTTTTATTTATACATAAGTCATAACACTATTTATCAAACAGAAAACGTGATGTAATTATCATAAGGCATATTTTATATTTAATAAATTAAGAAAAGAAATGTTTGCCTTATATAAGGCAAACATTTCTTTTCTTAAATAATTAAAATTTTATTGCAATTATAAAATAGCATTATAGAATGCGAGCACGTAATTACGCAGATATATTTAAGTTTCACCTAAAATTATCGACACACAATCACTAACATTATTTAATTATAATAACCGCAAGAATGAAAGCGAACTGACTAAAGATTACGCCACAAAATATTTCATTATCATATAGAAATACACAAGTCATTATTTCTACAGACCCATAGCAATCTATAGAATTTAAACTTAAACTTGTGTAAACATTGCTAACGCTTGCGAAAAGCAATAATTGGAAACAGCAATACTTGTTCGGAAATATCTAAACGGATGCCCAGTGTAGAAATGAACTCCCAGTAGCCTCGCAAAGAGTTTACAAAAGTTGAACGTAGTGCAGCACTATATGAAATCCAACTGTGTGAGAAAATAAAAGCTAAAATGTCTTGAAACACGATAACTGTAACAAATAGAGCAGATTGCAAGTAAAACAAAGTTTCAGCGCAACGCGCACCAACTTAGTAGACGACTTTGAAACAAAAAAGGAGATTGAAGTTAATTACTTACTGTGTCTTTTTCATTTTGTAAATTAAGAAGTGTTCTGGCTGAAAATGTTTATGAGTTTTTTTTAAACAGAGAAAGTAAATGGTTGCTTTAACTTCCTAAATGAATCGTACCTCCGAGATGATCACGGCTGGTTTCAAATCAAGCTAGTATCAATCATCATGTACTTTCAAATGATAAAAAAGTAAAGACAATCATTACGACTATTAAAAAATAGAACAATCTTTTTGTCTAGTCGGTTGCTGTAGCCATATAATAGTCTATCACGAGTGGCAACTAGGATGTTTGTTTAGAAAGTCACATCTCACAAAAAGTATGTAAACGCTCATCTCTGCACAGTTCATACACGCCTAGTAACTGTTACACAAGTGGTTGCATAAATCCTTTCACTGCGTTTGCAAATCTAGAATATGCATCTTAAAAACTCATCGATTACCACTTTTTTGTTTGTTTAGTTGCAATATTTATTGAGTATCTTATAATAATTTAATAGGGTAATTAAGTTTTAACGTTGCACTAACAATCGATAACAGGTTTTCTAGAGAGATCGCTTTTGTGAAATTCTGACAAAATAAAAAAAAATAAACTTGCATCTTTTTAATAAAATGATTATTTAAGTACAACTTTTAAAAATATATGATGACCAAGTTAAATGAACAATAAAATTACGTACAAAATATACAAAGAGAGAAGAATAATATGAAGCGTAAAATGTCGACTTGTAATTTGTGCTATAGTTCATGACAAAGGCAGACAAAGGATGTTCGCAAAAATCATTACATGTTGAAAAAAGATAAGCGGTATTCCAGACTCGGATTCACTTCACTGGTATATACGACATTATGAAATTCAATCGACTACTGTTACACAAACAAATTATAGTAATAAAGATGTATAAAATATGAATGAAGCAAAATGTGAAAATAATTGTCTCCATAAACGAATTGGCTAAATTACAAGTGATTTGAACAACCTCATTATAATTTCAAGCTTGGTTATTTAATTTTGAAGTCTTCACTAATTAATGAGAATCAATTAGCGTTGCAAAAACAGGTTTTACTGAAGTTTATGTATATTTTGAAATATGCTATGTCAAGGACTTGTTATAATCTTACATAAAATATTTCAAATATTCAAGTCTAATTTTTAAATAGTCAACAATAGGCACCGAATTTTGCTTGTGAACGAAATGTGATCAAAAACTACACAATTTAATCCACAAAAGAACTTAATCGCTATGTGCGAGTTCTAAAAGGACTTCTAAGCTATTTGTTCGTATTTCTTTACAAAATCCTTGCAATCTTGCCGGTTGAGTGATCGTGACATTGAGAAACTTATAAGAAAACATACAAGGCAATAAGTACGATAAGATTAAATATATCAAAGGGGGATTTTTGCTGAAGTTTCGTTCAGAACTTTTACTATCACATTTCGAGATCAACAACTTTTTGGAACTTTGTCTTTCAACTGTCGCTTCCTAGTTAGTCGCTACGGTTTCTCTAAACAAAGTGAATCCTAAACTAGTATAACAAACAGACGTGTACCGGCTCAATCAAACAGAGACGTCCACGGCTTGAATGGCTTATTTTGACGTATACAACAGTTGCTAATTAAATTATGTGCCTACATACGAACACGTTGGCAGTCGTAAATCTAATTTGAACGGTTTTATCGCCTCTGTTCTCGGCGATCAAACTTCTCAGGCAGCCGTGTATGAATATATTGAATTGTCAAAACTGGTCGTAAAACAAGAAATTTATTATTCGAAATAAATTTCAAGACGTCTATGACAATTGCAAAACTTTTCACTAAGCGTCGGCACGACAAAGGAAATGAGCATTTTGACTTAAATTAAATCACACGTTTGGCGGCATTCCAGAAGTTCCGCTTTTATGTTCGTGTATTATCCTATGCGGGTATTGGAAACGCCTCGTCAATTTCCTGCAGAATTTCAATTTCACCAATCAGTGGGAACAAAATCGAGTCGAAACCCCTCGACGAATCAACTCGTCTTCTGCTCCGCTTTCCCGTTACCCTTGTTGTTTTCTAATTATCTACCCCGATCGCATTCAAAACCGAGTCAGCATTGGCGTACAAAATGTTCCCAATTAAAATACACACACAGAGACAAACGGCACTTCAAAACAAACTCGAGTTTAATGCCTCCAGATTGAAAGTTAATTAGATTTCCAATTCCTCCCGCTGGCTGTAGCAATTGGAGGCTAAATTAATATGAACGAACAAGGAGAACAATATCAGATTCGGATATTTCTATTTTAGAACACAATTTTACGTTCCACCGACGTTTTAGAAAGGCGGAAAATTATTTCAAATCCTGTAAATAATTCAAAATAATGTATTTATTTTTAAGAATCATACTCAATCAACGAAACACAAAAATTTAATTAAATTTAACAAAATACTATCACTTTGGACTGCAATTAGTTGATTGAACTCTTGATTTCACATCGTGACTTATGGGCGAATCGGAATCTTTTCTCTCTTAATTTGTGTACAAAAGCATCATTCATAAGATCGTGACTGCAGGTGAAAGTGATTGGTCAACTTTAAGGCATTGAAACAATACATCCCGACCTTGGGATCAATCAAAACGATCATGATGCGTGACTTGCTATGAACCGGCGTTTGATTTTTGCGGATCTACACTTGTGACGTCATAGTGAGTCATGCGCAACGAGACGGATCGTAAGCTGGTGTCCTCAATTAAAGCAGGTATTCTAAGTGCTAGTATGTGCATGGGCGATAATTGAGTAATAATAATATTGATGGCATACATTTCCATGTATAAGTAATTAACTTTTATGTCATCGTCGGTAACCGATCGGTCAAGCTAACTTTGCTACAGGCAATCAGTAAATCAGAGCTTAGGATTACTGAAGCTGAGCGTCTGCGTGCATCTATAGTCAATAAAGAGGCACCGAATGCTTGATACAGCATTCGTAAAGCTGACTCTAGCTTTTTGCAATAATAACTTTAAAACTCTCGCGTTGCATGTTTAATGTATAATAGAATACGGGAATTAACGCGAACACACGACACATTTTACCTTAAAATGCCTAACGTTTCGGCGCAGGTTGCACTCGCCGTGGTCGCAGGCTGACTGTCAGTCAGTCAGCCTGCGACCACGGCGTTAATTCCCGTATTATATTATACATTGACTCGAGCTTATTTCGACAGGAAATATTTTAGCTAACGATGTAAAATAAAAAGACCTATAGAATACCTATCATCGATCATGAAATACGTAAATCAAATTATAGCTCAAAGATCCATTATTGCCATTAGTTGGTAAACGTTGTTCGCTGCATTAGAGTCTACAAATCGCAGTTAATTATAGTGTAGAAGTGAGGTAACTCACGATCGGCTACTGCATACTTCGATGATGCTATTATAAATAACGTAACACTTTATTGAGTTGCAAAGTAAGTAGAATTAGGCCTAGTTTCACCACTTTTGGATAACTATCAGATAGTTTTTCAAGACAGTATTTTTAATCATAGCAGAAGAGAAGCATAGTGTATACTAATAGGCAGTAGAAGGACTGTTGATAAGATTGTTGTGCATAAAATTTAGCAGAATAACAAATCTTTTTAGTGTTTTTTGGAACAGACTGCCTTATATTTGGAGCCGACTTCTTCATTGTGAGTTAACTTTAGTTGAAACATTACTTTGAAGACGTGACTCTAGTGTATCTATGCTATCATAACATCCAACAAAATCGTTTCGTTTTTTATCGTATTCGTACTTCGTACTAAGCTATTTATCAATGGGATAGGCAGCTTCTAGTCAGCCATTTGCTGTAGTAAAAGCACGTAACACAAAAAAAAAAACTATTTACCCCATTACCATCGCATCAAACACTTTAAATTTGTATACACAATAGCTAACATTCACAAACTGCTAACATATAATCAATCAAACTTTTAACATTACATAAAAGCGATGGAGTTAATTTATATCAAAAATCAACAACGAGCACGCGAGGCGTCATTAATCGAAGATTATCTGATAACATTGTAGTAGTGCCATCAAGTTAATAATGGGTAACCATAAATGTACATAATATACATACATACATACATAAAATCACGCCTTTTTCCCATAGGGGTAGGCACCAGAGAAC
Source organism: Anticarsia gemmatalis (assembly GCF_050436995.1). NCBI lineage: Eukaryota > Metazoa > Arthropoda > Insecta > Lepidoptera > Erebidae > Anticarsia > Anticarsia gemmatalis. The sequence goes on from NC_134757.1 coordinate 8,953,091, forward strand.
CCTTCTTGGTACCATGCTTACAATCTTCCCTTACTTCATTCACATCCATACATTTTGTCAGGCAATACCGTCGGTCATGAAAAAATTAAATAAAGGCCTAGTCTTACTATATTATTTCCAATTTTACTATTTCACGAAAAGTGTATGCCATCAAAAACATTCTGTAAAAACCTCAAGTCTCGCCGTAAAAAGTTGTGAGATCTATATAATACCAAGTCGATTAATCCATTTAGTCTCTACTTAAAGGACCTTCTGTCTTAAGTTATAACGTATGTTATTATCATGCCAATTTAAAAAAAATACCTCTAAAACAAATAGACCGACCTGGCCATCGCATGATTTGATTATTAGTATGTATCACACTACACAGCACGACGAGAAGTTAATGCTCCTGAAATGTTAATGGCGAATTTGTGTTTTCTTGCGATGACCAAGTCGATCTATTTGTTTTAAAGATATTTTTTTTTTTAATTGGCATGATAATAACATACGTTATAACTTAAGACAGAAGGTCCTTTAAGTAGAGACTAAATGGATTAATCGACTTGGTATTATATAGATCTCACAACTTTTTACGGCGAGACTTGAGGTTTTTACAGAATGTTTTTGATGGCATCTCACTTCTTTTTGTAGAGCGAATAGAGCAAACATAAGTCCAATTTGTATGGAAAGCCGTATTTTTTTCATAATTCAACATATTTTCCTATGGGAATGTTGTTCAGTTTCATGGGCTAAACACCCTTACCCACCCTATACCCCCTCCCGTTATGTCTCATGTAGTAGATACATATTTACACCTATTTATTTTATTTTCTACAGAAATAATAATTTAATTCATTAACTGCAAATGTAACCTTGTAATCTTATACATTTATATGGGATTACAAAGTTATTGTTGCAGTTAGTGTATTTAGAAAACTTGACCGAAATTAGAAAATATTGAATTTTTCCCATGATTAAGACACTAAACCCTATTTGTATTCTAAATTTTAAGCTTCTAAGTCTGCTAGAAGTACCTTAGACTTTTGATGATCGGTGAGTCAGTGAGTCAGTGAATCAGTGAGTGACAAAATTCAAAATTTTAACAAGTTGTCATTCTTAAACTACTGGTTCAAATTGACTGAAATTTTAAATATACCGTGTTTATACAATGACTGATTAGTTGCTGAAAATCCAGGCTTCTTGTTTTATCCACTACGAAATTATAGGGGTGTCAAAAATAGCCCGAATTGCTTCGAGAAAAGGATGTTACGGCCGTGCCGCTTTTTTTTTGCTCGACTTGCGGGGGCACTTCCGTGCCCCCAGATTGACCAACATTAATTATGGAAGCACCACAGTTTTGAATTTAGATTACAAATTATGAATACAGGCAGAATATTACATTTGTTAGAAATGTTTAATAGTTTTTGAAACAGTGTTAAAGTATTAAACTTCTATAACTTTGTTACGATATAATTTAAAACTAATATTGGCACAATGTACATACATACCCAAGGGTCTACATAGAGGTGTATGAAACACCCATGTTTCGCCATTTACAATACCAGCCCCATATTGAATATACGGAGAGCAAAGCCCAGTACCATATACCGGACTACTATTTACTAATATTCTAATATAAATTACAAAAGCACTTACACTTACACCGACCCGAGAATCAAACACAAAATCTCCTTGCGGCATTCGCATACACTACCAACTGCGCCAAAGAGACATTCAAGCAAACAATAAGTTATTTAATGAAGTAACAATACCACATACAACAAGTTAAATTGTAACATTAACATGAACATTATTTTGTTATGCATATGATATTGCTTCACACGCCATAAGCACAAACTTTAAATCACGTGTGATTACGCACTTTGCATTTTTAACTTTCAACCATAAAATATACTGTCAACGAGGTGAAAATTTATATTTAACTTTGTAATACTTTTGGACTGAAAGAATTTAAAAATATACCAGCCGAATCGAGAACCTCCTCCCTTTCGAAGCTGATTAAAATTTAATGCTCGTTGTCTTAATTGTTTTGTAAACTTTTATATAAAATCTTAGTAACATTTTATATATTTCAACGAGTTAGTCTTTGTAATTATTTATCGGGTCCAGAGGCATCATACTGCGACTTACGCAAGTATAAAAACAACTCATTTTTCAACCAGTATTACTTGATTATCAAGAAAACCTTTTCTTCTAATAATTATAGACAAAGTACGACAAAAAAACATAATAGGTATACTTCTCCTGTCAATCATTTCATACATCATTACATACAAATGACCATACAAAGCAATCGCTCTCACTAGTTACCGAGTAGCGAGTATCACCTTTAAACAGTGGGCACAAAGGTAGCCGATACACAATGAAGGTTACAATGAACAAGGGAAGTATCAAGTGGCGTTCGACCGGCTACCGTGACCGTACGCGAGTTGCACTTGAGTGAGACACCAACGATGTTTTGATTACATTACTGACTAAGCGTTTTATGTAATAGCCATTAGCTGCTGTGATTGAGACGTACGAGTGGAATATCGTGTATGTATCGATATTGTTAATGAGATAAAACTTGATCAGTAATCTTCGAAGTGTTTTATTTGTTGTTTATTTGGAGTTCTATCTCTAAATATCGCCCAGTAAAATCTTTTTGCACCTTATCTTGAAAGGAAAAACAAATACACTGACATTATTTTATAATCTTATAATTGATATTAGTGTTAGTAGAACCAAAGATTTGAATACTAATGATTGATTATGTCGCGTATGTCCTCTTGAACAAAAACTGCTACTAACGGTGTACATTCTCAACAGTTAAAATAAACCGTTTTGTGAGAGTCTTTAGAAAATAATCATCGCTAACATTCATCATTGTACTAGTATATTGGTCAAGTGACTTTTAACTACACTTGAGGCTTCATTTCATGCCGTGACTAAGCTTAAATACGGAGCAACTCTCTCATTATAAATACAAGTCGAAACATCGCACATTCAAAAGCGAAAAGACATAAAATAAACATAAAAATACATCACTTATGCCTTTTAATCAACTGAAAGTGCTTATATGAATGAACTTCACCTAGGGTTAGAGCGACCTTACCCAACAAAAATTATACTAATAGCAAGACCCGCATAAATACGCTCCCTTTTACGAAGGTTAAGAATTTCCATAGAAAGTTTATTACATATCCATAAAATAAAAAATATTAGGTAACTATAAACGATAACTCTTTTAGGTCATGTTAATCTTTAATAAAAAAGCTTTCGTTCACGACTCTTGGCGTCTCGTGAATCATAAAAAACGACACGATCCTGTTACTGACAGAGTCGCAACGTTTATATGTAATAAAGCCTATTTCTTTCACGAGTGTATCTTTCAGCATTCATTTTATAGCTGCCTTACTGGTGGCTTAAGAGAATCAGTCTCGTCGCGAGAGCCTTTCAAACTGCAATGAGGAAGGTTCCTCGTTCAATAAAAAAGGGTTAAGTGATTTGGCCTACGCTATTGAATATCAGCCAATCTTTATGGTCTCTACGGCATACCAACTCCGATGCTAGCTCTCGAGATTTCATTGACTTGAGAAAACATTCGATCTTTTCTATTTCAATTGACTGTCAATAAACTAGTCTGTAAAGGAAAAGCCTACTCAGTTCGTTGCTTCTTTTTTATTGGCTTTAGAATACTAGTGGTTACTAAACTTTGGTAGACTTATCCTGTGCTAAGGACATATTATTGGAATCGGTCGATAACCTTTGCATTTGTTGGCTAATCAAAAGTTTCGTACTCCAGACAAAGACGTGCATTTAATTCTTTTTATTTTAGTATGCAGTTACAAATCGATTCGTCTCTCGTTAAAATATTTCAAAACCTAAAAAAATAACCTTTTAGATCGTAAATATTTCAAAATGATTGATTGGAGGATTTTGTAACTACATACGCAAATTTCTATTGATTCCAGTAAAAAAAAACATATTTTGGATCAATCATGATACAAATAATACTATTGTAATATGTTATACATTTTACCAGAAACAATACGATTTCGAAGTAAATATTTTTGCCCATCAGGTTTTCTCTATTAATATAATACTCTGAATCACTGTGATAGGACAATGGATTGGAATGCCTTTTGTTACGACAATATTATGAAAGAAGTCGTGTGTGAACTTATATAGAAAATTATTTTTGTCCACAATAGGAGCCCTTTTAATAATATTTAGATTTTTTTTCAATATCATCCTCGTTTTCCATTAGAATAGAAGTAAAAAAAATACAATATGATTATAATATGGGAAAAACGTTTATATTATTATTAATAAGGCCTAATAAGGTTTTGTACTTTGTGTTACGGTGTTACAGCACACCCTAGTAATGCTTTTATCGAACCTTACTTCACCTAATAATGTAACTAGGTACACCATTTTGTTTCCAATACAAAAAATACGCTTAATTTACTAAATATATATAAATGTATGTTGAAAAATCAATAATAATTGCACATAATGTATTTATCATATAATTTAAACAATCATAGTCCAAATAGGGGAAAAATAACTGACAATATTACTCATAATTTTATGCTTGAAATGGTTCCAGGAAATCCAATAACATTTATAATTTACAGGAACACAATATGACGTGTTCAACATTAATGCATGCTGACATTAAATATTCTTCAGTTAAATGAATAAACACGAGACATTCATTTCATTTTGACGACATTCGTACAAAATTAATGGCATATTGACAGCGAGAATGTTACAATACGAAACAAATTCTGACTTAATTTTACCAACATCAAAAAAAATCTAGACTAAGCCAAACCGTAGACTTAAAAACATCATAAGTTATCAATTTGGCGTCAATATATTTAGAATTGTCTACTAAACTTGACCTATATTTGTTATCCTATTTTTTGGTAAAGTCATCAACCGTCTTTGACTCTCATTAATTTATGTTTTTGATTAGATAATGAAGTCGCTTAAAAATATATTTGCAGCCTATCGTCAAGAATTTTGGTCAACTAGTGCATGGATCATTTAAAGCCGTATTTGAATAACCTATGAATGTCTTAAAAAGTATAAAGTATGTAAAATAAAAAGCCTTCTGAAACATTCAAACATCTACGACAAAAGTTAGCTTCTTAGAAAAAGAAAGAACTTGATAAATCTCAACTTTTCCCATATGTCAATTTAATTCTCATTGGCATTCCGATACAAAAAGGAACCGAGTATTTTACTGAGTATTTTACGTGTACAAACTAAAATTCATAATTAATTAAAATTTCCAATCATATTTATTAATTTGTAAATTACAATCAGGAAACGGTTGTAGCTTGATTCAATTAATATTACACGATTATTGTGATTTTCATAATAGTTCTGACATTGTGGTCAAATCGCCGGATGATTCCGTAATTGAGTATCCATTAATCTTGTTATACATACAATTAGTTACTACCACTGATAACTGATTTCTAGGAAAAACAACTGTACAACTAATGGTTTGTTCACAACCGAATATACCGAGCTCCGACGTTTCGATCGAATTACATCGACCGTGGTCACGGGCTGACTGATGTGGCTGCTAATATTTATCTATAAGGTTTGATTTTCAATCGCGTTTAAGACCCGTTGCATTATAATATTATGTGTACTAGTCGTGAGAGTTTAAAAACGTATTGTTTTATCGCGAAGAAATAATCATATATTGTAGGTACTTCTATACCAATAATAATTATATGAAATTTTACCTTCACAAATCCTGTAAAAAAAAATTCTTAAGCAGTCCCATTATCGAGTTAGTTTCAAGTATTCTTGTAGCAATTAAAATACCTCTATAAGGGCCTTAAACATTTAAGTTTTCAAAGAAACATTATGGATAGTCGAAAATAAGAAGAATAAATTTATTTTCTTCCGAACATTAGCGCTGACAAATTTAATGGCAGAATTATAACAAGAGAATGGCAGAATTATTAAATTAATTTTGGCTATTGTTCGTTCCGTAATTTTCATAAATTAATTATGCCTATTATTCAAAAATGTAGGATTAATAGCAATTATATTATTTGCGTTAAACAGACTGTCTAAAAAATAATTTCAATATTGTTTTCCTATACTAATTATACATCTTTAGTATTTTATTAACTTTACTAACAAATAAAGTGAAGTAGAATGTTCATCTTAAAAAATAGGTAAGTTGCATCAGCAAAGTAAATAAATAAATAAATAAATCGTTTCACGGATTCCATTTAACACGCACAAAAATAGTTGCCTAGTTTCTTCTGAAAAGCACATTCATATTGTAAGCGAAAAGTTCTAGAAGGGTAACGCCTAAATTGAAATAATATTTTATTTTAAAAAGCCCGTGTTCTATCTGTCTACGGCGTTTCGGTGAAATTTATAACCCTTAACGCTCACGTGCTATGCTTGTAGCTATATTTTCAATATTAATTTATTAATTTGTTTGGCAACGGAACAACGGAGCGCTTTATTTATGACGACAAATAAATTAAGTAACTAAAATAATGACATTACGTTATCGTGCAAATTGTTTCACCAATTTCATGCTGTATATTTAAATGTTTTATAGATAGATTATATTAAAATTATTGTTATCATCTTACAATCTCAGCGAAACTACCGGTTACACCACTTAGGGATAGTCTTTAGACTGTTGAAGATGACAGCAATTTTATCGAAAATTTTATCGACAATCCACTGGTTTAGCAACCTAATACTTTATACATATCCAAAATTGGCGAAATCGACTGCAAGAGTTATATAAGAAATAATAAACAGTAGCTAAACTAAGCCTATTAACAACACTCACCTCTACTAATTACAGCAGATCATTACAGTAGTCTCTCTTACGCATGTCATAAACTCATCAACTTTTGCCCACATTCAAATGTGACATTACACAAGTTACAGCGGGAGGTCACGGGTGAAAGTGTCACTATACCTGTGATGTGACGTCGCGTCGCTGTATGAAGGTAATTACCCGAGTGCTTACCTGAAACAATAGCACACTTTTAGTCTAAGGACATATAGTTTGAAACGTAATGGGTTAAGTTGGAAGGTCAACATTGAAGTAATTTTAAATGATGACGCAGATAGCTATTAGTCTAACTTAATATTTATTCCACAATATTAGTAACTAGTTGAAATTGTCATCAGTGAAATTGTCATCAGAAAAATGTATGAATGCTATTGTGAATAAGAGTAGTGATTTTACCAAAGTATGAGTCTTTGGAATAGTTATGATTCGGAAGCTTAACCAACTGTGTGACGGCTACTAAAGTCTTTTCCAATCTTCAAACTTATTTATATTATATTTCAGTTCACACAATACAAAACATTTTTTTAACACAAGATCCCGCTGAAATACCATTTATAAACCAACAAATATTTTTTTCAGACACATTTCAAAGTAAACGAAATCTAGCAATATCAGCTACAGTGGAATAAATCATACACCGACAATAGGCCCCCATGTGGATAGTGAATGAGATGCAAATATTTATTATGGTACAAACTTGACACCTTTTAAAGTATGGCCGCGAGGGGCGCTGAACCGGGAAGCTCGCAGTTCACAAAGAGAGGTCTTTGTGCAAGAAACGTTACAGTTTAGATTACATCTTGGAAGCATCAACCCTATGAATGTATTGCTTGTCAACGGAGCTCTAGAAATTCATTTCAGCTGCTGTCTGTAATAGAATATTTGTGACGCGGATGAGCGTTATAAATAGTTGACTAACGATACAAGGATATCCTGTAAAATTGAATCTGAAACGATTCGATCAAAAGACGCGCACACGTTTGTTAGTCTAACTTGTTTACATTTAACAAAGGCCACTGAACTCATGTTTTATAGACTAGCAAAAACGTTTCATACGACATTCCACGAAAACCACAACGAATAAATTGAAATCGTACAGTTAGTACAATCGTACGAGCAATGTTCGTTTCCGGACAAAGTGATAAAATCTTAAAAGGGTTAGATCACGCACAATACATTCATCGTGTTAAAATTATTCATAGAATACAACACTGGCAACTTGTAACGTGTGAATTATGTTATTTGTGGCAATTTCGCCACTATTTTTTGGATACGAAAAAGAAAAAAGCTCGCTGAAACTTATCTTGTCAACATATTTTTGCTTCTTTGTCTCGGGGTTACATGAAACGAGTTCCAATCGCCGAACTATACACGTGGCTTGTGTTCGTAGATACATAATACTACTTAGTAACAGTTTTTCTTCACATTTCCCCCAAACTTTAAGCTCACGCAAGACCAAACCTATTAACCTTTACCTCTTACGTAATACGGAATTTGGTCAACGCTACTAGTAAAGCTATTACGACATTTTTCGTATACTACGTTGGAAATATGTGACGTATGTTGACACCATACACGATCCGTTGACCAATTAACTACTTTTACATAATCTGCCTTTAGTTTTATAACTTCTGTGACATCTTTTCAAGGTGAAGAAGTATCGATCGATGCCAAAGCCGTCTAAAAATTTTAAATTTTCAATCAAAACTTTTTTATTAAACTGATCTCTTTTTCTTTTGGGGTGTGAAATTAGGTCAATAGCGGGGAAGGTACTGTTAATTAAGGGTTCATAAAAGAATTTTGATTGATTTCTTTTCACTTCGCGTGACGTGTATCGATCGAGACCGACCTCTAAATATTGACACCGCGTTATAAATGCTTGTATAGAGCAGCCAAAAGTGTTTTTGGAAGTATATCTTGAGCATAATATGTCAAAGTCTAAGCAAGCTGTGTTACGATAAATGTCTAGTATTTTGCTCGTAGATCGAAAGTTTTAAATCGGTTCTGTGAATTATGAAAGCAATCTATCTCTAGTCGTTCTTAGTAAAATTAGGTCAGATAGTACTTTGAAGGATTATAGTTAAGTACTTTGTTTGTACTAACTTGGATACGGTGAATAAACTGTATATTATTTAATATATAAACACAAAGCCTTATTCATTATGCTATTTAATTAGCACGTTCTTTTATGTGAATATTAAAGTAACCAACGAGGTTACCAATCTATATTAACAAAAGAGTAACTGGAACATAGTTTAAGGATCCCAAATTTATTTACATAAAACCCGCAAATTTTCTCATAAAATCCCGCAAAATCGATTTACAAAGTTGCCAGCCCCTAATACCCTCTCTAGCAGAATTTAAATTTCGAACTACTATCATTGTTACCTATCGATTAGAGATGACCTCGATGACCCTTCAAATTTCACTTAGAACTGGCCATTGACCAAATATGGTATGCCATCTTGTTATAAAGATTTTTTTCGAATGCTTCTTTCAATTATAGAGTCGGCGAGACGATTTCTTTTTCTAATAGTGCTAATGCATAAAGCACACGATACACGGCACCCATTACGGTTGGAACTAGACGGTCCCCTCAGTCAAAGGTCGCAGGTTGCGGTGAAAGTGATGCTTTCGCTAGGCGGTCCGGCGCGTCATTGTGTCCCCGGCTTAATGTCACGGAAAATACGGCCGATTACTAAAGTGTTACTATATTCGAATTATATTTATTTAGAACTAATTTCAAATGTAGCGGTACTTTACCTTTTATGATGATTCATGGAAAACGCTGTCGTCATAATTTGATTATATTAAAATTATAACTTGTTTAATTCCATTAGTATAATATTCATGATATCGACCTTGATGATAAGATTAGATATTTAATCTACATACATAACGGTAAAATTAAAAACCCATTCGTAGCACTTAGTATAATTAAGTCGTTTAGAACAGTATAAACATCGATTCCCATAGTACATCCATGAGATTTAGACAAAATAACGTCTTGCTGACTTCTTCCTTCGACTTCGCCTACGTAAAAATATTTCCCGGTGGGAAACGTATCCTATGTTCCCAGGCTATCGGTATACTTAATTTCACTTCCAAATCGTTCACTCATTTAGGAATAATAAGGTAACAAGCAGTAGATGCTCGTTACGTAATTATGCCTTAACTCCTTTCCGTATGCATTTAAAAAAAAATCGTCATTTAAGCGTCCAAACTTTCGCATTTACTGATACAAGTACTGATTTGTCTTCTTCCAGCTACCGCGACGGTCTCGCCGTCTTGCCCACGAGCCTCAGGATGATTTATTAATCCCTAACAGCTGTTGTGATCATCTGTACCTACTCCCATCGAGCATTGTACAGTCGGCACGAAAGCGTAAATCAGCTCGGATGATCGCACAGTGGGCCGCGAATACGCGCGAACGATCACGATCGAAGCCGAAGGTTAACAGATAGCGACCGATACTGGAGATTCACTTTCAGAGAGCGGGGAAAGGTCCGATCGATTGGGCCGAGATTTATACGTATTCGGTCACTTTTCCAAACTTTCTATATATTATTATGATTACAATACGCTGTTGCGTTTTCGTTGGTAGTATATCCGACTGCTGCGAGGTTCTGGGTTCCATTCCCAAGTCGGACAAAGTACCATTGGTTTTTTTCTGATTTATATCAGGTTATTCTCAATAGTAGTCTGCAGTTCGGTAACGTGCAATATACTTTAATATGGCAAGGCAATGGCGATCTCTATTAGAGGGACATTATAAGATATTGTCTGTCTGTAGTATAAAATAACCTTTGCCTACACCTTCAGGTATAACAGGTACAATTATGTACGTATGTATGTACGCTATCGCGTTTCAAAATTTTAAAAGAGCATCAAATAAAATTTTCTATTTCGCTACATGCTCACATAATTATAACATTAACTTTAAACATAAGGTAGAAATACTTAAAAAACTATTATGGTAGGCATAATTTTAACAACCCTAATTAGAAAGGCAAACGAACCACTAAAACCCGAGTTAAATGAATGTTAAACAACTCATACAAACTCATTTCCGTACTATTTCTAGAACGTAAAGTTTTTCTAGGAAATAAAACAATACGACTATTATTAATGATGTTAAATTAATTAATTTAAGAGTACAGCATACTGAAAACTTTAAAGCCCCTTAAAATTTTAATTTCTTTAAAATCTTAGAATCTCTCTAATTTTATTTATTTACAAAAGCAATAAATTCATATTTTAGACACGGCACTTAATTTAAATATAAATAAAACTAGTCTCCCATTAGACCAGACCAAATTCAATTGAGTTAAAAACCTTAATAAAATAATAACTACACACAAAAGGCCACTTCAGAAAAAAAGTAATTAATAAATAATTTGAACTGCAAAGCTAATGATGTCATTAATTTATTTATAGAAATGTATTAAATAACATGTGAATAGTGATCACTTGACCTGAATGTTATGCAAGAGACCACGTGCGATAAAATGTCAACATTATTACTATACTAGTTAATATAAACTAAGTAATTATAGTACTATACCACAAAGATAATGACTAGAATGGCTAGGATATAAATATTTATTGAATACCTATTATATTGTGTCATATTAATAAAATTGTTAAGTGATACTTAGGCGAGTATGTACAAGACAGATAGTCAGACGTTAGCTTTTGACAGCATGACAGCAGTGGATAAAAAAAGTGTAGAAAAACTAAAAGGCGGATTTTGTCCTGCAGTGGAACACTATGAAGCTATGAATATAATGTATACTTATTATATGTACATTTCAAACCTTCAAATTACGTGAAATGTGATGTTTACAATAATACCTGTATAGGGAACAAATTGTTATTTCATATTATTATCTTAGAAATTGTCTCATACCTCTTTATAAGTAAAGACACTTTTGTCTTTTAATCAATCTAGGTTATCAATTATAGAATAAAAATGCCTAGAGCACTATGCACTTGAGAGCTAATTTACATTCACTAACCAACGCTTATTGAGCAATCGTAGATTTCACTACGTTGCCTATTTAATTGCTTTTAGATAAACACTTCAAGATCAAGGCTATAAATCGTGAGTATCTCTATCTGTAATCGGGAATACAGAGATTAAACCACAGGAAATAGTGCTCTAATTAAAGAATTCAGGTATCGATTAAAGTACAGTGACATTACTTACAAACATATGTATACTATTTACATTATATTATTACCCGAAAGTATAGGCAAAGGCGTATGATGAAATACACCCGCATTTCGCCATTAACAATGTTGGCCCTCTGTAAAAGGACCTATTGCCATATACCAGACACGTTACTATACTCCGAGCTACTACTGAGAAGCATTCTTAAAAATAAAAGTACTACTTTTCCTGACTTTGGGAATCAAAACTGGAATCTTTTGATCATCAGTCGGATATTGACCGCGCTACAGAAGCAATGACATTTCATTGACCCACATTTTATCGAGGCATTCAATCATCATAAACATAATAACTAATATTTTCATTTCAATTGATAGTTAACTCCGAACATTAGTTTGAACATGTAATTACGGAAATACGTCGGATATCATTTATACGGCCGCCATTACAAAATGTTCCAACAAGTGACAGTTACATGAAAATGTCGTTAGATGTTGATTTATGTAGGTTTGTTACTAATGTGAATGTATGTACACGCGTCACAGAGTCAGGTGCCTCAGCCGGTACAGGCAAAATCAAAAACATGTGTACAGCGCGTCCCATTTCCAACAGCATCTTACAACTGAAATTATAAAAATTACGTTTAACTTCAAAGTAATTCTACAATCACTGTGTAATTGCTATCGATCAATATCAATAAACTGGTATTTTCATACAAAAAGTACGATTTAATATGAGACATAATTTGCTTGTGACTGTACATACTCTGATGTTACGTTGACAAACGCTGAAAGGTTTATTCCAATGTTTGTTCTTACTTTTATTGTATGTTTTTCTAGTAAGGTAATAACGGTAGTGTAATCTGTTATTTCCGTTTCTACGGAGCCTGTTTTGATATGACTCAAAACTGTTATTAACAAAACAAATACGAATTAATATTTTATGTTTTCATAACAACGTTTTTTGAAGACTAATATTGAATAACACTGGTTATAATAATTATGATTACCTAATATTGCATCACAAAACAATAATAATAACACATCCTCACGAAACAGAAAACAGCATTGATTGATAGCGCGATCATTTGTATAATAGCACAATCGAATTCGCGGCGAAATAAGAAGAATTGGAAACAGTTATAATCAGCACCCACAAACACAACAATGGACATTACGCAATGCGATAATTTCACCTGAACAAAAGGTTGGACGTAATAAGTGCACACCGTACACAATGAATGCATTCATCATAATTTAACTTCAATGAAAACATGGAGAGCTGTTGCGAATACTCAATTGGATGTGATTGCAAGACTAAATCTACGAATGTATTAAAAACAGATAAAGAGATGAAGTCACGGTTTGAAGTCACTAGTCAGGAATGGAAAGGACAACGATGTAGGTACAGAACCAGTACATCAAGGCCGGATGATGTGATGCCTAGCAATAGAAATGTTTTCATGATGATACATTACTATAAATAATAATCTTTGTTAACTATTGAAATCTACGTAGGCTGCAAGATGTATACATTTAAACCTAATATTTAAAAGAAATTCACTGCATTTAATAATATAGACTGCACTAACAACAAATCATAACTTCAATTAAAAGAAAACAAGAGTAAACATAAGAACACAAACAATTCATTCAAAAAGTACATAACCTAACACGTCAATAGCAAAGAAAATATAACACAATGACGTATCAATCAAACAAAACATACCAACGAAATAAATAAAGTAAACGATTTATAATAACGATGAAAGAAACGAAATAAATAAAAGAACAAAACTTCCACATCGATCAAAGCGGAACAGATACAAACACAGCCTATGTCATTGGCCGTAAGCCTAATCCAATATAGCGTACATTATACAAGATAGCTCCGTTGACGATTCAAGTAACGGTAACCGTATATTTAACAGGTTTCCCAATACGGTGCTCGAGGCGAGCTTCACTTGAAAAGAAGCTCATCAATTCATCAAGTTCTTTAGTATTAAGGTGGATTGACGTTTATACAGTAGACGTGTTTGCTTCTATGCCATAACGAGTTGGGTTTGCGCGTCATCAAACGTTTCTGCTTTATGTGCTTACACGTGTGTATTAACGAAATTTCAATGGCGTTCTACTGTTATATTACACGTTTATTAATTCAGTTTTAACGTCTGTCCAATCTAAATATAAATTTAATAATAACATTTCTTTTGTTCTTTTAAATCTTATTGACTCAAATAACACTCGCTACAAATTTCAAATTGGAGACACAAAATTAATAAACTTCAAAACAATTCTCATTACAATGTCTTTATCTTTTTAATTTACTTCAATTACAAAAGTTTTTATCCAATAAATCTAAAACATGACAACGTCAGTCTCGCACAATAAAAAAAAGCTTGTAAAATGCGTAATTTCATTACTTGGCACGGCATATCTGCCAGACGGTGGACAGACAGAAAAAAATAAAACATTAATTTGACATTTATAAAGTTAAGACATCGTCTGAGAGGGTTCCGGGACAGCCTCCAGCGATGCTCCGATAACTGGTTACCGCAGGGAATAATGGACCTTAAAATTTGTTTACAAAGGTCGGATGTACTTTATACGAGTTACAATAGATTTATCGGATAAGATTTGCCTGTCAAAACAATGTTGACACTGAATAGGTTTCCTTTGCATTTTCTGGTCCGTTAAACACTTTAGATGGATTAATTGAATACATGGATTTAATTGAACACTTCTTTAAATTTATCTAACATCAATATTGTAACCCACTTTGATATTCTAGACATTTCTGAACGCAGTATATTGTGAACACACTCGGAAGACAAGGTCAGTATGGCACCGTTTACGAAAATGAAACAGCATTCCAAAACAACCTGCAGGGAACGCGGCCAAAGATATTACCATATTAATATGTGAGCCATAAATCCTACATCATTTGAATTCATTAACGGTTACTTTTACCGAAAAAGTGTTTATTGGTGAAGAATTTGATAACACAAAGCCTGTAGATAGAAACCTTCCGGCATAGTTTTCTAAAACCGGTCGAGATAATATTACAATGAATGTAAAATGTTTATTAATGAGTGTAACGAGACCAGGCGGCGGTCAATGGCAGCGGCCTTGGCCAACGCTTGAGGCATACCATTCGGTGCTTTACTTTATACACGTGATATTATTTCGTACACACTTAATTTTTGCTATCTTTAGAAGAATTTCAATAACTGCTAATGATTCAGAGACAAAAATTTTATTTAAAAGTATTATGATTTACACTTCATCATTTCAATCATAATACTTTTTTGCATCATTTTAGTTAGCCCCGAACCACAGTACAACTTTAATATTAGATAATAAGTCTCTCGTTTCAACTGAACTCTCACAACATCATTTACTTTAAGATGTTTTACGAATCTATCAAAGCCCTTAATTTACTTCTGCACTAGATATTTATCTTTGCAGTTATTTTATCAATTAATATGTTGTATTAATGGTACATTAATATTAAGCCCATTCAATATCCGGTAAGCAATCGTGCTGCCACTATCGCTAATCAATTACCGTGTTAGATTTATGTGTTTGCGTCCACATCATCTTGCGGTCTCACGTCTATGTATGTTTCTATTATTTTATTAATGACGTTGGCATCAGGTAGCTTTGGAATTACCGTTCACTTTTGAACCGTTTTTATAAAAATTTACTAAAATTTTATAAAAAAAAGAATAGTATTTGATGTAAGATTGATTGCATCGTGCGATAAAATAAAAAAGAGATTTCGGTTGTGTGTATATATTTTCAAATCCTTCCCATCTCTGTGAGAAATATTATTAATATCGGCTCAGTGGTTTAGCCATGAAAGTTATATAACAGACAGGCAGACAGACTTTTGCTTTATCAAAATTACTATGAAAAAGTATGTACTAGAAGACACAAGAAAGCAACAGACACAAGCAGTCAACTTTCGCTGCAAAAGTGAATCTTGTATAGTATAACTAGACCTGAAACAAATATTTGTGAATCATACAAGTTTCATTTCGTATACTACGACACCACTGCGAGTAGCAACAACGCGTCTACTATTCGCTACAATATTCTTCTATATTTTGAAATCAATGTGAACAGTATTTTTCTCATCCTACGCCACAGTTTGACCACTAAAAAGTATTGGATAGTTTATCAGGTGGAATTCCGACAGTTGTTTTCATACATTTACTGTCACCTTCTCTGTCGGCAGGCTATGAGACATTTACCCATAAAGTGTGAAATTGGCCCTCGTATATGTATTAGTATACACGTGTACTGCTGAAATTCTATAAAAATACTCCAAGTTGGCAACCAAAATGTTACAACACATAATAAAGTATACTATAATCATAAATAGCGTGAGTATAGTGTTGCTGTAATAAAAGATTAATGGTCAAAAAACTATAAATGTTCGTATTGCGTATCGATCAAACTGAAAACATCGAATAAATTGCTTTTTTTTATAATATACTCGTGCATTATGCTACAACGCAGACTAGACGTCTAACAGAGCATAGAAACGGGCACAAATATGAATTATAATATTTACTTTCCATGTCTTTTCACAACTTGTTATTGTGATTATGATAATTTTGTACCAAAAAACTTACTAACTACTGAGTAACTAAACATGTTAATTTATTTTTACTATACGTATGATTTCTACTAGTAAACTGCTTTATTTTTTGTTCTTTCATATAAAATACTGTCTCGAGCTATGTAGTTTTCTTCGCAATTTATTCACTTCAATAGTTTTAAAGATAAGTGTCTCGGGACTTCGAAAGACACGTGTATATTTGTAGCAATTTATGTCAATCGGCATCAATGAAAAGCCAACGGCCAAACAGACAATTCAACCAGATTCTTTGACACCAGATTGACCCCAAAACCTTACAAAAGCAAGATACATTTCGAAAATACTTACATAAATGTTGTTTACTACAAACTTTAGTAAAAAGCATAGACGTCTATCGTTACAGTCAGTAATGGAATTGAATTGTTGTGGCATTCAAGAGGTTAAGAGTTTGATGTCACACCTATTATACTGTTACGAATTAAGTTAACTTCATTGTAAAGACGAGTACAGAACGAATCGAAAAATCGAAGACAAATATAAATCTGCAATGCATCTAATAATGATCTTTAAATATTAATATTGTGTTAAAATTGTATTATCAGCTGCAATATCTTCCGGTCATTTTCTGGTAATAATAGTACATCTCAATATAAGCCGCTAAAATGTCTTGTTAAAACACCATCAGTGACCTTATTAATGTTCTAAAACGCGCCTGTATCCGAATAATAAATACTAACATTGAGAATCCTTTTATCCAATGCAAATAGATCGACATCCAACGCATTTCAACTGGGTCATACAACAGGTATTTTAAACAAACCAAGTATTCTTCAAACATTCTAAAAGCACGATACCATATACGGTACGTCGATATAATTCATTCACTCATAAAAATGCTTGACCCAATAAAACTACAGAGTATAAATAGACCTCACATATTTCAAACGTTGCAGCTCGGACACGGAAGCATCTGTACGTATAAGATGCATTTACTCTGCACGAGCCAAAAGTGACCGAGAAATAGAAATATTCAAACACCCGGCTTCATACTTTGTTGATGGATGGGATTACAAACTGAAGTTGCGAATTTGATACCGGTCGAAGATCAAGCAAACAATATTTTTGAAGTCTGTATAGGTTACACCCACATTCTCTTGTATGGCTTTTGTTATACAAACTCTCGTTAGTTTAAGGCTATACAATTGGCGCGTTCGTTGGCGTATATTTATTACTTTCAATAGCTCACAACGAGGACTTCTAAAGATAAAACTATCCCAATACACCGTTACGTAGCCTAAATTCTACAATGCCAGTTTAAAAGCGATTTTTGTACAATACCCTCCACGGACGTTTGAGGGGTTAATACACGTATCGGAATCACTAGAAAAACATATTTATCCGACCCTACTTAAGCGTATTGTCACAATGATAGAGTTGACTCTGGCGAAAAACGGCTCTGTTTACCGATTTTGAGCTTAGGAGTTTAGTTTTGTTTATGCTCACCCAAGACCCTTTTTGAGCCGACTAAAGAGGACCTAGCGTTATATTATACAAATCACCACTCAGTTTCGCGTCGAATTTGCGACTGGCCTATTTTCCACACTCACGACCTCTGTTCGATGTAATGTAAACACCGTGTAAGTTTTTGTGTGAACCTTTTAAGTGACGTAAAACGTGTGAAAAACTGCCAATGTTTTTCGGGGAACGAAAAACATAAACGTGAATGGACCCGCCTTTTTCACTATGTAGAGGAAAAGTAGTGTGCGGTTGACATGTTCGTAGCGTGCTCGCAAACACGTTCACTCTATGCAAATCTTCGTATTCAGCGCTCGATTCGTGTTCGGCATAGTAAATACGCACCTTTACATTTTTAGCCTGACTTACTTCAAAACAATGTTATTTCCAGTTCCATATAGTCGATAAGTTGGTACATGTTTACTATTTGTGAAGCGAGTTCTATCATGAATATGGATATATTCTCGCATATTTATCTAGTAGTAGATTTTTCTGCATGCTATTACTGAAGTGAAATATGAGACGATCTATGATATTTTAAACAAATAAATAAGTACAAAGATAAAAATACATTCTACGCTTTTAAAATTGAGGTCAAATCTTCTAATATATTTAAATTAAAGCAATTAACGTAGACGATGTTATATTTTGTCTTATTATACAAATTTTATGCCGCTGCTACTTTTAATACAAAGTCAAATTTAGAATCAATTTAATATGCTGAATGGAACCTGTACTATATCACAAATTGTCGGTCAGTTTCCTTATAGTGTCGTCACAAGTGGCCACTGTATAAGAACAATACAATATGAATGGTCAGGCGCGCTAACGGTACGCCGAGCGAAGCCGCGGTCAAAGCAAAGATTCTACATATTCAGTCGAGGCCATAACGGTTCAACGTTTCTTTTTGTTATTCGTACACGCGCTCGTATGGTAAATTGCTTTATTTCACGGTCCCATTTCGACAAGCAAACACTCGTTACATTGATATCATATAATATTTAGTTATTTGATTGTATCTGGGTATTTACGGAAATAAGGATTACGATATCCATTGATTGAATTCCAAAAATTATTATCTCTTTATACGATAATGTTGCAATCGAAATAACTTGTATGTTTCTGAGCACCGATGAAATTTAAATGTCAACTACCGATGTCAATAAAATTAAACAATGGCACGACAATACAAGGCTTTTGGAGCTTTAAAATTGCTTGATTGGTTTCATTGTGACAACACTTAATTAACTTCGTAATATACAAACTGTCAAATTAACTTCACAACCGCTGCTTGTATATCAACACACAGATACATTGTGTAAAATTGATACACACGTTGTCCGAATAAAGGATACAATAAAAACGAATAGTCGAGAAAAATACGAGAGAAAAATGATATAAAAAAATGTATTCATTTATACGTTAACGATGAATTCAATTCAATAAAAAGTAGAGGCTGTTATTATAGAATCGACACTCGATCTTAATAATGGGAGTAAATCCCATCGGCTCACAATCTCGGTAGGAGGAAGCGAGTGTCCATTTATCAATTGTAGACATCAGACGAGCACAATAAGACGTGCTTACAGACATTGTGTCTTGAAGAATGACTCGAGTGCCGGGGTCTTACCGGCCGACAGTTGATACGCTTGTAGGAATAAGAATGATCATAACAATACCATACCAATAATACTTCACAATGGAATCGTGTCAAGTAGCCTCATAATCATTTTGAATTCAATTGGGGAAAATACAATATTGCAGGTTTAAATTAAGGGTTTATGTTTAAACAAAATGGACGATGTAATTAATATATTCAATACTTTAAATGTACTTTAACACACTCTGATCAACGATAGTACACAAAATAAAAGAGTAGAAAACCCACCTCATGCAAAAATCTAAAGAAAAGCCTTTCGCATTAAGAAAAGCAAACTAAATCATCATACAATCAAAATTTTACCCATCAAGTTAAATATTAAAATGACAAGACAAAGAAACAAATTAATAATTAACAAATTCTAATTGCTGGGCGGCAATCGTTTGCAAGTACTATGAGAAAATTAAAAAAATGAGGCCGACTTACTGATAGAGTGTTCGAGATGGTTGCGGAACAAATTGAATAGAAGTGACTCATTATTTCTAAACACGATCTTTGACAACATGTGTGGGAACAATAGAGATCGAGACATGATACAAGCCAAAACAATGAATTATAATAGCCCAGACTATTCGGAGAAAGATGATTACGAGGTGTTACCTTTGAACTGGCCCGTGAACCGGTTGTGAATCGAAATATTTGAAAGCGAATGACAAAACGAAAGTTTTAATGATTGGTAAATACATATTTTTGATATTCAAACATGACCTCCAAAAAAATTCAACTATCATGGTCAATCTTTAAAGAGAAATTGGAAATGCCTATTCATTTTTTGGCTTGTATTGCAAATTGAAAAATGATTTTTGCGATAAACCGGTTTAATAATACAAAGTGATGATGCTTTCCAATTTATTTTTGTAAATGTTTGAAGATTAAAATAGTGTTACTAATCATGACATAGCACGCAAATGCATGAGAAAAGTTTCAATTTACAATATATTGTATCAACATAAGCCTTTCACTGAGGAAAAGCAAACCGTCGTTAGCCTTTTCGATTTCAAACAAATAATACATCAAACGTGACATCTGTAGTTTAATATGACAACAAAATTTGTTATTCTAAGATAAGTAAATATACTGTGTTCATTCACTAACAACAGCTAAAACAAATTTCGTGTAAAATATAAATGGGGTAATACGTGCTATCACTAAACTAATATTAAGCAACAACTTATCAAAGCAAATATTTTATGATAATTTGGAAGATATGGCTAATAATTCTGAGTAAACCTTATCATAATGATATCAAAGAAATTAAAAAGATCTTGATATAAATATAACAACAACGTTAGCGCTACTTTTTAATCGCCTTTGTAATTTACTGATAAGAATATAGTAAGAACTTGATTTCGTAAATCATGTTGCTAACTTGATTGAACAAAATAATTAGTTAAAATTAAACCTTTTTTATTACTGATTCATATCAGGTTTTTCAG
Organism: Anticarsia gemmatalis; assembly: GCF_050436995.1. Classification (NCBI taxonomy): domain Eukaryota; kingdom Metazoa; phylum Arthropoda; class Insecta; order Lepidoptera; family Erebidae; genus Anticarsia; species Anticarsia gemmatalis. The sequence continues at coordinate 8,974,318 of NC_134757.1, forward strand.
TTACCGCAATCGTTACACACTTACTACCGAAACAAGGGATACAAAAGTCTTGTTAAAAAATATGAGACCATTATTTATATAATAGTTTACGTATTTAGTACATAAAAAATTGTTTACAGTATAAATGCAATCGCGATTTACGTCTTTGTTTTACTAATTCAACTAAATAGAGTTTTACTAAATAGAGTCTTAACACGTTGCTTTGCATAAGCTTACCTCAGCACGAAACAAAACCAATTTCGCGATGTTAATCTTAAAATCTCGGAATTTTTTCGGTAAATATAAATAGGCAAATCGTAATTCGTTCTTGCTGTCATTCTGTATAATTCGTCGCTTCCGTCCTACACCGTGTAAGCTACACGTCACGCGTAATTTCTTCTCATATCATGTATGTTGTCACATTATTCACACTGAGCAAACATGTAATATAAACGTTGCTTCCTTTATTTCCCTTCTTTCACTGCTTTATTACACAAATGCTTTAATTACGGCAAAAACAAAAGCAGCGTACTGTTATCTCGACATGTCATAACCATGTAACAAAAAGGTAAACGATTTTTTCAATGTTTCTGATGTAATGTAAGTCGATTATGTGACTCTAATGTCCCTGTTCCTCGAACAGTCAATTGTAAAGTAGCTGTATTGTAATGGAACATTCACAGCTGCGGCAATATTTATCTTACAGTACAATAATTTAAACGGAAACAATGATTAGTGCGAGTAGTTGAACCGTACTAAAGGACAGCCTTCCAAAATTTGCTCTGAAATCACAACTCCATATCCTTAATCGGTCAAATTCGGCTTATCTAAGGTCCAAACTGGACACTAATGGGCTTTTAAGGTCAATATTTCAGAGCGCCGGTCGGCGGTTGGGTAGTAACGTTCTCAATAATTGGTCCCAAGTCTCGACGCGCCAAACTCCCGAGTAACATTTGTAACTAAAACGTTTGTTACCAGTTTCGACTGTTAAATTTTAGAACTTCGCATAGTTTAGTTGCAGGTATGTATTAACATTGTATATAATTTCAAATGTATTGACTTGGTTAATTAAATACCGCGCATACTTGGCGCCACATTGTACGCTTCCGTGATTTCAGCGGGGAAAGTAAACCGGGGGGATCTTGTATGTAATATTGATTTTGGGAAAAACGTTGCGTTGCAAAATTTTCCCCTATTATATTAGCACCCTGTGATAAGTTGCAACTGCTGCGGATAAAAACGAGATGGCCTTTTTGTTCAGTTTTGTAGACGTGTTTAAATCTTACAGTAGAATAGATAACATTCCCGAACTGCTTACATGAATAACATTAATAAAACAAAAGAAAAAGATTCTAATACATTTTCCAATTGTTGATTTACTGATCCCAAAACGTCAACGACAGATCATATTTCCTTACAAATCAACATTACAAATACAAGGTAAACTCTTGGGATACACAACACAACATAACAACATACTTTTCTCTATCAAATTATGCAAAATAATATTCTGTATACGAATTCCTAATAAACTGTCATTTCGTAGAAAAGGGACGGGTAATAGGGATACATTTTAATAGTCGTTACAGTCGAAATGTAGTGAGCCTAAAACTCAGGTAGCAAATAAGGTTTTTAGTCAGATACAAGTTTTGACAAAGTTAGGCAGATGGTAATTATGTTTATTTGCATACATTCAGACTGTATCATTTGTTTATACTTTCTGGTATAAAGTTACAAATATTAAATTAGGATCTACACATGGGACACGGAGTATCTGATTGGAGGAGAGCAGATTAACTATGTCCTGTATGATTACTGTTGAAGAAGCATCGTCAGGCTTGAACCAATATGACCGTCTAACAGTCGGGAGAGCCTGACCTATTCCTGGCATGCAGTACAGCATTTTGCTAACGTAAAAAAAAAGATCCTACACTTATGAATGATTATTTCAACAAAACATTCAGTACGATAGCATCGAAATCTTCTCAAAATAATAAAGAGTATTTGACTCTCAATATAGCTTTATCTTTTCAGGTCAATTTAAAGCGATGCGCGAATTTCCATACATTTATAATTTGTTTACATATTTATAATGCATCTCACTCAACAGATAAAATGGCAATAAAGCATTAATTATTATTTTCAGTATAAAATACGCATTAATCGTCGACCAAAAATTTATTTTTGAAAATAAATCTCTTTGCTTCGCAATTTATTAAATAAACACGTACAATTTGTTAAACATTCATTAAATTCCCGTTTATTGATACGATAAGTATTTATAATAATTTAAAACCAGTCGATATCATTTATAATTAAACGATAAAATTATCGTTGGATTGCAGTGCGAATATTATCAAATATGCAATTTCGAAAACGACGTATATCACATCACACAATCGTAGGACTTGTGCCCTTTTACAAATCTCGTAATAAATCATGCTACCTACACTTACCCGTACTATAATCGTAGCTACTGTTATAACGTCATAAGTACCTGTAAACAAAAACAAAATCTCATTAAAACATGATTCTAATTTCAATATAATAATAAAATTATGTACATTTTATTCAGTAAAATATTAGAGGCCCCCACTTAATTTTCGGATGTCGTAATTTTAAGACCATTAAAAAGTTTTATTGATCTGTTAACAAGTCCAAGTCCCATTTATAAATTGATGTAGATACAATCGTAATATTAAAATTGACAGTTGCGTGATCGACCTATTTTTACTAAAAGGATCTATAAATTAAGAATGGAGTTGTGTTAGTTTAAGTTCAGCGTCGTTTATAATCTAGATGTTATTTATTTTTAGATTTATATAAACTTTAATTAATACGGTTCATTTTACAGGAATATAGCATAAAATCTTGCGTTTGACTACTAAATTGCTAAATCAATTTTGTTAAAATAAAGCCATGTTATAATATCCTAGAGTAAGACAGTCTACACAAGCGGAGCTAGGGCCAAAAGCTGTAATAACATAAAGTTTCTTGTTCTATTATCTATTAACCTGAAATCAAAACACCCCAGAAGGTATTGTCTATCGCAAGTCTTAGTACCTAAGTTTAGATACTCGCTCTAACTTTGTGTTAGTCGATAACCTATAGTTTAACAGTTTAACTCTAACAACTTGTTCGAGTAGCGCTCAGCCACTTATTAGACGCAACTCTATTTACCTTGTTAGAAATTTCAAGTGTTTAATAAGATTTCATTAAATAAAGTGGATATCGGCAAGATTGGACGGTAAGACACGATTTCGAAGAATCAATTTTGTGTTGTAACTAAATCTAGCCTAGTGCTCGCCTTTATCTTTTAAAATACCACTTGTATTGCGGGGAATTTTTTCTCAAAACATTACATTATATGCAACACACTTTATTTATTTCGAGTGGAAATCAAACCCACGATCCTCAAGCGCAAGGGTTGCCTGGTAACCACCCTAATTTCAATGAACACACCATAAACACTATCAAAGCTATACCATTGAGTTAAAATTATTATTATGACACAAGAACATTCAGCATCTTTTGGATATTTGAGGCTTTGAAATAACAAATTTTAATCACATTTTTCTTCACATCTTACTAATAAACTGCCTCTTTAGTTCAGACATAACCCTACTTCATACTAACGGCACAGACCCAGAAGTAGGACGGTAAAAGGTTAAAAGCCTCATACACTATCTTTAGCATACTATTTTCAGTGAGTCCCTATAGCAAACATGTCCACAGTTTAGAGCCTCAACTAAATCTATTCCTGGTGCTATTTACTTCAGACCAACAAGGTCCAGTCTTGGAAGGAACGTAACAATAAGTAACAACCCACTACCGGTTAGAAACAGGCTATAAAGGATTGCAATCCATTTACGAGTATGTTCCCGACGGCCAGTTTCGTAGGCCAATGGGAACGTATCAAGGCACACAATAGTCTTGTAACCCAAGTGGTATCACAATATTGTTGGTACGTGTTTCATATCTAGTCTGCTGTTGACATCTTGGCGTCGTTGTCTCAAAATGTAAGCCATATTGAATTTGTGTCACGTTGATTGGGTGAAGTTCGATATTTTTATGTCGCTCCATTACAGTTTTAGCCTAGCAAAATAAGAGCTTTTGTATGCGTTTTTAAACTTTTTTGAAGATTAAAATATGCTTTTGCTACGTTTTTACTTCTTGTAAGATGCGTCTTTTCAACTATCGGAGGTAGTATGACTTGCCTGTTTAGTAAGCTTATAGCGCTCATAATGTTTAAAAATAAAGGAGACTCTTTAAAACTTACGGCTGATGAAAAGATGTAAATAGAAATAGAATATCACTGCATAGACTTTATAATACTGGTGCCAACTCGCTCCAAAACTTTTCAATATGTCTACCCCAAATAGGTCAGGGTTTAGCCCGTTTCGATCAATATTTAATTTATTTATATACCCAATTCTAGTTTAGAGCCTACAACTCATACCGAAATATCCAACATTCGAGTGCTTAACTGAGAGCCGCAAACTATCAAATTGGGTCGAAACCCATCAAATTTTACAGCTTATTTGACCAAAAACATACAACAGTACGTTGACAACTGAAACTAATATGAAAATGGATCCTCTCTAGTCGCAGGTACGTACTAAAATGTTTATGCCACCAAAAACATTCTGTAAAAACCTCAAGTCTCGCCGTAAAAAGTTGTGAGATCGATATAATACCAAGTCGATTAATCTGTTTAGTCTCTACTTAAAGGACCTTCTGTCTTAAGTTATTACGTATGTTATTATCATGCCAATTTAAAAAAAAATACCTTTAAAACAAATAGACCGACCTGGCCATCGCAGTATTTAATTATTAGTATGTATCACACTACACAGCACGACGAGAAGTTAATGCTCCTGAAATGTTAATGGCGAATTTGTGTTTTCTTGCGATGACCAAGTCGATCTAATTGTTTTAAAGGTATTTTTTTTTAAATTGGCATGATAATAACATACGTAATAACTTAAGACAGAAGGTCCTTTAAGTAGAGACTAAACAGATTAATCGACTTGGTATTATATCGATCTCACAACTTTTTACGGCGAGACTTGAGGTTTTTACAGAATGTTTTTGGTGGCATCTCACTTCTTTTTGTAGAGCGAACATAAGTCCAATTTGTATGGAAAAACGTTTTTTTTTTCATAATTCAACATATTTTCCTATGGGAATGTTGTTCAGTTTCATGGGCTAAACACCCTTATCCACCCTATACCCCCTCCCCCGTTATGTCTCATATAGTAGGTACCTATTTACACCTATTTATTTTATTTTCTACTGTAATAATAATTCATTAACTGCAAATGTAACCTTGTAATCTTATACATTTATATGGGATTACAAAGTTATTGTTGCAGTTGGTGTATTTAGAAAACTGGACCGAAATTAGAAAATATTAAAATTTTCCCATGATTAAGACACTAAACCCTATTTGTATTCTAAATTTTAAGCTTCTAAGTCTGCTAGAAGTACCTTAGACTTTTGATGATCGGTGAGTCAGTGAGTCAGTGAATCAGTGAGTGACAAAATTCAAAATTTTAACAAGTTGTCATTCCTAAACTACTGGTTCAAATTAACTGAAATTTTAAATATACCGTGTTTATACAATGACTAATTAGTTGCTGAAAATCCAGGCTTCTTGTTTTATCCACAACGAAATTATAGGGGTGTCAAAATAGCCCGAATTGCTTCGAGAAAAGGATGTTACGGCCGTGCCGCTTTTTTTTTGCTCGACTTGCGGGGGCACTTCCGTGCCCCCAGATATTCAAAGCGTATGTTTGCAAAACACCGCAGTCATATTATGACGCGACAATAAATTCGCTTCCCACAAACATTCCCAAACTGTGTCCATTGTTCTGTCCAACTATGAAATTTAGGAACATTACATACGTAATAATGAACGCTTAAGCTCCAACTTTAGTGTTTTGCATTCTACATACAACGTAATAAATAAAGTTTTGATGAACATTTTTAATACACATAAAATGTCAGAGTAACACGCGTTGGTTGGCAACTATATTAGAAATGTACTCTAGATTTTACGAACTACAAATATTACACAATGAGACTACGGCAAAAGAGAGAATTACTCTGAAGTAACACATTTAAACCTTGAATCTTTCAGTTTATTTCAACCTCCTAAGAAAAAATATACGCACATGCCCGTACACAGTACACACTACACAGTACAGTATTTTTTTAAATAATCCCATTTCTTACTCTTCTTCTACATCAGAGATGTCTACTTTAATTTCAACAATATTCATTAAAAACTTATTTTCGTACAGAGCTTTGTTGTAAGTACAACACGTCCTACTGAAAACACGTGTATATTGTTTATTTTGATGCATGTGCCGAAAAGTCATTGTTTCTTTGTTGTAAAGTTAATGTACGATTTGTTACACGCAATGTGCGCATCAGATGAGAAATAGTTCAAACACGAATCAAGTACAGATATGAGGTAGTCGAGCAAATCCGAAGATTAGTATTACAAATACTTTTTGGACTAGATACATAACTGCAACTTTTTGACTATTACCAATAATTGTAATAGTTTACTTCCCTCATAGGAATACAAAGATTACGATACTAAGCTTAACTAGAAACACACTTTTGACTTTCCGAAGTTAGAATTACGAATTAATGAAAAATTCGTAACGACACAGCCTTTGAAGAGGATGATGCCATCACACACTTGACAACACACGTCTTTTCCGTGGAACATAGTGTTTGTGAAAAAAAAAACATGTACCTATTAATTTTTATCTTTCTCACAACACGTGTATGTAACCACATGGTAAGAAATATTCTTAATTTATGCGTCGAAGAATGAAATTATCGTAAATACCGAGTACAATGGTACGACAACAATTGTAGTAATTGCCTATTGCAATGCGATATGCTCTACATTATCATAGTTATCGCTTGAAACGGAAATGTATGGAGACCTAGCTCCATGTAACTGGTTCTAAATTGTACCCATGGGAGGTGACCAGCTCGCCTGTCGGTAACTTAGACCTTAAGGCCTGAACAATCGATTAAACCTAACAAATTACTAAAGCCTTCGTGAGGAATGATCTCGATACAAGTGACTAACGTACTACAGCGCGCATTTTGTACGCTCTATCAGGAAATGAGAGTTTCAAAAGAAACTCACACAAAAAGCAACTAATCTTCTGCATCATTAACCGAAATGTACCACAAATTCATCCGCCAAACAGACAAATAAAAACTGCAGACTGCCAAATTACCACACACTTTATACGATATGCATCGCTAAAGCGCTATCTTAAGAGAAAACAATGCAAAGACAATCCACAAAGAATTCGTTCCTCATTTTAAAAGCTTAAACATTTTAATTGGATACGAACATCGGCGGAGTAGAAAATTGCACCGATAGTAAAACTAAGATCTGAGATAAGGCGATGAACCTAGCTGGCTTAAACAACCGAGTGTCGGCAACAAGGAAATTGTATCCAATATCATCACGTACACAAAATCACGCTGTTGTTCGTGAAGAAAAAAACAATTGCCGATTGTTTTATGCGGCCCGCACCGAACCATTGCTGTAATAGAAAATTTACGTACCACCACCTTGATAAGAACATTATTGTTGTTGTAAACGCATTGCCAGCACGATAACTTCCAATACGGACGATTTTACTACTTGTTTTGAAATACGCGAAATTATTGCCTATAGTTTTTGATTTGGAAATTGTATTTTTAGTTTTACAGCTAACGCTACGAGATGTAATTTCAAATAAATAAAAATTACATAATATATTATATCCGCTGTGCTTATCAAACAAAGTTTTTAATAATGTCATTTATAATATACTCGGAAACTCTATTATTATAAGCAACGATAAGATAAGACATAAATATAGAAATAAACATTTTTCCTTCACTACAACCTTTATGCTAATAACGATTATATAATCACAAACAATTGAGATTTAATTCATGATTGTTTTTACAATACACTCTTCAATTTGAATAAATGAATCCTGAAACAACAGGATTGCGCAATGGCGTTAAACGAACAGATAGACAATGAAATAAAAACATCACGCAGAGCTACCAAGCGAAAAATTGCTCCAATGTAATACACATTCATCTTATCTCTTAAAGCATTAATAACGGAGCGAGTGTTATGATTGTGTCAATTGTCTGCTATTGCAATAATGATGTCATTCAATTCAATGACCGCAGAACGACTGTACACTTGCACAGGCCGAGTGATACTACAGTATTGTCGGAACAAAAACGTGTGACCATAACAAGAGTAAACGTAAATTGAGATAGGGAAACCTTTCACACGGTTATCAGAGCCCATTGCCTATAATCTCAGAAATGGCAGCATGACGCTTTATTGCCGGGGCCAGAGGCAAAATCGTTAACATCGCAAACAACCTTATGCGACTAAACAGGTACACTTGACCGACGAATGGCCTCTGGTGACACCGCAGTCCACGTCATTACTACACGTGGCCGGTACCACGCAACTACGATCGATGTAACGTAAACGATCGATGCTTAGGTAAAAACACCGATCGTGAATGCATAGACGACGGACTCAGTGACTCATAGTAAAGGGTCGATGAAACCTGTTCGACGCTCGACTCTGTGCAAAGCACTCATTTCTTACTCAGACGACTAATGTTCCGATTATAATCTCGAACTAGTAATGAACGCTCGGACATCCTTTGGTTTTGAAAAGCTATGTTTATGTTAAACCTAGACTGGATATTACGTGTTACGTGCCACGAAGTTGTGGTACACGATATCTACAAATGGCTCTATACCGGTATACAAATTGCTGGTAATCAAATGACAATATTAAAATACTTTCCTCATGCCATAGTATCATTAATGGACTATTATTAGACCAGGTATGGTAATAGTCAGTTAGCTGATGAAGCCTTCAATTAGACAAGACATAAAAGTCTACACATTCCACAAGCATACATAAAGTCTTTATTCTCACGCTTTTTCTTTCCATGTCTCATGATTAATTAATTTGTATTTTTTCCTGTGCCTATAATTGAATGAAGGGAACTAGTCTGTACGTAGGGTTCGTTTATATGCGTCGTGACAAAAATATCAACGCTTACTCAATTACCTTAACGAAACCAGTATTCACAACATCTAAATATAGGATGTGGAAAAATGAAAACGAGTAGTAATTATTTTAATTAAGGTGAAACACGTAACTTCTTCCGTTTTCAATAAACCTTATTGCTAATTGCTATATCACATTTTATGGATAAATAATTAATCACTATAATTAATTATCAATTCTCCTGGTTTTCTAGAACCGCAACTGTTGCGTTGTTAACTACAGAACACGCATTTGAACACTCAAAAACACACACCGTTTAAAACGAACCTTTGAAATCGTTCACTTAAGCATTCATGAGTCGAATTGGAAAATTCTGTGGTATAAATGATTCACGGCAAGTTAAATAGGGGCTAATATACGGGTTGTTCCACAAACCACATGCTTACAATATTACGGACGATGATTACACCGTTTCCTTTACATTTTACGATGCTTTTTACTACGTTGGACCCCTCGTAACGCTAACTAGCATTCCTACCTAATAGGGACCCTTGTTTATCTTCCACCAGTTTTTATACTAGCATCATTTATGTTAGGTTTTTGTGCATCAGTTTCCTGTGTAAGACACGTTTGGGAAAAACTGAATTTTATTTTCATGCATTTTAGAATATGAATTGTACATTTCCATAATGTAGTACACATAAACTTTGTCTGATTAATCGTTTTTATTAGTTTATGTTATATTGTTGTCACAAATGACCCAACTTTGCATGTCCAAACAAAATCTGTGCCGATTCTTAATGTCGTGCCTCTATCCAGAACATTCTTATTACCCACTTGCATCTCACGACTCCTTGCAACCTTCACTTATCCGATACTTCACCGAAGACTGAACCCGTGCTGCCAATTGATATTTCCGTCTGCAATCTACGCTGACGTCTTGAGTTGACTTGACTGATTGGTAATCGTGTACTTGAAGCCAGGTCATGTGGATTTAAACTGGTATAAATATAACAAAGAAATATCTTTCAGCATCATTTGACAGTCAGATTGCTGCTCTCGAATACGATGTTTCGTTTCGTATCTTATGCGTACTTACTAGACGATTCGCAATGCTAGCTAACAGAAGCGCGATTCTGTGTAGTCGGTACTGTTGAGTATCGAAAGTTTGACATTTACAATGTACTGCCAAAATATTTTCTACGACACCCGTCAGAGGCGCTGATCAGATTTTCATACAAAATTTCTTGATGACGGGTCGGTTGTCGGTAGTCGATAGTAGTAGAAAATCGAGCTACAGGTCATCTAATAATTACTGAGAGATAAGCTAATTTATTGAGAGCTAAACTAAAGTACGAACACTTCTAACAGAAGTTGAAACAGTATTGCCTACTGGTCAAATATTTTTCTATAAATGTGGGCTATAAATTTGACTAAATCACAAAGATAGTGGGTTTTTCTTCGCGATTCATGCAACGGCAATATCAAGCTTATTATTTTTAAAGAAGTGCAAATTAAATTTAAACTGAGACTAACTGCAGTCGTAAAACTAAAACGAAACAGATAAAATTTCGTTGTTTTAACTACCGTTATTTATGCATTCAGAGTTCTCTGCAACTCGCTGCAACTGCACTAAGTCGGTTCGTAGTACTTCAAAAGAATTCTTTCGCAAAACTTAATAGTCATCTTTCTACTTTTATGACAAGTTGAACGCTGCAAGTTCCTTTGAAAATGAACTGTTGTATCGTGTGTTATATTTCTTTATGTGTTTATAAAAGTATGGCCGTGATAATACTTCAGTATTAACGTGAATAACTTGCTAAAGTTAGGCGACAAAGTTAGTTTTTAAGCAATTTACGCGTTGAATAGAAATTACGATGAAAGTTGAAAATGAAACAGTTCGCTTTCAGAAGCCTGAAAAATTATGTAGGTCCACAGTACAATTAACTTGTAATTTTTTATCCCGTAAACACTTCTGTTATTTAACTAGATACTAATTCGATAAGGCATAGTTATAAAAATTCTAAAATAGTACAATGACATTATTCTCGTCATTTGAAAAAGTATTCGAACCTATCGATAAAATGAACACGGAGTATTTAAGTAACAGTAGATAACGTTATTGCGAATATTTGAATTTCAATTACCTACCTACGTTCATACATAACTATCTAGTAATTAGTAATGATAACAAAACAACTTTCACTGCGTGAAAACTAAAATTTCAAATTAGAAAATACTTACTTAAAACAACTACAATATAATACATATTAGTGAATCATACGTAAAAATATTAGGTGCGAAATGGAACTGTTCACGATTGCTTACACCACTGTCTGTTAAAAACTGACGACCTAAAACATACTCGTGTAAGTCTAAAATACAAGAAAAAATCACAATATTTCCATTTTTTATCACGTTACGTATGAACTAAATCAATTTTCCGCATTTATTCACGTAGTGCATTTAATTATACGGTTGTAATTATTGCTTATTTCTTTGATACGCCCTTGTCGTCGTATTTATGTGATAACTGTGTATTTATCGCGCACATTCGACACACACCGCCTTCATTATCAACTCATTATGTTAGCACTAAGATCCGTATTTCTTTCGGGAAATCTGTAAACGTCAGAAGGTCCCTAGAAAGCTGCAGAGTACCTACAATAATGTTACGAGAAGATTTTCATGTTGACATATTATTATGTAACGCTTGCAGCTTTCAAGCATGTTTGATTTGAATATTTTTTTGTAGCAAACGTATCTTTAAAAAATATTCAGTCAATTAAGGTTACATTACAACTCCTTCTGCAAAAACATATTAAAAAATCTTGCAAATATGGCTACAAGCCAAAAAGTTCGCAACAGACTATCTATGAACATAACCAGAACATTTTTATAACGTGTACCAAAAAAAAGTTAAAACGATTTTTCTATTTTTACTTTCATATCAGTAGTAAAATCTATGCCACCAAAAACATTCTGTAAAAACCTCAAGTCTCGCCGTAAAAAGTTGTGAGATCTATATAATACCAAGTCGATTAATCTATTTAGTCTCTACTTAAAAGACCTTCTGTCTTAAGTTATTACGTATTTTATTATCATGCCAATTAAAAAAAAACCTTTAAAACAAATAGACCGACCTGGCCATCGCATGATTTGATTATTAGTATGTATCACACTACACAGCACGACGAGAAGTTAATGCTCCTGAAATGTTAATGGCGAATTTGTGTTTTCTTGCGATGACCAAGTCGATCTATTTGTTTTAAAGGTATTTTTTTTTAAATTGGCATGATAATAAAATACGTAATAACTTAAGACAGAAGGTCTTTTAAGTAGAGACTAAATAGATTAATCGACTTGGTATTATATAGATCTCACAACTTTTTACGGCGAGACTTGAGGTTTTTACAGAATGTTTTTGGTGGCATCTCACTTCTTTTTGTAGAGCAAACATAAGTCCAATTTGTATGGAAAGACGTTTTTTTTTTCATAATTCAACATATTTTCCTATGGGAATGTTGTTCAGTTTCATGGGCTAAACACCCTTACCCACCCTATACCCCCTCCCGTTATGCCTCATATAGTAGGTGCCTATTTACACCTATTTATTTTATTTTCTACAGTAATAATAATTCATTAACTGCAAATGTAACCTTGTAATCTTATACATTTATATGGGATTACAAAGTTATTTTTGCAGTTGGTGTATTTAGAAAACTGGACCGAAATTAGAAAATATCAAATTTTTCCCGTGATTAAGACACTAAACCCTATTTGTATACTAAATTTTAAGCTTCTAAGTCTGCTAGAAGTACCTTAGACTTTTGATGATCGGTGAGTCAGTGAGTCAGTGAATCAGTGAGTGACAAAATTCAAAATTTTAACAAGTTGTCATTCTTAAACTACTGGTTCAAATTGACTGAAATTTTAAATATTCCGTGTTTATACAATGACTGATTAGTTGCTGAAAATCCAGGCTTCTTGTTTTATCCACAACGAAATTATAGGGGTGTCAAAAATGGCCCGAATTGCTTCGAGAAAAGGATGTTACGGCCGTGCCGCTTTTTTTTTGCTCGACTTGCGGGGGCACTTCCGTGCCCCCAGATTTCAAGTTAAAGATTACTACCGACTAATATTATGACAAATGATAAGATTATGATAAGATAAAGGACTTATTACGTCTAAATGTGGATTCCCATTCAACGTTATCGTATTAGTACATACTTTAAAATCGATAATATATATGTCGTAACTTAGATAGTCAACACTTTAACCTATTCAAACAGAGTAACTATATTTAACTCACTAATTTAAACTGTTTTCAAATTCAAATATCTGTACTGCTAAAATTGCGGTAATACAATATCTATCTTTAATTCCAGCATAGTTGAGAGCAAAAAATACGTTAAAATATTGCAACTCTACAATGCTTGTCAATTCAGGCCATGTTTCGTGACAGTTACAATGAAATTCAAAATTTAATACACAGCAATTGTCCGCTACAATATATTCAGCGACAATTTCAAAGCAATGACCGTATCAAACTATAAAACGCACCATTTATCGTTCGTTACAGGAAACATGTTATCATTGGGATATATAAAAACATATCTATGCTTATCCACTGTCCGGACAGGCGACATAATAAAATTCGAAACTATTCGATAATGTTTGTTCGTGCCAATTGTTGCACCAATTGGCGTTTAATTACAACGATTTTAATGGTTTTAAATACACCTAGTTGGCTTTTTAGGCAGATACTATTACTTGTTTCATATGAATACTGACTGTCGCAACAAATAAAAATAGTGAAAATATAGTCTAGTTCCCAGTAGACAGCGATGTGCAGGACTAATTAGAGGCATAGCGCTCTATCCCTTTTTTATACAAAAAAAATCGTTTTTACTTGTGTATAGTTTATCTTATTTAAAATATTTTTTATCCATTGTTCTTATGAGTCATTCCCTATAAAAAATATGGTATTAATTTTCTTTCACGAATCATAATTCCACTCAGGAGATTTTCATACTGCAACATATTATGTCAATCTAAAATACCTAAATCAAAATAATATGTCATACGATTATCAATATAAATTGTTGAAGACTTTAGTTACATACGAGTTGTCCGGACTCTTCTAGGAACGAAAATTGAGGATACAATCGATACCAATATTTGTCCAATGCACAAACAGCACTCATGATAAGCATTTTCATAGTAATTACACGCACCTTTAGTATCCAAGGACGTGCCTCCTTTATTTACTGTAAACGGAACAAAACGGATCCAAAATCTATTATCTTCGAACACTTTTTATAGAAACATTTTAAACCTGTCATCGCCTATCGAACCCTTTCAAACCGTGACTGATATTTAGAATATTAGTGTAAAGTATTGTTGAAAGAGAACGTTTTATCATTACGTATTTAGTCTTGATGCGTAACTGGAGATTGAACAAAGGCGTGACTAATATCTAGATAATTAGTGAACTAATTTATAGCTGCGTTGTTCGTTTTGTTTGTAATAGCTTATGAATTTTGTTTTGAGAAAGGACTACTTAGCAGAAACTCTACTAACATATACATAACATTAGGCCTGATATAAGAAGAAGGTAGAGGTTTGTCTCATGTAACAGGGGGCGAGTTCATTATCATTTTATCATATACTGGGCACGTTACCAAAGCTAGTGCTACTTGTTGAGAAAAATCTTAGATAAATTAGAAAAGACCAACACCTTATCCGACCCGGAAAATGAACCCGCGACTTCTGCACGATAGTCGCATTTACTGCCAACATCACCACAGAGGCAGTTTATTATACAAATAGCAGTAAAGTTATTGACACGATCATCCCATACAAGTAATTGCCAGTAGTTACATCCTTAATAATATTTGTACCGTACATACGTGTTTGAAGCGTACTGACCGACATGTAAGGCAACAGTCGTTAAGTCCACTCGAAGGTAGCTCAAACAACCTTGACATGAGGTTGACCGCTAACCACAAAAAGAAGAAAGATAATGACGTCAGCTCCGTGAATGATTTAGGCACCTGACATATTATGGTGTTCCTTTTTTTTACTTTTTATTTTTTTATTTACTGTTAGATCTCTATCATCGGGTAAAGGATTCTCCTATGATATTTTTTTTTACTGTTAGGAAGTTGTAATGTACAAATAAATAATTGACAGTATAACATCAAAGTAAGTTTGTTGCGGCTTTGATGGCACATTACTGGATCGGAAAGGGAAGCCTATGTATTTTAGATCCCAGAAAAAGCGCTGGTAATGTATTAAAAATATTAAAGGCCGACAAAGTTTTTGAAATAAGATAGATAGATTTTAGTTTCACTTATAAATAAAAAATTTGACCGAATTTTAAATAAATTAGACTTATTTAGGTCATATTATGCTGACACTAATGATAGTCAATAATACAGAAAGCGAATTTACCGCCAGTTGGGACGGTTCAAAAGACGGAAACGAAAAGTCCTAAGTAAACGAGTTATTCAACAAAAGAAAACAGAATAAAGCAATTCTATCATAATCTTCCTCACACGTGATAAGTATTTTTATTTACCAACTTTATCAACACGATAATGAGAGTACTTTTCACTGGACACGTGTCGATATACGGTTGAACACGTCACACATTCGGCCTCGATACAAACTAGATCAGACACAGATAGCCTTTTGATATCGAATTTAGTGCAAGGAGTAGTGAATGGAGACAATATCGGTCAGTAATGTGCATGACACTAACAAATTATAAATTAAATTTGATTATTTGTAACTCTTAAAGCTCTAGATGTATTAAAGGTTAGTACAAAAAGTAATTGATATCCAACAACGTGACATAATATTCCATCATATTCTGCTCCTTCAAGACGTAGCAAAAATAATAAAAAAACAACGCCGAGATTTCATATTTCACCAAACATATTGAAGATTAATCGCTTACACTAAGAAATAAAATTGTGACAATATTTGAACAGCTGAGAAACAAGAGGCAATACCGAAAATATCGAAATGTGTGCAAACAAAGATGGTACGGCCTCAAAACGTTCAATATTACCTAAGTATTGACATTACAAAATCTTTTGGCATGAGGCCGCTATACGAAACATTATTGAACGAGTTAAGAATTCAACTCAATAAATATTCAATAGGTCTTACAACTATCCCTTTAATGTGTAAATAAACCATGAACACGGTACATTGACTCGGCGTTCGACGGCACAAGTCCGTCCAAAATCAGGTCTACATGACGTCATAATGACAGCGAATGTAGCTGACGTAGACAGGTAAAACCGCAAGGCGAGCCGAGTCCGAGTATTACAGAACTTATCTATCAAGACCGCAAAACGCAAATCACGTTTATATGAAGTTGCATTTGAATTCCATCAAATTCTTGGTAAGCTTAATGTTGCATACAATTCAAGGAAGTTTACAGGCTAGTTAAGTTTGAGGATCGCCATCCTGAATATTTCATTCATTGTAATTATTTCTACCATTTAAATTATTAACTTGGGTACCGATTGTCGCTTTAATAGTTCACGTAGTCCAAAATTAATGAAAAGCGCTTTAATTATGATTAAATATTCAAGTATTTATTTGATATTTCATTCAATATTCTGCCGCTTTGTTTTCATGTCATTTATAATATTGTCTTAATTTGCTTTGATATTCAATTTCTTGTGAATTATTTGCAATTTGAAAAGCAAAGCATACTTAACAAAAAAGCACAGAAAATACTTTACCATAATAACCGGCTAGTAATCGATTTATCTTATGGTAAGCACAGCTTGAGGTAAAATCCAATTGAAAACATGATATTGATCCTTAAGAAACTGGTATTACTGCAAATAGATTTTAAAAAGTTTTGCATCTTCTATAAATGGCGAGTCAAGCCGTTTGTGGCATCTGCAATCGAGTTGAAGATCTTCGACAGGAATGTTGAATGTACGATCGACTAGTTAGTCAACAGGAGTAACGAGTCCTCGCGACCTCGCTCAAGGAGAAGCTATTTTGGTATCTGTAAACTATCGGTTACTTTGTACGCCTTCGATTGTTTATAAAGCTCTACTCGATTTAGTAGCTAATGTTCTCATATCATTTACTTATTTATAGCCAGCGTACATGTTCCTTAGTAATCTTCTCAAAATACTCTCCACATAAACTTGTTTCATTGTTTATTTTATTTCTTCTAAAACTTCTTCCATCTTTTACAATTTAACTTCAAACTACATCATCAGTTTTATACCTCCTATCTCTCTGTACAAATTTTACGTCGATGTTCCTAACTCGGAAGAATTTGGGACCATTACCAAAATATCTCGAGATAAATCTACAAAGCCTGTTGTTTCAAATGTATATTATTGAGCAAGTTTACGATATCGTCGCACTTTGGGACAAAACGACTAAAAACAAAAGTTAAAACAGCAATTCAGTGATGTTCCCACGGCTGTCTCTTATTCCGCACGGTGGCACGGAAGTAGACTTGGTGTAATTACTCATAGCTTGCTTTGTCGCCCGCGAGAAAACTCCGTATTGCGTCACGCTAACAATTAGAACGTGTTTTGTGTAACTATAATTCATGGAACCAAATAAATTGGAACGTAGGTAAAACATTAATTATGAACGCTAAAACAATAGTATTTGATAACGCACGATATAAGACGGAAAATGTTTCGCTTTGGAATTATTTCGTCGTCATAAATATAGTTCTTTATTTAACGAAAACTTGTGAGACATATTTCATCCGTTTTATTGACTGGAACAAACATTAATGTTTCAAAATCGTCCCCATCCTATCAAAATTTTATCTTATTTTGACATTTTAATGCGCGAAGTTTTGGTTAGTTATTTTTTATTGTTACCTTTATATTCCTACAAAAGAATATGGCAGAAAACTGGCACAAAGATATGAAGAAATAAATCATTGACTGAACACTCTAGAGCTATTTAAGTCTTATTCATTCACTACAGTTTAATAGGAGCGGTGTGAGTTAATTTTAGATAGTGTTATGCGTCGTACAACATATCTCATACAGCGATGATTTCAATAGGCCGATTCAACGACGAGACAAACGACTCTTTTGTCCATACCGTATGGGTGTTCAAAGACTTGTATAAATTAAACACCTTGACGGCCTGAGTTGAATTTACGACTATTGTTTTAAGCAGAATCTCACAGTGGAGTCTCGGAACAGCTAAAATTGCCTCAGCAGTTGGTCTTAAACGGTGTGGGGGAACAAAACTCGTTAGATGGTTTCTACCAAGTTGACGTTTCAGAAATATGGAAGAAGCTATGCATAATTTTGATTAGCTATTAAACAAGGAGCTTTGAATTTAATCCTCACATTGTTCAAACTCACTGTTCTATGGTAACACTACTAGATTAACACAATTTTACTATGTTACGAAAGCTTTGGCGGAATCTAAGCAATAACCGCCGCAGTTTTATTGAAGGAAAAGTTTTAAAACAACAGCCGGCCGCGACGCCTGTGAAAACTCGTGATAGAAGTATCAACTTTATTATCATAGGTCTAGTGCTGAATATTCATACGGCGATATTTACTTTCAAACTTTTGACGATCATTTATTTGAAGATTTATTTAGGCATTCGGTTCGTGTATTTTTTGGTTATATCGTATATTTTCAGTAGTTCGCGGGAACCGTCGTTAATTCTATTTCGAGACTAATCGTTTTCAGTTAAAGCGGTCGTTTGGCACAAACGCTTCCAAATTTTACAACTTCCGTTGTTCGGTAAACGATCTATACAAATCAGCGCTTCGTCAATAGACGAGCTCACCTTACTAATTAGTTACTCGTAGTTTCAGTGAGAAACGTTGAAGGCTTACACCGAGTCTTTAAGACTATTGAAGTTTCTGTTTTCTTTTACAGCTTTAAACCGATGACTGGCGCATAATTATAGACATTTATTTTTAAACTAAAGGAAGTAGGAAATACATTGTTCCGTTGATATAAATAGACTTTACTTAATGATTAACGTTTAAAAAGACAAAAAGACCTTACTTTTCAATAATGTAAACGTTAACTAAAAAAAATATATTAGTCAGAATTTGTTGAGATCGTTTAAAATATCCATTAGCGTTTACAACAATCCTAACAAATTCCGAAACCCTTTTAAAAAACAAAACAAGACAATTTGTTTCTGAACTGTTTTTAAAAGCATATTATTTCTTTAGGCGCGAAGTAAATCACTTCTAAACGATTTTAGAAACAGTCAGTACCACGATGTTTTATTTTTTACGCGAGTTAATTTTGACTGTAACCTTTCCGTGAGTTAAATTTAACGCCATTTATTACTTTAGAACGAATTATAAACAGTTATTATGGCACTAATTACGGGCGTAACATATGCTAATAGAAGTGTTAGCGCAAATCTTAATCAAGTTGATGAATTGTGAATGTTTGAATGAAAACATGAAAGTAGCTACATTGTTTTGTACAAATAAATTTAGTATAAAAGCCCGTAGTTGGGTTTCTATCGTCGACAATTTTAAATATGCCATTAAAATTCACTTCTCTTCCTCTAGCGTGAAGAATTGCCCGCTCATTACCGTTTCCTTCTATTTGCCTCTGCTTCATAATTCAAGGAATTTAGACAGTACCATAATTGTATAATAATTATGTAGTCACCATTATAAAGTTCCCTTGACACAGTGAGAATCTCCAAAGCATTTGATTGTACCGCTTCGGCGTCTGTCAAATTGAGGGATAGACATTAGACTCGGATGTTATTGCTTTGTCATTAAACGTAATCATTACGATTTCATTTGCATTGAGTGGGCACTTGTCGAGAAAGGAGACTTGAAGAGTGAATGCAAACTTCAGAATGCTTGTCATTGCAAGATCTTCGTTAAATTATTCTCAATGGGTACTCCACAAACTCACTACAATTTATGAACGGTTCAAGTAAATTTACATATTGTTAAGGAAGGATAAAACAAAATAAAACCAATCGTTCTATCAGCTGAATGAAATACATTATTTACAATTCACAATATTGTATAATGTGTTCTCCTCACTGAGAAGGGTATTTTCTTATAAACAAAGATAGAATAATAATTTGTTATTCAAATGAGCAAGTATTGATGAGATCATCCTAATGTTAAGCCAACATTCTTTGGTTCAACAGCCACTAGTTAGTTATTATAGGCAGGTATATTGTACATTCATACCTAACATAAAATTCTGTTTAATGTTCATCGGACGCAGTCAAGGTAAATTCTGCGTGTAGATTTATGAGGATTTCCAACTTACTTGAAGTTTGTATGGAAAATAAAAATATACACACCCAGGAAGTTAACGATTCGTACGTAGTGATGGTGTTCAGATTCGCATGGAGTCGTAAAATACCCTATTGTTTTGCAGATAAACAGGAAACTTGCACGTAACTCACTTCGATCAAAACCGGAAACGTTCCTATTGAATCTTCGATATCCGATTGTTCTTTATTTATAGTAATCGAAGAATGATTTAGTGAGCGCAGAAACACGGCTCACGCACCGGTCAAACAACAAAAAATAATTAAAGAAAAAACAAGTCTACTCCAAGACGTCAACGAACTCCGATACACGAACTTTAAAAAGATTCCTTCACCTCGACAATCCTTTAATGCCAACTTATAAAGACTGGACCGGTGACATTCCGAATGCATCCAATCGCATTACTATTCGCAAAGCATACATAACACACACCGACCTTGAATATGATATGTTGTGTTTTTCCCGGAACTCGAAACAGGACAGTGTTAATCCAGAAAAAAATCCACAATGTTTATTTATTTATATTTTTTTACAGACACATGTCACTGACAATCCACAGGTAAAATTCGAAAGCTCGCGTGCGGATGCCGAGCGGCCGTAGCGTACGTCCGTGCGTCGCGCCACCCACAGTCACACTGAGGGAGAATCGAGGTGTAGAGGTCCGTTTGGTCGGAGGTCGGAGGCGATTGGCGGAGGGCCGAGTGAAACGGGATGCGGCAACGAGATGTGCGCATCGGTCGGCTTCCGTTCAACACGTTAGATAAAATTCACAGTGGAAAACTTGAGGATAACTCCACGTCTCCACGATGTTAGTACCCGCTAGGAATCTTATCAGTACGTCGCGAACGTAATCGACAGATATGCATTGATTACTGATAACGTTTTAGTTATACCGCGATATGAAGTGATAAAAAAGATAAGAAAGTAAATACGTAAGTTATTATAAACGTAATTAGATTATTTGCCTACTTACAAATTAAAACTGAAAATTGAAGAATATTAATAAGTTAAAATTCTTTTTCCAATTTTAAATTAATTTATTTAGGTTGAAATCTTTCAACAAATTGTGGAAAAGTAAGAAGTATATTGTACTCAGCCTATATTTTATTAGCAATGCAATAAAAATAACACTGATTTAATTTTGAGTCAGTAATATCCATGTTATTTAGTTAAACGAAAAACAAATAAGGAAATTCATTCATATTTACGATACACACTTTATTCAATCCAAATCAATCATATTACATAGTAAGCAAACCTGTAAACATGTTATACCGGTCACGTTTTAACTATGCATATAGTCTATGAACATTAAACAAAATCAATTTAGGTACGTCATACTTTCTTATTTCGTAATTTACATTGTACAAAATATACATTAAAAACAATTAGTATAATTACTACAATATTAATGATCGCTGACACAAGAATTAACGATATCATTAAGAAACACTTCAAAAATACTTCCACCATATTTTGTATCAGGGACAGGCTGGAATAATAATTATAACTGATGCCTTTACAGACAGATTTTTACAATGTACGACGAAAAGGATTTATTACGACTAAATAAAATGGCCAAGCGCGAGTCGACCTCGCGCACGAACAGTTTCGTGCCATTATTATTAAAAACTGAAAAGCAAAAGTTTGTTGTATGGGAGCCCAATTCCACCTTAAACAGTTTATTTTATTTTGTTTCTAGTATTTGTAGTATAACGGCAATATAATACATATATATAAATTCAACCTTGTATCAGACAGACTGATTGACAGTGGAGTCCTGTTTTTGCCCTCTGGATAGGGAACCCTAAAAATCTCTCACTCTAGTGGTACAAGCCCGTGCAATTACAGGCACGCTAGCGTGTGCATTGGACCCGTTATCAAGTGAACACTTCCCTTATCGGGGACTCGCGTACCATCGAACATTTGACTATTGCGTTTGCTACATACATACGATCACGCCTGTTATACCCGAAACTGCAGGTAGAAGCGTAAGCAACACACCCTCGTTTTGCCATAAACAATGTATATCCCATGTAGTAGGGTGGTACTTACCGAGAGTGTCACTAAACACTGATATATTTTTAAGAAATATCATAATAAAATTTCGTTTCGGAATCAAACCAGGATCCTCATGATCAGCAGTCACATTTTGCATTTTATGTGCTCAGAACCTCGATGTTCGGTTCATAGTCAAAATATATTTGGACACAAATACTATATGATTCCGATCTTGGCAGAACCTGTTCTATGATAACCAGAAAACTGATAAACGTACGTAGATAAAGTTACCTATATCTATACTGAGGGCACATACTCGAGCTCATTGCACAAATATTTGTTCTGGGTAGGACTCGAACTGAATGGCTATGAACAGTTAAAGTGACGAAGTGACTAGGTTAACTATTGTGCTAAACGAACAGTCACAATAAGAGGCTTGTCTGGTAAATGTGTGTCCTTAATACTATCTTTTACTGTCAAGTAAAATCAATAGTGTTTAAACAATTTAAATCCCTAACATCCACCAGCGACTTCGTCGCCGTGAAAATTATTTCCCGGAGTAAAAATAATTCTATATGTTAATCCAGAGGTTATGAACTAGTTGTGTACTAAATATCATCTGTTTTTTCGTGAAAGAGTAACGAACTAACATACATAGTTTCATCTGCCCATCCTCATAAACTTTCGCATTTATAATATTAGCAAGATTGTCCGGAGTGCCTATGAATTTTATTTCATAACAAGCAAACACATAGTAGACGGCAAAGTCAAAAGGCCTAGCGTGAAAGCGAAACCGAACCTTTTACACGAAGAACACAGCTGTCTATCAAAGCAAACAAGCAAAGCTGAAAGTACAGAAAGGGAACTATTTCGTCGGTCATAAACGCCGGCAGTGTATCCAATACCTACATCAAATGCCAACGGTTGAAGATGACTGACGGCTACACATCACGCTGTTAAAAGGCAATCAATGGGTATGGGTATCAAGAATTTTATTACTAAGCCTATTCTGAACCTTTCACTCGCTTTGATCAACTTTGATTCTGGTAAATCAGCAGTTTATTGGGTCTTAACGATCTTGTTAGTAAAAAGGAACGTAGGTTTTTGATAGGTAATAAAATTGAGAATAAAAGACGATTATGCAGAACCTATATTCTTTGGAGAAAATTTAATTGCGTTGTGAAAGAACCGTCGCTATTGCTAAGGTGTTTTGCGGTTTACCTTATTTATTTACAATCGATTTCACTGGCATTTGATAAATTTCTCGATTTCTTTTCATACCGTGTTTCTTTGTAACACATTTAGCACACTTATCTCTTGTTGTCGGGCAAGGGTCTCCTCCCGAAAATGTAAAGAGCAAGCTCAATAATTTGGTGAATGTATTATCAACTTCATTAGATAGTTGCTCTATAAGAATTTCTTTGCAACAAACATTGCATTTAAACATTTTAGGAATTCTAGTTGAATCAGGTATTGTACAATAAGTTAGCTAGAAAAACAGTGTTATCAATCATGAAATGCGTTAACTTACAATACTTTATACTTTCTCTTTCACTACACTACAATTCGCTTACAATACTAACAGTGTAACGAGTAAATACGTTTTTTTAAAGATTACTTAACTAATATTAGTTAGTTACCGAGTTCAAAATATGTGTAGGTAATACTAAAGTAAGCAAATTGTTAACTATAAAATGATATTACTTGTGCGAGGTCGCGTTTCTCGGGATATAAAAACGGAATCCTTATAGATTTTATTTCGATTGTTTCGGAAATAAAACTATAGCAGAAATAAGCAGAGTACAATACAAGCCGCTACTAGCCAATTAAACAAATAAAGAATAAGCATTTGGTACATTTCATTTGATATTTTTAACAGATTTTACGTATGAGTATATCTGTAGAACCTTTAAAATATTAATAAAATAAAGTTATCAAACGAAAAATCCGCCTTAAAATGCTTTAGATAACGTACAAAGTCCTATTATCAAATTTACATAGAACTGAGTAAAAAACTGTACAAATATTTAAACTTTCATGTTTGTTATCTGACGCGTGGTGTTAACATTGTAATAATAATAATATGACGGACGGACGTCCTGATAACGGGAGGATCCTTTTATTTTAGTTACGATAGTACATTTTGGTAATTCACATTATTTTATCCTGCAATGTAGTAATTTGTCAGTATCCGTCCAATTGTATTATGCATGTTCCTTTTACCCAAAAACTATTAAACAATTTTTGATTCAATAATTAGAGGCATAGTATATAGATTGACATTTGTTACACATTGTCATTAATTTTGTAACATCGTATATCACTCTCATAAATTAGTCATAATCCTAGAGTTATTATTTCCAGTTGTGAGTCGATAAATTTAATTTGTTCTCGATATACTTACATATAAATATCTATATATACATTGATAGCAAAGATAAAAAATATATCGATAACGATAGATATTAATCATAATTATATAATCTTTATGATTGCAAAAGATAGTGATACAGATTTTTGATTGTGAGTATTTACCCATTAAATATATTATTATTGTGGATCGATTTTGAAAGTTGTATGGTAAATCTTATAAAAACGTTAACAATTTATAAATACCAAATATACCAATGTATTGATATCTGTCATTGGACAAAAATAGACAGCAAAATGTTTCCAATTCGAAACAAATGGTTTAAAGGTGCTAAAACTGCATAAAACAGTCAATAAAGAGGATTAAAATAAACAACCACCCTACCTATTTCCAAGAAACAAGTTTTCTACCTGCAATAAAGTAGTAGTAGGTGAATAAATTGAAACATCCAACGAAGGAGTTGAAGCCGCACGCAAAGCTGCAACACTTCTAATTACGCTGACCACTCTATAAATACTGTTTAGACGGTTGTTTAGCTATTTGAATACCGATTAGTTGTAGTGTTTCTGTCTGCATTGGTTGAGAGTTTGCTTTGATGAAGACGGCGCGTATGACACTTGTTAATGAGCGGTAATAGGCTGCGGCAATGTTTTATCTCGTCAAAAGATTCATTAACTTAAATTTCATTTACGATGTAATACCATTTTCAGAATAGTCCGGAAAGTCTTACACAACTCCACAACTAACAGTTGTTTTCAGCTCTTATTTGTTGCTAATATGAATACGAGAGAATTCTTCGTTCGGGAGGAGACTTCCCTAGCAGTGGTATAGTTCAGGCTAAAATAAATGAATAGATCTACTACTATCAGATGACCGTGGCTAAAATCACAAATTTCAAATGCCATAAATTATAAAATTTACACATTTATTAAAAAAAACCTATAAACATCTACCCTTACAAAACATTCCACTGCTCTCCATACATCTCAATTTTTTATTTCACGATTTTTACGACGATTCGTAACATGTAAACACAAGTTCTCATTTGTAAATCGCGGGTACGAAGCTACTAAAACGACACAACACACTTCCGATTGCACCGTCCATTGTAAAGATAAGTTATCAGTCGTCCGTAGGGTCATTACCGTCTCTTGTATTATTTTTATCCTCACTTACTTTTTTATTGACTTAGGTTGGAACATCGCCAATCTATTATTCTCCATTGTTTGTTTAGGCGCTCCTTTTATTGCGTGATTTCTATTTGCCCTTTTCGGTTTTTGAATAATGTTTCGGATTTATTTCCTTACCGTCTGCGTATGCGTTGCGCTTTTCCTTGTTTTTATTTGTATGATTAATCTGAGCGTTGATATTATTACGTAATGTTATTGTAGGTTCAATATTAAATATTTATACAGTTATATTAAAAATTGTGGATCGTCAAATAATGTAGAAAAAAGTAAATTTATTTTTAACGAATAAACTTTACAAAAAACTAACTAAACCTGAAGTATCAATAACAGATTGGATACCACTAGCCCTACATTATTGGTCATAAGTCTAGAGTCATTAGGGAGTCTAGAGTCGAGACCTAGAAAATAAGGGTATTTTGCTTAGAGCGGAAAGTGAGTAACAGCCACAGTCATTTCAAAACTGCAATACAAAATAGGTATACTACATTTCGCTCTTTCATGCGTTTGGAGCATAGAAAATCTGTTCTAACTTTCATAAAGTGCTTTATGTATAAAGCACATAATATAGCCATATAATATGCAACAGAAAGTGTCGCTAACGTCTTATAAAAGACCCAGCTTCAGTGTCCAGGTGATTTCAATATTTGCAGGCGTCTCTCGCACCGAGCATAATACCTAAAGGGAATTCTAGTTGGAAAGCAAAACAATGGGGACCGTGCTTGGAATACGAAAATATACCTTCATTTAGTATTTACTTGCGACTGTTATCATAAGACTGCTATTGAATATTGTTATTTCTCATGAGATATTTAAAATTAAGTTCATACAATCAATATGTTAATCCAATATGAGCTCCCTAACTTATCAACGAGGCCAGACTAGTTCTGGAGGGGCCAGACAAACTGTTCCATCATGTCATCATTCAGATAGGCATCAACAAATTGTTACGTGTTCAAGCTCCAATTTCTAACGGGATAAACTCTACCAAGGCAATAATTTTACCTTAACATAGACAACATTAACATTAAATAATATAACATGTAGGAATGATGTCTGCCTAAACATATACCTTGCATATCCAAAAGAAGTAGAGCCCATAAGTCCTAAACGCCCATATAATGAATTCAACTTTAGACGTTCTTCCACTAAAAACGCTACCTACTATAGCTATGTTGTAACAACAGCAACTATAAACCTAGTACATAAAACAACACTATGGCGCAACAATAAAAGAGTACATCGTAAGTGTCATAGAACTGCAAAAGGCGCAAGGCCGCATCCTACACATTAACTGTGCAACTGAATTATGAATGCGAACAAACATGCGAACAAACAGACAGACACGGTAATACCTTGTTATCTGCTGCAGTTTATTTAGCTAATGTTTACGTACAGACGTTATTCCCATCGGCGCGTTTAAACCACTGGATTTAAACGCTTATTTTGTATGTGAGATATATTGTTTGCTCTACGTGTTTTGTCTAAATTACTGTTGAATATTATATTAACGTTCAAGTCTATTTTAGTATGGAATGATAATAACAATGTAGAATTATCTTGGATTCCGTTACATAATATTTCATTTTCACACTGGTCCGTGTGAAAAGATTCTCAGGATTTATAACTGAGGCTTGCTAAATTACCAAATGACACATAACAGATTAATTAATTGTTAACTTCATTTAGTACTCTATATCCTTGTGCTTTGTTAAATCAAAATTGAAAACAATATCTTTTTGAATTTAAAGTAACTTTTTCCGTCTAGCAGCAGTAGCAATTATTTCTTTGGATAGCCCTAAACATAACCAAAATTAACCTTTTATTACTATCACGTCACGCTCAAAATAGAAAACTCCGTCGTTTTATGGCTACAGTAATAGATGAACGTCAACACGAACGATACTGAACTCCAATTTAACTTATGGACTGATCCAATACGACTGTCAAGTGCAACGATGAAGTATATCGTATGTCGTTCGGTAATACCAATACTGGTGTATGACACATCGCGATCTGAAATGACACATCGTTGCCTCTCTTTTAATGCACAACAAAGAAAGGGATAGCACATTTTACTTTGGTTTAAATATATATTTTTTAAATAAAAAAGTGAACTCCCGCACTAATAATAATTGCTCTTGTGTCGCGAGGACTTTTACAAACATATAAACCATGGATACAAAGTACAAGCAGACGCGAAACAAAAATTTGTGGATCACACAATTTTGTTGTGTGGGAGAATCGAACCCACAACCTCCCGACCTAGTAGCCGTGCAAGCATGGTAACCACTGCACCGCGGTGACCGTCATATCAGAAACATAATGGATGCACATGTACTGCTAATAGTCGAAGGAAACAATATTCCAAGAAAATTTTACTGTGCTTGTATGCGTCTCGTAATGGGAGCCAATAGATACAACTGTCAAGTGTCACTTGAAGAGTATATCGTATGTCGGTCAGTAATACCAATATACACCGATGTTTCGACCTGAAATAACTTTGTTATAGCGTCCCTTTCTACAATAAGGAAAATAAGCAGACATAGCATCGATGACGCAGAGGGTAATGAACTCTTATTAATAATAATATTTGTTCAGTATTGTGTGCTATTTCACCAATGATGGTAAACCCAAATAGTATTTTATCTTAGAAATATTTTCCATGAAATCTTAAAACTAAAAATGTTAGACGAGAAACCTGAATAGCACACACCACAGCGATCCTTTAAAAAAACTTTACTGAGGAAATATACAGATGAATAAACATCTCCATTTTATCATTTTCCAACTCGCACCTTTCACTGGAGTTCATTAGCTACGAAGATTCTTTTGAAAATACAAGATCAGCCAACGAACCGGCGCTCAATCATAACAAGAAGTATAACAAAGTGTATTGGAATCCTCCGCGCCTGGCGATACGAAAAACCGCCTGAAAAAATAACACCCAACGCCAATTTTCTAAACAGAACAAAAAAAATAACAATCCGATATCAATCCAATAAAGGGCAGGAAGGAAGCAGCCTCCGAGTAAGCAATCACACGTTAGACAGAGATGAAACACGATAACGCCATCGAGTAAGGGAGACAGACAAACGATTGTGCCGAGTTTCCAAAGAACGGTGTAAACAATAAAACTTTTTGAAGAAGTTCGCGCTTATTCGGCGCGCGAAAGGGTTCCAGAGTAATGAATAATACAGATAAATTATTCAAAACACAATCGTATTAAATTCGAGTCGCTTGTGAAATTTTATTACGGGGTGTCCACAAAGAAAAGTTTCCGAGTGGCACTCCACCAATTTATGGACTTTTGTTTCTGTTAAGGAGTAATTAAAAATTTCACGGTTGGCGAAGTTATGGCAGGGATAGCTCGTAATTCAATTGTTTTTGCTTCATTTTGTTGTTGTTTAACCAAAGTTTCAGCCAAACCTTACCCTTCAATGAGCAAAAGTGATTTTATTTTACAATAAATAAATTTCCTGGATATTAAATTTATCGATTTTATTAAAGTAAATATTATTTCGTTTACTGAATTTCCGATAATGCTATTTCCCAGTCGATATCTTGACTGAAGGGCCCACAAAACTGGTATGATAGCGATAATAATATTCGAAAAGGGTTCGTATGAAGATCGTTTTCTCTACTTTATCTCACTAGTCTGTCTCAGGGGACTTTTCATTATTGTTTCCTGCCGGTTATCGAAAGCAACCCTCTAAATCAAGGTCCAATTGTCTCATTGGCGCCAAAAGTCATTTATGTGCGTCTCACTAGAGGCTCGTAGCTTCGAGTACTTTACGTTTAACCTTTGAACAAAGCAATATTAGGGATGGAAATGTACGATTAGGACGTTCCGATATTTGAGGTTCTTTTCAGGGTTTTTTATTGAGGTAAAGGTGCAGTTGTCAGTTTTGATTGTCTCATCTAGTTCGCCGCAGTTTATGTTATTGTCGGGAAGGGTTGGAACTTTAATTTCGTTTACTTACGGTCAATGGTCTTACTATTTTCCTTTAGGTGACTTTTTTGTTATTTTGACTCTATCTTCTTCCTTCTTACCTTCTACGAGTACTTTAAATGTTAAGTAACATAACTCAGTATTTTTTTTTCTTTGACAATTTTGGTATAATTTAACACTTAAATTCATAGATAATTTTTGATTGGTAGAAGCTTCCTGTCATGTTAAAAGTTTTTTATCGTTTTTTATCGACACATTACTTGTACATTTGAGTTTAATTAACCACTAAAATGCGATATACTATCGCACTTAGTTGCTTCCTGTGATATGAAAATAATTACAGCACTCGTAATGTTCGTAGAACTTTAAAAAACCTTACAAATGATCCTTTGTTTTATGTAGTTGTAAAAACGACAAAATGCTGTAAACCAATTAAAATAATGGATTGGAATTTTTTGACAATCTTTTAAATATCTGTCTGTATTGTATCAAAAGCTTTTTGAAGGCGATATTAATTTAGTTCCTAACCAATTTTTATATGACCTTTTTGCTGGGCAATGTTTTTATTGTTCAAACCCAAGGCTAGTTACCATATGGAAGCTATAATATGCTCGTAAATACGTTTTTTAAGAATTTTATTTGTATTTATATTCATTTTTATATACCTACTTAAGTGGCGTTCTAAAGTCTGTGCTTACTTCTGTGGGAAGAAGGAGTAATGTGCATTTAATGCTCTTGTCTACTAGGATTAGCCAAACACTACTATTTTATGAGATCAATTATAAATAATATAATCAAAGTATCAATTATATTCGTACAGAAGGTTATGAAGGGGACATGAAGACCATCTTAAATATTTTGTTACCAACCAACTGCCTAGCAACATCTAATATGAACGAAACGCCTTGATTGGGTGGATAAAACTGGCACAATGAGTTAATTAATGTCTATTTAAGTCTCACGAGATTGCACATAGCCACGTACAATACAGCAGTTTTTTGTTACAACTCTATGCAATGTACAATTAGAGGTGTAAATTAAAGGGTAAAGTTGCAACAATATTGTTATTCTAATTCATTCATATACAACCTTGGAGTATGCTAAATGGTGGACAAGATCAAGTTATGTGCATCTGACTAATTAAGAAGAGATAACAATCAGTTTGCATAGGTATTTGTATGTTTAGTAGAGTGGTGCATTTTACAAATATTTAAACTACTTCATGGAGAAGGAAAGTTATTATTAAGCATTTCATTGAAAAAGATTTATGCTATCGCTGACTTTTGGAATGGAATTAATTATATTATTTAACTATAGTAGTTATCTAGTTGTACGGACGAAAGTATTGAAATCGAAGACATGGGTACTATATTTAATTCCATGGAAAATCGTTTATAGAACGACAGTTACACATTGACTAATAATTTTAAAGCTTGGCAGTTATTCAAGAAAGTATAATGCAAAATAAGACAAAAAAGTCACATGTTTCTCGGTTAAGACCGCTTTCCAGAAGTAAAATAACTAAACCCTTTAACAAAACAGTGTGACATAAACCATTCCGTATCTGCATCTGATGCTCTGGTCTAGCCGTCATAACTCCCTAGTAGAAGACAAACGATAGCCGCCTTAAACCTTAGCTTAGTTCACCACCATTGAGATTAACAGGGCGAAATGATTTAATTAACTCAGTTCCAGGTTATATCTTGTTTAAGTCCATGTTTTAGTTCAGGATGAAGCAAATAAAATGTTTTAAAGATATCGCACATTTGAGAAGCAGTAAAAGCTCTGCTGCCCTTATAAAAGTTTTAATAATGAAATATTGATAATTTTTTTACTAAAATAACTGTGTATTTTTTCAGTATTGTACGGAAGGACTAAAATTATACAGGTACCGACATTATTTAGAAAATTATTTTCTTTAAAAATGATTTCATTATATGTTTTCACGCCAGATTGTAGGTATACTTTACAACTGTTCCAATTCAATCACACATGCGTCACGTCCATCTGGATTAAAACTAGTAATTAGTCTCTCGAGTCGCTTATACAAAATAAGCAAAGCGTTGACTATTCGTAGAATTAATTCAACCATCAGTCCACTGGGACAGTACGTCAGCAAACGCAACCTTTAGTCAATGACCTCCCAAAATGGCGGCACCCCGCTTTGTCACATCACAGTATCAAATATTCATAAGGAATCGTAACATAATGTCGCTAAAGGTTAAAGGTATCAAGTCAAACTGTCACATTATGTTGGGCGTTTTGCGAGACGCGTATAATATAAGCTAACGCGTCAGTACAACGCTTGGTAATTTATCGTCACTCATAAAAGTTGGGAAGCTCGCGAATCTAGCGGCTATGGCTTTGTTTAAGGCTGAAGATTTCTTATACGGCCATTACAGTTCAAGACGTATAAAGTGGCTTAGGTGTAGAAACGTTAAGAATAAGCCACTGAGAATCACGATCGGCTTTCGTTACGATTTAAAGGAACATTTTATTTATACTGTATCAAGTTGCCTCATAACTTTCGGTTGTAAATATTGGAAGTTATTCGTTGTTACTAGATCTGTAGATCACATTGTCATAAAATACTAGGAAACCGACAGCAAATTGGTAAAATATTACCGATTTATGGCGTCCGAAATATTTATATTTCCGGCAAAAATAAACCAATAAACGTAATCAATGCAGTGTCATATTTTTAACACAGTTTATAAAATCTGTTTAACAATTCAGTCAGCAAATGTGTGTTGGAATTGAAAAATATAACTTATTCGCCGGAATGCAAATATTGTGATGAATTATTTAATTTTTGTTGGGAACTTTATTCTGGATTAACACGTGATAGTATTTTTTCAGGTTAGCTTCCGCAAGCGACGCTGATCGAAATGGTGTGCCGATAAACAACTGAAATAAAGCCATATTTTTGAAGCAAACTTTTATTATCCATCAGGAGCCAAAATATTGTGAATTGAAATGAAAACAAAATGAATAAAGTAGAATATCAAAGAACTTCACGATTTGGTATACAAAGGGTTAATTTGTTTCAGAAGTTAGATCGTAAAGAAGTAATAAACAAAGAGAGAAATTACTCTGGAAATTTTATTGGGTATTAGTCTAAATTTGTTATTCTAGTTGTAGAACTAGCTTTTATGGGGGGGTGTTATAATTAATTTGGGTAAAACGTAGGTACAGTTGAGTACAAACTTGGTAAACGGAAACACACTATGTTTACGAGTCCATTCATTAAAAGTTACGCTTCGGTCTTTAGGATCGGTGTGACTGAGAGCGGGCGACATACTACTTAAGTCCTATCGCCGCTCTCTCTATTCTAACGTTAATCACTTAATTAAAGTCAGATTTAATATCGACAGTTTTTATCGTCAAACATCAGTTTATGAATTTTAAAATTTATTTTGTATTAGAATTAGTTTTGAAAATAGGACTAATAAGGAGAACTGGACCTTTTACTTATAAAATACTAGCTGACCCGCGCAACTTCGCTTGCGTCCAATAAGAGAGAATGGGTGAAATTTTTCCCCGTTTTTGTAACATTAATTACTGGTACTCTGCTCCTTTTGGTCGTAGCGTGATGATATATAGCCTATGTCCTTTCTCGGGTTTCAAAATATCTCCATACCAAATTTCATGCAAATTGGTTCAGTAGTTTAGGCGTGATTGTGTAGCAGACAGACAGACAGACAGACAGACAGACAGACAGACAGAGTTACTTTGGCATTTATAATATTAGTATGGATTGCATACAAAATGTAAAGCAACGTTTATTTAACAGGCTCTACTAAAAGTCGGCTGGGACGCGGAGTATCCGATTGGAGGTACCGCGTCCTAACCACCTTATGGTGACCTCAGAAGGAACACCGTCAGGTTTTTAGTCGGTATGCCCAAGCTACAGCCGAAACGCTTTGCCGGCGGAAGAGCCCGACAGAACCCCGCTTTCCTCCCTGGGGCGGATCATGCAGTAAAAAAAAAGGGCTCTACTAAAAGTATCAATATACAGCAAATTCAAACCTCAAACGCCCTAGAACTCAATCCACTAGTGGCACTATTCTAAGCAGTTAACCGCTACTCGCAAACTATCACACCAATTCCTGAAGCCGAGGGCTACGTTTTGCTTTCATACACCGCTGGGCGAGAGATTACATAACTTCATTAAATTCCAACTTGGCACATAATACCTAGTAGGCGAAACTGAGTTCCGACTAACTATATCGAGGCCGTATTGAAGACACTGCTGAGGCCGTGAGGCTGTAAAATCTAGCTCCTAGAGTCTAACAACTTAATATAGAGCCTTAGCAAGGCCAGTTTCTGTACATTTCAATTAATTTCCGTGCATTTAGAAAAAGATCTAACTGTATCAAACAGGCCACTGTCAGTGTCATAAGCTTACGCGTCACTGTTGTTTAAAATGTTCAAAATTTTGCATTTTGTATACCGCAACTACCCGTGAGCCTTGCATATAAGGTTCTCTACTAACTCGTTCGACTATAAAGGATTTACTAAGCAATAAGTTTTAATGAAATACCTTTGTAGTAAAGCCACCTGTCCCCTCGGACGTAACTTTAACGTAGATGAGGCTTGAATTCGACAGTGGATGGTAATGAATTTAACCGGGTGGGTGATAATATTACTGTTGAACTATTACGTCGCTTTGAATTAGAATCAGTCTGTTCTGTTTTAGATAATGATTTTGAAATGATTTAAATACCTTTGAAAGCCTATTAATAAAGAAGTGTGTATAATAATAAACAGAATATGATTTTCAGAAAACATTAAAAAAAAATTGTGTTATTCAGCACCTTCATATTTAACGCCTATTTCCTAAAGCTTATGCTGAACTAAGAATACTTTTATTTGATAAATAATATAATCTACAGATAATTTAACAAGCAATTTTTTCCCAATGACACTTCAAAAACAAGCCCTAAATCTGAACTAACTCCACTTAGCTTATCTCTGCTCTATTACAGTATTACGAAGTTATAAAACATAGACGCAATTGTCACTACAAGATTAATGACAGTAATAAAACCTTCAAGTACTTAGTGCATACTGAAAGGTGCGCCTGACCCGTCCATTCGACGTAATTCCTTAGTCACCTCTTACGACAATCACTGGAAGTGATAGGAGCTTATCTTGATCATGAGTTTAATTGCACTTGTATACTATGAAGTATGTACAAGCCTGGATTAACATAAGTATTACGGAGATTGTAGAATATTATTTAACTACTTTTATGTATGAATATCTTCAAATGCAGAAGAACGCCATTTCTTTAACTGCGAAAGCAAACTCCGAAACTGCTTTTGTTTCTTCAAAGCTAGAATATAATTAAAAGTAAATAGGATTTATATTATCAAATAATCACAAGTATGCAACGTTCAGTCGCAGGATAAAGTATTGGAATACCAAAGAGAATGAGAAGAGAAGATATACCAGTAAGCCGTGACCCGTGAGTAAAGGAAAACCTACAATAGTCCTACAACTTAATAGAGAGCCTTGTGTGAAATCAACATTCGTAGCCCGCGGAAATATACAAAATTTTGAGTTGAGAACATCAGTGATTTGCAGGCTAATACAACTGACGGTAGTGTATTTGATTCAGCCACGATATTTTGGTTTTAAATATTAATTTTAGTAATAATATGTCGAATATATTAATATTCGACATATTATTATATCAGTGGCAGATAGAATATAAATTTAACGTTGACAAATTATAACACATATGAATAATTAGTACACATAGAAATGATATGGAAATCCCACAGTACATTGCACACTAAGCATTGTTTGCAGAACAGATTACTGTTTGATATGGATTACATATCGACGTAACTACTCAAGTGTGACTAGGTTATACTAGGTATGTGCAAGGACGTTCCGCTATAAAATCATCACACATTCGTATAACTATAATATTAAATCTATACTATAATATTATAAAGCTGAAGAGTTTGTTTGTTTGTTTGAACGCGCTAATCTCAGGAATTACTGTTTGATAGCCCATTTAACAAGGAAGGCTATATATCATTACGCTACGACCAATAGGAGCAGAATACCAGTAAAAAATGTTACAAAAACGGAGAAAATTTTGACCAATTCTCTTATGTGACGCAAGCGAAGCTGCGCGGGTCTGCTAGTGAAATAATATAAAGCAAGCCATGCATCACATACTGCGGAACAGAGGACCACGGGTGATGAAGACGTACAAACAATGGCGTCCATTCCTTTCGCCACCTACACTCATCTACTAAATTTCTTGACTTCTTACTTTTTTTACCGTCTCGCAGTGGCTATATTGATATATAATGTAACTGAAGCAGAAACATCCACTACTACGCATACATTTAAATTAATGTTCGGGATATCCCCGCGTTTTATAATTTCCACCTAAGTGCTTGAAGACAAGTGTCGCATTGATAGTGCTAAGTAAAACATTTTTTGTGCAGCTATATCGTTCTTTTAAATTAAATCCGCAGCGCAATAAGGCTACGTAATTTTTAGAGCTACAAAATCAATTAACTGGAAATTTCCCCAAATTATTACAAAAACACTAATTTACTTAGAAAATATATTCAGTCAATGATAAATACAAGCGCAAACAACATGTTTTTAAGCCCCTCCAAAGCCAGGATCGAAGCAGCCTGAAAGTTTCCCACACACGACCGGCCGTTCAATGGCATAACACCGCCCAACTTTGTTCCAAGGGACTCGAAACTACGTAGGTGCTATTATAACACGTAGAGCGTTACCTACGGTGAGATCTGAATACAAAAATAACAGATAGTGATGCGGATAATTTGTATTAATATTAAGAAGTGGAAAATACAAATATCTCAAATATAATGACATAAAATATAATGACAAATAATTTGGTAATTATCTAGAAACGTGTTAAGGTATACATATGTGTAAACAAAAAGGTGTTTTCTTTTTACTTATTAGAAATATATCGATTTGATTTCTCGATCTTATATTATACATGTGTTATCGAAGCATTGATTCATATAACATGTACACATACTCGTACATATGACATTAAGCACATAAAGTAGAAATTAGAATCCCCAAAATTGGCTCTCTATATAAGTTCTGCATACACTCAAATCACTAATAAAGTACCAAATGAATAAAGCAAAGCTCTGACCAAAAGCGAGATGAAAATCGAAAATTCGCTGGAAATGCAAGCATACAAAATATCTATGAGAAAGTTTGGACCCGATAGACTGAAATTTCAGTTCGAGTTTCGATTGAGACGTCAGAGATAGAACGGTAACAGAACAGTAGAGTTATTTGAACGTGTCGAGTGTACGTATACGTTTTTGATATTTGAATAAAACCGACGATGCCTTTTCTGGTACCATGAAAACAAACATCAGCTTTTACAATCGCTCAAAACCAGCTTCTCTACCAAAAATATGCCGGAAAATAAAAGAAAACATTAAGGCTATAAAACGTAAAATAAAACTTTATAGATTCTCATTAAAAATAATGACATTTTAACTCAATAAAGATAGCATTACCGTCTAGTCTAACTACTTGTAAAATAATTTACAACCCAGTGAAACCATAAAAGCCAGTCATTAAACAAAGAATATTAATCTAACAGAGTATTAACATGCAACCTGTCTGCGGGACTATCTCATTTCTCTTCCACATTTCCTTACAAAACTTAGCGTACCCCTGAAATTTACAGCCACAATAAATTACCAACTAGTGAATGCAATCAAACCTGGGTACGAGGTACTGGCAAACAATTGTCATAATTCAGTGGCGCGACCACACAAAAGGTAAAGGCAGGAGGTAGGACATTCAACGACCGCCTAATTGCTTCATTACAAATTCGTGGCTCCAATCCGTCGGGACCACGCGTGGGCTTCAATTATACCACACTAATTGCTTGCTGTATTGACGTTCCGATCACGTGATTGGCGAAGTTTTTACCTCTGACGTAGTTTCAGGTAAGGATTAAAAGCTGGATAGTGCTAAAGGAAAGGCTGCATGAATAAAAAGTTTGTCAAAATATTGCGTAATGAATCAGGATTCTAGTTGAAGATAAAAACGCGCTGCTTTTCGTACAGCGCTGTTTTAACTTCGTCAACGTGGACATTAAATATTCACTAGTATCGATTTGACTGTCATAAATCCACCACAGCAATTTACACCTCGGAAAACGTCTAAAACATAAACAACAAATTTTAATAGCGTTCGAGAAAAAAAATTAAATAGGCGTTTTTATATTCCGAAGAGGGGCCCTTATCACTGGCTTCTTATCTCTAAGCTCGTTAAGGTAAGTATTTTACGAGCCCTTTAAACAAGGACATAGGACTGCGTTTTTTACATTTTACTTGCTTGCCTCGTAAAATTGTAAGTTACGACTGTTATCACGCAGAAAAGGGGGAAATATTTTTATAGAAATAAAAATAATGTAAGCGCCTAATATTTTATTGTCGGCAATAAAATTTTGGCGCGTTATTTGCTAATGGCTTTAATGAGGCGTTGAATGGGTATTTAATTGTTAATTACTTAGCAATGTTTTATACCTGGGCCTACCTTTGGGCCTTTAATTATGAATAAATTCTGCTTATACCGTAAAATGAATTCATTTAAACGATAAAGCAAAATCCTATGTAGAATCAGTCACGTCATATATCCCACCTAAGAATAAGGAATTTACGACTAATATTAATTAAAATTATACTTAGTTAGTATAAGTTACATAATTAAGTAAATCCATGAAAATACGTTTAGTAGCGAATATTTAAAGCCATTGCCATTGTTTCGAGCGAAACAGTTCAGTGATTTGAACATAATTTTCATCGCATGTAAATCTAGGCTTTTAGAATTAATCTAGTTAGTGTATTCAGGCTCTCTAATCTCTTTGAAAATGTGGTGGAACAAAAATGGATGGTTTAGTTCAAACTTAAGGGCAATTTAGCAGTACAAGGAACATTCTTCAGGATAAACATATAATTATCTGATTGTGTAACGCATATTACATAAAGAAAATATTATATTTTTACATTTCATAACCCGGGAAATATAAACCAACAACATAGAAGAAAACCCTTGTGGCTTAAATGTAAGGTTTGCGGCTGGCGGAGCTATAAAAAATTCGGGACTTAGAACTTCAGTGACCCATACCTACTTACGAAACTAACGGTAGCCTTTTTAAATCAGTTACAAATTTCACAAATACACAGAATTGTGAATTAATTAAATCTAGTTAAATCGTACAAGCAATCTCTACTAAATGGGCAGAATACAGTAAGTTCTTAAATAGGCACTTAGTTTAATCACACCTTTCCATCCTTTGCATATTTTTACGATATTCCTATAACACCAACGCATTTTTAAGGTACCGTGGACGGAAGCGGCAAGAGGAGTCTGTTTCTTATTATCATAATAAATCTTGACCTTTATCGAGGAGTTATTGACACCGGACTTCATCTTAAAACTGAAATTCAGAATTTATAAAAGAAACTTTACAGTGAATTGATGATAATATTTCGTTTTTCATTCTTAACGTTAAAGACCAATGTTGCAGTTATATTGAAAATTTTAGTGCGTTGCAGAAATCTTTAACGATTAATTATATAATATTGTATGTTTATTTTTATTCTCTGGTCTCTGCATACCCTTATGGGAAGAAGTTTTGATTTTATGTATGTAAGGAATCTAGACTAGAGAACATGAATAATCATACAAATATTGCTGAATTACTCATTTTTTTTCTGTGGGAACCAAACTAAAAACACTTTGTGTAATTTAATTACGAGGCGACCGCGACATCAATACACATTGTTTAGAAACTAAGTTGTACCTTTAGTAAATGTCAAACGTACTAATTTAGTGAGTGCGTCCAAATGTGAAAGACTAGGCGGAGTTTGACATTTACAAAAAAATGGCACACGTTACTATTGTAACCAAAGTTCACGACCTATTGAGACCTATTTTATCTATGTTTGAAGAGCTCCTCAAAGTCAGGGCCAGCTATTCAACACAAAAACTGTTACAGATACATTTACAGCCTAAAATAACAGTTTATCGTTTCTTCCAAATTACCTGGGAACAGCTGAAAAAACTATACGTTAAAAACTTAATAGGTTCTTGTAAAACGGGCTACTTTTGAATACATGGGTTTCTTTGAAAGAGAAGGAAATGGGCATGGGAACTCGTCGCTAGTTTTTTATGCGAGCTATTTTCTTATTTACGTAATCAAATTTCCCCCGAATTTTCCTAAAGTAAATTTTACGGTACGTAAATTTGTTCTAGAAAAATATAGGCTTCCAAAAGTACTACAATTTAACAAAGAGTTACACGTGTTCTCTTCAAGTACTTTTATTTATTTATAAGTACCCGATATTGCCTTGAAACTAAATCAAATTACAGAAAGTGTCCTCTCGGGACTTAGAAATGATTATTTTATTACACTTCAATCATCTACGAAGGTCTACTAAAGCGTAGCCGTAGGCCGTACTTAATCCCTAATTGTAATATCAAAGAACAATATAAATAAAACTTAAGTTTGCCAACTCAATCCAAATTGAGATTAGTTTCTACTTAAACACTAAAATAGCGAAAAGGTACTCGACTCCGACGACTTCTATTTCAATTTTAAAAAGTCTGAAAACTTCTCCACCTTTTTTATAATAACGAATGGCATTTCGATGTAAAGAGGTTTTTTAAAAGTTATTGAAGCTCTATCTATAAAAGATATTTGAGACAGATTTTTTGCATTATAGGTACTGCGTGTTTTACTTAGCTGCAATATTGCTAGTTTAGATTTATTAAAGTGATCGACACTTCATATTATTATTTCATAAAATCACCAGAAAAGGTGGAAGGAACTTATATAGATTATATTACGATGCTGATAGACTGAGAAGAACTGTCTCCATGAATAAATATATTTTGTCCTCGGCTTACTATAAAAAATGTAATATCACAAGAGGCCAGATTATTAGTTAAGAGATTATTACTGAAGGTAGAGGCCTTCTCTACCTTCACTAATAATTGTCGCAACAATACCAACATACTATCAAAGTAAACATGGTAAACGAATTATTATGTAAATAAAATATCAGCATATTTAATACTAGCTGACCCGCGCAACTTCGCTTGCGTCACATAAGAGAGAATGGGTCATAATTTTCCCCGTTATTGTAACATTTTTTACTGGTACTCTGCTCCTATTGGTCGTAGCGTGATGATATATAGCCTAAAGCCTTCCTCGATAAATGGGCTATCTAACAGAATAAGAATTTTTCAAATCAGACCAGTAGTTCCTGAGATTAGCGCGTTCAAACAAACAAACAAACAATCAAACAAACAAACAAACTCTTCAGCTTTATAATATTAGTATAGATTCCACATACCAAAACTCATTCAAGACCGAGGATACGACAGTTGTTTCCACACAAACCATCATTTAGTCTTCTTAAGTGCGTGGATACAGGAATCCGCCGAAAAATCCCACCGGTACAATACAGTGTAGTTTAATTCGTTGTGTACCTTTCGTCCCTTCCCGAGGGAACTCTTCAGCTTCAGTTTACTGGTACATAGCAGGCGACCACAGCCCAACAGAATCTTCTTGGGTCACGCGAATAACAGAGTGATGAATAAGAAAGTAGGAAAATATTTTTAGATGCTGTGTTCCTACTCTTAGTGTGTAAAGTGTAACGATTTGTTTGCTAAGTATGAAGTGGATGGAGTAAATTTCCTTGTAGTGTAATTTTTACTTACTCACACAATACTGGCATAAAACCTACGACAGGTTGATTTTCTTTCATACAAAATGCATTTGAAAATCCACGTTGCAAATGCATCTTATGTGACAAGAACAGTAACAGTAAATGTAACGTAATGACATTTCTTATGCAAAATAAATATTCTGCTTTTCTAACTCATGCAACTTGTTGTAGCCGTTGTAGGTTTCCACTTTTACCTATTTCGGCTATAACTTCGGTATTAATCCTATAATAGTATAGCATTCTGCACTCAAACAATCCTGTGCATTCCAATTCTGCCCTTTCACTTCACAGTGTAAACATACAAACTTAATATTAAAACGATACGTATTGTGACAGTAATAGAACATCAATTGTGGCCGTAAACAGTAAATCATAGGCACGGCGCAGTCCACCGCAGCGGATGTGTGCGGTCACTATGAACGTACGGTGAAACTATTACTAGTCATCAGCTATTGCGGTCTCACTAATTATATTATCGGATGTGTGCGCTAATGTTTTCTTTATTTGATTGATTAAATATACAACTGTAGCCGCATTACCAGAATCATTTGTTTAATAATACTTATCATAGGCAGGAGAGTTTCCTTTTGGCTGACACAATTTTTATTTATAGTTCGTTTTGAGGACTAGGTTATCATATTGGAGACTCAGTATGTTCAAAAACCTACAATAACAATGTTTCGTTTTCTTAATTGAGAAGTCAAGTCAAACGTCACGTAAAGGGTCAGGTAAGGAAAGTCTTACATCGATAAGTCTGAAAATGGCAACTTAAAATGTCACAGATCATCTTAAACCAAAGTTTACCCTACTCATAATTAAATCAAAGTTTTGTCATTCAAAATTTAACAATCTTGCAAAACACAAATCTGTTCATGGCGTAATCAGATAAAAAACTGTTGGCGAGCTTAATAAACGAGGCGGGTGCTATTCCCTTAACATAATGGAATCTTTTTAGACACTTTAAGACAGCACTTTAGCTTAATGAAGAGCCATAATTCATTTTGACGCTCCTAGTAACTAGAGCAATGGCGTGCCGTCGCTGAAGTATACGTGGGTAATTAGATCTACAGCCAGTTATCGATTTCTTGTGTTAGTTTTATTAATGGGAGAGCTTAACTTAGCGACGGAGTGTTGGAAATTTTAATTATGTTACAAGAAATAGTGAAACAGGGACGAAAGGATAAAAATCCTCGTGTCTTTTTGAAATCTTGCTAATATTACTGTTTAACTAAAAGTCGTCTTGCTTCAAAGAAACCGAAACTTCTACGTATCTAAAAGAAAACAGTCTCAATACTAACTATAGTTAACTAGACCAGTGTCGTATGTTTTGACCTATTTAGAAGTAGGCCGTATTCAAAAGGATTCCAAAACATATTTATGATGAAAGTCCCGCCACACAATTTAAAATGTCCTACAAATGAAGAGTCACCGGATCCCATTTTAAATATTCATATAAACCTTTCCTACAAACCTAATAAACATATTTTAATTGAGCACTGAAAACGAGATAAGTTTTAGGACAAATATCTATTGGTGTGCTTTATTAAGAAAAACTAAACATATAAGTACTACATTAGTTCCAAATTAGGTTTCTACTTTGGGTACTGGGAATATTTTTTCTTGGGAGTATCTTAATTGGAATTATTTGACATGCGAAAATAATAAATCCACATGGTTTTATCTCAGCAAAGAAAATCGCAGAAAAAAAACATAATAAACAACGAAAACATTGGAACAATACTTGCTAACTAATTAAGTGTCGATTTTCTCTCATCTCACAGAAAATCTAATAATCTTTTATTTAATATCGATAACAACAATAATAATTATGGCTACATTATTTCTCAGATAATACAGGTGTAAGTTTCTCAAGATAAATCTTTGACTCAATCTATACTTAATATTATAAAGCTGAAGAGTTTGTTTGTTTGTTTGTTTGAACGCGCTAATCTCAGGAACTACGGGTCCGATTTAAAAATTCTTTCACTGTTAGATAGCCCGTTTATCGAGGTAGGTTATAGGCTATATAACATCACGCTACGGTCATTAGGAGCGGAGTAGCAACGAAAAATGTTACAAAAACGGGGAAAATTTTGACCCATTCTCTTAGGAGACACAAGCGAAGTTGCGCGGGTCAGCTAGTTATGAATAAACCTTATTAAAGAAAATATTTCAGGTAAAAAGAAAACCTTATCTTTCGTTTTCGGAATATAATTTGGAGATTACATCTATAACGGCCTAAACCCTCGTCGTTTGATTTGAAATCGAGATTTCCGAGAAAACTAAAGGAAAACTTCTTCTAATAAATGTTCTTAATTTATTGCGATGACAGATAAAATATTTCTTAGAACTGTTTGATGGTGAACTAAGCAACATTTAAAAGCGTTTTCCAATAAAAATATATTATATAAGGCTATTTATACCAAATTAAAAAACAAATATAAACTTGAAAGGGTTGCGTTAACAGTATTATTGATTCAAAATAATATAAATTAATAATGTAAATGAAATGATTTTTGACAAATCTGAACTAATAAATACTTTTATTAAGTAAACAAAAAAAACCGTAAGTTTCCTAATAAATGTATAACTTTTACGGCTATAAAGTCTTCATGGTTTCCAACACTTTTCAACTAATAACACGTTGAAAACGTGTTTCTTTAAACTGTAAAACTACTTAGTGGAGTAAAAAGTTGTTCTACGTCAAAATATCAAAGTTTAGACATGATACTTCTTGTACTATGAGTACACCTAGTTTTTCCACTGCTTAGTCTAGATTCAAAAGATTTTGGTACTCTGGCTTTTATACTCTCTCTCTTCCTGTCTTTTATGGTGTCGTCGTCTATTCTATTCGTCTCATATGGTGTTGGCTTCCTTATACTCTCTCTCCACTTCGCCCTATCCTTGACGTTGTCTACCTCAACCTCACATGAATGTCTGGGTTTTATATAAATTAATAAAGAATAAAATCATTACTGGTCCACTCACACAAGCTAAGCCAAGCTATGGTAATGACAACTGATAAACATAGGTACTCATATACTTCTTAATACATAGATATACATATATTATGAAAATAAATTTAGTTTTTTTTAAACTCATAATCAAAATTTTAGACAAATTATTCCTACCTCCTATTTCACTTATACAATTACCTTTTAAGTTAAGTTATTTATCTTCCAAAATACTACTTGCAATAGCCTATCGAAAAGAAGCACTCCTACATCTCAAATAATTAAAAAACAATTGTACAAAACGAATCGGTAATACGAAAACAAAACGGCCAGCTCTAAAAATATAATTTCTCAAATAATTTGCACATTTCAGTGCGATTTGCTATTCAAATGAG
Organism: Anticarsia gemmatalis; assembly: GCF_050436995.1. Lineage (NCBI taxonomy): Eukaryota > Metazoa > Arthropoda > Insecta > Lepidoptera > Erebidae > Anticarsia > Anticarsia gemmatalis. The sequence continues at coordinate 9,019,307 of NC_134757.1, forward strand.
ACTGGTGAATGTCAGTGTTTAATTTTTTAATTCAATTGTTATTTTAAGCGCAGCGCAGTGAGACCGGAATAGTTCATTGTGATGTTTCTTGTGACAAGCCGTTCAGGACACGACTGAATTAACTAAGATATATAATGAATTTATACAAATATTATTGAAAACAGTTTCAAACTTGTTTTCTAGTTTGACAACTTAGAGCTTTATTTAGAGGCAGGTGCAACTTTGGGAAAACGTCAAATAAACAAATTAGTTTTTGTTAATGGTTTACTTAAGAAACTATAAGACAGCTGAAAAGATTTCCATCACCTATCTCTCTTTCATTAATGCCTTTTATCTTTATCTAATTCCATTCTGTATAATGTCTATCCATACCTCAAATTGTATTCGAAATATGCTTGCTTCGTTTGCGCCAAAGCCTTTTTTGTCCAGAAGCGCTCATTTTATAGTTTTCCACAACAGAGTGTTTTAAATAAGCAATATGGAATTGTACACTGCTTAATAAGACAAAGCTACAATTTACAAAGCACACAAATAATACAAACGACTGCGTTAAAATTTCAAAGCAAATCTCCAAGGGCGAGAAACTCGAGGAAAACTGGCTATAATCCAGATTTTCCAAGTTGAGCTCCCAATAAAAATAGATTTGACATTAAATACAGAAAATACTTGAATTTTCCCAACGGAAGCTGGATTCAAAAGTGATAAAATATGTAGTCAACCACTATACCCTATTCTTGAACACGTGGTGTCTAGAGAGTGAAGTCTAATAATATTCTTAATCAATATCTACGGCTCAGATTGAAACAGCTACATATGTAGGAATTAGGTAACCACTCCATTGGTAAGTTGGTAATAAATTCGGAGGACTTCAATCGGTTATTATTTCGAAGTATTAAGATAAATACAAGAAGCTATTTAGACATGAAAGTCTGATAACATTGCAAAGAGTTCGAGAACAGTAGCCCTTACTGTGAAAGTAACTGTAAACAAAATGCAGAAAAGCTTTTATTATTAAACAGATGTATCGTGGTTCGTGCATCTCGCAACCGCAGAACAGAGTACAACTTACCTCAAATAAATTCAAACAAGTTTATCGGAAATCGTGCTACGGAAAATAAACAATACAAAATGAGCTTTAAATTTCAATTATTAACTGAAACAGAGACGTGGGAGATTACGATTGGCTCATACTGTCATTACCATTGCGCACTGGACGGTCGGCCAGGCCGCCGGGCACAGAACAAATTTTAAATTTTTAATCGCCCTTTCGACGAACTTAATTTCAATTTAAATTCATATTAGCTCTTCGTATTGAACGCAGTTGCGATTCAAACCTAAAATACATTTTTGGGTGAATCAATTTATCGAGTTCCGTTGATTACTTCGCCGCAGTTATTGGTTAATTCATTAACCCCTCGAAGTGAACTTCGGAGACTGTGTCGGTACAATATTGTATCGTAAATATATATCCGTACAAACATAGTAAAACATCGTAAACATTGTCATGGACCACAGCTGTGTAATGACATTGTGGGAATCCCAGTGCGTTTTAACAAAATACGCGAACATTCACTCAAGTAAAACCCTACGATTGAGGAAAAACATGTACCTGAAAATCTTCAAGCGTCAAAATGATTTTACCTGTAACTGAGTGATGTCTGAGTAAAGCTGTAGCTTACTGTCAACAGTACTTTACAATACACATCCACAAAACAAAACAATGTTGATCTCAGGTAAGAACTGTTCTAACTAATGGTAATAATATATATTTGATTTATTGTTAGCAGTTCTTTAAGCCTGTTCCTTTCGACCAAATTTTTGCAAATATATTAAAATTAATTTTTGAACTACTTTCAGCGAAAAGGTGCCTAAATTGACAGGTATTTTACAGCGCATTTCCAGGCAGAAAATAATAGCCAATTTATATAATAATTTAGTATTAAATTCCAAGTAATCAACCGCACATAAACTAAATCTATTGCTAAATAAACATGTAATTAAAACACCAAATTAATAGCGTTAGTGGAATGAAATTTCGCGGAATAGTCGCGGATGTCCTTTTGCAGCGTTGCGGTTTAATATGTACAATGGGGCGGCCGCGAGCGACCACGGGCTACCACGGGCAACCACGAGTGACCACAACTGGGCAAACAGTCCAGCGAAAACTTAAAGAATTAATAAGCAACACAATATAATTAAGGCCCCATCTGTACCGGGTACCGTCAGCCACTTAAATTCCCAGTAAGTTGGCAACTCGACGCTATGATTGCATTAAAGCACTTACGAACTTTATCCATTTCGTCTGTTGACACTACCGCTGTAGGTTTCGCTAAAATTTAATTTTCCAAATTCAGTTTTATTATAACCCCATTGTAGTTTGTTTGTCTAGTTATTTAAATAAATTTACATCGGATTGTTTACCGTTTGTTGTTTTGACAAGTTTTTTTATGTATTGTAAATTGGATATGTTACACTGGCAGAGATAACTACATTTATAAATTTGTATGACAATATGGCTTTGGAGTTGATGTTAAAAATAACAATATAACCAAACCTGTACGATGTTACGAATTAGACTTCAGTATTTATTGGATTAACTAATGTTTTCTAGCAGAATGTATATGTACCTATATTGGATGGATCACCTATTATAATAGACCCGTCTCACCGGGAACATAAAGTTCCACAATCCTAAATTTCTTAAGACTTCTTCGAAGTACAAGAAAAGTCAAGTCAACTTTCGCTGCAATTCGATGAACCCCGTAAACGCGGTGCGAAAGTTTTCATTGCGTTACGTACCAAAGGAGTGCAGAGGTGCCGACCGCTATCTCACACGCTCCCACCAAACACCCAACTACATTCCAACTTTTCACCATATTCCGTGAAAGCTTCAACCAACAAAATAAGAAATATAAAAGTCTTGTAAAGCCACTTCAAGTCTTAACACTTTCTAAGTTCTCGGGTTGCATTTTTATGGCTTTTTTAATACTAGATATAAAACGTAGCCATAAAACCAAAATGTTAACTTTCAGTGCTTAATTACAAGAGAATTGACTCCGATATTTTAAAAGGAGACTAAAGGATTATGCAGGAAACGCGCACCAGCTTACTACGTACTAATGCTAAATTACTGCAAAGCGTCGACCGAAAGTGTTATTTATAGAATAAGCTCTGTAAGGAAAACTCTGAGCGTTAGTAAAAGAAGTTGCACAATACTAATACTTGAATGCGAATTATCCATGGACCAAGTAGAAGGGTATCGTTAGCTCGAAACCACAAGTAAACCTTTTCATACGAATTCACAGGAAATCACTAATGCATACAAACACCGAAATTAACCAACCGTTTATAACTAGTCTCATAGCAAATTTTAGAGCGTTCCACCACGATTCGCTGGATATTTTAGCTAGCCAACGAATACCGTGCATATCGCGAAACTGACCCAAATGCTGAATGTGAATAATACGATTGGCGATATTATTTATTCAACTGAAGGACGGACGTGTATCATTACGGTAGAGCGCCGCTGCGGTATGAACATTAGCTTAAATAATTGAAACGGGGAATTGAGCGATGGGTGGGCCCGCCTGATGGAATTTCATTTGAATTCTGTTTTCATGTTTTCTCTTACGGTTTAAAAACGTATCTAAATTGCCTCTTTTATTATACACGTGTGTTTGATTCGAATATTCGTGACCGTCACGCTTGTAACCATGAAAAGGGGTACGTCCGAAGCGGCGGGTCCCCGAGGGGTAAATCGGCAGACTGTAGTGTGATTTTACACGGTTCAACAAAAACGATATCAGATTGAAATCTAATAGTAGAAATGTTTTATTGAAGAGCAATTTGTTGGCATTTAAATTGATTGAATTTATTTGATTCTATTTGGGCAGGTATTTGAAGTTTCTACCTTTTCAATTACGGTGCAGGTGAGGTGAACGTGTATCTACTACGAGTATTTATTAGAGTGGTCACAGCACAAATTCAAATCTTTTTCTTTGTCAAAAAATTACTTATAATTGTTATGAAAATAAAAGATACACCGTTTCTACTACGAAATAAACTTTGGATGCGCTTGCAAATTAATATAATCAGCACGCAGTAGCAATATACTTCACACAGTCTAACAAGATGACAATAAACAGGTGAATTGGTTTGAATATGTTCATTTTACTCTACATTTCTGCAGTACCTAGTTAAACAATATCCCCCGTTCTAACATAAAGCGCAACCATCAACACTTGCGACTGCAGAGTTAGACAAATCACCAAAACGTACGTCCAGTTTATTACACCGTTTTACTTATTCATCAGCTATGCAAATGAAAAGCAAATAAAGAGAGAAATGGCCATCCCTGTGTAACGTACGCGTTGGTTTTATCTCGAAAACGATCAAACATTACGATCCCATTTTGCACGACGCATTTCCATATGCGCTATAAATAATGCCGTTTTACCTTCCATTCAAATAAAGGGGTACCGTGGAAGCGTTATTTTTTGCCGAAAATTGCTGGATGCGATACGTGCGGTACGTACGCATGGTATTTTTTCGGATTGGATTAAAAATTATATATTAAAGAGCTTGTTTCATAAATAGGAAGTTTTTAAGGGTAGCCTGTCTATCTTTCAAAATGTGAACGTTAAACCGAAGTCAAAACTCACTGTAGCTCAAATACAGATTTCTAAGTCCCAGAGAACCAGAATAGAGTCAGTATAAGAAATAAATGTCAGAGGTAGTTTGAACATATTTTGATTTTATATCAAAGAGCCTTTGACTTGCACCATAGTTCATATTGTTCTCGTGTAGTGTTCATAAATAAAAGAAAATATGAAATTACTATTTAAACAGCACATTTTCCTCGACGACAATAGCTGTTATTGAATTATTTCGCATACTGAATGTCCATTGAGAGTTAAAAACAAAAGTGATCAAATATTAATTAAGGCTCGAATAAAACGGAAAGTCGTTTATTACAATGGAATACGCCATTGATTTCCAATCAAACAAAGGTTTCTGTAACATTAAATGAAATTACGAACATTATTTCATGCTGCTTTACACAATATCAAGTTTCAATGAATGTGTGCACTAATAAAAGGAAAATATGAGTTATTTAATTAATCAAGTGAAACATTATACGCGATTGAAAGTTACCAATTTTAAAAGTATAAAAGTCTTTTGTTAACAAACACAGTTTTCCGAATTTATAGCGATATATTTTTGTTCGTCAATTGTGTAGGTTTGTTAATAAGCGCTAATGCGATAAAAACATACTGACTTAATAATTAATAAGCCTTTCTAATAAAAAGGCAAAATATTCGAACCTTGAAAACATGGCTCATCCAGATTTTCCCACTAGTCAGTATTAAACCCGAAAAATGTGGAGATTCAGTACAAAAACAGAAAAGCCCCGGGGCGGCACACGAGGCTTTCACGTGCCGAACCCCCGCTGAGATATAGGTGCGAAGCGGGAACATAACAATAATTTGAGATCCATTATACTAACACCACACACTGAAGCTTGGGAGCCAGCAGCCAACTACGGGGTTGTTTTCGCCAAGTTTTTACCCGCACAGCCTTCCAAAGCCTAGGATTTTACGGTAAACGCATTATGGCCACAGTTGTGAGCGGAATTCATAATAACGTAATTAATGAGGGGCGAAACATCGGGCCTCTGAACACGTCCGACGTGCATGCAAAAACCCTTTGCAGCGGGCCGAGTAGCGTATTATTTATGGCGAGAGGCAAGAAACGAAATTTCAGGCGTAAACAAGATTGGAATATCGGTTGCGGCGAACATTTACGGAGCTCAGTTGATAGGCTACTTGTTTAGGTGTAAATTGTTGATACAATCTTGTTGTTAAACATGATTTTAGTTAACTTTCACGTTTATTTGATAGAATGTATGTATTTTGTACTAGATGTGCGGTGTTTGTAAAGGTTAATTAAATATTAATAGATTAATACTAATAAACCAACTTTGCAAATACGACGAAAGCTCTCTTACAGTTTTCATTTAATATTTTCATCAGTTTAACTTAAATTTTTGCTAAAAATCTTTATTTGCACCCACATAAATACATAAATTTATACAATTAAAGCAATAGTCAAAGATAAACCGAGTTTATCGAATTATCACAAATAAACATTCACCAAAAAGTTTATCAGTTTTTTCCGTCATACATATGCAATATACGTCCAAATTTAGGTGGGTACCTATCGTTTGATCTTCGCCGACTCATCTATAGTCAATAACATAAGTGAATGAAAATATTTGGGCAACCCTTACCGATCCCCATAACATACAAAAATGCTAAAATAACTTCTATTAAGGTTCCATTTCAGAAATGTAGGAAGGATCCCATTATTCAAATGAACGCCTATTATTTTCTTTACAGCAATATCATCTTACCTATGGGTGCGTTCAAATAGCTGTAGGCGTTTTAGCTGGATCAGCACGTTTACTGAATTAATCTAACTTACTTAAAGGAAAACAATATCGTGGGCAATCAATAGTAATTATCAGTTTAAAGACTTTAATTAACCTTTGTGGGTCGTTGAAAATAGTTAAACCAAAAATAGAACAGAATTAACATTTTATTCGTGGCAAAGTACCTACCTTCCCACCTTAGTATTAAAGTTTGAGTCGTAGGAGATGCGACATCGATTACTCCCTCGGAACAGTCCGAACTATTCATTTAAAGAAGTTGAAAGGTCGCTCATTATCATCGTACGCCTACTCAAATCAAAAATAACTATTTTTATCGTCGATGACAGTCATCGTGTACAACCGGAAAATCCGAATAATTACAACCTTACTAATATTTGAATGACAATCCAAATGTCACGAACATCATCAAGGACGCTAATAAAAGCACTCCACCCAAACTCATTAGAAAATAGCTAGAGCTTACGAACTAATAGAAGCTCTACGCTTAGAGGCGCTTGTGCGACGTCAAGAGACTTTTTCATTCTATTTTTCAGTTCGTACTTTCAAAGAATTCAATTACTGGAAGAATTCTTGACTCTACTTCCTTAGTCTAGCGAAAACTTTCGAATTTATGGTAATCTCCTTCCAAATTTGATCTCCGTGGAGCTCGCTCCCTCCACTTTTGTATTATTACAGGCTATAATTTTCGCTGAACATGAACCTCCGTTGACTTGCTACTGGCGAAGGCATTACCGTTGAGATCAAACTGCCAGATAGAAATACAATGCCGTAGTATTACGATTAAGTTGTTTCGTGTGCACTTAATTATTAACAACCTGATTTTTTTATGGACTGCGTCTTATTTATGAGAACTTAATATTAAGTTATAGATTCTGCGATAAATTACATGGAAAATTATCTCTGCCTCCGATAGAAAATAAGTACAAAAAATTGCTTATATCTGTTCTGAATTTAACAGGCAAAATGAAGTGACTACCTATAGATATTTTCAACCACTTCAATTTCTCTAACTCATAGGTGTAGGACCTAGACATAGACTATACTCATACGTCTTCGTACTACATATTAACTATTGCTATTATTATAATGTTTTGAAGATTTTGTTACTCATCGCTACCCGAAGTTAACCAATCAAGGCTCCTACAAAACCGACGAGCTCCAGTTAATTTACCTTTATCGTATCTGAACTAAATATCTCCAAATTCTCCAAACGTAAAACTTGCCTTTAAATACCAAAACACGTAGAACGAAAGCTACAAATTGAAACTCATTCCCGATACAGCTTACATTTCGTCAGTAACTCAATACTGAGACCACAGAATTAGTGGAGGGCTTAACCGCGCTAACGTCAATACGTTCGTGTAATGAACCGGCCTAATTAGTGCAAATATAAGCATTTACTCGTTTGCGGTGACGCATAAGAGATTCTCGTCAAGGCGTATGTTGTCAGCAGTATTGAATGATGTACCCTAATTTACATTCAGGTACAGTATTATTGGTGTGAGCTTTTCTCCTAATTAAGGGTAATTTGATAAGCTGAATGTTGTCGGCTGTAATGTAATTTTAGGTGTTAGCGGACATGTGACTAAAATATTAAGTGATGAAAGAAAATATCGTATGGTTTTGTCAAACGAAATATCTTTGAAAAACATTTCTGAAAAGTTGAGCTAATGGCGTTATTAATAACGTAATTGCATTAACTATAGCGAAAAACCACAAAATAATCTAGACCGAAATAAACATTATGTTATTGCAACATTTTTTTGATAGATTTAAAGTGAAAACACTCTTCAAGTAGTGGTTATTGTTTAGTATCTGTATCAACAATTCTTACTTCAAAAGTAAGCTACCTACTGCAGACTTCCTTTTGCTTTTTGAATCCAGCTAACACCGAAATTAACACTACTCGTACCAGATAATCCATTCCATTTTACAATGTTATAGTTGGTTTCAACCCTTGCAAGCCGCGAGGTGACCCATTTCACTAAGTGATTACAACTGGTGCGGAAAGATATGCAATTCATACACACATTACTGTTCTACATGCTTCCTGGCAGCCTTTGATCAGCACCGCAATGGAATAAAAAATAAAACTAACTGCTTTTCCCGCGAATTTTAAATGCTGTTGAAATAGAAACTAAAGTTATTTTCTTCCAATAGTTTATGAAATTGATTACTGATTACTTTTTACATTTATGAATATTTTTACAGGGAAATTTGAATATAAAATCTATTGTTTGAATATCTAACCTATTTTGCACCTCAAATAATAAAGTAAATGAAGGCCAGCATACCAATTCACTTACGAAAAGTAATCAAAAATTTACATACCTTGGAATTTTCAATCAGATGAACACATTCGGCTCTAACAACCTCGTATTTACTAACACGTAATTCTTCAAAGTTTTATAAACATAAACTCACAAGCACTGCACTAAAGTTCTCAATTATTATTTACAATACATGCACTAACATAAACACGATACTAAAACTAACCTAACACATTCACTCATAATATTGACTTTTAACTATACTCTCAAACACCACAACAAAATATAAGAATTCGAACGCTTCTTTTTGATAAATATGTCGTCAAATAGTAATTTTTAACAACAAAAATAATTGAAAACAGAGTGTATCCTCAGGGATTGTTGTCAAAACTGTCATTTGTTCGACGCCATGGTTATGACGCATGCGTACTGGGGTGGTGTACAAATGCGCATGTGGGCATCGAGTTGGCTTGTGTAAAAGATTTTATTAAAGTTTCGAACCTCTTTGGATCTTTTGAAGACATTCTCTTTAGAGTTTTTACTACTTTTTCTAGTCTGCGATGATAAAAATCTAGGGGTGCGGGCTAAGCGTAATAGTGAGTTCATGTATTTGGTTCGCGTTCATTGAATTCACGGTGTTCAATGTTTCTTTCGTTGATTAGTCAGACACGACTAATTATTATGATTAATAAGGAGCTATTAAGATACGAATCTAAATGAATTTATGTGTTAATTAGACCTATGCGGTTCTAATCAAAAAAATGTACCCCGAACAATTTTTATTAGAGGACAGAGATTTATGTTGGTTTAAGTTTGAGACGAAACTAAAATACCAACAAGTTTTTACTAAAGTATTTAATCCTATTTAAAATTTTCTAATTACAAAAATTACATTAAACTTAAAGCTGTTCTAGCCACGCAGAAGCGTATTATGTGGGTGACTTATGACAAAACTTTTGGTGAAATGCTTGAACAAAACGCCCATGTCCGACCGTGCTTAACTGTCTAAACTTTAATTAAATTTGCGAAAAAACCTCCCCTTTAACGCCGATAGACTATCAAGATTACATCATTTCGGATTAAGACTAATTAAAGTGAGACTTTTTTGTATTCAGGATCGATTTAATGGACTTTTTAAGTTGTAAGTAAAGACTACCAGTTTGGGATCTTCGGGTTTTAAATAAAATGTACGCTCTCGGACGAAAAAAATATGCTTATTTGAGGTGAGATAGCTCATAGTAGTTACTATTTTTTTTTTATCAAAACGTTAGTTTACGGATTGTGTCGAGATGAAAGATATTTACAGAAGTCGTAAAATGAATGAGACATTTTAAACCTATTGTTTGCGATTATGTTTTCAAAAAAAAAACCTGCGAATTTACCGTATCGATTAAATGTTACACAGCTTTAGTTCATAAAAGTAAAACTACGTTTTACATTTTGGGAAAAAATATAACTTAAATTATTAGATTAATGTGAAATGAATATAGTATGTAGCTATAGAGACCATTGCATTTACGATTTTCAGTCAACTGGTTCAACAACATTATCTTCTGGACTAAGTTTCACACAAAAGCGAAAAAAAATAACATAAGAAAATCATGACCAACTAAACATCCGCTTGCCAGCACTTTGTTCGTAAAGTGATCGTATTTCCCAAATTTCCGAACTGCAGTTAACTCTAACCGCTGTTGGGGAACGCTTCGAGGGTACAGTTACTATACTTGTAGCTTGCACCGCCGTATATTGTGATAATCTATGGAGGTCGTTGAAGGTAGCCTACATTGTAGAGCATCGTCGGTCCCGTAGATTTACTTGCATTGTCAGTTTATACCTGAATAATGGAGATGATTAATTGGATAACAGATCGTATATCTTATAATACGTGGCTTTAACTGGCTTTGTGTGTGAATGAAAGACAATTATTCAGTTATTTTAAAATGATTGTTTTGAAGAGTTGTTCAAGAGAATTTCCCGTTTATTTTATGAAGACCATTTTATTTTAAGAGAAAAGATCGGGTTTTTAAAAATATTAATAAGTAAAGCAATCCCTGATTTTGGGACTAAACTACAATAAAATATTCACAGCTATTATAATTAACAACTTAAACATGAATTCTTTCTTCATCTTACATAGTTTCATTGACATCGGTACTGTATTTTTTTTACAATCGATTTGCGATATTTTTTTTAAAGAATATGAAGACTTATTAACCTTATATTATAACTTAATTTCCTATTGTTAGTAAACTACCTACGACTTAGAAATTGAATCAAATGAGTAAACGAACATACATACCGGTTGCAATTGAATACAAACCACTTAAATCGACCCCTAAAAATATCATAAACATAAACCCGAAGCGTATCGTGAGCCAAACGACTCAGTTTCTGTCATAAACGGTGACACTGGCTGAACTACAATACTAGCAAATACAAAACCAATATAAGAAGCACTTTCACGTTTCATACAAACCCCTTTTGACTGTCTTTAATCCTTTGAACAAAGACGGGGAAGGTAGCTCAAGTAAGCCTGGTCGTTAAAGTGCCAGTATCGTTTTTTGGTGCCTTTTTTTAAAGAAAAAAATAGAGAGTACTAAACATAGGCTATCATGTTGTGGTGCCGTGACTTTCTCGTGTTTCAGAACTCACATGCAAATGTGTACTCGTACTACTATAAATATAATAAAGCAGTAAGAGTTTTATTATTTGTTTGTTAGTCTTAACGAGCTAATATCTGGAACTACCAGACGGCTTTAAAGTACACTCAGCGGCAGAAAAAGTGGCCCAAGCGGTTATCGTGAATTTGTAAACAAATTAAGTAATATATGAAAGATATATTGTTGTAAGTAGTTGCGAAGTGAACTGTTTAGTGTTATGAAGTGTTTAATTTGGGATTAATTTAAGTGACGGATGACTTTTTCTAACAATGTGTGTTAGAACTGATTTTAGTGTTAATCCGAGAGGTCAGTTGAATTCTGTATTTTGAAATATTGCTGCACGGAAACGATTTTTTTTATGATTTTTATTGATTATCGGTCTATTTAGATTTTAGAAAAGATTTGAAGATGCCACTTACTGCTGAACAAGTGGCTTAGGTGGTCTTATTGTCCGATCAGGGCCATTACCATTGAGAGGTGGCTGCATTTTTCAATGTATCGCGTACCACTTTAAGGTCTGCAATTAGGAGGTCTTATGAGACTAATCTCTACACGCGGCGACTAGCAAGTCGACGAACACGATGTACATCCGCAAGAGATGACCGATTTGTTAACCTCCAGGTGCTGAGAAATCGCTTTCTGACAGCGTTTGAGATTCACTAGAGGCTTCAAGCGGCACGCGGAGTCATTCTTAGTGAACGGAACATAAGACGAAGGATAAGAGAACGTAATTTACGGGCAGAAAGACCAGCCCGAGTACCAGAACTCGAGAGACACCATCGAGTTGCGCGATTACGATTTGCTCGTAAACATGTGAATTGGTCCAACGACCAATGGAGCAAGTTCTTGTTTACCGATGAGTCCTGAATAGCATTAAGAGCAACAAATGGTCGTGAGAGAGTGTACAGACGCCACTAAGAATGGTTTCTTCCCAACACAACACGTCAGACGGTCAGTTACAAAGGTGGGTCTGTTATGGTGTGGGGAGGTGTATGTTTGGAGGCACGTACGGAGCTTGTCATCGTAGATCAGCGCCTAACAGCAGCCGGGTACATTGAAGAAATCCTCCAAGACCATGTTGTACCACTTATGGATTTCATTGGTCGGGAGGATTAACTCTAATGCAGTTTAATGCGTGCGCTCATAACGCCCGCGTTGTGGAGTCGTACCTTGCTAATATCGGGATTCAAAAACTGGCTTAGCCTGCTCGCAGTCCAGACATCAGCCCCGTAGAACATGTCTGGCACATGCTAGAAAACAGTGTACGTGCACTGCCCAACCCACCAGAATCACTTGGAGAGCTAAGAACCGCTCTAGTCAGAGTGTGGGATAAAATTCTTCAAGAAGTAATTAAAACATCCTCCAAAGTATGCCAGAACGCATGCAGGTCACCATAAATGCTAGAGAAGTTAACACGCGGTATGAACTTGATTTTTTCTTTGGTGCAGAATTAGTTTTTTGCAAAAACTTTCAATAAGCAATGTCGAAAAAAGCTGTATTTTTTTGTTTTTCCCATTTTTGATTAAAAATTACGACTATTTAGTGTAAATTGTAATTAAACTTGTGTATAAACTGTTTATCTAATAGTTATAGCCAAAATAATAACCATGTATTGATATTATAAAAAGTTTTATCGTAGTTTTACTTTGGGCCACTTTTTCTGCCGCTGAGTGTATAATTTTTATGTATGACAGCCGCTTATGTTAGAAACCCTATACAGGCTCTATAATGTCATGCTATGAGCTACGGAGTTGCAATAGCCGGCATAATAATAAGCAGGAAAAGCTGGGCATGATTGCTAGTATTGTAATGTAAGGCTGGGAATGCACTAAATTAGCCTGCGTTGAAATACGAAATAACCTTTTTAACAATTAAACAAATTCATAGAATTCCAAATTGCCTCGGCATATGCATAATTGTGTGAATTATTTTTATGTTCTACCATTTACAAATGCCAGTAATATTGTTCCGTGATTTATTGTACATATTTTTATAAATACCGCGGGTTTATTAAACGCTGTTATGTATTCAGATATTTTTTTGAAAACTGTTGACTGCATGCATACTATTATAATAATTATTATGAACTACAGACTCATGCATTTTCTTCACAAAAATAGCTTATCGAATCTAAATCTACCATTATTAATGTGAAAATGTATTTACTTGTTCTTGTTTCATGCGAAAACAAAAAAAGCAATTTGAAAAGTTGCAAATTGCTAGATAATTTTCTGAGGAAGGACTTAGACTACTGCATTTAACAAAAAGAACCCGAAACAACACGACTACAAGCTAGTAATGTAATAATACAAAGTCTAATTTCAAGCAAAAACACTGCATTTGTGTAGCCAACTTAAAAGCTTATTCCGCCAAATTAAGCTGTAAACCACGCGCAGGTAAAATACATTTTCATTTTTAAAGTTTAATCATGGAAGACATTAGGGAAAATAATAGCTTGTTCACTATTTAGAAAATGTTGAAAATATCGTTTAACAGTATCTTATATTATTATGTTTATGTTTGTGTATATATATTTTGCCAGTGTCTGCGATTGCCGTGCAAAGGTCTCAGTTGCAAATCTTGAGACGGGCCCAAAAAGTCTTTTCAGAGATTTTCTGTTAAAAAATTCTCAGAGATTGCCCGGAGTTAGGACGTTGATGTTGTAAAACTCCGTGCCTCGGAGTTGTCAGCCGTAAAGCCGTCAGTCCTGCGCCTGACTTCTTACTGGTCATGCCGCTGTCTCACCAGTCTATAAAAGTAAGGGAATAGAGAGTGTACCTATGTATTGTGTACACACCTGCACACTATAGACAAAGTCCTGCACAGTTGGCTGGTTTCAATGAAACTGGCTTTCTAGCCGAATCGGCCAAAAGGACATCAATAAGAAAAAATATTTTTCTTAGTCTATGACAACCATGGGCTTATATCTCTTCTATTTATTTATATATTTATTACCGCCTTACATTAACAGTATTTACTACACATTCTACTAAATTTAATAGTTCAATTTTTTTGCAATAAGTCCAAATAGGGCCCAGATTTGAATTGTAAAGCGAATGATGCCTCTTCCTTAATAAAAGTCTATCTTCTTCCACAAATGTACACTTTAACTAGGACCGTACTACTATCAAATAAATTAACCCAGCAATGGCAAACCAAGAGGAAATTTATGTTTCCGCACGGTCAAACCATAAATAATGTATTTCGACCATATGAAATATAGTCACTAATTATAACTGCAAGTTATGAACCCAAACCCTTTCCCTTGAAGCTTCGATAAATACTACTGATACAATATGTAGGTCCTTACTTATACAAAGCTTACTACCTCCATAATTCAATGACCTAAATCAAAATCGCAATCCCAAAATTGTTTGATAATGCTCGCGGCAGGAAATACGAAATACCGAAATATTACACGAACATTCGCAATATGCATTCAGTTTTCAGTACCATTATCGCTTAACAAGATTTGGAGAACATTATCGGTTCTAAATTCTGTCAATATTTCAATAATTAGGTCTCTATAGCTTTCATTTCAATTACTACCAAAACGATAATAACTGCAGTTCATGTTTAGTTATGATTCAATACATGTCTACTATACTTTTGGGACTATATTGCTAAACAGGTTTTAATGGAATATAATAAGATGAAAAAGTAATCAAATCTAAATGAATAAATGTTCAACGCTTTTGTTTATCTTGAACATAACCTAACACGTTATAGAGATTCGTACAATCAATCACAATTTCATCAAAACCAACCCCTTATTTCGTCACAATATACTATCAGGAAACAAAACAAAAATTAAATAACTTAATTCAATAATCATGTTAGAACATGTTATATTCAGTACACACGTCAAACGGTCGAACTAAAGCACCCTGTTCCCGACTTATTACTCTTTCGCGTGACTAAAAATATCAAACAGAAATCGATAGAACAAAGCGCTTTGAACTATCCCAATGTGATTGCAACAATGTACTCACTATTATTTATGCGGTGATATGCTAAATGTGCATTGAATAGAATTGTTTAATAAAGTTTATCGGATAGTTTTCGATTGTGATATGTGAATTGTAGAGCTTTGAATTTGAGAGTAGGTAGCCTTTGTTCAAGATAATATGGAAAAAGGGTTAGGTGTCACTTGCATCTGTAAAACAAGGGACAAACGTTTTTTACACGCGTCGTTACGGTTTTCTCCAGATTTTATTACTTGTCAAGAATCTGGGAATATCACGGATGTGGGCAAATGTGTATGCATAGAAAAGAACAAATTAAAAATACAGATAGCAGTATCATGTGCAAGTATGAATTCTCACACAAATTAAATGTGTTTTATGCCGCTAAACATAATCCTTGCTTTGATACTTATTAATAGAAGCCATGAGGCGTTAATTTTTATACTTACTCGTAGACACCTATAATTATGAGAACATGTAAATCAAAGGCGCCAATACGGATTACCTTCGTAATATAAAACAGAATCTGCTGATAAACACAATTTACAAAGCTTCATTAAAACAGGCGTAATCATATTCCCAGTAAACCGATATTATTGGTTATCAAAGATCCGACAAAACGTCAACATGCTTCATACAACCGACCTTTATCCATCGAACAGTGAAATTAATTACATCACTCATTGCTAATGAAGCCTGTTGGTTGCGAGACAACATTTGCACAGTACCCCCGCACCCCGCACCTCACCCCCTCCCTCGCCTGTACACGTCAGGATCAGCCTTTGTTCTGGTTTCACTGAAGCTATTATGAATCTCGAGTGTTTGTGCCCTTATTATGTTTGTGTATCGATATTTATTATGATGATGCGTGCGTTTGGCAGACACATGAAAGCTTCTGAATACAGTGACGTCCTTTCACGGACTACGAAAATGTTGGAACAAAAGTGTCAATTTGCGGGGCCAGATTAATTTGTATTAAGAGATTCTATAAATCATGGAACTACAATGCATTAACGGAATTGTGAAACTGCCTGGTACAGATTGTAACGATGAAATATAGCCATATCATAATTTTACTAGTTCGAACTGTGGTATGTATTCCTCAGAGGCTTAATTGTACAAATTATTAACTTTTGTATCTTTGATGGTAGTTTAAAGTTACAGTACTTAAATTGTTAACCTAGACAATATAGGTACATTAAAATCATGACCGCAACATGTCATTGTATAAAAAACGATATGCTCAAAGTCCCAACATAGGTTAAGAGAAGATAAAATAAGACCTTGCACTTTGAATATTGCACACAAAAATGTATTATATCGAAGATCCACAACATAAAACATTTTTGTCTTGCTTTCAAACTTGCCTATAAACTATCCGTCTTTAATCACTACACTCACCCTGTCGTTTAACTGTCCACCATTAATTTGTTTAATGAAAGGACATTTTATTTGAACAATCGTCGACCGTTGCCGTTACTACAAAACATTTGGGCTTTTTCCTTAACTAATGATGTTTGTCTTTTGGTTTTTCGGTTAAGTAAACAAGTGGCAACAAGTTTGACTGCAAATACGTGTAATTGGGTCAGCTATCAGGGATATTTCGGGGTTTCCTTGTGGACAGTTTACAAGCCCGTTTGATATAATGGTCACTCGCTGTAGAGTTGGGTATAAGCAATACTTGTAAATTTGATAAAATAGGTTAAGACCTATTTTGTTACAAAGAATGAAAGCTTATTCCAACAACCATAGGTTTGTGAGTACTTCCCACTTTTTCTCAACAATGTTTAGTCAGAAAATAAAGACATTCCAAAAAAAATCAGACTCCCGACTCCCCTGGTTTATTCTTACAATCTCTACCCTTTTTCAATGTACTAACATTTCATATATAGATAGGCCTTATATTTTACTACTACACTTCGAATAGTAACCAAACACCTGTGAATAAATAACTGTATATAACGACTGACATAGATGCGTGTAACAAAGTATTTTAATGAGATGACTGATGGACACACAATGCGATGGTAATGATGATATTCCTCTTATAACGATCCGTCGCGGTACTGTGCGCAACTAATAGAAGGTTTCTTATTAGATTTAACAATGTAACATACTTTATCCGATAAAAATATATTTTAGTAGCTGATGGGAGAACTTTAGACAATTTTTAAAGTACCCTGTGTCGTGATATGGGGTTATGATTAATCGCTTTGCACAATTATATCGTAACCAGCTAAAATCATTTAGTCGTGAGCAAAAAAAGAGGGTAACCCGGGCAGTTATTTCCGTGTTGTCTCATAGTGAAATTACGTATTGTTTAAATTTTGTCACATTGTTTACTGACTTTAATAAAAGAAGAAATCTAAATAGTTTTTATATCTCTATCGTTCAAAATTTGCACTGCCTCTATCTAAATAAAAATAAATACATGAATGCAAAAAACCAAATTTACGATGGATACTAGATATTTTCTCGATAAATAGACTAGATACTACTACTATAATATACTGAAATCTATAAATAGGAAAAATAATTAACTTTAAAATCTAAACAGGTCTAACAATCTAAATTTAAACACCAGTCCGAAATGACGAAAACTTTATTACGAAAAGTGTTGCAACAAAGATATATTGCAAATTGATATCATCCTCTTTTACAAAGGGCACTTGATCAGAATCTGACTGCAAATTAATTATCAATTTCGTACGAGTGCCTACGATTTAATCACTCACTATACGAAGTGTAATTACCGTCAATCTCTTGGCGATCCGAGTTTTGATTCAATGATATCGACATTATGCCAAGCTAATGAAGAATTATGTATTTTTTGGAAGTGAAATTATATAAATTTGAGAGTCTATGTAGTGTATTAGAATTATCTGTTTTTAAAACTTTAGGCCCATAATGTCAAAACAGAAATAAAATTAGTTTCTGAACTTCTCTATTGAATGAGTTTCGAACTTTAAAGGTTATATCTAAAGTATAAAGGACCTACACATACACACCCACATGCGTATTAAAGGTCGTGTTACACAAATTTCAAAATTTTGTCGCATTAACGTGAACTACGTGACGATTTTATTAAATATTTTGTAAATTTGAGACTTTAATTAATTTACTTTGTTAAATTAATTCGGTTTCAATAAACACTGGATAGATATCACACAAACCAAGATTAAGACAAATTATGTAGCTACCCCTTAAAACCCCAGTACATATTGACAAAATATATTTTTGACGCGTGTAACGTAGGTGGTTCTTATCTAGAAGTTTTACGATTTTGCTAATGTTAATGTTTTGAAATCAGTTCATTCAGGGTTGAAAAGTGTAACATAGATTGGCAGTATTATTTTGCGCTTTTGATTTTAGTAAAACTGTTTTGTAATAACTGGCAATTAACAATTAAAAGACACTTAAATACATTGAATAAGTAGACGCCGAGTATCATTGGCTAGCTGTTCTTTCGTCCAAAAAGATACTGAAACATAGATTCCCGAAAAAGCATCGCTTTTCTATCGCTCATGCGACAATAATTACTACACCAGAACAATGCATTTATCCTCAAAGTACAATAAATCCCGAAGGAAATAAACGAGAGAGATAACCGTCCAAGATAACTTGTTTCTAAGCAAAGCTATTCCGCGTCACCTCCCCGATGCTAGCAAATAACTTAATACAGGTAAATACATTCTAGTTTGTAGATATTTCACGTGTTACATTGCTCCGTATCACTGCATGCATTGCATTAGGTGGCCTTACTATAAGTTTTGGAATAACTTTTCTATAGTTCGAGTTCTTGTTTGTTCTTTATCGTGGTTCCATGTCCCTCTGCTGATCATGGAATTTTCTTAGATTCTCGGACCTCTCAGCAAACTTATTTATCCAGAGACACATCCAGATCGGCCAAGCATTTCCATTTAGGAGTCTCTTGTTGCTCATAATGATACTTATTAATTCAACTTACCGTACGCTCAGTGTATATAGTACACAGCTCTTCCAATCCACTTGAGTAATCTCTTTGGTAGCGAAATGTATATTAGCGAAATTTAAAAAAATAATTAAAAGCTATGCATAGGAAGAGAGACCCTGTCTAATAAGACATACGCCATATGTTCGTGATCATTGCCTATGAGCATCCGTAGAAGGCAATATTGCTCCCAAGTGCCAAATATGGTCTTAGACTTTATCAAAAGTTATAGATACTCGTTTGCAACTCGTTTCAAACGAAACTTTTAGTTGTTTCAATAGTAGTGTGCATGTCAGAGATCTGTATCGCGAGTAGCGCGCGCTCCCAGGTGTATCTAGTAATAAGGATGCAGATACATGAGACGACAACTGTGAAATTGCTTGATCGTGATGTATGCTACGACATTTGGCGGAGAATGAGTTTGTGTATCGAAAACTATCCTGAAATGTAGGTAAAGGAAAAAGATTCGAGGTTTTGTGGTAGGAATGAAATAAAGAACAATTTGTATTTTGTCGTAGACACAAATAATTTTACGTATTACTATTTTTTCGCTTGGAACAGGAGCAATTTCAGACTGAGAGGAAATCAGTAACATATTCTTAGTAGAAAGCATAATTTGTTAAGTTTGTTCATCGTCTAAAATAGCAACACCGCTCTTTAAACTGACTACCCAGATATTTTTTTATTTAACCTTTATAATCAAATTTTTAAGGAATTGACGCCATTAGGATTGATTGATTGACATTTAAGCACAGATAACATTGACCGTGGTCACAAAGCTGACTGAAACACAATATATAGCTCATTACAAAGACCAAACACATATTATTATATACGTTAGAATGATGTATACACATCAAGACCCTATTTATATTTTAATCCTACCGCAAGACAAAATGAAAAAAAAATTCGTTTACATACTCCCAACTTCTGCGGTGTGAAGGGAAATTAATTTCCGGTAATAAAATTGTTTTTTCCTCCTGACTACAAGAGCTGTGTCATGTTTGAAATAAATACACAAAGCAATAGCACAAAGTAAACGTTAGCGTAATAGTAAGGTATAATACGAAAAAAGTAAAATTATATTATTGTCTGATGACCGTTTGGAATCGAAGAATTTCCACAAATATTTCTTATAAATTCATTCTCGTGGTAAGAGTTCCCATGATAAAATTGAAGTCTAAAACTATTCAATTGCTCCATTTATCCAAAGCTCAGTTTCGTTTGAATGAGTTACAAATAGCCATACATACAAACCGCAACACTTACAATAAAAGCAGCCCTGCGCTGATTTTCTGCCTTTTATTTTATGGCACTGATAACTTTTGAATCAACATCGAAAAAAAATCGAACCTTACAAACTTTTTAGTGTCTAATACTAATATTTATTCACTATGAGGGCCAGTTTCAGAGTTTATGAAAAGGTATCAGATATCATATCAGCCAAAAAGGGCCAAGCAAATGTTTAAAAACCACTGTCATAATTTTGTCTGATCTGATCCAAAAATCAGAGACTGGATCTAAGGATCCTCAATGTTGCTATAAACAAGATAATTATATACCTCATGCCTACGTCTCTAGAGGCGGTGTCCACACAAACCAGACTGGCCACAGGGAGCTTGTTGTCTGACCACGAAGCTGGCCATCCGCCCAGTCGCAACTGGTAGTACTAAACATTTATAGGCTAGTCTGAAGGCACAATTACAATTAATTTACTTGTAGTAGGCGGTGGTAAGTGCTGTCTTAAGTCAGCACGCAGGTCTGCCGTACCTAGTTACCTAACTGTAGTGTTTATCAAGACTCCATAATTTGCGTTTTTATAAAATTAAATGATCTTGTTTTTTCACGTAATACTTAAAATACGAAATAGAGAGTTAAAATCAGGCAGGCGGCAGGTTGTATAAAAATTGACAAACTTTTTACTAGAAGGTAAATACACAATTCTACATCCGAACCTTCGTAACGTGATACCACATAATGATGATGACTTAAAAAAACTTATTGTTAAACCTCAACTAAGTCCGTCGTGATCGCATAAAAGCATAATAATATTTTAAACATATAACATTTGTATTTTGATTGGTAGTTACTGGATTCCACAAATTATTTTACATTGTTTATACAAATCATATGCAATATGATATATTTCTAACTCTAGGAACGTACAAAGACTGTAACAGTCGTATAAGAATATTTAATTCGTACTTCATTTAGTATTCAGGGTTGTCTGTTAATTTTCCGTTCACGTTTAAACCATTGCGAGAAAGCATTTCATATTCTTAACTCTGCAGGTTTGAAAATGTTCTTGAGCTTTTTTTCATCTGATACGGAGAAACCTTACCAAGATAGTATCTAGATACCATCCACCAGTACACCGTGAAATCCAGGGTTCAGTGCTCGTGTGAGACGAAAAAGTATTAATGTTTTGTGATGTAGAAACCAGTGTAATCTGCGCCGAAACGTCAAGCTATCAAACGTAAAATGTGTGTTCGCGCATATCTCCGTATTCTATAAACCACACATTGTATACTACGCAAAAGGAAAAAAAAAACATTTAGTATAAACGGACTGAATGTTCACTCACAAACATAGCTAATCCGCCACATACAAAGCAATCGCTATCGGTAATCTGCAGAAATGGCCGAACTTCCGTGGACCCTGGATCCTCGTCAAACAAACATTAGACAACTGATAAAAAGAGTTGGTTCCATTCCGAGTGATCCGGACCCAACGTCACTGGATATTGGCTTTGTTTGACGCTTCCACACCAAATGTCAATTGAACAGACGAAAGTAAAGTAATCAGTAGCGCGATTTTGTATAATTTGTACTGTCGAGTATCCAGAGTTTGACATGTAGAATGTACTGCCAAAATAGTTCCTACGACGTCCGTCGGAGGCACTGATCATATTTTCATACAAAATTTCCCGATGACAAACTGGTTGTCGGTAGTCGATAGTGGTAGAGAATTGAGCTATAGGATGCTATACTTTAATTGTATTTTGTTTGTAGGTACATTTCGTTTGATATACTTACCTACTTTAATTATACCTATTTCGTGTACAATATTTTTAATGGTAAAAGAAAACTCGAACATACGTGTGGCAAATTCGGAAAAAAACACAGACATCTATAGAGTTACTCATTTTCAAAACTCTGCAATCCAAGCAAAACTTCTGTACGATAAAAAACTTTCTTATTTAAATAGCATACCATCTTCTTTCTTTGAAGCCAAGACTATTGCTTGTTTTCATAATCAGTACATTCTACCACAATAAGATAAATCCATAAAAAAACTTGACGTAAAACAAATACCGTTAAAAGAGCGCTAACAATAAATACCGTATCGTCGTGTAACAATACCATCTGAACAAACCAGTCGGCATCGATCAGTGCATATTTCATCGCCCACACTCCATGTATTCCCATTTCATACGTATTTGGCGCAAACGCCAAATTCGATAAGTCGAACGCTTTGAGTACCACTCGAAATGCAGTTAATGGAATTACGCGACGCGCTCTGCGGTTTTGCGACGGCTAAATGAGTTTTCATGTATTGCCAACAATTTTATACGGGACGCATACATTACCGCATTATTGGTTCCTCTGTTATGATAATTGTGAATGCCTAATACGATGAATGTAAATAGACTGTAATGTTTAGAGAAACCCACTGGATATTGGATTTAAAGATTATGTCGGTGTTAAACCGCAAATATATTTTGATAAAACAAATAATGATTGCTTACCAAAATGCGTTTTTATTTAAACTACATAGTTTCCGCCGGCCATTTCGTCCGCGTTAAATGATTTCCTACAGTAAAAACTGACATGGGCCAATACCGTATTTTAGGTTACCTATTAACTATTTTTGCAATAATTATCATTAAAATCCGGTCGGTAGTATTTTTGGTGACAGGGTAATAGGGTAACATACATCCTCACAAACTTTCGTAATTCTAATATAAATAAGACTTAATTAAAGCTCAAATGTCATATATCGGTGTCAATAACAAAATTTAGAATCAGATGATCTAACAATTATTTTCAATGTTCAATATACTACAAGATCAGATAATAATACAAGATTTATTATTTCTTTCCCGTAGCGGTCACTTGTCCGTTACGTAAGATATTATGAATGCGACAATATGATTGCACATAGGCACGGCACGGGATGCAATACTACCATATAAAGACACGACAATGTAGATGCGTCGATAAAAAAATAATGTGAAGTAATCTGTAAAGATCCGTAGAAAAATATCTAGAATGACAATTATTTAATGTTACGATAATTGCGCAATATAAATCGATGCTTAGCATTACTAATATAACAAGGAGAAGATATTGTCGTATACATTGTCGTCTACATAATTATAATAAAATTAAATCACCCCGACTATTTATCTGCTTGCGATAAATTAAGATCGGCTTAACTTGTTTTCGGCGATTACATAGATGGGTAAAGCGATAAGATCACGCTTTTTCCCGTGAACCGCCACATTCTGCGATTCCTATACTTTTCCTTCATTCACAACCATACATCATAATATTATTTATTTATTTATTTATTTATTTATTTATTTAGGGAAAAACAAACAGTTACACACTTACATTGTTATAAAGTAATACAAATAGGTACTTCTTATATGTGAAACCAACAACGTTTTCCACGTCTTATACATAATTATTCTGAGAACTGTGCTCGAGTGAGACATGAAATGACTTTATTATTAATACATTTAAGTAATGTTATAAATTATATAAATAATAGGAAATGACATGCAAATAAATGAACATATATCACAATATAGAAGACCAAAGTTAAAATTACACAAACTGTAAACCATCAAGCTTTTCAATTATTTTATACCTGAACTGATCAGCTGATAAGACGAATAAATCCAGATCTGTAAAGTGATCATTGTAATTTTTGGCAATACGAGTTAGCGGTGCGCGGACTCCAGCATTTGTGCGAGAAGACCGAATAGCAAAAAGAGTATGTCCGCGCACTTCGCGTCTCACTACAGTTCTGGGGATGATATAGCACAAATTGCCAGCTAAATCTAAGCAATCGTATCGGTTATTGCATAAATCATATAAGAACATTGTCTCAAGAAAAAGGCGTCTGGCTCTTAAATCATGTAATTTGATAGTACTGTTTACGTCATTGATTAAGTTATGACCGCAACGGTATTGCATTGCTTTGATGAACTTACGCTGAATCCCTTCCAAGTTATAAATAAATATTATAAAGTAAGGGGTCTTAAATGCGATTGAAAATTAAAGGTTAGAATACCTCATTTGTTTACATGACGTTTCGATTGAATTACATCGACCGTGGTCACGTGCTGACTCAGTCTCAGTCTCACATTATAATATTATGTGTACAAGTCGCGAAAGTTTATAATCCATACATCATGTCGAACAGAAATAAAATCTTAATTTACTAATGTATCCTCAAATAGTAATGCAACGTAATGGCTTAAAAACTTTAAATGCATACCAAATCAACACACCAATTAATTTCGTTGCCGCAGAAGATTAGCGCAAATAAAACAATAATGACACTTCATACAAATTCGCTTTTACTTGATGACTATGTAGCGTGACTGGACACATTTATCGGTATATGCATGCATAACATTTAAGTACCTAAGTGAAATAAATTGGACTTATACAAGGCATTTGACGCCGTCTGCTATTTCGAGGTCGAGGTCAGACTATGTTGATTCCAATGGTGTCGAATATTAACCTGAATTTACGTAATATGATTAATATTTAATTTAGAACACATACAACACATAATATCACGCCTGTTATACCTACCCGAAGTTTTAGACTGAGATGGAAGGCATACACTCACAATTTGCCATAAACAATGTTTGACCCATGTTACAGTTGCGAGCCTATTGCCATTTACCGGGCACGTTACCAAGCTCTGGGCTACTATTGATAAAGATTCAATTAAAAATAAGAAAGAAAAATAAAAGAAATTTTAATTGATGATCCATATACATTAATATGCAAGTTCACCAAAAATAAGAAACAATTTTCAAAAACTACAAACTTTCAATGCTTAGTGTAAGTTCATTCATTAGTAATGTTATGACTGAGTAGTAACAACTTTTTATGACTGCATATAATTAGCATTACGATCGTTTGTCTAATCGTTTTACACGTTTACTATTAACAAGTGCAATGACCTCTCCGTGTCTAAAACGCGTACTAGTATAATTACCACTTATGACCAAGAATTTTAATCGTAACGTATAACGTATTTTAGCTGCATTTTTTAGTAAGTGGTGCGGATGAAACTATATGTCTGTTTAATCCGTAAAAAATACGAGATAATTTAATTATAGACTTATACAGAGTGGAAATAATTTTGGCCATTGAGGGAAATTATGAACTTAGACTCTTAATAAAATTAGTACTTGAACTTTTATTACTTGATGTGGTGTTCAAATTCACACGTAGCTACGATTATTTTAAAGTCTAGTACTTCGATTAGAGCCTTCAACTTCCGTCAGCTGACTGTTACAAGACCCGGCAGTACGGTTACAGCACAGATATCTGATACCCTTAGTAACTGTTATATCACTTGCATATGACTGATAATATTATTAAAAAGGATGTAAGTAAGACAATTGATACGCGTCACTATCACTAAGAAAACCATGCTACCCACTGCATCTGACTGCCTGTTCGCGATAAACTCAAAACCATCATATTGATTGTTGTATGGTTTTTTTGAGTATGAAATGATCTGTGGGAAGGTTTAAGTGTGGGATTTTAAAGTTTATTTTAGAAATGAGCTAAAATGTGATAATTATACAAATTAATTATTGACGAAGATGTCAAAATATTGTATCGCTGCAATTTAGGCAGAATAAGTTACCGGTACCTTATTATATTTAATGCATTAATAAAACCACAGAAAGACTGTACAAAAGGATCTTTTTATTTAAAAGAATTTACATTCATGCGACTAGAGGTAAAAAATTGGCAGTGTTAGAGATGTTTTCATTTTGTTTGCTTATTGACTATATTAACTTAGTTCCTGGAGGGAGGGGGAGGGTGGGTCCTGATGTACTCGATAGCCCTGACGATGTATTCGGGGATGGGCTGGGGAGGAGGGGGGGTGGGGAGGTGGTTGCCCTGTAACAAGAACACAAAAATATTAGAAAATATTCAAATACCACAGTAGCGAAGGAAATAAATAGGCGGCAAGACCCATCACCGTCCCTGAGCAAAGGTCTTCTCAGTAGGGAGTGTTTTAACCTTGACTTTACCACGCGGGCAAGTGCGTTTGGGATTTTGTGCTCCCGCAACTACTGTTTGCAAGAACTCTCTTTCATGCAAGATTGTGTCACGATGTTTTTATTCACCGTTTCAACTGTCATTTAGATTTAAATATTTTCTTGTAAAAACTAGAGTGTATTATAATTACCGAAGGCTGGTATCCGAACTCGTTGGCGATGTAGCTGGTCTGGATGGGGGTACCATCGGGAGCGGTGTAAGAGTTGGAGCCCTGGACTTCGATAGCCTCATCCTCCTGTAAAAATAAATATATTAAATAACACATTACTTTATAATCTGCAAACCTATTGGTATATGAATGTTGTTCCTGATCAACCCATAATAGAAGACAAACAAATGACTATATTCTAGATAACATATAAGTATAAAAGGCAGAAAGTCTTTCATATACCGCTGCCATTAAGTAAATTATTTTTTTAAAAAATTTTATATAGAATTAGAATCTCAGTAGTTACAAGTCTTTACATTTAACCAAATCTCTATAAAAACGCAATAAACATAATCCAAACAAGGTTACACCACGCATTAGAATCAAATGAGATTATAATTCTAATTGACTACATATATTATTATCTTAAAATATTTCCACTATTGCGTATACAATTGACCTTAAACGAAATATCAAGGCTTTTACTTAGGTATATAAATGTAATATATTTCATATGCAACATCATTTAGATTTACTTAAATCGAAATGTCAACTTTGTGGCCTTGATTTTTATACACGTATTGGAAATGGGACTATTATTAATGTATTATTTAATATTCATATAAAATAAGCTCTTCTATGGATACAATTGTATATTATTTTACATTTAATAAAGCCTAAGTTTACTTTTCGACTTTCGATGCAACAAAAATGTGCAATAAAAAAAAGTACTTACGCGGCCAACGTTCTTCAAGACTCCGCTTTCCTGGGCAGCGATACCATTGCTGGTCTCGTAAGCGTATTGGTATTGGTCGGGGAGAACATCAGCGTCTTGCCTCAGGATCTGGGCATCGGCGTCAGGGTGACGAAGGTGGGATACATCAGCGGCAACAACGGCCACGACGGCAAGAAGAGCAACGAAGGATTTCTGTAAAACAATCTTTTCTATCAATAATCTTCATTGGAAACATCCAAAAAAACTTTAATTTTTCGTTTCATTAATTTGAATGATATATTAAAATTTATCCAGATTTCCCGTTTTAATCACGATCACTTAATGAACAATTGTTTCGTAGGTGTGTATGACTACGTTGAGCGGTCACATGGGCGCCACTCTCAAATACCAGCGGAATGATGCAACTGAATCTTCACTCACCATCTTGTGTGTGTCAAAGTTAACAGACGATGTGTAACTGTGATTATAAAATAAACGAGCCGCGTTATATACTCGACCCTCTTCGTTCGTATATGGTTCTAAGCATCGGCATTTGCATTATTTTGCAACAAAGAAGCTTTGGTCTTCAATATGATTTGTTAGTTTACAAGGTGAACGCGATTCGGTGATTTTTCTGTGGAATCACATCCGCATTCGATTTCTGTTTTTTTTTTTCATTATCGATCCTCAGTCGGCTCAAACGTGTCATTTGTGGTGATTATTTATTGTGAACTTTGAATCAGAGTTATAGTAGGTACCAATTTAAGGAATATAAGTTCATAGAAATATTAAGCATAAAAATAAGTCCGAGAATTATTAAAGCGTAATCGCGTTTTTATTTTTTCTTAGTGGATAAAATGTGGTATAAGCGTATAATTGAGTTCATACATTTTTTTGTTCAATAGTTTTTTTATAAATAGATTATTTTCTTCGAAACGTATTTATGATGTTTTTTGGTAGTAATATCTAATGCAATATTTCCCTAAAATAAAATACTTAATTCAATAATTTTCTTCAGATATAAAGGTGTAAAAGTATTTGTGATTATATTGCAGTCACGTTTGTTATTGTGTTCAGCTTGTACATTCTTCACACATGTAACTATTTCTGTATTTTGCCCTAAAGCTAAGTGATGCTCTAATTCTCTTCTGCAGAAGGGTATATAAATTCATGCACAGACATTCGTCTTAGTATTCCTACAAAATTAAAAAAATATCATTTTACTTGCACGTTATCGGGTTAGGAATTTCCAAAAAAATACTATGAACGATTTGAAAGTCTCGTGAAAATGTTACTAGGAAAATCTATTCAAGTTTGTGTTCTGCTAATAATAATATTTTTTTTGTATCATAAAATATATGATTCCCTATTGTGTAGTCAAGATATGAAGATGTTTGTAAAGCATCTAGTTTTCTTATTAAACTAAAAACCGTTGACTGTGATTTCTATAAATAAATCAAGACAAATTCTTTGAAACAGTTAGTCACTAAAATAATTTTTGCATGATGTTTGTTAGAACAATTAATAATAAAATAAGTGCCGGAAATATTTATCAAAATAATGAGATTGAGTTCATTTATGAGAAAGAATAAAAGAAATCTATAAATTATGTAGGCATTAGGCATATTTAAAGCATGTGCATATTATATTTATGTATGTAGAGCACTAATAAAAAAATATTAATATCAATTAAATTGATTGGCTGATTAAACTATTGGCACAAAAAAAATAACAAACACACAGAATTAAATTAAAAGTGGTTATTTGTAAAACATAGCTAATGTTCTCTTTCATTACTCTTTTGATCACTCTTCACATAGGCTCTAACGATTTCCCGTGTTATCCGAGGTAAGGAGATCTATAACCACATTTTCTATGCTCCAGACTCCAGGCGTTCAGAATTTCATACAGATATATTTAGAAACAGTACTTGGGCTTCGCTTGGGAACTCTTGAACTCGAGCAATCAGCGCAGCAATTGCATTAGTTACCAAAAAGTGTTACGCAGCTGCACCTAAAGGTTCAATATTTTGCAAACGTTATAAGTAAGTGATTTATGATTTGGCGATGTCAGTTCTGTAATGAGGAGAATGTTGGGACATAGTATTTGACGAAATCATTACCAGTATTGTTATTTATTTATCGTACGTTTAACCTAGTGTCAAAGTTGTTCAAGCTGATCGACCTTTGACATGACTTGACGACAACCACCGGGACTGACTTGAACCAGCCTTAAAAAGATCGGAGGCCCAGCTTGTCTTCTTAGTGACCACCCATCTACAAAGTGCCCGCCCTAAGGTTGCTTAACCCAGCCATCGAGTACCGGCGCCACTGGCTATAAGTGAGAGGTATTATGATCGAACGCAACGCCGCAGATGACAATTGTTCGGTAATGAGTTATGTACATACACGTGTACAACAGGACGTACATATTGTATAGTGACACTAAAGTTATTACTTTTACTATGACAATACTGTATAAAGTTTATGGAATACTCAGTTGTGAAACGGTTTGTAGTTTAGAATAGTTGTTGTAAGAACCAAATTTGCGTCATTGAAAGGGAAATTATTTCTGTCCATCTCTTTACTGGGGTCGTCTTTTCCGTTTTACAGGATTAATGGTTAATGTCCGGGTGTAACGGATTCCTACGCATAACAATCATTATTGTGTGTTCTGTGGCGTTAGAGGCAAATGACGATTACAAGTAAAGTGCTATTATAGAGGATGTCCTCTTGATATGTTGTCTATGTTTTTGGTAACGTGCCCGGAATATGTGTTGCAATTTAGTACATGTCTACCTATACCTTCGGATGTAACAAAAATATTAGGTCGGGGAAAAAATCTTTTCGCATTATAGTATGTATGAACTTGTAATAAAATCTATTTGGTTTCAAGAATCACAAATGAGTACACGGTTCATAAGCTTTCTTTCAGTGAGCTCGAGAGGTACCCAAATATCGAGCTTTTTTGTGTAGAGAAAAGATTGTATTACAAGTTCATACATACTATAATGCGAAAAGACTTAATATATAATAGGATACTTGCCGTGGTCAGCCTGCGACCACGGTGACTGCAACC
This sequence comes from Anticarsia gemmatalis, assembly GCF_050436995.1. Lineage (NCBI taxonomy): Eukaryota > Metazoa > Arthropoda > Insecta > Lepidoptera > Erebidae > Anticarsia > Anticarsia gemmatalis. Next base: position 9,049,889 of record NC_134757.1, read on the forward strand.
TGCGCCGAAACGTTATGCATTTTAAGGTAAAATGCGTGTTCGCGTTAATTCCCGTATCCTATTATATAATAAACATGCAACGCGAGAGCGATAAGACTTTTTCCCCGACCTAATATAACCAGAAATAAAGGAAAAAAAAGTGATAATATTAGAACGAGAGGATTTCTATAATTTATTTGTGACATAAAACTTCGGTCGATTGTTATCGCGCAACGGTCGCGCCTCCAGGCAGTGTGAACTAGTAACACACAAGGTAAGCCAGTAACCTCACTGGTGAAGATTCTGACCAGCCGGTTGAAGGTTCTATATAAAGAATTGAAGTGAATTAATTGAATCGAATTCCATAAAGGAAATAATAAATTGTTAAATGTTTTTATGATTATGTTTTCATTGTGCATTGTAATTTTATTATTTTGCGAGATCCCGAGAAATGAGTGATAATTGTGAAATTAGTGTATATTCGCGCTTAACTTCTGAACAACTAAACTGAATAGGATATTTTTATGTTTGTTACTGTTGGGAGAAGGTTTGTATGTTTATCAGAATTCCTAGGGATAATTTTTTTCTAAACTCGGACGAAGGATAGCCAGTCCGCTAGTTTTATATAAACCTGTAACAACATATTTATAAGACGACTAAAAAAGGGAGTCCTTAATCCGACACAAGCCTTTCTTTATTTTCGTTCCCCGATTTCTCGAAGAAGCGTGGACTGATTTCGAAAATTCTTCTTTTGTTTGAATATGTGTACTTTGACGTTGGTTCTATATCCATGAGTTCATACAAATCTTAGAGAAGTTTTCATTGCAGTGATAACACGATAACTAATTCTAAACGATATTGCATGAATTAAGTTCTTAACGAATGACCACACACGTAGTTCGAATGTAATCGGTGAGTAAAAGTATCTTTAAAATTACATAAATTTACATAAGGCATATCTTGATAATGAAAGTGTCATTGAGAACACAGAATTTTTCTTATAAGTATAAATAAAAACATAATATGTATGTATGTTCGTTAATAAGTCATGTTGTTGTATATATATTAATTTAATTTAACTTATTGTTTTCTTATCTTCTTTCTAAATGTTTTTATAATTTTGAATTCTTTCTTTTCTTGTTAATTAGTTTAGTATAATAGCATGTATGTAAAGTTATGTTATAATGTAATAAATAAAAACAAGACATGTACGTTAGTAACTGTTTCGACTACTAATGTGGCACACGGATAGTTTTTTATTAACTTTTGTTCAAGAAATCTTTCCACATCAACGAAATCAGCACTAGGATTCTAACTCAAGACCTTCTGACCAACGGTAAATTAGATACATAGGCATACAGATCAAATGCTACATAAATATTTTCGTTTTTATATCTCAACCGTTACAAATAAAACACATAACTAGAATACTATTTTTAAGTATCAAAATGAAAAAAAAAACTTATTATAAAAAGTAAATCTGTTTTACAGACTTATTTATATCACACACTAGATTATTATGTATGAACTTAGCGCCATTATATTATCTTTGGCAATTTATTGTCACGTTTAGCATAACAGCTATGGCAAACTAGGTTGTATAATAACTTGTTGCTAACCTATCACCTATTACTATAATGTAACGGTGGGGAAAGACTATTATCATCTACAAATTCGATATTTTTATAAAACTCTTCTTTCTCGATTGCCATGGCTGTCTGATTCCTATATGAGGGGATTCTTATTTTTTATTCTCAGGGTAAGTAAAAAGGTTCATTACGAAGTTTCCTAATAAAATAAGTACAATAATTTCTGTCATACTATGAAATCGCTATAGATTTAAAAACCACAAGGATGCATTAGTCGCGACTACGGAAACTCAGTGTAGGGCCACACCTGACACCTGTTCGGCGATGGAATGCTCAGCGCTAAGGATGTTACATACATAGATGGCTAAATGAACACAGCCACTGTTCAACGGAATGTTCGGCGCCGAACGTAGCGCAAGTGTGTCGCTAGACTCAGTTCAGCCGGTTCTTGAAGCAGACATGTTTCACAAAAGTGCAATCACGTGCTATCAAAGGTCACACACATTGTTACATAACGAAGACAGATGGCTAGTTTATCGCCTGATACACCAGAATAACCCGTTTTATTCATTATCATCGGGAATTTTTCGTCTTAATGCAAATCGTTTCGTAGAATATTCCACCGTTGCGATAGTGGACAGGTGGGTATTATTATTTTCCTGTATACTTACCTGAAAAAGGACATATATAATTCATATAACTCAATATAGATACGGGCTGAAATTACTGCGCTTTATGCAATTGTGTATAATAAAATATATTACTTACTGCCAATTAATCTTGAAACAAAATTTTGCAAGTAACCATGCTATTGTTAGCATGATTAGTCGCAAACTTTTGTTCCGTTCTCTATATTGCCTGTAACTAAAATATTTTATAACATAACAAATACGGTACTATATCTTGGGAGGGGCTATATTAAGTTTAATAAAGGAACAACGGTAGTGGTGTGACGCTACAGAATGTCATCGTTTTTACTTTTCTTAGAAAACCTGAACTAAATAAATGTCAGTATAATAATAGACTAATTTTAAAATACGTCATTGTTATAAAAAGCTGAACAAATAAGCGGAAAACACCGTATTTTAGTAAACTGGTTTGATGAAGATAGGTTATTGGGGTGAATAATTATAACCATGATAGAATTGGTGACTCTAGTTTTCTGTTAACCTTTAGATCAAGATGAACATTGAACACGAATGGTTGATTCAACGATTTTTTGGTAAAACCAGGTGAAACGACTTTTGATATTTAGGTTTATTTGAACTTTTTAATAAAGTTATTTTACTTTTCACTGCTCTAATTATAATAAAATGCTGACTTCAAAGCAAATTGTCACATTATACTATTAGCTCCACGAAACAAACATGCCTCCTTTCCTTTTACACTTTCAGGCAAGTATGTCATCATGTCGTAAGGACGAAGGAACATTTCTTTCATAACTGATATCTCCAAAACCTAGCAGTGGTCAGTGTATTGGTCCAGGCTGGCTCTATATTTAGGTTAGACTAAAATACTTAGATTTTTTCGACTGAATAACCGAACAGTAACGTCAAACGCCAATTAGTAAATTGTATTATTACTAAAGGAGAACTAAACACATAATTATCTTAATAGTAGTACCTGTGAGTTGTAGTAATAGGCAAAAGAAGATGCAAGAAGTTGTTTAATTAGTTACGTCCAAATTTAGCTAAAACGACCACAACTATTCAGGTTAATCGTACATTAATTATGCAAATATTTAAGTGTCAATACCAAGGTGGACTGAACACACTGAGATAAAATTCTTCAACTTCAACGCTAATGCTGTTTTAATTTATATTATTCGTAGTATTTTATTCGAAAATATCGATAATTTCTATTAGGCCTCTATTATCTTACATCATGGTGCATTAGATATCGAACTCTTTCTCGTTTCCGACTCTCAGCGGGACACTGAAATAGAGATAATTATATTTAGAAATCAATAATAACAATCGTTTTTTAACCAATTTGATTGACAAAATAAAAAAGTAAGCTTTGTAACGCCACTACTGCTACCGCTACTGCCACTTTTTCATATTAAATGTCCTAGACAAATACTACAAAGTCTAAAGTCTAGTATTATTTTATTATCACGCGCGATTCACGCGAATAAAGGCACAGGTGACGGCTATTTGCATCATTGGACTCGTAAAATCATCTAGAATTCGCATAAATTACCACAAAAATACCTAAATAACGGCTTATTAGTTCTTAATTTTATGTTTTTATTATACATTCATTCATATTGAAACGAAACCAGATAAACATCACGTGTATTTTATTTTTATTCGCGTGTAATTTTTAATGCAGTTTTTACGATTTAAGTATTTTTGATAGAAGTCACGTTTTGCGATTGAATTCGCTATTTCATGGATGTATATCGTCCAAATTGATATTATAATGTGTCATTACAACTGTTGTATTAATTTCGCCGTCACATGAACTATGTCGTTGGTAATAATCTTGCAATATTACTGAATAATAAGCCGCTATGGGAATATGCTTATAGAAATGGAGGAAACTCGACAACGCTGCCTGACTTGGATATGGTATCAAAGACCTTGTGATTGGCAGCTGTATATTTTACTAGATCCCAAAAGCTCGCAGTGCAATTACTTACTTATACATATAATAAAATTGAATGAAAATACACGATTGCATAATATCGGCAAAGGGCCTTAAACAGATTTTGAAAGGAGAAAGCTATTTTGTAATATTTGTTTATCTAATTATTTGCCTCTTTACTATTATAAGTATAATCAAGTGCGTTAATTATGACCTAACACTTGATATTGCGATATCGCATTTTCGTATTTGCTTTTCTCAATGGTCGTTGATCCAATTAATTGCATAACCAAATATTTGCGTGTGCTCGCTCAATGCTAGCTTTTACAGAGTGTGAAAAAGTAGGTGATGTGATCCCTATGTAAAAATCATACTTAGATATTTGTTATCATACTAATATTATAAATGCGAAAGTTTGTGAGAATATATATATGTATGTATGTACGTATGTTCGTTACTCTTTCACACAAATACTACTGAATCGATTACAATGAAATTTAGAATATAGGTAGCTAAAGACCCAGAATAACATATAGACTACTTTTTATTCTGGAGTTCCCGAGGGATCGGGATTTACACGGGAAGGGTTTCCACGCGGACGAAGTCACGGGAGGCCTCTGATTAATAAAAATAGACTCATTATTGTAACATAACATTATTGTCGTTGTCACGATATTTCTGAAAACCGTTATAACAAGTGATATTTTTTTGTTCAGATAATTATAGCTTTGATAAGTCACTGTTGCGTTGCCTCGGTTTCGAACTCTCGTACAATTGCGTAGAACTATCTTATAGAATACTAGCTGACCCGCGCAACTTCGCTTGCGTCACCTAAGAGAGTGGGTCAAAATTTTCCCCATTTTTGTAACATTTTTCGTTGCTACTCCGCTCCTAATGACCGTAGCGCGATGTTATATAGCCTATAGCCTACCTCGATAAATGGGCTATCTAACACTGAAAGAATTTTTCAAATCAGACCAGTAGTTCCTGAGATTAGCGCGTTCAAACAAACAAACAAACAAACTCTTCAGCTTTATTATATTAGTATAGATTAGACATTGAGTGGTCTCCTTTCTTATGTGTGGTCCACAAATAATTGTTTCGATTTGTCTTTCTGTTAGAAAAACTTAGAAATTCGTCATATCTGAGCTATAATTAATTTGTTGCGGAACTAATCGTTAATTCAAAGGCAATGTTAATGTATTAAAAAAAAATTTAAAGATCGTTCACGTCATATTCTTTTAAACTACGATTTAAGTATTAGTTATGTTGACATTTATTAATATTGTGGCGAGATGTTTATTAATTACGATTTTATAGCTAAGCTTCTTTACTTTAGGATCCAGTTAGTAAATATTATTCTACATTTAAAATAATAATATTATTTGCGGTCGTCAATTTTATAAATATTTAGTAGACTTCGTGAATATTTTGAATAGGACTAACGCAACTACCGTAGGTGCAAAAATGTTATCATTTTCATAGAAAAGCAAAAGGTTTGTATATTTCACGCAAGAGCATGTTACCTATTAAAAGTTATTGGCTACAATCACATTACGGACAGGTTGTTTAAACAATAAAACTAAATTATCCGATGTATGTAATATGGCATCAAATTTATTCACACATCATTCCATCTAATTACCAGATTGATATCTCGACAACATTTGCTCGAATGAATGAATAAATAGATGCAAAAAATACATTCAATTTTGATGACAGTACTCATCAAAGATGAGATAGCAAATATTTCGTAAATAGGTAACCTAGTTTCAAACTATTGCAATTATGCTGTCAAAATACAATTACTTTTGTTTTGTTTACAAGGACAGTTTGTTTAGCTTTCTTCGTAACTTTGAATCTACTTTAACTATCATTTATTCACGCCTTCCAAAATAGTTATACCAACTTACCTAATGTACGTCAGGCTGGCCCGGCCCCATGGAATTTAATAATGAGATTGTTATCAATCCAATGTACCCGGGTATACTAATATATGTAACACCTTCATTTTCAATGTAACTCTTTTTAAAAGAAATTACGTGCACTTCTTAGTGGCCGGGCCAGCCTGACGTTTTCAGCCCGGCCACCTTGTTTCACACTAATCTACAAAAAATACTGGCAATATTGTGCTACAGATGAAATGTACCCTATAATTTATGCATATGTAACACAAAATCGAATCCTAAAATGCAATAGCATACGAAATATTAGCGGTTGCAGGTGGCCGGGCTGAAATTATTTCGTTAATATAAAACAGTAAAACTGCAACACCTACCAAAAACTAATACCAGTACATAATGAGATATAGAGATATAGAATACATGTAACGCTTTCATTTTAAATTATAATACATATTTAGAAAGAATAATCACTTGAAATTATATTTCAGCCCGGCCACCTAAAAGCGGTAATATTCCCTAAAATCTTATGCCAATTTGTACAGTAAAACCTGATACAGCTATGAAATGAAAGTTACATTCGTTTCGTTTTAGTCGTATACCTTTAACCCTTCTGTTTGACTAGATGATCAAAATCTGAGAAACTTGCCGAAGAGTGACTATCATTTATTAACTAATTTCAGGACATTTGGTTTGTTGAGTGAAACAAAATTGGTAATTGTCATATTTTTTTAATAATCATTTTTGAAATTAGTTAGACAACATTTGTACTTATATTAATTAGGTACTATAACAATTGTTAATTATAAATAATGTAAAAAAAGGTTACACATTGATAATAACACAGTATCAAAAAAATATAGTAATATCAATATTACCTTAACATCGAACATTCATTCATTCAGAATATTAGAAGATAATTTTTGGTTAAATACTTATTATACCTTGGTAAAAAATCACAGATTTTCATAATGATTTTTACATCAACTTTGAATTTAAAGTTTTGAAAACTTTCAATTAAAATTATGCTAATATAATTATTACAACAATTCTTAAATAAAGAGAGAACCATAGTTCTTTCAGTGCCAGCTAATGGAAATATAGCTATGTAGTATCTATAATTTAACATAATATTAAAATCACAGCTAAAAATCACAATGTTAACTTGTATAATTAAACGTATGCTAATATAATAATCATTGCTAGCCTATATCTGGCATTTGTACTATAAGTATTTTGACTAATTCAAATTTGAATTATGAAAATCTGTGATTTTTTACCAAGGTATAATAAGTATTTAACCAAAAATTATCTTCTAATATTCTGAATGAATGAATGTTCGATGTTAAGGTAATATTGATATTACTATAATTTTTTGATAACTGTGTTATTATCAATGTGTAACCTTTTTTTACATTATTTATAATTAACAATTGTTATAGTACCTAATTAATATAAGTACAAATGTTGTCTAACTAATTTCAAAAATGATTATTAAAAAAATATGACAATTACCAATTTTGTTTCACTCAACAAACCAAATGTCCTGAAATTAGTTAATAATTAATGATAGTCACTCTTCGGCAAGTTTCTCAGATTTTGATCATCTAGTCAAACAGAAGGGTTAAAGGTATACGACTAAAACGAAACGAATGTAACTTTCATTTCATAGCTGTATCAGGTTTTACTGTACAAATTGGCATAAGATTTTAGGGAATATTACCGCTTTTAGGTGGCCGGGCTGAAATATAATTTCAAGTGATTATTCTTTCTAAATATGTATTATAATTTAAAATGAAAGCGTTACATGTATTCTATATCTCTATATCTCATTATGTACTGGTATTAGTTTTTGGTAGGTGTTGCAGTTTTACTGTTTTATATTAACGAAATAATTTCAGCCCGGCCACCTGCAACCGCTAATATTTCGTATGCTATTGCATTTTAGGATTCGATTTTGTGTTACATATGCATAAATTATAGGGTACATTTCATCTGTAGCACAATATCGCCAGTATTTTTTGTAGATTAGTGGGAAACAAGGTGGCCGGGCTGAAAACGTCAGGCTGGCCCGGCCACTAAGAAGTGCACGTAATTTCTTTTAAAAAGAGTTACATTGAAAATGAAGGTGTTACATATATTAGTATACCCGGGTACATTGGATTGATAACAATCTCATTATTAAATTCCATGGGGCCGGGCCAGCCTGACGTACATCTTACCTATATTATTAATTTAAAGGTATCTACTGTGGACCTTTTAATGTAAAAATAAATTGTATAATTTATTAGATTCCCACTGCTAGCTAAAGATATCCTAATAATAATATGCTGGCGGAATGAGAGAGGACAGACTTTTAATCCCCGGAACAACTGTTTCGAAGAACTAACAGTACGTAAGATTTTGTCACGATAATTTCTATCGCCCTTTGATCAAGTTACAATAATATGCTCACTACTAAGTCATTCAAGCGTCTGAAGTATTAAAATGATACCGTATGTAAACATTAAATAAAACACATCTTATCACCTCGTATCGACACATGAACTTTAAGCATAGAATTATACCTAGATACCTATCATGTACAATTTATATGTAAATATCTTGTTATATAAATGCGCATTAAAGTTAACATGATTAATCATCGAGAACGCCAACTAGGTCCGAATGCATCTTGATAATTATAAACTAAGCTAGGTGTGAGAAGCTCAGTTATATCGTATTACTTAGAAACATAATGCAAAAACAAAAGTATGTTTGTTTGTTATGCTCTCATGACTGAAACATTGAACTGATGTTGATGAAATATTGGATAAAGATAGTTGAAGATCCAGGATCAGTATTAAGTAGCCGACTTCGATTAGGAAAGTTAAATAGAGCACTGGACTCGACGATTTGAAAAAGCACCGTTTTCCGATGGTATGAGTATTTTAAGGAACCAGTTCAACAATCAATATCTACCATTAATTGCTTTAACCAATTCTTACAATTTTTGGAATACATAGATAATAATATTAGCCTAATGTAAGTGATTTAATATTTATTCGTACCTACTTTTGGTTCGCACAATAGATTGCTGATAGCACAAGTTTGAACACCTCTGCTCTAATAGACAGTTTCGCAAAATTTCCAAAGTGCAAAGTTGAATCGCGTGGCAGACCCAAAAGCGATGTTTGTCATTGTGAATAGACTTTTTGATATTCATGGAAGTTTGTAATTCTTCTAACAGTTAGGAAATTGGTGAATATAGTGTACTTTATCTGTAAGTCCTGGGGCCACCACTTAGAAACAAGCATCAGTTGGCTTATCAGAATCAGAATTTTACGGCTGTTTTCATACATTAAAGAACCGTTTCTTTCAAATCATCTTTCGATCAGGTTATTCCACACGTATCACCGTGAAACCGAACCTAATAAGTAGGTATACTAATTTTAAACACGCAATGATTGGCGAGAAAACCAACAAAAACATAAATCCTTACATTTTTGTTATAGCATAGTTGTCGTAGAAATAGGCACCGCCCAAATACACTTTTAATTATTGCCATGAAGAGATGAATTTATTTATATCAATGATGAGACAATTTAATTATAGTGCTTTTTAGACATCTCATTTTTCATATAAAAATAATGAATATCAAAAGGTTAAAAGTAACAAATGTCGCTATACATTAATTAACATAAATGAAAGGGCAGAAACCCTATTAGGAAATGGTTAACAATGCAATATTTGGTCCATCCAATGTCCAAACGCGAGCAATTCCGCAATCCTTCCACTTACAGATTCAACAGAATTTGGTAAGCGTTGATTGCATATTCGGATGCTTTCAATATTTAGCTCCAACATGCTAATTATTTTATTGACTATGTTTGTCAAATATTTAGACAAGTACGTGAAATCTCTAGCCTGTCTAATAATAACCTGTTTATTGATTTTGACAGTTAATACGCGTAATATTATAATTTATTGACTATAGAATATTATTTAATACTAACACGTGTATCTTAGTATGTCAAGGGTTATTATATAACAACTTGTACGGTTAAGGACTTTTTTTGTTGTGCCGGCGTCATCTCGCGATTGAATGATCTTGACTTTAGATGTATAATTATTTTTTTGTTATGTGTGAGAAAATATGTGTATTAGGGAATGCAATCCCGACTCGAGATCGTCAACTCGAGATCCCTCGCGATCAGAAATATCAATCCCGCGGGATCCCGAGATTTTCGGGATCCCGTCTAGTTAGTAAAAATAATACAATTCGAACGGCTTGTTTAATGTAATATTTGTGTGATAGTGTGGTGAATGCAATAAATTATTATTTGAAAGAAAATAAAAGCCTTTATTTTTCAATATTACTAACAACGTAAAATAATTAACAGGTGTAATAACATGAACATAATCAAAAAGGTAGGTGTAGCTCCAGGAGATCAAAATAAAAAGTAATCACATGGCATTTTGAAAGTAGCCTCTTAAAATACAAAGTGTATCAATAGTACGAGCTTCTAATCGGCATTAAATCTATTGCAATGTAGCCAGCTACTGAAAATGCCCTCTCCGACAATCCCGAACGGGATCTCGTCATATTATGCTTCGGGATTGATCCCGAAAAAATACACGGGATCTCGCGAGATCGGGATCCCGCGAGATCGGGATTGCATTCACTAATGTGTATACATATATGTGACCTGCCCATTCGGAAATTTTATTTACTTCTATTCCGTTAACAGTTTCTACTAAGTTAAGTTAGGTGTATTGCTTCCATTCGTACTTTAGATCCTTTACACACACATTACTCATAAGTTGATTCGAGTAGTTACAATTCTTCTCTTCCATGAGAAAGTTGGACTTCTTAAAAGCATAAAATATTTCAGTTCTTAGAACCTTAAACCAATGAATCCTCATCCCGAGCTGACTTACAGGCAATCAATATGTAGTTCCTTCCTGATTCTTGACCAAACATTAAGACGAAGACCGAGCCATTGCCTCTCAAAACAGTTCTGAATATTAGAACTTTGGAAGGTAACGTGTTAATCCAAAACAACAATTAAATATCCAACAAGTTTTTATTGACTATACAAAAGTTGCACATTTAGTTAGTTTGTACTAGCTGATCAGGTCTGAGTGGTCATTTAACCGAATTGGGGCTTGACTGCGGACTTGCCGTCGACTGGTGGGGGGTGGGCAGCGATGTAGGCAAGACTGCGAGCGATAGCCTCGGGGATGGGGTGAGCGACGGGGAGGTGAGCACCCTGGAGAACAAAAAAATACACGATTGTTAAAAAAATACGCGTGATGAATATCTGTGCTAAATATATTTCGACAAATGTCTGATAATCCCGCAACTGGATTGCTTAGTCATGCACTAGTAAAACTGCATCCATTTTTCTTGGCAATTATTTCAAAAATCAAACAGTATAATTACCACTCAAGAATATTTTCTATGCTGTCCAATAAAAGGTTTCCTCTGATATCAAGTACCTTAATAACATCTAAGAAGCTCCTTTACTAGCTAATTACAAACATATCTATTAATAGCATCAATGATACGCTATAAATAGAAATATCAATTAGTACCAGCAATCACGAGTACAACACTGAAAGTTCTTGTAATTGGGGAATATTGGCTACCAATTGAATTCATAAGGGAATTCTACTAATTGGTGCAGTTATCAATCAAAGTGAAGTTTGTCTCTGTTAGGAAATTGACTGGAACGTAAATCATTAGCTCCTTACATATTTCCAGCTACAAATTTTATGGAGAGTGGAGTGATATTTGAAAGCAAGATGCACATTACAATCAAATCAGTAAATTCACTCTCTGTATCATTGACTATTATAAGTGTCAGCATTTGACTTAAATGAGTAAATGATTTGATTTTGATTTTTAATTTTGAATGAAATGGTGACATTAATCAAATTAATACCTTAGAAACCAATATATATACAGGTAAAAGTAGTATTATTTTCTTTTCGAATGCCATCTTTTCCATTTACTACGTTGTAGTGATAAGATCAAAGGTACTTTTACTTACCACGGGTTGGTAACCGTTCTCGTCAGCGGTGTAGGAGAGCTCTACGGGAACACCCTCGGGAGAGGTGTATTTGTAGTTACCAGAAACCTCCAGAGTGGGGTAGTCCTGAAATTAAATAACACATGTATTTAGTACTAAAAAAATATGCAATATTAAACGTCTATTTTTCAATATTTCTGAGAGATTTCCTTAATATTTTTTCCCGTAAGAACTCTTCTCTCTCTTCTCCTAATAATAACAAATACAACACAAAAAGAATTAGATTTTTGAGGCTTTCTCTCAAAGAACAACAGAAAAAAGCATTGGGTGTGTGCAATTAGATGATGCGATTTAATGTCGCAAAAATGGCAATAGCGATCTGTCGTTTCAACATTTAGGGCTTATTTGTACACGTTACTTTCAGACAAATAAAATACATACGACTTGAGAACATCCTCTTTTACATAATCTTACGTAATAAATAATATTATTATTTCTAATATTCTGTCATCTCTAACACGCGTCGATAACGTGACACAAACAGGTTGGATTTATTTGACAGCGACAAGGTTGATCTTGTTTAATGATCAATATAATTTGAATACATTTTTGGTATTCCTTTTTGTCTATGCATTAGTTTAACATAAGGCTTGCTACATACGTATTCGGGTCGGCATGTTCGACTCAGCAGCATATTATCGAACAGCAATACCAACCCGAATCAATTACTGCACTTGTTCGGCTTGTGCCGATTGAGTAGTTCTTTCGGTCCGATCATCACAATCCGGTTTGGACGTCAAGCGGCATTTTTCCCTGAACATTCATCTATATTTATTCGATTTTACCGCCCGGCTGGGCCGATTAATGCCGAACGGCATATGTGTGTAGCAAACCTAATATATTTAAAGACCTTGACACGTTGATTATTAAATCGTCATTTTGTCTAGACGGTGGCAGTCTTCAATCTTAGTACAAATATATATCCCTTCACTGAACAAGGCTGAGACAATGAACTTCATACTCTCATAAATATGAATTATTGTTCATCATCTTTATTTCTGACATTAACATAAGATTTGATGATAGAATTATCTGTAAATTTAATTTTAAAAGCCTCGACCTTCTTGTCTCTTGCTTATCGCTAAAACTTATACAGTGCGTATCACATAAAATATAAAAGATAAGATAGAATACAAAAAAATAAGAAGAAAATATAAAAGATAAGAAGACTAGATAATTTACCGAGCATATTTATCTACTATTGATTTTTCGTTATCGTTAAGCATTGTATTTTGAAATGTCCAAATTATAATTTGTAGTAAGTTTTGGCACGCTAATAATATGGCTTTACGATTATATGGATAGAACTTCAAATTCTAGAAAAGCAGAAAACTAGAAATTTAAATAAATGTTATAAAAAAAATAGTTTTATAAAAATATCTGTGACATTTAGCTAAAAATCATGCAATCATTAATGAAATAGTAAAAGAATAAAGGCTTTTTTTAAATTATATTGGGTTATTTTTAAAAAAATATATCTATTTCTGCTTAATTTCTTTGTTTTTTTTTAAATATATACAATTCCTATTGAGTTACCTTTTTAAATAAAAAGTAAAAGTAAAGAAATCACCGAACATTCTTTTACCGTACACTCGCTTTAGTAAAACATTAACTCAAGAACAAGTTTATTAACCGTGGGAATCAATTCAAGTATGTGTGAAGAGTACTCTAAATACTTTAAACCAGTCTTGTGTAGACATGTCTCATTATTACATAATCGTTAATAGTACGAGTTGTTGTAACAGGTCCTTTTGTTTCCGTTTTATCTATACTAATATTATAACCTATACTAATATTATAAAGCTGAAGAGTTTGTTTGTTTGATTGTTTGTTTGTTTGTTTGAACGCGCTAATCTCGGGAACTACTGGTCCGATTTGAAAAATTCTTTCAGTGTTAGATAGCCCATTTGTCGAAAAAGGTTATAGGCTATATATCATCACGCTACGACCAGTAGGAGCAGAGTACCAGTAAAAAATGTTACACAAACGGGGAAAATCCCCATTCTCTCTTATGTGACGCAAGCGAAGTTGCGCGGGTCAGCTAGTTAATTATACAAGCTTATAAGGGAAGTTAGTGAACGAAATTGACACAAAGTTTTATTCTAAAACTGTTTAGTCTTAATTCATGAATGCATTGAAGTGCAATTTTTTTTTGGTCGACAAGCAAATGTCTTACAAATTCAATTATTTCAAATGCATGGTAATTGTCTAATACTACCAGTTTTACTTTTTATGCCGTTATTAAATGAAACATTAATCTGTATTATCGTTTAGGTACTGAAGCACGATTTTCTACAGCCGGTACTATTGAGAGTTTGACATTTGTAATGTACTGCAAAAATAGTTCTTACTTCACTCGTTAATCAGTTTAACATTCAAAATTTCTCGATAGCTAGCTGGCTATCTATACTCGCTACTTCTGGTAGAGAATCGTAGCGTTGTTCTGTCAAATTCGTTAATAAAACCTTTATTTTTGACGAAAACTTATTTGCTGGCCGAATCTGTAAAATGATATTTTAACTTTTATTAAAAGTACTCACAGAGTTAGCGTTCTTCACTTGTCCGTTGGATTGAGCGTAGATGCCGTTGGCGGTCTCATACGCGTACTGGAAAGCACCCTCGGGGGTGATGTCATAGTTGGACTTGACGATGGCAGCGTGGAAGTCATCATGGTTCAGATGTTTAACATCGGCGGCGGCGCAAGCCAGAGCAACGGCGAAGACAGCGAAGAATTTCTGCAAGGAGATGATGATTTCTTTAACTTTTACTGTCAATTTTACACATTATAAATGTTCTGTCGGGAATTTTAATTGAAACTGTATTATGTCTCTTAAATTGATGACTATGCTTACACGTTCATAATGTTTTGCTTAAAACAAAATCTTTAATAATCACAAATATTGGATCATCCTTTCTAGATAATTGGTATTAAAGCTTCTCAGCTAGAAAAATAAAAAATCCATCTCGAAAAGGATATAAATAAAACTGAATCTATTAAGAAATATCAACTTTTTTACAAAACAAAATGTCTCACTTGCTAATTAATTACTATTTATTGCTTAAAAATAAATCCTTACCATTTTGCTAGTGGGATGTCAACTTTTGTTTCGATCTGACTGAAATATTTTATCAACGTCTTTATATACTAAACGTCCAGAATAAAGATGAGGTGGTTTTGTGTGTTTTAGAACCTCGATTTGTCAAAGATTAAAAATGTGAACTAGATTATGCACAGATGCAACTTTTGATGCATATATTATTTCGTCGAGGTTATATGCTTCTTGAATACAAACAAACATCTTTGATCTTCATCCGGTAATCTGTAGACAATTACAGAATTAAAATTACAATTTTACTGTATTTATCTATTGTTCTAATGGACATCGTTTTAGTGATATACCTCCATCATCATACTTTTGTCGTTTCAAAATGAATTGTTATATCTAAATCATCATCGTACACCTAATATCAAGTTTTTCCTAATATTGTATTAATAAAATTAATTAGCTGTCTGCTTAATCTCGTGTATTAGGAAGTTTTGAGTTCATTAATTCGATTTATCCGCCATAATAATAAGCGAAGGCCTTACCTTTGACCTGTAACCTCTAAGTTTTTTACGTATGAGAGTAGTTTTTATTTTCAAAGTGCACATCAGTGCAAGACTACTGTTTAATATTGTAGCTAATATCATTGAAAATGTACATTATTTTTTTGGAGCGAGTGAGCAGTAATTGATTTTATTAAATTTTAGTAGGATAGACCATCAGCGCCTTTACCGTAGACTTACAGAAACTTGTAAGTAATACTAAATTCAAATTTAAACGGTTGGTAAAAAAAAACGTTTTTTAGCCATAAATTGACAACCGTTAATTACCGAATTGTGCTAGAATGTAAAAATATTTTTCATATAATTGTTCGTATCATTAAAAAGCCCAGTCCTTTTGAGACTAAACGTTTTTCTAGTAGTACAACCAGTCTTCCTAATTTCCTTAAATTGGATATCAATCTATGCTTGCGTCAAACATGGTTTTCCTAAAATAAAATATGCAAATTAAATAGGCATAAAGTCCTTGCCTAAATGCTTACAATTTTGTCTACAAAGTCTCCTTCATTATCGATGTATATGGAATTATTTACTGCATAATTTGAAAAGGTTTTATCTGTTATTTATGCTAACTTTATATCATCATGTCAATGTGTATTATATTTTAAAACATAAGGCGTATAAAGCCATCAAACATTCGACTGAAAAACTTTACTTTTTATTTTGCAGCAAACCCAGACTATCTTTTGTCGAATAACAACAGGAAAAGACCTAAGAAATCTTGTTTCCTTAGAACAGGTGTAAGATAATATTTTCATATATTTTCCTTCCCCATTTTATATACTGGTATCGATAGCTTTTTATTAGTTTTTTACTTAGCCAGATTTTCCTCAAACTTTACTAATGATTATTATTTTGACCTTGCCTAAGACAATTAACGTATTAAAACATCACGTGATATTGCTTGCTTATTGAAAAAACACCCAATTATTGGTTTCAAACTATCGTGAATATGTAGTTCCGTGTTCCGTGATAGGTAGAAAGTAATTAGTAAGAATATCGCGTCTACGCTCATCTGCACTTGCCTAATCTTTGTGGTCGCCAAAAACTGATATTATTATACAATGTGATATTTACTCTAATATATGCTATACGAGTAGGTGAACGTTAAGCTGAGGTCTGATTAAGATTCAAGGTCAAAAGCTTCTTCTACTAAATATGCGTTTTTTGTCATCTGTCGTCGGGTGCAAAAATTCGCAAGCCCATAAATAAAGTATCACATTACACTTGACTTGTTATTGGCATATAATATTAATTTTATGTTTTGGCTGCTTATTATTAATTTGCAAATAGATATAAAACACTTTGAATGCACAATAATAATGCATAAATTTTCATTCTGTTTTCTATAATGTTTGTACAAAGGACAAAAAAAAAACAAGAATATTCTCTAACTAAACATAAATATAATTCCTTCTTTTAAAATACTAAGTCTTACTTGGATATCATGAATGAAACCAAACATAAAAGTATAAAAAGTTAAAACGAGATTAAAACTTCATCTCAGATCAATCGGACAGACGCTTCCGTTTAAATTACAATTTTATTTGTCTTTAGAAATTGAATTTAATCTTACGCGCTATATTTTCTTAGTGATTGTTCTTTTGCATTAGGATATGGAAGAGCTTTGATATTGACAAATGTTGAACCTAATTTCTATGTAGGGACGTCGACTTTCTTGCCGTTTCTTCTCACGAGCAACCAGCTTTTCCGAAACAGTAGAGAAATATATAATATATAACTATTTCAAATGCTTGTATATGGAATTTAAGTAATCGGGTATATTTTTTTAGCTTCTTATCCGATCGGTAGGGCTATGACGTACCTCAGTGGACAACTATTTGAAAGCCACTGTGCTTTACATTTAAACTAAAGAGAGATTAAAGTCATTAACAACTTAAGTCAAAGCAACAATGTACTGAATAGTGACTATCGATTTGACGTACACTAGTTTTCAACTGAGACACGTGATTGCCCCCAAGAAAGTATCTTAAGGCTTTTCAATTTTACGAAAATTCTTCTCTACTTAATTATACTAAAATCGAATAGTGAGATATTTTATGATCTTCTAAATATGTATAAAATAGACGTTTTCATTAGCCCTAAGGCTATCATGCATATTTAAGTCTAATTAAATAAATTTGTGACATAAATAGCTAATATTATCATATATTTTAAATATACGTAATTAAAACAAGAAGTCGTGTAATAATTGTATATGATAGTCACAGCACATCCTATCTGAACACTTGTTTTTTTTTTAGGTAAAGTTGTTTAAAATTTCTGCCTTCACTGTCCACCATTTACTAGCTGGGATAGACATGGACGATTTTTTGGATTACACATTGTCGCAAAAAGAAATTGACATTACTCAAAATTCATACAACGGTTTTAAATAAAGTAAAGATTCCTTATCTATCTTTTTCCTGCCCTGGAAACTTTTTTCCGAAATCTATCTTTCCATTCCCCACAAATCCCGAAGACGAAATTAGGTATGTATGTACTTATCTCTAGTCCGTCATTTAATTCTTAAAAGTAGTGCGCCCACGCATTCAACTTTGAAACTTTACAATAGTGACCTTTTAACTTGATTGTCACAATATTAACGACCGTGTCTCTGACTCCACAATAAATTATTTTCTACAAATGTCGAATATTTAAATGATTCCTGTTGATGTATGCAGCGTCCGACGTTTATTAATTGATACTATACAGTCTTAACTTTTAATCTATTAATACATGATCCAAAGCCTTTTTTATGATTAATTGGAACGATTTATTTTATTTTTCTTAATGGTTTCCTTGTAGTTTTTTGTTTTAGAATATAAAAAGAGATAAAAATTAAATAAAAACATTGTTGCTTTGTTTCTATTTGTATTAGAACGAAGGGTGTGTTCTCATTAATGGACATTCCGATACGATTTTATTACTGCACTCAATTATATTGTGACAGGTTCATTCGAAAATTGAGTCTTTACTCGTTTTACGAACTTTGCCGTTTAGAATGTCACCTGTTCGAGCACCTTCCGAATTTGAAGATGATGTCATACGTGGATCCCAGATTGGACAGACGTGACCAGAGTTCTAACTGATACGTGAATGTAATACTGTCTACCAGAACTTTTATCTACTTTAGGAAATTTATCTTAATTTACTTTTATTCTCATTGCTTAGGTGGTCTGGCATATTGAATGCGATGCGATCTTGACGTCGCCGATTTAATTCTTCAGTCCGATAGTGATCTGTTGTGGAATCAAAGTGTTATTAAGTTTTTTGTTAGGTCCAAGATGTTCGACCTGTTTCGTCATTGAAGTTGACCTCTGCCAATATAATAATACATGTGAATAGGAGGCCGCATAACTGAACGTCGAGCTTCGTCTGTCGCAGGATGTTTTAGAACAATTCCTGTTATTGTTTATTCATCCATGTTAATACTATTAATTCGAAAATCCGTTTGTCTGTCTGTTACGCTTTTACTTCAAAAATGCGGAATCGATTTTGTTAAACCTTCTTATATACACAGTTTATTTCTTTCAAAATCTTGTGTTTATTTGTATCGAAGTTACACGCGTGAGGAATCGTAGAGGGTCAGCTAGTGTAGCAATAGCTCTTAAGGTGGTAAAATAAGGTTAATTAAACCTCATTCAAAAGAATAAAGTTGCGGTTTTTGGACCTAAAAATTATCGACGAAATATTGATATGATGTTCACCTCTGCTTAACCTTTGAAGAGAACTAGGCGTAATGTTATGCAATGAAACTATTTGCAATCGATAGCAGTGCGTTTTGTCTGAATATGAGTGACGAGTGATGAATTTATAATGTCCATATTAGTCCATTAATCACATTTTGTTACAGGGTTGTATCATAATTAAAATTTCGTTATTGATATCAGAAATGTAAATCTGTCTGTATGTCCCATCTACACTTATGTACTGATTTAGATGTCCCTTAACTGAGTGATAAATATTGTTTTAAGGAACGAGATAACGACGCTTTTTCATTAAAAGCCTGTATTATGCCTTCATTAAATTCCTGTTAACTTAAGTTAGTTCCAAAACAACTGAACCATACATAATATCACTCCTGTTATACCTGAAGGACAGGACAGAGGTGTATGAAGTACATCCACGTTGTCACATCATCACATCATTCGTACATCATTCGTAGTATTAGTCCCATTAATTGGTGGCGAGCCTATTGTCATTAACAATTTAATCGACCTGTAATAATATACTTACTTACTAAATACTTTTCACCTAACCTAATTAGAACATGAATCTCAAAGTCAAAGCGTTTTTATTGAATATGAATATAATACTTATCAATCGAATGTAGGTATTCTGTATATTTTAATAAACTTTAAAAATCTTCGACGTTTGAATTCGCTATTTTATTATGTAGTTTTAATGGTAGCTAATTTATTCTACGAACAAAAAATGATTCGATGCCTAAATTGAGCCTATTAAGCTATTAAATACCATTTTTCTGGTAGTTGTGTCATTTATATGCGTCTTTTGGAACTGCTTGAATTTTATATTTAATTTTTTTATGACGATTATGTGTTTCCTTATTTGGGTGAGTTATATTAAATTAATCATAGGTATTTCGAGGATCAATTAGTTCGTTTGTTTGTTTTTAATATATTGAGGTATTAACAGGCAAGTAAGCTAAATTCTGTACTTAGTAAATAACCGTTTTTATAGAAATATATTGTACAGTTCATAACAAAAAGTTTGCGTTGTTATACACGAGAATCCATATGATTGGAAAAGTGAAATGTAGAGTAAAGAAAAGAACTGGTCTATTCCTTTTTTAAGAAAAATAAGAAGCTACATTAGAAAATGAATTTCCTTATTCGGCACCAATATTTTCAGCACCTAGGTATGGTTTCAGTCGTTTGTTATACAATTTAATTCTATGTTATACACCATCTAAAATGAAGTAAGTATTATCGATCACGTATAATAAAATTATTTTAATTATTTATTTGAAAGTTTAAATACAAACGCTAGGGTTGTGGTATTTTTACACTGATACTGACGTTAATGATACGAATAATATAATAAATTGTGGTCTCGAATGAAAAACGGCGATTCACTATTTATGTTGTAAAACCGATGTTAATTGCTTCATGGCTTTCAGTCGGTTACCGCAGCCAACAGCTATGATAATAACATGAAGCAAATGTTTTAATAAAATATCTATATTGTAGGTATATCTACTAACCGAGCTGTATTTTACATATTTTCATTTTTACAGATCCGTTTTTGCAAATTGGGCTTAGCCGATTGAAAGCGTAAGTAAGCATTTATAAAATTTCATACTTCGACGTTGAAAACAATTATTTTCAAACAAAGTTAGATGATGTGTCATTTAAGTATAACAATTAGGCATAATTGGTTTCAACCATATATTTTACCATTTTAATTCTTAACATCATATGTTACTAATATATGGTATAAACATGAATATTTGGATGTTTGTTACCCAATCACGCCAATCTCCTGAACGAAGTTTGATGAAACTCGATATCCAGATATTCTATGTCTTAATAATCACATAGTATGCTTTTTACCTGAAATACCTTTTCCGTTGGTCAGAAGTTCGTATGAGAATGAAGTCCTTCGAGAGAAATATTCAGTAGGTGTGTAACACGTTTTCAAAAGACATAATTCACCATACATGTAATACAAAGTTTATTATAACACACGTTTTCAAACAAAGTTAACTTTTTGAATGTACAGTTTAGATTGGTGCAAGCCGCCGGGGAAATGAATAAGTACAACGGCCGTGGTTTTAATCTACAACGTGCTTTGTATCGTACTGTTACGGAAAAATGCTTGACATGCAAACGTTGTAATGAAATTATGTAATATGGATATGTGCATATGGCAGTCCCTTGTTGCAACAGTCAACGGCAAAGGGACTTTTTCTCTTAGCCTAATTTATCCCAAAATACCTGCGTGTTATGTCTCCTACAATGTTACTGCTAACTGGCGTTACATTTAACAGAACTAAATAATATCTTGAGATATCTATACTAATATTATAATCTATACTAATATTATAAAGCTGAAGAGTTTGTTTGTTTGAACGCACTAATCTCAGGAACTACTGGTCCGATTTGAAAAATTCTTTCAGTGTTAGATAGCCCATGTATCGAGGAAGGCTATAGGTTATATATCATCACGCTACGACCAATAGGAGCAGAGCAGCAGTGAAAAATGTTACAAAAGCGGGGAAAATTTTGACCCATTTTCTCTTATGTGACGCAAGCGAAGTTGCGCGGGTCAGCTAGTCAATTATAAAAGTATAATATTGTGTTCGCCGTGTTATCGGAACTTATTTTTTAGTCAGCCTTAAGAAGCATATCTGCTGGAAACCTTCAAACCAAACCATCTCGAAAATCTGCAATCC
The DNA here is from genome assembly GCF_050436995.1 of Anticarsia gemmatalis. Lineage (NCBI taxonomy): Eukaryota > Metazoa > Arthropoda > Insecta > Lepidoptera > Erebidae > Anticarsia > Anticarsia gemmatalis. Next base: position 9,072,043 of record NC_134757.1, read on the forward strand.
TGGAATCTTTCTGGCTGCGATCGGTTACATAGCGTATATGATATCATAATTATGTGGATTAATTCTTACGATAGACGATTTTTTTTATATTTATCAGAAATTTATCAAGACCAGAGTGGCAAATACCGTCTATGGAATGTAACCGTCTATTTAAAATAGTACTCGTTATAATCGAGTTGCAGCGTTTGTAGAATAGTCAGTAAAAGTTGATGGTAGATTATATTATTTAAAGTTTAAAGGAAAATGGTAGGTTATGGAATATTCACAAAAGTGACAACCCTATCTATAAAGATCAATATAATAAAACTCATTTGTCGTTTCCTTGACTCGTCCAATTTCCTTTTCAATAAAAACAAATGTTAATTATTAATATTGTGAACATATTTATGCAAAACATATTCTAATTAAGTGTTAAACTGTTAATTATTATAAAACACTAGATTAGTATTTTTACATCATATCTTTCTGTTTTTGCAAAAAAAAATTTAATGAATGCATAATTTTAGTGTTGGTATGTGTGGTGTAAGAACAGTTCATCAATGTGTAATTTCTAGACGAAAAGTAAAAACAATTCATGCTTTCATTGCTTCATAAATATGATCTTACAAAAAACATGTAATTAGTTATATGGACAATTCATTTGGATGTAAATGTAATTATAGTCAATGTTTGTATTTATTCATTTATTTCTTTTAGGACATATTCTAATACATTATTCAGTAATGCTTTCTAAAGACATGGAATATACGAAGATAATATGATAGATAAATATCTAAAGTAACTAAGATGATTCTAACTGTGCTATATGTGCTTTTTCTCTTAGCCTAATTATTTATTCTTAGATATCTGTACTAGCTTATGCCTGCGACTTCGTCCACGTGGTTTGTGACTTAGGACAGAATTTTCATACAAACTTTCATCCCCTATTTTGTCCTCTTAGGGGTTTCATTTATCAAATGCTCTTAGCCAATACCTACATCATAACATCTACCTGCATGCAAATTTAAGCCCGATCCGTCTAATCGTTTAGGCTGTGCGCGAGTTTTATATGTATAGATGTTAAATTTATGTTTATGTTTTAAACGTACCTTACGAAGCTCGTCTACACGTCATATTATGTCTGTTATGAATAATTGCCTTGAAAGATTAATTAAATTTCCGATTGTTATACCATTAATCGTGTTCATCTTGACACCAAAGCTTTATTTATAGATCGTCTGCTTTGTGATTTAGATAGTTTTAGTCATCTCACGTTAATTCATATAAAAAAACAGAGAGAATTAGTGTAATAATATGTGACAATAATGAAGATAGCTAAGAAATGCAAGAAAGTAAGGCTTTAATTATGTTATGGCCACGAGGCGGCCGCCAAACGTCGTTGAAAACAAGGCACTACGGTACTCCAAGTCCAGTCACAGATCCTGAGAGCAAGCAGAAGTAGAGCAAGAAAGAGATAAAGGAATTATTCAGTACTAGTGAATAATAAAATCGTAATATAATACAGCAATTTAGAGTCTAATTTAGAGACAACAAATTAATTAATATGCAGATTATCCTTTATTTGTGCAGAAAATGTTGATAACCTTCTTATAGTATTTCCGCTCAAAAGCAGACAAAGTTTTTATTTAATTATGCGAAAACGACATTGATTCAGTTTTGTGAATAGTGTAATTGAGTTAATTTAACAATATTCTATGCCTATTTGATCCGTCTCTTTTTAGGTCTCCGTGGTGAGAAAATTTGACACACATCCACATACATTTTCTCGCGTTGTATCAGCGGTAGAAAATATATGAATAAATACACGGTTTCGCTCGATCACACCCCGGTTAACCTTAACAAGTGATATACTAAATTATTCTTTTTTGAAAATCAGTCAGTCTATTGGTCAAACAGCTACAAAATCCGTTTAAAAGTTTTCGATTTCATCGACAAAAGTAGAATAACTTGTAGTGATAAAAACTGACTATAGGTACTGAAGTGCGCCCTTAAAGCATTAATTCTAATTAATATGAAGGTCGTTTAAACAACAAATTTCCTAAACATATTAGTTTAATATTCAAATTAGTTATATTAATAAATATGCAACGATAATTCAATTATAATTTGCATGTTGCTGTCAATATAGAATAATTGGTATTCCTTCTATTGGATAAAAAGGCGGCAGATTTTATTTTACGTTGTTTTCTTCAATACTAATATCTATTTTTTCCGAAGAATGTACTACAGAAATACCCAAAACAGTCATTAACCTACAAAAATTACAAATTAAACTTAGTTCTAGTCCGGGAATCGAACCCTTTACACCTTGCGACAAAAAGAACGATTATTATTTACTCTTCTTATTATTTTTATTATTTTTGATAAACCTTAATTTATATAGGTACATAGATGTTATTAGCATTTTATCGTAATAACGATATACTTTCAGTCACCGCTTACTTTAATTTCAACCTCATGAGCCAAATATAATAACAGTACTTCTAGCTCTAGTAAATGCAAAAACTTATAAAGAATGGTACATAGAGACAACACTGGTACCCAAGGTAATTGTTGCTTAATGTTTTATTGGAATGCAGGATTTTTTAAAATCCGATGTTTCGGCTAGCAATCTGCCGACTTTCCAGACATTTTGCAATTTCACAGTTTAACGAATATTAACAGTAACATGTGGCATGCTAAATGTGATTTTTGAATTATTTATTAGCAAATATTATAATATTTTAGGCATTACTGTATTGGTATTTCGGCAAAATTGTAAACTTACATAATTATATTTGATATAACATTACATTGTAAACACCTATAATCTAGTGCAGATTATTTATAGTATAATAATATGTATGTATAGAAAGATGTTTCAATACGGGTAAATCATTTCATGAGAAATTCCTTGATATTTTAAATTAAGTGTTATTTTGTGTATAATTTCCATAACGATGCGCCTAAAGGCAGTAGTTGATATAACAAGGCAGTTTGCTAGCCATTGTTTTTACTTCTGTACTAATATTGTCACTTTTACATAGGTCATTAAAAACAATAGCTACTTGACTACCAGTCAAATCTGCTACTCTTTATGACATGTTAAAACCGCATTTTAATATAGAAATACGGTGTAGTGACCTAACAGAATCGTATTTTGGTAGGTCAAATGAGTGCATAATAAAATCTTTCAGTCTGTAATAATTACAATATCAACATTACTTACGAAAAAAAATTACATAGCTTGAGCATTTTAGCTGAACCTTTTACGAGTAAAAGTTTAATAATTTTTCGTTAATCCAGTCAAGTATCCAATTGATATAAACATCTCCTTTCAGTCCTAGTAAATGTAAAACTGTCCTACTATCCCATAACAACATTCTTATGTCATATTTTGAATACTGTTGCCTGAGCTTGCCTTCGTACAAATTGGGTGTTTTTTTTTTGTGCTGGATCGGAAAAAAAGATAACTCGGCCACCTCTTCTACACAATAGTTGTCTATATCTGTTTTACACTGTAAAAATGCCAAGTTAAACGTCGTTCAAATGTTACTATTAAACAAGTAAGATGCAAATATTAAAGACGATATTTATGCTCCTATCAGAAAAATCTCACACTTACAAAAAGCATTACTCAAGTTCAAAGTAATTTACTAAATAACAGGTTCTAGTATTAATACCGGGTACCTATTTTTTGCGGCAACAAATAATGCTCTATAACTATCACTATACAATTTTGATAGGAACGTCTTTGTATCGATGAGGATGTATAATGTATACACTTTATTTTTACGATCAATATTTTAGACAAGCAAAAAACTAAATGTTGACCCCATTTTTACATACAGTTTTAGTCCTATTCGGGCATAGTTTAACATATTGTACAGTAAGGTAATTCTCATTATAATTCTCATTGCATTATATTAGCTGCTAATTCTGTGATGCTCTTATATTCGACAGCTAAAATGAAAAAATATACAATAAAGAGTTGCAAATTATAAAATCAATGATTGATCCTAGTTCCTTCTCTTTTACTTACCTATGTATGTTCGGGATATACAAAGAACCTAAAGAACGCTTGTGAGTAATTTTGTTTCTCTCACAATCATATAATAATTAGTAATACCCAGATATACTACCAAATCTTGGCCACTGCGTGGTGCCTGATGCATCTGATCTTTTTGAAACATAATTATGACAGATACATCAGCGCGTAGTTTGGGACATATCTTACGTTAGGTTACACGGAGCTACTTTTATTCAATCTTCTCCTAGTCGCTAATGTAATGGACACTATGATTCACTTACAAAGTGCGTAAAAGGATAATATTGATAACCTACAAGATCCACAACCATTACATAAACATAATGTATTCGTTTCATCAAATTATTATGTATTATGCTTAGACATTCATAAACCTAAAAAATGCGACAAGAAATGCATTTCATGATAATAAATTCGCGCATTTCTGCATAAAGCAGCAATTATTGAAACAGAGTTGATTAACAGCATTCTTTAGAAATAAGTTACATCTCTTTGATATTAGGCAAACAATAATTTCGTACAAATGCATACTATCACCGTATTATTTAACAAATTTTAAAATCGATTTGAATAAACATTTGCTGTGTGATTTTTATTTAAATATCTACATAATCGATTAACGATTAATTTGCTAAACGAATTTGATTTGCATTACTATCACCTTTTAGATTGCTATTCCTATAATTTCTTCATACTTTATCGCTTTTTAATAAGCTTATAAATACTGAGTAATGTGGTACTCAGCACCACACATTTGTTCAAGGTTAGAAATGTTCATAAAGTAATCTTTAGGGCTTTAGGCTTGCTTGATACGTTGTATATCTTTATAATGATTCGGAAAATATCATAATAAAAAGTAGCAAACGATGTAACTATTAACTTCTATTATCCCTTCAGATATCACCGGCTAATAAGTCATAACTTTAAGTTTATAGTATAAGTTGCTCCCCGGAAAAACTCAGTGGGACTTTTGAGATAGACTAGGATGAGTCTATGTCAGAGTAAAACAACAGAATTAAAAGTAACGTTTTCACATTTATTTATTGTGTATAAAACATAAAATTAACAAAAAAAAATAATTCTTTAAAGCCATTTTACGCTTTATGCAGATAACATTTGTTGGCAGTTTGGTTTTATACTTAAGGGTGGGTGCTTAATGTATTTACAACTTCTTCTCGACGTAGGGGTGAGCCGCGATGTACTCGAGAGACCGGAGGATGTAGTCGGGGATGGGGAGGGGAGCGGGGGTGGTGGGAAGATGGGCACCCTGGAAACAAACAAAACAAATGTTAATTATATACAAGTAATATAGGATATCTAGAAAGCATAACTGCATAAAAGCATCTTTGATTTAATTTATTCTCGTAATTCAGAACATTTGTAACAAACATTGTTGTTGAACACTACTTAGTGTCAATCATTAGATAATATTTCAAGAGCGAAACATTTATCTCACGGAAGGAGTCTTAAGTATTTGCATCGCAAATTCGGTGAAGAAATGTTCAAAAATTTTTGCATTAGCAAATAACAAAATATCATTTATTCAATTCTCCGTGACCCTTTCACCTAGCAACTTGTTGGAATCTCCTAACATGATGACATTTAATATAATTTCGAAGCGGATCTCGTGTGAAGGTCATTTCTAACGACTACAAACAGTTCTGCGGTTTTGCGTCAAACATTCATTCTTGAAAGATGATTAGTTACAGATTTATGAAGATTATTTTTTGTAATCATAAAATAATAAGACCTTGAAATAATTTTGAATCGAATCAAAGATTTACGTTCTACATAATTATAAAGAACAAACACTTGGTACTAAAGACGATATTAATTATGAATTAAGAAGACGATACTTAATAACAATATCCTAAAAATCACGGAGGAAAAATGCAACAAGAAAGCAACTACTTGATTACTGCTCGAATTTTAATGAAGTATGAAAACTGAATCGACAAAATTCGTTAATAGCAATTGAGCGATGACAAGTAAATCAAATTCAAACTAACTAACACTAGCTAAAAAAAAGTGTGTACGATAAATGGTAGTTGTGCTTAATTTGATGCCATCTAAATAAATCATTATTTCTTTTATAACTGATATATTACCTGGGCTTCGTATCCGTTGGGACCGGCGACGTAGGTCAGCTCGATGAGCTGACCTTCAGGGCTCTTGTACTGGTTGGAGCCGATAACTTCGAGGGCTACCTCATCCTTAACAAAAGAAATAAATCCATTACAACATTATAAATTATCATTTAATTACATTTGATGGGATTTAAAGACATATTTAAAAACAAGGGCCTTTAAAAAAAAGTCGTTTTTCTGTTTGCAAATTACACGCGAGCGGAGTCCAACGTTTCAGTTTACTTAGTTTAATATAAAAACTAGACTAAACTGGAAACTTCATCAAACGGAGAGGCAATAATTAATTATGAAACAAAAACTTCCATATAACAAAATAATACAAATAAACAAGCCAAGTGCGAGTCGGACTCGCGCTCGAAGAGTTCCGTACCATCATCTATAGTCGAAAATTAATATTTTAAGCAAAAAAAAATACGAAAAAATCACGTTTACTGTATGGGGAAATCCTTAATATTTTTTTATTTTTTTGTATTTGTTGTTATAGCGACAACAAAAATACATAATTTGTGAAAATTTCAGCTTTCTATCTATCACCGTGTATGAAATACAGCCTGGAGACAGACAGACAGCGGAGGCTTAGTAATAGGGTTTCGTTTTTATCCTTTTGATACGGAACTCCAATAAAAATGGAAAACAATAACATCAAAATTGGCGTTCGATCTTCTCTTTTCTTAAACTTTATGCAAATTGAACTTGTTCGGTCTAGTTTTTATAAATTGATTTTATACCTATACCCATAAAAACCTAGACATTTAATTGAGATATCTTTTTTTATCTTTTTGCGTCACTATTTTTAGCTAGATGTTATAAAAGCATCGTAAATGGTCAACTTTATTGCTCGGTTTTAATATTAATTGAATCGTAAACAAATATGTATTTTTATATGGTAATAAAACATTTTTTTCCTACGCAAATGTAATAACATTCCTTTTTGAGGAATTAGTATAAAGGTAAAAATTACTTAATTTTTCGTCACTTTAAAATTTTAAACGATCTAAATTAATTTTAAAATTACCTTTATCTTGATGTAAATAATTGGTCTGATGACGAGTAATAAAAATCAGCTTGTTAAGGGAGAAAGGTTATAATTGGTAGTAGTTATTTGAATACTGATTAAATCACTTGCATAATTTTATACAATTCTGACGGACCTACAAGTGACTTTATCAGTATGCAGTCAACCCGTGTGAAATATTTCTTAAAAATCTCATTGTTTCTACTTCGTCTACCGAGTAGTCTATCCTTAGTATCATAATGAAACTCATACCTTGCCATAGTTGACGACCTTGCCCTCAGCCCGTCCGTAGATGCCGTTCTCGGTCTCATAGCTGAACTGGTAGTTGCCTTCAGGGCTCTGTTGGTAGTCGTTGCGGACCACCGCGGAGTCTTTGTCTGAGGCGGCGAAAGCGCACGCGACGATGCAAAGGGCAACAATGGCGGATTTCTGTAGGAAAAATATATTTATTACAAATTAGGATACAAAAGATTATTTAATTAATGATTTATCAAATAAAATGATTATCTTGATAATTTTGAATATTTTAAAATAAGATTTTTTATTTGAAATGTATTTTATAAAAATAATTTGTATTTAATACACTTTTTGTTCTTATTTGGAAATCAAACTAATAATTCGCAAATTCTCAAAACGTCGTTTCTTTAAATTAGTTCAACTAAGTAACTGTTAGGTATCCAAAGATAATATACAACTGAACTAATAACAGTAATTACAAAAAATATTATTACCGTCTAACAAAAGTATCAAATCCATAAATTAAACAAGCTAACAATAGAAAATGAGACAAAAATCTACATAATTACAATTATTATGTCAGACAATGTCATAATGTAAATATGTGCAACCTGGCATTTAGAACTGTTGCGTAAATATTTCTGTAACCGTTCACTAACGCACGAACTATAACAAAACTATAATAAACTGACTTTTGACCCAACCCATAAAATATCAATATAGTACGATCAAAGTTCAAACTAACAAAATATTAGCATAAATCTTACGCGTCAAGTATCAATTAAAATTTCGCATGACTCACTTATTTTTTGCAAAATATCGACCATTGCGAAATTAATGCAAAAGTTGTAAAATTTAATTTAAAAAATCCGCAAAATGAAACTTAAATTTCTTAAATTATTATTATTGATAATTTTCTATTAGTTTCTAATTAATAAATTAAAATAATTAATCACGATTTTTAAATCAACAAAACACTGAAGCACTAATTTCTGAGCACTGAAATGACGTGTTTATTGGTTGTAGTCCTCCAATGCACTTACCATTTTGGTGTTGCTTATTCGAACTACTAGTCCAATCTAATGCTGGAACCAAAATCTATGTTTCTTTTATACACGTCCCAGGAACACACAATATGATATCATACCTACCAAAAAGTTCGCGGTAGAAAAGGTCAACTTTTTTTACTCTTCGACAGTCTGGCCATACTGGCTTGACATTTTAGTTTTTAAATAAAAAAAAACATTAAGTACTAATAAATTCTTTACTGAATTTTACTAAAACACGTGCAAGACGATATATAAAATAATAACAATTAATATAAGTACTAAACTAGTTTTAGAAATCGAGACTTATTTTCAATTTCTTAATTTAGCTATTATTGAAATAATTATATTTATATACTCCTAAAATTCAATGAATTAATTCGTCTTATAATTTAAAATCTAGATTAAATACTGACTTGTATATTATATTTTAGAGTATTTTATTATTACACTATTATAATAAAAATAAGAACAGTTTAAAATTGAACCTTCCTCAAGGTTATTAGGTAATGATAAATGCGTTGATTTTACGCATCGCAATCGTAGATACGAAATAAGTAAAACCGTTATGATTTTTGTTCTTTCATTTATTAATGGCTTTTAAAAGTGATCTAATTTAAAAAAACAATTATGTTTTTTTAGATTAATCTTAAATTATTATGAAGAGACTCTTAGAATTAAATTTAATTTATGTCTTAAACGGATACTTCCTGATCTATCCCAAAAAACAGTTTTACAAAGTTATTGTTTTAACATTATCTTAACAGTTTTTATAAAATAAAAAAGCTTAATAAATGAATAAATAACCAATTACGTTCAGGTGTGAGCATACATCTAAATATCATATTTAATTGTAACCAATCAAATTGACTTCGAAAAATCAATTAAAAGAAATTAGTCATGAAACATTGGAATCACTGCAATTTTACTCTTTTAAAAGAAATAAAAGTAATCTACAAATCCGGCAAGTATGTCGAGGTTATTATTTGAGTAATCTTCTTAATAATCACTCTTACTTTATACACATCAATAAATCATTCTAGCTGTTTTTGTACATATTATAATATACTGAAATGTAATTGAATGACTCTGTGGCGCTGTTGGTAGTATCCAACTGCTGACCACGAGGTCCCGAGTTCGATTCCAATGTCAGACAAAGGGATAGTGTATCTGATTAACCACGAGGTCCCAGCTTCGTTCCTGATGATAGTCTTTATATAATTTGTATTAGATTATTCTTAATAGTAATCCGGTAGCCTACTCATATGGAAAAAGGCGTGATTTTATGTATCTTTGTATGTACTTGTTTTATCGGAATTGGGTAACGTTCCCGGTATATGGCTTGCTTCCTACTCCATGGGGTTGACATTGTTATTGTCGAAACGCGGGTGTATATCTTACACCTCAATTTACAGCTTTGGGTAAAAAAGCGTGTTATTATGTATGTATGAAATATAATAGAAACATTACGAATATTGTGTTAGCGTTAGTAATTATGCTGTCATATCCAACGATTAGTTGACATCGATATCGTTTTCAGATATGGCAGCCGATTTGAATAGTAATGTTGTTATTAGTGATATTATTAGATATTGCTGCTGTTATAAAATTAGTAATTACTCTGTTGTTAATGAATTTGTTTATGTATTTCAATCTAAGCCTAGCACAAAACCATTAAAAAATACTATATTTTTTACAATTGTTGACGCAATTACGGTCGCATTTTTCGAAAACAGTAAGTTTCCTCGCGGATTAAAAGAGGTTAGGCCTTATCCACCGTGCTATCTATATAGGGGTTAAGGACTCTATACACCCTTGAGAAAAGATCTATATTATTTACATGAAATACATAACTAATATTTCTTTATTTTAGTAAATCTGAGAACTAATATCGTAACATACTTGACATTCAACGCAATTACTTAAATGCACATCCTAAAAGCTTAATTGGTATTCATAGCACATTCTATGTGCCGAAATATTCAAACATTACTCAGACATTCCACGCCTTAGACATACAGTTCAATATGACCAATATAGGAACGCCCTAGGACGAAAAATGATGGCCTTGACATGAAGATGACCTAGTAATATTTGATAAAATTAAATGTGCCTATACTGCGACTACGGTCGGGTTGGGTTAAGCAAGCCTTGGCGCCGTCATTCCATAGATGGATGACCGCATAGTGGTATTTCGGAGGGCACGTAAAGAGTAGATCCCGGCTGTTGTCTACTAAGATTAACAGTCATTAAGCCATGTCAAAAGCCTCTCGGGCGGCTTGAACAACTTTGACACTAGGTTGACGTGTATAATTGTACGATATAGCTAATAAAGGAACAGTCCTAGGACGAAAAATAAAGGCCTTGACATGAAGATGACCTAGTAATATTTGATAAATGTGCCTATAGTATTGTACACCTACGAGCATTGCGTTGAGTCACTAATTGCTTTTATTGTGATCGAGTATGACGTGATGTGTGAATGAAACATAACGGCATATGTTGGATGTTTCGTCAGTTCTCGTTGAGATTGCGGTTTGAATCCAGGTGAAGATAGCACTGATATAACTCGTGGTTCAATATCCAGTTAAGACTTATTATAACAGCTGTTTTATCGTGGTTTATGTTAAGTGTTTACTAGTTTTTTTTTCGGTGATATTTGATTTTATCTCATGATGTTTTCTTTTCATGAGAATGTAGTTAAATATATAATTATGAGAGAAAAAATATTTTCTAAAATTTGCCTGCTATTGTGTAACAACCTATGAGTATTATATATTAAGAGTTATTTCATCAGAAGTTTATTTAAATTCAAGTTGTAGTTGACAAGGAAAGAAACGAAAGAAAGGGTGTCATGTACTATATAAGAAGTATTTACTTAGTAGAAGCTGAATGCAAAATATTTTTACAGATTACACGTCATATACACAAATATTTATTCTGAATATGAATCAATAGCTCAATAGTGCTAGAACACGTGTGCCGATGACGTCACACGCACTTAAATTTTAGACTAGTCACTATATTTATGTGATCAAAGCCTAATGTCAAATATGCATACCCAACACATTAAACTCGATCAATAAGCTTATTTTGTAATTGTTTTCATACTGTTGATCACGGACAAACTTAAAAAATGTGATAAACCTTTCTCCACAACAAATTAGCAAATATTTATTGTAATTTATTAATTTATTACCCAATAAAATATGAAACATAAATAAATAAAAATGAGGTAAATTAGGAACGAATAAATTGACAACATTTTGTATTTAGTGAGGAAATCTTCCATGCCTGTGGATTATAATGCGTGTAAGTTTTTTGAAGGTCCTCAATCCCTATGCTCGAACTTAATCGTTGTGATGGAGGCAAACTCTCTCGATTTGATTCCAATTGTTTTTGGATAGATATCTGCACACTATTCCATTCTATCATTAAAAATGAACCAGTCTTAAAAAAAATAATAGGTCAATCGTCTTCTGGGTTCAAACTTTTTTATTCTTTAAAGGTTTCCTTTTATGCTCTTTATTTTATACAACTGTTGCAAATACTGCAATTTTCGTCTACATAAAAAAGCCAGCCTATTTACGTATGGTTGAGTAAAATTTCATTAATCACTGGGCGAGGTGTTGCAACGTTTCTAATAGTCGGCGAGCCCATCAGCGTGTGGCTTCTTTATAATCACCACTTAAGACAAAAGCCTTGAAGTGATTGACGGCTCTAACCACATGCTTAATAAAGTTGCGGCCGTTGCTTATTGTTCTGTTCACGTGATTGTTACTCTTATTTGTGGTATTAACCGGAAAAAAGCGGTTAAAGCATATTCAGCGTAATGCGAAGCAGCTTAAAAGGCATCCTTGGCACATTCCAAAGTTATATCAAAATTAAAGCAACAGTTGCTTTTGCACTCGGTGTACATACTACTTTGACGGATAAACTGCTGTAATGATAAAAATAAAGTTTTGACAGCGTAAGAATAAATTATGTAAGAGGAGAGGAATATATGTTTTCCTACGCAAGCTTAGCGTGCGAAAGCTAGTAAATTCGTTATTGAGCTTGTAATTTGTGACAGATAAACTACATATTTGTTGAAGTAACCTTTCTTTATTGCATATGTTTTGATAAATATTTACAACTTACATTTTAACAAATAAATTATTTAATTTTACTTCCTCCTTTGCTCAACTAAATTTATGTGCATAGCGACCTCGGTCGTGCTATGTGCAGAATGTGCACATCAGGTTAAAAATAACCTTTGATATAAACAACTTGTCATGTTTGATTACCCACTCATCATCGTAAATCGTGGGTTTCCATCTACTTAGTATCGAACAAAAGCTCGATTATTATGTATAATAATAAGTACATTATTATTATAATAGTGTTAGCAAGGAACAATTTTTTTCACGTTTGTAAAAAAATGATGGACCATTGAGAGAAACTACTTTAAATATTGAACACAGTTAAGGCGTCTTCAATATTTATGGGAATTTTACTAACTTATTTTGAAAATAAACACAACTGCGATCAAATATTTTTGACATTTTCACAAATAATGGTACCTTTCCGTTAATGGTATTAAGGTATTTATAATATTTGCAGTAGGTACCCTTTCCTGACAAGCGCTAAAAGCCCGTTTTGACAACGCGCAATTACAACCACAAAAAAAACTCCAGGGCGTACATGTGCTAACGCTCGTTAGCTTGAATAAAAGCTATGTATCTGTTAACGCGTGTTAAGCGTTTGTCATGGGAACATGCACATCTTAAACCGAAACAAACATTTACCTATGTGATCCTCGAAACTTGATAGAACTAAAGTACTTACACTACTCCCTACGTAACAGAGTATATATTTTTTTTCATCGATTTATGTTCTTTATAAGGAAGGGTGACCCCACCACGATATGGGACAAATAGCCAGGAAGAGAGAGAAAGGGAATTTTGTAATTTTCACTTGCATTTTGTTCAACCCACTGAACTGGATGACCTCAAGCCACTAGGCGCTATAATTACCGAACATATTTGTAGTACAAATTTTCTGTATGATGACAGATATTTATTATTAACATGACAAATGTCATTATTCATCAACTTGTTACCCTTTCAGACTAGTCATAAAATCATATATTTTACGACTTACCCTTTCAAATAAGTCGTAAATCGGTAATTTATGGCGACGGCATGACTGAATCGAATAGTCACCAGTACGACTTTTACTGATGATATTAAATTATTGAAAAGTACTGGGAAATCAACCCTAAGGTTTTATTATATGTAGTTACTTTACCTATGTTATATAGAGATTACATTTTTCAATACTGAAATATTGCAATCTTTAAAACAATCGTAATTTCCGAAACTATGAGCTAGAATAATCTTTCAATAATAGAAAACCAGTTTCCATTGCAAAAAACCTCATAACATGTATAGATACGAAGCAGAAAATGCGTAAAAATGTTGGCGAAAACAACATACTGCACTAATATCAACAATTGGCAATATTCTAGATATTTGTTACAGGAAGATAAAAATTAAGTTTAAAGTGTAATACTAGATCACAAAAATGATGTTCTATACACATCTAGAATAGACCCAACCGTTCCGTAATCTTCGGCTGAAAAAAAACCTATTTCCGAAGAAAAGTTTCGTGGCAATCCCACTAATCGGTTACCCTACTAATTTATAGTGACACTCCGACATTCTAACATAAATTCTCTTGACCTATAACCTGAACACACGGTCACCTTGACTCACTCACACACACTTTCATCCAAACCACATCATGCTAGAAGTAACCAAAAAAACAATGTAACTTCTGCGGCTCTAGTCTAAAAGGGTATAAGTCCGATTTTGTCCGAAATTACTTAATAAATTAGAGTGCACTTATATCCTACTTTAGCAATATTATAGTCTGTAAAGTAAAGTAGCAAAGTCTACCACTTTTGCACATTGTCAACTTTCTAATTTTTAAAGATAAACAAAATATGTGCTCCTCAATCGACAGGGCATTCTTTCTGAACATTTTGGTATAGTTAACTAATTTTCGACAAAATCGGACTTATACCCTTTTTCACTAGAGGCACAGATTTGACCATAACCTTAATTTTTTTATATAATTACATCGGCAGAATAACTTACAAAAAATCTTTGTGAAGAGTAATGATTCTTCCTCTTCGTTGGGAAAATTGATTGGTATATTTCTGTTAATTAGAAACGCTTCCGTTTTGAATTTTGTAGCAAAAAGTATTTTTGGTGGAAAGATTTTTGTATGTTTAATAAAACATCAATCAAAGGATTTTGCTATTGTTTCAAATTTCGGTTTAAGGGTTAAAAAACACATATTTTTAAGAATGCTATAGGTACGGGTTTCATTTAAAAAAAATTATATTTCTGTCGTAATTAGTAAATTTTATGCAATTATTTTTTTATTTACTTCCTTTTGCTCAACTAAATTGCTTCATTCCGTGTGGCCTCATCCATAAGCTATCTGCAAAAATGCATTTTATTATTTTTTAATCGGTCCATGGTAACATAATAATAGGCAAACCAGTTTTTCTCTCGTAAAAATGGATTAAAATCTAATTCGATAAATACTTGTATTAGGTATATCAATTCTGGGTTCATTAATGTCAAATATTTTGTGGAAATGACAATATTATTTTTACAATACCTATTATTGTTATTAAACATACCAATTTAAGTAAAATCTTTGGAATAAATTAGAACATTTCTTTAACAAAGCCAGTCGCGAAAGGTCAGTTTCTGATAATGCTTAAAAGCGGATACATTTGATGATCATTTGAGCGATAGACAGCGCGACGAATTAAGTAAACGTTTTATAAACTCTTAGCGAAATATATGCGAAAAATCCGAATCAACATAATTGTACAGTTTTACAGTAAAAACATTTAGTACAAAATTAATACTATTTTCTTTTGTAAAAGACCTAAGACCTCTTGTGTTATGCGATTTTTACAAACATATGTACAAACAACGGACACAAGTGCAACGAACCCACGACCTGCCGGCGCACTATTAATGATGACCACCATAGCCAAAGCGCGAAGGAAACCGTCAAAAAATAATTATAGTATTGTCACTGCCGTGTTTTTCGGTTTTCTCCACATCGAAAGTGGGGTAACTAACAAAAGTAAACATCACGCTACGTGATTTTATTTTCAATTTATTCTCACAGAGGCCTGAACCGGCTGCACATTATGCTGTCAAAGTGAGGATGTAATAACCTTACAAGTTAATAGCACATTGCCTATTCTGTACAACGACCTAGAACCTCAACATAAACTTAAATTTGATCTCCTTCTAACCGCAAAACCAACAAACTCGTTAAAGCCATTTCTATTTAAAAAAATGCGTAACTACACTACGTGACAATAAAAAACACAACACTTCTTGTTTTCTATAATTTTTACCCCCTTCGAGTGGGAATGTCCAAAAATACTCTTACTGCTCCTCTACACTTACTAAGGAATCTTCATACCATTGCATCTTTCCACAGTCAGTAGTTTTGGCTGTGCGTTATCCTTATATTGACTTATTTTATACTAGCTGACCCGCGCAACTTCGCTTGCGTCACATAAGAGAGAATGGGTCAAGATTTTCCCCGTTTATGTTACATTTTTAATTGCTACTCTGCTCCTATTGGTCGTAGCGTGATAATATATAGCCTATAGCCTTCCTCGATAAATGGACTATCTAACACTAATTTTTTTCAAATCTGACCAGTAGTTTCTGAGATTAGCGCGTTCAAACAAACAAACTCTGCAGCTTTATAATATTAGTATAGATAATAAAAAGAGTTAAATACGTCACAAAAAAATTAAGAAGGTGTTTCGCTTTTTTTAACACGATGTGTATTATAATTTATACAAAAATATAAAGCTGTCGAGAAGATGTCAAAGGTTCGATACCATTTCGATGTTACAACATTATTGCGATAGACCATGATGAAATATTTAAAACCTTTGATAGGCGATCATGGTGTGTCAATAATGGGCTCAATGTTCTTACACATTAAACTATAACGATATTTTGCTTTAGTTAGAGGTCGAAACCATATTAAAAAAGTAATATTTTTCGACTTTAGCAGATTAAAATACAGAATTTTATGTGAACTTAGGTATTTTGTTCTAACACAGATAAATCAAGGCTTGGGATTGTACATACTCTTCTGATTTCTATTAGACTATTTTATTTTCAAAAATTATTAATTTCGCATAATATAAAAAAAAAATACAAAATGGCAATTTCATGTACCGATTTTAAATAGGAGCGTTTACTTATTTCCTTAAGTAGTCTATGAGTATTCGCATATTTAACCTTTGCGATGTGTAATTTCAATTAGTTTCTAGTAAGTTAAGTAAGTTTGAGTAAAAACATAAGCTGGGCCTGGTGAAACTTGCGACTCATTTGATGTCGACAACGTGTCATAAAGTAAGTTTTTTATCTACGTCGTTGGTACCTACCTACTGCTTTAGTTATTACTATTGGAAAGAGTTTTACATATAAACATCGACAAACATATAATTAACATGCCGTACTTTTAAAATTCCAGTAAAAAAAGGCTTTGGACTATCAAAAACGAATCTCTATTATTCTGATGTCTTCGCTAAGTCTCTATAAAATTCAAACCTTTCGAATAGTACGTTGTACACGCATTTTTTAACAAAGCAAAAAAAATAATCTATGAAGGAATTGACAAGATTCACATTCAATCAACACTTAATAGCTTCAACGTTTAGTACAAATAAAAATACTACATTAAACTTGTGATTGTAATATTATTTCTTACCAACATCTTTATTATTACTAGACGTAGGTCTTATCCTAGGATTACTAGACTTTTCTTTGAGATCAAAGTCTTTATTCATTATATCTGGTTCAACCGGCGCGTCGTCTGCCCTTTCGTAGACTACCGCTTCGTGAACTCACAATACATTACATTATAGAGGTTGTATAAAAACCGTAGATGACTTGGTGTTAATGAGTTTTTTTCCGAAATCTGTCTTGTATATGTGTGTTCGATGTGTGAGAGCAAGGTTATTTTACCTCTATATATACCTTGGTAAAATTACGCCTTTTTCCCATAGGGATACGAAGAACACTTCCTTTCCCTCATTCACATCCATATATCTTGTTGTACAGCACCATGACAAAATGTTTGTATTAGGCATGTATTCTATAAGCAATAAAATTATCATAACAACATAGAAATGTTGCGACGATAACTTTATTGCTAATAGTTATTATGCATAACGGTTGATGGTAAACGTAAGTACAAAAGAGTAAGGTTTGCAGAAATAAGCATAAAAACAGAAGTCAAAAGAACATTCCTTTCAAACCATTCATAAGCTTACAAACACTCGCAAACAGTGACAATCCTCATTCATAGTCCACAACAAAACGTAATAAGGAAATAAAAATACGTACATAAAGGAAGCTTTAACACTCATTAAAATAAAGTATGCCTCAAGAAAAAATAACGTTTTTGATTTAAAAAGGCGTATTGTACGAAGCCACGGCGATGACATCCTTTCAAAACAATGCCTTCTACGGAACCATTGTACACCATGATTTATAATGTTTCCGCCTGAAGCACACAACGGTTACTTTTCTTTCGTTATTGGCCGTTTTATGGCCTCCTCTGGGTTTTCTGCAATTCCTCCCCGAGATTTATAATTTACATATTTTCTTTGAATGGGCGAATAAAAAGTTTAATTTCTTTATGCATTTGCTGAGTGTCTTAAGAGGTTAGAGGATTATTTCTACAGTACTTACGGAGTGCAACGATAGTTAAGGATTCTTTTATCAACTATCTTGCACGGAAGAATCACTGGAATTCATTTTGACGATTGTTATAGATAGATAAGCATTGCTTGCCGTAACTTCTTAAATAAAATAATGATATCTCACTTTTTATTAACAGGGATGAGGTATTTATTTGAGAGCAAATTAGTCTTACGTAATTATGTTCTTCTAATTAATTATTGGTGTTATTTGGATTCCAATAAAACTTAAAATAATATGGTGTAAGCGTGATGCAATTTTTAATTAAAGATTACAAAATACAAGTCAATAGCTTAGCTCCTTGGTTTCAATATAATTTTGAAACGCTCTTCAAAATGGTAACACGCAAAATAAAATCCAATTTTTCAACCTAAATGATACTAGGCTTTATTAAAACCTCTTCAAAAGATGACCTACAGTGTATATTTATGTGCAATCATTGCAAGAAGGTAGATTATTAAACGAATAATTCATGGGCTCGCCGAGTTAGTGTCATGTATTAAAAATATTTATCATACTGCCTCTAAGCCCTAATCTTGCTATATTAAAATAATAAATATTCGGAAAATGCATTTTATGCTCATGTAGAGCGGTATTTTAAAAATATGTTTATTAAGGTCAGGAAGTAAAAAATAAGTATCATAAATATCCAGAAAATGTGATGATATGATATTAACAATAGCTTTTTTTGTTTCTCTGCTCTCATAGAATAAAGGAGTGGTGCAATATTTTCATGAATATACACTGATCAGTATTGGCCTGTGTTAACACTATTATAGAGAGTGAAAGTAACTCTGCTTTTAACACATTTACGGATTAACGACTATACGATTTTTATTAAATTAGGCTAGAAGTATAATAATCTCAAAAAATATATAAAATATTATTCCAAATTAAGTAAGCGATTAGGAGGCTTTTCGAACACCAACGATACATAGCTTACTTTTCAATATGCCATGTGATCGGCGTTGCCATTTCGTTTACAACTAAATCATCTTCATGCGATAGGTCACCGACCTACGACTAGGTACAGCTTTCCTCGTAAAATGTGAAGGATTATGGCCAGTACTCGATTGCTAAAAGTGCATATGCGGTTAAATACTAAGTACAATTTATTGGAATAATCTGATACACACAGTATGTCCATAATAATATGTTTACTCGAGTACACACATAATAAGTAGTAGCGTTTTGAAACTTTAAACTTTTCTTGAATAAGAAAAGGTAGCTGTTTATTGTTAGAGAATTATATTGAATGAATATATATGAATTATTATTATATTGTATTATACTGTAATGAACAATATATTCTTGTTTTCTATAAAATAAACAATAAACTTAGTAAAAATATAACATACTTGATACAGTTACTTATTTACGTGATAGTGAACTTTATAAAATATATTTAGATAATATTATGTATCTTTCAAAGGCTTTCCAAAGTATTAGTACATCACCAAAATGGACGTTCTTTATGAGTAATAATTATATATTATTATCCTTTTATACCGATTCCTTTACCTTTGTAGTTCTAAATAAAGCTATTTCATTACTAGATAAATTGTTATAGGTACAGAATACTGAAGACAATTTTGCTCAACCTAAATGTTCCTAACGTCTCATTCTTTGTTCCTAAATCAGGTTAAAAGGACGATATTTCTTTGTATCCGGAGCTCTGACAAGAAATACTGCCTTATTTGGCTAGAATAGGATATTCTACGCAGTTCATTAATAATGTCTTTTACACACGAGCTTACATTGATTTCTTATTTGTTGGACAATATATTTTTGTTAAGGTGAAGTTATAGTAAAATTGACATGAGTTTGACAAGTTTAAAGTCTATGGGCTATGGATAAGTGTCAAATAACCTACTCAACATAAAAATACATACAGTAAGATTAAATGTAGTTAAAGGTTAAGGAATTACTTAACATACGGAAAGAACTTGTTTGTAACAGTATGAAAGCTATATACGTCGTTGAAAAAATATGATGGATCAATAGACGTATAGCGTATGCAAAAATCGCATCATACACCCACAGAAGGTCAATTCTCGGAATTAAAAACGTTACAAATCAATTCCGATTATGTTTTGATCCCATTCAATCTGATATACCTAATGCCAAAAACAAAAAAGAATCTTCTTAATAAAATTTATATAAAACCTATTTTTTACCTATAAAACAAAGATTTTTGTAGTTACTATTGCGAAATGTTGTGCAATACAATTTATTTTAGTGAAGTGATGTAAAACTACGAATTAGTGGCTGGCTTTAAATACACTGAGATTTTGAAATAGTGTCTTTGTTTAGAACTTTCAAATGACTGCTGTCTACTTAATAATCTTTATGTTCTCTTCTCTTACAAAGTAGCGTAGTAATATTATCAGCTTCTAAACTAATTTCTATAAAACCACATAATTGTTTTATACATTAAGTCAAAGATAGATTAAACAAAATCGGAATTCTTACATAGAAAACAGAGCTACACAAGCATATTCGTAACGAAACCAAAAGTATAGTGTAATCTTACATTCTTATGTAATTTTGGTGAAGGTGACGGTTATTATACATTTGTTTTTGAGCTTTTTATTTAGAAACTGATAATAGTATTACCGTCTAATACGAGACTTTGCTGAACACGTAAATTACCAAGAGTCGACTATTAACAAACGTATTTCTATTTATTTAAACCCGAAGCTAAAACCCTTGAAATTCATTGTAGCTACAATAAATCCCGCATATCTCTAAAAGTTTAAACGTACAATGCTAGAAGTTTTATCGACTTTACAAAATTAAATTTATAGTGGCACTTGGAACATCAGAGACTTCGGTCGCGTCGCGTCGTCGCAATACACTAAGATTAGTCGCAATCCCACAATTAACTCTTGCAAAGCTCCTGTATTGTAAATTCTGTCGCACGCTCGACGCCAGCCTACGTGACACCCTACCATTGAAATTAAGACGACATTAGGCTGATTGTTTGTGTGCGGATATAAGATTTTGTATTACTAATAACTTAATCTTTACAATTTAATATGGAGAAGTATTATACTAAAAACCTTTGAATTTTTTACCCAATGGGTATTTCCTGGTAAGGCCATAGATTTGTGGTCTTGATTAAAAAATCAAAAATAGTTTTATAAATATGTACTAGAATAAATAGGTAAGAGAAAATTTGTTTTCTGTAATAATTTAGGTTTCTATCAAAAATATTTCAGAGTATTGCTTGTCTCTTCAAATCAGTCTAGACTAGACCCTCATAAAGGCACAGATATATTTAACACATAAAATAACTCAAAAACAATTTACTAAACAGAAAACAGATCCAGCATCTGGTTAAATAAAACCTAGACGAACCTATCACGTCCTAGACGTTGTAGTTGTACAAACATGCCACAAATGATATAACATAATGAAAGAACATCCAGACAAAGTAAGAAGCTTTCCCAAGGCCTGTACGTGACCGAAATATGGTAAAACGAAGATTCCTCTAAGATATAGTAAAATTACATAGAAAATCCATCCACTTTTGTGTTCAGTTTGTACATGTAAATGTCATGTTAGTTCTCAGAACTGTTGTGCTGTTGTAATTCAGGATGATGTCAAAGAAAAATCTGTCTAAAACTGCGAGGTAAATCTAGCAAGTTTCGTGTACCTGATACATTTGTTTCATGCTAGTAACTTAAAGTACCTCAGACTCCAATATTTTATAAGTATTACTAATGTTAAGTTTGTGACTAGGTACTATCGAACCAACTGAATCATGACCCATTTTGCCGATAATTCGCTTGAAACCGTCAAAACAATAAGAATTTCGTCTCTAACGTCAAAGTTGCACTTAGGACATTTTAAACATGAATACGACTGTGTCATGATGTATCTACGACTACAGACAACTTTGACCTTTGTTACCACAGTACTAGATACGTTTTCGATAAATCACTCTTAATTTGAATCTAGAATGTTAATAGTCTAAACTCTTTGCACTACGAAAAAATCTATTTGTGTGAAATGTCAAAAAGCACGCCATTTAGAAATCTGTGAAACGCTTAGGGTAACCACTATAGTCATTGCCCATCATACAGTGATTGCCAACGTTAAGCAATAATACGTTTATTTTAATTTCTAAAGAAACCAGTTCAAATGAATTGAGATGTACCGATTTCGTTGAGTTTTTAAAATTTAGAAGTCGTTTTTTATAGGTAATTTATTTATAATGTTTCCAAAGTTATTGAAACAATGAAACATGACTGATGTTCCTTTAGAAAAAAAATTTAAGTTGCGTTTATAATAGAGTACTACTAGAATACTATTGACCAAAATTGTGTATAAATTCCCTAACCGGGTAATAACTATACTGGTTACCCTATATTATTTTAATTTTTATAGTAACATTATTTGCTATAATGGCCGATTTTCACCATGTCCTGAGTGGGTATCGAAACCCACTCCTGACGCGTCGCAGTTGTAACATCAACCCACTACGCCATGGAGCCTGTTAAAAACGATAACAAAGAATTATTGTATTGAAGCACAAAGATTTGACATAACGCGCAATAATGACAGATAACAAATTCGTTACCAAGGAAACGTAGGTTCAAGCGAATTTCGACCTACGTTTATATAGACGTGTTTTAGAAAAAAAGCACATGGTGGGTCATGATTCAGTTTGTTCGATAGTACCTGTTTCTATTTATCAAAAAGTATCGTTAAATACTAATACAACTCGTAATTTGTCTTATACTTCCATAATTGGATATAAAATCTCGTTAACTTGATCAAAAAAATCCATCTTAATTCTATAGCATCTTGATTTCAAATGGAAAAATGAATATAGGTATCGATACCTCCGCCTAATCGGACACGAAAATTGTTTTGAATAGGCAATCGCCAGTCCGGTAGCCGACGAGTGTGCCAGGGGTTTTTCATCCCCATTTGAATTTGAACGCGTTCTTAATGAGGGGGAATTGGCTTTTCACGATATTACTTCACCGGCTCTCAATTTCAATCTTATTGAATTTTCTGCGAACCGTTTCGCCAATGTTATTGAATTCTGTAGCGATCCTGTCGACTATTAAGATTTCAAATCGGCTTTTCTGTTTTCCTATATTTATAATTTTAAAATTGTAATTCAACATCTTCCTGGAAAAGACTTGTTGGTAATTGATTCGAAGCTGAACGCTCCTTTCGATATCGATTTTACTTATTGAAAGTTTTAACTTTCTTTTAAAGTCTCTAGAGTTTCCTAAGACTATCGTGATATCCGTTGATAAAAAATACAGCTTTTTATTCGTTTTGTTAGTCATGTTTATTTAACCGTTACAGTATTTATGATATCATTTATTGTAATAGAAGAAAATGGATGCGCCTTGAACACGGCAGCCATTTAAAAAACGTTGAACTTTTAAGTGTTATTGCTATTTGAATGCGACAGGCACTACCAAAAGACATTATCATAATTTAATTTTACCATTATTCAAATATTTTTTTAAATCAATATGAAGTGAAAAAATTACAAGATTATTGAACCGTCAAAAGCAAAAGCACAGAGTTTTAGTTTTGTACAATCTTGATACTTAAGCGAAATAAAAGTTTCAATGTAAACTTATAGCCAAACAAATACATATTCTGTCTACTCTACTTATCCTCTCGAGCGCCCCAACGTCAAAATTCAAATATACCGTTAAGCGTCCGGGCCAAAAATGGCGCGCGAAATTGAATTGGCGGTTGGCGTTTAAGCGCCGATTCCGTCATATTTTAATACTAACACCCTAGTCATACCTTATATATTTGAAATCTACATTAAATTTGCTATAGATTAAAAAAATAAACCACAAATAATATTTGATAGTGGTAGTACAATAGTCGGTTTAATCTGAATATTTTGTGTTTTAGGCATGTGTTTGAAGAAAGTCTAAAAAATATTTTTAGGCAAGAAAAATAATATGACGAAAGGTCTTATCGTGTAGTTAATGAATAATGACTTTAAAATCCAACTGTAAAATATACTCAAATCTTTAAAATTAGTTAAAAAAAGGATTTACAATATTGGTCATAAAGGAACATGTCGTTGGGTCAGATGTTGTTTAAGGTGCTCTCTGGCCTATATCAACCACTTATTCAAGTGTGTGCATTAGATCGTCGTCTCGTTTCATCAGCTTCAATGTCAAATATGTTTGAAAGGGATAAACATAGTTTTAGCATTTCATTTTTACGTTTTTTAAATGCAAGATCGTTTTGCCGTACCACGGTGGCGGGGCGCTTGACGGGGGTAGAACATTCAACCGTGACACGGTGGCCGGGCGCTTGAGAGGTTATAATATTATATTAAAGAATAGATATTATCAAAGTAAGTCTCATATTTTATGAAAAAACTTAAGAGTTTAATCCATTATGTTCTTTACAGGTATTAAGAATCTATGATCTGTAATGACAATGTCTGACCTTTTAATAACTTTTTATATTATATTATGCTTTGATAGATTAATTATCTTTAATTAGTGAAAAAACATGAAGTTTTTTTATATCTAAGAACGCTTTGGGTGGTGATGTTAAGAAGCTACAATTTCGCTACCAATGCGTGCAAAGGTTGAGGGTTCGATCCCCACACAGACATAAACCATTATTTGATTGTTTGTAAAAGTCCCAATAAATTAAGTTTTAGTTGTCATACGGTAGTTTTAATGAAAATCACAGCATTTCTTTCTGCCTTTAAATCGGTTCAAATTATTACATAATCAAGTAAAACCGTAAAAATTCATCACAACTTATCTATTAACTAATACACACACTCCGTTTGTTCATAACTTCGTAGCGCGTTAACGGCGCACTTATTCGATTATGTTAATATAGATAAAAGCGTGTTGGCAAACACTTAAAATTATTGCCTACTTTGATCGCGTCGCTGAACACGTCGGGAACTTAACATAATGTGACATAATATCGACATAAGAGTACATATTTAAAACTACATTAGACTACCTTTACGACAAATTAAGAATATTTGCTGGTATCGTATTACATTATTGTATATAGATTTTAGTAATAGCTGATCGACTCATTTCGCTCCAACATAGTTGGAAGAAAGACTAGGCTGATGATGATAATGTAATGGCTTGTGTTTCATCATCAGATAAGTTCGTTGAGTGTAGAAAGAATTTGTCGGTTTTAAAGGATTATCCACAATTCATACAAATACTATGTTAGTTTAGTTGTGTGTAAGGAAGGTATGCTTACTACATGATAAAATACATACGTGCAGGACAGGGGTTGGATACCTTTGATTCCTGACCGACAGGGCAGGAAGACTTTAAGTAGTTACCTAGTGAGGTGACGAAATAAGCATAGCTCATTTAATTTGGATGACTTCTGCAACATGTGCATACATTATCACGCCATTGATATAATGATAACACACGTTACTAACAAAATATTCGGTACTAACAAAAAAAAGAAATATATTTTGTACGTGTTATTGAAAATTCAAGGGAAATTTCCAGAGGGCAACAAATTAACAAAGAAGTACTCTGTATCTCTCCACAAAGCTATTCGGGTTCATTAGCCACGCGGAGTGAGCCGGTCTTTGGAAAATCCTCGCTTTGATGCCCAATCAAATGTTATTGAAAGAGGATTATTAACACGTGTTGAAGATAAACGTTGCTTTTATAATTTTTTTAAGCAGTGATTGGCTGTTTTGCGGTATTGAGTTGATGTTCAAAGTGCGGAAGTTTTCCCATTTTCATGATATCAGTCCAATGGACCCCCGTAATATACCTACTGATTTAATGATTTCCCGACGATGGGTTTTAAATTGTGTTCCTTATACTCTGCCTTTAAAAGTTTTGTTAGATTTGAATACATAACATAATTTTAATAATAATTATTTATTAAATATTTTTCATCAGACATAACTATTATAATATTCAAGAATGTCGCGCTAGCAATTTTTTTTAAATAAATAGTACTTAATTCAGCTAAGATTATTTTTCAAGTTTTTAACTTCAGGTTACAAGCACAAATTAGTCCGGAAATGAGCAAATACTTCACAAGTATTTATACATCGTGAATGTATATATGTATTAATGACTAAAACGGTGTCAAAATTAACATAACAAAATGATATATTCTTAAAGACACATAGATTATCTAGTTATTGATAAGTTAGAGCTGTCATGGTTAAATCTAAATTAAAATATGAATATCAAATTGAAAAGATATTCTAATATATATTTATTATTAAAATTAGCAATAAATATGGTATTATACTGACAACTTCAATAGCACCTTCATGCATTAACCTTTCCTTCTATGTATAGTATACTTTAAAACGTCATAAGGACGAATACTACGAATATATTTATTAGATTTTAAAGGAGTATTGTCGTATAATATTGTATAAGGCGCAATAGTAATTCAAAGGTTTATTTAACTATATTACTCACTATTTATTCATCCCCCATATTTCATGTTCCTAAGTTGTAACGATTTATGCTTTAATGTTTAAAATATTCGCTCTTCCCGACATTTTACGATCAAATTCTGCATGTTATATATTAATAGGTACAATAGTTTTTTCGTCTTAGTTTATTAGCATCAGAATACAGTACACACATAAACTACCACAAGTTTCGAAGCATATAAACCTGCGGCTTTTAAAATTACACAGAATAGCCACCCTCATTGTTTAACTGATTAAAAATCATATATTCCATATAAAATTCTACAAACACATTTTTAATCTATCATATTCGTATAACATCCAATAATTCTTCTTCTCTCGTACAATATGCATGTCAAATCGAGCAATATCCCCGAAGAATGCGAGTTTATCTCACGTATTCACGCGTACACATCGTTGCAACGTTACTGCTCCGTTTATATGAAATATTAACTCATAATTTATGTGATGCACAGACACGTCGGATTAAATTGTTATGCATTAACCTTTTAAACTTATTTATAGATGCAGGACAGTTTAACCTGATATTAAATTCGTATTTTCCTGGAAAACGGGTCACGAAGCCTTTCGAACACAGATAAATCATGACAATCTTTGAATTATTGCTAATCTAGACTCCAATGAATTGAGGTAAGTCCACAGATGCTTGTCAGGAAATTCCTATTAAGTTATTAATTAACTACTGGATCTGGGATTCTTGACTATCTGGATTAAATAGAAATTATAAAAAGGACTACACAGAAATCAAACGCTTCAACAGTCTTATTTCCTTAACAGATGCCAATCGTACTTAGAGGGAAGACTTGAATCCAAACTAGAAACATTCCTAGAACTATTCTCTACTTTCAGACCACCCATTTCTAAGAACCAAACACCTGTTCATAATCTCCACCTACACTGCAACATTTCCTCAACGATGTTGCAATTGAGCTCATCATTTATACGTAGAACTTTAAGGTCATGAGCTATTGTTTCACAATCAAACATCTCACACCTACAACCAGATTCCTGCATACGATCATAAAAGATTCACTAGTTCTATAGACTTAAGACCTTTCGCTATTGATTACCTTGTACCTATAAGAGATTATGTTCTGCGATGTTTGATAAGATTATTAAGCTAATGTCTTATTGTTAAGCCTACTAAAGCTTAAGTTATCTTGGCATCTTCTATGGAGGTTAAGTAATATCAAAGAATTCGTTATAGAAGTCTACATTGATGTATCATGCTGTGCACGTTGACCTCATGTACAATAAACAATTAATTGTCCTGTACAAACTATAAAGTCCATTAATATTGGAAGGCCTACTAGACCCAGATATTTGTCAGGAAAATATGCAGCAGAACGACATTAAACGGGATTGGTTTGCGTCAAATAGTAGATGTAAAATTGACAACTAGACTATATTAAAACTATTAAAGTGACTACTGAGTTTAATAAAGAAAAGTGCTAACACCATTTCAATTTCTATCGCCCTTCGTTCCAAATTCTGCTAGCACCGGCATTAATCGATAAACCAATAGCCCGATATGCAGCACTTTTCTAATAATTTTCGAAGAAGGCGAGATAATAAAATGGCCGTGTAATTTCATGTATCGCAATACGTACATTAGTGAGACAGGTGCAAACGTAGCTGTTTCGTGCACCTATTCTGAAAATCCTTAGCAATTTAATTGTAGGTGAAATAATCGGAAATATATTTTATTTCACTTTTTTGTTTTTTTATCTTACCCTTCTAAACCGATCAGATATAATTTGTTAATGTTACACATTATATCTTGGGGACAATCCTGCTCGTAAGTCGTTTGTCTTTTTAAATAATGTTTCTGTTACTTGTTTTAAATACATATAACACTTCGTTAATAATATACTTAATAAGCAATTTTGGTCCTAATAAACTCCTCGTAAAATTGTTCTGCATATCAAAATACATTGAATGATGTATTACCAAACATCTTTGGGCAAAGCCGCCTAATGTTGATGAGTGAATCCATATTCATAGAATCGTACAAATTACCCAACCTTGTTAGAAATCCCGTCTGTTCTCATCCAACATTGTTATTACAAGATAAGCTGAATTGTAATACTCGGTATTTACACCTCCGTCTGCTATTAACTGCGAACGTATCCCAATTTTATTAGTTATCTTCTCATATCGTACGTATAATGCGTACATTAGAACCCCACCTAGCGATCGTGAAAGGTCAAACACCACATTTACTTAAGCAATCATCCACTCAACTGCCAAATGATCCGATAACTGTTTAACTGAATGGATCTCTAAGAAACAGTGAGTAACAATAGTTTGCATATTCGCAGTAAAACATCAAATTTATTATGCTAAGTTGTTCTAGCATTTTAAGATACCTAATCCTGTGTGCAGATGTAGTATGCTAAATTTCTCGGAATGTTCGTGTGATTCGCTAATAATTATTTTTGTTTTGGATGTCGGTGGTCTGTATGGCGACAATGAATTAACTGTAATTTGCTTGACATCTCCTTCTCTCTCTTTTCTTTTTTTGCAGAGGCTTTGATTACTATCCGACTGTCTAGACATAAACCTCGTGTGTCCTATGCAACTCGAACGTTTTAGAATATAATGACATTCCAATCTAATTTTTCTGTACTTAAGTCAGGTATTTAGGAGTAGCACGTTTTAGACAACTATTGGCGAAAGAGCAATGTTTGTACCTGTGTCTCAAGATTAAAGTACAAACTACGAAAAGTAAGGTTTATTCCCGCGAAATCAGGACGGGGAGCAAATCGGGATGATATTGTACAAAGATCAGTGTCACCGTCACATTGTGTCGTTGTTTCCTCAATACGGTTCCACTTACAGAGTTTTGAACGGCCCACTCGAGTCCGCAGCCGGCCGAGTCACTTCCGAGTACAATTATTTAGAGGACGGATAATGATGGAGCACCCTCGTCCTTGGAACTGATCATGATAAGAGTTGGTCCATTGATTGGAAGTAAAACACAGTTTTGCAAAGTCGTAAGATTCATTGAACAAAGTTTACATAAATGTAGTTTCAACATGCAATTCGAAGATGCGTTTTGCCCTTATTCCATATTTCTGATAAACAATTTTCTGACGCCTATGAAAAACTAATAGCAATATGTAATTTTAGTTACACCTCCCGAAGTTATAAAACGTTACGTAAATCGTGCACTAAGAGCATTTATGGAAATGGATAAAATGTTTTCCATCTGCAGTATTATTCAATAATAAAATTCAATGTAAATTCCAATAAACCCGAGCTTTAAGTAACAGCGATAGTAAATCTGTAAATAGTTATGCAGCTCACAGAATAGGGCTTCAGTTGCATATTTTAATGTGCAGCCGAATGCGACGAAGCGCGAAATGGAAATCTTTCTGGATCGTAACTGCCTGCCTTAACTGCAGCGCAATATCGGAATACTGTTTTGGAAAAAATATGCTATCAAGGATATTGCCAAGCACTTTCTGAAATACTTTACAGGAATTTTTAAATTAATTTTCGTTGAACCGGACACGTGATTAAGTTGTTGCTGAGTGTGAGTTTTTTGATGTCAGCTGTACTTTTATGAAAACGCTGAATTTGTCAGTTTCCTTTATTAGTTTAATTTTAGAAGTATAATTTTGTAGTGACGCAAAACGTGTCTACTTTTTGTGTTATAATGTATATGTATGTATATATGTATGTGAACCAATGTACACTATCACGTCTTTTTCCAATGGGATAGACTGTGTCAAAAAGTACATTAAATAATAAAAATGTGAGTGCCTATCATTTATATTCCCCTAAAGAAACTAGGGCATAGTTACGGAATAAAGCTAGAATTGCAATGCTTTATAACCACGAACTTCAAATAACTACAAAGAAGACACAGATACAAAGTCTTTGAACCGAAATTAACTATTTATAGTCGAGCCGTGACTACGATATTATAGCAAAGTGCATTTTGTTAGTACTAGTAATAACAGTTATCGATTTTATAGAAGCAATGCACGTTGCAACAATTAATGCTCCAGACGTTGTATTATTTGATCAAACACCGCCAGTTGGCTGAGAATACGATACAAATACTAATGTTAATCGATTTTCCTGTAGAAAATCGTATATTGCAGGTTTTAACCAAAGTTAGGTCTAAAAACTTAAACTTGAAACTCTCAAAATATTTTTGCTTCAATCCAGGTAGTAATACAAAAAAACGTAACATTACTTTCGATGAGGAAAAAAAGTATTTCACTCAGTTTTAAAATCTAGTATAGCGTTAAAACGTGTTATTCTACTTCAATTCAGTTATGTGATCAAGGGAAATTTAAGGAAATTTAATGGTTGTAATAAAGCGCCTTCACATCGCAACTATTTTTTATTGATACCACGTATTACAATACATATAAAATTATACATCTCACGTTTATAAATATTTGGCTAAAGAGTAAGTTTGCTTAAAGACTATACCAGGTACCTACATATATAATAACAGCATTACCACAATACGTTAATTGTAACTCGGAACATAAACGTCACCCTAACTATCCCTCGCACACCCTCGGTAATTTCCACCCTCCTCACTTACAATTAGGACACTCTTATCATAAATACACTGTTAGTCAGTTGCTAAAGAGAGTTGTAATATTGATTATTTACGTTCTCGGAGTACCAATTTTAGAAACTGTCGGACCTATACGCTCCCTACTACTTTGGTACAGGCCTATCTATTTGTGCCGTGTATTTAACTAACTTTATAAAAATATATGAAATTAATCCATGCAAAATTTCATTAAAGTGGGTTCAAGGTTTTAGTCGCGAAAGCGTAAAAGACTTGCATTAAACATAAAGTATATTTTTGTCGCATTAGATTTTTATTCTTGATGACAATATTCCTGAATCAGATTAACAGAAAAATATAGTGGACAGGTAGTGCCACCTATGATAATCAGTAAAAACTACAACAGGTTCAGTTGAATTTAGCTGCGAACTTTTTAAGCTCACAGCGACCACTGAACGACACGACCATACTTTTTAACTTATGAACCACTTCATAACACCTTTCATCTATAATAAATAAATATAATAAAACCTTCCATGATAAGAAAATTTTCATCCAGGAACTTTACCTACATATCCATTTCTGTGTTCTCTGCAGTCGGAACTAACGAGTATCGAGAATTTAACATTTAAAAGTTACTAAACAATTAGTTCCTGCGGCATCCGTTAGAGGTGCCGATGTGATTTTCATACAAATTTCTCGATAGCTAACCCGTGGTCGATAGTCAATACTAGTAAATATAGAACTGTAGTTACACAACAGGTAAGAATACCAACAAAGTACTATTTGAAGACACGTATTACTCAATGCAAGATCACGTCTAGTCGGTCACTCAACTGATTGACTGACGTAACAGAAGACTCGAGAAAGGATATGATTCATTGTTCATCTTCGTTCACAAACAGAACTGTTGTTTCTTCCTTGCATCTAGTACAGACTAGATACAAGAAGTAGATCGAGTAAAATGGTTATTCGGCCTTGGTGATTAGAAATAGACGTCAGATTTAGAGTAGTTATTTATGTAATTGAAAGGATATTTATTCGGAGTTTTTACTTCTCGTCTACTGGCCACTGCTAATAGTTATCTTGTGTTTGTGGTAGTTGTACTAGCCAGAATTGTGTGTGGTGTGTTTTAAAAAAAAAATAGAGAAGGTTCAGTCCGACAGTGGGATGACAATTTTTACGTAACAGTATCTAACAGTGTAATACGGTAAGTTGTTTGCATTTGCACACTGTATACAAATTAACTATCTTTAAAATATGATCCGTGAAAGTTCTGTTTGGTTTATTTGGGTAAAACTGCAGCTAATATAAACAAATGTAAAAAACTAAATAAAAAGTATATCATAACGGATATAAAAACATTTTGCAATCCCATCAACTGCGAGATAACATAAACATAGGCGCCATTAATATTAAATTCTCGGTAAACGCCATCAACGTCGAACTGACGGGAAAAGCCGCGGGCCAAAGATAGTAAACAAATAACTGCCAGTTACCATGTAACCCAATTTTATTTCAAACAACCGATATTTATTATCATTATCCATCACCAAAGTGCATTCAGATCGTTGTAAACCATAAGCGGAGTGTTTCTATAATTAGATATATCAATTCTGTGCCGCTAGTGAAAAACGGTATAAGTCCGATTTTGTCGAAAATGAGTTAAGTATACAAACATGCTCTTTCGATTGGTGAAAACGGATATTGTTTATCTTTAAAAATAAGAAAGCAATGTGCAAAACGATTAACATACACTAAAAATATTGCAAAAGTGGGATATGATTGCACTGAAATTTTTTAACTTATTTTCGACAAATTCGGCCTTATACCCTTTCTCACTAGAGGCATAGAATTTGTGATCATAATGTTCAGAAAGATCGCATCAATCTTTCATTTGGTTACTATATTTCTGCTTCCGTGTACAGTTAGAGGGAGAACACACAAGACCGTTTCCACTTGCCGTTCATTGAATTATTGAGACGAGCGTCGAAATTGGACGCGCGTGTCCACGTACCGTGTACTTGAAATGTACTTGCAGAAGTGAAAAAGGTGACTTGGAGTGATGAAATCTTTTACGTAAATATAACGTACAAAAAATGCTAAATCCCAAAAGATACACAAGAGGTAACATTTATTATCTAAGTTCATTATTGGGTAGCAAACAATGAGTAATGAAATAACAATCACATGATAACAAAAATGACAATGGCTTGCTGTAAACATGTTACGCGCGGAGCTTAATCTGATGTGACACTAAGTTAACAAAAATGGTACAATCATTTTAATATGTTCTCCTTAACAAAAAGTATTAAATAGGTTGCAAAGTGACTTCTAGCCATACGTAAAGTTTATCCTTTATCACAATATTAATAACAACTGAATCAATAAAGTTGTTTTAGATAAAAGTTATTGAATATCATACGTTATCTCTGAATGTGCATACACTCCAACTGAAATTAATTGAAAAGATTTATATTTCGGGAACTATATAGAATGCAATAAATGAATAAAGATAACATCAGTCAATAGAAAGACATGATACGTGTTTTAAGTAAAAGTTGTAGATAGTACGGTAATGTTGAAGTGTGAGTGAGTGTGTAGTTGTTGACGAGCGTGTGGCTACAGTAGCGAGTACAGGCAAGCCCGACCCTGACGACCCGGCCGCCGCCCGCACATGCGCACTCCTCACTACCCACTACACAAATCACAATATGACGCCGGCGGACAACACGACGTCACTAAAATCTCTCAAAATAAACATTGTGAACCCTCAAAAGTGAAAATTAATAAACCATTTATTATATCGGTACATTGTTTTACAATATCGTGCGGTACGCGAATAGACACACACGCACGCGCGGTTCTATGTCAAAACAAACCAGTGTTTTTGCGATATAAACATGGGCGAACGTAAGATCTTGCTTTTTATTCTCTCCGTGATCGTTTATTGTGTATACAGTGTGCACATGTGGTTTATGAAACAGAATGTACAAGCTAATGTTGTGGAGCCCGAAAAGAATGAGCCTGTGGTAATACCAGACATTGATCCAAAAAATGAAACGACGTCAATAAGTCGCGTTGTAAAAACAAAAGCCATTCCCTTGTTTATGAAAAACGCGTGCAGCGTTTTAGAAGTGTTTACTGTTAAGCCGGAAATAAAATGTAAAAATAAAATGGAAGGATTGAGTACCGATAATAACACAGTCACCGTTATAGGCATCACTGTGTTTCTCATGATACTTTTGATACACGCTATACTGGAAGCGATCAAAGTGAAGGAAGATGAAAGGGCTAGAAGGAAGCTGAACCCTGATGGAGAGAGGAGGCAGTCATTAGCAGAGTTCGCTAATAAGAAACCGTTCGTGCGTCGAGAGTCGAACAAGTTTAGTCAGCAACTGTTTCAGATTGCTGAATCGTTTGTGTGTTCAAGTCCAAAGGAAGAGCCAAAGAATCGTCGTCAGGTGAGACAATATACAAGGGGAGAATCTATTAACTCGTACTTGAGCGAGACGCGCACCAAACCTCAGGAGGGGTCGGCACCGGCATCAGTTAGCGAGATCACTACGGCTGAACGGAGACTCGTCAAAAGACAATCTGTAGCCAGACTCTTCGGTATGCACTCTATTTATAATTCTTATTCTATTCTCGTATTAACGTACAAAGTCGATGATATAATTTATGAGTTCATTTCAAATCTGCTCTTTTATTGATCGAAATTTTAATGTTACGAGTAAAAATTGTGAATGTAAATGTTTATAATTTTAATGTTTTTTAATGTTCTATCTCTCCTATCACTGTTTTTTATTTTCTGTTTCATAACAAGGTCTGTCTGACGACTGAAAAAGATTTTCAGGTAATTGGTGTTAATCACGCTCGTAGTTTAGAGATGAACTAACACTTTTTTCAGTAGTTTCTTGAGTATTCTTGACACTAAGTAGTTTGGTAATCACTTAAATTGTTATATGCAACACCTGAACGTGACGGCACTTCTTACCCTAATGCAGTTCTTTACAATTCAATAAGTTTTATATTGTGCATGTAAACAGATAGTATCTCTTTAATGCCCTTTGTGTACACTCGTATACACTCAAATCCGTCAATACCCCACACAGTAGGCAACTTTGTATGTAATCAATTCAACTCACAGTCCATTGAACACATGATTACATTCCAAATGGTTAATCAAAGGTTTCATATACAGATTGTACTGGTACGATAATTTTCTGTAATCGATAGTATCTTCGAGTTGTGGTGGAATTAGTCGGCACATAATTGGCTTTTAGCAGTAGCAAATCGGTTTAGTATGGAAACCCCTCCATGCGATTTATAATTACTGGAACTTATGAACATGCTCGATGTTGATCTGACGGTAATTGGTACATATTTTACATAACGATAATCCACTTGTGTACGTGCTCTTAATTAGATATGATTAGTTGAACGCCACTTACACCTTATCGATCGATTTTGAGTAGTTGGAATATTATGTTAACTCTAGCTTCAGTTCTGTAAATAAAATATTATTTATTAATATCTAAATATTTGCAGGGTGTCGTAAGTAAATTATATTAATATATTGTATCTAAGTGAGAAAATGTGTTAGCTTTTAAGTTAATTTAGCGAACACTCCAATAACTTATACTATTAATAGGTACATCAAAGCGTACCACATCTTTAAACCACAGTTAAACTGCGAAACGTTAGTACATATAGCAAAAAAGCGATGTTAGCAATGTTTGAATAGAATTAATAACAAGATTAGCACAAAAGGAATATCGTTTTTATAATTTCTGCAATGTCATAAACACATTAGCGCAAAGCTTTCGCTTGCCTTTGCCAAAGCTTGCACGGTGCCAAGTTATTACGCCACAAAAGATGATTGAAAGCCTTTTCAGTTGACTACAAGTGTAACTTTGTAGTATCAATGTTCTAAAGGAAATGCTTTGAAGTTACGCCTCTGGGCTTCGCTTAGCCTAGAATAGAGCAAAGCTTCTGCAGACGAATCGGTATAAAGTTTTTATATAATTTTGTGAGTAATGTTGATTCTGTTTGTTGTGTTCAGGAGCTCGTCCAGTTCCAATGGTTCGTCGATCATCATACCCAGCCCTGCCTCTAAACCCTGATATTCAAGCACTGATGCTAGGAAGCCGACAGCAATCAGTAGACAGCGATGACGAAGGTGATGGCAGAGGACGCCGAGTGAGGATCATACGAAGATTTTAAACTTTTAACAACTGACAAAGTCATTTGTCGTATCTCTAGTCTTCGCTATCGCCTAATTTATTCGATGTTATAATACCTAAGGTATTTTTGTATTCGATATCTGCAAAGTATGGTGATCGTTTAACGTTATCGTTGATATTTGTCGTGACGACAATAATTTATTTAGTTGACAATGCTTAGAAACACAGAGCAGTCTATCTTCTCTGTGCTTAGTAAATCTAGTTGATTTTGTAGGCAAATTAATGCAATGCCTTCATTTTAGTTAGAGAATATTTTCTAGAACTTATTTTTTAATAGTTAGATTGAGAATTGAGGTACCATCTCTAGATAAATAATTTTTATTCAGAATCTAAGTGTACCTTCCCTTCCTGCACTGAAACGTATTTGTGATTAAGCTTTAACATTTTGGCAAACAATGAAATATTACTACGAAATTGTACGTTTGTTAAATAATTTCCTAATTTTAAGATGAGATGTAGCCAAAATGGCATTTTTCATATTCTAGTCATGAATTTTCCAAATATATAGCTGTAAAACAAAAAGATGTTTATGAGCATAATATTTATTCAATATTTTTAAATGTTTAAGATTATCCATATCAGATACTTGCTAGATACCTTTAGCAAGCATAATTTAGTATTATTCTTCTTGTCTTATTCCAAATATTATTATAATATAACGCTCTCTAAAAGTTAGCATTTATACACAGGACGTAATATTTAGAATACTAGAATGAACACATATTTATTAGCAAATAATAGATAGCTATTGCTTTAATAATTTTAAATGTCTACCTCTGAATTTTTCGTAATTTATTTAAATACGACTTTAATATTATAATGTATTTTATCAATGTATGTTTAATTACATGTAAATCGATGTCTCCCTAAATTCCTATAGAGTTAAGAAATAAAATTCTTCTTTCTAAGCTCTTAAAAATACTACCAGTTGTCGAAGACTTTCTATCGACGCATAAATGTTTTATTAAACCACCGAGAATGTGATATTGATTAATATCAAAATGTTTGATATCAGGGGTAAAGAGGAAATGTGAAATAAAATGAAAGTACATGTGTAGCTTGGGTCGTATTAAATCTTGAGAAGGGAGGCTTAATGTAACATCAATCGAAACGAGTGAGGACGTTTGTTGAAAGGATATAGTAGTAGTACCCACAGGTTGAAATTGAAAACGTGTAATGTGTCAGCTATTTTTGTTGAAATGATTATAGTTGCAGTAAAAGTATTCGAACTATCTTTACCTTCAATTTAGTTGTGTTTTTATACAGTGTTTTATACAGTGGGCGTATATTAAGCGTATTTGTATGATAGAAAATATTGAGCTCTCAAATCTATAATTTGAGACTAGCATCGGGCACAAAATTAAGGACACACGACAGACTTTTCTCTAGTTCTGATCCATGTTTTAGTCAATGGAGTTGACGTATTCACTTAGGCCATTTGTAAACATGACTACGTAAGTCACGGATCCTCAACGATTTAAGTCTTCAAGCGACTACCGCCATACAAATTCAATCGTGGGGCAAATGTACAATCCTGAATAAATTCTACAATCGCTGAGTATCGGAGATTTGTTGACGGCCTTAGTCTAAAATCATTTATATTATAAACATTTAAGTTCCCAATTATCTAGGCAATTCTACCTAGGGAACAAATAGCTATACTTCTATGCACTGAACATATTATTATGCCTGATGTGTAAACATAATTATCTTAGTTTAGACTACAACTGTATTGTAGCATTTAAATAAGCATGAATTTAATTTCATCCTGTGTTCATCTCGAACCTTACCTGAACTGATGTGTGATGTTTAATTACTTCGAAGTCTGATCTTAAATCTATTTGTACTGAATGTGTGATAATGACATAAATGTATTTATATTAGTGGACACAGTCAAGTATGTGATCTTACATTTTGTATAGCACCTTTTGTGAATTATAAAGAACCATGTTTAGAGGATTCCGTGTAGATTTTCCTGAAATAAATCAATATTATGGACTGAATTGTTTCATTTGAACACACAATATCATAAGTTTCTTTTTATTAAACCCATTACTGTCCCATTGCTAGGCAAAGGTCTCCTCCTAAACGAGGAAAAGGGAGGTCGTTGGTGAGGTGAATCGGGTTCGAGCTGTCGACTACTTGCAAGGGAGGTGCCAACTTAAACCACTCGGCTATCACTGCTTTCATTCATGTTAATAAAATAATATGCATTACTTCATACATAAGTATTTTGATATAAGATTTATGGGTGCTCGTAAACTGATCGATCAAAATGCAATCGAAACAGATTCAGACCAGACTATTCTTCGCTTTAGCAATCAAAACGAAACGCATATGGAGCATATCAACGTTAATGTTTTCGTCTAAAACATCAAATATCGGGGATAAGTAAATACCTAGTCTAAATAAATGTTATTTATTTGTTAAATCTGTTGCATTTTTCACAGTTCTATTGAACTCTGGGTTCGGGGGATTAGGAATTTAGAGTATATTTTAGTACAAATACGAAAGCTAATTCTAGACTTGTTGCTAATGATAGCTGTGCCAATTTGAACATGTTAGGTCTTTGCCAATTAAAATAGAGGAAGTAATATCTTGTAAACAAACTGCTGAATCTTTACTGATTATAATTGGACAACTTAGTAAAGAGCCTTGTATGCAAGGTATGGATTTGACAAAGGTCTATAAAATTCAGAATTTAGAACATCAGTGATCCGCAGGCATTTTTAGAGCTGTTTGCCAGTAGCGATTTAGCTACTTAAGAAAAAAATATATATTCTTCAAATCGTGCATACCAAGCTGTCGGGTTATCTGAAAAGCTACGAACACAAATAGTAGAAATCATTTTAACAGCTTCCTAGAAAACTCATTTCTTTAATGTTGTGTTTATAAAGACCTGATTTTCTTGTTTGAATTCATACCAATTAGCAACAGAAAAATTCCGGATCAAAATAGCTCCTATGAATTAATGCATGCGCGTTTTTAGCATTGATTATGACACGATGAATTCTTGTCTTGTTCCTCATTAGAGTGGTGCCAAATATTACATTATATCAATTTATATGCTTTTGGTGTCACACTTTATGAATTATAAGTTGCATTTGGATGTTTTCCTATACTGGGTTGAAATTAATTAGGTGTTCATAGATTTAGGAATATCTGAGCGGTTGAAAAATGGTATCCGCAAGGTGTGAAGATTGATATCGGCTCGGATGTTGTACATCTTTAATCTGTGTCATCAGTTTGTTTATTAAATTTTTACTAGTTAAGGCATAGGTTTTTACTTCTATACCTTTACCTTAGCCAAAAACATATGATTACCTATCCCCTTCGAATAATTTTATAAAAAAGGGCCTCCTTTTCGTTTTTGTAAGTTCTTCGATTTTATATTTTCTGGCGAATATAATAATTGCGCAGTCATAGTTTTACAAATCTTTTACGGAAAACCTATAGATTATTAAAAAATTTAGTATGTAATAAAACCAAATTTACGTTATTGGTGTCATGTAGGTAGTCCAGTGCCATAATAAAAGTATCACAAGGTTTTTTACTAAAAGGCATTTAAAATTTTACTTTGTTTAGCTGAATAAATTTCGTAACCACCAGCTTAGTATCTTAAATCTACAACAGTGTATTACATAAACAAATTGAGATCTATCATTCAAAATTATGAACAGCTACCAATACGTTAATAGCGTGGCACGTGGCGCTGATGTTTCATCAATGATGCGGACTCGTTATTTGTTATTGTACTCCGAATGTCCTCGACCTAACGCCAGCCGACGGGTTGGACTCACGCCAACAACACCAATACAGAACGTATCACTCCACCTTGTATTGCATTTTAGTTCTGTTTGTTATGATATTGTGGAAAATTGTTTAGGAGTTTATGAGAATTAAGAATGCGATTTTTTTGTTTTTGTTTAGTCTTTGAACTTGAGATTTTGAGGATAAAATGAATCGTATTCATACAACTGTATGATTAATATTATACGACGATGCTTCCATAATATTGAAGTCGACAATTTGTTTTGGAAAAAAGTCTTGTATAAACATGAAACCAAAAATATAAATTACTAAAAACCATAGTGAAATTTTACATCATAGTCTTCAGTAAACTCATAAACCAGCGGAGGAATCTAATAGACGACCGAATAATTTAAAAGAAAATCTATAGCAAAGACCTTGTTATAGTTTTAAAAATAATTCACGTGCGTCCGCGCGCGTTTCGATGCAGTCTTCTTCAAACGGGATTCACGGGAGCGCGCTTCTGTCTTTCATGAAGAAAAGTGGGAACTTACGATACTGTTTAAAGTTCTAAAGCTTTTTAATTAAATATACACGTAAATTACAAGTATAGTGCATTACTTGAAACAGTATAAAGTGAAGTGAAATATGAACCGTAGATTTTCGCGCAAAATTTCAACGTAAACATGGATTACAATGAAGAAATGATACCAAGCACTGTTCTACACTGGAACTACAGAGGCTTTACCGAGTTTCCTTTATACCAACTAGAAGGCGAAGAATCGGAGGTGACGGATATATATTTAAAGGAGAATCTCTTGACACGTTTGCCAAGTAACATCGGAGTTTTAGAGCATTTAGAGAGTTTGTACGTTAGCGGTAATGATATAACGGAGCTGCCTAGAGAGATATCCAAGTTACGATGTCTCAAGTGCTTGGATGTGAGCGGGAACAGGTTGAAGCGTATTCCTGATGAGATCGGCGAGGTGCGGAACTTGAAGTTCCTGATACTAGACGAGAACGAACTGACGGAGTTACCGCTAAGGATCGCTGAGTTAAGACGACTACGGTACCTATCGGTTTGTGGTAATTTCTTCCTTTTTTATTTAAACTATGCGTATTAAAAAATGTGTTCACTTTGTACAGATACTTTTGTGACACGTTTATTGGTTTGTGATTTGAAAATCTATTGTAATTTCTATTAATACCGTGAATTTTCGTTAGTTCTTCCGTTAGTTCAAATCCCGACGAAAGGTACTTGTAACACACAACTAGTCTCGACAAAAACTCAACCAAGAATAAACTATTTCGCAACCAACTTATCTAAAAAATATATTTTGGTCTCGATTCACGTGAATGCCGGCTACGCCGTTAAAATCAGTTTTACTAAAATCAATATAACGGGTTGCATTTATAACATTCAAAGCAGTCTTCATAATGCTTTAAATCATCTGCAGGAAGACACAGGCCAACTGAAATGAAATCATTAGTTTTTACGTATTAAATTTTAGGCTAAGATTTGATTAGTGTGAAATTTCTTTAGATTTGATTCGTTGTTATAGTAGGCACCTACAAGTAGTTCTGTCTTGTCACTGTTTAATGCTGACATGCATTTCATAACACCACCAAAAATAAGAATTCAGCACAGCTTTTCCTGAAACAAGTTACACTACAAACCTCATTTCCCATCCATCGCGTAAACCGTACTGTACTGTGCTAATACGTTCCAGTTACAGTTTTACTATCCCTCGTAAAGTTAAAGACAGTAGTTCTACCGCCTCAGATAACAATCTATCCTCGATAAATCAACTTTAACGTTTCCTCATTGATTTGGTTGACCCATTTAGCTTGTTTAAAGGGACCACCTAACAATGTTTGAGTTAAGTAGTGTTGCGTTATTTTGAAGCGTTAATGAGAGTCGAGGATGAGATAATATACAAAATAACATGGGTTTTTATGAGTGTAGTTCGTAAATATACGTTACCAATGTTGTAGTATGTGGTTGTGGTGTAACACCATTTATTGATTAAAGTCTTTCAACTGATGTGGCATAATTATTACACTACTTACAAGCAACAACAACGATAGAAAATTATAACTTTGATAATACTAATCCCTATATAACGGCAGCAGATAGGTAAATACGAATGTTTTTGAAAGATTTTTAGTTGATGACAATTAGAATCCGCTATAGTTCTGGAATAGCTTATATACCTATTGTTTTTAAGTTTACTTAGTAGGTACCTGTTTTTTTTTATCCAGATAGAAAATATTCTTCTTTCACTTGATTGAAATAAAATTACCATTTTTTATAGACAGACATTACAGAAAAGTAATTCATTAAATGCTTCAATGTCAAGTTCTATCTAAAAATGTTTTCCGTGGGACGATACTTATTATGAAAATATCCTGAGGCATTCAATTACTTGTAAACTTGTCAAGTAAATAAGTTCTTATTATAAGTTTACGGGGAAATTGTATTAACCTTGTTTATTGTCAGCTTTTTACCTTTTATAGTTGGAAATACTTAAATAGGCAGCTATCACTTTCATTGCGTAGGTTCGCTAAATATTGTTCCATTAATGAATTAGTTTGGCGGTCTATTTTTATTTTTAAACATAATTCGGTTATACTTTTCAGAACAAAATTGCTGATAGCTATATGGAGAACGCTTGAATTTTATACAACATAAATACTATAGTTTCTATATTGTAACAATTTTAAGTTGACGAGAGGACATAAATATGATTTTTGTATATTCTCTCGAGTAGCTATCTATCGATTAGATAATTAATAATTATTATTGGCAAAATAGATATTCTCTGGTTCATTCAGTAAATAACGTCAATACTTTTCAGATAATAAATTACAATGGCTACCTCAAAGACCTGTATACAACTACCACCACTGCGAATTCAGATTCTGGAGAAACTCCAGTCTGAAGACTTTGCCGTACTCGCTCTGGTATCACATGTTTAGAGATCAGCAAACTAGATGTCTCAATATTGGGTAAGTTTTGATGGTACTTGTATTTGCCAAGTATTGCCAATAAACCGAGCCACTCACAGGCATCGTGTACACACGTGCTAAGCAATAACAGCGTAAGATGTTGTTAATGAGTATGCTCTTACGCCCTTTCCTTATTACGTTAAAAGTTTTCTTGTGTATTCCGAGATTTTCTTTATTGCAGGTGTCTTAGTGCTGGAAATAGTCAAAACGCGAACAAAACAAACTGCCAATGTAAATTAAGAATACGTCAAGATTCTATACAATGGGAAGTTTTAATGGAATGCCCTCCACAGTACAATATAGTGTTAGAAACAAAATCTCACAATCCACCGAGTCTCTATGAGATGTGCAAGAGACAATTCTACCAAATGATGACAACGGCCGTAAAGAAACTAAACCCACAAACGTACAGCTTTTATTCTGAGCACGTGAGAGAGAATCTTTACAACGAACATAATAACAACATAATAGATCTACAAGATAATTTTCAAGGTTTCAATATTGGCACTGGTGAAGGAAATAGAAATTATGATGAAAACGGTAACAGCTTTAAACCTGCCATCGTGAACGAAAGCCATAAGAAGTTTTCCAACGGTTATTATGTGCCGGCTGATATATTGAAAGAGTATTTTAGTTGCCTGCCCAGTTTTTTGAAGAATGATCTCAGTAATGGACCAGTATCAAGGTGTGAGAATGTGCATTGCAAAAGTCCAGTATTCGATCATGCGTTTTATGAATTTTGTTTTGGGTAAGTCTGTTATTCGCTCTAGAATTTATATTTATTTATTATCCGATTTAAACATTTTTGAATTACACTTTAAGGAAATGTGTATTTGTTTTTTCAGAGAAATAGTTCTCATTGACAAAATTGAAGAGATTCTTCTTAGTGCAACATTCTGTTCAAAGTCTTGTGCCGACTTCTGGAAAAGAAGTAAAAATACAATACCGTGGACTTTAGCATAGAAAAAGTATTGTTAGTAAGTTATTTGATTAAATGTTATATTAATTTTTTATGGAACCTTTTCATTTCCTATTTCATTTCCGTGAAAATACACATCGCTGGAAGTAAAGATATAGGTGAAGGTGAGCGCTACGGTTTTCTTCATCTTAGTTTCATGGCTGATAGACAAAGAGTAGGTACACAATTACTACCAAACTTTATACCTAGAGGACATTGACGTTAGTACGCTCTATGGAGTTTCTTCTTTGACAGTTAAAACTCAAAAAGTTCGCACATTTTTGCTTGAATTTAATTTCGATTGATATCAGTATCACTAAAAACACAAATATGTCAGCAAATACAGCCAAAACTGAACAAGAGAAAAGCAAGGCTGCAGAAGAACCATTCATGAATATAGCAATGGAAAAGAATATATTGCAGGGTGTGACTTCACACGGCTACTTTCATGGCCATGAGTGTCATATTGGTGAAGAGAAACTGACTGCTTTTTATTTAGAGATGGGGATGTTAAGGAAATGCATCTTTGGGTTAACTACTGTCCATACTTGCGATGTTAGGGCTCTGAATATGTACAGGTAATCTTCT
The DNA here is from genome assembly GCF_050436995.1 of Anticarsia gemmatalis. NCBI lineage: Eukaryota > Metazoa > Arthropoda > Insecta > Lepidoptera > Erebidae > Anticarsia > Anticarsia gemmatalis. Next base: position 9,116,873 of record NC_134757.1, read on the forward strand.
TCTTATCGTATAGTTAGTGGTCAATAGCTAGTGTCAAAGTTGTACAAGCTGCCCGAAGGCCTTTGACGAGGCCTAATGGCTGGTACCTTCATTGACAACAACCGGGACCGACTTTTTACGTGCTCTCCGAAGCATGTTTTGCACAAATTCGCCCCAAATAGTCCGATCAAGTATTTACGACGAATATCTAAACTAAATGTTCAGCTGCTGCAAAGAAAGTCTAGAGAACAAACGAACTCAGTCCTATTTTTTGTCTAACACTGTTTAAGATTAAGTTCGTTGCTAAAACGCGGACGATGTTTTTGAAATACACTACGATTATAATTTAATATAATAATATGTCCCAGAGTAATCTTTTGAACCACTAATAACCTGACCATATAATAAATTGTATTTATAGGCAGCAACAATGTTAAAACAATCAAATCTTTCACTTCGTATTCAGGTCCTACGCAGCTCTTTGCGCTGAAAAGTACCGTCACTTCAAGAACTACCCGTTTACGATCCATCCCTTCAGCAGGCTCCGTCTGTACATGGAAGTTATAATGTTATTATTCATGCTCATACTCTCGTTATCTTTAGCTGTACATTACAGTCAACTGAATGCCGGTCTTCGCGTTAGTATCTTACCTATGTTCAATTTCTCATAGTACCACTGTTTAGGTCAGTTCTCAATCGATATTTTTTATTGCATTTTCTCAAGAGTCATTTAAAAGAGCTATGTGAAAAGTTAGGCGTACAGGGATTCCCCTATTATTTATTTTGGCAAGTGCGCTTACACATACCTACTAATAATAAAAATACTACACTTAATAACGAAATTGAAACCATTCTGTCTATGAATTCCTCAAGTATTAGATAACTTGTTTATATACCTTATTTAATATCATTTTGCAAATGAAATAAGAAATTGCATTAATTGTAAGAAATGGAACCAAAATGGCCTTTTTTGGTTAACTTGCAATTTTTATCGTTCTAGGATTGTCACGTGTGGCTAATATGTGTATTTGACTTCGTAACTTTACTGAACATTATAGCCAATTTCTTTACCGGGTACATCGAAGGACATTCCTGTAAAGTAGCTGTTTTAGACTTGAAGAAAATCGCTTGTAACTACATAAAGACATGGTTTATATCTGATTTGATTTCATCCACTTCTTTTATTCCCTTTTTGTTTGGATATACCAATATTACTTTGATTTTTATTTTGGAAACTTTGAAACTGATGCGGATACCTATTTCAATTAAATATCTGGACAATATTTTGCTTGTTAGTAGGGTTTCTGTGAGTACAACATTTTTAATAACATATTTTTATTTTTAATGGGTATTTAGTTTGAAGTGTGAATAGATATTTTAATTGATTTTATTCGTAAATTCTTATAAAAACAATGTAGGTAATTGTGTAGAAAATATAATAATATTTTAAGCAGTTTGTAGTCTTTTCACAGTAGATCAAACTGGCTTAATTTTTTTATTGAGTACACATTTACTACCTATAGAAATAAATAAGGTTTATCTCGTTACATTCACTACATGAGAATATTTAGTGACAAAATGAATGTTTCATATCATCAGGTATTCCAAACGACGGTATTTAAAGTCCTGTTTGTGCTATTTCTATACATATCCTGGAACATTTACTTTCAATTTTGCGTGGAATACGTGACAGAAGGCACTTACTACCCTGAGAATCCGAGGAACTGCTCTTGGTTGACATACGGAAAGTTGTGGGACCAGCCTCTTAAAATAAGATTTCTTTACGCTTTTGACCGAGCTGGTAAGTTAGTAGTGCTCCCTTTCCAGATTTTTATCCTAAATACGATTTAGGTAGCTAAGATTTTAAGAAGATAAAGATTCTTTTGTTGCACAGAATTCAATCTTGGTTAGCGATTGTCTGATTTAAACACAGCGTTAGCGTAGAATTCCAACTGAAAGAAAGATCCGTAATTTTTAATCCCATTTCAATGCATACAAAAATACATAAATTCACGCCTTTTTTCCATAAGCTAAAACCAAAAAATACAAAATAATAATAAATGGTATTTAAACCGTTAAAGCAACTATCCTTCATTTATTTCAGTCGGTATGCTATCATCGAATACCAATATGAATCTAATAGAAGGATCGGGATGTTTCGAAATATTTTTCGTGTTTGCTTGGCAGTCTTCAAAGGCAAGTAATTAAGCAGATTTTCCTTTAATTGCTGTACAAAATTCAGATTATAACTTGATTACTGAAGGCTACTTTACAATACAATCACGTACATTTGTTTGCGTGAGAATTAGTAGCATGCACGCGCCCAGCAATTGCAATATCGGTACCTACTTAGCACGCACTTATTCATAAATGAAGTTGGTAAGATTATAAGTAATTATTATATTTACATATACTTAATTTATTATCTGAGTTCAATTCGTCTCAGTCGCGCGGTCGGTGGTGTATGCGACTGCTGCGGAAACGTCTCGGGTACGAATCCTTTGTCGAGCCAAAATGTTATGCCTGAGTTTTCCTGTTAGAGATTGCACATAGTGAAGAAGTTGAAACCGTAGAAATCTGTGCTTCGGAGAGCTCGTAAAGCCGTCGATCTTGCGGCTAAAATCTCATTCGTGTCGGTTATCACAAACAAACTCCTGCACAGTTAGCTGGTTTCAATGAAACTATCCGCCGTAGCAGAATATCAACCGAAAGTACATTACATTACCTTAGCTAATGTATACTAAACCTACTTATTTACAGTTAATAATATTACACTTCTCAATGAAATACGTGGTGTTGACATTCGGGACGGAGTCAGCTCGTGCAATGTTTCACATCATGAAGACGCAGGTTGATCATTACTTGATACAGAGAAAGTTCCCTCCGAGGCTCAAGAGGAAGATTCTGAAGTTCTACGCTATTCGCTTTCAGTCGAAGTACTTTACGGTACATCATATCAATAAGTTAGTTTTAGTTTAGGATATGACTTGAATAAGTCCAAGGTAAAACAAATTAACTGATAATAATTAAATAACAATAAACACGATACCTACCCAGAAACGACTTGAAAACTGCATTTTCAAAGAATATTTTAGAGTTTCGGGAAAGAGAAATCCAGTCTATAATCTATCATATCATGCAAGGATAGATTATTGAAATACCTATTCCTTATGAAATATTTAGTCTTTACAAGGGTTCGTGGCTCTTAAGTAGATTAGCTGTTTATAGGATCTTTTACCTATTTACAAAATATTTCTTAAGGAGTCCCGCATGCTCGACGCAGTCTCCGGTCAGTTACATGACGACATACTAATGCATACGGGGAGACAATTGGTCCGAGAGCTAGAGTTCTTGAAACTGCTGCCTAGATCTTTACTTATGAAGATTGTGTTCAAGCTAAGAGTTGTTATATTCATCGCCGGCGATGTTATATTCAAAATACATACTATTGGTAAGTTTTTGTAATGTAAAGAAAGACGTTTTTGTAATGTAAAATAACTAAAGAAAAGTTTTTCCCTTATACTAAATAAGGGAAAAACTTTTCTTTAGTTATTTTTTTGTAACATCACGCTTATTATCGCCAACGGTGTAGATAGAGACGACGTACAAATTATATACATATCTGTACTTCTATAATATATAACACATTGGAAATAAAGTCTCATAATGTAGCCTATAATTAGAGTAGCTATGCATAAAATTATACTACATTCGGAATTTTTCAGGCGATTGCCTCTACTTCATTGACAAAGGAACTGTAGCAATATACTCAGAATCAGCAAAAGAAATATGTCACCTTGAAGACGGTGATTTCTTCGGTGAAATAGCATTAGTGCAAGATCATCGATTTAGAACCGCATCAGCAGTGGCAGTCACTAATTGTGAACTATTCAGACTGGATAAAGAGGATTTTGACAGTACGATAGCGTACTATCCGACTGTGTATGAGAATATAAAGAAGGTAGCAATAAATAGATTAGAAAGGACTCGTGTGTTAGATGAACACCATAAGGCAGAGTTAAGAACAGCTGAGATGCCCAGCGATTATGATAAGGTATCAGAAAATATGAAATAAGAGGACCATACACTTACTACTTATTTAAGTAATTGAGAGTGGATTAGTTTCGTTTTAAGTTAATAATATAGTATATCGTTTGTGTTCTTGTGAATGTTAAATAAAACAACATAATTATTAAACATTCAGTTTATTTTAAAACCAGCCACCATGTACAAGCGGAATAATTTTGATAATCGAAAATATTTATTTGAAACCAGCAACACACTGCGACTCGACAAACGCCTAAAAAACAACTTACGATGCCATAAAAAATATTCTTAGCGCGAATGGAATGTGGCCTTAATCACAATGTGTTCCTAGCTTTATATTTTACATGAGTCTAAAAATCTTAATAGCCGAAGCTACTTTGTTAAATAGCATAATTTGTTTCATCTCTCAAACATTGACTCATATTTCTTTACTCCGTTTGAACAATTTCAAACTACCTATATCAGTCATTTCATCGAACCAGGACTTAACACAAGATAACATGTAGAAGGAAGAAAACATTACGAAATTGGAACTTGTATATTTAGCTCACTACAACTTTTAACAACATACATTTGAGCTAAAGTCGAATTACGGGTACGTTTAATAAAGCTTAGTCGTTAACATAAGACCAGTACTAGACTATCACAATCATAGTAGCATTAGAGTAAGTGTACCGCAACATATAACAATAAATATAAATGGTAAAAAAACGATGATCTATTCAGACAGTCTACGCGATCCAAAAAACAAACCTAACTGTTGGAAGAGAAAGAATTTTGTAGTTCGCTAATTTACTCGTAATATCACAACCAAAATAAATAATCACTTAATTCTAAACAATTTTCATCAATAAGTTACTTCGTGAATAAACACAGATTTTCTTTCATAATTAAGTATATTCTCTTTAAAAAACTGATGATAATAATCTCAATATTAATTAACCAGCCGATTACGTTAAACAAACAGTTAAAATACAGGACCAATCTTTAACGCTGACCTGATATAGGACACTCTCGTATGGTTTGTGTAAATCAGTTGACAAAGCTACCATAAGCTTAAGCTCGTCGACCCATTAACACGCCGAGGAGTAACCGCCAAACGTTTTTGCGGCAAGATTAATGTATCAATATGCGTATACAAGTACACGTACACGTACGCAAGCGTACACGAAAACATGTCTTCTACAACTTACAAGTCAAATATGAATTAACATCCTCGAAACTGTGTGCTAACTGTCGCACCTGAGCATTGGCGCAAAATGGAAGCGAAGCAACCATGTATTACAAAATTATGTCTAAATCTAGCAAACAACTAATTTTTCTAACGATAGTCACCCATCCAAGTCAGCGTAACAAGAAGGAATATAATATTTAGGACATTTCGTTCATTCACTAACAATTTACTAGAACAATCTTGAGTCAATAAGTCTTTCTCTTGATATAACCTCAGTGCTTACAAAAATACATACTGCGGCCGCAACGTTTCAAAGTTTAGTGAGAACTATACAGGAACGGAATATGTTTTGAGGTAGATATTTGCACATTGTTAGGCTTTAAGGAATTACATATTACCGCAATTTAATAGGCGTTTAGGCACATGTTATCGCATTGCTTTGCTACTGCGAGTTGTATTACCATGTAAATCTAAACTGTATAACTCCCCACTTTACAGAAACTGTGCAGAAAATAATATGATGTTATTGGACGATATGAATTTAAAATGTGAGTATTTTGCCGTCAGTTTCATAAGTGTTGGAGGTAGATTTACATGGTAGAGTAATACATAAAAACCTCACCGAACTTTGAACGTAACGGCCGTCGATTTATGAGTAGAATCTGCATGAATATAAAAATCCTTTATTTCGTAGTGTTCAATTGCCACAATTTGCACATAATATATATCTATCACATAGTTCTCATTTATGTTTGTCCACTTAACGCCTAAGCGTCCACTTGAGCTAGGGAGGAATTATTGTATGTAGTTGTAATGCGCTTCTGTCGGTATCTGGTAGTACATCTCGGTCATGTCGTATGGACCTATAACACTGGGGATTGACAAACAACATTATAACACTTATTTAACCTATAATAAAATAAGTTAATCACAACTCAAGTTGTGGTTTAAATGAATAAATAGCTTCAATTACATTCCGAGGATTAAAACACTATATCGAACATCTTATTAACATTTACATGAATGTTTACTTACCTGTTTTCCATACATTCAGCACTAGTGATGTTAATTTTAAAGGACACAATATTACTTAAAAACTGTATCAATATAATACTAATTATAGTAGTATGTTTGTACGTACCCGTTATAAGGTCCATACAAAAGCGTGGGCTATGAGGCGGGGTGCTCGAGGGGCGCGGGGCGCGCGGCGCTCGACGTGTAGAACAGCACGCACGGGGTCTTCCACCACGCGCCGAACTGGACCACTTCTTCCGCGCTTACTGGCACGATGCTGTAATAGAAACAATAAGATCAACCACTGCTTCGCCCAAAAATACAAAGTGATAAAAACGCATCGATTTATTGAAGTCATAAATGAAAGCACAAAAATAAAGAGAAAAATCCTTTTTGTGATCCATTCTACGATTTCTGTGATCCAAAAAATTCGATAAGATACAGCAGTAGATTTTTGAATAACTTCTACTGCTAAGCTGTACAATGCAGAATATGTACAGTAATGTACAATGCAGAATATGTACACTATCTATTCTATTACTCATAATCCGGTCAAACGGTCGGTGCTATATTCAGATTTATTAGAAACTTAATTTTACTCTTTAAACAGGTACATATTTCTCACCTTAAATCGTTAAATAAGTACCAAACAGGTTCAACATCTTTCGCGGGCGTGGTCTGTATATACGCGACCAAGTTCTTAGGGTTGTCTTCAACGCAAATCACTGCGGCGGACAGCGTGTACTCCTCTTCAGATTGCGTGGTCACGTGCTTCTTGTTCTTATGCTTGTCAGCCCTGTTGTTCGGCGTGTGAGGTTCCGTTGGGGATTCACACTGGAAATGAGAATTAATTATTAAAAAATTTATTAGCTCTGTATAACCGTTTATCCATAGGGATAAGCTTGAAAGGTGCTTTGTACTCTAGAGGGTAATTAACTATATTGAACACAAAACCGAGACATTTATTTTTTGTTAATGGCACACGTTTGCTCGTATATGCGTATACGCACGTAAGTAGACATGAAGGCGCATAATAATATACTCTTACGCTAAGCGAAAGCCGCGGAGACAGTAAAACGCTAAAAGTTTACTTTCAGAATATTTATGTTAACCAAACTTAACGACTATATTCTTAGCTTAAATTTGTTTTAGGCTAAATAATATACCTTATCATTGATGATGACGTCACCATCCGACTGCAATCTGATAAGCAACTGTTGCGGCAACACACAATGCGATTCCTGCGTAGGACTCTTCGATGAACCGGCTTGTGAAGAATTTGGCCTGAAAATTGTTAGTAAATACCTTTTAGTTTACATTTGATACCCCATAGTCTGAAAATGAAACACCACACCCAGCAATATTTCTGTAGATTTAACTATAGTTGTCGTGCATTGTTTTTACTTTAAAATGTGCAGTTAGATCTTAAAATTGTACCGATTTTCATCACTAACCACACAATACCATCCCAGGTATACTTTACACTATCATCAACAGTGGCATCTCTACTTTGCCATATTAACTCTTCCGCTGGTATTTTTATTTGATAAATGTATAATTTATCACAAGTCATATTTTTTATGAAAGTTACCGTTATAAAAATATATGACTATCTTATAATTAGAATTAAACATATTATTATTTGTAATTAAATAATGTTTAGATAAAGTTACCATGACAAAGTAAAGATACCACCGTTGACTGTATTGGTCAAATATTGGAACATCAGCAGTATTGCACCGTCAAAAATGTAACTTAAAGGAAGCGGTCTTATAGCACTTACCAAAGTTCCCGGTACGATTGCAGACATTTCGCTTGAAGCCATAGTTAAACAAACATCTTACCTATCAGGGTGTTTGAAGTGACACCCGGGCCTGGCGCAATGCAATCCATACCGGCACGGTTTACCTCCGCCCCCGCGCTTAGCTTCCGGCTAAAATATCACAAATCACGCCGTCAGCGCAAAAGTGGCCTAATTTTGAAGGACGCAGGCAAAAATGGCCTGAAAGCCAGGTCAATTTTGAATTTATAGCAATAGAAAATAAAAATCGAATTTTTGCAACGTCATTTATTTATGTTCAAGCAAGTGATGTTCCACATTTGCTTTAGATAAAGGTATATTTAAGTATTTTGCAGTGAGCTAGTCAGAATAAAAAATTGTGGGTTAGGCCGCTTTTGCGCTGACAGCTTCAAATATAAAGATAATAATATAATGTACTTATACTAGTTAGTTGGTTAAGTGCTCACCATTTCTTTCTGGGTGCCCTTCGCCCAGTACGCTTTTTCCCGGACTGTCGCTCCGCCGCAGTTTATTGCCAGGATCGGAGGCAATCTGGAGACGAATGAGGTTAATTATATAACGCTAGGTGGAGCTTATTCATTTGTTTTTTCGTTTTGCATAAGCTCGTAAACACAAAACGTACACGTACATTATTACTTTTACACTCAATGAAAATTTTAATGCGCTTAGAAAATAATGTAAGTATTTTTATCATTTCAAGCAATTCAAACCTCAGAAAGTTGGAGACCTATATTCAGCAGTAGGCAGAAGTGGGATGAATTGATAGCTAAACGTTAAAGGTTTTTACCTTTTTTTATTATAAGAGTGTTTATTACTTTGTTTTATATTTCCAGCCGAATAAAAAAAGTGTGCTTTTATAAGCTTATTTTGTAAACTGTGAAATTGAATATGTGTTACCTCACGATTCTCCCGCGCTGCACAGTAGGCGTGAACCGGTTGCAGGTGTCACACCAGGCGGGCGTGGAGCGTCGCGCGGCGAGGGAGGCGCGCACCAGCTCCAGGAAGCCGCCGCGCGCCTCGCCGCCCTCGGCCCGCGCCGCCGCCGGGTACTGCAGCGCACACGCCAGCACCACGGACTCGCGACCCTCCTGACACGCACAATGCACATGTTATACTTCTTTAATAGCCGCGTGTTTAAATAAAAAAAGTAAAAAAAATAAAACTTATTAAAGAAAATGACTTAAAATACTGTGCGGCAATTTTCTACTACTGACTTACGGTATAATTGAATTTTGTATGGACTGATCAGCAGTATCTATAGCGTATTTTGCAGAACAATAAATAAATTGCTAGTCGACAATGCCAACAGTAGAAAATCACGCAACTGTTGTCAAAATTAATCCCGAGAAATATATTTAACTATGCATGCGAATGAAAATTAAGAAATATCTGACATTGTAAATGTCAAAAGAGCAATAAAAGAAAATAATAATATTAAATTAGTTATCTAGTTTAAAATATTTTCAAAATATACTCACCATAGTAACATCATATTGCGTATATTGCTAATCATAATCATTTATTTGTCAAATATTTAAATAATTATTATCATTTACTTATTATATCCTTATTGTTAGATGAATAAGTTCAGATTAGGAATAAATTGAAACTCGCACCACGGTTATAAAAAAAACAGCAAATGTTTTAACAGTCAATGTCCTCAAGTTATTTTTATAAGTACTAACCTCTTTATTACACTTAAGACAACGGTTGAGCTGATGTCTGCCGATGGCGAATAGTTGCGATATCTCCGACTCTTCCCGGTCGGCTTGTTGGTTGTTCGTCAACTCGTGGTTGTCGACTTGCACCGTGTCGGCGTCGCCTGCACCTGTACCATGTAATAATTAAAATGTATTTTTCTATTACTTTTTTTAGTGTAACATGATTTTAATAAGCGCAATTATATACCCAGTAGATTCTTGCACTGGTTGTTCTTAAAAGAAACTGAAATATAGTGGCGGATTATAAGTCAAATATTGAGCCTTTAAAATGACTCAGGCATGGGAAGAACAGCTATTAGTTTAGTATTATTAAAATGAGAAAAACAAATCACACAAGAAAAAAATTCAACTCACACACTGTAAGAAATTATTTTTATAAATATCCTTCAAATGCTATATCTACCATATTAGTTAGATAGCATAACATCGCTTATACCTACCTCCATAATCCGTTGTTCCAAAAATGATGACTATTAAAAAGATCATAATAACATTAAATTTATACCAATTCCATCCAGTTCAGTAAAAATTACGACAATTTTATAAGTAAAGTAACTTAAGAAAGAGAACTCTTACCATCTTCTCTCGCCGTCCATCCATCTTCTCTCAACTCCTCTTGTTCAAACTCAGTAGCAGGACCAAGAAACTCTAGCTCCGTATACTGATATTCTTCCACGGTGTATTGCCCGTTGACTTGCGTCGACAAACTACGGTTTACTTTCGTAGATACTCGGGACGGCTTCGGCGGACTGTTCGCGAGGAGAGCTAGTTCCTTCTCTTTCTTCCGCGTTTCGAGTATTTCGTAGTGTATTTGATGCAGAATGAAGCGATTCCAACTCTGTGGATTGCTGAATTATTAATTGTTGATTTCATTTAGAGCTTAGAATTTAATATAGGCTATGATAGCAGAGACCATTTATTTAAATTTTATAAAATTAAAGTTAAAGCACAATCAGCATTTTATTTTTGATTACGTTAAAATATTCACAAATCAAAATTTCTATGGTCCAGTTTTATCATAGTAGGTTTGATGATTTTTTTGAACACGTTATTTCCCATCATAAAAAGCTAGTCGCCGAACAGGGCCAAGCATATGGCTGGCCCTGACATATGGCTACTTTCTGATCACCGCACGATTTCTAATTGAATATGCGAAAACATGGGTTCTTGTTTAACGATTCACATAAATTCAATCATTAATCTTATTCTAAAACTTAAAAGTCTACCTGTATCAAAGCGACTAGATCGAGCCGTGAGTCAGGTCCGCGGTCAGGTAATATCAGCCCTAACGCCGCTGCTTCGGGGACTGTGCGGAAAGCGCGTAGAAAGTTGTTAGCTTGACACGGCGCGCCGCCCGATGTGTCTAACATTCTGAATAAAAAACCTGAAACATATTAAAATCTTTAACCGTTGATACATATTGCTAGTCAAATGGAAACGTAAAAAATACTAAATCAATTTTTATCAGTTAGAAGCATCATTCTTATTCTAAATTTCGTAATATTTTAGCTTCTTTAGCCCGTAAACATTTCTGCCTCCACTACAGAGTAGTACACCACACCATGTATACAAATCTATATATAAACTGTACCATACCTAATTCGCAACTAAGGCAAAATTCTTTCGCGCATGTGTGTGCCAATAGTGTAGACTTTACTGGCATTGTGTAATATAAAACCTGTAAATAATATTACTTTAAATTAATTTCTTCATATAGCTGTATACTAATGAATATCTTAACTTCTTTATGAAGAAATGTAAATTTTCCTTTGATTCAGGAATGTGCTAAAAATACTTAAAAATATCAAATGTTATTTTAGACAAACTTACTTGTAACATAGAATTGCAATATGAATTAGGTAACGTTGCCTCTAAACCTGGAAGCCCTGTTTTGTTGCACTTTTCCAAATCGTCGTTCGGACCATGTTTGTTATAACGTAATTCAATCTGAAACAACACATTTATTAAAACTTTGCAGCGATTTTTTCCTCTCCGCATCAATCAATTTGGAAACCCCTCAGGCTGTAGGCAACGATGTACCGATAACTTACACGACAGGTTAAGTTACTCAGTACAGAATACTTAATTATGATAGCAATAAGTTGAAATTTTATGATAAACACATCTCTACTCGGTCCATTACAAACGTCCGAACTACGTCATAATCAAAAGAATCATAGGAATATGACATGACGTAGCTTGCATGTTTGTAATGACCCAATAAAAGTATTTTGAGCGTCTATACGTCTTGAGACGATGCAACCATTGTCAATTACAAACTGTATGTACGCAATCTTACTTTTTAACTTCAACAAGAATACACTTTGTACTGTACCTGTTGTGGTTTACACACAATTTAGGCATATTATATTTTTTTAAAACGAATGTATAGTAATATATAATGTTGTCAATAATAACACAAATAAATACCTGTTCACGTTCAAATACAGCGATAACGTGTAACGTCGTAAATAAATAACTTGTATACCTTTTGATAATGCTTGGGTATAGGCTGTGAATTGTATTTGTTATCATTCTGTTTGGACGCGTTCAAGTCTTCTAACGTATCCTCTATATACGGCATCTGAAATTATTATAATAATATATTAAAATCTTCTCACTCATAACATACGTAGGTTAGGTATTATATTTTAAGGAATATACAGCTGTTTTTTTATAGGGATTCTTAAGTATAATCAAATGAAAAAAGCTGTCAATTTGTCTATTAGTCACTAATAAATGAATTGGATTATTGTGCTCTAGTTTAAAACAGAATTGAAATGTTCTCTTTTTGTTAACATGATACCTGATTCCTTTTAAAAGATCTCGGATTCGGCGCATATCCAATAGGACCTTGCATTTTCATAGATTTCAACACTTCTGGATCAATGGGTTTGGGTTTCCTGTAAATAAAACATAACCTTAAAAACAGATAGTGTACATCAAAAGCTAATTTACCTGACTCCTGTAGTTCAAGTGGTAAGCTAGGCCTAATCAAATGTCAATGAAGTCTCACGGAATATTGGGAATGAAATGTTACTTGTATTTTTATGGGATTTACCTGTAAATCTTCTTAAAGAATTGTTCAGGCAGCTCATTGAACCATTTGCTGCCGGTTGCTAAGGCGGGGAGGTGTACGGACGAATACTGGAATGTGGTGTCGTTGAACCCAACGTATGGAAGACCAACTACTTGATCTGCGAATTCTGTTGCTCTACAAAAAAATAACATTAGGATGTATGATAAATTATTTATATGCATGTTTGTGCAAAAAACGGTGAAAGTTTAACGAGAGTATTTTTTTATTTTAGAGATTTCAATTTGGAAGTATCCGTATTTTCTACAAAATTTCCAGAGAATATCAATGAAGTATAAAAAGATTACAAAATAAAATAGCATGGAAATCAATAGCAAGTAATTAAATAATAAATTACCTTGAAAAGTTATTGAACACAGGTTCATGGTTGTGTTGTGGTGAGAACAAGTGCAAATGTCCCGCTTGGTCGCCGAACACTATCGCTTGACTAGTGGAAGACACGTCCATTACACTGCAGAGGGAACTTTGAGTGTCCACCTGAAATGAAGAAAATAATTTAATTGTTTGTTTGTCGTATGGTTAGTCGTCAACCTAGTGTCAAAGTTGTTCAAGCCGTCAGAAGGCCTTTGACATGGCTTAACGACTGTGATCTTAGTAGACAACAACCGGGATCGACTTTTTACGTGCCCTGCGAAGCACGGAAATGCCAAGCTCAAATACCACTATGCGGTCACCCATCTATACAATGACCGCGCCAACGGTTGCTTAACCCACAGATCGTTTACCGACTGGTGAGCGCAAATGGCTATGAGTGTCTCAATAATTCAATTGATACGTTTCAATATTTAATTTTTAATACTATAGATGAAGAATCATGTTCCTATTTTATTTTACCATGAAGCTAGACATTGTTAAAAGATGTTAAAACACTTTTTCATCAAAACCTAACGTGCATTTGTACCTTATCTTCTTTTGACCTTTTAAAAGTATAGCTCCCACTTTAAAATTGTATCTTGCATCGCGGAGATTTTTACTAACAAGAGAATCAAACCCGAAACCTCTCGCCAAGTTGCCGTCGTGAGAACCATTAACACTAGACCACGGACATTTGTGGCTATAAGTTTTTATACTAAAACTATGTAATAACAAAAGTCGTAAATTAATGTCTACACTAACCTGAAACACAGACTGGTCAGCAGAATCAGGCGCGTTTACATGTAATAAAGCAACATGGCCATCGCCAGCTAACGCCACTGCTCTCCCAGAGAAGGCAGGTAAGAAGTGCAATAGCAACGGTGGTGAAGCAGTCGATAGAGACCACGATCCTTCGCCCGGGGCACGGTTAGCACGGAGACAGCGCACGTCCCATACTAACACGTAGGGCTCTGCTACTGGCATACCTCCTCTGTAAGGGAGAAAAAAATATTTTTAGAGACGAATTTTACGTAGCATTTTGGATAGATTTTCCATACTTTGCCTGCCAAGAATATGACATAATTATTCTTTGAGTGAAGTTGATGATGAAAAATCAGGTCGTATAACTTTAGTTATGTAGCTAAATGAATGCGCTGTGATTATACTCAAACATTTCTTTGTTTAGGTTTCACCTTAATCTTAATTGGTGGTAGGAGAGTATAAAGCAGACTTATTAGAATTGACTCGCCAATTTGCTGACCAATGTTCCAGATAAATTTAACTCACAATAAATAAGAACACATTAACTGACCCACTCGTAGCAAGGAAAAAGAAAAGAAAACCTCACACTAACTTAGCTACAAAACTCAATACACTAATACTCACGACTGTGTAAATCCACAAGTAATAAGCAAATCTCCTTGCATATCTAAGTCTGATAAGCAAGCTGAATGTGCTCTGAAGGTATGTTCAGCCGATACAGGGCTCCTTATGTCTCGAAGTGCTACCATACCGTTAGCACTCCCGCAACCAACTAGAGAACCACCGCCGCTTCGGAGAACTGCACAGCCCTCTTCTTTGATTGGCTGTAAGATGCATAAAACAGTTAAAAGAAACAATTACTTGAAGAATATACAAGAATGAGGTATTTTTAGTCTATATTCAAATTTAATACATTATTGTTCTAAAGAATGATTAACACAGACCTTTTGAAAAATTGTATCTGTATATCATATTTGATTGGTATCTGTATCATATGTTATGTAATGTGAACAATATTAAATCAGTAATAGGGGTTTATATACTTTGGATACGAGACCCTAATAAAAAAAGGAAATCATAATAAATCATTAGTAAAATACTTACAATAACAGTTTCTATCATTTTAGTGAGATCCAAATCAATCAGTTTGTCCTGATGACCTCCCATTAGGAGTTTTGTGGTACTGACTTGATATAGACACTGCATGTCAATCATGTTAGCAGATCTGAAAACAAATAGATTGTCCATAAACATTAGCAGAACTTTAAAATTATGTATGACTGTACCTACATTTCTTAAATTGATCAACAACAAGTCAGATTAACTGATGGGTAAAAACCAAAAAGAGTTCGAATTTGCTCTAGCTACCGCCAACCTTCTGTTATTGGTTTTAATACTTTAAAAAACTTCCCATTGCTTCAATGTTAGCTGCAGTTATTTAATAAACTAACTTCATACCAGGCTCTGTTTGACCTGTATGAAAGTTTGTCTCTTATAAGCTCACACTTAGATGAAACAATATTGATAATTTTTCAAAAAATATTAATTACACTAATAGGAAGTTTATAGTTTTTTATTTTAAAAAAGCAGTTCTTTAGTTTGAGCCATGTGTTGTATGTTTGTCTACAATTATTTCATTCTATTTACCATACAGCTCATATTTATAAACTTACTTGTGTGTATGTTTCGGTATACCCCTTCTGATCTGGTGCCTCAAAGTGCTTTTAGTAAGAGCATAAATTCCTTGTTCTAAAGTAATAATATCTCTAACTTCTTCTGATTCATGGACTTGGAATGATGTGTACTTCTGCATTGCTGGACCATAGTATGATGTTACATGACCCTAGAAAACGAAACACATCAAATTAATGAAATTGAATTGATTTTGATTTTGATTGAATAATCATTTAACCCATTACTGCTGGGCAAGGATCACCTTCCAGAATGAGGGAAAAGTTAAACCTTGAGACCACCACACTGGCCAAGTCTAGGCTGGGGGCAAAAAGCAAAATATATGTACTATAATGCTATTTGTCAGATATGGTATATAGTATATGTACAATATTGTTTTTACTCCCAAGGTATAAGAGGGCCCAACATTTGGTATTATTACAAGAACATAATTTGAAGATGATAAACCTTTTAAAAATAAAATATTACAAGCCTACCCATTATCATTATCATGATCTGCAGTTGAGTAAATAATAAAGAAATACATATAAAATTTCTCCTTGAACTTACAACATATTATTATCAGCATGTGTCATTGTTAAGCAATATTCACACATACATAACTTTACTTGCATAATGAGTAATACATTATCTTATCTAAGTCATTGATCAAATTTTACATAGCAATCACTTTCACACCTAAATAAAATTAGTTATTACAAAAGAATTTCTATTTTAGTTTTTTGTATTACAACTTCAGTATATAATAATAAATTACATTACTCTTTTTTGGAACACCTAATCTACCTACATAATATATGAGCAATAAGCTTTTAATAGCATCTAGATTTTATTTCAAGGAAATCAACAGATAATTAAGCCAATGATATTGAGGCCTTCTTTTCCATACAGACACTTGAAATTTCACAAAAGAAGTAATAAAAAAATACCACCACTTGCAAGGACTATAGATATGTTTTCCACAAAAAATATATTTATTGTTCAACTTACTCCTTGATTCCCCATCCATATCAGCTCTTCATACTTGTCAAAGACAACAGCTGATACTCCAAATCTATCTCCTCCATCCACCAGCACACTGGCACGCACTTCATACTCTGCCTCTTGGTTAGGCACCATGTATTGTGTGTGGCCAGCATATTCTGATGCATATGGACCTGGGACATTTAAAAATATATTTTAAGAAATAACAGTGTCTGAGATAGGTCTAAAATCAAACACATTGCTTATGGAATAAATTCTTCAATTTTTTTTTCATTACTGGCCAGTATTCTTTCATATCACTGCTAAAGTATTTGACCTACTTCTCTTAGAATAATTATTTTTATATTCTTACTAACATTGTAAAGTAGATTTAAGTTCCATTAATACCTAGTCAGTTTATTTATCTGCGATTTATTACATAGTTTAAACACAACTTTCCCTTTGCAAAAGTTTGCCAATCCACTTGTTGTCCTATATATAATGAACTAAATGTAGTGTTGGTTTTTGAGATTCAATGCTTGTGATGAATGATAAAAGCAACAAGTTTCAAAGAAGACTCATTCTTAGCGACCTAAAAACTTCTTTACGAAATATTATAAATAGATTAAGGAAGGAACCTGCATCATAAAATACAAAAACTTTGATGCACTTTAAGTTCATTTTCAATTCATCCTACTGTCAGTCTTTGGTCAGATCGTTATTAGAACAAATGTTTCAAGATAACTGTACGGAACCAGCTTAGTAATCAAGTATTGGTAGCTTACTTTAAAAGTTATTGGTTGTTATTTAAAATACGACATCTAACACAAACACCTTTGTTTACTTATATAAAATAGTAAAAACAACACTGTTGTGATCTGACATCTGCATTGCGTAATAGCTTAGGGTAAAATAAAGTGAACTTCTCTAAGTTACTGATAAACATTCTTCCTGTACATTTATTTAACTTAGAAAACTAATACCCACCATTTAGGAGATGATCCGTCGGTATGCAGAGGTCGGAATAATGATATTCCATATTAAAAATATTGCGGTTTCTGTATTTCACAACATCTATATTCACTATTTTAACTCAAAGGAAAGTATTTAAACAATTTTGATTTAAATTAAAACGAAATAGATCATGGGTTCAACGACGGCAATCGGGAATATTTTCACGCAAAACGAACCACACGCTCGCAAACACACTCTGTGTGTTGCTGTAGAAAACTATTCCTTATTGTGTGTGAAATACGACTTTATATTTTGCTCCGTGATTTTGTTGGAAAACAAAAAGTACTCGCGTCTTGTCATCAAACTGTATCTACGTTCCGTTCCACGCATTTTTTGTGATAAGTAAGATGTGAGTCAGAGTACATTTTGCACGTTTCTGTAATCGTTGAAATCTAAAATATGCTGTGCGGAAAGGATCGGTGAAACGTTTCACTTTTTATTCGGATACACGCACCAAATAGCAATATTCTATTAAAACAAAATTAGAATTTATTTATGTGCTAAAATTTTAGTAAAGAATTTATAAAATTACTAGTTATACGGGAAATATTTTGTTTATTTAAACCCTTTATGTATACTGAGTACCTATCAAAAGTTCAACTTAATTTTATAATATCTTTTTTTGCAGACGGATTAATGATTACAGGTATTTATGTTGTTTTGAATGATATACTACTATGGACGGTCTACGGTCCAATGATGAAGCAATCGAATTTTTTCGGTTCTGATTATTGAATGGTTCCCTTTAATAAAACAAAATGGTTAACAACTTATAAATGAATACTGTTAAAACTTTGATAGCGTTAATGCTAAACTGCTTTAACTACAAGTCCTACTTATTCACTGGTGTTTTACCTAAGCCTCAGGTTAAAAATAAAAATATATATGTAGTTATGAATAGTTTTTATTGAAGCTTCAACAAAACTTTTGTATAATATATGTGATATTAGCTTAATATTATTGTTAATAGACTAAATAGATGCAAAATAAAATAAATAGAATGTGTTTTTCTTATAATTATTGTACTGTAGTAGGTAAGAAATGTTGATAGTAGCTTTTAGTGAATTCTGTCATGAGATCTGGAGTAGCTTCGGGTAATGTAGTGATGAGCCGAGCAGGACTGCCGGAGTATCTTGCAAATGATGGTACCACTGTTTCAGCAGGAAGAACTGAGTTGTCTTCAATCATACAGCAGTCTTTGAGAACACACCTTCTTCCCTGTAATCATAAAATTAATTATTATAATATTATTATCTTAATAAAGTTGAGTTTATGATTTTACTAAGTTACTTATTATGATTTTACTTTCATAACTAGTAAAAGATTTCATTAAGGTACAGTTTATAGCTGTAAATTTTTCTTCTCTTAATTTTTATTTCAAAAAATGATTTGTAGAAAAAAATATTTATACTGATTGTCACTTCATAGAGTCAATACTGGGATAACTAATATTCTGTCTAAGTTCTGGCTGTAGCCAGTACTCAATAAATATAAATGTTAATAGTGAAGATACTTACAATAACAACATTCTTTCCAATATAAACATATGATCCGACAACAGCTGCATTGACAACTGTGTTCTCTCCTACAAACACATGATCACCCATTTGAAGCGGGAAGAATGCAACCCTGGAAAATAATATATATTTTTTATTATTTACTATTTCTCAGGTACTTATTTTATTATTGTAGGATAGCAATACAATGTGTTGTTTGGTAATTAATCTTCCTTCTAAAAATATACTCACTAAGACACGTTTTATTAATATAGCATTCCGATTTAATATGCTTGTAATCTTATAAATGCAGTGCCAGACTGTAGTTTACTCACCCTTTACTGAATTTCTTGAAAGGAGGTCGTATCACCGAACCTTTGCTTATTATACAAAACCTTCCTGTTTTCACGTTGGCCAGATCTCCTCTGATGATAGCATCGCTTTGAACGATCACTTTGCCATGCAGCACAATGTTTTGAGAACCGCAGAGCACAGTTTGTCTGCTAACTTTGTTTCCCGATGCCTAAAAAAATATCGTTGTTAGCACTTCGTTTTCTCAACTGACACATTATTTGCTGACTTAACTTACAGTTTCTACGTATTCGGATTTATTGTAGTAAGTGTCTTGAAGCTCCATAATGTTTAGTTGTCGTGTAAATAAGTATTATTTACTGTTAATAATGATTCATTCGCCTAAAGAAATTGACACAATCACAGGGACAGTAGATTGTCAAACTTGTCAAATTTTTAATTTGACAATGACAGAGATGTCATAGATGGTAACTTGGCTTGGTGCACTGCGTGAATTGGAAAGTTGAAGTAGTTTACGCAGGTTGTTATAGTTTTCAAATTATATTTTTATAATCAATTTGGTGTATCCTATCAATAATTTAATTTCAACAAAAAATTTATAGTTGTTTTAATATAATTTGTCATAAAACAAGCGTACTGGTTGATTTGATCAAAGATATATAATTTGGCTACCATTAATTTAGAAAAAGGTAAAATAATTTTTTTCTGAACCCCTAATGGCTACATGTAAAATTATTTTGGCAGTTATGACCAGTTTATCAGTTACTACCGGGAAAAGCAAAAAAGTTTACATTTTATCTTTCCACTTACGTAATAGAACTGATTACTTTATTGTGTCAAAATGTCATTAGGAACACAATAAAAAAAAAACAAAATTGGCGCCAATTACAATTTTATTGTTTGAAAAAAAATCTCAACTAATTATCACGTTTCACAAAAGAAAACCAGTTAATGTGTTTTAAATAATAACAATAACGACTAAAGCCATAAAAACATTATTGTAAAATGGATAGATACATAATAAGAGAAGCTCGAGTCGGAGCAAGTAAGAATTTAATTTTTATCACAATTTTTGTAATGCACGCGACATTGACAAGGATATTCAAAGTAATAAATGTTTTTCAGACTATCCGCAGGGAAATCAAATGATGGCGTTATCAGCGCAACCAGGAAGAAATAACATGATGTAAGTTAAATGTTATTAACTTTTTACTTAAAATACACTTTTATTTTAAAAGTACAGCTGTTATTATGAAATAGTCGAGATAGGTCCGAATATCAGTCCAGCACCTAGATTCGATGTACTATATACTTTTACATTTATTTCTATTAGGATTTAGGTACCTTTAGCCTATGGAGCGTTAGGTATCCAGAACTTTTTATTACACTCAATTGCCTAGGATTCAGTTCCTAATTATTTTTAGTAAATGTAAATAATGTACGAGGTAAGGAAGTATGTAAAGTTCGATATCTGTTTTATTTTGAGTTGTTTCGTATAAAAACAAAAAAGTAAAGCATCCTACTTTTGCAACATTGTTTTACGAGTCGAGTACCTCACGAATACTTTTTTCCAAGACATTGTTTTGTTTTTCGAAGTTCCTGCATTCTTCCAAATAAGTATAAACAATTTGAACTTTTTCTTTATATTATTATATCACGGAAAAGTAAAGTACAGACACGAACACAAATATTTCAACGATATCAACCAACTAACGAAAAAGATATATAGCAGTGATAGCCGAGTGGTTTAAGTTGGCACCTCCCACGCAAGTGGTCGCAGGTTCGGATCCGAGGCAACACACCAATGACTTTTCGAAGTTATGTGTGTATTAGAAATAATTATCACTTGCTCTAACGGTGAAGGAAAACATCGTGAGGAAACCTTGTATGCCTAAAACTTGTTTAATACATTTATTGAGGGCATGCAAAGTCCCCAACCCGCACTTGGCCAGCGTGGTGGACTCAAGGCCTAAGCCCTTCCCCTCGTTTGGGAGGAGACCCTTGCCCTGCAGTGGGACAGATATGGGTTATTAAAAAAAAAAAAACGAAAAAGAAAAAAACATGTACTCTTTAACTATTTACTTATGTTATTAACTCCTTATTTTAAATGACTGTTCTTATTTTTTATGTTAATAATAGGCCACAAGAAAATGTCTACTACGGAAGTTCTTTTGGGAACCAGTTTCCAAGCATGCCAATGCAACACGTCCCTAATTCTAGTTACGTAGATGTCGCGAATATGAACCCTCCAGTTTTTGGACAAAATGTATGTACCTATCTGAATAGATTGTACCTAAAGTATGCAAAAAAAATTTTTTGAATGATATCATTATTTGCAAAAGACTTGCGAAATTCACCCACTGTGTTAAACTCAAACTTCAACCTTCGTAAAGTTTTATTTTTCATTTACATGTGTTCCACGTGTGAGAAAATCATTTAAAAAAGAAAAAAATATTATTGATCATAATCATCATTTACCAAAATTTTACTTCTAGATGCAAGGGCAAATGATGACAGGAATCGATCCTCGATATTTAGCGAACTATTCAGATAATAGTGCACAGTACATTGTAACGGGTAAGTTTTCACTTTTTTGACAAGTAGCAACTTAAAACATCTAGACATAAATATTTAGAATGTTAAATCATACTTTTGATACTAGCGACCTGGCCCGACTTCACCTGCGTATAGTACATTTTTACCCCGTTGATTCTATTCCTGTGGGAATTTTGGTCTCGTACAAACCGGGTTCAGATAGTTACAAACTTATAATAAAAGAATTATCTAATTTAGTCAAGTGTTCCAAAAGTTATGTGCCCATTAGATACTACCTACATTTCGGCATTTCATTATTATTTAAAATAAGTTTAAAAAAATATGGAAAAGAAAAAATATTAGTCAACTATTTTTTTTACTTCGTTAAAGCTAACCCACTATGTTCGATGTGTTTGAAACAAATTGAATACCTACGCAAAGAACATAGGAAATTCGACATTTGATTGATCTGAATACACCAAGGGTTTTGTTAAATTTATAAGTCCCTGGTACATGTCTTAGCACTTACAAAGTTTGCCTACTATTTTTAAGGTCTTGCCTAATGTCAGTTGGATAGACATACGGATCTTTCCGCCTATGCTATGTGGGTCGGTAATATAATCATATGCGTCAATGCGTGGGTGGTACTATTTGTGTTTGTTAAATTTAAGTTAGTGTCAGCTTGAGTTTTGTTTTTCCGCGCTTTAATAAACCGTGTATTTTACTTATGTCTCGTAGAAATACTTAGGTATATAGTTTGAACTTCGAAAGATCGTCCGAATTTTATTTCTATAACATTGTTGCTACCGGTTTTGTCATATTTTATTTCCGCGATTCCATATCATGACAATGTTTCACTTCGAATCTAAAAAAGGTATGATTTCATTTATGGAAAGAACTTAAAAAAAATATAGAAGGAAAAATGTCGACAGGTAATTATTACACAAAAATATTTGTAAAAATTAGTCCCGCATATTCTGCGATCCCACGATCCTTATTTATATACCGTGTTCGATCCGATCCCTATCTGACCGAGAATCTATTAGAGTGTTGGAACCCTTCCCTTAGTCCACTTTTACAATTTCCGCGGGATAATTGGTACCCGATGTTATCTACCTATGTTTGTTTTATCTTAAATTAGCGTATTTTTCGCAAAATGAACGTTACTGTTTTCCATAGTTCCGTTATGGGCTTCTTTCATGGCTTTTAGTTCTGTTATATTTAAGTTTACATCGATCTAGGCTAGATAGTGATAATGTCAGGAATTTTATCAGAACCTTTAAATCGTGATTTCTGCCAATTATTCGAAGTCTAGTTTGATAAGTCAAGATAAACATTTAGTTATGTCTGAATTATGCATTGTACTTAACTAACAAGCTTATGTAAAGGTTGTTAAAATTTGCTAGACACACAAAATTATTCCGATATATTTTACTGGCTATTTCAAAAGTGTACTCATATTCTCTAAAGCTTAATATTACTGGTCTAGTGGTACTTGAGAGTCCAATTTTAGTTTGAATGTACAAAGGGCTGATGAAAGCAATCGTTATAGGTCAACCGATGCAAAATGAGACGGCTCATGTATCAAACGAGCCCAGTTTTGGTTGTAACTATCAAAACCGCAGCTTCACTGGAGCTGAGAAGAATAAACCCAAAACTTTTACGCCACAACTGATTGGTGAGTGCCTACCTAATTTATTTGATTTGATTATAAATATACTTATTATTATTTTATTGTTTATTTTAAGTCATTGATTAAGGCAAAGGTAGATATTATGTCAATTATTTATAGATAATATTTAGAACATTAAATAGTATTTAGTTGCATTTTAATTTTTCTTTTGATAGTTCCACGTGCAGACCCTCCCAAAAATGTGATCAGTTTCGATGCGAACGTAAATCCTTTTGGTTTTCAAAGCAAGCCATTTATGCCGAAGGAACATGCACCACCGAGCCCAATGAAAGGTAAGATTAATTTAATAACAGAACACGTAACTCCATAGTTTTTACTTTTAAAATTATATTACACATAAACAATTATTAAAGACGTGTTCCTAAGTCCTGAGCACATTTTATAATATAAACTATAGCTAAACCTGAAATTTTAAAACATAACGTAGCATAATTATATTACTGTGTAGACATACATTTATCTAGAAATGAGCACAAAAACATTATGAAAACAGTTGCACGCCCCAAATATTAAAACCTCAAATTATCCAGTGGTGTCAAACGCGAAAGTATCCACGGTCGACCTGTACTAAAGCCCCGTAACTCAGTCTAACAAGCTCATTACTCGTGTATTTTCGACAACTAAGTTCTAAAGGGAAACTTCGCGATACTTGGCAGGATACGCGTTTCAACTCGCTCCCCCAATGGGTTGAGTTCAAAAAGTCTCCCCTATCACCGTAAGAACGTGATTTAATTAAAGACACGTACACACTTTATTTGAACAAATGTGGTCTCGCTTTATAATTGTTCAAGTTGTTACATTGATGTGGAGGGATGTTTTTTTTTGTTTGATATTGATTTTGTTTAATACAACCAGAACAGAGATTTTATATGCCCTGAAAAGAAAGAGTTAAGAAGTTTAAAGGATTTAACTGTAACTTTTTTTTCGAGTAACATTTTTATAGACAAAATTTTCGCTATTTCTAGTTATTGAGCAGGTATAATGACGATGTTCTTGGAGTAATTATGTATTTTTTTATGACTTATTTTAATTAATCTAAAATAGTTGATACTTTTCTTCACTCCAAAAGTAAAAATAACTTAAAAATGTTAACTCTATCAGAGTACTTCTTTACACTAGCTTCTTCACAGAATAAAGATATTTTATTATAAAGTTTAACTCAGCAACTTTTTGTAGTGACACCTCAAGCTTCAGCAAGTAATGTCTTGAAGAAAGAAAATCAGAATCAAATTATGTCGAGAGCTGACAAACTCCAGGTAAAGTGAACGACTAAAATGTACAATTTATATCTATTAACATTAGTATTTTATATTTTAACTTTTAATATACTACAACATTTTTTTTAGCTAATTCTGGATTGTAATTTGTACGAATATAGTTTTAAATATCTATATTAAAATAACGCTCATAGGCCACGATATTATGGTGCTTTTAAATTTCAATATTACGATACGAAAATGGATATATTTTAGTATGTCATGTAGATTTCTTAACAAGGACAATCTACCAAACATTTCAGTAGTTTACACCTTAACAAGAATTCGTACAGAACTTTGGGTTGAAAATTATCATCCCATTTTAACTACCACTTTGTTATATTAACTGACTATACCCCAGCGTATTTTATACTCTCAAATATTCAACCGTACCTCTGAACTACCTTTATTTAATATCGCATTCATAATTCATCCGTCATAAGTTGGATTACAGACCTCAATTTTGGTTTGCAGAAGTAACCGAAATATCTCACCTCATTTCATCACAAGTTAAATAAAATAAATCATTTCATCTTATAAACTTGGCACTTCCGTACTCCATTCTGTTAGATTATGTTTGTCTTTAACACTGTTGAATGTTCCTTAGATATTACACTACATATTATGTACGGCCACTTTTATCATCATTCTACAAAATAGGTTTCGCGACGAATTTCGTCAGATTATTTTCATACAATATTCGGTCTGTGTTTTTTTGTTTTGCTTACGTATTTCAAAGCAAAATATATTCTCAATATAATCGAATATAATAAACGCGAAGGAACAAATATTATACAAAGACTCTTTCTGAAATTTAATTGTTAGTTTTTTTGCTTTTACGTCGCTATTATAGGTAGGTATCTACTATTTTTTATCTTTTCATTGGATTTTCAAATGATGATTTTGTATAGGTATATCTACAGTAGTCTTTTTTTCTAAATCTGTCTGGACGTAGATTGATAATAAAAGCATTCTTAGAACAATAACAACACGCGCTACTTATGTCCAAGTCAATTTATCACACACATAGTCATGTCTCTATTAAAAGCAGTAGGTATATTGCTATGAAATGCAATGCGATATCCAATAAAGTATTATTAGTATAACTTACTCGTAGATTATCATTTTTTATTTTTTCGGTTTACGTATCGTATCTATCTAATTAATGAATTATTATTTTGAAGTTATACTAAAAACGTTAACATTATTATAGAAGAAAAATTTAATATCGCATTAGTTAGCAATGCCATTTGATTTAACAACAACTTGTATGTCTGTACCTTTATGTGTGTTTCATATTTTCTACTGTAGGTACCTGTACTGCAAATAGTTTGGTTGTATTAATACTTTACCAACTGTAAACATACCACCCCATGTTTGTAGTACCAAATGAAGCATACCTTTTCAACTACTCCAGAAAGATCTACACAATTAATTTAATTATATTCATACCGTTATCAACGTACCCCCACGTCAAAACGTCTCGGTCTGACAGAAGGCCTTCATCAAAAACCATAGCGAGTTGACTCATAAAATAAAAACTTAAAGAAATAGCTGGTAATAAAAGTAAATGCGACCATTTCTCTCCTTTGTCATCTGTAGGGCTGCGGTCCGTGGGATAGCGGTGCGAGGATAGTGCCCATGCATTTTTCACTCAAAGTTATATTGGGAATCTCATTTCACGGTTTTTGCATACCAGTTTTATATCAAAGGTAGAGATTCAATTTTAATAAAGAATATCTATTTCAATACGTAATTTTATTATCAGTGGCTGTTACTTTAATTTTAACAAGTAATATTATCCAATAATAAATATTAATAAAGCCATATAAAAACTAGATTTTAATATTTGATGTATCTAGTTTTAACTCTTCTCGTCTTAGTACTCTACGTCCACTAGGCCGGTCCTCACCATTGATTTCGTCTAAGTAAATAAAGTGAAGTTCATTGCGGGAAGTGTGCCGGTGCGCTCGCTCGATGCAATATCCGTGCCTTTGTCTTTGAAAAAAGTGATTTCTTGAACATTCCTTTAGGCCCGTTCGATTTATCTCGGCAAAGAGACGAGTAGGGTCCGCTATTTCCTTTGCCTTGTGTTTTCTATCAGATCAAAAATCACTGACGGGTTTTCGTTTACTCATAGTTTTGTTTTATATCTCGTTTGACGTAGCAGTACAAAATTGTTTTTGTGTTCCCAAGAATTTGGAAAGCTGTCTAGAAATCGATACAAAAGTAATCCAACAAATACAAAATAATATTCCGATATTCGCGCTACTTAATATCATTTGATTTATAATATGAAAATACACTCGTATTCCGCTTACAGGGCTAATTAAACACCAACATTTCATTCATAAACGAACAAGCGTACATATAAATGAATACGTGATTAGTCAAAATTTATTAGTAACATCGTTACTAATTAATCCAATATTCGTGCAATTGTAGCACTGTAGCAACCACAACTAGATTTGTTTGGGTCATGTTTTACTTGTTGGATTATCCCATGATACATTTCATGTACATGTAATTCATTAAATTATGATGGTATGCAGAGTTTTGTTTATAACTTATGGGCACCCTTACTTGTAACAATAATAGGTACATGAAAACATTATAAATGTTGTTTTAAAGATTTCTACCTAATCTCATAGAGATACCTCATTAGAAGGTATTTATTTTCGTATCAGCATGTAATATCACATACCTTCACAATCTTTTCCACACGTAAACAGCTTATGATCGCACATATCTACGAAACGCGACGATGTTATAATAATAAACGTTCGCATTCAGGCGCTCCACAAAAGCGGTCCGAGGGCGTTTTCCGGTCCCGTGGAGAAGGTGCTTAAATGGCACAAGGCTTTGCAGGACATCGGCGTTTTTGTATTTTACGAAATCGTCGGTGAGTTTGATTGATGAGATAATGTTTTTTATTCTTTTGATAAGCTTAATGTCATGTTGGGGCACAATAGAGGGGAGGAAACACGTTATATGGGGCAAGGTAAGTTTGTAGGTAATGATAAACTATCTGGCTTGTTGTTATTTATTTTGAAAAATGTGGAGATGTCATTCAATCTCGTCTTTTAGAGTGTCTGTAAAATATCAATGTCTTCTAGTTAATTACTTTAATTCAGCAGAATTAATTGATATTGAAAAGTTCTTTTCTTTATAGTTCGTGCCCAACTAGTGCGGTTTATTTTTATTTTTTTTCCAGCAAAATGTGTAAGCGTAAGACCAGGCGAGTCTTGCTCTAAGAACTTGGTTATTAGAGATGACAACGGACCGGCAATGCAAGTGGTATACTATGAAATCGACTTTTTGCTCACGGAATTAAAAATACCCTCTACTGTCAGGTATTATTTTACATAAACATGTAAAGTTATTATTACAAAGTAGTTAAGTCTTCTTAGAGCCTTTTATTGCTTACTTTGCGACACCAGCAAACATCAAAATATTTTACAAAACTTTAAAGTTTCTTCTTAAAGTGTTAATGTAAACTTAATTGTCCCACTGTATCCCATTACTTCACAGTCAGGTGCACCACAAAATAAATTGTTTATACTAAACTATTCTCTCAATCCTTCTTTCACTTGTCTGAATTGGGATGGGGTGTAATTGGATTGTTTACCGGCGCCCTTTGTAGGCCTTGTTGTAATCCGGTCTTAATCCGCGGTCGTAGCTTTTACTGGAGCGATAAACAAATAAAATTAGATGTCATGTCCTCTGAATCGTTCCTTTGTTTGTATCAAATAAATAAATGGAAACATAATACGAAATTAATAGTATGTCTATCTTTGTAATTCTGAACGTTGATTTGTCTATGATGATGATGACTCGCCATAGATTTTATCGTAAGTTATATCGTCCCTTAAAGTGAGCTAAAAGGTCAGTTATCATTTCAAGAACCGTCCTAACGCACAGAAAACTAGGTATTTCCATTTTCTAAGAGCACCCTTACTATAGTTCTCGTATAAAATGTCTAGACTAGTCCTCTCCCACTTACATAGTCTCTTAAAAATAATAGAGCTGCTGAATGGAGTCTTTTCAATATTTTTCCGGGGCTTATACTCCATAGGGTAATAGGACGGATGATGGCCGGTACGTGCAGACTGCAGGCTTTTAGCGTGCGTCCGGCGACAGGCGACGACGTCGCGACGTTGCCGCGCCGAGCCGCTGTCGCAGCACATCATGTCACTAGACTCTGCAAAGAATATGGAATGAATGTTTAAGTTTCTTTGTTTTATTTTCAATGTTATTCTGAGTAATAAAACGACTTTGTTATTTCGTTGTGTTTGTTTTTATTTATGTTTTGGAAGGCATTGCTTGTTTATTTTACTCTTTTTAATATAGGACTACTGAAACCTTATCTTAGGTGTAGGTTGATCGTATATCTTTAACTAATTTATTAAACTGAATCTGGAACCTTCTCATTTCCTAGAAACATTATGCATATTATCAAAATATGTCACAATCTGTCAAAATGGTTAACTTACTTTATTGTTCATGAGCCTAAAGTACCCAAATCAAATTAACTACTAGCTCGGTTCTTATCTGAAGGAAGGGGAAGAGTAAAGACTAGCAATTGGTTTTAATTCCATCGTAAGCTCTAGGTATTAAGTACCCCTTATTTTATACATCTTGTACTAAAATTTGCTATACAAAATCCTGTGTTGTAAAACGTGTCATAGAAGCGTAAGTTATTGTATAAATCGTATTCAGTAGAAAGTTTGCACCTGCGATGTTATTACAACTTTACTACCACTGTGTGAATATGATCGTAAAACATAGATGACTATGAATTTCAAGTTAATCCCATTGGTTCTTTTTATGATGCTATGATAGAGTTCAGTTGTAACTTTACATGGATCATATTGTTATGAACTCGATATTGTAACTTTTAGTAAAATTATACTTGATATTATTTGCATATCATTGATTAAATTATAGTTGTTTAATTGGTAGAGTAAAAAGTATATGTGCTTTAAAATAAACGAGGTATTAGGTAAATACTTGCCAATAAATTAAAATACTTATATGTTAATAACATATGCATCAAAAAATATTTAACAAAATCAAATTTCTTTGCCAAAAGTAGAAAGTGAGTACCATTACTACCATTGCATGACCCTTCCGCAACGAATGTTGAAGTTACTTCTTTGTATAACAAGCATAATCCGATTGCCACCTGTGACTCTTGTTTTCATGTAGCTTGAATGCATAAATCTTAAACACAGAGTCTGTTATGTGCTATTATGTATTCCCACAATAAGAAATGGAATCTTAATTGTATCTTATTGGAATGTAACATCAGAATTGACTCATATGAACGAACTCATACGATTAGGCATTCAAAAGACAGCCAAGTATCCAGTAACAGAAAGTGTTCAAATTACCTACTCGATAGAGCAGTGTATGATAATGAGGGCAAGTGTTGGCGTCTACCCAAGCTTCGATAGCACTGTTTACGAAGCTTTCTCCAATAATAAAGCAGCTTTAAATTCACCAAAAAGTCTAGCAAAGCATTTCCGAGTGACATTAAGAAAAATACCCGCAAGATTGTGGGGCAGATGTTGTTGAAAATCTGCCAAGAGTCGAGGCGGTTTGTTCTACGTCATTTTAAAATGAAATATTTGAAATTTTGCATATAACAGTGAAGCAGATTTCCCTAGTCAATTGAATGAGCTCGTATCTTGGAATATTAGTTTCCTTTATCTATAACATATTGTAAAGTCTTGATTGTTTATGTTTCGTTTTGATTAATGTATTAAAATAATGTACTTTCTGTTAACTAGCTAGTTCTATTTGCAAAAGAATTTTCATTTAAGTTTAAAAGAAAAGTATACAGTTTTTTATTTAATTTTTAAATCTGCAAGCGCAGTGTAGCGGATAGATGTCAGAAAACTCCTCCAGATTAATTTTGAAGTCACAAGAACTCGTAGAAGTTAAACTAAGTTAACAACTTTCCAGAAGTGATAATTCTGTAGCGGCTACGTGTTAAAAAGACATTCCGTTGGTTTACTCGTCACCATTCCTCAAAGAAATATACCTACCCAATCGTATGTATGTAAGTAGTAATTGTCAGTTATTATAAGATATTATTCGATTTGTTTATTTTTAATAAATTAAATACGTCCTAAATACTTCAAAATAGTAGATTTAATAACTCAATGTTGTGTAACAAACCAAGTTCTGGCGATGAGTAATAATTGGAGCGCTTCCTAAAATTTTCTCTCTTAACTAATTGCTTACTAAGCACAAAACTGGACGTAGTCAATTACTCAACATTACAAAACTATTCAGCTTTAAACCTATTCATTAGACACAATTTGTACGAGTAGAAAATTTCATTAACAAGCTAAGAAACTTCATCTTGAGTAAAATTAAGATTTTCCTTTTAACAGTCGATTAACATGCAAATTGCATATTAATTTTAGCAAAATGGACGACCATTAAAAGTTAATATAAAGGATCAAAAGATCGTTTCACGGTGTATTACAGGTACCTTGAGAGTGATTAACTAAGGTTTTAAATATCTCGAGGTAAGGTGGGAATTACCGTTTATTGAAAGGGGTAGGAAATGTAGTCTTCCTCAACTTAATCCCATTAAAAGTCTGATCAACTTTTTAGTGGTAGATATGTTTTAATTAGTTGATGAGAACTTAGATAACCTGTGCTAAGTATTAAGAATGAGAATATATTGAGCAAATATGTAATGACTTTAAAAAAACTTGGAACGTGGATATCGTCTACGTTTTGGCTCAAACTGGGGTTAATATCGCCCTAAAGGCAATTTTCATTATTACTACCACGATGCCGTCCATGAAGAATGTGTGTTTTTTAGCTTGTTAGTTGCACTTTATTTTATAGAGATTAATGCCAAAATCTGGACAAGAGAAAAACTCTTTTTATACTTAAGTTTTCTGTGAAAATTTTCCGGTAAAGCGACTATGCTATTGTGAAGGAAATAGAACGACATTTTTGCTTCATAGTTTCATTGTAACAAGACAAGTTGCATCGCCGCCGCTGAAGAGTATAAAGCTTTTTTGAAATACCGGAAAAATCCGACGGGAGGTGAGCTTGTAGGAAGTTGGAACGCAAGTAAATTGTGCACTTTTCACAGTGCCTCTGCAAATATACACGGTATAAGATCCAATTCACAACGTGCCGCTATTCAGTCCGGTCTTGGTCCAGAAAATGTGAACGTTGAAAACCAAGAAATATTTTCTTAACGTTTTTACAACAGCTTTATGTTATTAACAGGGAGAGTATAGTAACATAAGTTCAATTGCCTTCAAAACTTATTCTGCTTCACTTTTAAGTATAGTTCTATTGAGGTTAATATAGAGCTAAGCATCAATATAATTAGCGTTTAATGTATGCAAGCAAATGTAAATTAAATTTTATAATATATTGCACCAATAAACCCCTGTAAAAGGGTTCCTAGTTTGTTTATTCCACAAATATTTTGTTACACAACACAAACAGTAAAAAATATGTTCAACATTCGAAATTCCATGTAATGCCGTGCCAGATCCTGTGTATTCCGTTTCAAATTAAATGTTCATTTATAATTGCATACGTTTATTCGAGTGTTTGTTGAAATGGTTTGTTGGTCTTTGCGTTTGTGTCGACATACGCTGGATAATAATTATAAGTTCATACGATATTCTGTTATGAGGATCATTTTATGTCTCGGCAAGCTAATGTTATTAACCATAGCGGTATATAATTATTACTATTGTATATACATAATTATATATAACCGTATGTAATAGGCGTTAGAGGAGGAATTACTAATTCTAGAAGGATAGCTATTGAGGAAATACCAAAGGCAATTTCAGACGACTCTACATTATAATATTGTTATACCTCTTGCATCCTCAAATACTCAACTGTTACCGTTAAACGCAACTTAATCCCACGTATTTCAGCGGCTATTTTAACTTTGAGTTAAATATTTACTTAAACAGGTGTTCATTATATTCTACATTTGCGGTGGGATAGTGGGCTTGTTTGCGCGTCCGGTCTATGTCAACAAAGTCTTAACCGCGCTTTGCGATGTTACCCCGGCTTAGTTCAGCCGCTTTTGATACCAATGTTTTGATATGAAGATATTTTAACCTTTTAATTGTAATTTAATGTTAGTTACTTTTGAATTCAAATTAGTTTGCAATGAAGGTTTATTCATTTTTGTTTGTTTAAAATAGAACGATGGTGCTGTAATGTAAATAATTTCCGAATTGTTAAAAGGTTAACGATACATATATTCAAATAATATGTCGGATATTCTATAAAAACTAAAATTTACAGCCATAAATATGCAATAGACTGAAATCCTTTGATTCATTTCGTCGTTGAAACGACGGGCAGAGTTTTTGTTGCCTAATGAGTTCATGTCAAAGCTAAAACTCACACAACGATAGCGTGACAATACAGTTCAGGATCGTAATTAGCCCCACACTACAGCTCTGCAATCATCATTAAACCTCATTTAAAACTACAAAGAGCGCGGGGCTAACAACACTCGTAATGGGAATGGGCAAGGAGAACGCAATTAAACAGGTCCAGAGTCCAGACAAGTTTTGACCCGCCCTTGCGGTGGGTCCCTTCGCGCCTCGGATAATCAGTGTTGAACTATGTACACTATACATAACCTAAACTTTACCTAGTCGACACTAATTAAAGGTGAACTACAAATTGTAGAAATTCACGGGTAAATTAAAGTTGAGTCTCCAAACGTCCACTTGTACTAAATTAGGTGATTGCAGTACAAAGTTATATAGTTAAGTTTTGAAGTTGTCAGTGTTATTGGACTAAATTGTTGCTGCAAATGACTTTTCTTGATTAAAACATTTAAAACTCTTGCTTGTACTTTTAGGGACTGGTTAATGGCAGGTTGTTAGGTTGTGTATTACTAAACTTTTTATTCGGGTAGATTGATTCGTTGGTCAGTAGATTGAAGTATAGTAATGACAGTTGTTATGCATTCTCACTCCTAAGTTCACAGTACGATAAAGGTTGAAACTAATACATATAATACGTATTCCACAGAGAACAATATTATTCGGCAAATATAATTGAAGCTAATCATTAATCAGTATAACAATGTAGGTAATTAAACGCACAAATCAATGTAATATGATTTCCAATGAGAATCGTCAGCGATACGAAATAATTTCCATTAATCCGAGCAAATAGTTTCCAATGTTTGTTAAATTATAACTGTAAATGGATTTCGTGACCCGATGCGACGATGTTGGTGCTTTGTTCGTGAATTTTAATATCAATTTCTATCTATTTGTATAAAAATATTATATCTAGCTGATTTGATCAAAATCTGCAATCAAAATTACTTTTATTCAATTAAGATTTGATGATTTAGGCAAATTATTTTTATACACCCAATAGAAATTTCATAAAAAATACAAAACTCTGTAAGTACTTACTTCTCATTTATTTATTTTAAAGCATAAATTTTTGTTCTAACTAAATAATGTTGACCGATCCCCGAAAATGTTTCACGAAGAAGTTACCTCAGACCTGATTGTTCTGCCAATAAAATGGGTCCAACGTAATAAATTCCGTGTCTTTTGACTTACACTGTTTATACAATAGCGGGCGATACCATTGGGATCGTCGGGACGGACATCGGTTCGGTTCCCTGATTTATGATTGCATATATCTAACATCGTATGTTTATGTCCCTGGCTTATTCTAATGTAAGCGACGAAGGCTGTTAGAGTAATGTCATGTATAAAATGAAGGTATATTTTCAGAGAATACTGGCTTTGTCGTTGTTTCAGAGTTCTGTATTGGTTTCAGATTTATGGCCGTCTACCGAAAAGTTGGAGACTAAATTGTTAAATAATTTTGTGGAAATATTACTAGGTTTCAAGCGGCTGCTTATGCTTTTGGACCTCCACAACTAAGTTACTTAGGTTATAACACGATACCCCTTGATATAACAGGTTGAAAGACCTTCTAGCTTTTGACTTCTGTCAAAGATCTTTGAAAACGCCGGTAGCCACAACTTAACGTGCCTGTCATATTTGTTCACTCATCCACTGACCAACCTTGGCAAGCGTAGCTTAACTTGACAGATCGATCCGGGTGGCAGTTGTCATTTAACCACGAATTCCTAAAGAATTTAAACATTGTAACACCATAATTTGTATAAGTTACATTTAATGCTCTAATGTCTGCCAGAATACGCCTGTCGAAAACCCTAGCTCTATATAATTTTAATTGCTAGATTGAGATACTCGGTATAGAAATTGGGTCTCAGCGCCTAAATTGCAGCGTAGGTATATTACTCGTCTTAACAGAGATTATTATTAGACTAGTGGTTTGGATTCTAAGACCCATTTGATTGTTGCTAATATTACGTTCATGCAAACATAATGATTAATGAACTTACCAAAATTATGATAAATTGTCGCACGATATCTTATATCATTACTGATTTTACATAAAGTATATTTAAAGCTAATAAGATAACATTGGCGCGTTGGTTTCATGTTTAAAAACGATTTGTTTAGTTCATTTCGAATCTATTTTACCCAAACAAAATTCCCTAATGTGATTATCTGCAAAATACGAATAGAAAGCTAGTTCTTACTGGGAATCTAATTACAATAAAACGAATTGCTTAGTTTACGAGCGGCAGAGGTTCATTTGATAACATTGTCGGTTGAAATTAAAGTGGGGTCAGCAGACCACTAGAATACCGCACTTATTGCGGCCTCTAGCCTCGGTTCATTACTGTTGCGGTCAGAACATTTGTTATTACTTTTATGCTTCCCACGTTGTTTATATGCTATGAATAGGGTTAATATGATATGTTTGTTGTAAAGTTTGTATGAATACAGTTTAATGTTTCACGTGTTGTTCACGAAACTGAGTTCATAATAATATTAGGTTGTAGTTTATTAGTAAAATGGGAAATGCTTAGTTTGATATTTTACACAGAGATTTGTCAATGCCCTCAAACTGTTATTTTCAATTGAATTCCTCCCAACCGTTTTATCTACAAAGTTGAAAATGACCTATTTTCTAAAATATCTTTTCCAATCTCTCCCTCTGCTCACCTCTAACATTATCTGAAAATCTGAGCGTGTAAATATCACAAAATCCTCGCGACTGGCAACCAATCAGCCGTGAGAGATCGCGCTATTTCCTCCAAGTGCATCTATTCACCGTCGTAATACGTTCGCGCTCTTCCTATTACCCGTATGACATAATGGAGCTCCCAACTGATTGGGCGTTTTTCTATAGCTCGCAAAAAAATCGCGATCAATCTATTTTACGTCGATCTACAGATTTACCCCTATGCGCTATTGTAACATGAACAATGGTAGCTTTTTGGGGGTGACGTAAATGGATATGTGTAAATTTTTATGTTATATTAAAGTGAAATTATCCAACGCTTATTTTTTTTATGTTAAAGTTTTTACACCAGAAAAACGCATTACCTGATCATTTTTTATTTATTACCAATTAGCCACCACAACCAGCACATATTTAATTAATTATTATCAAAAATAATACCTATCTACAATGTAATGATTCAATCTTTCCTACTTGTAGTACGTACTTAGATAACAAAATAATCAAATTAGGATCGTTGTAAACCCTTTAGTTTGCTGGATTTTCCTATAAAATAAGCAATTATTATATGTTGATGAATGATGCCATTATTAATTTCCATTTATCTTATACCGAGTTCCTCTTATTTTTTATTATTTACTAACAATCCAAGTAATTTATAAAAGTGTAACATCATCTGGGTTCAATAGGTTAGATGCAATAACCTGTGAGAGAGTGGCTCATTTCCCGCTTCCATCCAATAGCCAAATAGATTTATGCTCGTTCCATTACACCCGATGCGATATTATTGGCAAAACATGTTTACCCATTGACTGAATGAAAATGATTTTCTCCTTTACAATAAATGTTTTAGAGTAAAGTTGTTCAGGTGGCTCTGGTATAAGTAAAATTTTGTATAATTACATTCGCATGTGATTATATTATTAATTAATATATTAGCTAATATTGATTAAAGTATTTAGTTTCTTTTATTAGGAAATTATTACTTACTATGCATGTTAATATTTTGCCAAACGAAAAACGTAAGTAGGTCAAATAAATTCAGTGGGTCAGTAAATGTTATGTAATAGTTTTTCCATAATGCGCAATAAACATTTTGTCCGTAATAGATAAACACAAAGCTCGACCAAGTGTCTATAAATTATTGCTTGTTTACGTTTATGTGCACGCGAAATTGCAATTTGAATCTTATCAGATTTTGTGACCCGGTGATATAATCCAGCGTTCTTGTTTGGACATCATTTATTGAGTAAAATAGGTGTTGGCACCAACACAAACAAAACCTCAACAATATTGCAATTGTCTATTTTGTTAATTGTCATTACAATGGACTACTGGAAGAGGAAAGTGGCCGTTGTGACCGGTGCCGCACACGGAATAGGTGCTCAAATAGCCGAAGACTTGGTGAAAATTGGAATGATCGTAATAGGCTTTGAGCCCACTGAAGACAAAATCGACGAAATGCTCATCAAATTAAATGAGTTGGGCGATGTTCCCGGACAGCTTATACCTTGTAAGTGCGATGTTTCCAAAGGCGATGATCTTAAAAACGCTTTTGATGGCCTCGTAGCAGCTTACGGTGGAGTCGACGTGCTAATAAATAATGCTGCTATCGGAAAGGAAGGCTTTATTTGCACCGGGAACATCCAAGACTTTAAAAATATAATTGACACTAATATTTATGGGTTGATTACATGCACGCGTTTCGCGATTGACTCCATGCTAAAGAAGAATGGTTCTGGACAAATAATAAACATTAATAGTATTTGTGGCCACTACATGCCTCCGTTTGCCGAGCCAAAAATTAATTTGTATATTACGTCAAAGAGGACGATGACTGTACTAAACACTCTTCTCAAAAATGAATTTAAATCGCTGAATCGTAAGATCAAAGTGACGAGTATATCTCCAGGTATTGTTCGCACAGGTATATTTAAAACAGCTGGCGTAGATTTTCTGAATGAAGAATTCTTTAATAAGAATCCTCATTTGACTACTAAAGATGTTTCCAATGTTGTGTTGATGATATTGGCTGCCCCGCGCGGAATTCAAGTGAATGAAGTGATTTTTCATGCATTGCATGAGATTTATTGAGAATATGTGAATAGTAATACAAATTTATTTGTAGATACAGAGTTCTAAATGTTAGAGATTGTATCTACATCTACAGTACAATATTTAGTAATAAGTTTGGTTTATCTTTGAGAGAAGGACAATATTTTAAAATGTTAAGAATTCAAATGGTTTTTTCGTTTTACACATTAAAATCTCGTTAAGTTATCTAAACAACCAATCTGAATAATGTGGATTTACCACTTTGATATCGTTTGAAAAGGCCAAGTTACAGAGGAAACATGTTTTATAAAGGATGATGGCTACATTTAGGGGGTATTTTACAGATAACTATTCGTATCAAAGCATCGTGTTAGCGTTCGAAAATAATAATAATGCAGTGTTGGGTTAACAAAGTGGCGATTGTAACAGACTGTGGAGATGAAGTGGGTTTCATGATCTTAGAACAATTAGCCAAAGCCGGTATGATTGTGATTGGTTTTAGTAAACATGAAGATACTTTAGAAAAAGTCACGGAAAAACTGAAACCTTTGATTGCGAACAAGATTACTGGCAAAGTAGTTTTGTGTAGATGTGACATTACGAATATCAAGCAGCTGGAGTCTGCATTTGAGAAAATCAAGGACACGTACGAAGGAATTGATGTTTTAATTAACAACGCTTATTGTAATTCTGATTGTCTTGTCAATACTGGAAGTTTGGAAGACTTTAGAGAGATTATCGATGTAAACATCTACGCAGTAGTTGCGTTCACAAGATTAGTGGCTGCAACCATGATTGAAAGAAAGACTAGAGGTCACATTATATGTATCAACGATTTGTGTTCCTACCAAATACCAATTGAAACAAGAAAGAGCGTATTTATAGCTACTAAAGCGGCTATTACATCAGTAAATGAAATTTTAAGGCACGAGTTCCGTTTTTTGAAGGCTAATATTAAAGTAACGAATATTGCTTGTGGAAGCATTGAAAGCTCTACAGAAATAGCGCCCGATGAACCGAAGTTGAGGATTAGAGATGTTGCAAAGTTAGTGAAATTAATATTGAATACACCAGAACAGCTGCAGGTCCACGAGGTTTTATTGGATTCGGTTACTGAATAAATAAAATAAATGAACATGTCACTAGTAAAATATGAGTGAAGTGGGTACCTGCTTTTCGTATCTTTTGTCCGTTGAAATATAGTTTACCTTTTTATTTATTTACTTATAATAGTATCGGGTATAATTTTTAACTAATATTATGCTTTTATGTCCCCAACCTCATTACGGGAGGAGACCCTTGGCCAGCAGTGGGACATTAATGGGTTTTATTATAGTTTAGTTAGTATGGGGTTGCGGAATGTTGTTAAGATTTATTGAGTATTGTGTAATAAATAAAATTCGATTTATGTACCATTGTAATAAAAACTTATTGTGCTAAGGAATGTGCATTTTATTTTTAAATCATTGTAAAAAGTCCCATACCATTTTGAGCCATGTCATTTCCTTAATACTTTTACATTAAAATAATCAAAAAGATTCACAGTCGCGGAATGTATCCGTCAAAAGGCGGCAAGCATTATCCTAATTAAATGGATGAAGCATTAGCACTCATTACACTGTGTACTGTTTCGCGGGAGCATTTACGCGCAACCGGCGACAACCTTATTTTCATCTCGCTATATGCTTTGTTTCAGAAGAAGTAAGCCTTTATTGTTGTGTTGCTTCACGTACACATATTTACATACCTATATCTACCAAGATAATTAACAAATGCAAAACATTTGGGTTTCCTAACCTTGGGGTTAATATGTATTAGATTGAAAAATATCTAATAATATTAGATATTGACGAAATAACAAATATTAAGCCACTGATAGAGTTGCATGTACTAATTATCTTTTATTTCAAAATAGAATAAAACAATTCATCAAGATTAAATTTAGATACTTAATATTTAAAGTTAAGTGTCCCGAGGGATCGCGTTTCATTTTTCTTAAAGCTTAATTGACTTGACGAACAAAAGGGAACAACAGTGCTTTTTATTCAACTCCGAGAGGGACTTAATTAACTTCTTTTCTGTTTAAGTCTCTATCAGTTGGCTGGGATCATTTGCATCCGGATTATATTTTTATAATTTGATTATATTATTATTACTTGTAGCAATCAAAATTTTTATATATTTTATATTTTATATATTATATTTATTTATTTGTCAATACATCAATAGGTAACTTGCAAGGGAACTTTTATATTGTTTTAAATACATTGTTTTATACAGCCAGTGTGTATGAAGTTGGTAATGTGTGTTGGACTGGACTGCATGCTGCTGATCTGAAACATGGTTTATGGTATTGATAGCGTTCTAAAAAATGACATCTTTACAGTTTCTGTCAATACATTCACAACGAATGTATTACAAAAATAATTTGTCAAATGAACATTGTTTGGAAAAATAATCCTTGACGATGTACGATTTATAGTAATAAAATGAATCCTTCGTATCCCAGAGATTCTTATACCTTTAGATATCAGTCAACTGACAGGGGGAGGCCTGACGTACTCCTGAGACACAAGCATGAAAAACAAGATTCAGTTTCTGGAGCAGGTACCGTGCATAAAAATTATCCCGACCGGTTGGAACCACTGGATGAAGAATTCCGTATTGAATGGAGCAATCTGATTTTCCTGCCTTTTCACCCCGTATTCAAATTACTTGTACTCGCTAGTGTCATTCTCAAAACGACATTGGTAAGCGCTTGTTTTAAGAATCAACATCGAAATATTAGGTCTTGGAAAAAGTCTTTTCGCGTTATAGTATGTATGAACTTGTAATAAAATCTCTTTGGCTTCAAGAATCACAAATGAGTACACGGTTCATTAGGTTTCTTTCAGTGAGCTCGTGAGTTACCCAAATATCGAGCTTTTTAGTGTAGATAAAAGATTTTATTACAAGTTCATACGTACTGTAATGCGAAAAGACTTTTTCCCTGACTTAATATTTTGTGATTATTAATAACAGTAACTTCGGTGTAGATGTATTAAGCAGTAAATTATCCTATTTCTACAGGGACCTTTGCAGTCAGTGTACCCGATATTATACTGCAGCAGTTTCATGGACAGTCATATTATTTTACAAATGACAAAAAATTACTACTGGTACTTTGCTGATATTATATATAGTATTGACACGCTCCTTCATATAACTCACAGGTGAATTTCATGTTTTATAGTTCAAATATCCGGTCATAGTTTGATTTTAACAGTTAACTTAGTTAATTGTCTAACGCTGACGTTCCTGCGGAATACAAAAAATATTAATTAATGTTTTTATCCTCTCCAATAACATTTTTTTTATTACAGACAAGTAACGGACAAGGCAATGAGACGTGAACATTTACCGAAATCAGCATTTTTACTTCTATTAGATTTGCTTTCTTTGATTCCATTCTTTCGGCTTTTTGTGCAAGAATTCTGTCCACCTGCACAATTGTGGCCAAATGTGCTTGCATATAGCGAATTCCTCGTGTAAGTAATTTAAATTTGGGCATATCATTAGCAACGGTTTTAAACGTTTAATTTTTATTTTTTATATTTCTAGCATCTACAGAATATGGGAATATTTTGAATTAATGACTACTCATTCTTATACTAAAATGGTTCTAGGATTTACTTTAGTTAGTATTATATCGGTTAATTGTGTATCTACATTTTGGATCCTACTTACATATCACGGACTCTGCGCAAATTGTGGCAAAAATAATTTGGATTACGACTGGCGTGTTTTTGTTTTATATAAGGTAATAGAATGTTTAAAGAATGCTTTTAGTCTCGTATTGCCGCTATTCTTCTATCTTGTATTGCTGCTTTACCGTGGTGTCGACGGACATTGTTACGACAGGAATAATTTTGTTGTTTTATTATTTAAAATTTCAGATAAACGAAACAGACTCAGAAGTATCAACATACATATATGCAACGACTTTTGTAGCTACTCATCTTTTAAGGCTAATGTTAGACGAAACCTTACCATCTACGATACTTGAATTTGTGTTGATTAGTCTATTTATGATAGTCAGCTATGTGATTGTGAACGTTATCGTCATTCCTAAGGCCTTTGCTGAGTCTATGTTAAGACTACGTAGAGTTTGTTCCAAATACCCTGCGGTTCAAAAAATTATAGGAGAAACTCGACGAAGAAATTCCTCACTAAGAGCGTATAAACATGTTGAAACTTATTACACGACAATGTGGAAGAGACGAAGTGGTATTGTCTATATGCCTGAGATACTAGAAGAAATTCCCAGATATTTGAGGCTGGAAATAAAACAAGATTTGCTTTGGCCTTTATTCTATCATAGTCCAACTTTGAGAAAAACATCGAACTCTTTTAAAAGATGGTTGTGCGAATCAATGAGTATGAGTTATAAGTTGCCCGGTGAGAAATTCTATGGGGGATCCCAATGTCTAAGCAATTTATATTACCTAAAGTCTGGTGTCGTCCAGTTAATATCTGCTGATGATGGAATTACTCCAATACTCTCTGTTACAAGCGGCACCATACTAGGAGATGTGAACTTTTTGCTCCCTCACCGTAAGAGAAAAGTTGCACTTCGTTGTCTCACTTACTGTGAATTATATTACTTGACACGCGATAATCTGCTAAAAGCTTTACATAGATTCCCTGAAGATCGAAAAATTGTAATGAATTCTTATATAGATAGATTAAATCATGCAATAACGTTGTTTGCCTGCAAAAGACAATTAAGAGGTCTCGATAGGAACGAAGACGAAGGTATAGCTTGGATTAAGGCGCGGTGGTGGGAAATTTTCAATTTCATCAACATATACAAAAAAAGTTCTGCCGAAAGAGAGTCTCAAAATTATAGTGCAAGATGTGAATTACCACGCGAAACATCCGTGTATCATTGTGCAAAATATTTGGGACAGCTGGTTTTATGCACGGATGCGCAACTTCAAACTAAATCTATGTTTGTTAATGATCATTTCCCATGGATAATTTCCCCCTATTCTGCTTTTAGTTCAGTGTGGAAGAAAATTGTTATCTACGCCGTAATTGTTACATTATGTACAACTCCAGTTCATATTACAATAGAATATTCCCCAGATTGGCTTTTGTTTGTGTTGGTTTGGACGGATGTG
The DNA here is from genome assembly GCF_050436995.1 of Anticarsia gemmatalis. Classification (NCBI taxonomy): domain Eukaryota; kingdom Metazoa; phylum Arthropoda; class Insecta; order Lepidoptera; family Erebidae; genus Anticarsia; species Anticarsia gemmatalis. The sequence goes on from NC_134757.1 coordinate 9,160,106, forward strand.
ATTTACGCAGCAGACATTTGTGTATCTCTTTCGACAGCAGTGACTATACAAGAAAATGAGACACCCAACTTTGCCACAGTGATGTTTGAACGATGCAAAAGTTTAAACTTTATTTTGGATATATTATCAGCCTTATGGCTGGAAAGAATTGTAATAACCATTCAAAAACCAGAATTGTTTTATACGGTTCAGTTTAACAGATTAATAAAAATTTATATCCTATTCTCTTCCGATTATGACAAATGGAATATAAGAAAAAATCCCATGGTGGATGTGTGCCGTAAAATTATTTTGTTGCATTTTTCTTTTACTGTGATAATGAGTCATATCGTTTGTGTAATAAATATGGATTACCAGGAAATAACAACGGAATATTTTTTTGGAGCAACATTATGTAGTTATGCAAATGAAACGAATTGTGAGCCAGTTAGTGCTTTCCTTGGTGTTACTTTACCTTGGACATATGAGTTAATATTCCCTGAATTCCTCCCTTTGAAACAAATTGACGTTCTTATCGCAATAGTCGTTAATTACTTTGCTTACATTATATACGCTTATAGCAAAGGCAGATTTCTATCCTATTTATATTTAAAATATAGAGACGCCACAAACTACGAATACTTTGTGTTGAATCTTAAAAGGTTTTATGAACATTACGGAATTCATAAAGATCTGTTGAAGAGACTAGAGAGGTATCTGATTTGCCAATACAAATATTATAAAGGAATTGATGTTCTACATCCAAATGATTTTAAACACGAACCATTTCAAATTTTCTGGAAGGTTCAGGGTGAAGTGGCTGAGAAAATCATTTCTGACAGCAAGGCATTTTCACATGCAGACCCTGCGTTAATAAGAGAACTGGCTTGTGCGTCTAATTATATTATAATACCAAGAAAAACTATACTATATTTATTCGGTACACAATGTAAGAACGTAACATGGGTCGCACAGGTAAGATGGTGTTATTTTTTTAAAGCGGTCATAACAGTAACAGATACGTTAAAAACCTTTCGATCTTTTTGCTCGAGGGTTCTCAGTTTGTAGTATCATTAGTGTCAGTCAAATAATTAAAATTAAAGTTATGACTCAACTTCGTAGCACATAAACACTAGTTTATTGATGAAAATGTATAAAAATAAGATTTTTTTCCAGGGTTACATAAAATCGGAGAGTCACGATGAGAACGGCAATGTCGTTGTGAAACATTATCAACCTGGTGACATGTTGTCAATGGGTTCAGTGTTCTTTGGAAAGGTTGCGATTAAAACTTACATTGCGCACACCGAGTGTGAAGTGAGCAACTTTTAAGTTAATTGTAAATTGTATTGTCCTATTGCTGTCTCTTTCATGTTTGGACGTTTAAAAAACCCTATACTGGGGCCATTTTAAACGTGCGAAGTCATGTCATTTTATCGGAGTCTCTCGCCCGCACTAACGCATTGTCAGATTCATTTCATTCTTTTGATTATGACATAGTTCACACGTTTGTAACGGCCTGACTATAGTCGATTGTGCTGTGATTTTAATATACGTACTTGACACATTGTCAGAACTGAGTAACGTGTGTACATATACATATGTAACCCAAACGCTAATTCCTCATACTACTAATATTTTAGATTCTTTACATAAAAACCAAAGATTTTTTCGATATCTACAAGCGATATCCGGTTGAATGGTTCTTCCTGGATAATTGTATTACTGAATTTAAATCTGAAATCGATGAAGTATTTCGAAAATTTATAATTGAATATAAATCAGTGAGTATTGAGCTGATATCTTGAGTATGTTCTATTACTCATACTATTCTATAAACAAAATCATTATTTTTTGTAACGTCGTTTCAGTATCAATCGAAGCTTCGAAGCAAGATGTATACCAAAAAATCGTCACTAGCGTCTGTTAGTTATTCGGAAAAATCTGATATGAATGCCAAAAATTTTGAAGAGCAACGACGTTCGTCACCATTCGAAGGCACTTTTTGGGGACTGCCAGAATCAGGGTATTTATATTTTTATACTGACAACTAACTTGGTCGGTATTATGTCGGACCATGAGCTCAAGCAATGTTTTGACAGTAATATCTATACTTATATTATACAGCTGAAGAGTATGTTTGTTTGTTCGAACGCGCTTATCTCAGGAACCACTTGTTTGAATTGAAAAATTATTTTTGTAAAAGCCTTCCTCGATAAATAGTCTATTTAACATATAAAATATACCATTTATCGAGGAAGGCTTAAGGTACGCAAAAACGGGTAAAATTATAATAACCCATTCTCTCTCATGTGACGCAAGCGAAGTAGCGCGGGTCAGCTGTAGTTTATATAATATATATTTAGTAATGTTTTTGCAGGTTTATGCAGTCATGGTTGTTGTTCAGAACTATCGCTGCGTTTATTTCGATATTGAACGCTAGCCTTACTGGTCAGTATCGATTTTATTTCAAGACTTAATTTTATTCTATTCTAATAGGTGAGTACCTTATTAAAAAATATAATATATTCTATTACTTTCAGCTACTAGCGGTGGCCGAAGCTGCTGGTATTTTGTGTTAGTTATGACCTTTTGTGATAGTATAGCATGGATAGATATAGTATTGAAAGCGGCCGTAAGTCACCACTTTTCTTCTTTTGTATACTGAGATTAATAAATTCGAAGTTGCTTTTTTATATGGGTACTTAAATTTCAGCTGGCCTATTACGATCACCGCGGTGTTATAATCACGGATAAATTCCGATGCTTAGTAAATTATCTCACGCGTGGATTTCTGACGGATTTTATTGGTGCCATGCCTTGGTATTCGCTGATCAGAGCAATTCTATACGCTGAATTGTCGTCGGGTGCTGTCTTGAACATAAACACAGCCTGTAAATTCACTCAAATTTATATTTTGTTCTCATATTTCAACTATGTTAGTGATATGCCGACTGTAAATAGGAGTGTTATATTAGTGAGTATTTTTTTGATGTAAGTAGTCTGATATTTCATTATTATATTTCATTGAGGAGCTCGTGTCAAAGTAACAACACTCACACGGATCGATCTCTGAGGTTAACCTGCACTTTCCGAGGTTGCTCTGTGGATGTGTGAGCATCTACATATCGAGTTCTTACGTATTCCAGGAGGCACGTATCGATGGGTATCGTGCTATAACCCAGGTAAAAGGGTTGTGGAAGTCCGATAGGTAGTCATCCCATGTAAAGTACTGGTATTCAGCTGCATCCGGTAAAACTGAAAGCCGACTCCAATTAAGTTGGAAGAGAGGCTAAGCTGATTGAGTCTGTTATTCCATTTCTTAAATATGATTCACTTTTATACTCAACTTGTTATAGATATTAAAATGGCAAGTCGTGAATGTTCTAAGTATGATCGCCGCAAGTCAATATCTTATGACAAGCTGTGTAGATTATTTATATGAAGGAACTGACTTGGTGAATGCAACACTTCAAAAATATTGCTGGGTGCCTAAAATATTTAATTTATCAGAAGGACTGCTAGATGACGATTCTTTACATTTGGTAAATATTTATATCAAAGTATTAAAACACACTTTGCATCGAAAAAAGACATCACCAAACATTCATCATAAGGTACATTTCTTTTTCTAATAGGGTAGCGTAGTTGCCTACCAGTCAAATCAGCTACTCTTTATGAAATTCCAAAAATACATTTTAGTATAAAAATACGACGTAGTGACGTCACTATGTCATATTTCTATACTAAAATGTGGTCGTTGGTATCAAATGAGTGTCTAATAAAATTATTCAGTCTATAATAATTACAATTTCAACATTATTAAAATAACTACGAACCTTTTACGAGTACCTACGAGTTTAATAATTTTACGTTAACCCGGTCAGCAACCCAATACAACACATAGTCTATAAATCTGTCTGTATAAAAGTAATAAAGATATTTTCCTTTAATAATTTCAGTTGTTCGCACAAAGTATTCACCTCGCAGAGTGCGGTATGTTGAGAATAAACCACGGTGACTTTATAATAGAACGTACTAATTATTCATTGTTCGCTATTCTATTTGCACTTGGACTTATTTTCTGGTAAGTATTGCATCAATATTATAAATAGACTAACCCTAACTGTTATCTGGTGGTATCATTATCAGTATTTTGTATATATTAATAATTAGAATTATCCCTTTTTACAAGTACATTTTTGAAATAGTCACAGTGTTTTTTCAAAAAAGCTGTTCGTGAGAAGAAGAAGAAACTGATAAACCAATCAACTATTAATACTTTCCTATTTCAACTTCAACTTGTTTGCAATAATCAGTAATACAGCCTTTATTTTGAAACATACAGTAAATAATTTCTGTTAACAGGTTTATTACATGTTATACTCTAACAATACTCGTGTTGTCTTTCCGTGGAAATACTCTGTTCCAACACGGAGTAGCGACCTTGCATAATTACCTCAAGAACGAGAGAGTCGAAGGCGACATTATAAACAAAGTCATTACGCATTTTACCTATTGCTGGAGAAGGTATGTCTTACCAATGATAAATACTTATGTAAAAGTTTATGAGAAGAGACGTATTTATGTTTAACTCTTTTATCGGACAAACGAGTACATTTAGGGGCTGTTTATTTATTCTATAGCGTTAAAACTCATACAAAAAAAACGCTATTGAATAGATAAACTACCGCTAAATGTACTCCAAAATCGGGAGTAAACGGATTTTGAAGGAATTTTATTACACTGATAGTTTTTAACCTGGATTAATACATAGGGTGTTTTATTTCTTGGAGTATAGGCAGTGGCTAGTTTTACATAATAGGCTCATTGAAAAACAGTCAATGAATTATTCTTTAGTTGGAAAATTAGTTTTTATTTCGAAAAGTGTGACAAGGAAATATCACTCGTTTGTTCTGTGGTATCTATCAAAGGAAATCGGCTGCTTTATGATTGTACCAAATAATTTTACATTTTACAATTTTTATTAATTTAACCAACCAGTTATTTTAAGTTTTGTCCTGAATATACTCAATGATAAAACTAGTTCATTAGGCAAATGTGTTATACACACTTTTACACACCAACATTTAGGCAATGTCCATTTATTTGTGTTCCCGTTGAGGAGGGCAGGGTGGCCAGTAATAAATCTCCTTTGGCGATACATCTCGTGATTGTATTAATGTATTCTTACAGGACTAAGGGAATAAATGTACAACACATTAGGAATGAACGTATCGGTGTTGTGTTCCGTCAAGATCTTACTTATTTTTTTTATAAAAAGTAAGTGAAATCTTTTACTATATTTCAATATTATTATAGTCTGATAACGAAATAGTGAGCCTTGCGCCCAGGATTTATCTCGATAACATTAATAAATCTCTGTTTTTCCAAAATAGAGTGCATGTGTAGTCCACCGAATATTCAGAATTTAGCATACCTCCGTTAACCGTGGTCCTTGCATACCAAGCACTCTACTAAGTTGTTAGACTGTATTGTAGGTATATCATTTTGTTTTGATTATGTGTGTATACCTAAAAAGTAGCAGATTTTTTCACCATAATTAATATTTCATGTGCTTGAACTGTAGGTTAAATTCGACAGTTGATTATATCAATTCTTTAAATAATAAATTACACAGATATTATTATTTAATAGTAGCATCTACATTTGTACTTTTGTTGTCACGTGTTATCAGAACGCTAAAAATATCGCGGTTTTTATGAGTGTCGTTTAATTAATTATTGGTATTAATTTTGTTTGAAAAATATATTATTGTTATACTCCGCCATTTCCCACAGAACTTATGCTCTACTAGATACGCTTATAAAAGGAGGTGAGAATATACAGAGACAGTTGGCAAGCGTGAGCATGAACCAGTACTTCCTCCCCGGTCATGAGATCATGAGAGAAATGGACTTAGTACCCAACGTGTTTGTCGTACATCGAGGAAAAGTACTACTGAAAAAAGATGGACATAAGATTATTACACTTTGCAAGGTAATTCGATAACATTTGAATCTAGTGTTTAATTGCTTAGCTATACACTTTTGGTAGAGTAATGGTTTTATATCAGTATATAAATAATTTCTTCATTTAGGTCGTGTTGAAATTATAATTGAGGCTTTTAAAAAGAGCTAGCAAAAACTTACGAATAAAGATTGTTATAAAACAGTCTGTCGAGCCAAATTACCGAATGAACCACCACATACACTTTTTTCACAACGGTACATAACCACAATTTTTTTTTAAAACCTATCTATATCTTTGTCCCACTCTTAGGGTCTTCTCCCGCATTGAGGAATGGTAAGGTCTTAAGTCGAAGTTTTTCAAAAGTGTTATTTTCTAGGGAGACATATTCGGTCAGTTGATTGGCAGAACACTGCGACCGGTTATGATATCAGCCGAGGCTGAAGGTCGAGCTGATGTACTGCAACTGACTGTTAAAGCATTCCAGGATATTATAACCGATGAGGTATTCATTTTGCTTCCTAATATTTATTTGTTTTTTAAAGGAGGACTCCCGCACTAAGAATAAAATTGCTCTTGTATCGCGGGGATTTTTACAAACATACAAACAACAGACAGAAGGCACAACCAGACCCGAAACAATTATTTGTGGATTGCACAAATAATATAATTGTTCCGTGTGGGAATCGAACCCACGACCTACCGACGCAATGGTAGCGGCGTGGACCACTGCGCCACGGAGGCAATCAGTAGTAGTATAAGAGAAAAAATATCTTTGTCATACTGCTATGTAAATGCCTCATTATTTTTAAGGTCAGAGAAACAATAGCGAAGCATCCTCATTCTAAAAACAATTTCATGGCAACTAAGGTAATGGTTACGGAGAATCCGTATGACACTATAGAGTACGTATTGCGAGGAAAAAAAGCTATCCAACTACCTGTAAGTAGAATCGTCTGTTTTTTTCCTAGTTTTACTATAGTTTTACTATAATTAATTATAACAATATTGTAAGGTCGGTCTAAAGCCATTTGCTCATTAACGTACCACCTCTGGTCCTTTTCCTTTTTGTGTTGCTAACTACTTTAAGAAATCTGAGGCATTCAAGGTTTCTACAAGATGTTTTCCTAGAAGGTTAGAGTAATTGACAATGTTAGCTGCCTTAATCTTGATTTGAAGTGAAAATTATTGGATTATTTTCATTTTACACCAGTATTTGATCACGCGCTAATTAAGAATTAAAAAATACGTGTATACATAAACTCGAATCTGATTAATTCGAATTGGAATTCGATTCTGTCGGGAGTGAGCCCACGGTTCGCAGAATGACTTGCTTTGGGTTTGACACCTCGACCACGTTCTTTTTTTTAGGCAACTCCCGCACTAAGAATGCTCTTGTGTCGCGGGGACTTTTACAAACAACGGGCATAAAGCACAACCAGACCCGAAACAATTATTTGCGGATCGTACAAATAATTGCTCCGTGTGGGAATCGAACCCACGACCTACCGACTTAGTGGTATCGGCGTGGCCTAATTAATTTTACTATCATTATTTTTCTACTTCCAGTGGATGTTCGTACCCACAGAGTCTCATCGTAACTCTTGGTACGCGCGTTGGTTACAACTGACGTGGTTTATTCTACCGTCCTTAACAGCACTGATCGTGATCATACTGCCGTGGCAGGCTCTACCGCCTCATATCGTACATGTATTGTACTATATACTTATAGCCTTCGATGTATTGCATCTAGCTAACTTTATCGCTGAGTTTTATACGGTAAGTGGAAAGATCTTGATCTACTCAAATATACTGTAATTGTATTACGTTACTGTTGTACAGTTTCATAATTTATTACTGTGTATTTTTATTTTAAAATGCGATATGCAGAAATAAATTATCATGATTTTTTTGTTACGTTTTGACTTCGGATTTTATTTTTGTATCTCATGTTTATTTGCAGTAATTACGAAAGTATTTTATCTGACATAGTTACGGAAGGTAGGCAGGTAGCGTTTATTATATGTATTTTTAGGTTAAGATATCTATTAATTGGCAAAATAGCCTGCAAAAAATGATTTAATTTAAATTTAATTGAAATAATCAGCTGTTCAATATAATATCGCTATTGTTACCTATCCTTGAAATACAGAAAGTGTGCTTTAAATTTTAAATTTATATCGACCAATAAGAAATAAAAAGTCGATTAAACTGACACAAATGCGGCCATCAAGTCTAGCACGTTAGCATTTTAATGTTAACAAAGTGAGAAACTTTAGTTCAACTTGCGTCGAAGTAAAGTCAAAGTTTAGTTGTTCACACACTTCGAACACGTTACAATAGCATTATGAATATTATATTCATGCATTTTAAACACATTCATGTATTGAGAACTAGGTTACCTGCGTAGAATAGGAATATTGTTAGGAGTTTTGTAGAAGCGGGATTTTTTATAATAATACGAAAAGGTTAGTCTGTATTATGTATTTATTTTTCACGTTCTAAATATTAATAGGAAAGGTGAGTGCAATTATCACGCACTGATTTTGAAAATAATATTGTTCCTGGTTTGCCCATTTCCCTGATTTTCCCATTTCCTCGATTTCCCATTTCTTTGATTTCCCATTAATTGTCAGACCTCATTTGTGTATTTTGCATACACATGACGCAGACTTCAATAAGCTCTCTCGTAATTAGCTGGGATAAAAAAGCTTGATATCGAGCGCGAATGTAGTCTAGATTATAATTTTTTTACACTTTCGTCTTTTTTTCAGACGGAGCTGACAGTGGTGAACAATAAATGCGTGTATCGCATCACAGGTCTTGGCGTGTTCTGGCGTTGGGGGTTCTATCTAGACGTCCTGTCTCTTGTCATTCCACTCTTCACTTTCCTTGACTACGATCCTAAGTTCCAACTCGCCAAGCTACTCAGACTTAAGATGTTCATTGACTTTTATAAACACTTCTGTCAAGGTTTCAAGGTAAAACGTTGTTTTAATTATATTTGAATTTGTGAAAGTTGAGTTTCATAATCTATACTATTATATTTGTTTGTTTGTTTGTTTGAACGCGCTAATCTCAGGAACTACTGATCCGATTTGAAAAATTCTTTCAGTATTAGATAGCCCATTTATCGAGAAAGGTTATAGGCTATATATCATCACGCTACGACCAAAAGGAGCAGAGTACCAGTAAAAATGTTACAAAAATGGGGAAAATTTTGACCCATTCTCTCTTACGTGACGCAAGCGAAGTTGCGCGGGTCAGCTAGTCTTAAGATAAAGCCGTTGATAAATAATGTTCAAAAACTGAAGTATTGTTTCAATACAATATCACATTTTAAAATAATGTGACATTTGCATCAAATAAATCGAAGGGCTAGCTTTTGCCGCAGATGCTTGTGTTCATCATAAACACTAATAATAATTGATTCATTGTGAACACCATTCGCTAGCTTTTGTACTAAGCATATATTCTGAAATTTAGACTGGTAATACTTAGTCTTGTAGATTTGATGAGATTAATTTCAGAGTCGAGCGGCACCCAGACTCCTACATACAGCTACAATTATCATTCTGTTACACACATTCACTTGCGTATGGATCTACATTGGGTGCAGCGGTAAGTTTTAGTACTTAATACTTACTTATTTTAAAATTTAGATTAGTAGGGAAGGTACGATCTTCTTACCGAAGAGAGAAAGAGGCTTACCGAAGGGTAGTGGAGGTCCGATAGACAGCCGCTCCATGTAAAATACTGATATCCAGCTGCATCCGGAGAGACTGGAAGCCGACTCCAAAATAGTTAAAGAAAGGTTAGGCTGATGATTAGGGTACGATGAATAAATATTATATTTAGATCTTTTTGCGACATAGCCTTGTAAATAATGTTCTAACGGCAAACTAATCTATGAGCAAACCGGTGAAGAAAATTAAAAAAGTAATTATATTTCAGGAGATTTTCCGCTTGAAGTTTTGGATTTTGAGAAACACAACGTATCTATCGATTACGGGGAATGGCTTCATCCTGTCAATAATATAAGGAAAGGAGGTAAATTATAATTTAATTAGTATACCCAAATAATTACAACTGTGTCTTTGTCTTACTACATACGATTGACCTACCATTTTCCCCACCTCAATGTCAAGCTGAAATTTTTGATAGGAGACTAGTTGCAATACGAAAGCAAGTAAATATATATCTGAGTAATCGTCTTTTCCATTGCTTGGTTCAAAGCACAATGCTTTTTAGATTTTGTTTTCTTAATTACCAACTGAATCTTGTATCGTATTTTCTGCAAATGAATATAATTTGTTTTTGTATTTTAGGTTGTGCGCGAACAACAAGTATGGTGACGAAAAAAGATAATCACAATGTGCCTGGGTTCGTCGTACCTCGGTATTGGGCGAACGATTACATAGTAGCGTTTACATACGTCATACTTATACATACGCGTACTAATTTGGATATTGTGAGTACATTTAAAACTCTTGTTAAACCCAAGATTTAAAACTTAATAAAGTAAGGCCAACCAGACGAGATAAAGAATGTAAACAAAGTTTCAGGAGTTGAAAACATTATTATTTGAATAAATTATTATAAAGTCCGAATTTTAAATAAAAAACCAAGTAAATACTAAGACGAAAAAATGTGCGTCACTTCGAACGCAATCTAAACAGGAATGAACTTGTTCACAAATTGGCGGACAAATGTTGACAACTACGGTACCTACTGACTGCTTCCCTGTAGCACGAAACACACAACGCCGTCTTCGCCATAACTGCACGTACGAGTGATAGGGACAGAGATAATAATCGCTCGCAATCGCAATGTTTACGGTCCGCTTGTTAACGTTTTTTATCTCGTCTGGATGGTCTTACCTTAGTTTTGAATTTGTAACTTAGATACCACGCATGGTGAATGCAACAGGTGAACAAGACCGATGCTTGAATAGGGTAGTTGCCTACCAGTCAAATCAGCTACTCTTTATGAAATGTCAAAAACACATTTTAGTATAGAAATACGACGTAGTGACGTCACTATGTCATATTTTCGTCGGTATCAAATGAGTGTCTAATAAAATGTTTCAGTCTGTAATAATTACAATTTCAACATTATTTACGAAAAAAGCTACATAGTCTGAGCATTTAAGATGAATCTTTTACGAATACGAGTTTAATCATTTTTCGTTAACCCAGTTCACTACCCAATCTCAAGTATGTACAAAATATGTACCTACACAAGCAAGAGCTTGTGTTCCAACACATATCTCACAAAGTATGTTTTTCATTTCCATAGAATAAGGAGCGAATTGCCTGTTGTCTTAGAGCCATCGGAAATGCTCTTTTCAAGATAAGACGCATCGAAATGCGTTTATAAAATTAATTAGTTTTAAAACCACATAACTCTTGTTATTTAGTAAAAAAGTTATGTGGTTTCTGAAACCAATTAATATTTTTTTTACTATTTTAGGTGTTGGCCGTAAGCAAGCAACAAGTATATTACAAAATAATAGTGACATACTTGATGTATCTTCTTGACATGTGGTTATTGGCTATTGGTATCAGTACAATATACACTAAGTTCAGAGAACTGTATCAGTATGATTTCTTAGTGAACAATTTGATTACGTTCTTGGAAGACAGCGGGTTGTGTCCGACACTTTCTAAAAATATGCGCGAGTATAGCAAGGAACTTTGGCAATGGCAGAAAGGTGGACTTTATTTATTTGTATTTGTAGCGTTTTAAAATTAAACTCTATCCCTATATTCATAAAAGCATATGAAGTTATGGAAAGCTTATAAAGAGTTTTGTTTCTTTCACTCCTTAGCGAAATAAAAAAATATTATAGTAGTTTTTTAACTAAAATAGATTTATAGTTTGTTTATGAATAAGAAGGTATAGTTTGTTTAGAATGAATAAGATCTTAGATAATATAAAACTAAATAAAAGTTTGAAGCGAAATTCCAAAGTATTCTGCAGGTCTATAGAAGCATTTCTCTAGGACTGCTGTTCTGATTTTAAAACACAGAACTTATCCTTGTAACAACAAAGAACGCAGCAAGGTTTTTTTAATCTCTGGAGATTTATTTTTTATGGTAGATGATAGGATTATAAAAATTACATTGCGTATAGACTCCAGACATGTTTACTTTAAATATCCATACAGTAAAAGAATATTATAAAAATGATGGAAATTGTAATGTTTTGTGATCAGGTAACTGGCTACCCGAACTAGCATACGAAGGTCCAGTCTGTCTCCGAGAAGACCTATTCGCAGCTCTATACATGCATCATTTAGACGCGACGTCCATCTTTCATAAACTACCCTATTACTTCAAAAGGCAACTGGTCGCGAGACTAGAAAGAATTGTTATATTCCCAGGTAAGTATTGTTTTTATAGTAGACTAGCCGACCCGCGCAACTTCGCTTGCGTCCTAAGAGAATGGGTAAAAATTTTCCACGTTTTTGTAACATTTTTTGTTGCTACTCCGCTCCTAATGACCCCAGCGTGATGTTATATAGCCTATAGCCTTCCTCGATAAATGGGCTATCTAACACTGAAATAATTTTTCAAATCGGACCAGTAGTTCCTGAGATTAGCGCGTTCAAACAAACAAACAAACAAACAATCAAACAAACAAACAAACTCTTCAGCTTTATTATATTAGTATTAGTATAGATGTAATAAAAGATTCTCAACGGTCTGCCTGTTTACAATTTTTTTTACACATGACTGGTCCACTATTGGATAAGGGTCTCCTCCCAAACCAGGAAGGGCTTACGCCTTGAGTCCATCACTCTCGCTAAGTGAAGGTTTAGACCTTGCCTTTAGCAATATATAAATGTATTGTCTATTTACTAATTAATTATTAGGTCAAAATAAGCACCAGAGGATAGAGTGGTTCACGAACTCAAATTATTTTTAGGCAAATGTATCGTACGTGAAGGGGACATGTTTAACGTTATTTATTTTATACACGAAGGAGAAGTAGAGAAGTGGTCCAGTAACGGAACGTGAGTAGTATAATACAAATACTATTGAAGTATTAATAAAATATAGTACCTAATCGGTACCCTTCGCCCGGTCACTATCCATCAGCCTAGCCTTAGTTCAAACTACGTTGGAGTCGGCTTTCAGCCTTACCAGATGTAGCAGAGTCCCAGTTTACATGAAGCAACTGCCTATCTGACCTTCACAACCTAGATGGGTGGGTTATAACCCGTTTCCAAAGGTGCTCAAAACACTCTCAGAAGTCCACTTTTTGGTGTTTTGTGCTATCAAAGCAAGCTTTTATTCTAAGAGAAGTTTACGTATTTGATGTTTTTAGTGGCGAATATAAAATGATGTCATTGCTATATACCAACGGATACTTCGGTTGTAATCCTGGACTGTTCGCTAATGCTGCTTTCAGATTCTCTTATTACACTCGAACGGTGAGTTGATTTAATATTAAAATTAATCATCATTTCCAAAGTTTAGATTGTACAACGTTCGTGTTTTACTTTTAACAATATTGGAGATTGGATTTAGATAAAAAAATATATATAGACCGCAAGTCCTTAAAATAAAAGCGCGATTAACTGGTCTAATAAAATTAATATAATTTTACTAATTTGCATGAGGCTTTGTAATATGAATGACAATAATGATTACCTTATATGATATACAGGTTGTGGACCTCGTATGTCTCAAGTTGGAGAAGTGGCGAGACTTATTGGAGGGCTATCCAGCTATTAAGAAGACACTCTATGAATCTACCAAAGCGTTGAAACATGATGCTTTTAAAACACAGTAAGTTAACTTGAAGATTTACTTATTCTGGAAAGATTAGCAGCACAAAATAAATAAAAAAATAGGAAACAATTTTTTAAAATTTATTTTGTAAACGGTAGTTTGGAGCCAAGGCTTGCAAATTCTGTACAAAAACACCTTAACATTTGAACATTGTTAAACCTTAAATTGGACGAGCGATGCATTGATAAAAAGAAATTGTTTGAATTACCTTTAGGTTGCCTGAAACTGTTAATTATACTAATTTGTCACAATACTTGAGTTCTTCGCAATCCATGTTTTGATATGACAGTTTATTCGGATAGAATTTACCGGCTACGATGACGCACAAGACGTAATCCGAAGAATTAATTTAATTTTGTCACATTTAGGCGTAAATCTCTATATTAAAATATAATTATTATTCTTCTTACAGATATCAACATTGAATATAGCGTTATTGAAATGAATGAATAAACCTTATTCGAGCTTAGTACTTAGTTTATTATTAACTTTATCTTTATTTTAATTTTCATGTTCATGCTTTAATTTCTCTTTATTTGTTATTAATTTATGAATAAATATTTTTACTTCTTTGTAAACTTTTGTTATTCATCTAGCCCTCACTATTCCTTGAATAAAAAGCGGCATTTTTATGTTGGTAATATTACGGACTAGCTGACCCGCGCAACTTCACTTGCGTCACATAAGAAAAAATGAAAAAAATGTTCCCCGTTTTTGTAACATTTTTCGTTACTACTCCGCTCTTAATGGCCGTAGCGTGATGTTATATAGCCTAAAGCCTTCCTCGATAAATGGTCTATCTAACACTGAAAGAATTTTTCAAATCGGACCAGTAGTTCCTGAGATTAGCGCGTTCAAACAAACAAACAAACAAACAAACTCTTCAGCTTTATAATATTAGTATATATTAAAAGCTTAACTTTTCTATACGTTAATAGAAATAAAATGTCGAGTACACTGCAAATTCTGCGAAACCAAGAGCACGTTTCGTTTTTTACAATTTAATAGCATTTAATTCACAGCGCCCTTCCGACGGAGCTAAAACAATTTGCGATAATTTGCCTTTGAATATCTTATCCAAATAATATTGTGCTATTATCGCCTTTTTATTAAAGCGGCGGAGTGGAGCACGCTTTTTTACGATGGCGTTTACACCAACAGTTTGGGTAGAAATAATATTTTTTTTTGTTTGGAAAATTTACGCACGATGGGCGAAAACTGGATTAATAAGCGCTTATTCGTACCGTTGCCCGTTTTCGACGAATCGTGAATTGTTTTTAATCTGGAACCAAATTGCCACGTTCACTTGTGGATGACGTTTTTTTATAGAAGCTGAATTGCGAATAAAGATGGCTGTTTATGTTCATTACTTTTGTTGGGGAATTTTGAGTGCCGCGGTTTCAAGTACCATAAACATGGGCAAATGTTATTTAATTTATTCAATGTTTTTTTCAGTCCCGATAATATTAGATACGTAACGTGATTACAAACGTTAAATTTGTCGTATAGAGGTAAGAGAGGAAAGAAAAACTAAATGTTTTTTTTTTCAGGTTATGTTATCATTGCATCAGACGATAATGGCTTAAAAATAGAGTGAACTAAGCAATATCTCATACATAAACTAAATGTAAAGTTAAGAATATCAAATCTTCTCTGAAGTTTAATATTTGATATAACAATATCTTAGCGTTTCTCCAGTGTTATGAGAGCTAATCACGTTGTTAACAGAATATTGGTATAAATAAGTGTGAAGTCGGGTCGTTGGTGCAATCTTCTTATTAATCCTCCAGCTATGAGGTTCAAATTAAAGCTCAATGGTGGAACGGACGGTGTACTGTTGTGGTACAAGAGTAGAGCGTTCAGCAACAATTCGTTATCATTTTTTCACAAAGGGGTGAAAATTTTGGAAGTTTATATAATGGTCCCGAAAGAGATTTGTATTAAAATTTACTGGCAATCTCATTTAATAGCAATATACTTGATATAAAACTATAATTATGGCTATGGCTAACAATATGTTGTCATTATTTCTTATTTATGCAGTCTACGATTTATTCTAGAAAGCCATATAATTCGGATAATATTAAAACCTTACTGCACATTTGGCTCCATGAAACGTATGAAAAATTACACTGGTTGCTTGTCCCTTGGACCATAGGTCAATATTTCCTTATTTGCTAGTATATATTCTATTTAATTAAACGCAGAATTAATTCGTTTGTAAAGCGTTCTGTTGGAGAATTAAATAACTTTGCAAATTTAAAAATTTTCGGAGATTTTACCTCAAAATATTACTTTTATATTATCCGGTTTTCAATTCAAATTTTATCTCGAATACTTAACGTTTGAAATCGGCAATACTGTTTCACAAATTGAATGGTGTAATATTTTATATTGTCACCAATTAAATGGTTTGTCCAAATTTTTTAACTGGATACAATAATAAATTTGCTGGCATATATAAAAAAATGATTTGAAATTGAATGTATAGCATTCTATTTAGTATAAAACGATGATGCTTACAATAAATTCCACAATATTACGTGGAATTTCAACGCGTCGTGGAAGAGCCGGAAATAACGGTCATATTTGAGAGACATATTTATGGAAAACGTCTTATAAATATACCGTCCCACTAAACAGGAACACCAAGTGCTAAAGACATTTTATGGAAAAATGAAAGCTAGGAATAAATCATTATTGACTGTAGACATCAACGCTGACTCTGCGAGTAACTTAAAAATGTGGCCAGTGTGTTACATTTGGAAGTAGTTTAGGCATTGTGTCTTGCATCACTTGCAGTAAAATCTATTAGAAAATAAGGTAAATTGACGTCCTAAAGAATATGCAGTATTTAAATAATAATCTTAGAGTAAAGAAAGCGTTTATAGACGGTTCTTAGTTCTATAAGTTCCAGAAATGTACATATAGCTGAGTAAATCGTGCAATAACAAAATCTTGTCGTTACACAAATAACATAACAGTATCTGTGTCATTTTAACAAATACAACGAACATTTTGTTTAAATTCACTGTTCCTAGCACTCTATCACACCGTACAATAAACAACATTGTAATCGTAACCATAGGTAAGGTTATCTTCGCCACGTTTGAACAAACTTGCACTTACGAGTGTCGGTAAAATAAGTACCCCTTATTAAAATCTGGTTTCATCTAAAGATAATACATGGAATAAGATTTTCATACAGCTACTAGCGGACCCGACAGACGTTGTCCTGTCTACACGTCAAAAAAACATTGTCCAGCGGACAAAATTGTGAATCTAAACCATTCTCAGATCCCCATGTACACACACAAAAAATTTCATCAGAATCGGTCCAGTCGTTTAAGAGAAGTTCAGTGGCATACACACTTACAGAAGAAAAGATGAAGCAAACAGCTTATTTGATTGATAGATGTCAAAACATAGACCAATAAGCTATAAATCTAACTGTATATTTCTGTGATTATTTTATAAAGAAGTTTCCATAATAATGTTTCGTTCTACATCGGTGTGAGTGCCATACATCGTGTTTTGTCATACTCAGGTCTGTCGCAACGTACACACACTCCACTGAACAAATTGTGTTGGTTCGCATTTATTTTACGTTTTCAACGGTAATGTTCTACCGTACCGCCTCTACAACTGCGCAGATTTCGCTTAAGCTCGAAGCATACCGTGAACGATGAGCGACAATCACAAGTTTATTTAATACCGAATGAATTGTTTTACATTTTTGCTTGTAATATTATCAGGAATCTGTGTGTTATTACCAGCTGTTCTTTTTATGACTTGTAATGAGATAGTTGTTTCAAATAACGGTATAGCAAAAATGTTGCTTTATTCTATACAGATAGATTTAATTGAAATACCTCTACATTTGTTTCTTCCTCTAAGCGTGAAGTCCAAGTTGAACGATCCAACATTTCAGTCTGCGACCAGTAACTAAACATTCCAGTAGTTTCGAAACCCAAAATCTCACGACATTTGGCTTTGCACAAAGCAAACAAGCCCTGAACAATGGTGGGCCTGTGTGAACAAGGCTTAATTGTGACGTCACTGATGTCATACATGCACTGTGCCCCCGCCCTAACTCCAGTTCAGTCAAGTTGTGGAAATAACAAGCACATTCTCGACGGATTTTTTAACTTATCATTTACATTTTAAAACGTAAGCGACGGAAACTCCAGTGCAAGCACGCAGCTATTTCATTTATCTAGTTTTTTGTTCAAATGTTTATGTTTTACGTAGACAACGTTTGAGGAACTCGTGCTTTGTGTCCGCGGGTATTTTGTCGAATAAAGAAGCGGCGTACACATTTTTTGGTTCGCGTATTTTTTGTAATATACGCTGCTCTTTTGTGTAGTAAAGGACTGTACTTAATTTGTTATTCGCTTCGTCATGATACGTGCTTTTATTCATTCACTCATTTTGTTTAGAATACGCTTGTCAGTTTTGTATAGGTGTTACAAATGCCTATTACTCTCATGCTTAGATAGCTCTAAAATCTAAAAGCACACGTAACAGTTTACCCTTTCCTAGTCATTATTTTGTCAATAATAATAATAAAGATTCACTCAAGTAAAGAAAAGGATCTCTCATATCCTAGAAGATTTATATAAAACAGCATACACGATGAAAACGTACAAGTCGTTATTTTTCTACAAAGTAAATTTTTAAAACCATCTTCAGTGTTTTATACTGGCTTTCATTATTTAACGGATCTCCTAGTTACAGTATCTCAGTTGTCTTACTCCGTGAAAGTGTGAACTCTAAAAGATATTTCCTTAAAAGCAATTTCGCTTTGTGAATTTTTCATCGTATTATGGTAGCAATAAAAGTGTCTGATATTTTATTATGGCCGTTTTTATGTGCTATGAGGTTAATAAAAGTAATCATTTCAATTACATGTTCATTTTTTCTTTGGATGTAATGTGTATGGAGTTGTTTTATAGATTAATTCATACGGAGGAAGAAGTCGTTTGTTTTATTGCTGAATAGCACTTACGTTGAAGACATTTATGACTTTGGATATTATAATCTTTTGATGTGGATGTAATGCGTATTACATTATGATTAGACTTTCGGTATAATATTCATGAACAGTTTTACTTTGTTCAAATGTGTTAAAACGTTGTATCGATGCCAGTATGGATGTATATTTTTAATACTTTGGTATACGAAACAAAAATGAATAAGATTAATATTTTTTATCCTTTTCTGTTTCGGCATTATGCGGTATTATTGTATGGCCAAAATATTGGCAAATTTATATATAATTCTCAGTTAATATTTCATAAACAATTTCAAAATTAAATTATATTTCATGAACACACAGCGCTCCTTTATATTAATAAAACCGCAAACGCAAAACGTGCATTATCGAATACGAGAGCATTGTGGTATGATTTAATATAATAAATATTAACCCGAAGAATTTAATAACTCTTTGGACGAACGGACCAAATGAAATTTACTTATAAAGTTGCGGTTTTGTATTAAAACAACGAACAATTTTCTTTCACTTGATTAAAATGGTTAAACTGTACAAGTTGTAGTATAAAGTTTAATCAGGATATTGACCCCAATGTTAAACTTTAATACTCTAAGGTCAATGCCCCGACATCAATGTTGATAAACTTAAGGGTATTATGACAAGTATATCAGACTCCCAACATTTTTTAGTCAGGCAGCTACATGTGGTTTAATATAAGACAATAGATCCTAGGATTTGCAAACAGTTTTATTATAGAGTAAGCCATTTAAGACTTGCAATCGTCACTTATACAATTATTTTAATGCTATAAATTATTGCCTCTTTTTTGCACTTCTTTTTACTACAAAAGGAAACTGCGGGCATTAGCAAAAAAAAAATCTCTATAATTTCGACTGCAAACAATATGTTTAAACTTGTACACCTTCACCATCAATCTTAGTTTGAACGTGCAATATAAATAAAATACTCACGGTAAGTTCGTAAGACGTTAATACCATTTAGTGCGAATTCTTCTAGCAATTTGTAGGAAAGAGGAATTAATTGTATCCTTTAAGATGTACTTAGTACTACTTAGTTCTGTTTTCCAGTACGGAAAGCTTCGTTCGTTCAAATTAGAGACGCGCAAATAAAATGTTCAGTAACGTTTAGTATACTATAAAAATGGGTATGTAATTAGTGATTATATTGGATAGTAAAATGAAATAGTGAAAGAAAATTGTTGAAAATGTAGTTAATACCTTCATAAGGTATAACTTAAATTTGTTTATTATAGTTTGAAATGAATTGAAGAGGAAGGAATGAATGATTTTTATTCATGTAATTTGTGTTCTCGATTGGGCTAAAACACAGAGGTACTATTCTGATCAAACCGATAGTATAACGCTTTTTACAGAAATGTATACAAATCATTTGTATGATTTCAAAAAGTATTTTAAGCTACACTTATTTTCTAATGACGATCATTAGTTCACATAGTAGATAGGGACTTGCTAGTGAGTACCTACATAGCATCAACACGGGTGGGTAGTAGAAAATTAAACAAGACCTCGCTACGTATCAGGCGAAGTACTTGAACCGAGATTGAGTGCAATCTGCCACAAAGCATGTGTCCCGGCGCTTTCAACTTATACTAGGTACGTAACGATACTTGGGGCTGGAACACAACCCCATTAGGGACTGCGCTGATGAAATTATAAAGGGTTTTTTTAACGTTACAGATAGTCTAAAATATAGTTAGAAAATGTAGGATACAATAAAGTTAAAGAAAGAAACAAGAATAACGATAATAAATATCATTATAATCGTCGTTTCATTTTAGTAATTACTCAGTTAAGTCACGTGCCTGCTAATCTCATTTGAGCAAAGATTTACACATGTTCAGCATTAATATACTCAACTGTGTACATATAACATGGGAGCTTATTGCCATTAATTGGGCGCTGTTCCAAATTCCATGCTAGAAATTTTTCATCATAAAAACTATTCCTACGAAAAATAAGTGGAAAATACTGCAGGCTTTCAGCTTGAACAGTGAAGCCTAGCCGTAAGTTTTACCTCAGTCCTGTAGATTCTAATCTAGTAATATAGTTGGTTATACTACGTCCTTAATAGCCCGGAGAAGTCTTAATTACATATTTTATTCTGTAACCACACGAGAACACGCCAAATAACTTGGAGACTTAAATATTATAAGAACTTTCTTTGAAATTAAAAGTTTGTTAGATAATTTCTGACGAGTTTCGTACATTGAGGCTTTCGAGTTAAAAACTTTGGTTTTTGTAATTATTCATTAAGCGTGGAAGTTTTATGGAGTATGTTTTACGTCTTGTTCAATCAAATCAAATATGTAGGAACAAAAGCGAGGCTATATACATTCGTAAGTATGTTGGTGTAAAATATACCCAGGAAAATATTAATATTTAGTAGAGTTGTGAAGTTTCTATGAGCCTCGCTGTATAGGTAAGTAAATAACATTTATGTACACCTTGGAGAATTGAACTTACCATTTTAACAACCGTTTAATAACAATTTTAAGGAGGTCTAAACAGGATAGTTTTGGAGTTTAAGAGCTGAAATAATTTACAATTAAGGAAAATATGTGATGTCACTTAAAACATCTTTTACAAAACTAATATTTAGTTTGCAAGGTAATTGTTAAAACAGGAGGCTTTAGGCGTGCTACATGCTAATTGTACAAGGAAACAGAAACTATCGTTGTGTCCCTAATGAGGAGTTGACGTGGTTAAGGAAGTTTTTCACTCAGTGAGGTAATGCGTGCTAGTTTATATGACACGGAAAACATTTTAGTATGTTTATTATTAGGTAAGGTGAATGATAGAGTGATGATGGAAATAGGCTAGTTGTTTAATTTATTTATTATGTCTTAATTGATTTATTATGGTAGTTATAATAATTTATGTCTTCATTTAACTTACTTACACACTCCTGTTGCAGCTTGTGAAATGCAGTTACACAAACATAATTATTACGATACTACATTTTTTTTATAGGGTTTGCATATTTACAACGAAAAATTTCAACGAAATGGTTTTATTTGCAAATATTTCACAAAATAATGAAATATTTGCTAATTAAAACTATTTTTAAATTATGTATATATTGACAAAAGGCTTGTTTGAGTTTTTGATTTCGATCTTTGTTAACGCTGAATCAACAGCGGGACCCTCCCCTGGGTATTTTCGTCTTCCAAACACTGCGTTATAGTGGCATGGTCAGCCTTGAGGCTTACGTGCCACATCGCAGGTGGTACGAAACCCCCGCAGGTCGCTATAGCCGGTCCTCTATGGAACAGAGACCTTATAGCGCCTCAGACGCCCAACTATACCCACATAGGAGAGGAGAAGTTTAAGATGTGCTTCATGGAGACAGGCGCGAGATTTACAACGTTACTATGCGTCTGCTCCCACAAATGGCGTCCGAGACCAGTAAGGATGACTGTCCATGTGACTGGTCGCGACATGCGGATCGGTCGAAGAAAACACCCAGGGGAAGACCGACAGTTGAACAGCAAAGCTTCTTTATATACCAATCCACACGAAAACTTTAATAGCGCGATTCAGGACTAGAATTTAAATACGTGATTACTCAATAAATATAAGCAGTACTGTAGCGATTTTTTGTGGGAACGTTGACGTGATTATTCTATTTATAATTGTAAAACTTAAAACTAATTTTTTTTTCAGTAATTGCATTATTTTTGGAGGTAAAGATTTGGGCATGATCAACATTAATTGACCAATAGCAGCGCGCGATACGATGGGAAGTCCCTGTTCTGATATGACTCCGCCACGGACGTTGCGGCACATCGCTGCGATATGAATAATAGTTTATTTTTAGTACGAGCAGTAGTTTGTTTATAGTCCACTTTGGGTATGTTTATTACAATTAAACAAAGATTACGAATACAAATATTGCTAGGTAAATGTACTTCGTGATTTTGATCGTGATATTTTTTTCCATAAGGTAAAAGTAAAAAAACTGAAATGTTTTAAAGGAAATATTTTAACAAATGCGTAGGTATTATAATGAAAAAATATGTTATTTTTAGCGAATAGTCGTCGTCCAATCTATAAATTAATCTCTATAGATTTATTTGTTATTCTACATACATTATATATAATCATTAAAGATTTATTTATTAACGACCATGAACACACATTGAAAAAAATAAAAATATCTTTCGGAATTTGAATCCGAGACCTGGTGATATGCAGTCGCATGCTACTGAGTAAATAGCACTATCGTTATTCACATAGTTTGAAGGTTATCGCTACACCACTTGGCCACTCAGAGATATGATACAAAACAAGTGGAATATCTGTCCAAACAAGTAGCTAAATATAGATATTTAATTTATTTGAAGAAAAGTGTTGCACTACATGATTGCTTAGCAGTCAAAGGAATACGGCGTAATAATATTTCTTCAAATACTTTTTATTAATGCTGAGCTCTTGTTTTTTGTGTAATATAATCTCTTGAATGTGAAGGAAAATATTGTGATGAAACCTTGCAGGCCTAAAATTGGTTTAAGACCTTTATTGAGGACATGCAAAGTCCCTAATCTGCAGTTGGTCAACATGGTGGACTCAAGGTCTGACCCCTCCCTCGTTTGGGAGTAGATCCTGGTTAAAAAAATGTTATGCTTTTAGCGGAATTCGGGTTAAAAACAGGATCGCAATCGAGCTAATAAAAAAAGTGTACCACTAGTTCCCCAGGCAAGTGAATGATGTCTCATAATAATATTATAGGCGCTAAAGTCTCTATACTACACTTTCACGTCTAAACCACTCAACGATTTTGAGGGAGATTATTCCCGGTCCGTAATCAAAAATAAGGTACTTACTTACTTTTTTTGAAAAATTTAAAATAAAACCTTTTCTCTACACAAAAAAGCTCGATATTTGGGTACCTCACGAGCTCACTGAAGGAAATCTAATGAACCGTGTACTCATTTGTGATTCTTGAAGCCAAAGAGATTTTATTACTAGTCCATACATACTATAATGCGAAAAGACTTTTTCCCCGACGTAATATTTTAATAATACAACACTTGAACTATACATGTTGTTGTAATTTGTCCTACGGTTGAATTTAATACGGAACAAGTGGAAACAAGGTGGAGCAAGGTGCGTGTCTTGGAGCACAAATTAGATGTTTGCGAATATATTTTGTGTCCCGGTATGTCACAAGCAAGGTGTAAATCAATTTTTTGCGCATTCCGGGCTTTTTCTGTGAAATATAAATGTCAACGGATATCTGGTTTCTGAGGAAATGTGTTTTATGTTATCTATTTTTGTGTTGGTGCAATGTATATTGTATGTTTGTATGTATTCAAGAGAACATCGATGGTCATTAACTTATGTAAAGAACTTAAACTGAACTGAAATTAACAACTTGTGAAAAACAATTTTCTATAATCATAACCCATAATACAATTAAAAGATTAACGGTAACACAAGGGCTTAATAGGTAACTTGACGGAATAAAATAATAATTTTCAGATACAGGTAGGTAAATATTTTTGTAGGCTTATTGATTTAGTATCTAGCTCGTATTGAATTATTTACCTTTGTCTAGACCTGTATATCTGTTCCAATTTAATTATTTGTTGTCTAATTAACGACAGATATTGGAATAGATGTAATAAAACATAAGTTATACCTTAAATGAAAAGTTTTAATCAACATTCCGATGAAAAGTTTTTACGGTTGGCTGCAAAAAATTCACACATCCAAAATATTTTTGTCGATGTATGTAATAACGAGTCACGACTTTTCCACTGGACGTGCAAGTTAATAAAACGATGTCCATTGGATACTATTGAGCTATTGATAAAAATTGCGCTGCGCTTTTTGAGCCGGCTGGGGCCGACCGGGGCAGTCGAAAGAGCTGTAATTTGTCGCTTCTCCAGTTTATTTTCACTTAATATCGGATCTCAATCCATGCTGATTGCTGACTAGCAGTTTTATACGATTTCAAAGAGAACTCGAATAATTTTCACGTAGACGGAGACGTAATAATTTGGGCCCGATATGAAATGTTCAATTCTTTTTTATTTATCGTTACGTTCGCGAATGAATGCGTTGAATTGGTGCTATATTTTCAACGCTGAATGTAAATTGTGAGTTCGTTTATTGTGATTATGATCGATGATCTCTTTTTATTTGGAAACTCTATTGTAGAATATATATTTTATTTTTGGCTGTAAAGGCTTAATTACCATTTTTTGCTTGATTAGTTGATACGCGTAAATTACTTTTATTGTTTTAGGTAGGTACATATCAATAATAATATATTCTGAAACTAGGATTGTTATGTCTGTGATAGAACGAGAAAGTCAATACGACCGTTAGTGTCAGACTAATTGAAGTTTTTGACGAACTTTTGACCTCTCATAATTAACCAGCTACTATATTTCTAAGAGAAAATACTTTAATATAATTTCAGCTTATAAAGATCGTACCAAGTGGCGTTCTCTGATCTCTACCTACCTCTATGAGAGAAAGGCATGATTTTATGTATGTATTACTAGAAAACACCATTACATTATTAATACTATATAACAACATTTGCCACATCATCTCTTCACCTAAACAGAGTTTGTTACCTTTCGTAGGTGGAACTAAGCAGCATCACGTACATAACCGTTGCATAAATACCTCACGGCGCGGGGGCGCTTCAGTAACATCGGTAACAATGACAAATACCTACGTACGTGAGTGCTGAGTACGCCGTGGGCGCGTAAAAACCACTAGTCTAGGAGATAGAACATGTGTACTTGATTATGAAAAATTTTGCTTAAAGCTTGTAAGTTTTTGGAGAGAATACCATGTCTGCTGCTCGCTTCATGTAAAACACTGGTATTCAGCTCCATCCGGTGAGACTGGAAGCCGACTCCAACATAGTTTGGAAAAAGGCTAAGCTGATATACCATGTCTGTTGGTAATTAAGAAGCTTAAAAATGCGGACCTGATATTATGTACCCATTTAATCAATGTAGTAATTACTCAGTGAATATAATAAATAACTTAAATACTTACTAAAATTTATGATTCACATGCTAATAGATTTATGATGATTCCGAAAGTTGCCATAAAAAGTGACAATGACAATAAAGTTGTTGTTGTACTAGTTTTACCTCTTGTAGGTAAATAACGCGATAGCTAAAGAAAAATATGTGTAAATTCCGCAATTCAAGCTTGTTTGGCTTATGTCTATCTAGAACCTAATCTTAGTATCTAAAATGCCTTTAAATTGTTTGATTTATTATAGAAATCGTTACCCATCTTCCACACTAGCTCTTGTCCTACACGCCACAACGGTACAAAATGAGTGTTACTCTTCATTTGTGGATGTTAATAGATGTCATAATTCTTTGCTTTATTACTCCAGCAATGGTTTATGTACTCCGCAATACGATGCTCCAATGTATTATTAAATCTAAGTGCCGGTTGTTTGTTACGACCAATAACACCGACGTTAGTGTTAGTTCAATTTTGTAGTACACTTGGTTATTTTTTCATATAAATTATTTTCATATTGGTTGAGTATTTGAAAAATGTTGCGATTTTTTTGGTTTTATATCTACAGTACGAGCATTGCTACTTACATAGCGTTTCTTTTAAGCAATAAATTTTACTAATATGAGTGAACTTAAGCTCTAACTTAACCAAGCAATGCGAGGTTCAGTGATTTCTACTGCTTTGCTTACCTTAACTATTCAAAATTGCTAAGCAGAAAAACACTGATCTTAAGTTTAACGACAAGTATAGTCAGAAGTAAAAAATAACGTATAACGTATAGAAATACGTTATAAAAATGTCTTCAATGTGTCTCATGCAATGTATTATACGAAATACGTGTACCATTTGAGCTCTACTGCAAATTGTAGACTCACCGAGAACTTACGAAATAGCACTGTAAATCTGTCAAATGTAGAACTTTGCATCCATAATACAAAGTTACTTACTACGCGAAACTAGGACTTAGAAACGTTTGAAATATAGGTGCGACTGTGCGAGTTTAGTTTACGTTTCAATTATTGTCTATTGAAAGTGTATATTTTGTTACGAAGCTAAGAGTTTGTAAGTTAACTCAACTAACTATTCGTATAGGATAGATGCGAAGTATGTATAACGTCCAAGAATGTGCAAAAAAGTTAATAAAAGTATCTATGGAAAGATCGTTACAGGTTTCATTCTGTAATATCTGAAAAAGTTATCAAAATTAATCAAAATCCATCACTCTAATTTGGTCTAAAATTAAAGTGGCCTTTTAAGTTTCAATGTAACTAATAAGCACTTCAATCTTCTAAAATATCTGTACCTACTATATTTCAACGCATCTATCAAATGAAACGTTTTTACTAAGAATAATTTTCAAACCGTCAGCGAATCATATCTGTATTTAGTGAGATTTTCTTTCGTACAATTTACTGAGACATCAGACGGGAGCAAAACAGCTGGTAAACTGAATTTAATACTTTTGAGCTTTCATTTGAAGAAAAACTCGACGCTCGTGTTAATAAGATTCTTGCTACGATTTTGTATAAATTAAAACTGAATCTTCCACTGTAAGATATTTTTATTTCTTATTTAAAATGAATTGATTCTTAATCTATATACGTATTTTATTTTGCCTTATTCAAAGCCTCCCTTCCTAGTAATTCAAACCTATGCCCAGGAGTAGTTCTTTAATTCATTTAATGTTAGCTGTTGCAGGTGTTTCTCAGTACAAAATTTTAGCAGTTCTAAAAAAGATATATAAACGTAGTCTACCTCTACGATAGTTATGTTTAGAACTGCACCCCATACATCAACGTTTCAAGAAAAATCCCAGGATCGAGTTCCGTTCAAATTAAAGCGTGTAGCAGTTTCCAGAAGCACAATACCATTTCAAGTCGGTACATAATGTCTAGTATACACTTATATCGCACAGGCAAGTTTAAATTGAATCCATGAACTACTCTCGAACGATATACTAGCTGATCTCGATTGATCCCATGAACTCTCCCCGAAATATTCGTTTAAAATCTTTGAAAAGTAATCTCATCGGAAACTTTACCTAATCTGTAAGCTTTTCGGCAGAGTAGAGGTTTTTCGTTCTAGGGTTCTATACGAAAATTTAGTTCGATAATGCAAAAGTTTGAATTTGTTATAAGATGGCTTAAGTTTGGTAATTTAGTGCTTCATAAATTATTATTAGTCAATTATTATAGATAAAAAGTTAACGCTACATTTTACACTTACTGTCTACTTCTATGAATCTTACCCTAGACAATTTGTGATGCAGGAACGTATTAGAAGATCAAAGTTTTTAAACTATCACGGTTTTTGCACATAATATTATATTATACTAAAGTTGAAAATTGGCATTTCGATCAAAATGTCCGCCAGTAAATAAGGCATTGTAAAACATAAAGTTCCTACCACGATTAAAATCCGTTAAGTAAGAATTATTTTCAAAGATCATTAAAGTATTTTTATTTTGACAATCCATCCGCTTTCTTTGTCCTCAACTAAGTAACGAGTGAGTAGTTAATTAGGGAAACATACAACATTTGTTGTTCGATATTTCGGGCAATTATTCAAGCATTTCCTCCAACGTTACATTGTCATGTTCAAAGCAAGAATTAGCAAACATTCGCCTCAATATTGCAACCACCTCAGACATAACTTACTTGCTACTACGTCGGAACACTATTGCAGTTTCACAACTCCGCAACATTTCAGTGTATTTGCTGTAAAATCCTTGCAGGGAATGGCGTAGCTAAATTGTTAGTGTGAAATCAATCTTGCTGTGTTCCTCGGTACAAATAATAAAATTGAGAAACGTTTTATAAACTCGAGCAATTTTGCTTTTCGGGTTACGATCTAAAGTTAATTAAATTATAAACTTTTAAGGCTCTTTTTGCAATGCTAAAAAAATTATAGTAGCAATAATGGAGCATTGGTTATTACATACTTTTGTCAAGATCATTCCCGTAACATAAATGATTAGCTTGTAAAGGAAGCCCTACAACATACAATTTGTTGTATTTGTGAACTGCAACCAGATTGATTCAAATTAAATTCCATCACATTTTTTTTTGTTGGCGTCCTAATGGTATCTGGTGCATGCGAAACGTGGCTACCAAAGTCCTTTCGAGCCTACAATTCATTATTATTTGTGATATAAAACGCCTCGATGACCTAAAAAGGGCCACTACAAATTTAAAAACGTAATCTATATTAATTAATCATTATAATAATCCATACTGAATGTACAGTTCGTGCCAGCGTTGGTTCGGCGGAGATTACACGCCGGTAGGATCCACAGTAAGCCTCGGACATTCACTAGTAACGCCGTACTAAACCCACGATTAGATGAAACCAACGAGAAATTGTTGTCTCCCAGATTTATTAAATTTAAATCTTTTCATCCATACTCTTTTACAAAAGCTGGAAATATTTAAGATTATTATCTAAACGGTAAGTGCCTTGACATAAGAAATTATTGACTAGATAGACTATACTGAAATGCATCATCTACAAAATGGAGTACAGGGTCGCATCATACACAAAACACCTTCCGATTTTCCGGCATTTTTTCTCAAGATGAATTTAAAGAGATCTTCAAATACACTTCACATCATGCCTTTACATTAATAAATCATCAGAATATCTAAGAACGCTACATTAGAAGAGAGTTTGTAACACAAAGAATTACTTACCGCCGCGTCTCTGGGGTGGAGCCGGATCATCTCTAAATTATACATTTATATTCCCAGAACAAAGTGCTTACTGGGAAAAATATAATTTTTGATATTTGCTGAGAGTTGGACTAGCAACAACTGAAGTCTGGCCTGATGGCTTTCCTCAAGAATACATTTCATAGACCTTCTATGACAGAAATAGTTCGGCATGCAAATGGCTACAGAAATGCAACTGTGGATAGCTAACGAACAAACTAGCGATTAAGTAAACTGTTTGCGTAAAGTTCTAGCCATCTTACCTCCATACCTACTTACTAGGTACTTATACTTTATCTACCTCAAGTTATATGCAGTCATTTCTATTATATACAGAAGGTGCTTTGCAAGAAAATGTGATGTAAGTGTTATAAAAATGTAGACAAGTTTATTTTAGACTCCACCGAATATCTCTAAAGTAAAGCTAAAATTCATAACTATTGAAATACTCGTAAATTTTGTGAACACCAAAAATGAGCTCCTTCCGACAGTCTATTCACTAAAGTGTAAATTTTACCTCGATTTAGTGAAAATCGCTACGAAATTTGTTTTAAAGGTATCTCGTTCGTTGGATTTTGGGAATGAAAAGTGGCTGTCTGTAGTTAATTAATTTTATTTATCAAACTTGACATTTTCAGCTTTCCGATATAAAATATTGTACTAAAACTGCATATATAGTTATGAATCTAAAGTCTATGAATGTAGTACCTACGCAAAACAAAATTAATACGTGCAATAGGCAAGCTCGTACATTCACGCTTGAAATAACACTACACAAGGAAATGCTATGCAACGAATAATCTCATACGATCTCGATCAGCTGCGCTCTCACGCGTAATATAAGCCTCTTTAGAGACGTGTTTTATACCATCCGATATCTCAAGCTTAAACGTTTGAACAAAATGTACATGTAAGAAGAAGTAATTATGCTTTTTATGTGATTTATTCATAGTTACTAATATCGTAAACGTAGAATTAATATTGTTTTTTCGACTAAACGACTGAACCGTAATCGATCATTTTGAAGAGTATGATGGATTACTTTAAGTAAAATACATTTACTTATTTATTTTTAAACCAGTAAGAAAGTCAAAGTATCATCACTATCGGTTAACTGGTTTAGCTGTACAAGCGAGATAGGCAGACAGACAGACTATTGGATTTCTAATATTAGTATAGTAAGGATTATGTTCACAAAACAATCTTACCTGAATTCTCCAATACCTCAAGGAGTGGCCGTCGTTCGCAATACCTTGTCACTTATTCAGTGATAATTTGTTCTCACAAATTGAACCGCGTATTGGTATCTTCAGGGAGCGGTTGCATTATCCCCGCTCCGAATCTATCTTTGTCTTCTCGAGCAAATACTCGAACATTTGCAGTAGTAATTGAATTGTTCTATTATGTTGTTTAGTTTTTGATATCGCTTGGATTTGTAGGCTATTAGTAAAAGTATCATTCTATAGTATAGACTCTCATATCTTTAGAAAAAGCAAGCAAGCAATTATACTAACACAAGTAATTTTTCGACTCTCCAATCCAGAAAGGCTCGGTCTTAAATATCTTTCCTTGCAAGTAGTAGGATAATTCTCGGCGTTCTTGCTCAAATTCCAGCGAAGTAGTGTCCGTAGAGTGAGAGTCGTACTGCGGTCATAAATCTACGAGAGGCGACCATCTCATTTATTCCCAACGTGATTGCAAGCTTAAGTGCAAGTTGAAAAGTGGCAACTCAATCTTAAGACGAAAGAAAAAGTTGGTGTGTTTATTTAACTGCATCGGAGATACGTGTATTAGATAGTTATTACGTAAATAATTATCTACGTTGATGCAGGTGTTAAAAGTGTTGAAAATTACGTAAATATTCATCTATTATGAAAGCTCTAAATCTACTATATATACTTAAAAAATTATATTCTTTTTAATTTAACAACTCATAAATCTTGTATTTTTGTAATTTTTACCATACATTTGTCTCAAAAAATTCCTAAGTTTTCGACATTCCTAAGGGAATTTTGATTCTGTAATAACAGGAAGTCGGGACCACTCAAATCTTCATCATCTAACTTCATTAAACTCATAACTGGTACAGCTAAATGCCATTTGTTCTTAGCTTACAGTCTTTGAAGGTTTAAATTCTTTATTTTGTTCCCCGTTTCTTTACCTACTTAAACATTATTGAAGCACGTTACTTAGCTGCTTAGCTTACAGTTATCATTTCAAACATTTGTAATAAGTATAACATCCATTCCTTTATCTTTGAAATCGGGAATAACTGAGGACTTCACAAATCTTTGCATAAAATACAAAGCTACAGAAATAAAAACAATACCCAAACTATTTTCTCGTTCCATCTCAAAAAATATTAAGTTTTACATAACCGTATAATTTGTCAAACAACAAGATAAAACCAAAAACTAAACAAACAAGTCAATACGCAATCGCATCACCAAATCTACGAAGCAAAAATAAAATTTATAAAACTGCATCCCGAACTTCAAAAGTAAAATCAAATGGTATAGATTTCCCCAACCATTGTACAAGTTTGTTAATTAAAAATGTTAGGTATTGATGGCACTGCGAGTGTCGGGTGGCGATGTTAATTAGTGCTACGACTGCTATGAATCCCGTCAGCAGTTCGCTACTGACCAACACGATCGTCTTGCAAGTTCGCCTTTCTTGAGGATTCGAGTTTACGGAGTAGTGGTTCACTGGAAAAGACTGTCGATGTAGAATACTCTAGTTTTTAGTATTGGTAAAGCTAGTTTATTCTCATATTCCAAAAAACCTGCGAATTTAAATTTGTAAATTTGAAGTTGATTAAAACGTGCTGTTAATTTTGATATAACTTGGTTTTTTGCCAAGTAGGTAATTTTATGGACATATAATAATAGGTAAGAGCTTTGTAACAAAATTGTACTTACAAATCTTTTTTTGAATCTATTACTGCAAACTCTCTGATTAAAGCTTTTGTGTTTCATCACTAGTTTGTAGTAAGCGAACCTTTTATCTTTTTAGGAGTATTTTTCATAACCACAAATTACTATCTGATTTAGGATTGGGACTTTCGCAAACATCAACAGTGTACCTAATACTACCGACTAAACTTCGTAAGTGAGTAGTCCTCCAAGTTTTGGAACAGCAACTTCTATCCACTATCCAGAAGGACTCTAGATCTTTGTACGAAGAGATAAGTTTTGAATAATAATCGTCGGTCGGGGCATTCGCCGGACGTCCAAGTTTCGCGGATATAATACCGACGCTTGTGAATTTGCAAGAATTTGCATTATTAATTCACATCCGTTTATCGTTCGTATATTTTATTGATATCTCTATTTTCAATGCAATATGCAATTTGAATGAAGAAATATGATTACTGTTTGTTATGTAAGATAAGATCTTTTTCTACTGCTCTAGATATAATTGCTTCCAGAGAAGTGTCTCTGAAAGCACGCCGTAAAATAATAAGTACAGCACATAGTCAGTGGACTATGTGCTGTACTTATTATTTTACGGCGTAATTTCAAAAGAGTTAAATAGTTTTTATACGTTACGTTACTTTTATTAATAAAATTTCTTCGTATTCTTTAATACATGTTAAAATAGAGTACATTTCTTTATAAAATATTAGTTCATAACTATGAAAAAACAACTCATCAACATAAAATATTTCATCTTAAACCCTAATATTCTAAAATATGAAAATAAATAAGAGCAACTTTGCAAATTACTGGATTTACAACCTGCAAAGCGTAAGGGCGTTTACACGCTAGGCTTATTCTCAACGTGGTTATACGATAATGTACGGGCATGTAAGTTTGTATTAACTAGAATATTTTATATTAAACTAGCACTAGTATACGTGTTTGAAAGCTAACGCTCTTCGTTAGCAGTATAATCCGAGTTTTTTATGTTCCTCATTACGTCACCTAAGAGAATGAGTCAAAATTATCCCCGTTTTTGTAACATTTTTCGTTGTTACTCCGCTCCTAATTACCGTAACGTGATGTTATATAGCTTTGATATAGATATAGAGCCTTCCTCGATAGGCTATCTAACACTGAAAGGATTTTTCAAATCGGACCAGTAGTTCCCGAGATTAGCGCGTTCAAACAAACAATCAAACAAACAAACTCTTCAGCTTTATAATATTAGTATAGATTAATGCTTTTAGTTACGGTTTACGTGTTGAGATTTACAAGCTCAAGTTTTTCACAAGTTTGTTTTACCTTTATAGCTCAATTCTCTTCTACTATTGACTGCCGACAACCGGCTTATCATCGAGAAATTTTGTATGAAAGTCTGATCAGCGCCTCTGTCGGGCGTCGTAGGAACTATTTTGGCAGTATATTCTAAATGTCGATACTCGACAGTACAGAATGGCGCTACTGTTTACAACTAGAAAAACATGTAACACGTGGCAGTTGCAGGCATAAATTTATGACAGCGTAGCATAACGAGCATACAAGTGGCGAAAATAAGCTCTACGTAAAACGGTCTCAACTCGCTCCGTCGTTCGCAAAATCCCGCCCAAAAGGCAAAACGACTCGCAATAAATCTAAGTTCTACAATGGACTACACAAAAAAACGCCCATAGATTTTGTGTACCGACAAAAATACACCGAAAGTGGAAAAGACTGAGACATTTTTAACACTCGTGCTAATCTCCCAACAGGCATTCATCATTCCTAAAATACTCACTCTTTGTGCGCACTTCTGTACAAGTTCTGAGCAAAAAAGTTAAACACGAGGTGACTATGTTCATGTTACACGATATTTTTTTGTGTGCGATATTATGTCTCTTACTAATGTGCGTAAGCGATGAATCTAACAACCACAAAGGTTTTATATAAACACTGCAATTCCATCTAATCCAACAAAAGATTCTGAGACACAGTAGTAAAATTCTACAGACCTTCTTGTAGAGCCACAATAATCATACGAAAATGCAGTGTCTCCGTAATAATCTTGTGTATTCGTGGCTTAAATTTGTGGTCATTGTTAACCGAATAAAAGCATACAGAGACAACCATATTACAACAGTACAGGCAAGCAGTAACTGGTTTTAAATGATGCAAAACATGACCATTATTTTAGTTAAGTGTTGTTTATTCATAATTTTATGAACGAATGCAAAAATATCGAGTGTTTGACTAATACTCTCATATTCGCAGTATTACAGAATACGTTCACCACAAAGTCTGCATCCGTGGCAACTTTGTTTCCCATTTCCAGTTCGCTTTTTATTTCACTATTTCCATGTGTAATTCATATTGACGTGAGTTGGAGGTTTGTACGATACATTTGAATACTTTTAGCTGTATTTTTTACTTGAAATAAAGGGGTGGAAAGTAAGCACTTAGGTGTATGAAAAGTAGCTAGGCTAGGGGTTTTGGGCTAGACTAATACGAACACTTATTTAGATGGATATGTTCGCATTTGAGGTCTTTTAAAATGTTCTCTATCAGCGAGTTTTGGGAAAGGCGTTTATAAATTGAATGAGCAGATTATTACACGTCTGTTTTAAAAGCGCTTATAAAATGTACTTTAAAAAATTATCATGAACTGGAAAAAAAAAGCGTTCAGCGTTAGTATATATATAAACGATTTCACATCATAAATCATTACGAACCACAACTCTATGAAAAAGGGTAACTACACACTACATTTACAAAATTTCATGAAACGAATATTGTAATAATACACAAACGGTCATTTACAATCCAATTCACAGCCACCACAGAAGTATACTAAAACCAAAACATCTAGTTCTTTACGTGTGCCCTTTGAAACACTAGTGTATATTTTTTCTTTGTACGCGGCATAATGACGATAGAACCGCAAGCGTCCGAGCCATGCCGTTTCATATCTTTTCAAAGTTTTTATTCATTTAATATTCCTCTTATTGATTCTGCTTTCTGCACGAATCGCGGTGTAATTTCTAGAATCCTTTTGACGACATTTTATTGAATGGTCTAGTTTTTTCAATGTTTTCTTTGGCACTAATTAATAAAGGTTCTTTATAGATGGAACTAATTGATAAGTCCGATGTTGAATACGACTATGTTCTTTTTGTTAGGAGTGAATTTATATTAGAAGGAAGGCCTAATTACATTAAATAACAAACAACAGTTTTGGACAAATGGTGTCCAAAGTATTCAAATCATGCATTCCCTTAGTTGTTGATAGCTAAAGAAATTTCACACATAGTTTGGTTGTAAAGCTCCACGTTTGCCTGTATACAATTGGATACCACAGAACTTTTAACCATAGTCACTTTTCTCTGTGGACATAAATATATAGTTTTCACAACAAACAGATAAAGCGTAAGAAAACTTGGATAATAAGATTAAAATTTTCCATCTAGTAATTTAAACACGTTACCATTCCAAAGAACTAAGTAAACATAAAATCAATAAAGTACCAAATATTTAATTAAGTAGCTTTTAGTACTGAACAAATTAATCTTCTTTAATACTTACGAAATCTTTTCTAATTGAGATAAGGCGAGGCTAGAAAATTCCGACGGAAAATTTACAATTCACAAGTTTTGTGTACTTGTTTAATTAATAATAAATATATAAGAAAGTTAGAGGAATTATTGATAATTAAGTTTGTTTAGTAAAATTGTGTTTGGACAAAAATGAAGGCCTAATTATAGCATAGATACCTACTAGTAGTCGTAAAGCTATTTTTGTATTATATTATTTAGGTACTTATTTATAATATTAAACATACAATTAGCATTAGTCCCATTGGAGCTAAACGGCCTCACTTTAATTTTACCACGCGTTTCTGACATAAGCAACTGTCTGCCTCTATTACCTGAAGCGCGATTCTCTACCACTACCGACTACCGACTATTAGCATCCCACTACCTATTTTGTATGAAAATTTGATTAATGCCTCTAGCCCGCTAGATGCATTGATTGCCATAGGAACTATTTCTGAAGGTAATTTTATATTATTTCGATACTCGACGTTATATAGACTGTAGAGAATCACGCTACGGGACGAATTACATGACAATACATAATATGTACATTATTGTACATATAGACCCACGTCAAGAATAAACCTGGGAACCGTAATTGATAAAGCGAGTTAAATTATAATAATTTTATTACTAGCACACTATTTTAAAATACAGTTTGCGCGGTAAAACCTTGTATACCACAAATTAGTCAGTTCAAGGAAATAAGGCTTTTATCAAAGGCTCAATTCTACAAGTACCCTGTTGATCAAGTCTTAAACAGTTTCAGTTAAGTCCCACGGTTGTTAGAACTGAGAAAATAATTCCTTTATTTATACTAAATTAACTCGTTTACGGGATTAATATTTGTTTCGCGTCAGGGGGACTAATGGACACAATTAATATTCAATTCACTGAATATTTCACAGTTTACACTTAATAATCGATGTTATTTGGCTATTATTTGTATAATGAGACGTCGTCGTTGTCTTTACAAATTATATTTACACGAGTTTATTAAGATTTCAGGACATAAATCAGGAAATAATCTCAGTTTCAAACCACGAATAATGTTTTTTTTGTCAGTAGTAAATAAAGGACTGTTCCAGACACTTTAACCAAACAGATGTCTACAAAACTAATGGACCTCGACGCACGGTACAGGAACATTTGATAACGGTATCAGTGACATCCTATATGATACTATCTATCAAAGTCAAAGTGAAAGTCAAATATGCTTAATTTCATAAACTTTAGCAAGTATTAGAAATCGTCATAGTATTTTTTAGTTTCCACCTTTTCGGAAAGGCTGTTGCTCGTGAGAAAAACGGCAAGAAAATGATTTATGTACGTAACATTATCATTAGCATATATTCAATTATGTTCGTTGTTAAAGCTTTAACAGAGCAGTTTGAAAAGGCTGTAGAGTTACGAGTGTTTTATAGTTGTCCTTAAAATCTAAACAAAATATCACCTTACCTTGTTGCACCTTTTCTCAATAAGCACAAAACATGTCGTCGTAAAATACCTATATAATATTCACGTGATATCTAACGAAATGCTTGACTTCCTCATCAAAATCTTGACTATCTTTGTTCATAATAAACAAAGTTTCTAGTACCTTCGACAGGATGTGAGGTGGTAAAAGTTTTATGCAGAAATGAACCGGTGCATCCAGCATTCAGTGCGCAGTGGATGAAGACGAATCGTAAATGTGATTTTATAACAGGGATCATATATGCAGGTCAACTAGGAAACAACAAAGTTTGCTAAACCTACAATCTTTATTAGAAACCCACCTGCGCAAAGCTGGGAAGAATCTTTAACCCCCGTTTTCGGAGGTACATTTAGTCCATCTAGCGGTAGTTTATCTATACATAAAAAATAGTATATATAATGGGATAAACTACCGCTAAATGTACTCGGAAACTGGGCATAAATCAGTTAAAAAAAATTCTATGTTCATAAGTTACTAAATCGTTAGGATATATTCGTCGTTCACATCGTCGGGATAATAGGTAATGAAAAGCTCTAATTTTAACCGACATTTTAACGTGACAGAAGCACGTACTACGCCTTTTAATTGTAGCTATTTTGTCATGTTTAATAGTCTAACAATGTATCGTAACTTAAGACTCAGAATTGTTAATTAATAACATAGTCATAATAATATGACGGCGCTAAACAAATTAACCCATCACTCAAAATCTCAACATGTTAGATTTAAAATCTATTCTTAAAGAAGTTAGATTTTCAAAAATAATTCTATAATTACCAGATGAATGAACAAAACCAAGAAATAAGATATTAATCTTAATTAGCGGGCGTCTTAGTCAAAGCCGATTAATTTCTTTCCGTCATAAAAAACTGGATCGCGGATCCTTGAAAGATGTCTTTTTGTATAAAAAGTATTTTGCATTGTGATAATGTAACGGCATTGTGTTCTTGTAAGACAGCCCTTGTCTTGAAGCAACATTTTAAAATTTTCATCGCTGAGATTTTTACTTAACGACATAAATGGGGTAGTAGGTTTATGTATTTTTATGAGGGATATTTTAAACGATGCTTTTATGCACTGATTATTAGATGACAACGTTTTATGCGTACCTTAGTAATTTTATTTGGTAGCCTTTTGTGCGATGACATGTGTCTTAGCTTTTAAAGCGCTCTCATCTCGTTATCTTGTTAGAAAATAAAGAGGGCAACGGATTTTTCATGATCAATTTAACCATTACCTATGTAATGAATCATTGAAATATGCCAAAATGTGTTTTAAAGCTGAAAGTATTCTTCGTTGTGAAAATGGACGTAGTTATGAAAGAACGTTCCAATCCACAAGGTGGTCAAAATTGAGTTTTTGAGCCCAAGCTAGGTATTTTGGATCGTCCTATCTAGTGGTGAAGACACTGACTCTTTTACGACAATAACTACTGAAATAATTACACGGTCTAAATGATAAAACGTACCAAAAGATCTAAATTGTAATCGTATAACGTGACATTACATTTGGATCGTACTATTTTTATTTGTTTTGGACTGAATGCAATACAAATAACGATCCAATCCATCTTGAAACGTTTTAAAATAAATAATTTTAAATCTTAAAAAGTGACATTCCATTTGGATCGTTATATTTTATTACATTTTGGACTGAATAAAATAAGAATAATGACTCAATCAACTTGGAAGGTTTTTAAAAATAACAATTATAAATGACAATTCATTTGGATCGTACTGTTTCAATACGTGTTGGACTGAATAACATAAAAATAATGATCCAATCATCTTGTTTGTTTTTCTTCTTCTTACTATCTATTTCTTCAAAACATTCCATGTAGGTACTTTATATATAACGTGACGATAATAAATTCATATTGGTAAAAGTAAACCTTAGTCTACCTATGACCCCAAACGCTGTGGGTTAGTCTCTGAGTACCCCGATCCCCGAAACCCCGTCCCGGAGTACCCCAATTTATTTTTGTCTTGATAAACGACTAAAAGTCAGTTTAGCGTAAAAGTACCGTCAGCAAATGCTATGTTAAATAAATTTTTGTTAGTTAATACTTAACTTTAAGGATTAGGAAAAGATTATAAAGTCGTGCTTGGTTAAGGAAAATATGGTTGGGGAAAAAGTTTTTTCGCATTATAGTATGTATGAACTTGTAATAAAATCTCTTTGGCTTCAAGAATCACAAATGAGTACACGGTTCATTAGGTTTCTTTCAGTGAGCTCGTGAGGTACCCAAATATTAATAATATATAATATTATTAATACCCAAATAGCTTATTTGCGTAGAGAAAAGATTTTATTACAAGTTCATACATACTATAATGCGAAAAGACTTTTTCTCTGACCTAATATTATAACCAGAGAATATAATTTAGAGCCTCCTAGAACAATCGCAGGCTTTAATTACTATCACATTAGTTCCTTTTTCAATACAGAAAATCAAAATACGAACTCAAAATGGAACATCAACATCATCATCATTGCCTTAAAACGCAAATTGTCTTGTGCCGTATCGTAGGTTGCTTTATCAATCATTATCACTGTTTTCCATTATTGCCAATCAACCATCTTCTATTTCATGTGACGGAAGACATGCGAGACAGATGCACATTCGCACAGATGATAATATTATGTAATTAAGGCCTGTCATTGCTCTAGGAGAGTACTCTGGATTGTATTCTCTGATTATAATATTTACCTTAACCAAGCACGACTTAATTATGTTTTCCTAATCCTTAAAGTTAAGTATTAATTAATAAAAATGTATTCTACATATCATTTGCTGGCGGTACTTTCACGCTAAACTGATTTTAAAGAATCGTTTATCAAGACAAAATAAATAGGGGTACTCCGGGACGGCGGCCTCGGGGATCGGGGTACTCAGGGACTAACCCAAAGCTGTAGTGTTCAAAAAGTCAATTCACATATTTCACATACATCACATGTTATCTATATTAATATTATAAAGCTGAATGAAAAGAAGAGTTTGTTTGTACGAGCAAATCTCAGGAACTACTGGTCCGATTAAAAAAAATATTTCAGTGTTAGATAGTTCATTTATCGAGGAAGGCTATAGGCTATATATCATAACGCTACTACTAATAGGAGCAGAGTAGCAATAAAAAATGTTAGCTATACTAATATTACAAAACTGAAGAGTTTGTTTGTTTGTTTGAACGCGCTAATCTCAGGAACTACAGATCCGATTTGAAAAATCATTCAGTGTAAGATAGCCCATTTATCGAGGAAGGCTGTAAGCTATATATCATCACGCTACGACTAGTAAAAGCAGAGTACCAGTACAAAATGTTACTAAAACGGGGAAAATTATGACCCATTCTCTCTTATATGACGCAAGCGAAGTTGCGTGGGTCCAGCTATGTATGAATATTTCTTAAAAAATATGTTTCAATAATGTTTCATTGTTTTACTTATGTTTTAGAAAATATATATATTAATTACCAAAATATAGCAATTGTAACATATTGGAACGTTTTTGCAAAATAAGTTAAAATCTACTTCCATACATTAAGCCTTTTTTAAAAAACGTTCCAAGTGCATTTCTTTCATAATTTGTATGAGAAATATGAATAAATTTTAGTGACAAGTATATTTAAAAATAAAGATTATTTATTTAGTTGCAGTGATACATACTACTTAGCTGTACTCGCTACCAAAAAAAAGCGTACCACAAAATTACAAAAAAGCGATTTACTCATTTCGACCTGCGTGTGGATTGGAACGTTCTTTCATAACTACGTCCAAATTATCTGTACCAATAAATTTATAACTAAAACTATTTTCTGCTTACATTTATCGTACAAAAGATACAAATGTATTTTGCTTTTTTTTAAATAATCCTTCACATAGTATACCAATCGTAATTCACTATTTAATAGTTTGAAATTGAAACAGATAACTAAATTATGAGTTATTACATACAGTTACAATATCCGTAATAAATTATATTATTTGAACTAGCTCTAGATAGTAGGGGTCGGAACAAAAACGTTGATACGGTGTATGAAACCCTCGCAATTAGGATCACTATACAGATTGTTTATCTAGCTGTAAATATGAATTCAATTATACTTGTACATATAAAATTATTATTTAATGTACTTATTAATTTAATGTTTAGTCGAAATTATCATTCTTAAAATAGATTATGGCGTAAATATAGTAATTAAAAAATATATATTTAAAAAAAATATAGTTGTTATAATATTAGTGTGTATTGAACCCTTTTCACCCAATTTTAAGTTGACATTGTCTAAGGATTTGAATACTTACTTCGTCTATGTTTCTTGAAATTTTATGCCATTTTTTATAGTAATAGTTCAATTATTACTAATAGAATAAATCAAAGCAATACAATGCACTATTTTAAGCTATAATTTGAAATAGTTTAGGAAACTTTTCTTTTACATTTCCTTATTAAAATCCGTCACGTAAGTACAAACCGGCTAACGTCATTTCCGTTGCGCGAGTTCAACGAACTTTTGACAAACGATCTAAAATCACACCTGTGACTTCAACGAACCAAAACAAAGCGGACTTTTGTCCAAAATTCTATTGAACAACACAATAAGTCGCGATATTAATTCTGTCGTCAACTCGCCCTTTAATCATCTATTCATAACTGAAAACAATACGTCACACTAATTAAAAGTTTCAATAAAATTCTTTGATATCACACTTTTATTTACTATCTAAACTCGACTCTCAGCCTCTTGATGTAAGGTTCAATTTGCCTTGTTGTGTTAGGTTATTATGACAATTCAAGTTCCCCAATTAGCAGAGATAGCGCGGATCACGAGGTGTTGCCTAATTGTAGCTTTTCATTCAACTAACTAGTGGATATTTGTAATGCATAGTTACAATTTACATATTCGACGATTTATGTAGAATGGAATAGTACCTAGGAATTTTGAGTTGCTACACACTTATTCGGTTCCACATTTATCGGACCAGCCGGGCGGGAAAACCGAATATGTGTAGATGAACCCGATTGGCGCAAGCCGAACAAGTGAGTCGAGTCGGTTTTGTTGTTCGATAAATATTGTCGAACTGATCATGCCGAACCGAATATGTGTGTAACACTAAGATGCCTTATTTGATTACATCTATAAATCTCTCAATATTATTATCAATAAGAGCTATTTAGCCTTTCTTCACAGTTGTGCTAATACTTATCTTTAACACATGGGTAAAGGCTTTCATTCCGAACTTAGAGTAACGTCAAAAAGGCATTGTAATATAGTATCGTGAGAGAAATAGAGAAGTCAAATCAATATAAAGTTATTGTAAGTAGGTTTATTTTTAATTTATCGACCCGTATTTTTCTTGGAAGTTATT
Organism: Anticarsia gemmatalis; assembly: GCF_050436995.1. Classification (NCBI taxonomy): domain Eukaryota; kingdom Metazoa; phylum Arthropoda; class Insecta; order Lepidoptera; family Erebidae; genus Anticarsia; species Anticarsia gemmatalis. The sequence goes on from NC_134757.1 coordinate 9,202,937, forward strand.
ATTATAATAGAACGAACGGTAAATGTAAGGCAGTTTTACAGCTAGTGAATGAGTCTCAGATAACTTTTCTGTAAGATAAAATGACAGCAAATGTGTTAATTGAAAACAGCTGTCAATATTTTATCTGAATGGGCCTAAAACATTTTAACGTGATTTTTTATTTGTTTTTTTTTTATTAAGACTACTCCCGCACTAAGAATTGCTCTTGTGTCGCGGGGACTTTTACAAACATACAAACAACGGTCACAAAGCACAACCAGACCCGAAACAATTATTTGTGGGTTGCACAAATAATTGCTCCGTGTGGGAATCGAACCCACGACCTCCTACTGCAGTGGTGTTGGCGTGGTGACCTAAACCACTGCGCCACTGAGGCAGTCAAACAATATGAGTTGTTTGTATGAATAACTATTAATTGGTTGCAATCAATTAATAGTTTATAAGCGTATATAGATACCGTGCAACATTGTATACAGAAACACACGCTTGACTAATGAGTAATAGCCTTGTTACACATGCTATGTATTAAATCAAGCAATACATTATGTATGTAGCTCGACCTAGGGCATTGTGGCCAAAGATTAATAACTCAAATTATGATTATTGATATTAATATGTATAATAATTTTCGCTTTGCTAGCTACATTTACGGATAATAAACACTTGTTGCAGTATCTAAATTCTAGTCGTATATAGTTCCAAGCATTCGTAAGTTAATTGTTTCGTATTTATTGCAGAAAGAAAGACATTGAAATAAATTGTAAGTTTTACCACCTGTAAGTTTTACATTGTCTTGTAAAACTTACAGGTGGGTAATAACTTTTAGCCGTTGGCCATGCATGACAAGATGTAAGGATGTGAATGAAGCAAGGGGAGTTTGTAAGGATCGTACCAATTGGCGTTCTCTGGTTTCTGCTTACTTCTATGGGAAGGATGCTTGCTTTTATGTACGTTAGTATTATTTAAAAACAGTTTCTTATAGACTCTTATCATATTATCATCCTATCATTACTGCAGTTTACTCTACTTTTACTATGAAGTCCATTATCCATATTCTTAACACTATAATCAGCCTCATTAATCCTTTTTACAATTCCAAACTAGGTGAGCGCAATTTTCTCCATACAATTAAGAGTAAAAAAGCCGCCGTAACAATTATAAATCAACAATACGGTTAATACAATGGAGGCTCGGCTCCCTCCAACTTTAATTATGTTTAAACGCATTGTTGTGGATCCAACTTATTAAGGTGACTGTACACTTCGCTGCATGCTTGACATGCGAGCATGAATAATCTCTGAGGATTTCAAGCGTTTGGTTTGTTTTCAAGATATTGTAATGTCGCTGAAGCACTTTTATCGATGTTCTTGTTTAAAACCAGTTATTTTTTATTATATAAAGAAAGGCTTTTACTCGTTAGTTTTATATTTTTAATAGCAACTATGCTATCTTTAGTTCACTTTAAAAAACTTGTATGATATCACTTTTCAGTCGCAGTTTCTTACCTGCAAATTTATGAGAAATGTAATATCACTATAACTTTGTGTAAAAAGAGAAAATGTTTGTCAACCAGATTTTTCACAAAATCGCTTAATACTATTGCTTAAACATGCATGTTAATACAAAAAGTATGCAATAATGTGTACTATCTCCTTTATATCGTAAGGAGATTTAATGCGTATGAATGCGTCAGAATAATTCACGCTAAGCGGTAATGATTAGTCTTTGTTGTCCAAGTTTTTGTTTTGTTCTGCAATATAATTGAGTTTTAAGTCTCTGTAACTCTAGCCGTTATTTATGAGAGTAAATGAACGTCGATTGTACAGCGTGAGGCTAAAAGAAAGCAAAGTGCGCAGTCACTTGCGAAGAAATAAAATAGTTGAACAAGAGTAGGATTACTGAACAGTTTGCATTAATGTCTAAGTGTTTTCTGAGTCGCGTTCAAAGGAAATACTTAGTATAATTATAGGTTTTTCTTATCTTTCATTACTTTTGATGAGCTAGTTCTTTTGTATTAGATTCTAATGAAAGTATTATCTCTGCAATATGCTTTATAATTCAACTAAGTATAAGTGCACCCGATGTTACATTTATGCAGCTAACCCATTGGACTCAACACCATTAAACTTATTAAATATTATTATAATTATGTTTAATTATTTCTAAAAATAATAATAAATTCACTCTCTCTCTTCCGTGCTAGGAATCCCATATAGAAATGGGATGAGCCTTCCTAACCTTTCTTTTCCACTTCGCTTCTCGACATCGCGTTTCATTTTTTCATTAATAATTATAAATTCATATTAAACTAAAAGGAAAACTTAAGTAATCTCACAAAATATTCAGCCAGCTTACAGTTATTTGCAACACTCGAATACTGAATCAAAAAAATAGCCGTTAGCGTCTCACAACTCTGTTTTTATTTCCAGTCCGGTTTGAAAAATTCAATGCTTCGGATTTCTAAAAGCTAGAAAACTGCAATGAAGAATTCTTTGCTTGTATATTCAGCTGATTTCATCTCGTAGTTATTCGAGCACAATCTCGCCTGAATCTGGCAGCTTTCGAGACGTTGATTAAGCCTTAATCAGGCGACGGAGGGATATTATACGATATACTTAAATAAGACTTGTTTTACAAGCTATACAGTTTTGTTTTACATGATGTAGTCTTATACATACATAAGATCGCGCATTCTTCATTTAGGGGTAGGTAGAAACCAGAGAATGCCAGTTGATATGATCCTTACAAACTTATTTGCTTTATTCGCATCCATACATCTTGTCATACATGACCGCCTGTTACGAGTACTACGTACTTGACCTTTTTGCAAAATATCACTGATATTATCTGTGTATGTCTTTCTTTTACAAGAAGTTTGTTAAAAAAGTCACAGGACGAAGGTTAAGGTGACATTAGTGTAGGTCACATTAGTGTTTAAAATAAAATATGCTAAATTTATTTTCATTTGTGTTTTGCATTATATTGAAAAATGCCATCGTCATTCATGAATAATTATTAAAATATTGTATTATTATTTCAATAATGAATGGCAGGGCAGCTTTTTTAAAATAAATGTTTAAGCCATTTGTATTTTCCCAGAATATATTGATTTAACGTACTGTACCACACAATTAAAGTTATTATAGGTCGTTTAGCACTATTTCTACGAAAAAATAATTACTACCTTAAAAAGTGTCTGTCATCGATGTTGGTACGAATATAGTTTGTATAATTTGGTTCAAATTTGAATAACCCTCATTTGGACTGCAGAGTCGGGTAAAAAAAACTGTCTCAATATATATACATAATACGTAATAATATATACTTCTATATTTAATTAATGGAGAAAATAATCATCGTTTCCCCCGTACTCATCAACGTATTAATTAGTACTGAGAAATTATTAACCATACCTACGGATAGTTTCCTGATATCAAAATCTATACAAGTTCAGTAAGTCTCCTTTACTAATTCCACAGAATCACAGCGAGAAAACACTTTGCCAGTACCAAATGAACCGGCAAATGGCGATCCCATCGAGGTACATTCATAAGATGAATATTTCATTTAATTACACAATTACCTTCACATTCACTAACAAAGGTTTCTTACCTTGTACGTGAGGAAAGTGTCTCATTGCTAGCGGACGATTTAGCGATTAGTACGCTACACTTACATAATAGGTACATCGTAAATGTTTTGTTGTTTAATAGTACTTCATACGCTTATAAAATAGAACTCAGCTATTTAATTATAATCTATCAAAAAACAAAGTTTTTTCATCAATATAATGCCCTCTATATTATAATAATAAATCATACTAAGACTTCGTCGTTGAGTGGTTTTGCTGTGGTAAAAGAAGAATTCAGTAGATGCTTGAAATCGTAACAAACATATCCATCGTCACAGACTTTCACGTTAATAAAATTATAATAGTAGGAATATGATGTAACATCTACATAATCAATAGTAAAAGAAACCAAGGATTGTAATATGACAATTACCTAATACTTTACTTGTGAAATACTGTACGCATTTCATATGTACATAAGTATAATACGCTATAACCAGACATTGTTATAGTGAAGTACTGAAATCGCTTTCCGCTCTCAATGACACTTCAACTCAATACAAGGACAGCAACAATTTTTGGACTAATGAGTTAATTAAGCTAAATGGCATAGCCCGGGATCCCAGTAACGTCTGCTTTATATGTGCTTAGGTCCTTTATTGAGCCTTGAGATTGCACTGATGCCCTTAAGATGTAATAAATTGCGTTTTTCATTTGAACATGAACTGGGAAGAGGTTCGTAGTAATTAATTTCGGTGTGAAGTAAAATTGAGAGAGTATTTATTGCGGTAGTCGATTTTAACTGGGCAAGGGTTAATTTTGCTACGTTCGGTTTACTTTATTTGAAGAATTATTTTGATATTTTATTTCAGTATTGTTGCCAATATTTTTTGACTGCCTCCGTGGCGCAGTGGTTTTGGTCGTGGGTTCGATTCCCACACGGAGCAATTATTTGTGCGATCCACAAATAATTGTTTCGGGTCTGGTTGTGCTTTGTGTCCGTTGTTTGTATGTTTGTAAAAGTCCCCGCGACACAAGAGCAATTCTTAGTGCGGGAGTTGTCTTTAAAAAACTAAGAATAAAGTCATAATTATTTTTTGATTCAAGTTATTGTTAAATAATCAGCTTCTAGTATATTTGTCTTGTGTTGAGTAGTAAAGATCATATAAAAAATGTATATCATAGATTTTTGACATGAAATACAGAACTTTAGCTCACAAAAAGTTCTCGCATTGGAATTGAAAAATAGCAATAGTGGACGAGAAAAGATGCCGCCAAAATAAATATTATATAATAATGTCTGCTACTAAAATAACGTCTGTATTTTGTTATTCTAAGACTCAGCTAATTAAGTTTGGCCTAAAAAAGTTTCTGAGTAGCGTAATGAGAAAAATACGCTCATAAAATAATTATATATTTCATCTAGTCAAAGAAAATACAAGCATAAAGAAAGTTAATCAAGGCCCAATTTCTATTAATTCGAGTTCATTGCTCCTAACAAGACCTACTTAAATCGTAATTTATCATCTATTTCAAGGGGAAACTTCCTGAATCACTAGGACGGCTATTGAAACGAAAGCCTTACAGCTTTACTGCAGACTTTATTAGAAGGCTGTTCCTAATTTCTTTTGTGAGAGCTTCGTAAAAGTCTCAATGATCGTAGAATTTTATTTGCATTAGTGGTATAGCAGAATGCTGGTTTGTCGAGAAACCATTTTGTATGGGAAAGAGATATTTTTACTTACCAACATAATTAAGTACAACTTTAGTATGATATGCTAATCTTGACACCGGAAACATACAAAATGCGGTCCGGTAGCCCCTACTTGTTGATAACACTTTAAATTATTGTAGGAAAGCAAAATAATCATTGATGGCAGTAGACCAAACACTAAAACCACCGTGCCATACACGCCGCTTTAATAATGCAAGCCTAAACGTATTTCACCAGCAATATAGGTTTCTATGTTCAGCATAAAGGCATTACCGACGGGATGAAGTTTCATAAAATTCCGTGGAACAAACTCAATCTGAACCCCCCTCTCTTCATTCATTTCCCCACCCCCGCTGCCTCCTCGCTCACGAAGGCTATAGATTCTGATTAAAAATTAATTAACGGACTAACTCTGCATAAAAGGCAACATTTGATGTCTTTGATAGCCGTTTTCAAGTTGTAAGGAAAATTTGGTTAGAATACAGTAGAGTCATTGGTTTATTTTTGGGAATGACTTCTTAGGGATTCTGATTTTTCGTTAGATAGTTAATTAAGCTAACACAAGGCCAATAGAGTGTTATTAAAGAAAAGTTTCTCAAGTATGTTTTAAGATGAATTAGGACTGCAGTGGGACATTTGTTAAAAATTGCGATTTTATTGGCAAAATTCAATAAAAACTAATTCATATCTGTAATTCTGTACTGTACAATTATAATTTATATTTCTCACATACTAGATCAAATGGTATCCAAAGTGTTTGTCGTATGGTTAGTGGTCAACCTAGTGTCAAAGTTGTTCAAGCCGCCCGAGAGGCCTTTGACGTGGCTTAACGACTGTTATCTTAGTAGACAACAACCGGGACCGACTTTTAACGTGCCCTCCGAAGCACGGAGACGCCCAGTTCAAATACCACTATGCGGTCACCCATCTATGGAATGACCGCGCCAATGGTTGCTTAACCCACAGATCGTTTACCGACCGGTGAGCGCAACTGGCTATGGGCGCCTCCAAAGTGTATGGTACATTTTTTTTGGACAAAGTCTCTTTAAAAAATATTTTTTCTTATATAAAACGTTATAAGAAAATGAACAATGAACAGTGAGTAGCTTCATGAACATACTCGTAAGATTAACGTCTCTTTATAGTCAGAAGCTAATAAAAAACTATTTAATCAGGAACCCTAGTAAAATTCAACATGGTTGCAACGTATGTGTTATGCATGACTCTGCCGCGGTCGCCACTCTACCTACTTCAATAAACTCTGATTAAAATTTAATCAACCGTGTAACTTCCTAAGCGTTTTTGCGAACAGCGGCTGCAATCTTTGACTTGTGCTAACATTGTACTGCATATATTATGGCTTCATATTTTAAGGATGAAGGTGAAGGGTTCTGTTGCTTTTAACTTGTGTTTATGTACCTACTTATGATCACAGAAAAACTGAGAACTTTGTTCACTATTTTGATGATCATGACGATAATTAGTTGACCTCTATTAAGTATCATTGCCTTTGTTAGTTAGTGTTGACAAGAAAATGCAAGTATAATAAAAAATAAGCGATTGTTTAAGTCAGCGAACGACCTTACGCCATATTATATTATTTATTTATATAAAATTTTGTGAACATTTTTTTCATAAACAAGGTACAATTGTACCAAATCTTATACAAAAATGTATGCGAAATAGTATAGTATCACTGTATCAATAAATAGTAAAACTGGCCAACCATATATTTATTTAATCCTTTAATCACCAAAGGGTGAAAAGGTACAAAGACTACAATTCCGCATTTCATCTTCCGTACCTCAAGTCACCATAAATTAGTTCCAGGAAGGAGTATTTCCTCAGGTCACTACACATCCAAGGTACAAAAATATAAATTATATATGTTCGTACAAAGTGGGCCTGTGGGGTCCGAAAGGACTTAATGACCCGTGAACACTTCGACTGTGCGACTAATCGGGGACGAACTCGAAACGCACCGTTATGACGGGTTGAAGGTCCACCAAAACTTAGGACTTGGTAAAAAATAAATAAGAGTAATGCTTTTCTAATTACTGTTCAAAATTCTTGTGAATTGAGACTTTAGCTCGACACACGGGTCATGTGAAAACTAAGGATAATGCCTTAGAAAAATAGGTATTTTGGCTACCCCGTTTTTTATGTTTTTGTATATTCAAAACTTAATTAAAGGACTAGGCCTCTGAAATGGGTCACAATGATTTGGTCTTTCTATATAATTTCCGTTAATGACGTCAAAATATATTTAAAACCCATTATATTGTAAACAACCGAAGTGCTCCTCGCAAGATCATCAATTAGGTCTGTAATACGTCCGTCGTCCGGCCAATTACATGCTGATGTTGTATTAGTAGCAGAACCCAAGAGCACTTAAGAGCTAATGTCAAAATAATTGACAATAGTTGCTGAAGTGGCTTGTAATAGCATCAAAGCCAGATTGACAATGTGTAACCATACCAATAATACCGATGTTATGTAATCTGAGGTCTTATTAACATGGAATAGATGACGGTTCTCGAAGCGTAATTGCTTTAAATATTGACCATAATAATATGGTTATTCCTTGAAAGTGAACTTGCGTTTGTTTTTGAATAATAATAAATTAAATTTTGTTTTCAAAGATTTTTGATATATTTAAAAAAATCGAATGGTCCATGTCATTATTTATTATGAGTCTTCGAATATTTTTAAATCAATTTTAAGTTTTCCCCTGTGGTCATTTTATTTCATCCTGTAAGAAAATAATATGTAGAAACTCAATGCAAGAACAATTAATAACTTAAAGTCCAGTGATAAGAGGTATTTCAGCAAAAAAATATTTGTTTTAAAAGTCGCTAGTGTTCGTAGTCACATTAATGGAACGTCGTAAAGTCAAGTTTGGGAAATTCGTAGCTTAAGATATCGCTTTGAAGTCGTAAAGTATGTGTGAAATTGGTAAAGGACACAATACTTACTGCGATATTGTTACAAAATCAAACCTTGCGCACATTTATTTATTTAAATAAGTATGAAGAATTTACTTTCTTTAAAACTTGTTCGAGCAAAAAATTCGTGGATGCAACGCATAGTCTTGAAAATTATTCTAAAATTGGATAATTATCAAAGCCTTTTTACCCGACTGCGCGACGCAAAGGAGGGTAGTGTGTTTTTATCATGTGGGTTTTAAATCTTAGTAAAATACTTTAGTGAAATGAGTACTTTAACTTTTACATCGTACGTGCCGTTTATGTAAACTTATATTCTTACTAAGTCCCAACATCTGCTGTAGAAATTGTGCATGAACGTTGAAAGTTATTCATGTAAAACTTTGTTACTTATTGTTTTCATAAAACTGTTATTTGACAAATTTTGTATTACACGGGAACTTTGTTAAGAAACAAATATGCAGAATAGTTCATGGTAAGTAAAATGCATGGATGTCTTCAAGGTTTAATATAAATACATTAATTAAATCGAGTTGTTATTTCCGTTTTCATAACATTACATTAATTGTAACAATCCTAGAAATAAATCACATTATTAAATGCAAGAGAGCTACAGAAAAAAGTATACGGTAGTCGGTTCAAGTTTGTAGTAGTTTGTAGATAATTCTACAAACTTCAACCAAAATGATAGAAATATTATGCAAATTGTATTTCTTACTCCTTGGGGTGTGTAAATACGCTACAGTTTTCTATTGACTAGGACCCAAAAGCAAAGAGATTCTAAGAATTTCACAGCTTTGCAGTCATATCTAGATCAAAGTAAGATGGTCTATAGATGAGCTATGTAACGCAAAGGAAATTGTTGAGGATATGCCAGTCGGATGGGAACTTCATGAATGGCTATTAGAGCATCCGGGAGTATACAAACATTATAACATTACGTAGCTATATTGATACCGTGTACAAAATATTCGGAACGTAAAAACTTATTTTTGTTAAACAAATGAAGATAAACAAATAAATATTTTACATAGATTTTTCTCAAAAACATTTTTTACGGGCATTTGCCTGATAATTGTACAATCGGCTGCCTAACATTACGTCTACCCTCCTTGGGAATCAATCCGCGGTAGAAAAATAAGTAACAAAGTAATACACAACTAAATTCCGTGCAAACTACAAAAAATTGTTCCTAATACTTCCTTTCCGAATCCACTGATCCGCAAACAATTATATGAGTTGTTAATGTTTTTATATACTTGTACAGGAAGCTATTTACTTTGATTAACATCTTTCAAGCGCTCGTTCAACGAACGTAATACGTTGTGGCCGTATAAAATACTGTTATAGGGTTATAACTAATATTGTTACAAGAAAACAAGGAGGTTTATGAAAAACAAACTGTAATTTAAGTTTGGCGTGTCTAAGGAAGTTATTTTAAGTTAAGTTTGTTATTTATATGGTTCGCATTAAATGGATAGCGGTTTTATAGCGATGAGTTGTGCTTTATAAACTTTGCAATGATTGTGTATTATTTTTAGATTGTATCGAGCATCTACATATTTTATGTGCTGTTAATGTGTGTATGTAACCGGTTTTATGAAAAAACTTTCATTAAGTTGTGATTAACAGTATTTTAAGACCTTTAAGCAACTTCATCAGTCATTATTTTTTCTACTACATTTGCTCGAGGCTTTGCATGCCTTCAAAAACTGTGTCAAGATATATTCTCCCTTCTTCCAGGGGGAGATTTGTGCAGTTAGTCATGAGACAAAAATGGTTCTTTTTAAATCTCCTTCTTCAGCAATTTTCTCTAAAAACAAAATGTCTTTAGTCATCACTGATGTCAATTGAACCCATTTGATGGCAGATAGAACGTTTTTAGGTCTAATACTACTGCGCTGTTAAATCTAAATGTCTACCAAACTTTTTGTATTTGATATTGTGATTACAGTCGGTAGTTTTCAAAACAGAAAAGTTTATCTAACCATAAAGCCATACATCGCTGTTCTGTATCTAATACAAACTCGGACGAACTAGTCGCTGCGTTAATAAACAGAGTCGAGCAACAGTTACTGCAAGGATGGCAGACGAATGTTTTTATATCGTAATACTGTAAAATATTACGAGTGAAGAAAATTCTTTGAAGTAAGATTTGTTTAGAGATATTGCATGAGCTTTCGTGGAAAGTTGTTGATTAAAAGATAAAAAACATGTATATTCATGTACATATATTAATGTATAACCAGTCAACTCAGGTCTAACAGAGTCTTCTTGAGTGCATTCTAAGAAAACTCTTCGGGTCTGACAAACAGTTATTTGTCTACACACTTTTGACTCGAATTATTTATAATTCGTAGTAATTTTGACAATTGTATTGCTTATTATTTGCATAAAAGAAGCACTATCACTAGAGCTTAGAGCCATTTTTCAACGCAAATAAATTTTATACGAGACTAATTTTCCGAATTGCGCAGATTCTCCAGACTCGTCTGTTAAATCGGTAAAATGATCTCTTTTTAGTATTTTAGGATGAATTTCCCGTCTAATTTACGTTCTGCAAACCCTATAAACAAACGGTGTAACAAACAGGAGTCCAGTTCGTTATCTGAACAACAAGTTGTCTCTCGTTTCCCGCGACAACTTAGATAATACAACTGCTATCTGTTGTTTTGCTTTTAAATAACCTTATAATAGCAGTGATGTTGGTAAGCTTTTGTTAGTTTGTATATGAAATGAATCCTATCTGACCACATGTTGTGGTACCTTTGTGAATGAAACTGCAATGGAGACGCAGAGGCTATCACTTCAACTCTGTTATCGAATACCGTCAATATTTGTATGGGAAAGTTGGCAGACGGTCAGTGTCGGTCATAACACTGTTGATTTAAATGACCATCAACTTTTGCGATTCAGAATAGCATGTGCATTGTGCAATGCTTAGGAAATACCACAAAATATATAACAGTTTAAAAGCAATTCTATGGATAGGTGATCGCATATTGGTATTTGAGCTGATCGTTTCCGTGCTTTGGAGTGTGCTTAAAAAACCAATCCCTGCTGTGGTCGATTTAGATAACGGTTTATAGGTTATATCGAAGGCATTTTGTAAGTCGATTCTCCACAGTCGGTACTGTTGAGTAGGTATCGTAAGTTTGACATTTTAAATTTTCTGTCAAAATTGTTCCTACGCTGTCCGTTAGAGGCGCTGATTAAATTTCCATCAAAGAAATTTTCCATAGCTTTTCATAGCCGGTTGTCGATATTTGATAGTGGTTGAGAATTGAGTTACAGGTGGTTTGATTAACTTTGACACTAAGTTGGCCACTAACCGTTTGATGACTGAAAGAAAAATAGGACTCGTAAAAAGTGAACGTTCAATTGTTTTGATGGCTACAAGCTTATGAAAATTATAAAAGCACATGTTATTTTCTAATTAGATAAAATAAGTGGCACCATTTGGGAAGATAATATAAACGATGGTTAATGAATAAGGAAACATGAATAACTCAATATTTTAAGACAAAAATGTAGATCATTACTTTAAGAATAGACTTGTAATTATGGCGGAAACGTATAAGTTTTTGCCTTCCATTAATCACATCTGAGCCACAATCTATTAAGTAATCCCGAAACTGTGGAACTAACTTTGATAACAGTCACAAACTGACGCTAGGAGTATAATTGGCGTGGCCAAAGCCGTCTCGTAGTCGACACGTCGTCGGCACGACGGTTACCTCTGTAATTGGCAGCTCGGAATGACCCGATTATCGACGCCAGGGGGAAACTCTCACCTCAACCCGATACCGATCGAAATTTCATTGACCATTAACGAATTTAAGTTTCGGTGGATGTCACCACAAATCGGGATGTTTTTGCGCTGGTCATTGCGCTATGGGAATTGGAAGTTCAACTCCCAAGCCATTACGGGCCATTGGATAGCGACCGCAAACCGCAAGCGACATTATTTTTAAAGCTATAGAAGTGTCAGTATTGCCACAATTGAAATCAATTTTTTTTTTTTTTTTTTTGAAAAAAAGACAACTCCCGCACTAAGAATTGCTCTTGTGTCGCGGGGACTTTTACAAACATACAAACAACGGACACAAAGCACAACCAGACCCGAAACAATTATTTGTGGATCGCACAAATAATTGTCCCGTGTGGGAATCGAACCCACGACCTCCCGTTGCAGTGGTATCGGCGTGGCGACCTAAACCACTGCGCCACAGAGGCAGTCAATTATAATAAGTCTAACATTATTTCGTTAAATCATTTCTAATTTAAGGATAATGAATAGTCTGGAGGAAGACAATTTCCGACAGCACTCAAAGATCTAACACTACGAAACAGATAATTACTAACTACCTTACTAATCAGATAGATAACTAACTAAGTACATTACTTATAATGTAAGTAATTCGTTTTCGTTATCATTAGGATGGCACTTATCCATTTATCAATGTTTCTGGTGCCATTACCTTTCATCTTTCGTTTAAAGACCTGAATTTATCGTTCGTAAAATTAGGCAGATTTGTACTGAAAAATACATCTGCAGAACTGTTCCAAAAGTTAAAAGCTAATTTTGGACGCCAAACGAAGTTGTGTCCTATTAATAAAGTAGGTTGCTCTTGTTGCTTGTAAACTGTTGATAATACAACTAGTTATAACTAGATTCGTAGGGCGTGCGACAAAGTATCCGACGGCGACGTAACGAGTTGCCGACAGTGTGTTCTGTAAAGGCAACGCTGGATAGCCTAGCTATACTATATCGCTTTAAGAATAGTAGATTGTACTTTGGCTCATTAAATAGTTGTTTCAAAAGTTTCTAGTGGAAAAGAGAAATTTTAGTTACTCTTTGGGGTGATTTAACCATATTTTTCATTCAAATTCTTGACTTAGCTCTTGTTAGTGACAGCTATTAATTGGCTATCTTATTTATTCACTGCTATTTCTTCAGATTATGCTTATAGCAATCATTTACCTTGAGAGGTAGTATTAGTGGAAAAGGATTGATGGAAAATTTTATTAACACCTACGTTAAGAAATATAATTTACGCATATAATCATTATTTAACAATCCTTATCACCTCAATATCTTATATATCTTTGCTCCGAAATATAAATGATATCTTTACTTTCAATGGAACTCAATCGTCTTTGAGTAACTTTACGGCTCAATTTGGTGGCTTCAGTTGTTTTAATTTTGTATCGCGATCGTTACAAAGTTGTTTTAGGTCTTCTACGTTTACAAGAAAAATACTTATTGCTTGTTTTTCATCATCTGTTCTTTTTATGTTTTGTTTGGCGTTTGACATTTGAAGGTGACGTTTATTTAAGCGGAGACCTTAGATGTTACAATTGAACGTAAATTATAAATTAGATGTATTGTTTTGTTTTTCTTTGAAGTGGTCAGGAAGGTTAAGAATTGTTCGTTTTGTATTTATTTAAAGCTTTTATGAGAAGCGTTTCCAGTTTTAAGAAAATTATAATTGACAGTTTGGCAAAAAAGTATATCACTATTGCAATTGCAAAAAATTGCAATACTCCTGGTAGTAGGTACATATTTCAAATGTTTTTTTTTTAAATTTAAATGTTATTTCTTTTAAGAAAATATTTTTTTCAAATCCTGCAAAATCTTACAAGATCCGATTTCGTTTACCTCGAGCAAAATATAAGCACCTATTTAATTATAACAAAACAAAGAGATTTTGCCAAAGCTCCTTTATTTACCGCAAGGAGGTTTAAGGAAACAAAAACAAAAAATATGAATAAAAATCTCAAACCTGTCACAGTTAGTTCAAAACAAAACATTAATTTCGTTCGGCAGGATCCGTATTCCTTGGAGCTTAGCGCGAATGATACAATAATCCTATAATCGCCAGTGGATGAGAGAAATACGACTTTGACTAATACCCCATTATCTACTTCTTCGTTCCTCCCATTCTTCGACGCAAAACAATTTTAGATATAATTGCATTGGATCTATAGAAAATCCTGTCACGTTTGTCGCGGGTCTCGTAAATATTGGGAGAGAATGGAAAACGAGCTTGAATTTGTAGACTACTGGATATTTATTTGATAGATTAAGAAGCGTGTGGAAGAAAAGAAAACAGTGTCTGAGAAATATAGATAGCTTTGTGATGGATTGATATAGAAATTCAATAATACGATCGTGATTTTGAAGTAGACACGCGAGTTTCTCAATATAAAAGGATTTGTCACGCCACTCCTAAGAAGAAGAGGCGCGACAAAGAGCCTGCAAAGTTGAAAGTCCATGTCTATTTAGATGACATGTAGGTAATTTTATGAAAAAATAATAATAAGCAGAAAGTACGATTTTAACTTTGTATAGTTAATAATTTTCTAACCAAGGGTCTATTTTATAACGGTTAGCTGATATATCTTCGACCAAAACGTCTACCAAAAACCTTTGTAAGTAAAGCTAACATAGAACATACAAATAAAACAACAATAATAGCTAGTTGATAAGACGATTGAGGCATCGGCCGAGTACCCCACAAATACATCAGGCCCATATATCGGATATATATTGGACCATTTGTCTACACTCGGTGGACTTTCGCTCGATTGCCCTTTGATTGCTCCCTGTCTTGCCGTGTTCAGTCTCGTGGAGTCTTTTGTTTCGCTAGATTAATGATTACAGTCGAATACTGTTGTTCCTCTTGGTTTTTCTACGTGATTATCTATTGCATGGATACTGGGTCGATTGGCCTTTGAGGCTCGGCGTTTATTGTTTCAGTATTGGGCGGCTAAAGTACATTTTCATTATGTGGTTTAGAATCTATGGAAAATGCTTTCCCTGTGTATGTTGTTGCCAAACCGAGTTTAACTAATAGTCAAATTAATAGTCTAGCCTTGTTACCAACTGGCGTAAATTGTACTTTAAAATTTAATCATTGTTTTTCATAAAAACGCATACAATTATGATCAAATTAAACTGATGTTAACATGAATAAGAATGGCGTCTTAAGAAACCTTAAAATTTAAAATGAGTGAGTTTCCTTTTTTAAAAGCCATGTCACAAAAATATAAGGATCAACAGCATTGCAACGCCATTACCACTTCAAATTATTGTCTTCAAAGACACATGTTCTATTTTTCCATTCCATTATTTAATACGAACCAAACAGACACGAAAGCATCTCACGGCTTCATTACCGCGCCTACCAATCTACCAACATATGAGAAAACTTCCAAGTGAGTCGGCGAAGTAAATTCATAACAAAATTTGGAGACAACAAGCGAGTCATTGTGTGAAAAAGTTTTGTTGCGACCAGCGCGGTGGAACGTCTCTACTTTAGTTGTGCAGTTTGTATTAAGGCGTCTTTCTAGTGTAGTATGTTCAGATGGTTGGGATACACTTGTTCTTGAAGTCTAGGTATGTTGTTGGCTCTGTTATTTTTTAGGCTACGAGTTATTTAATTACGACAACAATACGTTAAAGCGTAGTAGTGCAGATGTCATTGTCGTTCGAAGATGGATTTTGAAGATACACAGACATGTGTTGCTGCCATATTGCCGAATTGGTGTGCATAAATGTACAAAGAAAAATATTTTTTTAAAGATCATAAAACATTTGTGACCTTCTCTGGCCTATACTTTGTTGTGGAAAAAAAGGCATGATTTTATGTTTAGCGCGTATTTACCGAAATATTTAACAGTGCGTTGTAAATGCATGAAAACTAACTTACTATTAGCTAGTTATAACACCAAAAGCTTGCAATCGCTATTGTTCTAATACACTCGCATTATTGTTTACTAGTCTTCGCTGGCGGAAAGAGGCGTCTCTCCACAATACTATTGTACACAAGACACTGAATGCTGCATAATTCTAGCTCTCTATAAAGCCAGCGGTATCAGACTGCACCGGCAAGTCCGATATATTTATGATTGTGAGTTATCCACAATGGTATTGTACGCGTCAAATCCATTGATATGTCGATAACTTGTGGACCGTGTGCTCGTATTCGGACGAGTTTTGATGTCGGTATGTTTGTATCGTTGTACTTGATGTGTGATATTGGCCGTTTCGTGAAGTACGGTTTTATTTTATAGCCGTCTTTTTGTTATGGGTTTCAAGACTACATATAATTCCATGTGCATAGGGATAATTGGTATGTGTGGGGACAGGTTGAAGTGTTACTTTTGTTCAAGACTGTGCATCTTGGGTTTTTTTTTATCAATGCTCTTCATATTGTAAGATTTAACACAGCTATTATAAAGACTAAATTTAACTTTATTTTAAAATAAGTCTTTTAAGATTATCGATTGAAGATAGATCCATTTACCATGAGGTACCACGCATAAAAAGTTGTTTGATAGTATGAAAATAAATTGCAATATTTAATCTGAACCGGTTAACCTGTGGATTAGTAACATCGACCACACAACAAAGTACAATGACGGTCGCATAGCGATTATTCTCATCATAGATTTTTTAACTGCACGTTTGGCGCAGTGGTTTAAGCGGTCACCTCGCCGCAACAACCGTAGCGCCGCGTGTGGTGGGTTCGAATCCTACCCGGGACAAATCTTTGTGTGATGAGCACGACTATTTGTTCTGAGCCTGGTTGTCAATTTATCTATATAAGTATATATTTAGAAGTATATAAGTATGTTTATCAGTTATTTGGTTACCATAGTACAAGCTCTGCTTAGTTTGGGATCAAATGACCGTGTGTGAGTTGTCCAATAATATTTATTATTTATTATTTATTTAGATTTTGTCGTGATGCCTTGATGTCCCATTACTAAGTATCATTTCCACAAAATAACTTTAGTTTTAATAATAATCAAAACACTAGTAAGTATATTAAAATATGTGTATCATTACAGTAAACTAGGTGTAACACGTAGTAATAATGCGTTCATCTGTGACCATTTAATTTGCCATACGCGCCGCATATTAATTCAACTCCGATATTAATGTTATTATGTATGCGCTCATTGTCCCATTAACGGCAACTGGTGCACCTTTGAACTCATTTTGACCTCGTAATATAATTATAGAGTATTAATTATATTTGTTATAAAATACCTGAAAATAAATCACGAATTTATTACAACACGTAACAGTAATTTTAACGATTTTTACGAAGATATCGATGGCATATTAGCAGGAGCATTATTTTGGTCTATTTTTTAAAGGATAGAAACTTCTGTCAACTAAACTGCCTTTTACAGACACTGGCGCTAACGTAGGTAGGTGAAAGAAACTAAGTTTAAACGTGGTTTAGGCAGTTTCGGCTTAGTTTATTCTGCTTTTATTGAATTAATCATTAAAATGTTATTATCTAAATAAATGTTTAGTATCAACTACAAAGGCTTATCTAGAAAAATGTGTCTCGAAATTATACGCCAGTAAAAATTAGACAGAAGTTTCAAATTAATAACAATTTTTTTGCTCACAGTGCTTTTTGTATTATGACTGATATTTTCAAGCATTTTTAAGGTCATCCTACTAAAAAAATTACTAGTCGATATTTTAGTACAGTTTTTGAAAACTTTTAAACGCATTTCTATCAAATTACAGGGTTTCCTAAATCTGTTCAAACGAAATTGATACTGCTCATTTCTAATCATGTAACTAATTCTTGTGGTATTAGTTCAGGGCTGGCACGTCCGTATTTGTTAGTTAATTCAATTTATATCAATAATGAACAGCTTTGTTTACCGAATGCGGGAATCATAGAGCTAATTGAATAATACCGTGAATACTATAAACTGCTGATCTATTCAATTGAATTATTAAATTAACGGGAACTAGATGAAAATGGTTGGATGGCGTTTTGGGGAAATTTGAGTTGTGTGTATGAGGTTTCATTAAATATAATTCTGTAAAATATGATTGAAATACACTATGGTGTTGTGGGAATTTATTTATTAATTCTGGAATAAAATTAAATTAATAATATGTTGTAATGCCTTTTTTATGCCTGTACTTTAAATACCTACCCATTTTTTGTCAAAGATCTCTCTAAATTTCCTCCACCGGTTGATTTTTGGCCATTTCATGCCAACTATCCAGATTGGTGTCCACATCGTCCATTCGTCCAATCCGAAGTTTCTTGCCTATCAAATACATTGTTAAAAACGTAAAAGTATTGTTTACTTTGACTCTGCAAATATGTGCTGATTATAACGTATTGCTCCCTGAAGGCTAAACTTTAGTATCATATATGACAAAAACAAATGACATAACTGGATACGCCATCGTACTTATATTAAAACATATTAGGTCCGGGAAAAAGTATTTTCGCATTATCGTATGTATGAACTTGTAATAAAATCTTGTCTCTACACATAAAAGCTCGATATTTGGGTACCTCACGAGCTCACTGAAAGAAACCTAATGAACCGTGTAGGTACTCATTTGTGATTTTTGAAGCCAATGAGATTTTATGACAAGATCATACATACTTTGATGCGAAAATACTTTTTTCCCCACCTAATATATTAAGTACAAAGTATTATGAAATGTCAAAAAAAAACTGTAATTTATCATCTGATCTAAAAAGCATTACTCGGTCATTAGACCTGTAATTACATAGAAACTTTTAATTCTCTGAGGACGGTGGATAATTTGACTGATTGCTGAATTATCCTTCGACTTATAATTACTAAATTACTCAACGCCATGACAGTTGTATGACAATTGTTATAAGTTTTTATATTTGACCTTAACCTTGACCTCAGGCTATTTAAAAGTTAATAACCTTAATTTAGATCTAGAAATTATATTAATTTGAACTGTTCAAAATATAAATTTATGTTCAACCTTGTTCAAGTTCACGTGATATTGCAAACCAATTTATAGCAATTCTGCTGATATTTGATTTGAAGCTTGTATTAAATTATAAGGTTTTTTAACCTCAATTTTACATTCAGGCATTCATTTTACAAAATCCATACTAATAGAAATTATATTATTAATGCGAAATAATTCTGCCAATAGATTATTAGTTTCGCATCTACGTCGCAACAGCAGATATTTATATGAAAATCTTAACTACATCATAGATTAAAGCAGTATAAAGATACATTTTTCGCGTTAAGTCTCAGTCTATAGCTATATTCGTAGAAATCAGTTAAATAAAGTCAGTTTTAAACCGAAGAGCAACCAAAATGAGCATCGTGAATATTTAAAAAGTTTTTCCATTCACAGCCCTATTCCATCAATAATTGATCGTTGGAATTGAGGCGGGAAATAAGATCCCACCTGAAGTATTATCTTTCATGGGCTGATAAACGAAAGGATTTGATATAAAGCCGCCGGCTATTGTATCCCCGCTTAAGTTAGGGTACGCCTTCATTGTTGGAGCACTCGTTTTGTACACCTGATTAATCGGGGTGTCGTGGAGTGGAGTAAATTGATTTTGTATTACAGATTATAAGTATTTTGAGGAGTCATTTATAGAGTTCGTTCGGTTGGTAACTAGATATTTATAGAGTTATTTGATTAACATATCTAATAAAGGCGGAATGGATGTCTTAGACACTTTCTAATAGAGTTGATGACGGCTTCCAAATTTCATTTGAATGTTGATGGTTTTCAGTTGCCGTTAATTTTGAAATTGTCCACAGTACGGTTAATTATATTCTATCCATTTATTCTGTACACCCAGTTTCTTGCCTATAGTTTCATGTTATAAATCAAATCTTCTCCGCCAATAAGCTAAACTTTTACACCTCTAAGTAATCCGGTGCCCTTGAAAAATTATTTCTTTTGAGAAAATTCTAGA
The DNA here is from genome assembly GCF_050436995.1 of Anticarsia gemmatalis. Taxonomy (NCBI): domain Eukaryota; kingdom Metazoa; phylum Arthropoda; class Insecta; order Lepidoptera; family Erebidae; genus Anticarsia; species Anticarsia gemmatalis. The sequence continues at coordinate 9,222,932 of NC_134757.1, forward strand.
ACTTTACAAGTTTCACCTCAACCAAAACGCGGTCTTTTATTTATCCGCTAAGAGCCTTTAATTCCCTTGTATTTTAATCAACATTACCTAAAAACTTTGTAGTACTTGTATAATTTATGTTCAAGAGTATCGCGGGGTTTATGCTAATGAATTTTGTACCACAATAAAACAATAAAGGGTTAGTGGACCTTAGATAACACTATCAGTAATTTATATCATAACTTTATTATAATTAATTTATTTCTGTTTTATTTCATGTATATATTTGTTTTAAGATTACTACTTTATTATTTATGGCCTGTCAAAAGCGCTAGTTAAAATGTAGGGCCTGAAATAAAAGCCTATTTTTGCGGTCTCGGGGATTAACTTTTAGGTTGTATGAGCGTTTTCATAATGTAGCACGCAATGTTAGGTGTAGAGGTTAATTATTCAATCGTTATTAATACGCAATTAACTGTCATGGCACCGGTTTATGAAACCGAAATATTATTTCATTATTCATATAAATTAGTGATACATGTCCGATACATAAATATAGTATCATTTTACATCCAAAATATGCACAATTTTGAAGCTGAATGTGTTGTAAAGATAATTTTGTTGAAACAGGTTCAGCGCCGTGTGACTCAAGTAGGATGCAGTGCAAAGTGCAAACATTACCATGATCTGCTAAACACTGTCTGTTCACGTGTATCACGGCACATCCTTAGTATAATGTGGCCATTAAATTAGCGACCTACAATACGTATTTTTGAACTTCGCTGCTGGGAAACATTACAAAATTGCAGCCATACCATTGATAAGATATTAGAAGCGATTGCGTTGACTTGTATGAAAAAATACCTCAAGTGCGTGTTAAAGAAACTTTTTTTTTAATATTTACCGTATCTTAAAACTTTAGCATGATGAATAATTAAAATACAATAATGTTGTATCTGAGCCTCTTTTATCGTTTGGACAAATATTTAGTAATCGAGTAAAAATACTCAAAAAGTGCTTTTAATCAGAACTCTCGCGTTGCACATTTAATATTCAATAGGATACAGGAATTAGCGCGAACACGCATTTTACTTTGAAATGTCTAACGTTTCGGGGCAGGTCGCAGGCAGCCTGTAACCACGGCGAGTAATCTTCCTTACAAATAGCATATGATAGAGTCGAAAGTGTTCCATCGCTCATTAAATAGTCGTTTATTTCATGGCCCCATATTTAAGATCCACAAGTTTTCTAGTACATGGAGAGCACGAATCTGAGACGAGATGTTCACGAACACGTAATTAAGATTATGCAACTTAACTAGTTTGTACGCTGAGTTTCACCTGCTTTTCCGCTTGCGTTATTTTCTTATATCTTATACTGTTAACACACGGATCAAGATACCTCTGTTTCATTTATGCAATTATCAAGTCGATAAAATTTATATTCGATAGATATGAATACTAAATTATTTTTTTGTCTGACGCCATTGACTGTATAAACGTTGTTTTTTTGTCAACGCTTTGCAATGTTACTAGATTTTGGTAAGTTACTGAAATCCGATCTACGGCACTAAGAAGTACAAAAAGCTTTTTAATACGGTAATCAACCCCTTCATACAACGTGTAGGTTTGCCAGAATTCAACTCATAATTTCCTGGAAAAAAGAGCCCCTTTACAAAATTTTCGTTCTCCTATAAATAAGACAATGGATCATTAAAATATTGATACACATGACAACCTTCAAGTGTCAACAATATATCGATGTCACACTATTTTGTACGAAACTATCAAACTTACGACGTAACTTGTAATATTTATAGTCAATAAAGTATAGTTCAGACTGCGATAGTACTGCTATCTAGGGGGTAAGTCGTTAAATGTAAATTGGGGTCAAATACCCTATATAATAAAGGAAATTGGTGAATATTATTATCAATATGTCATAGTTTTAGTAGTATTAAGCCCTTAGGGCGTGAGTTGATTAGGTATCAAGTTTACTACATTTGATATACCTGATCAAATCTGTACATAACTGGCTTGAATTGGCCCTCAAAGTTAGGGAATAAAATTTAATGGGAAAAGTTTAAGCTAGATATAAAATAAGTTGTATATTATACTTTGTCAATCCTTTTTTTCTAATCTCATGTTTAATCAAACATCATACACGGGTCATTTTGTGTAATTCACAGGCTTTATTCAGTTGAAAACAGATGTTTTTTTTTCTAAAGACAAGCAATCTTTGAAACCAATGTAAATTGATCCAAGACATTTTTGATCAGGAAATAATGCGGTTCAAATTATCCGTATTTGAGACACGTCTAAACTCGTGTGAACCTGCCGTAACTTAGTCGAACCGTAAACCTTGAGATGGGATCTCATAAAATATTAATAAATAACTTTATTCCCCAAAACTCCGTCTAACTTTGACAAAGAATACCTAATAAAATTATGAAGATAAACTTTTAAGACGAACGGTATCTACGCAACGTGAAAAAAATCATGGATTTTCCTCCTATGACGACGTGTAGGTACATTCTACTTGTTCTGTGTAATATCATAATTGATGTACGATGCCAAAGGTGGGAGAGAAACAGAGTACGTGGTCAGAATGCTCATGTTTTTCCAGTCCTTTTTCTTTTACTTAGTTCTTAAATGTTTGGGAGCTGTGACGTAAAAGTTACAGGTGTTTACAATTATTTTATCTGCGTATTTACTTGTTTTAATCCATAGACGGTTCAAATTACACCTGAGTCTAATCCACTTTAATTATCAGAAGAAAATTTGCAACATCTGCACGTATTTAAAAATTATTGCGTAGCACAATTTTAAAAATTATTTAAATGTCCTCAGCTACCGAAATGCGGTCAACTTTTCAGACTTTCACATCTCACCTTGTCCGGAGAACTGGTTTAGCTAATTACAGGTAATTTTTTAAATAAGTTTCTCACTTCACTTCAAATTCCTGGAAGCTCTCTATAGCAAATTTATTTTAAGATCAAACAGCAAACTATCCAAAATCTCATTACCTCCCACGCTCCAACCACCACCTAAGTATAGACATTCCATCAAAAATTGTGCTTCGACGATGTCTCATCGAAAATCGTTGAGCGGTGACCGCTTTTGTTGTGTCGGCACGTAGTGAGCCTACGTGTTACGAAAGATATCGTACAACGAAATGAAATGGAGCGTAGTGGATGATAGTGTGGATTCTGCCTTCGTACAAGTATTCAGTTTATTCTTGGCATTCCTATGTGCTAGTTGCTTGAATCTGCACAGTGATAGCGTCTAGGTTTCGTTTTGTTACTTGTATATTTGCAACTTAATCGCAAAATATGTGGCATCATTTTATTTTGTTTACTACTTCTTGTACCAACATTTCTGCAAGTATGTAATTTTGAACTGATATGAACTTGAAAGCACGGTTTGAAGATCCTATTTTAGTATTTCGCCCCAATCGTAGTTTGCCATAGTTGATAACATTACACTCGTGATAAAAAATACCCCAATATTTCAAGATACTTTTCGATTTCTGCTCATCCCTATGAGAAAAAGTCGTAATTTTATTTTGGTCTCTTTTGTACGTATTTATTTATAGTTTTATTCAAAGGTGTAGGCCGAGATATATGATATACACCCACGTTTCACCGTTTACTATGTTAGTTCGAAGATAAGTGGATTTGCTAGAACAGCATTATCCGTACTCTCTTGATTTTTTTTCCAATATCGAAAAAGCCCGAGCTCTGAAGAAATGAATGGTCAGTAGCAAGTCTGATGATTTTGTACAGCAAGAATATTATATTGAATGATGGTTGCCTTCGTGGAAAATATCTTCTTTTAGATAAATGAAGCTTGAAATATTTAAGAAATAGTGCTTTGCTGCAAAGGTAGAAACCAAACAGGAAAAATATTTATTAATCTTGGCATGTTTGTGATGTTTTTACGGAAACCCACAATCAATTTTCTTTTGTATGCAAAGTTTACTACTATTGATTCCTTATATTTTTATTATATTTATTTTACTAAGGAACAATCATACTGAATTACAAATTCACTAAAATAATTACTATTCTCCTGTATTGTTTTTGATCTTGACCGTCCCACTTTTCAACACAGGCAACGGTCGCTTCCCGAACGAGGGCATTGAGTCCAGAAAATATTATGCAAGTATTATAACCGTGTCAAAAAGCAAAAGCCACAAAACAAATATATCAAACATTAAATAAATAATTCTATCCACTTCCTTTTCAAAACTTTCACCTTCCCACGATGCGTACAAAAGTCCTTTATCACATTTGAAGGCTATATTTTACGTCACAATCGTTGTCTTTGAAGAGGCACGTGTTCGCAAATGGCTCGAACAATTTGTGTGTAGTTTGTGGATTGCCTTTGAACCACAATATTGAAGCTTGGTTGAAGCAATATCATGGTGGTTTGGTTGAACGTTTTTGATGGCTTGTGTATGGGTACAATAGGCACGTTTTGGTGGACTTATGTTGAATGTATATGACGTGAAATTCAAGCGGCTGGGACATCTTGCCGGTAATAAAATTGTGTACGCTGCGGAATATGCTTTCGGTTTTGGTAACATTTTAGGATAGAGCCGATTTTGATACTGCACAATCTGGAGGAACTTTTACACTTACAACATGACATATTGATGTCATGTTGTAAATCAATAAACTAAGTTTAATCGAAGGCACAACCACATTGTTCTGTTCCAATGAACCTTAATGTCTTTGGATGTATAAATGGAAAAAACACTGAGTACTTATTTATATACCAAGAGTACATTCTTTTTGTAGATAGAAAACGATATTAATGTTTGGATAATATAGAATTGCCCGCAAAAAAGAGTTTGTATATAGTCATAGTCGAAATCCAAACTAGCCACATAAAACTATATTATATTCTGTTGTTATCTAGGATATTTAAAGGAAATAGCCTATTTTTCATCAAACCAACTATTAGAGTCGAAACAAAAGGTGTCATTACAAACTCATAATTGTTCAACTTACATATAAATGAACTTAATTTTAGTTCACCGTGCATTGAAAACAGCGCTCCTTGCTTATTAGCCATCATTACGTATTATGTTACATAATTTCAGAATACTTTGTATGAGGAAATATTTTAACAATCGTAGTAGAAGTCGGTTATATTAAGTTTATGGTTTTTGTTATCGCTATGTTTGCCGTATCAGCATGTCGTCATAGAAGCATTACTAAAATTAATTGCACGCATAAATGTTCAAAACTCCTGTTTAAAAATAAGAGAAGTTTATCATTCTATTTCAATGTCGAGACCAAAACATTAAACATTTTTAAACCAATTAATTGTTTCTAAAGGCTAAGACAAATTGCAGGATTATTCTTTAATACCTGTTACAACAAGCTTTCATAAGTCCTGCAACTGAATCGATCAAAGTGAAATAGATTCTTTCACATCTAAACAATATCAGTACAGTGAACGTAATCCGCTCATAGAATGAAGGTTCTATTTCAACAAAACTGAAAATATTTGTTTTGAACTCGACTCGTAATACGGTGAAGCCTCATTTTATCGACAATAGGCTTTTGCTATTGCAATTCTTTTGCCGAGATTCCTTCATACGTGTGTTTTTTGTTCAGGCTTTGTGAGAACTTGCATATTGTGAGGAATGTTTGGAGTCGATGGCCTCTACGGCAGCGAAAATAAGGCATTTTTTTAGGCTGTTGATTTAACGCAATCATACGCTTATTTTTTTTGGTTCCACTGTATGTCTTGCAGAATTATTAAAAGGATTTTATTTCTTTAATAAACTTTTTTGTGAAATCGATGACTAGAGACCCATAACACAAAATTTGCAATTTTTTATTCATAACATCGTTTTATGTTATAAACGAGAACACAAAATGAATAACAAAATTCGTTGTCACATTTTTCACCAGTTCGCGCATAGAACTATAAAAGCTTATTACTTATGAATCTAAATCAAAAACATAACGCCGAGACTAATAAAACGTAATAAAAAGGGAGCACCAGCCATTATTTTGTAACCTAAGCCGCAAGATTAAAAAGAAAACAGCACTCGCCACTCTAGAGGCCACTAAACTTATCTTTAAGAAATATATACAATGTTTATACAATCCATTTCCCCATTTATATACTAAGGAAATATTTTTTCAAAGTCCCTTTCTACACCCGAAAAAGTTTCTAAACAGTTTTGCCAACATACACATGCACTTACACTTCACACAGCCGCATAACCTAAACCTTAAAACGCTACACATAAGGTTCATATTTCGGGTGGGTTGTGTATGTGATAGTAAAGTAAAGTTTGTCATCTATCCAAAAGCACAGGCGTGTCTATTTAGTTCGCTGAATGAATACGTGATTGATGTCTTACTGCGTTACCTGTCAGCTGTTGTATTTGTGTAATTATCTTTTGCACTGAAAGGATGTGTTAGGCTTTTTAGTCGAACCCGAGGCTGATGGCCTGTCGTGTTATCGTGTTCATTCAAGGTTAGCTTCATATTTACTAATAATATTATAGTATTAGTTTAAAAATAGAAACAAAATTGTAAAGAAATAGTAATAGTTCATCGACCTAAAAATGCTCGGTAGTTTAATCTTTGCTTTGGTTATAACCTGAACTGAAAAACCTTAAGTACCTGTAATTGTGATCCCAACCGTTCCGCTTTATAACTTCTCCAAGTGTAAACAAAGCCTAACTAACATATAATATTGTAAAGCTGTCATTTTATCAAATGTTATTATTCACTTTATATATTAAACGTCGTAAGCTCTAATTAGTTATACAGTGCTTCGTCTTTTCCATCATATGCACTTTCAAAATTGATTGAAAGTGGCAAAACACTGAGCTTACACGATATTTTTTTGTAAGTCAGTCAATGTACAAGCCTTACAACTAAACAGGCTTTTCACTAATTTCAAATGCAACAAACACATAATTTGAAATACAACTGCCCGATAAAGTAAGTGCATGAAACATGAAATGTAAAGTTAATGTCACGCTAAGCTATTTAAATTAATTTTTGAGGAAAACATAACATAGATTGAAACAAGGCACGACACTTGTTTTACTACTGTTTATAACCCTGCAGTATGAGCTAAAACCATAGAATGCTTTTTTACAATTTGCAGAGTAAACCGGCGGCTGTATAGGATTTTTGGCCAAGGTATCTTGCATGTGATATTTCATAGAACGCCTGTGCACGCGACGTGACGTGGAAATGACTGTGAGTGATGCAAAATCATATACCTATATAGTTTTAACGTGAAATGTTACATATTATGCTTCATAGTTGGTTGAACTTATGCCTAAGTGCTTCTCTCTGTGACAAGAAAACTTTAATGGTTTTCAGGACAGAATAAGTTACTCAGTGACTTTACTCATAAGTTATTCATAAAAAGTTTGACGTATCCAATATATTATTCTTAGATTCAGAGCGTGCTATTTCTATCGCTATAAGTATATTTAGGTACACCGCACACTACGCTGCGGCAAAGCTTTGTGTCAAAATAAAGGAATGCAACGCTCAACATCAAAAGTAAAACATAAAAGAAATTCCATCGTTAGCAAAGCCTTAAGACGATTAAAATATTTTGAAAATAAATGCGTTGCGAGAAAAAACTCAATGAATTTAAACGCACCCATTATTTGGGGATAATCTACTGAATTCATAATGCCTGCTTAGATTTCAAGATTTAGAATTTATGATTTCTTATATTTCGGGGTTTGTATAAATTGAAATTGCACATTTAGAATGTCGGCAAGCAAAAAGCCAATTATTTTTATCCGCTTATGTCTGTAAATCGTTCCTTTTGGTATTTGGCTCCCCTTGGGGATCCCTAACTAGGTACTTACAGTAAAGTTGGCTTATTTATCGTTGAATACATAAAAAGGTTAATGATCAATCCCTCTGGTGCGGGAAATTCGGCCGATAAAACGTTTATATGTAGCTGTTCTATTCGTGATCGGTGAAAATGTATACGGAACATCCGAACACTTTCTGCGATACTATTTTTGTATGTTTTTAGAAATCTTTTCTTAGCCACATTTCTTTGATGAATAAAAACTTTAGGCAACTAGTTAGTTTAAACTACTGAATTCACTGTGATTTAGATATTTTATTTTTATAGTTGACGAATCAAAAAACATGTAAAAAGATATTTACGCGAAGAGATCTCATATCTAGTTCTGTACGATATCATAAATCCTGTGGCAAGGAGAAGAGGTCGTTTCAACAATACACTTGGATCTCGAGATCACGTGAACGGTTGAGAGTTCCAAAACGTACCTGTCGTAATTAGAACAATTAGAAACTTTGTAAATATTGTTTATTGTTTGTTTCTGTTTATTTATGCAGGAGTTCGCTTTCAGAAAGTTCTTGGTGTTATTTTATTCAGCCTGTGATCAAGGGAAAGGTATCCAATTTAGCTTCCATTTGTTGTAATTTTTAAATTAAATATTGCGTTCAATATCTCATATTCGTGCACTGTAATTAAGTGAGAAGTATCGGTAACATTTTAGATAATCAGTTTTTACATAGATAATGTAACGGAAATAATTTTATTTTAATCAATTTTAAGTCCTAAAGTTAAGCTCTAATAAAATCTGTAAATGTTAAAAAGAAAATTATAAAGAGAAATATGTAATAAAAAAGTAGAGTTATCTTACTATATGCTTGTACGAGCTCAATAACCAATTCGATGGAAGTATGTATTTTAGTCACCGGAACCAAAAAGGTATTATTGTTTCAAAAATTTGCTCTCGTATGACTAAAGTAATATGCAAGTACATAATACACGTGAGCGAGGCCGCACGGGTTCACTAGTAGTCATATTTGAGCCATGATTGCAAGGTTGTCAGTTAAGAAAACAGTCTTCGTAGTATAACGACCCTGTTTACGTCGTTACATGATACGTCGCTTTTGTTTGTTTGTTAAACTTCAGTCAGTTCACCTGCCTGTTATTTTTACCTTAAAGTAACATTATCAAGGTTCCAAAGTACCAACCAATGTCAAATTTCACAAATAATAATAAAGTTAAAAAGCACTTTCGTAAGAGTTTAGTGTAATATAAATTTTGTGAATATTAGTTCTGGACCAAATGCTTATATCTGTTTGCCAAACTACCAAAAAATATCGGATCACTGACCAGCAACCAGCATAGTGGGTACTTACTTTATGGTATAGAAAAACAAAATCCTTCAACCTTTTGAATTGAACTCATAAAGATTCACACCATTAATTAAACAAACAAACTTTGCAATCAACTAAAACGGCGAGCGAAAAACAGAAATGGTATATCGGCATTCCATTAATAAACAACTTATAAAAGATTAAAGTTGCGCTGTTTGCTGAAGTTTTGTACCTATCAGAAGTGCACAAGGTAGCGGCCATTAGTATTAATAACGCAAACGTTTGGTCTCATTAAAGCCTGTACCGGCTGTAACGCCTCTAACCCCCTCGACGCCGCGGCCGGCTTTTCATACCACTAGTACAGTTATTGATATCGCTTTTTATAGACACTTGTGCGGCGACTTTGAGAGGAAATGTGTGAGAAATATGGTGTAGGCCGGTTGGGGTAAGGTTTTTCTTTTTATGGATTTGTATTGCAATTTAATGGAAAGAAACTCATTGATTAATTTGCTAAAGAATATACTTTATATTTGCAAGTCGCAAACGGTCTTCAAAGATGCACAAATTCGTAATTTCATTGATTTAAATTGTATGAATGTTCTACTGCTGTTAAAACAAAATAAATCGTACAACATCTTCATGATAAATAAACAATACTATCACTTCGGTAAAGAAATCAATTTGAGTCATTTATTCCGTCTAGCCGAACTCGCCAAGTCAACCCACTTACATCAGGACGTCAATTGAATTCCAAACGACCACGAAAAAAAAACACTTCATTTGTGAAAACACGAACGTCTATTTACTTTGTCCCTTCATGGTTAATTCCATACATGTGCGGCCCTATTACCATGGGCGAAGGTGCACGAAATCACAATTAACATATAGATGTGACACTCGACCCGGCCGGCCCCTTTTAGCAAAATTACAAAAGACACGCTTTTAACAAGGTCTTATAAAAGTTTCGTCCCTACGCTAAATAACACAGATTAAAATATATCGTGTGGAAAATGAAGTCTAGGCACAGCATGACAGTAAAAATGGTCGGGTATTTTTTTTCCTGTGGCGCGTCGGCGTGCAAGGGTTGTCGAAATTGGAATAGAAAATGAGACGGTGTTTGTGCTTTGACAATGGAATTCATTAGCACGCCCTAGCGTGAGAGCGACTGTGACTTGGGTAGGTACTTTTTATTTGGTCCGTTTTAATAAGCAGCTCAACAGTTAATTGTTTGAGAACCCTATCTCGTTGACAATTAAGGGAGCTTTTTGGTACTACATACAAAACTCTGAAAGAGGTAGTTTGATTAAATGATATAAATAGACCTGAATCTAAACTAAAGTTTGTTTATAATAATTTAACTTGGATTTAGGAACAACCCTATGTTTTAAAACTTGATGACAGCTTCGAAAAACTAGGCACAGTTTCATGCCGTCTTATCTTATCTAACCAACTGTTAAAATAAATATGGGTCAAGCGCATAAAATGTATAAAGCATAAGTTTCTTGCCGGGTATTTTTATTTGCTCAAAATTCCGTATCTATTGATACTTATATACCTTTGACTTTAAATACTTACCCAATTTATAAAAGACTAGAAGCCACCCGCGTTTCGCTTGGAAACCCTTCCCGTGTAAATCCGGATCCCTGGGGAACTCCGGGATAAAAAGTATGTGTTATTTACCTATGTGTTATTCTATTCTGGTTCTTCAGCTACCTACATACCAAATTTCATCGTAATCGCTTCAGTAATATTCGCGTGAAAGAGTAACAAACATTCATACATATATACTTTCTCACAAACTTTCGCATTTATAATTAGTACGACAAAAAAAATACGTATACATTGAATTGGTACCATTTTCTATATTAACCTCTCGAGCGCCCCACGTCAAAATTCAAATATACCGTTAAGCGTCCAGGCCAAAAATGGCGCGCGAAATTGAATTGGCGGTTGGCGTTTAAGCGCCGATTCCGTCATATTTTGATACTAACACCCTAGTCATACCTTATATATTTGAAATCTACATAAAATTTGCTATATATTAAAAAAATAAATCACAAATAATATTTGATAGTGGTGGTACAATAGTCGGTTTAATCTGAATATTGTGTGCTTTAGGCATGTGTTTGAAGAAAGTCTAAAAAATATTTTTAGGCATAAAAAATAATATGACGGAAGGTCTTATCGTGTAGTTAATGAATAATGACATTAAAATCCAACTGTAAAATATACTCAAATATTTAAAATTAGTTAAAAAAAGTATTTACAATATTGGTCATAAAGGAACATGTCGTTGGGTCAGATGTTGTTTAAGGTGCTCTCTGGCCTATATCAACCACTTATTCAAGTGTGTGCATTAGATCGTCGTCTCGTTTCATCAGCTTCAATGTCAAATATGTTTGAAAGGGATAAACATAGTTTTAGCATTTAATTTCTACGTTTTTTTAATGTAAGATCGTTTTGCCGTACCACGGTGGCGGGACGCTTGACGGGGGTAGCACATTCAACCGTGACACGGTGGCCGGGCGCTTGAGAGGTTAAAATGTTTTAGCGCCAAAGTGTATTTATTTTCCCGGTCCATATTTGGTAAAGGTAAGAGTCACAGGGTTAATTTAATTAAAAATCCTTCAGGTATTCCGCAGTGAGAACATAACGACTCGTCTAAATAAACGTAACGGAATGGAACATTAAAAATTAAAGTTGCCATTTGGCGAACCTGATTTCAGATAAATAATAAAATGTGTTCTAACTAGTATACATTGTTTTTACCTGTCACATACATTATTTAAGTACTTTGCAATAATGTATTTAGGCAGGAGAATATTATGTATATTATTGTTTAAATCTACTTGTATACAAGAATACATAGTTACATTTCGAAAGGTATACTTAGTTATAATGACTACGTTGAATATTAAAATATTTCAGTCTAGCTTAATCTTATGTTAGTAGCATTATTCCTACTAATCCTTATCTAAAGTTATACTGCGAAATTTTATCTGTCTGCCTCTTCTTCATGTCTAAACCACCGAGCCGATTTAGATGAGATTTTGAGACCCAAGAACATAAGATAAGTTTATCCCGAAAATACGTTAACGGAGATGTATAAAGTCGAGGGCAAGAGTTAGTTTTAAATAAACAAACATTCAAATATTTTTTACAAAAGTTATGAAAATATGGCCTCTAGTCTAACTTTTTATGTGTTATCTAAGTAATATTTCAAATTCACACTCAAATAAAACAAACGTTCATATTTTACGAGCGTTATCAAATAGTGCGGGCTTCGTCAAGGCTCTTTACAAGGTCGTAATAATTTAGTTTGACAAATACGAATGATATTAACTTTAAAAAATACTGCTCCTTTACTAAAAACAAATCTAATACAAAATCTTTAGTAAACAAGAAAATATTTTTTTAGACATTTATATCATTTTTTATGTCCAGTAAATAGATGTATAAAAAAACAATTATTATAACGCGATGTAATATGTATATATATGTAAGTAAGAGCAAATACAGTTTGTAGAACCCAAACGTACGCATAACTGTGAACTAATAGAAATAAAAATAATCTGTATGTGCCAACGAGAAGTTATTTATTTTCTTTTCCTTTTTATTTATCTACAATTAAAACGAATATTTGCCCCATTTACCGCTCAATAAAGCAATTGGTATCATATATTTATATCTTCTCGCCTAGAACAATAATAATTTACTACGTGCTTTCAGTACATTAACCATAACGATTTTTTCACCCTCTATTGGTACAAAAGCTCTAGACTAGTAAGATAAACACCTAAAATGTAATCTAGATATTTTTTATCCTAATTTAAAAAAGCTATTAAATAAAACTACTACTACTATTTAAAAAAGCTATTATTGATAAACTTTTAGATATAGAACTTTTTTTTAGAACAAATTTTGTAATTTAAACTAGCTCGCCCGCGCAACTTCACTTGCGCCACATAAGAGAGAATGGGTCATAGTTTTTACTCCTTTTGGTCGCAGCGTGACATTATATAGCCTACAACTTTCCTCAATACATAGGCTATCCAACAGTAAAATATATTTTCCAATTTGCACCAGTAGTTCCTGAGGTTAGCGCGTTTAACCAAATAAACAAACTACAATATTATAATATTAGTAAATTTTAATTAACTTCAAGCTGATTTCTGCAAACTGCATAATAGTAATGTATAACTTAGAACTTCAATGGGATAAAGAACACCTGTTACCCAATCTTTTCCAACCGGGATAAGAATGAAAACTATCCCGTAAACGTTAGTATAAACGTATCGAGGAATCCCCAAAGATCCCGGGATTATGGCTGACATATTTGAATCAATTTGAAGGATCCGATTAGTGGCGAATGTGGGTATATTGCGGCCCATTGTGAACCTTCCTTCACAAACAGAATTGAGCTCCTAGACTACTTTTGTAGAGGGATTATTCGATAATACGTTTGTGGTTGTATTTTGTAATTGTTTACTTATTAATATTACTGGAGTAGGTTATTGATTTGTATTAAAATATACCGGTATGTTTTAGTTAGTAAATAGTCAATTTAAATGTGACTCTATGGGTGAGAAAAATATTAGCGATTTCGGATTTCGGGGTAATTTTATAAGATAGTGGCCTCTGCCTACATCCTTGGGGAAAAAAGCGCGATGTTACGTATGTATGTATATTTATTAATTTGCTCAGTGGCTATATCTTAAAAGCGTAGAAAACACATAGAATCATATCATCAGAAACATCAGAATGTTTTGTTTTGGTTACCCGTTATTAAATTACTAGGTCATAAATTGTATAGACTGTTGTATAAATAGCGACACCATTACGTCATCGGTTACTATAAATAAATACACAAATTCGTCACAAAGTTAGCTATTTTCATAAACAAATCTATAAACAGTTTTCTTTGAATACAACACCTTTTCCGACTCGACGATTCAGAAAGAACAAGTGGGACGATAAGTATTACACATACATGAAATCACGGTTTCTTCCAATAAAGGTAGGTAGAGACCAGAGAACGACTCTTGGTATAATCCTTGCAAATTTCTCTAACTGCATTCACATTCATGTATCTTGTCACTGCCAGTGACGAGTACTACACACCTCACATTTTTGCAAGACATTACATACATTATTACATTGATCTCTGTAGGTATGTCTGTCTAGGGCGTCCCTGTCCAGCGTTTCCATTTACGTCCACACTGTAAATTATATTCGTCATTCTATATTCAATCACAACATCTCTAGAAGACCAAACTCAATAAATACAATTACCTACATAAATATCCAAAAGCTGTTGTCACAATCTATTTGCGTTTACAAAACAACATCGTACACAACAAAGCAGAAAACAGGGCCCCGACACAGACGCCAATCTCAAACCAAGATAAATGACCGAAAAAATAATGGTCGAAAAAAAAAACAAACAATAAACACGCTAAAACAGGTGTTTATAAAAACAGGGGCACATCGATCAAAGTTTTTGTAACTTGTCTTCGCGAGTAAGACAAATGAAAGTTCGCCAGTGTTCGGCAATCTATCTCGTACGGCGCAGTTTTAGTAAACACGTGAAGAAAAGCAATCTAGAATAGAATTTGTTGTTTTACATGTTTTATTGCTAAAGTTGAATATTTATGAAGTACGAAGGTATTTGACGTGACGCGATAGCTAATGAGGCTGCCACGTTACTACTGCCTACTGTGTTATTAGTTCTCACACGGAATAAAGTTATTTACGATCTGCATTTGGTACTTTAGAATCCAACTTTTTAAATGTTACACTGTTGTTTTATACCTAAAATGACGCCATTCTACCATGGGGGTAAAGACCAAAAAAGTTTCATTTGAAGAGTATGGATCCAGTTTGAGTATGTAAAATATTTTTAATGTTACATATTACATGTAGGTATGCATAATTTTTTAATTATATACAATATACATAATATTATATACATTATAAAGTTCCTTATAAAGTTAAATCAATAAAATATCAGTTAAATATGTACTTTAAAGTAGGTATTGTTGATGCTACACTGGTAATTCTGTTCACCTCCCCCGAAATCAATTTCATGTACTAAATCCCCGCAAATCTCGGTTAAGACCTCCAAACCATTACGTATTCAAATAATACCGATTTGAAAATCATTACTATCGCGATACTAGTTATTTATCTATAACTACTTTAGTTGGTACAAACAGACGAATATTTTGCCAAAATTTCCTTATGAATGTTAATTTGCCATTCTGGTCACGTTACGAAAGTATTCCATTGACTACCCCTACGAAGGTCGATATTCTGGTTTGCAAATTCTGTTTTGTTGTTAAATAACTCAACTACTACTAGTGTAAAATTATTCAAATTAGACGAGTCCATTCCATTAGTAGATTAAGATTAGAGAAAATTTTAATATTAATTAAAGTATTGAGTATCTATTGGCAATATTTAAATAGCAAATTGTTCAGCACCTTGATTGTATTCAGTGACATTTTTCTTTGATGAAGTCTGTAATGTCAGTACGACAGCTGTCGGCAAAATCACATCCACATCTATACCCTCTGTTTGAAAATGTATAGCATTTATGTTAGCTAATACGCAGACGAATTAGCCTCTAAATCGATACTCTGGTAGGGGTTTTTAGAGTACCTAAATAATTTATCGCGATAATGGTGTGTTTCGAGTCTAGGGACCAATAATATTATCCGCATTGCCTTGTATTTAAATTAGACCCGTTTTTGTATCTATTTGAGTAGAATTTTAAGGTTTGTCAGGGGAAATAATTGCGGAAATGTTGGGTACAGTCCGGTGTGGGGATAGGACCACGAATGGACAGTCCAGTGTGCTCCCCAAGGGATCGTAAGACGAACGCTTCGGTTTGTTCTGTGAAGATTAGTAGCCGTGTCCACTTGTTTAATTTGGAGGTACTTTTAAATAATTCGGTTTGTCGGAATGGGAATGTATTTTTTATGCGGTTTTCCTGTGTTTAATTTGTTAAATCTCTTTTGCCTGTGCTTTCTAGAAAATACATGGCTTTTGTATGTACTTATGTAAATTTGTTACTTGGATTCTTTGAAATACAACTTAATTTTTATACCTTTACAAAATTAATATAAATCACTAATTAAGTGGTTCTCAGCTAAATCTGCAAATAAAGCAAAATAAATCGAATAAATACTAAGAGAATAAATTATATCGTAGAGCCTAATAAATAACAGTCTAAAGTAAACTCTCAGGTGTAAAGGAAAAACAATTAAGCTTAAAAGCCTATTTAGGCTCGCCTTAGGCTGATATTCAGTGTCCCAAGAATTGATTAGTCTTTAAATCATTAATCTTATTCACAAAACTAGTCTCGGTTGACGAAACGGTGGATTTAGTTCTCTGAAGGCTTTCTAAACCTTAATCGTGCCATTCTTGATCCACCATGTTTATAATTACCACTTACTTTTATACATCCGCTGCAAAAATAGAAAAGCTAATTATGCAATTAATTATTTAGGTATGCTTATTGTTAAGCGCATTTTTTGTTCAAACTAGGCATAATTGGAATATCGCCATGGTCCTTTATTTATGACAAAGTGATTAAATTGTTGTTGTTGGTTAAATGAATTCAGGTTGCCGAATAAAAAATGTTTTCATAATAATCGCAGCTCTGTTTCTTCCTTTCCTCAACTCTTCACATTTCTAAAAACAATCAGATAATGTCTGAAATGTCTGCTCAAGTAATTTAGTGTCTACATTACACTCGAGTTCTCAACGCGAAAATTTCAATTCAATTTAAACCTACCGTCATTGTTGGCTCATAAATCTTTGCAATCTTTGGACTAACTTTGTACCACCAAAGGTTGCATTCAAAAGTTTTATTAAGTTACCTTCGAGGCGGAAACAGGTGGGGACGTAATATTTACGAATTTCCAACTAGTTTGTATGAGCAAGTTCACGTTGGCGATTGCTGTCACGCCTCGGAACGCTGGTTTATTCATTCTTCTGCACTCGGAAGCATATTTGCTTTGCATTTGTAAAGAATGTGACTATTTTGTTGATGTTGTTGTTTGGTAGTTTGTATGTTGCATACGTAAAAAATACTCTGAATAAGAACAGACGATCTTTCAGTATTTTTTGTGTCATGTCTTTATTAGTACTCGTGGCTTAGTTAACAACAGGTAACTGGGTTGTGAAGGTCAAATAGGCAGTCGCTTCATGTAAAATACTGATATTCAGATGCATCCGGTGTGATTGGAAGCCGTTTCCAACATAGTTTGGAAGAAAGGCTAGGCTAATAATTATATCTTTGTTTGAACTGCTAATCGATTAGGTCACTTGAATTGATGTTGCTGAAATCAAGTGATGTTTGATCAGACCGACTCTTGAATCAGATTTTTTCTTCTTATTATTATTTGTTTTACCATATCCGATTATTTTCTAATAATTTTACGATTTATTCATATACCGAGTATGGCAAACCCGTGCGATACATGCAAATACCGCAGTTAGTACAAAATGTCGTGTAAATACAGTATCACGTAGTTGCGCCAACGACACACGCTAAATGACTACTTGTCCACAGGCTAACGATTATTACTTCGCCCATTTAAATATACGATTACCGTGCGTGGCCAACACGTGATAGAGAATATCGTATATTAAAGAGAAACTACGCATAAAGACTTTAAAGATAAATGTTAGTGTGAAGGTTCCAAAGACGATGTCCAGGATAGAGCGAAGTGGAGGATTAGCAAGGCTGACCCAACTTCCACATGGGATTCATAGCATGGAAGAGATAGACAAAGAAAAAGAGTAACTACGCATCAATGTATCCGATCAAAGGTACATCAGCGGCATAACTTCCTTGAAATAAAAACCCAGCAACATGAAGTAACCAACATGTGTTCGCGTGTTGGTGATTTTGGTGCGTAGACACCATTATCCATACATTTTAGATATTTAGTTTTGTACGGACACCATGTAAG
This sequence comes from Anticarsia gemmatalis, assembly GCF_050436995.1. Lineage (NCBI taxonomy): Eukaryota > Metazoa > Arthropoda > Insecta > Lepidoptera > Erebidae > Anticarsia > Anticarsia gemmatalis. The sequence goes on from NC_134757.1 coordinate 9,241,034, forward strand.
CTTCGTGAGCGCTAGTTAGTTTTATGTCGGTGCTGTTTCATGTAGCACATGGTAAAGCTATGTTTTCATTAAGTCGTTACGGTTAATATATTGTAAAACTATTATCGTCTAACTGTGTCTATTATCTACTGTTCAAAGTATTAAACCTTTAGGCAAGTAAAAAGTAAATCGAAGTTACATGTTCGTGCTCTACTATTTACACCACGTATCTTCATTTAAATGAGCCACGACGTTTCAGACTACACTACTATCTATCATCACGACAAACTTGATCTGGACTTATCCCAAGCTAGATATTAAGAAGAAAATCTACCTTCAAATAGGGACTGCATTATCTCTGGATGTTCCTAGACTTCCTGTCTAGAAAGTGATTTATAGAAGCTCGATAACTGGAAAAGCGAAGATTTGTTTGAGCATGACTAGAGATTTTACTGAGAAATCTATTTTGAAATCGTTCCCACCTTTAGTATCTTGCATTCATAGAAAACTTAATTGACCTACTTCTAAGATAGCTTAGAAACCTATATTCTTGACACGCAAACAAACAAAAAATCAAATTTTTCCTTTTTATTATAATAGATTTTAAGACTACCTTAAGATTAAGATTGAAAAAAAATATGACGCAACTTTTGATAATTGAATTTTGTTCACATTGACTAGATTATCTTCTACTTAAAATAACTAGAGCTTACTAAACTGTTACGCTAGTTTTATTCAAAATGCTTCAAACTATCAACGTTGGCGACACTAATTCAAGGACATTGCTGTATCAGACCGCACGTAATCCTCTGGGGAGGTTTTACGCGGCCCGCTCGAGTTCACTCGTCCAGCTAACTCATGTAGTGTGTTCAGAATTGTTCCAATCCTTTGCGGTACCACTACATGGATTATACTCTATGTCTATTTGTGGTTTTCAATTAGGAAGATTGGATTTGTATTGTAATTAGATTTGAAGATAGTTATTGTTTGATAAACGATTTGCGCAGAATTGTTATTGAATTACGCGTAGGATGCTGCAATGACCAATGCGACCGATGCGATAAGACTTCATACAGAAAACAAAATGGACCAATATGTCGGACTAAAGCATATTTTTTAGTGTGTGATTGTCTTTCAATCAAATTACAAGATTGCAAAAAAAATAATATGTCTTTGCCTCTATGATATTGTCATCAGTGTATTTAATTTTCGAGGTGAACTGTCTACGTCATTGAGTATGAATAATATAATTCTGCCGTAGTGTAAATACCGTAACCACATTAACCATATCAAAGGATATTATTTACGTTCAATACATCACTATGTCTCTTGGCTTGGGTTATTAATTTATTCAAAATGCTACAGATAGTACTTGATTGCTACTGTATGAATTATTATCATACATGTTCAGACGCCTAATGAATAAGGATAGTTTGCATCAGGATTTAGATTGATTCAAATCAAACCAGACCTAGATCAACACAATTTTATTGTTTCATTACAATTTCAGCCTTGCTTTTATAAATAGTTTTATACATTATTTACATCACAAACATCTTTCACTTTTTGAGTACAAATTCCGTAAAAAGTTTTTTATTTTTTTTTCAAATTTTGTTCATATTTAAATTATCATTACAATTTTGTGTAGATATGAGAAAATAATTTATTTATAATACAATGATAACATGGATTACAATAAGTACAGAAATGGATCCAATGAGAAAATTAAATGACGTGGACCCTAAATCAATTGCTTACAATAACGATCATAACATTCTTAAGTGATTGTCTGTTGAGCTACAATCACTCTTCTCGTACTGTCATTGACGAGAGAGGCCTAAACTATTCGCTAACTGGGAACATCGAGTTACGACCTCGTCTTGCAGGAGGCTGAACGACATAGCTATCAATATAAGTCCAAACACTAAGTATGCACAACACGCGATCATTTGTACGTATTCACTTTTGGAGTTCTCTGTGCTTTGTTTAGATGTGAGAAAGCTTGTTGGGACGAAATCCCCGAAGCCTATGGTTGCTAAGGCGATGAAGCAGAAGTAGGCTGCGTCGAGGAAGCTCCAGTTCTCCCAGGCGGAGAATATTGCCGCTCCTACACAAATGTAAGCAAGGAGTAGGAACAGCACGATACCGACTGGTATGTGGCAATGTTCTATGCCGTGATGGATGTGATGCTGGACGCTGGTGGAGGCACTACTGCTGGGCACGGTACAACTCTTCATCTTGTGGCTCTCCTCGTTCCATATCAAAGGCACTCGTGATGGTGTGTCATGGGGACATATTCTGTTAACAAATGAAATAATTTTTAAAGAATTCTTTTGGGCAGAACAGATGTCAAAGTACAAAATGATACTTACGATTCTTCAGGGTCTTCAGAATCATCCAAATCGTCCTGACTCCTGTTCATCTGCAGTTCTCCACACTCCTCAGCGATGAGCTGTTCTATGACGGCACCTCGTGGCCTTTGGACAGTATTTCTGCCTCGTCCTCGACCGGGACCGTGGACTGTCGCCAGGCACTTGGTACTGCCCATCGTCTTCTTTCGGTCCAGCGTTTGAGTTTGGAGGGCTGATGATGTATGGGGTTCTAGAGAATACAAAAATTACGAATATTGAATTTGCTATTAAAGTTGCATTAAGATTCCCATTGTTAATGGGGACTAATCACAATAGATTTTTTATGGCTTAAAAAACTGCTAACAATGTTTTCTCATGACTATTCACTCCATTGAAGTTCTGATTAATATTACTATGTACCTTTTGTTTTCTAGACTTACCATCAGCCAAGGCACTGCGCTTCACTCTTCCTAACGTAGCTGACCGTGGACTTGCAGGGGCTCTCTCGAACACTTGAGAGTATTGACCTCTGTCGCCAGCTCTGGCTTTAACGGTGCCCGGAGATCTGTGGGTCCTCGGCGGGAACGACGTGTACTGGTTGTGTTCAGCTGGCTGTGGTAGGAGACGCTGTTGTTCGTGGAGTTGAAGGTAGTTCTCCGGCTAGAACAATAATGATTGGTTAGTGCTTCCGAAACGATTCCGCGCAAAAAGTTGTAAAAATACGAATATGCCTTAAACTGTACCACTAATTTAGTTTTTAAAACCACTTTTCGATATTAGATATATTTTTATGCAAAAGTTTCAAATAAAAATTAAACGGGATCGATTTCAAGACACAGCAAAAGCAGACAACGGCCTAAAGACAACAAAAAGAAACCAGATATCAAGGGCAGCATTAAACGTTACATAATAACCATTACAGTCAGCCGTTATTAAATATGAACTAACCGAAATGGAGCAAGGAAATCACTGGAACATTTTTGTTATTCGCTCCTTTTACTGTTATTTTATGTTAGTGGCTCGGTGTCCTGTGGCTTAATTACCTGTTTTTAAGACTGAGGGTAGAAACGTGTTTGTATTTTTGAAAGCGACGCTTTGCTGTGTAATTACAAGGGGAACGTTTGCTACGTAGTGATTAAGCCAACTACTCGTCATTGTTCGTGAGTAGAGGTGTGCGGGTTCTATGAGCATATTCATGCGTTGTGACTGCTTCTAGTTGCGTGTTGCTGTTGTTTATGAATATTGTTTATGTTGATTGAATTATAAGGCAAATTATGTTGGTTTCTATAGCGCTTTGTTGGTCATTTCATGAACTTAATTTGTGAATTTGAATTAAAAATCGATTATACATAACATTTCAATTTTCTTTTAAAAAATAACTAGAATAAATAACCATACAAACCAAAATCTTTGCACTAAAAATATAAATAAAATCTCTTATAAATCAACACACTAATTAAATCTCACAAATCATTACAAAAATCTTCTCAATAGAAGTTAAACAGGAAAAGTATAAGTTACTTACTTCCCCATCCTTTCTCCAAGTGTTAGGTACTTTTCTCTTAGTAGCTCTCAGCCAGGCCAATCTTGCCAGCCTGGCAAGTGAAGCACCGAGTCCTGCCAGACATGCCAGCGTGAGTGGCACGCCTGCAGCTGCATACGCGACCGTTGCAGCCCGACCCGCGGCGGTGCGAGGTGACACGTTGCCGTATCCTAGGAAAAGAAAATATTATTGATCTCTCCTTTGACGCAGTAAGGAGTATTGAAGGGTTAACGTGTTTATTAGCGTGTCTGATTGTGGTAACTTCACCCCATAAAGCATAAATCAATTTTGATGGCTATATATTTTGCAGATGGCGTTATTTATCAAAATTATTCGAGGAGCATCAATTATAACTCATACATTCATTTGTAATTTTTTCAAAATCCTGAACTTTCCAACCCAATTATTTCGAGACTCATGCAGTTTTAATAATATACATTTTTTATTTCCATCTCAACTTCGTAAATAAAACAAGAATAACAGCACGTATCTTCACAATTGGAAATCAATACATCTTTCAGGGTATTATTTACTAATTGCAAAGCTGACATTGAAATTTATTTACCTAGGCAACTCGTATATCACAATTCCAATTATTTTATTCTCAGTGTTTTGACATTTTATATTGTTTCAAAGTCGACCTACTCAGAATGTGCCTCTCAAGTTTATAATGTGATGATATGTGCCGTACATAATGGTGGCGGACTGCCAGCATTATTTATGTTCGCATGCACCATAAATTTGACGACAAACTTAGATTACAATATACTGTGTATCCGTTATTTCATTTCGCAAGATTTAAAGTCCTAAAGCAGGTCTATATGAATGCAACAATTGCGCGATTTTCTACAATTGGTACTGTCGAGTATCTAAAGATTTAAAATGTACTGCCAAAATAATAATAAAGTCCCTGCGACACCCGCTAGAGGCACTGATCAGATTTTAATACAAAATTTCTTCATGAGTAACCGGTTGTCAGTAGTCAAGCTACTCTTGTCTCTCTAATCCTCTCACGAATTTCTTTGACCAGTCATGTATCCATCTCACTCACCTATAGTAGTGATGAGCGTGATGCAATATATCAGTGCTCCTGAGAAGGTCCACTTGGAGTCCATGGCGAGTTCAGGTGGTTGTGCGTCGGGCGACTGTCTGGCTGCAGCCACGATGGATGATTCGAACTTTCTCAGCTGCTCGTGGACTAGGCGCGTCCAGTTGCGTTCGTAAAGAACGTTCAGACGTTCTGAAACAAACGAAACAGTCTTTAATTATATTTCTAATAGGTATGTTAAACTGACTCATTAAATCGTACTTGGAATGTTTTTGTTTTTTGTTAATTAAGTCCTTAAATTAATGTATTGTATTTTTATTGTACTGTATACTAGTATTGTCGTCCTGTTTACCGATTTCATAAGAACACAAATTCTGTTATGAAATATTGCCTTGTAGAAAAATCATGCGTTTTTACTTCTAGTTTATACACTTCTCTAGTTCTTAGCTTCTATTAGCTTCCTAGTCAATTAAAGTTCGAATATAAAACTTTTCTAATACCAGGTAGAAAACAAACACACAAAACCAAAGTAATGAGTTGAATCGTAACTCTCTGTTCTAACGGATAAAGCGTGACTTATTCACACAATCGTCAAACGTCTGCCATTTTCTGAGCCGAAGTAAAACCGTCTCGAGCATTTACAATTATTACGAAGATTAACTGTTACCCCCCAAACTGGAATTGGCTATCAAGCACCAAGTATTTGCGATAAGATCTTCAGTGAATAGACTATTATAATTTCGATGGGCCAACACTCAAATTAACGAGGCCCGCAATCAAGCTTTGTTTAGTTTAATCAAAAGTGAAAAGTACCATTTAACTTTTAAGGGTAGGAGTTGGTCTTTGAACAGATATTTTTTGTGTTACTTTGATTATCGGCGTTTGAAATTTATAACAAAGATTGCCTTAATCGATTTAGAGTTCACGACCTTGGGTTGAAGCGATTAAGTGACATTAGCGATCTGACGGCGCGCGAGGGTCTTGTGAAAAACGTCAATATGCAGATTAATGGATTCTTATTGTGTTTTTTTCTTAACTATTAAATTCCACAGAGTTATTGTGAATATTGATAGATGATTACTATGATGCAAATTGTGTTTACGATTAATGATTTTCAGTTACTAATTTACTGTCATCAGCATTAGTTTACACTACTTATGATCGACTTAGAAAAAAATATTTTGAATCTTTCATAAGTCAAAAGACGTGTGGACTAGCCGTCTTTTAATACATTTCATCTAAAATTGTCTTATTAAAATTATGTTGTAATGTTTATGAATACAAAAAACTGAACATAAATTCATTAATTTCCTTAAGGAAATTAATTCTGTATTTCAAGGCAACAACAGAATTTAACAAGAACTGGTAACTCATAGTAATGTAAATTAAGGTCATGGAAGAGAAAAATCTATTTAAAAGCAACATTGTAACATGTTTTTTATAAATTGGATTACTTTGGGACAAGGAACAAGTACCTAATAAAATATCAAACGATTTGTCTCAAGGATAGATAAGATTGTCGAACAGTGTTATTGTTTCGCTTTCTTGCATAAATTTAGTTAAACCGTTGATTGATTGTTTTTATACTATATTTATTAATAGTAGTGACAAGACTCACTCCGCTCGTTACTTATAAATTAGCTCAGTGTACTATTCAATCACGATCACACAAATCGAATTGATTGATTATTTTCTGAAATATATTCACCACCTACATTTTTATGACTGAATACTTGAAAAATAATTAACTAGTTTCAATCTTAGTACAGAGGATTAAGCCACTTACTTAAGACAGGCTTTAGTTTAAATATGAAATATCTTAATTCCCAACCATTAATCTTACAAATCCAAATTTCCCTAAGATCCCAAATATCTTATACAAACCTAATCTATCCGTAAATTCGAATTAAACTCAATTAGCGAATCAAATATTTACAAATACCTTTCATTGGGTACAGTCGCGTCCAGTTACACAAGTTATTTTCATTAAGGCTCAAAATCTTTTGTACGTGATCGGTCTTTGGAGCGGCTAATTTGAATTCCGACTGATTAATCTGTAAACAAGCAAGCACTTTTACTTGGCGACTGTACTGTTAATTGGATTTTTGTTTTTTTGACGTAACGTTAGCTCATTTTGTTTGTACTGAGCTTGCGAATTTGGTGTGGGACGATGTTTGTTAAGCGTGTCTTTTTGTTAGAGATTTTAATAAACTTAGAATTAGAGACATTCAAATCATTCTTTGGGTCATTGTTTCGGCACATTTCCATTGTAGACTCACATAGTTAGATGACATTTTTTTGCGATTTAAAAGGTTATTTTAAAAATTACAAGCTACTTTGTCCCATAAAATTGTTAAAAGATTACGCAAAACGTTTCACAAGGCACAGTACAAAATACTACATACCGACATTCGGTATACACTGCAAGCAGTCAAAACTCCGTTTTTTATTATAATTATTTTAACCTAATTGGAAAATATTGTGTCTCAAATAAAAATTTTAAAGCTTTAACAGAATTTCTCATAAAATATTTCTTTTTTACGATCTCACTTTCTTTCTGTTTACATAATCTCCTAACTCTACGTGAGTTCATCTAAAAATTCAATCAACCGTTGTTGACTCTCTCTAGGAGTAAAAAATCACGGACGTAGGTAGAAAGCATGCGGTGGCAGCCCTATCTCGATCTGTTTACGATCTGTGTCAGAATTGGTTTCGTGTTCCTGCATCGCAGGGGTGTCACGTTACCGGTAATTGATATTGAGCTTCGTGTTCGGATAAGCAGTAAGTGTATTACGAAAAATTTAAGACGTGTTGTACTTTGGTAATCTTTCTCAAATATTTACTAAGTTACCTTCGTAACAAAGGGACTTTTATTACTTACAATTTTTATGTACACATTATTTCCTATATACAATATATTTCTTAAGTCTAAAATTATTGTATTTGTTTCGAAGAAACGCGAATAATTAAACAAGTTATTCATATAATTTATTACTCCTAAATTATTCCATTCATCTTCATTTTCTCATTCAAAAGATATTATCAATAAACTTTGCTGCTTCATCTAAAAAGATACAAAATTATTAGAAAACAGAGTCCGTGGAGGCTATATTTAATATTTTACGATATCCGAACGTAAACTGAAGGCAGGATTATTTCGCTCGTGAATTCGAACGCAAGAACGCCCTATAAACTTTATACCTTGGAGCTATATTTGATATTTTGCGTCGAATAATATATAGAAGTAACATTATTATTAATGTAGATTATAGATACCGGTTCCACTTTAAACTCCTACAATAGTGTACGAGTACATTTGTGATTCTTGAAGCCACCGAGATTTTTTTACAAGTTCATACATACTTTAATGCTGAAAGACCTTTTCCGAGACCTAATATGTGTTTACTTTAAAATACATGTGATGACTCAGTACATATGCTACGGTAAGTTGAACTGTAGCTGATAGCGTAGACTACGTAGCACTGCTACGACAGTAAGTTGTGCTGTAGCTGATAGCGTAGACTACGTAGCACTACTACGCCGCAGTCATTCGTGGCACAGGTCAGATCAACAGATGTATTTAGCTCGTAATAAGTATATACCAAAGTTTTAAATCCTATTTCCAACCAATAGCGGTAAAACTGTGAATTGTTTACTATTCGTAGTTTCCTCCAAAACTACACAGAATAAACTAGCTAACACTTGCAAATAAACCTCAACAAAAGTAATTAAACCAAAGCACATGCAACGTTGACAGAAACTCGATTTCAAAACCGAATTCAAACTCGAAAAAAGGAATAGTTGTAAAAAAGTTTTATCAATTCGGCAATTCGGATATTTCGTCGACGCTAGCGGATGGATGTTCGGATACACATCGGTGCAACTTATATCGCCACCGTTTCGAGATTTATTCACCAACGATTTTTATTTCCGAACCAGTCGACTGTGGAGATACGCGCGCGGGCATTTTGTAAAATGCCACCAATCGCTGAGGAAATGTGGATGAAATATTTCAAAGTGCGCTCCTTGAGTACATTTTAGTGATAGAAATGTGAGATCCAACAGGTGTTACTTACCAAGAATTTGCTTTGAACAATACTTTAGATTTTGTGTTTTGACATAGACTGATCATTTAAATTTACTGAATGTAATTTGTCTTAGAGACCTCCTAAACTTGTGTTTAATTGAGCAGAACTAGGCTCTAATATACTAAAGTAAGTCAGGCTAGTTAGGAATTAGGTAGGTTCATATTTAAGCTAAGTTTCTTAGCAGAATGTGTAGTTCTTTTGCAAAATATTTTTTTCTGTGTCACTCTTTCTCCTTTATTTTCCCTTTCACAGCTAATAAATGTTTCACATACTAACAAAGTATCATAAACCAATTTATTCACGTCCATACTGTTCAATTGAAAACGTAAAATAGTTCGCATTTCGCACGATTACTTCGCGATACTATTTCATGGTCACGCAATACATCGCTCCATCTTGTCTTCCTATTTCCTTGTTTTATTCCACTTTTACAAGGATAATAATACAAAGTTTGTACGTAATTATTGAACATAAAATATTCAAATTGCGCTGGAATATCGAACAAACTAGCTTCATTTATATTCTTTATTGTAGTGAAATGGAATTTACTTAGACAGTTTGGATTGTAAATAAAATAAACTTTGCTTATAACTTTAAGTTATTACGTAGATTCATTAGTGTTAACTTAGTTTTATTAGTATTTCCTTCCCACGCTTGTAGACGAAAATTTAAACATATGAGATGACATTTGAAATTACTTGCATATAAATAGTGTATTATTCTGAAGCAAGTGTGCTTTACAAATGAATAAAAATGTCGTAAGGAAACCTTGTTTGGATGATATAGTTCATTGAACAGTACTTGAAGAAATGCAGTCTTCTACACACAATTAGCTTGCACGGGAAACCCAAGACTTAAACGCTACCTTATTATAGGAGGTGATCTTTGCTCAGCTGTTTGATAGTCGGTAATAGGTTAAAAATCTAATTTTATGATTATTTACTAATTAAAAAGTGAATATCAACATATAGGTCGTGTTATGTAAGCACAGATACGTAACAGTCTGGGTCTCGGTCAATATGTAAACAGCGGTGATCAATCCCGAGCTTGACCGCGGCATCCGATCGTAACCGCACAGATCAATCCACGCAGCCTCTACCTTTAGATAAATACGTGCAAAATGTGCTAAAAAAGGTCGACAAGTGTTATGTAATGACTTTAATTTTGAAAAGTAACATAAATTGATAGTAATCGTCATAAAATGCAGAGCTATTTTTAGATTTTTCTGTTCCTTTTATCGTATGGTTAGTGGACGAAGTTGTTCAAGGCTTATTACTTGCCCTCCAAAGCACGGAGACGCCCAGTTCAAATAACACTATGCAGTCACCGCTCTATGGAATGACCGTGCCAAGGTTTGTTTAACCCATGGATCGTTTGCCAACCGGTGAGCGCAACTGGCTTTGCGCCTTTTCTGTTAAAATTGTTACATAGCTTGTAAACTGAAAATCTGAAAAAAAGAGTGGGCTTACTGTAGACTCTAAGCTTAAGAAAATTGTACCTAAAATTATACTTTGATTCACTGGATATTTTATGCGGAAAGATTAACATTTTTATCATATTTCGCCCAAAACGGCGCTGTAACAGATAGCACGGATAATAGTGTTACCAAACATTTGCATTTCCACATCACTAAATTGCACATCATCCATTGCTTCCACTCCACGACTTTTAAACTAAACAACAAAACAACAAGTGACAAACCGAGCAATGGAACAGCGCAACAAAGAAATGGACAGCAACTTCCATCTGTGTTTCCAACTGCAATCAATAATCCGACCGCTCAGTGAGGAGATTAAGGCATTACGGAGCATTACCTTTGCCGTCCATTCTGACAGATTGCGATAAAAGTACAGACATTCAGTGGATGCGAACTTAAAGATACATTAAAAGGATTGCTGGTGGGGAAACAGATTACCTGGTTTGAACCAGTTTTAGATTTGTGATTTGTAAAGAAAAATAAACGTCTTGGTTCACTGGATGGAAGCTGAGGCTATGCATAGGTTGCAAATAAAGTAAATTGTTAGAAGGAGATATTATTCTGCTAACTTGGTGCTGCTCCCGTTCCGTAACTGTCATTGTTTTCAACAAAAATATTGTTAGCTTGTAGAGGTCAATGTTGAAAAGCTACACTGTGTTACGTGATAGTGGGTTTCAAAGAAATGGGCCTTTATCATCGAATATCCATTAAATAGGAAAACACAACTATGATATCTAACGAAGAGAAATCATGGGAATATATTTGATCAAATAAAAACCATTTGGTTGACTATGACCAGCCAGTTATACAAACTTACTCTTTGACAAAACAATCTAATAAAACCTTATTATACTTACTTAGTTCAGTGGGTTCTTTTACATCATTACCTTTCTTTGTTTTTCTATAAATATTATGTTTGAAAGCATTGTTTAACAATGGTTACCAATTATTATGTTCAAGTATGTTGCGACATAAAAGCCGTGAAAGCCTTTTGATACTGTTTCCATCAATTTGTATCGTTTACAATGAAATTACTATTACCTTTTTGTTTATGGAAAATAAGGAATAGAAACGAAATGGAACTAACAATAAATAAATATTACGACGCTACAAAATTCTATATATCTTTTGGTTTTGATATGAAGCTCACATTTCTACAAATTAAATAGTAAAAGTAAAAACAATAAAAAGTTACACATTGTCCCATTGCTGAGCAAGGAAAGCATAGCTAAATTTATAAAATAGAATTCTGGAGCAGTCAAAGTTGATTAAATACTAAAACATTTCATAAGGCTTAACCAGGAAATGTTCTTTTTTATCAATACGGATTTTCATTTACAGATTTTAACATACATATTTTTCATGAGAATAGATTGCATCCCCGATTCAAAATAAAAAATATTTACACATTTGATGTATCAAAGCCGATGTAACTAATATCCTAGATTGGAAATACTAAAGGCAAAGGAAATCTATGCACGTTTTCCATTTCACTCTGCGCTGATCACAAAACAGCGAGAAACGAGCTTGTGTTATTAAATTGTAGAAACATATCGCTGTCGCTTGCTTTGCTACCGGTTGAAACTTTGACATTCAGCAAATAGAAATGCTTATTGAGATCCGTATCGTTCTCTTTTACAAATTTGTAATTACTTTTTGTATATGGCTCTACCTCAATCGTGGAAGTGTATAATGTCAAAATACCCAAATGTTCTGTAAAATGATTTCAAGAGACTTTTGTGTTATAACATTTTTCTAAAATAAATATCAAATTAACAAAAAACATTTTTATTAAACACGTGTAACATAGTATTGACTGATCCCGTCTAATAGGCATACTTGTATCTCTACATTTGAAAATCAACCATAACGGAACGATTTAAAGTTGAAATTTCTTTGTTTTTCGTGTCAAAACTAGCGTGTTTCGTGTAAACATATACAGGGTGGTTTCGACATGCGGTAATCGGTAAACGTCCGGTAGGGCGCGGCGTCGCCTGATTCCCCAGTTATAAAACCTTTATTAGGGTTCGCGATGAGATGAAAAAAGGGAAAAACATACTTTGATGTTCCATACACATTTTTAAAGGACAGATTTTTTGGTTAACACGTGGTTGCTGAATGTAAAGGGTTTCCCAATTAAAAAATATTTGTAATTTTCTGGGGATCTCAATTATGGATTGGATTTCTTCTTTTTTACAGGTTTCATTTAATGTCATTAATTTCAATCATTTTCATGTCATCAATTTGACGAGCCATAAGTAAACGAATACGATTGAAATCGTTCAAAGATCACTAGGCGATTTGCCAGTTTGACATTATGAAAAAAATTACCAAATGAACAAAATCAGCAGCTCAATTCTCTACGACTATCGACTACCGACAACCAGCTTGTCATCGAGAAATTTCGTATAAAAATCTGATCAGCGCCTCTGACGGGCGACGTAGGTATTATTTTGGCAGTGCATTCTAAATGTCAAACTTTCGATACTTGACAGTAAAGACTGTACAGAATCGCACTACAGGCTTTTCAATTTGGATTTGTATCCTAAAATAAATCGCCAAATCCAGCCAGTTTGGAAGCCTGCGAATTCAGTCCATCAATAATTAAATACCAAATAGATGTGGGTAAGCTTTTTCAAGTGCGATTTTATTAATGGCTTCAAATATTCAAACCTATTGAGCACAATCCAGTGTCGAGTGGAAAAGAGATAAAACATTTAAATCAATTTGGAAACGTTAGAAACCGTTTAGGAGTTCTTTTTCTTATTCGATTTTATCCGAAATACGTTTAGGGTCATATTTTATTACTAACCTCAAAGTGGTCTGTTAAGAATGAAAATCGGCTAAAGTAGCAGCCAAATGTTTCGTTCATTTGCTCTCAACTTACCTATATAGAAAAAATCGATATCAAATTCTACTTAAAATAAATCCAATATCATATTAAAATTTCGGACTAAAATAATATTAGGTAACAATTTTTTCGAATACCTTATTAAATTTGCTGAAATTCAGTTCATTGCACTATTTCAAACTACACTACTCGTCAATTTCATGAGGCAGTTGTATTTCTAGCAAATGAAAACAAAACAAAATAAATGAAATAGTATATTTTATTTAAATTATTCAACGTTGACGACCTCGGCCATATCTGATTAGGAACCCCGAAGATATTTTCCACTTGATATACACTCTACAACATAAAATACAATTCACGAAAACATTTTAAAATGCGTAGGCTTTTTAAAAATAAACAAAAAAATAACAAAATGTTTGTTATTTTTTTGTTTATTAAAAAATAGTTGACGTTGTTCTACGATCAAATGAATTAGGTTTTTGTACGTTTTGTTATTTTTTTATATTTTTCATTACGCTACAGTCGTTTTTGCAACAATTTTACTTCATTTCAGTTTTATGATACACCTAAGGATATTTTGACGAATCGTTCCCGACAATCCAGTTCGTAAAATATGAAAAATTATTTAAACAGAGCAGAATAATACTATCCCCGACTATTTTTTTTAGATTTTAAACGTGAAAAGGTACTGCTATAAAAATATAAGCTTTACTGCTTTTCTTTCATGACATTTTAAACCGTTGTTAAGTAGTCCTCTAAATGTATTTTTGTAAGTCTCATTTTGTAAGTTTCGTTTACCAATATTTTCCGTAATTTACTTATAACGACTTCTATTCTTAACAATTTATTATCTTTGAGGGTTAAGTTTTATTGTTTATTGCTTATCTCAAGTATCCCAGAAAACACATCTTTAAATCTATACAAATCCATTCACTGTTTACTAAACCCATTCAATATCTACCCATCAATCTTCATTCAAATTAAAACGTACGCGAGCAATACCGTAACAAATCAATAGTAGGTAGGCTTGTGGCACCTTGGCACACAGTTCTTGGAGGCACGCCAACTAATTAGTCATGTAAATGGAAACTACACAACGCACTGTTTGGCGACATCAGTTGCCGCGAACTACGGATGATTTGGAAGGTGCAAAGATTAATCATTAGATTCTTTATACCGACATTTTACGCAATATAAAGTATTGCACAATGTTATTTATCGGTGGGGGGTGAAGGTGTAATAAAATTGTAAAAATATATTGCGCAGTATTGTGGTTTGGTCTAGGAACCACTTTAGAAATTAAGCTCTTAAATTTAGCAATTTTCTGTGTCAGAAACTCGTACCATCATGGGCAAAACGTTATTTTAACATTTATAAATTCTGAAGCAGAATTCTGCCGATACGTGCTGAACAATAGATTAAAACAAAAGCAAGACTACTTTCGCAGTATAAAAATAAGAATGTCAAAAGTAAGACATTAAAAAAATTGCTGCTAATTAAGTTCAAACTTTTTGAGCAAACCTATTTAAAGTTTTTGTACCTACTTTGAGTAAGCTAAGATAAAGATTTATAATGAATTTGTAAATGTAGTGTAAAGTAGAAGAGGGATAAAGAACCAAGCGGTCTACATCGATTGCTTTTGTTTACTTAAATCCGTACTCTTTTATCTAGCGAAGAAATATCTAGCGAAGAAATACTATTCGATAATAACGTAATAAAAAGTGTGTAGCTCCTCCATTGGCTCACTAACTCGACGACAAATCGTAATAGACGGATTGCAATCACTGATTAATCCGGAATCCGTGCAGCACATATTTCAAGTCGACTAAGTATCGACAATCTATTAAGTTTGTTAACGTCTCCCTAAAGTTTTCCTAAAGGGAATTCCTGCGAGTACTTGGATAGGAAATATTGGTAGCAAAATATAGATTTTGTGAGCAATTTGGAGTTAAACTTACAATAAGTTTGGGCCTCGCGTTCAATTTGTGGGTACTCGACGGTTAGAGAAAATTAGATATCCATAAAGGGAACTCTTCCCAGGACGACAAAGTAAACATCAAAGTGTATAAAATATTGAATAGAAAAGGTCAAGCAAGGAGTCGTGTATAAATTGATATTTTATTGACAACTTTTTCAAACTAAAAAACAAAGGCGAATTATCGACTTGTTTTTCATCATACTGAAAGCCGCTAAGGTCATCAACTGGCTATAAATTAATAAAACGCCCTTTACTAAAATATTTGTTTTAACAAACTCAATAAATATAAAATGAACAACAATCGAAGTTGAAAATCGTAAAATTTTAACAAGAGAATACACAAAACAAATCTCAATAATTCACGCCGACGACCGACTAAGTTTACAGTTCTCAAACTGATTAAATTATTTGTTGTCGAGTTCTTCAAAAATAAAATACATTTTTAACGAATCAGACGGATAATGAATTTGTCATTTGGACGCCCAACAGAGCCCAACAGACATTTTAATTGGCCTGTATAAAACTCAAACAAAGTTTTTATTGCGTCTCTCTTAATCAAAATTTTCGCCACCCGAAACCGGGGAGTTTTATTAGCACGAAATCTCAAGCTATCTTCAAGACTCATGACTTTTTGTAACTCGGTGTTATAATATTAAAAACTTCGCCTTTGATTTAAACTTTGCACAGTTTCCTTAATAAGAGAGGAGGAGCTTTTTTGCAGAGTTATAGTTTGAATACGTCGAGTGTAATCCGGGCAGGTGTCGGGATTCAGTTTCACGTAAGCCTTTTTATCAAGCCGTATCAGATTTACAGTCTCACATTCAGGGAAAATTTTAGAAAACTTGTACGCTAGTCTCGGACTATTGCTTCAGAATTATTTTTCACTGTTTAATTATAAATGGACAGAGATTAATATCTTGTGGCTTAGTTAACAAGCCGCGCGGATCGATCTCAGGATGGGTTTATCGGAGGGCACGGTAAATGGTGGGTCTGGGCTGTCATTTTCGAAGATCTTCGTTAGTCGTTACATTACATTAGCCAGAAACTTGAAAGTCTGACAACTAGTCTTACCGAAGGGTATCGTGTAATAACCCAGGTAACTGGGTTGTGGAGGTCAGATAGGCAGTCGCTTCATGTAAAACCCTGGTTTACAGCTGCATCGGGTGAGACTGGAAGCCGACTCCAACATAGGTTGGGAGAAAGGCTAAGCTGATATAATTATAATTGAACATCACTACCCAATAGTTTTATAATGTAAGTTAAATTAAATCTGATTCCACGTATTCCTCTACGACAATCGTTGGTTTCAAATGACGGTCGGTTCAGCCAGGCCGAGGCATAACCTATAATCATGCTGATCCCAGTAAATCATGGCAATCTACATGTAACATGGTATACATTATATAATTTAGTTGGTTACTATAAATCAATGAAATTTGTAGTGGATTCTATTAGAAAATGTGCAAAAAATTAATATACTCGGTATCGAAAACGGTATTAGATTGAACGAACTTTACAAACTAGAAAATCAATTTTCTAGTCCAAAACTTGCACCGGAGGGCATGTAAGGTGCAAAAACGTGGTTTATTTTGCATCTGTTTCTGCTTTTGCATAGCAGTTGAAAGCTTTCGAATAGAAAACCCATTTTGAGCCTTTGACAGCCGAAATTTTACTGTTCGAAAATGTTTGTGTTCGACAATTCAGTTAGTGAAAATTTGTAAACCTTTTACTTGAAGAATTTAATTGGTTTTCGTGGTAAAATAAATAGTTTGTATTTTCAAACGTAGCATTTCGTAAAACAAATCTTAGTTATTTAGTCAAAACAAGCTAAACGTGTAAAAAGTAGCCTGCTGGGCGTATATTTTTTGAGCTAAAAAATCTGAATTTTAATCAGACAATATCTAAAATCACTAAGTTCGTATCAAGCAGGCTCAGTAATTTCAGAAACACACAGACACACACACACATACAAGCAACGTAGCTCTTTATAACATCAGTATGACATTAGTTAATGCCTCAGGGAGACGAGTTCCTGTGAACGTCACATATCGATTCTCGTACATTGTGCGACAGTTATGGGACAGCATTATACCCGATCCATTTATAATATCCTCGATACATTCACCCTAGGGTCCAGGCCTACATTAATTAGTTCCGTAGGTAATACCTATTGGGTTATGAACGATAGCTCATTTCGTATGCGTCGTTTATGAATTTGATCATTGTGATTTGAAATTTAACGAGGCGACGATGTGTGGACAATTTGTTGTTTTGATGATAGCTCTGACTAATAACTATTGAACATTTGCTTTGTATGTTCAGTATTTAATCATACGGGAATTGCCCATTTTGAAATCTCTGTATATTTCCTTAAATATTTATTGGCATGTCAAAAATACGTCTACGTATATCAATGTGATGATTTTTTTAGAGAGTTTTTAAAGGATTAAAGTTTTCGGGACCCATGGATTGCATACGTTGTGTACTCTGACCTGACTTCTATTACGGGAGGAGTCCTACCCACAATATTTTTATTATAATGGATAAAATTAATTCTGCACGCTGTTTTTAATTCACTTCCATTGTAGACACTCTGTTGTCTCTGTGTTTGCTTGGTCAGTATTAATATTGTGTGCATTTCAAAATCCTTCTCTTCTTTCGATATTGATAAGGTCAAATAAGGGATCCAATTAAAAACTTTTACTTTAACGAAGGCAGTTGCGTAGGTTTTGTACAGAAGTCTAGGAATGTCAACCGTGCGTTGGCGTGATAATTGTAAAATATTTCACTTGTGTCAATGACCTCAACCATCGTAGGTTCAAAGTACGTTAGTATACGCATTGAAATAGGTTTGAGTAATGGTGAAGAAATGACGAGACACTATTCAAGTTCGCGAACCTAAAGACGTCGTAGATGACCATTCATATTAAATAGTTCTGAATATCATGTCCGTGTATTATTTGCAATATTTATTTGCCCCGGCCGACCCGCACAGCTCCCTTGTCTATCATTTAGTTTAAAATAGGACTAAAAGTAGTCTACATATAGCAGAGTTTTATTACTCACGTCCTGAATTCCATGACACTTGATTTGTTGGTAAGAGATTACTATAGCACTACAAACAGACACAGTCATGAACTTCCGTATTTATTATATCAGTATGGTATATCACAGAAAATTTCACTTTACACTTGCATAGACCAGGTACTTTTTGAAATGATTCGTGTCTACCTTTGACCAGATTATCCGATAGAATCAATAGCCTCTAACTTTCAAAAGAACTCCGACAGATTTCCAAATAAAAGTTCGACAAGTCTGTCACCCATACAATTGTGGGATCGTTTGTCCTTTGGCATTTGTCCGGCGCGGTTGAACTAGTGACGTCACATAACGGAACGAAGTGGGCATGGCTCGGTGGACGGATTCCGCAATCATCGTGTTTGGACTGTCATCAAAAATGAACGGAACTGGGGTTATTGTTGCGTATGTGTTGTGGTTATAATAGCAAGCTTGTTGATTTGGTATATATTATTAGACGGTTTTCTGGTAAAGGCTTTACTTTTAAGGTACAAAACAAGATTTAGGTTTAGGAATGAATAATTTGCTGGAAAGTATTTAGTGGAATATTATAGAAAACTTGATTTTTAAGCCACTAACGAAAATAAACCGGAAAATTACGGATTAAATAAAAGGTAACATTATTACTTACTACACACGTGTAGACTATGTAATCAGCTCAATTAGTAAGAACCAGGAACTTGTATCTTAACGTTAACATCACGTAATCTTCAGCTTAAACTTGTTGTAGTGTTGTAATATAATTTTTATTCAAAATATTAGATTATAAATTATTGTATAACGATTTTATTTATAAGCTAAAGTTGCCACGAGCCTTATTTGAAAAACATAACTAAACAACAAATTATATCATTATAGATTCATTTCTAAATATTTACTCAACTATAAAGCTAATAAACTATTCGATACTTTCATCTATTTTCCACTACGACATCAAAAAGAAATATCAAAGTTAAACGGCAAATCAATTCAATAAAACTACTTTAACCTCGAAGTTTCCTCATGCAATGAAACCGCAAACATAAACTATTGTTACCCAACCATTTATTTGAATTACAAATGCCATTGAAACGATGAAAGCTGACATTTTTCCAACAGAAATCCGTTTCAGATGTAAAGGAAATTAAATCGACTTAATAAATTAGATTTCCAAATCATTGGCTGCCTAAATCCATTATCGTAATGACGTTATTAGTGGGGATTGATACTAGTAATGGAAAAGTGTGAACTGTACGTACTGAGGTGCGACAAATAATTGAGTAGGTAAGTATCAGAATTTTATGCTAGATTTTGGTAATAGAATTATCCGTGAAGATTTATAAATTTTGATCAGCCTTATCGAAAACACTGATGACAATTGATACGATAGTCGCCATACTGTGACTGTGACTGATATGTGCTTAACATGTGCCATTCGAACTGTTTCTATATTTCATAGCCCGAACTACATTTATACCTAGCGAATTGATTCAATAACTGAGGGGAGAAGAAGTCGACGGAGACTTTTAGGCGGGGACCAGTAAGAAAATGCAGAGGTAGAAGGTGGAGCAAATAAGCCCTGAAACTTAAATCTCAATTACTTGCTTTATACATTTGCTTTTGACTGTTGCCCAACCAATATCCGTTCAAAAAGCCAAAACAAGTAATAAATGCGCATACATCTCCTCGAACTAACAGCTTAACTTAATAAACACAATTTGAATCTCAAACACGTTATCTGAGCCACTGAATCTACCGCACAACCTAATCTCCTGAGCCTAACTTTTAATAGGAAACTAAACTTGCATGCAATATCAAGTTTAATCAAACATGTTCTGTATGTTTTTCGTTCATTTTAATTCGAGAACTTTGTATAAAGGTGTTTAAGTAAGGCTACAGAAGTTCAAGAGAAAACAGAGGCAGATGCTTCAAGGCTGCTTTGTTTCGTTCAAGTTTTGAGACTGCTTTAAGTAGCAAGTAACTTGGTAGACTTCTTTAGAGTTAAGGCTTTTAATGTGATGATAAATAGTTTACATTGTAATTTTTAGGTTATCAAAGTGACATCAAAGTTTGTTTAGTCCGCAACGGATTTCCAATGGTGATGCAACGTCTGCTATTTGTACGATTGACTTTTATAATCCTATCCTGCTTGTAACTGTAACTGTGTTATCTTTTCTAAATTAGTAAGATTTTAAAAGTCTTATTCTAATAACTTATTACTTTGTTTGTAAAATTCTGACACAACATTTTACGCCCCACTTGGATTTTTTGTATTATAGACTCTTACCTAGGACAATATATTTGAAATTTAAGCCTACAATCTAATTTCAACAAACTTTAGTCTTCAATTCAGATCTCAAATCACTATTAAACTCTAAAACTAGACTCCAAAGAACAATACATAACAGTCAAACTATCCATTTCATAGCGGTAATAACGAACACTAATACGCGAAATCCTGTACCATCCCACAGTACAATTGTAGCGAAATAATGATCTATCTGTTATACCCTCGGTGTCAATTATAATCCGTGGTTATGAAGCTTTATGCTCGTATTATCATTAGTGCGGATTTCATTTTGGCCCGCAGCCTAATGTTCGCTATCGGAGCATATTTGAACTGATCTAGGATCAGTTATACGTTCTCAGATTTTGGGAAGTATTGTGTATTGGAATTGGATTATTATGATGAGAGGTATAGATTTGAGTTAGAGAAGATTTGAAATAATTAGAATTTTCTCGGAATATAAAGCGACCGTTCATGTGATTAATGATTACAATGTTGTTATAATTCTTGGTATGCTGAAATAATCCCCATATTCGTATATTAAACCAACATATTATACCATTTAATAGGTATATCAATTTATGATAGCGGATAAATGATTACTGTATCAAGTGTTTTTTTATGCAATGAAACAACACATGTCATTGTGCTTAATTTTTTATAATCATAAAGATTTGCATTTAAGTCATACGCTCTATACAACTGCCTAATCTTATTCTTTGATGACTTACAACATGATGTAGTATTCTATAGTATTCAGGATTTAATTGTTTCCGAGTTTAAACCCTTATAATGAAACATGACTCCGCTTTTAAGCATTAAAATTTTAAATGCTCCCGAAACCAAGTGCTTACAAAAATGTTTTATAACAAGAACATTTTGAGAGTATTATTACACAGGAATTAAGGAATGTTCAACCGCTTAAGTCGAAATATCCGAATAATTTTCTCTTACCTACATCCAATTTTGTACCTATTATCCGATAAATAGGTCGTTCTTAAAACAAGAAAAAAACAACACTCAAATGTACCCGAAAAATACCGAATATTTTTCGTTTTCTTTATACACACGGACTTTAAATTAATTGTTCCCAAATGATCCAATTTCCCTTGCCTTAAAATGTACGAGTGAAATTCTCATCTCGGGCTTGCGGGAGTCCACTTTTGTTAGGGTCTCTCCTCTCGCCCGAAGGTCAATCCATTGAATGAGCCACAAAGGTCCCTTCGAGTTAAAATTAGAGTTATTATATGCCTAAATTAAGTAACCATATTGTTTGCTTCTGTCACCCTTTTCGTTTAAATGAACGTGTAGGGAATTTTAAGTGGGTGGTAGGAAGTTTGTTCATATGTTAAAATAATGCGAACAAATAAGTTAAAGTTCAGCTTGTTCTTAGCTAATGTAATTCGTTTTATCAGTTCGTTTTTAATACTTAAATTAATCTTAAGACTTTATGTTACTAGTACTAATGTAGCAATTGTTTGCTGTAGAGTTGAACTATCACAAATCCTGACCCGATTCACAATCGATCTTCCAAATCGAACCTTTTACAAAAATAATGCAAGTTACTATAATAATACAAAATGCTGGTAAATTAAAAGATCGCAAAGTACAGGCGAGCTCAGTCAGACATACAAAGCAATCGTGATTGCGGCCGCAAACAAACGCATCAAAGTTCGCGCCCCGTGTACTGTGCACTGTACAGTACCTACTGTGCACCCACTTTTATCCACGATGCATGAAAGTTGTGCAATATTATCGCATCGTCTGCACTTGTGCGCGCGACTGTATATTGTTCACTGATGTTGGCTTGCTGGATGTAAAATTAAATGTTCTGTACGAAATATGTGAACAAAATTAGTGAATTGTTTTTGTCACTAGAAAAAACAACATAATCATTTATGTTTCTACAGGACTGAATGTATACCTTTTACAAGTCACACTTAACATTGAGATTTCAAGTCTATCGTCGTTTTCTGTAACAAATTCACAGCCAACATATGGAGAAAACATATGAGTGTAAAAAAAATCTAGAAGCCAATTAAATTGAAGCCGACCTCGTATCGGAAAACAATGCGTATATTTTGATTACATTTGAAATAGAATACAGACGAAGTGTGGTGACTGAGGGTTTCATTATACCCTTGATAATAATGCATTTAATTACTTTGCTTAACATCTAATGAAAAGCACCCCACACTTTGTACACTCGCTAACAAAAAGCGTGACGTCACATCATCACGCTGATTTCGTTGGCAAATTGACAGCGAAATCACAATAAAGCGTACTTCGTAAACATACTTTCAGAACCAAATTCTTGCGGTTGGAAATAAACTCTGTGATACACCACTTACCCTAATTAAATTTCTTTCGTAATTCTCATAACAAAATTTCACAGAATCCGTTTATTCGTACATACAGCGTCAGAAATATACTGGCACATTTTAAAAACCTTTTTTATTAATAAAATGAAATGAATACTGCCTAACATGCACTTTTAACGATTTTGAACTTTCTCGACTTAATGAAGTATCCTAACCTATATTTTTAAATCGCCTTTGAGACCCATTACATTGTAATACTATAACACAGACTTCTAATTAATTAAGTAAAACCACTGCGCATTGTTTCTTGAATAATAAAATAATCGAAAAATATATTTTCAATCAAAAAGTTCTCGACGTATTTTGACAAATCTATTTACGGGAATCGTATTAATTTAGAAACTAAGAAAGGTACGAATAAATCAAATTTAAAAGAAACGTGCCAACAAAAAACAATAATACCCAACTCTATTTATAAATCAGCCAATTTCAGTTATAAGTTTGTGTCTATTTAAATCTAAATATTATCTTGCCTTATCATAATATCTAACCTAAGTATTTTCACTTAGGCTTTCAAAGATATTCAAAATCCTTTGTACTGTAGAGAAAATTATTCAGTGTCTTTATTAAAGCAACCGCTACGGATTAAAATAAACCACTTAAAGCTTTGAAAGGGTTAGATTTCAATACTTTTTTCGGCCGTTTTCTATAATTAATTTATCAGTGAAAGATCCATTTTAGATTTGTTGCCTGATAAATCTTGTTAGTTAAAAATAAATAATTATATTCTAAACTAATATAATCATGAATAGATTGCTACCTTATCTTGCTGTAGCACGATTTTCTACAGGTAGGATCAAATAGCAAGCATTTAAAATTAGTTAAATAAATTTTTTCCCATGATTTACACTAGGCGCGCTAATCTGTTTTTCGCTACACGATAATGATAGGAACTCGCTATTCTGCAATTTCTTTCTTTTGTTCCATCTAAGACGTATTGTTTCTAACTAAATATTTAAATAAAGATTAGACAAAACATTTCTAATTAACGCAGCCGCGTCGTTTTTTTCGATATCTAAATTAATTGCTCTGCATTCAGCATTGTCAGTTTTAGTCGCAGACATTTTAGAATACGATAGACAGAGATACGTTATAGACATCATATACGAGACAATCCGTGTTCATACCGAGTTTATTGTGATAGGGTAAAGACAGCTAGATACAAGGTATTTTTATCTCTACATCTTAGTATATAAATACAGAAACCGCAACACTATATCACGTACTAAAACCTAGACAGCAACATATCTTTCGAATATAAACTAGAACAAGTTGTAGTTATCATTTCCAGTCGATTTCAAATCCGCGTGAAACCGGGTCACAGGTACAACTGACTACAGAACTAAGAGCGTGCTCAAATATGATTACCATAGCATTCCGCACTGAATTGTATGCTTATTTTTTCCATTCTATGTTTGAATTTAAGTTGACGCTATGTTCTTTTAAAAAGGTTTTTAGTACTTAATGCCGTTCCCGAGCGTGATATTTGGTTGTAAATGAATTTGTAAATATTTGTGATTGAATTTAGGTTTTTGAACTTTTAAAGGTTAACTTAAGGTTGTATCGTAACATTTTGTTTATCTGATAGAATAATTAGTAAGTAAAAAGTAATTCTGATTGTGATAAAAATATGTTTGATTAAACCGAAAAAAAAAAGTTTAGAAATATCGCACCATCCTACAATCTACCCTTATTATTAAACACCTGAATTATTACAAAAAATAATTTTCCAAGAAGCGTAAGTGATGATTATAGTATTAAAAGGACACTAAATTTTATTTAAAAATTGAAAAATAATATATCAAGGAACAACATTTTAAAATCAATACTATCAAACTTAGAATTTGGAATCAAATATCAAACTGTACGAGTGTCGTTGACAGTACGTTCGTGTTATATTAGCATGCGACAAAAAAGAAATAGCAGAGCAACGGTTATTGCAACGTGAGCCAACGGGTCCACAGATTCTCTATGACAGCGTATTTGGCTAAGGTTTAGAGGAAAATATTAGTTTTTGAAGCTTCAATCTTTCTAAACTAAAATCGTAAAGCTAAAAGTATCAAAATTGTAAAACTATAGTGTTCCTAGGAGGTTATCATGTATCTCAGATTACAACTCGTCGCCACTGTGCTGTACAATGCTTTCTCCCGTAGATTATATAGTGATTTACATGTCACGTCAAAGCAGAAATGTACTGTTTAGTGACCATCAATGTGACGTGCACTTGTTGTCAACGAAGATACATGACACGCATACAGGACTTACAGGACTTTTGATAACCGCTATCGATAAATTTTGTAAGAAAATGTGGTTAGCGCCTTTAACGGACGCCATTAAAACAATATTTTTGCAGTTCATTATAAATTTCAAACTCTCCCTACTAGGTTGTACCGACTCTAGAGAATCGTGCTACAGGTTATTGGGCAGTAATAAACAGTTCCAAACAGAGTGACATTTAGTCAAAGTAACATCTTGATTGGTCCGTCAAACACGTTATTCATGTTACTGGCCGACTCAAACAATATCGATAGTCTAGTTATAGTGACATCATTGGACATCATAGTGATTGATCAAATGCTATGGACACGAACAGTATATTTTAGTAAGTTTCGAATTAACTTTCATATAAAGTGTAGATTCTTGGACACCGTAGAGAGAAAAAACAGAATTATTAAATATTTATTTCATAACAATTGAACAAGCAATCATAAGCATTTTGAAATAAATACCCACTTACACGCTCAACATTTCTAATAAGCGTTCAAACTTTTCCAACTCGTGCGTAACAAAAGAACCAGCACAATAAATAACTCAAGGCCTTGTCAAATTAAAAGTAAATCAGTAATTTTATCATTCGTAGATTTAATCATATATTTTTTGGAGCGGCAACACTCGATATCCGGGTTCCGTACCATCTGTTGTCGCGACACATAAATTCCGTTACTGTCCTCTTATGGCGGGATTTTATAACATAATTTGTGAAAATTAAACCTTATATGCTTTTATTTTTGTGCTAAATTGCTCTGGCGGAACGAATGTAATGGAGGCATTAACTGTGTGGATGTGAATGGAGCTTTATGCGACGCTTTGGTCCAATGTGACTTAGTATCCGGTAGTGGGGAATAAACCTCGAAAAGTGGTGGTATTTACAGGTTGACTTATGGACAAATATCACTGGATGCTGCTAAAATAAATAGTGTTGTGAAATTTTAATTGGTAGAAATGCAGGAGTTTTACAATTTGTAGATTCTTATTTTAAGTACTTTTAATTCTTGTTAAAATTGTGTTAAAATTTTGCAGTTTCGTATATTTTAATTTGGAATTATTATAAAAAGGACCTGAAATGTTCAATGAAAGACGCCGTAATAAGTATTAGTCGTAGAAATGTTTTTGAAGTAAAAAATATCCACTAAAACTAAAAATACCAAAAATATTTATGACCGAAAATAAAAAACACGGTCAGGCATTGAGTGTTTAAAATTCATACAAAATAGGCCACAATAAAATGTTATTGATCAACCGCGAAGCCGACGGATCGTGAAATGTTTGCTGTACCACGGGCGTAGTCAATTAACCCGTTAAATGCGAGTGGCGTGCTCATATTTTTCATTTGTATTATACGGTTTTTTGTTCGCCACGATAAATACATCAAATCAGAATATCAAGGCTTAAAGCTTTTTAACGTAGCCTGCTCAAACGTGTAAAGTAAAGAGATGTTCGTATGTACTGAAACATGACTTGCTAGTCTGTCGTTTCTGGTCTGTTCGGGAAGTGTATAAAAAAAATATTTTAATATCCTTTAATATTTCACTATTTATTTATTTATGTTAAATGTTTTATGAATTCAATAATTTAAAAGCAGGTGGAGTTAGTGGAGCCGAATTTAATAAATAATAACTGATGACCTTGTAAAAAAACTGTGTTTGAGGGGTCTTCAATAATATGTAGGTACCCTTCAAGGCAAAACTGAAGCAGCAAATTTCAAAGTCTGCCAATTCTCATACGGCAAACGTACTAACGGTAATGTACACCTCGCAGAGTAGAGCCGTTGGATTACTGAATAGTCTTAGATAGCGCCGATCTCACTGGTAGTATTCGAAATCTGACAGTAGTTTAATTAAGACCGGGACTCGATACGTCGATGAATCGAATGGCACTGCTATAACCACGTTGGGTATCGAAGCTACATACATTAATTGGATTCCGAAAAACGGGTGTATTTCGCGTCCAATTTACTGTCGATTCACGCGTTCGCATTCGAATATGCTGCGATGTATTAAATCTGAATAATTATGACCGACGTTTTACAATAGTGTAATTCTTCGAGCACATTTTTCGAATACGTAAACTGAACTATCGTTTACAAAAAAAGCACATCTTGGAATCCTCTAAACGGTCTTGAATGTTAAGTTTGCATGTCTCCGTGGTTAAACTATTCAAGAACGCTATCCGAACTTCGGGAGGACTCAATGCAAGTAGCAGAATTACAAGAATAACGAAAAGGGTATGAATAATCCGATGTTATCATAGTCAGTCGCCAGTCAACATCCTATAAAACATAACCCCAACAAAATTATTCGACCAAAAAAAGTAGCACTCACTTTCATCAACTTAGCCGTGTATTTTCATAACACGACACGGTACAAAATACCCTAACTCGATGTGACGTAAAAAATCTTGATACAGGGGACGGGTTATCTGGCTAAATCGGCCTTCAAGGGTAAACCACTTGATGGCCGAGGCGCTTATGAAATATTATTTTCGCACTATTTACCAACGAATGTTTACCCGCATCCAATATACAGTTTAGTAGCTCATTGACCTCTTAAAAAAGGTTGTATTATGACGGTCCCTTTTTTCTGTTGAGGAAAAGCCTTGCGAAACGGTTTCCAAGTAAAATGAACACGTAATACTCGTAAGTCAACATTGTCCAATGACGTTTATTGATGGGATTTCATCAATGTAATCCTAAATCGATGCCGGTTTGAAATGGTATTGGAATTAATAGGTACGATGGATGAAAACAATGCTAAATTCGTTGTTGATGGAAATTATGTTTTCAAATATCCACGTTTGATAAATGGCGAATCATATTTTTACAGAATGAAAATTAAATCAACAAAACAATTTTAATACTTTTAGTAATGCAATACCTGAAAAAAGTCATGAAATAAAATTAACATTTCTCACGATTCATCTTTAAGGTAGTGGGATGTAGTTACAACTACTTAAAAAAAAACTAAGACATATTTACTTCCTTCTTTTTAACACACGATTGCCCTACTGTTTGGTAAGTTACTTCCCACTGTACTGACCAAGTGTGTTGGAAACTTTGTATGCCCATTTTAAAATATCTACCACAATTTCCACCTTTCAAGTCAATTTGAAATATAACCTAATTCTGCACACGTAATATCGGGACTATTACTGGGCAATTAAGGTCTCCTCATGACTATTAATTGCGTCTTAAATATTTGCACCTTATTCCTGTTCGTGACTATTCATTCAATGACCAAATTAGGCCGCTGTTCTTTTTAATAGGACAAGTTTTACAGCTTATCTGTAGAGCCGATAGTTGTTTGTTAAAACGCTCAGACACATTTCACTGTTTTAAACAGTGAGCCAAAACTCGTAGATTTTAATTTTGATGCATAGATCTTTTGCTTTTTATTACTGTTATTTATTTTTTTGGATGCTCCTTTTTGCTTTTACTAACAATATAACGTAATTAGCTTCTTGAGAGTGCTTTTAACAAATAATAATCAAAACCTTAATGAAAGAAACGCAGCGAAAAAACTTATGCGGTCAATGTCTGCGGCATCCCAGCTTATAAAAAATGCGTCGAAAATAAAAACAAACTATAAGTGGCAAGCTCATGGTGGCCATTTCCTTTATACCCACTACTTTAGATTGGTGCTGTCATCCGCTGCTTGACATGTCTACCTTATTAAAGTGTATGGAGACGTTTATACCAAGAAAGGCAGAGCTTGTATTCTTCTTGCAATTTTGTTTAAGCCTGCTTTTAGTTTTGGGTTGTCTTGTTTAAAAGAAAGCCTTTAATTATGCAATTACTACTAATGCAGTATTATCAAAGCACCCTATTCTGTGCTCTCACTAAAAATAATGCTGCATTTCCTGACTTTGTTGGCTTAAGCAGACTTACCCCCGGTTTCTAAAGTGCATTAAGCGGTAGTTTATCTATTCAATAGTGTTAAAACTCATATTATAAAAAACGTTATTGAATTGATAAACTACCGCTAAATGTGCTCAGAAACCGGGGGTAAGTTGACTAGGTTGTGTGGGCTATGCTGATAAGTTGAATATCTTAGCAATCACCGGAATCACAAAAAACTAGATACCTTTAATACAGGCTGTATTTTACAATAGCAGGTAATACTTAATTACGTGACATAAAAGATGTCGTAAACTTTCAAAAAATTTTCGTTCTACCCTCCATGGACCTAAGACGAAGGTGAAAGGGTTAAAGTGAGTGTGCTGTGAATTGGACCTCATAACCATTGTCCTGAATATTACAAGTCATTGAAGGGTTCTTTAGAGCTTACGATATTATTATGTAAAAAACAGGTACGGGAATAGTTCAATGAGCTTTGAACTGTTCCCGTGCAGGTTAATGACATTGTTTGAAATATGGTAGGCCCTATTTTATAGTATACAATAACATGCTTATTTTAGAGCTGCAGATTGTAATCTAACTAGTCATCGAATGCCCTGGGTGTCCATTCTTAAGGCTCACAAGCATCAAAATGGTAATTTCGATTTTTAGTTTGAGAAAATGTAAAACGATAAACGCAATACAAATAAAAATACAAATATAATAATAGATTTTGAATTGTGACTAATTCTCCGGAATAACTGACTAGAAATGTTTGTTATAACAACTACTGCAAATGGTGATTCAGAAAATTACAGTGACTACTGTTCACTGTAATTTTCATACATACGTAGTGATATCTTTTTTATCTACCAAAAAATATTTGTAGTCTGTAAATATTTTTCAAAATATAGGACTCTGCTCCACCTTTATGGTTTTCACGCCTTTTTACAAGTAAAATTCAGCACTATTTTTTCAATTCCGTACTCTGCCAATTGATAACCGTTTCGCTATATTCGGCAAAAAATATTCACAATACGAAAAGGCTGAGGTATTAAAAAATAAAGCTAATATTTTTAGTTTTGTCTATTTCTAGTCGGCTTGGAATAAATTGGGAATTGGTAATATGATCAGAGGAACCTTTTGTGTACTAAACCATTAAAATAAACTTTAATACATATTTATAAAAAGTACGGCAAACGTAAAAATTAGTGCCCTTAGAGTTCATAATTGTTGTAGATGTATTTAATTGTTACGAATAAGCGAAGTAAAAGTAAAGTAAAGTGGTCTATTAGTGCATTCTCCTTATGCTTTTGCGTACTTTATACTACAATAATAAGATTTAGTTGACCATCAGTAAAGATGAAAGCCAAAAAGCCTTTGAATAGCATAGACATGTTTTACATTAGATTTCATTTATACCTAGTATGTTACAAGCGTTTGACACCGCAAACATTTGTTACCACAAAATCTGTAGATTGTATACTAGTAATTTTAGAATGTTTCATCAAAATAACTCTACTGTTAGGTATAATAACCGACATTCATCAAATAAATTATTCGAATACACTGAATTAAATATACTAAACTTAAACATTGTTTCACGAGAAACAATGTTCAAAGTTATTTTAAATTGCAAAATTATCTAACCATTGTTGTTTTTAAGTTTATGATAGAAGTTTCGGAACTGAATTTATTATTAAACTTATCAAAGTGTTGAATGTTATATCATAATAATAACATTAGAACCTTAATGCTTTATTTAATTTATAGCTAACTAGCTGACCCGCGCAGTTCTGCTCACGAATTTTCTCTGCATTTTTTTGTTTTCTTTTCCCTCCATAAAATATCTTTCTCGTGTCTTACAGACAATTGTACAAAAGCAATCAGTCGAATTGTTTCGGCTGTTCTTGAGATTTGTGCTTATCAAATTTGGCGATTCGTTTTATACTTACATAACATGTATTTATTTTTTAAGTCCAATATTTTATGAACTGTATCTGTTTTTTAGAGAAATAAAACCCTTGGAAATTGTGTTGTTTATGTGAGCAACAAGCTGCAACACGACAAAACACTATCATAATTCATAACACGGCCTAGAGCCGACAGTCCGCGACAAGTATTTTGACAAACATGTCATGTTGCGTTCGCTTTGACGAACGTTTGGTTTGAACGATGAACGTAACCATGTTCCAACACGAAAAAGTCTACAAAATTATGTCCTTCAGCCGAATAGCCTTAAAAAACTTGCAATATAATGTTTCCATTCTTAATTAGCAATAATAATGATAATTTGGTGAATAAAATTTTGTTACCGTCCTATCTAGTAGGATTTTAAGGTGATGGTCGCGAAGCTAGTTTACAAATCTTTCTATATTAAATTTTTTTTGGCACAATTTTCACAAATATTACCATAAACATTTATGAAACTTGCTATTTATTGTCATATTTCAAAAATACGTTTGGTGTTGCCAACAACAATAATAGGTACGTTAATATTTTTGCTGTCGATTTAAATTAAGCTTCATTCACCTTGCACTACACAAGTGAGAATAAATTGACTAGTAAAGTGAGGCGTATTATAACCCGGAAGCCAGGAGCAGCACTTATTTACGCGTACCTATAACCGTTCTCGTATAATACAGGGCGGTCCTATCACCACTTATCGAGAACGTTTTCAATCCCGGGATATAATTGAAAATTTTTACCCTACCTGAGTTTCGAACCTTTGGTACCCGGTAAAGAGGTAAGCGGGATTATTTATGGTTTATTTTGGTTTAATACTTTTTTATTGTTAAAAATATATGTATGAAGCAATGAACACGTGAATGAAATCACACTTTTTTAATAGGCAGGGAGAAGAGAAAATTGAATATAATTGAACTTTATGTATAAAATACAAATATTATGCTTTTTATTAGAAAGAAAATATGTGTGTTTTTAAATGTTTATCCAAACTAAGCAAATTAAAGCATTATTTCAACATTGTTTTGTTTAAAAATCTAAACAGACAGCGTAAAACAATTTATTAAACGACTCTTCCAATTATTTTTCCGTAAAACTGAATGTAAAACAATTATTTTCGCGCTTCATTTAGAACGCTAACGATTACCCAAATCTTTTTTCTGACGTTAAACATAGCAAATCCATTAAAAAGTTGAATGATAAAATCTATATAAAGAATAATATGTTACGAAAATTATGTTGCTCAGATATTATATTAAGTATTTTATTTTATTTGTACCCAATAACATTTAAAAAGGATTTTGTCTCTGTTAAGAGCTACGGAAAAAAGCACTTATCTCTCATAGTCAAAAATATATACACGTAGTATTTTTCGTTATTCAGAAATACCGGCGCTGTGTTCCAAATTCATATAATATATTTGTACATTTTAAGCCTTTTGTAAAAAAATAATCCCTTGGATTATTCACTGGATTGTCTGTTACTAAATATTTTTACCAGTTCAAGTTTTAACATGTTTACAAAACTATACTATAGAATTTAGTTCCAATAAATAACAACATTTTCAAATATTTCAAAGAAAAATATTTATATTCTCGATACCCCTTAAAAATCTTTATCAATTCACTGCAATTTACATTAGTTTTCACAGCTCAAAAAATCTTTACGATATTATTTTTCGAATAAATATTTACTTTTATTCAGTTTAACGATAACAAAATTGGAGATTTCTCAACTTTGTTGAAATTTAATAGAAAAAATTGGAGTCGCAACCGAATATACCTCTAGAGTTCATGAGTCTCAAAGGTGAAAGCAGATCACCTTTGTAAACGCTAGGTTTATTTATACAACATATTATATTGTGTTTGGTCATAAAACACTTATAGTTAAAGGTAGGTCTATAAAAGTGTTCTATTGGAATATGCAGTAATATTTACTAGTACTAGTAGAATTAAAAGCGAGCCCTACTTTTTTATATAAAGCATTAGGTAAAATTGTAAGTAATAAATGACTATTTATATAAATCGTTATAAAGATACCTTTTAGGAGATATGATGAGCATTTTATCCAAGTTATATTTATTTTAGAAGTAATTGGCATCAAGAAATCATTTACAATTTAGACAAATACACACGCTTTGAAATACCAAACCATGAATGTATAAAGCATTATGTTTTTTTAAGCTCATCTAATAAAATGTTTGTTTTATATCTTAGAACTTGAGAGGCTTAGAACTAAGGTGTTTAGTTATCTTAAGTCTAGGGATTTACTTGAGTAATCCAGTGCACAAAAGATTATGCTTAAACAGCATTACGGCGAAGGCATTCACTCTTGAGATCTTGGGCTTTTGCTTGACCATTGCTATGCTTATTGTGATCCTTGCTTTACCTAACACCTTTGAAATTTGAATACTACATTATCAAGGTTTCTGTGAGTTGAAATATTCTATTCTCTGTAGAGTCCAGTAGATGCCATCTATTTTTAACCTAATTAATTGCCTTTATTTTTCAAAACATGGATGTGTACAAGTATCACAAACCAAAATATCATATACTGATAAACATTTTAGCAAAACGATAATAAACGTCTGCTAGAACACCATAAAATTTAGACAATAGTATTCAAATGACTAGCCAAATAACGTTACCACAGTAATAAAGCTATCGACAAAATAGTCTAATACCTAAAAATATTCTGTAGAAACCAATGTTCTATTCAGTTTTGTTACAATGTCACGAATCCAGGTGGTACAGGCAAGGCCACGCTTATACGACATTATAAAAAATATCGAGCATCCCCGATGGCATTTTTATTACCCCGCAAAATAATGACGGTACCCTTTCATGGACGGAGACCGACATATATTTTATAAACGTTTATAAATGGAGAATTGTGAATAATGTAATATTAAGATGGTAGCAAAGGGTTTAGATGTGTGTTGGATTTTGGAATCGAGTTTTGTGATCAAGATTGATATCGCTACAGTTTTGTCAGTGATTAAAGTTTGAGCAAGATGAGCAATGCATAGTGCGCCACTTCTTAATTAAAATTTTCATTTTTAATCATGCAATGTTGAAAAAGATAACCTTAAAGAAGAATACGTATAACAGAATAAAGATACACGGTATATTCCTCTTTGGAACATACCCGTACTTGTGTAAGAGAACAGTTCCGCCTGCTTATCGTGAGTCTTTCGAAATTAATACGACGATTAAATATAATTTAAATTGTAGAGAATTAAGACTTAAATTTAGTTACTTAAATCCTGTATTAACTATATCTGTAAGTACACAATTCTAATTACTCAACAAGGCTTCAAATGTCTTCAAAAATAAGCTTCTTTAAGCGCCTTTCAGAACTAAAAGTCTTAAGAATAAATCTCAATAAATTCTTTGCAATCTAGTCTAGCCATCACAAAGCCTGCACCGTCACATCTTTGACTACGATACGTTTGATATCGTGTTGTTTTCTACACTTCAAGCCGCAGTAGGCTCAGGAAGTTTTCCATATTCCTCTTCGATATACTTGTGTCACAGAACCAATCCGTCTGTATATTGCACGTCTTTTGAAATTGATACGCCGGCGTCATTTAAATATCATTCAAATAATGAGAATTAAGACTTAAATTTAGTTACATAAATCCTCTATTAACTATATCTGTATGTACACAATTCTAACTACTCAACACGGCTTCAAACATCTGCAAAAATAAGCTTCTTTAAGCCTTTCAGAACTAAAAGTCTTAAGAATAAATCTCAATAAATTCTTTACAATCTAGTCTAGACATCACAAAGCCTGCACCGACACATCTTTGAGTACGATACGTTTGATATCGTGTTGTTTTCCTTCAAAGACCGTTTGAACGGCTCGGCGGCTCGCATCGCCAGTTGTTATAGTTTAAATAAACATTATGACTTCCAACATTGTTGTTTGAAAACAAGGATATTTTCCTTGACTGTATACTTAGTATTGATCGATATGGATTAGAAGAACATTTTGTGTTAGCATAGAAATACAAACTGTTTTGGCGAAATCAGGAAGCTTTTTTGTAAATGAATACATTTTTATTCTGTATTTTGATTATTTTTTGCAAATTTACCTCACCTCACCTGTTCGTCAACGTTATTTTACTCTTCAAGTATTTTTATAACAAAGACCGTATTCATTGATATTTATTAAATTGTATTGACTAGTAATTGATTTTATCTGCATTGCCATCAACTCTAATAGTAAACAACTCATCTTTGTAATTATCATAACAACAATATTAAAAACACTTCAAATACAACTACTTAAAAATTTCCTCAAGTAAACTGCAAACTAGTGCAAACTATAAAAACACCAGTTCCTCAGTGAATTAAAAAGCCAACAATTCTTCACTGTTTTAGTAATGTTTTATTCAAAGCATGTAACGTCTGCATGCCTGTGACAGTCGGACTCAAGGCTCGCTCACGTTCTTATACTAATATTTAATAGGAGGGACGGCGAGACAATAAGATTTTATGCCTTTGTTGTCAGTTGGACTTCGTGCCTCAGTAAAGATGTCTAGGTTTCTCTTTTAGAACTTTTTGTGTCTATAAGTAGGAATGAAGTTGTAAAAATCTAGGAATAAAGTTGTAGAGCTGCGTGGGGAGTATTTGAATCTGAATTTAAACGGTTTATATTATTTTCACTACAGATTTGCTATTCAGGGTTTCTCTTAAATCACATCAATAGTTCGTCTGTTTAGTTAAAAAAATATATAAGCATTATATAAAATGTTCGACAAAAACATGCAAAAAAAATCTTAAATAGCGTTCGTGTGAAACTTCGTCTAAGGCTTAACCTTGCTAAGTAAATGAGTCAGTGCCTAAAGTATAGGCAACTTAGAGTACGGGTACAAAATATACCTCTACAAAATATACAATCTTTTTATATTTGCAACCCAACGATGGATCAAAACCGTATATTTTTAACCTGGTTTTCCACAAAATCAAATATTTCTCTACACTTTTTCAAAACCGAATCAATTTGTATTCACATCAGTATGATTTAATTTCCTCACGCCAGAAGTCACGTGTGCCTCGACCCTAATATCACCGTATTTTTTGTACAACAGCTTTCGTAGGCATCGCATAACCCAAACCTTTGGGTACTCACATTTCTTTGGACGTTATGCAGACGATATTTTAAGTATATGAATTTTCTTTAGGAATATAAGAACAGGCTGACTCTTGACGTCTGCCAAAAACGTTGAACTAATTTATAGCTTGGTTATAAGTTGAAGAATGCTGGCTAGGGTTTGGTGAGAATGGGAATCAGCCTAGTCTGTAATATTTGAATTTACCAATAAAGGCTGTCTAGTTTTTTCTAGACCCGTAATCCACGAAATAAAAGAAAATGATGCTCAAAAAACGGCACGAGCTAGGTCGAAGTGCTGTAAGTTTTTTTATTTAAGTGAAACGAATGACTAATAATTTTTTACTCAGACGTCTTTGACTGAACTGTATTCAAAGCCTTCCGTGGTAGGCCCGAAAAAACTAAATTCAGATACGATTTTTTTTTACCAGAACAGTAAAATTTACTACTGTACCACACGTTAAAAGTACAATATACGTTAAAGGAAATAAGGCAAGCGCTTAGCAGAAGCGATATCAATTATTTAGCGATTCATAAATTGGGTCTGGCGTGGCGTTTGCCTACAACGAATTTGTCAGAGCAGACAGGGCCGGGCTTGGCTTTATTTAGACCATTTTCCAATATATAATGGATATAAATAAAAGCAAATTCGGATGGTTTGTTTAAAACAGATGAATAATTAAATCGTATGTTATTCATTCGGATATTTTAAATTTTGGAGGAGTTTATTTTTGCTGTGTGGTGTCCGTATTTAAAAGCAGCAAACGCAAGCTAAAAGGAAACAGTGGGAATTACGAACGATTTATTTTTCTAAGTCATTTTTGCCAGCTTTTTGTCACATGGTTTTGTGCGTTTGAACAATTTAATGCAGAGGTAATTTGATCCCGTAACAAATATTACCAATTTTTTTCAGCTATCTGTTTTTGAATGAGTTGTGCTGCGTATTTTTATAGGTCAATGACCTAAAAATCTATGTGTAAAAAGTAAAAGTATTTCAACAACAAAATTATCTGTAAACGTGAAAATATTTATAACTTCCTGTACACAACGGGTTATTGTTCCGGTTTTGCGTGGACATTTTTATGGCATACCTACATTCAGGATTTATAGTGTTCGAGTAAACTATGTTACCGGTGCGTTGTATTCATTAATGACTCATGTTTTCATTAGTTGTGACGTCATTTTACTTTCGATTGTTTGTTTTCTATATGTTTTAGTAGTATAGAGAGATTGAGTGAACAAAATATTGGGAGATGACACTGTACTAAGGCATGCATCGATCATATTGGTGATATTTTCATGCAAGAAAACATCTAATGGCATGTTCCAGCCTAAACCTACGCTAAGTAAAAAGCAGAATGTTGATTTAATCTATGTGTTGGATAGGTATAAATCAACAAAAATATTGAGACTTTACTCACAAAAGTGTTAATAGTTTCCTGAGTTTATAATGTTACGGCAACAAACTGGTTGTTACTCTCGACTCGGGATGTTAATGGATTTTATCGCGAAATTGCAATAAAACATGAAACAAGAGAAATATTATGATACAGCCCATGACACCATAAAGCAAGGTTTACACGGCCCACGGGAAGAAAGTGTGAAGGAAATGCGTGAAATATAAAAAGTTTATGTTAATTTTATTACTATAGCAGACCATATTTTAAATAAAATTATTATATGGTAATGCGGACTTACTCCAATTTTGTTTGTACAGGGTTTGTACATAATCCAGTGAGTATTAAAAGTATGGAGTGGTTTTTTATTTTAATATAAAAACAAAGAAAGGTATTTTAAAAACACATGATATTGTGAGTTTTCTGGTAAGTCAATTCTAACTGATGAAAAAATGCAAGGTGTTATTTTGGAAGCATTTATAAATTTCTAACAAATGTTTTTTTGTCCTTCTCCTTTTATTGTCATTTCATCCTTACAATAGACCAAAAACATTCAGTTTTCCACAAAAGGCTTGTTAGGCAAAGCTTGTAGAAGAACACTCGAAGAATACCAACATTGTACATTTGGCAGAATTACTGTAATTGCTACAATTTCTCCTGCCTCTAGCAAAATGCCTACACATCAATAAAAAATAAGACAGAAAAGACAAAAATCGCAACTTTCAGACCCCAAGTCAATAGGCGTTTTTAGGGTCCCGTAATAAAAGTGTAAAAACGGAACCTTATTACTAAGCTTCCGCTGTCTATACGTCTGTCTGTATGTCACCAGACAGTATCTCATACAACCTAATAGTTAGGGTGCTCAAATTTTCACAAATTATGTATTTCCTTTGCCACTATAACAACAAATACTAAAATTGAAAAATATATATTACGGGATATAATAAACGTGATATTTTAGTATTTTTTTGATACGGAACCTGCGTTCGCGAGTCCGGCTCGCACTTGGCCGGCTTTTTCTTTTATATATCGTCGGTTGAAGTGCTAGAATTATTTATAGAGCCATAAATAATTGTGTGGTTCGTGCGTGACTGTAGCTGAGGAAAGGAGGCGCGATCGTGGTCGCTATCTGCTATCTAAGGTGTTGCGGGTTTATTGGTCGGTTTGGCGGTTTAACTTTTGCTTTAACTCAAAAATTTTGTTTAGGTGGACTCTATCTACGCTACAAAGTTATTTTTATTGTACATCTTTTGTTTTAGTAAATTTCGAACCATTGTTCAGATTAAAATATGGTTAACATAATATCTTGTCATACTTTAAAGTTTAAGCACTTAGTTGATCTCAATTTTATTGTAGCCAAATACGTTTTATTCACGTCCTTTGCAACGCAAAAGGAAGGCGAATCCTCATATATTACGTCCTCAATTTTTTATAATAACATAAATTTGATTCCGATCAATTCAAGTTCTTACGCAATATATTAATAGGAAACTGGTCAATTTACAGATTAACAGCACATCATCTCTAATTATCATCATAATAGTCTAAAGCGTAGTACTGACTAAATCATAGTAACTTTAACTAACACGTACGCTTTCAATTCGGTTCACTTAGCATCAATAACTGAACCAAATCAAACTCCCACAGTACAACCCTTATTTATCGGATTAACAACAAATTCATGCAATTCCGTTACGTTTACAGTACAAATTTCCTAGTTCAAATATCGGGCGAAACTGGCAAATACAACAAAATCTAGTTTGCATCGAACCCCGATACTTGCGTTTCAATATTTGCATTTTCGTATTCGAGAATTCATGGAAGTATAATATTTGTGTAAGTGTTGAATAAATATGGCTCCGTCACCTTAGGCACCGTGTTGTGGATGTTTTAGTTCAATGTAAATAAACATCTCTTGGAGTATACAAACAGGTTATGTTTGTATAAAGAAATTATCAATCAATTTGTTTGCTTCGACACGAGGTGTTCACTGTTCAAGTGTTTGGATTAAATATGATAAATCTTGAGTATTGCTAAATGAGATAAATACATATAGGATTCTTGGTAGTCAAAATATAATATAATAAAGAAAAGTGACTACATTTACATGTTGATCATCTAACAATATAAATCTACAATATTATTATAGCTTTAGCGCAATTCTCAATTCTATAGTCGGTACTATCAAGTATCGAGACTTTGACATTTAAAATATGCTGTAAAAATAGTTCATACGGCGCTCGGCGCCCGTCAAAGGCGCTGATCAGATTTTCTTGATAACTAGCAGCTAGCCTATTGTAGAAATTCGATAGTAGGCAACATTCTTGGCACATCTAATTGATATCATCATAAGTTATGTATATTCTCATTCATTGTTAGTACCCAAACAATTAATTTCCTTAAGCGTCCATTGAGAGTACTACTATGTAAAGATTGGAAAGAGTTATCGAACACCCATCTCACTGTCAGACCTCAACAAATACAGAACCGTAGTTTCAGACTTAGGTTCGGTTACTAAAACTACGAGTAATTCCGTAAAAATAGTATGAAGGATAAAGTAAAATAAATTGAGCATCTGTCGTAAAATTAAGTAGTTTTGGTTTACAGTCAAAAATATAGTTTATGAATACTTCTTGAACTATATTCTTTTAAGAATATAGCAATGAATTTTGCAATATAAATATGCTAAAGCATAGTATAAATAAGCTGTGATAGAGGTTTACTATTTTAGTAGTAGAAAACTGTAATAAAATAAGAATAAATAATTGTCAGTAATTCTATACTTGAGTGCAAAAAGTTCGAAAATCGAGGCAATAACATATTGGTAAATTATATGGTCCATTCTTAATATTTCACATACCACCAAACATTGTACAACCCAGGCCGATTTTAACCGCCCAAATTAATCGGGGCCGTCATAACAACTCATTCGAGCTCCATTAATATTTAGTTTGTTGTCGGACAAGCACAAACTTGGCCGGACACTGTGTAAACGTAATATACAAAGTGGATATGAAGTGTTAACCCGCACTTGTCCACTTTAGTGTACGACAGCTCACTTGACGGGCTATGCAAATGTTTTGGAGTTTAGAAACATGAAGGTTCTTTTAAAAATGTCTTCTACAAATTGCTCGAGTTTGTGGTGATGTTTTCTTAACATTCTAATTATGTGCACCGTTGGTTAATTTTGTGTATGTTTTGTCTTAAAATTTTAAATCAACAGAGAAAGCTCATTTTTAGTACGTTTGTTTGATTTTTGATACAACAATATGATGTCCGAAAAAGTAATTTTCAAATCAATTAAAGTTATTTCAGGATACTTTCAAAATTTATATTCTATAGTTTGCAATATAAAGTAAAAAGAAAATGATTCTTTAATTAAAGACTGTAAGACTAATTATATGTACCTTTAAACCCATACAGACATACATACAAATAAACCCAAACACATAATATCAATTGCAATAACATTCTATTTCAGTGAACGTCGCGACGGCGTAATTTTCGCAAAATGACAACCCAAATCTCGGTTTATTGTCTCAAACGCTATTATTTAAGAGATTAGAGAGGGCTAAGGCTCAGTAGCTTAGAGATTTCAATTTGCAGACTATAATAGGTATACACCCCACGATATACGCGCTCATTTTGACACAGTTCACCTTAGATGATGTGGTATTGAACTGCGAAGGGTCGGACCCGGGTTCATTTCGGATATATTGTTTATGAAAAATTTATTGGGTGCAAGGGGTTGTGTTAAGGTGGTTTAATGTAATGTTCGTGTTTTGGTTACAATATAATTTTGTATCATGGTGTTGCTACTAATGTTATAAACGTATTTAAATGTTGATTTTGAACCTTAATTACCTAAAACAGATTAACCGATTAAGATGTTTGACTCACAAAACTAATTATATTAATTCACTACAACTATGTCATAGTCGACAGTAACTTTCAATCCATAGAGTTTTTTTGTATAGAAATTTGTATTTCTGAATAAGTAAGTATGTATTTTTTGTAAAAGCTATTAATAATTGTAATAATTGTGCCTGGCATAATTATTTTAAACCTAAGTCAATATTTTAGAACGTATTTCATAGTCGTTAGTTAGACCGCTACGACCTACATGTACCTGTATCGCCGTCAATATGATGGATGGACAAAGGCGATACGATCGCTAACTAGAATGAGCTTCAAGTTACAATTTATTAATAAGGTTCCATTTTTTTGGCCTGACGCGTTTTTTAGAAGTCAGCAGAATATTTTGGCGACGGTACTTGATTATATTTGCAGACATCGTAGGCTGTGTATGTCGGATTTAACTGTAATTTCCATACATCCTCAACTTTTTTTTATGCCTGGGAGTACAACTTTTATCCGCACGTCCCTAAATTTCTTTTAACTACAGTAACAGTTCTAAACGTTGCATTTGAGGTATATACCTACTGAGGAAGAGACTATTTTATTTATTAGATTAATTATATTATTATACTCGTTTGCCACATTTTTCTTTCTGATAGAATATCGTTTGTCTTAGAAAGATATTTAAAGCATAAATGTGTCAAAATCGTTATAAATTAAAGTTGTCATCCGAATGAAAAAAAAAGTTTTAAATAGAACTTCAATCATCCGATTCCTTACAAGCTTGTAATGTTTACACTTTTCCGATACGCTAGACCTATTTATTCCCAGAATTAATATAAAACAGTTATATCAAAAGAAACACATTTACTATGTAATAGACAGTACCTCAAAACTCAACAGTGGAATAATTAAATGAGTCTTTATTGAACGAGCCGCGATGTTTCTTCCAATATCATTAGATGTAGGTTTATCGGGAGATTGTTAATAACTCTCTGATATTGATGACAAACATTTTATTGATATTGTTTTGAAATTACGATTGTTTGACTTAATAAAATTGTTTCAGGTACTCTTTGTGATCGATGTTTTGGATGTAAAATATTCGTCTTTTTACTTGAAACACATGTATAATTAATATTTAAAATATACGTATAAACAGGTGAAAAATATAGACTAAAGAGCCGTTTGCTACTATTCTGGCTTGTTAATAACTACAAAAAGTAACCCTCTTTTCGTGTTTATAGTTGTTGTTAAATAATTATAACTAATGTTTTCTACTGTTGCTTTTTAGGACGTACTTCAAAATTGACCAAACAGACTATAAAGAAAAAAAAATATTCCTAAGAAACATTTATTTCTAGTAGAATATTTAAGCAAATTGTATACGCAAGAATTTCCACACTCCATATTCTCTACTACTAAGCATCGTCACACAATCGTCGCTATAAAATTAAATCATATTTATACATTGTTTGTAAAAGCCGGTCTTATTAATATGCGCTGTCACGGTGTCCTGTTTATTTGTAAAGTTCACTGGGTCAATGAGAAATGCTGCACTTAATATAAAGTATAAGTGCCAATTTA
This sequence comes from Anticarsia gemmatalis, assembly GCF_050436995.1. Taxonomy (NCBI): domain Eukaryota; kingdom Metazoa; phylum Arthropoda; class Insecta; order Lepidoptera; family Erebidae; genus Anticarsia; species Anticarsia gemmatalis. Next base: position 9,284,114 of record NC_134757.1, read on the forward strand.
CTGGCAGTTAAATTAAGTTATTACTTACTTTGTACAAACGCCTCAATATTATTTTAAACGGTAATAATATTTCAATATAATTTTCGAGTAATTTTCTCACTTGTTTTCAACAATTTATATGAATCAGCAATATTGTAAATATTTGTAAGGCGCTGTCTCCACGGGCGAGAGAATCGCGACGAGTCCGCTCTTGTATCGTCGGACAATCTCCACGATCGAGCGATAATTCCGCCGCGTATCGTCGCGAGTCGTAACGGAATCGCAGAGATTCCGCGGCGACTCGTAACGGTATCCCCGCGTTTTCCTTGTTTAAAAAGCTTCTCGAAACAAGAGGCAACATTGAAAATAAATGACGCTGCATTTGACAGCGCGCTCGCTGCGCGCTCGTCGCGATCGCGCGGCGGACCCGCTACTTGTCGCGGCCGACTAGCGTTGCCACTCGTCGTATCGCGGCGATATTATCGCCGTGTGGAGACGGTTTCATAGAAAGTGTATAGAAATACGTGGCACGACGATAATATCGCCGCGATTCTCTCGCTCGTGGAGACAGCGCCTAAGCCTCAATATATGCAAGTAAATCAAAATTAAATTGAATTTATACAAAGATTGATTTACTTGCTCGCTTCGATACGTGACAGGTTTATATAAGAGATAAAACACGAGCTTCTGTTATCGTATTAAATATATTATAAGTGGTAGAAAAATAGGAAAGTAAAAAATTTGCGTATAATAATTAATGACACTAATTATAATATAAAACATAGACACGGGCTGTCAGAGGGTACTTATCATAAACATGAAATTACTCAAGCTCTTAAATTAATCCGTTCTCGCTATGAATCCAGCCTAAAACCAAGCATCTAAGGTGGGCTGTCAGTGGCTCCACTCTGTCAAAACATAAACATATTTGCACACCCTTGTTCATCCACTTCATCCAAGATACCAGAAGTATGCACCTTGTTTAACTGTCAGGCAGACATACAAAACATATTAAACATCAGTTATTTGAATAACAAGTGTTAGCTAGTTTCATATCTGAGGCACGCACCCGAAAGTTTTCGAAGTCTTGTGCATATTAGAAATTAATGGGCATGCTTTAACGATAAGGGTAAACATTTGAGTACTGTAAACCTGAGTCTAATTTGTTTTGAGGCGTATAAATTAACATAGTTTAAAAGGGCATTTCTATCTGCGGCTCAAAGCGCAAATAAGATATCTTATTTTTATGGCAATAAGTTACGTATTACTTTGCTAGTCAGAGATATAGTTTAAATCCTAAGTAGTAGTATAACAAAAAGTTAAAAGTAGTACAAAATCATCGTAATGGGTAGTATAGACAGCACTCGATAAACAGCGGAGCTAATCATAGGCCGACGATTTTCGCACCCCGTAGTAAATATTTTTTGCTTTAAGACAGGAATGTCAACATAAATCTGAGTTGTAAAATACATTACCGAGTAAAAGGTACCATGTAGACCTCCTTTTTTATAAATTGTAAAACGAACGAAAGGTGACGTATTCCGTAAACATCACGTCATCATGAAGCAGGCTTTACAAAAGATTCTTTACAATGGCCTGATTTTAAAGCGTGCTGAAGAAAAGATAAACAAATAGTTTCGGTTCTTTCAGTTCTTTGCATGACATAGTAAATGTTGTATGCCTTAAATAAAAATCAAATTCAATCAAAATCAAAAATTAAATAAAAGTTAAATAAAACTTTAACTAACATTATTGTTGAATATGTAAATTAACCGCATGTAATTTAATTTCTCATAAGTGTAGGAGTCTTAACTACCTAGGTAAGTATGCAAGTTTTTAGGGAAAGTTTACGGTCATAAAGTAGATAATATCTTTTGTGGGTGTTGCATGGTTAAAAAAAAACAGACTGTGGTATACTTAACATGTCATCAAATTGGCGTACTAGTAGTAAGCACTCTCTTCCTTTATAAATAGGTAGAGGGCCTACCTTTGACCTCCACCTCAGAATAAATGACTATTTACCCAATTTACAGAACCTCTCATCCCTTGAACCGTACTACAGTAGTATGCCGTGAACAATAACGTGACGACAGTTTGTTTTACGTGGCGTCACAATACGAGGCTCTTGCAGGAAACGTAGGTAAGTATAATTTTTTTTTTTTCATACACTTCGATTATTCGTAAAAAAACTTGCAGTAGGTGGGGTGGACCCACGGGTCTATAGAAAGAAGAATCGGTAGAATAGAGAAAGAAAACATGCAGATAAAAAAGATAAAGATGATGTTTTTCCTAATTTCCACAATGACTGAGTCATTTTTTTATGCCATTCCCAACAGTATGTAGAACTCTACCTACGCATCAAGTACCTACACAGGTGTCAAGTTTATTTTAGTTTATACAATTTGAACATGGGACAATTCATTTATGCGCCCACTACCCATTTGCCGTAATAAAATAAGATGTTGCGTAGGCGTGAAAAAAAATGTCAAAATATAGGAAAAAACGTCAGGTATAAAACGTAGGTAGTAATAAAGATAATTTCTAACACTCTAAAGTACTTAGATTTAGCCCACAACTGTGTCTCTGCTGGGAAAGGCTTCCTCCCGTATCTGGGAGAGGTTAGGCCTCGGGTCCACTATATTGGCCAAATACGGTTTGAAGGCTTTAAACCGCTTTATTTACCGCTGTTTTCATCAACTATCACATATGCTAGTTTTCAACACAATGTTTAAACTAGTAACCATTTTTTGTAATTGTGCGTATTTCTTATTTTCGAAAAATTTTGCCTCGTGTTCAATCCTTCGATTATTTGCGCGTAAAACTGATACTTAGAATACCCGGCTATCACTATTCAAGAGTTTTTAAATATTTATAGTATTTCCCTCCTCAAAAATACTGTAAACTACATGATCCTTCAATATGTTAGATCACTATGAAATTTTATCTTCACTTTGAATCCTGAACTGCAGAATCGTCGATATTTCCCTCTTACTTTATGTGCGGAGCCCCAGATAGTGTGATTGAGAGTGGTTTTATCTATTCGAGGCTTTTTGGGAACGCCAATTCGGTTTTATTTTGAGTACAACTATGAGTATTTTTAGTAAATTGGTGTTATTTACTGGTTCTGCTGAATTCAAGATTATTCATTGTATATAATCTTCACTCAGATAACCTAAGTTCGATAATTGTTTAAAAAATTTCATCCGGGTATCAAACCCTGAACCTTATATTATCTTCGGTATTTGAACACACATACCTGAGAGGCAGTCACACCCAATACGCATAGAAACCAAATAACTCACTAATACAAAGTTACAAAATAATATAATATTAAAGGAAGGTTCATCAATACATGTTCCTATTAATTGTACCTGTTCGTAACATCTCGTGCCCAATCACAAAACAGGCTGAATAGTTACGTAGACCTTACTTCCAATAAGGTTGTACCTCTAGATGGCAAACAATCTGTGGCTGAAAGTTGTTACTTTCCTGCATCATTTCAATACAAAGTTCAAAATATAGATATGCTTTGGCTTTATGTTTTACTAATATTCTAAATCACGCTAAAACAACAAAACAGGTTTTGATAATATTTGGTAAATTGGTAAATCTATACTAATATTATAAAGCTGAAGCGAGAGAGAAGAGTTTGTTTGTTTGATTGTTTGTTTGTTTGAACGCGCTAATCTCAGGAACTACTAGTCCGATTCGAAAAATTATTTCACTGTTAGATAGCCCATTTATCGAGTCTATACTAATATTATAAAGCTGAAGCGAGAGAGAAGAGTTTGTTTGTTTGATTGTTTGTTTGTTTGTTTGTTTGTTTGAACGCGCTAATCTCAGGAACTACTAGTCCGATTCGAAAAATTATTTCACTGTTAGATAGCCCATTTATCGAGGAAGGCTATAGGCTATATATCATCACTGTACGACCAATAGGAGCAGAGTATCAGTAAAAAATGTTACAAAAACGGGAAAAAAATTGACCCATTCTCTCTTATGTGACGCAAGCGAAGTTGCGCGGGTCAGCTAATATTTGGTAAAAGTGATAGTTAGAAGCATGGATTACCATAATAATGTAGTATTGGTAATTTTTTACACCGAAATCCTTTAAACGTGAAATTAGTGGCAAATAAGGTTTGTATATGGATTAAAGTTATTATGGACTAGATAGCATGCTGGACCCACAGCATAGACTAAACTTACTGTGGACTAGATAGTATGATAGATCGCCTTAGTTTGTGACTAAGTTTAGACAAAACTCGAAGCAGAAACTAACATTCACGAATCTGCGCCAGGTGGCGAAATACTGTAGAAATGGTGACTAAAGTAGCGATGCTTTTTTGTTACTATGACGATGTTTATGTTGAATGCTTTTGTAAAAAATACCTTTAGTTGCTATTAGTTTTTAAAACACAAATAATAATTTTGCGCCTTTTATCAAGTATCCGTTCTGAAACGAAGCCCAGCTTAGTTATTCTATACAAGATTTGCTACACTATCCTTCTCTTCATTCATTACTATATGAAACGTTAGGGATTATGAGAAAATAGCCGCCAACAAATAGTTTGACCAGTGGCCCGGAAGGTCTAATCATAATATCCAGACATTCGATTGCGGCCGCCACATTTTCCAGGGCATAACTTTGAAGATTTGCCTGTGAAAGGGTTAGGTCCGAACCTCAATTACTTTGGGGTCGATTTTGTGTGAAGTTCGTGTTAACCGGACATGTTTGTAATGAGAATTCGTGGTAGTGACACGAGTCAAACTTATGTGAGTGCTGTTTGACGGGCGCGCTTAATACGAACAAACGAAAGTTTTGATTGCTATCTATAATGAACAATACTATTAAAAGTTTGTACAGTTTTGAATATTAGATTTGTATAAGTTGCCACTTTGTTGTACCGTTTTAACCGTATTAGGCGAACGTTTAAAACATCGCGAGATAATGAAGCTACACGGACCCGTATTAAGGGGATTGTTGCCATGGATTATTAGAAGATTATTGATAGGTTTTCTATAAAGTACAAAGCGTCTAAACATAATATTAGAATGTTATAAAATGTTGAATAAAAAAAAGTTGAAGTTGAAGGATTCATTGTAAATTTCTTAAGTAAAATTTTCTTTACATTTAACTAAACTTGGCTAATAGCATTACATGGGAATTATTTTAAAGTCTCTGCAAGATTTATGCGTCGACGACCACTAACATTAAAATTGCATTAAAAATTCTCATTTGTCACGCGACACTTTTAAACGCCTTTTAAAAACATCAGTATTTCCTACAATTTTCGTCGCATATGTTTTTGGTTGAATTGAGGTCAGTTTAACTTGTTTTTGTAACATTTTGATAAAAAGTGTAAAATTAGTAATTGTGATTATACGTATTGGTTACTAGCTAGTCGTTTTGCGAAAAATATATCGATATGGTGATATTCTCAGTAGGACAATTTATAAAAAAAAATAACACATTCAAATTATAATGAATATAAAACGATCGAAAATAGGACATTGTGTGTCACATTTTTGTAACAATTTTGTATTTAATAAAATAAAAATATTTTCTAAGCTTTTTAACATAACAACAAACTAAGCGATTTAACGAAACCGCTATAATTGTGAAACACATTCTGACATGTTATCGTTAACTCAATTTATCTTTCGTATATTCTCTTCCAGTAATGAGTAATCACATTACTCGTAGAAAATATTATAATAAATATTAAATAACAGGACTTATTTCTTCCGCTCTTTTGGCACTTGTCAACCAGAAAGACGAATTACAATCCAAAATTATATTTTAAACAAATTAACTGTAGCTTTTATGTTACATAGTAAATAATCAGAGATATCAAGCAGAAAATCACTTTGAATGTGTTAAAAGTAATTTAACAACAATTGAAGACAACGTGAAATTGAATGTGAATGAGTAAAACATTGTATCAAAATAAAAGGCACGTAAGGCATATTACAAGTAAATGTACATTTTGAACAACAACGTAAATTCTTATGATGTGTGCTTACTTTAAATGAGTAACAGCAAAAGAGAAATTCAGGGTACAAAACATCGGGAAAATTCGGGAACACGAAAAAATTCCGAACACACCCGAGTCATTTCATCAACGATAATGATGATGAAAATCTGTGCATTTCGTACAAGAGTATAATTTCTGTGAATACAAATTGTTTCGCTGTTAATTGTATGTTCTACAGTTATTAGCGCAAACATGTTACAAACCCACATTTTAAGTGTGTCGCGTTTATTTTAGTATAAGAAATATATACGAACAATTTTAAAATAAATTATTTTAGAAGCAATGCAATTATTTTAATTACACTAATAATTACAATTAAGATAAACCCCGCAGCATATATTACTCCGTTTTATAACTAACAGAGTACAAAACCTAAAACAACTTTCAATCGATCACACAATTAATCCACCAATGATCCATATTTACAACCCTTGCACGCAGAAACAAAAGAACCACACGTACAACAACTGTCAAAAGTATACACGTAATGAAAACATATTCAAGCTCATGACAGTAGCAAGTAAACATTATCAGTTGTTCACGGTCCACTGCGTGTAAACTCCAAGTTGTGCAACAAAAGACAAGTTCGGTAGTGAAGTGATAATGACCGTGTAATTAGCGGACCGCTTGTTATTTTGCTATAACATTGTACTGTATTTCCACGAATCGGGAATGGGTGTTTGTATGTATAATATGATTCAAACGTGAGATATGTGTGTGTATAAATTTATGCTCAGTTTATACTTCTGTGGAATAGTGTACGACGCAGCTAACTATTAAATTAGCTGTTCCATTTACGATGTTAAAATAATATGTAGATAAAATACGATTAAACATTATTATATTGCTACCGTTAGTTTGTGTACCGACGACGGTAATAAATATAAGAGATTAAAATAAACCGATCTTAAATGTTTGAAATTCTGGCTTTTGTAGAACATTCACTATGTTCAACTTTAGTAAATAACTTTCTTTTATGAAAAATGTTGGTGTACTATTTTACTTTTATAACGACTGTATACTAAGTGAAAACATGCATCGCAAATTGTAATGTAAGAAACGTTTTACAACGAATTAAGAATACTCTTAGATGTGCCTTTGTCAATTTATAATTAAACTAAAGGAAGATCGTCGCTTACTATTACTATAGTATAGTTATTGTTCAACTTTTAGGAGTAAAAAACGATGCTCTGACCTACATATCTTCTATTAAAGCGTCCAATAACATCGAAAATTGGATCAGTATTAAAAAACACAAAAAATCAATGTAGGTAATATTTGTTCGGTAATGCAGATGTCAGGTGCAACGTGCGACGCCAGCGATCCGCGAGATTGCATCCACATTGCGTTCATATCGATGATAATGCACGATCTACTACCGATAGATGTGTTTAAATAATTGGAATTTGATTTCTGTTTTCGTTTTTATTGAAATAGGTGAGCTAATTTGTTATGTCGTTTTTTCTATGAAACTGATCTTATACAGAATTTTTAATACTTATTATTATGTATGGAAATAAGTCCCTCGACGTCTTCTTTTCATAAAATCTGTAGAATAGTGTTCACGAATGTCTCGACGGTCCCTACGTACATTCCCTCAAGTGGTACTTACGGGATTTGTCTTTTTTGTTTCCGTGACCTTCCGGGGGTCATACACTTTCGATTGATTAAAAAAAATTTAGTAAAAATGCTTTAATTCTACCCTAAATCAACACTCGACAAACCCCAGAACTACAACACTTCCAATGTAAAATGTCACTAGTGAGAGTTAAGACATTTTACATTGGCAAGTCAACAACACCCCCGCGCGCCTCCCCCGTAACTCCCACATGCGGGCTTGTTGCGCTCGCGCAAAAAAGAAAATGAAAAATGTAAAAGATAAAGGTAAAACCATCAAAATATCATAAGGTAAGCTGAATTTGACGTTTTATTTTATTGTACCTTCTTTAAATTTAATTATTAGTCAGTAAAAAGTATGTTTTTAATTACATTATCAACTTAAATTACTTTTTTGGTAATCTAAACAAGCTTTATTCAATTCCGACGTAATTAGTCGCTTTTGGTAGTTATGTTATTTTACTTGGGAATGTTTTGAATCAAAAAGTCTTAAGTGTTACAGAAGTGTTTTTACGTGGGAGAACATATACTACTGTTTTAAATAACTGCCACTTAAGTTATTTTACATCAGGAATATTAAATTAAAAATGTAAGTAATTACCATTTCTGTTATTTTACGTTACTTTTTGTTATTTTTTTCGGGTCCATTTTCGCTAGCATCAAAAGATGAACACTCAGATCTGGAAAAAGATACATCGATTGAAGCTGTGGCTCAAATCCATTCAAAAATGAGTCCTAAGCCACCCTCAGCTCCATTAGTTTCAAATTTGCTCAGTGATAAAATACTGTCAGATTCAGGTATAGTAGAAATACTGGAATCGCCACAACCGACGTCTTCTCTTTGGCTCCAGGGGGTTTCTCAATCACCTTCCAAACATCGTGCTCCTTCATGGACTCCAACTCCCGCTTCATCGCTGCTATCCACTCATGGCTATCAGGTCTTCGAAGGACTTCTTTGTACGAACGTGGTTCTTCCTCTAACTTGCATGTACTGTTGTAGCAATATAGTTCACTTTGTGCGCTACGAAGTCTATTCCTCAAAGGATACCTAGGCTCTTCCTCGATATTCACACTTGCTGTTCTGACTCTTGTATCACAATGTTCAGCATCAGATTCATTTGAATTCACAGGCTCCACAGATTCAACACAAGGATCTGTATCCACATCTGCTGAGTCTGAGCTTCAAAGCTTGAGACTTCTCCCTGAGAAAGAAATTTACAGGTGAAATCGTCTACTATTACGAACATGTTACGAGCTCCACCATAAGAACGTTCCGACATGGGACCACACAAATCAGCATGTAATAAACTGAGTCCAAAGCACCATCTACAATAGCAAAACAATCATCCAACTTATAGATACCTGAGACTTCACTAGCAGTAACCACAAGTTTACTCGTTATCTCGCTTATCGATTGGTGAAACATCCTACAGCCATCAGAATCAAAAATAACTCTCCATCCATTCTGTGCCAACTTAGATACCGACAAAAGATTAACTTTCAAGCCAGGCACAAAGGAACAATCTTTTACAGTTAACAAAACTCCTTTCACATTAACTATAATATCACCTTTGCCTTCACTTGACATTCTATCATCATTTGCACACGTCACAACATTCTTATCAGTAACCTTAAAGTCTCTAAACCACTGCTTCTGAAAACTCATGTGTGTCGAGGCTCCACTATCGAGATAAAACATCGAGGGGCTGAAGGATTTAACGCAACTTTCTTCGACTTCTAGGAAGCCGTTGGTAAGCGTGCACCACATCCTTGTCCAGCATCGGGCAATCAGACTTCTTATGACCTTTCTTTCCACATTAAAAGCACTTGAGCCTTAATACTGACTGTTGTTTCTTCACTACTAAAGCCGAGTTCGACGAGGAATCATTTGAAGAGCTCTGAGCGCTATCTTCTTGTAGAAGCTTTTGCCGAACATTTTGAGAAGTAATCTTCATTCCTGAATGCTCTAGTGCCATCCGTAATGGTCGGTAAACATCAGGCATACCTCGCAAAAGTACCACGGCAACCAAATCGTCATCGAAACTAATTGATTTCTTTACGCTTTTGAGCCTGACTCATGACAGCAGGTCGGTGGTTTTCCAGCTTCTCATCCAAGAGACAATTCATCAGAGTTATGCGCCTATTTATTGCCTTGTCTTCAAAAATTATTGTCAATGCATCCCACACTTCTTTTGCGTAAGTAAGATTTTGAACATACGGATACAGATGAGATTCTAAGTAAAGGCATATTAACGTGTATGCTTCTTGATCCTTCTCGATCTCGGCTTCATCATCCTTCTTTGGAAGTGTTGACGTATACTTGAAACATTTTTCTTGAGAAACCATATTCAACAAGTACCTAATTATGATTGCTCAATATTATTACTATGTCATATTTTATATCTTTATGATGAAGAAAAGGGTTGCCTATTGTGAATTTAATAAAAAAAGTTTTTTAAATGTTTATTTTTATTTTATTATCAGCCCTTACCTCATGGCTCCCAGTATGAAAACACCGTAAATCAATATTATACTCAACGTAAAATTTAGTAAAAGGCAGTTACAATTTAGATCGTTGTTCAATCCCCCATGTAAAGATCAGTAAGTACCACTTAGGTAAATGCTAGTCGGAATGTTTCCGATCTAAAACGACGGTTGTGACCAATGGTACATAAAATGAATATATTTTAACGTTTTTATTTAATTTTCTCATAAAAGACAACAAATAAAGACTTCGTGCAAAATTTCATAGCTCTGCGATTGATAGAACTTGAGATACAAGTGTTAGAAACTTCAAACCGCTCTCCTGTAAAATTTGCGTTTTGCAATTAGGTTATAGTACGTAGGGACCGTCGGTCTCTAGTCATACGTTTGATTTGACAACAGAATAGTAAATGTATTAATTATAGGAAAAAGTTTATTGGAGCGGTTTGAAAAAACGAATTGAAAAACTTTAAGTAAAAAGAATTAAACAACAGTGCCAGGGATAACCTTTTTATATAGCGCAGATTCGAATACAAACTGCCATGGCACGGTAGTGCCTTTGTATGTATGTGACTTTAGAGCGCGGTGAAACCACTGACAGTGAGCGTGAAATAAAAATTCGTAGAATAAAACTAGCTCTACGACAAATACCGTAGCTGTGCTACGCCGTAGCTCAACTACGCCGTCGCAGGCGTCGTAGCTGTCGTAGCATCTCAGGTTACTGACACGCTTATATTATTGAATAATCCTACTACGACGTAATTTCCATAGTAATTGAAAGCATCCTGAGCAGTTGAGGCGTCAAATGAAACACTTTGACTCATCATTGCACGCCAATGATTAAAGGGCATGGAGATTAACACGTGATTATGTAATCAGGACTACAATACAGGAACAATAGAACGTGTTACAACTAGGCTTGCATTAATAACTAGGGTATTACGACTGATTTAGGTTTGTTAGACCCAAGAGATTGAGATAATCGTATAAGATATCTGAGATTGAAGTGAGGTGTTGGTGAATTTACTTTGTTATTTATATTAATGTTTGATACTGTTACCATTGCTTGCGAGTTGTAGATTGTAATGAGAATAATAAATATTACTAGTCACATTTTTTGTTTTTAAGTCATGGTGTTAGTTATTTGAAAATGTCTTATCTAATTTATAAAACGGTAACGATACATCTTACACGCAGTGTTCACTGATGTCTTTTTAATGAATATGTTCGGATAAAAAGTACTTTCATAGAATAGCATGCGTATTGGTGTATATAATATGTATTTATGTAAAGATTAGGTTACATCAATAACGCGAACACGCATTTTACCTTAAAATGCATTTAAATGGCATTTTAAGGTAAAATGCGTGTTCACGTTAATTCCCGTATTTTATTATACATTAAACATGCAACGAGAGAGTTTAGAAGTTAGAATAATGTTCAATTCAAAGACTTATATAAATCTGATGCATGCCTAAGCTGTCTTGTTAAAATCGCTTACGACACTTTCAATATCCCGCAATATTCTTCAACATTGTTCTACATATTAATGCAGAGAATTTTATGCATGAAAAATGTCTAGATCATGCATAATATTCTAGTCAAAGCGTGTGTAGTCGCGTGTGATTGATCACAAAGTAAAACCAAGACGATGCGGTTGACAAGCACTACGTAAAAATATAAGCCTGATGCTTCCAGTTTCAAGATTAGTTTTGATGCAGAATGTAATATTGGAGTGAATTTATTTCGATGTTTTCCATTTTGGTTCTATGATATAGTTTGCAGGGTTGTTGTAGTTTAAGACTACCTACACAATAAACGAATAAATCATAATCGATATAAGTATGTATTATATTTTGTCAAGTTAGTGGAATAATCTGTAACAATACGATAGAAGGTATAGGCTTTACCGTAGCAGAATATTCAGAGCCATATAAAAGTATTCGCATGAACACACTGCTAAATAATCTGAAAGAATGTACACACAAATGTATAATATATTTAAATAAAGCGACACCAAGACTATAATAAATCCCATCGGCACGCTTTCAAAACCACGCAACTGCATTTTATTATTTCACATCGGACACTATTGAATTAGAACGCAGCGAAGCGATTGGCGGCGCGCAGCAATTGTACTGCGAACGAATCGAACACCACAATGTCCATTGTCGCACAGATAGACTCCAGCTTTCTACAGCAGTGAATAACCGTCGATGTATTGTGCACGCCGAGATGGGAACGCGAGCGAGTCCTTCCATTGTTTCGCGAACGTCAACACTTCCCTGTTGTAAATGAATGCAGAACTGGGGCGTTTATTGTCGTTTAGATTGTCGTTGGTTTTTACGAAATGCAAATGCAACAAAAAATTTTGGATCTTAACCGGTTTATAAGTGAGTCTTTAGGTTAATACGGACTTTGGACTGTGTGGGAAATTGGAACGAGAGAACAATTTAGTTTGTAGCAAACGTAAGTATGCTTTTGAAGTAAAAAGCTGTGTGCTATATTTTTCAGAACACAGCTATTCAAACTGGGTTGCAGTTAAACATGCCGAAATAAATGTTATAAAAAATTAACTTTACATTTTTGGTATAATAAGTTCGTAATATTTTAAAAATACCCATACTCATATGTAACTAAAATATAGCTTGTATTTAGTTACATTTTGTGTTAAAAAAAAAGTCAGTCAAATATCTTTCAGTATTTACCTTACTCGACATTTTATGGATCAGTTTTACGAAAATATTTTTACTTACAAAATAGCATCAATGGATTAAAAATATCACCAAATAAATATTTGTATTGGAAATATTCAGTGAATGATTGAACGTGTATACTGTGCTGCAGATTTTGAATTTCATTCCATTCGAAATATCTATTAATATAAATTCAGACTTTGATACACAACGCAGTTATTACGAACTACGTATTTAGCTATTCATATTCAGTATATAAATCTATATATATAAATAGCAACAAAATTGATAGATTTGGTGCAAGATGAGCATTTGAAATTCGTTTTCTCTTCAATATTATAAAGAAAAAAAAAATTATTAATGATATTATTGACTGATTACAAGGGAAAATGACACAAATAAGCATGCGATATATTACTATCTTACGGCCAATGTATTGTATTTAAATATAGAGGTAATATATTATCCTATACGTCTTAAGGCTTTGTTTGCGTAATAAAAGTGCAATAACAGTTAATCGATCCAGCTTAGTACATACATTATGATTCTCAGAAACACATCAATCCAGAGCTCATGTAAGTGACACTTTAGCGCCCTCCCACCGCTTGAGGCACCCCTTACAATAACAGCGGAATACTTACTTCGCACAAAAAGCGTATCAGATTTGCAATGTTCACTTACATCACGTTCCACATTCACTGACTGAGCAAACATTCGTGATTCGATCTTGAAACAATTTGAGTTATAGATAAAACGAACGGTGAAAGGGAATCGTGGTGTAACTCATTTTGAATTTGCGATACTGCGGGATTTGAGATGTGAATGTATTTGTTTCTATAGATTGGTATCTGTGCCATGTCAACCCCTTCTTTGGTGTATGTTTGGCTTTACTGTGCCATCATTTCAATATTAGATTTTATTAAGATATTTAAGTAATTTTATGTGAATGTAAGCCTCGTGCCTATATTTAAAATGTAACACTAACTTAAAAGTTAATCTTTTAACACAGTAGTTATTTTAATAAATAAGTTTTCTCAGAATGTTTTACGACATGAAAAAAAACATTAAGTAAACATTTTTGATCGGTAAAATATTTTCGTCGAAAACAAATTAGACTCAATCAATCTTTTAATTTTTCAAAGTCAGTGACTTATGAAAAGTAAAAAGCAATATCAATGAATAGTTTCGTTAAAGAAATTTAATTATATATTACATTCCAAAAAGCTAATTCGTCAATTTCTTAAAAAACATTTACCAATACAAAGAGAGTCTTTTACATATTGTTTGTAGAAATAAACACTTAAAATAACCCTTTAATTTAACCTTTGAGTAAACAGCCATGTCAGGAAGGTACTTAACTACGTCTTATGTGATGTGACCCTCCTTTCACGGTGTTTTAACTTCTTGAAATTATGTGGGCTTTTTAATTTGTTAGGTTAATATTTATAAGAGATCATCATCGTGGTTTGTTATTCAAAGACTGATTAAGTATTTTGGAGAAAGTATAAGATCACGTCAAATACTTTCACATAATTTACCGTATTTTGATATTTCTGATTTTATTTCTAAAACAGCCATGAGATATCATCGTGGTTTGTTATTTAAAGAGTGGTGATTCACTCATGGAATTGTATATTTCACACACATAGTTTAATATTACATTGATTTCACGACTATGCATGTCAAACATTTAAATCTAACCTTAAAAATAAACTTAATATTTATTTGTTAAATAGGGTTTGTTAGTTAGGTATTAATATTTTCTTGTAACTAATATGTAGTTCCTGTTCCAACAAGACATTTTTTTTCTAAAGCCTTATTGCCAACCCAAGCTTGTTCTCAACTACTGTTGCTATCAATGCCCGAGACTCAAGCAAACAAATATAGAAATAAACAACTATTCTTGCTCTAATACTTCTTCTACTACAAACCCACGCATTCGTTCCTACATAAAATATGCAGAAACGCCAGTACGAACTTACTTTCACGTACATTAGACGTGACTTAACAAGAGGGTGTAACAAATCTTGTATTCATGGCTTTAGCTGCATAATAAATCGAATCGGGAATGGTGATAGAACCTTTTTTCGATTGGAGTTTTGGAACTGGGTGAATGCTGTTGCATTCCGGTGGTAGTATAGCTTTTAGATTTTGCTCTTCAGAAGGCCATAGAAGTATTTTACTTTAATAAAACTCAGTTTCATGTTGCCATTATATTTTTTTTTGCTTATTTTAATAATTTTACATAAGATTCATATATGTTATATTGTTTTTTAGTTGATTTAATCAACTCAAAAATTATAATAATTAATTTTAAAACAATTGCAACGTGAAAATCCAGTAGATAAACCACTTCATTCGAACAAGACAAGTTAAGCAAAGTAGAACCTAATACTGATTTTGTTCATCAAATAAAGGTCCTAAGATATCCGATAGGCCTTAAACATCTTGCTACCAGAATACAAGTTTTCTTGGATTTTTTTCAACACACCAAGAAAGTATAATATTCTGGGAATGCTCCTTAAGTTTAGCGATCGCTTCTAATTAGAGCGAGCGTTTAATAAAGGCTTTCTTTTAAAAAGTTGAGCCTGGCGAAATGTCTCTTTTTCATAATTTTATCATAAGAACACACTAACGCCGGAGTACTGTTGCTAACTAAAACACAACACACTATTACTCTTATACATACAATATAAATACATTATAATACATAAACTTATAATATATAATCAAAGCTCTTATACAATATATACATATATGTACATCTTAAGTACTGCTATAATTAAATGAGACTCGACCGTGTCCACAGACAAACTGTTCAAACAGTTTTGTGGACCATAAGTATAAGTTTCATGTAAGAAACACTGTTTTAATAATAATAAATAAATAATAACCGATTTAGATAGATTGAATAGACTTACACGAACAACATGCAACAAACACCACATACATCACATACACTCAGCAACAGAAAGATTTACTCTCAAAAGAAACTTAGGAGGTAGAGGCCTAATTGATATAAAAAACTTACACAATAAACAAGTATATAACATTCATACATACATGCACAACAAATCAGACACAAGTCCCTTACACAAAGCTCTCACACTAATATCTACATCAGGCACACCTCTCAAACTCAACGACAACACAAGACTAACAGAAGAAATAGTAACAGACGAGCTAAAAATTAATACCTGGAAACAAAAAACATTACACGGAAAATATCCTAACCAACTACAGCAAGAACACATTGATAAGGAGGCTTCAAGTGCGTGGCTATGCAAGGGGAACATTTATAAAGAAACGGAAGGTTTTATGGTTGCCATCCAGGATCAAATTATAAAAACTAAAAACTACCAAAAGTACATTATCAAAGACCCAACAATAGTATCCGATAAATGCAGACTCTGTAACAGTAACCAAGAGACAATAGACCATATAACAGGAGGTTGTCCATTTTTAGCTAATAAACAATACACCGAACGACATAATAACGTAGCAAAACAAATACATACATTACTAGCATTGAAGTACAAATTAATAGATAGAGCAGAACCTTATTATAAATATAAGCCTATAAATGTATTAAATGATGAGCATACTAAACTCTATTGGGACCGAGATATTATAACCGATAAAACAACAACAAACAATAGACCGGACATCACACTAACACTAAAAGATGAAAAAATCACTTATCTAATAGATATAGCTATACCTAATTCCGAAAATATTAGAAAAAAATACACGGAGAAAATACAAAAATATATATTCCTCTCGCAGACGAGATTAGACAAATGTGGCATCAACACACCGTAAAAATCATACCAATCATTCTTTCATCAACAGGACTCATTCCAAAATCATTACATACATCACTGAGAGAACTAGGGCTCCATAAAAATACATTCATTCCATTGCAGAGATCCGTAATTATCGACACATGTTCCATAGTTCGGCGATTCCTCACATCCACTACACAAACACCCACAACATTACACGACGAACCGACCCACTTGGCGTAAGCCCGTGATAGGTTCACACTACCAGCACAAGGCTGAGATAAAAAAATAAATACCCCAAAATAATAATAACAAGAAAAATTTTTTGACAATCTCTGAAACTGTTATTAGTACATACAATATGCACAATATCAAGCCTTTTTTTAAATAAGGGTGGCCAAAGACCAAATATCGCCAGTTGGTACGAACCTTACAAACTTCCCTAACTTTATTTACATCCATAATCTTGTCATAGTCCTTCGATTACAAGTAATACGCACCTGATCTTTTTGCAAGAACTTACCGATATGACTGTGATTACACGTAATCTATACTAATATTATAAAGCTGAAGAGTTTGTTTGTTTGTTTGAACGCGCTAATCTCAGGAACTACTGGTCCGATTGGAAAAAATCTTTCAGCGTTAAATAGTCCATTTATCGAGAAAGGTTATAGGCTATATATCATCACGCTACTGTCAATAGGAGCTGAGTACCAGTGAAAAATGTTACAAAAACGGGGAAAAATTTTAACGCTTATGTAACGCAAGCGAAGTTGCGCGGGTCAGCTAGTTCATCATAAAACGTATGCCTTTACAAAGAAGTATGTCGCATTCAATGTAACAATAATACCACGCGCTACATTCATCACTATAAACCAAGCTTGAACTGTAACAATGCTAATGACCGCAGTAATCCAGCTTAATCAGAGTAAAAATGTAACAAAATAATCTTGGCAAGCATTTATTCTTTAAACACCAATATCACGGTAAACCGCCATTAATAAAAGAGGGAATTACCTCTGTTATAAAGTGTATAATTCACGCAAATAACTTAATCGAACAAAATTTACATAATAACAGGCTTTTCAACGTTTTGTAAGTTATTTTTCACTGACTCCGATGTTAATTCTCACCAGTTTGCGGTGAAGGTTGTAAATTACTGAATTTCAAGTGTTCGTTAACATGAAGGATTTAGAACTATGCGTTTTAATAAACTGTATGAAAGTGGTGCGGAGTTTTTAATACAATACTTCATTAAGATCTGTAACTCACGATTCGTTTTACGTTACTACAATAATTGGAGTTAAAGGCATGAAATATATTTTTCATTGAATTTATTTGAGTACGAATGAAAGTTATGAATTGATATATGAATAAAATAAACTAAATCAATTTGTCCACATCAATATATCCTAAATCAATAAACAATTTTCGATGACCTGCAAGGTGATGATAAAGCATTTGTTTATCAGACGGTACCATCAAAGTTGTACGAACTGGCGCAGTTAGTCAGTTCGCAAGTAATAATTGTTCTTGAGGGATGCGAGTTGCAGCCATGGCCAACTAAACGCTGCTCTATGTAAGCTAATTAATAGTTGAGCTGAATTCGTGTTCCCTTGTTTATACAACGCCGTAGTTTTTGGCGAGTTTGTGTTTGGTTAGCCTTCTCAGGTTTCGATGATGTTGAATGAAAGGTTTTTAACGAGAATATTTGTGTTTAATGTTAAATCAAATCAATATATAACTTATCTTCTCAAATATGGATTTCTGTAGCGCAATTCTCTACTGTAACTAAAATGTACTACCAAAAATAGTTCTTTTGACGCCCGTTAAAGGCGCTGATCAGATTTTCATACAAAATTTATCGATAGTTAGCCGGTTACTATTACAATTACTTGTAATTAATTTCTTATATCAATTATTTTCGTGATATTTTGTCACGGCCTGATTTAGCTCTGGTTTTTAAAAGTATATTGAACGTACGTACATTTTTTAATTCGATTTTACACCTTCTTAGCACAAGAACCATTTCTAAATACCTATAATTTCTCAGCTTAAAACCTATCTAGGATGAATACCTATAGAAATAATCTCGCGAAGGTAATCGTCCTCTAGACAAAGCAAACCATTAATTATCTGGCTATCTTAACGATCATCTTCCTTACTCTCCAAATTGAAACCCTAAATGGTAGTAGGTACTACTAATCTTAACTAATTGTTTTAGTGGCCCACGCAGTGGCGACTGTGGAGCAGATTATTTGTCTCGCAGGCCATGAAAAAAAAATCTGCCGTTACTATAGCTCAAAATACCGACACCAGCTTCGGAGATAAAAGTCGGTACGCGATTATGAGTTTTTTTGATAAAATATGAAGGTAATTCCTGGAACATAAACTCAACATCAGCTTCAACTATACTAATGAGAAGTTAGGTGTCGAATGATTAGTACTCACTCACGCCAAATCTACTAAACGGATTTTAAAGAAATTTTGTACCTGGATACTTTTTAAGCTGGAGTTGTTTCTTAAGGTTAGCGAAGATGCGGACACAGGGCGGTGTTCTATATAATAAATAAAAGTAGTATACTAATTCACCACGACAACGAGGTTGGTTCACAATATTTTAATATTACCGTCCGCGTGAGAGAACTTTCCAGAATATTTGCCGAGGAATTCCATTAAGACGCCGTCCGACAATAATGCAAGTTAATTGACTACCCACTGAAAGAATGGGTGCTTAATAAAAATATGCCAAGATTTTTTATTAAAACAAAAACTTTGTTTAGGAAAATTCGTCTTATAAGAATTTTTTGTTCGAAGGTTAAACTGAAATAAAAGCGATTGAAAGATTAGAAAAGTTTGACGGGTATTTATAGAGAAATAATAGAGTTATTTGATATAGAAAAATGATTAAATATTAACTTTTGAAGAACGCCAATAACGTGAAACTTACTTTTATAATTAAAAAAACAACTTTTTAACCGTTATATACAAATTAAGGACACGATGTGCAATGAAAGTCAACACTATGATCTGTAGCACGATTCTCTACAGTCGGTACTATCGAGTGTCGAGAGATTGACATTCAAAATGTACTGTTAAATAGTTTCTGCGGCGCTCGCTAGAGACGCTGATCCGATTCTCATACAAAATATTATCGAAAACTACCCGGTTGTCAATAGTCGAAAATGGTAGAGAATTGCGCTACTCTAATGAAAATAGTCCCTATAAAACAATCCCTACAGAATATCTGTATGAGACAAGTTTCAATCCGCGAGTAAAGTTAATAAGTCAAGTTATTTTTCAGTTACATCTTTTCATCCCTCATTTATACGTTGAGATATTTCTTCTCACAGAACGCTTTTGCGCAACATTTTTCTACATTAAAATACTTGAAGCTCAAGTCTTCGACGATGGAACGAAGCAATTCATCTCGCCACGTGTGGATAGTTTACATTTTATTTTGCGAAACGTTCTTATTTAAGCTCGACAAGATACAAAGTATGCAATATTGTCTTTTGTATTACTTTTACCTAACTAATTCAAGTACGTTCCAAACGTTTTGATGGTTTGAAAATATCTCAATGATCAATCGCGCTTAAGATCCGTTGCATTTTGTGTGTACAAGTCGCGAGAGTTTAAAATCGTTAATCTCAATAATTTCCTACACATGTAAAAAGTATTTTTTATTTATAGTATTGGGTTGAACTACACGGTGTAATGAATAAAGTGTATTGAAACGCATTCTTAACTTTTCATAGACTGCGGAAACGAACACGAAAATTTATTCATTGAAATAGCCCGTCCAAGTTTGCATAAAATATTGGCCATAGATCTCCAAGTTTAATGAAATTATACGACTTACAACTCCTCTGTGTAAATCACTTGGGTCTCGCGAATATGTTGTGGTCGGCGTCCAATCTGACTTAGCCGGTTGGCTAAGTTCCAACACTTTTGTAAAACCTGCACTGAAATCCTAGATACCTGTAAACCACTGCGAAATCTCTGAAGCGGTTTGCGTATTTTCGTTAAAATTTATATACAGTTTACATTGGATGGTAACTGTTTCTTGCAGTACTTTAACATACGTGTGGTTTGGAGATGTGTTTTCTGTAGAGTCAGCATCTAAACAGAGCATAAAATAACATAAAAATATCTTTACTTTACGATGATATTGTTTGTCTATCTATTGGAAGTAGCCTGCCAAATGTGACGTTTTTAATTCTTATAAAATATACGCACAATAATGTACCTTACGTATATATAATACATGAACGTATCTAAATCTAACTGACTATATTGCTTTGTATTATGAACTAAACCTTGAACAATACTAACCTATGTCGTATTAAATTATGTCTTTGTCCAAACCAAAAATAACTAATAAAGAACAACGCCAAACAAAATCGATCGTACGACAAACTCATTTTCGAACAGTCATAAAGCAAATGATGATCATAAATTGTCGGGAAGTTCCTTTAAGACCAAAAATAATTAATTGGTTTGTGCCTTAACAAAATAAAGCGGGTTAACTCTAGGTTAATTAACCCGGGTATCTCGCAGTCCCTTCCTTGCCTTAATTAATGATATTTTTAGCATTTTTCTATAGAGGTTCAGATGAATTTGTGTTGTCAGCGTGTTTAAGTGGGTTTAGGTTATGGTTTATTTAAGATTACGACTGAGATTTGCCTTTTGAGTTCTTTAATAATAATAATAATAATAATAAGCCCGCAGGGCACCTTGAGGCGAGGTGACGGGGAGTAGCGACCCCGCGGTACCTGAGTGCTCCAGGGGGAAGTCACCCTTCCTCATCTCCGGCTTGCCTTAGTTGGCTGGTCGGAGTGAAAACTGACGAGGAAGCGGTCCCCCGCCTCTGGCTTGCCTTCACTGGCCGTCCAGAGTGGAGTCGCAAGAGCAGAGCTCCCACTCTGTTCGGAGGACGGATGCTGAGCGTAAGTGGCTAGTGGGCCAGTGATGCCGGACCCTCAGGGAGCAAATGATCTGAGTTTAACGTCCAGCGAGGCCTCTCCGTCCTTCAGCCGCTCACGTCCCTGTTGCCCCCTTGTTGCATTTTCAGCGACTAGTTTAGGGGGCCCAGTTTGTGAGTTGGCAAGTCTCCGCCTGCCATTTTTACGTGTTATTTACATTGTTACAGGCAGGCGTCATAGTTCCCGTAATTTCCTAATTTTCCAGTCCATCAGCACCCCATCCCCATAGCCCGAGTAGTTTTTTCCCATTAGTTTTGCCATAGTTCCGCACAGTCCGGTGATTGTCCTTGGGTGCATTTTATTAGTGTAAACAGGGATAATCACCGGATTGTGACACCACACATTATTGATAGATTAAAGCTGTCTAAAAAGGGCCTCTACGTGTTGGCTTCGGCCCCACGCATGCCTTCCAAATGTCCGGGACTCCATAGTCCCGAGATATACAAAAGACATACATAATAATAATAATAATATATTTTATTTGCAAAAAATGTGGTGGTATACAGGTATACAGGTGTTAATTATCTCAAAGAACAATCACATTTTGCCATTATTGGCATGCAAAAACTTGAAGACTAACATTTTAGTTCGATGTCTTAAACTCTAGGAAACTTTTAACATCATAAAAGTTGTTGCTAAGTAACCAATTATACAATTTTTTCTTAAATGCCATTGAATTTAAAGATTTTAAACAAGTAGGTAATTTATTGTACACTTTTACTGACATGACTATGCAACTTTTATTATATTTTGTTAATCTGGGTATTTCATTTAAAATTAACATATTTGGATATCTCCTATTCCTAGAATTAACCGAAGAGGCGGTTTTGAACAATGCTTTATTTTTATGTACAAACATAGCACATTCATAGATGTAGAGCGATGGTAGTGGTAACAAACCAAGCTTACGAAATACCGGCTCGCAGGACTCATCCGGTTGCAAGCCATATAATGCCCGAATACACTTTTTTTGCGCGATGAATGCTCTTTTAATATCCACGCTATTACCCCACATCATAAGTCCATACCGCAGTAAGGACTCAACATAGGCATGGTAAGATGTTACTGCTGTTTTTATGTTTGTTACATTTTTTACCTTTTTTAACGCATAAACAAATTTATTTATCCTGCTACACACACTGTCTATTTGTGCTTTCCAATTTAGGTTTTCATCAATATGTATTCCAAGAAATTTTACATGTGCTACTTCTTTAATTTTTGGTATGTTTAGCTTTAAGTTATGTTTAGTATTATTTGATTTATTGAATTGTATATATACGGATTTATCAAGATTAATTTTTAAGTGATTTGAGTCTAGCCAGTGTATCAATTTGTCAATAGTGTTGTTAATTTCATCTTCGTGATCATGAATTGTGTTACATTTTTTATCTGAGGAAACAACTATTGAGATGTCATCGGCAAACAAGACACATTTATGGCCAGTAATATTAACAATATCATTAATATATAGAATAAAAAGTATAGGTCCAAGGACACTTCCTTGCGGAACGCCATATTTATTGCATTGAAATTCAGATGAATATGGTACCATATCTCGATTTTCGTTCATTTTATTGATTGTAACACATTGTTGTCTATTGCTGAGATATGAAGAAATCCACTGAAGTGTCGGTCCTCGAATGCCAATCGATTGAAGTTTTTGTAGCAGCAGATCATGAGAAACAAGATCGAAAGCTTTGGAAAGATCAAAAAATAAGCCTGTTGTCATATTGTTATTATTGATATTAACTATAATATCCTTGATTAATGAGAAAGTAGCTAATGTTGTTGATTTTTGTTTCTGAAAACCACATTGCTCATCTTTAATAATATTGAATTTACTGCAGAAATCTATTATTCTCTTATACATGCACTTTTCATATATTTTAGATATAATAGGTATAAGTGTAATAGGACGGTAGTTATTAAGATCAGATCTATCTCCTTTTTTAAAAAGTGGCTTAATAATAGAAAATTTCAAAGCGTCAGGAAAAGTTCCACATGAGAATGACAGATTAATTAGATGCGTTAATATCTTAGATAATTCCACAGAAGATGCCTTTATTATTTTTGTATTTATTTCATCATAGCCCTCAGATGATGTATTATTTAGTGCTTTAATTTCCATTAGGACTTCATTTTCTGACATAGGTATTAGAAACATTGAGTTTGCATTGTATTTTTGATTTGTATTATGTGTACTTTGTTTTTCTGATGATTTATGTATGGAGTTAATATAGTAATTATTAAAAGCTGTGGCCATATCTGTTGGATTTGATACAACTGTGTTATTTATTTTAATATTATCTATATTATCCTTAATATTGCAGTTATTTATTTCGTCTTTAATCACAGCCCACGTAGCTTTACATTTGTTATCATTTTTATTTATAAATCGAATGTTTGAGTTCTTTTTTGAGTTATATATACATTTTTTTAAAGTATTTGAATACGTTATATATTTTTTCCTATTATCTAGAGTCTTATTTTTATAATAATTATATCTCAGTATCCGCTTTGTTTTAGAACTTTGTCTTAAACCCTTACTAATCCAATTAAGTTTTTTATTATTATTTACATTTACTTTTATTCTCATTTTAGGGAAACAAAGATTATAAAATAAACACAACAATTCATGAAAACTATTGAACGCTGTATTGGCGTCGTTTTCTGTATACACTTCCGACCAAGACAGGTTTTGAATGCATTCCTTAAACTTAGAAATGTTATCTAAGTTATAATCTCTTTTGTAAATATAGTGTGTAATTGGTTTAAGGTTTTTATGTTTAATCGGAAAATGTATCATTTGCGCTGTTTCATGGTCTGAGAGATGCAGTGGTAAAACTGTAGCAGTTGCGTCGGGAATATTGCTTAGAATATGATCGATACAAGACATTTTACGTGTTGGTACATCAATGTGTATTTTCAAATTGTAATTCCTTGATAAATCTTGTAGCTCATTTGTAACATGACCTTGTTTTAAGGTATTAATATTAAAATCACCTGCAATTACTACACGTGTATTAGTTTTTATTTTTTTAAATAGGTTATGCAATAAATTATTTAGTTTAATAAGAAACTGGTCGGGGTCTGATTGAGGAGTTCTATATAGACATATAACAATTAAATTATGGGACATGATTTCTATACCACAAGCTTCAAACGTATTTTGAGTAGCGTAATTTTTTATTAATAATGCTTCTTTAAACTCTAAGCCCTTTTTTACTAAGATACAAGTGCCCCCTCTTTGCTTGTCCCTGCAAAAGCTGGCGGCCATATTGAAATTACAAAGTCGTACATAGTTTTCATTACCTTTTTTAATAAATGTTTCAGAAAGACAAATGACGTTTGGTTCATTACGAGCTTCGTGTAGTTCCTGTAATGTTAATTCAAGTAATTCTTGTTTTGATAATATACTGGCTATATTTTGATGAAGTATTCTGAAGTTACTAGTTACTAATTTTAGGTTGTTGTTGGGCTCGAAAAAAAATATCTTTTTGTTTATTTAATATAGGGAAGTAATAGGGCATAGTACCTTTATTTATTTTATCAATTATTTTTTTAGATGATATATTTTCTTGAGATATGTTAGGCGTTTATTTTAATTGGTTGTGACGACTTCATTTTATATTTAGGGTTATGCCATTTTTCCTGCTCAACTTTTGCTCTTTTGTGATATGAAGTAAGGTTTTTGTACTAAAATATAAAAAATGTGGTTTTCAAAATGAATATTAACGAATGAATGAATTAACGTCTTTAAAACTGATACCTACATTTTTACAACTTCTTTATTTTGAAGTTCATCTCAAGACATTTGTATTTCAAAAGGAAACTTACATAAAAATATTTTTTTCAATTCGAAAATACATTACTTTCATAAATTACTCTCTTCAAATCGATTGTACATTTACAAAAGGATACCAAAATAAAATACAGGTAAAGCAAACACAGAAAAATAATACGACTTAATGGTTTTCATAATTAACTTACGGCTACCTATTGTTTTTTCCACTGTTTGAACTTCAAACGTTTTGTTGGTCATAATTCCACTTATTTTAATAAAGGTTAATGCGAGGACTTTACCGTAAAATAAGCAATGAGACTTTTGACACGTTATACCTTTGATAGTTGTTAATCTGTATTTTGTGAAAACAAGTTGAAATCTACATCGGTTGATCGTTACAACACTAATTTTATAGGGTCGGGTCTTGCCTTACTCAGGAATTAAACCCGAGACCTCATCATCAGCCTATACTTCCAAACAGACCACAGCAACAGTTCGCTAGCCAACTAAGCTAAGTTTGAGCTTATTTAAATAACATTATTTAGAAAATATAGTTATTATACACAAAACTGCAGTGAAAACAGTAAACACTTTGCATAACGGTCCATCCACAAAGTTCATCCTAGTATCGGTTATTGCATAAGTAGAGGAGCATCGAGTGCCTAGCGCATGAAACATTCATGACGTACATATTTTACATCGCCGTTCACGTGCTATGATCGCCGTGTTACTTTGTACTGAGAGCTACTTTTGAAACCGGAATAGAGTTGTAAGCTTCTATGTGGTGTTGAAAACGTGAATGGTTTTGTTATTAGTTTCTAAGGATTTTGTTTGTAAAATCGAGGTTCTTAGTTTTCTATGGCCTGTTGCATTCCTTGAGTATGTGAATGTACGGTACAGCCGCGCGGACTGATCTTTCAGGTGAAACAACGCTTGCCGAGGTTTGTCAATGAATGGGTGACAATTATGCATGTCTAATTGCTCCGTGTTTCAAAATTTGTTTAATTGTGTATGGTATTCGTTACCAGTATTCAGAAGCTTAAATTGTGGTGAATTGCGGAGATCCAACAGGCAGTGTTTTCTTGTTAAGTTGTAAGTATGAGTATAGGTACATCCGATGAGAATGGAAGCCGATTTCAACATAATTAGAAATCAGCTAGGCTGCAGCTGCTGATATACGATATGCAGCAGAACTGGTTTTCGTGCTGCCAATTCATAAACAAATAACTGTTTTAGTTTTAATTAAAGCTGACACTTGTTTCACATTAAAACAACAACAACGCGCAAATCATCAGACATAAAGCTTAAGACTAAACGTTTAATTCTTGTATTAAAAACCCCCGAGAAAAGATACTCAAAAGCAAACGAAACTAACACCCATTAAAACGCTATAAACTACTCAAATATTCACGTTTTCTCTCCCTTCAAAAGAAGCATTAATATAACACTGTCAAGTTACGTAGGTCGTTGAAAAAAGTCGAAAATTACCGACTATCGCGGATCTCGCAAATTGCCGCGTTGCATTTTTCATGAGTTCAGGAGTATCGGGCGGTATGAATTGTTGATTTAATTATTGAGATAGCCTCGCACTCAGTGTTTCAAGAACGGTTAGGGATCTTTTCAGTTAATCATGAATAAAGTAGCGATCGATAAAGGTTATTTGTTACGAGATGAGTTATTGATATGAATATGAAGATTTTTGACCGAGTAGCCTGGATTCTGCTACATAAATCTGTACCACTAATATCACAGACATCTCCGCCTCCAAATTGACAGCCTCCGTGACACGGTGGTTAAGGTAGTAGCCACACCACTACCAGTGCGTCGAGAGGTCGTGAGTTCGATATTCGTACGTACCAAGTATGTATGCGATCTACAAATAGTTGGAACACTTTGTGTGTGTGAAGTCCCTGCGACAAATCAATTCTTAGGACGGGAGTTGTCTTTGAAAAAATAGAAAGAAGTGGTTCTATTGTTTAACTAACTACATGATTATCGATGATAAGGACTTTAAAAAGCGATTATTCAAAGAAGTTACATCCAATAAGTAATCTTTTAACCAAGTAAAAAATTCAACAGGATCCCGAGGAAACGAACGCCAAAAAACAAAGTAGGTATGTACAAAAAATCCCCGAAAAATGCACACAACAAATTCACTATCAGATAAAGCATTACACAACATTACACTTGTGAATAACATAAACATAATGCTATTCACGATGCTTTTATTTACAAACAGCCGCCATTTGTCCTCAGCTAAAATATGTAATATGGCGACGAGGCAATGACAATAACGCGGTTTTTTTTTCATTCTAGTAATGCGCACAGGAATTACGGTATGCTTTTTTAAAAGGTTTTTTTCTTTTTTTCCTTCAATACGTTTTTTTATAAAATGTGCATGGATTTTCCGCTTTTTTGTAAGACTTGTTTCTTTTTCAATTTTCTTTTAGATATTAGATACGTTAGGAAGTAAGGATAAGATATTTTCGAAAGCGATAAATCTTGTATGATTTAGTGTGTTGCCTTTTTTCTGTACATTATATATTTCATGACTTATAAGGTAGAACCACGAATTAACATAACATTTTACAGGAATTCACATTTCAGAACATGCTGCCTTCATAAGGATTTGTTTCACAAGCAGGTCGTTGACTAAGATAAAATTAGTTATAATGATAATTAGTTGATTCTACGATCTTTATAATTTAGTTACCGAAAAGTTAGTATATAAGTTAGCATACAACTTCTTTTCTTCTACTTTCTAGGTAACGAAAGTTTTATTGTCCCACAATCCTTGGCGGTTAAGCCGGATTCTTTAGCTAAGTTTCCTCTAGTGTCGTGTTAATAAATCACGGTTTATCTTCGTTTCGCACTTGTTCGAACAGCGGTTGTCCCGGATCGACGCTCTCGTAGTTCTGGCACAGATCTGTGGCCAAGGACACTCACACCGAGGTCAGTAGTGATAGTAGATTGAAATTTAATATGTGGACAAGCTTTATTTGCAAAGTTTTAAGCCTAATAAAATAGTACTTATCGATTTTGCATAGTAAAAGACTACCTATGACTACTTCTCAACCTACCGATCTTGTTCAGTACGGTTACACTTTTCTTTGTCGTTACATTTCCAACAACACACTGTCCCTCATAACACTAACGCTACGCTTCTCACATACAACAGTTTTGGATTCTCTAATGGCGTTTTGGTTCATCTTTGACGATATAGCAATATGAAGCAGGTTCTATCTAATCATAAATACGTTTGGAAATGTTATTAAAAATAAAAGTAATTTATCTTATGATCGTCTTAAGGCTAGCTTTTAAATAAAACAGAACATTAAATTAGAATTTTCTACATATAAAAATAGAATGTCTGAATATTCTGACATCAATTCACAAATCTAATATTAGTTTATATTCCTTTATATAAATTATATAAATATATAGACTCAAAGGAAAATTAGTACTACAACACCTTCAAAGGGAATCATTTATTTACATAAGAATATTACTTCCGTTATACAATTAAATATTAGCTGACATTAATTGATAGGGAACTGCTTACTTTGGATCCTTCATGCATCACGGGTTACGTCAAGTAATTAACGAATACGACTCATTAAACGCTTATTTCCCGTTTAAATCTTTTGCTTACGAGATTCTTGGCATTTGACTGACATGTGCTTACGTCATTTTTGACATGTGAACTTGGTTTAATTTAATGAACGCACGATCGTTCATTGGAGCCGTAATAATTATAATAATTATATATTAATCTTATTCAGTGTATTAATTTCTTTGGTTTTATTATAAGTATACGATCATACTTTTTTTTGTACTTCTGCTGAATAATTGAAACTATGTCCACACATAAAACATTAAATACATATTTCTCTACTTCTACTTTTAATTTATTTATCATAATATTTTTTGTTTAAACGAGGACGTTTAAACAAAACTTTATTTATAAATAAATTACTTATTAATAGATTTATAAATTAATTATTCGACACGGTGACATTTTTATTTAAATTTATTATTATTGTATAAGTGACAAAACATTATGAACAAATGACATGGTCATAACAATCAAAAGTTTCAAGTGGCGAACAATTATGAACTTTTAATGTCTCTTTCATAGTTCAGGAAGATGGTGAAAGTTGTAACTATTTAAGAAGTTTCCTAACTGCTTTAACCTCTAAATATTGTGTGTATATATACTTGGTAAAGTTCCGCATGGACACGGAAGTGTCCTTGGGGAGTACTGTCATTGACATAATTGTTACACTCATGCTTACAGCCAGTAGGAAGAAACTGAGGATTATATTTGTTCTGCATTATTGCAGCCTGTTACTCTGAAGTATGCAATATTTAAAACGAAAGTATGCTTAAGTTACAACTCCTATGCAAAAAAATTGTAAACCTTGGTAATGTCTATATACAGATGACTTTGGAGTACTTAGTATTTTGTTCAACCCCTTTTGTAAATTACCGTTTTTTCATTTGTTGCGATGTCACAAATTTATATTCAGACGAATAAATACAATATAAATTAAAGTACTATTAATGCTGATGTTGAGTTTTTCATTAAATACACTGTCATCACATGTTTATGTCACCATGCCAATACCATGTCGTAGGTTCGATTCCCACACGGAGCAATTATTTGTGCGATCCACAAATAATTGTATCGGGTCTGGTCGTGCTTTATGTTCGTTGTTTGTATGTTCGTAAAAGTCACCGCGACACAAGAGCAATTCTTTATGCGGGAATTGTCTTTTTTAAATAATAAATAAATAAAAGTAGTTCTAATCTTGTTTTAATAATTCTATCATTAGCAAATATAACTTAAGCGGCTCTCTATTTCCAGTTTAGCTATAATGAAGATAGTTTGTCTTTTTCAGACATCCATAGCTATTAAGTCGTACGTTATGGCTACAAGCACCATTAACGTCCGTTTATCAAACGATAACTAAATACAAATTATGGCGCTGACAGCAAGACATTAAGTTTACGACTTTGTTAGCCGGTAGCTGTTGGCTGTATAACGTTTCCATCGCTTTCCAATTAAATTTTGTTTCCTTTAATTAAACATCGTTATTTTCTAGTAAATGTCAAAAGTGACAGTACAATCGTGTAATAGCTGTCATTGAAAAATGAGCTGATTTTTTAATGCTTTGAACAATATCTAATCTAACGATTGAAAAGAGTATAATCTGGCGATTGAAAAGAGTGGCCGTGAGTTTCTTGCTAGCTCTTCTCATAAGGCTCTACGAGCTCCGAGCTAGTGTTAGATTCAGTAACTGATTGTAACGAATATCATAAATGTCAATATGTGACCTAAATGAATTAATGATTTCATTTTGATATAAACAATTTCGGCTTGATATCAATCTACCAACCTGGTTAGACGCTTAAAACACAACCAATAATTATTGAACTTATTAACTATACTTATAATATAGTATAAGTTAACATCGCTTATTAGCTTGCATTATAATTAATTTGACATCAAACAAACTGTATAAACATGTATAATGTTCATGCTTTATGTAGAAGCGATGACGTAATACGACGACTACGAAACTACGTTGTGACGTCGCTCATAACAGTAGGTAAGTATATAAACATAATATAGAGCTTCCGCTGATAATAATCTGTATCGCGAGTGATATTAAAGTGAATCACGTACAAGCATCAACTCCCGCGAGTATGGTAATGGATTAAATTGAATTACAATATACTAATCTGTTTTATTAATTGATTAAAGACCCAAGAGTATATTCGATGAGTTTCCTGTTATTATACCTAGTAAGTACTCGATATTCGTTTTTGAGAACAGTTGTGTACATCATTATCGATTTACCCTTTTCAGAACTCATTACAGTAAAATGGTTGTACCTTCCGCGTATTTTAACAAATAATATACTCGGGGCAAATTATTGATTCATAGAATTTTGATTTCGAATCATTTCTAAAACATTGCATTGCTATTATTGCCACGTTCAACTCCTCGGAAAATAGAAAGCTCTGGTTACAGTCAGTTGCCCCACAATCTCTGAAGACGTTTCAAGTTCCAGACAAACATACAAAATAGGTACACTGGAGACCTTTTTTCAAGATTACAAAGGACTCTAGCATTGTAACACAAATAGTCTAGGAGACGGCGGCGAGTTGACAAAGTATTTCCGATTCGAATTCAATTTATTCAGAGTACACTTCAAGTGTTTATTCGTACACAAGGGGGGCCTTAACACGGAAATTTTTCACTTCTTTTAGACAAATTCCTGTACAATGTTCCCTTTGTTGTGTGTTCTTTGTAAAGGACGGGTCTCGGTGAGACGTCGTCTCGTTTTGTTCAAAATTAATGACATTACAGACGGTTTTCATTTTGTAAATTGTGTAGACTTACCGATCTAGACTCGCGATGATATTACCTGCAAAACAAATGTTTGGTTAGTATGAATAATATTTAGATCGCTTTGGCACCGGCTATGTTTGTACACTGGAATTGGACGGTGACATCAATGTAATGCGTAAAGGCCTGTAGATTTTGAGACCTCGTTTAATGGATATTTACGTCACTCGGATTTGTTATTAATGTTTTTCGGAGTTTGAGATGACAAGAAAATTGGTGTTTAATATCTTCAAAATTAATTTGGATATTAAAAGTTTTTCAGGTTTAACTTAATAATAATCATTTAACAATTTATATTTGGATTAGTTATAAATTTAACTTAGCTTAAAATAATTGTAGGTATTTATTTTCTTTACTAAACACTTTTTTCGAAGTCAAAGTCACCTCGTGAGCCTACTGCAACACGAATGATATCATAATGTTTATAACGTATCTTGTTGATTTTCTATTTTATTCTAGTAATACTTATCTAATTTTAGTTCTTCGAGTAAAGTTTTACTTTTGGTGTACGTATACTAATTGCTTAATATCTTTTAAAATATGTCAAACCTCCTAAGGCCACAAGATACATTCTCATGGTAACAAACATTTTTTTTTACTAAAAAACGTAGATCTTTGCACCGTTACAACAATCCAATATTTACAGCAGTACATACAATGAACACTTACTGAAATGATTGTCGCAAGCCCAGAAAGGTCTGCTCACAGGCCCAGCCATGTGGAAAGGATGAATGAGAAGCGATTAACGAAAAGGTTTATCGAACAAATGCGACAGGAACTGACGCGGGATCTTAAAAGGACAACACTGGCCGAATGGATAACGTCCTTCACAAAGGTCAAATACCTATGTCTTTTTGGTAAACCACAATGTTGACCCTCGAGCGAGTTTTGTTAGTGTGATTTAAATGTAACCGTTTTGAATGTACATTATGTTTTTGATTTTAGTAGGATTTTTTATGTTATTTTTAGAGACTTTTCATGAAGTTGAAACAAACAAAAAACTAAAAGACGAAGATATGTATACAGTGTATTTTTTTTCTGATAAATGTCTACCCCTAAGGAAAAAGTGTGTTTCTTTTTCCAAAACTTTAAAGACATGTTTGAACTATGGTTGCCAGTCGTGAGGTTTATCATAATAATATGTCAAAATTCAGTAATTTCTAGCAGTGATAAATAACAATAGACGAACAAAAATCGTCGAAGGATTTAAAGACAAGAACGTTTTCGAACTAAGCGCATGCAATGCATTTCCAGGTCTAAAACAGTAACATCCTAAATATAGTAGAGCACTCAACGATTACTGTCAATCTGTAGCCGAAAAGATATCTTGTAGCGCCCAAAACGTTTTCTACTATGCTTTGTGTTCATAACAAAGGCTTTTGTAAACGGAGACGATATAACTACGTGAATAAGTGAACGTTTTTGTTCATTCTATAAAATGTATTGTCGTGATCTTTATTATTTTATGAGTTTTAAATTAGAAGTGCTAGTCATTGCTATTTATAGCTGAAGTTGCGTAATATTACATTTTTAATAACTTGAAAAGTTTTATTCACGAATAAATTATTTTTGGTTCAATCGGTATACTCGTACTCAATGTGTAGAATAGAATAAACCTCGTCCTAGTTATTTGAATGTCATGAGTTTTATTGGATAAGGCATAAGATGAGCATTTTGTTGTAGATAATACCTAACAATAAATAAAATTTATTATAAAGCAATAAAATGCGCACATACATAGTCTATTTAACATAGTGGTAGATGTTGTACAGTAAATCAATTTTAGAAATTGGTGCATAAAAAGTTCAGCATACAAATGTTTAAGAGATCAATCAACAAAGCTTTCTAAGGACAATGTTATTAGGTAAAGCCATGTCTAAGAACTGCAGGCGTCTATAGAACATAGATATTAGTTTAACGTAGTTTCCAAGCTCCAATAACACGTGTACATGGACAGAATACAAATGTTTCTATATTATCTACAAACGCACACTATCAAAAATACAGGAAGCATTCTTCCTATAATGTGCCTGAGAACGGGAACATTTGCAGGACCATACAATTTTAGTGATAATGCTCACCCACACGCGATCCACATTATGCTAACTAGATGTTTATGCGATTCTTTCTCTGGATTCAATTCTTTCGAAATGTATGGGTTAGATGTGTTTTGTGATACTAACTATGAAAATAAAATGGGTCAGTTTATTTATATATTTCATCGTACTCTCTGATGGTTCCGTTTGCATTCATTTGCATAACTTATATATTATTAAATCCTAGTAATAAGGCGTTCAAATCCTAGCCCAGGTTAATTTCTGAAATGTCCATAACTTGTCATTATTTAGAATTTAATCAAGTGATATCAACTTGATTAAATTCTTTCAAGTATGCGCAATCCTCAAAAATACCCCGTCGCTGCAATGATGGCTTAATACAAAAAACTGTGTCGTGTAATACTTTGAATAAACGCTTCAAATTAAAATTAAATACTAAATGCAAGATTACATGCATTTTGTATTTAATTTTTCTTACACATTCTAAAAACATACTTCCGTGACACAGAACACATGTTTCGATAACAAAAGCCTCGTTTTTCTTGCTCTAGTTTTTTGTTTATGCCCATAAGTCATACATCATACCGCAGATGTGACCAATCCTTTGACAATTTATAATATCGAGGAAAAATAGAAGACCTGCCTTTACTCCGTCAAATTGTTACACAACATCGACATGACTTAACGAAAAAATGATTTATTAAAATCTATACTAATATTATAAAACTGAAGAGTTTGTTTGTTTGTTTGAACGCGCTAATCTAAGGAACTACGGGCCTGATTTGAAAAATTCGCCCATTTATCGAGAAAGGCTATAGGCTATATAACATCACGCTATGGCCATTTGGAGCAGAATACCATTAAAAAATGTTACAAAAGCGGGGAAAATTTTGACCAATTCTCTTATGTGACGCAAGCGAAGTTGCGCGGGTCAGCTAGTAATAAATAAATGTTTCAGACAATCGAATAACGTATTGTTGAATTGAAAATTTATAGAGACTTTCATATTCCCAATATATACTCTTATGAAATCGTTCGTCAGGATTTTGTGTGTAAGTCCAGTGATTTTTTTTCTGAATTAAAAAGTCAATAACAAATACAAATAATGAATTGTAGGAACCAGTTCTGCAGGTTTTTGGATTACCTACTTCTTTTACAGTATATTTACTGAAAGCTAATTTTATATTATTGCTACTATTGACAAAATGCTAGCAAAGTAAAAGCAATATTTTCAGCCATAAAGCGTGACAAAGTTGCATCGTAGATCAGCCTATAAGCCTACAGTCTGTCTACAGGAATAACAGTAAACCTGTCTTTAGTCGATTTTTACGACTTTACCCGGTAGTGCATAAATGCAGAGAAGAAAACTATTTCTAAGAGAGTTTATACACGTTTCATATTTTTAGTGCATCATATAACCTCGTTACATGGTTTCTCGTGAATACATAGGCCGAATTGGTGGTGTAATTTCATGCAGATCTCGAATGTCCGTAGAATCTCGCAGAGGTTCGTAGACACACGTAGGCGTTCGTAGACGCACGTAGATATTTGCAGATGTTCGTAGATCGGACATACAACATTCAAGTGTACCAAACAAATGCTACATAATAGCGAAGTCTTTTGCATTGTTTGATAACTTAACGTATTGAAAATACATCTTTACGTTAGCGGTAATTCAGCCCAATACATAACAATTTCAATTTCAGTTGCAACCCCGACTTTCAGTAATTAGAGTACCAACTGTAAACCTAAGTCTTAACAGTTCTTTAGCTATCAACTGACCAGTGCAGGCGTTGTTGAGTGTTATATATTATATAGAAGTACACTTTTCACTTTAACACGTTTCCTTTGTTGCTCATGTGGGTCAGTGCTATTTGATACTGAGTGCAGAGTGCAGAGAAAATAAGATGATAGTATCTTATATATATTACAATTATGGTAAGAGATGTCAAGGGATTATAAGAAAACAACGGAAAAAATCAGTAGAAAGAAAACTCACTCTATGTACATTTTAAGAAAACTACAAAGAGTCAGTTATGATGAGTTTTTAAACAAGTTTTTGTTTTATATGCAGCGTATCTTTAAAATACAACGACGTCAAACGTCAAGAATTAAAATAAACTATGCTCTTGCCGTCACCTTGATACTTATTACGTACTACATTTTCGTTATATGCACTAAAATATTGCACAAAAAAATACAGTTTATTAGCAATTTATTACTATTCTGCAGTTACATAGCACTAAAAATGGCACGTTTACTTCCATTATAGGCTATAACGAGACCAATTAGAAGACTATAAATAGGCTTTATGTAGGCCGTATCGTATATTTTTTCAACGGAGTAATGCCACCATAAAATATGTTAATAGTTCATAAAGGAACGCAGTAATAAAGCACTCAGGACGGCGATAATAATCTTACCTGTTACGTTGTGGAAGCTACAAGTAAATGTACAGAATATTGTACGAGTATGTAATTGTCCGAACATTACGTTAATGAATAGAGGGTTTATAGGCTCAGTTTTATCGATGAGATTATCTTTGTAAATAGCTTTTTTCCGTAGCACAGAAAAATCGATATTTTGTTGTAAAAAAATACGAATCGTTGAAAATATTGCACTTGCATTTTCATTTTATCGAGGGAATAAAGATGAATGATAAAACAAGATTGCATACATACCCGTAAATCACGTTCTTATCTGTTTAAGACTTAAGCCGTATTGTCATAGACAAATACCACAAGCTAACGCACCGATAATCATTGTAAATAAGAACCAATATAAAAATTTGTTGCGATAATATTTTAGTCCTAAATATTTCATGTTAAGCATCATAAAAGTCTTGACTATTATTCAATTTCAATCGGATCAATAATTCTCCTAACTTCAACAAATAAACTGGGACAAACTTTTTATATCGATATTCATAATTGGCACTTTCATTGACCACTAAGGAGAGACAGCAAAAAGCTAATTGTTTGATGTCTTTTGTGGTTTCTCCGCCGCAGCCTTCGAAGATGACGCTTATAAATTGACAAAGTTTATTGGACCATATTTATTGGAAAATTATTGCCGCACTTAAAAGATGGAAGATATTAATAAATGAAAATCAATTTGTTTGTCTGTGTCTATTTTACTAAACTAAAAAGCAAAAGCTACAATATAATATACAGGGTGTGGCGTAAATAATGGATAATCCTTTACCAGCGGCAGGGCGACTTCCCGACTGATCTAAAAATTAAAATTTATCTCTGGCACAAGTCTTTGAGATTTTGGCTATTTTGTGTGTTTTTTAAGAAAGCGATTTACGCTCGTTCTTTTTGATGATGTGATCACAATTGAGCACTTGTGGTGAAAAAAAAATGTATGGTGGCTTTACTGCCCACGCCATAAATAATTTTTAAATTTTATTAGAATTCTAAATTGGTATAACATGCAGCATTAATACCGATTATTGTCAAAATATTACAAAGAACTTAAATTATTAACACTTTTGCCGGTCGACTTATTTTATTTTTACACACCCTGTATTATAGGACTTTTTAAGGCTAAAAGTGTTCTTTGCTCACGCATGCACGTCGATGTGTAACTCAGTTCTAAAGCAACTATCCCATACTATATTTAGTCTATAATTAGTCTATGCTATCCCAGACTATAATTAGTCTATGCTTCCTACTTGCTATGATCCCAATCCCAATTTCCAATTATAAGTTGCAGTTCCTAAAACACTATTAGGCTCTTGTATCACAATATTTAGAATTTAGTCCATGTTTGACTAATAGCCTACTAACCTTACTTAGCTCCACACAGTATCAAATTATCTTGCTTCAGTTGCGAATAAATTGCTTTCATCAATATTATCCAACATCAGGCCAAAATATTGAGGCAACATTGACATGTTAGTAATATCCTGCCGTGTCATCGTTATTGATGAGATTCCAGGTGTACTCGCATTTATAACTAGGGACTAGAGGACGTTGACATTTGAAGTATTTACTTTTAATTATGATGTTTCATGTTTGATTGGATAGGTAAATCAATCATTTTATTCTCAGGCTACAATAATCATATTTATATATTACCTGAACACTAAATTTGCAGTTGGTGTAGAGTGATTTCGAAAGAAAGACAGCTCTTTGCCCGGCAGTGGGGCAGTCAATTAATCTCATAAAAAAATGAGATCACTAGATTTGTATATGCTGTCAGTGTAAAATTGAAATTGAAACAATAACTATAATTTGCAAATCTTCACTCATTTTTTCTTCCTTAAGTATCGAACCTACCACAGCCGGCACAATAATCACTAGCTTGCTAGGTATACCTTTTCACTAACCTAATTTGACACAGTAATTAGTCCCAGCAATTCACACCCAATGTTCTAATTCTGACGCGATAGTAAAGCAACAATTAATGCTCGTTCTCGACTGAGCATAATTATGATAAGCTCGAGTTGTCAGCCTGAGTGGTTGCCGTCAACACAGCGTTACTACGCTCTATTTGTAGTTTAACAAGCACCGTTACTCGTTTATATTGTGGAAAATTATTGCTGTAAATTATGGTGGAAATATTGTAAAAAATTATCGTTAAGTTTGTTTTTTCTTAGGTACTAGGCAAAGGATTTCATAGTTTGTGTAACTACTGTATGAAGGTCAGTTTTGTGCATAGAAGCTAATGCACTTACCCGTCTTTTAACAAGATGTAAGCCCATAAAATCATCCGAAATCATGGCCTAATTTTGTATGATTTTCACGCTTCAAATATAGTCCAGAATTACGACATCACCGAAGCTGCAATTGACAATAAACTGGATGACAGAATAGCCAATAATTTAGCTTGTCGAACTTGCATCCTGCATCAAATTGCCGTCCAAAACACACACATACACACCTACACAAAGCGCGATCTGCTATCTCATTCCACTCTTATAGAATTTATCTGATCTCTCGTTCCCGCGTGGTACAAAAGTGAATGCAACTCTCAGCTCTTCCCACAGTTGCCACGCATTACGTACATACGTTTGCAGTGATTTAGATGCAACGTTTTACACAATTAATCGTGCATGATTGTCTCGGCGAGTAATAGCTAGCATTGTGTGGGATTTATATGACTATCTGGTAGAGAGCTTTATCTGTAGGAATTTCCTGATTACTATCTCTGCGGGAAACTACTCGGATTGTATGGTTTAGGCTGCTTAAATCTCTGGTATAGTATTGTTTGCATTGTTGAAAATGCAGGCTGGAATAGCCACTGTACGTCCTAGTTTCATTAACATATATTAATTCAATAAAATAAAACAAAAATAAATTGAACCCAGTGATGTCCCACTGTTGATCAAGGGTTTCCTCCCGTAATGAGAGAGGGGAAATGGAAACTCTAATAAACAAACTGTTCTATTAAATGTACTGCGATCCTTATATTATTATAAATAATCAAAAAACATGAATACCAGAAAAAAAATAAATGTAAATCGTTGTCATATTTATATTTAAGCTATTCTTAGTCACGCGTCATTGAATGCTTTTATGTAATTAAAAACCGTTAATTTATTCGTAGAGGCATCATCTGCATTCTGGTAACAGGTGTTATTTCAACAATGGCACGGAGCCAATTAAATACAAATGAATTGATGTAAACACAGGTAACGCGAAAATTCACGATTAATGAAAATGTTCACGGAAATACGCGGCCATTTCAAATGGAATGCTCCGGAATGAGGGATTTCAACTTTGGAGTGTTTGAACTTGTTCGTATTATAACTTCTACGCAATGTTTACCTGCTGCCACTCTAAAATGTTTATGTAATTTACTTTTTTTTCTTTTCAGCCTTATTTTTTAAAATTTTAGTGGCAGGTTTTAGTCGTTAAGGGTTGGTGTCATGAATTAAATAGCGGGGGTATTTTGCATTCACATGAAGCTCTAGTTATCCTATGACGGCCAGAACCATTCAGTAAAATGTCTTTCACCTCAAAATATCGGTAGGTATATCAAACAAAAGTTTACAGTCATATTACGTAGTCGCATATAGTGTATAAGTTTAAAAACACTACGGAAATCGAACCGTACTTCACATATTTTATTTCCAGAAGGTCGATGAAAACAATGACGTCATTAGATCGTCTAACCGGCGGCAATCGTGGAAGCCTTAACAAGGCTCAACTGAACAGTGCAGACATAAGTCATCGTCGACAAGAGTCGTTGAACTCAAAACGACCGACTAAAACGCTCGTAAGTCGTCAAGGAAAACGGGGAGATGCCATAAAATAATTGTGTGATTCCTTCCGAACATGAATACTGTTTACGGTTGTAGAAATGATGGTGTAATGCGGTTTATGGGAAATAAATAATGCAATCCTACATTGGAGTCACGGGTAAAATACACGTATTTATCCAGTACTATACTCGATTCTCTACTACTATCGACCACCGACAACCGTCATCGAGAAATTTTGTATGAAAATCGGATCAGCGCCTCTGACGGGTTTCGTAGGAAATACATTCTAAATGTCAAAATTTCGATACTCGACAGTACCGGCTGTACAGAAAAGCGCTACTGATATGCAGAGATTAAACATTAAGCTTTAACTACATTGACCATCATGAACTACTTGGACTGTCTTTTTATCCTTTTCATCTTGGTCTACACTACACGGATGACTTGTTAACTGTGATTTCAACTCTATAGACTTGAATAAAATAACATGATGCTTTTCAAATTCGTACAATGAATACAGCTGTGGCATTAATGCTGTATTATGTGATAAAAATCTCATTGTTATCTCAAAAAAAGGATAAAACAAAGCATCTTACAAAAACTTCTACAACATATATAAACAGACGTTTATCAAATACTCGGATCGGATGGTACCTTCATTGGCAGAACAAACGTATTACGGCGGCAATATTCAACAATACCGATGTCCCTGAATACGTTTTTATTGAAACGTGATCGTAAAATAGCGCTTCGAATGGCCGAACCGATCCTGGCGTATCGTATCAACTTTTTTCTTTATACCCAGTAAAGATACCCTTAGAAAAGATATGATGTCTAGCCTTTTTGAAGGGCAGATGACGGGATATGTGCTGTTGTATTGATATTCGGACCCAGTAAATGTTTACAGTTTTGTCGTAAGTATTTGATAGATGCGTTTAGATATCGAATGTTCTTTTTTTGTTTTATTTTTCTTTGAGAATTGAATGTGAAAGTGCCGTTTATGAGAATAAAAATTGTTCGTCCGTTCCTTTATTTCGTTTCTGTCGGACTTATTAATCTTTTGGGATCGTGAGTGAGTACCTACTAAACTTACGAAACGTTCTAATATTTTAATACGTAGTTAAAAACTGACAAAAGATGTAAAAACGTCGTAAATATTTCTAATCAAAAATTTTACAACTCTTCAATGCTCGTGTTTTACATCGACGACTAGAGTCACATTAGAAAATACTTATTTTTTACGTAACCCACGTTGAATTTAATCAAAAATGAGAGGGCACGGGGAAAAACCAGCTTTATCATGGCATACAGCTGTTGTCATAAAACAAGTCCAAACGTCCTGTACAAAAAGATATCAAACTCATTTAATTTTCCGCCAAAACAGAGTAATGACCAAGAGGGGTCTCTTTAATAAGACTGACGAGATTTTCTTGTGATTTTATTGCCCACTCCTGCGAGTAAATCGCTCGTTTAGATGTAACGACCAACAATTTACAGATCTCTTCATGGCTTGTCCTAATTTTCTTTGAGTTTTTACGCGTCTTTAGGATTTTTAAAAGAAAATAGTTTGAGTTTATTGTTTCAAGTCGGTTTTATCTGTAGGACACTTGCGAAC
This sequence comes from Anticarsia gemmatalis, assembly GCF_050436995.1. Classification (NCBI taxonomy): domain Eukaryota; kingdom Metazoa; phylum Arthropoda; class Insecta; order Lepidoptera; family Erebidae; genus Anticarsia; species Anticarsia gemmatalis. The sequence continues at coordinate 9,325,777 of NC_134757.1, forward strand.
ATAATCATTTGAATGCAAATTACTTTGTTCTGAATACCGAGTCTTATCGATAAAGCCTTGATACGCTTCGATTCTGTTACGTAATATAAACGAATATTGAACTATATTAAAGTTTGGAACTACGAAATCGCGTTTCTATTCAGCCATTAGCTACAAGGTTCCGTTATGCACAATGCAGTAACAATAATTACATGAATAAATAAACGTGACTTATACAAACACAAACAGAAGCAAGGACTCGAACGAAATTAATTACAAGAGTCACGTAAATATCCAGCCTTAATACTCACTACAAATAACAATATTAATTTCATTCGTTTGAAGTACTTAGGTAATCAATTTGACCCGTAGCACGATAAGACTTACATTACGACTTTTAATATTTAAAATTGAGCCATGCGGGCGTTTATCAACAAAAGCCTTTTTCAAAGCCCCCGGCGACCGACGGGTTAAACAAAAAACACTCGGTCCTCGACAAAAACCACAACTATCATTTTCCAAATCTTTTGTTTGTTTAGATCCATTGTTGAAATTAAACTGTGGCTTAGCTGCAATGTGAATAAATGTTTATTGTTTCAGCTTCAAGTCTCACTTTTAATATAACGTAATATGTCAACGTTGGTTATAATAGCGTGAGCACATACAAATACATTCATCACTATCGTTGCACCTTTGTGTTGGTGTTTGAAGATGAGAAATCTTTTAAAATAGCTAAAAGTTTTTAGCATTTACTAAACATGCGAAAAATTCAATTGGACATCTATCCTTTTTTTAAAAGTAATGTGTACACGTGTGTCTGATTATATTTCACAATTACTCTAGAGCAGCAATAACGACCCGCATAGTCTAACGAGTACAAACACACAAAATAACGAATCTATATTTCAAACGAATACTTGATGACATAATATTTTCCACTTCCTAAGACTGACTTTCGCTTTGACGCTACAGTTCGTGTAATGAAGCAGCCAGCAAACACAGAAAAAGAAACATAAAAGTAAGAATCAAAAGCTTTTCGTTCAGTAATACATGAAGCTATATTCGGACATCCAAATTAAAAATTTGCTTTCTGGCATCTGCCTCTGATCTGTGAGAGCTGTTCGGGGAAATTGCTTTTTAAATGCCGATATACTGAAACGATTTCGGAACGCTTTCATATTAAAACGTAGACTTTATCTGTACTTAAATTTGAGATGTATTAAATTATAAATAGATTCTAATTACTCATCCAGACAAGTTTCAAACTAAAATATAATTCAATACTTAAAGTAATTCGTGAACGTTTATGCCCTAATTTTGTTATTAAACTTAATTAGACTTAAAAGTTTTAACTTCACGCCTCTTTATTGAACTTTAATCGGTTTCGAGACGAATAAAAACGTATTAAAAAGTCGTTGAACAACTTTTACTTCGCCTTAAAAAAGTTTCTCAAGAAAACGTGCTTTAACTTAGTTAGAATCTTCAGCGAAACTATAAAATACTTTTGCACGGGTCATTAATACTAAAGCTATTGGTAGTATTTTAAAATCTAACCTTATTTTACGATGATCGTTCGGATTTCCTTGGAGTCGAGTAAGGTAAAGCGAGTAAGTACTTACCGATGTTTTTAGAAGTTCCCAAACAACTAAAGTGTATTATTTGACAATTGTAAAGCAGCTTTCAGCGGGTGATGTATAGCGGAACCTTTTTTTGACATCCTATTATTTTAAAAGCCTTGAATACTTTGTAATAACAACGTGAAAAATATTTCCTTCAGAGTTACGCAAGCAATGACAGCAAAAAAATATTTTTTTTGTATAAGAAATGTTCATCTTTGTAAAAACAATCTGTGAAAATCATCTCATTATACTATCGCGGGAAACGTTTGCTTCAACTGCAAAAGATTGCATCTTTCAATTTAGAAAAAGGTCCCCACTATTTTGGAAGGTTTTGGAAAGAGCAACAATATCCCGTTTCGGTTCAGCACCAACACGGGAAAGCAATTTCGTTTTCACAGTCCGTCGACTTATTATTCAAGTTGTGATTGGAACCAAACCTAAACCATTGCAGTTGGATAAAGAAAACCTGATACAAAAGAATTTATGAACCAGATGTCTTGATAAGTCTTGTGAAATGTTGCCAAATGCAATTCTTTGTTACAAAGTTAGAAACGCGGATTGAGTTCTAGAATCCTAGTATTTCTATTTGTAAGTTTCTTTCTTACTTGGGATATGTTGTTCGTAGTATGACAAACACAGTTTATCCAGACTCAAATCAACCCTTCATGTAGAAGTCGAATTCTCTACAATACATCAAAAAATGTAAGTGAAAGTAGTACTAAATTAAGCCATCCGGGCTTAATTTCGTACGAGTACGAGCAATTATTATTAACAAAATAAAGAAAAAACACAATAAAAAAGTTAATCGCAACTTATATTTATTTATACGGAGCACTTGTGCTCGACGAAAAATACTTTATCTCAACAAACGTAGTAGAAGAATGATCTAATAGGTAGCTTAAGTGCCAATATGGCCAATCCATTGCCCACGGGAATTCATTGTTCAATTTCGCAGAAAACTATTCAGTCTATTCTATTATTCTTAGCCAATACTAAGTCAATGAGGAAATACATGAAACACATGATTTTCATAATAAGTGTAGTTAAGATGATAGACAGTTTTATTTGGCCATCTCTTCATCTGTATTGAAAAAAATCTCGTCACTTTCGAGAAATTTTAATTATGGCAGCATAAATCACATAGTTGTTTTTTATAATACAAGAATATATTTTGGATTTGCTTCATTAGTTTTAAAGATTACTTAACAAAAAACACAACACCTTTTTATAACATTAATATAAAAACATACAAAAAAAAACGAAGACAAATGTTAGGCTGAAAACCGCGAAAGTTTATTGCCAGTAATAATTCGCGGGGCTTTTCAAGACATTTCTATGTTGTTATTAAGGATCTGACTAGACACGACAAATTCAAAACATTTGTCAGCAACCTGCTGTGGGCAGACGGAATCATTAATTCACGAAACTCATTTATCTTGCCAATTCCGAAGTAGACAATGAAAATGGAGTGATCAATAAAAAGACCTTTCACAGATCGCCTATTGTCATTGCGAAAAGGTTTTAATAAATATTGGGAAGGATTTTCCGTTCGTTTCCGTAAGGAGGCCAATTTGTTGAATACCCTACCGCCGTTACTCGGTGCCGTTGATCTTAAATTGGCTGAAATATTGATTGTGGGCACTTGTTTCGAATTACAAAGTACAAAACAGATAGACTCGAGGCTTAAGACAGTCAACTACTCATGTAAAATATTTGAAAACATTAATTTTGCTAACACCGATTCATTTGAAGTGCTTAATCAAATATTCTAATAAATAGAAAAAAGATACATAAAAGTGAAACTACAATTCACGCTCTAGATTATTTTAAAATAAACATAATTGTATGTTAGTAGAAACATTGAAAATATAAAGTGCTTCTTGTTCACTTGTCAAAGTAGAGAGGTTTTCTCAACCGTTATTGGTTTCCTGTATCAAAAGGGACATCGTGTTTGTCATTCTTACAAACGATTCACAATCCACAATCAGTCTTACAAAGCAAATATTGGTTTGGGGAATGAACAGGATCAACATGAATACGAACAGATTTCTCATGAAATTTTCTTTACTCATAACAGTATGTGCAAGTATGTAAGCTATTTTTATCGGAACGTGTTTTTTAGCACGCTGGCTTTTCTAGTTCCAAGAAGTTTGTATGTAGGTGTTCTATTCTCTGTCGTTCTTAGAATTCTTAGTTGCTATATTTTATTTTAATAAAGCCGCTGACTTTGATACTTTGTTATATAAATGAGCAACAAACGTTCTTCGACTAACAAAATTTAGCACTTAATAAAATTACTACAACAATTTCCTTTAAAAATGTCCACGCCAACTTTTTTAATAAAACTACAACCTAATTCCGTTAGCAAAACATCCTACTTTTATAAATGACAAAATTTTATCTTCAACGAAATTATTTATATTTTCTTCGTGATGGCCATTTTTCACGCTGTGCTTTTGAATGGAGGCCCGAATATGTCAAAGTTCAGTCATTTGGCCTACCGCTGCCGTGAAGACGTCTGCTTCTAAATTAATGATGGCACGTCAGATAGATATGATTCAGTGTGACGTCACGTACGCTCGGATTTATGGCTCTGATATATCCTCGTTAGAAGAATATTATGGCGTAATAGGTTAAACGGATATGAGCTAAAACGTGCGTGACTATGTTTGCATGCAGAGGGAATATTTACGAATTTTTATGTCGATTTAAATGTTTTCTATTTCAACAAAATACAGGCCATTTTTGGTAGACAAAACTAGTGTGTTAGAACTTGCCTACGTATTAGGCTTTCACCTTAGGCCCCTACTAAATCTAATTTCTAAAGTCGTTTTCTCAACCTTTTAACTCAAGAAAAACGGCTCTCGAAAACGAACCTCTCGAATCTATTTCAAGAAACCTACTTCAAACTAAAGCGTCTTGACATATTGTTAGAATTAATTGCAACACAAACTATAGTACATCAAAGTCTAAGGATAAGCGCTTTTACGAAATAAAATGTCGTATTTTTTTCCATTAAAATCTTTCTTTATCCGTAGTTTGCAGAGAAAGTAATTTTCTGTAAATGGAGTCTCCGGACCAGGTTAATGGCTTTAGACCGTTTCGAATCATCCCCGACTGTTTGACGAAATGAACCACACTCGTCATTAAGTGGGGCTGTGAGTTCAAAATTGCGAGTTTAGAGCGCTTTTGGTAAAATTTAAAAGAACTTCGTTAACAAAAATATAAAACTTAATGTAGCTAATCCACGAATCCTTAATACCACGATAAATAATCTACAATTTTTATTGCCGTAATTTGTTTAAATATAAAACGTTTAATCATATAAAAATATGCAAAACGAAACTCCTATCGCAGGTAAATGTAATTCGTGAATTCGATGACCTGTTTCGTCATTTTATGGATGACATGTTCACAGTCCAACTAGCATCAAACTGGTGACAGTTATGCACACTGCACAGTACACACACAAACTAAACAAAATACGACCAAAAGGCTCACCTGTCAAGTCCCACTCCGTTATATGTTGTTTTTGGTACATAAAATTGATAACGTTACATTCGTTTTAGTCACTCTAAATCCCATACATTGTTAACAAGACACTCTTGACAAAACAGTGGAGCCAAAATAAATGAGTATTTATTTTCTCAGTGAACAGCTTCAAGCAATTGCCGTTTTAAGCAACGCCGATCCGAGTAGATTGTAAAGAATTGGATAAAAAGTGAGATTAGATCTTTTCATTTGAGGAAAGGTCCGAATATTGGTCCGCTGAGGCAGTTACTAAGAAATGGTGGATTGAGTTTCGAAACGTCAACATTCGGAACATTTAAAGTGGAGAAAAAACATTTGCTGAATAGATTCGAGTCGGTCCCCCGGGCGGTACAGTATTTCGTATGTATGACAAAGCTTTTCTTCAATATCTTGTTATTTTGTTGCCTGCTGATAGGATCAAACGCCGGCGGAAAGTATAAAAAGGTATAGTAATAAAACTCGAGACCTGAATTTCTTTGAGTACCGTACCTGACGCGACGGTGGATTTATAAATAGTGTTAAAGGATGAAAACATTTTATCTGACGCCGGGAAAATGTTAAGATATTTTCAACGAGCATCTGTAGCTTACATAAAAGTGGAATAAAACTATGCTACTAGCTTATAAATCGGATAAAGATACGGAGGCAGTCCTTTTCTATCACTTTTAAATACGGTCGCATGTCAATAAATTCCCACGCACACTTGTGTGTACAATTTATTTACAAGCGAGTTTAACGGATGCAAATGTGTGAGTGAATTTATTTATTTGAGTCCGTTTTTTATCGGTCTCTAACGAAAAAATAGGGTTGTTTGACGCTCACAAACTATGTTGTTAGCCTGTAGGTTTACCCGTTATATAAATATTAGAGAAGTGCACATTTGTTTGCCACACATTGTAATCTATTGCTTTGAAAATAATACTAAAATACGAACCTTTTATTTTAAATTCTCTTAGCAGACATAACAAAACATATTGTTTACATTCATATATTATTATTATCATAATCTGCTTTTGTTTCAAGACTATAAAACTCTGACTCTCAGAAAAACAATTAGCATATAATATTTTAGCAACAGACAGACAGACTTTAGAAGTTTCAGTTCCTACCCTTTACATACGAAATCTTTAAAACAATGTAAAGTAGATATTACATTATAAAAACATAAGCGAATACAAAAGAATAGAACACAAGATATTGTTAAAGAACATTGAAGAGAAACGTCAAGTGAGCATGTAAACAGATTGCTTTATTATTTTGAACGTGTAGTCTTGTGGGACACCCTGTAACCTATACGTCGTAATATTTCAGCAAATAATTGTATACAAGGTTTCCGTGGTACAAGTTGTAAGCGTTAACGGACATTGTTGAAATGTGTCAAAATATTTTAATGAGTTTTTCTAAAGAAAACGTAAATTGCGATAAATAATTAGTAATCTACTGTATTCACTTTAAGTTACATGAATGGTGGTAATAAATTGATTGATTCGAGCCTTTTAAAAAAGAATATAATTAAAATATTTATAAGGAATTTTAATGACAATAACATAAAAAATGTGACAAAATTGACATGCCAATATACAGATGCTTATTAGTACGCTACTAAATGTGTTATGTGTTCTGTCTTTGAGACCCAAGCATTTGATTCTCATTAAAGTTATAAAATCTTAAGAAATAAATAAACTTTTTGTTGTAAAAACTTTCACATTACACGTTTTTCTTAACCGCTCGTCACTTACACGCTCTACCCCGAAGCCTCAAGTTTCATCTACAGGCTGTTTGATAAATGAGCCACAGGCTGCTCATTTTCACGCTACTCCTGATTGATTAGTTCCAATATTGAAATTTGCAACGCCCTGTATCGCGAAGGAAATGCTAAGCAAGGAGGCTGGGCTAATGAAATCAATTTCAAAGTCATCTCGATATTCTGTGAGGACAATCATTTTCATTTATCCGGTGATAATGGAAAACGGAGTCTTCTACTGGCTTTTATGAAAGATTCAAAGGGTCGCTGTGTACAAGGTAAGGTTTTTAAACGAATCAAATAATACTGCCTTAAAGGAATTATATTTTTACCTCGTAGTAACCATTTAGACAACACAAATTTTAGTATCTAGAGATGTAGTTTTAGAAGAACTGCCGGTAAATCATTTTCATTTTAAGATAAATACGCAAAAACAGACGCTCAGTCAATATTATAATCAAACATATGACTGATAATAGTTATTCTACAAAATTCACAACTAAAACCTAGCCTAAACTTATTTATCTTCTTTTTCGAACTAATATTGTAGTATACATATAAGTACTTATTTGAAATCCAAACACAGTACATTCTAAACTATAATAATGTAAACTTTACTACGTCAAGACGTTAACTATAACTCAATGACCCAATTAATATGAAGCAAGTTTAAGTAGCGGGCACAGATGGTGTACAGTGACGTCACTGATTGATTCCCACTACGGACCCCGCATTAATCATGTTTGGGACAATCTATGTTACTATGCTATTGTTGCTAGGGGCGTGGTCATACATTTGTTGGTAACCACACGATGTTATGGATAGGGTAGAGGTAAAGGCTTCGGAAAGGAAATTTTAAGATTTCTTGCGAAGTGGCGGTAATTTCATTAAAAGCAACTTTTTTCAATCTTACGTGTAGTATTTGAGTTATATGATTTTGGTTTTAAATAGATTACTTTTTGCGCTGTTTACATTATTTTGCGCAGTGATAAATTAGGTTTAATGTAAAAAATATATGTTAGGTACGTATTTCGGTGCAAGAATGTCAATATACAAATAATGCTGATGTGGATCATTTTTAATACCAATCAATATCCTATCACCGTTAAGTAGGTAATATTATACTTTCAACCAATCTGATAAAAAAAAGAAGTGAACAGATATTTCAAACCTCTCAATATCAATACAAATTCCCACTACACTTTCGCCAACAATAACTAAAGAACCTTGAAAAAGCGATTCAACTTTACTTCTCGTATACGGTCCACACGTCAGCCTGTCAGAACTTCGTCCGGTACAGAACTGTACAGTAAACAACCCGACCTAAGTGAGTACAATTAAATTGAAAAATGTTCCACGAAATCGATCTAAATCTTTAATTTAAAACCATGTACGCACTTCAGAGAATCGGGGTGATTTTTAACTAATTTTGTTTGCTGAGTTGACTCTTTGCGTGACAGTTAATGTAAATGAGTAAGTGTTAATGTAATTGAGTGTCCTATATAAGTATTTTTACCTTTGAGTTTGGAGAAATGCAGAGAGAGAGAAACTTACTTATGTCGTTACTATAAATAAATATAGTTTTTAGGCATAGTTGTAATGTTTTGCTAATGCAGACATGTTATAAAGTAGTTATTTATGTCTTGTATGTATACTTTCTTCGATCGACTACAAAAATATGCTTAAATTGCCTACCTTGTGCTACTTGAGTGCTAATTGTTTACCTTGTGATTTTTAAAGCTACTTGAAGCAAAATATTTTAGACAAAATCATTCAAAGAGGTCTTAAAGAATACTCCTATAAATAGCTCAACGATCGACAATTCTATCACAGATTTCTTGCTATAACCGCTATCACTATTTAACAAGAATTCTAGCTGTATTACTATCCTCTCAAGCGCCCGGCCACCGTGTCACGGTTGAATGTTCTACCCCCGTCAAGCGCCCCGCCACCGTGGTACGGCAAAACGATCTTACATTTAAAAAACGTAGAAAAGAAATACTAAAACTATCTTTATCCTTTTCAAACATATTTAACATTGAAGCTGATGAAACGAGACGACGATCTAATGCACACACTTGAATAAGTGGTTGATATAGGCCAGAGAGCACCATAAACAACATCTGACCCAACGACATGTTCCTTTATGACCAATATTGTAAATACTTTTTTTAACTAATTTTAAAGATTTGAGTATATTTTACAGTTGGATTTTAATGTCATTATTCATTAACTACACGATAAGACCTTTCGTCATATTATTTTTTTTGCCTAAAAATATTTATTAGACTTTCTTCAAACACATGCCTAAAGCACACAATATTCAGATTAAACCGACTATTGTGCTAGCACTATCAAATATTATTTGTAGTTTATTGTTTTAATCTATAGCAAATTTTATGTAGATTTCAAATATATAAGGTATGTCTAGGGTGTTAGTATTAAAATATGACGGAATCGACGCTTAAACGCCAACCGCCAATTCAATTTCGCGCGCCATTTTTGGCCCGGACGCTTAACGGTATATTTGAATTTTGACGTTGGGGCGCTCGAGAGGCTATTCGACTTGTGACACAAACATGAACAGAACATTGTATGCAAAAGCCGAGTCAAACTGATGCGAAGTGAGGGTGCAACATGTTCCTGGAAAAGCAAAATAACTTCACTCGTACATGTGGTATAATCAACCCGTTATATTTACCAAGTATTTACTAAATACAAAACACTGTGTTTCTAACTTAGATACTACTTCCAGCTTGGAATGCATTACCTACTTTAAAAAAAGTTAATAGCAATTAGCTGGTAGTATATAAGATCGAATGAAATAATAATATGATCGTTTGTTAATTGATGATCGAAATACGTAAAGAAATTTGTTATCAGTAGACTTTGATTGACTGTGGCCCCATAAGAGTGATAAGGTGACAAGGGTCAGTGTGATCTTTAGTGAAACCTAATACATAATATGTACTCTCTAATAAATGTCAATTAAGCTCTGATGAACAATGTACCTTACATTGTTTTCAGTGTTTTGTATTTTCCACTCATATACAAAAATTTAAAGATTTCTCTCTCCCGCTTAAAGACACTCTTTTCACAACTTTCACTATTAGCTTCTTGAGTAAAAGAACAAATTAATTTTAGTTTAGCATGACGTCACAATATTGATTTTGACTACACCAATATTCGTTATTGGTTTCAGCAGGGTCAACGTTAAAGGTTAAGTTGCTCTCAAAAAACAAAGTATCGACGGCGGCGGCGTTTTAAAAATGCTTATTAAGCAGATATTAGGCTTACAACTGACTACAAGATAAAAGCGAATACAATACATTAACTTTTAATTTTTTAAACGTAATACTATGTAATAAGCTTTGAAAGAAACTGTAATATCACCTACTAATTATTTTAAATCAAAGTTAACGACCGTCAAAGTAAAAATCTTTTCACAGACCTTTTAGACATAAAAAGTAAAACTTTTGTTACATAAAATACATGACAATATTAAGAAAATATTTGTCAGAGTCACGTACATTAATCTACTAAGTGAAAATAACTAAAGAAATAAGTATTTTTTAATAAAAGATATTGTTGAAAATGGTGACAGCCGATTGCGTCCCACGCAAAAGGCTCAGGTTTAGATCCAAGGCACATGTTTGACCTTTAAGAAAGTGATGTTTGTATTAGAAATTGACTGTCGACTTTCTTAGATTAAGAAGAAAAATATTACAACAAAATCCATCAAGCAATAAAAAACTTACCATGCGTGGGATTTATGTTTAACAACGAAATAAAACACGTACTCTAAGTTGAGATTTGTACAAAATATCAATCAATCCAGCTCAAATTTCAGTCTAAATAAAGATGAAGAGTGAAATTTTAATAGCAATAACCTCACATTTCAAAGACCTGAGAAACTGCGCATCACAGTCACACCTCTACCAAAGAGACCACAAGGGAACAATCACCAAGACCACAAAATCAATCGCGTTATGAATATTTTAAACTGAAATCATCTCTGTGCATTCTGTCGACTTTACGTATCCTACAAAAATAACGTCCCTAGTCCCTACCTTATAATCAAAGGAATGAAAGCTAAAGAAATCTATAAATAGGTGTACAAAAAATCTGTCAATATAGACAGAAGAAGGCGATACGAGGCTAATCTGTAGTCTAAGGCTTACCCGGCCATCAGAGCACGCGAAACTGACATTTATGTGTCAGTGAACGTCCCCCGCGTCGTAATAAACCGCCTACGAGGCGATTGCTAAATATTACAGAATAGACAAGCGATTACGTTGTTTTTGTATACTTTAGGAATGGGTTAAAGAATTACGTAGTTTTGGTTCGGCAATTTTATTTAAATTTTAATGATTGTTATTTGAGTTTTGTAACGTTGTAGGTAGTCATTTACACCTAAATGATAGTACAATTATACTATCATTTAGGTTTCGTAGGTAGTTGTGAGTCGAATAGAAAGTGAGAAACAACACATGAAGACTGAAAAAATAAAAGATGTATAGACAGAATTGATTATTATGAACACTACAGTTTAACGTAGTTTGCCTAAAGGAGAATGGGCAAAATAGTATGGAGCCTGGGCGATCCGCGGCCAAACTTGATTTTTTGTTTTTTTAATGTAGTTTAGTCCTATAATTACCGTGTAGAAGTTTTATTGCCGCGACGCACTTATATGACGAACAAAATACATTTTTGTTTTTGAGCACTTTTAATAGTATAAAAACATATTTTTGGCTTATATTCGGAGATTAAATAAAAAGTACTATTTATATTATTGCATACAAATGTAGACATTATTAATATTCGAACAATCATAACATGTAAATATAATCGTAACATGTAAACATCTTGCTCTTCTATAATATATTCACTGAGACGACTTATCTGTCTTGAATGCTCAGCTTAAAAACGAGGCGTTCATAGCCAGTTGCGCTCACTGGTCAGTAAACGATCTGTTGGTTAAGCAACCGTTGGCGCGGTCATTCTATAGATGGGTGACCGCATTGTGGTATTTGAACTGAGCTTCTCCGTGCTTCCGAGGGCACTTAAAAAGTCGGTCCCGGTTGTTGTCAACTAAGATAATATTCGGGCGGCTTGAACAACTTTGAAACTAGGTGAACCATATGATAGATAGATACGAGTTACGATTATTGTTCATTTTGATGGCATTGCAATCGTTATAAGAAGATGTAACGTTATTACACAACATTAAATGCATTACAGACACGAAATAATTGTATTTGTTCTATGAAATTCCATTATATTTACATGTCAATATATTGTTTCCTGAAAGGATTGCAGCGAAACGTTCTTAGTAAAAGTTGTTCCTAGTTATCATTACTTTAATTTGACACTACTTTCATTAATGGCCGCCGACCGCCCAGGAGTGCCCATTCTCCTTTAAGCTTCATAGCTTGAAACGATTTTAAAATTTATTAATAAGTTCAACATTTATTTTTATAGAAGTCTACACAAACTCAGCTGATTTGTAAACTAACTTAATTACCTTATACACACCTATAAAGAAAACCAATACGTATTTTGCCTTTAGTAAACTCGGTTGTTCACCTGTCTGCAAGTTCATAACTAAAATTACTTATTTCTGGTTGATTGACTGTCGCAATCAAAATGAAAAGCCATAGAAAAGTTTATTTGCTTTCAAAGTTATCTCAAAGACTTCCAAGTTAAATTAAATGAAATATTAAAGTCATTGATTGATTTATTTGATTTCATTATTCGATCAAAATCAAAATGGTTCATTCAAATTTTGTTTTGAACAACGTTTTCATTTAAAGTTAATATTAATTAGCTTTTACTTGCGGCTACACTCTCTAAGGAGCTCGTTCGGCTTAGTTTACAACAGCCGCACGGATCGATCTCTTAGGTTAAGCTACGCTTGCCGAGGTTGTTCCGTGGATGGGTGACCATCTTATACATATCGAGTTCCTCCGTGTTTCGGAAGGCACGTTAAATTGTGGGTCCCGGCTGTCATTTTCGAAGATCTTTGACAGTCGTTAACAGTAGTCAGAAGCTTGAAAGTCTGACAACCAGTCTTACCGAAGGGTATCGTGTTAATACCCAAGTAACTGGGTTGTGGAGGTCAGATAGGCAGTCGCTCCATGTAAAACACTGGTATCCAGCTGCATCCGGTGAGACTGGAAGCCGACTCCAACATAGTTTGGAACAAAAGGCTAAGCGAATATATATATATACTTGCGGCTACACTCATTTATTCTTATTGCTAGGAATAGCCGCTTAAGTCCTTTCTGAGACTTTTTTTCTTTCTATACCACAGATTAAAATAATATCCAAATAGGTTTATCCGATTTGATATGAATAGCACAAAGAAACAGACACAAATTCACATTTTTAACATAAGTACGGATACCAATTTCGTGATACAGTTAATTTCATAATCTTGATTTATTTTAAAAATGCTAATTAATTACATTTTCTTTGTAATTTAAGGTAGCTATTTGTACTAGTTGTTTTAAGAACATAATCAACCTTCTTATTCATGCAAATATAATCATGTACCTACTCAAACACGAATTTGTAATTAGCAATGTTAATTAGAGCTGATTTGTAAGTCTTATTGTAAAAGTTTAATGTTATTTTTGTACTATGATGTTGATAAGTTCTTTGAAGAAATTATTTTATGTTTTTTTGTTTTTTTACTTTATGGGCTACGAAAGGTTAAAACAATATTTGTACGATTTCAGTGATTTCAATAAAAAGTATATTTTATACCTAGCTACTGAAATCAACTTATGTCAGAAAATCTGTGTCTAATTTACAAACACGTTTGAAAACTGGAGATTGTTGATGTATTGTCCATATACATGCTGTTTTTATTTAAATGCAAGCAACGAAAGATGTACTTCCTTTAGAATCAAATGACTGTATTTTGACTTATTAATCTCCAAAGATAATCTGAAAATGTTAACTTTTAAATAAAATACAAAGATTCAACACTACAAAACATTATATTATACCGTAATTCGTAGCATTAACACACGGGGCGCGTACGAAAAAAATGTTAATACAGCCACACTGTTTGAGTCTGTGCAAGTCAATCGCCGAAGTGGTCGGAACCGGGTCAGTGTGGGAACTGGAGCACTCGACGCGATGACGACTTGTACCGTAATGACAACTCGGCTAATGATTTTAAGGGTTTTGGATTTTGCTGTACGGGTTTTTGAGCTTAGGGTTTTATTGGTAAGTAATTATTGACTGTGTTTAAAGCCTTAGTAATAGGGCGTTGGCAAACAGCTGCGTTACGTATTAATTTTAGTTTTGAGACAATAATTTTGTTCTTTTAGTAATGTAGTAGTAATGTTATCAGTAGGGTCAGTGTGGGAACTGGAGCACTCGACGCGATGACGACTTGTACCGTAATGATAACTCGGCTAATGATTTTAAGGGTTTTGGATTTTGATGTACGGGTTTTTGATTGGTAGGTAAGCATTAGGCTATTTTAATGGTTTAGTAATCGTTTCATTGTACCGGGTTTCCGCAGCTTTACATAATAATATTAATTTTTGTTTTGGGAGAATGATTTTGTTCTTTTAGTTATGTAGTAGTAATTTTATCTACTTGAATATCGTAGACAAAACGATTTGTATTATATTTTCAACGAGAATCTTTGCTTTTTTATTCAAAACTTTCTTCAGAATGAAGCCCTTTTACGTTAGATAGAACCATTAAGAAACCTCAATCAAAGAAACAACCTTACTAACTACGGAAAACAAAACAGATATAAAGACACTAGCTACTGTAATTATAAATCATACTTATAGGAAAACTTTACCCAAGAAGAAAACATAAAATAGGATTCCATATTACAAATGCAAGGAAAACGGCGACTGTAGCAAAAATAAACAGCGCTATGCAGGTTTATCCTGATGCAGCAAACCTCAGACAAAGCACAAACTGTTATTATTTAAATGGTTAACCGCATAATTTTGAATAACCCTGCTATTTATTGTTTCAGAAACAAGTGCTCAGCTCTCACGGTTGCGGAAAACCAAATGTTTTGTATTTAGTTTATTATAATTTGTGTTAACATTATTGCAACTGTGGTTTATCTCGGTATTTGTTGATATTACACATATTCCTCAATCTTAACTAAGAAAGTAAAATGTCAAGTTCATACATTTATTTCTACAAAGTTGGGACCTGTGACTAGAAAATCGTTTAAACCAGAAGAATCTTATCAACGTCTTATAGTGCATTCGTTTCCTATAAAAATAGGCAAAAGATCAAAGCCTTTCGATATTATGTATATGTACATATAGTCATATATGAAAATAGATTCAACAATATTTAGTGCTGTACGCTGACGCAGCTCTTGGTAGACTCAACCTTATCTTAATTTATTTTATTTTATTTTTATTTTAAAAAAGACAACTCCCGCACTAAGAATTGCTCTTGTGTCGCGGGGACTTTTACAAACATACAAACAACGGACACAAAGCACAACCAGACCCGAAGCAATTATTTGTGGATCGCACAAATAATTGCTCCGTGTGGGAATCGAACCCACGACCTCCCGTTGAAGTGGTATCGGCGTGGCGACCTAAACCACTGCGCCACGGAGTTCAGAAAGAGTAACTTGCGTAGCACGTTATTATGATTGAAATCTTACAAGTTGCGTTTGTTAGTGAGTACTCGAATTATTTCTGCAAAATTCTGTTGACTAAAATATATGTGGCAAACTGTAATATTTGAAACTTTATTTTTCTTTTATTTACTTTTCTTCCCACAAGCAACGAACTTTACACTGCACTCTCACATGATTAAACTAGTCTTAAGTATGATTTAAAACACTTACATTTCTTGTAGACACAGTGTTGGCAAACTTGAACATTTTCTAGAACTTTCCGTTTCATTAATAAATGTTAGTTTATTGTTAAACTAACGTACTTTGTTCCCTGAAGATGTTTACAAAAGAAAATGTTATAGTTTTAATGTTAAATACTAATATCCAAAATATTTAATACTTATTAAAAATGTCTGTCTGTTATCCTTCCATGGCTACAACAGTAGAGCTGATTTACATGAAGAGCATGTAGATAATTAAAGATCCGGGGTCAAAAATGTAGCCCTAATTTTTTTATCGTCATAGTACGAAGTCTATTTCAGAATCTATTTTGTACAAGCAAATCCATCTGCATCATTTTCTTTATAATCCGTATGTTATATTTGATATTTTAATAACAATTTGCTACGAACAAACCACAAATTCAAATCAAAATAATAATTACGTCAAAATAACAATGACATATTCTATACGTGTGGAAAATATACGTGAAATAGTTCTGCTATTTCCTATTACTAATAAATTGTAATAATGTCCAATGTACCGTGAAGTGTGTGGTCACGATGCAACGAGTCGTTTGATTTTATTTGCATACGGAACCAATATTTGTGTTTAGTTGTTTTAGATTTTTGTACTGTTTATTGAATTGGCTTGCTTGACAAGTTTATGAGGTAAAAGATTGAGTATGTCGCTGTTGTATTACTAAATACATGTTCCTTTAAAAATATTTTTATTGTGCGAGTTCTAATTGAAAATTAAAAATATAGGAGTAGTGTATTAATGAGAAATTGAGTGTGTGATTTGAGAATGATTGGACCACGGTCCATTCAATTGCTGCCTGTTGGAATATATACAAAAAAAGGAACACTGCATGATTACATTTTCTCAATTATGTTAAATATCTCTGAATTTCAGTAACCTTGGCGAATTTTTAGATCTAATCTACCGATTTATAAAGCGCAAGTCATCATTCTATATTTAACGCATTCATTATTCAATCCGTAGCCTTACATTAATACACTCGACATTTGTCTCTCCCATTAAATATTCACAAGTATATAAAACAAAAGTTCTCCAATTAATACAATTATACTCTTGTTACCGATCTGGGTTACACGAACTAAGGTTAATTGTCAAGTAGAAAGTCGAGCTGACATCAATCACTGAAACCCGCGTGGGTAGATAACGTTGATATCGCTTTGGATATTGAAACTGTGTGATATCAGATGGTATAAAAGTAATTGGAAAGGTTAAAATATCGCGCCTGTAATACTTATTGATGTTGATAGAAGTTTTTTCTATATGACTTGTTATGATTTTGGGTCCACGAACCGCCAAACAAGGGATGTGTCATCTACATCTTTTGACTGCCTCCGTGGCGCACTAGGTCGCCTCGCCGATACCACTGTGTTGAGAGGTCGTGGGTTCGATTCCCACACGGGACAATTGTTTCGGGTCTGGTTGTGTTTTGTGTCCGTTGTTTGTATGTTTGTAAAAGTCCCCGCGAGTTAGGAGCAATTCTTAGTGCGGGAGTTGTCTTTAAAAAAAAAGTCTAAAAACAATTAGAAAATCTTAATGATATTTGATCTAGCAGGAAATCAAACCTAGAAAAAATTTATGAAAATCTATTGTATGATGTACTTATCTATGTTGGCATTTTGAAAAATTTTACGTGGTTGTTTTGTATCTGATTCGATGAATCGAACGACTTTAGCATACGACAGTTACTAATCCCACAAATAGATTTTTGCACATACAAAAGAAACGATTACCGTTAAACCTCTAAGTTATAAGGAAAACTGTGGCTTTGACTATGACTTGCCGCAAAGAAAACGCAGATTTCCTTCAATATAATAAACATTGTTACTGCAGAAATCCGAGGATTTAGTATAGATGTTTCCTTTTCTGTCAATGTGCAAATAGAAAAGTGATTTGCCTTATCATAATCATACATTAAGCCATATTATTGCATTTGCGCGTAGAGAGATATTACAAGATGTGTTTGAAAATAGTTTTTTTGAAACAATTGAATACCAACAGTTACATAGGGAGAATGTGCCCCAAAAAGACGAACACGGATCATATCGGTGACGTCTTACAAAAAGGACAGGTGCTCGTAACTAGCAGTCCTGTATGACAAGATGTATGGATGTGAATAAGGCAAGGAAAATTTGTAAAGATCAAGCGGTGTTTTTTGGCGTAGAATGTAATTTTTGTATGATTACATTTTGTATGATAAACAAAATGAATGTTTGTATCAACAGTTACAAAGATGTCTGAAAATCATGTGCACTTATTGGTAAAGGTCACATCCACTTATGTTTAAAACCATGACACAAATGTCACTATATTACAGACAATCAGCTGTAAAATATCAGCGTAACCTTGTTTACAAAATGTTTGTGAAAATACTTGTGTGCGGCATAATAATATGTAAATATGTAATACAAACCATCCGTCATCAGTCGAACTAATTTCATCACGCAAGATAACAAGAATTTGAATAATTACACGCATTTCCATATCCGCACCCTTAAATAGATTTATAGTACGTACGTTTACGAGGAAACCTTGCAACTTTGTGAAGATAAGACGAGGATGAGCGAGGAATGAGCGAGGTTCACGAAGTCAACTGTTTATTACAGTTTACTCATAAACATCTTGTTTACTTAAGTGACAAATAGTTTATATGGGAAGGGCTAGTAAGATCGACCTGAGAATACCAACTTGTAAAGCTTTGAGGTGACAGCTGAGTGGAGGAGTAGAAATGAGCAATGATCTCACATATTTCGAAATCTTCGTACATAAAAAAGAAATTGAAGATAAAGATGCAGTGAAAAAGCATGTCAATATAATATGGCGTGGAAGAAAATACCTAAAAATGTGCTTTAGAGTTGCATAAACATGACCCCACAGGGCTAAATCTGGTTTAGTATACCTAATCACCTTCTGTCCTCTGCGTAAGATCTTACTTTTTCAACTGACATGCATAATTACAAAAGTATATAATAATCCTTATACAAGTACATAACACAATAACGGTAAAGAAATGAGCTAAGCTAGCGCCGTAACGTGGAGAGTCGGTTCAGCTCTGAGTGTGGCTTATCCTTTGTTCCTACACTCGGGGCTAAGCTCTTATGTCCCTAAGTTTTGAGTTACGACCACACAGCGCGCCACTTTGAATGAATACTGTAACAATTCTTAATTTATTTCTTAGTATTCTCTATGTATTTCTACTGAAGTCATTGAACTTAGTATCTCGAGTGATGAAGAGTTCGTCGAAATACAATTTCATAAAGGTTTTGTTGACATGTCACTGCTGCCTAAGTAAAATATTATCACGATAGCTATATGGTAAGTTCAAAGATTCTTAAAAATCTAAAAAGCAAATCCAGAATATCAACCTAAAACTTGAACGGAATTCGCATTAATTACCACCCGTATAAATTATTTAAACTATTATTTCTTACAAATCATTTACTACTGCAAATAAACATGCGAGATGTAGGACACCACGAATAATAGTCAGTAAGTTTACACAACAATATACGAAATATCAACAATGTAGTTTACCAGGAAACAGCCTCGTGTTAATTGAATAAATCACACCAATCCACATCTATTAATCGGAAAACAAATACAAACGGAATCCATATATGTATTTATTCACTTACATTGAAGGTAATCCAATCAGCAAAAGGTAAGTTTGGTCAAGGTGACACTCCAAATAGCCACATTTGGCGAAATCAAATTTATCGCAGCTGTGAAACGAACCGAACGGTGTCGGAACCTAATCCTCGCAACCAACTTTTGGGTCGTCGTACGACGCACCGAAAGTACCGCCCCGAATTGTTTCATACTGAAATTTATACATATTATTTGAAACGTAAATTTTCTAAAATAAGAATACTTTGGCACTTGCGGTTTTGTTTTAACACACGTGTGAACAAATGTGTGAAAGGGATTTTATTTTTAAAACCCACAGTGACCAAAATCCTGCCCGTCCAAACTGTGGGTCATTGACCTAGAGAGAAGCAATGTCAATATTTAATGTGAACCGATCAAATAGAATATTTTTATCCGAGCTATTTTTTATTCATTGCAATAGGGAGAACTGAAATCGTTCTCCACAGTATTATAAATAATTAGCTGACCCGCGCAATTTTTACTGCTCCTATTGGTCATAGCGTAATGATATATAGCCTATAGCCTTCCTCGATAAATGGGCTACATGAAAGAATTTTTCAAATCGGTACAGTAGTTTCTAAGATTAGCGCGTTCAAACAAACAAACAAACTCTTCAGCATTATAATATTAGTATAGATAACAAAATAAAATGTATCTAGTACTAATGAAATCTGTTTTGACCACATCTTCGGCAATATTAAATAAAATATTGTATCATTACAATAGTTTCAAAGCGAGTAATGTAACCATTATGTAAATCACGTTATTACGTAATTTACGTATGTAGTCTTGTAGCATGACCATCTGTCGTAAGGGTCCAAAATGAAAAGATTAAGGTCTTATATATGTAACTTGTTTGTATTCTACAATGATAGAATCACGTTTCGTATGACTAGAATTAAATCTCAATTTGATATCAAAGGTTGGAAGTAACGCATGTAGGACTTAGACGGACATGAGGAGAATAATGTGAGGCTTTGGTGGCTTATGTATAAATGTAAGTCATTTGGGTAGCTTTCAATTTACAAATCATGTAAGATGAAATTTGAAGCGCTAAAGAATTACAAAGTACGTAATACTTTGTAACTGTATTTATATTGTGTACTTTTCCCTTAGGATTAGGCAGAGATCAAAAACGACACAACGCGTTATACGTGGCGTAAGGATTGCAATCCTTACAAACTACCTATGCCTCATTCACATTTTTCAAGACATCGCTATACTTTTAATACAGGAAGAAAATTTGTTACAACAGTTGTAGGAGCCCGATTTTCTAATGCGGATTATAATATCGCATTTGGAATAAAAAACGTTGTAGAAAGAAATTTTAACATTAGTATAGCGTGTGTCCTAGCACTAATTAATACAGAATACAATATTATAAACACTTATTATAGATATAATATATTTCACGCTAACTACTTTTTCGGAAGCAGAAAATATAATATGATAAATCTAGTATCGAGTGCGAATTAATTATAAATCATGGTAATATTAATCAGGTTACCGAAAATGAAATACGCGAAATGAAAATAAATGGGTGCAAATAATGAGGTGTAAATTTTCTGTAAATATTGAAACAGGAATAAATTTATACCACTTACGTTTTAATTAATTTATGAATATATGTTTTTTCAGTGAGTTTAATAATTTGATATGTTAAAGGCCTAACAATAAATATTTATGTTCAAACTACTTATGGACCGTACATTACTTATGTAAAGTTCTTCAGTAGTCAAGTAGAGGTATCATCTATTAAATATGAATCCCGGGTTAGGCCAAGATTTTTCTTCCAGGAAATTTCGTACAAGTCAGCCATAAGTATAGCATATGTACTTAACTCTTAGTATAGGTGGACCTTTTGAATACGAATCCCAGGTTAGGCAAGTTCATACAATAATGCTATACCTGTAGTTCAGTAAGTAAATGCTAATACTAGTAACTTTAGAAATAGTTGAAAATCGTATCTTATAAATAGTACTAGAGAAAACCTGTTCTAAAAATTTCAATATTTATATTAAACCTTAAATTACAGGTTCCAACCTAAAAGTTTCGCGCATATTTGAAGAAAATATGATTAGACGCAGTCTTCACAGGTGTAATAAGAGAGTAGATGTAAATTATATACTTAGGTTTATATTACAGACGAAACACAGACAGACCTAGACGCGACGTAATTTCTAGAAAATGTGCTCAAATAAAAGAGATTATTGTTTATTTTCAACAGTAAAAGTAAACTTGATTGTATTATTTACAAAATAAAGATTTTTGAGAAAGTGATGTTGGCAGCTCTTTTTACGTTGAATGAGAAAGTTTTTGAAATTTATTTTGTAGTTGCTTTTTACTTAAAGTTTTTATAAGTTATCACTCACGAAAAGGCTAACTACAACAATTATTCATTTGCCAAAATGTTGGTATACTTACCCTAAAACGAATTTTAAGTATGTAAAAAAAAACAGTTAATTTGAAATGTTTTTTGTTCCCGATATCATTATTTGGTTAAATACGTGCATAAATTCATACATACATAAAATCACACCTTCCTCTCCCATAGGGTTCCACAGAGCCCAGTCGACTAAAGCGAGATATTTGGTTAAAATATTACCAATAATAAAACTACAGCTCAAATACCGTTAAACAAACAAGTATATCAGAAATTCAATAAACATACAAATATTGTTCCGCCGAGTTATTTCCAGTGCAATGTATTGCATTCATATTAGTTCCAGTGGCAATATGCGCTTCCTCGTACAGAATCACTCTGGGGTATTAAATTGCCTGTGTTGCGGTATGACTAAGTAAGTCAATATAATACGACGTAATCGAGGTTTGATAGCTTATATTCTGAATATTATAAGCGCATAAAGTGATTAAGGAGTGCTACCCAATTTTGAAACATAGGAGGCATTGTTGAAATAAATTGATGGAGCCAGGATTTTATTCGCCTTATGCGAGTAAAAGTGCAACACATCATGCGACGGGCGATTTTAAAAATTAAATCCAAAGAGTTCTGCCATTAAATTAATTTTATTTGAAAATATTCTAGCTATTTAATCCATAATAATATTATAAATGCGAAAGTAACTCTGTCTGTCTGTCTGTTACTCAATCACGCCTAAACTACTGAAAATGCCAAGTATAGGAAAAATCCTCAAGACTCCAAAAAATAAAACGGAATATACACAATAAAACTGTAATATGCAGATAAACTTAAAGCTAAACTCCATAACTCTATATAACCTAAACTCCGAAATCTAACCACTGCCACTGCACCGGAATGAAACAAGTGCAGATAAAATATTATTATGACCTAAATGCGACTGTCATGCGGGCGTTCAGCTTGCATACTATACAAGTATACCGTCCTATTGTAGCAATCATATATTATATGCTAGATTCAAGTGACTGTAGTCTTTAGGTAACTTAGATTAAAGACTTGAAAACTTCCACAAACTTATCCCTCAATATAAATATATGGCGTAGTACTTCTGTTCGAAATAAGAAGATATTTCTGTCCCTGAATATTTTTAATTTGTGTTATGCTCTACAAATGGGCAGCCCACTTGATACGAATCATGTACCAAGTAACTTCGATCGCTTGAATTGTAATAACATCAGATACATAGATTTGATGAAGTGCGATTTAATTCACGTTTTGGTTATTTTTAGAGTACACGTCACCTTCAGTAGGAATGCGAATTTTGAAACTAAAATCAGCCGCATTGTAAATGTCAACACTACTTAATACCGCTATCGCTATGCTTTACGATCTTACCCGAACTTGGCCGAACGCCAACGGAACCGCGTAGGCTTTTTCGAATATCAAATGTGTTCTAAATTCCAAATTGACTATCGTAGAAATCAGTTTGGTATCGGAACTCGTAAAAGCAAAATAGATGTTTTTCCGTTTAGTTTAGGGCGGCCATATTGCTAAATTGGCTTACCTTATCGCAATAAAAGTTATGTTACGGATTACTGCGGGTTCTTGTTATAAAACGTGGAGCTAAGTGTAATAATCCATGAAATAAGGTTTTTATTTCGCGAATGATTGTGGATTACTTTCTAAGTACATTTAAGTAAAGGGATGTTACTTTTTACGCTTTTAGGCGGAGTACGTTTTCTTGTTAAGACATGTTACGTTTTATTAGATTTGTTAAAATACGACTTCCTTTATGTTAATATTTGACTCCCTTGAGATCGGATACACGTGGAAATATACAAGACGAACGCAATTATACAAAAACACACAGCTAAAATAAAATCAGCATAACGACTAGAATCATTAAATTACTACCTACTAAACTACTTCAGACAAAGTATTTAAGATTGTTCGAGGTTCATTAAAGCTAAACAATAATAAACAAAATTGTTTTTAAACTGCGCTCAAGCACTTAGAACATAATACATTTTTTGCCCTCTGATTCCGTATCCACCTCAGAATGGATGAACTTTTATTACTCAACAAAGTTTACCATAACTTTGTCTAGTTCCTATTGTCTTGTGGACGAGGAAGCCTTTCAAATGGCTTTTTAATTATATTTATGGAAGTTAGTAGAAAGAAAAGAAAAAGTTTGAAATACTCGTAATTATTCACATTTCTGGAACCACTATTTGTTTAGCTTTGTTTGCGGAAAAGCGGTTGAAGTTTCGGTCACTCACTGCTATTTATAGAAAGGTTCTATGGTCACTTGTGTCAGTCCTCTATTCGTGGAATTCGTGTTACGGATAGCTAATAAATTCATATATTGTGTTAGCTCTGCAGAAAGTTATGAACGATGCCTCCTTTTTCAATTATTGCGGTACAATCATAAGCTGAAATTAAATGTGGTGAAAACATTTACGAAATAATGTGATCTCACCTTACATGCATTTAAAAAGGCCATGGACGATTTACCTGTAAAAGAAAAATAAATTGTTTTAAAATTTTTCATTGGCAATGAGTAATATTCCAATTTACCAATTTATTTACCAAGAAACATAATTACATAAGAATGGATTAAGTACAAAAGTTTCTCAAATTCCAAAGTTGACTTGAACTAAATGTTTTAAGTTTGTGATAAAATTGGTCATAAGTAATTAAAAGTAAAAAATCTACAAAATCTAATTTGAAAAAGTCACGTTCACTACGATTTCCATTAACGAATAATTTTAAAAGTCTTTTAGTCATATGTTCGTAATTTGTTGATTGGTTTCTTAAGTGGCTATTACCCTCTAATAGCCTACAAAGGCACTAAACTAAAATTGTTCGTCATGACCTACATTACTTGAAATCTGAAAATTATAACAATTTTATGCCGTAATAGTTTGGCTAAAGCGATTAGTTTTATGAATTTGGTGAGCATACTTTTAAGCACTTAAGTTTGGTTCGTTTTTGCAGCATTTAGTACTTAAACTGTATTTTACGAGTTCTATCCAGTGATATTTGTATGCATTTTATGTGCTCAAATTTACTTTATATTTAATTTAATATTACTTTTACCGTTAATTGAATTTCAAAAATAGTAGTGTATATCGTTTGTTGTTGTTATTGACGCAGTCCATATAAGGAGCACACCAACTTTAATAAAATATTTAGAAACGACTCATAAATATAATACCTATGTTTCATTTCCGGCCGTACGGCAGATTTATCTCATCACCTTATATCATTTCTTAGATATGGCACAATAGTCGAGACTACATCTCTTTCACCTCATACAACAATAACCCATTTATCCTTTCCACCTGTATCACCCTTATCCATTCCTTCCAGCGAGTTCTTGAGAATTAGTCCAAGTGGCTCAACATGCCTAATTCGCGACATGTCAACCAGTGGAGGGCCCTCCAGCCGGCCTGAGCTGGCCTTGGCACGCTGCATATAGCACAATGGAACCTTGACATGACCTTGTCTTTGTTGCATTTGAATAATAGAAACTGGAGGACAGTGGGTTTGAAATGGTAATTTGTTTTGGTTCATTCTTTCTTGAGGAGTTGGCATAATGGGTGCTTATTCTTTCAAACGACCTTCAGCTGATTCATTATCAAGTTGTGTTGAATTGGAACTAAAAAAGCTTTACATAATACTGCTACCATATTTGGCAGACCGCAGTAGATGCCGTTCTCAACAGCTTTAATCGGTTCCATAAAAAATAGTACTTTGTTTACAAATAATTAAATGAAAGCAACCTCGCAGAAACTACTTTAATTGGAGTTATAACAAATTGAACTACTAAAACTAAATACTTACTTTAGTTTCTGCGTGTTCAAAGCAAATAAAGTTCCCTAGAAACTTCTCAATAAAACTGACTATAAACTCATAGTAACAATTTGTGCAATCGTCCGGAACTTAACTTTGATTGACCTAAAGACATATCCATTTCAACATGAATATTTATCAGGGCAAGATCAATAATTGGACTACTTTGTCGTTGACTCACAAACTACGCATGTCAAACAACAATCGTTCCAATTTATCATAATATTATAACCTATATTGGGAAGTAACTGTAGGCATAGTAGAATTTAATTTTAGAATAATGACTGAATAAATAACATACCATTTTTTCACTACCTTGTTTGTATACTTTTGATTATTTCCCTTAAATGCTGATCAATATGACAGGATAGTGTATCGAAAGCTTGTCTCAGATTGGTCCAAGAATGACACCTTGCAGTACTCCCAAACCAAAACATAACACTATTGAATATTACCTGACCTTCAAAATAAAAAATGAACAAGATATGCAAAACCTAACAAAAGGTCGAGTTCATTATTTTGAAAAACAGTAGGTGAAGTACATCAACCTGTTTTTGATAGAACAACCAATGATCGATGTACAAAGTTCAGTTGAACGATGCGGACACGATGACAGGTCCATCAATCACATTGCCGGTACCTACATAATTGAATGTCGGCAATTTTTCCTCTGAATTTGTTCAAGAATTATGGATGAGCAAATAAGAATAGAATACTAAGGTAAACAATGATTTAGGTATTCTTAGAAAGAGAAAGAAGAAGAAACGGAGGTGCAGATTTGCCTCAATATTTAAACATTAAAATGCTTTAACACTATTCGGCTTGCTGTAACTATTGCCAGTTCTCTTGAGCCAGCCCCCTTTCTTCTTTTTTAGTTACTTGAGAGTAGCAAACCGATTTCTATATTTAAAGTAATCATTCAAGGCCAGGACGTGGAAGTAATAATTTGAATCACTGCAAATGGACCTCTGCGTAAATGGTTCCTGAATGTAAAACACGCAACTTTCCTATAAATAGAATATCGTGCCTCAACCTTTTTTGCAAAGGACCTTAGATGGATAGCTTTACACAAATTGGAGCCAATTTGTTGACGTAAAATTCAAGGACAGATAACACAATTAACTGTAAGAGATGAGGTTCTGGATACAAATTTGATTTTTCTTTTTAGCTGGCATATTTGCTGTAAAAAATGTTTGGCTTTAGTACTCCGCTATCTGCTTAATGATATTAGACTCGGGCTGGTATTCCATATTTTTATCTTATAATTCCTGATATAACTTATAGTACAGAAATATCACTGTTCTTAAAATACCCTTCAGCAGCCGTTTAAATAAGTGACTTAGATATCAAAACACTTAAATCGAAGTCTATAGTTATAATTATTACCAGCCTACGCCGTCGATACGTCTGGCAAACGCGTCCACGAAAGCCTCATTGTAGCTTGACTAAAATCTTTTACAAAATAATGTAAATACTGATGAACGAAACACAAAATTCTCATTCTTAAATCTTCTA
Organism: Anticarsia gemmatalis; assembly: GCF_050436995.1. Classification (NCBI taxonomy): domain Eukaryota; kingdom Metazoa; phylum Arthropoda; class Insecta; order Lepidoptera; family Erebidae; genus Anticarsia; species Anticarsia gemmatalis. Next base: position 9,352,926 of record NC_134757.1, read on the forward strand.
TTTATTACTAACCCTACAATTTTCTGTATTGCTATTCAACACAAGCATTGAAACAACTTAATTCAAAAGCATTACAGCTTCTTCTATTCCGTCCACAGACACTTAATCACTCTGATCAAAAGATCTGTAAACAAGTCACGGGAGAAATTGTGTCGTGCAGTAATTAGGGCACTATGTCTCTAATACACTGCCTATAATGTCGTTACATGGCCCGTAGGACGCTTTAATGGACTGTTAGAACGTTTATTACTTGAAATATTGTGGGGGATTTGATTTTTGTTGTTCTGTTTTAGTCGCGTTTGTGATATAGTCCGATAACTTAGTAAAAAGTCCTACCAAGACTCTCTACTAAATTATTTACATGTTATTTAGATTATAATAATGATTTCTGTGTGTTTCTACGGTAAAGCCGCCTGCAGCCGCATAAGCTTCCGGGTAGGTAAAAAATCTTAATTTAGAATATCTATTGAAAATCTAAATAAAAAATTTGGTTACACGGCATATATTATTGTACTTTGGGTATTAGAATTTAGAATTTATTGTTTTTGCATTTTCAAGAACTAGATGAAATTCTATGAAAAATAAAGATTTAGATTTATCGATCTCATTTTTACTGATAAATAAAGGTCTTACTTCAGAAAATTAGAAAGTTTAAAGCTAGCAAGATGCATACTTATTACTCTCGGACATTAAACAAGTTGTGTTGCTGGCACGGTACCAAAACTGATTACTATCGACTATGCAGGCGTTAATGACACTCTCGAACCACTTGCTAATAATAAACTAATATTACTTTTAAAATAGAGCCGCTTTTATCGTACTTTATACATTTTTGTATTGGTTATGTTAGTCTGCCATCTTGCAGCTTCGGTTAATTTTCTGTTCGGTCTTTAAAATTTTGACAAACTGGTGGGAAGACATTAAAAAAAAAATATTTGCACAAAGATTATATAAAGTTCAAAAATAGTAATAAATTACCTAAGTACCTAGTGGCCGGAGAAAAGTATTAAAAACAGAAACTATAGGTATTTACAGTTGCTGTAGACCTAGCTTACTGCGTGTACTTACAAAAACCAAAAACCAAACGAAAATCCCAACCAAAAAAGATTTCCAATCCAATTTCAATGAATATTTATTCAACCGTCTATCTCACGAGCAATAAAACCTAACAACATTAAACAATTACTAACCAATCACACCACAGAACCAATTTGCCACTAAGCTAGAAATTCATTTCACAAATTGCCTACATTGTGACACCGAACACTTTCAGCTAACTATCTACGTCGCAACTCATACACCGAATAATTAGCAGGTAAACTAATTTTAGGCGTTAATGCACGCCTTTAGGAGCGGAGTAAGCAACCCGAGTGTTAGCGTAATTGTTATGATGTAGACAGGTTATATCGTAGGGAGAGCATCCGTTCGTCCCGTCTCCGGAAACGTCCTACTTTCCAACAATGAGAACGTTCTGGTTAGTTTTTAGGCGTTTTACTTGTGTGCGTAGAATATGTGGGATGTTGCTAGGTTCAGTTCTTTAGCTTTTGTTGTTATGGTAGAAAAGTTCTGATTGTCAATAAAAAAGTCAGAAGTAGGTAAATATATTTATTTACTCAAAAATGTTTATGCCCGAGTCTCATATATCTATGGGGATGAAGTGTTTGCAACGTGAAAAGAATTTAATAAAATACTCATTTAAAGAAACTTCACCTTCACAAGACTCATACTGTAATAAGAAAACAATATAAAAACAAAAGTATTTTACCCATGTGACGCAATACCTTCAAATAATATTTCATCTAAACATACTCGGGTACAAGGAAAACACGCTTCGGGACTCATTATCCGGTATTAGCGATCCATTGATGCGCGGCGTACAAGAGGCTGACGGGAATTCTAATGTTTGTTTTCAATTACACCCTCTCTCGTAACGGAACAGTTCTTGGTAGAAAACGTGCAAAGAAAACAGCTTCGAAACAATCATTTTCAGGTAAAGGTTTTTCCGAATTTAACAGGATAGTGCTTTAAAACGCTTTCTCATTTTGGGAAATTACTTGAAAACTTCGTGTTTAGCGAATAATGGGTACATTGTGCTAATGTCTGTTACTTCTAGATTAAGGTGTTACGTAACAAAAGGTCTTTTGTATCTGAGAAAAGCGTTTAGACCTAGATTACTGAAGAAAATTGTATTAGGTAGGTAATTACTGCGAAAGAAGCGAAATAAGTGTGTAGGGATTTTAGCAGGTGGCATTATGTCTTCTTGAATTAATCTTGTGACGGTATAAAAATATGCAAATTAGGGACACATTTTCCAACCTCAATGCCTTGAAATTGTCAGTCCTGTATACTCTGGTACATGTGTGGACACTGTATTATATCCGGGCTATGTTTGATGAAATGACACCCACTTAACTTGTTTACCTTACAAGGAAAAGTAAACAATTATTATTTTAATAGACCAACCCGTAATCATTTGTTATTCGTCTATTATGGAGAACGAAACCACCCGCAATATTCCTGCATTATTTTTATTGGTACTTGTGGGTTCATAATATAATATGGTTTTAGCAATATTTGGCATTTCTTTTTCATAACATTCTCTAACTTCTCTATTTTTTTAATAATTACGTAGCGTAGGCTTACTTACCCCCGGTTTCTAAGGTAGATTTAGCGGTAGTTTATCAATTTAATAGCGTTTAAAGTCATATAAAAAACAGTTTAAATAGCTAATTAATGTTTCTGAAAATGTCTGTAAAATGTAACAGAAACTAGGCATTAATTAAGTACACACCAAAATCGCTATGTGATATGACTTGATATCGGTGACACTTTACTTCACCGGAATCATCATTGACTTGAGGGATTCCTATGTAATAATGCAATAAAAAGAACATAAGTGACCTTACGGAGTCTACACACCGATGTTGGTGGGTCGGCGACATCAGTGTGTAGACTTCCTACAGTCCTTAGTACTCTTTTAAACATGATCAAAAACTCACACGATACTCCGATGTCAAATAAAAAGGAAAAATAAAATGTATCGCCAAGGCAACGTGCAAGCTTACAAATAGTGAAATTTGACTCAACACAATGGAGTGTCGTATTGCGAGGACGACTAGTGATTTGTTAGCAAGCCCGGCACTTTGTTCAATAAGATTGTTACAATGAAGAGTTCAATGAACTGTACATCAGGGGGGTCATGCTCCTATTTAAGGTTCATGCATATCCTTATCCCTTGAAATATACCTAAACGCTTCGGGTTTCATAAAATTGGGTAAAATGGCTTAATTGCATCCAATAGCGACATATATGTATAGCATTTCATATATCAAAGAATATGGTGTGCGTGATCAATAGGTTCTTTAATTTAAAGTTTTAATTCGATTATATTATTTTTGTAACAGTGTACCTACCCAATATTATAGAGTCAATTTAAATGGGTAAATAAAACTGCAAGAAAAGTCGCAATAACATATGCTACGGTTTTATTTGATAAAAACGAACAAAGATGTAAATGTAACACCAAAAAAAAGAACACAATACATCCTTCCGAAAATTTCGTAATTACCTAATTTAACGCGAAAAAACGTATCACATCTTTCCAAAAAATCCTCATTACCTACTTTAATATTTAATTCATAGAAAGATAATGGAACAATAACAGCAAGATATAACGTAGCAACAGAGCATCTTACAAGAAAGTTTCCTCGTCACAATTAATGGATACGAAGGTTCTTAGTCGATAATCGTTGGAGCGCCAGTGACTGATGGAGCGTGATTTCTGCTTGAAGTGACACGTTATTTGTACCGCTCATTACGTCTACTTACTGCCGTTTACTTAGCTCAATAGTTCTTGTACTATTTAACGCTTTTTGTCAACCAAGTTGGTTATAATTTGGTACTAAACAAGTCGAAATTACAATTGTTTTTCTCAAGCCTAAGGTGTGCAGACTGGTTATCAATAAAGATTCACCATCAGGTTCCAAGACCAGTTCAAATATAAGTCCACGGTTCTCGCTTTTACAATACATCGGTCTCATTGGTAAATTTCGGGACGTTCTTAAGAATATGCCAATAAAAAAATACAAAAGCACAATTTAGCACACCGAAAAAACATAACAAGCAAACTGAAGCAAGAGAAAAGTATCAAATTCAATAGACTGTGAGACCCAAACGTAGATTTAGAAATCCCGCAACAAATATTTTCGCAAAATCATCCAACCGTATTCAAATCCCTAGTCATCTACAGCTTAGTGTTAATACAAAACACGTGTACGTAGTGCGTGGAACATTAAAACGTAACATTCACACATGACGAGTAAAACTTAAGTGTACTGTAAGCCGTCGTCAGCTATGATGAATGGTGGATGCCAGCTAAACCCGCTGCGGATTAGTCAATTGCGGCCTCGAATCCACCAAGTCATAGTCGATGGGGATGGTACAAGGTAGGAGTGGACTGCGTGGTTATAAGCTTTTTGTGGTGAGGTTGGTGTGGTTTTGATAAGTAAAGATGATTGCAGGTTTATGCAGCAGAAAAAATAGTACTTGCTTTTACTAACTAGTACAGCATTTAATAGAGATGAATATATTATAATAGTGCTTTTACTTACTGGTAAAGCATTTAAACTAAACTAAGAAAAGCAAAATCAGTGGTAAAACATAGTAACAGCGATAAGGTGCGTGGGTTAATCCGGGAGATGTCTTAAAACACTAAGCCAGTGGCACAAAATGTGTCTAAAATTAAAGCCTTTACTTTTATGTGATCAGCTATCAACTACTATTTCGTCTAAGTTCAACTATTATTACTAAACCTATAGTTCTAATTAGCTATCATTCGAACTGTCAAGAAGGTTTAAAAAATCATGAGGCTTTTATTTTGGTGATGTAAAATTTTCACCAACCGAAATATATTTTATAATCGCTTCAGCTTATATTCCACGGCTGAGCGACGCTCCGGAAATTGTCTGGTTAGGCGCGGGTAAACAACTGTCTGCTCCCACCGTTTTGGGTAAGCACTTGTTATCGACTGAAGTAATTACAACCGAATTATTATAGACAACCTGTTTTCATTATCTACGACAGTTCTGTTAAGTAGTTCTAATTAATGTAATAAAGGTACTGTGTACTTTTGCGAGTGACTTGACTATTTTACAAGAAATTTCTGAATTTTACTCTAGCTGTTTCTGGATTGTTGTTCTCACCTTTTTGTAACTGCTTTATAATTTAATCATTATCGACACTCAAATCTTTTTTCTACACCATGCAAGAGATATAATATTGTTAGTATTGAATTGACTTATTAAATTTGGTCTAATCAGCAATACTTGGAATCAAGTGAAGTACACTATTTTAGTATATTGTTTGAGACATAGTATTAGTCACAGTTGAATTAATTCAAATAATTATAATAAATGCGGCTTTGAGTACACGTGAGCAATGCCGTAATGAGAAAGAGCTTTGAGGCCACTACCCTGACCAAGTGCAATTGGCCAAAACTTCAGTAAAATATGGTAAAGATTTAATCTAACAAACATGTATACATCTCTTATTTGCTTCAGTTTACGCTGCGTAATGCAAAGCTACTACCAAAATCCATTACACTACCATCCACACACATTTAGTCGGTCAAATATTCTCAAACTGCAAGCGGTCATCGTATAAGCGTGCCGGTACTAAGTTACACTTGCGTTTAGTACTCGGGCTTGCAAACTATGCACTGAATTGTAATGAAGGACGTCTATCCTGGACATCGAAGCTTACGCGCTCAGCTCATGTTGCTTTGTATTTAGGTGTTCTGCAAACGGCAGTGGATGATAAACAGATTGCTATTTACGCGAATGCATAACGATGTTGTCAGTTGTTAAGAGATATTTGGTATTTGTACACATACATAAGAAATTATGTTCGTTTGAAAAGGAGCAGTAGTGATGTCTTTTATAAAGTTTTATGCTAATACCAGTTTATGGATGAAAATTACATCAAAAATTTTAAATCCTTAAACAACGAAAGACGCATCAATAGTTGTCCCTCATATTATTATATGTAATAGAAATTAAAAGACACCATTCTATGAAAAGTTAAAACCATTGCTTCGAAAAATCAGAAAATAACCCTCAAATTTCGTGTATTCCAATGCCACTAACAAACTTTTGTACCTAAATACCTTGCCCTACATTTTAAACCGAATCTATTTTTAAACTAAAACATTCAACGGATTTCTCGCAAACCATTTACCATCATTCCAGCCTGACCACCCAAGTTGTAAACTATCGCGCTTAATATTTCACTAGAGCCTTCCTACCGTCATCACAGCGTTAATTGCCGTGAACGGGAAACAGATCAGACACCATCAATCTCAAGTTGGGTGATAGAGGATAAAAATGACGTGACAAGCCATTATATTAATAAGTTAGATTCGTCTTGTAATCGTGACGTAATAAGACAATGTTTTCGAAGAAGAGTGAAAGAGATGGAACGTTTTATTAGAAGGTTGGATAGAGAAGAAGCTGTTGTTATTAAATCGTTGTTTTATTTGACAGCAAAAGTTTCCTAGGAAGTTATTGTGAAATGAATTGATATGACTGTGACAAATCTTTTACAACAATTTACAATGTCATGTCATTTGATTCAGCGATTTAATAAGATTAGATTTTTTGTATGAATGTGCTGACTGCTCGTGTTGAAGTAGTTTAAGGACAATGTAAAAACTGCAATACAAAACTCTCTATTTTATCTGTAAATACAGTAGCATACACGGTACGTATCGGTGCATTTATATCTGTTTGTAACTATTAAACTACGCATTTTTAATCCCCGAATAGATTCTCATAAAAGCCGAACCCATGATAAAAAAGTAACATTAAACGGAACTCTCAAAAAACAATTTACGGCAAAGTATTCATTGAAATGAAACTAGTTTGGCGGATTATTTAACTTTTTACATTTTCCGTCGCTTCAAACATTTGCAGTGAGCTCGGTTGCGATGGGATCATGAGAATATTATACAATACGGACCTCCGGGATTGTTTCTAACTGAACTTTATAGTACCCACCTCTTCGGACGGCCGTAATTGACTATGTGAATCAACGTGCGCTTGGGTGTATTAACTATTGTATTTCTGAAAGATCATACATTATAGATTTCTTTATTTAGAGTTTATATTGTTAAAATTGAATTGATATTTAATAAGACAAATTAGATACTTAAATGTCTCAATAAAAATGCATAAACTATAACTGAATACGCTTATGCTGGTGAATGGGAAGATTCGATATATAGATTATTAAACATTATCTGGCATTGCAATGGCTGTAACAGTCCTTAAATATTATTCTTACACAAGCTCTAGACCAAAAAAGGTTCACTGAAGAACAGTATTATAAAATTACCCAAAGCTTAGTACTAGTACAACGTAGTAATACGATCGTAAAGCAAGTACTTAGTAGAGCTACAAAAATTACGTCGTGCCCACGTACAGCAGTAAACTGGGAAAGATAAAAAATTACAGCCGCCGTTAAAAAGAACCCTACAGCTTATTTCTTCTACTATTACAATTATCTACTAGGAATTAGGGACACGTTTTAGTAGAACAGGCGGAAATTGTTTTATCTGTACTGTAATAAAAGTGTTTGTTGCGTGTTTGTCAGTACATTGCGTTTTACATATGGCAATGTGTCTTGGAATTCAACTAAATCGTCAATGTAGACTCAATTTAGCATTGTCATCTTGTCATCCATGACTGATTACTGGATATCAGGTTTTACATTTAGGCGTCAAAGGCTCTATTTTATTGCATTGAACATTCAAGTTTACTCTATGTAATACATTTTAAACTGTAAATCAATCTTTCAGAAGTGCGATTCTCCCCAGTTGATACTAACGAGTATCAATAATTTGACATTTATAAATCATTTTTTCATTTTCATAAATCACTGAACAATTAGTTCATACGGTATCCGCTGGGGGCGCTGATCAATTATTCATGCATCACACTTCTCGTTAGCTATCCAGTTATTTCGTATATATAATCGTTCAGTGCTCACTTTATAACTTCCAATTTAAACCAACTAACGAAGATAACGAAGGGTGCTACAAAACAATAACACAACATGTTATAAAAAATAAAAGCGAGAGAGAAACATTGCCCCGTGACACAGAAAAGCCTTGACCGGCAAGGCGGAAATAGGTTGAAGAGGCTCTCGTGGCCTGCCCGCCAGTTAAGGACTGATTTCATACTTATATGCGCTCTAATCTGACCCATAAATAGATTAGATTTCAGTAAAAATGTTCAGCGTTTTAGTGGAATGTGACCTTTCAACTTTGTTTATTACTTTACGCTGATAGCAAATATTGAGTATTTTATATTGTAAGGCTTTAAGTGTTTCAGTTTGGACGACAGCAGCGACTTTGTGTCACTGGTAATCTTATAAAAGCACAATAATAACATTATACGTTAAACCAGAAAAAATATATTTCCTAGTACTTACGTAAAGATTTGCACGTAAAAATATCAGAAAATATTAAATGTTTTTCAATGTTTTTGACATCTATCTTACGTCAATTTTATTTTTAAAATTAATTAAATTCAAAACGTACCTTCAAATTTTTCATCACAAGTCCAAAAAAATAAAAAAACTGCACATCAATCTGAAACTTCATAAACAGACAGTATCACCCTAAACTCTGACATCACCCTCCTTAAAATAAAGCTAATCAAATCAAAAAACCGGGCTCGTTTTATGACGGAGACCTTAAATGAAGCTCCTTTATTCCACTTGGAATTGATGTCAAGTGCAGACCGGCCGGCGGAAACAAAAATCTCTTGACAGCGGTATCAAGGCAAGTTAAAGTGTTTTTGCCGCGTTCTCAAGCTCTTATTCCGAGTGTTCGTGTGGGATTTAGGCTTTAAACGCGAAAGATTATTTTGTTTATGAATTTATTAGAGTGTGTGGCTTTGAGCAAAGTGCTCTTGTGTGTAGTGTTCTTGTCGCTAGTTAGACAAGATAGAAAATTACGTTGAATACTTTGTAGTTATTTTTTGTAATGGGTAGGATTCAAGTTTTTGAGTTCCGTACCTAGATTACTTCGTATAAGAATGTCAGAAGCAGTTTTGTAGCAAATATAAAAATAAACAAACCAACTGATACTATAATTATACTCTTAAGCTTAGGATGTTGTTTTTAAATGTACTCATACAATTCAGTTTCAATAATAAATATTTTTGGAGCTTGAAATATAAATTGTACCTAAATAATAATTTTGTTGAACCGGTTTTACCCGCACCAACACAACACCAACGATAGCGCAATACGTTGAAAAAAGTGCATTATTATAAAGTATTCCCGGGCTGTAGGTCAAAGTTGAAGTGCTAGTATATTACACGACTTACCCGGGAAACTTAACTTTTCTACTTTAACTTACAACGTTTACTTTACAAACTTATTCTTAGTGCCAGCTTTGAAAACTTAGTTTTATCGCCAAAGCCTCCATTGCACAGATAACTATATATTTTTTGAATTGTAAAGTCCAATAAGAAGTAACGGGAAGTACGAAAGAATGCAATTTTAAACTTAAATTTGTCTAAAAGTATTTAAAATTAAGAAAAATAGTGAGAAATTTATGTTAGATTATAGATCTAATGTTAACACGATATATCGATAAAATACCATATATCAACCTAAGTAGAGGATTTTTACAGAAATAATTATACCCTTTTAGTAAATTTACCATAAATCATGCGTTGTTATGCAAATCGTTACAAATCTGATAAATTCACAGGTTCAGAATCATTTCAACATTCACAATTTAATTATTATCAAGATAAAAAGGGAAATCTCCGGCTCATTTTCCTGTAACAGACACCTAAAAAAGCAGGGTGGCAACAAAATAAATGTGGTTGCTTTCACACAAACGCATACATAAAAAAAATGTTAATATGAGAGTCCCGTGTTATTTTTTTTAATCCCGCCTTTGAAGCCATTTTTCTTTTGTTTTTAATTTGGCAGAAGCGACGGGTGAGTTACCCTTAAATATATTTTTTGGAAGATACTTATACCGTGGCGAAAGCCGTGTTAATAACGTCGCTACGTATGGCTTTTAAAATTAATTAAAACAATGTTTTTCCGTTATATATTATATTTATTGTTTAATACATTAAAGCCCTCTTTATATGCCGAGGTACGTAATGAATTAAAGTGCTGCTTTTTGATTATAAAGAATTGCAAGACTTAAAGTAAAAACAAAACATAAACGTGATACTTTACCACATTCGACTATCAACAACCAGCTGGCTATCGATACATTTTGTATGAGAATCTGGTCAGCGCCTCTAGCGGGCAGCACTGAAACTATTTGCGTAGTAAATTTTAAATGCCAAACTCTCGATACTCGCTAGTAGCGATTGTAGATAATCCCGCTACTTTTCTACCCTGTTATTAAAAAAATATCCAATAAATAAGTGAGCATATATGACCTAATTAAAACTGTTCTTATTTTTAACAAACTGTGCTCGTAATACTTGTTTTAAAACGTAATAATATAAATTATGAAGTTACCGTATAAAATGTAGAAAGAGCCCACATTGGCATTTCGTAATGCATGCCACTTCTAAGTTCAAAGCAGTATGACGAGGTGTATCAAGTTTGCATGCTAGGGTTGTGAAATATATATGTGATATTTATGTGAATAAAACTTTAACTCATGTCTATGATATAACTTGGTGTATCTACTCCCTTCAGAATGGAGGTGGGGTTAAGTCCTCTAAATGTTATATAAAATGCGTAAATATTACATTGAAATAGTTTCGATTTATCAGTATTAGCAACGTGAAACTGAAAAAATACAAAACTATTTTTCTTTGAATATACATATCTTTTAGCTCTTTCCCACTTTTTAGTATTCCAAACTTATTTTTGTTCATAATCCTTTATTTCAGGGCCAGAACTGAAACTACTACAACATAATTAAACCGCTCTGTATGCGGCCAGTCATTTCGTACCTAACTGCAACGTATTGAGATTGACACCCTTTGTAGTTCGGCGACGGTCCACGCATGACAATCACCGTACTGAATACGGACAGTATTTGGGTTACTAGGTATTTTGGCTCACCGGCACTTAATACCTTCTGTTTGTAAGCTACTATCATTCCAGATCAACTTTAACGGATTTCGTGGCATGTTTTGTTGTGAGTAGTAAATTAAAAACGACTTAAGTACAAAATTGGTCTACTTCTAGATCAAAAGTTGTTTGAGAAATACACACTTGGTATTATTAATTACAACTCCTGTTAAAAGTTTCATTGCTTATTTCAATTTCAAAATAACAAGTTGGATAAGCATGATCCTGTTTCTTTAAAATTATCTGTATGCTACATACAAATTTCACCATTTAAGTAAATATTTCTCGATAAAAAATACTTACTCAAAAACGTAACGAAAACTAGGTCACTTCCTCTACGATTTTAAAGCAAAACAAACCATTTGTCTAAATAATTTATAGTAACACATCTACACGTAGACAGCCCTGAAATACTTAAATATTTTAGCCTACATCTCATAAAGTAAAACACCACAAAGGTGAATGCAGAATAAAACGTTCAAATATTTCATATAGCTCGAGAACCCTTGGTACAGTCGCGAGCAAAAACATGGACTCGTTGAGAATATACGATGTCAGTGAAAAGCAGTAAAACTTTATAGTTTAAAGTGTTTTATAGAGAAGAAAATGAAATGTGTCAAAAATAATCATATCTACTGTTACAATGCTCGATCACTGTATTGGTACATGTTGAAATATTTTGCTATACAGCGCTATAATATTGAGCCCCAAGATTCCTTATGTAACAAAATCAAACTTATTATTATGTACGAAAACCACCTTAAAATATCACTTTAACTTACTCGTAACTATGATAAAACAATAGTAGAAAGATATTTTTTAAATCTACTATCTGCTATAATCTCACTGTTTCATTGACAATAAATATGAGATTAAAATTGTGACATACACTTTTGCGTGTAACTGTACTCCCTGAACGTTTACCAAACAGCCATTCAAATACCATTTTACGAGTTTCAAGCAATAATGATAAGGAATTTCATGAAAATACACAAACAGTTTGAAATGTTTTATTTAACATGTTTTAATGTCGACTTGGTTGCAATTGACCTGATTTTATGTCGTTTTAAACCAGGAAGTTGGTCTCTAACCTGGAAAAATGTACATTCAACTTGTGCGTAGGACTATTCAGATTTAGAGAGAATTTTAATTTGGATAATGGCAATTTTTTTTTACGTAGGAGACGCATTTTTTCCCCTTATTGTAGGTAATATAATCATTTTAAACATTGCGTTTCGAAATGTAGCGTTCTGCGAAATTGATTTCTTCATATATCCTTTTAAAACTATATCAATTGGTTATAGTAATTATAATACATGATTACTATATATTTGCGGCAAAATTGTTTTATTGTAGTACTGTCTTTCAAACGTCCCCATTACAGAAACGGTTCGTAGAATGCGAAGAAAATATTTGTAGAAATACTGTCTTTCAAACGTCCCTATGAATAAAACGGTTCGTATAAATCTAATTATAAATTCAATTTCAAAAGAAACTAATTTCTAGCACTGATATTAATCTAATTTGAAATAATTTTCAATAACGCTTAAGCATTATCACGGGCATTAAACGAATAGAACAAAGTTTTGAATCAAATTATATCAGAGAGATGGAACTAGGCCGCGTCCGTCAAAAACTGTTACAGTTTAAAACTTCTACAACATCTGTTAATACAATAACCTCTACTGAAACTGATTTCAAAGATTTATTATAACAATATTTAATATTGCTATCTATTTAATCTCTTATTAACTTTAGGTATTAAAATAATAAGACGATATTTTTAGCAACTTATATCTCTTTACATTTGTGTAATAATTCCAAAAATGGCACAGTACAGAAAATCTCATTAGTATGAACATATATGTTAACTAAATCTCAATTCAATTCTTTTAACATTTTAAAGATATATTTATTGATTGAGATTTTAAAGATTTTTTACTTTTTATGTAGGTAATCTTTTTCCACTGAAATCAAAAACCTCATACATAGTACATTTAACACTGTATTACAATCAATACTTCTAAAACCTCATACATAATATATTTCACTCTGTATTACAATCAATACTTCTACGCTATTCGTGTTTAGTTTCTCAACTACAAAACAAAAAACGAGCGATTATGTAGCTAATACCGTTGTAAAACAAATCTAAGTCCACCATGACCTGTCATGTCAAAAACATAATTACTTCAAAATACTTTGTGAGGTTAATTTCCTAAGCCACTAATTTACATCAAGCTTAACCTTCTATATAATTATAATCACGTTAAAAGTAACAAAGCTAAAACAATTAATCATGTAATAATTAAGCTATTAAGTTTAAAATTTATCTGGAATTTGATCGTTTGTATTGTCCATTTTTATTATGTGGTCGACCGCACTGACCTCTACAAAGCGGTGGAGTGCGGAGACTGAACAATGTAGGTATACAATTTTAAATTAAATACACTAATCCGTTTACACACATAATACCACGAGTGTCTATCCGAAGGTGTAGACAGAGGTGTATGAAATATCCACGTTTAGCCGTTAATAATGTTAGTCCCATGTAATAGGGTTACAATTCTTATTTGTATTTGATATCATATTCTGTTAGTAATATGTATTAAATATGAAAAACACTTATCAGTATTTTACCATAAACTTTAAAAATAATTCTTTTTTTATTGTTACATAAATAACGAATAAACAGTAGTTTTGAAATTGTTATGTCCATTATTTTATTCTTTTAATATTCGTCCCTCTTAATTTCTCATACAGACATGAGAATATGCTCCATAACAGTCGTAATTATTAGCAATTACCTTTTTAATGAACTTTACAGCCTTTATTGAGACCGAAAACTTCTAAGTTTCCGGTCAAGTGGTTAGATATTTCCTTTTAAGCCTATTTGTAAATAAACAAGCAATATTTTCTATTAATAACATTAAATTATCTTTGTAAGTTATTAATAGACTCTTAATAAAAGGGAAATGCTTTGATTTTAAAGCACTTGAAGTGTTATTACGTAAAATTTATTAAATGAGTGGTGTTCTTAGCTCGTCGATGAGTAATAATCATTTTGAAATATCGAGTGGTGAAATAACATTATTAATTATTATTCAAATTAATTATTACGTTGTAATAATTGTTGGCAATTGGCAGATCCGTCAAAATTAAACTGAAACATCTCAAATAAAATAACAACACCTAGTTGTTTAAATTCAAATTATATTTATTTATAGAAAATATGGTACTAAAATTGGTCAATATCATAAGAGTGTATCACATATTTTGTCATTAAGTTGACTTACAAATTCTTAGCGTACATTAAGTAACACGTGATTAATAAATCAGGCAGTAAAATTATAAATTAATTTTAAATTATTTCTATCGCAGAAGACCTGCGTCGTCTAGACCTACAAAACAGAAGACCTAAATAAATCTATGCGTATTCCAAAAAATATACTAAGGGCATAAAAAAATATTATAAATAATAAATATTCATGAAAAACACAACTGAATACGATTATTCCGTGTCCACTGATGCAAAGATAAGCCGATTTTACGTCTATACATTTCAGTCCAAAATTCGATGTAAAATTCTACTTAATAGGCAAAAAGAGCGAGCATTTTTGCACTACAATAAATGGTTGAAATAAAAAAAATAAAAAATATTTAATAAAAGTATTTTGTATTGTATGTACATTTTTGCGATGGTATGTATATGGTTACCGTGGATTGTCCCGAAACAATGGTAAACTTTTAGTAAGTTTCTAACAAACAACTTTAAAAAAAAAAAAAACCAACAAAATCTTATCTTCCAATAAAGATCTAATTGAAGTCAATTTTATGTGTGAAAGAATATCATACATAAGCACAAACTTTCAAATTTATAATAATAGTAGGTAATACATATAGGAAATCGGATAAACCCACGAATTCGGAAAAGGATCATCATAACACTATAGTCTAGTATACAAACTAGATTTAGCTCCTAAACACATAGCTGTCTCTAATAAATTTACCTAAAGTTTATCTAAGCCTTCCGATATACCGAAGTTAGGAGGAATCATCCCATCCAACATGATAACTTATCAAATTAATCTCTTCGGAGCAATGTTACTTAATCTTGTATTTACCTACACGTAGTTACTTGTAGTTACTTAGCTTCGATCTGAAGGTGTTTATCTGTATTAAGTAGTCTCTTGTGGCTTTGAACATAGCTAATCACAGACGCAACAATTAAAAGCGTAACTTAATGAAATGTAAAAATACATGCAGCTAATTTAAATTACGTCATCAATCTATTAGTATTATTTTCTTATTATGAACATAATTAACAGATCTGTACTAGTAAAATTGCAGTTATTCTTCCTTTGAAAATGATAAGCCTTGACTGAGTGCACTTATCCGGTTCTACTCTATAGGCTTCTTTTTTTAGTATTACAAGTACAAGAAATAATGGGCGTGAACTAGTTATAAATCAATCAAACTGTACCCAACCAAACAAACAATCAAAAAGACGCAACAAACTTGGCAGCAAGACTTCAAGAAAAATATATATCAAGAAAGGCAAAGCTCGAAAATGGAGAAGAAAATGCGATGAAAATTATACCAAAATATAATGGCTCACATATTGTGGTACAGTACAATGTGGTAAATTATTTTCCGTCCCACTCTGTCCTAGTTTCTTAATTGCTCGCTCTCTGAGCACCTTAATGACTTCCCCAATTTTCGACAGGATTTTGTTTTAAAATGACTGTTGGACTTCTGGCCATTGTGCTGAAATGCCATTGTAATGAAAAAAACTATGAAGTGTTTGTTCGCATTGCTATTTCAATTTGAATTTGAAATTTGAAAAGTAAATTGCCATTGTTCGAATGTGGAATATTTCAATTATTTTTTGTGAAAATTAAAAAGGTAGAGAATTAATCTATGTACGCTGGTAAATTTTACAATATTTATTTGTGAAATGTTACCTGTTTTTAACTTGACCTATATAGAATAGCGTTGTTTCGAATATAAAAGTGGATTAACTGAAGTACCTATCCATAAAAAAATAGTCATAAGTTTTATGTGTGTTTGCTATGATATCAATATAACCTTTATTTTGTAGGTATTAGGAATGTCGGTGTAGTGTCGCCAAATATAACAAATCATAGTGTTAATAAAACCTTAAAGTTCGATCATTAGCCGAACAGACGACTGCACTGAATATAAACCGCACGCAAAACTTTCTGTCCCGAATTTTTATTTCGTCGAGATAGTATTTCAATCCGAATTTTTAGGCCTTGCTAAAAGGGTTTTTGGAAACCTATTATTTTCTGGTTCTGGTAAAACATGACGCATAGCGGCTGGTTTCAATGTGAAGAGATTTTGCTAGAGTAGAGAGGTTTTAAAATCTTGAATTCGTATTGCCACTAACAGGGGAATTTAATGTCCGTTAAGTATCTATCTGGACTTTCCACTTATCTCGCTTCACGAAGAATGAAAGAATGTTATACATATATTTGTTTCACGTAAAAACTTCTAAACGGATTTTCACTAAATTTGGTACGTAGATAGTTTATGGCCAGGATTAACACATGGAATACTACCCAACAATCTTTTGTCACGGAATGAGCCGCAGGCAGAAGCTATATATTTATAATATAAATGTTGATACCCAAAACAATGATTTACTTATAAAGATTCACAGCACAAATTCCAACGTACCTTAAAGCAGGTTGTACATCAAAATTACACCGTTATATGTGTCCTCTATCTTAATGCACCAATAGAACTGACCCTATCAGTCAGATAGTGATCCATTAACTGAGAGGCTTCGCTTTCACTAGTCCGTTCTCTTTGCTCAATATTTATAGATCAATCATCCTTACGTCACAACAGTAATGGTAGAACAGATTGAATTTACGGGGTGCAAACATATTATTGTTCAGTAAAGTTATTCTTATATGAATTAAATAAATGCGACCATTATATAAAAAGGTTCGAAGATATGATTACATTATTTATAGAATCGGTCACAATGTGGCTTTCTAACGTTATATTAAATTGTCCTTTGTTGTATTTTTAATTTTTTAGGCTTATTTTTATTAACAGAGCCTTTGAAGTATAATGTATTCAATAAAATATGGTCGGCTATTTTAATTCAGAAAATCACAATTAAAAAAAATATCACATAATTCTATCCGAACGTTTTGATATTTTTCTACATTACAATTTTATTGTTCGGTATATTTATATACGTCAAAACCAATGGACGGTCATATTTAATTTTATTACGTAGCGGTTTGTGGACTTGTAAATTCGTTCTAGTCATGCAATGAGGTTGCATATAATGGCTTTATTATCATAATTTCACACAAAATAAATGGACTCCATTCGTGATTTGCCACCACTAATATTGTGGAAAAACGTCGGTGAAGTGATGTGACATAGGTACATAGTCTTTAGCTTTATCGATAAACAAAATATTTCGTAAATACAATCGGGTCGCAACTGAACGTGTATCTTTATATGATACTAGCTGACCCGCGCAACTTCGCTTGCGTCACCTAAGGGAATGGGTCAAAATTTTCCCCGTTTTTGTAACATTTTTCGTTGCTACTCCGCTCCTAATGACCGTAGCGTGATGTTATATAGCCTATAGCCTTCCTCGATAAATGGGCTATCTAACACCGAAAGAATTTTTCAAATCGGACCAGCAGTTCCTGAGATTAGCGCGTTCAAACAAACAAACAAACAAACAATCAAACAAACAAACAAACTCTTCAGCTTTATTATATTAGTATAGATGACATATGTAATGTTTCAAATAAAATAAATATTACAGTAAATTTCAATTTCTTTCGCCATCCTGTTTACAAAGTAAAACTTAACGGTAGGTCTTAACACTCAACGATTGTACTATTGCTTACAAATCATTAAATAAAACTCACGATACTCACCGCTACAACAACTCGACTATCGTTTTCAAGCCGCAAATTTATCGACAATATCCCACCCCTAACAGCCACTATAACTATCGGTAGATTTATTATTTGTTTATTCACTATTCGCTTCCTTTTACTGCAGTTATTTAAACTAGAACTCATTTAGTTTATACCCTGTTGTATTCGGTCTACTTTATTTACAGGCAAAAAGTATTTTGATAGCTATAGTAGATTTCAACCATTTTTTTTCGTCATAAAAATGCATTACTGCGTGTCCCGCTCCAGGGAGGCAGCGGGGGTCTGTCGGGCTCTCCGGCCGGCTAGGCGTTCCGGCTTTTAAATTTCGGCATACTGACTAAAAACCTGACCGTGTTCCTTCAACAGTCACCATGCACCATGCACACACTTGGTCACTATAAACAAAGTCCTGCACAGTTGGCTGGTTTCAATAATACTGGCCGCAGCCGAATATCCAGGAGGACATTAGAAGATTTAAAAAAACATGTATATGGTATTTTAAACAGTACATGACGTGTTGGATGTCTCATTAGTGGTCTAAAAATAGAGAATTCAACGTTTAATGGACGATCAACGTTTACATATAATTACGCGCTCTGACAGAAAATAGGTTAAAAAACGACACATCTAAAATGTGGCACTAATGTAGTAAGACTTCATAAATGCGTACATTATGCCGTAGACTAAAATTAGTATTTACAATTTATACAAATAGTTATAACATGTTTGACTGCATTATTGGTATTTTAATGTATTTGTATTAAATTGATCACTACTGACGCTAAGCTGAGAGTTGCAAGTTCTATTTACAAAACAAATACATGTTTATTTTCATCATCAATTCTGCTTAAAGGCTTACAATATTTAAGAAGTTAGATAAAAGAGAAGAGAAACAATTCAACCAGTGCCTTTCGGCACAATGGCATGTTATATTGCTAAATACAATAACCACACGTTCCTACTACAGCTTGCAAACTACAAACCAGTCCAAATATTCGCAGCACACAATATTGGCATGATACAGACAGTTGTGGTTAGTTTTACAAGTTGCTTACCAATCGCCTAAGTGCACTACAAGTTTGTATCTGCTCTTACAAGTTCCGCGATAAACTCAATTTGCGGTTCTTTATTCCCAGATCGGTTTATTTTCAGTTTAACATAATATTTTATGCACGAACTAGTTACATTCAACAGTTGTAGTAAGATGCAATAGAAATCTAAAAAGCGAAATTGATAATTATTTGTGTAATTGGTTCGTTATGACAACGTAGTGTTTCGGTCTCTTTGGTTTGATGACGGAAGATCTTCTATGCTTACAAGCAGTACTGACTTTCTACTTCATAAAGGAAAACTTTTATGTTTTATAAGCTGTCAGTTTCATTATTAATTTATATGTCATTTTTTCTGTTCAACAACAAAATTGCTACGGTGTAGACTCTACGCCGTAGCATATATGGTCTACGCCGTAGACCGTAGACTTGTATCCGTAGCGAATTCCGTACCAACTCAAATCACTTAATATTAATACATCAATCAGTTCTGTACCTATTTAAAAGTAGTTTATACACGTAATGTACTACCTAAGTTTGTACACAACGTAAAAGCACGCGCTGTAACATAATATTTATTTGTAAAACATTAATGTAAAGTACATTAATCGTTGCTCTAGAAACGTACTAAAAATATTTACACAAACAAATGAAAACATACTTAAGAAACGCTAAGAAACGTTTTCTAAGGCTGTGTCACACGACAAATCCTGTTTAATAATATTTTTTTAAATCAGGTATGATATTTTATTTAAAAAAGCACATAATGAAGCTATTTCCAAGTATCCTTTAATATTTATAGGAAATGCAGCCTTTAATTCTTTCTATTCTCTTCTAATTTACGTTATTACCCAACATACGTAGCACAGAGACTTTAACTCGCACTTAGTATTCAAACGAAATTTTAAATGCACTGTATGATTTACACTGTAGATTTCGATACGATAGTATTCAAATGACAAAATAAATCATATTATGAATATTTTACGTAACGTTTTCTTTCAAAACACGCCCTTATTTACAAATCATACGTACACATTAAAACATACGAAATTTACACTAATGTACGTGTATCAAAGTGAACGAAATCAGGGAGTTTATTAATTTAAAAGTGCCTTAACCTTTGATTTCGGGCAAAAAACATTTCAAAGGACTTCCTGCTTTAATAGTACAATTTAGGGTTTAATTTTGCCTGTAAGTGTGTCTCCAGGCGGGTTGTTAGGTATGTCAGTTCACGCGTCCTCATTACTGACTAAGCGTAGGGTCTAAGTGCTGCCACATACCTATACTTTCATATAAAGGGACAAAAATTACAAAGGTTCTCGTTTTGGTCATACTTTACGTTACATTTTTCGTAGTACGACATAATATTTTGACACAATAAATACATATCGTAAATTAATTTAAACAAATATAGAAGTCTAGTCGACGCGCTCATAGCTAATTGTGCTCACCGGTCGGCAAACGACCTGTGGGATAAGCAACCGTTGGCGCGGTCATTCTATTGATGGGTGACCGCATAGTGGTATTTGAACTGAGCGTCTCCGTGCTTTGGAGGGCACGTAAAAAGTCGGTCCCGGTTGTTGTCAATTAAGATAACAGTCGATAAGCCATGTCAAAGGCCTTTCAGGCGGCCTGAACAACTTAGCCCTCTAACCTTCAAATCACTCCTTAGTCTAACTACTGCTATCCGCTTCGCTAAACGCTCACACTAACACCGTGAGCAAAGTTTTGAGAGCATTGCGTGGTTTCCTTTACATGAAGTAGGAAGTGTGGCCGACATTCTTTCATTGTGTTCCCACGTCTATTCTCATAGTGAAAGTGATACAGGGTGTGTTGTAACTTAATGCAATCAAATTCATCCTTTGGTGGTGATTGTTAGTATTGTAATAGGTAAATTGATTTTCGTACTTTTAATGACGAGGAAAATGTTTTTGTGGGCATCAATTTGTATTTAAAAATATAAAATAAATGTTAAGCAGAACCTTGTTTATATATTTATGGGATTTTTTTGTAAGAAAGAATCGAAAGAAATACACAATATCATGTATTTTCTTTCACCCTTTTCATAAACATTGCCTCGCCTACAAATATTTGTATATTTGTATAACCTAAAGAACAATGCATTTCATCTTTAATATAAAAACTAAACTTTAGACTTTAGGCAAAAACTACAATGCATATCAAACACAATGCAGGTTTCGAATAATTAATTATTAGTTCTTATTCGGTTTACTGTATTAAACTCAACTAACCACTCAGACAATAGATCCCTTTATTTGCAAAAAAGCTTGCAAGAAAACTACAATAGAAGATATTATAATAATATCATGAATTTAATAGAATCTAGTGTATTATTCTTTCGTAATCGAACACAAAACTCAAAACGTATAACAAACTTATAACAAAGCTTATTTTAATTAAATTATAAATTAGAATGTGTCTTCATAAATATAACAATGTAATAGTGTCCTTTTATGCCGGCTCCTATTTATGAAATCATGACTCAAAGGAATAAAAAAAATGCAAGTACGGAAGAAAATTAACTATTATGAAGTAATCCATTCCGTTCTCTGTGTACATTTAACCCGAGGCAGCCCTCTTACTATTACACCAACAATCTAAAAGTAACTCTCTTGTTCTCTATGAAATCAACGACTAACAAAATTAATTTAAAACTGCCAACTGAAAGCCCTTTGACAAAGAAAAAACTAAAGAGGAATCTTGTTGAAACTTCTACCATTTTAATCTCAGCGAGCCTCGGTTATAACAATATTTCATTTATTTAATACATTCATGCATAATATTATTGTAGCCAGTTTTGAAATTTAAAATCATTATTCAAATCACATTCAAAGTTTCGCAATAAATATAAAAGGTTTTTTAGTCTTCCGTACTCCCCTGCAGGTTTAATTTATTCGAGTCAAATAAGGATTAAGTTGACGTACATTTTCGTAGTTGGCAACTCTAAGAATTTGAGACAACATTAATCACGCTTTATTTACGTACTTGTAATGGCAACACAATCGCTACTGTCAAGTTTTCGCGAATGATGTTGTTTGAATCGTTTTTACGAAGTATAAAAAATTTTTTATGTCCTTTTTAATCCATACTAGTTGTTTCCAAAAATCTTATATCTTATAAAAAGTAGTAATTTGAAAATTTGCATTTAGTAAGGATAGAATTTTGCTTTATAACCCATACTTAATATACGCTACACCCGTTAGGTAGTGCTTGCATAGACAAGATAGCAGTCGGAACTGTTAATAGGAGTTCAAAGGTATCGAGAGTGCTATAAGCTGATTGACGGAGACCACTCAGGTTTATTCGAATTCAGCCAGCAACTGATAGGTGTGTGAGCTCGTAGACTTATCTCATATACTATTAGTAGATGCTATGTAGGTATCAGTCAAGATATCGGAGGCAAACGCAAATCTAGAGCCAAGTAAGTATACTCAGCTCCGCGATATTTATTCGCACAAAATTACATGAGTCCCTTCACATATTAAAAACTATTTTATTTAAATGTCTCAAAATTACGAAAACTTCGTTACTAGCAACCACTCTAAGAACTACATAAAACACTTTCTATCATAAATCAAAATTAAGTAACACATAAAACTCATCTTATCATGTACCCGAAGACTGAAAAAGGCTTACCCGCGAAATATAAAACTAACGTCAAAGAAGTACGTATAGCCGACAATAGACCTACAAATCCAGGATAATGCCGAGGCCGAAATCTAAAAAACAATACCGAACAGACTCGACTGAGATTTATGTAAAATCCCCGCTTATTTTTTACGGTCGGAAATAATTTTCGCGGTCTACCCTCAGTTTGTTTCCTTTTGTTTTTATGCAAATTCTTTACGAAATAATAATCAGTGTGTATTACGGTGCGTTTACGTTTTTTTATTTGTGTTTTGTATTGGGAGCTGTGTTTTATCTAGAACATTTTGTAGCTATAAATAAAATGGAAATTGGTTTTAGTATACAAACGTTGAATGTTTTAGTATGTAACTCCTAACTAATTTTAAGCACTATAGAGTACTTACACCTTTTTTATTACATAAAAACTTGACTACATTGCAAAGCAACTAAATAATTATAATCTATTGAAACTCTTTCCTTCCCTAAATCTATCAGTTCGATGTTAAAAAATTGAAATTAATCTGCTTAACATTTGATTTTAACTCTATCGCTGAAAAATCGTGAAACCTTTTATATTTTCCTTCCTTATTACAGACAAATTTTCCTTACTTGTATTCTCTAGTAACGTAATCCGCTAAACTGCTCGGAGTAAACTGAAAACATTTGAAATGGTCAATGACGGTTACACTACGTGACTACATTCAGATGTAAATTCCTTACTTCCCAATGTTTGAAATTGGAGACAGTATTTCCCACGCCTGCTATTTTTCCTTCTGATTAAATTTGTTGGGGAATCCAAGAGGACTCGACTTTCCATGGGACAATCAATGTATTCAGAGTCACGGATAACTCGTTTCCTTAGAGATCGGCCAGAAATTGAACAGCCTTGCCTCTTTTCACGTATTTCTCCGGCCAAAAGAGACCTCCGGGATAGCTCGAAATTCCGCAATTGAATTCGATTTTAAATGTCCCTTTCCTTTAAAGTAGAGGTTCGGATTACTGAAGGTACATGTTTTTTCTTCTCGTTCCCGAAATTAAATTATATTAAGAGGTCGTCCTGTTTTTCTTGTACAAGGAAATTGTGTTGCCAAAACATATTTCCGGCATTTATTAAATTTGGGAATTTCTTATTCGTATTTAATTTTCAGAACGACACCTTATTAAAATGCCACAAAACCAAGTGGTTATATTAAACTTTTTAAGTTATTACGATACTTTGGAGTATTTGAGGCGTTACGAAAAAAATAATTCGCTTTACAGTTGTTTAATTTATGAGGGAACTTGCAGCCATTATATTTATTGAAGCTATATACAACATTTCATCTCCGAGAATAATAGTGAAGCTATGACAAGAACAAAATCTTTTCGGCCTGCTTTAAAAGAATCAGAGACACGTGCGTAGAAGTATCAACAAGTGAAAATATTTCGCTACACGTCAAGCGAAGGTAACATAAAAAGAGCATTACTTCTCAAGAACAGGATAAAGTTTCTAATAAAGAATTATTGGAAACCTTCGTATTGTTCACAAAGAAACCTGTAGTGTCATATCTCTCAGCTTTAGCGTGATCCACTCGTTTGTAAGTAAAGAAAGCGCTTTCTTCAGAAAAAATCACTTGAAACAAGTCGCATTACTTCCAATGTCTTTTACCTAAGTCCCTTTGTAAATCGCTAAAGGATTATTCTTTTAACAAACTACATGAAAAGTAGACTTTACTGCTAAAGACTTAAGTATCAGTTTCAGTTAATAGTCACTAAAGAATGCGCCGTTAACAAGTTTTGAACAACTGTTACTCGTTTTACGGTAACAGTATTTTGGGATATAAAACAGGTGGTGTAATAATGTTAGGATGGAAGTAAATGGATTGAAAAATATGAGGCTGCGAGTGCCGGCAGTAATTTGTTTCACGTTCGCATAAAATAATATGATTGATCGTTTCTCCGGGTTGTTATGGGCACTTACAGGTGCCAGTTTCAATAACAGACAGTTGAACAAGCTTACTTTTCTCCAAAGACCCACATTAATATTTTTTTTGAAAATACCTGTTCTACCAGTATTTTAACGTATTTCGCCCGATTTAACGAAAATCAAAACAAGTTATTTCATCGACATAACCTCAGTTGAATTCAAGGATCGTTTCAAAATTGAAACACTAACTCAGAATTTGAGCTCCGAATCACAATATGAAGTCCCTCTACAATAATAGGACAATTTATAGGCAATAGAGGTGCTCCCAAACAAAATTTCTATTAGAATCCCCAAACATTTTCGCTGATAAGTAAAATATCTATTTCAATACAGGTACGGTTATTACACTCTGTTAACTGAAATTAACAAGGGTATCGCAACGAATCTTAAAAGGGCAACGGCAATTATTGTAGAATGCCTCTCCAACTTTCCCAACAATTTCATTTTAAGTCTACCTCTATAGTACTTCAGTTTTTTTTCTCTTGTAAACCTGAAGTATGTTTAGTACTTACTTTAAGTGTGTAATTAGATGACGATTGATGATGTTTTTTAAACAAAATAATGAGATTACAGATTTAAAGTGCAGATACATAAAAAAATAACATAGAAGAACCAATTTTCTGGAAACGCTTTTAATTTTTTTGCGAAGTTTGATTAAAAACAGCTGTCGGTACAAAAATGCACGGGGACGAAAATATATTTTACCTTTGTCAGCTAAACACTGTAAAAATGCTAACATCATCATTATGTCGCCGAGCACTGAATATAAAAGGTAAATTCCCGTCTAAAGCATTCTGCGTGATGATTCTAGATCATTCTAGAAAATACTTCGAGTAATGCGAATCAAATATTTAAATTTATACACACACAACAGTAGAATAAACTTGATCCAATTACAAAACGTGTTTCATTTAATCTGTATAAAGGAGCAAAGTGTTAAACGAATTAGGCTCACCCTCTATAATTCTTCATTTGAAATGAACACGTTAGTTCAGAAATCTCGAAATAAAAATGTACGCCTGTACTGTTTTATTTAAACCCCTTTATACACGTTACGGAACCACGACGAGTGTAAACGAAAGGTCTTTCCCATTTACATTTTGACTACGCATGTTTGTTTGCGTTTTTTACATTTTTTAACGTGTGTTACCGGGTTTTTTTGGACGGGCTGTTACAGCTGAAATAGCTTTAGGTTGGATAGGTAGCTGAAGACTTTATTGTTATTTTATACAAAGGTCTCGGGTGGTATTACAAAACAACAACAGCTTAGAACGTTATTATATTGGTTAGCTCTCGTTTTTGTTGTGGCAATTTTTCTAAATACTCATTTTAGCCTCATCTTTGATTGTTTATCAAATTTGCCTGTAATATCTGTTAATAATTACATTTGTTGTTTGGCAGATAAACCAACAATAGGTTCAACTCTTAAATTATAATGAATACCGTTTAAATACTTTTAATTGAGGGACATACTGATTAATTTAATTCCAAAGTATGTCAGTAATAAAATTATCTGAATTAAAACGCAAGTTTCTAGTTTACTTTATTCAGACTATAGAAGCTTAAAAATTCTCATTTTTTCTACAAAATCGTACATTCAAGTCTTCAACTCACATAGGTACATAACAAAGGAGGTTTTGTTGGCAGAGGTGTATCAGTTTACGGTATAACGATTTCAAATTTATTCCCGAAGCCTTCAGATTTATTCAGGTTCTTTACACTAAAGGTTTTTCAGGACAATGATCGTGAAACGTCGATTTCAATTTGTTTCCAATTTCCGAGTTATTGAACTAAATTGGTGAAGCAAGTTTTTTTACTTACGATATACCGGTGGTATTTTTTGCCAACCAAAAATTAGGTACGATCCTATTTTGTTTCTTTTATTCGTAGAATAGTTATTTATTGTTTCCTTTTTACTTGTGGTAGCAAAATTACATTGTGACGTAGGTTATAACACCACCCCACGGTAAGACTGCTAGTCAGATTTTCGAGCTTCTGACTCCTGGTTACTGGTTTGCTTCCAATAAAATATTTTGTTTAAAAATAAATACTCTGATGCAAAATGGGACTTCATTATAACGTTATCTCCGTAAATGAAAATATTACATATAGTCATCTTTTCAAGTCCATAACAATCATAAAGCCATTATAAAAACACTGAAAACTTAATGTGATAAATATTATTAAGTTCGCCTTTAAATCGGTAAATATTAATTAATGTATAACTATGTTTAATAAAATTACGAGCGAAATATAATTTGTAATAATTTAATTTATTTTTTGAGAAACTATGAATAAAGGTTTTCATGCAAATTTAATGTTGTCGTACTTAAATTATTATTTGCGTGAAAATTGCGAATTTATGTTATAAAATGTGAAAGTTTTTCGTGTAAATAATCGACTATTTATGATAAAATTTACATGAATATACCGTCACTGAATATATTTTGTTTACAAAACATTAAAATTCAGCACGCTCATTTCAAGCGTATGCATGCAAAAACGAAAAACATATTTTAAAATGTTTGTTAAATCTGCTTATCCTAAATTTACATGCGCGGTTACACCTCGCTAAAATCGTCAATATTTACACATAATCGGAGAGGCAAACATGTTCCTATAATAAATGAGTGATCAAGTTATCGTTAACACTAATACGTAATTTAGTTGATTGATTCCAAGTCGCTACGATAATATCAAAAATGAGGACGGTGTGCTACGAATAACGTAGCATGGCTGTAGCCTACACAGAGTGTAGGCAGTAACAATGTTACCAGTGTGTTTGGTCAAGAAACAATAAAAAATTAAGTTAACTAAACTAAAGCTAAGAATACAGTTAACAAGATCTTGGTATCGGATATTGGAACAGTAACCTACTTATTAATGTAGTACCCCTGACTGCACTTAAGAGAGTGTCGTTGTAAAAAAACATCGCTTACATAAACACATGCATGATATCACACCTGCTAAACGGTTAGGCAGATGCGTTTGAAATACACCCATGTTGTGTGAGGAACCTGAATCACATTACTAAACTCCGGGATACTCTTGAGAAACATTCTATTCTAAACTTAGAAAAGAAGAATAGTACTTTGCCACACCATTATGCCTAGCGGTCGGACACATTATCGACCATCACAAAGGCAGTCACTTTATCATGTACACCACAGTTTCATCGAATACTTAAACTCTATCGTAATTCGTATCACAACACAGGACCACTAGTATCGATCTACTTGTGGATAAGCTCATCTGATTGCTAGTCCGATGTTCACCGCACGTGCCGCAGGTCATTGCGACTCATTTCCTACGGTTGACCTTTTATCTACACGCTGTTTACTGCAACTGAGAGCAATGTTGTTTAGATCGATTGTGTGATACAGTTATCTGCAGGAAAAGTTGTTTTGATTTTGTTTTTAGTGAATACTAGCTGACCCGCGCAACTTCGCTTGCTTTACATTAGAGAGAATGCGTCAAAATTTTGCCCGTTTTTGTAACATTTTTTACTCGTACTCTGCTCCTATTGGTAGTAGCGTGATGATATATAGCCTATAACCTTCCTCGATATATAGACTATCTAACACTGAAAGAATTTTTCAAATCGGACCAGTAGTTCTTGAGATTAGCGCGTTCAAACAAACAAACAAACAATCAAACAAACAAACTCTTCAGCTTTATAATATTAAGTATAGATATCTGCTTATGCAGTTTGAGTGCTGCGGTAGAAGCCTGTTGATCAGGGGGTTTTGGGTTAGATTCTTAAGCCCAGCAAAGTGCTATCCAATTTGTTTTGGAGTTACTCAATAGACTGGGGTTTAGTCACAGACCCGGTATATTTGCCAATTTAAAAAAAAAATACCTTTAAAACAAATAGATCGACTTGGTCATCGCAAGAAAACACAAATTCGCCATTAACATTTCAGAAGCATTAACTAATCAAATCATGCGATGACCAAGTCGGTCTATTTGTTTTAGAGGTATTTTTTTTAAATTGGCATGATAATAACATACATAATAACTTAAGACAGAAAGTCCTTTAAGTAGAGACTAAATAGATTAATCGACTTGGTATTATATTGATCTCACAACTTTTTACGGCGAGACTTGAGGTTTTTACAGAATGTTTTTGATGGCATTACTTTTACTTTAGTAATGTGTATTAAGTTTTAATGAGAACGCATATTATTTTTCGGACTTAGTTTCAAAATAAAATTCTCCCTTTAACGATTTTAATTAATAAATCCAAACAAAGCATTACTAATATTTTAACCAAATTATTTTTAATACATCACAAAATCCCAACGCACATTACATCATTATGTATAAGTATCGTGATTAAAAACTTTTTTTCACCTACCCTCGCAATTTATCTTACTGTAACAGTCGCGTATAGAATTATAAATAGGCCTGTCGGCTGGTCACGCGAATTTTCATTTGTATGTACTGCTAAATAGATTGAATTAATAAAGTTGACATCGTTAGTCTAGAGGTGATGAGGCAGTGAGTTTTTAAGGTTAATTTCAGTCATTATATAATATATTTTTGTTTTTATGGTAGAAATTATACCAAAAAGGTAAAGTGTCATTACCATCAATTTAATATGCCCATGACCATTTGGTACTTATGGGTAAAGTTTTTAAAAGGAAGACCATTTTGAAATTTTCAATTAATTATAATCGCTTATCGTCTATCACTTAAAATGTTTAGCCACCGTACAAAGATTAGCGACCTATTCCTATTTAATACCAAAAAACTAATACCACTGCGTCCACTGGTATTAGTTAATTATCACAGTTAATTTCTATTCCGAACGAATACCACTCATAAACGAATCCCAAAATTTGTAAAATGGTATGAAGGTAAACAGTCAGTAATAAAAATGCTGTGAAATATGATTTTAAGTAATGTATGTTTTCTGTTATGTTTTGGTATTCGTTGGGAATAGATCAGGTTACTAATTTTGGGATACGTTTGAGTGGTATGCGTTCGGAATAGAAATTCACTGGGATAATTAACTAATACCAGTGGTATTAGTTTTTTGGTATTAAATAGGAAAGGGTCAGATTAGCAACAAAGTAAAATATGCGTGACTAATATCTACAACTTAGAGAATTCTAAAACTATTAAATATGTACTAACATTAACTGAGCAATTTAAATGCTGGCCTTTGGGACTTTTTTTTTATTTAAGGGTTACAAATGATGATGGTATGATGTGATACAGTTTAATTGAAGCTGAGCTTTAATCCAGATGGAAGCCTTGCTCATTAGATGTCAATGTGATTCTTAAGAATCTTAAGAAGATTCTTAAGAATCAATTCAGATTATCCCGAAAAAATAAAAAAGGAATTTTATTCCAAAAACAATAATTGTCTACATTTTTGTCATTATGAGTGCCAAAGTTTGTATCTCGAAAACTACAGAATGCATTTGATTAAGAATGCAATAGTTTGTGATACGAAAACTTTGATATAAACAATGGAAACATTCTTAGATAATATAGAATTACTTTTACCCTGATAAAGTAATTTACACTGACGTAATTGTCGGTAATAACCAGCTTATAACATTTCTACCTTAGATATAACACATATTTTTATTTATTAATTTACTTTTAATAATATATTAAACACATGTAAACAACAAATTAATTAATAATGTATAAAACAAATAGCTATAAACTATCCGAGCGAGGCACGTACACCATTAATCACGGCAGCCGAAACAGGCTTCCATGATAATTGTTCGGTCCACAACAGCTGCTACTACACAACCATCGCTAAAAATACAAGAACGATTGATTGATGGCTGATTACTACTAGTTTCCTATTAACCGTGGAATTAGAAAGTTTATGTTTGTTAGGTTTATATACAAAATAGAGCGAATGTAAATTTGCAATTAGTTGCAATAAATATGCAGTATTTGTGGAAAGTAAATTAGAATTAGTTAAGAAATGAAGGAGAACTTTGACCAGCAGTGGTAAAGTTATTCTTAGAGCTTTATACCTTTGTGTACTTATACTTTTTTGTGGTGCAAGCGATATAATATAGTGACAATTTGCTAATAACCACAAAGTAATGGATAAGTCAGTCTAAAACTGCAAGTACCTACTTTTTCATGCACTCAGTTGGTTTTTGATTCTTTTTATCCTATTACATAATGATTACTATTATAATAATCTATTATAATCATGCCACAACTCCTTCCTTTTAACAATTTAAATATAATATGTTTTAAATTAGCGTGGTCAAAAGAACACCACAGGTTGCGAGCATAAAAATTACATTCGTTAATTATACTTAGTAGAACCCAACTTTTTCGCATTTCATAGGTATTCACAGTATATAAAAACAAACCCGTATGGCCACGCAACTATAATAAAGTTGTTCATAAAACAAAATAAAGCCGTTAAAATAGCATTTCCACATGTCGAGTTGCACGATACAATGTAGTAATTACATTAAAATATGACGTATTTACAAGAATTATGTTGACTTGACATAGTAATGCGCAAGCAGTACGTGAAAATAGGTGAATTAAACATGTATAATTTTTATGACTGGCGACAAAGAAAAATAAAATAAGGTGTTTGGATTTTAATGGACTTCCATGCCTTTTGTAACTTTATTAGCTGACAAAGAGACGAAATCAATACCATAGCCTCAATTAGAGAATTACATTAGGAAAAAATCCTATAGTGGTCAACTAAGCTTCACCACAGGATAAATCAGTGGTATATAACTTTGGACATTCAGTAATAGTCGGCTAAAGCATACCCGAATAGTAGAGCACTATTTATACATTTCATTCTCAGTATTTGAGTTACAGTCAATATGATATTTGATGAAATGGCGAAGTCTACCAGCCATAAAGGGTACAAACCTAATAATTTAGAGACATTAAAACAAGGGTCTAAACTAAGGAGCTATTTTGCAGTGATTAGTTGAAACTCAAGTGTGAAGCAAATATTTAAATGAAACATAATCCGGAAAAATAACTTTTATAATAAAGTAACTGAACTACGTTTTATACAGTTGTCTTTGTATACTACCTAAGTAAGTACCTACCTATGTTAATTACTACTACTTTATTAAACTCTCTTTAGCCACGCTTTCCACAATATACATTTTTCTAGTCAAAATAAATTATCATATATTTTATCATTATATACCGCGACCATTTTCAATATTAAATATTTAATAGTATATATCTAATTTCGTTGCAAACTTAACATCCCGAACGCAAATAAATAAAACTTAAATGCCATTTTCTAGAAATTTTCTCGAACAATAGTCTTCTTACTGCCAACGCCTTTAAAAAAAGGTCTATTTAATCTTCATAAAATGGAAATCCAATTACTCGGAAAATGAAGTTCAAAAACTCTGCGAGCCTTTACCGTTCTCTTTAGTAACTAGTAACAATTACTATGATGATTTTATCGTCCCAAGTTAAAGAACTAATATTGGGGAAAAGAAAAAAGTTTATCAAAAAGCCAGTCTTTTTAATTTGATTTAGGAGATAGTAAATTTATTTAGGCATTTGTTTAGCCTTTGAAATTTTAGTAAAGGAGGTATTGCTTTGTCCTGTCTGAATTGGAGCTTATTGTTTACAGTAAGTACATTGTATAGTATATATAAAAAATTAGAGCAATTTTATGATTAAAATCAAGGATATTTAAGAGTGATTACCAGAGGTTTCCCAGTAGATTCCATAATCACATTCGACACAGAAAAAACTAAAGGCAAATAACATAGTACTGTTATATTTTGCAGCACAACTTACTAATAAATAACGCGATAAAATAGAAATCATAAAGTACTACCCTTTCAGATTTGTTCTTTACAAATTCGTATTTGACGAGGCAAGTCTCTATATTTTGCATCTGTGCCCTAATAACTATAGTCACGTTATACGATCGTGTAGAGAAAGAAAAAGAAGCTAGGAAAATGTCATATATCATAGATTCTTCTATTTGACTACATAAATACAAGTAAAATTGTTGTCTAGAGTGCTTTACAAATCATTCTGGACTTTGTGATACTAAATGTCACGCAAAACGCTTTAGTTTCGATAAAACGCAATTAGTTCACTCTGCTTTCACCGTATAAGGAACATGTTACCTTGAAGGCGTGAAATATATTACGTCTTTCTAAAAACGTTCAAATGTCGTGATAGTATAAAGTTGGTTTCAAAAATAAACCGTTCAAAATGCCTTCACGATATCCACCTAATTTGTCATAATTAACACAGCGTTGCTCCAACCGTAGCTTATACCCAACACATTTACTGGCTACAATTCATACCGATGACGATTAAATTGGACGTATTTTCAATTATAAATTCTCTTTGTATACCCCCACCTTATCCGTTGGTATCGGAATGATAAATTGCACTTGATGTGAATATCGGTAACAATGAAACAAAATGGGCGAAACGGGAAATATGCGGATAATTTCGTCATACACTGGCCGTTTAAAACATTGGTCAATTGATTGTTATGACGCTTTAACCGAAACCTGATGGAATGGATGCGAGTAATTTAATATGTCAATATTTATTAAAATATTTTCGAATATGTATTGATCAGCAACCGTAAATCGTCATCGATCTGTATAAAACGATTCTGACAGATTATAACAGTAACTGTGATACTTTGGCGCGGTATGACTATTAATTATTCCTTCGCATCGCTGTCCACGAAATAAGTAGCTTGATCATTTTACTTAAATACCATTTGACCCGTGGACGCTAGCCGTGAGCGTAAGTTAGCGACCACAATAACTGTTGGGTACCTATGCCGAAACGAAAAGCTGCATCTACGCTAGGAGAACCGAGCACGAGCGGAGGACGAGCAGATCACAAATTTCTTCAAAAAACATGCTCGTTCGACGCTCTTAAGCCAGTCCACATTACACAAATTGTGCTCGTGCTCGGCTCCTCTAGTATAGACGCAGCTTAACACGATCAAACAAATCATTAAAATGCACAATCGTTTCAATCCCATATAATATTAGAATAATATGACATCAGTTAATGACACTGCTAATGAATAGGTACCTAGAATTGTCACAACGTGACCGTGTCGGATATTATTCATATCCGTAGAATTATCTATTAAATTGTTTCCAAACGGATTATCAATTAACACATGAGCATTTTAAATACGATTTAGAATTATTGTCTACTAGATTCTGCCCGCGAATTCATCCGCGTGACAAGATTTGACTGCCTCCGTGGCGCAGTGGTTTAGGTCGCCACGCCGATACCACTGCAACGGGAGGTCGTGGGTTCGATTCCCACACGGAGCAATTATTTGTGCGATCCACAAATAATTGCTTCGGGTCTGGTTGTGCTTTGTGTCCGTTGTTTGTATGTTTGTAAAAGTCCCCGCAACACAAGAGCAATTCTTAGTGCGGGAGTTGTCTTTTTAAAGAAAAACAAAAAGATTACCCGGGGTTAAAAGTATGTGCTTATCCAGGTTATAGCTTTATAGTTATAGCTACGAGCGTACTAAATTTCATTAAAATTCGTCAAAATAACAAACCTTCATCCATCTACAATTTTGCATTTATGATATTTGTAGGATAGTCAGTAGATTGTAGTTAATTTATAGTAAATGCTAATCCAGTGGTTCACGTTGATTTATTTGGTCACGTTGATTATTCAGATTCCCATTTGAACGGTAATGTAGCAGCAGATATTGAAATTGAATTCATTGATGTTAGTGATTCAGATATCCACATAACTACGTACCTATTTTAAATAGACTCAACATTTGCGTAAACAGTAGAAACTACTGCGTACTAGATATTTTATTCATATAAATCTCTCATATTTGAGTACTTAATATCAAACATCGTTAACCTAATTGCAAAATTGAGTGTATGTATACCTGTTCCTTCGTTATTCAGTGCAACAGAGAGATTATTATTAGATCTTTTTTACCCATTTAAATGCGCGTAAAATCACGCAAAAATATAAGTAATTACACCAGCGCATTTAGAAATGTTTTGATTCCCTAAAACTGTATTTACTCCAATTCTTCATTTACAAAGACAAGTAGTAAATAAAAGTAACAAACTTACTGCTCTTTGAGACATAACATCCTACACAACTAACTGCCTATTCCATTTACTCCCACAAATTTCTCAGAAGCCTACTCTAAACATAATATACGTTCACAACACGCAACTTTCAGTGTTTTCTCTCATCAAACTTTGTTCAGTCCCTCGAGAACTGCTTACCATAGTCTTCGCGAATCAATACAAAATACTCGACAATATCGGCAACTTACAGGAAATTGAACAACCCCCGTAAAATTGTACGAGTAAGTAAAAAGTTGTATAACTAAAATTATATTTCGTGGAATGTAATATTAAAGAATGTAACTTATACGTGTATAAAATACTTTACAATAAATTAATATTTGAGACATTATTTTTTTTTTTACTAGTGGACGTCTGACATTTTGTTTTTCAGCTCCGTTCCTATTAATCAAAATGCGATGCTTTAAAGCCTACCCCTATTATATGGACTACTCGCCACAAAAAAGTAGTTACAGTAGTTAGCGCCTTCAAACATAGAGACGCTTCAGCTTTATATTACGAGTAAGATTAGCAGTCTAGCTTATAAGACATAACTTGAAAAACGTAACGTCACTATCTCATCTTCAGTATAACAAACTTACGCCCTATCGCCTCTACTACTGGCGTCACCAAACCTTCCCTCCTATTTTTATAAGTAACCTTTAGCAGGACCTCATAATACACCATTACCGTCCTCATTTGAACCAAAATCAACATTTTAAATTGAATAATCCTTACCCACATTTGAGTAGAACGATAAAATACGAACAGATTAAATTATTACCCGTGAGGGGTGGCCTGAAGGGAATCTTATTAGACCTTAAAATATCGTTGGTGTATACCAAAGAGGTTTTCGTGGATGATTTATGGCTGCCCTGTGCGTTTGGGTTTCGATTTTTGTTAATTACCCTATTTTGTATAATGGTAATTGAATAAATGGGTCGGGAAACTTTTAATTAGGGATTTCGGTTTCGAGTACTGATGTGAGCGGTTCGGAGTTGTAATTTGATCAAATTTTTAATAGGATTAAAGTAATTAAAGTTAAATGCTTGTATATTGTTTATTTTTTGTTCATTTATACATTAAAACATAAATTCATGAACATAAATATAAAAAAGCTTTGTTCCTCTTTCGTAACCATAAGAGGTTTAAAACCATTTATAAATAACTCGTAAAACCATTCAGTACAGAGTAAAACAAAAGTCTTTTTTCCTTTCTCATAAAACCTCTAATTTCTGATATCTTTTTGTAAACATCGTTTGGCGCTACCCTATTTACCGCATCAGATTCACAACACAAATTAACTTTCTTTTAGGCACGCATTTTAGGTTCCATTTTGTAAATGGATCTCATTTTAGATACAAAATTTGCTGTTTTCAGCACGTTTTTTTTACAATTTAATACAACAGAATTATGCTGGGTCATGTCCCTTTATTTGTGATCCATTGAAAGTATAATGTATGCAAGCAATAATAATGAAACCTAGGTAATATATTACAATGTCTGACGTGCAATTTTTCAAAGCTTTTGTAGCAATAGCGGTAACTAAAACGTAGACAGGCATACAAAATAGGTGTTTCCATTAAACAAACAAAAGCTACGTAATTTAATTTCGATATAAACTGCTTTCATTATGAGTTCGAGGAAAATTTGCCTTTTTATTAATTATCAGAATCTAAAATTGAATAAACAAATTAAGTATTCCATTAGCAATGTGGGCAATGTGCTATTGCTTGCTTTGATCCTGCCTAGTGGGCGTGGTACCTAAAAATGTTTCAGTACACGACCACGTAAGCCCGACATACGATGAATTCTTTCATGACTTTGTGCTAGGTTTCCGTATAGTGCAGGTTCAATGCAACAGCCGGTATGCAGTTACTATCCCATACAGGTACGGTATTGGACTAACAATCTTATGCACGCAGGTACATATAGGGAGTTAGAAGTAATCAGATGTCGAAACCAAATAAGAATTGAGCAAACTAACAGTAGTTAAATATTTATTTACCACTCTACAGTTATATAATTACGAATGCGAAAGTTTGTAAGGATAAGTAAGTAGGATTGTTACTCCTTTATGCAAAAACTACTGAACAGATTTACAAATTTCTGAATGATGAATGACTCTGTACACAGTATTTCATGACCTGGATTTACACATTGAATACCTGGGAAATTATCATTGAACGAGCAAAAACTAGTAGTATCTACGTTAGTATCTATGTTATTTAATATTCATTATCTCATATCCAACATAAAGTTTAATATTTACTCTTACTTTTATACATTTCATATAAAATACATTCACATAACAATACTCGAATAGGCTCTTGTGTGTGAGTAAAGAATTCCCTCAGTCAAATTATAACCACTTCTTGTCAAGAGAAAAATGTTCGCTCCATAAAGGCAAAGCGAAACGCCCAAGTTTCTTTGTGAGCCAGCACTTTGAAGACAAAAGACAGTTTTGTAATACTCCATTGTTTTGTAGCTAATAAATTATGCAGTTCATAAGTTATTGTGTATCTATTGGGAGCTGTTACATCTGTAATGAGGAAGCATTCTTTGTTCCAGCTTCTTTATATTTGAAGAGTATTGGACAGACAATCGAAGGTATAGTAATTGAGTCTTTAAAGGGTAACTTTACAGTTTCAGTACAAACAGTTTGTATTATAGGATATGTGTAAGTCTTTGATGGAACATTACGTAATGTTGAGACCTGTATCGTGTTAGTACATGTATATTTGAACATTGCGATAGGGTTCAGCTTTAAAACTGTTTTATATATTTTATAGTTATGAACTCTAAGTAATTATAATACACAATCATCGTTATGAAATCTTTGACAGTAGTTAACAATAGTCAGAAGCTTGAAAGTGTGACAATCAGTCTTACCGAAGGGTATCGAGTTATAACCCAGGTAACTGGGATGTGGTGGTCAGATAGGTGAGATTGGAAGCCCACTCCAACATAGTTTGGAAGAAAAATTAGGCTGATATAAACATCGTCATGAAATAGTGATTTATCTCGTGGGAATTAAAACTTCAGTGAACAGACTCTAGTAATCATTCCTTCATTCAAGAATCTATGAAAACGTGGTTAAAAATGATACATTCGTCTACTCAATAGTATTACACCTCATACATGCGACATGAATATTAAAAATCCTTATTATAGCCGAGGAAATTGCTTTTAAAGTGAAACGCGCCCCCACCGTCACAGTGTTTTAATAAAAAATTACAGTTTACATAGCCACTATCGATATTCTGTTTGTAGTTGACGGGCTATATCATTTCTTTTGACGTCTGTCCGTAATTTGAGGTTATTGAACTTTGAAATAATGATGAAATTACTTTCGATTGAACATTAGGGCAGAGAATGCTATAACTCAATTTAGTTACTTAGAAAGAAATGGAACTATGTGGTTTTATTATTTAAATAATAAAACAAAAAAAATGATTTTATGCTGTTAACTTACATCTGTAGGGCGATTCTCTGCAGTAGAAACAATCGACTATCGAGAGTTTGATTAAGTTTTCATACAAAATATTTTAATCATTATTTTTAATTGTGTTGCTTTTAATTAGTGTTGATATACTAAAATATTGAATATTCATATTGTTTCCAAAAAACACTCTCAAAATAGCCACGGTATTCAGTTTTTGACATAAACAAGACAATCTCCATCCAATTATTCAAAAACAAACCACAATGTTTAATTGAAACAAATTAATAAAATCTTGATAAGCGACATCTGTTGATCACAATTAATAACTTCGGATGCGAATTGTTTCCAATCAAATTGAATGTAGAATGCAATTAATTTAAATTTTGTTACGGCACGCGTTGACCTGTCAGGCAAATTCGTTCAGCGAAACTACTCGTATCTATGAATAAATAAAAATGCTGCTGAAATCTATTCCCTGTTTTACGGTTACGTAAAGACTAGTTCAAATTGCTTCAAACCGTTCATACCTAACTCATTACTAGATGTTTAAGAATATAAAAGTAAAAACAAAACATTTTATTTCAATATACTATAAAGTTAACAATGATAATATCATTTGGGGCCCCTTTTCAAGCAAAATCTTGCTTGTGGTAAGGAACTCCGCTCTTCCTTGTTTTACATTAACGTGTATTAAGTCAATACTTACAACCAATCTTCGTGACGTAGGTACTGGTATATTTATAAAATCTTTGATAAGTACTTATGTTTGTAAAATAATATTCTCCAATGAAGAAAATTTAATTACGGGATGAAAATAACTGGCATGTGTTCCGTGATTACGCCCACTAAAGACCTTTTTTATTGACAAACCACATTATTACCTTCAAAAACGATCGCACCACATTGTTTTTCCTTTTCCTCAAAGATATATAATAATAAACATATAATATTAAAGCTCTTACGTTCATTATCGAGGCCTGTGCCACCATCTTCCAATAAGTGCCTATTATTGCTTAACGACGCGATCAATGCCGTAACAGATACCTTTATGATATTCTAAAGACCTTTAGAAGCAAAATGTCGCTTCCCGGTCTGATACAAGATAAGAATTCATAATTTATTTGGTGAATTACATTACGCCTTTATTTGCTAAGTTAAGAATAAATGGGTTATAAATACGGTTTGTTGTGTAATACAAACTTTCTTAATGATACTGGAATAGGTTCAGCAGTTTTGTAATGCAAAACCACATGTATGCTTTCAGTTGGAAAATATATTTAGTTACGTTGAAATGTTATCAGCTTAACTTATTTATATTCTAACTTGAAATGACTTAAGAAAAAATAATGTTTTATAACATCATCATCAGCCTATGCTTTCTTCCAACTACGAAATCGGCTTCCAATCTCACCGTATGCAGCTGAATACCAATATTCTACATGTACAGACTGCCTAAGAGACCTCTACGACCCAAATTCTCTGCTATGGAGTACACAATAAAACAAGTAAAATACAATGGATGGGCAGTAAATAAAATATTTCAGAGATCGTACGATTTCATTCAGACAAAACGAAAAGAACAAAAATACAAAATAAAATATAATAAATGTCATAAATTCCATAATCGTATTAAAACAACTAAAGTATACATACAGAATTCAATATAAAAGTAAAATTATTGGATCTCGCTTAAATCCCTTATAAATAAAATAAAATTGTGTTCACATTCTTGGTAAACTACTAGAACGATTACTTTTCAATTGAAAAAGACTAAACAAAC
Source organism: Anticarsia gemmatalis (assembly GCF_050436995.1). Classification (NCBI taxonomy): domain Eukaryota; kingdom Metazoa; phylum Arthropoda; class Insecta; order Lepidoptera; family Erebidae; genus Anticarsia; species Anticarsia gemmatalis. The sequence goes on from NC_134757.1 coordinate 9,392,958, forward strand.
TGAAATACAAATACCAATAACAATAATGTCCGAAAATCCTCTGTAATGCGATTTTATTTCTTTCAATGATATATTTTGTTCGTATCAGTACACCGGGGAAATTACTTGTGTGCAGGATTCGATGTCACCTTGTAGGTCAGATTGTCAAAGGGCAGGAAAGATTCAGCGTTTATTTGCACCAGTAGTTTTGTCGAACTAACGGAGAATGTCAAGCGATTTTTGTTAATCTGTGTCAATTGGAAATTATTTGAAAAGCAACGAAAAGAAAATTGACACGGGTTTCGATTTTTTTTTGGCTTGGTCGTTTCGGAAGACCCCTTGATTTTAGATAGAGTTAGAAAGAAATTCAAAAATAATATTGTAGGTTAAAAAAAATATAGCGGCTACACATGCTTGTTACCTGTGCCTCTTACGATTTACCTATTTGGGAATAGATGTAATTTAGATCTCCAGGCGTTTTGCAATCTGTTTAGATGATCTAACCTGTACATCAAAATTTTCCAATTGACTATTAAAGGGGTTTTAGGTTGCATAAATATCGAAAGTGTCAAATTACTGCCTAATCGTTTTGGAAATGTCTCAACACCACTTTATCTCGAATATCATATTCAACAACTGACAATTTAAGCCACTCAAAGCTATTCGAATTCCTACTATAATAATTACAAAGGGCTTCTTCCTCAGTACAAACACAAATTAACAGTAGTTTAAGCGATCAATCAATCAACAGTTAAGTGTGTCTCGTATTAACAATAGTTAACAAATGAGTAATCAACACGTACTTCTACTCACGTTTGAACTAAACCCGATATTAATATTAAACCAAGTTTATGTTGTACACGTATTAGCTTTATTGTGTGTTATTGTTACGATTAGTAACACTTTGAGCATTAAATAACTGAATGGCGAGAAACGGTTAACAAGCTCGAAGCTCAATTAAATTGAGGTCACTTTGTAATTCATTGCTTAGTTAGTCTTGAACCTTAATTTTCCACAGATTAATATTTCTTTCCAAATAATTATAAGCATTTTACTGCCTTCATGGCTTAGTGGTTTAGGTCGCGTTACCACTGCATCGGGAGGTCGTAAGTTCGATTCCCAAACGGAACAATTATTTTTGCGATCTACAAAGAGTTGTTTCGGAACTGGTTGTACTTTGTGTCCGTTGTTTGTATGCTTGTAAAAATCCCCGCGACGCGAGCAATGTTAGTAGCGGGAGTTGTCTTTTTCAAAGAAAAAATCAAGAATTTCCTGAAATGAAGTTATAATAGTAATATGACTTTCGTACCTGTTATAGCCCAAAGTTCTTTCAGGCACTCCTCTCTCGACCTCTGTATTGCGGACCTCTTTTGCACCTCCGGTCCCGACTCGAGGTACTCAAAGAGTACGGCACCAAGTAGTACGTAAATAACCACTAGAATCACTAGGCCAATTTGCGAGAATGCCGCTCGAGCACACCCGCTAGCGGCCCGCCGAATAAATCCTGGCCGCTCGTGTCCCTCCAACGACACTTCCGAAGACATAATTATTCGATTTTCAAATTCAAATTAAAAATTAAACATTTCACTTTTGGTTTTTAATCTCATTGTCTGTGTTTCGTTCATTGTTTTTAATCACCATTAAATATTTTCTACACGATTATTGAATTCTATTTTTAAGTTAGCGCTACATTTTCTAAACAGCCATTATAATCTGAAACAAGAAAAAATATATAAATATTAAAATTTAATGCTTATATTACTGCTACTTAAATTCTACAATTTGCTAGACATACAAGGAAGTGACTCCTTCAAGTGCCGAATTATGTCGTTCCCAATATTTTCTTGGAAGGATTGCGAATTCACAATAACTGGGTAAGTTCCTACTTATCTCATTCATTCACCGTTATTTTTGGAGGTGATATTACTATCGGTTGAACCAAGAAAATCCCTATCAATCACAATTAAAACTATAAATTATTAAGGATGATTAGCAAATTTATTTTAGAAACTATGTATGTATATTTTTAATGAAATAAAAATATACTAATCTTCAATTGTAATATATTTTTTACATTGTCTAACTTCAAACCCTATACGACTTTATGCTACAGTCCAACTGTTCGCCGAAACGCTTTCACAGTTCGAAAATCGAAGGACATAAACTTTCTCGCCCCAGTTAATATAACTTTTCTTACTTATAGTGGCTATTTATGGCACTTATTGTCAAAAGAGCTCCATTTTTATCGCCAGTACTATAATACCTAATTGGAATTCAAGTAAGTACGTGTTAGATCTAATTAGATGAAACTTGAAATTAAATACTGGTATTTTGAATTTAATTAGTCGTTTAGTATACGGCTTTGTTCTAAGATTAATCAAGATTCGAATTACTAAAGTAAATACAATCAAATCATTAGTTTAAAAGTAGAGTTTGAAACTGAAACGCTTCTGTGTAATGTTTTCGCTGATAAATAATATTATAAATTCAAAAGTGTCTTAGTACTAGTTATACCGAATATAAAGAAATATTACTTTTTAAGCTAAGACGATTGAATATAGAATTAAAAATATAATTTATGCAATATCTATGGCAGCTATTCTTTTTTCAAAACATATCTAAAACTTTCAAAAACCACCACACATACCAAATTCAAAAAATATAGAACACGCCACACGGACATCAAAAAGGAATGCATTCCTTTTCACGCATCGATTAAATGGTGACACAAAAATACCTGTCGCGTTTCTACCGGACCACCGAATCTATCAAAGCGACATTCGTACAACTATTGCAGATATTCGCGTCACGTACAAACACAGAATTTAATGATTCCTTCCCTTCTGTAATGGTACTTAATTGAATGATGCCACCCTTGGGATCGAGTTCAGGATGTGGATTATGATAGGTTTGTTTTAGTTATGTTTGATCGGAGAACATTGGTGCGGTTTATGGTATCGCGACACTGTTTGTACTTTATGGGTATCGTTTTACGTTGTATTTATCGTGTCTTAGTTTATTTGGCTGAGTATAACATTAAAATTATTGTAATTATGACTGATAGTTTTGGTTTAATTTATTAATTCTGTAAATATAACTACATAACAAGGCGTCAACAAATTGTGGTGAATTTTCATGAATGTATTGGAGAGTTTCCTAGCAGTTCAGAGTAAAGACAAGCAATACTTTTGACGGTATCGTTAAAACTCCGCCAGACTGTGCATCTAAAAAAATGAAAACTAATATGGAAATCTCTTAACCTAGAATCTTGTTCTTGTTCAAATTCACCTTAAAACTTTTTAACAGTAAGTTTACTTGGTGAAATGTAGAGTTTTGGACAACGAAATTACCAATTTTTACTATCTAAGCCAGTCGTTTAGATATTTCCACACTGTAAATTTGGTTCGTTTGTCCTTAAGAAAAAAAGGAATGGGCATAGACCACTTTTTTTAAGTTACCGAACACAAGTGAGAAAAAAATTAGTATTCTATTTTTGTAGCCATATCATTACTTGATTCATTTTGAAAAGAAACTTTAATTACTTATCCATAAAAAAGTGGATTTATAAATTTTATTAAAAATTTATCCTTTGGTTGAAAGTTATTCCAATAACGGTATCCGATTGCAATGTCCATCATATTTTTATTTCGTGATGGGAAAAGCTTGTCTGTATGAGGGGCATTAATAAATTATTTTCACAAGTTTACAACCTCGTAGAGATAGAGTTTGATATTTACTTTGTCATGTAGTCTCTGGACTCTATTTTTTATGTAGCTCTGTATCTTACCTATCTATATAATGTAATGTTAAGTAATTAATATATAAGTATCTACATTTCTTTTTATTAATAAATGAGTTAGAATCTTATCATTTAATTACTCACGAAAATGATTTGCACTGAGAATATAATAAAAAATAATTGAAGATAGAAATACCAATGTAAGTTTCTTAGACAAAAACGACATCGAAAAAGCTTATCACCGAAATTAATAGTTTAGGCGCTATTTATTACAAAGTTTTAAATTAAAAATTCTCTTCAAAAAAGCTTGTTAAACTAAAAAACATTTAATTAAATATCTGTCCTATTATTTTAAATCAGAGTACTGATAACATAAACTCATTATAACACGCTAATGACAGATTAAGAGAGCTCACGCACACGATTTGTCATTGAAATGTCAGTAATATTTTTTCCAATGATTAAAAATCCGATACAACACAGAAATACACGCAATCAATTAATTAGACTGTCTTTTTGACGAAAATAACTGTAATTATTGATCGAGATGTCAATTAGGAGGCAATAACCTCTTTAGAAACAAGTGACGTCTGTTGACAAGGTAAAGACAAGGTTTTAAGTCAATGATGTCTTAATTTCTTCAACCTACTCAATTACAGAGGTTTATGAGTTATGAATTTAATAATTGAAATTGACATTGTAAATGTTGAAGACGACACCAAAACAGGTGATAATATTAGGTCAATCAACAATTTTAATTCATTAATTTGTCCCCTAAAATATTTACAACCAAATAAAATCCCGACCGAAGACAAATAGCAAGAAAAGCCAATGACTTTAAAAAATCGGATAGAACTGCGTCGAAAATACCTGTACCTAATGATGATGACGATGATGATAATAATATAAACGGGATCAATTAAATGTCCAAGATTTTTAAGTGATGACGATAAAGCCTTAGCCTGAAAAACTTCATCGCGCATTTTTAAACTTACGGACTCTTCACAAAAAGACTTGAGGATATACATATTTTGCAAAAGCAGAGACTAGGATACTACGAAAAATTATATTTCACTGTTTATATTAGTTTGAATAGTTATTTGTATCATGTCTTACAATACCTTGTAGACGAATAACCCGCATAGTATTCCGGTAATATCCTTATCGGATCATTCATTGTCACGCTCAGCGGTAGACAAAGGCGGTGTTTTGACAAGTGGACCATTAGGGAGTGTTCTCACTAATTTGATTGATTGGCCGCAATTTGCGCGCACTATAGAATCTCTAAATAGTTTCGTCGGTTTAACATCCGCTTTCATAACGCCCCTTTATAATCAACTGGATCTGGTGCTGCTAGATTTATTGGCTTTTGAAATTGATGCCACCACAGCGAGCTGGCTAATTTAGGATTTTATCTTCGATGGTATTTCGCATTAAGAAGTATAGCAGTTGATTTTCGAACCATCACTAATTAAGGTCGATATAATTATCCGATTAGATGCGTTATTCTCTACAGCCGGCATTATCGAGTATCAAGAATTTAAAATTAAAAATGCATTGCAATAATAGTTTTTGCGACGCCCGCTTCAGGTGCTGGTCAGATTTTCATTCATACTCGATAGTTAGCCGATAGTCGATCGTGGGAGAAAATTGCGTTTCTGATATTATTATAGTAGTACTAATGTTTTCTCGTGTTATCCTCGTCTGAAATGTAGCCCCACACACTTAGTGATTTAATGATGCGTAGATGATGTACCGTAGGTGCCATCGTACACATTATTTTGATTAAGTTCAGATTAAGGAGATACCAAAATATACATTATGTAAGAAGATATTTAAGCGAATTCCTGCGGGTCAGTTTTTCAGTAACTTCAGTAGTTAGTTTGACCTATATTTTTACATCCCTCCAATTCATTCATTCCATTCAACTTTACCCTAAACCTTTGACACCCTTTACTCCTTAAGTTGTACCTTCAAAACATTCTATAACTTGTAAGTAAGGTATCATCGATCGAATTACAATCAACCTTGGTTCCGACGCCTCTTTGTTCAGTTCTTCATCAAAGACGGTAGATAAACGACGGATACAACCCACGGTAAAGGATGTAAATAAAGTTGCCTTGAGAATTATGTATTATAAATAACAAAGCGTTAGGTGATCGATGTATTGGGAATATTAAGAAAATACAGTTAGGTAGGGCCAAATTCGAATTAATAATAAATTGGATAAGATAAGGTTTCCTGTGATACAAGACTACGACCAAGATACGGTACTGTTTTTTAAGTTTGTAAGGCTTTAATTTCATTTTGTAAAAAAAAACTTTGTACTGAATGGATACTACATTCTGACGACCAGTGAATAAATCTGCTAAAATTCTAAATTATAATTTCTATGATGTCGAAATTTTGAAGAAGTAATTTTATTAAAAAATCGTCCTTCTACTTGTGAACACTCTCTCACTTTGAATCTTCGGTTCAAACAACTATTTTGGTAAATTTAAACATAAATGTTACCAGTTAAAACCGTTTTCAAATTTAGTTTCCTATGTCTCGGTAGTCTCGTGAGACGCACGCGAAGTTTCGGCGAGCTTATTTCGTCGCAACTGAATCGATATATTTCCTAGCTCGCTACCGGTTGCTTAAAATACGAGTACATTATACAGGTAAATATATTCTACTGACTTAATGTAGCTAGAAGTTTGTAGGGATTGTAATAAGTGACGTTTTTTGGTCTTTGCTTACCGGAAAAGGCATTATTTTATGTAGATATGTCTTATTGTAGTTATTATGTCTAGAATGCTTTAGGATTAACGCAAATCACAGTTTAATAGTGGAATCAGAATTTTGTTGTTGAAGACGTGTGCAATTAAATACCCTGGACTTCACCACGACGCTATTTAAAATAATGCAAGATAATAATAATATATAATGTTATGTTTTTGAAGCCGGCGCTGCTCTTCTTTTTGGGGATTCGTCTTGGACAAAGTGGATAAAGCTAAAAAGATGTTCATTTACTTAGTTATTCAATTATAATAGAATGATGACTTCACAGTTAACATACGGTTCATATAACTGTTGTAAATAAGTAAATTTTACTATGCTAACTCTATCAAAAAATTAGAAAATTTATTCAATTTTAGGGGTATAATTGAAAATATGGATTTCATAGTACATAGTCGCTCTTAGTCTTTAACATAATTTTGAAAACGTGACGCATTGTGCGATATGAATAATAGTTCATGACATAGAGCTACACAGGTACACACTGGTGTGTCTACATTCTGGAATGAATAGACAGCTTTACATACCTCTTAGGAAATAACACTCTATTATGTTATTACCAACGCCACCGCAAATAATTCCTGAATTTTCCTACATATAAATTATTTGTCTTCTACATTTTATATACCTAGTATACAAATTCTAGGTCAATAAATCAGGCATAGTTTTGCTAACGTAGGCACAATGAAATGATGCCTTTGCCCATAAATCCGTAGCTGTTCGACGTTGACATTGACAACTTGCGAACAACGCAACCTTACATGAAGACGTTTGATTTATTTGTTAGTAAGTTCGTGTAATAACTGACTTCATTTATTTTTAGAATAAGTTTTTTTTTTAGAGTTTACGTACATAATATCACGCCTGTTACCTATACCCAATGGTGTAGGCAGAGGTGTATGAAATACCCACATTTCGCCATTAACAATTTCAGTCCCATGTAATAGGGTCGAGGGCCTCCATAGCATAGCGCGAGTACTTCGGGCTACTATTGAGAAATACCGTACCTGAGACCTCATGACCATCAGTCGGATACACTACCGACCACGCCATAGAGGCAGCCAAGAGTTAATGTTAATTTTATAATATTTAGGTTTATGAGGGCATGCAAAGTGCCCAACTCGCATTTAACCAGCAGCGTGGTGGACTCAAGGCCTAACCGCTCCCCATCGTTTGGGAGGAGACCCTTGCCCTGCAATGGGACTCCTCGTGTCATTATTATAGTACCTTCTATGATAAGAGAGCCTAACACTTGCCGTACCTAAGTCTCCAGAAATTATTGACATACATTTTATTTAATCAAGTATTTTCTAATTTAGTGCACCACAAAATCGATAAAACATTAATAAATATACAAATTCGTGTAGACATAATATTTTCAAAAAAACATATTTAATTATGATTCCAAAAAATCAAAAATTTTAGAAACACTCCTACTTTTTTCATATCATTAAATACTAATAATAACGTCTTTTTATGGAAACTAATTCATTATGTGGCAGGGGTAAATACCTACCTATAATCGTTCTCTTTAGGATAAAATAATTTATTTATAAAATAAACAGTTGGAGCGAGAAGTAAGGGCACTCTTTCACTTTGTTTTAGAAATCCTATTTACTTATAATAAAACGGCAAATAGTTTGTGGTAAAATTATTCTTAAGTATAACAAAAATATAACTTACCAAAAAGTTAGTAAAAGTTGTTTAAGATACTTTAAAATCCTCTTTAGTTACTAATTTACTATTAATATTATATTTATATCACACAAGAATTCTAAAAACTATTTACAGCAACTATTTACACGAAAAACTTACAGACTAAGCGAAAATCCCTAAACATCACATTGAGTACGAATAAACCACATTAAACTAGCGAAAAACATTTTTCCCGACTTGAGTTTACGTTCGTAACTTATCAAGTCAGCCCGTGAACGACCGAGCCAGCAGGACTTCGCGACGCCTAAGGTAATACTGAGGCACGTATCCAACATACCCTACAAACAGTTTTCCACTGTTCCTTTCCTTACGATGCGCAAACCTGCGGGAGAAGCATTTCCACGTGATAACGTTCGTGTTTAAAATATGAGCATAGTGCCATCTTGTGAGTGGTGCACAAAGTAAATCTAGTGTTACACAGTGACATGAGACGTTTTGTTTCAAAAAATTGATCATAGATGGCGTTATGTAGACGGGAACTACAAACTCTGCATTCAACATATTTTATTATTTTCCTAAATATATTTTTTATTTTAATACCATTTACTAAACAATAAATTTACAAAATAATTGTGAAAAATAAATGCGGAAAATATTTATAACTACATCAGACACAGATGGCGCTTACCACCAAAAATAATCTGTCACTTGTGAAGTTGGCCGGATCTGTCAATTTCAAGTTCTGGAAAATTGTACACGAACTGAGATTGACACGCTTACCATCTATTTTTGTATTAACTGTAAAAACTAATAACTTATTTAATAACATAATTGTTGTTCCTGTTGTAATAAGTGAACTCGTAAAAAGGAAACCGCAAAAATGAGTACTATACTGGAGAAAATTGCCGCTATAGAGTCCGAGGTTGGTTGATGAGGTTATGATCTAAAATAAGGATGATTTTTATGAAATTACAGCAAAAATACAATACAACTAAAATCATTCTTTTAATATTTTACAGTAGAATCTATATAAATGTTTTGTTCATAAATAATTGGCCACGAAACTAAAAAAATATTTTTTACCTTACAGATGGCTCGGACGCAAAAAAATAAGGCCACTGCATTGCATTTAGGTATACTAAAGGCTAGATTAGCTAAGTTAAGACGTGAACTGATCACTCCCAAAGGCGGCGGCGGGGCGACCGGCGAAGGTAAATAAAAACTTTACATCTGTTAACCTTTCTTTAAAATATTGCTCTTACAAACAGTACTTGTAATAAATCGTGTATTTTCACTGTTAAATACTATTTCTAAAACATTTGTTAAACTATTACTGAGATTAGTTACTGTTAACTATTAATACTTGATAATTTATTAGACTTTGACATTTACTTTGTTGTTACTAATGCAGTAATTTAAACTTCTCAAACTTAAGACTATAGCATAAACCTCATTGATTATAATGCTGCCATTCTTCAAAACTTCAATTTTTTAATCATAGAATTCCCACCTCTATCTATTGAACAAAATCCAACCAAGTTGTAAGTGTTATAAAACTACTGAGTACCTAGTCCACTTCTCTAAACACTAAACAGTCTATATAATTGAAAATAACTGGCAAAAGCTCACCACCAAAATTATTTACCCCAAAAATATTTCATTTGTACTATTGTTTCATGGAGCTGAAAATAAAGGGTTATTGATTTACTTAATATTGTCTATGTTCCAGGTTTCGACGTCGCCAAAACTGGTGATGCCCGTATCGGGTTTGTAGGCTTTCCCTCTGTAGGAAAGTCAACACTACTGTCCAATTTAGCAGGAGTGTACTCTGAGGTGGCAGCGTATGAGTTCACAACGCTGACCACCGTGCCGGGCTGTATTAAATATAAGGGTGCTAAAATTCAGGTAAACTTTATGTTATAGAATAGATTTCATACTGCTGCTGACCTATTTTTCTTCTTAGTGTTGTTAGTAAAAGTTGAGATAATTAGACTACTACTATATTATAGTGGCTAGTTGTGTTTAATCTAAAAAATCTGTAGTAAGTTCTAAGGCTAAACTATGTTTAAAGCACTGGTATTTTCTTTAATCCTTTGCATAATGCTAGAACACTGGTGAAGAGTCAAAGTTCATGACTTTACTCACTCTTTAACAGATGTCTATGAATGCCACTTGCATACCCTACGCAATGACTCGAAATTTTACTGCACAGAAGACTCAAAATATCGAATTTCCGCCTCACACAAGATTGTTTGAGGCAGAAATTCGATATTTTGAGATCAAACAATGCGATCATTGTTACTGTATAGATGCAAGCAGTAATACAAGTTAATATGCACTATAAAATAATCACATACATTATACTTAACTTTTCCAATCTTCCTATTTCCAGTTGCTAGATCTTCCCGGTATTATCGAAGGCGCGAAGGACGGCAAGGGTAGAGGTCGTCAAGTGATAGCCGTCGCGAGAACCTGCAGTCTCATCTTCATAGTACTAGACGTACTGAAACCTCTACAGCACAAGAAACTTCTAGAGCACGAGTTGGAAGGCTTCGGCCTGCGGTTAAACAAACAACCACCAAACATACACTTTAGGAAAAAAGATAAGGGTGGAATCAATTTGAATACTACTGTAAGTACTGGAACCATTGTTACATTATTTATTTTTATAGTTTAGCATTAAAAGCTAAGTGTTTTCAAATTTGCCGTTTATGTAGGTGTGCTAAAAATGTAGGCAGCTCAGCAATGATTATTGAACCATTGTTTATGACGATAATAAAATTATTTTGTGCATTAAATACAAGAGAGAACCTGCACGCCTAAAAGCTCTTCAAGCTCTTCTTAATTGCAAATCTAACTTACATTTGGCCTGCATACACCCAAGGCGTAATTATAATATTTAAAAAAAAAACAAAGCCTTGCCCATGTATGTGTGTAACAATATCACCGCTACAAAGTGTTAACATTCGTTTGTATGTCATAATAAACTAAGATATTTAAATGTAAGATACTATTTTTGAGATTAATTCTTTGAATATAATATAATTTCTTCTACCACGTAACTTGTCATTATCATTGTTTTGTTCCCATACAGTGCCCACAATCAGAGTTGGACATAGAAACAGTGAAGACAATTCTATCGGAGTACAAAATCCACAACGCGGACATAACGCTGCGGTACGACGCGAACAGCGACGACCTCATCGACGTTATTGAAGGAAACAGACTTTACGTACCCTGCATCTATCTGCTCAATAAGATTGGTATGTAGCTATTGCCATTTCCAATATTATACCTTCTAATAGGGATAGATTGATAGATTTACCACTCTTGTAATCTTCGATTGTAATTCTTGTATAAGATTAAGGTTTTGAAGCCTAAACAATGAGAAATATCAGATATTGTTGCCAGTATATAATGATTAAAAAAGATATGACAATTAATGACTGACAATATTGATTTTTTTGTGTCGTTTCTGTAACTCTTCGGAATACTAATTAATATTTTTAATCTAGTTATGTATTAATTGCATTTCAATTTATACATTATGTGGAAATAACATTTAGCAACCACAACTAAACAATTCATAAGATAGCATTATCTAAGATTACATCATTTTAATACATACATAAAGCAGTGATTACTTTTAAAAATCAGGTCACTTGTAATTATAGTTTAAGTAGATTATCACTGAAACAATGTTTGTGATTTACAAAAAAGACCAGTATTGATGTGCAAGGCACATACCTTTATCATATCACATCAATGTCCATTTAGAGTAAAATAACTCACCTGGGCGTCTACTAACTAAGAACCTGAAAGCACCACCCAATTCAGAAATTATTCTTGACCATGTAATCAACACCTCTTACCCCTGGTTTCTGAGTACATTTAACGGTAGTTTGTCTATTCGATAACGTTTTTTTGTATGAGTTTTAACACTATTGAATTGATAAACTACCGATATAGATAAATGTACCTCAGAAACCGGGGGCTAGTCAACAGTCAATTACAGTTAATCTACTATTAAAATGTACTCAATAGAAACTATATTACAATTCCAGATCAAATTAGCATAGAAGAATTGGACGTAATCTACAAGATTCCCCACTGCGTGCCCATCTCGGCTCACCACAAATGGAACTTTGACGACCTACTGGAGAAAATGTGGGAATACTTGAAGCTCATCAGAATATACACTAAGCCTAAGGGCCAGCTCCCTGATTATAATGCACCGGTCGTACTGCACGCGGACAGAACGAGTGTCGAAGACTTTTGTAATAAACTGCATAGGTCTATTGTTAAGGAATTTAAATAGTAAGTACATATTCAAATAAGATTTATTTGCGGAAAATATGGTTTACAAAATATTTAATAGGTATTACATATTTTGTCATGAAGCTTACTGTATTGTATTTAATAGTTATTGGTTTATGCGCATACGGATGACGAGATATCCATGCGCGCGGGTGTCATGGGCTCGATTCCATGACACCCGCGCGTACAAATATTTTATATGGATAACTTTAGAGATTAATGTCATTTTAACAATATGGGGTTGCTTTTACTAAGTTTAGAGAAATACTTACGTAACATCACACCTTCTTTATCCGGGAGGAGACCCGCGCCCAGCAGGGGATAGTAATAGGATAAAAGAAAATAAAATTATCACACCTGTTACTCCCAAACGTGTTGGCAAAGATCGATCACAAACATCCATGGTTTGCTATTAACAATGCCATGCTTAGGAAATTGGCTGCTTTAAACACCTATATATGATAAGAGTAGTAATGAAACAATGAAAACGGTTTTAAATATTTAATTAGGCACTTGTTACATAAGCACTGCTTTCGACTGTTGTCATGAACACAATGACAGAAGGCACATTCGTTGCAACTCATACCAAAAGTGTTTTAACCATATTTCAACAATACATCCACAACATGCGGATACAAAACTTTATAAGCATTACGTCCCCACACAAAATCTAGATGATTAAACTTTTCATCACTAACCACATGATATTTGACAACATTTGGCAAAACATCTCTCAACCTTTCAACATCTTTAATACCTAAGATCTTATCACCTTTACCAGTAAACAAAGCCACTTTAGTCGTTGTTCTAGTTAGATTATAAACAGGCGGATCCGGGGACCCGTATATAGCATTATTGTCAACTCCATAATCAAAATGGACAAAATTATTTCTTTGAAAAATATGCATGTAGTGTTCCAAATTCTTTTTACTTGTACCGGCCGGGAAATGCCCTAATATTGTTAAAAAGAACTCTGGCTCGATATTTTCTCGGTTATGGCCAGCAATCATTCCTAATAAAGTCATACATAAGTGATACCCTATTATATCTTGAGTGCACATTACGTCTATTATCTTCTTTAATGGCGAATCGTATCCTATAAATTCCTCTATGCCTAAAGCATCAAATAAATCTTTTATGATTTGTGCAGATTGTAATAGACCATTTACAACTGGACCAGTATGTGTTAAGAAACAAACAGGTGATAATCCGACGAAAAGCTTAACTTTCTTATTATATTCCGGTAAATCAGATGTCAAAGCGAAGAAAGCTGAAGATCCTTGCGAATGTCCAATAACACTAAGTTGGTTTTGACCAGTTTTGTTCAAGATGAAGTCTATAGTAGATTTATAGTCGTATACGGCCATTTCGTGCAAACTGTATTTCCAAAACTGCTCATCTTTATCTGGATTCAGTGATACATGCCTTCGGGAGTATCTATTCCCTCTAAAATTCATGGCCCACATATCGAAACCTTGTTCTTCAAGCATATAAATCAATGACGTGTTTCCTCGTAGCATAAAATCATCAGACGTTATAGTAATCCCATGGCCTATTAAAACGATTTTGTTTGTCTTTTTTGGTATTCGAAATAATTTCAATATGTACCCATCTTCGGTTAATACGTCGTATTCTTCGGCTTGTCTTATGTACTTTGCGGCTAAGCCCTTGAAGTCTAGTAAACCGTCCGATGTCCGCCGTATTTGGGTAGAATCCACACTTAGAATATTTAGGACACTTTTTTCACTGACTGCGTAACCGTTTGATCGGGCACTTATTAAAGGAATTATTTCTACGCATAATACACAAAGTAATATAATCTTCATATTTTAATTATAACTTTATATTATGGACTATTTTTAGATTATATAATATACAAGACGAGCGTTTAAAATAATGGTTTATATGAGACTGATGCGAATTGTAAAGATATAGGACTACCGGATAAAATATACTATTGTAAAATGATTTACGATCGTAACTTAAGGTACTAACATAATGATATGTAAATTAATTCCTCTATACTTCTTAACCTATTAAGAAAAACAGTTAGATAATTAATTACGTGCTACGATAATTGTGTAGTAACGATTATTCTTTATGGAAAAAAATATTTCAATAATGATGTAAAAACAAAAACGCGGAAAAACTTGTTATCATTGAACAATTTTTTTTTATTTAGCCATTGATGCTTAATCTACCCGCCTTTTACGAGAGTACTTTTATGACTCGTCTTTGCCTTAAAGTTTTATTTTTAGATTATTTTATTATTGTAATAAATTATAAAACACACTTTTTCAAGGTATCAACTTTATTGTAACAACTTTTAAATCATATTTAATCCATGTACACGCACCGTCATCGTGTCAATGCTATGTCGTTGCCATAGAATTTTTTTCTTATTTATTTCCACATCCATTGCTGTGGAAGTTGGCTAGTATGATAACAATGTAAAGTCAACGCAGTGATGGTGCACGTACACAAGCTCTTACGCTGAACATTTTTTTTAAATATTATTTATATTTATTCAAAACATCAATAACACAAGGATATAAAACAATATGCGCGTTCAAACCCCACAAGTAATCAGAATGTGTAAATTTATCATCACTCACTGTATTATACACTACATTAGGCAGATCATTCTTCAATCTTTCTGTATCTTTTTCACTTTCAATAAGGTCGTTTTTTGCACCAAATAACACGACATTACATGTTACATTCTTTAAATTATATAAAGGAGGATTATCTTGGCCGTATACAGCATGATTTGACTCCCCATAATCGTATTGAGCGAACCTATCGTTGTTCCCAATTTGCACATAATGTTCTAGAAGTTTCCTGCTCGTGCCCGCTGGGAAATGTCCCAATATAGTATGAAGGGTCTCTTGGTCTATATTCCCATATTCATATCCACTTATTATAGCCACTAATCCATTGACACACAATTCGTATCCTACAGCACCTTGAGAACAGATCAATGCTGCTAATTTCTGACTTAAAGAATTATATCCGAACAATTCATTGATGCCAAACAGTTTTAGTACATCTGCGACGGCCGGTCCTAGTTTGATCAACGTTTGTAGTCCTTTACCACTGTTCGCTACATAACAAGCCGGTGCCATAGCTATATAAACTTTAATCTTTTGATTATATTCCGGCCTCGTTGATGTTAACACAAATCCTGCGGCACTGCCCTCCGAATGTCCAATAAGCCGTAACTGCTTTTCACTAGTTTTGTTCAAAACGAAGTCTATTACAGCCGCTAAATCGTAATACCCATGCTCCTGAACGCTAAAGTCCCAGTACGATGGGCTTAGATCAGGATTGAGTGTTTTGTGTCGTCTCGAATATCTCGTGCCGCGGTAGTTTATCACCCATATATCAAAGTTTAACTGAGCCAACATATAAATGAGAGAAGTCTTCCCGAGTAGCAAGAAATCGTCTGACGTACTGAAAATCCCTGGGGATAGTAACACGACACTACCATTACCTGGTATTCGGTATACTGTAAGTATACATCCGTCTTTGGTAACCACATCGTATTCCTCCGCTGGTCGCACGTATTTGATCGCTAATCCTTTGAAATCCAGCAAACCGTCTTCAGATATTTTCGTAATGTTAAAAGGATCGGGTAATTTCACAATATTAGCCAAGTCTTCCAACGGCTTAAGTTCGGCTTTCACAACGTCTTGAAACAGTGAGCCGAAAAAATCGGCTTGACTTCTATGGCAGAATAAAATTATAGCCAGTATTAACGAATTCATGGTTGTCGTATATTTGATCCAAATGTTTAGTTACAACCATGCTACAGCTAATAAATACTGAGTTAGAAATTAGGGCCAAGTTGTTGGAATAATGAGTTATTTAATTTAGTTATTTTATTCGAAGTGTTGTCTTATCAATTGAAGGCATACAACATTTAAAAACAATTACAAGTAATTGTTAACATAACATTAAATCATGTAATTGTTAGTCATTTTAGTCAATGATATTTCTTTGATAATACATACATAATATCACGCCTGATATACCCGAATATGTAGGCGAAGTAGAGGTGTATGAAATACACACACGTTCCGCCATTAACAAACGAAGCCCAATTTAAACGATATAATTCTGTTGGTATTCTGAAACCATAATTGTCTAGTTTTGATAAAATAATGCACATTAGAGCATTAAATGAAACCTATTAGAATATAAACAAAAACAATCCTACTGAGTTACTTTTCATTAACTTGGCTCTAACACCATCCCGTAACAATCCTTTAATATAATTTACAGATATTACAAAATAGATGACAATATTTATTCAGCTTTATTCATATGTTTACAAGTAATATTCATATTGTGATATTAATAGCAAATAATTATATAAAAACAATAACATATACCTGGCCTATAACCACATATAAAAATAGCATGAAGGTCGTATTTTTTGTCATAATTATTCATAGCCCTATTAACCTTTTTATATCATCAAAAGGTACCAGTTTCTAATTCAATTTTGTGATAAAATAAAAACGATAATTTATTCTCAATTCATTAGTTGTTTGCGCAAATGGGAACATTATTAACATAACAAGCAAAAGTACGTGAAATATTTAACTGAACTATGTCATTCCTTTAAATGTTGGAGTTACTATGAGTTGTATATACAGTTGGTTTAAAGAAAAACATTCCTAAGTACTTTATATTTTATATTCTGACCCTTTAAGGTTTAAAGTTAGATAATCTGTTACAATTTTGAAATACTAGTATAAGTTGGAGTAAAGGCTTTTGCCCAGCATTGGGACACATAAAGGGCTCACAAAAAAAATACAATTATTTTTATTTTAACCAAATTAATTGCCTAAAAAATAATGACTACTGACACTCGTATGCTTGAATTAAAACATTTTTTACCCATCTGCCTAATAAAACCTGCATGTTTCTACATACATTAACCATGTCTTTCTTTCTTCCACAGTGCCCTTGTGTGGGGATCCTCCGTGAAGCATCAGCCACAGAAAGTGGGCATTGAACACGTACTAGCCGACGAAGACGTCGTCCAAATCGTCAAGAAAGTCTAACTGTCATTCTGTATACTGAATATATGAAGATATATATTTTTGCGAAACGAATAAGAAATACAATTTTAATATTTTGAGTATCTGAAAAATGGTTGTGAATTTTGAATAACATAGTATCAATCATTGACCTAAATTGAAGAACCTTTGTTTGCCTAATCTAGATAATTAATTCATGTTATTTATTCGAGTAACTAGGTACCTACTATGTTAACGATTTGGTACACCAGACTTTTCTTATCTTACTTATTTTATAAATACTTTACTTTTCGGATCTTTAAATGGAATGTTTGGGTTCTCACATAGACAAAAATGTTGTAAAAATTCTATGACTCGCTAAATAAGAGCGTAATACATTAACAGCATTACAGACACAAAACATATGTATGTGAAAAATGCATTGCTTAGTTGGTATGTTAAAATTGTATATCCTACCTTAAAAAGTGCTGTTTGAAGTTACCTAATAGCGTCTTGCAACCATTCTTCAGATACTCAAAATTTTGTTATCGTTGTAAACGAAAATTCTATCTAAGGCATACGTTTTTACTTTGTTCTTAACACTTTTTGTCTTGCATTTAACATAAGCCAAACTTCGAGCCTCAAAACGAAATATTTCATAATAATACAATGTAAAGTACTTTATTTATGTATGGTAATGTATTGTTTTATATGACAGTGAAAAGGGGCATCCCAATTACGTATAAGTTTATGATTGTTTGGTTTTTTGCCTGTGAAATTGATATGTTAATTAGTTCAGTGAAACCTGTTACCTCCTTTCTATTATCATTAAAAGCCGGTCCCGCTCATTTCGATCTGAATGAAAAGAGACCTAGATATTGCCTCGCGAGGCTGCTCGGTCGGTCAGGACCCAGCTAATGAGGCGCCCATGGCCAGTTGTGCTCGCCTCACGGTCAACGGTCAGTTAAGGCAGCAATGTTTAGCCAGGAAAGATAGATGGATCTATACTGGCATTGAGGCTGACTGTCTCAGTGCTTCGAAGGAAAATCGGACCAGGATGTTAATAACTAAGATTACTGTCAGGGAGCCATGCCAAAGGTCCTCTTTAGACTTGAATTACTTTTTCATTAACCATAATGAAGTGGAAAAAATGACAATATCTTTAATGGGCAATTTAATAATTGGGCAAGGCAATAAAATAATTTTTCTTTTATGGGCAATTTTAGTTGTTATTGTAACTAAAAATTAATTTCAACTGGCTGTTATAAGGTTCCTGGTTTTACTGAACTCTAAATTGAACATAAAAACAACCTTGTTATTGCGAACTATAAAAAATATTTAGGACATTTGTATTTGTATAGTTTATCGAAGTAATATGCTAGTGATATATCCGATCGTTCCTAAATAGTTAAGGCGAAATCCGACCAGTCTAGATTTATGCTGTTTGTCAATGAACTGGGATGTTTATCTTGTGTTGTACAGAATGCTCATTATAAATATATTTAAAATCAAATGCTGTTTTATTATATCCTCTTATTCAGTGTGAAAGACTGCCTGTTACGCTTTCACACCTATATCAAACAGTCGATTTTGATGAAAATGCAAGGAAACAGTTAAAGATCTGTTCTGAAGCAGTCAAAAATGTAGGTTGTTTTAATGAAACGCAAGCATATTAATATTGATATTATATAGGTTCATAACTAACTAAATCAAATAATTTAATGCATTCTAAGTTTTATATACACCTACCTACCAATGCAGGAATTGCACGGCAACTTGAATGGGAGAAGTTTAAGCAGCAAAACCCACCTGTTATTGACCTATTCATTCACTGAGATTGGGAGACAAATAAGGAATTATTTTTATTGGTTAACTATTAAGTGGATTCGATCAAATTTGCGCTAGTTTGGATAATGAGATTAACATTCACTTTAACCTAACTCAAATGCATTTGAATTCGAAACTGTCGGTCCGTGGTCGGGAGTAATAGTAGGAATAGTGGGAATGGCACCGTAAATAAAACAAAATCGGTAAGTATTTGATTTTAATATTCAATAGAACTTTCAGAACACAATATTCTTTTGATGTATATTTAAAAAAAAACACAGTTAACAAAATTTCAAACAAGGATGAATACGTAAATGCCTTTGCCTACAAACCTACTAAACGTTTTTAAAGTTAGGTTAGGTGTCAGTTAGTTAAGATGTAATAAATACAAATACGTTTTTATTTAATTGTGTAGTGTAGTCTTTTTGAGTTATTGTGTAACTGTTTAGCAAGGAACCTAGTAAATAAGTATTTAAACCTATAAATATTGTGTAAGACCAGTTGTTACTTGAACAGTGTTTGTTTACAAAAATGACATCTTTCGAAAATTTGACGTCTAGTCAAGTAAGTAGGATCTATTTAGCTGCAATAGCTGATTGATGATATATTATTTGAATACATTGAATTATTTATATTTGAGATCAAGATGTTTATTCGGTTTATTATTGTATTCCGTTATTTTTGTTACTAGTAGCACAGCGCCATCTATTGATCAACCAGTGAATTTCTTGTGGTAGTTAGCTCGTTTTTCAAAGATAATGTCAGGTGCTGTTATTCATACTAGTAACAATGAGATGTTACAGATGGCGCTTTGATCAAAATTATATTTTTCAGAAATCTCGCGCCGCTTTGCATCGAGATGTACGGGCTATTTGCACGGAAACCTGCCATTTCCTTGGATTGGAAATCTCAAAATCCGCTATGGAAATTGTAGCGGAACTTGTTTACAAGAAATTATCTGTCTATGGGACAGACTTGGAGGCTTTTGCAAAGTTAGTTCCGTTATAGCAAGTACTTGTTTCAGGCTGTTACTGAACTTTAAAAGCAGATTAGATTTAAAAGTATATTCTGTAAAACGCTTATTATTATAGATTATTATTTTTAATTTTATTTTATCGCAATCCTCACAAAAAACTGCATCGCAGTCGATCTTTATAGTTCTATTTAATAAAAATGTTTTTTTCCACAGACACGCAAAACGAGCGTCAATCACTTCTGAAGATGTGAAACTATTAGTTAGACGATGTCCTTCTCTGGTAATATTTATATTTTAGTAATCATCTGTTATTAAATTTAATAATCATTGTGAAGTTCATTAAGAAAGTTTAAGACTAAGTAAACCCCTTATATACCCCAAAAGCAAAATGAAGTGTGTAAGTTTTTTTTGTGTGCGGTTATTGGTCTGTTTGCACCGTTTAAAAAAATTGCTTAGGCGCTTGTAGATCGTGAGTTGCCTGCTATCATATTTGAATTGCAATCGTTTTAGTTGCCCCTTTATCACGCAATAATTTAAAAGCAAGGAAAAGGGTTCATGATCTTTTCTTTACTATTCTCGTGAATTAAAATATTTTTAATGTATCTATTTCGATTTTAAACAGGAGTATTTAATCAAAAACTAAGGACTCTAAGGGGCTTCAGGAATTCAGGAGTTCTGTTGCTTATAACCTATGCCTAGCATTTAATTCTCTCTATGCAAAATATTATTAAAATCGGTTCAGCGGTTTTGCTCTGAAACCGTAACAGACAGATAAACAAGCAGACAGACTTGCGTATATACTTTTATATTTACTTACTTTATACAATTAGTATAGGTTCTAAAGTAAAACAGGATAATACCAAACTACAAACCAAAGCTGAACAAAAAACCTCACCTCATTAAAACATCTCACTTATAAATCACTAAAAAGCCAACGTGCGAAACCCATGAATCGGATTCCAGTTATATTAACAACGATTTTAAATTTAAATTCAACGTTGAATCTTTAAATAGCTGTGTGATGGAGCCGTTTATTTATGCAATTGATGTTTTCGCGACCAAATGATATGCCTAATTGACTTCGAATTACAGCACGTACAATTTGATGAACTAATCGGTGGCTGTCACGATTTGAGCCTTGTGTGTGCACGTTGTCAAATGCAATTGGAAATAGTATTAATAATTTACGATATTTTGTATTGATTATGATTGTTATTTACTAAAGGATGGATAGTGCTGGTGATGAAATATCGAAAATTGAATATTGGAAGCGCTTTCTAAAATCAGCTAAATATATTTTTCTTTTTTTTTGGATCCTTAATCATTATTTGTATCCATTTCTCCTTCGTCCTTTTTTATCTGGCGAAGTATAATACGCTACAACTTAAATTATATCGTAACATAAGCAATACGAACTATTTTTTTTAACATATAATACTTATTCAATCATTCGTTTATTCCAGAAAACCCATCTAAACTCAATAGCGCCGACTGCACCAAACTCAAAAGAGAAGAAACGCAAGACTATAGCGTCACGGCAATCAGAAACACCGACTCCAAAAACAAGAGAACCAGAAAAGTCTACAGAATCAGACAATACAATATCCAAATCCAAGAACACAGACATTCCGACTTCAAAGAAAAACACAGATATACCGACTTTAAGTAAAAACTCAGATATTCCGACTTTAAGCAAAAACTCAGATAATCCGACTTCAAAATCGAAAGAATCAGAGTCGGTGTCGAGTTTAAAAGAAGATAATATACGACGTACGAGTACATACCGTGAAGAGGTCGACAGTTTGTTCATTGATGATGATAATATGATTGATTTGACTTTTGATTAAATAAGTTGAACTTTATCCTGCTTTTTATTCTTCCTTGAAAATTAAGTCCCTCTTTAATTTCTAAATCACCCTAACAACGAGTGACTTTTTTTTTAACTCAAGCGAGGTTTAGTTCCAGTGGCGCAATATTCTGCTATTATCCACTATGAACAATCGGCAAAGTTATTTTATTTTTTTATTAATGTTCAACCTGATAATACCTGCTGCCTCTGAACGCGCTACATTACTCAATTCATTTAAAACAAAAAAATATATGTTCTGTTCTTTCGAAGCAACTGTGTAGCACTTACTAGGATCATTCATATCATCCTTTTGTTCATCATTAGGCTTTCTTCTTTTCAGGACTATGGTGCGACATAAATTAAAAAGTTTCAGCTCCAAACATCCATATGATCACAACTAAAACGCACCTATAGGGACATTCTCAATCTTTCCACCTTCTAACACTAAACAAATGCTTCATCAGCGACATCATACACATTTCAAAAACAGTATCAATAGTACCTTGTATTAGATATAGATATCGTACATACACCGATCTTATGGGGAGTGAAATGAGCAAAGCAAAACACAGGTTTGCCGCGGGTCGCGGCGGCGCTCGCCAAAAAACTCGTTATAACGAAACACAATTACCATAGAACAGGGCAATGTGTGGAGTAGACTGATAAACGGTATTTGGGAATACGTTTAGAGGAAGAACTGAAGAAGAGTGCTTTTGGTTTCTTTCTTCTATACTTAGGCTTTGTTCTTTTCAGGAGAGACGTACTGTGTCCAGTACAGGCGTCAAAGTATTGACCTTGAGTCGTTGAAAGTAGTAGCTGTAGTATCTAGATATCAAAAATTATAGAAAGGTTTACAATAGTGAGACACCTACACTTTTAATTTTATTTGTGCCTGAATTAAGGCTTGAACTGAACGGTCCCATCTCTCTTAGCAACTAGATTAAAAAAAAATTGAAATAGAAGAATGACACAAACCTTTGAGATGGAAAACAAGCTAGAACAGAAATGTACTCAACCTAGAAGTTACCCACTCCACACAGCAATCTAACACTGTAATATTAAAAAATATAAATCCCTCGACTCCACTGCACAACCTGTGCACGGCAGTTAATTACTCCTATAACGACAGTTAGAGCATAATGAGATTTTTGCAATTCAACAGTAGCACATTACAGGGTGCTGTTTGTCAACCACCCCCCCTACTGACCCCACAGAGGGGGAAGTTATTAGGCGGCTTTGTTAATGAATTTCATGTAGGGTAAGCATATATATCAGTTACGTACAGGTATAAATGAATTATGTGTTGCTGAGCTCACAATGTCCGATTGTCGGGTAGCGACAATGATGGAATTATTTTTTGCCTAAAAATTTCCGTGCGGTCAATATTATGTGTGGGTGGATTCGTAACTTTGGACTGATCACATGCTGTTATAATTTAGGGACTTTCATTTAACCAATTATTTTTCCAATAGGTTTGCTCTAAAGTAGAGCTAGTTTTCTTTTACGAAAATGCATTACCTACATAATAACTGACATAAACAAAGTTATTCCACGTCAATTATACAGTGTTTTGTCACTTTCTATCAATGTTGAATCTGTATACGAGTGAAAAAGGACAAAACACTGTAAAACTAATCAAAGCTTACACAGTCAGAAAGACAGTAAGTTTGTATAAAGATTGAATTCTAAACCACTTTTTTAACAACAGCTAATTGAGGCACTACCTATACTACCTATCCGATATGTCAAAATGAGCCATCGTACGAAAGTTACAAACTGAATGGTACCTACTTAGGTCACTCATTGTGTTTTAAAGCTCTATTCATGATAATAGAGTTGTATATAAGAAATCTGTGGCACGGGGTCAATGTTCGGCCTTGACCCTGCCATTAACAATGTCATAGCCGTAAGCGTCCTTTAGCCAACATGACAATTGAGGACCACGGATAAAATGGTACTGTGATATTTGCGCGAACGAAATGTATGTATTTTAAATACTGAATTAGAGGAAACGGTTTAAGCCTAAACATATATTTTTTGATCTAATTATTCAGACAAAAAAACGTTTTATAGGTACCTACTTGCTTGACATATACAAACTCCTGATGATGATATTCTCTGATGATATTATATTGACTTAGGTATATTCGTCTGGTAAGAATATTTTTGACTGGCAATAACATTAGTATTAATCCTCCTTTGGCCAGACTTAAGCTTCTTACTGACCGATCCAGGAGGAACCTGAATTCCTGTTATAACCATGATCTTCGACGAAATGATGATGAAAAAAATAAACCCAAATAAAAGTGCTCTATAAGTCAAATCAAAATTCTTTTGCCTCGACTTTAAAGTCAAAATCGTGCTTGAAAGTACAAAGTGTTTGAACTCAGGTCGTCGTAAGATTTACCATCAATTAGTGATCTGTAATTATGAACGGTCCGGCTAGACGGCGCGATGAATATGCACGACTCCACAAAGCGCACTTACTCATGTTAATAGCTACTTTCTGAATATATTTTGATACAGTTTTGGATGTATTCTTCAGTTTTAAAACGTGATTTGTCCCGCGAAGAAGACTTTAAGCTTAAGTTGAAGATAATGTTTGTGAATGTGATTTTTTAAATAAATTAACGGTTATATATAGACATATGGAACCACTGACCATGCATAATTTGGTCAATCTGTGTACAAGACTGAAAATTTCATAGGAGCCCGATGAATTGCAAGAAGTTCTCTGATTGTCGCTTTCAACAAAAACGATATTGTTATCTGAAAAGTATAAACAGTTGCATGAAGCATTAATATCATATTGACGTAAGCAGATCAAACAATAATCATCCTGCTTTCGTCTTAAATCCGAATATCATGTCTTCAATTTGTGAAATATACAGATTCTGATATAGTTATCATTAGTTTTGATTGAGCTTTTTAACCTCTGTGAATAGACACAGAAGTTCAATTCGTAGACCAAGAACGGTCTTAAAAATACGTACTAAGGTACTTACTATAAGACTAAAAGACTACCTAGTATAAGAAAAAAACAATCTCATTGTTACGACCCCACAATCCTGACTCCAAATTAATCCAATACGAAAAGCTGCACAAAAAGCGAATCGGTACCATCCATCAAAGCACAAAAGGCAAGTGAGAGCGCATGTAGTGATATCTAGGCTACCTGCAAGCACAAGTACGTAGCCACGGTGCAATAGGAGATAGGCCTGTGGTGCTCATTAAAATATGTAAATGTTCGTCGAGACATTACGCAGATAGGTGCTTCTGACTTATTGACTGGACCGCACTATGTGACGGCTGACGTTTCGGAAATACAATTTACTTGGTTCTTTAAGTAATTAAGTTGTCTTGAAATTGGATGAAGGTTTTTAGTGAAGAATGTTGAATAGAGAGCATTATGCTTAAACTGAAAACTTTCAAGTATTTTTTTATTCACGGTTTGTTTTGGTTGCAATGAACTGTGATGAAAAGAGACATTGTAAGTATTATGGTTATGATTTTGTATGAAAAAATATTGTGTCGCAAAAGCCTAATAAATAAAAATTTACCTACTGAACGATTTTCTTTCTCTTTTTTGTACGATTTGTGATCAACTCTCGTATCAAAGTAGCTGGGGCTGCATTAAAACCACATCCACATGGCTTTAAGACGGCTATTTTCATTAGCAATCACTGGGACTAACGTATAACATACATGCTTCAAATATCACTAAGCGGCCTTCAATCTTAATTATTCGGTTTACTTAATATTATCAGTAGTTACATTTAAGTAGATACTACAAGAACTATTGAAAAATGCATGAGGACTCTTATATTTCAGGCCTAGATTCCTTAGTTATAGAATCTTTACCTTAGGTTGCTTAACCCACTGTTAGCCTACCAACCAGTGAGAGCTACAGAGTACGAGGGCTTCAAAAAACAATAATAAATCTGTAAGATCAATTACTCATCCCTGCATATCGTCATCCTTGAAGGCGAGTAGTGAACGCATTACTTGTTTGCGGGTACCTACCGCGCGCAACTATTTAGTATCATTACAAATGTCGCTCGCCGTGTCCGTGTGTCCGTCTGTCTGTCTGTGTGCGCCCGAGAGCTACCGTTCCTTATTAATAAGGAGTATTGGATGGTTTCAGTGTGTGGAGGAAGCTTTGTTGAAGATTAAAGACTTTCTTCAACCAACTGCAGAAGTAAAAGATCTTTCAAAATTACTTTTGGGTTAAAGAGAAGGATCTTTATAATAACACTAGCTGACCCAGCAAAGGTTGTTTTGACATATAAATAAATTTAAATTGTGACACTAAGGGGTATGAAAAATAGATGTTGGCCAATTCTCAGACCTACTCAATATGCTCACAAAATTTCATAAGAATCGGTCTAGCCGTTTCGGAGGAGTATGGCAACGAAAACTGTGACGCGAGAATTTTATATATTAGATGCTACAGGGAGCCCTACCAATGGGAGATTTAGTATGTCTGGTTAATTTTAGAAGTTGGCAAATAACTACCATAAAATAGTCGTGGGTATCATTTCTGAAGATATTAGACACAATGTACAGCTGCTCTATTTAGTGCGTCAACATTTTTCAACGTTAATTAGGTATACGATTCACATCTCAAAAATGGTTCAGAGAGCTGCACTTCAAACTATTCTGTTCCCCTATTGTGTTGTGTATTTAGATGTTGATGTTATGTATAAACAAGAAGCGGTCTCCACAGTCTGTGTTATCCGTTCGTTACCAACCCGCTGAGGTAAGCAAGAGTGTTGTTTTGTTCCGTCCTCAGTCCCCGTCATTACGTACCTTTCAGCTCATTACTGGCAACAGATCACTCGCTTAATTTGTGCATTTCCGATCTGCAGATATTCAAATTTCAACCCTAATGACGCACGGGAAATGTTAATAAAATGTTAATGCAACGAAAGCGGTTGTCTCTCTCGCAATAAGTGACAGATTTGCTTGACAGCCACAACCTCGTTTGTTGCTACGTATGAATAAGTCACGATTTTGCTTTTTTGTTGAAACTAGATAGGTATATTTTAAATGATTGCTTTTAGAACCGGAGTTGTGGCATTTGAAGTATTTTAATGAGTTATTATATCGAGAATGGATATTAATTTTGTTTTGTGAATATTATAACGAGTATTGTTGGTTGGTGCAAATGTTTTGTCGATTCCTTGATTGATTTCTGATTTAATGTTTCGAACTAAATATTCGATGTAGTGGCAAGCTTAACAGTACCTAACGAATGTTCACATATTTCGGTAGGCAAAAAACACCAGCGGTTAAACATTATTTTTTAGACTTATGTAATTACTGTAAAACATTAAATCTAGGTTGTCTTCAAAAAGCAAAAAATCTTGTGTGGTCTTCTGTCAAACAGGAAAAAAACTTCTGTCGTCATTCCTGAAAAATATCAAATTCTTTATTAGTGAAAAATGTCTACATCTTTTGTCATTCGTGGAGTATAACTGCATATAACTACAGGCCTTTTTGTCTAATAATCTGTTATCCGTGTAATGTTCCTTCAAATAAACCAGATATAATTAACCACAACGCTTATTTAGCTTGTGCAAACTCTTGCGCAAGCCAACAGCCCGGAGAAATGACTTGCAATTCTGTGCAGTATCTAACTACCTGCCACTAATGAAACACTTGCTGTTTGTTAAACTAACACTAAAACTTTATAAGTAAGTCCATAATTTTACTAAGTATATTTTTTCATCTGATTCCTTTAGTTAAGATTATGCTTTTGACCCCAAAAAGGAAGACTGTCTCATACTATTTATGGTGCCTACCAGTATAAATATAACCGTGGGAGAGACGGAGTATGGTTAGTAACTTTTCAAAGTTGTTGATGCGGTCCGACCGGAGACCTTTGACATGGATCACATGATACAACGGCTACTGACGAAATAGACTGCAACCACTCATTTTTAAACTGCCCAGCAAGAAATACTCAACTCATCTGCTAAACGACCACCCATCTATAGATCCATGCGAAGGTTGCTTATCCTACTGATTGCCATTAAACCAGTACAAGTTACTGAATAGAAGGGATTTTTCTGTTTTACATTTTCTTTATTATATGTTTAAATTCTTCAAAACAGAATTCCTTAACACCATAACTGAACAGAATTAAACCCAGGTACCTATATTTATATTACGGATTAATTAGCGATAGTTACCCTAATGGATTCAAAAGTAAAGATAAGTTTAATAAGACTGAATTTGAATATAGCCTACGCAGTGTATAAGTAACACTAGTCGTAACAGATATTCGCTGTTTGAATAATTCATTATAATCAGTGCACTTACTGTGTACCGTTTTATATAGAAATAACTATGGATTGTGAACTGTTTCTCTTAAATGTTTAAGTTGGTGTTTTATAAATTTGTTGTGTTGTGTGAGGTCTTTGTTTAAGGAAGACTGTCGTGCTTTTGGTCTTGTAAAGCGATATTACTTTGATCTGCTCTTAAATAAATAAAAACCAAATAGTTTCCCACTGCCGGGTAAGGGTTGTATCCCGGCATGAAGAAGAGATTAGGTATTGAATCCACCGCGCTGGCTAAGTGCGGGTTAAGCACATCAACTCCAAGGATTGACATGTTTTTTTGTTAAAAGCTCAAATGTTTTGAAAAGAAATGGTAATCTTTGAAGATAAATGGTATTCAATGTTTAAATAACCCATGGAATGTTAGTTACTGCTTGAGCGAAAATTATCATGTCTCAGTTTTTTCATATCTTTCTTTCTGTATTTCATTCGTATAAAGAACTAAAAATCTCTTATTTAACTTTCGAAAATGATTATTTTATCCTATAGTTTCTTTAGACGACCTCTTTAGATGTGTAGCAGCTCCTATAGCAAGTCTTTCAACAGTAAAGTTCATAATGAATTCAAAATAATGCAAGCAAGAAGTCAATTCTGATTGAATATAAACAAAATTATCTGTACATTTAGCAAGCTGTCATTGCGTTATCAAACGTTAATACTAACTTTATGCCGCCGGTGATTATAGACTAATGTTTTGGCGCTTACTATTTATATTGGCAATTAATACTTATTTTGTAACCAGTGAAATAATTATAGCCTTCTATGTTGTATAGAAACGGATTAAATTATAAAGATAGAATAGTTTCGTAATTTTATCAAAATCAAAGAGTTAAAAAAGGTCTCGAAGATACCTTTGATTTGCATAGCTCATAGTAAACTTGCACTCTAAAGATACGGTAAAAGTTAATGACGCAGAGAGTCTTTAACACTATAAGGAACAGCATCCCAATCGTAGTTCCACTTGATCTTCTTTCAGAAGAGCACTTGAAAGGTTCTGACGGTTATTACTTAGTTTAGTTTAGTTTTAGTTCTTCGTTAGTTTTAAAAGATCATAACCGCCTTTTTATCTTTTGTCTGTAAGGGTGCTTTTGTAAGAAGTCTGTAAACATCTTAAAATGGCTTAAATTTTTGCTTACTAAAAGAAGCTACAAACTACTGAATTAGATGCAAAATCAAAGTTTCCAACGGGGGTTGAGTTCAGGCAGGCGGCCGGTTGCAACATCAGCAAAATTGACAACGTTTTTGAAAAAGAAAACACACCGTACCGACTACTAAACGCGGGTTAAAGACAAAACGAAAGAAGATGATGAAAAATCAATAAAGAAATGCAACTAAAATGTGCTCTTGAGATAAAAGTACCGTTAAGTCAAAACAGTATCGTGTAATTAAGAGTACAGATCAAAGTTAAACGTGTACGTAATCAATCTGCTCCCATTCGGCATTGAACGCCAACTGGAATTGACATTTTTTGGTTTATGCTTAATTATTTACAAAATAGTGAAAAAGTACGGCCCGATGTTGGCACGGTGGTGTTGAGGATGCGTGCAGTCGCGGTTTGATTCTAAATGAAATATGAGCAAAGAATATTTTTTAAGTGTTGTTTTCGTTGTTGGGTATTTAATTACATAAAAAATATGTTTTGAAATCTGTTCTGTTGTCAGTTACTGTTGCTGACATGATTTCGTTATGTTCTGCTTTTTTATATTTATTAGCTTGGCCAGCGTGGTTGACTCTGAGCCCAACTTCTTCTCATTCCCGGAGAAACATCATGCCCAGGAGTGGGATATGGGTTAAATTTATATAATCTAAATATGAACTCACTATTCATTGTTCAGGATTTATTTATTTTATTTGTCAGTGTTTTTTGATAGCTCTTTTTAGAGTCTATCTTATATTAAGGAATAAGGTCGTAAGAATGCGTATATTAATGTCATAAAACTAAAAAGCAAACTCAGATCTACTCTATACTTCGTATTGCATAAAAATCGCAAGAGCAAAAGTGTTCCGTGAAAGCAAATATGATTTAACAGAAGTGAAGCTACAACTGTAAATATGATCTCTGTGCAAATGAATGATAGTTATTTTATTTTTCGATTGTCCACTGCGGTTCGTCCGAGCCGGCTGTCCAAGAATTAATAACGTACGGTACCGGGTTCAAAACCGCGACAATCTGCGCTCTTTTTGAGTGTGCACGATTTTTTTTTATATTTTTTCGTGTTTTTTTCTATTCAGTGCCCGATAGTTTTTTGCGGTCGATGACCGTTGCCGCTTTTATGAATGCAATGGACTTTTTTAATGGACGCCTATGAGTTTTGGTTTGAAATTATCTGCTAGTTTAAAAGGGTTTTTGTTTTGTGATTGTTATTGTTATGTACTGATGGTTTGTATGGTTATTGAATGGGTGAACGAAAGGGGAATTCGAAGGTTTTACTTTTCATTAAACGTTTATAAGTGTTTTAGTTCTTGACGCTGTTTTTTTGTACTGAAAGAGTAGGTAAAGTAAAAAATGAATGTAAATTTTTTTTGGGATTTTTTACTGGCTGGGCAGAAAAGCATGCATCTATACACCATAGCTTTAGGGGATGAAAGAGTCAAGATCATTCTATTAAGTTACAGCTTGCTTTTTTATTATTCGTCCTGTCTTGTTCCTCAATATAGCCTTTCTCTTAAGAATAAAATATGCTTATTTCTTTAATTAATAAATTTAACCCATTACTGTCCCACTTCTGGGTAAGTGTCTCCTTAATCCGTAATGAAGGAGGGGTTAGGCCTTGAATCCACCACGTTGGCCAATTGCGGGTTGGGGACTTTTCATACCTTCAAGAAGTGTTTTTAAAAGAACTCTTTTTGATGTTTTCCTCCATTGTTGGAACAGTGTGAACAAAAATTACTTCTAATACACACATAACTACGAAAAGTCATTGATGTGTTGCCTTGGGCTTGAACCTGCAACCACTTGCGTAGGAGAAATCAGTTTATACCACTCGGATATCCACTGCTCGTTTCTTTAATACCGTAACAAATTATAAGCATCTTTCTCTTTTGCTAAAATATTGGAAAATAAACCAAAATTCTCCATAGCTAATAAAATATAGGCACGCACGCGCACGTACATAAAAAGTTAAATCTTTAAGTAACCAGTGTGTGAGTTTGACATAATAAAACCGGCTAGCTAAAGTGATAATGAATTTATACGATACCACCGCGTTTACAAGCGCACCGCGCCACCGTGGTCTTGCTGCTGCTTGGTAGAAATAAGTAACTGGATAAATTGTGGTCTGTTTTTCGTGAAAGGCACACCTTTTCGAACACCACAAACCACACTTTGTGGTGCTCGAAGATTTATATAAGGTAATAATGAGATGTAAGTACATATAGATAAAATTTCTTTTTTCAGTTAGTTTTTTTAGTTTATTCTGATTTTTTTGTGTTATTATGCGTCTAGAATAAAAAACAGGAGGCTATGTCGTAGTTTACGTTGACCAAAGATCGTTTTTTATCAACTTTCCGTGATTTGGCAATTAGGAACTTACTAAAATATTACTGCTAAACTAGACTATATTTTAATTTTCCTTGGTCCACGATCGACTAGACTAAAGATTTATTGTCTATTATTTATTGTTGGATAAGTAGCACAAATAATAATAAAACTATAGCGTATTAATAAAAGTACTCATTTTGTAAACATACAACTAAAAGACACAAAATACAATCAGACTCGTAAGGAATTGTGGATCACTAAAAAAAATATTCCGCCTTTAAATCGTAATATTCTAGTGCAGTAGCTGCAATAACAATCAAAACAAGTGTTTAATATATCATTTGCAAATATAATAACACCGGTCTGAACATAGAATTCCTTAGTTAATAACATTAAGCATTATAATGAGCAGTGAATATGTCAGCGTGTTTCTAGGTAACAATTACTAACGAATACGCAAACACGTATAGAAAATAACTGAGCAATTATAATTTAATCTTTAAATCTTACCTCGTACTAAGATTTAGCGTTTATTACTAAGTAGTAAACAGGATATTATTAAGTAGTTAGTTAGTAATATTAATTTTGTCATTATTAATGAGTTCCGTTTCACTAGATTCGATATAGTAACTTAGTATATTCTTAGGTAATTTTATACTTAACCTTATTCTGTAAAAACTGCAACTTTTATGTGTCTTAAATACTCTATAACTAAAATTATCCTTCATCAGTCATTCCTCATCATCATCAAACCAAAATACATACATTTGTTTTTAAGGAATCTACTGTAACACTTTCAACATAAATGTTGACCTTGCAAACCTTAAAATCATTTACCCATTCCTCTCGCACCACAGTCGTTCAGCCATTCTGATGTTCAATTTATTTTTGGCGTCCACTGATCGTTGCTTTGAGGTGTATTAATACGTTACCAAAGCTAATTTTTAATGGACATCGTATAGTTTCATAGCAGCCTTTCCTCCAACAATTTGTGGTGACAGTATTGAAGGGAAATATTTGAGTTTTACACTTTTCCACTGTCAATTTAACTGAGTTCGATATCAAAATTGAATTATTAAATTGTGGATTTAAAAATAAAGGCTTCTGTGGAGATGTGTGGGGGGAGATTTCTGTTTTATATTTATCTACTGATTTGGTTTATGTTTTTATACTATCTAGGTAGACTGAACGCAGTAAGTTTGTAATTTAGACAATTACATGCAATTTTACGGTCTACTTAATATACCTACCGACTTAACATATGTTTTGCAATTTTAACAAATGTAACATAGAAATATAGGTAGTTTATTTTGATCCATTTGTAACATTACCATTAGGCACCATTCATGGAAGATTTTTTTTGTATGGTAGAATGGTTAATCACGCCATGCATTGCTGTAAAGTGTTTTCAGTTCGATTCCCAATTTACTAAAATTGTATGCAACTAAAACGCAAGTCTAGACTAGTCTCACACTAGGGAATAATCAGACAAAACCTTGGAACATGAATCACTGACTACCTGTGTATGTATATCACTTGTAAATTACACTGATATTTCGTGTGGACATCAAACCCATTAAGTAGCTAAGTCTACCAGTTTCACCACTGCATTATTTTCTTTCTGGTTGGCGATTGTTGAGTTCAGATGACTTGTTAGAGGATGAGAATCTAGAAAAAATACTATTATACTATAGTATAGTGTACCACATTCATTATGTATTCCATCTTTATAGGCGTTACTATTTGCGATTGGTTGATTAAACCAGAGTAGGGCATGGAAGGACTTTTGTTACTTTGTAGTTAGTGTTTGATCAAGTTTAATGTATAGATACATTATAACGTAGAAGATACACTATCACCACAGAGAATATCTGCCCCTGAAAAGACTCTCCACGTGAACGAAATCTTATTCAAATTAGCTTTTATTCGTTGTAGCCATATAAAACGGAAGATTGCAGCGGTATACAATGGTATTATAAACCTAAAACCTCTTATGGTAGCTACTTCTTCCAAGTACATAGTTACATAATAGAAACATATATAATGTTAACGTGAAGTATAATTGCGCTACAATTAATATAATCATGTATTTTAATCGAATTACCTCGTTTTACTAGTATAACTTAACTCGGTAATTAATGTGTTATGCTTGTGTATTATAAAATTGCGTCTTAGTCTATGATAATTTATAATTGTGTTGTAAATTGTCGAAGGTATTTTTTATATTGAACTAAATTTATTATACTTTTGTATAGATCATTTATTGAAACGGTCCAATGTGACACACCGTAAAGAAAGATTATGCGTGATTATAGAATATGAAATAAAATCTGTAATAAAATTCTGCAATAAAAAATCCTTAAACGTCGCTATAATATCTCAGGAATTATCAATAGGTGCAGTCTATTGATCATAACAAATAAATAATGTCCTTATAAATAATATAATCTTAAAATTATTAGGTCTGCTCTCCTTTTACAATCATCATCATTATCAACTTTGCATACAAAATTTGTCTTATCCGGCGACCAACCAAGAAGAAGTCTAGTTTTTAAAATCGAAAACTAAGTTTCCGGTAACAGTTTTAAAGCTAGTAATAGTTGATCTTTACACAACTCATTAATTAAGTTTTGCTATTCAATTTAAAAATGCGACTTTTTTAGACGCCTTTTTTCAATTCAAACCGTGTGGGTGCGTATAAATAAATGAAGTTGCAAGTAAAGCGAGCGCAATTACATTTAGTTTCACATACAAAGTACATAAACTTTTAATTTAATTATAATATATTGGTAATATCCAGTAATGCTAACAAGAACTCGATTGGCGACCTAACGGGCTATCATGACCATGATTGGTAAAGAATTCTGGACACTTTTCTTAGAAAAATAACAATTATAAAGTCACTTAATTTAAGACTAAGAAATATTTGCTACTTATCTAATGCTTAATAATTTAAAACGCGGTGTGTTTTGTTTCGCTCATGAAACTATAGAATGATGAAACCAGACGGTTCCTACTCCAATAAAATCGCCATAAGTTATGACCTTTTATCAACTTGTACAAAATATTGCTGCGGTAGAAACAATATTAATAGTGTTGCATATACACCACTTACAATTACATACCTTTGCCACACGGTACACAATCCGGCTGACGTGCAATCAAAGTAATACATCTTAAAAAAATTACACTGACAGCAAAAGTTGTACTATTACAAAACTCTTCAAGAAATTTATCATTAAATCAGGACCGTATCTCTACAGCGCAAAAAGCAAGCCCCCCCTACACTTCGTCCGCAGTATCTTAGTACAAGTGCATCGAATTAAATTCGCGATTAGCATACGTAATTACAACGCTTATCGGGCTCTTAATTGCGTCGTAATGAATCAACTGACGGCCGTATTATACATGCCTTCTTACTTTGTATATTATACTTGTGTTTATGTTAGAAAATAATGTTACGTTCATTATCTACTAGTGGTTGGGTTCGCGACTTCGTTTGTATGGATGTTGGTACGTTTAATATGTTTTTGATGTCTAGTTTTCAGGCATCGCCATGTAAATGTTATCAAAATCAGTAGTCGCTAGGAGAGCGTAAGAGACTGACAGACAAACTTTAGCAGTTATGATATTGAATGACTGCCTCCGTGGCGCAGCGGTTAAAGGCGGAGTCACCATTGCATCAGGAGGTCATGGGTTCGATTCCCACACGGAAAGAATATTTGTGTGATTCACAAATATTCTTTCCGTGTTTCCGTGTTTCGGGTCTGGATACACTTTATGAATTATGTCCGTTGTTTGTATGTTTGTAAAAATCCATGCGACACTAAAGCAATTATTAGTTCTGGAGTAGTCTTTTAAAAATGAATAGGTGTGAAACAAAATCAGCAAGAAAGCCTTTTTCTAGTGTGAGGCTTAAATATTGTGAAGATCTTGGTAGAAAACAATCTACTTTTAACGAAAAACTGTGTTAAATGGTTCTTAGACGACTCATTGTGTGTTTACGAAAACGCAACTGGCTATGAGAGCCTTAGCAGATGAAGATTACTGTCTCTAATATAACAAGTCGGACACATTAATAGGGTATTATAAGTATGGTAAATGTTAGCATCATTTAAGCTTGAACTTTTTAATACTTTGTTGTGGTTACAGTGGTATTTAAAATGGTAATAATTATCATAATCCATTGGTACTTTTCATCATTTAGACGTAGTTATTTGTCTATAGAAAGGATAATACTTTTGTTTACGAAAACATTAAAAGGTGAAGTTAATAGCCCACATTAAAATACCCTTTTGATACTAAATATTATAGAAGTAAGAGATATATTATGTACCTATGTATATCGAGTATCAACACTTAGCAATTTCAAATGTTTTTAAAACTTTTGTTCTTGCAGCACCCGCTAGGGGCACTGATAAGGTTTACAAAATTTGTCGATAGGTTGAGAGTGTTTGAGTTAGTTACGGTGCCTCATCTTTTAGCGCTAAATATTTTACTAAATTCTATAACTAAATTAGCGTTTCAAACTGACAGTACTGACACGCCTTTTACCAATCTCCATGCAATAACCTTGTCAAGAAGTTAATTTCGATTTTTTACGGACTTCTAATTTAAGAAATTAACATATTTTTTCAAGTTTCAGTTATGAGTCATTCGAAATTTATAAATACAAACTAGAATTCAAAAATTAACATAATTGTAATTGCGTTGTCATAATTATTGCAGCATTACCGCAGCTGGTAAGCCATTAGCAATATACCATTACAATTAAACGTATAATTCAACATAATCATTTAATTACGAAATCATAACTTTGTTTCGGTCAAAATCGCGGTACATTAAACGTCACACCACGAAACCGAACGCAGTAACTTTGTCGCGTCGTCTATTGGTTAATTTATTTAATTTGCAGCTCTGTATATGCGGTGTTCTAATTGCTCGGGTGCCGTTCGCCCACTTATCATAATGTCTCGCAAATCACGACGTAGCTGGAATAAATCTAGCGTCGATAGGACTTGGCCACTGCAATACAGGGTTGTGTTTAATGGATCATGTTGCATTCGTGTTATTTTCTATGAAGACTGTGGATACATCAAGTAACTTGGTTGAATCGAAGTCAAATGTAACTAAATATCTTTGTTGAGGAACTTTTGGAAATCCGATTGCACCATTTGATTGCTTGTTGTTTTAGACTCGGTTGTATTGTAATACGTGTAGAATTTGTTCAGGTGACAAAGCATACATCAATAGCTCTTTTCTACCATATCTTCGATATCAAGTCTTCAGAATATATTATGTTGGAGAAAGTAAACAGTATAAAGAATTACACTCAGTCTTCTCATGCAAATATAACTTTATTTAATCTAAGTGACATGGCAATAGATGGGAAACTTAGTGGTGAAACTACTGTCACTAATTAAATATAGTCCAGATTAAATTAACTACTGATAACCCTGCAGAATCCAGTTACGCACAAAAATGGAGCTAGCCGCACGCGAATTTCTAACATAAATCGTAAACGACTCCCCATCGGCGCACGCGCACGCAGCCCGGCCTCCGTACTTTATTATGTATCAACACGAAATTATTACACAATCAACACTATTAGCGATAACATTCAATTTGTATCGCATCTCATATATCTATTATTTTTAATTTAAATTCTTAGCTTTTTGCATGATTTAATCGTTTTGGTAATTATTTTGGTTTTTGTTGATAGCCACCCAGTATCTATTACCTTGGCAAAATTCAAAGTGTTTAGTCTAAAAAGATCTATTCCAATCACGCATAATAAAAAATGAATTACCTTTAAATAACATAATTTGCTAAATCAAAATCGATTCAAAAATATTACACTAACGAGTGTCAGTTCAGTTCAGTTACAGTTAAAAAAGCTTAGTCAATGTGAGAGTCAGCTGGAAAGAAATTCTTGGTCGCTAATTTTTAACCGACTTCAAGAAATAGAGGAGGTTTTCAATTCGACTGTACTTTTTTCTGTTT
The DNA here is from genome assembly GCF_050436995.1 of Anticarsia gemmatalis. Classification (NCBI taxonomy): domain Eukaryota; kingdom Metazoa; phylum Arthropoda; class Insecta; order Lepidoptera; family Erebidae; genus Anticarsia; species Anticarsia gemmatalis. Next base: position 9,430,934 of record NC_134757.1, read on the forward strand.
TTTACATCATAAATTTTTACTTGGTGGACTAATTTTGATGATTATTTTTTTATTAGACGATATTATATACTTACAATATGTAAAAGTCTACAAACTTACTATAGTATAATGACTACCCATTAGTCCTAGAAAAACTGAAGATTTCATATCAACAATGCTATAGACAGTACTCGAACTTGTATCTCTATAAGTCTCCACCGTTGCTTGTAAACTTTACGACCAACCAATCTTTATTAGTACTCCGTTGTACGGCGAGGGAACATTTTGGTTACTCTCCTTTGCGCAAAAGCCTTTACGTGTACTAATATTAGTTTCAAGAGAAAATCACGTGCAAACTGTACCTATAGGCATTATAGGCTTCTATTACGTAATACAAGACACAGCATCAAAATATGTTTGTGACCAAGAAGTTGATAAATTGTCACTTTTAACTTTATTTTAATTAAACCATCTTAGTAGGGTTGCACTGACTGCCGCGACTGTGCATGATTTCTTGTTATGTTTCTAAAAGTATATTATGTAAATCTGATGCTTAGTGTTTGTCATTGGTTCACCTGTTTCTTAGACTAAGTCTTTCGAACAATGAAGTTTAAATTAAACTAAAAAATAAAAGGGTTTGGGAAAACTATGTAAATATTTGTAATCGATGATACAAACAATCTAAACGTAAGTCAGAGGTCGAGTCATCAAGCAATCTTAGCAGAAACAGATGTTCACGCAAGTCCAGCGGGCGCCTCACATAGTTTATCGATCACCACTGCAGCTACATGCTATAAATGATCAAATATACACTGAATATCCTTCCTCTGTATTTACGTAGTACATACCCAACACAAAACACCCACCTTGTACGTTGAGACTAGAAATCTATGCCTACAGAGAGGCTAGGCCGAAAATTATTGGGGGTACCTCCTTCCACCCTCGGGGGGGATGGGGCCAGCCGTCGCCGGCCTGATATGTGACCGGAGAGTCTTGTTCAACAAACGATGACGATGATTTAAGCTCAGGCGTTTTAAGTGTATTACTGGGAGAAATCCGGCTTTTGGGCTTAGGCTTAGATTTGAGTGAGCCTGCTATTATGGGGGGAGGCTTCTCGATTTATGTGTGCCTGTCCATTTGACGGCGAGCCCGTTAGAGTCGGGAGTTGGGACGTCATTTAGTTAGTGCCCGCTTGTATGAAAAAGCCTCTATTAAGTTGTCTAGCCGGCTTTGTTCTACGTGTATAGTGTTTTTGAAAAATATCGGAAATTACTTTTTTTGTTGAAATATTGCTCATTGCCGGGCGAAAAAACAAACTGTTCAATCTAAGTCAAATACACAAACTGCGTAAAATACTCTTTCACGAGATGAAGGAAATCATCAAGCAAAGAGATGTCTGTACTGACTGTGGGTAGACGGTATAGAATCAAAATCTCAGTGATGTTTACATTTCATCGCTCGCGAGTACTACGTAGATTGCACGCCGCTGCGAGCTTGACTAGACTTCGTATGATTATTGCCACTTAGCTACAAAATGTCTGCAAAAGATTAAGAAAATACATTGAACTTGACTGTCTCTGCGGCTACGGTCTGTAAAGATATCCTTCTTCATTCCCAGTCCCTTTAGAGTTTTTAGTTTAATAACAAATAGTTCCTAAAATCAAACAATGGTATGTAGACCTTTAGACGTGTAGGTCATAATGCGCCGATTTTTAAAATAATTGGAATAATTTTCACGTTCACAAAGATTCAAATTGTCTTATGCCAGAAAAAAAGCTGTAATACAAACATTCTAACACTCTAAAAATATATTTTCCCTTAGAGCGAAACTCTTATACTTTGGGGAACAACTTGATCGTCTATGTTTCGTATTCTTGCGCACAAATAGTACATGTGGATATTCTTGAGAACCAGATACGTTTGTTTTGGACGGCTGATGGACGGGGACTTCGCTGGATAACTCACGTATCCGAATATTCCTAAGGTTTTAGCGAGCCGTCTTCGGCTGTTACTGCGCTATCGTTAGCCGAGCCTGAGGAAGGCTTCTAAATTGTGTACGGAAATTCTATAAAATATATTCTATATCAGAATAATATTTTGTTTCGGACGGGAGTAGAGTCAATTTTATGTTACTGGGTTTCTCCAAACATGCAAACAGACACGAAAAACAATCAGACACTTAACACATTTTTTTAATAATCGTGAAGAATCGAAAGAAATCAAACCCAATCCTCCGCGTATACAGTGTAGCTGCAACTTAAAACTCTATAATGTCATACCTTACCTTACCTTAAAACATTTCTGGTAAATAAAAATCTCTCGAATCTTTGGTAGACAATAGTAGACATTGATGGAAAACTGTTTGAAGAGGTCACTGTTCAACTGTTCAATAATAAACTCAACTTCGAATGATTTAGTATAAGGTAGTCATTCACTAATAAGATAAGCTAAACTTTAGCATAAGTACGTAGGTACTTTATGTTAAGTGTTTTATCCTCATTTAAAGAGTAACAATCCAATCCTTTTACATCAGCAGAAAAGTACAAATTCGATATTGAATTTTTCTCCAGTTAATCTTGTATTCAAATTTTAATTCTATCATTCTGGCGTTTGAATAAAAACGAATTCATTTCGTTCCGACGGTGAATAATAATGTACGGGCGAGTCTACTCTCGAATTACAGCGGCTGTATGTCACACCGACGTGTAATGATTAGGGATTTTGAGCAGAGTTCACGGGATCACACTGTTGCTGCTAATTTACACTATTGAAGTTTAGCTTTTGTATAGAAATGTCTGGGAAAGTAAAATGCAAAATATTCACTGTGTTAAAAACGCAAGAACTCAAACGAGTATTTATTTCTTTACTTACTGAATATGAATTCAAATACAAGTGTTACTGATAAAAGAAAATAATAGCTAGAGTTTTCACAACTGCCAGTGGTTACAAACAAACCGCGTATTAAAATAAATTCAAATTAGCTGCCAAAACTACCTTTTTTACAGACAATCCGTTCATTATCTGTCAAACACTATTAAAAAACGTTAGAATAGAATGAAGTTACATAACGATGGATAAATCGGTTCTATTACAAAACAGTGTAACACACATTCAGATTTATGGAGATCAACAATTAATTCCTATCCCTGTATCCGGAAAAGCACTTTTCATGACCTCATATGCATATTGAAATTATGCCGAATGATTATGCTTAGATTATATTTAGTACATACAATCAGACCTAGACGAGATGTCAACGTAATCACTAGTATGACGGGCTAACGGTTTGAATTTTGCAAACACGTTTAGCTATTTTCGTCTGATTAATTTAGAATTTAATTTTGATGGTTTGGATTTAGTGGTGTTCTAGTGATGGTTTTTGGTTTACATACGTTATTGGGTACTGCTCGCGGCACTTTTAACGATAACATTCTTTTGCGATATCAATTTCGCAGGCAAATATTATAAGGATGAAGATGACTGCATCTTTAAAAGTATTTTTAAGAATCTGATATAAGTAATCGATACGTAAATGTACGTACGGACTGATAAAAAAATTATTCATTCCTATCAGCGTTTCAGCATTTTTTTCAGATTCCTAGACTTGATTCGTAATACGAAACGTGATACAACTGTATTCCACAAGGTATCTTCAACCAATAGTAATTCACCACCTAACAACTAACAACTCGCGCAAAACCTGAAATCAAGAGCAAATTACGTTATCGCACGTGCAATTTGCACTTTCTAAAATATTCACAGAATTATATAAACCCACCATAATTAACTCGAACCATTTAAATAATGACACGCAAACTCAAACAACGATTTAAAAGTCCGATTGTACTTGTACAGCGTTAAAGTACATTACTAACACAATCAGTACAAAGGGCGAAGCACTCCCATTTATATAATACTCGTCAATAATAATTTCATTAAAATGTAGATCTAGTTAAAAGCATTTTTTCTGATTAATTTTCAGTCGCGGGCCCCGCTCTTCTTTTTTTAATTGAATATCAGGCCACTTTGATGGCGCGACGAGAAAGGGTTGAAAAAAAAGTTCGCCCTCATTTGAATAAAATAACAGCACTCACACTTTGCATTTACGGAGATATTTCAAATTATATCTGGACTCTTTTTTGTTTTAATTTTTTTTTTGTTCCTCGTATTTATTTTATTTTTCCATCACCGCTCCCGTCTAATTGAGTTAGGCCTCCAAATCGAAAATGTCGATCGAGTTGTAATTCAATTTATTTTTGTTTCTAATGGAGTTCGGAGCTTTTTATTCTCTTTTTTAACTGTAATTTTGAATCATTTGCCTATTGAAGGGTTGGCTCTGTTTACCGATGCGAAGACTTTGCCATGATTTATTTTTTCTTGAATTTGTTTGAGTAAGTACTGTTTTTATAATACTTTTGTATATTTGATACATTCATCGACACGTTGATGTGTTTGTTCATAGAAAAACGAGTATCACGATATTTTAATGCGTTATGACGCAATGTCATTTTAATCTTAAGGATACAAATGTATTCACCAAGTTAACGCTTAACTTTCTTTATAAAATAAAAGCATGAGTACTCTGTCAAAAAGATAGATCAATGACCTCATGGGTGTAGCGAATTACTATTTTAATATTGTACGACCCATACAGATTGTTTTAACTTTATACTACATCTTCCTAAATATAAAAGGGCACGGAGTATTTCAAATCTGAAAGAATGTCTGGGAGAAAAGTCATTTCGCGGTGGCATCCCGATGCTCTGGACGGAACACATATAATCTCGATACAAAGATTATTGGATTACTCATAGTACAGGCCTGACTGAGAATCAAAACCTTCACGAATGAGAATAAAAGAGAAATATGACTTTTATATGAAAAGTTTCAAGTTAACAAGAGAAAAAGTTTGCAACGAGATGTACGGATGTGAATGAAGCAAGGGAAGTTTATAAGGATCGTACTAAGTGACGTTCTTTGGTCTCTGCCTACCGCTGTGGGAAAAAGGTGTGATTTTATGTATGTATAACATTTATATGATGCCACATAATAAGTCTTCAGTTTTAATACCTGGGGGACTATTATGTGTCTCAGTTGACAACAATTTGAAAGCCACTATGCTGTACATTGATTTTCCCTTATATCATAGTGATTAACACGTTACGTTAAAGCAGCAATGTTATGAAAAGTGACCATCAATTTGATGTACACTCGTCAACTAAGATACGTAATAAGCATCCTATACGTTTATTTCAAAGAACATCAAAGCTTAAAGTATAATCAAAAACCTTTTAGGGTATCAAAAGAAAATGTCTTTGTTAAAAATGAGGTCAATTCTCCGTTGTGAGATGATGCAGGCACAAAATGTGTGGCACACATACAGGGTGTATAAGAATTATTATATTAGCGGTATACATGGTGCAACAATGTCGCCCGACTACTCCACAGACACTTGTCGCGTCTACTACGATTGAATGTTTTGATACTTTACATTATAATTTGTAATTATTTGTGATTTACTGAATAAAGAAGAGAGTGATGACCGAAATAATGTGTAAAAAGCACATTTTCAAGGCAGTACATGAAATTGCTTAAAATAACTTTCTACGTTTATCCTGAAATCATGTACAAGCCATTCATCAAACAAATAATGAGTTTATTTGTGTAAAATGTTTGTTTTTATTTTTCCGACTTTGTAGTACATAATTAACTTACTTATTCGTTATCGAAGGTACCAGTAGAAATGCTGAATATAAACTTATAATACCTCGGTTGTGAAAGCAGTTAATAACACAAATACATGTATATTTGATTAAATTTATTCTTCTCGTGTGCGTTTGAAGTACCATAAGATATATTTTACGTGCCATAGGCATCTTTTACCTTCATAAACTACACAAACTAAAAAATTGCCAGAAATAATAAATTAAAATCAACTTTTCACAGTATTAAAGCTACTAAGTCGCGCTACATTCAGCGAGAGCGTTTAAGAGAGTGAGAAAAGCTCGCCGCCCCGGCCTATTCGTTTCAGTGAGGGCGCCCGCCTACTTTTGTCTCCAGTGCTGCGCGCACTACTGGCCTAAGTCTATTTTGCGATATTTTGCGTACTTAAAATTAGGTTTTGAGGTAGGTTTTAAGGCATTGATTTAAGATTATCTAAAAAAAAATATCAGCTATCTCGTCTAATATTGTTTTATGCCTAAATAATTTAATAGCTAACAATGTAAATGAATCGATCATGCACAGAAATTTTATACATGTACTTAGCTTAATTTACAGAGTTATATTTTTTAAATAAGTCTTCCTCAAACAAATTCTTTCAAAAAAGGAACTGCGTTAGTTTGGTAATTAATATTTACGCTTTAGTTACACTCACAAACATTGCTGAACCAAAAAAATGAAATCAAAAACAACAAGCGGCCTCGCTGACAAAAGTTAGTACAGCAAATAATGGTAAATCGTGACTTACTCTCTTGTTGCAGTGAGCAGACAATCTGAGAAGAATCTCGGGGAGAGGTTGAAGTGAGCCTTCACGACGGCAGGGGTCGCGCCCGCCGGACTTGACACTCATTTAAGTAGCATATAATTCAGTTTATTTAGCCGAATTCAATCTCGCCGAAGGGTTGTACCTTGTTTCATGCTAATATTGATGATTTGTGTTTGTATAAAGTGTTTTTGAGCAGATGTGTCGATGTAATTTTAGGTGGAGTTTTCAAGTATCAAAGACAGTAGTCGACATAATATATTTTCCTTTTTGATAATTCATGTCAGGTGATTTTCTATGCGATGCTTTTATTTCGATGATTTGCATTAATAGAAGATTTCAGTTTGGTTTTTTGTTAGTCTAATTCTTTTGATTTAGTAACGTAATTTTACAAAAATGTCGGTCTATTGTAAAATCTTTCAGTATCAAATTTTCTAAGCACCTCATGGTCCTCAAACTAGAAGATTAACTATTAACGAGAAAGTCGGATATTTGGTCTACCTTTGGATTACACTTACATAGGAGGATGGTCTACCTTTGGATTACACTTACATAGGAGGGACATTGTATTTACTCTAGATATTACTCATTTAAAACATGCTATTCAAAATTTGCTGTTTGTCATTTTGCATTCCTATCAAATATTATTACATGGAAATTCCTTTAATGCACGTATTTATAATCTTAACTTCATTCCAAGATCAATAAACATAAGCTAAAATTCATACCCCCTTTACAGTTATCAAGCAAATCATTAATTTCTTTCACAGCTTTGTCTTCAACCCTAAATATGAAAGGGTGGGGGGTTGGAAAGGGTTGTTATACCTTTTTCTTTGAATAAATTAGCAGAATTGTGTTCTGTTCGTGCTAATGAATGTCTTGTGGACCGATGCCGTCCGTTATATTGCTGTAATTAATTGATTTTAATGAGAATTCGACGAATTTCTTGTTACTTTATATCATTGATTTCGATATTGTTATTATTAGTTATTTGCAATTCTAATTGGAGGTCTGTAGTTTTGTTATTTGGTGAAAGTATTGATTTGGTAACTAATTATAAAGGAGGCTTCTTAAGGTCTGATTTTCATAAATACTGACGATGTTTAACATTATTTCAAAATTAAAATTACCGGTAATACATAACTTTTAAACTCTCGCGTTGCATGTTCAAAGTATAATAGAATACGGGAATTAACGCGAACACGCATTTTACCTTAAGATGCCTAACGTTTCGGCGCAGGTTGCACTCGCCGTGGTCGCAGGAGAGTTCTAATAATTTAGCTGTTGTAATACATATATTTAGTATTTTCACCTGTACCTATTCTGTTACTTAGAATTTACTACAAATAATCTTAAACGACTCAAGACGTTTTTATTACAAACATACACACAATTACACTTATTACATTTAATGGTGCTCCCACATTGCCGTTAGAAAATGTTTGTAAACATTTTATAACACCAAAACATTTACTAACAAATGTTAACAATTGTTGCACTTTGTTAGAAACTGTTACATGTTATAAGTGCTCCTACATTGATGGAAAATGTTCAAACATTTTATAACATCTAGTATTGGCTCGCAGTTTGATTTCGTGTTCTGAGGGCCGAGGACGTCTACACGAAAATGGAAGAAGATTTGCTACAAACAAAAGATAACACATGTTTTATTTTGTTATAATTTGTTTTGTTATAAAATGTTTACTAACATTACTAAACATTTTCTAACATGAAAATTTATTTGTGATTAAATGTTTGCTAACAAATGTTTACTAACGTTATTAAACATTTTCTAACGGCAATGTGGGAGCACCATTACAAGCAAATAAAACAATCAATTTACTATAATATTCTGTCACAATTCAAATATCAAATCAAAGTACCAAAAAACTAAACCTCTCAATGATTTTTCACCTTCCATTCAACCCCATGTCGTTATAACGTTCGGTTCAAATATTCTGTCATTATGTGCAGTAAAGGGGTGAGCGTATTGTGTACAGCGTTTGATGTTTCATGTTTGTCACTTTTCTTCTGGTTGGATAATGACAATGCAAATTGGGAAGGTGATGTGATGGGTTCGTATAAAATATTTGGAGATAGGTGTTGAACAATAGTTAGGGCTTAGCGTATACTATTGATCCATAGTTAGGGCCAAGTTTTGCAATCGAAGAAAGAAATTCATTTGATAAAAAAAAATCGCTTTGTCACTAACTAAGTAAAAGCAACTGATATAAAAACAAGCACATATTATTCTACATTATTTATTATTCTTAATATTTTTAGACTAAGAGTCGAGCCTTAACTTTGTTCACACAAAACAACGTGGTAATGTCTAGTCCGTTAAAAAGTCCGCAAAATTTTACACTCAGTATGCACAAGAATATAATCGTTTGATTTAGTTTGACAATAACCAACAGTATTGTTTCTGGGCTGGACGCCACTCTACCACAAACGAATCTTTTCCCAACTTTCACATGACGTAATCACAAATCTGCGTGTAACATCTGTTCATTATCTAAAAAGCACACAAATAACAATGCAACATCCACTTCACGCATTATAAGTAGGTATTAGAAGCGTGTGTTTTATCACAGCGACAATCAAAACGTACGTTCCCGACCGCAAGTTTAATTATGCAAACATCAAGCCGTCGCCAGATTTCTCATTAGAGCCAAGATAATGACGGTACACACTGTCGCAAAATTAGATAGCAAGCACGCACCCAAACAGATATACGCGGCACATTAACATAAACCGAATTTGCATGTAAATTACATTTTACAGCATCTTAATTAAAACATTTTGGCATTATAAATGATCAAGCGGGGGAGGGTGGTGTACCCCTGACCTTACTGCGCCCCCACCCTTCGGTTAATTCGATAGTTTGAAATTTCGAAACGACGTATTTGACGTTCGATTTTTAGAATTGCGCGGTTATTTTAATCGTTTTTTGGTAAGTAGGTTTTATATTGCGAATAAAATTGTTTGTGGTTAGGTTTTATTCAGTTTTGGTCAGTTACCACGACAGTTTTTGTTGTGTGACTGTTAACTGTGTATCGTGCTTAGTGTTTGCTTTGACTACTCTGCCCTCGTTGGTCGTAGCGTAATCTTGGATTCGTGGTTAGTAGCCGATAACCTTTTCACGTTCGGTAAAATAATATGCTCTTCAGCTTTACTTCAATAGTTGTAGGTGTTGTTGTACCGTTGCTGTCAGTCAGTATTATATCACTGAAATGACTGGTGGATTAAAAATTAATTAACTAGTAAATCTAAAACATAAGCTATGTATATTGTCATTTGTCGATAAAAGAGAATTAATAAAATCGCATTGAGAAACCTCTTTTTTGAAGTCGGTTAAAGAATTATCAATATCTTAAAGGGCAAAGAAAATTAAAAGAATACTTAAAGACATTAGCGAGAAAAATCTTTGTTTGAAACCTGAGTTAATTAAAATTTTATTGTCGTCCAACCCCATCGGATTCTTTAACAACATTTACATGAGATTAAAGAAAATATTTTTTCACCCCACTTAGGGGTATTAACAGAAAGTTCTTTAAATAAGTTAGCAATTAGGGGTAACATAAAATTTACATAATTGTGCAAGTTTTGTCTGTTTTGTGTATAGAACGATTCTGTTGCAGTGTTCACAATGTTCATTAATAATGAGGGTAGGATGATATTAATTGAGTTCGGAGTTGCTTTTATTAATTTGCGGGTAAGTGTGTGTAAAGGTGAGATATTAAAGTACTGATTATAATGTTACAGCAAAGTTATAAGTTAAAGGAGTATGTTTAGAATAAATATATTATGCTCGACTTGCGGGGCCCCAGATCGATTAATATGACGTTTATCGAACATTTTGTTGTTAAGAATTACAGTACAGAGTGATTTTTTGGACGAGTACGGGAATAAAACATGTGATCCATTATTAATTTAAATTCAGTTCTTCTCGTGTTGTCGGCTAATCTTTTCAAGTATTATATAACTGAAGTGTATGATTGTATGGACGCGCAAATGAACCATTATCAAACGGATGCGAAATAATATTTTTAAGTGTGATAGCCTCTTACCTAAGAAAGAGTCTATGTAATAACCTAAGATCTATGTAATATCATATTACATACAACAGGAGAACGCAGTTATCAACATAAATGCAAACGAATCTACGGAACGAAGGATTTGGAGCTAATCAAAAGCAAAGTGGTAAGTAAAGTAAGTCCTTATTCAACTAGTACATCTGCATATAATATATAATAGAAAGTTATTTTTAGTTATTCCTTAGCTAGTGTTAGTTATACTCTTAGTTAGTGTTAGTTATACTATTCATAACTCAAGAACGGCTGAACCGATTTGGTAGAAAATTTGTAGAGACGTAGCTTAGAACTAGGAGAGGGAAAAAGCACGTTTTAATTTTTTAAATAATATATAAAAATGTGTTACTGAACGCAAAACTGAAGAACGGCACAACCAAATCGACTTATTTTTGTACAATTGTCTTTAAGACACGGGAAAAGTTTTCATGGAGAGTGTAAAAAAACAATTGCTACGTTCCCTACAACACTTAGGTAACAACGTCTTAGACCAAGCTTCATACTCAACGGCAAATGATACACAATACATAATATGTGACGCCTCTTGACACAAATGCTTTGTGACATCAACTAGCCTCCATTGTGACGTCACATGAATAAGTGATAAACGCTAAAGACTGTGAAAGAAAGAGTATTGCCCGCGGCTATTGCAAACGCTTTTGTTCTTCATAGACGTGTTTCAGGACTCATTTCAGACAGTTGGATAAATAAAAATGTACTGGATTTTTGTAGTTTGTGAAGATTTTTTTACGTTTTGATGATTGTATGTTTTTGTATGGCTTAAACGGTAACTGCATCTGTGGAGTGATTGGCCATCCCCGATATTTATTGGACTGAATCCCGAGTCACTCAAAGTGTGTATTGAACAGTTTGCTTAGTTTCTGATGGTATTCATTGCAATTTATTGTATTTAATCTATACTCATATCATAAAGCTGAAGAGTTTGTTTGTTTGTTTGAACGCGCTAATTTCAGGAACTACAGGTTCGAATTGAAAAAATATTTTTGTGTTGAATAGACCTTTTATCGAAAAAGTCTTGAGGCTATATAACATCACGCTGCAACTATTAGGAGCGAAGTAGCAACAAAAACTGTTACAAAAACGGGAAAAAATATGACCCATACTCTCTTATGTGGCGCAAGGGAAGTTGCGCGGGTCAGATAGATAAACGACAAAATTAGGTACACTTTGCCTTTTACCTTCGTATATATATAGCTGGATAACTTTGTCAATTATAAATTACCTTATTTGTGCTAAATGTGAAAGGGTGCAAAAAATAATGGCTAGTTAATGAAAACTCCCAACCGCAGCATCAGATTCTGTGTTTTATGACTAGAGCTATTGTAACCTAGACCTTTATAAAGAGCTCTACCGGATTTAAAAGAGAATGGTGGTACTCCATGTGGGTTAGTAAAATCTTATTCAATACTGGTGTCTGTCAATAATTGATCTGTGTAAGAAAAATAAGGACATTGTAGTAAGAAGGTTTTGTGTCCTTAGTGTGTTTTGGCGATAATATTGGGTGTGTTTTGCCAAAGTGTTATCACAATTTAACACTACAATAAAATAATTTTGCGATTCGATAATGAACCAATTTGTTTGCGAATTATGTTATTATTTTACGTTTAACGCATTAATTGTTTTATATTAAAAATAATTTATATTATGTCAATAAAAAGCTCATGTTCAGCTTTTTATTTTTAAATAACATAGCTTTACTAACAACGTGTGTAATAACAACAATCTTGTTGAGATAAAAAATAATAACTCCATCAACGACGCGTTCAACAACTCTTAGCACAAAAAGAAAAAAACAGGAAAATAATGATACAAAGCTCTTTATTTCACACAATTACAGCGATATGTGGAGGAGCCGAGCCGTTGAATATACACAATTAGTCGCTTTTTCCCACAACATGCCACAGTGTAACCAAACCAAACAACAAAACCAACAGCTCCACCAGTTAACCAATCTTTCCCATACACAATTTTCTTACGTGTACAGATTTGAAAAACAGGTTGTCTACATGTCGACGTACACCGGCTGCTGCGCTGTGAAAAGTAGTGAAAAACAGGCGCCTAGTGTCAAGTGTAAATCGCCTTGTTAATTTCACTAGCCCTGCGGCGAATTTCGCCGAGGACGCATTGTGTGTGCCGGCTTTATGTCGCGTCTTCCCGTTGTCTGTACACGGCTTTAATTGCGCGCGTCATTGGCGCGCTTTTTGAAAAAAGAATGACGTGTAATTAACGCGCGAATATGGAACGTGACAACGCGCGTTCTGAGGGAGCGATTTTTTTTTAATTTTTTTAATTAGGCACACGAAGGGTTGAGTTCGGTGTTTTGTTTTTGTTCTCGTTTTATTATTTTGTTGTTATGAGTTCGGTTATAACTTGCGAAATATAATGAATATATTAAAATGCATTTAAATAAATCATCCTTATCTGTTATTACTGCATACTCGCTTGGTTGTTATTAAAAACAATTTACCTGTCCTGTATTCTTTAATCGATTTCAATGTCGACTGCGTGTATAATTGAAAAAAGTGTCACAGACTTATTTTAATTTGCATTGATAGTGTTTTGATAAAGATCATAAAAATGATGTATAGAAACCATATTACTTAGCTGGTGGTATGAAAAATTGCAAAAATAAACTACTGTCCTTGAAGCGATACCACGGAGATAATTTACGGAGTAATTAATTTGATGTATACTTTCGTTTTTCCCGTAACTGTGGATTGTAAATAAATAATAAAAAAATATATAATTTTTTTGAGGACAATGACTGTCCGAAAAAAGCGATGATACATGATCCTCGTTTGGCTCGCTCGTGTACATTTTTTTTATTAAAAAAAAATCACATTAACGGCCTTCATTGGGGCGGCGATAAATAATGCCCTCCTTATTCAAATTTTTGTTTTGTTCATCCCCCGCGTTATAAATGAGACTTATTTGGAAACGAAATGATAGGGGGCGATAAAATTCTCGATTATGTTGCGAATGTTTCGATGTGTGAGTCCAAAACGAGTTGGTAATCGGGTCATTTATCATATTAAATGTAACTTCGGAATTTTTTTCGCACGTCTACCTGTGTTTTTGTTAATTTTGTATTTGTTTTGTGAAAATAATGAAAAAGCGAAAGGATTGGAATTTATTTTCGCTTAGTAACACGCCCACGTGAAACAAAACAATAATGGCCAATTACTTTTAACAATTTCAATTATAATAGCGGGCTTTGGCGCGATTGGTTTCAAGATAGAAGATCGCTTAGTAAGTACTCATTAACATAAGAATCTTATTACATCAAAAACGTTAATTATAGTTATCAGTCTCAATTACCGCGATTGAAAGCTGCAGTGTGCACTCCAAGTTAAATTAAATTTAATCCAGGCCTTTCGACGGCTTATACATTGACCAAGCGAAAAGAGAACATTTTTCATACTTCGCTATAGATCGCTATAGCGATGGATCTATAGCGATCCCTCGGGAACTCCGGGATAAAAAGTAGCCAATGTGTTATTCTGGGTCTTCAGCTACCTACCAAATTTCATCGTAATCGGTTCAGTAGTATTTGCGTGAAAGAGCAACATACATCCATGCATACATTCTCACAAACTTTCGCATTTACAATATTATTAGGATAGTAGGATCTTCTTCGAAACTAGGAAACCCAGTCCAAAATGGTACGTATATGTGAAAGCCATTTATCAAGTAATTCTGTCCACGCACGGCGCATCGTAAGGAATAGATACAGATTACTGCGGACTAACTTATAGGCTACCCTGCCGACGGTACTGTCTATTAGCCGTGAAACTGGAATCGAACCTAATACCTCAAAGGCATTAACAGTCTACTAAATCAATTCATTTGTATAGGCTATAAACAAATGATTTACGTGTTAGTTGCTAGTTGTTGCTTCTTTTTGACGAGATTGATTAGGAACTGGCCGGAAATGTATATTAAATAGGTGACTCTAGGTGAATAATAAAATGTAACTAACATTAAAAATAAATCTACGATAAGACAGTTTTAACAAGTTTATAGGGTAATGAAAACCCATTCGACGGCAGCAGTATGGGTGTTATAACAAAAACCTGACTCTACAAGTTAATGCTAATAATAATTTGTTTTGCAGCCAATAACCAAACGTTTTCTAGTCAGTCATCTTTACAAAACTTTACCACCACCATGTCATAGAATTTTACAAGTTTGATGTCTCAGAACAGGCTGCTTTTCACAAGATTACCGACGAAATAAAGAAGACTCTTTACTACGACGAAATTTTACATTCCTTAGTTGCCATGGCACAGTCTTCAGCAAAAAAAACTTTAAATCCTTAACTATCGAACTCATTTTAAGTATGTTTTTAGAAGTAGAACTAAGTTTATTGCTTATCTGGTTACCATAATACAAGCTCAGCTTAGTTTGGAATCAGATGACGTTTTAGCTCTTCAACAACTTTTAACCTCTAATTATTGTGTAAGTGTATTGCAATATGTATTTAGGAGTATATTTCAACCTCTTAATTTGGAATCGGATGACCTTGTCTTTGTCTAATGATGATACTAAATTAACGTCTCTACGGTAAATGCAGCTTTAAAACTATAATAATTCTATCATGTATTACTCATGCCAATCAAAACACTGTTCACTGAAAAATCTTTGAGTCATAACAATCAGTAAAGTCAATTGATAAATATTAATGCGTTACTCATGCTTTATCAGAGCTAGTTCTAAGTAGTGTTAATAGTCTTATTAAAGAAAGAATTCATACAAAACATCACGCTTATTATACCTCAAGGTGAAGGCAGATGTATACAAAACACACCCAATTTGCCGTTAACAATATTAACGTGTAAACAGTTAGAAAAAAAAACACTTATTTCAACAGACGGATTTCAAAAGACGCTGACAAAGTTGATTCATTAAAATAACTACATTATGTTCTTGATTATTTAATTTTTAGTCTCTCAAAATAATATCTTGGTATGATTTGTTTAAGGTTCCCATTGCGTATATCTATAAGCGATATTTATATTATAACATAGTCGACAGTCAATTGTAGGAGAAAAACCTTCCTCTAAAGAAAATAGTTCGCACAAAAATAAGCTAGGGGCGTTGACCAATTTTTCATTCAAAATTTTCCGAAAGCTAGTTGTCGTCAATACTAGTAGAAAATCGTCCCCTTTCAGAGAGAAACCTTGTCAAAGAGTTCTTCCAAAGTATTGTATCGACTCTATATCTCCTTAGATAGAGGTATAATTTATTGTTTTTAGTGGTTCTAATAATATTCTTGATGTATTTGTATGTGCTTAATTACATATTTTTCAAATTCCCCTTTGTCTGTTTGAAATTTGAAGAAGCGAAGCCTTAATGTAATTTCATAGTTTCAGTTTGTCATTTTCTTGTATAATTGTATTATGAAGAACGCTTTTCATACGAGTAGCTACATAACAACATTGTTTTTCTACGCAACAAATTTTCCAGACGAATCCTCTTCGAACCACGGCGGTACCATTATCTATTTACTAGCCAGTTCGTTCCAATCTTCCTATTAGGTCTACATGTAATGTATGCACCACTCCTTAAGGATGCGGTGAATACATCACACACAATCACACAACTGATGGCAAAGGTCGCGCGATTTTCTCACTGACCTTCGGGGTGGCTCGTGAACACTCGTGATGCAGCTAAGTGGTCGGATGTGCTGTCTCTTTCTCGCATAGATAGGTGTGTTACTGGTTAGGGAGCTGCCATTTTTAAATTGGTTTTCTTTTTTTTTGGCGTTCGATATTTGATTTTTTTACTTTTTTCGTTCAGTGGTCGTGTGTGGTAAAACTATGATTTCTAGTAAGCCTTTGTAGTTAAATTAGAAAATAGATGGCTATCACAATATCGAAATAATAGTTTAGAAATTAAACTTACGTTGTGCTGTTTGTTGTTTTGGTAAAGAATCACAACAAAAGCACCAATATAACACAGAGAGAAACCCCTAAATCTTTTTCCTAAGGCATGATTTCTTTCATGATATTTGTCGTTTCGGAAAGCAGTACACATGCCTCTTCTCCCAACTTCCTGTGACATAAGTTGCAGAAACAACGAATAATTCCTCTATTCCCAAACGAGTAACACTCCATCCCATACATAATGTATGAAACTTAAAGAAATGCAATGAAATGATAAAATGATCGTTCTATTGTAGATAAACGGGCCATTTCCACTGGCACAATTGAATGATGACTAGCTATTGTGACTATGTTTAGAGTTCCTGCATATAATGCCGCGATAGGTGCTCCTGACTCTATTTCGTCCACTTATTGCCATGTATTAGAGTTCATTGGGTCGCTATATGCGAATCTTGATAAGGTAAGTGGATGAGATTTGGCGTGGAAAATTTTTGCATACGATGTTCTGGATACATCTGCAGTTACAATATAATGTTATAGTAGTTGTACCTGAAAATGTCACATACACACACAGTCTGTCAGATTAGCATTGAAGCATTTACACGATGACTTTTAGGTTTGTACTCATAAAGACGGCTTCTTAAAATGACAATTTTACCAGAGTCTAGCTTTCTGAAAGGTGTTTTTGGTGAAAATTACCTGAAGGTAATTTAATAATAAAATTAGTTTTGTCCATTTGCAAGCGGATAAGGATACTGTTAGTTGCTAGGATATATCAAATTAATTAAACGTGGTTTTCGAAGCCACAATACTTGCTGAAGAATGAGACCGCATCATAAGACATAATCATTACGCAATACACGTTATTTCAAAGAAATAGTAAGTTTTGTAAGTAATTATATAACACTACCACAATAGCAAACTCTAGATTCGGGTCTATGCATATTTTCAAGAACTGTTTTAGAGCTCAGGTCTATGTGAATAATTTCACTTAATAGTTTGGTGTACTTAATCACATAATAAAATCATACTACCTGAACCATTGAACTAGAACAAAATTTTAAGGATATAATCATGAGCCAGGCATTAGCATGTCCAGACAGGACCGCTATACAAAATAATCAATTTGCCATCATATATAAAGTCAAAATACCGCGTCTAGTGGATGCGGTGTAAAGAGGCTTCTCTATAAATTATTTGGACTATACCGGACGTGTCGTCAACATTTTGTGTGACGTTCACGCCGAACGCGAATCGCTACTGAAAAATAAAGTTATATAATTTTGACATTTTCATTACTGGTTGAATGCATAACATAACATAATATCAGTTTTCTTATAATTTACTAGTTACCAGAGTTAAGTAAAGACAATACTATGTTGGAAGACATTTGTCGTTTCAACATGCGCGAATAAGAATAAGCCGCTTTTGATTTAGCTACAATTCTTTCTCTTTTAATACTGAAAGGTTATCTGCCAAGAAATTGGTTCTTATTTTGTACTTTTTGAAAAGTTAGTTGTAGCACATTTCTATTGGCTAGTAGGAATTTAACGCGATGTAATAAGTAGAGCTATGACGTAAGTATCGAATATTTTTTTCAGATTTGTGCCACAGGGTTATCGACAACTGGTAGAACGCTTAAATTACGGGGCAGGCACATTTTTATCTGCTTTTTTTGCCCAAGCCTAGGGGTGGTGTGTGCGTTTTTGGACTTATTTTTTTATCGAACGCTGCGAATGGACCACTTCAATGTAGGGTTAAACTGTCTGTATAACGAAAACTACGCTTTGTGCACTCTATTGATATGTTTCAGGCGGCCATTTTGTCGCAGCGCTTATTATAGTAATTATTTATCAAATTATAAACTGTAATATCATGGAACATGGAATTAGGTTGTTACAGCATCCAAAAATTACTAAAATACTATGAAAAACGGTCAAAAACTACTACTGAAACAATATTATCCGTTGTATTACTTGAAAATTCTAATTATAGACTTCAAGAATGACCTAGTTTGTTTAACACAACATGCAGAGTATACATTGACATATAAAATTTGGACAATTATTCTCTTTATTTTCTCCTCAATACTCAAAGCTCGTAAGCTAACATCCTATTTAATAACATACCTATTATTATAACCTATTACATAACATTTCTCAATATTACACGTACTTTAAACTACTGACAAAAGTATTCCGCCTACATTATATACCTAATCCTCATAGAAACCTTCCATAAGCTGTCCCAAAATTCGTCCAAATCCTTTGGCTGTGTATCGCGGCGCACAAACGCCCGTATACAGTCGGTATTCAATCAAAACACGCATTGTACGACATTTTATTTGCGGCTCACAAACAGCGTGCAATCTGAGTAGCACAATCTAACCCAACGGCTTTTGTGCTTACTTTCATATTCGCTGCATTGACAGCCAAAGGGCGGGATAGGGTTGGCATTACTTAATGCAATTGCGAATTCTTTGAGATGAATTTCATTTATTTGAAGAAAGAAATGCAGGGCCACTAGGATATCGATAGTAGAATAAGTACAAACCAAGTTTTGTTGATCAAAATGTTAACCAAATTATGCTTGTAGTAAGTAAAAATATTTCATTTTTTGGTAGAATTTAAGACTCGAAAGATACAGTATGTTGTAGCCTAAAAACGTATATAAATGAAAATTATGAACAGTCTTTGCCTCTATTCAGTATTATCTTTTAATATACAAAACCTGCTAATAGTGTATACCATATTTTGAGACATATTATACACGTTTTATCAATAATGCGATAAATACCCGTATTTACACGTTTACCTTGACGGCCAGTCTCACCACTTCAATCAGTCAAAAGATTTTTGTATAAAATTAGTGGAATTATTTATAATCTATCTAATGGCTATTGGCTATGTCTTATAATAAGCTCTAATTTCTAAAACCAAGCCATTCTTCACCATTTTCAATTCAATATAAAAATTGTTTGATCTTGTTCGCTAATCTATATTTTTAAATCAGTTTCACAATACAAATGGAGATCGAAATAAAATATGTTAGCCAGCCCTAAGAAGCACCAACACATACACAGTAGCGGTATCGAGCGGCTTATTAATAAACATGCGCTAACAATAAATAATTGTTTATAATGAACTTTATAATATATTAGTGCAGATAGTTCATTATCTCGTGCGCACGCACACACGCGTACAACGCAACAGATGCATCGGGTTTTGTAGGGATGGGGGATTAATATCGATATTTTAAATACTTAGTTTCACAGAATAAGCGCCTGATCATCTATCTTTTTTATGAAATGTTAGGAAATGCATAAAAACATCTGTCAAAATTCCATCTAGCCTTGTTTGCTCTTGGAAGCTACCTGATAGATATCCAAGGTGAGTGATGAAATCGTGCCTCCATCTGTTTAGTAAAGTATATAAAAATTATCAGCTGTTGATAATAAAATATCTCTGTCATAAATTAAAATCGACATTTATAACAAATCTAAGGTTTGAAGCTTTTTGGAATAAAATACATGGTACTTCTATGTATCAGATTAGACTTATGGTAGCATCAATGTGTTGATATAAATTAAAGTAAGAACACGAGACTCCAATCATCGGGAAATTTAAGAAAGATATTTATTATAATATTTATACAAGAAACTAAAAGGAACTGTCCCTAAGATAGATAGATCACATTCGACACGACTGTCTGTGATCAATTTTCAAAGCCGCACTTAGTTTTATAGCCATTTAATTATAAAACTATCGATACATCCTTACATCGACACCCCCACATCTCTACCAGTGCGCAGGAGCATCGCCGCTCGCATTTTCTTTTATCAACGCATTGATTAATGCTGGTTGATTTGAATAATAATTTTCTGATACAAACGTTATTGTATGATAAATTTAGTGCAAATTGTAACGTGAGACTGGTCTTGAATTATTGTTGGTCAGTACTTTAAGATTTAATGGCGCGCCTAGGAAGTAAGCTTTTATTGTTTTATTGTTCTCGTAAGTTATTTTGATGCGAGTTCAATTGTTTAAGGTGATTTGTTGTTGGGAATTTTGGTTTTGATGTTTTATTCTAAGAAAAAATCTGAGGATCAATATGAATTTATGTCATCCTTTGGTGTATTCGCCTTCGGGTGGCTTAAACAACTTTGACACTAAGTTGACCACTAACCATGGGATAAGAAGAAGATTGGTGGATTTAGAATCATTTTTTCGAATATTTTTTTAAGATTTTAGTTTACTCGGATACCGTACGTACATAAAAATAATGCAACTCATGCGCCTTTTGGTTGGCACACTCGAGTAAAACAACCTCATATAAAGTCTATATGAATTGACATTATCGTTACACAACTTTACGTATTTTGTCGCTTTTTATCAAGTTTGATTGTGTCAAACAAAAAACACAAAAAAACGCATTAAATATATTCTACCCAAGGTTAAACTCTGATTACTACCTTACCTATCTAAAGTAGTAAGTCAGTAAAACTATCACGAAAAAACCAAGCTCATAAAATCCACGTGTCTATAAACATCAAATCAATCGTATACTAAACACCCACTGAGTCCCACTGAACGAAGGCAAAGGAAACAAAACGATGAAGGTCGGCACAAAGACAGAACGATGTGTAACGGACACTCACTTACACCGACCAAATAAAAACGTGTTTGGGAGAAAACTGCTGAAGTGGTTATAGAGATGATAATACGCTGGTTTATTACTTAATTTGAAAAAGTGGCTTATTATTACTGTTATAAAGATCTTTGGATACTTTTGTTTTGCATTCTGATGACTGGTTCTATAACTTATATTTTTGTGTATCTTTAACTTATATTTTTTAAAGTATTTAAGCTGTATAAAAAAAATTATAATATGTCTAAAGTATTGTTTGTAAGAAATGTAGTTCAGCTTTAACGTAATAACAAAATTAAGAGTAACTGTACTTCAAAATCCGGTAGCACAAACGGTGATTAAAGCATAAAATTACACAATAATTTTATAAAATCATGATTAAACTTTGAGTGTTGTTCGTAATATTTTAGTACAAAGTTTGGAAAGAAATAATGTAATTAAACAAATACTTATACGTTAGTATCATTTCTTAAACTTACGCTGCAGAAATCAACTTCTAATATTACAATCACGCGTAAATTCTCTTAAAAAATTACTTGCTACGGTATTATCATCTCATTATAGATGTAGTACTAGGGCGGGCGGCGTAAGTCCGGTGGTCCCACATATCAGTCGGTCGTCGTAGGCGCCACCTCCAGTCTTTTATAGTTAACGCGATGATAGCTACTTGTTTGTGCCCGTTCTACTCTTTATGTGGGCTTGTTGCCGCGTCTAGATGTTGTTGCTCCTTGTTGCTTCTTGTTGCCCGTTGTGCTTTGAGAATGTTTATTTTGTAGTTTCTTGTTGTTGAGTTGAGATGATTTTTCAAGTTCGTGCAGGGTTAAGGATGTTCTGAAGTAGATTATGTCTTGGTACGCAGTGCATCGAAAATTGATTGGAATGTACGTACACCAATTTGAATTTTTTTTTTGTATTTTTGATGCAAAATATTAACTGTACCATAAGTCGTACTAAGCACTTTTTTAATGTAAAGTTTACTTACAAACACCTGGAAAACATTGAGCATTTCATTTTCAAACAATTATGTAGTCCCTTCTTTACCATAGCAAATTAGACAAAATTCTTAGAAACAACTTAAACCAAATAATTACAATAATAATAACTACATTAAATTACACTCTAATACCACACTTACAAAAGTTATTTACTATCACACATTAACGATACCATTTCAAAAACATATTCACATCAACACATTCTCCCGTCCATCTTTTATGCACAAGAACGTTAAGAACACGTAAGCTAGTTATTATTACAATAAAACAACGGACCTCATTAAAGGCGAGATACGTAATAAACCGACACATTATTCTTGTACAGACACAATGTAGCTACAGCCGTAAATTACTTACTGTCGCCAAATAGCGCATCAGCGAATAGTTTGTGTTTGTCCATTGTGTTCGACACATACATGAGAATTCAAATAAAATGCACCACAACAATCAGATCGGAGGCTAAAGCGTCAAGCATAATATCAAGTTGGTTAAGATTTTTTTTTTATTTAGCCTGTTTCTTTGTCCCACTGCTGAGCAAAGGCCTCTCCCCTGAGTTTCCAGTCCCCTCGGTCGATTGTTGCGTCTGGCCATCCATCCAGGAACGCATCCAGGTCAAAATTACCCAATATAATTATATTTCAATTATTCTTCAGAATCACCTAGAGTGAAAACGGATTAAAATGATTTAAAAGTATTGTCCAGAAAAATAGTTGCAAAGGATGTATTTTTGATTTAACAACAAGTACTTCCTACACTAATAAAAATCATCGTGCATCAGAACCACTTTAAAAACTGGTAGTAGATAGGATACGTATGCGAGATACCTTCTCGTAGTGCTTATTACATTATGAGTATTCATTTTAAATTGGTACTATAATCTTAAAAGTCACCGACGTCGCTTAATAGTCAATCTATATCGAATGATTGTCTTATTCTAAGTATTCAATTTATTTCTAGACCGCCATTATTTAACCCTTTTTACCGAATGTACAGCTTTACCAATGAGGTTAAATTAGTGCAATTTAGTGTCGACACCAGTGGAAACAACGTAGACGGGGCGCGAACTTGTGTCCCATCCCATTGTGTGGACTTGAAACAATAATCTGGAACCGTAGTAATGAGTCGACGAGCCAGAGGGCCTTGCACAATGACCGCAAACTTTCATTGTAATCTTTATATGATTTTAAGTGATGTCAGTCTCGTGTAATTGTCTTATTATACTTAATTATTAAAGGCTTCAAAGCTTTTGTAACTTTGAGTATGTATTTACAAAGAAGAAGAGTTAGTGTGCATAGAAAGTACTATGGTAATTCAAGCAATTGACGAAATTCGCACGCCTTATAAGACAATTAAAATAATCTTTGACAATGTGTTTTGTTGATTTTCCAATAAAAACCTATAATAATGTAAACAATAATCATTTTAAATAAAAATATGTATATTATTTAGCAGCTAGACATTGTTTAAACGAATAATTCATATTGAATTATGTCTTACAAAAGTTTTGATTTAACCCAAATGTGTTTTGGCACCACTGTGGAACACGGACCGCAAGCCGTCCGCCTTAAGGCTGGCTTCTTATGCAGATTTTACGAGAGGTTATAGCTGTAAGCAGCGCTCGAATCGCTTAATTGTTCGAATCAGACGTCGCGAAACAAAAACTATAAGATTCGATGTTTTTGGCAACAAAGCGATATGACACGCTAACATCGCTTTATTTGTTCAATTACTTTAAATTATTCGTCTAGCCGTCTTAAGGGTCTTCGTGGTGCCCGTCTGAATAATTGTGTTCATAATTATAGTTTGAAATGTGTTTTCTTAACCCTCTCTCGTTCGGGAGGAGACCCTTGCCCAGCAGTGGGTCCGTGTTATGGGTTAAAAAAGTATTTTCTTAGCTATATGTTTATAAAAAGTATTGAACTAGTCGGTTTGGTAAGCTGTTAGAATCAGACATTTTAAACATTCGTGTTGAATAAAAATGGAATGGAATATAGAATCTGATTTAAGTCTAATATGTGTGACTAGCAAAGTGCCATTTTCGGTGTCGTATTTCGCAAGAATTAGGGAGAATATTGAAATGTATAGGCTTTATAAGACGTATTTGATTTAAGCCATTTGACCTGATGTAATAAACTCAAAAGTTTGTTACGGAAAGGACCAAAACTGACTTCAGTCACACCACAGTCAAAAAAAGCTTTTCTTATAAAATGTCCCGTAACTTTTGATTTTCATTTGACTGAAAACTATTATTTAGACAAAGAGACACTTCAATTTTCTATATTCATATTCTAGGATAAAATGAAACTAGTAGTAAGTAGTATAAGTAGTTATCCTACGCCTAGCATTAGATCAAAATGATTTGACTCAATTGAGTATGACGATTTGCGCGAGATGATTAAACAAGTGATACACTCTGTTTAATTCAGATCGTATATCACAACACTTGTTAGTTTGTGTGTCACGGATTGTGTGGAAACGGCTTGACTGGTAAGTGTTAAATTTAATGATGTAATAAAAATAAGAGGCTTCTCATGTTACTGTTCTTTATGTAACAACTGCACGTTTGGCGCAGTGGTTTAAGCGGTCACCTCGCCGCAACAACCGTAGCGCCGCGTGTGGTGGGTTCGAATCCTACCCGGGACAAATCTTTGTGTGATGAGCACGAATATTTGTTCTGAGCCTGGTTGTCAAATTATCTATATAAGTATATATTTAGAAGTATATAAGTATGTTTATCAGTTATTTGGTTACCATAGTACAAGCTCTGCTTAGTTTGGAATCAAATGACCGTGTGTGAGTTGTCCAAAAATATTTATTTATTTATTTATTAATAGACTTATTTGTAAGTTGATGTGCCTTAGTTTTTTTTGTAAGTCGATACATGTACGGTTGCTCCATATTATTAAAGTGGCAAACACAACATCCCATATTCGATTCCAACGTTGGGTACTAAGTTACCAAACTATTATAAAAATATTCCAACCATGACCCCTTAGAATATATTAGGTCGGGGAAAAGTCTTTTTATTATATGTATGAACTTGTAATAAAATCTTTTCTCTACACAAAAAAGCTCGATATTTGGGTACCTCACGAGCTTACTGAAAGAAACCTAATGAACCGTGTACTCATTTGTGATTCTTGAATCCAAAGAGATTTTATTTCAAGTTCATACATACTAGAATGCGAAAATACTTTTTCCCAGACCTAATATTTACATTTTAAGTGATAATCCCTGACATCCATATTTCTGCTAGTTTTTTCGAAACAATTTACTACTAACCTAACTACTCAGTCACTTACGCCCTTTATCAACTAAACAATTCCATCAACCCAGGTGCCATATGTCAAAGCCTTCAAAACAGATTACAATGAGTCACCTAAACTAGTCCGATTCCTTGCATCAGTCCTTAAATAGGACCTACACTTTAGCCTCAGATGTCATAGCCGCATTTAGGCGCCACCATAAAAGTATTAATTGCCGCCTTCATTGTTCCTATTGCGCTTTGTTTCTGGCTATAGAAACCGCGGGTAAACGACGGCATGTATTAAAAAACGCGACATGAAGTGTATTCGGCTTTGAGTTCCTAGAGAAATTAATTTTCGAAATAACACCGAGGACATCATAAAAGCTAGTATCGTTAAAGTAAAAACACAGAGCTGAAAAATAAAAATCCTATAGCGACATCTGTTGATAGGATGGTGAATTAAGTGGTAATAAGAAGATAGAAGGAAAATAATCATGACAATTATAATAGAAATTACAAGTGATGTGGATACAAGTAAATCAACTATGACTTAAATGTATGAGGATCATATGTATATATTCTAAGCACGGAACAACGTCAAACTTCTATCAACAATTACTACAGAATTCCTAAAAACTGGTACATAACACGAATCTGTGAAACTTTAATAACAACACTAATACTAGACCTCAACAAATGTATACAGCTAAACTCAAAGTAGATAACTCCAGGGTGAAAAAATCTAGCTGTGCACTTTGGCATAAGGATTTAGATTTACTTAGTTCCGATTTCGCATAATAGAGGTGCTTAACTAGATTTCTGAAATCAAGATTATTGTTTCTCTATGAATTTAATGTTATAACACTCATTTTAGCTTGACGTTTCAGCACATATTGTCCTGACGCAGACCACAAACTTACTGCTTCTGATAGTCTTGCCTCACAGGTTTCTTAAAACACAAAGAAAAATACTCATAATAAAACATCGTTTTCTGAAGGCAGTACACATCCTTATTCATACGTGTATTGTCTTAGCAAAACAAATAAGTCGTAACGATTAATTGGCATAAGTACTAGGCGCGGCAGATAATTGTGCTAAGCACAGCGGGTGACTCATACACACGACCTGTTATACTATCATACTAATTAATGACGTCATTGTACTCTATTTGTTTGAGTGTCACTACTGATTCGTGAAAAAAGCTGCGGAAATTAGGTACGAGTATATTTAAAATAGAAAAGTACGGTCATTCTTTTAGGATACAACTTTAGCATTAAGAATGAAATTGTATTGCTATTTACTAAGAAAATTGACACACAGATTAATATACGAACAGTATTTTTTCATTTCAACTCATACATATTTGTTTCTTTCAAAAACTGTGTAGTAAAACGTGAATAATTCGGTAGAAAACAAGCATTAAAATAAAATAAACCAATATTTACTGTTTTTTTAGACCACGCACGTTGGATTCGTAAACAGCAAAATTAAAGAGGCTTTGTTTTTTAGAGCAATTCAGATTAGATACGACCCTAAAAGACTTTATAACAGGAGAAAAGAGAGAGAAGAAGAAGAATATAAATAGAATAATATAATTAATAAGAAAATAATTATCACTCCTTACAATATTAGTCAGTGGATCAGCTCATCCCTAAGTACGTATTCGGTATCGGCAACTAACCGGTAACCAATTAGTGCGTATATCAGAAACCTAATAAACAGTGGTATCCTATAATTTGCTAACACCTGATCGAATTGTATGTGATTCTATTTAAATTGACTACTGTATTAAACGTGATTGTGGTTTACTGGTAAACGATATTTGTGTGAAGCTATTGGCACAAGAAGATGAAAATTGATATACATATTTACGGTAATGTAAGCTTGAAGTACTTATCACTAACAAGCTTTTGCCTAAGACTTCGTAAAAAATCCTGGGATAAGTAGTATCCTACGTGTTCATCAAGTTACAAGTTAAAATCAAAATCAAATAATTTATTAACATAGGTCAAATACTGACACTTATGATAGTCAATGATACAGAGTCACAACCTAGATCAAGTTACAAACTATCGGTGTACCAAATTCATAAATATCCGTCTAGATTTTTTTGCGTGTAAGAGTAACAAACATATACACACATACATCCATTCTTACGAATCCAAAATCCAAATTATATGATGTTTTTCAAAGAATGCATCTTTAAGAAAATACCAACCTCTTCATTACGCGTCAAAATTTTCACACAGTCAAATCGTATAAACCGTCTAAACAGTGCAATTACCAAGATGCACAGTAAAAACAATAATTAAATTACCGTTTAACAATCAATAGATCGTAGCAATTTGACATTTCTATAAACCCAACGCATTATCGTCCGAAGGTATCATTTGTATAATCAATTTGTTGGCATGTAAACGCTCAGTGTAAAAAGGTCGGAGTCGTAGCGGCATCGTGTCGAATCGTCTAATGCCTCTATACGTATGATACGTGGGAATTGAGAAAACTTTGATCAGATGAACAGGTGTTTTCATTATCTTGCAATTTGTGCAGTGAAAGTACTATCGTAGTAATGTCTGTCTGGCCGATATACGGTGGTCAGTTCCATTGATACTAGCCAGCTTTGCAGGACTTTGTTTATAGTGTCCAAGTGTGTATTATACCCAGGTACAATACAATACTCTATTCAATTACTCCAATAGCCTGGTGGGACGAATAACAGACTCAGGACCGATAGCTTTACGCATGGAGGTCTACAATCTCAATTCTCTAACTGCACTGTGAAATTCTTATCAGGAACACTCAGAAATAACTTTTTTAGCCCGACTAAGGTTTTGAACCCGAAACGTTTACACGGCAGTCGTATACACTAGCGACTGCGCCGCAAGGGCAGCCAGCAGTAGTATCAAACTATAGTTAATATTAGGTACAGACATATTCATAGCAGATTGACTATGGGGCGGCCGGACGTACTGACAATTGGTTTGGAAGTCATATAGCGAGGTGGCCCCTGTCTATCGCCTAAGGAACAATATGTATCATGATCAATAAATTGTTTCGAATCTGATCTTAGTTTATATACATTTTAAAACAAACCTGTTCAAAATGAATACTGAAGAACTGAATTAGATCAAACGTACTTTTTCTTAGAAAACTTGTTGTTTCTGCTCTTTTACCACTTCTAATTCCACATCAACCTTGTTTTAGATTTAGACACTGAATTCTTGTACCTATATGTAACTTTTTTTTAACTACGAAAAAAAAAATACCTTTAATAAAAACATACCACCATCTGACCACACGAATCACCTGCACTAAACAGACAGAGACCAACGATAATGATGATGATAAGTTACCAAAAGACTATACTATACTTGAACAGTACAAACATAGGGTCTAAAGAACATTCAACATAAAGTCCCCAGTCAAGGCTTAACGCAAGGCTATCACTTTCCCAACACATATGCCCCGACTCATATTTTGTTACAACACAACAGAAATCAATCATATCGCAGTTTCCTTTACGTCCGTCTTCTGCTGTCGACATGCTATTAGTAGATTTGACTGTACCGTGTACAGTTAGCAAAAAAGTCACCAACAATACAATAACTTTTGAAAACGGGCCTACGTTTTATATAGTTGAATTGAACTAAGTTGAACTCGTATAGATATTACATGACTTGTATGTACTAAAACTATATATCTTTATTTGTCAATACAATAAACTGTATCCCGAAATGTCCAATTTCAATGTAACCAATATTAAGTAGAAATAATTATGCCAACAGTTGTTAAATCAAAAACAAACTGTTATCCGGAGACGCTGCAGGATATGCTAATTAATGTAACAAAACAATCTGCGAATAAGCTTAAAGCGTAAGCGGTTGCAGTTAAGCAAAACGTACATAGCCGACTATCGTAGACTGACCCACCCTTATAAATAATAGTGGCAAGGCGCCCATCCGTACCCCCAACCCCCTTAAGGGTACTACCCTCCGGATCTCATTTCCAAATTGCATTTCGAAACCGAATCTCGACCTTACAACTGTTTGCTTTCAATCAATTTTGAGCGTTAATTGTCGGGTTATAAAGTTGTATTTCGATTGGGGTGATGAGAGGAATTGAGTGTTTAGTCGTCAGGTCATAACCCAAGGAGGCAGCATCTCCGTGCACGGGCACTAACTTGTATAATGAGATATGATAATAAACGCTTCAGTTGAATATTGATGTCGACGAGTTAGGAATGCACTCGCCATGTTTACGGCTGCTTGGAACTTCTAATTAATTATAAATAATTTTAGAGGATTGTCTGGAGCTTACGTAACTAGTGCACGGAGAACTGTCAAGATTTATGAACGTTAGTGTTTGATGTGAGTTAATGTTGTGGCCTTTTGCATATGAATAGGAAAATTAAAAATATTTTAACAAATATAACTTATCTTATGACAATATGCATTCCGACTATGTAGTAACTAATTATCCACCCTTCAACAGTTATTAGGTTCTGAATTTAACAAGTAACGATCAGCTGATTGTCACAGCCGTCGGACGGAAGGTCAGAATGTTAGACACGTTTCAATACGTTGCAGCGATACAATACAAAGTCAGTATTTTATTAGAATAGATTTGGTTTCGTGATATATATTTGATAAAATGTTTTTAGTTATTACATGTTAAACTACTATAAAGTAGCAGGGATTTTAATATTGTATTGAGAAGATTATTTTGAAGGTCTGATTGATAGACTTGACCAAAGATCAGAACTGTAGGCTGCTTTAGAAAACTGAACCTAACGATTAAAATTTCGACTAAAATATTTAAAAACAGCAGTTCCGGCTATAGAATTGTAGAAGATAAACTGTTATTTCTACAAACACGTGCCACTAAAGTGCTTATTTATTCATCTATTCGGTATAAAAGTCGGAATATTAAGTCTGTATTATTAAGTTGTGTTTTCACCACTTTACGACTGCCGCACCCAATAAGTTTTAACAAGCTCAAAGGTGTTCAACACCTCGTTGGCTCGGCGTCACGGTGTCTTGATAGACAGTGCTATACCTATTCAATTACATCCAATCTAAATTCCTCATCATTTTACCATACATCCCATAAAATTTCAATTTACAATATCCATATAATTTTATAGTGGTATAATCTTTTGTCGGTCTATTCTCAATACTTTTACAATTTATAAAATAATTAAAGTTTTACGACCTCGCCTATTGTGGAATATTAATTTCACGGCTATCTAATTACGGAAGTTAATGTCTCATTATAAATGTTTTCGTTGTACTATGACGTATGTATAACGAAGTGTTGATTAACACGTTATTCTTTAAGAAGTAAAACTTTCACTGTAAAATAAGTCGTGCATCGCGGAAATTAAACCGCAATAATAAAAGTATTATTAGAGGGATGATTAATATAAGCACCCGAACAGAAATAATACCATTTCAGGTTTCTACAAATATTTATGCTCTCAAAATCAAAACCAACCATACCCAGTTAAGTGATAAGCAATCGTCATGACTATTACACCTTGCGGCTAATATATAATACTCTTCTTCCATATTTTCTTTCGGGCTTTTGGAATTAATCAGTCACTTTGATAACTTCAATAACAAACTTTGCATTCATTGTTCATTTACAAGCCTCAAAGATCAACAACACAGGCTTCAAATTCGAGCCTCAGTTGCACCAATACATCAGCTATGAGTTGCCAAAATATTATAACGGTGGATGAATGGTCCCCTAAACTTGAAACGTCGTGATCGCGATTCCCGGGACCCGTGCTAGCCAGCTATTTGTCGACACCGTAGTGATGTAAATCATTGAGAGCACCGATCCATCACTGAGCAAGGCGCTATCTCGTTGACGTCGATTTATCCGACATGTGCGATATTATTTTTGTGACGACGTAACGCATGCTTCTTTGGAATAGAATTGCATTTTTTGTCGTTCAACTTTTATTAGTATAAAAAAAAATATGAACTCAAAACTATAATAGGCTATAACGTATACATATTGTACCTGTTTTAAGATAAATGTGTATTTAAAATTATCTTTGTGACGACTCCTGCTTCTTTGGGTTAGGATTGCATTTTTTGACGTTAACGTTTATTAATGCAGGAAAAAGCAAAAGCTCGTCGCTGTTATACACCATAACGTCTACCAATTGTACCTGTTTTATATTAAATGTGTATTTAAAATGATTTTTGTGACGACGTCACTCATGTTTCTTTGGAATAGATTTTTTTTTTGTTAATATGCATTTTTAGGTGGTTCACCTTCTATTCTTACAGAAAAAAATAATAAGCGCAAAGTTATAATTAACCATATCGTCTACCTATTTGTTTCAAGATAAATGTGTATTAAAAATATCGTGTAGGTCGCATTTTACTTTAATGCGACGATTTTAAGTTTCTACTGGATTCGATTTGCAATATTTTCACTTCGACCTTGTTTGACTTTTGAGGCCAAGGTCAAGTTTAAGAAAACCATGAAGCTATTGTTTTACACAAAAGAAAAAATTTGAGTCATCAGTTCTATCCATAAATTATTGCACTGCCAATTTTTTTCCTGTAATTGCAAATTGAACAGTATTAAATTAGCCCGTCAAATAAGTAACGTATGTGAGATAACAATGGAAACGTTGGCCGAAAAAATTCAATGTTCACAAGTAAATCTACTTAACTGGTATTGTCGGAATAATTATCATAAATTATACATAATCGTGTACTTGTTACAATTTGATGGCTGTTAATAGGTTCTCGACAAAAACGTTTGATAATATTCATGAAATTTATTCAGTACGTTTAAATTATTTGAAAGATAAAATTGGATTATGGTTTGTTTGTTATTGTAGTGATGTTTAAAATGGTGATTAAGTTTTTTTAGGAGGCCTTGTTTGAAAAAAATGGTATGTGAAGATTGAGTAATGTTATTTTGAAGCATAATGAGATAATTCGCGTATTATTAACTAGCATTGTTTAGTAGGTACACGGTACGCGTTTTATTAAGTATTTTTGTGCAAGTCAAGTAATGTTAGATAAATGAAATTGCTTCTAGGTTGAGTAAAAGGCAATTGTTTCCCCCTATTACTTGCAAAATGAGGGTACATTGATTGATATATCTCTGTCCACCCTTTGAAGGGCCACACTATCGATATGGACGATAACATGTGTAGTTATAATGAATAACATAATGTTACATATTTATTTATTTATTGGTAAAATTTCCTTCATCTATAGATTCAAGGTCACAAACACATTTTGCGTCGACTACCTACATTTGTTTTATTAGACAACTATGATCCTTAGTTCCCACCAATTATAACTGATGAACTCTTTTGCAGCCCTAGATGTTGCTGACTTATAAAAATATCAGGTTTTAAAAGCAGTGAGGCAGACTTTTGAAGAAACACTATAAAAACAAAGTACAACAAAGAAACTGCAGTGTGTTTTAAAGAAAACTTAAATTCAACAACAAAATCTTACATCAACATTAGCAAAACTCACTAAATTTTTTACAAGCTCAAGTTTAAAAGTTGACATCAGAGGCGGGGGGTACGGTCGATAGTTAATTCTGTCAGTACTTCGAAAGGGGGTTAATTAATAATAACGGCGTATGGGTGATTAATGAAACTGTACCCTACCTAATTTATAGTTGGACTTAAGCACCCCGCCCCGCGCGCCCCGCTGGCCCAAAGCAAACTAAATATCCAATACCTCGATGTTGACTGCCGAGTGAATCGTCTTGGTACTTTCAACAATACTTTGACTGAAATATTATTGTTTCTTCAAATTGTTGGGCACTTGGATGCTGTTTTTAACAGATACTTTATTTTACTAATAAACTATAAATGATATATTTAAGTACATACTCTGACGCATTCAGTATTGTATCCGACTGCTGATTATGAGGTCTCGGGTTTAGTTTATATGAAAATCTTTCTCAATAGTAACCCGGAGTTCAGTTACGTGCCCGGTAAATGGCAATAGTTTCAGTTTCAGCAGAAGACATAATTGAATGCCTGAACACATTACTTTAATGCGTGTTTAACGTGACCAGTATACCACGTAAAAAGTAATTTTTAATTACATACTGTTTTTCTCGTTATTATAAAGCAAATATATAATTTATATGCATAACATAATTGTATTCTATTATAAACAAGTTTAACGTAAATTTTGTTGAGTGATTATTATTATAATTTCGAATTCAATTTGATTATAATAGCTGCTAATTAACTGAATATGTTTTATTACAATAATTAACTTTTTTAATATAATGAGAAAAATAATTTATTTTTCTCGACGATATAATTTTGCATGGTCTTTTACGTTTCTGAACATAATTAAGTTTTTTATATAAATTATAAATTACTTTTTTTGGTACTGGGTTTGTTGCGAGAACTTATTTTTAATTATATACTTACTTGTAATAATGAGATAGGTAAGTATAATAATGAAAATTAAGCTTTTAAAACATATATTAAGTAAAATTGCTTTACATTATATTTGCCTTTATTGTCAGATGTCCAGTGATTTCTGAAATGCATTCAAAAGTAATTCAACCGTTGATAATGTACTCATTACATTTTCGTATTTTAGTAATGAATCTATCCATATGTTTAGAATCTATATAGTTAGCAAGTAAATATAGAAAACTAAACACACAAAAGTTACAATAAAACAAGTATCAAAGCCACTCAATCCGCTCACATTATTATGAAGACAAGTACGAGCAGTGTATTCGGACTTTGAAAATCTAATTACGTAGCCAGTACCCTTACCTCGATCGCTCCTTCGCGCCGCCCGCCCAACGCCGCCCGCCCACACGCCCGCTCTCCACAACACACCGACTGAAGGCATTTTTAATCTCTACAATAATGTACGGGTAATGTTAGTTGCTTTGGTTTGTTAGGTTAAATTGTGAAGAAGATTCATTTGGTTGGAGTTAAAATGTGAGTAGTAAATTTAGGCGATATTTTTGTCATACTATGTTATTAAAAAAAATTAATGGCAATGTTCAATTTGCAGTCGATTTTAAAACCAAAGTATCAATAGCTAGTTTAAAACTATTTAATACACCAGATGCAGTTTTTAACACTCTGTATCCATAACTCAAAAGAAAGACATTTAACAATGTGGATTGAATTTGTATTAAAAAACTTCCAAACAAGAAAAAAAAACGATTTCTAATATCTTCTTATCATTTCCCACAAACTTTCAATCATTATGTCAAAGGACGAGACATGAACACCAAACTCATGCACATAAAAAAAAATACCGTCAAAAAGAAACACCTTTTTCGTTTCGTGTCGACACCAATGGAGAACACGTAAGTTTGTCCAGGGCGCACGAATTATACATCGTGTATTAATACGCTGTTCAACTCAACTATTGCTAGTGAAGTTTTAATTCGATAACCCACCGGCCTCCCCCGGCCAGACCCGCAATAACGTATTTATGGACGATACCGCGGACCTAATGAGTGAACGTATGCCTCTTTGCGCGACCCTACTACTTAGATTTGAGGACACGTTAGATAATGGTACGATGTATGCTATATATATTTTATTTTTTTTGACTGCGCAGTGGTTTAGGTCTCCATGCCGATACAATTGTGTCGGGAGAGGGTTTGATTCCCACACGGAACAATTATTTGAGCGATCCATAAATAATTGTTTCGAGTCTGGTTGTGTGTCCGTTGTTTGTATGTTTGTTAAAGTCCCCGCGACACAAGAGCAGCTTTAGTGTGGGTATTGTTTTAAAAAAATGACGTATGGTATATGTATTTTAATAGTAGAGTTCTTTTTACAGGTTTTTGTTAATTGATTGTCTCTGTTGAATAAGTTTTAGTATAGTTGTACAGTTTTTATATGAATGATTGCTTTTCTCACCGTGTTGGTGATTGCTAGGTTCGATTCCCAGGTTGAACATTGATGTCCATTGGGCTCTGATTTTAAACTTTAATTCCTTTTGGGTAGTCATTAAATTAATGTTTCAGTTGCCTAAGTTGTAATGTAGGTACCTAAGTGTTCGTTTCCTAGGTTCGACAATCTGTTTTCAGGATTTCAGATATTCGTATGTCGTTTACGTAGTTTTAAAGGCAGAATTTTAGGTTTAGAACCTAAGTTTATCATCTAAATGCAATTTGCACTTATTACCAGTATTTGTATATCTATGTTTAAACTTTTAAAAAAATCAGGCGTATTATATTTAAGTAGTTTGAAAATATTACTGTATTCGTAATAAGGAAAATGTTTTTTGATTTTTAAACATTTAAACATAACACATTTCATTGTGATTACCGTAAATCACCACAAATGTAGTATAGTCCTTTTTATCCTAGAATGTTACTAACTTATACTTAAAATAAATGTACGACTACCCTCAGTCATAATACGTTCTTAGTTTACATGTCGCACAGACTAGTTTGTTTATAATAACTGACAAGACACTTTGCAAAAAGTGAATCTAAATTTAGTTCTTGAAAATAATATTTTAGTGTAATTATTGTACTTTAGTGCATAGTGTGACAACTTTATTGTTTAATTTTAGTTTTAAATAAGATACTTTTTGCATACGAAGTGTGTTTAAATAGTGGACTTCTTACCTTCAAAGTGACTAAGAAAGTAATCAATATCATCTTACATATTGGAAAGACTGATGGAAATCAATCACATATCAAGAAAAGGTAAGTAAAGTGTATATACCTTGTTTGTCTGCTTAAACGATCTGTCTAGATCTGTCAGTTTTTTAAAAATAATTATTTACTTACTAGCTGACCCGGCAAACGTTGTTTTGCCATAAAAATTAAAAAAAAATGTCACTTAGGGGCATGAAAAATAGATGTTGGCTGATTCTCAGTCTTATTCAATATGCTCACAAAATTTAATGAAAGCGGTCAAGCCGTTTAGGAGGAGTATGGTAACGAAAACTGTGACGCGAGAATTTTATATATTAGATTTTAATTCATTGTGGTGAAGTAAATGGGGACGCCATTGAAAGATATACTTTGACACTGATCATATCGGTGATGTCTGATAACAAGATAGGTGCGTAGTACTTGTAACCGGCGGTCCTGTATGATAAGATGTAGGAATGTGAATGAAGCAAGGGAAGTTTCTGATCGTAACAAGTGGCGTTCTTTGGTCTTTACTCACCCCTATGGGAAATAGACGTGATTTTAAGTACGTATGTTATTACTGCATGAATTGAAAGTATATAATTTAGTTTGTTTGTAAAAGTACGCCACTTATGATGTCTTCAATATATCCTTGTTTGATAAACAAGAAGTGATTACATATAATTATGTTTGCTGTTAATGTAGTATAAGTATTGCCAAAACACTGTTACGGGAAGAGTTCTTTCAAAGAGGTCCTATTGGTTGCACAATAGATATTTCCATCTAAATTTTAATTATAAGTAATAATGATTAAAGCCATCAGCGTCGCGACAACGGGCTGACCTACCGTCTCACACCCTTTGTTGTACCATGAGACACGAATATAGGGACTTGGATGTGGTACTTTGAAGTTATGGAGTGAATTTTACAGGTTATTTTGGTTACAAATATTGTACATGTGGCACTTAATAATTCAGGATGTACGTTTTACAAATGCTTAGCATTTGCTTTGTATAAAAGTGTACAAAATTACATCATTTTTAAATGTTTGTTATGAAATTCATCAATGAATTGATATTGTGTATAATTTATTTGAAAACCTGCTTATTCCATAAACTTATTTTAAAATTAAATATACTTACATATTATTTCTAAGACTTTCATTTTGCTAGTAATTTATTGTGACAACTAGTTTGAGATCCTGAAGTTTAAATATTTTACTGTCTCAATGTCACATATCTAAGTAACTATGATCTATTTGTAATACTTTTAAATCATATAATGTATCCACAGAAAACACAATCTTCAAAAATGCCTCATCCAAACCCGCAGAAGTAAGTTTGCTAACTCTAGTAGAAGGGGGAGTATCTTACCCCCGCGGTACGTACATCTTGAACCAACTTCCCATAATTAATTACACTCATTATCATTATTGTTTGGAAGGCAGTTTTGCTTCGATAATGAATTGTTCGCCTCCATCATTAATTAGTTTATTATAATAAGAACCTAAACTTTGTTCGTAGATTAATCAAGTTTTATCTGATGCCCGTTGTACTTAAAAGTATTATATTTTGCTAAACTGAACGTTTCGCGAATTGAACTTATTTATTTTGATGGATGGTTCGAGTTTCGTTTTGTTTTTGTAGGATTAAGATGATTTATAAAGTGACTGTATACATTGGCGAGTGGGAAGCAAAGACACCTTTTCATAAAAGGTCTAGATTTACATACTAACGATTGATCTGGGGCAACATATTGACGAAAAAACATTATCTTTGCTTTTAAAAGTCGCAGAATCTTCGCCATTATGGAAACTCCTTAAATTCTGTTCTATAGTGTACGTTTATAGCTGTGAAACAAAAACAATGATGTTACAACACAGGTTCGTATTTAGAAACATGAACACATCTTCACCACGGATGACATACACGCAGACAGAAACACAAGGCCTACTACAAACTACAAACACAAAACGAAAGTCACATGCAACGAATTAGTAAAAAACTTCAATCTCGTTTCATACAAAAGCTAAAAGTTACAGCACCCGTGGAAACGCTGAGTACTAAACTTAATTTATTTGCACGTGTATCTTCTATCCAATCATTGGAATAATTCGTGAGTGATGTGCATTACAATACAGGTTCTGGAGGGTGGTCACACTATTCGACGTTTCGAACACGTTAGCTTGTGCAACTTATGTTGGCAACACAGGCAATAGTGGAGCCTCCTTTTTGGAATTTATTTTGATTATGAGCAACTATTTACAAACATAGGAGCATTATATATCAGATCACTAAGATTTTTATTATGGCAATTGTTAATTTGCTGACTACTGACCATAAGATCCCAGGTTCGAATCTCAGAGCGGGGAAAGTGCTATTGGTTTTTTTCTAATTTATATTTGATTATTCCAAATACTAGGCCTGGGTTTGGTGATGTGCCTAGTATATGGTAATAAGGTATCCACATTGTTAATGTCTAAACGCGGATGTATTTCATATAGCTCTGCTTACACCTTCGGATATAACAGGCGTTATATCATGTATGTATGGAAGTTATTTCTTAATTTTCCTCTGTGCTATACGTTTTATTTGTTGTAGTAGTAGTATCTTAATATGCTTCCAGGTATTATGTCTTTATAAAATGTAAAAAAAAACAATTGACCGCTTTTTCAGTCAAAGAATAAACTTCAAAACGTCAACGATCATACTCGTTCGTTCATATCGTTCTATTTCAATTTGGTTGTATCCTAACTTATGCATGTACGTGGAGCAGTGGTGTGCTTCTAATAGTTTCTACACCTATGTGTTACTCGGCTACCAATTCCTTGAAATGATACTGCAAAATTGATTAACTTCTATACATAGGTTACGGAGCCGCTTGAGTGACCGTAAATTGCTACTGGTACTGATGGTGTTCTCCAGACTTTGTACGGTTATAATATGTTACTTGCTTTTTTATATCATCACGTTTTGTCTTTTTAAGGATTTGTAAAGATTATAGGTGTATTCATATCTTCAACCAATTGCTGTCCCACAACTGGGTAATTATTCGTCCCGCGATGGTTAGGGTTAGGCGTTGAGTCCACCAAGCTGACCAAGTGCGGATTAGGGACAATGCATTCTTTGAAGAACTGTCTTAAAATCATCTAGACATGCAAGGTTTCATCACGATGTTTTCCTTCACCGTTAGAACTAGTGATATTTATTTCTAATACACACATACCTCCATGCTAGTTAGAGTTCAATTAAAAGGGTCCAGGCCCATCTTTACCTGAAAATTCTCATTGCTGTATGCATATGTGGAGTTTGTAGTACCTAAACAATAAGGTTAAAATTTACAAAGTGAACTCAAACCATATTAGCGTGAACTCATATTATAAGTAAGAAACAGGTGTTCATAATAAGTTCTCACTCTTAAGTCAAAACGTGATTAAGATAATGGCGTGATACAAAAACTTTTAAATTTTAATATTCCATCATTCAGTTACTGTTGCCAACTCGGAGACAAAATTCCGTCATCCAATTTATTTTTGTATAAATCAATCAAAATGTTTTATTAAGTTACAAAATTTTAAATAATAATTACGTATTGTAAACACTAGGATCCAATAAAAAAGTTTTTGTACACTTGTTCAAAAAATCTTTCTCTTTGGGACCTCTTTTATAATTTATTCATGCCTCGGCACCCCATTCTACAAGTTTTTGGGTTCGCGGTTGTGGATTCTTTTTCCTGTGCCCGCGATTTTTTTTTTATTATATCATTGACTTAATTTTTCCAAATTTAAATGTTGTTCTTAGATTTTTTTGTTCTGCTGGCTGGAATGATGTAATAACAAGATTTATAAAAAGAATTTTGTTGCTTTTTTGTTGGGTTGAGGCTAAGAGCTGAAGTTGGTATCATGCGGAACTGAATGGTTTTGCTGCCATATGGTGTAAAATCGCCAGTATACAGGATAGGATTTAGTTAAAAAAAAACAGAATCAGTGTTCTAGTTAGTTTTAGTTTTATTTTCTTAATATTAAAAGAAATTAAAACGACGTTGACTGATCAAATCGATCAAGGCAACATATCAAATCAAGATTCATTATTAAAAAGTCCGTTAAAATACATTAAAAACATTACTAAAACTCATAACGAAAAAGCTATCAATTACCGAAACAAAATTGACAATGCTACACTACAAAACATAAATAAATACAGTATCCTAAGATCTTAGCCTACTCCAGTTACAACACTATAAACAGCTCAAGATTAATTATACAGAATACGAAACTAAACACTGAACGAACGAGTCGAGATCAATCCATTACACCTGTACCGGATTAGTTAATTTTTAGACCGACCCAGACGCCAGAATACAATAGACGTTGATCTAAAACTTGGATACTATTACGTTTGTAGTAGCTATTGCTATTAGAAATTAATACATTTGATTCGTCCCACTAATGGGTATGGATCTTTTACTATCACAATGCCTGTACCATTTGATTGCTGTTTAGGGCACCTTCAGTAGAAAGAGAGGGTTTGTTCCTAAGTCTTCCACGCTCTGGCTTATATGTAAAATTCATTTTATTTGCAATGGTTGTAAGTTGTATGAGCTTTGCCTACAAGAAGTAATTATGTTAAACTGATGTTTAGTGTGACTGTTATCTTTTCAATTTCGCTAATTCTGGTTGGTTCTTACTGAAAAAAAGAATAAAATTAAAGATTTGAATATAAGGCGGTACGAAGCTCGCCGTGTCAGCGAGTATTCGATAATAGTGCTTCTATCAACTATATTATTTTTTATTATATAGCAAGTGTAATACAATTCGAAACAAATATCGACTCAAATAGGGACACATTCACAATCGAACTACAAAAGCAATTGATTCTTAGCCAGTGCATCAAACTGTAAGTGTCATAATGTAATCAAATCATGCATTATTACATTGCTCACGAATACTACCAGCGAACTCAACTTAAAGAGTACACTCCAATCATTGATTCGTCATTTCAAAAGTCTGACAGTCCGTCACATTATCCAAATCGGCATAAAGTACAACACTTAAGCTCACGCATTCAAAAACGAGAAACAACATCTGATATAACAATCTTTTGTTCCCACCATTCACATAATGGCAATAGCAATTGTAAAGCGATTAAAACGGTACACGTAACAGCCGGTCGCTATTAATTATTAACTGAATCGGCAACTTTTGGCCGGTGCAAGTTTGGATTCATTCTATGACGTCACGGTTATTTACGTATAACACACTTCACTTAGATCGATGTCTCGATTCTTAAGGCGAGTTGGTATTTTTATAGGTATCGATTCGTTAGTCTTGGGGTGCCACTGGGAAGTGTATTGGGGCCATTATGAAGATATTTTTAGTTGGCTTGTACGATTAAATTAGATGATTCAGATGTGTGGTTCTCAACTGTTCAAACATTGGATGATATATGAAACTTTACAATAGAACTTAAATAAGCACTTCAACTTTTATGAATATTTATGTTATGGCTCAGCTTTCCAGCCATTTCTGACTTTTAAGCTGTTATGTTCTTATATTAAGTTAGTGTATGTTAAAACCTTTTTAAATTGACGTTCTTTACTCTAAATATATTTATGAAAAGAACATTTTTATGCAGCCATTAAACTTAAACTTTATTTGAAATCTAACACGAAGCAGTATTTCATTAACAAACAAATCAAATAAGTTGATTAAATACAGAAAAAAATACAACCTCATCACTGTGCACTCTGTGTAGTATTCTACTTCAGAAGTGAAGGAAGGATTACGCTTTAATCCAAGTACATAACATACCATAGCCTAAAAAACAATGGAACTAATCTTAACATCTAAAGCCTAAATTGCTAACATTATACAAGATCCAGATATCCTTAAAGGTAGATGGTCAAGTTGATGTAATTAGAAGACGCAAGCGATGTCGGTCGATAGTGATTGAATTAGCCGATAATGTGCGTAGAACGTACAAAGTGGCCTAGGGTGTGCTCAGACCGACCACTCGACGACGTTGTTCTACCTAATATTATAAAGATAATTGGTTAGTCGCTCACTGAACACAAGGTTAGAATCTTCGATAGGTTTAGACGCTTGTACCAGGTTTGATGGAATTTGAACGGCTACTGCATTTCTGCAGAGGTAGTCCATCTAGAGCAGTGGTTCCCAACCGGCGGTCTGCGGACCACTGGTGGTCAAAATGTGGTCCGCGAATGACTTTAAAATTAAAGAAATTCAGGATGATTTATATACTTTATCTTTAATTTACTAACATAGTGGTCCCTGCTATCTAGAATAATATTAAATTGGTCCCGGACTAAGAAAAGGTTGGGAACATAGCGAATAGCACCTAGCCTTACTCACCTATATATATGACAGGTTATCTTTGTGGACCAGGCTAGGTGCTATTCGAACATGTGCTCTAGATGGACTATCTCTTTCTGCAGGCAGGATGTCCCTTTGCTTCCTTCCGTAACTTCGGAGCGTAAGAGTTTTTAAACAGTTCTTACAAATAGTATTTTATGGAATTTCCGTCCTGTTACTTGACGAAATATCTGTAACGTTTTCAAAGCTAAACAATTAATGATTTTCCTGAAATTGGTCATGGACATAGTTGAAGACCCTAACGTCTAACATATGTATTTTTTTAATTATTTTATACAGTAACGGAGCTGCGCCGGTTCGTATAATCGTCTTGATCAAGCTCTATAATCGTCAGTACTATTCATCACTGAAGCATTAATATCATCGCAGTACCATTTTTTTAATCCATCAGACCAAGTGCGGGTAGGGACTTTGCAGGTGCTCAATAACTATATTCAAAAAAATTCAGCTTTCCAAATCATTTAGGCATGCAGGGCTTCATCACAATGTTATCCGTCATCGTTAGAGCAAGAGACAATTACGAGTATTTCTTATTCGCTGACCCGCGCAACTTCGCTTGCGTCACATAAGAGAGAATAGGTCATATATTTTTCCCCGTTTTAGTACCATTTTCTATTGATACTCTACTCTTGTTGGTCGTAGCGTGATGTTATATAGACTATAATAGTAGCCTACCTCAATAAATAGGCTCCGACAGTACAGTCTTTTCAATTCGCATCAGTAGTTCCTAAGATTAGCGCGTTCAAACAAACAAACAGACAAACAAACTCTTCAGCTTTATTATTGAGTATAGATACAGACATAACTTTGAAAAGTCAAGTAACAAAATAACCATTATTTGAACGCAACAATTTTGTAATAACTACACCGTCTGAACTGCACTTAAGTCTGCTTATTTGTGAGCAAACATCGTTTAATACGATTACTTAGTGCTTTTACTGTTAGACCTTTGATACAGGGGTCAAGCTTAACTAGTTATCGCCTCAGGCTCGTTTAAAGGTAGCAAGGATACTGGGCGCGGAGGTGGCTTAAAATTTTTGATTTTGTTAGGTCAGACTGATGAAGTAGTGGTAATAAGCGGGTATTCTTCGTTGGAAATTGTTGCAGTGTTGGTTGTTCTTAGGTGTATATATTTTCTGAAACTTCTAAATATATTTTATTTATTCTGGTAGTCTAAAACCGGAATATTATCCTTAAGTAACATAAAATACATATTTATTGCGACAAAAAAGCTAGATCACGGATATTCTTTTCACACGGAAATATAAAGGGCTTTAAGCTTTCGTATGTTCATCATTTGGACCAAATGTTAGATAGTTGCTATTCCGGCTTGGTTTTTAATATTATTTTGAATGTTACTATTCAGAAAAATAAAGCCTGCAAGAAGAGATGGTAACAATATCAAGACTTATTTTTTAATTTTGAAATAATTTCTACATTGTTTGATTGTTCGATATACGAGTAGGTTTAAGGCATTAAAAACGTCCCTACTTCAAGGCCTCACTAGAAAACTCGATCACAAAATAAGCATCTCAATCGATTCATATGGTTATGCAAAGTGCAAGCGAGTATAAATTGTGTTCGCGTCGAGTGCAACGAAGGTCACGAGTGAAGAATAGAACTGTCTGTTCTGTACGTATGTGTATATCTTATATCACAAGGTTACTCAGCTAGCGAGTGAATTAAACTGATTTCGAGTTTATTATTGTTTTGGTAGGGGATGTAGAAGCGTTTCTTGACGTCATTTGCGTTGTTAGGCAGATGATTTTGTGTAAAATGTTAAAATTATATGAGTTTTTGATGAGGGAGATATTTTAATGTTAGAATGTGGTAGTTTAATTCAACTCTTTAAGTATGAAAACGTTAGTAATTTCCAGTAAAGTCAAAAGTGTGTGTATAAGTAATACTAAGTACTTACATACTATTTTAGAAATATTCGGGTCCATTCAAATTCAGGATTTTGTTGTATTTTGTTTATTCTTATCCTGCCTTGCAGTATGCAGTAACAATATCTATCAGGTACCCAGGAATCGGATTTACAAAGCAATTTGAATCAATTGTTAGTTCGCAATCCATTTCAAAAAATTCTAAAAAGTCTCCTAATACCCTCTCGGTTTTAGAAATAGGAAAAGGTTTTACAAAATATTTTGGAACATACATTTTC
The DNA here is from genome assembly GCF_050436995.1 of Anticarsia gemmatalis. Classification (NCBI taxonomy): domain Eukaryota; kingdom Metazoa; phylum Arthropoda; class Insecta; order Lepidoptera; family Erebidae; genus Anticarsia; species Anticarsia gemmatalis. The sequence goes on from NC_134757.1 coordinate 9,475,470, forward strand.
AGAAACACATGTACAAAGCATCGAGTCTTTTGTAAAATATTTGGAATTTTTAGTTTACATGAATTCCCATGTTTTCCACTAACCCGGCTCCCCAACTAAATATAGGGTGATACAGGTATTTCTAAAACTAAAAAGGAATGTTACAGGCTGTTCTGTTACAGGTTATTATTAAAAACCTTTCAATACAACCATTTTGGGTCAATATAGTCTTCATTCGCTGTGACTTTGAGAAACATTAAACTTTCTTATGTGTATGTCTCACCTTTTCTGGTTCTTATTTTGTGTAAAGGAAATAAAAGAAAACTCTTGCTCCTTTTTAGGCGTTTAATACGTAAGCTATTGTATAATTTGAGAAAATATTTGTGTACTTTATTCTGTTATAAACCGAAAAGTCGGAATCACTGATCGTAAACTCTTTAGAAGTCTTAGCAAATCTTTTCAGATTGCACACCATTCACGCTATATAGAAATAAGTAGAATTGCGATCAAAATTTGGTAAAACTCCCGCTGCACTTATAGGTTAAGGAACACGTTTGCGTTGTAAGGCTATTTTATAATTTTGTACGTGAATAAACGCATTTTTTTGCCTTTCTTAGGCTGACTTCATATCTCAGCGACAAGGACAGGCCGTGGTCGGAAGCCGCCACTCTTTTCCTTGCCCTTAGTCTAACTTTCAACTATAGGTGAGCCGGGACCTAGCTTAATTGCATTAGAATCTATTCACTATCTAATAAATTGTTATCGATTGTATATAATCTAACGAAAAAAATATAATTAATTGCTAAAGTAGCCGAATTCCTAAAAATATTCGGAGTGTCTAAATCGCCTGGGAACGCTGACCATCTAGACTTCCTATCTCAAAAACTCCCATGACTTATGAAACTATACTCAAAGCACTACATAAAAAAGGTATTAAAAACTTACATTTATGGCTTCGTTAGGAATATTGTTCATTCTTTGAATCAATGCTTGATCGATGTTACGCCATTAATTTGTAATCAATGTCTGAGGTTAATTTTCAACGATTAACAGTTTCACGCGATTATTCTATACTATTATTATAGTTCATTTAGTTTTTGAAACGTTACTAGTTAGAGTGTGATAGTATAACTTTATTTACGATAAGACTTTTCTCACAGACTTTAATGCATCGAAGGGATAAACTTTATACGTAAAATAAATCTCGAAATCGGACTATATTCAAAATATTGTTGCCAGAAACCCCTAACTTAATGATATATTTTTTATATTACGCTCACGTATGGCTTGATGAAGTTAAAAAAATATAAGTCTTGCTCTCAAGATGTTCCTGAAACTCTTTATAGAGTTCTGACTTACCGAAGAGCTCACATTAAGTTTCATTTTCTAAGCGTAATATATTTTACATCACTTACGCGTGTCTTTTAACAATTGTTTATTAGTTAGGCCTTAATTATATTGTGTTTTAGTATTAAAGTTGTAAGAATATTCGTGTTTCTGCAACTTTAAGATGTAATTCTAGTTAACATACTTTTGCGAAGTGATTAAGGCGTAGGATAAAGGCTTAACGTATTTTAAAAGAAGATGCCTTTTACGCTTTTATGTACCATTTCCTTTTTTTAGTAAATGCATCTATTCACTTTTAAGTGCAACGTTTTTATAAATATCATTGATAGCATCACCTAAACAACTGTTAAGGTATTTTTTCCATATGTCCTGGATTAAACTTTAAATTCTTTTCTTTATGCTTTAAAGTCGTATAAGACATCGGAATCTTATAGGTGGAGGCTAAGGAAAGGACAAAATAGAACTATCAAACTTCTAGGAAAGTGAAACAATAATCTTAATTTCTGTAAGTTTTTTTTAAATTTAGTTTATTATAAACAAAAAAAAGTATAACCAAGTTCGTTAGAACTACATTTTCGAGAAACCTCGTTCCAGATTTTATTTTACCCTAGAATTTGAAGAGAACTGCAAAATAACGAATTTTTAAGTAAATATATTATTATATTTCCTTAGGTTCGTTGTCATGCTATCTGTAAGACAATACAAAAAATAAGTATTATAAGTTAGAAATCATTTAGAACAGTGGTATCAAATCATCGCCAGATGCGATTGACACGAGAGATTCTATTTTATAAGTGCATTGCACCTGTGATTTTTCCAATACTATTAATCATGCTTTTTTAAAAGAACAAGAAATCAATCCAATGATACACTCCAATCATTTTATGGCGTATTTATTGATTGTAACTCATTTGAGATACTTATATTTGAAATCCGTGAAATTTTTAATTGCGTTTAATGTTTTTTGTTACTTTTTTACTACAATGTACGTTATGTTTATCCAGAAACGTTTACGGATTCTATACGAAAATGTATTAAAGCCATTATATCACCGGACTGGCTATATTCCATTCAAATCCAGTTGTTTTCGAGTTCAAATGGGCCACTAAGGTGATGCGTCCGAATCGCCGGCACTGCTCGATAATGCATTGTCCAGTTACGCGAACACCCCCGAAAATACAGCATGCGAAAAAAGCCATCCTCGCCACCTCCCGCCGGCATTAATGTCCCCCCACCTCGCACTAAGCTTCTTTTTTTAATACATAACTTTTTTTCAAGATGCATTTTTACATGTTTCGGCCTAAAACTTTACACACCCAGAAGCAAGAGCTGATGGAAACGGTTACGCCTATCGGCGCTCGGATTTCTCGCTCGCTCGCGCGCCGAGCGCCCGCCGGACGATAGTGGCGCGAGCGAAACGGACACATCCGTGCCCACAGCTGCGTCTTAAACTAAGATTAAGGCTCTATTCCGCTTTTCCGAACGCAGATTCTTAGTTCAAACGCATGTAACGTCAACATTTGTGCACCTAGATTTAGAGCCCGTCGCACTACACACCGCATTACTTTAACTTAACAATTAAATCGCATTTAATGAAACGCAGCCTCTGAAATAAGGCGAAAGCTATACGTCTCACTCTAGCGTCCAGTGCGAAGGCATTCGCGCCACGACAATTGAGTTGAGTTGAATTGAATTGAGTCGGTTAAACCGTAAAAATGGTCGGGCGGGCATAGCCGCGCGAGAGAGAGACGAACGAAAGGCGTGTTGGCCGAGACCGCTGCCTTCTTCTCCTCGACTTACGCCGAGTCGCGACTAGTGAACGTCAGCGTACTGACGTGGACGGCCGTATCTGCGTTCGTTCGTGTCACGTTTGACAGTTGGAGAAAAAAAAAACATTTCGCGCGTCTTCTGTCATTCTGAATTAAAACTTTTGAGTGCGTTCGAATATTGGACTGAGTGTTGTTATATGATGAATTAGGATTTTATTTGAAGGAGACTGGTATCGTGTTTGCAGTGTAATAATTAACTATCGGCTTGGACTAGCCGCTGAGACGCTATAAAGTGATGAATCAGCGAGCGCCGGCTAATTAACAACGTCACTGCTACGAAAACAAATCTAAACCTCTAACTACTGTAATTTACCTTGTGGGATATTGTAAGTGTTCACTTTTATACTTATATTAATTTATTATTTCGCTTTTCTAACTTTTTTTTCTTTTAAATATAAGTTAGATGCGCGTGTTTTTAGTTTAGACGAGTGCACATGAAAAGATTAATAAACTTTTCAGTTTAGTAAATAATTACTTTTTCAATTAAAATAGTTTTTACGATTTTTATTGACACGTGTACTGAGAAAAATAATTTAATTTTTATTGCGATAACATTAAATAGATTAGAGATTTTGAGCGAAAAAAAGATACGGGTGTGAAATGAAGAAAAAAATATTGTCATGTAGTGTAAAAGATTCTCACACGTATTGGGAAAATAATGGAATGGTTATATTTTTGACGTGCCAAAGAGGAAAAGTTACCGTTGGGCGGGGCGACCGAAGCCAACAAACAGCTGATTGGTTCGAATACATGTGTCGCGTTTTTCTGTAGGTATTTTTTTTACTTTTATTCATTTCTTCCGCCAACTTTTTTCGTCGGCACTATTGATTTTTAATTTTGACACACTCATCCCTTTATTGTACACTTATCTTTAAAATGATTTTGTAGAATGTAAAATATATTTTTTCCGAACACGTTTTCAAAATGTATAAAATGTTGAATATTCATTTGGGGTACTCAACACCTAATTTGAAAAGTAATTTGATTGTTACGATAAAACAGGTGCATTATCGTTAGACCATGAATTTATTGCTACATCATTAATTTTCTCATTATTATGATATTAAGTGCATCGTAATTCACTACGTCATTTGTTATCACCCATTTATTTTTTGATAAAATCACTATTAAGTATACAATGGAGAGTATCACCTAATTTAAATTTTAATATAAATCTTTCCGCTACAAAATATTATAACACATTAACCAGTGTTAATTAATAAAACTCAGTAAGAATTAATTTACCTCAATTTTTATATGTATAATAACTTTTTATTGCTAAAATATGTATAAATCTATGCTAAATTGTATTTTGTACGAAGCATTTAAATTAAATTAATAATTAAATGTAGCGCACTCAGATATACCATTATTTTGCTTGAGAAAAAATCTTAAAAGACAACGTCTAATTCCGATTTCAAAATTATGTTTTCAAAGCATCTACGAACTAAAGTTTAATAAAATTGATCGCAAAAGAAATATCATCAAAATCATTATTTTATTCTGATCATTTTAAAATTTTTGCTTCTTGAAATATATAATAACCATTGCTTGTGATGTATAATAAATATTCATAATCATTTTAAAAAAGCATAGAATACACAAACAATTAAATTTTAAAATACATTATTTAAAATAAAAAATAATGTATTTGTTTTAATATAGGTAATATGTAACACTATAATTATTATCTTTTTCTGGACGTAATAACGCGAGAACTATCTTATTGCATTTTTTTTCTAAATCTTTGATTTAAACTATTTCTGACTATCAAAATAAAATTTATCAATTTTATAAAGTAATTATTAAATGCGTGAAACTCTCTTCCATATTTTTTATTAATTTGTTATAAAAGACATGAACTAATAGGTAATTCCCAAATATAAAACAATGACCTTATTTCTAAAAGATATACCTAATAGATTTTTAAACTTTGAGACTCAAATCTGATACACACTGAAAGTATATTATTTTTCGGTTTCTAAATTACTATGAATACTTTTTACTATAAATTTTCATATCACAATCGTCATGTAAGTTAGGAATCAGAAACAAATCGCATGTTAAAAGTTGCTTTAAACCTAATGTAAAACAAATTCTAAAAAAGTTTAAAAGTTTTAATCTCGACCTTAACAGTAAAAAATAATCTACATTACCTCATTTTGCAATAAAAAAACGTAAAAATTGAACGAAATGTTCCAAAATGAAGGAAAACTACATTGAATATGACCAAGCTATCTTTCTTACGTCAACTATTTCAAACACTTATCTAAAAAAAACCACAGATTGCATCCACATAAGCTTTAAGTGTATGCAAATGAACAAAGAGTAAAAAAAGTAAATTAAATAACTAAAGTAATTCAGATCCATCTTTCATAATTCTTCTATTTTAAAGTACATTCTATAAAATCTAAAATATTGCTTTGGTTCAAACTTTATGTGTAGAAAAAAGTTGGCAAAGAAAATACTGAATTCCAAAAAGAACTTCCACTACATTTTCATTTTTGTTTGAGAAACAGACGAGAAGCCAAAATATAAAATATAAAATGTCATTCATACCAAAAAATATACATTTTTCTTGAAAAAAGATTTTTAGTAAAACCTTATTGTTAGACAAAACGTCTTCGATAAAGCTTATTTATCAGTCTCTATATTAAGCCCGCACTTAACTCGTTCGCACTTAGCATCAAGAGCAAAACGCGTACATTGTCACAGACTAATCTATTCGCTAGTTGTATTTAGACGTGATCACATCATTTTATTCCTTTGAATTCTTAGTCCATTGTACCTAATTAGAGTGTCTCACGTGACTCATTTGTATCCCAACTTCGTTGCTATGAATCAGTCATTTTAATTGTACCACGCGGTCATTAAAATTCTGTGGCTTTGATTAATATTTAGATTGTACAATTGGTAATACAATAGTACCATTACGTTTGACGCACCCACCTAACCTTATTTTTAAAACATAAAATACTGGAAATGGTAACATCTCGCCATTTTACGACAAACAGAACACCGTCTCTGACATCAACTTTTATAACCGTTCAAACAATTACATCTGATCAGTGTGTCCCCCTCGAGCCTCGCGCCCGCCCCGAGTGTGACAGAGACAAACATAAACTACTCCGCTACGCCCATCAATGTCTAATTGCTTTTATTATTTTAAGGCATCGTAATCATTATGGCCGCAATAAAAATTGTAATTACTTCTCATTAGTTCAATTAAGAATTTTCTAGACACGGTTTAGTTGATATGTTGATTGCAAAATGGTTCAGTCTAGTGATGCATTGTGTTGAGAAAGCGGCTTTTTTATTACTATTACGTTATTATTAATTCCCTTGTCTGTGGGTGAAATCTGATGTCGATAATCAATAAATTTTATGAGTGTTAGACACGGCTCGTATCAATCAATATTAATGATCATTCCGAAATTTGGAACTAATCGACGTATTTTAATTTTTAATATCCATAAGTTCTAATCTTTCCGAATAGGTACTTAAACGGCCACAATTTGAATTTGAAACTGTTTTGTTTAAACCGACAAAACGGTTTCGAACAAATTCAAAAATTACGCGCGTTTAGTATTTCAAATTACACGTCAATAAAAGTATCGTAGCATCAGAAATAATAGAGTCCATAAAGCGAGTCGATCTAATCCGTAAACAGAACGCGCCAAGAAATAAAACGGCCAAGTGGGAGGCTCCGAAGTCGGGCGGACTTAAAAAAGGAATGCGTCACGCGTGCACGCGAGAAAAACTTCGCCAAAAAGTTTTCATGCACGTGGCTAACACGTGGTCTTGGGTGAAAAATCGCGCAGGCCCCGCGCGTTCCTTGCATACCTCGCCTCCCCTCCGCCACCCCGCGACACCCTCCGGCGAGGACTCCCGCCTCAGGAGTCCTTTCTAAACGAAGCGCTCCGTGCGGGAAGATGCGGCCTGACGGGATATTGAAGTCTGTTACGTCGACTTGACTTGATTTACACTTTATTTTAAGTTTACTTGTTTGAATGCAATTTCTATTGAATTTCTTGTTGTTGCGACAGTTGCGGCGGCAGTCCCCAGGACGGCGGCAAGCTGTTTTACCCCTACTTGAAGACGTCTTCCCTACAAAGGGACTTCCTATTTGCCAGTGGCTCCGGTACGTAGCTTGTAGTTAGGTTCAGTTTATTTGTAGATCACGATAGACTTGATGGACACAAAGTGGATTTCTGAGAAGCCATTAAGATTTATTTTACTTGAAGGATGAAAGACATCCTACGGTAATGCTATTTGATTTCGTGTTCTCCATCGAGTCTAGTATGCATTGAAAGACTTATAATAGTGCGCATAGTAATAAACAAAAGTAAGACATAATGATATGAATTTACTGGGTTTAAGATTTTCAAAAATCTGAGAAAAATAAATGATTGCGGGTCTACAAACATGTTGAATCAAGAATGGAGAACCCATCACGGCACGCTACTTCATCCGAGAATCAGAGTTTCATCTTAAACATAATAATTATGTGAGGTGAAAGTTTTTATTCATTCACTTTAATTATAAAAACCAACTTGCATACGGTCGAGGTAATTAAAATTGTCAATGCATAAATTATGTGAAGCGCTTAATAACAGCTTTTGTACGCATCTGTAAACTTTTTTATCTTAAGTAAGATCTCGGTAACTGCGTGTAAGGGCAGTAAAAACTATTAACAATCTACAAATGTTTGTTTAAGTTAATTCTTTCTGTATTATATCGATGTTATTTATCGATATACCGGGATCAGTTGAATTAGTTCCCTGAGTGATGGCCAACAACGTTTGACATATGGAATCAATTAAACTTTATCGATCGTAAGATATGAGTTGTTTGTCAATATCAATTATGGGATTACTGATCCGACCACACATGCGCTTTTATATTTTAAATGTATTTACAGCTATCTATTTTAATATATTTCTTTTATACTTAATGACGTACTTTCATCTACAGGATAACATATGAAACTAATTAACAGAGAGGAATTAAGCTTATTAAACAATTTATTGTATAATTTCCCGATTACTAAATGCACACACTACCCTATAAAAGATAGACAGTCAGCAATTTAGCGTAAATTGAAAAAAAGTATTTTTACAACTTTTTCTCCATTTTAATTATATTTCATCATAAATTCATTCGCTTCTATAATAATAATGTTATACAGAAAAATAAAACTTGCATCTAAATGGTTTTCCAAACAACTCATCTCTATATTTACACTAAACAAATCTCTATTACCTATTAGACTATTAATAAAATTACCTCTCGAACATAACCATAAGTTAAGAACGAGATCCTCAAAAACCATATCAGTCCGCCATAAACACAATAACAAGAAACTGGAGCGATACAATAACACATTCACATCAAAATTGAGTTATCATTACTCCGGTTTTAGTCGGCTCAGTAGTACGAGTGTACGAGTGCGAACACGGCGAACACAGCGAACAGTACGAACAGTACGACGCAGGCGGGCAACACTCCTCCACATAGTTTTATAGTGAGAGCCGAGGCGCCCGTATTACATCGCAAACAACCACGATTAGATCGACTCCGAGAACTGCCCATAAATTCAACCCTAAAACAACCGCTCTGTTTAGTTTGGAGGCACCCATCCTAGTAATTATACAATAATTCATACTTTAATAAATACTAATAAATCGTTCCCGCACTCCGCCGCTCGCAGCATTATCGACCATTATTACACGATGTAATTACACCCAATAAATTACCAAATAATACATCAATCAGATGTGTTATAATTTTCTTATTATTACTTTATTTTTTTTCGCTTTTTATTGGACAACGGGCAATTTTATTAAAATTATAATGCAGAGGCCCGCTCCAAATTGGGGTAGCTGGAGGCTAAGCTCGGCTTTAATTATATATGTAATGTTTAATGATATATTCTTATAATAAGCTACCTGATGCTCTCGGTGGGCATAAATCAAATATTTCATTAAAATTCGGAGAGCTTACAACCCTTCATTTAGGTAGTTATTAGGTTCGGGATACGATTGTTCGCGAAATCGTCCAAAGTATAGGTGAGCGTCTAATTTTGTGTGGAAATAGCATTTTTGTAGTGACGTTGATTAATGGGATCGATTAAATCCGTCCGTTACGTACATTTTGTTGGGATATCGGTTTAGTTTGAGTGTCCTACTCATCAGGTTCGACAGCTTTTGTATCTGATACCGATTTAACAAGATGTAAGAACACGTTTGACTTTTATGAGCTTCCACTTTATTCAATGGACATCAAGTTACGTGTAGTATGTTATATTTTGCTTTAAGATTAGTGTACTGAATGATAATGCATCCATTTAAATTTAATTTTAATCCTCAACAAGGAATAGTTAGAAAAAAAATATCCTAACTATGACTTTTAATACAAAAATATTTGATCATAGGTACATTATTATATTAATATTTTAAGCCTGGTGTTTTCCTAGATTAAAATGCTCATTATATAATAATAATAATATGAAATATTATATCCATTGTTTGTTGAAACCGAGTGAAATGCGGTTGACTTAGTTTTTCCTCTAAATATTGATTAAACCTAATATTAAAATATGTAGTGTATCAATATTTTTTTTGGCCGTTGATTATATTAGCATGACATATTTATATTTTATTTTTTCATGAAATCTGTAGAAGTTTTGTTTCTTTTTAAATCAATACTACAATATTAGCTCCTGTTCGGTTCGGCGTTTTATACAAAACTTCTAAGCCGTTAATGTCCCACTACTGGGCGAAGGTTTTCTTCCCGCAATGAAGGAGGGGTTAGTCCTTATGTTGAGAGATTGTATTCCTTCGAGAAGAGACTTAAATAACTTTCAGGCTGATAGAACAAAGTGATATTATTTCTTCTGTAGCAAAACTTCTTAAACCGCAATGAAAGAATAGTCTGCGCCTGCGCATCTAAAATTTGGTCTGGGCTTGCGCAAGACTAAGGCTTGGTTTCACTTCTAACTAAAATAGGTTATTAGATGGAATCTCAGTAGTAAACATAGTTTCTAGAAATACAAATATTCTTAACCTTAGACACATTTTGTTGTCACTAAATTAAGCAGATAAGCTATCTGCCACTTATTTATAAACTGGCCCTAACTCATTCTATTTATAAACACGCGTATGACTTAGCACTTAGCTAAATAATACTGGATGAACTCGATGAATCATTTAATTGTTCTATTAATAACAACAAACTCATTGTTACTTGTTAACCTCCAAAATACTTAATGAACGGACACCATATGGTCGTAACATAAAATATTATTAGTTAATTTTGCCTCAATTGCAAAATTATCTAAGAAGTGAATCAGCTTCGTTTGTCTTTGTTTAGGTCTTAAAATAAAAAATGGGCAGATGTCAATTGATAGGAACAAATCTTTACGCGCCAGAACAATATTTTTATGTTTTGTCTTAAAAAAATGCTATGCATTAACATTAACAATGTTAGTTTCATGTTATAAGGGCCGAATCTATTCCCATTTTCCATTTCACCAAACTTCGGTCTACTAGTATTTATTTAGCAATATTTTAATAGAAAAGACCTCTAGCAAAGAAATATTTTATATGAGTTAGAAAAGAAGAACAGCACTTTGCCTGACCCGGCAATTGAACACAAAACAGATAAGTCGGATACACTACCAACCACACCAAAAAGCCAATCACTAAAAAACTTCTCTATGGTAGAGTTTAAGTTGTTGACAAACTTCCGACTCACTTATGATAAAAAGGCAACAAGTTGCAAACTGTCAACTTTAAACAAAGTACGGTACGGTACGGTACCTAATAAGTTTATTGGTAGCGCGATTACGAACTTCTGATACTATCGTGTCGAGTTCGTATCGAGTATTTGACATTTACGAGTTGAGTTCTTTTCTCTTCAACACGCTTAAGGCGCTAATCAATTGAATGCATCAAATTTGTAATAATGTAAAATAGCGTTTTTTTTTAATGAACTTCTGCAAAGAATAATGTCGATTATTTTACTTGAATATGAAATGAATTAATAATAATTAAATAATAATTATTAATTAATAGGATAATATAATCAACATACATAATATATTTAAAATTCTTCCTTTACTGACTGACTGACTGATGGACAACGCACAGTTGAAACTACTGAGCGTAGATAGTTGAAATTTGTTATGAAGATTCCTAAGGGAGTGTAGAGGAGCACTAAGAGAAGATTTTTGGAAATTCCAACCCGAAAGAGGTAAAGTCTCACGCAGGCAGAGCTGCGGTCGCAAATAATGTATAATTCGGAAATTCGGTCTTACAAATTTCGTCTTACAAATGTCGTTATATTCAAATAATTAATTTAATAACGAACTATAAATAAAGTTGTGGCATATAATTCAATAAATAAACATTAATAATACTCTACAGTTTACAATGAATCGTTTTCCTACAACTCTTATCTCTGGTTGTAGTACGCGCTCATTCTAATATTGTAATGAGGATAATTATTCAGTTCTTGTATCAACTAACATGTTTCCGGCCGTAGAGGAAAAATCCAGAGGACACGGGGATTTTTAGAACTGTAGTGCGATTCTCTACAGTCGGAACTATCAAATATCGACAGTATGACATTAAATCTAAAATACATTCATACATACATAAAATTACGCCTTCTTCCCATAGGGATTGGAAAAGAACTTCGCTTACTTCATTCACTTTTCTTTTAAGTTAGGTTAGTAGAAGCACCGACACAAGCACCTGACGTTTTTGCATTTAAAAGGCACTGCAAAAATAGTTTCTGCGGCGCCCGCTAGAGACGCTGTTTTATCATATCATACAAATTTTGTCAATCGCTGGTCGTTTGTCGATAGTAGAATTAAATTGAAATAATGGTTTCTAAGGAAACATGGCTATAATTACTTACGTGGTTCCTTTAATGGCTAAGGAAAATCAACACTTCATTCCCAAAGGGCTCTGTCTGGAACACAGAGGTATATTACACAAGGTTGTGACTATGAGCTATTGAAGTGTAAGCGTTTAAAGTCTCTAAAAAAATTGACAGTTTTCAGTCAAGAGACTACGATAAAATTTGAAGTATAACGATACGTCAACCCATCTACTGACTGGCAGCAAGCGAGTACCTTATCCTTGTTATCAAGTAACGTCATATATGCCGACCTTCGTAGTCGAATAATGTCTTACAACTTTGAACAGTCTCTCTATTAAAAGACTATTTTAAGTCCTAGATACAGCTAATAAAATCAGGGTACTACTACAACACAGATACATCGTCCATAGAGGGATGTAGCTACTTATAATGATTGTTTAAAATGGTTTCGTCGAATTGTCAGCATAATAACCTTGTTTAAATCAAGTGCCTTCTTCCGAGGGGGACTAGCGGAAATATTTTGCACACCAAGAGGGATATGTTCTTTGTTTAATCGAATTATATAAACTACTTACGAGTACAGATGAATAGTGTAATGAGAATGAACTAACGTATGTTTTTACGTGAGTGCTGATCGCGAAGTCCAAAGAACTGATGAAATATGTTATAGAGATAAACTAAAGAACTAGTTTGGGATGTGGAATACTACTTCATTGAGAGTAGAGTCTCGACTTTCAAGTAAAGGATTGTATTGTGTTTAAAGGAAATGTAACGAAATGTTAAACGTTAAAATGTTAGTATTTTGTGTATCGGTGAAAATTTCTCTAAACTCTCAAGAATATAATTTCAATAGAAAAGGTAAAAAAAAACAAATCTGATGGCCCTTTCTTTCTCGTGTTAAATGTTCTAGTGTCAAAGTTCTCCAAGTTGTAATAGAAACTAGGTCATTATGTAAGCAGTTACACACACAGAATTGTAGTTATTTTTGTCGCTATAATAATGATTAATTATTATTCAATAATCATGCGTCTGCTGAAACTAAAATAAAATAAGAAATAACAAGATTAAACTAGGAAAATCCCTCATGGGAATTATTTGTGCACGTGTACATTAAAAGGTGTTCAAACAGGACATTTTTGACTTCACGTGTTCGCCTATTTTTAAAGGGGTAGTCACGTGTCTTTGTTGTCAAGACGACAATGAGAATTTTACTTTCCTTCAGTCTTCTTCAAACCTTTTGAATGCCTTTGACGCAGTTTGAGGACCGCTTTGACCGGGCCTTTTAACATACTCTTAGAATTACGGAGACGCTCAGTTCCAAAACAACTTGCTACCATTAGGCAGCCCATTTTTGGACACTGTAACAAAGAGTGCTCACATCAAAATCAAAATCAAGAAAGTGAATTTACCGCCAGTTCGGAAGGTAGGACCAATGAGAAGAGCTGGAAGGAACTCCTGACCACTCTTTTTAATCGCCAAATTCTTTCTTCATTCGGTCGGTTGGTCAGCGCTGCTCATAGACACCTTAACATTGGAGTATCGCCTGATCTCTATAAGGCTCCTATGGTACTTATTAATAAATAGATTCTAAATGTATCTATAGCAACCAAGCGCCTGTTTACATTAAAGTTCAACAGTCAATACGATAACACAAACTGAACACACGTTTTCCTCAACCAAATAAAAGAAATATTCAAAACATGTTGTTCCCTTCAGTGAATTACGAATAATATTGTTCAATTCTAATTAAGTATTAATGAAGTACTCATTAGCGTTGAGGAAACTGTACGGTAATCAATTGTATTACTTGCTTATCTAGTAAATGTATACCACCATTCGATTGCGTAATCTTTACAGTGTTGTTTCCCGAATGCGTGAGTTAATTAAGAAAATATTACGCCTCATTAATATAAGGATCAGACGAGTATGAATGCGTAGACGCGGCAGTTCGTTGCTTGTTTGATTAAAAAGCAATTTTTTTTTTTAATTTTGTCACTGATCGGTAGGTTAGCATTGTTAAAAATACACAGGAAGTACTGGTTATACAAAAATATATTTTCCTCCGATGAAAAAATTAAAATGTTTCCCTATGATACCTTTTTAAATTACTACTTATGTGACTGAGTGCCTGTGTGTAGCAATGTATAGAAAAGAAAATAGAGAGCTCTAAGTAAAGTGCAATTGACAGCTTATACATTGTAGATGTGAAGTAAAGATATTTTTCCAATAACCAACCGTTTCTTAACTTAGCGTTAAGGCCAGGCTACAAAATGAACATTTCTTGTAACACTACAAAAAAATGCGTATTAAAATTCTCAGCCTTTCAGCAAAAATGCCGCTTGCAGCACAAAGAAATATTTGACAAAGTAGCCAAGAAACGATTACGCTAGATAGTCCGATATTTATTTCAACACTAAAAGGTCAGAAAAAAACTTCTTAACAAACAAACTAATTACGTTTGGCGCGTCGTAATTACTTCACGATCTTTGATGTACCTTTTAATTAGGAGTTGTTTACACCGCGATAAAGGCCTAATATTGTCCGAATTAATAGCTCATTTTGTGACGTCACACGTAATAACACCGCTATCTTAGTAACAGTTGAAAGCAAAAATAGGTATTCATTGTCACATTTTCATTGCTATTTTTTGCATAAAAATATCAAGTTTATTGTTGATATCACCATATAATAGTCCCACGTCTTAGTAGAGCCTTGAAAGGCATGTATTATATCTAAATTTTATTTGAGATTTAGGTGTATATTTAAATAAAAATGGCAGTAGCAAATAAGCAACTGTGTCCTGTATAATTCTGCGGGTGAATAATGTACCAAATTCAAAATTTTATTTGCCTCCGCCACCCGTAAGCCTTGCCAATACAAGGTACAAGGTTTCTCTTTTAAGTTATCAGTAATCAAAAATAAATACACAGTGATTGCAAAAATATAAAGTAAATAAACAGTAGTAATATTATTTGTCTTTAAAAATGCGATTTATAATGTGACACTGTAAACATATTCTTGCTTTTGACTGTACTCGCGGTATTGTTTGTAATGATAATTTTTCAAATGATTTACATAATGACTAGTTCATGTATGTAAGTTTTATGTCTTTGCCGAAATATTTATGTTTTATGAGTTCAATGATAGCTGAGGAGTGTTTTTACGTGGTTTAATTAGGGGCGTGTCTGTCTGTGTTCTATGAATTAATATGCGATTAGATAAACTCAGATGTAAGCAATGGTACATTAAGGATAATTAGTTAAAGTCTGTACTCATTTTGTTACGTATAATTTACGGATTTTAAAAATAGACAGTTATTGTTGCGCTGAATTTTATTTTGCGAGTAATGTTTTAAAGGTAGTACGACATTGGCTTGTTACAAAAGCCGCCTTAACAGAAAAAGTTTGCATTGCAGTTATGTTTTAAACTATTCCTCTAAGAAGATGTACATAAAAAATCTAATTAAAATGATTAAGAAACTATATTTAAACAAGAAAAAAAAATCATTGTTGTCTGTGTAAAACATTTTTTTTTAATCTGTCAGAAGGTAGAACCTGTGACTAGAACTGGCAACAAATAATGTTTATTTTATTTTTAATATAAAGAAAAAAAAATCATCCTAAAATTCTATTCAATCACCGTGACCTTAGTAAATAATCTGTTTACTCAAAACCACAATGTCATAAGTTACATAACAATAATTTCGTATAATGTATGTTTACATACGTCATTAAAGTCAATCATTAAACGGCTCTTGGGTTATTTTTGGAAATCCTTACATAACTATTGAATGAACGTTACCTTTTGATGTTTAGGACACAATGACAGAAGGTTCTATTGTAGTCAGCCTTTAAAGGGATTTAAGCTTTAAATCTACAAGTTTAAGGTCTAAATTCGACTGTTTAAAGGTATCCAGTTGTGATATTAGTTAGTGCGTGTGCGCATCCTCTGAAGCTATATACGCGCATGGCTACGCATATTTTCAGTATACATTTAATATATTATGTCTTTATTATATTTCCTGCTTCATGATGAACGTGGAAAACGTTTGTTTAAAACATCTATTTATAAAGTCTTTCATATTTTACTTATAGTACATGTTTATTTTAGTAGTCGTTGAGGTCTCCATTGAGGAAGAAATTCTTTTGTCTTTTAGCAAAAGCCGCAATACATTCAGTTCAGCGTGTTTGTCATAAAATAGCAAACACACACGCACAAACACACAACATCATGTGTTTGTGTGTGTAGGCTTTAAATAGACGAAAAAATCTTTTTTTTGAAAACGCATATTAAAACTGCCTATACACACTACATTGTGAAGATAAAATACATACATAAAATCACAACTATTTCCCATATAGATAGGCAGAGACCAAAGAACGATACTTGGTACGATCTTTACAAACTTCCATTGCGTCATTCACATCCATACATCTTGTCATACAGCCGCGATTTTATTTATGTATGAAGATATCTTAGACGAAAAAAAATATATTGCGTGCTAAAGCTTTCCCTGAAATGAATATAGGCATAAATAGGCATATAATTAAAGAAAGCAAACCTCAGCTCTTTACGTATTTCCCACCAGTTTCTAATAAAAAATAAACATTAACAAAACACAGGTCGGTTCTGAACACTCAATAAGAACAATAGCATTATAAAGCATTACTTTTGATCGTAAATTTATCGTAAAAATGGTAGCCAAGTTATAATTTCATCTGAAAAAATAGACGATTCAGAAATTAAAATCGCTAATGACTAAAACCATTAAGTTAATCATTTTAATTAGACGGTGTACGCTTGCGTTTTGATATTTTTTGTGTAAAGGGGAGAGAACTGTTGGCCAACTGATTGTTCAAACAATTTATTTTTACCCTTTGAGTCTACTTTCTATGACGCAAAATATTATAACATACACCACGATACGACCCGTAATGAATTTCTAATCCTGAACACACTTTTTAAAACTGACATTTCAGCATTTGGAAACCAAATATTCTTTAAAGTTACAAGTCTAATGATGTTTTTTGTCGTTTGATTATAAAAATAATTTTCGTATCGCTGTTTTCTTTACTATGACACTACAATCAAAATTAAAAATATGGTATAGATTATGAAAGTAGACGTGGCACGATGTTTTTACCCACTCGCATAATAATATGTCTATGGTCTATATGTTACCTATAGCCAGTTTGAATTGATATACCAAAATTAGTTTATTCAAGTTGACAGGATGTTGTAGAGAGCACTTAAATCAGATTTTTTGTCCTTCTTAATAATATCATCAAAGTATACAAAATTAATTGGATTAACATTCTAAACTGGAGCAACGGCACACAGTAGCAAGTTCTAAACTCTATCGAATGTCATAAATATACGACAAACAAGTCTAAGCCAGTTCGTCGTTTATTGGTGCGATAAAATTAAGTTTTTTATCTCATTTAAGTGAATGATCTACTTAATTGGATTTATTAACTTTATTACATGACATATCAAGTCTGAAATCATTAAAACAGTCACTCCACATCATTATAATTTTATTATTTGGTTCACGCCTACGTAGTTCTAGAAGTTTCGAAGTCTGCCGACTTTAAACTTGATTTGATAATTGAAGAATCCCTTGCTTAATAGTAGAGTAAAAGCCAGTCACTTGACTCTCTTAACTAGTGTAAACTTTCATACTTACTAGCTGTTTACTTAATGCAATTTTATTGTTGACTTCTACTACTCCGAGTATAAAAGTGGGCCTGCTTTAAAGTACAGGCTAAGTTTATGATAACGTTGACATGATCATAAACTCTTGCTCGTGGAGTTTTTGCAAACATACAATTTACTCACACAATGGAACCGAAACTATAAATGCGATAGTTTATAACTCTTTTCCGTTAATGCTCTGCAATGAACAGATTTGCAATATAATAACGTACATGAGACATTATGTAGTCTGAGTTTAAAAGTCGAATACCTTTAGTTTAAAAAATCTTTGCATAAGGACAAGGTCGCAGGTACTAGCTAAAATACTCTAATCCAACGAAATCTTTCTACGCAAAAAGTCAAGAGAAGCAGTTAATTTAGAATATTTAAATCTGATTAAAAAGAGACAAATACGAAAAATTACCAGAATTTCTTAACAAAATTCTCAATTCAATACACTGATTAACGAAAGGCTTCTAGATTTTATAAGAATTACCATTTCAGTGAATTAAAAACCCCTTCATTTAGTTCCCTGTCTTCGTCAGTCGTGATTTTGTGAAGGATGTACTGTGGAGTTACGAAGACATATTTCTCAGATAAAATTAAATTGAGCTTAAAGATATTGTCGAATATTTCATTACAACGAGTTAGAAATTTGTTGCTGAATTAATTTGATGATTTTGGATGTGTTTTGGAGTTAAACCTTATTAGCTTCTGCCTGCAACTTCGTCGGCATGAAAAGATTTTATGGGTTAAAAAGTCATCCTATGTGTTAATCCAGGTTATAAGTTATCGGTGTACCAAATTTTATTAAAATTCGTCTAGTAATTTTTTATTGAAAAAGTAACAAACATCCATCAATCCATACTTACAAACTATCGCATTTATAATATTAGTGGGATAATTTTACGGGAAAAAGTATGGTGCCAAATTATTGTATATAAAGCTATCATTACAATTTACCTCTCATTGTTTTAACAAATGTTATATTTAACCCAATGATCTAAGTTTCCGGGATCCAAATGTCCATATTATTAAAATAAAAATCATTTCATATTCAGCTAAATCAATTAAATAATATCACCCCGTTATACCTGACATTGTAGGCAGAGGTGTTTAAAATACACGTTTCGCCATTAACAATGTTAGTCTTATGTAATAGGAGATGAGACTATTGCCACATACCAAGTTACTAAACTCCGGACCACTAAGAAACTGTCTTATATAAATTAGAAAATGTTTATAGCACTTTCTTGAGATCCCATGATCAGCAGTCGACACACTACACACAGTGTAGTAGAGTGTTACACATTTATACTAAAAAAATAGATCAAAAATATTAAAAGGAAATATTACACAAATAATACTAATTCCCAAAATGGCACATCCATTCGTTCTCAGCTCTCAGCACCGAAGAGATCCAGACGGACATCTGAATAGCGTCTCATTATCTTTAATTATATACTGATTCTTCGGCAGAAGGGTGCCCGCTTTACTTATTGCTCCGTTCCCAATTATAAACCTCTATACTCTATATATTTAGTTTTATATCTTAAATATACGCCTTTCGCTGTTTGTTCTTTTTTTGTTTACTTTTTAGGCATAGGGAATTCGGTTGAGTCCACGTGTTAAATTAAAATTATCTTAAATACTTCGATTAATAGTGCCATTATTTACGTTCTTTTTTTTCGTATAATGCGTTTATTGTCACTGGATTCAAAATCTCAGTTCGTGACTTTAAGTGAAAATTTACTATGAAATAATAAAGTAACTTTTTTACACGTTTCGTCCTAAAAATGTGGATAAAGCAATGCACTAGTATACATTGACATCACAGTTTAAGTTCACTACAACACGCGCGTAAACAGCCTCACAAGTTGCACAGCCCTGCGATATCTACTTATTTTCTTTAACCCTAAAATGCTCCAGAAAACGAAACTGCGCAACTATCGTTTTCATTAAAAAACGCTTCGATATAAATAGAGAATCTTTTCAACGGTACTTATTACAGGGTGAAAAGGGGATGCCAAGGTAAAAAGTGTAATTATGTTGATTATTTAGGCCTTAATGCGCCGACTATCCCGCGCCCCCACAACGTCATTAATCGCCCCCCTCTTGCCCCCTTCCTTAGAGCCTTTATTATTTCGTTTCAATTATTTTTGTGATTATCTTTTTATGGCGGGCGCGCATTAAAACTCGAAAAAATAACAGTGGACATTAAACGTAATTAGAATCGAAATTACGAGATGTCACCACTGGTGTTTGTGTTTTTAATATTATTAGGGTTCTGTGAGTTTTAAACGTTTTACGGCGTGTTTTAGATGTCTCCTGGTTTTGTAGACCGTTTTGTATTGCGTTGTTTTTCCAACCGCTTTTTACTGTTAATAAATCGTGTGATGTGTATATTTTTGTTCGACATCTAATTTTTCCCTTTTTAATTCACTTAACTTACGCAATGGGGAAAACCAATTAAGGTACCCAATAGGTTTCGATATTATTATTTAATTGAATAGTTAACGCATAGGCCTATTGTAGTTAAGGAAAATTGTACAAATTGATAGTAAAGTAACCTGTAATGAAGTAACTATTGAAGACTGTTTATTTCAAACAAATTATTTTAACGGTCGGTTCAAAATGGAATGTGTAACGAATGTAAAATAAGCCTACGGTGTATCTGATTCGACATTATTATCGTTGAAAACTATATCAGTTAGTCATACGCACATAAATAAATCATCTAATGTATGATAAGCATACAAATACCTTATTATAAACTCTTATACAAATGTAAAGCATTAATTTCTATAGCAACGGAAATATAAAAACACCTATACTTAATACCTACTAAGTTGAACGCGTGACCATTAACAATAGAACTTGGATTTGCCAACCCTTTGATTCGAGCCACTAATGAATAGTCTAAACACACAATGAAATGTCGACCTTAAACTTCGTGTTATAGAGATGAATATCGCAATATGTTGTGTCATTAATGTATATTATTATTAAAAGTATTTTATGGATGAGTAATTTTTATGATTGTAGTGCCATTGTGCAGTAGTGCACAGATGTTTAGTTATTGTTTAGTTAATCGTTAAAATCTTCAGTTGCTACGAAAGGCACGGCTTTAGCTCATAACATTATTATTCCGATTTAAATCGCATACAAACGTTTGACATTTATTATTTTATGAATGAAAATATTGATGTTTCGCTCCGGACGGGTTAGGGATGCCTCACGCGGTGACTGAAATATTTTATGAGTTTAACTGTTGATTCAATGGTTCATACTATTAAGTTAAATGAAGGTCGAGTTTTTTGTGACTTGAGTTAATAGAACTAAAATGTGAGCTCTGAATCACAGGTGCTAGGAACTCGAATAATTGAATGTAATCTTAATAGAATACACTTAAAGCTTGGTATAATACTGTAAGAATTATTATTTTTAAAATATTTATAAGAATTAAAACTAGAGCAATAGTCTTAAATCTTATAAAAACCAGAAACCAAGTCGTAGTATCGAATGTAAAGTTTAAAATAACATGATGATAAAATCGAAATAATTATCCACGTTTTACAAAAGTGTGGTCAGCGGCAATCACGCGGGATTGGCAGGAAATGCAAACGATAGGGCGACCATGATCCCATGACTTTATTTGAGGACAGTGACGTTGATGTGTTCGCACGAAACGGCTTATCAGATCCTGCGTATTGTGGCCAAAGGATCCTGAAAGTCACGGGAAGATAATTAGGTGATTGGTTTTGACATATCGAGTAGTACGTAGATGATAGTCATGGTAACGTACTTGAAGAAGATACTGTTAATTTAGCGAAAAATATACTATTATTTTATTGTTATTTACATGTGGACAAAAAAAAATTGAAGTAATTTCTATGGAACCAAAACTGCAAAATACTAATCATTATTCAGTGCAAATAGACACTTACACTAGTAAACAGCGAAAAACACACCAAAAAAATAATCGAATAAAAAAAACCACGCGAAATGACCGAAATAAAGCCGAAATAACATTCCAATAAGCCGAAATCATGGGCGCCGAGCGTACGTTGAAAATTGAAAGTGGCGCGCACCGAAACGTAGTGGACATTCATTGATGTATCTCTTCATCTATTATTATATTTACCGAATGCGTTATGCCCGGGCCGTTGAAAGCGAAACCGTTTTCAATTGTTATCCCTCTCGGCACTTAATTGACCGATATTTGTAAATGTTCGCGGTTAATTTGTGTTTTCGACGATATAGTGGTGATACGCGGTGCATGTTTATGCGTTGTGTTGACTTCTACGCTTTTGGACGTCTGATTATTGATGCTTTGTTGTGTACTGGTTCTTTTTAAAGATGGCTTGTTGTATTGGTGTTAAGTAGTAATGTGAGGCCAGTATTTTAGTAGTATTTCCTCTTTCTCTACTCCTTATTTCCTCGTAGCTATAATCTTGTTTTAAAGTCCTTACTGTTGTCGGTTGGTTTTCCTTAATTGAAGCTGAAATTGGAATGCGATTTTGTTTAAAGGTCATTTGTAATGGAAGATGATGTTCTGCTGTCAATGGCCAACTTTGATAGAGTTGCAGTAGTAGTTTGAGCTTTGTTTATTCCATTAAGCAAATCTTGAAGTAAGCTACATTAAGTATAGTCCAGTAAATTATAGCGGTTTGCATTAAAATCATACAATGCTCGATGATCTAGTTTTGCTGGTTTATAATCGACGGACAGTCCGATAGTTCGTCAAAGGGGAACAAACGGCTACTTGTTTGTTCTTAATTTGTCAACATCATCATATGATCATGCAGATACAAGATAATTACTGGAAGAAGAGTTCCATTATCAAGCAACAATACGGGTTCAATTAACATTAGACGTGAGTGTTAATTTCTGAGTGAATTGAAGAGAAAGAAATGCGGGATCCTTGGATTCTTTAAGACACGGTCATCTTAACAATTTTAGTTTTAAAGTCCATTCTTCTATTCTTATTTTATTTATTGGTCCATTGTTCGACAATACACTTACTTCTACAAATATTTTCTTATACCTTTGTATGGATTACACTGAATAAGCTGAAACATAATCGGCATTGCACATAATCTTCGCCGTGCAAACAAAAAGTAAGAGTTCAGTAGTCTGCATTTATAACAATAACATGTAAAATGTTATTTATGCGCATGGTGCGTCCCTAAATAACACATTAGAGGGAATTTTACGCGTTGGCTGCATTTCCTTGACCATTACGATTGTTCGCCTGTGATGTGTAAGCAATAAACCCTTGCTTCTATGCCGCTATTAATATTGCAGTTCAAAGGACTAGTGTCGACGCTTCATTTTATACTACCCGTAAGCGATTATTGCGATTTTTTGTTCTTTTTAACAATCTTGGTGTTTGCGGCATTCTTTTTGATAGTTGTGACAGTGAGTCAAATGCTTAACTGAGATCCAAAATTATTGTTTGCTTGTTGTTTACCGATTTCTTATTTAATGACCTTTCATAGCGCGTATATCGTGTCTATGTTATGTGTTAAAAGATTCAAACCTATCGAAATAATGTTATCAGAGTTTTTGTGCTTTTATTTCAATATTATTCGTCTCTCCAATATTATCCAGCGCTACCGTCCATGTCACATGTGGCGTTTACATTTTGTTCGTGTTTGATTTAACGATCATAGTTGTACAAAAGTAATAAAATCACCTGTTTGATCTACTAACGGTTAGTGCTAGTGCAATGTTATCGAGGCCCGAGCGTTGGTCCCTGGGGAACGCTAAAATATACCATAGCTAATTACGCTTTTTATTATGACGGACAAACAGCTAGGGTTATTGTTGGCTTCTAAAAGGTTAAAATATAGCTACTGCTATCATTCAAAATACCTTATTTCAGGGTATAAATTTGCTACATAGAATTTCAACTTTAAATTGAATTTCCTGCTATTGCAAATTTAAAAATATACATAATAAAAATCGTTAATACAAATTCAGACGAAACTGCTTCCGTAATAAAATAAAAACGAATCTTACTAAATTCCCGAAAATCTCTAAAAAATGCATTCGAAGAAACATTGAATTTGCATAAAGCGCACTCATTCTTAGTAGTTAGACTTGCACGGGATAAAGCAGCTGATATATTGGATGTTTTTCTTTGGTTCCCAGATCAGCATGGATATAAGGGGCACTTAGAATCGCAATATAACATGTACAATTGTGCATACCCCTCAAAAGATACCTGGATGTTAACAGCTCTGTTTACACACTTCAATCAAAACCGTGAGTAGAAATATAATCAATATCTGCGATATCAAATATAAAAGAATATATCAGATACTTTACCTAAATATTGTCATTTGATATTAAATGCAGTAGGAAAAGCTTTAATCATGACGCTTAACGGCATAGTATTACTGCGTTTTTAAATCTATCAGCCTTAGAAAAAGGAATAGATTTTTTTAGGAACCACCTTCTACTGTATCTTCGACTTTTCCGTCGTAATACAGTTATTGAAAAAAAATTGCGTCAAAATTAGTTTAGTAGTTTTCGATTCGGACAGTTAAAAACACATCTTCTACACTTTCGCGTTTATACATTAGTAGTAGGATAGGATATGTAGAGGCTCATAAAGAGTAACACGATTCTCTACTACTATCGACAGCCGGCTAGCTATCGAAAAATATGTATTAAAATCTCTAGCGCCTCTAGCGGACGTCTTAGAAACTATGTTGGCAGTACATTTGAAATGTCAAACTCTTGATACTCGATGGTTCCAATTGTGCAGAATCGCAATACAAATTTTAAGTCATAATTTGACTCAAACAAAAAAAATATCGTTATTCTAAGCCTGCTTCAGTCTTTCTATGTATAACAAATGACATACCCCGGAGGTGTGCACTTGATCTAAGGGTCCTTGTTCCGTCACAATGGAACTCTGCCGTGCCGTCCTGATCACTTATTATCTCCTTATTATTATTGTCGTACATTGTTCGCGGTTTCGTGATTGTTTTATTTGCGGCTTGGAATATTTGGGATGTTTTCTTGTAGAGGGGCTGTTATTTTGGTAGGGCAGGTATTTTGCAAAGAAGAAATAAATTAATTAAGTAATTTTCGGTGTTAGATAATGGGGTTTGGTTCAAGACTGTTCGCTAAATCTTGCAAGTGAAATGTTAAAGTGATATGGATGTAAAAGAAAATAGAAAAAGTGAGAAAAAGCATCAAATCGTTTGATCAAATACCGAAACGGGGTTAGTTTATTATGGCATTTTTTTATTTTATTGCGATACTCTGAACGTAAAAATTCGAAAAGAAGTACCAAAAAAGTTTATATGTCTGTATCAAAATGAATGCGATATTTCAATAGTCCATGTTGTAGGTATTTGAGAGTTTTCTCGGTAAGCTGTCGATGTAGTTGATTTTAGATTGTTTGATACATTCAAAAGGTTTTTTTTAAATAAATATCGTATATTTTGTTATGCCTAACTAAAGCATTGTTTAGTTTTGTAATATTTTTAATTGGTAACAAACATGATTCCATTACGAAGCAATTTTTTTTATTATGTCAAATTGTTACTAGAGTCAGTTAACTTTATGATCACTTTTCGTAGATGGTCGTCACTTTTAATTTCAACAGTTATTTTGTTCAAGATTTATAATAAATCTATACGTATAATAGAATTCGGGTCACTTCAGCCAAGAATGTATGAGCACTCTCTTGTCAAGCCGCTATTGCCTACTCAGACAAGGTGTCGAGTATCTCTGTCAAATGTACATTGATGCTCCCAAAAATGGAGAACCTTATAAATTATTCTTACGTATAATATACAGGATACCGAAATTTTAACTTTTGATAAACAAAATTCAAACTCGCATATTCATAACCTAAAAAAATCATAAGTGACTTTCCGAATAAACCCTCGTTAGAATTAGAAATCAACCGTCACTGGCCGAAAAAAAAACAATAATTATAAAGCGCGCGTAATTCTAATTCCGAATTCAAATTAAAGCCGCTTAATGCGCGGGAGCGACCCCGTTAAAAAAAAAGAGTTGACGAGTGCTCGGAGGGTGGTAATTTTTCATTAATTTAAGTTCACCATTCCCTGTTTTGTTTGCTTTTAATCGCATTTCTAATTAATCCCGTCGAGAATAACGTGACAACTGTCGACTATGGCCGCCATTTTTTCGAGCCGAGTATAGCAGATGTCGGCCGATTTCCATTTGTTTCTGAGATTAATGATTCGGTACGATTGTGAATTTTTCCGGTCGGCTTTTGTTGTTTTAGAAGCAATTTGTCCGCTTACTTTTGTAGAGAGGCAGTCGTTAAAGCCTCCACAAATGATATTGGAACGGAATAGAAAAAAATCAGACAAAAAGGGATTCGTGTATTCGATTTCGGATTCATGTCACCAGAATACCTACTGTGTGATACATGGATGCACCTGAACGAAATACGGATGTACGAATACGTAACAGTCAACCTAGAATAACAATATATTTTTTGGTACTTTTGTTTTCGCGATCCATGACATCTTCTCCAAGTACCTAACTTGTATATAACATAAGTTACCTTTATTTAATTATTACTCAAACAGGGAAGAAAACCTATATAGTTTATTTTAACTTGTAACAAAACTTTATCGTCAAAGATTTACGGAAAGAGTGCATTGGACTGTAAGCGCTATCTTAAGTACTTCTCTGCACTTAAACTTTCTTATAAACTATTATTTTCACTGAAACATTAATTTGAAATATTACTAAAACTAACTTAATAAAAATACAATATAAAAAAAATATTTGCATCAAAACTACAGTTATTTCTAAATTTTCTTGACCCACTGCTAGGTAAAGCTTTCTCTAAAAGCTGTCTTCAAACGGAATACGGACATTCCCGTTTCATGCCTCCTTTGTCCACCCATCCTGCTTCCTTAACAAACTTCAGTTAGTATCCAACTTACCGTAACAATATGTCTGTAGCATATTGTCGAATAATATCTTCACTTTTTTGAAATACACTAGCGAAAACATCTTTTGTATTTTTAATTTCTCACATTTTTAAATAAAAGTTTAACAACTAAACATATTGACACTACGTTGACAAAAAGTAATAAAAACTACTTTACTTAATCCCAGACTTACTACTTAGTTAGTATTAGCATATGAGGCGGATTTTTTACAGCTGCTATGTGTCAGATTAGTTATCCGACACTTTTTCGATCGTAGAACAAAAATATGTTTTTTTATTGATTGTTTTTTTCAAAGGATTTTTCTATTACTTAAGACACTATTAATTCCAACTATCCATAAATCTTCAGCAAAACTCAAAGGAATCATAATAACATGAACAGTGGTTAAACTTAGCCCAGTAGCGAGCAGGCATCACAAATCGTTAATATCTACACACTCTAAGCTAGTGCCTTTATCGTGTAGTGCTATAAGTGTCTGGTGCCTGTAAATTTTCGCAGTGGCGATCTGTGGCCGGTCTTTGTGCTATTAATTTGTAATGTCCCCCTCTGGCCGCCTAGATGCATAGCCGGGGTGCACAAGGGAACATACGGGAGGATAAGTCGAAATATTCCGTCCCAAGATTTACGTTTTGTGTGCTTGTTTTTGGATTTGTTTGGGGTTGATGTTGCGTGTTGGTTTTGTATAGCGTATTGATGTAATGTGCATAAAAAAATTGCATATCCATTTTTTTATAATAATACTATCATACATAGTTCGTGTAAGTATTGGTACCTACGTGTGATGATGATAAGAAAAATGTTCCAAAGTGACGCACTTACAACTTTTAAACTAACTTTACAGAACGAAAATCTTGTCCAACGTCTACGGTCGGTATCCTTTGTATATTTTAACAACAAATATCAAAATACGGGCGGCTACTGCGCTTAATACCATTTATTCCATGCACCCTGCCGTAGCAAACACCACAAATCGTCTACCAAACTGGTAACACGTAATATCTTGAAAATCTTCAGACATGTCGTCGCTTTACTACCTCATGCTGAGCCTTTGCCGATCTTCAATGGGGGCCCGCGTTTCCGATAGGATTAAGCCAGACTTACTGCTCGGTCAGGAACACGGCGCGACGCAGTAACCTCCTCGGCCCCCGCACCCCGCGCCACACACCCTACAGCCTAACCTCACCCCCTCGATCGCCCGGCGCATTAGGAGCAATCATATTCGACGGCTGCTAGGTTTTGGCATCGGTCTGTGTTGCTTAGCCTCGCTCAGCTATTTGTGGAACAATGATTGGTTGTGTCTTAGTTTGTACTGTGCTTTAGGTCCAATGTTGTCTGACAGCCTCAGTGTATTTTTGTTTGTCAGTTTCGATAAAAGTTTTACAGGTGCTATTGGCTAATGAGTCGTGAGATACTGTTGTCCAATAAGAAGCTATATGCATCCTTTTATTTCTCACAAAAATTGAAGTTCTTTCTACAACAAAACTCTTCAATACTTACCAGGCTATCAGACTAAATTAAACTAACTGGTAACTAACCTAAGATATACTAAATTTCAACCCCAACCTTACCAATTACTTTCCCACCTCATCATTCTTACTCCAAGCTTGAAACAAGACTAGCATCTACTAGCAGCTTACTATAGCAGTAGTCCGTTCAGTAGTAGCTTACAGTTCCTACGCGCACGCAATAACACTCCGACTGTCACCTTCCACGTTACACGTACATTGTCCTAACTAAACACCGTGCTACTAGATTACTAGATAGCTGTTACGTACAAAGGTCCTGATACCCAGTCTAAGATACCTTTGACAACTACTTATCTTATTACGAAAGGCATCTACAGATACAAGAATTTAGTATTATAAAAACGAAAACTTTAGTCTGTATTTGGTGGGGTTGATTAGATATACGCGCAAAAAAATGGCACATTCGGCGACCGGAACTAAATTGCGGTGATTATGTTTTAATTTTGGTGTATTGATACTATTGTCTGATCACAAGAAATCTGTAAACAGACTGTAAAACTCATTATGTTATATTTTACAAACGAACTCATAACCAACGGTGCTGTAAAAATAGTAATCTCCTTATTTGTTACCTGCATCAAATCGCAATAATTTTAAGAACGGGAATGCTTTTCACTATTTCCTAATTCTAAAAAGTCACATCTCCCTTTACAAATACATAAGAATAAACCTTTTCGTATATAACATAGTTTTCTTATACAACAACAGAACTTCTAAGCCAATTTAATTCTCCTAAGGTGAATGTGAGATTCCCGGTAATATAGCTGATTGTCACAGTCCGCACTCGTTACTGAGAATTTTCTAATTGATGTGCACTAATCTTACCGCTTCTGTGAATTTTCATTGCGTATGTTATCGATAGTGAAAAAAGTAGGCGTTTATTTCAAATATTGATCCTATAGGATATAAATCATGATTTCTATTATTTTAAAGGTAAAAAGGTGTTGTCTTATTAGCTAAAATCTAATTTCTTTGAGTAAAAAAATATCGAAATAGGTTCAGTAGCTCAATTTTCTACAGACGATGGTATCAGGCATAATTTGACATTTTAGAACTTGACCTGAATTAGTTCTTTCAAAATACGGTAGAGGCGCTGATGACTTGACGTAGATTTTCCGTAAAGATTTTCTAGACTTCTACTAGCCAACTATCTTTTAGGTATTTTTAAATATCTAACACTCAATATAAAGGTGATACGGTAGCAGTCTACAAGTTCAGATTACCTGTAGTGCGTTTTTCTACAATCAGTTCATTCTACAGTTGGTTGGAAATTTACATTTATTAAATTAGTCCTTTCGGTACCCGCTAGGAGCGCTGATCAGGTTTTCATACGTCGATAGCTAACCTTCTTGTACATCACTATTTACAGACGATTAGTTAGAAAAGTGCCCCTGTGTAAATGAATTTAGTTTTCATGCCTCTTTACTTTATCTACCTTACTAATAAATATCATGTAGCATTTGAATTTTACGCAGTGTTTCGTCTTTTTCATTCATTCGACTGCCTCCGTGGCGCAGTGGTTAAGGTCACCACGCCACTACCATTGCGTCGGTAGGTCGTGGGTTCGATTCCCACACGGAACAATTATTTGTGCGATCCACAAATAATTGTTTCGGGTCTGGTTGTGCTTTGTGTCCGTTGTTCGTATGTTTGTAAAAGTCCCCGCGACACAAGAGCAAATGTAAGTGCGGGAGATGTCTTTTTAAATGAAATAAAAAAGGAAATGAAATTCAAGTTTTGAAAATTGATTGAAAGGGACAAAACACTAAAACTTACACGTCGTTTATTACTAAGACAGTACGTATTGATAGATTATTTGTTAGTATTTATCAAAGTTATATTATTGGATAGTCAGAACATGTGAATATTTAGCCCCGTGATGTACGCAGTCTAATGCACAGTTCCTAGAACTGTAGCTCTCGAGTTAATACGAGTTCGAGCTTCTCCGTGCTTTAATCTTTGCATTCAGTATGTAAATATAGTTCGTTTTGTGGTTTATAATTATTTATTAAAGTACATGCATACTTACATGATAAGATGAATTTTGAGAAATCGTTTATTTATAGATAAATATATTAAAGTAACGTTAACCTGAATCCTCCATTTGTATTTTGAAAATATTTTTTTCTAAATAACCTTGTCATCTTCACATGCTGGGTCTCTGTTTTTCGAATATTTTTTTATCTTATTACAATAATTAAAATAGCAGGTTTTTACTGTAGATCACGTTTATAATGTTTTTTTTTTATATCTATTTATATAAAAAGTGTCTAGATCGTCATGCCAACTAATTCCAACTTTAATAATAATAATATAATATATAATATAAACTCTTTATTGTCCACAATAAAAATACATTAAATAAAAATAGAGAAACCTTAAATATAAATAAGATACTGATGAACAAACGGCGGCCTTATCGCACAAGGCAATCTCTTCCAGGCAACCATGGGATGGAGAGAGAAGTGTAGATGTAGAAAAGGGTAGAATTGTGTACAAGTAACATAAACTAAATACATGAGTAACATAAATAAAGGCAGGTCATAATAACATACACTGATTATTACATAAATAGAGAATTTATAGAAATTGTATAAATAAAATAGACATAATATATAAATAAATACATATATATATATATATATATATATAAATATATATTTATATTCATACAGAGACAGCAAGAGGAGTTTAGACAGTCATTGGAAAAGAAAAAAGTTAGAAGAGTGAGAGTAGGGAGATATTCAAGGCAAGGTGTTTTGCAGTGATAGGTAGTGCTCCTTAACCCGATTTTTGAAAATTGGCAAGCTTTGCACTTGCCTAATGGATAGCGGCAGCGCATTCCATAACCGCACAGCTTGCACAGTAAACGAGTGGTCTAAAAATTTACTGGAGTGCACAGGCATCTTAAGTCTCAAGTTTTCTGATGATCGTAAAAACCTTGAATGCGTGTCATGTAGAAAAACAAAACGTTGTTTGAGATAGAAGGGAGTCGAGGGATTAAACAAGATATTGTACAGAAGATAGAGAATGTGAGCATTCCGGCGTGAACGTATAGGTAACCACTTGAGCTTGTTTCGATACTCGGAGACATGGTCATATTTGCGTAATCCAAATATGAACCTGATAAAGAAGTTTTGAAGGCGCTCAAGCTTATTAAGTTGGTTCTCGGTTAAATCGGGATAGCTGACATCGGCATAATCAAGAATGGGGAAGAGAAGGGATTGTACAAGCGCAATTTTAGTGTTGATGGGGAGAAAATTGCGTAGCCTGCGCAAGGACCCCGCCGAAGAAAATGTTTTACGGCTGAGTTCCTGGAGTTGAGGACTCCAGGACAAAGTCTTATCAAACCATAGCCCCAGGTTTTTGATTTTGTCACCAAAAGGGATGGCAGTGCCATCAAAGATCACATTGGGTACTAGTGACCAATCCACTCTCGAGATCATCCTGGGGCTACCGATGGTAATGGCTTGAGTTTTGTTAGGATTGACGTCAAGTCCATACATTCTACTCCATTCACAAATGCGAACCAGATCGCTATTAATTGTTTCCACAGCTTCCGTCAACCTGTCCGGGGGAGCACAATAATAAATTTGTAAGTCATCTGCATAGAGGTGGTAGGAAGAAGTTATGTTATTGGAAATTGTATTGATAAAAACAGCGAAAAGTAAAGGAGATAAAACGCCGCCCTGCGGTACGCCAGCGGATAATGCACTCCATTCAGAGACATTGTTTTCAATGATAATACGTTGCCGGCGCCCATACAGGTAACTACGAAACCAGTCAACCACCGATGGACATATGTTAAGAGAACACAATATACCCAGTAGAACATCGAAATCTACACAATTAAAAGCATTGCTGAAGTCTAGCAATACTAGGGTCGTAAGCTGGCCATCTTCCATACCTGATCTAATGTCCTCCGTAATATGAACCAGGCTCGTAGTAGTACTATGACCAGGACGGAAACCCGATTGGAAAGGATTTAGGAGTAGGTTAGAGGAAAGATAGGTGCTAAGTTGCATATGGACCAGGCGTTCAAGTACTTTCGATAGGAACGGGAGAATGGATATGGGACGATATTCTGAAAAGGAAGATGGGTTACGCTTTTTTGGTATAGGGACAATTTGGGCATCCTTCCATGTTGACGGAAAGATGCCGCTAGTGATGGAAAAATTAAGGATATGACATAGGATAGGGAGTATTACATCCAGGACAGGGAGGATCATATTACGGCTGACACAATCAGTACCCTGCGCATTCGATGTGATCGACAATATGCTCCTCTTAACATCACAAGCAGTGAATTGACTAAAGACAAATGGGGAACAGTCAGGAGTCGAACAAGATGAGAGATAACTAAGTGTATTACATTTCGTGGTATTATCTAACTTTGATGATGCAGAGAAGTGTTGGTTTAGGAGGTTAATATTAATACTATTGGGGACAGGGTTTTGTTGTGGTTTGCCGACCCCCAGCGACTTGAGAAATGTCCAGACCTTGGCTGGATCTCCATTTTCAACGGATTCATGAATGTGTCGGCGTTGTGCATTCCTACACACCTTGCTGCAGTGATTACGTATGGCTACATATTTTTCTCTATTAGCCTCTGAGGGACGACATCTGTACTTCGATTTGGCTGTAGCTTTTTTGTGGAGCAGAGATTTGATGTCGTCAGTAAGCCAAGGCGACGGAAGCTGTTTCACTTTAATTTGACGGAAGGGTGCGTGAGTGTCGTAAAGCTCGATTAATTTCACTGTCAGTATACGCACCTTGTCATCAACGCAATCAGATTCAAAGAGTGAGCTCCAATCAACATTTCCGGCATCCTCGCAAAGCTTAACGACATCCATGTCACGAAAATTACGATGCACAAGGATTTTCGGTTTGGGTTTAGGTGGTCGGATTCGGTAGGATAGGAAAAGTAAATCGTGGTAGGAGAAAGCATCAGCTGGACACTGACCATGTTTGGAGACACGATTTGAAGAGGAGACAAGAATGAGGTCAAGTAGGGAGGGAGTGCAGTTGGGAAAGTGGTGAGTGGCACTGAGAGGAAGGATAGACAGGTTGTTGGATTGAACTATAGACTGGAGTGTGGTGGAGCGGGAATCGTTTTTCAGGAGACAAGTGTTGAAATCACCCATGATTATGGTTTGACTGTACATTGGAGTAAAGTTTTCTAAAAGAATCTCAAAAGATGAGAAATAATCGATGCGAGAAGAGGGGCAGTAAAATACACCGAGCAGTATTTTAGAGTGGAGAAGTACAATCTCAAGAAAAAGGTGTTCGCCAACATCAGTATGTGACGACGAACTAATAATAGAATAGGGGATGTTATTTTTTAAGTATATGGCAACGCCACCCCCACCTCCCGTAGCCCGATCATTTCGAATGAGCTGATAACCAGGGAGTGAGTATGCAGAGGATGCTAAACATGGTTTAAGCCATGACTCAGAGACCAATATGGCGTGCAGGTTTGTACAGTCAAAACTAGTCAGCATGTCTGGATAATGAGCCGGAATACTCTGGGCATTTATATGGACAACATTAAGATTTCTAAGAGCATCAGAGAAATGAGATGATATTGTTTCAGCGAGAGAAGGAACACTAGCATAACTGGAATCACTGTCAGCTGAAAAAAAATCATCACTATCGACACTGTCGTCGTGTAGCGACATAATAACAATGTGAATGTATAATAATAATATATGTAATACTATAAATAAACCTCAACAATAATAATATAAATGTGTAAATGTTAAAGTAAATAAAATAAATAAAACAAAAATAATTATGTGTTAAATAAAAAATAAATAAAAAATATAACAAAACGTTCATTGTTCCATCTGCCGGTTGCGGAAACTAAACGTAGCAAATCATACAAACGCAAGATGAGAAAAAAATAATAATAATAATGAATAAAAGATAAAATAGCTAGTTCAGGCACAAAGATATTAAATCAAATAGAACTACATAAAAGGAAATTAAAAGGAAATAAATAAATAATTAGGAATAGTTTAAAGATAATAGCATAATTACATAAATGAAGATAAGAGGAGAAACGAAACGTTAAACGGAAGGAAGGGCAGTGACAGATGACGTTTGACATTTAATGTCTTGTCAATGTCACGCACCATGAAGTGCAGATTTGTGTTATTAATATTAGCTTAATTGAAGGTGTTAGGAAGAAAATTTAAGAAAAATAAATGTGTACCTGAACTAGTTACAAAAAGCAGGAGTTTTCCATTATTTCTTGGCAACTGTGCGTTTGGACTTCGCAGCAACTGGTACCTCGGGCTTCTTAGGGGCTGAGGTCGACTTTGGCACGAGTTCGCCAATCCTGCTCAGCTCTACCAAGGAGGTGACCCGATACCGCGTGTCATCCGGGCCTTTTATGAAGACTGTACCCTCACGAGTCCAGCATTTGGCGACACCAAACTTCTCCCGTGCGGCCATAAACACGTCGTGCCTAGTCTTCGTGAGGAACTCCGACACTGTGACGCCTGTGCCCTTCAGCTTTGTTTTTGAGAACCAGATCTTGTCACGAACGTCAGAGTCCACCAGCTTCACAAGAATTGGTCTAGGCCGCTTAGGAGAGTGTTTCTTGCCAAGTCGTTGGCAGCGCTTGATGCAGTGATGAGTGAAGTCACCAACGCCTAACTGGTTGGTGACCAATTTAGTGATGATCTGCTGCACATCCTCGACCCTCTGCTCACTCTCTGCCACACCGTGAAGCAACAAAATCTTCTTTCGCCTCTGCATTTCCATGACATCAACTGTGCGTGCCAATGTGTCAATTTGGGACTGTAGCAGTTTCAGAGCCTGGGTGACAAAGGCACGATATGCTGTGAAGTCAGTTGTTAAGCTGGAGACAGTTGTAGGGGAAGACTTCAGCAGTTGAGCTTCAAATTCTGCCATTCTACTATGAATGCTGATGTTCATCTCATCAAGTGTAGCCTGCATGGTGTCCATTTTACAGGAGATTATTGTAACCGGCAGGTAGAGTGTTCAGTTGATAATTGGGGACATAAACTTTGTAAATAAACTGTGATATTTATTTAAATTAAATAAAACTTTGTGGAGCTAATTATTTGTGACCAACCCTTCTGACTACCCACGTCCAAAAACTTAACTTTATTAACAAAATGAAAAATAAACAATATTATTAATCAAAATAGTTTACGCAATTTCGGGTAAATTTTCCACAAGACCAATAAAATATTGATCTAAGAGAAGTAGAACAGACATTTTATTGAAACGGTTTACTTAATGGAACTCGTAAAAACGTGGAGTTAACTACATTATTAGTTATCCGTAATTCCGGTCAACATTATATGTAATTGCTTGTATGTAGGCTACATATTAGCTAATGTTTAAAATCTACATATATCTTGGTACCAATGTTGGACCCAAATAATGTTGAATATTGGTGCCAACGCTAGCATTATCCATAAAAGTCAAATACATTTTCTTGGATAAATACCCGAAGGCAGATGTTTATTTAGCTGAGAAAAGCAAGCATGTAAGTCTTTAGCCACATAACAAATTATTAGACCACTAGCTGACCCGCGCAACTTCGCTTGCGTCACGTAAGAGAGAATGAGTCATAATTTTCCCCGTTTTTGTAACATTTTTCGTTACTACTCCGCTCCTAATGGTCGTAGCATGATGATATATAGCCTATAACCTTCCTCGATAAATGGGCTATCTAACAGTGAAAGAATTTTTCCAATCGTACCGGTAGTTCCTGAGATTAGCGCGTTCAAACAAACAAACAAACAAACTATTAGTATAGAGTATAGATTTAGATAGAAAATATATTAACACAAATTTGTAAGATATGCTACCAAACTTCTATAAATGCACAACTATAACGATACTAACAAATACAAATGTGATTGTCACAGTCGCTAAAGCAATCTTCACAGAACTTGATTGTTAAAGCGATCGGAAGAGCTTCTTGGTACAGGAAGGAAGTCGTGACATTCTGTCTCGATACCTCGGTCACTGGGACAAATTATGTAGCCAACCACCCACTAACAACTTTTTATAAACCCTCTTAATATAAAAGGCAGCAAACAGCAAAGATTTTATTCAAATACCACTTTTCTTAAAAACATTTCCACATGAAAACGCAAAACGTAACAAATTCACCGTACAATTCCGCAATCCGACCTTCAATTGACTCAACTTCTGATCAAACAGCTGATACTTTTTCTTCCCTTCCTAAACCTACAGAACGCCCATTCAAATACCGACCTACACTACTTAGTATTAAAGTGGATATTCGTAAAGACCGAATATATGAACGAAAGTAGGTGCGATTCTTCCCGCCGTAAATCTGCAATTTGTGCCTTAGGAGTTTGAACGTTAAATTGTATGAATGAAGGTTGATATTCGTGTAATTTGCGTGGGAGTGTACGAAAGTAGGAACAAAGGAGACGGGCCGAGTCGGGACACGTGTCTTGACCTATTTGTGTCGTCGCATTGGTGTAGGTCGTTGTTTACTTGCGTTTCACCTACTGAACAGGATTTTGGTGTTTTATGTGGAAACTGTTTAGGAGTTTATTAAGAAGATAAAATTTGCGATAAATGCTGATGTAGAAAGTCGTTTTTAGAACAGAACGACGTATGACTTTGGTTGAAGGGTAGCTTTTAGAGATTTAGAAACGACTTTTTGTAGGAGTTTGGATTGCAACTCTCTTAGATTTCTACGTTCGCTTACTAAACGGGATGGTTGAACTATTTTACTTGTTATAACGTGGCCGACTCCGAAGATAAAGAAATCAATTGGCATATACGTACCTATATAAGTTTTAAGAAATATTTCACTGCCTTTATTTTTCAAGAAGCATCGTCCCAATTTCGTATATTTTTATTAATAAAATTAATTTGTTTGCAGACGAGTCGGGATGCGAGGCTGATATGTTGGAGGGCTCGGAGGTGGGACGGCACTCGCCGCCCCGGCCGCAGCAAGAGCCCATCAACCTCAAGAATGAGGTGAGTGCCTTTTATTTTGCACACCCTTACTAACGTCTTACCTTGTCTTATGAAAACTCAAGGATGGGACGTGATACACATGATACTAGAAACTTTCTCAACATTCTGTTGTATTTGAATGAGTTCTTTGAATATGTGGAACGATTTTTACGGGTGAGATTAGGATTATTTGGCTATTTAGGACTTACGTAAGTTTAAATATAAAAGTACGCTAGTTTAGATTTATTGTCCCCAATGGAATGGAGTATGTTTTGGAAACATTTTTGGAGTAAGTTTCATAACAATATTTGGTATGTAAAACTTTCATAGTTGGACGTTAGGTACAGATCTAGGCAACATCTTTGGCAAGAAACGACGTTGTTGTGTTATGCAAAGTATGATCTAGGCTTACCTACCAGGATTAGCAGCATACGAAGAAGGGCCCGACCCACTGACATAGATATCGATACTAGTCATGTATAAGTGTTTATGTTGGTACGCTCAGTATCACCCCTTTAGGGGATGTTTCGAAAATCTGAAAATGATTCCCTCATTTCTTTTCTTTCTGACACCAAGTTCCATTCCCGGGGCGGTACAAAAAGCGAAGAGTTGGAGCTTACCGCTACTTAACTAACACGTGGCCGTTAAAATTGAAAACGCGGACAAAGTTGAGTGCGAATAAACGCGCTCCATCCTCAAGTGGCGGCCGCTCCGGTAGCTCGCCAAAAAGACGACTCGACCCCAGGCTCAAAAGGTCCTCGCAAAGACTAAACATTCACCGCTTCGTTAGTGCCCCCGCGAAAAAATCGCCATGCGATTCGACGCCGACCAATCGGCCCCGCACTGCCGCAACCTACTTGCCTCAGAATCTATAGTATCGATTAGTGAGCGCTTTTTTACCCACACGCACTCACACACCGCCGCGGCGGGGCCAGCCTTTTTAACAATCTTTTTTTCGTCCACCCCTCTCTCCCCAAAACCGCCATGTCCATTGCGCGGATGCAAAGACCACCCCTCTCGCCCCACCCCTCATATAGCAGCATTGAAAATGGAATTTCCATGAGTGATGGAGTGTCAAACGGGAAGTGAAAAAACGGAGAAAAAGTACATTATGTTAATTATTGAACGCGTGGTCCGTCGTCCGAGTTTAAATTGAATGTCATGTCGTACGCGGCCGTCGCGTTGTCGTGTCGTCGCTCGTCGCTCCTCGTGTCGTGGAAACGCACGCTTTTGCTTTTCTATTCAGTTTCGTGTACGGACGGTATAATTTTAATTTTTACTCTCTGTTCGTGCTAAATTAATAATCGTACATGTCGAAATTTGGACAAGCCGTACATTTTGTATGTAGCGAATTTTGAACAAAAGTCGATTGGCAACTTTCGGCCCGTACACGCGGGCTTACAACCACACCATTATTAGGTTTAAACAAAACTCAGCTCTATTAGCAGGGCAGTGAAACCGATAATGGTTGTTCGATAGTCTGCTAAACGCCGGTAGCTAGAATGACTTTTATTTTCATTCACTAAGTACGGGAAGACAGTGTGTACGCTAGTAATCTTTTCTACTAACTTTACCAGTTGATTCTGGTTTTTGTTTCGTTTGTATTTCTGAATTAAGATGTCTTTGAACTTGAGAGTTATATTGGGACTAATAAGTCTTTAGAAGGTTAATAAGAATTATATCGTTTCTTAGTAGTCTTTGTAATAGTTTAGTGCTAAAAATATAGTGTATGACATCAGCTTGCGCCACAACTAAGTGTAGTTCAGTAGGTTTCAGTTTAATTACTGTCCTAGTCTCGTCACAATGAACGAGAATTGTGCTAAAACTAATGTATGATGTTTATAACGATAATACAGACCGCTTGTTCTGTTTAACTTTTAATGAAATCTACTATCTAACCGAGCAATGCACAAAAAGACCGGACAAAGCACTTATTCACCGGACAACACGAACTATTCGGACAGTCGCATTGCTAATGGAAAATCCCGAAAAAATATTGGCGGTGAAAAAAAATAGTTTAAAAAATCGTCGAGCACATTTGAATGAAAATTGGGTGGCGCAGGGGTGGCGGCGCGCGGCCGCCGATCGCCTATTATTATTATTATTACTTGCATTATATCTGCATTTTTTTCACGCACACAGACGCGGGCGCGCACGCCATTTTTATTTTTTTCTTCCTTTTTTCTTTTTTTCGGGAAATCGGCGGGGGCCGGCGCCCCCACACATGCCGGCCGCTCGAGCCCACCAGAATCGAACTATGCGATGTCTACAAGTGGACGAACATTTAAATTGGCTCTCATCAAATATTGACTGCGTGTAGTTTTTTCATTAACCATTCGGCTTTTTGTGAGGTACGCTGTCGACCACCGTTGGATGCCGTTCAATTTGTATCAGGTTCCTTTGAGCAGGTAGCCAGAGTGCTCCCGGAACTTTTTTTATTTCAATTAATATTTTCCAAGCACCCTATCACCCACAATCAGGTTTATGAAAAAGGATGCGTGATTTGGTAACTGTAAGTATTTTGATATCTAAAAAAATAGTCATATTTTATAGCTGTGGCTTTAAAAGTTACGGTTTTCCTACTATTAAAAGTAGCAGGAAAAAGTTTTGGTGGAAAGGGCGTTGAAATTTTCCAAACAAGAGAGCGGTGCTCGCGTCTAATCGAACACTCGTTCGTTCGCCTGCAGCTTGCAGTTGGCGCCCAAAATTTTACAAAGCAATATTATTTTTCCTTTGGAAGGCCGTTCTTGATTGCCGTTAGATAAGGGAGAGGGTAGCCGTGTGAAATGGACTAGAAATTAGGGCAGTATATGTTTTTTTAATTGTTTAGTAACCTGCAAATATTTTGAAGGATATTGTCTGTGTCAATTAAGTGACATTAATTAAATATTTTACTAAATTTTTCTAGTAAAATATTATCAGAAGGTGTCTATGATATCAAATACATATATTTAGCACTACAAATTCTCAACTTAATAAAGTAAAGTTACCTAACAAGGAACATTTGAACAGCCCATAGCTACACTCACTAAAAGTTACCTAAATAGTTTTCAAACAATCGAAAAAAATATTTTCCAATATTTCCGGATCTCTGCTCCTCCCCTACTGCCTGTCGCGTCATGGGTTCAGTTACAAGCATGTAAATCAACACAGGTCGACAACTAGGCTTTACAAATATTTGTACTGGGGATTGACGCGACACCGGTCAAGTATTTTACTATGACATTTTTATAGGACCTTAAGAAGTTTTTTTTTTGAGAAAGTAAAACTGTTGAATATAATGAGTATTAAGAAAAATTTGAACAGGCCTATTAGTTGACTGATTCCGATATAACAAGCTCTGCTGAGTCTTGAGAAACTTATGTGATGTTGTGTGTGTGTGTGTGTGTGTGTGTGTGTTGTCCATAAATAGTTTTTGTTTTCATTCAACTAATGTTTAATAGCATTTTAGGAAGACGTGGTAAATAATTAATCATCTTAATTTTATTGTTATTTAAAAAAATCACATCGGGTTACTTATTGCTAGACTCTTTTCTAATAAATGAATACGGAAATCAGTGTCCCTATTTATATTTTTGTAAAGGTACGATGGACTCTCAAAAAGTAAGCAAACGAAGCCTTAACAAAGAAGCCATAGGAAAGCGGAAGTGGTAGAAAAACGCCGAATTTATTTGTGTTCCCTTAAATTTTGTATAAAATATGTCACAAGCCTTACCAAAAATATGTTGTCGAAACAGTCAGTTTATGATCAGGATTCTTTTGAATTTTAATAAAACAAACTATGACATGACGTGTTATTATCTTTTTTCTCCTTTTAGTTAACATAAAAATAATCCGGTATTGTCACCTCGCTGGGGAAGAAAACATAAAAATCAAATCATTTATTCATTTAGGTCAAATGCTGACACTTACGATAGTCAATGATACAGAAATAGAATTTACCGTCAGTTCGGAAGGTAGGGCCAATGAGAAGAGCTGGCAAGAAACTCCTGGCCACTCTTTTAAAAAAAAGGGGAGGAAACCTGGAAAGAGAGAAGGCTAGACTTTTCAGTCCACCACTTTAACTCAATAGTATTTTTTTATTATTCCTGGCATTCGCTTAATAAACCCTTTTATTACGATGTCAAACATCAAGAAAATTCTGTAACTTAATAAAATACATTAAGCTACATTTTAAAACTTAATATAAAACAAACATTAATACTATTATTACTTAAATTACTCATAACTCGAATAAAACCCCCGGTTTCTGAGTACATTTAGCGGTAGTTTATCTACTCAATAGCGTTTAAACTCATATAAAAAAAACGCTATTGAATAGATAAACCGCCGCTAAATGTACTCCAGAAACCGGGGGTTAGTAAGTTTCATAGTGAACAGTTTTGCATGAAAGTGCGAGACAGTCCTCATTGAGTAGGCTCCCTTGACGCGTAAGTTGATTTCACAGCCGTGACCTCTACTTTGAGGGGAGCCGACCACTTTAGACCAGGGATTGACTGTTTGAAAGAGGTCAGGTTGACTTGATTTGTTTATGTGAATGCGTTTAGACAAACTTAAAAGTTAGAGTTAAAATAAAATATAATTTTAGTAAACAATAGTAATGTAAAATCAATGAAAAAAGTAAAATATGATTATGGTAAACAATAATGAAAATTATTTGGATTTAAAAAATCGAATTCTTAACTGAAACATCAATGCGTTACAATTAAAAAAAATTTGAGGCTGGTTTCTAAAATACGAGTACTTATTTAAAAAAAAAAGTTGAACATCGTGGTTACATTAAACAGTAGTCCTCCTTTTCTGACAGACGTTACAATCAAATCGAAAGTTATAACGATTGTAGCACTAAGTTGTCCTGAAGTTAACTAAGTATGTTCATAACTTTATAACAGAACTGCTACTAAGATTTTATCAAAAGTGCGTGCGAGCAGAAAAGTCATCTACTTGTTAAATGAACTAATGAAAAACGAAACCAACCCGTAAATCAGGAAAGTAATCAATAACAATGAACCGTGTTAATCAGTAGTATAATAAGACAAAGTAATGCATATCCACAGTAAAACAACGCCACCACTGCAGTCAAGCAAATTTATTATCATTAAAAAATGCAAAAAATCATAATTAAAGGGGTGGTTGGGGTGCATCCCATTTTTTATTTTAATTGGCTTGTAAATTACAAAAGTTATAGTGAAAACGTTGAGACCGTTTTTTCGGTGTCATTATGCGGTTTTAAATTTTGTCGCTTACCAAGGTAAAATGTATTACTATGGAAATAAGTTGCGTCTGATTAAATAAGTTATGAGCGAAGTATTCCCAGTTCGGGAAAGGTGATCTCGTTTTCGTTTCGTTGAGTTGGTAATCGTGTTCGAGTTTTTGTGCTTGAATTGCTAGTCGATAGTAAATAGTATGAGTATACGATGAACAGATTTTATTTTATTGATTCTTATGTTATATACAATTATTGTTAGAATAATGTGTCAAATGACGACGTAAAATAACTTAATTAAATAACTACAATAGTCTTCGAGAAAAGTATAGAGATGGCTATTTATGGTTGTCATAGTTTAAGAACAAAAAAGGGTTCTGAATTCAAACTTGAACAAAAGCTTGCAAAAAGAGTTATAACCAATCGATATTTGAAAATAAATGGAACGCGAATTCAAACGATAAAAAATAAAGCAACGTCCACGCTAACAAGAAATAGGGATCATTGTTATCTTTAATTAATAAAGAGAGAGACAAAAATACTGTCAAAATGTCTTTGAAAGAAAGAGACGACGATATTTAAATCTGTGTGACGTATCCTCAGTTGGATAAATGGGCTGTTTTTTCTTCCTGGTAAACGATAATACTGTTATAATATTTTTTATGAAATGCTTTTTAAAAACAGTTTTATTATATTTCACGAAATAGTTTTTCTTAGAATGCGGAATATTTATTATTAAACGATACAAAAAAAAATATTTATACGTTATTGTGAACAAATACCGACAAAAAAAAATCACATAATATTTACTAATCTCAAAAAACGAACACAGCACATAACTTTCAGTCATTTTCTTGTATTTCTGCCCTAGAACTTGTTCAGTAATCCTATCCATTACAATCGGGGACTATAAAACAAACTCCTTCACTTAAACTTTACTAGTACACAACATTTAATGTTTCTTCGTAGGACTGTAAGCTCAGCAAACAGGATTAGATTATGCAGCACTTCGCACGTCATAAAATAATATCCTACGCATAAACCCATCGGCTTCTCACCAAACAGTTATCCAGGAACCCAGCAAAAACATTCAAACCATCCAAACACCTAAATACCAAGTCCTTAACATCACGCAAATAAAGTTCAAAATTGAATCAAAATTAATATTGACAGCGGTAAATACGGTGTAGCGCCTCCGGAGCTAGGGTTGCTACAAATATAAATCTCGGGCGTCGCAGCCGCGGCCAGGGCTGCCCACGGAGGACGGACGTGATTGATCAAAGTCGTTTGTCAGGCTCGCGTCGCGACTGGTGGTAGCCCTGTGCAATTAGCACATGATTCTGGGCGTCTAATGCACGAATTTGGTTTTAATTATGGAATGCCGTTGCTATGGAAACTGAATTTGGTGTTCGAGTTTTTAAAAATGTTCTTTATTTGATTTTCGGCTTTTACTTTTTAGTTTGTGTGAATGTATGTGCCAGGGAAATTGAAAAAAGAATAGAGTAGAGTTAGTTCGTTTAGTTAGTCGATTTTATTTTCGCTTAATATTTTAAAGTTGCACAATAACAAACGGTAATTAAGGTTTAATAAGTATTCCCTTTAATTTATTCTTAGTATTACATGAATTAATTTAATGGGCCAATGTAATAAGTTCTTTACGTGGGTGTTTTTAAAGTCTAAAATGGTGTTAGTACTTGAAGAGCGCAATAAAATATAAGTAATAAATTATATAAAGAAGTTATTAAGTAAAACGAAGATGATGATATGTTTAATGTCAAGTGTGTGTGTGCTTGCATATAAACAGATAATAAGTATTGTGATGTACCAACGATGTATTGCAATTGTTTATATACTGACCAACTATATATTAACGCAATAATATTTCCTTCATAATATTCATAGTTCAAAAGAATTATTGAAAAGCATGTAGTTTCATAAAGAAGTTCGAAAACTTGGAATAAAAATATAACACTCAATTTGTAAATAAAATACCGTAATATTATTATGTAATCTTCAAGTCGGTGATAATAATTGCATTTTGTTCATATCTCGGTTATTCGATAATTTTTAAATGAGCGATCACTATTCTAGAGAATCTAGATAGTTTTGCAAGTGTGTTTTTAAGGCTTACAGATGTTCTAAGCCGGAAGTACCACGGCCTTCACAAAAACAGACACATTACCATTAAATCCATAAACAAAAATTCCAACCGAAAATAAATTCACATCTTTTACGATCTTAATAACAAAAATCCAATTAAGCAAGAATGAATATTCAAAGCAGTAAGCGACACAAGCACGCATCGATCAAATAATAGCACAATAGTAATTTAATGTTATATCTGTCTATCA
This sequence comes from Anticarsia gemmatalis, assembly GCF_050436995.1. Classification (NCBI taxonomy): domain Eukaryota; kingdom Metazoa; phylum Arthropoda; class Insecta; order Lepidoptera; family Erebidae; genus Anticarsia; species Anticarsia gemmatalis. Next base: position 9,520,221 of record NC_134757.1, read on the forward strand.
CTTGATGATACGATGCAAAGTGAGTGTAGGTATGCACGCGGCCGCGCGCGCCTGCTCCTAAATAATGCACAAGGAAAAAAAACGCAATAAACATTTAAAAAGGGAGATGTACCAACATTACAAACGAATTAAAATGCGAAATCACGTACATTACAACCAGTTTCGATTTTTTTTTTCAATACACTTATAAATTCGCACAGCGGAACGCGTGGAGTGTCTCGATTCTCAATTCTATTATTTTTATTTTTAATTGTTTTTTTTTTCGTGTTTGCTAAAGTAACTGTTGGATATCGCGTTTTGTATCATCGGTTTTTTAATTAAAATTGTTATAACGGTGCGCTCGTAAGTTTAATTAAATTATGAAGTAACAATTCAAAATCGTTTATTTGGAAAGCGTGCGCTGTTTATTAAATGCTGAATATATTTAGTGTTTAGGAGTCTCTACCGCGCTCTGTGCCGTAATGTCGGCGGTCCACATTAAAATTAATGGAAACACTGCTTAATGGTCGGTTCTAATCCTGTATTTATTTACAATTTTCATTTTTATTGAATGTTACAGATAAAAATGATATCGCTACCGTAAAACATTGTATTTTCAAACGTGCAATTATTTCTTTACTCACACATACACGTGGTTTTAGAAGTTAATTACTTATACTTTACTAACATACCAAGTAAAATATTCAGAAACTACAGCGTGATTTATTTTGATCCCTGTAAAAATAGCATTTCACAAAGCTCATAATATGATTCAAATCTAAACGCCTCATCGAGCCTTGATTGCATCTACAGACGCAGAAAGATCTAAATTACAATGTCTGCCATTAAAAAATAAAAATCGCGAAACAAAAGTGTTACAATCATCAATGCATTGAGCAATAGGACATCTCCCATCGGAGGAGAGTGGTCACAAACAATGCATTTCACCTATCGCACCCAACAAAGAACCTATTAACAATATGAGTAATGCACAACTTAGATCGAATGGCTATCTGATATATGAAACCTTGGCAACAGACGGGCGGTTGAAACGCCACGAATTATCCACGGAAATAAACATTCGACACAAGTCTTTAATATAAAGAGGATAAGAACTCTTATAGGCTGGGGTCAACGAATGTACGATTGCAGACTCGTTAAAAATTAAAGCAAAATAAAACTAATCTTCGATTTACTTAATTGAAACCGTGAATCGTAAATGTTCGTTAAGACAAATTTTTTGACAGCCGATCACTAATTAATAATTGTGTTTGAGTATTTAATTCGATTATTATTAAAATAAAACGACTGTGAAATTGTTTTAAAACTAAAATTGTGTGAAATATTTTAATTTTAATGCCCGTTTTTGATTAATAAAAATTTACGTCGAATTCCATGACATGGTGAAAACATGGTATTATGTGTAATAAAAACACACACTAGTGAAGGATAACATACAATTTTATGTTTTGTCGGAAGTAAATTGGACGATAAATGCATTAAAAATCAACTTAATTTGGCATATATTTTTTTATATCATAATTTGTTTTAACGAAGTCATTACAGTCGGGACAGACAGGCAGAAAAATGATAAATAAGCGGAAAAATATGAAATTGTCAAACATCGAATGTGGAAACGCGGCGTTTCGCGCGCTCGTGTGCTACATCGCGCTCTCCACCCATCCTCTGAAAATGGAGCGACCGATAAAAAAGGTAACGAATTATAAAAAAGCGGAGGCGCACAATCGCGAGCGCGGACGTGTGGGCGGCGGGCGAAATGAAATGAAATAATGAAAAAAATGGGCAAAAAGCAGTACAAACATGCATTGTCCTCGCTACCACCCCCCTTAATGAGAGGGTGCGGGGGAAACGGACACCCCACTGTACGCGCAACGTGTGTCTGAAGTGGCTGATTATCACCTGATTCCATCTGCGCCTATTGCGCCGCCGCTAAATAGGTCGCCGATGGGATTTCTGTTGGAAAACGAAGACATAAATGTTCTGTTTGCGGATCACACTGAGCGGTAGTTAGAACCGGGTGAGTGTGCCGACAAACTCCTTTGTTTTGTCGGTGCTTCTATTTTCTCCAACAATTTTTCCGTTGCACTTTTTCGCCGAGTTATTTAAAAGTTCTTGGAAGTCTAAGCCGTTTTTCTGATGATCTTGGTTTTATACTGTTCCTACTATTTAATTGCTAAGCCTACAAGTTAACATAAAATACTATCCTCTTAACTACACAAGATGTTATAAATTATTTTTTCATCTCTCAGAATCAAACCAAAAACGAAGAGAAAGCTAAATGATCGTGTCAATTCCTATTGACACGATCTTTTACTAGAAATGTGTTCCTACGCATTTCTGAAGAATCATCAAATTTTGAAATTGACCTATGTATCACGAGAACATAACAGAACACACACACAAGCAAACCTAGTACAAAGGCGTCATGTTACCGTTCCACAAAATATGTCACTCAGTACATACAGTTATAGTATGTAGCAAAGAATCGCATGTACTCGTATAAAGGTCTGTGATATTCGCCAGTGTTCTCCCTCCTTTTAAATGAATGTTTCCAGTACGCATAGCAAAGATCGGACAGAGACAACAAACACAATCGTGTATTACTTAATAATCCTCACAAAGTTTTCTTTACACCCAATTGGCGTCACGCGAAAAAATCCCAATTTTCGAACATATTAACCATCAAAAACAGCGTCCGAAATTAATTTGTTTATGCGAAACAAAGGTGGGTGCCTGGCGCATGCACCCGTACCTCGCCCACCTCCCGAAAAAAAGGAAAAAAATAGGAAAAAAAGGGGGGAAAACGGGGTTCCCACACCCCTCCCGCGGCGCGATCGGCATCAGACTTCTTTTTTTAATCGCGTCGCATTCAGAATGGTCGTTTTTGGTAAGCACACACTGCGCATTGCCTATTTTCCAATTTAGATTGCTTTGTATTACCGGTTGAGCGATGCGCAATAGTTTTTGAGGCTCGTGACACGTGAACGCAGGAAATTAAATTTCTGTGTAAAATAAAAACAAGGGGTTAGGTACCGCGGCGCGTACGTCGTAATTGCATCGCCGTCGCGCCGCCCAACCTAAGATCTGTGCTCTTACTTAGCTAATGTACTAGTAAGAAGGAGAACGCACGATGAAAAGAAAGAGAGAGACATAGCGACACGGCGACCGAAATTTAAAAGTGAGTGAACATTTTTATTCGGATCATTTTTATTCATTGGTGTAATATTATCTTAAAATCCCTTTAATTTCCATCTATCAAGACTTATCTCAGTCTATTACAGAATTAGCTGTCGGAACATAAGCGATAAGTTCGCAAAAGTGACAAAACACGAACTTGTACGTTTGTACAAACACAAAATACGGCGCCATAAGTCACAATTATCAAATCAATCGACACTAAATCAAACGGAAAAGCACCAAGAAAATAACAAGAAATATCCTGCTATTTCTAAACTATCGTAGCGATCAATTATAGCAGTATTAAAATTATTTATAATTAACCAGCTAGCAAGGAGACCGATAATTCAAGTATCAAAATTCCTTGATAATTAGCGCTCTACAGTAATAAATATCTCTGAGACGATTATTAAGCGGCAAGTACTAATCACAAGAAGTTATAGTGACACCCTGTATACTAGAGACTAGAGAACATCTTTAAATTATAGGCTTTGAGTAATTGTAGGGAAAAATATTATCTTGTTTTGAATAACGGCCGTCGGTGAACGTTTCGTAGTGTCTTTGTTTGTTGATCAATTTTAATTACATGCTAGTTTTTGCATTTCGGGTTGAGTTAGCTATTATTCAATTCAAGAATTAGCTTTTAACGATGCCGCTACATAATTCTTAGTTTTTTTCACGCAAATACTGTATTTTATTAAAAAAGACAATTTAAATTTCTAAAAAGTAAACAGGTCGTCGTCATACCGAGTTAATTTATTGCAAATTATGTGCCAATTACTCTGACGTACGTGTGCTTTCTTGCATTTATTTATAGGCAACTGCTTTAGTTGACTTATTTTTATTATGAAACGTCTATCAATGTCAATATAAATTACAAGCAGTATAATTTGGTCCAGGAATAAGTTTACTAAAGAGCTATAGTCGTAATTTGCTACAAGTTCAAAGTTTTCCCTGACAAACCGACCGCCGCCTTAGGCAACGCCAGTTTTCTGCACCCTTCCATATAATTAAAATGCACACTTACTTGGAATAATTAGAGAGTGGCCACAAAGAAATCGTTTCGTAGATAATATCACTTAAAACAAAGTAGCATGAAGTTTATTAATGACTATGAAAGTGCCCTATAATAAGTAATTATCAGTATGTAATAGATCGAAAGATTGGTGGTATAAAGACATTTTATTCTTAATTGCTGGGTAGAAAAGTGCGTACGCCCAGCTCTCGATAGAATATGAAAATTCTTTACTGAATATTTTTCATATAACTATTAGAATAGGGTGTCTGCTTTGATGTATGTTCTGGAATTGACAATAATTTATGACTAGATGTAAAAATTATACTCGAGAAAAATATAGGTTTTTGTGACACATCTTTAACAGATGTCTCTATTTACATGAAAATAAATCATTATTAAGGTGTAAAACATAATTTTCACATTAACCTAAGTAGAAAGCTTAATAACCTATATTTTTAAACAGCAACCTGTCCTACCTAAAACAATCAGAATTCCTAAGAATAAACAGGCCTCGCACCTGAAAAATGTAGTGAAGAAACTTACAGAAAAATCTCTAACTGTTACCATTTGGTAGCATTTGCTTCCCTTCCTAAAACAGTCCCGAGAGTCCCTAACAATTCGTTTTCAATATAAGTATACTTAAAGCTAAAACCAAAGTTTGTATAATAGAAGAAAAATACAACCAGTATCAATTCAGACGAAACCATGCTTATTTAGAAGTTACAGCTCTGAAAATATCAAATCTTTACATTGTTTCAATAAAAAAATATAAGTAAAGTACATAAATATTAGTTCTTTGGTTCTTATACTTACTTCAATGAGAAAAGACGTGATTTTATGTACGTACATACAAAAAATAATATGTATGGATTAGTTTAAATATTATCTAAAATATTTAAAACATAACTTCGTTCGGCCTGTATGAAACATTCTTAAAGGGCCGGTGAGTGTTCATTTACTAGGGATATAAATGTGTATCATTAATCAAAGTAATTAGATCATTGTCGGATCGTGTTGCGTCGCTCCCGACTGCGGAAACTATCTTGTGAAACATTTTTTGTTTTAAAATTAAGTGTCGAAGGTTGAGTTGCTGTTTTATTTAAGAAAACGATTGAATTATAGTGGAATTGTTATTTATAATGAGAAATTACGTGAGTTTTAGTTGTTTAGACAGGTTTTAGGCTTCTAAAGTATGTAAAGGCTGTCGTATTTACGAAAGTACGATTATAATGTATAACTTTTAGGTGTATGTTGTATTAGAAAAATAAACATTTTGTATTTGAAAAATACGTTGCCAGCATGTTGCTGCGTAGAAATTGACAAAAACCCTTTACACTACTTAAAACGTACTACAAAGCTTCTTGAACAATAATTGTAGTACAGTATTATATGAATAACAACGTTTGAAACACGGAACATTACGTTAATACCAAGATACATAGTTAACAGATTAGTTGACCTCAGAAAAACAGACTAACCGATACTTAAGGAAAATGATCGTACTGATATCCCAATTAAACTAATCAATTTAAATAAAACGAGATCTATTAACAACATTGTAATAGAAATTGCTCTTGCAACTGACGCTAGTTCTTCAACATTATTAGAATGTTAGGTAAAAAAAATACTTGCCAACTTTGTATAGTCACTACATAGTATAAAACAAAGTCGCCCATTTTGTCTGTAGTCCCTTCGTATGCATAAAACTTTAAAACTACGCAACGGATTTTGATGCGGTTTTCACTAATAGAAAGAGTATTTTCTCCGACATGTTTTTATATATAATTGAAATACATTGAAACTATATTAGCTGAGTTATAGCGATTTATGTCCAAGAAGTCAGAAAAAAAATCTAATTGAAGATTGCATTTGTGCGTGCGCCGCTTATACCGTTGGATACAAGTAAGAACAATGTATAGCAAAAACATTGGTCTTTATTAGTTCTACAAAAAAGTCCGCGATGACATATATCCAGCTTTTTTATTTAAGTCACAAAAACTACTTTTCTGTATTAAAAAAACATTTAATTCGTTGGGTGATGTTTAACTGGTGATATAACCATCATTACTCTACGACCAACAGGAGCGGAGTAGCAACGCGAAATGTTACAAAAACAGGGAAAATTATAACGCATTCTCTCTTATGTGACGCAAGCGAAGTTGCGCGGGTCAGCTAGTACATAATAAAATAACGATTTTTTTTGTAAACATATAGGTTTTTATACTAGTGTAGAGTCGTCTGTTTTAACATTTCTTCCTTCTTGTTCCTTTTCTCTCTTTCTTTAAGTTTATGTTGATGATGAGTTTACCGATTTAATACAGGTCTTACTTTTTCAATACGAAGTCAAGTGACTGTTAGTAGTCTTAGTTCCAACCCTAGATAGATCTGTAGCTCGATTCTCTACTACAATCGGCTACCAAAAACCGGCTATGTATCGAGAATTTTTAACACTAAAATCTGTTTAGCGCCTCTACCGGGCTCCGTAAGAACTATTTTGGCAGCAAAATTTAAATGTGGAACTCTCGATAGTAGACAGTACCGACTGTAGAAAATTGCGCTACAATGACGTCATTCTGCAAATAGTATGTAGACCAAAGTGTAGAGGAAGAAGTAAGAGCAAAAAGCTAAAACCAAAAAACCGGTGCCAATTGAATAAAACTGGAAGTTAAACTCAATTAAACCTAAAACAAAAAATCCTAAACTGTGTGATTTTTAATCACCTAATTTGCAAATAGTTACAGAAACGCGTCATTGAACACAATTAGTAAAATCCATGGGCGAGTTTAAAATCTAATTTAGTTTAAATGTTTTTCCGCGTTCCTTAGTAATTCTATTCGGTCTCCAACGAGCGCATAATTGGAACACCTATGATTTATTATCGGTTAATTTTATGATAATGAGACTATGAATAATCTGCGCAAGAGCCGTATTCTGCGAGCTCTAGTGTCGAGGCTGTCGTTAAGGTAAAGGATTCTTATTCTATTATATAAAGGTCAATTATTTCTCTATTATATTTTTCACTTAATGAAAGGTTTCAGCCTGACATTTACGTAAGTGTTACAACTAAAGTAATTATTTTTTCAATTACCATTATATTCTGTTATCGGCATATAAATAGGTTAAAAAGTAATTGTGAAATTAATTAATATTATGACATGGTTTAAGGTAATTTTACTATATTTTTTGCAACATTTAAAATGTCATAGCATTTATATCAGGGGTTAAGAAGCGAAAGTTGCATGTCTGTGGCTACTTAACCATTAGAATAATTACCTCACCGTGTGACGTCCGTGGAAAACACATCCGGAAATAATAAACATAAACAGGCCGTTCTATATTTATCATAGAAAATTACTATTAAAGATGCATACGAAAAGGTCGACAAAAGCAGACTAATATTAAACTAATAAACGAGAATTGCGTACCCCTGAAAATGTTATAGAATGTTCTAATTGAAAAGAACTTACTTAAATAATATCTCAAGACCTTTCAACTCAAAACTGGCCAGTAATAGATTCATAACAATGATTAACTCAAATCAAATAAATTTAATTGCAACGAACATTTCTGCAAAATCCGAAATACTTAACTAACTCTCAGAATACACAATCATATTTTAATCCACTTCCCTTGGTTACCAAACAGAGATTCTCCGAAACAAAAATGGGCGTCAATATTAAACAGCCACGTCCTACGCTTGAATTAATTTAATTATAACTTCTAAATATCGGACAATCTTTATCGAAACTGTATCTATAATATACTGATTCAGATACCATCTAAAGAACGGAAGCCATAACTTATTTTACGCACAACAGATTCGGTCCGCGTATCTCTTAATTCTAGCTACTAATCATGATATTTTAGTAAGTTGATCAGACATTATTACAAGTTGACCCGCCCACTGCACGTTGGCCTATAACATAGACTGGTTGCGATCAATTGAAAACCTCAGGGCATTTTAAGTTTCATAGTAAGTTGGTGTGATGATAGATATGGATGTTATGCGCTATTTAGTCAGATTATGATGGTGGTTACACCTTTTTATCTTGTTCCTCTTAAACATTGTCAATTTCTAAGCGTCTTTTTGCTGTGCAAAGATTCAAATATGCGGGCCAACAGTCAAAACTATCCACAGCTTTAAAAAAATAATCGGAAAGCCTGGAAATAAAATGTAGACTAGAACGAATCTACTGAATTAAACGACAAGTACTAAAATCGTCTTACTATCTTTAAATTGGCTTATCATGTGCATCGTACTTTGATAAGCCACAAAGGCAAAAAACTATTCTTTCCCTACTGAGTATGGTTCAAAATAAAGTTTATCAACACTCTCCATAAACTTTCCCAGGCCTTTAAATGGACTTAAGGCCTTACAGTTTAACCTTACAAATCGTTCACCTATCGCAGTATACGTAAAACAATAACAAAACTACAGTCATAAGTAGCGTGTCGTGGCAACAATACAGCCTCCGGGCCGCGTGAATCTGCGGGAGCGAGTTGTAATAAGACTCGGTTATTTATTAGATACCTTTGATACTCATCGGCTTCTCACTGTACGGAAAATGAGAAATATTATGATGCATTTTTGATAGAAGAAAATTTTGAATAAGGCTTGGTTAAAGTACCTGTTGCCTAAATGTGCTTTTTTAAGTTTTGTTTTAGGACTTGTACGAAAGGCGCAGTGCAGTTAACGTCTTTATCAAGCGTTTTAGAAGCGGATTGTTTTACCAATCTTCACTCAATTATTTCCGTTTAGTGATATTTTATTTGCAAGTACGTTTATAGGTTTACCAATGCTTGCATTTTATTATATTTTACATACATTATAAATGCTTTTATTCGAAGAATCGACAAATCTTTTCAATGTTGGGTTTATTGAAACATAATTTTATACATTTTACGCAAAACAAACCTTCCTAGTATTTTGTATCCAAATGTATCTTAAATCTCTTGGAATAAATATACCGAAAATATAATAAATGAAAAAAAATTGTGACTTTATTCCTGTTAGGCATTGATATTAATCGGAGTGACTCTAGGAAAGTTTGTGGGTTAGGAAATTAGTTAATAATTTTGCACAAAAAGCTAACGACGGGATATATTCGCTAAAGAATTATGCGGTATTTTGTACTAATCACCTATGAATTTATTTTATACTTTAGTCCTAGTTTCGCCACTTTTAAATGACTATCAGATAACTTATCAGGCGGTTTGACTGATGTCGTCTTCATAAATTTGCATTTAGCCGGTTATCTGTCCCTTAAATATAAACTGTCAAACGGACTCTTCAAATAGCATATTTGACAATAGTTTCAATTCTAAAACCATCCACCATGTTCTATAATATAATAAACCGGAAAAACTTATATAGCGAACATTCATCGGCTTCGAAATATCTTGTCGTGCGACATATCGGTACATAATACCACCTCGGGGCTTGTATCAGGAGCGGATTGTAATAAGTCGCTATAATTTATGTTACACGCAATTAAAGTAAGATTGTTGCACGGCCTCCGCCGGCCGGGACCGTACCTCGGGAGCTACTTGTTTTTGATCGTTATTATTGAGTTCAATTTACAGTGCCTTTTAAATATAGAGTATTGGTTTAGTTTTGTTCAGGTACTTATTATAGTTTTATGAATGGTTTTTTGAATTATCGTGTAAGGTGATTGGATGGTAGTCGTTTTCGAGATATTTATCGGTGTTTTTTTTTGTTGTTGAAGAATTATGTTCATGTACATATTTATGCACACTTCTTATTTTATATTTTATTTTATTATTTGTACCTTAAATGAAAAGCAAGCCGTTACTAAAATGAATTTATTATCATTAGATTTAGAAGCCTTTGGCAATAATTATAGATCTACTTAGTCTAATAACTGCCTATAAATTAAGAGGAAGTCATAAACCAACCGTTATTATAAACCCAATAGAATAAATAAATTGTAAACTAGATTACGCAATTTCCAAAAGGTCACATGTCTCACCTTTGTATTGTCAGATATGCCGTTTTAAAATTAAAATTGTTTAAATAAACAATCGATTTTCAATGTACGCTCCTTAACTGTAATTGCGGTTCTATTACTAGGTTTCCTGTCACTAAATGAGATTAAATGCGCTGTGGTGAACGTTTCTCAATAGCATAAGAACGTTTAATGAAGCCAGCCTGTTTTGTACCCGGGTTAGGTACAGTGTACACTGTTGTCACGGTATCCGTTAACCGGGTGACGTTTGTAGATAGTGATTTTACGTTATGGAGACGGATACAATCGAGATTTTTCAGGAATTAATTTGTAGTTTGATATTTAGTTGAGACGTTTCAAGTTATAAGAAGCGAGAACTCTTACATTAAGTACATATTATTTTTTGTTTTACAAAAAAAAATTGATACATAAGAAAATGTTTAATTTTGTTATGTTTACTAATACGCGCAAAGTAATTGGTTAATAATGATTTCGATAAAATGACAATCGTCATGTTCAATTTGAAGTTCTAATAATCAATTTGAATATTGCGCCGGGAAAAGATTTAAAGAAGATACAAAAGCTATAGGATTTTCACCACTTTAAATCACTATTACCTCAAAGAAATTACCAAGTTAAATATACCAATCGTGCAGAAAAACCTAAACAGAGTCTAGACATGACAATACAAGCAAGTCTAAAATCACCCTAATAGAAATAATAACCGGATCAAGATAAGTGTATTCGTGTCTTTATCCGCCATATCAATGTAATTATAATGTGTAATGATTTTATTTACGGCTCCAATTACTTCCTTGTTATGTAAATACATAATGTTGGTAGTTATATAAAATTATAAATCCAAGTATGGGTTTTATGTCTCAAGTACTTTTATCCTCATTGATTGCTATTAACTCGATAAAGAGTGTATGAAATATTTATAAGATAATGTTCTCTTGTAGAACAAAAGTGTTGGCTTGTTCGTGTATTAATATTGTATGCACTTATCACCTTATTATGAAACTTGTTGATTTATCTCGCGTTATCGAGTTCATCGGTATCTAGTTCTTAGACTCATAGTAATATGAGGTTAGACTTGATTTTATCAGGAAAGTTGGTTAAAATCTAGTTTACAGGTTTTTTAGTATCTAAATCTATCGTTGTTTATATTTTTTTTTATTATTTAAGTTACAATACAGGAAGTTTCCCATTTTCAAAATATTTGTGCTCAAAAATGTTTTTGGTTCTTTATTTTTGAACTGAGTGTTATTTGTTAGAATTGCGTGATTATGCATTATAGAGTATCTCATTAAGTAATTCAATGCTAATGCAAGCAGGTAGACGTTCTAATCAATCTAGTTCGCAGACGACAATAAATCTAAACTGGTCGCAACAACTTACTTAGAAGCACATACAATCTAAATAAAATTAACCCACGACATTGCATGGTATTAGCAATTTAATCTAATTATGCCAAAACTAGAATGTAATCTCATGAAACGGCAATCGAGTTCGGCCGTCCTTATCGGACGCACGGATCTCGCGTATGTAAGAAAGAGATGGGTGACTGTGCGCCAGCGCAGAAAATGCGTAGCTTACATAAATTGTTTAAGGCGCAAAACATGGCTTCTGTTTCACGCGACACGCGACGATGCGCGTAATTTTCGCGCGGATTTATTCCCACACATTTTCGTTTACACTATCATAAAGTTGTCTAGCTTGTTTACTTACTTTCTTTCGTTTTAACTGTGCTGTTGCAGTTTTATGTGTTGCCTTTAATTAATTCCAGTTCTCAATGTGGTTTTAAAGCAACTAGTTGTATATTTTTTATTTAGTTGTATTTGCAAATTTGGGTAGAAGTTAGAAGGTTCGAAGAGTTTCTTTTCTGAAAAACAAAAAATACGCGTATTATAAAATGATGAGCCAGTCCCAAGAGTGTAGTTTCTTTGTCTCGATGATTTATGCATACAATTGCACTGCACGATAATTAATAAAAAAAGTTTCAGAAGCTCGCTATTAAATTAGTATTCACTTGAATAAGTACAGGCTCCTGTATTCAATCGAGTTGATTCAACACATACTATTTTTTTGCCACAACTTTTATATAAATCGATACCATGTTCACATTGATAGTCTCCACGCCTTTACACCACAAATTCTTACAAGATTAGCGCCGTTGCGTATCGCGGACCAGCAACCGGTAGCAGTTGCCTACGCACTCGCGATCGCCGATTCTAATCAATATGCAAAGTGCCGATACTGGATCGCGTGCGTCCGCGAAATACTCGCTCTTTGTTTAATTAAATGTGCGATTAATGTTACATTACGAGAATATCTTAGCGCTACAGTTATAAACTGGTCACTTTTTCTGTAGGGCACTCGTAAAAATGTACGCGGAGATTGTTTATTGATCCTAGGACAGATTCGTTTGAGGTTATTTTTAAGACTTTCCTTTAAGGAAGTATTGACTGCAGAATTAATTGACTGTTGGCAATTACATACGATTGAATGATTGCAGATATCGTATTTAATGGATGTAGGTAAAAGTTACAAATCAATAATTTATTTTTATTCTTATAAGAGGTACTGGAAGACGTATTAAAAGACCAGTAGCATTTGCAACCAATTTTTTTTTTTTTTAGTTTTAACTGTTGCTACTGAATGTTACAAAATTATCATCTAAGTAAGCACATGTAAAACAACAGATAGCTCTTACACGTAATGTATATAAATCACAATTAAAAGTAAAAACAGTTGAATATTTTACTTCATTAGCCAACACTCGAGATTAATGATTAAAGAAAATAAAATGCTCGACCAATCAAGGATCCAAAATTTTGGTTTATTCTTTTTGACTGAGCCATATCAGGGAACACTTATGGATGCAATTTTATTAATTAATTTCGAGATGCATTTATCTTTCTCGCATGATCCAAGCGTTTAATAAGGTCGAGGCGCCATTAAGGGGATTGTTTGAGGGAAGCTTCGGGGATTCGGACAACAGACTGAGTGGGCGATAATTCATCGCGCGGGAAATTAGGATTGGTGTTTTTTTCGTACAACACCTCCGGGCATTCGTCGCAATTTGTGATGTGTGAAATTTTACATTTTTGATTGTTTATTCCAAATTGTATTTAGGTAAATATAAATATTAAGCGTTTGGTGTATTTTATGACATTGTGGTTATGAAACCAGTTCATATTGTTAGTGCGGTTCCGTGATATTTAGAAGCGTTATTTTACGATAAGTTTACTTGTAAAATATTTCACCTCTGTAATGCATCATTGTTATCAATTACCTAACACTACAAAACTTAACCAACAAATTGAGTTCTAAACGGTGTATTAAGCAATAACACAACAAACAAATTCATCGACTTACAATATTAGTATTTCGCGCGTCCATACAGGTCGGACCTTCCTAATTTGCATTATAATCTCGCTATCAATCTGTTTACCTGCCTCCTTGATTATTAAAACAAGACCTCATTTAGATTATGCGCTCTACATTACGTTAATTCTATCTCTTCTGGTATTGAGAACAGTTGCGTAATAAATTGTGCAATAGTTGTGCAATTATCGCTAATATTTGTAACGGGATATTGGACGCAGGATTAGAAAATTACATTTAAATATGACGTGTTTGACAGCGGTATGAAAAGTGGTTTTTATATGGAAAATGATTTTTAGTTAAGCTGTAATTTGTGGAATATGTTATTTGTCAACGCGGAAGGATTACATATCTAGTCTATATACACAGGCTGATTCTTAACTAGGATATATTGTTATTAAATAAAAAATGAACAATCAGCAAAATTTCATAAGTTTCTCACCACAATTGTTTGTTTCTAATCAGCTTTTAGAACCATATTACTCGAATGTATAGTGACCCGACGTCACCTGCCTGTTGTAAGGCCTTAAAACATAAAATTATTCCTTTTCTGAAGGCCTGATAGCATTGAAATTAGTCTTTACTCACGTAACGAACATACACGCAAAATGCTTCATCAAGTAATTATGCAGAACGGTAAAAGCACTTCATCGTGTGTGACCATTACAGTAAGTTAAAGTTATAACCTATGTGATATGTAAGATCAGACGTGAAATAAAATATTCCCAGCTTTATGTAAAGCAAGCACACGTAAGTAACGAACTGAATCTTTAAGTGGGAATGAAAATCTGAACGATGGGGATTGGATTAATATGGTGTACTTTTGATAGTCTTTGTGTTTTTGTGGGAAGTGTTGATGAAAAGATTTAGAAGTTTGTTTTCCAGTTATGCGTGCATTTTGCACTAGGTAAAGATTTGTATCCATATGATTATTTTTGGCGACCTCAAAAAGGAAGGGATGCTCGAATAATTGTATTTTTAAAAGATTATAAAATTAGTTTTCATGTTATGTCTTGCACTAGGTAGGTACCTGTTTCCGCAAGACTTTTTAAAATTTACAGTGTTTTTCCAATTTTATAAAAAGATAACAGCTACTCTGTAGTTACGAAAACTCATAATCTACAAGAGAAATCTGTAAGAAGAACAAACGTTCGTATTATATATTTTAAATAACTCTGAATCAAGAATAAAAATCTAAAAAGTATATTTAAATCAACCGCCTACATAATATTTTTTCACCGAACCCGTTTCCTTTTGTTATATTCAAATTAAGAACCTCAAAAAACAAAATCAATACAAAAAGAATACAGTCATTTTCATTAGAAATTCAATTTGTTAAAATAAACGTCTAGATACTTGTAGCGGCTCGCTACATACAGCGACATCTACTAGGACCAGCGCGCAATCAACCACCACGCGCAGTGTAACTGACGTCACAAGTCCTGAATCGCGCTATCGAAGTTTGCACGGCAACTGACTATATATACAAGTTCCCGACTACAACAGTCGGGCAGCCTAGGCCCACCAGGCACGATCACCTCGCCTGGTCGGAGGATCCTCCCTTTGGTTGGAGGAACATGATCACCTCGTTCCTCCACAGTGGTGACCCCGACGTGATTGGAAGCAGCCTTCACGAAGAGCAGACCAGCAGCAGCAAACCTTCACACCCTCATCACTCCTCACTCCTACAGCAGCAGAGTCGTACAACTCCAGCCAGCATCTTCGGCCACACCAGGGCACTCCACGAACATGTCGCTCACGCACATGACTGGCATACCCTACGGCCTCAGCGGCATCCAACCTGGGCATCATCGTCACGCTACTCTGACGCACCCAGGGCACCGCAACGCTTCGTCTCGACTCACCGCAGACAACAAGCACCTCGCCCCGACTCACTGGGGACACTTCACCGCACACCGCACACCGCACACCGCACACCGCACACCGCACACCGCACCTCTCCGACTCACTGGAGTTAGCGGCATACAGTTCCGACTCACTGGGACTTGCGGCATACAGTTCCGACTCACTGGGACTAGCGGCATACAGTTCCGACTCACTGGGACTAGCGGAATTCGAGTTCCGACTCACTGGAACTCATCAATGCATGGCACTGGAGAGACTGACTGACATGAAGAGAAGATCGACCTACGGTCTGAGGGGGAGTGATGTAGCGGCTCGCTACATACAGCGACATCTACTAGGACCAGCGCGCAATCAACCACCACGCGCAGTGTAACTGACGTCACAAGTCCTGAATCGCGCTATCGAAGTTTGCACGGCAACTGACTATATATACAAGTTCCCGACTACAACAGTCGGGCAGCCTAGGCCCACCAGGCACGATCACCTCGCCTGGTCGGAGGATCCTCCCTTTGGTTGGAGGAACATGATCACCTCGTTCCTCCACATACTAACTAACCCGAAAAACTTGGACAAAGTATGGTAAAAAAACGTTAAAAGGGTTGAAAGATAAAGTCAGCAACAACTTGAACAATGGAGGCAATCAGAAAAAAATTAAAACCGTTTTACAGAGGAAACTTTGTAATTTTGTATTGCTGATTAGAATTTTAGAACACCCTGTAATTGTGTCAAATAGTTATTTTTATAATAAAGGATTAGCGAAATCAGAAATTTTGTGAAATATTTTTTTTTGTATCGTTGTCTTTTTTATTTAAAACCCGTGCTCCCTTCAACGGGATGAATTATTGTCAAAATTCACCCTTTAAGAGAAATCAAACATTATAAAAAGGTGCTAAAACCATCCTCACGATCGTCGGTACGAATCCGAGGCAACACCAATGCCTTTTGAAAGTTATGTGTGTATCAGAAATAATTATCACTTGCTCCAACGGTGAAAGAAAACATCGAGATGAAAACTAGCTTGCCTAAAAGTTGTTCAATTCATTTCTTGAGAGCTTGCAAAGTCCCGCACTTGACCAGCGTGGTGGACTCAAGGCCTAACCCCTCCCTCGTTCGGGAGGAGCCACTGGTTAAAAAAAACAACCTTCATGTCGTTTAAATAGTAAGATGTAAATACAATTTAGCTTGTAAACGGTTTTATCAATTTACGTTTCAGTTCTAAATTATACTTCGAAAGATAGCTATCAACTTCATTAATTACTGCAAGACATTATTTTTAATGGCAACCAATAAAAATTGCTAATTCGCTCTTTTAAATGATCGGAATATCATTTAATCGACACGAATACATGCTACAAAGAAGCTTGCTCAGTTAACTTGCAGACGTATTATCACTGCTGGATAAGTGCTGGATAACTTAGCAAACAGAATTTGAATAGAAGGTTTCGTTTTATCTACTGTCTTTTTTATCTAATGGTTTGTCTATCTGTAAGTGATATTATCGGTCAAATATTATTTATCATTGGCCTCTCTCTTACGACTATCGGATAGAAGAGTGATATTATACATATTGTATGCCATTTTACCGTAGCCTTTTAGACATCGTAAATTTTGAGCCTTGAACGATAGTGCACTAATTCTAAAGTTATAAATTCTAAGACAACTAAATAATCTTCAAAAGATTGATACAGACAAATATTTGGTGAGTTGTGAAAAATCTCCTATATCTATTTATTCAATAAGGAGAATTTTGGACATGACTACACTACGAGTACACATTATTTTATTAGAAAATGATACGCCATGAGTATATTAATATACTTCTAAATACTTTTATTACAAAAAATTGTTTAAAACACTCTTGTAACATAGTCTTTGAGTATACTTAGATACTTTTACCAGAGTAAACAGTAGGAAGATCATCAAATGTTTCCACTTGGACGGAACGCGGGCAGAGGCTAACGTAATAAATAAAATTAAGTCTGCTATTGCGTACAGCGCTCTTCTTTTTACAGTTCTTGTGTTTTCCGTTTCACACCCTTTCGCTCACTTTTACTCAAATGCAGCTTTATTCCGCTAAATGAAGTTTGCATTTTGAAGAAAATAACTTTTAACGTTTAGTTGTTTTTGAGATTTTAAGTTTGAGGGCGTTTGGGATAGTTATTATGTAGTAGTCTTTGTAACTTAAATGTAACTTGACTACTATATTTATGAAATTTCTACAGATATTAGACATTAGTGTGGTAAATTGCTTAGAAAAAAAGTTTTGTACATACAACCACTCGTGTCGCAATTAGAAAAACATTTTTTGAATCTCCACTAAAGAAACCATATTGAGGATCGCAATTTTTTTGTTGTTTGAACTTTTCCGAAGACTAGGCGTCCCAAAGATACAATAGCAGGGTAAAATACTTATCAAAAATAACTATTATTCATATATCAACAACTCAAGATCGATTTACTCAGTAATATATAATTAACATCTAATAAAAAGTAAACTCGCGCAATTACAGAGGCAGATGCTAATACCAAGTATTTTTATACTCGATTAAACCCCGTTCACACTTGCGAACCGTACTCGGCATTCGAGTATAATATCGAGTATATAAATACTGCTTTCTTCATTCCCGCCGGTATTAACATACTTATTAATTGCTGCCTCCCGGGTACTCTGGTAGCTTCATAATATTTCTTCAATGGTTTACGAGTCCTCGGCTCCGCCCAGCGCGTCGGACTTGCAGACATTAATGCGTTGCTATCGTCGTCAGACAAATGAGTATGCTGATTAAACTCGTGTGCACTATTCTTTGTTTTTATTTGCTTTTGTTGATTTTACTTGTGTTGGCTTGATTGCGTTTGTGAAGGTGACAGTTGTTTATAAATGTAAGATATGTGCACCAGTTAGGTATTATTTTGATGGGTTTAATCAATTGGGCGCAGGTGTGGTCTAAATGAAGATTTAGTACATAGTTTTATACGTGTTTATCGCAAGCTACAAAACGCCATTATGTGATATTACTTTCTTCGGTTTGAAAAAATACACTAAGATATAAGTAGTTTACGTGGTAGAGTAACATAGTTTTTGAAATATTTTCAGGTAAAATGGCGAATGGTTCTCTATTGCTATGTGCATTTGAAATAATTCCCCATTCTTTATGAATCACGCCTTTATTTCATAAGGTTAATACTTAACATGTTTAACAAATTTCAATTTACCAATTTAATGTAATTCTCGTTCTGTTTCAGGTAACGTACTCACCCTCATCGTCTGTAAGTTGAACATCACTCACACATAAATAATTTCTATTCCTATACAAAATTATGAGACCACAAACAAACTATTTAACGAACGTTACCGTCACCCACACAACCGTGCCTCCAATCAAGGCAAGTCGCATTTCGAAAGCAAATTATCAACCTAGAAGGGGGGAGGTATAATTAAAATCCGTTGATTAATATGTAAATGTAATAAGATTACCCTCCCCTGAATAATTTAAATGGAAGCCCGGGAGATGAGTTATATACCTCGGACTCTCATTATACTGTAGTTGTATCGGCCACTATAATGTATGTTGCGTCCCGTTTGATAAATGCTGTCCGTAGGTCCGAGTGGAGCGAGTCAGATTCGCTCGTGTGCCCCTACCTTCATATCTAAGTATGCATTGTAATGGTTTCGCGCGTCAATTCCAATGAAAAGTTGAAGGGCAATGAGGGGTATCAACTTATATGGATAATATACTTTATACGCATTTCATCGGAGGTTCAAAGTTTCTTACTACAAAATATTGCCTATATTGTAGTAAAATAACATTGTCGACGTAAGTTTTAGTAAGACTTAACCAATTTTCGCAGTGAATTCTTGGTAGCATTGTACCTAAGCCAGCATGTAACAGTTAAGCTACATAATCAGTTTACCAGCGTCCTCACACCGCCAAAACGGGCATGTTTCCGCCATCTTTATTAAGAACGCATGGCCACCCGCCTCCTGGCGTTGGTCAACAGCCAGCAAGGCGTTAAAGGCATCAGCTACACCACCCACCACTAACGATAGAGCTCCCCACCCCCGAGCGACATCAACTGTTACCAGTCAAGGAAGGGCGGCGAGACGGCGGCGACGGCTCAGCTTATACTGGTCTTAGGTGCTTGGCTCACTTGTCTAATGGCTTTGATTAAACTGCCAGTTTATTTGACGGTACGATGCGTGCGTGCGACCACGTATGAATTTATGTTTAGGCGACGTCCGAATATGGAATTATGATCGAAGATTTAGTTTCGTTAGTCGATACGTTGTGCCCGATGTCTGAGTTTTCGAACGTCTTTCGTATATATTACCGAGTAAAATTTCATCGTGTTGTCCTCTAGTTGAGTTCACTATTCAAGTCAAATAGTTTGATGAAAAACTGAAATAAAATAAAAATCTTTGAAAGCCGATCCCGCAACAGTCACTAAACTATTTATTTTGAGACTAACGTTTCAGAAACTTCCATTTCGCAGCGTTTGTGAACGTTAAAAAAATACTCGGTTACATTTTTTATCTGAAATAGTAGTTTCTTTGACTTTTTGTTGAGAGTGTGAAGTATTGCGTGTGATAGTGGGGACGTGTTGGCGCATACAAGTTCTGCTTAAACGAATCGATTCGTTCAATTATTGATAACATGCTATGCATTGAATTATGTTGTTAAATCATGAGCATGTCTTATAGGTGTAAACATAGGACTATACAAGATTTCATGGGCTTAAGCGTCGACGAAATTACGAACAAAAGAGATGGCTAGTCAATATCAAGTGTCTCAATACATTCAAAGATATTTTTTGACTTGATTTTATATTATTGTAGTGACGTTAAAATAATCAAAGTCGCGAACAGAACTTGCTGCGGTCTCTACATTCCTTCCGTATCATATCTATATTATTCAATTTTAAACTCTCGCTTGTTTGCATAAGATAGTAACTTACTTAATACCTATGTATTCTTTTAAAGAACCTTACCTATAGAATAAGGTCCAAAGTAGGTACAATAATTCTTACAAAATCTCATAAATTCGTTTAAGAACTGTCAGCTATCGATAACTGAAATGTCACATTGAAAATTCATGGAACCACATCGTAAAGTAATCGTGTGTAAATATCAAAGACATATTTATGTACTATTTGCTTAATATACATCAAACTGAACTACTGGGAAACACCTGTAGTATTACTAACTGTCGGTTTAATAATTATTTACCATTATAATTAAATCTAATGAAAAATAACTTTACGAAAGGCTCTATCTGCAACGGCAATTGTAATGACGTGAAAAAGATTTTGAAAAGTCACAAGAAGTATTTAATTTTTGAAGAAATTTTATTATAATAAACTTTGGAAAAGGAAAAAAAATGCATCAATATATTAATATTATATATTTTAACATTAATAAGTTACTTTCTACTTAACGCGTTTTTAAAAGCTTTTATATTGCAAATATAATATAGGTATTAAAGTAAACCTTCATATTATAAATTCTAAATCACCTTTAGGTCAATAAATGACGCCCTTGCAAGACAGTGCTCTTTTCGTGATGGGTTAAGTTAAAATTAGAATTTATGTAAACTGTTTTACGACGCCATAGGATTCGTTGAAAATAAATATAATGTATTTAATACCCGATGAATTCAAGCACTATATTGGCGACGTGGCTTACGAAGTTTGATTCCTGAGTGAAGCTCTTTTTAGGCGAACACGTTTTGTTTGGTATATGTATGATATAACATACTTTTACAAAAAAAAATTCGAACCAAAAGTCAAAAAAAAGTTTATATTAATCAAAACAATACATAAGCATTGTTGATTACACATAATATGTCCAAAACTTTGTTATAAAACATCAAACAAACGAAGTAAGCGAATATTTTTATTTTATTGGTACGGACTTCTGAAAATTACAGAAATTGCATCACACCGCTTAAACACCAATACTTATACGGTATAACTTTACGAGAAAAGCGTTTCATGAAAAGTAATTCATATAAAATCTTATAGCCACTTGCAAAAACTTTTATAACAGAAATGTCAAAAAGTTAAACATTCCATTACTATCCTAATGCTTTGTCGCATCTAAAAGACCAAATATATTCAAAGTATCGGTCTTACACAATTAAATTTGTAGCCCTAAGATACCAAAAAAAAACATAAGTCATGTAGTCTAAAACATTAACCCACTTATTCCTAAATACAAAAAGTACTTGCAGTTTTACTAACTCTAAAAACTGTCTGCAGTAAACAAGTAACGTCCATCGTCGTCGATATTCATTAAAATTTCATTACTAACCATTCAGTTACCTTCATTTGGCCGGAGTTCATAGTTCCAACAACAAATTAAACCAATAATCCTTGGTTATAGCCACTGTGTACAAGTTCAAAGATCGACCTGCCACCGACTCGATGATATTAAAAACTATCGATTGTTGACTATAAGTTTGCGAATAGTGATGCGCTGTCGAATTAACGAGGTGTTTTCAACTATAAAAGAATTGACTGTCAAGATTTGACTTTTAAAATTATTAGAATTTTAAGTTATATGTAGTTATTGTGATTTTAAATTTGCATTTTAGGCTACAATTTTGTAGGCATTTTATGCAACAAAGTTTTCGAAATAAGAGACGTACTTTTTATGATGATTTTGAAAACATACAGTACAATATTCCAATACGATAGAACGTTTCTAAGACATTGTCAAGTGAGTATATTTAGTTCAGTGAATGGATAACACAAAGTACACACAAATAAGACACAAAGCTATTATAGGCTGCAGACGTACGTCAACAATACTATTCGTCCGAGGCTTGCTTCTGCCTCTCAATAATTAGGATAGTGCATCTCCGTTTACCGAATGAGAATAAAGCCTACCCTTTGTGTTGGTGTGAGAGAAGACCCCTTGTACACACATACGCACGTATATGTGTACGTTTATGCATGCATCTTGATTCTCTGTATTTATGTGTGCCGCACAACGTGGGGGCACGTCCTCCGCATGCCACTCTCCGATAGTAATGTCGTATATTTCGGTCCGTGCGTGCACAACCCTGTCTTATTATGTTTTAGCCGGTCTAGACTGACGCTTAAACACCCATTATCGTATACATTACAACCGCTACTACATATATCTAAACAGGGCTGCGCGCACAACTTTTCGACCCAAACCAAGAAAGTATCGCCAATATTAAGAATTACAAATTCGTTTTAATTTTTGCCGGTCGAACATTTTCTAATCAGAAATCCTTTAGAGACTTCAATTTTTTATTGAAATTGGCGTCTCGTTAATTAAAACCAAATCGAATTAATTACAGAGCGAAAATTATTCCACCCCCTTCCCTCGACCTTAAAAATGTAGTAAGACATCTGTAGGGTGAACGTACATAAAATCGGTACATACATATTGTTGGAAACACCGCATGCCATAAACTAATATTCGCTCGGACACTACTTGGAGTTATTGGACAATGTAAATGAACGCTATCTCCTATAATGCCTGCCTTATTTCCCCCTCAGCCAGGCCAGTGCCCGGAGCGCCCCCACCGGGTGGGGTGCCCTCCCACCCCGACCGATGTCTCATCAGTAAGGATTGAACCCTTTAATGTATTCACCGTAACTTCGGGATGAGTCTTGTATTAGTGTTATAATGAGACGTGGCCCTAAGGAATTATGGCTATACTTGTGGATCTCTGGGGTCGGGATTAACCCCAACCTAGTTTCAATTTCTATATATGAGAGGTTTCGGTGGATGAGGTCGATAATAATATCATATCTCAACGTTTTAAATTGATGCTACTGTTTTGATTTTGACTTGAGAAAACACCGTCCCAAGGCTGACTTTCAGCACCCTGGTGAAGGTCTCTAGGTATACTTTAAACATTTTGTTTGCTTAATTATGATTTGTATAAATGATCTGGTTACTATAGGTAACGAAATTACTTTTCTAACAGTCCAAATTATATTAAGAAACAAATCTTGAAGCACTTTAAAGAGTGCCCTCTATTAAAAACTTCTTTGATTAGACTCCATTAACGGAGTTAGAGTTCAACATTTTGGCTTTAAACGTTCGCCAATAACCGAAACGTTTTCGTTAAAAATGTTATTTACTCTCGCTCCTTGAGTCGCCAACAGATCGATAATGCTGCCAATTAGCCGGTACCAATTTTCCAATAAAACTTCAAACTGTTTTCCATTCCATTATCTCTCACCACCCTTTATTGCTGGCGAAGTTAAGCTACGACTCCTCTTTCCACTCCGCTCCCAAATTATTACAATAATAATATTATTATATTAATAATTGTATTGATAAGGAGACTCTCGTAATAAGGGTAAACCGTCCCCTTTCTGCCAGCCATCCTCAATAGGAGAATTTATGTAACTAATGAAATAAGCGAAGTGCCGCTCCCCCGCGCCCCGCGACCCGCCCCAACCCGCTCCCATCCACCCTTCATTATCGGAAAGTTTGAAATATAATTTGAAATTATGCTCAATGTTATATTGAAGATAAGAGAAACACAAATTCCTTTAATTGGACTTGTTAAAGTGAGTCAAATTAAGTTAACACCGAGTTGATGGTATTACTTTTGAAGTTGGAAATTATGACGGACTGTCCGTAGGTTTCTGCGGAATTCATGGGGTGATTAGCGGTTGAAAGAACAGTTATCGGTTCCTCGACCCGCGTATTTTATTTAACGGCCCGACGTTTATGTGAACTTATTGCATTGTATTATTAACTTCTAACAACGTTAAGTAGAGCGGAGAACTACCACGTCGTGTGTACTGAATCAATACAATAGATTTTGGTGTAATCATTGTAATCAATTAGCTCTAATGAATTCTATTACGATTGTCTGGCGGTTTTTTCCCGGGTGATTAAATGAAAAGTTAGCAATGACTTTTGAACTCGAACTTTTTGTAGAGTGACCAGACCTGAGACTTACACGGCACGACACGTAAACAATTTTGTGAACAACAAGCGGGGTGAGCTTTATGGAACAAAATTAAATATTAATCATATTTGTATAGTGAAATCCTTGAGGGGTACGTTAGGTCAACTATTGATTTTGGCGCTCGTCCGCAGACTCCCGCACCTAGGGGCTCGGAACTTGAGACCATCACAATTAGGCGCCGGTCTCAATCTAATTATATTTCTGATTGGGCTAGTGACGACGCACTGCTTCTATGTATCATGTTGTGATTTACAACGTGTACGAATGTTCCAGAAATTTCGTAACACGATACGCCGTTGAGGATTATTAGTCTAATTACTGTTTTATGATTTATGCTCCACGCATTATCTATTCCTATTGTCGTGGCAGACTCAAGTGGCGAAATGGACTGCAATTTTTAATAATCAAATTGATCTAGATTGTTTAAACGGTTCATTAATCTATGACGTTAACAAACTTGCAACATACATAAAAGACGAAAATACATTTTGTAACAAAATTACGTAAAAGATTTCATTAATTGTCTTATAAGAAACGAAACTACTCACAAAAACAGCATGAAAACAAACAGTATTACGTAAATCCGACCTAAGTATATGATATAAGGACTTACAGTCATATCAATTAGATGCAGATCGGGATCTAATTATTCGGATTCGGCTCGAGCTAGCACAGCACTATTCTGATTGTCGACAAGCGATTTCGGAAATTACTAAGGCGTCGACGCCGCCCGCTCATTCCAACCGTCCCTGTTCCTTGCGTTTCGGTTAGACGGTCACTCATTGGTACCGTCACCCTATAAATATTAATGCTAACTATATATTTTATTGGTTTGTTTGTAGTGACATTTTAATATCATAAGTGGGTTAAATTTAAGATTAAAAATACGTGTATTTTTTTGTTTAAAGTTATATTCATAGGTTAAGCTTAAAATAAATACGGATTGAACTGGATGCTGAAATTTTCCTGGCATTGTTTTTTTTTAAAATTGGTCTAGATGAGATATTTGTCTTTAAGTCAAGAGCTATCAAAACGTTCTGCTACCACAATTTGTAGCTTCACAAAACTCATCTTAGAACTTAACAAACCATATTACTATAATAATAATTTATACAATCTGAATAATTCTATGCCTACAGTCGCGTAACAAATAAGGTATCTAACCCAATAGTCGGTTGCGGGACGCTGACGTAACTAGAACGTAGTCATATCGACCAAAAATCCCGCCTGGCATTAGCATAACAATTTAATTAATCAAGACCCATTCCACATTAAGATATGTAGCTGTTATAATAGAATATCTTGTGATTCTTATTAACTTTGATCGTATGACTGGCTGCCAACTGTTTTGTCGTTATGTTTGTGTTTTTTGAAATATGAATGGGATATAATACTTTTTTGCACAAGAGTATGAAATATAATAACTAGTATTTTGTAAGTTAGAAAGCCTTGAATATTGTAAAGACTTTAATGTGAAATTTGTCACTATTCCATCGACTAGAACGCAGCAACGTTTTCCTTTCTATTGTTTTTCTTAATGACCAAAGCTGTCGTTTCTGTATTGATTTGTTATTTTGACAACAATACGTATAGCCAATACTTAATTTAGAAGAATTTTAGGGGACCCTGAAAATATTCTATGCGTGATCAATGTTTCGGTCAATGTCCATATGTTGCATACATTCAGTACAAAGTATCGTCGGCCAATAATCGCAGTGTGCCACCCGTCGCGTTCGGCCGCGTCTCGCACGGCTCCCCGAAGACCGGCCCCGCCACCCCACCCTGGCTGTACATCATCTCATTTGAATTTCTAACTAGGAAACCTCCATGCAATTATTGGATTAATGTAAATTACGCAGTCTACAGCTCCACGGTGCACTATCAGGGACAGGGTTTAATTAGAATCCGGTTAAGTCTAATAATTCTATAGTGTTTCGCAAAGTCGCTCTTATGTTGACTGAAGAATGGTCGAGTTTAGAAAGTTGTGAGCGATTGCCAATTAAAATAATTATTTTCGCAAGTAGGCATTTGGACCTGTCTTTCACCCTACATTAGAAGAATCTCTGCGATTATAGGGTCGAATGTAACATCATTTTGAATTAACTGTAACTGAACGAATAACCAGATATAAAAAACTAAGAGAATTTATAAGTAATTTACTCACACAATGTATTTATAGCAATCTAGTAGGAGACTACGAACGAGAGTACGAAAGATTCATGCATAACTTGTAAGCATCATATCTGTTAGAAAAGAATGCATATTTTCCAGCATGTTCAAACATGAGCTGCACAAAGTCCAAAGATAAAGATTCACCCAATTTCAAAAACAGAAGCTACCCTCGCGCGCGAACACTTCAAAACATAACCTCAAAACATTCCCGACGTGACCTCGAAAATGCACGTAGGTGAAAGCCCTCGGGAGTTCACGTAGGGGAACAAAAAAACCCCTAACCCCCGCGTAAGGAGCGGGGGGCGGCCCGCCCGTGAATGAACGAAGGAGGATTGCGTCCTTGGAGCAAAAAAGTCACGTGACCCCGTTCAACAGGTGGCGCCGTGAGTGTGTCCTTGCGCGCGGATTAGAAAAAAAAAGTATGCGATCGGAATTCTTTGGCTGTTTGAGTTCGATTTTTTTTAAGAATGCGGTTCCGATTTGTTGTCGTTATGTTGGCAATAGAGCTGTTGATTGATTGGTCTCATTTAAATAATGATTATAGACAACTTTCAAGGTGGCAGCTTTGAACAACATAGTTGTCAGTTTGCAAAAATAAAAATAGTTGTAACTAGTTTGGTTTCTTAGATAACGGACGAACTGAGAAGTTTACTTTCTTTGCCAGTTTGATAAGTTAAGCGTGGATGCACTTAAACGGGTCCTGTGCTTAATATAGACCTTGAACACTAATCCTGCAACTATGTAGAGTACCTACCTACAGTTGTACCATAACATACACGTAGTACTATTTATCACTACAGATCAAGACTTACCTAATGTACAGTTACCATGAATTCTAAATCATTTTCCTATAATATTGAGAATCAGATAAACAAGCTAAATCTGTAGTATAAAACTATTTAACTTTAGTTTAAAGACCCCAAGAACTTGTCTCTCACTACAGGCCCATTAACAAGCCCCTCTTTCATTCCAGGAACAGACATTCGCGCTAGTATCAATAAAGGGTTAAATGTCAAAGTTCTGAAGACGCAAATACAGCACAAAAATATTCTAAACCGTAGGTTCTTCAAAGCAAATCTAAGCGAAAATAGAAGCTAAACGCGAACAATACCCATTAACTATACTCTTTCAAAACAAACGCGTAACAAAGCAAAGTTCTGTGCAGCCAAAAAGCGTATATCCAAAAAGTTTACTTCGAAACAAGTAGTAGGTTGGTTCATTCCTTTATGAATGGCGGGCTCCCTCGGCCCCGCTTAACACAAATGTCACGGCGCCCCGACGAGCCGGAAAACTCTCTTTTCTTCCTGAATTACCGCACAAGCCCTGCAAACTAAAACACACCTTAATACTCTATTACTAAAGTACAAAACCCCTTGCACATCCAGGGAAAATTTAAGGAATTTTCTATTCAACACAGTTGTTGGATTTTCAAACGTATCATGTGTTTACAAGGTTCGTTTTTCCTTGTCAGCGGTGGCGTCGAAGGCATGAAATCTTGCGTCTCCCGCGGCAAATTGTTTCCTCGCTCCGCGTGTTTGTATTTTATTATACATTTTTATTTCTCGATAACATTAGCTTAACCGACTTTTCATTGCCTCGGCTAGGGTTGTCGCTCGAGTTGTTAACTCTGTTTCGTGTTGATGTCTTTTTATGGTTGCTACTGTGAATGTTTTAACTTTAGTTTTTCTTGTGGGTGCTTACGTTTTATGTTGTAACAAGTATATTAGTTTTGCGGCGTAAAATAGTCGTGCTAAGTTAAGTTTTATTATTCAGTTCTTTACTTTTGCGACGTTTATGCTATGGTTAACAGAATGAGTTTACATATTAACTAGAATCTTTTTGAGATTTAAAAAGTAACTGACGTTAAAGGTTATCCGGGTTTAGTCTTCAGTTAAAATCATAGATTAATAACAAAAAAACAACATAATATGTAGTTCAACTTAGGATTTATAAAATAATAGAATAATCTAGTTCTTCAACTCTACATTTTTTAATAAAACTTTAGTCTTTAGATTTTATTTGTTCCACTTTTTAACCTAATACATTATGATTGAAATAAACAAAGGCGCTACACTTAATAAATCGTACTTGTTACATTCTTCTTCAACACTTCAATTTCCTGAAACCAACCATCTCGAAAATACTTGAAATACCGTAAAAAGCAACTCTCGGCAGCCCTAATCAGGTGTAAAGTTCGCGCAACAACCCTAAGAAAAGTTGAGGCGAGGTAGGAATGTCAAAAACGTCGGGGCGCGAACAAATATGTGCTTTGCCGACGGGCCGGCTGCCGGCACCGCGGCTTAACCAAAGCTTAACGGAGGTTTACCGAGCCACGCTCATTTTGTGTTAGTTTAACATTTTTATTCGATATTTTTCACTCTTTTTATACAGTTTTAGAGGAATAGAATAAAGATGTAACTTAACATTAGGTTCTTTTAAGTATACTAGTGAATTTAAATTAGTTTTTACTGCTTTCTTTTGCAATAAATGACACGTTTATAATGCAAATATATGAACGCAGTAAGCTACAATTTAGTATTAAGAAAACAAACAATAAAATAAAGTGCACGTGTAGTTATTTGCGCTTGGCACGCACTGCCTAATGGTAATGAGCATAGCGCATATGCATGTCATTAATTTTGTTCTTATGTGCTAATTTATTAAGCTTTTAGAAAAGTTTTATACGCCATTTCTGTGGTATATCGAGTTTAAATGACTTAAAGGACATTTTTCTTATACGAATCGAATGCCGAACGAATTATTTTTTGTACAGCGACTAAAATATTATACTACTTGTGATGGGTAAATTACTTAAAGATTCGGACAATTCCCTCAAATCAATCAAGTAATAATGTCTACAGTTATCCCTTTTTTACTAAACCGACGATATCACAAACTCATCAGATCTCAATCACACCCAATCACTCTAACCAAAAGCATCTGCTGTTAATCTAAAGTCAGTTAACCATTCGGTATAACCGGGCCGGTCGGCGGGACCCTCGACGGAATCCTTTGCATTTCCCTCCCGCACTTTAACCGGATTTTTTTTCCCGTTTTATTTACTTGGGCGCGAACGTTAGACGCCCCGGGCACCACTTACACCCGCCTTTATCCGGGCCGGACCGTTCCGTACGCCACTGGGTACTAATTGTGTGATTTGTTCTACTTATAACGGGACTCTTTACATTGTCATAAGTCGATTGTTTGGATCATGCTAGTGACTTTTCATTTGTTTCCCTGGTTAGGAAAAGCTTTCTGTATTCAATCTTGGTTAAAGCTGCTTCTTTAAGTCTTCGAGAACAGGTACCAAAGGATTTTTTGTTATTTGGGCATAAAGATCATATTTTTACCGACGGTCACTTCATAAAACATAAATTTAAGTATCCTCCTGAAGTCGGTTAAGGACTATAATACGAACACTATTTTCAATCGTTTTTTCTTTCAACAAAACAATATTAAACATTTTTATTAGTATCCTTAAAACTTATCATACGTCTGAACTGTACCCACTACCCAGTATATTTATCTTTAATTTAACAAAACAATACAGGAAGTAACAATACACTACAATTATTGTATTCATTTTAAAAACTTATAGTGCAATGTTCAAAAGACGTTATTACGAATGATACCGTCTAGACTTGGCAATCGATTTCAACCGCGACGTTTCTCGATTTGTCTAAATTAAATGTGTGATAAGTCCTTCTCGATTAAACAATTGGGAATTATCAACTCGGTTTCGATATTGCTTTTTATATTAGCTTTTCTTTAACTAAAGTTAAAAGTAACTTTGTATGGTGTTAAAAAGATTTTCTTTCGAACTTTTCTATTACAATGCTTACAAAAACTTGTCACGAGTTTCACAAATACGCATAAAAAAGGAGTTAAAGATACTTACCGCCAATCACACTTATACTTAAAACAGTTTCAAACGCATTACATTCAACCCTTTAAATCGCAAAACTACCCAAACAAGATATGGGAACTATTTTCTTTCCGGATACGTAAAACATAAATAAATAAATGTTTACCAATGTACATATATTCCGAGAAACAATCACGATATTCTTTACAGATAACGCACGGGGCAACTGTTAAACACATCAAAATGATTCGTTAAAATAAAGTTAACGACGGAAAAATCAAACCCTAATCACCTTTAATTCAACTTTTTAAAGCCTACCTCATCAAAAGCAAAACAATTATTTGATTTTCTTTTCGAGTTCAAAGTGTTACTTCACACTGTTCTTACGTGCACCTGAACCGCATAGAAAGATCGCCATACGTGCGCTCCGAATTAGAACGGTTCGTCTCTAGATATAACGCCCCCCTCCCCCCTTTTGGGTGGTATCGATTTTGGATGAGAAACTGGACTGGAGACATGCAGGGCTTAATAACAATGGCCGATAACCTTGCGTTGCAGCCTCTCGACGCTTTGTTTTGTTACCCCTGTTTTATACATTTGAGGTTATGTTTTCAGATGTAGGCTAATTAGTGGTTTGTGAAGATGTTAATGTTGATGTGTATTTAAGTTTAGTTATAGACTGTTTTTATTTAAAGTGAGATTAACTTGTCAATAGATTGTACGTCTTTCTATAATATAATATTAAATGTTATATTATTGTTTTATAGTGATACGTTAATAACTTAAGTTACTTAAATGTAAAGCTCTTTTGTAACTTTCGGCTAATACATACCGTAATGTATGTATCCATAATACCTACCGTATACAAACCGTATAATAGTATACTTAAATGAAAGTAAGTTAGGTCATTGTGAAAAATGCGCTTTTTTTAATTCTGAAAATAGCTAAACGCGTAATTACAATTCTTAATCAAGGTACATTTTTAGGGTTACAATAGAGACCTCAAACAGTTCAAAACTTTTGACACCTTAAATACAAACCATTTTAATTTTATTAACTTCGTCATTTAAATTTTTAATATTCTCTAAACGGTTCATTAGATATTTAAATGTTATTAAACAAAAATTATTGTCCTTAACATTTAAAAATATTTTTTATTTAGTTATTTAAAACCCCAAACGTTATAATTACAATAAAAGCAGGCACATTATTAACCAAGCAATTATTATATGATTTATAATTAAGGATTATTAATCAATCAAGATTAATTATACTGTCATAACAAACTGCTTATAATGATATGAAACGAAAACATTTTATACCCTAAAAAAATGACAGCCGGCTAAATTGAAAATCTGTAGAGTGGCTAACGAAGTTAGGCGAACGGCTACCGTCATTATCTAGCCGGGTAGCATTCTGAACTACATCGACCTCAAAAACTTATTACAATCCGCCCTACCCAGCTCATTATCTCTGGCCCATAGCCTCAATCGATACTAACTACAAACACATACAAACTATTAACTCACACAAACATAAACTAAATGAAAGTCTACGCGTACCCGTAACCGGCGCGTCAACTTAAAACTTAATTATAATTAATTAATTCCAATTGGATGTTATCTCTTTCTAACCAACTATATCTTGTATACATCCGTCTCCGTCTGTCGCAAAGGAGGGTAGACGCGGTATTGTGTTTTCGAAGACCTTTTATCACGAGGCATTTCACGAAGTAGTAGTCGTTAGTTCGATTCCAATACGATTTTATTAGTCCTCAGATTTTAATTGGCATCCCATTTTAATTATTTTTTTAAGTATGCTACTTATTGGTGGTTGATTTTTCATTAATATTTCGATGGAGTGATGAAGAGAGTCTTCAAGCCTAATTGAATTTGTAAAAAAAATGTGTTGGATGGAACGCGAATAAAAATTGCGGGAGTATCAATTGAAAGAAGTGAATGGTTTACGAACTATCCTTTATAACAGGGTTAGGGAAGTTGTATGTAGTGCAAAAGCAGCACTTAACGTACTTTAGACTTTAGTATGTCGAGTTTAGAAGTTCACAAAGTCGCGCTACGTATGAATAGATACGAATTAAGTTGCGCGGAGCTGACCACTGGTCGCTTAGTGATGTTAAGTTGACTTCTCATATATTGCAAGCTTAGTATTAGTCACGTATATTACGACTTATCATTTAGTTCAGATTATGATTAGTGTAGTATTTTCCAAGAAACCTGATTTCTACGTCCTTGTTTTCATTGCCAGTGAACTGGTATTCTAAAAACAGTAAATTATTATTATTAGTTGTTTTATTTCCAATCGTTGCAAATTAAATCTATATCAAATAGTTTCAGTTCAACTGAAAATTATATTGGACGATGAAAAATCGGATATATTGCAATTTTATGTTCTCATTCGTAAACAATTTTGATTTTTTTCCATTGTAAGTCGCTGTAAAAAAAGCTTAACTTGATGAAGTTACGTGTAATCTATTTTAAAATATCTGTTTGTTTTCCTATCATCAAAATGTAGGTCAAAAAACCACTCGATACAGAGCAAAACAACAACATAGATCGCACAAAAGGGGGTATAAAAGCATTAAATCAGAACAAAATGGCCGTAGCGCCCTGAATGGCGTATAATTTAATTGTAATCATCACTACATCGGCCTGTGACGAGTATCAACGAGATGCGACTAGAAGGGACCACCCCAGCCCCCCTACGACGACTTCAACCCCCCCAAGAAGGGGTTAACACCCCCCTCATTACCATATTTCATTTACTCAACGAAATTATGCTAATTACTTATATTGCTTTGTGTAAAAAGGAAATTTATAAGGATTAAACTTACACCCCCTCCCGGACCGGTCGGATCCAGACATAACTAGTTTGAGCGAGTTCGAAGGATGAATTATTTAAGATGATTCTTCGAATTAAAAAATCGGGCGGTACGAAGGGCTCCCGAATTCGCGTTTGGGTTGATTATAATCGCGCGCAATTAAAATTCAAATTGGAGAATTTTTAATTTTGTTATTGATGACCCTCCTTTGGTGGATGGATTGAATTGTGCCTTGTTGAAAACTTTTTTGAACCAACTCGAAAGCTGTGCTTATCGAGAAAATTGCTTGTTTATTTTGTAAATTTCATATTAATTTATTAAATGTAGGGCTTCTTTTTGTTGAAGTGTTACTTAATTGAAACTCGACTCTGTATTAATTACTAGATGATGTGTCGGTCGAATAAATGGACATTTTGTAATTGGTTTCCTTCGTTTTCTTGGAGTTCAGAAAAAGAGAAGTAACAAGTAATTGTTTTCATTTATTTATAACATTTAACTATCATAATCCATATAAGCCTATATAATATATTAACAGCTGCATGATATTGACTTAGTACTAACATAAAATTGAAAAAATACCTAGTCTATTTATGATTAATAATATGTGAATAATATATGTTTAAGCATAACAGTTTATAACTGGAAATAGAAGTAATTTCATGTAACTTTTTAACTTATTCAAATAAAACTTAACGACATGTTTGACATTTAGATCACACATAAACAATGTGTTCTAGATATATTAGTATTAAACTACATAATAAAATAACCATGTATCTACATGAGTCTATTTACAGGGTGGTTTAAAAATTTGTCCGTTACAAAATCGGCTTACAAGAAACAAAACAAGAAAAAGGCTTTTAAAAGCCGTAATATCAATCAATGTGTTCAAGAAACGAAGACACTACATGCATTAACACATCAAAATACACTGAAATATATGTTGAATGTTCGAATTGAATTATAGTAATGAAATAGCCGGTTGCTTTGGGCTTGCGAGCGCCTCTGGCCGCTAGTTTCGCAACTTATCCCGACTAAGGCGAGTCCTTATTTAAATGTAAATTAGGTTCATTTCACGAAATTAATGTCGTGAAGGCCCCACCCCCGTTGTGAGGTGACCATCCCGCGAGCGGTTCTCTGTAAAAGTCCCGTTCACAAACTTATTAAGTTTTATCATTGTGTCATATTTAATGACTTACTTACTTTATGACCGCAAGCTTTGAATTTTCAAATTGCTACTCAGTATTCAATATTTTCATGGTAATATATCAGATGTTCGTTTTTATTTATTTTTAAGGTCCGCGTCTGAAGTATTTAATTGAACAATCTGATTGTATTAATTGGTTTTGAGAGTATTTGATACGTGGCTGCTTTCTTGTGTGTTTCAATATGATAATTGTTTTGAGAGTATTTGATTGAATATTTCTTTGTTGTCCGATTTATTATTACGTCATGTTTTGCATGGAGTCTTTATGCAACTAAAGCTATTTTATTAAAACTTTGGTTGAGACGTTTTCATTTTACAACTTTAACTGGAAAGCTATTGAATATCTATTGTACACCCATGATTCACCATTAACAATGTTAGCCCCGTGTTATAGGGGGCCGGGCACGTTACCAAACCCTGGGCTACTGTTAAGAAATTTAGTAATATAAATAAATAAAAAAAACCCCAAATAGTTCGTTCCTCGACCCGGGAATCAAAACCGAGACATGATTAGCAGCCGGATACGTTACCCAACGCGCCATAGATACAGGTTAAAATTTAAATAAATACATAAAAACACGCCATTTTCAGATACTCAAAAGGCAGTGATTAAATACGCTACTTGCTTCGATCCCTACAAACTTCTCTTCCTTCATTCACATCCATACATTTTGTCATGCACGACAACAAATTGAAATATCATTCAAAATTAAAACAGTCCTTCAAAATTTTCAATCGTGGTCACCACACAGTGAGGGAGTAATGGCTGCTCTATGATTATATGGACAGACGAGTCATTACTCCTGTGTAAGTGTTGTTGCGAATTGCTAATGTTGTGCTTTCACAGTTTTACACACACAAATTAATCGTTACTTTAACTTGTATTACTGCTCTGGGCCGCGAGAGGGACACCCTGTATGTACGATGTTTTGGAATTGAGCGGCTTCCCTGTTTTGTGGTTATTATTATACTGTAGAAGAAATGGTGCTTTCATTTCGATTCTTAGGTCGCAACTTTAATATTCTTAGTACTTAGATTTGTGTTTTTTAAACGAGTTCGTTCATTCTACTCGGTAAGGAATATGCTCGTTGAGGAATACGTGTACTCGTCAAGATGTCAGTTGACATCACGAGTACACGTAATTATAAGAAATGGAAGAATAGGATCTTAACAATATGAAGTTAATCCAAATGACAAATTCTGTCTACGTATTACCTACTCCTATTTTAATTGCTTATCTTTCTGTTATTCACGATCAGTAACTTTATTGTTCATAATATAAACCCCCACATTTGAACAACAAAGCTGCTATTAAACGTCTCAAAGAACTACAATTAAATCGCAACAGTTGCCGCAATCGTTCAATATCAAGAATCTCTATAAAATAATCTACCGCTATCGAAACATATTCTTTTCACCCATTTACACATAACCCTTTACCCATAAGCTTCTAAAGAAAAGCAAATATAGCTTGGTTTATTAATAGCCAGTAACTAGTCCATTGATAACATATTCAGTGGAACGGCAAGTATTATTGGGACTGCTTGCAGTAAGCGGAATCACTACATCAAATAATAATAACGTCGTAACTCCTATACTTATGTATTCATGTATGATACATTTAGTTTTAACTTGTTACGTTTTTAATTTGAGTGATGATTAGCAGTGTGATAGGTAAGTTGACTTATAGCAGTGTTTTGTTTTTTCTTCGATTGTGTAAAGTAAAAGTCGGTAGCAATTATTGTTAAGTAAGGTGTCGTAGGTTCGATTCCGTAAAGAGCTTTATTATCTAGATTTTTGTTTTAGGTTTGGGTATACTTCGTGTTTATCATGTTTGTAAAAAAATCTGTAACATTACAATTTAATCAACTGCTCTAATTTCAACAAAATTATGACTTTCAACTTCTTTAGAAGACGTTTGTAGAGTCGCTTCTTTTTCAAAAAAATATCTCTGCTATGTGAAATCACTTTATTCAACTCCCCAAAACTAGTCTTAATTGCAGACAAAATCGAAAATTCTTCAGAAATAAGAAACAAACTACTTTACATTCCTTTAAAAGTACAGTCAAGTAGAAAAAAACCTCTTCACATTGTAGTTGTAAACAGCTGACATCGGATAGGTAATAGATTACAATGCCTAAGGCCATTCATTACAGATGCGTCATACAGATAACGTGGCTCAGTGAAACTTAACTAGCACTTAGTAATTGCTATTATTTAGTGCTTCATTACAAATCTAGACTACCTAAGTACGTAGAGGTAAATTAATCAACTTTCGTGCAAAGATTTAGAAGTTATATTAATATTAAATATGCGAAAGTTTGTAAGAATGTATGTTACTCTTTCATTCAAAAATTACTAAATGTATTATTGTAATGAAATTAAACACAGAGATAATTTTTATTCCGAGAAATCTTTATTCCCGGACGAAATCGCGGGCAGAATTGAGAGACGTTATTGTAGAGAGCCTCGTTTAGTGCAGTGATAAAGTACTATTTCCATTCAAAAATATTATAATTCTTCCATGTCTTCAATGAGTTTGCAAACTGTGTTACTTACTTCAGCATAATTTTATGGCGGGAAAAGTATCCTAATTTTTTTTTGGTATATTTATAAAAAAAACTTAGACACAGATACACATACACAAGCACAAACAAGTTATGACAATAACAAAAAAAAACCAATTCAGATATCAAAGGGAAATGGCGCAAAACCAACAACAAACACCGAACTTATAAATGAATGTGAAACAAACATACGTACAACAAAAATAGAATTAACAGAAACTATAACATTAATCGAAACATTAGGATCGCGATCACTTCGCGACGAGCGCGATATGAACAGAAAGGGTTAGCCCACCCCACGATACATAATTACACACGCACATACACACATACACACATACACACACAAAGGTATAAAACAAGGCTACTACTTAGCATTTTCAAATTAAATACACTAATCACTTGTATAAACGCGTTGTGTACGTATACAGGGTGGATCGATATTGTGCTTGTGTGCGTCACTGATTATAATGAAGGGTAGGGTGATATTAAGTGCCTCTATTCGTGTACCCTCGCCACTACTTGCTGTGTAGTCATGCTTTCGCCACTTCATACTTCGGTGGTGATAATTTTGACGATTTTTTTTGACGTCGTAATTTCGAGGAAGGTATATTTTTTTTCTTTTTAGTTATGGATTATAATTGGGTGGTAACTAAAGTCTGTATTAATTGTTTAGTTTCTATTGATGACTAATTAAGAAGTTAATAATATTTTTGTATATTGTGTTTAGGCAATATTTAGCAAGATTCAGCCAAATCTTGGGCTGAAAAAAAGTAGAAGTAGTACTGGACATTATTTCTATGAATGCTCGTTGACTGAATTTTTCATTCCTTGGGACTAGTATTACCGATACGTGACAAAATAATTATGATATGAAAATAATCTTTTAAAATCCCGCGAAAAATGGTGGCCGTGGCATATTTTTATGCCGAGCCTTTTACGAGATGTACAAGTGATGGAAGCCAACGAATAAATCCGAAGACAAAACTCAAGCAACACTAACCGAACTGTAAAACTATCAAACCTAATAATAAAAGATATCATCAATATAGGAAGTGTAAAATAATGAAATACAAGTAGCTATCTGAGTAACGGCGCCGGCGCCTCTGTACAAGTTCGTGTTGACCTAACACGAAGACAATGTCTTTGTAACGTTTTACCTCATCGGTGGTGGGCGCTAGACCTTTCTGAAGATTTACAGCGTTTACTATTATGAATTAAGACTTTTGATTCTTGATTAACGGGTTGGTATGGATTATATTATGGCTTTGAAGGGAAAATATAGAGTCAACTCTACTTTTTGATTTAAAATATTTACAATATGGGTACGATTTTAAATTTGAGTAATTCATTTTTTATTTTCCTTCGTTTGCGCAGCGCAAAGGATAGCTATGTTTTTAAAAACGAATTTTCGGTTGGTTTATGATAATTATTTAAGTAAACGAATACGTATACAATTAATTGCAATAGACCTTTCAATAATTAAACTGTATTAAATGAATCTGCAATGACTTGCAGTTCCTCAGAAATCAACCCTAAACAACAGAAAAATAGCAAAAAAAGTAATCTCATAAAGAACACATCAAACGATTCACACTCATACACCAAACATAATCAACGGATATCGATAATACGCCACCGAGCCCACTCGAGTTTCAAACATTCTAAAAAAACCGTCCTCTTACACCAATCGATTAATTAGCGTTATTACATACCGTACAACCATCCATCTGTCGTAATTAGCCGATCCCTTTCCCAGCGCAAAAATAATGACGCACCCTAAAACACTTTCTTTTTTTTCATCATTTTTTAATCCAATTTGCCGAGGATTATGTTCGTAATTATATTTTTCCAATTGCTCCGTTCGTTGGTGGAAATTCGTCCGCTTGATTGCGAAACGAAAAATCCGCCGTTGATTAGGCTTTTTAAGCTGTGATTGTGTGGGTGCTAAATACAGACGTGTGCTTACGTGTAATGGATGGGATTGTGACGTCACTAGTCAGTGTAGGAGTGAGGAAAATTCACAGGGTTTAGGTTCTTCCCGTTTTATACCTATAGTTGGTCACTAGTTCTCATTAATGAGGCGTAATGTTATGAAACATTAAAATGTAATTGTTTAGGTACTTACATTTTTGGTGATTCATGACAGTCTGGTGACGGAAACTCAATGTCTAATACCTACAAAATTTGAAGACAAGGAATTTCCTCAAAGGTCTATCGAAAACAATAAACAATAGTATTATTTAAGTACTACATATTATAATCTCTTTATACTATCTTTTCCCTTTAACGGTACTCCTGAAACCTCTGTAAAAGTCCTAATCTGTCATCAATAAATGTACTGATTGACAAACATGTAATGTTGACAAAGAAAAAACGGGTTCTCTAACTTACACATAAAGAGGCTAAACCACAACATATTCCAAGAAAAAACCATTTTAACACGTGTCGTAAAGCGATGCAGTTTTCATCATCTTAATAAAGGAAAATCTGTACAAATAAACAAAATAAGGACAAATAGCTAAAATAAACTTTATTAGCATTAATTAGAGGAATTGCACAACATTTCTTGGAAGTAGTGAGTAAGACTGGCCGACATGACCCGAGAGCGGAGGTAATTTTAAATAAGACTTACATATGAATTGGTAAACCATCAATGAATGTGCATATGGTATTGTTTAGTATTGTTTTTTCCTTATTTAGGATGACAGGCGTCGTGACGAATTAGAATACTATTACATTCACATGATGTGACTCTTCTTTTGTGTTTAACTAACTAAAGTCTATTGTCTTATACTCAAATGCCTCTCAATTTTAAGTAAAGCTAATTTTTTAAGCTAAAATGTCGGATATAGTTTGGAGTTCTTTATAACATTACAAGTCAGGTTCCACGTATTTTGTTTGAAACAAATAAATATATTTTTTCTATCAGCAAAACAGTACGTAGTGTAGTACTACGATTGTTTCCTGAATGCGACGCTTTTGATGACACCTCGTCTACTTTTCTTTGAAAGCAAAGTAAATTGAAAGAAGTTTTCATGCAATCATTTTTTAGATCTTGCCCGGTTTAGTTTAGTATAATAATATATTCTTTCGTTGACGTTAAAACCGATATATTTCTGAACCAATAAATGTGTTTGACTCTGAAATTTCATTAGTTTTTTAACCATTGAATCTCAGAAAAAAGTCTTTAGTAATAATACAATTCGTTTGCTATTCTTAATAGACTACTAAACACATGCAAGATTAAGCCCAGCCATTTAAGTCGCAAATGAAAAGCGTCCGTCCACCGTACAATCTAAGTGAGGCACGGAAACTCAATTATGCACTAATAAAACGTTCTAATTTCCTACTTATAAACAGAAAGCAAGCCTACTGGAAAAGCAACTGTTTGTCTGTTAAACTTTTATGACTAAACTACTGAGACGTTGTTGATACAATTTATGGTAGAGACAGTTTTAACCTTAAGAAACGATAAAAAATACTTAGTTTAGTCTATTTAAGGTTTAAAACGGGTAAGTGAACCGTATTTAGCGCATAAATAAAAATCAATACAAAGTTACGACTAAGTTAACTGACACTATAATCACTAATACATATTTATCTAGTACTAACCGATACAAATTCTTAATAAGCGTGCATTCTTGGTATAACCCGGCCGAATTAAGTGCGGTTAGTTTAAGCTGATAGCCGTCGGTGTCTGGGGCTTCGTGAATTGGTCGCTTTGGCTGGTTAATAGCAAGTTATTGTCATTAACGCCGCCCTGGCAAGGAGCGCCGATGGCTGGCACCTCCGAATTAATAGTAGTTTCCATTGCATGAAACGGTACGTCACGATATTACTGCAAGGCTTTATTCCTATCAGTAACGTGTGAAATTTGTACCGTGTGTTATTAAAAAAGTATTGATTTTGACATGGGTGAATAAATGCATTACGTTTAAACATTTACTGTTTCATCCGAAATATAAAAATAGGTAAGCACCTAAAAAAATAAAACTACATTTTCATTTGAAATATTTTGAAACACAATAAACTAACAAAATTCTAATATCTAAATAAAGTACATACGTACAAAATATTTGTTTTAGAATAAACATGGATATGTACAAAATGTTTCATTCACGTTGATCCATATACCTACTTGCATTAGAAAATGTTATGTCAAATCTAAATTACCCAGTCTATTTCAGTAATATAACCACTTAAGTTGCTCTTTTATAAAGAAGTCAACAATCTATTCCAGTAAATTTAATGTAACACTTTACTTGTATCATTTATCATTCTTACAATAAGATATTTATAGCTCATCGTATTAAATTTTGTATAACAGTCTCTACATTTAATATCATACGAAAATTAACGCGTACTCACATACGTATATAACTTTCAATTGAGACGTTTCGGTAAAGTTTATTTACACTATACTTGTAATACAAAATAATATTAAACGGTGCCTTGCCCTTGCCTTGCCGATTTAGACACCAATTGGTTAAATTTATTTATAATTTTTTCATAATATTCTACAGTAAAACAACACAAAACTTTACTATAATAAATCGTAAGCCTTCAAATAATCGTAGTATATTGCAACCGCGCACAATAGCAGTCGGTCTGTCGGCGATCTCGCCCGCATACTTAGGACCATTAAGCATTGGACTAATGAGTGCTGTGATGTACACATTGTACACGCTACCGACTTATAATAACGTTATACGTTATACACTAATTATAACGATTATTATTCAGATTTGTGTTAGATGTTGTTGTTAGTTATTTATTTGAAAAAGATGACTCTACATTAAAGGAAGGCATAGTACTATTTAAACATAATAGAGCCTATGGACTTTCCTTTTAGGCAGCTGTTGATAATTTCCATAGTGTAATAGTTTAAATGGTCACCACTGCCGCCGAGAACAGTTGCAGATGCGAATTCTGTCGGTTTCACATTGTTAATATTATCTATTCTGTAAATGACTATTCCTAATCTAAAAATAAAATCCTTTTTAATTGAGTAACTTGCTCATCATATCTTTGCACTCCTCAAAACCAGAGACTAATTGAAAATCTATCAGATATATTCGAAATATTAGCCAACATTTACTTAACACATTAGCAACAAAACCTACTTACTACACCAAAATCAAATCACAAGTAATAATAACTATTAAAAGGAAATTAACATTCTAAACAAAAAATACACAAATAAGATACAACACACACAAACACAGCCG
Organism: Anticarsia gemmatalis; assembly: GCF_050436995.1. Taxonomy (NCBI): domain Eukaryota; kingdom Metazoa; phylum Arthropoda; class Insecta; order Lepidoptera; family Erebidae; genus Anticarsia; species Anticarsia gemmatalis. The sequence goes on from NC_134757.1 coordinate 9,562,479, forward strand.
CATACATACACACAAACATCGCCTTGAGTGTGCATGTGTGCGTGCACCCTAATTGCTTTTGTCGTTAATAGTCGCGAATACTTCTTAGTTGTGTGTACAATTAGTTATAATGATGTATAATTAGCCTCGCGGTGAGACTCGTAATGTTCCTGTGTGCGAATGCCGATGTCTGTGAGTTGTTTGTAGCAAGTGTATTGATGTATTTTGTTATGTTTGGCCTTTTTATGATAGAAATTAGAAGTGAGAAATAAACACTATTTATGAACCTTGTTAAAAGGCTTTTCAATGCTCTAAGGAACTCTTACTTTCGAGTTTATAAAAGAACTCGCACGATTCGATTACGAAAAACCTTTCAGTATTTTATTTTTATTGGTATTTCTTTCTCTCGTTGGAACATCATTATGTACATATCAACGTATTAAATAAAAACCCATTATTTAAGGAGCCCCAAACAAATTTACCGAAAAAGCTGTCATAAAGACACAAAACAACTACCAACACTCAATCAAAATCCATCCAAAATATAACCCCATCTTGAACACCATCACTCCATTACCAAACTAAACAAACACAGACACACGATTCACAAGTATTGAGTACAAAACAAGCTACGCCATTAAAGGTTCAAAGGCAAAGGCCGGTGCACACCGCGAGCGACGCGAACAATACATATGATAAAATATGCAACGCCTCGGCGCGATCATAATCGAAACGTAATTAGCTGATAATGCATGCAACGATCGAAGTAAAACTTGTGTTCTATAGCTCATGATGGAATGCGGTGGTTGAAGGGCTGTTAGTTCGCATGTGTATGTTAGCCTTTAGCCTTTAATATTGTGTCCATTTTTGAGGCTGTTTAGAATTGCACTGATTGTTTTTTTTACATGTTTCTGAATGAACTGATTTATCAATTCTTTCTTCAGGTTATGTTGATTAACATTAACATAAGTGGAAGTATTTTTTTGGACCCTTCGATGTATTTTAATCATTTATTTGTAAAAGAATATAAATATAGTTAAATAAATATGTCTTTTAATATAGGAACATAATAATATATTATAGACTCACTGCATTAAAGATAGTTTTCTTGAAACAAATCTTTTGCAACGAAAGAAACTTGATCTTGCACTTTTTTTATTTAATTGCTGGAAATAAGTCCATCACTACAAAAACAATATTTGAAAATACCTCCTCTCCAAATCGAAATAACCCTTTGGCTGAAAATCCTAACATCGATTTAATTCGGGAATACCCGTGTTAATAACACTCAGTAGCTGTCATAAGCATGTGCGATAAAAATGTGAACGAACACGATATCTGTTACCGCTAATACAATTGAATGGAATATGACAAATGGAAACGAAAAGTGGCTACAAGAAAAAGGGTATAAATACGTGCGTAGTAGAATTTTCGTTGTTTTTACTGACCAATCTGCCATAAGACCAAAGGTTTACCTATGCGAATATACCATTCGTTTCGGATTTGAGTATATCTTTTTGATTGCTAACTTTGCTGTCGTATGGTTGAAGATCTTCAGACAAAAGTCATGGACCTGTAACGTACCGTCAAGTATGTCCTACCGTCCTACCGTCATGTAGAGGACAAAATCAAGTAAAAAACTAACTTTTCTTCCAATAATGTGGTATCACATCCTAAGGAATCATGAATTAACCAAGAATTCAAAAGATCTTTACTCCGAGTAAAATCTATCAAATACTAAGCACAGAATATAAATGACTAAACTAAACATTAGCAGCAATTGTAAGCAATCACAAAATTATCTATAATTAACATTACGCAATTATAATAGAACCAGGAAAATATTCTTACCTCAGATAAATATTACTAATAAATCATTCAGTATGTTTTCCCAATGTCTCATTTAGCTTACCTAGCCGGTTATTTCTTAATACCTAATTACCTTCTGCAATAGATATTTGCTAGTGTCTTGGACTTCAAATGTTGATCAATTTAATGTTGTAAATGCGATAAAGATCTTTACAATATACGGATGTTTAGTATTAAGTTTTGATCTGAGTTTTGTTTGTGTAATCCCGATTTCTGAGGTGCATTTAGCGGTAGTTTATCTATTCAATAGTGTTAAAACTCATATAAGAAAAACACTATCGAATAGAAACCGGGGGTAAGATGGTCTAATAAACTTAATAAACTGTTAGCTATATTTAAAATAAGCAATACATCCCGGCCTTTTAGTATAGGGTCAACAGCTTCAACATTTGACGAAATATTTTATCTATTGAGAATTTCATGTGTAAATCTATTTAACGTAGTGTGTACCTTTAAGAATATCTATTATTTTCAAGAGTTTTTTATTTATTTCTGGTCCTCTAATATCTGGATCCAAAAATGTTCTTTTCCTTTCTTGTCAATAAATTGACCCGTTTCCTTACACTGTGAAACTATAACTTCTTTCATTGCACTTTTAAACTTTCTATGCGTACAAGGTTAAAGCAATAGTTCGTTTTCGTAAGCCTAAAATTTTAAAATAGAACCATTATTCTTATGTAACGTCTTGCACCAAGTTGGATATAAGTAAATCCATGTGTTAGACTAGTTACTGACTTAAGTCCAAACTGCATAAAACACGAATAAGGATATCCTGAACCCATTAACGACTCGACCTATATTATAAACTTATTACCTATTGATAGATTTCTCGGTAAGTCATTATTTATAATAATATCATTAACGTATTTACTGGAACTGTCTGAGCCGCTCATTACGTACTTGATACACTCAATGTCGCGATACTACTTTATTAAGCCAATAAAATTTATGTTTGTGTATGTATGAAAGTGTATGGAACAGGTTTTTAATCGTTTTGTATCATATACTAGGTCTCGTTCTCGAATTTACTTACATATTACACTTTAAGATAAGTACTAAATTTTCGCTTTTAATCAGATGTTTTCGCATTATACATTTCGCACTTTAAAACACCACATTTTCTTATAACTTGGATTGCTTGACGTTTTGGCGCAGGGTACACTAAAGTTGATTAACATCAAACAAGTCTAAGTAAAACGCATGTTATCGTCAATTACGGCATATTAGAAAATAAAGTATTTTCTGTCTTCATAGGTAGGTAGGTATCTCTTCTGTTGTTAGTTTTTATTGTTAAATTAATACGTAAATATAAGTTTTATGACCAAAACCATTACTAATCGATCACCATGTTGTAACATTTAATACAGCCTTGAACCACAATAACTGAAGTTCATTTGTATAATAGTTATATACCTCTTTATTACCAGGAAGTATAAAATCACGGGAAATATTGCGAGTGAAGTCGCGGACAAAGACTAGAGTAAAATATAGTTGGGATTTATTAAACAACCTCATTCTGTAAAGTTAAATATATCAAAGTGAGAGAAGTCGCGGGCTGAAGCTTGTATTGAATCAGAGCTTCAATACTAATGTCGTATTTTATTAAAGTTAATCGCGTTAAAGTTAGTTAAAGTAAATGAGTATTTGTGTAATTAAAATATGTGTATGAAAATATTCAAAGGTTATAGAAAACCTTCCTATATAGGTGTAGTCAGAAGCAAAAGTTAGTCTCAAACAAGTAAATATAGTATTTCAAGGAAAAACTCAAGAACAATTAAGACTTATATGCTTTAGAAGCGAAAGTGATACTACGACAATCCTTTCTAGGAACTAGAACATCTCATTATCTCTTGATGGAGTGCTAGGATAATTACTTATAAACTGTATGGTACAGACAAACATAGACGTATTCTTAATGGTATAATAAGAATACGTTTCTAGGGGGAAAGAGAGTGAGAGTTTTGTGTGTTTGTCTTTCTGAAGGGTCATCTCCAAAACTACTGAATCTATTTCAAAAATATTTCTGAATTAGAAAGGTTGTGGTACGTTGCATATAGGAATTGAGTGGTAGATGTAGACCAGGTACATATTATTTGGTAAATGAAAATTAACATAGGATAATCCAGGCAAAACCGGGACGCGTCCTTAGTTGTCTATAATTCATGTTGTAAGTAAGTAGTACATTAATATATAATCTTAAAACGAGCGTATTTTAAATAAGTCACAACTTCAAACATTAATCGACTAACCATTTATAAACCATGTCATTCCTTATCCGTACAAAGTCAATTCAAAAATAATCAAAATAAATTTCATTACCATGATATCAGCCCGCAATTTTATCAATAATTAACCATAATTACATCACATGTATGTTGAGATTAAAAACGCTTAATTGCAAACAACTTCCCACATAATAATTATTATATCTAATTAGCACAATTCCATTATTAGACATATAATTACGAACGATTATAAAAAACACACATAATTCGCAATTTGAATGCCATAATCGTGAATTGTTAGATAATTAATAGACAAACTAAGGTCGGCAAAACTATACTAATATTGTACGAAAATGACTGTCTGTTTGATACACTTTTGTAACTAAACTACTGAGCAGACTTCGATTGGTGATTAAAACTATAGGTTCAACCTTGAGATTTATACGTCCTTTCTTTACTTACTATAATCTGCCGCGACATCATCCGTTTTAATATACGCCTAAACATCGTTTCGCATTATAATGTAAGTAAGATTACTTAAAATAAAAAAGACATTGAAATTATTATATGTGTTAAATATTTCTCAATAATACCCAGTTTGGTATCGTGTCCGGTAAATAGCAATAGGCTCGCTAAGTGTATTTTCAATACACCGCTGAGTAAATCTTCGGGTATAACAGGCGTGAAGTTATGAATGTATAAAATTAGTTATATAAAAATACTTATCAAAGGTATACGAAGTCGCGGTCAAAACTAGTGAACTTATATCGATTTCGCATTCATACTTGATTATAATTTATCGAGTATTACAATGTCTAGTGATTTCAATAATTATCGATAATTATGTTTTCCTTTACTTATAGTGGCAGTAGGTGTTTGAATAATAATCTAGGTTAAGTTTATAATCATTTGAATTTATACCTTATTGCAATGTGGTCATTTTATTTTGTAGTCGCTTAAAATTACTTGATCTATAATTTTGCTTTTAAGATTTCAATGAGATTAACGTACACGTTGGTCTCAATTTGACAAAAAATAAACATGGTTTTTTTTACTTCGTTAATACTTCGGTAACGAAAAATATAGTATACTTGCTTAAATTTACATTAAACTGTCTTTGCTTGTTTTGAATACTAACTACTTATGAAAAATCACGAGCTATTGCTCTATGAGCAAGTTTCACTTACGAATAAGAGTCAGATAACTTATCTGCTAGATAAAGAGGGACGAAATCGATGAAAAGTTATGTTCTTTATAAGTCTACTTGTTAAAATAGGTTTCATTAAGACAAATGATTTGATTTGTATTATACCAAGGTGAGAAAACAATACATGTGTCACATCTATTACAGCATCTTTTGAATCATAACAGTACACTGGTTTTCCTTACATTAGTACCTAGATCCACGCAATAAGTATTTAACTGTTTTTATGCGACATAGGATAGGTGTTTGGTAAACTTTCTGATACATTTATAGACAGTTAATGTATGAAAACAACTGTCAATATTCCAGCCGTTGGCTTCTCGATTCCTGAGTGGTGAAACGCGGGATAGGTGTATTAAAAAAGCCGGCCAAGTGCAAGTCGGCCGCGCGCTCGAAGGGTTCCGTACCAATAAAGAACGAAAAAGCGCGATTATTGTATGGAGACCCCTATCAATATTTTATTTTTTAGTATTTTTTGTTATAGCGGCAACGGAATACATATTTTTTGAAAATTTCAGCTTTCCAGCTGACAGACAGCGGAGGCTTAGTAATACGATGGCACGGAACCCTAAAGTGCATATAATTTATTCAATACATCATCGAACACGTGACATTAGTCATTAAGAATCTATGCACAAATTAAAAACTTAATTACCGTTGCCAAATTTTAATGTTTAATGTATTCATCATCTGAAAAGGAAAAGTAATTTGGAGAAGATTGCAAATATTAATTTTATCATCATTTGTTTTTTTTTTTAATATCGTAAACGTATCGATTTAGTAAATCACACTATAATTTTTTGACATTTCAACGATAGCATCTCGATAAAGTATCAAAACTTCGTGATCACGCTAAAGCGATCAATCTTATTGCAAAATATAGTAACATGTAGAGCAGTCCTTCGTACCACAAGTATCAATATCACACCTCAAGATAATTACACCATATCCTACAAAAGTATCAAAACTAAACGGTCGCATTCTACAACGTACTCACACGTATAATGTTTAACACGCATTTTAATTATGCTTATTAACAATTAAAGGCAATACACGAATGTGGGTCAAGACGGTTAAAAGGAATAAATCAAGTACCGAGTATGATCTCATGATGTATTACCGTAACTCTATAACCCTTAATTCGTTGACACAAGGTTGATATTCGCTTGGCAACAGGTCAGGTTACGTTAGAATCCGTTAAGGCCAGCTATATCATTACGTTTTATATTTGAGATCATTAAATCGCAAGCTTGTGAGAATACGTGATTGATGTAAGTACCTGTTATTGATATCCTTATGAGGCTGGGTTAGTTAACAAGCTATTAAGATCTATTGCATGGATGACAACGGTTTTTTGCTGTTTACTGACTGATTTACTTCCTTTAAAATTATTAGCCGATTAACTGACCTTACCGTTTATACTTCAATCTTAGATATGTGAACTCTTACAAAGTTAGGTTTATGTAATAATTGCGCTCCTTTACTTTAACAGAGAAGAAATCTTGCATACCTTAGCATTTGTAACTCTTAGAGAGGTGTTAAGTCTATCAACCCTCATACTTAACCGTCGTAGTACGTATACTATATTTGTCTCTCTCATTGAAATAAATGTATTTTCGTGTCTAAAAATGGGACAGTCGAGAACTAGATTTAAAAATATGTATTACTATAGGTATTTTTCAATCTAGTTTTCTGTTGTTCTCTCTTTCTTTCTTTATTCTTGTGGCTCTTTCTAAATTGGTCGTAGTTAAGCAGAAAGGACTCAATCCACACTTTCACCACAATGGAGTTAAGTAATCTGTCATTCTCCTGAGAGTAAATTTTGACACTCTTCATACTGTGGGTTGAGTCGAGGTCGTAGGAAAAGTAGTTTCCATGCACATTTAAAAAATAGGTATTTCACAACATCATAGATTTGATCCTCAGGAGAATGATTGCATACTTAACTCCATTGTGGTCAAAGTGTGGATTGAATCCTTTCTGCTTAGCTACGTCCAATTTAAACTAAGAAAAAATCTACTTCCGATCGAAAAACTGACTATCGCAGAACTAGAAAGAACTGAAAATAGTGTCTAAACTTGAGCCTACCGTACGTCAGATTGTAGTCTGGAATAACACGGCAACTTCTCGCGTCAGTTGAACCTAAAAACTTTGAGCCTAGTTAGTTACTTCATTGTTGTAAGCTTTTGTAAACTAGAACATGGTCTTATAAATAGAAAAATAGATAAAAGTGTAATATTATAAATATAAAGGATAAAGTCACCATATTTGTTACTCCTTGGAAGGTAGGCAGAGTAATGTATAAAGCCAATTTTCTGTGTAGTAAAGAGTCAGAATAATAAACTTTGCAACTCAAGAACTAAACCTAATTCGGAAGATCTACTGAGTTCTACTCATACACATTTTTTTTGTAGACTTTACTGTCCCCCCATTTTTTTCAAACCCTCCCTATCTTCTGTTATGCGTGTCCAATTAATATTAAAGGTATCTAGATCGTCACGTTATAAATTATTATACTAAGAAAATAAGTCATATTGCGCAATATCATAAGTTACTTAGCCTCTTAATAGACAACATAGTTTTATACTCATAATGACTCATTATACACTATTCTATAATTAAATTAATACGCTTATCATACAAGTACATAGAATTACTGAGAACAGGTAAAAACCCTTGACGTCTGACCGTTTAATTGAACCGTCGTGACGTGAATTATTATTAATTACAAAAATATAATTAAGTATAATACAAAATACTTCATTTTCCTTAAAACTTATTGAGGAAATCTTAATTTGTATGTGTTTTATAAGATGTATGGATAATTGTGCTGAAACGAGAATGTCCAGCGTGGTATTCGAACTTATAGGCTAATGAGAGAATCGATGTAAAAGAAAAGTAAAACTTTGCCAAAATTTTAAACATATTGTGATCTTACATAAAAAATAAACAGATTAAATCCAGGAATGACGTACCTTTAAATCACTTTTTACAAGTGGCGCTCAATAAAAATGAACTTTATTATGTGCACAGAGTACAGTCATTAAAATGAATAACTTAAAACAGTTTTCAAAGCAAGAAAAGATACTGTATTACGACAACTAGTAAAGAGAACATGCACGACTTAACCAAGATTATAGTACTAAATAGGCCACTGTCAGTTGTATAGTGCCAGCTAGTCAATGATGTTCAAAATCTGAATTTTGTATGCTCCTACCACCCGCGAACCTTGCACACAAGGGTTATTGGATTGTGACTTCAAATATTCCAAATAACAAATAATACCGAACATTAACCCGTTAATAATATAAAATCTAAGTTCCGATCGATAAATTTTCCATAAGCGTGGAGGCGGATATGTGCAATTTATGCTATATTAATACAAGAATACCGCTTCGCTCTGAATAATTTACTAAGTACGACCAAAGGACTATACTGGCGGTTTGAAGGGAAAATTATTGATGACCTAGCCGATTTTCTGCACGTATCATGTATGATATTTGATATAGAATAGAAACTATGGCATTTAAAACTTTAATATTTTGATAACTACTTAGTACTTTATATGTCGCTGAAGTATTGAACTCTCTCGACTTTAAGAGTCGCTTTAGTTTAGAAAAATCGATGTTGACTTGTCTTGAAAGAATTTTGTTTTTGTATTGATGTTGTACTATAGGTTACAAGCACATTTTTTTTATAATAGGTACCCTGCTTTTAGCTTGACCGAAGAAGGGTAAAAAATCAAAGCGTGATCGATAACCTCTGAAAACGCAGAAAATAAGTAGAATCTTTAAATAATTGTCAGTTTAGAGATACGCTAATAAACAAGTCGCGTTGCCATAGTTACCGTCTGTCGCAAAATTACGACAGCGGAAGAAAAATTACATCCATTATTATACAACTATGCTCGTATTCTATCCACTCTAGATACTAAAACAGGTTTCTGCAAATAGTTCTCATGACATGTTTTATTGTTTCATCGACTCCGATAAAATGTAAGGCTGTCGAAAACTTAATATATTATCTGCATTATCTGCGTAACGGCTTTTGGCGAAACATGATTACAAAAATGGAGAAACAAGCAATTAGTCGAGTTTGTACTCTACTTGTTCTTAATCACAATCACTTTGCTAAAGGTCAAAACATGTAAATCAGCTTTAATTTCTTAAGTTGTTCGTTTAATAGCAACAACCTTAATAAACAATTTGAATATTTTCTAAACTATCAATTCGAATACAAATTACAGATACTCAATAAAAACAAAAGTTGTTTGACATTATAATTACGTGCTCCGACAATTTTGACGACATTACAGTCATAACAAACAAAATAATAATCACACCTACGTGTATATTATACGGTGATTATACGGCGCTAAACTACAATTTTTATAAAAAAAATCGTCTAAATAAGTCCCTACCTACTGCCTAACTAACCTACTTTTCATAACAATTCGTAATTATAAAGCACACGATAAGTTTTAATAAACGTTTAGAAAAAAAAATCTTAATTGGTGAAATCGACTAAAATAACATGTTAACAATCAATTTTAACTAACTATTATGTTGAAAACTAATCGGACGGCTATAAAGAACTCGATAAAATTACAAAAGAAATCTATAAAATGATTAAAATTTCTAATCGTGCCAATTAGGTGAATTTATGGTTTCACTTATAACAACCGAGGCGGCGGTGTACGGGTTACAAGTTTATAAGAGCACTCTAAGAGTGCGTGAGGAAACTCTTTTTTATTCTTACTTTTTACAATGTAACGCAATTGAGCTATTATTCTCGAGTAAATGTGGAAAAAATGTTTGGATCGTCGACTCACCGACAAGACGCTGTCGTCTCCACGCGCATTCAATGAACATTTAAAAACAATAACGATTCAATGTAATAGCGCGTTAATTTCCACGTGAGAGGTTCTATTTCTGTTATTTTCCCGTAAGCGTTCGCTTGCTAACCGCACATTACACAACACTGGTTCAGATTAAATAAAATTATAAACTGTTTCGCTTATCTGTCTCTACTTGCTTGCAACTTATAAAATGGATTATATTATATGCGTATTTAGGGTAGTTCATTGCCAGAACATTGCTACAATAAATTCTGATCATAATAGATGAGGATCAATAGATTTATAAAATATTTTTATGGGCACCAAGCAACAATAAATAAGTATTAACTCGCCTAGAAATTCGGCTTTCAATATTCTAATTAATTAATCCTAAATCAGGCCGGATTAAGATTTAATTAATTTTAAAAGGCCTCAACTAAGATGGCATTTAAGAAAAAATATTTGAATTCGAAGTGGTAATTCTATTCAAATTTAGAATTCCCGCGCGAAACGGCGCGACGACGCGCACGTAAGTGCCCCCTACTCACGTACCCACACAAAGCACCGCACACACCCCAATGCTCATAATTTGCTGACAAGAAAACAAAAAAGGAAAAAACTCGGCACCCGTTCTAATTAGGTCGTCGAGTGAGAACAGGGCGTTCGTCAGCACAATAATAATTAACACTGGCTGTAATGAAGCGTACCATAAAAACTAATTGGAGACCCTACGATCGTTGTGTCGCGAGGGTGAGCCGCGAGAACCAGTTCACTCCGATTTTCGATAGCTTCGACTTTTGTTGGCACCGCTCTATTCAATCGTAGAATGAAAATTAAATCATAATTAAATCCAACCTTACTTTATTATCTAATTCACGAACAAAGTACATTTAATCAATTTGAATCAAGTCTATTAATCTACGCGGCTGGCGTCTAAATAACTGTATGAAATACATTATTATTGTTAAATAATTATATTGCATTTTCAGTAGATAATTAACCTTTTAAATTGCAAAATTATAGACTGAACGTTAAAACCGAATACGCAAAACATTCTAAGCCATACATCGATTATGCACACTAGCACTACCAATAATGTATAAAACCACCCTTTACACTAACATTACCGCTTAGTCACGTCACGTACCTAAAAAAATAAACATCAAAATGTAATCGATCAAAGCTAATGCAGTAAACATTCAGGCAGCGAGTATTTTAAATCGAAATGCTGACGCGAACTGGCGTCTATCAGCTAGTTGAAAAGGGAAATCAGTCAATAATGCACTAATTTCCCCTCCTTAATGGCGTAGTCCGGCCCTCTACTCAGACACTATTACGACACAGCAAGTTAGTGTTTAATGTAATAACTTCGTACACACTAGGAACATTTTCGTGTTTAAACTGTTTTGTTTTATGTGATTATTTTGATAAGTAGTTATTTATTTATTTACATCGTGAACGTATATAACTGCAATGTAATTAAACACATCTATGTGCATTAAGGCTTTAAATTAATCCTTATTTTTAGTCATTAACATAACACAAAATCGAATGAATAGTTATTTATTTAATGTCGCTTTTCTAAAACACACTCAAGTACTCATAGTACATATTTACAGTAACATGCAACAAATAAAGAAACAATTTCGACGCGACGTTTTAATTTCCCTCTAATCGTCTGTTACTAAATTAGTGATGTGCAAACGTAGTATTGTGAGTCAAGTCATAGACAATAGGCACGTGTCACTTTCTGTTCAGCCTCATTCTTGGCGGCCATTTAAATAAATACAGCATTACAGAGCAAGCTGTCAAAACGTCTTACGTTACGCAGTACGCTATAATTATAGTTTTACCAATAAATACGTTAATAGCTGTAGTAGGGGAGAAAGCTGAATAGGTAAATGCTACTGCTACTGTTTTGAATTGAGGTTTGTTTAACAAGCAATAGAGATCACGAATTGTTTTATAGACATCGTGAATTATTATGAAACTTTTTTGTTTGTACAACACGTTGTTTTTTAAGTTGCTGTTAAGTAAAATTCTGGTATTCAGCTGCATCCGGTGAGACTGGAAGCCGACTCCAACATAGTTGGAAGAAAGGCTAGCCCGATGATGACTTTATTTTAAAGTAAATATGCGACGAATACACAAATATTGAAGGAAAAACTAAAGTAATGAAAGCCATAAATACAGTAGTTATAATTTAAAAGGTAACAGTATTAAAATTTGTAAAAACACCGAACTACATCTACGATAATTATCGCTCACTATAAAATTTTACTTATCACATTCTAATCGCGGTGTGTTAGGCGCCTTACACACCGTAGACTAATACCCACATAAGTGGAAAGCCCAATTATTTCCCCATTAGAACTTTTGCTCGAAAGAAATTGCCTATTTGGATTATTAAAAAATACGAAGGGCTTAGTAACGATATTTGAATTTTGTACTTTTTTCAAATTGGTCATATGTCAAAATGCGCGCCAATAAACGACATTTTGTAACTTTTTAATTTCAAATTACTGGCACGAAAAACTACAAACCTTAAAAAAAGGTTATTGGTTGACACGCTCTATACAATAATATATATTTTTTTTATATATTATTTTAATCATAATGACTGAGTGAATTGTTTGTAGCAGGTATTTACTAACTAGGAAACGTATACAAGTATTATCGTGATTAACTATCAACATGCATGAAATTAATTAATCATAACGAATGAGCACCATTATTTTTTGTATAAAATATTAGTTCATTGTTTCTACGCCATTTTATTGCAGGCAGTTTGTAGCGACTGGTCGATTTTTTCGACAACTTTAATCATTCAACTGAAAAGCCTCGAAATTGAGGCTCTTTCGATATTTGTACTGTCCTCAAGGAAACTACAATATCAGTCCTGATTTATTTTCTTGCTTGACACGCAAAAGAATATTTCATATTCCTATCAAATATTAGTAAAGCTCTTATCACCTTACGGTCCGAGAACCATAATCATTAACTTACATTAACTACACTGCCCTATTTAATCTCAAACTTCATCACAGTCAATCAAAAAGGAAACGCTCGTAGTCTTACATTAAAGCAATTTATTTTAAATACACTCAGTTCGCAGCAAATATTAGCTTATAAGGACCCACGCATTTCATAGTAGCATAATGATACTCCCTACATTACACGTCATCATTAAAAACATATAGAAAGTAACGCAAGCGTCAATTAAAGCCTCAGTTCGCAATTAAAATAATGGATGTCACACCTATGAGACAATTAGTTCGAAGGAAATAAATTCTATGTTTTGGTCGCAGTCCACCATGCTTAATTAGGGCTAATCAAAAAAACTTAATATAGCATAATAACACGTAATAGCTGTTTTAACGCGGTCTCCTGATACGTTCATAATTATAATGTATGCTAATTATAACTGTTTGGTTATGTCATGCTAGTTTCCTTTGCCTATGTTCGTGAAAATTTTAAAAAGTACACAATAATGTCTATGGTAACTGCACTGTAAATTGCTTTGTAATGTTGTTCGTGTAAATAGTGATGTTCTTTGTGAAAAAAAGTTAAACTTAGTTAAGTTGGTGCCAACTTTGTTCGTGTTTAAGTGGTTCTATTCTAGTCACACTTGGCTTGTACTTTCTTGTTCCATTTATTCTTCTGTCTTTTGAGAATATATCTGGAATAAAAAGTTCCGTATAAGAAATATGTTTATTATGATATATCTTTGATTTTAATTTGCAAAATTTCGTTATCTTACATACAGACACACATAAAATATTACACTCAAAACAAAAGCCCAATTAAAATTTTAATTCTTTACCAATATGGAATGCAACAAAATAAACAGCTTAATTACCTCTACAATCAACTACAAAGAAAAATAACCAACACGTTTAATATGTCGGCAACTAAACAAACAAATACTTGCATCACCAGTTCTCTAAATAAAAAAACATCATTAACGAGCATAATAACACTAATCACGCACTAATCGACTCGCAAACAATCGATCGGCAATAATCGCCTAAAAAGAGATGCACTTAATTATATCGCCGTCCCTTTCAACAGCAAAGTTCATTGCACACCCCCTGAACTTAAAAAAAGAGTTTAATTTGCTTACCAACGACTTGCTATATCGTATAACTAGCCTGGCAATTACGGCTAATGATAATAGCGGCTTTATTACTTATGTCCATTAGGTTACGTTGGTGTATTGTGAACATTACCGACTACTTGGCTCAAAAGCCTTGTGTCTATTACAAGCTTTTCTTTTTTGAAAACTGGATCATGAGACTGTAGTGATGTGCTTTGAAGATAGTGCAGTACTGTTTACTGTGTGACATGACTGAACAACAGTCGATGTGGATTTTTTACATTCATTCTTTGGATTTCGCTTTTCGGTCAGGATTTACCCTTGGTTTAAAGGGTTTTAAAGAGTGATGTATAATAAATGTGTTGTATTTTGTGGATGAAATTAAATAATATAAAATAAACTTAACTTTTATTAGGGTGTTTGTTTCACGTTATGTCAATAGACAATTCGTCCGTCTATCAGTATCGCTGCTGTTTGTGTTGCGCCCCAGGTTAAATCATAACGTGGCTACACGCTTAGGGAAAGGGTAAGATAATAATGACATTAACTACCCGTGATACCTACCTCAGTGTGACTAACTGAGTTACAGGATGTATGAGGATACCTTTATGTTTGAGTTAGAATTCATGGACGATGAGCTTCAATAGATACTTCTCAAAATGTTTTAGAAGCTTTTCGGTCTTTCTAAGTTTTGCTTTGAGTTTGTAGTACAAAATCGTGCTCGTGTCGTCTGTCTAGTATCAAATAAAATGTTCATTTAACAAAAAATAAACCCTTATAGAATATTATGTTTAGGAAGATACTTTAAAACCATATATTTTTTCAGTTATGAGACATTAAAGTCAATAACGTGAAACGAAGAGTAACGAATTAATACGGGCGGTGAAGGAGGGGGGAGGGTTTCAACATTCGACGCTATTTACCATACGTGGGCCTACTATTTTCATGGTTTTTTTTCGTCCCGTTTTTACGCCATTTTCCGTGGCCCCACCGGGCGACCGGCCCACGGGCTCTCGGCCTTCTTTTTTTTTAAATCAGTAAATTGCATATTTGAAAAACTACTGCAGACTCGGCTGAATGTTGATTGAACAGGTGTACTTAGTGAGTTTCGGCTGTTGACTATTTACTTCGATGCGAATGCTGATTCGATTTTAATAGCTATATATCGATTATCGAACCGCATTCATTTGGGGCTGTAATTAATTCTGAATTCTAGAAAAGTTGAACCATATCCACTTATGTGTAGTAATCTAGTAAGTAACGGCACTAGTTTTCTGTAAAGTAATAAACTACCTGTTTTTGAACGGAATAATGAAAAAATGCATTCTAATTTCTTTTGTCTGATCTAACAAAAGAATCATAATTACGAACGTGTACGTTAATTGCGTCGTCGATCAACGTTTTAAATAGAGAACACAATGGTAAATTGTAAAATTTAAATTTAGTCGATTATGTGTGAACAATCGAGCGAGTAGTCGAGTCGAGTGCCCACGCGCCGCGCCGCTGGGGGGTTGATTCAATATCGGTATCCCTATGACGTCAGTTAAGTGTCGTAAACTTGAGGGTTATGAGTATTGTGTGAAAAAATAAACATTGGGAATAAATTGGGCTTCATAATTATGTAATAATAACTGCTTCTAATACATACTCGTATTATTTACTGTTTTATGTGAACAAAAAAGTCCACTCATTCGATATTAATAATTTCATTATAGATCTTATATTTTCTATTTTCTACAAGTAAAGAAAACATACAACCACTACCAATAATAGTTATTATAAAAGGAATAAATTGCCTAACACAGTTTACACAAATTACTGAATTCATCAAATAAATTCATTTTCTACAATTGCCGGATATGCTGATAGCCCGAATATATCAATTCTGATAACATCGAGTTACTAATCGACTATTTAATAACAACACTAATGTTATGCGGTATACAGATTATAAATGTAATTGACCCCGCCCTTTTTTACAAAACCTATTTTTATACGATATTTAAAACTTTACTATTTTAAGAGTCCACAGAAACTATGAGTTACAGGTGGTGTAGGCGTTTTCTTTAAAAATATATAAGCAATAAGGCGGTTGACAAAGAAATTTCAAATCGAAAGATGTGTATATAAAATGAATAAACATTAACTTCTATATACGTAAGAATCTTCATAAGCTCCCTCAAACAGAAACAATTTTCTAGATCGGTCCATCAGTTCCGGAGTTAGCCCTACAAAAACAAACCCTCTCCTAAATGAGTATAGATAGGGTAAAATCATAAAAGTACGACATGGCTAGACACAAACCGTTCGATCGTTCATCACATTCGTAATCCAGTTACAGAGCTATAAATGAAAGGTAATTGAAAGGAAATTACGCAATAAATGGGAAGGTTATTATTGAATTTAATGTTAAATTAATCGTAAGCCCCCCCTCCTAACCATCTGTCGTATGAACCCCCCACCGAACCGTTTTATTTTCGAGATCTACTCTCGATGTTACAATGAATTTGATTATTTTGTTATTGAGTGCTTTTGGGTTATGGCTTCGAGTGTTCTACAAATTTTTAAGTATTTAGTACGTATTATGTTTAGAAAATTTGTTGAGGAAGTGCTTCGGGTCGTGGGTTGGTACCGTTACTTAACATATTTTTGTATATTCAAAAAGTTTAGATAAGCGAGATTTCTATATTCTGTAAAAAGTAAAATAATTCTCCTAAGAACTAAAAACCATAATGTCATTCGACAATGACTGTATTTGAGATACATGAAAGACTAATCAACACGAAACAAACGAGCACATTCAAAAACAAAATGTCAACACACCGCGCCAATGTAACAGTATCATGACAAAAATCAACCACAGAAAGCTAGTGAAGCAACTGACTAAATTATAACAGAACAATAGTATAGACGTCGCGCGGTGGCCACTGTGCGCTGTGTTCGACACAGTACACGGTGTATTGGCCACTCGCGACACCCGAGAACGCGTCTGCATAATACATCGCTGTACGCTGTTGCTGTACGTTGGACTTTAATTATATATCTGCTACAATTTCGCCTTTTTTCGAGTATTTTTCACATTTCCTCCCCCTACGACACCCCTGTTCACCCACTGCCGAACGGCCGCGGAAAAAAACGCTTCACGCGTGTGTGTAACGTGACAGTGTATTGTTGCCACTACAAACGAACCGACAGCGCACACTCCGTCACAAGACGGCCTCGCTGCAAACAAGACGATCGACATCTCGCGATTAATGAATAGAAAAATTGTCGTAATAAAAAATACACTTTTAATGCAATTAAGCTTGTAGAACACGGGCAGGAGAGGCCGATAAGCCGCGCTCAACTTTTCCTGTAACAGGCTGTTATTTCACGATTTAAAATCGGTTCTCAACCCGTTAATGACGCGAGGTACAAGTGCAGATCGGCGGCTCCGTTCGGCCGCGGACCAATCTATTTAATAACCCCCGTCGGTGACACCCCACCCGGCGGCCATCGCCAATTTTCGCCCCCCTTACCCCCGCTGGCCCCCTAGCACCCGCCCTGAAAAAAATCCGGAGCGTTTTAAAATTAATGAGTAAAAATCTACACACACACCCGAGCGGACAATGCGAGGCGTGTGTGCGCGAACGCCCGATAATGACCGCGCTTTGCCGCCCAAATGAGGACGCCGTACAATCACACGTTTCTTCCGCCGATCGCGGGTCGCGGCTCGCGCCAAACGTTTGCCTACATTTCACTAGAGCGCCTCCGGCGACTAGAAAACCATGGCCACGGCGTGTCGCTCCGATTCAGACGGAATCCGTGATCGCCTAGCCTTTTCCATTAGGACCAACTATCCGAGAAAAAAATGGAGTACAAATTGAAATTTCGCCGGTTCGGGCGCTAATTCAGAGCGAAACGGCGCCGCGACGCGAAACGAACGCAGTTAGATAACATTTGTAGAGGCGAGGGGGGGCGGGTGTCACCCCTACGCAACGCCGTTTTTATTTTGGCCGGCCCTTGCCCCCTTACCCCCTTCGTTCGTCCAACTTCATCTGAATAATTACTGATTTTTTCCGTGTACCGCTGATTATTCCGAATGTTACTTGTTGATGATAATTTTTTTTTTCAACTTTTTTCATTAGTCAGCGCCCGGCGGAGTTTTGATTGTGCTTTTAAGCTTTTTTGTATTCAATTTGTTCCCAATGTTTATGTGCTCCAATATGTATGAAATAAATTCCACTCGGCCATTCTTCTAATTCAAATAACAGTGAGCCGCTAAGAGCTTTAACATTACCACCATCGTTTATAAAATTTACAAATTTCCATTTCACAAATTTAAACTTTTTAAACTTTCCTCTAACCGATATTTTGGTAGCAATTTCTTTTAATGTTATACCTTAAATAATAGAATTTTGTTAAGTTCAGTCATCTTTGCTAAATAATAGAACTAGAACTATAAACTAAATACAAGTAACCACTTATTTCCAACCCTATAAACCACACATAAACGTAGTATGACTCTATCTCAGAAAAAGTTACACAACACTTTTACATTTGATAAAAACAAATATAAACTATACACAAAATATTGTATTTAATTAAATAAACATTTAAATTAAATTCCAATACATAACAAAGAATGTCTCAAGACGAAAACTTTAATCATAAATCAATGCGCCAACAAAATGTGATCGAGTTAACTGAAAGCGAATTCGTCCGAGACACGTGCAGAAAGCGCTACTAAACGAATAAAAAAAAACTAATCGAAAACTTTAATTATCATGCTTATTCGACAAGTGACAAGTCGGGCCGATGCCGATCGCTTTGGCAAGGATTTCGGAGGGACCACCCAACACCCCGCGGGGCCGCATTTTTTCCACCCACCACCAAAGGGGTTGATTTTTTAAACTGATGACGCGCTTTCATTCCGCGCTGTGCAACTTGGCCGCGCGGCTGTATGTGTTACCGGCCGTTGATAAATAAATTAAAAAAAAAACGTGAACGCTTTGTCGATAGTGCGCGGCGTTTCTTTTTCGTGGCGTTATCTATGCTCTATTTTTCCGTTCTAAATACAACTTTTATAGAGTAAAGAAAAGTTTTACGCGCGTTCGAGTACCTCGTGTGGATAAAATGTTTTGAATTTAGTGAGATTGCAACAAATACTCGCCGGCCGTTCAAAGTTCCTGAAGTTTTGCTAAAGTTTTTAAGAAGTACGCAGTTCGTATTATTTTCCGAATAATACATGGTTTTTTAATGATTTTTTGAGAAGATATGATAATATAGAGCCAGTGATAGTGAAATTATTAGGCGTGGAGAGAATGACATTATCTTTTGTAAGTACTTTTTGATCATTTTTAATTAATAAGTGAATAAAGTGCACAGTAATAAATTGTAGGGATAAAAAATCTAATGTTTTTTGTTTAATTAATGTAGCGATTAAAAGTGTGATTATAAAACGGAACTATTATAAATCAGACTAAAAAACTACACAATTATGCATATATATTATATGTAGTAGAAATTTTATTATTAATATTGAAATATTGACCATTTATTTATACTGTATAATAAACACAACTTCAATAATTAAACAAGCGGACCTTATCCAAACGATTAAAAAAAGTATCTGTCAATTGGCAAAAACCTATAATTTAGATTGATAATATAAAAATAGAACGTATCGTGGGAATAATTTATGACAGTATTGCAAGAAAATGTAGCATGCCCGAAGCGGGTATAATTATTACAAATTAACCATTCAAGGCGTTTCCTTACAGTTATATTTTAATAGGACTTAATAATGAACAGTCAAGTAGGCTGACCTTCTTCTTTACTTATAATAATTGCAATATAAATACTTTATTACTTTACAAGCTGCACAATGCTTGTGTTATAAGAATCGAAATAAAAGATGGTTTCCGTAATTAAAATATTAATGACGCCAACCAGAATAAGACGGAAAGCTGTTTATTTTTATTTATTAAGCTTGCCACTTACCCGACAAGATTTTTTCCGTATATAGGTTTTGATTAATTCGAATATAATATTTAAAAGATACAATAAATACTGCAATTTATTAAATTAAAGAACATTAATTTAAAATACGTTTTACACCTAAAGTCAAATTATTTTTCATGCCGGTTTATTAAATTACCTAAAGCAATGTCAATTCTATTTTATTTTAAACACTAATACAATTAACACGTCTCGTTATCATCATCATTTGTTACATGTATCATAAAATCATCATTTACCACAAATGAAGGCCTATACTCTACCATAGTTTTTTAAGCGCTACTGTGCCAACTAAACTAGGTTACATTTTCGCATTTTAGAGATTTTTGTAACCATAATAGCAAAAGCTTATCACGCTAATCTTTCCATCTCAATTTGTTTCCAAATTATTTATGATGTTTACTATTTAAGTATGTGATAAATACCAAAATAACTTAAAATAAAAAAAAATCATTCCAAACATTTACATTTTCATAATAAAATTTATGGAAAAATATATGCCCCTTATCTTATTTGTAAAATGCCACTCTAAAATGTAGAGTCTGTAATCACAACTGAAATTGAGTCTATGTTCAAATGGTATAAAAACCATTGTTCTGTTAACTCCGTTGCTTTATCACGTTAATAACAAACATACAATATCCTTAAAATCAATCCTCATAAAAAAATCTGATCGCTACAGAAACTCAGATACTTGAACCATATGTAGTTACTTTAACTAGTTTTCCTTACTTTTTGTGTGGTTGATGGTAACAAACAGAAATGTAGAATTCTACATCACGAAGCTTCTATGACAGATAGAGCTTTCATAGATTACAAACTGAAACTATATTAATATGTATCATAAATAAGTAAGCAACTGTTTACGAGAAGATTTAACCCTTAACACGGCTTCGGCATGGAAAAATAATTAAAAAAATCTTGAATATAGTCTTTTTTTGAAAATGCATGTACAATATATTGGCCATTGCCAAGCTAGCCATAAAGTTGTCAATATTTTAATGTCCAGTATATTGCACACTATCAAAATAAGGGTTGAGCTTCTTTCACGAGAAAACTTCGACACAAGTTAAGTCGGTGGGCATAAACAGCTTCAACTGAGAAAATAGCCGAAGTTTTTCTAAGGAAATGTCTCTCTTCCGTTTTCTAAGTGTTATTCTGTATTGTCACCAGGCGGAGTCAGACCGGGAGAGCGGCGCGAGCTCGCCGGAGGGGGGTGCGGCGCGCGCGCAGATAGCCGAGCCGCGCACCCCTTCCCCGCGCGCGCGCACCCCTCAGCACCAACAGCCACACCTGAATGGCTCCAGTGAGTTCGTACTACATTCACTTTATATTACTATTAGTATTTAGTTTCTATTCCCTTCATTATCTCCCTGAAATAAGATTACATTTGTGAAACAGCGGCCAGAGATCAATACTTTAGGTAATAATCTTCAGGTATTTCATCAATAGTTAGCTTTTAACACAAGTTTTACAAAATAGGTTCACATACATACATAAAATCACACCATTTCTCATAAGAATGAACTAAAATGCTGAAATTAATTTTAAAGTTGTCAGCACTTAATTTAGAACAAAGTTATCTCTTAATATAAGTGACCGCGACACCATTTTGTTCAAGATATCAAGATTTATTAAGAGTGCTTGGATGCAATCCTTAATTGTGCACTGGAATCAAAAAATCTAACTGAAACCATTTGTTACACATACATATATCATAATAAAGAAACGCGTTATTTAAACAATACCTTACAACATACAAATAACTTTTTCATCTAAGGAGCATTCAGTATTGTCATTTCAAATAAAACTACAACAAAAACAAACTTTCTCTCAAAAATAATTACAAATGAGATTTATGATTAGTACACGACAAAGATAAAGATCTTCAAAATGGAGACATACAATGACTTCGGATCTTATAACAAAAAACAGTTATCCGTTATTCGTATTAGATTACTTATTTAAACAAGAGCTTTAGTAGTTTAAACTTACCTAGAACACACGCAATTACCTCCAAAGACGCGTCTATTATCTAAATATCAAGATAATATTTAAAAACCTTAGGGTAACAAACCAGTATCTTAGACAGATATCTTAACGATCCCAATAACAATAATACAGATCTTTAAAATAATTATTTTAATGTCTTTAACTTAAGTCGTATACAATTGCGACCACACATAGAAGTGAAAGACGAAATTCTATTAAATTTTAAACAGCAATAGATTGTTACGAAATTCATTGAGATAACATCGATAGCCGATATATTTTGAGTGTTATGACGTCATAATATTTTACGATAAAAGTTTTGTTAGACTCGGATGATATATTTACATTGTGATGCAAGTTTCTCGGTTAATTGAAACATTTTGGTGAAAATAGTATTCATAAATATTAAGTTAAATAATACCAAAATATGAATTTCATTGAGCGTGAGAATAAATTTATCTTGTTACCGACTTGGTAATTGTAGGAATCATAAAGTTATTTCAAATGACGAATGAATTTTTAGCTTTTGTTGCTCTATTTTACCCACAGAAAACTAAGCAACATTATATCTTATGAGAACATTTATATCTAAAGTCAAATGCCGTACACCATAAGAAAAACATTTTAGGGGAAATTAGGGCCCACGAAACTAACTCTAAACAAAATAATTCAATATAACTTTTGTCAACAGTGGCATCGATGTTTCAAAACCTGCAGAACCTAGCGAACATGCAACAGAACATGCCGCCGATGTCGCAACAGTTGCAGCAACAGATGTCGCAACAAATGTCGCAACTTGCTGCGAACCTACAGGGGCTTACGTCCATGCCGAACAACCCTGTTATCAACTCGCCTCTGAATTTGAGCGTTAGCGCGCCAGGTTAGTATTGAAACTGAAATATTATAGTATATAAGGAAAATACTCCATAAGTAGGTAATCTCTAAGCAAGGAATTACCCATAACTAGCCCTTAAACATGTTAATTAAGGGGTTGTTAGTGAAATCAAACTAATATAAATGTAATTATGAAATTTATATGTTATTCTTCCTCTCGTTCTTTAGGCGGGCAATGTAATGGAGTCAACACACCAAATCGGTCAATCTACCGACAGATATGTCGGCAGTTTTATTTGTAGAACAGTCTACAAGATGTCGCAGTGATTCTTTCAAAATATAGAACCTGGCTTTTGTGTGGAGACTCTTAAAAGTCAAAATGTATCAAACGGAACCTTATTTAACGCTATTAGAAATTTAAATATGACATGTCAGATCACACCCTAAAAACCAGTTTGAACCAGTCAAACCATTAGTTAGTAAAACTAAAGCATAGAACAGAACGGTCAAGATAAGTATCGGAGTGACACTAACTTTTCTTTATAGTCCGCTGACAGTTTTACATTAAAAAATAAGTGTTGAGTTTACAGCTTTGCGTGATGCTAGTTTATTCCGTCCTAACTATATTTTATTATCTATTTGACTCATTATTTTCAAATTGAATATTGTAAAAAAAGTTATTATATTGTGAAAAAAGAGAAGAGATTAGGAACTTTTCACGATGATAGCGCTACCAAACATGCTCTAGTGCTATTTAGTTATAAGCATAGCAAGATTGAAACATGTTTCAATATGAGTAACAACTTATTCAGCACAATTACGCACTCAGTTCTTTGAAGCTCCCGTTAACCGAGCACTAGTTCTACACTACAAGCCACTTTATGCAAAGCAGATCGCATTTTTGCATCATCATCGCATCAAGATAACGCAAACATTCAAAACGCCACTAAACTGCGTTGACAGGGAAATAATTTAAGCCGACGTTAATTCGTAAGCGTCGAGCACAAAAAAGATTTTTCTATTCAAGCTAATATTATGCGATAGAGGCCGACACCTCCGCAGCCGTAACTCCATTAACATTTTTCAGGACATTACCATTTTTAAACGTCTGTTATTCTTCTGCAGGGTAAGCCACTAATTAGAGTGAATTAGACAGATTGGAATAATCAGAAATACACGGTTCGCGCATTAAAACTCTTAACTTGGAAATCACGTGAGCCGTAATTAGGTGATTACCGAATCCAATCGATTTAATGAATTCAAGATAGCGGCTTCACTCGCCCGCCCATTAAAGCTATGCCGTAATGGACGAAAAAACCTATTTAAATAATGAGTATAATTACATATTTTTTTCACGAACGCACGGATATTACGACTGTTGCGGTATCATTAAGAGTTTTATTGTCTTAATAGAGCTAATTATACATTTTTTTCGGTTCTTAATTGATGCGCCGTAGGAAAGAGCATTTATTACAAAATGTGAAATGTCATGGTTTAAATGAATATGTTATGTTAATGTTGAGTTTAACGGGCTTGTAAGGCATGCTGATAATGTTTTAGATTTTCTTTAGAGCCGTTTTGTTCGCAGTGAATTAGTTTTGGTCGGTTGGGTTTTGTGTAATTTTCTATCGTTACTTTATCTTCGGTAAGAACGGCGGTTGTGATTACAATACAATTTGATTGTTTCATTACTTAAGTAGAAAGTGTTCGTGACCGGAGCGGCGGTGTCAGACGATGTATACATATGTTTCGTCACTTGCCACCGTGACTGATGTGTTAACGTAACATCGGTTTAGTCATCGATAATCACAATGTTTTATTTACCAAGTCTAATTTTTATAAGTTTACAAAAACAGCATATTTTATAGTTTATCGATTTGGTATGAATTGCCGTTCATACAAAGCGCTTGTAAAAACACCGCGGTGGATTATCAACGCACATTTAACTAGCGTTTTTTCTAATATTATGTAGTTAAAATATGCATTAAACAATGTTAATATTCCACGATTATAATACGTGACTAAAGTTTACAAAATTATACGGACGTATTGTTAAATACATAATCATGTAGGTATATGAAAAAACTTAGGCAAATGTACGAGTTAAATGTGATTGTAAAAATTCTGAGAGATACCGGATACGTGCGGACAAAGAAAAATATTTGTGCATGACGTCATTACGTGCTTTAAACTGGAATAGAATATACGCGGAGGCCATCTATCAGTGTAACTTGCGCCCAAACGTCACACATTCCTAGGAAAAATGCGTGTTCGCCGTAATTCCCGTATTCTAATATAATAAAACTGCAACGGAAAAGTTAAAAACTTAGAATAGAACTAAGTTCGTTCATAGTCAATGACTATTCTAACTTATAGTGGTCTACCGATAAAGACCACATATCGTGCTCTACATGTAATAAGTTGGAAGAGAAGTTAAGAAAGATTTAATGCTCTAAAAGAACCAAACATTAATGCAATAGTTTTGCGTTTAAGTCAGAACAAATAAGATTCTAAAGTAAACCAATCATTAAATACAGCGCGTAGAAGGTAAAGTTACAGTAAAACTAATTTATTGCCGTTTATATGTTACAAAAAAAATGTTTTGTAGGAACACTTAATAATTGTTTAGAGTGCTCACAGAAGGTCCTTAAAGCATCTATAGACTTTTTTCATGTTTCTCATAATTTCGTCGTCTTGTTCCCAAAGGTATGGGTTCACCAAACCCGGTGGCCAACAACAACATGCTCCCACCAGCGATGCCGTCCCCGATGCCGCAGCTCATCCTCGCGTCTGGACAACTGGTGCAGGGCATACAGGGCGCTCAGCTGCTGATACCGACGTCACAAGGTATGTTGAAAACAGAACATTATGTTGCTAGATAATAAGGACCTATCTCTGTTAAAAAAGCCGATTAGTTGGCTCTTTAGAAATGCCACAAATAAAATTGTCAGCTTCTCCTTAACTGGCTCACGCGGCAGTAGCCGAAACCGAAAAAAAAAAGTTATACCCGAAGTTATAGCCGAATTTAAACGAGTAAAATTGTCATTTTGTACACTTTTATGATTGATCTTTTCTTAGCTGTCTTTTATATATCACTATTACCAGCTAAAGGTATATTTTTTCCAAACAGGCATAGCCACGCAAACAATCCTCACGATACCAGTCAATCACGTGAACTCCAACGATCAAATGGTGAACCTCGCGCTAAACAACGGCCAAGTCGTGTCCACGTCGCTCGCCAACCTCCAAGCGATGGCCCAACCACACCAGCTGCTGAACTCCAACCCGCAACAGTCGGCCAACATTCGGCCCAACATGCTGAACCCAACACTCTCAAACGCTCTTCTAAATCCCGGTTTGCCAAACTTCTTGTCGAACGGCGCGGCCAATGCCCAAGAATTGCTCCAAGCTTTGCAACAGCAGCCTCAAGGAAACCATAATCTTCTGCAAACCGTACAGCAGAATAGTATGCCGCAACAGATGCCAGGCAGGCGGTCGTCCTCACCACGTCCTGAACGACACTATAAAGAAAGAGAAAACTTTGAGAGATTCGCTGGAGGTTCAAGGGAAAGGAACGAGAGGGAAAACCCCGGATCTGCCGCTCTAAACAGCATCAACAGGTGAGTTTAGATATTTTCTTATTGCAAAAATCGTATGAATTGGATTTCCGTCAGACTCCGACCGATAATTATCTTGGGCAATTGGTTTTAAAAATCAATTACGTCATAATTGTCTAAGTCTAACAGTGTTTAGTCGGGTAAACTAAGTTAATGTACACTCGGGCTGATGGAATTTGATCTTTATTATGTAGGGTGGAGGGTGGATATGAAGTGCCGGTGGATAGTTGGTAGCGTGGGTGCAGCGACAAGTGTTGCCAGTAATTATGTGACAATGAATGTAATTACTCTGTGCCGCCACTACACAGATCTTGTGTGCGTGTGAGTGAATTACTAATCAACGTTTTGTTGTGATAGGGATTATTTTTTTATGTCTAAACTGTAACGGAATAACTCAAGCTCTTCTTCCGATTACATATTTTTAAAAGCCTCTTCTATTTATGGAGAGCGACTTAAAAGAACCCACGTGCTTAACTTTAACTTAACAGTTTCTTTCAATTATCTTTGATAACCTTGACGATATACCTAAACGGTACTTTTTCCTTAGGTATTCCCCCGTAGCATAAAAATTAAATTTCCTTAATGAACTCGTCACCTGAATGTAATAAATAGGCGAAGTACGTGTATAATTACACCTAAGCAGGTAAAAATGGTGTCAGTTGCACAAACGTATTAATATTAAGTCACTTATTTCAATGAAAAGCCTTAGTGACGAAGAATTTTTAGTATTTTAAATTTGATACACTTCGTTGGCGTTGACGTCACGTCATAGTGATGTGAAATATACCTAATAGCGCAAATTGTGCTAATATATTATCGTTAATTCACTTCAAGTAATAAAATATCTTTATTATTATGAATAATGTCTTCCACGCATGAAGCTTTAATTGCTATAAATTCAATGCGAAACACACATTAAGTGAAAACTGAAAATCTTATTCTTCAATTCGCTAAATTCATATTTTTTTCCACCAGCATCAATTACACGTAAAGCAAAACTAATTTCTCTTCTCAAATGTCACCAACACGTTTAACAATCGAAATATACAACAAAAAAATAGTTTCTCGCATTTTTTGTTAAATTTTCCGTTAAATTTCACTGAAAAAGTGCAACACATCAAGTGTATTTCTATGTAACCAAATGATTGGGTATTGAACTAAAATAAAATATTCATATCGCATCTACAATTTAGAGAATCAGTCATGTGCTCAGCGATGCAACGATTTTAACAATCGACTCACATCGACAGATTTAATCGATTCATAATCTATCGAATGCGATACTTATACACATACATAGAGATATGTATTGTAAAAAATAAAGGTTCGTCTGGTTCAACTTT
The DNA here is from genome assembly GCF_050436995.1 of Anticarsia gemmatalis. Classification (NCBI taxonomy): domain Eukaryota; kingdom Metazoa; phylum Arthropoda; class Insecta; order Lepidoptera; family Erebidae; genus Anticarsia; species Anticarsia gemmatalis. Next base: position 9,590,475 of record NC_134757.1, read on the forward strand.
ATTCATTGAAAAAAGCAGCTATAGAAAAACTTTAGAAGTTTATCGTTATGCTAGCAAATTAAGAACGTTTAAGGTGATATTCTTTTATACCTTTGTTGGTGATGTTAAATACTCTATAGCTCTTCTCACAAATTTAGCTATGATACACAAATAAACATTCAAATCCAACTAGTAATTCTATAGATTAACATATTCATACAAAAATACAATTCAACTTTATTAATACAGGAGTATAAATAGTAAAATGAGATTCCTAAAAACGCAAACGTATTATCAACGAGACCATAAACCCAAACAACTCAAATTTTCGTGGAACATATCGTAATAATGCTATCATTTAAACCGAATTCACTTTTTTTTTAATTAGTACGTATGTTAATTATGACGATTATGATGATTATTTATTAATATGATGACTAATACACGTGAGGGTATCACGCAAATATTATTGTTAACACAAAAAGCTGTAAAAAGATATTATCGGGTAGGGTTAATGTCCTTTATTACACGTAATTATGCACTAAGTGCATATGTGGAAATATTTCGAAACAATAGTGTATTAAAAGTTTTATTGAATATAAAGATATGCGGTATTTTTATGTTATTGTTCTTGATTGTAAAATGGATGACTAAATTATAGGTGTGGTGAAAGGGACTCTGTGTCTATGTAGATCGACAGTGATATGATCGATGATAGAGCATTTATGCACCTTTAGCGCTAATTTTATTGTTTTAGGACACTCATATATAAATGTGTTTATTGCAGTTCTTGCTAAGATATGAAGATCTATGAGTTACAGTTGATAGTAATTCAATTACGGTCTAAGTGTGTAATAAAACTCGACCCACCATTGCACCTCCATACAGGGTTCTCTGAAATAATCATATAATAACTCAGGTGCACGATCCAAAAATTCAAATTTGCAAACCGCATCTTCCGTGAATTCACCGAGAATTTTAACATTATTAGAGTCATGTACTGTATATTTAAAATTGTAAAGATGCTGTTTGTAACATTTAATACATTTATAAAAAATCAGGTACATTTAATACAATATTTCCAGATTAACCCTCTTATTCATAAACACACTATAAACCTATTTTAGTTAAACAACTACTATAATATGTTTTCTCTTTTTCATTTCGCTAAGAAGTGAAAGAAACAAAACTCTTTATAAGCCTTTCATAACTTCATATTTTTATGAATAAGAGGGTTAAACTATTGCAGTTACAATAAATACAAAATTTCAAGATTTAGACTATTGTAAACGAGGTAACAATAATCTGGGCACATGACACGAGCTCAGTTAAAGCAAAGGTCCGTATCGGGCCTGTAATTCAGTGATTGCCAATTGGATAAGACGGCGACACTGGGCGTCTTGTGTCGACTTCATCTCGCTATTTCAGGCTTCGGTAGACGCCACACGTGTCTTAGTTAACTCTACGTCTCTACCGTTTAGGAAACTTGATTATTGCTGTTGGGATTTTGAGTGACTGTTTTTTTATATGGGTCTATATTCGTTTTAACTTGTTTGTATTTGGGTAACTATTTGGTAGCTAGTATCATAGTAAATGAAAAAGTGATAAGTTAAGGCATTTTAATCAATATTAAAGATAATTTTTGAGTGTGTAACTGCCAAAAGAACTTGACGGTCTGCTAATACAGTTAGTTTGCAAATAAAATGTAATTAACTTTAACTGCAAGTTTACTGTAAAGGTACAAACTTTAGTGTAAAGGCTGTACAATTCACGTAACCAATAATATTAGCATGCATTTTTGTAAATGAAACAATGGATCTCTATAATGACAGTGACACGTATGTAACTGTTCAGGATATCTTCGTAATTTTTTCAAATATCCACTAAGCACTAAAACAGCTAACATTGTTAGCTGTTTTAGCAAGCAACTAGACGTTCAAAGATAAAACTAGTACAATCAATTATAAGGAAAACAGAAGCAGCTATCAGACTGTTATCTATTTTAATGAGCTATTTAATGTTAATTATATAGAGGATGTAATGTAACCTGCCGTTGCCGATATAATTACATAAATAATGCCATGTTCACGCACTTTATAAACAATTTTCTGGTGTTGGCAGTGCGGAAAAATGAAAAAAAGAATTATCTTGCGACACTTAAGTTAGGGTGTATACAGACTGAACGACAGCAGTGTTGCAGTTGAGATATTGGTGTAACTGTCACTGATACAGTAGGACTAATAAAAGGGACTACAACTTTACGGTTTGGATGCAGTTAAGAAGTAGTCGATATCAACTGTAAATCTGTTAAAAGTCAACTGTCTATATAACCAATAGACGTTTCTAGACAGTCTAATTGAAATAACAGTAGTCAACCACCTATCGAGAAATTTCGCAATCTGATCAGTGCCTCTGGCGGGCGTCGTAGGAACTATTTGGCAGTAAATTTTAAACTTTTGAGTATCGGTAGTGTCGCTACTGAAATAAATAGTTAGAAACTATACAGATTACGTAGGTAACCGAATTTAACAATATTTTTAAAGCCTTTAAACAATGTCAACTTTTCAGTACATTCAATTCGACTAGTTACAAATGGCGTAGTAAACATGCTCCCAATAACACAATTAGATACATAATAATAAAAGAACGGGAAAATCAACAGTTAATAAATGTCTTGATTAAAAACAAGTAGAGCATTCTGGTCAGAGCCGGTCGCACACAGGCTCAAGTAAACACACATACACCAATGTTGTGTAGTAGTTAATGTATAATTGCTTTTGCATTGCAACGCAAACCGCTTAGGGTATTTGTCCGTTTACGTTAGATATTCTTGTGGTACAATGTGTGCTTAGAAATAGGTATAGTTCCTGCAATTCACGATTGCACGTCACCTACGTTTGTGTGCGTAGACTTACATACACGCACACTAACAGAAGCAAAATGTATTAGTGGAATTTTGTTATATTGCCTATTATTTTTACATGAAAATTCGTCATCCAGTTTCTAAGTTTATAATGATTTTCCACTTTGAACTTTTAGTTATTTTTGTATAAGTGTAAATGGCCATTATTCAAGTCCATCAAATTGGCATTCTCTGTTTTTAATGCGTATTTTTTTGTCTTATGAAATCATTAGCATTATCATAAAGTTAAAAACCTTGAAAATAGGGTTTAACATGAAGTAGGTAGAGAAAGCTCTGCATTTTTACATTTAAAAAAATTTACACTTGTGTGAAACCTAATAGATTGTAAATAGCATCACACAGAATGTCTGTTTAGCACACAATATAATCTACTAAACGTTAATATATTCAATGCGATATCCCCGCATAGGATCTATTTATCACCATTACTTGGCGGATTAGACGCGTCACGGGCGCAACGGTAATTATAGGCAGGAATACTTAATGTAGCCGTACCTAATTATACACAAGCATTAGTTCTATGTCTCCGAGGGATACACTTTCAAATATTTTGAAGATGGGGTGGTTTAATGACGAAATTAGGAGCGTAAAAAGCTTTTTTGACTGGTAAATTTTAGTTTTGTGATATATAAACCAGGAGAAAGTACCTTTGGTCTTAAGCCCACCGTTCACGACTCTGTATAAGAAATAATAAATCAATAAATAATTCGCTATCCCCGTTTTGTATCAATGTTTAATAAGGCTCTTGATATTAGAACCATACTTTTATTTTTATGGAAATTAATAACCAGTTCTAGTTCATTTAAGCGCCGAAACCAAAAGTTTCAGCTTCTACTATTCCTAAAAAGCGTTTAATGACATCTAAAGAAATGACTCATATTGAAGAATTAGAAAAGTTACAAGTGATAGTTGGAAGGTAAAGATTAACAGTAGCTTAAGTCGATTTCAAATACACCTTGGCATAATTCCAAGAAAAAACTAAGCACCCATGATTCAATACATAATGATACATTTACGTCAGCTCAATTAAATTAACCCCACCACCCGCGCCGCCAACGAATTATTTGTCATTTCCTCCATTATATTTATAAGTGCAATTATACATAATTCATATTTTATCAATAATTGTACAACCTTAAAATACGCTTCATATATACATTAACATTACTAATTAGGACGATATTTTGATTCGATCTTCCTTAATCATTTCTTGTCAGCCCTAGGTTCAAATCATCAGTTATCATGAAAGCTAAAAAAAGGCATTCAACAAACATCTTGACATATAATTGAACTATAGTTTTATTATCTTAAAATATCACTTCATGTACTAAGTATAGCAAATAAACGAGAATTATAATCGAGAGCTCTATAAACCAAGCTATAATTCAACATCGTCAAAATGATTTTACCGACAAACACAGTTTGTGTGTACCTTTATTGTGTGTTAGTGTGTGTGCTATGTATAGTCAAAGACATTAAGTTAATGCCACCTCATAATTACTGGTTGGAAGCATTAATTCTCGCATCCATAATTAAGTTTAATACCTCATTTCTGTTGGCCTACAATCTAGATAAATATTGTCTGTCGTTTGACGTCTATTAAAGTTACATTAAAATTGTAAATCATTGTATAGATAGGTTTATATGGAGTTTTATAGTGTATCTCGTTTTCAAGGCTGCGCCATTTTACATTCATATTAAGTAGGACTTATGTTATTAACTGATTTGAAGCGATTTTCCTTATAAATAATTATGTTGTGGAAACGTTACGGAGTCGATTAAACATGCTTTATAAGTCGTTTGAAAATTATTGTTTAGCCTTTAGCTTTATTGAGAATTATATATTTAAGGACATGATCTCATAATGTTGATGACATGTGTCCAATATTTGCATTTTCATTCATACAATAATGCAATTAATTTGCTCGAAAACCACAAATATGAGTAACTATTTCTGAATACTACGTACCTATATTATTAATTCCTCGTCGTATTCGTTTATTTACACGAATTGCTATAAAATATCGTGTTAACATTTGTCATGCTGTTGTCACAGTTGGTTTACGATAAAAAAAATTGTACACGCACTTAATTATGACCTTTACTTTAATTCAATGACTACGTATGTCACGCAATCATAATTCATCTTATTGATGTCTTAATAAATATGAATTTATGTAATAGAAATACATGAGCATGATAGGGTTAATATTTTTATTGCTGCGAGTTTGAATAAACGTGAAATGTTACAATAAATTAATGACTTGTGACATTTATAAATTAATCATGTTATTAGTGATTAACTCATTGTGGAAGAGTTCCGGATAGCATTTAGAACAATGAAACCCGTAGACTCGTAAATTAGCCATATATATTTCTGAACAAAAAAAACATCGATTAATTCACCTGAAAATGCTTTATATTGTCAATGTCATTATGAGCAGTATAGAGCTTGGATATGAAAAATATAATAAATGTATTGTTAATAATATGAAAATATTCACTTATATCTAAATTGTCATTTAAAATAATGTTTTAAATGACGTTTTGCGTCACACTAACGGTGAATGAAGAGTGAAATCAATAAGCAATTTGTTCTTCAAACACGATTATACTTTATTTGTACACGCCGTTAATATGTCTACAATATAATGTTTAATATTATTTAAACTTTTCATTTGTAGTGACATTTGACATTAAGTGTCGACAAAATGAAAATGTCAACGGGGTGAAAGTTTCATATTGGTATGTGCTTGTCACAATTTTTGTTTTTTGTTTATGTAAGTTTGAAAAGGTTATTTGACAATGAAGACATTAGCTAAAATAATTATATGTAGATAAACCTTGTATTTATACGCGGATCTCTAAAAGTTTTATCAAAGCTACTGAACATGGAACGTATAACATCAATTCGGAATAGTGTAGCTCTATTATTACAAAAGTAAAATATTTTAACAAATACAAGCAGTTTCAGAGTAGATCATTCGCAAAATTCTTGCAATCTGTCATGATGTAGTGGCATAGATTAATGTGAAATATCGTTCAATAAAGCTCTATGCATACATTACATACCTACACTTTTTGCCGATAAAAAATACTCCAAAACTATACATATAAAATCGTCGGCAAATCACAGAAAATGTTTCAGAAATTAATTTTACTAAAGAAATTAACTAAAAACAATATTTTATCTTCACATTGCCTTCTCCATCCCTTCCTGTTCGTTCAGGATTCAGTGCCAACTTTTTTACTTAGTTTTTCTTTTTATCTTAGCACCGATTCAGAGCATTAAATATTTATGGGATTGAATTATTTCGACAATTTTATTTAAGCGCTTGTGGAATTTGATGTCAGTGGCGATTTGAATGTTCTATCTCATTATGAAAATGACTAATGTGTTTTAATTAATTAGCTTCTTAAAGGTCAGTTTCAAAGCTTCGTTGTCACAGCAACTTTAGTTGCTTGCTTTGCAGCTGTCGTTTGAATAATTGTCAAATTTCTTACACGACAGATAAAGAGACAGCAAAAATATGTAACAATCCGATACTTATCCAAAACTTATTAAACCGGCCTTTAGAGTCTTCTCTCTTGTTTTATAGACTTAATATAATGATATAATGACAAGGTTTAGCACCTAGATGTCAATTTACAGATTTCAAATGCATATAAAAGTTAAATTTCTTTATGTCTCTGAGCTAAATGATGAAAGTGATGCTTCCCTTCGATTAAATACAAATTGAATTAAATGAAATTTACAAATTAATATTCGTTATAAATAAAAATATTTATATTCATTCACCTTTTATAGACTATTTTTAAGTCTATAAAAGGTGATAACTACTTAAGTATTTTTTTTATTTCCAAAAAAAACTCGACTTGCGATGTCGAAAGCCTACCTCATCAATGACATTACCATACGACCGATAACTCGTGTAAATTTATACAATAATTATCTCCATAAACATGTCCGAATCTTACCAACTATGCAATATAATTATAACTGGCAACACTGAAGACTTCCATTAAAAAAGACGATTTAAGTGTATTAAAAAGCAATTATTGACCTTAATAAAACATTTCGCGTTTTATAATCGTACCTTTAGGCGGACATTATTTCACTCGGCGGCGTTCGGGTTGGAACAATTCAGTTTTTTTAATTATTTAAGGGTTGTCTCACTGAGTATTAAGGAACTGCTTGAAGCTTTTTATAAAAAAATATTTTTCGAACCAGTAGTTCCTGAGGTAAGCGCGTTCAAACAAACAAACTCTTCAGCTTTATCTAATTCGTATAGCAATAGCATAGCCATGTATGCAATTTATTACTTCTAAAAACTATGTTGCTACCGTAATTCTATCGTACTATCAAATAAACACTCTCTACTTAAACTTGACCTTGCAACAAATGTCCTTATATAGACCTACAATATAGCGCTACTTATTTAGCGCGTAAAAAACAACAATAGGTAATAGATACTATCTCCGTTGTAAATTTAAAATATAAAATTCTAAGACTCGGTATCAATCAATACCTCTAAATATCTATCAGAAAACTTATCAGTAGCAATTTTGCTATATTAATTTACATTACCTTCTCGTGCATATTTGATAATACATCACTAAGGCTCAGTTTCACAGTCTATGAAATTATCTTCTTCTTAAAGTACAGCATAAGTATACCTTAAAGGCCTTCTGGCGGCTTGAACAACTTTGACACCAGGTTGACCACTAACCATACGATAAGAAGAAGAAGTATACCTTATACTTAAAATTGACAAAATTCTATTTGAAAAGCTACCTCATACTTATTCAGAAGAGGAAATCATTTGTTAAAATTATCATAAAAAAGCGTGGTGTCATATAACACTTTGGTACTTGAGGTTGCAAGTAAACGCGCCGGAGCGTAGCGCAGTATCACTTAGTATGTAACGCGTGAACGCTTCACTTTACACGTTAGCGTATGTGTAGTTGTACTGAAAACTATATTGTAATGTAAGTAAATAATTATCACTTGTTCTACTTACATACATAATATCAAACATTGTTCCCATAGGGGTAGAAAGAGAACAACTACGACATACCATTTGGAACCATTCTTACAACCTTCCCTTGCCGCATTCACATCCATCTTGTCATAGGTACCTACACTTGTTCTAACGGTGAAGAAAAATATTGTCATGAAATATTGCATGCCTCAAAGTTCTTTAACACATTTCTTAAGGGCATGCAAAGACTTCAGGCCTCCCATAGTGGTCCCAAGACCTAATATTTCCTGTGTTCGGAAGACTCATGTCCAGTATTCAGCAGTGGCACAGCTGCTCCCTTCGTAAAATATTTTCCTGAAGCTGTTCCACTCGATCTGTGCAAATCTGCAAACCCATTTTTTTAAGATAGTGTCAATTTCGCTCAAGCCTTTTACGCCCTCTCATAAAACTCATTAAGAAAGGAAGCTCGTCTTATAATGAGCATCTGTCAGCGAAATCAATTAAAATATTCGCAGTCTGTGAGCGCGCTTACAATCATGCACCAGTTATTGAAATCGCAATCTTAACGCATATTAAAGGTCATATGAGAATGACAAGAAAATAAGATTGTAATTAAATTTGCAACCGGACAATTATTTTTTTAAAAATAATTATCTTGAAAAGGCGTAGTTTCGATGTCGGTGTGCCTCTGATAAATTTGAAGGAACAATTAATGACTTATTTGTGTGTATGGGTAGCGTCAATTCATACAATGTGGTTACGTGTGTAAGTGTGTGTGTGCGTGTCTTTGTGTGAGTTATTATCGTTCCACGACATATGCGTGCAGTATTTATCGTAGCGTAAAGGGTGCTAGTTTAATTTACATATTAATTGATTTACTAAGAAAAGGTAAATAAATTTACGCATCCCTTATAGCCTATAATTACTGTACACCAAACTAGAATACTACAAGTAGTGTTAATTATTTTCAAGTGATTTTACACATGTATCTCGTGAGTAATTTACATTACACGTTTACTATAACAGTAAATTATTTACAGCTGAACTATTCAATAACAAATTTGCTAACTAAACAACTTGGAATGAACATCATATTTTTTTAAGTGCAAAGGTTGACATGGAAATATTAAAACGAGTCACCGTTGCACCGTATCAGCTCTTGGCATACAATAAAAGTGTGCATGTGTGCGTTTGTTGCAACGGATGAGGCCCTAATTAGCCGGCAATTACCGCTAATGCCGCGCGCACTTAATGAAGCGCGCACCTCATTTGTACACCGCGGCGCACTTGCGAGAGACACTCGTGAACACCATTGTTGTTCGATACGAGTACCAACATGTACGCTTATATTAGCTAAATATTATATTAAAACATGAGTCACGTTACTAGAGATACATAAACAGATTTCACGCACTTGATGTAGCGTGAATGCGTTAACGCACTTTCGAAATATTATCGTCAACTTTAGTATCATATAAAATATATATATTACTTTTTAATAAGGAAAAGTAATTTCAATGTAAAGATGCAAACATAACTACGTTAAGTTCTGTACATAAAGTGCTTATTGTATTACACAGACATTACACTAAGCACTCAATTAAGCAACATCGTACTGAACACTGAATCTTGCAATGAAAATCCGTTTATTGAAAACGATATGGGTTCAAGTAAATAATCACCAGTTGAATCAGTATTGCGCTACACTTAGCTGGTTATTATCGGGTGCTGAACGCACTAAATGAAGCGTACCTCTCATTTGTGTACACACTGCCCCGCACTTACGAGCGCGGTGCTGAGGCGCTATTGTTTCACTTGTAAAAGAAAGCTTTGCATGTTGCTTTTTAGTAGGCAATTTGTACTTTGATAGTGCGAGTTATTATTTCAAGTGATATTGTGGTTTTTGTACTTTTATACTTGTTACCGCTACACAGCATTTATCATCATCATCAAATTCTACAATATGAACGAAAATACGAAATGTGTTTAAAAAATCAAATAAACATTATAGAAAGTTTTGGCATAATGGAGGTTACACGACAATTTAAGAAAAAAGTATATTATGCAAAATTGTATAATGTAAATATATTTTTCAGTATACACATAAGACGTTGTTTATAACTTTACAAAGTTTCTCATAAAGTTTTAGTTGTTTAGCGAGCAGAATACAAAACTCACAATATTCTAATTAAATTCCTAAACATTTGCGATATCAGTTAACTTGCAACGTAAAGAAAGAAAACTGAACTAATTGTCAAATGAGTCATAAAATCATTCAAGTTATCTGAGTGCGCATCGTGAGTGATTGAGAAAAATTAGTCTCCATTGTTCTATACGACAGTGATCAGTTGCTTAACTGTTTAATTATTTTCTAAATTGACTTGGAACAACGATTACATATTTTCATTTCGATGCAACAAAAATGGACGTCTCTATACGTCGTGACTGTAATTAAATCTTTTAACTTATTAATAGGTAGAGTCAAATCAGTTGTATAATTACTGCTTTATTTTGATAGAATATAAGCTAAAGTGAGGGAAAACATTGCGAGGAAACCTTGCTTTCCATTCTTGAAGGAATGCAAAGTCCGATTCGTATTTAGTTATCGTGGTGAATTCAAAGAGTAACCTCGCTCTCATTCCGGGAAAAGATCCTTGCCTAGAAGAGATAGTAATAAACTAAATTAACTTAATAAACGAAGTTATTTCACAAGTCTACAAGCAAAATAAACTAAATACCACCGACATTTAAACACAATGAGTACCATAAACTTCTTTGTACATTAAAATGTATCTAAGATAAAAATACCAACATCTAATTGACTTTATCCAACATTTGTCTAAGATTACCTTAACTTACGTTATGGTGCCGTCTCGCTACGACGAATGCAAAATCGCGGTCGGTCACGGCGAACACTGCCAGCCCGCGACCGGTTTCAAATCTGATTCGACACAACCAAATGTGCGAGGGAAACTATGAATGGGTTTAAAACAATAAATGAAACTTTCTCTTCCGTAGTACAACAATTGAAATAAATACTTTTATTGATTTCCAAGCACAATCGATAACAATGTAAAAAGTTACTCGCATCGTAAAGTAATTACTGTTAATGGATCGAATAAGAAAACTAGTTATTTTGAGTATTCTGGTGTTCGAGCATTTGTAACTGGTGCTTTAATAACAGTTACAGTCGTTTGAGCGCATGCATAAATTATAAGCACACAGTCCAATGGCACTTCGAATTATTTTTACACCCGGTTTTTAATGGTGTATAATGACGTAATTTCAATTTTACACAGGCTGGCTGCGTCGAACGGTGAGATAACGATCACGACGTCGCACAACGCTAACGCCGGACCAGCCAGCAGCGCCGGCAGCGCCGGATCCGGCCCGATCCCGTCACCGCACGCTCCCGTCAAGATGTCACCCGGATCTGTGAAGTCACCCTCTCAGGATGATAGTGATCTACTTGCTGACTCACCAAGTAAGTGCACAATTTTTATAATGTTTTATTTGTACATGTAAAGAAAGGTAAAAACGTTAAAAGAATTTCGTTGCAGTCGCATGTTGAATCTTATTTCATACGCTGTTGTCTAAAATAAATTCTTACTACGCCGTGACTCGATTCGTGAAAACTTCTATTTAGTTCTAAAATGTAATTTTCTTACTGAGAAAAAAATATAAATCTTTCTTTCTCTTGCTATAAATTTTACGCCAAATTATGTACATTACCACTGTTTAGTACATGTAAGAGTAATTCCGATTCGAACTGCCCTTTTTACAACCAACTTTAGTATAAAAATAATAAAACCAAGCAAACAACAAGCCGGTTGATAAATTACAAAACTAATTTACCATTGTAAGTTACTTGCAAAAGCATTTTGACAAACTCATTCGCTATTTGAACACAACAAAAGCAGAACTAACAGGCAACTTAAACGCTATTTTCGACACAACTTCTAACTCGATTCTACTTATCCATAAAAGTTGCACGTTCTAAGCATAGAGGCGATCCATTAGCCGGGCGAAGTCTAACAGTGTCCTAGGAGTTATTTTACCTAATACTATAAAGAGTTGTTGTAGACTGTCCGTCCGCTGTTTAGAAGTTCGGAGTGCGTTCGGTGACAGTCCAGTTAAGTTGATTAGCTCAAAGTAGTCCCGCGTCGCTACCGTTCGGCGTGGTCGAGCCGCCACTGCGCGATCTTATCAGAACATTGTAAAGTTAATTTGGTTGCGTTTCAAAAAAAGGTTTGTTTAATTTGATTTTTAACTTGAACAAATCTAATTATATGTTCAACGGAGCGTTTAAACATGATTTTCTCAATAACGTTTCGTTAGTTTTGTATAATCGAATGCATGTTTTAAAAGTATTTAGTTTCGGTACAATAAAAACTATTAGTATCTCAACTGAAGGTCTGTGAGATAATATCGTGTGTATTTTTTACTCGTTGAATGCATTATCGATGTAATAATGAGATTGACTCAAGTGCATAAGTCTGTTCCCTTCAACCGATAATGAAATGTCTTGGAACTACTTAAAGCTACTTAAGACTTGGATAGTTCGTGTATTAATCGATACGTGCAAGCTAAGAATAAACCTTAATACACTTTGCAGAACGTACCTACGTAGCATATGGAGTTAGTATATTTCGTACTGGAAAAAGTAAGTACATACTTACCTTTTCGATTGTTACATTTAAAAGGTACTAATTCTATCCGTACATTAATAAAAGATCTGGATCAACAAGACACCGATGAATTACACAAAACTCTCCTCATTTAGCTCTCCATTAGTAGTTTTTATTCTCATTCAAAGTGTCGCAGTTGAGCCAAACTTTCGAACAACAATAGCCATTTTTAATCCGATACTATTCACAACAAACTTCTCTTAAACACACTGGTTAATTGAAACTAATTCTGCTATCCGCCCAAGCAGACGAAGCCAATTTATTTAAGACAAAGTTATTTTTATTGGCCCATTTCATTCAGTTTTAGAACTGCGGTACCATACGATTTTTATGGATGAGATTCTTTTGACCTATAAGTGTAACCTAGACGGTGTATTTTTGGTATCTAGTCTCTACTTAGTGAAATTCGCGACCTCCTTCTGTCTCATGTTATAGAGAAAGTGCAGGCTAATTTGGTAATACTATTTCTGTGAGGACATGTCAACTGTTTATAGAAGGTAACATATTATTAGAGCGTCTGGCTTTGGATAATTTTGAACGTTCACAAGTTAAAATATTTCGCTTAAAGTCAACACATTTTAATTGTAGCGAACTTATAAATAAATTAATGAATGGATAAATTAATGGATGGAAAGACAAAAAAATATCTGTATATTGATCGAATATTAGAACCATGTGAGAAATTAAAAGCTAAAACCATAATAATCATATGGTTTTTTACAAGCTTATTTTGTTATCATAACGCCATACCCAGCCTCTAGGGAAAGTTTTCCCCGAAATACACAACAAAAACTGACTCATAAAATCCAAAGGTTTGAAACTATTTCACCCTACCTATAACACGTGACTTCGTCCACATGTAGGCGTATCAATAAAATAATATAAATTATCTGTTTATAAGCCATCTTTTGGAACAAAAAAGCGATCCTCGCAAACTTACAATCTTCACGCTTTTGTAATATAGAACTTTACACCTTCAGGCTTTTATAACAATAAGTACTAAATAATATACCGCTGGATAAAACTATAGAACCTAAAAATAAACTATATTAGAAATAACTTGAATTCAATAAAGATGCAACAGTTGGGTCGTATTTCATTCACAAATTCAAACTGATTTATTGCAACGACATTCGCTTCTAATTGACAGATTCGATTCAAAGAATTCAATATTAATTCTATCTAACTCGTTCTAAATATAGTATTAGCTTTGTTGGTGTGCGATTATATTTTTAAACAGGTATATCTATTTAGCTTTCATAAATAGGGATCATTTTCAAAAATACTTTTTATAAACGGCCGAAGTGGTTGAATATTGGGGCATAAAAAACCTTGTTGCTTTCTCGACATGTAAATTCAAAAACATGTGACTTTGTTTATGGATTGAAAACTAGTTCCTAACTTCAACGTAACTTATAGTAGTCATGATAACCTCAGAAATTAAATGGAGACGTAACTTTATACTGTCTTAGCACCTAATTCTTATATGAAATAATAGGAACATGCAACCTACGCCGAAACGTCAAGTAATTCAATGTATAATGCATGATAAAGTTCCGTTTAAAAATTGTTTAAACAAACTACTACTCTCTTTTAGATAAATCACTACTAAAACTTGTAGTGAATAATAAAAAATCCTTAGTAAATACAGTCCGGGATCAGTGAAGCGACGTATTCGCCCTACTCAGTTAATTGTTTGGTAATGAGTCCATCGATTCCTTGCTATTTCTGTACGAATGCAAACAAGTAATTGGTGCCCGATCTATCTGAAAGTGATAGACTGCAAAATGAACGTCATATTTTCGATTCGTGGAATTCTTGATTAAATGGAATGAACTTCTTTGGTGAATGTGCGTTAATTTGACAGAGTTTTTGGTTTTTGGATTAGATAATAAAAATATACGTCTCTACTATAGATTGTGGTCCGTGGTTTGACTCGTTTACATGCTGAATACTCGACTCCCATAGGCTTTAACGTAATTTAGATTATTATCCTCCTTCTAAACGATGCAGCTTTTTTACTTTCTAAGATCCAGAGATCGTACACTCAACTTCATTTGATCACAACAAATCAAAACTCCTTAGCTACTTTATATCACTAAGTAGTATAGTTTTCTCCGAATACACAAATAATTTAAATTACAACTCTCATTTTTATAGTTTTTTCATGAGACATCTGAGTCAGTTTATAATTTTCCCCTATTTCACGGACGACCGACGCTATCAAAAACCACCCACACAGTTCAATTTACAGCAACTTGAAAATACTTCATAACAAATTATGGCAAAGATCAAAAATAGAAAACCTTATTACAAAAGTCAATCTTAGTTCAATTACATCTCCACTTAAAATTTGTTTTATACTTTTAATCGCCACTGTTTAATGACTGATTTTTCAATTATCAGATAACTTTGTAAATAATAACATGAATTAAGACACATGTATATCCAAGACACGGGTCTCCTCTTGTAATGAGAGACGAGTTATGCCTTAAACCACCATGAATAAGGCCCGGTTTGTTATTACATTTAGCGGTAGTATATCTATTGAATAGCGTAATTATTACATGAGTTTAAACGCTATGGAATAGATAAACTACCGCTAAATGTACCTCAGAACACGGGGGTAAGAGCTTTTTCGTGGAAGATTTTTTTTGTATTTTAACAGATTTCCTTATATTTATTTAAAAAGTAAAATCAGTCCCAAATAAGACGGTTTCCTCGCTAATAGTATAAAGACAAGATCGTACCGCATTGTTACGTAAAGCCGAAGGTATGACAATACATCTAGCGGGGGCAACATAAACCTAAACACGCGAAATTAGGCCCCAAACTTTAAGCGTAAGTACCCATTTAAAACAATAGCCTCGCAAATCCATCTGTTGCTTTTATATTGTCAGATGTTTTGAAAAATATGCTAAAGATTCTTATCTTACGTACTTATTTAAATATAATTTATACATTACTGTTCAGAAATTGTCTACTTGTGAAAAATCGTGTTTAATGATAAAAATATAATGGCAAGTGATTCATAATATCTTTAATTAGGAAAAAGCAAGAAATGGTAAAGGAAAAGCGTTGTAAATGTAGTTAGAACATAATAGATTTACTCTCTATATACATACCATTTTGAAAAAAAAGACACCTAGTTTTTCAAATGGATTGCGCACTAAAATGTTTTTCTGTTACCCAGATCCATAGCTTTAATATATACAGGATTTATCCTATTTCAAATATTTTATATTTGCCTTACTAAAACAAAATGTACGCGAAAACAAAAAATGCATAGAACCTAACCATTTGACGCGAGTAGAAAAAAATTGGGGCACTCATATAATATATCCATTTTTAGAAATAATAAAATGGGCTCCAGTTTGCATTGTATTAGAAGTTGATAAAACCTTTGTTTTAGTCATGACTCGAAGCTGCATTTATTTGCATTGGGTTTAACCAAAAGTAAATCATATTTCTGACTGTTATATTTTAAACAATTTTCGTAGAGGTACAGTTCTTTATCCGCACTTGGTCAGCATAGACTAGAAGCTAACTCATCTTATACGGATAGAAGGCTTGAATTAAGCATTAAATTCCAAGGAGACGTATACACAGCAATTTATTCATTAGTTTTCTATTCTAGTTACAATAAATCGTATCGTAACCGTATCGTTGTATATAAATACACCGGGAGATTCGTGCCGGAGCCCCAGTTCTATTGATTACTATTTAATTCGTTGTTAGTGGATACAATTACTAAATTACTCAGTTCCTCTCTACGATGGCTGGCTGCTAAACCGACTTTGTATAAATCTATTAGGTATTTTCGGTAAACACAACGCCCGACCTAATACTCCATTAGGAGTGGAAAGGATTCGAATTTTCTGTTTTAAATTCGAGTGTTCCGTTTGAGAATGGACTAGAATAGAATTTAAGCTTTCGTATGGTAAATTAGTCGCTATTATTATGTGAACTGCTTTGTGTTACATTTTGGTTATTTAGTGATTCTTGTTTGATAATTGATTGTAAATTTAATACAACTTGTTACTGTATATTAAGTAGGAACTTTATTATACAACATTTAGTATTATGTGCACAAACCGCGACAGTTTAAAAACTTTAAGTACCTAATTTATGACTTCATTGAAATTCAGATTATAATTTAGCTACAGCAGATATCTAGACTTTTGTTTAAGTTGTTCTGATGCTTCCGGCTTCTCTATTTCTCTGTTCTCTCTTAATAATTTCGTTTATTTTTCACTACGATAGTTTATCCAAACAATCCTCAGCATTCGAACAAGATAACATTATCAGTTTTGTCTAAAATTAATTTAAACCAATAGCACACGTTTTGATGCGATCAGCCCACAGCAGATGTGATGACCGGGTGACGTCATCAAACTCCCCTCCTTTCAATTATGACATAATTTATAGTCAATACTGTTCGACTACTACTAATGTGCTCCGATACAAATCTAATCAGTCGTTTCTACTCATGTATAAAAGGGAGATTGGGGATAATTTTGTACGGGTATTATTAGTTTTTACATTGAGTAGTATGAGAAATCGGAAATCAATTCCGCGTTCGTTTTTATAGATTGATATTTGGCTGTTAACCTGAAATATTATTGTGTTATATGTTTCTAACGTCTATTAATTGAGCCCTGTAGTACAGGTCTAGTACCGCTTCTGTTTAAAACTAAATAAAACCTCTATAATTCGTTCAAGACTGTTTAATTACACTTGTCAGGCACGACTATTATGAATACCACCCCGGACCAGTGTCCATGCGTCAGACTACTACTTACACATTCAAGCCGACGCACTCAAAGGGTGACTTCCCTATTTACTATCCAGAATACAAAAGCAAAAGCAATTTCGTGCACTTAATTCGAACACCGCAGGGCATTACACTGTGGAAACGATGAAGAAACAATTCTTCCAAGTACAAACGGGTTATTAATTCATAATTACACATAATTCCCAGTAAATATACGGGCTAATGACACTAAAATGTACAATACAAAGAGCTGGGCCAAAATAAAGGAAGTTTACGTTAGCAT
Organism: Anticarsia gemmatalis; assembly: GCF_050436995.1. NCBI lineage: Eukaryota > Metazoa > Arthropoda > Insecta > Lepidoptera > Erebidae > Anticarsia > Anticarsia gemmatalis. The sequence goes on from NC_134757.1 coordinate 9,608,104, forward strand.
CAAAGAAACCGACTAACGACCGTGCCAGCCGGCGTACCGAACTAAATTAATTAATTAACTAATTAAAATCCATTACAAATAATTAACGTCGTCGATAAAATTGAACGCAATCGATATCGTAAGCGAAAACAAAGAGTTGGGCCGACGAGTGGCTAGACTCACAGCGATAAATAAGTGAACTTTCAATTAATTGGCATTAGCAGAAAATGTTGAGAGACCCTATTATTCTGTTTGTATTGTATTGACGGCCTTTTTAAACGGACTGAGAACAAACGTAAATGGTTACAACACGTTTTTGTGTTGAATGATGATATTTTGAAGATAACGGATTTCAAAAAGCGATATGTGTGATATTTTTATGATCGATGTAAAAACGTTTATCAATATTCAAGAAGGTAACAATCTACTTTAAACTAGAAAAAGATAATGGTAACTAAACATAAATGACATAAACATTTTGGACATTTTACAAAACTATTGATCGTGAAAACGATTTGAAACGCGATTGTTACTTTGTATCATTATAATTTTCATAGTTTTAGAAAAGCAAGTAAAGCTTAGCAAAAGAACTTTATCTGCGTAATCAAACGCAACTTTAACTCAACATATTCAGTTACACAACATACTTATTTACAACAACCTTCTCCCACATTTCAGTCTGAAAGTTAACCAATCAGAACATTAGCACATATTATACTTATGTTTTAATATTTATGTTAGCCAGTGACCTGTTGATTCAACACGGTGGCGCCACCTACGTGATACGAATGCATTGCGGAACTAATGCCCCGTGACGCCGGTGACAAAAAGTCGCTTTAATGAAGTGACCGTTTAAAGCTATGATTTTGCTATTTACTGCTGAAGTTTGCATGAAAATGTAGACGTTTACAAGTAGGTGCGAATTATAGTTGCTACACGATGATCTGGGTAAATTGTTTTGGTATATTATGATGTGATAGCCACGTTTTAGTGTTTTAAGACTTATTGTTTTTGTAAAACTTGAATTCGTGGCTGTTTTCATATATTTTCATACCATAAAACTCGCCTTCTTCACAATAACGTTAAATGTAATTTTAAGCAAGAATCTTCATTAATAAGCATTTATTTTGATAATTACACGAACACATTTACGTACTTAAATTAAAATGTTTACTCAAACTGGAATACTAAAGACATTCCTCAACCAGGCCTTGCTTATATCAAATTAATTATTTTAAAAGTACAAACCTGTATTGTTAATAAGGAAATCTTTAAAATAACAAAGTCATGTAATTTAATTAAAGTTTACATTACCGGCGAGAATGTCTTTTATACGATATGAAAGCAATAATAAGTAATAACTTACTAAATTGAAGGTAAAATTATACTAAATTTGGAATCCCCGATACGTATTTACTTAATTGTTGAGCTACACTTAATATCTTTTACAAAATGGGTTTTTAATAACAGGACAAATGAAAAGCCATCGATAATATCAAAGAAAAGCTCAAACTTTTACCGAACAACGCTTAAATTCTTCAAGAAACTTGTTCAAAAGTGCTTATAACAGTTACTTTAATAATACGCGTTAATTATAATCGATAACGTATTCGATTCTACATCGTAATCGTAACATGAATCGAGACGATTCGGTGCGCGTAATTTCACCCATTACATGAACTCACAAATTTATAATTTGCGTGTCTCGATATGGTATTTATACGATTCTATTTCTTATGTCATTGACACAAAGAGTTATTATTCCAAATTGATGTGAATATAATATCTTTATGTGTACATGATACATCTAATTACTCGAGTTTTTTCATTAAAAGTAATGTAGCGTTGAATGTAAAATGTCGGGAATAGCGGTCTGATTCGATTATTAGCTATGACGAATTTTTCAGTGATGCCGTGTCAGATTTGCTGAAATTTAGATGCATGATGTGCTTAGGTGATTTATTTTATTACGGAAGACAATTTTATAATTCTCTTTGTGTTAAGATTTGTCTAAAATACTAAAACTTAAGTCACAGGTGATGAAATCAAGCAAACAAATTGTTTCGTAATTTTGAGAGTCACTTTCGTACTAGGTAGTTTTACAAATAAGCCAAAGATGACAAGATCCAGAAAATAGCACTGTTTGTTAGCCGTATCGTAAAAAATATAACAATATTTTATCCTTCGCCATTCCATTCGATAGCTTTTTAATAAGCGTGCTTTATAGTAGCAAGTGTACACTTAGCTGCAATTATTCGTAATGTTCCACCCCGCCACCCCCAGATGTTTGGTTTTCTTTTCAATTTGCATACAGTTGGCATGAGAGGGCCGCATTAACCGTCTAAGTAAACGCGAATCAGATATTAAAGGATCATTTTTGGTAGGAAACGATTACGAAGCAGCACGATAAGAGAAATTCAGTAAACAATGAAATAAATAGCTGTTGAATAAATCAAGACTTGAATAATGTCGGGCAAAATTAGTTTGTGCTATTCGGTCTTAATCTTTGTGGAATAATCTAGAAGGTTTTAAATTAAGGGATTACATGATTAATGGAAAATACATTTAAATGTTGCACGGAATAATTAAGCCGCAAATTACAATAATTACTTTTGGTATAATTATGTGCCTTCGTAATTATGTTGCTGATAATATTTTTTGTTACACTGTTGGGTTTCGAAGTTAGTTTTGACGCCGGTTTTGTTTGCCTTGACCTCGTAATGGAGGCTGTCCTATTTAATGTAATATTTGAATACATCCTTTTTGATTCGTACAGCCGAGATTTTTGTGCTTTGAATGAAGAACTGCGAAAATGTGATGGTTACACAATTTTGTTTTTTTTAGTCGTTTTGCTAAGTAAGTTTTACAGATATTACAGATATATTATTATCTAACAATTATGCCTCACACCAAATGTACTCATATACACAGTACAAGTCAAGTAAAGCGACCTGAGACCTTAAAATCTACTTTTCAGTTCATATTCCAACCATCATTCATATCCAAACGTCTTACCACTATCAAATAAAAATCTCTCAACAAAAGTTCAACACCTAAACAACGTACAAAACAATGTAGAACATTAGTCCCCAATTTCCACGTAATTCTAGGACCGCCAATCTTACTTAGTGCGATCACGATTAATGTCCACAGAGAGCTCCACTTGTCGAACAGACCAATACAGTCCCACAAACATAACAGCAATTCATTTGACCTCTCGCCTGCTACAAAGGGACACTTGATTTGGCTTTTTATAGACTGGTGGATCTTGAAGACGCTTAGTACTGCAAATAGACAGCGTAGTTGTTCCATCTTCTCTTGAGTAATTCTTCTCTTGAACCTATTAAGGTTTATTCTTTTATAGTTTAGCTTTCCTCTGAAGACAAAGTTTAGTTTCAAAGATTTTTCACTTAGGTACTTACCCTAAACGTGTAGGAAATTATCAATAATCGCAGTACCGAATCGTTACATCTTTCTGAAGGTGGTTGAAATTGACTGTTAAATTATTTTAATAACGGGATGAATTTATTCATCAGTTTGTTACTAAATGCTTCCGTCCTACCCATACCTACACCTCAGCTACTACAACTAATCGTTTAAAAAGCACACGCGTAACAACAAACCCACCAGTAAGTACTCCAAAAGATAATAGCAGCAAATTACCGTACCGTGGGACACAAGGGAAGCATATTACATTGACAAGCTGCCTATAAACTGATAATAACTCCACATAAAAGCCACCAAAACCATTATTCGTATAGAAAGCAACTTAATCGCCATAACGAATTTGTTAAAAGAAAAAGCAGACACGTAACAGGTCACATACACAGACACGCAAACTTTAATTGTTGCTAATTAATTTATTACATGTATTAAACAATTAAGCGTATGTTATCTTGATGTATTGTTATCGAATTCAGGACGCCATAGTTTAGGAGACTCTGCCCAATTGACTTATCTTTGAAGGTAATTAATGGGAGTACTCATCACGCGATGCTCTAATTGGCGGTCGAAAACTACGTCATATCGTTATTACTTTCCATTTTACGTAAAGGATACGGTCGATTCGCGATAACGTGGGAATTGGAAGTAATGTGATATACCTAACTGAAGTGGGCAGTGGCACAGTTTAATACAATTGTAACATGAATATCCCATACCCAGATAAGCAATGAAACAAAATAATGACTCTGCTCACATCGTGTGTTAAGACTTATTGAGTTTTAACTGTGATAGTAACATTTTGAATTACAAATCTAAAGTTTAAAGAATAGGAAGCATAGAACAACTATATAAGGATAAATTAGACTGAAGCTCTTAAAGATATACTCGTAAAACATCAAGTAATAAAAACTTGCATTATGAATCTGCTTAGAAGCCATCCTAACTAAATTCAAATTACTAGTCTAAAACAGAGTTAGTAGACGCACATTCGAATAAGAATGAGCTATATTCGTTCACTAAACAACACTATTATTTCATTTATTACTCAATACATCAACTTAGACATAAAGGTACACAAAGAAAAACAATCATAACATCGGATATGGATTATATTACATTAGCTCCCCTAAAAATCGCCCCATAACCTCATTACGATCGGTAATAAGATTGCCGAACAAACACTATGTTCATACGTAACAAAACGAAATTAGAAATCGTCTACGAACACCGGTAAATGGTGAAACGATTGCCAATTTACCAACCCTACCCTGTCTTAATTGACGCAGACTACTCCTTAAACTAACGGGGGTAGATAGCGAAAGTAATTTGTCATCGGTTAGCTAAGCATGGTGGGGGGAGGTACTCGCGGGCCAACCTCCGCGGAGGTAGCACGTCTCCACACTAATGACATCCCGCATAATTAGGAACCGCCACCATCTACTAATTACATAAATTGCCCACTAAACTTGGCTATAATTTTGCTTCGCGTTTAAACTGGGTAACTGCTTGAGAGTTGGTACGGACTGGTTAAAATTATTACAATGTGATATACAGATTTAGGAACATGTGTCTCTTTAATTCAGTGTTGGTTGGCGAGACTTCACACTTGAATGTAATAAATTGTGAAGTGTGTGATGCGAGTTCCGAGGTCGCCAATAGATAACTACCTGCACGCTCTGAGCGTACAGTTTCGGTGCACCGTAAATACACTAAATGCCAAGAATTTGCATTTAGTGCATTCTGCACTCACATTATTAAGTCCCTCGCGCGATAAATAGTAATTAAGGATGTCTAGTTCGAAATGGAATGCAAATTAGGCGTAACTGTTGATACATTTTTATAATTAATTGGTATATTAAGAATCATCAGGCATAGTTATGAAACCTGTTACTTCGATAAGAACATGAACAACGATACCACAAATTACTGTTATTGAACCATTACTTAAGCTTATTAATAGTGTGCTCTTAAGATTAAGATAATAATGCTTTAAAAACAAATATGAATATCCAGCTTGCAACATTGTAGAATACCTTCTAAAACTGATAAGAATAAAAGCGAGAAACTTTGTGAACAACTTGCATTGCTAACACGATTTTTTGCCAAACAGATCAACCCACCATCAGTCAGTCTTCGAGCAACGTTGTGGACGGTATCAACTTGGAAGACATCAAGGAGTTCGCCAAGGCCTTCAAGCTTCGACGGCTTGGCCTCGGCCTCACTCAGACACAGGTCGGCCAGGCCTTGTCCGTCACCGAAGGCCCCGCGTATAGTCAAAGCGCGATTTGCAGGTAAACTAAATATAGAACATCTGTTTTGCAAATGATAGTCATTTTTAGCAGTCGTCATGGTCCAGTTGTGTTGTATCTACATCAATTATAAATGGATGTTGCTGGACTAAATGTTAATCCAGGAAACCGCTTGCTTCATAATTACACTAAATATAACAGTATCTTTTGGATTTTCTGAAAATCTATTCATTGGCGTTATAAATAATGCAAAGTCCAGCAGCATGCGTCAAGAAAAAACACATTATCTTCCTTCATTTGTTTTTCATTAAAAATTAAAGAAACAAATGAATGAGTTGATGAATTTTGAATAACGGACAACATACGCTCGCGAATTAATTTGAAATTTCAAATCAAACAGTTAATCCGAATTTGAAATTCTATAAAATACACGACCACAGCTTAATAATAAATGTTGCCACTTAATTGTTGTTGTTAATACAGTATCTAATTTGTCAAACAAGAAGGAAAAATGTAAAAAAACACAATCTGATGATATCTTACTTGTAACCGAGGGAGATAAAGTCGCACGCTTGTCAAAATAATGTGACCGTTTGCTGGCAACATCGTGGGGCTGACAAAAAAAGGTTCAAGAATCGTTTTATAAATGTCGTCACGCAGGCCGGCTCTCAGTTATCATTCCCAACTTTTTAATATCGTTAATTGAAGTGATTTGTAAAACAGCATGACTCCTTTCATTGCTTACAATTCGTTTAATTAATTACCATTCGGGTGGCTTCCGTTCCGGCTCGCTGTGTCGTGGCTTACACCATTTTTTACAGGGCTAGGCGCGGACGCGTGTTTTCTAATTATTTTTTGTTTCAATCATTTAGTAGCTATTCGTGTCTTACTTAATGTCTTTCGGTGGTGACCTATGAGAGTTGCCAGTCAATTGTAACGTGAGAATGTAATAACATGAGTTTCTACAATTTCTCAATAAATAACTTCACGAATCACCCAGCTCGAATTTCACACTCTATTACTTTTATTATTCTTACCATTGAAGATTTTTAAACGAGTAATCGACAAGTGAATACAATTATACGTCCAACTAAACCCGAAATGTAGGATTTCAGGCTTTCTTAATCGATCTTCCTATTTGTTGCAATTACATCACATATAACAAATGTAAGATTTTTATTTTAAAATTGCTTCATCTACAATTATACAGGTTTGACGGCCGTTCCAAGTTGGAAATCATATTTTTTTTCTTACGTTACCTATACTACGTAAATCGACAAATTAATCACGCTTCAACACAGCTTTACGCTCATAATGTTTAATTGAATCAAATCACTCGAAACAACGTTGCCCGTGAACAAATCGAATTTCGATGCAAAACGGAATGCGACCGGCACAAGCCGAAGGAAATTTCAATTCCAAGCCACCCCCCAGACGACCTCCTTCGTATAATAAAATCATTAATCGTTACTTCTGTTCCAGTTAATTAATTATCTTGCCGTAATTACTTTTTTCGTGTAATTAAAAAGAGTAGAATTCCCCTGTCTTTGTTCTGTCGTGATTTCATTTCCCATTAATTTTTCTTTCGTCTCCCTCCAATTTGGTGTCGTGACGTCGCTACATGGTAGTTACCCCTTTCATTATACTGGACTTAATTAATTTGCATTTTAATTAAAACATATTATTGTTTTTGAGAAAAGAATTCCATTACTGTTTCTCGTTCCGCGTCACCGACGCTTATTGTTTCACTCTTCATAGTCGAGTCAATACAATAGCTTTTAATCATTTTGGCAAATTCAAGACGTTCGACCACCAAACTTCACAAACAAACGATTTCATTCAGTGGCTTTCTTCCTCCTGTTTATACTTTCATATTTCCATTGAGAAACACGAAACCAAGATATTTATCGAAGGCACGGTAAAAGTGTCACGAAACGTCCATCATGTTTGTTTGTAAAACAATCAGGCGCATGGTCATTGCCACTCCGATCGATGTCAATAACAAAATATTGAATTAACCATTAACCCTGGTCCGAGTGCATTACAATTTCATATGAAGCTCAATGCGTCAGGGCATCTCATACAAGCATAGCATTAAAGCTAAGTAACCATACGTAACACGTCAGTATCCCTAACTCGGTAAAATCAACAAGACTATATAAAAGTGAAATGTTTGTAACGTTTAGTTATATATTAGAGCGTGCGACTTTGTTCCTATCCTTTTAGATTTGTTGAGTGATGTTGGTCCCGGCGCGGCCCGCTGGAGTAACGTCACCGTCACTGGATACGACTTATCTAACATATTATTTGTTACCGTCCCCAGTGCCCTGGCTTCGCAGATGCTAGCAGCTCAACTGTCTTCACAACAACAAAACATGTATGTGTTTTGTTTTTTATCCCTACACACACTATCTCCAAATTTATCTTCATCTAATCCTGCGTCCGCAACACTTTAAACTTCGTTACATTCATTATGGAACTCAGATAGTGGAGATAAATTCGAAGATACTTAACATACATTAAGTACACGCTTTGGCTCACTTATATCGGCCGAGTCCACACGCAGAATGTCTTTAAATCAAAATGTTTCAACGCTGTTTAATGTAATCTTATCTCGATCGGCGATCCGTGCATACCTTTTGAATGTATGCCGTATATAATTATTTGTAATTACCGGTTTTGACGTTCTTTCTTTTCCTTTTCACACGTGTACGGTATTTGCATTCGGGTAATTACAGCTAAGGCGCCATACATCATACGGCCGACTTACATTTTGATGTTAAGACAAACGCTCTACACTAATGCGCCGGCTACCAAACCATGTCGATTCGACACTATGAGTAATCGCTGTGAGAACTTTATCACTTTTATTATTTGTAACATCTCGATGAGTAATATCTAACTTTCCATCTAATATAGCATGATGTATTATTTTCATTACTCTTATTTTTATTAATATTCATTTTGCGCAATTCAAAGCCAGGGCATTGGCATACGTTACCTTTCGTTTCTAACTGAAATTGTTGTTTTATTGTTAGCTCGTTCGGTATTAATCAAACTGATTACCTCGGCACTCTAAATTGCCTATTGTTTCTTTTCTCTCTTTCTAAATCGTTAACGCAATGTCAATGTCCTGTGTTTATGCCTCTGTTAATTTGGATCGGGTAAAGAGTCACACCGCGTTACGTAAAACGTGCTTCGCGTTAGATTTTCATTTGACCGGTGCTCGCATAGCAAGAATCTAACATTACATTTATGTTCGATACAGATTTGAGAAATTGGATATAACACCAAAAAGTGCGCAGAAAATCAAACCGGTGCTCGAACGTTGGATGAAGGAAGCCGAAGAGAGGTAAATATTTGTTTGAGTGAATATGTTCGTGGTTATGTGCTACACCGTGTTCGTGAAACATTTGGCCTATAATGCTTAGCAACGTTGTGAAAGACATTTCTCAAATCTGGACTAACTAATGCTTTTACGGGCTAGGCTTTATGTTTATTTGTACTCGCAATACGACTAACATCTAACACTCACGTCACCCGAGGTTAGGAATAACTCATTTCTTCTCGTCTCGGAAATCGGTTGTTCCTAGTGTTTGTGCTTTTAACGCGTTAGGTAAACGATGCATGTTTTACTTATATGGTGCGGTTGTATGACATTGGCGTTTATATATTATATGTATATACTTACACTATGTGTTGTGGTTTTGACTATCATTAGCAATCGTCATTCGTATTAAGTATATTATAAGTACACTGTCACAATACACTGTTCTGCTTTCACCCCAAAGTATTACATCGTCTGTGTGATTTATTCCTTGTAATATTGTTACTGTTATTTTGTTTTAATTGTGTTATTTTTAGGTTAAGGAAGAAAATTTCAGTACCATTTTTTTGACTGAAACTGACTGGTTTGGGCATTATTTTAATAATCAAATAAAAACTTTACTAAAATATTGTTATTTCTACAAAAGACTAATTTATTTTCGAGAGACTATGCGTTACTCAAAATCTTTTAAATCAAAAAAGTTTTGCTACCGCATAGGTAGGTATAAAACATACCGAAAACTGAAGCAAATACAAAACCATCATGAAATAATCAATTGTTCGATAATTGCGTATAAAACTTTCCAAAATTATCCGACCATTGACCTTTTAAAAAAACAAACGTAATAAAACGGACATCCTCTCAATGTACCATAGAATTTCAACTAAACCAGGTGTCACTTAAATCTTTATCCCAGTTTAATGTAAGATGTACATTCACAGAGCTATCGATTCGACATTTTGAATCATTAAAATGCATTATCTGGTTGCAACGGTACGATTTAACATTGCAAATAAGTACATTGAATTTGCAATAGGACCCTCTCGGTGGTAATTTTTAACGACCGACTCAGTTCGTAATAGTCCTTGAATTAATACCGTCGTAAGTTTGGGGATCTCGTTAATTTATTATTAAGTTCTTGGTACGTGTGTGAATGTACATACGTAATGCGATTGGGACAAGATTTCGTGATTTAGAGCAGGACATACTATTTTCTTTGTGAAAAGTGTATACGGCATTCGTTAAATACGGCAAAAATTGAGTATCCTCAACTTTTTTTCAGTGAGGAAATACTACCACATAGTATCTACATATATGAGAAACGAAACGATATATTAATATCATTGATATGAAATTTTAAAGTGAAACTTCATCAACGATTGTTCGATTTCAAACAATTTGTACATATACAACATGCCAAAACAACAAGCCTATAGAGATAGATGTATTCATTTGATAATGCCAAAGTTGACGCCAACTTTTGGTCCAACATCGAAAGCCAACAAAAGTTAAAAAATAACTAGAGACTAACTACAAACTAAAAATCTAAACTAAATTCATAAACAATAGTCGAAGTGTAGTTAGTAGTTTTGGTAAAATACCAACAATTGGATCCAATCGTGCCGTTCGTAGAAGCTCTCTATAAAGGTCAGAGGTATTTCAAACGTGTAACGCGTATTATTGGACTCTATAAATGTATGTGCAAGCTGATTTCCCGGTACAGCCTTTGATACCTCTAAGAAATGTACTTACGATTAATTTCTGATATGTTAAGATAATATTAAGTCTGTACTGACTGAGTATTGCCTACGTAACTTGCAGTGTTAATTTTATAGTTTGGCGTAAACTATGATGCAGTTATCAATTATGTAGGAACGCCATAATATGAATAAAAGAAGATACGTCTTTTAGCAGATCCATCTGCCAAAAGGATTGTTTCCCTACCAAAGGCTATATGTTTTGAAACCTCAACTGAAAATCGAAGCATTTAAAAGAGTCTAAATCGCGATAACTTATATTCGTTAAGCTTATAAGTATAGCTCATAATAGTGAACGTGTGATCAGTGATGCCTTCTTTAAGTATATATCTATACCCTAAAATCTCCGACTTTGTTATCTGAACATAAACTCGATTAACAACATAAAAAAACATACATGTTGTATTTTACGGTATGTCTCCAGGCAATGATTTGAAGCGCGGTAAGTTCCACTTTCATGGATTATGCATTTTTCCATTTTTAGTGCTGTTGGCAATAAATTGTCAAACTTTCCCAAGTCATCGCCATCGTAGCCTAACGACAAAGTAATCAAATTCTTATCTATGCTAAAATTTAACGACTGCTGACTTAATTTTCGCGACGTACCCATAGAAAAATCGTATCATTCCTTTTCTTAACCAGACTTTTAAAATAGATCACTCAGGTGTTAAAATAAAGTCAAGGTGCGATTTAATTATACTTTCTAGTGAATTAAATAGTCCGCTATCACTATTCACCAATCTCATTAAACAATATGAATAAATATGATAGGAAAAAAGTAAATAAAAATACATTTATGTAAGAGTATTCAAATGACATTGGTATTATGAAACCAGAGCAAGGCTTATTATTAACATCAACGTATCTATATTGTATAATAATATTAAAAACATGAATATATGCGTTTATAAATGTCCAGCTGGTCAGTTTCAGGATAAGGAAAGATTGGAAAAAAATATCTTAGCTACTATATTTCGAAATAAAATTTCGTATTTTTTTATCACGTGTCCCTGTATTTATTTATTAAGATTCGTACGGTATGCATGATATTTATTTTTAAGAAAAATACGTTCGTTATAAGAATCACCTCTTTTACCCGACACATAGTTATAGTTATATATAGTATAGTTCTTTTATTATTATATTTATTTCATAAGCTATTATATCTATTTACTTCATATTCGCTTCATAAGCATTCTAAACACGTCTATAAAAACACTCATTTTTATCGGCGTCTTTAGTAAAATCACAATCCTACACTTGCTTTATCACCCAGGTAAAAGGACCGGTCGAATAAATTCTAAAGCGAAACAAAATAGACTTTGTTACTGAGTGACTAAGGTTGAAAATTCCGGTTATTACAGGTACGCGTCCGGTCAAAACCATCTGACAGATTTTATTGGCATGGAACCGAGTAAGAAGAGAAAACGGCGAACTTCGTTCACACCTCAGGCTTTGGAGTTACTCAACGCGCATTTCGAAAGGAACACCCATCCATCTGGTTAGTATTTTGACGTTTGATTTCAAATACGTTTGAGGGTTAATTTAAGGTAAACAATTTCAGGCATTTGTCGTGTTTTAAGTGGATAGGTTTTGGATATGAAATGTGATGGGAATTGATGATTAAGTTTTATATTGATTTAGATTTTTGTAATATTTAATGTCTGAACCATTTGTCGACTGATATAATTATTTTTCTCTACTTTCGGACGAGTTGGCTTACCCCCGGTTTCTGAGGTACATTAAACGGTAGTTTATCTATTGAATAGCGTGAAAAAACGCTTTTGAATAGATACACTACCGCTAAATGTAGGTAGGTACTCAGAAACCGGGCATAGTGGTGTACTTTTTTATAAATAAATCTTACTCTAGTAGTGGCTAATACTTATTTGGTAAATGAATATAAAGTCAATTTCGTGTAGAAAATAAATATATGATTACTGTAACAGCTAAGATTATATTTATAACATGAGTATTTTAAATACCAGTCACGTAACCGTTTCTTAATTTGATCGTCTAACTCATTATATCAGGCGGGTGCGGTCAATTTACATATCTACTCTATGATTAAATAATTACAATCAGAATTACCGTCAAACATAATTATTAAATTGTGTTATTATTCTAATTTCAGGAACTGAAATTACTGGTCTTGCGCATCAGCTCGGCTACGAACGTGAGGTCATCAGAATATGGTTCTGTAACAAACGACAGGCGCTCAAGAACACTGTCCGAATGATGTCCAAAGGAATGGTCTAAATTAACAAAAAATAACCAATCATCGTCCACCATCTATAAAACAAAGCGACGACAATGTCTAGTGATGAGCAGCGATCATTGTTATCGATATCGATGGTTTCGCTTTAAGATCTGCACGTAGATTCGTGATCTCGTCTCGATATTCAATATAATTTGCATCGATAGTGTCTTATTTATAAAAGGCGAATTTTTCCTTTTGTTTTTTATTATGAAATGTCTGGCCTTAACCGCAAATCTTTATGCGATTCCAGCCAATATAAAACGTGGAAGTAGGTAAATAGTATTAAGTGTAACGTAAATGTATTATAAAAACAAATTTCGACTGAAATATTCGTCTCGATGTAGTTTACAATGATATGAATGGAATGTCGTAGCGATTAATGTAGGTGTTTACTAGTACAAAGTAATAAAATTGAATCGTCAAAATACACTTTCTCTTGCATTTCAAAGTTTCCATTCCCGTTTTTTGTATTTAAAATAAACAAGGAACAAAAAATGGAAGAAACAAACCAACGCTAACAAAATAAAAACTTTTTACCCTTTTCATAACAGCGACGGCCTAACAAAACCACTGAGGGGCAACTATGATTTCATGTTTCAGATATTTCCAGACTTTCAGTTTATATTTTGTAAAGATATTATTGCATTTTGTAAATATATATTACATTATGTTTAGTTTACGTCAATAACAATGTAATGTAGCTGATACATTAATTTATTAAAATACTCTGAGTTGTTTCGTTCTACTTAGCGAATGTTGCACTTTATAGTTATAAGATTAATATCGATATTATGAAAGTAGTTAAAATGTGTCGTCAATCTTAGTAACCTACTAAGAATTTTTTATTAATCTATAGTAGGTTTTTTGTTGATAGATAGGTATAAAACGATATGTATAGATTAATTAAATATAATTATCTAATATTGCCGTAAACTGTAAATATTGTTTCCGTATTTTGATTTTAATGAAATGTATTATTAGTTTTATGTACTAAGTATAATTTCATAGCTTTTTAAAAAAGTTTATTGTAATTAGGCAGTATTCAAGTTGGATTTTGTGGCGATATTAACTATATCATTTTAAATTCATCAAACAGTTTGGTTTTATTAAAATATTATTAATGTTCACCTTTTTCATAGAAAATACATTAACAGGGGGTCTTGCAATTTAAAAGTAGACAATTTTACTGCGCATATTTCTCGAACAGTGAATGTTAAACTAATAAAATTACCTCGCATTTGGAAATGTAGATTTTGAGAATATACTTATGAAATGTAGATTTTCCAAAAATACTAAAATTTGACGTTATATATAATTATGTTTTAAGAGATAAACACGAGCGAGGAATATGCGCAAATAAAATTTTAGACTCGTGTTGTGTCTTAGAGAAATCACGTTCACTTTATAAAAGGCATTAGAATACTCAAAGCATAGCGTTTTCGATGTGCTGTGGCTTGTAGATCATCGATACATCGACATCACTATTACGTTACGCGTTATATTTACATCACCAAGTCTGTGGAGACAGGTGCCTTATCGATAGTTCGGAACAAACAAATTCAAAAACAAACCGTTTCTTTCCATTTTGACGACGAATTTCGGATTTTGAAAAGTAACTTTGTATAACATTATACTTCCAAGATCTTACCTCTCACAGAATATTACGTACCTATGTAAATAATTTAGTTAGATAGTTTTCAAATAAAGACCTGCTGTTAACTGTATAACCAATAGTAATAAGGTTGTAATTGTAATATTGTATGTTAATGACCAATGAAAACCAACTTGTGATCATTAATATTTGTACTGTTACCTACTACTTAACAAGAGTCGTTAAAAAATAATATTATAAAAATTGAACATATTTTTCGGCTGTTGAAAAATTGTAAATACAATATTAAGGATAATAAAAAAACTATTTGGATTAATATTTAGGAACAAAAGGAAAAAATATTATCAAAATTTATATTTTCAAAAATTATTACAAATGCAAAAAAGTGTATTTAAAAAAGGAACGTTTGGCCATAAACTAAAAAAACACATTCTAGGAACGGATAATTTTATCGACTTACACACACCACTACACACGCCACAAGCAGTAAGGTATACAGTGACTTAAAAATTGTGCGATGCGGTATTGCACGTAATCCCTGTACTTATAATAAGGAGTCAGGTTTCTCATGCAACACACACTACAGATATTGTAATATACCTAAGTTATAAAAACCTTCATTTGTCTTATAAAAGAACAAATACACAAAAAGTCTTTCCACAGAATTTATTGTATAAAATTTAAATGTTATTTTGAAATGAAAAATCTGACTCCCATCAAACATTAGCGTAATAGATCGAGCATAGAATGCTAAGTACAAATGATATAATTTAACGATAAACTGCTAGTCCCGTTAAAGGTATAATTAAAATAATAATTACAAGGCAAAATCGCGTTGCACCCTGGTTTTCATAATTCGCATGTATCTATAATAATAATAGTAATTATAAAGTCTACACAATACTTCAGCTGTAACACATTATTCAAACCAAACTGTAACAGTAATATGTAATAGTGTATCAATTTTTTCTTCCTATAATGGTACCGAACGAATGATTATGGCTGCTGGTTTATGAAGAGAAGCAGAATAAAGGCAGATAACTGTTTGATTGCTTGTTTTATTGTTTTCTTATTCCCAAAATACCTCATAAACAACTTTACCTACCTGATGACGCTTAAGACGAAGATAGTGCTCGTAAGGGCACGGGTGTACTTAAATGTGGGTTCGATTCCCACACGTAATGGTGCCCGGACTATAAGTTCATTGCCCGGTTCTATAGAGCTTGGTCAACTTAGTCAAGAAGCTTTAAACGCAGATTTTGAATAAGTAATGGTCTAGTGTTTTCACGACACATCGGCCACATCACACTCGCACCTCGGTTTGACAGTAAATCGACACTACCTAAGAGGTAATCGGCAGTACCAATGGACTGAGTGAACTGGAAATTAAATCACAGAATATGTTGCAATATTTCTTATAGGCCAAAATTCATGCACTAGTGTTGCAAAGCCCATTTCCGATGTGGCACCAAGATAAGGCACAATACCTACCTACTATGACTAGATATTTACACTTATTGTAGTTGTTTTTAGTTATCGATAGAAATAAAAGCTAAAAAATATTTTAAAAATGTTTTTTTGCGGAATTTGTATGCGTTAATAGATACAATTGTTTACAATCGAACATTATACTTACAAATTAACAGATCCATATTGTATTGAGTTAAACCATAATAGTGAACTTCTCAGAATGTCCATAAATGTTTCAGTTTTAAAAAATAATTACGTAGATCTACATAACTAACATTTAAAACTTTTCAACTTTTTAAAATTCCCGCGGCAAAAGCGGATTGGGAAGAAAAAATGTGCTACGTTTAGTTACTGCACTGGTACCACCTAACTGGGGGGTATTTTTAGTTTGGTTATTGGCCATAACTGCCAGAGTATTATAGGTTTTCTAAATTTTTGCTTTTGTTTCTAATTTTGAAGGTGTTTGTGGCAGATTATATGGTAAATTTGGACAAAAAAATATTAGCTTACTTGCAATAACTAAACGTTGTTCAGTAGTAATGCGACACAAAAGTGGTACTATCGTTATTATTTTATATTTGTTACAAAATAGCATCGACTATAAAAAATTATGTCACAGTTTTGAATATAATATTATTTCGTTTGTGGGTTTTCATTCCATAGATAATTATTTTTGGTATAGATTGGTAATTGGAGTAAAAGATTTTTCTCGTTTATAACAGATAATAGTTATGACTGACATCATTAAATATGATTCATCTTTGCACATCTCGCAAGATTTGCTTTACTAATGCTAGTTATAAGTATGTGAATATGACATTGGATATTAAATATGGTTCCACTTCATTTGTTTTTATTTAAAGCAAGGTCCTGCATTTTCGTCTTAAATCAACTATTTATAAATTCTTGATCACGTCAACTTTTGAAAAATATATAATATTTATAATAACATTATGCTATTATACCTGAATAAGCTTTTAGAAACTTTCTGTGACAGTTACTTTTTGTATAGGTACGCGTTTTGTGTTATGTTCGAATCATTCACATCACTAGTTACGTCTGATACCAATATGGCGGAATTTCTTATCAGCTACACAGTGGAATTTTAAAGTATGTGGCTAAAATAGTAATTTATAAATAGAAATTAAAAACAAGGACAAACTATATTAAGAATAAGGAGTATCGTTTTAGCACACGGTCGTGTTATAAGTTATAAATACAATAATAACCGTGCACCGAGATAATATAACATCATCGAACATCTGACAATAATAATAAACATGAGTATAATGTTTGCAAAGCGTTCAGGGCGAGAATTTGCGTAGAAAATTACGTCACGGCGACCTCATGTGTGTGGAATACCATTTGTGCAGTGTAGAGGTACAAGTCGTCGCGAAGGTCCACAATGATTCACGAGGTTAATTGAGGTTTTACTTGGATAATACGTAATTGGTCGGCAAGGAAGCGTTGTTACGCGATAATAGTGGAGTTTCGCCTTCGTCGGGCGTTGACTCGTCTGGCAGGAATCCGGTAGAAACGCGGGTGACTAATCGATGAGATGATCGAGAGTGTATCAAGACGTGCTTTTAGCAGTTCTAGCGGTACGTACAACGTGCGAGCATCGGAACTGGCGCGGGAACGCAAACTCAACATCTTCAATGTTACCGTGCAGTTTTTGGATGACACCCAACAATCATTTCAAATTGAGGTAAATAAATATTTGTTCAGTTGCCATATCATCTAGTTTTGCTATCCTCATTTATTACAGAAGTAATTAAAAAACATGTTTCTTTTTCATTCATTTCATACATTCATATTTGCATGACAATATTTATCAGGAATCACAGGATATGTATATCAAAAGTGCACAAAACAGTGATAAAAACATTTTCTGAACACTGCCACTGTATTTTTGATAAAATCATTAATGATTTGTGTAGGTACATAAATTGTGCATTTCAGAGCTAATGTTATAGACTCTTTATTACTAAATACTTGTAAATTGAACAGTATGTAATTAATTGTTTGTAGTTATAAATCTTAATGTAGCATGTTGCAAATTCACTTTTCATAATAACTTTATTAATTAAATTTAAAAATTTCCTACTACATAATAATGTGACAGTTTCATCAACTTTTTATGACAGAGAAAATGCATTTGGATCAAAAATAATAACAATATACCTAGGTACATTAGCAATGTAATCTAAAGCATTGAACATTAAAGCACAAACTTTCATTCACATAAGGATTCCTTATTTGTCTTGATATAAATTTTAGTGGATATCCACTAAAACTATTAAAATCTATTTGTGTACCACTATCAACAATCCTTTTATTATAATGTGTAATTCACAGATACAAGATGGTAACGATGGTAATTTTACAATCACCTAGTAGGTATAGCCCAACAACTTAGTAGAGATCCTTGTATGCAAGGGCTATGGCTAGCCAATATCTACAACATTCAGAATTTAAAAATTCAGTGATGCCTGTTTAATACAGTTTTAAATATTATTTTGGAAATACACAGAATTATTAATTATATTATTATTCTTTATTAATTGTAGATTCCAAGGATCTCTACTAAGTTTTTGGACTAGAGGATGTTTTCGTTCATGATAGATTCTGTTAGATCATTACTTCACATAGAGTATATTTTATGCATCTTCCATCCATACTAAGATTCATTTAGTGTAACTTATTATCAATACAAAATTAAGACCCAAACTAATCTCTCCAATGTATTTATTACAGAAAAAAGCAAAAGGAAGTGTACTGCTAGAACAAGTATATCAACATCTAGAGCTTGTTGAGAAGGATTATTTTGGACTACAGTTCACTGAAAATGGTTCACCACCCAGTGCCACTAATACAGAAATAACTGTAAGTATTTTCCTCATTATATAACTGAATATAATTATGTTATTGTATCTTTAATAAAATAAAGATAGATACAAGTATGTACTCAAACATCAATAGTGTTATAAGCCTTTTTTCCACTGGAAATACTATTGTAAGTGTAAAAGTTTGTCAGGATTTACCACTGTTTTTTACCCATTGCAAGAGGTGTAAACCAATTCGGCATACAAAAAAATTATAACCTGCAATAATGCATTGTATGTGTTTGTTCTCCAAAATCTTTTGATTAATCAAAGTTGCAGACAGCTAGTAGTGTGTCATAAAAAAATTTGGTCAATGCAATTTGATTGAAACATGAGGTTAACAAATAAGGTATCTTATCCTTTAATATCCAATCATGTTTAAGACCAGTTCCATTATAATATTAAATGTACTGCCTGCATTACCTTAAATAAAAGGTTGAACAACATCAATATTAAAATAGTTCCTACATTGATAGTGCACCTCATTGGCAAAAGAAAATAAAGTTTATTAAATGATATAAAACTAATTAATTAATTTAATACGTAACCTATACTAATACAATTCTGTGTGTATAATAAGTACATTACATATTGTGGACAATTGTGGTTAGTTGCCGCTTGTTATAATAATATTTTCCTTTGAAGACCATCAAATCAGTAACCATATATTGTCATATTATTTACTTTATGTGGTAATATATAATTATGTGATATTATATTGTTTAAATTAAATAGCATCATTAAACTTGAAAGAAGTCGATACAGACAGCTTTCAAAAAGTACTTTCCAGCCCATTCTTAGCCATTGTAGTAGGCTGGACTGACCCCTCCCTCATACCAGGAGTAGACCCTTGCCCAGCAGTAGAATAGAAATGAGCTAAAGTGATTTTTTATTTATTTGAACAATTTGCTGAAGATTTTATGTCATAAATTGTTTATTTGAAAAGGTGTAGTCAGGCAAAACAGGTAACAAGAAAATCTTCATATTGTAAAGATTTTTATTACTTCCTTAAAGTCAAAGGTCATTCTTTCTTTGTGTTATCAAGGCGACTTTAATCAGTTTTCCAATTGACCAAACACTTGTGCCCACAAAAGCGTTGTTGTTGTAAAATTTAATGCTTATCACAAGGACCTGCGCTGGAGTCCTGTAAAATTATAGGTAGATTTGTGGACTCAGGCATGTAACTCATGAAAATTATATCTTTAAATATTTCAAGAAAGCAAATCCCCAGACAGTATCCAACACTTCTAATTGTGTAATTCTCGAATAGAAGATGACTAATATTAAAATTTTAACGGAAACTTCTCTTTGCTTCTGAGAGCTCAAGCCTTACGCTTGCTAGAAACATATTCCAGCCGGCATGAATCGGCCAAGCCGGTCAGTATGATTGAATATATGAAAATGAATGTTCGGGAAAATTAATGAAAACTGTATTGTGACGATCAGACTCGAAAGAGCTACCCGATCGGCAAAGCCAAAACTCAATGTACTTAGTAGTTGTCACGGGTCAGCTTTCTCGTTCGTTCAGTGTATAATCCCGATAGGCACAAGCCGAACAAGTGCAGCAATTTCTTCGAGACAGTTTTGTTGTTCGGTAAACATTGCCGGAATCGACAATACCGACCCGATTAAGTGTGTAGCGAACTGTATGCTTATTTATTCAAAACTTAATGAGTTTCACTTATCACCATTTTGTAATTAGGTCATAGGGAAACATACATAAAGGGACATTATGCACAGCGAATACTGGGTAATGGGTATATTTTAACTTTTGCCGACAACATAAGTTACCAACAAAAGTAGAGTTAAAAACATGAAACAAAAACTGTACACTTTGTACAGTAATCATGTGAATTATCTTGTCGGAAGTAATGTTTTACTGTAATGTTAGGTAACATGCAATTGTTGCATAGTTTGAAGCATAGCATTTTCATGAAAAAAGGTTACAAAGCGATTATTTGTAGGTGGAGTTTTTCAGTTCAAATAGGTCTGAACGTGAATTTCGTTTATTTTTGTAATAAGTAAAGTATGAACAAATTAAGTGTTAAGCAATACTAGACGAAGAAATAACTGGTACCTAACAGTTTTTATATGGCAGAATCTAGCCTCCTTTTTTTTCTCTGTGAACGAAATATCCATGTCATCGTAGCGCAAGTGCGCAAGAGGATGACTCATAATAAGCAATTAAAATTGCATAGGTTAAGGTTATGTTTGTCCCTAAAAAAACCATTAGTGTTCCAACTTATAAACCAAATAAAAATGCTAGTTTCTCATAATTCCCATTAAAATATTTTTAAATACTAAAAATGAATTGCATCGGCTCCCACGTTCGCAAAGCCACGTGTTAAACAGATTACGATACCAGATTGTATTTACGTCATTGAACTGTACACAGTGACTCATGGACATAATACTGATCACCATCACCCTCAGGGATGCCTCTTAAACCGGTCTTAAACGATACATTGTTCTGACTTTAAACATCCATTCAGAGTTTTTGAGGAAATGTAAAGTCCGTAGCCGGCATTTAAGTAGTGTGGTGTACTGAGGTCTGGCCCTTGTCTCATTGCTAGACCCGTGCCCAGCAATTAGACAGTAGTGTAGTTTAATTCTTCTTATATTATAAATGCGAAATTTTGTACGTCTGTGTTAGATCCTTTTTCGTTCAAAAACTATGAGCGAATTTCTAGTTCGGAAAATCTTTTAACGCGTACCAAGAGCAGCATCTCGATTTAGAATATTCTATGGCTTTATGTGCGTATGAATTATATCAACAAATCCTACATATTTTATCTATTTACCCCTATATTAATTTAACTCTAAAACTTCCATACTCATTTCATACGGCAACTTTTTTGAAAAACTGTAATTCGAACTAGTCATCCATGTTTAAGAAGTTTTTAACACCTTACATTCGCTTATTCATGCTTATTTCCACCATACAAGGTAATTTCCAAACCAAAAAAGGCTAGTATGACATCCCTATACCTTACACTTAATCCTTTCAAGTGTCCACTAGAGATTATAAACTTTTTTATATTTTTATCGCGTCATTCAATGAGTCACCGTGTAGTATTCCAAGTATGTTATGTTGATGTGTTTAACAGTTGTTTGTTTTCAACAGCCTTGCTAGATTTGTTTGTTAGAGATGGAATGTAGATTATTGCGATTGTTTAAAGGCATTTTGTGTTATTGATTTATTTATAAACACTACGCGATGTGCAGTGTCATGGCCGTCTAGATGTTGTTTTATTTTTCTAGCGGCTGCACTTTTGAATCTTCATTAAAGTTTGGGTATTTAAGTGCAATCTGTGTATTTAGTATTAGTATTTACTTGCTTTGACTTGCTAGGCTTCCGTGCATTTTGGTCACTTGAAGTATCGACATTACAAAGCACATATAACTGAATTTGTAATGCTTATATGCTAGAACTCACCTACAGAATTTGTTTAGAACACTATCGTTTATCACAACTATTCGTATTGGTGAAGTTTTCCGTGCACCCCGTCTAACTGCCTCCCCTGTCTTTGGTGTAAACGCAGACTATTTTGTCATTTTCCACATGATGATCTTTAGCCAAAGGAATTAATATTTAAAATCTCATTATTTAATCCAAAGAGAAAAGTTGTTATACGTCAGAGTTTAAATATCTTGACGTAAAATCACTCAGTACTACTCAGTAGTGCCTTCTCAAGCGAGCGATTTCCTTATTCTCCATAAGGAAATGTGTAGCAAGATTAAAAGATAAGCCCATGGCCTTCCAAACCAAGATTATCGTCAAGTTAATGAATCGAGCTCGATGTGACCGACCCTTATCGGGTTATCAACTTTGATACCATCTTTGATATATATTTTTGGTTGACTGCATGCAAGGCCATACTGTATTTATTCTGTATTATAGCGATGCATCGATTATTTTGAGTTTCAGCTGGCACCCTTAAATAGGCTCACGAATAGAGAGAATTTATACCTCTCGAAGATTTAAGACAATATGTTAAGTTAAGTATTTCTGAAATATCGTATTTAATGCCAACCTGCACTTTGCACGAAACAAGACATTGAACTTCATATTGCAAGAAGCATAAATAACTGTTTCCAATTAATTATGCGATAGTATGAGATTACACTAAACCAAAAATCGGCTACCATTGTCACATTAAAAAGTACTAAGTTAATTATATTTTAAAATCTGATACGAGTTAACAAAACAAAATATCTCATCAAATCGTTTCCGAATGTAATTAATTGTCAATAAAGTAACGCATCAGCTCCTATCGCTTTTGATAGTCGTCGATACAATCGAGCTATCTTTAAGCTACTATCAATCAACTTTAGTGTAAATACCGCAATTACTAAGTACAATTACTTAATACATCGGAATTTGAGCCACTCCTTTGAACAACCGGATGGTTTTAGAAGTGATTTTGAGTAATCAAAAGTATAAATTAAAGTGACTCAGACCTTATATGGAAATATTTTTTACATCCGTCAGCTTGCTATACGTTCCTTCCTATGTAATATCCTGCATATTTTGTGGGTTACTAAAATTACGTACGTCATCATCAAATTTTCGACATAAAAATGCAATCTAGGTATTTTAATCTTCCTTCCTAATAACCGAGTGAAAGGTCGATGTAAAAAAAATATTTTTGTCCTTAAAATACTCTTGAAAGTGACAAAATCTGCAGTAGATTTAGCGTTAGCTCTAAATTAATTAATTTATCAAAATTTAGTCTAGTTTAGAGTAGGTACGACCAAATGATGAATAAATTATGTCAAAATTAAACAATAGAGTTTTTTATAATTTATTTCTTTTTTTATTCAGGTTCTGCGATTCAAATGTTGCATAGCAAAATTCTGCGACGAATAGGTACAGCAAAACAAAGCCCTTGACGAAAATTAGACATCTTGAGATGCAATAGAGTCATTGCCTAATGAAGTCAATTGTCAATTGATATCGGCCGTGTAGTGTAATATACAAATTACAAGACCCAAATCGGCACATTAAGAACGGTCACACAGATATTCGTGCCGTTAGTCATTGCTCCACATATTATCTCGTTAGCAACTGACACTAAAACATCTCATAACCTATACCAATAACATATTAACCCGCCGTTTTCAAATGTAGGTGAACGCAGATAACGATGAGTTGCTCTTTTATTGCAATTTGCACTCGTATTTATGGATTTATGGACTACTTACTAGTAACTTTAACGAAGTTACGGAGAGAAAATCAGCTTGAAAATTCGACGCGACTTTATGCGATGTGCAAAATAAAAAATGGTGTGCTTTAGTTCTCTACCAAATTATTCAGATTCTTCATTCTTGGTAGATGAATCCTCAAAGCAGCCTAATTTTAATGCCATAAAATTACCTATTTTTCGTTAGTTAGAGCCTAAATTTCACATTTTATGGAGTCAAAATTCGGTCCAAATTATTCTTTCGTATATCATCTCCCATCAAATCTTCGTAGTAATACTACAAGCGTAATGAATTGTATCAGTGAATACGTGCCTCAGTTGTTAATTATCGTATTACAATGTAGTTACATGTTACATGTCCGTTTAAATTGTTAATTTATTCACTTGGAATTCCGGTAGCCTCGCGCGAGAAATCCCGCTGGCATTATGAGAAGGAAAAGTTGGTTTGCTGTTAAGGGATTTATGCTAAATTGCTAAGACGATTTAGTAAAATTTTGACAAGACAAACAAGACAACTTATTTTGTCGAGTACGGTTTTTCCAAATTTAATCGATATAAGCTGGAATTAACGGACAAAATAGTGTTTTTACAAATTCTCAGGTGTAATAGTTATGATAATGAATAATAGACATTCTGTGCGACGGATTTTCTTTTGTTCTTATTAAACAATCAATTTAAGCATTTCGAAACAATTGGTTAAATCAGTAGTCTTTCTCCTTCATTTTCTATCTATTTATTCTTTACAATATCAAAAAATGCAAGTCAACTTTGCAAAAAACAATATTTTCGCTCGTTTCTCTTTAACGATTTTGGCACGGAATGCAAGTAAATGTCACCCGATGGTCAGTGTATGACGCATGAGTTCACGTGTGGGTAGAGTACGTACCTTAATGACTTGCTGATAATATGTTCTCTAGGTCTCTTACTAATAGGTCAAGGTTTCAACGTATTCTTCATGCATTTATTTACAATTTATTCCGTTTTTACGACTACAATTTGCATTTTTGCTAGTGTCATTGAACTTCGCACGAGATTTTTGCACCGGAATTGCATTTGCATTCGTAATATTTGAAAACAGCTGGTGCATTAGATAATTAATGTGGACATGACATACTTGCTTACCCTGCTTACTATTAATGTCTAACAATTAGAACTAGCTTTAAAACAATACTTTGTACGTATGACAATGTTATAGCGATTTTAACCAAATTTTAAAAAAATCGGCTCCGTGCTATTGTGTCGAGATGAACTGCACTATGTGCGCCTTACTGTTAAAACTGCTACTGTGTTCATTTCAAAAAGTAATAAAATACATAGAATAAAACAATAAACAATGGAATGACGAACAGATCTTAAGTCACTTTTATACAAAAAATAGAGCATTTTAATGCATGCAATGATATAATTCGCAAGTCACTTATTGCATTTGCTTTCGTCATTAAGTAGTCATCCTACTACAGGCCTGACGTGCTTAGCTCGTTGAAGATACTTAGAAACTTGCTCGTGAGTCACACTTATTGTCATACTTGTTCAGATTTCCCATTGACTACTCGATGTTGTTTAAAAAATAGTCAAACGCCGGCAAGCTATTAGCGAGGAAGGTAGCGAAAATATTAGGAAAAAGTAAATTTTGTATAAAATTTATTGATTTTTGCATTCAGTGTTCTGCAGTGGGAGGTAAGCGGAAACTTGTGACTTTATTAGGGCATGGGTTGTTTTATGATATGCTTCGGCAACATTCAATAGGATAGCGCTATACAGGCCATATACCGGTAGCTCTTTCTGTTATTAGTACATATATGAACATCTTTAGCATGCCGAGTCAGGATTACACCTGTGAATTTTAGATATTTTTTGAGTTGTAAAATTATTACATTATTTATTATTGTCGAATTACAATAAAATCAGTTTAGTAGTCTTTGCATGAACGTGTGGTGTATCAATCCTTACAAACATTTGCATTTACAAAATTAAGAAGAATTGTACAAACCTTATCACAAGAATCCTCGAAAAATTAAAGAGCAGACTTTTTTCTCAGTGGACTTAAAATAAATTACTATAAAAATAAATTAAAACTATTTCTCTTCTTTTACAGCGTTGGCTGGACAGCACAAAATCAGTGAAGAAGCAAGTGGGAGCTAATGCACAATTCTGGTTAGCTGTTCGCTTCTATCCGCCGGAGCCGTCTCGTCTCGCCGAGGAATATACTCGGTATCTCCTGTGCTTACAACTGAGGAAGCTGTTGCTTGATGGAAGAATGTCAGCTCCCAAGAACACGGCCCTTTTACTTGCGTCGTTTACTGTTCAAGGTATGTTCCTGCTATCAGTGGCTAGTGGTCTTCTGGGTATATGTGATGCTAATATATCATAGCCGGTTGTGCTCTCCAGTCGGTAACCGATCTGTGGGTTGAACAACGTTTGGCGCAGTCATTCCATAGAAGGATGATCACATAGTGTGGTATTTGAACTGAGCGTCTTCGTGTTTCAGGGGGCACGTGAAAGTCGGTATGTGTGTAATAGAGGTCTCCAGGTGGGCCAAAAAGTTGGTTAGAAATTTTCATTATCAAGAACCTGTCAGGGATAGTCATGCTTCAAACATTTTTTGTGCCTTAGAGAGCAAGTGAAACTATACAGGGAATGAATACGTTCCAATTGTGTCAGACTGTTAATTTTAGTCAAATGGTGCTCATAACTTCAAAATTATTATTACATATTTGTAAACACAAAACCGCCTCTATGAGTACCTAATATGTAATTGTAACATTTTGTTTTCATTAACGTTAGTTCCGTTATACACTTATGGGGGAAAATATAACCACCAAAGCGACTTGTTCCTTGTTGTTAGAATATATTATTATCCCTATTCCTTATGGTATTAGGCAACATTATACCCATTGACAGGCCTCTGTATTATTCAAACATTTACTTCATTGATATCTTGTAATTTTCTATTTAATGACATAGTTTTAATGCATTCGATTTGGCTAAACTATTGTACTGGCAACAACCGAGACAAACCTACTTTTGATGTACTCTTTAAAGAATGCTTAAAAATATTGCTAAGCGACTACCGATCTATGGAATGTCCGCATCGAAGGTTACTTTACTTAGCTTATTTACTGACCTCTCAGCGCATTTAGTTATAAGCGCCTCAAATATACTCATCTGTAGTATAATTGGAATTTAATAACAAAATACTAGTACGAGTAATAAACAGTATTTATTGATAATTGTATTCAGGATGTTGCAACTTCGCAGTTATTAGAAAAAAAAACGAGTATTAGAAAAACGTTAACAAAAACAGTTATCAGCCACGTTTTGTTTACGTGTTCGTGCATGCAACTATGTAGCAAGGAGGTCCTATCTCACAGGTTTCCACATAGTTTTATCGTAGAGTTTCTCCAAAGGAATAGTTTCTGTTGCGAAAGCTTTCGAAACATTGATAACATCGATGTGAATTACTGCATTCTTGTTTAGAAAAGACATTTGCATGAATGGCTCTTGTGTCGCCTACAAGTAAACGAAATATAGATATTTAACAAACAGCACACCGAAATAATCGCTAAAAATGTTCATATTTCATTTGTGCGATTCCCTACATAAATCGCTCGATAATAATTTACGCCGATCGAGACGATCTAAAGAACGAGTAAGAATAGTACAATTTTCTATACTAACGTCGCGCTCAATGCCTTCTCTCTACGAATAAAATAAGAAATGTAATCCTCTTCTCGTTTTCACTTATTTTTCTTACCTCTCATTCTCTCGCTGTTTAGTTAAACAATCAGTTAAATAATCTATTTTGTTTACAGCGGAACTAGGCGACTACAACGTATCGGAACACCCGCCTAACTATCTATCAGACCTATGCCTACTACCGAAGCAGAACGCGGAAGACGAGCGCCGTATCAGAGAGCTTCACAAACTGCACAAAGGACAGGCGCCCGCTGACGCCGAGGCTAACTTCCTAGAACACGCCAAACGACTCGATTGTTACGGGGTTGAGTCTCACCCCGCTAAGGTACGAAGTATTAATTACTATTAGTAGAAAACGTACTTAGAATAAAAGCAAAAAAAAAAATCTGTGGGTGCATTGATCAGTTTTTCCAGGAAAATTCTCAAGCCGCATTTACTGGACTCAAGATCTAAGCCCTCTCAGATTCCGAGAGAGTAACGGTTCAAGATAGAGTTTACTTAGTAAAAAATCTAATGATCAGCTTTTCTGACTCTATTAGAAGCGAACTTGATTAGACTACTAATAATATTTGTCACTGTTATGCTATTATTGCGAAAGTAATTCATTATTTCTATAGACGCTGACACCAATTAAATGACTTTAGCTAATGTCTTAGCTTATAACCAGATAAAGAAATAACCGACACTTCTAACAAATTACTATTTATCTTAACTCGTAGACATTTTATTCAAAAAATGCGAAACTCCGAAATATGTTTACTGTATTACAATCTACATACTACACAGCCCATTTATAGCAATAATGACGTTCACAATCTAAAATTGCATTGATAACACAAACTGACCTAATTGCGTATTCACATAACACAAAGAGATGTTTACAGATCATATCGATCACTGTGCTAATCGCTTGTTTACAAACACACGTAATAATTACGTCATAGTGGGTGGTCTAGAACATTTGTGTCTAATGTTGATTGTTTTGTAAACATGTCGGTTAAGACCTTTGTGATCTGTGATGCGTAGTTGTGCCTGCTTTTAGTTTCGTTAGGATGTTATTATCGTTTATACGACAAAGTAATTTCGACTGTAAAGTGAATGCATTGAGTTGATTTTTGTTCGGAAATATTATGACTTCGTCTAATTTGCCTGTAAATTCCTAATCTACTAGGTTGTACAGTATCCTATGTTTTATTCACGCTACTATGCACTATCCAATTCATAGACATAAGAGCTCGGAGATAGTTCTTAAAGATAGCTGTATTGGTTGGTAAGGCTAAGGTGTAACAAAAATTGGGTTAAGTTAGATCGGTAGGCATTTCAAACCGTATCTACCGTCGTAGCGGACGTCTTTCAACCGTTCCTTAACATTTGAATGCTTGACAAAATATATACATTCAACAATACATGTCTAGGGTAAAATTGGGACTAATTTTAATGTGGTTGGATGTTGATACTTACCATTGTGTTGTTTGTGTTGCAGGATTACAGCGGCAAAGACATATTTATTGGCGTGACGTCAATAGGTATAGTCGTATTCCAGAACAACATACGAGTGAACACGTTCTCTTGGAGTAAAATCGTCAAGATTTCCTTCAAGAAGAAACAGTTTTTTATACAGTTGAAGAGGGAGCCTGTAAGTATCTTACCTCTTTTTTGTACTTACTAAATAATATCTGTGTTATTGCTCTTTATTGTACATAATATTTTTTTCAACATTTAATAGAATCATTTTATATTAAATGTAATTGCTGATAAAGCTATAGCGGTTGTTAGTATCAATTTCCAAATATTTGTTGATTAAGTACAGCCAACGATTGTAATAAATATTTTTTGTATGTTTCTATCAATGCGGACATTGTTTTCGTTAGAAACGACTCCAATTTAGGAAAAACAAAAGAAAATTTCAAGGACCAATTTAACTGTTCATTTCTGATTCCAGTCAGAATCCTACGACACGGTCCTCGGCTTCAACATGCGTTCCGGTCGGGCTGCTAAAGCGCTATGGAGATGTAGCGTAGAACGTCACGGGTTCTTCCGCCTGCGGGCCCCGCGGCGACGGGCGCTGCTCGCCGCGCTCGGTGCCTTAGCCGGACTTGCCGCCCCCACTGTACCTAGAACTGAAACCATGGCGCTCGAAGACGCTAGGAGATCTAGGTCTACTAATAGGAGTTTTGTTAGGTCAGTGTATAATGCAAACCCCCTGAAGCTACATTTTTATACAGACGCTACGAGCTTCAAACATTTAAAATATCTCAAGATCAATCCACAACTAAGATTCTGGTTCCATCATGGTGCATCATGTAACAGTACTACTACAACTTCTATCTGAATGTACTCAAGGTTCTAAAGCAAAAGTTCTTCACTGACTGAACGATCTTAGTAAAATCTGAATGAATAGCGCTAAAACACTAGCGTGATTTTAAAGCCACTTCAAAAGATTTTCAAAGAACGAGTCACTTACATAGTTTAATTATAAATAAAAAGCTTTGAAGCAGTACGTTTGAATGATTTATTAAAGAAATATGTATATATTTATTCTTTACATTTCAGACGTAGTGGGTCTCTAGTCCGTGAGCGCTCAGCGGGCGCGGCGTCGCCCGGCGCGGGCGCCATGCGCGGCTCCCGCGTCACGGCCAACACCGAGCCGCCGCCCAGACCCGCCTGGACCGACATCGCACAAACCATGGATACGCACATACCGTAAGTGTACTATACAGTTTATTAAGGTATTTACAGTTTTTTTTTTACACAGGCGATCTTCTCGTTATTGTTAATATTTATCGAATCCGTTAATTTGATTTATCGATTATGTATATAAAATTTTCCCTAAAATCAAATCGTACTATCATATTTACAGAGAAAATAAATGCAATTTTGAAAAATGCATTTGTGTAATTTAAATCGTTAATTTATTTTAATCTGAGGAAGCTATCATTTCACCAAAGTACTTACTCTATAAAAGTCCAATAAATAAAAAAATGTTCTTTTATTTTTCTAGTGAAGGCGACTTCCTCGAACGTCGCCTCCGCATCCCGCTGTCGTACGTGGACGACTCGGAGACGGGGTCGGACGCGGAGTCGGTGCCGGGCGCGGCGGGCGTGCGCGTGCGGCTGGCGGCGGGCGACGACGGGCTGTTCGGGTTCAACGTGCGGGGAGGGGGCGGCGCGCCCGTGCTCGTGTCGCGCGTCGCCTCGCGCACGCGCCTGCATCTGCAGGAGGGGGACCAGGTCACTACATTAACTACTATTTTCTTTACTTTAAAGAAGACAACTCTTGAATAAGAAAGAATTGCTCTCGTGTCGCGGGGATCTTTACTAACGTACTTACATACAATGAGCACAAAGTACAACCACACCCGAAGCAAGTCTTTGTGGATGGCAAAAAAATCCGTGTGGGAATCGAAATCGAATCTCAATGTAATGATAGCCACTGCGCTACGGAGTTGGTCGAATTATCTACTTCTAGCCCATATTTGACTACTGACTACAGACACTACAGACTACAGTGTCATGAAAACCAGCCAACCGTGCAGGGGTTCGTTTATAGCTTCTAGGGCGCGCATTCAGACTAAAAATACCAATTTTTTTTCTTCATAAAATACTTTGCCTGTAATCGTATTTAATTCTTCAATCTAATCCAATGCGTAGACTAGTCTAGTCCCCCTTTCGATTGAAATTCCTATTAACAATTAGTCAATAATAATATCTTATACTTGCAGGTGATGTCAATAAACGGCACGGACGTAGAAGAATTAACGCACGAACAAATCGTACAAATGATCAGAAACACGAGAGGTGTTCTTACGTTAATAGTCAAACCTAATGGTGAGTAATTTTATCTAGCCCACGTTTTGGTAAGATCCGAAAATCACTCAGATATCTGAAAATTTTTTATCTATATTTCTGCCTCTATTTTATAGCCACGCAGTACGCAGCTTAAGGCCATTTTTAAGCACTTGATAGAGGTCGAGAGTCAAGCTATTTTGATTCTTTAGCAAACTACAAGATTGTCGAACTGTTACCCGCTAGTAAAATTTCTTAACTAAATATCCATGTATGAACAAATAAAGCGGCCAATAATTATGTTATCTTGTAACCTAATTCTACTGCTTATTTTATTTCCAGCTGTCTACGAACCAGAAGAAGGTCCGGAAGAGCCAGCAGTGTGCTTCGTCCCACTAAACTCGGGTCAACTGGAAGGCGATGTTCTAGAACAATCGATGCTGTTGCTAGGCGACGGTCTAGCTAGCGGCGCGGCACTCAAACAGTACGACACGCTATTGAGAAGACTGCCTGATGAACCGACTACGGCGTCTAAACTGCCTTGTAACTTGAATAAGAATAGATATAGGGATATTGCGCCTTGTGAGTATTACGCATGTTTTTATGGCTATTAACACAATTTTTTGGTGAACTAATGGTTTACTATTTCTCATATTAAGAAATCGGCCCTTTCCTAGCAGCGGGACAGTAATGGTGACGAAAACAAATGTGTAGAAAAAATAAATTTTTGGTTTGGTAAAACATTTCATAAATGTTTCACTATCCCATGATCATAACATTTCTCAAAAACTAATAAAATAAAGGATAAAACCAGGTGAGACCAATATCGTTTGTTTTTATTACAGACGATTCAACGCGAGTGATATTGAAAAACGGGCCTACGGGTGACTACATCAACGCTTCATACATCAACATGGAAATACCTAACTCCGATACAGTTCTCACGTACATTGCAACACAAGGTATAATTGTTTCTATCTCAATTAGCCGAAGCAAATTTGTGTACGCTTTCCAATTATTTTATGATTATTACCGTAGTATTCACTATGAAACGCATAAGATGGAATATCGCAATCACAAATATAGCACTCGATAAGAGGCATATTGTGATGCTATTGAACGCAGCTTATGATAATACCAGAGGCCGCCCGCGACTTCGTCCGCGTGGAAACCCTTTCCATGTAAATCCCGATCCCTCGGGAACTCCGTGATAACAAGTAGCTTACATGTTATTCTGGGTCTACATCTACCTATATACCATTCGCATTTATAATATTAGTAGGTTTTTTTTTCAAATCAAGACTTAGTTATATAGAAAACAGAACCAATAAGTGCTAAAAACATCTTTATATTTATCAGGACCACTAGCATCAACGGTAGGCGACTTCTGGCAGATGGTATGGGAGTCAGAAAGCAGCCTAGTAGTAATGCTCACAGTACTATCAGAGAGAGGCCGCGCTAAGTGTCACCAGTACTGGCCTAAGGTCGGCACGTCGCCGCTCAAAGCTACCAACTCGTTGACAGTCCATACAAACAGTGAACAGAATCATGGACATTATATAAGACGAGAGATGACTATGAAGGTAAATTTATAATGCTACATTTTTTAGAGATCGTAAAAAGTTGTGTTCTTGGGTGATTACATGATTTTATGTGTGGAATTTAAATATTAGTATTGTTTTGTGTATATAATATGCTTCAAAGTATAGTTTTACGCAATTCAAAGCGTATAAGGGCGTGATCTATGCAATTTGGTATGTGCTCAGTTATTAAAATTGTAATTTCAAAGGGCACTTTACATGACGTATTGGAACTAGTTTTGCCGAAAATAACCCCACTTTTTATTTTTTAGTATAAATTATATTAAATTGGACACACCCATATTATTGAAATATGTCATTGACGCTTATCAGTTTTATGTATGAAAATAGTCAAAAGGTCAAAACGAAGAACATGCATAATAAACATTTTTTTCTTCCACAGGAGACGGGTGGTGGTTGTCGCAACGTGACACAGTTGCAGTATATCGCGTGGCCCGACCACGGCGTGCCTGACGACTCGGCCGCTTTCATCGGCTTTACGCAACTCTGCTCCAACCTGAGAAATCATCGAGCTTGTATGTATTTGTATTTAATACTTGTACTTAAATCTAAATGTTTATTTTATTGAATGTATGTACACTATATATATATTCGCTTAGCCTTTGTTCCAAACTGTGTTGGAGTCGGCTTCCAGTCTCACCGGATGCAGCTGAATACCAGTGTTTTACATGGAGCGACTGCCTATCTGACCTCCACAACCCAGTTACTTAGGTATTAACACGATACCCTTCGGTAAGACTGGTTGTCAGACTTTCAAGCTTCTGACTACTGTTAACGACTGTCAAAGATCTTCGAAAATGACAGCCGGGACCCACAATTTAACGTGCCTTCCGAAACACGGAGAATCTCGATATGTTTAGGATGGTCACCCATCCACGGAACAACCTCGGCAAGCGTAGCTTAACCTCAGAGATCGATCCGTGCGGCTGTTGTAAACTAAGCTACGAGAATGTATGTACACTAAAGTACAGTAAAAAAGCTAGTCCATCATAATACTGAGATTATAATAGTATGCGTCCATTCCAGCCTATAGAAGTTATGTTACGTTTCTAGTAGTCTTTCCTCGCCAACGTTTTACGATGCTTACTTGTCAACTTGTGGTTCTTTCTCTAAATTATTGTTTATCGTAAGAAGCGGAATAGGTAGTACTTATCGATGCTTGCATTAAACTCAAAACAAAAGCGATCGCTAGCTTTGAAGATCACTGGCTAACATTTTATGAAACGAACTTTTTTTTTTCTCCCGACGCAATATTATTGGCGTGGGGACCTAAACAAAAAAAATCTACGCTACGGAGTACTGTAGTTCTGAAAAGGTATTTTTTATTTAACTAATCTATTATTTTCTGTTACAGTAATACCAACGGTAGTGGACCCGGGCGACGACGACGAGGACGAGCGCGTGCTGGCCCCGCCCATGATCGTGCACTGCTCGGCGGGCGTGGGGCGCACGGGCGCGCTCATCCTGTGCGAGGTGGCGCTGGCGCTGGCGGCGCGCGGCCAGCCGCTCTACCCGCTCGACCTGGTGCGCGCCATGCGCGAGCAGAGACCCATGTGCATACAAAATGCCGTGAGTAACAATATAACTGTCTTGTTAACAAAAATTGCGTTAGCTCCGAAAGTAAGTTTGCTAAAGTCAACTCCAAAAGTAGCTGATCTCAATCAAATTGATGATACTCAATCTTTCGAAATCCTATATACTGAAGTGTGCACATTATTCCAAGGAAAACACATTTGCCATTGATTGAAATGTTTAATTCTAACTCATTCTACCTGATTTTGATCACTTATTTATTAAAGTTACGTAACACAGAGGTTTTGTTAATCGGAAGTTGTTAAGCGACTTTTGGAGCCGACTGTAAATGCATTTTTGTACAATACACAGATTGCATAATATACGTACGTGTACGTTGCACTTGCTATGTACACGTAATGCACGTGCACAGTAACTAAGCTACACATGCAGTGATTGTTTGATAAGTTGTTAACTTTAATGAATATGCATCGAAATGAGCTTTGAACGGTTTGACAAAGAATGATTAATTATCGGAATATACTTCACATTTTTATCTTGTGTGAAAATACCCTATTGTTTTGCATGCATTGTTCTTGTATTCTACAACCGGCAAAATCGAAGCATTTTGTAAAATAATTCTAGTTTAAGTAATCTGCATACGACCACTGTACATTAAAAGGCAAAGCCTTTATTCCTTTAGTAATCGACCCTTAACGAACGCTATTAATTTATTTATTTCTATCCTTTCAGAGTCAATATAAGTTCGTATGTGAAAGCATACAGACAGCATACGCGCAAGGACTAACGAAGCCGGCGTCAGAGAGCGGCTCTAACTGAGAGCTGCTAGGGCCTTGCCAATTATTGTAGTGTACACTTGTACAGTCAACTGTAAGACCCCCAGACTGATCGTGTAAGGTTAACTTATTGACTATAGATATCAAATCATGACTTATAATATTTAAGTAATGGATTTTCAACCTTAAAACTATACCAGTAAGGGTTAAGTAATTAATTTTCAACTTTAACATTGTACTAGTAAAGTATAATTTTAATTGCATACTGTCTCGAAGTTTTGAAATGGACGTTTTTTAATTGGTTTGAGTTAGTTCACAGTCCTTTTTACATGATGCAAGTTAACTGCTTCTTACTTATTATAATATGATTCTAATGCATGTCTTGTATCGATTAAACATTAGTTTAAGGACAATAAACTTGCAACATGTAAACTGAGCTTTATAAAAAAACATTTCAAAAACAATGTTCTCATACGATTTGCACGAAACTAAAATGAAAGAATTTATTACATCTCTTTCTTACGAAAACAGTATAAGATAGAAAAAATCTGTATTAACACGTTTCATTTTATCAATGTGTGAATTTTTGTATCAAACTATTTTATAATAGTAAACTTTGGTATCTATCGTCAATATATCGAGTAGAAACAGTGTGTTCATGGATTCAAGAGTAATATAATAAAATATTTACATGAAGTATAACGCTGTATAGTCAGAATAATATACACTAATTAGTTAAGAGATACAGTAATGACAACAAATAATAATTTATTCATGAAATCGCGACATCCTCGAATCTTACCTTATTATTGCGTTTTGGAAGACACACAGTTTTTTATCTTTGTCGAATAGCAACAAGACAGATTTTAGGCTTTCGCGATTTCAAAACGGACAAGAAACCACAGCAGTAATATTGCCTAAACAAAAACGATTTACTTATTGTTTAATTTTAAACTAAACTAGGTATATTGATCAAATTCAGCCTAAAATAAAATAACACTTAATAATTCAAAATTATTCAAACGACTGATTATTGAAATTCAATAGGTCTAATACCTGTTTTGCATTCTTGCGTACTATGATTATTGTACGCAGTTGTAAAGTTTTAACCAACACGAACTTGTATCTTTTAACTATTTATTATTAAGAAAAAATCCTTTTTCTAAGAATATTATTCAATCGTATTTTTAATTTCCTAGTGTTTTCTCGACCAGTGTTTGTATAATTGTTGATTTAATAAATTTTATAGAAAGTTTGTTTCACGATGTTAATCGATTAATCGACTCGATACTCGAATAATCGTATCCACATATCACTGTTGATAAGATATATTTTATTTTAATATTTATTATTTATTTTAGTTGTAATTTTTTTGTCTAACACTTGCTGTGATTTTCGCTACACATGATATTCTAAGTAATCTTGTAGGTCTTGCCTTTCCAACGAATTTAGTAATTTATTTTGAGAGTTGTATTTATTTGTTGAAAGTGTTTTATATGCAAGTAGCGACAGGCTATTACAGATACTTTAGTATTGTACATTTTGTATACTTTATTTTATTTTCTATGACACATCGATTCATCATTCGATTTTAACTTGACTTCTGTATTCTTATACCAAAATAAAATTGTAATATTTTCGTTTATTTTTATTCATATAATAATGTGTTCCTCACCTTCCGAATTAACCTCTAAAATGTGATTTAAAATGATTCTGTAATAAGTCTGTCGCTACAAAAATTTACCGCTTCTTTTTCCTGTGCCATTTGTAATATAATAATAAGATATTTTGTACATTTTACTTTTAATATATTTGTCATACATTGTGTATGTTTATGTTTCATTTGTATGTATCCAAAACCCTGTATACAAAGTTATTAAACCTTTGACCGCCACGGTCGGCTATACTCCACAAATCAGAACGTGCTCACGACGCTATATCTTTGTCGACATTTGCCGACGAAAGCGTCCTGAGCACTTTCTGATTTGTCGAATATAGCCGACCGTGGCGGTCAAAGGGTTAAATCTATTAGCGTATTAGGTATAAGGGACCCAATTACTTGAAATAATTGTTAATCGTAGAATAAGAAGTCCCCTACATACGTAATATAAAAGTATTTTTTCATATTAAAACTTGGAATTATTAACAATCACGTTGTCTTTTTCAAGTTATTTTTCAATTTAATAATATTGATATTAAAAGTAGCTGTTCAATAGAAAAGTTTAATAAGAAGTAATGATTCATCTTCTTGTAAATAAATCGCATGAAGTAATTATCAATTTTATTTTGCAATAAACGATTATATCTCCTATGTGATCGTTTACATAATACTAACTATTAGTAAATATACAAGGGATATTCGTACCTCTTGAAAAAAAATCCCGATCTATAACTGACCTTAACATTATAATTTCAACGAAACTTTCAACGATAATATTTTATTAACATCATTTTATTTGAATAATACAATTAATTTGTATTGTATTGAACTAAAAGCAATTTTCTAACATATGAACAAGGAGGACATATCAGTTATGATATAAACATATATTTAGTCGCGTGTACCTATAAACCTCCATAAAAGAAACTCATCTTAATAGTGTTGTCTCACTCACTCTTACTGCATTTGCAATAGGAGTGAAAGAGAGAACATTAGTTTGATGGTTCTTTGTTTGTGGGGCTGTTACGTATTTTGTCACATATTTTTATGGTAACATATTTTTAAACGATTGATAAAAAAACCTCACAATTAACTGATTTTGATGTAAGTTTTGTTACATAAAAATAATTGATTTAATTTAATTTTTCGATCCTGTTACCAGTAAAAGAATGCGAATATTATTTTGATCCCAAATACTCGATTTTATACATAAAATTTCCTAAATAAATTATTTTACTCACCTAGCATTTAATTTTCTAATAATTGATGAAGTTTGGAAGGCCGCGTTACCTAAAGTATGTGACTAATTTATATTGTGCCTATAAAATTAAGTGAGGATTGCCATAATTGTAACATTTAGAGTGTGTGTAGATATAATTATAGTTTTATAGTATTTAAGTTCTAAAGCCTACAAATCGAAGAAATTGTGAATGCACTAAATAAAAATTAGAATGAATGTTTTTCTATCAAGTTTTTAAAACCAGTCTAATAAGAATATCTGAGTGAAAAGAATGTCTTATGACCATTATAATCCTCATAGGACATTACAATGTAGTACATTTGGCCTTCTGAAATTGATACTTATGTGCGTACGTAATAAACGTATACCTTATACGTGCACGTATACGTACCGCATACATCTGTGAATTATTAAGTTAAAGATGTTTTTTTTTCTACGTGGGCTCATAATGGTCTATTTAATCCAAAAATTATTTTATTACGTCACTATTTTCTTGAAGCAAGTAAGTTATAGGTTCTTATGCACAAACATTTTATAAGTCAGAACATGTCTTCAGTATTCTTGTTAGACTGGAATACTTTGAGAATTACTTTATTTTAGTTCATTTTATTTTTCGCACAACTGTTGCATTTTATTTACTCTTCAAAGCATTTTATTTTGATATACTCACATTCAGCCGCATTGTGTTAATATTTTTTTTATCTGATTTATATAGTTAAGTAAATATTTAATTTAATATATGTTCTGTTAATTTATTGCTGTGTAATTAGGCTTGATTTATTATGATTTATTTATCTAAGAAACAGTTGATAGATTATTTATTTGATTTGACTCAATTTGGCAGAGATGATTTGAATGACTGGTAATTATGAAGTTTCTTTCACTTTACTTTACGCGCAAATTCACAGTTGTAATTTACGTACGAGCTTATACGCTCTGAAGAATAAACCCAAGTTTTGCCGCTATGAGATAAAATAATTCAAAGCTATGGGTACTCATTATTGCCAAAATTCTTATATTTTTTTGCAAATCTTGCGTCTTTGAATGCCTATATCTTATTGTTTATTAGTGTGTAATCTTTTTTCATTTTCTCAATCATGTGTTTCATTTTATAAGCACGTTTGTTTTTCCCTTACTTAAATCGAGGCTATACTTATTTCAGTACATTTTAAAATTTAAAATCACTAGTTACAGGTCTTTAATCCGATCCGAACTGAATTCAAACCAAACCCCATTGAATAATTAAATTATTATAGATATAAGTTGCACCAGTGTATAATAACGTTTGTTTTAATTAACTGTTTGAACTAAAGGCTATTGTACTAATTTCTAACTAAATATACGACCACAATGTCATATTGAATTAATCACTTTTTGCAAATGTGTCTTTTCTTTTCTATAAACGTTAAATTCAGGACATAAATATGTAAAAATCTATAAAATTTTACAACATAGGCAATGACAAAAATAAAAGATAATTCTCACAGTATAATTTCACATTTCTTTTGTCTTATTTAGGACACGCTATGATGTTACAGTTACAGAACTATACAATTTGGCAAAGACGCAAGCACTAATAACTTAACAAACAAAAATGACTATATTTGCTTAAAATGTGATTAATTTTATGTGCATCGTTAATTTATATGGGTCAAAATATCCTAATAAAATCTAGGGTTTTTAAGCGAAAAATTATTTGATATCTTAGCACTAGGTTTCGTGTGAATGACTGAAGTAGATATAAGTGTTGTAATGTTCAATTATTTTGTAGAAAGAGTGATGGAACTAATGTAAAATAACTTGTAACAGTGTAATGTTTTCTACCTTGTGATGTCTATGAAGTGCTGTGCGTTTTATTTTATGTCAAATAAAAGTTTATTGAATCTATTTATTTTTGTTTCTATTATGATATTAAACTATCGCGTCTTGTACAGATCATAGAATACTAATATGCACAACGGGTCTTATGCGCGGCGATTAATCGTAAACCTTTTTTATATCTCGATGTTTCAACCAAATAAATACTGATGTAGCTGCTAAGCGTCGTTTCCTCGTACCGTTGTGTGGAGATATCGACGATATCGAATAATAAAAAAAAAGTTGAACACAAAGTGAGAGTAGGCGTAGAAACAAGCGCACAAGGAGACTATTATGTTCGAAAATTGATTAGCGCCCCTAGCGGGTTTTTGCATAACTATGTTCCTCAAGGGCACCATTTTCCACGAAACAATAAAATAAAATAAATCTTAACAAATAATATTATTTGCTGGAGCGCGCACATAGGAGCAATTCTGAATTCGATTTTCGAAGTAAAATATTTTATACTTTCCATGCCTATTGGATATTTTAGGACGATGAGGCTATATGGGTATTGTTTCCTTTGCCTGCTTCAACTAAAATAAAAGAAATAAACGCTGATTTTTTTTTGTGTGTTAATGTTTCGTTGAACAACATTAATTTTGAAATTATCATATTGTTGATGTATTTATATTTTTACTAATACGATTTAACGTAAGTAGACTAAAATTATTATTCATGAGAATAATACTTTACATGAGTATTTTTTATCCACTAAATGATATTATATGCTTAAAATTAGTTCGTACACAATTATTGACAATTTAATTTACAGAAAAAAAAATTCTGGACGAATATTTTTTTTCTTTTCTGACTCATGTTAAATGTCAAGTTGTTGATACTCGATAGTTCGCGATTTTCTGCCGGTTTTCTCGAGAAGCTCGATGACAATGTGTGGTTCTCGATAGCGTGGCGTTAGTATCGAGTGTACAGAATCGAGCCGCTGAAAATATTGTATCAAGCCTTTCCGAACATTCGAAGCTTTCATGAAATCTTCCTGGCATCTTCGGTCTACTGGGTAAGTACCTGTGTTGTACCTACATGTTCATAAAAGTTATTAATCATGCGGAATCAATAGCAAAGACATTTTAAAACACTGCTTTTTGAATGACAACCGCCAACTTTTGCCCGTGTCGTTGGCGACGTGACTCTTATATGTCTACAGGCTCCGCCTTTTACCTTTGACTTTCCAGCTTCATTCACATACATACATCTTGAATGGATGTGAATGAAGCAAGGAAATTTTGTAGGGACCATAGAAAGTGGCATTCTTTGATCTCTGCCTTTCCTTACGGTAATAATTGTTAAGCGCGTTTTTATGCTTTAAAAATAACTTAATTCTTTACAAGAAACTATTCAGTAAAAAGTTTATCTACATTACACTTTTTAGATAATACAATGATCTCAAAACCAAAGCATTCTCTCTCTACAACCTACACTAAAACGCGTGGGCCTAAATGCAGCCCACGCAAACCCGAGTGGGCCGAACGAAAGACACCGACCATTATCGGTACCTTCATCCATTCAATTCGATTCATACCGTTACGAGATCTTTAATTAACTCCTCTAAAATTATTTCAGGGGCCGATGAAAACGGTTATTTTAGTACAATCGATTGAGCACAATGGTCAAACTCAAAGGTATAGAGTTTCAAAGGCTGTCACGCCGCTATACAACCGATCCGATTTCCTGATAAACGTTGCCGTGGTTACCAGTTATTACCATCTCCGTCATTCATGGAGCAATTTTTACTGGTTTTTTCAATTTTGTTGACATTTTTATTAATTTTGTCGTAATTTTTTGTCTCTTTGCGATAAACTCGAAATATACGCAATAGTTTGTGATGCGGTTTTCACCTATAGATAGAGCGATTCCCAAGGTTTCAGTGTAGGTATAGGTTATAAGGGTTTTGTTTAAAAGTAAGCTAGTGTTTTATATCGACGCGTAATGCAAACTTTTGCTATATAGTGATTTTTCTCCGTTTTCCCGTAATAACATACATATACACGTGTTTCCTATATGGCTATAACTCTGTAAATACCGAAAGGTGTATTACCTCTGTCTAC
Organism: Anticarsia gemmatalis; assembly: GCF_050436995.1. Classification (NCBI taxonomy): domain Eukaryota; kingdom Metazoa; phylum Arthropoda; class Insecta; order Lepidoptera; family Erebidae; genus Anticarsia; species Anticarsia gemmatalis. Next base: position 9,650,506 of record NC_134757.1, read on the forward strand.
ACAATAAAAAATAGAAGTTTCAAAACAGTGTGTAGCAGGTCCAAACTGCTCTATTTTTTCAGTCCTTTATTGTTTTATTTTCTCATTAATTACAATAAAGTATAATATGCCCCATCTGCGAAAAATACAACAAAAATACACATTGGAAAACGCGACTGTAGATAGGACAAGTATTTCCCCCAAAACCAGAATTAAGTTTTTGAATTCCCTTATTTAAGTTCGAAATTATTCAATCTCTTGTAACGAACTTGGCTTAACTTGTTCAATTTTGAAGGATTTACAAATCCACCAATGACAAAACGAACCTTAGTAGAGTTCCTTAACCTTGCCAACCTAGTTTTACTAAAAGCATTCAAATAATTAATTTGTTGTAGAAATTATTTGCAATATCATTTTCATTTCGAATACAAACCTTGAACTTTAAAAGCCTTATTCAACAACAATCTTTTATCAGTTTAAGCTGAAAGGTTTCAGTTGCTAGGTAGTCGTCAATACATTGTATTTAAACTTACTAAGAGCTGATAAAGCGATATAAACAAAAGCCCGTGTAGAGAACGCTTCTGTTTCGCGGGAATTAACTGAAAATACGAGGATTTGTTGTAAGAACCACTAATACTGGAACTCGATCGAAAGTCAGTTCGAGAACTGATAAGAATTTGTTACTCTAAAACACCCCTCTGTCTGGTCAAAATCGTTGATTTAGACTGTTTTCACTCCTGTATTAACAATTAGTAGTATTAATCCCGTTTCTTGTGTTTTATTACACATTTCAGTCCTATCACTACAAATAATCCAGCAATGATTTTTTCGTTAAATCAATTTACTTATGTTATAAATTATACACTTATCCATGCGTCATATTATTTTAATAAAGGTAGATATTGGGAAATTTCAATTAGAAAATTTACAAACACCCACATCATTTAAGTTACCAAAACATACTTTTCTAAGCATGCCATAATAAGCATCGTCGTAAAGTGATCCGGTCTATAAATACCCTGGGACTGAGGTAGCCACCGATAAGGCTTAGTCAGTATAAATCCGCCACAAATCCGTGTCTCTCCGGGAAAGTGAGCATCTATTGAATATTTATCGTACTCAATGAAAAAAAACAACCACGTCTTCTGCAAAAGTTATAAATAAACGTATTTTTAGATCACGTGCTTATATTAAGTAAGTATAGACTTATTTAACAATGTTAATTTACTGTGATAAACTTAAAATACAAATGTCTCTAGTTTTCCTGTTCGTAAAAAAATTATCATTTTTCTTTGGGCTAACTTACAATAACAAGTTAAATAATTATTGTGCTCTTATTCTTTTTATCGGCATAAAACACGTGTAAAAGCAAATTGCTATACATTATTAATGATACGCAATTTCCTTGTTTCGTATATCCACTTAAAATGGTACATGCTTAATTATATGGAAATATTCTAAGAGAAATTGTCCATGTTGTTGCTATGAAAATTCGGTCAATCAATTATTTTACTTCATCATATTATTATCATAAATCATGACCATCACGCTTGCTGCAGCAAGCGTGATGGTCATGCATGCAAGCATGCTTAGGTACTAAGAATATATAACTCGTGCTAGAGTATTCTTTCTCACCCTCTGTTACTGTATGTTATTTTCTCCCCTTAACTTATTTCACTACCTGCGTCAATGACCAATCTTTGCACGTGTCTTATTAATATACACGTTACAAAAAACGCATATTATTCATTGAAAATCTCTAGCCAAATAAAATAACACAATCTTATTTTCATAATTAATTTGATTACCAAATATCAAATCATTATTTTTAGAAGCGTTTCGCTGTTGTATGAATAATTGATATTAATTCAGAGGCGAGAATATCGTGAGTTCGGTACCGTTAGTAGCGGGTAAAGGTCGCCAGAGCAACGTATCGTCAGTGTAACCGCGACAGCCGGTAGGGCGACCCGCCCAACACAGCCGCCCAAAAACGTTCCCGTACTAAAACGGCCGTTACATACATTCCTTATTCAAAAATCACACGTGGAAACAGTGACGTCATAGTTACAAAAAAATCAGTGAATATTTTTTTCTTTATTTTTATTTTACGGCGTCTTAAGACACCAGATTACGCCTACATTAAAAAGGTTTTGGTACAAATAAATTTGTTTGGATGAATGCCGACAAAATGATTAAATATTCAACGTAGAGTGAATGTTACTTAATTATTATTAGTATCGTTTGTTTGAGTATTTTTTCAAATATTATTATTATTGGATGCGTAATTGAAACAAAATTATATTTTTAAAACGTTATCTTTGAAATATCCGTCTTTGAGGTAGGGATACTTCTGCTGTTCATACATTTTTAAACCTAATCATAGTTTAGAAAAATCCACCTGTTGAACTATGAACTTTGGCCTTGCTTAGAACCTATTTAATTGGCACACCAATTAGAATTCAACTGAGCCTTTAATTATGAAGGATATTATATCAGCCAAATTAATGCTATTAAGAAAACCTCTACACAATTCTCTAATAGATGTGAAGTCTGACAACCCACAACATTTGATAAAACATTGAAAACTATTTCTAACATCCTACTTAAAAGAAAACCTGTGCCTACGCAACAAGGAGACATCTCGCTTACTTAAAACCAAATTAGATAACGCTCGCAACTCTTATATCTAAGTATCCAAGATATTGACGCTTTATCACTAACCATCGGTTAGCGTATCAGGCAGAATATTTTGACTGGCTGTTGTTTTAATACATTTGCTGTCACTTTCTTTATCGGATAGCTTGTACGAAACTTGTCCGTAAACTGTGAAACTGGTCACAAGAATCTGTTTCACTTATGTTTGGTAGGTAAAATAACAACATAAAATGAAAATTCTGCCAAAATTTTACATGTTAAAGTTAACCACAAATTTTCAACTGTTCATTAAAAAAAATATAGCACAAATACAAAAATAATATACACTTATATTTTTCGCGATGTTAATATAAAAATTATGGTAAAAAATTGGAAAAAATCACGCAAAGGCGTAATACGCAGTAACGTTTGAATGAGCAAACATAAAGGCCTATCACATCGGGTTCCGGGAATACGCTACAGGTGGTTAGGACTTCCAGACAGACATTTTGTACACACCCTTATTCAACTGACGTTATATTCTTTAGCCGTTTAAAATACGTTTAGCTGCGTATTTATGTAATTTTGTGTTAAAGCCAGAAACAGGTACATAAAAGCATTAATAATATCTGGAACTGTGTTAATTTTACTCAGACATGCTAGTCATAAAGGAACAGGTACCTACGTAAAAAGCAGTAATATTTGAGAGTTGCTAGTGATTTTTATTAAATACTACGCCATCATTGGAATTATACACATTGATAGGCGATAAGGTAAGCAACCTTTCGTACAATTCATTAGTTGATGGATAACCGCTTGTGGTAATCACGGTGCGTTAGTGGGCTAGGTAGTGAAATTTCAGTCTTTCAGTCAGGGTAAGTCCGCAATGACAGGCAGCGTGCTTAGAGACTAAAATAGTGACAAGGAAAAAGAAAAAACTCTCTCTATCTAAATTCTTAGCAATCAGACTAACAGCACATTTGGTTTCTTTGCTAACAAGTAAAACACTAAACTCTGCCCTTTGGCGAATTAAACAACATCGGCACTAAGTAGACCACTAAGCAAACGATAGTCTGAACTATAAGTCTAGGTATACCGCGCGAGTATTTTCACCAGCAAATTCATTGTTTACAATGGCTGTTTTGTTTATTATCACATCGGGCAGTACTTATAATTTAGGATGACTATCGTGTCATAAAATCTGTTTACGTATCACGATACGGCATGTTAAGCGACATATTTAGGTGTCACAAAATTAAAGATAGGATCACAAAACGTCATAATACAAATCATGGATTTTATACAAATTGGTACACTATATGTGTACCAATTTTGTTTATAAATAGATTACTAAATAATATTTTTACCCCCAGGAAATGTATTCACGAAGACAAAGTCAATAAAACCGTCAGTTCTCGCAAATGATTTCTAATTAACACTATATTACAATCAGAATTATCGTTAGTCATAATCTGCTTACTTTGCTTCGTAATATGGATTTTTCTTCCTACATTATTCATATCTATTAGCTGATAGGCTCTTGTGTAATAAAGATTAGTGAGATGGGATGGAAACTATCCTTTAATAATCCCAAGACGTGTATTTTGGGTGAAACACATATTAACAACAAGTAAGTAGCAAGACTCGGCCTTAAATCGTCATTTTGAATTCAAACTGTTTTTGAGTGCCTGTTTTTCCATGCTAATTTCATTATTTATTTTATAGACTTCTAAATCGTAAACCTTGCTACGGTAAAACATCCCTTATAAGATACAACTATACGGTTATCTAATGCTCTGTATTTATTAAACGATATTTTATATTAGATGCTTCCATCCCCAATAGCAAACAAACACTAACTAAATTTAGCATTAATTGAATAAAAAATAGCTTAACATAATTTAAAGATTAGGTAATTAACCTTTGGTATCGATTACATATTTATTTTTGTTGTATTTGTGTAAACGGAGACGGTCAACAAAGGATAATTACCCGCTCTCGAACATGACTTACAAATCATACTAATTTGAGAAGTATAATATTTACTATTTATTAGTGTCTAATCAGTTGTTCTAATAGTTCTAAAAATACTGGTTATACATTCCACGCACATATTTCTATGACACCATATCATAAGGAAAGTAAGAAATAAATAGATAAAAAATAACTGGGGCACATGTTCACCATGTCACATAAAAGTGAGGTATCCATCATACTTACTATTGATGTTGTTGTCTCTTTCTGACCACCGTTGTAAAGACATGCTGTCCTCTCCTCTTCGTGTTCGTCAAAGATGGTATATTTTGAAGTATCCAACACAATATCTATGATATTCCGCTTATAAATTTGCTTCTTTTAGCATTAGATCAACTTGTAACTTGTTTTTCTCTAAAAATTATTATTAGAGTTTTCTCTTTAGATTATTATTAGAGCTCAAAAATGTCCCAAAAATAAAAATATAGTCCAATTTTAACTTTTAAATATACCGTTCCCCTTAATAACTGCGTCAGAAATATAATATGCTTACCTAAATTTATCGTAATCCAAAGGAATCGGGAGCGTTGTCCTTTTCCAGGCCTTATCTTGAGTTGATTTAGGTCGCCATCCTATTATATTCATCCATTGATAATATATTTTTGACGTCAACTCGTATTAAATTTGTTACATAGGTACGTAGATACTACATCATACATATTGTAATAGACAGTCTACATACACTATAGATATGAATATACCATGGGGGCTGTCACGTATCTCAGTTGAAAACCATTTGAAAGCTGTCGATTGTTTTCTCGCTTAGATTATAGTGATTAATACGTTACGTGTAACAAAGCAGCAATGTACTGAATAGTGACCATAGATTTGACGTATACTAGCTGTCAACTGAGATACGTGATAAGCCCACTAGTCATATAAGACGGTCAAAAGACATCGAAACATTCTCTAAACTCTTTCTGTAAGCGAAAATATACTAAGATGATGAAAGAAAATTCTCCCACTTCATAAAAAAAAATACTGAAATATTTCTTTTCAAACTTTAGGTTCAATTTCGTGAATCAGAAATAAATGTCGATAACAGTAACCTAACTGCTAGATAAAGTGACAACAAATGTACGAAAACAACTTTTAAAACATCTGGAAAGCTCTCTACAGTCTCTGATAGTTATCTAGAAGTCGAGAAACGGGGCCTTAATCTTATTTTTTTATAAAACAAATATATTAGACCACTTTGTAATCATTTTTTTAGGACAAAAATATTAATTTCATAAAAAATCACAAAAAATAAACCTAGAATTATTGTTGACAAAAGCGAGACCCAAGGTTTAGCAGTATACTTAATTTACTAGTTAATTAGAAGGTAATTACACAGACATGCTTATTAAGTAAGCCCAAGGTTGGCGTGGAAAGCCTACAAATTAGATACAAGCACCAAAGACACTGTGCTAGGTAATTTTGTTTTTGAATACAATTTCCTGTTTCAAAAAATAAATACTAATGTAAAGTACTGAACCAAGAACGATATTTTTTCAATAATTTAATTATTTCCTTAATTTTCATTTTACTGGAAGAGGAAATGTCCTGAAATGGTCGTATTATGAAACAGAGGATTTTATACGAACACAAATACGCCACCTAAAGCAAGGTGTAAATGGGTCTATGGTAGAGAAGCAGAATACGAGCCGAGCTCAAATTTCTTAAAAAAGCACAATAAGCTTTAGGATAGCCTACAACTACACGATTTCGCGAACAGGCTCTTCTTAAGCTCGGCTAAACTAGAAACAAGTAGACCCACCATAAATTGTTATTTCATTCACCTATTCTGTCTTACAAAAGTACTCATACTATCATGAAATTAATGCTTATAATATTTGATAATTTGTGCCGGATAATAGACTGTGTACCGGAAAAGAGCGTAAACATTTTGGCCCCGGGCAGAAGCTAATAATTATGATGTTTTGATTTAAATTCTCAGTATATCGATAACCACGTGGCACAGTGTTATCAGTAAAACAGTCTATAATAATAATCTGTACAGACAGGTATATGTATAATAATGTACTTAAACTATTTTAGGATCATTTACCAATCGGTAAATGGACTAAACTTAGATATTTTAGAAATACTGACTGGCGGATACTTTATATAAAAATCGAATCTTTTATTTAGGTATAGTTCATTTGTATTGTGCTTATAATGTCTACTGATTAGGTGCCTTTACACACACGCTCTATCGCGGGTTCTTAGGAGCCTACAGTATTTCGCACAAGAAAGACGGCGCACTCTTCGCTCGCGATTTTCTTCGCGGCATTGACAGATGAGCGCGGCGCGCGCTTTTTCCTTTCTCCTTGCACAACCTTTACACGCACGCTCTTTCACGCGCAATTATTGTTTCACGCGCGATAGAGCGTGTGTGTAAAGGCGCCTAATCAGTAGACATTAAAAGCACCATACAAATGAACTATACCTAAGAAAAAGATTTTTAAATATATAAATGAAAACGTTTAATATATTAACAAAAAATAAAAGCGAAAGTACAATTATACAAGGCTATAAATATTCTTCTCCATTTGATACATTTTTCTTACGAAATTCAGGTTGTTCTCTCGAGTTTCGGACACGTGGATGTATCTGTTATCTTTATCTTTTGCTGATAACATTTTCCTGTTCCGTGTGGTAATGTAAAAATCATGTTCACCTGTTTATACCAATTTGAACTCATAAAAGAATATGAAACTTACGAAAATAAAGGGAAACTCTCTTTTGTTTTACTGCTTGTTATACAAATTATTTTAACCTTTGAATACGAAATGTTCGAATATTAATTTGAAACTTTCTTATTTTCATAACAATCTGCTAGCTTTTGACCAGAAACCTTCATTTGAAAGCACATAATCTAATTCGCTGGATAAGAATCTTTTATTCTGTCAATTTTTATCTTATTTATTTCTGCAGTCTAACTAAGGCATATTTTCACTATTGACAAAGTGGGATTAATAAGGATTATGAACAGTAAATAGCTACACATTTTTCTATCATATTTTATACAATTCCTAATAATTTCACCACGTTTCTTGTGGGTACTAAAGATTCTTAGTTATACTAAAATGTTTACAGGTATAAAACAAACTAATTAGGCTTACTAAAGCATAATATTGTACCACGTGTAGACATCAGATTACTAAAGGAATTAACCTCCTGAATACGTAGATCATTTACTTAATAACTTCATACTGTATTTCAGCAAATTACGATATTCTTCATAAGATCGTGTTTCCTGTTTCCTTGTCTCATATTATGAGTACCGTAGTCAGGCAGAAATGTATGAAATACATTCACATCTCGCCTTTGCATTGTTAATACTTGATTTTTATAAATTGTTCCCTACATGGAATATAAGAGAACAAACTTTTAGCCAAATATCAGGTTGATGTAACAAACTTCATGCTTTCAAATTCAAATCAGCCTTTATGTTTTAATGTTACCGAGTATTCAAAATTCTGTATAGTATAGTCTAGTTCTAATTAGGAAAAGCTGTTGCTACTATTGAGTTCATGACATTAGGAGAAAACTTAAGTAGGTATTAGCATTTTACCCGAGTCGGCTGACACAGTCGCATTTACCACGCGGGCTATAAAAGCAGTCAATTCTCTTATTTTTGTAAGTTTGAAATTCTTACTTCAAGTACAGTTTTTATATTTTTATCTACTTTAATTTTGTTCATATCGACACTAAATAGTTTTCAACAGCAATATAAATGTTATTTTAAAATCTATATTATTTTTGAAAGCAATTTATATTTGAAATATAAATCAGCTCCATTCATACGAATAATTGAGAAAATGTTTTTCTTTTCGAATTGAATCAAAATAAGCGTTGTTTATGAAAACTTAATTGCATTTTGTGAAGACGCTTTTAGTACAGCTGAAACGTGTTTACAAAATGCAATGAACATTTTAACAAATACAAATTTTAATGTATTCTCTGAACACGCGTTAAAAGTTTCATCCCGTATGTTGCATGTTAGGTGTCAATTGTTTTATGGTCGCATATCGAAAAATCGATTAAAATGTTTCACCTGTCTTCATCCCACGTTTCATAAAAATCAATTAAAAACTTAAATCGTAATAGCGTAACAACATACAGAATTTCACATTTAGAATATTAGTATGTATCACCAAAACAACTTTGAATCTATTCCAAACAAGAACTAATTGAATTAAATAAAACAATCGTTACATTTCTATAAGTAACGTTCTCTCGAAAAGTTGCCATCTTGACAGCTCGATTACGAACTTTTGGAACAATGGTTTCAAGCCCTCCTCCAAATGTCAAACTTTTCGTATTATCTGACATTTAGACATCCATACTAAATTAGACAATTTGATATGCGCTAGAGACCGTTTCTCTTGCAAAAATCGATACTACTACACGAAACAAAAAGCAATCGTTCTGCCGGTTAAGCAACCGATGGCGCGGTCATTCCATAGATGGGTGATGGGTGATGGGTGATGGGTGATGGGTGATGGGTGATGGGTGATGGGTGATGGGTGATGGGTGATGGGTGATGGGTGATAGGTGATGGGTGATAGTGGTATTTGAGCTGGGCGTCTCCGTACTTCGGAGGGCACGTAAAAAGTCGGTCCCGGCTGTTGTCTACAAAGATAACAGTCGTTAAGTCATGTCATAGGCCTCTCAGGCGGCTTGAAAAACTTTAACACTAGGTTGACCACTAACCATACGACAAACAAAACAAACAGCCTTTTCAAGCCGAATTGATCACAATCACAAGAACAAAGACATAATGTAATAATATATCTTCGCATAAATCTTTAGGGATTGTGCGTGGCAGACACGTAACATGATCATCATCATTAACAACTTTACCCTTCTAACGGCACGGCACAGCCTTTCGTTTACGCCAGTCATCGTTTTGTGACATATTTCCATCTCGGACAAAAAACAGCTGTTATCATACTCGCACTAATAATACAATACTCAAAATACAACTTTTATCAGAATCAACGAATTTGTTTAATACCTATTATAGGTACAAAATACTAAATATTTTTTGTGTTTTAAAAGTGAAATAGAAGACATCATTTCGTTACTAATAAATAAAAAAACGGTATGGTTATAGTGTTAAGTCTAGTTGAAGTTGTGTCGATGTATTTTGAGTTACAACACTATTGTATTATTAGTGCGTATGGAAGATCGATTTTAGAAACCTGTATTTTGTTTGTCAAATGGGTTCTTAAAACCTACTTCCATATCATCTCTTATATCTTAGTTCTCGACGTATCACAGTCTAAGCAAATACTACTACACTGTATTATGGAGCCTATGCCTTAATTCTTTACGACGTCCACAATTTATATCCAAAAGATTTATATACTGGACATGCTTCATACACCAATAAACAGCTTCACAATCGACGTCAGTACTACCATATATTTCACGTAAAGCCTTCAAAATTCATATAAAAGAGACGTGAAAGAAATAAACAAACAGATCAACGATATCTCTCTGATTCGTTGTCACATATTTTCCACACGTCTGCCTCGCGGTGTGGGGACGCGTCCTAAATCACTTCAATACTCAATATTGATTCATTTGCCCGATATACATTCGATTTGCGGCTGTCATATAAAGTTGTGGTGTATAAAAAGATCTGCTATATTCGAGAGTAACACCAAAAATCTAATTCTTAAGTAAAATATTTATTACCTATGTGTATAATGATGTAATGCGTATTAATAGTCTTATTCTTGTCTATCAACAAACAACAACTAAACTGGATGCTTACAACAAAATTTCCATTTATAGTGGTTTGTGAAAAGAAAATCAAAACTTTTTTGACGTCTTTCTTATCTTGTATGTACTATGGAAACCAAAATACTTACCTACTTACTAATATTTACACCATGAACGCGGAAACGAATTCTTTAAAACAGAGAAGTCATCCATATGTAAATATACAGAAAGAAATACGTCTATTCAAGACGGTTCAGACCGCGAGTGCCAGTTATAAACGTCAATTTCCCAAGTCTTTTACAAAGTAATTCGATCTTCCACCAGCAGCCGTTGACGTATATTGGCACACGGTGACGCACACTGGTCTCCTTCTACTGGCGGTACAAAACAATCACAAATAAGCTTATCTCATTCCCACACTAGACTTAGCACACAAACCGAACGCCTACTTAGGAATCAAAAATATCACTAGGTTATAATAACTTGGTCTTATCATAACTCTTTCTTGAGTAGTTTAGTTTGCTTGTTGTATGGTTAGAATAATGCTCGATATACAATAAATATAGTTAACAGGGTAAATAGAAATTACTGGTTTTTGAAATGTAGTATAAACAAAAGGGCAAAGACTAAACTTTGCAATTTATTCTTAGAAAGACTATTTAATTTTAGTGGCCTACGTAGCGCTACATGCGTAGCATTGACGTAGCTGCTTTTGCAAGCGTTTTGGTCGCTCAACGTGCACGGTTTCGGGTCATCAACATATTTTATTCATAGTTTTGTAATTCTTTCGCGTTTTTTATTATTTTCGAAGGGACTACTCAAGCTGTGATGAACAAACATGAGATCCCTGACGAAAGTAAAATGAATGAGTTGCTTCATATAATTTTATATCAAGATCTATAGAAACAGGTAAAGCAAGCGACAATCACTAGAGGAAAAAATAAGCATTTAATTTTCTAGAAATAAAAAAGAAGTTGAGGTCTTAAAGCCACTGGTCCCCTTAGAAGTAGCTTCAGGAGATTGCTTTTCATGCACATAAGAGAGCATTTGAACTAAGACAAACATTTGGTCTATTTAGGTTCATTTATGTCCAGATAGCGACTGCCATAGTCCGTTTTATTCAAAACTTGTTAATTATAACGACAAACATGATAATTGCCCTCAAGACAAATAACTTCTTTACATTTTGCTATCATGTCTTCATAAAATATTTTAAACGAAGATATTCGCTAGTAGCGGTTACGAGTTTCTATTCTCAGTGTATTATTCTAATTTGTATTTATTAAAACCTACGTTATCTTAAATATACCTCTTTATATAAGTCAATGCAATATAAACTTATATAAATAGTTTCGTTTGAAACTTAAAATAAATATGAAAGTAAGTGTGTAAGTTATTATTTTACTTCAAACATGTTTTCACATTCGTAATGTATGTAAGTTTCAAACACACATTTAAAGAAAATATGAGATAAAAGTTCGTTACCTAGAATAGATACTCCATATTTAGATAGTATTGGAAACACAAAATGGCTTCATACACATTTCTTCAAAATGTTACTGTTTGGTAAATATTTAGATTAATTAATTAGTTAATGACGCAAAACATTGTCGACACGTGAAAATTAGCAGACTTCACAAATCGTATAAATCTTTGTAGTACGTAAGCTTGTTTTTTCTTTTCACTATGCATTTCTCATTCATGATTTTCCTACCTGATAATGAATTACAATATAGACTATCATATATGGACCACCAAATAACCCTTTTTTGTCGTAGGGACTCACTTACGTATGTCGGTTCAACAATAAATTAAAGTTCCGTGATTAGATAGTTAGATAGGAGAGTTTTATATCATACTTTAGTTTTCACACGAATTGTTTTTTTCTAAAGCACAATTACGAGTCTTAAAAAAAACTTACTTATTTATATTATTTTTTCACCATACAGCTCACCAATAAGCAAGTGAAACATCCAAGAAAACCCAAGTTTATTATAAAGTGCGTCCAAAAAAAGTTAAGTGAAATTGTTAAACCAAAACATTATCCCGAGCTTAACCCAAAACCAGCCAGTTCCGTGCCTCGTAGTACCAGTTTACCAATGTTCCCGGATAAAACAGTGTTAGTGAGTGCCCAGTGCTATGCTGTTAGAATGTAGGCACCATGAGGAAAGACGTGACGATGTGGTGCGTGCTCATGTGTCTCTCTCCGTCGGACAACTTCAGGACCCAGGAGATGGGTCTTTTGTCCGGCAAGATCGTGTTTGGAGTGACCACGACGCAGACCAGCGTTGGCACTACGACAGAGACCACAGATGACATTCAGTTCGTTGAGGAGACTACCCGTGATTCGCTACATTTGTTACATGTAAGTAGATTTTTTGTTATTATTTGATTGGGAGTTACGCGTTGTTGTTACTTGAGTGACAAACGTGATATGATATGACGATACGATGTCCTGACAAGATCGAAAGGTAGCAATCTAGCGTATACCTACTATTGAATTATGTGTGTAGAATCTCATCGTTATCGTTATACAGTGTTTCATAGGACGCCTGCAGTATAGGCCTTTGTTTTGCACATTACAACAAAACTATGCTCCTATGCAGCAATAAAAGAACTATTTGCGTAATTCATTTACTAATAGTAAAATGGCTGTCCTGCCTTTTGTTAAAATAAATAACGTTAATTTCTAGGTGCGTTATCACTGAAAGTATCTTCCTAACGAGTAAGTAATTACTTCGCTTGTGATTATCACTGTCCTATTTCTGTCCCACTTAGTGGATCGCTGCTAATGTTGCTATAGAAACGCAACACTATATTCCACTTGCCGCGTTATATTGTGAAAATATGTTGTAAGCAATCGACGACTTAAAAAGTAAGAAATGGGTGATTTCAGAGGTTTTCTGACTTACACCATAGTGTCAAAACGAATAGCTATCATGTTTTTTTAGGGTGATGAGCCAATTTAATAGAATTTATTTTTGTTTGACTTAAGTATTTAGTAGTATTTTTTTCTAGGTATAGAAGCGTTGTGAAAATGACCAGGGGCTATTGGTAAAAACTGTCATTGCTTAAAACTATCTGATAGCCACTTCTGTACATTGTTACTTTGCTCAAATACTGATGATTATTTTGTTACGTCAAAACAGCAATGGCCTTCAAACTGACACACATACAGCAGCTGTCAAGTGCAATACACAATATGCATGCCGAGAAACACATATGAGACAGAAATGACTATCGTTAACGAGATGAGTGAAAGACTCTTACGCTCTCTCTTTCTCTCTTACGCTCTCTTACGCTTTCAAGACCTTAGGAGTCTTAATCTCGGTACACCGATTAAGATTAAGACTCCTAAGGTCTTGAAATACTGTGAATGATGATGATTAAGAATCTTTGGTGATGATGATGATCGATGATTGAGAAGCTATCTCGACATTAAAAATACTTTGCTCCAAGATGTTATCATAACATCAATTCTAATAATAGAAAATTGTACCACAGAATAATTTCCAGACTAGACTAAAAACATTTCTACGCCCTGAAGCTCGTAGGTCTAGTGTTTATACATTATAATGTTGTATTCTTAACGAGTGAATGTACACAAAATTGTACAAACACAACGTCTAGAAGCAACAACAACATTACAAGAAGAATAGGGCTGTCGAACAAGTTGATAAAATTATAATTTGCTTTTATAATTGCGGTTAAAGCCTTATAATCTTCTTTAATCTATGGTGAAACCGTGAGGATGCGTATAAAATTATATTTGGATAAAGTATCGCATACTCATACCGTTGTAATTCCTCGGGGATCGTTCTATCTACAGATAAAAACCCAATGAAAATCTGTTCAGGAGATTCTAAGTTTATCGCAAACAGACACACATCCGCGGCGAGCACGCTTTAGTTTATTGTTTTTGGTAATTTCACTATTAGACTGTATCTATGGTCGATGGATTTGAAAGGTTTGATTTAAACAAAAAGGTTAAATATGGAGACAACATTGATCTCAAAGACATTACCTGCGAAACTGTTTTCTCTTTCCTTTACTTTGCTTTTACCTAAAGAATATACTTGTTCATTTATAATTTTTAAGCCAGTATTTTGCAAGGGTCTCCCAAATTGAGGGAGTGGTTAGGCTGAGAGTCCAATTATTCATAAATATAGGTAGGTACATTATTATTGTTTGTGTGAGCCCTACACGTGTATGTTCAGTACGTTGGTATAATTTTGTTACGCATTTGTTTGTATTGGCCGCGGCATTGCTTATTTATGTCGTCCTCCATACATTTTGATGTTTCTTCATTAAATCCCTTCGAAATATAACGTTTTTATTTCATTAAAGGGTTGATAGAGTACATTTTACACGTGCCATATAGAAGGACAGTAATAGGAGGAAAATAAGATGTAATTTTCATTACATCGTAATATTACTGTAGCTGTAAAAATGTAGTTATGATCTCAGATTTTTTTGTGTCCGTATTTAAGACGGTAAGCTCGGAAGCACGGTTTTAGAATCTATTTTAATGAGATTTTCTTATCAAGTTTGGCATGCATCCAAGTCCAATAATACGGACCCTAAAAATAGTTTAAAAACATCATTGCCTCGTTACAATATACTTAATGAATTAGAAGAAGTCCAACTGAATGAGATTAGCATATGATTGAGAAACGTGAAAGATGCTAAAAGTTTTCTCAAGTCTAGATAGATTTTTGGACATGCTATAGAAACGTAAAAGATGCTAAAATAATTTTAAAATCAAGATAGGTTTTTGGAAAAAAAGTACGTAAAGGGCTGAGATAAGTGCTATGCCCTTTTTTGCGAATGAAGCTCGCAAGTCTGCTAATGGAGATATATTTCTATAACTAAACACCGTGATGATATCTGATAAACTGTTTACGTTATATCATACAGCCACAACGGCTGTAGTGGCCGTACTACAGATAAAAATGCTATCTTTAGTCCGGCATGCGTCTGTAACACTCTTGTGATAACATTCACGAGTATTTGTTAGTTTGGCAACTGATACGTGTTGTTGGAGGTTATTAGTAAACATTGCACCTTTTTGTAGAGAATTGCTTTGTTTTGTCTTAGAGAACAGTCAGTGTGTAGACGTAACTTTATCGTAGATCCGGATGCGTATATAACGGATAAATATTAATTATAATTAGATTTAGAAAATAATGAAATAATTACGATTAAACAAACTAAAAAGACAAAAATAATAATATTCTATGTAAAAAAAGAAAAACCAAAATTGGTCCACCCAGTAAAAAGTTATGAGGTAACAAAGATAAAAAAACATCTCATTTTTTTGAAGTCTGTTAAAAAGAGATTCAATTGTTTTATTTAGCCAACCATTTTACATCTGGGCTACGGTAATTTATGTGTAAGAATATAGATTGTAAAAGATTAAAAACTTTAGCATATGGTACTTATAGTACATAGACAGTAATAGATGTTACAGCACAGAAGCTACTATATATTCGCTTAGCCTTTTGTTCCAAACTATGTTGGAGTCGGCTTCCAGTCTCACCGGATGCAGCTGGATACCAGTGTTTTACATGGAGCGACTGCCTATCTGACCTCCACAACCCAGTTACTTGGGTATTAACACGATGCCCTTCGGTAAGACTGGTTGTCAGACTTTCAAGCTTCTGACTACTGTTAACGACTGTCAAAGATCTTCGAAAATGACAGCCGGGACCCACAATTTAACGTGCCTTCCGAAACACGGAGGAACTCGATATGTATAAGATGGTCACCCATCCACGGAACAACCTCGGCAAGCGTAGCTTAACCTCAGAGATCGATCCGTGCGGCTGTTGTAAACTAAGCCACGAGCTCCTCATAATCCTACTGTTGGTTAAAAACAATTGGGCATTTAACGAAAAAATATTAAAGAAGTATTTCTATAGGTACTGAAATGTGTTTTCGACAGTTCATATACCGTAGTAATAGAACGAAGTCAACCAATTGTAATTCAAAGTAAAATGCATGAGATAAAGAAAAGATATACAATAGTAAAATTGCAGGAAATATTGTTTTACCTTATAAATACAAATGAAAACTAATTAACAGTTATAATTTGATTAATGTTACATTTCTCGATGTTTGAAACGTTTATGATTGATTTGATGAGGCCTTCTGGTTTTTAATTATTTGCTCAGGTGAAATATTAGCAATATTTGAATAGCCTTTAAAAATGTTTCTTCTTAAACTGACATTATTTTAATACATTTTCATTGACATAATTACCTTTTTTAAGTCAGTAAGTGGCAAAGACAGAACAGATATCAAATAGTGTGTCTGTGTATTACAAGTTGTTGCTTCGAGTTTGGTAATCGTACAGACCTGCGACAGAAAATACATACTCAGTGCGGGAGTTTTCTTTTTATGTATTGGCAAGTAAAATGTACTATCCTAATTCATTAAATAACATTATAATTAAGTTATATTGTTCCCTTGGAAACGCTCACATATTTGAACGCTAGTCCTTGAACATGACCAAATAAAAATGAATCAGAAAAAGACAATATCAAAAAAACTATTTTACGTTTATTCGATAATCTTATCATATCTATCGGCATTGAGCGTCAGGCGTATTTGAGTGCTATTATCTGAAGATTGGACCCGAAACGGTTATCAATACAATCATGAAACAATTCCAATGTGTATTGTGACAATCACTCACGTCCGCAGTTATTGAAATTTTTACGTTTTTTATAGTTAATTTTCGATAGTTGTGCCCGTTTAAAGTGTCAAAATTACTTTTTAGATGTGTTTCTGTGGTTTTAAAGTGATTTTAAGGACATAAAACCAATGTAATAGTGTAGATGATAGTGTTTTTAATCATTTTAAGTGCAATAAGTGCTCGAGTTCACCAAAAATATAGTTGTGACTAAGTGTTAGTTTTAGTTCTAGTTATCGTATTCGAAATAGGTTTTCTTATCTGTGCAGTTATGTGTTCGAAAACCAATAAATAAATAAAATGTTGTAATAAACAAGTGACGTCATTACAATGTGTGTGAAGTGTATGTTTTTATTCATTTTCGTGGTCACAAGTGACAGTTCGCGGGCTCAATGGCCGCCGAGTCAAATTGCTCACGGGCCGCAGTTTCCGAGAATGGGCAATGGTCACGTCCACGAAATGCCACACATGATCAGGCCAAGGCCATTCAATGTGAGTCTATAGTAAATATTGTTTGATTATCGTTTGGTTTGTGAAGTAAATAGCTGTGAGTAAATCGTTTTGTCGATTGTACGCTTATTAAACACAAACAGATCAGGTGTGTTTTAACTGCTCTGTTAGTTAATTAATTGCTCAATGCATATACTTTTTATCACCTTGTCTGAGGCGCTCATAGCCAGTTGCACTCATTAGTCGGTAACGAAGTCTGGGTTGAGCAACCCATGGCACGGTCATTCCATAGATGGATGACCGTATGGTGATGTTAAAACTAAGCATTTCCGTGCTCAGGAAGGCACGTTAAAGGCAGTTACTGTGGTTGTCACTCAAAATAACAGTTGTTAAATCAAAGCCTTTCAAATAATGTGGTAAAATAAAAAAAATCACCTTATCTTGATCAATAGACGGCTTGGCCATCATGATTGCGCGCGTCTCCTAATATTATTCTAATTGTGTTATGCAATGCCCAATCCCAACCCAGTTAATATCTCAGTACGGTATTTTACTACCAGTCGAAATACGACATAGTGACGTCACAATGTCATGTTTTCCTAACAAAAAAACGATTAGCGTGAGCATTTTCGCACCTTTTGTAATAAGGTTTAATAATATTTTGTTGACGGAGTAAAATACCCTAATTGGGAACTTAAACATAAAATGTCAATTTCATGTTATTTTGACAGATATCTGTACCGCGATTCTGTACAACTAGCGAGTATCGAGTATCGAGTAACGAGTAGCTATCGAAAAATTGTGTATGAAAAATTGATCAGCGCCCCTAGCGGATTTTCGCAACAATTATGTTCTTCAATGGCGCCATTTTCCACCAAACATTAAAATAAAATAAAATAAATATTTTTTTTTGCTGGAGCGCACTTAGGGGCAATTCGAAATTCGAATTTCGAAATAAAATATTCTTTCCATTTTTAATTTTAATAAATTATTTTAATAATCTTTATTGGATATTTTTAGGAAGACGAGGCCAACGAGGCTGAAAAGATATTGTCTCCTTTGCCTGTTTCAACGTAGAAATAAAAAGACACTGATTCTTTTTTTGTGTTGATAATGTTTCGTTGAACAACATTAACTATGATATTTTTATGTTATTGATTTATTTTTACTAATACCGTTTAAAGTAGACTATAATTATTATTTATGAGAATAATACCTTTCATAATTATTTTTTATCCACTATATAATATATTTAAAATTAGTTTATACACAATTATTACCAATTAAATTTTATTTAAAGAACAAATTTTCAGAACGAAACTTTTTCTCACTTTAAATGTCAAGTTTTCGATACTCGATAGGTCGCGATTCTCTGCCGGATTGCTGCCGGTTTTCTATCGAGTAGCTCGAAAGAAATGTATGGTATTCGATAGCGTGACGTTAGTATCGAATGTACAGAATCGAGGTACTGATATATCTGTTTACATTGTTGATTCTATGGTAAAGCGAGCCCGCTTTTGTACCAAACACGGCAGGTTACGAAACTGAATATGTTTTTCAGAATTTTTCAATAAATTCATAGTTATAGTCAACTTAGTAGAGAGCCTTGGCATGTACGATTAATCTAGATTATAATTCGGAATTTTTGTGCGTTTCCAAAATAAAGTACATTCCGAGCTATATCAAAAAGGCAACATTTTTCAGCCGCGAACTTTGCACATAAAGCTTTACTAAGTTATTGGACTATAACAGTTATAATTAACTTTTGAATTTGATAAATTTAGCAGTATACGACCAGTTGAAAGAGATTATCCTCGAAACTCGAAACTGTCTTTTATTTCCACAAAAAAGTGAAATGACCGAACAAGTTAAGATATTTAATACGAATAGTAAAATTAGGAAGTCAAGTTCAAATAACAACGCAACATAGACTACTGTATACCCTTAAGAGGATTACTGTCGTGAAGTTAGCAGCGTTCCTTTGAGATTTCACCCCGAGGCATTGGGGTTGCGGAACTGATTTCCGCGCATGTCGCTTCCGTGACAGGATCTGAATACGTGACCAACATATTTATAATAATATGTTTGTGGTTATTTTGATATCTTCGTGTTATTATAACTTGTTATAATGATATTACGTATTAACCGTATTTGTAAATCGATCTTGTTGTATGTACGTATTACTTATGTCTGATTGAACGTTTATTTTGCTGCTATTCGTGAGATATCTGGCTCTATTTCTTAGCCTAGAAAAGTGATGTTAGGATTTTTTTTATTGGAATGTACTTAATACTCTCAATAATATGTCACAATTAAACCACTTCGCTACTCGTTAACATTCAAGATGAACATCTAAATCTAAAGTTATGTTAGCAAATAAACTGTGCATATTAACGCGATAGATGAACGTAAAATATACAAACCTAGAGAAACATTGTCTGATTTATGCGACGTATGTAACAGTTGTCAAAATATTGTGCTCATATGCTTCGGCTATTTTAATTCAGATGGTGTAGAAAATACACTGAATTTTGGGTTAAATTTAGAGACCATAGATGGAATCTTAAGTGTCTCAGCGATAGTGTGTACGAAAACTGATCAGTAGCGCAATTCTCCACAGTCGGGACAGTCGAATATCGAGAGATTGACATTTAAAATGTACTGCCAAAATAGTTCCTACGAACTCCAGGCGCTGATCAGATTTTCATGCAAAATTTCTCGATAGCTAGCCTTGTCAGCAGTCGATAGTAGCAGAGAATCGAGCTATCGTCGATATCGAATGTCGTCAAGTTTGATAAACAGTTATTGTTTTTGTTCCTTTCTGTTGGCATATCCTCAATAGTAGTATTAGTTGTAGAAATTGCTCGGCGTTTGGTAATGCGCCTAGCGTATGGCATATTCAATGAAACTAACATTGTAATAGGCAAAACGCAGTTCATACGGCTGAATAAGCTATACCCGTAGACCACACTGTCTTCATGTTACGAAGATTAAAACGATCTATGATCATCAAGGGCAAGACAATAAAGAAAATATTTTGACAGTCGTGAAGGCAATTAATACGTCCTTGATACGATACTCAATACCAACCTCTAACCCCAGGTTTCTGAAGACATTTAGCAGTAGTTTATCTATTCAATAGCGTTTTTTCTAATGAGCTTTGACACTATTGAATAGATAAACTATCGCTAACTGTACCTCAGAAACCGGGATTAAAAAAGCTACTTTGTATTTGCAAAACACATACAAGATGTTATCCATCAACATTTGAATAATAGTAAGTGCGTGTTGTACGTACATCGACAGTCTAAATACACAAATGGTTGCCTTCACTTGTTACAATTACACTCGCTGTAAATATTTATATTAGTACTACTATCAACACAAAAGTATACTTAAGAAAATAAACATTGTATTACTATACAATAATACCAATCACGTAATAATATAGAATTTCTCGTTCTAAAGGGAAAACTTAATCTATACTTATTCAGAGTTTGTGAAAATGAAACTGAAATTAGATGGTTTGGAAAAGCCCCTACGACGAATTTCATCAGCTGCACAGAAATTGTACGCTGTTCGCTTCTCCCAAAAGTCTGTAAATGCCGGTGCCAATATCAATAAAAAGAAAACAATATCAGATCTTTAGATTGGGATCGGTAACGAAACATTGCTTTATGGATAACGTGATTCTTCGGCAGTGCAGTGCTAATGCCGTGCAGAGGCAAATAAAGCGGTTATCCCATAAAATTTCGTCCAGGAATTCTCAGTGTCTTCCCAAAGTGTGGAAGTTAAAGACGCAGAATCCGCCTCGAAGATCAAATAAATCTGCTGGTTTTAAAGACAGCTTGCAGTTGCGGATACCGCTCGGGACCAAGTAAGTAAGTCCCAAGTAGAGCTCACTCTATACGGGAATCATGCCGTTACAGACGCTATATATAGGCTGAGCCTTTGTTCCAAACTATTTTGGAGTCGGCTTCCAGCCGCCAGACCTAATGCAGCTGGATACCATTGTTTTACATGGAGCGACTGCCTATCTGACCTCCACAACCCAATACCCCGGTAAGACTGGTTGTCAGACTCTCAAGCTTCTTCCGTCAACCGTCAAAGAACTTCGAAAATGACAGCCGGGACCCACAATTTAATGTGCCTTCCGAAACACTGAGGAACTCGATATGTATAAGATGGTCACCCATCCATAGAACAACCTCGGCAAGCATAGCTTAACCTCAGAGATCAATCCGCGCGGCTGTTGTTTACTAAGCCACGAGCTTAGTTAACACCAGCCGCGAACTAAGCAACTTGTGCACTATTAAGTGATATACCTACGACCTACGTAATATAAATAACGCGCGAAATGTTTGGATTGTAATGCTCTTTTCCGTAGAGAAGAACGTTATTCCTTGACTTTGACCTTTGTTTTGCAAAATACAGAAGCTTTGTTCTGTAATCTCAATGAATATTGTTTTGTTTGATTGTCTATTGATTATCTCGGAGTGTTGCAGCGCTATCGCGATAATGGATTTTATTTGGTTGGCACATAGATATGCACTTATTTTGATGAGCATATTTACTTTGTACGTACCTAATAGACGTAAAACTTTTCTGTAGGTGACAATTTTATTATAGTTAAACAACAAAATGTTGCCCTGAATGCTGCAATTGAAAGACTAACTTGCTAAAGACCGCTTAATCATATTATGATTGTAAGAACTGAACGCCAAAATAGCTTTTAATGCTTAAAATTCTGTAAACAAATACAGTACATACCGAATAGTAAACTTATTCTTGTAATTTCACGGGAAATATTACTTGGGGATTACGATTCGAGGTGGTACTACCGAATATTGTTAACAATATTATTGTAAATATGTTCACAATTTCACAGACATAAGACGATGATAATGTGTAGGTACTATCGAACCAACTGAATCATGACCCATTTTGCCGATAATTCGCTTGACACCGTCAAAACAGTAAGAATTTCGTCTCTATTGTCAAAGTTGCACTTAGGACATTTTAAACATGCATACGACTGTGTTATGATGTATTACGACTACAGACAACTTTGACCTTTGTTATTATAGTACGTAGGTACCTTTTTCATAAATCACTCTTAATTTGAATCTAGAGTGTAAATAGTCTAAACTCTTTTCACTGTGAAAAAAACCTATTTGTGTCAAATATCAAATAGCACGTCATTTAGAAATCTGTGAAACGATTAGGGTAACCACTATAGTCATTGCCCATCATACAGTGATTGCCAATGTTAAGGAATAATACGTTTATTTTAATTTCTAAAGTAACCAGTTTAAATTAATTGCGATATATGTCACTTTCAGAATATTGGTAACATTTTAATTTATAGAACTCATGTCCGACGTTTGTGCGACAGGTGTGTAGTTCGAAAAGAAAAAGTAAGTTTATTGCAATTTTTGTTAAGGATAACACATTTGAATTAACAGTATTCGCTAGTAATTCTTGTTTTTAAGTGTTTTATATTGAATTAGTATAAAGTTATTGAAATAAACGACTAATGTTCTTTTAGAAAGAATATTTAAGTTGCGATATAATATAATAGAGTTTAAGTCAATGTTTTACTAAATAAAGATACTATTGACCAAAATTGTGTATCAATTCCTTAACCGGGTAATAACTTTGCTGGTTACCCTATATTATTTTAATTTTTATAGTAACATTATTTCCTATAAGGGCCGAATAAACCATGTCCCGAGTGGGTATCGAACCCACTGACGCGTTGCAGTCGTAACATCAACCCATTACGCCACGGAGCCTGTTGAAAACGGTAGCAAAGCATTATTGTATTGGCGCACAAAGATTTGTCGCAATAATGACAGATAACAAATTCATTACCAAGGAAACGTAGGTGCAAGCTAATTTCGACCTACGCGTATATAGACGTGTTTTAGAAAATGAGCACATGGTGGGTCATGATTCAGTTTGTTCGATAGTACATACATTAATATAATGAAATCAATAATTATCTACTTTTCCACATCTAAATGGGGAAAGATCTTTTTATCCGTATTAGTAAGAATTATACCACGAGATTCCACGCCTTCATACAAATATAAAAATATAAAAATATACTAGAATATACGAATGACATATAATTTTATACGTCTCATTTTGAACTGCAGAGATGTGTAAAAGGTAAGGGGTGGCCTTGCCCTTGAGGGAAGTAATACTCGTCACCCGACACTCGCTCTACGAAGAACTGACTGAAGCCATAGCTCTTTGTGCGAAATTAACGTAATATCATTCTTGTATTGTTTTGGTCCACGTCTAACTGATTTTTCTTAGTTTTTGATGTGAGGTTATTTGATTCGATACAAAATTGTTATAGTGAAACTCGTTTTATGGGAAATCGTTGACATAATAATAATATATGATGATTTACTAGTAAACTGTACAATTTAGCAGAAATCATAGGTTTATGTGTGCTCTTTATATTCCCAGTTATACCTCAAAGTGGTAAATAATCAGAAAGCTAAGCCATGTTGATTTATAACAAGATAACTAAGCACGGTCTACCGGTATTTTTATGTAAAAGCCCAATATTTTCACTCGGATTCTGGCGGGCTAGAAGACCAAATATTTGTTATAAGAAAAAGACACAGTCCAGTTCATCTAAGAATGACCGAAAAAAAAGCAATCAGAAAAGGAAAGAGAGAAACCAAAACACATCGACTATTCTATGACACAACAATACGATGTAATTGCACATTATTCTATAGTCAGAGAGCAAACATTTTTTATTCGAGTAAACTTTAACAAAGCTCGGTAACAAGGCCGTTGCCTGACCCATTTCCTTAATTTAACGAATGACATCTTAATCTATTAAACATCAAAAAGTAAAAAGGTCGACAAGAAAAATACGACGGAAAATACAGAGTTCAAATTTTCACGATTCATTGCACTCTTTGGTCAGTAAGCGGTTGGTGTTCGTGGAGAAACAAAGTAATGAACATCGAAAAGAACAAATTTTTGATTTTTGTTTTTCCGATATTTTGCGGTACTCTGTGACCCAATTGTAAACATTTGATACTTCTTTGAAGTTGTTGAGTTCAATGAGAAACAAAACTGACGGGCTCTTTGTACAAATTACAGATGTTATTAACGTAATGTTCTCATGGGATATGTTGCTATGAGGTTGAGTCGGCTGTTTGAAGTTCAAACAGTATTATTTTATGTATGTTTTGCTTTCAAAGTTTGTGATTATAAAAAAGTACAAAATTCAAGGAGCGATTCTTATGCGACTTAAATTCCCTGTTTTTTTATAATTCAGGCTCATGGGCTTTAAAAGTCTTTTAATTTTTGAATAAGAAAACGTACTAAGAATTCTAAAACACGTTCTTAATTGTGTTATGGTTGAAACATAAACATAAGCATTTACCAAAAACTATTGTGCTATGGAAAAATACGTGAAACAACCGTCAATCCTATCTACGTAAAAAATTAAAAATTGACAAACACAAACAGAACCGAAACACCTGCAGATCATGAAACTTACAATAATTATACCATGTGGGAATCAAACTTATAACACACAGGTCAACATATTCATGTAGTTCGATAACGGAGGCAATACACGGAAAATCTGCGGCTTATATGCAAATCACATGTCAGTGTATATTTAACACGGCCGATTAGACGCGCAAAGTGACTGATTAGATAACACACCTTGTATTATAACGTCAATGCAAGATAAAAGAAATAACTAAGTTAAAATTAACACCTTTACACCTTTCTAGCAAAGACTAGCTGAAGTAATATGACTGGCTGGAATGGAGCTTGTAAAGCTGCTGCGAAACAACTTGAACAATTTCGCTACATCATGATGGATGATTTTTACGTTCGCTGGGATAGAATTGCAGAGCACAACGAGGGCGAGGGCATTGCGCTTCGTTTTCCCGATTGGTAGAACGGGCATTCGAACGCCCCCTGCACTGGTTCTACGTTCGGTTTGATTTCTAAAACACCTACTTGTGTTCAAGTTTTTGGACGACACTTAGGAACTCTACACATGCACATTTACATTCTGGTGTCAATGTTAAGACAAGGAGACTATCTTCCTAGTGGTTAGGACATAAGCACCCTGTTTTGTGCTACCAAGTCTAAGGTACATACATACATGGACTAGCAACTGCTGCAGTTAATATAGAAACTGGCAAAAACCAATGGGAATCTGCTAAGAGGCAGAATAGAATACAAGACTAAGAAAACTAATACATCAAACTTTCTCATATAAAGCAAAAACCGCGAGTCTTCAGTACCAACTTAAATATTTTTATCACAGCCAATTTTAATAAAAATAACATAGAACTATAGTTTCTTTGCGTTTCCAATGAGGAAAATCATTCAGCCACGTGACGTAGTAAATAACGAACTATGTTAGTAAACAGTAAACAGATTCAAGAACGTTCCGCAAATATTTTAGCGTCGGACTGTTTTCGCAAAGATTCTAACTATCCATCTATCAAAATAATGAATCATAAATAATTTTCTAACACTTAATAGGATATTAATAGATTATTTTATGAAACATAATGTGTATAATAAGACAGCTGGCATAGTGCGCGGAAATTCATTGCACGGGTTGCGCTCTTCGAAGGTCCATACAATACAAATTTTGTTTGATTATAATTATGATACATTACAACCGTCTTAATGTGTTTCATAGCATTTTTTCTACCTTGGTAGCGATTCGGTCTTTATGCGTAATTCCGCCATAAACACAGTAATAATAAAATTATTCAGAAAATATTTTAACGCCGCATTCTTTCGACTGCTAAGCAATCATGTCGAAACAAAAGTCCCCCACAGTCTTATGGGTAGTCAGACAGTTAGCCAATATGAAATTGATGCGCACGCAAAAAGACAACATCCATACTCCATACTAATATTATAAATACGAAAGTAACTCTGTCTGTCTGTCTGTTACTCAATCACGCCTAAACTACAGAACCAATTTGCATGAAATTTGGTATGGAGATATTTTGATACCCGAGAAAGGACATAGGCTACTTTTTATCCCGGGAAAATGACGCATTTCCATGGGAAAATTTAAAAGCTAGTACTACATATTTCTTCATATTATTTCATTTTATATTTTCTTTAACATTCTGAACAACGACAATTGTACCACGCACAGTATACGCCATTACATAGGTAACAAGGTTGTCACAATATAAAAAAATAATATTTATTTACATGTAGCTATACCAATATAATTGCACATTATTTATTCATGTATTTATACTCAAACATATAATTATATGTTTCCGAATAATAACGGCAAACAAATTAAGCCCTCAAATTACGTTCAGTTGACAAGATTACATTATTTATGTCAATATTTATACAATTTCAGTTCAACGATATTTTCCTTATTTGTATCCTTTCAAGTTTATTCACTGCTCGAATATTTTCATTGGTAATTATTATTTAAAAATAACTTTGTTCACTAGTTATAACGATATGTCTGTTGATTAGATTCTATCATTAGAAATTCGTCTATAGATTTCCCTAATTAAATGTCTATAAATATATTAAATACATTCTTTTTATAGGTATATCATGAATTAAATCTAAGAATTAGCGGCTTGTATACTCACTAATGAGCTTGTTATAATTTGAACTAAAGATTTCCGATTTTGGTTCCGCAGCAACTATTATATGAATTGTTCAAGTTCTAAGTATATGGCAAACCCACGATCATAACGACTCGTGTAGAAATTCAACGTAAAAACGGTTGTGTCAATTTATGTTGTAGTTCTTCTGATCAAGTACAAGACAATCTACATATTATATCTATCTAACTGGTGAGTAAATAAAACGAAACCATATTTCTAGTTAAAGCTCACTTGACGTATAAAGGTTAGGTTAAACACAGATATGAGAATCTTTTAGTCTGGACTATCCAGAGACCAGTTCAGGTCAGGATCTAATAAACATGTTAAAAAGACAATTCACTTCATCAGTTTTTAGACTCTCTTTGAATTCGAGTCAGCATCGCATCTCATCGTATACTTGATACTAGCCCGATCTATCAGAATTATTTAATTCTGTATGTTTCATTCATAACATTGATTTCATTCATTGTTTTAATTTCCTTAATTTTCGAGCCTGATAGCATGTCGCCTAGGGCTTTATCAATTAGTTTGATTAGATATCACATTGTTATTATTTAAAAACGTAGTAGGCCTTACTTATTGCACACGATCTTTACATCATTAATGTAATCAAATATTGATAGTATTGTTACAAGGAAAAAAGAATATAACTGTATTTCGAGTAACATAGGTTGTGGCAGAGTATATAGAAATTATCATTTCACTTACATTTTTCTAAAACTATAAATGACAGCACATTTACCATTACGCTAGAAACATCATCTAAATCTTATACGATCTCTATCACTCTATAGAGATTTGTAGTGATACAAAGATTGATATATTATATTGTAGGACTCTAAGCTATAGCTGAACTAAAAGCCGAAACCCAATAATAGAAATTTAGACGAACTTGTCATTGATTTACACAACTCAATAATAGTCTTGAAAGATTTCTTATGAGTGCCTGAAATCTCAAACAATTAGAAGAGATTTTGACGCACGAAATGCCAATTGTGTATCAAAATTTTTCGAATCTGCATCGCGCTGTCTTATACCTTTCAAAATCATCTCTTCTTCTTCATATATATTATGATTAACGTTAAATGTATGTTGTTGCAGGCCGATGACCCGGAGCCTCCCGACCGTCACTACCCAGTGAGACATGCTGGTCTCCCACTAGATCTGGCGGTCTACCCTCTACCGCTGAAAGACTCAGACCACGAGCTCAACTTCAATGTGTCTTGGTCTCAATCACTTGGTAAATATCTTTTTGTTATCTTCAAAATATGTAACATCTTTGAGGCGCTCATCAGTCTGACAACAATCTGTGGGTTAAGCAACCCTTGGCGCGGTCATCCCATAGATGGGTGACCGCTTAGTGGTATTTGAACTGGGCGTCTCCGTGCTACGGAGGGCACGTAAAAAGTCGGTCCCGGGTGTTGTCAATTAAGATAACAGTCGCTAAGCCACGTCAAAAACCTTCGGGCGGCTTGAACAACTTTGACACTAGGTTGAGCACTAACCATACGATAAGATAAGAAGAAGAAGCTACTTAAATTTTGAGTTAATATTAAAAGGGTACAGTAGTTAAAAACAACATAAATTGGTTAGTTTGTGTCCAAATAAATGAAACAAATCGTTGTTTTAACCATGAACGAAAATCAATAAAATCGCTAAATTGTTTAAACTAATCGAGTAGCATTCGTGTATATTTTATCGAGAATTTTATCAAGCTGCTCTTTCACTATAAATACTATTTCTAGAGCCAAAGCGGTTTGCGACTGATAAATATCACAAAATCCTAGGATCAATTTGATTAGGTAGAGTGTTGGGTTTTTTCTGGTATTATCTGTCGGTAGCTAGCTCGACTGTCCTACGTATAAATTTTAATACAGATTAATTTTAATATATAGGTATTAGATACTTATTTTATTTGTACATACAATATGCTCACGTGGGAAAAATAGACAAAACTTTAAAGAAAATAAAGTTTCGTTGCTTCGTGCCACACTATTATTTAATTCAACACTGTTAAACAATGTAATCGATTCATCAATGTTGTTTTTAATACATTACTGTCCAACTGTTGGGCAGCTGCAGTCTCCTCCCAAACGAGGAAGAGGGCAAGTCTTGAGTCCACCACGCTGGTCAAGTGTAGGTTGGGGACTTTGACTTAGCATGCCCTCAATAAATGTATTATACAAATTTTAGGCATGCAAGGTTTCATCACTATGTTTTCCTTCACAGATATAATGATTACAGTTCATCACCCCGGTAGTTTCTTTACGTATCAAAAATAGCTAGTTTGTTATAATTGTAAGGTTAAATAGCTTTAGTATTAGTCATAATATCAAACTAAACACGGAATCTTTGAAGCATTTTTAAACATATCAAATTAACGGGTACGATCAAAGGTAAATCTCTGAAGCGAAATGTCCGAAACGCCAGTAAATTTACATTGAGAATTTAATCTATAATAAAGTATTATAATGTTGAATATAATAATACTATTTAGTATTAGTGTTTAGGGTTAAAGATGTCTCTATCTATCTATGCATCTGTGTCCGATTATAGAATAGAGACATTCGGACATGCGAATCAATCAATCAGGTAGAATTAGTTAAAATTCCGTCATACTTATGTTTTTTTTGATGGAGTAGTACCCATGCTTCCGAATAAAGGACCCTGTAAGATTGAATATGTTCAGCGACTTTTGGAATTGACTAAATGTGGGACCAGAAAGTAACGGCGAAGGCCGGGTTTTGTATTTCAAAAACGTAGTTTTACAGCATTTGAAAGCCGGATGAAATAAATAATTCCGACTTTAATATATTTTATTAGTTAAAGTATACAACAGGTCAAGCTTTTATATGAAACATTAATATAAAGTACACATATCCAATAACAAAATCAAAAGTTTCCGAAGTTGATAACCCAAAACGAATATTAATCTAAACTACTTTGATGTCGGTAATATTATTATGTGAGAGCAATTACGAGGTTAATTACTAAGCAGAAATAACATGATATTAGTAAATTGTTTGCACGAGTAATCACGTTCTCGAGGCTCGTGTATTAACTCAACGCAGCGGGGAAACTCACTCTTGTAAGTACCTACAGCGTTTGGATATAAAACTGTGGAAAATAATTGCCTACTTAAAAAACTTTACTCGGTATTGATGACTGTATGCGTTTAACTTGATAGTGTTCGAAACTTTTGCCCAAATCTGGAATATTTTAAAGGAGGTTAAAAAAATATAATTTAATGTGCAATTTTAATAATTAAATCCCTCTATATATTTAGTTAGAACTGTGTGTAACAGATCTGGATGTAGGTATATGATTATAAAGGTCCTCGATGGACAGCGATAATTTCCGGCGTACGATTAAGATTTCAAAACTGTTTTATACACATTTTCAAGCTTTCAATGCAAATATAACTTGTAAAAATAATAACGGACTGATCAGATGAAGACTAATACATCTAGCGAAATAAATGTTAGCAGCTCTTATTACTAGGTAATTGTTATAGATTAAGGGTGTGAAAGCCTGAGGCCAGAGTTATTAATAGAAGCTCTCGGCATTTTCCTGTTCGTAACTGTTCATTTATACGTAGCGAAGTATTGTGTACGAAATAGTGAACAAATCTTATATTTTGTGTTGGGTCAGCCTTCCTGTGTCCTTCATAAGCCGTCAGGGAGAACGAGATGACGAAGAGCAATAACACGTATACCAACCGACTGCGATTGAATGAAGCTGCATTAGACATAAGAAAAATCAAGCTTTGGTGAACAAACTGCTCAAAAAAATGTACTATAAGTATACCTTTCGCTATTATGAATCGAATTTGGCGTATATATTTACCAGAAGAAACGCATACATTCATGCGGAACTATATAGGTACAAACTAAGAACTTTAATTTTATATAGACGGTTGTTAATTCGTTCTAACAAAGCGTTTCTGTAGTAACATGTTAATCAGTTTTTCATACAAGATTTGTTCATAGTTCATATTCGGTGGTCCACCTCCAATCATATTCTAACGATCTAAAGGCGAAATTTTCTTAGCATTTTGTAAGTTAAATATCTGCATTTGACAAGATATCACTATTTCTTTATATTAGCAAGCTCTTAAATCTTAATTCTTAATGTTATCTAGTCTAATGACATCAATAAGTATAATATTTCCATGCTGAAATTCAGTATGACAATTAAAAACGTTATCATAGATACCGATCGTACCTATCCGTAATGATGAAAAACATCTGAATTATTGCAAAAATTGTTTACGAGTATTAGAGGAGGCGTGTTCAGATAGAAAAAAGGTGTTTTTACTAAGTAACTATTATAATAATACAATTATACAACTTATAATTGTACTAGTTAGTACTATCGTAGTATTAGTAGACTAGCTTTACGCACAACTAGCTAATGTATACCTACGTGTAGAAACATAATATAGGCGATTAATGATTTGTTTACCAAATTCAAGTAGAATATACCTATGTAGCTACGTAGTTTTTCCACGAAAATGTAACAAACATTCATATATCTATCTATCTGTACAAACAAAATTTCGCGTCTGTAAAATCGGGAGTTAGGATAGTAGAATGGATCGATTACAAGCTGTAGTATTATTAGCAAAACATATATTTGCTATATTTACGAAACACATTGTTTGACGCATCATAAAATGCATCTAACATTAAACAGATGCACTAAAACAATGCAATACTATTTAAACTATTTTCCTGTTTTCTTTGGCTTTATTCCTAAATGCATTAGCGTAATCGTAAGAAAATTTTGTTTATGTAAACAGTGTCTATGACTATACGGTGTAACTAAATAGTCTTAAGCCAGATTGCGACAGATGCAATAATTTGGAAGTCGTTCTGAAAAAAGTAAATAAGGATTGAGTTACCTGCACACATTGCATACGTTTTATTTTAGGTAAGTTAATTATCTTAAATATTTGATTTTCTACCAAGAGGAATATTTTACCTTGTATTCATTTGTTTAACCGATATCATAGACATCAATCTTTTCATACCTAAGTAGATATAATTGAATGCCTTTACTCAGAACTGTAAAAAAAATCCAATTTTGAACCTAATCAACCCCTCCATCTATAAAATTGCACAATAAGGTGTAGCGTGCAATAAAAATGACCATTTTGGTGAAATTGTGTAATATATTTGTCAGTTTCCAGTTAAGTTAATATTTAATTTGATCGTGTAGTGTTTTTATGCAATCCTGTTTCGCAGTATTTTATTGTCTAAGCATTCATTATAAGTTTATCAGAATAGCTGTGTTGTTAAATAACTCACAGTTTATGCTGTGAATACGTCAGCTTGATACATCATCATTTTCGCTTCTTTTGTTCTTCATTGTAGGGTTGTGTTCGAAAAAAAGGAAATGAATAAAAAATTGACTATTATACGATTCTTAAAAGCAATAAGTATACATGTATTTCAGATGAAGACGACCTAGCAAGAAATTTACAACTTGTAAAATATATTTTGTAATAGAGAGAGAAAAATAGAGCAAAAGAGAGAACCAGGGTCAATATGAAAACTAATGGCATAGTTAATTGTTTTATCGTATTAGCAGAAGCATTAAAAATATCAATTTTTTAACAAATGTAAGAAGCAAATAAAATTTACGTGGTTACCCTAATTCAATGTCTGGTCTATCGTCTCGCGAATGTAATCAATCTTGTAAAGAACGTACAAACAAACTGTAAAAATGGATAATCAAACAAAAATAATTATTATGTACTCATATACGTATGTATGAGTCGAAAACAAGATAGGTAAGAAGGTATAAAATTAGCATGATGATGAATTGTGTTTTTACCAAATGATATAATCATTTTTTTTAACGATTGTTGATTAAATTAATTATTATGGTAACGTGCATGGTTATAATATTACCTAAATAGTATATTATATTAAATGGCAAAAGGTTCGCCGCCTATTACATGGGACTAACATTGTTAGTGGCGAAACCTAGATGTATTTTATACACCTCTACTCTCACTTACTACTTTGGAAGCAGCAGGAGATATTATGTTTGTAGTATGATTAAGCATTGGCATAAAAAACGACATGCTATTGATTAGAATCGTCTGCTAAATATTTGAGTTTAAGTTCACCTATTATAAAAAAAATTCAGAAATGTTTTGGTAGTCAGAACTGCTAATCAAATTGTGTCTTCTTCTCAGGGTCACCAGCTTCAGATTACTCATTAGAAGTGTGGAGTATGACAAACACAGAAGATTGTAGCACGCCGATGTGCTACGAATATAACATTCCAGGGGTAAGTTACCTTCCATTGTTATACATCTTGCACACACCGCTTAAAAAAAAAAAGAATTCCATCTGGGCTGAACAGGAACGTGAGAGTCGATCTCTCAGCGAATGAGCTGAACCGATTTAAACCACCGGAGTGTAATTTCTATGTGCCTGCGTCCGCCAGGAAGTAGTAACTACTTTAAGCATTGCATTTGAACTTTGAAATTGGACTTAACTTTGTCCGGACAGCAAGTAAAGGGCTTATATCAGTCTCAAATTATTAAAGCGTGGCCGCTAGTGATAAGAGATATCCAAGCAAATGTTGAGATGATCTAGATTTGTTTAAATTCAAAGATGGATAGATGGCTAAAGCAGCGAACGACTGAAGGTTTATGAAATTTATGGTAGATGTCTATGAGTATTGTGCTTTTCACCAGACGCGCCTAAAATATTTTTTAATTCGTTACCGCCTACTACGTGTGCGTCTCAATATCTTTTGTTATTCAGAAGATGCGTTGTTTCGTGTGATATATCAAAATGAGATTATGTAGGATTGTAGGTATAGATCTCTCAGCAATGTATCACGTATTAATGGAATATTCACGACGTGCGAAGTACAAATATTAGTTCAGAATGTGTTTACGACGTTCCTCGGCATGTGTTTATAACTGCACCCACTAGTGCACCGACGGATCGGTATGAACCAAACACGAGTGTATGTCGTATGTGGGTGAGATTGTCTGTAACCCGATTCTCTACTAAAATCGAGAATCGACAACCGGCTAGCTGTCGAAAATTTTCGTATGACAATCGGATCAGCGCCACTAGCGGGCGTCGTAGAAACAATTTTGGCAGTACATTTTAAATGTCAAACTCTCGATACTCGATGGTTCCAATTGTGAAGAATTGAATTGAGGAACAAGGGGGTTGTCACGTATCTCAGTTGACAACTATTTAAAGCCCACTATGCTGTAGCGCTATTCTCTACAGTAGGTATTGTCGAGTATCGAGAGTTTGACATTTAAAATGTACTGCCATAATAGTTCTTACGGAACCCGGTAGAGGCGCTAAACAGATTTTCGTGTACAATTTCTCGATAGCTAGCCGGTTTTCGGTAGTCGATAGTTGTAGAGAATCGATATTTAGTTTTCTTTCTTAGATTATAATGATTAACACGTTACGTCAAGACAGCAATGTATTGAATAGAGTCCATCAATTTGGCGTACACTTGTTGTCAACTGAGATACGTAATACGCATTCAGAAATTTAATGGTCAAGGGTATTTAATGACATTAACGTTAATAATTGAAATTGTGAAATTTTTGCTAATCTTGCGTCATACTTTTTGTCAGTTTATTGCACCATATATTATTCTATCGCACCAATTACAGGGCTATAGCTAGATAGATATCTAAAGCTATAATTTTTATCACTAAAGGCGCAAGAATATTTTCAAAGCAAAAACAGGGATTTTCTCTATTATAATTATGGTTCCTCACACGGATAATAAACCTAATAAATATCAATTGGATTACCATCCGAATTGGGCTAGTTCATTAAGATTCACAAACACAATGTTCGCATATTATGACGGTTAATCGTAACATCTTCGTGATCATGAAAATAATGATCATAAAAAGCCTGTCGAAATTAAATACTCATAACTTCATATATTTTTATGAATAAGAGGGTTACCCCATGAAAAGCTTATAAAGTGTTTTATTTCTTTCACTCCTTAGCGAAATGAAAAAGAGAAAATATAATTTTAGTAGCTTTTTAACTGAAGTAGGTTTATAATGTGTTTATGAATAAGCGGGTTAGGCTTTATTGACAAGCAAAGCAGTTTAATTTTAACTTCCCAATAAAAATCTTAGCAGTATCATACAAATCTAATCCTCATATTCTTCTCCCAGGAGCAGACGTGGTGGATGATCCCAGCGTCGTCGAACCCCGTAGCAGAGACTTGCGCAGTACGACCCGGCTGCGCGTACATGGTGCGTCTCATACCGCATCCCTGGGACGGACACACCTCAGCCAGTCTACTGGTAGAATTAGATGGTAAGTAGAACAAAGTAACTATAGTTTTGGTTAATAAAAGCCATGGGTATTTGCAATTTCCTACCACCGTCGACTATGGCCAATATAGTAGCTGTTGACAAGATTTGGATGACTACTATCGACTACCGAAAAGCGGCAAGCAATCGAGAAATTATGCGACAGAATCGAGGTGGTCAGCGTCCATAACGTTTCCTGCGAAAACTATTTTCTTTAATCGCTAGTCTATAGTTCAGTGTAGTAGGAAATTGCGCCACGCCCGAGCGACGGTTGCGACATGAGATAGTTGCAATTTTCATATTGAGAGTTGATCGAATTGAAATTGTAGTCCTTAAGTTTCCAAAGGTTATTTGTTATTGACTTTCGTTCTTTAAAATACCTGGAACAGTAGAAAAATTCTGCTAGACATCAGATTTATGAAGACGTCCTTCTATTAGCCATTATCTAAGAGCTAATAGAAAATCTGTGCCCATGGCTATAGCAACGTTCCAGGATTCGTGTAAAATGGGACAGTGAGTGGAAAATTCACTTCATATTCTACAAATTCTGTGAAAGATTACTAAAAGCATTGGCTATTATTAGATCGTTTATTTTTTGGAGGAGGCTTGAGTCGAGTGGGCTGATTAAACAATAATAAAGTACTTCTTCATTCAATACGAGAAAGCTTCGAGACCTTTCTAATCAGATTTTGCACCAAACATTTATTTTAAACCCTTGATATTTTACATACTTATAATATACAATTGAATTAGTATTTAGTTGATTTGTGACGTGACTACTCCGTGCCAATTCGATTACCAAGTCGAAATTGAAAAGGCGTACCTAATAGTTTAAACGTTAATATAACTCGGTGTTTCAATAATTAGGATAGGTACCATTTAAATATAATTATAATAGATATAACATATTGCCTCTTAGTACATAGAGTCTGCGATATCATATTTTTCCTAGAATCATTATATGGTATATTGGCTTGAACCAATATTATACCAATGCGATATTTACCACCGCGTTGACTAAACAAAGGTATTTACCTACCTCTTGTTAGCTATTAGTATGCAATATGAGTAAATCAACAAATATTATATTAAATAAAATAAATACATTATTGTGTGATTAGTATATTTGAAGATTGGCACGAGAATCTTTATAAGAGTAAGAAAGCATAACTTTATCCGTGTGCATCGAATTACTCGTAACATAAATAAAGACACAACAAATGACAATGACAATGAAAAGGACCTACCTATAATTAACTCGTGCGAGCAAACAATCTTTTCATTATTAAGTAGATAACGAAACAAAGGCGCATTGAGCAATAGTACTGTCAGGTATTGGTTTCTTCAAACAAAAATAAGGGAGACTTGTTAAAATATAACTTAACAAATCAATATTATTTTCGATGCCATCAAAATATTTAAGATTGACTACTCGACGTTTAATTTCCGCTCTCAAAATTGAGTCAAAGTTCAATATGAAAGTTCGATACAAGATAAATATCTACTTACCTTTTTATTTATGAATTTAAAGTATCTTCTATAATGTAGACGTTTTAGGTTCGACCTCTTATTATATTTCGAAAATATATTGTTATTATTTTGAGAATACTTCGCGGAAATGTTTAAGTTAATGTGTATTTTTATGTACGTATGTAGTTTTAAGATTTTCCTGCTAAGCTCTTGCTTATTCTCTTTTAGTTCTATATTATGTACTTAATAAGAAATATGTTTCCTTACAAATCATATAACTCACCAACATATTTTTCTAAAAACAGAAATTACATTCAGGGGTTCGAAGTCTTAATTTAAAAGAAATTGTCACTTTAATCTATTCTAGTCGATTAAAAAGGCATAATGTTAATCAACTCTTCTTGTCTCCACCAGAATGCGTAGCCAACGTATGCTCATGCGCCCACGCTCCGCGGCTGCCGGCACCAATAGTAACAGCTCAGACCGTGATCCTCCAGGCTGAATTGTTCGTCAACGTGTCCTGGACTCTTCCACCACCTACGTACCCTCAGAGGTTACCTGCTGGGCTGAAGAAACAGAATTTTAAAATAAGGTAAGTTAGTTAAGACAGCCGTTAATGGTTTTCTTAGGCATTTGATTGCCTTAATTTGATATTATGCTCGGTTACCATGCAGTACAATGTCTATTTGGGTGTTTACTAAGCTAATCTGACCCGCAATGTGCGACTTTGGCGTAGAGACGCCCTTACATGCCAAAATATTGTAAAAATTATAATTATTACAATCGTGGCCCTAGGCGGTATTTTATGGCCGCCACAAACGTTGTTTTTATTTTTTTTCCTTCTCAATAATATGTGTCAGCCTCTATACTATCAGACAGCAAGCTCTAAGCTAAGCTAACAATAAGCAGTTAAGTAGTAATTATAAAAAATCTCAGTACCACAATGTCGACAGTCTTATTATACCCAAAGATCACAAAACACGGTCAGAGAAATGGATGTACCTACTTACAATTATTGATTTTGGGATCACTAAACCCGCTGTAAAAATCTCTTTGTTCACCGTTATTTTCCTTAAGTAATTTAAACAGATTCCATCATCCCATCCCTGTCTCACCTTATTATTCGCTAAAACTTTTTCTATCTGCAATTTCCTATGTAAACAAAAACGTCAATTTTAATACAGCTTCATAAATAAACCTTATTGTGCGTAAAGAAATAAGATAATACGAAAAGGTAAATGGGGAGGCATTGATAATTTCAGGCCTTTATTCTATAATGTATCTTCATTAATCATACATGAGTGACGGATCTACGGAGGAGGATAATACGATGTGTATCTGAACTGTCATCTTACAGCCTAAGTACAGGTGCCACCATTTATTTTGGGAACAAATCTTCTGATGATAAATAACTCCCGTCATAATTTGTATGGTGGAACATTTGACGTGTTTTTTTCCAACTGTTTGTGCTGCAAAGTTTTCCTTATTTGTTTCAAAATTTTTAAATGTGAATCATTGCGATAGAGACTACTATAGACGGTAATGCTATCCATAATATAACGTAGACGAGACGTAAGAAAAAAGTTATTAAGTAATTGTAAAATCAAGAAACATTAATGTAGCTAAGTCAAACAATAAAAATTTTGCCAAGTTAAACTCAGCGCTTGTTTCAATATTTTCGCAATTACAATTTAATTTAGGAATACTAAAGCTTTCATATACACCGTATTAAGCACGCAACTGTACAATGAAATTAGGCTAATTACACTTCACATAATACTAAGCTACGTTTGAAAGGATCCCTGATTAAATATTGAATAGAACGTGGGAACAAGCAAATGTAACATCAAACCCTTTTTACTTTTTATCAATGAAGGTAAAACAATTCCAAAACTTGCGCAGAATCGATAACTCTACCAACTGCTCATTTAAATAATGATAATATTTGAGTTTCCCTACTTTGTAATAATAACGAATATGCCTACATTATATTGTTTTTAAACAGTTACTGACGGATATGGAAATCTATTTCTGTAGCTATTTGTTCTTCCATATTATTATACCCCGAAAATATCTACAATCTACATATTATCATTCATATGGGGCACAAATAATTTTGTGTAGTCACTTAAATTACTATGCTCACGACGTTTCCCTTTCCCTCGTTTATTTCGTGCAGTACTTACACGATCTATGGTCTATTTCCAGACTCACTTTTTACAATATTAAATACTGTTACTATTGTACTGTATTCATTACCATAGTGGTTTCTCCCTCACAAGATTATCTTACACTACAAGCAGTCCGAAGTTAAGAAATTCGCCAGCTAAAATAGCAACAAACTAACCCCCTTTTACAAAACAACTTGATAAATGACAAGAGCAGTATTTACTCTGTAATACAAACCAATTATATTTTCAACAGTATCGGCAAACAAATGGTGTCAGACGCGCACCCGTCCCCATGGTTCATGAACACCGTATCTCGGTTCGTGGACGCCGACGGCCTGGTCTCTGAAGGCGACAGTCCTCACTGGTTCCTCATACCAGTGACTGAGCACTACTCACCAAGAAGCGGTGAGCGTGGTGGCGAGCGAACTGAGGAGCGGAGAGAAAAGCGACCGAAACAAATAATGCCAGAAGTTAAGCTCATCGCTAGAGTTAATGTGGTTGATGATAGAGGCTGTGCCGGCCCTGCGGGAAATGCTACTGCTTTTAGTAAGTTTTCAAGAAAATATTGTATAAAGAATAGTGTTAAAGTTCAATATGAACATTCGATACATGTTTTTATTTGTGGAAAGTTTTGTTTGATAATTGTTTACAAAGTGTTTGTTGAAAGTAATATATAACGAAATAAGAAACAATAAAAAGTTTTCTTTTTCAGACCCAGATGAGCAAAGCAGTAAATTTTCTTTTGGGACCTACGTAAGTAACCTTATTAGTTACTTAAATTATAATTTCTTTACTTTGGAACCTATTTACCTCCGGTGTAAAATAAGTAAGCCGTGTAAATTTATAATAGGGTTTTGGTTTGGTTGGACTTTGTGTCGTGTTTTACAAGTTAACTAAGTTTCTTACGATAAAATTATTAATTAATACCATGTTTTTTGGCTAAACATTATACAAGGTAAAGTTAATAAATAATAATGTTTTTGTTCATTTAGGCCGTCCTAGTCGCTCTAGGCTGCGCGTGGTTAATGGGCGTGGTGTTCGTGTTGAGCGCTCGCGTGGTGAAACACGTGCTCAAATCGCTCCGCTCTGCTCCGATATCCGCTCCGCTCGAAACAATATGTCGTCGCCCTGCGTGGTTCCAGTTGCAGCTGCGGCAGTGAGTAATAGGCATATAAGTTTATTCTTTCAGAAAAATGCGTGTGTCGGGGATTTTTTTATACGTGTTTTATAATAAAGATGCGGAACGTAGGCTTTGCGTGATATGATTGATTGAATATGATAAAACAACTGTGTACAAATCTACGTTACAAACTTTTATATACGTGATTTTTTTTATTTTAAATCTCTCTCCATCTCTCATCGGCATAATTTTCGTTATTCATAATTTCTAAAATTATGCCTGCCGTCGGCCGTATGTCATTTTTTACATACTTTATATACTATCAACTACAAATACAATAGACTACTAAACAAAGCACTTTTTCAATAGGTACAGTGAGTAACATGATAGTCCTCTCAAACAGTCTCTCGGGATTCAAAGGCACGTGTAACGATAGATACGGGGCTTCCTTTAATCTGACAACTACCGTCTTCTTGTTACCGCAATCGTGTCAAGATTGTACCTAATTATTTAACATTGGCTTTCGGCTCTCTATTGTATAAATAACATGATAACAAAGTACGAAGTTATGTAGGTACGGTCTCGAGTTCACGAGCATAAATGTATATTTTTCAACTTTTATTTAAACTTTGTGTGCAATAGTGGTACATAAGCGGACTTACCCCCGGTTTCTGAGGTACATTTAGCGGTAGTTTATCTATTCAATAGCGTTTAAACTCATATTCAAAAATGCTATTGAATAGATAAACTACCGCTAAATGTACCTCAGAAACCGGGGGTTCATGCATTAAGGCATTCTCTACCAGTCAACCGTTGGGTTAAATTAACTACTTACTCTACTTAGTGGGGCGTACTATAAATATTACTTAGTTATAATAACTTTTGTATATTGGAGAGTATTTAAATTGTCGCTTTACTTTAATAGTGATAGCACAGAGGCTAGAAGATAATAACATCAAACAAACCAACCAAGTGTAGTTCAACCATGCGTCAAATCGTTAGGACAACAGGAGCTACAACGAGTACTCATTTCATTAGCGAGCGTATTTTGAAATATAATTATTAGGTAAAAAACTGTAACAAATTCACTATTTTATAGTCAAAAATGAGATCGTGTAAACATATTTTTACTTTAAACTGTACTAACGTTAATTACAGTGAGGAAGTAAAAGCCTAAAATGTTTGACACAAAGCATTATCAAATGTCATCCTTTACGAGGCTCGTGTCTATTAAAAATTAATTATTTATTCATCTCCGGTAACAAAAGTTACTTTGTAATCCCTTTTGGTAAAAGCTCATGTTTAAGCGTAGGCCGAATACATATTTATGAGGATATTTCGCATTATATATTAAATAAAGTTTCTATTTTTAACTTATGTTTAGGTGGGATTTGGCCCAGCTTTTGTCCACTTGGTTTTATACCATCGATTTCGAGAACGTTAAACATCGGAATACATATTATTATAGACTTACATGAAATCACGCCTTTTTTCAGACGAGAAATTTTGATTTATCTACTTATATGAGTACAAGTATCGTATATATGACGAATCTTATTTTATTATTAAACAAAAATATATTAAACAAGTCCAAAAGAGCGATGTAGGGTTCGTAGGTTTATTAATAAATAATTTAGGTAGGTACCTAGGTACCAAGTTCAAAATGTCCTAAAACTAACATTTGATCAGTGTTAAGGCTGCTCCAACTTATATTACTCTAGTACTAAACAAATAACATATTTCAACAATACAATTACAATCCTATATTTACAAACTTATCAATAGTAATGTGTAACAAAGTAACAAGTGCCTTATAAAATATTAATAGCAACCCGCATCGTAACCGGAATATTAACAATGCCCACAGGCGTTCACTAAGACCGCTCTCATTATAACAACTTAAACAAGATCCTATAGGATCTTAAAACATAAAATCTCATTTGAAAGGGCAACATAATAATGGTTTGTGTTATTATGAATACAATGAACAATACGTTTTGAAACATTTAGTAGGTACATCTCAGCTCTAATAAACTAGTTATAAATGGAAATAGTAGTTCAAAACATGATTATTTAATAGACAGATCGTGTATTATAGGAAAATGAGAAGTTATTTTTGGTTTATTTGTAAATTGTGGTATAAATCACACCACGGACATGCACTGGTTACGTAGGTTGCCACGTAGCTACCACTGCACTAGGCGGTCATAGTTTTGATTCTTTCTCCCAATCAGATTCTTCGGATTGTTCTTATATTCTGTTGTTTGTAACACAGGATAAATTGTGAAATGCGAAATAAACTTATATAAAAGTGTATTTGAAAGGCATTTATAAATATAGAATTATGCTAACCTACTTTATCGACATATTGTAGTCGCATATTAGGGTGCCCCTAATAAATATTTGCAAAAAATATATCGATGTAGTCTCTTCATCTGTTCGCCATTTCTTTCCAAAACAAGGGAGGAAAACAAACACCCCCGAGTATTGGGTTACATTAATTGTATTTAACATTGGTGTATCAAAGTTACGACAGTTTGGCCTTATTACTTCCCACTTATATTTTGTTATTATATAAATGTTCTGCTATCTATAAAGTTTCGTCATCTCATAAAGTTATTAGTACAAACTTCTGCAATTAGTGAAGTTTGACTTCCTTAATCCTTATAAGTATAAAGGATCTTGTGTTGATTTTATGTTACCAAGTAACACATTAAAACAAAATATTCGTTACATCCT
Source organism: Anticarsia gemmatalis (assembly GCF_050436995.1). Classification (NCBI taxonomy): domain Eukaryota; kingdom Metazoa; phylum Arthropoda; class Insecta; order Lepidoptera; family Erebidae; genus Anticarsia; species Anticarsia gemmatalis. The sequence goes on from NC_134757.1 coordinate 9,693,500, forward strand.
ATTCTTCAATAACAAATTCTAGTTAAAATACGTTTGAATTTTACCACGGTGAATCTCAATTTCCTTTATTTTATAAGATAACACGTGTCAGTAGTATTCTAGAACTGTTATTCGCTAAGATAACTAACATACTAAAATACTCCGGTCCGTAGTGGTGAAATACCACTTCTAGAATATCTAAGTATTCTAAGTTATCTATAGTATGTATGAAAATAACTGTCAAAATCCCGTCTGATAAGTAATACATGTTCTTATCAGACGGGATTTTAACAGTTATTTTCATACATTTGCTGTCATTTCATTTAGTGAATAGGTGATCTGACACAATAATATAAACTGTGAAAGGCCCTTCAGAAAATTGTTTGCGAATACTGTCTTTCAACATGATTTTATCTCCAGCAAATTATTTTAATGTGTAATTTAATACTTTATTGAAATAAACAGAACTAATTTAAAAGTTTAAGCGTTCGCGTAACGAGCAGCTGTCAAAACTGAAATTGGGGTTGCCAGTCTAAAATAAATATGACGACGGCCTTTAATATATTTGTGAAAAGATATTAAGCCTACGTCAAACAGATTGTAAAATGTTGCCAGTTAAATTAATAACACATAACCATGAACGGAGTAAAAGGGATTTTAAAATAAGTAGGTACTTACGTACTTCAAAGTTTAAAGGAAGGAATGGTTAAATTAGATTCGATTCGCTAAGGATGTTGCGGGAGGACTTTATATTTTACTTTAACGCTTATTGTTTCTAATAGGATATAAACAAAATCAGATGTACATGGACTAAAAAGAACCTAAGTTAACGCTAGCTTAAAACGACAAGTCGTGGGGTTTTACAACAAATACTTTTAGGTGTTGAGATCTTAGGTCTTGCGTGCCAAAAGTGCGACTTGGGTGCTTTATATACCTTCAAAACTACAGCAGAATTTTAGGGAATGTTAAGCATTGAAGGTTAACCATATTTTTTACTAACACTAATATCTCAAAAGCATACGTAATAAACCCTGTAAACTATGCCAAAAAAACGAGCACGAACAATTTGAAACCACTGACTTAACTGTTGAAATTTCAGCTACCCTTCAACAGATTAGCAACCTGAACACATTGTAAACATTTCAGAACTAAAGCTGACCTAAAGGTCAACAACCTTAGATGTCAACATATGTGACAATCTACAATGTACACTAAAGGATTAGCTCAGTGTATCTCTGTCATCATAATTGTTTAGACTTGCTAAGGTTTTACACACTCGTAAATTTGCAAGTGCTATTGTACTTATGATTTATGGGTAGGCATTGTTAGTAACTGTCAGTGTAATATCTAACTGTTATTAACTGGGCTTTTACGAAATGTTCTGTGTTAAAATTCTATTGCAGGGCTTAGTTTATTGAGTAAGATACAAAGATACTCTTTTACGTAATTTGTACTCTTAGAAATAGACGCTTAAGAAATTAAAAATTGAAACTTTTTTATACAATCTTTGATAACTGATTAATCAGCGGAGGCTCTTGTTAAAATTTTAGAATTTTAGAAAAATACATTGTAATTTTTCTGCAAAATAAAATATCGAGAATATAGACGAAATGTGCCTACTTGTTAAACTTATACAAAATTTTTTTAAAGTAAGTATCAAACATGTAATCAGAGATCAGCTCAATCATGGTTCTCGCTAGGATTATTAAATTGAAAAGAAATATTTTTTTCTGCAAAATAAAGATCGGGAAATAGAGACGGAATTTGCCTACATGTTAAATATATACAAAAAATTCTAAGCTGTGCGGCAATTAATAAAAATACTCGTAGTACATGACAGCTTTTTTCATCAACTCTAACTTATCAAACAGGCTGAAAACTAACCGTACCTATAAGAACCTAAAGTTTCATTCTTTATCTGTAATTAATAAAAACACAGGTCAACCATACACCACGACCAACCAAGCACTTAATTTAAAAGCCTCTCTTTAAGCCTTCGCTTTGTTCGAGTTAATTTCAGCATTGTATTGCCAACCTGTTGCATTAACATCAACAGGTTTATTGACACTTATAACATTATGGCTAATACGATTATTATATTAGGAGCTAAAGCCATTATGTGGTTGACATGCAAACACAATAATAACATTGCTTTAACTAGATACGTCACTAATTAGTAATGAATACAAAACATATTGTATTTAACGTCCTTCCGTACACGCAATCTCTTTGTTTCTTCAAAATTATAAAACGCGTTTTGATATCCCGTGTTTAGTATTTTGCACATTTCTGGTTTAAACAAAATGGATAAGTCAGATTCGTAAAATTGACAAACGTTGGTAATTAAATGACGCTCAAACAAAAACCAAACAATTTCAACTTTTGTCTAGATAATATTATAATTAAGGTTTACATTACCGAAAGTATAAACTTTGTGTGGACACAAAATACGTCTCCACGTGGAGAAACCGCCTTTAGTTTGTACTTCTTAGTAATATAAATGAGAGGTTGTTATTCCAAGAAACAGTGGAAAGATCCCGGGAAATGTTACACAGCGGGTGACGTCCGGGCTCCTATCTATCTATCTATCGAGCTCCTACCAACTGTTGAATATAGGCATCCCCTTTTTAGTATCTCGGCCTTTCTCATCCATTGCAGTCTTACACATTTTACGATAACATTCGATCATGTAGTTAGGGCCTTCCTCATATTCACTAATTCATTTATCCTGATATTTAACTTATGGTTTTTCAGTCAACCTAATGTAAAAGCTACTGAAGCAGCCCAAAAGTATTTGACATGATCTAAAAATTTTAATTGATAACAACCTGGACCGAATTATTACGTTGAGGCGTTTTATTTTTGTGCGCCAAATGCGTTACCATTTATCTTGTAATAAAAAGTAGAGTTTGACTTTCATATTTTCTATATTTCTAAAGTCACTGCAATTGGTGAGTGAAGATAACGGCCAGCAAATTATAGCTTTTTAATTATTAAGACCCTGACCTCTCTAATTACGTTTCACTTATACAAAAATATCAAAATAAGCCTCTAATCATATAGCTCGTAAACATAATATTATGATAAACCATTAATCAAAGAGATTTATAACTCGGAGATACATAATTAATGTTAACCTACCAATTAATATTTAATTTCATAATTAATTTTATATTTATGAGTTTGTAAGATAGTAAAGTTTAGGTTTCGTTATTGATCATAGTTTTTAAGAAAATTATTTCTTTCAATGATTAGGTATTTTTTATTATTATAGGTATTTCGTCAACAGTCCTTCTAAACTACGAAGCCCGTCTGTTAGTACAATTTTCATTGGCGAAATCCATATTTTGGGTTGTAAATTTAGTATAACTATGTGTGTGTGGACATAGTTACACAGATTTATGTAAAAAAGTATTGTAAAGATTGTGCCCAATAAAAAGATAAACGTTTTTAATTAATTATATGTTTTTCACATTGCAAGATTAAAAATATTTTATGCAAGCGTTAAAACGGCGCCGGCGCCTACATCTTTCACAATACAAAGATGTTCCGATAAGCCGACTATAATTACACATAAAGCCTAATATATTATAATTTATGTAAAATAATAATATTATAATGTGTTTGAATAAAAGCGAGAATACGAATGATTTCAAGTAAATCTAGAATGGTGATTTAAGTTCTGAGTGCGACTGAAAGCTAATTTTACATTTAAACTATTCCAATAGAAATGTTTGGATAAAAGGAACGGTTTGTTCAAATTCTCTTTAGTTAGAAAATAACGCTGGTCGTTGATATTTACTAAATAATTCCCAATTTTATCGTAGCCTGATAATCAAAAATAAATCTATAAGCACTATTTGGTAAAAAATATATTAAAAGTTACTTGTGATTTTCGAGAGTAGAGTACTTTTCTTTCGGTTATTGCAATATATGTCCAAATCGGCGTCTTTGTGTTTGTGTGTTGGCTTAAATATTTTTTTAAAGTCACAAACCACATGTTATTATGCTAAACCATATAGGCATTTACAATTATTATAACTGTGTGTTTGTTAGTCCTTTTTCCACGTCAAAACGGCTAAATTAATTTAAACACAAGTATAAAGGTTGATAGCACATGGAAGCCTATTATAAACTACACTAATCAATCAAAAGCCATAATAATATCCTATACTTGGATGAAAGATCCTTGTACCCATAAAATATTGGAAACATAGGGTGTGTCCTTTTCCACAGTGTCTATAAGGGCGCAGTCCTGGCAATTAAGATATTAAATTGATAATGTCAGCGTTCGCACAAGTATGTTGTTAACTTTATAAAGGACCAAAACTTTATCCCGGAATAGCAGCCATTTGCAAATTGAAATCGACAAAGGCAGGGTGTGGTCAGAGGATTGAAATAGGAGTAGATGTACTAAAAATAGAATTATATTGTACCGGTAGTTGTGATTACCAACAGCTGAAATTTCGGTCTCGAAAAGGCCTTAGTTGAATATGGATGTCCTTTCTTGATACGATTTTTTGGAATTTATAGAACATACCGCCCGTAATGGAAATGTTACTCGCAACTATTAAAACATCATCTTGTACCATTTTTTGTCAGTTTTTAAATTTGTAACATACTAAGTATGTTACAAATTTAAAACTGACAAAGAATACAACCAAATCCGTAGCAAATTTTTATGTCTCATCGACCAATATTTGCCCGATTCGGGAGTCAGACCCACGACCCACAAGTGCATCAGTGGGGGACCGTTTCAACCACTAAGCCTTATCAAATGTTTCTATAAGCGGGATTTCATTTGATTGCTTTTATTTGTATGGGGGTTTGTATATAACGGGGTTTTCTATAGGGTGTTTTATCCCTTAGTAAATAAATGTATAAATTAGAAGCATAGAGGTCGCTTAATTCTCTGTTTATCCTTATTAGTGGTTGACCCACATTACGTCTGTGATTAATCCAACCTCTTTCATATTTAATGAGAGATCGATCAAAGTTCGAACTTGGTAGGTAGTTTTCCTTTACTTATTTATTTGCTGTCCCTAATTGTATTGCTAAATAATGCCTTTAGTACTACGAGAATCATGGACGTTGCCTCATTTATATCAAAGTTCAGTTTACACAATCACCTTGTTCATAATTTAATTATTTTCGTTCTTTCCTTATTCACGTAAAGTGGGGCTGTTGTTCTTCTAAAAAAACATGCTTGGCTGAGATTTGGCTGATGTTTTTTTAACTGACCTCCTGGCTGACATCCTGCCTAGGAAATTTCTTCATAGTTTTCAATCATTACTCAGAATATTGTTCAGTAAATCTTAGATCAGACGAGGCAAGCCGCATTGATAACGCAGGCAATTGATCGAAAATCAAATTCCACTCTCTTTCATCCACTGTAGCTACAGCTTGGACCACACAAATCATAACATACAAATAATTTTATTACACACTTTTTTCTCACGGATATCTTTCCGATACACTTACTAAAGATGAATGTTTAAGTAAATGTAATCCATGCATATTCATTCATCCGTCATCGAGTTACGCTATCAATCAAGTCTTACTAATTAAAGGAATTACGTGGTTTCGTCAATCCAATTAACGTTGAAATATCCTGAGTGTTGCATTACTTTATGTTGAGACGTTTAATTGTGACATACGAGACCAAGGAATAGATTTCGTACACGATATATTATACTTAAGGAGATAAAGAGCTCCGTATGTATTTACGAACATAAATTAGAACCTTTTACAGTTAGTATCTATAAAAGCAAAATATGTCGTAATTATGTACTCGAAATTGCAAGGAAAATTAAGGATAACCTGAACACTTTTCCTGAGAACAAAACACTTAAAATTTTCACAGCGTTTAAGTTTTGCATCTTAGTATTGAGTTAACTAGTTGCGATAGTTGAAAAGCGTTACCTTTGTATCTATACAATATAAAAACAATATTTTGTTTAGGTACTAATGAGTGCTTGATTTTGTAATTGTACAATGATCGCAAGTAGTCCATTCATAATCACATACAAATGTTAAAGCGACTAATCCGAACTGGTATATCGGATCGAATGTCATGCGCAAACACAGCAGAGCTTAAAATTCTTTAATAAATATTTATAAAAAAATAATACAGCACTGCAGAAATAAAATATGCGTGGAATAATAAAAAAAAACTAATAGATATTAGTGAGAGGTTACGTTTTATGCATTTGCATAACTATTAGTTATATACAGGTGATAGTCGTCAAGTGTGTTATTAAAATTCAAAGATTAGAAATCGTTGCAACCTCGTTTACTTTGTGCGATTTTGAGCAATCTCATGATTTAGTCGCATTCGCCATTTTTTTAAAGAAAGTATTTTAAGAAGTTCTGTATTTGGAAGTTGACTGAATTATTGGCTAATATCCGGCTGTCCGTTTGTCAATTGACCACAGCAACGTTTCTTAACACATTTACTGGTTGGTTACCGTCACCGGCTATTAGTCACAGGCATATGCAAATAAAACTGACCTACGCCGCATTTCAACCAAATATCAGTTAGAATAGGGTCAAAAAGACAGTCAAATAAAATTTGGGAGTAGGTATAGCATATAAGATATTGGAATTGTAGGTGCTGAAAGAGAAATATTACGAAATTCACAACTTAACTATAACGGACACTTTACACAAAAACAACGGGCAGAAGTTTTCAATTCCCAAATTGCGAACTGTCAAAATAACGGCTCAACTGTTTTATAACTATTTAGTTTGCCTTTGTTTTTGTTGATTTGACGCAAAAACTAAAAATAGTGGCTACATAAATAACATGTTTTCTTTTTTATGAACAGACAACTAATGCGCCGTTTGTACTACCGTTCCGTACCTATCTCTTATTTGCGTGATTGAAATCAGGTACTATTAAAATCTGCTTAAAGTGCATAATATGAAATTGATATTGGTGTCCCTTTGGATGATTCGAGATACAATAATAGCTTTGGTTCTTCCTAAAGTTTACTATTGGCAATTTATGACAGCTAACCAGACAAACTGAGTACTTTCCACTATTATTACATATACACACATTTACAGTATAATTCTAACTAAATAAATAGTATTAATATAATTTATAATGTAAACTATTACGATATCTCACTGTACTGCATTAGTATAGGTCAGTGACTATGTGAATTTTAAATTAAATCATTCATCTAAAACTGTCTCTCAGGTTTACGTTTAATGTTTTCCAGAATTGATTCATAATATATTTTTATCGATTCTCTTTCAAATATAAATAACGAAGACATAAAAGCGTGTTAATATACTTTCAGCATAACACGTGAAATACGTTCAATATAAAACGATCTATTGTTCATCACTCTCAGACATCCGTTTCCGTTGACCTAGATATTATTATACACAATGGCACACAATAAACTAAATTGTCCTCCATGTAATAAATATATATGTTCACGAAATAGCGGTTTCATTTGCGTATATAACATGATTGCCTCTTGCTTATTTGGTAGATTTTTAATTTTTAACGCTAGTCTCAAATGTCTACCAGAAATGGTTCTGGTATAAAAAAAACTTAGCCTGTAAACTTTTAAATGAATCTCTATTTTTTTTAATTTCCCGTAAAGAGTAGTCAAGCCATTCTAAAGATCACCACAAATAAGAAGAATGGAGAAGGCAGAAGTTGACAGTCATTTTTTTTACACTAAGTACTCATATAAATATTTTTATTTTGTATATATAATAATAATATTTGTTTGTACAAACTTGAATATGTTTGTGGCTTTACTTATACACACAGAATTTGTAAAAGATACCTCATTTAAATGTCGCACGCGTTGTCCCGTATTTCACGTCAGATTTTCATAAAACCTTGCTTCAGGATATTTTCTTACTAGGAGCATTTTCAGCGCGCGTATCTAATAAGCCGGTATTTTAACGATCGCGTAACAAATACGAATTTAATCTTGCAAGTTCGTGTATTAAAAATATATTGATTAGGTTTATAATATATATTAAAGCTCCTATGACAAAGTACCAAATATATAATGAGTGAAAGAATGCTGTGAGTTACTAATATTTTGAGTTCTTTAGCACCATATTATGGTCAAGCATGAACTAGGGCTTTATTAGCAAACATTCAAAATATTATTCGTTACTTGTGATAAGGCTTCATAAAGACCATGGTACTCAACATGTTCCGATGTTTGGACATTATATCTATTTATCCGGTAAATAATGAATCAGTAATTAAATCTGAGATACATGGTAGATATGATATTCCGAGCTTTTAATCTATCGATCTGTCAAACTCATTTAACTTGGTTCAGTAGTTCTCGCGTAACATTAACAAACTTGCTCCAACTTAATTATGTAATATTGTAGATTTATTGATTTAGATATTGGAAATGTATTAATATTAATTATGGATATATAATGCGATATTAATGGATGTAATTAGTTATTTCATTTACATTTATGAAAATAAAGTAGATATAGAGAGCAGAACTACTGTAAAGATAATATTAGATACTTATTAAATATTATGTGATATAGTTTAATGAAGTTGAACTAGTTAAAATATCATTACTATAATTATGTATAAAAGATATAAAATATGTACTCTCGGTAACTAATATCCTATCTAATTCCTACTTACTCTTCACTTTATATTAGCCTAGCTAGTAATGTCTAACTACTATTTCCTTTTATAAAAGCGCTGTATCCACCCCTAAATCAAAAGCACAAGGCAGATCGCAGACCGCAGACCGCAGACATGTGCCGCTTCGTCTGTTGACGCTATAATTGCAGTAATCAATTCAGCATCGTCAATCGTCTCATACAAATGAATACCACACAAAGAAATGTTTCTTCTGTTGCAGCACATGATGTTGCTGCTGTCTGTAGTCGTCTAACCCTTGCATAAAGTGTGGTTTCTTCAAAGCCCGTAAAAGTACTATTGCGTATTATCTGGAAGAGGTCAAGTAAAACCACAAGCGGAAAACAGTAGTACTTCAAACTATTCATACATATGTACATAACAACATTATCCCAGGTACTTTCCTTCCGTATAAGCAGAACATTAACATTCTCAGCGTGCACTGTGACTCACTCTTACATAAACCTAAGATTTCGCCTCAAGTCTTTTACTATTTATGCTTTTTGAATACTAAGTATTTAGACTAAACACTAAACATTGTTATTAACAATATGAAGTATTTTAGTCTTCCTTTATGTTAATCGTTTTTGTGTTTTGCCGACACGCATCATGGATATTACAGTCATGCTTTTACAGGTTTATTCTTTGTTGAAAGCAGAAGTATACCGACAAAGGGTTTTCTTCCTGCTTTAGGGGTTTAGAAGACAACAAGTAATTTAAGTGTCTTAACTCCGTGATATGATAAGCCAGAACAAAGCTTTCGCACTATGGTAAAGTTAACTACTTTATTTTACATCACGGCTGAATTTCCAAAAAAAGTTTTCAGTCATCCAAGGTTCTTTTACTTCGTATATTAAATAACTATATGCCTCATAATCTCAAATTCACAACATAAAAAAACTAATAACACATTATGACATCATAAAGCACAAAAAAAATCAAAATAAACTGTCATTCAACCTAAAACCTACCTTTAACCTATAACAATAGAGTCCACTTTCCCTTGTAAAAAGTTTTTATCCGTCCACATTAGATTGCCACAGAAGGTTTTAATGATAGCCCATGTCTTGGTGACGTGGTGTCGGCAAATGAGGGCGATATCTTGTCGTAAGTGACTCGGGGTGACAACTATCAATTAAGATGATGGTAAAATGTTGGCCAAATTGATTTAAAAGTTCTTGATTTGAAAGAGTATCAAACGTACATCATCACAAACTTAATTCTTGAGTATAAATTATGTATTAATGCAAAAAAATCAAAATATCGCTCCAAAATTACAAGTTTTATTGTCAGGCTGCGTGTTCGACAAACTTTTTATAACATGATAGGTCAGTGTTGCACCCACCGTGCGTACACAACTGACCTATGCTAACATTGACCTAGATTTACAACAACGCAAGACATAATCTTTGAATGATATCATAAATTCCTAGAAACTGGATACAGTGGACTCCCAAGAATTTTCCGAATTACGTTAAACCTCAACCGCCAACGGAGAAAAGGCGGAACAATAATATTCTTGCAATTCTAAGTAAAAAGCACCTCCGTATCTCTGAGTTTAATATTTAAACTGAAACCCAAATTACATTAATATAAATCAAAATAAACACGACCCCATTACCGCTAATAAGGGCCTCTTTAAACAGGTAACGTTAGGCCCCTAACTTTATTTTACAATCAAATACTGGGGAACCGTAAAACATTGGAATTAAATCAACTGATAGATACAAAGCTCCTTGAAATTCGATTTTATGGAACGTTTAGTTTGGTCTCCGAAGTAATATAATTAACGTTTATTTGTGTAGAAGGGCCGTCCTGTTAAAATATCAAGACAGTCGACTTCAAATGGTAGCGGTTTCTATTCAATTATCATTTATAGTATCTATGTGAGTGGAAATAACTGTAAACAATTTTTGAATAAATTGATGATCACCATTATTTTACGGGGATAATTGCGATCAAGCCTGTTCATTTTTGTGACCATTTATGGTCGTAAGCAAAGTAATACATTTTTTAGTATTAAACGTTTTAGATCTACGTTCTTGCGTGTTTTTGAGTAGTTAGGAAATTTTAGAAAGATCCTTAAGCTTATTTACCCAAGTAAAGGCAAAAAACTTGTCCTAACATATATTTTGCGTTTCTTTGTTTAAAAATAGTCTGTTTATGTATCATCTAACAGTCATGTATGTCTGGCTTAACTAAATACCAACTTTATTCCTGTAGGGATTAAACCCAGGACCTCGCGACTAATAGTTGTTAGCACCGCACTAGTACCCCACGGACGTCGTTATGTAACTTGCTTTTTTATTTGCAGTTACGAAATATTACATAGGTATAGGTATTACTACTCGGTTTTGAAATTCTCAGTTTTCTTCTAAATATAATTCTATAGACCCCATCACTTCTGTTGCGTTGAAAGCTCACAATAATAACATGTTCAAATAATGATTGACGCATGTAACAGCTTACCCAACAAGGGACAAGCGAGATTTTGTACCTACAATGTACCTGTCAATCACATTATTGACTAACAAAGTACACATAATGGCGGCCTCTTTGATAAAAGTTTAATCTCATATTCCTGAAAGATATTCTCGGCTAAAACTGTAAGAATAATTTATTGAATAGCTGCCAAAAGAGGAAAATTAGATATTGTAAATGTTATTACAAGTTTGGATAGAGTGCTGATCACGCATGTAGAATAATTTGTACTTATAGAAATCAACTTATTTTATTATGTTTTGAGGAATGGGACGTTTGGTACTTGGTCGGTCTTTGTGTTGATTTGAACCCAATATTATCTACTATCTCGGCGTCCGGTAATGCATTGTGAAGCTCTCTGCACGGACGAAATGTTGTAGACAACATCACATTGTAAGAATAGAAATTATGCTAAGCGAATGTCTGATATATAAAACGGCTAGTCCGGTGAAGCTGTTTGCTGAAGAAGTTTTGATGGTGCCCGTGACCCACTAATAGTGTGTGCCGAAACGCCAAAAACCACGGCAAAAATCATGTTCTGATCCTGTAAACAGTTTCAAAACATCAAGGATTGAGTAAAAATTGCAAGATCATCCGTGTAATATTACATATTGCTACACGTGGTGCCTGTCAAAGCACCTGACACATGCGTAGGATACAACAGCCAAGAACAATAAAACAACAGAGAAAGAACTTACCAAATAATTCATCCGAAAATAGGTACAAAATACATACTTATATAATATTTTATTCGGATCCACGTACAAAAAAAGTAAATAGACCTCGTGGAGGAAGCAAACCAAAGATTAGATTATATTCTTGTTAGTATCGGGGGCCGAATTACAGTCACATCACTCACAATTCTGCCACGGGAATGTAACACCTAAATCCAATTACAGAAGGCTCAACATATTCTCGTGTTTTTACCCTGTAAAGAGGGAGGTGCTCGTAGCCAATAGCGCTCACCGGGTGGTAAACGATCAGTAGGTTAAGCAACCTTAACACGGACTTTTTATTGATGGGTTGCCGCTTCGTGGTTTGTGAGATAAGTATCTCCCTGCTTCGGATGTAAATAATCGTTCCCGGTTATTAAAAATTAAGACGAGAGTTGCTAAGCCGTGTCGAAGGCTTTCGGTTTCAATAATTTGACACTAACCATACAATAAATTAAATTAAATAAATAACCCCGTAAAGGTTTATCTCTGGCATCAAAAGGCCGCGTTTCACTTTGAAAAGTAAATGGGAATAGACAAACAGTGACTGAGATGAATAAGTCGCTAATCTATGGTACGACCTTCTGAAAGGCACGTGTATTGAACTAAAAGCTTTGTATTTTTAGTTTTGTTACACTATTTGAAAACAAAGGAAAGCTTCATGTTTTACTTTGTGGGTCATGTATTATATTAGTTCTATTTCGTTATTAGTTTTTGTTTGTATTTCGTTTGTTGTTTTTCGAAGTAGGGTTTGATATAACTTCTCTATACATAGTCGTAGTATGTACTAAATAAAGCCATCCACAAAATATGACGGACTTTTTAGACGGATTTGGCTATACTGAAACAGTTTATGTTTTTACCTTTTCAAAGACCAATGCCAAATTACTCATTATTTTATTTATAGAAGTCCATACGTTAAGAAAAAGGCTTTTTTCCGGGGAATTTCAATTCCCTTGAACCCTAGTCGTTAATGCTTATAAAATGGTGCTTTCAGAGGTCTCTGGTTTATTCACGTTTACACATAAAAATAAGTACTCCTAGCTAATTAGTTTCAAACAAAATGTTAAACCGTCAGTCTCAGGAACACCTAAAAACACTTAACTCCACTCAATCAACAATCTATATCATTCAATTTCATATTTTACAAACCAATTTGTCAAACAGTTTAACTTTAAAACTCTGGCCTCAAAGATAAACAGAAACCTCAGAGTGTCCTTGACAGAATCCTAATTGACTTCTGATGTTAACTTCATTAACGTTTTATACCAAACGATCGATAGAGAAATGTTGTACAAACATTTGTCCAATATATCATCATGGTAAATATAACTGAGAATTTGTATGGCAAATATTGGCCAATACCAATACCAATACGCTGGGTAAACAAATCCCTTCGTATGATATGAAGATGTTTGCAGATTAAGCTTTTCTTTGTGTTTTTTTGTACGGCACGTGTGTTGTGTTCGAAATGACGTAATGTATGATGTTAATCTGACTTTTGACGGTGAGAATTCTCTTGGATATTTGTGTTGGCATTTGTGTTTGAATTTGTAGTTCTGTCTTTACAATTCGTCTTGTGAGTAAATGAGACAAAATGATGTGAACACAAAAAAAACTAAAGGGTCTTAGTTTCTTGGAACTGAAAATGACAGTTAATTAACAGCACTGTAGCAGTACCCCAGTTGACAACTAGTGTACGTCTAATTGGTGGTCACTATTGTTGCTTTGACGTAATGTATTTATCGTTATAATCTAAGGGAGAAAACAATTTACATCATAGTGGCTTTTAAATAGTTGAGAGCTGTGATACGTGATAGTCCCCAGATATTCATTTTTGTTGACTCTAGTTTTAGTACAAGATCATCTATAAACTGAAATGATATTGTCAGACGTTTTTAGCTACTGTGACACCCAATTTGAAGTCATAATAAAACGTGCGGCTGTCAAAATATGATACACAGTTTTTATACAAAGCGCTAAATGCCCACTAAAACAAGTTGGCAAGTTAAAAGCACTACCATTTATTATTGTTATGGCTCTACTAACTTAATAGCGACAATAAAATGTGTTTTCGTGACACTATTTATAGGTTTGCGGCGACCTCGGCTCCGGAAAACCGGGACTGGAAACAAGGAATTTCAAATTATAAGTACTGTAAGGTATTCTTTTAGTGCTTTTATACTTGTAATTAGATTATATGCCAGGAAAATACGGTAGGGCTGAATTTCTTTTTTCCATCACTAATATTTGTCGGGTACGAGTATGTGTCGAGTAATTCGTGTAATATTTCAAATTATATAAAAGTTTGCTGCTCGATCACGCACAGAGTACCAAATGGATATCAATAAAATGTAGTATGTATATGTATGTAGCTTATGACCTAGATTAATATTTTTGTTTTAACCCATTCGCGAGAGGGATAAGGCTTTGAGTCCACCACGCTGGCCAAGTGCAGGTTTGCTTCTTTTTGCATGTCGTCAATAAATGTATTGAACATATGAATTATTTTTGGAAAACCTTACAAACGAATAAAATTGCGAATAAAATCTAACAAATATCACAAGTTTACATCGATTGATATTAGTGATGTACCGTGTCAATGTAACAGATTAGTTGCGCTTACGCAACACTAATATTGCACACTTCGGTGATATTACCCAAATATAAGTGACGTAATACTACATTATGTGTGTTATATTATAACATTTATTACGTTTATATAAAGTGTTAACTTTACTATTGGCACATGAAGAGAGAAGAATACTTAAATACATTCGTAGAATGTCTATTACGTCTTACAATTCTAGTAGATATTTGATTAGTGTCGCCATTCATCATTCTCTTTTCTCTCATATATGGTTTCGTTTTTTCGTTTTCGTTTACACATGTTAAAATAATCCTTAAAAAGTAAATTTTCACAACTATAGAAACTAAGATGTCAGTCTCAAAACTGTCATTTTTAAGTCGCCCTAAGAAAATCACCTCCGTGTTCAAATTACTCGTCGGGAAGCACTACAAAAATAACTCTAAAATCTATCACAAAAAAAGAAAAACGTAATGGAAAAAAGTCGATAACCTAGTATTTACGCTTTTCATATAAGGATATAAAAATATCTTTGATCGCGTAAATATTTACGGGTTTTGACTTACCTAAGTAGTTTTAGATTTCTCGTCTATCCAATTTTCTACAGGTCGGCGAGGTAGAACCTTCACAAAATAATAATATGAAAAAGAATGTCAAGGCCTTTATTTTTATAAAGCCTTTTCGAAGCTTATTAAGTTACAAGCAATTTTACTATAGCTTTATGTAGTCTTTGAACTCTTATTTTATTAAGACTACTACTCTACTATCATTATTTTTTGTCGGGATACTTTAGAAATATACAAACTACGAATATTGAAGTAACTGATAACTAACAAAATTGGGGTAAAAAAGAGCTGTTTAAAATAATTCTGTGCAATGATACGAATTATATATTTTTGCCACTGTAATTAAATTAATTAATGATGACTTAAGTAATTCAATCAAAATTACATAAACGTAATATGCACCCACAATTATTTAATACTTTATTCAAATAAGGATTTTACATTGATTGTTTTATTTAATTAATTACTAAAAAAATAGATCCTATATATTTTCTTTACGTTTCAAATTAACCTAATGCCATCAAAAACATTCTGTAAAAACCTCAAGTCTCGCCGTAAAAAGTGGTGAGATCTATATAATACCAAGTCGATTAATCTATTTAGTTTCTACTTAAAGGATCTTCTGTCTTAAGTTATTACGTATGTTATTATCATGCCAATTAAAAAAAAATACCTTTAAAACAAATAGACCGACCTGTCCATCGCATGATTTGATTATTAGTATGTATCACACTACACAGCACGACGAGAAGTTAATGCTCCTGAAATGTTAATGGCAAATTTGTGTTTTCTTGCGATGACCAAGTCGATCTATTTGTTTTAAAGGTATTTTTTTTTAATTGGCATGATAATAACATACGTAATAACTTAAGGCAGAAGATCCTTTAAGTAGAGACTAAATAGATTAATCGACTTGGTATTATATAGATCTCACCACTTTTTACGGCGAGACTTGAGGTTTTTACAGAATGTTTTTGATGGCATCTCACTTCTTTTTGTAGAGCGAACATAAGTCCAATTTGTATGGAAAGACGTTTTTTTTTCATAATTCAACATATTTTCCTATGGGAATGTTGTTCAGTTTCATGGGCTAAACACCCTTACCCACCCTATACCACCTCCCGTTACGCCTCATATAGTAGGTACCTATTTACACCTATTTATTTAATTTTCTACAGTAATAATAATTTATTAACTGCAAATGTAACCTTGTAATCTTATACATTTATATGGGATTACAAAGTTATTGTTGCAGTTGGTGTATTTAGAAAACTGGACCGAAATGAGAAAATATTAAATTTTTCCCATGATTAAGACACTAAACCCTATTTGTATTCTAAATTTTAAGCTTCTAAGTCTGCTATAAGTACCTTAGACTTTTGATGATCGGTGAGTCAGTGAGTCAGTGAGTCAGTGAATCAGTGAGTGACAAAATTCAAAATTTTAACAAGTTGTCATTCTTAAACTACTGTTTCAAATTGACTGAAATTTTAAATATACCGTGTTTATACAATTACTGATTAGTTGCTGAAAATCCAGGCTTCTTGTTTTATCCACAACGAAATTATAGGGGCGTCAAAAATAGCCCGAATTGCTTCGAGAAAAGGATGTTACGGCCGTGCCGCTTTTTTTTGCTCGACTTGCGGGGGCACTTCCGTGCCCCCAGATATCAAAGTGTCAAAGTCTTCTCAATTCCCTCAACGTCTAAATTGACAGATGATTCTTATTTTATCACTCTTCCTGAAATTCGCTCGCTTCATAAGAAATTCTACCGTTTTTTACACGTTCGTGATTTTGCCTCAGTTTCTGTACATTACATAATTAGATAACAATCGCGATGGTTGAGCGGAAACGATCGGTCCATTGTTCAATGTACGGGTTCGCTTCCCCGGCCGATTTTATCATCTGTTTTTATGTCAAGCTCATTTAAAATTCACTTTCTACAAAAATATTCTCATACGATTAGATTATGATTTTATTTTGTGCAAATCTTTGCGTTTGCCGATTTCTTTTGCTTAGGAATGTCAAGTGAGATGAAATGGTTTGATTCCGACTGCCATCGCGGTTGTTGAGGTCTAAAAGTAGACATTTTGATCGTATCTGTTAAGCGCTACGCTTTGACAAATGATATTTTTGTTCTTAGAAATTTGCGATCATAGAATATTTCCACCATCAAATCCTTTTATATAAACAGGTATAAGAAATGCCATTTCACATTACAAGCATCAAAAACACAAGAAACAAAAAAGATAATTAATTTAAGTTAATGATTATTCAAAAGTACTAGAATCGTATTATTAAAACCTATGTTTATAATCTATTTTAATACTAACTACTACATTGTCACCACAAAACCGCATGTTAAGGTCCCATCCAAAGGTTAATAGGACCGTGGGACTTCCGAACTTCACAAAACACTGGGTAGCAACATAGCAACATCAATATTTTTAATAAACACGTGTCCAAAATATATTGTTACTAAGAAAGCATTTCAAAGAGATTATTTCATGCCTTCTTTCTTTTACATTATAATAAGAATTGACAAAATATTATTGCTTGTCTATACATTTTCTTCATTTTCCTTATTCAAACCATGTCGAAAAAATTAAAGCAGAAAATAAAACCTGGCTAAGGAAATTTTATTTATTTTAATATACGCCCCGAGTTTATTCAATTAAGGGACATCCTTTTTATTTTAATATAGTTAGGGTCGTGAAAAGCTTTCGTAAAATTAAAAAAATACGAATCAAAAACAGGTGCTTAAATATTTATTTTACACGTGTTGAAATAAATGACTGAGGAAAACTCATTATTTTGGATTAATCTTGTATGTTTAAGGCAGATCGTGATTAATTCATTAGATTGCCACCACATTTGAGTGAGGAAAGTAACGAGATAATTCGTGTTAATCATAAATTTACATTTTCTTTGATGGCGGCAGAGAAGGAAAATGTTGATTTTTTTCAAATGGAACTCTATGAATCAATATTATAGCCATTTTAATGATATATTTGATTGCTTTTTGTTAGAGGCTAACATAAGATAAATTACATTCATAAGCAAAAGTGCATTACAATTACTAAACTAGAAAAAAAATATAACAAATTTGATTTGAGAACAATTAGAAAATAATAGATTATATTTTCCATAATCGGAAGGTGAACCGTAAGTTATAATTAAGCTTAAATTAACTAACGGGCACTTATCTGACAGCCGTGTTACCGAGAAATGCTAGCTAGATTCTAATAACATAATTCATAGGCAGAGGCACCATTCAACATTATTTTCACAATCGTAATAACGAAAGTGGAATCAAAGTGTCCGATAAAAATGTACAGTCACGCCCCCAAATCGTTGAATGTTTTCAAAGGTGAAAGTTCATAGGCTGAGGTCCGTGCTAGAGTGAGAAGGGCGTATGATTCAGACATTTGGACGGGTCATAGAAAATGATGACAAGCGATATACAAAACTCATCATTGAAATAGCATTCCGTGAGAATTCTTGCCGTTTCGCTTTTGATAAGTGAAAAAGTTGTAAGACGTCTCAGCATTTGATGTGATTTTCTATATTAAATGTTTTACAAAGTTGTATTTTATAATATGGGATATGAACAAAATAAAGGAAGCACGATAACACACGGCTTGTCTTTTACCCATTGAATTTGACGACTCTGTAGTCTACACCCAATAAATTATATTATTAATACAGTATTTGAAACTGATAACAATGTGATATGTTGGCAAAAATAACCAAAGTTTATGTTTAAAACTTAAATCTGATATCGCAGACACTGTAGGAACTTTATAACCCGGGAATCTGACCCTTAACTTAGGAATCCATAATTACATTTTCCTCATTCCATTTCAAAATAAAAAACAACCAAATTCATAAAACGTTCTAAAGTCATAAGGTAAATATTTCAAACAGATAGCCACACACATTGTTAGTGAATAATTATTTTATTCGCGTGAATGGGCCATTACTTCATAAGGCTCCCGCCCGCAATGACGTGATGTAATAGATGAAACCCGTTATTGCGGGCCATTCAACTCGCGTGAATCTTCGTGAATACTTTTTATGGTTTGTTTTACTAGGTTTGTTTATACAGTGTTTTGTTTTATTGCAATCTTACGTTTATACGGTGTTTAATAACTATTGGATATCTAACAACCTCCGACGTTTAGCTAATGGCCGAGGGACCTAGAAATTGTTCCGTTGAGGAGGTAGCCTGCTTAGCGATAGAAGAGGTTGTTATTTTGCTACTGCGAAATGTAGACTCATAGAAAAACTATGAATTAAATTTTCTGTCAGATCCGGGAGACTAAACAGAGTCATACATCACCAACTTGCACAATAGGCTGCTGAACACAAGTAACTGAAAAAAATAATTGATATCTTCCCATAAGTTAAAAAAAACAATAACTGTCTCTACCTTATCTACTATTTATCTCTAATTGGTTGAAATGCTGTCTCACTCGAATAAAGAAAATCAAATGTTTTGAAAAGTTACTGGTAAATGTTACATTTATTCGTGTCTGCCCGCTTGTTTCATAGCGCCACAGCCGCTCAGCGAATGTTAACCTAACTGCCAGTCCAGACAGATTATAACATCTGCAATAATCTTTAGCTGTCTTTATCATAACGCCATTACAACTAATCGCGGTGCAACTCTGTATGTTATGCAAAGAGGAAATTAAATCACAAGAGTTCGTGTCTTTTGCTTCAAGTCGTACTAATGTGGGTAGTTTGTGAATTGAGATTGTATCTGTTTCATTTATGTTTGTGTTTGTGAGGTTGAACTAAAAGGAGAATAAGTATTACCTATAATATTGAATGTAGAGAGAGTTCATTTCACTTATTCTATAAAGTAATAATTAAATTATTGGTCGTAGTGAACGAATTGCAGATTATTTTAGCCCGCGGCCGATTACCGCGTACTAAAAAATGCCGCATAAAGAGGAAATATTATTATTGTTTTCTCTACTCTACTAACAACACGTGTGGATTTGTTCTGATGGGATATTCTTAATGCGGCGACCAATTATAATGTGGCATTTTTTGGATATCATGGGATCGATTCCAAAGAAAAAATTGGTTGGCTATACTTTGTGAGAGCGACTCCAATACAAAACATTTTCATTTGCAAGTTATTTAAAAGAATAAAAATGCGTAAACACGCGCGTGAAATAAATCCTATTATTTCAACTCATTCATAAGTCATCGGCCTTGTCGCCTAACATTATATAACATTGTGCTACAATGTTTTAACAAGCGAGACTAACGAAGTCTAGTGTTACAGCCATTAGTCTTAGACATTACAACTGTGAAATATATTACACAAAGAATTTCCGTGAATATAATTATGTTATGACATACGAATAAGGTAAACATTAACAAATAATTTTGGGGATACGAATAAAATGAAGGATTTTTTATCAGAAAAATATTTAGGAAAGATCTGGATAAGAGTGGCGTTGAGACGTTGATAAATTGAGGAAATGTTTAACTTAAAACATGAACAGCAGAGCACAGAAGTCTTTTTGAAGTCGGAGAAAAATAAATGTTCAGCTATATTGTCACGGGATAAAAGTAGTGAATGACGATGACTAGTTCTATACGATTTATTAAGTTCATGAAAGTGATATAAGTGAGTATGTATTGTTCCGTTCCAGAAAAGAACTTCGATCCACAATGGCTTGGTTATTATTTATGTTAAAAATATAATAAATTTGAATTTATTCAGCTGGTAAATTGTACCCTATCAATGAAAAGGTAATATAACGACAAATGGACAGACAATAACTTTACGCCGTTCTCCTCAATGAAGTCTTTCCGCTATTTTTTCGACTGTTTCCCGTAATAGACACAAAGTTGGTGCAATGGTTCCAGAGCCCTCTCAAATAAACAAACCAATATTATTACTTATAAGTTAATTTAATTAATTTTGTAATTTGTACGGCTATCAGTAACATTTGACTTTTGGTGTTACATCTAAATGTCAATTGCAGCCGATCCGCTTACTATTGAGAAACATAAACACAGTCGTAACTGAACTTATAAACCTTATTGTGTAAATGTGTAACTACATTTATCTTTATTAATATAACATTTGACAGCTTTGGTGGTACAGACGGTTAGAACATAAAACATGTTATTATGCATTTGTATCACCGATCCCAGTGTACTGCTCTACACTTGAGTACTGTGTAACGTGGAAAAAAATACTGACCGAGTGTCCGTAGTAGTATCCGATTTGCTTAATACATCGTGTTTCGATTTACCGATTAGGTACTTAAAATATATTTTTATTTAATTTTCAAATGTACCTTATAACAGTGAATTTAAAAAAATACTAATTTTGTTTATAATTTTGAAATAATTTTATAACCAACCGAAAAAATACCTTTTCAATATTATCTTACATCTATATTCTTAAATTTAGCAGTAGTTGTATTTGAATGTACTCCATTCTACATAATGTACAGTAAAGTAACTAATTATAAAACAAATACTTTCAATGACTTAACGGTTTTAAAACTTTTGCAAGTCTTTCTGTGTTAATCAAAATGCAGTGTCAGAACTTTTATGAGAAACACACCAGGCAAAGAATATGCAGCTGTATTAACTTATAAAGAACATTTTTACTCTGCTCTGTTTTCTTATTGGAACGTATCTTATTCATTGTACATAACATAACATTATATTTTTACATATTTATTCTTAATATATTCTCTAAGTATTTTTGTAAAATGGATGTTATGAAGGTGTGATTGATCACTTGTGTCTATATATTGTGTGTATAATTTGTTGACTATCAAAGATTGTCAGTCGATTTTGGTGAACGGCGGCCTTACTATCTATTTAACGAAATCAACACATACTACTTCTCATATAAAAAAATATTTACTTTAAAAGAACACTCTGTTATCAAACAAAATTGGTAATATAATCGACAACAAACATTTTGCCAAGTCCGACTACAGCCTTATTACAAGAGCCCGTGACTTGCGGTTGATTAGACGGAAACTGCAAAGTTTGGTAAAAGAGGTGTTAACTTTTTGTACGCTGCGAATAGTTTGCTAGTGAAAGGAACGTACATTATGGTTTTCACAATTCTCAGCTGTATACGGAGGTCTTTATATCTAGATGAAGAGTGACGTAAGTGTGTGTAATCCTAGAATATGATTCTGCCTTTTTGGTTTTGCTTCACGTGTTAATATTGCAGTTAGTCCAGATGTAACGTTTTGATAGCAATATGATGTTATTGGTGTATTTTGTTCTATAACATTAATATTTCTTGCTATATTTCTTTCATTATATTACAGACAGCCAAA
The DNA here is from genome assembly GCF_050436995.1 of Anticarsia gemmatalis. Classification (NCBI taxonomy): domain Eukaryota; kingdom Metazoa; phylum Arthropoda; class Insecta; order Lepidoptera; family Erebidae; genus Anticarsia; species Anticarsia gemmatalis. Next base: position 9,715,810 of record NC_134757.1, read on the forward strand.
CTTTATCTCGGAAAGACTTAGTGAGAAAGTGATTTTACGAGTATTTTTAATTTGTTTCAAAATGTCCAGATGAAGGAGGAACAGCCACCTAAATAATAATCGGAGACGAACTGGACAAATTTTGCCATTATTTTGATAGAATATGTAGCAAAATTTATTTTTAATATGCCTTAACAAACTTTCTAACAAAAGAAACTGCCTATAAATACAGTGAATTGATTTTTTTGCAATCACCTTTCCCAATGACCTCTGACCAAATTAGTGGTTTGTAAGGTTACGCCTACTAGACATTCATTTTAAAATTGTGACTCTAATGATGGATGAGAGACGTTTGCCAAAACACTGTATTTACCGCAACCTTATTTATGAAACAGTGTTAAGTTTCATTGTTCTTAACTCTCAACGAAAAAAGAGGGGTGTTATAAGTTTGACCGCAATTTGTGTCTGTCTTTGGCTCTGAAACACCTGGACCGGTGAACCAATTTGGATGCCTTTTTTTAAAGTGTGTTTCGACATATTCAAAGGGTAGCTCTATTTTTTATATTAATTTTAATAATTTAAAAGAAGACCATCATAATTTAAGAAATGAAACTAAAGCTTAGAACCTCTAGACCTGACACTATCTTGTTTTTCTTTTTATAAATCGGGGGATTGAACCCTAGCCTTCGGTTCAGTGGTCGCAAGAACGTGACCGCCATTACTATTGTACTCTCGCCAACGCGTTACCTGTTGAGCCAATACAAGCCAACTTTACGCCAACACGGCCAATATAAAGTAAATATACGTGAGCAAACTTATGTTAATAGGGACTACCAACATTACCAATATAGGCTAACAAAAGCAAACATGGCAAAGGACTAACGCAGTACAATGTAATACATGATTTACTTTTCAAATTCGTTTGAAATAGGTTTATAGTCTCTAATTATTTACTATTTTTTTATCTAACTTTATGTATAATGTTACTTTGTATGTAATGATGGCTTTCTTTTACAATTAGCTCAATAATAATTATTATATATTATTAATTAAACAAGCCTCATTGATAAACAATGGTTTGGAAATTATTTTACGTCTCTAAATTTATAAACCAAAGTCTACCCCAAAATTCCTTCTATCTTTAGCTTTTTTATAAATAATTATATTAAATAATATAATTGATGTCTGTGTGTGTAGTGATGCCCAAATAATTTGATGTCTTCGGTAAAAATATGTGGTAAAAACATGACAAAACTAGTTAATCTATAAACTAATTTTGTCAAAACTCCCTCAGAAAAATTTGTATGAAAGAATAACAAATGTAAAGGCTTTCTCATTGATAAAATTATGAATAATTTTGTGTGTACATTATTAGGTGTGACAGAGCAAATGTGTCTCATATTACAGAAGCATGTTTACAAATAAGGAGAGACGGATAAGAATATCATGCCAAGTATATTTTTGTGACGTCATTCCTCATGATGATTATAACAAGCGTATGTACATTTTACACCAGTCTTATCGAGGGGTATCGTGTAATAACCTAGGTAACTAGGTTTTGGAGGTCCGATAGACAGTCGTTCTATGTAAAATATTAGTATACAGCTGCATCCGACGAGACTGGTAACTGTTGAAAGTCTGTTCAAACACAGTTGAAAGAAAGGATAGGCTGATTGAAGTACATTTTGCGCCAAAGAGAGTATTCATAATTGAGATCAGTTTATTTGTATAAATTATTTTATACACCAAAAGGTGTTTTCTTGTGGAAATAGAAGTTAAACTTAATTAAGATCCTTAACCAACAAATAAATTAATTAAGCCTAGGTATTCAGATATTTAAGCTCTTTGAAGATCAAATGGTGTTATTTTGTTTGGTCCGGACTTGTTTTATTTGTATAGAAGTTTAAATGTATACTATTTTAGATATTCCTTATTTGAGACGTTTCACCAATCATAATCAGAAGCAGAAGGAATATAATTTCTGAAAAGTAATATTTACAATAAATAATATCGAACAAAAGCAACAAATTACACTAAATCAAATCGTCCGTGACAAACTTCTCTATTGAATAATTACGATTATTTGTACCAATTCACAAAGAACCCTACAACAATAAGGGCGTAAGTTCAAAATGCAAAGGTTTTGCGTAATTGGTCCCCCACGAGAGCCATCGAACGATTCAAGGGCCAGTAAGTTCGAAGGGAACCAATTTTACTCTCATAAAACTTAATATGAAATACCGAGTTCAGTTTTCCAAGAAATTTTCTTTCACTTTTGTTTGTTTTTTGAACCTTTTTCTTTTAGAAGTAAACGAATTTTAAAGGCTGTTGATTATCCTCCAGATTTCTATGGGTATTATTTTTAACTTTTAATCTTAAACAACCGTTTTTCTACCATCACTTTTAAATAAACCAATGCGTAATCTTCAGTTTTAAATAAACAGCGATTCTTTAAACGGTGTTTTATAAAAAAATACCATTAAAACCTTACACATTTATAATGGTGGGCGTATTTCTTTTGTATGAAAATACGGAATAGTTTTTAACACAAAGAGTATAAATATATTTTAAATACTATTACTAAAACAGCTTTTCGTCACTTTCCGTTTCGCGAATGTGTAAACAAGCCAAGGCCATAATAATATCTAGATCCTCGCAGATCGCAATCATATTACTCTGACACAATTTACTTTGTTCATGGAGATGCTTAACAGATTATCAGATTGTTGTAACTAAAATCACGCTGTCAATCAAGATGTAGATGACATAGAAAATAATCTACGAAATCTCACGAAATTAGCTCATTGCTGTTATACAGCTGGGTACGAGGCTCCTGGAATGAGAGAACTTGAGTCAACCACACTAGTCAAAAGCGGGTCGGGGAACTTCCACACCTTTAGGAACTGCTAAACGAACTCCCAGGTTTGCAAAGCTTCATCACAATGTTTCCTTCACCGTGAAAACAAGTGACAATCATTTCTAACACTTCAATAACTTCGTTAAGTCACTGGTGTGTTGTCAGTTGAACCCTCAACCACTAGCGTGAATATAATACTTAAGCCACTATACTATCACTACCTCAACACGAATTAGTTTAGCGAACACATGTTACATCCGTGTCTCAGAGTCCCACTGAAGCTCGGTCACACTCAAATTAGCGAGATTGCTAAAGTTTATTTAGGTGGTAAATTAGCAATTACGTTTTACAAAGGGAAAAGGGAATTTCCTAGTGCGGGTTAATTTATCACGTAGTATATTGTGAAATGAATCTTATGATTTGTATCACATTAGTTATATTTTTTTAATGTAGAATTGTAGAACTTATGGGTATACATACGTTGCTCATTGCATTTAAGTACAAGGGAAATGATGATATTATCATAAATTACATACTTATGTTACCTAACGCCATAATAAGGATGGGATAAAGTCGTGTTACATGATTTTTTATGATAATCAATATTAACAAGTTATATATTATAAGAAGGTTTTAGTATGAATTGCTAGGTCACAAACATTACCGAAAAACTATCCTTGAAAATATTCGTCCAAAATACAGAGTTCGCTATCTCGCTAATACACTAGCAGTCCTAAAATCATCAAAGTTCATTATCTCATGACACGCTGGGTCACACGTCCACACCCACACCTCGCTCTTGACCTTCCACCACAACTGGTTCCGCAGAGCAAATGCACTAAAGATAATTACGAGGTCGACACACACCCTTCAACGCACACTAATTAATCGTGTAATGTGCACTATGCTTTAACTTGGCCGCTTTCCGTTTACTTACAATATTTATATGGAGTAAAACCTAGTTTTTAAAGTTATGTAGGTTTTGAGTCGAGGTTATTCCCGTGTGTAGGTAAGAAACCTAGAAAGATGAGTGTCAAATTTTTTTTTTATGTTGATAAGGCTGCCAGGGTCTACACAAACACCACACGTTCCATATATTTCTGCAAAAAACCCAACCAAACTCCTACCAACCTGATCAAAATTCTCGTTAGTGTGAGTGTACCTACATGGAAATATACTATATTATATGTACGGTATATATTTTTTTCGAAGTTACACCATAGCTTCTATTAAACTAATAAAACATATGCAACTAATTTGTAAGTAGAATTGGTTGTCGGTTAATAGTAAATGTCTGACTTAATCCTTCTTACAGTAATCACATTTGTTATGCGCGGGCAATTATCCATTACTAAGAATTAATTGCGCATAACTATTAATTTTATTAGTAAATTAATGTCTTTTATTTCTTACACAGATTTATTGTGCACGGCTGAATATTGAACCAATCTTTGATTTAAAAGTATAATATTTAATATGAAAGAGCGATTCTATATTTTCATAATTATAATTGGTTTTCTTGTTTTTTAAATCTTTTCAGTCCAATTCCTTAGTTTTTTATTTAGACTATTCCCACCTCTGGGATACTAACTTATTTACTTAGTTAATACGGTAACGATCCTGTTCCGAGCGAATTAGTAGCGTACTATGACGCTTACCCAACACGGGAATTGGCAAATGCTATTTTGGACCACGAAGACAATGTTTAAAAAGTAAAGTTATTAAAATTAAAGTAAAGAATTAAGACATTTTAGTAAAAGATTGGAGGTAAATAGATATTCCTCTTGACCTACTAATCCATTAAAAGTTAAGTTTACAATCTTAACCAGTCCCTGAAAATTGTTATGAAGAGGACTTAAGTTGTTTGCGCCACTCTTTGATGCGGGCTATCTAAGTGCTTTAATTGTACCCCGATTTAAAAACTAATTTTATATTCTTTACTTTAAATTATACTGCCAAATCTTGGCGTATTTTTAAAGTAGATTTTTACTGTGTTTGACATTTCAGTGTCGGAATGCTTAGTAAAAAATAAGCAATTATGAGGTAACAGATTATAAAAACTATCATTAAATATTTGGTTAATTTTTCAACCCCTTGTTCTTTGTTCAAACTATGTTTACAATATTATATTTACTTATTTGAGGTACACAGCCTACACAAACAAACCTATTTGTAATCATAGCAAACGTAAACAGTTACCTTGGTCAAAATCGATCTACACCAAAAAAGCTACATGAACATTTCAATTACAATTTAAGAACAGAACGCCCCGATGCCACAGATAAGCGAATCACGAAAAAAAAGAAAGTTATTATTTATCTAATCTCAAAACAGCTGGTTGCATTGAGCAGGTTTTATTGACAGTCATTGCTAATACACCTTTCTCTGTCACTTGAGTGAGAGATCATAAGTGGCCAGTCACTCTAATTCCTACGTCATCGTTATAGCGGAGGCTATGCATGGCGAAATCGTGCGATATTATTTGTAACGTAAACGGATGTGTGATTGGTGAAGAGGTCGTCATATGACTATCACAGTTCCTGGGGAGCGTGGATTCGTGATTTGAAATGTTTGCCAGATTGACAAAATAAAAAATAGCTTTTGCTTTGTTCGCTTTGTTTTCGTGCTTTTTCTAAGCTTGCTTGTTCTTAAAATCCGTAGATACAAAACTTGTTCTGGTGCTGCAGTTGTCTTCTAAAGATTGTATAAGTTTATACCTATAGTCTTTAAAATATAGCTTGATTAGAATGATAGATGTCAAACGGTTTTGACTAGGGTTGTAGAAATATTGATCAAAATCGATAGCGAAAAAATCGAATCTAAAATAATTATATTCGATTCAATTATTTTTGAATAAGCTTTTTACGAATTGTTGTTGTGAATCTAATTGTTTAAGCAAATTCGTATAGGACGACCAACCCTACTTTTAACACCGCACGGAGACCTCTCCTAGTTTAGTATTAATTGGGATCAATTAAATGAAACAATGAAAACAGTTAAATAAAATTCATTTATTTAATTAATAAATCAGTATCATCCTCACCGCTATCATCAGAATCGCTGGAACAATCTTGGAGATTAATTATTAATTCTTGGTCACGAATAGTATCAAAGTGTAGTTCGCGATTAACGATTAATCAGACGATTTACTCTTATCTATTGTGTCTCCTCACTAAAATTTTTGCAACATGACGTAGCCTTGTAGAGAGGTTGAAAATTATTAGGTTTATTTTTAAGACTAAAGAAAATAGTACTGATTTTTAGTTTAAAGGCTGATTTTATTGAATTATTCTGATTTCTTATTGAGGATCTGTATTTAAAAAATTGTTGTAATGCTACAAGACAGATTTTTCGTGTTTCAATTTGTAATACTCGTTAGACGTCACTACAAAGTTGTGTTCTCTGTTTTGCTTAGAACTGTCATTTTAATCAAGCTATATTTTAAAGAGTATAATAACTTGTTGTAAATTACGGGATTTTCTGAAATTACGTTTAAAATAGAGTAGGTATATCAATTTCAATTCATATTTTATATTGTAAATATATTGTATAATTGTAAGTATGTAAATATTTTGTTTTTTTAAATTATTTCTAGTTTAGTTTCGTTTTTAAAAGTTACTTATAGTTAAGTTTTATTGTAATAAATTTCTGTACATTTCACTCATGAATACTATACTAATTAATAAAACATTTCAATTTCCTTTTTATTTTTTTCATTAACATTATTATGATTAATACTTTATTTCAGTAACCTCGGTTGTGAGACATTTAGAACAAAAACGTTCGTTTACAAAATATTGAAACCAGACCACTTTGCATATCCCGGATATTGGTTTATTACGAAAGTAAACGAAAATGGACTTCCGTTGTAGCAATAGATACAGTTTTGAAAGTGTCCTGTGTATACGAAGTTAGTTTGACGTTTTTCCTTGAAACTATGACTGATTACTTACTTTAGTTAGACCGGTGGCCATTGGGGACATGAAAACTGTATTTTCTATTCGGAATTCCAGAAAGATTGTTACAAACTTTCCGCTTTTATCGCCACCCAGATCAATCAAGCTATCAATGTCATAATTTTATTACCATCTAAAACTTTAGCGCCAATACAGTCTAAGCTAAGACAGTGAAAGCGATAACAATTTCTCTTACAAACTTAATACTAAACAGACAGGAGACAATTCTGTCAGTCACGACAATCGATTGATTGATAATCGCAAACAATTAGTGGACGATTAGTTGTTGCGATTTCCGCTCTAGACTAGGTTAGTCTATGGTCTGATCACGAAGTTGCATTTATCATTTCCTGTATTTGATGTGCACCTTATTTGGACTTGTCCATTATGTATGAAAAAGGATGTTGGGTTTTAGTTTACTTTCTCATATTTTGAAATTTGCGGTGAAGGTGTTAAGTTTATAAAACAGGATGTTGGTTAATATCATTACTAAGTCTCCTGGCGTATATCTGTTTTTGTAGCCCCAAAACTTTTGAATGATTTTCATGTCATGACAGAACACACCAGACACAAGGCAGAATTATTTGAGGTCAGGTTTAGGTGTTACCTTGGCTTAATTAATATTATGATAGTCATTGTTTAAGATGTCAACAAAAATATAGCGCTTAGGTGGTGTCTCGTCTTCGGGCACAAGTATATCTATCCGCTAGTAATAAAATTTGAACTCACCACACTCTGACCAATGCTATGGCAGACGTAGAACCAAACCTGCTACGCCATACGTGGCACCATTAAAGATATCACTTAATCCATTACTGTCCCACAGTTAGACAAGGGATCCCTCTCAAAATCAGATGGTCTCATGAGACCAAATAATGAAAATTGATGACCTAAATATTGATTGGTATTAGATTACGATTGATGAGACGAATAGGGAGTTGTTTACAAAAATCTTTAAAATTTTCGATGTATTATCGTCAGCCAAGGTACATATTACAATGAAAAGTTTTTCCCAGTATATAACATGGGGCAAAACTAAAATAATACCATACTAGCCAGTCAGCTTTTTATTTATCTCCCTAAAGTGGATGCTAAGGGGCTTTAAAGTTATCATTATATCAGTCATGTTAATTCCTGAGATGTTTAATAAGAATATTTATTGAATAATGTTCTTTGTATCGTATCCCTAACAAAGACTACATTAAGTTATTTTTAACTCTTTTTAATATTACTTAGCTGATAGTAAAATATTAATAAAAAAGTAAAATAATAATGCAACACACTATGACGTCACAGTGTGCTTCAGAACGTTTGACGCAACTGTCTATAAGTGCATGTCCACTAGAGTCATGCAGTCATGCTACACTTAACTTTGTTAGCACAAATTGTGAAACACGTGTGAAATATACGTAGGTGAAGTGATTGACATTATAACGAGTGATTTGTAATACACCCCTTTACTTTATTACGTCACTAACTTCCGCGCTACTTAGTCTGCGGGAAAAGATTTTCAGGGGTAGAATGTACCTACCCTATATTTTAGTCTAGGTTTTAAACTATCAATGTACTAAATTTCCTCCAAACCCGTCGAGTAACTTTTTCGAGAAAGAATTACAAACATACATACATACATCCATCCTTACAAACTTTCGTATTTATAATAATAGTAGGATCATGTTCTAACTGCGTAGAATATTTTGGTTCAGAAAAATGTTCTGTTTGCAAATATTACTGACCAACGAGTCAGTTGTTCCCAAAGGGTACAATTACGTGCTCCTTGCTAAGATTTTCCTATGGGAAAATACAACTCTATTTCTTTGCTCGCTTCGCCGATTTTAAGTACATGAATTTATGAGTAAAAGGATGTTATAAAAAAAGGGTTTTACTAAATCAAACGTAACATTTTGCGTTCAAGAAAATGTTGAGTGTCAGTTTTACGAGTTGCAAGTAGTCTAACCGATAAATAAACTTACCAAAACTACGATCATTACGTCACGTCAAAAGCAACCGTTATTGTTTCATTTTTAGTTCTGTTTCTGTTTATTCTTTCATTAAATGATTACATAACTGACCTATTTACCTTTACCTAAATTTAAAAATAAAATCAAAGGCAAAAACATTAATCTATACTTTACAATAACAAAAAACTTTATAACAAAATAATTAAAAAGTTTGAAACAAATTATAATTGCTACAGGTTTAACCTATTAATATTAATTAAGCTAACTCCGAGTTGTTTTACATTCATTAAACGATTTAAGGCTGAATATTTACCGGCTTATTAGAAATTTAAATAAAAAATATACCTTTATTAAAAAGTAAGTAAGAGTTCCGCTATTTAAGAGAGAGGATTATTGTAAGGAAAAAAAAATTGGCTTCGTTATTCTGAAAAATCTTTACTCATTTATTCCAGTACACATGTCCCATTGGGGATGATATAAAATAAGTGGTCAAACACAGGACCCATGGTTTAACGTGCTCTACAGTTTCATACTCCGGATAATCACAGATAGTTTATAATAAAATACTTAGTGCCAGTTCGTACTTACACCTGAATTTGAACCCTAGATATTAGTGTAGTTGTTACTCTTACTACCACTAAGTCTCTGACAAGTGAATTCAAGTGATGGACACAGTTGCGATTAGTTTCCAATCCTTGGTTAGTGTCTACGTAAGTCTTAAGAGTTAAGGCACGCGTTCTTCAAATCACAACCTATAAACATTCAGTCTTTAAAATCAGTACGGTCTTTACCATATTTTTTGTTGTATTCTTGTATTATGTAGTTCAATTACTGACCTGGGTCGTAGTGACCTTCGCAATTCAAATCAATAAAAACCATTTTTGCTGTTCTGGAAAAATACACAATACAATATGGGAGGAAATACCGGGATTTTTCCTTTTTTCTCCTCAATTGTAGAGTTAAAATATTTAGATGTTTAATTATTGTATTATTCCAATGATTAACTTATACGCTAGTTTTAAGTATTAAACTCCGCAAGTTAAAAAAAATGCTAACACAGCACTTTCTCTATGTCAGTCCGATATTTTATACTTTTTCTATCTTGAAAAGGGTGAAATTTGTCTACGCTAAGTTTGGGCTTTTAATTTATTATTTCTTAGAAACTAAAAATCCAAGATTAAAGAGGGCATTTTACTCGTGAAGGCAGAACACAGATATTTGGTACAAAACCGATGCTGACCTACGACAGCGACGGTCACTGTTGAGCGACAGTCTAGTTTATTTTCCGTTTCTTTCTATGATTTGCTATGACGTAAAGCGAACAAAGAATTTTCAAATGAGTGTATGTAATGAAACGTCTTTTTTGTCCTGTAGTAGAGAGACTTAAGATAAACATTGACTGCAAATTATGAAAGTCATTAACTAACACTTTCATTACTATAAACAGTCTAAATAATGACCGCGCTTTACAATAATTTTGTACACTAATCTCAAACTTTTACTTCTTTGTTTTTACAATTCAAGTACATAAATGCGTTCTTATCTATTGGTCCCTACCCATAGATAAGAACGCATTTATGTATTTGTGGTATGTTTCTTGCTAAGGTTTAATAAAGGCAGTCTCGTATACCTTGATAATCGTCTATATTGACTGATGATTTCTTAAAACTGTATACCAATATTTCGGGACACGAACTTTAACCTTTACAAATAATCGTAATATCACAAAATTATAACAAAAGAGGGAAATCATGAACCGCAATAGCAAATTACATTAGTGTTCATCTCGAGACACCGGAAGAGATTTGTATTCTTTCTCCGTGAACCGGAGATAACATCTAGCTACCTTTCACTTCGCTAAAACTGATCATTAGTTGCAAGCGAGACGGAAAGGACGTAAGGCGAGGACAGGGCGCGGACTTTACGTCTTTATTGTTCTAAATAGCTACACCTCTAAACTAGATAATTCTCGCCACTCAGCTTGTATTTAATTTCAAATAAGTATTGTTTTTGAAAAAAGCAAACGATGTGTGACCTCTGGTCAATCATCTACGAGTACAAGCTGAATGTCTTCAGAATCGGTTTAGCAATTTATATTATTATTTTTTTAGCTGGGCGACTTAGACTTTTTCTTTAAAAATTTTGAAACTTGATGCTGATTTTAATGTTGTTTACTGCTTAATATTTTATTAGGTTCGGGAGAATACGATCGCAAAACTGACTAGTAACTTTTAGTTATTGAATTATACCACTTGTATAAAAATGTTGCATCACAAAGACTAACTGCATTGTGGACACACCTGTACGTCTATTTTGCCCGACTTATGACTGAGTTGCGTCCTTCTGTCTCTAATATAAATGTGTTTTACGTGACGTTTAGTCCAATGCAGAATATTTAGCATATAATTTGCGATTATGCGAATAAAACAGAAACATTTAAGTTTGTAACGGTCTAATGTTTACCGTGTCGCGAAGAGCGTGTTAAAATATAAGTACTTATGTAAAAGTCTTAAAATTACTGCATCAGTGCATGCAACTGTTGATCGCTAGGTTCTAAGTTCCATTCTAATAGTTATACTTACATCACTATAGTCCGACGACTTAGTAGAAAGCCTTTGCATACTCAATTTATCTGGATAATAGTTAGCGTATTCTGGATATTTTCTAAGTTACGGTAGCAAACAGGCGTCAGCTGCATAATTCCGCGGGCCACTGATGTTCTAAATTCTGAATTTTGTATACCTCTCTCCAAGCATGCCAATCATCTCTAAGCAACGATGCATATCAGATTCTCCTAATATTGTTCGACTATATCGTTACTGTATTTCAAGGTGTCACATACTCTTAGTTAATTAAGGTCTTCTAAATTAACCAATTTCATATTTCCATTGTTAAGATTTTGTATATTTTAATGGAAAATGGCGAATGAAGTAATATTTTGCAAATATTCTTAGCCTTGCAGTAATGACATGCCAATGTATAGCGGAGTAGTATGAAGGCTTTAGCTGAAAGAGTACCTAAACTAAACGTTAAGAGTTCAAGGTTAAGTTTGATAATTAAATAAATAAATAGTAATAATTACTTCTTTAAAAAGAAACGTATGATATTTTGACGAAGTCAAAGGCTATATTATTTTGGACCGATAAATACTAAGTTTAGCAAATTATGTGTGTAAGTGTTGGATAAAATATCTGTAAGTTAAAGTGACAGCAAATGTATGAAAACAACTGTCAAAATCCATTGGATATGCCATCTGGTACTTATCCAGGAGTGATTTAACTAGGTTATAAATGTAGATTGTAGTGTTAAAAATATTTAAACAGTTCTTTTCAATCTTTTGATAGCTTAATTCCAGGAAACGTAAGCGCATAGATATTCTCTCTCTCATCGTATGGTTAGTGGTCAACCTAGTGTCAAAGTTGTTCAAGCCGCCCGAAAGGCCTTTGACGTGGCTTAACGACTGTTATCTTAATTGACAACAACCGGGACCGACTTTTTACGTGCATAGATATTGTGGCATATGATTAGGTCATTTAAAACAAAAATCTTGCAAATGAAACTGACATTTGCCTAATATTTTTTATCAAACTATTAAATTAATTCAAAAGCACTCAATTAAATTAAATATTGACTTCTTGACATTTTGTTTCACTAATAATTCACTGATTGACTATGGCCTAAGGTAACATACGGATAACACTTGACACGCACTTAAAAGCTAAGCATTAGACACTTCCCATACCCATTTTTATTTGACGTGATGATTTAATCGGTTTTTGAAAAGGTCGTAGCCGATAAGCGTTAAATATTTCTTCATGTAAGCCCTTAGCGAAGATTTGGTACGTCAAAGTAATTGACCAATTTTGATAAATGTCTTTACTTTATATTAAAAGGCTTCGGTGGCGCAGCGTTTGCTTCCTTGAAGTCTCTTATTTGACTCCCTGGTCAAGCCAAAATTGTTAAATTACAATATTTTTCATGACTTTATTAATTGAGAAACTATCGATAAGTAGTTAGTAGTAGTTTTAGAGGAAGTATTTAGGGTTATACATACATAATTATATACATAAAGATGTAACGCTGACTGCACTGCGCCTGACCTCTTGGTGATTGTCCAACCAGGTTATGAGAGTGATGGAATAGAGATTGTATCTATGTAGGTATTGCACACTTATTCACCCACTATTGACCACTTTCGCGGGTATTGATACAACTAGCTAAGCATCAGTCATATAATGATCGGAAACATTATAATTTTTGTCAATATATTGGTCGACACACCTAACTTTGTCCTACACGGGTTAGTAGAGTGACTAAATACGACTTGTAACACAAAACTTATTTAAATGACTAAATAACTATCATAATAATAAAACGCATCGACATTTAGCCGCGCTGGCCCACAGTTTTCACATGACAATAAGATATTTCACACATTCCATCAAGGTAGCGCAATACTGCAATTGCACTATGCGATTATCTATGTTGGCCAACTGGCCGGTGAGAAAAAAAAGACGCGGTGACGTAAACGTTGGATTCTTTATACTAGAGATGGACAGAGGCTAGGATGAGGCTGTGATGTTTCATGATTTTGGAATACTTTTTGTTTCTTTTTAATAGAGTTATTAAGAGAGATAGATATGAAGTGTTGTAAAAATATATGAAAATATGTCGATGTCCAAATGTTTCTCTCAAAAGTTTTACACAAAATTAATATAAAAATTCGCTGTTGTACAGTTCCGTCGTTAGGCGTTAATTTTGGGTATATTTATCGGCTTCATAATTTTACAGCTTATTGTATTTATATAGACTATACATCACATCAATCACGAGTAAAATACCTGAGGTGGTTATAAATGTATTGCAAATGGTTTATTGTATCAAAGATTCAAAGTCATCGCTGATTGCACTTTGTATTTTTACAATCGTATTCTAGGTTCAACCGCAAAGTGAATGGTTTATTTGGCGATAGCATTATTAACCTTTATAGCACCGTCAACCTTTGCACATTCGTTCGTAGCTTTCGTTTTAAAGATCAAGTGAAATTTCAGGTGAACGTCGAAAACAGAGAAATTGGTCTTTTGCATAATTAGTTTTGCGAAATTACACTCACTTTTAATCAGAATACGAGTACTAGCCCAAAGTTTTGAACGACATATTTGCATACGAATGTATGTAAAACTTTAGCTTATTTAATTCCAATTATGTGACTGTCAACTGCAAATGGAATTTAAAACGCAACTGGCAGAAGAAAATAAAATTATTAAGTTAGTTTAAAATTAATCTGAGTTTCTAAACATAAATAGTTTATAAGTAAATTGTTTTTTCAAACTATTTAAACAGTTAAGTTTTAAAAACTATTTTTATGTAAAGAAAAAAAGATTATTACAAACCGTCCTTATTATTTCAAGCCATCAAGATCGTGAATACAAACCACAAAATAAAAAAAAAACATTACACGTGACATACAAAGTTGCCTATTATAAAAAGAAACGCAAGAAAAAACTCCAATGATTATGATTTATTTTCGTCTTGACCCTCATAAAACTACTTAAATATAATCTTATCTATAAATAATTTAACTAGGTATTGCATGAGGCTTTAACTGGCTGTTAAACCTTGACACTGACCAATCCCAAGCGTAAGTGGCTTGTGACATCAAACGAAAATGAATTGATGTTTTGTAAAGAAAAATTGTGAAGTGACTGCCAGTAACTATGTTGCGTAGTTGTTTAGAGTTAAAATTATCTTTCTTCATGAAAAGATAAGACCTTTTATAGTTTACTAAAAATATACAAATAACTGTATTTTCTATCTGTATCTATTGGAAAATGTATTATAGTGAAACTGAGTAAATGTATGTTAAAAAATCGCATGACTTCCACCTATATTTTTATAGTATTTATTTCACAAACGGGATAGTTGTTATTCTGCTATAATGGGTATTGTTATAACTTTTTCACACATTTGACGATTTGTTTAAAAAAAACTTTTGAATAAATAATTAAGCACTTAACGTTTCTAAGTATTCGTTATAACATTTAAAAGTATTACTTTACCACGAATTCAGTTTAAATACATATAATTAAACACATTTATATTAATAAATATTCATTAGAACTCAGTACAAACGTTTTTCGTTTTAGGAATTTCAAAAGCTAGACTTTAAAGATCTAGCTTTCTAAAGCCACGCCTAGCGCCAAAACGGCAATGTCCGCCTTTCTTTAAATATTTATTTTATACTAAGTTATCTGCAAACAGGTCTTGCGTTAAAATCGTACATTTGCTATCTTTTTTGTGCTGTTTTTTTTCTGTATTTTAGTTGCAGGAACGGTTTTTAGTTTGAGCCCATTATTGAGTAAACTGGTCGCTATAAGAATTTACTGTAGGTAGTGTAGGTACATAAATACATGGGCAGATCCATTCGAGTTCCATAAGTTATATGCGCAAAGTTTTCAATATTATGTAAATAATGTGTCCACCACTGCCTAAATACGTAATTTGTGTCCATGAAATCAAAAAACATTTAAGCTTCATTTTAAATAAAATATAATAATTCTAAACTGCACATCTATAATCCGATAATTACTGCCAACGTCTGAATATTTAAAAAAAAGTCATTTGCATAGAAAATTCAAGAATCAAAAAGTCAAAGAGCAAACATTTTGCTTCTTAATTTTTCAAAAGTCGTATTTTGTAAGCACATTCGTATTGAGATCTAATCAAATTAGTGAGACTCGCGTAATTATATGTGAATCTTCACTCATGTTCGCAATAGCGTGGTTGCTCAATGTATAATGGAATGAATTTCAAGATTTGAAGACGATTTGCAAATGCTTGAATATTGTTTTATTGATGGGATTTCATACTTTGTATATCAGTCTTATAATTTATTAGCACTAGCCCCGATATATACATATGTATGTATGTGTTTGCGTGTATTTTCAAGTTTCGTCCGTGTGTAAATCCGTGTTTAAATCTGTGCATAAGTATGTATTAAAAAGTGGATTGAACAGATATATTTTCCGCCAATTGTAGAAAATTAGCCAAATTGACCTTACGTAACGCGGTAGGCTGTATCAGGTGAAGTGATGGTAACATCTGTTATTCGACAGGATAAGAAGAACAATAAGTAGTTTCTATTATCTCCTCTTGGAATTCAAGTATGATATGCCTCTGGAATAAAGTTAAATTATAGATAAAGAATAATATAGACGTAGGTCACCTTATTTGCTCTCGCTAACGTCCTAAGGTACCTATAAAATAGTTTAAAATAGGTTGGTTGGTGTATATCGCCGCGAGTCATAAAACATAATAAACCAAAGGAAATTGAGAATATTTCCATATTTCAAATACCGACTCTGCTAAAATATCACATACTCATAAGTTAAATAAAAGTTTATAATTAAAATAAAGTAATCAATAGTTGGCAAGCTCGCTACGGCCGGTTGCTAGGCAACGGCCCGTGGCGGTGTTTGTGCAAAGTTCCACAAATTAACTTTGCCGATGTTTGGAAGTGTTTTACAGATACTGCGCACTGAAATCGTATCGACGTTCGTTAATAAACCAGTTGGTTTACAACTCACGTTCATTTGATATTAGTGTGGACTGAAAATAGATATCACTCGGCCGGGTGTAAAGTACACAAAATCGATAAAATTATATGACAAACTGACACACACCATAAACCAAAATAATTACAGTAAAGATAAAATCTCTGTGTAAACAGGAATGAAGCTGAGAAAACGTGCTTTATATTTTTAGTTATTTAAGACTTTAATTATTTCTTTCAAAGTGGCAATAGGTCACTAATTGCGAAATACATGGTAACTTATACTAAAACAAAAATATAAAGGATCCGTTTTTCTTGTAAAAGGTTAATTAATATAAACCTGATAGGTCGTTATCTCAATGACTTTGAAATTGGCGTCAAGTTAGCATGGTTTGTGTAGCCTTAGGCCGTCAGTCAATCTTATACTCATTAGGATCATAGGCTAATATGTTATACTACACGTTTATAAATAAAAAACTGGATTTGGTAGATATTTAGTTTTAAAAAGTGCGTAATGTCTGGATATTAATCATGCAACGTAAATTTATTCTAATGGCAACATTATGATAGTCTTGGTTCTACAATTTTTTATTTTAAAACTTAGTAACGTGATATGGAAGAATGGATCATTTTTCTTTAAAAGCTATAAAACATGTGCCATTTTGAAAGAGACTTTTGAATTTACATAAGTTTTTTCGACAGCCAAGCTTTTTGGTCAGAATAAACAATAAGCTTTACGACCGTAGGTATACCCCGAACATGAGTAGTTACTTTTTTACTTCAAAACACACACCATTCGTATGTGAACCAAACCTATTTCGTGCAACGGCGTTTTTCTTCCAGCAGTATCATTGCATCATACAAAGTACTAAAACCAAATCATTTCCATTAATCGTGTAATCGTTAGCACCATCTACAACGATCTCAAACCGACATTGTTTCACTACTATACTATTAACTAATAGTAGTTAAAAGTTAAACTGTTGATTTCACAGAGCGCTTCTCACGGGCCGACTCGGCTTAACTGCGGTTAACCCGTAATGTTAAGCCTAGTTAACTAGTGTAGTAGGTGTAGGGAATTTAATGGCAAAAGTAGATAGTACTCTTCCTCTAGTATTTTTTATGGTATTTTCGTATAAAAATGATTTCAAATCAATATATGTAGTCTTAATATTACTTATAAAAAACAATTACAACGATTTGGCAAACACAGCTCAAGAATTTCCCAGCGCTGGGCACGGGCCACCTGTTAGAATATCAAAGGGGTTCAATCTCTGAACCAGGCTGATTGTGAAGCAAGTTGCTTCCGTATGCATGTATGTACCTATAATTGCATTTAGTCACTCTGAAACATACAAGCCTATCAAACAGAAGCCAGTAATCAATTATATAGTGGTTTAAAAATTTAATGAAATATTAACTTGTTACGATGACATATATGTATACTATGTCAACAAACATTTAAGATAAAAATCTAACTAGCCTCTTATTATGTATAGCTAGTTGTCACAATATGATTGATAGGCATACTGTTACTTTCTCTTTGACAACTTGAACAACTTTGTACAACATCTTCCTTTAATTTTTATAAACTTTTGTTCTGTTTGAAGACTTTTGTATGATTGATATGACAATTTTTTTTAATAGAAAGCCAGAGTGTTACTCCACCTAGTAAAAACTTAGCTTTTGTTTAAGATTGTGGCCAAGTGAAAAGTTTCTTTAAATAAATAACTGTAATGAAATAATCCACATAATAGCTCTACAATCTACCCGTGTGCCTATAAAATCCGTGAAGTAGTTTTTGGACTCAAAATCTAACACGTCCCTCGTTTGGAAGAAGAGCCCAGCCCAGCAGTGAAAAAGGCATGAGTTTAAAAAATCTAAAGTTTTTGAGTATGAGAGTAAGAAACCAGCTTATTTTTGCCTCATTTTTAAGATGACCTCAGTGTACAACAAAGAACTCCAAAACTGCCGATAAATCCCCTATGACTTAGTTATTGAACATGTGGTAGAGAAAAGCCTACCTCTTAGAAAAATAATTTGCACAGCAAAAACACCATAATATATTTGAATTATTTATATGCCTGCATCTGTGTAACCAGGTTATCTACGATTTAGGCACACGGTAGTGTTTTAGCCTAGATTAAAACACACTAAGTTAGATATCTGTCAGCTTTAAATATCTTCCCACGCATTGCATTCTAAATAAACTATAATGTTAGTTAAATAACTAATTTTGCAACAAAGAATTTCTAACGGTCGAGACCCCAATACTTTTATTGGCGAAGCAAATCGTGATAATGGCCAATCCGGATTATTATTTACATAATTTTAATGGAATATATGAATACGTTTTATTGAACATTTACCTTGTTGTATGTTACAAAATGAATAGGTATGATAGTTAAACCACATTAAACATTTTCATCTTTAAGAAAATGGTAGAGGTACCTTAGTAAGTGTCCGTATAGTTCAATGTCATACATACATAGAATCACGTCTTCTTCCCATAGCGGTACGCAGAGACCAGAGAGAAGCACACAATAGCTGATAAACAATATTTCTCTTACAGAAGAATATTTACCTAACAAACTTGAGCTGACCCGTATTCCTGAACTGTATAAGACAAGTAATCGCATACAATACCGCTTAGAAACCGGAGTCTCTGATTCACCCATTCAATTAATCAAATATTATTAAATAACACCATCCAAAAAAATATTTCGCCAAAAAGAGAAACTATAAAAATGCTACTTCAAATACTTAATGCTAGTTTTACTTTCTAACGCTTACCGTTCATATTGGACAAATAAACGTTCAAGTAACCACTGTTTACTCACGTTAAAAGTATGTGAAAAACTTTACCTTGAAATGTTATTATTATGCAAATATTATTGCAAGCAACTAAGAATTGATATGAAAAGGCCTTGGGCGTATACTTTTATTTAAATCTTGAGAATAGTAATTTTATTTTTTGTGAAGTGTATGCAGCGGCTGATCAGGAATCCTTGCGATCTCCGAATTAAGCAAAGTACTAGTATTTTCTAATTTATTTATATGTGAGATTATTCTCAATAGTAGTCCGGTATATGACAAGAAGCTAACATTGTTAGCATCGTGTATATATCATACACTTCTTCGGGTATAATAGGCTAGATCTGTACGTTGAATAGTAATTTATGTGCACTAATAATCTGTAGTATAATAATATACTACTAATATTCACAAGACGTTGTATAAATATCTGTTTCGATAAAACAACGTCTTCTTTGCAAAATGATAGTGTTTGAAAACCATTGGCTTTGCATCGTGTTTCATAATCATACGATTCAAATGTAAAGCCACGTTTATTGCCCGTACTTATTTAAACTGGTATCTTTGAGGATCTGAGTCGGAGTAATTACACTTCTTAGGTTATAGATGTTCATCGCTAATTAACAGTCGTTAAGCCGACGAAGTTGACACTAGGTTAACCGTCACACAAAGAAACGAAACATGATTATAATGCAACTAGGTACGTACTGACTTGTGAAAAAGTCACAGTTTTTTTAAAGAGACACACTATAACCGTTCTTTTAAAAAATTGAAGATAATGTTATGATTTCACATTTTTTAATTTTTTTATTATAGGTACTTTTATGTATGTATGTATGAATATATGTATGCATGTAAGTACAAGCATACATATTGAAATCACAGTTACTAAAAGATCAACTTACTTGTTTAAATTCTCATTCAAACAGTCCTGTTCCTTTCCATTCACGTATAACCGAGTGATTCATAGTCTTACTTTGAACACTTACTGAATTTAGGTAAACGCAATTGCATATTAAAGACACATTTTGAACCTGAACTTTCAATACACGACAGAAAGAACTCGGAAATATTTACAAAATCCGCTATTTAAAACAAGCTCAACTCGTGATCCGAAATTCAAATGCCTATTTAGTGAAAATACTTTTTAATTCCATAAATCAGCCGGCCAGTGCACGGAATGTCGAAAAAAGTATAGTTTTTATTTCTTTTTTCAAGAATTTGTTAAGATATTGCAAAAACCCACAAAACCAGGACATATTGAACATAAGTTATAAAACAATTTAATATGTATTTGTGACTACCAAATATTACTATAAGTGAAAGGATAAAATTAATTAATTAATTCAAATAATATCGACTTTGTGCATTAATGCGAAAAAATCGTGATCATTTTATAATAGTATTTTATTTTAGCATTTCGAAAGTATTTATTTATGGTATTCAGATGAATATTCTGCAAATGTTCATTTAAATTTAAAACAAAGTTAGTACGTATTAGCATAATGCACGCACGTTAAAATATACCTATTTATTCGTTTTAAAGTTCAACTGAGTCATCTTATATGCTTACCGTTTTTTAATAAAAATAATTACATATTTTTAGGCCAATAAATAACCATCGCATTATTTAAAAGAGGTTAATGTAATACCATAATTATTCCGATGATGCAACGTTTGGTTCGGAAACCTTGAACCATAAAACTGCATTTACAAACTGAAAAACAAAATAAAAACGGTTTGAAGTAGTAATTTGAAGCTTTTAATCTTGATCACCTAGCGCTAAACATAAACTAGTATTATTATAGTCTAAGTGCATAACTACGTTTCAACACCTGTTTGTAAACGTCCATCTAACATAATAAAATGTGCACAATATTCTAATGTACCTAAGTAGGTATATTGGTCATACTTTACGGCGTCCCGTAATAAAAGAAAAAGGCACCTATTGCTAACAAGTACATATTTACCTTCACTAAATACACACATACAAAAGATGCACTCCGTGGTTTTTTATTTAGTTTTTTTTTATTTCCGTTCGATGTGCAACATGACATCTGTCAGTCAATAAAAAAAAAACATAGAACGCGCCAAATTAACTTGTTCGTAATTCAAACAATAAAAAAAGAATAAAGCTGCCAGACATTTTTGAGACATGACATGCCTAATCGAATCATAATCGATATCTATAACAGGTATTTTTTTAAATTGGTCGATTGAGTAGTGCAACTAGGAATGGAAATGATCTAAGTTTTTGTGATTTTAGAAAGTGTACGGTTGTCGAGACTCATGATGCATCGTAATAGGAGGTTAGTAGAGGTGAGCGGTGCTTCCTTGATGCTCATTGCTCACTCGATCAGCGGCCAATCACTGAAATTATTCGCAACAGGACGGATTTGGAAATACTATGAATGTTTCTTAATGAATTTTGATTTGTTGTAAGAGTTAGATGGTAGCTGTGGTTTATGTTTCTTAAACGTTGTGCAATTTTGAGTGTTATTAAATTTTCGAACGATCTCTAAAACGATTTGATCAACTATTATACTATTTAATAATCCGAGGCTTCAATTTGAACTTTGAACTATACTAATGGTTAAAAATCAATACCACATACTTATACTCATATATTATTTTGATGTTAATTTTTCTCGTCGTTTTAACTTGGAATTAACTTTGACGGCATGTTAGTTAAAGCGTAATTTTGACGCAAACATCCACACAGCTAGAAAAAAATATACCCACTCAAATCTATCAGAACCTATCTACAATGCATAACATACCTAATATCCATTATTGTAAGTAATAAAAATATGTGTAATATTCGCGTGTTATTAGATTATGATATAACCAGTGTCTGTAACAAGCCACACGAATACTAATACGTTATGAGATAATATC
Source organism: Anticarsia gemmatalis (assembly GCF_050436995.1). NCBI lineage: Eukaryota > Metazoa > Arthropoda > Insecta > Lepidoptera > Erebidae > Anticarsia > Anticarsia gemmatalis. The sequence goes on from NC_134757.1 coordinate 9,737,827, forward strand.
ACTATTATATTATGTGTATAACTGTATACATGGATACACACGTAATCATTCATATCAAAACAACGCGGATTTATTTGTATTCTTATAAATAAATTTTGTAGAGTCAGCCGAGTATTATGGCATAGCAATGATACTCGGCTCAAAATACAATTAAATGAATTTGTCACTCACACTTGTCCTTTATTTAAAAGACGGATACAGCCTGGCAATTTAACAGAAAAAGATGAACACACGATAATATTCTGAATTTTTATTCGATCCTTTCAGACCCCACAAAATCGTTTTTGTGTTTCTCGAGCTAAATAATGCACTGAAAATAAAATATTTCCCTCGGCTTAATATGAGTCTTTTCACTGTTTCTCATAAAAATTTCCCCACGATGTACAAATCGGCTATAAATTTTATAGCCCAACAAAAAACAACTACTCCATTTACATATCATACTACCTTTGTACTTACAGTAGTTACCATCAATCACAGTACTTTAATAGAAACAAAGGTTCTAAAAATACATTGAGCGTGTAACATGTTAAGTGGGTGTTGATGCAATTGCCATATTCTGAGAAACACTCCAATGAGCATGCACAATGAAAGTGACCTGTGCTTTGACTACGAAAAACTGATGGAGATAGCTAAGACATAAAAAAACTGGTACTCTTAACGTAACGTAATCGGAAAATTTATCTTGAGAAAATTACCTTTTTAAGATATCGATTCATAAGTATTCTTTTTTTTTTCTTCGATAAAGCTATAAACTTAAAAAGTAATGTTATAATCTTCTGTAACCTGTAAGTCGTCAACCAACATAAAAAAAAATCGACAAAGACTTCGTTTGTCTATGAAATCATCGAGAAATTACATGAATCTAAAGTGCTATAAGCTTCTTATTATCTAGAACTTTACGCAAGCCAATCCGTACGTATCCGTTACCAGGTATTTTGTATTTGTAAAATGTCTAAAGATTTTTATGTAAACGTAACTCTACAAGGAAGACTCCAAAATTGATCAATGATTAAAGCAGACAGACAATTAATACACAGTAATAATAATTCTAATATGGTTCCTTCTTTCTTTTTTAAGTACTCTTCAATCAATCACCAGCTCTAATATCGGGAAAATAGTAACAACTTTAACTCCACAAAGTTCGTAGCATTTCAATAATAGACGATTGTGATGAATAATAAATTTAGTTGAAGAAATACAGAAGTTAGGGCAAACTTTTCTAACTTTGCTAAACGAGACTAGACTGCTACTGTTGTATATTTTAGTGGTACTGGCAGATATAATCAAAGTTTCTTTTCTACCCACCGCAATGTACCTACTTTTGTTTCGACTACTTAAATGTCAAAGGGCTGTTGCTGATATTTGTAAAAAGCTGACTTGGGCATACGTCTGCTTTTTTGCCAGATATAAGTAAGCTATGTTACGGACATTCTATTAACCAGGCATTTTTTCCAAAGTCGTCCATAGTTTTGTCGTGAAAATGACAAGCAAACAAACAAACATGATACATAGAAGAATATCAATACATAGTATTAGCATTTATTTATATAATAATAATATTTAGAATTACATTTTAAATTAAAAACAATAAACTTACTATATATACAAATTGATAAAAAATAAATAAAAGAAACAAGTATTAAAATAAAAAAAAACATGGGAAGCGCACTACGCGTCATAGTAACATAGTTAATAATTTGAACCTCCAGCCGATTTTTCTGAATATGGATGGCAAGAGTAGCTACCTAGTTATAAAATATATTACCAAATAATATCTAGATTCTGCCCTTTATAACACAATCCTGTAGCAGTGTAAATTCTAGCTATTGAAACTGAAAACCTTCTGAATTGAACCTAAAGTAAATGTAATTCATGTAATTACCACTTCAAAATAATCAGCACAGAAATCAACACCTAACTGTTTCTAACAAGGAAGAACCCTCAAACTTTGGGTGACGTACTTAGAAATATGTCTGTGTTGCTGTTACGGCGGAAACGCGCTCACGCGTGTTGTTGCCATGGCAACCGTTTTACGCCTACGAACAATCTGAATAAGAATCAGCTGCGAACGTAACGCTGACGAACAACACCTCTGCATTGAAAACCAAGGAATCAACAAAAATATTATATGTTTTCGGTGCTATAAAATTGTTGAAGAAAAACGCTGTGGCAGTCAACATTTTATCTTCCATTTGGTCTTAGTTAGTAATTTGTATTTACAAAATTTCTGCTCTAAGGTAGTGTGTGTATGTTATACTTTCATGGCTGAACTGCTGCTGCATTAGCATGTATAAAATTGAAGACCCGGATCCTGAAGTCCTTATTTAAAAATACTCCTAATCTGCTAACATAGGGAATTATACTTTTGACACGGAGTAGAACCGCATGCTAGTCCCTGTACAGAATGTGGTGTATTTACCTGCTATTTACTCAACTATTTCCATTTTCATAAACATTACCGACCCGTGAATAATCTTTAACTTATGTAAAACAGACCACATTGTCCACTGACACAGGTCAGAACAAGATATGCGTACCTATTCCTAGTGGATTTGTTACAAAATATTTAATTTACGGCTCCCGACCGTGGGACCGGCTCGCATATGTACGAACACACCAACCGTGAAAGTGACGCAACGCTATGTGTTTCCACTGTGTCATTTCTGTGGCTTCAACCTTTTATTGGAAGACGAAAAAGTGTTGGACAAATATTACGGAGACAAGTACTATTCAGATATTGAGTTATTTCGTGATGGGTTTTCTTTGGTGTGTTTAATAAGAAGGTTATAATAGGACAGTTTAGGCTGTATTTATGTGACTTATTTATGTGTGAATTATTATTGGCATAAAACATTTTCATTCTGGCGTCATTGCTGTCTCATTGCTGACAATGGCAAGGAGCCGTACTCTCCTGTCAATAAGAGAAGGGCAGAGGCTGGCTCAGCTCACACCGCAAGCGAATGTGTGGACTATACCTACCCATATTTCAATAACAGCTTGTATTAATATTGAACTAAATCTACAATGTTTTGCTGTACAGTAAATTAATTTCCAGATGTCTAATTCTACCTGATTACACAAATAGGTTTTTTTCTATGAAAATTCGCTTGCGATTTATTTCTTTTTCTGCCAACTACATTATATCAGGCAGCTAAATATTATATCGTATGAAAACCCAAAGAAACCTCTCATATTAGTTACTCACATGACAACTGACGTAAAAGAAAATTAACAGAAATAAAGAAATGTCTGGAGAGTACGTGTAACGTTCCGTATTTCAGTCTCCTTGGGGAAAAGTAGCGGTGTACGCACTTGTCGTTATCTGTAATAATCCTAGCTTTACTTCCCTACTTTCTTCATGGATTTATTTATGAAAGAAGCAGTTTCTTCTTTAGAGTATCAGCTATCTTGATGTAACTTTGAATTTAGATTGGTAGTAGCCATGGAAACGCAGCATATGTAGGTACAAGCGCAAATGTATTTGTAATTTAACGTAATTTTGCCTGTGGCTCCGCATGTGTGAAGTTTCTTCCACTTTATTGTTAAATTTCATCTGAATCGGTCCAGTAGAACAATCACCAAAATAAAACAGACACATTAAACCTGAACATAGAACTACTTCAGAAATAAAACTATTGATTTCGCTTACAAAACTACATTATTCCCTAACATATAATACTTTTTAATATAAAAATACACTAAAGACCACACTAAGTAGCAATCCAAAACCAAAGTGTAAGTGGAAGCCAAATAAGCATTTCAAATATAAAACAAACAGTAAATTTGTCACATGCTACTGGTGTTTCACCAACACCAAAGTTTCGATTAGCCGTCACTCGCTAATAGACCGATCGCGACATACACACACATCATTCACTTCTAAGAAAGTTGTCTGTACTAGTACATTGATGTGCTTGACACTTTCTTTCGTATTTTGGATAAGTTAGTAGTTTTTTGAGAAATCGTCTGCTGATATTTTCGCGAAATTGGTTATTTTGATGTCAACGTAATATTTATAAGAATTAGTCGATACTTAGTGATTACTGCGAAAGTTAATCTGTGCCTGTCTGGAATGCTTCACATGTACCTCTTCAAGAGCAATTTGAATGGCGCTAGATTTATTCCAGAAAAGTACCTGACTTCTTTTAAAATAAGGTACCTAGGTCAAATGTGGCCTAGGCTAAAGTAAAACATGCTGTGGAGGTTTGGAATAATGGTATGTGACCATATTTTTCCGCAGGCTATATTTGATCCAGGTACCTTACTTTTACAAGAGAAAGATCGGGAATCAAAAGAAAAAATATAAATCAATCAATACTAATAAACCCTAGAACTTTTGCAAGCGTAGTTATATCCGACCTTCAATTGTAACTTCCTTCATATAATATGTTTCTCTCCATGAAAATTGGGTCACAGTTTCATCCGCAAAAGCGATACAAACAGAAAGAAGCTTCCTACTCACAATATATTTGTGGGTAAAAATAGGGATTTTCTTCAAAAAACCTTGGTATTTTGTGTGCCTCTCCTTCCTATCTGACTAAAGGTGAATGAGGGTGAATAGATATTTTAACCCGACGTCAAACTATAAGATTGATTGACATTCGATTTATAGGATTTTTTCTCATATCCAAGTGTCATCATTTCACACATTGACAATGTGGATTTATAGTGTGTTGGTTATAAAAGCAGGTGTCATATCAAAGTAATTGTTGAGATGCAGCTCATAAATGAAGACTAACTTACTAAAAGCTAGGCCTAGGTTAAAAGGTCTTTAGCATTCTAATTTGATGATTTGATTGATTTATTTTATGCTATGGGCGTATGGATCCCCTGGTTATCTAACTTTTATCAGATGGATTAGAGCAGATCGTGGATAAAATAGGGCAAAGTTAGGTGGCCTGGATTAATATGCTTTTTCCCTTGGCTATGACATGACATTAGTTTTTTATAATTCAAGTATACTACTACTTTTCAGAAGACAAGCCGACCGCTTGACTTCTGAAAAGTAATGGTTACCGTAATAAGTGTCTCAGTAATTCCTCGTGAAACTGAATTTTATTCATATTGAAAAGTTATGATCTTTATCATAATCGTATCGCCCAAAATATGCCCACATCTGGGCAAAAACTTATACAATCTTATTCACAATAAAATGAATACAGTATGTTTATGAATTCGTTTGCACATTCGTGTGCACGAATATAATGGAAACAAGCATTTCTCTAGATCAGATTCAGTACGCCCTACACTAAGAGTATGAGTTACAATATAACATATCACTCAGCTAAAGGTGAAACATTACAACAATAACTTACGTTACGTTATATTTTACATCATTATTTTAAACCTTTTATTGCGATTGTTACTATAACTTGCAATAAATTTGAATTATTTATAATAATGTAATGTATGAATATTGATATAAATGTTAACGATGAGTGAGAAAGAAAGCTCATTTCAAACCTTTAATAGTGAATTCTCTGCTGCCAAAACGCACATTAAGAAAACTAGACTACATTTTTGCAACATAATAAATTTAACCCATTAATGTCCCACTGCTGGGCGAGGATCTCCTCCCGTAATGGAAGGTTTAGTCCTTGAGTCTTCCAAGCGTGCAAAGTGCGAGTTGGGGACTTTGCGTAATATACCTACCCTTTAACCTAAATATGTTTTAAAATCTTCATTCTTCGTAATTTTTATTTTACTTAATTGCGGTATCATCTTCACACTTGTTCAAGCTCCTCAAAGCCATTTAATTTTGGCATTCCGACTGCTTTCACTAATAAATTCTCTTCAAAAACGGGATCGATGTTACGTGTCCTCCAAAGCACGGAGATGCTCAGATAAAACCACTTCAAATATTATGATACGAGGATGTTTAAACATTTGAGACGATTCCAATGAAAAACGAAAGTAAGTATAATTTTGAAGGTTTTTTTTTACTTCAAGGCGTTTACATCGTAGGCTTCTGAACGAAACCAATGAACCTTGACAAAAAAAAGACATTTTTTTAAGTATGTACAGTTTATGATCATTTAAGTAAGTCATTTTAATTTTAGGCAGTAAAGTTTTTTTAGGTGTCTCGGGAACTAGAAGATAAACATACCTAAATTTTTTACCCTTGTTTATTTAGACGTTTTTATTACAATGTAACGTGTGAGCCCTAACGTAGAACACTCACTATGTATAATTTTATTTCCTTGGAGGTAGAATTGATCCCGATCCGTCCAGCAGTTTGCTGTGTCAGTCAGTCACCTTATGAATAGACCTAGATACATTATGAATTATTTCTTCCTCATAATTTCTAATAAATATTTAAGCGGGAACTAGGACATCTTCTCTGACATCTACAAGTACATACTCATTTACGTCACCCACAATGGGAGACACACTAATCTGATAAAATATTCCCGTCTCTCTTGTTGTACGTCTATCCCATCTTTGTACTTCAATTAAGTTACGGAAAGCGAATAATATTTATTAATTTAACAATCTAGATGTTTTAAGTTATATTCTTAGGTACAGATTGTACAGAACAACGTGAGCCCAAGAATTGCTTCTAAAAGTCTAAGTCGTGCCCGCAATAATAAAAGTTACTAAAGTCTAACCACTTAGTAACGAGCCTTATGTGCAAGGTTCGCGGCTGGCGGAGGTATTTTATATTCTGACTTTAGAACATCAGTGAGTGGCCTTTAGGCTTATTCAGCTGACTGAGTTATTTTTGATACAACTACTTTATTTTCAAAATATTGTTAATATTGTTAATTGACGATTAAATACAGTAGCCAGGAAATTCAGGGTAGCTCTTCTATCCCTATCTTCCGAACTGGCGGTAAATTCACTCTCTGTATCATTGACTATCGTAAGTGTCAGCATTTGACCTATATGAATAAATTATTTGATTTTGATTTAGTAAGAAACAATCATTATAATTAAAATGAATTGTGCATGTCACGACTCTATAAACATACAATTCCAATATAAAACAGATGGACGAATTAAGTCATCAAAATCGTAGGTGTATCAATACAAGCCTTATACCTCCGGGTAAACCAGTTGCAATGTTATTCCCTCCCACGTAGTCAATCTAATACCATGATATTTTATTCGTAAGTAACACTTAAATTCAATTTGCAAACACATCTTCGCCTCAGGCGTTAGAAAACCAAATGATGGATGCTCACACCTGTCTGAGTGACCTTTGATTTATAATTGATTATAGTTTTAAATCTAGACTGGTAAAGCATTAGGCATAGATCTTGAAAGTAACTGTATGTCATTTAGGCTCATGAGTGATGGATAGCCTGTTGTTATCGATGAATCAAACTTTTAAAATGCCTTTGTTTCTACTGTCATTGGATATTCTAGTTAATTTAATAAACGTGTATATTTATTTTCATAATAAATTTTCAATAATTGTTTTTTTTAATAATTGTAGTATTTATACATTAATACAATTATTTAAAAAAAACATCCTACATTATTCTACATAAATGAAACTCCCGAGCGTCGTAGAATTCCACAATCGGAAAATTGCCAATAAGACTCGCCACATTAAAAAAAAGTAATTTACTATAAGTATTAGTTAGTAACGTATTTTATGGTATTTTATTTACCGTCCAATATTCGGATTAATATGTAACTTTCAAAAGAAATAAAAATCTAATTTAGATTTCGACTGGGATAACTTCTCCCCGTGATTTGCGGCAGCAAACGCTACCACATCACAAAGGTAGTCTCTTTAATTAATGTCACGACAATAATAAATCTTCCAAACTGATCACAACTATAGCAAAAGACCCTTGACCGACCATAAATAGGCACAAAACATTCTGATTGAATTTCAACCATTTCTTACAACATTCTTTTGTAATTTTTCTACTGATGGATAGTCCTAGTCTCACGTCCATCAGAATGACATGTTCCATTCATAGCTCAACCTTCCCAATCATACTCATACAATCTGTACATTGCCAACGCAATTCCGAATTAGATGGCAATTATAATCAGCCATCGCGCGTGTGCAATCGGATAGTTTGACTTGTGCAACAGTTCCGCTGCCCATTTTTGGTTTGTAACATGGTTTAGGTGTAACGAGTTCTTTTTCTCGCTAGTTTTCCGTTGTGATGTCATACATGCAAATCTAGGTTTTAGTTAGATCTTAGCTTTAATAAGTGTAGTTTTACTACAGTTTAAAACAAGACGACCGTTTGCTTATATGTACCTACACTACTCATTACAAAAACGTGTTTAAATTGAATCAGATAATATTTTTTAAAGGTTTTTGATGCCGAATTTTATCGAGAGTAAGTCATCAAATATTAATGAATCACAATCGAATCCGCATTACAATGTATCTTAATCGATGATCTACGAATAATGTTAATTATTATCGGTCCTGTACGACAAGATGTATGGATGTGAGTGAGGCAAAGGAAGTATATAGGGATCGTACAAAGTGGCGTTCTTTGGTCTCTGCCTAGCCGTATGAGAAAAAGGCATGATATTATGTATTTAAGTGACAAGTTTCTGGGCTATTGCCGTTCTATTGACAATAAAAGGCAACTTTTGGTTACTCTCCTAAAGTACATAGACACTCTACCTTAATACAGGCTCAACTATACCAAAAGTCACTAACCTTGTAAATAAATAAGGTACCTATAATTTTATTGTTTTCACGAGAATGATCCATTTTTAGTTATTCCCAGACTGTCTAATCAGCCGTGTTGTCTAGTCTAGTTTCTTAAAATCCTACAATTACAATTTTAGTTTTCCATTTCTTTCTGCTATTTATTTTACTTTTAATTAAAATTAAACTATCAGATACAGACGATAACTTAATTTCTTTACAAATACTATATTTATAAACAAAACTTTAGTCAGCCTTGAATAAGTCTTACAACGTCGTTTAAATTTTACCTTATTTACTTCAAATGAGTACAAAATGTTCGTCCTACAAATCAATTGTAAAGTAATTCTTACAGAAAATATTTCAGAGTAACCAAAAAAAAATACTTGAACGTATTTTTACTTTCCTCAAACACTTATCGATATTTCTCGTAAAAAAAGCCTACGTATTCAAAAATACGAGTAAAATACCTCTTATTTACTTCGACAATTTTCTTGCGCGGGAATAAAATCAAAGGGCACTCGATAGCTTTTAATCTATGTACTTAGTTCTGGAGTTTTATTAGTTTAGTTCTTATTGACGTACAGTATTTCTCTTGAGACCTGACCCTATGTTATTTCGGAGTTCGATAAAGTTATTACAGGCTTGAAATTTTGCGTATAAAGTTGCGAGATTTCTTTTAAAGAAAACATTTTTCTCGAGTTGAAAAGAACATTGCGTTTTTTTTCGCCTTTTGCAAACTGGAGCAAGGTTTTTGTTAAAATGGCTCGTGTAGCCTACACGAGTCTAAATAATTATACAAGATTGTTAATAGTCTCCAATTTAACCTTTGAATTAAAATAACAGACTTAAGGATAATATTTTGTCCTTTTTGAACACGATATCTTAATTCTGAATAATTAAGCATACTACCTACTCTCGAAAGATTGTATTTCTTGCCGGTTTGTGTTATTTTTTTTCTAAAACGCCTTTCTTTAATCCTTATTTTCTTGTACCTACTCATTAAAACTTTACTGGCTGTATTTACTTTCCCTGTCAAAGACTTAACACAAGTATCATACAATACTCGTTCCATTACAAACATGCAAACTACGTCATAGTTACATTTTTATTTTCGTACCTCTCTTTTATGTCGCATCAAACTGGCTTAGTGTTATGTAAGCACCTACACTTCTTTATTCTAAGCCTATTATACTTTTGACTATGACGTAGTTCACGCGTTTATAATGGCACGAGTTTAGTCTTTATACATGCTATTCTATCATACTCTACATAGGTGCTACGGAAGTACATTACCACAATCATGCACGACACTGCCAAACATTTTCTTTTGATTCGAAATTCAGCGCCGTGCCAATTTACGTGTGAAACATAACGAAACATGTTATAACACAGTCTGGGTGAATCACCAGACTTAAAGACGCGTGAGAATATTACCATACTTGCTTTACACTATATTTAAAACACTTTTTTACAGTTGGTCTGTAATTTTTGTTTCCCAAAATGTAGATGACGAAATTATATTGATTAAGCATCTCAACGGCTCTGTAAATTTGATAATTTCGTTTGTGGAATTACAACTTTTGTTGATCGATAATTTTTTTTCATAATTAGTTATTTCAAACAGAGCAATAATTTGCTTTTAATTGGTCGTATTTTTTTATCTCCATACGAAATTATCGATCGAATAAATTCCCACCATAAAATGTTACCACACCTACATTGCCTTACTTTTCGTCTACTTTGACGTGTAAAACCTTACATATTTTTGAATTATTATTTACATTTATTTATGTAAAATATGTAAATGCAAAACCCATAGACCTAATTCCATTTCCCCATCTAACCATTACACATGATATCGTAACCCTACTAAGCATTCAAGCTAAGTAGTGCATTAATTTGATCTCGCACAAACCCGCGTTAGCACAGCTCATCACGTATGTACGTGCGTGTGCGCATAGAAATCTCATAGAATAAGGATCTTTACTACCGTTAAGTGCCGTCATGTAAGATCACACTCATACCTGTTACGTGGAAGGATTATGTATTTGTAGATTGAAAAGTGAAATTAGGATGACGTGGCAGCAATCTAATTTTAGACTGATCTTTTCCTAGTTGATTTTATTTGACGAGTGTAGGCTAGTTTTTTAACTAACGTTAATTTTATCAAATGAAGAAACACGCTGTATTAAAGTATGCTTTTAGTTTACTTGCCATTCTATCCTCTCTATATGTATTTCTCATTTTTCGATAGCCAGTTGCTAGTTTTATTTATGCCAAAATTAGTAAATTTCCCGTGAATATATCTGACACACTCTTTCACAATGTCGGGTTTTCTTTTTACACATGATTAGAAAATTCCTAAACTATAATATCAATTAAACAGGTAATAATATAACATCTTTAACTAAATCAATGTATAATCATTATAGTTGTATACCGATGCTTTCTCACTCGTAATGGTACGTAATTACTTTTTACATTGTACTTACACAATGGAAGCTATTCCACCTATTGTTATCAACATGCAAAGTAGATTGCCATCGTTTTTACAACTCCGTGACACTTTGACAGCGAAAATTTGTTATTCCGTATATATTTGCATCTTAAAACGATATAAAAACTATCATTGTGACGTCATAGTCGGCATCTACTTTATATGTATGAGAAAAACTAGTGTTTCCTAGATACATTTCCCTTATGACTTTTAAACAGATTTGTTTTTGAAAAACGTGATACAAACGGAAAAAAAAATTTTGTTTGTTTTTTTGAGTGGGTTTATCTCTGGGCCAATAAGCCTATTTCCAAAATTAGTTCTTCATGATATCAAATTACAGTCATCCATAGTCCGAGATTATGAAAAAGTATTGTTGACTAAAGTGTAATCAATATTCGATATTTTTTTTAACGTCATAGGAAGTAACCCTTACTACATCTACAGGCTGAAGGCAAATTTTATTTTACCCTAAAAAAACCTTATACGTCATACCACACGTATATATAACTGTCAATATTGCCAGCAAAAATTTGGTAACAAGTCGGAAATTAACTTACGAAAAATTCAGTACGTCGTGTAAAGTAGAAAATTAGCCGAAAACGCTTATATATTTTATGTGAATCAAGTGTCTATAGAAACTTTATGACTCGTAGAGAAGTACCTATGTGGCTGAAAAATATTTATATACTCGCCTTCATGTTAATCACATAGTACGAAGAAAAAGTCTTTATTTTGTCATCTCACATGATAATTCCTTCTGCATTGAATCCTCTTCGGAAATTATTTTTAACAAACAAAAAGCGTAAAGGTATTTTTCAATACAAGTTTTTTATTAGTGAAGCGTTAAATTGCACACGAAATTTAACTGTAGCAAAAATTATGATGAAGTCCTGGTGTTGTTACATTTTTTAAGAAGGCATTGATTCTTATAAAGAGGTTCTGATCGATAACTTTTTGTTTCGAGTCTTACAATCTAAGACGTATGCTTTTGAAAACGTCTTAATAAAAATAAATCACTACTCACACACTTGTATAGATAAAAGTAGAAAGGGTCTGATAGGCAACCCTGCGTCACGCCGAGAAGATCATAGTGCTTCTTTAAAAATACATAGGTTTAGAAGGCAAAGGAAAATGGAGCGTAACCCCTTTCACTCACGGAAACACATTTACCCAACTACACGATCTGAGAAATGATTTTCAACTAGTATGGAACTAGTTAGTAGTATATTAGTGGATTGAGAATTGTTTATAAAAAAATATAAGCCTCTTTGTATTTGGAAAGAACTGATTGATTTAATCATTTTAGGTAGAGGTCATTGGCTAGAAATATACTGATCTGGCTCGACTTGCATCCACTTATTGTAGTTATTAGCACTGTAGAGATTGATTGATAAAGAAAATGAGTTTCGCATTTCAGTTGATAAAGCGTAATAGACAGATAAACAGACCTTAGTATTATAATATTAGTATAACCAATGTATACAGAGCATAGAAATTAGAATACCCGATATATTTAGTAGCGACTGTTTCTACACACTAATCTACTGATTTGTATGCCGCAAAGTGTTGGCAAACGGCATTAATTTAATATAATGCCGCCCCTACGCTCCGCTGCTTACAATGACTGATTCCGCCCAAATCATTACTTCACTGGCACATTGCCTTAGCACACATCACGAATTTAAAATAACAAATTTATGTAACAATTTTCTTTTTATGGCAAATTGCGTGCTCACAATATGGTAGCTACTCCTTTTACGATATAATTTGGTAACATCCTACGCGAGTAATGAGATGAGTCGATTAGAATGCGTGTTAATATTTATGAGGTCGTCTAAGATGGTTATATGAGCTTTAACTGTCTATCAAAGTACATTGAGAAATAGACTAAGTGGAGTCTTAAAATGTTGAACTTTATTTAACGAGCTCTATTTACTACACTGCCATTCAAAAACGCACTTACACGCTGATATAATTAACGGACAAAGATTTACTTTCAAAAGGGCTAGCCACTGCCGTTTCTCTTGTATAACAATTTCGTCTAAAAAATGGTATCTGACTACCAGTGGTTTAGAATTAATAAAATACAATTTTCTAAATGAGCTTATCACCAGTACAATAAGTACTAAAGAGATACTGTCGAACTTTCCGACATGCCATAACAAACTCCACTATATAAACCTGTCAATAAGTAAGATACACGAAAATAATCAGTTGATGCAACTGACCGAATTGTCCAAGCCGTATTTGGTAAATAAATTGGTCCCAATATCCAACAATTTCTTACGCCATTTGCGGAAAAGGCTGATCCATTCTTATCTCATCGAGATGTAAGAAAATGCTCTTATTCTATACGAATACGATATATAAGTATCTCGTTCCAATCACATAACTAATGTGATCTGGTATTATAAATCTAATACGTAACTTTATACGACAAACGTAAGGATTGCTTAGATTATAATCTCACATACTCCGACGTATATTTATTGAGGAATTTCTTTTGACGATCATGATATGACGCGTCGTAGTTCATTACACGGGACTAGTTTAGTACAAAGGAATGTTTTTAAAAGATAATGTGCTTACTTATCCAAATATCCGTATTTACTTGACATCATATTTAGATTATTAAGGCATACAAATAGTATGCACGAGCGTCGTTGTGAAAGAATATTAAGTAAAGATACGTCTTGAATTTTACAATGAAGTCTAATAATTTCAAATATTTTTTCTTATCTTTACGGAAAGGCTTTTTTGGCGCGTTTTCTCTTTTCGGCAAAAATATCATTCCAACTTCATATTTATTTATTAAATCTATTATAACAACAAAAAAAACAATAAGATGCAACTCAGAACAACAAAAACTACAGCATTTTTGTGCAGGAACGACAGGGCTACTTTCAAACATATAATGAAATAAAATTTCTCCTTAGAGAGAAAATAACGATGACTACTGTTATTTATTCAACCAAATTTATAATAAATTCTCCGAATAAATACCTAATACAAACAAAAGTTTGGTCTATAATTTTCATCTCAAATACCCACACGTGCCTGTTAAACGAAACTTTGTTGCTATGAAGTAACCGCGGAAAGCCATTATTATAACGAGAAAATGTTCTAGCAAATAAGTAATCAAGTTGATACAAAACATTATTTGTGCGATTGATTGCGGTATTCAGGTTCACGTCAGTATTACGTACGGAGGTCGTGAGGTCATAGTAATACGTTATTGTTGTTCGATGTTTATGGATTTCAACGCGTGTAGGTTTTAGGTTATGTTATTAAGAAGGTTTGCTCTCTCTCTCTCTCTTTCAGTAAGGATCCGGGTCACTCGGAGACTCTAATGAAACTGAAACGTAAATAGTGTAAGGAAGAAAGTCTAGGATGATTATCATACAAATATGGTTTAGCAAGATTTATGACATTTTAGATTCTTAATAACATAACTCCGAAAATCAGTAAGCAATCTTCAGTGTTCTTTCTATACACCGCTAGACTTCAACCAAGAAGAAGGTGAATATCCATGCTTAATAGCAATAAGAAAACGACATCATCGCAGGAGCAGTGCGTAGGAGTTGGTGGTCCAGCCAGTTGGCAAAATACGTTCACCTGTTTTAAACAGCCTGTAGTGATACCTACATACGTATAGCCTACATATTTATACATCCAATTATCAGTTACGTCTCAAAAAAATCTTTAATTAAACTCAAAATGCGTACATTTATAAATAATTATCAATTAAACTTTCACATTGTTAATTACAACAGTTCAATATGAAATGTTTCATTAAAAGTTAACGAAAATATAACTTTAGGGGTATTTATAATTGAAATATTTTTTTATGCCCAGGGAACCTATTTCAAAAACAGATTTGATTATAAAATGAATATTAAACTGAGCGTGTACACTTCAATTTGATTTCTGACAGCCCTGCATTGTTTAAAGTCTGTGAACTTCCTCAATGAAGATGAAAGTGGTTGATATTCGCTGATAAGTTTTTAGTATGATGCACTTTAATAGATGAGAGATGTACGGTTTTCTACGACTATCGACTATTAGCTACTTAATAACTATCGACTAATGTCATGTCACGATCGATGGCGATCAGCGCCCCTAGTGTGTTCTATGAGAACTATTTTTTACAAGATGTTTTCAAATGTCAGCGTTTGCTACTCTATAGTGCGTAGTGTAGATAATCGCTTATCGTTACAGCTTTAATGCAAATATGGTATGAGATACTTTAAATGTGCGAGAAGAGCTGAGATCACTGTTTTACCACTATTATTATTCTACACCTAGCTTGGCTCCTACTCTGAATATTTTGTCATAAAATATGATAAAAATATTCATGTGATCCAGAAATAGTTGTTCCGGAACGGTTGATAATTTTCTTCTTCGTGACTTGTATACAAAATTAGGAAATTCTATCGAGACATATTCGTTTTTAGTGCACGATTTGTCTTAAAAAATAAAGTAATTAATACATAATAGGATACGGGAATAACGCAAACGCATTTTATCTTAGAATGCCCAACGTTTCGGCGCAGGTAAATGAATGTTCGCGTTAATTCCCGAATCCTATTATGAATTAATTACTTTATATATATTATTATGAAACATGCAACTCGAAAGTTTAAAATATATTTATCAATTAATCAATAAAATGTGTAACGAAAGTACAAGTCGCTACGAAGTAATACTCAAGAATCACACAAAAGGCCGCCGAAATCGATCTGTATTTTGTCGAAACGACAAATTTAACCTTTCGAAAATCACCTACAAAACACGGCAATATAATTCATAATCGAAACATGTTTCATACGAGATTAATATTAAGTATTTCTCCTTCTTTCACCTCCTTACATACATACAGTCATTAATCATTCCATACATACGTTTGCGGTTTCTTTGCAATCCCATGAATTATTGAAATATTGACGGCATTTCTACCTGTGATATTCGTGTACCTATTAATTGAATTATAAATTTATTTGGATACTAGTTACTGCTTGCGGAAGCACTCGCTATTTATTTTAAAATTATTCCTAAAGTAGAGTATGTAAGACTCACAATTGAATTGTTATTTGAATCTGTTCGTACCACTACATTTGCAACTAATATAATCGATGGTTCCAGTCGTTTGGGGTAGGTAAGGGTGTATGGTATTTCTGTCAGAAAACCTCTGATAAACGAAGCTAAGTTGAGATTTAAAAAACATTGTTAAGATAATCCAACTTTTTGACACTACAAAAAAATAACCTACACATAGACACTGTAATTTCCAGAAACACAGAATTTCCAGACATAAAGCAATTAGTCACCAATGGCAAACGACTTGCAATAGCTAAATAAAACTTTGCACCTTCTAAAATAAAATATTTAATTTTAAAAGAAACGTTTATGCTAATACGCTGACTCACATTAGTAAAAATATATATTTGCTCGTACTTTTAAGTAGAACAATGAAAGTGAGGTCACGTTACTGGTCTCTCATGAACTTTTAACCCTGTTTGGTAAGAAACTGTTTAAATATAATACAAGTACATAAATTTTGGCTAAAATGCTTCAATAGTGTAAGCTTTTAAAGTGAGTGTCGATGTGGGTGCGAATTGTCGATCGAGAGATGGTGTAATACGCTCTTTCGGTAGCAGTTTTTATGTAACGTTCAAACCATAAATTACATGAATCACTGCAAAGTACTGGCTTATTGATTTTTTTTTTAGCTTATGGCCACGATACTGCTCGCGGATGATATGTATCTCCTATTTTAGCCACTTTTGGACAGATTGTTGTAAAAGAAGCCTAAATCCGATGCCGCGTCTCCGACTTAGCCCATGAAATTCATAAAAAATCAGCTTGGTTTAGCCTTCAAAGCGTAACAGACAGATGGAGAGACAGGCTTTCGCATTTAATAGAGTTTGGTGGCTTAATATGTCTGATGATGTTCTGCTAACGTTTGCTTTCTTATCCAAGAAATTAAGTGTTCACCCATCAATCGACAAAATGCATTGTAGGTTACTTAACCTTGTATGACAGCAACAAGCAAATACAATCTTTATACCAGCCACTTACACCTTACTTCTAAAACCATACATAGTCAGACTTACGCTACCACAAACACGCATCTCCAACGAGAACAACTTAAACATAAATAAAATAATATTATTCTACTCAAGTAAATCCTCAGTCAAAGTGCATTATTTTACAAGTATTACTCAATGCAGTTATGCAGTAGTTTGTTTTCAGTTAGTTGCATATTGTTTGCTCTCCGTGCTAAGAGGGGTGAAGGAGGTACACAGTTACACACTCACTGACGGTTAGAACCTTCTTGAATTGTACGATAACATCCGTTTTATTGTATTAAATGAATTATTTAAGAAATAATTCGAGGCATTATAGGAAGGACGTTAGATTTTGGTTTCGTTATTAGTTTTGTCAATATTGATGGTTTTTTTTTAATAAAGTTATTCTACTTCGTAACATATCGATAATTTTTTTTATTTTCTCACTTGAAACAGCGAAACCAAACGCAACTCCCAGTCAGATACAAGATAAACGCCACATTTATGTTTGGGCATAGAACTAAAAAAATCTTAGCAAGTATTATTTTTTATTTCAACCTCAGAATCTAACCAAGACTTCTGAAGTTGCCGCATACTCTTTGAAATCGTCACCGAGGCAATTGGAATAAAACGAATTACACCCATACCCTGCTTCTAAATGTATCTGTAATATTACAAACATACAAAACCGGAAGCATAGACTGTATACTAAACACAACATTATATTCAAGTTTACAAATTAAAATACTTTCACAAACTACCATTTAAAGATATCACTATCAATCATGTGGTCTTAAATTATGACGTGCATTCGTTCTGTGATGTCAATTAGTTTTTTGCGGAACTCATTATATTTGTGGTTTTCTAAATACTGTTTATGAGAACGATAAGTATAAAGTTCCACTTAACTAACTTAACTATGGCACCTGACCTTACAAAAATCCACGGATAATGGCTACTAGTCATTTTCCAGTAATGAAAATGCTCCTACAGTATTTAACGCCTGTCTTTTTCCGGCAAAAAGCCAGATGCATTGATTACACCAGTACCATCGAAGGATATCGTTTTATAACCCAGGTATCTGGGTTGTGAAGATGTCATGGGCAGTTGCTCCATGTAAAGTACTATTTAGTTGCATCCTGTTAAACTGGAAGCCGATTGTAGTTGGAAGAAAGGCTATGCTAATTATAAAGTGAAATATGGCCAATGTTTTGCTTATAACTGAGCTTAATCGTAATCAATTAAGAACCTTCCAGTAACAGAAAATTTCTTTTCACACTTACAACGACTCCCAATTAACTCAATTGACCCAAGAATAGCAGCCGCAAGTTTTGCAGTCACCTCTACAATTTGTCACAATTTTAATCGAATAATTTAATTCGTATACGCTGTTCTAAGCGTACTGACACATATAGTGAAGGGAAATGTCGTGAGAAAGTCCACTCTGAGCTGTGATCAATTCTTCACGCAAATATTGACGTCATCCCGCCATGTTCCGCGTTTACTAAGAGTTACAGATTACTTAGTACGATGTAGACTGAATTAGAGTTTAGTGTGACGACATGTGGCTGTCTGTCTGTATGTCACGCACTCATGACTAAACCGAACATATGGTGTTGAAATCTAACAAATTAAAATAAATAATAATTAGTTGAATCTAATTATTCGAAGATAGGCTTTTAAAATATCTTTCCCTTAGTTGCTGCGGCATAGGAAAACCTTTGCACACGAATGAAGCCTTTTATTGTTATTTCCAAACAGACTCTCTGTTTGAACTATTTATTTCCAGGAGAAGTTATTATCGTACATGTGGTAAACACATTTGTGACTTCTTTGGACAGATATGTGCCAAGTGTCACACTCAACTAGCACGACTGACCTATTGTTCAATTTATGGTTCGGTAAAGATGCGGTTGCAGTTTATAGCCAAAATAGGTGACTTTTCAAAATGGTCACCCATCAAATTCTTAACTGCAGCAACTTAACCTAACCGATGACCATATATCGTGCGATATGGATGTCCAAACCGACACCCACAAACGTCGACCGCTAAAAGCGGACTGAATCCATCCAATACATTTCTTTTTATTTTATTCGCACACTTAGTATTCTTCAAATTGTTATGTTTCGTAACATTATAGTGCAAATCTTGCGGTTTTATCAAATCATAATCGCATTCTCTTTTAATTCTCGTACGCGAGGTCGCGTTACATCACCCCTCTCACATGGACGATTTATGACAACACCGATTATTGACATGATAATTGCTGGATCGCTATTTTCCTGCAGTGAATGACCGCTAACTTTTACTATTCAGGATTTTTTGAAAACAATTATACATTCAAGTTTAGCAAGTTATATGACTATAAAGTTTTACGGTTAGTACGAAAATTGTTATTAGTATCATAAACATTTACAAATATTACTCAAAATTAATAATACGTAATTACGTGAACGATCCAGATTTTGCACTATCAAGAGTGATTTTTAAGAAACCAATGTTGAAATAGAAGTTAATCATTAGGAACCTATTATCGGGTTTTTCTGAACACCTATGAAGATAGTAATGTGACACTTTATTAAAGTATGTAGTACCTTGTATTGACAGTATGAAGTTTTCAACGGAGCAAACTAAAGAACTCTATCCGAACTTTTATTTTAACAAATCTTCAAAATAAAAAAGACTTCTACTACAAAAAATATTCAGCTGATTCATAAAATTGTTTATTTGTTCAACAATCTCTTTCCTCGTTTCCCATGGGTGGCGAATAGTTAATCGTCGTGGTAACAGGGTTTGTCGTTGCATAAGTAATTGAGACGCTCAGTGCACTTACCGGTTTGCAAACGATCTGTTACTCCGCTACGGACTGACCAAAGATGGGTAGTCGATTTATTTGGCTTTAAGATAAACTTTTCATACGGTGTCTGGCCCATTTTTTATGACGACTTAAAAAGAGATGAGACAATTTAAGTTAGTGACTTTGGCCACGCCAGAAAGATTTTTTAGTAGTTTAGATTATAAAATTGTCACAAAAATTCGAATTGTTTAATTATAAAGGATCAAGAACCAAAGTTTAATCTAGCGGAAAACCTGAACTCTCCAACTGAATCTCTAAATAAACGGAAAATAACATTAACTATTCAAACCATTTTTTGTGCCTCACGATATAGGAAAAAAAAGATACAAGAAAAAATACTCCCGAATGTTTTAATAAGGACCAAAAGGACAATGTTCCTTGCCCTAATAAATACTTACCATCCATATAAGAAACTCACTCAGAAAGTACCACGGCTTTTCCAAAACACTCGCCTTGTCACCAACGGTAGCAATAACCAACCTCGCCATAAAAACCGTAAACAGCTCAATACACTCTTTATGAAGACATTTTGAAACATTTTAGATCTCAAACAAGATCAATATCTAAAGTTACTCTCTAAGCTGTAGTGAAAGTGGTCCTTCCCATACGAACACAAAGATTGACAATGGCTTTATTAATGGTGGTCATAAACAATGGATATAATTAAACGTATTATTAACTATTACGTTTCGCAATGAACCAGTTATATTTATTAACTGTTTATGATATAATAAGTATGTGAAATGTGTTGGTTAATCAATTATGAGTCTTTTATTTTTGTAATGTAGTAGATGATTAAACTTTTTGTAAGCTGTGGTATACAGCTTCGATAAAACACCGGAGTATTTTTATGTTTTTTTTTTTCACCTGAGTCAATTTAGCAGGTAAGATTTAGGAAAAACAAAATTATACCTGCGTTCAATTGTAATTATTTACTGCGCTAAGCGTATGTATGTATTAGCGTAAGCTTAGAAAAACTACACAATACATCAAAGAAATATTC
Organism: Anticarsia gemmatalis; assembly: GCF_050436995.1. NCBI lineage: Eukaryota > Metazoa > Arthropoda > Insecta > Lepidoptera > Erebidae > Anticarsia > Anticarsia gemmatalis. The sequence goes on from NC_134757.1 coordinate 9,758,888, forward strand.
TAAGGGAATATTACATTACGAAAAGTAACGTCACTTTGCACCCGATTTGCAGGTGCTATGCAATTCATAATGATAAGTTAGTACTAATCGTATAATAAGAAGGAGATAACTGAATAAAAAATGACGATTTTTTTAGCATACATGTGCTAAAACTATTCTTATGATAGAAGATCCTTTTACATTGTGTAAACAGGCGCGTCGCACAATAAGCATGTATTAGAATGAAAAAAAAGCAACTTACTTCCGAGAAATTTTACTCCCCGTGAATATTTTTTTAAACAAGCCATATCATATATAGGTTATTTAATCGTATTTATTTCGCAGCTAGTTTGGGTCAAATTTATTAATTGTTAAGGTTCGTACAACGATCTTTCTCAATTTCGGACTTCCCTGGGTTAGCACTCTTTTGACACTCCTGCGTAGGAAGGAAATGGTATTAATTAAAGTGACTGACAACATCTTTTGCGAGGAATTTATACAGTGAATAGGGTCTTTAATAAAACATAGCTGACCCGCGCAACTTCGCTTGCGTCACATAAGAGAGAATGGGTCAAAATATTCCCTGTTTTTGTAACATTTTTACCGGTACTCTGCTCCTATTGCTCGTAGCGTGATGATATATAGCCTATAGCCTTAGATAGGGCTTTATAATATTAGTATAGACAAAATAATTGAATTAATTTACGCAATGCTTAAACCTTAGGGTGTCACAGTCTTATACAATATTTTAAGCTGCCTACAAAGTATAAGTAATATTATAGAAATACATAGAATGTTACATACATAACGACAGTACCGCGAAAGCCTTAGAAAGGCCAGGTCATTACATCTTCACGCCACGACTTTATGGAGCCGGCAGTAATGTGAAATATTAACAATGTTGAGATTTGTTTGTATGTTTGTAGTATCTTCAAGGTAAGAAAGACGTAAAATTGTACTATCATTATGCCACTTAAGACGTTCTTCTTCTACTGCGAAATAGACTACGTTTCAGAAGTGGTTCAAAAGATAATTGATTGTTGGTAGCCTTCTACTGAACGCAGTAGTTAAGGTGATTGCTTAGCTTTATCATTGCAAAGGTGGTCCTGGGTTCGATTCTCACACAGAATATTTTGATATATGTAGTTAGATGATTCGGAGTAAGTACGAGTTAAAATATACTTTTACATAATGAAAATTTTAATCTGATTGTAACGTTAGGCGTTCTTTGGTCTTTACTTCCATCTATTCATTAAATAAATATGTGTGTTTGATTGTAGACGCTTAAGAAAGTGAAATTATAAAAGAATGAGTAACAATTTTTAGAATAAAGCGAGAAAACCTGCAAGGCAAGCTAATGTAAACATAACGGTAATAACATTACGCATAGTACAACTTGTTTATTTTTTATTGTTGTAGAACTCTTATGTCATGTCGCGAAGTATTTGACCCGTGACATCAAGATCGTATCAAGTTTAAAGAAAGTTTCACCGAAATCGGTCCAGCCGTTTCCGAGTCCTGAGTTACGTAATGTGTTTGTTAGGCCTATTGCTGATTAAGATCTAGGTGAAGACTGCGTTCATGTTTTTTTTTAAATTAGCTTATTTCATTTATTTGTGATCGTCCTTTTTTTGACCACATAATATTTTATGCACTGTATATAACATTTTACTTTTATTCTATGTATTATGTACACTTAGAAATATATGTCCGTTTGTAAGTTTATGTCAGGTAAGTCTTCGGTCCTAAAAAATCCCACAGGACTTTAAATAATTTGTAAGTTGAAAATAACGCTAATTCAAAAACCTAATTACTTCATTAAAATATGACCTAAATATTATTATAAGCCCAGACATGACCTAAATATAAATCCGCTACTAATTTACCTACAGTTACATACATTTTGAAATTTCGCATTTTCGTCATAATATCTATGAGATCATGATCCACTTTTTGTTTCAATTATCATTGTGTAATGATAGGAAACAAATGTGTAATATCCTCTTATTTTAACTAATTTAAAATAAAAGTTTAGCCTAAATATTACCAACACTAATGGTTTTAATTTGCTATCTAGAAAATTAGAAAGTAAAAATTTGTATCTATATTCACAACTCATTATAATATTCTTTTTAAAGAAATTTCATAGAAGTATCAAATTTATTTCTTATTACAACTTTACTTAATTAGTACCTACTTAACTTTATAACAATAGTCTTTGTGTACCTTCAAACAAACGAGTTTGATACAAACAAGATGAAGATTACAATTGTACGAAAGTGACATTACGGAGATTAACTTTCGCACTTGACTCGCAATAAGCTCACAGCAATCTTGTATCACAAAAACATCTCAAACAGGGAAACCATCCAGTTCCGTCATCTTTCTAACAACAAGAAAAACCGTACGAACTTCAACATAACAACAAACAAGCCAAAGACGGGTCATTAACACCCACAAATATATCACAACAATGGGACAACCGGAACAATAGTGTTATTAATATGTCAAATCAACCCGATGACATATCAATTATTACCATAGGCGAGCCTGAGAAAGTGTCCAATGGCCGTACAAGATCCACATTGTTTTCACCGAAGAAGAATTGGACGGGTATCATTAAAATCATAATTCTCGTATGGCCCGAAGGCCGAATCTTAGGAAGAGCCAGGGAGAGAGGCGTCGCCGATCCACCGGTATATAAACCAACGGTCGGTGGTACAGAGCATCACACAACCACGACACCTCCGTGAGTCAACATGAAAGCGTTCTTGGTAGGTATTCGTGTGCAGTGAAAGTGACTTGTGACCTGTGTGTGTGACCCGCGCTCCTGTGACCGCGCTCACTCGCGCTTCCTACTCGGATTGTTCCAGTGCGATCGCTCGGCTCTATTCATCGCGATAACGTGCAGTGCATCACCACTAATCGATCACCACTATCGATGATCAATAAAGCCGAACTATCCAATCATAAATGTTTGTATCAGTGTTGTATATGAGTTAATGTTTGTGCCGCAGGTATTAGCTGCCGTCGCGGCGCTCGGCTCGGCAAGGCCCGAGGCGGGATACAGTTACAACGCGCCCGGTGGCGGCCTGGGTGGACACGGTGGACTCGGAGGCCACGGTGGTCTGGGCGGCATAAGCCTGGGCGGCGGTGGCGGCCACGGTGGATTCTCCTCCGGTGGTCTGAGCTCCAGCAGCTTCGGCGGCATCGGTGGCGGTGGATTCTCCTCCGGCGGCGGCTCTGGCTTCGGCGGTGGCTTCTCCTCCGGCGGCGGCTCCGGCTTCGGCGGTGGATTCGGCGGCGGCTCCGGCTTCGGTGGCGGCGCTGGATTCGGCGGCGGCGCTGGCTTCGGCGGCGGCGCTGGCGGTGGCGCTATCGTCCAGAAACACATCTACGTCCACGTCCCTCCCCCAGAACCTGAAGAACAGCGTCCCCAAGTGATCAGCGGTGGTGCCGTTCCCCAGAAGCACTACAAGATCATCTTCATTAAGGCACCGGCTCCTCCCGCGCCCGTCGCACCCATCATCCCCGCTCAGGCCCAGAACGAAGAGAAGACCCTCGTCTACGTGTTGGTCAAGAAACCCGACGAACAGCCCGACATCACCATCCCCACTGCTGCTCCCACTCAGCCCTCCAAACCCGAAGTTTACTTCATCAAGTACAAGACCCAGAAGGAGGGTGGTGGTGCCATCGGTGGTGGTGCTATTGGTGGTGGAATCGGCGGCGGCTCTGGTCTGGGCGGTGGTATCGGCGGCATTGGCGGTGGCATCTCTGGTGGTAGCATCGGCGGTGGCATCTCTGGCGGTTCCATCGGCATCTCCGGTGGCTCCATCGGCGGCGGACACGGCATCTCCGGCGGTAGCATCGGCGGCGGTCACGGTGGACACGGCGGATCCGGCGGTGTTAGCACCTCTTACGGACCCCCCGGCCAGTCCGGCCCTTACTAAGCGACGCGTCAAACGCGCCATATTGTGATACCTGCTCTGCCGGCGACAAACTTAGTTATAAGTAGAGAAAAAATTACGGTGCCTAAATGTATTTATGTAAATAGTAATTTTAATGTACTATAATTTTAGTTGTATTATAAAGTTCTTATTTTTGCATAAAAAAGTTATAAACATACTGCTCGCTTTCATTGTGCACACAATAGCCCCATATACCACACACGGTACAACACAAGGTTGTTCAAACAAGAACAGTGGGATTACAAAACTTGTGATCGCCCACAAAACACAAGATGTGTATTAACACATCAATATCATTAACACGAAACATAAACAGGTGTATAGGTAGAAAGTGATGTTTTCTCCACTAGCGTGGGCGAGGTTGCGCAACACGGGACAGCACAGCTTGTGACCTCTGTTGCATAATGCAGCCAGAATAAGCTGTTTGCAACATCTATATAGAAAATAAGAGAGATTCGCTAAATATTTTATTGTGCAACACGCACCTATTACAGTTCCTCACAATGCCGTTGCGTAAACCTTGACATTTGGGTGAATTTTCCCTTTTAGCTTTATTAAGACTAATTTTTAGGGCTGTCTCAGCATCTGAGCAAATATTTAATTTAAAAAAAGTGATATAATAATGACAAGTGATGCTTTTATAGTCATTAAAGCATGCTAAAATGGGTGCGCAAAAACCGATTTTACGCGTCAATTCGGGTGTTACGCAAATATGATGACACGGAAAGAAAACGATGTTTTTAAACTGAATATTTATAACATATTGTGAAACTTTCGCAACTTCCTCTTGGTACGTGTTTGGGCATGTCATTATTGTGATGCGTGCATGTATGGAAAGTGGCGGCCAATATAAGATGTGTGGTGAGATGGCCAACACCAATATTTGAACAAATCATTCACTCGTATCGCGTGACATTCGTTTATTTGGTTCGAAAGTTATGTGGACCGTATTAATTTTATCTCAATGTTGTTTAAATTGGGCTCAATGATTTTGTTCAAAAGTATTCTCTGTTTTAATTCATGTTTTTTTTACGTTATTGTTTTTGTATTATTTTAATTATGCTTAATATAAAAAGTAGGTCATGATCTTTGTAACATTTATACAATTTTATAAATACAGTTAACAGATTTTTTATCAGGAAACTTCAAAACAAACCATTTACCTTTGATACCATTACGGTCACTGACCTATTTTTGGTCGTTCTAAATAACATAATAATATCGTTAGTATACAACACCAGCATTATAATCTAGGAGCGTACTATTTTTAAGCGACTGCAAAAAAAAGGAGGTTGTCAATTCATAATTATTTTTCTTATTAACTAATAACAGCTTAAGCTTACGTTACCACAATCATTTAGTAAGACTTGTTATATAGATAAATGTTTACTAAAAACCAAATAAATCATCTACATTTAAGTCAACAATTGGCTCATCAATTCACCGGATGGCATAGAAAAACTACAAATGAATAATTAATTGCACATACATATGTAAATAGTAGAAAATTAACTATTATGGGACTAGTGAGCCGTGGCCTAGAACATGACGCTTATGGTTACACGGCGATCTTTGTAGAACAGTAATTGATTGTATTTATTGCACATTAGTGGCCCATGAATAAGTCAGACTTAATTTTAAGTGGATAAGGGTAATAGTATCTGTGGAAATGGATTAAATTAGAACTGATTGAGCGTTGTACTTTATAAGTTTAATAAATAGATATAATTAGAAATCACAAGGATTTTCAAGGTGTTTACATGAATTCTTTTACGTAGCTCTTTTTAATACGACGTCGTTAAACACATTTTTATTACTGACTTATGTTTATATAAATATATAGGTATATAAATTTATTTTTTCTTGCTTCATCGATGGCACCCAACAATCTGTGAAAAAATAAAGTTTAATACATGGTTATAATTTTAAACTCAGTTAAGTTATTAATATCTATCAGACAATTATAACTCATTGATGTTTTTTTTTTAATATTTAACATAGTTTTTACTAAAATACATAAAATCAACCTTTTTTCCTGTTGTTGATGGTGATCGACAAAATTGAACATATTTTTCAAAACCAAAAAAAAAATCTTCTGAAAAAAAGCTTATTATATCAGTTGAACAATACATATCACTTGTATCTTAACGATGTTTTACGTGACGTAATGCGCTACTGGTTATACACATAGTATGTGGCGATCAGCTGTTGCAACCGGACGTTGACCATTAATCGAGATGACTGTACCGATCTGACACAGAGTAGAAATTAACACAGTAAGACAATTGGCGCTTCAGTGAGTTGTAACTTAAACTTTGATATCGATAATTTTATGAACTTAAGATTCGAGATTTTTTTTTTATTATAAATATATGTGGTGCGTTATAGATTTTGATAAAGAATAGTTTTATAGCAGCCAAATGACAGTGTTTCAATTTCAGTGAGAAATAAGACTATAGTTACACTTTTACTAAACTAAGCTATCTTGTTTAGGATATGTCGGACTTACACCATTAATCTTGCTTTATATTAAGCTAATTATAAAAAAAATCACAATCTGAATCGAGTTTGTCGTGTCTTAAAGCACAGCCACCCATCTATAAAGTGACTGAGCCAAAGATTGCTTAACACACTTATTTACCGGTCAGTAAGCACTAGATATATAACTATATTTCCATATAATTTAAACTAGAAAGTCAGGATATCCGTTAGATTAAAGATCAATAAAAAACAAACAATGGCACTGGCTTAAGTAGTTTATTGTATGCTAAGTCGTAACCGCCCTGATTGCTCGCCGCACATGATACATATTGGCACGTAACGATGTCTGATGAAGATATTATCATAATCACCGCCTTTGGCAAGTGGATGCCTCAATATAAGCGTTATAAAGATATAGAGAGGAAATGTGCACGTTTATTAGCTATAAGTAGATACCATAAAATATTTTTTATGGATGGATAAAAGGTTAATAGAGAGTTAAGTTAGCAGTAATTTTTAGAAGACTATTTGAAGGATCTTTACTTTAGTTCACAAGTAAATGCGTGAAATAAAGTGATTTTCAAAACCTTCTTTCTGTAATTCATAATCGGTAAAATAATTTTACCGGACTGACAATATTTTATCAGTGTTAAAATTAATATTTTTATTGTTCTCACAAGAAATAGGCATGTTTTTTTTGCTATATCCGAAACTATTGAATACCTACAGATGTATAAATTCATAATTTTTAGGCTTCACTAACTACAAATCTTAAAATTACATATGAACAATTTTAAACTCTCAATATTTGTACACATAATATTCTAATGTAACGGGTCTTAAACGTGATAGAAAATTAAAAGTTAGAATACCTTAACAGTATAACCTAAAAATTACATAGACCAAAAGAAAACGCCCACTGCCCATTTTATCCAAGTCTTACACATCTGACTGCATTTTTACTCTGTGTCATGTTCAATCGGACCATGCTACATTTCCATTATATCACAGAGCGCACGTCTGCACAGATCCATCAACAAGTTGGGCAACAGATCGGCGAGATAACTGGACGGTACTATCAATCATGTACTATTGTGAACATATTGACACATATTAGATCGATGAGGTAACTTCAGTCTAATTCCTTTGTGGAATTGTTACTGCTCTTCATTTTGAGTAATCCATTATTTTGTTTTAGTCTCTTGAGGGTGCTGATTTGGTTTGATGAAGTAGATTTTTCAAGTTATTTCGGTTGTTGAAAATAACTTTGGGTGGTCCAAGTAGCAGTGTAAAGCAAATACGGAACAAAACGCTTAATGGATTTACGGAACGAGTAAAAATAAATTAGGTTTTCTGTTTGTAAATTCTAAATTCCTAATTAGCATTACTATGTTACTAAAAATTAATTAATACTACAATAGTTTAGTAATACAATAAAGATAGTTAAATGAAAATAGTAATTATTTGGTTTTGCTTGATTTTTCGATAACCAGCGTTGTGATCTGATTAGACCCAAGCGTACTTTTTAGGATACTTCATAACACTTACTTCTTCTTAGAAAGATAATCTTATATTATTATTTTATGAGCATAAAAGTACAAACAATTGTTTGTCTCGTGTCGCAGAATATTAAAACATGCTCAAATTAATTTCGCTAGACAAATGGCCCATACTTATAACAAGCTTTCGTCTAACTAATATGGTTGTCGCGGAAATCCCTAAACGTAAAGTAGCAGCTTTCACTTAATAGTGTTATATACAACTAATAATTTTGGCGCACGATAAGGTCCAATGTTTTCTGCCATGTCGACTAACTCGTAACAAAAAATATTGCAATTTTAACAAGCGAGCCTTAACTGTCGAAATCTACACTAATACTAGCTGACCCGGCAAACGTTGTTTTGCCATAAAAAGTTAAAAAAAGGTGTCACTTAGGGGTATGAAAAATAGATGTAGGCCGATTCTCAGTCCTACTCAATATGCTCACAAAATTTCATGAAAATCGGTCAAGCCGTTTCGGAGGAGTACGGTAACGAAAACTGTGACGCGAGAATTTTATATATCTATACTAATATAATAAAGCTGAAGAGTTTGTTTGTTTGTTTGTTTGTTTGTTTGAACGCGCTAATCTCAGGAACGGTCCGATTTAAAAAATTATTTCAGTGTTAGATAGCCCATTTAACGAGGAAGGCTATAGGCTATATAACATCACGCTACGGTCATTAGGAGCGGAGTAGCAACGAAAAATGTTACAAAAACGGGGAAAATTTTGACCCCATTCTCTTAGGTGACGCAAGCGAAGTTGCGCGGGTCAGCTAGTTAGATTATAAGTGTGACCATATGTGTTTTTATGTGCTTTGTTAGTTACTTTGTTAGTTTGCCTTATCAATTAGCAATCGACAAGCGTGATTTTTTGTGTAGAGAGTGGAGACCCAGAAAGAAAGCCTAAATATGACATATAAATAAATTAATTTGATTTAATTCAATATATTCTTCATTCCGTAAAATTCGTACAAATTATTTGAAATAGTCATATAATTTTTGATTCTTATATATTTTTTTTACCGCATGTTATTAATTTTCAGCGTCAATTTTTTCATTATGTGACAGCATTTAGCAAATACGTATATTAATGTTAATCATTATTCCGTTTTACAGTTTATGCGAGGTTAGATTACCTAACAAATAAATACAAAACACTAGCCTATACAATTATATAACAAAACAAACTTTCATATACGCACAATAATATCAATGAGTTATAGAGAAACCCATAGAGAATAGAAGTAACATAAAGCATTGGCAATATATCATTCAGCCTAGCCGTATTAGTCAAGAGGTAAATAGTCCAGATTGTCTCTGGTTTGTTTCTATATTTCTATAGCTGTAAAGGATTGGATAAAGTTTCGATGTTATTGTGTAATGTTTTTAATGACTAATTTCATAGACAGAAATAAACTCTTGCATTAAGGATTTTTATTAATTTGTCTGCCTCCGTGGCGCAGTAATTTAGGCCGCTACAGTTGCGCCGGGAGTTCGTGGGTTCGATTCTCACAAAGAACAATTATTTGTCCGATCCACAATTAATTGTTTCAGGTCTGGTTGTACTTTGTGCCCGCTGTTTATATATTTGTACAGTCCCCGCAACACAATAGCAATTCTAAGGGCAGGAGACGTCTTTAAAAAAAATGTGGATATCGAATCGCAAACCTCCGTACACGTTCGAAATCGCTGAGCCACGATCTTGTATCGTGATGCTAATATTATAATAATATAAAAAATATAAACAGCAATTTAAACCTCATATCGTTAGCTCAAAATTCACCAAATTACGCATTAAAAGTCGTAACGTCATTCAAGTCTCGCTCACTACTTTTTAAACTCGTAACTTACAGCTTTTAAAAATTACAACACGTGCATCTTGCATTTTATTGAGAGTTCCGCTCCAAAACAAGAACAGGAAAATCATCAATAAACATCTTTATTTGTTTACACACACACATGAGAAGAATCACTACATTGTACAAGTTTCTTCCGTTTAGCGCGATACATACATTACACTTTTTATTTGATCACCTCACCGATACCGGCGGTCCCCAACTCAATGCTTTCTCTCATTTCTTTTTTAATATTTAAAATGAAACTCGAGTAACGCCAACGAAAATAATGAATGAAATCACTGACCCAAGTTATGCGTGATGGCACCAAGAATTTAATAATTTTATTAGTTTATGATAATTTTTTACTGATGCCCACTTCAAGCAAATTTAAACTTTATATATGTAACAATAGAGTATAAATTTGTTTGTGTTATGTGTAGTCTGAATGCGGATCTCAAAATATGTAGTGTTTACAAGTCTACAGCCCGTCTTGATAGTGAGAGTGAGTGAGCGTGCTTTCGCCCCGACGATATACATACGTACAATCGTCATAGCAACATATATATATGTGGTATATGCCCGTATATGTAAGGCATTGTTGTCGTGTGACTCTGTCACGGTAATTTACCACGTAAGGTCAATTTACCGCCTGTTACTTTGATGTTAATTAGTAACTCCCCGTACTGAAGCGTTGCTATGCGAATGTGAAATAAATAGGGTGCTAATGTAAAATAATTTGCTGAAATTTGGTTTGATTGGTACGTTCTATAATTAAATTGTATGCTAAAATTAAGTGACATTTTGATATTATTGCACTAGTTTATATTGATTTTTACACGTGACCAATTTTTGTTTAATCTACAGTGTATAATGCGTCAGATGTCATTTTGTCGGGGTTCCGTACCTGAAAGGTAAAAACAGGCTTCTAATACTAAGACTTGGCTGTCGGTCTGTCTATCATCTGGTTGTCGCTCATGGACCGTGATAGTTAGACAGATGACGTATTTCTGTTGCTGCTATAACAACGAATACTATAAAACATATTGAAATCAATATTTAAGAGGGCATCCATACAACAAACGTGATTTAGTGGCCCTTTTTATAAATAATGGTGTGGACCTTTCCTGCGTTTGAACTCACACTCGTTTTTTTTGTCCCTGACACATTTTCATTCAGCAGTTAGGGTGGAAAATATTATTATATATTTTACGTAACATATTCGATTGTTATTTTTAGGTATCTCAAAATAATATTTCTATTATGTAACGTTACTTAAATATTTGAAGAGCTTCGCAGTCTTCTCTAATTTCTTGAGATGAAATCATAATATTCTGATGTATTCAGCACTCAAGTTCTAATTAGGGCTAAAATTATCTATAACCACTTTCCCGCTTCATAATATTTTCGTAAGCTTCAAAAACAATTAATTAGTTCGCATGTTTAGTTCAGTATGAGAAGTTACGACACTTCGTTAAAAGCAAAAGTTTTCGTCGAGAATTTAAATATTCGAAAATAGTCTAGACTGTTTACGTACTTATTTAATTCTAAAGAGTTGTTAAACGTTTACTAAAGTTAGCTCGCTTCCTACAATCCGATAATTTGCCGTTGGGTTTACTTTCGGGGAAGCAGTTAAGAGATCGGAAACCTGTACGGTAAATAGCGATGAAATGGCATTATCTTAGGACATTGGAAAGCAACAAATCTGGTACTGGTAATAAATATTGTATTATTGTATAAATGCAAAAATACAAATAAGCTTTTAACCAACCAACGTAAAAGTAAAAAATTATAGTCATTCAAAGATGTATAAATAAGAATTGTCGTATTTTAAAAAACAAACAATAATGCACGCTTTTTCTCATAGGGAGAGATAAATAATAGGCAGAGATCACAAAACGCGTATCTATACTAATATTATAAAGCTGAAAAGTTTGTTTGTTTGATTGTTTGATTGTTTGTTTGTTTGTTTGTTTGAACGCGCTAATCTCAGGAACTACGGGTCAAATTTGAAAAAATATTTCGGTGTTAGATAGTCCATTTATCGAGGAAGGCTATAGGCTATATATCATCACGCTACGACCAATAGGAAGCGGAGTAGCAACGAGAAACCTTACAAAATCGGGGAAAATTATGACGCATTCTCTCTTACGTGACGCAAGCGAAGTTGCGCGGGTCAGCTAGTGTTACAAAAAGTAAAGTAATATAGGCAAACAAGATTTGAATTAAAAAGTCTTGCTATCAGAGTATTACAGGATAGGCTGCAGAGGGAGGTTTGTGTAGAATATTGTGTTAAGCTGTATGCTCGGTCTCTTCTATGATTGGACAGTTAAGTAGCGTGATGTATACCATTTTATTTTCTTAATTGTTCTTTCAAAAAAAACTTTAAACTTTAATATAATACAGACGAATTTAATGTAAACAGTATCCTTGTGTCTGTTGTGTCCATTGTAAAAGCCTCATAAAACAGTATTTTTTAAGTTTTCGTCTAAACTGCTTTCATCAGGCCCAAACCGGTAATTGACTGATCGCTTAAAGTAGTTAACAAAGAAATCATTGCATTTACAGTCTTGATTGCAATATCATTCTCAAACAACTAGATCATTACTTGTTCTAGTTGCAAATCTATTTCGCACCGTATAATTATGATAATAGTGGTGATACAATGTTTGTAAAAAATCAATTGTATGGAGATATGTGTGTATGTATTGTGTTAGTCTCATTCAAAATTTCCTGGAAATTATTGTATGTTAAACTCTCACTTGTAACTTCTAGGAGCATTTACTATGAACAACAGAAAAAATACGACTTTCGTTATTCAAGATGTGAATTCAATACCGTATTCGTAACTAGCTCTTGCCCGTGTAGACATTTGTTATATGCCTCATAACGTATTATTTGTGGAATAAAAACATAATTTACTCCAAATTTTGTGTACTAAGTACCTTACTGGGTTTCTCTCAAAAAAAAAATATTTGGATTGATTAGATTTAAGTGGTTATGGCGTGTAGATAAGACAAACAGAGTTACTTTCGCATTTGTATTATAATATTAGGACGAATTAAAACAAACTTTTGAAAAACTCCTAAAAAATGTATTCAGAATTAAATTTTATTCTCATAGGCCCACAAAGAGCATTAAATACCAATCTGTTGTAATCCGAAACAATAGCTGACCCCCTTCGTCCAGTAATGACTGCAACACATAACTCATTCACAATTTCAACTCATTGTTCGCAAATTAATGATCAGTCAAAAATGTCAAAACTGATTGAAGTCCGCCCTCGGTTTCTTTAAACGTTGTTGCATAATACCATCCTTTTGTGTTACTTTCCGATGGACAATAGTTGCAATTCCATTAATAATGTTTTTTAAATGATATTATGTAATAAGTGATAATTAAACGTGTGAAGATTTTTATCGTGATCTTGACTTTTCGAATTAATCGGCTGTTCCAATTTTTATCAAGTATCGATAAAACGGGTATCAATATTATTTTAAGTATTTTATTTAATTCGATAAGAAAGTTATTATTGGAAGCACTCGACTTAATTTTTAAATAAGTATAACTTCTTTCGCAGTGATAGAACAGTTAAAAATAAATCACACTTTATAGCAAATGATCCGAATAGCGTATCCGAGTATCCGAATATAACATAGCGTATACACATAAGAAAGCATCACGATGGACCCGTATGTATATGGCAGTCCTTTCAATCATTCTTGAAAGAAGACTTGGCAGAACTCTTTTCTCTAGCTAGAGTGTGAGCGGAAGCTCCTTTAGTGGCACACCATTTTTGAGCAAAAACTAAAATATTTTTATGCTTTTCAGTGGCTATTAAGAAACTACAAATTCATTAGATTAACATTCTTGTTGAGTATTTAAAACATCCTTCTTCGTAATTTACGACATAATTAATAAAGAAAAAAAGTAGCCGACGATTAGCGAAGTTTAATTATTGAAATATCTTACTCATTAGACTAGCTTGAATTAATGTGTAAAATGTAGCTTCTTTTACATCCGGTTACTCAAAGGAAGAGACTTAAATAACAGAGGTATAAACATAAGGTTTGTCATATTTTCCTTGAAGATTAATAAGCTTAGGTTACTAATAGACTGATACCAACTTGGAATCAAGATTATAAAGACTATTATTTCAGTATGTTAAACGGGTTCCACTAGGTTGTCAGCAGTCTATTAATATAAACCTTTATCAGTCTCTACCAATACAAGTGGAATCGCGCATGTTTGATAGACCTTAACTACTTGATCTTTGCTCCACGCAACTCCATCTCCACGCAAAATTCCTTGATAAACATAAAAAATGGACATTAAAGTATGTACAATGTACATTAAGTATCTATTGATTATTACACAGAAAACTTTTCTTTATAGAAATAGTAAGAAAGCAGAGACATTCCTTCTACGGATACACACGCAGGTCAAAGCGACCCTGTCACTCGTCACTTTTACTATGAAACAAGATACAAAGCACTTTTACCTAAGTGATGAAACATGCCTCTACATGTCTTACTTACACAAATAAAACTCTACAGTTTCACAACAGTTTAATAAATTAAGAAGATGCTCTCATAGGAACAAGCAAATGGATCACGGTTATAAATAGCTAACATATTAATTAAGACACGACACTTGAGATACGAGATAAGATACTTTGAAATCTATTTACTATTTAGACTAGAACATTTACGATTAACAAAATGGCTAATTTCCAGGTAGAGTAATTGGCATTTTCCTACCAAGTTTTCATTAAAAAATCCTACTAGTAATAGTAATACATAAAAATAGTATACAGAGCATAAAGAGTACATTAATAGTGTAAATCCGAAAAATTGTTATAAACCACTTTAGGAGTTTTGATAAAATTTATCATTTAAATCGTCTATTAATTGAATGAATATAAGTCTGCACCGGGAAATTTTACCGGATCTTATTATGGCCGAAATCGGAGGAAGAAATAGTTGAAATACAAACATGAGCGGTGAGCGTTGATAAACTATTAAGGTTCGAAATGCAAAAAAAAACATTCTAAATAATAATTCATAGGCAGCTTTCTCAGTACTCAGTTTAAAAAGTTACCTTATATACTACAAGTCTTCTTAACGTAGAAAAACATGATATTTACAGACTTAATTCATTTAATAACAGTATCATCGAAAAGGATTTTTAGTTGACAAGTTATTCGTACGGTAAGGGTCCCATTCACGAACGTAAAGGGTTTTCGGCCCTTTTTATCCGTATGTTACCCTTACCCTAAAGGAACGTTAAATAGCTGTAACATTCTTACGGTTAGGTAATCAAGGGCTTATTCTTTATTATCAGATAACTTTATTTAGGAAATCATTTTGGTATTTTCACAGATTTTCTCTCTATTTTTTTGACATAATATGAAAACCTTTCTTTTTTTGGCGTCGCGAATGCGATGCCTGTAGATGTAGACAGAATTTTATAGACCTTTAGCTTTGAGACACTGACTCCTGTAACACAGGTTACTAACCTAGCTCAGGTGTCAGGGCTTCAATTAGTAATTTATATATTGTTTTTATGTCAATATTTTTTTTTGAAGCTCTATGGAGTCAATGTATCGCCAAATATCGGACATGTACCCTTACCAGAGCCTATGAAAGGATTTTTTTACCATGGCCATCCCATTACTGGGCAAGAGACTCCCCCAGAACTCGGGAGGAATTAGGCTTGGAATCTATCATGCTGGCCAATTGCGATTTGGGGACTATAGCAATGCTCCCATAAAAATGTCTCGAAACCTCCTGAAAAAAGTGATTTTCCACTTCTTTAGAAGTGTTGGAAAATCCTCAATCAATGATAGCTTTTCGACACTTGGATTCAAGATAGCTCATCTCAACTGTACAAATTAACATCCCAACAACCCTAATATACAATTACGTTTATTTCACACAACAATTTCTACATTCTCAATAAATTAGCCGCAGCTGAGAGTCGAACCCGGAACGCGTTACGTGGCCATTAATCGCTGATCGCTCCGGGAAGTGCTATGACCTCTCATATTACGTCAGAAGGGGTCTTAGGGCAACAAAAACTTGTTATTACACGAACACTTACTTATTTTAGAAGGATGCTTGTTACTGCAAAAGCCAGAACTATGGTATAGCTCCCATAATTCCCAGTAAAAGATTAAATTGGGAAATATTAGTAAGACATCTTGTAATCTAAGTTTTCTAAAAATAATAATATTTTAGTAGTCCATTTAGTATATTAAAATCCATTTCGCATTTCAGCCACATCAGGGTTAGTTTTTAACAACGTAGCCGATTTTTTGAAAAGCTGATGAGGCGGACAGTTAGACTTTTACATTAAAAAATAAGAAGATACGTAGTGCGATTCTCTTCAGTCGGTATAACTGAGCTACTAACTAACTCTGATGTATCTTACATGTCAAGGACAGAACCTTGAACGTTAACTCGGAGTAGACTATCAATAACTATTTTCAGAAGATCCTATGATAAATAGTGTTCGAAGCAAGAGTCAAATGTTTTAGTCATTAGGATGTCAGAGCTACCATCAGCGTTTGAAATATTAACCCCAGAAAATATCGATTTATGACCAAAAATAGTAAAAAATAAATGTCCACTGCCACGTTTTCCATTGATTTCGTCAATTAACCTAAATTTCAAAACTTAAAATTCTCCCTAAATCACTGTCAACTAGTCATCATTATCACCAAACGCGACAGTTCCCTAGTATTTAAACGACCCCTATTATGTGTTACTTAATAGTGGCACCTTATTGTTAATGACACAAAAACTATCCCCTAACTGGTTCCTTTACTAGATAAGGGACCCCTATAACGATCGTTACAGTAATGGAACATTACACAACAGAACGTAGGTCTATTAATGCCTCTATTTACCTTTCATAGCCTTTCTGTGGTTCACGAACACCTTCGGATTAACAGCTTATAGCCAGATATAGCTTTATATTAACTTTTTATCCTAGAACCCTGCATCTTTATAATAGAATATACTATGTTTTACCTATTATATCATCATGATATTTTTTCGTTTATTTATAACATATTATACCTTGAAGTTCAGACAGAGATGTATTAACTGCATCCACGTTTGCCCATTTATAATGTTAGTCCCATGTAATGTGGGCGAGTTTAATGTCATGTACCGGACACGCTATTTGACACTAGGCTTCTTTTGAGACCGATAGCATTTCCTACCAAAGAATCGAACTCTGTTGGTCAGTAGACGTATACATTACTGCACCTTCTTGGCAGTCTAGCAGTAAAGTATATTATAATTTACTATATTTAGCAACTTCTAAAACACATGTAAGACCAAAGTACTTGAGTATTTATGTACGGGAAAAGGTCAACATTATTGAATTTAAAAGCATTTTATTCTTAGATCGTTTAAAAGGCTGATAGCGATATGCCTTTGACTAAAGTTTTTCATTGAATATTAAAATGATGAAGTTTAAGTTTAGAACACAGGAAGCCATTTTCTCATGGGCGACAAGACTTGAATGAAATTTTTATGTTAACTTATTTTGTAATTTGACAAATAATAGCTTCTATTACTTTATAATTATACTAGCTGACCTGCGCAACTTCGCTTGCGTCACCTAAGAGAATAGGTCAAAATTTTCCCCGTTTTTGTAACATTTTTCATTGCTACTCCGCTCCTAATGACCGTAGCGTGATGTTATATAGCCTATAGCCTTCCTCGATAAATGGGCTATCTAACACAGAAATAATTTTTCAAATCGGACCAGTAGTTCCTGAGATTAGCGCGTTCAAACAAACAAACAAACTCTTCAGCTTTATTATATTAGTATAGATTAAGCTTGGTAGTATGTAGTTAGTATCACACCCTTTCATACAGGTTAAACAGAATGATGACTGGTTAACCTGGTAGCCGGTAAACACCTTTTTATTCGATTTTTCGCAAGGCAAGAAAGCAATAAATATAACCTCAGATTTTCCCAATAATGAGTTCTAACTTCTTTCAAATTTTTATTCGCAGTTTACATTTTACGCAAATGGAAGTTTCCTTTTTATTTTCAAATTTTTGTACAGACGGTATTTCCAAAATTTATAATTTCCATATTTTTTCAATAACAAAAGGGTGCTTTTTGCTACGGGTCACGGTGTTTTACCATGATGTGATTTTTTTACAGAGACGAAAGGTTGATACACCCCCTTACCAGAAAGCTCAGTAAAACAGAATCATCCTAAAAATACAAAAACCACCGTCATATTTTATACTTTGTTTTGGTAGAAAACAAACCAGTTCTAACAATGTTTTGCTTCGTTATAACCGTGACATTTGCAAAAATATATTATGTTTCTATTGAAATTTCTTTATTTCCCTATTTCTAGTAAATATATGGAAGAATCACATACAAATTCCATGTTCCTTTATGGTCCATATACCAAGATAAACAAAACCGGAATGAATTCTCTTTAGTTTTCATCGAATAGTTTTTTTAAGACGAGTCATTGGTATCTGGCGGTAGAGGCTGGGTGTTTTGCTTCGTGTTGAGAGTACCATTATGGTAAAGGATTAGTCATCAAAAGTTACCGTACCTAGCTTCTTTCAGGGTGTGCTGCGGAGAGGCTACTAAGACGTTTTTTATAAGATCGTAAGAGTGTGGTACGCTACAGTGTGGTAAAGTGCTCTACTTTACCACACTGTGAGTGTGGTAAAGTCGCAAAACTGTACACATGAAACTATAATGGTCTTATACGCGATTAAAAATGAAAGGTTAGGATGCCTTTTTTGTTTATCCGATTTTTCAATCGAATGGAGTCAGCCCGTGACCACGCGTTTTTAAACTCATTGCATTATAATATTTACTGATATTTATTTTGGAAGTTGTGAAACCAATGCTAAATGCTTTCAATACTTAGAGTTTTCAAGGACCTAGGTCAATACTATAACACTGAAAGTCTATGACCTCGTTCAGAATTACGAAACACTCGAATATGGTCATTATTATATGAAAAGATCGAGAATTGTGAAATTGAACGTCAAAGTGTAATGGTCCCTGGTGGAATTATAATATTTTTGATGTTTGACCTTAGACCTCTAATAGGCTTGTAAAGATTTCTTTATTTCTTCATATATGAAGCTATATAATATAAAAACTGTATTTTTATCGTGAAAACATATAGTAGGTCCTAATCCGAAGGTACGAATGACCGCGCTAAGGTTTGCTTAACCCACTGATAAATTGACCGACAGGTAAGTGTAACTGGCTTTGGGTGCCTCAAAGCGTATTTCATAAATTAATTTAACCCTTAAGTACTCTCCGACGTATAGGCAACAGTCTCTTCCCTGAATGAAGAAGGGGATAGGCCTAATTCTCCATACAATTCTCTATTATATGAAAAACGCTCGAAATCGGTAGAAAAAAACACACTAATATCGTAGTAGTGTACTATATTCTTAAAGGCTATGTAAACAAAGTAATGTAAACATTTACAAAGTAGGTTATCAGTTTACACTCCCTCTCACTGGCTCTTACTAAGTAATAACGATTAACAAAGGGCTAAATGTCAGCCGGCCGTAACCTTTCATTACTACTATTAACACTATACCTTACTTATAATCCAACAACCTAGAAGAGAGACTTGTATGCAGGGCTCACGGCTGACGGATATGTGCAATTTTCAGAATGTTCTATTTTTTCCTTTTTCTTATTAAAGACAACTACCGCACTAATAATTGCTCTTGTATCGCGCAGTATTTAAAACATACAAACAACGGACACAAAGAATAACCAGACCTGAAACAACTATTTGTCAATCACACAAATATTTAGAAAACGGATAAAACTTTTGATTCATAGAGTTTAAGTTCATATAAAAAAACAGTTTGATTGAATAGATAAACTACTGCTAAATGTGCCTTAGAAACCGGGCATAAGTGGCTCGGCGGAAAATATTTTTTCCACCGATGTATCAGCAGCAAACCAAAAACGAAATAATATACTCAACTAAAATGTATTTTCCCAGAAAGAAAGTGTGAATGCTAAAGAACTAATCGTCTCTTAAATCAATGCACAAGGTAACAGGCAGTTAAAGTTCGTTTACTTTAGGCATTCACTACACGGAGAAACGTTAACAATAGCTCAACAATATGTCGCTTCCGGAAAACTATGTGTGTGTGTGTGCTCGTGTATTTGTTGGGGTGTTTGTTCGTGTGTATGTTTGTTTGTTTATGTTGCGGTAAAATTATGAAAACTTACTGTTGTGGGATTGTAAAACTAACGTATTCATTTTAGACAGATAATACCTAAACTAAGTTTTTACAATTTTACAGCGGCATGTAACTGCGAAAGTCTCTGTCGTTTACACTTTGACAATGACTGAACAGCTACACTGATTTCAATGAATTTTAGCAGTCATTTGAAGACACACAGACAGAGAACTAATATAAGCTCATATTTTTGAAAAAGTTAATCCCTTCGCTAAAATAGGAGATAAGTGACAGGCTGGATTTTACACTTATTTGTGGTGGATGGAATATTAAATGTTTCAATACCGCACTTACATCCCACGAACAATATTTTGCTTGTTGTGGTTACATCAAATGACAGTTTACACGACATAATAACTATATCATACAAACCGCAACACTGAGTACTGTCATCGGTAAACACATGACAATGCCAATAACATAACCGCAGTAAGGTATCTTTAACTAAAGATCATATGTTAAATTAGCTTTGGTTAGACTACACCCAAGACTCCGTCGGCTTGTACATTTCGTTTATGTTCTTCCTCACTTGTGTTATTTGTGCTATATGTTATTCAAATCACTATAGCTGTTAACCGTGATAGAGTAATGAATAGGCTGATTATATTACTTTTGTACGTTAATTTACCAGTTACAGCATCAATCTTAGGGTTTATACAAACTCTTACCTTATTTACTCGTATACTTTTTGACGTGTAAGAATTGGTATAATTTATTACATAGAAGCCGTTACAATACGGAAGTTTCGAAACTCAAAACTTAAAAAAGGAACACATCCGACTTTTTATTTTAAAATGCAAATAAGCTTAACGGCCGCTCTATATAAGCTACATTTTATCTCCCCGAGAGCGATTTGAACACGTTACTTGAATAAAAAACAAATCACTGGCATTACGACAAGTGGGCGTACGACGTACTACATAGCCGTCTGCAAATCTAAAATTTTGCAAGCAGGAAATTCTATGGCCCTAGTTTAATGCACGTCTTTGCGTAACTAGATCTTTGCAGTTGCATCTGACCTCGTTTTGACCCCTACTTTCATACTGGCTGGAAACAACAAAGCTACTTTTTAGATATTCAAATTTCGAAGCTGCCCGCAGAATTAGAAAGGAATGTCAAATAATGCCAAATTTAAATAAAGCGAAAATTAAAAAAAAAACTACATTTAAATGTTTTGAGAATTTAGCCTAGTAATAAAATACTGTTACTTTTGGGTGGTCTAATACAGCATTGGACGTTTAAGCACTAGACAAATTAATAAAAATACTGAATAAAATATTGATTTTAATTTTACGTATTTCCAGAACAGTTAATGCTTTACTAGTTTTGCCTGTATTGTTATGACCCCTATTACATGCGAACAAAAACACACTCAGCTAACGGTAGCAAGACGGAAATACGCAAGTCTGTTATCATTTTCCGGGCACAGTTCTAAACTTCCAGTAGACCCAGTTACAAACAGGAAAACTCTGTAACATTTCGCCGACCTCGGAAATCAAATGATCCCACAATAAGCCTATAAACATGGGAATAACAGTTTCAAACAAATTATAAATAAATAAAAGAAGTTGACACAATTTTGGAGCACGTATAACAGTTTATTTAAGCTGAAAAGACAAAGACCCAGAACATTAAATTTTTTTGAACATTATTCCGCCCACACTGGCTGTTAAAGAACACAATCACTTTTTAATTTAAAACGATAAAAACGTTCAAATCGAGAATAAGCTCTAAATTATTCAAATTTAGAATTAAATTGTGTAAAACACATTCATTTAGAATGTAAAATAGAGGTTAGGATCATTGTACAAATCTATGCTAATGCAAAAGCTATTCGTTTGTTTATTGGCACATTACACAAAAACTACTGAACGGATTAGGATGAATTTTACACCGTTCGAAAGCTTATTAACTAGCCTACAAATAATGACATATTTGATTAAAATCGGTTCAGTTAAATTGGAGATAGAAGCGTTTTTGTTCATGCAAGTTAGTATTAAATACAAGTGCCGTTAATAGGATTTATATGCAAATCAAGATAGCGGGTCATTAACTAGAAAATACCGCGATCTATATGTAATTGTATAATGATATTAATTATATTAATTCGTGTTAATCGTATGCGTAGTTTACTTTGTTAGTTTGTTTTGTAATACACATAGTTTTATGGCAGCTTATGGAGTAAATATATGGTTTTAATTTACATAAAAATATTCTTTGGAAAGTCTTTTTGCAATAGAATCTGAAACTATTGTACAATAGCGTATGAGCAAGGAGATAAATGAGGTGAATGATATTTATAAGAATTGCCATGATTTCTATGTCTGAGTTTTACGTTGGTGTTATAAAAGTAGATTTTCAGAGCTCAGTAACTTGTCCACCATACATATGTCATATTACTACCATAGTATATGGTCATACTCGTATTAATTCTATAAATTGGAAGGTATTAATATGTACCTTAAATGTCTATTTTATTCATCTGTTGAAATGTCTAAATATCACGGATCATGCAAAGTTACAGTAATAGGGACCCGTTTTCACCCTTTCCATACAGATCCCTAAAAACAATAAAAATAAACGTCCATTCACTCCACATTACACACCCTATCATACATGAACAATAACCATAGATAATAATACATTTTATTTGAACCACAGACTATAATAAGCGTGTATTGTTAAAGCAATACTAAGTTTGAAGACAAGATCAACAATGGCAGCCGCGCGTGTTGTGTTGCGGATTTCCACGTGGTAACGTTTTCCGTGGTATTGAGGAAATTTGTACTGTATTATATTGTTTTAATATAGTATTGTTACACGCAAACTTAATTAGTATTTATTATTAACAATTAAACATATAATAAGCTACTTTGTCCGTGTGAAAAGATTTCCCGGGGTAAAAAGTATCCTATGACACTGTGCTAAACCGGGATATAAGCTATTAGTTTACGAAATGTCAAAAAAATCCGTCCAGTGGTTCTTTGTGATAGAGTAACAAACATACTTATATATATACATCCATCCTCACAAACTTTTAGATTTATAATATTATTAGGCTTACAAAGCGATTACAACCGGGCTAACTATCGAGAAATTTTATAAGAAAATTGAATTATCGCCTTTGGCGTAGGCCGTAGGAACTATTTTAGATGTCATACTCTCAATACTAGGTAGTACCGAATGTAGAAAAAATCGCGTTACACTTTACCGAATGTACAAACTTTTTAACCCAAATTCAAAAAAGGGAGAGTGTTTTTAATCCGGTCTTACGTAGTTCAATTCACATGGTGTTACAAAATCTACATATCGTTCATGTCCAAAATTGCACCTACCAATACAGATTTACATACAAAAAACACCACACTTTACATAAATTGACAATTTAGTTGCTCGAGACCTCGGTATTCCACGTGATTGCACTCACAGGACCATAAAGACATAAGTGGTCTTAATTTCATATGCTTTTACGCTTTTCTTTAATTTTCTTCCTTACTTACTTACCTAAAAGGTAATACATAGCAATCACGCATGTTGTACCCGAAGGTGTAGGCAGAGAGGCAATACACTCACGTTTCGCCATTTACAACGTTTAGCCCCATGTAATAGGGGGCGAGCCTATTGCCATTTACTGGGCACGTAACGAATCTTCGAACTACCATTGAGAAATATTTTATTATAAAATAGAAAAGACTGCTACCGTGAATCGAACCCGAGACTGTGTGGTCAGTCGTATACACTACTATCCAGACCACAGAGGCAGTTCAAGGTAATACTTTGAAAGAAAAACGACACAAGCGACATCATCTGAAGATGTCCATTCTTTACGATGAAATCTTTACATAACTTGCAATTATAATGCTTTTCTCCCATTCAAATATATGCTTCTTATTACACTTTTAACAAAACGTCTTAAGCGACATCAGCGCCATGTCCTTTTATGTCGTTTTGCTTCTGAAGGTGTTCACTTTCTTTATGAGTAAGCCTTTACGTCAGCGTCTATTCAGATGGTAAGGATGTGTACTTGTTAGGGATGTTTGTAAAGCCGTTTGTATGAATGTTTTAAGTTAAGACTACCGGGTGGGTTTTGTTTTGTGAGATTTACATAACTTTTTGTCCTGGATAGGATTTAAATCCACTTTATACCGCCGTTGACGGAGCCAGGTGGCGATCTTATATTGCATCGAACGTACCACTATCGTCAATAATAATAATCAATTGCATCATTTTTGATACCAAGTGAAAAACTGATGAGATACTGAGGGAAACTTTTTAAAATATTGAAGAGATATAACTGCGTCCAAAATTTTTGATAAATGCCCATATTGACCGGGATTAATTTGATTAAATGCTCATTATTTACGCCTTTTTTTCTGTATATCAATATTCAAAAAGTATACGAAAGTTAAATTTGCTCGTTTCCCAAATATTTTTTTATTTACTTACATAAATAAGCGTTAAGTTTTTCACACTTTAACTATTACGTGAATGTTAAAGTTATTGATATTGACATCGGTGTATTTACTTGAGTTGTTCACAGTTGGCTACCAACTACCGAAACGGTAGTATTGACTTATACAACTTTTACTTTACGACTCTATACAAATTGTGTGTTACGACCTTCTTACTTCCGATATGAGTGAAGTTTATTTGTAGTTTAAAATAGATATAGGTACAACGGCCTTAGTATCTTATTGTAAACTTCTTAATATCAAAATGACTGCCCCCGTTGCGCGGACGGTAGTGTATGCGACTGCTGCGTTTGTCTCAGGTTTGAATCCAGGGTCGAGCAAAAAATATCAATAGAAATAGATAATAAAGAATACTTAAGTGCATAAAATCACATTAAAATAGACTGAGGTTAAGAAACACCACTTGCTACAAAATATACTATGACTACTGGCCCTTACAGCGGGGTCACCTAGAGTTATCAATTTTATATTAAGACTCGAAAATCACTCTACTTTAGTTTAGTAGAGTTTGAGTTTATAGCAAACAAACAAACAGGCAACGCAAGGAGTCATTTTTTTATATTTTGTGGTACTCCTGAAAACTTTTCTTTAATCATCAATATTCATACATCAATACAAAAAGAATGCAATACAAGCAGAATAAAATCCACTCTAAACTCATATTTATATGAAACACTACGTAATAACAAAATGTAGATGTCCGCTATCACCTGCTTAGATCACGACATCATGCAATTTACTTTGCACATGACTCTATCATCTCGCTATAATTTACTCAAATTGTCACGAGCCTGAAACGTTACCTCACAATGTAAAAACAACTAATTTTACGCGACTTTGCTCGTAGAAAAATTATAGAAAAAGTTCTTGTTTGTTAGTATAGACTATAAAACAAATGTGTACCGAATTTCATCGAAATCCGTAAAAGCATTTTTGAATAATACAAGTAGACATCGTATTATAAATACTGTACTATACTTTCATTTTAATATAAACTGTCAAATGTGTACTAATAGAGCTCAAAAAGAAATCAAATAATTTATTTCGGGCACTAGTACTTCAATTTGGATAAATCTTTGACTTAATGAAAGTCACATTAGCCTTCAGTAAACAGCTACTTTGGTACAAATTTATCCGCAAGAAATTGCGATTTTCAGCTAGTTAGAGAGACAAGAAAAATAGCTCATTGTAGATATACAGACACTAAACTACCCATTCTCTCGACGACTACAACACATAAGGCAAACGATCGATAAACCTATTTAAACTTTACTAACTTATAATGTAACCTTTCATCAACTAGTATTCATTAATTGTTGTTATAATCATCAAGTATGTTACAAATCGATAGTAATTACAAACTGGGACTTAGCACACATAGTCTCATATATTTTGCTGTGTCTTTCACGTCAAATTGACACGTGTCTCAAAGTGGTTCCCGTCGAGTTGTCATTACACTTCATTAGTGTCACCGAGAATATTATCTGTATTAGACGTGCCACGTGTATCGACGGCTAAGATTAATGTGTAGAGAATATGAAGTCATAATCTAGGAACGGATTTGAAGCAGCGCTTGCGTGGTTGTTCCTGTAAAATATACCCTATTTCCATACTCAAGCTATTATTATGTATAAGCTACTGCATTGCTCAATACCATTTAAACGTATTTAGTAGAGTATGAAAGCGTTACTGAAGTATTTACTCCACAATCCACATGCATGCGTATTATTATGACTTGTGTCAAAAACATAATATCTCTATATCAAATGGACTCAATTGAAAAATGGACAAAATTTATGATGATTTCGTCACTTTCTGTGATAATAAAAAAATGGGTAAAACTCAGATTAACACTAAATAATATATCGCATCGGGAAAATCCGCCGTACGTAACAAGTACTGCACGCATCATTTCTCTCCTAATGCACCCACGTTTTCAAACTTCATAAAATCATCCTCATAAACCCAAAACCCATTAACCCGATAACACACCCAATAACCCAGAAATCGGAGTTATAACCCCAAAGTTTGATTACACAGTACAGTCGATGTTGTGAACATAAACGTATGTATTTACATTGTTGCTATAAGTTCAATAACGATCGTATGAGTAAAGTAATGATACTAAATAATATGCTCCGTACGTATCGATACTTTGTTAATATGGTGACCATGTTTAAAGATTTTGTAGGATATTTTTTGTGAAAACTGAAGGGTCTAAACAAATAAATCTTGTTGTTGTTGTGTTGAAGTAAAATTTTAATAAACAACAATTAAATCCAAGTTTGTCAGAGATGCGTTCAATGATAAGTTTGCCTTCAATAGAGAAAATAGAGTTTGTGAGAGAGCTATCTAGAGAGCCTGGGTTTCATGACTAGCTATTTTTATTATTTTTATAGCAATATTGGTTTGAGACTCAACTGTCTAAAAAATACTACATCGACTGTTGTTTTATGCATAGTCTATGGTTTTATTAGTCTCGAACTCCGGATTAATTATATAATTGGCAAAACTTTTGATTCCACGACTTAATCCACATGCATATTTTCAGAGTCATTTACAGCATTTCCGGCTTTTGTTGTCGTTTCAAAGATTTAAATGTCTGAAATTTCACGCGATTAACCACATAATCTGTCCTCAAATTAGTTGAACGTTAATTAAGAACTCAAACAATGCATTTTTCCTGTTCCTACAGTGCAGTGACTCACAAATCACCTTTAAAATTACATCTTTATACTTTCAAAAAAATCTAGAATGATGACCCAGATAAGTCCTTTAGAATTTTGTATTTTCCCACAATGTGACGCAATACTTACGGTTTTGTTCCATTCATACCGTAC
Source organism: Anticarsia gemmatalis (assembly GCF_050436995.1). NCBI lineage: Eukaryota > Metazoa > Arthropoda > Insecta > Lepidoptera > Erebidae > Anticarsia > Anticarsia gemmatalis. The sequence continues at coordinate 9,786,276 of NC_134757.1, forward strand.
AATTAAAAATAATAGGCAATCGTGACGTAATGTAACATAAACAAACACTTCCTAACGCATCTAGAGAACAATTACTGTCTCTTTCGTTTGAAACCGGTTATTGTATTACCGTAACGCAAAACCGGTTTTTTATTCCGGTTAATTTCCCTTTGTTGTATCCACGGTTAGTGTTTAAAATTGATGCTGTGATTTGGCACACTTATATGTCCTACTTAGTATTGTGAAGTTTATTTCCTAGTTACAGTTTTAGAAGATGTTACGGCTTAACAATGCTTACGATAGATGGCATTAATTTCTGATTTATAATTTCAGTAAGATCATAAGGCTATGAAAATAATATATTATTTTTTTGTAATAGCAAAAAATCATACATTGGTATGTATATCTTATCAGCCTAGCTTTTCTTCCAACTTAATTGAAGTCTGACTACTGGTAACGACTGTCAAAAATCTTCGAACATGACAGCCGGGACCCTATACCTCAGTTACGAAAATGAGAGAGAGGAGTTGACCTCATACCATCGCCCAATTTACGTATAAACGACCTATTAAAACCTTAATTCGAATCCAGAAATCCCGAAATCAATCAAACATCATAGTCGCCCTACAAATCGAGGGAAACCCATACAATTACGTCACGATACGAAAGTCTTTCTTACAACGATTTGGACATTACTCGTACATTTCACATTTTTAACATGTCTCCCTTGGAAAGTTCATTACATCATCGACATACAAGTGATGACGTAACAGTCTGATATTCGATTTATTATCGAATTGAATGAATTTTAATGCGAGATAAATGAGAGATTGATTGGATTGATATGCTAATGCGAAGATGTATCTGATCTTTACAAATGAATGGTTATTTAATAAGTTTTAATGGTTGGTCAAATTATTCTTTTGGTTTTGTTATAGACTGAGAATGCGGAGTTAGAACTGATTGTATTAAGTTTTTTACGCTTAACTGAATAGGGTATTCCAAACTATGCTGTTTTGCTTTTGTTCAGAGCTTTTTCTAGCTTAAATCTGAGAATAAGTTCAAATTATCCTGCCATCTCCATTAATAATCCTACGCACTCGAGTATTATTATCGGTTCCTTATTCGTGGTATTTGTTTTTAAATTAAACTTATATTATAGCACTGTATGGCAAAGGCTTTCAAAGCTTTATATTCAACAAATTCTAATTTCTGTATTCAACAATAAAACAAACTAATACTTACGGGAAATATCTATTTCAAACTACATGATCATCTAATCTTAATCAAATAAACCGCTTAATCTACGTAAAACAAACTTTCTATTAACATATTAGTATAGATTATGTATATTTGTAACAAATCGTGATCACCGACTTTAGGAAATGTTTGATCGTGATCAGCACATTAAGGCAAATGAAACAGCCACTTGAAACCTATTGAAACGTTGTGAATCATGCAAACAGATTAAAAATAATCGTAATAATTAAATTCTGGGTTAATTTTATTCGTTTTTTACGTGTTTCATGTATGATGGAGTCACGTTAAACGTTATTTAATATTTGAGATTGAGAGTTATACTAATAGAGTTTAGTTTTACGTCAGTTAAAAAGGTATAATGAAACACTAAACAAATCTTTAATACATTATCGATTAAAATATTATTTGACGCCAAATTCACAGCTAAAAACACAGTATTGAATAAAATATATGTGAAAAAATATTGATTTCATAATTTTTTGACTGCCAAGCCAGTTGAAACAAAAGTCATCATATTTCTAAAGCACCAATAATCTTGATCATCTTTTCCAAACAAAACAATCACAAATCGAATCACTAAAATATCACATAATGAAGAAATAGCCTTTCACCAAACAAAGCTAGTTGCACAACGGTGCCCTTAGTTAAACGTTCACCTAAAATGGACAGAAGCATGCGCATCTGATTCTTGCGTTCACGAGTTCGCATGCGTAATCTTGGAGCAGTCACTGTGTTGGACACAAGTTCGGAGAAACCAGCGGTTTGGCTGAAAGGTTAAGGGAAAGGTGTTTTCGTTGTGATTTGAGCTTTTAAATTATGCAATATTGGTCCTAAATGTTTAAGTCATTATAATAATAAGGCCTTAGCCCTCCCTGGTTCCGCAGGAGTCTCTTGCCTGCAGTGGGACAAGTAAGGGGAATAAAATACCGAATCCCGGAGAAAGGGTTGGGTAAGACCAGAATCCATCCAGTCTAATTGCGAATTTGGGTTCTAAATACACTAAAATTTCTGTTATCACCTCCCATCTTACTCTTTAATAAAAGTGTAAGTCACATTGAAATACAAATCTTAGGGACGATTTTGCAATGTAAAGTTATGTGCAGTAATGTTCCAATTTTCATAGAGCACATAGCCAGGTCGGTAAACGATCCGTGGGTTAAGCAAACCTTGGCGCGGTCATTCCATAGATGGGTGACCGCATAGTGGTATTTGAACAGGGCGTCTCCGTGCTTCGGAGGGCACGTAAAAAGTCGGTCCCGGTTGTTGTCAATTAAGATAACAGTCGTTAAGCCACGTCAAAGGCCTTCGGGCGGCTTGATTAACTTTGTCACAAGGTTGACCACTAACCATACGAAAAGAAGAAAAGAAGAAGAATCTCTAAAAAATACGTTTCTTCAGGCATCGTATTGCAATAGGAGTCTTTTAGAATAATAAAAAAGAGACAAGATCCATTTGTGCCCAAAACCGCTGCACTCTTATACCTTAATCCCATACATTTATATCACGATGCGTAAAGTCAAAGGGCGAGTGAGTGGTGCCGATACTGAACTAGATAGTGGACCGGTCGCCGGCGGTCGCTCGGTGCAAATGGATATAGATTACAAGGATTCACCGACTGGTTCACATCTTATTATGCTATTTATTTTTTGCTATACTGCTAGATGTCTAATTGATATAATCAGTGCAGATTCTAGATGGTTCGGTGGAATAATTGAAGGCTTTATGCAGCTAGGCAATTTAGATGATTGGTATTGTAGGAGTGGTCAATAAAAAATGAAGTTCGTCATTGCCCTCTGTACCCCTTTATCTTGCCCTAAGAATGTTTTTTTGGAATTGTGGTGTACTTTATTTCTTTCAAGTAAATTTTTTGATGATGAGGCCTGATTCAAGAGATCCGGATTCCACTACCACTTTCTAAAGCCAGAAGAATAACTATCGTATAAGAACAGAATTGGTTTGGCTCCTTCAAAAGTTTAGCTTTGCTTCTAAAGATGCATCTCGTTTTAATGGATCTTCTAACAATATAAAGAGTAAATATGCAAGGCTATAACGTTAGACAGTCACAGAATTTATTGAAGACGTTGAACCTTAAGCTTAACAGCTGATATAACCATTAAAATGCATTGTACATCAAATGAATAAGAGTAAAGCATCTACATTACGTATGATACTTCGAAAACATGCAACACACTGTTGTTATGCAAATACTTAGGCCAAAGTTCTTAGAAATGACCTAACGTTAGAAATCTAGTGCTGTAGTCTAGGTACTCAGGTGTTTAGTGGTCAGACTTCGTGTTGATACTGGTAATGAGGTAATGACTCACATTGAATTAGATAAGGGTCCGTTATATGGCCATCCGTGGGAGTATGATAGAAAATATTCGGCTCATTTACTAAAAGGACTGCAAACTTTTAGCTGCTATAAGGTCTATCATATTACAGGATGGAGATTAAGAATGATTTCTTTGAGAAAAACAAAAGTCACAGAGGCATAATAATTAGGATACGAACCCATATGTAGGGAATAAAGCTTTAATCATTGCTTGCTAGCTGTTTATTTTCAACTCAAGCCGTCCTCCATAAGAATGCCGAATATATCAGCCACCAATTACAATTGTCATAGACCTAATGGCAGAGTAAAGTTATAAAAAAGAATCAAAGACCTATTTGTCAACAAAAACATACATAGTTTGAGACTTTCTCAAACAAACGATTGCCTACTAGAGAAAGGTAACGCTATAACTCGGCCTAAGCACTAAGCAGTCAGGTGTTTCATAGGTCATCAGACGCCCCGAGATGTTCATGACGTAATCTCGATCAAGGGATTATGTCAGAGGGATAGCCACTTTCTAATACTATCATATTCTTGGTGCGTTCTTCTGTGACTAACTGGATGATTGTGAAACTTGGATCCAGTTTTATGGAACCTCTCTGTTAGATAAAGTGACAGTAAATGTATCAAAACTACTGTAAAAATACTACTTAATAAAGTTATACGTACATTTGGCTGATTGTATTAAAACTGTCCGCCGTGACCTAATATCGGCTTGCGATCTAATTTTGGATTCAGGTTTGAAGCTCGACTGCCTCCGTGACGCAGTAGTTTAGGTCCTCACGCCGCTACCATTGCGTCGGGAAGTCATGAGTTCGATTCACACACGGGACAATTATAATGCGAGAGTTATCTTTAAAAAACAAAAGAAAATATAAGCATTTCATCTGAAATTGCAGACGCTTGTTTCCTTTCAATTTAAATGAATGCAGCTATAATAGTCACATTCACTGTGTATGTATAAAAGGAATGAATCAAAACGTCGTCATATCTCTAAACGGCTTGACCTGCGATTACCTTAACAGTGCACCATCATTTATAATAAGCACTCATATAAAGTGTTCAGTAGCGACAGATACATGTACTTACTATAAATCGCTTTGACCGTAGATGACTTTACAAACCGGCTGCAAATGTGGCGGTTATTGCTAGGTAGCACTTAGGTCTTAGTGGACGTAGGTTCGATGTCATAGTCAGGCAAAGTGCTGTTGGTTTTCTTTCATTTATTTTAAAATCTGAGTTTGGTAACGTGCCCGTTATATGGCAATAGGCTCACATTGGACATGGGACTAAACTTGTGATGAAATGTATGTGTATTTTATCTCTACCTACATCCTAGGATATAACAGGCGTGATATTAAAAACAAACAAAACCTCAAATTTACTTAACATTAGCGAGTGAAAATGCTCTAATCGGACACATGCTTATTTCCAAAATTCACAAATTAATAATCGGTACTTCTACGAATATTTGTAAGTCGATGTTTTTGTACGTTTAATTAATACGAACTTTACAATAACGGTTAAAACGAATAAGTTTTATTATTCCTCCAATGTTTGCTTTCAAACATTCTCATTATTATGCCGAATAAAGTTGGACTTGAACTTTTATTACGTGAAACTAAAATGTTGAGTTGAAGCAAATTGAGTATTTTCTCCATTGTTTGTTTTACCCTAGGGCAGAGCCAACTACGCAACACTACACAACTAAACAAATAAAAAAACTAGGTTCCCTCAACGCGTCTGTCTATCGAAACTCAAAATCTACCTAACGAATTTTTCATGCGGTTTACTTCTAAAAGGTAGGTGATTCCAGAGGTTATTTATTAAGTGTATAATTTGTAAACGTTTAATGTAAAATATCTTTTTATGCCGGGCTAAGCCAGGGCACATGTATAATATATGATAACCCTTATAATCATAAAATTATATGAAGTTATGAAAGGCGTATAAAAAGTTTTGATTCTTTCACTACTTAGCGAAATTAAAAAGAGAAACCTATTGTAGTAGTTTTTTAACTAAAATTGGTTTATAGTGTGTTTATGAATAAGAGGGTAAGTAGATATTGGGAAATTAACTTTTCCACATATGAATAGACTATATATTCTCTATGAAATACCCAAGGTTTTATTTCAATCACATGATATAAGAGGTATCGGGTAACAACCTAGTTTCAAAGTTCTCAAGGCTCTTCAAGGCGTTTGTCTTTGACTTTTAAAGTGTCTTCCGAAGTATGGACACGGGTAGCTCAAATTACACTGACCTATTTATAGAGGTACTGTAATAGTAAATGGTCGTATATTCTGAAGAAGTTTGATTCTTGTTGCGACTTCGAGGTCGTGCTTTTATTCATGCACCTTAGGGTGTTTCATTTACTAAGGCAAAAAATTTAATGTATTATTTTTCTAGACTTTGCTCGCCTTTCAGATCTCAGTCATGTAAAAGCTATGTTTACCAATTTTCAAGCCATTTGGATAATATTTAGGGGTTGCACACTTTGGTCACTTTTGAAAATGTATGCAAAAATACTAAACTGTCAATATTCATCACATTTATTGAAAAAACTAGAAATCGAAACTTAAAATAATAATATTCTTTGAATACTAACATTAATATACATTATGACTGACGATAAACAATACGCATCAAATAATTTTATAAGATGGTTTAGTTCACTTGGTAACGGCTTTTCCGTGATTTTTGACTACCATCAACAAGAATTGTTTTTGTTGCTCGTCTTTTACCGTTTCATTTAACTTTTCTTATATTAGAACTATCCTTCGTTCTGCAGTATTAATAACCACCTTCAGAGCATATACTTAGATCCTTAGTAAATGACTGTAGTACTCTGTCAAATCGTGGATTCCAAACAACTCGAAGAAACTCCTTGTTTTTTTGGTCACAAAATCGCTTACGATAGTTTCTTTAAAATCCAACCACTATAATTCGTTTTGTTCTGCGGGTACCATAAATTTCCTAATTTTGAATAACCTTTTCCTTCACTTCTTCACGTAAACGTTAATCAAAAGAAACAGTCACACGTTTGTTTCTGATAGATGTCAGACATCTTTTGGTCGCTGAAATAGCACTTTTGTCTACCTTTGGGTAAGAACTTAATAACTGTAAGGCTTTGGAGCCCATCGGCTTACAGGTGCCTAGTGCCAAACACGGGCGTATATGAGACTGACGAAATCATCTCCCCACTTCATTCCTTTCGAATCGCGTTGAAGTATGTTCAATTGTGAAGAGAAAAGAACAATTTTAAGTGCATTATAATATATTATGCTTTTGTCATCTTCTTGCCTGATGGAATTCTGAAACTGAAGTAGATTTCAGCCCAACCTTCTAAATAAACGGAGTGAGAATTGTATCAACTCTTTGTAATCCTCTCTTAGATGGTTTCCGTCCCTTAGAATACGTTGAATGTAAGTAACCATTATCACACGATGTTTGATAATGGTTACTTACATTCTTGAATAGGAGAGTCTTTGTCTAAAATTGTTGTGTATGAATTCTTTACAAGGGTACTATTGGCTTTCGTTCACACATCTTGGAATTAACACCGGTAAATTTAGCGGCATTTGAGAGTGTTTGTTTCATTTTCTTACGGTGATAATTAAACACTAAAGTACTTGGTCTTTTGAAAGAAGTCTTGCTCTTAAGAATTCGTTAATAGGCACTATTTCTAATAACCAAATACCTCTTTTAGTTCCTATGCTTAGAATAGATATAAAGCTGCGAAAAATATAATCCTACGTAAGAATAATAGAATAATAACCCACACTAGCACAATATGGTACAAAATTCGAAATTATACTATATCAAGATAAAAGTCACCTATGTGTGCAACCTTTAAATATTGTCCAATCACAATGAAATTTTACTGAAATGTTGTTTGTATCATTGAGACTCAGGGGCCGTGCAAAGTCACATTAAAATCACAACTTCAGAAAAATGAAACACCCTAATGCACCTACATATTGTGTTCAAAGCTTCCTTTCCCCCGGTTTCTGAATAAATTTAGCGGTAGTTTCTTTATTCAATAGCGTTTTTTTAAATGAGTTTTGTCGCTATTGAATAGATAAACTACCGTTAAATGTACGTCAGAAACCAGGGGTTACTGCTATTGATTCCTGCAGTGCACTTAGTCCGGTCCGAAAGGAGCAGTAATTATCCATCAGTAAAGTACCGTCATATCGTCAAAAACATCACAACTTAAACATTTCCACCACTGAATTCAGTAATCGACTTGGAGTGTCTGAATACCGCCATCATCTTTGGCCTGTGTCCGTCTGTTAGAGATGATTCAGGAAGTATTAGGCGGAGGTATATTTGTATCAAAGGAACATCTTCGTTCGTGGTTAAAAACGCCTACTCTGAAAATACATTGATAGTACCCGTCACATTAATCAAGTTTTTACTAGAGATATACATATACACATACAATCACGCTTTCTTCCCATAGGGATAGGCAGAGACCAAAGAACACCACTGAGTACGATCCTTACAAACTTAACTTTACCATAGATCTCTCTAATAAAAACACTTTAACAAGAAAATAGATAAGTACAGGAATATCCCAAAATATCTCAAAAGCGTTTAATTCAATACTTTAGATAAGATAGTCAGAAGGTTATTTTCGTACATTCGATACAATCAAATGTTACAAAAGCCGTTTTTATAGAAGAAGCCTACCATCAGAAACGTGGTGGTATTTTTACAAATAGATAACTCAGCTAGAGGTATTTTTATCCTTTTACATTTATTTCTTGCTTATAGAAGATTTATTGAAGATATGATTTTTATCGTCAAAAATGTTAATAACGTCGTAAATAATTTTACAAATACAACAAATATAGATTTTTGATGGTTAAAACAGACCCTTTGTTAAAACATTGCTTTAACTGTCATAAGCTCAACTCCATTCCCCGTCTTTAGTTTTTGTCCTAAAATTGCACCGACGTCCTTAATGATTTTAAACAAGAAAACAGTGTGGACTTAAGATTATCGTTTAGAGAAAATATTTTTGTTCAATTTTAAGTCAGTAATAGTACGTTATTGTAAAAATATGATGAAAGAGTATTTGAACGATTGTTTTTTTTTTACTTACCTCATCGTTAAGTCACATTAAAAATGTGGTACTAATCACGCATCAGTAGCTCAATTTTTCTAGAAAACGAAATCTTATAGAGTAGCCTTTAGACGTCAAATCATTTCAAACTGATTCTAAACCAACCACAGTTGTATTTTGAAACTTGAATAAAGTCATTACTGTCACATCCAAGATTTGAAACGGCTTACAAATTGGTTAGTTGTACAAATAGCCGGGCTTTACTTTGACTGACAGACGGCTAGTTTGTATAGTTTAATAGTATTAGTTCCGTATACTACTGACTTATTTACATAAATATATTGTGAAGCTCTTTTAAAGTGATAAGCTGTTGTCGTTTTATAGACGGAGACTGAGGACGAAGCTATAATAATATAGTAATATGGAAGCTGTCGACGTACAGATATAATTTTAAGCCGGTCAATGGCAGTTTTAAAATCACAATTGTTTGTAGCAAAGTTTTTTATTCATTAATCTGTTGTTTTGTATAACTAACGACCCGCTCCTATTTCGGCCAGGTTGCACAATTTCGGTTTAAGCACTAAAAGCTCCCTTTGGAGCGATTCTATTCTATTGCAGAAGACCGCTTGAAAATCCGTTCAGTGCACTTCAAAATTATCGCAACCAGACAGGCAGACAAACAAAGATAGTAATTGTAGTGACATGAACGAAGGAATAATAAGTGGGCTAATAAGGGCTAAATTCCCACCTTCCAATCATATCACTTACATCATTCGTCATCATATAGCAACAAAATCAATCTTTTGATTGAAATGTGTAAGACTTCTCAAACGTGCAAGTATTTTAACGATATTTACGCTACATTAATATAATCTCATCGGTAATCGTTGGTACCGCATCCAACGTTCATACATTTTTAATAAACGAGACGTGTTTGGTCACAGCCTTTTGAGTTTATCCCTTTTTAGGATTATGGAGGAATAATCTTTGTAAATTTTAATATGACAGCCTCGTGAAGACGGCTTTATTTATAAGGCTGGTTAACCACCTGTGTGTTAAGTTGTACTTGTAAAGATTTTGTAATACTTACTTAAGCCCGCGGTTCCGCTCGCGTAAAAGACTTTTATAAACCTTTGGAAATAAACTAGAAATCCACAAAATTTTAATTACTTTGATATAGAATAGCGTAAGTATACCCAACCACAGAAAATGGGTATTTTAATTCTTTCTTTAAGAATTTAGACTGGATCAAAATTAGCATATTCGTCTTTTCTTCATGAGTAGTTACATATCTTCGAATTTATATATATGAATAATATTAAAAACTTGTGAAAACTTAAGAATTCGTTATTACGAAATACCCAATTAATAAGTTTCCGTCGATTATAATTCCTCTACTGTTCTCGACGGCCTGTGCTTGCCGGAGGCTTAAAAATGTCCGCCAGAAAATAACTTGAAAGGGAAACCTACTAAAACAATATTAAGAACTCTACAATGGTTTAAAACTCTTACAATGAAAGTTTAACTACCGATATACCTTGGCACTGTCTGCATTTAACAATTAAAAAAATGATGAGAAACTACAAGCACTTGTTTGATAATTTATTTTGTCGCAAACCTGACAAATTGATACACTGAAAAACATCAATTTATACTCTCTAATCGACCACATCTATATCAAAAACTTATCAAGCCTTACTCCCTTGTAATAGAACTCAAAATCCAACGAAAATTTTGAAATCGACTGACAAAAAGCCTTTGTATTACAACAAACTTAACTTTACAGTTAAAAAGTGGGAAACTATGCAAGAGCTTAGTAGTAATTGATTTTCTCAAATGCAAAATATAAGTTTGTTTTGTTATAGGTAGATGCGTGGTTACTTTTACGTAAACATTACATAATTAGTATCCATCTGCGCAAGATTCGACCTACGACATATGACCTCTAGTGATGGGAAACACTGGCCAGTAGTACTATTGACCCCGGAACCACTGGGCGTAAGATGAAGCACGTCATACTATGATTATTTCAGTATTAGGTACTTATTTCGTACGAATGATTTTACAAAATCCATAAATCAATCGAGTTGTTGAATAATCCGTAGTTTATCTGAATCTGATATTTGGAAGTTAATCTTTGTTTGTCTTGTAAAGCGTTTCAACTACATATAGATACCTATATAAATAATCGGTTTCAATAAAGTTAAAATTATTTTTAAGGTCCAGTTCAAGGCACAGGTAAAAATATTTTTAAATAATTTCGTACAAATATTTTTATCATGAAATTGCGCTAACTACCTAATATTAGATTTACTTTTACACTGTTGGGTCACTTCAAATAGAATTAAATAATTTTATCTCACAGAAATCATAGTTTTACGTCCTATTAAAAAGCAGTCAGCATACAATCCTATGGTTGAGAAACGAGTCATAAAGCAATTTTATCTGTTTTCTCAGTACCCTGCATACGGAATTACTATCGATATAGTCTATCTATGAGTCACATCACTAGCACGCATTATTGCGTGTACAGATTCGGTACCGCACTTGTTGCTCCACAGTGGCGCAACACTTAGAACCGATGATATTTTTATAACGAAACATAGTAGCTTTTTCCTTACATCTTGAGTAAGATGTCGGGAAGGTTCTAGAAGACTACAACGTTGGATTAAAACAACTTTACGCCCTAACATACATATATGTAGATAATCGGTTTCAATAAAACCTTGCTTGCAAATACTTGCAATGCTTTTGCACCATATTCTATGGTTATAATTATAATTGCTCTTAATATTTTGATCTGTTTGTGGGACCTCTTAAAAGGGACGTTCTAAGCAATACTTTAATAAATTTTAGATTATTTCGACATTAAAGGCGATTACTCTGTTGTTTATTGATTTTGTCACGTATGAGGTTTTATGGCAATCGCATCAATCAATCTTTTATTAACTTAGGTCAAATATTATCCAATAGCCAGTGAAAAGAGTAATTAACGATAATGCCGATTATTGAGCTTATGTTTTCAATAAGTTCATGTTAGGCATAGAGCAACCAAAGGTTTATTTTTTAAAATCAATAAAGTATTCAGGAAATTTTGAGGCTGGTTGAGAATGTGACTAAACATACTTTTTGAAATAAACCTACCTCTTAAAAGGAGAGTGATGTTATCATGTCGTAATTAAAGCTGTGTTTTTGTCTACAGGAATAATGAAATTCCGGTCCGTGGACAAATGGAGGAGAGTCCATTGTACACGCAAAAGGAATTTGAGGTAAGTTTCTAAATAGAATATTAAACGTCTCAGTTAATAAATTTAAAGAGCACTTACAATATAATTCCATCTTTGGTATGAGCCAATAATGTTTGAGAATGTTTTGAAACAGGATAATGTTTCCAAATGCTGATTTTAAGATTTTCCTTCGCTTTTGCTAAATTGTATTCTATCTTTATATCTTTGAGCATCTATTTAATTTACTTTTATGACAGAAACTGTGTCTAATATTAAGGTATAATTCTAAAGTCTTGTTTAATTACAGATAGAAGAGGAAGGCGGTGATGAGTTCGAAGTAAGTCGTTCCCGGGTGCACCTCGGCGCGCTGATCGGTAGCGGCGCGTTCGGCAGAGTCCATGCGGCACAACTGGACCTGCCTGGAGGAGAAACTATTACTGTAGCTGCTAAGATGCTTACAGGTAAACGTCACCATATTACAACGGTCGAGTATAAATAGGTCAGTACCTCGATTCTCTACCACTATCGACTACCGACAACCGGCTAGCTATCGAAATTTTGACATTTAGAATGTACTGCCAAAATGTTTCCTACGACACCCGTCAGAGGCGCTGATCAGAATTTCATACAAAATTTCTCGATGACAGTTCGGTTGTCGGTAGTCGATAGTAGTAGAGAATCGAGGCACAGGACTGCTTCTATTGAATAAACGCGAGCATGCGTTATATTGCATTCATTTTCTTGGCGTTTTGGCGTAAGTTACACTGAATTAGTTCATTAACACGACAGGACAAAACTTCGATGTATTTCTATTATACTTCATCTTCTACCATACTTCCTGGTACAAGAAGTTCGTATAGCAAACGAACCAACACCATATACGAGTACATGTCAAGATCGGTCTGTTAGACTTTTACAGCTAAACCACTATCGATTCTATGCAAAACGCGGATGTAATTTAAGAACCAGATCAAGAAAAAGCTTTTATTTTTAGCATGGACATACAGTAAAGTCAACATATTGCCTAAAAGAACCCATCCCTATTCTATTTTATTCCTCAGCAGGATTTAAGTTAGATTCCCGCTTTCCCAATACACAAGTCCTTGAGTTAATCAGTACCCGTTGCTATGACTCCTAACCCTTACCACCCACTATTCCAATGAACCTTTTATCTTCGAGTTCAAGGTCTACGCAAATAGCTTTGAAACTGTTAGATCAATCTAATGTTTCAAATTAAACCTAGTGTCTGGTAAATAACTTGCCAAAACTAATAACATAATATCAATTCTAACTCTAAAATAGGTACTCATGTTCCATGAATTTCAGTAACCAATAGTATAGTCGAACAACTTCTTATTTATTTAAAAAGCCAACTCCCGCATTAAGAATTGCGTTTGTGTCGCGGGGACTTTAACAAACATACAAACAACGGACACAAAGTACAACCAGACCCGAAACAATTGTTTGTGGATAGCACAAATATTTTTTCCGTGTGGGAATCGAACCCACGACCCCAAAACAGTGATAGCGGCGTGGTGACTGGTGGCGTAGTAGGAAGCCTCGCATGCCATGCAATTTTCGCAGCTGGTGTGAGTAGAGCCAGTAGAGGTATACAACATTGAGAATTCAGAACATGGGTGACCCGCAACCGTGTTCTGTCCATTGATATGAATAGGCCGTTCTTTATACGCTATTTCAAATGGTCTCATTTGTTGTAGTCCTATAAGTTTGACAATTTCATAAAATCCAAACAAACTGGCTGACCCGCGCGGCCCTAACGTGTGTTCGATGTTTTATCTCCTATTTCCCCAACCGCTCAAGCGTTAATTTTGAAAAAATACACAGCTTATGTATAATCCGTGGTCTCCAAACTGTCTCTTTGCTCATCAATACCGGCTTAGCAGTTAAACTGTGCAAAGGGTACGGACAGACATAGAGACCGACCGACTTACGCACTTAAAAAAATATTATTTATAAAAATGCCTACAAAATCACATTTTTTTATAGGAGCCCCTTAAATATTTATCTACTACATTCTATATTTTAGTGTTTGTTGTTAAAGCGGCAACAGAAATATATCATCTGTGAAAATTTTAACTATCTAGCTATTACGGTTCATGAGATACAGCCGGTTCATGAGATATAGTCAGACAGACAACGAAGTCTCAATAATAGGGTCCCGTTTTAACCCTAAGGGAACGGAACCCTAAACTGACTTTTTAAACCTCCAGGCATAACATTATTAGCAATTTCCAAACAAAATACAGGTAGCGCAAATATTTCTTCTCCAATATTGGTACAGCAAACAAGCAAGCAAGCAAAGCAAAGTAGGTGCAATACAAAAGTAGCCCACACTTATTTTCACAGACAATTAAAGTCGTTTAACAAAGAACCATATACGTCACTCGTATGACTATAGTGATGGGACTTTGAGGTATTGGGTTTGTACCTATACTTGCATTTGGGTTCAATTTTGAACCAAAATTTGAAGCAAGAATATTATCTTTTTAGATTATGGACTTAAATTGATTGATTGATTCAGATGTTAAAGAGAAAGAGGTTGCGTTTTTATCAAACGAAAGTTTCTATCAAAAAAGTTGTAGGGAGTAGTAAAACATATAGCCAAGGGTTTTTCTTTTAATCACCATCTTGCCCAAATAAAAATAGATAGAAGTTTCATAATTTGGTCACTATTTTAATAAATCGTAAAGATTTTCTTACAAAGATTTATAATATATAAAATGAACATGTAAAGGCTTGATAATAAATTGAACAGCAACGTAATTTCCTGACAACAGTTGTTAGTGGTGCCATCTGTCTTATTAAGAATGAAATATTATCAGTGATAGTGGGTGCATGTCTTGCGCTTACCTTTGATTTATATCTTTAGTAAGTTTGTATGTATGTGTTACAAACATCATCGCTCTTGTGAGAAATTTCGTATGCAAGTGATACTTTAAAGTTCTATAATGATGTGTGGCTACTTGATTTCTTGTCTAATAAATGTGAATTATGTACAGAATATCTGTTTTGATGTACGGTAGTTGCAAATTAGAATTTTTACAAAATCTTTTTGTATTTTGTTCGTCTTAAACGCAACATTTCGCATTACAACAGGTTCAGAAAAGTTTAAAACTATAGGTATTTTCACGAGATTCTACACTTTACAGCAACCAGCTCTAGACTATATTGAGCTACTCTATGATGTTATATTATTATATTCTTCAAAATCTATTGGAATACACTTACAAAAATACACTTATATAATCGATTGGAAAGAACGGACGTTTTTAACCTCGCACTTGGTATTCAAAATTTTGAAATGACTCATTTCGGTCAAAGCAATTTGTCCCATTGTTTCCCATCACTAATATTCATGTTGCCAGTGAAATGTTTAACTAATTTAGCATGCGCCGCAATTATTATTACGTGAACATCTCAAGGAAATGAAAGTTGGCAATCTGTAATCCTCATGGTTGCACTCTTGAACCGGTTGGAGAGAACATATTATGACCGTGTAATTTTACAAACAAATAAACTGCAGTATAATACTTTGTTTGCATACAAATATTCCATATACTTAGTTAACTAGCCTATGTTACTTAGGTTAAGATAACGTAATCTATCTATAGGTATATAATATTATGTATTATATCATTCAAAGGTAACTGGCTGACATAGTGATCTGTCAACGCACAGCCAAAACGACTGGAAGGATAGGCATGCAGTTAGAGGTTTTGACGTAGGCATCTGCTAAGAAAGGATTTTGATAAATTCTACTCCAAAGGGGATAAAATAGGGGATGAAAGGTTGTATAAAAATTCTGTCCTTAGTCACAAACCACGTGAATTTAATCGCGAGCAAATGCTAGTGAGATATATAAACGATTTATGCTCTAATTCTAGGTGGCTGTTCTCTCAACATGAAGACGGTTATTTTCTGCCCTAATATTAAGCCCCATGCTTAATATCAGGGCAGAAAATCACCCTCCCACCACAATGAGAATTGATCCCAATCTTAAACTAAATGTTAAACCGTCATATATTCGGTGAACTGCAGGAAAACCAAATGAGCTGTTGGTCTGCTGTTTTTTCTGTTGAGAACTTTTGATGGAAGCTATAAATTTGTAAAATAATTTTTGGTAACCTGTAAGGGATTCCATAACATATTATTATGTAGGTTTAGAAACTTACCTACCAACAATGTTTACGGAAACTTTGCAAGGAAATTAGAACATTAATTAACCTTTGTTTGTTAAAGAATAATGTTTTCTTCCTTCACTTTTGATGTTTAGTTTTCAATTGTTTTAATTGTTGGAGTTTTAATATAATGAGTTTAATGGGGACTGTCTGTTACGTGTCACATTCTGGCTGTTTAATATTTTAGTAAGTCAACAATCACTGGCTGTTAGATACTTAAATGGGAATGGAAAAAAGCAAACTTTATTTACAATCGTTAATATTTTACTACGTTTATACCTGTCTTGAACTTTATATCAGTGGGCATAAGTAAAACATAACCTTTACATAAATCACCAAAACAACATCTACCTACGGTCTTACGTACGTTAAACGACTTAACAAACATAGCATTCTATCCCTATTATAATTTGTACTATCTATTTCATTTGCAAATAAATCCAGCTAAAGATCAGTCGAGATCGCCTGGCTAAAAACCTCGAAAAATCATTCTATTAAAAAATCTTACTAACGTAGTACATTGTTAGTGGCTGCGGCGCAATGGTGTATCAATAAACTTAAAAAAAAAACATTCAAACCTAACTTATCTATTACAGAAAACGCATCCGAAGAAGAAATGCAAGACTTCCTCCGTGAAATCGAAATGTTAAAACACGTAGGGTCGCACAAACACGTCATAAGGCTCATAGCGTGTTGCACAAGGCGTGCTCCGCTCATTGCACTACTAGAACATGCTCCAAGAGGCGACCTGCTGACGCTGCTGAGAGCTGCGAGGGGCAGGAGAAAAGAAAGCCAAGTGTCAAATATCACGAGACGAGTTGATAGCCAAAGGGATAGCGCGCAGAGACCTTCGGAAGCTGATTGTAAGTATTATCCTTCGTATCGTAGGTTTTATTATTTACTATGTCCTATCTATGTTGTCCATTGATTTCCAATGATCGGTGAAGTAAAAAATGTTATTGCTACCTTACAATACGGTATGGGATAAGTCATCATTCATTATCGTATGGTTAGTGGTCAACGTAGTGTCAAAGTTGTTCAGGCCCGAAGGCCTTTGACGTGGCTTAAATATGTTACAAGATGTATTTACGTAGGGTACCTATATCTTATTTATGAGAAATAGTCTGTAATGTCTGTATCACTAAAAGTGCAAGATTTCTTTAAAAGCAAAAGTAACTTAGTAGTAAAATTAAATTGGTAAATCTCGTAGGTTCTACCACGGTTTTATTTTAAATAAATCTTTACATCAGATTATTTTATAAAATTAATCACAAATAGAAGACAAGCAAAAAATGTAAAGCTTTGGCTTAACTCAAACACCTGCCCAAATTTTGCGAGCAATTTACATCAGCATATTTTTACTCCAAATATTTTAACAGGCGCGGATGTACAAAGATAATAGAAAAATATTATGACACGTTTTTATACTTTATACATGATTACGTTTAATAAATATTCAACCCCCTGATTAAACTTATGAACTCATACGAGTATGTTTAATAACATGTACTAAGTCCAACAATTTAGTACAGAGAATGAAAAGTTCATGAATATGTGACGTATATCTACTAATTTCAGAATTTAGAGCATTATAGTTAACCAGTAGACTGGGCTCTATTTATTACAACTACTTTATTTTGGAAATACACAGAATCTATTATTATATTCAAATATAAATTCAGGCAAAGCGTTTATGCCAAGGTACTCTAATTAGTTGTAGGACGTACTGGGTACTTCTATTTTAAGTAGTACATAGCTATACTCCTGCTTGTCTAAACTCATATTTTTCTTGTATTCTTTTTCTAGCTGAATACACAAACCTGAGTGACTCAGACCCGGCCCTCTCCGACGGTAAACTGTACGTAGACCACGAGAGGAAGAACGACCACTACGTCGCAGAGCCCGCACTACATTTAGATAGCACTACTATGAGAGAATACGCGCTGCAAGTCGCGCTAGGAATGAAGCATTTGGAAGAAAGAGGAATTACTCATAGGTGAGTTTTGAAATATTGATTAAGTCTTAAAGAGGATAGTTTAAATATAATGTTATATTTAGTAGATAGTTAAGTGAAGGAATTATAAAATCGTGCCCTTTAAAAAGCTTCTCTTTACTTCTATAGGAAAAAGGCCTGTTTTTTATAAGTATATGTATGTGTTTGTGAGCCCAGGATTTTGTAGAGTTCGCCTATGTGTTAGAAACTGGTTCTGTAATAACAGTGCTTTTTTTTAAATTTGTTAACTTTTCGACAAAACTTAGACACGGAAGATATTACTAAGCTAGATATTACCTAGATATATTATATTCTTCTGCAGGTACCAGCTACCAACCGTAAAATACATAAACATTGGTAGTAATTATTTTTGTGAGTCCAAGTATATTTTTCCTGATCAAACATCAGAGTTCTTTATCATCCAAACTTCCCTATCCTGTGAAATATCCGGCTGTATCATAAATATTCTGTAAGAGGGCCATCGATTAATACATACGAATTATTTATCACAAAATGGCAAATTATTACGTATTGAGTTGAGCACTTATTTCTTTTCTAGCATTGCTAGGTATTACGTGACCTTTGAGCCTAAAATATTAATATTTCTAGGCATTTCATTCATAATCTATCGATATCTAGCTCAAATATGACATCTGAGCAATAATAGTTATATCTCCAATATACAATTCTCAACAATACAGTAACGTAGAATTATTAAGGGCCAAAATCCATCAGTTTTCGGGTCGCGACATTGAGATTTACAACATCCCAGAGCGCAGGTCGCTACCGTTACCGGGAAAATTCCGGGCTTTTCCCGGAACTGTGCCCGTCAACAGCCACTTTCCCCGGGCGTTCGAGCTCCAGATATATTTAATTTAAACATAAACCTACTGTAAGGTACTCCGATTACACGCCAAATAATCCTGTTTGTTGTTATTCCATCTCTCACGTTATTCCCCTTTATTTATATTGTTAAATGAATTATTAACAAAGGAAATAATAATATAAATTAATTGGATAGCTATGACATAGAATTCTATTCAACCATTTAAGTAATTGGCTCTTATTGTCGACTGTTCGGGAAGGCCTTTCATTGAAGTTATTAGTGAATACTTGGCAATATTTCGCTCGTATATTTTATTTAAGATGTTATTGAATCGAATCTCGTTTCGATACGCCTGACAATAATTTTGTAGCAATATTTTAGGTACATATTCTTAATTCTTTTGTAGGCGTTTGTGTGGCTGAAATTGAACTGGAATCACACAATGTTAATGTATTACTTATTGCTTTGGATATAAACCGGGAAAACGTTTCTATTGTGACGAAATCACAAAAAGGCTATAAGATTCTCAGGAATATTGCTATAAACTTACAAGAGATAAAACCTGCGTAATTTGTTAGCGTTTGTATTCATAAACAGCGAATGGCGTTTCAAAGGGTTCAATTAGAAAATTCAAGGTAACGTTACATACCGTCTAGCTATAAATTCAATACATCAACAATATGAATGAAAGGTGACGCAATTTCGTACCTGTGTATAACGAATAATCTTTATCTTATCGTATAAAAACGTTATCACAAAGTAGGCGGAGTACATCTGTTCCTGAACTCCCGGCTTTAGCGGTATCCTAGCAACCGTTGCTAGGAGCAGACAAACCTCAAGGTTGGCGAATCATCCGAAATGTCTTTCACTCAACATTCCACCTTACTCACCAAACATAAGACTCATATTCAATCAAACTATATTGGAAGAATGAAAACTTTTTGTTTTACCCTACAACTCGAAATACAATTAAATGAAATTAATTCGGCTTATATTACAAATAGAATTACTCACATCAAATTGTGCTTTTGTTTTAAATTATTCTCTGTAAACACATACGCAAATGTTTTAAATAGATAACTCCTTCCAGAGGTAGATAATATATAAATAAAAGAAATTTGTGTGGGCGTACGTGCTGAAATGTTCTATTATTATCTTTAATGGAATAAAGGTGATCAAAAATGCCTTAAATAAAATTTCTGTCATTCATTATTAAAGGCCCCTTTAACTAGAGTTCTTATGTTACAAGGGTAACCTTATTTCACAATTTTGTTCTATTAACACTTCTTTGTTCGCACCTATGTATTAGAGATAGATAAGGTACGGTCGTGTATGTATTATTATGATTGAGATGGGGTTATTATAAAGCGCCTGGTAGAAAGTAATCGCAATGCTACAAACTAACGAAGTAATTTTACTATTCAAATTTGGACAGGCGCTTACTTCGAGAGTCCCTTAAGGTTTAAGTTTTCGGTAAATAGTGAAAACTTCTGTTAATACCTGGATTTAGTTTTGCGTTAATTCTCGTCAATTTGGGTCAGATCTGGTACGAGAATTGCCAATACTACCAATGAGAGGGCTGATTCCACTAGTGTTAGGTCAGGCTGATACTAACCTAATTTTACCTCTTACCGTATATAAATCGATCCTACAGATCTTAACCAAGTGAAAACTATATTATTGACTATTTGCTCCTAAATTTCAATCACGTTGAGTTTTATAGCGTGTATGGTTTGTTAAATCAAATAGTCATCATGTTTCTATTACAGCGCCAAAAAGTGTTAAAATATTTTTTACGAGGTAACTACAGATATGGCGATAGTTATGGCGTACCTACTCTACCTATAAATTATATTTTTGTAAAAAATATTAGAATGAAAAATCAGTCTACTCGAAATTCACTCAACTGTAAATTTAAAAAGCTGATAGGATATCTGACACTTAACTATAAGTTGTAAAACTGACCCTAATTATAAAAACTAACCTTTATTATAATACTAGCCGACCCGCGCAACTACGCTTGTGTCACATAAGAGGTAATAATAACTTAATAATTTTTCGTTGCTACTCCGCTCTTAAGGGTTGTAGCGTATATGTTATATACTTATAGCCTATAGCCTTCCTCGATAAATGAGCCATCTAACACTAAAATATTTTTTCAAATCGGACCAATAGTTCCTGAGACTAGCGCGTTCAAACAGACAAACAAACTCTTCAGCTTTATAATATTAGTATAGATTTGTAGTCATGCTTATTCACAAATCTAACTTTTCATCTTCTTGTCTACAGAGATCTAGCGGCCCGTAACATTTTGGTAGACGGAGCCGGGATCCTCAAAGTGGCAGACTTCGGTCTGTCCCGGTCTGGGGTCTACGTCCACACCAGATCGCGGCCAGTCCCGCTGCGGTGGCTGGCTCCAGAAGCGATATTACACTCGCAGTACTGCAGCGCTAGTGATGTTTGGGCTTTCGCTGTGCTGCTATGGGAAATAGCTACTTTCGGTAAGAGAATAGCGTCAAATCAGCTACCCTTTATGAAACGTCAATAACATATTAGTATACGCCATACGGTGTAGTATTGTCACTGTTTCGTATTGTTGTTGCTATCAAATGAGTGCCTAATAAATGTTTCAGTCTATAATAATTAGGTACTTAGTTACAATCATTAAACATAATATTTTTTTATTCTGTATGTGGTTTAAAATGCTTTATTTCCTATTCCAGGTGGGTTCCCGTACGCCGAGCTGAGCAACTACCAAGTACCTCCATACTTATCCGGAGGAGGTCGACTGCCCAAACCAAACAGAGCCTCCCAAAGGCTCTACGAACTAATGGTGGAATGTTGGTCAGAAAACCCCGAAGACAGACCAACATTTGCCCAAATCGTGGACAAACTCACGGTCCAGAACCAGTTGTATGTAGACCTGGACTGTGTCTTCCCACCGTCGGAAGATGAGCTTAGTGGCCTGAGAGATTACGATTTCGACTTGGCCAACTTGAACGGTTGTTTTGACCGGTGACCTATGTAAAGACTGAATTTACTTGTTGTTGTTTTTGTCACCCTATTTGCACAGTAAACGTGAACTGTAACATTTGCCGTCCTTTTCATTATTTACCTTAAAATCAATATTTATTTTAAAATATTGTTCCTTGAAAAATCAAGTCGTATGAGCGACTCAATGAATCGACACTAGATTGTAATCACCGCTCTGATCAGCGCCACATAGACAACAGAAGCTTTTCAATGAGTACATCCAAATATATATTGTAACATCCAGTTACACTATAAATATCTACTTATATATCTTATTTCACATGTAAGATAAAAAAATAAGTAAGCAGCTTGACAGCAATTAAGCAGTATAATAATAAGAAATTACAGTCAAAAAAAAATATTCTACAATTACACCTATTCTTAAACCCAATCAAGATCAGGTTTTTGTAATGATAGCCGTTTTTAAGTCTTGGGCAAGATGCTACAAAATCTGGATTATTTTTACCAGAACACGCAGTTTACTCAGTTAACTGCATGACAAGATGTATGGATGGAAATGGTCAAAGGAAGTTTGTAAGGATCGTCTAAGTGGTTTGTTCTCTGCCTATGGGAAAAAGGCATGACTTTATGCTGTTTACTTAGTACAGGTTTTCGTCCAAATTAGCATTAACGCAAGTTTTGTATAAACCAAGGCCTAAATAATAATAGTCTTTATTGAGATAAAATACAGTTGTTACATATTTATTAGAAGCCCTGAGTCCTGAGCTAGGTAAAACCTGTGTTACAGAAACCAGTGTCTTCGCCCATTTATATAAATAACGCCAAATAACACGGAAGAATCAAAAGATGTTTGGTATTGCGACATTATTTATAATATATGTATATCAATAATAGAAATTCATGCAATAAAGACTTCTACATCTCGTTGGTTTACACTCCATAGATAGAAGTTTATCTAAATATTCTAACAACACATCACCAGGTAGCTATCGTCGCCGCGTCGCCACACGCCTATTGGTTATTATTTGTTTTATTTTAATTAGGATTTTCAAAACATTCGTAT
This sequence comes from Anticarsia gemmatalis, assembly GCF_050436995.1. Lineage (NCBI taxonomy): Eukaryota > Metazoa > Arthropoda > Insecta > Lepidoptera > Erebidae > Anticarsia > Anticarsia gemmatalis. The sequence goes on from NC_134757.1 coordinate 9,809,220, forward strand.
CATGATAGAAGAAAACAGGTTTTTTTTTCTATTTAAACAGTATTTTATTTTTATTACAACAAATCAAATATGCAGCTTATTAAAAACAACAAATAGTTACATATTTTATTACATTATATAGGACTGTCTTCATGGCCATCCTTTGTCGTGCCTCTCGTCTTTTTGGTTGGTTCTGGTTCAGTCGCTGGCTCCTCGGGAGGTGGATCGTCTGGCGGAGGATCCGGTTCTTCTTGAGGCTCTTCAGGTTCAGCTGGTGATTCCGTCTCAGCACTAGCCGGTGCGTCAGTCCCAGGTTCCTCAGTTTGTTCCTCTTCGCCTGGCTCTTCGTTTTCTTGATCACCCTCCTGTGGCGGGTTATCTGTAGCCTTCGTAACGCGAGGTGTTCGTGTCACCTTCGGTGTAGGTTTTTCCTTAGTCGTCGTCGAAGTCATCGGTGTTTTCCCTTCTAATATAGCCTTGACTATGCTGCCAGGAACCCAATGTCCTGGCATATTAGCTTCAATTGGGTTGGCGATAAATATTAATTCATCTTTTTCGTGATCTGGCCATTCTTTCGCTTGAGTAGCAGAGAAAAACACTAACGCAAATAACGTGTGCGTCGCATCTGGAATCACTGAGAACAGATATATTTTTAAAAAGGTTTGCTAGCGCGTTAAAATGCAAATGTCATCAAAATTTAGCTTTTTTTGTTTTATTGCCTTAATGGATTTAGAATTGTTTGGAGTATTTTATTATTTTAAAGATTGCATTGAGATGACGTGGCGGGATAAAATAAAACAAGATTTTATTCCTTTTTTTGTTACATGACAGTAATTTTATTGCAATAAATGTAAACTGTAGCTTAATGAACCTTACAGAGCAATCTGTAAAGCTGTAATTATAAGAAATAACGATGTGAATTTTATATTTTTTTCTATATTTCTTCACATATTTATATAGGACTATCTTCGTGTCCGTCTGTGCTTCTCTTTCGTGTTGTTTTTGGTCGCTTTGTAGTGGTTTCTGGTTCGGGTGGATCCGCCGGTGGTTCAGGATCGGGTTCAGGGGGCGGTTCAGTTTCAGGCGGCGGAGGATCCGTTTCCACTTGAGGCTCTTCAGGTTCAGCCGGCACTTCCTCCTCAGGACTAGCCGGTGTTTCAGTGCCAGGTTCCTGTGGTTGCTCTTCTTCCTCTGGCTCTTCGGTTACTACTGGATCACTCTCTTTTGGAGGATCACGTGTAGGTGTCTTTGTAACACGGGGTTTTAATGTGACTTTTTGTGTTACTCTTACCCTTTTGGTAGTCGCCGGAGTCGTTGGTGTGTTTCCTTCTAATATAGCTTTGACGATGCTTCCGGGCACCCAATGTCCCGGCATGTTGGCTTCTATAGGGTTTGCGATGAATATCAATTCATCTTTTGCAGGGTCTGGCCACTGTTTTGCTTGAATAGTAGTGAAAAAGACTAATGCAAAGAATCTGTAGGTCGCATCTGGAATCACTGGGAACAAATATAGATTTTAAGACGTTAATAAAAGTAAAATATGATTTTGTCATTATAAACAATAAGGTATACTAAAGTAACATTCGTGTAATTATTTCTAAAGGCTGCTATACACATGCCGGCGGCTCTGCCGGCGGGTTTCAATAGACTTCTCTACACATACCAAACATCTTTGCTAACACCACCGAATTTTACTCAATTTTAAACATTCATGCAGGAACTTTGTAATAGTAAACAAATTTGGAGTCGTACCATATATTTATTACTTCACTCATAAGCAAACTTGTACTATTTACACTTTAAAGATAACATTATATGAATTGTAGGTAATGAGAGAGAAAATCACATTTTCTTCAGAGGGGTGTCATCGTGTCCGTCTACTGGCTTGCGTGACGGTTTAGTTCTTCTTGTCGATGGAGGCTCGGTTGGCGGTTCAGTCGGTGCTTCAGTAGGTGGCTCAGTTTCAGGCTCGACTGGTGGATCTGCTGGAGCCTCAGTCTCAGGCTCCAGTTCCGGCTCAGTAGCTGGTTCAGGAGCTGGATCGGTTTCTTTTTCAGGTGATGCTGTTTCTGGAACAGGTTCATCACTGCCCAATTGTTGTTCTATTGAAGGTTCTGGAGTCATCTTTTTCGGTGTCTCTGTCGGTTTTTTTGTAGATGCGATTGTACGTTTTTTTGTCGTCGTTGTTGTGTAAGGCCCCTTTCCTTCCAATATAGCTTTGACGATGCTTCCGGGCACCCAATGTCCCGGCATGTTGGCTTCTATAGGGTTTGCGATGAATATCAATTCATCTTTTGCAGGGTCTGGCCATTCTTTCGCTTGAATGGTAGTGAAAAATACTAACGCAAATAATCTGTAGATTGCATCTGGAATCACTGAGAACAAATATGTGACAATATGAAGTGAATCCATCAAATCAAAATATTATTTAGAACTTTCGCAGTACTATTATAACTAAAATATTTGTAAAAAAATCCTGTACATACTTTTGGTTTGATTTTCCAGTAATTGTTTTTTAATCGACAAGTTTTTGGTTTATTTTATACATTGTCTGTAGTAAACTATTACACACTAGAATATTGATAGGACTTCAAAGTTCTGACTATTGGTAACCGATACATGTGGATGACGAGTATGATACTATAATATTTGTTTATGCATATTATTCTACAATATTTAATAATAGTTATATCAACAAACAAGCAGGAAATAACCTACCTTCTAAGAATTATATTATAAGATGCACAATGAAAAGCATATTTAAGCGGGACCAAAGAAAGGCGTGTGAGGATAATGTAATAGTTATACTAAATCGTAGATTCAAATAATTCGTTATGTGTTCTTAGGCTGCCTGTTTACCGAAACAGAGAGGGGAATCTGTTCCAAAAAAATATGAAAATTTCAGAGTGCATTCTTTAGCAATTTCATTTATTTTGTTCCTCTCTACTAAAGTAGAGTGACAGCTAAAAGCCTTAATAGAAGGTACAAAAAGAGACTTAAAAAACAAAACTCACTTTCTAACTGCTTCTGAAATTTTTCTTTTTCAGTTTGAGTCTTGTCATGTTCTTTAGCTCATGCTTGAACTAAAATGGTGGATTGTATATAATTGTTATTTTTAATGTCCCTGCTATCAAAGTTTTATAGTTGAAAAGAAATTGACCGTGTCATGTTTTCATTTATTATTACGTTACTGACAATGTCGTATCGATGTATTAATAAATTTCTTGAGGGCATGCACCTGGACAGCGTGACGGATTCAATGCCTAAGTTCGGGAGGAGACCCTTGCCCAGCAGTGACCAGAACAAACTTCATATAATTCCCAAAGAAATATGAACCTATCATAAAATGGAATTTAGTATTATACACCAATTCTTGCAACTGCATTTTGCTGTCCCAATGCCATGCATTGGTCCCGAACCAGGGAGTGGTCAGGCCTTAAATGCCATCTACTCATATCACAATCTCTTTCTGTTGACGCTAATGACTATTCGGATGAGCTGCACGGACCCACCAAGCAGCCCAACTGTCGAGTCTATCAAATCTGGCCGATATTCAGGCTGTCGACTAGTCAGTTCCACTGAAACCAGTCAACTAAACATGATTTAGATCGCAATACAAAGTAACACTCTCCATTCAATCACTGAGACATAATGTAGATTTTTCTGTCTTGGCCATAATTAAAATCGAGTAACTATATGATACACACATCTTAAATTATTTCATTCAACACAATAAAAGCAATGTAATTTGCTAAAATAAAGTATAAACTCAATATGTGAATATAATAATTTTTGGTACAAAATTAAAACAAACTGGTATATGACGGAGATAGCCCGGGGCGCAGTCGAAAATTATCTCATGTCGTGTTCATTTTTTGTTAAAGCACCATGTTTGTTTTACTTCCATGCCTTTTTTATTTTTGCTCTTTCGGAATAAGGCTGCGGTACTCAACTTTAAAGAAATCATGGCGTTATTAAAATAGTCGTATTTTTTGTTGCTGAAAATGAATTATTTTCTTTCTATATTTCTTCTTCTCTTTCGTAAAAAGTGAAGTGAAGGAAGAAACTAAATTTTTTGGACTAATAGTCACGTCACGAAAGGTATGCAAGACTATAGAAAGTCGAAAGAAGAAGTCGTTGTGGTGATGCTATATGGAGTAGAGCTCTAAAAGTTTACGTTACAAGTGTCGAAACACAAAGTAATGGATTTACTCTTCATTTCCCTCGTCTCAATAATATTACCTAGTTTCAGGCAGATAACATAACTAGAACACGAAAAGAATTTTCAAATCAATTTTTGTTATATGTTATTCAACATCATTCACACATAAAGTATTCATACCTTTAGAAAATCTAATTAAGTAATTGCATCCTCATTTTGGTAGAATTCACAATATTGAGAACCACAGAGGTCCATTATATGAAATTGAAGGCTCACCCGATCAGCGAGCCAATCAAATTAGCATAGCTTTTTGTTCAGCATTCAGCCAGACTGCGCTCGGGACGGCAAGATAAAAAAAGACTATTGACTTTAACAGATAATATTCGATGCATCATCTCCATCAATGATCCAATATGAACTCCTTATGACTATTTCTTAGTTATCTAATTAGTGTTTGATTTCATTTGTTTATTTATTTATTTATTTAAAACTTATTATACAAAGCTGTATAAAGTCGCACTTAATGCCAGGGGCATTTTCTGCTAGTCTACCCTGGGGTGATGCAGAGTTTATTTGACCATTACTGATTTAAGTGAGAATTATGTTAAGCTAAGCCACAATGCTAAAACAATTATTAATGCCCGGTTTCTGAGTAGGTACATTAAGCGGTAATTTATCAGTTCCATAACGTTTGTTTTTATATGAGTTTAAACACTATTAAATAGATAAACTACCGCTAAATGTACCTCAGAAACCGGGGGCTAAACATCTACAAACTTGTAAGGTAACTATGCCTGAACTTTATAATGGGTTTCTATATCATGGTGATAAACCAAACTTCGGGACACTATAAAAAATAATTAAATACTTACAAATAAGAAAGGACCAATAACACTTTGCCTGAGAATCGAATCCGACATCTTATCAGCAGTTGTATGCACTACCGACTGCGCGATATAAGCAGACAGAGTATATTTTCTTCCCAAAAATTAATAATAGAATTAAAGGCGCCCATAGCTAGTTGCGCTCACCGGTCGGTAAACGATCTGTGGGTTAAGCAACAATTGGCGCGGTCATTCCATAGATGGGTGACCGCATAGTGGTATTTGAACTGGGCGCCTCCGTGCTTCGGAGGGCACGTAAAAAGTCGGTCCCGGTTGTTGTCTACAAAGATAACAGTCGTTAAGCCACGTCAAAGGCCTCTCGGGCGGCTTGAACAACTTTGACACTAGGTTGACCACTGACTAACCATACGACAAACAGACAAACAAACAAACATAGAATTATATTTATGAAATAATTACCTATTTAATTGTACAATGTTAATAAGTGTTCTTCTATGAATTTGAACATTAATTTGCGACTCTTAGATCAAAGTTCAATGTAAACAGTGACGCATGTCGCGATTACTGATAACAAATAATTCCTGAAACAAAGACTAGTCTAGTTCGTGTTGTAACTTGTTCAGACAAGTTGGAAACCAATTGATAAGTGATATGTTGAGTAGGGACTCCAGGTAGTGACGAAATTAATGGATTGTGGAGCATTTTTACTGTTATACTCAGAGTTAAGTAAAAATATGATAGTTTATTTCCTTTGGCTTTTGAAGTAGGTCTTAGGAAAGGAATTTGGTGGTTTCATTTTAGTCTTTGGTCAACTAGACCCTTTGAATATGAATCGTCTGAAAGTCACAGAGTAAAGTCGAAAATAGGAATTAGATCTAGTTTTTAAGATATTTATCTTAAGAACTTATAATACTTACTTATTCAATAGAACCTAATCAATAATTAATGTCAAAACACATTGGTACTTTTGATACAGACACTTGATTACAAAACTGTGTAATTTACCAGAAGTACCTATGTCTAATTTGTGTATAATTTGGTAACCCTATGTAAGACTTTTCTAATCATTGACCTTCGCTAAATAATATTGTCGAGCGAAGTCATAACAGTATTCAATAAACACATTTTATTCAGAAATTATACACATCAACAATTTTTCTAGGAATTTTCAAATTTACTCGTGTACGTAATCGCGTAATGACTTTTTCTCAAAACTCCTTAAATGTTAGTATAAATTTTCACTAACGATTTTATGCGGAAAATTCACCGTAACAATAAATAAAATCTTTTAATAGAACTTTGTCGATGTCAAGTCAAAATCTATTCGAAAGTCATCTAATTTTGATTTTACGGATTCCCATGAAAATTTAATGACAATTTCTATGGAATTATGACATCAGAGTCTCAGAAATTATTAATAAAATGTCAGTTTACAATTGCAAAACTGACTTTTCACCGCGAATTTTGTAGTGCGATTCTCTAAAGTCAGTAATACAGAGTTATACAGGTCTATCAGAGTTTGTCAAATAAAATAGGCAGCTAATAATATATAGTTCCTACGACGTGCGCTAGAGACACTGATCTAATTTTTTATGCAAAATTTGCTTATATCAAAAGCTAGCCGGTTTACGATAGTCGATAATAGCAGAGAATCGCGTCTCTGAAGTGATTTCTGAAATAAGATGCAAGAGAACCATTGCTATAAGAAAAACGTTATAGGTAGGCCATAAAAGACATTATAATGTAGCTTAATGTGCTTGTAACTAAAGCTTTTACGTCTAAAAATACGCATCTTGAACTGTCAGAACGTGATAACAGTTTGAAATGCAGACAGCACCGACAGAGAACATTAAATAACCACCACTTATCTGTTACTGTATCCTTAAAATACATCTGTCACTGATAATGAGACAATTTACAGCGTTTTAGAATAAACTTTACTTAACTAATGTACGTGGTTGCTGTCATCGTAGGCTATACCCGTACCCGTGTCATAATAATATGTAGTAGGTATTTTTACAATGTAAGTACCTATGCTTTGTGGTGCTGTGAAAATATTTTTTGGATATTGCGTATGGATTGAGAATATCGCGGTTTTCATGTCGATTTATCTGCATTAGTTCGCATTCTTACTCGGAGTGGGTAAGGGTTCAAACTAGTTCAAAGCCTGGTACACATTTATTGTGAGTACCTAGGTACTTAGGTACCTAGGTACTCACAATAAATGTGAGCACACTTTGAAAACATTGAAGGAACACCGTCAGGTTTTTAGTCGGTATGCCCAAATTTAATAGCCGGCGGGAGAGCCCGACAGACCCCCGCTACCTCCCTGGAGCGGTACATGCAGTAATGCATTTTACTGACGAAAAAAAAAAAAGAGGTACCTAATTTGTAATAGAAATTAATGGTAAACAAAATGCCATGGCAATAGTTATTAGTATTTAGTCGGCGCAAATTTGTGAGTTCAACTGAGCTCTTTTTCACTTAATCCTACGATTAGACCTCGGACATAGAATCAGAAAAATGAAGGTACTGGAATAAATTCAAACACTGCTTACAATTACATAATAATGTTTTTATTTATTTAACACTGTAAAAACACGAGAGCCCCATAAAGTGTTTCATTTATCTATTATTTTAACATGTTTAATGTACCGACAGTATTACAGTTTCCTAATAACATTAATAGTACAGTTATCTGCGTGTCAGTTAAGTGTCTACCTCCCAAGTAAATGAGTTGAGTATTGTTTGTTCGGCGGCTACTTTTTATTATGTTATCTGTGATTCGATAAGGGATGACTCCGGCTGACTCTGGCGCCATGATGTGCGGCTATGAAAGGGGAGGAAAAGTTGAGCGGAAGCGAGAGCGATTTTAGACAGCTAGGTTTGTTTTGAAGAGTTTTTTTAGCTTTGTGCTGTGATATACGTAAGTAATGTATTTTTATTTGTGTGTATTAGCTTTCAGAATAAATATTTAAATGTTTTGTTGCGTATACCGTTATTAACTTGTAGGTATACCTTGCAAAGTTATTGTGATCTTTTAATATCGAGATTATTTTTATTGACTGTACCCACATTATATTAGGTATTTTACTCTAGAATGCAGAATAAATCAGAAGCAACATAACGTAAAATGTTAACCTTACTCTAAGATGCAGACTAAACCACAAGCAACAAAAGATAAAAATGTAACAGTTAACACTGTTATTATTTTAATGTTATTTTAAAAATACTCATCGCAGCGATTTAATATCCCTAAAAACTTACAAAGCGGTACTGAATAGCGGGTTTCGTGGCTCCGATAAAAGCACGGCCTTCCCGGAATTCGGTTCAGGTAATATAATTAAACTTTACAATGAGAAGCGTTGAAATGCTTTTGTTTTTAATCTTGGAGAAGTGGCGCTTGTAGAAGAATGTCTTGACTTGTCAAAGCAGGTTTGGAATTTCGGATATAATGGAATATGAAGCTTTTATTATATGGCTTGTCGCCAGAGATAAGTTTGTCTATTGAAAATTATTGTTTGTGCAGTAAATGATTGGAAAATGAGTCATTTGAGAAATGGTCCGAGGCGCCAACAGTTCGTTACAGTTACCGTTTGGTAAAATTAAATGAGCAAAGAAGTAATTGTTAACTTGTATCAGAATCTAGCGCTGTAAGGTGATTAAGGTATGGTGACGTCTCAATGGATACTATAAAGTCGCATTAGAACTAAAACTAATAGAATATCGACACTGTTGATATGTGCGATACCGATAACGCACGTGCAAACATCAAATCACTATAGGTAACGTAAATACCATCAATATTTTGAATATCTACCTATTACATTAAATTAAATAGACAGTGAATAAACAGTGACAGCAATAGGTTTGCCATTAATATACCATCAAACACCCTTATTGTTGCCTAAATACGAACAATCCCCCGCAAAGGCAGCGAATCTAGTAGTGCAATGAACAGTGAGTCATATTGTATTGTTATCGGTACAAGTTCAAACCTGTAGTACACAAGCCCTCCCGACAATGAAGTGGGTGATGTCATCATTGCTAGCCAAGGCTTTTGTTCCTTTAGAAAGTTACGGTTAAGGGATGGGACGATGTGCCCACTTTTTTCTTTTGGACAATTTGTAGCGGCTATTGAAAACAAATTAACATTTTAGCAAAACATACAGGTTTTATCTGTTTATTTTCAAGTAAGGTTATGTCCATGCTATCTGGATTGACATGGTCCATCATTTCTGGATGAAAAAAATCCCCGTGTAACTTTTTTTTTAATTTACCACCTCACATTAAATCTTAAGAAAGGTGACATTAGAAATCAAAAGTATATGGCATAGACTACAATAACCATAACCATCTATGATACATTGGTTAGCAGAAAATTGGGACCACATCCCTGCAATTTTAGTACAGCGACTACCACCACAGTTCTCTATCAAACTACAATCAGTGGTCTAAGCAAGTTCTCTACACGAAGTTTAGATGAGAACAGCAGTGCAGGCTGCGTCTGGCTGTATCGGTATGCCATAAATCTAAACGTTTATGTATTTCAAACATGTAGCCAGCACGGGAGAAAGAGTCATTAGGGGTTATTAATATGCATGGGCTCTTGTAGGGCTGACTGATGTCAGATTTGTTTTGAAGTTATGTCAAGAGTTCATATATCAGAGTTCATATATTTAATGAAATTTAATGAAATAGAGGAGAATAGTGGCTTTTATGTGGTAAGCGTTTTGGTTACAACTTATTGTACAAGTAATAGTTACCAGATTGTAATACATAGGTAGTAGACCTACCTATTTATTTCTTACTTAATAAATAATTAAACGTTCAAGATAAAAGGATAGGCTAATTAAAGAATTTTGTGTCATATTTCGGTCGATCGGTGTTTTTTTCGTTGACTATTATGGGATATTAGGCTCATGCACGAGTACAAACATTCGTAGACGCTTTACGATTTAATTAATACTTAACAAAAACTTCAAAAACCTCATAGTACGAGATCCGACCGCGTGATTTCTACGTTCACCTGTTTGATTGATGAAATATAATTTTTATCGATATTTATAACTAAACCAATGCAGATCCGCAAAGGTGGCCATCCAAATTTGGCCGCAATTAATTTTAATTAAAATGTAATTAATTATTTATTGTTGAACAATTACGTTCACTTGTTATTGTTAAAAAATATATTTCATTAGAAAGAAATATACCTGAGATACCGAGAAAGGTCAAGGTGCCATCCCTCACTTGGCCGCAACCTAATGTCAGCCAGGTGTAAACAGGTATAATTTTGTTAAATATATACGTTCATAATGTATTATCATGTTATACATACCAAATTGAAGATTAATTCTTTCCCTACATGATGAGATATAGGTGCCTATGCAAAAATGCCCGCAAATAGTGACTGCCAACGATTAAAGATAAATAAAAGCGAGAGAAACTTAAGATAAACACCGCATGTAGAAATCACGCGGTCGGATCTTAGACTATCAATCACTTTTGTTAACACGATACAGAAATTCAAGCCATCTTTACACCATTCGATGACTCAAACAAACACATTGCTCAAAAATGAGGATTAAAAACTTAAAGAATGCCAATTAAGTAATAATTAGCTATTAATTAAGTGAAGCAGCCCTAAGTAGAGGCTTACAACGGGCCCTATTGCAGCGCATTCCCGTTCAGACAAAGGCATCGTTGCATGAGATTCCTTTTTTCGTTTTTTCCCGCCTCGTGTGTGCACCGCTTTAGATCGCGTTCCTTTTTTAATTCGTTCACCGGTTTTTATTTATTGTGTGTATTCAGCTTTATTATTTGTGGTTTTTTGATGACAGCGGAATAAAGATAAATAAAATATTTTTAATCGACTAATTGATTTTTCTTTATTTGCAAAGTTGGCCAGCGGTTTTAATTTAAAGCAACTAGCAATCGTCAAGTCCCAGTAGGTAGTCTTTTTCTGTCTATTTATCTATCAATATATTAGCTAAAGTAAAGCAAGGTAAAACATTTTACTCTATTTACCTAGATAGGTAGGTATTTACTTTCCACGTTTATCTTACGGGATCTACAGCCTCTTCAAAATATATATTGGCATGGTATAATGTAATATTAATATATAAATATATTATAGAACTGTATAGGTACTAGTAGGTATATTGGAAATTATTAAAATAATAATATAAAGATGTCTTCTTTAATTCCACCAAAACATAGAAAAATGTTAAATAGAGTAATATTTTCCCGTATCCGCAATCTCATAGTCCTTCCTTCATTTTAGGATTGCTAAAATTTATTGTCATAGAAAGCTGCAGCTCTATTTTTTTTTTTCATAAATAGGTACAAAGAATGTGCACCGCGTGGTTAGCTACTAGCGCCGCCTGGCCGGCTGCAAAAAGTGGCGCCTGTAATTATTTTCAACTTTATATCTATTATCCTTCACTGCAAATTAAACTTTATTATCTTCACCTTACGTTCAAAATTTGCCGTGCGCCATATGATAGTAGAGATACAATATGCTTTCTTCTATCGGAAAAAAACAGTGATGTAAAAATGCAATTTGTATCGATTGTCGATATCGATATTTCTTTGCTGTTAAAATCATTGGGTTGAAAAGATGACCGAAATATTTTAAATTAAAACTCTATAGTTATATGAACAAATAAATTGTTGTAAGAGGTTACACTAGTATTGGTTATAGCTGTAAAATATTACTTTCTTTTCAATTTTATCACAATGTATAAAATTTCAAAATTTCGTATTTTAAGCGAAATGCATTAAATAGTGTATATTTTCATAGTCACTGTCTTGTCTAGATTTCAGTTTAATTAATTAATTTTATAAAAATATTTGTGATTACTATTCCTTAGATAACAGATAAATCGACAGCTGCACTTTTATCAGTCCCATCCCTACCCGGTGACGAGAGATTCGCTCGCTCGCTCATCGCGTTCGTTCCTTTCATTCATTCAGTCGAGCTTTGATCGCCATTGTGTGTGGGTCGCGGCTGCGCGCTACTGTCAATATTGAACGCGTATTTTATTTTTCACAATATCACGTGTAATAATTAGTAAATATAAGTGACAAATACAAACAATAAGTGTTAAATTTATGTGTGAATAACAGTAACTGTGATAATATAATTGTAATCTAAGTGATATTTTTAGTTTTGTACTACGGATATTTTGGTGATGACTGATGATGGGCGCCAATGGGATGGTTTAGCGTCGTCGTTATGGTGACTGTATAGTGTTTATTAGTTGCAATAAGTTGTAATTGAGACGGCAATGGCGGTTGTTAATTTTTGCGTGTGTTTTCTATTGGTAATGTACCAATTGTCGGCGGCTTCCACGGAGGCGTCATCGGAATCTACAGACCTTGGATTGACCGGTAAGACTTGAAATTAACATTAAAATATGCCGAATTAGTTTGGATTAGTTACACCCGTGTGTAAATATCTTAATTAATAAGGAAAATCTGGTGTTAACGTTACATTAATGTTTTGTTTATTTATCATGCCAGCCAGTTTTTTGCTGCGGCCATTTAATTGCCATTCTACTTGAGTTGTAGCGTAATGAAACATTTTAACTAACATATAAAACGCTGGATAAAAAAATATTGACGTCGGAACGTTTAGCATTTGGTAAATAAAATAATTAAGATAATTTAGACTGTTAAAAATCACGTTATCAAGTTCAAATGATATCTCAAAAGGTCACGAATGTTATTTGGCGTTAATTAACCCGCGTTTTTTGAGTTAATGCCGCCATAAACAAAAATGTACCTACGTAATTAAAATAATTAATAAATTAGTAATTATGTAAATAGGCATGTTCACGTGTTGGTATGAAGTTATTTAAATATTTAGTTATCTGAACAATGTTTAATATTCCTTCATGAGTGATTTTTAAACCACACTAGTGTAGGTAGGTACCTACCTACCTACCTACCTAAGTAAAATCAATATTTATTTTGTAGGTAGGTAGCTACCAACCTAAATAAAAGCAAAGATTAGTCTATTTAATCCGTGTTAATTCGTTTTAATTGTTTTCAACTTTTTCTCCGTACCCACCTCATAAACGAATCGACTTTTAAAAAGTTATTAAGATCGCTTTCTAGACCCTCGACAATGGCCACAATACTCATTGTTTCATTTGTTCATTGGCTCCGGTCGAGAACCCGTGGAAATCTTTGAAAAGAGTTAAATAAGGCACTTAAAAGCTTCACTTTGCTTTTATTTGGTATTCAGTAAGCTTTAGTCTATGGATCATTTACATTTTGCAGGTAACGAGTTAACGGTAGGCAAAGGAAAAGTCTTTACTGCCTAGTTTGTCATTTGTTAGCTTTCAGCCTGCTAGACAGTAGTTTAAAAGCAATTTGCATCAATTAGCGTTTTCTAGCGACGTGAGAGTGCTTGAGACGTTTAAAAAACAGTTGAATTCTCGTTCAATCGCCATTGGCCTACTTCAAGCTATGAATTATGGTTATGTTTTAGTTGATGATAAATTAATTAGAGTATGATCAGATTCTAGAACAGCAATATTGTGCCTGCCTTAGTAGTGCGATTTTTGTTAATTGTTTTGACAAATCTTTAATGACGGGCTCATTAGGACTTTCCAAGTTCCCAATGACGCACGGGCTCCAGACAGGCAGAATGTTTTATCCTTGACAATGTTCGATTAGAGGGCGTGACATCGCTCACTAATCGATATGTAGGTAGGTACCGATAAACAAAATATCAATGAAGCATTCTTAATGTAATCCATTGAATTGACCGATAAATTAATATGTGATATTGATATTATTATGATAAACTTTCAAGTGTTCTGCTCGAAATTGTAGCTGTCCATTAAAAGGCATTGTCTATCCATCTTTGGTCCAATTAACCTTATTTTGCAGGTGTCGAAACAGTTGAGATTTCGCTAATGACCCGCTCTCTCGTTAGGGGATTTGAGAATAAAATTATGATGAACTTAGTAAAGACAGTCGAAAACCCGAGTCGAAATGCCTACGTAGGTATCTGATAAATTAAGATGAAGTTCTAATCAAAGAGGAACACTCTCAAAAAGGTAAAGAAAAGAATTATACTACCTACCTACCTAGTTTTCAATATGCCCGACTTGCAATCTCGGGTTATCAAGCGCGGTGTTCAGATAACGGATACCGCCTTTGATCCTATACAGAAGTCACAACAGAAGATCATTGGTAACTACTGTATTGAGGATGTATCGATTTACCAGCCCCTATAGAAGCCAATCACACACAGAAACATGAAACTCAATTGAATAATCAACATCATAAATATCCAAGTCGATTAATTGTACAATATGACCAGCTTCCCAATTGCATCGATACGTTTCGATCGTATTGGCATCGTATTCTGTGTTAGATTACAGTGTTGATAATCGCTCGTTGCTACGGCGATAAGTGATCGTGACTGCATGCGCCGGCGCCGCGGCGGCAAACGGTGTCTCGTGTACACACCTACCTATTATCTATGATGGATAAATAGTGCTATTACTTATACTTGGCAAAGGTTCCTATGACATATACAATGTCTATTTGTATTGTAGGAAATTGCCACACCTTTAGAGAAAGGCATAGACATAAATTATGGTATGATCACTTTCATTAATTAATTGGAAACGCGCCTTCTTCTAGGATTATTATAATTATCGCCATTTCATAGATTGCGTAAATTACGGACTTTGACAAAGCACAAAACGACTAGTATTGTAATAGATAGGCACCTAGTATACTTGACAGCATTGTGAAACGCACGTGAGTAGGTACCTAAATTTCTAAAATACTTACCTAGGTAATAGGTACTACGCATACTCAGTAGTAGGATTTGACGGGTAGATAAACGTCAAATCCTCACACGATGATGGAAGTGGAATAGCATCAGCATTAGTACGGATAACAACATAACAATTAGTTAAGTCTGTTGATAGAGATATTAATATTAGATTGTATTTGTTGATAAACTTTGTTATAAGTCAATTGTTTATAGTGACGAACCAAACAAATGATGGCAGATAAGCAAATGAGCAGATATGGAAGGAATTTGCTTGCTAAGTGTTTGCGAAGGGCTGGTGTGATGATAATCACTTAATAATAATCAGTAAAATAAATCTAAGCATAATCTAAATCGATCTAAGTAATTTTAAAATGTGTTAATTAATTTCAGCTTGGTACACATTACATGACTACATTATCTCTAACAAGTCCAGTAGCGCGATTCTGTACAGCTGGTACTTTCGAGTATCGAGAATCTGACATTTAAAATGTAGACCAAAAATAATTTCTACGACGTCCGCTAGAGGCGCTGAACTGATTGTCAGACAACATTTTTCGATAGCTAGCCGGTTGTCGGTAGTCGATAGTGGCAGAGAAATGCGGTGCAGAATGGATAGTTTTTACTTTAGGACATAAAAATGGGATGAACTTGTCGGAATAGCTAATTCGTAAGCAGAAACCAATACCTTCAAATGGATACGAAGAAACGGACTTGCGTCATTTATAAACTCCATAAAATATTTGTCTGATCCTTTTATTCATAGGTATTACGTGTCATAGGCGTCTGAAATTGACAGTATGACGTCATTAATCGATAAGCTATATCGTATCAGTTGATAACGGACAGACTTGGCGCCATGTCATATTGGTGTCTGTATTGCGGTATAATTGGATCCAAATGTTTGTTATTTCGAATTATCTTTTGTTGTATTAAAATATTTGTTGAAAGATATCAATTAATTAGGACTAGATAGTCTGATCAATGGATTTAGTTGAATGAATTTATTGGAGGGCTTTCCATATCATACCGATGACCGCTATACATTAATAAAATCATTAAACAGCAAACGGTTGAAAAAACAGTCACCTGCCTGACTCCTGAAATGAATCTTAGGAATTCCAAATCGATGCTATTTGTCATCATTGTTCTATGTTAAAAGCATTAACATAACATAATCTGTGCAAAAGAAACTCCTGTGAATCTGCATATTTGTTACCATGCAAAAGTGCGATATTATGTGTTTCAAATAGTTTAGTACATTGTTGCTTAGGTATTTGTGTCAATGGGCGCAACGCACTGATGCACTAAATATCTTTCTACAATTTATCATACAGACTTCAGACTTAGGTATTGTGCACGCATATTTGTACTCATCATTTAGGATAACTACAAAATATATCTTGCTATGCAAGTTAAACGGATACTAAAGAGTCATTATAGGTAAATGGATCTTTTCTAACGTATTACGTAGCGTTAGTAAGGAAGTAATTAAGTAGAAGTCAGGGAGAAGTAAAACCCGAATTTCAGTACATTTCCGAGGTATCAATATGTAGACCATACCTTTGCATTTTGTCAAATTGATTGTGGTAGTACCGAAAATCACCATCATAGGTTTTATCTAAATACATTAGATATTTTACTATTTCTTAACATTATCTAACTTGTTACTTACCTAGTCCTCAATCGCTATGAATAATGTAAGTCTATCAATCTCCCAGCTGATTACATTCAGGGATAGATGTCAACGCAATACTTGATTGCTTAACCAGTACAGTATGACGTAATGTGACGATTACCCAGCCATTGTTCCAACTTTGTATCACGGGTGAAAGCTGTCTCGTGTAAAAACGTAGAAGCAAACAGAACGTAAATAATTGCTACTTAGATTAGGAAGTCTGTTGTGAAAGCGATTCTTCTTCAAGAACCTCGTTTTTTTGTAATCCAGATTACGCATATTGTTTGCACCAACACAATAAAAGGAAGTATTTAGGTATACTTTTGAGAACAGTTCTTAGTTATTTATATTCACTAGATTAATGCAGATGCGACTATAGTTTTGTGCAGTCACTTCGCTCATTTTATGAAACCAAAAACAACTGGCCAGTCACGTTTCTGGATGGTACGTTAACCTCCGATCATCGATAACGTTCCTAATTTGAACTATGTCTGTCGTGCCATTAAACTAACGATGCTCTAAGCTCGATGCACATTACACGTATATCACTTTAAAATGTCACTCGTAGAAAGCCGATGTCCCGTAGTAGGTAATTAAGGGCAGTAGACACTAGCACGGCGACTCATTAGTAATTCACGGGTGGATTCTCATGACGTCACTGGCGCGATGGCGCCCGGCTCCCGGCGCGTCGCCACATGTTCCCTTTTTGTAACTTTGAATTTGAAACTTCAAGTGGGACGGGAATTCGAGAGCTGAGATTTTTGTTTTTTAAAGGTTTTTTAAAAGCAAAAGACGGTGACGTTAACCAGGCATGTTAATGGTTCCGTTGATGTTGCGCTAGTGAAAAGTATGTTTTGAGATTACTGTCGTGTGATTTGTGGTCTCCATACACAGCATTAGATATCATTTCAAACGTCAAGCATGAGATATTAACCAAACTGTTTTTTATTTTTCAGGTAAGCACTCCTTAATATCAAGTTCAGGTGAGATGACGTCATGATCCCCAAAAAATCCAGTTGCATGTCAACGTACAATTAAATCGTTATTACTTTTACAGACGGAGGGTAGTTGCGTCCGTTTAACGGTTGTCTGGCGCCAAAATACTAGACACCAATTGACAAAACACCGTTGTATACAATTTCCAACCATATTCTCACCACTCAAGGTGTATTTTTCGTTAGCGCTGTTCCTAAAGGGTCTATGGGGCCCTTGGGATGTTAAGTAAAGCTTTTTATTGCCACATTATGTTACATTCGTGAATAGGGGCACGGTGCAAACAGATGTAGCATATGTGCACCTGCCTTACGTTCGCGTATTCAAATTTGTTTTTTTTTTCTTCGTCAAAAATCTGTTTCTTATTGTTAAATACATTTATATAAGGTATATCATCAGAAGATATAGTATAAGACGATAAAGAATGACTTATTACTAGCTATAGAGCAGATTATGTGATGCTGCTGTAAGTAAAAAAGACCCGTTAAAATTAGGTAGAGCCGCTCCCTTTCCACAACGTACATTACTTGTCATTCAAATCGCTCTACAAGATCATTAAAACCTCATTTTCACTTCACGCTTGTAACACAAAAGTAAACAAAGAAATCTAGACGAAAAAACCAAATCCTAATCCAGTCACGGCGACTTTTCTTCGCTTGTCCACAAGTCTTTGAATGAACGAATGAATGATAAAAAACTTGACGCGTATCTAAATACAACAATCCACAACAAATCGGCGGCCATTTGCAACGGTCGTTAATTTAAACAATCGGATTGTGAAGTATTGGTAATCGATTAAAATTGAGCTTAGAAATTCTAAAAATATGTACCTAGATAGAAAAAACTTTTATTATGTAGGTGAATGATTGCATGTCTGTCTGTTTGTTTGCTACCGACGATGATTGAAGTATTGACGATGATCAACTATAAGTTTACCACTGCTTTATTGAATTTAGCATTAAACTATTCCTCATTTATTAATAGTCAGATGCGGAGGAGTACTTCGACGCATAGGGCACTCTCCCTATCTTTTCCTTTTTTTTCTTTTTAGATTTCGTATAATATATAAAAGTTATTTGTAAATAGTTTTATGTAAATAATAATTTCACCTAAATTAATAAATATGTAGATATAGTAATAGCATAAAAAAACAGCTGGAAAATGTTGATATGTTGACAATTGCAATACTATCTGCTCTACTTCCAATTTTAGTTTTCTACCACTGCTGAAAATAATCAGAAAAGATGTTCCGAGTCACTCAGATTCACTCACATGTTCTTATTTGCGTGTCAATTTCTCAATGCCGCATTGTAAGTATTGTAACACAAAGTCAAAAGTGCGTGAGTGCAATAAATATTGTGCTTGTATGCAATAGGAAGAGCTTGTCAGTGATTAGTTAGACCATTTGTCTCAAAAGACAGTAGTGTCTTTGTACGTTGTTTACTAATAATGTATTACACACTGCCAAAATACATTAGCGTTAATGTCGTTCAATGCGTATCTATGTCCCAGTAAAATAATATAGGAAGTCCTTGCCAAAAACACTTAGACTTTGCGACTGCAAATAGTCTTAGCTAGATCATACGCTCTTACAAGTAGTCTTTGTAAACAACCCGGCTAATGGATTAATTGCGTAGTATAATGTGTACCTAATATACATGTATCTGGTGATACATACTGTGTAGACTCAAGCTTAATTCGCTTCATTAGATCTTTAATCCACATATTTAAACAATGGCGCCTAGCGTCGGATGGCCTCTACGCCTCTACGGTGTACACTAGTTGCGTGTGTTTGACCGCGAATGTATGCGTCATCCACAAACAAAGAATTGTTTCTCGAAATTTAATGGGGCCAAACATCTTCCGAGAAACTGTGCATCACAGTACTCAAATGTATATTTTACTTATGAAATCTAAAACGGTCAAAAATATGTTTTATTGCTTGTTTTTGGATGAAAGAACAATGAATTTTGAAGCGAATGTGAATGTAAATTCATCTACATGCATGCAACAATGGCGGTCACACAGGAGTAAGCAGCTTTTGTTCACAAACATATCAGCATTGTGACCGGTAGCCAGTAAATTAAAACAGGTAAACTGATATGATACAACAGGGCTAGTAGTGCATAACGAACGACAGTTGCAGTTGACTTCCGCTACTTGCCGGAAATGTGGCGCCAGCGGCCTGCGGCGACAATCCGCGGTTTTCAGCCATTCACACTACAACCGCGATGCGGGCCGGACGTCACGCTTCGCTGCTCCCGCGATTAATTAACTCCACTTTCGAAAAAATAATTTACACGGCGCCGTAATTACATTATACTTTAATTACCATATAATAAAGTAAATGTTTGTTTTTATGACCGGCTTTTTGTCTTCCCTATTTAAATACCAGTTGCGGTTGTCTTTAGAATAGGACAGTTATTCACTTCGCATAGGAATAGCATTGATATTCGACTATCCACTCTGGGCAGAATTAACATAAAATCGACGTCTGTCAGGGCCGTGCAAATAGAGCATTAATCCAACATGTCACGGTGTTGTTGCAATGCACTTGATAAGCAGGCCATATGTATGCGTGCGGCGGCTTTGCCACTCGCCGACGAAGGTGACTGTATAACACACTTCACTCCAAAGCCTTTAGATATAAAACTATTTATTTAGCCGTAAACACAAGTCTATTAAAAGAAGAAATATTGCATGACGCACTATTCAGATATTCGTTCGTACGTCGAACGATGCTTATTGCTTTCTCTGACGTCAAAATTTCATCGCAGCTGCAACTTTATGTACTACTCAATTCAAGTTTGGAAGCAAACATTCCGCCATTATTTACTTCCAACATTTGTAAACAGGTAAACACTGTGATTTGTGATTACCAGTAGACATGCTCATACATTCTTAAGCAAGACTCATGGTTTAAATAAGGTCGTCTATAAAATATTACTGGCAGTAAATACGTCGTGTATGGCCTGCCCAGTAAGGACTGCCACACACGATCGTCTAGACGGTGACGTCGACATTCGAGCTCTTAGTTTTAAAATTGATAGACAGACAGTAAATAAGACTATTTTATCTATGCGTCGATATCTGTTTAAATGATGAGTCAGCTTGAGTCGAGTACAATTTGGCATATATTTGCGCAGCTGTAGTACGAATGTGTAGAAATCGTAACATGTTTAGTCACCTTGGGTTATGTAAAGAGAAAATTGAGTACCTTTACGACTTATGTCAATTGCATCATAATATGTTGTACAACCCTGTGCTTTCATGGTGAATTATTGCAGATAATAAACAACTGAAGGTACTATCGAACACAATTGTTATTGTGGTTTTATCTGTTATGTCGATGTTTGCCTTTGTTGTTGCGTGTTCCTTAACCTTACGAAAGCCCTTGTAGAATTAACTTCCTTGATGTTCTTAACGCATCTAAAAGTACATTGTACTCGAGACACTGTAATTTAGAAACGAAGAAGCGAAAGATGAAAAGTGATTACAGGTAATACGTCGTGAGACTAATTGCACATCTATACAAATCCTTTCAATAGTCATTGAAATATATTTTCTCAATCTTCCATCAAATAAAGATCAATCAAACAAATATTCAGTACCGTTGTAGTACGTTAGTTAACATTGATCGATGCGTCGTCAGGTGCTTGGATGCAAAGTAGTTAGCGACTTAGCAAGTCAGCAAGCGACGCGGCCTTTTCCTTGACGGGTGATTTATTGCGCCAGCGCTGCTTGGTGGTCTCTCATTATTGAATATCAATTAGGTATTAAAAATAAATGCTGTACCGATTATAAACCGGTACTAGTTACAGGTACTATGGTCGAGATTTATGTACCGAGTTGTTTGAAGCAATCAAAATATTATTTGTGATAATGAAACTTGAGGATCAATGAAAGCCCGGCTTTGATGTGATTTGATATAAACAGAACACTTGGCATTAAAATATCTAAGTTTTAAAGATTGATGTTTTGTAACGTCAGTTTTGATAATTTCCGAAAAGCACAAAGTGTCTCCTCTAATTCTCTCGAATTGTTTGAGCAACAATATGAAAATATCACACGATATCATACAATTCATGAATCAAACACCAATTCCACGTGGGAGGTGTAAATTTCACAACAGCTTCTTTGAATTTCAGATTCTTGGCGTTAATCGACAATGACTTCACTTCCGAAACCATTTCCTCTTTATTAGCAAACCCTTAAGTTAGAATCTGCTAAAGAATTATCTTGTTCAAAAACTACTCAGCTATTGTATAAGTCGTTTTGTTGTTGTATTGCTAGTCCATGAGTGTAAACGTCAACTCCACTCAACAGGATAAATAAACTCATAGATTTAATTACACGTAAATAACAGCAGATCCTGAATCGGTGCTGCTAACTATCTTTGCCTGCTATCTAGCTCCATTTTTTCTCTGTCACTACTTATTCCTTTTACAGTTGGATCATAGATTTCACCATCTTGGTATTAGTTTCTTCTGAACTGTCTTTGGAGTTAATATTACCTACCATATTAGTACTCAATTGGCTAACATCAAATAGTTTCATGAAGCTACTTTGCAACAGTACATTTGTTCGCACGGAAGTATCACATTCTTCGAAATACTCAGTTATACATATTTATTGCGGTCGTGGGTGGTCGTCATTATTCAATGAAGGTGTGTTACAACTGGAGCGAATGCCGCGAAATACGTGTTTATATCATGCGGTACTTGCGATACTCTACTTATAGGATGCCGTAGTGTTTTTCAACCTTCTGGTATTTAGGGCTCCAGTTTGTTTATTTTATTCTTCGGAATGAGGGGAAAGTTGTAGTTTTTCACTCTGCCCTGAATTCTTTGGTTCCATTTGTAGACTACTTCCCATTTGTATGATGTCAGTTGAATCTTTGCTGTTGTACTTTGACGATTATCATCTATATCTTGTAAGAGCATTTGGGTCTGTAAAATGAAATCAATCCATCTTTATTAAAGTTAGTTAGAAACACTTACCTGTCGGCTATTTTATCAAAAACTCATTTAGAGTAAATTGAAAATTATACTGTAAAGTCAGACAACTATCTCTTAGATAATTACTTTAATTGATATCAACACGTAATAAAGTCTATTGAAAGTTCAATTTAGCCACTGACAGCGGTACAAACGTATCGCCCACCTCCCTGACAAATTCATTTGCATTTAACAAACCTTTAGTATTAACTGTTAATGTAAGCAGTATAATTCTATTTCAAACCAACAAAGAATTTGTTTATTTACGATTTTTACCATAAATATTCGAAAAACCTTGAAATTCCACAACATGTGTGGGTAGTAATCAAATTCTTAGTTTGAATTGACAAGTTTTCCACACGTCAATTACACGCCTACGTCAATTAAATGTAAAAACACTAAACAAACTGGTAATCCTTACTGTGTCAAATATAATGAACCGACCTTTACGTGTGTTAATAAGGCATTAATTAATTTGACATGGTTTTTAAATTATAATTCAGTACATCGATCATACGTTTGAACCAACATTTACACAGGCGTCTTGCCTTTTACATCGTCCAGTAACTCATGGTGCCCAACACATATTGAGCTTTCTATAAACGTCTTGAGCAGTAACTCAGAGATCATCGTTAAGAAGTCTAGTGGACGATAAGATACTTATTTGGTAACTTGCAAATTGGTCGAATCGTTTTGAACAAATATTTGACATGTCTGGATCAAAAAAACTTGCACATTAAACGCTTTGTATGTTACTTGATTTATGTTCCTGTTTCGCCAGATTTCTTGAATCTAGATCACATAAATTATAAAAAACTGCGACCAATTTAAATCGACTGCCGGAATAGCTATTGTACAGTTGAAACTAGATGGAATTTAACCAAGTTGAGGAAAACAAGGTATTGTTGATAAAGCTATTTTAGTCATTAGCATTTACGAGTCGCCTTTAAGTGGACTGATTTCAATTTATTTTTTATTACATTCCGATAATTTACATCGCCGTGTGTGGCGATTACACGAAAACTTGATTCGAATATTTTATTCAGAAAGACGACAGAAATTGCGTACGACTAGAACTCGTTTTGTATAATCTTATTTGTCCAATGAGAGTATTGTAAAGGCCACAATGGCGGAAGATTTTCCCTTATACAATTATGGTGCGCCCACGCATATCTGTTTGTTTGGCTGTCTGCAGAACTGCAGTAGCCACGACATGTGTGGGCGAGGCGCCGCCCGATATTTGCATTAATTATTCGCGATTTGTTATAATTGTCCACAACTATACGTGTTTAATTCTTAATCGTTCCTGACGTACATATTTGGAAACGGTTCTGCAATTTCGCAATTTGGTTAATGGCTAAAATATTTGTGCCGCAGGAAACACCGTGCACGTAAGGTTTAACGGTCAGAAATGTTACCTATGTGGGCTTTAGTGTTTTTGTCGTAATGTAATTTTCCTAGTTTAGTCCATATCGAATGATACTGCGCATTAACTTATACAGTACGCCTTGTATAATCACGCAACACAAATATTTCCTCTTAATACAGAGTACAGACTGTACATTCAGTACTAACACGATATGAAGCTAATTCCAAATAAGATTAACAATGACGCTACCTAATTTCAAGTCAAATACGGCGCCGTATTTGCAAACATTAGCTAAAATAAACTTCAATGTATGTCCATACGTCTTATGTAAATGTATGCGGCAGATGCCACTTGTACAAATAGACAACATTCCGTATACGTGTGGTGGTACCTACTAGCTATACAAACAAGTATAGTAAGTACATATACGGCTAGTATATCAACGTTTGCGCCGGCGCCGCCACACGTCAATGACGGCCGGTATGCAAATACTACCAGTTTATGGATGTCAAAATTGCATTTAGTACAATTTCATACCCGACTTTCTCTTGTAACTGCTAAGAAAATATTTTAACAACTTCCAATGGCGTCGGTTTCTTTATGAAAAATGCTTTAAACATTTTACTACGAGTAGTAAAATAGTAACTTCAATAAACATGCAAATTATCCTATCCTGCTGAGAAAATATGGCAATGACAGCCAAAAATATTTATATTACTCTTTCTGAATGTAAATTGGGTTTAAGTGGGCATCATTATAATTAAAATATGATTATTTATTTAATTACAGGAAATTTTAGTATAATTTGAGCAATTATTATGACATTAATATCTCACTGGGGAGTATTTCACATTAACATAATGGCTATTGTGGGAAAAAAATATATTGTCCAAAATTAATATTCTGATTAATTTTGAAAACTTTTGTGATTTTAACAATTTGGAAAATCCAGTTTTTATTGAAATGAAACTAAGTAGAGATCCTTGAAGAAAGATGCATCCGCGAACACCATCTCGAAAATCCAATCAAAACACCACAGTCTTAACTTTCAATTATAACCATAATAACAACAGAAACATATTTAATACAATACAGAAACAATAAAAACTTGTACCGTAGAGCGATGCGAGCCCTTATAAATATTTTAATTCGAGTTTGCTGACTCAGCGAAACTGCATCCATAGCCTCCCATCATTGTTTCATAGTGTTGTTCAAATAAACATGGGACCAGTTCGAGACCGAGTTTGGACGTTTTTTGTGTAGCCTCTTCAACAGCACTTAATTTGGGATCTCTTTGGAAATTAATTTTTGAAGAACGCTGTTATCTTGTTGGTTTTTGTTTTAAAATTCCAAATGTCTTCGACAGTGTCTTTTGTGACTTTTTTTGTTTAAATACTTGACTTGTTATGGTGTTCTTGATGGATATTGGTTGTCAATTGTATTATTTTCAACTTAGTTGTAAATTTCATCTGATTATTTTGAATCTGTCTGGAGACTAGAATTTCTCTGGAAGTAATGCTATATGTCTTACGCATTGAAACTGGATAGCCAAATTGCGACTTAAATAGGGGTACACAAATATTAGGATCAAATTCTACCTGAGACCCGAGAGCAATTCATCGGTGTTGTAGCCACTTGAAGCTTAAATGTCCAATATTTTGCTGTTCTAAAGACTAACTTATCTTTAAGCAAAGTAAGACGTGGTATTAAATCTAATGCTCACTATTTTTTCTTTTGTAGCAAGGTCGTTGTGCTCATTTCAGTTTTATCTTATGTTTGCGTTTTTTTCTTATGTTTGTGGTCACGGGTAATACCAGTTATTATACGTAAATAAGTAAGTAATAGTTTTGTAATGACCGCAAACTTACAATGTCCCGTTAAAACTACGGTTTACTACCAAACAGCCAGAATTATAAGCAATGACCACAATTTCCCATTTCGAAATAATAACGCATATGGTAAAATTATGTATGCTCGTATAATTGGTGTCTTGGGATCTATTATAATAGTGTATAGTAAAACAGCTGCTCATATTTTTTGGAAACGCTTGCGTGCGTATGATCGTTATAAATTATAGTCCTATTGTGAGTCATGAATATAAAAAATATTGACATTTATCCAGGCGGTATACTAGAAATTGACTTCCTACTCCTTCTAGATACTGGCTGCTTAGTCTCACAGCGCTAAATCATGGTTTGCTACTTAATTTCTCAACTTCTTACAAAAGCAAAGTCTCTTCTCTAAAACTAACACCATGAAGCAATATTATAGCATAATGTTATTCTGTTTCATTAATTTTCATCCTACCATCGCACTGTTTATGAAATTGCAAATTTAATTACAATTCCAATCAACAATTTACCTTATTATATTACAAACTAGAAAGCCGATTTCAAAATCCAATAGAAAATAAATTAATCGGTATATAACTGCAATATTCCCGGGTCAAATGCCAGTGACTACGCAGATTGCATCTTCAATAGCCGCAACAATATAGCCGCAGGAAGGTTTATTGCCTTCTATAATTACTGCATTACCGGTTACATTCCCCTACAAACTTAATATAAACTCTTCTATCTCAATAAACTTAGGTAACACGCCACGCACAGTTTTATTACCACATTTATATCAATTTCCTGCCATAACCCACCAATGTTTGAAACTCAAAACAATTGTATAATCGAAGTACACTATTCGAATTAAAAATACTGATGCTCTTGAATGTGAGCCAAAAACATCAAATGATTTCAGTTCCAAAACGAGAGCAAGCAGTGACTACAGAGCGATGGCATCTGGAAAATCAGAATCAAAAAAATAACGGAAACGTAGAGCACCACAAAATGCTATACATAAAGGATGTTATTCACGGGGCGAAAGCATTTGCACTCGTGACTCAGTGCGTTATCTGACTTTTACGGCTGCTACACGCTCCTGTTGTTCACAAGTCAATGCTAATATACAATTTGTTGTTTCGTTTTATCAATTACACAGCGGATGCGCGCCTATCGACACAAATATCAATTGCATGTGAATGTTCTTCACGATACTCTTTACTGCTTTGTCGACGAAATATTCATATTCTCAGGAAACATTAGTATGTTGCAAGTTTTCAAATCACACAATATGTTAATGCGTGTATTATATTATTTTATAGTCTGATTTATTGCCGGTCATGAATTTGCCACAACGCGGCAATAAAGAGCAATAAAATCGTCACTTCTTAAATTCACGTTCATAACGTTATCAACGCGAGAATAATTTCGGCAATAACAAAACGTTTGTTTCCAGTCCCGAGATTATATGCGCTTAATTGTACCGATAAACTTGGTGGCCGATGTCAAGCCCCTAATGGGATTTGGTGATAAAGAATCGCCGGACACAGAAACTCAATTAAGAAAAGGTGCTGTTATCAGAAACGGCAAAGGTGGGCGCGAGCAAAAAGGGCAAGAAGGACTTCCAGGCGTGTTGTCTTGTCTTACTGTGTTATCGTATTCACTCATTTGTCGGCGACATTCCGGGAATGGCGTCGGCGGATGGCCTAATTGACTTAGTCGCCCACACTGTATCATACTGCCATTAACGTCCGACGCCTCTAGGAGCCCCTTTTGTTCTCGGCTAGTCCCAACAGGTACTCTTTACCTGCACATATTTGCGATTTTTTCCAAACAAAAAATCTACCTGAGTCTTTTTGCCTTTCTCAAATGGCTTTACATCTATTTGAAATATTGTTTCTGGATCTGCTTCGTGTGGCCGAGGAGGTAATTACGGCGTACTCGCCATTAGCGTGTCGGTGTAAGTGATTAATAGCCTACCGAGTCTCGAAAGCTTAGTACTAGATCTAGTAAATTATCTCGCATTTACTGTTGCCGCCAATTTCTATGCTTTACTCGACTTGTTAATTGCTTACCTGCCTACACAGACTCACCGTTGTCGCCCCACGTAATGCAATGTTTTGGTTTAGCCAGCGTAATAAGCTCGAAACCATTTTAGTTTTTACTGCGATAATGCATTAATGTTTCAACAGTTATTCGTACACAATGTTTCGTTCCTTTTGTTGTCTCTGTGTGCTATGTTTGTCGCTGACTCACCGTGTACCTGTCAGCGGCGTTTCTAACGCCACTCCATCATACTGTGTCACTTGAAATTCCTCGGACACTCATTACCCTTAATGGAACTTCAAGAGCTCGGCCAGACTATCTTCAATCAACTTAAGAGCAACCAATTGGAACGGTTCTCGTAAAATTCTAAATTAACGTTCCTTACTTTTGTGTTCTTTAATAGCAACCTGAGCTATTTATACAAAAGATATGACTAAGAAACGTATCTTTTGTCGTTCCATATTTTGTTTCCGTCCTTAGCTAAATGGAACCTTTTAAAGGATCCGTTTGAACTCTCCTTTATACACTTAATATTTACGCCCTTCCACTTCAATTATCTCGAAGTGGCTCTCGATTGCAATGTCGCTCGGCTTTTACCGTCTAAAATTACGTATTGGGAGCACTCACAGGTTTCCGTTACCTAATGTAGACTTCCGCCGACCTGTTAATCGAACCAGACGGTTATAAATCTCGTTGGGGTTGGGACCGCGCCGATACGGCTAAAAGCTTCGACGAATGGGTAAAAATAGGGACCGCCTTAAGTCGAGGTTCGTGTACAATGATAAGGTTTTGTAGTTTTTGTGGAACAGGGACAACATCCAAAGATAGCGGTGCCTCAAGACCCAAGATAATAATACTCGGCCGCAGGATGGCACTTAAGAGGTTTGGGCACCTTTGAGATTATGAGCGTGGGCTCTGTTTAGATAACACCGGTACGGTCGCTTATTTGTCTTACGATTTGATTATGAGTCGGAGTTTTTTTTTATTTCTGATAAAACTACAACACTTATTTTGTTAGCTAAGTCCTTCGGATTATTTCAGGTTACATAAAGTATTATGCTCCAAATAATGAACGTTTATATTCAAGTATGGTCGACGGCTGGCCAACATCTGTTATCGAATCTGAATTTATGTTTTTCGTCTTTCAACCGCACCTGCTACTGATTTAAATATAAACTCAAACAAGTTACGTTGCATTATCTGATAGTTTAACTAAGACGTTCCCAGGACATGTCCTGAGTGTTTGTTTTGTTGTAGACAAGCTTTAGTTTTAAGTGCCTATTGTCCACCTGTAGAGAGAATTTCAAGTGGTTTGTCCACAAGATTTGGGTGCTCAATAGTCGGTTCTCACACATCTATTTTATGTTCATATCTAAAGCTGGCTCGGCTTCCGCGTTGTCGCTCGGAGTTGCATTAAATTGAATTTACGTACTAGCCAGGGCATCTGTCCGAACTAAGATATTTATCACCTCGCTTGCTTCATGTAACGTGTCAAAACGAACGGGAACGCTGCGCTTGCGGATATATTTTTTACTACCTTCATCTCGCTCCCTACTATGCTGGAAGACAAAGATAGAGCACATTTCGTAGCATGTAATCGATTGCGATAGAGACTTTATATCGCAGGTTTAGAGTGTAGTTTGGTTTGTTTTTATTCAGTAACACTTTCAAAGTATCGTAATGACTCGCTACGGTCGCATGAGCGCATTCAGAATTCGTCGTTTCTTCTGGAACGTCGTATTTACTGTCGTTAGTTTCATAATTAAAGCTTTATTGTGGGGCATTAAGGTGTATAATGGTTTGTTTACATAGATCATTTGCGGGCGAGGTGTGCGCGTGCAAGGCTTATCCTTGCCTGCGCCGCTGGCGCCGGCGCCGCACTTAGAACGCTATTTTTTCCCGCGGCGCACCACGTTGTACTCATAATTTATTCATTAAAGTCGTAATTTATTTACATTTTATATAAACGGCCTGCGTAATTCTATAGTTTGCGACTATTGTTGTAGTTTTTATTTTGTGATTGGCAGACTATTAGGAAGGGCGTGGGCGCGTTGTGGCGTCTCGACGCCGCGTTTCATTAAATTAGAAGATCGCGTGACTATATTTTTCTGTGGGAAACTCGAGTGAAATTCTCTCAATTATAATCTCATCAAATTAGTGCAGGGAATTGTTAAGACTGGTGTAAAATATGTTCACACGCGGTGTCGGTGTGGGCTCATAACCGCAAGTGGCGACCGTTGCCGCGGCCTCGACCCGCGGCGCCCATATTTCGCTAAGCCAACCTTGTGACCTAAATTAGTTTACATAGATTTGTTGTACTTGTTGGGAACGGTGTTTGTTTTGCTTTAAGGCCTGGGAAAATGTGTTGTGTTATGTAAACTTGCTACCGTACGTTTTGCTAATTATTGCCGCTCAATAGTTAGCATATCCGACGCTGCGTTTTGTTGTTACAATTGGGTACTAGGAAGGTAAGAAGAATACTGTTGTATTAAGAAGAGATAGAGGGATTTTTTTTTTAAGTATAGTCCAGAGGCTTCTACTTCGCCGTCAATATAAAACCTACCTTTTTATCCTCGATATAGCAAATTGATTTGGCTATTTCAAATGCGATCGAATCCATTACTTCAATCATTAGGAACTGAAAAACTGAACTAAACAAGACCAAAACCAATTCCTAGAATTACACAAAGAAACGTAACATTGTCAAAAAAGTGCAATTGACAAAAAACTGATTTTTTCAAGTTGGACGCCGTAGTCAAAAAACTATCATACACTTGAAATAAACAGCTTAATATTTTTAGACTCGGTGGGATATCGCCTTCAAATAGAACATGCTAGAAACGGGGAGTCGCTCACCAAAACTGGGGTCTAATCACCAGCGTAAGAAGACCCCTGGTCCATTGTCTTGTTGTTCCCCTATTGTGATAGTTTGTATGAGACTAGGGGGATGGGGAAGGTCTCCCTAGACTGGTGATGTTCACGCGTAAGCGGCGCGTGGCGACAGATGTGGATGTAAACTGAAAAAGTTTTGTACTGTCAGCAAGAAAACAATACAATTTTAAATATAAATTTTAATACTAGTATAAACTTTTGTGATATACTTCTACATACTTTGCAGGAGATAGGGCCACTGGGGTTTTCATTCATCTATAGACTTTCCTTTGCAAAATTTGCACATAGAAAGATTTTTATTTTTGTAACCAAGCTCAAATTTAGATCTACCTATATTACCTTATTATACAAAAATAAAATCTTGGTTGCATAAAGCAAGCGAGTGAAATATTCTCTAGAGATATCACAAAAAATCGGTAGCAGAAGTTACGAAAAATCCTTTACAAAATTTGTTTAAGGATCTCCCAATATTCATTTGCTGTCCTTACATCCAATATGTTTATTTATAACGGACAGTAGCGTGTAAATCGGATCATTGTTTATAAGTTTTATATTACGGCTGCAACAATAAACACGACCACTTGCGTACGAGCTTTGTACAAGTTATAAACGTGGGACTTGGACCCCGCGTATTGTATTACAAGTAAAGGGTGTATTTTGTTAGAAAACTGGTTGTTATCTCTTTTGTCGCTTTTATAAATTGTAGAGAATGTTTAAAATTACCTATATTTTACTAAAATTGTTGAAGATTTTATCCATGTAGAAGACTTTTGCTGTAAATTAAGAAAATAGTATTATGTCTCGCCTCTGTTATGATAGTTTTATTTAGTTTTCGAGCCGCTTGTAACACAAACTTATAAACTTAACTAAGCGCACAATCCAATATGCTTATTATTAAACTCCTATACCTCTAAATAAAAATAAAATCTTGTAGATATTAGTACATGTTAGAAATTCTAAAACAACATCCGCTTCATTTGATCACCAACGTTCTTTTAACATAAAAGTCGGTAAAGGTACCACGATAGTATAATTTACAAAAGGATCTACGACTCATACATATGTACAAACTTATACCGCATCAGTATTCCGTAAGACTACTGCTTTATCTACTCTGAATCTGCAAGTCTTACTCATAGCACAGGTATTACGACCCAAATACACGATAAAACTTCAACGATTATCATTATCTTGACTTTTCATGGAAATCTTCTTCAAAATATGTTTCCTGTTTTAAGAATAATGACATAAGCTTTATGGAGATATTTTTGTGTTGATTTTTACTGATACTTTCTTCGAAATAAGATAACTACATCCTCAATGAGCTTCTGTTGATCACGCGACTAAATCTTTCTTAGAATAACAGATACAGATTACTTATGGCCGATTAAATACTGAGACTTTATCAATGTGGAATATCGTGTCGGTATCACGTGTATTGTAGAGACTTTTGAGTGTCATTTGTAATCTTAAGATCCTGGAGTATTCGGGTCTTAGACAAACAAAAGAGTAAACTTTATTCTATTTTTCATAAACTAGTAAATTAATTTAAAACTCTCTACTAATTTGACACCAACTCCGTAGAAGTCGCGCTTAGGATTATTTCTAAACTCTTTTACTACTGAAAATAACCTAACAGAAAGCCTGACACCCAGTGATCGGTAGCAACAGCTACCGTTACACAGTCGCATCAACATCAAACATATTTCCCGACAAGTGGTTTTAAATATATCAAGGGCGGCTGCTTTTACCGTCCCCCTACATCGAACACCCCACGTAGACGAGGCGCCAAGCAAAGCGACGAGCCGCCTGATCATGATCAGTTATGTCTATGAAATATTCATAATTGCTAACTAGACCATCGTATTGTATAAAAACGATGTAATTATTGTAATTATCTGATCGTTTATCTAACAAAGTGGAAATAAATTGTATTTATGAGTCATTGTAATAGGTCTATATTACTCTATATAATGTACGAACTGTGGCAAATTATTGGTAAATTATTTCAATCATATTAAAATCAAGCAATTTTTATCTACGACTAGAATATAAATCTTTATCTTAATTAGCACGCGCTCTTAAGTCTTATCCTAAATCAGATACAATCTTAGAATAATGATAATCTAGCTGAATGGGGCACTGACCTCTCTTATATCTTTAATCTATTAAATGATAATAATAATATTATTATCTATTCTTTAATAGTACAATAGGTACAACTTCTAAGGGTATGTGATGAAATGCGGACAAAATAGAACGCACTATAAAGTTATAATTTTTATCTTTCTCTCTTCGCAAACGAGTGAAAGGAATAAAAAATATGTTACTTCAAAGATACCTCTATTATATTCAATTTGAAAAGGTCACATCTAACATAACAAAGTCGTAATATAAGCCATTTTCAAAATAACAGGTACAATGTCTTCCAGTAGTCTTGTCGTCTCTGATTTCCTCAAAGGAAGGCATGATGTTATCTCAGTACTTACTACTCTTACTTTCCTATTAGTGGTTATAGCAGAAATATCATAAATATGGATGCCTATTAAAATACAGTTTCAAGAAACTAGTCTAAACTCTCCCGCAGCTAGTTCTATGATAAATGCCAACAACATAAATTATATTTGCGCTGTTAGATACTAATACTGATAAAATTATAAATTTATAGAAAACAATAAATGTGAATGCGGTTCTTGCATTAAAATTAATATTTGAAAAGGGTATTGTCTATAAGTAAACTGCAATTGTATTGGAGAAATAATCTATAGTATTAAATAACAAAATTAATACCTGTATACAGCTCTAAATGGCTTTCCAAAACCGTGTAGATATATAGATAACTACGCTCTTGTTATATTATTGTCCGAAATAAATCAATAAAATGAAGAGACAAATAAAAAAGTTAATAATTTCTATCAATAGGCTGTAAGGTTTTTTGTTTTCAGTTCTCACAGAGCTTTGTACTAATAATAAACTTTCTATTTTTCAGGTAAGTGTCCACATCGCATCATCGGCTTATGCCCGAGATGCTCCCGGTAAAGTACCCCAGTAATCGGCCTTAAGTCCATCCATCTTAGTATCGGTAGCATACGCATGATACATTGACGCTATCTATCCACATAATCCTTTATCGTCAAATTCCCAGACAGAAAAAATATATGTATCTATTAGAATAGGACAATAGATTTGATAAAAAGAATATTGCACGCAAAAAACACATCTCTTTATTGATAAATCGCTTATTCAATTTGTTGCAAAAACATTTTCTGCTATTTACAAAGCAATTTGTAATTCTATTCGTCATTGTTACCTACTAGTTGATTACATGACAACACAACCTATTTTCATAAACTATGATTTACCACAATACCTGTGTGGCACAATGCAATTGTTGAGTGCAAACATGCAAAAATCGACGATAATGATCATTTATTAGCATAACAATTAACAATCGGCTTTTTTCTAAAGCGACAGTGGAAAGGACACAGTGCATTGTTTGCGAAACAGCGGCGCCGGCGCACTCGGGCGCCGCGCATCCGCTAGTGACGCGCCATGTTGTGTCGATAAACCCACTAGTCATAATATAATCGATCGATTTTGAGTGTACAATAGCTTTGTTGTCATATTCGGTGACAATATTATTGACATACGACTCACCAATCGTGTTTTGCTTATATTTCGCGTTGTTGGGAAACGAGGTGACAGCACACTATTGTACAATATTTACGACGCCATTTAATGCTTGTTGCGATTTCTAGATTTTAATACAGATATAAAATAGTAAGAGGAATTATGAGACACGCAGTTTGGCTCTTTGCTAGTCGTAAACTCTGTCAGTTAATTGCTGGGATTTATCGATAGTAAGATGCAGTCGGTCGCGCTTCGCTTGGCGTGCCGCCTGTCGACCTCATTCCAGGGCTGCGACACGGCGCCTGTCTCGATCGACGATTAGCGAGACTGCACGCCCATCACTATTGTCTTTTTCGCTACCCGACGTGATAATTGTTTCCCCAGCCAGCCTTACTTTTTATGTAAGAGTAACATTTTTTCAACGAAAGAATTAAAAACGTACCTCAAATCTTTTCAATGTTTTGAACCAATTTGTTGTGATGATTAATGGGAGCATTTAATATTTTACCAGTTTAAATGTAAATACGCACTATTTTCCGTCGTACATAGTTTATGAGAGTCATTAGTACGGTGGTGTGGCATTAATCATCACAGTTTTATTTCGCAGCTCACATTACACAGCTCCTATATCTGTAATTGTCCGCAACGTTGGCGCCACAGTTCTTTGGCCGTCTGCCACTGCAATAGTTTTAAGTTCACGTCATTAATTTTGATATCCAAACATTGACAATATGAATGCAATAAAACCATCCTGATAATCTTTCCATGCATCAAACTTGTCACAGAAATGCGGAGGTGAAAAGTTATTAGCTGGTACACTAATACACTGTGGCAAAATTTGTTTTGGAACCGAGCCATTATTCTCGCAAGCATTTGAGTTACGTTCTATTGAAATCTCCGAAGCGATGTTTACAATAACTTCTGGAATACACTTAAATCAATTACATTTCATTATACGAAGTATATGCGTATCTAAGTGGGACCGCGTTACAGTTCGAAGTTTAATTTATGTTCTGTTTTATAATTATGTATAGTTATCAAAGTATCGATAAAAACTTCAGTCATTGGCGTCGGAGCGGCGGGCCGTGACTCGTTTTATATGCACTTGGCTCGACGCCACCGGTGACCTCATTGCGCGACCGTTTTTGGCGCCACTGTCGCTTATAATGATCACTATCGCATCGATGACATGCCAAAACGCGATCTTTAAGATGTTTATCGACGTTTATTTGCAAATTGATGCTCATCACTAACTTTGAGTTTAAACGCTACGAACATGATTTCTATTTGACAAATATATAAATGTTTGCAGTTGATTTATTTGTACAGAAGTACACTTAAATAAATTTAATTTACTGATAGCTATAAATGTTAAAGGCACCTCCGCTTATAACATTAAATTTAGTTGAAATCGTGTTTTTGCGGCCATGTATTTCCGCCTACCTGAAGACTAGAAAATGTTCTCAACCCGGCTTTACATTCATATTAATTTAGATTAAGAATGTACCTTTTGCAGTTGATTAGATTCTAGTTAAAATTATAGTACTTTAATATCTATTTACTAAACATGCAACGTGCATGTTTGTAATTTTATTATGAAAATAAACGTAATATATAATTTTATGACTCTTTGTATCCCTATATTTATGGTTGTTCACTGTCGCGTAAATATTATTAACTCGGTAAATACTAAACACTGGCTGGCATAAGAAATTCTAAATGCATCCTCTTTATAAAGCGACGGCAAGGCTGTAACTTAGAAAGTTCACGTTTCTCGGGGTTAAGCTCTTGATAAGCAAATTACCAATTTCCGTTCTTTCACGCTTTCGTATTTATATGAAAATTATTTGTATCTGCCTGCCATAGAGATACTAATAAAACAGCCTATCTCTCATTGTAGACAACGTATATAGACTTACTTAAATGTCCAGCTAGGTTTTTAAAATAGCATCTTGCACAATTTTTTGGGGAAGTTTTTAATTCGTAGAACTCTTTTCGATCCCTTTTATGGCTGGTTCCTTGTATTTATGTACGATCCAATACTTATCAAATTAAGGTAGGTATTACTTAGGACCCAGACCCGTTCGCTATCACGTTTAGTCACCTTAATCCACAATTATTCCTTTGGCGCCGCGTAACTTGTTCAACGCCTTCCGCGTCTGGTCAGTATCTCATCTCTTATTCATGCTGTCTAGACCATTTCTCTAAAGCATTACCTTGTTAAAGAATACGCCAAATGTTCTGTCAATCCTTATTAAACTAATATTATAAATACTAAAATCTGTCTGTCTGTTACGCTCTCAAGGCTAAACTATTTCTGCCACAGAATTTTGGAGAAGTACGTCTGTCAAAATGACAGTTTAGGAATTAATTGGTTACATAATATAAATACAAGTTTGGCCAGCGTCCATATAAGTTATTTATAGTATTTCCATTCTGTTTATCAACAAACTTCTTTAACATATTTTAACAATGATTTCATTGCTTTTTACGTTTCCATCCAGTTTTGTTACTAATGGTACTATATCACCATAGGCGTGAACAATTTTATACAAATGACTCATATGTAGTGTTCACAATATGCGCATATTGATTATTATCCATTGTTTATGCGTTATTTGCGCGTTCCGATGTGACGAGCGCGCAAATACCCGGCTAATAGCTTAATATGGGTATTTTAAAATGTATTCTTTTGTGGTTAGTGTTTAAGGATTGAAAAATGTTCGATGAATAATACAGTGAAAATAATATGGTAGCGTTGAATGCAAAATATTCCTCGCATTGTTTAAACAATATACTTATCTGAACAAGCGTTCGTTACATCAAAATTTATAGAGCTTTTCACTTTGTATATTGGAAAAATTTATACTTATTATCAGATTACGAACTAGATTAACTCTTTAACAGTAAACATTTTCAACATACTAACTTAAAAGCAAGAAAATTGGTATACATTAAAGCTAAGTGAACCAGAGCCTTGGCTATAATTTATTACTCTGATTTGTTATCGGTGAAAAACTATGTTGAGTCAGTCACAGTTGTAATCTGGGGTCAATAGGACGCTCGTAAATCCATCTGTCGGTCTGTCTGTGAGACTGTGAGCTAATGCGTAGTGCTTGTGGTGCAACACTTGTGTAAGGACTGTATAGAGACATGAAAATCACTGTAACTTATGACTGCTCTCATTGCTTCGGCGTTATTTATCTTCCTCTACACTTACTACGGCTAACGGAGGTTTAAGTTATACATATTTTCTAGCCATATCTGAATAGATATGGCTAGAAAATAATGGGGAAAATAGGCTTAGTCCCCTGCAAGGACGAGCATACTCATCAAAGTTAGGTTTGGTGGCGAATTGAAGTCTTTTAAGTTAAACCTGTGTATTTATTAGTTCCTTATAAAATTTAGGAAATTCGATGAGTCATATTTGCGTTAACTTTACGAATTTCTGGATGTTTTTCGGTTACATAAGGTATTAAAGATTTACCAAAATTTATAAATACCAAATATTTATCAGCAGTTAAATTGCCCCATAAACTAAATGGAATCTGAAGAGGCTTCAAATATTCGTTCCCAATTTAAAACCAAAGCTCATCTTCAATATAACCACACATTTACTCATAGTAACTAAACAACAAATGCTTGTGAAAATTGCGCTTTACGATTCACGACCGATATATTACGTTAAATAGCGGTCTTTATCCATATCGTTAAAACTTTAGTACTCATCATAAAAATATTTTTGGAAAGTGATTCTCTCAGTAGATAACTTTGAATGTAGATTTTTCAAATAGTTCCTTGTTTATTTTCAAAGATGACGGAATTAATTCTGTGATTATTACACGGCTAGTTAGACCGGCATTTTAATCGTAATTTTTTATTGATATCAGGCTATAATACTAAAATCTATTCTTTTATTTCTTTTTCTACTAGCCTGACTCCGTGTAAGGCTAAGTTATTTGCATAAACTAACATTATCTTTTAAAATCCCCTACCAAACATTACGGATTAGTAACTTTATAAACATAATAAATTCACATTTACAACCACATTTATTTATATTAGTACAATATATTTAAACGTTCGAACTATTAAGTTTACAACAAGCTTTAAACAAAACTCTACAATTATTATTCCCAATCATAAAAGATTCAATATTGTAGACGTATCTAAAAACCTTTTATTAGTATTTCTATCAACATGTGTTCATTAGACGGACAGACAGACAGACCAATTAGCTTGTGGAATTGTTTTTATGGTCCTTTCTTTATAGGATGGTCGGCCATCGCCCTTAATTGATTTGTTCGTGATAGCTCAGTGGCGGCTAGGTCAAATGTTCGGTATTTTGAGTGCAGTCACGTGTTTGAACTATGGCATTCTTTTGGCTTGTTGAAAATTATAGTACCGTGGGACTTTGTAAGCTGGTGCAATTCGTTTTAGTTTTAATAAAATATTTTATCAGACATTCGGATCTAAAACATTTTTTTCTTGGTTGCCTTTAGGTTTTTAAACTACTGAAATGGTTTTAATGAAATTTCTTAATGCTGTACTTTATCGTTAGTATTTCCACATATTATGATCATCCATTTAAGCGTAGCCACGGACAAAACCCGGTACCCAGATATTACTCAAAAATCTAAAACTCATAAATAAAAGTAGTGATAGCGATATAAAATGCAAAGTAACTCATTCAATATATCATTCGGCGACACATGTAATTAATATTAGTTTATTTTTTCCCATGCTTCTAATGTCTAACATAAATTCGACGGTGTCATTTATATAAATAAGCTAATGAATGAAGATAATGTTTGCTGTCTCGGTTAAGGAGAGGTTGTTGAAAGAAAGACGCTTTTTACAGACGATTTTTTAAAATGTCTTATAGTTTGGTAGAAAAATTAAAGATTGATTCTTTATGATTATAAGGTATTCATTTGACGTCTTTGGGATGTAATACTAGGATTTGGTAATAACCATGATGCGTTAGATGTTAGAAGTTAGTTAGGTAATACAAAATTAATTCTTTGTTGCAATTGAAGTGCCTTTTACTAACAAAATTTTCCACAGATTTCTACAACACTTAGATACTTCTCTGAAAAAATATGACATTAATATTTTTCGTATTGTAAAAACCTGGATAATGTAATATCACTATGTCAACATTTTAAGCTTAGATAAAAAGAAGATAGTATAAAACTTGGTTTAAGTTCTTTCAGGTTTCTATCGTATCGCAAAAAATACATGTTTGTAACATTACTTTTTACTTCAAGTTAACAGTTAAAGTATCTCTTCCTAAATTCAAGCTATACTTTCCCTTAAATCTTAATAGTCATCAATAATCCACAGGTATTAATAGTTTTGATACAATATTAATAGCCCAATCATCTAATACGTGACTGTGGGGCATTCAAGACAACGATCGGTCATTTTTCGCCACCCACGCCTATCACCGCTAATTCAATAGCACGATATCATATTGATATTATTATTTTTATAGTTAATATAAGAAATCATATTGTTTTAGTTTTAGTTACTTGAATGTACCAGGTGTCTCTACAGATGATAAATGTATTGTCTTCTAAATAAAACTTGCGGCTTTCATCCACCGATTGATCACTTAGTGCTCATTCACGTTGACTCGCGGGCGCGGTGGCGGGCGCGGTCGCGAAATATCAAACATATGGCGATGTACCGAAGTGTTCACGTACAAACCGTTCGCGCGGTCTAAGTCGCGGGCGAGCTAGCGGCGTCGCGCGCGGCCCGCGTGGCGCGCTCGCGCCAATATCAAACAAGTGAAAATGTTCGTGTGTGTTCACGTCGAACTAGCGGTGGCGGGCGCGATGTCAAGTAAGATCAACCAGTTTGAGCCAGTTTGAGCCAAACGCCCGCCTGGCGGCCAACGTGAACACAAATCGCCACGTCCCCGCGACCGCGCCCGCCACCGCGCCCGCGAGTTCCAACGTGAACAAGCACTTAGACTTAGCTGATGTTTTTTTCTGTATGATCGATAACTGACGCACGAATGAAGAGGAGAATATTTTTGGCGAATTATTTTATTGGCTTCATACTAAATTACAAGTGTATCCTATAAGACTTTTGGTGATTTAATTATTAAGGTTTATTCTCGAGTCTGTACTATATTTAATTGTCAAGAAAATCGTTTAGAAGTGCGATTACACTCTTGCAAAAACGTGCTATCCATTTAAAAACCCATTTCCCGGTATGATCGCGCATATTCGGTATTTAGTAATTGCTACTTAATTAGTATTTGCATATTGAATATTCAATCCTCTATCTATGTTTTTACAATTACACGAAGAAGCGTATTCTTCGAAAAGAAATAAAATTATAATGAGGTGTCGTTCTACGAAATGTAATAAAAGTATTAATGAAGACGTGATTTGTTTTAAGATTAGATTTTATTATTTAATAAGGAAAATACTCTTGTTCAGTTAACTAAATACCATTTAACATTCAGGATTTGTGAATATTCTAGAGATCTGGATACATACAAAAATTTATCCTCTACATCATCTGTGTCTAAAAAAACATCCCAAAAAGAAATAGTGTTGAAATGCACTCAATTCTTGTCCTCACTCTATTATTAAGTCACATGCTTAGCGCATAATAAAAAGTGCAGTAAAAAGCCTTCATCTATCATTATACTACCGCATAAAGATATCTTGAAGCCTTCGACCCCTATTTTCCGCTTCGACATTAAAATAATGATGGCCCCATTCCGACCATATGTCTTCAAAATTATCATTTCTCGTTGAGAATTATAGCCGACCTACATCCGTCGATTAAAACCCAATTTAAGACCAAATATTGGTATTTAAATACGTGGTTACAACTCTACAGGTAGATTTTTAATCTCGGCAGAATTTAGCGATAATTTTATTTCCAAAAGAATCCTTTAAACTGGTCCATAAATGTTTCTTGTTGTTCATTCGTCTCCAGTCAAATGGATTAAACATGTTTTAAATATCCTCGATATTATTTTAATACCAAAACATATTAATTACTAGTGCTATAAATTCAATCCCATTAGTAATGATTTATGCGGTGTTAAAAAAAGGCTTAACTGTGAATTTAATTCCCGGTTACGTGACGATACAAACTCTTGAACACGAATGACAAACGACCAGCATTTAATGTCAATTAGCGAAGCGTTCCGGGGGAATTGCCCGTTTTCCTATAAATAATGTCTAGTTACCACAAATCTGCACATTCTCAACCTTATACCACGTCTATAAGAACTAAAATTCACATAGGAAGTGTTCACAAAAAGGAGATATTCAGAATGCATAATAGAAAACGCTGCAACGGTAATTTCTATTCATTTTCTCGTTTTATTTCGCCCGTGGAATGTTTAAATTCAACACTTTATGGATAATCATAATAAGAATCTTTTATGACCATTAAAATAACTAAAATACGCTAATAAAATTCGTAAATCGTATTCTCGGGTAAATGGCAAATATTAATACGTATTTATATGAAACGACTGTGTTAGAATAGACTACCTCTATACAACTCAGTTATTCTAACAGCATTAACTATTAAGTCAAAGAATGATAATAAAAAACGATCACGCAACCATGCGGCACGCAATCATCAAATATTAGAAACCCTTTACAATTATAGAGCTCAGCGAAATCGTGTTCCTGTTGCTCAAAAGTGAAACGATCTAAGGAACTATTTAGAAAAATGCGCTCACCGCCTTATTGAATTCTGTCGACATTTGTGTGTAGGATACGAATCCTGATAGTCGATGATTGTTTTAAGACATTTCGTTGTTCGTCGCGGTCGGATTCCCGCGGCCCACGGTGGGCGGCTACCCTGTAATCAGCCCCCCCTCCGCGTGCTCTTTGGGAGCGGTCCACGGTGATTATAGGAGGAATTTTACGGCTCCTTCGTTAGCCCGTCAAATCATAGGTCCGTCCGGTTAATGGTTTAGAAAACGAGCTCGTGAAACGATTTTGTGTCATTTCCGAGACTCGATCGGGGAAAAATTATAAGTTTAAAGTTAGATTTTTTGAGGTAATTGACTGTGAACTACTCGCATCCGTTGGAAATGATCGTCGACCGGTGCGTAATACGTCCAGTTTTGTTCAGCTGTCGTATGGCGCCAGTCTGGGAGCTAAATATCACCTGTACATCGTTTTCAAGTTAATTTATCGTGAAATGATGCGTAATTGATTCGCCGCCGCAGCTGCGTACAGAGACTTGCATAATTAGGTATAAATAAAAATTCAAGATTCTAGCATGAAAACGTGTTTCTATCAAATGGTAAACCGCTTCCGTTCCTCATTTACTAGTAATTACTGTAGTTGGGAAACATTTTACAGTCACTGAAAAAGTCTTATCATTGAAAAAAGAAGATGACACAATTTTGTTTAAAATTTACTTTATTAACAACGATGTTTAATTTCTCAATATTTATTTTCAAGAAATATTTCCTGCGGTTAATTTACAGGGCAGCGTTTCGTTTACAAGAATCATATCTCACGTTAAACTTGAACTTTAACACGATACAGAACATTTAACGAAAATAAACATCCAGAATGTATTGTACAAAACAACTCATAAATAAATGATTGAAGTTATGGCATACAGCATTCAAGATTGTTTACTTGCGATATAAAATTAAATAAACAGAAATTACTGGCTTTGCCCGGAAAGCAGAGGAATACATCCTGCGATAAAAGGTAGCCTATATTACTCTTCTGCTATCTAACTCTGGCCTTCTCTCAAAGGCCTACCGGGCGGCTTGAACAGCTTTGGCACCAGGTTGACCACTAACCATACGACAGAACAGAACTTAAAACTTATACTGTTTTACGAGAAAGGACGACAGACAAACAAACACTTTTTGCATTTACAATATTAATTATGTGTCGATGTAATTCTTCTCCCTCACTTTCTTTCAGTTACTAACAAACCCACAAAGGTTCAATATCCACACGCTTAAGTTAACAG
Organism: Anticarsia gemmatalis; assembly: GCF_050436995.1. NCBI lineage: Eukaryota > Metazoa > Arthropoda > Insecta > Lepidoptera > Erebidae > Anticarsia > Anticarsia gemmatalis. The sequence continues at coordinate 9,852,424 of NC_134757.1, forward strand.
CTGTTTGTGGTTAAATGTATTTAAGAATTGAGTGTATATCATTTTAAGTAAATCGCTTTGGCATTAAAAGTGACATTGAAAACTGCCTTAAACCTATCCATATTTCTTGACAGTATAATGATTCATTGCGCATATTTCTGAGTGGCATTTAAAACAAAACACAATATCCATTTTTCAATCTACAGAAAAAATGCAATATGAATATTAAACTGCTTTAATTATTTACACAAATAGAAAACTTTCTGAAATAATGGTTTAGTTACATGCCAATATTAAAGCTAATAAACATATGATTCGATTAAACAAAATATTGAATTTTAAATGAACAAGTCTCGACAATGCAGTTGTTTATCGATATAGTTGCTATCGTTAATACATTGCTATAAAAATCGTCGCGCCTTTTACTACTGTTTAGAATTTAATTAAAAAGATATCAGAATCTGATAAAGTTGTTACATAAATAACAAACACTTCGCTATTTATTATTTAAAGTTATAACAAAACACTTGCAGTTTTTTTTCTGTATAATAACGCCATTAACGTTTTCTTTAGAAAATATAAACCGTTGATGAATAATGTAATACGTTTTTCATTACTTTTTATGTTTTTTGTCGATGCAAAATATTGCAAATGTTTTAATTCAAACCTACTTAATTGAATTATAGTCACTTGTGCTATTTTCCTTTTAAGCTTAGGATAGAAATCGTGAAACGTTCCGCATCAAGTGTAGTAAACGTTAACGGATGATTTAAAACAATAACTCAACCCGAGAACGCTGTAACAATTTCTTAGAAATGTAGACTAACGAGGTTTACGAGAGTCATTGTTTAGAACGTAGACATTGCACTTCTGATGCGCCGACTCAGTAATCGACTAACGACCAGCTATCTAGTAATTTCAGTGTAGCGGTTAGACGATTTCTCGTAGCTCGTAATTCGTCTAATCAGTCGACTAGAATTAGTCACTGTTGTGGCGCCCACAGACAGCTCGTTAATACCTATTATTTATCAATAACGAAATATCGATAAAATAATCGCATATTTCATCTATGTTATTATTTATCGGTAGGTACGTCCCGACTCGGTGTCTGCGTCGTACCTTTTTCGTGTCTCGCGTGCGTACCATTTGTTTTTCATAAATGCTAATATTTATGCTGCCTTAATTAAGATCTTAATTGAAGTAATAAATTTCACTGCAATGACAGGTACCATTACGCTTTTTAGTTGTTTTCTTTTTTGAAATGCGTAGCGTTGCGAATAGTTTATAGACTGAACAACGCTTCGTTATTCTTTAATTTATTGATCCTGCTATGTATTTATGTGCTTAGCTCCTTTAGTGGTCATGCAAGAGTTAATATCACTTTCCCATCCATTCAGCCCATCTATTCTTCGGCGACCTTTAATCTTTTAAAGATGGGCATGGGCACATAGGTTATTAAAGTAATAACTGATTTGTGAAATAAAACAAATGTTCTAACTACTTAGCCCGGGGCGGGTCTGTCGGCACGAACAACGGGTCGTGTTCGGCGTCCTGTCGGCAAATAATCGTCTCGTCCGATAATTGCCGATTTCTCCTGAACGCGGCCGACACAAAGCACCCCAATGATTGCGCAAGATTGCACTACAATTTTCCTCGAGTAAACAGATATTTTGTGTGCTTTTATTGGTCAGGAATCTCTTTGTGGTCTTGAAACAATTTATTGGTTTCACAAGGTAGGTACGTGCTTCTGTCTTTGAATTTAAAACTACGTACTCTATCTAAATAAAAGCTCTCATTATACTTACGATAAGTTTATTCTTATAAATACTACTGTTTAGACATGTTTAAAATTCAACAGAATCTTACCATCCGATATAAAAATCGTGACAACAAAAAATTGGAAGTTAAAATCACGTTCTCGGTATTTATAATGGTTGGTTTTTAATTTTGTTCGCGTCTCGGGTCGTGTTCGGTAATAAACGTTATTTAGTTAATAAAAACAATAATTCGGTACTGGTTGGTGCCCCGCCGCGTGGCTGCGGACCACACATCGGTCGCGGCGACCGTCATCGGCATTGCTTTGTACGGTGTACGCTGCACGTTTCACTTGTTATCGCATACAAGTTATAGGCTGAAGCGATTTAAGATTTAATAAATATTTAAGTATTCTTTTCTTAGGTGCTTTAATGAGTAATTCTGTATTATATACGTTTTTAAATCGAAACTTTCCTGTTTATCAACCACACTCCAATTTACTCAAATTTGTCAAATTTTTGGGATTAGAACTTCTATAGAACTTGCGGTCTGTTAGAAAGTTTTATTCACCGTACATATTTATAACCAAAAATACATCTGTATTCCTAACCATACAGAGCATTGTAAACCTAATTTTAAAATATACGTCATCACAATATTTCTCGACTTTCACCACAACTCGTTCCCGCCTCCTCTCCTACTTTGAACCATCCAATGCACTATCTTTCGTTCAAATATTAGTTGTTATAGCCTGAGATGCTGTCTGTTTCTGTCGAGCGCCGCGGTAGTTAACTAGTATGTTTGTACATGTTCTTATGTACGTGTTTCAGCTAGTTATACCACTTACTACCTCCACGCCGGCATTCGGTCTCTTCTTTTTACCTCTCTTATACTTAATAGCTTAATGTTAGCGAAATAACTTATAAGTGGATAACTATAATGATTAGTGACGAGACTTAGATAATCTTCGCAATGTATCGACGTTTCCAGTTATTACGTAAACTCATTATGTCAGCACTTCGACCCTGCTCTAAGAAGTGTGCGTATCTTCAATAATTATCAATTCTAAATATTTTCGACGACACCTTCCGTTATGAATAATTATTTCACACCTATAAACATAAACATGCCCACATTGCCCACTACTAAATCAATAAATTTCACATACATACGAGAAAAAACGAATAAATTAATTGGCACAGAATTTCATTTCTACCGCTAAATAATAACTCAAACAAAAGGCATTAGAATTTCTACGAAACCTGAGTAGTGATAATTAAGTGAATTAATCAGTTGCTATGGTAATGTAATTACACAGATAAAATTCTAGAGGAAAGTAGTCATAAACGCGACTGGTTTATGGCCACAAGTTGCCGTTAATAAAAATGTTTACTATATAAAATGGATACAGTTGCTAAGCCAGTATAATTTGTCGATATATTCGATCGACATAGTGATGTCATTTTGCAGAATGCTGCCGGGCTTTTGACCGGTCGAGGACACCTATCGACCTTGCTACGTCACTAGAAAGTTTCTAAAATTCAAATTTTATTTCTTTTTTTACGTTCCGTATCTATTTGAAATTCGAATGTGGTTATCGCTAATTTTATATCTAAGCAGTAATATTGGTAATATTAAGCGTCTAATTTTAACATGGCTCGAGGCAACAGAAAGTTAATTAACAAACTGACTATTTAATTACGCAAAACCATAAATTAATGTTGCTTATTTTAGTCGTGGTATACATCAAAACCTACGTACACCAATTTGTCAAAGTTTAATTAACCTCGGAATTAAAAAGTGCCACATGTGCTCGAGGGCTTAAATTATCATAATCGAATTAGTTATCGATTGTCAGGTTCTTAACAAAACTAATAAACAGTTTTAAGATAAATAACACGTTTCAAAATATAACTGCATAATTTTCATTGGGCATACTGGCCTCTTAAATTACATGGCTATTTAAAAACCTTATTAGTATTAAAATAAAGTTTATTATCCAAATCAAGTTTACGATTTGGACAGTAAAGTATTGTGGTAATATGTAATCCGCTATAAATATTGTGGAATTCCAGAAAATATTGTAATACGCTTCATTAATCGTGTAGAAAGAAACTTTATATAAATTGGTATGTACCGTTGTCAGACCGTGAGATCAAACAAATAGTAATATCTTACTACTATTGGGCCACATTAACTTTAAAAAAATGTCACTGGGAATTCTTAGCAAAAGGTCGGCGAAAAACCAGAAGTCTTTAAATATGTTGTTTGTTTAAAAAATATCTCAAAACATGCTTAAGGTTATTTATTCTTTACTGGTATCTTTTATCTTATTTTAAGTAAGCTACAACATCTCATAATATTTTGAGTAGGATTGCTTTTTTCAAAGATCCTTTGATACTGGAATTGTTTTACTATTCAAAGATCTCTTGTAACAGACAAGTTTAAAAATAACTCTTAATAACTGATCTGAAGCCTTTAAAAATATGAAAAAATAAATATTTAATACATGTATATTATGGCACATTAAATATTCTAACATTAAAGTTCATCAACGCCTCAATAATGATGGCTTACATTACCATATGTAAGACTTGCTCTTCAAGCATTCCTTTGAGCATGCCGCGCAGTACTTAACTATAGTGCTTGGACTGTGGCGATACGATAGACTTGTATTGAATTATAAATAGCACTGTGTAATTAATGCGATGTACTCTAAGTTACGAGTAAATAAGTCTAGTTGCGCTACTTAGATGTATAATATCCAGGAAGACATTAACTATAAGCAAATAACGTAAAGATTTTAGTAATGTAAAGTTCATGAAATCTCCTTCTGAGATAGAATCAACGAAAACGTTTGCGTGTAAAGCTTTGTAATCGTCTATCGAGTATAAAATACGTAAAATATATACAATAGACTGATAAACACATTATCCTCCTTTGCATCACAGTCGGTCAAAACATCATAAAACAGAGAATAAAGACAAAATCGTCTTAATACCTAGCTTTGAGGTAAACTTAAGCATAATGTAAATCAGGTGATAATGTCAAAGCATTGTCCGATTTGCTCGTTAGTAGGCTATAAACCGTGTTCGAAGACTTGCTGTACAAGTACTGGGAACATTAGAGCTTATGATTCAATCGCTTTTGTGAGGCAGTGTAGGTAGTGACAATTTAGACGCTAAATACGTTTAATCTTCTGTTAAATTTAGTATGGCGCCCGTATTTCTTAGTTACTGTAGGATATTTCTTAACACTGCCCTATTATTTATTATTATTAAGATAAACTTAGTCTAACAAAAGTTTTAATTTGGATTTCTCTGGGTAGATTGCTCTAGTTTTAAATTCGTGAGTCGTTATTTGTGGCTTTTTAAATAATATGCTAAAATATTGATCACAGCCAGCGGCAAAATTGTATGTAATCAAGACCAAATGTCAAACAATTCCCACGGAGACGCTACAGTTTCGAACGTTTTAAATTTACGTTACGGTTTTAATTTAAAAAAAAAAAAACGAGCGGTCTGCCCCGGCTTCACCCGGTTATTTTACAAAAACTTTCACAACTCTTTCACATAAACCTTCCTCTTAAAATACTCTACATATGTATGAAAAAAAAAACCGCCTCAAAGTCCGTTGCATAGTTTTAAAGATCTAGGCATACATACGGACAGACAGCGGAAAGCCATTGTATTTTATACTGAGTAGTAATCCTCATGAAAATAGCACCTATACCAACATCCGGGTTTATTGAACAGAAAAGATCATCGAGACAATAAATTATAATTCAACATTTGAACCATTCTGCGAACTAATAAATAAATTGAACCCAGTTTCTCTAACTAAATAACATTTGATCGACTTGACATTTCGCTTCATAATAGTTCTACTGAATACGTATTCAAATCTATTAATTCAGTACTGAGTCATTCAAGTATTATAGGTCAGCAACCTTTGAAAGTGCGAATTTGATTAGATTAGATATTCCGAATTGTCCAGAATTGCGTCAAAAGAAATGCTATTTAATCAACAAAAGAGACTCCTTTGAAATTCAACGAAGTCGGCGTTACTTTAGCTTTTTCTTATTATGATTCTCTTGGCATGACTTCTCAAAATAAGATTTCATTTTTAGAGAAATTTGGTAAAGAGCTTTCAATCCTCCACGTATATAAAGTCTTCTTGTGTTTTCACTTAATTGTTTTAATCCTTTATTTACTTTTGTTTTTTGTCTCTAAATTTATATCAATTCAACCAACTCATATTTTACTTTTTCTAAATCACTTACATTCGACATTTATGACACAAAAATCCTTCTCTTCTCTAATTAATATACTGAAATAAAGTCATTATAAAGCCTCGGTCACACGATACACTAACTAGGCGTAACTGTTAAGTCGCCACTCTAAGGTTACCGTCACAAACGGAACTACCGCAGCGTACAACGAAGCTCCTACTACCACGAGACACTGATAAGAACATAATACGCCTACCACCCCGAATTCTTGTATGTTGAAGAAATTATGTAATAAAGCAGCTGTGTAGCTTTAGGCTTTTCGTGATGAGTGTATGTGAAATAACTTGGACATGTTTTTAATGCTGAACCAGTGCCAATAACATTGTTGTTGTCTCAGCGTATGCTTTTGTTTTCGTAAGTCTAGGAAGCCTTTTCTCATGAGTCTTTTAGATTGAGTCATTCAAACTACCTAAATCATAAATACACAATAAATTGCCTTTGTATGAAACTTTCTAAACTAAGAATATTTATGATCATGTTTACTTCAAAAGGTGCTGCATCGATTCATATTTAAAAATTTTCGCCATTATAATATTAGATAAGATAATCATGACTTATTCCTCCTATAAGGGTTGGTAGAAACCGAAGAACACCACTTCCATTGTTTCGTTCGTCCATTCAGGTCTAAAATTATCCAAGGAATCAAAAGTATATAACATGAGTCATTTAATAGTAAAATAAGGATTCTATTGAACAGCACGTGTGTTGCTAATGTATAAGCGTTGTAGACTAATGGTCAGCGGTCAGCTATGATTGGTTGATTGAATGTTTGAAGTCAAGTGCGTATCGCTATAGTGTAAATGGGACGAGACCCGTTTAGCGTGTTTTCATGATGTTCGAAACGCGCACTGAATTTAGTTCAATGCTCAATGAAATTGTTTAGATATCGTTTTGTGTATGTAATCCTGGTACCAACTTATCTATTTAATACTTTCGAGACTACAAAAGTGTACTAATTTAAAAAATACCAGCTTGTGTGTACTTTGTGCGTTCACACATGCCTAAAATTGTGGTAAAATCTTGAAAAAAATATTACCTATCTTGAAATGTTACCCTTTTACTTTAATTCTATTTTGTTTAAAACGGCCTGAAGGTGATTTCATTAGTTTTTTGCGTTGGAGTTGACGGTAAATTAATACAAAGCAATAAATAAGTTTGATATTAATTATTCGTTGCAATTATCTTAAGCTAAATATATATCTCGAACAGATAAATTAAAAATAAAAACTAATCCAATAAATAACATGTAAAACTAATTAAAAATATCTTAATATACAATTTATATGCATAAGGGTATATTTTATACGCTATACTATACAAGAATACTAGCGGAACCGACGGACGTTGTCCTGTCTAATAAATTAAAAATTAATTAAAAAAAACATTGTCCAGCGGACGAAATTGTAAATCTAAACCATTATCAGATCCCCTTGAACACACCCAAAAAATTTCATCAAGATCGGTCCAGTCGTTTAAGAGAAGTTCAGTGACATACACACTTACAGAAGAATTATATATATAAAGATACGGGTCTGGTGCAAAAAGCACATCAAATGTTGAAGTTTGACATGTTCGGAATAACAAAGTACGCAGTGAATCACCATGACATGAACTAGTTGCCATGTCCCCATATGGTAATTGTATATACTATTTACGTACATATGTGCATACATAATTGTATGTAGAAGTCATACCCGCGATTCCTTTTAACTTGAAGTTTTTTTGAGCTAAGTCTTTCGGTTCTTTCTTAAGTCCCATGAATTCGTTAAGAGTAAATTCTAATTAAGTATAAGAAATTAATTTAGACCCTAATGTTCCACTGTTGGGCAAGAGTCTCCACCCGAAATGATAGAGTAAGATCTTTAGTCACCACTTAATAAAAGTTAATGCTAAACTAAACCATTTGAAGTCTGTAAATCTTTACAGTGAGTGAACTCGACGCGGCAATGAAAACCTTTATTATCTAACGTTTTTAGCAATAAACCGATATTCGCTTTTGTATGTATATCAATGTATTAACAACGGTCACATACTGAATTAACTATGCTCATGTGTAATGTGTATTGCATTTGTATATTAAACTCAGTGACGAATCACTAGTTTAATTAATTGTAATCAGAGACGGAGACGGGTGTATGAATCAGCCATTTATTTCTCTAAGATAGAGCGAGATAGAAAATCTTTACATTATTTATGATAAGTCGCACATACATTACAGGAGTCTAGAAAGATTTAATCGTCATTATTTTATTACCAAGTTTCTTTATTGAATAGCATACAATAATATATTTCAGAGAATGTGACCCGGGTCTTACGATGAGAAATCGTGTTCACGACAAACTACATTGAGTTGTAATTTTATGTCAATTGATGTTCATGCTAACGTTTTCATAACTGTCGCCACGCTGTCTCAAATGCTAATTCTGTCACGGAGGAACTACATATTTTCAAAACAAAATACACGCTACTTTATACATATATTTCTCGCACGGAATGAGGTTACCTTTACATATCAGATCGCGGTTATTTCATTGTTTAACAAACATTTGCGTCTTCCTATACTCGAAGTGTTAAACAACATTTTTCTAACACGTCGGTACGTTTTAGAAAACTAATCTCGTGTTAACATTAAGAGCGAGTGATTAACGAGTGTTCGTAGTAACGGTCCGGTGCAAATTCCGTCTACTCGGAGAACGCACGACCGCATTCCGTCCCCTACTTCTTTCTCCGTTCTCCAGCCACCGGCGATCTGCGCTCGCGCACCCGCGCCGATCCGGAGAAATTCACGCGCATTCCGCCACAGATATGATATAATAACCCGTTACGAAACTCCTATGTTTTGCTGGGATACTTCCTCTAACGTATACAAGTTATTCTGCGATGGAATGACGCGTGTAGCTTAAATACAGAGAACATTGTTGTCGTTATTTGTAATTTCGTTCCAGTTCAGCTCTTTTAAAAACCTTCCCATCATTCTACACTCGTCTTAGACTTTTAATACGCAACGGTGTTTTTATGATTCATTTTAAACTCGTAAATAAGGAAAGTAAGACAGTGTGGTAAACACACGGAAACTAAGCGCCACCGACGCATACATACATACTTAATGCACATTATTTATAACTATATGTTCACTTCAAGACCTCACGCTTACGATATTACTTCGCCATAAACATGAATTCGAAACAAGAAATGTCTTGTTACTCAAGATAACTGATCTCATATTGCTTTTTTCACGATCTAATTAAATCGAAAGCAACCTCTGCTCGGATAAGAACGGAATGCGGCCGCCGTTGAAATATTGATTAAGCTTTTTGTGTTACGTTTCAATCTCCGTCTTGCATTATATGTTACGAGTCAACGAACTATACGCTCCCTACAGCGAAGGTGTTAACATTTTCACACGTCAGTTTAAAAACAACAGTGTTGCAACATGTAAAAACTTCACTTGTTACCACCTATGTCGCTAAACACCTGTCCCGAATTGTTGACACACACGACAATCGTCCGCCGATGTTTACACATTAAATTGAAACGGTAAATCTCTAATGAAAACCTTTTATACTACCGTGTGCGGGTATACACACAAAAGGGTTCAAATGTTTACAGTGAGTCGGCACGCGTCCGCTAATGGGCTACCAGATGATTGAGAGCTGTTATGATTTAAGACGACAATCGTCCGTTCCGAGTCGAGGGCTCTAAACGATGAGCATTGTCGTTGTGACATTTTATGTCGCCTACACAATTGAAACGGGCCATCGCGGCTATCGAGGCCCATTTGAAACGGATAAAGGTCTTGCGCGTGAGCATTGGATAAAGAAAAAAAAAGAGATCAGGTAGTCGGCCTTCTGTGGCCCATTGTGGCTTAACGAGGCGATGAATACTCCGATTCATCGGCGAACAGGTGGCTACGTTACGCGGTGTCGGCGCTAGCTTCGTTTTGCACTTTTAGGAGTTCGACGAACGCATTTCATTATTCAAATGTTATTCGAGTGGCGTGAAAGCGCCTCGATAACCTCGACGGCGGCGGGACGTGGACAGAATGACTGATAAACGTCGGACCTATACATAGATCCCGCACCAACTATCGACCAAATGACATCTCTACACCATTGTAATAGAGAATAGAAACGAAACACGACCGTCCGAAATACGAGACTGATAGCCGAGCTCATTTCCATTATATCTATGCGAAAGCAACGTGGACCCGAAGAGTTATTCTAAGCTAATGTTAATCAAATGACTCTATCGAATTACATCACCGTGTAAACTCAACAAGGAACTATACGTAAGAAACGGCCGTCAAGTAAATTCTATTTAGCTGTAAGCACCAGAACGAGTCCCGCTGTGGCGGCTAACGTGCGAATGAGCAATTTTCCGAGGAAGTGATCTCGGCCGGACTGCAACAGATAGGGTCTTTGGAGTCGCCGCCTGTTCTGTATAATAACGTTTGCGTTTAATATCGCTGCCTCGTCGACAGTATTCAACGTGTTGTATCTGTGTACCGTTATCTTTGATAAAACGTTCTAGACCGCCATCAGGAGAGCTGACTCTTCGGAAAGCTCGTGAATCTCTCGATTTGGAACGCGAGATTATCGGCGCGATTTGTCAAGGTGTAGCAGCATTAAGCGGCTCTAGAGTTTCGATCTCGCCTTAAGATAGCTGCAGAAACGCTACTCGACCCACAGACAGGCCTCTCTCGGCTCACATTCCGATGGAAATTGCCCGAGGCCCGACCAGATAGTGGCGCCGCATTGGATAATTACGCACCGACGAGGACATCCATTACGGAAGATAATTCAGCGAGTGCAATTATTAGAGGATGAGTCGTGATTCTATCGCGACCGGTGATGCGAACCGATAAACCGGAGCCGACTAATATAAATTATCTATGTCCATAGTTATTAAAGTTTGCCTCCAGCGCCTGTTTAACATTCCGCGCCACCGCGCTAACTATACTTATGAGGCTGCCGGCGTCTCGCCATATTAATACTTGTTGAATAGAGAATACTTGTTAACTGCGATGCTTCAAGCGGTCACGTCACAAATCAAACGGATCAAATTGACAGCCAATAAATAGTTTCAAATAGCGGACACCGGAATGCGACAACAAGGCCACAGCACAGCCTTGCTTTTTCCGCGTCATCCAATCAGCATAAAGCCTGTTATGTTAGCTCCAATCTGAATAGCAGAGAAACCGGCTGCGGCTCGCGCCACAATCATTATTAACGTAATAAAGTACTAGATAAAACGGACTCGGACAGCGTGTGAACGTTAGGAGAAAGCCGTTGTCGCAACATTAGTTAGTCGCTATTACCATCAGATAGCTATTCGGATGTTTTCCACCGAAACTGTATGTTTAATTACGTCTCTAGAGAACATCTTTAGCTATAAACGCTTAATGCTTACTAATGATTATAATCTAACAACGAAGAGCTAATAAAACTTGAAATAGCTTCAACTCCCATCGATTCTTGTATTGTGAAAGTAATCGGTGTTTATCATTCGATTCTGGTAAACGACTCCAATAAAACGGTTTGACCGCTTAGTCGAACCTTCTTAGATAAACCTGACAGAAATAGCAAAAGACTATTTATGTAAGAGTAAGTTTTGCACTATCTAAGCGCCCGATCTAAATTGAATCTCAGATCTGAAATGAGCGAAATGTACTGAAGAAATGAGCTTGGAACTTGATACATCGAATAGACGTCTCATTGCGGACATCTGTAATGAAATTGAAGGGACGTACGTGGCAAACGATGCGGCGTTAAAGAGCTATCTTATTATAGAGATCTGTTCCAGCGCACCGGCTTCTCGAGAACATTTCAATCGCGATTTACCAAAACCGGCTCCTGTGTTCCGATGCGATCGCTCCCAATGTTAAATATTTGCTCTTTTAAATTGTTTCTTTATCGTATACAAATTTTTGTGATTTAATCGATGTAAAATACTATTTCAAAATGTATTTCCTTTCGAGTAGATCGGCTTTAAGACGGGTATTCTTGTTAAATGCATTCCACTCGTTTGAAGCATTCTAAAAACCCTTTTACGGCTTTCAATTAGTGAGGCAAACAAAGAGGAAACTCGGAAATTAACACCTCGTTTACCGCGCCACGTGGTGAAGGGTGACCGATCTCGTCTCCCTAGAAGTTCGGATGTCCAAACAAAAGCTTGGGGACACGGAGATGAAGCTTCATATTTAGGGTTAATGCGCCGTGAAGAATTGGCGGCGCCTATGCACTCAGAATACCCTCACGACAGTTTTTAAAACGTCTAAGAAAACCAAAAGTTTGGAAAGATAAGAAGCACTTTCTTTTATCTTAGAATGCATCCTGCCTTCATGATCATTAGTAAATCTATCTCGTTCTGGCCCCGCTTCATCCTTTTCTCTCACATCTCCGGAGGGCCATTTATCAATACCAAATAACATGCCGGGACCCTTTTCTCTTTTGTTTATTTGTTTTTTATTTACCTTATCCTTCGGTGTTCTATTTGTGCTTCGGTTTTGACTCGAAATTGATTGTAAAGCCGGTCTAATGGCGTCTATCTAACATAATGTTCGATGTATTGATGTTTACTAATGAGAGGTGATGAGTTGTTTTAAGTGCAGGATGCATAAAAGTTAATCAAGAATAGAATACTACAAGCGAACTGTAAGGTTGGTTATAATCGTACAATAAGACAAACAGCTTGAAATTAACGACTGTAATAGAATTTCGATTTCATAATAAATGCACTGCGCGCTGCAATTAATGGAAGCAATTCTCCGTGCAAAAGCCATTAAAGTTTGCTATTAAAAGTTTCCAATTTCCCCCGCCTCAAAGGTTTAGTTATTAACAGCGGGCAAACCCTTTTTTCTTTTTGACTGTTGGTATTTTATTCCTTAATTGTTTTATTTATTGCGGTTTCATGTTCTCTCGCGACTTCATCTACCGGTTTGAGAACGAATGGAATTCTAAAATTTCTTTGTGAATTCGAAGACTCAGACTGGTCATTATCTTTTTACTGGATTTTTTACAATTGCTTATTCGACAATTTAAGAGTTATTTATAATTCTGCTCATTTATTTCAATAAATTCTTAATGACCCTTTAAAAGTTGATTAGCTCGATCATGCCGGTTTGAAGTATCGAGTTTTTATCGAGATTCTTAATCGATGTCCCGCCGCTGCGCACGGGCATCGGACAACTCACTAATCATTCAAATATTAGAGTTGAAAAAACTACACGATTCCTTGAACGAAAAAGATATCCTAAAGATGCCGGACATCAAGGGGGGTCTTCCTTAAGTTTTCCTCCGTCGTTGAGAGCAAATAAAGCGGCGTCCCTCTGAAATTAATTTTGTTTTGTTTCATCGTCTGGAGCCAAAGCATTTACATTGAATGCGGTCGGAGGCTGGCCGTTTGTGAGGATATTTATGTTGGGGCCCGTAGTGTATGACGTGCGCATTATTCATACACGATACGCGCCGCGAACCAGCTGTATGTTATTTTTACCGGTTCATCGGCTTGTCGTCGATGGCTTACCATTTGTGATGAAAGGGTTGTTTTTTCTATCCTAACATTTTGACATGATTCACCGGACCGATTTTGGTGTGTAGTTGCTAAAAACGTTGATACACCGCTCCCTTTTATGTAATTGTGAAATGATGTTGAAGACATAAAATCCTAGAATTGATATTTGAGGACGTAGGCACGGCAAATCGTACGCCATCAAAGTTTACGACACCACGAGGCGCCACGGTGTCGATGCCCGTGATTGGATACACTGCCTATAATGCATTTCCTTTTACATTTGCAATAGTCGTTTCCTGTTTCGATTTATTGGTTTACACTTAATATATTTTCAATTCTATGAATAGAGTTTTGTTCCGTGCAGGATATACGAGCGATTGCAATTACGATTGCTTTAGTGTGGAGTAATTGTTGTTGATTGGGAACAGGTTATTGTCTTTTATTAACGATGCATGTATGTTTGTTTTAGATCCGGATGGTGATGCGGGTGTGAGGTGTTACTGCAACACTGCGCAGTGCGTGGGTACGGGGTACATGTGCCGGTCGGCGCGCAGCGGGGGTTGTTACAGTGAACTGCCCGCGCCGAGACGCACGCACCACGCTCGACATGGCTGTTTACATCATTTGGCCGAGACGTAAGTATTATAATTTATTTACAACATGCCATATAAATTATTTAAAAGTTCCAGTTTGTTCTTTGATGTATTAAGTAGTTCAGTGCTCCTAGATTATAGTTTGTAGATCAATATAGTAGTTGTGTTTTTTATTTTGCTGCTTTAATGCTCCCATTTTATGCAAATCAGCATCGTACAGTATGTAAAAATAATAAAAAGGTAGGTATAATAGGAAGTTAATACAACTTATTGATTCTTGACGTTAATCCTGAAAGAACCGGTACAGATATTAATGCCTTTTGTCACGCAAAAACAAATATTAGGTAACTAAAAAATAAACGCGAGAAAAATCTAGAGCTAAGCGGTATTTATATTATAATGTGCGTCAGTGGCCTTGTCTTGTGACATGAGATAAGCGTGTTTTGGAACAATACACGGGTCATCTTCGGTCATTCTCAATAAAAACTTATTAGCATTCACAACACCAAATTCTTTCCCACCTAAAATAAAATTCATATCTTAGTTTTCATAACTAATTCTACCTTTTGAAGAAACATCACATTAGTTACAAAAATTAATATTACTTGCTATATAAATTAAGGGATATCCGAGATTATTCGACTGATTTCGACATGTACAAGACGTCGGCGATAAAAACCAAAGGATACGTTCCTACAACATTCTTTAGGAGGTTCTCCGAAGATTGTATCATTTCTAATTGCGATTCTAATTAGTATGCCGGCCATCGTTTAATGTCAACCCTTTATAAAAAGACAGATACATGATAAACAAATTGGGCATTAGTGTGCTGTCATGCAGTTACATTAAACACAATTTATTTGGTAAGCAAAGGCGCCAGTGTAAAATTACACTAAGTAGCATTTGAGCGTACAGAATATTAATTCATCCGCTATGGTGATTAAGTGTTCCTACTTAATCTTTGAACAAGATTTATTGGTTTTTATTGTCTCCATCGCGGGGTTTGCAAACTTTTTGTGCCGCTTTAAATATTATTGACTTCTTAGCTTCAACTTTGGCCAAAGCATTAATCTTATCCTGTGCTAGAAATAAAACTAATTGTTTTTGTTTTAGGCATATATTTATTTTAGTTATAGTGGAATAACAAATTACAGTCTCTCGGTTTAGTTAATGAATTCAAAAAAATCAAATGATTAATTTGTTACTCTCTAAATAAACTATTAGCCTTCAAATTACTTGGCAAGTCGATCTAAGTACTAATGACAAGCATAATTTCTATTTTGTCATCTAATCGCCATCAAAGTCCGAACATAATCAATAACAATCTTTATCCCCTCATATTGACATTTTCTCATCTATTTATAAAGTGATTACTATTTTCTTCGATATGTCGGCAGTCCTTTTGATTCTCATCAGTGAATTAATTATTCTTTTGTTAGTCAGCGTATGAGGCGCTCTGTCATCCATCAATTCTGCTTATCATCGTACAGCCACAGCTTCGAAGCTTTCGTCCAAGACCCTCAATCAATTTGTCTTTGGTTTCGAAACGGCTGCCGCTTTCATCGTAGATGTAACGACACAATTATAGATATGATTGAATATGCTGCTGACAAAATATTTGTAACTAATGTTCTTCTACAATCAACCGATATTCAATTCCAACTAATTATCTATGTACTCGTAAACTAGTCTGATGAAATAGCTTTTTATTCTATTTCAAATATCGTCGGGCATTTTATCGACATCGGTAAAGCGGCGAGAATATACATTAGCAGATACATAATTTTCATCAATAAATGTCTGTTTACTTAACAACAGTAGAACATTAAGTAATCGTGGTATCTTTTTTATGTGGCTCACGGTATGTTCACCTCGGTTTATTAATTATACCGGCGAAGGCACGGCGCGGCTCCACTCTGTTTTTATACTCTGAAATTACCCGCTCAGTTGATTATCTTATTCGGATCGGCCCGCGTTCACCAAACAGGTTTCCGTTCGCCGCATGCCCACTTTTATTTACTTTAAATAATTTTTGCTCCTTTTTGGCAATCTTTGCCATTATCATGGCTAACGATCGGCGTGTCCGCTTCGTTAAGATTTCCATAGAATTCAAATTGATATTCGCTTATTTTATCGGTAATTAATTCTCGTTTGAGTTGTTTATTGTGTATAAAGTGCGGTTGAGTGATGTCGGTTTGATGTCCTCGTTTGTTAAGATAAGGGTGACTCTGTTGGGGTTGCGCGGGTCAGGCTAGATAGTGCCGCTCGGACGCCGACCCGGGCCGCTTGTCACACTTCCGCACGAAATCAGACCCTATCATTAGACAATAGAGATCAAATTGATTTATAAAGCGCTCTACGTATCTTTGAAATGTCTCCTCTAGGCTTTGTTCTAAGAATCACGTTTTTTATGGTCAATAACTGCAATCGTGGCTATCGATAGCTTTAGTGATATCTAGATGGGTCAATTAGATGTCAGTGATCTAAGTTCTTTGTATTCTCAACAGATTCTTTGTTTTAGCTACTTGCATTACAGATTATTTGTTATCTATCAATGCTTTATTGTTTTACCCGATTGTCAACACTTGGATCTGAACGTGACCACCGGCTTCCACCGCCGCGCCGGCTTATTCTTACAATAAAGATCCTTCTAGAATCTAATGTTTCTGCAATTAGCAAAGATTTCCATTATCTTAACGCGAGTCATAATGTAGGTAGCTCAGTACAAATTGTTTTGTCTAATAATTTTACACATGACATTTGATTAAATTTAATTATTATGACAAATTGCTCTGACATATAAAGTTCTATGCCCATATTTGTGTTTAATTAACCTTTGATATCAGATATTAAAAGCTTAATATCTTTAACATTTAAAATCGCCTTTGCACGACTCCTGAACGTTAATTAAAAAGAAAATTCGAACAGGTTTGATGCGTCTCTAGATTAAGAAGAAATTGGTTGGCAACTCATTAAAGCTTACACACATGCCTTTATCTCTACGGTATGTTTCAGGTGCTATCGTTATTCTGACACTTAATTAGTACGTATAATTCCTATGCTATCTGCTATTTACATAGATATTGTGCTAATTGCCGTTGCTAGTTTTTTCATAGTTAATATTCATTGTTTAGTTGTTAAATGTTCGTGAAGATGATATTCGTGTTTAAAGTGTTTAATATATGCGTTGAATTAATAAGCTATTTAATGGACGTGCACACGATATACTTAGAATTCGTCTTCTCTTTTGTTTTTATAATTATTTTAATTTTAATGTATAATATTTTCAACGTACATTTCTATTACGATAAGCTTTGTTAATGTAGTTTCATTTATTTCAATAAAGAAGTATACTTTTTGTACGTTTGCTTGTTTTTTGTACAGTTCTGTGTAATGGCTTCTGTAGCCAAGCATTAGATAGATTGATTGGAATGCGTTTTATCGTTTAACTATTTGATTTGGCGGCTTGTTCATTTTGATGATTCTAGCATTCCTAGCATGTTTGTTTCCAATCTGTAGCTGATTTGGAGATCAGTAGACTTTTAGAACTTATCCCCTTTAAACACATCACGGTTTAAATATATTACGTGATGTTGTGAGGGGGGATTATATTAATCACCGTTTTTCTGTGTAGTACCGAAACGATTGAAGATTTGTCGTAAGGTCTATGAACGGTGGTACAAATTTATTATTACTTAGGTACTTTAAAAAAATCGTTTGAAGACCAAACGTCGTAAATCGTACTTTAAAATACATAAATCTGAATTAAAATATAGTTTATTGAAGTGATGAGTAAAAAATAACAAATTTTAAAGGGCCCAAAGGGCAGTTTTTCGCTCCAGTCAGACTTAGCGCCAGACACAAAGTTAATATTTGCTCAAACAGTATTAAGTGCAGTTATACACGACAGTTTTGCATTAGATAAGATAACGAGCAGCCAAATCCGAACGCCTAGCAACAGTAACAAATGCATTTATTCGTATCCAATGAAAAAATCGACTGGGCAGGAATAAAAAAGCTGTTTGAGAAGCTTGAGTCACTGGATATATCACAAAATTGACCAAATGATCAAACAAAATTGCCTCCGAACACTGCTAGTAGGAGTCGCGACCTCAAGCAATTTAGAATTCGATGTACCTTCCATAATTGCTTTATTTTTGCTCGTTTCTGAACTGCGTAGTCCTTACATCATCCATTCTATAACAATTACAGTTACCGAACATACCAACAACGAGCGTAAGAAACTTCATTAAGGACCCATCAAGACACACACCTGGGTCCACCACTATATTCCTAACAGAATGTTAATAACAAACCTGTTTCACAAATTGGTCCTATAGTTGCAGATAGGTTTCTAATCGGCAAAACAAAACAATCCAATCATTCAAATTATTCAAATTGACAAAATTCTTCGGATAGACAAACTGTCTGATTCCCGTGAGAAACTGAACGGAACAGCTATGTTAATTAAAATAGATGACCGAATGGATTATGGCTATCGAAATTTGAGCGAAATTTGATAGTTAAGAAAGTGTAGGACAGTTTTATCATGCTGTAAAATTGTTCATTAATATTAAGCTTATAATATTGGGTTTATGGCCTTATTAGCGAGTCGGTGTTACTTCCAAACTTGTTCTCAAGGGCTCGCTGAGATTTGAATGTTATGAAATACGCAGTAATGATGCTAACGGTATGTATCTGTGTTGAAAGATTTAATACGAGATAAACCCTGGGAAAACCGAATTTTCGAAGTTATGTCATTATGTAAGTATGTAGTTAGTTTTATAACAGTTAGCAGTATATTTCTAAACAAAACATTCAACAAGAATCGTAAATTTGTTACACTACGGGTTGCAGGGTTAAATTGTAGACAGATACAAGTAAGTTTATTTAATTTTCAAACCGTTTGCAAGCATTTGATTACATTGCAAAACCGCTAACGAGAACTGCTGCTCAAGTTACCGACTCTTAAACATTTCAACTGGCTTTTATCAGAAAGTTAAAGTAAAATTTACTGTTTCCAATATTCACACGATAGATTCACGATCTAAGTAAGATTATTCAAAATAGGAAATTCCGAGGTCTTGTAAATTGAAAAAGATCAAAGGTCTCGACCTCACCATATCTATTCTCACAAGTAGCTTCTTTGTATGGTAAATGTCCATCTACTAATACATCAACCATCTCTTCAATATTCAAATGAAAAGTATCTAAGTGCTATAGAGACAGAGTCCCGCTTACTTTTGCTTTGCGTGCGAGCGAGAGATACGAGAAAAACTAAGGGAATAGACAGAGACAAATAAATTTGGTGCGGAGGGCAAGGGCGTTCCTCCGATAGTTGCAGGTACTAGTAAATTTTAATTTTATGTAAATCTTTGTAAATCCGTGGGAACACAATCCGTGAGTGGTTTGCGACACTAAAATGATGATTTGTATTCAATGGAGAAGGCTTTATTATCTGTCTGCGATGCCCACCTTCAGTACATAAATCCACATGTCTTTATTATTATTAAGACTTTGAAAAACGACTACTTAAGAGGGAATTTGTGTGCTATTTGCATAATACGTAAGCTTTTGTAATAGTAATAGACGATAAACAGTTTTTTTAGTGAAATGGGCGGTGTGGAGAAGGAGTTCTTATTATTGTTACTTTAAACTGTGACAAAGTACTTTGTAATCAACTTTATTATCTTCGCAACGAGATAAAAGCGTGTTAAAGTAAATCATTATCTGCCATTATCCCTGAACTTTCCACTTCCTTGTTCTTTATTATCATATCGTTGACGCGCCCCAAAATACTTGACGGCATACCGCAGTTAATCATTGCTATTATAAGATTCATCGTAAAAACACCGTTCATCGCTTTTAATTCTTCAATTAATGCGCATTATGAAGATAAAAGTCTTTAGAGTTTATTCATAAATCAAAAGTCTAATCATCTTTGGTTTTTCTAATTCCTACATTCATCTTGATGTATGAGATTTTTTCATGTCGACATTGATTCGAACATGTATTTAGTCGTTGAAAGGCTAAATTTATGTTGTAGCAAAACAAATGATCGTATCGATCACTTGGCATACCTAGTTGGCACATTAAACTGTTGTGCAACGCCAACGATCTGGGAGGCGTAATGTAGTAATGGCTCACAATGATCTTGATGTGGAGCACGTTGAAAGAAAAAGCGAGATTGTAAACTACTTGCGACAAACATACGACCGACTTTACTAATGGTTCAACTCAGAACAATCCGGTAGACGAAAGATATACCTAATGCATAAATTCTTTTCAACGAGCGAAACAAAAATCTCTAAAATGTAGCGTTTGTCATGCTTTTTGCTAACTGATGAATTACGCTCAGCCTTGCGAGATATGATTAATGGTTTAATCACGTTGAAAGACCTAAATTCTAAAGCTCTCGTTACTTAAACCAATCGCACAAAAGGACACAAATTGCAGTTTTTTTGCCTTATTAAAGTATTATTAAGTGGCATGAGTGCGGCCGAGGCCGACTACCGATGTTTTTGTCACAATACCATTGAATCAAGTGAACTCGAAATGAATTCGTTAAAGAATAAAGAGTAAAAAATCTGCAGCTTAATGTTCAAGTTCTGAATTCAATAAAGTCCATGGTTTATTATTTTCATTATGTTCATAACTCGTTTCATGTTGGACAAGGTTTTTGTCGTGGTCGGGAGCTAATCTGGAAGAGCCTGCAGGCGCAAGCTGTTGAATTCAATGGCCTGTTCGTATCGATAAATTTCAGTAGAACATTCTTAACTTGAGATATCGTGTACATTTACTCGTGTACTTATTACATGGTTCTTGTACGAGTATAATGCGTGTTGGAGCTATCTGTACGTGGTTCTAAGAAATAAATCTGTTTTTGTTCGATTTTCAATATATTTATTTGAACAAGGCCGCTTACGCACGCCTAACCGCGCACGCAGTACTGTAATGATACAGTTTCATTGCAAAGTAACATCTACAAAGCATTTAAAAGCAAATAGGAATACTGGTTATATTCGTGTTTAAGAATAAATCGCAGTAACAAAAGCAACAATTAATATCTTTACACAAAATGCGTCACTCATCACTTCAGTTCAAAAGAAGTATTTATTTTCCACAACCATAGTAACTTGAGCTTACAATACAAAAGAAACAAAGTACATTGTTTTGTCTACAAACAGTATTACAATTGTTTCCACAATTCAGTTTTCCATTTCTCAATAATGATGCTAAAAATAAAACTGCTATTTGTGTGTTTCTAGGGAAAAGGAAGCTTTAACGCGGTGTCAGAATTCACCGGGTTCTGGAGGTCCACCGCCTTCGGAGCACTCCTTACTTCTTTGCTGCTTCAGAGACTTGTGTAATCATGAAGACAGCCCGATAGCAAGGGCGAGGCTGAACCTTACAAATAATGAATTTGGTAAGTACTTTTTCTTTAACTAATTCTAGTTTAATCATCACAAAGCTCAAGGTAAAAAGCAATATCTTCAACAGTCGTGATCAAATTCTCATTCAGTTTTAGTTATAAAGTAGAACGTTCCAAACATTTCGCGAAATCACGATTGACGTAAATGATCGCTCCCGCCAACTCAGAAACCTATCAAACAAAAATTGAAAATCAAAGCTCACGTTTTAAATAGAATGGATCTTTCTATTCTTTTGCATCTATTAATAACGAAGCTAATTTACTGAGATGAGATTCATTGTCTTTGCTAATGCTTACATAATTTTAGAATCACGATAATCATAAGCAGTTGCTGGCGCAGAATCTTTGAATGAACGTACAATAATACATTCACATAATAGAAACTAGTTCTTTCTTTTAACCTATCGAAAACGCTATACCCATCATACCTTGATAAAATCAGGGAAGTCTTGCTGCTTGAACTGTCTGAAACAGACTTTGCCGTCCCCACGTTCTAATTTTTTTTCACGCCTTCCTCTCATAGGCAAAGATCAAAAAACACCATTTACCTTACAAACTCTCCTTGCTTCATTCACATCCATACACCTTGTCGTACAGGACAATTATTAAAATAACCCTTTAAAACAAGACATTAACAGTACCACCGCCATATTCAGATTAAAATCATTTGCTATTTCCTCCACAAAGTTTCACCATTTTGCAACAAACTATCTGGTGTGTAATTGCGAACACAACGTGTGTTTAAGCTGAACATTAAATTAAGCCTGTAATGAATAGTGTCGTACTGTAATTCTGCAGCAGGTGCTATTAAACTGGTCGTTGTAAAGAACAATTGAACGTACGAACGGAAGGTTTATGTCCTAGGGCTATTCGAATTTAGTTCGCTCTTGTTTTATAACTCTAGGGAATCTGGAATTGTTTTGTCTTGACCTTTGTATGGTTCTGCAAACTTATTTAGTGTAAAAAGTAATCGTCTGTTTTAATCAATTTATTTTTAATTCTAAAAGTAAAGTTGTAAATCAATCTACTGATTTAACAACTAAAACCAATTTACCGAGTTGTATTGAATCGATAATCGAATTATAAATATTTTATTCTCTTTATAAAGACTGTAAAATTAAAGAGTAAAAACTATCATCACACACAAAGACGAACAACGCAGTAAAATTGTACGTTTAATTTGTACCAATAAACTAGTATCTAAACACAATAAAATACGAAAACTATCAGTACAATAAACATAAATACCATCTTTACAAACGAATCCAATTATATTGATACAGAATTATTGCGGCCGTAAATTGTTCTCGAGATCTCAACAAGGCGTTCAATCAAGTATTGAATAAATAAATACCGGGGAAGAGAGACAGGCAGTCTATTGGAAACAACCTTCAAAACAAAACAATTGGACTCTTACTTAATATCAATCAAAATCAATATAGCGAATATTATTCAACTAAATATAGGCCTATGAAGCAAATAAATCGGACTTCTTGTTGTATTGTAGTGGAACAGCAATTCTATGTTGATCGATAAATTCGGTTTGCTGTATGGATAACACAAGGTACAATACTTGGACCATAGCAAATTTTGATCTTATCATATATTCGTTTTATTTTATCTTGTAAAAATCTATTTATTTAGATTCTAATCTCTAGATATGTTAACAGGCTATAAGCTGTGTAAATTTTTAGTCTATTAACATTTTTATGTCTCACCGATCATAAGTATGTAGGTTCGTAAAGGTGTTTCTATGTACAGCAATTATTTTTCATAGTTTACCTTTTCACTTTATTAGAAAGCGATGGAACCTATTACGGATCTAGAAACTTCTCCCGACTAACCACTTATAGAGTTAGCTCATAAAATCGTCAATTTACAGACCTGTAACTTAATAAAGTCTTACGAAACAAGATAACAAGTAAATAAATTCAATTATTTGAAAACGACAGACCATTAAAAGTGATAATACTGGTATATTTCGATGTCAGACAGCTGTAAATCAGAGTCGGATTGAGCAATGTTTCTCTCCCGTTTAGCTTATTGATTATTTATTAACCGTTAAACGCCTTGTTTACGATATCGTTAAATTGTGTTAGCGCCAGCACTTGGTATTTCTGAATAGGATAATGAAATGTCCTTTTTTGTTTTATCTTTAGTGTCGTGAATTAGAAGTCACCTTAATAGCCAATTCTATTGCATTCATTGCATCAAATTCAGATTATGCAGCGGTAAAGTAAACATTAAAAGTTACTTAAACTATTCTTGAATAATAACTAAGTCTACCGTCACACCTTCCTGTTAAACTAGCCTTTCATTCTGGGAGGAGACCCGTGTCTACCAGTTAGTAATTACACCCAGTTCATTACTACGTCTAATTAAAAATCTTACATATGAATTACGCTACGCGTGCGGCTGCGTGAAAGCAATAACCACTAACGTAACAATTCATTATAGATTACAGCCAATGTACTATGTAATAAATTTATCTATGCAACCATGAAGACAATTTCACTAGTAATATATGAGGACATTACCGTGACTGCGACGATACATTCTGTTAGAAATACGTAACCTGCAATTTGTTGCTTCATTATAAAATCATTTCATTGTTGAATACTTCTTTTGTACCTTTATTATTCTTGTAACTGTTCATTAGGGCTAAATACATACTTGTGATTATGCCTTGGAGGTAAGCAGAGACTTTATAAAGCTACTTGCTACTTCTAAGTATACTAAAATATACGACTTCTTAGTAGATAGGTTTCCTAAGATACCAGTACTCAATCAAAACAGTATGTTAAAATAATACCTGTACTAAGGAAACTGGAGCGCATTATCCATATTTCATATAAACATTCTCAGTTGTTTAGTTAAACAATAATTTTCTATAAAATTCATCCGTCTAGCGGATTCCGCGAACAAAGATATTATTCTAGCTGCTTCGTATCTAAAGTAAACAGTATTGTGAGTCAGGCAATACCTAACACTGAAGTATGTACTGCGGTCTTACGTCACGAGTGGTACACATTTTCAAGTGTAACAGACATCGGTTACTAACTAAGCTAATTTTGTACCTCCCTCTCTAATTCCTAACATGTAAAAAAGATGGAACATTTACGACCTATCAATTTAGTCGTTCGTTGACATTGACATTTGCAATGATTTATTGAACGCAATCGACCGATGTGACAGCTTAAATCTTGTCCTTTTCAAAAGTGCTTATAAAACCAGATTGTTGATTAAAAATAACTAACTCTTGATTTACATCGACCATGCTTTGTTCCACAGCGTTTATTTAAACATGTGACAATAGGTCTTTCAGACACTAATGATGATGGACTTTCGCATCCAATTTAGAGGCAAGATAATCTTTATCCGTCTTGAATCGAGTTTCCGTTTTTCGATCACAAATAAATCTCGGATCTCCATATTAGATTGCATAAATATTAAAATCCGTTCCCATACATCATGTTAAATCGTGCGATTTAGATTGGAGCCCCCCAAGCTCTCCCAATCAAGTGCAATCACAAGCGTCTTTAAAATCTAACAACAAATTCTTATGCGAAATAAATTTACCCTTCGTTAGCTTCGGGCTATACGTTAATAGTCTCACTATTATAGCAGCTAGTTTTGCACGCAATTCCGCCTCACTTTTTGTATGTATCTCGTTTGTAGTAGTTAAAAAGGTTGGTTTGTTTTATTTTTTACAATTTATGATAGATTTTCAGCTTAGGTTTAGAATGTTCTATCGTAAAAAAGTCTACTTCCACAAACTACTCAGTATTTTAGTAGTAAAACCAATCTAGACTCGGTTTTTCAATTCAAGAACAACTTTTTGTGCACTATTTCAAAGTTTATGTTAATACTTTTCTATGCGGCAGTTTCGATGTAAGATCTTTTACGCGACTCACTTCAATAAACAATTTCACTTAACAACTCAAATAATAAAGGATCTACAACCAATTAAACCATCTCAAAGTAATGTTCATAAGTGGAAATGTAATTGAAAATAAGTACATAGTTTTTGCAGAATATAA
Source organism: Anticarsia gemmatalis (assembly GCF_050436995.1). Taxonomy (NCBI): domain Eukaryota; kingdom Metazoa; phylum Arthropoda; class Insecta; order Lepidoptera; family Erebidae; genus Anticarsia; species Anticarsia gemmatalis. The sequence goes on from NC_134757.1 coordinate 9,878,026, forward strand.
TATTTATATAAAGATTAGCATTACAGATCTGGGCTAGTTTTCTTGCCATAATGGCTTTCGCTTGCGGCCCTGATTGCGATGCGCAATTGTTTTAGCTCGTATTCCTTTGTTGGAATTAACTCCTCAAACAAAGCACAAATTTCGACCCTAAAGTTATAACATTAGGGTATAATTTACATCGTGTAAGAATAAACTGTTAATCGCCTGTTATAAATAGCCAGGGACCTGTTTCGGTGACCGCATCTCAGTAGTGATTTTTGTTCTAATACAATGGATCGTTTTGTTTCGTATTCCAATTAAAAGACGAACCTATTTGTTGTAAAAAGTGGTTGTCGTAAATTCATTAGTTGTCATTAGTGATTCATTAGTTGCGTTAAAAAGAAATCTGGCAGTAGATTTTGCTGAAAAATACCTTAATTGCAGGAATACAAGTTACTTCATTCATTTGCGAAAATGAATGCGTAATTTGGTATTTGTAGTAACTACATTTTTCAATTACTGAAATTTTATTAAATACAAGTATTTAATTACACTTAGTTATCATAAAATCTTATGAAAGTAGACAGAGACGAAAAAGCGCCACTTGTTACGATCCTTTCAAACTTATTTAGCAACGCTCCTACTGACTTTTTTCTTATGATCGCGTGTGTAGTATCTGCTCTAATAGAACCTAGTTAAAAACGGCATTCCAGATTTATTAACTACTTTTCATCTCAAGACAGTTGGAAGATCTTAAACGAAGGCGGTGCAAGAAGCTAGTTAGTATATAATTTACTCGCCACTTGTTCATAAAACATATTATTATGGTTATTTAAAGTAGCTACTACACAGTTTCAACGGCTATTGCAGGCAAAAAAGGGAAATACTCATTGAAAGTAATGATTTATGAGTGCTTAATTGTACAGTATTAACCATATAAGTAGGGTGGTCGAGACAGATTCATTGACAAAAAAATATATGACAATGGCCGGTTCAGTAGTAACAGTCACATGCAATATGCACATGGTTTTTCCAAAAACTAGTCTTTGAACCACAGGCAACAATAAGTTGAAGTTTACTCTATGATAATAGAGAAAATCTGACAAATTGATGGCCACTTTACTTGGTGTATAATATTTACTTTGTCAACATCTTTGTCTTCTTTCAATTTTTAGTTATTAAATAGACTATTGTTAAACAACCCAATTCTTACCGTTGCTGAATACATTCCCATCTTTGTCTATACTCCATTCTAAATTTCTAATCCTGTGCGAATCTTATCTTGATATATAATATGGTGGTTAATTCCTAATATACCAGCCTATTACCGATATGAGTGCTTTGACTTTCTTTTTTTGTAAAATATTGTTTGATTTCATATCAAAGGTACTTTATTCCTTGTTTAATTTAAACCTCCTTATGTGTCATCTGCATTTCAATTGCATATCGTAATATATTTCACAACAATTTCACTATAAGATAGTACTTATCGAAGGCCACTCTCAACACGATTAAAGATCTATTTGTTACTTCGCTTGAATAAACATTTCAAATCGAATTGCTGAGCCAAATGGGACGAGTACTTTCACGTACATTATAATGTGTGTTGGTTTAAGTAAGACGCGTTTGGAAAAGATACTTGTATTAGGCAGTTAGTTTTCGACTAACAGTTTGCATCTTGTTGTAGGAAATTGTGAAGGGACTTATGGTATGTGCTTCTTTCAATTTTGATGATTATTGACTGAAAAACTATCGATTACTAAGAATATATCAATACGATTACCTACTTCTAACACTTTTAAGTGATATTTAATCTTAAAATCTAGTGAATTTCTACTATTAGTAAAACCAAATATATAACGTAAACAGCCAGTAATATTAGACGGTATACATCACAAAATCTAACGCACATTTTCAAACGTCTGCGCAACTTTGCACGGCATTTCGAACCATCAAAGCGAAAGATACTAATTAATTTGTAAACCGTCTTTAAAAAACTCGAAGACGTGCTTCGTATAAGAATTTAACTTACCCTTTAAAAGGCAATCAATTATACAACGTGAGTTTTTACACTACCATTTTTAGCCGAGTGGTATTTCGCGTATAGTGAGCTATAGTTGAGCAGATAGTTTGCTCTGTGAGGAATGCTCTTAATAGTAAAGTGTTTACATATTTAAACATTCGTCACGGACAGGCCGCCCGCTAATCGATGTAACGCAGCGAAAGTGTGAATTGTGTCTGAATTAACATACCGTTGTAATAAAGTAAATAAACTTAACGATTATAATGAACTGTACGTAGCTGTACTTTTCTTTTATTAAGTTAACGGAGACTGGGCTTTGAGTCCAAAATCACACACAAAAAATTTGAGCCAAGTTGTTATATACCTAACTTAAATTGTGTACTTTCTTTCGATTGGAATATCATGTCACGTGAAAATCAACGACATCTAACCAATTATATGGTCTATCCTATTATAAGAAATGCCAAATGGTTTGTTTTTCTTTGACATAAAAACACGGAAGCAATTGAAATGCAAAGTAGATGCCTTTGCGATAAATTACATCCTGAACGAGGATAAAGACTAAAAACGCTAGGACACCTAGATATTTTTTTTGTTAGGACAGGATTTTAGCGAAGTCTCGTTAATTTCAAGAGTATTCATATATTTTATTACAATATAATTTCTAAGGATAACACAAAAGCAGCGCGAGTTAACTGCCTACATAACATAACAGAACAATGGGACATATCAATTGTCAAAAAGAATGCCATTATGATACTGTACACTGCCCATTCGATCTAATAAGTGACGCTTGTGTTCCCGGTATTGAAATAAACCACGCGTAAATGCTTTGATTGTAGAAATATACGCAGAAAATTAACTTGGCTTGCTTTTATGATTCTGCACTTTTCAATGGTACTTAGAACCACTTAAACTTCTTCCCTCCCTCCTCTTTTTGTCTTGTCGTAATAAGTTACAAAACTTGTGAACGAATTTTAATGTGATTTTCATCTACAGAGAGATTCATGAAAGAAATATGGTATAGTTTTGTATCAGTTCCGAGTCCTGGCAAAACCAAATATAGTCTTCATATTTAATTTTATAATAAATCGAAATTTTGACATTTAGAATGTACTGCCAAATTGTTTCCTACGACACCCGCCAGAGGCGCTGATCAGATTTTCATACAAAGTTTCTCGATGACAGTTCGGTTGTCGGTAGTCGTCGATAGTAGTAGAGAATCGAGGCACTGTAGCGCGATTCTGTAAAATCGGTACTGTCGAGTAGCGAAATTTTGACATTTAGAATGTACTGCCAAAATGTTTCCTACGACACCCGCCATAGGCGCTGATCAGATTTTCATACAAAATTTCTCGATGACAGTTCGGTTGTCGGTAGTCGATAGTAGTAGAGAATCGAGGCACTGTTGTCTCAATTTAAAGAACGAAGACATTTATAAAATCCAATATGTAAACAGCGAATGACAACTTAATGAAGAATCCAATTTCAAAACTGTAACTCGTCCACTTAATATTTTAAATTAACCTGACCAATGCATAAAAACATAATGAATATAATGATATATCTCAACGTACAGTTACACAGGCTCCACTTGTATTCGTATGCATATTATTATCTAGAATTAAGATAAACATCAATAACGGTATAGCATATTTATAAGAAATGATATTAAACCATGCAAATTGCCTCGCATATGAGATATCAATGCTGAACGAATGCAGATTACAGGTGTAAAATTATGTGTAATGATCGGCTATTAAATATTATAATATCTACGATGTCATTTTGTGATTAAAACATTAAATATTTTCTCATAAACTGTCGTGGTATGTGACAGATGTGCTAGTAATAATTTGCAACTCGATTACCTTTTGCAATTCATAAAGGTCGAGGTAAGGTGGCCTGAAAAAGTTCGCAAGTAATTTCGGCTTCTCAAACCACAGTTACGCGGTGTTCGCCAGTAATCAAAGAGTTGTAGCAACTTTTAAGATATTTTTCGTTGATGTAAAACATTTTTGAGGAACAATTCTAAACATAAATAATTCAGTACTTATAAATAAAAAATCAAACTTACATTTACTATTAATTGAAATATACGTTTAACTGATAAAATAAAGAAAAAGTTAGTGCCGGCTTTTGACTTGATGTACAATAGAAATTACAATAGCGGGATGTATATTTTATAGCAATGTGCACCATAGTATAGTCTCGTACAAAATGGATCACTAGAGTCCCGTAGTCAAATAAGTGTTCCTCTATCTTTCAAGCCAATTGTAGACTAGCAACAATGTTGCAGAAACTAATGCAGTACTTAAGTTCCAGCTTCCTCTACTCCAAGCTATCCTATATTCATAAACCATTTAACTACTGTCTTATCAGTGCATTCTCCCGCATTTTCTCAGAAGTCTATTGCACCACAATTAATGTTACATTCAGCTGTTTCGCAGTACATTTGATAACGGTTCCGGTTATAGGCTCATGATAACATCGTGGTTGTGGGCGGGGATTAAGGTACTACTGACGAAGGGCTTACAGGGGCTGATATGAAACTTGAGACGGTAGCTTGTGATTTGTGGTTATGACCAATATGGAACTGAGGTTACGAATTATTGTAGGTACTTTGTTTGATGATTCTTATAGTGCAGTCGGTTTTCATATGTAAGGATGCCTAACTTCGGTCTATAATGAATCGTCAGTCTCTAAAGTTACAAATTAAATACATATGTTCTACGATTATACGATATTTGAAATTTTAATTGAATTTGTTTGCATATCTTGTTAAGTAGTGACTGATGTCGATAACTTTTAAGGCAGCGATGGCCTTTACCAGACAACACACTATTACAACTGAAAATAACCAAATTTATTATAAATTTTACTTCTAAAAAGTTCTAGACAATAACTAACTCCCATTTCAACTTATTTCCAGAAGGTCAGACAGTGGAACGCGGCGCCAACTACAACGGCGAGGTGTGGTTCAAAGCGGCCACCATAGCCGTGCCAGTGTGTGGCGCGCTCATACTGTTCCTGTTGGTAGCTGTGGCCGTCCGCCTGCTGAAGGCAGATGCCCTGTTGCATGCTGATAGGAAACTCAGGTAAGCTTTCCGCTTGTTTCAATGCGATAGTTAGATGTGGATGGATAAATAGCTGTACAGATAAGAGGTACATTAGTTGCGCGATTGTATAGATTTTCGTTACTATTTCACACTAGTATGGAACTTACTACTACGGAAATTTATTCTATAAAGAAATTACAGCAAGCTTTCTTTGTTAAAAATACATACTATGTTTTATAAGTTTCGTATTTCCCTCCATACTTAGCAACAAAAATGGTAACAGCAATATATCTAACCAAATTTGGTAGATGACACACATTACACGAAAGTAACATGACTCCTCATTTCTTTAACTCATTGCATTTCTTGATAATATACTAATTTTACTTTTTACATTTTCAGAGGCGGCTACATGTCACCTTTAGCTCAAAACACGACAGAAGACGTCAAAAAGGTCTGGGTTGGGACCCCTTCGGCCCCGCTCCTGGTGGCTCCTGGCGGGTGTCTCGTCGCAGTAGAAAGAGCCCAGCTTGTGGACCCCTGCCAACAACTTTGTGATATCCAACGATAGACATTAAGTGCGCAATCTCTTAGCGGGTTGTATCGTGAAATGGTGGACTGTGATGTGATTGGAGTGAAGAATCGTGGATTTACCCTTTCGAAAGTTCTGGACTTTTGAAATTATGTTAGGAATTGACTTATGAATAAATTATGACTACGTCTATGATGTAAATGGACTTGTATATGACAAATGTGAATCTAAACTCTCAGGCCGTGGATTCGATGAGCAATAGGGAAGCTATGATAAAATGTATTTTTGTATAGAAGATTAAAAGTAGTGCTTATAATGACACGTACACAGTCTTGTATAGGAAAAAATCAGATCTATAAATAAACACATTACCCTCATTTGCATCAAGCAGTCGGGTAAATAGAGCAAATTATGACACCATTGCTCATCGAAATCACGGCTTAGAAACAACACAAAAAATGACAAAACAAACAAGTTTATTATCAAGAAAATGTTCTGAAATATCACTTAATAGGTTGTGCATTATTCCCGAGTAGAAAACTGAAGTAATGAGTGAGCGTATCGATTGTATGTATGATTAGGTTAAAAACGACTGATCGCCTCGCCACTCCATGTGAAAGCCATTTGTAAGGTGTTCAAGCAAGTTTTGCATAGAAAATTTACCTTTTAAACTATTTTTTTTTCTGTCACTATACCTATATTAAATACAGAGTGGGAATAATATTAAACTTTCATATTGTTTCTGTGACGACCACTTTATTTAGCACAGGGTGTCTTTAACTTTGTATAAGTGGTAGATGGTGCGACTAAAAGTGACTTGAGAGACGCCTCTCTGTTTCCTATAATGAACTAATTTTCATATGATTTTCATACAGTAGTGGGACATTTTATAAAGAACTAGAATTCTGGACATGATCTAGTACTTTATCAATGTTTCAATTACTCTTAAGATTTTCTAGAAAATTCTCTGTTGCAAAACTTAGGCGGTAACATCGGGCATAAAAGTGGCGATACGGCATTTTTTATGAATCTTATTTCGTAAAATTGATCTCAGATTTATACAATAAACCCCCACGTCACGGGACGACCCGCGGGTATACCAAATTTACCACAATTGTATATTTTAATATTATAAATAAACTTTTCTTTAAGCGCTTTGTGTTCCTCTATATCTTTGTAAATGTATACCTTTTTAGTGTAAGACGGTAACTATGTTATACCAGTTACCACTGTGAAATGAACTACCAAATTTACTGTGGGTGTATCTGAATAATTGTCAATTATAAAAAATATGCTGTCGAATTTTTAGACTGCCAATTTTCTATCGAGAAACTAATATGTACTTATTTACTATAAAAATAATAAAATAGAGACTGCTGAAATGTTGTCTTGTGACACTCAAAAAACAGTGTCTTACCCAATATGAATTCAAAAAGTAGGTACATATTAATTTCTTCTTTTAAGTACATAATCAAATTATACATTGACAGCGTAGGAATAATATGAAATGGCTAAAAGGTATTGTCACTATAAAAATGATTCCCGAGATATTATAGTCAAAGCAAAATGCATGTAAGTAGTGTCCGTATTTTTATGAGTTGGGGTTTTTATAAAAGGTAAAGCAAAAGTACTAGACCAAAGATTTTAGTTCTTTAGCTACCTTTTTTAACCATTTTGATAGTTGAATGTTCTTTGGATGAAAAATATATCTGAAATTATTTTTGTAGTCAATGCCTTTTTGTAAGGTCGCAAAGGAATTGATATTTTAATCACGAATGATGAATGTTTCACAAAACATAGACAATCTTTAGTTATCTATATCACATAATTTCTGCATGCATTTCCTTTAATGTAATAATGTAAATGATTGTATTTTTGTAAATATAACATTAAGTTTTGTTACCTGTTATCAAGTTGTTAAGCTCACTTTCTATGCGTGAAAAATATTCAAAGTATTTCCTAGTCTTTTTATCTGATTTTAGCATATACTATGTACATTATATGTTAGCTTTGAATATATTTCACATATGGTCGGTTAAAATAAGGTTATGTTATCAAATTTAATGGAAAAAATTATATATTTTCGTGTAAATATTTAGTTTAATTGGGCATATATTCTTTATAAGTTATATCTAGTGCACATTAAACTTTTATACTGTCATTGTTATTTAGTTTTCATTTTCTTTTCCAAACGCACGTTTATTTCATTCTGTATGCTTAATGCATGACTTAGAATTCAATGTCATCGTCTCATGTGGTTGATATATTATAATTTATCTAATTACATGTAATATGTATAATCAAATAAATAATACTACAAATGAGTCATCTAATACTGTGTTATTTACTTTCAAATAAGCAATAATACAAACTAACAATGCCACTATAATTGAATTGTCCAAACTACTCACTACACATTACACATAGGGTGACAAACACATGACCTCCTTTGCCTCGCGCAGTCGGGTATTGAAGGTAACCAATGAAAAGCAATCCGGGAAGTAGTTATTTAGTATATCCAACCTACATTATCCTATTTTGTTGTGAGCAATAAACTACTAAAAGTAATCAAGTTGTTACTTAGTAAATGATGGTAATGAATTCAAAATCAGTGCGAGACATGAAGAGAGCGTGCGTTAGATACTCATTCTATAGCCTCAAACATTAAAACATGTTGCAAACATTGTATTACTTAATGAACATAGATTGGAACTAGGCGAACTCGATATCGATAAAAACTTTTTTTGCATATACTATGCCGAACAATATTGAAGTTTGAATTCATAATTGATGTTTTCGCGTAAATTATATCTTTCAAATTATATCTTTTAATTGTATCAAACTTTTCCGTAATACCTTCGTGATATTTTTAACCGACTTCAAAAAAGGAGAAGGTTCTCAATTCGACTGTATTTTTTTTTATTAATTAGATAGTTCGCCTAATTTCAATGCTTAGTCATTTTCATATCATAAATGTATGCGAGGCTAATCATCATAATAAGCAGAAACTGTCATGAAAATAAGCTTCCGAGAGGTGCCTTACTCTTAGAAATAATAACTAGGTGCAAGTAAACGAAATACTCCGTAATATAATGAATATATCTGCAATATATGTAAATATTATTTGTATGTGTAAATTAATGAAATAAAATGAAATTATTTTATTACTGGAATAATGTTTTTTATTACCCTTTTGATAAGAAAACTTTATAAGCAAGTTAGCTAACCAATCATTTTTAGCTACCTACCTACAACCAAATTATACCGATATATTTTTAAACTTCGATGCACTTATCAATTATCAGTATCGTAAAATAAAGGATTTTCTAAACTATTAACAAGCTGTTTGAGGGTCATAGTGACAAAAGCTAATGGAAAATTACTACAAGTAAGTAAATAATTAATTAGTCTCTCCTATTTAGAAACGCAGGAAAAAACACAGTTATAATTTTCATTATTAAAATCGCTCCAATCTTAACGATGTCAGGTTGAAGATTTCGATATATTTTTTCCGTTAATCGGGCATATTTGGGTGCAGCAACGAAAGTCAAATCAAAACATAAAAAAACTGGACTTAGGTCAAGCAACTCGTCAATTTATTAAAAACCTTGATTGTAGCAATTATTCTCCGGAAACATGGCGACATTTAAACAGTTTCCGCTGTTTTTATACAGATAACATCTTTTATCTAACATCTAAATACATAAAAAACACCCCAAAAATACTCCAATTTAAACCTTATGCTCTAAGAAATAAGTACGAGATAGATCTCTTGCGAAATCCAGTGCAAAACAAAGTTATAATTTTAAGTTATTAATATTTTTCGAATATTAATATCGGTAATTAATTAATAGAAGTATGCAATAAAAATCTATAAATAAGCCGCTTCAAATAAAAAAATGCATTATAAGATTAGTTTAAAGACGTGAGTGTACTTTATAAGAAGAGCAAAAGGTAAGTGTTCTTTCATATTATTTTAGACTCAGTTGTGCTATACCGATGATAGAAATTGTAAGAAATGTTTTTGTAAAATATAAAAGTGGCGTTAGTTTTAAAAATATTGAATATTAAAAGATACCTTAATACGTAAAAAATTACGCTAAAAGATTTGCAAACGATCGGTAGTTAGACCACCTGTACTATGGTCGGACCGCAGAAGTATAGTCACGTTTAATACTTTTAATGCACCTGGGCATGTAAAAGTTAGTGTTTTTACTTAAGAGTTATAAATTTTAAGCTAAGATAGAGATCGATGGACTCAAGACCTAACCTCTTCCTCGTTCGGGAAGAGACCCTTGCCCAGCATGGAACAGCAACGGGTTAATAATAATAAAACATACGGCGTTGTTATTTAACTATATTTGTGGTTAATATAATTCTTAATTGTGCAGCATTGATAGGTTTTCTAACAAGTCATTAGTTTTCATACCCCAATGTGTCTACCGCATGATTTCGAAGAAACACAAGTAAGTTTAAAGCCGGCTCTAATTATAGTTATGAATAAAAAACTAATAATTGATATAAGTACAAGAATTGAATGCCTTGAGTGCCATTCTTTGCCAAGGTGTTCTGGTAGCCATGTCTAGAATAATAATAGGGTGTCCAGTCATCTAGCGCTGATTAACAAACGTACTCTTGTCCCTATGGTACTTTATATGCGTATCACGTTGCCTTGCTAGGTTTTGTCTCCGGTTTTGCTTGGTATATCAAACGATTTTTTTCTCTTTATGATAAGTTTATGTCAAATTTAATTGGTAAATAACGTGATTCATTATCACGTGTTAATAAATGCTATTATGCATTACTTAGTAACTATATTCCGCTTGACGTTGCCGTCGTAGATTCCCGTGACGACAGCGATCGCTGCCTGACATAAACACAGAGTATATAAACTTAATATAAAATGATAGTAAAGTTTAAAAAATCAGTGAAAAAGTACGAAGCATATTTGCCTTAAAAATATAACCACCGCTGTATAAAAAACGTAAAGCCTTAATTTTATATACTAGCTCTGTTTAAACGGGCAAACTGACACAAACAACCGCCTCTTATTAAACATCTCAAAGGCAATTGAACATTGGATTGTGTTCAACAATAATTAAAGTACCAATTATTGGTATAAAATGAAATAAATACTAATTCAGTGATCATACAAATCGTATCTCCAGATACCAACCAACATTGCAACACAAACTTCCGTTAAAATTGTATCCTAACTTAATTTAACAAAATTCTTTGACTAGTTGAAATAATTCGTGGATTTAATTTCAGGGAGCCATGACTAAAGGCAAGAATAATCATAAGGAGAAGAGACATGAAGGAAAGGTGCTGAATTTCGACCACCTCGTGTTCTACGTGTCTAATGCTAAAACTGTAAGTAGACCTTACGTAGGTTCTTTAGTTATAACTTCATAAGGATCTGTTTTAGTAAAAGCTACAGAAGATTTTTTTTAACCCTAGTTAACGGGAAGACAGAGTAACTAATACCACAGTTCAAAAATATTATTGATTGATTTACAAAAAAATTACATTCAACCCAGGTTACCTTTCTTATATTACCCGTTGGCTTTTCCCTGAGATTACTATTTATTAGACCTCTATTGTCCCCGCCTGTATTATCGTCCGAATATCACCTCTACTACTGTCTGGTTAGACTTTTTTGAGCTATATTCGTTTCTAATGTACTAAATAAATTGCAGACTGCCAGTTATTTCGTGACAAGGTTGGGATTTAAGCCTTTGGCTGTTCGTGAGGCTACAGACGAAAGACCTGTGTTGTCTCATGCTGTACGGCTTAATCAGGTAAGACAATACGTCATGTTAATAGATATGATTTTATGAGAGAAAGAGAGATTTTGTCGCTAGGTTAAAGGTGCTTGTAAAGATTTCATAGCTTCGCTTTCGATATTATCCATGAATTTATCAGATGAAACTATTTAGTACCTATTTTAACACACATTTTACTTTTACTATTTCTTTAAAAGATAACAATAATCTTCGAATCACCAACAAGCTCGGGTGGTGAGATAAACACGGACCTGTTAGCTCACGGCGACTTTGTCAAAGACGTGGCTTTCGAGGTCCATGACTTGGATGAACTAGTCCGAAGAGCGAAGGAGGGGGGCGCTGAGATTGTGAAGGGAATCACTGAGGAGAAGGACAAACTTGGTACCGTCAGATATGCGGTACTTAGGACGGTAAGACATTTTTTAACTGCATTATTTTATGCCAAATTCTTCATTTGAGTCTCGTAATGACAAGGTTTACGGATGTCAATGAAGCAAGGGAAGTTTGCAAGAATCGTGCTAAGTGGCGTTCTCTGATTTCTGCGTAACTCTATCAAAAGAAAGCATGATTTTATATACATATAGTCTCTAGACTAAACGCAGAAAACTAAATCACTTTACAGAACTACTGGCTGGGCACAGTTTTCCTATTGACATGCTAAATAAAACGCAAGTATTTACTTAAGAGAAAATATAAACTAAGTAGGAATCAACACATGTTGTTTTTAAACAATTGAATCTTGCTTAAAAACGGGTTTGTAAGAGCCAAAAAACTCTAAGATATCTTAATATTGTTGTCCCTGAGGATTAAAATGTAGTAAATGGAAATGTAAGCCTGAAGGTACTATTCTTCTTCTTCTTCGTGTCAATGGTTTTTTTTGTCGTACTTAATTACCTCCAGTTTCTAATTAGTAATAGATAAATAAGGTACTATTAATAACACACTACTATTAAGACCCAATTCTTGGTCTCGGCGTGGCCTTATAGTTCCGTAGTGGAACGACATGTAGCAAAACTAACATACTTTGAAACAAGATGACAATTTTATCAGGCGCTTTTCAGATCTACATAAAATAAGCTTTATTATAATAGACCTAGGCAACATTAATACAACAGTACAGATAAGTATTTCAAGCAAAACATTAAAAAATATTGATAAAATTACTATTAATAATGATTTTTTGCAGTACGGAGATAACACACATACGCTGATCGATCGCAGTAAATACAATGGAACACTATTACCGGGATATGAACCAGTTGACAATGATATTCTTGACAATACTCTGTAAGTTTTTTTACTTTTATTAACAGGTTTTACTGGTTATACACAACTACAGGATATTCTGCTTCTTATACAAGAAATTACAGAAGGGTTTAAAATTCTTGTAATGCAAAAAATCCACCCCAATATTCTGATTTCTTTGAAGATGGTAAACACAAATATTCCTGATGGATCTTAATTTACAATTCTTTTTGTTTATAGGACGTAGCCTATTGCGACATTAAAATTTGCTATAAGTAACTACTAACTTTATACTGGGCTTTTCAACAGTTTGGATGAAAGGCATTTTTTCTAAATATTTTGATGATCTTTTAATAGTTTTAGTTGCTAATTAGTTCACGGCATATTTTTTTTATGGTTAGTTGGTATTTATATTATTTTGTTAACGAAACACACCCAGAATATCCCCGAAATACTCGTGTTCTTTAAATTTTCAGACCTGAAACCAATTTAATGTTCATTGACCATGTGGAAGGGAATATGGCTGATGGGACTCTAGAAGATTCTGTAGCTTGGTATGAGAAGAATCTTAATATGCAAAGGTAAGAACCATTTAAATAGAACATCCATAACTTCAGTTAACCATTTTTGAGAGATCCTTTGCGACCTGACCACCTAAATTTATAAGCAAGGAGACCTAAATGACAATTTCTGGATTATTTTCCTGTTATTTCTTATCTATGTCGTTATTTCTGTTAGTTACTTCATCTTTTTCAGCTAAAATAAGATCAACTGGTTCTCTTAATGCCATTTTTTCTATGTATTCTTTTATACAACGGGTTATTTCACTTTCAGATTCTGGTGTGTCGACTACAAACATGACTTAGTTCCGTATTCCTGCATCAATTCCGCCTCCGTTATTAATAAACATGAAACTGTCCTCGTGAGTATCGTTTAAAACATTCATATCAACGTTAGCATTACCCTATACACTCATAGTCACTGATTGTGAGAAGGCCCGCCCTCCCCCCTCCAAATTGGTTTACTCGTAGCTAATCTAGGTGGCGCTTTAAGCGGCCGCTTTAGTACTGAAAATCTACCAAGAGATGACGCTGTCCATATGACGTCATTTTCTGAATCGCGGTGTTAAGATTCTCCGCAACAGAATGACTACCCCAGAACGCGAAATTTTCGGTATCGCTTCTCGGCCTTTTGGCTAAGATCAAAGTGTAGTATCTGTTCTTTTCAGCTTAATATCTGAAAGTTCCCTCATTGAGGGACCAGTATATTAAACTGATTTTTGTAAGCTGACGGGATGTTCGGGGCTCGCTCCACTCCTGTCACGGGTCGGCCCGGCATTGCAGTGCCGCCGGGATCGGCCCACATAATTCCATATTATATCTACATCACCATGAACTCTATGAAGCATCAAGTAGAAAACATTAATCTGCGCTTCTAATCTATTCTTTAAAAGCGTCTAATCTGACAAACATTACGTCGGCAAATTTTTCAAACTTGGCAAATGATAATGTCATACTTAACAGATTTTCTAAAATTACTAAATACCCCTTATTTACAGTGCACATAATTTGTACTCATGGGCCACGCAATGACATAATTACAAATTTTCAAAAGAGAAATCCGAAAAAAATATCAGTTAACCAAGTAATCTTAAATTCAGTGTAATTCTTAATACACTTAACAACAGTTTCTATGCCGCGTACAATAGTTATAAATGATAATGAATACTATTGTAGACATTATAAGTTATTGCGACTGATCTTATATGCAGTTAAACATGATTTTTGCTTTTATTATATTACTAAAGTACCTACACTTTCAAAAGTGCTTATCTATATTACGATAAGATTACTAAACACTGTTTTCCTAAACTTGGCACTTTCAGTACCGGGTCTCCACAAATTGACATAATTAATCATTTCTGTTTGTTATTTTTCTATTGCAGTTGTCAATGAACGAGGCAGCGAAAGGCTTGCGTCCTACGAGCAAGGCTACAGAATTTGTGAAGGCTCTTGGCGGTTCTGGAGTCGAACATATTGCACTTTATACTGATGATATTGTTTCTACTGTAAGTTTGTACTTAAATTTATATTTTAAGAATATCCTAGGCCGAGGGCAAGAAATACAAGCCACCTGCCTGTTTGTATTCATTTGCAGGAAAGGGGTTAGCAAGCTTTTAATAGAATAAAATTAGGTTTATATTCATATAAAAAATTTTAAGATTACCCTAGGACGAAGGCAAGAGAAACATATTCAATGCAAACCACCTGGCCTGTTTGTATTCATTTGCGGGTAAGGGGTCCGCAAGCAATTTTAACATGATATTAACGGTGTAATTTATGTATTATATTTATTATTTAGTATTTTAAATAATTTCAAATGCATTCTTAGTATAAGGTGGGTAGGTACACTGGGTACCCTAAATAAGGCCTATTTCTTAAATTTCCGAAACCGAGAAGCGGGTAATTTAAGGAATAGGCCTTATTTGGGTTACCCACCTTATAGTACATACCTACATATATAACGACGAAGAAGTCCCATTTAAATTTTTAGAACTAGTGAGTACTAGTGACGTCTCCCATTCCACCTTTATTCGCAGACATTACAAAAATAATTATTATTCTAACATTTGCCTACACCCTAAATAATCACGATAATTATAAAAACAAACACTTACAAGATCAAACTGCACTTTCTGCGGCTTACAACAATAACGTGTCCTTACGTGTCTTCTTTACCAGTCGGAATGAATGCAACATGGCGTATTTCACAAACGGAAATCGCATATCTAAAATATTTTAAAATACGACAATGCTAAATGCTTTACGACCATAATCTTTTTACATCAAAAATTCTTATCAAATTAATTAGTAATTTTAAAGCTTTTATTTTATGCATTGAATTTATCTATTCTAAATTCTTATTCAAATCGGATGTGTTTTTATCAAATATGAATATGGGAACATGTAATAAAATCAGTTTTTTTAATTAGATGTTATTAAAGGTTGATAAAAACACGTCAATTGATGCTTATAAATCTTTATAATAATTAATAATATGGTTTAGGTAATTAATCTTTGCATGTGAAACAAATATGTAAAAGTTTCAGTTTTTATTTGATGGATACAACAAAAATCAAAAACTTTCATTTTAAAGTTACAAAATCAAATAAGTGAACAATAATATTTTGGAAAGACACCAAGAGCTTATATTGATGTTTAGTTTGATTTGATAAATATGAATTATTTAATTCGTTATTCTTTACGAAATTTACGAATCCATAGTAGGTAACACTACTAAGATGACTTGAAAAATAAAGTCTGACTGCGGGTTTCTGAGGCACATTTAGCGATAGTTTATCTATTCGTTAGCGGTTTTTTTATATGAGTTTAAACCCTATTGAATAGATAAACTACCGCTAAATGTACTCCGAAACCGGGGGCGAGACACGTAAATAATATTTATTTATTTATTAGCAGGCATGCAGTTGTATACAGCTGGTAAATGCCTGTATCCTGGTAATTCACAATGGTGATATATTTTCTATATTTCTTCTCAGATGCGCAGTCTTAAAGCCCGTGGAGCAGAAATAGTAACCTGGCCGCCGACATACTACGACTTAATCAGGGAGAAGTTGAAGTCAAGCTCTGTGAACGTCGCAGAGAGTATCGAAGCGTTGCAGGAGAACAGCATCCTGATAGACTTCGATGAGCGAGGGTATATGCTGCAAGCTTTCACTAAGCACTTGCAGGCCAGGCCTACTGTGTTTATTGAGATTCTTCAGAGGAGGAATCATAGGGTAAGCATCTGAAGTCTGTTTCAGATAAGCAAGACACCAAATAACTTTGTGTGTCTGAACTCTGAATATAATCATAGTAAGCTGATGCGAGGGTTTAATATAAATAATTAAAACACAACATTTTGGAGAGTAACAACAACGACAGCTACGTTTTCTTCCGTCACTTGCGTCTATTGATGGTTTGATCTCACCGGTCACTCGTTTTATAGAAAAATAAATACATTAAGTACAATTGAAACTGTCACACAAAAAAAATATTATTATGTTGCGTGAGCTGTTGAGTAATATTTACAAGGGTGTACGTAAGACTACTACTGCACCCTATGTTTCGAGATAAATTGATGCTTTTTGTGTTTGTAAACTGTATATTTTGTGAGGAAATAATCCAGGGGGAAATAGGTTTAAAGCGACGATGTATAGAAGTACATAATAATCATGTTTTTATAGCGTTTGTGTATTCCATAAGGCTAGCCTGTTTTTTGTTTCTTGTTTTTCCCAGGGTTTCGGTGCTATGAACTACAAATGGGTATTCGAAGCGATTGAACGTTTGGATGCTGGTAAAGAACAGAGCGTGACCGATGACGGCAAGAAAAACGATGCTGCTTAAATAAAATAACAACGATATTGTATACGCAACGATATTAAACGATTTTTACTTCAAAGGTTTATGTTTTAGAAATATAATTGAAAATTAATAAATGTATGTTAATCTAATTGATTGATTTTTATTTATCCTGAACATAATATTCATATTATTACAATGTTCATTTTGGTAAGTTGTGGGATATTACAAAAATATCCCACAACTTACCAATTTTTCTTATAAATTAACCTCCTAAACGATCCTGTAAACTGTAACTGTAGTTTCTTCACGACGCAATATACAAATTTATATGTTACATGATGTTGTTGCTTTATCTAAATTATTATACAAAACGAAGAATATTTACTGACTATCCTGCTAGGTAGGTATAAAGTGTTTTCAGACCCTTCGCATTCTAGATATTCTGCCATGGTCGAAAATCGCAGACTAGGTACTTAATTTCTACGTAAAATAAAAAAACAGTGCCGAGTGCAAAGAAAGCCTTTAAAATACCATTTTCTTATAACTAACAAAATAATAAAATAACATTCAGATCCGTAAATCAGTAGGTAGCAACGTTTTCATAACATTGAAATGTCATGGAAAATTCTATGATATTGCACAATATTTCGCAATGAGTGGTCTGATATGCTAAACCGACCGACCGGTCCGGGATTCGAACTGCTACTAACGTGGGGTAGAGACTGCCAGCGCTTGCGCACACAATTTATTCTACTTCGCGAGTAGTTTGTATTGTTGTATCGAATGAATGGAATATGTGTACAGTTTTATATTAAGTATAGGATAACTTGTTAGGTATGTTTTGTATTGCGGTAGTACATTTCAAAGATAATTGACATATAGAATAGAAAAATTATGTTATTAACAGATATAAATTTGGAGGTTATCAAAAAATATTAAGTCATAAATTTCGTAAAAAATATTGATGAAACCACTAAAGAAGACATAGTTGAAAGCTCTATTAAAATGCCTGTCTTTTGCTATAACAACATCCCAAAACCCGAATACTTAAAAAAAGTGTTCTTAAGTCATTAAACTACCAAACTTAGAAGTTAAAAATCATGAAAAATTGAACAATTCCGACTCAAAAACTGTCTAGCTAAATGCATCTTTGCTTACATCTACAAAAACAAACGTAATACTATATTTTCATTCATACATCACAATATCAATATGGGTTACTAAATCAAGTCTATTCGGTTATGCCACTTCACCCCGTCTCTGTGCTTCGCGCTAAAATCCAGTTTTCTATAACCGATCGCATTAGCATTTTGTTTATCACGTCTTGTACGCAGTGGGCCGATCGACGCAGTTATTGGACAAAATATTGTAAGTAAATAATAAGTAGTACGCAATTGATGCAAACAACTGTGACGTAGTCACTCCGTAGTGCAGTGAATAAGGTTGTCACGTGTTACCATTGCGTCGGGAGGTTGTTTGATTCCCACATGGAACAAAAGGGTAGATGACTACCAGTCAAATCAACTTCTCTTCTACAGGAATACGAAATAGTGTCGTCAGTTTAGTATTTTCGTTGGTATCAAATGAGTGCATATTAAAATGTTTCAGTCTGTAGTCATTTAAATTTCAACACTGTTTACCAGCAAAATTATATAGCATGGGCATTTTATATGGACCTCTTACGAATACAAGTTAATAATTTTTCCTTAACCCAGTCAAATATCCAATTATTTGAGCAATTTCGTTTCTGGTGGTTCTTTGTGTCCGTTGTTTGTAATTTAAACCCCTGCGACACGACAGAATTTTTTAGTGCGGGAGTTGCTTTTAATTTGATTGTGATAAAGCATTTAGTTTTATGGGTAAAATGAGTGAGAATGAAAAAGTTTGTTCGTTTATATGTATATTCTTCTGAATAGATTTTCAACTGGTGGTACGTTGATTAACAGAAATTGCAAGTTTCATACCTCTACTTCTACATAACCTAGCATTTAAGCAAAGTATTGTATACTACGCAATTGATGTAAACAAGCGTGACGTAAATGTGCAGGTATGCTGTTAATAGGAGTGTAAAATGCAACAGCTGATTAACAGGAAAATAAATGTTGTTTACGATAAAAGCCTTTAATAAAGCTATACTTTCATAGGCATAATGACAAAAGACGAAAGATAGTGCAAATACTTTTTAACTGAGGTGATAAGCGAAGTTTAGTTATTTAGGGCAAAATTCCCATACAAACATTCATCCCCTCTTCTAACCCCTTATACCCCTGTAAAAATAGCTTATGTGTTTTCTCAAAGTCCACTCTTTCAATTTCTTTCAGTTCTCTTAAATTCAAAAGCGTAAGACACTTTCACATTTATAATATTAGTAGGGATTAGTAGAGAGATATGTAGTAGGGATTTAAGAAACTGGGATAAATTTTTTACTTATTTGGATGGAATGATCCCATTCTTGCAACTGATAACAACTGTTAAGAATGCTAATTTGCATTTAGGTAAGCAAGTGTATCAATTAACAGAAAATAATGTCATCACGATCGAAACATTGTCATTGTTACCATTCTTCACACAATAATCAATACCTTCGGTATATTGATTTCGTTTTCCTCATACCAATATTATGTCTACATAAATAATTTAGTCTCACTGTGTGGTGGAGGCTTGGCTCGACTAGTCCGGCACGTTGACGCGACACCGAGGTTTATCACGTAAACTTAGCAGCTGTTCACATTGACAAACGATTATCTGTCGCTCTCATCTTTGCCATAATCTTGAAATAACGAAATGGGGTTTCTAGTTCCTTATATAGAAGCACAGGCGCAGATTATAAACAGCCATTTTCAATATACTTACTCTCGGAGATTGCAGATAGATTGCTATCCTAGATTATTATGTAAGAACGAACCATCATTAACTGATTTGGTTGGATTGTAATGAAAAGTATAGTAGGTAAGATAAACTCATTGATGGACAATAGGACATAGTTTAATCAATGGATAGGTAAAGTATGGAAGACATCTATTTCATTCAGTAGTGAGCAAATCTCAATTTCAAATCAAGTTTGGGTACATGAAACAGCCTAGGAGCCTATTTTCTCGTAAAAGGTAGGAGGCATCTAGAAAATAAAGATTTTATATGTTTTTTAATATTAACAGTAGTTGTAGCATATGTATTACGGTTATAAAATGGTTCCATTACGACGCGATAAAGGATAATATGTCATATTTGATGTAGTGTCTGTATGAACACAGGTTTACCATCTTGTTTTTATGTAAAACTTCACTAAGGCACCATATTTCTGCGTTCAATATAAGCAAGAGCTTGCTCTACTACGTTTTAGTAATCGCTTGAAGATACAACACATACAAACAAACAGTTTCAGTGTGAAGTTAATTTTAGAAGTTATTTTGCATTTTAAGGAAACACAATGGTAAGTAAAGAATAATTTAATATATTATATTTTAGGGAACGAAAGGAGAAAAATGTCGTTCATGTACTTTTTACTGACCGCCATTTCTCGAGATACATCTATAGCTTATTCTAAATGTTATTTTTTCTTAACATAAATTAAGTAATACATTTTACTCTAATCATAAATAAAATACTTATAAGATTAAACTAATAAAAAATTGTAACAACAACTGTGCGTATAACAATCTCCTTTAACAAGTAATTTTCTTCCAATCTCCCTCTATCCGAAAGCGCAATTTGTAGCAAAATACATAGTTTGTTGCTGACGCAACTTGTGGAAAACGTAACTACCTGTTAGACGACGCAAAGCGTACTTTCATAGTGAAATCTAGAAGCTTTTCCATCGATCATTAAACCATTTTAATGAGAATATACTACGAGATAATCTACTAATGATGATGGTAATTTATTATAAAGATGTTTGTTTCAGACGTCTTACACAGACAAGGGGAAGAAACCAGAAGCTGGACGGTTCCTTGCATTCGATCATCTCACATTCTGGGTGTCTAATGCGAAACAGGTAAATAGATACTTTCTTATTGGATTTTCATAGATTTTTTTTATAGTTTATAGTTTTTAAGTGTAGCTTAAGTTAGTTTGTTAATCTTATAGACGAAGTTTTCTTTAATCTTGCTCTACATCTCTCTTGAATACTCTTGATTTATATAATAGCTGAAGCCATTTTTAAAAGTTGACTTTTTAATTTAAAAAAAAAAGTGGTTAACGATAAATTTTAATCACGTGAATGTCAAGGTTTTGGTATATTAAACGTCAGTCGAAAGAGTAATAATTATGCTTTTACTTATTTTCCCTGTGCGACAACCAGATTATTATTAAACAGCCCAAGAAGACAACATTATAAGTTTTAGTTCTTAAGAAAATGGTAATTAGTTTTTTTTTAAAACTCAATTTATTTGTTTCGTAACTTAATTGGGATGTATTACTAATTAATGAAAAGGAACAATTTATTTTTATCTTCCTTCTTAATTATTATTTTTAATTTCCTTTACCCTTTATGCGATAAGTGTTTATTAAAAAGACTGGTTTACGATTATCTCATGAAGTTAGCTGAGTAACTTTATGCGTTGCAATAATTATTATCTCACGAAGTTACCTGTTTCTTACTAGCAAGTATAATATAAGTTTATTTGACAATAAATTATGTATGTTTTAGGCAGCAAGTTACTATGTGTCGAGGTTCGGCTTCGAACCTTTGGCGTATAGTGGACTGGAGACTGGTTCGAGAAAAACAGCTTCGTATGCCGTCAGAATGAATAAGGTAAACCAGTATTGTGATCAGACGAGCCTCCGTCTACTATATTTATAATAGTTGTATTTTTATTTGTGGAATTTTCTACGACGCGATGTCAAATAATGATATTAATGGACAGACTTAAGACACTTAAATTGGATAATACTGATTTTAGTATTGTTTCATATTTTTAAACTGCTGAGAAGTAAAATAATGACTAAAAAAGTAAAATAAAATAACTTTAACAAAGTGTGGTATCTCGTCCGTCATGGACATGGTGCATAACCTTAGGTTACATGAGCTTTAGGTCTTAAATTACTATCATGAGTCACTTATTGAGTTGATAGTAACTACCGCTAGCCAGGGTCAGGGATTCGATATCCTCAAAAAATAACCATTTATTTTTAATAAACATAACTTTTCAAATTCCACAAACAACTAAAATTCCTCCTGACAGGATATATTTGACTCTTTGCCTAGCTTTAAATAATGTAATTTATAAGTACAAGACTTGACGAAATATCATTTTAATTTCTAATAGATTATCTTCGTACTCCGCGCACAATACGAGCCTGAAGAAACAGACTTCGTGAACGAGGTAGCCTTCCACGGAGACTTCGTTAAAGACGTGGCCTTCCAAGTGGAGAACCTGGACTACATCCTAGAGTACGCCAAGAAGCAAGGAGCCGTGGTAGTCAGGGATCTGTGGGAGGAAAAGGACGAGTACGGAGTCGTGAGAATGGCTACCGTGAAGACGGTACGTAACCCACTAAATAACAATATTTAAAGCCCTTGATATAAAATCCTATTCAGAAAAAAAATCCCTTTGCCTAAAAGCGTAATATGATTTGGTTACCTTATTTGTTTATTCTTTTGTTAACTTTTGTGGCAATAAAACCGATCCCGTAAAATTGAATTCTAGTTCATTAGAAAATAGTTGCCTTTAGAAATTGCTTAAGTATTTATTTTTAAATTTTTCATCAAAGGATTATTTAATAATGCTTATCTTATTATTAATATCTATATTTTAGTAAATTTATTTGTATGCACTAGATTATAAACATTTTATAGGAGTCCAATAAAATTCGTTATACTTAATGGTACTTATGGTGTATGTAATTTTAATGAAGCATAATTTATTTATGATTATATTTGTTTCAGTACGGTGACAACACTCACACGCTAGTGGACAGATCACAATACAAGGGACCTTTCTTGCCTGGATACCAACTCTTGACTCCAGACCCTATCAATAAGTTCTTGTAAGTATTCATAACAAGTCATTATATGCCTAGTAATATAAAATAATTCTCTCGTTTAAGATTCAGTTACTGTTTTAAATTTTAAAGTTAAAACACACTAGAATAGTAGCTTTCAGTAGCTTTAGCTTTTTTCAGCTAAATAATTATAATAATTTGTAATTTCTTGTCTTAATAATAATGCGAAATTAATACATAACTTTTACCACAGGCCCAAAGTGGAGATAAATTTCATCGACCATGTAGTCGGAAACCAGCCTGACAATGCTATGGAGACAGCTGCGTCGTGGTACGAGAGATGCCTTCAATTCCATAGGTAAGTTAGAAAAAAACTTATAATTAAATAAATATACATTTTAAATAAATATTTTCTAGACAAAAGTGGTTGGTTATTTTGTTATTTAGTTGTATGTTGAAAGTGCAAGGACAAAAAGAATCTCTCCGGCGGGGAATCGAACCCCGGTCTCCCGCGTGACAGGCGGGGATACTGACCACTATACTACCGAAGACTTGTTAATAGAGTTTGAAATATCGGTTTGGTATCTAGTGTCAATCAATACCTGAGATAAAGCTTCTGTGTTTGATCGAATTGGCATAAAATGCGATTACTTATCAATACATAATGAATTCGGTAAATTGTATAGACCAATAATGTCTTTTGTTAGTAATACAAAGTTGGTTGCCACTATACAACCGGCGACGGCCTTGTGTATTCGCATGCAACGGGAAATTATTGTGTTTTTCAAAACTATGTACCTATTGACCGTTGTAAGGTCACTGCAATCTATAGTTTAATTCTCGGTGATATGTAATGAATAAGTATATTTATTTTCGACAAAATAATTATCATAGGTACCTACCTACTATGCACCTTTTTTTACTAGGTAGTAGATATTTTATACCCTTTTTTTACTCTTTTTCGATTAGCTAGTTGTCGCGATTAGCAAGCCAGCTAATTGTCTTTTTTTTTAAATAAGTAAAAATATTCATATTTCTTTTTTTCCATAGATTCTGGTCGGTAGACGACAAGCAAGTGTGCACGGAGTACTCAGCTCTTCGTTCCGTGGTGATGGCCAACTGGGAGGAGACTGTCAAGATGCCCATCAATGAACCAGCGGCTGGTAAACGCAAGAGTCAGATCCAGGAGTACGTGGAGTACCACGGAGGAGCTGGTGTACAGCATATTGCGATCAATACTGAAGATATTATTAGTGCTGTGAGTGTACTTCTTTTGCGATTTTTATTGACAATTTTTACCGAATATTGTTTATTTTTTTATATACATAGGTACCTACCTATGTTCGGGTACTCTTACATAACCATTGATTCATTGGTAGTACATTTTTATAACGTAACTTCGTCGTATGTATAGAACAATTAGCGATATTTTTTTCGTAATTGGTACCATTATTATATTGTGAAATCCATTGAGGTTCTTATTTTATCGATTCTTAGTTACATACTCATATTCTGTTCATGGCTGTTATTAAACTAATACTTATTTGAAAGGGTTATCTGGTTTTTTGTTAGATAAATTCTTTCGTTATGCAAGGGTTCGATTTCCGCGGAATATAATTCTTAAGTGATTACCTTTTTTAGTCCATAGGTAACTCACTAATAAACTCTACTCATTTTAAGTTAGAGTTATTACCACAATTAAAACTACCTTTGTCATCTGACTGTCCTTCAAATATGATAGGAAACCAGTTTCACTGTGCTATAAAGTTTTTTGTATGAGAATTACTGTAAACTGGTTAGCAACTCTATATTTATAGATTTTTTTGACATTTTACATCTAATCAGATATTTGCATAAATGATTAGTTACACGAGTATCAAATGTATTTGTTTGATAACTAATTTTAATCTTTGACTTGGATTTTTGTTTTAACTTAGTTCATGATATTAAGTAAGTAGGTTAAGTACAAAGTAGTACCTACTTAAGCTGCTTAATAGCACGTCTTGTCTCTTTTCTTCTTTATGTCTTGTTTCACAACTTCTAGTTAAGTAAACGGTCAGCTTAACAGATTGAATATTATTTAGTTATTTTTATTAATTAACTACTACTACTATCACTTATTATATCAGATAGGTTACCCGATACAAGCCATGAAACTGGCCCTAAAATGAGTACGATAACCAGTATTAAGATAATAATGTACAATGTTTAAATGTACCTACTCTTTTCACAGATCGAAAACCTCCGTGCCCGAGGCGTGGAGTTCCTCTCAATACCTTCAAAATACTACAAGCTGATTCGCGAACGTCTTCAACAAAGCAAAGTGAAGGTGGCTGAGAGTATTGACATATTAGAACGATTAAACATCCTCATAGATTACGACGATGATGGATACTTGCTGCAGATCTTTACGAAGAACACGCAGGACCGGCCCACTCTGTTCCTGGAGGTTATACAGAGAAGGAATCATAATGTGAGTAGAAACAATTGTACCTAGATTCGTCGTTAGTCCCGAAAAATTGACGAAATATCTTCTTCTTTTTTTTTTTTTTTTGCGAGGGTAGTTGCAAGAAGAAGGAACTAAAATTCTGCTCTGCGTATTTTAATTAAATTTAAATAGTTATTTTATCTTATTTATACAATTTTATGTTTTCATTTCTTATTCATCTATCTACCTGCCGGTTACAATATTTCTCTTCGTTGAATCCTTCTCTTCTGCACTTCACTACTCACTATCTACCATTGACTACACTGAACTACACAAAATGGACACCGTGCAAGCAACACTGAATGAGCTCAGCACCAGCATCAACAGCAGAATGGCTGATTTTGAAGCGCAGCTACTGAAGTCCGCCCCTCTGAGTGTCTCCAGCCTGGCCTCCGACTTTGCAGCGTACAGGGCATTTGTTACCCAAGCCCTGACAATGCTGCAACTGCAAATTGACGGGCTTGCACGAACAGTCGACAGCATGGAGATGCAGCGGCGGAGGAAGATACTGCTGCTTCATGGTGTTACGGAGCCTGCCAAGGATGAAGACGTTGCCCAAACACTCACTAGTGTCGTTGTCAAGCAGCTGGGCATTGGTGATTTCTCCAATGATGACATTAGGCGCTGTCAGCGAATGGGGCGGAAGACTTCGGCTAAGAAGCCCCGGCCAATACTGGTTAAGTTGAGGGACTTGGAGTTGCGTGATAAGCTGTGGTTCTCCAAGACGAAGCTTAAGGGTTCCGGAGTCACCATGTCGGAGTTCCTCACCAAGAGCAGGCACGATGTGTTCATGGCGGCTCGTGAGAAGTACGGGGTCAACAAGTGCTGGACTCGGGATGGTGCAATCCATGTTCTGGGACCGGACGACGTGAGGCACCGTGTGACAACACAAGCCGAGCTGTGCAGCGTCGGTGAGCTGTTGCCCAAGCCGAGTTCGGCGCCCAAACCACTGGTTGCCTCAAAATCGAAGCGAGTAGCCCCCAAAAAGTGAGGTCATCCGAGTTCATAACTAGTCCAGGTACACTTCGCATGTTTACTTGCATAATTCATTTCTTCTACCTCCCACAAACATTATAATATATGTGTTTATTCTCCCGTTTGACTTTGACTGACTTTGACATCTGACATTTCTGACACTTCATACTTAATGTTACCATATTAAAAATCTATTTTTTACCGTTCTTACCTCTCGACTCTCTAGTATTTTTAAATTTATATACACATATTATTAATAACATTATTAATATTATTATTTTCTTCTTTTATTTATTCTATACAATCCTGTTTAAGAAACTGTCGTATTATTTCTATGATTTCTTTTTTTCCTTTCTCGTACCTGGACTAGTAGTTGTTAGGTGTTAATTATTATTATTTTTTTTTTTTAATGTACCTGTTTTGTTCTCGCAGCCGGCAGATGGAGCAATAACTTTTGTTTATCAGCCTCTATTATATATATAGTATATATTTATTTTTATTGTATCTTCTATTTATTTTTTATTAATTATTTATTGTTATTTATCTTTACTAAAATAATTAACTTATGTCACTATTAGACAGTAGCATAGATAATGAAGAATATTTTTCTGCAAGTAGTGATACCAGCTTCGTAAGTGTTCCATCTCTTGCTGAGACACTGTCGTCCCAGTTTTCTGATTTTCCCAGGAACTTTAATGTGGTCCATATTAATGCTCAGAGTATTCCGGCCCATTTCCCGGATATGCTGGCTACTTTCGACTGTACACATATTCATGCAATACTTGTTTCTGAGTCTTGGCTTAAACCATGCTTAGTCTCCTCTGCTTATTCACTCCCAGCCTATGAGCTTATTAGAAACGATCGCGCAGTGGGAGGTGGGGGTGGTGTGGCTATCTATCTTAAGCAAAATATTCCTTTCTCCATAGTTAGCATGTCACCGCAGCCCCCACCACCAAATGCTGGCGAGCATCTTTTTCTCGAAGTTGAACTTCTCCACTCCAAAATTTTGCTCGGTGTTTTTTATAGTCCTTCTTTACGTGTAGATTACTTCACCTCTCTTGAAATTCTATTAGAAAATGTTCTCCCCGTGTACAGTCAAACCATAATCATGGGCGATTTCAACACCTGCCTCCTTAAAAATGATCACCGTTCCTATGCACTCCAATCAATCGTTGACTCCAATAACCTCTCCATACTTCCTCTTAATACTACTCATCATTTTCCTAACTGTACTCCGTCCCTGCTGGACCTTATCCTTATTTCTTCCCCTCATCGTGTTTCCAAGCATGGTCAGTGTTCTGCAGATGCTTTTTCCTATCATGACCTCCTCTTCTTGTCTTACCGTGTCCGACCTCCGAAACCTAAACCTAAAATCCTGGTGCAGCGCAACTTTCGTGAAATGAATGTGGCAAATCTTCGTGCGGATGTCAACAACATTGTCTGGGATTCTCTCTTTGATTCCGAAAATGTAGACGAGAAAGTTGAGCTATTGACCTCCAGTCTGATAAAACTCTACGACACTCATGCACCATTGCGTAAAATAAGAGTGAAACATCTTCCGTCACCTTGGCTGACGGACGACATTAAATCATTACTCTCCAAGAAAGCTGCTGCTAAAACGAAATTTAAATGTCGTCCAACCAACGCTAATTGGAATAAATATGTCGCAATACGTAATCACTGCAGTAAGGTGTGTAGGAATGCACAACGCCGACATATTCATGCATCTGTCGAAAACGGAGATCCAGCCAAAGTCTGGAAATTTCTGAGATCATTGGGAGTTGGCAAATCGCGCCAAGACACAATTCCTAAATCTCTCGATCTGAACGCTTTAAACCAGCATTTCACTACATTACCCAACTTTGACCCCTTACTAAAAGATAATACTCTAAAATCTCTTTCACTAAGTTCGACTCCCGATTGCTTCCCATTTGACTTTCATCAATTTGCTGCTTGTGACGTTAAGAAAAGCATCCTATCTACTACCTCGAATGCAATAGGTACCGATTGCGTCAGCCGTAATATGATCCTTCCTATCCTTGATGAGATACTCCCTGTCATCTGTCATATCCTTAATTTCTCCATCTCCAGGGGCATCTTCCCATCAGCTTGGAAAGACGCCCAAATCACACCTCTACCTAAAAAATGTAACCCTTCATCCTTCTCTGAATACCGGCCCATTTCTATCCTACCTTTCCTGTCTAAAGTTCTTGAACGCCTCGTTCATGATCAGCTTAGTTCCTTTCTTTCCGAAAACCAACTCCTTAACCCACTCCAGTCTGGTTTCCGTCCCGGTCACAGTACCACCACAACCCTGGTTCATATTACGGAAGACATTAGGTCAGCAATGGAAGGTGGTAATCTAACAGTGCTTGCATTGCTAGACTTTAGCAACGCTTTTAACACTGTTGACTTTGATGTACTTCTCGGGATACTATGCTCTCTTAACGTATCTCCAACAGCGGTTGACTGGTTTCGTAGTTACCTGTTTGGGCGCCGGCAACGTATCAGCATCGATAACACGATCTCCGCATGGTGCCCGTCATATGCTGGCGTTCCGCAGGGCGGCGTTTTATCCCCTCTTCTCTTCGCAGTTTTTATCAACTCAATTTCTAACTTCTTGACTTCCTCCTACCACCTCTACGCAGATGATCTACAGATTTACTCCCACGCTCCTCTAGATAGGTTGACGGAGGCTGTTCAAACTATAAACACCGACATGATGCCAATTTGTGACTGGAGCAAGTCGTACGGGTTAAAGGTCAACCCGGATAAGACCCAGGTAATTGTTGTTGGCAGTTCGAGAATGATCTCGAGAATCGACTGGTCACTGATACCCCCCGTGTCTTGTGACGGTATTGATATCCCATACAGTGACAAAGTCAAGAATTTGGGTATCTTCATTGATAAGAAGATGTCGTGGGTTCCTCAAATCCAACACGTCAGTCGCAAAATATTCGCTTCGGCGGGGTCTTTGCGCAGACTGCGTAATTTTCTTCCCATCACGACTAAAGTTGCGTTAGTACAATCCCTTCTTTTTCCCGTTCTTGATTATGCTGATGTCAGCTATCTTGATCTCACCGAGGACCAATTGAATAAACTTGAGCGACTTCAAAACTTCTTTATTAGATTCATATTTGGTTTACGCAAGTATGATCATATTTCTGAATACAGACATAAGCTCAAGTGGTTACCCCTACGTTCACGCCGGAATGCTCACATTCTCTCTCTTTTGTACAATATATTGTTTAATCCCTTAGCGCCCCCATACCTTAAAGAACGTTTCGATTTCTTGCATGACACGCATTCAAGACTCCTGCGATCATTGGAAAATTTAAGATTGAAGATGCCAGTGCATTCCACAAAGTTTGTTGATAGATCGTTTTCTGTTGAAGCTGTACGATTGTGGAATGCACTACCAGTGTCAATACGACGTGCTCAATCCTTACCCATTTTTAAAAAACAAGTTAAGGAACACTACCTTTCGCTACAAAATTAATTATTTATTTTATGTATTTATTAAGTATGTATTTTAAATATATTATTTGTGTATCATTTATATATATGTATGTTTATATTACTCTTTTATATACGTATATGTCAATATTTATATATTCACTATCTACACTCAATTGTACTGCCCTCCTTCATTCAACTGCTTTTATATCTCTCCATCCAATGGTTGCCTGGAAGAGATTGCCACTGTGCGATAAGGCCGCCAATTGTACTTTTATTTTAAGTTTATTTTAAGTTTGTTCGTGTTTCCTTTATGTACAATAAAGAGTTTTTCATTCATTCATTCAAATATCAAACTCATATTGTTGCACGCATTTCAAGATAATTCTTGTGTTGACTTGTGATGCTCTATATAAGAATACACTTAAATAACTCAATATAATTTACTCAGCTATTGATATTATATTTCTAGTATAAGAATAATTTAGTCTGAAGCATATAATATTTGATAACAATCACAGTCTCAGATTAACTTTTGACATTAGTTTAGTTAATATATTATTTTGAACGTTAATATTAATAAACTTGTTTTTCAGGGTTTCGGCGCTGGCAACTTCAAGACGCTCTTCGAATCGATAGAATTGGAACAAGAAAAACGTGGCAATTTATAAATGTTAAACATATTTCGTTAAATAAGTGTGTAAATAAAAAAGTTTACGTATGTTTCTTACAAATATAAGTAAGCTGTAACTTCATGTTAAGAAAGTCTTTCAGTTCAACAAGTTACAAAATGTTTATAAATGTGTATTTTATCGTAATTTCAAGTTGTTGTCAGCCATTTTATTGTAACTACTTGATAATATAAAGATGTATGAATAAAACTCACATAAAAAGAGTATCATTTAATTGAAATACCGTTGATTAACATTATACACCTCGTTGCAACATCAAACATTTTTTGTTACGAGTGCCTGCGTATTTACAAAACGTTTTACTTGTGAAAAATGCACATAAATCGAAAACGTCGCGGCATCCACGCGACTAAATAAATATTTATATTCACAAATATGTAGACAGCACCAAAATATTAAAGACGGAATACGATTTGGTGTAGAAAAATGATATATTGATTACTCTCGTCAAAATTCACCTGACTATGAAGAGAGCAGGAAAATAACTCAGGTTAACATTATAAAGTAAATGATTTAAATCATTAATATTGGATTTAAATGGCCATCAATAAATTAATTTTAAAGAAATTATTTGATACGATGATACTTTTACATGGCTGTGAAGTGGTCTTTAATGTCGCATAAACACATTTTATTTACCTTGCATAAACTAAAAAGATAAGCATTTCAATGATAAATGAAACAAAATAATTTATTTAATAATTATATGATTAAAAAATCTTTTTTTACACCAAATCGTAACCCCGGTTTAAATCACAAAAGTCAAAATCCGACGGACATAACAAACATCAATAAAATGTATGCAAAAGTAAAACATAATTGCACAATATACGGAGTCATGACTCCTCCCACTTTCGACGAAGATAGCCGAAGATTGCCGAACAAACTTCGTGAAACTTCGGGTATCTTCGTACCTGCGTACGAGTTTTTTCTCTACAGATTCGAAAGTGCAAGAAAGTCATAATAATTTGTCTAAAATCGTTATTACCGACTACATCTGTTGAGACTGTCAAAATGCCTTATTTACAATCATTCATTCGTTCATTCCCGAACGAATGACAACGTCAATTTGAACGACATCCGATTGACTGATTGAACTAGTACTACTAAGAACTAGAATTATTTGAAATATTTCGAGTTAACTATATTTATTGGTATATTAAAATGGCCGTTACAATTACTACATGAGTTTATATACTATTATGTATAAAGCAGTAATTTGCCACAAAATTACGAAACACCACATATGTGGCGCGGCGCTGTTGTAAGTAGTGAAGCTGGTACCCTCGGAGATTTTTTCTCTCTGTCCCTCATATGCAAATAAAAAAGAGATAAGTATACGTTTTCGTAATTTTGTGTCAGAAAAAATGCTTTTAGATTTAATCTACTCATTACACGATCAATAAATAAGTATCGTGCAAATCTTAAACCTAGTTTCACAGTTTATGAATAAGTCTCAGATAACCAATCTGCTGGATAAAGTGACAGTAGATGTATTAAATAGACTGTATAAATTCCATGCAGTAAGCTATTTGATACTTATCCATAAACAAAACTAGGCCTTATAAATAATTCAATCAGTCACTCGGACATACAATTTAAACGCCCTGTTTCACTCATCAGATCTCTAAAAACGAATATTTGGTATTATTTTGTAATGAAACAGCGTATCACTAACCGAAACGATATATAATCGATATAATAGCAAATTTGTATTACAACAACATTGGATAAGGCTACGCAAACCAGTGGAGGCGCTGAAAATACTGAAAATAAATCAATCTATAGATATAAAAATGAATCACCGAAATGTATGTTCGCACATAGTATTTTAACAAGTTAACTAAACAGGATTTTTAAATATGTGCGTAATTGTCGGGATAAGGTTTGTATTGGATCGATGGGATTAAAATTCCCACGGTAATGGAATCAACGGGATAAAATTAACTCTTATGACGCTTGGACGACGTGGCACATCATAGGTATTAGGGTTTATTTTAAATTAATTTATTCTCAGTTTTTTGCGGAGTACGTCCGGTGGTTTGCGCTGAACCTAAAGTGTATATCCATGAAATACTTCGGAATTAACCTAATGTAACCTACCTGTCTACAGTCTCTGATAAATTTGTTAAATTATGACGATTCTCTCTGTTTTATAATAGTTATATAACATTATAGAAGTAGTTTTACTTCTAAATAAGTAGGTATTGGATAATTTTGTACCGCAAGTTCAGTAGAATAAAGGCTTAAGTAGTCATATAATAAATGTTGTTTAAGACCTTTCTACTGAAATTGCGTTGAGAGAATCGACACAATTAAGTGGGCATATTTGTATGACATACAGACAGATTTTATTGAAATAAGTTCACAAAAAGAGTATTAATATAGAGAGGCTATATACGTATGTAAAATAAAATAAAAGTTAGTAAATGCAATGTTAAAGTTTTGAATAATGCAGATAAAAAATGAAGATTTTGTGAACTATTTCAAGTCGGTCTCGTGACGTCACAATTCATAATACCGAAAATAATTCTGATTTTGGAGAGGATTTTAGAGACTATTTTCTGCAGAAATTTCGAGACTTAGAACAAATAGGATCCATTACATACATAAGAGACTAAACATAAAACTGCTAAGCGATATTTATTTGCCAAAACAATTGAAAAGTTTTTCAATTTTAGTGATCATGATCGCATTGCCAGACTAAAAGACAGTTTTGCTAACACTCCGTTACTTTTGGAAATTTGGGAGCAATATAATGATATCACGTTTTGAACCAAAACTTTCGCATCGCAGTTTTACGTTCATGCCAAAGACCAAAGAAAATTCAATAAAAATAACAATATTTTTTTATGAAGTCTCGAACAGAATCCTACCAAAAGCAGTACAGTCGAACATAACACAGAACGTATCGTCCCCGTAGAACGAAAAGTCATTAAGTAACAAAATGTTCAAAATCGACTTATAAATACCAATAAAATCAGTAATTTTTTCTCCATATTTCTGTCTTACTCTCGTATTCATAACGTAATTATTTAGAAAAATGTAACTCGCGAGACTTAATTAAGTACATTATTTGATTTGTGACAGTTGAGTTACAAGTAACTAAGTCACCTGATTACTTTTTCTCTTCTTTGTTGAAAAAGATACTTACGCATTAAAGTTCCTTATCTACTTTTTCCGCATTATTCCCTATAGGCATGTCTTAAAAAATAGTAATGCGAAAACTCATCAAAGTGACTTAGTAATTTTATTGTATGTGATATTTTGTGCGAAAAGTAACTAACTACCATTAATTATTTTTCGAGCTATATTATTTAAGACCAGACGTTTAAAAGAAAAAACGACAACTAACTATAGTGTTCTGGTTAATATTTTCCCTGACTGTAGATGACATAACACATTAGAGTATTATAATTAAAATGTTTTGGCTACTTTTCACTCAGCAAAAACACTACTAGATGAAAGGTTGGTAACTATGTCCCGTGATACGATGCTACTTAGTGAGATTACGCCCTTTGACCTTAGGACACTCGCCGCGCCCGCGCATTATTGCAGTCATTCGCAGAGGCGTATTTTAAGATGGCACACCCTGGGCTCCGCTAGCTTTCCGCCCCATCAAGGAATGAAAAAACTGAACTTTATTTTCATTTTTAACATATTAGTTTTTTACATTGTCCTGATCAATTTTATTTATTAAATCGGCTTTAATCGACCTTCACCTCCTCTGGACAGGCTGAGTAGTCCAGATCTGTAATGCTCAGTTCCGCGGTCTTTGTGGGCCTGGACACTCGGAAGGTGTCCTCCCCGATAACTTTCCTCAATTTAGAGGCCAGGGCATCCGCTTTTCCGGTCCCTGACCCCTGGGAGCTCAACATTCGAGCTCCCGTAGCCGCAACCCCGAAGCGGACTATTTCATTGTCGGCTTGGTTTATTTTGTCCTTTGCGTCCCTAATAACGTCTCTATATGTCGCACCGCTTTTTGCCGCCTTCAGCTGCAGCTGGAGCCCGAAGATTGGGCGCCTTCTTCTTCCTCCTTCTTTTATTACAGAATTGATGAGTATCTAAACGACAATAGCTCTTGGGAATAGTCGCTCGCTTGATTAGGATTCTTTGAAATTAGGGAACTTTGCCAAATAAATAAACTCAGTAGCAGTAGGTCTAAATATTGTAAAATATGGGCACTTAATGATGCAAATAGGTGATGTTACATACAATTTGATGTTAATCATAAAACTGACACTTTTTTTCTTTTATATTGTTCACAACCAATGTGCTCACTTGTTGCCCATATTCTTATTATCACATGCTAGTAGGTGCTCCCAACATACGGTATGATCAGAGACTAATAAATAACCGTGAGTTTCTTGCTAGCTCTTCTCATAAGGCTCCACCCCCTTTCCGAGCTAGTGGTAGATTCAGTAATTGTAACGACTATCATAAGTGTCAATATTTGACCTAAATGAATAAATGATTTGATTTTGATTTTCTTGCCCTTTTTGTCGGCTTCCGTAGCCTTGGGCGCCTTGCTATTTTTCCCGACGAGCTGCTACTCTTTGGCAGCCGTCGGTTTAGTGAACGGCGCTTTGGAAGCCACTGCACTGTAAGACGCGGCTGTTTACCCTGCTTCTCCTTGGTCCGGAGACCTGTGAGCTGCGGTGCGGTGGCGGTGGCGTGGCGAATGCGTTAGCAGGTACAGCTGAGGACGCTGCCCCTGGTTTTTCTGGCGCGGGGGTTGATGCCGTTGCCTGTGACATGTGATCGACCTCCTCTTGCAAGCGATAATTCTGGGCCTGACGCGCCAAATTCTCCTTCGTGGCATACTGCCTGCTCGACTCCGACACTGCCAGTTTGACGTTCCTGGCAGCGTCTTTGAGGGACTTTATAAAGGTCACCCTTGAGGTGACCGGATTGGTCGGCCACCTCCACCACTGCCTAGTGGTGAGTGAGGATGGTGTCCGCCAGCTGGATGGTGAATTTGTCCTTAGGGTCATTGTCTGACACTTGCTAAAACTGGGCGTGCTCAGACCCTCCGCAACTATGCTATGCAGTCAATACGGCTGGGCTTCTTGCCCCCGATCTCCTCGGGTTTGAGCTTCTCGCCTCTCACACTTACATCATTTGGGTTCGTTTTCAAATTTATATTATCCAAACAGTTCCCGCGAGTGTGGTGGCAAGTATCATTCCAACGAGGTAGAGGCCCCATAATCCGGTGACCCTTATACTACTGGAGGGCGGGAGGTGCCCCAGTGGCCGCTTGCGTCTGGTTTTTCTGGCGCGGGGGTCCCCGCAAAGCGAATGAACTCTGACCACGCAAGGCCCCTAAAGGGGGCGCCACTGCTGGAGTTACTCGGGATTTTCACAGAGGTGGTCTCCTCGCGACCCAGCCGGTTAAGGCAAGGCCCTCGGTCAAGGATGGACGGATTTACGATAACTGACGGTTGACGAGGGCGGCAGCGGCCTGGCTCTTCGTCAGCTCGGGGCAGTGTGAGTGCCTACTGAGCCCGTCCTCCCACTGACGGCTCACCTGTCCCGCACCTGTGTCCTCTGCAAACAGAGGGACACGCGCAGTAATTTTTTGTTACTCGCGATCACTGTTTCCCCAACCTTTCAATTCTACTAAGCCCTCTCACCCCGACAAGATGCAGACCCAAGAGAGGAAACCGGCCCGGGCTATAGCCCTTCTAGCCCTAGGGTAAATACACCCCTGCAAGGAAAGATTTGTTAAATCTTTGTGTCAAAGGTGTCATACCAAGCGAACTTTATCCTTGGTATGAATCTTTACCTGTTAGTAACGATGTGTTGGATAGGCTATGTGAGCCTGACGTCACTTAGCTCGAGGAAGAAGAGGAAAATGATGTGGCTACATCATTAATGCTGTTCTATTGATGATTTTGTAACGTGTTCTTGTTCATTATGTTTTAATTAGGTTTTGTATACTTAAAGACAGTTTTTTTTCAATAAATGTTGCCTAAGAATGTTGTTTTACTTTTATACTTTTCAACTGATAGGACACTAGTTTTAAATTAGGCAATAAATTAATAAATAAGCAAAGTCTATTTAGTTGGGTATTTTATTTAGACATAGTTATGTAAAATATGTTTTACTCCTAAAATAACTAACTGATTTTAGTTACTAGTATAATATTTAAATGCTGATGCGAAAACTAACTAACTACATGTGAAAAGTAACTAAGTGACAGATAAATAGGAAAACCTTGGGGTAAAAGAAATTATCCTTTACAGTTAATAATTTATATACTATTTTCGTGGTTTAATACATATAACATATACTTAATTAATATATCTTCAAAACAAAACCTTTCATGCATCGATAACTAATCTCTGAAAAAAGTTATATTTTTTTTTGTCATTTAAGACATAAAACACCTCGTATCTCAAAATCACTTAAGTGTTAGTTAGTGATTTTTCGCTCTACGGGGACGGTATCTATCATTCTATCTCAAGTCATACAAACACACCCACAGTGATACACTTGCATACATCTACGCGTCGTCCTTGTCGGGCTCCACGTCTCCCGGCTCCACGATCTCAAAGTCTCTGTCGGTGGAGGAACGCTGGCTGTTCTCTGATTCAGACTCTGATTGCTTGTCGCACGCTGGCGTTGATGTGTCCTGTTCTGATCTGAAATAATTAATAAATAACTTCAGTTTTATCCCAAAAGCAATGAAATTAAAATACCGCAGAAACGATATGATTATGAGTCCTAAGTTTAATCACCTATAAAAATAAAACATGAAATAATAAGAGTAAAAAGGCCCTAAAGATGTATCCCACTTATGATTATTTATGCATTACTTAAATCCACATAAAATATTGCAATAGCCACTAAGTAAATCAAACAATATTTTGGGAAAACTAAGCAGAGCATACTTTTAAATACGGACTTAAATATATAAATTAATAACCAGACTTAGAATAAATACTCGTGCTCAAAGTGACAAGACTTCTAGTAGATATTTTTTACTAAGCAAATAATATATCAGCATCACCAAACAACACACAATTCAAACCAAAATAACAAGAGACAAAAGCACGTGATAGAATGGCGATTGATTCGTAATAGAATTTTTTTACGTATGCATGTAGATGATTTTAAAAATAGTAGTTTCCGTTCCCCTGTTCCCCATTGTTTAATTTATTTCCCGGCCATATCGTAATTTTTCATTTAAAATCGGTACAGCCAATTAGCAGAAAAAGCATAACAGACATATATTTTTTCATCTATTCCGTTAGCAAAGAAGTTAATAAGTAAACGTACTTATTATCAACAGGAGTGTCATGTTCCTCCTGCGTGTCGACAATCTCGACACTAGGTTCAGCGTCTGTCTTCTCCTGCAGTAGCGGCGTCTTCTCACTCTCGTCGTCCGAGTTCTTGTCTTTCTTGCGTTTCTTCTTGTTTTTAGACGATTTGTCGCTGTCCGAACCAGGGCCGCGGTATTCGTACTGTAATAAGATAAATGATGATTTTAGTAAATAAATAAAATAATCGTTTAATTTAACGGAATGTAATTGGATTTCTAATAATCTTAGTTAAACCTAGTTTGGTAATTGCATTTTGTTTGTGGTCTTTTTTTAAGTTTATGAAGTAGTTACACTGTAAAATCAAGTGTACACTACGACAAAGTAATTTCCATGAAACGAAAATATTACGAATTAAGACTAAGCGCCTATAAGTGTATATACAAAAAATAGGTCTGATTTTTTGGTTTCCGAGTTGTCGTCTCGGGAATCAAAATTGAAACTTCGTTGTTTACAATCGTATGTCACTTTCACTTATATACCACTCCATTAATTAAATCCACGCATTTCAATATTAACTTTGCGCTTGTCATTAATAATATATTTGTTGATTATCAAATAAGTACTCACTTTATACAACGGCCAGAAAGACGCAAAGAATCCTACATCCTCAGTGAGATTGGGTAGCAACCAGAGATGATGTCGCGAGAGTGTCAGCATCCACACCAGACAGAACACCACCACACGTAGTACTGTTAGCGCTATGATCATTACCAGGAAACCGGCCGCCGCGATACTTAGGTAGTATACGCCTTTTCTGAAAAGGAAGAGGGAATGACGTTTTAAAGGTTTTAAAGGTTGTGAGGAACCAATTATGATTAATCGACTAGGCTTTATGTAGAATATGGCTCATTACGTAAAATTAGAATGTTTAAGGCTCTGAAAGTTCAAACTTTTAAGTGTGAAATGTGAAACATTGTAAAGTCTTGCAAACTATCCAAAAGGCTTTTTTTGAACCGTATAGCAGAGTAAAATTTACTCTATACTCTGGAAATACAGTAATCGAATGGAACGACACGGCGACGCAAGTTGCAAATGATACAATGGTTAAAGAGATCTTTATTATAATAACATGCTACACAGACAATGTGATTCACAATTAGGTAACTTTTAGGCCAGCCGCTGATCGTTTACCGATCTGAGAGCTTCAATGCATAATCAAATACAATTATTAACTTTAATTTATTGCAATTTGACCCGTTGCGATTCGTGTACTAATAAACTCAGATCCTAAAGTGTCTAAAATACTTGTATAGTGTAGATATCCTCACCTGACAGTGGCGGGCCACAGCGGGAACATGCAGACGGTGATGGTGCCGCACACGACGAGCGCGCCGCACAGCCAGTAGTACCACGGCTTGGGGTCGTAGATCCACACGTACGCGTCCACCGTGTCCAGGAACAGCTGCTCCATGTGCATCTCTAGGCGGATCTTGCGCTTCTTCTTCTCTTTCTCTTTTACGTCTTTTGTGTCCTGGAGTAAGGATACAAGAGATATTAGTATTTTAAAACTACTTTTTGATATGGAAGAAGATGTCTTTTCTAGACATAATGAATTTTCCTTTCGTGTTATTTTGAAACATTACAAACCTTAAATAAGGTTTTCTTTACTAAGGTTTTTTAAGGAAGGAAAAAACGGAATCCTACAAGAGAAAATTGTTAAATAACACTCGGGACCAAATTTCACCAATAAAAAACACAATAGCGGTTTTTGGAAAATCGGTTTACTTATGCGACGCGACTACTGAATTTCGTGAGTCCAAAGATAACATTTTCTACAAGGATTATCTTACAAGAATTTTAAAATGTAGGCATTTACTGAAAGACTAAACTAACAATGTACTGTATCTGAATGGTTTTTACCTTTCCTTCACAAGCGCTCGCTTGACTCTTCTCTCCATCTTTCTCGTCTCCACTTTTACTTGACTTCTCCAACTCCTTCTTCTTCTTTCCTTTCAACTCTTGCTCGCTTACTGGTACCTGGAATTAAAACGACAAACATAAAATTTGATGAATTATGATAGATTATTTCTGTAATATAAGTAAGACAAAAATCGAAAGCAGGCTATAAAAATAATAAGCCAATGGCGTTCCCTCATCTTTGTCTAGAGTAGTCTAGACATATTGGAACTATTCGTTCTTTTATTTTTCATACCCAGAACATTTACTAGAAAGAATAAGTATCTACTTAATAAGTCGAAATGTTTGATATGGCAACTTATATTTTATATGATCAGTTCTGATATATTCGTTTTAATTGTCAAAAATTAAACGACATAAATGTTTCAAAAATAATCCACACCTATATTTACATCCGTAATAAACCAAATAAACCAAAATCAAAGTTAATTGTGTCTAAATAAGACATCACCTAAAACAAATTCATGATCATGAACCCACGTTTAAATTACATTAACAAATGAACGAGTGAATGAACTATATAAAGACACGTGTTTTTCGCAAGTGTAACGTGTAAACACGCTTTGCATTATATGCTATCAGTTCTTATCATTACAGACATTGGAATAAGTCACCCTCATTATTAAGCTTACTTTGTAAAAAAATTTTTTTTTCAATAATTTGCAAATCGCATATTTGTAACTGTAGATTAGTAAAGTCAATTGTCATTTAAAAACGAAGTTCATTGCACCTAAATTACACATCACCTAAAACAAATTCATTATCACGAACCCACGTGTAAATGACATTAACAAATGAACGAGTGAATGAACTATATAAAGACACGTGTTCTTTCGCAAGTGTAACGTTTTGCATTACTATCAGTCCTTATCATTGCAGACAGTGGGAACTAGTTAGTCTTCATATAATGTTTTTGCGTAATCGTTTACGTAAAAGGTCAAGTTTAAATAGCACTCATTAGGAAGGAATTTTTGATATGCATTTGTCATTATAAACTAGTTTTTATCTGTGACTGACTTTTGCGTGGCAATATTTACATAGACATAATATGTAAACATGACGTCTGTTATACTCCAAGATGTAGGCAGAGATATATGCGTACATACGTTTTGCCATTTACAATGACAGTTACATGTTGCAGGGAACGAGTCTATAGTCACAGGCCGGACACATTTCCAAACTCCAGACCACTATTAAAAAAATATTCTTATATAAATTAGAAAAGACGAACGGCCATTCGACTACTGAAAAGTTACATTTAGCCCATTAGCTCAAAGGCCTGACGCCTTTTTCTAGGATGACGACCGGGGGACAAAGGTGGCGATCGCGATAACTCAAACTTAAGCTTTATATGATAAAAAAAATATGTCCTCTAAGGCCTAAAAATGTAACATTTCAATGGAGTATATTGGTACTAACTTAAAAGCTGTCGTATTTTAATTAAGGTATTACCTTTTTAGCTCTGTGGAATAGTTTGTGCAGTAGCATTTGATGCAGGTAGTCGGTGACTTCGAGCCGTGTTGTGAAGATGGGGTTCTTGCCCGTTGCCCATTTTGACGTCAGTAGTGCGTCCACTGCCTTTGTACCTATAACGATTACAACAAAATAATAAATATTAAGTTATTCGAGTATTTTATAAGAAGAAGTTTAGTGGTTCAAGAACGGTTAAACTGCATACTCTTTTGACAATAAATATGCTTTTTTAAAGGATAATTGCAGGCTTGCTGCGTTTGTGTGAAACATTCGGTTCGGTATTAATCGGCCTAGCCGGGCGGCAAAACCGAGTATGTGTAAATGATCGACTCAAGCCGAACAAGTGAGTCGAGTTATTATATATTATTATTATATATATTATTATATTGCCGAACCGAATATGTGTGTAGTAATCCTAAGTCATAAAACTCCAATGTGTCGTCGTGATCAAACGCATTTCCAATAACTTAGTTTGACACGAGAAGCGTTTCAAAGGCTGCCGATGAGCTGCCTGTGTGTCTCCATAAAATACTGACCCGCTTTAGACGAAAAACACTAGGTATATTATGTAAACTAACAATGACGTTTTAATAATGCAGGTCAAAGACTCCTACTTTCTCCTTGAATCGAGTAATTACTTTCAATTTACAAAGTAATAAAGCTCGCGCCGTACCATTTCTAGGAAACATTAAACGTACAATTTTCTACAGTCACAGTGGAAACATTGTAGTTTTAAAACAAAACGAATAAATTCATAAACACTTGCTGGACGATAACCCATTTTAAAAGTGGGTCATGTTGAGATCGCTTACCGGGAAATGAATGGCTCGCAAAACTAACTTTTATGAAAAACTGTATTTTTATTATAAAATGCACTGTATTTTTTAAGGCTTGTTTTACTGCAGATTAATGTTATTTTGACAACAATTAGTGATCCATTTTTTGTTTTTTGATATAGTGAAAGAGGTGTTATATTTACCGTTAATTAAAAAATAATGCTAAGAAAATTGCTACATAGGGACTTGGATTTTCTAGAGTGTTGGGACAATCAACTGGGATAGGTATATCATATTGTTTTTTACCATCTAAGTATTCCAATACAGAGAGGCTTATCAAAGTTTTAATCGACGATAACAATCGTAGTTTCTATAGTCAACGCATATTTTTAATGATATATTTTGCTATTACATGAATTAAAACAGAACAAAAACAGAATATCGTACACAATTGACATATTGGCCGAAATCTGCCAGTAACATTTTTACTAGAATAAATTGATGGTGATAATGTCTTATTCGTAACAAGACTTTCCTAAGTTCGTCAAAACAGGGGTCAAATTTCAAGCCGCGATCCAATCGATAAGATTGTCAACCTTGATGACGGCTTACCGATCGATAGCTATTAGCTATGATCATTACAATATAATGACAGGCTACCGGCTTACCGACTTTATTCTTACATTGTATGGCACTTTGTAATTTATTTATTTATTTGATTAGTGGGTTCAATGCCAAGGACTTTGATAGGTCAGTTCGAATATTTTTCTTGTAATTAAGTATTTGGAAGCCTTGTACTCAATAGTGGCTAGAATTTGGTAAGAATGATTAGAAATATAAAAAATTAATAATATATATTCCGGTAAGTTTATTTTTTAAAGCTTTACTATTTACAATGAATGAATATTGTTGGACTTTACACGTTAGTTGCATTTATAAAAACGTCTTTCTTAAGAGTTTTTAAATTTAAAAAATGATCTTATAGTTGACTAAATATCTACTAAAACGTTAGCTTCAATCGTCGGAATTAAGAACAAAGTTTTATAAAAGCAGAATCAGTAGCTTCTCTTCGATAACAAAAGAAATACGATGTGTTTTTGTTTTACTTTTTCGCACATTACACCTGTTGTAAAGTTGTCTATAAGAATGACTTATTAACACACGAGTGTTGTAGTATCTTGTAAAGTTGGCTAAAGTATTCAGGTCAGTACGTAGAGGCGGGGCGTTTTGACAGGTTTGTCTAGGTGAACGAACTGTCTCGGACAATGCGTGTGCGTGATAACACGAATCTTTCTCATTCACTTTTTGGCACTGGTTGAGATGAAAGTGCGAGAGGAAATGTTCGGTACGTTACGTTTTGTATTTACTTTTGATACAAAAGCTTCATTTGTTTTGAAGAAGGAAATGCAAGTTATTATACTGAATTAATTGAAATAGCTTTTTTTAGATCTGCCTGACCTCTTAATACAAGTAAAAAAGCCTCCGGCTTGTAGAACTTTGATACTATGTTTTATACGACACAAAAGAAAATCATCAGCAAAAAATACAACGAGGAATATTACTATAGAGTTCTATTAAAAAGGATATGTGTAGTCAAACTACACATATGTAGCTTACTACACATATCTTTTAGCTGTACATAAATCAAACTTTTTTTCACAAAGATAGTTTACCAATTATCTTTCTTTGATTTGGATTGATTGCATATTAATACAAATAATCACACTATAAAGCTACTCGAGGTATTAAAGTGGACAATCAGCAGAAATTCCTTTTCCCTTATTCATATAACAAACAAAAGACCGACAAACCCAAGGACTACTTGGCAAAGACTATTCACCTCGTAAAACTTAAATCACACAAAAAGACGTACATCCATTTAAATTCTTTAGTACATTAGCGGAAGTTCTCTTTAAAATGATCGGGCGCATATGTAAAGGAAATGCAGTTTTGGCACCGAGCCATCGAGATGTAAAAACTAAAATCTCAATTTTATAAAGAGGTTTTTATTTTTATACGTTCATTGATTGGGCTTTATATATCCTTTTGGGGAGTTTGTTCAGGGCTTTTGCCAAACTCGTGACCCTTCTTCAAGGTTGGCTGTACAGTGATTTCAGTAAATCTGATGATTTTATATTAGTTCGGATTTTGGTAAAGTATTGTAGGTCAAGGGAAGAGGTTTTTGGCAAAGCTTTGCGTATTGAAGATCCTATTGTTTAGTTTGTACAATATTCGAGTAGGTTAAACGTCAGAGAAAGGAATGTTTTGTAAGAAACACTTCGGATGCAAGGGCCTATATTGGTTAGTGGTTTGTATTAAGAACGTTACAGTAACTCAAATATATTGTAGATATTCTGTTTCCGAATGTCAACAAAATTCCAATTTCTATATTCTACGGCATTTAACGATAGCACGCGTATGAAACGATGATTCGTTATGGTCCCTGTATTATGTGTAACGACTTAAGCAGGTGTAATTTGTTTGTTGCTATAGTCCACTGCGATCTATTATAGTCCATGTATAAAA
The DNA here is from genome assembly GCF_050436995.1 of Anticarsia gemmatalis. Taxonomy (NCBI): domain Eukaryota; kingdom Metazoa; phylum Arthropoda; class Insecta; order Lepidoptera; family Erebidae; genus Anticarsia; species Anticarsia gemmatalis. The sequence continues at coordinate 9,922,582 of NC_134757.1, forward strand.
AAACGCTACTTTAACGAAAAACATTTCTTTTTGAAAGCGCAATACAGACTACCCGCACTACGAAAGGGGTTTTTATGATTCCTAAGGAAAGTTTTAATGTATAATTGTAAAGGTAAACCCGTTGAAACCTGGCGCGCCGCTAGTTTGTTACAATAATGTATTGAACAGAGACTTACCAGTAAAATACTCAACATGGTGATTCAAGAATTTGGTTTTCTTGGTAGGTACATTAGCTTTCAGCCATTTTGCCACCGAGTATTCCTCCCTCGTCGGCTTCTCTGACTCGGCTGGCTCTCCAAACTCCTGCAAGTTCAAGAAAAAAGGGTTAATATTACGACCCAATAAGTATTTAAAGATTAAATACACGTAAACTCGGTATTAATAGTCTCGTATCAACTTAGAAGCATGGTTTGAAGAACCTAATTTAGGATGTCAAGATAAATAAATAGGTTCTCACTTTGCTTTCAAGTTGATCCCAGATTAATTAATAAAATAAGTATTTGAAGAAATTACTAAAGACAACTCCAGAGTTATACATATGGAGAGATTTACACAGGATGATGATAGTTTTTTTTTGCATCCTGGTTTACCACTAAAAATGTCAAAAAGAAGTGTGGCCGTTTTGCTGTCTATTTGACAGTATGTAAAAAGCCCAGGGAAATAAGTAGTCTTAATACAAAGGCAAACTAGTCTAGTACTAGTCTGAAATGACTATCTATTGAAAAACTGTAAACAAAGGAGTTGAGAAAAACACAATCTTGGAAAAATCGTCGGTGCGTGCACGCACTCGTTACAGGCGAACACGTACCTATACCAATTTTTCTTTAAAAGAAAAATACTTCGATGTTCTAACAGGACTTTACGCCGCTAAAATGGCTAGAACAACTTTTTTTTTGACATAAAAAAATGGCCTTACCCACGGTTTCTGTGTACATTTATTTAGCGGTAGTTTATCTATTCAATGGCGTTTTTTTATATGAGTTTTAACGCTTTTGAATATATAAACTATCGCTAAATGTACTTCAGAAACCGGGGGTTAAAGGCCTTACTTATGTGCCTGAATTCCATATCGATACACCAATATATATTTCATACACAATCCATTTCTAGACGTAAACGTAACTTTAAAAATAAAGAAAACGGTATTCGACCTATCCCAAGAGTAAACTTTCGCTTTCAGCTCGATAGCCTCTTTGTTCTACGCTAACGGTATTCGTACGGTCTCGGTTCGCACTCTGAGTTAATGCCCGTTCCGTTTTAAAGAATTTCCGCAAGATATGAGCAGATAATCTTATACAGTGTTTGTATTTTTTGTTCGTTTACTTTTGAAGAAAAAATACAGTTTAATTTGCAAATTATTAAAATGGGAAATATCACTTTCACAAATGGCAATTTTACGAACCTACACAAACATCTGTTTAGAATTTTGAGTTACTACTATGGTGTAATTAGAACTGCTGGGTCATTTTGGAGCAATAAAAAATACACTTGCTGCTTTGGAAAGTCGGGGATGCAATTTTGCCCAGAGTAAGACTGATCAGTTATTTCTGAAAATACCCATATTATGACTATTCTTTGTGATTGAAGCAAGAGAAGTTTGTAACAACAACATTCTTTGGTCTACCTCTATCAGAAAATGTATTTTAAACTCGAGAGATTTGATTATATTGTATCAAGAAGATAATGCTTCTGTTCTTCGTCTTTCTAAATTAGCTCATTGTTTAGCAAAGTCATCTTGCATTCGTATTGTCATAATACATACATTAATTATAATGGTTTCGCCATGTGCTGTTCTCATAAATTATGACAATCACGATGCACGACAGCGTCATAATAACACGTGCAATATAAATATGTACACATATAATTAGTATGTTGATAAATAACTATGTATTAGATTGAAATACTACACATTTTCTTGGAAATACCGCCTAAGTAACCGTATCTGCACTATTTTTAACATCAGAGCAATGAAAGATGACAAGTGCTTTCCACTTTTATGCAAGAAAAACTGAAGGTTATATCCAAATAGAAGAAAAACAGATTCAAATTTGGTTCATTCGGTTTGACGCTACGACGCCACAGACGCGTTAAATCCTGTCTCTATTTGCGTCGTGGATTAAACAAGTATAAAGAAAGGGGATTCACTCACAAAAGATTTGATACTTCGCAAGTCATTTTCCTGCAGGACAAACTAGGTATGCATGATTCATTAAAAAGACATCGCGCCAAAAATTTTAGACGTATATAATATGAGTAATACGAAATACTACCAGACACAAACCTAGCATGTATTGTGATTATTTTAACATTTAGGGTTGAAAAACTGGTGAAATGACCTTCTTGACTTGACTAAATACCTACGCTTTAAAGGCCAGCTGATGACGCTTACAAGTGCCTCGAAGACTTTCCTCGCAAGTGGACTTTGAAAAGAAATAAACAAATAATTATATTGCTAGTATAAAGCCCAGGTCATTAGAAATATCCAAGTTTGGCAATCATTTGAACCTTAAATAGAGTAACTAAACTAAACTATTCTAATATTAGAAGAAGGCTGAAGAATTCGACAGATACAAGTTAATTGGTTAAAAATTACACCACAGCAGAGTCATGGGGATAAACAGGAACTAAATCACCCCAGCAATGTCCAAAGACATATCCTAGAACCATAAACAAATCAAGATTTGTAACGTCTAGACGTCAGCATAGACAAACATCGGCGCGAAAAACACCGCGATGCTCGTAATCAGTTGGTTACGTTAATCCGGTCATGTGTATAACCTTGGCCATGAACCACGTCTATTTAGTTCCCACTTCCCGCCTACACGACAGACATATCTCAAGATATGTGACCTACATTTTATTATTGGACTACTTTCTTTTGCAACGAGGTCATTGACTTTTAGTTTTTCGCGGGAACTTTTATCTATGACGGTTTGTATGACGTGTATTAAGTTCAAATTCGAATCGAAATTACGACTCTATTTTTCACTGTTGCATACTTCACAACACTACTTGTTAAAACCTTGTTATTCTTCCATTCATTTCGCTTAAATATAAAGCATAAATTCCTGTATTTATATCAGTAAATTGTCACTAAAATTCACTCACGCGTACCACATTTAACACCTATGAATCAACCGTTCGGTTTACCGTTACAGCACTCTAGAATCACGATTATTATTTAGAATCACACACATATTTTAAAATAAAACCTATGACACAAGTAACACGGTAAATTATTTTACATCTTACATTTAAATGTAATACACATTTACTTACAAAATCTCTCATTTTGAGACACTACCGCGCGTATCAAACACATGCACTATAGTGATAGTTTGCGCCTATGGTAGGTGAAAGTGGGGCAACTTGGAACCATTTAATTCGAAACATAGCTCTTCGATAGCGAAAACATGACAATGTTTTATGGAATGATCTAGAAATAAATTTCTTAAGTCGTATTTTGTCAGTCGCCCACCAAACCAGTCAAGTTTTGGGGAAAATGGTTTGTTTATCAGAGGTTTGACGTCATACGCTGTTATAAGTTTTCTTGCTCGTATTTTTGTTGGAAACAATAATTTTAAATGGCTTGTTTCCTGTTACGCATGTATCTGTACTATTATTTTATTGCAAGTCGTTAATTTTATTCTACGTTCAAGCGCGGAACGTCTTAGAAATTACGACACCATCGTATTGTTTTATTTAGTTTGTTGAGTATTTTTCGAGATATTCCTAACTGTGCGTTTGTAAACTTTAACTTTTTCCATTCACTCAATTGGTGAGTGAATGTTTTGATTTAGACAGACGCACTGCAAATAAAAACTGACATTAGCTAATCGATAACAGAGGTCAGAGTTCGTGACCGCTCAAAAGGTCAAATAGGAAATCCGAACTTTTTTTGTTACTCGGGAAAATTTATTACGGATAGGTAACTTTAGATTTTTACCATAAATAATAAGGTATATAATATAGAAGTGCATTTGCAATCTATGCAGTTTCAAATTACCGATATAGATATAATAAAATTGATTTGACCTACTTTAGAATATTGAATAGAATGGACAATAATCTCAGACTTGTATCAAAATCAATTGAGCCGTGTCGTTCGGACACACCATTGTGAAAAGTGATTTGATTCGTCACTGTCGCTATTCATCAAATGCAAGTGGTGACGCGATTATGTAATCTGTGCAAGGAGCAATTTATTGTACTTACCTACCTATTTAGTTTTTTATACAAAATGCATCATCGTGATGGTTTGAGTACCAAAATTTAAGCAAAAATATAACAGTTACGTTTATTGTCCTTTATGTATATGAGTATATATGCAAGGAAACCTTTTATCCTTGTAGATATCCTGTTAAAATCAGTTTTTTAGAAACATTCTTATTGATTTGATTCAATTTCATATAAGTACCTCTACAAAAAATATGTCAAGGACATAAATAGCGTAAAATTTGACAGTTCTAGCAAAATATATTTTCAAAAATCGTTTAACTAATCGCGTGAAAATTCCATACAAATCGTACATTGAATTCGAAGCGGAACTAATTCTGCGTTGACGCTAGAAGCCGACTGTTGTAGAAGGCGTAACTAAAGTTTACATAACACTCTACAGTTCATAAACTAAATTATTACTGCTTTTGATAAGAAAAATAGGACTGTATGTCATATATACACGACTATAGCTTACATGTAACAGAGAATTTAGGGACCATATATCCATAGAATCACCCTATCTTCTGAGACCAAAAAATGTCACTTGCCATGATCTCTACTAACTTCTTGAGGAAACACTTTGTCTTTAAAGGCCCTAACTCAGAAGGCATAACAAAACTAGTATTTAATGCAAGATAAGTTTATATTATCAAGTATGTCCATTGTTTGGGCTCATGAGTTAATCATGATATGCATGCAGCAGTGAAGAAAGTACTCCTATCACTTCACGGGATTTTCAATATCAGGAGCATAAATATAGTTAGGTAAACTAATGTCAAAAGGGAAATGATTAGCGCATCTTTCTTTACTTTTAATAAAAGTATAATACAAGTAGGCCATTATAATCTCTTATAATCATTGGATTGTGGTTAGTAAGAGAGTGTCGGGAAAAACCTGTTGATATGACTGAAAAAATAACAATTGATTTGTTCAAGTTGTTCTCATTATCTAATCATATTGTATTAGCTAAATTACTCAGATAAATAATACTTTTCTTTCACAATTAATACATTATAAGAAGAACATAAGAGAAAACAGTTAAGTGCAAATTATGAGGACTCCCAGAAAACTATGATTACTAATTTGGTTTATTGCCAAGACAAGTAATATTTCTGAGGCATTGAGGAAAGAACAAAGGCCAATAAATATTAAATAATGCATTATTTATTAAATAATAATATGTTAGCCGTGAGCCATTTTGATTTCTAAGTAAGAAATATTAGGAAATTTTAAGCCTAATGGCACCTTAAGGAGATACTATATTTCAACACATTCTATATAGAACAATGTTTGTGTACTTACTTGAGTGACATTTTGAAAAAAAAACATTTGGAAAGGTTTGGGAAAGTCAAGTAAGATTTCATTGAAATATTAAGTTCTACAAAATTTTAGCTTCTAGATATTGTTTAATCAAGTTTATAGCATAGTGTAGCCACAAAACAGTGGTGCAATATTTTTCTACCTAAATCATTATTGACTGCTATTTAAATATAAGCCACCAAAGGAAGTAATTTCACACCTGTGCAAATGTGTTCAATGCCAAATTAATAATAAAACCATCTGTTATAACAGAAACTAAATACTTAAATTATTATACAAACATTTGCTATGTGAAATAAACTCAGACAATCAAAAGTGTGTGTGCAAAATGTGGAGAAATAAAAATGATCAAACCTTTTTTCGCTGTAAACAAAAAAAATACAATTAATAAGCTAATGCATGCATGGAATGATTGTGTTATGAATCAATTTGATTTGCTGAATGATTACATTTAGTACCTAGGTAAATATAACTAGTGGACCAAATTGTAATTGAATTTTTAAACACTTTAATCAATTAGAAATAAAATTATTTTTGTTGGTAATAAATTGCAGCTAAACATAAATCTAGCAGTATCTTGCTATAATCTGATCATGTGGCTATTAGTAAATAATCGCTGTAAACAAAGGATTCCCAAAAATAGCTGACAGTGCGCTCGTACAATGACGCTGAAAACGAAGAACTACGCATAAAACACACGTTGGTTTTCAGCCAGCCTCCGAACTAAACATAAAATCGAAATGGATGCGTCATTCAGTAAATACCACGACCAACGGTAAAATACTGACGTCAATGCCTAATTGCAGGATACCGACCTCTTATACCGGTCATAAGGATTATATGGAATCAGAAAAAAAACAAGAGAAAATCCTTCGCGATTGTGAAAATCCACACGCCGCATCGGCAATATGGAAACTAAACTAAAAACAACAATGATAGAATCTTAGCACACGGAAATAATTATACGGACTAATTAGCAAATGTTACTTACCTCTTTACGCTTTTTAGTTTTCCTTTTGTCTGCCATTATAATTTAATTTTGCCAACGTAGTCTGATTGTCTGGAAATCTATTCGCTTTTCTTGTTTCTCTGACGCTGACACTTTTTTGTTGACAGGTCACCATTGAATGAATGAAATGAATGGACGACATGAAATCATATGTCGGAAATGCCAGTATACACGAAAATTCTTATCATTTTTCAAATTATTTTAAAATATGGCAATTTTTGTCTAAAAAGTCTATGTCTCCAATTTCTGTCAATGTCAAAAACAGGTGACACAATGACAGCTGTTGTTTCATTCACAGATAGACGTAATTTTTCATCTTGTTGAGGAAAATGTTCTTCAATCGATAATGTAGTTCTTGTTTAGTTTCATAAGACTGCGGTAAAGCGTGCGGAGTTCTATAGCACAGTCTACAATTTTCTAACCTTACGTGAACTCACGTTTGCGGTCACCTTCTCTAATCGGAAAATTTATGTGATCCGGATTGTGTGTTAGTATTGATGATTTTGATTTTAATCGATGATAACGTGAACTTATCTGTATAAAACTTCCGTGTTTTATAAGTGATAGTTTATTCTATTGTTAGAAGTTATCACTAGCTCTGAGCGTGATCTATTAGTGATAATAATTTACTTTGAACTGGAGCCGTCGGCGTCGAAATGGCTGAAGGGAAAATGAATGGACATCATGTACATGAAGGTAATAGTTAGTTTTATTTACTACAGTCATATTCCGTGACAATGACTACTCTATTCCTAATCAATTCAAAATGCTTGTTATTTTTAATTTCATGCATAAAAACAGTAATTTTCAATTAAAAATTAAAGATTGCTGCAAATCCTAAAACATATCTGATTAAATTTTACTTGAAAGAAAATAAAACTAAGATTAATGTAACTGTCTTTTAAACATTTAACAGTATGTATCTATTATATAAAATATTTTTCTGTATATATTTTTTTAAATGTTGTATATATACCTACCTAATGGAATATTTTTTCCAATATTTATATTTATTTATAAATATTTTTTTGTCAGACATACAAAATTAATAAATCAATTTTGTATGCCTGACAAAAAAATATGGGTATGGTTTAAACTGATATTTTTTAGAATTTAATTTAAGGCATCTAACTAAAGCAAAATGTGTACAGGCCTGTTTTTTTAATGCTATGAAATATTTTTTTGTAGATGTTTAAACATACTAAAAATAACTATACACATAATACATTTTTTTAAATACAATGCAGTATTTAAGAAATATATTATCATAAATTATTATGTAAATATTATCACCTTAATTTGACTACAATAGAAGAGTTTTTTTTTTACCAAAAACATTTTCTCCCCATGTGGTGGAAAGAATGCAACTGTGAGTCATAACTACCTATTTATTGAAGTATTTAATAAATTTATAATAATTGTATTTACCAATTTTTTTGGTTGCATATAAGTCCCCTGCATTTGGCCATGTCTTGCCTTAAGGCTTTGCTCAGCAGTAGATATTGTCAAAAAAATTGTATATTTATATACTCCATCTTTTTTAACTGAAATGAAATGAAAAAAAAAACTATCATAATCTGTCAGTTATCTGAAGGCAATAGTTAACATTAGTGACTAAAAGAATCACAGGTATAAATAAAATGAAGTTTAAAACCACAAAAGAGTTATTGAACTTTAAGTACAAAGTCATTAGCAAAAAAAAAAACGTTCTGAAGGCTGACCAAAATTATAGGTGTTCATTGACCTTTCCCATGGCATAGCAATGGTAATTTGACTCTTCAAATGGACTTTGATCTGGTAGATACTGTAACTAAATAAAATATACTTAAGTTCTTTGGTTCCGGTGGTTTCAACATTTATTGTTGGTTGTTCCCATATTTTTTCGAAACGTCAGATTTACGAGACCTAATAGGCCTCTAAGATGATGACCTTCCAAGTACAAAAGTATGAGATATAGAGGAAACTGTTGTTATGACAGCAATGGAAGTAGTCACTTTGGTGGTATCCATTTTTCTGACCATACCTTTACATAAGGAAACAGAGTTCTTTTAATAAGCATGGAACCTGGTAAATACAAGTAATTTACTAAAGGTATTGAAAGCAAAAAATAAGTAAGTAAATTAAGCAATTTTTCTGGTTTTTGTAGAAAAATTTTAAACAGTCACGCTAAGAAGGCAGACACTTATAATAGGCTAAACTTGAAATAACTCAAAGTTCAAAGACATTCTAAGCTTTCGTGATTACTTGACCGTAAATGTCGGCGACCATGAGTTGCCACCTGCGAAAATTCCACCCTATTGTTGAACTTTAAGTTAACCTTTCGAGCTTTCTAATCTTAGATGTTATTATGAGATATATTTTTCATTTATTTAATCTATACTTCTATACTAATATTATAAAGCTGAAGAGTTTGTTTGTTTGTTTGAACGCGCTAATCTCAGGAACTACTGGTCCGACTTGAAAAATTCTTTCAGTGTTAGATAGCCCATTTGTCGAGGAAGGCTGTAGGCTATATACCATCACGCTACGGCCAATAGGAGCAGAGTAACGGTAAAAAATGTTACAAAACGGGGAAAATTTTGATCCATTCTCTCTTATGTGACGCAAGCGAAGTTGCGCGGGTCAGCTAGTATTTAATAATGTTAAGTTAAGACAATAAAACGAGTTATGAGTTTTGCAGTTTCGCTGAATCTTGTTTCGTACTTTAAACTGAACTGTTACCTGACTAGAGATTACATATTTAAGTATTTATTTATACTATTGTATAGTCAATAGCCACTTTGTAAATCCTACTGATATTAGAAATGCGAAAGTTTGTGAGGATAGATGTGGATGTATGTTCGTTACTTGTTCACGAAAATAATACCTACTGGACGGAGTTTAATGCCAGCTATAACCTGAATTAATACGGATACTTTTACCCCGGTAATGTTTTCAAGCGGACGAAGTCGCGGGCAGAAGCTTGTTACAAATATTTACAAGTATAAAGGCCCACGTCACGATCAACATCCTTTTTAAATTATGCGAATTGTTTCACTTATACTATTGAAAACAATAATTTTACTTACGTCAAACAAATTACGGCGATCATGTTTATGCAAATAACTATTGTCATCATATTTTCATAATATTTATTTGTATTTAAAATGAGTAAATATTTACTTTGAATTCTACCATTAATTAAAATATATAGGAACCCATGTATATTTATTAAAAGAAAGTAAATTGTTAGTTTAATAAATGACCTATTACGGATCTTTATTTTTAGAAGAGATAAGTCGAACTCAGAATATTGTTGAAGGATCTACCTTTTGTTGAAGGTCTTCATTAAAATGATTAACTATGCAAAATTGTCTTTGCGTCTTGGAAGAACGTTGTATAAAATTTGAAAAGAATCTACTAATTTACCTCTATTTATCTGTTGAACTTTTAACTTAATTTAGATATGGCATCATCATAAGGATAAAGGATTTATTTTCCGTTTTTCAACAGCATTAGAAAGGAGGAGATTCATAATTCGTCGTTTTTCCAATGAAATAGCGAAAGGCTAATTTATCATAGGGAAAACTGTTTAAGTTTTAGTCCAGTCGTCACATTGACGTAATCGTAGATTTGCACATTCACAGTCAGATTGGCTAATGTGTCTGAGGCAATGACTATGAGTGCATGTAATTTAGCAGGAACTACCGACGATCATTATGTGTTTGCAACAGTTACTTATGTAATACTGTCTTCGTACGTTTTTAAACTAATCTACGAGGAAAGGAGTACATTTTTACTTGAAAAATAGGTCTGTTTTTCGCTATTGTATGAAAAATGGGTCAGCGCCCCTAGCGTGTTTTGTAGTAACTAATTTTTCAAATAGATTTGGATGTCAAACTGTCGGTACTCGGTACAAACAGAATACCTACCTACCTATGATATTAAATAAAATTTTATAATAAAATTTGTTTCTTCTTCTTTGCTAACAATCTTTTCAAATATTTTTCGCTTAGGATTAATAAGTAGTTACGTGTAGGTACTCCATACCTAAGTACTTTTGGAAATTCAATGTCATTACAAATCTTTAAATTGAAAAACAGATAAAATTTTAATTTATACAAAGTACTTAGAGTGCAATGCACTAATTAGTTGTGTAGTTAGTTAATGTACTTTCTGTCTATTTGTTTACCCACGGGACATAAATTATTTACAAATGCACATTTGCATTTGTCCACTTAATTATATTCTAGATTTTCTTTCAAAACTCCCTAATTGCACAGAGAGATAATATGACTTAATCTACCTCGAATAAAATGCGATTATTTAGCTAAATAACTTTTTTCAAACTAATACGTTGTAGTCTATTTTGTAGTGTCATTTACCTACAAATATCTTTTGCTTCTTTAGTCCTTTTTTCGTAGTTTCTAATGCCGCTTTCGTTATTAATTGTAGGTAGGTAGTGTTTTTAATGACTGCTCGTTTCCAAACTAATATTGCAAATCTTCGAAAGGGAAATAAGAAAAACTAGCAATGTACAGCATACTTGTACCAGCTTTTGCCTTAATTTTTGCGCAGAACAATACTTTATGTAGGTAGGTACCTAGTAATATTTTATACGCAAGAAAAGGTCCACCAGTCTTTGTCCAGTAATCACAGCGAAACACCAGGCTATAACCGATTTCCAATCATTTCTGCTGAGTAATAGATTATGATCTTAAGAAAGGGTTAAGTCTACTTTAATGCAAACAAAACAATGAGCAAAGGACAGTCATAGTAATCGTTTTTTAATATAATTTCTTTCACTATATTTTTCATAGCTCTGACTAATAGTCTAGTTGGACAGGATGGACTTTGTTCGTTATCTTACTAGCGAGTAATACGAAGTCATCATTACAATGCGTTTTTTTTATCATGAGTTGCTTATTTACATACTACGTCCATTCTTGAGTAAAAAATCATTGAAGTATACAGAAGTTTTCATTCTTTGATGTGCCGATGTTTTGTAAATATTGAATTCGTGATACTTGTCCGACAATCAATGCTTTTGCATAGTTTTTCTGTCTTTCTTGCCTATGGTGTCCCTCATCTCCTCCGTCATTTGGGAAAGGGATTTCCCCAAATTCTTTTAACTTTTTTGTAGCCATTATCTTCTTTTTTCCGTCCAGAACAAATGTTTTAAATCTTAACTTATAACAACTGTTTGCTATATGTATCAGCTGCTTGATATAATATTAAGACATTAAAAAGATATAATGTGCAACAACTACTTTCGATTACCTTATAATTTTAGTAATAACAGAAATACCTCAAAGTTTCGTACAGCGTAAATTCCCACTCGACACAAACATTTCGACCAACTAATTATTCGTTGAAATATTACCTAATTGTTCACGTGTTTCACCTTAAAATTACAACATAACTTGCTGCAAATAATCTGGCCAAAGTCCATCAGTCCCCGGTATTATCGGTGTGTGTGAATATTGGCGAATGTTTTATTGTATGAGTCAGTTACCTGTCATACATAACTCGGATGTTTATGTAGCGTGATTTCAAACTAAAATATACCTACCTATGACGGGAGTGGACTGACGCAATTTTATGATATTTGTATAGTGGATAATTTGATTGAGTTTTGATTTGAGTTGGGACTTACGTTACTTGGTTTTGGCAATGTTTGGCTCCAAAGTGTTAATCAATAATTTTAATAGTCGGATTTAGACTAAATACGTAACGACAAGAGTAAATGAAACACTATATGAAATCTTTAACAAATATAGTCCGACTAATAAAAATATAAATTCTAATGAATAATTTTGTCTATTTTTAAATGTGAAATTGAATCATACGAACTGTCAGCTGCATAAGACTGAGGGTCACCCATGATCTACATTTTTAATTTTCTATAGCTGCTATACCAGCTGTAAACCTTGCATGCTTTTTACTAGGTTGTTACCCTATAGCTTAGCATCGTTCATACATGAATAAAGTTTAAGTAAGCCAAGATAGAAGCCAAGAATGCTCCAAAAATAGTAAGAATATGACCGTACGTCTTATGTAATGATATGAAAGGTCCATTTTATATAACACAAGCATCTTTCATAATAATTGCATTCGAAATGATACAGTACATGATTATGTCGAAAATATGACTGAAAGTGACGTCGCTTTTACCTCTGCGCTAAATTCCTTTTTCGTTGATGTTTGTCAGTTGCACAATCACCTGCTGTTAATTATAAACAAATTTAGGTATATCTAATGAAGAAAATTATGCCTAATGATACACTAGAATTGACGCTATCATACAATTTTATATTACCTATATTATGTTGCTTGGTGTTTTAGCATAGCTCGCGACCACGTCGGTGAGGAAATTCTATTCAACTATTATCTAAGATGATACTGAAAACAATTGTTTTCTAATTAAGTCTAAAAATATCTAGATATACATATTTTCGTGGACTTAAGTATCTCTCTGTTGAGAATTTTGGTCATTTGAATCTTCAATTTATGGGAAGGTCACAGAGAATTTTCTAGCACGAGGTATGGTAGAATTATCTTTGTGAAGACCACGGACAGATGACAGAATCTTTAAAAGGGTAAAGACAGACATATGTTTTAACAATACATATGTACTGATCGCGATAGTGTCAACACTCACCTACTTAATTAACCTTATAGGTCAATAGAACTTAGAACTCATTTCATACAAATGGTGTGTGCTACAGATGTGGGGAGCACGTTTATCTGTTATCAATAAACACGCGAGCATTATCTTAGGTAGCCAGCTGTGGAGTTATGAAGATGTATATTTTATGTTTGTATTGAAATATAATAATTTACATGTTTTATTTAATTATTTATTTCATGCTTTAGATTTAGTTTATTCAGGGCAATATCTGAAGTGGGAATTACCTCCTAAAATGATAAAGACCCTATCCTGAAATCGACACTTTAATCTCTTTATTGGCTCTCGCCGTGATAAGGTTTTGACTGGTCCAGAAAAACAACGTTCAACTCAATTTTCAGTTTTGCCAATAGACTTATAGAACATTCATGAGAAAGACGATTTATAGCAACGATATTCATCAATCTTTTTTGTATAAAATAATAAAATATGATGATCATTGACATTCTTCGCGGAAGAATTGCGTTTGCCATCATTCAACCTCCAAACGGATACAGTATCGACATTATTACGCCACGATATATTTCATATCTAACCCATATAAAGATTAACAATACACTGATAAACTTTATCGATAGATATACATATTTATGACGACATGTGTCTACTAATATATTACAACTTTGAGGATTATCGCCCAATAAACGTGTCCAGGTGTATATCTTCATATTATCAATCGTTTTAGAAATGAGCCGATGCTATTAATATAATTAACACGGATATGCTGCGAAATCATTATTTATGTAGTGATAAACTTTTCGATATCTCATCCGTCTTAAAAAGTGATTGTTAGCGAAAAGATTTCCGCTGAGTAATCATATTATTACAATGATACCTGTTGATGCTAATCTCTTGCTACTCGTCTTCTGGTCTTTCCCACAAATTTCTTAATTCTGAGAGATACCACTTTTTGAGTTTAATTCATCTCAGGTTTCTTCGCAATTCTGGATACCATACCTGGCTAATAGTCCTAGCTCCTAATGAGCTATAGTTTCTGGTACAACAAACCACAGAAAGGACTCTTTAAAAAAATTGCAACTATTCAAATATCTCTTTCTCTCATTTCCAGAATTGCCGCCAGGCTACAAGGTGGAAGAAGTCGAGATTCCAGTCCCCTGGGGCCACGTAGCTGGCAGATGGTGGGGCCCAAGAGACAAGCAGCCAATCATCGCTATCCACGGGTGGCAAGACAACGCAGGCACTTGGGACAATCTCATACCTCTATTGCCAGTCACAACATCAGTCCTTTGCATAGACCTACCCGGACATGGTCTATCAACGCACCATCCTGATGGAATGCTCTACTACATTTTCTGGGACGGCATTGTTCTCGTAAGGCGAATTGTCAAACACTTTAAATGGGAAAAAATCTCTTTAATGGGACATTCCCTTGGAGGAGCTATTAGCTTCATGTATGCAGCATCATTCCCCGAAGAGGTTGACAGGATAATCTGCGTTGACATCGCCAGTCCTGCAGTCAGAGCACCTTCAGTCATGGTCAAAGCCACCGGCTGGAATATCGACAAAATGCTTGAATACGACAATTTGCCGGAAGACAAAGTTCCATGTTACGAGTACGATGAGATGATTGACATCGTTTGTGACGCGTACAAAGGTTCCATCTCTAGGGAGAACTGCAGAATTTTAATGAAGAGAGGAATGTCTCCTACGCCAGCGCATATGAAGAAGAAAGGTTATTTCTTCAAAAGGGATCCGAAGTTAAAGGTTTCTGGACTAGCGATGATGTCGATAGAAACTGCTTTGGAGTACGCTAGCAAGATTAAATGTAAAGTGCTGAATATCAGGGCTTTGCCTGGTCAAAGATGGGAGAAGTTAGACTACTACTTGGACATTATAGAGAAGTTGAAATCGTCAGCTGATCTTCGATACGTGGAGGTGGAAGGTACTCACCACGTCCAGTTAGAAGCTCCGGAAAATATCGCTGGAATTATAGAAGAGTTCTTAGAGGAATATTAGGTTTTAATTAGCGGTATAGCTAAAGTGATATGTAATTAGACTGCACAGTTCCTGAACTGTAGGTAAAGTGTTTCCGGGAGTTAAGTGATGAGTGCAAATACAATTTTATTTTTATTTATAATTAATGTTAAGGTTACAATCAAATTTTGTAGGATTAATAAGGCAGTTGCACCTGAAAGATTAATTGGATTTACCTTCTAAAAATAACTAAAACAATGGAATTCTCATGACAGAATAACATTATAATTTAATCATAAAACAGCCGGTGTGGTTATATTTTATGGTTATTTTCCTTTATTTAATGTAAAATACATTATAAGTATTTTTTAGCACCAGTGCTTATTTTAACATAACACATTAGATTTTCATTATATTTATTGTCATTGACACAATATTTAGAAAAGTTTTACAGGTTATTGATAAGCGTCGGTTAGCCTATCATACACACAGCATATCATGCTACAGTGACGGCAAATAAATTAAAAAGCATGTTAAAATATTTTTGTTATACTAATCGATACTTATCTTTGACTTGTAAAACCAAAAAAAAAACAAATTATTTATTACTTTTCCTTCATTTTTATAGAAAAGTTTCATTGAAAAGGTTACGATATAATCGTGGTTGTGATCGTAAGGTCGAACAAACTAGGTATTTATTAGTCTCATTACCCAGCAACGAGAGTTGGAAAATCGGCTTTATTCTATATATAATAAGGTTTAATTTCTACTATCTCTTATATAAGTTATTTATGAACATATTTAGTATGCATTTTGTAGAAGTGTATGTGAAAGTGACGAGGGTTTTACAATTGTGTGACAAAAGTTACAGTCATAAAATAAAATCTTATACGTAAATGTTACTTAGTGTTTATGCAGAACTAACCAATATAATCTATACATTTTTTCAAGGAAGCTACAGATTTAGTTCCATCAAAGGTTTCCACGCTTCGCAGTCGTTATTATTCATATACCTAGTAACTAATATATTAACTATGTCATACGATTAAATTGGTGCGTGCACGTGCTGTGTGCGTGCACGCTCGACCTCTACAAATTATTCAAAGTAGGTATTAGAATAAATTGTTATTAATTCAACAACTACTTTCTATTTTATTAACAAATAAATACATTGACTGCTACTAAACTACCATAATATTTGTGCTAAAGCACCTGTTTAAATAAATATAAATGCGTTCCATAGGAGATGTGTGTCAGAATAATTCTTATGTACTAAGAAATAAGAATGAGAATTGCAAGATACTCATTAAATCAAAGTGACATGATTCAATCATACGTAACTAATTTTTAAACTCATTGTAGAATAATAAACTTTATTTACATATTGATTTTGCAGTTGGCAACACCTAATTTGACCTTGAGAGGTCAGTGTGCTATGTAATATGACTGTATACTTTTGTACTCACATTGTATTGTATAACAAGTTTTGCAACTTACCGATAAATATAGGATAGCGTATCCGGCAAATAAATCGACTGTAAATATTCGTAAAAACACTTTTAAAAGGGCCTATTCCACAGCTTATATGATAAGTGTAGCGTAATTTATCTGATACATAAAATGTATAAAAACAACTGTCGAAATTTCACCGGATAGGCTAATCGATACTTATTCAAAGGATGTCAAACTAATACATATCTGAATTTAATAAAACTGTGCGTTGAATATCATATCTTAAGGAAACTCTTAACAATTCTTCCTCTATCTTTACAACAGCTTATCTCCGCTTTAGTAGATAAACTCTTAATGATACCTAACTTGTAGATAAGTGCATAATAAGATATTGTATTAATACGTAGGTGGCAGACTCTTATATTTATCTTAGGACGAATCATGAGTGATAGCAAGTGATAATATTTAATAAGAATTTTATTGTAATGACTCCATTTCACAAACTTTTGCTATGCTTTTGAATTGACAGCTGTCAATCCGCCATATTGTTTTGCATTTGTCTTACTAATAAACCTCGTGTAAGAAATAAACTTGCTCTAACAGTGAAAGAAAACACGCATGCTTCAGTTGTTTAATACATTGTTTGAGAGAATGCAAAGTCCCCAACCAGCTCTTGGCCAGCGTGGTGGACCCACCCCTCTCTCCATCGGAGGAAAACCCTAGCCCAGCAGTTGGACACAAATGGGATAACAAAAGAGCTCTGAAAGTTATACAGTGTTTTGTCTTCTTCACTCATATGCAGTTTCCAAATTGATTGAAAGGGACAAAACACTGTAGTTATCAGAACTTACACGTCGTTTATTACTAAGACAATTGCGTGGAGTGCACGTTCGTTCAAACTAGTGGCAATTTCTCATAAAATGTTAATAAATATGAACAATTTAATCTTAAACCATGTTTTATTTTGTAGTTAATATTTAACAGTAGTAAAAATAAGCAATAAAAAACTTCATTCCTAATTGTCGTTGGTGACCAATATTTTTATTATTACCTACCTACTTAATATGCAAAAGAGGACATTGTCAACTCAATTAACGTAAACACAATTAAATATCTTCCCGTAGTAATTGTTATTTTTTAGGAGCATTTACAAAATAAAAATATTCTTAAATAGTTTAATATAAAACAAATGACAGCAACTATAAAAAAATGTGATAGAATCTACTTCAAACACATTCATAATATCACGCCTATTATACCTGAAAGTCTAGGCAGAGTTGCCTGAAAACGAAAATACAACTGCGCTATTGACAATGCTAGTTTCATGTGCCTGCCTCCGTGGCGCAGTGGTTTAGGTCACCACGCCGATACCACTGCATCGGGAGGTCGTGGGTTCGATTCCCACACGGAGCAATTATTTGTGCGACCCACAAATAATTGTTTCGGGTCTGGTTGTGCTTTGTGTCCGTTGTTTGTATGTTTGTAAAAGTCCCCGCGACACAAGAGCAATTCTTAGTGCGGGAGTTGTCTTTTTTTTAAAAAAAAAAAAAAAAAAAAAAAAATGTCATAGGTGTAACTCTGGGCTATTATTGAGAGAATAATATACTCGTAAATTAGAAAAGACCAATAGCACTTAGTTCAATCAGAGACTCAGGGACAGTTAAATGGCAGTTACTAAGGAAAAAAATCACTTCATCAAATAAGTAGGTACCTGCCATATTATGTTTATTTTTAGTAACGGATGTCCCTTGAACAATTCACGGCTAATGACCGTCTCTTGTCCCAATTTAATCAGTTGATAATGTTTTACCTAATTGCATATTAAAGAGCTAAGCTAATGAATTATACATACAAACTAACTGTTTCATTAATCTAGTAAACTCCAGTAGTTGCAAGTTGTACTCAGATAATTCGGTTATATACTTCGGGTACCTACTCACTGCTGATTAAGCACCAGAAATACATACATTTTATTTCTGACATATTTAGAAGAATTTAAGTATGTTTATCGGTTACCTTAGTAGCTCAACTTTGTGGAATCGAATGACTGTGTGTGAGTTATCTTATAATATTTAAAACTTCTTGTCTAATTGTATACTGCTGTTTTTAAATGCAAACCAATCCCGTCTATAGATAAAAAAAAAAACGATGCAAATCTTCTATGATAAATGCACCTGTTCGTAACCAAAGTTTTTATTTGTCAATTCAGATATAAATTCTTGAAAATGCGACAGTACCTTTGTATTACTTCGTGGGAATATGGTTTTAAATAAGTATGTTAGCTAATATAAAACAATTTATTCTATTAGGCATTAGTGTCAAAAGTTGCGTAGATTGCTGACGTCATATGTAGTATTAAGTGATAGAAAACATTTTATTATGTACCCACAATCCTAATTGACATTTGGGGATTTTAAACCTTGTTGTTTTGACAATAGAGTGTAAAATTCTATGATTGATTTGTATTTGCTATGAGAAATCCTATTGTCGTTTAAGACTTTGTAATGTTAGTAGTTTTAATTTATTTGTAGAATATTTAAGTGCTTACGAGTTCGACTCGAATCGTTCCTTGATTTAAAATAAAACCAAAAAAAAAACATTGGCAATCAAATTGTAAAAATCGTTTCATTTGCTAGGTGTCTAGCAAACGCTTTGACTAGTGACTATCTGTTTAGAAATACTACTTACATTTTTGTGATATCCCTGATTGGGTACTAAGTTACCTATGTAAAGCACAAATTAACCATTTAACCAAGTAGATCTTGTATCCCCGATTGTTTTAGTAATTTATTAGTTCTTGATTTCCCAGTGAATGGGCTTTATAGTGATGTAATAGTAATCAAACAACTTTTTATTATAATTTTATTGATCAATAATTCAAAACTAAAATGGATTGAAAAGGATATAAATATTATTATGTATCTGTGTAATTAAACTTTAAAGAAACAGACAATTAGTATTAAAACACACTAGTTCCAAAATATTCCATAAAAAAATATTCCTTGCTTAGTAGGATATTATAATATAGGACTGTAGTTTAAGAGAGCTTATTTTTTTAACGAATGCACACTAGCTTATTAGCCTTTATTCTTATGGTAACACTGAAAATGTTCGGGGTAAAAAACACTGCTTGTAGCACTTTTATTTTTTAATTATTTATTGTAATAATTGTAGTATTAATTCACAACGTTAAATAAAATGTTGATATCTGAATTTGCTATTTTATTTTACAACTTTTGAGGCAGGATCCTGAGCGACAGTTTTCGAAATCCTCTGGTTTTTCGATCTGAAAAGTACAATATCGTTTAATGTATTTTCAAGGCTTGAGTGTTTTATACTCTGTGAAATACACACACTTATATAAAAATCGGTTATCTTATAATAATATTAAGAGGAGGCATTCGTCACCGAATAAATTCGATGACAATCAATTAAATATTCCATAGACATCAATCCTGAACTCGATAGATTCATCGAAGACAATCGACAGTTTTTAATACACAAAAAGAAATAGATTAATCTTCGATTACTTACTAAGACTGTATGACTACTGTGGTAGATAAATCATTACAGACTTATACCTTAATTAGATATAACTAATAACAATCATTATAAAGTTGCTTAAACTTACATCAAATGTACTTTCTTTATGAGTATCACATTGTAGAGTTATTACTTTTCCAATAGCATTTTGTTCCACTAGTTTCTCATTGATCTGTTTCCAAATATTGCTAGCTGTCTTGAGCACGTTCATATTACCGAATAGATAGAATCCTGTAAAAAAAAAACACGAATAAATAATAAGTCGTAGTAAAAAGATGTGTCATACTCTACAGTATTCACTGTTGTCCCTTTTAGTATTATTAATTTAATGGATGTCTTATTAAACAAACTACTTAACCGTTTCACAGAAAAATTGGGGATTACGAAAGATTATATGCCAGGACATAAACAACGACGTTTGGATTAAAAACCCCTTACACGAGAGAAACTACGAGTAAAGTTAATTTAACTTTTTAAAGGATATAGTTCGCAAAATTTTATAATAATGTAGGTTATCGAATGAATAAAATATTCAGATTCGCTGTTGAAGATGTAACACGCTATAATTAATTATTTACCTTCTTTAGCTCTAGACAACGCCACACAGATCCTATTAGGCGCAGTCAAGAACCCAATCCTGTTGTCTCTGTTACTCCTGACCAGAGACAATATCACTATCCTGTTCTCTTCTCCTTGGTAATTGTCTACGGCTGTTATTTTCACGTCGCGAAGTAGTGAGTATTTTTTGCTTAGCTAAAAATTAGTAAATACATTTTCATATAAACCTGTTTTTTTAAAAACAAAACTAAACGTAATTCAAACACTAGTTTGAATTGCGAGGTTAAACTTCGATCTTTTTAAAAGAACAATTTTATTGCTAAACGACCTCAAGATTTCAGTCTTTACTAATTTTGGAAAATTGGAGTATATAATTTGGAGTTCAGGAGAAATAGGCCCATAACAAATCCGTACAAAGACCATTAGATACGACATTAAGACTAAATTAGATAAAGATTTAACCTTACCTCTTTAATAAGAGATACTTGTCCAGTATAAGTAGATAGTATAGTAATTTCATCCGTGTTGTACTTCATTTGCCGTAAATAGTTCGCTAGAGCCACGCACCATTTAGCTTCCACCGAGTTTCGGTGACTCCAACTGTCTTCCATGCCCTGGAACATATGACTATAATTAAAAAATGCAGGTATTTAAGACCTTTTCTTTCAAATGAAATCCGGCTGAAATCAGCTTTATCAAAAAGTCGCATAAAAACCTGCAGCTAATGGTGCATAAAGGCACCGCTTACGTTGAGTTAGTTATCTCGGCCAATTATGCATTAGGATACAAATGCATCAGCTGGTATAGTAATCATAAAAATGCAGAAGACTTGCCTGAGTTTTGTAATAGTTGTTGAAAAAGTAAAGACAAAGACAACACAATTTCATCCAGACCCGAATCCATAAACAGCTGCTTTCTTTATATATCAACCAGTTACATATTGACATATTAACATTTTTGATGCCGTAGCAGTTTTTTAAGATAAATAAAGAGATATACTAAACAAACTAACCTCAGAATCTTCAAACGCATCATGTGTACAGAAATACAGATTATTGTTCATGCCCCTCACATCAGGGTAGCTATAAACACTGCTATAACTATCCAACTTGTCATATATAGTGGGTACGATCAGCTGTACGACTTCGGGTCTCATTCTACGCTGCGTAGTTAGAGTACGCGCGTGGACTCGTATTATAAGACTATATAAATATATACTAAACTAGTGATAAACACAACTTCATCGGGGCCCGAATCCATACATAGTTGCTTTCTTAGTATATTAACCAGTTTGTATATTAAGTTGGTAAAATTTGACATATATTTATTTTTGAATGCTACAATAGTCCTGAAAAAACGATTTTTAGGATGTGAACTAAACAAACTAACCTCAGAATCTTCAAAAGAATCATGTGTACAGAAATACAGATTATTCCTCATGCCCCTCACATCAGGGTAGCTATAAACACTGCTATAACTATCCAACTTGTCATATATAGTGGGTACGATCAGCTGCACGACCTCGGGTCTCATTCTACGCTGCGTAGTTAAAGTACGCGCGTGGACTCCGTTGCGTATCATTCGTTCGAACAGAGATATTTCTAGGTTGTAGTGTTTCGCTAGCTGGTAGTGTGCGGCTGTAGGACGGAGTTGTTTGTGGTCACCTGTAAGTAATAAGTTAAATTAATAATTTATTTAAGCGGTATAAAAATGATTTTTTTAGATAAGGTGTGTAGACGCAATAAATGTCTCTTAGTGGTACTTTTTCTAGTCAGAAACTGTTTTTTTATTATGTTTCGATGAACAGAACAGTAAATATGGTTTAGTGAACATATTGTATATTTAAGTGCGTGCACGCGAACATACGTTCGGAATCAACGAGTATTAAGATAAAATAAATTAAGCTTTCTCAAAAAAATCTGGATTCTATTTGTTTTCGCAATAAAACAAATTATAATCATATTACAGGGCTGGGTTTTGCTTACCAATAAGTATGAGATGTTTACAATGATGTGTCAACGATGAAACTATGTGCGCCTCCAACACTTCAGCCGCTTCTTCTACGATCACTGAAACAGATAAAAATTTACATAAAATGTATGTTGTATTAATTATCTTACTTCCGTTCGATCCGCGAAACGGTTTCGTCCGTATTTTACAGTAATAAACGTGTTTGTGTTTTTCGAACATATAATACAAAAATATCTTCGGCATCATAAGTATCGGTTAATATAAATTAAGTCCACAACGCGCACTTGGCCAGCGAAGGGGTCTAAAAGCCTAATCCCCTTGCCTAGCAGTCGAACAATAATGGCTACGACCTTACCTATAGGAGAGAGTAGTTTTCTCATAAGATCATGTCTCCTGGCCGCAGTGGTGGTCGTCACTCCGACCACTCGTACAGTGCTCATGACGTCACCATCTATAGAAGTGGCCACTTCGTTCAACTCTTGGTTTGTGGTGTTGTGTTGTTCCTAGAAAGTACATATAAAAATTTTTAACAGGTATTAATTTAATGTTTAGTTTTAGTTTATTTATAACAAAATTCTGTACATTGAATATATAGAAAAAATCACATAAAACAGGTAGGTACCAAGTTTACTTAACAACCAAAAAAAATTAAATTATTTCTTATTACGGCTACAGTCACTAAAACATTTTCTTTTTTTTTAAGTCAGAACATATTATGAATTGTAATATTAACTTAAAATCATTAATCGATAAAAAAATATATAACTATTAACATATTTTAGGTTAGTGCGTGCACGTATACGTAATGCGTACGCATTTGGACTCAGTTCACATCAGAAACTTGCTTAAACGTGCAGCAATGAAGTTGTTGAAATTGTATAAAAGTCATAATTACATATTTCGCACGATTTCTAGATTTTGTACAAATTTAATACATTTTATTTACTTTCTAAAAGGAATAATAACTTACGAGTAAATCGTTCATTTTGTTCATGAGTTCCTTCTTCATGTCGTCTACAGCTTTGTAATAGAGCCACCATCTTTGTTCAGGCTTCAAACTGTATACGTCTTTGACTTGTTTCACTTCATACTCTTGTTTGTTGTCATTTTGTATTGATTTGAATTTCTGAAATTATAAAACGTTTTAGTGATATGAGCCCTGAAGGACTTAGACCTATATTTTTAATAAACCTTTGTACCTATATTGGACATTGAAACAATTGATCGGGTCAAGGCACTTAACATAGTCTCGACCGGGCATCGAATCTAATGAAAATTAAATTGATGATTTACCCTGGTTACCTTGCCTATTGTATTTCAGTAAAGTCCAATGCAAGGTTAATTTAAATACTATTTCGAGGCTAGTATCTTTTAAAGACAAAAACTTATTAGAGTACCACTTAACTTTGCCTATTCTACTGTATATCTGTAAAGTTCAATGCGTCGTGAAATTCAATAATTACTATTGAGAGGGAAATATTTTTAAAAAGCTCAAAGGAATACCATCAAAACTTTATAAACTAACCTTAAAACAATTCAATCTCCTTCTCACTCGTTTAATCTGTCCTTCTAACTTTTCCGTCATCTTCTCTAACTTTATCTGATCATCGGTCACATCTGCTACATACTTCATACTATTCAACAAAGAGTCTATTTCTTTCAGCGCCCATTTTTCAGAAAAACAAGTCTCTATTTCATCACCAATCGCCGTTTCATCTAACTTTTCCCAATCTTCTAGAACTTCAGTTTCTTCTTCGTTATATGAAGATTCTTCTAAATGACCAAAAAGCCAAGAAAGTACACTATCTTCTTTAGAAGATTTCAATTCAAAATTTTCTTCACCAACTTTGAGATGAGACTTCAAACTTTTGTATGAAATAATCTCTTTCTCACACTTTTCAATTTCGCCTTGAACTTCTGTCATCTGCTTGAAAATAGTCTCTAGTTCTCCTCTCTTCTTTCCATATAAATAAGAATATTTCGACTTGACTTTCATTCTCAAATTATTCAAAGTATATTTTTCCAAGGCCGCATTTTTACTCTGACTGCCAAGCCTCACAATACTATTAGTTACATTCAAAATTCCTTCAAGAAATTGATCTAGAGCGTGATTTGTATAGCAAATTACAAGCATCGGGGTACCTTCTAGGGACAAATTTTTGAGTATCGTTGTTGCAATTTTGACCCCTATGTACGTTTTACCGGTGCCCGGTGGGCCTTGAATGACGGCGAATTCTCTTGTGAGTGCGAATTTGAATGCTTCCATTTGTGAAGCGTCTAGGCCAAAGGTGTCTGGCCATTGGTCTGTGTCTAGTACTGGGAAAGGTATCTCTTCGTCTTTGTGAGGTAGTGTGTATATTGTCTCGTCGGTTAAGTATTCTGGTGGACGGGTTTCTGTCTGAAAAGTTTGATATAAAGGTCAAGATATCTTCGTAATAGACTTTTTCTCAAATTTGTAATAAAAGCCAGAGAATCTAATTCATTCATAAATACGAATAGAGCACAAGCTATAAACACTGTAGTTTGTCTTTTCCTTGGCCTTGAGCCATATTATATAGGAACCCTAGCACAGCGATATTTTTATAACAAATATGATCTTTAAGAAGGACATGTACATTGTCCTACTTAAAGATCATATTTGTTTATTTTGATAAAAGACTTGACAAAAAATATCGTTTGGTAATCTATGTAACAAAAAACCTTTAGTTTTTTTAAATTTACCTGAACATCCACAATATATCTCTTCATAGGCAGATCATCGAGCCTCGCTTCCTGCAACACCTTTAACACGCGGTGGTAAGGCTCAAAGAACACCTCACTCTCCACCATCAGGTAAGACTCGGAGAATATGCTCTTTGATGTTGGGTTTTGAAATGATACTGCTACCTGAAATTTAGATATAATATAATTAAAATATTTTTTTTTGTGTATTTTTTTATTGTGTACAAACTCGAGGCATTTTTGCAGACAGCAGTATTCCTAAATAAAGGTTAATTATTGCACTAACACTGTCTTTGTAAATCACGATAGTAATTCTGAAAGAATAGGCAGAGCTCAGATTAAATAGTCAGCTCTTTACTATGAATTAATAACTGTAAGATTATGTATGTGTTCAGAAAATGGTTTGAATGTGAGCTCTATCCGATATTACAAAAATACAATTCTTTTTGTAAGATCAGAGTACCTAATTCATATTGGCATGGTATCTTCCATAAGTTTATTTTTTATCAACTTTTGAAAGGATTTTGCCATTATTAATACAATCATCTCTATTTTGAACACCCTGTATCACCAAACTAAAACAAACATACTCACATATCCTTCACTCAGCAAATTATAATTAGAATCCAGCACAGTAGAACACAGGATGTTCTCAAAGTTGTCACAGGTGAACAAGAGTAGAGATCCGAACATGAGTTGTTTGTTGTATGAATATTTCTTGGTGTCAATTAAGCCGTGGTTGATCCTGTCCTTGTATGCTATGTCGACAAGATGGCCGACTTTATTGTTGCTCACGAAGTTGCGCAGGATACGGACTTTTGGGTATATTCTGGAAATTAGAGATAATTATTATGAGTATCAGACATGAATATTACCTCCATTTAAGGTATAGCTTGTGAGAAAATATGCTTGGATATATTTCGAGAGTGATGTTTATGCAAACAGTGTTTGTGCTTATTAGAGATAATAAATTTAACCCATTATTTACTGGACAAGGACTCTAGTACTTGGCAAGGATTGGACAGCATTTGGCCTGAATGACGACACGAGTCTACCATACTGGTCAAGGACTACAGGTCAGGGACTCAGGGCAGTGGTAAAGAACTCTTAGGTAGGAGAGTTTATTAGTCTACACAACTAATACATATATTGTGAAACTAAGTAGACAGGATACTTCACAGTTTTAAAGTGTTTTTCCATAAGATGTAAAACTAAATCTCATCAGATTAGGCTACATAATTTGCTTAAAGCAATTTTGATGCAGTTAGATAAGATAATTTAGTTTATAGTATGTGTCTGATAGCCATAAGTCTAATATGTACCTACACGCCATTAGTCTGTTGTTAGTAAGTAATAAAATGGATTAGGACTGTTTGCATAATTAACAAATCCCGCTTAGTTAAACACATAAAAGGCTGACGTGATATTGTACATGTTACATAACATCAGTGTTTACATTACACAAGAAAGCCGACAAAATTATGAAAATCTATAATTTGCGGTTGCGGCCAGTTTTATTCAAACTAGCTAACTTCTCCTCCAAAGATTGCTTAGTGTGTAAAAAAAGCTATTTCCCTGTATCCAATGAATCCTTAGCCCTGTGAGTAGTCTCCCACTATTATGACTCCACCCCAGTTCTAAACCTGGAATCCTTGTTCAGCATGTGCATAGGTATTCTATTAATGGGCTAAAAAACAAGAAGAGACAAAACATAACTTACCTAATATTCTCATGTCTCCTCTTAGCAGGATTCTCCAAATATTTACCTGTTAAAAGAACACATTAAAATAACATAAAATAAAACAAAAAAACACAGAACAAGTACAGTTTTCACTAACATATTCCTTCTCGGAGTGGTCCAAAGCAGTCTTCTCGTAACAATTTGAACTGTACGTCTAAGTAATGTTCTACACTTGGGTAGGCTCCGTTGATAATGTTTGGTTGTATGGGCACCTTGTTCGGTGATAGTAAGTCATCTTGGGTCGGAAATATGTTTAGGTTCTTGAAGTAATCCTTGTCTAGGTTTTGTGTTTCTAGAGGTGCATCAATTGCCGCCTGAAATAAAATAGTAGGTATAAAGGAAGAGATGTAAAACTAGTTTCATCTTAGTTAAGCCAAACAAGATTTTCATATATTAAATATCCAAGTTTTAGTTATTCAAAGGAAAAGCAACAGCTATTAACAGCCCGACAACCATTATTTAGATTAAAATAATATATTTTCAGAAATTGACTTTGCATAGTTCCTCTCCCATTCAAGTTGGAATTTGCAGTATCAGGGAAATGGATTATGTTTTAAAATAGGTGATTATTTTGCTTACATAGCATAAAGTTCAATAACTCACCTTATCCTTGAGCAATGACATAGCTTCTAATTTTAAAGCTTCAATCCTCTCAAATAATTCGTCACTAAACCTTTCAGTGTGTTCTTCCTTCACACCAATTGCACTCACTTCGGTAACTTCTAATAAATCTAATAATTCTTTCATAAACTCCTCATTAGCACCTTCAAAATTTATAATTCCTTCACAAAGATCAGTGACATTGTTGAAAAATGACTCTGCATCATCCCATAAATGAGAATTCAACCTTTTTTCTACAATTCTAACGATAGGCAACTCATCCAAATAACTTTTTAAATTCTCCAAAAAGTTTGAATTTTGAAATCTTGATCTCAACATTTTTACAATTTTGGAATTTTCGCCAGGTTCCAAACATTTGTATATACTGGCCAGTATTTTCACTATTAAAACTATAAAGTCACCCTTCAATTCTTTTTCGTCAAGTAGATTCCAAAAGCCGGGTCGATGGGACACTTCTAAATTTAAAATTGGAGGTTTCAACAGGGATATATCCAGTAATCTTTTAAATCCGATAGGTTTCTTTTCCGTATACTGTGGCTTATCTGGTTTTTTGGGTTCCGGTTGATCTTCATCGGCAAATTCTGAAGTTGATGTGTTCGCTCGAGCATCTTCGATCAAAGTTCCGTCGAACCAGTCTATACGAAGAGAAGCTTTATTACTTTCACTCATGACTGAGAATATTTAGTTGGACATTAGCACAGAATAATTGGACTACATTTAAGAGAATATTGCAACGTGCTCCATGCAAAAACGTGGAGTATAAAAGTAGAACGAACAAAAATAAACGTTGTTTTGACGTAATCACGTAAACAGCTGACTGCAGCTGACGCGAAGGTGACGTTGTCATTGTCATAAACTTGACAAGTACGTTTCGTTTCACCGAGTTAATGAACATTTGCTGAAGAAAATTATATGAAGAATAATATTGGCGTGCAATATATTTCTACGGTGTCATCGCATCTCTATCGTTATATTTCACACGCTGGCATTAAAATATATACTCTTAGCTAAAATGTGAACAGGTTGTTTTCAAGATTTAAAAAAAACTAGCGAAATGAAATTTTTAAGAAAGTTTTCCAATTTCAGACTGTAATATCGAGAATGTTGCAGATAATTATATTATGCAGCATTATTTTAAAATCTTAAATGGTTATTATCGCTAAGACTTACTAATAATAGCCCTTATAATCGTCGGTCGTTCGAAAGCCCCTTGTTAGGCATAAGGGCTTTTACTTACCTTTTACAGCCTAATAAACAGTAAAATGTGAGTAAAACTTTATTTTCGTCTCCTCGGTTCCTTCATTGGGGTGTCTGTGTAAAACTTTATTGCATACATAACGATCTAGACATAAACAGTAACTGGAATCTTTTCGTTGCCTTTTTATAGATTAAAAATAAAAAGATAATGATGGTTTTTACTGGTCATAGAGATTAAGATAGGTCTAAGATTGTAAATTATCTGCCTGATGGGGATTTGCCTGCTGTAAAAAGAAGCGATCGTTTTATGCCCGAGATAAAATATTTTTTTATATACGTTTCATACGCGATATAAAAAAAAACGTTAAAGGTATCTAGCTAAAATATCTATACAATATTATTAACTATAAAGATTACCAAAGAAAATCTAAGTATTGTTCATGATTGTTAGTCCAGAAATCTTTTTTCGCATTCCACAAATATTTTTTTATTAAGAAAGTTTGTAACATTTTTTATAATATTAGGTTTCATAAAATCAAATATTACACGATTGAAAACGTTTTAATTTGCTTTCGGCTAGATTCTTATTTTATTCATATTTCTGAAACTTTTACCGTAAAACTAAGTTATGCGTAAACGTGATATGAGAGGTGGAGCACTAATTTATTTTTTTAAACTTGCTCATAAAAGACCTCATTGCGTTTAAGTAATACATGTATGATGAAATTTGATATTCTTCGCACTAAAATATATTAAGACTCTACAAGCCAAATAGAAACTTATCAAACGCTTTTTATTTTCCAATAGCTTATCATTTGGTTCATTCACATTCACACAGACGATGAGCGGGTAATAATATGTTTATCTAACATAATCTTACAAAAAGGACATTTATTGAACTGCTATATTTTAATATGCATTCTTAATCAATAGTTTTTAAGACTTTAACCATTGCTCATTACTTGAAATATGCCTAGCTAACAAAACAAAGGAGATGTACAAAATATTTGAAAATATCTATCTATATATTTATTTTAAAGAGAAACAAAAAACCCTCGTAGCCCAATTGAATACAAATTCACTTAACAGCAATTCCTTTTTATCTTCCAACAATCACAATAGTCATTACAGCATGAATGTTTTCAGTGCATAAACAAACACAGGGCAACAATGGCTGCTATTTGGCATGATGCCAATCAAAAACCTTGCACTTTCATTGAAAGCTTTCCTCTTAGTGACGACTTATCGGTATGTGTGAAAATATTGACGAAAATAACCATAGTTCAAGTAAAAAAGTAAGAGGCCTACTTACGAAATCGTAGTCTAAAAACCTATTTATGTTTAAAAGAATAAGAGAATGAGAAAATTGCCAGTCTTATTCACTAAATTACTCTACTCACCTACTTGTTTAAGATTCTTAATTAGGAGGGCGCGCTGAGTATAAAGATGGGAAACAAAGTGAAAATCGATTCATGTTCATGCTATTTTCGTGGACAGGACATAGTCGGCAAAGCTATCAAAGTAACGAAAAAATATAACTGGACTATAGAATGGCTCATAAATAACAGAAAATAAAAAAGATACTGGGATCTTTCCAAACCTTTTGGTAAGGTATTCGTTAAAAAGTAGCTCAGTGAACTATATTTAAAAGCTTCTAAAGCATTCCTTACAATCCTTTGGTTCCTTTGGATAGCCATTGATATCCCTAAAACCCAGACGGCCCCAAAGTATAAAAGATTTGCATATAATTTGGTTACATTATGTAAATTGGTCAAAGAGAAGTAAAAAAGGAAAAATATCGGTTTCTTCTGTTCGTTAGTGACAGAAAGTATCGTTGAATTCAATACTTTAAATGCTCAATAGAAAATATGTATTTTTTTAAAATCGGATTTGACACTTAATTCCACATGAGCATGATGATACAGCAGAAGGGGAAAAGCAAATCAAAATATCAGTGAAAAATGTTTTTTCGTTTATAATAAAATAGCCTTGAACAATATCAACGCTGTGAGTAGGCAATAGGAACAATGGGAAAACAAACAGCGGGAAAATCACAAGCTCTATAAAGGTATGTCAACAAAGAAAAAATCTCATCATCGCTTCCATGAATGCGAGGTGCCATTGATTTTGTTTACCGACAACCAGAGAGAATAAATTTCACAGATTAAGTAAAAATACCAAAGATACAATGATTGTTTTTGAACAATAGAAACAGCAATACGCATCTTACGGTGTAGAAAAATTGGGAGATGATATTTTTTTCGTTATATTTTAAGTTCTTTTTTTATGTCGTAGCTTGTAAGCTTGCTTTGTGTTGTGGTCTTTTCTAAAACTCATATGTGTGTTTAATTTAAAAATGAAATACTGCTGATAATCTGTCTTGTTTAAATAAATGTATAGAAATAAAAACATCTTATTAGAAATTTACAGAAAATCTTCTAAGCTAAAATTTTATCCCGGTTAGATTTAATATAATGGTTGCAGTAAAATACTTCAACGGCTACCAAGTGGCGTGAAATATATTCGTAGAAAATAAATATTTGGGAAAGCTTCGCATTTTTTTCAAACTAATTCTGAAGAAAAGGGTTTATTTCAAGATTTGATTCGAAATATTGTTAGTTTCAATAGAATATAATTTGTTACGCTGTAACTTCCCAAGCTTGTTAAGTCGAAACTTTATTTACAAAATGATTTAAAGAATTCTTTTCTCAAGCAAAAACTTTTTAATTTGCGTAACAATATTTCTGATTAAATAGGTAGACTTCATTCTTTATCCAAGTACCTACTTCTGTTTGTAAGATTTTTACGATTTACTATCAAAGATCGTACTTTTAAGGTATTGCACGAAGTCTGGATCGTTTTGATATTGATGACCAAAACTAGCATTTCTGTTTGTAGTTAAACATAAAATAACAGTTATCTACGTTACAAAAAATCCCGTTTTGGGTCGTGTGAATATTTTTTCATTATACAAAATGCGTAAACCATAAAATACGCCGGGTGCCTATTTTAATATTTTTAGAATAGCTTATGTATTTCGTGGGTTTATCTGTGAAAAATGTAAAAGCCAACCTTTTTATTTTTGTAAACAATGTGCTTACTGCTTACGTTACATTACGAGCGGGAATAAACGTGCCAATAAAGTTTTACTAGCGAATTTAACAGCCAAAATATTGTAGCGAAAATAAAATTGATTTCAAAATTTTACTGTTGTTTTGCCCACTGCGAAATCAGCGAAAATATTTTGGGGAACGAAATTGCTCGTGCTTTTTTACTACCTAAAAGTATTTTGTCCTATCTTAATCTAGATACGAACAAAGTGGCGATTACTTTAGAATAGCAACAATCAACGTAGAGAAATCATAATCTAAACGAGTAACCTAAAACTCTAAACATTTCCAACCCACGCTACGTAACAATAAAGCCCAAATGAGTGTTTATCTTTATTCCCTAAAACAACAAAACTGATATACGTTTTTACACCAAAAAATACAAGTATTTTTACCAAAAACTGTACTACCTAATTACCTAAGGTTTTATAAATAACTTTATTTATTCAGGCACATATTGTTTTACAAGATTTGTGTTTTCTTCTTTTGTAAGCCTTTTTTTTTGTTTTTTAATTAACTCGCAAGGGACAATGGGAAAGCTAATAACTTTTGTCGTCGACCGCCGCAAGACCTAATGCGATTTTAATTATTTTTCATAAACAACTTTGAACTTTCAGTCGTATTTTTGTGTAAATAAAGTTTATTACTCCTAAATGTGAAGTAAATTGTTTCGTATCTCGTGAATGTTTGTAATAAAAACGTTAATGTTTACAAAACTGTTATGAAAATTAAAGGCTAGGGTACATTTTTATTATTTTAAAACCAAACAGACCACTGTCTAAAGCAGTTTCCGAGAAGATGAACCTATAGTTTATTACAATAAAATAAGACACCTAACTAACCTAATAAATAAATTACGTTGTACATAATTTGCCATAAAGAGAAGCTGTTTTGACTGGTAGTTAACTACTACATTCTGTAGTAGCTATTCTTATTTATCTTCCCAAGCAACAGAATTGATTCATTACCTTTATGGTTACCTAGTTTATTTAACGACAGTCTTACAGCTACAAACTAAACCCAGCTACTGAACACAAGGAGTGTGTGAACCCATTACACGGTCCTTTTTACGACAAGATTGATCCGTAACTGAATGAAGCCTCCAGTAATAGGGTGTCGGGTTCAACAAAACCTTGAATGGTACTGAACCGACCCTTGCTAGTTTTACTGCGTTCTGCAAATGCAAGGTTGTTTAAGCTTTTCTGTGTGGGACGTAGAAAATTACAAGAAATATGTTTGGTGTGGCGTATAGTTCTATTACGGCAAGAAAAGAGTGAGTAAGTAAGAGCGGCAACTATGAACAGGTTTTTCGTTTTCGCCAAACAAACGATTTTTTTAAAACAAGCGAATTAGGTAAGTATCCTTGTTTTATAAATAGTTAAATATTTTTCAAAATTATATCTTTTTTGTAACTAAATAGGTACCTACCTACTAAACGAACTTTTTAACAGAAGTGAATATCTCTTTTTTATAATTAGTTGTGAGTAATCTTACATTATTGCTATATGGTAACGCAGAAGCGAAACCAGAACTTAAACTAAACACTAAACAGCAACGAAAATAAGTCGACCTAATCTTCTTCCGCTTGAGGCGTAAACGACGAAAAATACGGAAGTACGTCACAACTTTCGTCACTAAGCCACCTCGCTGAGTTGAGATAAAACAAACTTGCAAACACTTCGTGTGGCTGACGAAATCTTGAGCAAATGTATGCAAATGTTCTGAGTAAACTACATCTCTAAGTAAGAGTAACGTGAGAAGTTCGCGTGGGGACAGATAGGCTCGCGTTTTCTTTGAACTAGCGATTTTGAAGACCCGATAATGGAAAGGAAAGTTAATACCCCCGAATTTAAAAACTACGACATTATTATGAAATACTTATATGAAAATGTTAACGTGGTTTGCCTTAAAAGCCTGGACATGAATCATTGCATGAAGTGTCATTTTTGATGCAATATTTTTTCAGGTTTTTCCAGTTATGTACGTTTTAATAATTAAAAATGTCTATCGCGTACGGTAGTCATATAACAAGCATGTTTTATTGATAATATAGACTCTTATATAAAACTAGCTGACCCGCGCAACTTCGCTTGCGTCACCTAAGAGAATGGGGTCAAAATTTTCCACGTTTTTGTAACATTTTTCGTTGCTTCTCCGCTCCTAATGACCGTAGCGTGATGTTATATAGCCTATAGCCTTCTTCGTTAAATGGGCTATCTAACACTGAAAGAATTTTTCAAATCGGACCAGTAGTTCCTGAGATTAGCGCGTTCAAACAGACAAACAAACAAACAAACAAACTCTTCAGCTTTATTATATTAGTATAGATTGTAGTGAACATGCCTTAAATAAAATGCTTAATTAAGTCAGGTTGATTTTCGTGTGGTTTAATTTTACAAAACATTTGGATACTTTGGTTTCTAACTAACCCCAGGTAGATTAAATGTCAACGACACTATACTGAAAAGGCATACCAGAAGCATAACAAGAATGTAATTATCATCTTTTCTTCAACAACAATATAGTTATGCCATATTAATATCCGAGCCAGGACATTACAAAGGCGTTATTGACAGATAATTATCCTGCACATACACACGTATAACCACTAGCGTATAATAAGTGTGAGAGAAAGAGCCTTGTTATTGACATGTCTGTTAGAGTACTTGCTTTGTGTGAATGCCTCAGGCCAGCCTTTGAGGATATCGTGTGGTGAGAATGGAAAAGAGGTTGTAGGGAATGTTGGATGTGGAGACTAACATAATATTGCGTGGTAAATAACGACTGAATGTGTGAAACATGTGAGCTTTGGTTTTCCCGTTTTCACATCAATTTTTAATGCTCATCTTTGCTTGTTTCCTTTAGCGTATGCGTAGAGCAGGAGTTCGTTATGTAAAATACAACAATTTGTATTTTTGTTATTAATGACCGAATTATTACTAATTAACTTTATTACCAAATTTCTACAGCCTGTACGCGATCAACTGTAGCATAAAGTTCGTTTACCGGGACCACGAGTCATAATATTTTGATATTCGAATCAATAAAATTAGAATGAGAAAGAATGCTACTACAATAAAGCCTCTCTTTCCTAGCAACTCTGCCATTGGGCGGGCGGCGCACGCGACGCTGTCGCTCCGTTTGATGCACTTTGATCATTCCCGCCAGTGCCCCCAGAACCTGTGGCCTTGACACACTTACCGGTGCATTTTGCGCGCTAAAAACTGAGATTTAAATTAATCTTACGCAAAAAGGATACTTATTTATGATTTTTGTTTTGGTTTTTAGTGTAATTAAATAATAATATTTACCGTTTTGTGTAATAAAGACATTTCAATAATTAGTGTTTACATACTGTGATAAGGACGCCATATTGTTTTTGATGATTTTTCATTGTTGTTTGTATTGTTTGGATTGAAACTCGCCGGCGCCGAACTCCGAACTTGCGAGCCTTGCTGCGTTGCCGCTGTTGCTCCAGCGTACAGGTAAGTGATAATTTGTAGTTATGGCGGGGTGATACGTATGAATCTTTGTTTGTAGAGAGTGTTTCTGCTTTCATTCTCGTTGCAGTTACCACTATGGTAGACGTTGAAGTTATGAAAACAGTAAAATTGGTTTTACGACATTATTTTGACTTGCAGCGATTATTACAATTTATTATATTATCATCACAAAGTTTTGTCTATATCTCTTGTGGCTTTTAAACACATAAGAACAACTAGGTACCTATATAAAATATCTTCCAAAGACGTTGACCATCTTAAGCAATTCGCAGAGATTAATTTCTTAATAATTCCATGGTGTTAGCACGGCGTTAACGAGGTCCATGAAATATTGCCCGCGGTACACCGAGGGGTTGCCAAAGGGTTCAAACATTAATATCTGCTGTTCCTTAAGTGTACAAGCGTGAATAAGTTAACGGAAATGTAATTTATATACCTGCTAGTATTGTTTTTATTCATACGGATAATATTGATCGGTATATTGAGATTTTAGTACTTAAATATTGTTTTAATTTTTACTACCAACTCTCTGTTAGAAGCAGTAGTTACTCCAATGTAGGATGTTAAAAATTCGTATAAAGTTACACTTAATTAAGTCTAGTCTATGTATTTATTTAATTACTAGTAACTAGGCACGTAGCGGGTGGTGACTGTAAATTAAGAAATTTAAGCTTCTATTTTGACGTGTTAAGTAAATAACTTCCTACTCTTATCTTCATATGTAATAAATGATCGTTGAAGAACGGGGAAAAAATCGTTGAAGACTCGTGTAGGAAACTTAAAGTTAAAAAGTGGTCTAAATTATTGAGAGGCTACGTCGTAGACAGTACGAGCTCTAAATGTTCATGGTATATTTTAAGTACCAAGGAACTCTGCACTTTCCGTGCTTCGACACGCATTCCCCCAATTATTTCGTTAACAACCCTTTTTAATGGGCCGGGCCTTGTCTTAATATAATTTTATAGAGAGTAAGATCTCTAAAATAAGCTTTTGTGGAGAAAATTTTGGGATAATTACCACGAAATACTTTTAGAAGAGAAACCTTTTTACCTACTTTTTACCGTCATTTCAGCTGTTTTATTTGTACTTAGTAATTATAATTACCTCTTTCTTTATTTTGATAGGAACCCGAAGCCTGCTTAGGTGCCCGGTATATAGTCATATAATATGGGACTAATATTGTTGACAAAAAGAGTGACCAGGAGTTTCTTGCCAGCTCTTCTCATTGGCCCTACCTTCCGAACTGTCGTTAAATTCACTCTCTGTATCATTGACTATCATAAGTGTCAGCATTTGACCTATGTGAATAAATGTATGATGGCTAAACGTTAGTGTATTTCATGTAGGTACCTCTGATTGAGTGCTTACACTTTTGGGTATAACAGTTGTAATGTTATGTCTGTATGTATGGTCTTCGCTTTCTACGCAACTGTTTAATGCCATCCTACTATAATAGCTTTCTTGTAACTTGTTGACAGTTGTCCTTATCACTGTGCTCCAAAATGAATAAGCGGTTTCCGAGAATTGTCGAGATAAACAACCCACTCACTCTTATATTAAAAACAAATACCATCGCAATTCGTAGTGGGAAGTGTTGAGTGTTTTTGCGTGTACATATTTACGTAGAAAACGCGATAGACATTAAAAAACTTCTAAAAATAAGTTTAAGGTATTGCTCCTCGTCACTCCACAGTAGTCCACAGTAAGGTTAAAGGCTTGGGTCCACGCAGGCTAGGGTGTGTAGAGAACGTAGGTTTTACTCTTCAAAGCCAGGTAATTACTTAAAAATCTAAGAAAACAGATTAATTAATTATTAATTAATTACATAACATTACAATAAGCGCAGGGCCGTACTAAGGGGGAGGCCTATACTCAACAGTGGGTAGAAGTGGGCTGAATAGAAAAATAGGAAAAATTAAAGAAACTAAATATTTTTAGTAAGTAGTTAACAATTCTACATTATTACCTCGGATGTAATTGATATGAAAACAAACTTTATTATATTCCATGAAACCGTATCTAGTGCACTGTATCTGTAGAATGTTAATTTCATTCGGAAATAAAACTAACCATTTTTCCCGCTATTATAATTAATATCAAACATTTAAATCTTTTATAAACCAAAGCGAAAGAGGAAAAATGTTCAAAGGAATATTAAATATGAAACAAACGTGATTGCCCGTTGTTCGTGGTGCGTGCTGTAGTCGTGTATAGCTGTATAGTGACGTCACAAAGGAAGTTATGCTGCGTTTGTACGTCGCAGTCCTGCGGCTTGCCGGCTTATTTATGTCTCTGGAAGTCTTGACCCACATCCAGAATGTCTTAGATAACTAGATTTATTTTAGAATAAGTTTTTAGTATAAATAGAAATGTGGTACTATTTAAATAGCCGGTTTAAAACTGCAGAATTAATTCATTGTTAGTTTGAGTGAGTAACGGCATTATAAAGTAACGTATGTAACTACTTTCGAATTTTTTAAATGTTTTTTTCTAGAACAGAAGCTGGGGTATTCAAAGATGAATTTGAGTAAATTTTTTACAGATATTACCATGGTTTACTTTTTGATGTGTCTGTCTTTTGAAGCCAATTTTATTACAGAAAATACTTAAGTACTAAGCAATACATTTTGCTAGGGTTAAGATGACAATATTCAATCACCATTTAAATTATCATAAACTAAAAGATAAACTAACTCCAGTAAAACAAAACAAATAGCCGAACCTATTAATACCACCCACTTTGTTAAATTTTATTAACACTTTAGCAGTTCGACACGGTCTACTGAGCCCGTTTTCACGAACATGCACAACCGTGTCAGGGTTAACCCTTAAATAGTCCACGTGACTGATGCCACGTGGGCTACCGTGGGGCACGTGTCATACCGTGCCAATAACATTTGTTCCGGGAAAACTGCTAGCTTATAGAGAGTAAGCCCTATAGTACAACAACTTAGTAGAGATACTTGTACGCAAGTATTTAGAATTTTGAACGTCATTTCTTGCTGTCTTATCTGCGGACGGACGATTGTCTGTCAGCTACGGCTAAATTAATTTTGGACACAAACTGAATTATTAAGTATACTCTAGAATATACATTCCCAACTTTTATCGATTATCGCCGCCTCTACATAAAAGTTAAACTATATTTTTATTCACTTTTGTTGTGTCTACCGCCACCCACGGAAGACTTCAGCAACCACCACGGAACGGTAATGAATCTCCTTGTGCTCTTGATAGATCGTATATACAATCTTTCTACTAAGTTGTTGGACTATAGAAAGATCTACACGGATCATATAGGGATGTCCATTTATAAGGTGAGGTGCGAAGTACTCGTAACAAGCGGTCCTGTAAGATAAGATGTTATGTGTATTAAAAAGTTTGTAGGTATCTAATTAAAATCCAATGGTGTGTAGAATAAAGAGTATGAATCGACATTCGAATCTGGCGGGAGTAAGCCAGCTGATCTATCACAAACAGTGCAGAAAAGTGAAATATATAAGTAGGTATATGCAACTTCCTTATTTGATATAGAGTACGTCAGAAATATGGGTCATCTTATTGTTATTCTTTTATTAAACGTCTCATATTGCGAAGGACTGCGATGTTTGGAAATCCATGGTAAAAGCCTTTAGCAATGGGTTTTTTTGTACGGTTGATAAAAATATAGGTATGTTTCCTTTTGGTGAATTGATTTAACTTAAGAGTAGGCAATAGGACAAATTAATAATTTAAATTATCAAGTAAAATTTCAAATTCTGATCAGCACACGAAGCTTACTTGAAAGAACAATGTAATGTCGAAGTACTTTAAGCGTGAAATATTCGTCTTATGTCGATGTAACATATTGAACAACTTTATATACTTTTTTTGTTGATATTTATTTATATTCATATTGAAATAAAGGAAATTGCTTTATGTTTTTGAATTGCTTCACAAAAATCGGCAATACCAATCCTGCAGTGCTTTACTTTGCAGTGACGATATTTTAAGTTTTATCACCGCAACAATATGAAAATGAGGGCAACGCGGAAATAACCATATAAAAACAAATTCGCAGCTATATTTTGTTATAACGTTCCATATTCAGTTGGTTTGTTGCCAGAAGCATTTTATTTCACAAACCGAATTGTTAAATTGACAGATTTTTATAAGAAATAAACATACTAACAATGTGCTTTTAAGCTGAAGTTCAACTAGGCTTGAAACACGCATTAAAATGTATGTATCACGAAACTTTATTCCGTGTAGATACCGAATTCACGACACCTGTAAACATGGTACCACTAATAACATGAAACTGTATTTTCTATACGGTTTTAAAAGAGATTCAACAAAATATAGATATTTTTTAAACTATCGTTGCTTGTACACGTAATACTAAAAAGCACAACGGATATTATGACAATTTAAAGGCTACAATTTAATACTTTATTCGTTAACCGGCGTTTCGTCTGACTTGGCGCAGGCAGACTCTTCCGCAACCATAATGATATGTTGTGGATCTAACTATACAGGCAAATAAATTCCCATTTTACATCCTCTAACCCGTTAAAAGTCGTTTTTACCGAAAGATTAATCTCCCAGGTATCCCTCCCTTATAAGCCCTCTAAAGTTGAACACGGCCACGGGATCAAGTTTACCTGCGGCTAATCAAGATATCCTTTGTCTAATTATTCTCGAGTGCCGTGTTAATTTAAGCGTGAAGCGGTAGGCTTAAGGCTTATACACACGATGTGTTAGTTAAGTAACTTTTGCTATTTAAGCCGCGCTTCTACGGAATGTAAGAGTACGGATCGTAAGGATTTGACACTATGTACTAATGTATATGATACGGCATCCACAAGATCGGCATTTTGGCGCCGTATATTTTGAAACAAAATGATAGATCCTTACGGTCCGTCCGCTCCAATTTGACGCAGTGGACGCTCAGATTTGACGGTATTTAGACCTATATTTTGGCGCGTGTATATATGTAGGTGAATTTGAAAAAGACATTATTATATCATATACCATTTTCAAGGATACTGTATGTTATTAATGTGAACAAGCCGAATGATATATTCTCTACAACTATATTTCACGGGGTATTTAATCACTGGTAACTGGTGTTGTAACTATGTCTGCCTGGACCCTAATCTAGGCCGAAGGCTTCCAATATAGTAGAACGACCGCATAATATATAAGCCGCATCTCAAGGGAAATAATGTATTTGGGACTACATGACGTTCTGTATTGGACAGATTAATCAAGGACAAGAATTTCGGACAGGCCTTAGTAAAGCCTTATTAAACACGTCACGTATAGTGTTAACGGTCTTTTCCGGGTTAAGTACTGGCTGTCATCGGCTTCTATGTTCAAAAAGTTTGACAACATTTTTTCGTAACGAGAAAAAAGTTTTCGTGATTTATATGTAAGACCTTTTTGCGGATTTAGGCTTCTGTAATGGCGGCTTTTTGTCATAAAACTTAGCTTATATTTAAAAACTATTCATAAAACGAAGAACTAATTTAGTCTTTTGAAATTATATGTAAGATAACGACTTGGAAGAAAGAAGACGTGTTAATTAAGTTACCAAGATATTACAAATACAAGGATTTTTAAAGCTAAATATTTAGAATATTAGTAGTCTGTAATAACGTTTACTTACATCTATGAATGTAAATGGTTCCTTTAAAAAATAGTCTAGTATTTCCATTCTAGGTTTCCTTTTGACTTTCTCTTTGAGTTGTATAAATGAGATTTTGCATATACATGTCGGGTGACCTTTCGTTTCATTCCCGCTTATTTGAAACATAATTTGAATACCGTCAAATTATCTGTTATCTCAGCTTGTATTTAAACTGAATGTATAATTCTGAAACAAGTAATAAGAAATAGTAGATAACTGTTGTTTTACTTTATTTATTATTTAGATGTGCATGTACAAAATACATCATAATTATTTGTTTAATATCTTTAGCGATGTTCGAAGACTAGACAATTTTATTCATAACCAAAAATATAAAAACTAGATTCAGTTTCTTTCACATTTTCCTAAACCCAGTAATAAATTATATTTACTCTTCCGTAAGATAAGAATTCCGTAGAATAAGAAGATAAAATCTTATTCTCATGCAAACATACATTTTACTGCAAAAAGCCAACTTCCCGAAGAAAAATCAGTTTCAAATACTTACCGTGAAAGTTTAGCAAAGCTCTTGGCAGTAAGTTTCACATTTTTCATAGCAATAACGATTGCCTGTATGTGAAACTTTTTAGAGGATTTCTTCGAGTTAAGCCTTATTACGTACAGAGTTAATACTGACTTGTTATACTATAAGAACGTTTTCCTTCCAGGAAAATTTTAGTTTTGTTCGAAGATAATTTGTAGGAGAATTGTGAAAAATTTTGGATTATTGGAAGAATCTTAATATTATTAATGCTGCAATATAGATTTTTTATTAATCTGAGCACCAGTTTCACCACATTAGAATAAGTACCTACGGGTTACGGCGGTTACCGTATCAGGCAAAATTTGGCAGTTATTTTCATAGATCTGCTGTCATGTTATTTATTGGATAGGCTATATGACAATTACTTATAATCCGTGAAAGCAGCAAAGCCTTTATTTACTTATGCTATGCTATACATAATTCAGGCTGTTAAGAACACTACCGAGTTTGTCGTTGACAATTCCTTTTACAAAAATAGAATGTTTTAAAAAGGAACTTTACAAAAACAAAGGAATTAAAAAAGCTTTTGTAAAGACTGCCATATTCACTCAGCTCACAGTTAATTAATTAGGAGGCAGCGTAAAGATAACTCGCTTCATAATAAATGTACATAATAGGTATAATTTTATGAATATATAAGTGCATTTTTACAATATTTTATTGACAAATATAGATAAGACTAAAATCAGTATCAGCAATAGATGATTATTTATAATAATATTATATATTTGAATACAAGCCAATGACAATGATAAGACAAGACCACTAAAGTTTTTGTTATAGGTACATTATATAGATTAATGTATAAATAGGATACGGGAATTGACACGCATTTTACCTTAAAATGCCTAAAGTTTCGGCGCAGTTTGCACTTGCCGTGGTCGCAGGCTGGCCATTAAACATGCAACGCGAGAGTTTAAAAGTTATGAGGTACATAGATTTTCCAGGATACGCCAGGAAGCATTAGAGAGGTTTTTTAGGCCACAGAGCCTTTCCGTCCACGCACCATACGTTCAGCTACGGGAAGGAGGTGGGGGTGTTCAGTGTCACCACCACATTACAACGAATTTTTCTCCCGCAAAAAAGGATACGTCAGGTAAACTTCCTTGCTCCAAAAATGTATAAAATTTTGCACAGAGTCTACAGCTCTGTGTAAAAGTACTATTTCATTCAACATTTAGTTACTTTTTGGTCACGTCTCGGAAACAGCTCAGGGGAACACTACCTAATTTGTTCTAGATTGTTCGGAGAATTTAGTTTAAGTAAAGCTACGTTACAGACATTGTGATTAATTATAAAATAGTGTAAGATATTTATTATTTATTTATGGACTGAACAGTGAAAACCATAGTTTATTCGCAGAATTTTTTGAAGCTCAATTTTTTCTTTTTCTAGCCTGTAGTAGGTAGGTAGTTTGGATTTATGTACAAATGTGGCAATTGTATCCATTTGTTTGTTTTCTTGTGTAATTATCTCATCGAAAAGTACGTTCGAAAAAAAAAATGTCATATTCTTGAAGACATATTAAAGACTTAATTCTAGGTTTTTGACAGGGAATCTCTATTTGTGGTTAGACGATTTTGATTTTCCTAATTTCTAAGAAACACCTAACTTCCCAGTATCTTATTTCCTTTTTACCCAGTTTTTGATCTCAAGAATCATTATTGAGTCTTTCCTTGAATAAATCTTTATTAAGCCAATAGCCATATTTACAATTTGGTTAGATCTCAATCGCTTCACCGAAATATCCTGATATCAGGCTGGATATTTCGCTTCATAGAATTCCTTACAATTTCGTCCCAAGTATATTTGTATAAGACTAGAACCCAATATAATCAAAAACAAGGACTCTCGAAGAAATGCAAAAATCTCATGAATATATTTATTTTCTTTGATTTCATACATATCAAAGATATAGAATAATTTATCCCAAAAGTAAATTGGAAAGTGTAAATAGCGAAATACATATTATTATGTGTAATACGATTTTTTGTGTA
The DNA here is from genome assembly GCF_050436995.1 of Anticarsia gemmatalis. Taxonomy (NCBI): domain Eukaryota; kingdom Metazoa; phylum Arthropoda; class Insecta; order Lepidoptera; family Erebidae; genus Anticarsia; species Anticarsia gemmatalis. The sequence continues at coordinate 9,966,363 of NC_134757.1, forward strand.
AAATACGGACAGGCATCGTATTTTTCGTTCTTTGACTGAATTTCACCGTGCAAATGGATTCAAAATGTCGCCAGTGAACAAATATTGTAGCCACCATAAAGGATTAATTAACGCTTTTAAAATTGGAACGGAATTAAAAGCATAGGTACCTATACTGTTTAATTTTTTTTTGGTTAACGGACAATACGCTAATGTAGGTTAATAGTTTAGATATGCCTGTATTTAATAAAATTGAGACAAGAAGTTACCGTTTTTTAAACTTTTTTTATTAGTAACCACTATTTTGATAGAAGTGATTTTTGGCAAACTTTGTTTGGAGCGAGTTTTTCTGTACTGGCATGTGATTCTGGCCCGACGTCTTAGTCTTGTGAATCTTCTAATTTGAGCTAAAATGGATATTGGCCTCAATGAAAACCAAACGAGTGCGTTAAAAAAATAAAACAAAAATAAACAAACAAAAATATTTCTTTTAAGTAAAAATAATTATCAGATTGGCCCATTGTTTCCCAATCAACGGGAACGAATGGTCATCTGTCATTGTCACAACTGATGACCGATACGATATTCGTTCATTCATTCGTTCAGTGTTCGTTGCATTGTAATTATGAAAGCACGAATGAATCAAAGGTATACAATTACGAGGCAATTTGCTTAAAATAACATGCAGTTGACAATTAAGTCATAATTACGCATATCGTTTATTTAAATTCGATGCCTATTGAAGTTTACTTAATTAATTGAGTGTATTGTTATGCTTAAATCATGTTGTATATTTGTATTTCATTAGCGGCGCACCACGACTTCACTCGAGCTATAAAGATATTTTACAAAAACCCTAACCAATAGGCTTTTCTCTGATATTGTTCTTTCTATTAATGAAGATAGACATGATAACTCTTTCAGTAGATTTAATATGTAGGGATAGCAGTCAGGTACTGTTTCTATTGTACTACAAACCAATAGCAACTCATTCCCGAATACCTACTACAATATTCAAAGCTAAGTAGCATTTTAAACCGTTCATGTCTCAACTGAGTATTGAACCTGAAAACTTTCAAGTATGACTCAAAATTGAGTGACGTATTAGTATTAAGCCGCGTGTGTCATTCTGCGGACAATTTACTAAAAAGAATTTTCATATAGAAAACTTAATAACATTTGTACCAGCTGTCAATCGTATCCAGGGTATTGCAATGGCCAGGTTTCACACCTAAGAAAATATTTTATTTTTCTATCTACGATATGTTGTCAAATATACGTATGTACTTTGTTAGCTTATGGCAGCAGCACCGCTCGCTATATTTTTCATATCTCCCTGTAAAATGCGGCTTTCTTATAAAAGTCTTTTCTCGGAATATATTCTATTACGCTGCTAAATGTAACTACCAAACAGCATATCTGTGCATTCGCACTGTTTGACACACATATTTCCCGACATAACTTTTAAACTTTCGCGTTGCATGTTTATTATATAATAGAATACGCGAACACACATTTTACCTTGGTTACTAAAGATTAATGCTATTTCCACTAGGATTAGATAGGAGTATCTACTAGACATTCCAAGGTAAAAGTAATCTTTAATTGACCCATTATATCAACATTAAGTATGTATGTAAAATAAGTACAGTTGTTAACACATTGTATCATCAGTATCTAGTACAATAGTTCCGCAATAACTAAATAATAATACGTGTGTAAGTGTATGCTTTCTTAAATTTTCATTTTACGCTAAAAATAATAATAAAGACTTGTCAAAGTTATGAACCATAAAAATCCCGAACTACATTTAGCGTAAGTTTTAAAGTTTTTCCGCAACATAAAAGTGTCAGAAATATGAAATATGTTAGGTTTCTCCCATTGTAATTTATGATGAATATCTCTTGATGGTAACGATGTTACAGTTTTGGCTTTTTCTATGTGATAATGCGATGTTTTTATACAGGGTTAATGTTGATATATTAATCCATTTTGTACCTGTAGTAGGTACTTTTTATTTTAAAATTCTATCTAAATATTTTTTCCAAGAGTTTGAACTATGAGTTTTCCCACTCTACTAAATGAATTCATGTTTGTACACTTTTACGTAAAACAACTAAACGTATGTATTGTGATGAAGTTTGGTGCATAAAAGGTTATAATCTCGATTTATTAAACGTTACCCCTGGAAATCTTTTGACGTAGACTAATTCGCGGGCATAAGCCTATCATTGAACAAAATAGACTCATAATTTTATAAAACACTCGACTATTTTAGGAGACATAAAATACCAAAAGAAAATGACAGAAGAAATGGAAATATAAAGGCAATTTTCCTTATAACCAGAAACAGTATTATAGGAAAATAATAATTACGAAACGTGGCAATCGTAACTGTTCAGACGTTTCAAATAACTGCGCAATAATTATGAATCGTTGTCTGTACTGCCGCCAGGCTGCTTGTTCCCACGAGATGAGAGCTTGAATTACGCCTTACCTAATAACCGTTAAGGTAAATTAACGCCTACTAGGCTAAATATAATCTAGCTTTTCCGTGAAATTGTTGAAGAGTAAGGTTGTGTTGAGCGTTTAAAATTAAGTTCTTGAAAGAAATACGTCAAACTTAAAACATATTTTTTAGTTCTGAGGCGTAAATTGTAAAAAAGTTTGTTACTACTATTAATAACAAAATGCAAAAGAATTAACGCTATAAAAATTATATTAGTACCCTTACTGATCCAAAGTTTCGACCAACCTGTATTGGTTTTGGTTGCAATTAAATAGAATAGGAAAAACCTACATAATAATATATTATATCCATTACTTAAATAAATCCAGGTGCAGGAAAGCGTTCCTACATAGCAGCTAGTCTCTGAAAGATTGACCACAAGCGACCTCAAATCACGAAGGCAAGCTTTAAATTCTACGGTAGATACCTACACATAATATAAAAACCTCAGGTACACCTTTTATAAAGTGTAGAAGTTGTTATTCTAGTTCTTAGCATTTGCTTATCTTTGTGTAGACTGGCTGCACCGTATGTGCACCTTTCTTACACATCATTTAAGAAATGGTTCAGCCAAGACGTCACCTAAGCTATTTGGTTCAGTCGGGTGATTTCATACTACTATCGACAACCGGTTAACTATAGACAATTTTGGTATGAAAACCCGATCAGCGCCTCTAACGGGCACGGTAGGAACTGTTTTTGATTACATTTTAGATGTCAAAATCTCGATACTCGAATATAACGAATACTATGCTACAAGTAAGCATGGATTGACAACGCTTGCGAAGCGTTGAAAAGTTGCTTTTCCGTTAATATGTAATAATAAAAATCACGCCTGTTTTACTGGAAAGTGTTACCAATGGTAGTCCCATGTGGATATAGCAATAGGTGACGAGCCTATTGCTATATTTTACGTAAGTTGCTTTCTATTTATATTTATAATAATACTGTGGCAAAAGCTATTAACATTTATCTATCCAACATAAAACACGTCACTGTCTACACACGCCCGTTTCACAATACGATACAAATATTTGTCAGTAACAATTTACAACTGTACTCGCTTTTAAATTGCTATAACACAAAGGCAAAAGGAAATATGAAAAGGTTTTGAAGGTAACAACTATTTACAGAGGGTTCCTGAATGTTTCGGGCCGCGTACTAGATGTAAAAGTAAATATTATGTGGGAAACTACGTTGTTAGTTCCGAGAAGGGAAAGAGGAAATATTTTGGCTGTTGGGCACGTTTTCAAGTATCATTTTTGATGTGGATATACTGAAAATTGTTATTAATATTTTCTACGAATTACAGGTACATACTGTACTACCGTGTAGCAGGTATGTGTTTTTGTTATTTATTTCTCAAACGTGATTACTTGGTTAGCGTAGTGGACTTAAACCGGACCTCTCCCTTGTTTGGGAGGAGACTCTTGCCTAGCATTTGGGATAACAATGCGTTAAAAAGAAAATGATCAGGCGGACTATTATTTGCAATGTAATTATACCTATTTATTGTTGATATTTTCACAATCCCGTGGTAGATAGACTTATATCAGTTTGGTAAAGATTAACTGTCTCATATTTTCATAAGAATCAATCTCTGCATATAAATACTTTTGCGATGCATGAGTTTTCGCTAATTTGTTACAACAATAGGATTAACGCATATTTACCTTGATCATACAAATTTACAGCCCGTATTTATAATAATATATTGATCATACGCTAATAATTATACTCGTGACAAACTGCACAAAACATTGTTCGCAGCAACCGACCTGTTTCAGTCGACAGTTCCAAAATTAGCTTTCTAATTAAATGTTCTGAATAACAAATAGGCATTTGTTTAGTCATCGGTTGAATAAATACAAAACAAAGCTGATGGAAATGGCGAATCAGTGTGTAGTTACGATCTGTTTATTAGTTCAATGTTGATGTTCAATGTTTGTATTGAATTGACACGCCGTAAATTGTTTTGTCAAATTAATTATACGGCCAATAGAAAGTAAGACTGCTGAATGCATATTATGTACTTAAGTTTAGCTATGTTATTTCGTCAACTTGCTGGATATTTCAGAAAAATCTACTTATATGTTAATGTCAAATGATCGAACTAGGAATGTTAAGTACAGCTGATCAATTCTATTTCACGATTAAATCAAACATTGATTTAAATCGGTTGGTGGTCGTTCAATCTATTGGCGTTTGTAAAATCGAATACAGCTACCTACAAAATTAAAATTACACTTTTAAATGGGTTGAAACTTTTATCGTTATAAAAATGTTTTGTCGAAAAATTCTTGCAAAATGTATCTCCTTTTCTAGAACAATGTAATTTTATAAAAGTTTCCAAGTCCGAGGCGAACTAAACTGCAATAACGCATATGACATAAACTCCTTGACTCGACGCTCGACGCTTGAAAAACTACTGCCTCTATTCCGTGCACCTGCGGTGTGTACTTGGCCAAGATTTCTTGGCTAAAAGTGAAGCCGAGACGACTCCTTTAAAATTTTTCCTTAACATTTTTGGTGCAGTTAAGGTAAAAAATATAGAGTGAATGAACAGGTATTTCCTATAAAACCACTGAACGGTAGTTCGATTCCCTATAATCTTTATATTTTAAGTATCTAGAGTAAAAGTGTGAGTGACAATAAAAATTGAAATGCAAAATGGTTCCTGCGTCGTCCGCTAGACCTGCTAAACAAAAAATGACGATTGTTAAACGTTTTTCGATATTGGTAGATAGTATAGTCACGCTATGGTTGTCTTAATATTAAAACTTTTAGTTTTTGTAGTCCGAATAAAACAGTGAGTAATTAGTGTGTAAATTAAAACTAAGCAAAATAAACCACAGATAAACAAAGCTACTGTCAAAGTTTGAGCGGGAAAAAGTAAACAAACACTAAACGCTAGAGTTCATAGCAAAAAGTTTTTATGTAAAACCGTTTGTCGTTGTCTGCATGTTCGTTTTTGTTCTATTTAAAGTTTCTAAAAAAGGTTTTTGTAAAAATGTCTAGTACACTGTAGTCCAACAGCTTTGTAGAGAGAAATACAGAAAACTAGTAATTCTGTGTATTTTCGAAAATAAAGTAGCCGTAGCAGATAGGCCACCGTCAACTGCATATAAAGGTCTGACACTGAGGTTCTATATTCTAACCCTCTTATTCATAAACACACTATAGACCTATTTTAGTTGAAAAGCTACTATAATGTGTTTATCTTTTTCATTTCGCTAAAGAGTGAAAGAAACACTTTTTAAGCCTTTTACAACTTCATATATTTTTATGAATAAGAGGGTAATTTTTTTATACCTTTGCCAGCCAGAACCTTGCATAAAAGGCTCTACTAAGTTGTCGGACCATAGCTTTTTTTTAGAGCACGCATATGTTTGTGTGAAGTTATATCGTTGATAGATGGCAGTTTCGGCTTTCGGCTTAAGCTTTCGGCACAAGTGTCGTCTCCCTTCCAAGGCTTTGCGGTCACTATACACATAGAACTTGTAACAACTTGGGCAAACATCTAACTATGTTAAGTTGAGACCCTTGTAATTTAATGTAGGTCCTAAGTGGTATGCTTTATTATATCACTCATGTAACAATGTGATAAATATTGGACGATTGATTCAATTGACGGAACTAATTTTGGAAGCTGTAAACTGAAGGGACGGTATAAGGATGTCGACAGGGTTTTGAAAAAAAAGTACGCCTATTTTAATAATAATTAATAGGAATTTTATTTATGTTATACCAAATGATCCGTGCAGCTTCGCTCACGCTTTTATTCTCTCCGTAAAAACCTTTCCCGTGTCTTAAATACAATTTTACAAAAACAATAAGTCATTGGTGGACATCACATACGTGGTCAAACGGGACAAAATGTAAAGTCCCTCGCCTGGTTCTAAGCAATCCACCAATGTTCAGTCAGATCGCGTTATTTGCACAGGTCAATATAAATGTCAAATTCACCAACATAATTATTAAAAGCACTTTATGTTTGACTAGCTGACCCGCGCAACTTCGCTTGCGTCACATAAGAGAATCATAATTTTCCCCGTTTTTGTAACATTTTTCACTGGTACTCTGCTCCTATAGGTCGTAGCGTGATGATATATAGCCTATAGCCTTCCTCGATAAATGGGCTATCTAACACTAAAAGAATTTTTCAAATCGGACCAGTATTTCCCGAGATTAGCGCGTTCAAACAAACAAACAAACAAAGAAACTCTTCAGCTTTATAATATTAGTGTAGATAAATATTTCTGTATGGTAACGTGTGAATAATATTGCGGTTCATAGTTAATAGCAGTCATTTGTGTTTGTGTGTGTGGTTAGTGGGAAATACATCCGTGTCACTGGTGACGCAAATGAGAAGGGTTTAACATAACTGACGTGTGTAATATTAAAAATAAAATCTTTGGTATTAACAATTATTTTAAATTTCTTGTTGTATTTCTAAATATTTAACCTCTCCTTTGTAGTTTAGACGGATTTAGTTCTTTTTGGCACTACCGATCAATACATAAAGATTACTTGCTCGAAAGAAAAATAAAGGAGAATCTTTATTATTTGTTGGCATATTCCAAGTTAATAATTACGTTTAAGTTTGTTTCAATGAATATTGGCATTTTAGTGCCACATGAAACAAAGAAACCGTTTGTAGGGGTGTAAACTGACTTTCTAATTTTCATTATGGAAAAAAATCTAGTCATTTTCTAAAAACTACTCCCAAAAAATCGATTAAACTTTGCACATTATTTTTTATAAAAATCTTGACCATCCATAAAGACCTAAATGCTTTTAAAAATACCCGCGTAAAATGCATTTGACCGTCAAAAACTTATCATAAAGGTAGCCGGAACCATTTAAATGCAGTTTGGTATGACAAAGTGTCGGTAAAACGACGTCATTATACAACTCCAGAGGCTATAATTCACGAGGGGATGAAGCACAGGCTTTTTGCTTACGGCTTACGGTAAATGATACGAAAGATTAAACAAAGGGTTATGGTGTTTTTTTCGTTTTGGTAGAAGATTTGTTTGTATTTGGAACTTGTTTCTTTTTTTTGCCTCAAGTATGTTTCTATGGTCTTATATTTGTTTTTTTTTTGTAATTATGTTAGTGATTGTAATGCTATTATATTTTAAGGCCCCTAATAAATGATAGTACGTTCTAAAATATTGTAACTTTTCTAAAACTTTTAAATACACAAAACATAATTTAAGGTATAATAAATATGAAGGTTTTCTTTGGCCTTTGCCTTTTTTTAATCTATACTAATATTATAAAGCTGAAGAGTTTGTTTGTTTGAACGCGCTAATCTCAGGAACTACTGATCCGATTTAGAAAAATGTTTCAGTGTTAGATAGCCCATTTGTCGAGGAAGGCTATAGGCTATATATCATCACGCTACAACCAATAGGAGCAGAGAACCAGTAAAAAATGTTACAAAAGCGGGGAAAATTATGACCCATTCTCTCTTATGTGACGCAGGCGAAGTTGCGCGGGTCAGCTAGTCAAAGATAATCCTGAAGAGCATACGGTTGTCTCTCTTTTAGAAAAAAAATCTCAACAAATCTGTATAAAATGATTATTTCAGAGAACATGTTACCGAGAAAACCAATTTCGTTTGTAGAGTATTTTTATGCAAAGACACTGAAAGATGCGAAATGATCTTGTTTTCCGAACGTAAAGTCGTAAATTGAGATTTGATAATCGTATCGCTTAAACAAAACCAATATAATATTGTTATTTTAAACTAAGGTACACACAATTTAAACAAAACAAAAGTCTTCCATGTTTTGTTTCCCCTGAGTATAAATATAAAAAACCATGAAAAAAAAGCTTGAATTCCAACTTCCATGGATTACGATAAATTACATACGAACACGAAACATTTTATTTTTAAAGTATTCTTTTATTTATGCTCACAGCTCATCAAAATAAGGATATGTTCAATTTCGTTCTAGATGTGTGTAGAATTACTATTTTTTTTATTATTCAAATTCAACATAAGATTTATGTTTAACTGCTCGGAAAAATCTATACTAATATTATAAAGCTGAAGAGTTTGTTTGTTTGTTTGAACGCGCTAATCTCAGGAACTACTGGTCCGATTTGAAAAAATATTTCAGTGTTAGTTAGTCGATTTATCGAGGAAGGCTATATGCTATATATCATCACGCTACTACCAATTGGAGCAGAGTACGAGTAAAAAATGTTACAGAAACGGGGAAAATTTTGACGCTCTTATGTGACGCAAGCGAAGTTGCGCGGGTCAGCTAGTAAGACATAATTTGACCAGTACCATCATGATGAACCATAAAATCAAATACTAATATTAATATTCAACAAGCTTCCGGGACATCAAGCAAAAAATATGTAATAAAAGCTAATAAGATCCGTCACTTCAACAAGAAAATAAGGCACCACACGCCGGGTACGAGCTTGTAGCCTCCATTATAGGTACTGAAGACTCCCGCTATGCATACACAATTAGTGTTTGATAAAAAGACGCCGTTCCCGACGTTTTCCAAGACCATACATTATTCAGTTCGAAAAAAAAAAGATTAGAATAGAGACATTATCTTTTTTTTTGCATTGACATTCTCTGACATTTGAACTGAGAATAAAATTGAATTCGGAATAGTGTTACAGACGATATTTAAGTTTTCTTTTTTTTTAAGAATATTAAGTTGTGTCTGTGTAAATTCAGTTTTACTTTTTTGAAGTTTTTATCCTTGAACGAATGATTGTGCTCTATTAGAATTCCGCATATAAAATGGTGTAACAACTCTTTTTTTATATAATTTTGTCTTTCAAAATTAATATTTTAAATTTGAAATTTTAAATTATGTCTAACTGATTACCTACTCTGCATTCAATAAAATCATAGCTATTTATTTCGTCAAACGATAAATGCTGTCTGTACTATAAGTAGTTGGTGATCATCCGTCGTAACGTAGTTGTATCTTTTTGGTTACGACTTGCACTAGCATAGTCTTGCAAAATCTCCTTACAACACTGCTGAATTCTTGGGTCAAAATACAATGTTAAACACAGTCTAAAACGTGTAACAATTATTAAATAATAAATCACACAGCCAATGTTTTACGCGTGTCAAATATAGAAACAGGAAAGCCATTAACGGCAATTAATAAAGTTTAACTATTAACAAATATTCGTTTTGTCCTTCTGTCCGTTATTAGTTTGTTACCGAATATACATGTGCTTCACCTTTGAACTTTGCCTCGGGGACGCTATGAATATTATATTGCCACTCGTTATAAGAATACTAATTTTATAAATTCCGAATTTTATTGAGAAAATCTACTTTTTTCTTCGTTTTTTATTAAAAGTTGCTTGACTTTAAGGTTTTATATGACTGTCGGTTACAGTGGTTGCAAGGTTTTGGGTTCGAATTTCAGTCTAAACAGTTTGTTTTTGATATGCTTCATTTTCGAAATGTTTTCAAAATAAACAACTTTTTTAATGTTATGTATTGAAATTGCCAAATTACCGTAATTTTTCAGGAAAGTAAATAAAGACCCCACTTTTGTTTAAGCAGTTTTTCCCAGAAAATCAGGTGTTACCGTAAAAAGAGGTAGTTCTAATATTCAATCAGAGTTTAAATATCGTACGAAAAGTAACAATTCCTGTAAAAAAGCAAGCAAAAGTGAAAGTTTCCGAAACGTTCAGTTTCACGGCAAATAGGCCATATACGGACATAATGGTCCGTTTTACGCAATACCCAATGCGCGAGGGTTACCGGTGAGAATTTATACGAAAAACATTTTAATGAGCACCCTGTTATGTTGCGATGCTGTGGGAATGTGCTGACGTCATAATAAATGAATACCTTTTTAATTTGGTCGATTATGTTGTACTATGATGAGCAATTTACATTTCGAAGTAGGTATTAGTGTTTGTAGCAGTGTGTTTTATTACCTACTAGTATTTTTAACGGGAAAAAATCTGCTGTAGAAGCATCTATTTTTAACTCGTATAAACAATGCATTAAATTTTTAGTCCATTTGCTATAGAGGACAAATAAGAATACATTTTTTGATTAATTGAATTGATTTTCCTCGAATTTAAAATTCACGAAATTGCCTGAGGAACCATTGTTATTGGTATCATCAAATTAAAAAAGAAATCATGATGTAGACAAACTGTTCTACAGACATTATGAATGACATTGACATGCCAATAATTTATGCATTATTTTATTCTTATACTGTTAGAAAAAGTTTTCAACAATGTGTTATGTTTACTTCATATTTTCGAAGAATTACAACCGTTACAAGTTAACTTAAAGTTTTAAATCTTTAATGTAGACTACACAACTGCGACGTGCCTAAACAAATGTACCAAGTTTCCGGCATGTTATATTAGGATCGTATAAAGTTGATACTTTACAAAGCCACTTGATGAAATTTTAAGTAAATTTACTAAGCATAAATACTGAAAGTATATGCTGAAAGTTTAGTGAATTTCACATGAAATACACGTAAAAGTTAGATTAGAAGTTGACTATTTTCCGCCCACTGCTTTGTCTGCGTGGAGTGGTTTATCAGGCTAAAAACTAATATTAGCGTCGATTTATTTGTTTCTTATTTATCTGCGAGATTTTAGAAGAGTTCGTTAGTTTATTATATTAAAAGAGAGTAAAACTGTGGGCATTAGCAGTCTATGAATGGAAAATGATTTTTTCACCTTAAATTTCACATCAGAGTAAAGTTCGAAGGTACTTCTAAAACTAAGATCCTGTTGCATGGCTCGTGGATAATTACAATTTGTTAATTTCTAGAGTAAATTAAAGCATGCAATATCCATATCTATAATATAACGGTACACTACAATTATAAATTTGCGTGCTCTAATTTACTATACAAATTCGAGCCTCACGTATTTAACTAAATTCAAAATACGGATATCAATTTATCAGAAGGTATAAAATCAAATTTGCAAACGGAGCAGCTGTACCTAGCAATTAGCATCTTTGAACAAGTAATTGTTTAATCCTAACTAAATATTAGGTATTTATGTAATTGTCGGATCTACGATATAACTGTAACGTAAATGAAAATGGAAATTGGCTTCCGGGATGTTTTCGCAAGTTTTTATATCGTCTATAGAAACGTTTCTGTAACTTTTCAACTATTACCGTTTGCTTGTGGAATGTTAGACCCATTTTTACCGTGAATTATTGTTTTGTATTGAACGTATTGGCGAAAATCTTAATTTATTGAAAAATAAATTTCTTTGTCTAATATTTTTTACTCGTCGATAACTCATGTTGTTTGATCTACCTATCGTTAATGCCCGGTTTCTGAGTACATTAAGCGGTAGTTTATCTACTCAATAGCGTTTTTTATATGAGTTGAAACGCTAAATGTACCTCAGAAACCGGGGGTTAAAGATAGACTTATTATATGTCAATTACTAGACAATAACTATTATTTATATTAATTTTTTTTTTGTATTTAGGCGACTAAAGTAAAAGTAAAGGTTCATATGTAATAGGTTATTGAATACGAAATCTGCAAGTCATGCTGATACATGTCTTTACGTCTAATTTATACAAATGACAAAATAATGTACTGTGTTGGCGGACTGTATTACTTAAAAAATTGTTTATCATGTTATAAAATAGATATAACAAATGTCCAGAATCACTATCATTAAGCTCAATCTATATACAATTAAAAATGAATCGACAAATGTGAAAGACGAATAGCCGAGAAGGCGAATTCGTGGACCCATTTAAAAGCACGGAAAAGGCTTCACCAAGCTGTAGTTAAGATAAAAATAGGTTGTAATGGCGAAGAATATAAAATGCGAAGGGAATAGCAGAAATATTTGTAAAATATGTACAATTTCAATAATATACACATACACCTGTGTATATTAATTGCTAAATTCTGTCTATATGTCTGGTATTTATTAGCATGGGAATAGTTGTAGATCTCAAGTAAAACCTGAGCTTCTTTTTCGTGAGTCATGCCTTAGTTTATCCAAAGCAGACGCGGGTCTACTAGAAAGAGACATAATATTAAGAAATTTTATTTCTATCAGACGATAATAACAGCTAGATTTGATATCCTAACAAATAATTCTATATCACAATCTTAAATAGGGAAATGTTATTCAAATAGCAGGCTTTTTCAGTTTGTAAACTTACCTGGAATAAGCCACTATTGTCTATAAACATAACAAAAATATATTGGCATTCAGTCTAATATAGTTCGACGACCACAAATATGTTCGGGAGTGGCTGACACAGTGATATAAATCACATGTGTTATGACCATTGAAGGTATTGATCACCTATGGCTGTTATACTACGATTATGCTATGGATTTGGCCCCACTATGGTGTACTTGATTACATATGAAATGCCATAGTGACTGTAAGGTTTCGTAACTTACACATTTTCAGTACTTAGAGTTTAATATTAATAAAACGTAGGTTTCTTTAAGTCGTACGATTCCTAGGAAATAGTAATAGGACTACTAGAAAACACTTGAAACTTTTAAATTGTCGCGTTGCATAAATACGAGAATTACACCCATTTTATTTTAGAATGCCTGACGTTTCGGTGCATGTTACAATTGCTAGGTATTTCTATTGCATGAAAAAAGTACCTATTAATATTTGTGGAGGATTGTAGAGGACTTGATCAATAAATGTATGATTTCTTAAGTCAATTTAAGTACGGCACTATAAACAACAAGTTTTATAAATTGACCAAATTACTAGCCGCACTGCGACAGTTGATAGCTTACTTATTTCATCGTGGCAGAATCAAACGGGCTGTTAAGAGCAGTAATTGGTTTAATTAATAAGCTCTCTACAGATTAAGTAATACTTTGTTATTACAAGTTTGATCTTTAAATAGAACGTTGAAGATTATAAACCCACGATTATTTATGTAGGTAGATCTTGTAGAGCTTTTGATGTATTTTAAAGGGATTGAAATAGATTTACTTATCCATAAATTGTGCTAAATTAGATATTTTAATATGATACCAATCTGTACTTTGGTGAATGACCAAAATACCGTAATAAATCAGTAATACACCTCAATATAATATCAAATAATCGTAAAGATTATGGTCACTGGATTTTGTCTACTTTCCATGATTTACCAACTAATTATTTAAGCATTTTATATGTTTATGAAATAAATTAAAGTAGTGTTATCAGGTATCTGTCTTCCCCTGGAAATACAGTGTAATATAAATGAAGACTACAAGAATAAAGATTCTAAATATACTTATGCATCTCTCATTATCCCTTACAGCAACCATATTAAAATTCTCTCTCAAAAAGTAACTACAAAAAATCAGTAATCTAAACAAGAGGCCTTAAGAGTTTTACGCTAAAATTCTTTTGACAATTACGTTTTCGTCAAATTAATCTTTACACAAGCCGTAAGCCGAATGATAAAAATAAAATTGTAAATGATATCAAACGTAGTACAAACACTGTTAAAATAATAGAAAGATCGCTGGCGGCAAACAAATGGAATAAACGGAATTGTGAAAAATGAAACGGCTTACATTTTAGATGGGGCGAAGTTGTGGAAAAGTTTTATACGTTTCTCGGAATATTTTGTAATACTGTGTAATGTATTCTGCATGGCGTCATCGGTTTTTGCTGTGTGTTTAGTTGTCATCCTGGTGAACGAAAAGCGTTTACATAACTTGGGACCGACTTTTCACGTAGGCGCTCCCTGAAACATGCAGGCTCAAACATTCTAATGTTACGTTTTTTTAAGAAGACAATAAAGTTTATATTCCTCTGTATCCAGATTGAGTTTAAAGGAATGGTCTGCAACAATATTGTCACTGTAACTCGGCAAAATATGGAACTCATTTTGAGCGTACATACAACTAGATTTTCATACACTTCATACATTAGTACGAAATTAGTTTAGATGTACAGTGAAGGTCGGAGTTAAGAAAGAATTCCTTCCATATTTGCTCGCATTCTCTTAGAATGTTTTCTTTTGAATTTTTTAAGATAATATTAAAGCTTGCAGAGGTAAGACGTGTAGGTAATGTAGGAATTGTGTTTTGTTACGTAAGAATAAAGTTTGTTTCTACATTTGTGTGATGTTATTCATGTTACTCATATTATTGTGTATGTACAGACAAGGAAAGTAAGTTTGTAAGGATCGTACCAAGTGGCGATCTCTGGTCTCTGCTTACCCCTATGGGAAGAAGACGTTATTTTTTTGTGTGTTCTTTCAAATTACATACATAATATATAAAATATGACGCATGTTGTACCCTAAAGAGTAGGCAGAAGTGTATGAAATACACCCGCGTTTCGCAACTACTAATGTTAGTCCCATATTATAGTGGGCGAGCCAATTGCCTTATATCGGTCACGGTACAAAACTCCGGGCTAACATTAAGAATAATATAATATAAAAATTAAAAATACCAAGAGCAGTTTGTACCACTGGGGATTAAACCCGGGATCTCGTGGTCAGCAGTTGGATACAGTACCAACGGTGCCAAAATAATTTAAATGAACCTAATAAATTGATCAGGACAAAGTTTTGTATATTTTAACATGTATTGCATTGGCTAAACCTTGTGTGAGCCGATTTAAGCCGAAGAAAAGCCTACAAATCTATTTGATAAAAGAAAAACGCATCAGAAATTAAATAAAATATATTATAGTTCTTCATGCGGAAGTATGCGTATCATGAACAAGTTAATTTACTATCAAGAGTAGGAACCTCTTTTGAGGTATCTCGCAACGCATTAAAGTTTCAAGTTACCGTTTCAAGCAAAGGGTCTTAACGAAGTAGGGTTGCCAGTGAATAAAATATGAAGGGTCAAAGAAACCTTTCTCGATATTATTTAGCATTGATCTATATGTTTGAGTTTACCGGTAATGAATAGTGGATAGTTATTTATGATGGATTTTGTTTGATGTACTTACATATTTTTTGTATAGGAAAGTTTATAGGGTACTGTGTATGGACTGGTCTTATTCGTGATTTTTGGAAGTTTCTCTCGATAGATTGGTTTGTTGGCTGCGAAGAGCAAGTTTTTTAGTATTTTTTGATAGGTAGACTGTTGTTCGAAATTCAAATTCGAGACGTAGAAAAAAGTAAATTCTTTTAAAAATTTTGAGAAGTAAAAATTACCCTTGAGTTTATTATAGTACAAAATCTTTGGATCATATTACTCGTACAGGAGGAGTCAAATCTTGAATTGTAATTTAATGAGCACGGAATATTGACAGTTTCATAAATATATTATATAATTTGTAAGTCAGAATGATAAATAAGGTTATAGAAGTGAGTATGTATGTGTGAGTATTTGTGTATGTGTGTGTGTGTGTGTGTGAGTGTGTATCGATAACGTATTGTTATAAACGTTCACTTTGGATGCTGATTACTAGCGCTCCTAATGATATTTTAATGTTACTTTGACCTTTATCGACTGGAAAGGTATAGGTTTTTGATATCTGCCTTATTGCCTAAAGATATAAGTATTTCTGACCATTATATGGGGTTTGATTTCTGAAACATACTTGTACGATTATTTTTTGCCAAAGTATGCCTTACTTGCTTTAAGTAACTTTTTATTTCGTTAGATTCATTTAGGAACCAATAAAACTTTAACAAAATTGACAGCTGATCGAAAATAAAAACCAGAAGTAATTTATACACCCAGAAAATACTCGTATATTTTAAAATAAATGACACTTCGAAACTACTTTTGTATTATAACTTCAAGAAAAAAACCAAGATAACTATAAAACAACACACTGTATATAAACCAACTGTAACAGCTGTATTTATTAAACATCCCACATCAGTAAAACCGACAGCGACAAATACGCATTCACAGGTTACAAGCGTCGTAGCACATCTACAATGGTCTACGCGTCTACGGTGAATTACAACGAGCGTCACGTAGCACATGGCCGTAGCACGGCTACTAAGCCTGACCTTCAGATACTTCGGTCCGAAATTGGAATTCCTGGCGTAGCAGTGCATTTGGTCGGTGAAAAGTCGGCGTTTAATAAAGTAGATGCAAATAGGCTATGTGTGGTGCTCAAAGTTTTACGTATAAAGTTTATTAATTTTATTTATTAGTCGAGTTTAAAAGGGATGTTTTCAATGTTATAAAATATAAATTCCAGTAAGTCTGTCGGCAAAATTATTGAACAATTTTATCAAAAAATAAAAAAAAGGCATTAGTTTACGGCATTCAAGTTGCGGAGTAGTTAAGATACTCTTAACGTCACGCGACTTGAATGGAGGCCTTACCTTTCAATAGTTTCTAAATAGTATACATATATGACATTTATAACTATTATTCTCCATCAAAGCAATTTAACGTATATAATTTTGAGCGATTTTCTTTTAAACCGCTAGTAAATTGGCCACGTAGTCATAAGATCGTGTTATAAGCCACAACAGACGTGATGTGAGTTCTAGTTAATATCGTATGTTGTCTTTATTACTGATACAATTGAGTTTAAAGCTCTGAATTATGAGGGTACTTTTGAGGAGTATTGATTGGTTAAAGGCTTGATCTTTATAAAAGAGTAGAATTATGACCGTGTCTTTTACAATATGTTTGCATTTTGTGGTAGGTAAATTATAGCTTTGCCTTTGTTTGACTTTAAATTGTGAAGTTATTACTGTTTAGATGGGACCAAAGTGAGAAATGTACATCTTTCTGAATTTTGAGGAAATGTACTTAAAGATACAGCCAAATTTTGTTTGTAATTGATTGAAAATCTCTTTGATAGGAGTATGGGAGAGAAAGAGTCTATTTGTAGGCTATAGTCTCCCACCTTCATGGTGAGTCATCTTTAGTGACTCTATTATCGAGTCGCTAATTACAATGTTTGTATGAAAAAATTATAACGTTTCATTCACAAAATCTTAAACAAAGTAGGTATTTTTATAAGTCAAGAGATTATTCGCTAAAGTCTTTATATATTTAATTTCATATAAGTAGTATGGTATTTTCGTTTCATAATTACTTTTGCCTTCCTCATTTATAATAATGCTTTCCACTATACATAATCGTGCTTTTGTTCTCCATTCACAAAGGATTCCCAACGCTGAGAGTAATTAAATAAACTAACGTTCCCATAATCCCTGCTAATATTTTCTCTGCGTAAACAATACAAAATTTATGATCAAAGGGTTTATATATTAAATTATCTTCGGGACGAAACAAGAATATATTTCATGAAGATATCGATGGTGTACTTTGTATTCGGGAGAGTACATTATTATTAATTACAAAGGACAATGGGTTTCGATATCTGATTGTAAAATCTTGGACGCTCAATAAATTGGAACCAAGAAATTCAAATTCTGTAATCTAATAATAAAGCCACAGATTCACTAGAGGGACAAATGTCCCATGTTAGAAGCAGAACAGGCTATTTCACCTGGCATATGGGCGAGGCCACAACAATGCGTTGCGTCGACGCATCGCAAAGTCAACGTCACTCGTCAATACAAGATTTATTGACAAGCGTCACAAATGTTAGCGATGCGTCGACGCAATCACAAACCCTATCTGTCGACGACTTTGGTTCATAGCAACGACCTAGCATGCTGAGCGAAGTCCCGCAACGTTTCTCAATTGAACCGTTCGTCGTTAGCGAGACACGCAGGACGTTTTTAAGTGTATTCCGGGCTTTATTATTAGGTTAGATATTTGATTTGAATGAAATAAGTGGAGCGTGCAGGTTATATTATACAATGGAAGGAGTTAATGTTTTTATTACAAAATGTTATTCAGGTGGTCGGTTACATACAATGCTGCTTGTAGTCGCGTTCTTGTCGTAGTGTTTTAGTTAAATCATATTGGATACATTTGTTCAGGTATTACGAAAATACTTACCCCCGGTTTCCGAATACATTTAGCGGTAGTTAATCTATTTCTATTAGTGTTACCTAACGATTACGTAACGTTCAATCATGAGTTCTGCGTAACTAAAGTAGGAAAACATTTTATGGTTTAAGATTTTCCGTCAACTTTTCGCAACTTGAAATACGATACATTTTTATCAACTTTAAGTAAAGTTTTCTTTAAAGTAACGTAATAGCCATTATAATTGAGCAAATGTTGTGCATGTAAATTGTATTCTAAACCAAAAAGTGGGACATCTTTTTATAACTATATGTATTGTTTATCTTTATCTTTTTAAAACTATTAAATCATGTTCCAAGATGCTTCTTCTTCTCTAAACCCCTCATAAGAACACACAATTTACATCACTACAGATAAAATCAGCTCCTAACCCCATAATATTACATAGTAACGCATTACAGATAACCCAATCATATTGCTTCCGCATTTAGTAGGTTATACCCCGATGGGCATTCCTGATAGTAGAGTATATACCTATCATAATATGTACTAAGATATAGTTATGTGATAGGTAATTAGATAAGATCGCCTGAATTAGTGTCGAACGTTGAGTAAGACATGGGTTCGATTAAGAGGTGAATGACCTATTGAGAGTCTGATTTTGGGTTCATAGGACTGTTTTATGAATAATAATTTTGTAGTAAAATGCTTCTTTGACAGTGAGCATGTTAATATGTTTTGATCGGATGTTGTGTTTATATTCGTTTTAGGACCAAATAATTTTAGATTTTCTTCGTATTTTCTTAACTTAAGTCTATAACGTCTGTCTACTAGATTAAACTTGCTATATACTACTGGACATCCTGTCTAATTCGTGTTTATAAGAAACTAGTCTACGAACATTCTGTTGCTAGTCTCGCTTCATCGGGCCAATTCCGTAGAAAAGTGGTTGAAAGAACCTAAAGAAAATTTGTTTTTGATGTGTTTTCACTTCCATTGAAGCAAATAGATATAATATTTCATCTCGAACGCCCACAGGAAATGACTACTTTCGTATAAGCGTTCTTCCACGTGCCTATAAAGAATTCCAAAAATAAATCAGAACTTTCCAAACTTATCTTCCATTAGAACATAATTCAACATTCCAATAGATTCGCGATTTTTTCCATAGAAAAATAAAACGAGAACTTCCTTGCAAAGTAAGGGCGATATCACAGAGTAAACATATACTTAACGACAACTGTTTTTAAACGGCTCTCAACACCTACCCTTCTAGAATTAACACTTAGGTTCAAGACAAGATATATGATAATGTAAAGATACATGAGTGTGAGGTTTCCGAAGACGATGCTTAGGGTAGAACGAACATGAGATAGAACAGAGCCGGGAAGAGAGCTAGAGAGAAACTCAGGGAGAGAAAGTCAGAATTAACAGTTAGATAAAAACTTTAGAACAACAATATTATTTATACAACTATTATGTGGGTTTTCTTATCAAGTAGAATAAGATAGATATAAATAATTAATAGATAAGGGTTTTTTTGCTAGGCATACATCACGAAAAATAAGACATAATGATTAGGTAATGCAATCTCAACGGGGTTTCAAAGGTAAGGCCAAGAAATCTCCATGACTTTTCCAAACATTTCCTGAGAAAGTTACAAGAAAACTCTTGATAAGAGCCTATGGAAAGCGACTTAAACACGAGTTTGTGAGTAAACTTCTCTCAGCAGTGGGAAAGTTAGGTTTGATAAAAAATACTTGCCTGTACATTTTATGTTATAACTTTTAACGGTAATAAACACAACTTAAAATGCGTACTTATGCTATGGAAAAGACCCGTAACATGTTGTTACAGTGTTGAATTTATTTTTATATTGTTTAAAGAGCATCATATTATTATACTTTCTATTAGCCCGATTTGAGATATGCAACGTACAAAACACGTTTTTACTAACGATGAACTTAAATTTTTACCTTAAAGTCTACCGACTAGAAGGAGAAAATGTTCAATCGATTGTTTTTATTATGTATTACTTCATCAATTACTCTGCCATTTGTGAACGGATTTTCATAATTATTTTAATCTAAAATGTGTACTCCCGAAATGGTTTATTTGCGTGGTACAAGGCATAATCTAATGCATCTCCTAAATAAAAAGGATCCCTTACAAAAATAGACAACATCCTTTTAAATCGTTTCAAATCAAGTGACTTACTCCTAAGTTGTTTTTCCACCTCAACGAAAACGGTGTAATGGACCAAAAATATACGGAACAAACAGTTAGGGATCGTTGGAAATGTTTTATAACTACCATATCATGTTATTTGCTTTTACTGTATGCTGTTTCCTCCATGGAGATGTATGTAGTTCAAATGCAAATTTATATTGCGTGGATTTCGGTCAGTTAAATTTAGAGGATGCCGAATGTTCGTGCGACCGTAGTGTGATATAAATTTCGGCAATATACTGCAGTAAAAGGTTAAAAAAGTATGCATTTTAATGTATTTTAGACTAAGGGCCGCCCGCGACGTCGTCTGCGTGAAAACCTTTCCTGTGTAAATCCCGATCCCTCGGGAACTCCGAAATAAAAGAGTAACAAACATGCATACATACATACTCACAAACTTTAACATTTATAATATTAGTAGGATGTTGAATTCTGACCGATTGTAGTTATTTGTGGCCAGTTTTCAGTATTTTCAATTCACGGTATGGTTTGCTATGAAATACTTCCAGTAATGTTTAAATTAATTTCTGAAACAAGAGTACCAAACAGTTTATTGTCTGCATTACATATTGACTTATGGAATTCGTTTTAATATTCATTTTATTAACATTGTATGAATTTTGAAGTTGCTCAGATTTCTTTCTAAGTGTATACAATCAAGTACCAAGTAGTGTCATCAATATTAATGTTGACAACAAATTTAAATCTATCTAAGTATATAAATAAAATGACTCATCGAAATAAATGTACACGCACAACTTTTGTACGACAAAATTAAATCGCGTAATTTGTTTTTTATTTGAAACTATCGGGACAAGGTTTATATATGTGATCGTCGGGATGCAAACTCTCACGGGAGTGCAAATGGGATCAAATGGATCAAATTGTACTGAATGTTAAATGACTAAATGTTACTTAAATTTGTTGTACCGATGTTTTACCCGGGCGAAGTCGGGTCGGATAGCAAGTTAATATAATAATATGACATTTGACAGACAGTGCTGTGATTAATATGTGCATCGTGTAATATTACAAGTTTATCAGTAATTTGTCTTCATTTAAATGCAATAGTGTAAGTAGTAAACGTCTGATCCGAGCGATTTATAGTTTTTGTGCTGAAGATAACGCAAATCTTGTGAAATTAATGACTTTTGAAGTGCTCCTTTGCTCTTTTTGGAAGAAATAATATGTATTCTACTACAATGTCTAGTTATTAAATAGTTTAGAATGTAGTTCTTAGCAAGCCAAGCAAGCGTTTAATAACAGTTTAAATGTTTGGCATTGATTTTTATTTTGGTATGTCACCAAACTTTAAACGTACCTAGTTTTTAATATAAAAAAGGTCACAAGATTTTTAGGACATAATTTAACATTTAAAAGAAGTCTGAAACTTTAAAATAAATTAGGAATCCTATTTTATTATTTTATCATTTGTTTGTCTACCGTTCAGCTATCGATAGGGAAAAGCCAAGTCTAGATGAAATAGTAATCCAGATACTATCAGCTTAGTAAATCAGCTGATTGTGTAGAATTGAAACTGATTGATGGTTCTCTGAAGCTCGTCAGAAACACATAAATCCTCTTCCTTGAATCAAAGGGACTTACGAATGATAACATTGCTAAGTTCTTTAAAATAGCGGTGAAAAGAAAAAAAGAGAATTCTTTGTTTTGTTTAAACTAAGATAGGCAGGTAGGCATAGGGGCGATTTCTTAACAAAACATAACTTATAGTATAACTTTGACAATTAAGTAGATTTAAAAAAAAAACAGAGAATCTGGCAAAATTATTCTTCGTAAAAGGATTTTTATCAATAAGTAGAAACATTTTTCTAAAACAAATAAATATAAATAGAATACATTTCCCTTCACAACCAAGCCACAAATACCATGATTGTATAACATAACATTCTCAAAGCGAAATATCGAATGCGATTTCCGTTACGTTTGGCGGGAAAGTCGGCCATATTGGAATAGACACGAAACCGCGGGAAATGCTCGTTACATCGTAACACATTTTGTCAAAGCTATTGTGATATGTTATTAAATATTTGTGACGCTTTGTTATTGATTTTTGGACGAAAGATATATTGTTTTGACCAGGTATTTTTGTTAATTAGATACAAAACCACTCGACACAAACTAACATTAGTTACTTAGCTTTAACCTTTTGTCTGCTTCTGTGATGCGCCATTGAGTCTGCTTCTGTGATGTGATTAGTACTGTAGTAATCGACTGCTGATGGTGAGGTCTCGGGTTCGATTCGCAAAGTGCTATACAATAGTATACATTTTTTCTAATTTACATTAAAATATTATGTCTCAATAGTAGCCCGGACTTGTGTTGTGTGTTTGTGACGTGGTAAATAGGCCCTATAACATAGGAGTAAAATTGTTAACAGCGAAACGTGGATGCAAATTAAACGCCTCTGCTTGCATTTTCGGGTATATCATGCGTGACAATATGCAGGGAAGTATGTAAAGTTCGTATCAAGAAGTGAAATAAATATGGTTGGCATCTTATAGTTATATGTGAACGGTTGTTATAAACTTGTGAATTTTATACAGCAAACAGTGCATGAAAAGTTACAATTCTCAACAGAATAAATAAAACCAGCCGGTTTTTTGCCAAAGCCTCAATAAATGCCGCGCCAATATCGGACAGTCGCTTTAATCCCATTCGGAAACATGTCCATGGC
This sequence comes from Anticarsia gemmatalis, assembly GCF_050436995.1. Lineage (NCBI taxonomy): Eukaryota > Metazoa > Arthropoda > Insecta > Lepidoptera > Erebidae > Anticarsia > Anticarsia gemmatalis. The sequence goes on from NC_134757.1 coordinate 9,989,641, forward strand.
CAATTTGGAGGGCAGCGTGCGAGCAAAGCGGCCGTAACCTACCCGAAGCTATATGGCAAAAGGCAGCAATTGGCTGATTTCATTGGCTATTTTATCGAGAACCTACTGTCACGCGCGGCTATGCTTACGAATGAAGTTTTTACCTCAATTTTAGCCGGTTACAGTTCATTTTTTTTAAAGTACCTGTATCTTTACGGGTTTTTCCACGGTACATCTTGTTGAAAACTGGCTCGTCCTCAAAGTGTGGCATAGACACGTAGGCTGTTGCATTTATAATATTTGCTGACCACTTTTGCTGAAGCTGGGTTTCATTAAATTTTAATTTCCTTATCCAGCCTCAGAGATGTTGATTTTTGTTCTTGTTAGTTCCCGTGTCTTTAAATATCTCCAGGCTACATTTAGGTGTGGTAGTTTTTCTCTTAATGCGACAGACAGACTATGCATTAACAATATTAGTGCGGATATTTGCCTGCCTTTGTCTGATATAAAAGTTCCGATTGGTAAAAGAATTTCACACGAAGTGACCCATGTGATATAACCATCATTTTTCACGGCATTAAGTTTATGAACCGTACATTCTTATCTTACGTTCTTTGAGCATGGGCGAACAGGAATGACTTAAATTTAGAACATAGAAAAGAAAAAAAAAAAGGTTTTTTTTGGTAGGCAAAGGCGTGTATTTATCATGCCTAGTTCACGGCCGTTTGTACAAAGGGTTATGTTACAATTTCCTGGTGTTTTATTTAACTCGTAATTTGTAAGGTAACGAGTATGTTTTAGGGGCATTGTTAGCAGAAATATGTTCTAATTTTATGTAAGCATGCGTGTTTTGGCTTGTTAGACATGTGTTTATGGACTTGTGGCCAACTAAAGTATATTTTACTTATTAAAAAGCGAAATGTTAATAAGAAAAGGTTTTTGCCTATATAGACCAAAACCACACCAGAGAGAGAATGCAGTTTTTATAAAAAATGAGAAAATACAAAGGTTTCCACAATGTAACCATAAATAAATACAGTTCAAAGCAAAAGCAAGCGTTTAAAATTCTTGTCTTTTGCTAAAAAATGGTTTATTTTAGCCAGACATTGTTGAAAAACCGAAACTAAAAATATTTATACATTTATAATCGATATTCGTCGTGGCCACTTTATTTATTGTAGCTGGTCGCGCCGCAAATAAATTGGTTAACATAGATACCAATATTGGTTTACAAAGTTTTGTTACCACAAAGGTACCATTTCATTACAAATAACCAACTGAGCAGAGCTTGCACTAAAGTAACCAAATAACTGATAAACATACTTATATTCTTCTAAATATAATACTTAATTAAATATATAAATTTAACATCCAGGCTCAGAACAGATACTTGTGCTCATCACACAAATACAGTTATTACGGCGAGATGACCGCACGGCGTTAACGACTGCGCCAAACTTGCAGTTAAAAGTCGTGTTTGTATTTAAATATAATCATTCCTACGATACATGCAGCAATGTGACTATCATCTATAAAACTTCTCACAGTGTGCTCTTAAATTTATTTAAAAAAATACTTTAACAAAATCCTGATCCATGTCAAAACAACCAAAGAATCCAGCTGAACATCACACCTCCAAATCTCAGTGTAAACTTGAAAGCTATTCCCGTACTACAGCAATCTTCAAAGCGTTTACAAAGCTCTCGTTACTGGTAATCCGTCAACGCGATCTATTGCGGTTCAAACTTACACTACTTGCATAGTTCCGGGAATTTGTTAAAAGAGATCCTTGCTTTAGCGTGGTAAAGAGGTTTTAAGTAGAAGAAGACTTTAAACCTCTTTCATGACTTTCAATTTATAGTAGGTAAACCAGCTGTCCACTTCGACTTTGCCTTCAGATTACTCTGGGATAACTTGACGTTTTAAGCTATCGCTATAACATTGTGTGTATTTGCTTAATTACTGTTTTAAAAGTTATACCTTATTAATTTGTCGATTTGTTTCGATCGAGTTACATTGGACGTGGTTTGTATCTAAGTATTGTGGGCTAAACTTAACAAATTGCATACTCAAACCTTCCTTGAGAATCACTATATCTATTGGTGAAAACCGCATGAAAATCTCTTCATTATACTTTAAGTTTATCACGACCAGACAGTCAAGACAAAACAAACAAACAAAAAAATATTCAAATGTCGGATCACGCCGAAAAAATCTTTTTTTTCAAGATAATAAAATTTTTGCAACATTATTGGTACGTATTTTTTTAACAAATACACTAACATTAAGCATTTCAACCACACCGGACCCCATATCCTCCATTCTTTCCCATAAAGCATCGTAACTCCTCAACAACTATAGATCAGGCTGTCGTCACCCAGACGCAAGGGATTTGCACCCAAGTTACGAGCGTCACGGCTGACATCGTTCTTAGCTATTTTTCCTCCTAAATGCTTTAGCGTTCAAGAAATGTAGGGATACCATACGATGTGTTTTATTTAGGACTGAACTTGAGGCATTTTATTTTGTAGACAGTGGCACCCCCTTTTCTGTATTTTTGAGATTCTGTAAGTTTTTAATGTATAAAAGTTTGATAATTTGAGGAATGAATTAATAGTTATGATAATTTATATGTAACAAACTTAAGGGCTGTAATATAATAGTTGTAAATCAATTTTAACGAATACCCCAAATTGTTTCTTGATGAGGTTTAATTAATTAATCTTTATTTCATTCTAATTAATCGACTCTGCTGTCACCAAAGTTTTGGTCCACATTATAACAATAAGAAGTATAAATACTCAGTCAAAGTTTTTTTCCTCCTTCCATTGACCCAAAAAGTCAATGCATTAATATTTTTATTTTAAGAACTAAATTACATAACGGGATCACAACGAACTTCGAAAACTTCCCCAAAGCGGAATAATTGTCTAAAGAAAACATAAAGAAGCGAAAATATGATGGTTTTGTTCATAATATAGTAGTAAACATGGGTCTAGAAAGAGATGGTGAGTTGAACTGGTCTCTCACACTAAAGACTGAGCTTACATAGCTTTAGATATACCTACATAGTCGGAAGGAGAGTAAGGCAGACTTTGCGCTACAGTGGGATAGTGATAAAAATAAAAGGCCTCTATATGTGTTAGCTTTGACCCTATGCACGGCTTCCTAAAGCGCTGCTCTCTTTGGTCCCGAGATAGTGAAAAATTTAACAACGTAGTAGTGAAATTACAAGCTGTAGATATTACGTTTTGTCATAACTTTTTTCGAAACTTGTTGAGTAAAGTTTAATATTTAATTGAAGTAAAGGTCACTGAGTGCTTAATGTTTAATCAAATAGCGATTAAAAGTCGTGCTGTTGACGTAAAAAATGTGGAATAAGTTTATCTTCTCAAGTTTTGAAGTTCTCTTACAATAATTGTTAATAAACCTCCTACATTTATGATTTATGATAATACATTTTTATTTGGATAATTAACAAATATTAGATGGAATATTAGATAATATTAACGAATATAGAATGTCGATTTTTTGTTAAATTAACTATAATTCTAATTTGGAAAACGTCTCATGTTTATGTGAATTAATCCATATTTCTAAAGATTCTCATACAAATAGATAGTATATAAGAAATACAATAAACAAAATCCAAGTGAATTCTCACATTATATCAAACACATGTTCACTCTACTAGTTAAAAAGACGAATAAACTTCTCGGAAAGGATTTCCTTGAAAAATACGATGCAGGTATCGTTACATCGCGTCACGTAGTACTCATAGAGGTTTTACTTATGCAGGCATATAACACAGGTATATTTTATGCTAATAACTTGTTCATTCTTTGCTAGTATATACTGTAGAGACGAAAGATAATGTACATTTTGTGAGAATGTAATAGGTATGATGAAAAATAAAGTTAATCTAATTTATAGTTAACTATTGGTTGAAACCAACTTGAAATAAAAATGTGTATACATTTTTATTTTATTTCTGGCTTTAAACTCATTGGCCTGTGAATGGCCAATAGATTGACTATTGTAGAATTTCAGGTGGCGTCAGGCAGAGGAACATTAGGATCTATGTAATGAAAGAACATATTCGTTCGTGGCTTAAAGGGCCCAAAAAATTGCTGCCCGTTAAATACTCATCTATATTAAATATGTGAAAGCGTCTGAAACGAATCGATATTATTTTGGCCAGCAGAAATCTGGCAGAGTGATATATATCATCATACCTACCATTTCATCGCGGAGGCCATTCCGTTCAAATAACGTCGAAATAAATCAAGCTTCAAGTGAAAAATATTTCACTTTTAGCTTCATGGCGCAGGTAAAAGATTTCCCGAAATGTGGTTGTTCTACGTTGTAGGTTGCAGTTTTATTCTTTTTGGACGTGTCTTGAACACACATTGGTAGGTTCGTGAGGTGAATTTGTTCTAACATTCGTAGTGAATTATAGCATGATGCGGCTAGAGATGTATATTACGCCTGAGTGGAACAGACAGACGGTTTACCGTTGCATTTTATATTTTGGTAACTGTTTTACTAGAATATTCTACTTCTAGGTGACGTGTTTGGAAATATTTATAATCTTGTTTTGTGTAAAGAGCTTATTGCAACCAACTCTTGTGTGTCGAAACGTTGGCAATAGGCTTGTCCACTATCACATAGGACTAAGACTATTACCCTCGGTTTCTGAGGACATTGAGCGGTAGTTTATCTATTCATTAGCGTTAAAACTCATATAAAAAAACGCCATTAAGGCGTAACGAAGGTGTATTTTGCCTACACCTTTGGGTATGACAGGCGAGATGTTATTTATGTATATGTACGTATCTATATTTTTCTACAAACACACACACACACACACACACACACAATTTGTATCCTCATATTCCTACTAAAACTACAAACTAAAGTGTTTTAATCACACAACCGCACATCCAAACCTGTAATTCCTGCATTCTCGTAAATTCAAACATAGCATTGTTTGGCCAACAATACCGGCGGCGCGTGCGGACGCCCAATTTCAATTTCGGTTAGTTTTATTCACCATGCAAATGTTTACTGACTGTGTGCAGGTATTTTTGTATGAGAACATTGTGTGGTGGTACTGTTTTGTCAGTATTGTGAGGCTTGTGGCTGTAGGTATGCGTTGATAGAAGTACGCAATATGCAAATGGCGTTCGCTTGTATGCATTTTGGTCTATTAAGAATTATAGTTACGAGTTTAAAAGACCATTTAAAATGCTGCTTACGTATGAATATAACCAAAACACCTGTTTTTTTATAAATATTGTTAAAGTTTTAGCATTGTGAAGTTACTAACGTCCATTAAAGAAAAACATGCAGCCCGTGACCACGGTAGTAAATAGGGTATTGGAACCCTTAACCCGTTGTGCATCATAGTATTATGTGTACTAGTCGCGATAGCTAAGAAACGTTAATGTCTATCGCACTTTGTTCGTAAGTATACTTATTTAATAAAGATGTCCAAGGTTTGATAATTTCTTAAAATAGTAGGTTAAGGAATGAAAAGGAAAAAAAAATACTCACACACCTAGTACCTACTCTGTAAATAAATCTGTCTAGTCTGTCAAAGAAATCTTAAGAGCTTATATTTTGGGTACATGCGAAATATCCACTATATTTCGGAATACGTATCTACTTGAATATAAACTATATTCACAGCACTTTCTGTCACAATTGTTTATCTTTCCTTTCTTTATTCCACGTGTTTAAACCGCGGCGTTCCTCACTTTAACACATAGCTACTTGTACATACATTAGCATAATTTAAGTATTTTTCAGTAAAACTTCCGTATGCGGTTCTTTGCCAGGAATGTTAATTTACTTTGTTTTTAAAACTTGTTGCCAAGAGTTTCGAGAATGTTCTAATTGGATTTTTTTAGAAGCTTTTGGTGAGTTCAATGACCTCTTTTGAACAAAAGCTAGTCAGGAGTAAGTAGTTATGATATCAAGACCTGTTTCGGTCGTAGGTATATACCGAAACCACATAAAATCGTTATTAAAAACACACATAATGAATATAGCTCGGAATAATTACAGTCAGGTTACTTTTTAGGATTGCAGAAAATCTTTTACCGCGGATGAAATAGAGCAATAGCGCGATTCTGTACAGTCGGTACTGTCGAGTATCGAAATTTTGACATTTAGAATATATTGCCAAAATATTTTCTACGACGTCCGTCATAGGCGCTGATCACATTTTCAAACAAAAATTCTCGATGACAGGTCGGTTGCCGGTAGTCGATAGTAGTAGAAAATCGAGCTACAGAAGCTATTTATTACTAAAATACAATGATTACTATGAAACACCTACAATATCCTCATTAACCTCTCAAATCAAGTTCCCAATCACTATAATGAAGTCACACAATACCTATCGATATTGCAGAGTTATATTCAGTACAATAGCCTCCAAATAACAGTGGTCTATAAATTGAGCACAACGTGTAAATGCGCTATTGTTCGCTAACTGCAGGGTTTAATTCTGCCGTCGTAAATGTAAACACAGTAACTTAAGTTACTGTGTTTACACAAACTATAAACACAGTAACTTAAGTTACTGTGTTTATAGTTTGTTTAGTTCTTTGGAATCAGGAGACCGCGGGCTATTTGAGAAAGTTTTCGGTTTGTTTGTACGATAGATAGTTACCGAAATACATTAAATAAAAACACAGTATTTTTACAAAAAAAAACATTTTTTTAATAAAAAATACAGTATCTGTGTTATTTTAAATTAAATAACAGTATCTCACTATTAACTGTGTTTTTTTAACGTGAATACATTTTAATTTTTCTTTCTTTGCTTGATTATAACACGGCTTCTTCAGTTACTGTGATTGCGTATAAAATATTGTTCAAAGATAAACAACAAATACTTGAATAAATCACAGTATCTCATTTACTGTATTACTGATTTTAAACGTATTTCTAAGAAACATAGCTATAACACAGTATGTATATACTTACTGTGTCGTAATTCCCCTAATGTTAATATCTTTACAAAGTTACAACACAGTAATAGGTAAAACTTGATTACAACACAGTAACCGTTGAGTTACCGTGTTGTAACTTAAAAAAGAAAAAAATATTATATTATTACCCTAGCTTAAAACACATTATCTAATTTTATTATTTATACAATAATAATATACTAGATATATATATACAGAATCAAAGATTTAACTATATACTAACATTAAAAGTTGCATGAAATAATATACAACAATTAGTATCTTCATGAGAGCAAAAATTAACCATTAAACTTCAACCGCGTTTTTCTCAAAACGCATATTTTGAAGTTACTGTGTTTAGATTTACGACGGCAGAATTATGAACACACGTTTTGTGTATGAAACTGTACAATAGGTCTCTTTTGAGGCAAGTAACTAGTCGTGTTTAAGGCTTAATAAGTTGTAGGGGAAAATGTATTTTGTTAGTTGCAGTGCCTATAACAAAAGACATAGTTATTTGTTGTATAAACTGTAGAAAGGTGGTTGAATATTTGTATATATAGTTTTTAAATATAAAGTATTAACTGAATCGGAAGAAGTATTGACTACATTGTAATTGGGTGCTGTACTAAGATGTTACATTAAGCTTTTCATTTTGATGTTTACGGACAACTCATTTGAAAGAAAACCATACGAAGCACTAGCTCCTCCCCGCGACTTCGTCTTTGTTAAACGATTTTTCGGGAATAATAATATGTCCTGTGTGCTAACACAGGTTATAAACTACATCTGTTCAAAATTTTATCAAAATCCCTTCTGTAGTTTTGGCATGATCCTTATAAGGACCTTAAAAAAGCGTTGTCCTACCACTATCGATCACTGATAACTTAGTAGACTATCGAGATATTCTGTATAAAAAACAGAAGCGCGATTCTCTACAGTCGGTACTATCGAGTAACGAAAGTTTGACGCCCGTTAAAGGCGCTGATAAGATTTTCATACAAAATAATTCGATAGCTAGCCGGTTGTCAGTAGTCTATAGTGGTAGAGAATTGGTACTGATGAGCGAACTTAGTGTTTCATAGGAACTATTATTGAACAATTATTGTAGTAATACAATAGTCCAATACGACTTCCACAATGCCTAAGTTCTAGAACTAGTACTAACTATTGGTTCGAAACAGTACGTGAATTCTTAAGTGCCTACTGTTAAGACAAAGGGCCATTTCCATATTGAATTAACACTTACTACTGAGTATTCCTAGATGTATACCAATTTGTATTCGTACTAAAGTGAGAGATGTAAACTTATTTGCATTAGATCCTGTCAATATATTTTACTTATTGATATTTTTAGAAGCGTGATCAACTGACTATAAATTACTTTCGATTATTTTCTAAGAAGTATCGTTGATTTGTTTTAAGTGGCGGTCTAGCGCACATACAAGTAACTTATCTGAATATATCTATAGTGATCGTTTAAGTTTAAAATCCAAATACCTTAGACACATATTTATAAAAAAATAACCGGTAGAAAATAAATATACTTTCCTTCCCTCATCTAATAATCCTACTTTTTTGATTAGAAGCTTTTGAGCTTATAAATAAACTTGTCTGCAGCAAAACTCGGCAAAAATAATATCATAATCAGTTGGTATCAAACGGCGGGCGGATTACAAACGAGCCAACTTGAGTTAACAAATTAACTGATATTACACTTAATTATAAAATATTGCTGCTTAATTAACTTCTCCGTGAGTTCTGTGGAGTAGCTCGATATCTAATGTTAGAATAATATAAAAAAGAAGATTTTTTTCTTCTGCAGAATGGAAAGGCTTTTCGTTGTGTAACGAAATGAAAGAAATGTTTACTTTAGCACTTGTCGTTTGTACAAAAAATTCGGTTGTTGAATGAAGGAAAGTAAAAAAAAATGCAAAACCAAATGACCGTTCACTATACCGCCTATATAGTGGATTGACTGAATATAACTATCATGACCTGTGACTTTTTACAATATTGTTAGAAAAATATAAAAATAGAAAAGTGTATTTATAAAACGTGAAGCTTATATCTACAGGCTGCCATTGCTTATGATATTTTAACTGCATTGATATTATTCTAACCGATAACCCGGCAGCTAATTCATAATGCACCACAACGCCCACGACGAGTATAGCCAATTTGGCTACTAAAAACGCCAGTCAATGTCCATGACTGACTCGACTGCCAATATGCCCAATTATATCAAAATAAAAAGTATCAAATACTTCAAATTCAATACATTGATGAAGTATTGTTAGTTGCAAGTTGACGCCGTGACCGCAATCACGAATGCAGGCTTTAAAAAGTTTTGATTGCTCAAATGAAGTTTCATCGTTCGATAGTCACGTTCTATGGGAGTAATGATTTACTACGACATACCGTCGGTTAGAGTTATTTGATCCGTAGTTATCTTTTTGAAAAAGGGTTAAAAATGCGCTTGCAAGTGAATTAAATCTACATAAAATTTTTATAATAAAATTTTTCGTAGTTTGATTCAACTTGTATAGCGTTCGTTGCAATACTATTGAAATGTTTTTATAAGTGTGATTTCTACACGGAACAGATACTTTAGTCAGGCTTAATCGTTCATTGCAGTACTGTTTATGATAAGTTTTTACATTGACAAGGAACAAATACTATGTCCGTTGTTTAATTACCAAAACGCGAATCATTCTTGGTGAGAAAGTAGTAAAAACTAATCATACACGATATAGCCTTTGTTGCTTGGACATACCTACTTTTACACGTACTTATAACAGTGTCTTTGAATTGAAACACTATGCAATGTATTTTTCTTCGGTAAATCATTTTCGAGGACCACGTCCATAAATAGACCTACGTTAGAAGTGATTCAACAGTATTTAGAAACCACAACCATTAATAACAGTGTAGATTTAAAGTCATTAAGCTCTCATTTAAACTAAACTTTAGTTAATAAACTACGGTAATCAAAAACTATCCGAATACTTCCTACAGAGTGTGACTACAAATGTATAACTATTTAGGACAAATCCTTTGCGACTGTTAATCGGTTACTAACTAACCCTTGAGTAGGGTTACTGTGAACAAAGTTTTGGCTGGACAAGCATTCGCTTCGTGGAAAAATCATTACAGTTTATTATTAAGTTTTCATTGGTTTCAGACTGTTTAATACAAATGGAACGACGATGGTTGGAATTTCTACAAGCTTGGTTATGTAAACTGTAAATAGTATTTTCTTTATTCAACAGAAACGACAAAAATATCTTGTCAGGTTGTGATACATTTTAACGTAGTCTCAAATATTGTCGTCGTTAATAATAACGTAAGATACAAATAGTGATTTCTTACTGATATGAAAAAAAAATTGACGGATTTTAATTTGTTTAACATCAAATTTTAAATATATTGTCATCGTTATTAAACTTTTTTATTTATTAAGACGAAGAAGCAGACACATGAATACAGACAGAATAATAACTACAAATGTATCATAGTATTGATGTCAAAAAACTAATGTAATTACCTATTGCTTGTAATTACTGTAACGAATGTAAAAATAACTGTGGATACATTTATGCACTTGTCTGTACTACTCACTAAGGGCTTGTACACAAAACTGCGAAAAATTACGACATGAATTGCTGCGGTGCGATTTTGTGCGGCAAGGTGTCTCCCACAGTGATCACCCAAGGTGAGGGGAATGTGCGTGCGAATCAATTCGCAAGTTCCTGCGATGCGTTGTGCGAGCTCGTAGATTTTAACGATGCGATGTCGCATCGCGGTTTTTAGCCCTTATCTAGAACATTTCAACTCCACGCAAGCTCACTGGTACAGTTGCCTACATATTTCTAAATGCCTGGTTACCGTGACACATTATACAGGGGTCATTAAACTGTCCACTGTTCACCCATGTTAATTATTCGGGTTTAAATGTACACAAATATGTACAAAGTGGCCCAGATGTGCCCTTTCATTAACATAAATATTTTAACTTTATTTTGAATGTGAATTGTGTTATTGTACTATGCTGTATTATCTTATATAATTTATTTAATTTATGAGTTTTAAAGTAAATTAAACGAATTTCTGTGAACCCCATTTATTAAAATTTAAATATGTATAATTAAACTCGCTTATGTAGACACTTGGGCGGCTCAAATCGTATGTAGTCCGTTTGGACTTTAAATAAATGCATGTAACCTACATATGCGTTGGCTTGTCTATCAGTGTATATTGCTACAAACAGCTAGAATTTTGTAACACAAAATAAAGATATGATAATACAGTTTTTAGAGAGCCAGATAGCACCACGCGGGGTGAGATAAGATTTGCTTAAAAAATAAACTTCACACCGCCGATTCCGGAATCAAAAGTTAGTACTGCTGATTTTAATAAGAAACAAAAATATTGTAGTTTTTCCATCTCAAAAATCCGGAAATGCATCGTCTATAAATAGGGTAGGTTATGAAAATCTTGAGCACTGATCTTATGTTCACTGCATTTTGTGTTGGCGCGAAGAAGTTTAGGAATTCTCTCAAGCATGGTTATGTGTGAAAACTTGAAGTTGGGAATTTATGACGTGAATAAAGTTTCTTTTGAGAATTTAAATAATGAAGACTTGCCGCTTGCTACAGATTTTTTACTAGTATTATAATTATTGCTAATAGCTTATGATTTTGATAGATTTCTTATTCATCATAATAGTTTAAACGCTTCACTTGCAATAAACCACATTTCCTTTGTTTTACTAAAATATTGGATTTAATCCTACTTATGTATTATATTTCTGCTAATTAACGTTACCAGAAATCTCTTCTACTGGGTTAATTTCTTGTAAACTTGTAAGTTCTAAATAAATATGCCCCGGCAAAGAGGGCATATCTGACATTGCAAAGGCATAAGAAATGTTCAATGTTCAACTTTTTGAAATTGCGTAATAATACTATTCTTCCTTAGTCAACGAAAATTGCACAATCTCAATACAAAACCTTCAGTATTTCTTTCCTTTAGCACATTCCCTACAGGCCGCACAATATCGAACAAAACAATAGCAACTGTAGATAAACTCGAAGGTGTTTATTCTCTCGCTCTCGTTCCCACAAGTCGTTAGTTATAGACGAGGTATTTACACGCAAATATTTGGATGTTTCGTCAAATTTTAGGTATTCCTTGTGTGGTCTGATTGACGAATTTTTGTGATGACACTGCTTGTTTCAATTCATAGTTGTGTTTACAATAGAGTTAATTGGCTATGAAGAAAATCTGTATTTGGATACACTAGAGTTCACTTGTTTATTTAAAAGTAAATACTGATATGTAGCTGTATTCTTCGGTTGCAGGAAACATTACAACAGAGTAGCCATTGGATACTATTAATGAAGTATATTTGAAAGGTTTTACTTGAGTAATTATATTCTAGTCTAGAAAGAAAATACAAGATTTTGGGTTAAAGTATCATCAATTTACCAAAACCAAGAAAAAACGTAAAGATCACTTAATCAAGTTGTTATCGAAGGCCCAAAACGATTCAGTATCCTAGGCTTATCTAGGAATACATTTGTCTAGTATTCTCAGTATTCTTATGCCTCTAATGCTTGATAATACTGCAGCAAAATTCCTTTTAACGCCTAAATTATTTCTTTTCTCGGGTTTGAGTTGTCTTTCCGGCTGTGTGCAACTTAGGCGTAACTCGTTGGCAACGCGTTGCTCGTTGCATTGTCCTTGAAAACTGGTTAGCAATTTACTAATTATTTACTTAAAGCAGTCACAGCCAGTTGCGCACGTCGGTAGATGAATTATTAATGGTAAATTAAACTTTTGACGCGGTTATTCCACAGATGGGTGGGTTTTTGTGCTAAATGATTTTGTATACAAAAGAATACACACATTTATATCCCGACTCTGCATTTTATGCATTGATAGTATCGCAATTTAATACCGTTATAAATAAGTCAATATATTGTGGCAATCTTTAATTTTTGTATGCAAATCGATCGCATAAAGTCAGCTTTGTGCATTTTAATTAAGATAATAATGTATGAAGTTAATTCGTGGATCCAATCATTCTGATCTAATTGAAAGTGCATTGAAACAGAATTACCGTTGATCCGGCCGTTAAGCGAAACGGGAATATTTTAAATATTTAAATTTTATTAATTGCCCCTGAATACTGTTCCCAATAAACATGAAAGCATTTGGTTTCGTATTGGACCCATGCTCGTTGAAAATGAATGCAAAACAGTAGCTTGATTCTCTAATAATATCGACTACCGACAACCGACCTGTCATCGAGAAATTTTGTCAATAAGGAATCTGATTAGCGCCTCTGACGGGTGTCGTAGAAAATATTTAGGCAGTACATTCTAAATGTCAAAATTTCGATACTCGACAGTACCGACTGTACAAAATCGCGCTAAAGTGGTTGTCTATGGAATAATGTATTATCTTCATGAAATAATTAGTCACTCAAAAATAGTTGCCGTCGCCGGTTGGTAAACAATCTGTTGGTTAAGCAAGCTTATATGGAAATTCTATAGATTGTCGGCCGCATGCTATTTAGAACAGCAAATGTTACGTCGTCTTTCCACTAACATCTACTTATACATATTAAGGGACTTAAAGGAGTTAAATTGTAAATAATTTTTACAGGGTCTGTTAAGGCCGATAGAAATGCATAATTCTTACTCATTGAACTAAAAACAAAGTAACTACAAGCCTTTTGGTTCTATATGAATAATTTCAGTATAGGTGCTAACTAGCTGATATGCGGAACATTGCAAGTAATTTGCATACAGTATAAAAGTTCAAGGTCAAAAGTAACTACAGTATATTTAACAGAAGAAAATACAACACTGTGTACTAAATTATAGTTATTTTGTTTGTCTGTTTGTTTGTTTGTGATGACCTCAAAATCCTCTGAACTGATTTCTCATGAGTTTGTCACCAATGCACCAATGTCGAAAGAGGGAGATCGATTCTCAAAAAGGTTTTAGTGTATAATTTACTATTTTTTTTTGTTAAATATATTTTTAATTCAGGCGAAGTCAAGGCGGGTCGCTAGTATAAATATAAACTAACTAACACTTCAGCCTGTAAACCCTATTATTACGTCACATTATTTTTCATGCACATTATTTTGCTTTGCGTGACAGCGTGCAATTTATATCCGTATGTTCAGTATAAATACGCCGAAATGCGGTTCCCTGCATGATGAAACAAAAATGCATTACACATAGTATATGTACCGAGGGAACACTTTATTAAAAAAAGCCTTTTTTTAACGACGATGTGTTATTTTTTATGATATTTCGGGCTTTTGTGAAAATTTTGTTACGGTGTTTATTTGCAATATTTTTTAAGTGTGAAGTATTCATGTTTTGTTTCATATTGCTGAAGGTATAAATAGAGAAAAGGATCGATTAGAAACAAAAGAAGGAGGCTTCCAGCTTTGATCACCATTTTTAACTGTTTACTAGGTGTCAAATTTTTAAAAATTAATTATAATTCGTGATTTTCCAAATACTCTGGGTTACGTTGAAAAGTTAGGTAGACTTTTTCTAAAAGAAACTGGGTAGACGTACCGAATGAACTGAAAAAAGGCGACACAAAAAATTACAGTCTTACACGCAAACATTGCATTTTGTTCGTAATATGTTCATGCAAAATCTACTTAAAATTCTTGAAACTGAAACTTAAAATCAAAATTCCCATAAAAAATAAGCATGCACGTATTGTCCACGAATAACCTAGTAATGTTATAAATACCAAAGTTTGTGAGAGTCTATGTTTGTGAAACCTTCACGCAAAAACTACTTAACAAATTTTGATAAAAATTGGCACACAGATAGTTTATAACCTAGATTAACACATAAAATAATTTTACTGTAACTTTTTTTAACATAGACGCAGCCACGAGCAGAAACTAGCGTAGTATAATTGCAAGAATGCAATTTTAGTTCATGAAGCACTTAATAAAGTTCGCTAGAGTTCGCCGCTTCGAAATCGAGTGGTTGGGCAATTTGAACATCTCGTTGTACAATGTGGCTGTTGTAAAACAAGCTGGTAAAACACGGGTCTGAAAAATATCTTGTCACAAGTGATAAGACTTCAATTTTATTTGAATTTAATAAATGTTGAGTATGGTGAGCAAGAATCTTTCCATTTGTTGGGGTTTTTTTTATATATTAAGTTTGGCAAGTTTGGTTTCAAAATATTTATCGAACAACGAAACTGACTCGACTGACTTATTCTAATTGTGCCGGTTGCGTTTGTCTACACATATTAGTGTGTAGCAAGTATTAATAAACTAAATAGGTAACTTATTAGAATGGGTACCCACTAAGCCAATATTGTGGTATCAAATGCAAATATAATTAAATGCACCGTTTGAGCATGCACCTAATAATAATATGTCGTATAAAATTACGTTTTCTTTGGCCATAGCGCAAGATAGATTCGATAGAACTTGAGGTCACAATTTTGATTTGGAGTTGTCACAAAGTTAAAGTACGAAATATTAAACGCAGTCGCTCGTGACAATACTCTTGCTCATGCTAGGTTTTGTAAAATGAAACAACAAATGAAAACGTTCAGAAACAGTTCACAGACTGTTTACGATATAACAGAGACTATTTCGGGCTGGAAACTTTTCGAAACGTTGAGGATCTCATTTCACAAGCGTTGTTCACAAGCTTCGAGTGTTGTTCAGATTTAAATGCTGTTTTTAATTGTTTTTCGTGTTTTAGTTTAATTTGTACAAGTTTTTAGGTGTACTACAATTGTGTACTGTGCAATATTTTCCAGTTTAATATAAAGGTAGTCTAAGACTATGGGAGCTAAAACATTTAGCTTATTAAGTTCTATTACAGGCTTATTGTTTTTCATGTGGGATAGTTTTATTATTAAGCAAGCCAGATTACGTATTCAACCGAAGCAGTATAGTTGAAAAAGTGAAATATAGCAGTCATGTTCCGTTTTCATAGTTGTATGTAAGCCTCAAAGTTGTCTTGTGTACAAAACTTTATTTTTGTATGAGAGTCAAAACTCAACTGAAGCATTAATAAGAACAAATAACAATTGCAACACAAAACAAGCCAAGTTATAATAACAACCATAAGTAGATACAATTATCATGCCAAAATAATAAAACCGCGTTAAATAGTAATCCTTCGTTAATTTAGAAAACGAACGACTATGACATTTCCAAATTATCGCCAAGTATAAAAAGTAATTTAGATAACATTGTGTTTCACGCCAAGTACTTGGTACAAAACTTGGTGTAAAAGTTGTGCCGAGTTTCACAAGTTGTCGTAATGAACACAAATGTATTTTGTATTCTGACTGATGTTCCATTGTTAGGCGAGTGTAATTGCTAGATTTTGAAGGAATTTAAGGCCTTAGACGTACTGATGAAAACTCGAAGTAGGGCGCATTTTGGGTATAAAATGTTTTGTAACAGAAATACATAAAAAATTAATGTATATTTGATTAGTAATGTTATATTATGTATCAAGAAGTTCCTTATTAGCAAGTTTATGTAATATACCTAAAATGTAATTTTATATAATGATGATAATATTTTGACGTATATATGAGACGAGTTTATTATAGTAGCGTGTCCGTACAGTAGCGTACTACATTGGTTTTATCGTAAAGCGATCGTTTGCCCTTTAAATGACTTATATAATACACTAGCTGACCCGCGCAACTTCGCTTGCGTCACATAAGAGAATCATAATTTTCCCCGTTTTTGTAACATTTTTCACTGGTACTCTGCTCCTATTGGTCGTAGCGTGATGATACATAGCCTATAGCCTTCCTCGATAAATGGGCTATCTAACACTGAAAGAATTTTTCAAATCGGACCAGTAGTTCCCGAGATTAGCGCGTTCAAACAAACAAACAAACAAACAAACTCTTCAGCTTTATTATATTAGTATAGATATCTATCTAGTATTGGTAAAGCTAAGTAGCTAAGCTATTTATTTAAATTTTTTCGATAGCTCCTCTTTTATCGATAGTCGGTACTGAATGTACTGATGTGATATCCTGCCAGCATCGTCTTAACAGAGAACCCAAGGTTTTGCACCGCTCCTGTAACCAGTCCGTTCTCACCCTAAGGGTTAATGAAGGCTCTAAATGATTAGAATAAATAATATTCAAGCATTTCAACAGGTATAGAGTTGAGGTGAAGCCATTTATTTAGAATATTGCTATTGAATAAATGATTATTACAAGTTTGATTGAAGGTTCAACATTACTTCATTTAGTAAGGTTTCTTGCGATTTGTGTTTGAATTTTCACTAAAACTTTATGGAATTAATTTAGATTTAAGTTTGTTATAGAATGCAGCATTATATTGGCTGCTATTGATAGATAGAATTAACTTGCATTACAATAAGAAAAGTAATGCTAAAGTCAAAAGTTTTTTAGAATAGAAGCAGGTTACGTTCATTAGGCTCTGCTTACATCCAGACAAGGTGAGGTTTTTTTGTTATTAAGTAACCTACTAATAAATTAATAATAAAGTAAGCAATTATTTAATTTCTTGATACACCGCTATAATCCAATGCAAGAGACTATATCACGCTAAGTTGATGAATAAGAATTGAGTCACTATTACATTGGCAATTTAATTTTGGTTGTATAAACTTTGAACTATGTTATTTAATCCCTGAAATGATATATTTCAGGTATTTTTTAATTAAAGCTATTCAAATATTTGTGTGAGTTTTGTGTTCCTTATAAAAGACTAGACTTTAAAATATGCGGGTTACACGTGTGAACTTTGTCTGAATACATTTAGCTAATTAGTAAGGGCTAGGTTAGTAATTACGCTGGCCCTAGTTAGGCTTCCTAATCTGTTGTCTTCAAAGGGAATGTTCGCGTTAATCTCGGTCGCTTGTGACACCTCAGAGCTAATCTACCAAGTGTCTCACACTTGAAGTAATTGTTGAGACTGAAAAGGTGAGAGTTGCGACTGGTGTTTTGAGGTTAAGTTCTACAATAAATTATATTGAACCTGTGAATCTGTGTTGTAAAATGTGAAAAGAAAATAAGAAATAGGTTTAGAGTGTTTAATTAGTTTATAGTTATTTCTAAAACCACGTGGTATTGAGGACACATAATTATATAAGTTGTGTGTCGGATAACCTATTCTATGTGACTGCAAATATATGAAAAAAATCTTTCAACATTCTACTTTAAAAGCTAGCAATAGTGGTGAAATTGACCATTGAGTTATGACACTGGCTGTTAATCTAACTATAAAAATAGTTAAAAAAAATTGACCCTTGATTGTATTAATCCCAGCTTTGAAAACGAAAATATAATATCACCTACAAACACTGCTATACAGTAATCCACTATTCTATACATCTTGCACAATATAGGCTTGTTGTCGTAAATCTGTTAGGCTTAGTACATTTAGTGTACCTCTGTGAGTTGCTACTGGGAGTAATTATTTTATAACGTTTAGTTTATTATAAGTCTAGAGATTATGAATGTTTATGAGACGCTTTGAGCTTAGACTATGAAAGACTGCTTGCAAGGATTTCTTCATAACTAATCCTTTCTAAGTAAAACACTTGATGCATGGTATACATATAATATCACTTAATCATTTTGTTCTATGTAGGAATAAAATCCCCGTCTTTCACGCACTTTACTTGAAGCATTATATAGTTTACTACTGAGATACGGATGTCCATCCGCTCCATTTCACTCCCAAGCGCAATTTGCACAATTTCTGGATGAGTATCGTATAGCTTATTAAATAGAATTTGACCAGTTCCTTTAGTCATACACTTGCTTTAATTTGTTTGCTGGGTAACTCGTAAAAATGTACTTTATTCGTTACTTCGCAATCACAACATTTTTTTCATTATTAAAGAGCTACTCTACCCTACTATGTCGCGTCATGACAACCTTTTCGATAGAATTAGGAAAAGGATGGGCTTTACCTTGTAAGTAAAACCATTTATTATAGAAAAAGTAAGAGATAATGGTTTTAACAGATTCCTGCTGATATAGGCTTTTTTGATCAATTCCTATCGAGTAACACTGTTCCATTTAGGTAATTATGTTTGGACTCACACGATGGGTATGGCCCCATGTAAACCTTTGTTTTAGTAGAGAGAGATGTGGAAGACAAGTTATTTCAAATATCTATCGAATAAAATTACTAGTGGGCAGCAAACTATATTACCACTCCTTTTTAAGTGTCAAATAGTTAATCAATTGTTTTTATGCATCTCCTATCAATCCAGTAGGCTATCGCAGATTCTATAAGCTGGGAATAACACCCTACTCTCCCTCAAGTTGCAGGCATGATAAAATTATTTAGAAACCTTTGTGATTGTGATTTGCTTATATAAATAATCGACATGCTACTAAATTACAAGCATGTACGTTTGATAACACAAGTATTACATAGCCTCTTTAAGTGGGTATCCGTTATCAAAACAACTCCCTAAATTACCAAAATCCTGGAAACCCAACACCAAAATATAGGAAAGTTTTCATCCGTTTCGTGTCTGTTATAATAACTTAATCCAATTACATGGTATCACAATTTAGCAGAATTTATTAAGTGTTCCGACGCTACGGTTCGTTACCTACAATATTTATTGAGCCATCAACTAGTTTCATTGAGCGAAGCGCTTTAACCAGTTTACGGACTTATTTACTCCCTACAGTACTTAATATCTGTAGCTAAATAAAAATATTAAAGGGAAAAGTGAAAAATATTGAAAAATAATTGCTTGAGTCATTGAAACTGTATGTGTGAAAATATTACGACAAATGCCTAAGTTTGAATGAAGAGTATCATGTGCTTTACTTTTTCGTTAGACCTTATGTATTTCTTTCATTGCATCATTGACATTTTAAAACCTTTACCATGCATTCTGCGTCAAAAAATAACAACTTAGGATAGTGTAAAATAATGCCTCAGAGAAAATATACTAAACTAGCTGACCCGTGTAGCTCCGCTCACGCTTTCTTGTTTTTATTTAATACCACGCATTTTCAAACGTATTCACCTTTACACCTTCTCTGGACTTCTACAAATAATTCAAGACCAAAATTAGCCAAACCGTTCGCGAGTTTTAGCGAGACTAACGAACAGCAACTCATTTTTATATACTCGTATATAGATATCAAAAGCGTAACCGCAAACAGTACAGTTACTTAATACGTAAGCATGAGACTGAAACTTATTATGCATTTGTACTGGCTACTGCAAAATACCCAAAGAGACGTCTAATATTTTAACTAACATTGTACGGATGTGACCACACTAATCTTTTTTTTTTAAGTGTCACCAGCCATGAACGTTCGGCCCATCCCAAAGATAACGGTTAAGTTAAACGACACCGACGGGAAATATCCGGTTCTATTTCTAAAATCCTGCAACACCTGTCAATTTAAATATTCGTCAAGGTAAATTCAGCTATAATAGAATAAGTTAAGGTTGATTTTCCAATGGGAGGTGGGTCAGTGGTCAGCTATGACGTGTTCAAATATGACGTCACGTTTATTAGCGGAATGCACTTGCAAGTTTCGCTGACGCGGCTTGGTTAGCGCTTGGGTAGGTGCTTGTCGGATATCGTGACATACTGCGCTGAAAGTATGGAAGCAAACTGGCCGATAAATGACCGATACATAATATGTGGCTGGAAAATTAATGGTAGCTAATTTTGTGAAGTGTGTTTGGTGTTGGTGAATAGAATGAAAGTCTTGGGTTTGATTCCCAAGTCGAACAAAGTGCTATTGAATTTTCTAATGTATGTTCCAAGTGGCAGAAGTTTCATAACAGTCTCGTATTATTTACGGCGAAATGTGGAAATACTTTATACATACATCTGTCTACATCTTCAACTAAAACAGACGTTAAGTTGTGAAAAAATAAATAAAAATCCCAAGCAAGGTTGAATTGTTTTATTCTTTGTACCTTAGAGATTTCAATTTAATTGATTTAGAATTTTAGATGTTAAAAATATTGTTTCACACTTTACTTTGGATAGATTTCAGGATCCAATAAATTTTAAATTGGCTTTGATGTCTCACGGGAGTCGAAAAATCTTACAAATAAATACATAAAATTTGTTAGCGTTTGTTCAACTTAAAGTTATTGTAAGAATTTAACTTTAGGAAAATCTGCAGAGTTTTGATCTGAATAAACTGACAGCTAAAGTCACTTAGATTGCGAATCTTATTATGGACCGAAAAAATCTTGAAGTGTACTTTACTCAAAAATATATCGAAGAAAATATAAATACAATCAACAATAACTATTTTGCTGATAACTGCCTCACAAAATTTTGTCTAGCCATTCGAAAACTGAAAGAAGCTATGCACGTCACTTACAATTATCTGAATAGTATTTCCTACATAGATTAAGACATTGTCTAGTAAGGAAATCAATTGGGAATTACGCAAATTAACGCGCGTTATTGTGATGTTGTGTCCATAATTATCGCATATATTGCCAGCAAATTCGTTCCCATTCTAACCAGGGTGGTTATCACGTATCTCAGTTGACAACCATTTGAAAGCGACTATGCTGTCCATTATTTTCTCCCTTAGTTTATAGTGATTAATACGTTACGTCAAAGCAGCAATGTACTGAATAATGTCCATAAATTCGATGTATACTAGCTGTCAACTGAGATACGTGATAAGCCCGCTGGTTTTGGCTGTCTGTTCTACTCGTCCGTATTCCAGCATTGTTTGTCGTCATTGTCGGTAGCAGACGACACGGCACAGACAAGCACTCTCCACTACAAACAAAGAGCCACTTTGAACACCGTTGAATTTAGACCCACATTCTCCCAGCTTTAGTTTACCACACACTGAATATTTTAGTGCTGAAGAGTTGACATCGTACAGTTGATTTTCACGACTCGGGAAGTTGGTTGAAGTTGACGGTTTTAGAGGTCTTTAATCAAGGCGGGATAGAACCACAGACTCGACCCTGTTTCTTGAAACTACAGCAGATCTTTTAAAAGTATTATTTTATAAAGTTTGCTCAGGGGTCTTCTTTCTTATAATGATAGAGAAGCGGTTAAATGAAAATTAGTTACATTTGACAATAATTCATTTAATTTAGAACGTAGTACCATTTCTTCATGGCAACATACGAGGAGCATAAAACTGGTAAGAATGGTTATGTTAGAATGAATAACTGGTGAAAATATGTTGGTCAGTACGTATTCCTTCACTAGTTATCTTAAATTAAATCTAGTTTTAAGCCCTTTTTTTACTGCACTTAACATATTGCACGTATAAACACAAAAAGTCGTAAGTAACCAAATATTAACGCTACCACAAGCCTTTCTTCCACGAAACACTCAAAAGCAAATATGAAAATAAAAAAGAATAAATAGTCAGTCAGCCAGTGTCAAGGCGGTCAGTGATGTCCACTTGATCACGAACGGAGAGAGCGATCACGTACAGACTCCAGCGCTTAATTACTTACTTAGATCAAGTTGAGCTGATTGGACATGCTTTTTGGATATTGGATACGAAAGTTTTAGACTAGTTTTATGATTGACTAGCCCATGACTTCGCCGGCGTGGTTTGTGACTTGGGAAAGAATTTTCATCCCCTATTTTATCCCCTTGAGGGTAGAATTGATCGACATCCTTTCTTACCTTTTAAGTAGGAACTACGTGGAGATTTGATATATTTTTTCGGTAGTTAAATCTTCTATTTAATAATATAATGCTTTGAAATGTTTTTGATATGCTAGTAGTTTGGTAAGATGCTATGAGAACTAGTATCGCAGTTATGAATGTCATAATATCTGCACATCAAAAATACATCACCGTAATATTTACAAAACAAAATATGAAAACATTTTCATATCCAAAACTCG